>NC_132784.1:6705000-11705000 GCF_048418805.1 Vulpes vulpes | reverse complement strand
CCCAACTCAAGAGAACAGCTTGCTTCATGTTTCTCTGAGGCCGATGGTGTAAGAAAGGAATTTGTTTATTAGGGGTTTGAGATGGGCAGCGGGCAGGTGGGAGGTGTGATGCAGGATGGTGAGGGAGGAAGAGGGGATGCTTGCTAGGGTTGTTTATGAAAATCCTAATTCCCACTGCCAACAATTTAGGAACAAATATATTCGCATTAAAGAACTTATACGCTTGTCTGTAAACCTGCCTTGCATCTTAGGCAAACTGCCTCCAAAGTTTCTACTTCCAAGATGTGGTTTTGTCAAACTGGAAAATGGCAGCAAAGAAGTTGTTGCTTCTTTCCACTGCATTTCTTGTGTAAGCAAATGGCCTGTCTGGACCTTTAAAAATGTTATTAGTAAAAATAATATCTCCAAGCTGGGAGGAACCCAGGAAGCCTACCTCTATCTGAAAGCCACAGAAATGCGTGTAGGTTGACCAATGGGAACATCAGCCTTAGGTCCCCATCCATCTGAAATCGGAAAGGCTTCAGAAGTTTTTGGGAGCCAAACCAGCCCTCATTTATTTATTGGTGTGTGTTAATTTCGGAGTGTTGATGTTTGCACTGGAAGGTCTTCCCAGTGTTAATACCTGGTTGCATTTTGGTTATGGTCTGAACAATGCTTTGCCTCTCCCTTTTGCTGGGGAGAAAGCACAGTGATTTATAGACTTCTTGTGGGTGCAGCAAATGCTGTAATTGTTTTCATAATGTCTCCTAAAAAATATCACTTCTATAGTGGGTGCGGTTGTCTGGAAGACTGTGACTATGGCTATAATTTGGGCACCTCAATATTGTCCCAGAATCCTTGTTGCAGGTATGAGGACCTGAACTTATCCATGTACGTGAAGGGTATGTGTGTGTGTGTGTGTGTGTGTGTGTGTGTGTGTATGTGTATGTACATCTGCGGGGTTTTCTTGAGTGTGCTCACACATATAAGCAATGTGTGTATGTGGTATATTTTTGAGCATGTGTGCACAAAGGTACTTGTATATGTGTGTGTGTGTGTGTGTGTGTGTGTGAGATGCATATACACACGTGGTAGGTGTATGGGTGTACATGTGTGTGGACCTAAATTTGTATAAGTTAGCATGTGTGCCAGGGCATGTGTGTGTGTGGACAAGTGTGCAAGTCAGGATATGGAGCCCATCCAATAAGAATCACAGCAGCTGAAGGCTTTTGAAGCTCTTTCTTCTAGTCATTCGCAGCGGGCTCCAGTCCTCAGCCTCTGCCTTGGGGTACTATATGGTTTCCCAAAAGGAGAAATGATTGCAATACAGAATGTCTGCTGTTGTGAGTTCAAACTCTACTAAGTTGTGTTGGCCAGGTCCCCAAGAAGCAGCCTGGACATCACTGAAGATGCGGGCCCTAAACAAAAACATATGTGCACACTTCTGCCTGGAAATCCAATGGCCTTTAGGAAGAGGATCTATCTCTGTGTAAGAGTGAACGATGAAAAACTGCCTGGCCCCACTGTTTGCAGTGAAGGTGCCTGGTGTCATTTATTATGCTGACCAGGTACCCTCTCTATGGATTATAATAAAATAATCTGCTCTTGTTTTATCTTGTAGACCTTATGTTGTCCTACATCTGGCTTTTGTAATGAATTCATACATAGATGGGTGACAATAAGGAAAAGGAGTTTAAGTATTATGACAGTGTTAGTATTGATCACAGAATAGATTAAGAGACAGCTAGGAGGAATTTCTTCAGAGGATCAAATTCTCCCTCTTCCCCCCCTCCAGCCCCTGAGCCAGCCAGCAAGAGTAGACACAAACATTTGTCAATGCAACAATTTCAACTCTTGAGCAAAAAGCCTCCCATCTCAGAAATTTTGCATCTAACAAATCACTCCATTTTTGTCCTTAAATGTATCCTGTGGCAATATTTTGGCAGGGTTGTTGGACTGTGGGATGAGGAAACGAAGAATTTTCGAGAAAGGATTTCCCACCCCCAACTGCTACACACTGAACAGCATTGTCCAGGGAGAGGTGGTGATGATTAATCACATCCACTTCCCTAGAACCCACTCTCCCCTTCCCCCTCTCCTTTCCATTCCTTCCCCTTTCCATAGGCTGCTATGACAGGGAGAATGATTTACTGACTAGTTGAGGATAACGGATATCAGGTCTTACATCCAATCTAGTTGAGTGTCTTTTAAATAAACAGGCCTGGTCTTGCCTTGGGCCCTGTTGCCACTGCCTTTCTCATGGCCTTTATCCTGAACAGTTTGTCTCGGCTTGGGCCAAGATCTTGTTTGCTTGGGCCCTGACCCCTTGACTTACTCTGTGGCGAGACCCAGAGCCTCAAACTCTGCTAGACTCAGTTCTTGGACTTGCATCCCCAGCGCTGACCTCGGGCTTCCCTTCCCGATTCAGTTCTCACTAGCATTTCCGCTTATTCTGTTTTGGGGCTCCCTGCAGAACACTGCAGAAACGCTCTGTATGATCCCAACCAGCATCACTGCTGGGTTCTTGTTAGTTCTGGGGATGGAACCCCAGCTTTGGCCAGCTGCAGCTGTGTTCTGAGAATTATTTCGGGGAAGAGATTGAATAGAAAATAAAGAGGAAGAGATCTACGTAGATCTCTTACGGCTTATTGAGCATCTATACCCTGCCAAGCACTGTGCAGAAGAGCTTTAGGTATGTTACTTGATACAATGGGATCTGTGTTAGTGCTCCCAAATAACCCTTGCAAATGCTGAACCTAAGGCAGTTGGAATAACTTTCCCAAGGTCACACAGCACAGCTAGTAAGTGGAAGAATGAGGGTTTAATCCCACATCTAATTGTTTTCCTGTTATCTTACTCTTCCCTGTAATTCCCACCCTAATCACAACAATCTTCCCGTCTGCCAGGCTCGGTCTCCGACAGATTGTGCACATTATTTTTTTATGCTTTGAAAATATTGAGTCATAATTAACATACCACAAAATTCACCCTTTAAAAGTGTATAATTTGGTGGTTTTAGTATATTCACAAGACTGTGTAACCATCACTCTCTCTCAAATTCCACAACTTCATCACCACCAAAAGGAGCCCCGTGCCCATTAGCAGGCACTCCCCACCCCTCCCTCTGCCTAGCCTCCAAAGACGGCTAATCTGTATTTTGTCTCTATGGGGTTGTTCAATTTTGAACATGCCTTTCATATGAAAGGAATCACACCATGTGGCCTTTATGTCTGGTTTCTTTCACTTAGCCTAACATCTTCAAGTACCTCTTTTTTTGTGGCTGAGTACTATTCCATTGTGTGGGTGCATTACATTTTTCTTTTTTTTTTTTTTTTTTTTAAGGATTTTGTTTATTTATTCATAGAGGGACAGAGAGAGAGGCAGAGACATAGACAGAGGGAGAAGGAGGCTCCATGCAGGGAGCCCAATGTGGGACTCGAACCCAGGACTCCAGAATCACACCCTGAGCCAAAGGCAGGCACTCAACCACTGAGCCACCCAGGCGTTTCTGCATTCCATTTTTCAAAGACAGCCTTCACAACTACCCTGTGGGGTAAGTGTGATCGTCATCTCCAGAGGTATACTGAGCCATAAAGAGATTAAATGACTTGCATCAGGTCCTATTCTAGGAATACAAAATGCAATCATTTCACCTTTGTATTTTCAGTTTAAGTTGTCCATTTTCCATCCCAAGCAGATGCTGGGCCAGATTTATAACCACAATCTAACATGGTTATAGGATGTTACAGGATGTTTCTTGCATGTTATGCGAGAGTTCCATGCAGGAAGCCCCCCTCTCCAAACCACCCTCCATGCCTCATGCTCCTTGTGAGGACTGAGGAGGTGTCTCTGACCCACCCTTAGGCCTGGAGCCCTCTACCAGCCTCCTTGGTCTCCGCAGTTCTGGAGTACAACCCAAAAACTATGGTCTAGAGAGGAGGGAGGGTGGATAGAGAGAAGAAGCACATTTGTGACCAGACATTTGATGATGCTTCTCAATGGGCCATAGTGTGCCCATCATGGCCTCTGCCTCAGTTGGAGCTGGGGGAGTTGCAGTTTTTCCTTCTATGACAGGGATTCCAAGATTCCAAGGGCCAAGTTTTTGTAGGGAATAAAATGATCAGAACTAAAGAATTGATTATATATTATAGTAGTGATATTGAAAGTGGATGCTCTGCAGCAGCCAGAGGAAGAGAAGACCTTGAGGGCTGGAGAGGCTGGTGGAGGGGGAGAAGAAATGGAGCTGGGTAGGGGTAAAGTCTTCAAGGAGTGCTAGAATTTAGTCAACATCCCAAAGAGCCCAGAGCTGGAGAAGACAGTCCAAGGAGAGGCACAGGGCTGGGTATGAGCTGGGTGCGATTGGAAGAAGATGACTGAACCTGTCTGGCTAGAGTTGAAAGGCTCTTAGGAGTGCCTGATGAGGGAGGCTGGCATGAGATTGGGGCAGGACAAAGAATTTGGAGTTTATTTGGTAAGCAAACAAAGGTGGAGCGGGGAAGCTGAGGCAGGGTTAACCCAAGCATGCTGCAGTCTGCTGACAGCATAGGAAGGAAGTATCTCGTCACCAGAGGAATGTGTTCCAACTTTACTGCCTCTTGAGAAACAATGGCAGAGATGTAGGGCTTGGACCAGCTGAGAGGGCATACTTAGGGTGGTGTGGTCACAGGCAGCCAGAGTCTGGAAGAGCAAGCTGCAGATAACAAGCAAAGGGCTGAGGAATTGCCCTAATGAGGGCAGGTGCCATGAGGGGAACTAGAGTGAGCCTTCTATTCACTACTTTGGATTGGCCCATCTGGGGACCAAGTTAAGGCTGTGAGCACAGGGACAGAGAATGAAAAATCGAGCTCTCACCTCGGACAGATTGTGCCTACACTGAAACTTAAAGAAATATGCCCATAACTCATCTCAAGATCTCTGTGAGTCTGGAGATCCAATGCTAAAATGTAAATTCAAAACTTTTCATTCCAGGGATAGCTATCAGTTATTGGACTCTCATGTTCGAGGCATGCTCTATAGTAGGGAAGCCGCTCAGAGAGGTTGAGCAACTCGCCCAATGTCAAACAGCTAGCAAACAGCAAGGCAACAGTTCTCTCCCTGTGCAGCTGGCATCAAAGCCATGCTTGCTCACTCACCCATGTTATATCCGTATAGCTCTTCAGACGTCGTGTTGACAGAGAGGCATCTGTGTGTATTTTCATCCCAGTCGTCTTGATTTCTGACTTCTTAATCCATATGTGAGGAATGAAATACAGTCCTGGTTCTGTTTCCTAGCTCTGGTTGAAAATGTAGGTGCTGAACACCAAGCCAGATTCAAAAATGTGGGACATTGGTGTCTCTTCTACTTTATACAGTAATTCAATAAATGCTCTCTGTTCATACCCATGAATTTTATGCCACAGCCATGTGGCTGGAATTTTCTACAATTGTCCAGCTATCTAGTGCTAGTATCATGATATTCAAGAAGTTAGCTTTTCTGTAGAAAGATTTCATCATTTAAAGAGAAATAGACGTTGTCATTTTACAGCTTTTTGCACACCCTCGGCCTCTTTGTTTGCAATGTTTATGGGGGAGTAAAAACGTGTGTGCACACATGCTCATGCATGCGCTTTTGCGCACACACACACACACTCAACCTTCATTATTGGCATAGAACGAGCACATTAGGGAGTGGGAAGTGGTCTGGCAAAGGCAAGTCTCTGTGGGTCTGGGGAGGGCCACATGGGGGCCGTACTGCAGGGATGGGGTACGAGTGTGGGGGAGGGCGCCTCCCCTGACCTTTCCACCCGGGATTCTGGCGCAAACACTGACATTCCAGGCATCCTCTCCGAGGGCACTGCTTGGGGTATGAGGCTGTTCACATCAAGCCAGGAAATTTCATCCATATGTTTCTGATTCATTTACACTCATAAAAATGTGATTTTCAAGAGCGACGTGACATGCAATAAGCTTTCTAGGCCTTCTCTCCTGCTCCGTCTCTGCTCAGAGGAGCGGACAGATCCATTTTGCCAAGAGAAAACGAATTCAGACCGCAGGATGCTCGACCCCAGAGGCAGGAACACCAGCAAGGCTCACACAGATGGTCTCCTGCCAGGGTAAGGCAACTTCCACCAATACACCATCAGGCCACAACTGTGCCCGACACTGGCTTCTCCCTTCCCCAAGGAGTGCTGGCCTAATAACCCAGTGATAACGATGGCTTTTTTTTCCCTTGCTCTTTTTATCTTCTCTATTTCTCAGCCTTTCATTTGCTCTCATTACCCTAGGAGCATTGATTCCCCTGTTCTGCTTACTGTTCACAATATTTGCAACAGCGGTTGTGTCTTTGTTCCCTCAGATTAGCTCATCGTGAGCCAATCCACTCACTCCCTTTGTTTTCTGTTTTTATTAACTGAGATATTGCAAATTGCCAGAAAATAGTGGCGCTCTGTTCCATTCTCGCATCCATATTGCCTTTTAGGCCATTTGGCTCAGGTGCTGTGTCTCTTGGCCTCAAATGAGTTTACCTAGTTTTGCCATCATGCTATATACCCGGATCTGTTCTTTTTTAGTTTAACTGGCCAGCCCTGTTTGGTTTTCCTTTTTTGCTGATCCTGGAGCTGGTGGGTGAAGTTGGCTCCTCTGATGGCATCTTTTCCAAGTGATGGAAAACATGGAAAGGACACTGCTCCAAATTAAGGGAAACATGGCAGCTTTGGGGGCCCTGACATTGGTAAATTAACTGTGACCCTACTACTCCCCCGCTGCATGTCTCTGGGTCTCGGTCTTCTCCTCTGTATTGTGAAGATGATAAAACCATCTCACAGAGTTGCTATTAAGGAGTTTTAAAAGTTAGGTTGTGTTTGTCCCTAATATAGTGCCTGGCACACAGGAGGGACCATTTCCTATTAATGTCGGTGGAGCTGAAGGCCATCAGGAACAACCTGCAGGTATGAAAATTGTATTTAGGACCCCTTGCAGCCAGGGAGAGCATAGACCTGGGGAACCATGGACCACCCAAGTAAGAGGGTGTTTCAAAAACCCATAATAGGATTTGGGCTTTAATTGAATTAGGGGGAGAATCTAAGAAAGCGGAGATTTGATGCTGTCAGAAAGTGGGAGGGGCACCTGAGTGGTTCAGTGGTTATAGGTCTGCCTTTGGCTCAGGTCTCGATCCCTGGGTCCTGGGATCGAATCCCTCATTGGGCTCTCCTCAGGGAGCCTGCTTCTCCCTCTACCTATGTCTCAGCCTCTCTCCCCGTGTGTCTTATGAATAAATAAATAAAATCTTAGAAAAAAAGAAACTGAGAGTAATTGTATAATTGGGTATCTCAATAAATCTGATGTCTATGGAGGGAGACTAGAACAAAGATAAAGCTATGATGGGCAAAGAAGTAGCAAATCACTCATTCTGGTCCAGTAATGGGAGTGTTCAGTGTGCTGCGTGTGGCACAGTGACTGTGTTTTGTACTTGCTTAGACTCAGTGATGACGTGGCTTTGCTTTGTCCCATTCTATCATCATCTCAGAGTAGGCTTGTCTGAGGCTGGTATTCCATGACTCGTTTCTGTCTAGTAAGAGAATAACAATGTTTAGCTGTGACTGCCAAGTGGTTCTGAATGTGAGGGACTTTTCCTTTTTCTTTCTTACTAGCTTCTGCCTTTTCTATTCTCAGGACACGAGACTGGCCAGTGTCTCTGTAAGAAAGTCGAGTTATGGGATGAATAGCTCACATGTCCTGCTGTAACATCAAATGTCCCTCAAGGGACCCAAGTCTGTGAGAAAATGACTGCCTTGCTTGGTGAGCAGTTGAGGCAGAGGAGGGAGAGGAAGTAAAGGTGTTGGAGTAGGGATTGAATATTATCTGAATTCTTTTTCTGGATAAGAAGGAAAGTAGGGACCCTAGGACCTGGGGCTGGACATGCAAAGGAGCAAGACATCCCAGGGGCTGCAGAGCATGGAG
The DNA here is from genome assembly GCF_048418805.1 of Vulpes vulpes. Classification (NCBI taxonomy): domain Eukaryota; kingdom Metazoa; phylum Chordata; class Mammalia; order Carnivora; family Canidae; genus Vulpes; species Vulpes vulpes. The sequence continues at coordinate 11,697,083 of NC_132784.1, read as the reverse complement.
CCATCTGGTGGTTGGGGCAAAGCCAAACACAGTGTGCACACAAAGGATGTAAGGTAGGTGGAGAGCCCAAGCACAAACATGAAAACAAGCACAGGCAACCAGAAAAGCATGGGAAGTAGCGAGATATGGAGTATGGAACTTGGGAAAACCTTAAAGAACACCAAAGGAAAGGCAAAGATTTTGCTAGATGTCTCGGTCTTTACCTACGCATGAGATGGAACTCTTGAAGATGCTGGACCTGTTCACATAAACACATCATATCAAGAACCTATGGGGGAAACATTTGACTGGAAGTTTGAAAGGAGGGGAGTGACCAGATTATTCACATCCTTAAATGAAGCCTCTCTGTCTTCCACGCCACAAATTTATCTGTTAGGATTAATAAATTATAATGGTTGGGCTTTTGGCTGGCTATCCTGATGTTACTGAAAGATTAGTGTTTCTTTCCTACCCTGAATCACAAAGATAACTTGCTTCTCTCTTTAGCAGGTCCTTTTTTTTTTTTTAAAGATTTTGTTTATTTATTCATGGGAGACACACAGAGAGAGAGAGAGACAGAGAGACAGAGACACAGAGGGGAAGCGGGCTCTATGCAGGAAGCCCGATGTGGGACTCGACTGTGGGATCCCAGGATCATGCCCTGAGCCAAAGGCAGACTGAGCCACCCAGGCGTCCCTCTTTAGCAGATCTTAAAGACCCTTAACAAACTGCTACAGACTTTTTATGTGTCCCAAAATTTATATGTTGCAACCTAATCCATAACATAATGGTATTTAGAGGTGGAAACTTTGGGAGGTGAATAAATCATGAGGATGGAGCCCTCATGAATGAGATTAGTACTCTTATAAGAAGAGACCCCACAGAGCTCCTCCACCTCCTTCTGTCATATAAGAACACAGAGAGAAGATGGCCATCAGTGAACCGGGAAGCAGGTCCTCGCCAGATTCTGAATTTACCAGGACCTTGATCTTGGACTTGCTGCCCTTCAGAACTGTGAGAAATAAATTTCTGTTATTTATAAGCCACCCAGTCTATGGTATTTTGTTAAAGCAGCCTGAACAACATCAGGAACAAACCTATCATGTTTGCAAAGGATGCAGCTCTTTCTTCTCCCCATGACTCCTAATTTACCACCTGGCTGGTGTGTCTGCAATAGGGATATCTTCCTTAGCAAAGTCAATGCCGGGAATTCCAGCCAGTGTTCACCATTCTTGCTCAGGGCAGGGAGGACAATAAGCAGACAACCCTAAGCTCTGACACTCTATGGCCAAGTGTCCCTCTTAATTCTACTACTGGTTCTCTAGACTCTTTTCTAGATAGCTTTATTTCATTTTTAAAAAAGATTTTATGTATTTATTTGAGATAAAGAGTGTGAGCACAAGTGGAGGCAGGGAAGGGCAGAAAAAGAGGGAGAAGCAGACTCTCTGCTGAGCATGGAGCCTGATGTGGGACTTCATCCCAGGACACTGAGACTATGACCTGAGCAGAATGGCAGATGCTCAACCAACTGAGCTGCCCAGAAACCCCTGTTTGCTTTATTTCAGACAAATTAGCCTCCTTGATTTTCCACTTGATTTTAGTCTGCAGCAGTTTGCTAAGGGTCTTTTTTTAAAATTTTATGTATTTATTTATGAGAGAGAGAGAGAGAGAGAGGCAGAGACAGAAGCAGGCTCCATGTAAGGAGCCCCATGTGGGACTCCATCCCGGGTCTCCAGGATCACGCCCCGGGATGAAGGTGGCACTAAACCACTGAGCCACTGAGGCTGCCCTGCTAAGGATCTTTAAGACCTGCTAAAGAGGGATGCCTGGGTGGCTCAGTGGCTGATTCTTACTCCTGGACAACAATTCTTCAAGTCTTTTTTTGCCTATCAGATCTTGTCTACCATGAGAAAGTTGGCCTTTGGTCCCAAATTCTTGAATTGTGGTGACCACAGCTCCTAAATCCAACCTTGGCTCTGCCTAGTTCCATACCTCTCCCTTGTTCATGTCCTGGTTCTCTTCCTTGATTCCCTAATACCCATCCACACTACCTTTTTGGCTGTGAGGCCTGCCATTGAAAATAATGGAGGTGGAGAGAAGATGTTCAGTAGGGAATAATCTCGATTCTAGGATCAGCCTGATACATATTGAGGGAGGTATGTTTTTTTTTAAATTTTTATTTATTTATGACAGTCACACACAGAGAGAGAGAGAGAGAGAGAGAGAGAGAGAGAGAGAGAGAGAGAGAGGCAGAGACACAGGCAGAGGGAGAAGCAGGCTCCATGCACCGGGAGCCCGATTTGGGATTCGATCCCGGGTCTCCAGGATCGCGCCCTGGGCCAAAGGCAGGCACCAAACCACTGCACCACCCAGGGTTCCCTGAGGAACGTATGTTGATGGAGAAATCAAATCTATTGGAGGTTTATGTGATTTGTTGAAGGAACCTATCCTGGTTCTTAAATATGTTGTACTGATGTGGTGGTGCCAGAGTGGGTCTCAGCTGCTTCCCCATAGTTCTAGAGAATGTATTTCCTGCTTGGTGCCTAAACAGGAGGCACACAGCTCTGTTTGGCCTATGGTCTCCAGAGCTTTGGGGTCGTTTCCACCTTGTGGAACCCTACCCCTTATCTGCCCTGGAAACTTTTCAACCTGGTCCTGCATCCATATTCTAGTTCAGTTACCACAAATGACAAGTCTCCGGTTGGGCCTTAACTTAATTGTATTCCTTTTTTACTTTTTCCCCCTATGTCCTCCAGGTTTTTAATTTCCAAGTGCCCCTTTATCCTTGGCAAAAGATACTGCATTCTGTCTCAGAAAGAAAAGAGAAGCCAACAGATGGGACATCTCCATCTTCCTGCTCTTCCACCACGCATGCATTCTTTGCATAAATACCCTCCCTTCTCTTCTCCAAGGGAAATACAAGAGGTGCATTTTCCTACTTCAGGTTAGCTTCCTCTACTTCCTAAAGGACCATTTTTCATTTTTTTCCCCAAAATCATGCAATTGTCTCAACACCACTTGTTAAGTGTGTCCTACTGACTTAAAATGTCAACTCTTTCATATACTAAATTCCATATATTATCAGGCTTTAGATTCTTATTTGGCTTTATTGTCTAAGTTAAACAAAGCTTGATGCTAGTTAAAGTGTTGAAGACACATTTTGGTCAGTCGTGTACTATTGCAATGGGGAAAAGAGTCTAGCGTGAACTCAACTTTGTGCAGAGGGGACTGGGCTTTTTAAAGGGAGAACTCAGGAATATGGAGGAGTTTAAGCAGGACTCAGTAGAGTCAGGGAAGTGAATACATACAAAAAGCAGGAAGAGGGCTTTGTCCGTGTGCAACTGGTTTGGGTTTGCTAACTAGCACTTATAGACATTAGGTTCCCACACTCTCACCAAGGCTGGAGGTGTTGGCTAGAACAAACAGTAAATTCTTTCAGCAACCTTGAGTTTTCTCAGGGGAGCACTTTATGGAGGGTTTAGATCACCTTAAGGGTGAGGCCGTGAATTGTTAGAAACTTTGTTGTGTTTTATTCAAGTCATCATAGGCCACTGTGGAGGCCTGGTTGAGAAAGGGCTCAAAGGAGCCTGGCTAGAAGTTTGGTCAAGAGGAGAGTCTTGGTCGCAGTGGATCCGTTATCTATTTTTGGGTCAGTGCCATACTGTTTTAAGTATTCCAGCTTTATATTGCATTTCATACTTAGTAGATATTATTATAATGTGTTTGTTTATTTATGTATTATCTCTTTGCCAGAATGAAATTTCTATGAAGCGGGATTTTTAAAAAATTTTTTTATTCACGAGAGACACGGAGAGAGCAGAGACACAGGCAGAGGGAGAAGCAGGCTCCCTGTGGGGAGCCTGATGCAGGATTCGATCTCAGGACCCTGGGATCACGACCTGAGCCAAAGGCAGACGCTCGACACTGAGCTACCCAGGTGACCCAGTGTGGGTATTTGTATTCTTTGCTTACTGTTGGGTCTCCAGCACATGGTGAGGGCTCTGTCACTCTCTCTCTGTTCATTGAATGAATTTCCTGTGCCTTTAATCTCTCCCTCTCCAATGCTTCCTTCCTATCAACATTTAAACAGTTTTTCATTTAAAACAATAAAGCAATTCTCCCTGCAACTCATGCTCTCACTACCTGTGGCTCTATCTTTTTCTGTGTCTTTACAGTCATTTTTTTTTTTCAGAATGTTGTCTACACTGTACCTTCAATCAATTCACTCCCCACTTCCTGCAGTCTGGCTTCCACTTCTGTCACTCCCTGGAGATTCTCTTGCCATGAGCACCTATGGTATCTGCTCCTAGAATATTCGGTACCCCTAAATTGCAACCAAAGCAAGATGCCACCTCTGAGCTCCAGAACCATGCACCTGCCTCTGATAAACTATTCCCACCTGCTTTCTCATACTATATACAATGAAGCAAAAACTCCTCCCTTTCCTTTCCTAATCTGCTCTTCCATGTTCCCCATCTTAGAAAAGAATTGCATCTAGTTGTTCAAATGACAGACCCAAGACATCCTCAATAGCTCCTGCTTCCTTACCATCCAGTTTCTAACATCGATCTAGTCACTAAGCACTTCCAAAGTCTCATTTGTTAGTTCAGGCCATGGTCACTGTTTGGGTGGCTACAGCAGTTGTCATGCCTCTTGTCTTTCTTCCCCAGGGCTCTTCTCCATTTTACAGCCAGAGTGAACTTTGAAAATGAAATCCCACTCCCGTACTCTCACTGTAAATCCATTCCTGGCCCTGAATGACCATGGAAGGAAGCTCTGAAGCATGAGTCTATCTCTCTAATCTATTCTTCAATAACTATATAAAGTACACAAGTCATTCTGAGACTTAGTTTCTTCATTTGTAAAGTGGGAATGATAATCTTTGTCCCTCCTATTTTGTAATAAGGATGAAATGTCTTCAGATATATGACTGCTTTAGGAAGTAAGGAATGATAATCCACTGCTCAATATATATTTGTTGAGTGGGTGAATAAATTGCTTCCATCACTTTGTTCCCTCTTCAGGCTGGCTGGATGGGTAGAGGAAGCAGAGCAGTAGGAAGGTAATTTCAGCCTCTTAAATTTGAGGGGATACTGCTTTACAATCTGGGACCAGCATGTTCAGTGCTGACTTTCTTTCTCCTCAACTGTCTTTATTGTATCCATTCATAAATCCAGCTGTCGAAGAACCACTTCAAATAAGCTCTCCTCAGCATATATCACCACCCCCTGAGGAGGGTATGTTCTGTGAAGTTAGGGAAATAAATGTAGATTTTTCTAGAAGGAGAGAAAAAGGAAGGACTTTCACTTTTATTCAATTATCACTTCAGCAGCTGTCTACATGACTTGGAGAATTCCCCTCACATCTCTCGATGGATTCTCTATTGCCAAAATCCTCATTCTCACTGGCTGACAGAGACTGGTTTTCAGTGCCAAAAATATTTGATGTTGAAATGTAGAGGGAGGTGACACTGGGATCTGTTACTCCACATTAATCTCTTTATTATTTCTGACATAGAATTGTAGCGTCATCATAGATTTAATAGAGGATAATGGTAATACAATTCGAATGCATTAGGTATGATCTGAGGTGACTACAGTCTAAACTTTTAATATAAAATAGATATTCTGTATGTGAAGGTAAATGAGCTTGAACACAGCCTCACACAATGGGTATCACAAAGGCACTGCCTTCACAATAGGGAGTGAGAAATGAACTTTTCATTACTGGATATGATTGACATCTTTTTGTGTCCATTCATGGCTGCAAAAATCCCAGTGTCATAACAGAGCACATGAAGAATTTCTCTAACAGCTGTGATGGAGACTTTAAGGCATGAAGTTATGGAAGCTTGAAGTCAATTGTTTCCAAAAATGCAGAGCAAAATGAAATAATTTTGCACCTTGCTGTTCCTCAAGATGTTTCCTTCTAAGGCATTTTTTTTTTCAGTCAGTGGTATCTAAATAATATATATCTTTCCAATAGCCACAGGTGGTAGGTGTCTGTTCCAAGGATTTCCCTTTAAATGTTTCCAGCAGGCCCCCATGGAGTTAAAGAAATGAGAAAACCACTGCCCGGTGCTTTAGCTCCAGCCCATTCTAGTTCCTTAGAACTAACTTATCTTTCCCTTTTCTTTTCTTTTCTCTTTTTGTTCCTTGTCTTTCATGTGGGTTTTACATCTGGATTTTTCCTCTTTGCCCAATGCCCCCATGGATTAGGAATTCAATTCTGACTGTCTATGAGTCCCTAATTTGATACGTACTCCCTTGAGTTGATTTTTTTTTTTTCAGAATTAGTCTCTATGATGACAGTTAAAAGAAACACAGCACCCTCCTCCCACTGCTGGATCTCTAGGGGCTCCTCCCAGGCCCTGCTGTGTCCTGCAAGGAAGCCAAGTGGCAGGTCAATGAGGATAGGACCATACGCCCCATTTTTATGGATGGCTAACTGGGGCTTGGAAAGGTCATGTGTGTGGATCATCCTAACTCTCAAGTCAATACTTTGGTTCATAGGAGACCAGGAAATATAATTGGAATGGAGAGAGTTTCCTATGTGTTACAGAATCAAAATATTTCATTAAGCATTACAATGGATTCACACAGGTGGTGCTAGTTTCCTTTAACTTTGGCTGGAAGAATTTCTTCCTTTAGATGTGTGTTTCTTGAGGGCTTCTTCTGACTCTAAACTATTAAGACTTGGCAGGAAATTTTATTGCCATAATGAACACAAGAAAAAAAAAGCAAACAAACCAGAAAAAAACTAGCAAAAATCTCTTAGAATATCTCATAATTGTGAAATATAATATCTTGCAAAACCATGAGCTATATAGCAGGCTTATAATGGATCAATTTCCCTCCTAGATTTATAAGGAAAACAAAAAGCATTCCAGTTTGTAAATCAGTATTTCCTACGGTGCTGGTGAACTTGGTTTGTTTTTCTCTGAAGGTACTAGATTCAAATAGGAAGTCATAAGAAGAATCAACTAATTTTATAAAACTGAGCTGGTGAATCTAAGCTGCAAAAAGACATTTTATCTTAGAAATCACCCTATCACACTGGCAGGTTGTTAATAAAATATTAACACTGGCACACTTAAGGCAGGTTGTTAATAAAATATAAGGAAAGAGAGCTGGAGTAATTTGCCTAAGGTTAAAAGTTTCTGTGATAGGCAGCTTCTGACAGGCCTCCCAAAGATTCCCCCCCTCCTGGAGTTCAGACCCTTGCGTCATCCCATCTGCTCAACTGTAGGCTGGACCAATGAGTTTCTTCCAAGGAACTGTTTAACGTGGCAAATGTGATGGCATATCCCTTCCATCATTAGATTATAAAAGACTGTGCTTTTCATTTTCTCTCTAGTACTTTCTCTTGCTTTCTTGTTTGCTTGCTCTGATGAAGTCAACTGCCATATTGCAAGATGCTTTATGAAGAAGCCTATGTGAAGGAACCGAGGGAGGCCTCGAGCTAATAACTCATGAGAAAATGAGGCCTCAGCCCAACAATTCACAAGGAACTGAGTCCATCCAACACCATATGAGTATAGATTCTCCAGTTGAGGCTTCCGATGAGATCACAGCCCCACGTGACACCTTGACTGTAGCCTATGAGAGCCAAGGCATCTGGCTAAGCTGTGCCAGAGAACTATGAGATAATAAATGTGTGTTGTTTTATCCTACTGTGTTGTGGGGGTAATTTGTCACACAGCAATAGATGACTAATGTAGCTACAAAGTAGCTAAGCTAGAATTTGACCAGAGAACTTATCAGGCCCCCAAACCTATATTCTTTCTATATTACCCTTAAGTCATCTCTAACATTCATTAAACATTTTCTATGTGGTGGCCATCATTTAGACACTTGGGATGCAAAGGCACAATTCCCTTAGAGAAAGAAAGACTAGGTAAAGCTTCATAGGGAAGGATTTGAATTTAGCCTTGCCTCACATAGAGGGCAAATGAAGAAGAAAGAAGACCATGTCCCAAGCATGGGGAGTGGTGTGAGCAGGAATAAAGAGGCTAGGATCAACTTAGCCTATAATGAATAGACAAGCTGGAAGGTTCTCATCTGAGGCTTAAGAAATAGCAGCCCCAGTGAAAAATCGTATGTGCCCTCAGAATGCACAACTAAAAAGGGCCTATTTAGTTTTGTATATGTAACATTTTTTGAGAAATAAAATTAATTTTAATTAATAGAAAAGACTGAGAACCAATCTCATAATTTATCTTTGAACTGATATCAATTGATCTCCACAATGTTATTGAGTAAAGCAAAGTGTGAGATTTTGGTTTCCTTTCTATGTTATTTCTAGTTATTCAATAAGAAACACTGAGAGGATGAACCAGAAAGTAACTGCAAAACAGAACAAAACAAAACAGTAGAGGAGAGAAGTGGAGAGTAGAGGAGGCGTGGGAACTAGGCTACTTTGAGTGTATCTCTTTGGATTTGTATAGCCTGACTTTTGAATTTTATAAATGTGTTAAATTAAGGAGAAACAAATGCAATAGTGGAAAATAAAGTGAAACAAATCAACCTAATTGTACATAAGATTAAAAAAAAAAAGAATGATCCCAAAGGTCATTTGAACACAGTCTTTTTACTGAGCCTGCATAGGATGTAGGTAGGTATCCCTACTTTCTGGAAGTTCTCATTTCACCACTAAACTTTTATGGGAGACTGGACATTAATGCCATAATGCTTTTTTTCCCCCTCGAAAGTGAAAATCCTCTTCAGATTTCTTTCATTTAGCAAAAACAGGTATAATGTGGGTTTTTCATTAAAGTGAAGTGGCATAATGTGAGCTTTCAGGGAGCAGAGGTGAGGAGATACATTTTTTTTTTTAATTAATTTTTATTGGTGTTCAATTTACCAACATACAGAAAAACACCCAGTGCTCATCCCGTCAAGTGTCCACCTCAGTGCCCGTCACCCATTCCCCTCCACCATCCGCCCTCCTCCCCCCTTCCACCACCCCTAGTTCGTTTCCCCGAGTTAGGAGTCTTTATGTTCTGTCTCCCTTCCTGATATTTCCCAACATTTCTTCTCCCTTCCTTTATATTCCCTTTCACTATTATTTATATTCCCCAAATGAATGAGAACATACACTGCTTGTCCTTCTCCGATTGACTTATTTCACTCAGCATAATACCCTCCAGTTCCATCCACGTTGAAGCAAATGGTGGGTATTTGTCGTTTCTAATCGCTGAGTAATATTCCATTGTATACATAAACCACATCTTCTTTATCCATTCATCTTTCGATGGACACCGAGGCTCCTTCCACAGTTTGGCTATTGTGGCCATTGCTGATAGAAACATCGGGGTGCAGGTGTCCTGACGTTTCGTTGCATCTGAATCTTTGGGGTAAATCCCCAACAGTGCAATTGCTGGGTCGTAGGGCAGGTCTATTTTTAACTCTTTGAGGAACCTCCACACAGTTTTCCAGAGTGGCTGCACCAGTTCACATTCCCACCAACAGTGTAAGAGGGTTCCCTTTAGGAGATACATTTTGACTTAGAAAAGATTTCGCTGGAATCCTCGACTTTCAGATAGCCTGGGGGGGGGGGGGGGATCTGTATTCTAAGAATATACAGAATTGCCTCTGCTCAGGATTTTCGTGTTAGAAGCAAACGCCAGTGTTATAATTTTGAAAACTAATGCAAATAGGGTAAAGCAAATAAATTATGTCAGTTACCCAGAGCAAGCTTTTCTGTGTACAAGTATGACAACGTATACCTCGCTCAAAATTTTTACGTTATCTGCTCTAAACCTGAAATTAGTCATTTTTCCAAAAAGCTCTGCTTCTCTAAATAGGAAGTGGCATTTAAAAAACATAATCCAGACACGAGAGAATACTAAAAAAAATTGTTCTCTGTATCCTTTTGTTGCCCATGCCCCTGGACGCAGCTGCTTTGGTTTAGTTTTACCTCCAGCTCACAATGGGAGTAGTAGATGAGTTTAGAGGGGGTGAGTGCTGTCAGATGGTAGAGAACATTAAATGCCTCTTATCTAACTCTGGACATTAGGTGATCAGTGGAGGGGAACGGTTGAAGGTTACGGGGACAGTGGTGCCTGCTGTTGACAGCAACAAAGAATAATGCTTAGCCTGATACACGTTATGTACTTAAGTTATGTCATCTGGATTTAACATTGGGGTTCATAATTTCTTATTTGCCAGTGTTCCATAACTTAGTTCTAGAATGAATACAAAACCTCTTATATAGCTTTGCAAATTTGGATCATATGTCTTGTTCTGTCACTGGACCTCCTGGGCTTAGCTCAGCAGGATCATAGTTTTACCTTGCTATCAAATTGTTGTCACAATTGTAAATACCGAGTGAACTCTAAATAAGTGAGTAAAAGGTATGCTTGGCAGTGCAACACTTGCATTAACCCAGATCGTCCCCAAATCTACTTATCAGGAAATGTGTTTATTTTGTCGTCACTGTCTATTTTGTAAATCATAGAAATGATACACCTAGGAAAAAGGATAATGGATACAGTACACACTATTAATGATGGAGAAATTAGTGGTCCTCCTACCCTCACCCTCATTTCCTAGAGATTTTCTTTAAGATTTTATTTATTTATTCATGAGACACACACACACACACACACACACACACACACACACACACACACGGGGGGAAGGTGGGGGGAGAGAGACAGAGACACAGGCAGAGGGAGAAGCAGGCTCCATGCAGGGAGCCCGACATGGGACTCGATCCCAGGTCTCCAGGATCAGGCCCTGGGCTGAAGGTGGCGCTAAATCACTGAGCCACCTGGGGTGCCCCTCCTAGGGATGTTTTTATTTTAACCTTGGTTACTACCATTATTCTAAATAATAGTCCAATAGTTTTTGATTTATAGGCTTTCTCATTTGAAAGATGAAGAATTAACTCACCTACACGTAATAATTTTGGTTTCCTTTCTATGCCTCCTTTGAATTTGTTGGTTAAATTGTTATTTTTGATCTTTATTGATGATCTATAAAATGTTAATATACTGGAATCTCTACTTTTGGTTCTGTTTTAGACACTATCCCTTGATTCATAATTATTCAGATATATACTACCTCTATGTTACTTTCTATGTTTTCTCTCCTGCTCCACTTCCCATCCTTCATGAGCTTTTTTTTTGTGTGTGTATTAACGAGGTTTTGGCATTGATATTCTGTTCTATAATCATAATTATGTGTTTAGTGCTTTGTCGTAGGTTTAAAATGGATAGATAAAATTTACAGTATCATGATATGTAAATATTATTTACTGTAGAACTAAATAATGTGATCAGATCCTCGGAGAAAATTAATCGTATATCCTCAAATTTGTGCTGCTTGTAAGAGAATGATCTAAGTGTCAAGACCAATGAGATTCTCTTCTTCTCTTTTTAATTGTTATAAAAATATGTATATTTTATTGAAGTTCAATCTGCCAGCATATACACCCAGTGCTCATCCCGTCAAGTGTCTCCCTCAGTGCCCGTCACCCAGCCACCACATCTTCTCAACCACTTTCCCTTCTACTACCCCTTGTTTGTTTCCCAGAGTTTGGAGTCTCTCATCTTTTGTCACCCTCTCTAATTTTTTCCCTCATTTTCCCTCCTTTCCCCTATAATCCCTTTCATTATTTTTTATACCTTTTTGATATGCCATAAATTGCTCAAATTAATGCCATGATTTAGTGAATTTTGCTTTTGACCTTTCATGACTTTCTCGTGCTTTTTAATTTTGACTAGAGCTTATAATTATATTTCTTTTCTTTTTGAGAAAATAAGTTGTATCATGACAGCATGGTACTTGGATCTTTCAGTTCCCTCTTAAATCATAATATTTCTTGAGTAAAATGTATTTCCTTTGAAGAAACTTTCCTTGAGACCCTCTATCTGCTGGTTCTAATCTACATGAAGCCAGTACTTCTTTTGCTACACTTTGTAGTAGTAGTTTCTACTGTTTCTACTGTAGTAGTAGTAGTAGTTTCTATGTGTTTTTTAGAAGCCATGACTTCTTATTTCCTAGATTCCTTTCCCATGTTCTTAAGGACATCCTCAAGTATATTTTTTATAAAGTGTCTGGTAGGTAAACTTAATGACCTTATGTATGAGAATATCTATCTTTACTCTTCTTTGATAGTTTTTCTGGGTATAGAATTCAAGTTTTAAAATCTCATTTTTCTTTAGAACACTGAGGCACTGCTCTATTGTCTATAGTGTCCAATCAATCTTGAGTCCATATCTTTCCGTAATTCTGAAAAATTTCTCTTCTAGCTTTCCACTGATTATTTTCTCCCCTCCATGTTTTGCTTTCTTTCCCACCTGGAACAGTGATTAGGTAGACGTTGATCTTCTGGATTATTTTTCTATGTTTCTTACTTTTTAAAAAATATCCCATATTTTATTTCCCAAGTTCTTTTAACACTTTAGGTTTGTTTTTATTTAGACTGTCTTATTTTTAATTTCTTTTAAAAATATTTTATTTATTTATTTAACACAGAGAGAGAGAGAGAGAGTAAGCACAAACGGGGAGTGGCAAGCAGAGGGAGAAGGAGAAATAGGTTCCCTGTGGAGCAGAGAGCCTGATGCGGAGCTTGATCCCAGGATCCTGGGATCATGACCCGAGCCAAAGGCAGATGCTTAACTGACTGAGCTACTCAGGTGTCCCTTATTTTTAATTTCTAATATTTGTTTTAAAAATTATCCTATTGCTCCTATTTAGTAGTAGCCTATTCTTGTTTTGTAAATTTCTTTGAGTGTATATTGATTATTAGTCTTAAAATCTCTCCTCTAAAGTCAGAAATTCTTTGATCCTTCTCTTTACTGCTGGTTTCCTCAAATATCTGCTGATCCTTGGATATCTTTTGATACTGTGAAAACACAGAGATGTGTAGTACACGTGGTTGGTGTGGATTTCCTCTGCTATTTCCCTTACATACCTCATTCCCCTCCAAATGGAGCAGTTGCCTGAAAGTTTCAGTTTGTGGGTGGTAGGTCCATCCCAGGCTTCACATTGGTTTTTTTCAGGTGAGGCAAGGGATCTTGCCTCTTTTCAAAAATCAAAATAAGATGGCTTTACTCTGAGATTCCACCATCCACACTTGAGGTCTGGAATTCGTCCTGGTACATTTTCCATGTTAGAAAGGGTTCTCTGGTTTATGCTGGGGTATACACTGCATCTGCCAATCTCTCTGTCCACTTGGGCATGATGAATAAGAAAGATGCTTCGGGGCACAGTTGTCACATATATCATTTATTGACATCATTCTGATTTCACAAAGAAATCTCCTCCATCCTCCCTTCATCAATTCTGCAGCCTTCCCTTATGCCTTCTCAAGGTCAATTATGAATGAGGAGTTGATGGGCATTTGGGGGAAGGCGGTTACCTTTTAACAAATCCTTCATATGTGGTCTGGCTTCTCTGTTTAGAATGTGGGGGCCTTTACCTTTGCTCCCAGCCTTAGTGCTTCAGCAGCAACTGAGACCAGAAGAATAGTCCTCTTTTAACATCTGCTTGAACCCAGAAGAGTACTGTATGGGCTATGCACAGTCCAGACTCTTCCTTCAGAGGAGAATCTCTCCAGGTCTGAGACTATATCCTTCCCATCTTAATTTCTGTCCACCAGTGATGCTGATACCAGTGAGCTAGGAGATGAGGGCAGGAAGACTGGATAATTATGGTGTGGGTGAGCAAAAAAGGGAACATCAGAGGAAGGCGAAGGCTCTCAGAGGCCCTGAGGAGTCCAAGTGGGGCAAAGGCCCCCCCCTGAATTGTTCCTCCAAAGTGTGAGATCCTGGTTGTGATGCTTCAATGATCCCAGAGCCCAAGCTTCTGTTTTTTTCTTGAAATAATATGACCGAGGCTACAGACTTAACTTTGTAAAGTGTCAAGCCTTGGGGCGAAAAAAGAGAAATAAAACAGACAAAGAAATAAAAAAGACAAAGCCGGCTGGTTAAAGACGGGAAGAGTGCCCTGTCTGCGGACGCGCTGTGAGCTGCGCTGGGCCCCCAGTGCCGGGCTCCGCATCTCCAGCTGCCTGGTGCGCTTATGCCTCACTCTGAAAACGTGAAATTGTGTTTCTCCGTCCGGAGAAAACCTTCTTGACAGTTGCAAGTGCTCGGCGGGAGTGTCGGGAGCGCGGCGGTGCAGGCGCAGCGATTAGGCCGGGCGCCTCGCAGGCTGACAGTCTGTCACTCCCGGGGGTTAATCCGACCCCCGCGGCTCCTCAGGGAGAAGCCGCCGGACAGACGGACAGGCGGACAGACGGACAGATGCAGGCAGAAAGAAGCCTCAGCCTCGCTCGCTCGCTCCCCAGCCGGCTGCAAAGAAGCGGTCCTGCCACGGAGGGGAGGGAGCCCCTTTCCCTGGGGGTGGGGTGGGGGTGGGGGCTGAGATAATCCAGAAAATCTGCTCACGTTCCAGTAGAGAAAGTGCCGCCTTGCGCCCCTCGGGTTCAGCACTCCTGACGTCCGCCACTGTCCCCTTACACACGGGGAATAAGGTAACCGGAGCTCACAGTTTTGTTGCACCCGCGACTACAGGCTCTGGGCGTAACGTGCTTTCAGGGCTGGACCTTCCACCTTTGCACCTGCTCCAGGGAAGGTATCACTGTCTTCATCTCCCGTGCATGTAGGTGGAAGAGCCCAAATGTGAAGGCGGCGCTGGCTGGCTTCAGGGGGCTTTCTCTTCCATTAAAATCCACGTTTAGCAAAGTACAGAGTAATTGTCAGGCGCTGCATTTAAAATCCCCTTCCTCCACTCATTGGATGATTTTCGGTAGATTAACCTCTCTGGGTTTCAGGTTTCTTATCTATAAAATGGGGATGATAATATCAACTTTATATCCTGTTGTGCAGGTTAAATAAAAAGTATAGATTATATATAATTATAGACTACATATGGCACATATACAAATATATGTGATATATAACATATACATCTAGAGCTCTATGTTACATTTATGTAAGTACATTAATATTATATTTATGTTATGTAAATATATAATATGGATATTATATATACGACATACATATGACTCAATACAAGCCTGGTGCCTAGTACACATTCAATAAATATTTGTTCAGTAAGTGAATAAAGAACTATAATAGTCTTCTAGGACACCCATTTCCTCATAGCAGGGTTTCACCTTCAGCACTGACACTTGAATTTGGACATTTGGACATTTGGGACTGGGTAATTCTTTGTTGTGGGGGGCTGGCCTGTGCATCATGGGGGTTTAGCCGCATCCCTGACCACTAGCCACCATGCCAGGGGCAATACATCCCTCCTCAACTGTGATAACCAAAAATATCTCTGGACATTGCCAAATGCTCCTTTGGGGGCAAAATTGAGAACCGCGGCCTTAGAGGGAACCAATTCTGCCTTGGACACCATAGAGGAAAAGTGTGTAAATAATAAATATTTAGATAGGGGCGCCCATGTGGCTCAGTGTTTGAGCATCTGCCTTTGAAAGGCACAGGTGGTGATCCCAGGGTCCTGGGTTCGAGTTCCACATCAGACTCCCCATAGGGAGCCTGCTTCTCCCTCTGCCTATGTGTCTGCCTCTCTGTGTGTCTCTCACGAATAAATAAATAAATAAAATCTAATAAATAAATAAATAAATAAATAAATAGTTTAGATAGCTAATGGTAAAAAGTATAGATCTTGTGGGCAGCTCATCTCTGTTGCAGCTCCGTGGCTCTGCCACTGTAGTACAAGAGCAGCCATAGACGAAATGTATACCAATGAGCATTACGGTGTTCTATGAAAACTTTACAAAACTGGACTGGCCCAAAGGTGGTTGTTTGGTGTCCCTACTAGAGCAAATGCAGAATGAACAGAAGAGGAGCATTCTTATGGGAGAGGCCACACTGTTACTGAGTCATATGGCCTGGGACTGGCCCTACATGTAGGCAGAGGGGATTTTGTCTATACGTGGACTGTGAGAAGGACCCCTATAAAGCCTTTTGCCTCATGGGCTGATCAGGCACCTGCAAAATCATAACAGAAGGGTCATCTTGTGGAAAGCCAAGCATGGCTTTGATTAGTACCCTCTTCATAAGAGAACCTTCCTACAAGAGAGCTAGAAGGTAAAGCTGCATTCAATAAGTACCACCTACATATGAATGAGTTTCTCCATTCAGAGGGATTCTGGATCCTCTGTAGCCACTGAACCCTATAAGAGGATGAGGGAGACGATAGAACCGAGAAAGAAGGGGCAAATACATAAAAATGTGCAGCAAGAGTCCTAAACATAAACTTGGCAGACTTCTCAAATCTTCTAATAAAGAACATCTCTAGTTTCAACGGAGGAGGAAATGACACAAAAAGTCAACTCTATTATTTGGCAAGGGTGTAATTAGGCTCACAAATGGAACTTTATTAATAAGGAGCACTGCAATCCTTCTCTAAATAGTACTCTACCACCATTGTGTCAGTTGCCTGCAGGTTAAAGCATGTCCCCTGTTATCATGACGATGCCATACCCATCATCTCAACACAACACAAATATCATCCTGCCACAGACACACTTTCCTGGTGCCACAGTTAGAGTCCTTGTCAAGTGCAAGCAAGAGGGTGGTAGCTGGAAAGTTAAGGAATCTGAACTAGATTTGTTTGGGATTCATGCCTTACCTCATTTGGCTCATATCTACCTCCTGTTGCACAAGAAAACAGTTAAAATATCTCTGACATGAGGGCATGCCTTCTTTTTGACATTACTGTTATACTTTCTTTGGCAGATGGGGGAACCAGTGAGTTGTAAGCAGCAGTCATGAGAGGCTTTAAGAAAAGCCGTTTACTTTAAAAGGATTAACTCAGTTGTTAGATCCATTTTGCCTGTCTGCTCTACCCCTTCATTTCTGCTTGAAAGTTAGTTGTAATGGCTGGCGCTTTTGCAACCACCCTGTAATCAGGAGTCTGGGCTGCCGGTGACATAAAAGCTGCCATCAAGTCCTGGATAGGGTATCCTTGGACCTATCATTTAGGAATGAAAACCAAATGTCTTTAAGACACTATCTGGGGAGCCTTTGCTATAACAACTGCAGTAGCTTAAATATGACCACAGATTCTTTTCCATTCTTACCATGGAGCAGTAGAATCTGTTTCCCTTACCTTTAAATCTAGGCTAGCCCTGTGGCCTGTTCTGACCAACAGGATGTGGCACCAGTGATATCTGCTGGGTCTAAGCCTTAAGGTATCTGCAGTTTCTGCCTTCTCCACTTAGAACATTCGCTGTTGGAACCCAGCGGTCATGCTGTGAGAAACTCAAGGCACATGACAAGACCCCATCGAGAAAAGCTGAGACACTCTGATCAACAGCCCAGTTCCATTCTCTGTTGATAGCCAGCACTGACTTCCAGCCAAGTAAGTCAGTCTTCTAGAATGTTCCAACCCAGTCACACTTCCAGATAACTGCAGACCCTGCTAATAACACATCAAGCCAAAAAACCACAGAGCTGATCCCAGTCTTCCATTTGACAACACAAAAGTATCAGATACATTGAGTCCTCTCAGATGTACCAACCCGTCAAGTCTCCAGATAACTGCAGCCCCACTCAGATAAGTTGACACCACCTAGGACAAAAGAACCACCTGGCTAAGCCTAGTCGACCTATAGTTTCATAAGAGATAATAAACTAAGAAATCATAAAACATTATAAAAAAATAAAAATTAGTAAAATAAATTGTTTTAAGGCACACCATAATGGTGACTGGAAATAGAAACCATGCTGGATAGAATCAAGGTTGCAGCCCTGTGCAAGCAGGGAAGTGGAAAAACAGAAAAACTTGAAGTCTTGAGCACGCATTAGTCATTTAGAGTTGTAAGGGCTTAATTCTCCACTTAACTGAATGTTTTGAAAGCCCCTGAACTGAGAAATAAACATGAAACTGGTCTTATCTTTAGATCTAGGGGCTAACCAGCACAAACCATCTGCAGGTCTCCTTTTGATAAATCCATAAGAGAGAATTACAAAGCACACAGGGAAATACAATGTATAACTTGCAGTATGTAGTGATGGAGAAAAGTTCGCAGCCCCAAGTGGTAGGCAATAAGAAAGGAACTTTAAAATGAATGTTTAACAGGCAAAAATAAAGGATTAGATCTGGAAGGCAGTAATGGGCTGTTACGAAAAATGAGCAAGAATAGTTGGACAAAAAGTTAAATTGGTATTCTAAAAGTGAAAAACTAAAAATAATGGAAATGTAAAAAGTCTCAATGGGTCTACTAAACAGTAAACTGTATTTATCTCTCTCTCACACACAAATATTTAGTAATTAGAAGCCAGGTCTGAAAAATTAGTTAAAATGGATCACAAAAAATGCTAAATAGATACAAAGTAGAAAGAGAGAAGAAAGAAAGAAAGAAAGAAAGAAAGAAAGAAAGAAAGAAAGAAAGAAAGGAGCTTCTACCATAGGTCTGATGGGGATTCTAGGAAGAGAGAATATGAAGTAAATGTGGTGGGTTGGATAATTCTTCTAGAAATAACTATCTGAATCCTTGAGTTGAAAATTATTCTTACTTCCAAATAATAGCATCTTCTGCACATTGAATTATATACTAAGATATTTACATATATGCATATACACACACTACTATATATAAACACACATATATATACACACACTATATATAATATATACCATATATACTATATATAAACATTATATATATGTATATATATAATTTAGAAGCAATTGTGGCTTTATTAGAAAAGAATCATTTTCATATCACATCTTTTGTAATTTCTAGTCATGGTAAGCCTGGATATTTGGTCTTTCTTCTTTACTTTCTCTGGCCCCCTTCCCCACCCCTGTGCCTTCTCTCACTGTGCTCCCTTATCAGGAATGGCCAGTCCCATCTCCAGTGCCTGCCAGAGCTCTGCCACCTTTCAGAAGCCTCATCAGACAACTGTAGGGCATTGTCTCTATTTTCTCTACAATTTTACAGCCCAGAAGTTGGTTCACTTATTTGACTCTTGGCTTTTTAATGAGCTCTTTGGAAGCTCTTTCAGGGCCTCAGTTCATATTTCTCTGGGATCTCCTGTGACTTGATTTGTTCTCAATAAGTGGCAGTTCATTAATATAGAGGGATAACCCTCTGAAAACGTGTGAGAGTAACTCCTGGGAAGATGAAAGGGATAACAATGATAAAGGGTTTGAAAGCATTTATGAGTGTGACTTTACCCCCGCTGGCTCTCCACACAAACACAAATGCACCATCACTGCAGCCTTAACTACTCCTACTGTGGCCACTATTAGTACTATTACTGCAGATGTCTAGCCAAGGCCCCCAAGTGAAACACAAAAGGCTTGAGTGGAATCTCCCATGAAACTGGGATGAGAGGATGACTGAGTGGGGGTGTAAACAGGTAGAGGGAAAAGTTCTGAAAGGTAGGGGAAAGGTGGGAGGAACGGAGCTAGGGGTGAAAGAATACTAGGAGAGGAGAAGAACAGAGACCCGAGAGTCATGCCCCAACTGGCTGGGATGCTGGGAAGAAAAAGAAGTGAGACAAAGCATGACAAAAATGGTGTGATGGAGTTTATTCCCATGGGAGGGAAGACATTGAAGCCACTCCATCCTGTAAAAGATACAGAGGCTACGTGCCCAAGAGCAATCCTAATGAATGTCTCGGGGAAACAGGGTTCTCAAACCCACAGAACCACTTCCCTGGAGATGTAGCTTCATTCTTTCAGTGACCCAGATTCTTGGAGTAATTAGCAACGATCTCAGAGGTCATAGAGGTCGAGAGCCTTCTCTAGGTACAGCCTCAAATCAGTCCAGCCTGGATGTGAACTGGAGCTTTGTGGATGTGACAGTTTGAGCTCAGCCAAGAGATGACTATGTTGACTCTTTTCCCCCACAGTGATAAAGCTAGAGAAATAACCTGGATTGATATTACCAAAACCACAGATAGATTTGTCGTAAGCATCAGTCCTTAAACACTGACCAACTGGGTTGATTTCCATAGCCTTTAATTTTTTACCATCTTCAGAGGGAAAATACCTTTAACCCCAAATTTCTCTAATATTCTGGATGAAGTTCCTATAATTTTACCCCTCCAAAGTCAGATCATTCTTCTCTTGGTTAATTTATTAACTGAGCTTTCTATATTGTGTGTGATGGCTCTTGATTCAAAAGTCCTGCTAAACACATCAATCTGTCTAGTTGCTGACTTTCAACTTCTTGGTTCAATCAATCACAAAGCATCCTAATCCTTTTTGGCTTGTCCTGAATTATATTTGATACCAGTCCAACCTTATCTTTAATAAGCTCACCTAGGTAATTTGCATATAACAAACAAATTAGATCTTCCAATGATTATTTATAGGGTGCCACAGCCATAAATCAATCTAGAAATAACCTGCTTCTAGAGGCCTTCCGGTGAAATAGGAAACAGAACCTAGAAAAGAAATTAAAGTTAATTCCTTTGCTAAGTTCAATTTGTTCTTTACAACTATGCCATTCCATCTGTCATTTACAATTAACTGTTAGATTTAAATCAGGCATAAAAGTCACACTACTGTTTTAGATGTTTGGCATTGATCCTTTAATTATTTTGAGCATGTGATCACAAATTTGTGGTGTTTCTCTGTTCTACTTTAATGGCTCATCCATAACTATACATGTGGAATGGTACAGAGTAGAGATATAGAAGACATATAGTATTTGTGGATTCACTAATACGTCATCACCTCCAGCTTTCCCTCTCTAAAGTAAGGGGAATGGGGCTTATGTATAAGTTTCAAGTGGTCTGCAAACTCTTGAAATGATGTGTAACCTTTTTAATGTGTTTTGTGCATTTTTTTCCCTTTAGAGAGGTCTAGAGCTTTAATCAGAATTAGAACCTATTTCTAACATCAAAAGGTTAAGAAACACCAGACTAGAATATATTTCACTCCTATTTCAGTACTTACATAATATAATTTGATTATTACTTTATGTTCTCACGGAGAATTCTATTTTTCAAGAATTCAGATTTTTATTCACTGAAGTGTGCTATCTAATGTCAACATACCTATAAGTGAGAGGTATGAGCAAGGATGGACTTTTGATAAATTATCCTGGGAAAATTGGTCACTCATATAGAAAAAAAAAAAAGAATCCCTACCCCACACCATACACAAAAACTAAATTCCAGATATATTAAAAACCTAAACATGAAAAACCAAAATGAAAAACTTCAGGAGATATGAGAGAATATCCAGCAGCAAAACATTTCTAAAATAAGACAAAAATTTATGTCATGGTAAGAAAACATGGATACATTTTACTATACTATAGTTGTGAACTTCTGTGTGATCAAAGACTTATTGACAAGACATACACAAACTAGAACAAGATACTTCAAGAACACATAACTCACAAAGTGTTTATATTTTGAATATATTAAAATTTTCTTTGTCTATATTAATTAGAAAAAAGTAAAAAATAGAAAGTGGGGAAAAGATGTAGAGAGGTAATATAAGGTAGAGGTGCTATGAAAGGCCCATACTCTACACATCCCTTCAAGTTCTAATGTGCTCTACTGTTTCTAGAGCCCTGATTCTACTATTTATTTATTTATTTTTTTTACTATTTATTTTTAAATTTGTTCTGTGCTATTGCCTATTTCATTTGGGCAATTCTTTATATTAAATCTCTTGAGATGAGCACTATGTTTTGAACTTTTAAATATATTTATTAGACAGCCCCCAGCACATCACTGAATATCTAGGAGAAACACACAAAATACCATAAACATACCTTTTTCTACATTAGACACCCCTAAAGTTGAGATGCACATTGCAATCTATGGCATTTGACCCATCTGCCAGGTGGCCTTTGAGCCATAGTTACTTTTAACTGAACAAGTATGAAGTTGGTTATCACTATTCATCATTATCATCACTTCTATTGAATTATATGCATTGTTGGAACTATACTTGTTGGGTTTAATTATTATTTAAATATATTTTTCAAGATAACACTATCAGGATGCCTGGGTGGCTCAGCGGTTGAACATCTGCCTTTGGCTCAGGGCTTGATCCCGTGGTCTTGGGGTCGAGTCCCACATCGGGCTCCCTGCATGGAGCTGCTTCTCCTTTTGCTTACATCTCTACCTCTCTCTCCATGTCTCTCATGAACAAATAAATAAAATCTTAAAAAAAAAAGATAACACTATCATTTGACATTGGACACAAAAAGTTATAGTGAAGATAGAAGGCATGAAAATGAGGTAGTGGGAAAAGAGCAAATACTCATCTTCAGCAAGTGGCCACGTCTTTTTGCAAAATGAAGCTCAAGTACTTTAGGAGTCTCAGAAAAGAAGGAACTCACAAGTATATAAAGCTTTTCCTGGAAATATGTGCAAAAGGATTGTCTATCATAGGCCAAGCAATGCAACCCAAGGCAAGAGGAATTGCCAAGTCTCAGAAGGAAGTTCAAAGGAAGAAGGGGCTGATGTAAATGATTCAAGCTGCCTTTTATTCAGTCAAAAAAATGTCAGCAAGAAAACTTGAAGAATGCATGTTAGCAGCTTGGAATAATATTCTAGACATAATAGTGGGTCACTCTTTAAGACATGCTGCCTTTTCAGATGTACTCTATGATATCATGTGGATAAACACAAATGTGGACTCTCAAAGCAGATTCTGAGCATGAAGAAAATTTGGAAATATTTTAATTTATTTCACTTTTATTTTTTCTGTATGTACAATACTGATATTTGATAAAACTGTGGGTGAATATGTCTAGAAGATATCTTTCAAAAGCTTGCAAAATAAACACTACTAACTGATTAAAAAAAACCAGACTGTGTCATAGTTGCATATAAATAAAGGTACATCTGATAGTTAAGGTAATAGAAATTATTGTTTTCATTAGGTTGTCATCTACCCTTTCACTAATCTGACCTGGCCTTGTGAATAGCTTTGATGGAGAGATTGTAGTAAAAGTGCTGATTCCAGGCCAACCTTTAAAAGACCTGGCAGCTTCAGCTTTTATTCTCTTGGACACCCTTCCATAAGGAAGCTAGCCTAGACTCCAGGAAGAGGGAGTTCATGTGGGGGAGGAGTGAGGCACCTCTGTGATCACTAGCATCAAATGTCAGAGAAATGAGAGCGGCCTTATTGGATGTTCCAGCCCAAGCTGAGTGCAGCTGCATGAGTAATCTCAGCTAACACAACGCAGAGCAGAACCACCCAGCTGAGCCCAGACAACCTGCAGAACTATAAGCAGTGATAAATCATCATTGTTTTAAGAAACTAAGTTTTTTGAAGGTGCTTTCTTTTTTTTAAAGGTTTTATTTATTTATTCATGAGAGATACAGAGAGAGAGGCAGAGACATAGGCAGAGGGAGAAGCAGGCTCCTTGCAGTGAGCCTGAGGTGGGATTTGATCCCAGTACCCCGGGGATCATGACCTGAGCCAAAGGCAGACCTCAACCATTGCTCAGTGGCCCTTGAAGCTGCTTTCTTATGCAACGATTGGTAACTAAAAGGGGGTGTTACCATCACAGAAACCTCAACATGCAGAACAAAATACCAAGAGGAGGCTGTGAGGACAGCAAGAAGATGGCAGAAAAGTAGCAAAACTGCTCTTCATGAAGGCTAGTAAGTGGTGAACAACTCAGGGTGGGCATTGCTATTAAAGCCTGGGGGAAAAGGGAACAATAACAAGCAATGGCACAACTATGAACAAAACTGCCACCTGGTCTAACATGGAAAAAGAAGAATTATCAGGTAAACTTGTGAATGTAGCTCAAAGTGTTTCCATGCAGACTGTTGAAAATACCAATAGCTGCTTTTAGAAACATAATACAAGGTTGCAAGAGAAAATTGAGTTAAAAATGAACTGTTTGGGTTTCAAGCATAATTTAGAAGAAATATAGAAGACTTAGAACATTTTCTCCAGCTGACAAAATATTTTCAAAGGAAGAAATGGCCTCATGGAAAAGAAAAAGTCTAGAGTACTTCCAGTAAAAGCATCCTTCGGGTTGAAATTAAATCAATAGTGTAACAAGAAAGACTCTTTGTTTTGAAAGATTTAAAGCGGTGCTTGTAGGCCCTTTCAGCTAAGCAAAATAGCCTCTAAAAATCTTAAGACAGTGTCTCTCAGCAGAGAATTCATTCATTCTTGGAAGGAATCACAGATGTGGATTTGAGGCATAGAATCAACCCTATGATAGAAAGCCCACAAAATTTTTAAGAGGATTGTATTAGTGAAAATAGGGAGATGTTGATCAAAGGCTTAAAAATTTCAGTTACGGGGTGCCTGGGTGGCTCAGTTGGTTAAGCATCTGACTCTTGATTTCAGCTCAGATCATGATCTCAGGGTCATGAGATTGTGCTTCATGTCAGGCTCTGAACTGAGTGAGGAGCCTGCTTAAGATTTTCTCTCTCCCTCTCCCTCTGCCTCCGCTCTCCCAACCCAGCTCACATATGCTCTCTCTTTCTCTAAAAAAAAATAATAATAATCAATCAGTTAAAATATGAATAAGTTCTGGGGATATAATTTCCAGCATGGTGACTGTATTTAATAATATGGTATCATATACTTGAAATTTGCTGAGAGGAGATCCAAAATGTCCTCATTCCTTTTGTTTTTCTTGTTTTCTTTTGTTTTTCTTTTCTTTCTTTTTTAAAGATTTTATTTATTCATGAGAGACACAGAGAGAGAGGCAGATAAGGTAGAGGGAGAAGCAGGCTCCCTGAGAGGAGCCTGATGAGATCCCAGGACTTGATCCCAGGACTCTGGGATCATGACCTGAACCAAAGGGAGATGCTCAACCAGAGCCACACAGGTGCCCTGTCCCCTGTACTTATTCCTAAAAAAAAAAAAAAAAAGTAACTAGGTAAAGTAATGAATGTATTAATTAGCTTGATTGTAGCAATCATTTTACAATGTACAATTATATCATCACACTGGACTTCTTAAATATATATAACTTTTATGTCAATTATACCTCAAGAAAGCTGAAAAGTTAAAGATAAATAAATAATAAATTAAAGAATTATTTTACTATTTAAGTAAGGATTTATTCCTTTGCTCTCTATTCTGTGCCATTGGTCCATATGTCTGTCTAAATGCCAGTACTATACTGTTCATTTTTTTAAATTGTAGCTTTAAAATATGTTTTGAAATCAAGAAGCGTGAATCCTTCAACCCTGTTCTTTTTCAAGATTGCTTTGGATACTCAATGCCCCTTGGGTTCCAGATGGATTTTAGGATGGTTTTTTCTCTTACTGTATTACACACACGGTCATGATCTTTGACAACGGTTATATTGAATCTAGAGATTGCTTTGGTAGTTTGTCATCTTAAAAATGTTGTCTTTTAATCCATGAATATGGAATGTTTTCCCATTTATTTAGGTCTTTTTAAAAAAGATTTTATTTATTTATTCATGAGAGACACAGAGAGAGGGAGAGAAACAGAGACACAGGCAGAGGGAGAAGCAGGCTCCATGCAAGGAGCCCGATGCGGGACTTGATCCTGGGACGCCAGGATTGTGTCCTGGGCCGAAGGCAGGTACTAAACTTCTGAGCCAACCAGGGATCCCTATTTAGGTCTTCTTTAATTTCTTCCAGCAATGTTTTATAGTTTTCAGTGTACAGGTCTCTTGTCTTCTTCATTAAATTCATCCACTTGCTGTCTCTCTCTAAAAATAAAATAAATAAATCTTTTTAAAAAAGGGGTTAATATGGGCATATATGTGCTTTTCTGATATAAGAGGAAAAGCCTTCAGGTTTTTGCCATTGAGTATAATGGTGGCTGTGGGTTAATAATATATAGCCTTTATTATATCGAGATAGTTTTCTTCTATTTTTAGTTTGTTGGGTGTTTTGATTGTGAAAGGTGCTAAATTTTGTTAAATACCTTTTCTGCATTAATTGAAATAATCATGTCCTGTCCCCTCCTTTATTCTGTTAATGTGGTGTATTACATTGGTTGATGTAATACAAGAGTACATTGAGTATTAGAAGAGTAGATTGAACTATTTTGCAATTTAGGAATAAATCACACTCGGTCATGGTATATCAACCTTTAAGTATGCTGCTAAATTTGGTTTGCCAGTATTTTTTGAGGATTTTTTTAATCAATATTCATAAAGGATGTTAGTGTACAGTTTCCTTTCTTATAGTTTCTTTGTCTGGTTTTGGTACCAGGGTAATACTGGCCTCATATAATGAGCTTGAAAGCATTCTCTCCTCAGTTTTGGGGAAGAGTTTGAGAAGCATTGGTGTTAATTCTGGCTTAAATGATTGGTAGATTGACCAGTGAAGCCTGATTACTTATTGATTTTGATTATATGATTTTTGATTACTGATTCAATCTCCTTACTAATCACAGGTCAATCATTTTCTATTTCTTCACAAATCAGTCTTGATAGGTTGTGTATTTTTAGGAAGTTGTTTATTTCATCTTGCTTATCCAACATTTTACTAACCATTGCTCATAGTTGCTATGACTGTGACCTTTTTAATCCTTTTTATTTCTTCAACATTGATAGTAATGTTCCCACTTTCATTTCTGATTTGAGTAATTTGTAATGTCTCTCTTTTTATGTTCTTACTTTATCTATCTGAAGTTTATCATTTTGGTGACTGACTTTTTCAAAGAAGCAATGGTTGATTTTATTGATTTTCTTCCACATATTTTTTTCCTGTTCTCTATTTTATTTCTACTCTGAACTTTATTATTGTTTTTTCCTTCTTCTAACCTGGGGTTTAGTCTGCACTTCTTTTTTAGTCTCTTACTGTGTAAAGTTAAGTAGTTAATTTGAGATCTTTCTTCATTTTTAATGTATTTACAACTATAAATTTCCTTCTCAATAGTGCATTGGCTGCATCTGTTGAGTTTTGGTGTGTTTTGTTTTTGTTTTCATCTGCCTCAATGTATTTCCTAATTTGACCCATTGTTTTTTTTTAGTGGTGTGTTGTTTAGTTTCCACAATTTGTAAATCTTCTAGTTTTCCTTCTCTTACTGATTTCTAGTTTCATTCCATTAGGATTGGAAAACATACTTTGTATAATTACAGCCCTATAAAATTCATCAAGGCTTGTTTGTGGCCTCTCTATCCTGGAGAATGTTCTATGTAGACTTGAGAAAAATGTGTCTTCCTCTGTTGTTGGGTGGAGTGTTCTGTATGTGTCCATTGGGTTCAGTTGAATTCTAATGTTCTCAAATTCTCTATTTCTCTATTGATCTTCTGTCTGGTTATTCTATCCTATTGAAAATAGGGTATTGAAGTCTTCAACTATTACTGTGGACTTCTGTAGTTTTCCCTTCTATTTTGCCAGTATTTGCCTCATATTTTAGAGCTCAAGTTTTGGCACATATACACTTAAAATTATATTTTCTTGCTGTATTGACTCTTTTACCAATATATAATATTCTCCTTTGTTCATGTAATAGTTTTTGACTTAAAGCTTATTTCATCTAACGTTAGTATAGTCACCTCTCTTCTCTTTGAGGTACTGTATGCTCGGAGTATCTTTTTCCATCAGTTCACTTACAACTTATTTTTGTCTTTAGATTTGGAGTGAGTCTCTTATAGATAGTGTCTATTTGGATCATTAAAAAGAATCCATGCCTTTTAGTTGGGGGACTTTAATCCATTTGTTTTAAAAGTAATTACTGATAAGGAAAGACTTACTTTTGTTATTCTGCTATTTGTTTTCTGTATCCTTTAGGTTTTTTTTTATCCTTATTTCCTCACCTACTGCTTTCTTTTGTGTTTGGTTGATTTTTTTGTAGTATTACATTTTGATTCTTTTCTCAATTCACTTTGTGTATATTCTATAATTTTTTAGTTGTTATGATAACTACATATAACATTCTAAAGTTGTAAAAATATAATTTGAATTGTACCAACTTAAGTTCAGTTGCATACAAAAACTCTATACAGTTCCTTTCCCTTTCACTTATTTTAAATGTCCACTTATTTTAATGTCACAAATTGCAACTTTATAATTTTTTGCATTTGTCTTTTAAACTCTAAAAACCAAAATTACAATAAAACCAGGTTTTACATTTGACCATATATTTACCTTGGCTAAAGATCTTTATACCTTCATGACTTCATGAAGTATCCTTTTATTTCAGCCTGGAGGACTCTCCTTAGCATTTTTTTATTGTGAAGTTTGAATGTTAATAAACACTCTTTTTTTTTTTTTTGCCTTTTTTCTGGGAATGTCTAATTTTTTCCCCTCATTTTTGAAGGATGATTTTGCTAAATATAGAATTTTTGGTTGGTAGCTTTTTTTCTTCCTCCTATAAGCCTTTTAATAGATCATGCTACTGCCTGCAAGCTTTTTTCTGATCAATTAGCCACTAATATTATTGAGGATCTCTCATCTCTGACAAATTACTTCTCTCTTGCTGCTTTCAAGATTTTCTCTTTCTCTTTTGACACTTTGATTATAATGTGCCCATTCCCATCATGGATCTCTGAAATTTATTTTTAGAGCTCTTGGGCTTGTAGACTTATGTATTTAATCAAACTTAAAAAGCTTTTGGCTATTGTTTCTTCAAATAATCTCTTTGACCCCCACTTCTTCTGCAATTCCCATAATGCCAATGTTGTACAGTTTCATGATGTCCCACATGACTTTTTGGGTCTGTTCACTTTTCTTCTTTCTTCTTTCTGTCCCTCAGATTTATTATTTCAATTTTTCTGTCTTATGGTTACTTATAATTTCTACTACCTGCTCCAAAGCTGTTGAGACCCTCTAGTGATTATTGTGATTCAATTATTCCTTTTTCTCTAGTTCCAGTATCTTGTTTCCTTTAATAGCCTATCTCTCCATTGATATTCTTGTTTTGTTCATATATTGTTTCACTGATTTCATTTTGTGTTTGCTTTAGCTCTTTAAGCATATATAAGATAGCTGTTGTACTGTAGTTATTTTGACAGTCTGATGTCTGTACTTCATCAGGGATAATTTTTATCAATTATTTTTTTGAGTGGACCATGATTTACCATTTTGTTGTATGCCTTATGATTTTTTATTGAAAATTGAGTATTTGGAAAATAAAGCCACTTCTCCCAGATTTCACAGAATGGTTTTGTGTCGGTTAGTCATTCACTGAGTAGCTGGGCGTGCTCTGAGTCTAGGTATCAGCCTGAGGTGGAATCTTAGGGTCTTCTCAGGTCTTTTCTGAGTATGTGCCTTGCCTGGGCTTATGCGTAGCTTTCTATTTTCCACTATAAACACCTCTTTTGAATGTCTTAATTTCCCAAAAATTCTCACCCAGATTCTCCCTGGGCCTTACATGGTCTATTGCATGTCTTCACCCATAATCTTTTGCCTAGGTTTATGTGGGTTTATAGTCCCTCTGCAGATTTCACAAGCAGTGGTCACCGATCTTTCCTATCCAAGATCTGAGTAAGACAAGATTTGACAATACACAAACCAGTTCCTTAAGCAGCCCTCAGACAGGTTAAGACATTGTGAGACTCGCCTCCCTCCAGTTGAAGAGACAACACTGTGAACTATGCTACTGTCTCTTTCTGACCAAGACCATGCCTTGCACAGCAGAGGTTGGGGAAGTTTGAGTAAAATCAACACAAAATTTCCTGATCATTTTGAATGTGAATTGTTCTTTTTTGGACATTTGCTTGGTTGCTGTAGACTTTTTACTATTTTCCAGAGCTTAGGTAAGCCAGTTTCTTTTGTTTGTTTGTCTATGGTCTTATATTTCTTTTGAGGGGGGGAAACAAGGGCTTGAAACTTCCTAATTTACCATTTTGCTGACATAAATCCATTTTCTACATTTTAAATGAGAGTATTAGATACAGTTATTTAGTCCATGTCTTACCATTGTAATTTGGGCCTTTGAGAGCAAATAACATCTTTTTAGTTTGCCAATCTCCAAATCAAGAGTTTTGCACCAAGGAGCCTCATACACATCCAGACCTGATTCAAATGACGAGATTTTTTAAAAAGATGTTATTTATTTATTCATGAGAGACATAAAGAGAGAGAGGCAAAGACATAGGCAGAGAGGAAGCAGGCTCCCCATGGAGACCCTGATGCAGGACTCGATCCTTGGACCCTGGTATCACACCCTGAGCTAAAGGCAGATGCTCAACCACTGAGCCACCCAGGCGTCCCTAAATGATGAGATTTAAACTTAGAGCTGCTGCCATATGAAATGGGATGCTTGAAGGAGGAGTACATGTGTTTTGCATGTGGTAGACACATGAAAAGTTGTTGTCAGGGTATATACTATGGTAGATCATTTTCAAAGATGGCCAACCTTCCCTCCCCTCCCAAAAAACCCCACATGTTCTTTCTTGCACATACATACTCATCCTTCCATCTAGAGGTGGAGTGCATTTCCCCTTCCTTTGATGTGAGATGGTCTTGTAACTTGTAAATAATGGAGTGCAGTTGAAATGGTACTCTTGAACTACCAAGCCAAGGCTTTGGAAGATCTTCTATCTTCCATTTTCAACCTCTAAATCAGCCGTCATGTAAAGAATCTTAGATTAAGTCACTGATCTGTGATAGACCACATGGAGACACAGGCTACATACAGTAGCACGAGGCTCCCCAGCTGAGCCTCAGCTGAGTGCAGCTGCATGCATGATTTGCCTATATACTGTGTGAGTAAAGAGCCACTCAACTGAGCCCCGCTAACACTACATATTAGCCCTCCCCTGAGCCCTGACTGACTAAAGGATCATAAGCAAACAAAACTGGTTATAGTTTGGTCACTAAGATTTGGGGGGGCGGGGGTTGGAGAGAGGATGGTTATGCAGCATTGCCACCTTATTTATCTGAGAAAACTAACTTATTTTCATGGACAATTTAGACTAAAACATTTTCAACTATGTGACTGACCTCAAAAAACTAACCCATGCTTAAAATGAGACCCCTATATGTCATGTCTTTTTCTTGTTAAATCTACATGCTATGGAGAAAAGGGCATTCATATTGGAGCATCAAAATTTGGGGTATCAAATTTATTTCTACCATTTATGTAATGAGGCCATATGAAGTGATTTTGCCTTTCTGATTCATGGCTTACTACCCTGTAAATTAAAGATAATAACGCTGACATGTGTTTTTGGGAGGATGAGATATGCTAATATGTGGAGTTAGGTTCATATGTATAACTGCACAGCCTACACAATGGCATGCAGTGATGCTGTTGTGTATAACATGAAACCCCACTCTGGGCACACAGTGGGCCTGTGGGGGATAGTAATTAGGGGAGCACTTTTCTGTGATCAGAGGGGTATTCTTAGGCATTGAAATGAAATCAACCCTCAAATAAAGGAATCTGTCATAGTAAATAGACAGATGTTTGGGTTATTAAGTTAATTAAACTTATAACATGTATTTATACTTGTAAAGGGATTAATAGTGCTTTCTTACAAAGAATTAAATAACTGTTAACTAATATTATTGTTGTTGCTTTTATCACATGGACAAGTGATTTAATCTAATATTCTTCTGATCACACCTAGAAGAAAGTGTTTATGTCAAGTCATGCATTAGGTCCTGGTCCCCTCATGCTAGCAAAAGCTTTTTAGAATTTGTCTTCTTCCCACAAGGGTAAGTCTGTACCCCATGCCCAACAGATACATCTATTTCATTCTGACATCCTCAATTAGCCATGCTTCCTCCCTACTGTAGACATGTTTGCTCTTTGGCATAATTAAATGGCTTCATTATTATTATTATTTCCTAAAGAACATAAACTTGGAGAAATGCTTGATCGCTAAAACTGAAATATTCCTAGGAATGTTCTATTTCTTATCTTTCTTCCTTTCCCTTTCTCTCTTTTCACTAATTTAATAACCTACCATGTTCCAAGGAGTATTTGGATAACAGAATATTTTCCAATTTGCTTTACATTAATTTAGGCAGTTATTTCTTTGTTCAGGCATTTTTTGGGAGTTAATATTGTGCTGAGATGTGAGTTTTAACCTGGAGGGTTTCATCTACAGTCTTTAGGACACACGTGATGTCACTGTTTGGCTCCAGGGTCAGAGTTACACATGTCTGAAGTGTCCCACCAAAAAGCCTTCTGCTAAGTAACCTGAATCACTTGAGCTTAGATCCTTTGCATGTCTGACCAAACTTTCAGGCTAACTGACAGGATTCGTTTTCTAACACTTCATAACAAATGCCCTAATACTCAGTAACTTAAAACAACAATAATCATTTATTATTTCTCATAGTTTCCATGGGTTAGAAGTTCAAAAGCAATGTCATTGGTTTGTTCTGATTTGGGATCTCTCATGATGTTACCAGCAGATATCAGCTGGGGCTGCAGTCATCTAAAGGTTTGACTGGGGCTAGTGGGCCCCACTTGCAAGGTGGCTCATTCATGTGGCTGGCAAGTTGGTCCCAGTTATTGGTGGGAAGTCATAATTCCTTCTCAGTACCACATGGACCTTTCCACAGGGTTTCTTGAATCTCCTTACTACATGGGGGCTGGCTTCTCTCAGGGCAAAGAATCCAAGAAAGGAAGGCGAGCCTTCAATGCCAGTTGTGACTCAGCCTAAGAAATCAAGCCATCACTTCCCTCTGTATTGAGCTGGTCACATCTGCAGGCCCGTAAGACTACACAGAGGAGAGAATACCAGAAAATACTAAATTACTGGAAATCATACTGAAGGCTGAACACCACACCATCATCATGCTTCATTGAGTTCTCTGCAGAGGGTCCAAATCTAAAATTCTGACCAGCCCAAACTACGTATTAGGAAAAAGACTCTCCTATACTTTATTTTCTCTTGAAGAATTTTTATTTATTTATTTGAGACAGACAGACAGAGGGAGAAGCAGATTCCCCATTGAGCAAGGGACCCTGGATCCTGAGATCATGACATGAGCCAGGGGCAGACACTTAACTAATTGAGCCACCCAGGTGCCTCTCTCCTATACTTTATGAAAGCACCTTTCTCTTTCACTTCCTTCAGAGCTGTTATTTCTAATCAATGGTTCTAGAATTGGTTATTTTATTGTGCAACTCTTAATAATCTCTCTTATTTCAGAAGGAAGTGAGGGAGGGAAAAGAGTAAGGAAGGAGGGAAAAGAGTAAGGAAGAAGGGAAGTATAATCCTATGTAAGATTTTTGATCTTTGTTCTTAAAGTGTTCGGGAGTTCAGTTGTTGCACTGAAGGTAGTGTTTTCCAGCATTTTGTTTTGAAGGATCTGGCAAACTTAATGATTTTCAAACTTCTATTTCTTCCTCTACTGAATGTATCAACTTGTATTGTGTTTTTTCAAAAGCTCCCACACTGATTTCATAATGTGAAAAGTGCTATTTTTACAAATATGGATTTCTAAGTTCATATCTTCTCCATGTATATGGAGAGTATGTACCATTTCCCATCACATACACACAGACTGTGTAACAATTAGAATTTTTGCTAGCATTTGCCCTGCAGATACGTTATTTGGAAAAAAAACATATATTTGTATTTTAAAACAAAGGTCTACATTGATGCTGCTGCCCACAATCTGACTTTCTTTTTGCTAAACTTAGAATCTTTTTCTCTAAGTCATGTAGACACAGACCTCCTCATAAAATGCATAGATGTTTTTAGGCAAGATAATCTAATGGGTAAGAACCAGCTCTGGTATCTGAACCTGGATATGAATCTTGGTTCTGCCAGTTATGAATTTAGGGAGCACTTGGCAGATTATTTCTTTTTATTTTTAATTTTTTTAGAGAGGGAGAGAGAGCCAAGAGGGAGGCACAAGGGAGAGAGAGAGAATCTTAAACAGGCTCCATGTCCAGTGCAGAGCCTGACATAGCTCAGGACCCTGAGATTATGACCAGAGCTGAGATCGAGAGTTGGATACCTAACCAACTGAATCACCCAGGCACCTGAGATTATTTAAGTTTCTAAGATTTAGTTTCCTTATCTACAAAATGAGAATAAGAATAGAACCAGCTTTATAAGGGTTGTCAGGTCAACACTGGTCCTCTCAGCCATACTCAAAAACTGGTTTTGAAGTGGAGTCTAGAACAGCCTAAATTTGTCTCTGTGTTAACATGTGGAGTGGAGTGGCATAGGCTAAAGTGCTTTGGAAAGCTAAGACCATTCTGACAATATTCTGAAAACCTACCTACATGGATTCTTCCTGCAGATGAATTTAGGCAGCTACTCTGAGAAAACACCCCATTTGTGACACTGGTAGATATATCCAATTTTAAAAAGTATAGATAAACTTCATCTTAGACATAATTCAAACTTTTTAAACAAATTCAACATTGAATGGAAATCAAGCTTCATTGTTTCGAAAGAAATATTAGGTCTCTGACTTTGATGTCTTCATAGATCTGGGGTTGGTTACCTGTGGTTGTGGGGTCCTCTTTTGATGGAACACTTTTTTAAAAAAGATTTTTATTTATTTATTCATGAGAGACACAGAGAGAGGAAGCAGAGACACAGGCAGAAGGAGATGCAGGCTCCATGCAAAGAGCCCGATGTGGAACTCGAACTCGGGAATCTAGGATCATGCCCTAAGCCAAAATCCAGTTGATCATGCTCAACCGCTGAGCCACTCACGTGTCCCCAATGGAACACTTTTGTCAAAAAAAATGGGAGAATGTGAATCTCCATAAGATAGATATTTTTAATGTATAAAATATACACAACTTCTGTGCTAATAATATATTCTATACATTAAGAATATGAAAAATAGAAAGCTTTATATAATGAATAAATGAAAAATAGTAGTTGCCAGTTTTTCTTTGTAGATTTCAATGCATGATTTAGTCTACATGGTGGGATTTGCCCATCTCACTTTGGAGATTGCTGTTTATTCTTAATGGAACAAGAATAAATTGTCAGTGAAAATAACAAAGTGGTACCACTACACACCTATTAGAACGGCTAAAATCCAAAATGTTGACAATATGAAATGCTGGTGAGGACATAGAGCAACAGGAACTCTCAATAATTGCTGGTGGGAATGCAAAATGGTACAGCCACTTTCTTTTTTTTTTTTTTTTAAGATTTTTTATTATTTATTCATGAGAGACACACAGAGAAAGGCAGAGATGCAGGCAGAGGGAGAAGCAGGCTCCGTGCAGGGAGCCCGACATGGGACTCAACCCCAGGTCCCCAGGATCAGGCCCTGGGCTGAAGGTGGTGCTAAACCACCGAGCCACCTGAGCTGCCCGGTACAGCCACTTTCGAAGACAGTTTGACAGTTTTTCACAAAACTAAACATAGGTTTACCATATGGTCTGGCAATCATGCTCCTAGGCATTTCCTCAAATGAGGTGAAAATCTATCTCCATACAAATGCCTATATAGGAATGTTTATAGCACTTTATTCAAAATTGTTCAAATGTGGAGGCAACCAAGATGTCCTTTGATTAGGTGAACAGATAAATAATCTGTGGTAATCCATACAATGGAATATCATTGAGCTATTTAAAAAATGAGCTACGAAGGCATGAAAAGCACGGAGAACCTTAAATGCATTTTGCTGAATGAAAGAAGAGACTGCATACTCTGTGATTTCAACTATATGACATTCTAGAGAAGGCGAAACTACAGAGACAGTAAAAAATCCGTGGTTGCACAGGAGTTCAGATAAGAGCAGGAGGGAAGGTGGGTGGAGGAAGGTAGGTGGAACACAGGGCATTTTGAGAGCAGTGAATCTGTACTGCATGGTACTGCAATGGTGGATATAGGGTGCGCATTTGTTAAATCCCATAGAATGTACAAAGCAAAGGATGAATTCTAAACTATGGACTTTACTTAATAACAGTATATCAGTAGTGGTTCACCGATTATAACAAATTTAACACAGGAATGCAATGCGTTAATAATAGGAAAAAGTGGGTGGGGAAAAGAGGGAGAATATGAGAGCTCTGTACTTCCTGTGCATATTTTTCTGTAAGCCTAAAACTGCACTAAAAAATCAAATCTATTTGAAAAGCACAGACTCTAAAAAAATAGTTGCTTTGACTCAGTTTGACTTGTGTGTCTATTTGAGAATGCTGGAGACACCAGGCTGACGTTCTCGTGGAACATGTTTGCCACATGATAAGGAAAGGATTGTGTTCCAGGTAAAAGGCAGCGTTCCATTTCTTGTGACTTTCTGCAGGCCAAATCTGAATCTGTGTTCTAATACCTACAGGCACGTGACCATGAAAAACTTGCTCAACTGTTGTGAGTCTTAGTTTCCTCATCTGTGAAATGGAGATAACTGTATACCATCTGCCCCCATAAGGTTGGTTAGTATAAGGATTAAACAGGAGACATATCTAAGACTAGCCAGCAGTAGGTGCCAATGCATGATAGTGGTTTTTCAAAAGACTTTATTTATTTGAAAGTGAGAGAGGAGTGTGTGTGCATGGGGAGGGGGGCAGAGGGAGAGGGAGAGAGAATCTCAAGCAGACTGTGCTGAGTGTGAAGCCCAACGTGGGGCTTAATCTCACAACCCTGAGATCATGACCTGAGCCAAAACCAAGTCAGCCTCTTAACTGATTGCACCACCCAGGTGCCCTTGAATGATAGTTTCTGTAGGGCAATCTGAGTAACTGTGTTCTAAGAATCGTCATTACATATTCTACGTAGGCTTATACATTTATTGAAAATAAGAACCATGATGTCTATTAAAAATTCCCTCAATGACACTCAACTTTACTGAAGCATAGGAAATAGCTGGGAACCGTAATAGTTGCAAGAAATGAACTAAAATGAGGCTAACGTAAATAAAAAGGAGTTACCTACTGGCTTTTCCCAATTAATTAGCATATACCCACTCAATTATTCATACCTTAGGGAACTCATTTAGGCAATCAGGTATCCATAAATATTCATCTTATTTACCTCAGTGTCTCTGTCATTAGGATTGGAAATTGGCAGTGTTTTCTCAATATATTTCACAACTGGTTGCTTTGAAAAAAATTACCTGGGACTAAATTCATATGTCATTAATGGTGAAAGTGATCTGCCACATGAATGCAGAATTAAGGAAGGGCCGCTCCAGGCTTGTCATTGTCTCCTGACCCAGGGACTCCATCATCTGCTGGAGAGCAGCTCCGTGGGCTGGGTGGACTGCCGAGGTGCCATTCTGACCTTCGGCCACTAGCATGTGCTCTTGAATAGTTTTTCATGACAGTCGGGCCCTGGGCCCACAGACACGGAGAGGCTACACCTCTGGTTCTAATTTGTGGACGAGGCAGAAAGAATGCGATTTATAAGTGTGACAGCATTGTGCCACCAACACAGACATAACCTCGTATGAGTAGGCTCTCCAAGATCCCAAGGATGGCCCAGAGAGTGTTCACAGATGGGAGTGTGTGGTCAGGGTGGGCCATCTCATTTGCGGGACCTGGAGCAGAATGAAAATGCAGGGCTCCCCTTCTCAAAAAATTAAGAATTTTGAGACAGCAACAGTGGGGCCTTTTTAAGTGTGAGGCTCTGGACCACTGCACACCCTTGAAGCTGACCCTGTGTGCACACCCTTCAAGGTGCACATCCTTGAAGCTGACCCTGTGTGCAACATGCTCATTACCTTCCCCCTAACCACCCAGCCTCAGACAATAAGACTGGGATGGGTGACCCTTCTCGGTTATTAGGAAGTCAGTTTGCCATATAAATATTATTTCTTGAGTGCTTCTCAGAGCTAGGCCTCATGCTACGCTCCGATATCATCTCCCACCCTTATGCTGTGCCTCCAAAGTAGATTTTACTGTGTCCATTTCACCAGTCAAGTGGTGACTTAACAGGGGCTCATAACTGACCGAATCAGGACAGAACCCCAGGTTCCTCTGTGTGACTACAAACCCATGCGTTTCTCATGTGGATCACGTTGCTTTGTAGAGTCGGAACTTATGATCATTTGAAATACAGCATGTGCAATTTGGGGTAACTTTTCTATTTGCAATCCTTTTATTTACCTTTAAGGATTTTGCAATCTTCCTCAGCTCCCCTCGCCGGCCCTCTACTCGCTTTACCTGTGATAGGAAATACCACGATTTTTTTTTTTTTTTTTAACAGAGCAAATTACAAGTGTTGCTTCCACCTCTTGCCCTCTAGGCTGCGGACAAAAGCCCTTTTCATTGTGTCAATGGGGTACAGTCAGCCGAACAGTATAAACTAGCAGGATGATTTAGTTTTGAAAGAGAAGCCCAGTCTAAACTTTTTTGATCCACACTTGAAATAAATCAATCTGGTGCAGGACGGGTCATGAAAGACCCTTTGAGCAGGAAAGGTCTTCAGAATACAGAGCGGGACCAAGTTTCTCCTTAAACTTTCCTGCCCACAAATTGGGTAAAAACCAGGGGCAAGGTGGGGGGGGGGGGGGGTCGGGTATCACGGAATGGCCTCTTGAAAGTCTTTTCTTGCTTAATGGTAAGGAAACAATCCCAGAATGTCCCCACCTTCCGTAAGGAAGGCTCCTTTTGTTTGAAGCTTAGCAAAGCCACTTTGGTTGCCATGAAGACAGGATCAGTCCATAGGAGTAGGACTGGTTAGGCTCTGAGCCTCTTGGAAGCCAGGCCCCCATGCAGCCAACAAACAGCGTGAGTGGTCCAGCTTTCCCAAAGCTCGGCTGCTCATTAGAGCCATCAGTTAACCCCCTGCCCCTGCCCATTGCCTACTTATTGTAATTAATTTTATGGCCCCTTTAAAAAAAGAGAGCGAAAAGAAAAGAGAGATCGCTACATTTTATGCTACATTGCACAAGCAATTGAAAGTTGCAGGGAAAGAAGAAAAAAAAAATCCAAGCACCAAATGTTTAGCAGGCTTTTCTTCTATTTTAAATGAGCAACCTATTTAAATCAATTATCAGCTCAAAATGAGCAGACTGATCTAATTAGTCTTGGCCCCTGGTGGGTTAATGAATGAAAGGGAGGTGCTGGGTAGACGTGGGCTTTCTCTGGAGTCTTCGGAACTGACCACACTAACACAGACCCTTTCTGGGTTGCTAAGTCTTATCAAGGAGAATTATAGAAAGAAATAAAGACACACGCATACGCACACACAGAGGAGAATAACAGAATGAGACGAATGGGGGAGAATTATGAGTTCCATCAACAGAATGACTAAGCATTGCATGGCATATTTTCAGCCCGTGTTTTACCAGGCAGTGATCATTACGGTTTGATAAGTAGTTCAGAATTGTAAATAAATCAATTCGTGTTTTCTTTAAGCATGTTTGAAATGGAACAACGTATTGACTTCAGGAGAAAACACGCTGGTGAGTGATGACAGCACAAGCCCTGAATCTTGGCACATAGCGCCTCCTCCCCCTTCCTGCCCTAGTGGTGTCTCACCCTTTATTTAATCATAATGGCCCCTGGACATTAATATGTGGTTAATTAAAGAACTAATATAAGGACGCAGGGGTGGGAAATAGAATGAACAGCAAGTTTGTGAGTGTTGGAAAAAATCTCAACTTTCTCAGGATTTCTTTTTTGTTTCCTTTTAATACATCTTCTTGAGTATTCCACTGTGCACGAAAGTAGATATTTGCTTTTTGGGTTATGACATTTCTTACCCCAAATGTTAACTCTCCGGTAAATGTTACAAGTGTTTGCAGTTTGGGGATTTGATGTCCATTACTTTGTGGGTTCCTCTTTTCTAATGGAAATGGCAGGGGCTCTGAGGTCCCGCGGACCATGTCTGCTTCTGAAGTGCATGACCGGAGGCAACTTCTTGTCTCTAAACCTCCATTTTCTCATCTTTAATATGGGGACAATGCCACTTAGTTGTTCTGAGAATTGAGACGATGAGTATAAAGTGGCCACCGTCTGTGCCCTGCTCTTTCCCCGTCCTCACCCAGAAAACCATACCTAAGGGTGTTTGAGCAAAGGGCTGAAGTGACCTTGTGTTTTTCAAAATCATGCGATAGGAGTGTGGATTTTTCTGCACAGATTTTCACTTGAATGAGGTCTTTTCAAGGCCCTCTTTGAAGGAATGATAAAAAAAAAAAAATGGATCTCAAGTAACCAAGGTCTTGCCTCCAGTTGAGGATGGAGAATAAACAGAGACTCCACAAGTGCCGTGGCTTTTCTCTGGACTTAGCCAGCAGGTATATCTGGATTAGAAAAGCTTCAATGAAGGGGCACCTGGGTTGCTTAGTGGTGGGTGGCCTGCCTTTGGCTTGGGTCGTGATCCTGGGGTCCTGGGATCGAGTCCCTCCTCAGACTCTCCTCAGGGAGCCTGCTTCTCCTTCTGCCTATGTCTCTGCCTCTCTCTGTGTGTCTCTCATAAATAAATAAAATCCTTTTTAAAAAAGAAAAGCTTCAATGAAAAGCCGAGAAGGATCATCGTTGTCATTAGGCCAGTTGTGAGTGGGATGGGGAATGGGAGAGGTTGGGTGAGGGTGTTTAGGCCACCCGAGCTGATCCTGGCATGGAAGGAAGTGAAGATCCTGTGGAAGCGCTCCAAGACATAGTACTGGCTATGGAAGGACGGTTCTCCATAACTCCTCTAGTCAGTCCTCCTCCTCCCCCAGCCAGTCCTCCTCCTTCCCCTACCAGACTTTATTTCATCCAGGTCGGAGAAATTTGGGAAACATTGGATCATCTTTGAATGACAAAATTAGTATGGGTATGCTGGCTTTCATAGCAAGATGCTTCTTTGCTGTAGAACAGCTATGTCCTTAAGACATTTCTAAGAACTCAGGCTTTAATCAATAAAATGTCCAGAAGCATTGGCCTTTACAGAAAGCAAAATCCTACTGTTTTAGGACCACTTGGAGACATCATGGTTCTTTTTACCAAACTAGTGTTTGATGTTTCTCATCAAAGAGGGAAATACCGTTCACCTTCTCATACATCGTTTTAGGCTGGAATGTCTCACGGAGGTACATACAACATGCCTCATTGGAATTGAGAATGGGAAATTGTAAAAGATGAGGGAAAACTTTGCAGAATCTCATGTGAACTGGAATTTGACTTTATGGGGCAAAGAGTGGGCGTGGGAGCATTCAGGAGTACACATAAAGGAATGCTGGAAATAATTTGCTATTTTTAGACACACAGAAATACAGAGAAAAAGAGAAGAAAAATCTTTTGCAGCCAGGGAATGCAAACTTTGTAGTCCATCATAGTTTCAACACGGGTTCTTACAATGATTTATTCAATTAACCTCTTGCCTGTAACCCCCCATCTTTAAATAAGCAGACTCTGAGAACAACAATTATAACTTTGCTAACGAGAAGCTGGGTAAGTATTAAGTGTTTAAAAATCCCACTATTGGAGCCTGGTAATTTTTAAACATATAATTACCTCTTTTATTATACTTTGATTAGATTAAAATTAATGCATTATTAAGTCATGATATGTTCAACCATCTCGACCTCTGTATAGACACAGATAGCAGCTCCCTTTTTTCCCCTTCCCCAGGTCTAAGTTAATTAAATTCCCTTTAATTATAATTTACTAAAAAGCTTCACTTTTGCCACTATTATGTCTTTTGAACTTTGAAATTTGAAAAAAAAAAAAAAAGGACCTTAAAATGGTCTTTTACAGGAGAAATGAACTGTCAGCGAATTCAGGCAAAATTAATTATTTCAGCTTGATAAACCTTTTCATCTATTTGACTCCTTATACAGAAAAGCCAATTAATAATGTCAAACATGCTTTGCCTCCAGGGACCTGCAAGTTCTAATGAGTCTGTTTACTGTGGAGTGGCTAGCAGAATGAGCTTCATGTAGAAATTTTCTAATCGCGCCACACCTGTCAAGCTCAGCCTCATTATCTGTGTACCAAGGGCAAACCTCATTTTGTCAGTAGCGGTTTTCGAAGAACTAACAGATGCCTGGGGGAACATGCAGGACTGTCCGCCAGTAGACGAGTCACTTAATTACCAATCAGAGCAGCCAGGGTGAATGCCTAATGCTCCTTAGTCCCCGACCCTCTTCATCCCAACTGCACGGGCTCGCGTTATCGGAGACCTGGAGCCTGGGTCCTTCTCTGCGCCCAGTGCTCGTCTACTAGGACCCTTTTCTCCCGAGGTGATGATTGATGAGGTGCCTCTGGAAACAGCGATTAATCAAATGTGTATTGTACCACGAGTGGACCAGTCTGGGGGGCTCAGGATCCACCTGCTGGGTAGCTGATAATTGTTTGATTGGGGCAGGGGGAGCCTGTAGA
Organism: Vulpes vulpes; assembly: GCF_048418805.1. Classification (NCBI taxonomy): domain Eukaryota; kingdom Metazoa; phylum Chordata; class Mammalia; order Carnivora; family Canidae; genus Vulpes; species Vulpes vulpes. The sequence continues at coordinate 11,655,045 of NC_132784.1, read as the reverse complement.
GGAGGGGACTGACACAGCCACCCCTAAATGAGACCACATGTCCCTTCCCACCATCCGTTTGCCTCTTCGCCTTGCAAGAAGTCCCAATACTGAGATATTTGATGGCATTCTGGAAAGTGCACAGTGCTCCAGGGCAGAGCCTCCCGAACTTTGATGCCCCGGTATCACCTGATGGTCTTGTTCAAACCAGCTTCCGGGCCAGTGGGTCTGGGCCTGAGATTCTGTATTTCTGACCAGCTGATGCTGATGCTGCAGGAGTGTGGGCCATATGCTAAGGCCAGAGTTGAGACCAGCAATCTTGGACAAGCTGCCAAGCTGCTCTGAAACTTAGATCCCCTCCTCTCTAAAATATTATGGAAAATGTGGTTCCTCCCAGTTGCCTTTAGGATAGCAGACAGGCTCTTTGGTGTGCACCCTGTGATCCTGGCTCTGACCAGCCTCTCCCCCTCTCCTTGTCACAGTCCTTTCTTGTAGCCTCTCAGAGCTCCCTGTGAGCATATGCTGCTTGAGCCCTGCTCCCCCACCCTCTGGTTTGGCCAGTTCTTCCCATTTCCCTTCAAGACTCTGCGCAGGCATTGCCTCTGACAGAGTACCTTCCTTGACTTTCCTCCCCTAAGTTCCAGAACATCTTAGCAGACCCTCCTTTGGGCTTTTGTTGACCTCTTAGAAGCTCATATTACACTATGGTGTCATGAACCACTTCCTCATTCACCTCTAAGTTGGGAGGTCCTTGAGGGAAGCTGTATCTTTAGCCTGCTGTTCCATCCTGCCCCCATCTCCAGAACCTGCTTTCTTTTAAAATTTTATTTATTTATTCATGAGAGACACAGAGAAAGAGAGGCAGGGACACAGGCAGAGGGAGAAGCAGGCTCCATGCAGGGAGCCGGATGTGGGACTTGATCCCGGGTCTCCAGGATCACGCCCTGGGCTGAAGGCAGGTGTCAAACTGCTGAGCCACCCAGGCATCCCCAGAATCTGCTTCCTTTTCCCGAATGCTACTTCTTCTGCTTTAATTGCAAGCCCTCATAGTTTCTGGAGTATTAGAGCCACTTTCTGGTTTCTCTGATTCCAGTATCTTTCCTGTCTAATCCATCCTTAGCACTGCCAGCAGAACTATGACCTAAAGTGAACTATGCTTATGCCGACCACCATCGCCTGCCCCCACTACTCAGAAGCTTAAACTTGTCAGTTTTCCCCATCCCTGAGAAGGGATCATACTGCTGCCAGCTCTGAATGCTGAAGATCAACACACTTCTTCAGTCTCTTGTTTGAAGAGAATTTGCCTTGGCTCGTTCCAGATCCACAAATCTCAAGGTGAATTTCTAATGTTGCATCGTGCCCTGGAAGGACTGAGATTTGAAAAGCAGGCTAAGAGGCCGTCAGACTCAAGGCTTAGAGGTTGAAGAGCTCTGAATACGAAATGGAAGACTTCCATTTATGGGCTTCTATTCTTGATCTTGCTCAATTTCTAGTTTTGTAAAATTGAGGGATAGTATCTAACTGGTTTACCACGATAAGAATTAGAGATAACATTTACTAGGTGGTAGATATTTATTATGATTTATTGAAATGATTGTGAAAGGGCTTTGATGTCAGATGAGTGCCATCCACCTGCAAGGCATCAGGACTAGGACTTTCTGATTTATTCACAAATGTTTTTCCTGTGTCTTCTCTGAGCAACGTAGTGGCACTGAGCCATGAACTTAAGGTCTAAAAAAATCAGGCAGGTCACATAAAATCAGGCAGTGGGCTTTGAAGAAATCAAATATAGTTAACCTCTACTTTCATTAGCTTTATTTCCCCAGGAAAACTGTGTTTCTGGGGAAATCTCAAAGTGTATCCGATTCAGCCAGAGCCTTCTAATTTCTTAGCCCAGGGAGCAAAAGGAAGCTGGAAAATGGAGCCTGATTAATTCTGTCAACACTCTACTCGATTGCTTTCTATGCTGCCCTCCTGTTGAATGTTGGGCAGAGAGATGACTGGATGCCAAGGGATTCTTCTGTCCGTTGTGTATGCTTCAGCCAAGCTGACATTGTTGAGTTTCCCTTGGACCTTTAGGCTTTTGGCCACCATAAAATACCCCTGGGTACTTGGCAATGACTAAAAAAACAACATTAGAGCAGCATTTCACATTGTCTTCTTTCAATAAGTGGGATAGGCTTAGTCCATTCTTAAGTATGATATTTTTTCATGTTGATGTCAATTTGTTTACTAAAGAGTGTATCTCTAATTTTGTAATGACAGTCAAGAGGAAATTGGGTCTTGATATGAAAAAAAAAAAAGCCGCTTTAGAACTATAACTTTGGGCCCAGGGGTTTTCATCCTGTGTTCTAGGAGGGAGGGAACAAATGAGGGAGTGGAGTCACGGGTTCCCCCCAGCTTAGTTTCAATCACATCTGCTTGTATCTGTTTTATATACTGGCGTTTTATTAACATTTTGTTTGAAAAAGAGCACCAAGGCTCTTAAAAAATGTTTGAAACCATTGTTCTAGCTTAAATTTCAATGTAACAGGGATGCTCAGATCATGTAGTTTTAGGGTCCTTATACCTCAACACCACATACTTGCTTACTACAGCCAGCCATTGTTCATGGTGGCCTGTAACGCAGAGCTTTCACCCGCATTCCACCAATAGCCCCCTCATTACACCCAAAGAGCTTATCCTTTTCCAAAAAAGTGACAGAGAGGCCACAGTTTCTTATGCTGACATCATTGTGATAAATAGCTACCAGGGAGGCTCTCCATCTGACCTCCTTCTCTGGGAGAGTAGAACATGTGTAAAGGAGATGGATGGCCCATTTTACTCATATCAGGGGCAGGCAAGATCTTTCTTTGGGATTCCAATGATTTCTACGATCTTTTGGTATTGCCAAATGTCCCTCTACGTTTTAACAGAGAAACTATCTGTAGGGTCATAAGTATTGGGCATCTTCAAATAGCTTCTGTTGACTTAGTTTACACCTAGAACATTGGGCTATGTGTGACTTTATCTTGTGCCATCAAAACCACCTCATGATTGAGAGCCAGCTCATGTTAGTAAAGAGGCCTTCAGCCCATCTGAAATGCAAGGGTGGGTGTCTAATAGGAAAGTGTTTCAAAGTAGATTTCTAGTCTACTCAATGCAATTCACTGTTTATCTGCTAAACACCTCTCTAATGTCACCCACTGCCCAAGATACAGTGATAGCTACATCCAGACGTGAGTTAGACATACATCTTGGAGCAGAGAGGTGCAGACTATAGCCAGGCTGGGGCAAGGGTTTTGATTGAAGTATAGCTCTATCATCATAAATGACTGACTTCACATTCTGTGGACCCTCACTAAGATGGGGATGTTTCATCTCCTGTCTATCATTAAAGCAAAACATAGGAGCCTGGGTGGCTCAGTGGTTCAGTGTCTGCCTTTAGCTTAGGTTGTGATCCTGGGGTCTTGCGATCGAGTTCCATATCAGGATCTGTGTGGGGAGCCTGCTTCTCCCTCTACCTATGTCTCTGCCTCTCTCCATGTGTCTCATGAAGAAATAAGTAAAATCTTTTTTAAAAAATAAAGTAAAACATATTACTTAAGTCCTTTTAAAACCTTGTTAGAAAAAAAATTAAAATAAATTAAATTAAAAAATAAACCCTTGTTAGAGTTGAAATTTTTATCTTTTATCCCTAAAAACTAATGGGTAAAATCAGAGACCTCATTTAGATGTTATCACTCAGAGGGTTCCCAAAATGCATGAGAACATTTGAGAAGGAAGAAGGCAAGGTGATCCTACAGCTTGCTTCACTTTACAGTGAAGAAACCCAGGTCCTGAGATGAGGAGGGCTTCATCGTGGGTCACATCTCTTGTTCCTCGGGCCACAGCATCATTTAGTTCACATAGGTGTCAGCTGAAAGGACATCATGTCATGCCTCCTGATGGCCCATCCTGAGCAAGTTGGCACAAATTCCATATTCATGTATGCTTTAGGTCCACTTTCTTTTAGTTGAGTCCGAAGTTTTCCCCACTTTTTAAAAGAATGTAACTTTCGCCCTTCACAGCTTTCTCATTGCATTACTGTGTCTGTCTGACTCTCCTGGCAAGCCCGTGAGCACTTTGGAGCCCCACAGAGTCCCTTGGTTAGAAGGAGCTGGAGGAAGTTAATGCTGATTTCCTGCCACAGAATCAGTTTTGTGGCCTCCCAAACCTCCCTTGATCAAAGCAACTAGAAGGGCTGGAGGCAGGTGATTCACAAGCTCAGTAGCAGAGAAACTCTGCTCGGGGATGCCATGGTGAATGGTATTTAAATACAGCATCTTGTTACCTTACTAGGAGAGAACTAGAATGCTCACACTCATTCTCTGGGCGAGGCCTCTTCATGAAATATACGTCTAGAGAAGATTGCAGTACTGTATCTTCTGGGGAGTCCTCATTTTCTCAACTTCTTCATTCTGATGTGCTAACAGTCCCCACTAAAGACTGTAAGTATCCAATCAAAAAACAAACTACAACTTAGCCTATATTTGAGAAGTGCTAAGTTGTGATAATCAGCCTAGAAAGGCGTATCATGGAAGTATAGACCATATTAATTTATCTGCGTGGCTTGGCAAGGGCTGGGTACTTTGCTAAACTGTGAGAATTAAGAAATGAGAAAGTTATGGGACTTTATTCCTAAGGAAGTCATAATGCAACAAAGAAGACTTACAACAGAACACAGACTTGCACTCCAGGCTGGTAAGTGAAGGCATAGGATGAGGTACAAAAAGTGCTGGCATAAATAAATCAGAGAAAACTTCAGACAGATGGTAAGAAGTGACTTAGATGTCTAAAGATGAGTGAATGTTCTCCCAGGGCAATTTCAGAAAAAGGGAATTTCCTGGGAACTCTCACATAGGCCTCCAACTAGACATTTATTCCCAAGACCCCATGAAATCAGTTGGTTATTGAAGACCTTAAGGCAATATCATAATGGTTAAAGAGAAGACTCTGGACCTGAATTTGGACTAGTACCAATTCTTAGCAAAGTGATCCTACATAGGTACTCACCTCTCTGAGCCCCAATTTCCTCATCTGTGAAATGGGTGTAATAACAGTAACTTCCTTGTAGATGGTTGTGAAGATTAAGGGTTAGAAATAATTCACATTAGCTGCTTAAGACCAAAGCTTGGCATGTGGTGTTTAGTATATGTTACTTTTCTGTGGTTTCATTTGTTCCTCCCACATCCAAATATCTTCATTATTTGCCTACCACAGTGCCTACTACCAGAACCAACAGTGTGTTAAGCAACAGAGGCCAATCCTCTCCCTAGCAACATGTCATTAATTCATTGGCCCAGATAGAGCTAGAGATGGCCTGATCACTTAGCAATATTTGCCATGGGTATGAGAGGACAGGTGGGAGCATCTGGTTCTTAGTTGTCATCCTTTTCTGTAAACCTTTAGGAGGTGAGGTCCAGAATAAGGAAGTCTCAACAGTGTGGATATCGAGAGGGGTGCTGAGGTAGCCAGGGAAGAGGGGAGTATGGATAGGAAGAAGAAGACAAAGCACTAGGAGAAGCAGGGCAGGCAGGAAGGAATCATGAGTCTGGGTTGGGAGGGAGGTAAGGATGACATTCAGAAAGCCAGATCCACAAATGTTAGGATTTTTAAGCCAAGGTGGTGGCACCCAAGGAGGGAATTTCCATGTTTGTTCATGGGTGATATGAACAGTGCTTCAGCAGAAGTACTGGACGTGGCAGGTGATGTCATGCTTCATTCATTTATTTACTGAGCTCCTTGGGGGAGTTTCTTTTTCAGCATTTTTTTCAATTGACAAAATTAGATTAGACTACACAGACTTTTTAAAACTGTTTATCCTCTAATGGATCATAAGCACTTTTTGTGTTGTTCGTTCTCCTCCATAGCTAATTTTTAATGGTTGCAAGTGCATTCCATGTTTTGATTGTATCATAATGTATTTAATGAGGCTTTATTATTGTACATTTATGTTGTTTCCAGATCTTCTCTATTATAATCACACAATAAATGTCCTTGAAGACAAATCTTTGTGCACATCCATAATTATGAGGACACATTTTTGCAAGCAGTATCACTTGTAAAATTATAATTAAAATTTAATTTGTTAGATTTAGGGCAAAAACATCAGTAAGGCTTTTTGACACACGTTGCTCTCCAGAGAGGATGTACCAAACCTACCCCCACCAGCAACATTCATTGGCTTTACGATTAGTATTAAGATTTTAAAAATCCATGTTAGTTCTTTTATTTTCAATTAAATGTGGGATCTGTTGACAAGTCACTAAAAACTGCCCAAGGAGAGCTTGGTGGAAAACATACACATGCTCATTAAAAACATTCACCAGATTCTGGAATACCTAAGGACTCCTACGCAATGTCAACATTTGTCTAGGCGTCGCATCAATGAAGTATAGAGAAATAGGAGACAGTTGCCTCCAAATATTAGTTTATAACAATCAAGGGAGACATGGCCCAGGAGCGGTAGCACTACTTTTCTGTCCTTATTACCACCATTCCTAGGGGGGACTGTGCCTGAGGTGAGGTCCTAAATATCCAGTTCAATCCAGCATGGGTGGCGTAACCACAAGGTTCATGAAACAGCTGGGGTAGGTAACACTGTGCCTGTGGGAGTCAAAAGAAATGTAAGGAAGGAGAGAGTGAAGAAAAAAAGAGAGGGAAGGAAGGAATGAAGGAAGAAATGATGGACTTGAATCTGGTTCAGTAATTTTTCCTAGGAGTTCTGGAGCTTTGTGGTAGATCCTAGGGGCCCCTGGTGACTCTGGACACTTGGCAATGGCCCTGCACCCTGTGGATGGTGGTGAGCCATCCTCCACATGGGGTGCTCTTTGGGTGCCTCCCACCTTGATCTCTAGGGTGTACGTGCCTCATACGTCCCACTGGAGTCAACATGGTGGTCACACTGAGCTTGCTTCCAGATCCCTGATGAAAAGTCATTTTAGAAAGTATATTTTCACTTAAGAGAATCCTTGGGGTGCTGGGTAGCTCAGTTGGTTAAGCGTCTGACTCTTGATTTCAGCTCATATCATGATCTCAGGGTCATGAGATCGAGCCCCACCTCAGGCTCTGCACTGACTGTGGAGCCTGCCTAAGATTCTCTCTCTCTCTTTCTCCCTCTGCCCCTCCCCTGCTCACTGGCACATGCATGCTTGCTCTCTCTTTCTCTAAAATAAATAAAAATAAATAAATAAATCTTTAATAAAAAAGAGAATCCTTTCATGCAGAAGCAGATCTTACCCTAGTGTTCAAGGTGCTATTCTTTCAAATTTTCTTTTTCTAAAAATGGAAAAAATAGGACATTCTGCACAGTAATATGTCAGAACATTGCAGCTTTGTTGAGTGGTTTTCATTCATTTATTCTTTCTTTTTTTATTAATGCTTACACAACAGATCCTGCTGAAGTAGCCACTGAGAGAACATTCTCTTCTCTGGTGTGGTTTAGTAGAATAATTATTACTAATTACAGCAATAATGAACCACACTCACCTCAAGTTATAAAAATTAAATAATAGCCATCATAAGATTCCATAAGGGTGTGCTGTTTTTGTAATTCCCAGAGCATGCTCACAAACATGATCTCATTGGGTTTTCATAGCAGCCAGGTAAGATGGGGACATGTTGGAGTCATCATTTCTATTTTCAGGTGAGATGGAAAGAGATCAAGGTTACCTAGTGTATCAGTGGCTGATGGAGAGGAAGAGTCTGGGCCCCAGCCTTAAAAACCCTGAATCTTTTACAGGACACTTGGGATAATCTCACATGAATGTCCCTGTCAGCTCAGGTCATGATCTCGGGGTTATCATACCAAGCCCCATATTTGGCTTTGTGCTCAGTGGGGCATCTGCTAGAAATTCTCTCTGTCTCCCTCTCCCTCTGCCCCTGTCACACCCCCCCACCTCTTTCTCTCAAATAAATAAATAAATCTTTGAAATAAATAAATAAATAAATAAATAAATAAATAAATAAATAAAATTTACTTGAAAACAAGGCATTGCATTAATGGTTTTGATTATTAAATGAGATGTAGAACAGTCAGCACATAGCAAACATTCAATGCCTCTTAGCCATTATGATTATAATTATTATCCTCATAAGGTAGATGAAAATTCATCCAGAGACCTCTTTCCTGTCTTAGGCCTCTGTCTTTTGGGCACCGAAGACGGCAGACATACTGATGGCACCACGGAGTCATAAGGCCTCCTACACATGGAACCCAGCAAGGTTTCCCGAATGTGGCAGTCCAGTCTTTGGTATTATATCAATTTCCAATGGCTGACGTGACAGATTAACCACAAATTTAGTGGCTTAAAACAACACAGATTTATTACCTTACTGCTCTATAGGTCAGAAATCTATTATGGATCTAATTGAGCTGATATCCAGGGCTGTATTCTTCTTCCCTGGAGGCTCCAAGGAGAATTGGTTTCCTTGCCTTTTCCAGCTTATAGACGCTCCTGCATTCCCGGGCTCCTGGCCACCTTCCTCCATCATCAGCAGCACATCAAACCACTCTAACCTCTTTTGTCTCCTTCCATTTTCAAGATCCCTTGTAATTACATTGGACCCATGCAGATAATCCAGGATAATTGCACTATCTGAAGCTCAACCGATCAGGCACTTTACACCTACCTGCACCCTGATTCCCTCAATCCTGTGGATTAGGACATGGACATTTGAGGGGAGGGGATGTTATTCGGATCACCACAAATATCCAAGCTCTGCTTATTTGGTTAAAGCCTGGCAGCAGAGTCCAGCCTTGGGCGCCACAGCCAAGAGGAGGGAATGATACAAATACACCAAGTCTAGGGGCGCCTGGGTGGCTCAGTTGGTTAAGTGGTTAAGTTGGTAAGTTGGTTAAGTTGCCTTCCTCTCAGGTCATGATCCCGGGGTCCTGGGCCCGAGCCCTGCATAGGGCCCCTTGCTCATCAGGGGAGTCTGCTTCTCTCTCTCTCTCTCCCCACACTCATGCTCTCTCTCACACAAATAAATAGAAATATTAAAACCCAAATATACCAAATCTATAAAAGTTATCTCTCTAAGAATGTTCTGTGCATCTACATTAGAATCTACGGGTGGGCTTGTTTAAATGTAGATTCCAGGGCTTTATCCTCCATCCCAATATCTTGGTTTGGCAAGTCTGGAATAGACCCAAGGACTTTGCATTGAACAAACTTCTGGAAGTGCAGGTGATCCTGACATTCACCTAATCATACGAACCGCGTCTGTAAAGCATACGGGCCTGTGGTGAACATGGCACCCACAGGAAAACACAGTCTGGGGCTCTGTGATGAAGAGGCAGGGCAGGAATTCCTAAGTAGGGAAGAAACAAGAAGGCTCCCTGAAGCTTCTCCTCCTGGGTGGCCTGGGTCAGGCCGGGAATAGAAGAGGATATCATGGTGAGGCCTATGCTGTTGTCTCTACCAGGGAATTAGAGGCCTGACCTGGAATTCACACAGCACACTTTTGACCAGCTTTTGAGTAGCTTGCAGGAGGGAAGGGGGATCCAGGTGATGTTGCTGGAAAAAAGAGATATCCTGAGTGTGAAACACCTGCTCCCTTCTCTGGTGTGTACAGCTGAGGAGCAGGGGTGGGCTCCTCAGACCCTGCTTATCACTGAAGAATGTGAAGGATCCCAGGACATGGGCTCCCCCCTCTGCCTTCAGACCCAGCACCCTTCTCTGGAGGTCAGGGAGAGTCCGCAGAGGTGGGGGTGGGGGGCAATGGGGACCCAGGCTGAATCATACTTCCCCTGGAGGAGTGTTGGGATGACTTCATGCGGGGCCAGTACCTCCCTCCCAGACTTGTTCTCACAGCGAGAGGCGGCGTCCTCACCTCGGGCAGGTTCATCTGTGGAGGCTGTTTACGGGGGTTCTGGCAGCAAACTCAGCATCTCATCACCTGACGTGGGTGCTGGTCCCACCGTCTCCACTGTCTTCCTGTCAGGTAGTCCTTGCTTTCTCCATTAAACTTTGGAAGTCTCCATCCCTTCATTGGTCCCAAGATCAGCTCCACATAGGCAGATGAGGGGTTCGGTGGTGCTGGGATCCTGGGTGCCCTGGAATGGGCTCTGGTCCCTCTATGACCTTTATGTGGTGCATTCATGGCACCCCTCCTCCTCCTGGCAGGCCTGGACTTCTTGCCAGATTAACCTCCCATGCAGATAGACAAGGTGAGGGCATAATAACACCCTTCCCCATGGCCCTACTTATTAGCAGATACCTGCTAATAGCTCATCAGCTGCTTCTCTTCTTGCCAGATCTTTCCTGTGACCAGACATCTTTCCCAGACCCCTTTCCATTCTGAGGGTTTGGTCTCCATAGGAGGAAAGCACATGATGCCAAAGAAGAATAGGATTTTTAACCAGACAACTTTGGTGCAAGTCCCAGCAGAACTGTTTGATTGCTATGATCCTGGGCAAGTATCTTAACCTCCTTGGGATTCATTTCACTTGCCTGACTCACAGGGTCATTTTGAAGATTCAATAAGATAATGCATATAAAACCCCATTATGAAGAGTAACATATTGTACATGTTCATTAAAGATTTATTGAGCCCATTTATTAAGTGTTTATTAAGTGCCAGGCCCTGAGCTGGGCAGTGTGGGCATGGACATTGAAGATACAGCACACACTGAAAGCATCTCAAGGTGTAGCTTTCATCATTATGATTAATAATATGCAAACATTTGAAGGTGAGCAAGCCCAGCAGTGGTGATGAGGGTGTGGGGCCATATGAGGATGGTGGCCATGCTGACTGCCTGGAAGCTGGGATTTGGAGAGCCAACTTTTGTTAGTGGCCTGGGAAAATCTCTAGATGTGTCCATGTCTCTTGGGATGGAATCTGGTCTGTGACGTGGAAGTATTCTAGTTTTCAGCTTCTACATCCTACTATCTCTCTTGGCATCTTCCTTGCAAGATGGTCCTGGACTTTCCATCTGTTCTGCTTGGAACCTTTTCACTTTGGACACCCACTGAGCTTTGATTCTTTGGACTTTGATTCTTTGAGCTTTGATTCTTTGGACTATAACCTCCTGGATATAGGGCAGACTCACACATGTTACCTTGTCTGAAATCCTTGGGGCCTGATGTGTTTCAGAAATCAGCTTTGGATTTGAGAGAAGTATTATTGTCCATATGAAGTAGCAGCCAGAGCAGTATCTGAGAAGCACCCTCCACCAAACGAGGAAGCATTCCTGCAGAGGGAATATTTCCACTAGGTGAGGTCAGTAAAGAGTATAAATAATCTCAAGTAGCCAAATGAGTTATGATAAAACTGTTACTTTTCATAGTTTTTTTTTAACTTGCCAATTGTGAGAAAGGGACTGTGGGTCTATCTAGCTTAGCCCTTGAGCTAGTGCCTTTCAGGTCTAGATTATTTCATTATTTTTATATTTTAATAATATAAGTTAATGCATACCAAGCCTGGAGCCATAGAGGATATAAGGTATTCTGGACTCTGTTCTCAGAAATCCTGAGTATCCCCTCTTGACCTATAGCTGTAGGTAAGCACCTGTGTACCTTTTCCAATGTTATATTTCCAGCCAAATAGAGCTCATCACTTGATTCTACCACAAACAAACAAACACAAACAAAAATCAGAAGGGAGTTTGGAAAGGTCCACTTACAGCAAAATCATCCTCTTCCCTGCTTGACTAGGGGTTGACCTAGATCACCACTGTAATGGTTTCAAGCAAATACTTGTCTAACAACTTATACTTCAATAAAGTTCTTTTTTATTTTTTTAAAGATTTTATTTATTTATTCATGAGAGAGAGAGAGAGAGAGAGAGAGAGAGAGACAGGCAGATGGAGAAGCAGGCTCCATGCAGGGAGCCTGATGTGGGACTCAATCCTGGAACTTCAGGATTATGCCCTGGGTCGAAGGCAGGCGCTAAACCGCTGAGCCACCCAGGGATCCCCATAAAGTTCTTTTTTAAAAAAAAATATTTTATTTATCTATTCATGAGAGAGATACACAGAGATAGGCAGAGACATAGGCAGAGGGAGAAGCTGGCTCCCTGGGGGACCCTATCCCAGAACCCCGGGATCACACCCTGAGCCAAAGGCAGACTCTCAACCACTGAGCCACCCAGATGCCCCTGAAGTAGACAAATCATGGTTATCAGGTCATGTCAATTGGGAGGTGAATATATACCCTTCAAAGTGGGAGGAAGGGAAAGTTTGTCTTCCAGTATTCTACTTTTTTGAAAGAACCAGTAGATCAATCAGCACTGATTTTTTGAGCTAGAAATACAAAGATGCAGTATGTCCTGAATCCTTCTTTATTCCTTAAAGTTAAAATCCTTCTTTATTCTCTTCATTACTTTTGGTTACTTGATGTTTCATTTTTTTTTAAAAAAATGGTAAATTTTTAGCACTTTAGCAAATAATATTATGCATAGATAGTGGATTCTAAATACATGCATTATTTAATCTCTTACCCTAATGTCTGTATTTTCTCATAAAATAGAAAAGCATTATATACCACAAACTTTTCTTGACTACGGTCTCATCACCCTCTATCAGACTGATTCTTTCTTTACAGTTAATGGCAGTAGCAGAATGGCACCCTCATATGGTACGGAGAACACTGGTTGGAATGCAGTGATGAAGAGGGAGGCCATGGCATGCCCATTCATGAGACTTGTCAACCCCAGCATCCATTTCTGCCCATACTTCCAGCCTTAGGGGAGGGGTTGGTTAGCCAGGAACAGTGTCTCCAACTACTAATCACCATCTCCCACTTCTTCCTTTTTTGAGTGCTTCGTGATGCTGTCCAGTCCCAAGCACTCACAGAAAGTCTCATGATACAAGAGTGGTTGCTCTAAATATCTAGGCACATAGAAATAAATACACATATTTATTTCGGATTTGTGCAGTGTGTTTGTATTGTTGCTACTTTTATCAATCACTGACTTCTATTAAAAATTAATTTGGGGTTATAAATCTGAAAAGACATTTCTAAAATTATGTTTTGGTTTTTGTACTCATGAAAGAGCTCTTAAATGTTAACATCTTTGTATGGATTAGAGTCTTAATGCCAACAAGGAATGGAGGCTGCCATGATGTGGGGGCGAAGGGTCTGCCAATACTTTCAGGCTTGGTGGGATACTAGCTGTTACAGTCCAGAGAAGGGGTGAAAAGAAAACAAATGTCCTCAGAGTAAAGGGAGAAGCTGGAGAAAGAGGTTGGAGATGACCTCCCTCTGAGCAGACTGCACTCACTTCACTTGGAAGCAGACCCTGCTTTGAAAGCCTACTTGGGAAACCTGTGTCCCTCCCCATGTTCCTCATACAAGGGTGTCTTGTCTTCCACCTGCAGACTTAGCTGTGGCCTGGGCCCTGGAAACAAATCTGCTCATCATAAGGGAGATTTGAGGAAGGAGCTAATCAACATGATGCTCATCATCTGTAAGGATACTGGAAGATTCCTCTGAAGAATTCAATGTACTCTGTCAGTTGAAGCCTTGGCTGCTTAGAAGGGAGCTGCCCTTGTGTGCCAGTCACATCCAGTAAATAATTATTTAAAACTCACTATTGTGCTACCACTATTCTGGGTTCTGGAGACTCAGTAGAACATTTACATGCCCTCTCCATAGAGCTTATGGTCAACACAGGGAGGCAGCATGAGGTGGAGGATTACATGGTGGTTGTGCTTAGGGCTACAAAGAGGAAGCTAGTAAAGTATGGAGTGTGCAGAACAGGAGGTTGTGGGGAGGGTTCCCTAAGGAAGTGTCGTTTTATGCCAAATCTCAATACAAGTGGGGACTAGCCAGGTGAAGGGTTGGGGGTGGGGATTGTACCAATACCAAGAATAGTAAATGGTCGGTGTGGGAAGGCCCTGAGGAGGGAAGCAAAGGGAGCAAGCAAAAGAGTAGTATAAAATTGGCTGGACCCTATGACCTGACCATTGTCCTCCTGGGCAAATACCTCATAGGAAGACGTACATTTGTGCATTTGTACACATGTACTCGAATGTTCATAACAGCAATGTTGGTAATATTTCCAAACTGGAAACTACCCAAGTGCACATCAACACAAAGATGGATAAATGAATTGTGGCCCATTCACATTGGATTGTTTAATTCAGCAATTAGAATGAATGAACTGCCACTATGCCCAGCAGTACGCTGGAGTCTCGCAAACGTAAGGATAAGTGAGCGAAATCAGACACAGACGGGTACACTTACACAAATGTGCATATAGAAGGTGCCAAAGCTGAGCTGTGGCTCTCCTTTGGAGAGTTAATGACTAGAAGCCTGTAATGAGGGGCTACTAGGGTGCTAGCCATAAGCTGTTTCATGATTGGGAGGCTGGTTACATGGGTGTGTTCAGTTTGGGAAAATTCATTAAACTACATGCTTAAAATGTACACCCTTTAATTTGTATCTGTTATACTTTAATAAAAAAATTGGTAAAAATATGAGGCTAGACAGATACACAGAGACATTATAGGTCTGGGCTAGGTTTTGAGCTCCACCCTGCTTGTGCTCCTGATCTGGAACCTGGAGCCAGCTACTCTGTCCACGTTTCTACCTTTGATGGCCTAAGGATGTGTCTCAAGTCCCACCTTGCAAGCTGGCCCCATCCCCGCTGCCGGGCTCTGCATTGGCTCCCACTTGCCACATGCTGCCCAGCTCACGCCCCCGACTGCAGACCCCTCCCTCCATACCCTTGTCTCATCCACTCCCTGTTGATATGATAGCAGGTGTCACGCCCCTCCCCTGAGGCTAAATGGGTGGCATCACTGGGACATGAAGGAGAAATAGATATTTGCTTCTACCTGAGTTATTTGGTGCAACCCCTAAAATACCACAGAAGATCTCACTCATGGTCATACTCAGAATGTTTTTAAAGTTTATTGATTTGAGTAAATCTTGACCTCTCTTTGCATCAGAAGCCTTGCTTAGGGTTTCTTGTTAGGTGACAAATAATAGCCCGATATTGTCTAAGTTCCTTTTGCTTGGCTACTCTGTCACCTGCCACTGCACGTGGATCTGTGTACACACTGCAGCCGCTTCCCGCTGGGTCCTCTCTCTCCTGTCACAAAGGGTGGTACAGTCATAGAAGCATGGAGAGGAGTCTGGACTGGGAGGCGAGCAGACCTGAAGCACAGTGTCAGACTTTTCAAGATGGAAACAAGCAAGCAAAAACCAAAACCAAACCAAACAAAAATCCAAATAAATAAATTGGCAAACGAAGAGATACAAGTTGATTTAGGTGACTGTGGCAGTTTAAGACCTCAAGACTTCAATTCCTCTAAATGTTAATTTTCTGGGTCCTGCCAGTTTAGGACTTCTTACATTTCAATCACCTGCTTCCTACCTTCTTGATTTTTGTCCTATTTTCTCGTCACCTGAACTGCTTGAAGTATTTTGTATCTGAATTGAATCATCCCCCTTCTTTTAAAAAAAGAACTTAGATTTATTCATCAGGAAGCTTCACATCATTGCTCTAAATGAAACATTGGAATCACAACTTAAAAAGTCACTAAAAATGAGTGCAATGTAAACAAAACAATTTACTAAATTCCGGCTAACTCCTAGCCGGTGTGGAAGGCAAAAGGGAAATCAACAAATGCTAGACACCCCCTTAATGTTATCAGAAGGGTAGGTGAGTACTCAAAAGGGACTCCCTTTCTCACCATGCAAGCCAAAGTGGGTTTATACCTTGCCTGCCACTATCTACAATCTACAATCGTTCTGCAAACCCTGGAGGAGATACTGTCCCACACCTTGGGAAACGGTGGCCCAGTGATCCCTAAGGACGCAGCTAAAAGAATGAGGGAAACAGAGAAATGGTGAAGGGGGTATACAGAAGTCACTCCTTTCAGCAAATGGAAAAAACATGACACCAATACTCGGCTTTGCAAGTATCAACTGGTCCCCTGTCCCTGTGCTTCTCATTGTTTGAATGGGAACAGCAACACAAAGCTATCCACACAGCAAGGATGAAAAGAGAAAGGGGTTGATGGCTTGAGCACCTCATCATGCTGCTTGAGGTCCTGCTTGTCCCGAGCCTGGTCCTAGCTCTTCCCTTGCCACCCCCCGAGTCCAGCCCCATTAAGACTCAGAAAGAGCCTAGAAGTCCTTTCTCTGAGTGTGGGGCCTGCTTCCTGCAGCCTCGTCCTGTCCTTAAATCAAAACCAGACTTCCTCGGATCTTTGTATTTTGCATTTTGGCTAGATGGTAGGATCTTTTTGGGGGTACTGTTCCCAATCTGTACGGGAGTGAGTTGTGAATGATGAATACCGTAGATCATCTTGTTTGGGAATGGCACCTTAATATGCTGAAAGTAATATGAAGCCATATATCTTTCCAGATGAGTATATCCAAGTCCTGAAACAGCTTAATAGGGAGTCTCCTACCCCCTTCAGTTATTGTTGAGGCTTATCAAATGGAGCTCACCAAAAGGCATTATGGCTTCTTGACCAAAACGAAAATTTCCTGTCTCTGATTTCCTGTAATTTCAAAGTTATTTCCCTTCTGTCCTGTAACCTGCCAACCCAAATACCCAAAGCAAAAGAGGCCCTATATGAGGCCCTATACCTTCCTTGGCTTCTTTCATAGCCTTATAATAAATAATTAATATCTTACTTCTTTATGGTATTGTTTTACTTTCAGAAAGGATTGCAGGACACTGTGCTTTCCATGGGCCTCTATGGATGCTCCTGTAGTTCTCAAAGAAGCTAACATTATCAGTCATTTTAAATTTTAATTAAGATATTCAGAAAGAATAAAAAGCCTGTAAAATACTCTGGGTAGTTTATGACTAATATTTCTTTAAGCAGGTACTTATTTTTCCTTCTGTATGAACTGGGGCGTCTATGAGCTTGCTTCTGAAGCGTATGATAATACTCGCGTTGCCTACTCAGCTTTAGGTGACTTCCAGTTTCTTAAGTCATCATAGAAGACCATGTCTACTTTATTCTTAAAAATTTTATTCTTGCTTCTCAAACTTCTAGAAAAAAAGAGATGATGTCTGTTCCTTTTCTCTTTGTTTCAACCATTGCCTAAGTCAGCATTTTCAAGATGTCTTATGCAGAAGACTAGTCTTAGGACATTCCAATGTCAAAATACTTTGGGAGATGACACATACCCTATCTTACTCTTGGAGATTCCCCATACATATTAGGCTTTTCAAGGCTCTGAGAATCCTGGGGAGTTGAGAAAATTGTTTAACTTTGTGTAACTATATTTTGCCAAACTCACATTATCGCCTGAGTGTGGGTTGAGCAAGGTGTTCTCTAGCTATCTCTAGAACTGAATTTAGATAAAAGGCGTGTGTCTAAAGGGAAGGTAGTAGTTTTAAAATATGGCCTTGAATTCTTTGACGATCCGTCCTTCAAGAGTTTGGGGTGGGGGGTTCTGTGGCCACTCCCTTTGACTCTGGGTGTGGCTGTGAAGGGTTCCAATGATGGATTAACACAGAAGTGTGCTTTGTGTCTAGTCATAAATGTTTCTGTAACTTCTACTGTGTCACATTTGGAGTGCTAAGCCACTATTAAGGTGTCTAACTATCCTGACACTACTATGATGAGGAGGCTGTGTGTAGGTGTACTGATCAACAGCTAAGCCCAGCTGTCCAGCCATCCCTACAAGGTACCAGCACATAAGTCATCTTGGATCCGCCAGGCCCAGCCTCTGTATCAGCTGAATACCACCAAGGGTCCTCTTTTGTAGAAAAGGATCACCCAGGTGAGCTCAGCTTGAATTCCTAGGCCACAAAATCATGAGATTTAAACCTCTGAGGTTTAGGTGAGCTTGTTACATAGCAAGAGATAATCGGGACAGAGATAGTTGAGCTCTTTAGGTTTGGAAGAGAAATCTGAGTGTCTTCTCTGATTCATTCTAAAGCTAGAAAGGCCAGAGATCCACCAGTTTCTCCACTTAGGCTCTTCCCCCTGTACATGTGACCCCAAGAATATGTTCATTGAGAGAGAACTCCTCCTTTGGCCATCTCTGGGACCTTCCTAATAATTGCGCTCTCAGGCTGCACTACCAGTAAACCAGACACAAATCATTGGATACTAGACTTTGATGTTTAAAAGATGGGGAACAGAGGGGAAAACATGCCATTCCCTTACACTCCTCACAGGCTCATACTAAAATGGCTGATGCTTATGTACAAACACTCTCATCCAAGTAGTCATTAGAGCCTGACAGTGCCACCTCCTAAATATATTATTAAGCCAATAAACCCTCTCAATCGCTGCTTTAGCTCAGGCACTCATCATCTCTCTCTTACATAACATTTGCCTTCTGACTCATCATCCTTATTCCAATTTCTCCCCAACCATAGCCTGAGGGGTTTTTCTAAGGCACAAATCCGACATATCACTCTCCAGAATAAGACCCTTCCTGTTGCACACAGGAGAGAGTCCAAATTCAACAGTATTGCTATATTAGTTATAGTCCACTGAGCAAAAAAGAAACTATTCTAGGCTTCTAAATAGTTGGAACTTCGAGAAGGAATTGGTTCTATAGCTAGTGGAAGAGCACAGAAAGAAAAGAGGAGATGGGAGCTAGAAGCAGAAACTGAGGCCACTGTGAGGGGCAGGAGGGGGAGTTCAGCCATGGGGACCACAGAGCTGATGCTGGAGAGGCCACTCAGTGCAGAGGGAGAGAGAAACAGCCTGGCCTCTGTCCTGCTTCCACTACCCCCCACCTACCGTTTTCTACTTGTGCCTCCCACTGTTGAAACTTCCCACAAAGCCAGTCAGTGAAGGATCCCACTCTGGTTCCCAGCAGAGCCAAGGAGGGGTGGAGGTGACTAGCTCAGTGACACGTGAGACCTTTGTGGTCCAAACCTATGCACATCTCCATTCTCGTGCTTCAGCATTTCCTCAACTTCTCCTTCCCCCTCCCCCTGCCCTGCCCCCCTGCTATACTGAACCACCACTTCTCTCTTTCCAGGCAGGAGAATTGGCTCTTGCTGTTCTTTCCACTTCTAATATCCTCCACTCAAGCTTTCAAGCCCACTCACTATCTTCCGTGTTCAAGTCCATCACTTCTTTATGAGTTCTACCCCTGCCTTCTGCTTTATTAATACAGTATTCATCTATCATGTTATTAGTGAGGCAGAAGATTTCTTATTTGTGTTTGCCCCTATTTATCTCTCTTATAGTACAAAAGCCCCTGATTTTCTCTTAGGAGCCACCTCTCCTAGTCTACATGATGCTAGAGAGGCTTTCAGTTACATGGATTTGTGACCTTGTTTTTGAGATTGATGTAAGACGCAGGTTGAACAACAGGAGTAGCTCATCTTAGTGACTGGGCGATGGTGGAGACACGAGTAAATGGCCCATCAGACTTCTTAGAGACTGATGTGGATGGTAGAAGGCAGAGTCACAATCTTTAACGATACACACAACGCAAGAAGAGCTTCGGATGCTCCTCTTTGCTGCCTCTTGGAAAAAAGCTTGCCTGAGGATCAAACCAAAAAAGAACAAAGCCGGACCAGGTGAGAAAGAGAGAGACTCCAGTTGCTGTTTGGGCACCTGGACTTACGTGTGCCTGAACAAGTTACCCCGTGCACTTCTCAAGTGCCTGAGTCAGCAGACATCCCTCACCATTCTTTACAAAATTAAAGCATCCCTCATGTGCACTTAAAAAGAAGGTTTATTCTCTGTTATTGGAATTCGGAATTTGACATATATCCCTAAGAGCACATTACTGTGTTACTTAGAGCTTTGATCCTTCCCAGATATTTGTCTATTTGTGATGGGCTGTGAAAAATGTATTACTGTTGTTTATTAACTGTGCATTTCTGTCTGTCTCTCCTTGCTTCACCTGCAGTTTCTGTTTTCTGCAAGTTGTTGCTATTTTATTGGATACATGGATATTACTATGTGTTTATTGTGAATATAGCCTTTAGTATTATAAAATACACTTTCAAAAAAATGCTTTTTGGCTCTTGCGGTGTGTGTGTGCATGTTTTATACCAGGTGGTCTATTTATTTGTTTTCTCACTCTTTTTCTGATGTTCCTCTTGCTATTTGAGAAGGTTCACATTTTTTTTTTTTTTTTGGTCTTATGCATCACCTTTCAATGAATATCTTTACATAATACCTTTAATCATGTCTTTATCAGATATCATCTATTAGTTTCTAGCAATGAACATTTAGTGGGTGACTGAGGTGAATTTCTCCTGTAAGGGGAACTCCGAGCTCCAGTCTGGCTGGTGTGGGCAACCCTCAACCTTAAAGCAAAGTTGAGAGTGTAGGTTTTATTTTGTTTGTTGAATATTATGACCTCCTTTTCTTTTCCAGCAAGCCATTAAGATGTCCTTCCCCATTTCCTCCTCCCCATTTGGGTTGCCTCCAGGGTAAGACAGAATGAGGTGGGCAAATCTCATTGTCGACTCCTCCCTTCTGAGCAGCTCTGGCTTAATAAATTCCTCAGTGAACTAAGGGGAGGGGTCTCTTGCTTGGTCCACAGCATCACTGGGCTGCTCGCTAAGGATTATCCAGATTCACCACTACTGTGGAGATCACAAATGTTCAGGGTTTAACACCCTCTGAGATCCCCTCCCAATGACTGTCCACCCACCTGAGCATTGCTCCTTCCCTCTTGCTCTCCTTCTGTTCTCTCCTCAGCTGTCCTTACCTGCTTCCTGGCTTGCTCATTTCTGTCTTCTCTTTCTGGCTCATCAATGGCTTAGACAAATAATAAATGCCTTTTTAGCCACTCTCCTTCCAGCAATTTGCATGCACTGTGTCAAATGCTTCAAATTGCTCAGAGTCGAGTTTCAGAGTGTTGGAAAAGGTGCAAAGCCTGGATGTAAGCCCTGGATGGGTCTCAGAGCGTCTGGGAAGCCTTTATAGATGTTGTTTACTAAGTCTGTTTTGCAAAGAGTTGCATTACAACCATGCCTTCCTGCTAGATCTAATTGTAAACTGCAAAAATCCTGCTTGATTTAAGCTAAATATACATCAGATAGAGTCACTTTTGGAGAAAGAGCTCACTCTTCAAGGAAGAAGGGCACAAGATATAACCAGTCATGTTAGCGACTTTTATGAAGTCCCCAAAAGGCTGTCATCAGGAACATCCTTGCAAGGGCCTCCCCACTCACACCTGGCTCTAGCAAGCACCCTCCCACTCCTTGTCCCATGGTGGGAATATTCGGGAAGGCTCTTTTCCTCTTGGACTCATTTTAAATTACATTCTGGCAGCAGTTGATAAATTCTATCTGTCTTCTGAGCCCCAGGCCCCCCTGAGATAGCTACTTATAATTGAAGAAAGAACAGAAACCAAAACTTGACTCAGGCAGTTTAGGTTTATGTGCTTTGTCAATTTACCTGGGTTATTCCCCGGAGGACCAGGAGGATAAAGTTACCTGGGAGTGGAAAACAAGAAAAGGAGGTAGAGGTCCTTACAATGGGGTTCTGCTTTACGCTAAATAAAAATGAATAGCAAACCTCCGACATGAGCGCTTTTATTCACAAAGGTCAAGTTAAATAACTTGGAATTCATGTCTAGCCTTCACATAAACATTCAGCCTGTAACCAGTGGTGCCTAATTGCTTTGTGTGGTGTTTTGTCTGTACCAGGCAAA
Source organism: Vulpes vulpes (assembly GCF_048418805.1). Taxonomy (NCBI): domain Eukaryota; kingdom Metazoa; phylum Chordata; class Mammalia; order Carnivora; family Canidae; genus Vulpes; species Vulpes vulpes. The sequence goes on along the minus strand of NC_132784.1, from coordinate 11,633,491 downwards.
AGCACAGTTAGTTAGACTCGTGTTAATGACTTCAAGGCTCCGGTTATGATTTCCACACAGGCAGAGCTTTGCCATGGCTACAGACTTTCTGTAAGAATCAGTATTCCCCAAAGCTCCAGGGCTAGCCCTCAGTGGCCTCATTTTATAGTCTCTCCAACTGAGGGCTCATCTGGCCTCATGACTTTAATTACCACCCCAATGTGAACAGACTTCCAGAACTACCTTTTCCCATCTTTTGCTATCTTCAGAGCACCAGTCCTGAGGCCCAGGTTAAGTGGCTACCATGTTTTCACTGCCTCAACTACCCAAGCACACACTCCCACTATCACCAAAAACTCCATTTCCCTACCAACTTTCTTATCTTTACAAATGATGCCTTTAAAAAAGGAGACTACTATCCCATTGAGAAGACTCCAGCTGTATGGAGTAGCCCTGATTATTCCAATGCTGTTCACAGCAAAAGAATTGAGTCCTCTGACTTTACTAAGAGGTCAAAAACTGAGCTCCTCTCATTCCCTGTATCTCTTTGAAGCATGGAGTTTTGCCTAGGTTATAAGTATAACCATTTTGGCCTGTTTTATTTCCTGTTCTAGATGTGTGAAGTCCTTCAGTGCAGAAATCACATTGCTATTTTTGTGTGTGGGCCTCACGAACATCAAGTAATATGTGCTCAGTAAATGCTTGCTGAAAGAATAAATAAGAAAAGGACAAATGAGCAGGTAAGATGTTCTCTTTAGGAAACCTCAGCTATGAGTTCTCTGGCCTTTGATGACAATACTGGTTCTTGTGGCAGTCCAATATCAAGCCTTCTCTCATTCTTTCTAAGTGTTTGGTAGCATAGTTAATAAGTGGCTTCTAAGGTTGTTAGTTCCATTTAAAAGGTGAGATGGTTAGAATTTGATTTTGGAAAATCAAATCTATAAATACTGATGCCTATTTTCCTCACTCGAAGGACAGAAAAAGTGGAACAAGCTCCTGGAAAAGGCAAAATTGGGGTTGGATAAGAATGCATTACCTCTTTAAAATTTGATACATATCATTGACCTTTGAGCACTAACCTTATGGAAACTACACTGAGAAGTTAATCCATAAAGAATTGTAATTCCCCTAAAGGCATCTCTTCTTGGGATAGGAAAATCATCTAGAGTTCTAAGAATTCTGCATTCAAGGTCGCAGAATGGATTTTGATATTTTTTTTCCTTTTCAACCAAATGCATAAAATTGCATGGGTGGTATAAAGAAGCCAGAGTAAGAAACCCTACTAATGAACTGAGACTATCCTTTCAACCTCAAAAATTTTGAGTAGAGTATGGATTAATGCTCAAGATGCACCAAGGGTACTCCTCAGAGAAAGATACCAACTTCACATGATCTCTAGTGATTAGGATTACTCTACAGAACCAAATATCTGAACTTCATGATGTAATTGACTGAAATCACTCCAGTGAATCCCAGCAGACTTAAAATAAAATCCATACTCCTTACCATAGTTTGGGAAGTCCTACATCAAGTCCCCACCAGTTTTTCCTATCCCATCTCTTGCCACTCTCCCCATCACTGTTGAGATTCTACCTAGATCAGCTCTCTCCTGATTCTTTGGCAATATCAATTCCATGCTTCACTCTACTGAGCCACTTTTCACTTCCTAGTATATGGGGCCTGGAATGTTCTCCCACACCTTTGCATAGCTGGTTAATTCTCTTTCCTCAATAATAACTGAAAGTAGCATGCCAATGTCTCTCCCAGTGATTGTGTACCGCCTTTTTTTTTCTTATAGCTCTTTCCATTGTTTGGAGTTTATCTATATATGATCGTATACCTCCTATTTGCTTATTTACCTATGTATGTGCTTATTGTCTGTCTCTTCTACTAGAATATAAATTCCTCCAAAAGATGGCCCTGCCAGTCTTTTCCAGAGGAGAGCCTGGCACAGAGTAGAAAACCACAGAAAAACGTAGCTCCCAACCTGGCACAAGAAAAAGCTGAATAATCTACAAAATCCAACTTTCTATGAGCCAATCACAGACTGATGTCACAAGACAACCAATGAACTGAATTCCAAAAAAGTGATAAACCTCTTCAAATGGAGACAAGACACACAAACTGTGTTTGACAGAGCATGAGAGAAAGAAATGTCCTCTGTTAATGGAATGCATTCTGAAAGGCCAGATGTAGGCTGGTGTGAAAATTTAGAATGACAAAAAGCCCCAGACACAAGAGGAACCTGTACTTGTTCACAAGCAATGTTTTATGGACTTGCACTGGGGGCTTCCGAGAATGACTGGGGGAAGGGCAAGACACCAGAGGATCTCCCTCCAAGGTACAGGGATGCTCGAGGCTATTGACAGGCATGGAATGAGGAGCCAGGCATGAAACTCCATGTGTTTCCCTGAACCCTTGTCTCATATGAAACAAAGACTTAAGCCTCTGAAGGAAGGATAGGAAATCTTTCTGCCCGGGGCTTAGACAAAATCCATAGCTTTTTTTGGGGGGGGGGGGCGCGAATAATAGGAAAATCTTTCTTTTCCTGGGGAGAGGAAGAAACCATTTTTAGTTCCAGGATCCTCCGTGGTTACGAGGTAGAAGCCTGCTATCACTGGAGGAGAGGCAAGAAATGATCTCTTGTCCAAGAGCCTCCACAGACACAAGGAAGAGTTGGACTGTTATTGCTGGGTGGGCAGCCACACAGAAAATGCTCCACTCTTGAGCCCCAGATGCACAGAGTATGCATAAGACTAAGGCTGGACTGGAAGAACCCAAAATCCTCCTGTCCTCACTGTTAGCTTCGCAGTAAGTAACAAATAATAGCCTACTCCTCCTGAAAAGAGATGCAACAGGTGGTGCAGGGATACAGAGACTGCTGAAAGCTGAATAGAGTGAGAACATTGAGGAAAACCTTACCACACCTTAGATCTCCTTCCAAGCACAGGTTAGCAGCAGCTCAGTGATGGAGAAACTTGAAGTCTGTGGTTGGTTGACAACAACAAAACACGAATCCAGATCAGTGACCATCTACATGGACTCAATCTGTTGCTCCTCTCACCAGTGGCCTGATTCAAGAAAAGACATAGCTATTTCCAGGCAAAAATAATACTTGCCTCTGTCTCTATCTCTCTATACATGATGTCTGGCACATAATAAAAAAATTATGGGACATACATAGATGCAAGCCAAACAAAACCAGAAACAACCTCATAGTCAAAAGATAAGGCCAGAACTGTGCTCAGAACCTTAGAGATAACACATATGTTGGAACTATCAGGCAGAGTCTTTAAAATAACTATGATCATTTATATTAAAAATCTAGTGAAAAAAATGAACAACATGCATAAACAAAAAACAACATGCATTAAAAAAGTGGGGGATTCCAGCATGGAAATGAAAAATTATAAAAAGGAGTCAGGTAGAAATATTGCAAAATAATTTCAGGAGATATATGAAATGCATAATTATCACGATGGACTTATAATAAGACAGACCACACATAAGGAAAGAATTAGTGATCTTGAAGATAGGTCAATATAGAAATTATCCAAACTGAAATATATGAAGAGAGAGAAATCAATGACTAAAAGCAAACAGAGCATCTAAGAACTGTGAGACAACAGTATCAAGTGGTCAAACATATGGGTTATTGAAGACCTAGAAGGAAAAGACAGAGAAAACAGAGCCAAAAATATAAACTTAAAATAAGAAAATGGCTGAGGATCAAAGACAACAAATAATAGATTGAAGCAACACAGAAAATCCCAAATTTTTAAAAAAGATTTTATATATATATATATATATATATATACATATATATATATATATATATATTTTATTCATGAGAGACAAAGAGAGAGAGAGAAGGAGAGAGAGAGAGAGGCAGAGACATAGGCAGGGAGAGAATCAGGCTCTATGCAGGGAGCCTGATGTGGGACTCGATCCTGGGACTCCAGGATCACGCCCCCAGTTGAAGGCAGGCACTTAACTACTGAGCCACCCAGGCATCCCAAGAATCCCAAATTTAACGAATGCAACCACATACCAAAACAGAGAGAGAGAGTTAGAGAGAGAGCCCATACACCGAGACTGATCATAATAAAATTTCTAAAAATCAAAGTCAAAGAGAAAATATTGAAGGTAGACAGGATAAAGGAAACATCACAAACAGGACAGTAAAGAATACAACAGATATGTAGCTAAAACTATGCAAGCCAGGAGACAATAGTGACATCTTTAAAACACCAAAAGAAGAGAGAAAGTAGCTGTGAAGTCACAATTTGATATACAGTGAAATATCTTTTTGAAAATGAAGACAATTGGATTTTTTCAGGTTTTCAAACAAAAGCTATAAAAATTTACTGTTAACTGACCTGCACTAAGCATTAAGAAATGTTAAATGAAATGCTTTAAGCAGAGGAAATTGGGTATTACTTGGATATTTGTTTCAACACAAAGAAATGAAATACACTGGAAATGATAAACAGGAGGGAAAATTTCTGTTATTTTTAATTGTTCTAAAGGATGATAATTGAAAGTACATGAAAAGATGCTTGACACCCTTAGTCATCAGGGAAATGTTAATCCAAACCACAATAAATTGCTATTTCAGAACCACTAGAATGACTTGCAAAGAAAAGCTAAACAATTGCATATGTTGGGGAGGACATTGAGACCCCAGAGATTCTCTACACTGCTAGTGGGAGTGCACAATGGGGTAGCTGCCCTAAAAAACAACCTAGCCTTCTCTCAAACAGTTAAACACAGACTAACCACATGACCTTGCAATTCCACTCTTGGTAGGTATCCAAGAGATATGAAAATATGTCCACACAAAAACTTGCCCAAGAATGTTCACAGCAGCATATTCATTAATAGCCAGAAGTTGGAACCTGCTCAAAAGTCCATCAGCTGACAAGTGAATAGATATGTGGTATATCCATATGATGGAATGTTATTCAGCATAAGAAACAATAAAGTACCAGAACATACTAAAACATGAATGAACTTTGAGAATGTGCTAAGTGAAAGAAGCCAATTACAAAGGATCATATATACAATTTAATGCATATTCATTATTTAAAATAGGCAAATCTAGAGAGACAAAGGCAGATTAGTAGATGGTAAAGGCTGAGTTATTGGGGCCTAGGGGATGATAGCCAAAGGGCACAGAAGTTCTTTTTGAGGCAATCAAAATGTTCTAAAATTTACTGTGGTGATGATGGCACATATCTGTAAGTATACCAAAAACCACTGAATTTTATGTTGTAAATGGGTTAATTGGTATATAAATTATATTTCAAAAAAGTTCTTTTTTTTAAAAAAAAGATTTATTTATTCATGAGAGACACACAGAGAGAGGTAGAGACATAGGCAGAGAGAGAAGCAGGCTCCCTGTGGGGAGTCCCAGGACTCCGGGATAATGCCCTGAGCCAAAGGCATATGCCCAATCACTGAGTCACCCAGGTGCCCCTTCAATAAAGTTCTTAAACTTAAAAGAAAAAGAAACTGGCTCTAAGGCAAAAAAAGAGTAACAATGTAGTGTGAGCTTGATAACATATGAAGAAGTATACAATAACAAATAATACACAGGTTTGAAGGGAGCAAATGGAGGTTTAGTTTTGTAATCAAATGAGAATACTACAACTGAAAATACAATAACTGAAATGACCAACTCAATAACAATAAATTAGGGATTAGGGACAGAAAAAGAGGATTCATATCATACCAAAGGTATGTTGCTAGAAAATATTCAGATAAAGGCAAGGAGAGAAAAAAGAGTAGAAAATGTGAGAAAGCACATGTACATTTAATTGGAATTACAAAAAGAGAAGAAAGAAAAAAAGGGCACAAATAATATTTGAAGAGATAATGACTAAAAAGATTTGCAAAGATTCAATAATGTCTCTGGAATCTGGAGCACCTGGGTGGCTCAGTCAGTTATATGTCTACCTCTTGATTTTGGATCAGGTCATGATCTTGGGGTTGTGAGATCAAACCTGGTGTCAGGCTCCCCACTCAATAGGGAGTTTGCTTGAGATTTTCCCTCTCCCTGTGACCCTCCCCCAGGTTGTGCACGCTCTATCTCATAAATAAATAAATAAATAAATAAATAAATAAATAAATAAATAAAACAAACAGACAGATAAATAAATCAATAAATAAATAAATAAATAAATAAATAGTTTTTTAAAAAGAAAAAGTCCAAGCAGAATAATACCAAGTAAATCATACTTGAGCACGTCATAATAAGTAAATTCCTGAAAACTGAAAACAAGGGAAAACATTTTTAAAGACCAGAGAAAAAGAACTCATTACCTATAAAGTTGCAACAAAATGGTTTATAGGTGACTTCTAAAGATAATTTGTGGAAGTAAGGAGATACTGGCATGGTACTTTCAAAGTGTGGACAGAAATTATCAGCCAACTTCGAATTCAGTACCCAATAAACATATATAAACTTGTAAGATGAAACTAATGTGGTTTTGTCATACATAAAGATAACTTGTTCATAATTGTTCTGCACTAAAATTAAGCTGAAGACTATCTCTCAGATTGAAATAAGGAACCAAGGAAGAGTAAAGAAATGGGAAGGTCTTATGTAGCTAAAACGCATAGAATTTAAGTACATAAATACAATAGCACAAAGTGAAAGAGGAGTAAATGGAGATAAATATTACCTTGAATTATACTTTTAACATGGTTAATCTTTTTGATTCATACACATTACACACAGAATCTACAGAACACAAATTCTTCCTGAGTGCAAAATGAGCATTTATCAAATTGGCCACATTATAAAAATAAGATGATTTTCAATGCATTTCCAGTGATTGAAATAGTAGTGTCTTCTCTGACTGTAGGGATTTAAGCTAGAAATCCATTTCAAAAACAAAAACAAAAAACCTGAGAAATAATCAGATGTCTTAAAATTAATGATAATCTCTGAATAATGCATGGGTCAAAGTATTACTTATAACAGGCAGTGGAGAATATTTTGAACTAGATGCTAATAAAAATATAAAATATATATGCTTTGGGATGCAGCTAAAGCCAGGTCTAGAAGGAAATTTTTAATCATAAATATATCTATTAGAAGAGAAACAATAAGTGATTGAAATATCCATCTCAAGAAATTAGAAAAAAATTAACCCAAAGAAAATGGAGAGAAAAAATAGTAAAAAGCAGCTATTAATAAAATAGAAAACAAGTGTATAGTAGAGAAAATCTGTACATACAAATTATTTGAGATTAATAAAATTGAAAATCCCTAATACTAAACAAGATAAAATCAAAGAAACCACAAATCAATATTAGTAATGTGAAAGAGGACATTATTACAGATCCTACAGATAACTAAAAGAAAATAATATCAACAACTTTATGCCAATAAATTTAACAGCAAAGATAAAATACACACATTCCTTTAAAAAATACAGCTTACGAAAGCTGACAGGAAGAAAAAAATTAAAATTCCAATTTTGTGGAGTAAAGTTAATTCTTTATTAAAAATCTGTAACAAAACTTCATCCCCACATAAGTTCACTTGTAACATTTTCAAAACAATGAAGAAAGAAATAAAACCAATCTCACAGAAATTATTCTAGAAAATAGAGAGGACACTCGTCTCAACCAGTATTATGAGGCCAGCATAACCTTGCTTTAGAATATTTTCAAGAACATTAGGAGAAAGGAATATTACAGTCCAATCTCTTTCATGACTATAGACACAAAAAGTCTCCACAAAATATTAATAAATCAAATCCAAAGAAATGTAGCAGTATAATACAACATGAACAAATTGGGTTTATTCCAGGGATGCAATGCTTATTTAATATTTAAGAGTTAATGAGTGCATTTGTCATATAAATGGAATAAAATCCATGCTATCATTTCAACAATTACAGGAAAATCATTTGATCAAATTTAACCTTAGTCCACAAAAAAAATTCCCAGCAAATTAGGAATTGATAAAAATTATCTTAATTAATGGATTCCTTATAAAAACCTTTCAACTGACATCATAATTAATGCTAAAATATTTAAACTTTTACCACTAAGAAACAAGACGGAAGTACCTGCTACCACACTTCTATTAACATTGTCCTAGAAGTTCTATGCAGAGCAAGAAAGCAAGAAAAGTAAATAAAAGCCATTATATGATGTGTTAGGTTCCTGTGACTAATATAATAAATCAACAGAAATTTGGTGGTTTAAACAGAAATTTATTCTCTTATACAGGTCTGGAGACTAGAAACCCAAAATTGAACAACTGTGTTCTTGGAGAACTCTAGGGGAGAATCCACGTCTTGTTTCATTCACTTCTGGTAGTTCCAGGCTTGAGACTATGTCATACTAATCTTTTCCTCCATGTCCATAGAAACTTTCCCTATGTGTGTACCGTCCTTCATTTCTCTCTTATAAGGACACAGGATGATGGCATTTAGAGTCCATTCAGTTAATCCAGGACAATCCCCTTACCACAAGATCCTTAATTTAATTATCTCTGCAAAGAGCTTTTTTCCCAAAAAAGAAATGTTTACAAATTTCAGAGATTAAGATTTGACATCTTGGGAATCCCTGGGTGGCTCAGTGGTTTAGAGCTTACATCTGGCCCAAGGCGTGATCCTGGAGTCCCGGGCTGGAGTCCCACATCAGGCTCCCTGCATGGAGCCTGCTTCTCCCTCTGCGTGTGTCTCTGCCTCTCTCTCTCTCTCTCTCTCTCTCTGTGTCTGTCATGAGTAAATAAATAAAATCTGAAAAAAAAATAAAAAAGATATGACATCTTTGGGTAGCCATCAATCTACCCTAATGGAAAATGAGTAAATAAAATTATCATCATTTATGGACAATATGATTTTATAAATCATTAACTATAAGAATCTAGAGATAAACCGTAAGATAAGTGAATTTGCTGAGGTTGCTAGATAAAAAGCACTATTTTAAAATTAATGGCATTTGACATACGACCAACAACTAGAAAATAAACTTTTAAAAAAATACCATAAGCATTAGCATAAAAACCCACTGAATATCTAGAAATAAGTCAAACAAGTGACGCACAACATTTCTATGATGAAATACTACCATAACTGCAACACATTGAGAAGGCCCAAATAACTAGAAGGATAGATCATGTTTCATAGATTGAAATATTCAATATTGTAAAGATATTGGTGCAGCCACTCTGGAAAACTGTGTGGAGGTTCCTTAAAGGGTTAAAAATAGATCTGCCCTACGACCCAGCAATCGCACTGCTGGGGATTTACCCCAAAGATACAGATGCAATGAAATGCCGGGACACCTACACCCCGATGTTTCTAGCAGCAATGTCCACAATAGCCAAACTGGAAGGAACCTCGGTGTCCATCGAAAGATGAATGGATAAAGAAGATATGGTTTATGTATACAATGGAATATTCCTCAGCCATTACAAACAACAAATACCCACCATTTGCTTCGACGTGGATGGAACTGGAGGGTATTATGCTGAGTGAAATAAGTAAATCGGAGAAGGACAAAAATTATATGGTCTCATTCATTTGGGGAATATAAAAAATAGTGAAAGGGAATAAAGGGGAAAGGAGAAAAAATAAGTGGGAAATATCAGAAAGGGAGACAGAACATGAAAGACTCCTAACTCTGGGAAATGAACTAGGGGTCGTGGAAGGGGAGGTGGGCGGGGGGTGGGGGTGACTGGGTGGCAGGCACTGAGGTGGGCACTTGATGGGATGAGCACTGGGTGTTATTCTGTATGTTGACAAATTGAACACCAATAAAAAATAAATTTATTTAAAAAAATAAATAAAGATATTGGGTCTCCCTACATTGATCAATGAATTCAAGGCAATCCAAATACAATTTTTCACTTTTTTTTTTCAAAAGGATTTTGTTTATTTGAGAGAGAGGAAGCATGGGCAGGAGGAGGGGCAGAGGGAGAAGCAGGCTCCCCACTGAGCCACCCAGACTCGATCATTGCTTTTTAAAATTGAAGTTTCCAAGCTGATAGCAGAATTGTGTGGGAACACAAGGGTTCAATAATCATCAAGATAAGCTTGAAAAACAGAAACAGTAATGTACTTCTTATACTACCAGGTATCAAGACTTAATATAAAACTGAGGTAATTAAGATAATGGCATGAGTAATTAAAACATACTGGCATACTTATGGGGAAAAAAGTCCATAAAGAGAGAAGCACTAACATCACTCTTTCCTTAAGTATTTTTTCCTTCCAGACTCTCACCCTCTCCTCATCCTTCGTGGATTATCTAGTGTACATTTTTTTTAATAAGATAATTGTCTGAACATTGATCTTAGCCCTCTACTATAATCTTCTGGAGGGAAAGTAACAAATCTACTATGTCTTTATACATCATAAATGCTAGCCCCCTCTGTAATTTCACATGCAGAAAGGAGGTCCTGCAGAGAACCTTCTAGATGATCCAATCCAACTCCCGTGTCTTACTGAAGAGCAAACTTCAATTCTGAGAGGTAAAGAGACCTGCCAGAGTAAAATATGTAGTTAACGGAGGAAACAAACCTAGAGTCTGGGTAAGAGAAATTCTAAGCTGACAGGAAATTCTAACATCTCTGGCTCCCTATGAAAAATACGAAGAATATACTCTAACCCCGTATTAAAAAATAGCCTTTGCTCTTTGTACATTTCTTGTAATATTGTGATCTGTTTTCCATTAAGACCTGGCAAGTATCCTCAGAATGGATTTTCGTTTATAGAGTCAATCCTCTGGGGAAGGAGGAGGATGGAAGGCAAGGCAAGAAAGGCAACTCCAGCATCTCTTCTCTGAGCTCTGTTTGCTCTCTTCACTCTAAACCTTGAGCAGGGAACACATCTTGACAAGTGCTCCTGGTAGTACTGGTGGGGTGGGCAGATGAGGAATGATAAAGCAGCACCCACTACAGAAGACAGGAGGATAAGGAGACCCCAGTAGTTGACTGGAGTAAGCTGAATAGAGGTGAAGAAGTTCCATCTCATAGGTCACAATCTGAGTTCTGCATTGGTTTCTCCTTTGAAATTCTATCACATATGAACGTTCATTTCAGCTTTTCATAAGGTGTCACTGGAAGGGCCATAACCCAGACCTAAGAATAGTGGTAACAGGCAGTAGTTCTGTTTCTCCTCCAAGGTCAATGCTGAGGCCCAGAAGTAATCCGAGAGCACTCTAAAAGGAAGGAGAATTTGGGGGAACAAAAGTAGCCAACCTAATGGCCAGTGGACCCATCTGAGCCAGAAATCTCTCTACCGCACACTTTTCTCTATTGCATGTGTTAAGATTTATTTGTGAAAGAAGTTACTGTTACCTTCTTCCTCCTCTGACATGTGAATCTGACTTCACTCCCTCACAAAGGTCTGGTCATACCTTTCTCTTGTCAGTAAAATGGTCTCCTTACTACGCGGGAGAGTAGCTCACAAATAGACAATCCAACTTCTCACGAGCCAATTTTCTCACTCTCTTTCTCTCTCTGCCCTCAGACTTCTGTCACAACATGAAGCTCTCTGTCGGGAAATACCTTTGCATCTGATGGCTTTGAAATGGATTGCTGACAGTCAGGTGGGAGAGAGGAGAGCTGGGGCAGGTATCTCAGCACCAAGAGACCCAGACATCACAGATCCCAGCAGCATTCCAACAGGAACAGAGAGGCGCTTCCAGAGTTGGGAAACAAGACTCTTCCAACTAGAAAAAAAATTAGTTTAAACTTTAGCTCCAAATCACCACACTAGCTGCCCCAGAGAGTCAGCCAGGCTCTCAGTGGAAATAACTGGTGGGCAAGGATTAATATCCATACCCTGAAAATCTCATCTGTCTCTGCCATGATGGACAGGTCCATGTCAAGACAAGGTAACCATGGGAAGAGAAAGAGCCTTATTTTTCTCTCTCAACCCTCCATAATGCCCTGTTGTGTCTGCGAAGGAATGGGGTTAGAAAGTATGGTGAGAAATTTCACCACATCAAACTGTCTCAATCCCCTTTTTTATAGCTGTTATGGAAAATGGAGGAAGTGTTTAAGCCCTTGGTCCATATGTTTTAAAAAATAATTATAAAATAAGAGAAATATGCATTTCATGCATGAAGCATTTTAAGACACTGGAGTATGAATTTCACAAAAGCCCATGCTTAGGTCAGAACACTGGTTGGCATTCATCACTTACTGTAAACCTTGACTTTAGTGCCTGGATTCCTGGGGAGGCTGTGTCTGCTTCAGCAGCTCCTGCCAGTTTTCAGAGTTCATAGCTCTCTGGTATCACAATTTCACATTGTGAGAGAATGTGTCATTCAGGACATACTCCCATAGTCCTTGGTACAACTCATGGTGAAAATGACCAAACGATATGTTCTCTGTGGGTTCCTTTTGTTTTTCCTTTGAAAAGACTTCAGGAGAGATTTGATAGATTTTTTTTAGGAATCATAAGCTTTGTTGGGCGGGGAGGAGTGTGACCACTTATTTATTGAAAAATTATATAATAGAACAGAATGGCTGAGGTGACAAGTTCTAGCGCTAGCCTGCCTGGCTTTACTTCTTATATCCATTAGTTTCCAGCTGTATAGACTTGGATTGTCTGTCTCAAAAAATCTTCATAAATGACAAAATAGGATCATAACAGAACTTAGCTTCATGGATTATTGTATGTAAAGGAACACATTGCTGACAAGTACATATTGACTAGTGGCATTAAATACTTAAGGGAACCTCAACATCCATTGGGAAACTGCCTTTTATTTGTCCTTTTAAAAATAAAAAGTAGTAAAGAGAAGAAAAAACATTCTTGTTGCCCTCCTCAAAAGAAAGCATTAGTTAAATTTAATATATTTCCTTCTGGTCTTTTTATGACACAGATAAAAAAAAAATCACACACGCAGTTGTAAATTTGCTATTAATCCCAATCAAGGAGATGCCTTGTAAACATAAATGTACTGGGCGACCTTATCTCATTTTGCTTGATGCACTGTCCAGAGTGGTCTCTGTGGTCATTCTGTGGAGCACTCCTGCTTCCCCAGCCAGAGGGCAATAGCCCCAGGGGGGATTTTTGCAAACATAGGTCTCTCATTTTATAAACATAGGTCTAGGAAAATTCTCAAGAAATAGTTGTAGAACAGGATTGCGAAGCCATGGAGTTATTTATTATTGTTATGGTAGTAATATTGAGAGGGAAAGACCTGAGCTGAAACCAAGAGTCAGATGCTTAACTGCCTGTTAAGCATCACATCACATCCACACAGGTGCCCTGGAGCAGCTGATATTTCTAAGTAACAGTTACTCTTGATGGATTCAAAGAAGAATCCCAAGTATTACATTTTGAGGATAGCTTTTGGTCCCATTAGGGATAGCATCAAAGCTTAAGAACAGGTTTGGAGATTTCTATGGAGGAGCAAGGATACTTGAGTAGCCCAGACCAAAGATGGTTGTTCATTGAATTCCATAAGGGTCCAGCTTGAGGAGGGTCACCGATGCCGGGATGGTGGAGGAAAGGCACATCTCCTCTGTTGACCCCATCAGGTGGGGTGGTTGTCAGTCTGGGCGATCTGACAGGACTGGCTCTCACAGATAAGTCAGTGTTTTTCTGTGAAGTCCATCTCATCCTTTGCTGGGTGGCACACTTACTCCTAGACTTGTTGAGGAATTTCTGCTTGATCCAGAATTGCTTTCAGGAGATTAACCTTTGTCTGTTATTTATGTGTCACTAGGAATGAATCACTGTGCTCCTGCCCCCAGATGGCTTACTTCTTTAAGCCTCTTCTGTCACTGCAGAAAAGGTATCTCTGGCTCCCATGTCAGGCAACAGGGAAGGGAAGAATTTGGGGAGTGTCAGATCCACCATAGGTCCTGGATTTGTACTATAAAAATGGTCCCAACATAGCACCTGCTCTTGCTCTTAGTTTTCATCAAAGCTCCTGGCACTCTCCTCCTAATGACCCTGACTTTGGGGTTTTCCTATCTTCCTCTCAACTATAGAGCAGCACACACTGACTTTCTCATTGGATCCTTACAATAATAGTACAGCTGGTAGAGAAGAGACCAATTTTTTCATTTCACAGATGGAGAAATTAAGATTTCGAAAAAGGAACTGTCAAAGCAAATGTACATAGAGTTTAGTGGCAGAGCCAGGAGTAGAATCCAGGTGCCCTGACTTGGGCCTAGAACTTCTCCTCAGCAGCACACCACCATGGGAAGATGGTGTGAGAAGTTTGGACCAGTAACCCTTTTTCAGGGCCAGATCTTCTTGCCATTCAAGTAAAGACCAGCCTTTGGTGAAAGAGGTTGTTTGACTCCCGGGGAGCTTCCACCCACCTCCGCAGGTCTGCCCACAGGTGAGAGAAGAGGTGCAGGGTGGGGTGGGAGGTCAGAGTGGCTGTACTTGGCCTCTGCTATTACCAGTCCCTGAGGTGGTCCAAGATTTCTTTCTAGTGGATCTGAATATTTTTTATCCAACACTCCAGAGAAATAAGGTCTTATACGTGCAATATTTTTTTTTAAAAGATTTTATTATTTATTTATTTATTTAGTTATTTAGTTAGTTAGTTAGTTAGTTAGTTAGTTAGTTGAGAGAGAGAGAGAGCAGAAGAGAGAAAGCAAGCACGAGTCGGGTGAAGACAGAGGCAGAGGGAGAAGAAGGCTCCTCACAGGGAACCCCAGGTAGGGCTCAATTCCAGGATCCTGGGATCATGACCTGAGCCAAAGGCAGATGCTTAACCAACTGAGCCACCCGGGTACCTCTATATGTATAATCTTACATGTCTCCCTAATAATCCCAAGTCAAAATTCACATTTTTATAGTTTATATTTACACTTTACTCCTTTTTATTTTTCTCTGGTTGACAGGGTTTCTGTGGTGCTGATCTGTGCTGAGGGAGGTAGGCTGTGTTGATACGGGGGTGGAGGTCACTTGTCCCAGTCTGTCAGTTCTAATGATGACATGGTAACAAGAGCCACTACTCTCTGAGTCTTTACTTGACTACATGCCCTTGGTGTCAAGCACAGATAATATATTAATGTGTAATATGTATGTTTATATCATATATTTATATATACATATTTATCTTGTATAAAATATTGTTGAATTGATTTGAATTGAGCTAAACAAACACAAAATAGAGTATACTAAGGGCTATAACAGACTACTTATACCTCAGAATAGAATAAATTAGTTCATATTAAATTAGTCCTCCTTTATACATTATATATTCAGTTGCTCCTCTGTTACAGGAGGACCTGTCCTCTTGTAAGTGTGAAGACAAAGGAATTGGTAGCATGTGATCACTATGAGTATCAGGTCTGGAACCTGTCACTCTCAAGCTTAAATCTCTGTTTTGACACTTACACCTCTGTGGCCAGGGTCAAGTTAGCTAACTTTCCCCAGTTTCAACTCTGCTATCTGCAAAACGGATATGATAATGGCCTCATCCCATAAGCGAGATAAAATCAGAATTCATGGAGCACCTGGAACAATGCTCAGTAAATATTAGACATTGGTATCATTACGATTAACTGGATGAGAAGATAATGTGGGGGTGGTCATGAAGTGGAAGACTCAGAGAAGGCAGAATAGACAGGCTTCCTGGCAGCTGTTTAAGGGGTGGACTGCAGGGATGGGAGTCTGCAGAAAGAAGGTTGGTTCTGAGTCTATTTCGAATGCCAAGGATAATGAGGAAGGCTCCTAGGGGTCAAGTCTGAGAGATGAGATGGTGTCACCAACTAAGAGATGCTTCATGAGAGGAAAGGATGAGCTCTGTCCTGATGCCGTTCCCTTTCAGGTGCTGTGAGACCCAGAGGAGAGATGACTACAGTCCATAGGGCATGTGGCTCTGGGCTTCTGCTTTATCTCTTTCAAAAATTAAGACAATGGGTCACCTGGGTGACTTAGTAGGCTAAGTGTCTGCCTTCAGCAAGGGTCATGATCTCAGGGTCCTGGGATCAAGACCCACACTGGGCTCCCTGCTCAGTGGGGAGCATGCTTCTCCCTCTCCCTCTGCAACCCTCTTGTGCTCTCTCTCTCTCTCTAGTGTGCATTCTCTCTCTCAAATAAATAAATAAATAAATACTTTCTTTTTAAAAAGATAAAGACAACAATTGGATAAAATTTGCATAGGAGTAGTAGGGGAAGCTGTGTGTGTGCATGACATCACCCATGGATAATATGGAACCTTCTCAGTTTTGACGCTATTGACATTTTGGATGGGATGGGTTTTTGTTGTGGTGGCGAGGGACTTGCCTGTGCATGGTAGGACATTTAGCAGCACCTCTGTTCTCTATCCACTGGATGCCAGTAGCATCCCCTTTCCTTGGTTACAACAACCAAAAATGTTTCCAGAAGTTGCAAAATGTCCCTGGGGGAGAGGGGTGGGAACAGGACACAATTCCCCTAGTTGGGAACCACTGGCTGGAAGAAAGGCAAGAGGTAAAAGACCTGAACTTGGAAGTTCACCAACATTTAAAAGGAAGATATAGGAATAAAAATGCGAATGACCTAAAGAGGAGAGTTGAAGAAAGAAGTGTTCGGAATGTCCATCTCTTCAGAGAGGTTACATAAGATATGGACACAGAAAGAAAATCTTTGAATTTGGTGCCAAAGAGGTGCTTGGTGACCTGATTCATAGGAATGACCAGGGGCAGGGGCTTAAGGGTGGAAATAAATGGAAGACACAGGAGAGTCAGTGAAAGTAAACTTGACTTTCAGTAAACTTGAGTTAAGTAATGAAGGTATGAGGAGCACAGTAATTAAAGGGGTGGAGCACGAAGGGAGTGTCTTCTAAGGAATGAAACTTCTTTAAGTACGTAGTGCTAGTTGGTGAGCTCTTTGAGGACAATGGCCATATCTTCCTTCTTTTTGAAATGTCATTCTGGATTTATGGAAAAGGCTCAACAAATACATGTCGGTTAAATCAGGGACTTGTTTTGTACCCTTTCTTGGACTGTGGATATTTTAAAACAACCCCAGGAAGAAAGCAATGTTTAACACAAAGGGATGAATCACAAATGGCACAATTTCAGACATGAGTCAGAGATATTTTGGGTGTAGACTTGCCTTGTGTCCTGTAACCATACCACCTACTCACCTCACATTTCCCATATGAACCGATTGTTCTTTTCGCTGCCAACCAGACTTTATTCCCTAACTCAAGCTGTGGGTAATCATTTCACCCTTGACTAATTGACGGTGACAAATGGCTACTAAATTGGGCAGATAAGGAGAACAAATTTGGTGTACTTGTCTTTCCTGGACTCTTCAGGCTGGGCAAGATTGGAATGTTCCCCTGGATTGAATCGCACAAAATTGTACTGTCAATCTTAAGGATGTCTGCCTGAGTTAATGAGATGCAAATAGTGACACATCAGAAAAAAAGCCCCACTGAAAAACCTCATAACTTATAATGTTGTCCTAAGGGCGGCAGCAGAGTACATAAAAGGAGAGGGAATAAGACCACAGCTCGCAGGATGACTTTGGAATGATGAGTTGTTGGTTTATCTATAGCTCATGAACCTAATCTCAGCCTCAAAAGATGAATGAGAGCAGATTCTGAGAAAGGAAATCTCTTATTCGAAGACGTCGAATTGTCATTTTGGAAAGCCACAAACAAAGGCGAAGTTTATTTTCACTTGGTTTTGACCTCAGGTCCTGTCTCCTCCCCCAGAAGAGCTCATAACCAGAAATAGCTTTTTGTTTTAAATTTGGTAACCAATAACACTTACACTAAGAACCGCCGAGAAATCAGGACTGATTCAGGCCTTACCACCCAGCACTAGCTGGACTAACGTGTACTGAACTAACAGGAGTGATTTTTTGTTTTTGTGTTTGTTTTCTTTTTTTGAACTGGTGCAGTTTAAAGTCAGATTTTGAACGTCCAATTTGACTTTACATAAAAACTCAGAAAAGTCAGCCTAGCATCAGGTGACGCCTTGGCTTTGAGGAGAACAGCTCTTAGGTAAGACCCAACTTTTGATGTATCGCTGAACAGCGAGCTTAATCAGGACGCCTTTCCTGAAGCCCACATGATAAGCAGTGACATGCTAATTGAAATGTACTTTCCCCAGTGAACCACTTAACAATTTATATAAATATCAAAGCCCCGGGCTTTACTGTCAGTCTTTGTTTGGGAATGAGAAATTTATAAAAAACATATGTTTCCAACTGTCATTGACAGAGTGTTCTGAAAATATGGCCACTGAATCACATCCGACTTTTCTTTCTGTAGACACAAAACTAGTCAGGGTGCATTTCTCTGTTAATAACATCTTTTTTTTTTTTTTTCCAGAAGGAATCTACTCCACACTGGGGTTTCATTACCAAATTCTGGGGAGCTGTTCATAATGAAGACGGTGTTGAAGAAAAGAATGGCCAGGGAGAAGGGGCTAATGTATTTGAAATTCTAATTCTGAAAGATGAGAAAAAGGGAATTATGAGAGAATGGTAATCCTAACGAACAATATTGTCTAGAGGCAACTGTTAGACATGAGTCTAGGTCCCTTTCATAGGCCGAGTTCTGAGATTGGAAGTGAAATCCTTCCCAAATCTGGAGACCTTCTTGTATGAGTTGGGAGACGGACAGTCAGACTGCGATCCTAAAGTCTGGCTCACAGAAGGACTTGGGAGTTGAGCGGAAAGTGTGAAATCCTACAATAACTGTATCATTGTGCCAGACAGAGCCTCCTTTGTCTCTGTAAGCTATCTGACTTTCCCATAGGGTTCCTTTCCCCAAACATGCCTCAAATTGTGTTGCTTAATGAAAAATGCTGCTCAGGACAAGGTAGTTTTCACCAACGGTCATACATGGTGGACATTCTAGTAATTCTAGTCCTATGGGAGAGCAGGCGGGGCTTAGGCAGCTTGGGAAAATGAGTTCTGAGAGTGGCACCCAGAAAACTGCCCGGCTGGTGGGGCAGAGAGAACGGGTCATATGTCAGCCCATGTCCTCTGCAAGCCTCTCCAATGCATCTTGAAAATGCCACGGCCCCTGAAACCCATGCAATTGTTTTGCTTCTGGTCTAAGTATAAATCTTTTAATTGCGTGTCCTAAGCCTTGAGACATTTATGTGGAATTGTTTTGGGGGGAAAAAAAGAAAGGAAGGAAGAAAGGAAGGAAGGAAGAAACTTGCTGGCAGTCAAGCGATCTGCATTTCATTTCAATTTAGATAGTTTTGCTATACAGTTTTTTCCCAAGGTTTCCTGGATTTCAATAATATATCTTTCATCACCAGATCACCAAAAACTGGTTGTGTTGAGCTGTCCCTGGGGCTTTGGAGTGCATATCAGGGATTACTTTATAAGTGGGAACTTATGAATTGTATTGGGTTTACAAATGACTTGTTTTTCTCAGTTTAATGGTCAAACCATGAAACCGATAACTTATTCCTGGACGGGTATGTGTATGATATGTTAATGGGTCTTTGAGAACGGGATTAAAATGCAATCAACACACACACACACACACACACACACACACACAAACCCCAAGTTTTAAATAAGACATTTACTGAGTAGATAAGCTCTGACTGCTATGAAATGCCGGCTTAAAGTGTCCATTTTAATGTGTTCGTACATCTCTCTACCCTTGACCAACTGCTCTAAGAACATTGGGGCTGACTTTTAAAAACTCTTGGCAGCAATCATTTAACCTTGCAACCCGAGCAAGGCATTGTGCACCTCAGTGGACTTCTGGCAGGGACCAACAGCGAGTGGAGAAGCCCTGAGTTCCAGCGCTCACTGACCTGTATTGTGGAAGTTGCTGGGTGCTGAAGGTGGTGGGTGCGGAAGGACAAGTGAGCATGGCACCTTTCTGAGCACATCAGTTTTATTTCCCATCAGTCTGATGGCTGTAGCAGGGCAGGGGGGCCCGATAGGTGTGTGTGTGTTGGGGGGGGGGGGGTTTCTACAAAAGACAAGTTTGGATTTCCACTTTATAGGAATGAAGGATCCTGTGCTTGCCAAATTGCAAAGGCATAGAAATATCCCAGGCGGGGAGCAGGGAATTCAGCTGCAGCCTTTGGAGTGGAGGTGATTTATGGCAGGCCAAAGGAAGAGTCCAGGTCCACACAGTGAGGGAGGCGGGAATTGAGAAGGCAGACCAGGAAAATGTTAAGAAGCACTGAAATTTTCCTGCCTGTCCAAACGCTGTCTCAGTATAACATTGTGGGGAGTTGGGTGTAAACAAATCAGAAACATATGGATTAAACTTCCCTCCATGGGTGGGTGGGGAGGGGGGGAATGGTGGGAAACAATGATTGTCAAACTGGGAGTGTGGATGATTCTAATGTGAACCCACTTGAAGAATCTCCCAGCTGACTGACAGATGAATGGTCTCCTCATGATGGCCTCTCTCCAGTTTTGGAGGACACTTACACTGAAAGCTGATAGTCGAAACTGCCTCTTTAATTCCCAAGATGATAGATGTTCTGGTGTTCACTGCCTATCCCTTCCTGCACCCTCCACCTCCAAGGCCACCTCCAAACTGTAGGCAAGCTCTTTCCATTGCCTTCCTAGGACACCCCTTGGCTGCCACTGCTCTTACCCTTTCAGGTTTGGTGGCTTTTTAGCCCAGTGATTTTACTGATAATTCCCTTCCCACCCCCACCCCCGCAAAGATATAGATTAAGAATGCGTATTGTTTAAAGCTGTAGCATCATTTCCCTGCCACGTGCATTCTACGTGTGACAATTTTGGTTAATGTTAAAAACAATAGGGGCACCTGGGTGGCTGGGGCACCTGAGTAACTCAATGGTTGGGCCTCTGCCATCAGCCCAGGGCATGATTCTGGGGTCCTTGGATCAGCCCCACATTGGACTCCCTGCATGGAGACTGCTTCTCCCTCTGCCTGTGTCTCTGCCTCTCTCTCTGTGTCTCTCATGAATAAATAAATAAAATCATTTTAAAAGAATTAAAAAATTTCATTTGGAGAGTTTGTAGTTCTGTGACAAGTTGCTGGGTCACTGGAGTGATTCTTGGGTTGAGGTGCCTTTGAGGGAAGGTTAGAGGAATGAGAGACAGCATTATAAAGGAGTCTCCTGAAGGTAATCTGAATCTGAAGCTGGATATAGCTGTGTGGATTCTACATGGGCATGAAATAATCATCATAACATATTTGGGCTGCTGACAATGCTCTGGGCACTATGCTAAGATTTCACCGCATCCTCTTGAGAGTAATTGTGGGTGGGAGAGTGTATGATACCCATTTTACAGTTGGGAAAACTGAACCGCACAGATGTCAATCACTTATTTATGTTTGCAAATCTAGTAGTACACAGGAGGACTGAGGTGAGACTCCCCAGCAACATTTAAGAGAGTGCCCAAGAACTCAGTAATCCAGACAAATGCAATTTATCTTTTGTTCTTTTTGTCAGTTAAGAAAAAAAATTTTTTGACTCAAGTATAGATGATGCACTATGTTCCATTAGTTACATTAGTTTCAGGTGTACCAGATAAATGGTACTTAAAAGCAAGATTTTTTAAAATTTAAAATTCATGCCAAATAATTTGCATTGAGCATGTTATCACAATTTTATTTTATTTTATTTTACTTAAGATTTTGTTTGTTCATTCATGAGAGACATAGAGAGGCAGAAACATAGGCAGAGGGAAAAGCAGGCTCCTTGCAGTGAGCCCAGTGCAGGACCCTAGGATAATGACCTGAGCCAAAGGCTGACACTCAACTGCTGAGGCACCCAGGGGCCCCATCACAATTTTAAAGAAAGACAGACTTTGACCATACAGTTGCACAATCCAACACCCCCTCCTTCTCCCCAGGCTGGGCTCTGGTGCTCACCATTCCATGGTGCCCACCCTGCTCCCAACAAGTACCTCCATCACCCACCAACCGTTCCACCACTCCCCACCCCCCAAGGATGGTGAGATGTCTTGGAGACATGAAGTCAGAAGCCAGGGAGGGTTGAACAGACTAGGAGTGAAGCATGACCCATCGCTGAGGAGTGGAAAACCATTGAACCCAGGTGACAAAAAAGTAATAAGGTGGGAGGGACCAAGAGAAGAACTTGAAACCAGAACTGCCCAGGATTGTGGAAAGAAGCTAAATCAGGTAAGGAGTGCACCCAGGGGCTGAAGGAACTGTTGGGGTTTGTATTGTAATTTTTCCAGGCTTCCTACCTCCTGGAGAGGGGACAGACAACATAGTGGGATTGGGGCAGGCAGGGTTCTGCAAAGCCCAATTGCATGTAAGCCCATAGGCAAGGTGGGAAGGATTCAGAATCCCCCCGGGGGTGCTCCTAGGAGATGATGAGGAAATGGACAGTGGGGTCTGAAAGGGAATCCAGAGGCAGCTGTGAGTAGCCAGTGGGGAGAGGAGCCAGCCCCACCCCCGACTTCAGAGAAAGGTCTCCTGAGGAGTGTTTTATAGCCAAATAACTCATTCCTCTCCACAGTGGTGACTACTGATCGTCTCTTTAGAGAGTGGGGAAACTGAGCCAATGACCATTCAGCCACTTGCCCAACTTGCGGTTCCCATGAGGTAGAAATGCATCGTGAGCTCTGACAGGTGGCTTCACTGTTGGGGACCCCGTTGGGGGACTGGGAGATGTCAGGGCAGTGTGGAAGACCAAGATGGACAACTGAAAACTCTCAATCCCCCTGGGGCTGTCCTGGGTGAAATCATACGCCCCGGTAGAAAAATCCCCCAGGGGTCAGGGTTGGGGATGCATCCATTAATCCTCCTCTGATTTCCCATAAGTGATGATTATGGGAGAGAGGTCCAGACTGGAGTCCACTTAAACTCACTTTCCTCATCTGTAGAATGGGGTAATAATCCTACTCACACAGAGAAGTTGTGAGGAACAAACAAGAAGATGCAGGTGAAGACAGAAAACATTTAGTAACCTGAGTTAATGTCATTAGGGGTTGGATAATTATGTCTATGAATATCATCTGCCACAGTTATTATACCAGAAACAATAGCAGTAATAATAGCTAATGTTTATAGAGTGCTTACCACACTCTAGGCACCATATTTACTCCTTTCACTTTTTACCATTGTCTTCAAGGTAAGTGCTGTGCTATACTCATTGTGTTTTTTTGATATTTTATTTATTTATTTGGGAGAGAGATAGAGAGAGAGAGAGAGAAAGAGAAAGAGAGAGAGAGAGAAAACACAAGCAGAGGGATCCGCAGAGGGAAAGGGAGAAGCAGACTCCCTGCTGAGCAGGGACTCCAATGCGGGGCTCGATCCCAGGACCCTGGGATCATGACCTGAGCCAAAGGCAGACACTTAACCTACTGAGTGACCTAGATACCCTTTGTTTTATTGTTAAATTAGTCTGAGCACTTATTTGTAGGAACTGGTTGACCACTGTAGGTTTGTTTCACCACCGATAACATTTTGAGATCTAGGAGGCATTTTATACTCCTGAAGTTGTCTTAGCAGAACAAATTCCATGTCTGCCCATCCTAGGACTCAGAGCAGCCTGTGTTCCTTCTGGGGAGTGACCAGCCCTACTTACCATAATAGCTATACCTCAACCGTCTAGGACAGGGATGTGGTCTTGTTATTGCTCTTGTATCTCCTACCCTTCTAGTTGTGGATGATCTGGGGTGGACACTCTGTCTCACATTACTTTGTCTTCCTTACACTCTTGATGAATGAGTACGTGAATAAATGGTATACCAGAAAATATTCCATGACTTACTACATCTGTTCACATTTAGCTAAAAGTAAATGTTTGTGATTTCCATTCTCAATCGTCTGCTGGGGAGCTGGTGGTTCTGTTCTGTTTTATTGGTGGTTTCATGTTTCTCTGCTGGAAAAAAACACTACCACCCTCTACAGTCCTAGGGTGCTTGCCTGGATAACAGTGCATTTGAGTATTTGTCTTTCTTATCTCTATTCCATGAAAGACCTTAGAATGTACAGCAGAGTAGAACGTCAGGGAAGAGAATTCAATTCATATCTCCTTGGCCTAGTGATATGATGTGAAAATAGCTCCTTGAGTTTTGGAGATGTCAGCATGCTGAGTGCATGACAGGCAATGAAAGAGGATTGTTCCCACACATTATTTTTATGGGCTCATTGGCTCAAGCTGTGGAATAATAAAAATAAATCCTGTTTGAAAATATAGCGTCATGCTTCCAGGTAGACTTAGCACCCTGAGAACAGTCACTGCCAGCTGCAGCCTGGCCTGGGATGAGCATCAACTTTTATATCTCCTTGGGTAGCAGAAGTCTGTGAGAGATGGAAGAGAAGTAGCCCATGTACCCCTATTTCCCACTCTCTTATCTGTGGCAGACATCACTAATCAATTATAGCAATCTCTCCCACATTGCCCAGTTCAGTCTCAGAATTCTCAACACAGTGTTCCAGGCAGTCATTCCCAATCAGATGGAGTTGGAATGAGGAATGAAACTTATTTGCCAACTATGTTCTTTCTATAGGAAGGCTCATGCTGAATTGAGTATTCTTCGGTAGCTAAAGCGAGTTTGACTTTTTATGATGAAAAGTACCATCTATATAGTATATATTTGACCTTAGGAATGTTACTTACCTTTTTTGAACCTTGGTTTACTCAGCTCTGAAGTGGAGAAATAATGGTAAATCCTGCAGGGCTAGTGGAGTGATTTATAAGGCTATATATTTAAAGTGCCTAGCAGTGTACTGGGACATTCAGTTCATCGTAGCTCCTGTTATGACTGGCTTTGAGTTCTGAAGACCTTGAGATTGCACTTGGGGCATGAATCTGCATCTAGACCAAATCTTCTTTATTTATTTATTTTTAAAGATTTTATTTATTCATGAGAGACACACAGAGAGAGGCAGAGACATAGGCAGATGGAGAAGCAGGCTCCCTGCAGGGAGCCAGATGTGGGACTCCATCCCAGGACCCTGGGATCATGACCTGAGCCAAAGGCAGAGGCTCAACCCCTGAGCCACCCAGGAGCCCCAGGTCGAATCCTGTTTAAACCTTTCCCTTTTTGAGTCTGATTCTCAGATGGTAAGAAAATTTTATTTGCTTTCTTCCTCGGCTCCTTAGTTTTACAAATGCCTATGTGATAATACAAATTGGCAGATTCTCTCATAATAGTTTTCCTTCAAGAGGCCATGACTGTTGGGATAGATACAGGGATTTGATTTAATGTAGTGACACCAATCATTTGGATAAAGTGGAAAAATACTCCAGTAACTATACTGCTATTGCCAGTCATTGTCACCATGCTAATGGCCTTGGGATTGGTCACCTACTCCTACCACACAACAGTACATTCTTCACACAGTCCCAGTGTGTTTTAAAATGCAAATCTGACAGTGTCATTCTCCTCCTTAGAGATTTTCAAAGGCTGCTATAACAGCGTTCCAGTATTCTGGGAGGAAATGGTAAGCTCACTCGAATGGTAAGCAGGGGAGTTCAATACGGGGATTATACAAAAGTGCAGGCAGGAGAAAGGGAAACCAACAAGGAATGGGCTAGCAATACTGGCAACCATCACCTCCTGGAGTTTGAAGGGTCGATGTGAGGGAGTGGCTGTAACTCAGACATTCTCAATAGGGTGATAACACTTTCGAGGGGGAAAAATTGGTTGGGAGGGTGTGAAACAAAAAGCCCTCTTTTTACATATAAAGCACATATATAGGGTGCATAAACATATGCAATGCATAAACACATTTCGCTGGGAGCAAATAGGAAAACAAAATGTCTTCAAAATTTCCAGGGGGGAGGTGATAAAGGAAAGAAGATGGAGAAACGCTGCTGTAGCTGGAGGATTGTGCCATCTAACAAAATCCATGACCTCAGTCCTTGCCTGTCCTCTGATGGTTGGCAGGCACTGCCTGTGGGCGGAACCCAGCTGGAAGCCAGAGCCCAAGGGAGATGGTTGATAGAGAACAGCAAGTCAGCCTCCTGGGGCCTAGAGCAGGGCCTGGGAGGAAATAGAGTGTGGGTCTGGAGGGGAAAATGGAGAAGAGCCAACAGCACTACCAAGAGCTGTTAGGACAAAGAGTCAAAGATTTATTTTGGCTCATGAAGGACTGGACATCTTGTCTTCTGCTCTGTTCTCCCCTCATGCCCCTTTCACTTGACACCACCAGCTTCCCAAATATTGAGCTAGCTCTTGACTCAGGGCCTGTGTCCTTGAACATGCTATGTTCCTTTGATATAGTCCATGTTTTCTTCCCTCCTTCTTATGCTTCCTCTCTCAGCTTAAATACCACTTTCTCAGGGAGCCCTCCTTGACTACTCAGCAGAAATCCACTTTTTTTTTTCGTTATGATTTCTCCAAGAAGCACTTAGGGCTTCTTCTTTATGGCACTAATTATAATTATAATTTAAATGCATATTTGGTTAATCATTTGCTTAACTTCTCTCTCTCCCACCAGACAAAATGTTTTATGAGGTAAGAACTTAGCACATTGTGAGAGCTCAATCAATATTTGATGAATAGATATGTACCGGCAGGAAATAAGTCCACCAAAGGCACGGAAGCTTCCTGAAGCCACTGTATGTGTTGGAACAAAGCTTTAACCACCTATTAGTTGTGTGATCATAAGCAAGTTGCTTAACTGCTTTCTCTTAAACTTTGCTCATCTATGAAATGAGGATAATAATAGTAGCTATATCATAGGGCTGAAGAGAGAACAAATAAGTTAGTACATGTAAAGTGCTCATAGGGATTGCTCAATAAATGATATCATCATCATCATCATCATCAAGCCTTCATTGTGCAATTCTATTGTTGACTGGCTGTTTGGTGGTGACATTTGTACTTGTCAGAGAGGGGGGAAAGGATATGTAACTCTTAAGTAGTACTGACTCTTACCATATCATTTTTGGAACTAAGAATCCAACTGATCCTAAAAACAATGTTTTCATTTGTCATACAATCCGTGTCTGGGGAAGAGCTATTGGACAACCAATCAAATTTTCCCTGTAAAAAGCAAAGATTCATCTTTTTTGCTATTGTA
The DNA here is from genome assembly GCF_048418805.1 of Vulpes vulpes. Lineage (NCBI taxonomy): Eukaryota > Metazoa > Chordata > Mammalia > Carnivora > Canidae > Vulpes > Vulpes vulpes. Next base: position 11,606,599 of record NC_132784.1, on the reverse strand, counting down.
CGTACGTACGTGAGGGCTTGTGTTACATTGCAAGTCCTTGCTTTGTTGGTTCTTTCCCAAGATTTTGCTCCCAACTCAACACCAAATAAATTAGGGACAAAGGTGAAGGGGGGATAGTAAGTGGCATCAGGATCACCCTGAATTCCCAGGACCATGGTCTTGGGACAGTCAGAGTTCATTCCTGGCAGGTCACTGGGAGATGCAGGGAGACAGTTGAGGAGCTACTAATCATAGTGAGGGTGGGTACAGAGGATGAGGGACCAGAAGAAGCACACAAGACAACAGTAATGATAGCATCAGACAGTAGCATTGCCAGCCCCTGTGAGACCCATCTAATACGTTTTTCTGGATGGTGTATCTCCTGTGTGGGAATAATTTAATGAGATTGGGCACACAACATTGGCATTAGCATGCAGCATTTTAAAGATTTCTTTCTGATGCTAGGCATAGGCTGCATTATGGAGTCTTGGGATAGTCAGAATCTTTCCATTTTGTCCTTTAAAAGTGGGATAAAGTGAGGTCTAACAAGATCAAATGATTGACCTCAAGCCACACAGCTATGACAAAATTGGTGTGTGATCTCATGTCTCCCTGACTCTGTGTTACTGCCTTTCTTGCTTTCCTTCCAATTCAGCTCTTACCTCCTCATCTTCACCTCTATTTACACTGTAAAAGTTAAAATTAATTCCCATAAAGTCCCACAAGCAAACCACCTCCATTCCTTGAGCCACACCACCTGAATGGGCATCCTGACACACACACACACACACACACACACACACACACCACAGTACCTGCTATCTAAGCTCTGTTTCTGGAAACTGAGCAATGTCAACACCATGTGTCCTTGATTTTTCCGAGTGAACCGTGCATTTGACATGGGTGGGGGCACGCATGGCCGAGCAATCACTGTCACAAAGGGAAGAATTTATGTCTGCATCTGTGTCTCACCTCTTTTCACATCTGGTCTTGTTGGGCCTTTGGGAATTTGTTGGGGGAAAGGAAAGGAGAACAGTGAAGAGGACTCTCTGTACTGCAGGAAGCCAGAGCTGAATAAAGATGAGATCGCCACTCTCCCATCTCAAGAAAAGCAGTGGCTTGCTGTCCTTGTTCTGAATGGCTCTCTTGCAGAGATATTAAGGGCCTTAGAAGCATCTCATAAGATCGTTTTCATGGTTCACTGGGCCGGAATTTTCTTCCCAATGAGGATCACCAAGGAAAAGTTGTATTATATCTTTAGGGATATGTCTCAAATAGCTCTGGTTTCCCTTATTAGCCAAGAGTAGATTTATTGCTCATAAATCCATCCAGACTATTTTGAAATAGTACATTTCTGTATCATCTTTGTGGTAAAATCCCATTTGTTTAGCCCATGTCAATAACGTAGGTCTTTCTTTTCCCTGTGATGCCGTTCCAGAGTAGTAAGGACCTTCTAGATTTTCTAAAGGCCTATTTAGTTTTTTCTCAGCCTTTATTCTCAGAGTTAAAAGGTTTGTGGACTTTAATCATACTTCATTTGATAGTTTCTCAATCCCGTTGCTTGTCATACTTGCCTCTTACTTGGATCTCACCTCTTTTGGATGCCGAGGATAGAACCAGATGCAATATCCCCACTCTAGATATACCATGAGCTAGCCTTAAGGAAGGGGGAAGCCTTCTCTTTGGTTTATTTTGACCTTCCTGGAAAGGCTACACATTTGAAAAATGTTGTTAGTGTTGGTAGGATACATTGCCTCTCTTTGCTATGAGAGCATCGTAGCTCGATGACATCAAGGAGTGCATTATCTACAAGGATTATTTCCTAAATGCAGATAAGTTCAGAGGACATCACCTTCCAAAGAGTATCCCTTCCATACTGGTCAGTTGGAAAGCTGCCTGTTCAAGGTCCCAGCAGCACAGGGCCATGCTCTGGTGACCACACGACCTCCTCTGTTCATTCCACTTGCTCAGCGCTGTTGACTTAGCTCAGTGCATGGGGGCATGGTATGGAGGGCACCCCACTGGCTGGGGTTAAAGACCTGTGTGCTGGCAGGCACCATCCCTTTTACAAGCGAATGACCCACGGTGGCATCTTACAACAATGTATTCCAAGCTTTTTTGTCTACAATGCCCAGAGATAAATATATTTTACACTGCAAATCAGTTGATGCACAAAAGCGTGCACACCCACCCACACATACATCTGAAACCAAAAATTTCACAAAATAACACTCTTCTTAAGTGATATAAGAGGTAAAAATAAAATATGGTAGAAAAACCATTCCGAAACAAACAATATTTTTAAAAGATGCTAAATGTACAATATTAAAATGATTTTTGACACAAACTGCTGAACTGGCACTAACATATTGAAATACAATAGAGTTAATAGTACTTTTATGCGAAGAACTCAGCCTTTCTCTTCATTCTTTTCCTTTTAAAATGTCTTTTCCTCTCTTCCTCCCTTCGTCCCGTTCTTCTTAGCTCTCTTTCCTTTTTGAGAAATGCTTTTGTGAAGAAGTCATAGTACAAAGTTAGCAACATGCCAATCCGATTGTCACTGAAAGATCTGAAATTTACTCCATTTCCCAGCCAATGACTCATATCCTGCGTCATAAACTGTAAGTATCCTCAGCTTTACTGGTTGTTGACAAATTATGCCCCGGAAAGGTTACATCAATTTACCTCCCCAGCAGCAATGTGTGTGGGTTCCCAAGTCCCCACATGCTTGGTAACACTGGTATTGTGAAACTTTAAACATTTTTGCTAAGCTGATATGAAATTGTTCAAAAGATGATTTCCATAATTATTAGCAAAATCGAAAGCAGATCTGACAAATGTTGATCAATTAGATTTGCTTATAGGTGAAATAATTCGTCGTATTTTTGGTCTATTTTTCTATTAGGTAGTATTTTATTATTTTTTGTAGCATTTTTATATATTCGATGCATCAAGCATCTCTATTCTAAGTATTTGTTAGTTACATAAATAGCAGATATTTTTTCCCTTAGGTGAAGGTATAGGAATTGCAATTAATTTTTTCCCAGTCTTCCTCCAACCACACTTCCTCCAATCACAGAAAGTGCCTCTTTGAGAACACAGGCAACACCCTTTGTGAACTTGGCCACAGCAACTTCTTGCAAGATACATCCATGAAGGCAAGAGAAACAAAAGCAAAAACGAATTATTGGGACTTCATCAAGATAAGAAGCTTCTGCACAGCAAAAGAAACAGTCAACAAAACTAAAAGACAACCTACAGAATGGGGGAAGATATTTGCAAATGACCTATCAGATAAAGGGCTAGTAGCCAAGATCTATAAAGAACTTATTAAACTCAACACCCAAGAAACAACAAGAAACAAACAATCCAATCATGAAATGGGCAAAAGACATGGACAGAAATTTCACAGAGGAAGACATAGACATGGCCAACAAGCACTTGAGAAAATGCTCCGTATCACTGGCCATCAGGGAAATACAAATCAAAACCACAATGAGATACCACCTCACCCCAGTGAGAATGGGGAAAATTAACAAGACAGGAAACAACAAATATTGGAGAGGATGTGGAGAAGGGGGAACCATCTGGCACTGTTGGTGGGAATGTGAACTGGTGCAGCCACTCTGGAAAACTGTGTGGAGGGTCCTCAAAGAGTTAAAATTAGATCTGCCCTACGACCCAGCAGGTGCACTGCTGGGGATTTACCCCAAAGATACAGATGCAGTGAAATGCCAGAACACCTGTACCCCGATGTTTCTAGCAGCAATGTCCACAATAGCCAAACTGTGGAAGGAGCCTCGGTGTCCATCGACAGATGAATGGATAAAGATGTGGTCTATGTATACAATGGGATATTAGCCATTAGAAACAACAAATACCCACCATTTGCTGCGACGTGGTTGGAGAGAAAATGAGTGAAAATATCAGTGAGGGTGACAAAACATGAGAGACACCTAACTCTGGGAAACGAACAAGGGGTAGTGGAAAGGGAGGTGGGCGGGGGGTGGGGGTGACTGGGTGATGGGCACTGAGGGGGCATTTGGCGGGATGAGCACTGGGTGTTATGCTATATGTTGGCAAATTGAACTCCAATAAAAATTTTTTTAAGTGCCTCTTTGTCTCTCTGATTTGCTAAACCATTTCTGTCACTTCACAAAGTTTTTATATATACACAGGTCTCTAAGATTTGCACTCTCTTTTGTTGTCCTATTTGTTCATCTGTGAACCAATATCATACTGTTTTAATTGCTGTTCTTTCATAATGGGTTAAATATCTGGAAGTGCAAATGTTCTCTCTTCTTCAAATTTACTTGGCAATTCTTGGCTCTTCACTTCTCCATCTGGGTTTTAGCATATTTATTTAAACTCCATAAAAATTCTTGTTGGTATTTAAATGGAATTATGTCTAGTTTATTGACTAAGTTGGGTAGGACTGCCATCTTTTGAAACTTCTGAAATTATTTGAACAAAGTCTATATCTCTATTCAGATGATCTTTTATTTTCTTAATATTTTGTCATTTTTCTCCATTAAATTTACTGAAATATCTTGTTAGATTTATTCCTAAATAACTTAAAGCTTTGTTAACATAAAGTAATCTTTTCCATAATATTTTCTAACATTATTTTTTATGTATAGCAATACTATTGATTAAAAAAATCAGTCTAGAAATCTTTATGAGGCTCTCTCTCTTGGCATTAAAACTTTGCATTTTCTAACTAGATGCCTGCATTGTAAATATAAAGACCCTAACCCTAACCCTAACATTCCTACATTGCTAGTGGGAATGGGTGGAAAATCATACAGCCTTTAGAAAAGTTTCTTAAAAAGTTAAACATACTTATCATAAACCCAGTTATTCCACTCCCTAATTAGGAAAAATGAAAGCTCTTGTCCACATAAATACTTATACAGGAATAATCATGACAGCTTTATTTGTAATAATCAAACACTGTAAAAATTTGAAAGCAATAAAATGTTCCATTTGCTCAACATCCTTGTATACTTGCTATAGTCAGACGCCTTTCTAATTTTGGACATTTTGACCAGTGTATAGACATATTTGATTTTATGTTTTAATTTGCATTTCCCTAATGTCTTATGAGATTGTGTGGCTTTCCATGTACTTATTTGTCATCTGAACATTTTATTTGGCAAAGTGTCTATTCCCATCTTTTGCTCAGTTTTTAAAATTGGGTTTTCTGTCTTCTTATAATGAACTTGTAAAAACCTTTTATATATTCAAGATTAAAGTCTTTTGTTGTATAGATGTTTAGCAACTATTTTATCATGATCTGTGGCTTGTCTTTCTTTCTTTTTTTTTAATTTTTTAAAAAATTTTTATTTATTTATGATAGTCACAGAGAAAGAGAGAGAGGCAGAGACATAGGCAGAGGGAGAAGCAGGCTCCATGCACCGGGAGCCCGATGTGGGATTCGATCCCAGGTCTCCAGGATCGCGCCCTGGGCCAAAGGCAGGCGCCAAACCACTGCGCCACCCAGGGATCCCTCTTTTTTTTTTTTTTTTTTAAGATTTTATTTATTTATCCAACACAGAGAGAGAGAGAGAGAGAGAGAGAGAAGCAGAAACACAGGTAGAGGCAGAAGCAGGCTCCATGCAGGGAACCCGATGTGGGACTCCAGCCCAGGTCTCCAGGATTACACCCCAGGCCGAAGGTGGCGCTAAACCGTTGAGCCACCGGGGCTGCCCTTATCTGTCATTTCTTTAACGGTGTCTTTTGAAGAGATGAAATTTCTAATTTGATGAAATCCTATCTGTTGATTTCATTCATTTATGGTTCATATTTTTAGTGTTGTGTTAAGAAGTTTTTGCCAAACCCAAGGCAGGATTTTCTCCTGTTTTTGAAGTTTTATTTATTTATTTTTTAAATTTTATTTATTTATGATAGGCACACAGTGAGAGAAAGAGGCAGAGACACAGGCAGAGGGAGAAGCAGGCTCCATGCACCGGGAGCCCGACGTGGGATTCGATCCCGGGTCTCCAGGATCGCGCCCTGGGCCAAAGGCAGGCGCCAAACCGCTGGGCCACCCAGGGATCCCTGAAGTTTTATTTTTATAATTTTAGCTCTTACATTTAGGTTTATCTGTTTCGGGTTAATTTTGGCATCAGGTAACAACTGGAATTTTGTTCTTTGCATGGTGTTTATCCAATTGCTCCAGCACCATTTGCTGAAAAGATTTTCCTCTTCCCCATTAGATTTCCTTGGCATTTTTGTTGCAAACCAGTTCCATAAATGTGAAATCTACTTTTGAACTCTCAATTTTGTTCCATTGATCTACATGCCTATGTTTTGTCAAAACCACACTGTCTTCATTACTGTAGTTTTATAATAAGTCTTGAAACCATTAGTTAAATCCTCCGACTTTTTTCTTTTTAAATATTTTTTTTGGCTATTTTAGGTCATTTGCATTTTTGAGACAGAGAGGGAGAGAGAGCATTCGAGCATAAGGGAGGGACAGAGGGAGAAGGAGAGAGAATCTTAAGCAGGCTCCATGCCCAGCATGGAGCCCAACACGGGCTACATCTCACAACCCTGAGATCATGACCTGAGCCAAAATCAAGAGTCAGACGCTTAACTCGCTGAGCCAACCAGGCACCCTGGTCATTTACATTTCCATATAAATTTTAGAATCAGCTTGTCTATTTTTATAAAGAATAAGCTTCCTCAAATTTTGATTTTGATTAAAATTAATATCTAGATCATAGCAGCCCTTGCTTTAATAGCCCCAGCTGGAAACAACCCAAATGTCTATCAAATGGTTAATGAATAAGCAAATTGTGATTTATCTATATGATGGAATACTACACAGTAATAAAAAGAAATGAATTTTGATGTATGCAAAAACATGGATGAATCTCAAAACCATTACATTGAACAAAAGAATCTAGACCAAAAAAAAAGGTATGCTGTATGATTCCATTTATATAAAATTCTAGAAACTGCAGCCTAATCTATAGTGAGTGGTAGGAAGCAGACCAGCAGTTCCACGGTGCAGGGGGCTGGTGCTGGGAGAAAGGGGAAGGAAGGGATTACCAAGGGTATGGAGACATTTGGGGGTGTTCTGGATATGTTCATTATTTTTATTGTAGTGAGGGCTTCTTGAATGCCTACCTATTTCAAAACTTAGCAAATTGTATACTTTATGCGCAGTTTATTATTGGTCACTTATACTTTAATATACCTGTAAAACAATCTTATAACAATTAATCTTTTAAAAAATCATTTTCTTTATTGACGCACTATGATACATGGATGATGATGGACATCTCTATTGTTCTTGACGGGTAATGAAATGCTGCTCCAGATGCTGTTTCTTAAGGATTACCCTTTTGTTCCTTTTTCATTCTCCTCTCTTCTCCTGTTTGTCCTGTCCCTTCCTTTCCTTCTTTCCCTCCTTCCCTCCTTCTTTCCTTTCTTCTTGCCTTCCTGCCTTCTTTTCTTTTTTCGCCCATAGGTTTGTGATATAGTTTATCAAGTAAAAACATTTCCTAAATGTCTAATAATTTCTTTTTCCTAATCAAGTGTGAAAGATAAAGTTTCCAACTACTTTTCTTTTTATGCATTTAAAGAACTAACATATTTTAATTTGTTAATGTAAAGGAATATAGGGACACCTGGGTGGCTCAGCGGTTAAGCATCTGCCTTTGGCTCAGGGTGTGATCCTGGAGTCCTGGGATAGAGTCCTGCATCGGGCTCCCTGCATGGAGTCTGCTTCTCCCACTGCCTGTGTCTTTGCCTCTCTATCTCTCTGTGTCTCTCATGAATAAATAAATAAAATCTTTAAAAAATGTAAACAATTATATGCATATACAGACATATATATATATCCAAATAGCTTGCATTTTTTGGATAAATCTTATTAGTATTGAAACATTTTTATTCTTAAAATGATAGATTTGATACACTACAGTTTCATTTAGGGTGTTTTTTGTTTTGCTTGTTTATTTTTTACATGAATGTTGCCAAGTAAGATTGGCCATTAATATTTCCTTGCCTTTGTTTTTCTAGTTTTGATGTCAGGTTTGGGATTAAAATGTGTTCAGACATTGCCTCCTTTTATATTTTTTTTTTAAGCAACTCACACAACATAGGTCTTAACTGTTCTTTGAAGGTTTATGAAACCTCATCTAAGGATCATCTGTTGATGGGGTGCCTGGGTGGTGCAGTCAGTTGTGTCCAACTCTTTGTTTTGGTTCAGGTCCTGATCTCAGGGTCATGAAATTGAGCCCCATGTTGGGGTCTGTGCTCAGTGTGGCATCTGCTTGTCCCTCTCCCTGCCCCCCTCCCCTGGCATGTTCTCTCTCTCTCTCTCAAATAAATTAATTTTAAAAATCTTTTGTTGCTTTTAGGGATAAAGCATACATATGCATAATTACAGATTTGATGACTTTAATGATTATGAACCATCTAGGTGTTCTATTTCTCCCTTTGTTAACTTTTTAAAAGGCTTTAGTTTTTACAGTCATTTTACATTCGCAGCAAAATTAAATGGAAAGTACTGAGATTTCCAATATTTCCCTCACCCCCACACATGCATAATGTCCTCCATTATCGACATCCACCACCAGGATGGTATATATGTTGTAGTTCAGAAACTTGCATCGTCACACCATAGTCACCCAAAGGCTGTATTTTTATTTTCCTAAAATTCCTCTGTGTTCTGAGTACTTATATCCCCGTCTGTCTTAACCCCAGCAACCACTAATCTCCTTACTGTCTCCACAGTTCTCCCTTTTCTAGAACATCAGATAGTTGGAATCATGGAGTATGTAGCCTTCTCAGGCTGGCTTCTTTCACTTAAGCTATATGCATTTAAGTCTCCTCAATGTCTTTTCATGACTTGATAGCTCATTTCTTTTCAGTGCTGAATAATATTCCATTGATTGGGTGTTCCACAGTATCTATCCCTCTTAGTCAATTTTTGTAGTTTGGTTCCAGAAACTTTACCATTCTAAGATTTTTGAATTCATTCTTTAAAAGATATTCATATTATATATTTTTCTGTATCTACTCATTGTATATGTATACAGAAAAAGAAGGAAAATCTCTATTTGTAGTTTTGTCTTTTTTTAAAAAATAGATATTGAGTACATTTTTTAAAATTTTTATTTATTTATGATAGTCACACAGAGAGAGAGAGAGAGAGAAGCAGAGACACAGGCATTGGGAGAAGCAGGCTCCATGCACCGGGAGCCCGAGGTGGGATTCAATCCCGGATCTCCAGGAACGCGCCCTGGGCCAAAGGCAGGTGCTAAACCAATGCACCACCCAGGGATCCCTGTAGTTTTGTCTTATTTATAATCCCTAATATTATTTTCTTATATTTTCTACCATTTATTTGCCTAGGCTGGCTAAAGTTTTTCTCATTTAAAAGAACCAGATGTTGGGGCACATGGATGGCTCAGTTAGTGCCTTAGTTTTAGCTCAGTTCATGGTCTCATAGTTGTGAGATCAAGACCGTCTCAGGTTCCACGCTCAGGAGGGAATTTGTGATTCTCTCTCTCCTCTTGCCTTTCCCTCCCCCTCCATGTGCTCTCTCTCTTGCTAAAACAAATAAATAAATCTTAAAAAAAAAAAAAAAGAACCGAATTTTGGTTTTGTTGATTTGTCTGATTTACTAGCGCGTTTTCTGGTCCATTAGTTTCTTCCTATATCACTATTTATTCCTTCATTCTCCTTTATGTGTTTATTGATTTTCTAATTTCTTGAACTAAACATATCACTTTTTAATAAATATATTTAAATACAATTTAAAGCTATAAATTTCCCTCAAAGCGCAGCTTTAGCTTCATTTTACAATTTCAAATACCTTTATCTTTCTGTGCTAAATCGGGCTAGGTCCTCAGAACTATTTTGCATTTCACAGTTTGCTCTCTGTGTTTAATCTAGACTTTATACTTCACTTTTGTTTTTTTAAAGTGTTTTATTTGAATAACTACATTTGTCATCACCAAGATTTCTAATTGACATTTTTTTTACCTAAATTTGCGAAAAAAATAGTTTGGTGGGAAGAACATTCTAGATCAAAACATTTTCTTCCAGTATTTTAAAATGTTATTTTATTGTTTGCCTTTGGTTTCTTGCTGCCTTTTTGAAAGTAACATGTTCTTTCTCTGCCCCTTCTGCATGCCTTAATTTTTTTTCTCTATCTTTGATTTTTAGCCACTTGACTATGGAGTGAGTCTAAACGTGGTTTTCTTTGAGTTTACATTGCTTAGGGTTTTTGAATCTGGGTTGGTTCAGTCATCAGCTTCGCGAAAAATTTCTCTAGAAGAATACCTACCTATCCTTATTTTCCCGCTTATCCTTTTGGGACTCCAGTTACACTGGAGCACTTAATTCTCTCATTACTTCTCATGTCTCCTATGCTGTGCTATAATTTCTCATGCATTTTTCTCTTTAAACTTCAGTTTGGGACAACTGGGTGGCTCAGTCAGTTAAGCATGTGCCTTTGGCTCTGGTCATGATCCCAGGGTCCTAGGATCAAGCCCCACATTGGGCTCCCTGCTTAGTGGGGAGTCTGCCTCTCCTTCTCCCTCTACTCCTCTCCTTTCTCTCTCTCTCTCTCAAATAAATAAATAAATCTTAAAAAACCCTTTAGTTTGTATATCTGCTATTCACTTATCTTCAAGTTCCTATCTGCAGTTCTTAATTTTTGATATTACATTTTGTAGTCCTACAATGTTAATCTGATTGCCTTTATAACTTGTATAACTATACTTATAACTTGTATAATTTTTAATTATATACCAGACCTTTTATTAAAAGCAATTGGAGAGGCTCTGGATAATATGTTCCACCAGAAGAGTTTCTGTCTGAACCATTGGGCAGATCAGAAAGAAGCTGTTCTCAATCTAATCAAAGCTTGGCTTAGGTAGGGACCAGGTTGAAGCTTTAGTAAGATTCATGTCATTCATCTCTGTTTCCTCTTCATTTTCTGGACATTTCTCTCTTGTGCTTTTGATTGACAGGCTTCTTCTAGGTTTCCATCCCTCTAGTCTTAAAATACCAGAGAAACATCAGGCTCATTCTTCAGAAGTTTGCTGTCCTGTCTCTTCCAAATTTGGCAAATGTCTTGTGGAGGAGAACAGGCATGCATGGTTGATGTGGGCTACACTCTTCAAGCAGAAAAGTTTCTTCTAAATATTGAGAGACCAGTAGGCATTTCTCATCTTGTCCAAGTTCTATAGTCATTCACATAGCCCTAAATTTTGAAAATGAACCATCCGGAAAGCCAGTTATGTATTAATAGCTCCTGAGGTTTCCAAATTTTTATGTAAGCCCTATACCACCTTCAAAAATTTTGCTCATTTCTGTTTCTCCTAACAAACCCCTTCTGTTTGCTAGGTCTCATCCTCAACCAAAAGCAAAATTAGCAGATGGTACCTGGAGGGAAAGAACAACAATTATTTGACTACTTACATTGGAAGAATTCTCTCTACTCTGAAAATGTGGTTCATTTAATTCTTTGTTTCCACACTCTCAATCTTTAAAGGCATTATTTTTTGCAGTGCATCTGGATTTTTAAGTTGTTCTCATTTAAAAGAACAGTGAAGTCAGTGGTCTGCTCCCACTGACTACATTTTCCCCAATTCCATGATCATATTTTAAAGCCATTTTAAGATTTTTCACTTATTTTCATTTCAAAAATCTAATTTGATTTCTTTTACCTGCCATTTTAATCTTTTTTTCACATCTTGAGATTTTGACTTACAGCTTCATCTTGAATTTTATTTAATCTTTTTTGCTTCCTTTCTCTTTGTACTTATCATTTAGTGCTTAATGGTTTTGTAGTTACCTCTCTTTCTCCTTCTGGGAGCCCCAAGACAAGTGCTGTGCTTTGTATCACTGGTTTGTGATTCCCATGGGAGTATGGAGCCAGCAAGATGCTTCACTTAAGTCTTGATTGCAAACTTCCTCTTGAAATCTAGGACAATGTGACAACAATTTCCTCAGCTTTCTGTTATGTGCAGGGGTGACCTGCCTCAGTTTCTGTTTCCAACCAATGAGTTTAGCTGTGTTATCCTGCTTCATGTTTATGTGTGTATGTGGGAGGGGGTTGGTGTTTTCAGCCCGTGAGACACAGGATATGAATTCCTTCTGTCTTTATCTTCTTTTAGACCTGGGCTCCAGCAGGTTGTCCTGCTGTACCTCTGCTTATCTGTTGGTATTTCTATTCTTTTATCTTTCTTTGGAGATGCCCATCATGTTTTTGACCATGACTGTCTTTTTGGTTCCTGTTTTTATGTTTTATCCATTTTGGCTGTGTGTTTGAGTTGAGAGGAGGTGACCATGATCAAAGCATAATATTGCAATGCAATTTCCTCCAAGAGTTGAACTTGGGATTTTTTTTTTTTTGCCATTGTTTTTTGGCTTTAAATAGCTAGTGCATAAAATCTTCCTTTGGTTACAATAGGACAGCTCCTCCCACGGTCACTTTTGTGTCCTCAAGAATCTCAGTGTTCTACAAGTAGGCATGGATCAGTCACCTTTTCAGAATGTAGTTTTGAATTCCACAAAAAAAGAGGTCATTAAATGGGACTCTCCACAGATTTCCCAAACAAAGGAAATGAGATTTAAATAATGCCTCTATGTGCCTTCAACCCATAGTAATGTATCTTTAACTCATTTTACATACCAAGAATTGGACCACATCTCTCATCAACATCATTGATAAATAAAGACGAGAGTCTTCAAACAAATTTAATTTTCCTTATTCTTGGTCAATTGCTAAAATTTTGCATTTGCCCTTGGATCACTTATTTTTCATTGGACAGTATTTATTGAGCATAGCATTGTCTTTAGCACGTTGGTGGACAGATCTTGGGCAATATCCATTCAGGAATCTCTCATGTTGCTTTCCTAAAAATATCTCCCCAACTTTCTTGACTAGTATGAAATGTCCATCATCACTCCCTTTTGAGGGAAAAAAATAAAATTTGTTATAGTCAAATAACTTACTGGATTTTCTTTTTGAAAAGTCCAATTACCATAATATATTAGAAGAGGTGAATTTAATCCTGATTTGGATGAGATATAAGCAAGCACAAAAGAGAGCTGTCCAGAGCATGGTATTTATAATGCCCTGGGTTATTAGGAAGTGGTGAGAGGGCATGATTCAATGGTGACAGTCAGGAAAGAAAAATATCTAGGTTGAGGAAGATGATTCTAAAATGAAAAGTTCGGAGACTTTACAGTTTTACAGAGGAACATTTCTGACATGGAGCATGTAAAAACAGCACCTGATTTATATAGACATATGTGTGGAGATGCCCACAGAATTGGGCAAGTCAGAGAGAATCGACTCCAGGAGAGACCAGAGACCCTCTCCCATGCAGATGTAGGTGCCCAGGTTCTGGGAATCACAGCATTAGGATGGCCAGGAGGTATACCTCCTCCAGCTTCTTCCCACTGCCTCACGTAAGACACAGCTGGTCCTGGCAAGAATATGGGATCCCATGCATACTTTATGGATACTGGTTCTGGTGTAAAAGCAGATATCTTCCAAAATGTCTTAACAACAGAAATGAAGACAATTGAACTGCTTTCAGGTGTAAATAATCTCCCAGGAAGAGAATTTTTAAAAGCGTAAAAAATTACAATATTTCTATGCTGATGGATTCACTTATTCATTTTTTCTCATTAGGTTATCAAATATTTATTGAGTGCTTCCTATGTGCTAGGAAAAGGAAATGCTAGGTGCTGGAAATACAGATGAACAAAACACAGGCTTTGTTCTCAAAGAGCTCACAACTCTTTGGAGAAGACAGACAAGTACACAAGGAAGCGTCCAGAAGAGTGGAAAGTGCCCAGAATGAACCCCTCAGGAGGGGGAAGTGAATGGCTGAACCCAGGAATGTGGAGGGACTGAATTCCCATCCAGAACATGCTGCTTTTTACATGTTTTCCCTGGAGAAAGATGAAGAACAACAGTCTTTGACATTATGTGAAGGATGTGGGAATGTGAGAGAATATCCATCATGTTGGCAAGCAGGGTTTGGAAGCTTCTTTAAGTTTGGATCTTCTTTAGAAAATCAAGGATCCCTGTCCCCAACGTCTTACCTCCACCTCCCCACCAAAATGAAAGACAGTGGATGAGCAAGTATGAGACATACAGAACCTGTGGGAACTTGCATTTGGCCATCGGTAATATTTATCCAGACATGCAATCCCTTAGTTCAGCCCTCTAGGAACTCAGGCTAGGCTGTTCTCACTTATTTTCAGGATCCAAAAGAAGTGAGTACTGAAACAACCCTCCATTATCATTAAAAGGGAGGTTCATGGGCCTGTATTGTGTCCCACAATAAAAAACCCCAAACTACCAGAAAAAAAAGTACTCTAATGTTCTCATTTCTGTAACATTAATATTAGAGGGTTCACAGATGTCTTGAAGTTGGGCATAGTGCAGAATAATGGTAACTGCTGCCATTTCTTGAGATATTACTATGTGGCAGGTACTGTCTTAAGCACTTCACAGAAATAATCTCATTTAATCTTTTATTATTGTTCCTATTCAATATATTAGGTCTAGAAGTGAGAACGTGGTGTCTCTTGGGAAGCAAAAGAGATTCATTGTGAGCAGAGTGTGCTCCTCAAGGTGGGTAATGCTGTGGGATGAGGCTGTGAGGTAGGGAGGGGGTGCATTCTGAAGAACTAGAAAATGTGGATTGTTTTGACTCAAAGCAAAGCAAGTGCGATTGAGGAATTACCACATATAAATGTGCCCAGCCAGCAGTAAGTTTTGGCATCGGTACCTCTTTCTCATCCATGAGGTTCCCCAAATATTTTCCTGCTTGGGAAATCCCCTCCAATGGCAGGTCTCTGCACATCAACCAACCAAGTCTTCCCCCTCCCCTCTGCAGATTGGTCCACCGGCAGCTAGGAGAGGGCCACACATTGCTGCAGGGGTGAGTGAGGAGAAGGCGGCCACCAGCGTTGGCCTCCACCAGGCTCGCCCAGAAAAGAGTTTTCTCTGGGCCTAATTAAGGATGACTTGATGTCTACACAGCTACACTTAAGTCTTTGTTGGCCTGCTATTGTTCCCACTGAGCGTGACAAGGCCTAAAAGCTCTATTCTGGTTGCCTCTGCCAAGTGCCAAAGGGGAAAGAAATTAAAAAAAAAAAAATCACTACTTTCACTCACTAAACATGCCCATTTACTTGTTTTTCTATTTTATTGCGTGAGTCATTGCTATAAACCCTACATGGTCTATTTTTTTCCCCCTTTGATGATAGTGACATTCTAAAGCCAGGTAAGCACTCAAACCGTGAAACAGACCTCTAACATATATCCAAAGATTGGTTAAAATTCCAACCAATGGGCCCCTCCATGTGGATCCTTAGCGGCTCCCAGGCCACGGAAACCCTTATCTCTTCACTCTTCAGAGAACCTCTGAAAGGAAAGTGTGATTACAGTATCTGTCATCCTCATTTTGATGTGTGATATCAGCCATGTTCTTTCTTTATTCCAAAAATTAGAGTTGCCCAATTCAGCAAATAAAACTAAGACACCCAGTTAAATCTGAATTTCAGGTTGACAACAAATGATTATTTAGTATCAATAATTCCCCACATAATTTTTGGAACAGACTTATCCTAAAAAATTATTTAACCTGGCAACCCTACCACCAAATAAATCAACTCTATAAATACACATTGAGTGCTATCTTCAGGCTAAGCACTAGGTGCTGAGGAGTCACACATGATGAATCAGGCACATTTTTCCCTTGAAGGGGTTCAAAGGCCAGGAAGCTGGAGATTAGTAAGCAACAAATAAAAATAAACCCAGAGACCGATCAGAAAACTCAGAGATATCCACTCACCCAAATACTCACACATGCAAAAAACACCAACCAAAAGTAAATTGCATTTAATTATGAATTTCAACATACACAAAAATGCAAATCAATACAATGTTAATACGTAGAAAAGTATTAGGACCACAAAAAAAGAAAAGAAAAAAAAAAAAACAATTAGGATCCAACCCTGGAATGCAAGAGGGAGTTCAAAATGCAAATATCTACTAATGTAATACATCACATTATTATGTCAAAAAATTGATAATATCAACATGTAATGAAAAGGAACTTTCCAAGTAAATATTTATTCACGAAATTAAAGAAAAAAATATTTAATAAAATCAGGAATGTGGCGGGGCGTCTGGGTGGCTCAGTTGGATAAGCATCCTACTCTTGGTTTCAGTTCAAATCATGATCTCAGGGTCATCAGATCGAGCCCCACATTGGGCTCAGGGAGCAGTCTGTTTTTCTCCCTCTTTCCTCTGCTCCCCATCCCACTCAGATCCCACTTTCTCTCTCAGATAAAGACATAAATCTTTTTTAAAAAAAATAGCTGGAATATATAGACAAGTATTTAATATGATAAAATACAGAAATAAATGTATTCCTAAATATGAGAAACAACAAAAATCTTAGAAAAACAGGAATAAAACCTGTGTGTGTGTGTGTGTGTGTGTGTCCCAAACCAAAAGTCAGAATTATACTTAGTGATATAGTAGAAATCTTTTCTTTAAGCTAGGAATGAAATGATGATAGTTATTATTACAATTATTATTTAAATGATTAAAATTAATCATTACAATTAACCATTGGTAATATTATTAACCATTACAATTGGGCAAAGAAAGAAATAAAAACTAAGGGATATAAATACTTAAAAGGAGATACCAAATCTGTTATATTCAGATAATATAACTAAACACCCAGAAAATCTAAGGTCATTCAAAACTGTTAGAAGAAAATTCAACATAAAAGAAAAAATTCAGTAGAGTGTTGGTTAATAAATGCATGTGCAAAAGTCATCACTATTCTCTATGAAAAGCAAGAATCAATCAGAAAACAGAACAGAATAAAAATTCCAGTAATAATGGCAACCATAGACATAATATCTAGAAGTAAACATAACTTAATCATATGTGCAGGTCCTACATGAAGCAAACTTTAAGAGCGAGATTGCAAAAGTAGCTGTGCGATAATAAAACATGTACTGAGTTCTTAGATAGGAAGCTGCAATTTTTTAAAATATATCAGGTTTTATTCAAAATTAATTTCTAACTTGCAATCTTAATGAAAATGTCAAGACGGGTTTTTTTTAGCTTGACAAAAATATGTGAAATTTACCTGAAAAAATAAACTTTCGAAAAAGAAGTAGGATCAGAGGAGATTAGTTTGAATGTTTATTCAAGTGTACTATGTAGTTACAGTAAATATTATACTTTGGGCCTGAAGAAAACAATTTCAGGGGCAAAAATCAATGGGATGGAATGGAAAGAACAAAAATATATGTGGGCGCTAAATAAAAGATAAAATGTTTAAAATTTGTTGGATAAACAGAGAATTTTTTAAATTGATGAATAGTAGACATAAAATGTTCCACTAGTTTCAGGTGTAAGAGAGATTATTTTTAAAGATACTACAATTGGGGATGCCTGGGTGGCTCAATCGATTAAGCATCCTGGTTCTGACTCAGGTCATTATCTCAGGGTCCTGGGATCCAGCCCTGCATCAGGCTCTGTACTCAGTGTGAAGTCTGAGAGAGATTTTCTCTCTCCACCCCCTTCTCCCTCTGCTCCTCTCCCCACTCGTGCTCTCTCTCTTTTTCTCAAAATAAATAGATCTTTAAAAAAGATACTGTAATTGAACCACAGATTTAAACGTGTAAAAACACAGTTATGTAAGTTTTCCAAAAGAAGCTTTTAAAGGAGACACATAATTTGGAAACTATAGAAGAATAGCCTGGCAATGTTGATTAATTAAAAATATAAAGCATCTGTAAGCAAAGCTATATATAGAAAGTGAAAAAAGAAGAAAACTATTTTTATACATATCAAAAAGGGCTACTGTGTTTTAATTAACAAAGAGCTCATAAAAAGCACTGAAAATAAAGAATAACAACCACTCCAAAAAAATGTATGAAGTGGGGCCCCTGGGTGGCTCAGTGGTTGAGCCTCTGCCTTTAGCTCAGGTCATAATCCCAGGGTCCTGGGATTGTGTCCTTCATCAGACTCTCTCTCCTTAGGGAGCCTGCTTCTCCCTCTGCCTATGTCTCTGCCTCTCTCTCTGTGTCTGTCATGAATAAATAAAATCTTTAAAAAAATGTATGAAGCTTGTGAATAAGCAACTAACAAAAAATAGAATGGACAATTTCTCTTTATTTATTAAGATCAGCAGTAATTCTGTGTAACTTACCAGATGGGCAAAAATTAATGGATTTGGTAACATCTAAAGTTGGCAATTTGCATGGATAAATCAGCTTTATACGCCATTGGTGGGCATATAAGTTAGGATAACCTTTCTAGAGGACTGGATCTGGGTGATATCTATCAGAACTAGAAATGCATGCTTGCTCCCCTTGACGGCTGAGATCACTTGTAGGAATTTATCTTTCAAATAAATACATGTATATTTTTGTAAACATTTGCCAAAGTATATTTACTAGGTTATTCACTAAAGTATTTTTTTGTAATTCTGGGGGAAAAAAGTGGAAACATAGTGCCCACCTTTAAGATACTGGTTAAAACCATCATGATACATCTGTTTGATGGACAAATAGGAAACCAGTGAAAAGAATGGGGCATGAGGTGTATGGTAATATAGAAAGATCCCTGGAGAAGTGTTAGTGTGAAAACCTAAAGTGGAGGTGAATGGTGCAGTATAGTCTCATGTGAAAAAAACATATCTTTTATATATAACATAAATAGAAATACACATGAATATAATATTATGCAAAAATAAATAAAATATATAAATACGTATAGATAAGGACTATCTATGATATTCATATACCGGTAAACACAAACTTTTTTAAAATAAGAACAAAAAATATTCATTGTTCTGAGCACTAGGAATACAGATTGAGAGTCAGAAGAGAGGCAGATTCCATTCCATTTTCTGCCTTTCTTCATGCTTTGAATTTCCTAAGCATCCACATGTATAGCTTTATATTTTGCCCCCATGCCCCCTGTAATTATGTGGGGCTGTGGGATTAAATACAATTTTCTAAAAAATTATCTGTATTTTAAAAGATCAGATGCACTTTATTTGTGATGTTAGGAGTAAATGCAATGCTCAGAAGGGTGAGTGTTCGGGTTCTGTAACACCTGATGCTACCAAGCTCAGACTTATTCTCTTGCTCTGTCTCCCGCTCCCAGCAGGACAGCTCAAGGTCTGCATTTTACTCCTCACTTCTCTTCCTTCCTCCACCTTCCTAGGTTCCTGCTGAGGTCCGAGCAAAGATGGACACCTGCTTCTGTTGGGTTAACTGGCCCAGTCATGGTTTCATTCTCTTGCAACTGTCAGGCTCCTGGATGTTTCTTCTTTGGCCCCCCAAGGCTGGTCTGGAACCCTCCACCCTGTGCCTGTGCAGCACCAGCCTCCACCCAGCCGGGTCCCTCCTGAGTGAACTTCCCAGGGATGCTGAGCCCCACCTGGAAGTCAGTGAGGCTTAGGTCATCAGCACTGCTTCTTGCTGGCTGAAGACCCTGCTTCCCTTCTCCAAGCCTCAGTACCTTCCACTGTCCAATGGGGATAATAGGATCTTCTTCCTAGCTCTGCTGCAGGTATTCTGGGAAATAATATATGTCCTCTAGTCAGTGAGCAGGAAAAGCTAGCTTTCTTTGGCTTTTTATTTCCCCTTATTTTCCCATAGTTTTCTTTCCTTTTGGTGGTGTGGGGAGGGGAATGAAAGCTATTGCTATGTCACCGACCAATGTGACAGAGTTATGATGTGACTTACTTAGCAATGACAGCCTTGGAGCTATCCATCCTCCTGATCCTGGCCATCCCTCCATGACCAGGGATCTGAGTCTGGGAGCTTCACTATCCCAGTGGCTGATGGACTCCCAGAAGCTCTCCTGGGGTGAGTTCAGGCTTTTGCGGATCTGTATTTCTTCATCATTTGATTTACAAGACACACACCTATGACCCGGAGGTCTCTGGGCATGGGCATCCAAATAGAAAAGAGCCATTAAAATTCAATTGAAACTGGTGGGTAAAGTTCTAAGTGTGCAGTGAGCCAGGGCCTGGAGACGGAAATTCTCTATGAAGCGGCATCACCAGCCCCAACCTTGCACAGGTGTGGACAGACTGCAGTCCTTGCTTTGATTCTCAGCCCAGAGCCATGGGGTGAGATCTTATTGCCATTAATGTTAGGGAGAATTCAGCTTTTGTTTCTTTTCTTTGGAACTTTACTACTCTCCTTTAAGATGATTCAAGTAAATACATAATTTTAAAGTCTGTGCTCCTTAAAAAGATAGGAAAGAAATGCAGATGGTCTGCACAGGTTATGGGTGCTCCCTCTGGAGTCCATGCACCTGCCCACAAACCCCATGTCTGCTGCTGAGAAGCAGGGAAGCCTGTGAATCTCTGAAGCTTTTGCCTATAAACTGGGATCATAACATTCTCTACCTTTGGATCAAGTTAAGCAACAAACACAAAGCACCTGGCAAGGACCAGGCAAACAGCATGCACAAGTTGTTTTGTCCATCACTATTATGGATTAACGCCATAGGAAGTGAATTAAAAGTGAACCCCACAGGCAGAGTGCCTAGGGTTTTAATACAGACTCTTCCATTTGCTGACTGTGTGGTTTTTGTCATTACTTAACCTCTCCGAGCCTCAGTTTACTCCTCTGGGAAATAGGAATGAAAATGGTCTCCACATCAGGTAGTTGTTGTGAGAATTAAATGAGTTAATTAATATGTGACAAGTGCTATTTAAAGCCTAGTGCATAGTAGGTACTATAAAAACACTGTTTTTTAAAGTATTATTAATGACAAACACCCAATTGAAGGAGCCCAGAAGAGCAACATGAAGAAAATATATATACATGCATATGGCCAACCTTAATGGAAGTCGATAGAAGGCAATGAGATAATGTCAGAAAACAAATTTTATAAACAGAAAAATAGAATCGATAAACACACTGAAATGAAATCACACACACACACACACACACACACACACTACCGGAAATGGAAGCCTTGGGTGAGCAACAAAGGAAGGGGAGACACATCAATGAGATCAGGAACAGTGAGCACAGGGGTTTCCAAAACTGAGTGTGGAAGTGGCTGCGGTTGGAGGTGGGCCCAGCACAGCCAGTAGCTGATGGCGGCCTTGCTGGCAGAAAGCCCACTTCAGAGACTTGCAGTCTGCCTCTACATGGGGCTGCTTCTACCTCTCCCCCTCCTGGGTACCGGCCACCTGGTGCCAGCTGTGCTACCCCAAGCAAGTGCTTTCTTTGTCATCACCTGTCTCTGTGGATGTCTGAAAGAGACCTAATGTTGTCACTGTCTTCCCCAGGAGAACTCCCTCAGAACTCTTCCTCCCTCTCCACACATGGCCCAGACCTCAGCTTCTCGAGCAGCTCCCCACCTGGCAGCGCACCCATGGACCATCTTCAGCCTTGACACCTGACCTGAGTGGTGAAAGAGATTTTCATCCTCCTCATGCAGTCTATTTTCTGAGTGACCCCAGCACCAAAGACTTTGAGAAATGGATGTGAATCAATAAACATGATTCTTTGCCAGATACTTGAAAAATATTGGACTGGTGTGATAGTTTGTTAGGGGGTACAAGAGAAATGATTGACTTCCTGCTGCTTTCTAGGAGCTCAAAAGAGTGGAAGGGAGAAACAGTTCAGATATGGGATGCGACCAAGACTAAGTCAATAGAGCAATCAATGGAGTGTTTGCCAAATCCAAGTGTTTGCCCCTGGCAGTGAGTGCTATGAGCACACCTGGAAAGGAAGAGGCAGCCCTACTACAGGGGAGAAAGGAACTCTTTGAAAGACCTAAGACATGGTGGATGGAGATGCAGGTGAGAGAGCACAGGGTCAGGCACTACGGAGGTATCTAGCTCTCCTCCTACCCAGCTCTTGGTTATAAAATGTGAAGTGCTCACTCATTTAGTCTTCACAACACCCCTGTGTGGAAGGTACCGTGATCAGGGCCATATCATAAATGAGGAGACCCAAACCCAAGGGATGAGCTGGCCTGTGGTCTCACAGTTGTCAAACACAAAGGTAAGGCTCAGACCTGTGCCCCTGACCTCCTAGCTGTGCTGCCAGGTGAGATGGTGTGTGTATTCAGAGTTGGCATTACTAGCAGCCTGTTCCTTTAATCTTAAATTGGAGGTAATAACCCTACCCCATGGGGGTGGGGGCCTAAATGAGATAAGGTAGATAAAGTCTCTGGTTTATAGTGGGTGTTGAGATGTTCCCGGCTGTCCTGTCCTCAATTCCCTCAAACCTACCTTGAGCATTATGCACTGATGTGTTAGTTTATAGCATGTGGTCACCATTTCTGGAAGGGCCATCAGATTTTCAGGTCTTTGCTTGGTTTGCATAGGTTACTTCTACCTGGGATGCATTTTCCTTCTGTTTCCAGGCTTCCAAAACTGGGAAGCCTCCAAGTACCCATTTAGGAAGCTTTTACCCTGGGAAATCTCTAGTTCTCTCCAGTTGTAAGTGGCTTTTCTTCCCTCTGGTACCCTGGGGTCTTCTGTATGGGCTGCTTGAGCATCCTGGGTCTCAGCTATGCCACGTAGAAAAGGGGACAATAACACTCACCCCATAGGAGCTGTGCAAGGTATGTTATACTTGAGAAAACAAAAGAAGAACCTAATAAGTGGTATCTATTATTCTATTATCATTATTACTTGACATATTCTTTCTCTGTTTTTTTTTCTCTCCTAGATGAGGGTTCCCAATATTATTAAATAATGTTTTATTTTTTCTACAATGCCCAGCACAGAGCCTGGAATGTAAGAGGTGCTCAGTGAATGACTATAGAAGGGAACAAATATCAAGCTAGAGATGACACAATGGGGGAGGTTGGCCTGGATTCACAGGAATGAGGCTCTGTTCACACCTGCTGTGTTAGGTGCTTACATTTTGCAAAGCCTCCTGCTAAGTGCTCTAGAGTATGGGAAGAAACTTCGATGCTGTCTGGCCCCAAGGATTAGCCTTCTGGTTGGGACTAAGCAAGAGAATACAGGACATGGTTTATCAGCAAAGTACAGGATTCCAGAAGCACTGAGGCTGCCCTTGGGAAAGCTGTGAACAAGGTCCAGCAGAACACGAATCCTATGGCTACAGTGATATTCCCTTTTTTCAACTACTGCTAAATGTCCTGTACCCAGTCAAGTGTCATGGGGCCGCATAAAGCGCACCATGGATTTAATGAATGAAATGTGGAAATAATCCTGAGGAGGGGGAGAGAAATGGTGTGGATTACTGGGGAAGGAACAGAAAGGTGTTTTATAAGTAGAGAGAAACCGAAGTAAAAAAAAAAAACTCAGAAAAAACTTGACTATGAGCAGATGTTGGGTAGCAGAAGTTTTGCTGGCAAAATACTGGGGACAAATTGTATATCCAATAATAGAAAAGTGGTTTTGTAAATTATGACACTCCACTAAATGTCATTATTTATGGGCATTAACAAGATAGGATTGTTAGTGACAAATGCAATGATAGGAAATCGTATGACCCTAAAATTATGGCTATTAAAGCTAAATAAAAAGACTAAGAGCAAGCACAGGAAACTATTAGAAGCGTCCTTACATCCTAGGTTTATGAATGATTGTTTTCTCCTCTCTTTGTTCTGTTTTCTGGGATTTCTCAAGATTTCTATGGCCATGCCCAATTTTTAATATGGAAAAACAATGAAATCATAAACTTGAGTTATATAACAGATCTACATTAATTATTAAAGTATTTTCTAGAAATAAGCAGGCTCCTGGAGTTTATATTCACAAACTCTAGTGCAATGTGTGTAAGTGTCCCTTCCCTTTCCTGATTTTGATAATGGAGAAGACACTGAATATGATTTCGTATGTCATATTTTAAGGTGTGTATGTGTGAATCTCTCTCTGTGTCTCTTGAGATTATCACATGTTTATATCCTTATGATATGCATATATATATACACACACACGCACACACACACTGGATCAGAATGCATTTGAGGTGGGGAAAGATGGACAGATGGCTAGACTGGTAGGTAATAGAATAGGATAGACCCCTAGTGGGTGCTGGCAAGTTCAAAGGGGTGTTACAGACTGAGGCAAGATATCCTAGCAAAAACACATCCTGTCTCTGAAATGGACTCAAAGTTTGAGAAAGAAATGGGACAACAGAGACTATTTGTGGTTTTCTTCCTTCCTGCCTCTCAATCTCTGTCTCTCTGTCTCTGTCTCTCTCTTTCGTGCACACACGTGTGTGTGTGTGCACACACACACACATCCTCTCCTCTCTCTCCCTCCCCATCCTTTCCCCTCTGACTGATGTATGAGTTGTCCAGCCCTGAGGCAGCAGCAGCTGAAGAACACTGTCCCTGGGCATTTTGCCGGCTAGAAAAAGGCAGTCAGGGCTTTGGTGAAATGTTTCTGACAATGACAAAAGCCCAAAGTGGTCAAAACGGACAGAGTTTTTGAGAGAAAAGACCTATTTTTAGACCTGTCTGGGCGGGGCTGTGTTTTGAAAATAATTATTTAAGATTGAGTGTAATTCATTTAATGTGCAAGGAAATTACTAATTTCATAGAGAAATAAAGATCCTCAGAACCCAGGTTCCTCTGAGCTCTACCTCAGCCTTAGCCTGGGGTGATCACTAACTCCTTTGGTGAGAAGATAATTTTATTTTAATTCTCATGCAATAGCTGAGAAACTTCCATACAAATGCCAACTATCAATCTTTATGAGTAAATTATTGTCCTCACAATTAGGGTGTGGTACAGGAGAGGATGACATACTTTAGGAGCTATAAAGCTTCTCAGATATAATTTTCTTCCTAGGCCATTATGAACATAACAACCTTATTTTTTTTTAATAGCTTAAGCTACTGAAAGGGTAAAAAGAAAAGATTTCAGCAACAGCGCAGATACCACTTTGGTAAAGGAGGACCAACCAGATTTCACTTTTTTGTTCCATCTTACGAAGAAAAATGACTTTCCCCCCACACCTTAAAATGTGAATGAATTAATTTGACTTTGAAATTCTCCTGACACTCCTTGAGGTAACTAGAGCTGCATGTGGTCAAATCGGATTTGGCAAGCAAGACTTTTCCGAGCTCTCTCTTTTTCTTTCTTTCTTTTCTTTCTTTCTTTCTTTCTTTCTTTCTTTCTTTCTTTCTTTCTTTCTTTCTTTCTTTCTTTCTTCTTTCTTTCTTTCTTTCTCTCTTTCTTTTTCTTCTTTCCCTTCTTTTCCAGGAGACTTGCTTGCAAAGACCCCCCAACCCAACTCACTGGAGAAACATTTTTCTAACAGATAAGACTGAAGACTGAAACCCAAACCATGACTTCACTGAGGAACTCAATACTTGAGGGTTTCAGGGCTCTTGGTCTTTGGATTCCAGGAAGGCTGTAACTCTCCAGAATTCAAAAAGACAGTGGAGGTCAGATGCTTCCTGTCTTTTATTTAAATTAATGGGAAGGGGGCCAAAGAAACTGCCAGAGTCACCCATGGTTGGTGACAGAGCTGGGACCAGAATCCAGGGTTCTGGGCTGGATTACCACCTCAATGAGGGTGAGGGTCACACAATCTCTCCTCAGATGTCCTCACAGAAAGCCACAGCCCTGCTCACCATGAAGGCCCCAGGGTATCTATCCCAGAGGGTCATGTGAAGGTGAAGTGAGCCTGTTCAGGTGAAGCATTTACAGCAGTGCCTGGGACATGGTGTTCATTCTGCTTATTGGTTTAACTGGAGGAATGGAACTCGTAACAGGAGGACAGACAGCCAGAGGTTTTCAGCACTGACCTCCCATGTGAAGATGTGGATGCCAGAATAATTACTGGTCATGTGTGCCACCTCTAACAGGAATTCAAATCACTCACTCTCTCTTTTTTAAAAGATACTATTTATTTATTCATAAGAGACACATAGAGAGAGGCAGAGACATAGGCAGAGGGAGAAGCGGGCTTCTTTCAGGGAACCTGATGCAGGATTCGACCCCAGGACCTCAGGATCATGCTCTGAACTGAAGGCAGATGCTCAACCGCTGAGCCACCCAGGTGCCCTCACTCTTCCTTTCAATTTTTACCAATCAGGAAAACCAACATGCGAAAGCAAGTCTTCAGAATTTTACTTGTTTGCATTGAAAATACTTAAGTTTTGTCCTGCATTTTTCTGTGAAGAGAAAGAAACTGGACCTGTACAGGAGGTTTAGTGCCATTGTCACAAATATAAGAAGGCAGATACTTCCTGTGTTAAGTCTAATTGAAAGAGTCTTTGGGGTGTTTTTTTCCCTAAAGAAGCTGGGTACAGTTGTACATAACCAATAACTCTCAGTATCCTGTGTGAAGTTGCACATCTAGGCCTTGTGTCCTCAGTAAAAAGGAGCAAGGATCCATCTTTGTTTCCTATGCATGTTGAATGGTTTTATGTAATTTGTTGTTTCCAAGAAGAAAACTGCTCCTTGAAATGAGAGTTATGTTTGTGTTCCCCTCCCAGGCTCCTTTTCCAAAATCTGCACGTTCTGTCAGTACCTGGACCACCTGCTAAGTTTCTGGAAAGTTGTTGGCTCCTCCCTCCCCTCCAACAAAGTCCCATAATTAGCTCCTCCCCTCTTCCACTCCTTGGTGCCACAAAGGTGACTGGCAGCTCCAGGCACCGATGGCCTTACTGCAAGCATCCAGGAGCCACAGGGCTCAGAGGAAGCACATCAAGTTCAAGAGCACCAGTGGGGCGACTGGAAGGGCAGCATGGGCCTGTGGGACACAGTGGGCCTCTGTGAATAGGCGGCACGATGCTCCCCTACCCTGGGGGCTCCACTGCTCGGTCCGCTGGGTGGGTACAGCTGCTTCTTACAAAGAAAACTGGCCCCTGCCCCGGCCTGCCAGGCTAATTGACAATGAACACCGCTGTTGTGGAGGGCACCCTTTGCACGTGATACTGTTAAGTGCCATCCACCACGCACCCTCTTCAGTGCCCCTCGGCACCCCTCAGAGGCCACAGCACCCCCATGTCCCAGGTGGAGGCTGAGCAAGGTGAGGTACACAGCCCAAGTGCACAGGGCCAGCGAGGGGGCCAGGCCTGTGCTTGAGGCCTATGCGCATCCCCTGGTGATCCGGAACAGCAGAGGGGTCCCCTACCGACCCCCCCCCCCACTTTATGAGAGAGAGGGGCCACATCAGGTTGCTCTAGTGCTTCCGCCCTGCCAGCAACTGCCTCCGTGGCTTTCAACAGAACCGGTGGTTCACTGCTAGCAAGGGGCTGTACTGGATCTTACCTTCTTTGATTCTCGGTATCAGTCTGTCTAGCATGTTCCTGGCATTTGTGACAGTCTCCAGATGTGAGTATAAAGCTCTTTGGCCTTGGACGTTGTGCTCTCCTTGTGTTTTCCCCAAAGTTTACCTCAACCTGGGGAATTAAGAGGACGACGCTGTTTTCTCTTCAAATCCATTTGATTGTATTTAGGCAAAAGGAAAATATGCAAATTCTCTGCCTTCAGGCTAGCTCTCAATTAAAAATCAGACTGCAAGTCTGGAGATGAGGAAAGAGGTTGGGAAGGTTGCTGGTTCGGAAGAAATACTACCTCCTTCACACCCACTGTGTGCCTCTAAGTCCTGTCGGTTCCAAACTTTCCACTGGCCATGGTGGGCGTCCTGGGTGCGTTTGCCAGCAGTTTCCTGAAATCTCCCAGGACTTCTGTCCCATAAATACACTGGACACAACTTCCTTTTCAGGTGCCTCTCTCTTGGTAAGGGATAGTTTGCGGCCCATAACCTAGAAATTGTTTCTTCTTAAATAAATCATTGTGTCTTGGCTTTTGACCCTGCACACATTCATCAAAAGCAGTTCCCTTTCCTCGGCTTCTTCAGTGGAGTTTCCTCCCAAACCAGTTCCCCAGTGAGTCGAATTTCCAGTTTAAAGGTTACTTTGATTTTGATCCTGAGTTTGTAAAGACCTCCATCCCCCCTTTTCTTCCCCACTAGCAGAGTACCATATGTAAAAAGGGTGAGGATTTACATGGGGGAGCCGTTTTAGCATCAAATCTGACCAAATGAAGAAGCACAGTTTGACCCTTTGAAAACCAAATCAGTATAAAAATAGTGTTTTTTTTTTTTTCCCTAGGATTCCAATACACTGGGTGTTTGATAAGGCTGCTCTCTCCAACTTCTCCCCTGAAGTACCAAGCAGGCTTAGTCTCCTGCTTGCCCCTGAATCCCATGTTCGATCTATTTTTTAAACCCTTATCCCAAGGGAAGTGAATACTCAATTTTCTCTCTCATTTTCCAAATGCAGTGAGGTTATTAGTTTTGACTTAATGAAGAATAGTTGGTGGGAACAAGCCAGGCTCTGAAACACCAAGGAAAGAGTTGAGGGCTCTGAGGGGAAAGAGAAAGAAAGAAGAAAGAAAGAAAGAAAGAAAGAAAGAAAGAAAGAAAGAGAAAGAAAGAGGCAAAGCATCGAATATATGTAAGTAAGCATTTTTCCCATTTCACATTAAACAGTTTGATGCCATTTTTTAAAAGAAGGGAAGAAATATTTTAGATATTCTAAGCAGAATGCTTAAACCACAAATTCTGTAAAAAATGAACAGCATAAGCTATTAGCAGCTGTACGCGTCATAAACACCTTAGGCGAGACAATCAGATACTAATGCCAACAGCACCTCCGAGCCATCCGTCTGCACGGCGCACGACTTCTGCAATTTCATAAGATAAATGCCTCTGCTGTTTTAAGATGATGAAAGTACAGCTGAGACGAATCTCCGTATTTTTCACCAGTGATTTAATAAAGGCCAGCTCAGAATAAATATGGAACGGCTACTCCGAAAGCTTTTTTAGCTTTGTGCTGAAATGTGTTGGAACTTTCTTCCACAAATTGATTGTATCCTGAGATCCGATTTGTCCACGCATGGAAGGAAGATGTTTACTAAGTTGTGGACTCGAAACATCCCGCGTGACATGCTGTGGCTTAACAGGGAATTCAGGGAAAGATGCTTCCTGGGGAAAAGCCAGGGGCCCAGGGACCATCAAGTGGACCCTACTTTTTTGGCCAGAAATGAGTACCAAGAGAGACCTATGAGAGGAGGAATCTGAGTCCTGGATTCTTGCTGTCCTTCATCTAGGCTTCCCGAAAAAGTGCTTCTGTCCCTATGATGTCACACTTGCTTTCAGGTTTATTTTTGTGTCTTAAGATGTCTTAAACACATGCAAGCAGAAAGTAGCGAGACAGGTAGATGGATATATAGATGGACAGTCAGAGGGGCAGAGAGATAAACACACTTTGAGATATTACAGGTAATTACTTCCCAAAGTACTCAAAATCCTAGGGGACGGGGCTGACTATAATTTTAGAGGATCTATTTAAATCTTATATTCATGAGTAAGGAAAGTGGTTTTTTTTCCCCCATTTTTGATGAGCGGCAGAGGAGAGCAAGCAAGAGAACAAATGAGAAAGAGCAGATTTATTAATATTTCTTCGGGCCCCTGTTCTCTGCAGCCGGCTCTGTTAGTGTGTCAATGAACCCCTTCCAGAGTTCCTGATGAGGCCGTGCGTGTGTGTGTCCATGTGTGCACTTGTGTGTGTGTGTGTGTGTGTGTGTGTGTGTGCACGCATGTGATTGTCGTTGGTCTGCAGCCCACTTGCCGGGATGACAAGATCTTGTCAGGGAAAAGCAGTGCTCCGCTTGCAGATTTGGCAGGGGGCCGGCAGGGTTGACTCCTCGAAGTGGGGGAAGGCCCCCCACCCTTCAAACCCTGCAGCTGGGGGCTGTCTGTCCTCGGCCTACCCCCCTGCGCTGGGCCCGCCGACTTTAATTACTCCCTCCCTGGCCGAATTCACAGGTGGCTTCCCTGGGAGGAGGCGTTTACCTCTCCCCAAACCCCCGGCTGCTCATTTCCTCAGTGGATTAGCAGGGCCACGATGAAACAGAAGCTTGTGGCTTCTCCATTCTTTACACAACCTGGTGTTAGAGGTTGACCTTTCACCCCTGGAGATTCGGAGGATTAAGGCCGCTTTTAAGTCCCGCTCTGGTTACTAATCCACCACTTTCACTGGATGTTATGTAAGCACTTCCTGACTTACCCTTTAAATCCTGTAAACATAATAAAACAGAGTTTAACCTTTACCTTTGGATTTCCCACTATCTTTTGCGCTGTCGAATCAACTGGTCGGATCCAG
The DNA here is from genome assembly GCF_048418805.1 of Vulpes vulpes. Taxonomy (NCBI): domain Eukaryota; kingdom Metazoa; phylum Chordata; class Mammalia; order Carnivora; family Canidae; genus Vulpes; species Vulpes vulpes. The sequence goes on along the minus strand of NC_132784.1, from coordinate 11,576,455 downwards.
GAACAGAAAGCTAATAAGTGATAGCCTGATTTTTTTTTTTTCTCTCTCTCTCTCTTTTTTTTTTGCCTTGGGACATGTAACAAAACATTACAATCTTTAATATATTCAGGTCAAATAGTTGTGGGGGAGCACTGAAAGCTTCAGACTGGGCAAATAATGTTTCTCTCCCCTTTAACTGCATATATTTTCCCACAAAACAATGAGGCAGATGGTATTGGGTGTTTCCTCCCCTCCCCCTTTTCAACAAATTAGAACCAATAAGGTCCAAATGATAGCTGGAAAAATAGGCTTTTGAGGTGGTTTGCAGTAATACAGACTTTCAGTGCTCCTGTCTCAAGCCCTCAGCCTCCTGAGAGTGTCCTGAGAGGCCCACTTCTGCAGACTTCGCACTTTTAAGCATGAATATTATTAGCTAGCCCTGATTTTGAGACCTAAAGAGCAAATCCAAAATTGTTTTGGACAAACATAAAATGCATTCATCCCCCTTGTTTTCTGTTCACCCTTTGGTCAGATGCCTTTCCTGAATGTTCTTGCTTAGGGACTGAGTGACAGAATTTCCAGAAATGGTGTCTAACCGGTCCCATTTGGTAGCAGGTTGTCGCCAGGCTCCTGGTTAGTGAGGACCAAGCCTTCGACACATCATTATTGTCACTGTGAGGTCAGTGTCACCACCAGAGCTCCTGAGCTAGCCACCTTTTTAAGGTTCCTTATACGTAAAAGAGAAGAATCTGGGCAGCAGCAGGGAGTGAAAAGTAGATGGCCAGGCGCTAGCCCACTGGCGAGGCAATGGGACGTCTTGGGACCAGCCAACCTGCATCCCTGTGGATGTCACCAACCATATTTAATCCTCAATTCCTCCATCTTCAAATGGTGATGATGTCCCTGATGCCTTCCTTTGGATCGATGAAGGAAAATTTTGTGTGATGCTTTCATATCGAGTGAATACGTGGCTGAATGTTCACTGAAAAATTGTGGTTGGATGGGTAACAGATGATAAAGAAAGGAATAAACTTTATCATTAGAAACTAGAGTAATCAAATTAAATTCGGATGTTCAGTGTGCTCTACAAATCTCTCTTCTCTTTAATCCACGTGGTCTGAGGATAAATCCAAAGGGTCTGAAATCATCTGTATGCCCCCAGCCCCACATTGCTACCTAACTGGGTCCTGTACTAGGCCCTGACGCATCTGATTAATCCACACCACAACCCTGTGCTGTAGGGGTTAATAGCATCTGCGCCCCGGGGAAACCTAAATTCGGAGAGGTTATTGTGAAACTGAGGCACGCACCCAGACCCACCCGGGCCCTGCCTCAGCACACAGATGAGCCGGTGTAGACACAGCACGTTGCCTCCTTCTGTACCTCTTTCTCACTCCAACTTTTTCCATCCTCATGGCCTCCCAGGCAAGCAACAGAGTTGCTTTCATTTGAGAGTTGAGATAATGAGGAGCCATAAATGTAAAATGTGATTTATTGTAGTGTATGGATATTTCGAAACATTCCCTGGAAGACATGTGAAGTGCCGGGGGTTGGGGTGGGAAGCAGGAATCAAAGGGTTTATTGGCCCAAGCAAGTGAGGAATTGCTGGGTTCAGGGGTGGAGGGACTTTCCGGGGATTTCCTTAGCTCCTCCACTCTGCTGGGCCCTAGAAACACCCTGCAGGAGGGGAACTCTGCGTTCTCTGCCTACAAGGGACAGTTCTTCCCCATGTCCTCCAGGGTGGAGGTCATGCCGGCTGTAAGCTAAGGAGTCACTGCCACCAAAGCCTGCTGCTCCTCCATGCCCCTTGCCACCATCTTCCCATGACTGGAGGATTAATGGGCATTTGAACACTTAAGACATGCTTCTGGATGAGGAACACATGTAATTTGTGTCTTGAGGTAAATGCATTTTCAGTGAGTCTCCGGCGAAGTGTAATGTCCTGTTTGTGACAAACGTGTCCTTTCTTGTAGGTAGATGTGTCACCGTTCTGTTCTCCTGTGAAGCTCTTGCACCTAAGGAGAGACGCTAAGATGTACTCATGGGTCTATGTGCCTATCCTGCATTATAGCTGAGGGAGGAAGGGCTACTCTAGGCCTAGCAGCACCTTCCTTGGTATTCACTATCTGTCCCTGAGGTGATGAGGAGCCAGAGAGCAGGTGACATGGGTGCCAGAACAGAGATGCTCCAAAACAGGTTGAAGCCACATCTAGCTCAGCTCGGGGACATCAGGCCTCAAGCTTTCAAGTCCCCCAGGTGTGCACATACCTGTGCATGCTCCTTCACAAACTCAGCACCTTTGCCTTCCTGCTCCCAACAAATTTCCGCAAGTCTAGTCCTTCCCGTCCTGCCAGATGGAAAGGGGAGAGCCCAGGGGAGTCTCTTCATCTGTAAAGTGGGAAGATCGATACCTTCCCCACCTAGTTCTCAGAATTTTTTTGAAGGTCATAGTTGATGACGGGAGTGATAGAATTCTTAAACTGCAATCCAAATAGAAAACTCTAAAAAAAAAATAAAAATAAAAATAAAAAACAAATAGAAAACTCTGATAGAACTAAAGTTCCGTGAAGACAGGGACATTGTTTTGTATGTCACAATAGCTTCAAGCCCTACAAGAGTACCTGGAAATGAGTAGGTGTACAGTTAATATTTGATCAATGAATGGATCAATAATTGTATGATACCAATAATAGGGTCATGTAACTTATCACAAAACCATGAAGTTGCATGACCGTTTGGGGTATCTTTGCAATGGGACACTCTATAAATCAGCTTAGCAAGTGACAAAGCCTTTTTTGTTTTTCACAAACCAACATTCCTTTAAAGGGTATTAGTGCATCTCAGTATTTGACAAGATAAAAGAAGAGTTTTTATAGAAATCGTAGCAGCAGTCATAGTAATCACAGTAAAATATCATAACTCAGAGCCAGTTGCTCTGTAATGAGGAATCTGAGAAACAGCCAAGGGCCCAGAAGAAATGGAAAGTCTTGAGTGGGCCAGCAATGGTCCTCCCTTTGAATCTATTCACTCTTGGAGCACCTGGGTGGCTCAGTGGTTGAGCGTCTGTCTTTGGCTCAGGTCGTGATCTCGGGGTCCTGGGATCAAGCCTCACATTAGGCTCCCCATAGGGAGCCTGCTTCTCCCTCTGCTTATGTCTCTGCCTCTCTCTGTGTGTCTCTCATGAAGTAATAAATTAAAAATTCTTTTTTTAAAAAAAGAATCTATTCACTTACTTTGCACCTAATCATAACACAGGTGGTGATTTATCTTCGCACACCAAACGTGAGAGGCCAGGGTAAGAGAGGAGGCAGAAAAAGCCCTGAAAATTAAAAGTCATACACACCAAAAGTATCTAAGGTAGGGTCAGCTGGTATAGAGATATACAAATAAACTTCCTGACAAATTCTTACAGCCTATAAATATTTACTTTTTATTTTTTTATTTTTTATTTTTTTAATATTTACTTTTTAAATTTGAAACAGCTTGAAGTTCTTTTTTTTTCTTGCATTTAATTGAACCATACGTCAACAAATACTTATTGAGGGCTCACTCGGAAGTAGTAAGGTAGTCTTCTCTTATGTAGCTTAGATCTCTGAGCAAGATGCCCCATAGTGATCAAGGTCTCTCCTATGGTAGGTCTAGTCCAGCTCCTTCTGCCCACGGTGTTGGGACCATTGAGCATCCGTAGTGCACTTGGACTTGGGAGCTGGCTTCTATGAAGACATATATCTGTGGACATGTGAGTCTTCCTCTGCATCTCAAGGAGCTGATGCCATGAGAGGTAGGGAGAAAGTGAGAAGATAAAGGGAATAACAGAAGTGTGCCTGTTGTCTCCTTGCCTGCTCATTTTGGTGAGAAGCCAGAAACTGCCAGGATCCTAATGCACTCTCCTTTCTGTTTCCTAAACCCACACAGTTGATTTGATATAATTAGAATACACCCATGAGGTGCCTCCACATCTTCACTGTGTACTTTTATTGCCGAAAAGCACCAAGGCAGTGTAGACACAAAGGCTCTGTGGTCAGAAAGACCTGGTACAACTCTGGCCCCTGCCCTTTAGAGTGGATAAGTTATCTTATACTTCTTTAACCTTTTATTTGCTCAGCCATAAAGCTGACGAGATGACATCTGCTCGGTAGAGATCTTGGGCAGGTTTGACAGATGTAATGCCCTTCTCCGTGTTTCATACAGAGGCTTAGTGAGTAGGAATATTTGTGTTATTGTGGCAACTCCAAATTCTTAATGATAGCTCAGGGTTACCAGGAAAAGTGTAAACAATGTTTTGAATCTACTTCCAAAAGAAGAAGATGCAGATTTCTCGCCGAAGGAAGCTGTAATGGCACGCACGTCGAAGGAATAAAGAAAGGAGTACCCTTTATCATTAGAAACTAGAGTAATCAAATTAAATACGGAGAGGACAGCTCTTTCGGATGCTGGTCCGCTGCGGTGACAAAGAGCATGGACTATGGAGTCAGGCAAAGCCGGGTCCAAATCCAGGCCCTCTGTTCCCAGCTGTGAGTCACTAGTCATGTGACCAAATATGGAGAAGCCTCAATTCATTCACCTTTGGAAAACAAATGGGATTGATCATGAAGCTTAGATTAAAAGATATCATGTTAATAAGATGCTTGGCACATAAGAGGAATGTAGTTGTGATCACTGTTATGTTTGGCTGGAAAATTCCATTGTATTGAGTGTCCCAATCTCAGCATCACCCATGGTATATTAATAATCAGCATGAAAGCAATAATTAATAATCATATCAGTTATCACTTGGGGGATGATCACAAAAGTACCTTACCCCCCAAAAATCAATCCTCAGTGTTAAGAGGACATTTTTTTTTCTAAAAATTTTGTAAGTCAAATATTGCTGGCAACAGATGCATTTGCTAAATTTCATGCCATAAATAACCATAACCACTTAGAATTGTAGTTACATGGCTTCCTTGCAGCTCACACTTATCAATCAGTAGGGGTTGCTAAGGCCAAACAGTTCCCAAATAAAGTGGCAATGGAGAAAAGAATCAGAGTAGATGTATTTTATGGCGTAAGACCCTTTTCAAATTGAAGTGTGAAAAGAATCAATACAACCAGGTGCCTAACTGTCCCCAGAGTCCAGGTAGAGCAATTACTGAAATAACAAAATGAATGCAGAAGGAAAAAAATAAAAAAGAGCCTTCCTACCAAGGTAATTCTGGAAAGGCTGTGCGGCACCTTGTAAACCCTCTGTTTTCATAGCTCCCCAGCAAACAAGGGCTTTTGACTCGTGGAAACACAGCATGATCTACAGCCAAAACTCTCAGTGTGAAGGTGACTTTTCTAGAAGGAAAAGTAACTTAATTGGGGTATTGAGTTTCTAGATAAGTCTTTCTGTGATAACCCCATTTAATATTTTGTGGGTAAGAAATGGCCCCTTTTCAGCATCCATCTTGCCTTCTAGATAAGGAAGTTGGATTAGTATTTGTTAAGGTTTTTTTTTTTGTTGTTTTGTCTTGTTTTGTTTTGTTTTTAATGAGATGAGGATTCCCTGATTGTGTAAAACAGATGACAGAAGTTACTTTTGTTGGTGCTGGAGTCCCTGGTCTCCTCACTGCCCTCCCCTTCACCTGAAGGACCTTGGAAACTCAGAGGATCCCTCAAACTGAAGAGAAACCATCAAAATTACTTCCTTTTCTTATCCAGCTCTGATAATCTGGTTATTTTATTCTTATGCTGAAAAACAATCCTTCCCAGTCAGAAATTTCCCATGTTTGAGAACACGTTTAGAGTTCAGGATTGCTGGAGAAGTTTTTGGGCTGCTAATAAAGGAAAGCCAGCTCCCACAGAGCTAGAGACTGGGACATGAATGACATTTCTAATGACAGAAAATACATCATAACCAAACGGCCCTTGGGAAATCTAGAGTGATGAGGGCTGATCCATAGTAGGGGCTACGAGCCATGTCTATCTTTAATGCTCGCCCTTCAGACTCATAAGATGCCCAGGGGGAAGAGACTCAAACTTCTTAGTCCTGGAATCATCAGTGAGTAATAGAAGAGCCAGGTTGGGGAGGACCTTGAGGAGGTGGCAGATCCAACCTACTGCGTGTAGGCAGTTCTGTGCCATTATCTTAAGACTTCCAGGGAGGAGCGTCTATGACATCCCTCACTCACTGTTACAGGACTGTGTCACCTCCACAACCGGGAAGCTCCTTTTTGTCAGCTAACATAAACCTTTCATGCAGGAATCAGTGCCCACTTTTGTCTAAGAGACAATCAAGAATTGCTGATGACTATTCTCAACACCTTTGAGCTTTCTCAAGTCCCATATCTTCAGTTTATTTTTTCTGTGGTGTGGAAATTGCAAGTGACTTCAAGCTACAGACGCTGTGAATTAATTTCCTATGCCTGCCCCTGGGGTCCTGGGAGGAAATGGGTGCACCTGCCCCAAATCAAATGAATAATTCATATCGCATCTGGGTCTAAAAGGTGATAGGCAGCATAGAAATGCAGAAACAGCTGGAAACAAGATTAGGGATGTCCCCCCAAAAAACACTAAGGCAGAAAGGTAAACTTTAGGTGATTGCACTGGTGCTTATTCTTCTGAGCTTTGTTAGCTTGTGGAGTTCTGGCATGCGTATTCCTCTGAAAGCTCTGGCTGGGTTGTTCAGAGGACAAGGAAGTCAAAAGAAGACAAGGCTCAGGAAATGGCTATCATGTTCATATTAGATGGAGATCACCCAGCACTCAGGCCTGTAGAACGTGCCTCTGGATACTCAGACATCTATGGACATATGTGTCTTCCTCCAGTTGAGAAGATGGCATTGTTAATGAGAGGCAGATATTTTAGTGCAGCCATATGTGGGAAAGGACCCCAATCTGCTATTTGACAGGTGTGTTACTATGGGAGATTGCTTTTGCAAAGGTGTCCTATATATTACCCCATCCCATGTGCTTTTCTTTAATGTGACACTGACACTGATCTTTGAGAAGTGGTGTCTATGTTTTCTTCATTGAACTTGGATGGACATTTGTAATTGCTTTGGTCAATTGAATATGATAGATGTGGTGCTGCATGGCCTCCAAGGAAGGTCACAAAGGCATAGCTCCCATGTGGCTCTTTCTCTCTCTGGACGCTTGCTCTTGGGATCCAGCCACCATGTTGTAAGGAAGCCCAGGCCACATGGAGAGGACACACAAAAGTTCTCTTACCAACAACCCCGGCAGATAGCCCAAATCAACCTCCAGACATATGAGTGAGCTGGCCTGCAGATGGATCCAGTCCCCAAACTACAAGTCCTCAACTGAGGCTATAGATGTAGAGCAGAGACAAACCATTTCCCCTATGCCTGGTATGAATTCCTGGCCCACAGAGACTTTAAGAGATAGTGATTATTGTTGTTTGAAGGCTCTACGATTTGGGGTAATCTGTTGCACAGCAACAGATAACTAAGTCAACCACCTTCGGCAAATTATTTGCCTCTTTTTTCTGCAATTTCTGTATTCTCTACAGAGTATGCTTTTAAAGATTTTCAGGTCAAACAAATGATATAACAGATATACAGGGCTTTCTGTCTAGTATGTGGTGTGTGAGAGGGAGCTAATGTAATGTGGGGGGCTGAGACAGCCGAGACACAACCTGTGGGCTGACCCCCTTTAGGCATCTTTGCATATCACCTGGGCCACTTATACTTAAGGCCTTACCAAGCACACAACACCTACTGTCATCCTGGATGCTATTATTTGCACACCATTTGTCCTGTTGAGACCTCCACCCCTGAATTAAATGGTGAACTCCTTATAGGCTCAGCCTTAACTCTGTGGAGCCTGTAGAAGACAAGCCGCAAATACCAGTAACCCTGTTCTTTTTTAAACTCAAGGCTGTTGCCAATCCAGTAGAGGTGGTGTGTGTTGGGGGAGCAGGTGGGGTTAGAGAAGGATGAGGTGGAGTTCCTCTCTTCCTTTCTGTGCTGATGATTGATTGTCTCTCATCTTCCCAGACTCACCTGTAGGTCCTATCTCTTTGAAACGTCCATTGACCTCCCTCTCAGTTCCTGTATGCTTCTAGGGCAACTCATGTTTCCTTCTACTCATACCACTGGATTGTCTCCATTACCTGCAACTTCCCATTAGAACATGAGCAAGATCAAGTATTTTATAGTCATATCACCAATTATCTGCCCAGTCTGTGGTGTAGAACAGGTGTTCAAAAAAATACAAGCAGATGAATAACAGATGAAATGAAAGAACAAATGAATTTGGGACACCAGACTGGGTTCATTTGCCACTTGCTGGCACAGTGACCTTGGGTAAGTCTATATATCATTTTGGGGGCTGTTGTTCTCATTTTCATATGTGCAAAGTATTTACACCCTTATCAGGGGCCAAATGAGATCGTGAATGTGAAAGCACTTGCAAAATTCACAGTGTTGCTCAAATAGGAGAATCATCATTTGTTTACTCTGTATAGAAGAGAAGGAAGATTGGCAAGAAAGGGTTGGACACATGGAGGTGTGTCAGCAAGGAACAGAAGAGTATCAGCATCACTGACAAAAGCGGTAATGAAAACCACCGTATAGCAGCTCACACTTAGCACGAATTATGTTCCAGGCACTCTCTGGATGTACAGATCTTTCATCTGTTCAATAACTCAAAGAGTAGGTACTATTATTTGCGCCTCCACATTGCAGCTGAGGAAATTAAGGTGCACACTGGTTGAGTAACTTTCCAACACTGCAGTACTGGTAAGGCACTGAGCTGGCATTTGAACTCAGGCCTTTTGGCCTTAAAGTCTGTACTTTTGACCACGGCATTAAGCTGTATCCTTAAATTCACCTATATAGGAAGGAGGAAAGCCTATCCCACCTGCCGGGAGGCTCAGATGCCTCCAAACCCTGTAGAGTGGGGTAAAACATACCAGCAAAGAGATGACTCGAGGGAGCTTTATGACAAGCTGGAAAGGATTTATCTAAGACACCTTCCACCTGGGTAGCCATTGAGCTGGGAATGCCACCATTAGAGCATTGACTTCTGTGGCTTCTCCTTCAGAGGACCCATTAAGTATTGATGTTCCCAGGGTGAGAGCTCACAGCTGTTTAGCTAGAATTAGTTCTCAGACTTTCTAGCTTCCTCTCTATGCCACCACCACCGCTCTCAAGTAACTGGCTTCATTCCCTCATCATCTCTCATACAGGTCCTCTCTGGTCCCTGTTTTTGTCAGTCTACTCACTTTGTCAGAAATGCATTCCTCTCCCTCCCCCCTCAACATTTGCTATTTTAAATCTCACACTACCTAAGATGTAGCTCAAGAAATAACTTCTCTAGAAAGTTTTCTCATATTTCACCAGGGGGACCTCATTCTTTCATATAAAGTTGTTAGAAGAACTGTATTTTTTAGCAAATAGTAAATTAGCCCCTGAAGTGAAAGATATGTCTTCTCAGGAGAGATCCTTCTTCCATGTGGCTCTTCTTTCTTCAAATCCAGATATACTTCCTTAGAATAAGTAAGCTTAGAGGTTGGCTCCCAGAGCATGTATCAAACCCCACTGATAACCTTTTCAAAATTAGGAATTGGTTCCTGTATCTACCAGGTTAGATTATCCTTACTTATTTTTTTTTAAGATTTTATTTATTTATTCATGAGAGACACACACACACAGAGGCAGAGACATAGGCAGAGGGAGAAGCAGACTCCTTGCGGGGAGCCTGATGTGCGACTCCATCCCGAGACTCCGGGACCACGCCCCGAGCAGAAGGTAGATGCTCAACTGCTGAGCCACCCAGGTGTCCCATCCTCACTTTTTTAAATCCCACATTTACCTATGATGGCTTCTGAAATTATTTTTGACCTTGATTTAGACAATTGCTCTCTTATAAAGACTTGTCTCTCTTAGCTTTTCAAAACACATCTGAATAGAGACATAATAGTTATTAAATGTAGTGCCTCGTGGTGAAATGTCAAAAACAAAGTTCAGGTTGGACCATGGTGGAAACTGTTATATGACGTATTTGGTCTAAAATACAGTTGAATTGGGGTGCCTGGGTGGCTCAATTGGTTAAACGTTTGCCTTCGGCTCAGATCATGATCCCAGGATTCTGGGATCAAGCCCTGCATGGGGTTCCCTGCTCCATGGGGAGTCTGCTTCTCCCTCTCCCTCTGCCCCTCTCCCTCTGCTCATGTTCTGTCTTTGGCTTTTATTCAAATAAATAAATAAAATCTTAAAAAAAATACAGCTGAACTAACGAGAGGTTATAGAAAGATAACGCTTTGGCAACAAAGAGAAAATTTCCACTGTTTCCAGACTTGGAAGGCATTTGTAGAAAAGGCGATTAGTCAGTCTAGAACGTATCACAGTCAACTGTTGCTCATCAGCATAATGGAGGACGAAAGAAAATCCAAAAATAATTCTCCTGTGCTCTGAGATGCACATCATGATCTAGTGGCCACAACCATCAGTCAACATTTATTTAGTGCCTGTAGTGCGTTCAGTGCCAGGCTGAACACTGAGAACCAGCTTGACATCCCAGTCTGCTCAGATAACAGTTGTGGGATCCCGTGTGCCATCCAGGCCACCAGGAGGGAGACACAGGAGGGTGTGGAGCAGTGGAAAAAAACCAGGCTGGAATTACAAACCAGCCACATGTAATCCATAAACAGGAAAATCCTCTCCTGCAGAATGAAGAGTCGCCTGCATGGGCTCACACCATGCCAAGCCAGTCAAGACCTGCCCTGCACTATGGGGAGCGTGGGTCACCAGCCCAGCTCCAGTCCTCTGTTCTGCACTCAAGGGCAGCGCCGCATCCCACCACACAGGTGTGCAAAGCGGGGCTGGAGGAGCAGCCATAGGTTCTCCTTCATTCCCTGTCTGGCTGGCCAGATAATGGAGAGATGCTGAGGAAAGTGTTCCCATGCTTTGTGACACTGTCCACATTGTACCCTTCCCCAGCAGAGGCAGAGAGTGGCTGACCCAAGGTCCCGGGAGCCTGCTTTGTGGTGCCTCCCTGGCTCCAGAAGCTTCCCACAAAGCTGCCCCATTAATGTGCCCGAGCTTGGGGAACCTGCCCTGGAGCTCAGGCTAATGCCTGGTGGTGCCCAAACAGCTGGCCTTCACTCTCTGCCTAAATTGGTGGTTAAAACTCTGGCGACATATTAGAATATCCTGAGGAGATTTAAGAATAGACCCATGCCTGGGCCCACTGGAGATCAAATGAACCTGATCCTCCAGGGGTGCGGCCTGGACAGGAGTATGTTTGGAAGCTCCTTGGGCAATTCTAAAACGCAGCCAGGGTTGAGGACTGATGATTAAGGGCACTCTTCGGGCTAATTAATCTCTTACAGTCTGTCTTTCAAAAGTGCCCCCACCCAAACCTATTCAAAATCCCACTGGAGGCCAACCCACATGTTGGGAGCCCAGGGTCACAGCCCCGCCCCCGCCCCCCGCTGCTCGTGGGAGCGCTGCCACACAAATTTTTACCCCCACCCTCCACAGATCTGGTTGTCTCTGGGTGGTCTGCCCCCCCACCCCAAGCCAGGAGCTAACATCAGTGGGCTTCCTGCCCTGTCACTGTGCTGCTTCGTTGACATTACCACCAGTCCCCGTCGCAGTTCTGCAAAGAGTTGTCCCACTGAACACACAAGAAAACTGAGGCCCAGAGAGAGGAGCTCTTGAATTGCTTTCTTCCATGTTTCACCTCAGGCTCCAAGCCTGGGTGTCCCAAGTGTTTCCTCAGCTGGAATATTTCCTGCCCCACCCACAGGTCTCCCCAGAGATCTTGCTCATCCCAATTCGGAGAGCCCCACCCTGACTGGCACCCTCCCCAAGGTCTGCTTCGCCCCCACCCCCAGACTCAGTTGCCATCATTGATCCTCCCCACCCTCTGGCTGGGAAGCTGCTGCCCTGTGGTCACCTGGGGTCTGTAGGACAGAGCAGACACTTGAGGCCCGGCTTTCTCCTGGTCCTGGCAGAACAAACACCTCACAGGAGGAGCCACTTCCCATGGCAGTTAAAACCTCAACTCGACAGGACACAAAACCATGGCTGCTCAGAAGCCCAGTAGGTTTTCTGATGAGCTCCCCATCACGCTCACACAGGCAGCTATCCCACGGGAGGGCTCAGAGTGCTACCATCTAAGCCATGGAGTGAAATCCTGCAGTCACAGGAATCATTTGCTCATTTTACTGGCAATTCAAATCAAAGGAGGAATGTTCCAGAATTTGAAACTACCACTTTCTTTCTCTGTGGCCCTGAATGGTTACAATCGCAGCCTCCATTTCCTGATCTGTAAAATGGGATCGTAATAGCCTTTTCCTCACTAAACTTCTGTGAGGTTTTAACGAGGTAATAGGAAAGCATTTTGTGCAGTGCTTGGCATGCAGTAGGCATGTAATAAATGCTTCTTGTTACCTTCACCTTGTACCTCTTGCTTATAACCCTTCCCTCCTTCCCTCTTGTCCTCCACCTTCACCCCACCAATAACATAACTGTTATTTAAAATCAAACTACAGAAGCCACTTGATGGAATGAGCACTTAGTGTTGTACTATATGCTGGCAAATGGAATTTAAATAACATGTTAAAAGTAAATAAATAAATAAAACCAAACTCAAAAGCTTTGCTTCCTCTCAGAATGTGTCCTTTGACCAGTTGTGGGGTAAGTTGGGCCTATGAACAATTTCTGTACCATGAGCCCACATCTCCTTGCCTCAGCGCAGACCTCACAGCCCTGCCTGGATCCTGCCACTGACTCTTTCTCCACAGACTCTCAGCCACCATCTCTTCCACACTCCAGGTGGCTGCTGGGCCAGTCCTGCAATGTTGATCTCATTTGTGACTCTGTGGCTGAAAACCCTTTTGTGGTGCCTTGATGCCTTCGGGTGAAGCCCAAGCTGTCAGTCCACTGTGCTTGTCTCCACGGGACTGGGTCATTCTGATCTAGCTGGCGCCTTCCATCCCCACCTTGGCTGACAATGACAAGCATCTCAGCTTTTAGGGACAGCTCTCCCTCTTTTCAGAAGGGTACCCCCCTGATACCTACCACCACCCCACAGGACCTACACAACACAGCAGCGTATTTATTTAGTGAGTCAGCTCCACAGATCTCTTCTTGGAAGCCTTTCCTCACATACCACACCCCGGGCAAACAGATCATATCCTGCATTTGTATCTCTGCCCCCGCATCTGAACAATAAGTTCTGCTGCTTACTTCTTATACATCTGCTACCATCTTGACAAGGGAAACATCTGAATGAAAATTAAAACAAACAAAATAACAGCCCACCTTTATTGTTGTGCCAGTGCCAGGCACATTCAAGACACTTCAATGCTTAATCCACTTAATCCTCGTGACACAGTGAAGAAGTTTCTGTTATTATCTCATTTTACAGATGGGGAAACCAAGGCACAAACACGATTCCAAGATCAAGCAATGAGTAGGGAATTTATGCTCAGTGTTTAACACGGAGCTTATGTGTAATAGCTGCTCGGTGAATTCTGTGGGTCTGAAATCTTTTGTTTGTGGTTGAACTACTCCAAATTCAGTTGGGTTAGAGGCCACCCTCTCCTATCCTGGTTAAGACTATTCACCTGTGGGGTCCTGAGCATGTATGCCAGGCTGAGGTCACATGATATGGGACTCAAGCGGGTGCCTGGCTGGCATGCATCCCCCCTCTCCAGCTTCTCAGTTAGTTGTTCTGTGAATTCATAGCACACAAATATTTTATGACTGCATTTATTCTTCATAACAATATGAATGAGCAACTGAATAAAAGCCGAATCCCTTGTGAAGCCAGAGGAAGAGTGATTAAATTATAATCATCCTGGATTAATTAATCTATAATATTTGCTCTTTATATGAAAGAAGAAAATCAGCCTTCAACATAAAGGTTATGTACTCCTGAGGTCTGTGTCTTAATAAAGGAAAGGCTTGGGGAAAAAACTTGACAAGCCCCCAAGATACGACATGTTGTAAATGTAGACAGAAGGTTATTACTGATATAAAATATATTCAATGTAATTATCAGCCACAACAAATAATCAGAGCAATGATAATGAATAATTAACATTTTTATACTCCTATAGTAATGTGTCTAATAGATAAGTGCACAACATTGAATTAATTTATTGTGCTATAGTGTTTTTAGTAATGAAAATTGCCTAATCAAAACATCTCTTCCACGGTTTTGCCAGATATTGGCAGAAATCACCAATAGGGTTTATTTCTTTGTTTTCAGGTCTAATTGTAGTAGAGATGTGTGAAATATTTAGAAAAACCTAAGTAGAGAAACTGCAGGAAGAATAAACTCAAAGCATAGATCTCAGTTCTGGGGAGAATACATTTCAAGACATTACTTTCAATCCTTGGTGTTAAGGGTTAATAAGGGTGTAGGAAGCAGTTGTGCCAGTGCCTGAGGAAAAAATAAAGCTGTACACAGAAGAAGGGGTCTTGTGAGTCAGATTCACAAAGGTATTCCATGGGAGTCCCTTTATTCCAATCGCCTCTTCCTCGGGTCTTCCTTTCTACAAAGCAGGAAAGAGAATGATGACCTCCATCAGCAATTTCACTACAAAGTTCAAAGTCACATTTTGTCCATGTGTTGGATTGTAAAGATCTGTTTCTTAAACCTGCCTTCCTCATCAAGTATGGCAAGGGCCACCTTCCATTCCTCTTTTTATCTTCAGGGCCTCACCCAGTGCCTGGATCCTCAGTGAAATCATTGAGGAGTAAATGAATTGCAATCCTATCTACTTCTACTGCCAGTGGGAGATATAAATGTTAATGGATCTAACATGGTCATAATCTCATCCCTTTAGACTCTATTACCTAAAGCAAGCCTGGTGGCCTAAGATATTGAGGAGCAGTAATATGTGAACAATGATTGATTCCACTTCTATTAAGAATTCCCATGAAGCATAAGTCAACAAATAAAGGAGCCCCCTCTTCTGAGTGTGATGCGAAGTGTTACCCAGCAGGGCATGACATCAGTTAAGACTTATGGGGAGAGACCAAATGGTTTCTTAGATACCTTATTCCTGTTGTTCTTACCAAAGGTTCTCTATAGCAGCCACTTTTTGAACCCCAAAGTGCATATCAGTCCCCTGCAGTATTGTTAAAATGCAGATTCTAATCCTGTAAATCTGAAGTGCAGCCTGAGATTCCACACTGCTTATAGGCTCCCAGGTCATGCCAGTTCTGCTGATCCCACGTAGCATAGCAAAGATCTGTAGGACCTCTTCATCTCTGTTTCACTCTCTGTTTAGTTGCTTTTAGATATACATGCACTGGGGACAATCTGGTCATCTCAATTTGCCATGATGTGGCTGTTTTGCTCAAGAAGCTACAAAGGAATCAACTCTGTCCACCTGGTATCTGCAGAGTCCAACTGTGTATACAGGATCTAGAGAGAAACAAACAGCTTCGCAAGGGCTAGGCATATATGCTAAAGGCACATCTATGGTGTGACTGTGTCTCATTTTCAAATGTAGTAGAGTTGCATGGTTATGTGGTCTGTGACAACCAGAACATGCCTGCCTATTTGGTTACATCCTCACATTAGTATCTCTGCATTATTTTCACACCAACCACCAGAATTTTGTCCAAAGATTGAAGGAGATAAAAAAGAATGAAAAGAAAAAGAAATAGCTGAATCTTTCATAGCAAAAACTACTGTAGTCAATAACTCCTCGGAGCCTGATTCTGTGACCAACCTTTTACCTGCCACTGAGGCAACTGAAGGGGCTTAGGAATCTGATCAAAGTTGTAGATCTCAGATGTTGCAAAGCTGAGAATTAACCCCATGCTTTCATGAGTCCAAAATTCATAGTTTGGACAATTGCAGGAACTGTCCAGACCCAG
Organism: Vulpes vulpes; assembly: GCF_048418805.1. NCBI lineage: Eukaryota > Metazoa > Chordata > Mammalia > Carnivora > Canidae > Vulpes > Vulpes vulpes. Next base: position 11,560,647 of record NC_132784.1, on the reverse strand, counting down.
TGACTTGGTCATATGTGGTCCAAGGCACTGTAAGACCAGAAAGTATACAACAGACAAGTATCCTATAAGGGCTTATGCTTTGATAAATGATGTAAAGCATGCTCATAACAAGAGAAATCGCGATGGCTCTGTAGATTCACCCCAAAGTGGGGGGAGGGTCCAACATAAAACCACCCAGAGAAAGAGGAATCATTGCAAACCAGGGTTGCCACCAATGGCTTCATTAAGATGATTAGGACCAAATTCAGCTCTAGAGAGTGAAGTAATAGTTCGATTTCAATAAAGATGGAGCAAAAGGAGGGCCTGAGCAAAGGTGGGCATGAATAGGGCTTTAGGAAGCAGTAAATGGAGAAATCTGGTCAGACCAGAGGATTCTGTATGCCCTAGAAATGTGGTTTCCAAATCTGGCTCTGCATCAGACTCACCTGCAGAATGAAGTCAAAACACAGAGTCCTAGCGTCTCTTTCCCATAGACTGATGGCGTCAACATCTCCCCAATAAATCCTTACCAATGTGGTTCCCAAGAAGCTGCCTACATGGATTCGGGATTGGCCTCTGGGAGTGCTCTGGCAGCCCAGGAGTCTGCGAGGGTGAGACACAGGTCCTTCCTCTCAGTGTGCCTTGGTGAAGTGGCTGACATGGAGTAAGTAGGGGCTCAGCATGGCTGGAGAAATGGACCAAAGTGGCCCCAAGAAGGAGAGAGAGATGAGGAGGCTCTGCTTCAAGAATCTTCAGAGAAAGGTTAAGCCCTGGGACTCTTTGCTAGTCGAAAAGGAAACTTGGAAACGTCTTTCCACAGAATAACCTCATCTCAAGTGTGTGCAAGTTGTGGGTCTTTTGGCCAGTAACAAAAGTAGACTGCACCAAACCTAGCTGGACCCGAGACTTCCATCCTGCCATGCCTGGGACTGAGCCAGGGCCTTGAGGTAAACTTGGTGAAGCAGGCAGAGCTGGACTTAATGAAGAACACAGGCTTTTTCTCTGCTTTTACGCCAAAGGCAGGCCCGATCTCCTCTCAGCCTCCATGAGGATTCCTAATGCAATCTCTTTAATTCTTGTTTTCAGATTTCTTGAGGGGTCCAAAGAAATTTGAAAAGAAGAACCTCCATGTTTAGCCACTATTGATTTATTTTGGTTCCGGTTGGCAGATTTTTATATAAAAACAAAGAACAAAGTAATTCTCCAGGGCTGGCCTGAGCTGATTACATTAGAACCTGTTCTACCCTGTAGAACTGGGGAGGGCCTGATTTCCATCTGAGCAGCAAGCCTAAGACCAAGAATGACACAGACACATCAGAGGAAAAAGAAAACTTAAATACCTGCATGTTTGGGAAGTAAAATTCTGCAATGGAAGGAGTGTGGCAAGCAAATGGCTTTCACTGCTGAGTCAAAATCTTGAATCAATTGGTTGACCTATATTGGTTGAATGTATTATTCATTGATCCTCTGGATTTTACCAGCATAGACACATAGTTTCAAAGATATGTCAGTTAGGAACTGGCTATAAGTGACTGCAATCTGAAAAACAATGGCTTAAATGATTGAAGCACAAATAAGGTATCTGGAGGGAGGTCAGGCAGGGATGCTGAAAAGGCTCCACAAAGCCATTAGGGGCACAGACTTCTCCTGTTTTCTGTTCTGTCATCCTTCCCATCTGCTTGTTGCCTCATAGAGATGAGAAGGCTGCTATATCTTCTTTACTATTGCGTCTAAGCTCCAGGCAGAAGTAGAGAAGATAAGAGGCAGAGAGACATATGCCAGCTCGGTCTGCCCTCTTTTTTAAGGAGATTGCCTCAGAAGTTCCACCCAAAAGTTCAGCTAATATTTCATTGACCTGAACTGTTCCCAGCACCATGATTGCCATAATCAATATATCAACCATGTCCCTCAACCCAAAAGTTTCCTGTATACCCATCCCAGTCAATCCCTTCTTCTAGTCCTACCCCCAGACAACCACTTATCCCTGCATTTTCTGAAGGGATCAAACCATCACTCAGTTTTGAGAAAGGCCAAGCCAGACCTCAGTAGTGCAGGACAGTGACTCTAGAAGCCACAGTAAAATGCAAACGTGGTTCTGACGATTATGTGGTCTTTGTTATTGGCAGGATGTAGGTGGCCAAAGCTACAGGATCTGATGTGATAAGATGGAGAAAGGAGCAAAAGAGATGAGGAGATGAGAAGCAGGAGAAGGAGAGAAAAGGAAAAGAGAGGACGCATCAGGCAGATGAGAGAGCCTGGTCCAACAAAGCTTCACTGAGGAGATGCAACAGGTGAGAGTCTAAAAACTGTGATCACAGTTTCCAGATGCGGTGGGGGAAAAGGGCTTCCCAGAAGAGGGAAGCACAAGTGCAAGTGTATGGAAGTTTGAGAGGGTATGAACTGCATTAGTTCTAGCAGGAAGGACCATTAAAAAGGTAGCCTAGGGATCCCTGGGTGGCGCAGCGGTTTGGCGCCTGCCTTTGGCCCAGGGCGCGATCCTGGAGACCCGGGATCGAATCCCACATCAGGCTCCCGGTGCATGGAGCCTGCTTCTCCCTCTGCCTGTGTCTCTGCCTCTCTCTCTCTCTCTGTGACTATCATAAATAAATTAAAAAAAAAATTAAAAAAAAAAAAAAAAAGGTAGCCTAGTCCCTGAGGATCACATGTGATATTGTAAGCACTCTCCATAGGGGAGAGTCATTAAAAGATTTTAAGGATGGGGAATCATATGATCACATTTGCATTTTAGAGTGGAAAGCCTGGCTGAAATCTGTAGGCAAAATTGAAGAATAGCAAAATTAAGGAGTTAGAAACAGGTACAATGAATGATCCAGGTGAGAAGTCACGCGGGTTGCTATGGAGATAGAGTGGAAGAGGGAAGCAGGAGGAAGAGACTCTGGTGAAGATGGTAAGGAGGTAGGATAGGCAGGTTATTTAGATTAAGCAAGGTCACAGAGCAAAGAAGAGGCAGAGTGGAAGTTTCAAGCTGGCCACATGACCTTGAGCAAGTTACCTAATCTTGGGCCTTAATCTCCTCATATGTAAAGTAAGGCAAATAATAGTACCTGTTGTTGAGGTCATTCTCTGGGAGACTCTGGGTTTCTGCACATCTAGTGAGCAAGGCACTGACTGCCTTTTGTTTTGGATTCTCTTTCAAGGATGTTTATATCGCTCTGGAAGATAGAGGTCATGTCTCCCTCCAGAGTGAAGCGTAGGCATGTTTACTGCCTGTTATATATGATTCAGGTCCCCCAAGCTCAGAGTTTATCTCCTGAAACTCAACCCACTGTGGGTTGAGGTGCCATCTGGCTCTCTTTGTACCACTCTGAGGGAATTGTCACAAAGCGTGGATATTCTGGCCACCTCTGTTGCTGTGAGGAACATTGTTCTTTGTCTTTAAGCCAAAAATCTACCAGCATCCAACAAATGCTGGCAGGCTAACTTGTTAGCTGGAAAGTAGGGTTAAGTCCCATTCGAACCTTTCATGGGTCCTATTACCTATGTCACAGTGATTGTTGTGATTAATAGGGTTTACACTTGTAGACCAGTGGCTTCTAGTAAGCACTCAGTAAGGGTCTTGTGACGGAGCAAGCATAGTGTCTTTTTTTTTTTTCAAAGGTGACAATGTATTTATTTTACACGGATAAGTACATAGCAATAAGCATAGTGTCTTTTGAGTATGGCTCCTGTTGCCTGAGTGACTGCCTGGGCTCAAAGCTGGCTCTGCCACTTACTGGCCATAAGAATTTGGGACTATTTCTTCACCTCAGTGTCTCAGTTTCTTCTTCTTTCAAATATACATAATAATAATCATGATAATTAGCTCATGGAGTTGTAATAAGGTTTCAATGAGATGATGCACATACAATGCTTAGACATTATCCAGTATATAGTGAGCTTTTAATAAAGTATAGCCATTGTTACTATGTTATTATTTTTTGCAAGAGATGAACCATTATCTATAGAAATAGAATCATTATTTGGCTGTATTTCAAGAAGTTGTTAACCAGTACTGACTCTTTGTGGGTACCAGTTTAATTTCAACCTTAAGATGATGGTGATGATGATCACTAACAAATATTGGGCATTTTTATATACACTATGCCATTACTTTTGTATGCTTCCTCTCAATCTACAAAGCCATCCTATGTGATATTATTTTATTGTTATTTTACTGATGAGAAAACTTAAGTCACTTGCCTAAAGAAATGATGGAGTCATGACTCACACCAAGAATATCTGATTCCAAATCCTACGAGGAGATAAAAATATCTCAAACTGCAACTGCCCCCATGGTGACAATGTGGTGGTTTGTCCTCTCATATGAATTATATTCCAATTTCATCTAAAGAAACTCATAGTAGACATCTGGAGTGGTCACACCTGGATCACTTACTCTAAGTTTAACATCACCAACTTCCTTGACACCTCAGCAACTACTGTCCAGGAGCAGAGATTACTTAGGAACTTATACCCATGCTCCATTCCTCTAGGAGGGCTACAGGAGGTGACTACACAGAAGCGCACTGTGCCAGCTAGGGTACTTTCAGCTGCACACAACTAAAAACTCTAAATTGAGTGGCTTAAACAGTGATGAACACTTATTATCCCATAAGATGAGTTAATTCAGCAATATAGTAATCCCTCATGGACCTAAGTTCTTTGCATCTGTCTGTTCTATCACCATTACACTTTTTGGTCTATTCCTTATCTTATTATTATTATGAGAAAAAGCTCCCAGTAGATATCAGCTCTCCATGACACATTGGCCTGAATTATCTCTCTTGTTCACACTCAAAGCAGTCAGTGGCAAAGGAATGTGATGTTGTAAAGACTGTATAAGACCAAGCAGCATTCACACCCAGGGGATGGAGTCATAGATAAACATGGTAACTGGAATAAAATAGGATACTATTGGGGTGTCTGGATGGCTTAGTCTACTAGGCATCTGCCTTTGGTTTAGGTCATGTTCCCAAAGTCCTGGGATTGAGCCCCAAGTTGGGGTCCCTGCCGGGGGTGGGGGTTTGCTTCTCCCTCTCCCTTTGCCTGCCACTTCACCTGCTTTTGCTCACTCTCTCTCATTCGCTCTCTCTTTGTCAAATAAATAATAAATAAATAAAATCTTTTTTTTTTTTAAATGGGATACCATTGGGAAAGATTGGATGTTGGTTAAGTGGCCAGTGTTTTCTATAGCTACTTGAAAAAAAATATGCTGGATCATTAAATTTCTTCAGCCCATATAATGTGCCTATCTTTCTGCCCGACATTTGATTGGCCTAACTAGCACTTTTCCAGATAAAATGAGCACGTAAATAAGGAAGAGAAGGAAATGTACTTTCTTTGCTATCTGCTAAGCTACCATCCAGAGTTCCGTCCGGGGGATCCCTTTTAATTACTGGACCCTTCCAGACATGTCCTAATCATTTTGACTCCTAGTGAGAATGGATTAGACTCAAGCTAGCAACATTGCTAGCTACACACTCTTGGCAAAACTGAGGCTCGGATACATATTGCATAACTTGCACAAGGATAAAAAGTGGTAACTTGAGATTCAAATCTACATACTGGATTGTGTATCCCAACCTCTGTCACTACTTGGTGGGAAACGATTTAGCATTTTGTTTCCCATCATTGGCTTAATGAGCTTATGTAAAGCCCATAGAGCATAGGAGGCACACATAAAAAGAAAGCAAAGAAGTGGCACTGTGAGGTACAAAGATGCACAGTAAGCAAAGCTAGGATGAGAGATGGACTGGACTGGGATTCATAAGAGAAGATGGTGAATATTTGTTCCTAAGCAACACTGCACTGTAAACAGTTTTTTCTTTTGTTAAAATCATCTGCTTGTGTATCTAAAAGGGAAAGTTAAAAAAAAAAAAACTCAGTTTCCAAATCACGTGTTTTTTTAAGAAAAGCATTTAGAACTCTGCCTGCAGCAATTAAATATTCCCAGCTACCCAAGTTCATTTTCTGTTAACTTTATTGAATAAGTGGAGACCCAGGTTAGCAAATTCTTTATCTTTTATTAAGCTACCTCTTCAGCATCTGTCTTAAGTGATTTGAAAAGTGGTTTTGGGTCTCCCTCCTTCAGATTTTCCCCATTTTTCTGTGCAGATATCTATCTGGAAACACTACTAAACTGAGAAAAGGTGAAAAGCAAATACTAAACAAAATGTTAAAAGCACTAAGACTTTATAATTTGTTCAAAATATAAAAAAAGAATTCATAGACAAAAGATTTACATTTTACAAAATTGAGAATAGCTGCATAACCCAAAACAAATGAAAAATCATTGCTCTATTTTTGATCAAGATGCAGAATAGTTTGACCTAAGATTTCAATTATGCATATCTCAGCAAATTCCTGTATTTGATTTAAATTTTTAAAATTTAAGTATGGCTGATACACAATGTTACATTAGTTTTGGGTGTATAACATGATGATTCAATATCTCTAAACCTTATTCCGTGCCCACCACAAGTGTGGCTACCATCTGTCACTCTGCAATGCTATTATAATCCCACTGACTATATTTCCTATGTGTGCCTTTTATTCCTGTGACTCATTCATTCCAGAACTGGAAGCCTGTATCTCTCACTTCCCTACACCCATTTTGCCCATCCCCCACCCTCTCCCCTCTCGGAACCACCAGTTTATTTTCTGTTGTTATAGATCTGATTCTGCTTTTTATTTGTTATTCATTTGTTTCATTGTCTGTATTTGATTTTCATCTTTAAGTAAAATCTCAAGTTATATGGATGGGCTATTAAAGATTTCAGAGGCTGAGTCAATAGCATTCATTATCATGAGAAGGATTATTATTATCCTTTACATTGGGGAAGCACTGTTTATATGCATTTATCCAATAGGAAGAGTCCATCGATCACTGATAAAATATTTATTATACATTGCATGCCCTATGGCAAGCCAGGAGCAGATTTCAAATAACTGGGATATCAGATACTGACCTGAGTACCCACAGTAGAAGCAGATGTATCATGATTAGTAAATTCTTTCTCTAACCCAAAGAGAATGACACTTGAATTTCCTGAACAGCTTAAGTTGAATGTCAAAGATGAGCTCTCCTCAGGAAGTAGAGTGAACACTAGGAAATTACTCAGGTCAAAAAGAAGAATCAATAATGTATAGATTAGGAATACAACAAGATAGAAAGGGTTGGGTGGGTGAAGGAAGAGCCCTTCTTAGCCATTCCAAGGAGTGAGATACAGCTGGCTTGGAAAGACAGGATTGCCATCACTCCATCCACCATCTGTCATCTTCATTTTGAGTGAGTTCAGAGCTTGGAAATGTGGGTTGACTACCTGAGGTCCCCAAGGTAGTTGGACTGAGCCAGGTTTCTTGAATCCAGCCAGTTGTTCTCAATTCTCAACTCATCTTCTCTTACCAAAATCTCCTAATAATTCCCTCTGCTCAGGAAATCCACATCAACTGAGTGAGTCTTGAAAAAGATACATCATGGAATAGAGAATTTCCAGGTTGGAAGAAACATCAGTGCTCATCCAGCCTCTTCATTTAAAAATGGTAAGATGGAGAGCTGTAAAGGCTTCATGAGCTTTCCACCATCACCTCTTTTACAGCCTTCTTGCTGTAGAAGTGATATAGAAGGAAAAGAAAGAAGGGAGGACGGCCAACATCTTTTAGCCCAGCAAACACCTCTGTTTCTTCCCTCACTGTTGCCTCATTTACTCACTCACTGCATCTCTTCTTTCATGATGAAAATCAAAATAGGTGGTGAAACCTGGGAGCCTTCCACTAACTCCACTCCCTCTGCTCACCTTCTCAACCCAGATATCAACTGCCAAATATCTCCTTTATTCTCCTCAACCACCACCTCTTCTCTGCTTCTTCTTCTGCATTCCTTACTTCTTACCAAGGTCATTTCTATTATAACTTTGTCACCTCTCCAAGCTTGTCCATCTCCAGTCCACTTTCCACACCTGCAGTGTGTGCATTTGACTATAGCACTTTCCAGATGCAAATCCTTTATGGCCTAATTATCTTCAGAATAAAATTTAAACTTGCTGTACAATTATACAAGATCCTTCCTCATCTGACTCCTGCCCTTTCCAGCTACATATCCCTTACCCATTTATTCACTGAATACAGATAAGTGGAGCCTGGAAAGTATGCCAGGCAATCTAAGCACTGAATGCACATGCACACACTTAGCCATACATTGCCCTTTATGCTTCTGCTCTTAAAGGTTTCCCAAGGTGCCATTCTTTCTCAAACTCTGTTTATCTGCTGCAACTCTGACCTGTTTCTCCTTTCTCACTCCTACTTATACTTCTTTTTGTTTTGCTTTATACTTTTGTCCTTGGATTGGATATATTCTCCTCCAAGAATCATTCTCTGACCACCTATGCTGGATGAATGACTGACATTTTTCCATAGTTCCCAGAACTTTTCATACATCATGGTTTGTCTACATCCCCCATTAGCTGTAAGTTTGTGGAAAGCAAAGGCTATTTTTATATCTCTGTACCCCCAGCACATGATCTGTTGCATAATAGCATAAAAAGCATTTAATAATTATTTGTTGAATGAGTGAATATATGAATGCAGTCTTATCCTCCTAAACAGGTGACTGTTAGTCCTTCTTAGCCTCGTCTGTGGGACTGGACTTCTTGGCTATACAATTTCATCTCTAGAGTATATAAGGATGGTTTATAGACCAATAAAAAGGAAACAAAGACTAAGGGTTTTAGCATAAACCAAAATAAGCTTAAAAAGACCGAAACAATTCTTCTGCCACTGTTTTCTGTGCAACCTTGGGCAAATCACCTCATTATTTTTATTTTCTTCATCTGTAAATGGTGGTGAGGAGGACTGAAATTTACCCTAAAGTCATATACATCATTTGGCAAGATTTAACAAGTGCTTCATTATCAACTTCTAGAAACTTAACTGGAGAAATTGACAAGCTAAACCTTAGATTCATATAGAAATTCAAGGGACCCAGAAGAGCCAAAGCAATATTGAAAAAGAAGAAAAAGGTTGAAGGACCCACACTTCCCAAATTTAAAACATACTACAAAGCTACAGTAATCAAGACAGAGTGATACTGGTCTAAAATTCAGTGTATAGACTAATGGCTTAGAATTGAGAGTCTAGAAATAAACCTTTACGCTTATAATTGGTTTTTAACAGGGTGTCAAGACAGTGCAATTGGAAAAGAATAGTCTTCAACAAATGATAGTGGGGCAATGGCATATTCCCATGCAAAGGAATGAAATTGGAGTGCTACCTTAGACACATACAAAAACCAAGTCAAAATGAATGAGAGGAATGCCTGGGTGGCTGAATGGTTGGGCACCTGCCTTTGGCTCAGGTCGTGATCCTGGGATCCGGAATTGAGTCCTGCATCAGGCTCGCTGCAAGGAGCCTGCTTCTCCCTCTGCCTATGTCTCTGCCTCTCTCTCTCTCTCTCTCTCTCTCTCTCTCAGTCTGTGTCTCTCATGAATAAATAAATAATATTTTTTTAAAAAAGAATCAGAGATCTAAGTGAAAGAGTTAAAATTATACAGTTCTGACAAGAGCATAGGCTTAAATCTTTATGACCTTCATGACCTTGGATTAGGCAAAAGCACAAGTGACACCGACAAAAACATTAACTGAACATAAAAAAAATGACAAGCTTCTGTGTTTTAAATGACATGTTAAGTAAAGAGAAAAGACAATTTACAGAATGGAGGAAAAATTTTCAATTCATATATCTGACAAAAGGCTCATATATAGAATATATGAAGAACTATTATTTAATTCAATAATTAAAAGACAAATATCCCAATAAAAATGGGCAAAGGATCTAAATAGGTATTTCTCCAAGGAAGATACACAAATGGCACATGAAAAGATGTGCATCATTAGTCATCAGAGAAATGCAAATCAAACCCACAATGAGATACTATTTCGGATGGCTGTAATCAAAGATAATAGCAAGTATGACAAAGAGGTGGACAACCTGGAACCCTTATACATTACTGAATGTTAAATGGTGCAGCTGCTTTGGAAAATAGGCTGACAATTCCTCAAATGGTTAAGCATAGTTACCATGTGATTCAACAATTCTATGCTTAGGCATAAACATAAGAGAAAGGAAAGTATATGTCCTCAGAAAAACTTGAACACGAATGGTCATAGCAGCATTATTCATAATGCAGCCAAAGTTGAAAGCAACCCAAATGTCTATCAACTCACTAATGGACGGATAACATTGTAGCATGTCCATAAAGGATTATTATTAATCCATCAAAGGAATGAAGTACTGTTTCATGCTACAACATGCATGAACCTCAAAGCGAAAGTAGCCACTCACAAAGGACTACATATGGTATGATTCCACTTATACTTACTCCATTTCCATTATAAAATGTCCAGCATAAGCAAATGTGCGGTAACATTGATTAACGATTTTCTAGAACTGAAAGGGATTGAAAGATTGGGGAGCGGTGGCTAAGAGGTGTGGGGTTTCTTTGTGGGGTAATGAAAATATTTTAGGGCAATCCGGGTGACTCAGCGGTTTAGTGCTGCATTCAGCCCAGGGCCTGATCCTCGAATCAGGGGATCGAGTCCCACGTCAGGCTCCCTGCATGGAGCCTGCTTCTCCCTCGGCCTGTGTTTCTGCCCTCTGTATGTGTGTGTGTGTGTGTGTGTCTCATTAATAAATAAATAAATAAAATCTTTAAAAAAAAGAAAAAATATTTTAGCGATGTGATACACATTGAATTTTACACTTTAAAATGAATGAATAATATGGTATGGGAATAATATTTCAATAAAATTGGCAAAAACAAATTAAAAAAGCTACAGCCCCACCCCTTAAGATTATTTTTCATCCAGAGGATCTTCTTTCTTTGGAGCCTCTATATCCTGTGCTTTCTGCTTGTCAGCCAGGGGCTTAATCACCCAATGCATATGCACAGACACACTCATACAGACATATAAACACACATGCTCACACACACACTCATTCACATGGACTCATACACAAACACACACATGCAATCCGACTCATACAAACACAAACACACACTTATACACTATTCAGCCCTTCAGGCACAATGACTACCCTGGCTTTTTGGCTGGGGCAATAGCTAGGGACTAACATAAATCAGTACCAAAACAATTGTTTTCATTTCTTTTCCCTTGAGCCGGAGGAAGAGTGGAGAAGGGAAGAATGGATGTCTCACTTTGAACTTCTCACTTTGCTGCGTGTGTGGGACTCTGACCTCACTTCAGCAGCCTCCAAGCACAGGTCCCAGGAGTGAAAGAAATAATGAAGTCTAGTTGGAGCAGCTGATGCCGCCTTCTCTGTGTCTCTGAGAGGCAGCTGCCTCAGAGTTGTGATTGCAGGAGAGCCAGACAGGACTATGCCCACAAATCTCCACCCCACACCCTAGTCCTGGCATAAGACTAGTAGAAGGAGCTCACTTATTTGGCACAGATAGCTTTCAAACTGCTGTGATTCAGGTGCTTGGCTTGCCAGGATCTGTTCCATCACTGTGGCCCCCACCTCAGGAGGTAGACTTGCTGGATTTAAATATAATCCCACCTCCTTGATTCAGGAAAGGTCCCTGCCTAATTACAATCTTTGATATGCAGTAAGAAGTTTGCCATTGACTTTTGGGAAGTTCTTTGCTCTTAAAAAAGTCTTGGAAAGTCTCTTGTTTCCTCTTCCTGGACATGGACTAGGATTGCTCCGGGGAGCCATCCTGCACTAGAAAGGGGCAGGCTCAGTGTATTCCTGGAAAGAGTAGGAGTGACAGGATGAAGTTCAGTCCTTGGTGACAGCCTCCAGATCAATCAGTCCTGGAATTGTCTCTTTTTTTTCCCACTTCCTGCTATGTGCAGCCATAAATCCATCTGTAGTTGAGGCTATTTGGCTTGAGATTTTTGAGCCTTGATGTTGAAAGCATCCTAACTGTTGAAGAGACTTCCCGAGGGTGTGTATCACAGCTTGGAGGGGACAGTGATGGCAGTTAAGCTGTGGGAAGGGTGCTCTCCCACTTGCCTGTGTATCTGTGAGCAGACATTGTATGCAGCGAGTATGAGGATTTTTGGACGACTGAGTTCAGTTGCTCATTCACTCATTCATGAAACAAGCCCATGTTAAGCCATCTCTATGCCCAACAAATCCCTTAATGTGAGGGGAGGGGTAAAGTGTATGAGTATGTATGTATGTGCAAATGTGCACACGTGCTTGTTTTCTTCCAGAGGATTATTGGATTTGCTGCAATCTGCCCTCCTGGCTGAAGTCAGTGGCTCCATAAAGAGGAGTCCTTATCTCTACATCCCTCCCATGTCTCGTCGCTAATTCTGTGCTGACCAGAATGGCAAAGACTACTGTGATGGGGGGGGTGGGGGAGGTGGGGGCAGGTATGGTCAGTGCCAAGTGGTGTACAAATGACAGGCTCTGGCATTCATGATCTTTGCACCAGGAAGCAAGGCCTCAGACCTCAGAGGGGGCGGTGCACAAAGCACATCCAAACAAGGTTCATCTCCTATAATTGATTTCTTCTGGCAGGTCTGACCTCCTAATAGTGCCCCTGCCTAGGCTGGAGCTATTATAATTAGTCTCTGGTCCCCAAGACACCGACCACATGCTGACTTTAGAGACTGGCTTTCTGGGTTTAGAAACTTGTCAGAGGTAATTCACAAAGCAAATAATTCACTTTAAAAAACAGTGCTATGTTTTGATCGCCCCCCCCCCAGTTTTGCAAAGCTAAATTATGGTGTGATTTAACATTCAAATTGTTAATATCACACAGTGCTAGTATGATAAATAAAAAATAACTATATTATCTTCTCTATAGACCAAAATAGCCATTAGATTAAATTCTGCTTCTATTCCTACCTTTCAAATGTTTTAGTAAACTGGAGATATCCATTTCTGCAAAATGATAAATTAAAATGTTGTTAAGACCAACAACCAGGGTTACATCTAATAACTAACCACTAGAGACATTTCTATCAAAATCAAGGAAAGATGAAGATGACCTCTATCAGGCACTATCATTTAAGATTATTGTGGAAATTCTACCCAATGAAACAGAATTTTAAAAATCAAAGGAAGAGATACCAGGAATAAAAGAAAAAACAAATTATCATTATCTTGCAGAATCATGATGTGCTTTGTTTTAACAATGATCTCAATAATTATAACTGACTTCTCAATGAACTAGATATTTACCAACCAATCTGGAAAAATAAATGCTATTGTCTACAATGATTATTTGATTTTATGTTATTGTTCCAGGTAGGACTTCAACCCAATCATTATTGTCCACTGGCTAAAGGTTACTTATTTCAAAGCTCAAGCCATCATATTCAGCCAAGTGTTGTGCAACACCAAACTGGTTATGACTAATAATTTGATATAATACTCGGGAGTGCAAATTTGCAAATCCTCTATGTCTTTGATTTTAAGTTGCAATTTTAAAATTGTAAATATTTGAAAAATTGAGGTGTATTTTAAAGTTGATGTATATGTTTAATGAGTTAGTGTATCCTTTTTCCTGAATGGCTGTTATTAATTTATAGCCTTAGAATGGGACAACGTTACCCCAAATTGGCTGCACGATGAGTGTTTTATTGTGGTTTCCAGAGGGCCAGGTGGGTGTGTGGTAATGTCCACAGTGAGTATTTTCTACGTTAGACACACTAGGGCTCCCTGAGGCAGGAATATGGCAGCTTCGTCCAAGTGTGAGCCTGGTGTGTTGTATATAGTTCTTTCCAAACACTCTGGAGGACTGTGCTGGCCCAACACCCAGGTTTTCCTTCAGCCCCCATGTAGAGAGGGGGTGTCTTTCCCTTTCAACACAGTTACTGATTAAGCTTTGTAATTTTCATAAGAGAGCTCTAACCTGATCTACCTGGTTGCTTATTGAGGTGTGTGACCTGTCATTTCCTCTGGAAAATGTTACCCCCAAGTTCTTGCTGCGGAGAACAACCTTGAACTCACTTTCATCCCAAACTCATCAAGAGCTTGGTGATGAGAGATAATGCCTGTAGATAATTGTCTGAGGGGCACACCGACTCAAATCTTTCTCTAGATCGGTTATATTTAAGTGTTTCTTAACCATGGAAATGTTTGTTCAAGGATAAAAGAGATGGACACAAAGCTCTTGCAATTGAAGTGGATGAAGGAATAAGAACCTCATCTATACCTTTATTTTCACCCCCACCAGACCCCAACTCCCAGGAGAATCTGAGGAGATAGCAGAGAGTATACTTTAAAATCAATTATTCTAGGCTTCTTTCATTTGTACCTGAGTCATTCAAAATCACCAGAGAGCTGGTTCTATGAACAATTGTTTTTATTCCCTGAACTTTGAATGTAAGCCATGAATCTGAATAAAGAGATATTATCAAAATGGGTGCAGGTGCACACTGTGCACACTCATTCACACACACAAACTAGCTAAATGAAACATATTGTTTCTTATTGAAGTTAATTGAAACTTACTGCAATTGTGCATGTCCAGATGGATACTTAAAAATTTTTTTTTAACAAATTATTATATGACAGGACATGTCAGCTACTATTCTAAGAGTTTGCAAATGTTAATTCACTGAAATTTCTTTAAAACCCTACAGGGTAGATTCTATAATTATCTACATTTTGTAGATAAAGAAACTGAGGCACAGAGAAGTTATGCAAATCACTCAAAGTCACACAGCTCTGAAGTAGAGGAGCTGGCATTTAAATCCAGGCATTCCAGCTCTTGAGTCTACTTCCTGACCCACTAGCTGCCTCCTCTTCATAAATGCCCACAGGAATAAAAAAATCCTTTTGGAGTTTAGTAGTTGGAGAAGACATTATTCTGAATAGATGATTTTCTTAGAAGTTTTAGACACTGATTCTTATAACTAAACTTCAGGCCTCTTGACTGAGCCTTTAGGGGAGCTCAGAGGTATCAAGTCAGCTTGCAAGAGGCCCTCTCATCATCCCTACAAAATGTGAGCTTTTTGCAATCCTATACTTTTTTAATGTGGCAAATTTACAACATCCCCTGACCTTCCATGCTATGCACATGGTGGAAGGAGAGCCCCTCCACTGACCACCACAGAGGTCTCACTCTCCCTCCTCTGCATTTCCAAAATCTCTACCCAGAAATCTCTCTCTCCACTGACCTATAGCATCCACCCTCTAGTGCTCAGAAGGCAAAAGCACCCATCAGTCCCAGAGAAGCTCACATAAGCCCAACAGAAGAGACAAAGGAGAGAAGACACAGGACAGAGCAGGAGGCACAGGGCAGGCGTCAGGCCAGGCAGGTGTCCTGGCCAATAAGGGGAGCTGTTTTTTTAAAATTTTTAATTGAATTTAATAAATTTTTTAATTGAATTTAATAATTTTTTAAATTGAAGTGGATGCCTTGTCTTACCCAGTTTATTATCAAAGCATATGAGTTTCCCTCACTCTGCAAAAGGAAATACCTACAGTTTTTGGTGGGGATTATAACAAGCTTTGAACTCACAGAGAAATCTGAGGCAGGAACTCAGACATAGAAGCAATGACATAAGAAGTGAGATGATTGGGTAACGGGGCACATTAGGGGTCCCTGCTGTGCAGGGACATGGACTTGGCTGAGGAGTGAGGTTCTTGCGAGAGGGGGGGGCGAGGTGTCACGTGTGCCCCAGAAGCTGGGGACACTCATCAGAAAATGGAAAGCAAGTGCTTTGGCCAATCACATGGTCCTTGTAGCCCTGAGAGCTGTCTTGGGAGGTTCAGAGAAGCTCTAACCCTGGGCTTATATCCTGCAGTAGCCACCACCTGGTCACACAGAGACAGGCAGAGGTTCAGGGAGTGTCTGTGCCCCTCCCCCATGAGTGCCTTGACCCCACTTTGCACATCCTGAACTTCCCCTATTGCCCTCTCTCTTCAGGTTATTTTAGGTATAAATTAAGAAGTTACCTCAGCAGCTCAGGCCATGCAACTGAAAGATGTGGATGTTGGCCCCAGGGATGTGAGCCCTGTGATAATAGGACCCAATCAGCTACAAGAGCTTTGTGTTGCCAATGTGTGGGCAAATGAGCCAGAAACCCAGATGAGTGAACAAAGCAAGAGCCTCACTACTGAAAGCAGGAGACCAGGCAAGAATTGGAAGGGCAGCTAAACCAAGAGATGACAAAAAATGAAGCTAAGGCATCTGGGACCCTCTATTCCCAAGGCAGTGTTCTTTATTCAGCCTGTCCATTACCTCCCCCCAGAGATACTTATTTTTAAAAATATCACATTCCAGATCCCATTCCCAAAGAGTCTAATTTGTCAGCCTGGGGTGGGCTCTTGCCTTGTTTTGTTTTTTTAAGCACCCATATAATTCTAATATGCTGCTGCGATTGAGAACCACCGTACCAAGCCTATTCAGGTACTCTGCACACTGGTGAGGTTTAAGAAGCCCTGGTTAGACTATCAGACGAGCTTGGGGGCTGGTATTATTATTATTATTATTATTATTATTATTATTTTAAATTTTATTCATCCATTAATGAAAGGCACACAGAGAGAGGCAGAGACATAGGCAGAGGGAGAAGCAGGCTTCCTTTGGGGAGCCTGGTGTAGGACTCGATCCTAGGACCCCGGGATCATGACCTGAGCCAAAGGCAGATGCTCAACTACTGAACCATCCATGTATCCCTGGCTTTAATGAGCACAGAACACATGATCCTCCCTCCCTCTTATCCAAGTTGCATTTTTACATTTCTAAGATTATTTGAATACTACAAGGTAAGAACGTGTCTGTCACTTCAAAACATAAAGCAACTAAAAAAAAAAAAAAAAAAGACAGAACTCAAAGGAGAACTAGTAAATCCACAATCACAACTGGAGATATTAACATAACTCTTTAACAAATAAAAAAAACAAACAAACAAAGAAGAAAAAAATATCATACTATATACTGATGATTTCAAATACAGAATTAACAAATATTACTAGATAACACGTTGACTTCCATCAACAAATAAAAAGCTGGCCAGGCTGAAAATCAACAACTCTCTTTAAATCTGTAAGAAAGAAGAGAACACAGAGCAAATCAAGATTGCCCCCGAGATTGGAGAGACAGACAGGTGGCCCAGGGTGGCAAGGCTTACTGGAGCAGAGACTCACACGCAGAAACCACCATGGGAACCAATGCCAGGGTAGGAAAACCTGAGCTGCAATTGACAAATTGTTGGAAGCTCAGTGTGGACAGCTGGGAGTTAAAAAAAAAAATTGCAAGGGAACCAAATCATATGTGTGCCCTCACACTTCTGTGAGTTTTCTCTCTAGTTGCGGGACCAAATTCTCACAGTAAGTATCAGAGAAAAATTTCCCTATGCTTCCAGCAGGGGGAGGGAAGAAGGAATTATTTTAAAATACAGTCAATAGGGGCAACCAATTGCTAATCACAAGAAGCTTATCAATTCACCTAAGGAGATGCTTGACCAGGGTTTAAATTGATTCTCAGAAAAATGATGACAAAACCACGGAATGCTTTCCTCCTACATGGACTCCCAAAACATGTGAACTACCTCAGGATTTGTGTGTAGATTTATTTGCTGAATTCATTGTCTTATCTCAATAGCATTTTCCCCTAACCTAGCTGTCTCTTTGCCAGTAACTATGGATGCCATGCCTGATATGGTCATCATATTACTCTCCCTCAGTTTTCAAATAAAGAAAAACATACCACGTTAAAAATTGCATTAGTCAGACTTATACCTTCAGTCATGCTGGGGTAGCTAGTTTCCGATTAATTTTCTTGCTAAAAACAGTTATAAAAACAATATAATTTGGAAAAAATGCTTGAAGTCATTAAATAATGACAAGAATAGCCAGGATTTAAGGGACAAAGATACAGAAGAAAATAGAAATGCTATGTGTTGAGTGTTATGGGTTGAATTGTGTCTCTCCCAAAATTTAAATGTTGAAGTCCAAACTCCCAGTTTCTCAGAGCATGACCTTATTTGGAAATAGGGTCTTGCAGATGTAATTTTAAGATGAGGTCATGCTGGAGTGGAATATGCACCTAATCCAATATGATTGTGTACTTAGAAAGGGGGAAATTTGGACACAGAAACAGAGACACAAGAAACCATGTAAAATTGGCCATATGCTTTCCACAAGCCAGTGAACTATCAAAATTTAAGAATGAGTCCTAGAACATATCTTTCCACCTTCAGAGGAAGATGGTCCTGCCAATACCTTCATCTCAGACTTCTAGCTTCCAGAGCTGTGAGACAATAAATTTCCCTTGGGGAAGCAACCTAGTTTGTGGTACTTTGTTATAGCAGCTGTAGCAGACTAATACATTGGGTTTGCTATTTTGTATAAAACTTCCTCTTGAGTCATTTGTCAACATATAAGTTACATGTTGAGACACCAGGTAGGAACTGAAAAGCTAAAAACTAAACAGAGACTTCCATGGAGTTATAGTGCTGGGAAGTCAAAACCTGATCTTAGCACCAACGAAAAAGGAAAGGCCTTGTTAAGCAAGCTAGAATTTCAATTAAGATTCAGGAATTAAAAGAAAATGGAAGTATATAAGCATTGACTGGATTAAGGCAATATGGCTATGGTCTAACTGCCTATCAGGAGCAAATTAAATGCTCACTATAGGAAGATAGCATACCTAAACCTCTACACTTTACTTGTATAAGCCAGCCCAGATACAGACCCACAGGTGTTTTGGATAATGTAGATATCAGACCAGGATTTTATAATATCTAAGATTAATACATTGAAAAAAACAGATACATTTTGGTAAATTTCATCACAGAATTGGAATCTATCTATAAAAAGTCAAGTAAAAATAAAACTATTGAAAGAAAGGGATGCCTGGGTGGCTTACTGGGACTCCTGGGTGGCTCAGCGGTTGAGCATCTGCCTTCAGCTCAGGGCATGATCCCAGGATCTGGGATCGAGTCCCACATTGGGCTCCTTGCGAAAAGCCTGCTTCTCCCTCTGCCTGTATCTCTGCCTCTCTTTCTCTCTCAGTCTCTCATGAATAAATAAATAAAATCTTTAAAAAAAAAACTACTGAAAGAAAAATTGATAAACAAAGTTATTTAGTATATTACATCACGCAAAAGACAGAATTAGTAAACTGAAAGATAGGTCAAGAGGAAATGTCCAGGTGGAAACCCATAGATATTTAAGATCAGAAAATACAGACACTTCCTTTAGAGACATACAGAACATGATACAGAAATCTGCCATTAAAAAAAAGAAATCTACCATTTCTGTAACTGGAGTCCCCCCACCTTACCCCTCAAAAAATAGAGGGGGACAAAAATAATATTTGAAGAGATACTGATCATTTTCCAAAACCATTGAAAGATATCCGGCCACACATTCAAGTAACTTTAAGAATCTCAAATAGGTTACATGAAAAGAAAACCACAGTTAGGTACTTTATAGTCAAAGCTGAAAACCAAAAGAGAAAACCTTGAAGATTTATCAGAAACCAAGACTTGGGGGCTAGTTGTGTTCATTGTTAATGGAATTTTTGTTTCTCTCAGCTGACAGAGCAAGAAAATATAAGTATGCACATTAACCCATGTATATATACACACATCTATAAGTATTCCTTTGTCTATCCATCTATGCATACCCATTTATAGGAGATCATCATGCTGATATCTTCATATGAAGGTTTCTGATACAATTTACATATAAAAGGAATGATATATCCTTGGAGAAATGGCTAATTCTGGGATTGCAGTTGGTAATATACAAAATAAGACTGGAGGATCTTGTAGCCCAGAAAGTAAGAAAGGGCTTAAAAAAAAAAAAACAAGCTCACATTAATGATGGTGAAAGAATATAGGAACACAGGAGCCAACTGAAAGGGCAACCAACAGCCAAAGTTAGAATAAGGTAAGCAAAAATAAATTAATGTTGGATTATAACAACACTAATTGTGGCCATACTGAAGTATAATATATCCAAGAGTGCAAAGTAACATAAATAAATAAATAAATAGGGTGCCTGGGTGGCTCAGTTAGTTAAGTGTCTGCCTTCAGTTCAACTCATGATCCCAGGGTTCTGCTATTGAGTCCCTGCATTAGACTCCCTGATCAGTGGGAAATCTGCTTCTCCCTCTGCCTCTCCCTCTGCCCCTGCTTGTGCTCCCTCTCTCTCTCTCTTTCTCTCAAATAAATAAATACAATCTTAAAAAAATAAATTATTAGATACACAATGGATAAATAGATAGATAGATGAGAATAGACAAATCTACTGTGCACAAGAATTGCAAATAATTTATGTAGATGCTCCAAGCTCAAAGGCATGGAATATAACTCTCCACTCCTTCAGTGTGGCTGTCATTAGTAACTTTTTTTTTCCAAAAAAATACAAAATAAAAAGGGAATAACTTTAGAAATCTGACAAACATTCCCTGGCTAGGTCATTAACAATGGCTTCATGCTGATAATGTGTGCCCTTGATATGATATAAGAATGGCACTTTACCTCTGTGGTCTTTCTCCCTGCCAAAAAACCCCACAATTCAAGAAAGAGAACAAAGATTGGGGGGAAAAACCCGGAATATCCAAGGACTGTGGGACAATTACAAAAGGTACGAAATACCTGTGTTGGGAATACCAGAAGAAGAAGAAAGAAAGTAACAGAAGAAATATTTGAAACAATAATAACTTAGAATTTTCCCATACTAGTATCAGACACCAAACCACAGATGCAAGAATCTCAGAGAATACCAAATAGTATAAATGCCAATAACATATAGAATACTGTATGTAATAACTCAAAAATAAACATTCTTTTAAGTATATGTGAAATATCTACCAAAATTTACTGTACACTGGGCTATAAAGAAAATATTAACAATACTGATGGATTGAGATCATACAGGGTATGTTGTCTGACAATGGATCTAAGCAAGAAACCAGAAATAAAGAGTAACTCAAAAATCTTCCAGATGTTTTTAACTAAAACAATATGTTTCTACATAATCAATGGATCAAAGAATAAGTCACAATACATATTAGAATATATTTTGAGGTGTGTTTTAATAAAAAGATTACTTGTCAGTTTTGTGGGATGAAGGTGAAGTGGCGCTTAGAGGGAAATTTGTAGCCTTAGATGTATATATTAACAAACGAGAATGAAAAACAATTATCTAACTACCCATCTCAAGAAACTGTTATTTTGCTTGGTTCAAGTTAATTAATAAGCAATTGAATCTGCAGAAACTATAACAAAGAAAACAAAAGAAGAGAAGAAATCAATAAAGTCAAAGCCAACATATAATGGAGAGCATCAACAAAGTCAAATTAAAATGACTTAGTAATCCCTAGCAAGATAACTAAAACAATATCTAGAACACCAAATATCAGAAACAGAAGAGGGAATGTAACTGCAGAGTCTACAGGCATCAAAAATATGAGAACACTATAAGCAACTTCATGCCAATAAGTTTAAGCTAAGTTAAGGATGTCCATCACCACTTATATCAGGATTGTACTGGCAGTCCTTACTAATTTAATAAGCCAAGAAAATAAATAAATAAATAAATAAATAAATAAATAAATAAATATTAGGAAGGGAGAAATTAAACTTACCATATTTGCAGATAATGTACTTTGTGCACAGAAAACCCAAAGCACATATAAACAAATTATTGGAATTCATAAGTAAATAAGTAAGGAATAGTTTTGGAGATAGGAGTCAATAAAATTAAGTTTTATTCCTCTATGCAAACATAGATAATTAGACAATGAAATTTTTAAATGAAACTATTTACAATAACACAAAATTCATTAACTACAAGGAAGAAATTTAGCCAAAGTTGTACAAGACCTCTACTATACTGAGACAAAGTAAAGAAGGTCCAGATAAATGGAGGGATATAGAATGCTCACAGATTGGGAGGACAATATTTTACAAATGTCAACTCTTTCCACATTGATGTCTCTATTCAAGGCAACCTGAATAAAATTTACAGCAAGTTTTTTCTGGACATTGACAAACTTACTTTAAAATTTATCAAGAAAAGCAAAAGGTCATTAGTAGTGAGACAGTTTTAAAGAAAATAGAATAGAATCGGAGGACTGATACTGCCAAATACTGAGACTTTTAGACAAGAACAGCAATTAAAATGGCATGCAACTAAAACAAGAATAGACAAACAGGCCAGTGGAACAGAATGGCAAATCCAATATTAGACTTATGTATATATCATACGTGCCATCGAAATATGGTGAAGAAAGAATAACTTTTTCAATAGTTGATGCCTGATCAATTGGTTATCCCTATAGAAAAGAAAATTGAACTTCCCGTCTAAATCACACCATATGCAGAAATCAACTCCAGATAGAGTATAGACTTAAATGTGAAAAATAATAACGATAAAGTTTCTAGAAGATAATGTAGGAGAATATCTTTATCGCTTTGGGTGAGATACATAAAGATATCCTAAACAGTATATATAAAGAAAAATCATAAAGGAAAACACTGATAAACAGAACTTTGTTAAAATTAAGAACAACTATTTATCAAAAGATATGATTAAAGCAGTGAAAAGGAAACTAGAGAGAAGAAATTTGCATAATATATATCTGAAAAACGACTAATAATCAGAATATACAAAGAGCTCCTATGAATCAATTACAAAATATAAACAATCCAATAAAAAATGGGCAAAGCATTTGAATAGGAACTCTTTTTCAATAACTACTAAAAGTGAAATTTTACATACCCTTGCACCTAGCAATTGCATTCTCTTGCCTAAACTCAGGTGCCAAAATCTTGTCCAGGATCATAAAGAAAAATTTTATTATCTAGCCTCAAATGAGGCTTGATACATAAAATTAACAGTTGAGAGTATCAACTGTTAATTGTTTTTTTAATAATTTTTTTTATGATAGTCACAGAGAGAGAGAGAGAGGCAGAGACACAGGCAGAGGCAGAAGCAGGCTCCATGCACTGGGAGCCCGACGTGGGATTCGATCCCGGGTCTCCAGGATCGGGCCCTGGGCCAAAGGCAGGCGCCAAACCACTGCGCCACCCAGGGATCCCTCAACTGTTAATTGTTAAGAGTATATTAGGACTTTTAAAATCAAGACCAAACTGCTAAGTATGAAAAAATAATTCTTTATTTTATAAAACAGGAAAGAAAATCCAAAAGTAGAAATAGTTTGATAATGTTTGATCCCAGAACTTAAATGATGTCATTTAAGACCTAGTTACTCTCTCTTGACTCTGTCACCCTATTGGTTTTATTCTCAGGTACCATATAGTGGTAAAATGGTGCCAGTAGCTATAGTCCTACTACTTTCCAGATTCAAATCCAGCTAAAAACTGAGCACTTTTCCACAGTTGGGATATCATAAGTTACAGAATTCACTCTAATTACAATTTGAGTCATGTGTTCAACACTGAAACAATAGCCATGGTCAAGACAATGGAATTACACTGCTTGGTTAGGCTGGGTCATGTACTCCTTACTGAGCCAATCCCTGTGGCTAGAGAATGCAAAGAGTTGGCTGGCCAGTTATGAGTTATCATCTCCTTATCTGGAATCAGGGTCCTCACCGGATCTCTATGGACTGAGCTAGGAATGGACAAAGGAACTCATCACCCCGGAAGAAAGGAGTGATGAATACTGGACCACAAGCATGCCAGATGGTTATTTTGTGAGCCTGAGTTTCAGAGAGTAAGGCAACAGATCCACAGTGTCAGAAACTCAACATAAGATCAAAATGCTTTACCTAAAAAGCTTTAGAAGAGTGAGGATTTCCTGAAGGTTGTGAAGATGCAGACAGGCCTTTAGACCTGAATGCTGTCAGGAATTCTTCCCTCAAGTTCTGGCTGGCTCCAAGGCCAGGGAAGGGAGGTACCTCATGCTGGGGGAACAGGTTGCCAGACAGTCTCCTAAGGTATCTGGATGCAATCCCACATGGCCTTCATGGGGGAAGGCTGGGATCCTGACTAGGAGCCAGGAATCTGGTGGCCTGGCCGGGCCTGGGTGTCCAGGATTGGCAGGAGGTGCCTTCTGCACACTATCTCTCCATAGCACCATCTGCAGCTGCCGTCTGCATTTGGCCCAAAGACAGCGTTGCCAATCACTTCAGGGGATTGCTGGGCCTTCTGTAAGCAAGACTTGGGAAAGGCCAAATTTGACACTTGGCTGCTCTCCTTGAAGTTAAATGACCCGGCTTAGGTCAAGAAACATGAAGCAAGAAAAAAATAGCATGTTGCCTGAGAGAACGCAGCCCTACAAGACAGCACACCGGAAAGTACATGTCAAGGAAATGGATAAAGGATGCACGGATTGGGTCTATGGCCTTGGGGTCCCTAAAAGATGCTCTAGCTAACTTGAGGAGTTTGGTTTTTTTTTTAAATGAGGTCTAGAATGAGGACAAGATGGAAAAGAAACAGTGGATTTATTTTTCTACTTTCTTTTCCTAAAAACCAAAGACACAAGTAAATACAGTCAGTCAGTCAGTCAGTCAAGGGCTCACTAGTTGACTATGACTGGGCTGAGCACTGATCCTTCACCATTACCAGATGGGGGCCTCAGAAGTGGTAGGCTTAGTGAGGAAGGATCCACTCTGATCACTGTCACAAAGTGTTGTGGACAGAACAAAATGTTGTGATCTGGGGCAACATGAGATCCTTAGGAGAGCAGGGAGGAGGGGAGACACACAGGCAAATCCAAGACCCCAGGCCAGTGAGATTTTTCAACTTGCTCTACCCCATGCCCTGACCTATCTGGGCCCCAAACTAAAAGGATGCTCACTGCAGCCCACATCTGCAGAGATGTACAAGCAAAATTGCTCATCCTGGCACAATGCATTCAGCAGACTGCCAACCTGCAGCTGCTTTTCTGGATTTCTCACTCCTTATATCTGGCCTGCAAGCCTTCTATCTTCCCTGGAGATTATCATGATATTCTGACCATGGCCTTGCTTCTCCACGTAGCTCCTATAGCCTCTGTATCCTAGATTAATAAAGTATCCTCCAGAAAACCCTCTTAGCCCCTTTCTCAAGTTGACCCTGGAGAAGGCAAAGCCATTTGCTTTATGGCTAACTCCAGCCCTATGGTGAATATGGATGCTGATATCCAATATCCAATCTGATAGAGAATCAAGTAGCTACGGTGGTGGGAGAGGTGAAGCAAATGGACAAATATAACTTTTAATGAAAGCTGGGTGGATGCATTGTCAAAACTGAAGCTGATCAGATTGAAGGTCAGGCAAGGCATCATCCAGAGTCAAGACTCACTGTCTGCCCCTGCCCCTCTGAACTGCCAAGGAAGCTCAAAAGGAGATTCCTTCTTCATAATCACTCCATAGACAGGGCAGGCAAGAACTGTAGTCCCCATCATCTGAGTGTGACAAAGGCACTACTGAAGGAAGCCTCAGGTGTCAAGGCCATGCTATTCAGAAGATGATCATCAAAGAATGTTTCCCTAAAGTCTGCCATGAGACCATTTACAAGTAAATGACACAGTGTTTAGTTTTCTTCTGTTAAACAAATACTGTACACGCATTCTTGAAACTTTCAGGGACACTGTAAAAAAAAAAAAAAAGATCCTGTGCCCAATGGGAGGCTGGACAAAATGATGTCAGAGACTCTTTACCAGCTCTCAGTCTATTTCTTGAGTTAGTCATTGGCTGAATGATCAGAGACTGCCCCATAATCTCTCCCAACCTCAACCCTTTCATTGGCAGCCTCAACCCTTTCATTTCACCTGCTCTATCAGCCTGAAAAGTTGTTGAGAGAAACAAATGGAGCAATAGATGTACAAAGACATTTGTTGAGGACTAAACTTTATATAGGGTTGGAAAACTACTTAGATTATTAAAAAGCTTTTGGCAAAATTGCTCCCTGGGGAAAATTTGGTCAGAGAGCAGAGAAAGGAAGCTAAAAGCACATATAAAAGCATGATGCGTGATGCGATGAGAACATGTGAAAGGTACCCAGGCAGACTGAGAGAGGGAGGAGAGGGTGCCTGGAACTGAAGAAGTCAAGGAAGAACCCAAGAGCTGGGGGAAAAACAGAAGGGCGGAAGAGACCTGCCACAGTGGGAAAAGCCTAGGACAGGATATGAAGAAACTCCGGAAAGCAGATCTCAGAGGTAGAAAAGGCTGAGGACTTCCCACGTTAGACTGGAAGTTCGTTTTGAGTTGTGAAATAGCCTCCCTCCATTCTTCCAAGCCTGTTTCACATAAACTCGTTACACAGGAAACATTAAGGGGGAAACAGAGGAGCTGTGTTCTCCATTTGGGGTGACTCAGATTAGAGGGGAAAAAAAGAGCCCCAGAAGGAAAGATGATTGAGATCTCAAGAGCAAAAGGAAGGCAGAACAAAACCTGCAATCAAAAAATTAAACCACTCAGAATTCATGATAATTTAGGGGAGGCAATTGGCTCTAATAATAAAAGTGATAGAGGCTTGAAACAGTTTTATTCTGACTATTAATTATTATCCTCATGGTAGCTTTTTAGGTAAGAGTGCTTGGTACTCATATATGTTTTACTTGAGGGTTTAGAAAAGGCTTTAAAAATATTTTGGTTGGCTAAAACACAGACCTGAAAGTAATCTACATTAAATGAACTGAAGTGCCGGCCTCCAAAGGCTTAGGGAGAGGGGAATGGTAGAGTGGATTTCATCATGTAAGATTTCCTCACCCACCCAGAGGATACATTTTTACCATGACTATGAGAAGTAAATATGTGAGGGGATCTCCAGCATCCTTGAAGAACTTTGTGGTTGTTCTTCTCATAGGTCCAGTGAGAATTACTACCATTGAACTGGGATGCTTAAATGCAATTGAGATCTTTGGATCCCAGAGTAGCAGGGGACAAGTGGCAACACTAATTAGCAAAAGCAATGTGAGTGTGGCTACTGGAATGGACAACACTGTCAAAGCATTAATCAGACCAGTGTAATTTGCAGAGACCCATGATACTGGTCAGGTGACCCTTGTATCCTTAGAAAGGAAATAGAGAGGAACTCCATATAGTTTTTACTTGATATGTATAAACAGAAGAGTTCCAGATAGAATAAACAGAAGTCTAGTGTGAAGCATCAAAACAGAGGGTCACAGCACCTCAATCAATTTCTAGACTTGAGCAGTTTATAGAACCAGAACCCACTGAATGAAGAGGAAGTAGGTTTCTCTTCTGGGAGAGCCTCTAATACACTACCAAAAATGTATGCTGTTAATGTTTCTCCCAGTCTACCTCAAAGGGACCTATGGCCTGTACCAGGGTGAAAGTGCACTGGGGAAAAAGAAATATTCAACCTTCTGGGGACTGCCAGGCA
Organism: Vulpes vulpes; assembly: GCF_048418805.1. NCBI lineage: Eukaryota > Metazoa > Chordata > Mammalia > Carnivora > Canidae > Vulpes > Vulpes vulpes. Next base: position 11,533,374 of record NC_132784.1, on the reverse strand, counting down.
CTGGCTCTGGACAGACACTAATTCCTGGAGCCTCCAAATGTCACTGCAGGTCACCAATCAGAGTAGAGCCTTACAAAGGTCAGGTGATCAGTTGCAATTTAGTTCATCCATCTCAGAGTGGTCTAGTAGGTCCTTGAGTCCATCCCATGGTTATTTCCTCAGTTTTAGCATGCCTAATTGGAATAGATATATTCAGGCTTCCAGAGCCAACTGGAAGAATCTCAGCTTGGTTCCCTGACCTCTAGAGTGAGGGTTATTACAATAAAGAAGATCAAGTGGAAGCCACTAGAACTGCCCTCCCTACTCAAATAATAAAACAAAAGCAATACTGCATTCCTGGAAGGGTTGCAGAGATTATTGACACCATCAGTGACTTGAAAGATGGAAGGGTGGTGATTCCCACTACATTCCCACTCACCTCTCCTATTTGGCCTGTGCAGAAGACAAATGGAACCTGAAGAATGACAGTGGATTACCAGAAACTTAATCAGATAGCCCAGTTGCAGCTGCTGTCATATTACTTGAACAAATTAACACGTCTCCTGGTGATTGGTCTGCAGCTATTGATATGGCAAATGCTTTTTTCTTGAATACTGTTAACAAAGACTACTAAAAGCAGTTCACTTTAAACGGGTAGGGCTAGCAGTACACCATCACCTCAGGGGTATATCAACTCTCCAGTCCTCTGCATAATTTATTTCAGAGAGACCTTGATCACCTTTCACATTTGCCAGATACCACACTGGCCCATTACATTGAAATATTATGCTAATAGAGCTGACTGAATAGGAAATAGAAACTACTCTAAATATATTTAGATATTTGCATATCAGAGGAAATAAATCAGAAGAAAATCTACCTTGGTGAAATTTCTAAGGGTCCAGTGATAGAAGGAATGTCTGGATACCCTTTCTAAGGTGAAAGATGAATTGTTGTATCTGGAACCCCCTACAACCAAAAATGAGACACAATGCGTGGTTAGCCTCTTTGGATTTTGGAAGCAACACATTCCTCATTTGAGAGTGCTATTCCAGCCCATTTACCAAAGTGACCTGAAAAGCTGATAATTCTGAGTAGCATCCAGAAAAAAACAAGGCTGTTGTACAAGCTTCTCTGCCACTTGATTCAGCAGATCCTGTGGTGCTTGAAGTATCGATGGCAAATAAAATGGTTGTTTGGGGGTTTTGGTAGTTCCCTATAGGTGAATTACAGCAGAATTTGAAGATTTTGCTGCAAAATCCTGCCATCCTCTGTCAATAACTATTCTACTTTTGAGAAACACTGTTTGGCTTGTTACTGGGATTTAATAGAGACAAAATACTTAATCATATGACCTGAGCTGTCCATCCTGCACTGGCCCACCAAACCACAGAGTTGATCATGCACATGAGCACCCTATTATATGGAAGTGGTACATGTGAGTCTGGGCTTAAGCAGAACTAGAAGGCACAAGTTAGTTACAAGAGGAAATGGCCCAAATATCCATGGCTATGACTCCTACAACCTTCTCTATTCCAAACTGCATAAATGGCCTCATGGGATATTTCTGTGACTGTTTGAGGAAAAGAAAACTCTGCTTGGTGAACAGTTGTTTCTGCCTGAACACAGACAGTTGTGTCACTACAGTCCCTTTGTGGGACACCTCTGAAGGGCAGTGTCTCATGTCCGAAGAGACAGGCAGAATTTTGAGCAGTGCACCTAATTGTTCATAGGAAGGAGAAATGGCCAGAGGTGCCAGTCCATACTGATTTATGGGCTTCAGCCAATGATTTGGTTGGATGGTCAGGGGCCTGGATGGAATGTGATTAGAAAATTGGCAACAGGCAGATCTAGGGAAGAGGGATATTAACAGACTTCTCTGAAGAGGCAAAGAACGTTTGTGTCCTATGTGACTGCTCACCAAAGTATGACCTTGGCAGAGAAAAATTTTAGTAATTAAATGGATAGGATAGCCCATTCTGTGGATGCCAGTCAGATTCTTTCCCCAGCCACTCCTGTCACTGCCCAATGGCCACTAACTGGCCATAGTATAAGGGATAGAGGTTATGCAAAGGCTCAGTACATGGACTTCCATTCACTAAGGATAATCTGACTATAGTCACGGCTGTGTGCCAAATTTTCCAGCAGCAAAGAACAACACTGAGTCCCTAGTATGACACCATTCCCTAAGACAATCATCCAACTACCTGGTGGCAGGTTGTTTACACTGGATGGCTTCTATCATGGAAGGGAGAACACTTTGTTCTAACTATCATACACATTTACTCTGGATAGAGACTTGCCTTTCCTTCATGTGATACTTTCCCAAATGTATTATCCATAGGCTGACTCAATAACTTATCCACCATCATAATATTTTATTCATTGTTACTTCTGGTAAAAGAAAGTCACTTCACAGAAAATGAAGTATAGAAATGGGCCCATACTTATGGAATTCTCTAGTTTTAACATGTTTCCCAACATTCTGAAGCAACTGACTTGATCGAATGGAGGATTGGCCTTAAGAAGATTCAGTTGTAGTGTGAAATGGGTGGTGCAATACAAGTGAGGCTTGGGTAATGACCTGCAGGAGGCTGTATATGCTCTAAATTAGCATCAAATATGTCATGCTGTATCTCTCATATACAGTATCTCATGAGTCCAGGAATTAAGAGGTAGAGGTGGGAGTGGCTTCACTCACCATTACCCCTAGTGATTTACTAACAAAACTTTTGTTTCCCATCCTGATGATCTTATGCTTTTCTGGCCTAAAGGTTTTAGTTCCAAAGGGAAGAATGTTTCCAGCAGGAGGTGCAACAGTGATCCCATTAAACTATAAATTGAGATTGCCACTTGGCTACTTTGGGTTTCTCAAGCCTCTCTTCTCCGCAGGAAAAGAAGGTAGTTATACACATGACCAGTTGTAGACATAGGACTGTAATTGTTACGAGTATTTATTCCTTATTTTGTTATAGATGTGTTTCTTTGTATACTAACAAAAATTTTTATTTTCTTCATCTATTATCCCCTTACCATCTAACATAAGATAATACTAATGATAGTAGCCTTATATCACAGTATTTAAATTATAAGATATCAAAGGAGAAGAATGAACATTATCCAAGGACTTTACATGATCTCCTATGGAAAAGGTTAACATGTTTTTGGTTGTATGCAGAATAGTTGTCTCATTTTAGGTGTAAGTATAATTTTGTTATTACCTTTATTTGGAAATAAAACATGGTTTAAGAAGATCTGTATGGATGTCAAGTTGACAAGGAATGGATTGTGATGATCAGTTTTTTGTGTCAACTTGTCTAGGCGATAGTCATGAGTTAATCAAACACTAATCTAGGTATTGCTGTGAGGATATTTTATCGATATGAATAAAGTTCATTATCAGTTGGCTTTAAGTAAGGTAGATTATCCTAGATAATTGGGGTGGGCCTTATTCAGTCATTTGAAAGACCTTAAAAGCAGAGTTGAGGAAGAAAGAAGAAATTCTACTTATGGATGGAAGCTCCAGCTCATGCCTGAGAGTTCCAACCTACCCTTCTTGATGTCCTGCTCCATGGACTTCATTTGTCAAACCTCACAATTATGTAAGTTAATTCCTTAAAAGAAGTCTTTTAATACACATCTCTACTGGTTCTGTTTCTCTGAACCCTGACTGATTAGAATAGGTTATACAGGTATTGCAAGCATAGTATATATGAGAAACTATAAATAACATTCAGCTGGATTCTGATGTATCATCCAACTTTTCTCTAAGAGTCCAGACAATCAGTCTGTAAGGATCTGAAAAGGAATCCCACCTCCATCACTTTCTAACCTTGTGTTTTGGGACAAATCAGTTAATCTCTCCAAGCTTCTGTTTTATATGTATCTGACAGCACTGATCTTGTGAGATGTTAGTAGGGTTAAACAGAGAATCTAGTACAATGCTGAATTATCAATGCCACGAGTTACTTCATCATTATGGCAATTGATGAGCTCATTGGTCAAATGTGACTGGAAGATTGTTTGGGGACATATGATAGTCTTCTTTTGTCAAGTTAGTCTACCCATCTTCTCTTTTGTATTATTACTTTCTCATGTGGTCCAGGCTGGAATTGGCTGCTTCCTTGAATCAAATAACAAATAAGCAACCAGAAAAGCTACAGTCTTTAAGTGAAGCTGTACAATTCAGACTCTTTAACAATAATCCAACTGCTAATTTTAAGGAGGATTTTTTTCTTCCAATAGTTTCTGGAAAACATCTGCTTCTAATCACTTAAAATGAAGAAATGTCTTCTGTATTTACAAGGCTCTTTCTGTAAGTGTCCTCTGCCTAATGCTTTTTGTGCTGTTATAATAATAGCTTGTACTCTTAAATATATTTGTGTATTTAATCTTTACAACAGCTTCATGGGGTATATACATATAATTACATCCCACATTACAGATGAAGGAATAGGCACAGACTTCTTAGGGAATTTGTCCACAATCATATGACTAGACAGTGGCAGAGCCAGGCTTTGAACCCCAGCAATGTGGCTCAAAAGTCTGTGCCCCTGACCACTATATCATTCCTGAGCCTATGCCATTTGCCAAGAAGAGTAATGAGGTCTGGAAGGACAATGTTTCTGTGGCTAAACAGAAGCCTGGGTGATGGGATAGGTTCTATGTGCTTATCAGCAACTGATATTACATGATTGTAACTTGCCTGAGAAAACCTGGACAGGGTAGCCTGGGAAGAAGATATTTACTCCCTACTGGTGCTTGGCCTCCTTCTGTCGAGGCAGAAAATGAGTTCAAACCACAAAGCCTCTCTACAGTTTCATGAGACAACTTGCTAAAAACTGTTATTTTTGCAAACACAAGTTATCTGCAGAAGTCAGCACAGCTGACTCAATTATTGAGATAGAAGCCACTCAATACTCTGAATATCTGGAGTTCACCAAAGAACCATTTCCACGGGAGTCTGTATGTCCACAAGGTAGAGGGATCCATGAGAAAGGACTGTGCTCTGTCCATGGTATCTCTAGGGGTATCATGACTCTGGGGATAAAGGAAAGGAGAGAGGACAACAGTCCCTAAATCCTCAAATACTGGCTATGATCTAGCAACCAGGTCTGGATCTCAGTATAATATGGAGGCTTTCTAAAACTCTTCTATGCAACTACTTCTGCCCTGTAGGAACCCAGTGACCTAAGCTCACTACTCATTTCCATGAAGTGTGCTCTCTAGAAAGGTCCATAGGGCACCCACTATAAATAACCCACCTTCCTCTCGCAGGTTGATTTGCAGCCTAATCCTTGTACCATGATGCAGTAGATGGTTGTCCCAGAAGACGGGATTTCAGAAACCCAGAAGCAAATTGAGAATACTTTTGTGTGGTAAAAAAAAACATTCCCTGGGTGCTCCCTTGCCCCATGCAGGAAACTTGCTTTATCTAGCCAGGACAGCATTCTCAATTCCAGCTGTCATAGAACCATCTGAGGGCTTTAAAATCATTCCAATGCCCATCATGCACTCCAGGCACTTTAATCAAGATCCCAGGAGCAAGATCCAGGCCCCTGTGTTTTTTAAGCTCCCAGGTGATTCCCATGTGCAGCCTATTTGAAAGCCACTGGGCCAAGTCCTCATGGGCATGATAAGAATTTTTATCATCTATATCCAGGAGTTCTTACACTGCTCAGAAAAGTTCTAAGCATAATGACCAGTCCCTGTGAACTAACAGGCCCTTCTCTCTGTTGTGAAATTACTCTCCTTTTGAGGAGGAGCAGGGTTTCTCTGAGCAGAATCAGAGTAGGATAGTTAAGAGTGTGTGCACACTCTCCTAAAGGATGTGGACACATGGTTCTGTTTCAGCGAGTCTTCAGGATAATCAGAGACAGCTGTGCTGCTGAGAAATCATTGGCCCCCAAAAGACTGGTCCTACATACTTCCAGGAGAACTGCAGGTGTGCTGTGGGTGTGCCAGAGCGTCCAGCTTGCAGGAGGAGACAGACTGATCATCTCTCTGCTTTTCGGCATACTCACATCTGAGAACTCCCCATCACCAGCAAAGCTGTGAAGCCAGGCCCGGTGGGTCACTATTGCAATGAGAGGGAATCAGAGAAATACCCTGAGCTGGCATGGGCACATAGAGATCCTGTGATAAAGCTGTCTTATTATTGTACCAACACCCCATCCACTGGATACTGAAATCACAACTGGAGTATTCAGAAGTGTTTCAAATGGTACAGGTACTTGTAGAGGACAAAAACGGCCAGAGACTTCCCAGGGCTCTAACGCCCATGTAGTCATGCTTCTGCCTCCCAGAAAAACCAGCCTTTCAAGATTCCAATACGGGGCAATTTTTGCCAATATTGCAAGTCTGAGTGTGTAGGAAAAGGAACTAACACTTAGTAGCATCTGTGTTAGAATCTCCACATGCCTTAAATTATTTAATCCCAAATAGCCCCAAATGTAAGATAGGCATTTTTACTCCATTTACAAATCACGAAACTGGAGATATCAGACATTAGGTAAATTTCTCAAAGGGCGGGCTGGGGGGACATTTCCTGAAATGTCCCCCCAGGGGAAAACAGGAAATCCTGTTTACCCTACCTCTTTCTAGCTCTAGAATCCAGTCTTTTCCCCAGACCAGGCTGCACCAGGGTTCGTGTTGAGGCTGAATGATCTGACTACTGCTAGCATCAATGCTGTTAACTCCCATTTCTCAAGTATTCTTGGTGCACTGGGTATTCTGTGGGAGCTGTCTCGGTTTTCCCCACAGCCACGGGAAGGGAGCAGTATTCTATCCATTTCACGTGGGAAACAGGCTCAGGGAAATTAGGTTGACTCCTTGAAGACCCACAGCCAGTAAATGTAGTTGGATTTACCCCTAGGTCTCTGTGTTGCCATTTACCCCTGAGACTTCAAAAGCCAAAGTGATAAGGGGCTCAGGATAGCAGGCCAGCCTTCAGTAAGGTGTGGGAAGAGATCTTGGGTTGCAGAGGTAGAGAATTTCCACCGATCTCAGACCACACCGCACTGTGGGTGGTTTCTCACTCCATCGCTACATAAGGGCTGCTCAGAACTTCCAAAGTGACTTCAGGACTCAGAGTGGGCTGCAGACAAGGCAGTGGGCATTGCAAATGGGAACGATGACAATGTCACTTACTTTGGAACATATTTATAACACTGCGGCAGAGTCATTTTGCACGTTCCCTGTGCCCAAAATTTACATCTCATCAGGCTGTGATGCATTGCAAAGGCCGACAATAAATATTTTCCTTCTTTGATAATGACAGCAGACAAGCACCTTCTAAAAGGCATTCAAAGATGAGAAGCACGCAGGCAGCCAGGTTGCTGAGATTTGTGGGCAAATTATGAACAATAGTTGTTATTCTTATTATATTTTTGCAACTTTCTAAATGAAAAAACTCTGTTCTTTAAGGCTTACACACCCTCAGTTTGGGCACTCCCTCCCTTCTGTCCTTTCTATTTTGGCATTTCATTTGCAAGAAGTCCCCATCTCCCTGATTTACATGTGAAAAAACGTGGAGCATCATGTGGTGAGGGTTCGGGCAGACACTGAATTCCATTCAATTCTCATTTCCTCTCTGACAGTCACCATTGAATCAATCATGTTCTCCCTGCCCTCTCTCTGACCACCTCGGAGATCCCAAATCGCTTTTCATCTCATGTGTCAATCACCCTCAGACCATGTCCACTTTTCATTACTAACACGCCATCACATGACCCGCTAATCTGTCACTTTCTGACAGCGGTTAGTGTGCCAATTGATTTAATTAGCAATCAATTAGCTTGTTACTATTGGAAGTAATTACCTTTTATAGAGAAAAGAGTGCAGCTGGTGAGGGCAATAAAATTGCACTAATAAAACTGCATCTACTCCCCTCTGTACAGCAGAGTCACTGCACTCAAGGGCTGGCCAAATTATGGGTGACACACACATCTTTTGAGTAGCCCCTGGGGACGTATTTCCCTTCCTTATTATGTGCAAAGCCCCTCTGTCATTGATATCACCCAGAATTGGTATTTTCAGGGAAAGATTGGGTTGTTTGTGTTCTTGCTCTCATAGCATGGACTCTTCAGAAAGCTTATGTTTCAAAGCAAGAAGAAAACTTGGAAATACACCTCAACCCTCCCTTTTCCAAAATTGGATCCATTGGAGGCTACAGAGAGGCCAAGTGACTTGCCCAAGGTCACCCAGCTAGTCAGTGCTAGAGTCCCCACCCATGTGCCCCACATGTTGGGAGGGGCCTCTTCTGACCATTCCTGCACTTCTACAAAAGTCTCATCTCTCCAATGAATCTGTATCTGCAGGGGGGCGGGGGGAGGGGGTCACATATTCAAGAGGAAGACCCTCATGATCTTCAAAATAAGAGCCACTGTGATTTTAGAATCACATTCTGAAAACATACAGAGAAAACTCTGCCATCCAATGAGATATGGGCACAGCAAGGTCTTGGGTGGCACAGAAGGGTAGTGATTTTCGGCACAATTGCCTCTTCTTGTATACACAGACTTAAAACATACCCTCCACCACTCCTGACCCAGGGCTACAGTACATTTCCCGCACTTTCGCTATTAAATTCAGCTTCCCAACTACTCCCCAGGCACGCGATGACTCGCTACATTAGCTCCGTGGTGAAGGGGAGGCAGTAATGAGATGACTAAGGAGACCCGGATTCCATTCATCATCCTGTTTGCTCCAATATAAGTGTTCTTTTATCAGCACTATTCGTACTGATGTCATCGCAGGAGGCATAAATCACCTCACCAGTGACAGGGTCCTATTAAGGGTCACGGCCTAAAATCATTATTGACAAATTAAGGATCACACTTGGCCATTTTGTCGGCGTGCCCTCAATTGGGGGTACGGCCTGGTTCCTGTATTTGGTCGGAAATTAAATAGTCATTTAGAGTCCTGAACAGCCGTGGGGATTAATTCAAAGTGCAGCCACCTCTTCCTCTCCTTCGAATTTGAGAAACTCGCAGTGGAGTTTGGCAAAAGCAAGGAGTCCTGTGTCCTTATCAATTCTCCTCCTTCCAGCGGCTGTGGGGACACATTACATGACATTATACAGTGCATGGTGGCACGCTGTTTGGATGGGGACTGGCCGCTGGGGGCTTGTCAGAGAATTACTGAGAATTCTCATTTGGAATGCTGTCACTTTGGTCCTTCTCCGTCACCACCTAACGTGACTGCAGACCACTTTTTTGGAGGGCAGGTGAAATGTAGATGAGAGAACGAGGTGAAGAATTAACCCCATCGTATTTTCCCACAAATGTGACACCCTCCTCCCCATTAAAAGAAAAATGGCTTGTCCTGTAATATTTGGTAAGGTTAGTGCTCTTAGGGTTTTTTTTAGGGTGAGCACCAAAGTTGGCTTTGTCCTTAAGTCAGTTCCAATATCTGAACTTCAAATGCTCATCTTATGAAAGTAATCTAGGCATGTAAGTAAATTTAGTACTCCTAAGCCGTGGATCTTTGGCAGATTTTTACCATCCCATGAGTCATTTTAGATATTTAGATAATATAATCTGAAATGATGCTGAAAGTTGTTTACAAAACACTGGAATAAATAGCCTTATCAAGTCCTTGCTTGGAAAACATCAATATAGTTAAGATGGCAGTTTGCTCCAAGTTAATCTACAAATTTAATGCAATTTGATACCAGTTTTAATGGTATATATATATATATACACATATATATATATGTATATATATATATCTGTGTGTGCATGTGACTGTCATAAAGTAATTCTGTAGTTTGTATGGAAAAATGAACAAGTAACCCTATGCAGGAAAATTTTCTAAAGAGTGAGAGAAGACTCCTTCTTCCATCAGATTCTAAAATGTATTACAAATCTGTAGTAATCAAAACAGTGTGGCAGCAGCACCAGATGTGGAAAATCATGAAAAAGAAAGTCCAGAAATAAACACAAGTATAAGAATTCAGTATAGGGTGCCTGGGTGGCTCAGTCAGTTAAGCGTCTGCCTTCATCTCAAGACATGATCCTGGGGTCCTGGGATGGAGTCCTGCATTAGGCTCCCTGCTCAGCAGGGAGTCTGCTTCTTCCTCTCCCTCTGCCCTTTCCTCTGCTCGTGCTCTTTTTTCTCTCTCTCTCAAATAAATAAACAAAATCTATTTAAAATTTTTTTATTTTATTAAAATGTTATTAAAAAAGAAAAGAATTGAGTAATAAATAAGATGGTATTTCAAATAATAGGAACAAGATTATTATTTGATTAGTATTCTAAAACATTGATTAACACTTTGGAGAAATGATTCCATTCCTAATATATACATATGAAAACTTAACTTTCTTAAAAATATAAATGTAAAGTATAAAGCCATGAAAGTAATGAAGGCACTTCCAGGTAAAAATGTATATAATTTCAGGAGAGAGAAGGCCTTTCTAAATATGACATCCAAACGAGAAACCATAAAGCAATAAAAGTAAAAGATTTAATCACATAAAAATTATGTAAATATGGGGAAAAATTAAAATTAAAAACAAACCACAACTAACAATGTATGAAGTAGACAAAGTGTAGATAAAGAATGGCTCCTCCAATAGGGAAAAAAATAGGCCAAAGTACAAATAGAGTACAATATTTACTAAAAAAGGAAAATGAATAACCAATAAATACAAAGTCCATGCAAGTAATTAAGGAAATGGATTTGGAACAATAAAAAATAGAAAAATACTTTTATTTATCAAATTGGAAGCACTTTTAAATAATACACAATGCTAGAGAGTATGGAAGGAGGTAGGCACGTTCATATTTTGTAGATGGGTATAGAGATTGCTACGGTATTGCTGCAAAGCCATATGACAAAGCACAAAAATCATTAAAAAGTACATTTTTTTTCATTGATGAGCAACCCAGCTACTAAAAATTTATCCTGAGAAATCTTAGGTAACTATGTAAATGTGTTCTTAAGAGATTTCTCATGAAGTGCTATTTAGAACTTTTTAAAAAATTGCAAAGAACCCCAAGTGCCCCATAGTAGAGAATAAGAATGTTTAACACATATTATTTAATATAAGAGAAAAACATGGAAACAACCTAAAACTTCAGTTGGGGGTTATTAGTTCAATAGTTTCAGATCTACTTATATGGGAAGATGTTCACAATATCTTTGGCACAAAAGCAAGTTGCACAGCATGAAAATATATAGATTTGCATGAAGAAAAAAATATACACATAATTAAACTTCAGTAGACTTTGATCTGAATAGCCTATTTAATTTACTTCCATTTGAATATGGTTATGAATTTGAATACCTTATATTAAATTTTTTTCTTCCTTGAAAAATAGTGCAAATGATAATTTCGTTTATATGGGCAAACTGTATATGGAAAGGAAATATTAACTAGCAATGTAATAATGAAATGATTTCTTTGGGGGCTTTAAACTCAAGCCTTAAAATTTATACTGTTTCCTTGTGGAATTACTTAATCAAACTGAAATTAAATCCCAAAGACCTAAGTGGGTCTGGTCAGCTTTCCTTGCTGTCCCAGCCAACTTCTGAAACTTTTCCATCTTCTGCAAAAGTCTGAAGCGACAGTTACAATTGAAACTTTGCATGGAAGGATGCCTGGGTGGCTCAGTGGTTAAGCATCTGCCTTCGGCGTAGGTTATGATCCCGGGGTCCTGGGATCGAGTCCCACTTTAGGCTCCCTATGGGGAGCCTGCTTCTCCCTCTGCTTATGTCTCTGCCTCTCTCTCTGTCTTTCTTGTGAATAAGTAAATAAAATATATTTTTAAAAAGTAAGAAAGAAACCTTGCATAGAATTCATCATTTATTCAGCTAATATTAATTGACCACCCTTGTTTATTATCCCACCCTTCTGATGAGATAGATTGCTTATAACTAGTGCTCTGAACACAGCAGGTAGAGAGGGAAGAGAGAGCCCGGTCCTGGGTGCCAGGAAAGGGAAAGTGGGGTATAAGAACTCAAGCTTCTAGCAAGAATGAGCCCAAGGCACAGCACAAGTGAAAATGCAGCAAAGCTGATCATGAGCATCAACAACTGTTAAATTTTTGAGTTAGAATTTTGTCACATTTATCCCTCACAACATGTATATAATATTGAACACAGTTTACAAAATAAATTATACACATAGTATGTAATACAAATAAAATCTCTGAGGGAGTTAGCTGAACCCATGTAGTTCCCTCAGTGAAGAGCCCCTGGTCTGTTGATGAGATAGGTCAGCCAGACACCTTGGGAAGGAAGCCGCCTTCATCGAGAGCAACTTCTCTTCTTCTCTGGATGCTCTATGGAGCTGAATCTGGTGGTGTGTGCCACCAGCCTTATTCCACATAAGCATCAGCCCAGAGTGAAGAAGTTCCTCCTGAAGAAAGTTGATGGACTGGTAAACCAGAGACCACCCAAGGAGGGTGGGAGGCCCAACACAAATATTGATTTCTGGGAGATGGAGTTAGAAAACTGAAAGGCTGCGGTGAGGGGGCTAAGAGCAAATGGGTACCTGGAGGGCCATTTCGGTCCAACTGCCGAGGGCAGGGATTATTGCCTTTGGCAAGTTCCCACCTTTTCTGTGTTGGGTTTTCCCTAACTCCAGACCCATTCAAGCCCCATCTGGAATATTCTTTACTTAAATCAACTTCCTTTTTTCCCCTATGTAAACTCATTTGAAATACAAATGTTAAGCTTTGTACACCGCTATTAAATGGAAAACTAGCCTCATTCACTGTAAAGAGATGGTAACTATAAAAGTATATATAATAAAGCCAAACATTAGTATTGAACATTTCCTGATGAAGGCTCAGAGCCCAGAAGACTTATTGTCACTTTGTTAAAAAGAAATTCTAGCCTGAGTTAAAAAAAAAGGGGGGGGGGGGAGGGGGAAGACCAGCACAAATAGAAACTCTCCCTGAGCTTATCAGAAAGCCCAAAAGAGCATTCTAGAGGGGATCCACTCTCATTCCTGGTGGGCTTCAGTGGTTTTTAGCCTTTTTCTGGGTACAACTCCTCAAATTACATGCCAGTCTGACCAAATTTATCTTGTGAACCTCCCTTGGTGTGTCCTCCTTTCTGAGGACATGCTGGTCAGAGGCACTGGGTCTGGTGTCATTCGGAGGCAGGAAGCAAGGTGCCCTGAAACAGAGGGACCATGGTGCCTAGAGCCCATTCTCACTCTCACTGCCTGATGGCTACAGGGATGATGGCTGGTCTTGGTCATTGTCAATGGGAGCTTTGAGAAAGAGAGATCAGAAAGGCTATGGATGACTGAGCTTATCAGTGTCTTCTCACCTCAAGATCACCAGCAGTAACTACTCTCAGGGGACAGTCAGAGGTATGCCTCCTCCTGGCATCCTGTGGAGCACAAAGGAGGTGCTGGGACAGCAGGTAGTGGACAAGTCCTTGTCTGTGGGGAGGCCCTGCCTCTCAAGGGGGTGGGGAAGCAAGAACCAGCACTGCAGTCATCCATAGCCTTGGTTTGGAGGGCTCTCCTGACAGCCCTATACTGCAGAGTACATCAACCTTTCTTTAAAGAAAACCTTTGCTTAGAGACACTGAAGAGTCACAGTGCTCTCCCAAACCTTCTGTTTCAGTGTCATGGTTTCAGCCCCAAATCCTTAGAACTTCCGTTTTAAACAACTGGCCCCACCTTGCCATCTCCTGGGGCTGGCCCTCAAAGTCCTGCTCCCTCAGTCACCCTCCTCTAAGAAGAGACAAAGAGCATGACACACTCCTCTTCACTCCAGCTGCAGTGCAGGATCCCCCATCCCTACCCCATGTCCACAATACACTATAAAGGCTTGATCAGGTTATGGCCAGATTTGGCCTCTGTTCCCACATCTGTAAATGGAGAGCATTTGCCTATCAGAGCCCTCAGGCTCCTTCCAGCTCTCAAATCCTGAAAACAGAGCTGCAGATTGAGAGAGAGAGAGAGAGAGAGAGAGAGAGAGAAGGAAGAGAAGGAAGGGAAGGAAGAGAGCTCAAATTTGAGATGCTTACTGGGGACAGTGGGAATTGGGAAAATGTGAGGTACATGTTTCCCACCTGGGTGTCTAGCCCTGTGAATGCATGGGTGAATAGTGTGACTGTGTTCAGGGCACGGAGAACTCAACAGTTTTGGAGGGTACGTGGGGTAGATCTAAGCAGAGAGAAGAACCAAGATGAGGTCCTCTGATTGCATCAGGTCAATAATCAGCTCAGAGTCACAGGTGTCCTTTGCCACCTGATAGAATTCAGGACCGTCCCCGCCTTTGAGTCATTTGGTGAGGCAGCCTGGTCTAGGCACAGGCACCTCATTCTTCTCTACCTGCTTTCATTAAGGGCAGAGGAGAAGGAACCACAGGGGAGCTCAAAGCAATCATTTTTTGAGATATTGAATTTTATTATTAAAAATTGACTCTAGAATGGGGGCACCAAGCTGGCTCAGTTGGTTGAGCATCTGACTCTTGGTTTCTGCTCAGGTTACAGTCTTGGGGTCCTGAGATCAAGCCCCATTTTGGGCACTGCACTCAGCATGGAGTCTGCTTGTCTCTCCACCCCATAAATAAGTGAAATCTCTAAAAACATTAACTCTAGGATAAACATTACAGCATAAGGAACGTAGTCGACAATATTGTGATAACCTTGTATGGTGACATATAGGATCTACCCTCATCATGTTGAGCATAGTGTATAGAGTTGTTGAATCACTATGTTGTACATCTGAAACTATATAACATTGTGTGTTGACTATAGTTCAATTTTTTTAAAAAAGAAGAAAACATTAATTCTAATTTTGCCTGAAAAAGTACCAAGAAAGAGGACAAAAAATAATAATCTTTCATAATTCCATACCTTTTGAAGTTATTTGCATTAAGAAATAAAATAGTAAAGTAAAATTTCTTCTCAGGCCTCATCCCCCTCCTTAGTGCCAACAATTGATAATTGCTATGCACCTTTCTCAATCACTTCCTTTGCTTCTGCACATATATTTATTTATATACTTCTTTTTTCTTAAAAAAAAAAATGGGATGATGCTGGTTCAGCCACTCTGGACCAGAATATGGAGGTTCCTCAAAAAGTTAAAAATAGAACTACCCTATTGTCCAGCAATTCCTATAGTAGGTATTTACCCAAAGAATACAAAAATACTAATTCAAAGAGATACATGCACCCCAGTATTTATAGCAGTATTATTTATAATAGCCAAGTTAAGAAAACAGTCCAAGTGTCCATCAACAGATAAATGGATAATGAAGATGTGGTGTGTATATACAATGGAATATTAGTCATAAAAAAAGAGTGAAATCTTGCTATTTGGAACAATGTGGGTGGAGCTAGAGATTATAAAGCTAAGTGAAATAAGCCAGTCAGAGAAAGACAAATACCATATGCTTTCATTCATAGTGGAATTTAAGAAGCAAAACAAATGAGCAAAGAGCAGGGGAAAAAGAGAGGCAAATCAAGAAATAGACTCTTAACTCTAGAGAACACACTGAAGGTCACGAGAGGGGAGCTGAGTCACGGGATGGGGGAAATAGGGGATGGGGATTAGGGAGGGCACTTGTGATGAGCATCAGGTGATGCGTGGAAGTGCTGAATCACTGTATTTTACACCTGAAACTAATATTACACCATATATTGACTAATTGGAATTTAAATGAAAACTTTTAAAAAATGGGATGATGCTTTTCAAATTGCTTTCAATTTGAAACTTATGCAATAAGTATTTTTCTGTATCCACACAGGTTGGTTTACTTTGCTCTTGTTCATGCCTGCATTGTTTTCAATTGAATCAATACACTACAATGTATTTATCTATAACTTTATTTATGGACATTTACAATGTGGACAATTTCATGTCAATTTTTTGTGACTTCAAATACTGTAGCAAACACCCTTTGTACACATGTCTTCCTTATTTTATTGTAATTTCTGTAGAACAGACTTATGTGAAACACTGTTGGCTTTTATGCATATTTAAATCTGTAGTAGATATAGCAAATTGCTATGGCAAAAGTGTTCTGATTTATACTTTCGTGGGTAAAATATGAGAGTGTTCATTTTACCACACACTCACCAGTAGTATACATTATCAATAAAAATTACTCTTTTTGACAGTTTTGTAGATACAAAGAGCACCATCATTACTGGTTTAAGTTGCATTAAGATAGTATTTAGGATGAGCTCATTTTCCTGTATTTATCGTCTATTAATGTTTCTTGTTTGAATTTTGATCATGTTTTTTGCCACTTCTTCTACTGAATCATTTAGTTTTTCTTATAGAAGATCATTATATATTAAATAAATTAACTTTTGCATGTTAAATAGTTGCAAATATTTGGTCATGTCTGTCATTCATATTTTACCTTTTATCTGGCCAAATTGTCTCTTCCCTTCCTTTTATGATTTTTGAGGTTTGTGTCCTTTTTTTTATAAAGGCCTCTCTCACTGCAGAACTCAAGGATATGGTTAGCTTTACTACCATGTGATACTTTCATAGTTTTGTGTTTACATCTATAAACCCCATAGATGTTATTTTTAGTAGAGTAAATCAGAATTAATTTTTGTTTTTCCCAAATGGAAAGTCAGCTGCCCTTATATAATTTATTGAATAATCTATCCTTTTCCTACATATTTAAAAAAAATGTGTTTTTCTCTAATATTTGAGAAAGTTAAAGCTTAGGATAATGATTCTCAATGTGTAGTATAGGGAGTTACAGGAGTCCCCAGGACTAATTCAGGTGAAAACTATTTTCATAATAATATTAATACAACCATAATACTAAATATGAGATCATTCTCTCATGAGTATAAACTTGAGGTTTCCAGAAGCTATATGACATGTCATGATGTCACTGTTCTTATGGATATTGGAATGTGTGCTTCTATATTCATGTGTTTCAATTTTTTCTGTTTTAATTTCTGATAGAGCAAATATTGGTAGGTATAACTCATACAAACAAAAGATCTTTGGGTTCCTGAGTAATTTTTAAGAGTTACACAGAGAGGTTCTAAGACCAAAAAGTTTGGGAACCTTTGGTCTGGGTAGATATGACCTCTTTATTCTATGACTTCAGATTTCCTCTGCCATATCTCTACCTAACAGAATATGAATCCCTGAGACTGAGAAGTGAACAGCACAAGTAGAGAGACAGACCATAGCTCTTAAAGGGTCTATGCCTTGTCATCTCTCATCTCCATCTATTAGTTCTGTCAATTTGAATGAGGAGTCTAACCCAAAGCAGCTCCCAGGATGTATTTTGCCAGTGTTTTCTTTTTCATTTACCATTAATCTTTTTCAAATTGAGATACAATCATATCTGGTTCCTGAGATTTTTGGTGCCCAAATGAGTTCCACCGGTCACCTAATGTTATGGTCCTAATTCAACCTAAAGCTCTTTCGGAAGGAACCAGTTTGTGTTTTATTGGTCAAGAGATGGAGTAGAACTCCCAGGCTGAGGGTATTTGGTCATTTACTTTCTGGCCGATGCAGCAACCTACACCATGGGATGGAAGGACGGGGAGCAGCGGGGATCTGGCCCCTTGAAACTCAGCCCAGTGTCCTGGAATCATTGCAACCGACAAGCCTGCCATTGGCAGTCAGCCTTGCCAGCACAAGGTGATCTAATAAGATGGGAAAAGACAGAGGTCATTAGAATCTTAAGTTCAGAAGGCATTTCAGGTTTGTCTAGTAGTGAGTATAACGCTTATCTTGTGAATGCATTGCCCTTCATAACCTCCAACAAATAGTTGTACAGCATGTACACTTAAACCCGTGCTGGACAGGAAGCTCACTACTTCATGAAATAGCCCTCGTTGTTGAACAACTCGATTTATTATGTCTGGCTAGAAGCACTTAACCTCCCCTCACCTCATACACATACATACAAACCACATCTAATACCTGCTATTTCACTCAGCTTGACTCTTCTCCCCATGGTCTCTATCTGGAGGATTGGAGATGCTCCCTGGTGTTCTCCCAGCACTCTGGCTTACCTTAGCGTGTTTCCCAGGGCTGCCATCACACTTTACCACAAACTGGGTGGCTTATAACAACAGAGATTTACTCCCTCACAGTTTTGGAGGCTTGAAGTCTGAAATCAAGGTGTTGGCCAGGCTGTGGTCCCTTGAAAGGCTGGAAGGGAGAATCCTTCCCTATTTCTTCCAGCATCTTGTGGCTGTTGGTGTTTGTGGTCTTCCTTGGCTGCATCACTCCACTCTCTACTTCTATCTTCTGTCTTTCCTCTTTTGTCTCTTATAAAGATGCTGGTCATTGGATTTAGGGCCCACCAGGATAATCCAGAATGATCTTACCTATAAATCCTTTACTTAATACATTTCCAAAGACTCTTTATCTAAACAAGGTAACATTCCCAGGTTCTAAGGATTATGCTACGGACATACATTTTTGGTGGCACCATTCAAGCCATTATACAAGAGGCAGCAAATAGCCATCTCTGAGTCAAATTTTGCCCTTTCTTGCATAACATTTTATGCATTTGGACATTCCACCTCAATATCTGGATTTCCAGCCTCTTTGGAAAAAGCAGAGGACCTGGCCACACTGGGACTGCCTGCCTTCCTTCCTTCCTTCCTTCCTTCCTTCCTTCCTCCCTCCCTTCCTTCCTTCCTTCCTTCCTTCCTTCCTTCCTTCCTTCCTCCCTCCCTCCCTACCTTCCTTCCTTCCTTCCTTCCTTCCTTTATTTATTTATTTATTTATTTATTTTTTATTTTTATTTTTCGGTGGGGGGACAGGGGCAGAGGGAGAGGGAGAATCTTAAGCAGGCTCCCTACTGAGCACAGAGCTGAGCTATGGGCTTGATCTTACCACCTTGAGATTGTGACCTGAGCTGAAATCAAGTTGAACGCTAAACCAACTGAGCCACCCAGGCTTCCCTGGGACTGCCTTTCCAAAGGCATCAATCAGAGGACCTGAGTGGAGGCTGCACTTGGGGGATGTTTGGGCTCTTCGACTCACCCCATCCCAACCTTTCTCAGCCTACCTCACTCACTTGAACCTGACCTGATCCGTCAGATCCCCATAAGCATTTGATTTTGTGACTCTTAATTTAGACTCTGTTAATCTTGCCCCCTCCAGACGTTAAGCTGTCTTATTTGACTTTACTTTCTTAATATCCAAGCTTGACACTGTTAGTTGCTCAAAAATAGTTGTTGGAATAAAGAATGTAGAACTCACATTGAACAGAAACACGTTTCCTTCTAAACTCCCACCAGCAAATAAGTCTTGTTCTTGCATTCAGAACCACACAGCATAGAGCCTTTCTTCCTTATGAAAATTTTACCTTTAAAAAAATAGATGACACAGGAGACGAAACCCACATTTACACTGATAGATCTCTATTTATGAAGAGGGGGTGTTTCAGTTCACATTTATGAGTAACAAGGACCTGAAAAATAGTGGCTAAGTCAAGATAGGGATGATTTCTCTTCCATGAAAAAGAAATCGGGAAGTATGCAGGCCAGGAGTGGCATTGATGGAATCTTGGTCTGCTGTCTTCCATGTGTTGGGCCCATTCTTGGATGTTCTCTGTCCCAATATCTCTTCTTCCTCCTTCTCCCTTCCTGCTCTTTCTGGGACACAGGTTATGCATATGCTAGAGATTTTCACCATATCCCTCATGGTTTTGGATATTCTTTTCTCTACTGTCCACACGTTTTTTCCTAGGGAGCATCGTCTGAGTATTTCCTCTTAACTAACATTCTGGTTTGCAATTTCACTTATGATTATGTTTGACCTGCTCTCCAAGACTTCTGCTGAGCTCTGAATTTTGGTCACTTTATTTTCAGTTTCCTAGAATTTCCCTTTAAAACTTCTTTATGTTTTTCAGTCCCTCTGCTGGAATTTCCCATCTTGTTATCTCATTTTTTAAAAACATATTGATCACATTTATTTTACAATTCTTATTAAACTCAAATATCTGTTTCACATATGGGTCCATTTCTGTTGGCTGTATTTTCTCTTGTTTTAGTCATGTTGCCCTTGTCTTGTGGTATGCTTGGTAAATTGTTATTGCATGTCAGAAATTATAGCTGAAAGTGATAGAATTAAACAGGATGGCGTCTTCCTCCAAGGAGGATTTGCTTTTATTTCTGGCAGGCAGTTAGGGTAGGAGTAGTCTACCTTATTTAAATTAGGACTGAGCTGATTGAAAGGTGCACTTCAATTTTTATAAGGACTAACCTGTCACATCATTTCTGGATAAGGCACTATGGGGTCCCAGTTGAATCCTGGGTGCTTGCCATAGCCTTTCCTGCTTGATAGATCTGGATTCTAAGTTTTGGCCATAGCCCTCTACCCGATGAGACTGCTGGAAGGTCTCTTCAGCTCTCAGTATCTCAGCCAATGCATTATGCTGCTTTTCAGCCCTAAACCACCATGTTAGAATTGACAAATGCCTTAGTGGAGAAAGAGGCAGTGAACTTGGGGATCACTTGACTTCCCTTCTCTAAGAATCACATGAATACCTACCTGCATAGGTGTAGTGGATGAGCCTTACAGGGAATAGAAGAGAGGGTTCCTCAGTGGGCTTCACACTCTCTGTGCAGGAGATAGTAGGGCTTACTAAGCATATCCCAGCTCTCATTACCCTTTTAAACATTATCAGATAACCCTGATTAACTATGGTAACTTTGTGCTTCTTACTCTTGACATTGGGAAGAATCTAGCAGAGAGGTCAGAGATATCTGGGGATGACAAGGGCACTGAAAGGCCTTGGAACCACAGTATCTCAGTCGTTAGACTCTAATTGACAGAAGAGGCCACAACATCCTTCCCACTCCTGCTATTTTGTCTTTTGAATCCCTACCATCTTGATAGTTCCTGAGACCTTCAAATAGATATTTTGTTAAAAAATAAAAATAAAAACACTAATTCAGCCTGTCTAGTTGTTCTCAGTAGGAAGATTAGTCTGCTAACCCTAGGTGCCAGTACCAGAAGTGAAAGCAATTTAAATTTGAAAGTCAACTTCGTGATCTTAAATGGCCACAAGTACTCCAGTTAGTGAATGTCCAAGGTCTCCAATGGAGGAGATGTCAAATTGGGACCTCTGAGAAAGTACCACACAGCACTCTGTTTGCATCTGACTGGCCAAAACTTAATCATGTGGTTGTACTGAGATGCAAGGGAGGCTGAGAAATATAGTCTGTTGACCTAGTACATAGCTGTGAAGTGAAAAATCACAGTTTTGCTACCTAAGAAAAAAAGGGAGAAAGTATAGTGAAGGTAAACTATTAGCACTCACTGCCCACAGGGATGTTCCAAAAATGTCCTTTGTGAGAAATTTCATAACTAGGCTTAGAGGTAATATAGGAGCCATGTGAATAAGTTGGGGGGGGCAGGCTGCAGCATAAAATTGTACTAAATTATTAAAGAGTGATATAAATAATATCTGATTAGCATAAGGCAAAAATACCTTCCGGGGCAGAGTACGGAAAGATGACAATGTGTAGAGGGGCATTTGTAAATCCAAATTTGTAAATTCAAATCCAAATCCAAACCACCAGGTAGATTATTATAATGAGTAACATGGGTATAGGGCAGCAAATGATGCCTTCTTCACGGTGGTCTCTGAGTGGAGGAGCTGCCGAGGGACTGTTCTCCCTAGATGGGTAGTCTGCTACAGTCTAATGTCTCAGACCTTTGAAGCTGGATCTTGACTTGGCAAGAGACATGACTACCAAGTAGCAGAACCAAGCCTGGGCATCAGCATAGTTTCTTGAAAAGTTATCTTTGGAGAGAAACAGAGACCATCTAGATGCTGGTCCTGCCACTCACCCTCCAACATCGGGCATGCCTGTTTGATCCCTTTGAGCCTCTTTTTCCAAACCATTTTGAAAAAAAGAAATGATCATCATAGTGAACCCTTAAGGGCTCATTGTTAGGCTCCAATTAGTGGACAGGCCCTACCCGGTAGGACCTACAGCATGTCATCAGGAAGCCTGTCCCAGCATTCCCTCCCAAGGATAGGCAGTATGGCGGGCACACCCCACTGACCTGCATCGGAGGGCATTCATTGTTCATTCATTGTTCAGGCAAGTGAGAGTCACCTGTCAGGTGCTGTCAATCATACGCATCCAGGCGCAAGCTTAGGGAGGCAAACCCGGTGGTCTGGGCCCCAATACGTCTTCCTTGTTTTATCCTCCTGCTTATGACTCCTCTTGGCTGGTTCCCAAATCTTCAGTATTAGATTGGATAATCCCACTTTTAATAATGCTCAGGATATTTGCCTCCCTCAGGGGACTGCGATCACAGCAGTGGAGGGTATTAAAATGGAGCTGAATGCCACGCAGAGCACTTACCCTTTAAGCTGTGTGTATGCGGGCATGGCGTTTTGCATGTGCACACACAAGGGATTGCCTGGGTGTGTGTCTATGTGTGTGCATTCATTCTCTTGGCCTTCTGCGATTTTGGGAAACAAAATATTACACAGAACACCCAGTGTATTCTCAGTGTTGAAGCACTGCCGAATCAGTTCAAAATGCAGATTTTCTAAATCATTGAGGTTATTAACTTCCAAATTCTGTGTTTTTATTTCTCCTAAATGGCACTAGCTCAGCATTAGCCTTAAGGGCATAGTAACCCCTCATGAGACCCCAGAAACATTACGTTAATACATAGTTGAATTTATTCAAAGTTATTTGAATTGTGCCCAATATTTAAAACTTAGTATAAACTGAGTAGTAATCATGGGCATGATTTGCTTCCATTTATAATAATAGATTTGGGGGACCAGGTTTTTTACCCCTTCACCTGACTATTCCGGTAATCAAGAGGCCACATTGAAAAATAATTGGTAGAGAAGAGAGAAAAAGAAATATACAGAGTTACTAATATACACCAGGGTTTAAGCTGACATGAAATTTTATCTTAATTATCGGACAAATTTGTACTCCCACTATCTAATTCAATTTGCATGCATCGGTAGACACTTATTAAAGGTAATATTACATCTGTCATTTTAAGACTGGTGAGAATTTTATCATATGAGCTGCATGAAACAGCCACTCTATTATGTACAGAACTCTTTTGTACGGCTTAAAATAACCAGCATTGCATCCTAATTAAGTATTTTTTGTAATTGTCTTCAGGGCAGTCATAGTCTTGTCCATTTCGTGTCCGTCTTGTAAGTTATTTGGACACAGAATTGAAGTTGCAGGAATGTACTTCTCCTCCCCTCTGCTTCCTCATTCTGGGTGAAAAATGAGAGCTTTGCTAATAAAATGTAAACTGGAATCAAATGTTCAAATAAGGTTTTATGAGAAGCATGCAATGCATAAACCTGTCTTCTAATTCTCCGCTGGATTTAGAATTCTGCTGTATACAAATATATCAGGCTGCTGAGGCATTAGCGGTTGAATACATCAGGGCTATTTTTGAGATGAGTTTATTAGATTTGTACTTTGTGTGAAATGAATTGGTGGAGTGCTAATATAGCATCATCAATTCAGGATAGGAATGGCAGTTTCTGAGCACATAAAGCCCTGAAATGCCATTAGATGTTGATATGATACTTTCCAAACAGACCCCCCGAATCAGCTCACGGATTTCTGCTCTGAGCTTCAGGACTTGGGTGAGGTTTGAGATAAAAAAAAAAAATCCAGTGTCACAAAGCACACAGTTCATTGTACATTTGCTGCCCCAGCTACAGCCATCTTGGTTTCAGAGCTCTTTTGTTCCACCCTCTGAAGAGAATGAAAGAAAATGAATCAGGAATGAAAATAGTAGTCAGCGTGCAAGGAGAGGAGAGGGGGAAGTCCAGTAGGGCAAGTGTGCCCAGACACGAACTGCCAGAGAGAAGACCTTGGGAAAGCGCGGGGCTGGGGAATGTAGGGCGGTGGTCCCTTACTCCCTATCTGCCTCTGTTTTCCTGGGGACCCTGATCCTCCAGGAAATGGAAAAATCAAGAATTGCAGCATTTGACTTGCTGGTCTCTGGGCTCACAAGTACACCTGACATGCTCACAGACCCCTTTCCTGCTTGGTGGGCAGGATTTGCCTTTTTCGATCCCATCTAGAAAAAATAAAAAAGAGAGAGAGAGAGAAGGAAAAGCCACCTTTGTCTGTGACTGGACAAGGGCTCCCACAGAGTTCAAACCAGGCATCACCCACTGATAAAATTGTCAGAATGTTCGGTTGGTCACAACGCTGCCTTTTTAAGTGGGAACTTTTTTTGTTGTTAACTTAACCAAGACATTTTACCATGGGATTTTTAAAAATTGGTTTCATTTTAATTATTATTATTATTATTTTTTTAACCGAGACAGAACCCAATCTTCAACTGCTTTCTAGGGATGAGCAATTTACTTTGCATTAGATTATGAAAGCATTTTTTTTTTCATCGCTGCCTTTCAACCGCTCGGGTCTGTAACGGGATGCGCTTGGTCTTTGAGAATGATGCTTCTGTTTTAAGCCATCTCAAAAGTGAAATATTCATGCACCTCTCCCATGCTTCTTCTTTTTCTCCAACAGCCATCCCCCTTGCTGTTCTTAACTCCCCAAATCTGTAGCAGCAGAGGGGAGGAGAGGGAAGGCTCTATTCTCCCTCACCCCCACCTAGAGAGGGGAAGCAGATGAATAATTCATGGTGCAGCGTGCAGGTCTTCTCTGAGACTTCTCTGGAAGGCGCCTGAGCCTGCAGAGGACCAGGGAACTTACAAACAGGCACAGTGTGCTGTGTCAAAGACCAGTCAATCAATCTCCAAAGAAATGTGAAGAGAACAGGTTTTTCATGCCTGTGCGTTGGGAGGGAGCCAAATGTGTGTTGCCATTTGATGGTAGAATCAGTGTACACCTGTTCCGACCAGCTGTCAACATAACCTGTGTCAGAGGCACGCGTCGCGCCCGCTGCATCCGCACAGCGGGCCGTGTCTGTGTGACAGTCGGGACAGACAGCACCAGTAACTTGGGGACCCGGAGAGGGGGAGCTCGCAGAGCCATCGCGGGGACACAGATGTGTGAGGAGCGTGATAAAGGACGGAAACATCTGAGGGAATACGCTCAAACAAAACGGCAAATGTCATTTGCATTATATAATTATGGCCGGCCATTGAGTCCTTTGTAATAACACTCGGTAGGCCAATGTTAAACCTACAGTGACTGATAAAAAGGCCTCAGCTTGAAAAAAGGTCAGCGTGAATTAGTATATATTTGCTGATTCATTCAGAGTGGGCCTCCGTAAATTTTATCGGCCGCGGCCCCAGCCTGGTTTGAAGACAGCAGCCTATGAAATTCAAATGTGCCTGATTCAGCACAGACTAAACACTCCGACCTGGCATGTGCTTTGTGGAAAACTTCATCGTGCAAACGTGGACACACGCGGGCGTGTGGCAAGAGGTGGGGACCGCTGGGTTTGTGAACCTGCTGCTTCTGAAGAGCTAGGCACCCCCGGCCTCCAGGGCAAAGAGGCCCTCTGTGCTGGACCTCTGATCACCCATCGAAAACAAGCCACGTGCCCGTGGACAGCACTTGCCACCTGTCTGTGCACACCTGCCGTGGCAGGTCTGCTGCAACGATTCCTGCTTCTTCTTTTTTTTTTTTTTTACCAAAGCCTCCCTAAGAGGGGCTGCTGATTGCAACGCGAGTCTCTTATGCTAGATCCAGTCAGTGTGCAAAGGAAAAACTAGCTCTGTGTGTGCATGTGTGTGAGGCGGGGTCCAGGTGGATAAATACGCATTCACAGAAAACATTTAGCCTAAAAGATTGTTGGCCTAACACTAGTTTTAAGATTATAAATA
The DNA here is from genome assembly GCF_048418805.1 of Vulpes vulpes. Lineage (NCBI taxonomy): Eukaryota > Metazoa > Chordata > Mammalia > Carnivora > Canidae > Vulpes > Vulpes vulpes. The sequence continues at coordinate 11,507,667 of NC_132784.1, read as the reverse complement.
ATAAGGGTGCCTGAGTGGCGCAGTCAGCGGAGCTGACTCAAGTTCAGCTCAGGTTGTGACCTCAGGGTCATGAGATCAAGCCCCACGTGGGGCTCCATGCCAGGTGAGGAGTCTGCTTGAGATTCTCTTTCTCTCTCTCTCTCTCTTTCTCTCACAAATAAATAAATCTTTAAAGGAAAGATTATATAGATTCTGCTTATAAGTGAAATGCATGCTAATGAGCACCTACTATGTGCAGGTTAATTTGTCAACTTAAAGTCTCATTATCGTTGCATGGTATACCAACTATTATCTTCATGAAACAGCTCTCCCAGGGTGGCACGGTTATTAAATGGTGCAGCTAGGATTTGACTACAAGTTTGATTTCCTCCAAAAGCTCTTTGCTTCCCACTTCACCCTCATTGTCTTTGCAATTGCTCGTTGCAGCTGTGTTTGAATGTATTTGCTAAATCCCTTGCCAGATGCTCTGAATTGGGGACCCCCACATAGAACATAGACCGTTAGCAGATTTTAAACACTTACCTCAGTTATTCCAACCTAGCACCTTTCCCCACAAGCCAGAATGGCAGCCAGAAACTCCAACCCACCCAAATCTATGATTAAAGGTCTTTTCTCCCACCTCCAAATCCACATTTCCCTGGCTTTGCCTCTACAAACTGGCTTTTCTTTATACAAAGGGTTCAGACCCTCCCCTTAGACTCTGGCTGAGCTCCTCTGCCCCCACTAACCAGAGTCTTTAGATGAACCAAGGAACAGTGAATTGCATTTCTTGAAAACTAGAGAATCTGTTGGTTTCATTGGGCAACAGAGCCCTTCTCCATAATTCGGGAGCTCTGCTGAGGTTTTTGGGAGAGGCGTTGGCTGCAAGTTGGGAAAGGAGAAACAGATTGCCCTGCGTGGTTTTAGATGTTTGTCTGAGGGACTCAGACCTAAGCTGAAGACTTCCTGTCTGCTTTGTATTTTATGAGATCAAGACTGGGAGATCCAGGTGGAGTTATCAAGTAGATTGTGGCTTGATGGAAGGACACAGGCCTGGAGGTCGGCACAGTTGCCCCCTCCACCAGGTTCTATCTGCTCCTAGCTTGCAGAACTATTCTGGGCATGTGTCAAACTATCCTGGGCTTCCATTTTTCTTGAGCAAATTGAGTATTACATCACCAAAGTGTCTTCTTTTTTTTTTTTTTAATAATTTTTTAAAGATAGATTTATTTATTTATTTATTTATTTATTTATTTATTTATTTATGATAGACATAAAGAGAGAGAGAGAGGCAGAGACACAGGAAGAGGGAGAAACAGGCTCTGTGCTGGGAGCCCGACGCGGGACTCGATCCCAGGACTCCAGGATCCTGCCCTGGGCCAAAGGCAGGCGCCAAACCACTGAGCCACCCAGGGATTCCCCCACCAAAGTGTCTTCTGACTTTAACCTTGTATTATTAAAAATGATACCTTGCATTGTGACACCTTTCATGGTTCACAAAGTGCTCATGCATATACTACTCTCAAAAATTCTCAGAGGAGTAAAGCAACTGATTCAAGGGCAAGAGGTGGAAAGTTGAAGGGTTAGATGTTGACCAGGGGTCTGTGGCCCCCTCTATACCTGTCCATTTGTGAGATGGCTCCTCAGACACACTATTTACCCATGGATACCCTGGGCCTGGGCCATCTCTGAAATGATGCTTTCCCCAGTTTCCCAAGCCAGTATCCCTCCTGCCCCCTCTCCATCCTTTCAAGGGCAGTGCAGATCTTAGCCCCACCTCATGTGCCTTCCCTGACCTTCCTTCTCTGAGCACCTGCTACCTTGTCAGCAGTGCTGTAATGGGGCTCTGCACTGCCTGACCTTTACTCACTGCTCTAAGAATATCGCATAAAGGTCCTAAACAATCTCCAAGGGCCTACCAATCTGGTTCCAGCACCTCTGCTAACATTCACTCAACATACCCCCTTGCTTCTACACATGAGTTGCATACATCCTCATTCTGAAAAGCACTTACCTCTCAGGGCCTGGAACATTTTGCATCTTGCTCCACCTCTCCTCACCCTTTCTTGTCCCAGTTTTTATGTCACTTGCTTGGAACAGATTTCTCTAACTCCTTAGCTGGGTACAGCACCTGTTTTATATTCTCAGAGTTCCTTGGAATTTTTCCCATTCACACTTACTGCAAGTTTGAGGCATTACCTATGTGGTTATTTGATCAATGTTCACATTTCCAGAAAAACTGACTTCTGCCTTGCCTAATTGGATCCTCCCACCCCTGCATCTAGTGAAGAAGTAGCACTTACTAAGTGCTCCACAGACACTTGGGCTAAACTGGCTGAACCCCAGGAGAGATAAGTGTGTGAACTGTTCTCCTAAACAGGACCTGTGCCTTTCAGCCTGTTAATCTGGAATGGAGCTGGACACCCAGTCGGTGCTCACAAATCCATGAGGGTTGACCTTCAGGAAGTGAATAAAGTCAGGGAGGTGGTAGGAGATGGATTTCAGCCATGTCACAAAGTTCTGCAAAGTTGCCACCAAATCTGCCCTGTGGGAAGTGCTGCAGAGCTGCGGACCCCAGGGCCTGCACTCTGGTTCCAACCACCAGCTTTCTAATCATCAGCTTTCTTGGCTGTGGCCTTTAAAGGTAGAAGGGAGGAATTTAATGCAGTTCATTATAAGACAATTGTTATAACACCAAGCAGGGTTAGCATTAAAATTTTGTTTCCAAACTATCAGGATTTTTCTAGACCCCATTTGAGCAGGAGTTCATAGTTTTCCATGAAATAAGCCTTAAAACAGACCATTATGTGTTCCAATTTGCCAGCCCCATGCTCGAGTGAATAGCCATTCTGGTTTGCCTGGGACCAAGGGGTCGCCCAGGAAATGAGACTTTCGGGGCCAAACCTAGGAGAGCCCCAGGCCCACCTATGACAGATAAAGTGAGAACACAAAGACACAAGCTGGACTGACTGGCAGGTTTATCCTGGTCTCATTGTGGAGTTCCCCAAAAGCAAACCTATAAGAGAAGGATTCGAGTCCAGGCAATTTATTTGAGAGGCGATTGTAGGAAGCCCAAGTGAAGCAATGCGATGTACAAGAGAGGTAAGGGAGGAAACCAGAAAGCTGGTTCCCACCATCGGCTCAGTTTTAGTGAAAGGCCTTTGAGAAACTGGGTAGTCTTAGAAATGTCCTATAGTGGATGTCCAGCAGAAGGTGGGGTATTTACCCAGTGACTTCAACACCTCATTTGGTTAAAGGATCTTCCCTAGCTGTGACTTCCTCACCATTTGGGCTACCTCTGCTCTAAGCTGGCACCATGCTGGGAATTCCTTGTAGCAGCTGCCATTGTGGATGAAAAGGGGCCAAGGGGGTATGGGATAGGGCATCAACAGCACATTTTATAGCCTAGGAGACTAGAAACAGATGAGTCCAAAGGGTGAACTTGAGTTATGGTCAAGGAAGGTGGCCAAGAGTCAGAGAAGTGGAATTCAATATAGACTCAAAAAGACAGGTTGAAGCCAGTTAGTTTGGGAAATAGATCTTGACCAAGAGGAATGGTGGTCATGTGTATCTGTCAGGATTCAGTGCAGGAAACAGAAATCTCTCTGAGTATTTTGAATGAAAAGATTTAACACATGAAGCAGCTGCTTGTAAAACATTTGAAAATGCTAGAGGAGCAGATGTCAGGAACCATCACTAAATGACCAGTGTCAAGGTCACACTACCATGACTATGGTCCAGAGGTCAGGAAACTCATGCTCCATTGCTGCCACTCAATCTGACTCTCACTGTCTGGTACTCCCATGACCCCAGAGAGCTGGTGTCTCTGCCCAGCTTCCCTTGCCAGCAACCACGATGGCTGCTGTGAATTCCAAATTTCCCCTATATGTATTAGATTTGCAAGAGCTAACTGGTATACAGATTCCTAGGCCAGATCTTCTGAACAATGAAGATTATAGTTTTCCAAGTTTTAAAATAAAAAGGGAGGAAAAATGGAAGTTGAGAGAGCCAATCCCAGCATTTACTAGACCGTATACAACTTTGGGTTGGTGCTGCTGTCTTTAAGTGGTTTTATTATACTCTAAGTGCAGGTGACAGAGATTCCCAAGAGAAATAGAGCAAGACCAAGGTTTTGTTCATCTTTCTTCTCTATCTCATGTTCTTTAACAGTCCACTCTGACTCATCAGGATGAATGACATTTAGAAACTGCAAGGGTCTCATTTTAGAAGGAACCCCACTGTCGGTGCCTCCAAGTTGAGACTGACTCTTCTGGCTGCTTCCAAAAATATAATGGGAGCCCTCCCCTGTGCTTCCATTAAGCTCTGAGCTCACTTCATTCACTGTCTGTTTCTATTCTGGCTTCATCCATCAGATGATGATCTCCTTAAAGTCAGGGCTGTTCCTAGGTTGTCTTTGAACGCCCTGCTCAGCACTGGGTACCTGGAATGGGCCAGTGGTGCAGTAAATGGGTGTGGTATTAATGTGTTTCCTGCCTTATCAGGTGTGTGGTAGCTTTGTGGAAATTCCGTTACTCACTTATCCCATAGCTCCTGGTGCCACAGTCCCCTCATACAAGTCAGAAGAAGGGCCTCAGGCCATGGCCCCTCTGAGATAAGATGGCCACGTTGACATGAAGCTGTGGCCTCCTTTGCAGGCTCTGTCCCACTGAGTTCACACACCTCCAGGTCCAAGACCAGACAGGTTTCCAGGGAAGCTTTCTGTGAAGCATCCCGCTCGGCCAGGAATACCTGGTACTCAGAGCATAGCGAAGTATTTTTCCTTGGTACAGATCCACTACATTTGGGAGCCAGGGCTATGGAACATATCTGGGGAAGCACTCAAATCCCCACTAGCTTCTCCTTGCCCCTCTCAGCCTTCCGTGACACCTACCCACAAGAGCCATAGAGGAATCCCCTCACCAATTACGTACCTGTCATTAGGAAACTGTATTAGGGAAGCAGAACCAGGCCACACATCCAACTGGTGCTATATGATTTCTTTCCAAATTACTGATTCAGTTTTATTTCCATCACTTTTATCCAGAGAAAATAGAACTACTGATTTTAAAAATGTAAAAATAAATGTTTTCCACCTGATTCCAAGCCACAATGCCCACTAACATGGGAAAAATCTTTCAACTTCACTTTTTTTCTTTCTTTGCCTTTTCCATTTGTTTCTCATGGAAAAAAAAAGACAAAGAAAAGGAGAGTGGTAAGAAAAAGTGAATGTTGGATTGTATCTACACTCTTTAAAAAATTGAGTTATTTTCAAGTGAGACTGATGGGGCCAGAGTTCCATGTTATGACGCAGCCTGAGTTACTCATTTTGGCTTGACTGGGGTCTGACTTGTTTATATAATGGGCCTCTCCACTCTCCTAGTCTCTGCAGAAGCCAAAAGCAACCCAGATAAAGTTCTAACTAAACCACCACAGCCCAACCCCCAGGGATTTTCATGTCTGGCCCACCCGTTGCCTTGGCTTCTGCTATTTTGAGAATGGTCTTAACACCCAAAAAGTGAAAGCTGGCTAACTGGTCTCCAGAATCTAGGGAGAGGAATTTTACCTGTTGTACAAACACCCTTCTCCCCAAAGTAACCAACAGAAGATCAATCAGTAAGACATCAGAAAGCCTTCAGTGCCTTTGTGGTACCTGGAATTGCACTTTAAAATGTATTACTTTGCATCTCAAAGTCTTCTTGTTCTTTAAGGAAACCCTATTAAAATGGGATTTCAAGGTCCACTGAAAAGAGACCACCTTCTTAGCTGCTGCTGAAAGAATAAATTCTAGCATCTGGACAGGTAGGCAAGAAGGAAAGGGACAGGAAGGCAAAGATGAAAAGCCCTAGAGATGGGCTTTGTCCGCTTTACATCTTTGTTGAGAGCCAGCTCTGCCAAGAGTCTGCTGGGTCTGCTGTGTATGGTTGTTCAAGTTGCTCACTGCTCAAGACAGCCTGGCCAAGCGAATAAGCAGTGCTGAAATTCAACCCCCACTTCACTTGCCAAGCTACATGACTTGGTGAGAGGCCACAATAGCGTAGAGGAAGAGAACCTTTTTCCAGTTCAGTTAGAGATGTCATATAATAGAGATGTCAGTGGCCACCATGCGCCAGACCCAGGCTAAGACATAAGAAGCCCTTTTGGATACTCAGACTTGGCCTCAACATCTGTCCTTGTCAAATAGCACCTGTGGAACTGGGAGTCAAGACTTAGAGAAAGTTATCACAGAGAGGTTCAGATATGTTTTGTTTTTTTTTTTTAATGAGCTTGTGTGTGAGAGAGATTTTTTTTGCCTGGTTCTGTGGATGGTGGATCATGGAATGAGATATGGAGCCAATGGTCTGTAAGAGGCAGAAGGAGGTGAAGCCAATGAAGATGGAGATGTTGATGGGCAATATATAGGACACCCATCTGTTGGTACAAAGTCACAGATAGCACGAGCTCCACAGTACCTTCTAGATGCAGCTGGTTGCCATGTCTACTTTCAAGTTGTTCTTGATGGTAGAGGTGGACTTTATGTCTTCTAAAGTGCACTGGAAGGTCTATTCAAAGATGTAACTTTAACAGTGTCAGAAATCGAGTTCAGACACACAAGTGGGTCTCCCTGGAAGCCCAGAAGTTAACAGAAGAAGAGGGAAAACACAGTTTTCCTGATGAAATAGCTTCTTTAGCATGAACAAGGCAGAGATTCCCGACAATAAAATAATGATTTAATAAACTCGAAGTCAATCAGCCAAATACAATAACATTAATTAGCCTTTTATGCCCAACTCACAACTAATTCTGTTGTCTACTTATTTTTGTTCCAAAAGGATTACTAATGAAATATTTAATATTTCACCAGGTTCCAGATTCATTTCCACACTGGCTGGTAATTTTCTCTTATATAGCTTGAAATTGTGCTCTCGATAATTTCACTCCAGAGTGTATCTACATCGCAGGATCACTGCCTGCAGGAGGAAAGCCTCCTCAGTCTTTGACAATCGGATAATAGCTTCACTTTTAGCCAGTAGAGGAAGTCAAGAGCAAGAGAGTACAGATAATGTGAGTATAATTCATTATTCAAATCTGCAAGTGAAGCACTGAAAACAAAGAGAGAAGAGGAATAATGGTGTCATTATTTTTATTACTCTTGTTGGGTAAACCTAGCGTGAAACATTTAAGGAGACCGGGGTGAGCTTTGTGACTGTACGGTGACAAATTGACTTTCGGAGCAATATTGATAAGAGGAAAGTAGAGCAGAGAGATTTTCTGTACAAGGTTTGCTTTCTTATTAGTGGTCCCATTAACTATTTTCTTGTTGCTGGGTGCTTCCTGAAATTCCCGTCATTTCTTATGTTTCTTATCCTTCAAGGTCCATGGCAGAGGCTGGGAAGAAATAAGGTGCGGTTGGCTGAGCTCCTTGGAACCCAGACCCCCCTGTGCTTGGAGTATGAATAACAAAGCCCAGGTGAGAGGGTAGCAAGGTGCTTTCCTTCAGAGACAAAGGGGCTTGAAGTCATAGAGGGACATCCATATCAGAACAAGGCTGCAATCTCTGGAAACAAGAGTATTATAGATCTGTTTTATCTCAGGCTTTCAAAGTTCCCTCACCTTTAGCCATTTTATTTTATTTTATTATTTTATTTTATTTTATTTTACTTTTTTATAAAGATTTTTATTTATTTATTCATGAGAGACACAGAGAGAGGCAGAGACACAGGCAGAGGGAGAATCAGGCTTCCTGTGGGGAACCAGATGCAAGACTCAATCCTAGGACCCTGGGATCACACCCTGAGCCAAAGGCAGACGCTCAACCGCTGAGCCACCCAGGCGTCCCTCCTTTAGCCATTTTAATGAATATTTCTCTTTAATCATTTTTCTTCCTGGGTTCCTTGTCATTAAAAAAAAACAAACCTGGGGACCGAGTTGAGTACATTTGGGATCATCCTCTAGGGACAGGTAATGGAACCAGGTGGGGCAAAACGTGAGGACCCCTCAGGCAAAGCTTTTGGAGGTAAGTCTGAGCTCTTTGAGGTGGAGCATGAGACTGCCAGATTGCTGTGATTCCAGGATGATTGGAAAGGTCCCCATACCTCTTCTCCCCTCCAAGAATAGTTCATACTCCAAGGTACTCCAAGGGTTCATACTCCAAGGGTACCTGCAATTTAACTATTACAGACTTAATCCTTTGTGTGTTTCTCTACAGTGAATGGTTTAGAAAGGCAAATAGCTCTGAAAGAAGTAGTATGCCAACCTATTGCCCATCAAAGTGTTAGTGGTCAATGTCAATAGCTTCTGTCCCCAAAGGAGTGGCAGAGGGTGAGAAAGAAGCACATGGTAGAGGTATTCCAGAAAGTTGGGAGGGATGAAAAAATGCACAGATAAGGGATGAATGGAAAAGCCATGTTCTTGTTACCTTGGCTTAAAAAACAAACAAACAAACAAACAAACAAACAAACAAACAACAACAAACAGCCATTCTGTGGCTCACCCACCCCTCTAAAGTTGACTGTCTAGACCATGCAGGAAATAATAATAGCAGAAGCATGAAGAGCCTGTTCAAATTTTCATGAGGGGCTCACTAACCACCACAGGAGATGACCCAATCCATTGTAGAAAGCCAACATCATTAAACCCCAAGGAAGCCAGTAGATTCTTATTAGAGGACCTGGATTCAAGATGACTTCACTTCACTTTACATGTTTGAATCTCAGTTTTCGTCATCTGAAAATGGGCTTATAATATCAATTCCCACATGCGCAGACTCATTCATTCATTGATTCAGCTGGTATTATTGAACACTTGCTATGTCTAAATGCTATCATAGCATCTGCAGATACTATGTGAAAACAAAATTTGCCAAAACTCCTATCACCCTGTATATTACTTTCTAGTGATGGTGTTTTTAAAAGGATATCGTGAATAGTTAGGTACTGCAATAATGGAAAATAGTATCATTTTGTGGAGTGGAAACAGAAGTCTTCTTTCTTTAAAGATTTTGTTTATTTATTGGAGAGAGTGTGATGGGTAGGGGCAGAGGGAGAAGGAGAGATTGAATCTCAAGCATACTCCATGCTGAGTGCAGAGCCTGACTAGGGGCGATCCCACAACCCTGAGATCATGATCTGAGCCCAAAACCAGGAGCCGATCACTCCACTGACTGAGCCACCCAGGTGCCCTAGAAATCTTCTTTCTTTAAATTTTATGTTTGTGTTCCAGGACAACAGAGAGCAAGTGTCAACCCCCTGGACAGAATCTTTCCTTTCAGGTATTTAAAGACAACCCTCACATCTGTTCTGGCCTCTGCCTCTTCATGCCGAACACCCTGGATTTCTTCAACTGCCCTTCCTATGGCTCACCTTGTACAAACTTCCCTTTCTGGTTACATTCACCACATCCTTTTGCAGGGCGGGGCCCTGAACAAAGCACAGGACTCCAGAATAGACCCCAGTGGAGACTGTAGCACTATCTGCCTGTAATGCAGACTTTGTGGTAGACTCAACATGCTTATTTAGAAACCATTGTTTTTCCTTGGCACCGATGCCCATGTACACACAGAGCATTCAGGCCAATTTACAGAGGCATCAAGTCTGAAAATAAGACTCCAAGCATCACCTTGAGTAGACAGAAACAGAGCTGGCACATCAGTGCGGCATGCATAATCCAGTGGCCTCCATAATTTAATAGAGAAATAACATTTCCCATTCTCATCACCAGAAAACAATCACCATATGAATGCACTTTAGCTATTAATACTTATTTCTTGATGCATAAACAATCTCATTTAAAAATTCTCGCTCCCAGAGATGCTTATCTTCTGCAAAGGGAGGCGCACGGGTGGGGGGAAGGCAAGGTAAGCATGATACATCACGTACAGCTGAATTCCCAGCCAAACTCACAGCCTTAAGAATAAAAAAAACAGTTAATGAGTATCATCATAGTCAGTGCCCCAAATAGTGAGATACGGAATCCCATTCACTCTATCACGGCCATGACTGACATTTAATTATTCTCTATTTTTTGGTGCTTATAATTCCATTCTTATCATTCATTGTAAATCCTTTGGAACCCCTAGAAAAAGCGAGATCGAGTGACAAAACAAAGATAATGAAATCAGAGGCAGTAGAATAAAATTATATCTTGTAGGTAAAGCGATGATTCAGTAGAGCAAGTTATTTCATAAGGTTGTGAAAGATGGGGGAAGGAATGAGAATTAATGTAGCAGGCTCTCAGGAGAGTTGAGAGAGAATCCATGAGTTGGGGGCACATAATAAGAAAGTAGGGTGTGTGAGAACAGTTGACTAAGCACTAACCCAACCATGCTTCCGTCTAGTCTAGCTGTGTGACCTTGGGCATATGCTTAACCCTCTCTGGGCTTTCTACTTCCTCACCTTTCTACAACCCTCACCTCACCTGTAAAATGCCAGCATATGCTTCATAGCACGATCATGAGACCTGGAAGAGACACAACTGCTATACAGATCTGAAGATTGGACCTATTTCCTAGTATTAGAGGTAAAACCAAGAACCTGTGAGCAATGACAAAATATAAAGGGTATAGTCAATTTTGTCCCAAAGGCCTAGGATTATGGATTCCTCTGCTCTCTCCCAGTGTCACCTATAGGAGCCATGTGCCCCAGCCAGCACACTGTCCTCATTCTCCCTGACATGCCACTATCATTGGGGAGCGAAGGTCAATGTCCTGACTTGGCCAGTGGACCCTACCAAGAAAAGTTGGAATGGAAAATGATCCTACATGTAGCTCTGGGAGCCCCTGAGCCCAAGGAAACATGCCACGTTGAAAACCCACTGGTGTGGAGATACTGAGGTTGCTAAAACCAGGAAAGGAATATGAATGGGTTGCCAACCAGGAAAGAGGGTCAATTAAGGGGAGTTAAAATGTGGAAGAAACCAATGGATCAAAATTGTAACTGTCAATTGTAGGGAATTATGGGTACAGTGGGGTTACGGGAGGCTAGTCTTGCCTGCAAATGGTTTGTTTTCAAATGTTCCAGTCAAAGAGGTACATCAGTGGGTAGCTCCCCTTAACAGTCTAAAAATGCAAAGCAAATTGCATCAGATACCTGACAAAAAAGCTTCCCTGTCTTCCTCTTTGCTAATCTTTCCTCCTTTTTTTTTTTTTTTTTTGGTCTGTGTGACTCTGCTCATAGAGACAGGTTTCAGCTCTCTGATTGCTGGTTTTTCTGTTTGGTAACAGATTACAATTCAGTGTTTCCCTTCCGGGAATGTGGCAGCCATGAGAAGTTTTCCGTCAGATCTCTGACTTCACATGGCCTCACCTTTATGCTCTGAACCCAGCATAAGTTCATGTTACCACTACTCTTTCCACAGCTCCCGCTAGCCCATAACTGGGTGTGGCAGGGGTACTGAGGCAGGTCCCTTCCTGGGAGACTGGGGCCTTCTGATGAGTGAGTGTGGCATAGCACTCCTTAAAAGCTTATCAAACTTCCCTTAGAACTGCCTGGCAGCCTGGAATGCTTCTGCCCAGCATTGTCCTTCCATCCTTCCCTCTCACCTTCACTGGAGGTCAAGTCAGCCTCAGTCTGACAGCTCTGACTCCTCCTCCCCATTCCCTCTTGCCATCATTGTCCCTATATATTTCTTCCTGATGACTGCTCCAAATTTACACAAGTCACCCAAAAGGAGAGCTCCAGGAATGGATTTGAGCCCCTTGAGCCTCCGAAATATATCTTCACATATACTCTTGCTCAGGTCTAGAACCCAACATCATGCTTCTCTTCTTTTTTTGTAGGAAACACTTCCAAGTTCCTTTGAAGCAGAAAGGTCCCCATCATGGTAGTATGATGTTCAACAGTAGGGAACAATGAAGACCATTAAAACACTAATTGGTTTCCTCTTCTTCCCCTTCCTTCTTTCTCTTCTTCTCCATCCCATCTGCTCAATTTCAGTCCAATAGCTTTGAGGTGGGGCAGAACAAGGTAGATGCTCGTGCTGTGGTTGAGGATTGGGAGAGCCACAGTGGCTCTGACTGGGAGTCGGAGCCCAGCATAAGAGGACATCTGCATCAGGGAGTATGGCTCTATCTGGGGATCCAAAGTCCAAGAGGACCAGGGAGGTGGAGAGGGACTTCCTCGGAGGCGAAAAGATACAGAGAAGGAGCCCTATGTGGGTGTCTTGGCATAAGGCATCAAAGCCAGAATGAATTTGGAAGGAATCTGTTTGGGGAAAGTGTGGTGGTCAAGATTGGAGATGTGTTATATATAGGAAGCTTGAATAAATAAGCAAATATGTTTAGGAAATAGGATCTAATGCTCTTATTGTCAGAAAGGGGAGTTAAAAATACAGGAAAAGAAAGAAAAAAAAAACAGAGGAAAAGGAAAATCCAGACTCACCTTTGTGGTGTTGGATTGCAATTGAAAGTGCCATTGTGAACTCACCACTTTCGAAATGTATGGACAGATATAGAAATAAATATAAGTGTTAATGTGTGTGCGTGTATATTGTTCTCCCCTAAAAGAAATCAGGGCTTTTTGGGGAAATGGCTGAATCCAGAACCAAAGCAGAGAAAGCATAAGATGAGTCAGGAATGTTCACAACGCCAGAAAGCAAGAACGCTGAAAGAGTAGCAAGCCGGACAGGTCGGACACACAGAAGCCAGCTGGAAAGGGCTCTCGTTAGCCAACTCAGGACAAGGTGAGCACCAAAATGAAGAATGATTGTCATGGAATATAACCTATCAAATAAAATAGAAAAAACATAGCAAGGCATATCAATAAATGAGCACACCGAAAGTCTAAAGGGGGGGATCCCTGGGTGGCTCAGGGGTTTGGTGCCTGCCTTTGGCCCAGGGTGTGATCCTGGAGTCCTGGAATCGAGTCCCACATCAGGCTCCCAGTGTGGAGCCTGCTTCTCCCTCTGCTTGTGTCTCTGCCTCTCTCTCTCTCTCTCTCTTTCTGCATGTCTTTCATGAATAAATAAATAAAATATTAAAACAAAAGAAAGTCTAATGGGTACTTACACAGTTTCAAATCCCTCCTAACAAAATACTAATTTGTTTCAAAATCCCTCCCAACAAAATACTAATTAACGATAAAGAGAAAGTCATTTTGAAGTGAAGAAGCCAAACAGCTGCCCCCTGAAGTGACTGATCAAAGTGAACGTCAGCAGAAGCAGGACAAATAAAACTCATGTGCCCTTGCTAGGATGCAGCAAAAAACCCAGAATCCTTACTATGACATTCCTGCCAAAGGTGTGGCCTCGGAATCTCAGCACTGGAGAAACCCAAACTGAGGAGCACTCCAGGAAGTAACTGGTCTGTAACCCTCACTCTAGAGAGAACCGATGGTTTCTTCCAAATAGGATGCTCAAGAGACATCACACTTCTCTCTCTCCCTCTCCCCCTGCCTTCCACCTGCTTGTGCTCTCATTTTAAATAAAATTTGTAAAAAGGAGACACTGCACTGAAAGCAATGGTTGATTCCAACCTGGCCCTATTTGCTACTAATGACATTATTGAGACAATTGGTGAGATTCAAAAGGCCAGAAGATTGCTAGTTATTGGATCTGGAAGGTTGTATTGTGGTTACACAGGAAAACGTGCTTGCTCATAGGAAATGAATGAATGACCATGTATTCAGAGACGATGGGGGACTGGGTTAGTAACTTACTTAGATGGATCAGAGACAAGTTCTTTGTGCTTTCAACTCTTCTGTAACTGATTATTTCAAGATGAAAAGATATTTTTTTCAATTCCAGAGGATATATTGTAGGTAGGAGTGAAAATCGACACACCTTTTAAGAAGACAACTGCACCCAAATCATCTAAATTTAAAATGCACCTTCCCTTGGACCATCACTGCTATGGAAACACTCTCATTTGAGAACACAGACATGTATACAGGGATATCCTTTGCAGTGTAAAATGTAATCAGTAGTAAAGAGATCAAAAACAATTAAAATACCCATTAGTGGAAGATGAGCTAGATAAATTATGGTGCATATAAGTAATGGAATACTATATAGTCTTGGAAAATCGTTGTTAGAGTGAGCCAAGCTCCAAGAAAATTGCTAAGGGAAGTGTGTGTGTGTGTGTGTGTGTGTGTGTGTGTGTGTGTACATAATAACATCTCTGGAAGGATATCCTAGAAACTATTGAGAGTGGTTATCAGAAGAAGAGGGGTTATGTTTTTAAAACATAGTAGCTATGTTTTAAAAGGATAGAGAAGAATTTGTTTATAAACTCTGCAAAGAGAAAAATGGATCTACAATTAAGTGTTTGCCAAACTTCTTGATTGTCTTGATCCGCTCAGTCTTTGTCCCCGTGCATACTGCTACTGTCCCATCTCACATCTGTGACAGACTTTGCTAATTGATCTCAGGATTCATTACCACTGAGCCCAGACACAGGCAGTACCCTTCTCGGCCCAGACAGCTTAGCCTCTATTATGTATTCATCAGTTTGATAAGAAAGGAGAAAGCCTCTACATCCCTGTCTTTCAGGGAGAACTGAATAAAGGGGAAGTCTTCAGAGGATGCTTTCCATTCCAAAGGTCTACTGGGGGCTCTGGCCTCCAGTAAGCAAAACATCAAAGCACTGGGCCTGGTCTGGACGTTCACAGTCTAGCGCAGCCTGTTCACCCATGCCCACCTATCTGCTCCATTAGAGTGATGCTAGTCCATTCCTGAAACCCCTAGAGAACCTGGTTCCTGCCCAGCTCACAAACCACAGTAAGGGCTCGGCAATGCCTTCAACCCGGCAATGCCTTCAACCCGACAGAGCCACGTGCTTCTGCTACTTTGATGTGCTCTTGAATCTCTGGGAATCCTGTTGAAATGCAGACTCAGATTCAGGATCCAGGAGGGGGTGTGAGACTCTGTACTTCTCACAGGCTTTCTGCTGATGCCTCACATCTGGTCCTGGGACCACACTTCAGTAGCACAGCCTTAAAGCAGTGGTTCTGAAACTTTAGCTGCAATCAGAATCACCTAGAAGGCTCACTGAAGCACAAATTGCGGGCACCCATCCCCAGAGTCTCTCATTCAGTAGTTCTGAGGTGGGGTCCAAGAATTTGCATTCTTCACAAGTTCCCAAGTGGTCCAGAATGAAAGGGTATTGTTCTCAAATACCTTGGAGAAAGTTCCTCCAGCAGCACTCACCCTCTGTCCTCCAGGAAGCCTGTAGAGTGAAAGAAGCAGAGAATTTGGTGGCTTTGGACTCATCTGACTTGAAACTGTCATCTATCACACACTAGGAATGTTACCTCAAGAAAGCCGTTGAAGTGTTCTGAGCCTCAGAGACACTATCTATGACATGGGTCCAACAATGCCTCACCTCACAAAGCTGTTGTCAAGACTCAGGATGCAAATGCAAGCAAAGGGCTTAGCAAAGGCCTGACACATTTTAGTTCCCTTCTCCCCTTTGCTTTGGGGCAAGCATCCTGCCATCCCAAGTGTCTGGAGGAATATTGGGTAAATCCCCTGTAGTAGTGCAGTGCCGCTAAGCAGACCTCAGATTTAGAGCCTCTTCACTTTGGCTATTTACAGGTGCCCTTGGTGCTAACGTGGCAACAGCTGCCAAGTTTTCCTCTCAGAGTCTTCCCGTTGCCCCAACCCAGTGCTATACCTATGATGTGGTCTCAGGTTTCCCCCGGCCACAGTCCAGAAGGTGCCTCTGCTTTTCTAGCCACTCATCTGAGGGGAGAATAACCAGAGGGAACAGGAATCTAAACTGGGATTTCCTTGGTCTTTCACGAAGACTTCCAGGCCCAGGGTCCTGAACATTCCCTCACCATCTCACAGCCCCCCAGTCATCAAATCTACAACCTTTGTTGCAATTATTGGCCATGGCCAGGTGGTGGGAAGAGAAGAAGGAGGTACTGTGTGGCATAAGGCAGTTAGGGTTTTTAGTAAGGCTTTCCCTCTGTGTATCTCCCCCAAGTGGCACAACATAGAGATGAACAGAAGACTCGACAGCACTGAAGCCTCTTTCAGATGTCTGGCCATCTGGAGCAGGTGTCCATCAGGGCTCACTGGGAACCTCCTCACCCCAAGACCCCTGGGGCCAAAATCTCATGCACCCCCCTAGAGGAAGGAGATCAGCCAAGGGAAGACCTAAGTAAGGGTATTTCCAAGTAACTGAGCCTTAACCCTCTAAGAACCAGAGCTTGATTCTCCAACGACCCGCCACCCCAATTCACTCTGTGTGTTATAAAGCTTCCCACAGAAATTACATGCTTCCACGTTTCCTGCAATAGAGGTTACACAGCATAATTTATTTTTGCTAATATGACGCAGGGTCATTACTGCAACATCAATTAGTGTGTCTAATTGAACCACTTTGACAATCTTACTATCGGATCTGGCAGGTCCATGTGCACTTCATTTCATGTTTTTCTTAAGTCAGTTGCTCCCTTGGATCTCAGATTTGACAGCTTGGGGTTTAAAATAAATATCCGATGTATCCCTGGCTCTGCTTCTTTATTAACTCATTTATTCTAACTTGGAGCCAATTTTTTTAACTGTCTTAGATTCCTCTGGATTTCACATGAGCTTAACTCCTGGCATAGAGAGAGGTGGCTATAACTAGATTGTGGGAGAATATGTCCTCCAATGATGAACAGTCCTGATCTTCAAGCATTTTTGGATTCTTGTTCCAGTTCTACAATGCTTTTCACTCTTTTCATTTTTACTAGCTTGGTTTCAACCACCTAGTACTGCTTCATGAATACTTATCTACTGTCACTTTCCTGCTCCAGGGTTTTCTGCTGCATGCTGTAATATTAGATCGCCAAGCATGTTAGAACTGTGCATAAACTAAGAATTAGTAAGCTCTGAGTGAGGGCTTAGGTGGCTTTCCTAAGAATAAAGCACATGCATTTTGGTTTGGGTTCATGCTTATTTTGATGGTCCCAAGGCCTGATTCTCTATATCTGCTCATAGTCTGCAAAGCTTGTGTGCTACAGAAGTATTTAAGTATTTATACTTGTTTTCTAAGTATTATTTAAAATGTTGTTGCAATACATTTTATTTATGTTCCTCTTATCTCCATACAATGGAGAAATATAGCCTCACCCTGGAAAGGACGCAGATCGGCTATTCAAACTAAGCATGTGACGGATGCAGAAGCTCGTGGTGAAAATAAATGGCTTGGTGAAGATCTCACAACTATTTAGAGTAGATTCTGGGCTCGCTTGTATAGCTTCTGGTTTCTGGTTGAATTTCTTTATATATCACCAGTGGTTTAAAGACTCATTAGTTCATTCATTCCATGTTAAGCAGAAGTTCAACATGTATTGATGCAATGGATTCAAGGTCTGTATTTGGGCTGTGCTTCTCTGTGGGTAGCAGCTGAAGCATCTCCAAAGAAGTCTGGAGTTTTAAGACCCAGTCTGAAAATGGATGTGCTGTGTAATCTGTCCTACATCATCCCTCCTGACCTTAGATGAACTAAGAATTACATTCCCCATGTTTAGGAGATGGCAAAACTAAATCCCAAATAGTAAGGTGGGTTGTCCAAAATCAAATAGAAGCTTAAGGCCAGGACAGCCTGGAATCAGGGGTCCTGATTCCCAGCCTTCTCCCATCTCCATACATCCTGTGCTCCTCTTTTAATTGCATCAACTACTTCTCAGAGCTGGATTCTATATGCTTGAGAAGGGAAAACCGGTGGTGGTGCTGGTCAGGAAATAGGATCCCTGGAAGAGCCACTGGAGAAAGCCAAGACAGATCTGCCATTTTACTCACATCTTGTCAGCACCTGGACACTTACTCTGCCCCTGGGGACTTACTCAGCTATAGAGAATGAGTCAAAGTAAGGACACAGGACACTTAGGACTTCACATAGCTCTGTTTGATGGGCACTGGGAAGTTATCTTCCCCCCCAACAAAGCCAGAAGTGAATAGGAACCCAATA
Organism: Vulpes vulpes; assembly: GCF_048418805.1. Classification (NCBI taxonomy): domain Eukaryota; kingdom Metazoa; phylum Chordata; class Mammalia; order Carnivora; family Canidae; genus Vulpes; species Vulpes vulpes. Next base: position 11,489,816 of record NC_132784.1, on the reverse strand, counting down.
GTCTTCAAGGTCAACATCCTCAAAACCTGGGTTATTGCAATAGCCTCCCCTTCATCTGTCTGCCTCCACTCTCTCTCTTTTCTAATTTATTTTCTGTACTGCCGCGAAAAACAAGCTTTCCAAATCATACGCTCAAAAATCCTTAATAATATTCTGTTGCTCATAGAAAAAGAAAAAAAAAGAAAGAGGCCAAGCTCTCAATCAGATATTATAAGACATACACATACTTAAACCACCAGGCTTTTCATTTCTCAGTTGTCCTCTTTGGGGAGCTCACGCCCACCCCCTCCAGTGAAAGTCTCTCAAATGCACTCCCTGCTTTGTCATCTGGGGCCCCCAAACAGCCGTTTTCTCTGCTGCAACGTCTCCCCTTAGAGCCAGAGCCCCAAATCCTACTGATGCTCCCAGATCCAGAGAAAGTGCCCAGAAGCACTCGCTGCCTCTTCCAAATCCCTTCATATTTTATCTGTCCCTCTTTCCAGGCATTTATCACACTCTGTTCGGTATCACTATTATTTATAGAAATGTCAGATCTCAAGTTTCAGACCATTTTTTTTAAAAGTAGGATCCTCTTCTGCTTTATTTTTACATCCTTTGCAGGATTTAGTGGTGCCCTGATCACAGGAGATTTATTGTGGCAGAGTAAGTACTGCCTGGAATTTTCAGCCACAGAGGCTTGGATTCTAATCCTGCCTCTGCTACCCACTAGTGACATGACCTTAACCAAGCTGTTTAACCGTGCCAGGCCTCAGTTTTATCCCCTGAAGGAAGGGAATATCTCCTTTGTAGAGCTGTTAAGTGAGTTAGTGACAAGCAAGATGCCTGACATGGGATTGGGAATAAATTATCAGATAATAAATAAATGGGCACATTAATAAGCATGGGGGCAGGGATGAATAATTTGGGAGACGTGTGAGACAAGATTTGTCTGAATTGGAATTGACAAGTGAGAGACCTCTTCTGATCACGTTGAGAGAGCCTGAGGAATGGTGCCCCTCCTTTCCTCCTTTCGGACCCAGACAGGACAGGGTCCCCAGATAGGAAATCTTTGTCACCTTCGCTGCCTCTTTGCCCCAGGGCTGTTCCTATGTTTCTTCCAGTTTGGGGCCAAGCCTCTGAGGTCCCCCCAGGATCCTCTCCCTAACCCCCAGGCTGTGGGTCCTTAAATATGGCCCCCAGATGGCTCTGAGAAGGAGGGGAAGGCCCCACCCCACCCTCCCCCTCCTGCCTGCAGCACCCACCAGGCCCAATGAGAAACAGGTGATTGCAGAGGGTACTGGGAGAGACTTTGATCTGCCGGCTGCACAGAAGCCAGCTGAGCCAAGAAGGAGCAGTGTCAGATTTATTGCGGCCCTGAGAAGTACAGATATTAGGTTGGCTGTAGCTCACTGACCTCTTCAGGCTTTCCATTTGGGTCTGAGATTTATTACCTCCTTGGCTTTTTTAATTCCCAGGGATCTGTGCCTTTAACATTTCTGCTCAAGCCCCCCAATTCACAAGGACTTCCTGTTTGCCGAGACCACAGATAAAGAAGACACAAACCACAGAACACCAACACTATGTAATTTTTTTGTTCCTGACTCCTTAATTTCTCAGCCATCCTAGGTGTTCTGTCAAGATGCAGTCTGAAAGTCTAGACCGAGAGATATCTATGATAGAAAATGTACATCAGTATTTCAAGTCCTCTGAATTTATTCTAGCCATCTGACAGTTGCTTGGAGATACAATCTCAATTTTTGCAATGGCCCCTTCAGCGAGATATTTATGGCAGATACAACTGTAATTATTTACCTGTAACAAAGTCCAGGTCTGTCTGCTTCAGGTGATTCAGGCAGCAGAGGGACAGGAAGAAAAGATTCATCTTCCTCTTGTCCAAAAGTTGACCTTTTGCCCTCAGGTCTCTGCCCCGCTCCTTGTAAAAATGCTGATGCCCTGGGCATGGGTTGGTTCCCCTCCTCTTGCGGATATCGATATGGCAATAGGTGGACCGAAAAATAAACACATGCCAGGCGGCCTGGCGAAAAGCTAGATTTGGTGATGCTCCTTGAAGGCAGGCAGGGGTATGCTTCATTTTCTCTATTTTCTGCTTCCGACTTACAGGGCGATAAAGTCTCCAGCAGCATTTAGAGCTTAGACTTTTTCCTGCAAACAGATGCAAATTAATACATGACAATGAGTGCTGGCCCCCAGAAGAGTCCCCTGCCGAGACGGTGTGAATATTCCAAAGCTGCCGTCAGGCAAGAGAGCTGCTTGCCAGCCCCACTTTGCATCCTCCTTGGCAGGTGATTTCTGTCTCTGGTCCTTCCAGTTCCATTTTACTTTTACCAGACAGTGTTTCCCGAAGTAATTGCCCAGCTTAAAGACAGACAGAGTTTTCAAAAACGCTTTTGGAAAATCATAATCCATCTCGAAAAGGCAAAAGTTTGGCAACACGGACCACATCCATAAGCCTGAACTGTGGCTTCCGGGACAATTCCAGAGAGAAGACAAAGATTTTTCAGAACCTTAACAGCAATGAGGGAATAAATGTATCGCCTGTCTCAGAGACATTTCTGCAGCACCAGCATCTCCTTGAAAGAATATAAAAATTCCTGTATGTTTGCAAAAACAAACAAACAAACACATTTCAGCCACGTTTATTTATATTCTTAACTAGCCTGCTTTTGTTTTGGCTGTTGTTATTTATCCTCTCACTGGAGCCTCCAAGGGCGAAAGACATTTGTGTGACACTCGGGGCATGGTGGTGGTGATGGCAGCAGTGGCAGTAGTGAGATTTCTGTCCCTTGGCTCTTCTCCTGGCATTTACATGGTTCAGAATCTTCTCACCATCCTGCTGAGATGACCGAGCTCTTGCACGGTTTAAACACACAGAGACAGCCCTCCAGCTTGCTTGTCTCAATGTGATGGCGAGAAAATTCTACTTAATTTCCTGCACGCCAGCCCCCCCCCCCCCCCCCCCCCCCGTTTCAAAACATGACACGCACCCTGGAATGTTTGCGAATACCTCCAAAGGGAGAGCCAGCAAGGACCACCTAGAGTCAAGTGATTGCTTTCTTTCAGGGACTGTTTTTCCTAAGCTTCTAGTTAACGTATTTGCAATCAGGAGAATGTATGGCTTTTTATTCAACATCACAGGGTGCACACCTTCAGATCTTAGGGAAAACTCTTTGTGCGCATCGCTTTCAACAGTCACAATGCTTCTCATTAAGTGGATGTGTCTGCATTGTTTCATCATCAATTATTAATATCGTTGCTTCTCTAATTTGTTACTCTCTCTTCTTCAGGACTCTTAACACAGGAGTACCCGGAGAGTACAAAAGGAAGCATTCTGTGTCTCTGTCTGAGGGGACAGCCAGGGTTCCCCGGATCCGCTCTAATAGAGCTGAGGTCTGGGCCCAGATACAGGGCCTGTCGTGACAGCTGCTCCATGGGGACCCCTGGGGTCCTGTTGTGAGGGGATCTGTCAAGCTTCTGCACTGCTGAGTTAGAGATACCCTTCACCACCCAGAGACAAAGGCTCCCCTTGGGTCCCACCTGGGAAGCCAGCTGGGTTGATTCTTATAGCCGTGGACCTTCCAAAGCCTTGCTCTGTCTCATGTCAAAACAGTATCCGAGGGGTTTGCCCTCTGGTGCCTTAGTGGGTTTCTCTCGGCTCGCTGGCTCTTGCATCAGGGTCCAGGGGCTGCTCCTGCCTTTCTAGAGAAAATCACGGCAGATCTCAGTAGTATACTATGGGCCTGGGCTGGAGCAAGTGCTTATGAGGCACCTGGCCCTTTCTGCAGACAAAACTAACATGCAAGCCACAACTACTCAGTACCATTGTAAGGTCTCTGTCGCTTGTAGCACATTGCCCAGAAGCTGGCTCACAGGTGTGTTTGTGTTCACTAATGTTTGGATGTACAGAAACATGGTTACACCTAAGTAAAAGGTAGTAATATTTATTGCTGTGGCTGGAGAAGCAACACAGTGCAGGGCACCACACTACATGAGGGAAACCAGCTCCCCCAAGACCACACAGCAAGGGAGCCCTTTGCTGGGTTTAAATCCCCATCCACTGATGTCAAAGCCCTTCACCGCTATGTCTAGGCCAGAGATCTTTGGCATTATCTCGACTTGTTTTACAGAGGAGGACCCCAAGACCTTGAGAAGGAAAATTGGGTGCCTGTTCCATCTCACAGTCTGTCGATGACAAAATCGAGTCTCTATCACTTGGGAGCAATTGAAAATAAGACACAGTTTGCAGATGGTATGAGTCTGGGATGCCGGGGAAGGAGCAAAACCGCCTCAGAGCAGCCATTTGCTCTCCCAGGCACTCTGAGGGTTTTCCACTGTGTTCTGTGTGCTCCTGAGCCCCCTGCTTCCCGGGCCTGCATGCATGCCAGCCTGTTTGTACTAGAACAGTACGTTCCCATGAACTCCGGAAAGCCGTAAGCACTGCCAATTCACCCCAAGCGGCGTTCCAAGCTGGCCTGGGGACTTGTCAGTCAGTGATCAATTTGCCCGTCACCGTCATCGGAGCCCTTAGGAGATTAGCCAGCCTGGGACAGGTGGATCTGGTTTCCAAGCTAGGATCCGCGGTGACTCCTAGGAGCCTTGCTGGAGGGTGGGCCCTGGGAGGGGAGAAGCTACTGAAGGCCCCAAAGCCCCCAACAAATCCTACCCCCAGCTGGGGAGGGCACCAGACAGTCAGACACCCTGGCTGAACCGATTTGGCACACTCACGAACAGTTAATGGTGCTTCTCATTTTCTACGGTGCATCTTGAGAAGCCGTGGGCCTAAGCCTTCCTGGGTGGCAGTGTGGGCACTGGGAGCTAAGAGGTTTGCTATCCTTGTTAAGCACTCAGGAAGTAGGAATAGCATGGCTTCATCCTGCATTTAGAGCCCATTTTTCTAAAAGAGCTTTTGTACCACTTCCCTTCCAGAGATGCTCTGCTCACCAAAGCACTGCAAGTATATTTGAGAAAGGATTCGGCCAATGTGGCAGGCAAGACCCAGAGGAGAAATGAGTGCCTGTGGGTCAGGCCATGCGTGGGCCAAGTGGACACAGAGTCTGCCTTTCTAGGCTCCTGATTCAGACCTCTTCTTCCTCTTGCAGTGCTCTTCTTAGGAAAGCTTCCCCTCTCCCGTATGATTATGTGGACACCCTGATTGAAACTCTTCAGTGGCTCCTCCTGGCCTACATGATTGAGTGCAAACTCCTACGAGTGCTCTGTGGCCTTTTCCCCAACTTCCAATTCCCTGAACACACTAGGGGACTAAGCACCTCTATACTTTTGCATAAGCTATTCCTTCTTTTTGGCATGCATTCATTCCTTTCCCCTAGCCACCTGGAGAACTCCTATTCGTTCTTCAAAACCTCACCCAGGCATTAGCTCCTCCCTGCATTTCCTTGAGGCATGCTTCCTCTGGATCACTTCCTAACTTTGTACATCTGTTAGTTTAAAGCCCACATACATAGAGGTCTCTCTCCCATTCATTAGGCTGAAAGACTATTCTTATGCTAACATTTGGAACCCAAAGCATGGCACAGTGCCTGACACATAACACATACTAAATAACAGCTTGCATCCTTGGCCTGTAAAGAGGATTCCATTGGCACGAATCTTCTGAGGAGTTTGGCCCAGGAACTGGGGAAGGGAAATACTCTATCATACATCTCTACTTATGACCCAAGAGGCTTAACATGGCATTGTTGCAGGGATGACAGGCTGGGACAGAGGCTGACTCCTGGCAACTTGGAAGGCTTCTCTGACACTCATTCCTGAGCTCTGAGATTACAAATGGCATCCCTTGTGGTGTAGGCTAAGTCCTGGTTGCAGAGCCCATCCCCCAGCTGTGTCTGTCTCAGGCCACGCTTGGCACAATATTGCTGCAGGTACATATCACACATGGTGGCACCAGTGGATGACCAGCCTTCATGGCATTCACTGCCAGGCTGACCTACTTCCTCCTTCCTCCTGACCTTGGAATCACTACCCATTTCCGAGATACCTTCAGTTCTGCTCCCTGATTTACCCTACCTATTGACAACCACTACCAGTTTCTACTCATGATTTCCATTCTTGTCTTTCTTTCAAACCTATCTCTCTCTAGGCCATGCAATTACAGACAGTTCATGATCTTCTTTAAAGGTACAGTCCCAGGATAGACCTCTGCCAGTAGTACAGGCTAGGCTGGCCCACCCTCTGTATTTTCTCATCCCAGGGCAGCTTCGGCTGGGCATGATCCAATCCAGCAAAGGGCTTAAAAACCATGCCCTAACTCTAAACTGAGAGACTCCACTGCTATTACTTATAGCCTTGGAGACTTGAACCCCAGCTCGGCCTTCCTCAAGCTCTCTTGCCCATGGATTAGTAAAGCAAAACACCCCATTTGGGGTCTGGGTGTCTCAGATGTTTCCTGCTGCCCAGGGAAGATTTCCAGCCTGGGCGAAGGTCCACCAAGTCTGAGAAATTTGTCTGAATCCATCAAAGTCATATTGGGACATAAAACTCAAAACCTCTCTCCCCAGCAGGAAGGCTCCACTCTGCCAAGACACCAGCATGCCCTGCCATCAGCAATAATTGCCGACAAGAATGGAAGAACCATGTGAGATAAAAAAAAGGTTTTAAATTGTTCAGCCACCCCAAATCGTCTGTAGTCATGATACGGTTGTTGGTTAGAGGTGGGGAAGGAGACCTACCTCTCTGAGATTTACCTGCCTACACCAACCTAGTTCTAGAATTCTTGTTATCTGTTCAGCCACTCCATGCTGTGCCTGGTATTCCTTTCCCAGCCTAGCTAAAATTAACCCCTTTGTGTCCTTGGCCAATCTACAAAGGGGAGCCATTAAACAGTAAAAGGACATCAGAGAAACAAATGGAAGAGAAGAATTGTTTATATTTTGAGCTCCCAGGAGAACTATTCCAAAATACTGTGGAATTATCTTGAAATATTTTATTTTATTTTTTAAAGATTTTATTTCTTTATTGGGAGAAAGAAAGAGCATGAGCAAGGGGCAGAGGCAGAAGGAGAGGGAAAAGCAGGTTCCCCGCTGAGCAGGGAGCTCCATGTGGGGCTTGATCCCAGGACCCCAGGATCATGACCTGAGCTGAAGGCAGACGCTTAACCAACTGAGCCACCCAAGTGCCCCTGTCTTGAACCATTTTAAGTGACTCAAAACATTGTTGAAAGGCATCTCTTTCTTTGAAAAGATATGGGCACCAGGGGCATGGATATTAAATAAACATCACTCAGAGAGAGGAAAGCCCACCTGAAAATGTCATTGATTCTGCCTTGTGGGCCACCAGGGCTGGATGCTGGGGATCAGGGCATGGGATGGAGGGAGGTGAACAAAAAGAAGTAGAAACAAAGTCCCATTTGACAAAGTCAGAGTCCATCGGGGAAGACAAACAAGAATGTATGAAAAAGCCAAAAATTACAAGGTATAAGCAGGCATTTTAGAGTTCAACTGTGAGCACTCCTAACAAGTCTCATGAAAGGTGAGACATTCCTGGGAGGACTGGGCCTCGAGCTCAGAAGGATCCAGCTGGGTGGGGAAGAGAGGGCCCCAGTACAAGCTATGGGATCAACCTGACAGGCTGAAGAGGGTTGCCAGAGAAGGCACTCAATGAGATTATTCTGGTTTCCCTCTCTCGTCCTGCTGGGGTGTATGCATGGGGACTTCTCCTATGACCAGGCTAACCCCTGCACTTTACCTCATCTATTAGTTGATATGTTTTGGTTGAATTAATCAACAAATGGGGGAAGGGGCAGACTTCTGAATGGTGAGTAGGAGTTAAGTGGGAACAGGAGGAAAGATGCCCTTGGCAGAGGAACCCTCAGTGTAAAGGCCCAGAGGCTGTGAACCTCAGTCCTACCTACGAGATCACGTGGTTGGTGAGGCAGGAATATTCCAGGTGGGACCTAGGAGGGTCAGGACTGGGGGGCTGGGCAAGGGCCTCATCCTCGAAGGCCGTAGAGGCTTTGTTATATATTTTAGTCCCTTCCAGGAAATATAGAAATATTTGCTTTGTTTTTATTTAGTTTACTATCTGTCTACCAATGCCAGCAAGAAGGTGGGATTTCCAAGTTGGTTTTGGTGGTTGAGGGAGCAGGGAGCAGACAAGGATACCCCTCTCTGAGCACAAATCCCAAGCAGCTCCAGAGTTTTGGCATTGGTGTCGGTATGTGCCTCTGCATGATGCTCCAGATGTAAAGCTGGTGTGTTCAGGAGGACAAACCATCAGGAGTGGGGCTCAGGGCCTGGTTTTCAGTCCCTGGTTCCCTCTGTGGTCTTTCTTCATAGGAGGTAGGATAATGTGTTTGGTCTCAGGGCACCCCCTTACACAGGGTAGCTCTTGGCTATACTCAATGCTAAAGTTCTCTCTACAATTCTCCAGGCAGGGGGTGATGCCTGTTGGGGCTCCAGTGTAGGCTCACAGATTTGCTGTCCAGTTTGGCACTGATTTGCAATCTGCGAGTTTATGGCTGCTCAGGCTGCTGGCAGCTGGTTGAGTGAGAAGTGACTCTAAGATAAGAGAACCCCTCTCCAGTATTTACAACTGGGCTGTGAGAGTCCAGACAGCCTTCCTCTGCCTCAGCCAGGTCTGGAGGGGAGGAGCCATCAGCGAGTGGGTGGCCCAGGGTCCTGGGATGAGGGAGGACATCCCAGCCAAAGGAAGAAAGCACTCTGGGTTGGGAGTCCAAAGGCCTGGGTTCTCCTCCTGGCTCCCACTTGAGCAAGCGGCATGATTCTGGGCAAATTATTTCCTCTCTCTGAGCCCTTTTTGCTATGAAGTAGAGACAATAACTTCAGCCTTGCTCTCGGCTTCAAATATCAGAAGGATCAAATGAGATGGCATCTGTGAAGGGGCAATGTAAGAGTTTAAAGCTCCATGCAAATGTGCTGGAGAATAAAGACAGATGGGGAAGGCTCCCTCTGAGGGGCTCTCCTGATGACTGCGCACACGGCACAGGGCGGCTCACCAGGGTTTCGGGAATTACACATTTTAGTGATTACCTGTTTAGGCTAATGGATACTAAGATACGTATGATAAAAACCTATGATTGGTGGCCTTTATTGTTTAGATATGGTTAAGGTACAAATGTGAATGAAAATATTTTAAGTGCTGATGTGGCAAATGTCCCAAACGCCTGCAGTTTAGGGAACATGGGCTGGGGGCAGAGCTAGGTCTTTACATCTGCATTTTTATTTAATCTTTCATCTTCTGGTGGAGGCATCACTACTACCCCCATTCCCTGGCCAGATGGGACTCCACCTTTGCCAGCAAAGTGGTGATATGAGCAAACAGGCTTGGAGAAGGAAATACCTTGGCCGGATTCAGCAGCTGGTGTTCAGGAGTCGCACCCAGCTCCTCAAACCCCAGAGTGTGGGCTCTTCCCACTATACCCAATGACCCTTTTCTTCCTGGGAAGCATCTGCCCCAGGGGCATGTTCCTGATGGACTCTTACAGGTGCTCTCTTACGTAATCTTTCAGGCAACCTCGGGAGGTGGGCAGGGGCACTGCTATTACAATGACTCCACAGATATGGGAGATTCTAGAAAAGAAAGAAAGGAAGGAGAAAAAGAATTCACACAGACAGCAAACCTAGGCCTCAGAGGCAGATCACATAACTCTAAGGTCATTCCCAATTCATCAATTTTGGTTCTTTGGAGCTTTATTCATGTCGCAGGTTTCCCTCCTGGAAGCATGGGGAGGATCTCAAAATTAAAAGAGCAGAAAGAGCAGGCACATTTAAGTCATTCCTTCTGGAAAAACAAATAAATAAAACCCTTTGAAATAAAGTCAAGTTCTGGGGGAATGACTGAAGGTGGGAGATCGTCTTTATTTTATTGTATTTTTAAGACTTTATTTATTCATGAGAGACACAGAGAGAGGGGCAGAGACATAGGCAGAGGGAGAAGCAGGCTCCCTCTGGGGAGCCCAATGCAGGACTCGATCCCAGGATCCCAGGATCACAACCTGAGCTGAAGGCAGACATTCAACCATTAAGCCACCCAGGTGCTCCGGGAGATAGTCTTTAAACTGGATGCTATTTAAGGGAAACATCTCCCCACTTGGTAGAACCCCAAGCCGAAGGGAGCAGAGTGTGATGACTGGCAGCGTGCCCTGGCACAGAGCTGAGAACCAGAAGAGTGGAGCCCACAGGCAAATCCTGCATCTGTGGGCAGCTCACTGCAGGACCGGGACAGTTTCATGCATCCTGCACCTTGTTATTCACATCCTAAGAATAGGTTTACTAATCCCACCAGGAGATAAGAAAAGTGATCCCTTGATTAAGACTTTCTGTATTCCCGGCTTTATTTTCCTTCACAGTTCTCATAAACGCCTGACATATTACATAGTGAGTTTTCAACATCTCTTTCCACAAAGCAAGGAGCCTGAGGGCCAAGATTTGGCTCTGCCTTAGGCCTAGCACCCGGATCAATGGCATCATGATAGATATACTGTAAACATTTGTTGAAGGCCAGAAGGAATGGGGAAGGAAGGAACACTTGCCCTATATGCCTCATCAGGAAGGGATTACGTCTCTTGCTTGCTTATGCATCTCAACACCTAGCACAGAGCCTCTACGTAATAAGCTCTCAACAAGTGTCCATTAAATGGAGGCAAGATAGGGGAAGGCATTCTGTAAACAGCAAGGGACCACAAGCACTAAAATGAAAGCTATACAACAACACGAGCGATATCCCACCACATAGCCCTCCCCAAGAGGAAAGGGAAATTGCAGCTGCCCACTCAATCCACTTGGTTGCAACGCTGACTTCAATCAACCCACTGGTTATCTTAAGGATGACTAGCACGGAATCCCTTAGTAAGAGTCACTTCTAAGGATGCATTCAGCTTCCAAATCAATGTGCTTGTGGAGACACAGACAGACTCCAAGCTAAAGGCCAAATTACAAAGGTGAACCCGGACCCCAAGGCCTGCCAAGAGTAGAACCAACAAGGGCCCATTAGATCTCTAGAATGATCTCTGTGCTAATAATCTAAGCTACCATTAGTGACGGAAAGTAGAGAATTTTTTCAAATGCTAGAATGCATATGATTTTTATCTTGACATTATCCCTGTAATCACTTGGTCCTGATTAAAGACTTCTGCCCTCAAAGATGGATGGGCTCAAACGCTAAATACATGGTAATCTTTCACCTCTTAAATGCTGCTTCTCCCAACACATTCTTCCATGCACTTCCATTTAAAGACCAACAATTGCCTCTCTTCAACTATTTGTCTTTCTTCAACTATGTGAAAAATACCAGAGTTGGGTTGGAGGGGAATGGTAAAAAATAATAATAATTCTAGCAACCTCCATTCTTCCTGACTAAGGAAGTTAACTAAGCAGTTAAGAGGCCTGTTACAATTTTTTGCAATCAAGAGACAAATATTTGAAAAAATGCCAAAACATGTTGGTGCTTGTTTTACCATAAATACGCAAGGCAAGATAGTCATCAGAAAGGAAACGTTAGGGTATCATTCGCTTTGTTCCTCTCACATCTGGCTAATGCCAAACGGCTGGCATTCCCAGGGTACCCCTGCAGCATCTGGTTCCCCGAGTTCCCTTGCCATCTTAACCCAGGTGTCATCTCTCTCAGCTGACAGTCCTCAATGGTCTAACACACTTTCAAATCTTTTTGGGCTACCTCTGATCTCAGGCTCCTGTTTAAAAGCAAAGTGACTGGGCCGTGTGTACTCACAAAGAACATTTGTGATGGATGTGGGTTGGGAGGTTTTCTACCCCCACTGGGAGCAAATCTTGAACTTCAACAGCCATCACCTTACCAGCAGCATCATAAGGAGCTCCAGCCAACAGCAAATATCTTCGTGTAAATCTAGATGTTCCTCTTTCTAGTTGGCTTAAAGCAAGACAACTCTTACCTCAGGAAGCTTGATGCTCAAGGCTCCCCACAGTCCACCTCCAGGCTCACGGCTGACATTTCTCCAAAGAGAACCTACCTGCGAATCATGTCCTGATGTCACTCGCTCTTCCTAAATACTCCGTTAAGTCTTCTGCCTCAGTGCCCTTGCTCCTGCTGTCCCTGCTCCCTGAAATGTCCTCCCTCTGTCTCTACTCTGCTTGTTCACTGAAGCCCTCATAAAGGACATCATCTGCCCCAAGTGTTCCCCAGAAAGCCCGGTCAGAGGCAATCGGGCCCCATTCCTTCACTCCTGGCTCCTCTAGTGTGCTCAGGATGTGGGGCTCGTGTGAGAAGTACCAGGCTGAGTGTCTGTCTGTTCTCCCCCAACTATGAGCTATAAGAGGCTGAAGATGGTGCTTTGTTCCTGACACCCCAGCACCTGGCACAGGGCCTAGCACACAGCACGGCTTGTGTTTGCTGGCTCAACCTGAATTCTGCTCTTGGTCCTAATTCTGCCCCTTAGAGCCTCAGGAAGAAGATATGTTTCCTATTTCACCAGAAAGCCTCACGACCTTCCTTTCCAAACACAACTCTCCCACTTTCTTCTACTTCTCCCCGTCCACATCATTTCTGGTGGGGCAGAGGATGTAGATAGGCCTGGCTTCAAATCTAGGCTTCCTAGCAACTTGTTAGTCATGTAACTTTATTAAGACCTCAGCTGGTCTGCGCTGGAGCTTCCCTCACTGTGAAATGTCTCCAGCACCTCAGAGATTTTTAGCACCTGTGAGCCTCCACCCCTTCCCTCTTCTCTCACACCTAGGGGTGTCCTGTTCAGCCAGTGTCCTCCCAATGGTAGCTGGCGCTCCCAAGGTGGCCGGGAAATTGGTAGGGCAGTCAGTTTTCATGTCCCTTGGTGGTTGCGTTGCACTGTTAGCAAGTCCTATTAGCTCAGGGAGAACTTGAGGTTTTAATCAAATGCTGCCATAAAGGGTTGACAAATAAAGCTCACCAGCACTCAGCTGCCATTAAATGTTAGCACTAGATGATGCCTTCTGAGTCAGGGGACTGACAATTCTAATAAAAGGCAAATATGGAGGGATAAATGTATCTTGTAGATAGCCCCAACTCACTCTGGCAGCGTGGGTACGGCCACTCCCTCTGGAGAGCAGCAGATGTGGCTTCCAGATCAGCCTCTGTAAGTGATGAGCTTATAGCCCCAAATCAGGTTACTTTGCCTCTCTGGGCCTCCATATGTTAAGAGTCCATGTCTATCTGAGGGTTAATACATGTAAAGCACTTAGTAGGGTGCCTGACAGATAGAGGGGGGCTAGCAAATAAGGCTGTCGTGAAAAGTGAGACAGGCTCGGTACAAGTGCTTAGAAGATACAGGAAGCCTTGTCATTGTGCCTTTCTGTGCTGAACTCTCAGCAATGGCCTCACAGAGTGCCCAAGCCAGACACCTAGACCATTCCTGACTTGTTTCTCTCTGGCTTGGCTCTGTCTCCCCTGTCCCTATTCCAAATGCCTTCAAGTCTTATTGGTTCTACCTCCCTAAGATCTTTCTAGGTTGCCTCCTTCTGTCAAGCCCACTGATACCACCTGGGTTCAAAGCCGGAACACTTTTCACTGGGACAATGAGCAGGGTCAGTGGACAACTCATCATTGGTCAAAAGTCAACACAGGTATTGCTTCCTCTTCATAGTCTCCTGGTCCTGTCCAATGCTCCCACAGCTCCTCCTTCTTCCCCTTAATGGCCATTATCACAACTTGTGCTTTTCTATTAACTTCTGGTGCCCGATTGTCTTTTCCACTAGACCAGAAGACTAAAGAATCAGAGACTCTGTTCTGCTCTCATCATCATTCATCCCCAGCACCTGGCACAGTGTCCCAGGTAGGTACTAAATAAAGCTCGTGAATGAATGAGTGAATGAATGAATGAACACTGTACAAGCCCTCCCTACTCTGCAATCAGAGTGAACTTTTTAAAAACAATTCTGATCATGTCGATCTCTTCTGTGCTTCCCCATAGTGATTAGGATGTACTCCAAAATGCTTTGACCCTCTCAAGATACACGCTGTCTGCCCAGGACCATCTCTCTCCCTCACCTTCCCCTGTGTTTTATGCAATGTGCTCACCACACCGAACACCTGGTACACCCCAAACAACTCTGCTGTCTTTGCACATGGGACTTCTTTCCTTGGATCACACTGCATTCCCCTCCCCCACTGCGACCCCCACACCAAAACCGGCTCCATTCTAGCAGTCTAAATCCTCCTGGTCCTTCAAGATCTTCCTAAACACAGTCTCCATTCAGAGGATTAATTCATTACTGCTTTTGCCTTTAAGACAATTTTTATTTCAACTGTATATTCCCTACCCTCTATTTAGAGGAATGAAAAATCCTCACGTATCCTATGATTTAGTCATTGAAATTAAGTGACTTGTCTAAGCCTTTCTTTTTTATTTTTTTACTTTGAGGATCGTTAACAAGTGATATGACATTAGTTTCAGGTGTACAACACAATGATTCAACATCTCTGTATGTTATGCTATGCTCACAAATGTAGCTACCATCTGTTACCATACAATACTATTACAACATCATTGACTATATTCCCTATGCTGTGCCTTTTATTTCCAATCCATATAAATAAATAAGTAAATAATTAAGTAAATAAATAAGTAAATAAATAAATAAAATGATATGATACAATGTTATACATCAATCTTATGCCAAAACTGGAAAAAAATAAAGCATTTCAATTTTTAAAAAATTTTTGAGGGATCCCTGGGTGGCGCAGTGGTTTGGCGCCTGCCTTTGGCCCAGGGCGCGATCCTGGAGACCCGGGATCGAATCCCACGTCGGGCTCCCGGTGCATGGAGCCTGCTTCTCCCTCCGCCTGTGTCTCTGCCTCTCTCTCTCTCTCTGTGACTATCATAAATAAATAAAAAATTAAAAAAAAAATTTAAAAAAATTTTTGAAACATTCTGAGCCCCTTCCTCTAGGAGACTTCCCTGCCCATCCAACCTGGTCTAGGGGACCATCCTTTGAGCCTATAAGTGCCCTATGGTTTCTTCTCTCAGAGCCCTTTGTCTGCTTAGTATTCCTCTCCCCCATTAATCCACAAACTTCCCAAGGAGAAACACCATATATTATTCATGTTAGTGTCCTTAGCACCTTCCACAAGGCTCTCGGAAGAGGCATTCAGTACTTTTGCAGAGGCGGGAGAGGGGGTGTTTGAATAAGTGAAACCACCATTCCAGAGGAACAGGGCCATCAGGGTAGTAGCAATTATAGAGCACTCAGAATTGAGTGAGACAGCAAATTGGGGTTTCCTGGGCGTCCAGGAACCAGCTGGGGCATTAAACACTGTGCACTGGTGTTGGGGCTACCATGGGAAGTGAGAGACAGGACCTTGGATATCACACAGCTTGCCTTCTCATGAGAGAGAGACATACAGGCACTGCACAAATGACCAAATAGACAAACCTAAGATAATTAATAAATTATGGTGAGAGTTTTGAAGAAAGCAAACAAGAGAATCTGAATTATATGGTCCTCTCCAAATAGTGATATTTAGATCAGGAAGACGAGAAAGAGCTCCTGTAAGATGGTCTCTGGACTTCTCATTTCTCATTTCATCTCAGATTTCTTACCTATAAATGACAGATGAGAAGACCCAATACAATCATGTTCTCGTGGCAAACCCAATAGAAGCCCATAGTTGGGGTTAGATTACTTCCTACCAGGTTTGGTGTTGGGGAGCAGAGCGCAGGACACAGAGAATGAGCTCAAGGGTATGCAAGGAGGAGCTATGCAACTCTGGCAGCTTTACCAATTTTCCAAGACTGTCTCCATATGCTCTTCCATATGCAAATGCATTTTACATCTGATATATAGATATACTTTATATATGATATATTCATGCAGGCATAGACATAAGAATACAAACACATAGGTACAAATAAAGATACACACACATAAAGATACACATGGGACACATGAGATCAAATACAATGAATATCTACATGTATATATCCTATAATCCAAATAGATGGTTTTAAGTATTTGTGTGTTTGTTTGTTTGTTGCCTATTCAATAATGACAACCCCAACGGTGGAGTCTTTTGTTTTACAGCCTTCTTTAAGGCAAATATACATGGAGAGGACCCATACACTTGACCTTTAGAAAAGGACCCTGGTTTTTGGAAATGAGAGTCTTGGTTGTTTTGATTAGGAAGCCCAGAATAGTTGGCTTCCACCTTGATCCTTGGGAACTAGCAGCCAGCTGCTATCTGGTCACTAGGTATCATGTCCTCATTAACAACTGCTCTAATGACATCGAAGGTCACAGAGTGGCTGCCTTGATTATCTTGCTCATACAAAGAGACCAAGAGCTATGTTTTGCTAAATAATTGGGAAAATGTGGAATGCTCCCTTGGTGCTTCCTAAAATGTTTGCATCTATTAGCTTATGCCTAATATTCCCAAAGTCCCAGGTATCCTTAATTATAGGATATGAGTTCTAGAGAACTCATATGGACAACACCCTCCTCAACTGTTTTCCCAACTTTCATCTACACAGTAAAGAATGTGCTTTTCCTTATCCAAACCACCAGCAGGATAATCCCATTCTACATTTTGCTGATTGGTCTGCAAACATAATCTTCAGTGGCAAAAATCTTGAAAGGTTGCCTCAAGATTTGAGTATTCAATCAGTCTAAGGAATTTCTTTTGGCAACAATACTTAGGCTTGGTCAGAACTCGTGGGGCTGTGGTTGGCTCTGTGTCTCTGAGGCTGGGTATACCCGACGGTGTGGTTAAATATTATTGGCACTGAAGTTGGCCATGGGGTCTGTCTGAGGAAATTATGCTGATGTGATTTTGAAGAAAGCTTAAAGGAAATGGTACTATTTCTCCTGAAGAACAGAAGACTGAAGAGCAATTAGATTTCTGTTTCCAAGTTCAACAGTGTCTGTAACACTGAGCACAGCACAGAACATACCACAGGATCCTGCAGTTGCCTTTTCACCATTGGGAAGGGAGCCTGTGGAAAGCACAGCAATATTCCTTCACCTCTATACCCCTGATGCACCTACACATAGTGGATGTTCAAAGTATGTGTGCCAACTTTTGAATTCATGAATGAACAGAAGAAATTATATTCTATTTTCATTAGAAACTTAACAAGAGGACATGTGCTCAAGCTAAACAGTGATTTCTGGTGTATATTTGGAACAGCTCCTGGACCACCCAAATGACAGCCAAGTGAAGATAGAAAATATAAGTAGGTTTACTAGAAAAGTTGAAGACATTCTATCTTTGAAAGTATTTTAAAATTCTTAATCATTGATAATGGATGCTTAAATTTACTTATCTTCATGTAGATAGGGAACTGAATATGTCAAGTTTTCCCAAAGTTTTAGTCTCCAATTAGCATAGTTTTAAATAAACCCCATGATTATATGAATCCATATTTGAGAACATTTTAGTCTTTAATTCTTCCTAAAGCACCACTGAATATAAGACAAGTTCTTGATGGTATAAGACACCATTTAGCCTACAACAGCAGGCATTCAGCACATGAGCCTAAACACTCTCACAAGGTGCCAAAGGCAGACATTACTAATCAATCATGACACTCTCAATGAGTTCAGGCAGTGTCTCAACCACTTCCAAATCATCAGTGTTCCCACATGAGAAGAAACCAATTTGCCATTTCAGATTTAGTAATTCTCTACCCTAAGCTTTTCGAAAAAGGATTTGTTTGCCCCCCCGTTGGCCCCCACCCAGTGATATGAAGTCTATGAAGTCTATGAACTAACTTTACTAGAATGTTAAGGGAAAGGGGAGGTATTTTTCAGACTCTCTACTCTTGAAATCAGTGATGGAACAAACATTTCCTGGGAATCTCCCAAGGCAGACACTGCATCTGGCATGGGGAACAGCAGTGTACAAGACAGGTAGGGCTCCTGTCCCCAAGGTACTTTCATTCTAGAATGCAAAGTAAGTAATAGACATGCAGACAATAGACACATTTTACAATTTCAGACTCTTTGAAGTAATATGAATAAAATAAAGGAGGGCTATGAAATAGAAGTTGGAGGTAGAGTGTGTTGTTGCTTTAGTAAGAGCATGAATAAAGGGTTACGGAGGAAATGACAGAAAAAAAAAGACTAGAAGAATTTCCAAGCAAAAAAAGAAGAGAGCACAGTCAAAATTCCTGAGAACAAACTTTGAATGTTTAAAGAGATAACAGAGGGCCAGTGTAGCCAATGAGAGTGAAATTTGGTGGGAGGTGAGGTCAGAGAGGTGAGTAAAGGTCAGATCAAACAGGGCTTGTGGACCTACATGTGAATTTTATTCTGGCTTCTTTGCAGTGTTTTCAGCACAGGAATAATGTGACATAATTTGCACTTCAGAAAAATCGCTCTGGTTGCTAAGTTGTTGGTAGGCTTTGGGGCTGAGGGAGAATGAAGCCAAAAGAAATGGAAGGAACCTATTGTTTTGGTCAGAGTAAAGAAAGATGGTGGCTGTTATGGCTGAGCTGTGTCCCCCCAAATTCATGTTAAAGCTCTAACCTGAAGTACCTCTGAATGTGACTGTATGTGGAAATAGGGTCTTTAAAGAGGTAATTAAAGTAAAGTGGAGTCACTGGGGGCAGATCCTAAACCAATGTGGCTGATGACTTCATAAGAAAAGAAGATTAGAACACAGAAAGGTATAGAAAGAAGACCATGTAAAGACACAGGGAGAAGATGGCTATCTACTACCAAGGAGAGGGGCCTCAGAAGAAACCAAACCTGCTGGCACCTTGATCTTGGATTTCTATATCTAGTACTATAAGACAATACCTTTCTGTTGCTTAAGCCACCCAGTCTGTGGTGCTTTGTTATGGCAACTCTAGCATACTAATATAGTAGTTTAGATTAGGGTTGTGGATGAGAAGTGGTAGTCAGGTCCAAGATACATTTTGGAGGAGAACTGACAATTCTTATTATTGAATCAGATGTGGAATGTGAAGGAAGGAGTAATAATGAAGGCTACTCCTAGATTTGAAGCCTGAATATTTGAGAGGGGGGTGCAGTCCTGGTGCCATTACAGAGATGGAGGAGAAAACCAGAATTCTGTTTGGACTAAGTTAGGTTGAGATTTATCTTAGGTTCAGAAAATGTCAAATAAATCTCATGTGTTCCATATTTAAACAGTCCCACAGGATACAAGTTACCCTCCCTCTGCCATTAAAGATTTCCCAAAAGAAATGATGTTGACAAAGCATCATTTTAACTAAGACATGACAGAAAGCTCTCAATTTCATAAGCTGCCCATTTTATTATTGTTAGCATAATTGCTAGGAAGTTAAAGTTATTCCTTTGGTATAGTAGAAATTGGCCTCTTTGTAAATTCCATCCATCAGATTTCATCCAACCACCGGACAAAACAGAACAAATCTGTTCTCTCACTTAATGGCTTCTAGTAATTACACACTTGGTAATTAGGACCAATCCTCCTACAGAAAATAAGAAGAGATGAGTGAAGTGTTTTCAAAGCTACTGAAGTAATGGAGACGTTCCAGGCCAAGATCCAGAAGAAAAATGGAAATCTAGAGATATAATTTTGGTAGGGGCTGTATTTCCTGTGAGAGCAGATGTTGACTCTGGATGCAGGGTAGTGAGGCTAAGCAGTACTCCCCCAGTTTTTAGCCTCATGGGGCTAAAGGGGCAAGAGTTAAATCCAGAGCCAGCCAAGGGGGAATAATGGGGTGGTAATAAATCCCCATATTTTACATTATGATCCTAAAGGACTATATCCTAAAAATAAAGGTGAATCAAAATAAACCTGTCCTTACATGGACAGCCTCATGTCATCTGAATGGACTCTGAGATTTTAAGGGCCATTTAGGCTGTGAAGCTGGATTAAGGTGACCACTGACTGCTAGTTCCCCTGTTTTCTTTCAGCACTAACAGAAAAACACTTGCTAGAGAAATATATCATCTCTGGTTCCACCACTCTTTCCACAAAAAAATTTTTAGTACAATGTTGAAAACACAATCAAAAGAAAAGTAGGTCTACAAAGATATAAGGCAAAAAAGATCAGTAATAAATAGAAATAACAGAAGATAGAATTAGATCCATAAGGTGTCCAGTTATTGAACTTATTAGATAAAAGCCTTTCAACAACAATGCCTTTGGTGTTCAGGAAGATAAAAAGAGAATTAAAAATTTCATCACAGAACTGAAAACATACGAAATAATGTAAAATGGAATGGGAGTTCTATAACTATAACTGCAAAACCACATAATAAAACCCCAAATGATAGGTTTAATAGCCAAATAGTTCACTGGAGTCCTAGAAGGAGAAAAGAGAGAAAGGGGCAGAACCAATATTTAAAGACAAAAATGGTTGAGAATTTTATAAAACTGTTGAAAAAAAACCCGACAGATTTAAGAAATTTTAAACATTTTATTTATTTATTTATTTGAGAGAGAGTGCACACAAGCTGAGGGAGGGGCAGAAGGACAAGCAGACTGTTTGGTGAGCACAGAGCCCAACATGGGGCTCTATCCCAGGACCCTGAGATCACAACCTGAGCAGAAATCAGGAGTTGGATGCTTAACCAACTGAGCCACTGACGCACCCCAAAAGTTTAAAAATTTAAAGACTGTCTTCATGTTCTCTGTAAGTTTTTCTTCACACACGATAACCCTACTGCCATCCCTACATGGCACTGTATCCCAATTCTTCATCTCTGAGCACTGGCACATCTGCATTCCTTCTCAAATTGCCAAAATCTATGAAGAACTTATCAAACTCAACACGAAAAGAACAAATAATCCAATCAAGAAATGGGCAGAAAATTTAAATAGACATTTCTCCAAAGAAGACATACTAATGGGATCACCTGGGTGGCTCAGTTGGTTAAGCATCTGACTTTAGCTCAGGTCATGATCCTGGGGTCCTGGGATCGAGCCCCACATCGAGCTCCCTGCTCAGTGGGAAGCCTGCTTCTCCCTCTCCCTCCGCCTGCTGCTCCCCCTGCTTGTGCTCTCTCTGTCTCAAATAAATAAATACAATCTTTTAAAAAAAGACATACAAATGGCCAACAGACACATAAAAACATGCTCAACATCACTCAGCAACAGGGAAATACAAATCAAAACCACAGTGAGATTACCACCTCACACCAGTCAGAATGACTAAAATTAACAAGTCAGGAATGGACAGAAGTTGGTGAGGATGCAGAGAAAGGGGACCCTTTTACACTGTTGATGGGAATGTAAGCTGATACTGCCACTCTGGAAGACAGTAAGGAGTTTCCTCAAAAAGTTGAAAGTAGAGCTACCCTACAACTCAGGAATTATACTACTAGATATTTACCCCAAAGATACAAATGTAATGATCCAAAGGGGCACCTGAACCCCGATGCTTACAGCAGCGATGTCCACAATAGCCAAACTATGGAAAGATCCCAGATGTCCATCAACAGATGAATGTATAAAGAAGATGTGGTATATGTATACAATGGAATACTACTCAGTCATCAAAAGAAATGAAATCTTACCACTTGCAAAAATGTAGATGGAACAAGAGGGTATTATGCTAAACAAAATAAGTCGATCAGAGGAAGACAATTATATGATCTCACTGATATGTGGAATTTAAGAAACAAAACAGAGGACCACAGAGGAAGAGAGGGAAAAATAAAACTGATGAAATCAGAGAGGATGACAAACCATAAAAGACTCTGAACTCTAGGAAAAAACATGAGGGTCGCTGGAAGGGAGGTGGGGGGGGGATGGTATAACTGCATGATGGGTATGAAGGAAGTCACTTGATGGAATGAGTACTGGATGTTATATAAGACTGATGAGGGAAGCCTGGGTGGCTCAGCAGTTAAGCATCTGCCTTTGGTTCAGGGCATGATCCTGGAGTCCCAGGATCGAGTCCCACATCAGGCTCCCTGCATGGAGCCTGCTTCTCCCTCTGCCTATGTCTCTGCATTTCTCTCTGTGTGTCTGTCATGAATAAATTAATAAAATCTTTTTTTTAAAAAGATGAATCATTGAACTCTACCTCTGAAACTAATAATACGTTTTATGTTAATTAATTTAAATTTAAAAAAATAAAATGAAAAAATGCTAGCTACACTAAAACCCACTGTTTCAGATGCAGTGATCAAACACAGGATGATCAATTCTCCCCTAACAGGAACTACAAACTAACATTAAGGCAATCTAAGTTTGCAACTAGATTGTTTTTATAATGTCATCTCTGTTTTCTATACTTCTCTTCAGGTTTAACATTTTGTCCCATATGCTTTGCTGAAATTAGAATCTTCTAACTTTGCAATGAGATTAGTTTGGTGTGACATATTCCTAGTGAACCTATACAGATGGCAAGAAGTTATCATATGATTTTCAAAATGCCCACAAACCACTTATTTAGCAACATGTTCTAGAATTAACTGAGTCAATGCAGTCTACTAGTACAAAGTGTCTTGAAATATTCTTGCCCCATTAACAAAAATAAGTATATCATTTGACCACCTCAAATATTTTCAAAACTTTTCAAGCATTACTGACAGTGGCATAACTCTCATCTGTAGTTCTTATTACATGCTGGGATACAATTTGGGGCTGAGGTACCCCAAATCAACTATAAGGACTAGAGGCTCTCATACTGACTCACCACTGACATTGTACCCACATCCTGTTTCTTCTCCATGCTTGAGCTGTATTTATCAAGCAGCCACAGAGAATAAGAGCACCAATAAATGGGTCATCCTTACATCCCCTTTGGAACATAGTAAAAATGATTTCCTCTGCCTGAGACATCCCCCACTCCCAGTGCCAGCCCCCTCCATGTCCTGGCTAATTCACAGTCATCAGTGTAAATGCAGCACATATACCTCATCTTTTGTCCAATTAGCTTCTTCAACTTCTCAATCTGGGTTAGAAACTTCTCTCTGCAGTGATATGACCTCCATGTCTTCTCTACATCACAGCATTTATAAATCTGACTTCTTTTTTAAATATTTTATTCATTTATTCATAAGAGACATAGAGAAAGAGGCAGAGACATAGGCAGAGGGAGATGCAGCCTCTCTTGGGGATCCTGGTGAGGGTCTCGATTCCAGGACCCCGGGATCATGTCCTAAGCCAAAAGCAAATGCTCAACCACTGAGCCACCCAGGAGTCCCTATAAATCTGACTTCTAATCATTCTTCCCCTGTTTGTATTCTTAGCTGAACTGCATGCAATGTGAGGGCAGGGACCAGTTCTTGGGCGTGTGCTGTATGTGCCAGTATATAATTACATACTTCCTGGTATATGTGACCACTGGGAAATTGGTTTTTGAGCTAGTGTTGAAAATGTTAGAAGCTGGATGGCAGCTAAAACTGAGGAAGGATGAGACACAATGGTGGGTGCGTACAAAGACAGTTTGCAATTCCAGGGTGAAGACAGAGATTCCTTTTCCTTGACTGAAAGCTCTGGAAGACCTGCATGAAAGCAGAATCCATCCAATTTTAAAGACCCAAGAAATAGTCTTTGAAATGCCTGATAACTTAGTCACAAGGATGCTAACAAATTGTTACTTCGAATGTTAATATTTATCTAATGTCATACTATTTTACTAATCATGTAATTTCTATGTATGTTCCTACATAATGATAGAATAATAACCAATTTGATTTATTCATATGGAAAAACAATTTTAATAATTATATTCAACAGTGAACATTGAAAATGATTCAAGTATCCAGCACAAAGGGATCAGTTAAATTAATCAAAGCATATCGATACAACAGAATAGTACCTATATGCAGACATTTAAAAATATTACCTAATGAGGAGTGCAGGATTGGGCAAAATGGGTGAAGGGGAATGGGAAGTACGGGCTTCCTGTTATGGAATGAATAAATCAAAGGATGAAAGTTACAGCCTAGGGAATACAGTCAATAATACCATAATAGCATTGTAGGAGCACTGATGGTGGCTGGCTACAGTTGTGTTTAGCATAACATAATATATGGACTTGTCCAATCACTATGTTGTATACCTGAAACTCATGTAACAGTGTGTGCCAACTAGGTTTCAATTTTTTAAAATTATGTAATTGTGTATTTACTGATAGATAAATATTTTCAAAATTTTTAAAAATTGAAAAATATGTCACAAGCTATGAAATAGTATGTATAATATAAAGTGGTATATGAAACTAAAAGGACATGTAGCTTTATGAAGGGGTTACAGGTGATCGAAATTTTTTTCTTAATCCACACCTATATTTTCTCAAGTTTGTTAAATGAACATATGATATTTTGCAGAAAGAGAAAAATCTAAGGAGAAACTAAGCAATTTTTAAAAGGTCAGTGTCTAATCTATCTTCCTGTATACTGAGTTATTATGAGACACAAATGAGATAAATATGCATGAAAGCACAATAAAAACTAAAATATGTTTTTGAAGCATTGTTATTAACATGATGAATATGATGAATAATATTTTTGGAGATTTGGTCTGGAGGTGGGGTGGGGAGGAAACAAAGCCTATAGTACAAAGATTGGTGTGTCCGAGGTGGTCAGGGGTTCCCGGATTCCCCACACAGTGTTAAGAACGGAACTGCAGCCACGTAGAGAATCCCAGCTTCTGCTGTGCTGACCCACCTCCCCTGCACCAGCCTCTGGGCCAGCAGCCACGCCCGTGTTCCCAGCCAGTCTGCAGACAGAACCTTTTGTGGTTCTGTCGACCCACCTCTTCTTTGTCAATACTGACTTCATCTTCAAAGGCTAATCCTTTGGATTTGTTTAAAGATGTAGAGCTTTTAAAATCTGAGCCAGCTTTAGAGAACAGTCGCCTCCCTTTCCTGGATAGGCTGAGTCCCCGCTCATTTACGCCAGGGGAAATTTACGCATCTCTTCTCACCAGCTCGCCTAGGTCCTTGCTAATTCCCTAATCATATTGAATTATTTGGAGTTTACTGTGTCATCCCTGGTCACCTACAGATTCCCTCACTTCATTACTCCTTGGCCAAACTGTCTTTGGAAGGCTCCTGTGACAGATTTATATTCTGAGCAACAGACAGGAATGTGTTTCTCTGCTTTTCCTTTGCTTGTACCACATAAACATGTCCCAGGACACTCCCAGGCAGGAGCCGCTGGTCAGACCTTGTTCATAGAGGGGCTCCCAGAGAGGAATCTTCTGAAAGGGGAGGTCACTGGCAAGGGGATGGGATTACCCACCAAGGGCCTGATGCATGAAAGGTGTGTTTAAATTTCAATGTGCGTCCTGAAAACTGAACTATTTGTTTTGTAGAAACATCTAAGACTTAAATGCATGTATTGGAGTTACTGGTGTCTAAAAGAAGCTACTTCAACTTTTGGGTTTCAAACAATACTTTCCTATATGTGCTGGCACACTTTAGCTAAACTTATCAAATAGAGATTGCACATCATTGATTAGTAATTTGGTAGAAATACATTTAATAGAAATATGTATATTATAAGGAGTATACGATATTGACACTGGTGTTATTATTGTTTTTGTGCTCTTCTTGCACTGCAGCATGGAATGAGACAAGGTTTTCACCCTGAAGAGTTAGAGTCTATCAGGAAATGTGGGTATACAAATAAACAAATAAATGTTACCCCATGACTGGTATATCATAGAATTATAAATAAAGCATTGTAGAACTGCAGACAAAGCAGTAACTAAGTAACTTGATAACACTGAAAATACTTTTGCTCAGATGGGAAACACTTGTAATGGATCTTAAAGTATGTATAAATGGAGTCAGCCCAGAAAAGGAGAAGACCTCCCAGAAGGAGGAAACATCATGAGGAAAGGCATGGAGGTATAAAGAGGCAGGATTTATTTGAGAAATACTGAAAAGTTTGGCTCATCAAAGACAGCAGACAATCAACAGTGGTGTTTTGCAAACTGGACGGTTTGTGTAACTGGACTATTTTTTTAGATCAATGGTTCTGGCATTTGTGAGAGAGGTGTATGGGTAGATAAAATAGACTGGTAGATGGAAGAACAATCAGGAGATGGTCACAGGATAGTGACTATAAGAGCTTAAACCGAAGCCAAACTGTGGGGATGGAAATTGGGTCAAATTCAAGCCAAGTTTAGGACACATACTGGACAGAATTTAGGGTTAATTAGAAGCAAGGGTGTGCAATAGAGGAGTCTATGATGCCTTAGAAAATAGGGTAAATAGAAAAGGAAAGCACATTTACTGGCTACTCCCTGTACCCTATTCATTATAACTGAACTCAAGAATGCAAGAGATGAGGATGGTTTGAGGTTAAGGTAGTGTGTAAAAGTATAGTTGTATTAACTTGGAGGCACCTCATACTGGCAGTTCTTGCTTTGTGTGATAGTAAGGGACTATAAAAAAGACTGGGCAAGCTGCATTCACACAAATACTAACAATCTAGGAAATCAATTACAATTGTTCTGTGACTTTTAAAAATTTTTTCGTGAAACTATCAGAAACTCTTATTGTAGGCTATAAACATATAGGAAATGAGAAAATAGGAAAACTCACATTTATTTAATATATTGTAACTTACCCAACTAGGGCCCGGCAGAATGGCTCCCGCAAAAGAAGGGTGGTGAGAAGAAGAAGGGCCATTCTGCCATCAATGAGGTAGTGACCAGAGAATACACCATCAACATTCACAAACGTATCCATGGAGTGGGTTTCAAGAAACGTGCCCCTCGGGCACTCAAAGAGATCCGGAAATTTGCCATGAAGGAGATGGGAACTCCAGATGTGCGCATTGACACCAGGCTCAACAAAGCTGTCTGGGCCAAAGGAATAAGGAATGTTCCATACCTTATCCATGTGCAGTTATCCAGAAAACGTAAGGAGGATGAAGATTCACCAAACAAGCTCTACACGCTGGTTACCTACTTACCTGTCACCTCTTTCAAAAATCTATAGACTGTTAATGTGGATGAGAACTAATCGCTGATTGTCAAATAAAGGTATAAAACTGCAAAAAAAAAATCATAACTTAAGACATTTGAAGGGAATTAAAGTATCTTACCTGACAGGAAAAAAAAAAAAAGAGCTTATCAAGAGTGATTGCCTTCTTCTACTTATATAACTTGATATAGAGGTAGTCTTTTTTTTTTCTTTCTAAGCTTTAGTCAATTTTCATACTCCCTTCTAAGTTTGGGTCAGCTTCTAACACTTTATCCTTGGTGCTTTCAATACTGTGAAATATCTCTGAAAGTTCCTTCAGTGTGAAGTTCCTTGCTCGCGTCACTTCTCCCGGACATCATCTTATTTTTTGTGACAACCATTTTCCTCATTTATGTCAGTAAGTTTGTCTTCACTAAGTTCCTCGGGCCACATGCCTAGGTTTCCCTATAAGCAGCAGTGGAACATGCCTCCCGTCAGCTATTTTGTCCACTTACATTTCATTCATGTTTTACTCAAGTATTGTCATATTTTAGAGGGGCTTTTTTTTTTTTGCTTCACTTTTATCTTTGCTGGCAATTTCTGCTTTTGATTATCTATTTTGTAAAATACCATGTAGGTTTATCACCGGGAGACAAGGAGGTGACACAACTACATGTTTTGCTGTCTGTGCATAAACTGAATAATAGGTACACCATGATGGCAGACTTTAAAATATATGATGTGCACTTCTAATCATGATACATATCTGTATTTTTGGACTTAAGAGATAACTGTGAAGTTTACACAATCATTCATAATTCACAGATCATGATAACCAAAGCTTGAGCCATCTTTTTGGGGCTGGTGTTATTTAACTAAACTATGGAAACAGAAACTTATATATATTGGAGCCATGCAAAGAGAGGACTACTTGTGGCCATCCAAGTGACACAAATAATAGTTATGTCTTTGGGAGCAAAGAAAAAGTTTTAGGAAGTGTGGATGCATCACTAATGTCAAATACTGACCTCCAGGGAGGTAAAAGGAATGAATCTCACTTTGTCCATTGAGAACCTTAAAGACTAAGTTATGAGGCAAAGATCTAAGTGTAATAGATTTCAAGAAAAATACCAAAACTTTGATAAAATGAATATTAAAAATATTTTAAGAAATTTGGCAATGATAGGAAAGAGGGAGTTAAGATACCAGAATGAGAGGAAGGCATTTAACTTTAAGGTGAAAATGTCTTTCTTTCTTTTCTTTCTTTTCTTTCTTTTCTTTCTTTCTTTCTTTCTTTCTTTCTTTCTTTCTTTCTTTCTCTTTCTTTCTTTCCCTCTTTCTTTTTTTTTTTAAGATTTTATTTTTGGGGATGCCTGGGTGGCTCAGTGGCTTAGTGCCTACCTTTGGCCCAGAGCACAATCTTGGAGTCCCAGGATCGAGTCCTGCATCGGGATCCCTGCAGTGAGCCTGATGCAGCACTTGATTCTAGGACCCCAGGATCATGTCCTGAGCCAAAGGCAGATGCTCAACCACTGAGCTACAGAGGCATCCTTAAGGTGAAAATTTCCATTGACCATGAAAGAACCTAAATGTGCAGGTATGATTCTAAGAGATATTGTCAACAACTTCTAATATTTAGATGCAACTCATCTACAATAGTGCCCATGAATATAAATTCCTATGTGTTTCACGAATTCAATCCTCAGGAAAGAAATTAGATTTGTCTGATGTTTTCCCTCTGAGAACTCACCAGCTCTTATTTTGGTGACCCTCAGGTCAACACTGGCCAGTAGAGATTGTTGTTATAATTAATGTGATGCTTGAACAGAATAATAGCACTCTGTCTTGAGATCTTTCTAACAGACTTTCAGACAACTTTCTGGCAGCTGCAACATGGAGAGCCAGAAATCAATAGGCAATAAATAAAATGGTTTCAGTTATGGCAAAATAGACACCAGCCATCCAGAAATCACAGTAGATGAAAAATGTGTTTTCCTTGGACCACTGTTCAATTTTCAATTTCATTACCTCAAATTAATAAGCATTTTGTTAAGACAAGAGCCAAAGGATTTAGTATTCAAATATCAACTTTTACCACTTAGTAACTGACTAAGTTTGGACAGATTATTGAATATCATTCATCTATAAAGTTATATACCAACATCTATCTCATGCAGCTGAGGTGAAGATTAGGTGAAATTATATAAGGCCTTGATTATCATTTTGTATTAGCTTGGAAGACAACTAAAAAATGTCAGTTCCCTTCCAATCAATAAGAGATTTGAGCCCAGATTTCAGTGCAAGAATTAGGATGATAGACTTGCATGAAAATATGACTGGAACATGCATGGTTATAATGCCATTGAAGCTGAAACACCTTTTATACTCCTGGATTTGTTTCAATAAAACAGCCCCACAATAGATTCCTTAACAAAACCACCAGAGTTATCTTATTCATGCCTGTTCTGGCTTGCCTTTAGAAGAGAATGTTCAATCAAGTTCATTTCTGCCCACCAGGAGTCAAAAAGTTTCCTCATCCAACTGTTCTCCAATAACAACAGGACACTGCTATCCACAGGCACAGTTATACTGAAAATCTGCTCAGAGACCCTCCAGAGTTTCAACTTACTCTGTCCTCATCATAACCAGGTGATACATTTGTTCACTCATCGTTTGTCTCCCCACTGTCCACCCCTCCAAAGACAAGCTTATGTAAGCAAGGATGTTATGGTGCTCCTTGCTGTACCCCAGTGTCCACCACAGGATATATAGGTAGAATAAAGGAAGGAATGAGCAATTGTATAAAGTTCACAGAACACTACAAAGAAACCAAATCGACATTTCTCAAAAAAAAGGCATGCAAATGACTGACAGATATATGAAAAAGTACTCAACATCATTCATCATCAGGAAAATGCAAATCAAAACCACAGTGAGATGTCACCTCACATCTATTAGGATCACTATTTTTATTAATTTTAAAAAAGATTTTATTTATTTATTTGAGAGAGAGAAAGAGAACAAGTGGTGCAGAGGGGCAGAGGAGAAAGAGAGAGAGAGTGAAAAAAGCAGACTCCCCACTAAGCAGGAAGTCTTACTCAAGGGCTTGATTTGAGGACCCTGAGATCATGATCTGAGCCAAAGGCAGACATTTAACTGACTGAGCCACCCAGGCACCCCTAGGATGACTATAATAAAAGAAAGTGTTGGCAAGGATATGGAAAATAGAAAACTCTGGTGTGCTATAGGTGGGAAGGTAAATGGTTCCAGCCATTATGGAGGGCAGTATTGAGATTCCTCAAAAAATTAAAAATAGAAATACCATACAATCCAGGGATCCCACTTCTGGGTTATATATTCAGAAGAATTAAAGTAGGATCACAGTTTATTGCAGTAACATTCACAATAAGTAGCCAAGGCACAGAAGTAACTTAAATGCCCATTGACTAACGAGTGAAGAAAGAAAATGTGTTATGTACACACAAGGGAATGTTATTCAGCCTTTAAAAAGAAGGAAATCTTGCCATTTGCAATAGCATGGATGAACTTGGAAGATATTATGCTAAGTATAATAAGCCAGATACAGAAGGACAAATACTATATGATACCATTTATATGAGGAATCTAAAATAGTAATCTCATGGAAGCAGATAACAAAACAGTAGTTACCATAGGCTGAGAGAGAGACAGGGAAGAGTAATCAAAAGATACAAAGTTTCAGTTATGCAAGATGACTAAATCCTGCAGATCTTCTGCACTATGCCAATAGTTAATAATGGTTATACTATATGCTTAAAATTTTGCTAAGAAGATAGATCTTATGTGAAGTGGTCTTATCAGAAAATAATAATAACAACAACAATAATAAAGGTACAGGGAAACTTTGAGAGGTGATGGAATTGTTTATGTCATAGATTGTTATGATGATTTTAAGAATGTATACTTATCTCCAAACTCATCAAGTCCTAACATTAAATATGTAGAGTTTTTTTGCATGTCATACCAAAAATAAAAAACATAGAATACATATAATGTCCTTTTATTGGAGAAGTCAAGAAAGGAAAGCAGAGAGGACCAATGAATTGCCAGAAGCCTACACCCAAACCACTTGACTCCTATTGGGCCCTTGCAAAGCCCTAGACTCTTCTACTGGTCCAGCCTTGAACAGTGCACAGACATCAGCATCTCCCTGCAAAGCCACGGGATGGGATGGATGTGGACCGCTATGTGGATGCTGCCTTTAGGCTGAAGACAATGCCATGGCTACTTTGGAGAGCTTGTGCTACTTCTGGTGATTGCTCCCACCAGGAATGTGCTGGAAGCTGTGGGGGTGGGGGTGTTCCCCTGCCAGAAAGAGGAAGGCCAAAGGCTCAGGATGAAGTGCGGAGAGACTGAATTTCCAAAGGCATAACAGGGGCCTTCTGGCCCCCACCCCCACCCTACCATGAAGTATTGCAATTGGCCCTGTCAGCTTGGTATTTGAAAGAAATGGGTCGGGCTATGGGGCCAGATAAATCACAGCGATTTGAAATGTCGCTTTGTTCTCCTATCGTGCTTGAATTTCTTCCATGTTACAATAGATCTTCTCTCCTTGCCCAAGCCAAATTGAATCCCTCTTTTTCTGCTGTTGGAGGAGCTCAGGGTAAGGTTGCCGGTGCACTAATATTGGGACCTTTCCCAAAAGCCTGTCTCTCCACCCCTCCCGGCAGTCTCCCTGCATCTCTTGCCAATCACAAGGAAAGACTTCTGGGTTGTTACCAGTTTGCAAAACATCTGCTTTTGCTATTTGGCATAGTGTGGGGTTGGGGTGACAGGGGATTTGATTGGCCTCACAGGACTTATTATATTTGATACATTGTGTGTCAGACTCGGGACCCCTCCCCTAACTTGTTCCCATGCTCTGCATTCAACCTTGTGACTGGCTTGTTATCAGCTTTGTTTTTCCAAGGCCCAGAGTTCTAGGGTTAACGGTCCTTTTTCTGCCAGTACCTCTTGGTTCCTTCTTCTTGTACTCTCTTCTTCTTAATAAATATGAGAAGCTGCTGGCTTTTTTGTTCTTGGTCATCTTCTGGGGTTTCAGAGGAAGGAGTTGTCCATAAAAGAGACTCCTGATTTACAGATCATCTCCTTATACTCAGTCAGGGCCAACATTCCTCAGCTCTGTGTCCACATGTGTGCTTAGCTGGCCAAAGGTCCATCCAGACAGCAGGGATGGCGGCTCCAGGATCCAGTAAAATCAGCAGTCCTGTGGCCTGGAATGCCCTCTTCCTTTCCTTCTGCCCATCTGCATCTTTCCCAAACTTCTCTTCCTGACTCAATCCTCACCTCATATGGGAAGCCTTTCCTGACCCTCACCCTTCTCACCTTCCCTGCCATCGCATTTAATCACTGTGCACATCACTCACGTAGCTCCTGCCTGGTTGCCTCCCACGTCGATGGCTGATCTTTTCCATGGGACAGAGAAAGGGCCAACCAGAGCTTCAGAATTAGTCATACCTGGTGATGGATCTCCATTATACCTTGTCTGAGTTTGCAAAGGCTGCCACAACAAAGCAGCACAGGCTGGCTGGTTTAAACAACAGAAACTGTTTCCTCACAGGAAATTTGAGTTATCAAATTGTCCACAGCAGTTTCTTCTGAGGTCTATCCCCTTGGCTTGTGGATGGCAACCTTTCTCCTGTGTCTTCCCTTTTTTTGTGTTTGTATCTAAATGTCCTTTTCTTAGAAAAACACGAATCATATTGAATCAGAGCCCACTGTCAGGACCTCATTTAGTCTTAGTTATCTCTTTAAGACTCAGTCCCCAAATACAGTCCTATCTGAGGTATTGAAGTATCTGAGGTATCTGAAGGTATTACGTCTTCAGCATATGGGTCTTAGGGGACACAATTCAGCCTATAGGATAGCCTTTGATTAGAGCAGGGGTTTATAACCTAAAGTTAATGTTACTTCATCTGTAAAATGAGTTAATAATCCCTCCTAGGACTGCAAAGATGGAACAAAATCATCTATGTCAAGAACCTGACATAAAATAAATTTTCAAGAGACCTGTTCTTTTCCCACTGTCCCCATTCCACTGTGACCTCCCTCCTTTTCAGGGCATGGGCTGTGCTTCTTCATGTCAATCAATAGATATTGTTTCCCGCATTTTAATGCAGGCAGATTGAGTACCTTATTGACTCCTGGGTGCCTCTTTCTGCTCTAGTTAACTGTAATCTCTCCAAAGGAAACAATCGACAGGGTAGCACAATGCAAGAAAGACAAGAGGCACAGTGACTATGGGTGCCAACACTGGAGTCAGCCTTTGGGGAAGTTACTAAAGCTTCTTCTGTCTCAGTTCTCCTCCACGAAAGAAGGCTGGGTAATGTACATTAGCGAGATTGTTGCATGGATCAAGTGAGGAACTCTGTGCAATGGCCAACACATTGTGAGTCCTCTTTGATAATCATTGCTACCATATTTGTTGTTGGGACATGTTTAGCATTGTCCATAAGAATCTGAGCTAGTCAGTTTGCCCTATTCAATGTGCAAATATGTTGTAAAACTTAATCAAACAAAACAAAGAAACTGGATACTATTTCATCAGCCTATAGGCTGTGTGCCTAAACATAGCCTGCCTTGGGTGAAATTGGCAACTATCTGCTTGTCATATAAAGCCCCAGTATGCTGCTGCTTCCATGGCCAAACATAGCCAAATAGCCCTACCCCCAACTTCTCCTTTGGGTTGAAGTCACCACAGCCTTTGCTAAATTTTAGTAGCTGGCCTAGAACAGGAGGTAACCTGCCAAGCATCAATTCAGCCCTGGCTGAGAGAAGGGCCTGAACAGTGGCATTAAGAATAGATAGGGGGGGGCACCTAGATGATTCAGTGGTTGAGTGTCTGCCTTTGGCTCAGGTTGTGATCCTGAGGGTCCTGGGATCGAGTCCTACATTAGGTTCCCCTCAGGGAGCCTGCTTCTTCCTCTGCCTATGTCTCGGTCTCTCTCTCTGTCTCTCATGAAGAATTAAATAAAATGTTTAAAAAAAAAAAGAATAGGTAGGTTTCTGAGGGGAGAGTTAGAGTGTACCTACAGTTAGGGAGTCCCCAAGACCACTCTCACTTTTGACACAAATTGGAAGTTCTGGGGTCTCCAAGACTACCATTGGTTCACTAGGGGGACTCACAGAACTCACTGCATGTGTACTAATTTGATTGCTTATTTTACCACTATTTGTACCTTCTAATAAACTTGTACAGAACTACATAACATAAGAGTTAGCAAAGTCCAGTTCTTCCTCAGGCCAGTCACTTTCTATCAGTATTCCATCCTGAGGAAGATTTAATGCAATCTGCCAATACATTTGATCATCCATATCAATATCATAAGAGTTATTCCCATAACATAGTTGAATCTTAACCACCAATGCCAGTACTAATACCATATTGCTGGATGGTGATAAATGTACCCTGAAACTAAGAGTCAGAAGGTGCATCATTAGAATCCCACTCAGTTATGAATCATTGGCCCAGTCCAAGGATGCTTGCAAGGGAGGTCATTCACCAGGAAAAGAAGTAATAATACCTTGGAGAGAAAATAGGCCTTTGATAAGGGAAGAGGTGGCCCAGCCTCTCCTATTCTGGATATTGAGTGGTCTGGAGAGAGTTCCCAGGAGGTGAGGCTTAAATAATAGTGTGGTGGATTGAATAATGGCCCCCCAAGAAGTCCACGTCCTAATCCTTGTGAATTTGTTACCTTGCATAATAAAAGGGATTTTGCAGATGTGATTAAGTGAAGGATCCTGAGATAGGGAGATTATCCTGGATTATCCCAGTGAGCCCAATGTCATCAAAAGGCAAGAGAGTCTGAGAGAAAGATCTGACAGTAGAAGCAGAGGCCAGAGACAGAGAATTGAAGATGCTATGTGCTGTCTTCAAAGATGGAGGGAAGGGCTGTGGGCCGAGGAATGCAGGTAGCTTCTAGAAGCTGGGAAAGGCCGGAAAACAGAGTTTCTCTTAGAGCCTCCAAAAGGACCACAGCCTTGTTCACACTATCATTTTAAAACTGATAAGCCCATAACTGAAAGATAACATATTTGTGTTGTTTTAAGCCACCATATTTGTAGCAATTTATTATAGTGTCCATAAGAATAGCATCAGCTATGGAAAGGTAGTGAAGAAGGACCACATCTACCTGTGGCCCAGGGGGATCTATAAACAGAGAAAGCACTCCTCTTAAGGGTGCTTAGTCTGGTATCCTTAGTCCACAGGTAAGATGGAGGAAGCCCTCAGGCCCTCTGAAACTGTAAAATTCTATATGTGGGCAATTTTCAGGAAAGAGATGGCCCAGGGATCTATGACACCACAATGGGTAAGAGCTACTACCTGAAGAGAAAATCCAGTTGAGGAAGAGATCCAAAGTCAACA
Organism: Vulpes vulpes; assembly: GCF_048418805.1. NCBI lineage: Eukaryota > Metazoa > Chordata > Mammalia > Carnivora > Canidae > Vulpes > Vulpes vulpes. Next base: position 11,454,633 of record NC_132784.1, on the reverse strand, counting down.
GAGATAAATAATGTCAGAAGTCAGATGGAAGAGAATATTGGGTAGGCTGCAGGCTGGTGTAGTTGCCTGTTCCTCATGGGGGATTGAGAATATGATCCTGATTGAACAGAGCTGTATAAAGAAGAGGACAGAAATTAGCTTCCCCCATTCTGAAAAATTTACTACACCCCACGATATGAAAAATAATAGATATCTAACATTTCCAGGAATCATAAGGAAGCAGCAATAGTCTTCAGTTGCCTTTCACTCTGGTCCTGAGGCAAGTCTCTAATATGGATCCAGAGAGCCAGGATATTCATGCCAAGGCATCATCCCCCAAAACCCCAGCTAGCCAGGGTTTCCCCAGTCCCATTAGAACCACACCCGTTAGGGGATGTGGGCCAGCTCAGAGTCAGAGTAGGGCAAGTTATTGCTGTGGGAAGCAGAGGCTCCCAAAAGTTCCTGAAGGCAGAGGGGAGAAGTTTCTTCTTGTTTGCTAACTAGCTGCTAAATTATCATTAATGATCTAAGTGTAAATAAATCAAAGCCACATGCTCCCTTTTAATCCAAATGAACAGAGAGTTCTAAATTAAAGGAAACCATTCCTGTGGATGGAGTAATCCAAACTTCAGTGTGGCATTTGTAAAATCCAGTGATATCTAATGGCTCCCCAAATGAAGTGGGAGGGGACAATGTAGTGAAAGCCAATTTCCCAGGTGTCTCTGTTTAGCTGAACCTCAGTGACCTTGGAAAAAGGGGTCCATAAGAAAGGTCACCAAGGGAAGTGACCATGTTAGAAGTCTTCTAGTCTAGGAACCTCAGCACTCCTAGGAGCTCTACATATTGTCAAGCAGATGGAGAGTGCCAGTAGCATTATTCAACCTGGATCACTGAGCAACTGTCAGTACATAACTCTGAGCATACAGTTGTATTGATCACACTCATGTATGTTGCTTAGTGTGACTGCAAAATAAATAGACAACTGGAGTCTGTGCATTTGTGTTTGTGCACGTTCATAATGTGTGGAGAAATGAAGTATGTGAGAGAAAGTCTTAGCTAGTAGGAGAGAAAATATGTTTTCTCCATCACATAATAGTTTTTCCATCAAGTCACAAAAATGTTAGGTTGGAAATCTGGTCCAGTTGACTCACCTAATGGACTGGCAAGGACTCCAAAGTACAAAGAGATGTAGGGCCCTCTCAAGTCCCAGGGAGCTAACTGAAGCTCTTCTAAAATGTGGAAATTGAAGGAAAGTGTTCATGGCTCAACATGAGCTTTCTCACCCCTGGACATTTGCACCAGCCATTCCTTCTATCTTGACTGCTCTCCAGAAATCCTCATGGAGCATTCTCTCATTTCATCCAGGTCTCTGCTCACAGCTTGACTTATCAGAAAGGTGGTCCCTATCCACCCCATCTAACACACACACACACACACACACATACACACACACACACACACACACACCATATTTAAGGGCAATAAATAGTGCCTTACAGATAGTAGGCATTTAATGCATACCTGTTGAAGGTTGTTGAATGACCAGGCAATGATGCCTCATTGTGGCACACTTCCTGGATAGCAGATGCATGACAGTTGAGAATTCCACCATCTTAATTTGATATGCTGTAAAATCTGCATGACCTAGGAAGTGAGAAGGCACTGGCCTATACTCAAGGAGCTCATTATCTAGTTGACAATGCAAGGATTGCATATACAAAACTAATTAATTTAGCACAGCCTCACCCACTAAACAGTCAAGATCCTGTAGGGGAGATAGAAGACAATGCAATTATGGGAGTCAGTATGGATGGAAAATTTTAAGTGAGTTCAAGAAAGGAAGAGACCAGTATGGGCCAGGAAAGTCTTCCCTGTGTGAGTTAAGCCTTAACAGGAAAAACACATGCTGGCCACATGGTACCTAAGCCAGGCTGAGAGGTGGGCCAGGCTGGCACCTAATCAGGGCATGCATTTAGACAGAACTCCAAAACATCACTGGAGTAAGGTGGACCTAGGGTGCCATATCTTACATAAATGGCAAAATCTTCATTCATCTCCACCTTTTTCTGAAACGAAGAAAGCCTTGTGGTTTTTTTTTTTTTTTCATTTGAATATGTCTCCTCTCTACTTTCTAAGATACTTGGAGAAAATTTTGTTTACTCAGTTAGTCAGTCACTAGGTATTTCTTAAGTGCCTCTTCTGCACTGGATTTTTTCCTAGATTCTAAAGGTTCAGCTTTAGAGTCCTTCAGTTTTGTCCTTCAGGGTCTGCTCAGGGTGACTATGGGCCACAGGGAATAGCCACTGCTGGCTGTCATGAGTACTCTGAGGGCACACTACCTGGAGATCTACTCTTTGCTGAGTGTGTGTGTATCTGTGTGTGTGTGTGTGTGAATACTCAAGATATTTGCATTTTGCTATATGCATATTATACTCTACTTACATGTTTGCTTAAAAAATAGAATATAGAAAAATGCTAGCAGTCCCCAAAATGGCCTTAGGGGCAAATATCCTAGGGAGCATTCAAAGTAATAACAATCTATGAAAAAGAGACATTTGCTAGATGTTAGCATTGGGGGGAAACTGGGTGAAGGATATATGGTAACTCTTTACATTTTTAGAACTTTGCAATAAATCTGAAATTGCTGCTCTGCCCAGAAGAATTTGTTTAAAAGACCACATTTGCTAAAGAGCTTATAAGGATAAATGCAATTGCAAGTGAATTGATTTACACACTTAGAAGACATTCTCTTTCAGCACTTTATAAGCATTCATCCATTTATTAACATTCAAACAACTATTGTTCTACTTAGAAGCACTACATCCAAATAAAGCCACACCACTTGAATGAGGGAAGGAAATATTAGAATTCCTTATGTTTGTTTTTATCTCAAATATTTATATTTCTTTTCTGTGTATGTCGCATGATCTACACAAGATCTTAATACGTAGTTCAAATATATATCTTATATACAAACAAATACACATATAATAAGGGGGTACATGCCCACATGCTTTTTGATGGAGGTACACAATCAGAATAATGTGGAGATGGGGGTGCTTAGGTGGCTCAGCTGGTTAAGCGTCTGACTCTTGGTTTCAGCTCAAGTCTCGATTTCAGGATTTTTTTTTTTTTCTATCTCAGGATTCCAAGATCGACCCCCGCATTGGGCTCTGCACTCAGCAAGGAGTCTGTTTGTCTCTCACCCTCTGCTCCTCCCCTACTAGCTCTCTCCTCTCTCTTAGTCTCCCTCAAATAAAGTCATTAAAAAACACTAATGTGGAGATCCCTGAGAAATGTACACTAAGCACATTGTCTCCTAAGAAGTTATCTGCAGGTCTGTCTTCCTATTTGTCCTTAAGGGAAGGAATCCAGCTTCTCAGGACACCATGCACATAGTAGGTCCTTGGCTGGACTCCCTGGACTCCCTATTCATCCTGGGTACCTTTGTGCTTTGAGAGAAAAACAGTGCAGCTAACCTGGGGATCAAGGGCAGAAACAAACTTCTCCAGGTATTTGGAAAGCCTAACCGCGCCCCCCCATCCTGCCGCCAACTTATAATTGCTTTGTGTGTTGTCTTTTCTTTAATCCTTTTAAAATTTTTCATTGTCATGGTCTGTGTGTGTTTTCAGCTTTAAGCTGTCTCAAGTCCTTTCTGAAGGAGGCAGAGCATAAATCCTCAATAGTTATAAGAATAATCTAGGAAAAAAAGTAGAAGCTAAACAACTTCAAAGGACAATTGCAAGAGGGTTGCTCAACCTACTTAGGAGAAGTGTCCTTTTGAGCACTTCATAAACAAGCATTTACATTTAAACAATTAATGTTCTAATTACAAACATTCTATTTGAATAAAGCCAATTCCTTTTGCCAGTGATTTGTTAGCCTGATGCACAACTGTTTCTGCTTGAACTGAACACAGTGGCAGGTCTTCACCAGAAACTGATGGTGTAGACTGGCTCCAGTATACATATTCCTTTGCTTCCCCTGCAGGGCCCAGAATACCACCCTGCCCAGAGTTGGTATTTAATGAATATTTCAGACGCTAGACTATGAGATGTTGATGGGTCTTCAGAGATGATTTAAAACTCCACATTTTGTATGTGAGGAAGTATAGATACCAAGAGAGGAAGAATTTCACCCAAAGTCATCCAGCAAGTTGATGGCGAAGCTTGGATTAAAACCTGGTTTTTCAACCCCTTGTCTGGTGCTCTGTTAACATCAAACTCTCTTCCAACTGTTGAGCTGAATGTAATGTGATTTAGCCCGTTCAATTATTCTCACTGTCCTTCACAATGATTAGCCCAAATTACTAAGGCTTTAGAGGGCTTATGATGAGTTCATCTTTGACTCATTATTCCACCATTTTTCTGGGAGAAGGATTTTCTGTTTGTGCGGAGAAAGTGCCCATTCTCCATTTTCTCCCAGCTTCTGACAGCTCCCTGACATTTGGGAGGAGGAGAAGTGACGAAAATTCTCCTCTCGCCGTGGGGAACTATGCAACCAAACGATCTGAGGGACCAAACCGAGCATCGTTCCAGGAGCCAACTTCTTCATTGAATTGTCTGTGAAGAAGTCAACAACTATTGTCTTTTCTGAGACCCATCATGCTATTGTTACCCCACAAGACACGCTCTATGGTGGGAAAGCCCAGGCGACAATGGGTAATAATGCAACAATGGGCCTTCACCTCATCAAGGATGACTCTGGGAAAAATAATTACAAGCAGGGATGCTCTCCAAAACCCACAGATGGCTCCACCAGCTCTTTCCCCAGAGTTAAAGACAGACCTGACAAACACCATCAGCCTCAAGGATATCAAAAGTGGAGAGAACAGGAAAAACGAGGGGAAGATAAAGACATCGCTAACTGGACCAAAAGACTCTGAGGCAGTGAGCAGCGGGAGGGAAGATTCTTGAGTGAAACAACATCACAGCTGACATCATCCAGGCAGGGCAGGCTGAGAAACAGCTGAGCTAGCAGAACAAGCTCCCAGCAGGCTCTAGAGACAGTCCTGCAGCACAAGATAATCCTGCAATAATCGTTCTTCAGCAGCACAGAAAATTCCAGCAAAAGCAGAAGCGAGATCCCAGTCAAATAAGAGATTTCTTAAGACAAAGCAAAGCAGTACCAAGACCTTTACTCTCATTCTTAGAATATATGGATCCTGTCCTCATCCAGAATGATCTAGAAATGGTAGAGAGTTGTCAGCCAACATGGCAAGACCTGAGTTCTGAACCCACAACTGGCTACTTATCTAGAGGTGAAGAGCTTACTCCAGGTCTGCAGACCAGTCGTTCTGATTTACAAAAAGAAGGAATTGGATTATATCTATGATTTTACATTTTTGTTTTAAGTATGAAATCTTTTTTTATTACTATATCATATTTTATATGGAAAAACAAGATTGGAGCAGAGCATAAGGGAGACTTTACATTGAAATGGAAGTGGTCAGTACTGAAGTTGGCTGATAGGACCCACCCATCATCTTATGCACCCAAGGCTTCAGACTTCAATACTTGGAGGGTTTGGAATAGTTGGACTAGAAGCTCAGAAAAACTTTCCATCTCTCAAGCTCTATGACACCATGATCCTGAGAACCAATGGATTTGGGAGGATGGTAACACCTCCCTGGGCTAGTTGAGGTGGGGTTTGAAGAATGGGCCAAGCTGAAGCAAAGAGATGAGAGAGAAGGAAGTATTCTAGGCAAGGAGTAGAAAGAAACATGAAAAAGCAGAAGGGGCTTTCCAGTTGAAATAAAGTATTTGTATAGATACTATAGACTTCGAAGTACACAGTAGAGGTGGGATCAGTGCTTCCCAGGAATGTTTGCTGTAGGATCCTGTTTCATTATATCCTATCCCAGCAGATGGGAAATGCTTCCCAATGAAATCTCATGTTTCGAATCGGACAGGGATGCTAAAAACACAAATCAGCTTGGCAGATAGTGAGATAGCTCATCCATCTCAGGTGTCCATGGAAGCCAATGCTTCATCCACCTCATCTACTCCGTCATCTGTGGAGAAGGGGCATCAGTGACGGTCTGGTGCTTTCGAATAATTGCTATTCTTGTAACAAGATCACAAAATTATTGCCATTTAGTAGAACTATACAAGCTTCCTGAAATAGAAGTTGTGCCTTCTTTCCTTTGGATGTGTCCAGTTTGTCTAGAGGGAAAAAAAAGACATGTATTTCTGGGAAGAGAAAAAATTTAAAAATGCACTATATGCCAAAGTCCAAAGCATACAGTAAAGTTTGCAGGTGATATGGGTGTGTTATCAGGAAATTGGCAGAGCAACAAGGTTGGAGGGAAAAAATATAAGCTTTGAGGAACAGGGGTACATATACCTTCCAAGGGCCTTTGTGGTAACACAAAAGAAGAAGCACATTAAAAAACAAATTCTTCAAAAGCAGGAAGCAAATGTTCAGGTTCTGCCATTGGATCTCATCGCTCTGGTGGGTACAAAGTGGGTTATCCTTTACAAAGATGAGTCCTCTTGTACTTTGCAAGAACCTAGTGTGCTAAATTGTCTCCTCAACGGACATCAACAATTCTGCCATCACCGGAGGTACACAGGGCTCCACCAATCAAGAGGCAGCAACTCTTTTCCCTCCTTTGGAATCTGGACTGCTCTGTGACTTGATTCAACCAATAGAATGTGATGGAGGAGAGCCTGCCAGTTCTGGGCTCAGCTTTTAAGAAACCTGACAGCTTCCAATATCTCTCCCTTGGAAGCCGGCCACTCAGGCTTAACTCTGGACTGATGAGCAAACACATGTAGAGGGAGAAAGACAGTCCTTGTGGAAAAGAACTAAGATGCCCCAAATGACCATCAAGACCAAGGCTCCAGACATGTGGCTGAGGTCATCTTGGACATGCCAGCCCCAACAGAGCACACAGATGACCTAAATGTGGCCATATGTGTAACCCTAGCCAACACCACATAGGACAGTAGAACACCCAACTGAGACCAACTAACATAAGGAATTGAGAGAAAAGATAAACTGTTATGGTTTTAGGTCATTAGGTCTTGGGATGGTTTGTTACAGAGCAATCACAGAGAAGTGATATATGGGAACTGGATGATACGAGATTGTGTATAATAGGGTCCCTACTCTCCAAGGCAGAAGTCACGAACTGGAGATTCATGGGGTTTTAGGAGCCTTGAGGATGGACTTCAGGGAGTCTACAACTCTCCCAGAGACTACATGCAAAAATGTAAATTTCTGGGTACATGTGCATTTCTAAAGGGAAAGAGATCATAACATTAATCAGATTCTCCCACCTAGGAGTTCCCCAGCTACTTGGACTAGACAAGGAGTAGAGACTTGTACCTTCCTGCTGGGACTCTAGAAGTTGTATCATCTGGTTTAGCATATTCAAACTTTTTTAAAAGTATGGAATAAGCTTTTCAAAGGAACTAAACCACAATGCCTAAAATAGATATAAGTGAAGCTTCTCTGAATGCAGTGGAGGCTCAGAGTCTTCCCAAAGCTATTTTACCCTCATTCTATGTGGAGGCCCCTGAGATACTACTGAGATTGAAAACCACTTGCCATGGGGGTGATTTTTCCCAATTGCTTTGCCTTTTTCAGAATGTCATATAAATGGAATCATATGGCATATGGTCACCTGAGTCTGGCTTCTTTCACTTAGCACAATGCCTCTGAGATCCATCCATATGGTCCAAGATTAGGTGCTTCCTTTTGGCTACTGAATAGTATTCCATCATGTGGGCACTGCAGTTTCTTTATCCATTCACCTCGTAATGGACATTTGAATTGTTTCCTAGTAAGTTTTTAATACCCAAAGAAGTTTCTAGGGAAATTTCACAACTTCCTCTCCTGAGCTCTAAAATTTGCATGAGTTTTCTGTGAGGGTGACTGGGGTGGAATATCCCTGTGATCTAGATTTTTTAGGGAGGGCTTCGCTGAAATTAACAATTTAGTTTCATGCTGATCATTTCTGCCAGCATGTCATTTGGTGGATGTGGGAGTTCTGCACAGCCAAAGAGGGGGAATAAAGGCCAGTCGGGCCCCTCCTTCCTGGTGTCCACCCACTTTGGGGTAGGTTGGCACCGTTGCATGCATGAGGATGCAGATGAATTCCCAGACAGTTGTGTAACAGCATCAGTATAACACATAGGCAGGTGTCACAAAGCATGGGCGCCCTGAACCAAACCAGCTTTATCACATTTCACAGTGTTACAGTCCTTCCCTTCCCAGCACAGATTCCATGCAGGGCCCTGAAATCGATCCATGCACTGGAGAGCCCAGGAAGGCTCCCATCCAAAACTGCTTGGGCAGGACGTGCCTTAGTTCTGCTGCCTGAACCAGACCTCCATGCCACAGAGGAGTTCAGGAGACAATCTCAGTGGCAGGGCATTCCTCTCACTTGTGGCACCAGTGGTTTCACGGGTTTCCTGCTTGGCAGCCCCCAGGAAGCGAAGATAACATAGCCTGTGAGCTCTGCCCAGGAGATTATGAAATATGTTTAGTCACTTGTAATAGGGCAAGGAAAAAATGTTAGCCCCAAAACATGGTTCTGTGGGTTGGCGCTGAAAAGAAGAAGCTCTCATATCTTCATACGAAATGTTCCACATTTACGAAGATCACATATCTTCGTAAATGTGGAGCTTGTGACTGTGGAGTTGGGATTCACCCTTTTCTGGAATTATCTGTTCCTGTTGCAATGGCCTCCCGCCTCCTCCATACCCCCTGGCATCATCAGTCTGGCCCAAGGTGGACAAATCTTCCTTCCAGTGCCTCACAGAGACTGGGGAAAGGCCCTACAGAGAAGCATGGAGCTAGGTCTGAGCTTCCATGGATGGCTCCCTGTTCAGCTCTTGCCCTCCCCCAGACCCTTCTGAACCACATCAGCCAGGATGATATGCACAAGTCCCTTGATTTGCGAGGTCTCTACCAAAAGTAAGAAGCTTCACTTGCCTCCCTAGTTGGCTGGCACCTGCAGTGTTCATTGTTCAAATTCTCATGTGAGAATGTCCCTCTTTTGTAAATGAGTTCAACAAGCAAGCTTCATCAATTGTGAAAGACCCAACTTTTGACTCACAGGGTAATGCTAGACTGTAACATTCCTTGAAGAAAACTAAAGCACAACATACTCAGTAACAGCACAGGATAGGGTGGGTGGGGTGAGGTGGGGTGAGGAGGTCAAAGTAGCAGATAGGTTAAGGACACACTGCCTAGTCCTACCACCTCTTTGCTGTAAGACCATGAGCAAGTCACTTAACTTACCTAAACCTTAGTTTCCATACCTATAAAATGGAGTAATAATAATAACGCCTATCTCTTTGGGTATTATTGAGGAATAAAAGTTTAAATAAAGTAGATATGTTGGTCCCTGGCACATAATAAGTACTCAGTAGACAAAACATGTGTTCTTATTGATGTATTCTCACAATGCTCTATTAGGGGCAATTTCCAGTTGAATACAAAGCTCCCACTGATGAGATGGCCTCAGCTATCCATCACTTCCTCATTTTCAGGCTGGGCCCCGAGATTCCACATCCAGACTCTGCATAGGGCTGATCAGAATAACAGCATCATTCCCAGAGACCAGTAGTGCTTGGCCCCATGGGCCACACCTTGCAGCATATGGGGCACAGGAGGCCAGTCAAGCCAGCCAGACCATCTCATTTGGGTATCAATCCCACAGGGCTGGGAAGAAAGGGCATCCAGGTTCAAAGCTGAGCAATGGAACTGGGCACTCTCACCATGACCTTCTAGACTCATGTAGAGGTACAGTCACCTACATCCCACTCATGTGCTTCCCACATGCTGTTTGCTCTGCAGCACACCCTCCCCCAAGCTTCACCTGTTTCACACCAGCTCATCACTCAGGCACAGCCTAAGCGGCACTGAGCCACCTTTCCTGGTTTCCTCCATTGTTTTTGTCATCCCAAGTTCTTACTTTGATGCCACCTCTCATGATTTTTAGTTATATGCTCATTTGAAACTTTGTCTCTCTGTCTCTTACTTTGTCTTAATTTCCATGTTTTCTTGGCTTCTCATTTATTCAGCACCTAGAAGAACAATCTCTTGATTTGTTGAATGACTGATGGGATGGATGGATGGACAATGGATGGATGGATGAATTAGAGCAGATTATTAGGTTGAATCATATGAAATTGCTGTTATTCAACTATCTTTGACCTACAAAAACAGAAGTTTCATGTTTTGACCTAATATTTGCCATATGGAGAATTCACCTTCACTTATCTGTGATAGCTGTATAAATTATAAAGGGCATAGGAAGCCTTCAGTTGGTGTGGGCCCACCTCACTGGTTGGGACACCATACTGTATCTTCGTAAATGTAACAACATAGCTGTCCTTGAATCATATGTGATGAAACTAAGCAGAGTAGTTAAATGGCTTGCCCAAGGTCAGTTTTGCTCATGGTTTAGATTAGATACATGTGTGTTTACACATACTAGCAATTTTTAAAGCCCACATTCAGGAGCAAAAAAAAGCTTGGCAAATTGAGGGAACATATATTGTTGAATTTAAAACAACACAGTTAATAAAATGCTTTCACTGTTTTTGAACTTAATGGCAAGCAGGGTTTTTATTGATTTAATTCTTTATGTTCACCATTAACTCAACAAAACTGCTTTTTAATTTAACTCAAGGGCTTTTAGCTCACGATTTTTGAATTCAATAAAAGTCATTTTAAAATTCACTTTATCGCTCTGTTCACTCTGAATTAAGCATTTCTTTGAACTTGAACAAGACCCCTTTGCAAATGGACACGTTTCTGTAAATACACATTGCTGTCTTCAATAATTTAAATCTGAGCACAAGTCAATGAGCACAATCACCAGTCAATTTCCTCATCAATCAGAAATCTGTGGCTGATCTTGAAGACCCGTATGGGATTATTAAATTCTGACAGGTGTCTTTCTAATTCTTACTGTGATAGTAACTTCTGTAAATCATGAAATTTTATCCAATAGTGTTGAAAATTTTAACTGATATATAGAACTTCAGCAGATGTAAAGATCAGCTAGCTATTGTTAATGCTAGCATCATTAGCATCTTTCTGGACTACAGAGCAGTGGGTTTCCTGACTCCCACTCCAAACTCCCAAGCTAGTGGTAACAGTCTGTAACTGGTTCTGACAAATGCCACATTTGTTGGCTTTACGAATCTTCTCTGGGCATTCCACTACAACCATTTCCCCCTGAAAAGCTTAAATTTGAGGTTACAGTACAAGTTCTATGTTGTATGGCATTGTTACCACATAAAAATCTATTATAACTTTGTAATATTAAGCCTTTTTTAATACTAAAAACTCCTCAATATTGACTTTCCTATAAACATTGGTCCCCTCCTCACCTCCCCCCACAAAAAGATCAAAAAAAGATAGTCACTTCTGCAGCCTGGTAAGTGCAAACATATTTTTCATGTGTTCCTCTTCCTCTCCTTCCTATTAATGCCTAAGGGAGTCAATGACTTTAGCTCTGTTACATAAAAAAAAAGAAAAAAAAGAAAAAAAAAAGCCAAGTTTTAACAAAAGAGAATACTTCCCATTTTCTTGGGCTGTGGTATAAACTCCAGGGCGTGTTAATCTTCTGAAATCATTGATTATTAATGCATCTACATTCTCTCTCCATGGAGAGTATGTCATTCTGACATGCTAGGAGACATTGTATGAGACAAAATGATTTTGTAATGATGTTCTGTGAGGTAGAAGATTAAGCTAACAACAATATTATTTCAACTCCAGCCATGGGCACTCAACATTCTGCAAATCCAGCTTCAGTTTGTCATGGGGCCCATAGGTGCACTGGTGCTGGGCAATGACTGTCTCCTCAGGATGATAAGGTAGGCGACTTGTCTTCCACTCTTCCTAAAAACAAGAAGAAAATAAGAATGTGAAAGAGTTTACTAATGAAAACAGCAGACCAAAAGATACAAAAACAAAACAAAACCAGGAGATGAAGAGCAAAAATAGACTCGGGCCCATATGTGCTCATGGCAAGGCAGGGGGAAGGGGAGATAATCATAAAAGCATGCGTGAAAGCCAACATGTCAGGGCCATCACAAAGCCTGCTCGGATGGGGCAGAGGAAGTGTTTGCAGCAAAGAAGGGCAGAACCACGAAATCACACACAGACATCCCCAAAATGGGCCCAGGAACGGTTGGCCAGTAATGTGGGTAACAACTGACAGCTCAGACCACAGACATCAACAGCAACATCAAAATTTGTTTTTTAAAAAATGCTCAGTTGCTCAATCTGTGAAAATGGAAAGCAGCTCACACTTTTTCTCAGACCGCATTCTTATTACAGATGTCTACACCCAGGCACCAGTTCTGCATATACCAACAGCGCTGTGCCCACCAGAAGCAGGCAGGCCCATGAAGAGCTATTTCTCTGTGCTCTGGAAGATGAAAGGTTAATGAGTTGAATTGTGGCTCCAGACTTCTCCCTGGACTCTCAAACTCCATACTTAGAACAGAAGCTTTATAATCCAAGAGTAAGAGCAAGTGTGATGTCTTCTTCACCCTCCACCTTGGATGCTGGTCAGCCTTGTGTACACATGTCACTCTCTGTCATGTTCCCCAAAGCTCTACAGTGAAGAACCTGAGCTGTACACAGAATCCTGGCTCTACCACTTGCTACCATTATGACACTGATCAGGTTGCTTGAACCTTTCTGTGGCTCCATTTCTTCATCTGGTTAAGTGTGGATAATAAGAAAAGCCTATTTTGTGAGTTGCTATAAGAATCAAGAGATCTTCATTTAAGGTACTTGCAATACCATCTGGCGCATAGTAAGCACTCAATAAATATTAGTCACCATTATTGATTGCTATTGTAGCTATTCCCACTGGCTACACTGCTAAGAACCAAGCACACTTTATATCTCAGTTTTGATAGAAGGTAGAACGAAAACTTCCAATTTCCTTTTCTCCTAACTCCACTCTTTACTTTTCACCTCCAGCCTACTAACTTTATTTCTGGTTAAATCATAATATTCCTGACCCCTCTTGTCCTTTTGCTGTGATTGCTTTGCTTACTGTTAATAGCCACCTCCATACTGCCATCACTATTACCAATACCTATACCATCACCACCACTACCAACAACAACACCAAGACCATCCTACCACCAACACCAGCACCAGGACCATCTCCACTACTGCCACCACCAACACCGGCACCAGGACCATCTCCACTACTTTCACCGCCAACACCAACACCAGGACCAGGACTATCTTCACTACCTCTACCACTACCACCAACAACAACAGCACCTTACCATCTCCACTTCTCCCTTAACTCTCTGAACACTAACACTTCTCCACACCTCTACCACCATCAGTACCACCATATTAGTCCATTACAATCATTTATTGAACTAAGCATTTTATGTCCTTAAATTCCATGTTCTACTTATTATGTTTTTATTTTTGAAGGTACTATTGTATTGTATTATTGAAATCACTTCAAAATCTTTTTTTTATACCTACCAGCAAGGTAGGTATAAATATATGGATATATAACTAGCTATTATTTAATGGGAAGACATAAAGGCAATGTGTGCCATCTAAACTGCTGTTTAAATCTGTTTTACTGATAATAAATTAGTAAGTAATGCTACGTATTACTAGAAATAAAAATGTATAAGACTTACCTTGTTTCTATTTTTGTGTGTATAATCCCATGCAGGTTTCTTAAGTTCTAGCAGACTCCACTTCTTCTACAAAATGAGACAACAATCCCAGCAATAACCTCTTCCCAGAATGTACAGGAAGGCGATCAGCCTGCATGAGCACAGGCCATTGCTCATTTCTTTAGTCACTCTAAGTGACATCATACTACCTCCCATCAAAGGTTCTTTCATAATTAAAATGAACTAGTATTTTCTCTGCTTGGCAATGTGGTGATGGCTATTGTGGACCTTTCAGCAGATTGAAAACTGCAGGAGGGGTGTAGAGCAGCCTACTGCATTAGCCTTGGGGACACAGTGTGGGAAGAAATACATGCGATGATCAAATCCTTTCATTAATGGGGTGCCAGGTTTGAACACAGTCTACTTGGCTTGGGGGTGCAAGATTGAAACAGGGAGAACCCAGCTAAGACAACAGGAGTTTCTGGGAGTAGAGTAATGGTTCAGCCAGATCTCAGGGCCAACGACCACAGAGATGAACAGCATCGAAGACTAAGGACGAAACTCTGGGACCCGGAATCAGGAAACTGAGAGCCAGTGAAACCTAATTTGTCTAGCAGATGGGAGAATGAGGTTAGGATGGGGCAGAGGGAGAAGTCCAGAGAATTCCCTAAAGCAACAAGAGTGTTAGTCCCACCTTCTTGGACTATCAAAGGTCTGATGGGGAGGTCTACTTGGCTTATTAGAGGCTTTTTAATCTATTCATGCATTTAGACACTATCTTCCTCCAAAGAGTCTCCAAGGTTTAGTCTTGTATGGCAAACACCAACACAGAACATCAGAGGATTGATTTCATCTTCCCACTTTGAAATCCCAGTGCCATCCCATCTCACTAATTCTGGTAAATCCAGGAAGAAGATCAGTCTGCATTAGAGGCTGGCCTAGATCAAAGAAAACTTTTGAGGACACATCATTTGGTAGCAAGTTTTTCAGCATTGCTTGAAGTCACAGGCTCAATGAATATTGAAAAGGATGCACAGACAGCAATTTAAGCAGGGCTTGCAATCACTGCCTCTGGATTCTAAGTGCAGATAAAAGCACAAATTCTTTATGTCTGCAAGTACCTAAAAGAAAAATTAGGCTTGTTTTATAGGGCCCATGGCTAAACGTAAGGTAACAACTGAAGTACTTTCTGTTGGAGCTCTCCAAATAGAGTGGATTACCTTGTAAGGCAGTGAGCACCCCCACAACCTCCCCTGCCGCAGAGTAGCCAAGATGAGATGGAGGGACATTTGGGGAGACATTGAGGAAGGGGTTAAATGGGAGTAGCCACACTTGATGACCACAGACTTCATGGCTCTGAAAAATAACATGTAAATAACAAGTACCCTACTTGAGAACTTGGAAACAGTAGGTTCACACCCCTTGTAAATTTGATTACACTATTAATTTGTTTGCCAAATGCCTTATGTAGATTGGTCAAAATATACCATTCCTTCAACATTAGCAGTGTTTTAATTCATGAGGATTTTATCGCATCACTAAATACTCTAATCGTAATTCAATTTACAGCCAGCACCAATCCCCCACCCCCAAACACACACAAAGGTGATTTCTACTTGCTGATACACATGACCTGGATCTACATTATAGACTGATTTACAGATGCTTGAAAAAGTGGTGTCATTCCAGGAAGATTTGTATTTTATAAGGGACTGCAATGGACCCTAGTAATTACAGAAGTGTTGATTGAATCATCTGTAGTGTGGACATCGCCCCCATCCTAACTAGGCCCCCACCACCCTCACTTTCAGCCTCGCAAAGCAGACCTGATTACCTGGCTGATTATTTTTCGGCCTCCTTCGCCACTAATGCCGACTGCAACAGGATCAATATTGACTCAATAGCAATGTGTGTTATATTAGGAAACAGAAAAAATAACCCAGAACAAACATGCAACTCAATTCAAAGAGCTGTGAAATCCCCTCCTCGAGGGTTATTATCTTTCTCTGTAAGCAAAGGCAGAAATAGTCGGCCGCTACCTGTACCACGGGCGCTTCTGGGCGCTGAGAACATGATCACACGGCCACGATGGCAGGGCTGTAGGCAGGTGGATGGCCCACGCAATTGGGCCGCATTAGTGTCCCTTCAAGCACCCAAGGACAATAGACACGGAAAGGAGCTCTGTGCTGCACGTGGCTGTATACAGGTCTGAACATTCACTGTGCGCAGGGCCAGCTCAACCCAGTCCAGCCCCACCCAACAATCGTACTTGTCCCTGTGAATAACAAGTGCCAAGATGGAGGTGGTAAGGGACTATGTGTTTATTTCATAGTTTATTTCAGGGTGGGGGTGAGGAAGCTCTAAGAGAAAGGCAGGTTGCTGCTGTGGAACCCAGGAAAGTCAGCATGAGAAAATGGATCCTGTAAGTGGCCAGGATGCCACCCTTTTCCCTTTGTCCAGAGGGCTGTCAGGGCTGGGAGCACTCTCGCTTCTTCCCACAACCCATTATTTTCCCTGTACCTGACCTTCCCCTACCCAGCAACCTCCTGCTCCTGTTGGGGACTCAATAAGACTTCCCTGCAGCCCCTGCACCTCCACCTCTGGTTGTGCCCCCCATCATACCTGGGCCTCTCCCCCATATGGTTTGAAGCTTCAGGGCCAGTATCTGACCCTGCTTGTCTCTCTTCCCCCTAGACTGGAGCTCCTTGAGGACCGTGATAGCATCTCACCACGCAGGCACCCCCAGTGCCTGGCATGTGCCTCACCCACAGTAGGTGGTCATATGTGCTGAATGGATGAATGGAATGTTTTGCATTGACCAATGGTTGGCAGTTTTCAATGCAAATGTTCTTTGAAGAAGAAGGAGCCTCATTCATGCCTTCCCAACACCCTCTGTGAGATGATTAAGTTTCTAAAGAAAGGGCCCAGTTAGATATCTGTCATTGAGGTCCCTTTAGGAAGACAATGTTGTTTCTAAGACACATCCCCCAACACCACTCTGGAAAGCAGTCACCAGTAAGCAACTGTAATGCATGTGAGTGACACAGCCCACAGGCCCTACCTGGGTCTCCTTTGTTGGCCCTGCAGCCAGGCCTCAATCAGAATCCATGCCCCTGCCGTGTGTGGACAGAGCACTTCTCATCTAACCAGTCTCTGACATAACTTCTAGACCCTTTCAGCGGTGGTTTGCCACATGTATCCAAATATCCACCAAGTTACCTAATTGTGCATCTTTTCTCCTCTTCTCTCTTGTCTGTTCGAGAATCACAGACACCTGTTTCCTGGCCTTTGAAGGAAACACCACAATCCCTTCAAATTCAGAAAACAATCAGTCTGCTCAGGCAGGCTACTCTTTGACTTGCACACGAAAGATAATTTATGTTCTTATCATCTTCACTCTCATTCTGGAAGACACTCTGGGCAAACACTGTCACCACTTAACAGCCCAAAAAAGCATCTTCCCAAACAAAATCAGAGCCTTCCCTTTGCCAAAAACATCACTGCACAGCATGCTACCCACCACTCTCCAAACTAGAATGCAGAAACAGCTTCCAATTCTTTAAACAGCAAATGTTACTTCTCTGTTTGCAGATACAGCTTTTATCTGTGGCTTTATATCATTAGACCTGGAGAAGGAGAAATCCACAGCCTCCACCCAGAAAAACATTCATAGTGCCACCTGCTACAATCAGGAGGAAAAGCTTAAAAAGGAGCCCGGAGTGGTCAGTGCCCCCAGCCTCCTGCCCCTGAGCTCACATCGCTACACTGCACAAAGGACTTCCTTCCCATTCTTAACTTTCTCCCAAGCCTTCCTTGACTTCACTTCCTTGAGTCACCCTTGCTAAAGCCTCTTACTGCCCTCAAACCCAATTCCTTTCTGTCCCATAGTGGGGACAGCCTGTCACCAATCTCCTTCTAAAGACTATTTCTTCATCATAAGATCAAGGAGCAGCTAGTTTGATGGAATGAACACAGACTCGGGAAGATAGGACTGAGCCAGAAAGGAAAACACTTCTGTCCTGGGGAGCTCCCAATTCCAATGGAAGCCACGCAGCAAAGCAGAGCAAGTGCATGTGAAGGGGAAACTAGTAGAAATCTAGGCTGCATTTTCCTGGTTGTCTTTTCATTAGCATGTCAGTTTCTGCAAGTCAGGCTTGGATAGCAATACTGATAGGAAGGAAAACTTTCGCAGTCTCATGATATGCCAGATGGTGTTCTTTGTTCCCAATGGACTTCCCATAAGGCAATTAGCTTTAACTCCATTTTACATGTGGGGAAACTGAGGCACCATAACAGGGATGATTTGTATATGGTTAGGTAAATTTAGGTACATGTCCAGTCTGGCCCTAGGTAAGAGGTCCTAAGTGAGAGGGGTCTTGTCGGTAGGCAATGCTTTCTATCCCTAAAGACTGATGCCAAAAAAATAAAATAAAATAAAATAAAATAAAGACTGATGCCATGGGAATCCAAACATCTGGGTGATACATCACTTTCATTAAGTGTCTCTAACCAGGTTCTCTCCCAAAGAGCATATCCCAAAGAGCAACTGGCTTCTCTTAATCAGATTCACTCAGGTATTAAAATGTGGTACTGGGCACCTGGGTGGCTCAGTGGCTAAGTGTCTGCCTTCAGCTCAGGTCATGATCCCCAGGTCCTGGGATAGAGTTCTGCATTGGGCTCCCCGCAGGGAGCGTGCTTCTCCCTCTGCCTATGTCTCTGCCTCTCCCTGTGTCTCTCATGAATAAATAAATAAAATATTTTTTTAAATGTGGCACTATAAGCTGCATCAAATATCCTTTGTATTAGGGGTGAGTCCAAATTCAGAAGTAAATAAAAAAATAGGACAGTTATCTTTCCCTCAAACTTTAAATGAACAGAAGTGAGCTGCCCTTGTGACATTTCTCACTTTGTCCCGCAGTACCTGGAAATGAACAAGCGTACACATATTAATGTCATCAATATACATAACATCAAATGCACAATTTATTAGGGTACATTGTCATCATTTATTTGCCCATTGTTCTGTCCCACTTGGCCATTAACTCAAGGACTGGGCCTGGATCCCCACTGGCTGGCAGAGTCCCTTGCTAAATATTTTTTGAATGAATGAATGAAGAAATTAATAAGTGAAAAAAAGGAACCTGTGGGTGAATGAATGCAGATATACCCCCAAGCCCCCCTCAATCTATGTCATATATGTTCAGTTGTATATGAAGTCTCAAAAATGAATGATATCAATGCAAATGAGCCCTTTGATTTTAGTTTAATTATTTTCTAAATTTCTTTTTCCTACAGCAAGACAACTTCAGAGACAGGGACCCAGGACTGCCAGGTGATTGATTGGCCTGCAGGACCAACTGGAGCACCCACTTGCTCCAAAATTGATGGCCCTAGCCCCAACAAGTTACTGCAGTTTTTCATTATATGAAATGGAAAAGTGATTTAATAATTCTTTCTGTCTTATATTGCTTTAAAGAATTTCAGACAGTTAAAAATTGCATGGATTTTTCCACCATCTGTGTGAGAGTGGGGAAAAAAATGCTGGTTTTGTTTTTCCTATTTTTAATATGAGCCAGATGAAACAAAAAGATTGTTTCCCTGCAAACTATAGGTCAAGTACCTATAGAGGCTCAGGGATGCTCTGTAAGTTATCATATTATCTTTCTTTCTTGACAGGATACCATTAGATGGTGTATCATTTCAACATTTATTATCTTTCATGTCCTTTTATCTTCACACTAGGATTTCTTTTAAAATTCTGATCTGTGCATTTGGTTTCATTATACAGCACTGTCTTTTACCAAACCAATTTTTGAGTGGCTTTCAATATTCTTCAGTTTCACATTTGTCATATCAGCCTGAAACAGTGCCCCAGTTATGTCTGTTTTAGCTTGTTAAAAAGAAACCTATCCAGGGAATGAAGTGTTGGGAGATCACACCTTTAAAGGTAAGTATTACGCATACTGGAGAAATGGAAATGGCTCAGTGGGGAAAGGCAACCATTGCAGAAAATAAAACAAAAACGTTGAAACCAAATGCAACAACTTGTGTTCATTTTTTAGGATCATGTCAATTGTTTTAACATCTGGAAACATTCCGGAGACTAAAGCAATTTTCTCCTATGGCCCATGTGGGGATATGTCCTGATTCACAAATGGGTTGCCCAACCCAAGCACAAAGTGGTCCAGAGTTTCCCTTGCTTTCAGAATCAGCAACATAAAAAGCTTCTAGAGGAATTAAAAAAAAAAAAAAACTTTCAGTTTACTTTACTTAGTTGAAAACAGGACAGCCCTACATTTGCATGACTACTGGTGGCCTTATGAAACATCTTGACACTGTCTTAGGATGTTGAGGACTTTTTCAGGATCCATTTAGATGTCTTCATTTCTACCATAGCTTTACTAAGCTGAAGGGATTTACATCACAGGAAATTTGAAGGGTTTTGGAGAAATGCTTCCAAGTCTCTATTGCAATGTTGTCAATTAGAGTTGCGTGAAGCATAACAGATTGGCTGGACTAGGAGGTGTCATTTCAGCAGAGCCAGACACCAACCAGAGCTATGCAAGACCCTGACATCGTCTTGCTCATGAGTTCCACAAGACATAGCTGGCACCACATCATAGTGACAAGGAGAAGAGCCTTCAAACAAAAGATAGAGTTCTACAGTAATTTTTATGCGTCAAAGTAAAATGGCCATTAAAGAATTTAGAACAATGCCCGACTGAAGGAATTGGGTGTGAACAACAAAAATCTAGGGTGAAGCAAAAGCAGGGGAGGGGTGCCACAGAAACAAATGAAAGGTGCTTTGAAATGTTGGAGACTGGATTTGTTTCCTCAGGCTGCCATATTAGTTGTCACACATTGGGTGGCTTAAAACAACAGACATTTATATTGTCCCTGTTCTGGAAGGTAGAAATCCAACACCATGTGTCAGCAGGGCCATCCTACCTCTGAGAGCTCTAGGGAAGAATCTTCCTTTGCTTCTTCCAACTTCTGGTGGTTGCTGGCAATTCCAGAAGTTCTTGGCCTGTAGCTGTGTCTCTCCAGTCTCTGCCTTCTTCATCACATGGCCCTCTTCCGGTGTGTATTTGAGTCTCTATGTCTCTCCATATAAGGGCACCAGTCACTGGATATAGGGCCCACTCTAATCTAGTATGACATCATCCTAACTAATTACTAAAATCTGTAAAGATCTTATTTCCATACAAGATCACATTCAGAGTTTCTGGAAAGGCATGGATTTTTTGGGGAGACACGTTTCAATCCAGTATAGAGATCAATCATAATCTTGGAGAGCTTTGTAAATTTTCTCAGTCCCATTTGAGCTTTCAACCTTTCTCACATGTTCCTTCCAAGTTCTTAAGTTTCATAGTACTCTTCAGACACCAAAGATAGATCTCTAAATCCTGAACAACACGTTCACATCGGACCCAACATTCTCTTTGCCCCTAGGATAGAATGAAGTTTCCTACTTTGGCAGTCTGACCTCTAAAGGGTTTTGGCTAGTAACTACAGCCAAGTTGGTCTCAGCCCTTAACATCAGGTGGGATGAGTTAAGGAGGAATTTATTATGGTGTGAGAACTCCATATACTTCTTGGATTGAATACCAGTTAGCAGAAAGCATTCATAGAAACATGTAATACATAGAAAATGCTCAACAAAAGTAGAATTGAAGGCTATTATGATTTTTGCTTAGACAATTTTGAACTATTATACCAATTATTTTATGCTTTATATTAAGCCATAAAAGAGAATCCAAATAATAGGGACTTAAATAAGGTGGGTTATTTCTCTCTTTCTGCTACGTAAAAGTCCAGAGGTAGGTAGTCATCTATTTATACTGCATGGAAGCCTTAGGGACCTGGGCTCCTTTCAGCTCACCACCTACCATCCTCAGCAAGGTAAGGCATCATTCTCATGATCCAATATGGTAGCATCCATTTGCCAATTTAAAAGGGTAATGAGAAGGGCATATATACCAGATAACTTTTAAGCTTGGATTTACATGGGCTGGGCACACCAAATCTGCTGGTCATTCCTTCAGTGGTGCCTAACCATTTCTTGCCTGGACTCTGAGTGTAGATGCTGAATTTGTGAAAAATGGTACCTTCATGGTCTGCTGAAAATCAGTTGGAATCCATCTTCATTTGACATATAAAAGATATTATTCTTATTTTTAATTTTGAGATGTAATTTTCACAGAATAAAATGAATGTACTCATTTTTCAGTGTGCAGTTTGATGAGTCTTGACAAATACGAATACCTCTGTAACCACCATCTCAGTCAAGGTATAGAATATTTCTCATGCTCAGCCTAGTCAATCAATCTCCCTTCTCTACTCCAGGCAAACATTGATCTAATTTCTATCAATATTGATTATTTTTTCCTATTTTAGAGCCTCATATAGAAGGAATCAGGTAGTATGTGTTTTCTGTCTAGCTCCTTTGCACAGTAAAACATGTTTGAGATTCCTCCATGTTGTTGTATGCATCAGGAATTTGTTCCCTTTTTATTGGAGAGCAGTATTCCCAGTGGTTGAATGTACCATAATTTGTTCATCTATCATGTTACCCATGGAGATTTTGATTATCTCCAGTTTGGGGCTATTATGACAAAACTGCTCTGACCAGTCTTGTGTAAGATGTAGTGTGGACGTATGTTTTTATCTCTCTCATGTATGCTGGCTCACGGAGTAAGTGTATGTTTAACATTATAAGAAACAAAACTGTTTTCTGGAGTGCTTGCCCATTTCACCATCCCACTGCAATATTTGAGAGTTCTAGTTATTCCCATCTCTTCCAAATTGTGATTATAAGTCTTTACAATTTTACAGTTCTAATGGGTATATAGTGGCATCTCATTGCACTTTGTGTTCTCATTTCTCTGATGACTAACAATGTTGACCATTTATTCATATCCTTGTTGATCATTTTATATCTTCTTTTGTTAAGTGTTCAAATATTATGCCCGTCTTTTTGGGTTATTTATTATCTCAATAAAAGTTCCTTATATATTCTGGAGACAAGTCTTTTGACATATATATGCATTATGCATATTTTCGTCTAAAGTTGTAAAGATTTTTCTCCCATACTTTCTTCTAGAACTTTCATAGTTTTAAGTTTTGTAGTTAGGTCTATGATTTATCTCAATTTTATCTCTTTACATGGCATGAGATAAAGGTTGGAGTTGGTTTTGTTTGTTTGCTTCTCCTTATGAATGTCTACCTCTTACAGTACCATTTGTTTTTTAAAGATTTTATTTATTCATGAGAGATACAGAGAGAAAGGCAGAGACACAGGCAGAGGGAGAAGCAGGCTCCATGCAGGGAGCCAAATGTGGGACTCGATCCTGGGTTTCCAGGATCACACCCTGGGCTGAAGGCCGTGCTAAACTGCTGAGCCACCCGGGCTGCCCTACAGTACCATTTATTAAAAGGAGTACAATTTCTCTGTTGAATTAATTAAGTATCTTTGTTTAAAGTCAAATATATATGCATCTGTTTATAAACTCTCTATTCAGTCTTATTGAACAATACACATATCCTTATTATACAAGCACTATGCTGTCTTAATTATTACATCTCTGTATTAAGTCTTTAAATCAGTCAAGATTAGTCCTCTATCTTCTTCCCTATCAAAGTTGTTTTGGCTCATCTATTTTCCCTACATTCCTGAATAAATAAAATCAGCTTGCCAATTTTTTTTTTTTAATTTTTTAATTTATTTATTTATGATAGTCACAGAGAGAGAGAGAGAGAGGCAGAGACATAGGCAGAGCGAGAAGCAGGCTCCATGCACCGGGAGCCCGATGTGGGATTCGATCCCGGGTCTCCAGGATCGCGCCCTGAGCCAAAGGCAGGCGCCAAACCGCTGCGCCACCCAGGGATCCCTTTTTTTTTTTTTTTTTTTTTTTTTAAATTTTTAATTTATTTATTTATGATAGTCACAGAGAGAGAGAGAGAGAGGCAGAGACATAGGCAGAGGGAGACAGCTTGCCAATTTTTAAAGTAAAAAGCCCACTGGTGGGTTTTTTTGTTTTTGTTTTTGTTTTTGTTTTTGTTTTTTTAGAAATTGACAATGTGATTCTAAAAATTTTACGGGAATGCCAAAGACCTAGAGTAGCCAAAATGACTTTGAAAAAAAAGAACACAGTTGAAAGACTAACATGATCTGACCTTAAGACTTAGTACAAAGCTACAGACATCAAGGCAATGGGATAGAGTACATATTAAAACTATATAAATATGTCAATGGAACAGAATAGAGAGTTTAGAGGTAGATACACACATATGTGGACAACTGATTTTTAATAATGTTGCAAAAGCAATTCAGAACAAATAGCACAGGAGGAATTGGATACTCACATACAAAAGAAATCAATTTTCATTTCCAGTTTGGAAGAAGATGCCCAAGGTCTGTTAATGGACTGATTGTGTTTGCCATCCCTCGAATCATCCTTTGAATTTCTATACCTCAGTGTGATAATATTTGGAGATGGGGCTTTTGAGGGATAATTAGAACTAGACAAAGTCATGAGAGAAGGGCCTTCAAATTTGGACTAGGGGCCTTATATGAAGTTCCTCTCAATCTCCTTTTTCTGCTTCTCTCCTCCCTCTCATCTCTTACATGTTCTCACTGAGGTAAGGCTGTGTGAGAATGTAGCAAGGGGTGCCTGGGTGTCTCAGTCAAGTGTCTGCCTTCAGCTCAGATCATGGTCCTGAGGTCCTGGGATTGAGCCCCACGTCCATCAGTCTCCCTCTTTAGCCTTGAATATGCTCTCTCTCTCTCAAATAAATAAATAAAATCTTAGGGGGAAAAAAAGAACGTCGTGAGAAGGTGCACATCCCCAAGCTTAGAAGAGAACCATCACCAGAACCTAACTATTCCAGCACCCGGATCTTGATTTTCTAGGCTCCAGAAGTATGAGCAAATTAATGTCTGTTGGTTAAGCCACTCGGTGTGTGAACTCCTTCATGGCAACTCTAGTAGATTAAGACAGTATCAACAGTCATTAAGGAACACAATTTAAAACCGCAGACATACCACTATACACCTATTAGAATGCTAAAATTAAAAGGACTGACCATACTAGGTGTTGGTAAGAATATGAATGAACTGGAACTCTTATATACTGTTGGTGGGATCATAAAATGGCAGGAAACATGCTGGACAACAATTTGAGAGTTTCTTAAATGTTTATATATACATCTACTACATAATCCAGACATTCTACTTTTAGGTAAATACTAAAGACAAATGTAAGTACATGACCCTAGAAATATTTGTATAAAAATCTTATAGCAAAAAAAAAAAAAAAAAAATCTTATAGCAGCTTTCATGGTAATGACTGTAAACTGCAAACAACCCAAATGTCCACCAACAAGTAAATGGCTAAACAAACTGTGGTATATCCATTCAATAGAATACTGATTAACAATTTAAAAGAATAAATATTGATCTATTTTACATTATGGATAAATACCAAAATAACTATTTGAGTGAAAGAAAGATGCAAGAAAGAACATATGCAGTATGGTTTCCTTTATATAAAATGCAAGAAAGACAAACAATATATAGACAGAGAGCAAATCAGTAGTTACCTGGATGGGAGGGATTTGGAAAAGGTAAAAGGGAGGAATTAAAGAGGCACAAAGAAAGTTGATAATGAATATGTTCATTATCTAGATCAAGAGTTGACAAACTTTTTTCTGTCACTAAATAGGTAGTGAGTATTCTTGGCTTTGTAACTATATATTTAGTCTCTATTGCAACCACTCAACTCTGCCACCATAGGAACAAAGCAGCCATAAACAATATGAAAACAAATGGGTACAATTGTTTTCCAATAAAACTTTATTTGGCTCATGAGCTAGAGTTTGCCTACCCTTGATCTAGACTGTAGTATGGTCTCACAGGTTGTACACTTATGCCAAATTTATCAAGTCGTACAAAATGTGCAATTTGTTATATGTTAATTATAATTCAATAAGGCTATTATAAAAAATAGAAGAAAAACAAAATTCCTGAATCGGATTGTCTTATTATTTGCAACTTTCCATCTCTCCCCTCTAACATGACTGTATGTCCATTTCATCTAAATGAGATTCGTACAATGCCTCCCTGTAAGTGGAGTATACTTTACCTCCCACATGAAAACAGAAACTTTAGTGATGTATTTTGCTTTGCTAGTTACACTTCTCCCTTCCACCTTGAGTACAGAGTCCCAAATGAGAAGACATGTGGAGCCAGTTTGCACACAGCTTAGATCAGATTCCTAGTCTACCCATAATCTACATTAATGTCACAAGAAATAAATGTTTGTTACTGGGAGCCACTGAAATACTGGGATTGTTATCTTACAGTGCTGAAAACTGGCTAATACACTTCCCAAATACACTTTCTACAGCCGTCAAGTTTGGCTTCCCAATTCTTCCCTGAATGATGTTGTACACACATTCACTAATTTATCAGCTGTCTCCTGTACACCAGGCACTGTGCCAGGCACTGTTGACACTGAATGCATCCACAGTCTCTACTCACAAGAAACATACATTCTAATGAGAAAAGCAAGCTGGAAACGTGAAAATGTGAAAAGGCATAGTACAGTGGTTGCCTAAATGTTCTGCTAGTTGGGGATACAGGGACCTTGGTGCATGGAGGAGAAAGCACTGGACCAAATAGAGGGAGCTGAAGATACCGAGGGACAGATCAAAGAAGATCCCCCACAGAATTTGACCTCTGGGGGGCACCTGGGTGGCTCAGTGGCTGAGCATCTGCCTTTGACTCAGGTCATGATCCTGGGGTCCTAGGATTGAGTCCTGCATCAGGATCCCCACAGGGAGCCTGCTTCTTCTCCCTCTGCCTGTGTCTCTGCCTGTCTCTCTGTGTCTCATGAATAAATAAATAAAATATTTAAAAAAAAGAATTTAACTTTTGAGCTTATTCTGAAAACTTGAATAAGAGTGTTCCAGGCCAAAAAAGGCAAAAAAGATGTGGACAGGAAGTTGTCCTGGGCAGTGGAAATATTTTGGGCAAAAGTTTGAAGACTCCTTTCTCTGTGTATCTGTTAATGATCTGTTATCTTTGTCATAAAGGCTCTTGAAAAGGTGTACCATTTTTCAGATAACACCTCATTTTTATTCAATATAACAAGTTGCTCACCCCTCAATACTGCAAATAAATATGTTATAAAAAGTGAAGTTTCGACATTATGGTTTCAGGCAAAGACTCACTCAACAATTTGCTTGACACCACATACTCTGGTTAAAGAATACCACTGGGGACAAAATTGAATTCATATCCAAATGAACCCAAAACATTTTGTTTTTTGTACACCAAACAAGAAAGATGAAGAGGTAGTATCTTCTATGACTTTTTAATCTGTTACAAACATGCATTATTTCATTATTTCCATGTGCTTCAATGCGCTAGTATAATTAGCCTTTATTTTGTTTAAAGTGTTTTTCTTTGACATTGCTTTTTATAAGTACAGCTTGAGTGCAAAATAACCACAAGTTCTCCCATCCAAAATTATATCTTTAAAAACAGTGCATAAAAAAAAGCATTTTCTAAAGAATGACCCCTTGACTTCTACCAGCTACTATCAAGTCTTTGTTTCTTCCTTTGATAAATACAATGATTCTTCACTCACAAATAAGGTTTATTTATTCACTTTCAAGTTGCTTTTATGACTTAATATGAACTTAAAGGTCCTGAAACCAATTATAGCAGGCAGGATGGGGGGGCAGATTTTTCCTATATGACCAAACACTTCTCCAAAACACCAGCTGGGTGTCTTACAGTTCAACTCAACTGTGATACTTCTACTTAGAGACAGCTTCAGATCCCACTGGCGAAGGGCTCAGTTCTACAAGACTGTGCTCTCTCACCCCACTTCAGATACCAGTCTGAAGCTCAAGTTGTCACCTGGGCTTCTGACCAATTGACTATAGATTGGAGGTTCCAATGGACCCCCTCCTTGGGTTCAGTTAATTCGCTAGAGTAGCTCACAGAACTCAGAGAAATATTTATTTACTAGATCACAGTTTATTATAAAAGGATGTAAGTCAGGAATAGCCAGATGGAAGAGATGTGTAGGCAAGGCAGGGGGAAAGAACAATCTCCCACATCTTCACACATTCACCAATCTAGAAGCTTGCTGAACCCCATCCTTTTGAGTTTTTATGGAGGGTTCATAACAGTGGCATGATTGATTAAATTACGGACCACTGGAGACTGAGTCCATCTCCACCCCTTCCCCCTCCCCAGGGGGTCAAAGAAGTGGAACTGAAGGTTTTAACTCTCTAATTACATAGTTGGTTCTCCTGGCAAGCAGTTCCATCCTTAGGTGCTATCTAAAACTCAATTCGTTAACATCACAAAAGATTTGGAGGTTGGGGTCTCATCATTTAGGAAATGACCCAAATATATATTTCTTTTCTTTTTTTAAATATATATTTCTTATTAGAAATCACAATATCTTATTTTCATTGTTCAGTTAATGTATTTTTCTCTTGGTGAAAATTACTGGGATGAAATTCACCATAATTTTTCCTACTAAAAGAATGGAAAGATTTCCTTCATTCAACAGTTTTTGCCTTAGAGACAGGGCTTGGGAAAACAAATCAAAGAGGTTAAGTAAGGGATAGGTACACGATGTGGCATGATTCTAACTAGGGGCATACTTAAAATGTACCAGAATTCCAGTTCCACTTGTCTTTCTCAAACTCTTTAAGGGGATTCAAGCATGTAGTCCCCAGTGCCTGGGCACCCTTCACTCTTCCCCCAGCCATCTTGCTCACATCATCGTGGCCGCACTGGATCCCTCCTCTTCCACCTCACTCAGCTGGTGGGCTGTGGACCTTTGAGTCTAATTCTCTCTCTGGGAAATAAGGAGCAGCAAAGCAGACAGCACCCACATGCTGTGATACAGGGGTGGAAGGAAGAACTCTAGGAACCCCCTCAGCTTGCTCTTTTGTCTATACAGGTACATATAAAAAATTGATGACTGTACTATATTTCTGTAATATCTTTTGATTCACCTAATCTAATCCCACACTCTACTCCTGATTTCTTTTCACACGTGGCTGTGGCTACATGAGTTCTTCCCGGCGACCCACCCTATTCCACTCTATTCTTCTCTCTGTCCTTAGGAACCTCTCGCCCCTTCCCTCACTCTCTCTAACTACTTGAAAATTCAAGACTTCAAGGCCCACATGTCTCCTGTCTCTGCAGTACTTTTGTACAGAAACAGATACAGAATGAATATAGAGGTAGTCTTAGAATGTTCCACAAGGGTTTCCCCAGTGAGACCCAATGAAAGTCAAGGTTCTCTGCATCCCAGTGGTGCCAGCCTCATGTTTAGCACACAGAGTGCTCTGCTGTGTCAAGAGGAGACTTGAAGATCCCATGTACAAATCTTACCACTTCAGTAGTGCCACACCAGTTAGCTGTGTGACTTGTTTGCCTCTCGGGGACCGAAGCTTACCCCACCATATAATGCAAGAGAGTGAAATAAAAACAAAAATACTGATCTTTGCTGTCTTCTCCACATCTGAATGCCCTGATGCCAGTAAACAACTTGCTATAAGATTCTACTGGCAGAAGATATTGTCTAAAATTGATTTTTAATCATAAAATCCTCTTCTGTTTCTTCCTTTCCAGAATTTTCTCTAAAAGGTCCAATCCAAAAAGTGGCCTTCAAAAGTTCATCAGATTCTGTGCACTACCTATACTTATAGTTGAACTCCAGTTCCCCATCGTTGTCATCACAGTGTTTGTGCGCACACACACATACACACATGCACATCATTTGGACCGTACCTAGGATACAATTGTCGTTTGATAAATTTTCAAGGATTTGCTTTTACATGTGTGTACTCAGCAAGGTCATAGGAAGAAAGAGATGGAGCAAAAGATTCAGACAAGGAACAATGGAAAATATTATGCCACTGTATAAGTGTTCCACGAATGTAGAATCAGAATCTATGAGATAGTCTAGAGAGGACTGTCGCTAGGGGCAATGACCTGAAATCAAATGGAGGAAATGTGGAGCTGAGCAAGAAATTTCCCAGTTGGCCTGTTACACCAGGCTTGACAGCCCCAAGGAGCCAGTGGAAGCTCGTGTCATTAAAAACCTCTTGCAGTTATATGCTGCTAATGGGAATAATCCCATTTTGCTGGGATTAGAGAATGTCGTTTAGACCCAACAGCTCAACCCCTTCATTTTTTCAGGTGAGAATGCTGGGATCCAGATGAGGGAAATCACCTTTGCAGACTCAGAGTTATACTTGAACCTGAGTCCAGGCACTAACTCTATTTCCTCACCTCCTATTCCTGGAAAACACAGGTACCTGCTCCTAAACTTCCTCTGCAATTATCTCCAGGTCACCATTGACAATTCACAGCCCCATCTTACTTGCTGTCTAGGAAACACTTGGCACATTTAATAGCTCCCTTTCTCTTGCAACACCTCTTCCGTGACTGCCATGATCCTAGCCACCAGTCTTCCAGATGTTTCTCCAGCAGCTGCTCCACAGTTGTCTAGAGCAGGATCCTTCTCAAGGCTCAGCCCAAGCCTCTGTCTTCTCACCCCTCACCTCCTCCCCATGTAATCAGGACACTTACCAAAGGGTTGGCTTTCCCAAATGAACATCCCCATCCCAGGTTTATGTCTCATCCCAGAGTTTGAGGTTCTTCATCTGGCAGCCCAGCAGGCCTGCCCTTAGGCATCTCACGGGACTCTCAAAACCCATACAACCCAACCTGAACACCCACCTGCACTGTTCTCTCTCCATTCTTCTCCATCATGAGACTGACGCCACAATCCCCATGTGCCTCCACCATTGCCCCTGACACCATGTCCCTCTCCAAGTCATATCCATGCTGCATCCTACACATGTCTCACCTCTGCCTGTTTCTTTCCATTTCTGTGAGGCCACCACCATCTCCCACCCAGGCCACGGCAACAGCCTGCTCACTGCTGTCCCTGCACCTCCCACCAGCCCCCGTGCCACAAGTTATTGTCTGTGACAGTCAGAAAGATTGTTTGGGTTTTTTTTTTTTTTAGATTTATTGATTGATTCATGAGAGACACAGAAAGAGAAGCAGAGGGAGAAGCAGGCTCCTCGCGGGGAGCCCAATGCTGGACTCCACCCAGGATCCCGGGATCACGACTTGAGCCAAAGACAGATGCTCAACCACTGAGCCACTCAGGTGCCCCACATCACACCTTATTTTAACTGTGGCCCTCTGATGAGGCCAAATCGATGTGCCTATTTCCATTTCACAGATGGAGAGGCTGAGGTTTAGAGAGGATAAATAACTTGCCAGCCAAGGACACATGGCTGCAGGATGTGAAGGTTAGCAGATCCATTGGGTTCAGAGTGAGCTTTCTTGGCTTCAGGCTCCATTTTGTATTTATTAGACATCAGTTTAGTTCTCTTGTGAGGACTTGAAGCTTTTTCAGGGCAGGAAGTGTGCCTTCTGTTCCATTAGGATGTCTTCTGGGTCTGCAGCCTGCAGGTAGGTGCCCAGTGAATGCTGTTCACTGAGTCTGACTTTCCAGAGTCCAGTCTCCCATGGCCACTTGTCCTGTTGATGTGTCCCCAAGTTTGAATCCTACATTCACTGGGCGTATGAGTTGGATATATCCTCAGACTATGTCATCAGTGTTCTTTCTCATCCACCTGAGTCTTCTGCTTAAAGGGAGATATGAATAAAGGCAGGAAAAGCAGCTTCCTGTGAGACCAATGTACAGCCATCACGTTGCTTGGCTTTTCAGAAGTCTTGCTGAACATCTGTTACATGTCGTGCTCTGTGCTTGACCCTGGAGCACAGGAATAAAGTAGGCAGGCATGACCCAAGTCCTCCTGGAGCTATAGTCCAGAGTGGCAGAGGCACACATTTTAGATCTCATGATAAAGGAGAAAGAGAATGCAGTGAGAGTGAGGCATCGAGTCCTGCATCGGACTCCCAGCAGTAAGCCTGCTTCTCCCTCTGCCTATGTCTCTGAATAAATAAATAAAAATGAATGAATAAATAAAATCTTTAAAAAATAAAGAAATAAAGAAAAGAAAAAAAGGAAGATGTGATGTATGAGGCCATGTTGTAAAGGGTAACCCAGCTCCTGAAGGGCAGGGGCCAGGCCCAGAGGCAGAGAAAGCCCCACAGGTCTCAGCCCAGGTGACTCTGGCAGGGGCTTATTTGTCTAGAAAACTCAAGCGCTCCTGACACCATAAGTTACCTGGGTTGTGGACACAGGCAGTACCAGGACATCAGTCAGATTCCGTGAGGACGCTGGGGCCTGAAGAGGTCCATGGGGTGGGGACAGCGGTGTTGGTGCAGGGCAGGGGCCTGAGAGCAGCAGGACCCGTGCAGAGCAGGGCAAGGGCTTGCTGTCACCTGCCACTCTGCTCAGGTTGAGCCCCACGTGGGACTTGTTCAAAGCCGTCACTCTAATTACAGCCTTCCTGAACTGTCTCCTTCCCTCGCCCAGGCCCCGGAACCCCACGGCTGTCTGCGAAATGACGCAAAATCCCTCCTGACTCACTTTAGGTCCTTTGTCTAAACTAACTGGGAATGGTCAGAATTAGCCCTGATTTGTATAAACCCAGCATCGGCTATCTCCAAAACTCCCTAAATTCTTAAAATTCAAGGAGCTACTCTTACCTCAGTATTAAAATAAAGACGGCTAAATGCCCCCATACCCTATAAAATGGGAAATTCAGTGTTTCCTATGCCCAGTGCCTTCCAGGGACTGGCAACCCTAAGGAAAGTCCTACTTTTCATGGTAATGCTCTTTCCATTTCCCTGCTTCCTCCAAATTGTCTCCTTCACATCTCACTTGCCACATCTAGAATCTTCTCTCCATGGCATTCTGACCTAAATCCAACCTGAAGCCAGCCTTTTACCTTGACTGCCCACAGCACCCGGCATACAAGTCTATCCATAGAGCTGGGTCATGTGGAAGAAGGAGCGTAGGGGATTTATCTTACATGCCAGCCTAGCACACAACCAAAACTAAAATGAGTGGCCAAGTTCCTGGAAGTCCCTGGGCCATAACCACTCCCAGAGAATTGCCTGCTGGATTCTTAACCTCAGGCCACCCGTACCTGGCCACATTGCTCAAACACTGCTTTCTCAGGTTGCCCTTGCTAGGCTGTGTAGCAGAGGGGTTAAGGGCACAAATGCTAGAGTTAAGTTGCCTGAGAGCAAATCTTCCTTAGTCAAGTGATCCTAAGCAAAACTTTTAATCTACTCGTGACTCTGTGTTCCCACCTATGAAATGGGCATTCTATTTGTATATACTATTATTGTGGTCATTGGGTTAGGATAGCCCAGCACTTACAACAATGCTGAGGCTGTGACCCATTACTGTCATCTTCTCCCTGTCTACACTCTGCTTCTCAGCTGCTTCCATAAACTACAAAACATAATGGAACCAACTGGAAAAAGGAGTCCTGTAATAGCCAGGGAGCTTAGATGTCCCTTCTAGCTCAGACAGCCTGGGCTTCTAGGACTTGAAGCCTGAGTGTTGACAGTACAAACTGAATACTTCTGCCTCAGAATCAACTGGGAGCTGTTTGTTTAAAAATGCAGATTCCTGGCCTACTTCAACCCACTGAATCAGGGTCAGTACTTGGCCTGGGATTCAGTAGTCTGCATGTTATTTTATTTTATTATTATTTTTTAAGATTTTATTTATTTGAGAGAGAAAGAGCATGAGAGACCATAAGCAGGGAAAGGGAGAGGGGAGAAGCAGGCTCCCCACTGAGCAGGGAGCCCAGTATGGGGCTCGATCCCAGGGCCCTGGGACCATGACCTCAGCAGAAGGCAGCTGCTTAACTGACTTAGCCACCCACGCACCCCAGGACTCTTTATTTATTTATTTATTTGGACTCTTTATTTTAAATCCATTCCTCTCCTCCTCCATCATTTACCCACCCAATCCAGCAGATTGGGATTCACCCTAGAGTGGAGACCAACAGCCCAGAGAAGCAGAATGTCAAAGTTACAAAGAGTGATAGCTCTGAAGCCAGATGCCTAGACAGTGAACTCAGTTCCACCCCTTACTGGCTGCGTAAACTTGGGCAAATTGCTTGACCTCTCTGTGCTTAAATGTTTTCATCTATAAGATGTTACGAAGTCTTAGTAAGACTAAGTTAAGACTTGTGAAGATCTCAGAATGGTGCTTGGCCACAGTAAAAGCTAGATAAATATGAGATTTTTTGCTTACTATCAGAAGGGAGGTCATGTCTAAGGACTGAATACTTTCTGAGCCACAGAGTCCTGGACTATTTGTGTTGGGAGACATGACACAGCCTGTAGCCTCCTGCCCTTGAATCTGAGTATGCTAAGCCACAGACCAGTAGTGCTCATGTATTTTTTGCTTCCCTGTGAAAATCTGGGGTACTGAAAAATCACCAGCTTCACTATTTGCTGGGAGTTGCTTATCCAGTTCAGGACAGAGCACAGTGGTTTTCAACCTTTGCTATACACTAGAATCACCTGGGGGCCTTTGAGAAATACTGATGCCTAGCTCCCCTGCCCAGAGATTCTGGTATAATTCTTCTAGGATTGGACCTGGACATTTGGAAGCTTTGAATGCTTCCCAGGTCCAATATGCAGCCACAGTTGAAAACCACCGATTTAGGGTAAAGTTACAACCTGGTGATAGGAGGTAGAGTTTTCCCAGGGTAAGAAGGGGATATTATCATTTGTACTGTCAATCTTTCAGCACAGAGATGGGCCCTTGGGCAGGAAATCTCAATAATTCAGAGGCTGGTCTTAAACCTGCAGAGTAGAGACTCTCCTCTCTTTCTGAGCTTCGTGGTCCTAGAGCTGGTGGCAAATTCAAAGGCAGCCTCTTCCATAGGAAATCAGGCTGGAAATTGACTCAGGTGGCACTGGCCCCCAAAAAGTGGTTTGATTGGGTGGTTCTGGTTCAGGGCTCTCTCAATAAGGATGCAGTTCTAATGTGCATTCATCTGAAGGCACAATTAGGCTACATGGTCCTGGCAAAGGTGGCTCTTTCACATGGCTTTTGGCAAGAGGCTTCAGTTCTTCATTGTATGGATGGATGTTTCCAAAGGCTGCTTGAGTATCTTTACACCACGGTGGCTGACTTCATTCAGTGCAAGTGAGGAGAGAGACAAAGAGATAGAGATATTTGGTCAGAAGCAAGTCACTGAAATCACACTCAATGAGAGAGGACTTAGGCTCCATCTTTTTTTTAAGATTTTTATTTATTCATGAGAGGTAGAGACAGAGAGAGAGGGGCAGAGACACAGAGGGAGAAGCAGGCTCCATGCAGGAAGCCTGATGTGGGACTCGATCCCGGGTCTCCAGGATCAGGCCCTGGGCTGAAGGTGGCTCTAAACTGCTGAGCCACCTGGGCTGCCCTAGGCTCTATCTTTTGAGGGGAGGACTGCCAAAGAATTTGTGGACATATTTCAAACCCACCACACTCTTCATCCTCAGGATTCAACTAAAATGACTTCTCTTGGGACACCTGGGTAGCTCAGTCAGTTAAGCCTCTGGCTCTTGATATCCATGGCTTTTGATGGCTTGGGTCATGATCTTAGGGTCACGATTGTGCCTTGGGTTGGGCTTTGTGTTGGGCATGGAGCCTGCCCAAGATCCTCTCTCTCCCTCTGCCCCTCCCCACCCACCCCCACTCACTTGTATGCACATGCACATGCTCTCTATAAGGAAGGAAGGAAGGAAGGAAGGAACGAATGAACGAACGAAAGAAAGAAAGAGAGAGAGAGAGAGAAAGAAAGAAAGAAAGAAAGAAAGAAAGAAAGAAAGAAAAAGAAAGAAAGAAAAAGAAAGACTTCTCTTTCAAGAAGATGCTCATGACCCAGAAGCATGAAAATGAGATCTGAGGCCATCCTCTGACCTCCCACAGCACCCTCTACCTACCTCTATCACTATCCTTTCCTCTCTGCTTAATCGTCTGTTTCTAACCCTGTCCTGGAAGAAAACAAAACTGGACATTTCTAAAGAGCAGAGACTAAGTATTCTTCATTGCCATATTCCCAATTGCCTGCCACAGGGCTTGGTCCTGAGAAGAGTCTCCAAATGTTTATCAAAGAGTGTCTCCAGAGGCCCCTGGGTGGCTCAGTCAGTTAAGCATCTGCCTTCAGCTCGGTCATGATCCCAGAGTCCTGAGATTGAGCCCAGCATAGGGCTCTGCTCCTCGGTGAATCTGCTTCTCTTTCTGCCTCTATCACAGCTCATGTCCTCTCTCTCTCTCTCTCTCTCTCTCTCTCTCTCTCTGTCAAATAAATAAATAATCTTAAAAAAAAAAAAAAAAAGGGCAGCTCCAGCGCTGTTCCTAGCTGAGTGATTCTGGGTGAGCAGGGCTTCCCTTCATCTGGCCTCCTACTATTTCAGAGTCTAGTGCAAGCTTCTTTGCAGCATAGCAGCTGACTCCTAAGTGAGGAGAAGCAGAAGCTGTCAGCCCTCTTAAGGGCTAAGCGCAGAACTAACACAATGTCACTTTTCCCACACTGTGTAGGTCACAGGGCCAGCACAGACTTAAGTGTGGAGCAAACAGCCTCTGCCTCTTGATGGGAAGGATGGTCTCTGTTTACAAGAAATAGAAGGAATTGTTGCTGATCATTTCTACCGCAGCAATCAAGGAAATTTGGAAAATTATAAAATTAAACAGAGCAACAGAGATTTGTCTTTATTTGTGTTTTACCTGCAGTAATTCTCAAAGCCTTTTAAATACTCTAGGTCTTTATGAGTCTCCAAGAAGTCAATATCATACACAGAATTTCCCAAACTTACCGAACCATAGAATCACTGGTTATTCTTTTTGTTTGTTTTTTCATTTTGCAGAACTAGTATTACACAAAACACAAGATCTTTAATGGTGCTTCTAACCTTAAAATCTTTTGATTTCCAAACAGAATGGGTTTTTCCAGTATGGATGAGAAAAAAAAAAAAAAAAAGCCAGGTCACAGAGTCCCTGGCTGCAAGTTTCTTTGGTGCTGTAGGCTCTGTGGAAAGAGAGTGTACTACTTTTCCCCTGGTTCCTTACCTGCCTTCCTTTTGGCTAATTGGTTTCTTTTATCTCACCCTCATCCTGCTGTGGGTAATTCTTGTCTTTGCTAAGGGTCTGAACACACCACCCAAAGTGAAAGAAGTGATGGGAAAGTCACCCTGGAACTTTGCAGATTGTAAAAAACTAAACCTCTGCCCAATACCTTCCTGCTTTCTGAAAAGCCAAGTTGAATTGTCTTTATCAACTTGCCAGTCAGAGCCAGACCCACCCTCAGTATGGCTGTCCTTGACACCTGTTCTTTCCCATTCCCAGCTGAGGTCTAGCATGGGCAGGGAGACCCTCCACCAAGCTGAGCTCCCTACCTGCTAAGATACCTCTTACAGGGAGGGACACACATGGAAGTCAGGTCCTGCTGGTCTCCAGTGCACTGGAAGCCACCTGTCATCCCAGGGAAACTTTTGAGGATCTCCAAGAATCCCAGAGGCGAGGGCTGAGATGAGAGTTCCCCATGGGGGCATGGAGGACTGCAAATTTGTGGATAGAAGATCATTCCCTCAGGGCCTGCTCATAGTCATCACCGTGAGATGATCCAATGAATGAATTCCCACATTTAGAGATGGATCCCCAGAGCACATCTTGGAAATCAAGTGACTCACACACACATAAAGGTGAAAATCACCAAGTTTCATTCTTTCCCAGAAGCAGAATGGGATAAAGACCAAAGAGAAATCTGGAAGACACAAAGGAGAACCAAAGAGTGAAATTGAAGGGTTGGGATAAATGTTAACTGGGGTTTCTTCCTGCTGCTGAAATTCTTTTTTCTGCCTCATGACCCATCTCTGCAGAGCTAGAGGGATATGTAGAAAACAAGACATCTGGTCACTTTGTATTTTTCTTTTCTGTTTTTTTATCATAAGCAGGAAGGCAAAGGAATATGGACAGGCATAGAGCCAAAAATTACCTATGGGTTTTCATTATCTGTGTTGTATGGATTCCCTATGACTATTCTACTTTTGGGAGGGAATTTTTGGAAAATACAAAGAAATAGAAAGAAAATAGACTTGCTTATAATCCTTACCCAAAGATAATGTGTAATAGCTGAGTATATTTCTTTTCAGAATTTTATTGTGTTTATACATATACAATATTGTATATAGGCACTATGTTCTCAGTTTTCTTAAAAATGGATGTATATACATATATATTTTACATATATTTATATATATTTATGCATATATATATATATATATACAGTTGACCCTTGAACAGCACAGCTTTGCATTGCATTAACCCACTTATATGTGGATTTTTTTTAACAGTACAGTGCTATAAATGTATTTTCTCTTCCTTATGATTTTCTTAATAACATTTTCTTTTCTCTGGCTTACTTTTTTGTGAGATACAAAATATATAATACATATAACATGCGAAGTATGTGTTAATCAACTGTTTATGTTATCAGTAAGGCTTCCAACCAACAGTAGACTATTAGTTAAGTTTTGAGGGAGTAGAAAGTTACACACATATTTTTGAGTGAGCAGGGGTTTGCCCCCCCTAATCTCATTGTTCAGTTCTCAGCCATATATAGTAGTACTGTGAACATACATGTATATACACATACATACCCAAATAGATGTACTTTTAACAAAATTGAGAAAATTCTGTATATGCAATTTTGTGTCTACTTTTTCACTCAGAAAACATGATTATACTGAGTGTGTAATATTCCATCTGCATCCGTACCTTTCCTTACGCTATTTTCATATGTCTGTCACAAATAGTTATGCCTAAGCCTTTGTGTCTGATTTTTTCATGAGGCAATGTCTCTTAACAATGAAATTACTTGAGTATATAAAAGATTTTGAGGCTCATGATACACAGGAAGAAATTTACACTTGAGAAGCATTGTACTCAATTCTATTCTAACCAGAGTGCTATTCAATCACAGCCTTATTTCTATTAACAGATTATTTTATTCTTTCCAATATGAAAAGAGCAAAGTGATATCTGGCTCTTGTGCTAATTTTCATCTCACTGACTAGCAGTAAGAATGACATACTTTTACAGGTATATTTGGTTTCTTCCATCCCATTCACTAATTATGTAGTCAGATTCTTTAGCTAGGGATTTTAAAACATTTCTTATGCTTTATTAATTTTAAAAGCATTTTTATATATATAAGCTATTCATCCTTTTCTTTGATATTCTATTTTTCCCAAGTTGCCACTTGCCTTTTAAGTTTTTTTGTGTGATCAGGTTAATTTTTTTCTGTCCATTTGCATCTACTTTCAAAAATTTCTTCCTGATCCCCAAATCAATGAAATGTTTATGTTCTCCCCATTTTATAATCTGCTATTTTATACTGCGGTCTTTAATCCAATCAGAATTTAGTCTGTTGTGGGATTGTGAGTGTGGGAGTGATTTTTTCCTCGCAACTAGCTGTGTGTTTGTTTGCTGGTGCGCCCCTGACCAAATGGGTAGGGGCTTTCAGGGACAATTACTTAGAAATTTTAATCTACATGTTGCAATTACAGCTTTAACACATATTAATATTGGGCAGAGTAAGCCCCTTCTTCTTGCTTTTATCTATTCTGGCCACAATGTTCTTCTAGATGAACGTTAGAATCTTTCTATCATGTTTGAAAAGATTTATTTTAAAATGAGGAGCTATTTCCAAAGGAATGAACATCTTTAGAACATACCATTTGCCTTTCAAAAGCTTTGTATCTCTCAGTGAAACACACTTTGCTTCCTATAGATTCCAGGCATGTCTTGCTATGGTTTCGCTTAACTATTGTTTTTCATTGCTACAGGATTGTTGTGTGTTTTTTTTTATCCTATTATCCTTTTAACTGGATATTGCTGACATTTGGGAAATCTAGTGTTGTTGCCTATTTATCTTCTATCGGGTTATTTTGCTGAAAGATTTTCTGTCAATTATCTTGGGGTTTTTTAGGCATATAATCGTAACATTTGCAAATTTCAATAAATGTACCTTCCTCTTTCAATAATAATTCCACTACTTTCCGTTGTATATCCTATTGTTCTCATGGTAAAAGTAAGCATCCTTATTCTATTCCCAATATTAATGGAAATACTTGTATTTTGCTACTATGATGTACAATGTTGGTATGAGTTAGGTAGTCTTCATATGAAGGATCCTAGTATTGTGAGCTTCCTAAATATTTTAAAAGTAGAGGTAGTGTTTAATTATGTCTAATACTCTTTTAGCATCTAGGAAGAATAGCATGAATTATATTATACTATTGTATTACATTGATCATAAAATATATTGCAACTTCAGAGATGTTTAAACATGAGAAAGAAAAGGTACACCTTAAAATTGAGATAGATGTCCTAATATGACCTACTAGCTCATGATTAAATGTTCTTTTTTATTATGTTTTTGAATTCAGTTTGCTCAACTTTAATTCAGACCTTTAAAACTTATAGACATATGTGGTACTATTTTATAGCTTTTCAAAGTATATACTTCATAGGTTTTGATATTGGAGTATCCCTAGTTCCATAAGACAGTTGGTTAGCTTTCTCATTTTTTCCTTTGTTTAAGAAATGTTTATATTGCATGAAAATTATGGTTCTTGGAAGATTAAAGTATCACATCAAAGTCTCTTGTCCCAGAGACTTGTTGAAGAAATGGTATTTTAAAACATTCTTTATTTTCATGGTTATTATACTATTATTATATTATTTAGGGTACGAATAGACCTGTGAAGAAGACTGGCCTGTCACATCCATTTTGATATGTAATATTCTCATTTTCATTATTTTCTACACAATCTGCAATCATGGTTTTTATTCATTTTGACTCAGTAATTAATAAAAAATATATAAAGTGACTTTTAAATTGTTAGCTAATTTAGGATTTGAGTTTATATATGCCTCTGTGAATATGTGTGTCTCGCCCCCTCTGTTGTTAGTCTTACACTGTAGCAGAGAAATTTTTGCCCTGAGAAGTTTTCAAATTATTGTTTGGTTTTGAAGTGTCTATTGTATGACCAACTTCATGTATGTCTCATGTATATTTGAAAAGAAGATGTGATATCCATTGGTGGGATATAAAGCACTTACTATACTAATTAATTCTGTCTTTTAAATTATGTTATGTATTTATATCTCCTGTCCCATGACAGTTAAATATTAAAAGGAACATTTCTCACAAGTGGAAAGTGTTGTCTCTTCACTCTGTCTCCCATTTTTGCGTTCTATAGCTCATGACAGTCACATGGTATACATTACTTTTATGCTCTCATTGTACATTTCACCTTCCATCATTATAAGAGAACTCTTTCTATCCCATGTAACACAACTTGCCTTGCAATCTACTGCGTGTGAAATTTATATCACCACCCTGATTTCCTTTGGTTTACACTTCCCCAGTAAATCTTTTCCCATTTTTTGTTGTTAGGATTTCTGCATCACTTTATTGTACTCCTTCATACTTGGATATTTTAGACCTATATGAAGGTATTTTATTTTTAATAGGAGGTAAATCATTTATATTTGTCTCATAAATGATGTTTGGTCCTCTGTATTTATGCGTATTTTGGCTTCTTTTTTTTTTTAAAGATTTTATTTATTTATTCATGAGAGACACAGAGAGAGGCAGAGACATAGGCAGAGGGAGAATCAGGCTCTGCAGGGAGCCTGATGTGGGACTCCATCCTGGGACTCCGGGATCACGACTGGGCCAAAGGCAGGCGTTCAACCACTGAGTAACCCAGGCATCCCCGGCTTCTGTTTTTAAATCTTATTAATTCTTTTCTGTGTTTTGTTACCAAGAATTTACTTTGTAATCTTCTCCTTGACTTAGACAATATACATATTTTTTACTCCATATTTTTGTACTTATTGGTACTTAGACTCCTTTGATTGCCTGATTCAGAGGATAATTACTGTGCATTTAATGCTTTGTCCCCAACTTCCTTTTTTTTCTAATATAGTCTTGGGTTGGACATGATTATTCTTGTTATTTTCTTCTGATTTTGCAGGTAGGTTTATAAGAATTATTTAAACCTGATTGCATTCATTCATCTATTTATTCAATAAATACACACTGAGCATATACTACAGACAAGGTACTATGGATAAAACAAAATCCCTAAACTCATGAAGCTTAAAATCTGGTAGAGGAAATAGTCAATAAATATGTAATAAACTTTAAATAAATAAAGTAATTCCAGCTAATGCTACCTGCAAGGAAGAAAAAACACCAAACAGAATAATGTAGTAGAACGAGTAGAGTATCATTAGCTTAGGTGGTAAGAGAAGAATCCTCTTTGGAAAAATAGTATTTGAGCAATCATCTGAATGATGATATAGAACCACCCATATGTAGATCTGGGGAAGAGTTTCCAGTCAGAAGAGTGAGCCCCAGCTCAAAGAGAAGAAAAAACAATGAGGCTCAAGCATCATGAGCAGAAGGAGGGGAAGTCTCAACATGGCTTCAGGGGGACAGGCAGAGTCTTGTAGGACTGTATTAGTCAAGGTTGTCCAGATAAACAGACGGAATAGGAAAGAGTTAGAGAGATTATATATATAGATATATAGATATCTCTCTCTCTTTCTCTCTCTCTCTCTCTCTCTATATATATATAGAGAGAGAGAGAGAGAGAAACCAAGCAATGACTTAACCCAGGGGAGTCAGGCAAGAGCCCCCTCTTACTACCAGAAGTTAACCTTTTGTTCTACTTAGATCCTCAATTGACCAGATGAGGCCCATCCACATTAGGGAGGACAGCTGCTTTACTCAGTCTACTGATTCAAATGTTAATCTCATTCAGAAACATCCTCATAGATACACCCAGGATAATGCTTGAACAAATGTCTGGTTACCCTGTGGCCTAGTCAAGTTGACACATAAAATTAGCTATCACAGGGACATAAGAAGAGTGGTAGATTTTATTTTAAATATGATGGCAAGCCATTGAAGGATTTTCAGTAGGAGACTCACATGATATGATTTACTCATTAAACAAAAAAACAAGGACTCAGATACAACATGTAGCACTGATAAAATGGTGGCAAGAGCATAGGCAGGAATAGAATGAACAGTCTATTGCAACAGCCCCAGAAAGAAAGATGGAGACAGATGAGTGATTGCCAGGGAGGGAGGCTGGAATGTAGAGTGGTTAGCTTAATGAGTAGGAGTTTTCTTCTGGAATAATGAAAAAGTTTTAAAACTAGAGAGAGATGGTGGTTGCACAGCACTGTGAATTCACTAAATGCCACTGAATTGTACCCCTTAGAGTGGTTAACTGTTACAAAATTTTATCTCAATTTTTAAAAAACACACAAGTGTATTATCTTTCAGTTTTGGAGATAAGAATTCCAAAACAAAGTCTCACTGGATCAAAGTTCAAGTATCAGCAAGACTAGTTCTTTCTGGAGGCTCTGCGGGGAGAATCTGTTACCTTACCATTTTCACCTTCTGAACACTGCCCACATTTCTTGGTTTATGGTCCCTTCCTCACAACACTCCAATTTCTCATCATCATGTCTCTCACACTTCTAATTCTGATTCTCTTGCCTTCCTTGTATAAGGACCATTGTGATTACATCGAGCCCAGCTGGATAATACCAAATAATCTATCTTAAAATCCTTACTTAGTCACATCTGCCAAGTCCTTTTTACCATGTAAGATAATATGTTCATAGGTTCCAGGAATGAGGAGGTAGAAATCTATAGGGGACCATTATTCAGCTTACCAAATGTGGGAGTCTTTACCTGTGGATGGACTTTAAAGCCTAGGAGCAGAACATGAATATCTACCACACCCCCTTTATAGCATGACTTGCTCATCATTAAGGTCTTATTTTTTATCTATCTCCTTTTTAAAAGAGAGGCATATTGTGGTTATATTATCTAATTCCTCTAGCACATGAGTATAAAATTCTTGACTTCCAATGTTTTTCTTCAAAATTTCCCCAAAATTGCTCTATTGTTTCTGTCATATACTATAGCAGAGAGTAAGGATGACATCAGCCAAAAATGTGTTCACTTGTAAGCAAAGAAATGAATTGTTACCCCACATATGCCTCTAGTACTCCTTCTTTTCTAAAAACTTGTCAGTACATTTTTAAGAATGGTTCTATTAATTATTATGACTGGATATGACAGGCTCCTCTAGTATATACAACCAGGTCTTTTTATCTAGCAGGAAAATTTCTTTACTTACATCTCCAGTAATAGTTTTTGTAAAGGCTGCTCTATGGCGATAGTGAAA
The DNA here is from genome assembly GCF_048418805.1 of Vulpes vulpes. Classification (NCBI taxonomy): domain Eukaryota; kingdom Metazoa; phylum Chordata; class Mammalia; order Carnivora; family Canidae; genus Vulpes; species Vulpes vulpes. The sequence continues at coordinate 11,410,758 of NC_132784.1, read as the reverse complement.
AAAGAGATTAGGTGTTAGCGCTCATGGACTACATCTTCAAGAGAAAGCAAAAAATAATAAATATATATATATATGTATGTATATATATGATATAATTCTAAGCAGTGATATAAAGGGTATAAGTAAAAGGAGAATGAAGGAGGGTAGAGATCTAATTAAGTTTCATCCTTATGGAGGGCTAAATTTAATCCTCATCTTCTGCCCTCCACATTGGTAATCTCGCTTATTGTCTTATTATTTTACAGTCAACAACACCGAAGCACAGAGAGGTTATACAACTAGCCCAATGTCACACTGCCACTACAGATGGGCTTATCCCAGGCTACACCTTCAGAGTCCATATTCTTTTTTTTTTTTTTAAGATTTTATTCATTTGACAAAGAGTGAGAGAGAGAGTGCATGCACAAGCAGAGGGAGCGGGAGAAGGAGACTCCCCGTTGAGCAGGGAGTCCAATGCAGGGTTCAATCCCAGGACCCTGGGGTCATGGCCTAAGCCAAAGACAGATGCCCAAACTACTGAGTCACCCAAGCACCCCAGAGTCCATACTCTTGATTCTATTCTATGTTGTTGTTCTAATCATTACTGTGTCCATTTTTCTCTCAATCTCGGAGTGGGGGACTATCTAGTTCGTCTTCAGTATTTTTGCCTCAGTCTTCTGCGTCACCAATTTTGCTATTTTCTGTCTTCAGTAAGGATTTCCACTCTGCAAATATATATTGTTTTATTATTTTATATATAAAACAGCTTCTTTGCTGTCCTCAGTATTATCATTTTAGGCTATTTCTTCCTCATAGTGTTTTGCTCTCATTTGATGGAAACAAGACTTCATGCATCCTTCAGAGTATTTCAAGAAGTTTCTTAATATTTTATTCCCCATCATTTATTATGCCATTTGTTTAATATGTGCTGAGTTGGGTTTTTCCTGCTTTCTAATCTTATAATTACCAAAGACGTGATCAGACGGGGTGTTCCCCAGAAGGTGTAGTTCATATAGCTCCCTTCACCCCCACTTGCTGACACTTTGGTTTGGGAAAAAAAACCTTCCCAGGTCTACAGCTAGCAAGCAGAAAGATGTGCATGGAAACCCAGAGCTCCAGTATCTAGCAGATGCCCATCTAGCAGAGCCCTACTACATACATGTCCATAAATGTCCTTTTTTAATTCCCTGGCTTGACTCTGAAATGAAGAAGTACCCCCAAATTAGACTCCAGCATGCAATATTACTCGGGTTCTTCCTGCCCACAGGTTTTTGCTCACTAAAGCTACACCTCTATGTAATAATATCCACATCCACCATCCTTATTTCCTTTTTTCTCTGTAATTTTATTGGAGTTTCATTCTCTCAGGGGACATGGAAAGGAGAATTATTGGGTGAGAGGGAGAGGAAACACATTTGGAGCATCTCAAAGGACAGTAAAATGGGAGGAGACAGTGCTGGATGGTTCCTGTTCCAATTGTTCACAGCAGCCTCTACTCTGATGTCTGGTGTCTGTGTGGTCATGATCATTAAGTATTTTGAAGGTCATCTCTGGGTAGAGACACATTCCACAGGAAATCAAGCTTGCCCTGTTTTGTGGCAAAATGTATATTGGCCTCCTAATTGTGGTCCTCATCTTAGTTTTATAATCTTATAATCTTTGTGATGCTCTCTCACAGATTCTGGTGGCAAATTCGACTCCTTGGTTATTGGTACAGTTTGTTCATTCTCCAGTTGCTAATGAGAAGCTACTACATGCCAAACATGCTGCTGCTAGGCCCTGGAGCTGTAATCCTAAGTCACAAACACACGACTCTGCTCCCACACATTTCCATCTTTTCCCATGTCCTTGCAGCTGCAATCTGGAAAATTCTAGAATTGCTATCCAGAAATCATTTTAAGCTGGAAAATAATAATGCTTTTTTAATAAGAATCTTGAGCAAAGCATTGTGGGAAATAGAAAGAAGTACTGCATTGGAAATCAGACAGCTTCAGTTCTCATCTTTGCTTTACCGTTGATATCTGAGGACACTGAATGAGTCACTTACTCAGTTTTTAGATGTAAAATGAAGAGGTTCAACCAGATTCTCTCCAAGATTCCTTCCAGCCATAAAATTCTATGTTCCCAAGAAAAATATTCTTCCCATTAATGAGGGTGTCTCGGGAGCCATTTTTTATCAGTGGATCTCAAACCTTATGTTTATCAATACAGTAGTCTGATTCTCCTGACCCTCTTTATACCATTCCTAATAAGAAATGTACCAACCATATGTGAAACACATGGGGTCTGTCCAAAGGCCATGCAAGATACATAAATTTCACAAGTGAAAGATGCAAAACACATGTTGACACATCTCAAATCCACATGTACATTTTGGTTACGGTTTAATGGTAGTTAATTTCGAGAGTTATTCAGAAGTCTGTTGAAGGTACTCCATAGAAATGACTTTATGGGGCCCAAGAGGTCCATGTGTACAAACAAGTAAAGTTGTCTAAATTTCTGTAAGATGCACAGAATAGAAGTCATCTGAGGTGGTCATCAGGCTAGACATTTCACACGTTGGGGCATTTTGATAAAGTCACAATAAATAGAAGGCTAATGAATATCAAACTAGCTGTCTCTAGACTACAATCTCGCCTATAAACTCACAATGGAAAGACACAGCTGGACCATCTGCTTTGGCCATCAGCCCCAACTTGGGGCCCTCTTTCAGAGTTCTGCATGTGCTGGCCACACAAGCATAAGTTCATGCCCCTCTTGCTGCCTGCTGAATTGTACTCATTCCTCAGGACCCCGCTCTAACATCACCTCCTCTGTGAAGCCTTCCCTAATCCCAACCAGTGGGTTATTCCATTTATGTCCCTCACTCTTTCTCTATCTCACTCTACTTCTACAATTGTACCTGTCATGCTGAAAAGCATTCGTTTGGTTTTCATATTGAGCAATTATTGAGTTATAAATGTGCTTTTATGATCTTTGGAATTGCTAGTGCCAAGCACTATGCCTGACATGTTTATTAATGAATCAACGAATTAATGAATGAACATCTGTCAACAGTGAAAGTCAGATTTTCAGTTGGATCTGTAATCTTGGAGGTTTCAACAGGAGCAGCCAAAGTCAATACCCTGCTTCAGAACAGAGACCTCAGCTCAGAGAATGTCCCATTCTGGAAGAATTCAAACTCTCTTGGAGAAAAAGAGCATACCAGGTCAAGAAAACATAGTGAGCACCTCCTACAGTGTCCCACACCATCCTGTATCCAGAAGAGTTTGCAAGGAGAGGAAAACAGCATGGGGAGGTGGCCCTAAACTGCCTGGTTCCTGTTCAAGTTAGGGAGTATGAATAGGCACATGATCCAGAGGATAAGGAGTACCCAAGAAGGCATAAACCAAGGTCTGACCAATCAAGGTCAGCTAGCAGGAAAGCCATGAAGCCAGTAAAGTATCTATAGCTACTGATCACTCCCTCTATCTTCAAAACCTGCACTGAACAACACAGTGGCCACTGGCCATAGGAAGCTAGTGAGCTCTTTTTTTTAAGATTTTATTTATTTACTCATAAGAGACAGACAGAGAGAGAGGCAGAGATACAGGCAGAGGAAGAAGCAGGCTCCATGCAGGGAGCCTGATGTGGGACTCAATCCCGGGTCTCCAGGATCAGGCCCTGGGGCTGAAGGCGGCGCTAAACCGCTGAGCCACCGGGGCTGCCCACTAGTGAACTCTTGGAACATGGCCGCCCAAACTGAGATGTGCTGTAAATCCAAAATATACACCAAATTTCAAAGACTTAAATCAGAAGGGGATAAAAGTTTAAGTATGTCAATTCTTTTTGACCTTGATTCCATGTTAAAATGTTGAAATGACACTATTTTGGATATGTTAGGTAAAATAAAACACTATTTACATTAAATTCCTTGTTTCTTTCAACTTTTTTTTTACCATGTGGTACTAGAAAATTTCAGATTACATGTATGGCCCACATTTTGTGGCTCACGCCACATTTCTAGTAGATGATGGTTCTCTAAAACTATTGTTTTCCCTTCATTCCCAGCCAACATCACATTGGCTTAGAGTTATCTATGGTCTTGGAGGTGCTCACCAGGAAGCTCTGGGAGAAGAAAGTACCTCCAAGAAGTGTGTGTTTGCGTGGTAAATTGACCTATATTAGTGGAGGCAAGACACCAAGTAGCCAACTCAGTGGACTTCATGTCACCCATCACTGGTACCTGCATGACTTCTTCAGTTCCATCTGAGTTTTCCCTTCATAGCAGCAGGAAATTATAAAGAGGGACTGATCTTTTGCACAAGCACATATGGACAGGAACAAGTGGCCCAGGCTAAGGGTAGCAAACTCAAAGGTCTACAAGGACCAGGCAGGTAATATAAACACGAGAAGCAAGCCAAGCGTATTCTTTCAATATAGCCACGCTTTCTCTGCATATTAAACACATAGGAATTTTTTTCACTTCCCCAGAGAAATAAGTTCTCTTCCTGTTCTGTTTTTGTTTTTGTTTTTGAAACATATGATGATCTTGGCCAATCTTTCATTTTTCTGCTGTGGCTATAAAAAGAAATTTCACTCAACTCTTAATTTAAGAATTAAAAACAAAACAAAACGAAACAAAAACAGTGCAAACACAATGATAGATTGCAGCTGACACCGGCCTCAGGGTTGGGGCTCAGTAGGGAGTTGTGGGGACTGCGGAGAAGTGCGGAATGTGGCCCCACCCACGGGAGCAGCCCTGACTCCTTGCCAGCCAGTAAGTGCCAAGTGCTAACTCGAGCCCCTGTGGCCCGATCTGAGTTTTCCAGAGACGTCGGAAATCTGGATATTTATATGAAATCTCCCAATTTCAAGTGTCTCCAACGAATTCAAATGTTTTAAAAACACAGTGAGAGCCAGGACTCCGTGATCCAAACAAAACAATATCTACAGACTAGGTTTCGCTCATAAGCCACCGTTTTTCAATCACTGGTCCGGGGCTAGACATTTTCTGCCTCAAAGGAAAAAAAGAAAAAGAAAATTCATATTTTTTGAACACTTACTATATGCCTGGAACTTAATCTCCTTTCCTGCATTTAACCATTTCTATAGCCCATGAAGTATTGTTAGCCTCATTTTCACAACCAAAGAAACAGAGGTTCATTTGAGTTAAATGATTTGTCCAAGAGAACTCAATGAGAAGCGTTCAACCTGGGGGAAGCTGTCAGCTGAGTGCTCCCTAAACCTATCTTCTTACCTGAGCTCTGTGGTCATTCCCAGCTGGGAGGCTTCGCCCAGTCATCTGCTCTCCATTTTCACCCCTCCTCAGTCCACATGTCATCCACTCCTGATCTCCTGGGTGCTCACTCCCTGTGAAGCATTCTTGGCAATCAGAATGCGATGATTTGTTGTCTCTCTTCAAGTAGGCAGAGACTGGGACCCATGTTTCTGAACCCTCAGTAGGAAGCACAAGGTCCTACACTTTACACAGATTTGATATACATCTCTTGGTTGGAACATAATGTCATCTCTTGGCTTGCCCATTCCCTGACCCCACCTCGTGTATGTTCCACTCATATTATTCATTCACCCCTTCACCTGAATTGTTCACAGTGACTTTTTATTACAGTAGTGACAAAAGAGATTATTTTACACAAAACCTACAGAATATGGAACAGGTGCTGGGAAAGGTTGGGGTAGGGTCTAGCCCTTACAAGCTTTCATTTGCCAGAGGATCCTGAGGCTCAGAGGGAGTAAGGAAGAACTGGTTCAATGTTACTAAAGATTGGAGTCCCAAAGCTGGAAGGAGAGCCCAACCTTGCAGACATAGTATCCCAACAAGCTTGCCAGGACTGAGGTCCTCTTTGGCCAACTTCTTGCTCTTTCCCTAACATTCCAGGAGAATCTCCACTCTCTCTTTAACACAATGAAATTACTGTTGGCTAGACCTGATAGTCTCTATTCAGGCAAAATGGAATAAGCTCCACTGGAATATGCTCCCTCTCTCCTTCTCCAGATTAAGTTGAGAGCTACCCCTCTGGAGGGCCCTCTAGTAGCCACTTACGAGTGCCCATGAGGGAAGGGAACTTTGCAATAACCAGAATCTCATATATTTGAAGCAACTTATACTAGTAACAAAGTACTTCCACATCCCTTATTTTGTTTGACATTTACAATAACCCTGTAATTAGCAAGGAGATGTTATTATGCCCACTGTACAGATGAGAAAATTATAGACCTTAGAACATAAGTGACTCGCCTGAGTCATAAGGCAGTGCTGACACTTGAACACAATCTTCTAAATCCTTAAGTGGTATTGTCTCAGTTTTTTTTTTTTTTTTGTCTTCCACAATGATTTTTAACCTACTGATTTGAATATTTCTATCCCTCCATAGTATAAACTTGAAAAATATAAAAATACAGGAGAACGAAAATAAACAGCAGTTCTAGTCTTAAAACTCAAGAGAATTATGATTAACATGTCAATATATTTTTCCCTTCTCTTTTCTGTGTGTGTATTTTTCTCATGGAATCAGGAACATACTATTTATATGTAGTTTGCATTATGTATACATTTAACATTTTGCTAGAAGTTTCTATGTCATTATCTATTGAAAACATGATTTTTAATCATCGCAAATATTCTCTCCAACAAAGGAGAATTTCCCTATTTGGACATAATTTTGCAATTAAAATGATACTGTAATAAACATCCTTATGGGTAAATTTTAGCCCACATCTCTGGATAGTGGAATTTTCTTTAGGAAATATAGTGAACCAAGAAACCAACTAGCATTCCAAAGCCCTGAGCTCCAGTATCTCAGAAGTACTAGACACTGGAGATATAGAGAGCAAAACCTATGGACACTATTTTCTCAAAGGCCAACTCTTTACACTTTTGCTGCCAAACTTTTTCCCAAATCTGATCCTTGCTCACTGCCTCTGCCCCAGTTCAGGGTACTCCTGCTGGTTTCTGCCCACTGCTATCCTGCTTCTAGCCTCTGTTCCAAATCCATCTTCTGCATGGCAGTCCAGAGGAGCTCTCTAAGGCTGTATCTGTGCCATTCTGCAAAGGAAAACTCTTCACTGAATTCCTGCTGTCTTCCAGAAAAAAAAAAAAAAAACAGATTTCTTTAAACTCTGAGCCTGTAAAATTGAAAATCAAAAACAGATTTTGGCATCCAGCAAGCACTCAATAAATGCCCTTTCCATATACATTTACATGCCTCTGACTCTAGATCTATTGGTGCCCATTATTTATGTTTCTAAGGTTTTTCTTCCTTCCACTGGTCTAGAAGTCCCCTTACTACTGGTCGCACACTGTCTTTTTCCAGGTGGCCACATCATCCAGCTCAGGGCTCTTCCTCCCAGGGGGGTGGGGAGGGGAAGCACTTGTGCAGTTCTAGATGAACTGGTTCTTTACATTTAGAAAGGAATCAGGACTAAACCTATAATCAAGCCAATATCCAAGGAAAACCTTGCTCGGAGAACCTTAGAAACTGCTAATGGCTTCAGACAGAGTTGTCATTAAAATTTAGAAAATATATTAAAAATATAGTTTGAAAACCATCCCCTCTTTTTTGAGGGACAATCATCTCACCACCCCGCCCCCTACCCCGCCATCCTTTCCTTGATTTTTCAGTTTTGCAGGGGCCACCCGAGTTCTGAAGGCTCTGCCAGCAGCATTGGATCAGTTCTGGTTAGGGCTGCTCACAGTCATCAGTCTGAGCACAATCCTCAAGCTAGTTCCATTTCTATCCATTCTGAAATGGAAAAAAAAAAAGTGAACAGACAATGTCAAAGAATGCTCTAAGTGTCAAGGCAGAGGATGGTGACTTCCTTCGAAGGAAATATGTCCTTCCTCCCATAATTCCTCCCTGCATTAAATGCTCCAGCATCTCAGTAGCAGAGTGTTGTGACATGATGGAGATTGCTGTCTTTTTACTGTCTACATGTGCCCTCTCATTGACTTCTTGCAGCACTGTGTGTGGTAGCTAGGGCAGGCGTTATTCTCTCAATAAAGGATGGATGAGAACCCCAAGGTTTGGACTGTATTAGTGGCTTGCCACAGTTCAGAAGCAGGAAGACGCCAAGTCAGAATGCAGACCCATCACTCTACCCAGTCACTGGGCGCTTTGGTCTTAGCCTGAGACTTTCTGGTCTTGTGAGGCAACTACCCCTCTTTCCCAGACTCCAGCCTCACCCTAGAAATGGTGTGGGCTCGTATATGGCACTGGCCTTCCCGGAAAAGCCATATGGATGAGCAGAGCAAACCTCTCAAAGAGGAGGGCAAAGAGATTAGTCATTCTAGAAGTTGGCATTGTAGATGTCACTCTCACCTCCGCAGCTCTTGCAGCTGAAGGGGCTTCCTGGGCACCGGCTATTGCCTTCCCCACATCCCTGCTCAGAGTGTTCATCACCTCATCCCCACACCTTCCACACACAGACTGAGAAGTTGACTTGTCCTCACTCTGGAGCTTCCCTTGCAGGCTTTCCTCAAGGTCCCCATTCCTTTTGTAAGCCCCGCTGCTTTCCTGGAATTCCAAAACTCCAAACCTTCAAAACCTGCTTCAAGCTCTACATCCAAGTTTCCTCTGGGTATATCAGTCCTTCCCACCCCCTCCATGTCCTGAGAAACTGGTCCACTGCTCCTCTGATGTCATCTCTGACCTGTAAGCTGCCATTTACCGTAATGAGGCTGTTGTGTCACATTAGTCTTGGCTTTCCAGTTTGCTACCAAATTTCCTGCAGGCCAAAACTAGGCCCTAAGCACTTCTTGGTGAGCCCCAAACCAAGACACTTACTGTCAAGCTCAGAGTAGGTGCACAAAAGCTCCCCAAGGATACCTGGACATCAGTGTCATGACAGCAGGTGTAAAAGATGGAGCATCCAGCTGGCAGTAGGGAAATCCGGCTGTGAATAGGCCTTGGAAAACTTTCTTTCTCCTTCCTAAGCTCATGCTACTCATTTATAAAATAGAGATGAGACCAGATCATTTCAAATACTTCTTCAAGCTATTGTGAATCCATAAATACATGGGGTAGATAGGAACTTTTCTGCTAGAAGACAAAATAAAAATCTGGGAGGGCCATACCTCTGCCACACATTAGAAACAAAGTTATTGAAGACTTGCTTTCTCACCAAATGTTGACCATGCATCCTGCAAATCCATTGATTTTTTTTTCCAAGCCCCCGCAGACCTAAGGGCCATAATGAGATCCACACACTTGTCAGGTGCCGAAGTCATTTGGCCTTTGGCCTTAATCTCACCGGCCCCCAGCACATGGGAGTTGGCCACGACTTTCACACACGTGTTCCCTCTTACCTAATCTTTCAAAAGGAAACACAGTATTATAAAGTTTACAGAGAGACAGGAAGGGAAAAGAATGGCAGTGGAGAAAAAGAGAACTTGATAAATAGTTTTCCAACCAAGAAAAGAATATCAAATGCATGGGCCATTAAACCAAAGGCTGATCGGAATTCGGAGGATATTTGAGTGAATGTCTGGGCTGTAGTGGTTGCAATGCACACAAACACACACCCTCCAGTCCCATCTGAACATAAATACAAGGTTTACAAGTGAAACATATTTGTTCAGCACCAAAACAGTGGTAATTAGATTCACAGGTTATGTGCGTTACAGAAAAACTAGAATGCCAGCAGCCCAAGACCTTATAAAGTAGCTGATCATCACCAACACCATAATTACTCATGAGCCCAAGGAATGTACGCCAGGCCTCCTCAGACTTGTCTTAATATCAGGCAAGAAAGCACCATAATTATATTTCATATCTGGGGCCAACCCAAGAAACATGTACACCGGGAAACATCGACTCAACTCTGCATGCCCTCTGAGGTGAATTTGGGTACTTGGACTTGTTGCCTTAGAGGAAAAACAGTAAATCTTGATTGAGCTAAAATTCAAAAGAAAAAAAAATCAGGAAAATATTCACAAATGCCAAATGAAGGGAGGAATGTTCCATGTAACTTAGTGAAAAAGCTAAATGAAATTTTAAGTGCGAAAAGTACATGTCACCTAAGATACAAATTAAACTGAATTAGTAGAATTAGGTAATAGATGGGAAAAAGCTCAAACCCCATTATTACAGAATGGAGGACATTTTCAACACAAACACAAAAGTTTTCTCAATTAGATACCACAAATTCTGAAAGTATTTGAATTTCATTACTTCTCCCGAATCCAACCATCTCTAAGCAGCAAGCAAAGCAAGAGGTATTAGTTCCTATTTGCCCATTGATAAACTTATCAGCCTGAGAGGTGAAGTGACTCAGCCAAGATCACACAGCTGCTCACCAGCAGAGTTGGAACAAAAGCCTGAGCCCTCTGAGACCTGATCACACATCCATCTCTCTCCTCCGCATCATCCCTTGGGGTTGGAGGCATGTTGATTTATTTCTTGCTTCTGTAAACTCTTGGCTAGAAAAAAGCTAATACACTTATATTGGATTTGGATTCAGAACAAATTTTTTAGTGTCGAGCCAAGAAGTCTAAAAAAGCACTTTCACCTACTTAATCTGGTTTGAATATCAAAATCCTAAAAACTTCCCATAAAAAGAATTTAAAACATTTTTTCCAGCATTGAGTGTAAGGAGGCAAGTACATCCTTAAGTGCTGATGCAGTAAGCCTCTAATAATGAAGTATTACAGTAATTAGATATTTGAAATCACTCCACCATGGGAGTCCTAAGTCTGAACCACAGATCCAACACTGATCCTAAGCTAGGAGACCTTAGGCAAATGATTTAACCTCACGAAACCTCAGTTTCCTGATCTGAAAAATGGGACAGCACCTACTTATTAAGAACATGAGAAATTTCCTGACCCGTAGTGAGAACCAATGATTGTTAGTCCTGTCCCTTTCTTGGTCCAGTCTTCTTAAAATTTAGCTCCTTAGGGCAGTCCCCGGCGGCACAGCAGTTTAGCACCACCTGCAGCCCGGGGTGTGTTTAAAAAAAGAAAAAAAAAAATAGCTCCTTAAAATAATGAGCATGCTTCTAGCACCATGGGGCTCATCAAGGTTGATTTCTGAATCAGAATCTTCACCTGATGCCATATTCATGGACAAATATTGATGTGTAGCCACTGTCCTCAGCACTGGTCTGAGGATGGGGGGAAAAAAACAGACAAAGCCTTCTTCTTAGAGCTTATGTTAAAAAAACCAGCCAGCCACTTGACCTTGGTTAGTATTTCTGCACACGGAGGGGGTACACTTAGGGAGGAAGTTCACCTGTGAGTCAGCTTCGCCAAACACCATCGGGTCCACTCACTTCCCCCAAGGCGGGGACCAGCCTCCTATTGCAGAGGAAGGTCTTGAGCATCTGCTATGTGCTCCTTTGCAGTCACCAAGGCAGTCAGATGACTCTCCTCCAGAATCATGTCCCTGGGATCATATCCTTGGCCAATGCCCTGAGACACCTCCAACCACCTAGGGGGGAGGTGACTTGGTGTACCTGACAACCTACCTAAAGGCTTGGCTCTTTTTTTTTATAACTGACAGATACATTTCCAGGATGTGAGAGGTGGTGACAACTGACCTCACCTCAAGGAGCCCAGCCAGACTTTCTCCATGGCCTCTGCTTTCCTCTTGGCCACAGAGCTTACTTCCAAGTAGCTATTAGGCTAGAAAACAGAACAAAAGGCTGGCCACATCTTCCAAAGTCCTGAAGTGCCCATACTCTCCTAGATTTTCTGCAGGCCCCAGGCCCCAGCCTAGGGTCCTTGAGAACACTCCACAGCAAGCAGGTTGCCAGTGGGGGACATGCCATAAAGCCTCTGTGTGGCTGCATAAGCTGGTCCATTTTTTCATTTTCATTTCCCCTCTCACTGGCTCCTAACAGAATCGTTTTCTGGTTTTGAAAGGCATCTGTAGGAATGCAGAGAACGGAACGGTGACTCAGAAGATGGTGACCGAGTCATCTGCTTTGCATTGTCGAATACATTTTTCACATGTTACTGGGTGAAACTAGCAATAAAGGGCACCAAATGCTAGAAATAGAACAAAAAGAGATAAAGAAAAAGAAAAGGAAAAAAATATATATCTTATTTCCTCTAGAGAAATCTGCCTTGACTCAGGACCTTGGTGTTGTAGGAAAAAATCATTTTGCTTTGAACAGCTCTCTTTCTGACTCACTTTTTGGAAAGAATGTGCTGAACAGATAAACCACCCTCCCCCTCCTTGCAACAGCACTGCTGAAATCTGAACGCGCTGAGTCGTCCTTGTTGACTTGTGAAAGAGATCTCTCTATATTCGTTTGGACTCTGTGCACGTCACATGATACCAATACATTCCAAATGCTAAGATACAAGATTACTACTTAACCATAGAACAAACCAACAGGAATTTTAATCAAGACAATATCCAATAATGAATAAAGATGGAATGTTTTTGGAGGGAGTCCAGAATACACATTTGGGAATTTTTAATCTTGCTCATCTTTGAATCTAGCAAAAAAATATTTTAAACTTTTCTGACCATGCCGTTTCAGGCTGAACCCCAAAACCAGCTACTATCTACAGTATTAAAGCATTTCGCTTACACAGACATTGAATTTCCAAATCTCAGCCAGTAATTGATACCAGATTAAGTTGAAATATGAATCAGTAGACAAGTTCCTTTAAATGCAAGGTTTAAGCTGAATTATTTTCTGATAGGAAAGATAAAAAGACGTCAAGATGATACTGATCGGCATGTGACAAGGCTGTTTTTAGTATTGCTACATTTTAGGATTTGTCATGTTTTAATATCCGTATTCAGACCAGATTCATTTGTCATAGTTTACCAAATTGCTTAATTATACCATACTCAGCTATTGGTGGTCCACTATTTAGCAAGAGCCTGAAAGCTGTCTAAATCAACGCTCAGTGTAAAGGAAGCTTTTTTACAATAATCATAATCAGCTGTAACTCACCTGAAATGTGAATTTCAACATGATTTTCACTGTCTTTGAAACAGTGAGAAGGCAGTGGCCCAGGAATGAGGTTGAAGGCTATAGGTCATGAAGTTATTCTTCCTCTCCTGGGTGGGGGTGGGGAGAGGGGATTGGTTTCCGCACCCACACCACCCCAAGCACCACCACCAAATGGAAACAAAGAAGACTTTCCTTCCACAATGCTGCTTCGAGAAATGCATCCATTTCTTCTAGATTCCCTAATTTATTGGCGTATAGCTGCTCATAATATGTTTTTAAAATCGTTTGTATTTCCTTGGTGTTGGTAGTGATCTTTCCTTTCTCATTCATGATTTTATTAAGCCTCGAGCCCTGGTGTTCTGGTCTTTGAAAAGGACCAAGTGATGCTTGGGAGGAAGATGCTCAAGGTGGGACGTATAGATTCAATGTGACATGTTACACTATAGGAAAGGTATTTTTATAGAACATGCACACAGTAGATCAAAGACTTCTCTGTGCTTATTTTTGTCTTCACACACCTACTAAACCTGCATTTCTGCTGATGAGTGAAATTCTAGCTCTTCAGTGATCCCAGGACTCTAAATTGATACATCATCCGGCAGCATTAAAACGCTGGTTTTGCATGGTTAAAAGTGTGGGTGCACAGTTTCACTGGGAGGAATGAGAGGAGCAGTCATTTAAAGTAAATCAAGACTAAACAAGGAAAATGAGAAAAATGGCCTGTGATAGTGCCCCGTTGGTCGTCTCGGCCTCCCAGCTGAAGGGGAGATTGGAACTGAGATGTGAGCGAGGGATTCTTCCCAGGGCTGGATGAGAGTCTTAGAGCAGCTTCTCCCACACACCCTGCGTGAGCCTCTGATGTGGGCAGGGAGGGAGACAGGGCTGAAAAAGCATTTCTGGATCAATCTTGGATAGTGATTGACTGGTGTCCACCCTTTTGCTCATGCTTGTACTTGTGCTTACACTTTATTTTTTTGTTTAAAGGATTATTTTCAAATCACCTCCAATATTACAGATTTCATCAGTGTGTCCCGACTGAACATTTCAGATGGAACCTAGCACATGCCATGGGAGCTAAAAAAGCTGGATAACTCTGAGCCATAGAACAATATCGTCACAGAACAGAACTGACAGCGTTCCCGAAGAATAGGAGAGGCTAATAGAGTTATATATGTTTTAAGAGGTAGATACAATCACGTGTGCACAATATAAAACAGAAGGTTTCTAATGATTGAAAAAGGAGGGGAAAAAAAGCTATTTGGTAGTAGCTTGGTGAACTTTGGCTGAACTTCTCTGTTTGGCAGGCTCTGGTGCGGACAGTCTAGGATGAGGCATTAGGGCTCGCATCTGAGAAGTTGACATCAAGCAGACAGCAAGACATGATATCTTATTTTCCTGAGCCATGCTGACACAAATTGAACTCCCCTTATTATTTTCTTATGCCAGTAAAGTTGCAGTTGGAACTTTAAGCATTTTGTGTGCAGATGTTGAAGGCTGGGTTGGTTTAATTTAAATAATTTGCAGATTGTTTAGTAGCACTCCAAAGACGGGAGTGTTCTTCATCTGAGTTCAATTTTATGAGCTTTGGTTTCTGATCTTCTGCAAGGTAAAACTGAAGCATTTCAGGTCCAGGAAAACCCGAGAGCTCCAAATCCTGCCGCTGCTGCCTCTGGCTTTGTTAATTGAAGAAAATGGAGAGGCCCCAGCATGGTTTTTAATTTGTTCAACTTTGTACCTTTCCATGGTTCTCTACTTGAGGAAAAACCCAGGGCCTGAGAAGGATCGAATGGGGGTTGGGATGGAGAGGGATGCAGACGAAGTATGAAAATTAAAAACCAGATGTAATGAGGACTGACTTGTTATAAAATCCTTGTTCCTGTCTCTCTGGCTAGAGAATCGTTGGATCTCCAATTTTTCTAAGCCATGGCAATTATGCATTTGCACTGTTTATGCGGCCCCCTTCCCCCACCAGACATTTCTTTCACTGATGTTTATTTACCCAGTTTTTCTACAGATTATATGTGACCTCCCTGGAGCCCAGGCATAGATGCATGATTGTATTCGCATTTATACAAGAGTCAAATGCCTTCATTTTCCAGCAAAAGATTTGTTTGCCCAGCTAGGCCCCACATACTAAACAATATGAGGGAATGCTTCTTGGAAGAAAGTAAGATGTCAGAGTACATTACAACACCCCTGGGGTAAATGGAGAGCATTCATAAAGGACTAAAGAAATGTACTTTATAATGAAATGTACCTCATATAATTTATGACCCAATACTCAGGGATGAGTTTTTCTCTTTGGCAGTGTATGTCTGTATGTGAGACAAGAGAGTGTGTGATTGTATAAAATTCTTAATAATGATCTGGGGAAAAAATGTTCTTTCCAGTTTGGGCAATGACCAAAAGTGATTTGCGCTGGCCTCTGTGAGTTGCTGAGAAGGATGTGAGGTTCCCCTTCCCTCACCTCCTGGTATGGTCAGGGTGCTGGGGGAGAGGGGACCGTGGCCTTGACTTCAGATGTGGAGAACTTCCTCTGTACAAGGGATGTGCAGAAAGAGGCGGATGGTGTGTGTGCTGGAGCCGGGTTGGGGTGGGGGTCCATCCTGTTCCTTTATTTGGGACTGTCTCAGAGCTCCCCTCCCCAAAATGGCCTTCAGCAGCAATGTACTGAATTGTTAGATAAATACCTGCAGTTGGAGTTGAAAGTCGAGGACTGTCAGAGCCTCTGTTTTTCCCTTATGATGGACAGGATGAGAGTAGCTCTGACCCTCTGACCAAACTCGTTTTTTTTTTCTTTTTTAGAAAAGAATTTTTTTTTTCTTTCTTTGCTTTAGTTCCCATACTGAAAAAGCTCACATGTTGACCTTTTGAATAGGAATGGAAGCACCATCCAGGCAAATGTAGCCTGAGTGGCAGGAACTATAGTTTATCATGAGATTTTGGAGTTGAAAGTAGTTGTAGAAATCACCTACTCTAAGCCCTCATTGTTGAGGTAAGAAAGCTGGTTCCCAGAGAGACCATGTGACTTAGCCAAGGTCATGCAGCTTGTTAGTGGAAGAACAAACCCCAGAAGTCAGGGCTCCTGACATTTTGCCCATCTTCAACCCACCACATGACGTGACCTTCCCCTGCTTCTTTGGGAATCCTGCTTCCCCCTAAGCCAACACACATAAAAAGGAACCTATGTCTCCATGCTACATCACAAAAGAACGTCCACAGATTACTCATGCAGATTTACAAGCAACTGTGTCTATAAATCCTCTTTCTTACCGCCTCTTAAACCAAAGCATCAGGGTGAGGGTGAAGAACTTCCACACCTGGGACCACCGCGGGCAGAGCCCTGGCTCTCTCTCCCTGCATCCTAGCCTGAGTTCCTCAGAAAGGTGAGCCTGGGGAATCCCTGGGTGGCTCAGCAGTTTAGCACCTGCCTTCGGCCCAGGGCATGATCCTGGAGACCCAGGATTGAGTCCCACATCGGGCTCCCTGCATGGAGCCTGCTTCTCCCTCTGCCTGTGTCTCTGCCTCTCTCTGTCTCTCTCTGTGTCTTTCATGAACAAATATATAAAACCTTAAAAAAAAAAAAAAAAGAAAGAAAGGTGAGCCTGGGGAAACTATAATGGGCTCTCTTTTTGCTAAGAATGCAATCCAAGAAATTAGGAGTGAAGATATGGGGAGAGAAATCAGGTAAAGGGGGGCAGCCCATGTGAGGGTAACGTACATTACTGACATGAAGGGGCCAGCTGAGACTTTGCTCTCTCGGTGGAACTGCAGGCCCAGAAGCCAGAGCACCTCTCCAGAGCACCTCTGGTTGAGGAAGGGAGGACAAATGTATTTACTGGGTCCCATCTCCCTTGGGTCAAAGTTCTGCCTCACAGACATCAGGTTCTCTGTACTTCTGGGCTGTGCATATTGTGGGCATGAGCAGTGAGCAGAGTCCCAAGACCACCTCAACAGGAAAGCTCTAAGACTCTGAGACTGGAGTCAAAAGATGAGGACCACCTGTCAGAGACGCAACCTGCCAGAGGTGAGGCACTGTTGGGTTGAGTTCTCCCAGAGCCAGAACAAGAGTCAGATGAGGTCAAGAGGCCCTGAGGTAGCGCATGGAAGGTGTCTGATATACCTTGAGAAATATGTTATCTCCTTTTACCTCAGTTCCCATATATAGATGAGAGAGAGAGACAACGCCACAAGGACAAATTTCAAAATTCCAATCCAGGGATCCCTGGGTGGCGCAGCGGTTTAGCGCCTGCCTTTGGCCTAGGGCGTGATCCTGGAGACCCGGGATCGAATTCCACATCAGGCTCCGGTGCATGGAGCCTGCTTCTCCCTCTGCCTATGTCTCTGCCTCTCTCTCTCTCTCTCTGTGACTATCATAAATAAATAAAAATTTAAAAAAAAATTCCAATCCAATCCTCTCTCCATCCATTACATATATTCAGTGAATACCAGATAAGTGTTGGTTGAATGAAAGAATGCTGAGTCAAATGGCTGATTGGATGACTCAGCAGTAGGGGCACCTGGGTGGCTCAGTGGTTGAGTATCTGCTTTTGGCTAAGGTTGTGATCCCGGGATCCTGGGATCGAGTCCTACATCAGGCTCCCTGCAGGGACCTTGCTTCTCCCTCTGCCTATGTTTCTGCCTCTATCTCTGTGTCTCTCATGAATAAATAAATAAAATCTTTTTTTAAATGACTCAGTAGCAGAAAGGAAAGCAAAGTACATTAATTCACAAACACAATACAATACAAAATGGCTTTGTCCTGCCCTCTTCTTTACCTTTATAATTGTTTTTTCATTGATAGCCAATGTTTTAACATATGCATACATCCCCTGATCACTTGGCAGGTGCTAAAGTTTAAAACGATTGGTATAACTCATGTCATCAGTGTCCCCCAAAGAAAAGTAAATCACCAAACAACTTCTTCCCTAATCAAGGCCATGAACTGAATTACCAGGAATTCCTCCTGCAGAATTTCTCTAGCTTATTCTTCAGTCCCCAAAGCACTTTGCCTTGACCTATGTAACAGAAGCTTGGGTTTGATGCATTTTATAAGTTGGGGTTCTGTGAGCAATTATGTATGAAAGAAAACCTCAAAATACTTGACAACCTCAAGACCAGCTGAATGTTGTTGTCCTGCCCCCCTAATGAAGTAGGGACTCAATGAAATGGTTCACAGGGATGGAAAGCTGAGGTAAATATTAAGTCTCCAAATGGTGGATCAGTGAAGGGCATGGATGCTTCAGGATGATTCCTATGGGTTCTGGGATGACTGAGCCACATGACTAATTGGAGCAGACACTTAACTCTCATTGGTCCCAAGGACCATTTTGCCTTCCCTTGACACCACCTTTGGGTATTTCCATCATGTAGGAACTCAGAGTATGGGCACTGTGAAGGCCTTTCAAAGAAACCCAATACAGAACACAAAATGGTGCAGACACTATGGAAAACAATATGGAAGTTCCTCAAAAGTTAAAAACAGAGCTACCTTACCATGCAGTAATTGCATTACTTGGTATTTACCTACAAAATACAAAAATTCAAAATACAAAAATCCAAAGGGATACAAGCGCCCTTGTGTTTATAGCAGCATTATCAACAATAGCCAAATTGCGGAAGCATCTCAAGTGTCCATTCACTGATGAATGGTTAAAGATGTTGGATGTATATATGTATACCAGGGAATATTATTCAGCCACAAAAAAAGAATGAAATCTTGGCTTTTACAATGACATAGATGAAGCTAGAGAGTACAATGCTAAGTGAAATAAGACAATATGGTTTCACTCAAATGTCGAATTTAAGAAACAACAAAAAATAAACAAAGGAAAAAAAGAGAGAGTCAAACCAGGAAACAGCCTCTTAGCTATAGAACAAGCTAATGGTTACCAAAGGAGAGGTAGGTAGAGGGATGGAGAAATAGGTGATAGGGATTAAAGAGAACACTTGTGATGAGTATTGGATGATGTATGGAAGTAGTGAATCACTATGTCGCACACCTGAAACTAATATAACACTATATGTTAACTACACTGGAATTTAAAATGAAATAGAATAAAACAAACAAAATATAATAAAACAAAGATACTCAGTGGTTTAACTACCCAACCAAGTTGGGTTGTATCCCTTAAGAAGGAGATATGTTGGAGCCCTATCCCCCAGTACTTCAGAATTTGACCTTATTTGGTGGTAGGTCCTTACAGAGGTAATCAAGGTAAAATGAGGTACTTAGTGTGGATCCTAATCCAATATAACTGTGTCCTTATAAAAGGAAGAAATTTGGACACACACACACACACAGGACACCATGTGAAGATGAAGATAGAGATCGGGCTGATGCATCTATAAGCCAAGGAATGTCAAAGATTGCCAGCAAAGCCACCAGAAGCTAGGAGAAAAGCATGGAACGGACTCTTCTTCATAGCCCTCTGAAGGAAACAACCTTGTCAACACCTTGATCTGGAACTTCTAGCCTCCAGGATGATGAGGCAACAAATTTCTGTTATTCTAAGCCACTCAGTTTTGGGTATTCTGTTACAGCATCCCTAGGAAACTAATATACTATTTATATATTGCTTATCTGTTGTACTGTGGAAATAAACGGGAGAAGTTGAGACCCAGAGAAGAGAAGTGACTGGCCAGAGGTCACAGAGAAAGTTAATGGCAGAACAAGCAGGAGCCCTCCTTGCCTGTGCAGCTGGAGATCCACAGGGCTGACCCGGGAGGGCCATTACTGTGTTCTCCAGCCCTGCTGAGCTCCACCTACACACAGTACACTGTGGGACTGGTAAATGAAGGTCCATGTAAAAGGAGGAAGGTTTTTCCTATTTTCCCTTCAAAGGAAAAAGAATTATCCCTATGATGTCCCCTAGACAGGACAGAGCTGGAACATCTACAAGCAGCTTCCCCAGGCCTCTCCCTCAGAGTCTCTTCTGCTCCCTCTGCAAATTGTTGACAAATAGTCAGCAAACTCACAACTAAGCTGATGGCTCTTGCCCCATTCCCCGTCTACCGAAGAAATGGCTGACCTTTAGAAGTGGAAGGATCGATCTGTTCTGGAGACAGCTAGAAATGGCAAAACAGGAGAAATGCAGAGGAGGCATGGATTGGGAGTAGTGGACAGCAAAGACGGCCCGTGGGCATTTCCTGGCACACACCCTGTGGGTAAAGGCCACTGGGCTCTACTGGCTTGGAAACTCCAATTTATAGACAAATGACTGGCTGTCCTTGGCAGCGGCACCTTAGTTAACAGGTAGCTTCAGATGCTCGCAAGGCTCTCACTGACCACTCTGTCAGGAGGTCCTAAAATGAGTCGGAGTGCCTGCCCATCAGGGACACAGAGGAAGGGTTCTAATTTATGTTGGCCAACAACTCTGAACCCAGTAATTCTCAATGACTCAGGGTGATGGTGTAGTAGAGAAGCATGGCTTTTGTAGGCGACCTGACCTTGGTACAGACTTCAGCTCCAGCACTTAAAAGTTTGGCTGAGCTACCTTCAGGTAGACCTAGAGGTGCATTGCTCAGATCTCACTTCACAGAATGACTTGCAGGTCTCACCCTTCCTGGGGCATCCACACCTGGTGACTGGTCCCAACATGGGCATAAAGGCCCGGCCATTTCAGCTGTTATGAGACAGTCCTGTTGGGCAGACTTTCTCCTGTTTGGTTGAGTTTTTGCTAGACCTACATTGAAATTCACCTTCTCCCTCTGCCCAGTCCTGTTTCTTCCCCATCCATTTATGGGTGCTGCTCACCCAAACATGCACACCTCAAATTCCAGCATCTACTGCTGGAGAACCCACCCACGCCCGCCTCACAGAGCCTGGCTTGATCATTTGTGAAGTCAGACTAGCAGTAGTCTTCAATAGGGCTGTTGGTCAAGAGAAAACAAGATAGCAGGTGTACAGCTTCCAACCCTGTGGCCAGCACATGGGACATGCTTATTAAAGTTGGTTTCCTCCCCTTCCCCCTTCTGAAAGCCCCTGATTCAGTGGGGAATAAGCAGCTTGACCCTTAGGCTGTCCCCCACCCACTGATGATTCCTGGACATCAGCCATGGGATAGATGGCACCGCTTCCAAGTAGCCACCTCACTGCCATCACTTCAGCCAGAAGATGAGAGGGTGGGATGTTCTGAGACATTAGCGATGGACTCATGTATTTAAGACCTAGGAACACAGAAGTGTCTGCCATGAAGGCTGCCCATTTGAAACTCAGTTCAGCAAGATAGCTACTCACTTTTTTAAATAATTGATTAGATTTTGTTTAAAATAATGGATTAGACTTTACTCAATGAAGATGCAGCCTGACCAGTACTCTTCTCGGAATTGGACTTAAGACTACAGATGCTTTCTGTCTCCAAATAGCAGCTGGAGGATTGGGGAGCGAGCCTGGAAAGTCTGCCTTTCCTGGGAATGCCCCCTGTAAAACTCGGTCAGGGATGGAAAGAAAGAGTCAATCAAGAAGAAGAGAATCCAGGATAGAAATTCCCCCACACAGTAGTTCTCTGGGTGACATCCAGCCTAGTTTAATAAAGGAACCAGAGTTTCCATCTGATAGCTATTAAAGCAAGGGACTTAAGAGAATTATTGGTTGTATTCGAATTCCACGTGTCTTCAGGGCCAGTGCAAGAATGAAAAGCGGAACGAGTGTTAGCATCCATGCCCTGTAATCTCTGAGATGGAACCCAGGCCCCAGAGGTCTGAGAAGCATCATACTGCTCCCCCCTGCCCAGGGAATACTCTGAGGGAGGTTTCTCTCTGGCTTCTGCTAGGATGAGGTTGTGAAAGGCTTGAGAATTGTGTTGTGAGCTGAAAACCCACATTCCTCAGTGATTTCACCTAGGGAGGAAGGCCTTCACAGAGGGCCAAACAGAGGAAGAACACAACTTTGAAGTGCTTGGAAAGCAAAGCCAGGCACTTACCTGATCCCACTAGGAGGCACTAAATGCAGAGGGGTTGTCTGGAAGAGACAGCCAAGTGGAACAGACAGTGGCCACGTTAGACAGGAGGACGCTGAAGACCGTGTTGTGGAGGGAGTCAACTCTGGTCACAAGAAAAACATTCCAGACAGAAACCCAGAATTGGAAATCTTGCTGGGAAGAGACAAGACTCCATTGTCACATTTGGCCTTATGGGGCCAAAGGCACAGAGCGGTTTTGAGGACGAGGTAGGGGGCTGAGGGTGGAAGGAGAGGTTTACGAGGGAGAGCTCTCCTGACTGCTGGAGGGGGAATTGCTTTCAGGAATTCAGCCAGGAGAGTCCTGTCAACATGAAGAGGATCATCTGAAAACCGCAGGCATTGAAACGAGGCCCTCACAAGCATCCAGGTCCTTCCGGGAGACTGGTCTGTAAGGAGAGATGGAAAAAGCGAGGAAAATGCACTGGGGATGAAGTGAAGGGGGAAGAGAAAAGTCAAGGTCCTATAAATAACCGAGGAAACCACAAAATAAGTTTTTAAACAGAGGTATGTGGTGGTTTCCTCACACACACACACACACACACACACACACCAAGAAATACAAACTTTTTGAGGCCCCAGCGGCTCCTGGATTCCTTGGAAGCACGTGGAGCAGGGCAGAGTTAGGAAGGAAACCGGCATTCATCCAGAACCTTCCATATAGCAGGCGCCTTACGAAGCTCTGCCTTGAATTCCACAGACACCTGAGATGGCGATCATCCCCTCCAAGGTGCCAGTGAGAGAACTGGCCTTGAACAAGACCAAGTGCCTTGTCCAGCTTCCCATAGCTGAAGAGACCCAGAGTGGGATTTGAACCCCGGCTTTTTCACTGTTACCCAAGATATAAGAGATCCTAACCTGATCCTGGCCCTCCAGGAGACCTGCCGATATAGAGAGGGGGCAAGCTGTGCGAGAAAGGGATTCATAGACCAGAAGCGTCCCTACCACAGTGTAGCCACACCACATCCAGCCAGCAGAATAATGGAATAAGTTTTCTTCCTGGCGCCCAACCTTGGTAGGCAAAGGTGTGTGGAGAGAAGATTCCTCTCCCCATTGGGTGAAGAGATCGAGAGGGGGGAATTCGCTGAAACATCTGGCTAGTGAAACCAGAGTTCTAAAGGAAATTCCAACTGTCAGGGAGGCCCTGAATGAAAGGCAGACAAGGATCTGAGCATCTTTCTTTTGTTTCCCATCCTTTGCCCAGGGCTGCCCAGTGACCTATGTCCCTAGAATGATTTTTTTTTTTTTTTCCGAGGGTGTGTGTAAATCCAAGTCAGGGGAAGCAATTAGGCAAAGAACAGCTCAGGTAGGGGTCCTGATGGGAGATAACTACATTAAGAGACAGGCTGAACCAAGATGCTCCCTGGGGAGAGGCGGGGGGAGACTGGGCATCAGGAGGCAGAGCTGGGGCAACCCCGAGCATCCCCCTCCCAGAGGCGGGGGCAATCACTCACTGTCAGGGTGTTTCCGGGGGGCAGAAAGGCAGACCTATGGGCTGTGCCAGCCCATAATTACCCACTCCCTTTCCTGCACTTTTAAACTCCTGTGGTAGGTGTTCATCAGTAGCTCATTTCCAGTGAAAGAACCTGACTTTTCAAAATTAATATGTGCTTGTTAGCTCTGCCCTAAGTCAATGTATCATGTTAATTACACTTGGCAATAAGGAATCACGCATTCGAGAGAGCAAGTTGGTGCAGGAAGCTTGTTATGACTGATGAGTGTCGGAAATGTTTCGGGGAGGCAGCTGTGGGGCAATTGTGGGGCATCCTCTGGGCCCCAAGCCAGTGGTGAGTGCATGCTGCCATTCATCTCCGAGGAGAGGGCCTGCCCTCCGTTCGCCGGCCCCTGGGGATCCCTCCCTGAAATGGGGGCACTGGTCTTTGCTGGCAGGTGTGTCATGACATGGCAAATGGGAAGGGCCCTGGTGTGGAGTAGGTAAGGACATGTGAGTGTGCTGGCCACGCTCTGGCCTCGCAGGTTGATACTCTGCCACCCTGGACACTGCTCCAGCCACCCCCACCCCTGCACATGGCTCCCCACTGGGTGGGCCGACTGTGAGCACCAGCAGGGTGAGGGGAGGCAAGGAAGAGAATGAGACCGGGATATACATTACCCTGAGGCTCCCTCCCTCCCTCTGGGAACCCCCCCAAGATGAATTGCACCCCTGCAGAGGAGGTCAAGGCTCCTACTGGGCCACCATTTCTATGCAACCTTCTCTCTCTCCAAGTTCTCGTGACAGCTCCCTCCCCTTGTAGCTCCCCCACCTTGTGGTTCCCCTACCCTCAGCCCATTGCTCTGAAATAGTCCCTTAATTAAGTTCTAGCCAGATGATCCCAAACTGGGGGTGCCTTTTGCTCCCTGCCAGGACCACGACTCACACCGCAAGCTTTCCTCTTCAGGGCAGGCAGATAGGAGAGATCAGTGGTGGAAAAGAGCTGCCACCTCCGGTCACATCACAGCCTATGGGTGCTTGGGCGAGAGGCCAGCAAGGCCACTGCGGGAGCCACCAGGAGCAGACCCCCCACTCCCAGGCTAGGGAAGGGAAGGGAAGAGAGGGGCAGGCCTGCGGTAGCTGGCAGGGGAGAAGAGGTTCAGGGATGATGAGCAGGTGGCCCTGGAGACATGCGTCTGCTTGCTCTGACCTCCCGGCCACGGCCAAGGTGACCACACCTCCATTCACAGCCCCAAGGTGCTGCCCTCAAGGGGACTTCATTTCTGTGCCACCCCGTGCTACATTGGCAGAGGGCTGGAGGAAAGGGAGGGAGATGCTGGCAACAGTAGAGGGAAAATTAAGAACTGAGATCAGAAATCTGAAAAATAGCTGGAGAGCAGCACATCGTGCAGAAGGTAACCGGCTTAGGTCTGTCGGCTGCTCTCCTAGAACTGGTCCCATCTGCGGGCAGAGTGTGCCCTGGCCTGAGCATCAGGAACTGAGGGGACACTCCCAAAAGAGGGTCCTTCTCAAGATGCCTGGATTTATTCCAGGGGAGATTTGTTTTTTCCCCCATGTGAGTCTTGATTAAAGGCAAACAACACCTTAAGAGAGTGAATTAGAAATCTCCCCCCTCAGATCCTCCAGAAAATTCTAGAAGAGGACCTAGAAAATGCCTCTAGGGAGAGAAGAAGCCAACAGAGGGATGTCTGGTGGGCAGGGGTACCTGTCCCACCACAGTGTGAGCTCTTGTTTCACCTAGAGGCCGAGAAGTTTTGGAAACCACTGTTCTAAAAAATACCATAAAGATCTTGGATGCATAAATGTATGAGAGTCTACACCAGAGTTAAGGAACTAGGTCTCAGGACCTGTGGGTTTTACTAAGGATGGCAGGTTTAAAAAGATGGCCACCAATTCTTTGTGACCCCTCTCGTGGAGAGATGGTCTGACCTCTCTCCCCCTGAGCTCCAGTGGGCCCGTGACTGGCTGGCGCTGTGATTTTCCAGGCTGGGTCAGCAAAGGCCTACAGCAGCCTCTTTGTTCACTGGACCACTCCTTAAAGATGCGGGCTCCCATGTAAGAAGGCTAGTGACTGGGAGATACCACGTTGGAGGCCCTCAAGCAGGCGTGCTGGAGCACTCCCAGCCCGACTTCCTTCAGCCACATTGGCCAAGTGCTAGGCCTGGGACAAAGCAGTCACCTTAGATGTGCCTCCTTCAGCCCCTGCAGCTCTTGCTCAGCCACTGGAGAGAGCTGAGATGTTCCCCCTGGGTCCTTACTGAGTTTCTGACCCACAGTACCCACATACAGGCATGAAATGAGGGTGTTCCTCTACTGAATTTTGGTGTGGCTGCTTCCACAGAAATAGATCACTGGAGCACTTGGAAAGGAAGAAGGCATTGACGAAGGAAGAGAGGAGAGAGAGAGAGACCTAAACCTCTCTTAAGGCTCTTTTTTTTTTTTTTTTTTTTTTTTTTTTTTTCCTGTTCCTGCTTCTTGCGTGTCCTGTTTCAGACCTGGCCTCATCTATCTCCCCAGCCCCTGTCTGTCCCACACTGCATTAACCATCATGGACCCTTGATATGTGGTAGTGTGGCTCCTTTCCTAGTACCCAGGAGCCCTTTTTCATGCCCTGCAATTACCTGACAAACTCCTGTTCATTCTCCAAAACTAAACTCTTCTGGCACTTCCTCCAGGCAGCCTTCTTGGGACTCCCTACCTCTGCTGCTGCTGCTGCTGCTGCTAAAACCTGTGCTTGTCCCTGTGATAACACTTCTCATGCAACCATCTTCTCTGTGGGCCTATGACCACCAAAGCATCTCTGTTTGACTCTTGTCTAGTAGGGGCACAGTCACTCTTACTTGATATTTGTTCAATAAGTGAATGAATGTAGTAGATCTTCAAATTCCATCCTCCCAACTGTGTGATCTTTAGGCAGATTTCTTAGCCTCCCTGATCCCAACCCACGTGGAGCTGACATCATGGAGGCAAAGAGTAAACGGTAGTAGCTCTCATTAGTACCTCAGACCTATTCACCAACAATCATGCATAACAGTGATTCTGTGACTTAGAAAGGTGAAACATGGGCTCGGAAGCCCTACTTCTAAGGGGACCTTGAACGTAACATGCATTCTTAAGACCTGGGCAGAACCTCCCAAAAGAGGGTCCTGGGGAGAGCAGAGGAATGGGGAGGCAAAGAAAGGAGGATTAGAGGGATGCCTGGGTGGCTCAGTGGCTGAGTATATGCCTTCGGCTAGGTCGTGATCCCAGGGTCCTGGGATCGAGTCCCACATTAGGCTCCCCACAGGGAGCCTGCTTCTCCCTCTGCCTATGTCTCTGCCTCTTTCTGTGTGTCTCTCATGAATAAATAAATAAAATCAAGAAAGAAAGAAAGAAAGAAAGAAAGAAAGAAAGAAAGAAAGAAAGAAAGAAAGAACAGAAAGCACCCCTCACAGAGGGCCAGACTGTGGCACACTTGTGGAGCTAACTTCGAGAAACCGACTTTGCCTCACCTGCCAGGGGCAAGCACATGACCTTACCCTTCCAGCTAGAAGCTGTGGTCAGGTTATTCCCTGACCGGCACGTCCAGACATGAGTGACATTCCATACTACCAACTCTGGGGACTTCACTAACATCCACTAATGGCCTTTTGTGCGTGCCGTGTGCTGTGTTCATGATCCTTCAGGAACTGCCTTCCAAACTCACTCAGCCTCCTGCCTTCGTGGGGTCTGCAGGAAGGGGGCTGGACACTGAGCATCAGCCTCCATGTACACAGGACCAGGAGACAAGGGCTAAGCAGAGCACTAGAGGGGACCCGATGTCATCCTGAATTAACACTTGGGGCAGGCTGATGCTCCAGCAGCTAACGGGTTAAATCTAAACTTGCTGCCTGTCTCTCTCTTCCTGACTGCATTGTCAGTTCCAAAAAAAGGCAAAACAAGTTTGCCTGCCTCATCTTTGGACACAACTGATATATGTGTGTTAAATTATTCAACTATCTAGCAAGAGACATCCCTGTGACTGTAATTTGGTCTTTGGGTCTTTGTAATACAGACTGATCTGTTTGCATCTTGACTATTCAACACCACAGTTTTCCACCACAGAATATAAAAATGAAGGGATGTCAATAATCTAGTCCCTCCTTTCTTCAGTGGGAATTTGAAGCCCAAAGAAGAGTGACTTTTAAAAAAGAAGAAGAAAGGAAGGTAAGGGGGGAGGGAGGGGGAACTAGCCTCCAGCATAAGCCACGCACCCAGACACTGTACGTAATTGTACATTACATACATGCTTGACATACATTACATCACGTGATCTTCACAAACACCCTGAAAATCCCCATTTTATGGATAAGCAAACTGAGGCGTGAAACCCTGAAATAATGTGTTAAAAGTCATCCAGAGGCTAGTGAATGGCAATGCTAGGACTCAGATACCAATATGTCTTCTTCAGGGTATATTTCAAAGACCACACTGTCGATCCAGAGAAGACAACATAGGAGCAAATTCTACAGGCCCAGGTAGACAGAATCTGAAAAGTTAGGTGGGATGGGGTCAGGAGAGAGCTTCAGCTCAGCCGGAGAAGCCCAAGACCAGGGTAGACGCTGTTGGTAGCTTTGTAGACACAGGGCATTGGCTAATATGTTGGTGGCCTACCCAATCTCACAGCCCATTGCCTTCCGTCTATGTTATTTTCAGGCACAGGGGTCTCTGGGCTCATGGGGCTTACCAAAGCCAGAGGGGGTCAGGGGCCCACAGACCATGAAGGAGGGTTCCGGGTGAGCCTTACTTCACTACTTTTCTTTGAGAGTCATTCATTATCTTCTTTAACCAAGAACTCAATTATTTCCTTTCATAAAATGTTCCAGCAGCACCATCTGAAGATAACTGGATATCTCAAACTTCACCACTGACCTTGGGGATGTTCCTTAGCTTCCTGATGCCTGTCTTCCAATGTCTGTAAAAAGGGGCTCATAATTGTATTTATCCAATTATCCAGACGCTTATACAACATGAGTTGTTGCAATAATTAATCTAGTTAATACCTGCCAAGTGTTTAGAATAATGCTTACCACATAGTAAGGACAATATATATGTGTTGTTATTATGATATTTTATTTCTGATTCTTTCATTTTTTGTAGATTTTAAAAATAATTGCTGCATTAGTGATCGTAACCTTCTCAAGACACAGGCTAATTTTAATGGATGTGGCCGTGACCTATTTTTCAAATAATTGCTGCTTTAAATTGAAAAGTCCCTCTCTCATAATTTGACAAGTGGCATATTTTATTGATGTTCCAAATTTTGTGGGGTTTTTTTCTAAATCATGTCGAACATTATTTTATTCAGAGAGTGAAAAATACTCCATCTGACAGACCACTAACTACATAATTGCTTTAAAGAAATCTTAGCAGGTGAGAGTTTTTTGCCAAACCAGTCATGGTAACATGTGTTTTCTGATGTAGAGGAGAAAAAAAAAAGGCTCTAATAGCTATAATATCATTTCACGTCTCTATGAAAGTTGAAACACAGAGATGGAATATGAATTCTTGGTTGAAGCAAAGGAGACCCACGGTTCTATTTTTAGTACAGGAAAGTTCAGACTAGCAGCTCTGAAATGATTCTATCTGCTACCTTCCAAATTACTGTAAGGCAGACGATGGAGTAACAAAGAACAAGAGTTACTTTCGTATTAGCATATACGTCATGTTTAATCAATCAGAGAAGAACTGTAATTACTTTGCTCTCTTTTCCACAAACTTTAAAGAAAGGGAGTCATGAACTTATAAAGTAAATGTCATCCTGTTTGGATAGTTATAGTTTTAGAGGTAATTTGTTGCAGATTTTATTCAGATAGCTGGTAATTATTTCCTTTCCAGCCCATCTTCAATCCTACAGGCCATTTCAAACACAAAACATAAGGACTACAGATACAAAAAGGAATCCATGTTACAAGCTAATTATTGTAACTTGCTTCATGGCAAGCAGATTTGTTTATTGCCCTGTGACTTACCTCTCCAAGCAAGGATCACCTGGGTGAATGGAAGAATGCAATGGTCAGGAGGCACATGTTCTTGGGTCTCCATCATCAGTCAGGGGGCCCGGCACGGTTTGGAGGGTGGAGGGTAGGAAATAGAGAAGTCAGGTAAGTCTGTATTCATATTCTAGTGTCTATCCTTGGGCAAGATCTTTAATGTTTCTGAAGTTTCATTTCCTCAATTATAAAATGAGAATATTAACCCTATCCTCAATGGATGTCTTTGAAATGGAATCAAGATTCCCCCCCACACAACAAGCACACAAACACACACATACACCAGGATAGTACCTGACTTTAGTCACTTGTAGTAGGCACATAAGATATGACCTCTTTTGCTAAGTGAATCATCCTCTACACCTTTCCATTTATGTTCCAGCATTGTGACTGCCTAGCTCTTCAACTTTGCTGCCACTCAGCTGGGAGAATTGTCCTTGGGGCATCATTCCCCCATACCCTCCTGTCTGTCCAAGAGGAAGCAGATGCCAGTGGGTACTTCCCAGGCAGGACTCAGAAAGCCAATGTGAGCTGCTCAGAAACCGAGTTGGAAAACTGGGGCTAAAAGAGAGAAGATGACTGGCTCGAGAACTTGGCTCACTGAGTCCCTCTGCATCTTCTCGAGTCCTCAGTGCACACTGCAACCACTCCACGGACTTCCCTGGGGTTTAGGAACCTGGGACGTCTCCAGCAAAGGCTCCAGCCCAAATCATCGGATACACCTACAAACTCACATCACGGGAAATGGGCCAGGCCAAATGGCTTCTCTCAAACTTCTTAAGGCGCACCCTATGTTGAAAAATGAGAACTCATTCCCCAGGTGATGACACAGTTTGGGTGCGTCCATTTCTGAACTGATTCACTCTTTGATTAATTATGCTTGGCGAGATGATTCTTCCATATTGAAATCATCATTC
This sequence comes from Vulpes vulpes, assembly GCF_048418805.1. Lineage (NCBI taxonomy): Eukaryota > Metazoa > Chordata > Mammalia > Carnivora > Canidae > Vulpes > Vulpes vulpes. Next base: position 11,380,527 of record NC_132784.1, on the reverse strand, counting down.
AACCAGTCTTCAGACTGCATGAGCCTTCCTTGCCTGCAGTAGACTCTACCCCTAGACACCTGGCTTGTCCTTCTGGATGCTCTCTGTCTAGGGGGTTGAAAGACCACTGGAGTGGAATGCAGAGACCTGGCTCTCACTCCATCCTAGATGAGAGACCTGGCCAAGTCACTGCTTGGCCCCTGTCCCTTCCTGTGTAAAGCAGATGGACCAATTCATGTTCTAGCTATCTCACCAGGATTTGTCAAAGGAACCACTGTATATGAAAAGGCTTTAAAAAGGTACAGTGTTACATGAGTATAAGGAATTCATACTATCAATTGAAATTGCTCCTTTCTCAGAAGTGTCTGATGCTCCATATACCATATACCTTCTTGCTTAGGACAACCTGCTTCCTGAAGAGGCTACATGCTCTTTGCAAGAGAGACCACATTAAAAACAAAACAAAACAAAACAAAACAAAACAAAACAAAACAAGGAGTGCCTGGGTGGCTCAGTCTCTTAAGCGTCTGCTTTAAGCTCAAGTCATAATCCTGGGGGTCCTGAGATGAAGCCTCACATTTGACTCCCTGCTCAGCAGGGAGTCTGCTTCTCCCTTTCTCTCTGCTCCTGCCCCAGTTTGTGCTCTCTCTCTCTCTCTCTCTAAAATAAATAAACTCTATAAAAAATTTTTAAAAACTAATTTTTTTACCTTCCACATAACATAATAAGTACTTATTTTTAAAATAATAATAACCACCCAGTTTCAGGCACATAAGAGACAATTGATTAATTTTTTTAATGAATTAACCTGAATTGGCCTCAATCAGGCATGTCAAAAAGACTGTGGAGGCCAGGCTGGCCAGGTAGGTTAGTGAAACAGGCCCAGTCTATGTGCAATAGGCACAGAGATGAAGTGAGGGGCATTGTGCCCCACCTAAAGGGGCAACCCCTACTTAGCACCAGCCAACTGGGGACAAGTAGGAATGTGGCCCAGCTTTGCCAGGTTAACTGATTTTCTGAGAGCCAGCACCCAATTTTTACAGGAAGTTAGTTCATGCTTATTCAAATTTTTCCCAACACGGTGAGCCCAACACATGCAGGCCAAGAGATGGGCCCAAGGATCACAGGTGGCCAGTGGGCCCCTATTGACAATCTGTGACTGATGGATTCAGTCAATTACACCTCGTTCTTTTTTTTTTGAGATTTTATTTTATTCATAAGAGACACACAGAGACAGAGACAGGCAGAGGGAGAAGCAGGTTCCCTGTGGGGACCCTGATGTGGGACTCGATCCCATGACCCCAGGATCCTGACCTGAGAGCCAAAGGCAGATGCTCAACCACTGAGCCACCCAGGCATCCCAATCATGCCTCATTCTAACCAATAAAAACAAACACAAAGATTCCCATCACACCCAGTTCTACTTCTCCCAATAGCTGATTGAAACAACCAGGGTCAGGCCTGCCCCTAGTGATCCTGCAGACCCTCGACCCTGACAACCCCCTGTGGGAATGGCCAGCATGCCCCCTCTGGCTGTGACAAGTATATAGCTCATGCCACATGCATGCAACTCAATAATCAGCATAGAATGAATGTCTGTGTCTCCCCCAAAATTCGTATGTTAAATCCTAATGCTCAATGTGAAAGTAGGGCCTCTTTTGCTTTCCCACACTAGACCCTCCCCTAGAGGAAGAGGCTATTCCTTGTCCAGAAGGTTTTGTTGATCACAGCCACCATGGCGCCAGCTGCTGGTTCTCCCTCTGAGGGACCATCTTAGAGGCAGCTGTCACCTTTACCTGCTGTTACCTCCACCATCCCACATGAGAATTCAGACTCCTTTGGGGGAACTTGTCTTCTCCTTACCCCAGGCTGATGAAGAGCCTCCCCTGAGATTCTTCAAGCCAGAATTGAGGCAATCTCTCCAGTGGCAAACATTTTGTGATGAGACATCCATACACTGTGAGTGGAAGTGTCTGGCACCATGTGGAGGAAGCAAGGAAGGACAACGAAGTAGGCAACAGAAAGAAACAAATGACAGAGAAAGAAAAAGCAACAGACAAAGAAAGAGTGAAAAGAGTGACTCTTGGAGGCGGCCCAACTCCCGATACCCCGTGTTCCAGGAGCCTTTTCTGCATCTCTGCCCACCAGCCTGGTTTGATTATTCAACTCCTCACTTCATTTTGTGCGATACTCCTTGGTGTTCAAAAAGTGCCTCCCCCCTTTCTCTAACCTAGCATGAGGTAGGGTTGGGTTTTACCTCCAGAGACCGAATTCGCTTTCTGAGATGCTCAATGCGTGTGTATGCATGAAGAGTACATGCCCTGGGCCCTGTAGGGGCTCACAGTTGCATAAGGAAGAAATACAGGTGCACAGGTAAGCACAAAGCGTGACTCAGGTAGGGACGGGTGGTCCAAGCCAGGACATTTCACCCAGTACCCCAGGGCCTGGGCTGGGGACTCTCAGAGGAAGGCACATCTGCAGTGAAGGATGCAGAGGAAGGAGCCAGGTAAAGAGGCTACAGGGCAGACAGTGACAGTGACAGAAGAAACTGAATTTGCAAAGACCAAGAAGTGAGAACCACAGGACATGGTAGGGAAGGAAGAGGAATTGCAGTTGACTAGGGGAGCAGGAAAGACAAGATGGGGGCTGGTGGGCAGAAGCCAGGGTGTGGGGGTTTTCCTTCCCCCTACCTGTGCAGGTGCGTGGACTTCCTTCCACTAGCAGTGGGAGCCACAGAAACTTTTAGGCAGGGAAGTGACAGTCGCACTTCAAGACAAGAAGGCTGCTCCAGTTCTAGGAATCGACTGGACACTCCCTCATCCTGTCCCCAGCAACAAGGAAGGCAGTGAGTGGAAAAGAAGCTTCTTCTCTGGCTGAGAAGGAATAGTGTTTTCCAGGTACTCCAGACTTTTTCTTCTTACAGCTCACTGGTTAGAACTGGGTTAGACGACCGTCCCTATGACCGTACCTATGACCTTCCCTCTTGGCAACGAAGGCTGGGAGAGAGAGGGCCTGACTTCTTTAGTCTTTTCATAGGAGGCAAGCAAGGAGGAAAAAAGGCTGAGGTGGCTCTTACGGAGACAACTAATGTCTAGTGCCTAGCAGGCAAGCTTCGAGGTCTTTTTTACTTGTTTGTTTTGTTTTGGTTTTTTTAAACAGCTTTATTGAAACATAATTGATTTACCTGCCCCCAAGAAACCCAGCACTGTTTAATGTATATAATTTGATGAGCTAGGACATATGCATATGCTTGTGGTACCATCACCGTAATCATGGGAATTAATGTATCTGTCACCTCCCAAAGTTTTCTGGTGTCCTTTTATGGTATTTTGCTTTCGTTTTTTAGTTAAGAACCATTATGAGACCTACCCTCGTAAGGGTTTTTTTTTTTTTTTTTTGAGATTTTATTTATTTATTCATTAGTGACACAGAGAGAGAGAGGCAGACATAGGCAGAGGGAGAAGCAGGTTCCATGTGGGAAGCCTGACGTGGGACTTGATCCCAGGACTCTGGGGTCACGACCTGAGCCAAAGGCAGACTCTCAACCACTCAGCTGCCCAGGCATCCCCCCGCCCCTTAAGTTTTTTTTTTTTTAACCCCTTAAGTTTTTAAATGCACAACACCATAGCCACAATAGGCACTGCAGATCAGATCATACAGCGGAAGTCTAGAACTTATTCACTGCGTACGGCTGAAACTTTGATACATTTGAATAGCAACTCCCAGCCCTCCAGCCCTGGTGACCACTATTCTTTTCTCTGTATCTTGTATAAGTGAAATCGCACTTGTCCTTCTATGATTGACTTATTTCACTTAGCATAACGACCTCCAGGCTCATCTGTTATTGTAAATGGTAGAATGTTCTTCTTTTTAAAGGATGAATAATTTTTTAAAAAGGATGAATAATGTTTCAATGATGTATGCACCACATTTTCTTTATCCATTCATCTGTTGATGGACATTTGGGTTGTTCTCATATCATGGCTATTGTACATAATGCTGCAGTGAGCACGGGAGTGCTGATATCTCTTCCAGATCCTGATTTTAATTGTTTTGTATGTATACCCAGAAGTAGGATTTCCAGATCATATGGTAGTTCTCTTCTTAATTTTTTGCAGAACCTTCAGTGTTTTCCATAGCAGCTGCACTAATTTACATTCCCACCAACTGGACTTAGAATCCCAGTATATAGGGTTCCAATTTCTCAACATCCTCACCAAAACTTGTTATTTATTTTTTTGCACATAATAGCCATCCTAACAGGTGATAGCTTACCATACTTTTGATTTGCATTTTCCTGATGATTAGTGACATGGAGCCCCTTTTTAGATATCTGGTGAAACGTATATCTTCTTTGGAGAAATGTCTATTCAAGTCAATTTTTAGTCAGTTTATTTGTTATTTTGCTATTAGATTATAGAATAATCCATGTTTGGGATATTAACTCTTTATCAGATCAATGATTTGAAGATATTTTCTTATTCCATAGGTTGCAATGAGTTAAGGACAAATGGGGCTAGGCAGGGCTAAGTAGGGGGCCACGGAATCAGGTCCACAAAAATCCCCAAAATGCTGAGATGTAAGTAAACCAGAGAGATAAATAAACCAGACCATCCTGTCCCAGGTGCCAGAGGTGAGGTCTTGTTATGACGGCTACTTGTGATCAACAAAGAATTACTGGACCCTAAAAAAGAAGTAAGCCATTGAAAGTGTTATCACTAGTCCTTACTCAACGGTGACATCAATAGATATGCTAAAAGATTTAGGTTCCCTGGTTGGCTTTCAATAGAAGACCAACCCTTCTGTCCGTGGCCTCTTACTCCTGAGAGCTTCCTCTCTATCTTTACTTAATAAACTTCTATCCCTTTACTCACTCTCCTGTGTCCCAGAGATTCATTATTTGACTCTGTGATACAAGAACCAAGCTCTCCCGTATTAGCAAGACAGACATATAGGCCAATGGAACAGAATAGAGAGCCCAGTAGGAAACACACACATATATAGTCAACTGGTCTTCAACGAGGGTGCCAAGAAGGTGCAAGGAAGAGAGAACAGTCTCTTCTATAAATGGTGCTGAGATAACTGGACATTCATACCCACAAGAATGGAACTGGACCTCTAACTTATACCCATATGCAAAATCAACTCAAAATGATTAGGTCTGAACGTGTGAAATTCCTAAAAGAAAACATAGGGGGAAGTCTTCTTGCCATTGGTCTTGGCAGTGATTTCTTGTGGTTTTGGATACCAGAACCTCAGACAATGAAAGCAAAATTAGGCAAGTGGGCCTGAAGCAAATGAAAGGGTTTCTGCAGAGCAAAGGAAGCCATCCACAGAACGAAAAGGTCTTTTTCACTGATAAGGAAGCTGAAACACCAGCCAAGGAGAATGCCTTAGCAAAATGCAGGCACTGTTGGTGGCAGGATCAGGGCTGGGAGTCAGGACTCCTGCCTCCTGGCACTGTGTCCTCTCCACTGAGCCCCACCGCCAAGGTCTCAACCTCCAATGTTAGAATTGATCAAGACACGTCTACACATATTCTCTCCAATCAGTTCATCTGAAGCTCCTGATCCACCTGTAATGAAATCATTAATATTGTGGGGATCAGATGACAGGACAGACTTGGAAGTGTTTTAGGCGTGATTTCAGGGGCTATCAGGTCTCCCTGATCTTACCTTGCCCCCCTCACCTTCTTACCAGGCTTTTGTCCCAGAAAGCAAGTGAGGATCCAGTGGACGGAAAGAAGGAAGGCAGAGGGATTACCAAAATGGGCTCTAGCTCATCCGCCTAGGTTCCCTGCCTGTCTTTTAACCCACCCAGATTTTAACCCACAGTCCAAATAAGAGCCCTGGTTTCAGGGGCCCATAGGCCCATAGGCCTATAGGGTCCTGGCTCTGTCTGTGACAGACAAGAAAGACTGAAGCCTTAGTTCTCTTCCAGAAAAATGGAGAGTGGAATTGGATGTCCACAGGGGTCTTTGCAGCTTCAGAATGTCAGGATACACTTTCCCCCAAAGCTCCAAACCTGCTGGTCAAATGGATTTCTAAAGTATGTGTGCAGAGGGTCTCCAGACTTCCTGAAACAAACGACCTCTGTTCTTTGAGCCTCTTCTCAAAGGAACTACTTCTACTCACTGCCTTCGGCTCCTCTTAGAATCCCCCTCCTGCTGCCACGTAGAAAGCACATCTCCCTGCGTGACCCCAATTTCAAGTCTTGGCTGGGAACAGGCTCAGAGAAACCTCATGCCTTGTGCTCCTCTGCACCTAGCAAAGTACCATGCGGAAACCACAACCATACCACCCGACGTGTGAGCCTGGGGGCTTCTCCCCCCTTCAGACTGCAGGGATGGGGCAGGGGCAGAAGGAGGAAGGAGAGGTAAAGGGCCAGCCGGCTCACACCTCACTTATTTGTAAGTAGCCCATGTGGTTTCACTTTGCACCCACTTCTCCAGTGGGAGTCTGCATGTTAGCACCTGGGGACACCTGTCTCCAATTAGCTCAACCGTTTCCCTAAGAAATGATACCCCCAAGAAGATGGGACTCCAGCAGTCTCCTCCAGCCCACAGAGCGAGTTGTGGCTTTGTCCGCGCTCTCCAGCCAGCAGCGAAGCAGAAATAGGAAAAGGGACAGAGGAGGGAGATTCAGGAGGACTTCCGTGTGGGGCGGCATGAAGGAGCAGAAACACCTCCCCAGCCCTGAACCTGCACTCTGGCCCCGGGAACACCTGGTGGCCTTGTGGCTGCCAGGCATGGAGATGCTTGGCATTCCTCAGTGGCCACGCTGGACCAGAAATGGAAGCCAGCCTATTCAGAGGGCTTCAGAGGGCTCTGGGGCTGCGGGGTCACCTTTTGGGGGTCTGGCTGGATTTCATGGTCCCGGCTGTCTGGATGATTTGCTGAGGATTCCAGCCCACTGGGCCGCCTGCTGAGGGGCCTCACCCAGCTGTGGAAAGGCTGCCAGTTGCTCGGCTGGGGCTTCAATAACACTAGAAAAACAAAACAATCCCTCCTCCCCTCGGCTACCTTGAGAGTTCCCCCTTAACGCATTTGATTGACTGAAAGTAAATTACTTATTCTCACATCTTCAGCAGGAGATCAGACTTCTAATACAGAGCTAATAGGGCTCAGTCCTAATACAGAGACAGGGAAGGATGGCTTTCTGGAATCACAAGCACAAACTGTAATTCTATTTCGAAAGTGAATGCATTGATGAATTCCTACGATCGGATTCCTAGGTCTCTGGGCAAACAAGCCAGGAAAAATCCTCATGGCTCGACCCCTTAGGTTTTTCGGTTTTTTAATTCATGTACCATAAAATTGAGATATAAATCACAAACCGTAAAATCTGCCCCATTTAAAGTGTACAATACGATGGTTTTTAGTATATTCAGAATTATGCAACCATCACCACAATTTAAATTTAAAACATTTCTATCACCCCAAAGAGAAACCTGTTAGCCATCACTCTTCTCTCCTCCCTCTGTATTTCTATTTCTATCTATTCTGGACATCTCCTAGAAAAAGAATCATACAATATTTGTCTTTCTGTGACTGGCTTCTTTTACTTAGCTGAATGGTTCCAAGGGTCATCCACACCATAGCCTGTGTCAGTACTTCCTCTCTTTCTAGGGCTGAGCACTGTTCCATTGTATGGATGTACCACACTTTGTTTATCCACTCCTCAGTTGATGGACATTTGGGTCATTTTCACTTTTTTTTTTTTTTTTTTTTTAGAGTGGAGGGGAGGGTCAGAGGGAGAGAGAGAATCTCAAGCAGACTTCACATCCAGCATGGAGCCCGACCTGGTGCTCCATCTTATGACCCTGAGATCATGCCTGGGTTGAAATCAAGAGTTGAATACTTAATCGACAGCCACCTAGGTGCATTTCCACTGTTTAAATGATTATGAACAACGCAGCTATTTACATACAGGGTTTTAAAATAATTTGGAAGAGTTCTTTCAGTTTGACCTCTCTTTAAAAAATAACCAGGCTTGGGATCCCTGGGTGGCACAGTGGTTTGGCGCTTGCCTTTGGCCCAGGGCGCGATCCTGGAGACCCGGGATCGAATCCCACGTCGGGCTCCCGGTGCATGGAGCCTGCTTCTCCCTCTGCCTGTGTCTCTGCCTCTCTCTCTCTCTCTCTGTGACTATCATAAATAAATAAAAATTAAAAAAACAATTAAAAAAAATAACCAGGCTTAAAATATCTATCATTGTTTCTTACTCACTACCCTCAATTTTTCCTTGATTGTTATTCACAGATAATGTGAAGAGAGTGCCAAGCCCTTGGCCTCAATCAATCAACAGGAGTTGGTGCTGATTCTAAATGAAAACCGTTCATGAGCCTGAGCCATGGTGAACGAGGTCCCTCAGAACAGACAACTTGAAGTGCCATCCATGCTTTTGAGGGGGAGCCAGGGGACACAGAACCTCAGAGTCCTAGAACACTTGAGTGGTTCTTTGAGATGATCCAATATGGTTCCTTATTCTCATAGACAATGAAACTGTTTAAGGGAGGCAGCTCTAGCTCCAAGGGTCAGAAGACCTGGGTTTGAGTTCTGACTTTACAACCAAGTAGTCATAAGATATTACCCAAAACAGTCTTTCTGAGTTTAAACTTTTTCACCTGTAAATCAGAGACCCAGGGTGCACGAACACATGTGTGTACCTACACACACGAAACAATCGTGATGGCTCCATTCACTGTTAGTAACTGGTTTAGATGTGTGCTGTCCTGTCCTGCTTTGGCAAAAATCAATGGTTGGTGAATCCTGGGGGCCAGATCTGGAGTTAATAGGGAACACAAGGATCATATTGAAGTGGATCCTCCCCCAAGAATGTAGCTTATAGTTTGGCATGGAAAGTAGAATCCACAAGTAAGAGGCTACAGAGTGTGGGGTTGTCAGGACTGGCCCCCTGAAAGAGCCCTACCCAATATGAAGGAGTGCTTGGAAAGGCCCAGTAAGAGAGTCTCTCAGAACCCCCAAAAGTGTCCACAGAATCAAGGGGCAGCTGCAAACATTTGGCACATGCAGACAGCCTGAAGTTACTGGGCATCAGGCGAGTAAAAGTAAGAAATTTCCTAGCCTTCTACCATTCCTCCCTGCCTCCCACACCCAGGATCCATTGAGACAGGAGCCAGGGGATAGAAAAGGAGATGTCACAAGAGAGAAGCAGCCCCATCCCTCTCCTGCCCATAAGTTGTCCTGGAATCAGGACATCTGGAAAGAGAAGACTGAATGCCTCAACTATGTCTGGACCACAGCCATATAGGACTTGGTCAATCAAAGTTGAAGACAAAGGTCATAGGTCTTCCCAAGTTGGCTTGAAGGGCAAAGGGGAGGGCAATCCCACTAAGATTCAAGTGGCAGTAGGAAACAAAGATACAGTGGCTTCCATGTTCACTGTATTGAGTCCTGGCTCAACTTTGGTGATGGTCATTATAAAGTAAAGCACCCCATCCCAGATTGGGCCCAGAGACAAAGGGCCATTCTGGAAGGCTGGCCTGAAGGGCCTGAGTCTGCCTTCCTGGTCTACCTCTAACTATCCATGTGAGAGTAGTCAATCTGCTTACTAACTTTGAGCCTTTGCTTTTTTATTTGACAAATGGGCATGATCAGATGTGACTCACAGGATTCTGGTACTTTATAGCTCCATATGCACGTGAATGAACAGAGGGCACTTTTTTGACATATAAACAAACAAAACTACTTTGTATGGCACCTCTAGAAAAAGAAGCAGGATTGTGTGGTAAGAGAGGGGCACTGATGGGGCAGGAGAACCCCTTTTGTACTCTATACTTCTATGCAATTCAGGTGGGATTTGGATTGATGGGAAGGAGGAATTCTTTATGCATGCCTTTCCCAGCAGTTGAGATACACTTAGGGTGTTCCAGGCCCTAAGTCATACCCTTTACATATATTTTGTTCTTTAATCCTTACAAGCATGTGATGAGATAAGTACTAGTATCATTCTTTATTTTATTCCTGATGACAATGATGCATAGAGAGAGAAGCGGTCTGAGCAATAGAACAAGTATTAAACCCCAACGATCTGTCTGCTTCCAATGTGTGCAACCAGGGACACAGAGAATGTAGCTTTTGTAAACTGGTACCTAGAATAGTGTCAGGGACACAGGACACCATCAATAAATTGTTTGAGTGAATGAATAAGTCTACAAATTACAAATATATTCATTGTAGAAACTCTGGACACATCAGGAATAGTATAGAAGAAAATTTAAATTATTCATAATCTCACAATCCAGAGATAATCACTATATTTTTGTATTTCTCTTCCAACATTGCTTTCTGAAAATAATATTTAGAGAGAAGCAATATTTACATAATTGAATTTACAATGTACATACAGTTTTCTATCCAACTTCTTTCACTTAAATGGTATCATGAGTATTTTCCCATGTCATTTAAAATTCTTCAAAAGAACTGTTTTAATCATTGCATATTTCACTGCATTGTTATATTAAAGTTTATTTAACAATTCCACTATGGTTGGACATTTGAGTTGCTTCCAAGTAACTTTGCAATAAACATCTTTGTACATATAAATCTTTGTCCCAATTTCAATTTCCTTGGCAGACATTTGGAGAAGAGGAATTACAGGTCAAGTATTAGGAACATTTTTAAGTCTCTAGGTACTACAGCAAAATAGTTTTCCAGAAATGTAATGCCAGTATTTACTCCCAAAAGATTGTGCAATCACCTTAGTCCACTCTCATCAAAGTTGAAGATTAATTATTAAAAACATTTTGCCAGTTCAATAGGTAAAAATTAAGATCTTCTCATTTCTATACACATATTTATTATTAGCAAAGCTGAAGATGTTTCTATGTTTGCTGCTCATTTATAATTCTTCTCCCCAAAATATTTCTGTCTTTGGTTCATTTTCCTGGGTAATATTAATGTTTTCTTATTGATTTCCAAGTGCTTTTTATATATGAAGACTGCCAATCCTTTGTCAGATTTGTTTCACTGAAATTTGCTTTTGATTGACAGAAACTCCTATCTCTCCCTCTTAACCCTTTTCTCTAGTTGTCCACAATCAGTTATAACTACACTTCCAGTGACATCTTTAAACTTGTCACTTATATATTCTGTCAGAGAATAAGCTGTCAACAAGGACACATGTTGTCAGGAGATAGCCTCACACATCACTCAAAACAGAAAGCGAGGTGCCCAGCTCACTGTGCTGGACCCCGTTTCTACCACTGTCACGGTGTCAGTTGCCTGCCTGTTTGCCTGCCCCGGGGCCAGGCCGTGCGGCCGACATTGACTGCTCTGACAGGCGTGCACTTGAAGTGGCATTTTACCAATCGCCAGCCTCAGATCACAGAACTCTGGGCTCAGCTGCAGGTGTCAGCAGTCAGGATGGAAACCATGACAATGATTAGTGACACGGGGCGCCAACAGATGTTTCTGTCCCTTACAGTTTCTGATCTAACAAGTCACTCACAGCTGGTACAGCTCTCTTGGGTCCCATGGTTGCAGAGCCGAGAGGAAGGAGCTGGGGAACTAACCTTTTCAATTTTCTGAGGCTGACACTGGAGGCCAGAGCCAGGGCAGAAAGCTTCAGCGAGCTTTAACCAATAGGGTAGACCTGACGCTATGCATGTGTGTGGCACGACTGCCTGAAAATACAAAGTTCCAAAGACCCATGTGTCACACATTGATTCATTCCTTCATTCATTCAAAACAAGTCTACCAGATGTGAGACGAGTCGGAGGGAGCCTTCCCAAACAACACTTTGCAGGAGCTGAAGTGTAAAGGGTAATTGGGAGCTCAGCAGGAAGGGCATTCCAGAGAGAGGGAACAGCATGAACAAAGGCCCAAAGGATGAGAAAGAACTGTATGTTTTATCGTCTCAGCAGAATAAATCTCTTCAGCGCAGCTGAGGAATACCTGTTCACCAGCATGGTAAACAGCTCCTTTCTAAGCACAGCATTTACGACATGTCCCAGTGGACCCCAAAGCCAGCAAGATCATCCTGTCGGCCCCTGGCAAAGTCCTCCACTTTCCTTGAGATTCAGTTCAGGGATGCCTGCCTGGTCCCCCACCCTCCCGCTCTGCCCCCAACCGGTCATGTGCCTCCAGATTCCCCTTTTCCCACCCTTTATACTCCAAGTGCTATAATTTCTGTGTATTTGCTTGACTGGACTGTAAGCCTAGGAGTCCCTCGAGAAAGCCTGTGTCTTGTTCATCATAAATCCCCAGGGCTGACAGAGGCCTGGATTTGAGAAAAGCCTTAAAAATCTTGTTGTTCATTCCTATCAGTTTGGGACTAGAGAAACTAAGGCTCAGAGATTTCTAGAATGTGCTCCTGGAAAGAGGCAGTGCTGGGGTTCAGACTCCTGTCTGTCTGTAAGTCTGTCACCTGGGCCCCCCCCTCCCGTCTTCTGCTTGGGGAGGGGTAGGGCAGTTAGCAGTCAGACAGAATGGGCCTGAAGGCTGGCAGTTAGTAAATACTAACCCCACATTGGTGAGAAGCGACACCTCCAGGAATGTCCCCACCTGCTCTGCGCAGGGTTCCTCAGTTTGGAGGCTGGAGGCAGCGTGGGCGGCACAGGTGCAGATGCAGGTGCAAGCATCCATGCACCACTTCTGTAAGGGCTGTGCAGGTGGCCCCTGGGAATGTGCCTGCTCTCACCAGGGAGAGCCCCGGGCAAGGCCAAGCCACCCCTTGTCACACTGGCAGGGACACTGCAAGTCACAGAGCCAGAGGGCTAACGACAAACCCTTCCCTATGGGACGCTTTGCCTCCAAACTTGGCCCACTAATTAAGTGAATGATTTACTTTGCAGGTGAGTTCTGAGGGCAAGGTTCTGGGAGCCTTGAGTGCCAGGCTTGGGACCAGGCTTATTTAGCGCCACACAGCAGACACTGGACGCCTGCTTGGGACTCCCTGTAGCATCTTCACTCTGAGCAGGGGTTCAAAGTGAGTCCGTTGAAAAGCACTGATAATCAGCCAATTTTCTTTTCATTGAAAAATTCATAAGTCACATCTTTTCTTATTCATAAGGGCTCGAATCTCCAGGAGGCTGCACTTGGAGAAAAATCATATGGTTTTTCTGCCCCATTACTTGTCCGATTTTCAGTTTCTCCTCCTACTCTGGAGAAACTTAGGATCCCATCCTGATGTTCAGTGTTCTGAAAGTCCATCTTTCTTGGTTTAAGCATATGTATAGGATGTGGTGTGTGTATGTATGGCGTGTGTGCATAATGTGTGGGGTGTCTATTGTGACATATATGTATGGTATGTGGTTTTTGTGTGGTGTATGCATGTTGTGGGGGCTGGGTGTATGTATGTATGGTGTGTGTGAGTGTGATGTCCTTGTGGGTATTGATGTGTTGTGGATGGATGTGTGGGTATTGATGTGTATGTATATGTGTGGTGCATGTGTTTAGTATGTGAAGTATGTGTGTGTTGGAGAGTGTTTGTGAAGTGTGGTATGTATATAGTGTGTGATGTATTTGTGAAAGTGTATGACATATGTAGTGTGTGGTGTGTGAATTTTGGGGGTGAGTATATGTGGTGTTTGTGAGAGTGTATGTGTGTATATTGTGGAATATTTATAGTGCAGTGTGTGTGAGGTGTGTGTATGATATGCATGTGGTGTGTGGGAATGTGTATGTGTGTGGTGTGTGCATGTTGGGGTGAGTATGTGTGTGGCGCATTATGGTGTTTGTGATAGTATATGGTATGTGTGTGCATGTGTGTGGGATTGCGGTATGTGGTGTGTATACATATATGTGCATGCGTGTGCGCATAGCATGTGAATGTGTGTGTATGTTCTGTGTGTTGTGTGTATAAACATGTGCGTGGTATATGTATGTGTGTGGTGTGTGGATTGTCTGAGTGCAGTATGTTTGTGCATGTGTGTGATGTGTACATTGTGTATGCACGTGTGGTATGTGTGTGTAAGGCCTGTGTGTGCTGGGTGCTCCATGGACCCCATCAGTCAGGAAACCCATGACTTTCAGTTTCTAGGAAAACTGTTGGTGTTGATTCTTTGAAAATTCACCCCTTAATATTTAACCCAGTCCTTATTTTTGAAAGCCATCAATAAATTATTGGCCTTTGTGGCCGATCCTCTAATTTTCTCATCCTCTGTCCCCTATTTCCCATCTCTTTGTGTTTTTCTCCCCCATCATAGAAACTTCATGGTTTTATCTTCCAAAATTCCTATTAAACTCTCTAATATAGGGGATCCCTGAGTGGCTTAGCAGTTTGGCGCCTCCCTTCGGCCCAGGGTGTGATCCTGGAGTCCTGGGATCGAGTCCCACATCGGGCTCCTGCGTGGAGCCTGCTTCTCCCTCTGCCTGTGTCTCTGCCTCTCTCTTCTCTGTGTGTCTCTCATGAATAAATAAATAAGATCTTAAAAAATAATAAAAAATAAACTCTCTAATATGTTTATATCTTTAATTTCCAACAGTTCCTTCTTATTCTCTGAATATCCTTTTTTCTAGCCTCCTATTCATGTTTAATAGATACAGCCTACTTTCTCTCTCTGATTATATTAATATATTATGGTCTTTCTCTGTCTCTGCATTTTATCTGCCCAATATTCCTAATGGAAGCTTCCCTTCAATGTTTGCTGAGCTTTTGCTGCCTGGTCACGCTCACATGATGGGCCTGGGCGCCGGCTGGACGCTCTGCGTGCAGGGATATGGCGTGTTGACAGGAGAGCTTCCTGCAGGTGAGGATACGGTGAGCCAGCTTTTTCATTAGGATCCTCCAAATGGGGCACCTGGGTGGCTCAGGGGTTGAGCGTCTGCCTTCGGCTCAGGGCGTGATCCCAGAGTCCTGGGATCAAGTCCTGCATGGGGCTCCCCGTAGGGAGCCTGCTTATCCCTCAGCCTATGTCTCTGCCTCTTTTTCTGTATCTCTCATGAATAAATATACAAAATCTTTATAAAATAAAAAAAGGAAATCTAGTATGTCTTTTCTTAACCGGTCAGCTTCCTCGGGCAGCAGCAATCCCCATCTTCTGTGAGGCGGCTTAAACCCCAGAGGCTGGTTTTCAAGGAGCCAAGTGGCAGGGTGGGGAAGGAGAAGGATGGAATCTCACAGTTCAGAATATAGATTCACCCTGAGTCCCCTGTTCTAAATGTGGCACCCCTCCCCCGCCCCCTGCCACCGTGCAGGTGTCCTGGAGGATAGAGGTTCTTTTGCTCTTTTTTCCAGAGCCGACCTCCACTGTGCTGCTGCAGGAGGGCAGGGCCAGTTGCCTGCTGCACGGAATGGGAGGGAAAAGCTTGGGGTCCACTTGTTCTTCACAGACGTTGAACTGTCTTGCTGCTCGAGGCTCCTGAAACTACTTCACCTTGGAACTACTCAATGCCTCCAACTTCTGAGCATTCCTGCGGTTCTGCTGTGGGATGCTTGCTTCTTGCCGGCTTCCCACTACCCCTTCCCAACCCGGCAAGCTGGCTTTCTGCTTTCCTCTTCTGCTAAGTAAGTTCCTATTTGTCCACTTTCCATCTCCTCAAATTCTGTGGTCCTCTCTCAAGTGTTTTCATCTCTCTCATTCTCTTTGTCCCCAGGAGTCTTTACTTTTCACTGTAGTTTGCTAGGGTTTGGGAAGGGAACATATTCAAATGAATACAGTTTTGTATTCAAAAATGGATGTTCCAATCTCTCTTGTTTACCTCTAGGTACCCTCAAATCCCTAGGCCTCAGGCTATTACTCACACTTCCGAGAGCCAAAGAGGCCACCTAGACTATTTTTCTTGCCCTGGAATTCAAAAATAATCCTCAGTCCAGAGATGAAGAAATTCTGTTCTCTTAATTATAAACATCAAGTCCTCAAACGAGTATTAAACCCCTGTTAGATGCCAGGAACAGAGTGAGATGCGGGGGTGCGGACATCCGTGCTCCTGGCCAGTTGATGGTCTAGCCAGGGAGGTGGACGTGTGACAATCGCCGTGGGCAGAGGATAGAGAGATACAGTGACAGTGGAGAGAGCGAACGAGTCTGCGTGCGGTGCGTGGAGGCCAGAGTCCGGAGCGAGCCCTCTCCCTGTGAAGCTCTGAGATCTGGCTCCAGGCTCCTACCTGCCTGCACACTGAAACATGAACACTCCCACCAGCACCAACACACCCCAAAACTCTGATGAGAGCAGTGTTAAATTATTGGGCTCTAGTATGTGCTCAATAAATGCTTATGGATCAAGTGGTTATCTCTGTTATGGTGGGTTAGGGCAAGCAGGTGACAGAGGCTCCTTCTTTCTTTTTTTCCTTTTTTTTTTTTTAAGATATTATTTATTATGAGGGACACAGTGAGAGAGGCAGAGACATAGAGAGAAGCAGCTCCCTGCAGGGAGCCTGACACAGGATTCGATCCCAGGACCCCAGAGTCATGACCTAAACTAAATGGAGATGCTCAACCACAGAGCTACACAGGTACCCCAGAGGTTCCTTCTTTCTGTCTAGCTCTGAGATGTGCTTACATGTATTCACTCACTTGTGCATAAAATCTCTTTATCTATCTATCTATCTATCTATCTATCTATCTATCTACTTATCTTTCTATCTATCTCATAGACACACCCCCACACACACTACAAACCTCCTGCTAGAGCTTCCGAATCATGTGAATTTATAGGAGAGGCCTGCAAACCCCTCTGAATATATGGAGTTCATAACAAAGGAGAAGTCAGTAGAAGGAAAGAGAATGCCAAGGACAGGGTTTGGGGCACACACCAGCCAGGGACTGGCCCCAGCAGTAGAAAATAAAAATCCCACCCAGGGAATTCTCACCACGCACAAGCCTGAGAAGGAAGGGGGGGACTCCCAAGGGGTGGGGGAGGTGGTGGGGCATCGGAGACAATGACTGCTGTCTTGGAAAAACCAACAGGTCTCTCCTGACAAAGCAAAAGGTGTCAGTGGGGAAATAGATTTGCAGGAGCACATGTGCTTGAAAGGGATAACTCAGAGCTTTTGAGCAGGAATTGGAGCGACAAAGAGAGGAAAGTGTGGAGGGTTCTGATAGAGGAAGAGGCAGCCGGGGACTCCCAGGCCGCCAAGTGCCAAGAATGGAGAGTGCGCTAAATCCTGCTGTGACAAAGGGGCGGCTTAATATCAAGCTGCTATCAATGGTAGCAGAGAGCTCGTCGCCCATGCCACCAGGACAGGAGGATGGGAAGAGTGAGGCTCAGGGGCAGCCAAGGAAAGGCAAGTGGTATCCACTCTCCGTGACCTGTTTCCCCTCAACCTGTGAAGAGAGATGCTGGTCAATCCAAAAAGAGAGTGGAGAGGAAAGAGGGCTCAGGATCTCAGGGCACCTTAGGGGCACTGTGCAGCTTTTTCTCAAGTAACCTTCGTCATCATGCACCACTGTAGAGGTGAGGTCCAGAGAGCGTGAGTGCTTTGCTGAAGGTTGCATAGCAAATCAACCGCAAAGCTGGCACCACCATCCAGATCTCCCGACTCCTAGTGCAGCATCCTTTCTGCCAAGATACCTGCTCCTCCTCTTGTCTAGCAATGCTACCCAGCTTTAGTAGATCCTACAGTCCTATGACACCAAGGGGCCCAGGCTGTAATTTTGTCCACAGGCTGTAGTTCTATAGACATAAGCTGGACATAGCTCAACACCAGAGTTTTTTTGTTTTGGTTTTTTTTTGCCTCAAGTACTGTGTGATCTTTATTCCATGAAAATCTTGAACTCAACACAAATTTCGTCTTTACATAGATGGTAATTGTACAAAGAATTAAAACGTTTTTGTAACATCTGGTTAAAACACTGATTTCTCCCCACTCAAGAGAAGGAGACAGGATTGAGGGTAAGGGCAGGGCAGAGGCAGAGTCCCTCAACTCAACTGACTGGGGGAGCCTTGGCACCAACATCAGAGCACGGGCTGTAATGGTGGACTCATCTTCTATCCCTCTCATCCCTAAATACTCCCTCTCACCTCATTCCCACTTGTCTCTGTCACCGGGTTTACCTCCATCAGAAAACACTCTGCTGCTGTGTTGCTATTCTCCCAAAGTCTTGTCTCCCCCACTGCTAGACCTTACCTGCCTTGTCTGCTGTGATGGTCCCAGTGCTTCACCAGTTCCTGGAGCATCACATCCTTAGGACTTTCTTAGTAAGACTGGTTAGATGAAGGAAATCATGACAACTTTGCTCTGAATGCCAGCTCTGCCATTATTAGCTGTGTGGCCTTGCCTAAGTGACTTAACCTCTCTGAACCTAGTTCCTTAGCCTTAAAAGAGGGATAGGCAGAGCTAGCTTTGCAGTTAAGTTATATGAATTTGTCACCATGGGAACAGTATATTCAGCACACAACAGGCCTAAGCACAGTACGTGGTGGGTGTTACTGTCTTCATTGGTGCCTGTACATTTGCCCAACCTGGCCTTAAAATTGAGGGCCTCATACTGTCAGTTATTAGAAAGATGTCAGTGAGCTGGGATGTGGGCTTTCATCCCCGCCCTGCCAGGAACCTATGTCAGGAGCTGCTCTAAAACCATCCTCCCCGCCCTCCCTCAAACACAGCATCGTAGATGGCTCGCCTCTGCCATGAGCACACAGGTGCCCTCTGCTGCCGCTGCTTCAAATGCAGCCTGCCTATCTCTCCCTGCTCTCCCTGCCAGGCCAGTAGCATTCTGAGCCCCCACTTCCCAATCTCTGGGTGCAACCAGGAGAGATCTGTGTAACGGGCTCCCCTCTGGGTAGTAAGAGAAAGAGAGATCCTGCGGAGGGGGCAGCTGGCCGGGCCCACAGCTCCACTGGGCATAAGAAGAGCTAACTTTGTGGTTGAGTCAAGCGAATTTGTTACCACGGGAAGAAAGGCCCAGTGGAGCTGTGGGCCTCTCTTCCAGAACCAGCAGGGTGCAAAGAGAAATGGTGGGAAGATGGAGCTAACTCTATTAAGGTCATGATTTAAATGACCTGGGATAATGTCTATTCCAAAATGAGACTGCAAAGGAAGCCTGTCTGTTAGGAAACTTCAATATTCAAATAACACCATTACTTTTAGCCTCTAGGAAATGCTACTAAATTTAAAAACTCCTCCCATTCAGTGACTCATTCATCCACAAATATTTATGGAGCGCCCATTATGTGCCAGGCCATGTTCTAATCTTAACACAGCGATGGGTACATCGCCCCTCGTCGGTGAAAAGCCTTACATTAGAAGTGAAGCAGAGTGATTCAAAGGCATCTGCACCCTCCAGAAACTTATCCTAAGACACTCACCTGGGATAGGACACAAGGTTAGTTCATTTAAACTAAGGTCCTGGGCAGCCCAGTGGCCCAGCAGTTTAGTGCCGCCTTCAGCCCAGGGTGTGATCTTGGAGACCCGGGATCGAGTCCCATGTCAGGCTCCCCGCATGGAGCCTGCTTCTCCCTCTGCCTGTGTCTCTGCTTCTGTGTGTGTGTGTGTGTGTGTGTCTCATGAATAAATAAATAAAAATCTTTAAAAAATAAAAAATTAAAAAATAAACTAAGGTCCTGCTGACCTAAACACAAAGTCCTATCTACAGCCCAAAACTGGAAGAATAAAACAATACCTACAATATCCACGTGGGAAAAAACCAAAATGTTAAAATGATAAGGAAATAATGCAGATATAATGTTTGGAACTTTGTAGATAATCCTTGGCAGACAAGCAACATTTCTTTTAATCATTTCTCATTTTGCTGTTTTTTACAATCTGATCTTTCAAATATGTTAAGCTATGAAAAGTAGACTTACTGAAGTCTGAATCTTGAACTGTATTGATGGTGAGGGTGACAAGCTTTTTAGAGAGAGAACCCAGGACACAGTCATACCAATAAAACACAACTGGGGACTCCTGGGTGGCTCAGGGGTTGAGTGTCTACCTCCGGCTCAGGGCGTGATCCTGGGGTCCCAGTATCGAGTCCCACATTGGACTCCTACATGAAGCCTGCTTCTCCCTCTGCCTGTGTCTGTACCTCTCTCTGTGTGTCTCTCATGAATAAATAAATAAAAATTAAAAAAAACACAACCGGGTAATATTTTCAAATGATGTATATAATAAGTAAATATACATGTACATTATTAATTTTACATAAAATATATAAAATACATATACTGGAAATGATATCTTTATTTACTTCTGGGTTATTTACTTCTCTATGTCATAAATCCTATTTTTACAGCAATATCCACAATAACCAAATTGTGGAAAGAGCCCAGATGTCCATCAACAGATGAATGGATAAAGAAGATGTAGTATCTATATACAATGTAATATTACTCAGCCATCAAAAAGGATAAGATCTTACCATTTACCGTGACATGGATGGAATAGAGCATAGTATGCTAAGTGAAATATGTCAATTGGAGGAAGATAATTATCATATGATTTCACTCATATGTGGAATTTAAGAAACAAAGAATCATAGGGGAAGAGAAGGAAAAGTAAAATAAGATAAAATCAGGGAAAGAAACCACAAGAGACTCTCAACTCTAGGAAACAAACAGGGTTGCTGGAGGGGAGGAGTATGGAGGGATGGGGTAACTGGATGATGGGCTTTAAGGAGGGCACGTGATGGAATGAGCACTGGGTGTTATATGCAACTGACGAATTATATGCAACTAAACTCTACATCTGAAAAATGATAAACTATATATTAACTAATTGAATTTAAATAAGTTTAAAAAATCCTATCTTTAAAAAAATTAAAAAGGAACTACTAATGAGGAAATTAATAATAATTTTAATGGCAATTTAAAATAATACATGTTAAAAATATATAATGTTGTTTAATTCATTTTTTATTATAATTCCAGTATAGCTAACATGCAGTGTTATATTAATTTTCAGGTGTACAATATAATGATTCAACACTTTCATACATCACTCAGTGCTCATCATGACAAGTGTACTCCTTAATTCCTCTTAATCTCCTCTTTCCCCCATCCACCACCTACCTCCCCTGTGGCAACCATCAGTGTGTTCTCTATAGCTGAGTATGTTTCTTGGTTTGTCTCTCTCTCTTTTTCCCTTTACTTGTTTTTGTTTGCTTGTTTGTTTCTTAAATTCTACACCTGAGTCAAACCATATGGTATATGTCTTTCTCTGATTGACTTATTTCACTTAGTGTAATACTCTCTAGATCCATCCATGTTGTGGCTGTTGGCAAGATTTCATTCTTTTTTTTATGGCTGAGTAACATTCCATTGTGTATATAAACACCACATCTCTTTATCCATTTATTTATCAATGGACACTTGGGTTACTTCCATAAGTTGGGTACTGTAAATAATGGGGTGCAAGAGGTACATGTATCCCTTTGAATTAGTGTTTTCATATTCTTTCAGTAAATACCCAGTAGTGCAATTACTGGATCACACAGTAGTCCTATTTTTAACTTTTTGAGGAACCTTTGTACTGTTTTCCATAGTGGCTTCCCCAGTTTGCATTCCCACCAACAGTGCACAAGGGTTCCTTTTTCTCTACATCCTTGCCAATACTTGTCATTTCTTATGTTTTTTATTTTAGCCATTCTGACAGGTGTAAAGTGATATGTCATTGTAGTTTTGATTTGCATTTTTCCCTGATGATGAGTGATATCAGGCATCTTTTCATGTGTCTATTGGCCATCTGGATGTCTTCTTTGAGGAAATGTCTGTTCATGTCTTCTGCCCATTTTTAATTGGATTATTTGTTTTTTGGGTGCCGAGTTGTATAAGTTATTTATATATTTTGGATACTAACCCTAAATAAGCAGAGTGTCTGTAGCAACATTCCTAGCAGGCTTGCCTTAAAGAGAGCTGAGTCCTCAGTACTATTTCCAAAAAATGATGAAATATTTTGGAACCCAGATAGCCCTCGATTTGAATCTCAGTCTTGGTTATACTATATATCAAATTCTGTGTAACCTTGGTATAACCACTTGACCTCTCTGAGCTATAGCTTCCTTGTATGTAAAATGAGGAGCATAATTCCTATCTTACGGTGTTAATAGGAACAAATGACATAATGTCTGCACAGTGCTTCATCCAACACCCAGCACATGGTAAATGCAAAATAAATGTACTCTACTGTTTCAGTAGCTATTACTAAAAACAACTCCAAAATTCAGGAGCCTGAAACAACTACTTCCATTTGCTCATGATTTTATGAATCAGGAATTCTAGAAGGGCTTGGCCAACATGTGGCCTCTTCAGCATGGCTGTCTCAGTGTGATCAGATTTGCTGCATGGCATCTGGGATCTTCCAGAACAAACATCTCAGAAGGACCAGAAGGAAGTTGCAAAGCATTTTCATCTCTCAAAGCCAGTAGAATCACTTCTGCTTAACGCTGTTGGTCAAAGCCATCCCAGCCCAGCCCAGATTTGGAGGGGACATAGACCCCATTTCTCAATGGGAAGAGTGTCAAAGAATTGGAGGTCATGTAGAAAACCACCACAACTCTATTAGTCTACCCCTTATCCATGGGACATATGTCCCAAGACCCCCAGTGGCTATTACTGAACACTGGATATTACTAATGTTGAGTATTCTACAGATATTACTGAAACCAGGGATATTACTGAAAGCTGCATACACTGTTTTTTCCTACACATACATATCTGATAAAATTTGATTTATAAATTAGGCACAGTAAGAAATTAGTAATAACTAATAATAAAATAGAACAATTATACAACATACTATAAAAAAAAGTTATGTGAATGTGGTCTCTGTCTCTCTCACAATATCTTATTATCCTGTACTCACCCTTCTTCTTGTGATGCTGAGAGATGATAAAATGCCTATGTGATGAAGTGACATAAAGGGAATGACATGGGCACAGTGATGTAGCATTAGGCTGCTATTGACTTTTGATGTGTCACAAGGAGGATCATTTGCTTCTAGACCATAGGAGATGGTGAATAACTGAATCCACAAAAGAGGAAAGACTCCTGTGTGGTTATCTTCATCTGCTAGACCCAATAAATGGCACCCTCCCCCAACCCCATGACAGCTATAGGTAGGCATGGGGCTGAAGAGAGTGTGAAACAGTATTATTTGTTATGAAACCCTGGTTTCCCATCATTCTAAAATATAATGTGTTTGGCAAGGATTAGGAAAAAGGGGAACCCTCTTATATTGTTGGTGGAATGTAAGCTGGAACAGCCACTCTGGAAAACAGTATGGAGGTTCATCAAAAAACTAAACCTAGAGCTCCCCTACGACTAAGCATTTGCACTATCAGGTATTTACTGCAAAGATACAAATGTAGTGATCTAAAGGGGCACCTGCATTCCAATGCTTATAGCAGCAATGTCCACAATAGCCAAACTGTGGAAAGAGCCCAGATGTCCATCAACAGATGAATAGATAAAGAAGATGTGATATATATATGTATACACACACACACACACACACACACACACACACACACAATGGAATAGTCAACCACCAAAAAAAATGAAATCTTATCATTTGCAATTATATGGATGGAACTAGAGTTTATTATGTTAAGCAAAATAAGGAAGACAATTATCATATGATTTCACTCATATGTGGAATTTAAGAACCAAAACAGAGCATCATGGGGAAGAGAGGGAAAAATAACATAAGACAATATCAGAGAGGGAGACAAACCATAAAAGACTCTTAACTCTAGGAAGCAAACAGGGTTACTGAGGGGAGGAGGGTGGAGGGATGGGGTAACTGGGTGATGGGCATCAAGGAAGGCACGTGCTGTAAGGAGCACGAGGTGTTATTACAACTAATGAATCACCAAACTCTACCTCTGACACTAGTAATACATTATATGTTAATCAACTGAATTTAAGTAAAATAAAACTTAAAAAAATAAAATACAAGAAAAAAAGTTCTAACAGAACCTTTTACGTAGTGAAGCCAACACATCAGGAGACAACTGCCATTGAAAATACAATTGGTAACTCACTGTTCCCAAGTGAGACGGGCACACGGGCCTTGGGGGACCACACAGAGAAGCAGTAGGGTGGGTCAGGAGGCAGAGGGAGTGGGAGGAACTGTGGACAAGTGCTGTGACTGTGGTTTCCACAGGAAGGCAGAGATGAGGCAGGGTAGTCATATTTGAGATAGGCTAGTCTGGATGATCTCAGGGGCCCCTGGGTAGGGGCAGGCCTGGCCCCAGTTATCTGGTACCTGGCCCTGGAGTGAGTAGTGGTGGTGAATAGTAGTCTGAGTGTCAAGAGCCTGATAAAGGAGATAGTTGAAGGTGTGGACTCTGGACTGGTTGATTTGTATTTAAAAAGTGTGTGCCAGGTGAGTTGTTTATTATCTCTAGGAATTGGCTAACCCCAGAGGGACGTCCCTCCAAAGTCACCAAGGTCCCAAGATGCCAAAGCATCAGAACACAGATACAGAAGCCATGGTTAATGTGCTGCACATCCCACTGCTTGGTAGACCCTGCCCTAGCCTACTCAGCCCAGGTCTGGATGGCCTCCACTGCTCCCCTCAGAGGCAGCAGGCCACTCCTCCCCTAAGGGGCTGCCCCCAACCCCTTCCCACAAACGGAGCCCTGGCCCATCCCTGTTGTGGCCACCACCCCACATTCTGCATTCTCCTTCCACGAATGCAGCCAGTTAGGTCCCTGCCGCCCTCCTGCTGCCGCTGCAGTCATAACAAAGATAAGGCTAGGAGGGAAGCCTTTCTCTTAAGCAGTTCAACACGGTGTGACAAGAGACTTTCTAAACATCATCTCATGTGGCCAGCACTTCAAAACCCCCATCCCTCACCGGAATCACCCTGGCCCTTGATCTAGTCTTAAATGAGCCTTTCGGTGCCAGGAGCTTGTTAGACATCTGGTTCCACTTGACTTTGCAGGGGGGTTGCTAAGGGTGGGGGTGCCGCTACCTCAACTAAAACCAAACCCTCCGACTCAGAAACACGCATCAAATCAGCTCACACGGAAATGCGTTTCAAAACAGTGAGGAGAGACCAGACGATGGAGATGGAGAGAGATAACCACCAAGGGAAATACACCTCCACCAGGCCTGGCAGGCCCCCAGGCCTGGCAGTAGCAGCACTGCTGCTCTACACTCCAGACTGGCTGCCACACTAGGAGGTTGCCATCCTCTCCTTCCGCATACCAGGCCCTAGGTCCATCTACTCTTGCTGGGCCACCCAATCCAAGCTACTCTAGTCTCCCCCAGACCCATAGAGCCCTGCCCACTGGCCTTCTGCACCCACATGCATCCCTACTAATGTATTTCCAGTTCAGCAGCTAGAAAGCACATCTAGGAACAGACCTGATCCAAGCCTTTCTTAAAAACAGAAGCTTCTTCAAAATGCCGATCTAATCAAGGCCATCCATGAGTCTGGTCCCAGCCTACTGCTGCAGCTCCACCATGCCACCCTCCCTCTCTAGGCTGAGGCTCCAGCCCCAGGGCCTTTGCCCATGCTGCCTCTGCCCATCCACCTTCCTCACCTTCCCCAGCTCTGCATCACTCAGGTCTCTGCGGTTTCGGTCCTCACCTCCCAACTCAAGGTCACTCCCAGGGATACCATTCACCCACAAAATGGACTTCTTTATTTTAAGCCCTGGCAGAGCTGTGGCCTTCCCAGCCAGCACTTTCTCTCCCACTCTTCCTGGGTGATCTCTTGCTTAATGTTCATCTTCCCTACTAGACTGAAAGCTCTATAAGAGCAAGGGGTATTTCTGTCTTCTTCACTGTCTAATGTACACAGACTTTCAACTTGATAAGTGAAAATGATCATGAAAAATGAGTATTTCCTGTAGGTAACCACAATGGCAAACTGTGGCTACCCCGCTGGCACTTGCTGGGTCCTCACTTTGGCTCAGTGATAAATGTGTGTGGTCGTGGAGTATTCACTTTATCTTCTACGCAGGCTCTGGTGACTGGAGTATCTGGGCACATGAACACGGGTCTTGTGCCTCTGGTAGAGTCAGGATGCTTGTTGCCTTTTGTGATTTCTGTGATATCTGCAAATCTTAGGTGTTGGGGGTGGGGGGTGGGTAGGGAAGAAAGGACCATAGTGATATGAACAAAGAGAAGAAAGAATTGAAGGAAGAAACATAGAAAAAGGAAAGAAACAAAATAAAGCTAAAATTACGCAGTTTTAAGAAAATATTGAAACTAAAAGGATAATCAGCAGGTGGGGTGCAAAACAAAGCTCCTCTCAAAGGTCAATGCATAGCATGAGAAAAATAAAGAACAGAGCTGTCACTTGAAGAAATTTGAAAAAAGGGTGGCTCAGTAGTTGAGCATCTGCCTTCAGCTCAGGGCATGATCCCAAGTCACGGGATTAAGGCCCGAATCGGGCTCCCCACAGAGAGCCTGCTTCTGCCTCTCTCTCTCTCTGTGTCTCTCATGAATAAATAAATAAATAAAATCTTAAAAAAAGAAATTGGAAAAAGAACAAAATATCCCTAAGGAGAGCAGGAAGGAAGAAATACTAGAAGAGGAGACAGGGGGTTAAGGTATTAAGAAACATAAATCTGCAATGAGACCATCTGCCACTATAGACAACAGCCAATTGTGAAACTCACTGGGTAAATAGGTGACCTTCTTAGCTTCTCCAATGTCCACCCTCCTTCTTCCTCCATCCTCTTTCCACCTTTAGTTTTCTGATGATCTCTAGGCCCTGTCTCTTCAGATCTCTTCTCACTCATTCTAAGGAGTATGTGCCTGGTGGCAATTCTGTGATGTTATCTAGGAGAAAGGGACATTTTAATGGGAGTAGAACTAGAGATATATCTTAAGACAGAAAGATAAATCTCCAGTTAGACCCTAATGAGCAGGCATAAGAGATCCTGACTTGGAAAGGACAGAAGAGCCCAGATCAAAGAGACCACAGCCCTCATATTGCCAGTTGTTGGGCTTTTCCCCAGTGAGTCAAGGAATGGAAAATGGCTTATAGGTGAGTGAGTTCTGTAAAGGGAAGAGGAAGCTAATGTTTATTAAGCTACTAGTATGTCAAATACTGTGCTAGGAACTTTATATATATTTAACTCCATACACACAGACTAACACCAGAGAGAAGACACGATTATTACCATTTCATAACTGAGGAAGGTGAACCTTGGCAAGGACAGCTCTCTGACAAAGTTGACACAGGAGAAACCATTGTCCTGTCCTTGAGTCCTCACTGCAGCTACCCAGAGCCAGCTGAAACCCAGAACTGAGACTGGGCCACTCAGAATAGGATTGAAAGAGAAAAACCAATGCAGAAAAAGACAGGATGAGTAGCGAGGATGGGGATCAGCACCCAGGGTCTCTGAGTAGATTCATCCCTAGAGCTGAGCCCAGATAAAACCACATGTTTTGTTGATTCTAAGACAGAGTTTTCCCCCACAATGTAACCAGAGTAATAGAAGATGCATCCTGGAGTTGATGTTAACCAGGTAGCAGTCATGGCATGTCATAGTATATGCTGGAACATGCATACACGTGGTCATAGAATTTTGTTGTCAGTGAGGCAATCATTAGCACTGGAGCAATGACTGTAAATCCATGTTCTCTTGCAAAACCAAGGTGTTTGGGTACTTGGTGAACCAATTCGGAGCACCGCCATATCAGCCTTGGATTACCCACCCCTGAGCTTTTTTGTGTGTGAGAAATTAATCCCCAATTAGTCAAAGCCCTTATAACTTGGACTCTCATTACCAGAACCACAGGCTGTTGCTGGCTGACAAGAATTAGGCTACAGAGCAGTGGTCCAGGGGTCAGCAACCCATCGTGCTGGAGGTGACCTGGGGTGCTGGCCTGAACCATGACGGTGAGGATGATGATGATGGAGAAATCCATTGCCAACATTTGAAAACTGAGAGATTTTAAATAAAAATCTGACTTTCCAGCTTCATTTGAAAAATCAGGCATGCAATCCTGGACCATTATTCCTGCAGTATGAAGGAGATACAAGTTGCACATCTCAGGCCCTGACTCCTTTACTTCATCCACCTGATGCCTGTGGACATTGGGATTTGCAGCCTCAGCCCTAGATGTCCCTTCTAACCCCAAAAGTCTAATAAAGAATGTCTAGAAAAGAGTTGTGAGTAAATTGCAAGGTAGTTGGATAAAGTACGTTTTCATTTGATCACAGTAAGTTGTTCTTCTTTGTTTCTAGCCTGATGCTTTAACTCTACTAAGATAGCTGATTTTCTATCTCCTCCCTGCAGAAAGTCCCCTGGGCTCAAATCCTAAATATGCTAAGAGACTGCAGGTTCCAGAATTTCTGACTTTCTTCAGGTATCCTGGTCCTTCCTGTACCTGTTCCATGTCTGATGGAATATAGATCCTGTATCACAACCCATCCATGAAGGTGTTCATGTTCATTCACTTCTAAAAGGCTTAATTTCCATTTCCTATGGCTACACTAGCCCTACCCACTTCACTCCCCCATTCCAGCACAGAAACGTCATTCCTTCATCCCCTATGCTCGAATTTCTTAGCCTCGGTACTAGTGCACCTTTGGGACCAGATAATCCATCAGTCAGTGTTGGGAGGGGGCAGCAGTCCTGTGCATTGTAGGGTATTTAGCAAAGTCTGTGGCCTCTACTCTCTTACGCCAGACAGTAGCACCCACCCCCTCACTCCTATTGTGACAACCAAAAATATCTCGACGTTGCCAAATGTTCTCTGGGACCCAAATCAGCCTGGTTAAGAACTTCTGCCCCATGACAACTCCACTCCTCTTTTCCTAAGAGACAGACAACACCATTTTCGGACAAAATCCTTTTTTGATCTTAAGGAAAGGCTAGAGAAGGGAGAGGAGAGGTGGTAGACAGAACTCTAAGATGGTCCCCAAAATTCCATCCAACTGGTATATATGCCTTGTGTCATTACCTCTCCTTGAGGGTGAGTTGGGCTTGTGGGTATAATGGGACATGACTCCTATGACTATGTTACATGATATGGAGGAAGAGATTCTTCAGATATTTATAAATAAATCACTAATCAGTTGACTTTGATTTAATCAAAGAGATTATCCCTAGTGGCCTGACCTAACCAGTAGACCCCTTCAGAAAGGTCAGAGTGATTCTAGACAGAAGAGAGTCTCCTGCTGGCCTTAAAGGGACAAAGTGCCTCACTGTGGAGAGGGTCATGTGACAGGAGACAGCAGGCAGCTTTGAGGCACTAAGAACAGCCCCTGGCTGCCAGCCAGGAAGAAAGCAGGGCTCTCAGTCCTACAACCACAAGAAACGAAATTGTGCCAACAACAAGTGAGCTTGGAAGGAAAGCCTGAGCCTCAGATGGGACCACAGCTCCAGCTGGCACCTTGATTTCTGTCTGGCCAGACCCTAAGTAAGAACCCAGCTGTGCTGTTCTGAGCTACAGAAACTGTGAAATAATGAATGTGTGTTGTTTTAAGCCACTGAAATTGTGGCAATTTGTTACGCAGCAATAGGAAACTAATACAGGAGGGAGAGGTTCCAGAGTTTGGGAGTGCTCAAGACTTTTTTGTTAGGAAGAAAAGGAGGAAGGGAGGGAGGACAGAAGAAAGGAAGGAAGAAGGGAAGGACTGAGAGAGGGAAGGAGGGAGGGAAATCCACTTTAAAGTACCAGAGCCCACAGAGTCATGCCTCTAGCAGGAAGACGAGCATGCCAGGATACCATCCGTTGGCCTTCCTGAGCAGCTTATTTTCCTGCAGTGGGGGTGAGTCTGGAGGTGACATCCCCATCAGACTTCCTGGCCAGGGGCAGACCACTAGCCTGCAAAGCCTCCTGCACAGATCCCAGCTCAGGTGCCACTAGTAGAAAGCCCTCTCCACCTCCTTTGGCTGCTCTACTCTGTCCGTGAACTTTCTGGAGCTCAGTCTCTGAGACTTAACTGTCAATTAGATCAGTGTCTACTCTGTTCATTCATTGGACCCATTTTTGTTGAGCCCAAGTAGAGAGTGAAGCAAAGTGCACAGTCCTGGATAGACACTGGTGAACATGAGAGAGCCTCCCTGCCCTCCAGGAGCTTACGTTCTAATGGGAAAGATGCAGGGGGAAAAACAAGAAACAAGCCAAGAAACATAATACATGAGAATTGTGTTAAGTGCTGAGGTAATAGGCAGGCTACATACAACACATTGTCAGAACTTCTCTGGTGCACACCCCATCACACCGCACCGTAGGTTGGCTGAAGCCTCTCCTTAGCCACTCACACCAAGAAAGGCTCATTCTAGCATCCCACCTTTCAAGATTAGCAAGGGAAACATCAAAAGAGGACATGCCAGTCAGAACTGATAACTGATAAGCCTCCAGGCTTAGAGATTTGGGTTTGTATTTCTTTCTTCAGCTAAAATCTATACCCTTAATCTATTCCACCCAGGATTAGAGGCAGCATAAGAAAATACATACAACATGATAATGTAGAAAAGGATTGTAAGGAGTGGTTAGGGAAGATATAAATGGACTAGGAAGCTAAGGCTAGTCGATAGGTAGAACATACATATGTATATTCATAAGAGAAATCTCTAGTGATGAATTTTGAGCTACAATCTCAGCCCTGAGCTTCCAAGCAGGCAAAGTGAAATAAGAAATAAGATTAGTTACAAAATTCACATTGTGTAAGAGAAAATAAATTCACTTCAAGAGAAACAAATATGCCACTGATACTTAAATCTTTTTTAAAAAGATTGTAGTTACTCATGAGATACAGAGAGAGAGAGAGAGAGAGAGAGAGAGAGAGAGAGAGAGAGAGGCAGAGACACAGGCAGAGGGAGAAGCAGGCTTCATGCAGGAAGCCCGAGATGGGACTCTATCCCGGATCCCAGGATCAGGACCTGAGCCAAAGGCAGACGCTCAACCTCTGAGCCACCCAGGTGTCCCAGATACTTAAATCTAAAAGAAATTTCTGGCATGGTTTTTCATATTTGGGACACGGAGAGGACATGTGTTTGTCACATTTGGTCTTTTCAAAATGATTAGATCTTTGAAAATAGGGACCATGAGTAAGAAGAAAGAAAAAGGCAATAGTCCTACCTTCTTGCCTCAACTAAAATTTTGAAGCAGCCGCTCCATCTCATGATCCCTGTTTTCAAATGATGAACATGAGGCTAAGGTCTTTGGTCTGCAGCCCACAGGCATCACTCCCTGTTTCTTCTTGGTACCCTCCCTTGCATCTGTACTCAAGAACAGAAGCTCCATGTGGACGAGGATTCTGTGTGTTTATATTCACTGCTATTATTCCAGCTCTCAGGACAGCACTCAACGTATAGTAGGTGCTCAAAAAATATCTGTTAAATAAATAAACAAACGAACAAACAAACCAGTCTACTACTTCCAGGATTTAAGATTTAGAACCCCCATTGCAGAAGACAGACTATGTTTCATTCATTTTTGCTCACATATCCTGGGTTCTTTGCATGCAGCAAGTGTTCTTCAGATTTGAGATCCCCTTATAATGGTTCATGTGATCTAACCAGCCATATTTCTAGCAGTCCTTCTACATGCACTATCTTGTTAGATGTTTACATGTTCTCAGAAAAGACTAGACTCTTATGCAATATGATTGGAATGAGTAAATTAAAGGATAGAAGTGGTAAGTGACTTCTTTAAAAGTGATACCCTTAGTAACAAGGCTATGCTTGGCACCTAATCCCTTCATATTCAGTCCAATGCTTTTCATTTTCTCCAGAACTATGTTCTAATATTTCTTGAACTCCCCACATCAACTAAGGATATTTAAGCACATAGTATGTACTCCATAAAATCTTGAAACTACTTGAAATCCTAGACCCTCCTAATGTTCTGTTTATACTTCTCTGTATGAGTCATCATTCCTGACCAAATCAAAATCCTTCTTAACCATAATGGTAACTTAACTGAAGAAGATCAATGTAGCAGAAAAGTCTCAACCTCCTACCTCTCAACTCTCAATGGATAGACTACCTCTAGCTGACATCAGAAGTTGTGTCTCCCTTTTATCTGTTCCTTTAGAAAAGCCTATTGAATGAAGTAATTCTACAAAGAGCCACTCAGAAGAGCTTCCATTTGATGATTCAACCCAACCATCCTTGGGCCTACAGCAAGGTTCTCTCATCCCATGTGATGTGAAATACTACAATGAAGAAGGATCATAAAAAGCAATGAGGACCCTGTAGCATCTAGTAACCTCCAGGAAGTGCACTTTTCCTTCAATCCTTCAATGAAAGGATAACCAGAAAAGTGACAACGTGGCCCCTCGTCCATTCAAGGAACAACATTAACATCTGAGTGACAGGCTGCTCTAGGCACTTGGACAACTACAATATAATATGACCAGTATAAGCGTAGATTTATTAACATGGTGCTATTGGCCATCTGAGGAAGGCAACCTCTACCACCAGCTTGAGGTAGGAGTGAAGGATCAGAGGAGCCTTCATGAGGACTTGAGACTTTGAATATATTTTTCAAATGATATGTCCCAATTCTCTCTCTCATTTTCTCTCTCCTTCCCTCCTTTTAATGCTGTACTGTCCAGCATATTGGATTTATTTTTAAATATGATAGGAAAAAAAATCACCATCTACCCAGACTTAAATGACCCTTAAGAGATAAACTGTCTTCACATACCCATGTAAATTCCCAAAAGATCCTGACTGGATAATCTGAGTTTTAGATAAGGACATACAGTTAGAAGGCCTTCTACCAGGTCAGAGAAGAGATGGACTCAATAGGAAAAGAAGGATTGCTTTTCAAAGAACAGGCAAGCGGAACAGATTCACTTGCTTTCCACCAGCCCCAGTTCTGGATCTCTCTGAGCCCAGGCTAGAGTATTGCCTGTTTGATTTGAAAATAACCAGCT
This sequence comes from Vulpes vulpes, assembly GCF_048418805.1. NCBI lineage: Eukaryota > Metazoa > Chordata > Mammalia > Carnivora > Canidae > Vulpes > Vulpes vulpes. The sequence continues at coordinate 11,347,844 of NC_132784.1, read as the reverse complement.
CACATCGACTCTCCTCCTTTTATATGAGCCACTATAGAGCCACCGTCCCACAACCCCACAGTCCCACCATAGCTATGGTAGTCAGTTGCCCTCTCTCTTGCCCACTCTTCTCCTCCCCTTCTCCCAGGGGCTTTCACTGGCACCATAGAGTTTGCTCAGCTGACTCAAGTACAGCCTGAAAAGAAGGAAGCTACACCCCACCAAGGAGTTCAGTAGATAAATGACCAGCCTACCCATGTCCCCTGGGTCAATTCTCAGGCATGTTCCCCACAGTTTTGCAGAGTTTACCTCATGGACTTAAGTCCTTCTTCACCAACACATGCTTTACTGGTTCTGTCCCTTCCTTGCCCACTTCTTCCACTTCCCCATTTAAGCCTCCTAAACAGCCACATCCAACCAAGACTTTATCCCTGGATCTGCTTTTGGGAAATTCCAAACCCAGAAAGTTGATTAAACTAGAAGCCTGGACAAATATGAAAGTGCCATTGGAATGTGCTGATCTGGACCACACTGACACTGATCTTCTCAGTGAAAGAGAATTTCTGGAGGCATCCATTGTGTGTCCCATTTATCTTTGGTTGTTCTCAGCACCCAGCATAGTGGACATTCAGCAAGTATGTATTAAAGGGAATCAAACTACCCAGTGTATGTATCCAGGAGATGTGCCCCCTTTCCCGTATAGCCATACATTAACTAAGAGGTGAGTGCTCCTATAAGCAAGAAAAATAGTAGAGTGGTTGAGTTTTGTTTTGTTTTGTTCTTTTGAGAGAGACTGAGAAAGCAAGAGCGAGAGGGGCAGAAGAAGAGAAAATTTTAAGCAGGCTCCATGCCCAGTGCAGAGCCCGGATAAGGGGCTCAATATCATGACACTAAGATCATGATCTGAGCCAAAACCAAGAGTCAGACACTTAACCAAATGATGCCACCCAGGCACTCTTAGTAGAGTGTTTTTAATGAGGGATCTAAAAACAGAGAGACAGAGTTAAGGATGCTTCTCATAGCTGAAAGAAAGATAAAAAGAGTTTGTTAATAAGTGATTAGGAGAAAGTGGGTGGTGGTTTGTCCTCCTCCTGCACCCTATAGCTACATGTTCCTGACAACATAGCCTGGTTAGTCAAAGACTCACTTGGCACCATGGGGAAGATTCCTGTGTCTGGGAGACTCAATGATTAAGGGAGAACTAGCTTGCAAATATCAATTTCTGTAACTGACCCTTGATCCTGAGACCCATGAGTCAAGGGCACCATTTACTTCAGCTAACAACTGTGAGACCATCAAGTCTTCTTGTGTGAGACATCATAGAGCTTGAAGAATTATCACAAGAAACCCCAGCTTTTTAAGACTAAGGTTCAGGTATTGTCTTTCAACAGAGAGAAGGGGAATCATGTTGTCCCTATAGATTTCTCCACTTCCATCAGGTCCAGACTCCAGCGTCCAGGCCAGCAGGAGGGAAATGGATGTTCCCAGACTCGTCACAGTGCAGATTGATTATCCAAGAGATTGGACTCTGGTGAATTCCGTACCCAGAACATTCATGAATCTTCCCTCCCAGTTGGAGGGGTTGTCTTCTCCCTTGAATTCAGAAGGAGAGAACTCCTATAAGATAAATAGATGCACGCCTCTGCACAATATTTTATACAGGTACATGATTTGGAAAATTAGGTCAGAGGAGGGAGGGAATATGGTGATTCATTACCAGGGCTTGAGAGAGGCAGGATTACCTCATCAGAAATTCAAAGGTAATCAGTTTTTCCCAATTGTCATGGTAATGAATCACCATTGTTAATAAATTGGGAAGTCAGTTACACCTTTGAGTAGCTGGATAAACCAGAGTTGCCTGGCATCTGTCTTCATTAGAAAAGAACCAAGGAAATGATGGACTGGTGGGGGAGGAGGGGGCAGTGGGTGGTCCGGATTCCCTTCTTCACCTGAGGGTCAAGAAACTAGACTTTTTACTTATCATCATCTTTGTGGCCATGTCACCCAAAGCCAAACTAACCCAAATAAGTCTTTAAACCTGAAGTCACCCATCCGAGATCTGTCAAAGTCCCCCGATGACAAATCAAAGGCAACAGCAATTTATTTATTTAATGGAGGAACAGCGGCAGGAAATAATTCCTGAACATCGCTCAGCGCTGGCGGAGGTCTTTATTAGAATAGATTCTTTTTTTTTTCCCATGCAAATGAAAACCAGGAGTGGAGAATGAGTTCATCCCCCTGCCTCCTCTACCTCTCTGAATCTTGAGAGTTTAGCCTCAGAGCTGGTCATTTCAGAAAATCCAGGTCCAGTGGTTCAAAGTGGTCAGGGGCAGAGCTCACTGCGGTGTTTTATGGCTCAATGAGGGATCGGGCCTCCAGCTCTAGGAGATAAATCAGCTCAAATTCCATCAGCCTTCAGGACAGACAAATCTTTGGTCATGGAGTCGTCAATAATCCAAACATAACTTGGAATGCAGTTATAACTCTTTATTGCTTCTAGGCCCACCAAAAAAAAAAAAAAAAACTGAGACGAATTCTGATCTATATGATTTGATAATGGCATCTGACAAGTTCCTATTTATTCGAGGGGTGGGGGATAAAAATCTTTTTTGTCTGATCATTGTGTCAAAATCCTGCAAGTCATTTTCATTTCTCTCTCTTGGGCAAGATTAAAAAGCAAACCCCCATGCATTCTGTCATATGATCCTAGTGCTGAGAGTTCGAAACATTTCAACAGTAATTTAATACAGGGGATTTGAGGAGATTGAGAGAGAGACAGAGAGAGGGAGAGAGAAACCAAGAGAGAATGAGAGAGAGAGAGAGAGAGAGAGAGAGAGAGAGAGAGAGAGGGAGAGAGAACAGTGAGCCCTGGGAGGATCAGAAGGGTTGCCTGATAGGAGAAAAAAGGAGTATCAAACCTGTTACTGTGCCTCATTTCCCCACTCAGGAGGGAGCTGTGTGTGACAGCTTCTGTAGCCTCACAGAGATTTTCTGCAGAAACCAGAGGAGGAGGAGGCCAGTTGGACTTCCAGACCGGGAAGAAGGGCCGAGGTCCCCTGCCCAGCTGCTTCCACCGTGAGCACACTGCACTGATTGGTCCTGCTGTGCTGCTCTGCTATGAGAGGCTCAAGGCAAATCCATCACTCGTCCAAACACCAGCCCCTCTTTATGATCAGGATGGGGGATGAGCAACTCTAGATCTCCGTGGCAACTTTCATTCCATTTCTCTCCCTTACCTTCCCCCCAGTGCACAGGCATGCACACGCCCCCCCACACACACACATACACACACGTGCAACACACACATATGCGCCCAGAAGACTCAGCCAACTTGTTTTCTGTTTCTCATAAATCTTCATGGCTGAAAAGGATTGCTGTGTCTAAGCCCTGCTAGACATTACCCACTTTACCATGTTTGTCTCTGGTGAGAAAACCATGAGTATGCATTATGCAAAAATATTTCACACAACCGGTGACTGTTGTGGAGATATGGAATTTAACTGTAAGGAATATTGGTTCCACTCCCAGAGATGGAGGCTCAGAATGCACTGGGGCCACTGTATCCTCTCGAACCACTAGAATAAACCTCTGCTAGCTTCCTTGAAAAGACTTCCATGCATATAAAATGGTTACCTCGCCCGCCCTCGATTTCTCTTCTTCCTGAGTTTCTCAGAGACATGCAACTTAAATATTTACTTAATACTTTAGGGCATTGTTTTTTGGCCTCCAAGCATCTGCCCTTCCCACACACACTCCTTAGGATTCTTGATTTTTCTCATGGACTCACCCCTCACCAGCCTGGCAGTTTGGGATGGGTTGGCCCATGCCAGCATCCAGGAGAGGAATGCATGGCCCAGACCTAATGAGTCAGCATGAACTGCTCCCTGGTGAGTGAATCGATCACTGATCGATTTAGTGAAGGGGGTACTGGGCTGGATGGGAGAGTAGCAGATGCCCTCCCACTGGGCTTGAAGCAGGAAGATGTCAAGTCTGGAGCTCCTGCCATCATCTCTAAGGCCAAAGGAGAGCCTGGCTCAGGTGGGCACAGAGCCAACGCAGATGAGAAAGAAACCGAGAAAAGGCCAGGTGATGATGATGTTACCTGAGCTCCTACAGGCAGTGGCTATAAGGGGTCTTTGCTCTTTCCTTTTGGTTTATGCCACTCCAAGTTAGATTTCCTGTCCCTGATGCAAATCTCTCCCATAGCATGTAAGTGCCAATAAGTCACCACATGATAAACAGCACCCTTGCAAGACCTCAGCTTCCCCTCAAAGTTTTTTTATTTAAGATTTTATTTATTTATTCATGAGAAACACACACAAAGAGAGAGGCAGAGACACAAGTAGAGGGAGAAGCAGGCTCCATGCAGGGAGGCCAATGTAGGACTTGATCCCAGGACCCCGGGATCACTACCTGAGCTGAAGACAGATGCTCAACCACTGAGACACACAGGTGCCCTCCCCTCAAAGTTTTTATATCCTCCAGGATCTTTCTGGAGGACCCAAAAGGAAATCTACCATGTTCTTGCATAGCTACTTCGAACCAGTCCCCTGCCTGGAACTCCACCATCACTCCCTCCAAGGAAACAACCCAATGCTCTCCTGGATCCCATGCCCTCTCCTGCCCTTCAGAGACTCCCTTAGCTGATATGCTTCAGCACTACCACTTCTCCCAGGGTTCCCTGCTCATCTGGACTCCTGGACTTAGCTCTGTGCTGCAGGTGGAGAAATACCTCCCCTTCTTGGTGTCTCACTTCTCTGGAGACATCCCTCCACAGAGTTGGGTGAGTGTTTGTACACAGCACCTTGTCCTCCCACCTCCTCTGACATGGCACATCCTCCCTGATGGCTAGATCAAGTTAAAACTGCGGCTTTAGGTCAAAATTGCATTCTAGACCCACAGCGCATCTCAAGTGTGGGAAGATAGCAAGGTCCCTGGAGGTCACAAAGCTCTTGGCTTGACCTCATGAGATATTGGCAGATTAAACTGAAGGTAACTAAGTAGAAGTTTGTGTTAATCTAGAAATCCTTTGGGATAAGAATATGGCAGTGTCCAACTGGTAGTAGAGCCAATGTTTTAATAAAAAGTCATGGCAAAACATCAAAACGGTGAAAATTATACTTATTCATTTAATTTTCTACAAACTGAATCAAAAACTGATTATTACTGGGTTTCAACAGCTCTGTATCTTGATTCAACTGAGGAAAACCCCATGTTCTGCAGAAGCATGACTGGGAACTTCTGGTCTAGAACACAGTGAGGGAACCGAGATCTACCAACCTATCAACCATACAAAGCAAGAAAAATTAAGTGAAAGAAGCAAGTTAAAGAAAAGGCAGAGTATAATCCCAGATTTTTAGAAAAAGATTCTTATTTGTGTGCTTATGCATACGAGCATGGAGAAAGGGTATACCAGACAGAAGCAGCATCCTTTGCTTCAAGGTGATCAAATGTTATTTTTTATTTACTGATTTTTAAAATAAAATGCACTTGACTTTATTTTGTATGACCTAATTCTAAAATAATGTGTTATTTTTTTAACGTTTGAAAAGGGAGTAAAATGTTTTTAAAATACAAAAATACAGACCAAGAAGGTTAAAACAGCCCATCAAGCCTATAAGCGAATGGTCTTTAAAAGAGAAACTTTTATAGCAAAAAGGTGTGGAGAGAAGAATGACCACAAGGAGACAGGGAGACCACCTGCCCGCCAAGAGGGTGGAGGGAACAACTACAGTTGGCAGCAGCCAGGAGAGGACTACTTGGAGCCCCAGAAGGGAGATGCTTTCCAGGGACAGGGGTCCAGGGAGACCGGGGCAACTTTGAGCCTACAGGCAACTTGACCCAGGGCCAGGGGGTGCTGACCTGGGGCCAGAGGAGAAAGAAGATGAAGAAATCACTTCCAGAAGAGAATGCCACCAAGCCTCCTAGCAATGCCCAAACCATCTCAGGATTGAGCAGGGAAGGGGGGAAGGTGCCCAGGGCAGCCTGCCCAGAATTGGCACCAGCCAAACTACTCTGTGGGAAGAATTAGAATAAGGAATTTGAGTTTGCAGAAGTCAATCATTTTGTGCTGCTGTGATTTCTTTGTTTCCATTTTGTTTTGCCATAGCATCTTAGTAGAGCTCCCTTTTGACAATTCCAACCTTCTTCAGAGCTGAACTGGGAAGAATGGGTTTCCTTTTGTGCTAAACAATGTGAGGTGGGGTGGGATTTGGAGCCATGTGACCAGAAATAAAACAGAGTCTCTTATTTGAGATGGCCAAGTTTGGGGAGTGCATAACCAAGAAAGAGCCAAGTATCCACCATCAAGCCAAAGGCAAGCAAGTTCAGTGGTCAAGGACAGAAATCTGGGACAGGGCACAGTGGTATCAAAGGGAAGCAGCTCCATCAAGATGGAAAGGGATGGGGCAGGGAAGTGTCTGGATTTGTCTCTACTGGTCACCAGTCAGGTGACATGTCAGAAGTCTAAACACCTTAAGGGGAAAGGTCACAGGGAAGAAGAGAGATGCAGAAGTAAGGAAAATGCATATGTGTCTCCCTTAGAGACTGGTGCAGGGATCCTCAAACACATGGCCTGGGTCTCCCGTAGCCTTACTCTGCTGCTCCTAACTCCCTCAGATCACAAGCAAGATGCTGAGTTCACAGTCCTGCCCTGGGACAGGATTGTATTCATGGAACCAGTGTCTTCAAACCTGGTGATAGAGCTCCAAAGACCCCAAGACCCCCTCCAGGAGAGAGGAGAGCAGGAAGAAAGCAGGAGCGGGGCTCAGCTCCAGGCCCCCAGCCAGTACCCACTAGACTCCACCTTTGTTAGAGCCATTTCACATTCTGGGTTTCCACGGAAGCTTTTGTTTGAACAAAGGGCCCCACCCATATTTTCAAATACATTTAAAAACCTCCACTCTGCAGTGATAGTCCCTACAGACAAGAGAGCCCAGCCCTAAGGGGCTCAGCTGACAAGGGAAAGAGGATCTGGGGTGCTCCCCAAAGCTGTACCCTGGTGGGGAAGTGGGGATAAAGAAGTGTTCCACCAGAAGGAGAGAAATCTTCACCATGATGTTAGCAGAGCATGTCAAGGTGAGAGCAGGAGGCTTGGGTTAGGAGAAGGAGCAGAAACCTCCATAAATTCCAGGATGCCCAGAAAGGAGCGAGCTGAGAGTAATCCACATGCCTAGTGGGTTGAAAACCACACCATCAGCAGCCATGCCTATGAACTCACCCTGCTACCTTTTAACAAGCCTCAATGTGTGTGAGTCTGGGACACACACTCAACGAGATAGGACAGGAGTCGGAGAATGTGGGTTCAAATCCTGATTCTGCTGTCTACTGACTGTGCTATTGTAGGCCAGTCATATTCTCCCTGAGCCTGTGTTACCATCTGCCAAAATGAACATAACAGCAACCATGTGGACTCTGGGTCCTCATGGCAAAAGCAGTGCCTTTGCATTCAATGGATATCTATGGTCTATCAGCCATGTGCCCAGAATTCTGAATTCAGCTCAGCATGTACAGGGGCACCAGACATTTAGATTAGCCCACCAAAGTTCTCCATAACTGAGCTCTGTGAACTCCTGGAAAGAAGGTCTGAGTCCAGCTCACCTCTCAGCCCTCGATCCCATGCACAGTGCCTGGCTTAGAAATAATCTTTCATAAACATCACTGAATGAGTGGGTGAGATGTGTAGATAAAAGCTTAAATTATAAATGCAATCCCCCCAAAGTATCAAGAACACTTCTGTAAGGGTGGGTGGGGGGGCGACAAGAGATTATATGTTTATAGGAGAAGAGGCTTTTTTTTTTTTTTTTTTTTCTGGGCAGTTTCTGAGAAGTATCTTGCATCTCATACCTCTCATTTCTTTTCTTAGCCAATCACTTCCTTCCTAGTGAAACCAAATGACAGAGAGTCTTGTTCCAGCCACAGAGATCCCTGATGCTGAGAACATCTCAGGATTCCAGCACAGCAGATGGGGTGAATATCCTCAGGATACGAGAGCTGACATACTGTGATAACATTGATTTTCTTAATATGGCCAGTGGGGTGGATCGACAAGGACCCCATGGAGGCACTGGAGAAGCTGGTGTTTTGTTTATTTGGGCTAATATGTCTGGTGCTGTGGATTTTGCTTATACTATCTCTGCAAGGAAATAGTTACAGAATGTGAACCAACTGTTTATTTCTATACTCTAACCTCTCTTCTGCCCCCACAGAGGTTTTAAAAAAACATCATAGCTTGATTACTGAGATAGTGGCAGGTGTCACTTCCTTCTCCTGCTGGGGTCTGGATAAGGTCAGCAGAAGCGTGTCAATAATTAGAGATGAGGGATGCCTGGAAGGCTCAGTGATTGAGCATCTGCCATTGGCTCAGATGATGATCCCGGGGTCCTGGGATCGAGTTCCCCATCAGGCTCCTTGCGGGGAACCCACTTCTTCCTCTGCCTATGTCTCTGCCTTTCTCTCTGTGGTGTCTCTTACGAATCAATAAATAAAATCTTTAAAAATAATAATAATTAATAATAATAATAATGAAAGATGATTTTTTCCTCCAGAATAACTATTGTCCATCACCATAATACAACAACTGAACACTCAAATGATGGGGTGCAACTATGCCTAGCCTGATAAACCTAGGAAAATACAGTCAGGATCTATGATTATGGTAGAAAGTGCCCAGCTCCCTAATGATCTGCTGGGTCAGGTAAGGGAATGTAATTTGGAAAGTGACAACCCAGGACACACTGAGGAGAAAAAGAAGTCTAAATGTCTTAGGAATCAAGATATCTGTATTTGGGTCTTGGCCCTGACATAAACTATGAGGTATTGGGTCATATGAATCCTCCCAGTATTATCTACAAATACAGTTGAAGTAATCTGCTCTTCCTCTGTCTCTTCCCCTTATTTTCTCTTCCCTTCCCTCCTTGAATGACTCACTCCCAAATCATTAAGTGGCACTGAAAAGGACCTGAAGTAAGATGAATTATAGCCCCTCCGAAAATGTCTACATCCTAATCTCCAGAACCCATGAATAGGTTATGCTACTATGTGCTAAAAAGGACTTCACAGATGATGTGAGGACAGCAGCAGAGGTCAGAGAGGAGAGAGAATGTTACACTGTTGACTTCAAAAATGGAGAAAGAGACCATGAACCCAGAAATGGGTACAATCTCTAGAAGCTAGAAAAAGCAAGGAAATGAATTCTTCCTTAGACTCTCCAGAAGGAACATGGTCTTGTGAATACATTTTATACTTCTGACCTCCAGAACTGTACAATAACAAATTTATGTTCTTTTAAGTCACTAAATGTATGGTGATTTGTTACAACAGCCAAAGAAAATAAACACAATGTCCATGGGGAGGAGGGTGTTGAATAGCATGAAGAGAATATTCTCATGGAGTGGGGGTGGTTTGGGTGGTCCCCTGTGAAGTGTTGGAGCCTGGGTTAAGGTCAGCATCCCTGCAGGGTGCTGCTACACAGTGCAGGTGTCAGAGCCCAAGTGGGGATATGAGAGTGTCCACACCAGGGAGCAGGAGCAACAGTGACAGGAGATTGGTTACATAGAGAGGGATGGGTCAAATAAGTAAATAGTATAAAGATAATGAGGAGAGAGATTTCTCACTTTCACAGAAGACGCTAGACTGAAATCAAAGGTGAATTCATGGTTTCTAAAAATAAATATATACCTATTTTCAAGTTCTGTCCCCTGAAACCCGGAGAGTATCAACCCCTCAATAACCGTGAGCACTCCGAGAGAACCAACTGTGGCTTCTAAATTCCAGTTTATACCAAAAAGAAGCTGAGTTCCTTAGAGAAATGGCTGATTTCAGTACTGGGCAAAGAAAGAATGAAATGAGCCTGAGATGTCTTTTTGGTGCCAGAAAGTAAAGAATTGCTCAAAGATTGATGGAATCATATCTAAAGGACACAGAAGGCAGTTTGAAGGTGCTCCCAATGGCCAAATTTAGGATACTCTGATCATCAGTATAGATAGATCGATCAATAGATTAGGTAGATAGATGGTAGGTAGAAACTCATTATATTATATATTACATATAGATAATCATAACCTATTCAATAAAACAGGAATCTATGAGTTCATACTCTATAAATAAATATATATACATTAAAATTTTTATGAGAAATGGAGTATATATATATATATATACACTCAAGTTACCCCTCCACAAAATACTTATTAACTACGAAGAGAAAAAAAAAGATAGAGAAGTCTAGCAGACACTCTCTTGATCAAGTGATGAAAACTAACATCATTGGTGACAGGAAAATTTTTAATTATGTACTCTCTGATATTGATATTGCTGATATTGCTGATAGTGATATTGCTGCTAAAGTTGTATAATTGAGGACACGTTGAAACCCAAATTATAGGTCATTCTATAAAATAAATGAACCATCCTCTTTAACAGTACCAAGAGCGTGAAAATCAAGGAAAGACTGAGGAAGCTTTCCAAACTGGATGAGACTTAAAAAACACGCCAAGTAAATGCAACCATGGTTCTGTTCTGAGCCCCTTTACCGTAAAGGACATTACTGGGATAATTGGCAAATGAGTCTGAGGATCAAAGAATGGGAAGGTAACAACATGGATTTCCTCACTAGGATCTCGTCTCGCTGAAATGGGGCCTGCCCTGCACAGTCATTGGCTGAGAGCAGCATGGTCTCTCCACCAACGTGATGGAAGATCAAAGAGCAGCATTTAGAGCAATTATGCTCCCAGTGGTGGGAGATCTGAATGGCACCTTTACACAGCACCATGAAAGAACTCTTCCTCCCCCCTAAAAATTACTGGAAGTTTAAATGTCTATGTTAACATTACTACATTTGTTTTTGAAATCCCAAGTCAAAAACTGACTTTTAATAATTAAATATACCCACTGCATACAGAAGTTCTATGGATGTCATCTGATTGGCACAATAATGGATATAGTAAGCATCACTCCCAGAATTTGGAGCCATGAGTAATTCCAAGCATATCACCATTCATTGAGAAAAACAGGAGCTTAATCTTAAATTAAATTTATCCTTTCTCCATATCCTTTCTTCATGTTCTTTACCCTTTTCCTGCATCTGTGGGAACCTCCAACTCTTACTTGTCCCACTGATGACTTCAGATGTCATTCTAGACTTGTCCCTCAGGACCAAGTTCTCCATCCGCAAAGGGTCTGCTCTGCAGCCAAGCCCATGTCCACTGCTCCAGCTTCTCTCCAGGGAGGCATTGCCAGGTCCTCACCGTCCCCCGCTTCGACTATCAGATTGCCCTTCTAGCCAGTCTCCCTACCTGCAGTCTCACTCTCTTTCCAGTCTGATTTCCATGTTGCAGCAGAATGTCACTCTGAAGTGCAAGTCTGATCACGTGACTCTCCTGCTCAACATTTGTCAGCGATCTCTATTTCCTAAGCCAGGGTTCCCTAGGCTGTGCTTCAAAGATATCCGAGCCTTGTAATTTTTGTGTACATGACACTATGTGCGGTGTTCTTAAAAGAAGGTCCATAGACTTCATCTGATTTCCAAGGGATCCATCAAGAAAAGGTTTAGAAACCCTGTACTCAGGATTAAGTCCAAGTTCCTTAGCATGGCAGACAAAAGTCGGTAAAGTCTGGTTGCTGCTCGCCCACCACCTCCCTCCCTCTTGATACTTTTGTGCTCTAACAATTCCGATCTACAGGGGCTTAGAATTCCCCACTTTCACCATGCTGCTTCTATGCCCCACCCCTTCACTCCTGCTGCCCTTTCTGGCTGGAATGTCCTCCCTCCTTTCTTCTCCTGGCTGCCTCTTGCTCATCCTTAGAGGTTCAGTACAGGTAGCCCCCTCCCCAAAGAGAGCCTTCCAGAATGCTCAGACTGGGCTAAGCACCTTCCCTGTGTTCTTCTAGAATGCCCTATGCATGCCTTAAGGGTGATACTGACCATTATCTGTTCTAGCTATTGATTCACGCACCTGTCTCCCCACTGGGCTGGGATGCCTTGGGGTGAGGGAACACTTGCTGCTCACATCTGTATTTCCTGGATCTTATTCCAGGCCAAGCATAGGATGAGGGCTCAAGAAACATTTATGGAACTCAGCAGAACACCACTCAGATCGCTGGTCCAGCTATTGGTTCATTCACTAGCATCCTATGTGCCTTGCCCCATCATTCTGGGAGACTCTTCCCTCCACCTAGCCCAGATAAAGTGTCACGGTTGGTTTCTCAGGGTCCTGGAGGGAGACAGCCTGGCTTTATTCATGACTTTGGGTGAATTACCTCACCTGTCAATGACCCTCCATTTCTCCTGTGTGAAATGAAGCTAATAGTCCTGGCCCACCCTGCCCCACTCTGACAGTGCAGACAGATGGGATAATGGATCTGAAAAGCTTCAGGGAAGGGGCCCAGGCATATGTGGAACACACTCACCACTCCACACATATGAGGAGAAGATGAGTGTGTCTGATTCCAAGGCCAGGCACTGCTAGGATAATGCCCTTTGCTTCTGGTGCTCATAGGGAACAAAGAAAGCCAGATAAAATCTGTTGCCACAGGCTCAGGTTTTTAGACCTTCTCCCAGTCTCCCCCAGTTCTTGACAAAGGCAGTGGGGGGAACACCCACATCTTAATTTTGTCTTCCTGACCTGGATTGGGGCAAAGAGGGCTGACAGAGAAAGGAAGGGTGGGGAGGGAGTCATGATAGTGAACCACCAGATAACTGAGAGAGAAGCAAAATATGAATTTGACTTTCTGCTGGCAGCTTGCAATAATCCCACCCTTTGGAATGTGCCTGGAGCCTCCAATTGCTGTCTTTTGGCTTAGATTAAACTTTGAGATACCTTGCCAAGTTTGAAACCCACCCTACCCTCACGCAGTGTATGTTTTGAGCTCAACTTGAACTTTATGAGGTGCAAGTTAATTTGCATTTGGCAAAATGCAATTTCCTGTTTCTAAGAAAAAGGGACTTTAAAGATTTATTTAAGAGACACAAATGGCTTCCTGGACATCAAATAGCTCTTCCAAAGCAATATTTTAATAAGTTAAGTGTAAATGAATTGAAAACACATGAATCTGATTTCCCTTGAACTACAGATGGGTTTAACAAATAGAGGGGGAAATAGCTTGGCACAAGGGCTTGGGGGTTTTCTCCATCCAGAAAGTTTCAGAAAGTAGATCAAGATGTGAGACAAACCCATCCCCATGTCAGTGTTCCCCAGCATGGATTGGGTCTCTCCTGGACCCTCGCTCCGTAAACAAAGCGCAGATTCCGTATCGACTCCCCTGGGCACGTCCCGCTTACCCTCTTTGCTTCCTGCCTCTGTACTGCCAAGTCTTCTTTACTTTGCCTCTTTCTCCTCCCTCACTCAGAAATGCCAGACTATGGTTTCCTCCTGCCTTCCCAGAGCCTCCTGCTCAGGCTCCACTGCTAAGACAATACAGGCCCTGGGGCTCCAGGGGCGCCTTGCAGTGCCCGGTCCTTCTCTTCAGCCTCAGCCACTGTTGTTTGAAAAGGCCCCCTACCCAGGGCCCCACTCCAATCTGGGGCATCCTGGAGACACCCCAATTACCCACCCTCCATTTCACCCTGATGTCTCATGTCTGAGTCCGTCACTCTGTAAGACAAAGCTCACCACTAGACTTGAGACTGCTGGCCAGGAGGCAACCTCCTCTTCCTGCTAGATGGGTGCTTTTTGTGGGGTTGATTGGTGTGTGAGGATACGCTAGGCAGGCTGGAAAGGCAGCTGTACACCAGCATTTAGACAGGGGAGGCTAACCTGCCAGGAGGTGGGGAAGGCATTCCTGGAGTCACAGGAAAAGGCAGTGGTCTTCAGATGGGAAACCAGATGTTAAGAATGGGCCCTAAATCAGCCAGACTCTGGACTTTGGAATCAGCCTCTCTTTCTTGGGCTGGTGTCCCAGGGCTTTGCATGGGCTCCTGGGTGGTGGGCAGAAATCTCTAGACTTGATGACGAGCTGCAGAAGAGCCATGTGTCCTGTGAACCAGATGACCCAGATGCTTGGTTCTATCTGGGATTATGTCCCCTTTGCTGTACCCTGTGACTTAGAGCAGAATGACCAAAGAGCCAGCCAGTCCTGCCCCACCCCCTTTATGTCCCCTGGCCAAGATGAGAGAAGCTAGAACATTCAGACAGGTCTGCTCTACACAAAGAGAGATGGCAAAGGGGACATAATCACCGCAGAATCATGTACCTGGTAAGGAATAGCGTTCCCTGAGGCCTTCAAGACCCAAGCAAAGGTAGAGTCCCCACATAGATGGTGACAGTTGTTTTCATGGAAGGAAATGGCACTTCCTCACAAGGGCAGGAGTTAAGGATTCTAGAAGAATCCATTGCCTTATTTATTTCTTCAACAAAATCTTACTGATCATCCTTCCCCGTAGGACTGTACTAGACAGTTCTGGGTGAGGAGCTGGGGTGCTTTGGATTCAAAGAACAGGGGGATCCCTGGGTGGCACAGCGGTTTGGCGCCTGCCTTTGGCCCAGGGCGCAATCCTGGAGACCCGGGATCGAATCCCACGTCGGGCTCCCGGTGCATGGAGCCTGCTTCTCCCTCTGCCTGTGTCTCTGCCTCTTTCTCTCTCTCACTGTGTGCCTATCATAAAAAAATAAAAATTAAAAAAAAAAAAGAAGAACAGGCCCCCGGCCCCAGGCCCCAGAGGAGCTTGTGACCTGCTCAGTCACATGGGAGCAGGACACCAACAGAGCAAGGAAACAGGCACACAAGCCAAGAGGTGGAATCCACAGCACAGGAATGACAGGGAGCCCACAAGAGGCTGAGGGTGGGGGCTGATGCTCCCCAGAGGAGGCAGGACACCACATGGGCTTTAAGAGAGATTAGTGTTTAGACACATTGTGCTTCCTTTCTTGATCTATGGCCTTCCCCCTCTGGCCTCCCTGGGTTGATAAAGTCCTTTATCCACATTGTCATCTAGTCTTTTGAGATTGCATCAACTGTGAGGCCCAGAAGAAAGCAAGACTGTCAGCATACACAGGTCTGGTTTCCAGTACCGTCTCTGATGATCACTAGCTATGTCTCCATGGCAAAGTCAATTCTCCTTTCTGTGTCTCAGTTTCCCCATCTGCAAAATGGGGCTAATCATATAACTGACGGAGGTACTAAACAAGCAACTGTATGTTAAAGGGTCCACTGGAAAAAGCCTGGCAGAGGGACGAGTAGCCCGTAAAACCATAGCAGGCCATGTGAAATCTATGCTTCACAGAACTGGCTGTGCATCTCTCCCTCAGTCTGTCTGTCTGTCTCATAAACACACACACACACACACACACACACAGAGCCATATACTTTACAAACACAAATACATCCCTATATTTGTTTTCTATTTTTCATAGCTAATTACTGCAGATTCGGTGGCTTACATCATCCCGCACTTGTTAGCTGACACTCCCATGGGTCAGCAGGCTGGCACAGCACAGCTGGGGCCACCACAAGGCTGAATCCATGTGTCAGCGGACTGAGTTCTCATCTGAGGCTCTGGAGGACTGTCAAAGCTCATTCAGGTCATTGGCAGAGTTTCGGTGGCCACAGTCATGAGGCTGGATCTTCATCTCCTTGCTGCCTGTCAGCTGGGGGCTGCTCGTAGCTCCAGAAGCCACCTGTGTTCTCTGCCACACGTCCCTTCTAACTCCGAACCAGCAATGGGACACTTCTGAGTGTCCTTGTGCTCCAAATCTCTGACCACTCTGTCTTTGACCTCAAGCCTACATTAAAAGGGCCATGTGATCAGGTCAGGCCCATCCAAATAATGTCCCTATTTTAAGGTCAACCGACTTGGAACTGTAATGACTCTTGCAAAACCTCTTCGCAGCAGGATCTAGATTAGTGTTTGGTTGAAAAATTGGGAGAAGTTGTGTGTTACTCTGGGAGTCAAGGATCTTGAGGCCCATCTATAAGTCTACCTGCCCCATTCCTCAAAAAGTAGATAAAAAGAAGGAAGAGTAAAGAAAAAGGGGAAGGAGAGGGGGAGGCAGGAAGAGAGGGAGGAAAGGAAAGAGGAAGGAAGGAAGGAAGGAAGGAAGGAAGGAAGGAAGGAAGGAAGGAAGGAAGGAAGGAAGGAGGGAAGGAAGGAGGGTAAGTAGAAAGGAAGGAAAGAATAAAGGCATCTTGCTAACTTGATGTAGGACGTCTAAATATTCACACTATCTGCGTGTTTCCTGTTGGGGAAGCTGAACTAAAGAAAGAATCTGAAATGCAAGGGGAAAGAGTTTTATAAATAAAGATGTTCATTGTAGAATTATTTATAATCATGAACAATCATTAACAATAGGTTCTAGGTGAAAACATCTATGGTAAAAGTCATAGGATGAAACAGAATGGAGAGACTTTAAATGCCATTTAACAAGATTGTTTATTGACCAGTATATGTTTAAAGCTTATTAAATATATAAAATCCTATATCTAGTATGAATTTGACTGTTATATTTGTGCGTGTACAGATGTGCATATCTATACATGCAAACTGCTAGCTATATATGTGTATAGATCCATACAGAGAGGATGAGAACAGAATATATCACAATGTTACCGGGCATTATTTCTGGGTACTAGAAAGACTAATGATTTTTTAAATATTTTATCTATTTATTCATGGGAAACACAGAGAGAGAGGCAGAGACATAGGCAGAGGGAGAAGCAGGCTCCCCGCGGGAGAACCAATGTGGAACTCGATCCCAGGACCCTGGGATTGTGACCTGAGCCAAAGGCAGATGCTCAACCACTGAGCCACCCAGGCATCCCTCAAAGGCTGTCTTTTTAACCAAATGTGACCCAGGCCCTTCTGAACCCTCTGCTCAATGAGGCTTCAACTGTGGTCTCCATTCCAGTGGGACCCATATCACCTTGTTGTTGTAGCAAGTTTCCTGCAAGTCACCGGCCTATTGTCAGCAAGAATCCGTTATGTCAGTTTAGCAAGAAGCACCCTACCCTGGATGTCTCCTCTTGGTAATTTCCCAACCACTGATCCCCTTGCTCTGTTCCCTGGCTACAAATCCCCAGCTATCTTTGTTGTATTTCAAGTTGAGTCCATTTTCTCTCATCTCCAGTAATAGTCTTGACACCAACTGCAATAGTCCGGAAAAAGACTCTTCTACTGTTTTGGCAAGAGTCAGAATAACTTGTTAACAGTTAAATTTCATTATTTTTTAAGGCTGAATAATATTCCATCATATGTATATATCACATTTTGTTTATGCATCCTTATGGACATTGGGATTGCTTGTATCTTTTGCCTCTTTTTTTTTTTTTTTTTTTTTTTTGAGAGAGAGAGAGATTGTTGGAAGAATGGTGGGTGGAGCAGAACGAGAAGGAGAGAGAATCTCAAGCAGCCTCCAAACCCAGTGCAGAGGTCACTCTCACAACCCTGAGATCATGACCTGAGCTGAAATCAAGAGTCTAACACTTAACCGACTGAGCCACCCAGGTGCTCCTACCTTTCAGCTCTTGTGAACAATGCTGGTATGAAGATGGGTGTGCCAAATATCTGTTCAACTCCCTGCTTTCAGTTATTGTGGTAGATACCCAGAAGTGCAATTGCTAGATCATGCAGTAATTCCATGTTGACTTTTTCCAGAGATCATTGTGCTATTTTGCACAGGAGCACTGCACCAGGGTTCTAATTTTTCCACATCCTCCCCAATACTTCATATTATTGTTGTCTCCTTTTTTGGTAATAGCCATGCTAAGAACTGTGGAGAAGTAGTATCTCACTGTAGCTTTGATTTGCATTTCCCTAAAAGTTACTTATGTTCAGCATCTTTTCACGTACTTATGGGCCATCTGAGCATCTCCTTTTGGAGAAATATTTATTCAATATTTTGCCCATTTTTTAAAAGATTTATTTATTTATTTATTTTAGGGAGGGAGGAGGGGCAGGGAATGAGGGAGAGAGAGAATCTCAGAGTTCATGCTGAGCGTGGAGCCCGTTGAAGGGCTCAATCTCAAGACCCTAAGCTCATGACCTGAGCCAACATCAAGAGTTGAACACTTAACCGACTGAGCCACCCAGGCGCCCCTCTTTTGCCCATGGGGTTTAATGGGATTGTTTGGCTTTTGTTGTGGTTGTTTTGAGTTGTAATAGTTCTTTAATGTACTCTGGAGATCAATCCCTGATCAGATAGATAGATAGCTTACAAACATATTCTCTGATTCACAGGGCTGCCTTCTCATCCTACTGGTGGTGTGCTTTGGCACATGCAAGATAATTGTGTGTGTGTGTATTCCAAAGTCACTACAATATACATGTGTTATTTTCAAAACAGAGGGGAAAACTTTAAAAAATCAAAATGATGCTTATGAAGAGTTTTTAATAATATGAAGCAATATATATGTAATATGATCTAGCTAATTAAAACACAAGAAGCTCAGTTATAAACACAATCATATCAATAAAGGAACAAATACGAGCCCAGGAAAAAAAGATCAGAAAACAAACCATTTTTTGCTGTTTTCTCTGGGTGGTAAGATTAGGGTGAAATGTTTACTCTTTTTACTTTTCTGTTTTTCTAAGTTTTCTAAGTTTTCGAACTTCCTATCATAAAGGCGCATCACTTTTAAATGCAGAAGAAGAAAAAAATGACATTTAAGAGGGAGGGAAAAAACATCCAGACTCTCAAGTATCAAACCTTCCAAGAGTACAGAGGAAAGTAAAAATGTATTTTAGTCCCTTCCCCTGTCCTTAGGATCTCTCCACTGGTGTTTTTGGTTTTAGGGGTATTGGGGGATTTGGGGGACCTAGTAATGGAGTTCCTTTACCCAGGCAATAGGTAGGAGTCAGGGTGGGAGCTTCTAATTTTTTAAAAAGATTTTACTTATTTATTTGACACAGAGAGAGAGAGAGCACAAGCAAGGGGAGCAGCAGAGAGAGAAGAAGAAGAAGACTCACTACTGAGCAGAGAGCCTGGATGTGGGGCTTGATCCCAGGACCCTGGGATCATGACCTGAGGTGAAGGCAGGTGCTTAACCAACCAAGCTATCCAGGCACCCAGGGTGGGAAGCCTCTAAATGCCCATCCTCCTTAGAGGCTGGGTCTTCAACAGGCATTTCCAGCCCCCTGGCTAGCAAGGCAGAATGGGGAGCAAATTCTTCTAAAATACAAAAGTTTACAGTTCTATTTCTGAAGATATTGTGACTGAAAACTGCTTCTGTCTTTATTTAAAAGAGAATTTGCAGATGACACACATTTTCTTTTGGTGAGTTTTGCATTCACTCACCTCAAGGTATAAAACTTGGCAAACAGTTTCATACACTAATCTCCAGAATGAAAGAGCAGAAATAGACTGCTCATCTTAAGAAAGAAATGAACAGGGTCTTAATTCATGACTCCATGAGCTCTCCTGCCCCTGCTCTATCTACCCATCCAAGGTACGTGTCAACTTTGCTCTAGGACATCACATGCTCTTTATGGAGCCATCGTGGGCTGGAGGCTGTATTTGACCACCGGGCTATAGGCTTCCTTGCAGGCAGGACTGGGATTTTTTAAACCCACTAGTATGGGTTACAGTCTCGAAGCTAGAACAGTGCCCCAGCTCAGCCACCATCTGGTTGTGTGACCCTGAGAAATTCACTTCATTTTTCTGTGGCTCAGTTTCCAAAGAGGAATCCAGAAACACCATTCCTCCCTCACTTAAGTGCCCAGATGACTCTCATTTCCTTCAGTTCTCACTCCTCAAAGCTACCTCCTGCCTACCAAGACTTCTATAGCAGCCACCTCCAGCCCAGGGTCATTGTTTTTGATGCCACTATCACTTCTGGACATTACACTGCATGGCTTACTTATTTATGTTCTGTCTCTCCTAGAGACAGTAAGCTCAATGTTGACAGGTCTTTGTTTTGTTTATTATCCACTCCCTAGTATCCAGCACTGTATCTGACACATGGTGGGGTCTCAGTGTGTATTGGATGATTTAATGAATCAGTCATTCAACAAATCAATCATTAAGTTAGCCTCTACCTACTTCACATTCTAAGGATAACATGAGAATTTTTTTAAAGGATTTTATTTGTTTATTCATGAAAGACACACAGAGAGAGGCAGAGGGAGAAGCAGACTCCCCAGTGAGCAGGACTCAATGTGGGACTCGATCCCAGGACCCCAGGATCATGACCTGAGCCAAAGGCAGATGCTCAACCACTGAGCCACCCAGGTGCCCTGAGATTGTTTGTGTAAACTCCCAAACTCTTTATAATTTTCAGATATTGATCATCTTTTTATGCCCTCAGTGTCGAACTCAATACTTTACATATGACTAATGAATGAGTGAGTAAAATAATACATAATGCATCTATGGTCCATCAACTTTCAATCATCTGCGTTAACAAATGGGAGGCAGGCAATGGATAATTTGAAACAGAAGCTAATCTGAAAATCATTTCTGTTGGATGGAATGTACACCATCGTATTTGTAGCCGGATCCCCCAATAGTGACCATTGGTCTGGGAGCCAGGGACAGCTCGCTAGCTCAGCGTACCTGATGACTCACTCCTCAGACGTTTGAAGTCCCCTTTGCCATGTGTTCCAACAAATGTATTCATTTCCTGCTGCCTTTTGAATCCTGGCCTGGCCTGAGTGGCTCCATCCCGTCCCTTCAGCTCTGATTTACAGGACCTTTCCTCAAAGCCAGAGGCATCTGCAGGCGGCCAGAGCTGGGGCAGCTCCGAGCACGAAGTTGTCCTGATGGGAAAGCCGGCAGGAGCACAGAGGCCGGCAGAACAGTATGTTCCCTTCAGCAAGACTGTGGCTTTTCCCCAGAATCTTGAAGGTCTCCAGCAGAGCAGAAAACTTCCAAGGACCATCTGCTTTCTTCTTCTTTGACTTATCACAAGTGTGGCCAGCAGCTGTCATTTATTTCTAGAGTCTGGTTTTGCTGCGCTCATGAAGCATCTCATTTAAAGCTCAGCACGACCCTTTGAGATCAGGAGGGAGATTCTCTCTCCTTTTACAAATGAGGCAGGGAGGTTCAGGAAGGTGAGGCTCCCACCCAGGCTTGCACAGCTCACAGAGCAACCAGGATCAGACCCCTTTGCCATACCTGCCCTCACATATCATCCCAACAATCAAATCTTAGCTTCATTTTTAAGATTTTTTTATTTGAATTCAATTTAATTAACATATGCTGTACTCTTAGTTTCAGAGGTAGACTTTAGAGATTCATCTGTTGTGTATAACACCCAGTGCACATTCCATCAAGTGCTTTCCTTAATGCCCATCAACTGCTGACCCTGTCCCCCCACCCTCTCCCCTCCAGCAACCCTCAGTTGTTTCCTAGAGTTCAGAGTCTCTTGTGGTTTTGTATCCCTCTCTGTTTTTGTCTTATTTTTCCTTTTCTTCCCCCATGTTCATCTGTTTTGTTACTTAAATTCCACATATAAGTGCAATCATACGATTATTTGTCTTTCTCTGACTGATTTATCTTACCTTTAGGTAGGTGTCTTCTCCTAAATCCACTGAATTCTTTTTTTTTTTTTAAGATTTTGTTTATTTATTCATGAGAGGCATAGAGAAAAAGGCAAAGACACAGGCAGAGGGAGAAGCAGGTTCCTTGCAGAGAGCCCAGTGCAGGACTCCATCCCAGACCCTGGGATCACACCCTGAGCAGAAGAAAGACGCTCAACTGCTGAGCCACCCAGACATCCCTTAAATCCACTGAATTATTTTTTTTGTTTTTTAAGATTTGTATTTATTTATTCATGAGAAACACAGAGAGAGAGAGAGAGGCAGAGAGAGAAGCAGGCTCCATGCAGGGAGCCCGACATGGGACTCGATCCCAGGTCTCCAGGATCATTCCCTGAGCTGAAGATGGCACTAAACCACTGAGCCAGCCAGACTGCCCAACCCACTGAATTCTTAAAAGTGGTTTTATTAGCACTTAGGAGCACATTTCCAACACAGTAGTGAAGACGAATGAGAAATAGGATTCTGCATATCAAAATTTGGCAGAAAGTTAAAAGGCAGACTTGCCGCTCCGATTGTGTTTTGCTCAGGCCAAAGCAAATGTTGGCTTGCATATCCGATCAGTAAATTCTTATTGAATAATTGCTCTGTGCCCAGCAGTGTGGACACAGCAATGAACAAAACAGATACATCACCACCTACGTGGGTCTTATGTTCCAGTTGGGGGATACAGGAAATAGAAGCCATGATTAGGAAAATACAGAGCAAGTTAGTGGGAAATATGAAAAACGAAGTAGGGAAGGGGAATAAGGAGCACAGTGTTGGTAGAAATAGTCAAATAAGGACGTGTTGATAGGTGGTATTTGAGAACAGATCTGAAATAAATGAGGGCATGAGCCATATAGATATTCACCATAAAAAGCAGTCTAGG
This sequence comes from Vulpes vulpes, assembly GCF_048418805.1. Lineage (NCBI taxonomy): Eukaryota > Metazoa > Chordata > Mammalia > Carnivora > Canidae > Vulpes > Vulpes vulpes. The sequence continues at coordinate 11,325,528 of NC_132784.1, read as the reverse complement.
TAGAGACAATGGCCAGCTCAAAGGTCCTGGGGCAGAAAAGTGCCAGAGTGTTGGAGAAAAAATGACAAGGCCACTGTGGCTAGAGAAGAGCAGGAAAGGGGTGAGTAGGTGAGGGATGAGGTCTGAGAGGTTAAGACCAGGTTACATCATATCAAGCAAGGTCCGTGGGGAGCATTCAGTGTGTCCGTGAACTAGGTTGAGAAAAAAATTATAACTGAACCTTCATATTCAGCATCCCATGCATATTCTCTTGCCAAAGACGACCCCATGACTGAATGTTCTTATTCAAGCTAAGCTACTATAACCTTCCCCCTAATATGCCTTTCAAAAATAAACTTTGACTTGCTGATATTTTTAACTATATCTACTGTACACTCCATTAATAAAGAAGTAAATATATTACTATAACCCAATTTTGAACTATTGAAAATCAGTAGTTTAATAACTATGTCCCAATATAATTGGCACTATGGACTGAATGCTGTGTCCTCCTAAAATTCCTATGTTGAAACCCTAACTCTTAATGTGATGGTATTTGGAGATAAGGCCTTTGAGAGGTGACTAGCCCATCAGGGTGGGGTCCTCAGGATGGAATTTGTGCTTCTAGAAGAAAAAGAAAAGAAAGTTTTCTCTCTCCCCCCCCTCCCCCTTCTCTCTCTCTCGATGGCCATGCACCAAGGAAAGACCATGTGAGGAAGCAGAATGCAGCCCTCTGAAATCCAGGAAGAGAGCCTTCAACAGAACCTCAAGTGACCAGAGCTGCGAGAAAATAAATTTCAGTTGTTCAAACCTCTCGGTCTATGGCATTTATTTTTTATAGCAGCCGTAGCAGACTAAGACAATTGATTTCCTTTGAAATTCTGTGAATTTTATTTCATGTATTTTGAAACATCCTGAGATGGGATCCATGGGCTTCACTGTACTTCCAGAGAGTTCCAGGCCACAATAAAGTTGAAGAATCCCTGCTATGGGGTCTTTTGAGTCATCATGAGAAAAAGCACTTTTATTACAGTTGGGAAAGGAAGCCACTGCAGGGGGAAGCTGTATGTGTTTGTTAATAGGATCAGAGTGGCTCCCGAGTTGAGTGTATATTTTGAGCAAAAGCAAGGAGACCAGTTAGCGAACTCAGCAATGGATGATAGTGACTTAGCTTAGGGTGGTGGTTTTATTTTTCCCAGCTCCAACAGGAACTACTGAATGAGGGGCTAACAAGGCCATGGGTGAGAAGTCACCAAGAGATTAAAGCTTGCAGAGATCACTGAGAGGTGACTGCAGAGGACAGCCAGGAAGGAGACAGCACTCCCAGCAGAGTAGCTGGTACTTATTTCTATGAATGGCCATCCTTTCATCATTAGAACATTAAAAAATCCATTTACAGGTCAAATGAAACAGTAGAAATAGCAGTAATTAATCCCAATTAAACTGTCTGAGTACCTGGGCATACCCCTCTCCCAATTCCCCACCACCTCCTCTCCTCCTGCTCCCTGAACCCCACCCATCACAGGAAGCCAACCCTTCCCAATATGAACAGGATTTTAAAACCAATTCAAAGTGTATGGAACAGCAGGACATTCAGTGAAGGACAGGTGGGAATCAAAGACACGGGTCCTGCTCCAGGTGGGAAATGAGGCATACTCGCAACCAGCCACACAGCTCCAGCAAAGACATATTGTGGAAGTAAGTGCCAAGAGGACAGGAAAAACTCCAGGAGTTCAGGGGAGGGAGAAAGCACTGTTGGGCAGGTGACATAGGGTGTTTAACACCAGCAGGGGCTCTGCTTGACCCTGGAGGGGTGAACCATCTGGGAGCTTCCTGCAGGAGAGGAAGGCATCTTGCTCATCTTTGTAACTTCCATGCTTGGCTTGCACCTGCTTCCCAGTGAGTGTAGGACATGGGAGACAGCAAAGGTTCCCAGTGGGAGTAACAGTGCAACCACAGACAGTGAAAGACACTGGGACGTTCAGATGACCAGGCTACTTACTACATACACAGTTTATGTCAGCAAATTCTAGCCTGTGGCCCAAATCCAGTCTGCTGTCTGCCATACAGCCCACAAGAGAAGAATGGGTTTTACATTTTTATATGGTTGAAAAAAAAATCAAAAGACTCATCTTAATTATTTTGATTTTCATTTTGGAGTTTAAATTCAGTGTCCATAACATTTTGTTGGAACATAGCCACGCCCATTCATTTATATATTGTCTGTGGTTGCTTTGGTGTTACAACGGCAGAACTGAGTAGTTGTGACAGAGACCATCTGGCCCGCAAGGCTAAAATATTTACAATCTGGCCCTTCACAGAAACTGCTGGCCAACCCCTGGTGTGTGTGAATGGCTCTCCTTTGAATTGTGCAGAATACAACCTATATCACCAAACATGGCAACCTTGGTCCAAGATTGTAGTCCTGGCTCCTGGTTGGTTAGGCACGTGATGCTCCTTTTGCTTAGGCCAATATGTATCACTCTACCTCAGTTGCAAGCCTCCTTTCTCATCTGGAGAAATTTTGAACAAAGGACTCAAATTGCCAGGAACCTTCCCACAAGTCATCACGGCAGGGACTCCCTCTCATCATTTGGATATCAGCTCAGATAGCCTTTCTCGAAAGGAGCTTTCCCTCACCATTCACTCAGCACCCTGACTTACCCCCTTCCCATTATTTATCGTTATCTGAAATGACCTTGTGTGTGCATTTGTGAACTTGCTATGGCCACTTTCCCCACTGGCGTGCAAGCCCCAACAGAGGAAGCACTGGGTCTTGTCACTGCTGTACCTCCAGGCCTAGAACCTCCCCATCACACAAGAGTCCAACTAATATTTCTCAAACAAATTTTAGGATTCTATTCTGCTAGAAACATTTAAAATATCCATGGACAAGAGAAAGTTTATTATGTTATTCTATTTTTATATATGTTTGAATTTTTTCTTAAGGAAAAGTTTTTTTTTATATTCTGTATATAGGCAACCTATCATTCAGGTGTAAGAGCAAAATAAAACCATTACAAGTGACAGAAACTAAATTTAGATTCATTTGGAAAAAACAAAATTTATGGTTCACAAAGCTGAAAAGTCCAAGGGGCACACTGCCTTCAGGCACAGTGGGATCGAGGGCAATTGAAACGGTCCTCAGGCCACGGCCTCTCTCGGAGCTACTAGGCTGGCCTTGCTTCCCTCTCTGAAAGGCTCTGAGCTGCTGCAGGCTCTCATGGCCCTGGAGGGATGGGCCCTGTCATTCCTGCTAGGACCATCAGGAAGCCCTGAGGACTCTAGCCTGGCATGGGTCACATGCCCTCCTGGAACCCATTACTGAGGCCAAGAAGGACTGGGCCACTGGGACAGAGTGGCAGCTATAGTCTCCCCAATCCCAAAACCATCAACTGAGTGGGAGTTTTGTGGAACAGTAGGAGAAGGATTCCCCCAAAGAAAAAGATGCTGGGCCATACACAAAACACATGACATGGGCCTTGGCACTGGGACCTGGCTTCTGACCTTAGACTAGAGATGCAGAGGTCAGGAAACTGGCTCCTGGCATAGACCAGACAGTTAGGGTCTCGTCCAAAGAGTATAGTGCTCAGGAGATGCCCTTCAGTTGACTCGGGACAAAAAACAAGGTTACTGTGTCACTCAGAACCAAGAAAAATTCAGTCCTGGGAATGAAGCCAACACCAGCAGTCCTGTGAGGGAGGCAGGAGCTCTGACTTAGGACTGGCTCCAGCATCCGTGGACTGTCTAGCATGTCATCAAATCCAGGGTTGTAGGGGCACTGAAGGACCAGACAGGTGACCAGCATAGTAAGTGCCTTGCTGCCTGCCTGGGTTTGGGACCTGGATGTCAGCCGCTATGGAGCCCCAGCATATTCTGCAGTGTGTCCCTGGGGACAGTTGAGGCAGGAGAGAGGGGACCCTGAGACCGATGGGTCCAATCAGAAAGGACATGGCCGGGGCCTTAAGACAAAAAGAGAAAGATCCCAGAATTGTAAGAAAGGAGGAAATCAGGGCTCAGAATTACCCCTATCCTGCTTCCCCCTTCATGATGAGCTTTTCCTTCAAGGGAGGAGAAGGCATCTTCCATACAAAGAGGCTCATTTTCTCATCTGCAGGAAAGGGAGAGCGTGTGCCTCGTGGGGTGGCTGTGTGGAATAAGGGACAGAGTTCGTGTAAAGCCGCTAGCACGATGCCTGGCACAGAGTCAGCATTCAATAAATGTTTATTTTCCAGTGGCTACAATATACACAGATGAATTCATTCACAGATAGCTGCACAGCACCTTTCAAAATGACACATCCCTCTTACTTATACAAAGACGAGTTCCTCTTACTATTTTCTAGTTAACCAAAAAAATCCAATTTAAGCAAACTCTCCATCAGCCTCTTGTTGCATCCTGTGCAAACGGCTTCCTTAATTAAAAGATCTTAATCACAGCACAGCTTTTCCCATAGAGCTTTCTAGGAGGAGGCAGGATCTGCCATGGTGGGTCCTTCTGAGCATCCAAGGCGGCAAGTCACCTACCTCTGCAGGTGCCTTGGAAACTCCACAGTGCAAGCCCATCCTACCCCGATCACATCACCCCTCCCTGCCCACCCTAAACAGTCTTCCTTCTATTTGAGATTCACATTCTCTTCATCATGCCCTTGGCCCCTCTGTCTTGGCCCTTCACACGCCCCACCACCCGCCGGCAACCCCATCTTCTGTGCTCCTTCACTCTCTTCCTCTCCAATAGGTTCTTTGAGTTGAGGCAGGTGTCATGTGCTTCTCCCTCAGCCTTCGGACTTGATTACTATGGAGGCTCCTCTGTACACCAACACATTGCTTGGTTGATGATTGCATCCTTGAGTAACCTGCAGGTTTCCACCCGGGGGATCCCTCACATCTTGCTCCTCCAAGTTTCCTCTGTTGCCTCCTTCTAGATACAGACAGCCCCCAAATTTCCCTCCTCCAAGAAGCTTTGATCATGTTTATGGTGATGATGATAAAAATGATGGCTGCAAAGACCTCCCGTCATGGATGGGACTCCTTCCCACCCCCAGTCTCTGAGGACCTCATCGGAATGTATATGAGCCCAAGCTGGCCTGTGACTACATGGCACTTCTCAGAGAGCCCCAGCACTGTGAATCTGTCTGCATGAGCCTCCCTGGGGGCTGCCTGGTAGCCATTGAATCACCAAAATGGGGTTGGCTTTCCATGGGGCCATATTGGAACAGAATTTGTATTCCAGTCTTGTTCCACATACTTTAGAACAAAGGAGTGACCTGACCCAGTTTTTAAAAAGGGAGAGTTTGGTCAAGATGTCCAAAATAATGTAGATGAATGACTAATTTGGGAAGTCTGAGACAAGGATCAAAGCTGAAGTCAGGGAGCCAATGGTTGAGCTCCAGAGACTAGGCAGGTGGGAGGGACCTTCAGCCATTTTTGGAAAGGCTATTTGGGACTTATACATCCTCTTTGGGGCTGATATGAATGGTGGATATGAATGGGCTGCCGGGAGCGAGTCAGGAGGGATGGGGAAGGAGAGGGCAATACTTTTTACTTAAAAAGGACCCTAGAGATCTTCTACTCCAGTATTTTTAATATAGTTCTTGAGCTTCAGAAACAACTTCAAATAAAACATTATGCAAAATCCCCAAACAGATGTTCTCTGACTTCCTTCATCATCTAGTTCAGAGAGGTCTTGCCTACCTTACAGAAATTGTCATTTTATTGGCAATTCCATATGGCCTGACCCAACAGAAATGTTTCAGGATAAATATCTCTCAATTTTTACCAGCACTGGCAACCTCAATGTTCACTTTTACTTCAAATCTAAGGAAGCACAAAGTTTGTGCTGGATCTGCCGTCTTTCTTCTGCGAACATCAAACAAATTTCCAGCCTTGGTTTGGATGGCGGTTTCCGGTCATGACAAGAACATGGTAGAAGGATCAAACACAGATCAAATCTACAGAACATGACTTATGGAACTCACTCCATGAGTCCACGTCGTCCCAGGGACAAATGAGGGACTGTCTGTATTCACACCGCTGTTACTTCTTCCCCATGTGGAACTATTTTCATTCAGTGAAATCTGCAAATGAATGTTTCATAACCCGGGGAGTGCCCTTCACAGAATCACAGGCAAACAGCGATGATATTTTATGTATCTTTATTACAAACTTCCACCACTTATTACACAAGTAATAAACACCCATTATGTAATATACAGAAACACAGATGGAAAAAAGAAAAAGATGTGTTTTGATCACCAACAATCCTATCCCCGAGAGAGTGCCATTGTTAACAATTTGATACGTTTCCTTTCAATATTTTTTCAAAGAAGGAGAAATACTCTGTAAAATATAAGTGGACATTTAATGATATGTATTTTTAACAAAAGTAGGATTACACATATTTATTGATTGTAACTCATGCTTTCACTCAATACTATATTCTGATCATGTGTTTACCTCAGTAAATATGTCTCTAAGTTGATACTCTCAATTATCACACGGGTGATTCATTGTGTGGAATTAGTGATAAACTATGTGCCATACACTAATTGTCGTACAGTTAGGGTTTCTTGTCCTTTTTTATTGTAAACATCATGCTGACAGAGTTCCTTGCTCAGTTTCTCAATTATTTCCTTATATAAGAAATAGTGAAAGGGAATATAAGGGAAAGGAGGAGAACTGAGTGGGACAAATTAGAAAGGGAGACAAACCATGGGAGACTCATAACTTTGGGAAACAAACAAGGGTTGTGGAAGGGGAAGTGAGTGGGAGGATGGGGTAACTGGGTGATGGACACTGAGGAAGGCACTTGATGGGACGAGCACTGGGTGTTATACTATATGTTGGCAAATTGAATTTAAATTTTAAAAATGTAAAAAGAAAAAAGAAAAGAAAGGTATACTTGTTGGACCAAAACAGTATGTACCAGGGTGGATACTGTTGGCTGGCTGACTAAACCCCCATCCACGGCCCCAATTTCTAGTCTTGTTGAGTATTGACCATGGCTTTTATTTTCTGTATTCTGATGACATTGGGGGCCTTGCTGACTTTGCAGTTACTGCCCCTCCCAGGGTTAACCAATTTCTAGCAATAGTCAAGGACTCACCGGAGAGTACCCTTCCTAAATAAGAATCAACCAATTCAGAGCCCACACCCCAAACACCTCCTCAACAGGCTCTCACACTCTGGACCACTGCTTGCTGCCCTAAATACCCCAGGGCCAAGTACTAGGAAATTAGGGACAGTCCCTACATCCCAGAGCCCACTGAGATTATTCCAACTAGCCAATCCTAATTCTGTTAGTCTTGCCTCTCCTGTTCCTTCCCCGGGAAACTCACAATAAAGGCTTTTGCACATGTCTTCCCTTTGGTCCCTCTGACCCCTGACCAACACTGGTGCTTCCTTGTGTGCCCCCTTCCCTTGGAAACTATGGGTAACAGTCTTTTCAATGGCAGTCATCTCCTGGTCGTACTTATCTCACTGTACCTCAAACTTTCTATTAATACATTTTATTTTAAAACACACAGTAGGGGGCATACGGGTCTGTCCACCTCCATTTCTTCTGAGACTAGGACAGAGCCAGCAAATGGAAGGCCCTTAGGCGGGCTGTGTGCTTCAGAGTGACTCCACTGTGGTACCAGAGGAAGGGCTTGGGTCAGAACTGACCATTAACAGAACAGGTTCATCGATAGCTCCTCGTTCAGCAGCTCCCTCAAAAGGAAGCCGTAGAACATCCTCTCCTACCACACCTTGCCAGCTGGCCTCCCAAAAACAAGTATGAACTCCAACAGACAGGCTTCTTGAACCTTCTCCTCGATGCTGTTCCAAATGCATGGCTTAGATACATGGGCATGAACAGAAGCCAGAATATGAAGGAAACAAGAAGAACACACTCGGCCAAACTGAGTACTACTGAAATAAGTACAGAAAAATTTCTGAAGCACAGGTATCGGAGCTTGACAACCTGAATTTGAACCCAATTCTGTTATTTGTTTTTGTGAGCTTTGGACAATTTTTTAGACTTGAGCATCAAGACCCTCATCCCTAAAATGGAAAAGGAAAATCCTGTCTCACAAGGCTGTTATCAGAATTAAAAAGAAATCTTTCCATTGCAAATGACAGAAAGTAAGCCCCAAATGAAATGTTATTAGGTCACATAACTTGGAAGTCCAGCTTCAGGCAGTGCTGGATCTAGGAGCACTATGGAGAGGACCAGGCCTCAGCCTTTCTCCCCACCACTCACTCTGTCATCCTTAGCTTGTAGTCCTTTACAGAGAGGCTCACATGTCAGCCCTAAACCAATCATCTCTGTGGCCAAGACCACCTTTGGTGGGAAGGAAGGAGCACCAGGGAGTCAACTTGGAAGATCTCTATCAAGGAAGAAGAGTGGTTTCCTACATGTAGAGATGTTGAGGCTGAAACCTTTTGTCCACTACAAGTTTCAACAGAAAATGGAACTGGGTTTTCAAACTGGCACCATTTGGAGAAACTAAACTCATGGTTGTGAGTTCTAGGTGGCTCACAACGTTGTGCTCCAAAATGGATATTAATTGGCCACCTTTTATATTTCTGTGGGGAGTGTAAATTAACACAACTCTACTGAAGGGTGATGCGGTAATAAATATCTAAACTAACAGTATTAAAAACTATCTAAATTATGTAAATTAAAAGAGTACCCCAAAAAGTGCGCTGGATCTTAACCCAACAATTCCACTTCTAGGAAGTTATCCTATGAATATCCTCATATGCATGTAGTTCTGAGAAGTGACTCCACGGAAGACCATGTATTGCAGTGCAAATGTAAGAGTGAGAGACTAGGGATCCCTGGGTGGCGTAGTGGTTGGGCGCCTGCCTTTGGCCCAGGGCGCGGTCCTGGAGACCCGGGATCGAATCCCACGTCAGGCTCCCGGTGCATGGAGCCTGCTTCTCCCTCTGCCTGTGTCTCTGCCTCTCTCTCTCTCTGTATGACTATCATAAAAAACAATAAAAGATAATGTTGCTACACCTTTCCAACTTAAAAAAAAAAAAAGAGTGAGAGACTAGAAACCACCTAAATGCCCCATCAATGCAGGACAAGTTAAAGAAAGCATGACACACTGATTCAAATGAATCCTAGAAACAGTAAGAGAAAGTTAAAAAAAAAAAAAAAAACCCTTCTTTATGGACAATCAGACAATCTGCAAACTATTGTGTTGAGTGGAAAAAGTGAAGTGCAGGGCAGGACATGGCCCCAATTGTTTAAGACCTGGGGAAATCCCAATGCAGTGTGTCTGTTTGCTTTCATGTGTCTAGAAGGATTTAGAAGAAACTGTAACATGGCTTCTCTGTCCAGGAAAGAACTGGAAGTATAGGTCTAGTGAAAAGTTGACTTTCTGCTAAATATCATATTTGTTCAGCATATATTCATGTTATACTTTTGAACTGTGTGACTACTTATTTTAAAATAAAATAAAAGCATTATTCTTTAAAATGCAAGGCTGAGGTTTTTATTTAGAGTTCATACACAGCCTAGAACCTCAAAGGAAAAATATCTCAACACATTTATTCCTTTAGCTCTTCCTTCACATGGCTAACGATCTAGGTGTTTAAGAAACACATGGGAACAAGGGGTGGTGGAAAGGGAGGTGGGCGGGGGGTGGGGGTGACTGGGTGACGGGCACTGATGGGGGCACTTGATGGGATGAGCACTGGGTGTTATACTATATGTTGGCAAATTGAACTCCAATAAAAAAATAAAAAAAAGAAACACATGGGAAAGGAGGGTGCCCGGGTGCCTCAGTCGGTTAAGCATCTGTCCTTGGCTCAGGTCACAATTTCAGGGGAGAGCCTGCTTCTCCCTCTCCCCCCACCCCCTGCTCGTGCTGTCTCTTACCATCTCTTTCTGTCTCTCAAATAGATAAATAAAATCTTTAAAGAAAAGAAAAGAAACACAGGAGAATGGCTCCCATGGGATGGAGAGAATCAGGGAAGGCTTCTTGATAGAAAGTTCCATTTAGTTCTTGAAAGACGAACAAGAGCTCCGTGTGTGGAGAAGGAGGAAGGGTTTCCAGGCAAAGGGGACAGCATGTGCCTAAAGCCTCAGCATTATCAAAACACACTGTGAGAGGAAGAAGCTGGAGGAGGTGTGTGATCAGAGGGGGCGGGGCAGGCCCAAAGAGGTCAGCTGGGGCCCTGTTACCCCACCCCACAAGCTATGGGGAGCTACTGGTGGGTTTGGGGCAGGGCAGCATCCTGTTCTGTGTTCAGCAGGGTCTGAGGAAGACAAGACTGGCCAAACCACAGCCCAGGAGGTTAATGAAAAGGCCCAACCACTAGAGACCAAAACACCCTCTCTTTGGTGGCTTTACCTTCACACACCGGTGTTTGTGGCCTTCCAGTTATAGCATTCTGCCCTAAAAAGGAAGAGCTCCTGAGGAAGAAACCAATTACCCATGCCCATGCAGACAGCTGTATTTATCCCTCCTTCCAAGCACCAGTGGGCAGTGGGCGCTGGGTGGCGCCCCCAGGGCACGAGCCCGGCCTGGGTGAGCCAGGCCCTGGGTGCAACCCCGCCCCATCCCTCCCTGGTGACCCAGGCATCTTCTGTTTCTGGAAGGCACTACATGGTGTGGCGAGGCTGGACGGAAGCCAGTTGTCCCGCAGCCCCCTCCCTCAGGCTCTGAGGTTCTCCTTGCCTTCCAGACTGCGCTTCTCACATCTTCGCCTGCTCCTTCCTTCCCATCATATCTCGTCCCAGACGTGAATCACCGCTGACCACAGAGTGCCCGGCACAGCCAGATGGGCTGTTCCGCTCCGCCAAGGGGCCGGGCCAGAAACATCAGTGAGGGGCCTTCTCCCCAACGTGGGGAACCTGCGTCCAGCCAGGACATTAGGGGACACGAAGCAGAGAGGCAGAAAGGAAATCCCACCACCCGCTCCCGGCTCCTGCTTGCTGATGGGGCCTTTACTGTTCTACAGCTCAATTTAAAAGAAAGACTTGACAAAATAACATGTTCTCATTTTTTAAATAATTACATAGGTCGTCTATATTGATTATATTTTATGTTTAATTTTTATTTTTTTTAAGATTTCACTTATTTATTCATGAGAGACACACAGAGAGAGGCAGAGACACAGACAGAGGGAGAAGCAGGCTTCCTGCGGGGAGCCCGATGAGGGACTCGATCCCTGGACTCCGGGATCATGACCTGAGCTGAAGGCAGACACTCAACTGCTGAGCCACCCAGGCATCCCTATGTTGATTAATTTTTTAATTAGAATATAGAAATAAGCTAAAGAGAAGATTTTAAAAAACCCAACAATCTACCCTGAAATAACTGACATTTATTCTGCTGACTTATATTCCTAAATATTCCTCAAAAATAGAATCACATGGCATATTTTGTTTTCTAACCTGATTTTCTGCTTACCGAATCATAGCCATCTTTCTATGACATCAGATATCCTTTGACCACGGCATCTGGAATAGGCTGCATGAGACTCTAAAGTTTCGCCGTACCACAGTGAATATACTCAGCAGCACCTTCCATTTGTATTTCGTTTTGATTTTTTGGCCCTTGTAGATAGCGCTTCACTGAACATTTGTATACATATAGCTTTCATGCTTGCTCAATTACTTCCTTTATGATAAACTTCTAGAAGGAAAGCTTTGGTGGAAGGGCATGTCCTGTTTTAGGCATCTGAGTTATCCTGCCAAATGATAGAAAATACGTTTTCTCCACAGGATTAAATCCCATGTCAGCAGCTTGTCAAAGGCATGGGTCCCCTGCATGGAGCACACCTACCCTCGGGATAGGAAATGACAATGATCCTCAAGGAGCATCCTCAAGGAGGCACAGAGAGCCACAGGAATTTAGCCATACTAGGCACCCAAGCCCATTTGGTCAACAGCCAGTAGCCTCATTCATCATGATGACGCCTACGTGTTAAAACACTGCCCACCTCAATTCTCACAATAAGTCCCTGAGCAGGTAGGATTCCTGTTTCCAGCTGAGGGAACAAGTTCGGATGGATTAGGATGATTGCTCAGTGTCATGTAGCTGGCCAGAGTGGAGCCAGATCCAAGGGAAGCATTCTAGCTCTGAGGGACAGGTCCTGCCCCACCCTAGGAAGAGGACAGTTCAGACTTCTGGTCAAACAGGTCTGCTGCATGGCAACTGGGACAACCCTCTCCTAGTCTCCTAACAAATGCTCCCCGGGTCACTGGAATAAACACCGGCCACTGGGAGCCAAGGGCAAGTTTCCAAATAACTTCCTGAGAACAGTTCTCCAGAAAAAGCTGGGCTTGAAGGATTGGATTCAAGTTCAAACCATCTCCGTGTGCAGTTGGAAATGGGAAGCTGTGGGTTGTTGACTCACAGATAGATCCCTTATGTGCCTAGAATGTACCTGGACTCCACAAGAGACTGGCAGGTAGTAGAAGAGCTTGCAAGAGGGGAAGGAAGGAACGACGAAAAACCATGAGCCGTGGGGTGCTCATCTCACCCCTTTGGACACGAATCAGCGTCAGGTTTGATACACTGCTGGGAAGAGACCAAACAAACATAGGTTCCTTGCAAAGCCAATGTCAACCTTCCCCTGCCCTTCTCACGCCTCCAGAGTACCTTAAGAATCTGATCCCTGTGTAGAAACATATGTTCTATTGTTGAACAGTTGCTCCCACCTGAGATGGAGCTTCCAGTTACAAGCCAACTCGGGCAGAAATCCGTGTGCGTACTTGGCCTAGGAGAAATATTCTTGTCACATAAGAATCCCTCTATTAATCAAAAATCACATTATGGCTCCTGGAATGAAGTTTCCTTTACTACTCTTTAATAATAAGCCCGAGATAAGATAAAATTGGTAATTGCACGTTCTCTTCTGATGGGAGATAATACAAAAGTGCTATAGAAATTTGACTTAAAAGAGTATATTCACTTGGCTAATAGGCTTCCATTATGTGGTCTTTACTTATTCATTCATTACAATTTTTGCCACATATGGAAAACTTTAATTGGAAGTTACTTATTACATTGTTCCTGAGTGTTAGCAGCAGAGGAAAGTTTTCGATAATCAAAGAGGAATGAATGCAGTGGAAGCCCAGGATTTTATAGACAGTGAGACCTGCTGGAGTAGACCACCTCCACCAACCACAGCAGAGGGCTTTCTCAACAGATGACCTTCAGATCAGAGAATAAAGACTCATTTGACAAAACTCGAGTTTTTTTTCAGTGGATGAAAGTACAATAAATATATTAATATATTATTTTATTTTATTTATGACCCATATTGCAGAAGGCAGTGGACCCTACAATGGGGCTACTGTCCACAAACAGAGGAGAACAATCAGAAGCAAGGCCATCCTTCCATTTATGGGCATGTTTTGTGAGCCAGCTAACAGGTTATGCTTTAATTACCAGTCATTAGTGCTTATTAATCAATTAAATCATATTTACACTGCTGACATCAGCAAGCCAGAATCAAGTGGCACTTTCACAAGGGAATATTCCTGATCAAGATGCAAAGCCCAACAAACACCTAACATAACTCATGTAATTGAAGTAGAAACTGCGGTTTGCCAGGGGGTACAGTGGTTCACATCAGCCCTGGCTGTGCCTTGGTCCTTCTCCGGGACATACCTCAAAGATATGGACCCAGCAGCAGGGGGGAGTCTGTGATCCAGAGAGAACAATGAGCAGCTTTGTGAATCGTGTTTCACTGAGCCTACTTAGATTGCAAAACAGACGCATCTGAAGCAGAATTGTTTGTCCAAGTTGGTTCTTCTGCCCTGCTTTTAACCATTAAAATGAGAATGTGTTCATTTACATTTGCGAAGTAGGTGTGAGCTCATTCAGTCCAACTGGTAGCTCTACAAGGAAGGCTGGTGAGGGCTTATTACCATCATCATCATCATCACCATCATCATCATTATCACACCACCATCTAAGAGATGCCAGTCAGAAGGTTTATGATCTCACCAAGCCACCCAGCTGGTAAGTGATAGAGAATTCTGGTAACTCAGCCTTCTGACCCCTCCTTCCCTACACCAGAGATGCCAACTGCTCAGAGGGACCCAGGTAGAAAGCCCCCCCCACCAAGTGAATGACCCACTTTGGGCTGAGCGGAAATTTGTGAATCAACTCTTCCCTAAGGATTTGGCACGCTGCATATTTATAGAGCTTGGATCCTTCCTTCTCCAGAGAAGATCCTTGTGAAAAATGCTTTCTCTAACAGCTTGTGTCTAATATACCCCTGTCCTTAGAGGTCTCTTTAATCAAACCTTAGGAGATTGATAAAATGAGATGGCAACCATCCAGTATAAATTATGGTGGCTCCTCTGTGTCTCCCTTCCGAAGTCACTGCCACCACCGGCAGCATCTAGTTTTGCACGGACTGGTGAAAAGTCACACCCAGGTAGAGAAAGCAGCTCACTGAGGGTCCCCGAGGCATGATCTCCAGAAACTTGTGTGGGGAAAATCTAGCACAAAGCAAACAGGATTCTGAGTGGGGTCCACCGGCTGCTACCAGAAGCAATGGAGATCAGTGTGCCCCAGCCAGAGCTCCTGGAACACTCTGGCCTCATCTCTTACTTATTCAACAGTGTTGAGCATCTGCCTTGCACCAACCAAAGAAACCACTATCATTCTCCTGGAGGAGCTCACAGCCTAGGGTTGGTGGTGAGAAGGGGGTGACAGACAAGTCACCAGAAAATTACAGAATAATCAGTGTTGAGGTCACCATCCACATGGGATGGGAGGAGACCCCAGAAGAGGGACCTCACCCAGATTAGGGCTAGGGGGTTGGGAAAGACCTATCCATGGAGGTGGTACTTGAACTGTATCTTGAAAGATGGGTAGAGGCTCTGCAGATGGTCAAATGGAGGAAGACCATTCCAGAAGAGGACACAGCATGTCCAAATGAATGGAACTTGGAGGAACACAGGCAGCTATCACAACAGTGGTGGAGAACATAAAAAATCCATCTGAGTTCTTCAAAGATAACTCCATGAACCCACCCTCTCCCCTCTGGTGGAATATGCCAGGCCCTCGTGAATGTTTACTGAATGTAACCAGCCATCACCAGAGCCCTGGGCACTCAGGTGCCATGCAGCTGTCACCTGGGTCAGGACTTGATGCCCAAGGAATGTCACTGGGGGGCCCAGACCTGCCAGTTTTACACAAGAGGTCCATAGACACTGCTCTTCCTCAGTTTCTTCGTCTTGAAAATGGAATTAATAATACCTGCTCTGAAGGATTGTTCTGATTGCTCTGAAGGTATTTAAAAGAATGTCTAGGAAATCCCTGGAGCAAAAGCAGCAGGAGCTCCATAAATGACAGCTTTGCTACTGTTGTTATTTCAGGGAATCCTGGCTGAGCCTGGGACGATCCTGAAACTACACAGACAACACTATCTGTCACACACTCACCCACCAATCTGAGTTAACAGTGGGCAGACTGCGTGGCAGTTTGCATACCTCCAAAGGCCCTTAAGGCTGTGCTCTGCCCATCATGAGGCTTACCTCTTGCTACTCCCAGAATCTGGACACCACCTTTTCTCTCCTCTGTTCTCTGTGCTTAAACAATGTACCTACCATTTATTATTAATTAGAGCAAAAAAATTTGCAGAAGAAAGTCTATCAGATGGGAAAATGCTATTCCAGTCCTTAGACAAATAGAAATGTTGTTATTTGCTGTCTAGATTGACTGCACCACCTCTCTGCTGCTGTATGGAATATTCTGAGCTGACAATCCCTTCTTTCCCTCCTTCCTTTCTTCTTTCCTTCCTTCCTTCCTTCCTTCCTTCCTTCCTTCCTTCCTTTCCTTCCTTTCTTCCTTCCTTCCTTCCTTCCTTCCATGCTTCCACTTTTACCAATCAACCCTAGAGGATCCTTGAGGCAAGAAAATTAACTTTATTTGTTATAGGCATTACTGTCAGTACCCATTTTCACCACCTCCACAACCACTCAACAGATCCTGCCGTTAACAAAAATTTAGCACTGAATTTAGTCCCACATTCCAGGAATCTCTTAGTCCTGGGTAGAGTGATGACTATTGGGCAGCCTTGCTTGGGCTTTATGAATTCCATGCTTTATGAATTCCAACTCCATCATGTACTATGACCTTGGGCAAGTTTCGTACCCTCTCTGGCTCCCATGTCTCAGCCATAAAGTGATAATAATACCTATCGCACAGTTGTGAGCGCTTGTCACACAGTAGACAATAAATAAATGACATAGTTTTCTCTTTTTAGCACCATTATTCTCTCCCTTTCTGAGTCTGCAGGGGTGTCCTGTTGATAAGGACCTTCCCCATTGTCTGTGAGGAGTCCATGCAGCATGCAGAGTCTAACTCTTAAGTCTTCATTGACTCTAGTCTTCCTCACAGGAACATCAGCCTTCTAGTTGATGTCCTTATCAAGTTACTGGGGTTCTCCTCCAAAAATCTGGGGAAAAGACACCCTCCTTCAGGAAGTCTTCCTAGATTAACTCTGTGTCCAGTCACAGTCTTTTTTCAGACTTCTGACAGGAAAGAGAAAGCACATTCAGATTCGATTGTCAAGAGAATTTAATAAAGGGACCAGTTTTAGAAATGTGGGTACACCTTAAAGAAGCATCACAGCAAATCAAAGCCCTAAAGACTAGCAATGGCAGGAAGTTATATCCATTCCTTGGCCTCAAGGAATGGTGTTTTAAGAACCTGGAGAGAGCTGGAGGCAGGTGGAATTGGCCAAACCCAGGCAGAAACCAGAGGGCTGGAAGCCGAGGAGATGTGTTGCATGCAGGTCAGCCTCCAAGGCCCCAGAGCACAGGACAGAGAAGGGAAGAGAATGACCTCAGGTAGGGTAGGGGTGTAAATGGAAAAGAAAGCACACCTCTTTATTCCAGCCCCTCCATTAGGACCTGCAACCAAATAACTAGGGAGGAATCTGCCACTTGAGACATCTACATTTTCCACTTGAGGGTCTTTTGTAGTGGCTATGGTGTAACACCACAGTATCGTTATGTTCCCCACGAGCCTTAATCCACATCTGCTCCTTCCTCAGGATTTCCCCCTGATGGCAAAAAGCTTACCATTTTTGAGCACCTGCCATGTGCCAAGCACTGAGCTTCATGTGATCCTTACAACAATCCTGTAAGAGCCCATGGTTTGAAAATAAGGAAAGCAAGGCTCAGAAAAGATTTTGCCCAAGGTCTTGCCCAAGACCACTGAGTCAGGATCCGAATCTAGCTCCATGAGGCCTGCAGCTCTGCATCATGTGAAAGAGCCTCACCACAGCCCTCTGCCCCCCCAGGATTTGTTCAGGACTTTATTATTCAGTCTGCCTGCGCAGAGTTGGTTAATGGGATCTGCTCAGCCCTCAACCTGAAGCCAGTATTAGAGGCACCCAAACAGATAGACACTTGTCCTATCTATCATCACCTCCCCAAACCGTGTCGGCAACGGGCCAAACTACACAATGCACGTGCCTCCCCTGCAGCTCACCTGTGGTCGGGCAAGCCAGCATAAAGCTGAGACAAGCTTCGTCCACAGCAGGAGACTCGGTGGTCCAGTCAGGAGGAGAGAAGGCTTTGACTTCTCAGCCTCAGCAATGAGAGGAAGTTTTTGCCTTTCGCTCTGATCCACTGGATGAGAAACTCCTACACAAGAAAAAAGAGTTAGAGGTAGGGCGATCAAAAATAAATAAATAAATAAATGATTACCAAGTCATCTAAGATATTTTTTAAAATATCTTAAATATTGGGCAGCCCCAGTGGCTCAGCGGTTTAGCACTGCCTTCAGCCCAGGGCATGGTCCTGGAGACCTGGGATCGAGTCCCACATCGGGCTCCCTGCTTGGAGCCTGCTTCTCCCTCTGCCTGTGTCTCTGCCTCTCTCTCTCTTTCTCTGTATCTCTCATGAATAAATAAATAAATAAATAAATAAATAAATAATCTTTTTAAAAAATATCTTAAATATTTAAATAAACAAATAAGCAGCATTCTCACCTCCATGGAAGTTTCTGGGCATCAGCTGAGGGATGCCCAAGGGCTGTCACCAGGTTTTCAGTCGTGAGTCCTATGTACGACACGCACCCCAGCGAACTCAATGGCAGGTCAGAAGGCAACGGGCTGCTATCTTCTACATGAACACAGAACAGATCTTGAAACGCCACACCACGCGTCCTCCTCCGTCTGAATGCAGCCACATGGGTTTTGCAAACCACATGCCATCTCCCCAGTTTCCAAGGAGGGGAGGACCAAGGACCTTGCCCCCCTGGCCGTGCCTCCTCCTGTCTAGCTTGCATCTCTCAGGCTATAGTCCAGGCGGCCCATCTCCTCTCTCCACGACCTCAGGGAGATAGGGAACAGCTGGTCCTTGATCCCCTGGAGAACAACTTTTCAGAAGTTTGCTTTAGTGGAAACACCAGGGTCCTGAGGAATTTTCGCCTTTGTGTGAAAACGAATGACTTCCTCCCAGGGCCGCTCGAAGGGGCTTCCACCTGAGTTGTGGGAACTTCAAAGGCTCCCCACATTTCTGCGGCAGAGGCCACAGGCGGGCTGGGGCTTCCTCCCGCTGCCTCTACCCAGGACTCTGCGGCCTCTGCCACTACCGCAGCGCCGAGCAGGGCTCAAGGGCCCCGGGCACACGTGCACTGGGCGTAGGTGTCTGCGCTTGCACAGATGCAGCCGGCGGCTCGTGGTTGGAGCGGGCGTGTGCATCCAAAGCACCTCGCTCTCTCTGCGTTATTAAGGATCTCTGCTTAGAGAGCAGAGACGCGAGGGGAAACAGCATCCAGCTGAGGCCTCGCTCGTATGTTTGGTTTCTGTTCGTAATGAGTATTTATGTCCAAGTTACAACAAGTCCTGGAAACGCAGCTTTGAGTAGAAGCGCAGATACTTAGCATCGTGTTAATTACAGGCCTCTGCTGGCCTTTCCAATATATGCTTTCCGATCATTTTTTAAACCCTTTGCAGTGATGCTTTTCTGCCTTCTTTATAAAGGGAGCCCAGCAAGCAGCTGTTTCCTATATGCAGCTGGGTCCCGCAACAGACAACTGTTTTCTCTTTTAGTGACTTTTGTCAAGCTTATTTTGAGATTAATCTGGCTGCAGGTGTCAGGTAAGAACAGGACTCTGTCCAAAAGGACCAAGAACTCTGCAGATTGGGGAGGGAGGGAGGCCCAGGGGCGGGAGGGTATGCGGGGGATAGCCACAGCCATCCTCGTGCCTGGCTGCCGAGCGAGCGGTACTGCATTTCCAGCCTGGAGTCCAGGCCTGGGTCCGCAGAGAAGGCTGCTTTGCGGGCCCAATGGCAGAGCGTTTTAATTGCTATGTCCCCAGTGACATCAAATCTCACAAACAACCTCCATAAATCACACCCTGACAGCTACCGGGCTTGTCCAACGCTAAACACAAGTGGAATCTTCTTTTAAGTTAAGTCTTAAGTTATAGGCAGCAGCATCACCCTTCAGCAAACATCTGTAGTTCATCTTATCGTTTGAAGAAATATATGAGTTTCACTGTCTTTTTTTTTTCTTCTTCTTCTTTAAGGCTTTTGTAGCTTCTGTGCTTGATTTGTTTGAAGGCCATCTGCTACATATAAAATTGGGGGTGGGGGGCACACGATGCAAGGGGAACGTTTGGGAGATGTACAGACTGGGAGAAAATGCAAAAGCTATGCACGCTTTCAGCAGCTTCAATGAGCAGCCCGCTTTCCTTTCTGGACCCCTGGCCCCTGAGAGTGTTGGACTCGGGGACATCACCACTGGCTCTGGCTGAAGCTTGTTCTGGTTCTGTCTCGTGACCATCACTCTACCACTCAGAGCTCGCACTGGTGATTCTGGGTCTTTCAAAATTTGCAAAGATGTGCTGTATCTGAGCTCCAAAGCTCCACTAGAGATGGCCCCGTGGACTGCAGGCTAAAATGGGGCACCCAGGCACCCAGGGGGACGTTTCTTACAGGAATGGCAACGAAGGCCCATCTGGGGAGCGTATGTCATGGCATGAAGTTACCACAGGGTGGTAGGAGTTGTGCGGCTGCCTGTCCTCACTCGGGCATTCTTCCCTGAGCAGCAGAGGGGAAAGGAAGCCAAGCACTCCAATGCACAGAATGGCAGCCAGGGGCTCCCCACCCCGCCCGCCCAAACAGAGGTATCTGAGCTGATGCTCGCTCTATGTCGGTACCAGATGTTTCAATGTTTGACCCTGAAACCATCACCACCCCTAACCACGCTTGGCTCAGTTTAATATGGGCCAGGCAGCCCATGTCACTAAGTTGCAGGGAACATCACTTCATTTGCCAGGAAATTAATTTAAAGGATATACTTGATGACCAGGGTGATGGCTGGCTTGCCATGACAGCAGAGCTCAAACAGTGACAGTGGTGATTTCACTATAACACCAGCTTTCCCTTCCCTCTGGAAGATTCTGTCTTTATTATGTTGGCCAAAGAGGTTCTTATAAATCTCAAAGATTCCAACAACCGGTTTCATTTCCTCCTCTGTCTGGCAAGGTCCAAATGCTTTCGTAAAACTGACTAAGGCATTTATCATTATTGTTATTTACTATTATTATCAGCAGTATTCGTTTTATTGCTATAATTTATAGAAAAGTTGTATAAAGTTCCAGCTCAGCCCTTTGTGGGGTTCTCCTGCTTTTATTTCTCCTGCAGCACTTTAGCATGTAGCCACCAAAAAAAGAAAAAAAAGAACAGAAAAAATTTTAAGCGATGCATGGAGCCACAAGTTTTAAAGGCACACTTGAGCCTTCACCTCTGAAAAGATAAAAAATCACAATTTTGTCTGGGGTTTTAATGGAAGAAGGCTCTTCTTGGGCCAAATGCCCAGCATCTAGCCAAGTCTGACTTTGTCACATGGCTTTGCCTACCATGAGAAGGCCACACTGGCCTCCTTCATGCACAAGTGGCCGTGACTGACCCACTTCCCTGCCTGCCCAAGCACCAATGAGGCCAGTGGAAAACCCAAAGCAAGTAAGCATGGGGATTCTTTGAGTAATAGTCCAAACTGACCCTACTCAGTCAAACCTATGTATTTATAGGATGGAGAAAATGTTAACCCAAAGGGAGGGGGAAAAAAAACTTTCTTGTCAATCACTTCCTTCAAGCCGCATAAACAAACTTGCTCAGAGTTGGCTAGCTGCTTGGTAAAGAATCGCAGAAAAGTTTTTTTTGTTTTTTTAAGGAGTTGACTTCAGCAGTTAGAGTGGGAGGGTGTAGGGGGCTCCAGTAAACTTTGGTCCCTTCTTGAGCCCTGCTTCCTCCATAGCTGCCTGTGGAACACTTGTGTTGCTCTGCAATTGCGGGCGTGATTTGTCGGTGCACTTTTATGTAGAAGTGCCTGCATCTGCTGGGGTCTGCAGGGCTACCTCCTTGACAGTTCCAGATGTTCCGAAGATGAAATACCTCCTCCTCAAGGAACTGTGCCACGAGGAGCCCCAAAAGGTGCTCTGAATACAGTTTAAAAAGGCATCTGTCTTAAAATAATTTCAACATCTCACTTGTCTATTTGTAAGGCCTGTCAGATGGGGTTTTGGACCGTCTCAGATTCATGCAAGGGGAGCATTTTTACATCAAGGTAAGTTTCAATCCTCTGCCCTGTTTCTTTCTCTACCAGGGCCCACCCATTCGACCTGCCTTCAGACACCCTGGTATCTCTTTACATCAAGCTGGAGGCAGAAGGACCAGGCCTGGCATCAGGAGGAGGGAAAGAGTCTTGTATCACTGGCTTGGAAAAACCCAAGATTCATTGGTAAGAAGGCAATGAAAGGCCCCTGGGCCAGGCCCACTTCTCCCTCAGACTTCATAACTCACCACACCACTGACCTCTTAAAATAGGAATGAGACTTGACCCTTACCAGGGCTTCAGAGCAGTGCCCACACTTGGGTTTCTGCAGGTGAAAGCCTACCCCCAAGACCACCCTTTAGAAAACCATTCCTACTAGCTCTGGTGAAGACTCTTGTTATTCTTGGGTCATTTAACTTCACTCTTAGGGAAGAGACAAGAATGGTGCTAAGTTGTAAATCACTCCCCTCTGGAATGGATTTGTGCCAGAACTGATCGGCTCGAGCATTCCTGCCTTGCTTGACCATGGTAAAGAGATTATGGTATGTAAAATTCGGCTAAACATAGCTTGTTTCAATTTCCTACTTTCCTGGTTGTCTGTCTCGCTTTGAAAGGTTAAGACCTAGGAGGGAAATGGCATCGCTCTCACACCAGGGCAACACGCCCCTCTCAGATGGGGTTCCTGCGTGGTGATGGTGCAAGGCTCATGCCCAGGAAGCTCAGTCCCATCAAATTGATGTTCATAAACTTGGTCTGTGGGTGGTTTTAACTGGTCCTTCCCACAAAGCTGCAAAAATTGAAGGGAACAAACACAGAAGGCAGCCTGCAGTGGTCGGCGGCCAAGGTTTGTAAATCTCTATTCACACATTCACCATTTCACGCCGTTGAATTTAGCCTTTGCCTTTCTCTCCGCTGAGTCTTAAAACTGCAGTGACATCATCTTAGCTGATCCAGTTGCCCTACTGGGGACTCTTCCTGAGATCCCTCAATCCCCGTGCATAGTGGTTTCGCAAGCTGTTAGTCTCAAGACTGTGCCTCGTGGTCCAAATATCCAACTGGAAAACAAGAATTTCACATTTCTTCCTGCCCATTCAATTGGCATGTGTCCGCCAGCCTGCTAGAAGGGGTGTGTCCTAGAGATGAGAATGCTAATGCCCACTGTCAGTGTCTCTGTCTTCGAATCACTGAGATCCCTTTGGCCATCTGCAAAATACATTTCCAGCACATGAAAGATCCAGAGTTGTTTCCCCGAGTGGGCACCACAGAGGGAGGGTACCTGAGCTGCAGAATCCGGTGGGCAGGTGAGAAGACTAGGGTCCCACAATAGAGGGGCCCACGCTCCAGCCTGTGTGCAGAGAAGAGGGGAGCTGCCAGCCTGGTCAGACAAACGTGAGCAAAGACATCTGCAAATTAACAAATCCCAGCCTCTGGGGTCATGTCATGCATTCGTCTTGCTGAATAAGGTAGAACCAGAAAGTAATTTTGATTAGTGTTCGTCCAAGCTATTTATCATAGGAAATCACACACCCATGCTCATGCCTGGGATTTTTACCCAGATATCCCTGCCTGATGTCTCAGCAGGAGGCAGACTTGTCAGGTGACAGTCCCCTTTGCTGGACTTCTGCGCCATGAGTCAATATATACTGAGCCCTGAAGGAAGATATTTTAAAATTACTCATACATGGACTATAAGAAATAGTGAAAGGGATTAGAAGGGAAAGGAGATGAAATGAGTGGGAAAAATTAGAGAGGGAGACAAACCATGAGAGACTCCCAACTCTGGGAAACAAACAAAGGGTTGTGGAAGGGGAGGTGGGTGGGGGTTGGGGTAACTGGGTGATGGGCACTGAGGAGGGCTCTTAATGGGATGAGCACTGGGTGTTATACTATATGTTGGAAAATTGAATTTAAATTTTTAAAAATGTAAAAAAAAATTACAAGCTCAAGAAAACAAACCAGAGGAAAGAGAAGCCCTATTTATTTTCCCTTCACACAAAAGGAGTAAGCAGGGGCACCTGGGTGGCTTAGTGGTTGAGCATCTGCCTTTGGCTCAGGGTGTGATCCCGGGGTCCTGGGTTCAAGTCCTGCATCAGGCTCCCTGCAGGGAGTCTGCTTCTCCCTCTGCCTACATCTCTGCCTCTCTCTGTGTGTCTCTCATGAATAAATAAATAAAATCTTAAAAAAAAAAAAAGGAGTAAGCAGTAAATTTCACCCCTCCCACAGAGGACAAAGGCACCAGCAGTCTTAACTGAGAAAGAAACATCCTCTCATGTAAGATATGAAAGAAATACTTGAATGGAAAGGTTTACTGAGGGAGATGGGATCTTTATTAAGAATTACTTTTCAGGGATGCCTGAGTGGCTCAGTCAGTTAAGCCTTTGACTCAGGTCATGGTCCCAAGGTCCTGGGATCAAGCCCTACAGGCTCCTTGCTCAGCAGGGAGCCTGCCTCTCCTTCTCCTTCTGCCCACTCCCCCTGCTTGAACTCTCTGTCAAATAAATAAACAAAAACTTTAAAAAAATCACTTTTTAGAAAAAGAAATAGCTCTGGATTGAGATGAATATTCTAGAAGTGGCATCTCTAAGCACTTATAAATCTGTGTACAAATATCTTCCTATGTACCCATGAATTTGGGTGTTTTTTTTTTTTTTGCAAACGAATTCATTTTCTTTCCCTATTTGTGCCCAACCAACACACTATTTCCCAGTTATCTCAGGCAATAATGTTTGTAGCTTTTGTGAATTTTCTGGGATCCACAGACTGGATAGGGAATGCTTGAGAGTGTCATTTGAAGCATGGAAGGCATTTTTTAAATAGGTAAAGTCAGACCAACAAATCACTGGCAGCTTTACTTCTTATCTGCAGGCCTTTGTTAGGAAAGAACACACGGGGGTCTAGTGTTTGTATTTGAAACACTTTGTGAGATTGTCTTTTTAACCCGACCAGTGGGTGGGTCTGCAGCACAGTGCCAGAAGGTCAGAGTGGGGTTCAGCCCAGAACTGGAGAAAGTCATCAGTCCCCTCACCCTCCAGGAAGCTGGCCTCCTGGGCCACAGGGAGGATAGATATTTGATGCAGCTAATGAAGGCCAAAACACCTGCAGTTAAGCAAAGAAAGAAGAAAAAAAACATATTTTTTATCATTTCAGCGATCTCAGTTGGCTGCCTAAAGAGACTCTGTCTTTCCAGATTTCCAGAATAGCTGTGCAGACAGGGCTAAATCAGAGGCCTCCAAACCTTGCCATCTGGCTAAAACCTGAAAAATTCAGTCCACAAGCGACATGATTTCCGAATATTTCCAAGTAACTCTTTCTATTTGAAAATATCTGAATTTCTCACCACTTGCATAGAGACGTCCCGTGTCATTCAGAGGAAAGCCCAGGTTTGCTGCACATTGATGCCGTTTGGCCACATGGCCAACAAACTTCTGAAGGATCAAGAAGCCTCCTGTAACCACTGGAAACCCAAATAGCTTTACGGCCACAGCAACCTGAGCGTCTCTGGCAGCGTCGGGAAGCATACAGTCGGCTCTGCCTCTCTCCCAGATATTCGGGGTTGTAGGGGCAGCATCCAGCCACTCATGGAGGAAGAAGTGGCATTAGAGCTCATGCCGCACCCCTGTCAGTGGGAGGAGGCACAGTGCCTGTGCACCTAGCCCAGCACCGGCCCACAGTGGGTACTTAATAAATCCTCAGTGACACAATGTGTGTGGAATAATCGGTGTTTGCACACATACCGTGGCTTCCTGAGGACTGTGCTTGGGGTGTGGCATGCCCCGTTTGAGGGGAACTGAGTTCTCAGTGAAGGAAATTCTGTATTTACAACCATTTAACAACTGCCTATGTCCTGATAGTTTTACCTTCCAAATTTCTTTTGATACATGCCACTTGGCCTTCAAACCACCAACACCCCTAACCGCCGCCTGACTCTGTGGAGGGCCCTTCTCTGAGAGGCAACAAGAACAATCTCTTTACAACATGGATCTGCTTAAAAACCTGCAGTGCCTCCCTATGGCCTCAAGAATCAAGGTCAAAAACCTATGGGAACCTTCTAGGCATGACATGCCAGACCCCTTGCCTCATCTGAGCTACCCTCTCTGGGCATCCCCTGTACTAGCTTTCCTGCACTTGCTCAGGGTCGGTTCCCCTTCTTAGGGCATGCACCACTACCCCCAACCCTGCCTTCACCCCATGAGCTCCTGCTGGCCCTTCGGCTCCCAGCTGCAATGCCATGATGTCCTCAGGAAGGCCCTTCTTGACAGCCCATGGTGTCAAGACCCGATCATATCTCAACCCTCACCTAAACCTACGCCCATAACCCTACAGCAGCCTATATGGTGCCCTTGAAAGCATGGCCCCATGTGTGAAATTGTTTGATTATGTGTGGTTTTCCTTCTAGACTCTAAATCTTTTGAGGGAGTGGACGGCAGATTGGCTCACTCTTACATCTCCAGTGCCTGGAGAACTGACATAGAGTAGGTGCTCAATAAAAATGGATTGAATGAAAGAATAACTGGCAGATTGACAGGCAGGAAGCAGGAAGGATGGAAGAATGAGAGGGAGAATGGGAAAGAGGTTGGCTAGCTGGAGAGCTCCAACACAATATGAATTCTTCACCATTTCTACATCCCTGAATCCGTGACTCCTATGTATGTCACTTCTCTCTTTTCCATGTACCTGCAAGTGAATCAAGAATGAAATGTTATAAACACAGAGAAAATGAGAGGAATGGCTGGTTCCTCCATGATTATTGGTTTATTCATTCATTCTACAAACACACCACATGGCAAGCCCTGTGTTCATTGCTGGGCAAAAACAGGTAGCACCAGGGGTGGGAGCTGGGGGATCTCACTGACTCCACCTTACCAAGGGACCTTGACCAAATCACCTACCTGCTCTGAGCCTCAGTCTCCCCCTTGTAGAGTAATGAGGTTGAGTGATCCCTAATGACCCTTCCAAAGATAATATATTTCACTGCCCCCAAATTATCATCATCATCATTATCATCCTCATGAATTGATCACTTAGTCTGTGTAAGACACTATGGTATTTCCCTATATTATCTCATTTGATTCTCAACTATTCTGTGAGAGGCAAGATTATTATAAATAAGAGAAACTGAGGCAAGAGAGGTTAGTTGACTTGCCAACAGTCAACAAGCTAAGAAATTACGATAAAAAGAAAGAAAGAAAGAAAGAAAGAAAGAAAGAAAGAAAGAAAGAAAGAAAGAAAGAAAGAAAGAAAGAAAGAAAGAAAGAAAGAAAGAAAGAAAGAAAGAAAGAAATGACAGGATTGAGGTTTCAACAAACATGCCCTGACTCGACTCTGCTATAGGACCTCAAATTGCATGCTGCCCTCTAACAATACTGGAGGTGGCCAGCCTCGGAGCACGGCAGAAGAAGTGGAGGCACACTTAGTTCTCATGTTTAGAGCAGTTGATTATCTTTACTCCAGGTGAACATCTTCCCTCAGTCCTAGACCTCTTACCCGGATGTATGACTGCTTAGGAGGACTTCAGGATCACAGGTGAAGAGGCAACACACTCTCTCCTGACCAAGGTTCTCAGCTGCTATGGACTTTATCCAGGGGCTACTTTCTTCCAGGAAGTAGCCTCCTAACCCAAATCTTTACTGGTTGCCTTTTGCCTCCAACTGAGGTCATGAGTTGCAGGCTCTCAAGCCAGATATGATCGCAAATAAATTTCATTTGGATTCACAACTTTGAAGAACTGGAAGATTTTACACAAAATTTCCAATATGTGACTTTGTTTAAAAAATGGGAAGATCCAGCTACAACTTCACATGGCAACAATCAGCTAGAGCTGAGTAGGAACTGTCTATCTCTCGGATAGACATGTTCTCACCAGTTGACACAGGCCCCACCACTCCTTATTGTCACACAAGAACACAGGCGTTTGCGTTTGGCAACCCTGGACCTCAGAACCAAATCCAAAGACTTGAGTCTGGCATTCAAAGCCTTTTGCAAACTGACCCTCAGTTTCTCTTTCCAGCCAATGTAAACTCCCTGCTCCTTATCCATCAGGAGTGGACCTACCCTGCAGGCACATGTTAATTATACATCGTCCTAAAGGTTTTCCCCGTCTTCCCAAACCCCTAGTTACATTTGATTCTGCATCTTTTTTTCCCCCACTTGCTTGTGGCTTTACTGCTCAGTTAGAATCTGCACAAAAGGAATGGAAACCCTGGCTTTTTGGATCTCTGCACAGAGGAGCTACTGCAGAAGGACCTGTGGCCTGGTTCCTGGCTGCTAATCAAGGTGTGGCCCAAAGACCGGCCTCTCTGGCACTGCCAGGGAGCTTGTTAGAAAGGCATAATCTCAGGCCCCACCCCACACTGCTAAATCCAATTTTTGATTTTTAACAAAATCTCCCAGGTAAACAGTATCACTTTAAGGTTTGAGAGGCCATGGCCACGTTGAGGAATTGCAGGTCAAAGCAAGGCTCTATGGCAAATCAGGTAGGCACCCTAAGCCCACCCCCTGCCCCTCCCCAAGGCTGCTTAGCCTCTCCGGTGGCACAACAGATCCAGCAAGCGACCACTCTCTGAAGAGGTCACAGCAAAGGGCTCAGGACCCCAGGGGTGAGGG
Source organism: Vulpes vulpes (assembly GCF_048418805.1). Lineage (NCBI taxonomy): Eukaryota > Metazoa > Chordata > Mammalia > Carnivora > Canidae > Vulpes > Vulpes vulpes. The sequence goes on along the minus strand of NC_132784.1, from coordinate 11,297,412 downwards.
CACTACTACCCCTCTCGTGACAAGTGCTACCCCGTGTGCCACACCACAGCCCTGCTCAACCGCAGTGGTTGGAGGTTGAGTTAGCCATGGTGGGAAACATTCCGACATTAAATATGGTCTTGAGCTCTAAGAGGCGCTCGGGGACCCTCGGGGGTGCTGGAGATGGCCCAAAACAAAAGAGGGTGTGTGCTACAGAGAAGAGCTAGAAAGCTAAATAGGGCATGGGGCCTCCATTACAATAATGGGATCACGGCGTTGCAACACTGCCTCTCCCACGGGAAGCACAGTCCAATTCTGCCAATCAATCCAATAACGATTTATAAGAGAAAATGTTATTCACCAGCCTCTGATTCTAGGGGTGAGACAATAGTGAAAAAACCCATATTGCCATGAGGCTTATATCGACTAGTGTAGGGAAACAGACAGGAAAACAAGGAAAAAAGAGGATGGGTGGATAGGAAGTGTCTGTGTGTGCACATATGCCTGTGCTAAGCATTTTAACATGGATTAGCTCATGCAATTCTCGAGACAGTGCGACGAGATAGGGTGGCCCCGCTGATCCCTGCCTGCTGGTGTTAATGCCCCTGTGCAAACCCTCCCCTTGGTGGGAGCTGCACCTGGTTACCGGCTTCTAACACACGGAATAAGGCAAAAGGGATGGGATGTCACATCAGAAATTAGGCAACAAAAATATTCTCTTCCACTCTCCCCGCCCTCTCTTTGGCCTCACTCGGGGGGGCGGTGGGGGGGCAAGCTGCCGGTTGTAAGTAGCCCTACAGGCCCCTGTGGCAAGAACCTGATGTCCCTGAGCAACAGCCAGTAAGAACCTGGGACATTCAAAAAGTTGATTTTAAGCCACTAAGCTTTGGGTAATTTTTTAGCACATAAGGCAATACATTGGGGTGCCTGGGTGGCTCAGTCAATTAAGCGTCTGCCTTCAGCTCAGGTCATGATCTCAGGGTCCTGAGATCGAGCCCCAAGTCAGGCTCCCTACTCTACAAGGAGTCTGCTTCTCCGTCCCCCTCTGCCCCACCCCCTTGCTTGTGTCCTCCGTCTCTTCTTCTCTTGCAAATAAATAAATAAAATCTTAAGAAAAACGAGAGGGCAATACATTATATAGGCAGGTACTATTATTACTTCCATTGCATAGACGATAAAACTGAAGCACAGAGAAGTAAATTAACTTGCTCCAGAATATAGAGCAAGGAAGTGTCAGAAGCAGGATTTGAACCCGAGGAGTCTGGCTCCCACAGTCCATATGATTAAGCATCACAGGATGCTTCCATAAGCGATCGCATTTATGAAAGTATCTATTTATACATCTGCTTCCCTGGTCGGACTGTGCTGTCCACTTCAAGCCTGTTTGCCTGGCACTTGGTCAGCGCCCGGCACCCAGGAAGTGCTCAGCAAACACTGGCTGAGTGAAGCCGTGAGATGAAGTGAGCCATGCAGGCTACCCCGGTTGTTGTGGCCCAGGGACAGAGAAAAGAAGCACAGCAGAGGTGGGGAGAAAGGTTCCCCAAGCCCTTATCAGCCCTAAGTCTCCTGCATGGAGATGGAACCCTTTTTTTTTTCTGAGACATACACAACTCCAAGAAAAGCATGTTAGATTTGGCCCCAGTTTAATGTCCTTGATACGATCTCCTAATCTTTTTCAGGTGCATCTCACATTCAGGAATCTTTATTTGGCTTCCAAACAGCAAGCTGTCTCTTGTACCAAAAAATATGTGACTTGTATCTGTTTATCTTAAGTAACCACTGAAAGATATGTTTATAACTTTTTGGGAATGTCCTACAAGCCTGTTAAACAACATCTGCTGTTGTGTGTACACTTTCAGAGACAAGTCTTTTAAAAAAAAAAAATTAACATCTAAGACAAAAATTTTTTTCCCTCATTTTTCTGCTGCAAGGTAAATGGGAACTCCTACCTCCCAAATATGTGGCTTTGCGCAGGAAGGTGGGAAAAGTCCAGATAGCAGACACGGGCCAGGGGAGGGGTGAAGTGGAGGTGGAGCTGACCACAGGGACAAGCTTCCAGGGCCAGAGGACTGGAGGGGTGCGCAGGGAGGAGGTGAGGGGTGGGGAGGGATGGGAGAAAGGTGAGAAGAGAGGGGCCAGGGGCAGAGGGAAGGGTGGAGAGAGATGAGGGAGGAGGAGGGGATGGAGGGCAAAATGGGAGGGGAAGGGGAAAAGGGATGGGGAGAAGGGGAGGGGAGAATGGGAGGGGGAGAAGGAGGGGGTTGAAGCCCCACCCAGCAGAGCAGATGGGTGTGATGATGAAGGCGCATCCTTAGCACTGGATTCAATCCTCCCTCTGCCGTCTAGTGCTGTGGAAGTTGGTCTCTGAGCCTCAGTTTACTGATCTAAGGAATGGAAGTCACAGTAGACACCGAGACAACACAAGAAGAGGTTTGCCTTGAACACTTTCTTTTAAAAACGGGCCTTTTCAATATATTTTAGGTAATGTGTTGACTGGACAATGACCACGCCCCAGCTGAGAAGCTGTTAAAGGGACCTACCTGAGAGTAGCCCCATGTGCCTATTGAGAAGGAAGTTGAGGGGATCCCCTCACTCCCAGGCCTGTCCTCCTCAGGGAATCTGGCTCCCTTGCAAGAGGCAAGTCAGGAAGGTTTTTCTGGAAGTCTGCAGGCTCTATGAAAAGGGTGCAAGAAACAGGAGACTTTGGAACTGCCTCTTGATGCTGAGTCCATTCCCTAGTGTCTAGCAATTCCAGGAGTACATAGAGATGCATCATTTTTTTTTAAGTAATGGTCCTCTTCTTGACTAGTTTTAGGGTTTACAGAAAATAATTGAGTGAAAAATATGAGTTCCCATATACCCCTGCACAAATTCCAATATCCCCTATTTTTAACATGTTAGACTACAGTGGTATATGTGTTACAATTAATGAACTAATATTGAAACATTATTATTAATGAACTATAGTTTACATTAGTATTCACTTTTTGGATTGCACATTCTATGGGTTTTGACAACTGTGTCATGATATGTATCCACCATGATAAGGTCATACAGAAAAATAACTCCACTGTCCTAAAAAACCCCTGTGCTCCATCTATTCATCTCTCCCTTCCTCTTCCACCTCCATGCCACCCAACCCCTGACAACCATTGATCTTTGTACCATCTCTGTAGTTTCACCTTTCCAGAATGTTACACAGTTAAGAACATATAGGATGTCGCCTTTTCAGATTGGCTTCTTTTCACTTAGTAATATTCACTGAAGTTTCCTTCATGTCCTTTTGTGGCTTGAAAGCTCATTTCTTTTTATTGTTGAATAATATTCCATTGTCTGGACATACTAGAATCTGTTTATCTCTTCATCCATTAAAAGACATCTTGGGGGACTGTGGGTGGCTTGGTGGTTGAGCACCTGCCTTCTGCCCAGGGCGTGATCCTGGAGTCCCAGGATCGAGTCCCATATCGGGCTCCCCATATGGAGCCTGCTTCTCCCTCTGTCTGTGTCTCTGCCTCTCTCTGTGTATCTCTCACAAATAAATAAAATCTTAAAAAAAAAAAAGAGACGTCTTGGTTGCTTCCAAGTTTTGGCAATTATAAATAAAGCTACCATAAACACTTGTGTGCAGGTTTTCCTCTGGATGTAAGTTTTCAGCTCATTTGGGTAAATACCAACCAACACAATTGCTGGATCATAAGGTAAACATACGTTTAATCTTTTAAGAAATGGCCAGCCCATCTTCCAAAATACCTTTAACAGTTTATATTTCTACTAGCAACGAATGAGAATTCGTGTTCTTCAACATCCTCACCAGTATTTGGTGTAGTCAGTAGTTTGGATTTTGGCCATCCTAATAGGCATGTAGTGGTATCTCATTGTTGTTTTAATTTGCAAATTCCCAATGACATATGATAATGAGCATCATGTCCGTCATGGCAAATAATGAAAGAATAAGTAAAAATGGAAAATGCCTATGCTAAAAGATATGTGATACAATCACTGCTATATTTAGTATATGACTTTCACTGAGGATCTCAGGAGATGCAAGCCTGAAGCCTCCTTCCTGGGAAAGTTAGACTTCTCTGAACCAACAACTGGCTCATTTTCATAATCATTTGCCTTGCTTACTTTTTGCTTTGGCTACCTGGAAGCTCACAACAATCTCTAAAATGACACAGGATTTATGGTATTTCTGTATACCAACCTTACCCCTCATTTTCTCTTACAATCCTATCCCTGTTTTTCCTTCTCTCAAATTTCCTTATTTATTTGGAGCTGAGGATTGAGAGAAGGACCAAAATAATAAATGGATATACATAGGCTTCTGTTGGGTTGAGCCTCATGCTGAACTGGTTTGAGCCACCAGCTCCCTCCCTCAACCCAACCCAGAAGTGAGGAGGGGGCTTCTGACCCCAGCCCCCATTGCAGAAACTGCGGGGTTCCCATTGGGGACAGAAAGTGGTTGGGTCCCCTTCCAAGAAAAGAATGTGCTCTAGTGGCAGAGGTCCCTAGGCCACTGATAGGTGATAGAAGATGAGAACCAACCATGAAAGAAATGAAATAAATAATAAAATGAGAGGAAAAGTATGTTTGGCTTGACTTGCCATGAACTGCTCAACCCAACTTTGTACCCCCGAGTGCGAACTAACAAAAAAATGAAAAGATGTACCCAAAATTATGGAATCGTGCTAAACTATAAAGCATGTTATGCATATCAGTTGTTACTATTACATACTGATTTGATCCTTATTTGAAACCCTGTAAGGTCAGCAGGACATGAATCATTATTCCCATTCTGCTGATAAGAAAATTGAAACCGAAGATGTTTACACTGAAGAGGCCATCTAAGCCTATCTATGGATTCAGGCTCAACTGCCTGACCCAGGATCCAGGAGAATAAAAGCTGGATGGGCCTGTTTTCTAGGCAAGGACAAGAAGAGAGTAACTGAGAGTCCACTTTATGAGAAGGAGTCAGCCTCCAGGACCAAGGTAAGTTGCCGTAAGAATCCACTGTACTTACGGTATGACTTTGGGGGTTCTTCCGCATTTTTTTATTGTTTGTATTAATTGATGTTTGGGGTTGAATCAGGTTCCCCCCCCCAAAAAAAGTATATTGAAGTCCTAACCCTCAGTACCTCAGAATTTAACTTACTTGGAAATAGGATGATTACAGATGTAATTAGTTAAATTAAGGAGGTTATACTGGAGTAGAACGGTCCCTTAACCCAATATAACTGATGTCCCTATAAAAAAAAAAGAGTGAGACTCAGAGGGAAGATGGCCACGTGAAGGCATGGAGACACAGGGAGAAAACCACCTGAAGATGGAAACAGAGCCTGGAATGTTGCATCTCCAAGAAAAGGAATGGCAAAGGTTGCCTGCCATCCCCAGAAGCCAGGAGAAAGGCATAGAACAGATTCTCCTGGAGAACCCTTGTGAGGAGCCAACTCTGGCAACATCTTGCTTCCAGACTTCTAGCCTCAAAACTGTGAGAGACTAAATTTCTGTTGTTTTAATCCACCCAGTTTGTGGTACTTTGTTATGGCAGCCCCAGGAAATCCATACAGTTGGAGTGGGCTGAACAGCTGTCACCAACACACTCAAGACATATAGTGGCTCAAACACAACCCAATTATACAGTAACCATCCAGGGCCAAGTTCCATATTGGGGGACAGCTCTACTGCACACGGTCATTGGGGGATCCAGGCAGACAGAAGCTTTGCCAAGTGGATTACAGGGCTGTCCTTGTCCTTCCCATTTTAGCTCATGGGAACAGAAAAAGAGCATGAGAGTTTTGGTGGGTCAGACAGAAATGGCCGTATCATTCCTACTCACATTCCACTGGCGAGGATTAGTCATGTGGCTCTACGTAGCTGCAACAGGAGATAGGAAATATGGTGCAGCTGGAAGACAGCTAGCAATCCTCCCACAATGATTAAAGCTCCTATTTTAAAAGGAGGCTGAATGCTTATTTCCAGGAAGGCTAAAAACTAAGGGCTAGGGGAATGATGTCCAAGTTTTCAGCCAGTCTAAAGGGTGATGGAATTGAAGAGATGGATCGGGTCAAGGCTTCTAAAAAGAGAACAGAAAACCAGAGCAAATCAAGGGTCATAGGAAAACAAGAAGCATCTCATGAGGTTTGGCCACTAGGAAATCCATGGGAGTGCCCATGATTTCATCCACACATTCTAAGGAAACCTGAACAGAAACTTTCCTATTGCCCCTTGACTTTGCTGTAGGTCTGGTGTCTTATTTCCTGTCTCTCTCACTTAATTTCCCCTGCAGCCATTATCAAGTGAAAAGACTCCACCCCCTGCCAACCTGGAAGTGTTCCCACGAGCCTCATGCTGTGAACTGACATTCAAGAATAGGCATGAGCCCCAAGTAGTCATGCTCCTTTTAGCATGACATGGCCAGAACTGAAATGTTGGGAGGACCCATGTGAAATAGACAACAGGCACAAAGAGATTCACCAGAGAAGACTTGGCTTGTTAGTGGACTTGCCTATTCGTTTGCTCAAACCCTTGTTTTGGTGGTGAACTGTCAAGAGGATGGGTTTGGGAGTCAGATAGACTGGGTTTAAATCCTCCTGTGTGACCTTGAGCGAGTCATGCATCCTCCCTGGGGAACAGGGAGGAACATCTCTGCAAAACAGAGATGGCAACCAACCTATAGCACCACTATGCAGAGTAAATGAAACAAAGTCCAGCCCAATAAGTAGTTATCTTCCTATTTCACCTCTCTCTCAATTTGGAATCAGTGCAGCAGACCCACAAATGTCTTCTTATAACAAGGTATACTCAAGAGGGTGAAAGAGAGTCTGCATCACTTATCTGTGATGAAAAGGTACCTGGTTTACTTTACGGTTTTGCTCACTCCCTGCATCTGTAATGACCTCACTACTCTTCTCCACCCACCAAAATTACTTCCATATTCCAAGGCCATGGTCACAGCCAGCTCTCCTGTGAAGCCTGCTCATATCTTTGAATGGGATTCGATATTCCCAATGTGAATGGGAAGACTCTGGAAGCAGAGTTTTTGTCCATCTTGTTCATAGCTGTATCCCCAGCCCTTGGGAGAATGCCTAGCATACAGTAGGTGCTCAATTAATACCAGTTAGATAAATACATTTAAATTAATTAAACTTTCCCCTCTCTGATAGCTATAGCTACCCACACTAAAACCATTCACTCTTTCTCTCATCTGTCAGCAAATATGGTATGCCCATTGTGCAAAGCACTGTGGGAAATGTTAATATGGCCAGGGAGACAGCCCTGCCCTGTAAGACTCTGTGATCAGTCAGAGGGCAGCAGACATGTACTATGTATATTCATGTATAACCATAATAATGACAGGTAGGGATAATCGCGTTGCTCAAGGGTTGTTCAGAGGAGAGAAAAGTTGCCTTCTGTTGGGACAATGAGATGGAGAGAACATTATCAAATGAAGGACCCTGATTTTAACACACCTCCCCCCACAAATCTAGCCACTGATTTCTACACCCAAGTCTTCCAATGGCCCAAAACTCACCAGAGGCAGAGTCACCCCCTCATCTTCAGGGTCCGTCGCCCTACTTTGAGGGTCCACCTTACTTCCTGTGCCTTGCACAAAAAAGTGGCTAGAATAGATGATGTTCCAGAATGCGGTTATTATTTGGGAGCAATCGCTCTGGCAAAGCATGTCTGACTTGTGGGAGGAAATGTGTGCAAACGTCTCCCTTTTAGAAGGTGAGTAAATCGGCGAATGGTGCCAGCTCAACGCAGGTCCTCATTTTCCCACTGAGTTAGTTGGAGGATTTTTGCTCCAATTCTGCTCTCAGAGCCGGAGGCTGAATCCGGAGACCTGACATTTGATTCCTTCAAGTATCACTTTCTAATTTGCAATAAAAATACAGACATTCTCCCTCGTAACTCGGCTGGGAGTACACGTATGGATGGCTATGGATCCAGGTATGTGGAGTCTTCAGAGAACAGACTTTTATCTACAACCATTTGCCTGTTAACCTTCTGGTCAATGGCAAATCATTTTGCAAAATCTGTCCCACATCCTTGTTAAGCCACCCCTCACCCCACATTTACCTGGGCTAATGGCCCCTCCTAAAGACAGGATCATCTGTAAAATAACACATCATTATAATACGAAAGATACTTCTCAACCTAAGAAAGTCTATCAGTTTTCTTGCCTTTGAAAATGTTAGCGTTTGCAAACCCAGCAAGCACTGTGTGTTGAAAAGGGAAAGGACAAGGAGCAAAGAATCCTAGGACCAATCCAATTCCTTCCTCTTCCACAACATTGTTCCGACTTCTCTCTTCCTCACCAAACTATCCTTTCTTGGGATGCTTCTTTCATTAATGACCCATTTCAAATGATTTACATAATGTGCTTAGCACATGCTTGGGCCGAGCATTATCATTGTTACCATACACTCCCTCCCTGGATATATTCTATCTTAAACTATGGTCTTTAAATACTATGTGTAAACATCCTATGTTACCAAAACAATCCTAACCTTCTAGAACAAAAACTTAGATCTGTACCCCCAGTGGGTAGACACCAAATGTCTAATATTATTATTTTGGGGTTTTGTCTTTCAATTTTGAAACCACAAGAGTATATGCATGCGAGTTATCTGTAAGTATCAGAAGAAAATATAGGAGAACCCTCTGTAATAACTCACATGAGTGAGCCATATTGAAGGCATGGCTGTCATCTTCAAGATCCACTTCAACCAGGAAATGTGTTAAGCAGGATTCTTAAAAAATTAAAAATGATCCAGACCCAGTATAAAATAATAATAGGTGACTTGTTTTGGAGGGAGGGTTTGGAGAGAGAGAGAGGCAGAGAGAGCATCTCAAGTAGCCTCCATGCCCAGCATGTAAGCTTGACACAGGGCTTGATCTCATAACCCTAAGATCATGACCTGAGCTGAAATCAAGAATCGGACACTTAATCAACTGAGCCACCCAGGCATCCTTGTGTGACTTGTTTTTAATGGAGAGGATTAGATGGGAGTGGAGAGAAAGTTACATAGCAAGCATGGTCTGACATAAAACAGAACCACTTAATCAGAATTGCCCTGAACTACCACAAGTCGAGAGTAATGTGGGAAATATGGAAAAAATTTAGAATTCGTTTGCAAACAGGTCCTCTGAAAAAAAGGTAAAACTCTCAAGTGAATTGTTACTTTTGAATCTGAAGAAATGGATAGAGGGTGGCATTGCAAGACCTCTCCTCCGTGAGCAGGTAGGGCAGAGAAGACTGGCGAGCAGCTGTGTGCTGGCCCCACTGAGTCTGGAATGGAGGAAACTGTCAACAAGAAGAATTTAGGTTAAGTGTCAGGATTAATTTCCTGACCATGAGAGTTGGTAAATGTTAATGTAGTTGACCCACAGATGTTAGGGACTCTCCTTCGTTGACACTCTTTGAAAGGGAAAATGAATGAATGAGACACTTCTGTCTTGAACAACTTAGGTGAACCCTGCCTTGAAGCAGAGGGATGCAACAGATGGCCTTTGAAACCTCACGTCCACATATATATGTGCCATTTTATATGTTTCAGTGGTAGGGGGATGGACTAGTCAAGAAATAACTACCACGCCCTCAGAAAATTATACTCTGCCTCGGTACACACTTCTCCCTGCCATGATGCTTGAAGTGGGTCCAGCAGCACCAATGACCACCACCACCAAAATAACATCTTTAGGAACAAACTGGACCAATCAAGTGCCACATGCATGGCAATGATGTTCTATGGCCATCAAAAAAAGATAGCCATCTTCTGTTACATTGAGCAGGTATTAAATTTAGCAAGAACAAGCTGAAGCTGTCCAAGATGGGCTGAGTCTGCCTAGGTCTGGCAACATGGGCAATCTTGGGTGGTGGGTGTGCACTGTGCTCACAAACAAGAGACTCAGACCTTTGTCTTGTGTCTGACCCCAACCTGCTGGGTGGCACAAGACAGACCTCATAGCTTCTCTGACACAGTCAGTGTCACCCACCTGTGAAACGGGCTGCCCACAAGTTAGGGTCAGATAGGATGACAGAAATTAACAGAGTTCTAAGGCAACACATGGATTCATTATTGCTGAAGTGGGTTTCCCCAAAGGAACTCTGCTAGGTAAGAGGCCACTGAGTTGGACTGAGCTGCTGGTTTGAACCTGGCTGAAAGAGAGACAGGATGAGTCCTTGGTTTTCCATACTGTAGTTTGCTCTCTGGGGACCAGCCAATCTCAATAGAACTGGGAGTCACAGTGCTCTTTCTCAGAGGCACACACTCACACCTTTCAGATAGAAGGTCCATTTAAAGACCTTTCCTCCCCTATTCAGCAATTGGCTGATCTCTTTTCAAAGAAAATGATTTCTGGATGGAACCTGAATAGAGGTAACAATAGATGCATTAATGACCCAATTTTCCAGTGAGACAATAAAGATCACTTCCACTTCTTCTTAAGGATGTGCAGCTACGTTGGAGGTCATGTGATTCATCATCATCATCATCATCATCATCGCCATCATTATTATGTATGAAAATCTCCCCTCAAGGCCCTTCTAGTTTTAGATTTCCCATCAATGGAAATAGTACTAGAAAACATCCTTTCCCTTCTCTCATCATATTCCCTAATAACCCCCTTCAGCCTGCCTGATCCCCTAGACTTGGTAGCAGAAAAGCATGAGGGTGAGAGCGAATTCACCAAAGTTTGGCTTAAAGGTGTTTAGGAGGCCATTGGTGAAATCAACTGTCCATTAAGGCAGAGCAAGAACCATCAACATGGGAGAGAATACAAAGCTGGTGCTCACTGCCAAGTGACAGCTGGCTGCTGATAAGCAATTATAGCATCTTTTTGTACTTCTTTCTTTCTTTTTTTTTTTCAGAGTAATGTAAATAAAGAGGGATGATTTGGTACACAAAGCAAAAGATTCAGAGGTAGAAGAACAGAGTTCTAACCCCAGGGCTGCCATGAACTAACTTAGAGGCCTCAGCAAATCTTCCTCTGGGCTTCCATTTCCCCAACAACAAATAAGAGATTGGGCTAGATCAATGAGGGCAGACAGATTCTGCTTGCACGTCCCCTCCAGCTGACTGACAGAGGCTACCAGGACACTACATTGAGGAGGATTCTGTGGCTGCATCCTGGCTCACTAAGAAAGAGTGCTGTGATCGATTATTGATGCCTGCCATGGGTGCAAATAGCAGCTGTGGAATGTGTGCCATGGATTTTTCCATCCTTGAGGTGAATAAGTCCAGGGCCTCCCAAGAGTGCATCCCACCAGTGTAGGATTCTGTAAAGCTTTTATCAGGGTGCAGGAGAAATCATCCTCCTTTCTTAGACTGACCTGATGGTTCTTCTAGCTTTAGCTGCCCACCTTACCCTCATCTCCAATTGCTTGCTCTAAAATGCCTTCCCCTGGCCTGCACTGATTGTCCCATGCCCCAGCATACACCTCACTCTGTCATTTAATATGATGTGAGATGACACTCATCAAAGAGGTGAATAGGAGTTAAAATATTTTTTCATAAAATCCTGAGTGATAAAGCCATGACATGACTAAAGATAGCTAATGTGTCATAAAGAGAAATGAGCCGTTGAACCAGGAGTCCTGGGCTGCAGCCCCAAATTTGCCATCTACCTGCAGCCTCCAGGCACCCCCCCTCCTGTGAAGGACCCAATACCCTCACTTTTCCACCCCTGGTGGGTGGTGTTCTCTGCCCCCTCTTCACTTGTTAGGGCTCTGAGGTTGTGACCACTCCCTGAACTAATTTCTGGGAACTAATAAGCCCTTGGACCTAGAAATTCAGAGCTAGAATGAAGTTCAGCCCTTCCCTTGGATAAGGAAACAAGACCTCAGGCAGAATGAGACTTCTCCCAGGAACCTGAGACTGAGACCAAGTCACTGAGCACCAAGGCAAGGCCAGACATAGTGTTCCCCCCATCTCCCTCCCACCGGGCCCATTCCTGCCCTACTCTCTCCTCATCCAGACTGGAAGCTGCCATGGCAGGGGGCATTGTGCAAATAATGGCAAGATATCATGGAACCCTTATGGACGTGGTTCCCCTCCCCAGCCTGTTGCCACCCAGAGGGGCTCAACACACCTGCTGCCCGCTTTGTCAAACCATCTCCAAACACTTGTCCATAAGACAGAATCACACCTCCCCTCCTCCTGCACTTTATCATGCTTCCTTACTCACACATCACCCAGTGTATGTTAACTAATGATGTGTCTCTCCTCTACTAGCCTGTGTCTCATAAAAAGTCTTATCGATAGTTACTGTCCTCCTGTCTACAGAGCCAACTAGAGCAAGATCACTTCTGTAGACCACTATGTCTTCATCCTGATTAAAAATAAACACTAAAATGAAAACATGTATTGAGCACTGGGCACTCTATCTCATTGGATTGTGTCACTATTTCCATTTTACCAATGGAGCGATTGAGGCTTAGAGTATGAAGGGACATGCTGTGAGTCTCCCAACAAGTACAAACTGAAGCTGGGAGCTGACACCCCACACACACACGTTGGAGACCAGAGGCCCCTCTTCACCACTGTATCAGCTACCTCTACTGGAACCTCTAACCTGTGCCCACCTGGACAAGTGGTTGTGGGAAACACATCCCTAAGTGTTGATGCCTGCCATGGGTGCAAATAGCAGCTGTGGAATGTGTGCCATGTATTTTCCCATCCTTGAGGTGAATAAGTCCAGGGCCTCCCAAGAGTGCATCCCACCAGTGTAGGATTCTGTAAAGCTTTTATCAGGGTGCAGGAGAAATCATCATGGTAGGATTGATCCATGCCCGTCTCTAGATTGTCCTTGGCCCATTGCAGCCCAAATTCGAGGGCTCCAGAGAGACACAAGAGGTGATTTTTCAGGGGCTGGAAGCTTCCAGACCTTCTGGTCCTCTTCCCACACTGCCATCTTCTCACAAAGGAGGGAGTCGTAAAGGGTATGAAGGAACATGTTTCAGAACAATAGGGACCATATGATCCCCTGGAGAAGCACAGGCTAAAGCTAGAAGAATCCTTGAAAAAGGTTTAGATGAACTCAGGGCCATCTGGGCTGCAGTGGGAGGTCAAGGTCAACAGTGCCTCCTCCAGCCTATATAGCTCCCCATCTATGCACCATGCTCCCCCCTACCCAGAGCAGCTCCTGGAGGACCACTTCTGTCATCCTTACGGGACAGGAGGCGAGGAGAAGGAACAGGCAGTTGCCCACTACAAGCCAGCTGCCGGATGGCATTCTTGTACAGCCTCAAAGTTAAGACCACCCTGCCAGGAGGGTGGTGCTGTCAGCCCCATTTCACAGATGAGAACCCTGGGGCTCAGAGCTGAAGCGACTTCCCCAGGGACTCCCCTGGAGGGAAAAGGGGTCCTAGGGTAATATACCTGTTCACCTGCTTGCAAAGAGGGGGCATTTTGGAGTGAGGTGGCATAATGGTTGAGTGTTCTGGTGTGACAGGAATATGCCCAGTCTAATTGGGCAAAAAATGATCATCGCCACCGGGCTTCCCTCCTCCTGCCTCTCCCACCGGATCTCCTCCTCTGTATTGCCTTGGCTATAGATGTACAGGCAAGTGAGAAGCTTAGCTTAACTTAGCTTAGCTTAGCAAACAGAGCTGCTGACCCCGGGACCACACGGCAAGACGGGGAAGTGGGCTGCAGCAGCCAACTGCTCTCAAGGAGGGGCAGCCAGCAACCGGCCAGGACCAAGGACAAGGTGAGTGTGGAGTCAGCGCTCTGGCCAGGAGCTACTGGAGCTGCCCCCGGGCTACCTGCCACATGCCCAAGTGAAGTTAATAAAGTTGCATCCTAATAGTCTGTGAGGTCTCCTGGGCTTAAGTCCCCGAAGGGCCCAGGCATCAGGATGTGCTTTGTTCATTTATTTTGGCAAGTTTAGCTCTGTGTGCTTCTCACTGCACTTCCTCGTCTGTTTTGCAAGCTTAATAAAGTCTTCGTAATGAGGCTTCCCTTCAGTGAGGCTGTGCAGAAGCCACTGAGAAATGGGGCAAAAGTGACAGGTTTTTTTCTTTTTCCTTTTTTCTTTTTTTTTAAGAATTATTGTGTTTGCAAGAGAGAGGAGAACTAATGAGCCTCTACTCCATTTAGAGTCTATATTCCTTGTTTCGATACCGCGCCACTCCCAAGGGCACCCCGTTTCTACTTAATTATTTCCAGCTTGAGTTTTCACACGGTCACTCTCAGGAACTGGGGTGCAGGAGAATAAAGACACAGCATTCCCCATGGCTGGGCAGAGGTTTCCCCACACCCACTCCAAGGGACATCTTCCATGTGGCTCCTGCTGCTGTGTGGCCTGCCCTGTAAGAGATGCTAACAGAAGCCAAGAGAGAAGGAGTGGAGGCAGAGGCAGAGGCCTTCAGATGGCTCTTCCAGGGACAGGAGGTGGGGGGTGAGGTCTATGTACACGAGGGAATAGCACACACAGTACATACTCAGGGCTGGATTGATGATACCATCAGTAGGGATGACCGCACTGCATGGCAAGGATAGAACTTTGGGGCTAAGGTTTCCCAGAGAAAGTTGCCTGGAAGAGGGTCTTGACCTTCTTTGATCTTAAAGAAAAAGGGAAAGGCCTGAGAACTACTATTTGCTAAACATCGTGCTAAACTGCCCATCCTACGAGGTGAGGAGTGACATTTCACAGGTAAGGTAAATAAAGCCCAGAAAGGTTAAACAACTTGCCCAAGGTCCCACAGAAATTCAGCTTAAACCCACAGCTGTCTGTGGTCAGCCCATGCTTTGCCATTCTTCCTCATAGCACCTAAAAAGTATAGGACCTGGAGTAGCAAGAGAGATTTAGAAAGAAGTTCAAAGACAGAGAGAAGATTGTTTAAAAGAGGGGCACCTGGGTGGCTCAGTGGCTGAGTGTCTGTCTACCTTTGGGTCGGGTCGTGATCCTGGGATCTAGAATCAAGTTCCGCATTGAGACCCCGCAGGGAGTCTGCTTCTCCCTTTTCCTATGTCTCTGCCTCTCTCTGTGTGTCTGTCATGAATAAATAACTAAAATCTTTTAAAAATTAAGGATCATTTAAAGCAAGCAAACATGTAAAGTAAAAGAACGCTCAGTCTCTAAAGATGAAGGCCAGAATGTCTGGCAAACCAACTGTAAATTCTAGAAGGAAGACCCAACTAAACCTTGAAGATTTCTCCCACCAAAGAGAGCTCTACTGTATCTGTCAAATTAATATCCTCAAATTGTCATAACAAATAACCACAACAACAGAAATTTATTTTCTCACAGTTCTGGAAGGTGGAGTCTGAAATCAAGATGTCAGCAGGGGGACGCCTGGGTGGCTCAGCGGTTGAGTGCCTCCCTTCAACCCAGGGCATAACCCTGGAATCCCAGGATGGAGCCCCACATCAGGCTTCCTGCATGGAGTCTGTTTCCCCCTCAGCCTATATCTCTGTCTCTCTCTCTGTGTCTCTCATGAATAAATAAAATCTTTAAAAAAAAAAAAAAAAAGATGTCAACAGGTCTACACTCCCTCTGGAGGCTCAGAGACAATCCTTCCCTGCCTCCTTGAGTTCCCGGTGGTTGCTGGTGCACCACAGCTTGTAGCCACATCCCTCCAAGCTCTGTCTCCATCATCATGTGGCCTTCTCCCTGTGTCTCCTCATGATCTGTCTCTTATCAGGACACTGGTGATTGGATTTAGGACCCACTGTAACCCAGGATGATCTCATCCTGAGATCATACGTTAAGAGCCTCTGCAAAGACCTATTTCCAAACACGTCACATTCACAGCTACCAGGGCTTGGGCCTTGGTCACATCTTTTGGGGAAATGCAGTTTAACCCGCTGCACCTGCCATGTTGAGTAGCTAATTTCATCCACATCACCCAAGTGGCTGTACAGCAACTAGACCTATAAAACAGTTTCAGAAAGGATTAATGACCTCACAGAGGAGGGCAGGGGCTACCTCCTCTTCAGTGGGAAGCAAGACTCAAAGGGCAACTCTTGTGCCCTCACCATTCCATCCTTTGGAACTTTAGTCAAGGTGACACTATTGAGACAGATGTCACCCATGGGTGCTGGGCATTCTTTTCCTTCCAACCTTTGTGATATCTTGCAGATGTATTATCTTTGGGGCAGCTTGGTAGACCAGAAAGAAAAGAGCTGCACAGTCAGGTGAGCTGAGTTCCAACCCCTAGTCTGCCACTGACTAGCTCTGTGACCTTGCATGAGTCATCCGTCTGTTCTAGCCTCAGTTTCTCCATGTATAACAGGGGGAAATAATAGTGCCTTTCTCACCAGGGCCTCATAAAAATTGACAAGGTAACCCATGCAAGCTTCCATCATCATGCCTGGTACGCGCTGGCTAATAGATTTATCGAATCTCTGTTCTATGCATCCCTGCAGCTCCAGCACGTAGCACTAAGCTCCTGCCTGTCCAGAGCATCCGCGGACGATTGTGGGAGAATTGTACACATAAGCAGTATGAGCAGGAGCTCTAGCATCCTGAAGAGTGGTGGGTGCCATGGCTTACTTTCTCAACCTCCTTTGCTTCCCACTTCTTGAGCAACTTCCAATACTACAGAATGGAAAGCATAGAAATACATTTCCCAGAGTCCTTTACAGCTGGTGTGCTCGATGTGATTGGGCTCCACCAAGGTTTGGAAGGCAAGCTTGAAATGGAGTCTCCTTTGGGTATTTTTTTCTCTCCCCTTCCCTGTCTCGCCTGCCAACAAGAAAAATCATGACAAGCAAGGAATTTTTCCAGCAGCATTCCAGCATCCCCCTTTCAGGTTTTCTGGATCTCAAGAGACATGCAGGGTGGCAGAGGAAGCCCCCTGAGTCCAGCTTCCTGATTCCTGGGTCACAGCAACTCCATGGTGGCCTCTGATGCTGTCACGTCCCTGAGAATGGATTCTGCAGAGTCATATTCTAGAATCTGAACCCGGAGGTGTAGCCTAGACTCTACCCACTCCCCTTGCCCTTCCAACACGTTTTGTAAGCATCGTATTCCACCTTGTAGGTTTCTTCCCACCCCAATCATCAGTATGTCTATCTTCTCACTGATACGGCACTGCCGTGATTCCTATAGATTTCCTGTAAGTCTCAAAATTGAGTTACATGAATCCTCTAACTTCCTTCTTCTTTTTAAAAATTGTTAGGCTAGGAACACCTGGCTGACTCAGTGGTTGAGCATCTGCCTTCCGCTCAGGTCATGATCCTGGGGTCTTGGGATCGAGCCCCCATATCAGGCTCCTCGCAGGGAGCCTGCTTCTCCCTCTCCCTATGTCTCTGCCTCTGTGTGTGTGTGTGTGTGTGTGTGTGTGTGTGTGTGTGTGTGTGTCTTTCATGAATATATAAATAAAATCTTCAAAAAATTATTAGGCCGGCATGGGTGTTTTGCTATTCCACATAAATTTTTAGAATCAACTGATCAATTTCTACAAAAAAAAAAAAAAGTGCTGGCATTGGGGGATTCTATTGACTCCTGCTTAAGATATCAATACTTGATTTTATCCCCTGCTCCCCATCCAGACTGCCAAAGGCTCCTCCCAGCCCTGTACTTCTGGGCTACCCCCTCTACCCTGTTAGGCTGTGGGTCCCCGGTCAAACTAATAACAAACACCAGAACCCTATTAGCCTTGTCTCAGGTCCTGGGCCTTTGGCTCCAATGGGCAGTTGCTGAAATTCTCCTGGAAGTTTATTCTCAGTGATGCATGCCGCATTCCCTGTTCCCCTCTCACATAGCCTGACACTCCATTTTTCTTCTCCCACCTGGCATCCCCTCTCCCCCTGGCTCCCTCCTGCCACCCACCAACACTGTGTAAAGTTAAAGGGCCTTTAAATCTACATGCAGATTTAGTTTTGCCCAAGTAAATGTAGCTCTATCCATTTCCCTCCTGTGCCTCTCCCTCAACCCCGCCCACTGCACCTCCAACCCAGCCTCTCTGCCCCAATACACAAAGCCACAAACACTCTCCCCAGGGCTGAGAAAGAGATGGCCCAAATCCTTCCTATTTCTGGCCTCCAAATTGCAGGCTTCTGCAGATGGGAAATATAAGGTGTGAGGCCCCAGAAAGTTCATAAACTTTTATGCAGATTGGTTTTAGTCTGGTTTAAATTAGGCAACAAAATAGAATTTCCAGATGTTCTATTTGGAATTAACTTGGCTACAGAGAAAAGGCTACTAGGAGGAGGGGTTGGTAATAGTGTTATTTTTACATTCCAGAAAGGGAGTCACCAACAGCATCTGGACTGGATTAGAATAGAGGAACCTGCTGGTTGGCACATTAAGAGCTCTGCTCTCATTTATTTTGCTTGAGGACATGCAAAGGTGCAAGGCAACATTCTCAAGCCACCAGGAAGAGAAAGGGCCAGGGCAGTGGGGTTTTGTGCCATTGGTCAGCTAAAAGCAGTGAAGATTTGGGTCAGACATAAGGAACACTAAATGTTAGGCTAGTGGTTCTCAAACTTAAGTGTGTGCATGCATCCCCCATCCACCAACTTCCTGTTCAAATACAGATTCCGAGTGCTGAGCAGCATGCAGGGGAGCCCACCTTTATGAAACAATGACCTGGATGGTCAGAAGGAGTTAGGAAAGAAATCCCTGCCAGACCAAGTGTTTATTAAAGACCCACTGTGGATCAGACACCTCTCTGAGGCTGGAGGGGTGGGAAAAGCAAAAGGGAACCAGTAAAAAGCCAGGCATCATCCTGTAATCATATAAAGTATGGATGAACAACAGAAGCAAAATTTGGTAAATGGGATCCTCAACGTATGACTCGGAGTTTTATGGGGACCCCAAAGAGGGAATGGCTAATTCCATGGGAACTAGAGGAAGCATCAAACAAACCAGGTCTTGGGGACAATGATGCATCAAGGAAAAGAGGGAAGGGCCTCCTTGTGAAAGGAACAGTATGTGCAAAGTCCTGGGAAATGTTTAGGAAGTGGTGAACTAGGGGTACACGGTGGATGAGAGAAGGGTTAGCTGGGGTTGGTCACACTGGGAGGTCCAGGGAGCCTGGCAAAGGAGTTTGGAGCTGAAGTAGAATGAATAAGTGGGCACATTAAATAAAAGCAATAGTGGCTTGCATTTATGTCAAGGATGATCATTGCAGAGGAGAGAATGAGATATGCCTTCTCCTGGCTTAAAATGAGATAAAGGGACCATCTGCCTGGGTGGCTTGGACATTAGCCAACATGAAGGTAAGAAGTTAGACTTGGCACACTGCCTCTGCCTCCTTCTTTCCTGCTGAGTCCAAGACCAATCAGCCTCCTGGGTTTGCAGGTAGACTGAAGGCTCCAGAAGCATTACAGAGAGGCAGGTATCTGGGACTAAGAAACACAAGCAGAGAAGGAAGAAAAAAGGAAGCTCATGGTCAACTGGACATTTGCCTTTATTCCACAAACCTATGCTATGCACCTGAGCAAGGTCCTCAGTGTCCTATGGGAAATGGATCATGTAAAGGTGAGTACAGTATAGCAAAATTTGTGCCTCAGCAGAGGTACTCCAGATATTGGGAAGCTACGGTGGGTGTACCTATGCCAGCCTGGGGTGGGTGGAAAGAGAATGGGGTCAGGGGAGAGGCTTAACAGAAGTGGTCCCTTGGTTGAAGACTGAAGGGTAGGTAGGGTTTAGCGGTTTAGCCAGACAGATTTTTTTAAAAATTCAGGCAGCTGGCACAGATGAAAGCATGAAGTATAGGGAACTGTAGTCCTATTCAGCATGGAAGGGGCAATGAGGCTGGGAATGGCTTGAGGTCTGGTGGAGATGAGTGTTGGACAGAAGCTAGATCTGCAAGGGTCTGGGGACAGAGTGTTAACACTGAAGATTATCCCTCAGTCCCAGCCAGTGGGAACAATGGTCCCAGCCATTGGGAACTGAACATAACAATAGATCTAATGAGAGGACCTAGAAGCTCCTTGCACCAGGATCTTGTGGGCCCATCTGCACAACCCAGGCCAGGCTATGGTGGTCTTTCCAGGCTGGGCCAGGATCCCACCAACCACCTTTTGGCAATCACTTCTGGTGGACGGGTAAGGTCAGGGCCCATAGTGTCCTGCTTCCTCTCAAAGCCACCTCAGAAAGTAGACCCATTCCCATTGGAATTCCCAGCCTATCCAAACAGTGTGAGCAGAGGTGGTAGTCTCTGGTGAGGAATCCTCTGGTCTATACCCCTGTGATCAGATAGATGTCCACACTGCCATCAGTTGATGAAGAGTTTTTTAGGATTTCAGACACTTCAGCTTGCTTGGAGTATCAACAGCTGGATGGACCATCCCCATGCCTCATGCTCTGTAGGGACCAGCAAGAGAGAGTAAAGGAGAACAAGCAAAGCAAAATGGAGACCAGAGGGATGGATGATAGGGTCCCACAAGGAACAGATGGAAAGGCAGAGCACAGGCAGCATCAATAGAAGCTATGAGGGTGAAAGGCATAGAAGCCCAAGCACTCCTGTGGGGTGGGGACCCAGAAGGGCCTTCACCTGGTGAAGACAGTGAGGATGGAAAGAACTGAGGCCGAATGGCACTTAGCAACCCAAGCAAAGAGCTCCTGGAGTCCAGAATCCCAGCTGTCCTGGGAGGGAACCTAGGTAGGGCGCTGGAAGAGAGAGCCTGAGATGTGTGCTTTGTTTCTATGCAAGTGTAGGGAAGGTTCTCGAGGTGAGATGGTTTCTCATACCTGCTGCTGTGGAAGTAAAAACTATCCTGACACTTTTTAAAATGGCAAGGAAGCCTTTTTTTCCAGACCACTGGAGCAGGTGTGAAGCTTATTCCAACATGGGAGAGAGACTGGGTTCAACCTTGAATACCACAGAGACCAACACAGGGATTTGCAGCCAATGAGGAGAGTGAGGGTGGCCAGTGGGCAAGAAAAAAAAAAGGGTAGGGGGCTTCTTGCTAACCAACCTCACAGGATTCCTGCTGAAGACAGGCCATGAGGATCACATATCAAGGGTGAAGGATAAGGCATCTGACCAGCTTTCAAGGGTGGGGACTTCCGTCTAAACTAACCTGGAAGGAGTCTAGCTACACTTGGATTTTGTAGGCCAAAGACAGAGTCTGAGGACAAGACCTAGTTAAAAAGATGGCTCAAGGAGCCTGACTGGAGTCTGGTCAAGGGGAAAGTCTTTGCCACTATATCTGAAGGAGGATCTGTCCAACAGAACATGAGGTTTTTCTCACTGTTGGTGGAAACATAACAGGGCAGGGGGCAATGCTTCAAGGGTACTGTGGAGCATTTCGTCACTTGGAGTGTGCTGAATGTCCTTCTCTATGCCAAACCCATGCTCCATGCTGCACGGAGTACCAGTGCCACCGGCAGTCCCATCCAGCCTCAGAAGAACCAGCCCGGTCATCATGTACTCTTCTGAAACCTCCTAGATGCTTCCAAGGAGCAGAGAGGAGGCAGCACCAGGACTCCAGCCCCTCCCTTTTGTCTGCTGCCATTCCATGTGACATGTCCCATGTGGGGAAGCCACTGTCAAACATTAGCCAAGTGAAGGATCTGGGCTCTGGTGGTCTGATATGGAAACACATGACAGGAGTCTTCAGAAATCACATAATCCCATCCCCTCATTTTAAGATAAGGTACTCAGGGCCCAGGGGCAGGGAGCAGGCAATGTCCAGCCAGTCACCAGCAGAGACTGGCCAGGTTAGGGTATGCTGATGAGTCTAGGGTTGGCAAACACTCCCATTAAGTGAGCTCCTACTCAGGCCAGAAGTTCTGTCCATGCCAGGCCACTCAATTAAGCACTTTAACAAATAACACCACAATAGCAGCCATCACTGATTGACCACTATGTACCCAGCACATACAAACATTATCACATTGGATCTTTAAAACCATCTTATAAGGAAGTGATTAATGCCACTCTTTAAGGAGATGGGGGTCTAAGGTTACAAAACTACAGGCCGAGTCACACAGCTAGGTTCACACCTGGGTGGGTCTGACAATAAACTCTCAATCTCGTTTACAGATGCTGTGACCCTCAGACCTCACAAGTCTACAGTTGGTGTTACTAACCTCCTTTTTATGGTTGACAACACTGAGGCTCACTGAGATGAAATAATCAGCGCAAGTTCATGGAGCTCTTCCTCCCGTGTCTGTGTAGCTGGTACCCGGAGTCTCTGGGATCAGGGAGGAGAGGCATTTAGAAATGGCCACCTGGGAATGCCTACCAAGATCAACATCACTGCATGTCATGGCAAGTCATCGTGGTGGTCCAAGGCACTGGAAGGCCTGCACAGCGCCACCTTCTGGGGATCCCAAGGTTGTGACCCAGAAGGAATCCTAACAAAGGCCAGAGGTTCACCACCTGAGTTGGGTATCCATCTGGTGTTGACTGGAGCCACCCAGCTGTGCCTGAGCATGGTATGTGTGTCAGGGCCATTAAAAGAGAGCAGAATGGTGTTGAGCCTAGCAGAACTGAAGGTCCCCAGCACATTGTGGAATGCTGGAGTACAGATGGGGCTGCAAAAACCAAATAGCATTACTGAACAGTCTCCCTAATGGAGGTCACCCCCCAGCCATACTGCTGCCTGCCTGAGTCAATGCCCAGAAACCTTATATGCTTCCCTACTGCCTGCAAACAACATCAAAATGGCTCACCATGACATGTAAGACTCCTTCCCACCAACACTCTCTCTCCCTCTCTCTCTCTCTCTCTCTCTCTCTGTCTCTCTCTTTCACATACACACATACACACACATACACACACGTACACATACACATTTAATGTTCCCATTTAGTGTTGATGGACTGTTAGTCCCTAAATATATCTCATGCTTCCCTGCTTCTGGGCCTTTGCTTGTGCTGCTTCCCAGGCAAGAATTCTCCTCTCTCTTCCTTTTCTTGCTGAAAACCTACACATTCTTGAAGGCCCATCCTGAGCACCCCACTCCCATTGCTATATCCCCTCATTCAGAACACATTCTTCTTCTCCCAGATCTTACAGAGAACACGACTTGCACTTCGTTTCTGAATTTGCCATAGAGGTCTGACACTCTTATTTCCTGAAGACAGGATCATCTCTCCTCACTTGGAGAGAAAAGGTGGAGCAAAGTTCATCTCCATGGCCCTCCATGCTAATCACTGTCCCTGGCAGAGTGGCAGCTTATTAATGTTTGTTGAATTTATTTATTTATTTATTTTTCGTTTGTTGAATTTAGATCACAGTGTATTCAAAATGCATATTCACTTCCTGGCTACATGCATCCCAGGCTGATGGCAGCTCAAGGACTGATTCATTACCAGTGGAGTCCAGGAGGCTGTCTGGCAGGCAGATCCCCAGCCACAGCATGACATCCTCTGGGAGTGAGTTCTTAGTCACTTGCTGGTAAAACAGAGGTTATTTGTTAGCCGTGGTGCACTGGTAAAAGTTTAACAACTAGTTCTCCAGGGAAAGAGAACTGAAAGCCCTGGATTGTATCATTCACTAGTTTCTATGGTGTAAATATAGTCACCTTAGCTCATTTTAAGATACCACTGGTATCTCCTTCTCCCATTGTCATCATCTTATTCTTAGATCCTCCACCATCTTATTCTATGTCACCATTATTAATAGCTTTCAATAGCCTCTGGTCTGCTTTTTTTTTTTTTTTTTTTTTTTTTAGATTTTATCCATTTATTCATTACAGACACAGAGAAAGACGCAGAGACACAGGCAGAAGGAGAAGCAGGCTCCCTGCAGGGAGCCCAATGCGAGACTCGATCCCAGGACCTCAGGATCACATCCAGAGCCAAAGGCAAATACTCAACCACTGAGCCACCCAGGCGCCCACCTGCAGTATGCTCTTCGCCTCGTCTTATTCCCTCCCCTTAATCCAGCCGGCCAGGGTGAACTTCTTAACACACAGTTGGGTCATGGCATTCCCTGGGCTTAAGACATTTAGTGGCTCTCTACTTTCAAGATAAAGTTCAAACTCATTGGGGACCCCTGGATGGCTCAGCAGTTTAGTGCCTGCCTTTGGCCCAGGGTGTGATCCTGGAGTCCCGGGATCGAGTCCCACGTCAGGCTCCTGGCACGGAGCCTGCTTCTCCCTCCTCCTGTGTCTCTGCCTCTCTCTCTCTCTCTCTCTCTCTCTCTCTCTCTGTCTATCATAAATAAGTAAATCTTTAAAAAAATAAAATAAAAAAATAAAATGAATAAAGTTCAAACTCATTGCCACGGCCCATAAGACCAGTTGTGATTTTGCCCCTGCCCACCTCTCCAGTTTCATGGGGAACTGCTCCTGGCTCAACCACACTGATCAGCTGTTGAGTCACTGACTGAGTCAAGCTTCTCTTTAACTACAGATTCTTGTACCCAGTTTCCCTCTGTCTGCCACCCTTTTCCTCCACCACTGTCTCCTTCCAGGTTCAGATCAATGCTGTCTTCCTTAGAGGTAACTTCAGTCCTTACCCATCACCACTCTTAATGTCTACTACAGATCCCAGATTTTTAAGTTGTAGTTCTGATCCTATTTGCAATCATATATTCATCTGTATGCTCATTTCTTTAACATGAGCTTCCCCCTCTGGACTGTAAGCTCACAGAGAACAGAGACCATGCCAGTATCCCTCACCATTGGATATTCAGCATTTATCCCAGAGCCAGGCACATGGTAGCAAATAAATATTTGTTAAGTGAATTAATTACTGAATGACCCACAAGCTCAAAGAGATACGCAAAATCTTTATGGATGGCCATGCCCACCATGGGGAAATGGCATCATCTTTCAAGAAAGACAAGGAACCCCAGAGAGAAAACTAAAACCCAGAAGGCAGGCATGAGACCAACAAGATTGGCCACATGTCTTTCTCTACATCTAGGGCTTCACTGTCTTGAGTTTGGACTTTGAGAAATTAAGGAATCTAGATGCATTCCCTGGGTGGTGGATGCTAAGGAGGCATGCACCCACAAAGATGATTACAGCTATAATTCATGTCCTCTGAAGTTTATTCCTCAGATCTGAAAACGGCAGATGGATTTAAATTGACTAAGTGGAAATTACAGAGCCTTGAACCTTGAACCTCCTGATACAGGATCAGAAAAGGAAGGTATCTTCTAAGTTTGAGGCTAAGAACTAATAAAGGAGTAGCAGTGCCTCCTGGTTGTGGTAGGAATTAGCAGAAGAGCCCAAGGGCATGCTGTCTCCCAGGGCCTAGGACAAGAAACAGAGCTCTTGGCCCTTATACAGCCATCCACATGGGGGGGGGGGTACCCCCATAGCTAATGGTGGAGCATCTGGCCACAGTTTTTAGAAAGCATGGCAAGAAATGTCTTCACGTTACTGCAGCCTACAGTTTCTGATCTTTCACTTTAAGGGATGATATCTGAGAGAGCTGCTGCATTCAGGGTTGGCCAACCTTAAGGTGCCAGATGTGGACAAGAGAGCAATGGTTCCTGATGAAATTATGCATTGGCTTGGTCAGGGTGGCTGGACCGTTCCTGAGAAGCCAGGACAGTGATGGCAAGGTAAAGGTGGACATGGGTGGGGATGGGCAGGAGCAAGTAGGCACACTGGACCCTGTGGCTTCACCAGGAATCGGAGGAGCATCAGCCTCAGCCACTAACCACTAGCCCCATATCCTGCTGCTCCAGCATACCCTCAGTCAGAGGAGGTAGGCTTCTTAGCTTCTGGTCAGCCTGTGTCTCTGCTAAGAGGCAAGGCCAAAGGGAGCCCGTACCTTCCCAGGAGGCTGCCTGGGGTGTCCTGCCTGCCACATGGACCCTGATCACTCCTCTTCCACTTCAAAATCACCTCACTAATCCAGCGCTCACACTCACCCCCTCAATGAAGCTACCCGACATCTCAGCCCCCTTGGTTTAAAGTCCATGCCACATAATTCTACAATGCGGACCACCCTGGATCTTCCTCCAGTTTGATTACCTCCAGTGTAGGATGTGTAGAGAACAAATAAGAAATTCTACTAGTGTTTATTATCTGTCTAAAAAAGTAGCACAAACTTTACAAAGACCTAATTCAGGATTTCGCATCCATTGCCCTCGCTGGGTCATTAAGTCACATGGTAGGTAGGGAATTTAGAGGGGACCAGGGTTAGTCTATAGTATGATGGGGATGATAGTGGCCTCCTCACTCCTCTGTTTCAGCATCTCGTGACATGTACAGTCTGTGTAGGAGTTACAGATTACATTAACTTAAGTAGTAGAATGTTTACAGCACTTTGTAATATTATGTGGAGTGACCATGACGATCTTTTATACCATACAAGGTCTGCAGGTTTTCTTATGAAGAACTATTTTTTAAAAGGTGATCACTGTTGGGGTACCTGGGTGGCTCATTCGGTTAAGTGTCAGACTCGATTTTGGCTCAAGTCATGATCTCAGGGTCGTGGGATTGAGCCCCCACATTGGGCTCTGCACTCAGCAGGGAGTCTGCGATTCTCTCTCTCTTTCTGTGTGCCCCTCCCGCTGCTCATGCTCTCTTTCTCTAATACATAAATAAATCTTTTTTTAAAGATTTTATTTATTTATTCATAGACACACACGGTGGGGGGGGGCAGAGGCACAGGCAGAGGAAGAAGCAGGCTCCACGCAGGGAGCCCGACGTGGGACTCGATCCAGGGTCCCCAGGATCAAACCCCAGGCTGCAGGCGGCACTAAACCGCTGCGCCACCGGAGCTGCCCCAAAGATTTTTATTTGTTTGTTTGTTTGTTTATTTATTTATGAGAGAGAGACCGAGGGCAGAGACACAGACAGAGGGAGAAGCAGGCTCCTCGCATGGAGCCCGACGAGGGACTCAATCCCGGGACACCAGGATCATGCCCTGAGCCAAAGGCAGACACTCAACCGCTGAGCCACCCAGGCTACCCAAATAAATCTGTTTTTAAAGGTGATCAATTTTAAGACGAATTAGACATTTTTCTTGTATGAAAAAATATTTGCTGGAGTTTTCTGTGATGAAACCAGCTATTGTAGTATAACAGCGGGAATATTCTTAATTTTTTTAAAAAAGGATATGTCCTTTCAGGGCTCCTGTGGCTCAGTCGCTTAAGTGGCTGCCTTCAGCTCAGGTCACGATCCTGGGATCCTGGGATCCTGGGATCGAGCCCCATGTCAGGCTCCCTGTTCAGTGGAGAGCCTGCTTCTTCCTCTCCCTCCACTGCTCCCCCCCACCTGCTTTTGCACTTGTTCTCTCTCTCTCTCTTCCTCTCTGTCAAATAAATAAATAAAATCTTTTTTAAAGATCCTTTCCAGGTAAAAGTAGTATTTTTTTTTAAGATTTTATTTATTTATTCACGAGAGACACAGAGAGAGAGGGGGGCAGAGACTCAAGCAGAGGGAGAAGCAGGCTCCATGCAGGGATCCCGATGTGGGACTGGATCCTGGGACCCCAGGATCATGACCTGAGCCGAAGCCAGATGCTCAACCACTGAGCCACCCAGTTACCCCTAAAAGTAATATTTTAAGCAAATGACAACTGTTTTGCCATAGTCAGATTGCTATAGTCAAGTACCTTGAGTGCAGATGTTTGAAAATGTATCCATCATCATGTGATTTTGTTCTCTGAGATAATACCTTTTCTTGAAAAAGCCTTCATATCTGCACTCTTTAAAAACTTGGAAACAATTCCTAACCTATTTAAAAATTTTCCCAAAGAGGAGTGTCAGTGGATCTTGGACCCATTTGTTAAAAATATAACTTTTGATTAGTTTACAAGAATTGACATTAAGGAAGATGGAAACTGACTAGCCGACTAGATGAATTTGGATAAAAACTTTTGTGTAATTGCTGGGTGGAATTTTTTTTAAATGAGCATCTTGATTTAGTAAGCACAGCCAGCATTGCATTTATTCCATCTGGACCTCT
This sequence comes from Vulpes vulpes, assembly GCF_048418805.1. Classification (NCBI taxonomy): domain Eukaryota; kingdom Metazoa; phylum Chordata; class Mammalia; order Carnivora; family Canidae; genus Vulpes; species Vulpes vulpes. Next base: position 11,269,651 of record NC_132784.1, on the reverse strand, counting down.
GTGTCTTTGTAAAGATTCTTTTTTTTTTTTTTTTTTGGCTCTGACAGCCATTAAAACTAAGCATTTTAAAAAAAGTTAAAAAACCCAAAAATATAAACCTGAACTTCGAACCAGAACTTTGGATCAAATGGTCCATTATGAAGGATTAAACCAACATTAAAACATGTTCAATTATGCTTTTTTAAAACTAATGAAAATTTGAGTGAAGACAAAAAGTTTTCTTTGCCACTAACAAATAAAATCAATTTAAAAAACAAAAACAAAAAGTATGACTTAATATGCCTTTAGCTCATCCACTTTTGCTTCTATAGTATTCCTTTTTTTATATTTAGTTTCTTCGGTCCTATTGATAAATCAAATATCTTAAAAATTTTAAAGTGCCACTTGCTTTATTTTTAGCACACGTATCTGTTTCTTTTGTGTATGTTTTAGCCTAAATGTGACATTAGTACAGAAGGTGGTGCATCTGGCTTATAAATAAGTAATCACAAAGGAGGACTCAGGATGTATATGATCAAAAGTGCACGGTGTTTGCTCTGGATCCACGTGAGTGCCTCACTGCCCGAACAGACGGAAGGCTCTGTGGGGACAGCGAGAATGACATAATTCTTCCACGGCTTCTCTATCCACCCAACACCTGGCCGTGGCTGCCCAGGAAACATTTGTTGAGTGGAGGGATGACAGAGCAGTAGTAGACGGGAAAGGATGAAGATAGTAGTCGGAGGGCCCAGGAACTGCCCTTCCTTGGAATCCCACTGGCCAGGGAGCCTGAAGACCCAGGGTCAAACCATAGCTTCACCACCAATTTGTTTAATGACCTTGTTAAGGAGATGACTGGGCCTTTTGGCCTTCACTATAAAACTAAGTTTCACAAACTTCAGGCATTTATGTGCCAACAGAATTTTTGCCATTTTCTCAAAATTAAACCGAACACTTCTTTTTTAATAACTCACTTTTCTACAAGCTCTATCCTCTACGTGTCCTGAAATCAGGTATTGATGAAATAGTTCTTTCTTTCTACTACACGTGAAAATTAAAATGTAGCTATTAAAATACAAAATGCAAAAAATAAAATAAAATAAAATACAAAATGCTTCTATTCTTGTTAGCAGGAGTATATGCACCTCTCTTTGGGAGACATAGGGCCAGATGGTATTTTTAAGGTCCATTCAGCAAGAAGCCCTGTGAGTCCATAATTCTATGAATGGGATGAGCCCTCTGATTTCCTGGGAGCTCTCCAAGTCTGGGTGCCAGGTTGGGATTCAGGCTTTCACCTCATTTCCTCAATTCAGAAAAACACTTCCTGCTTTCCATCTGGAGCGTGACCTCAGACAAAGTTTTGGGGATAAAAGTGGGATCATTTCAATTTCAACATGAGAAGCTCTGTCTTGGTATCGACCACTCCGAGGCAGAGCAATATGATACTCTATCCATGAATCTATCCATGATTTTTTTTTTCTTAAATTGCTAGCTTTTAGCTCAAAGCTTCCTTTCCAACCACAAGCACAGAAGCAGCAGTCAGAGTTGTATGGTCAAGACTGTGGGATTTATGCATGTAGTGATGAGGGGACTAAACTCCATGCTTAGAATCAGGGGACTGGTTTCTGGGTCTGGTCTACCAAGAACTTTCTAGCAGTGTCACTGTGGGCAAGTTGCCTAACCCTCTTGCGGCATAAATGGAGCTGTGACTGCTCCCTTCCCTCTCATGCATGAAGGATGGACACAAATATGGGCACTCTTGCGTGTGTGCACATTGCCGTTATGATTCATACAACAAACGCTCTAGGTGCCAGTTCTGCTCCAGGCCCTGTGCTGAGCATGGGGAGATACAGCAACAACCAAAATAAAGCACTCTGCCCTCATGGGCCTTACATTCTATTGAAGGAGACAGACAATGAAGATAATACACATCAAACGGTGTGGGATATGAGGAGAGGGAGAAAAATAAAGCTGAGTCAGGGAGTTAGCATTTAATGAGTAAGTTCAGATTCTGCCATAGGGACTTTCCAAAAATCAGAGACTCTTTCTTCCCAGGGTTGCAATTCCCCTCCATACCCTTCCTACCAGCTGCCCTTCCTTGTCTCTCACCCCCAATTTCAAATGCCCCCATGGGTCAGGCCCCATTATTCAGGTCACAACTAGTAGTACGAACCACCCACCAGTTCCCAGACCCAGACAGATGTTTCCTATCTGCTCCTTGTCAGACAAGCTCTTAGCCTGGCCCTGGACTAAGCAAAGATAGAGCTGGGATCTCGTCTCCATCCAGAACCAAGGCAAAAGTCCAAGCCACCCTCTAGTAGGACTTGAGTAAGCCACTCAGCTTCTCTGGAATGTCAGGGCTTCTTTTCTGTGAAATAGGGAGGTGGAACTAGGTTATTTCTGAAGACCCTTTTAGTTCTAAAATGCCTCAGGTGTAATTTTATCAACAGCAAATAAGAATGCAAAATATATTAAGAGAAATGGACTGTACCCAGAAAACCATAATGATGCCTGTAAGATCTTATAAATGATATTGACTCTGAAATAGGGACTGAAAACTGAGTTGACAAGGCCCCCACAGCTAGCACTAATCTAAGTGATCCTGGGAAAATATGCACTATAGAACACATAACGCTAACAATACTGAATTCCTCTTAGCTGCCAGACACTGTGCTAGACACTCATTTAATGGTCTGCACATTCTTATGAGAGCCGGCATAGACTTTCACAGCACTCTACACAGGATGAAGTGCCTGGTAGCTTCTGCCTTTCTGGGCTCCACCTTGCCTCGGGCCCCTCCAGAAAAAGGCAAGCTTTCTGGGCCAGAGATCACACCCTGGAGGCCTGCATCTGGCCCACAGGCACGTCTAATTTGGCCCACATAGAATTGGCCTGTACCATATTTTCAAAAGATATTAAGCAGTTACCAACTAACTTCACACTAAAAGAAAAAAGCCTGGCTTTCTTTGAAAAAAATCTGGGGCTTTGGCCCACATTTATACCTGGCAATGGCCAGAGTAGAGCCACCATCACCCCCTTGAGACAAGGCATGGGTACAGCAGTTTGCCAGACCCCGGCACTCTCTGCTGCCTCCTGATCAGACCCCTTCACTCCTTGAAAATACTTGCCTGGCCTTATTGGTGATCCTCTAGCCCCTATTCCAGACTTTTGTCACAGCACCAGAGGACGTCAGGATCCAGTGAGTAATGGGACAGTTAGGTCAAGAGTTCTCAGTCAAGAGTGCTGGATGAATATGTATTAGATGTACTTAGGAGCCAGAAGTGGGACTGGTAATGCTACCCTCAATGGAGTACTCCTTCCATCCCAAGCACTGGGCAAAGTGCTCTGCACAGATTATTTCACTTCGCCCCCAGGGCACCCCCTATCAACTTTCATTTCCTAAAAGGACACAGAAACTCAAGAGAGGTTCAGTGACTTGTCCAAAGTCACACCTTTGGGATTTTGAGCCCAGACCAGCCCTACTCTCTCCTAAGCCAGACTGCCCCTTGACCCTACCTTGCATCTGTGTAGCACTTTTGACTTTTCCAAGACATAGACTCTCACTCCATCATTAAAATCAGGATTTTGTTCAGGATTAAATGATGTTTAAAAAGGTCAATCTGATATATTTCCTCTGCTACGTTGGTGGCAAGGGTGATGGGGGCTGGGCAGCGGAACAGGGGCGATGTAAGAAGCAGACAGAGATAGCCTTGCAACTGTCGAGTCATGTCAAATTTGGGAGTGTATGTGAGACCCACCAACAAACGTGCCTGTGTCTTTTGCAAGACTTCAGACATTCCAGGCCACCAGGCTGATCAAACCAATTTAACGGGGCTAGGGGTGAGGGTGAGCTCAGATTTGCTCAATGTTAGGTTGTGTCTGGGCATGCAAAGTAGTGCATTTCTCACTGACTGGTCAATACTGCTGCAGCACGGAGACAATGAAGGAGAAATGCAAAATAAAAAACTGCACATGGCGCTGGTGTTAGATTATCCTGCTGTTTCCTGGTCTGTTCTTGTAACAGATGATCCTCTAGACTCTGCCCTGCCAGCCCCAATCATAATGGGAGAGTGATTCTTTGATTCAACTCATCCTTACTAAAGTCATTTTGTGCCAGGTGTGTACAGCCGATGAACTAAATGTGATCCTGGCCCTGGACAGACATGGAAACACAATGCTCTGGGTGCCCCTCTCAAACTCTGAATGAGGGAATTGGGCCACTCAGCCACTAGTGACTTTGACAGCTTAGAAACCATTCTGGAACTCTCTTTTCCTCTCTCCAAAATGGTGATACTACAACACCTGCCTCAAAGGTTCATTGTGAGAATAACCTCACTAGACACCAACAAATTTTAGTTCTTATCTTCCCAATCAAAAGTCAAGCTTTTGAGGACGGATATATCCCTTGTGCCTCCACCCCACTCACCCTCACACCTTGGTAGACCCAAGAGACACTCAGATAATACTCATGTATTGAGATGTCAGGAAGTGTGCTAAGACCCAAAATCTGAACATCCTGAGGGAAAGACTCTAGAACGTGCAGAACAAAAGAAAGCCCTAAAAACACCTGGGGAGGGGGGAAGAAAAAGATTCAATAGCCTTTTGCAAACAAAGAACATCCAAAAGGACAGATAAGGATATTAATTCAGTTACAGGTATAGTTTTTGAGTGAAGTGTCTCCTAAGAAGTCAGGATGGAAGTTACAAAGATGAATCATATCCTGCCCTTCCCCAAGAGTGTTTGTGTTAGTCAGAAAATCTAGCTTCACATCGTAATCTGGTGTCTTGTTTATCAATAGAGGCCCAATAAGGATTTGATAAAGGTGTGACTAGGCCCCTGGGTGCCCTAACATCAAGCATGCTCTAGTTCTTCAAAGCCTACCCATCATGCCATACCTGCTCCATTATCATACAAGCCCCACACTCTGAAGCCACCCCTAAGCCTTCCAAACCCTGCAGACCTCTTAGGATCACCATTTATACCAAACACTTTGAGACCAAATTATAGCCTGCCTGTCCAGAGCTTCCTCAATCTTACAGTGTGGTTACATCCGGATAAACCCCTCATATGTGGAAAATACCGTTGAGTCAAAAACGTATTGACTACACTTCAACTATCAAACATCACAGCTTAGCCTCGCCTACCTTAAATGTGCTCGGAACACTTATGTTAGCCTTCAGCAGGGCAAAATCAACTAACACATAGCCTATTTGTTGTTAAAGTGCTGAACATCCCATGTAATTGATTAGATACCTTACTGAAAGTAAGAAACAGAATGGCTATGGGGGTAGAGAGTAGTTTTAAATCTATGGGTTCTTTGTCCTGGGGATTGCCTGGCTGCACGGGAGCTGAAGCTTGCTGCCCTACCCAGCACCACAAGAGAGCACCGTATAGCCCCAGAAAAGATCCAAATTCAAAATTCGAAGTGCAGTTTCTACTTGGATAGGTATCACTTTCACACCATCATAGTTTACAAATCTTAAATTGAACCATCATAGGGTCAAAGACCATCCATATTGTGCACTGTTTTATTTGCTCAGCACACCCTAAAAGCATAACAAAAATTAATGAATTAAAGTTCCCTGAAGGCAAGGACCATTCTTTTTCTACATGCCAGGCCTGTTTTATATGTTAATAAATTCTTGCAACTGAGATGTGTGGTTGCTACTGAGTAAGAACATGTGGACGGCCTTGGAGAAGGAAGAGACTGCACATCAGTAAATGGGCATCCGAGGCCAGCAGTGGCATTGGCCGAGTGTCCCAGGGTGTGTTCCCAGGGCAGACCTACGCATCCACACACAACAGCAAAACAGCCTGAGCGCCTGTTAAAAAGATGAGCCCTCTGGCTTACTCCCCAGCTCGGCACCCTGGGCTGCGCCTGCCCCATCTGCTCAACCACCGCCACAGGAGAGCAGAGCAAACGTTCTCCTGTGAGCGATGCTGAAATCTGAACCAGCTATGTGTGAAAAGCTCCAACGTGGGGAAAATGGTTGCTTGCCAAGTGATGCTTTTCAAACCACGCTTTTAAAAAGTTTAGAAGAGATAGATCCACAGCCCTTTTCTTCTCTGGATCGGGGTGATAAGCAACGAAAGGATAGCATTCTTATTTTTCCCAAATTAAGTAGGGTAGACCTGTTTAATTAACTAGACAGTCTAAATCAACATTTTCCTGGTTTGCATATTTAAAGAAGAAATGTGAAACGGTTTGAATTTCCTGGAGGTTGGCACCGATTATTTTTCGGTGAAACTGTAAGATTTATAGCTCCAAAACCAAATTCAAGCAATTTCAGAAATTGCACGTCAAGCCCCTCAGGGCTGGGTTTGGTCTCAGATGACTTTTCTGCTTGCGCTCGGGTCTAGGCAGGGAAACGGCACATGAAAAGCAAGGGGCCACGGGCTTGTTAAGGCTGGACGTTCCTCCCACCCGGAAATTCTCTTCCGAGCTGTAAGTAGCCGAAAACCCAACCTACATTCTTAAATTCCAGTGAAAAAATATCTCACCCTGTTTGCAATGAATTTGATACTTCTATGCTCTGTGCAATATGTGTGATATATAATCCATATCAAAATTTCTAATCCTAAATGTAATATGCATCCTGGAAAGACAGTAATTCTTTGCTAATCTTTTGGAGTTTATTGCATTTGCTGTCTGGGAGTCCTTGTTTCTAACAAATCCACTTCTGGCCTTAAAAATCACCCATAGACATTGTTTGTCTCCCTCGTAATGTTATCAATGGAGACCGGTTATTTATTCGTTGAAGAGCAAGGATTGTCCTATGAGACCTTTTTCTCTGCTTCTTTAACAACTGCAATAACTGAGTCATTATTCAGGAAACGAAACTCCCATTCGAAATGAATTTTAGATTTTGTTCCTCTGCTTTCTGCCCGCTGAATTGAAAGTTCATGAGTTTTACGACCTGATTGTGAGGGTGCAGATGAGTTCTGGGGAGGGTGGAGAGATCCGAAATCCATTGGATTGTCATACAGAGAGAATAACTGTATAAAATTTTAATTATCTATCTTGAAGTAATAATAAATGTTTGATGAGATAATAATGAGACATGCAGGGAAATGTTAATGAATGTGTGGAACATAAAGCGTTTAAATAAAGGAAGAAGAGGAATTGCCCAGAAATCGGCTGTCACCATTCATACGTTTGCGATAGCGTTCCGTCTGGAAGTCAACCGGAGGATGCTTCATGGGTCATACTGTCGTCGGGATAATATTGTGTTTGTGGGAAAGACAAAGATCTTTGCATATTTTTCCCCCAGCAAAACTGCTACCAAAATAACGCCTGAATTTTGGTTGGGATCTGGAGCCCTGTCCTGAAGTTTCTTTGGAGGTTTTTCTTGTCGTCTCCCTGGGCTGATTCCAATGTGCTTGCTGCTACCGTCCAGGGAGCGCAGGTACGAGCACAAGGACGGCATGAGAAGCCTCAGGTCACTGCCGTGTCAGCGAGCATGGTGCTGGGATTGTTCCTGACTTAATTCAACAAAAATCAGAGGTTGTTTTCTCTTTCGGTAGGGCTGTTTATTTGGAAAAGCACTGTATAATTAAAACCAGTTTATAAGTTGTTGCAAAAAAAACGGAAGTGATGACTCAGACCTCAAGATTCATTGTTGGGGGCAGGGGTGGGGGTTCTACTCAAGCGAGAAATAGAAAGTATTGGCCAGATGGGACATTTGCAAATAGTTTTTATTTTCTCTGTATGCTCATTGAGGCCATACACCAGGACTCCGGGAAGATATTTGAGAGGAAAAGCAGAACCAAAGAGAAAGAGAACTGGAGAAGAGAGGCTCAGACCCACCTCAGGACCAAGGACCTCTGCATCAACCCTGAAGCCAGATCTGAGCAATCTGAAGCCCTTGCATTTGGGGGAAGAAGATCACTCAGAACTGGCTCCAGGCAGATTATGCATTTGATCCTTGCTGAAACATTAAAAGGACAAAAAGGATTTTTCATCTGGTAACACGGGAGTGGCAATACTCTAAGTCTTGTTGTAGTAAGAGGTAACTTCCAAGAGGTACTTAACCATGTTCTAAGGGCCCTATTAAGCCCGGCACAGGCATTGAAAGCCTTAAAACCCCAAGAAATAGATACTCTTACCCCCATTTTGCAGATTAAGAAACTCAAGTGTGGAGAGTTTAAGAATTTGCCCCAAATCTCAATGCCAGTAAGTGGTACAGCCAGGATCAAAACTTAATCTATCTGAAGTTGTCTGTAGGTTCTCCTCGCATGGGGTGACAATGCGCCCCCCAAGACCCTTCTCTGCGCCATTGGGGTGACACATTCCATATGTCAACACTGAACATACATTCTGCACCTGCCATGTCACCAGACCTTCCAGGCTCAAGTGTACACATGCAACAGAAGTTCAGCCAGACAACCACCTGGACTGTCAGAGGCTTCGAGGAAGCTCAGGGACCACCTGGTACAACCCTTCACCTTGCAGACCAGGACCTGGAGGCCTGGTGGGGGCAGGGGTGGGGGTGGGGCAGGTATAGAAATGATCTATTGTTCAGCGCCAGGTTTTCAGGACGGCATCCTTCATACCCATTCTGGCCAACTTCATAAACCAACACTCCCCCACCCACCCAAAGCACCGTGTGTCAGAAGGGTTCTGCCGCTTAGAGCATCCAGGTGGGCGACAGGGAAGAAGGAAGAGAGAACAACTGAGTGAAAAAAAGAATAAAAAGAAAAGAAAGAGAAGGAAGGAAGGAAGGAAGGAAGGAAGGAAGGAAGGAAGGAAGGAAGGAAGGGAGGGAGGAAGGGAGGGAGGAAGGGAGGGAGGGAAAGCTGGGCCTGAATTCAAACAAAACATATTCTGTCGGGATTGAAGTCTTTTTGTTCGCATGTGTCACCCACTCAGCATTTGGGAGGATGTATCGACGTTCTCACGAAACTAAGTCAAACGCAAACTATACCATTACCACTTAATATATCCAGTATGTAATTTGTACTTAACAGAGAGGTATCTGGGACTCCGAGCCACCTCCCCACCCCACCCTTCAGACTCCCAGCTGCTCGGTGGGAGGTAGGCCTCAGTGTGGACCTTTGTTTTCAATCTTCTGATACCAGCCGCAGTTGGCTGCAAAACCGCATCAGTGTCCTCTGAGGTCCGGGGGGAGAGGGTCCCCCCACCCTGGTTCTTCCAAAGGGAGACCTGACCCAGGAAATGGATCCCTGATTCCAGAATGAGTCCCCAGGCCCAGAGCCCAGAGAGAAATGTCAAACACAGTACCCCAAGCTCTTCCTCCAGTGAGAGCGAGTGGCCAGATCAACTTCCACTCTGTCTCCTCTGTAAAATCAAGGCTGGTCTGGTGGAAGCTGCCTCTGAAGGTGGCCAGAGAGGCCCAAAATGTATTTGTGTGCATCCACGAAGCTCTTCACTAGGCTAGACCAGCTGGGTCTTGCACAGACCAACCCCCCACCCCAGGATCTGCAGAGCAAGCTGGGTGGTGGTAAGGACATAATTTAAAACTGTTGCCTAGTGTTCTCCTAAGCCATGCCCTACTTTAAAAAAAAAAAAAAAAAAAACCTTCATCCTTCAGGCAACAGCTGGAAGGCTTGACTGAATGGTGTGGCCTCAATGTGGAGGGTCACAGGGTACTGATCTAAGGGCTGAGAAGTCTTGCTCACCCAACTGTTGACACTCAGTAAACGGGACAGGCGGGGCTGGTGTGGGCATCTGAGGAAGAAGGCCCCCACCCCACCCCCCGCCAGAGAAAGAATAGGAAGCAACTTCTATTCAGAGTTCACAGGGGTCCCCAGCCCCCCTCCGCCCCCTGCCAAAGCCACCGGGCCCTTTCCCTGCCTCCACGTTACCTTGTATTATAACAGGATTAAAGTATATTTAGCTCCTCTATTAGCATACTTTAGCCCCATTTTGGCCTACTTAAGGCTTCCGGCTGGCTTTGATCAGTTTTGCGTTCTACTGGCCAACAGGAGGGCCCTGGCAGGCCAAAAAAAAAAAAAAAAACCGAAACCAAATGGGGGTGGGGAGTCAGACTGTGAAATTATCCTGATGCTCCTTCTCTTATTCCCAATCTTCCATTGCTTTTCTTAAAAGGCCCAGTTTACACCCAGAGTGGGCAGGAGGAGAGGGGAAGGTAGCAGGAACCAATAATAATTAGGTCTTAGTGGGGAAGAGGAGAGAAAGGGTTTGAGTATCTCCTAAGAAAAGGAGGGGGGAATCCCTATAATTTCTACAGTGTCTGCCTTTTTATTGCTTGCATTTGCATATAAATTAAATCCATATTGTAGCTTTAAGGCAAGCCCAGGCTTAGAATTCCACCCAGCTCAGGGTCCCATTGTCTTATATCCCGTTCTAGGCGGCAGTGAAATGAAAAGGGAGGGAGCTTAGAGGAAGGAGAAAGTCAGCTTTGTCGCGTTTTTAATTTGCCTGTTTGTTTTCTCCGCCAATTACAGGCAAATTAATATTTAAACTTAGGGAGGCTGCGAGGAAGTGCTTACAAAATAGGTTTCTGACTCCAGGGTGTGCGGCCTTCTGCTTTCGGCCATCCTGGGGTTGAAATTTCCTAGTGGTGAAATGAAAAATAATAATCGTAATTAAGTAACAGCTTGGATTTAGATCCTGTTTCGATTTCTTTTCTCATTGTGCCAAGGGCGCTGAGATTCCATGGTGCTTCTGGAATGATCGCAAGTGGCCGGGGAGGGCTTTGGCTGGGTGTCCCCTGTCCTAGGTTTTCTTGTGGACCAGAGGTGGGACCCAGCATAGCTCCCCTCCTGAAAAGTGGCCTGGGATGACATTCTCATCCAGTAGAACCCAGCCAGGACCCTGGAGTGAGCCTGTTTCAGAAACGCACATGCTATCCTAGCCCACACATCGACACATCCGCACATCGGGGTGGAAGTGACCTCCTAAGAGAGGTCTCCGTGAAAACAGGGGATAGAGCCCCTGTGCTTCTGTCTCAAAAGCTTTCCATTCGGAAGCAGTGGGGAACAGCAGGTTCCGCCCCTTGAGTTTTAGCCTGGCCCAACCATCGGATGGAAACACACTTCAGGAAATTCCTGATCAAAAAGCAATCAATTATACAAAGTTTTAATAAAATATTGGGGAGGTAGGAGGCAGGAGGCCCTAGTGAGGCCCAGGTATCCTTTCTGCAGGATGTGTTGCTTGCCTATTTTGTAAGTTAATATATGTACCCTGCGTTGAGCCCTCCTCCCTCCCACTCGGCTCACCTCCCGCTTACTGGTACTCCTCATTACTGGTGCTGCAGAGATGTGCCATCTAATGTGGGAGGAGGCGCCTAGTGAATTATTGTTGCTATTAAATCCCTCTAACAAATCTCCACTCTGACATGACTTCAATAATCGGTTCCACTGTGTCCTTGTACCTCTTTGGAGTTCTTCACTATGCTAAGCCCCTTCAAACCCAGTTTCTCGAGCCTATACTCTTCCAGTTGTTCTGTCTGGAGATTTTCTACCTCCACCATATGGAGGAGGTAGAAAATCTTTTCTTTCTTTTCTTTTCAGACTTTATTTTTTTTTTTTTTTGAGAGAGGGAGAGAATGAGCACAGAGGGAGAATGTGGAGAGGGAGAAACAGACTCTCCGCTGAGCAGAGAGCCCACTGTGGGGCTCGATCCCAGGACCCCTGAGATCACAACCAGAGCCGAAGGCAGACGTTTCACTGACTAGCCACCCAGGTGCCCCCACCATGTTTCTGCCCCTATAATGTTTCCCGGAAAGAAAGCCCAAAACACTACAGCTTCCCAAACATGGCCTCCCCTTTCCTTATACTCAAAACCTCGGAAAAAAAACCAGCTTCACCCCATGATGCAGACACTGCCTCTACCTTCCACCAAGGTTTTGTGAATTTCATTTGCATTCCCTTCAAAGACCACTCTGAATGCTGTGTTCCTCCCTCAACAGCAGGCTGAGCTCAATAAGCCCTTCGTGACTCCTCCCTGACCTGGTCCCACATGGGCACTGCCAGATGGGATGCAGTTTCATGGTGAGTCTAATTGGGTGTGTTTTGCCCATTTGCCTGATCCGTATCTCTGGAAAATGTAAGCTGCCCACACTGGAGATGCCAATTCCAGCACCTCCCACTATATGTCCAAAAAAAGAAAAGGTTCACCCTGACAACTAAACGGCTTTTTAAGATTTATTTATTTGAGAGAGAGAGAGAAACAGAGAGTGAGAGCCAGCAAAGGGACCAAGGGAGAAAGAGAGAAGCAGACTCCCTGTTGAGGGCAGAGCCCATTCATCATCTGGGGGCCTAGGGATTCTATGATCCCAACCCATGAGATCATGACCTGAGATGAAATCAAGATTTGGATGCCTAACTGACTGAGCCACCCAGGAGCCCCTGATAACTAAACTTTTAAGATCAGTAATTGACTGACTAGAGTTATCAAGTTGTTCCAAAATAATACTAATGATAAGAACGATAGCTAATATTCTTGAGTGTTTATTCCAAGTTAGGTTCGGTGCTATGTGTGCTTTATGGTACCAATTACCTCTCACGTTTTATGCTCACAACTCTAGATGGAGTAGGTACTATTATAATGCCAATTTTACAGATTATATAACACAGAGAGGTTAAGTAATTTACCCTAAATCCCGCAGCTTATAATTCACACAGCCAGGATTCAAACCTAAGCCACCTGCCTAGCGCCCATTAATTAATGTAGCCATCTGCCATGGTCTAACAGTGTCACCTGCACAGGCCACATGGACATCTGGGAGGGGCTGAGACTCTGCATGCTGCAGCCTCACTCACTTCAGACCTAATGACATCCCTGCAGAGTGGATAAGATTATCCCCATTTTGCTGATCAGAAGCACACTCAGAAAGCTTAAGGATCACACTCTTGTCTCTTGTTAAAAGAGAAACTGAGGCATGTTAAAATGTCTAAGAGATTATTTGAGCAAAAATTGATTCAAATCGGGCAACACCAAACCAGAAGTGGTTAGGAGTGCTCTGCCTCCAGGAGCTCGGAGAAAGATTTATAAAGAGAAAACGCCAGAGCAAAGAAAGGAAACTATCTGATTGGCTATAGCTTAACGCCTAGCTGGCTGGTTGTGATTGGTTGTCTTTCCTGGTTTGATTTCATAACCTTGAGGCATTTACAGGCTTAGATTTTGGTTCCTTTATGTAGGCCGCAACGACATTAGAGGCCCCTTGTTTAATTAATTTAACACTATAATCCTCATGTTTGTAGAGTCCACACTCAAACCTAGGTCAGCGTGACTCCAAATGTCATGGTCTTTCTGCTATACCGCCTGTTCCCAGTGTAGACCTCACCTCAGAGAATATGTCAGTGTCAGATAATACCCACTGAGCTCAAAAGCTGGCTGACTTCATCGCCGGCCTTGTATCTGCATATTTGTGCTCAGCACTACTCAGGCAGGTCACTGCAGGTCACCACAGGCTCTGCAAAAGGCTACATGACCATCCCTAACCTCACAGCCCTTACCCTCCCGGGACGAGGAGGAGAAAATCAGACAGACACTTGGAAATGGGCCTGCCATTTGACCCAACTAGCCATTTGTTTCCAAGATCACTGGCATTTCAAACACTCCATTTTAATTCCAGTGTATTCAGGGGGTCCCCAGACCTGGTGAGCTAGCCTAGGTCCTCCCCACCCCACACCTTCTCTGGCCTACAGCTGAATGTATCCCAGACACACCCTCATTCTGTGGCCTGTGCCTCAGCAAGGCCACAGTCCCCCATGTGGAACGGTCATTACAGGTGAGACTGGCCCTAAGACCCTCCTCTCTGAATCTTATGTTAGCTGAATTAAATGTTTATCTTTTTTTAAACCAGGAATATACACACATGATACAAAATTCAAAAGAGACAAAAGAGCAGACAGTGAAAAGTGTCCCTCTGCTCCATCCCAGACTTGTGCTGAGCCAAGACTAAGGCTGAGAGCCGCCCACTTTCCCTTCCCAGAGGCCACCACTGCTATATTTTGGGTGTATCCTTCCAAAGAGAATCTATGCACAAGCAATATCAAATATGTATGCACCTATATAGGTACATACACACATATGAACATATGCATATAGATGTGTGTGTGTATATAAGTGTGTGTATGTATGTGTATATACTATTCACACAAATGGTCGCACATATTCTGCGATTACTTTTATGTAACAATATGCATTAGGGATTATTCCACATCCATCCAGAGAGCCAGTTCACTCTTTTTAATGGCTGCATAGTGTTTTATTATATGGATATACCATCATTTATCAAATAAGTCCTCTTTGGAAGCAGGTTCTTAATTATTTAACCCCTAACTCTTTTGTTGTTGCCAGTGCTTTACTCATATGCCTTGCATGTGCTCACTTTGCAAATGTGCTGGTGTATTTATAAGAAAATTTCCTGGAGGTGAAAAGGAATGTACTTGCATTTTTCATTTTGGTAGTTATTATCAAAATTACTCTTCATAGAGATTTTATCAATTGGTCCTTCCAATACATTGTATAAAAGTGTATGTTTCCCCATAGCCTAGGCCAGCACTAGGTGATGTGGACCTTTTTGATCTTTGCCAATTGGATAGGTAAAAAGCATTATCACAAATTTTAAATTTGTTTTTTTTTTAATTTTTTATTTATTTATGATAGTCACAGAGAGAGAGAGAGAGAGAGAGAGAGCCAGAGACACAGGCAGAGGGAGAAGCAGGCTCCATGCACTGGGAGCCCTATGTGAGATTTGATCCCAGTTCTCCAGGATCACGCCCTGGGCCAAAGGCAGGCGCCAAACCGTTGCACCATCCAGGGATCCCACAAATTTTAAATTTGTATTTCCATTATTATGAGTGAAGTTGAGTAGCTCTGCAAACTTTTTTTTTTTTTTAAGATTTTATTTATTTATTGGGATCCCTGGATGGTTCAGTGGTTTGGCGCTGCCTTCGGCCCAGGGCGTGATCCTGGGGTCCCAGGATTGAGTCCCACATCAGGCTCCCTGCATGGAGCCTGCTTCTCTCTCTCTCTCTCTCGAATAAATAAATAAATAAATAAGTTTTATTTATTTATTCATGAGAGACACAGAAAGAGAAGCAGAGACACAGGCAGAGGGAGAAGTAGTCCCGATGTGGGACTCAATTCTGGGGATCCGGGATCACGCCCTGAGCCAAAAGCAGATGCTCAACTGCTGAGCCACCCAGGTGTCCCCTCTGCAAACGTTTTAAGAGCCACTTGAACCTCCTATACTGTAAATGATGTATGTCCCCAGATAAATTTTCTGTTGCATTTTTGGTTCTTTCCTTATTAATTTATAATGGCTCCTTATATATTAAAGAAATTCATTCTTTCCCAGTATGATGAGTTACAAACATTCTCCCCAGTTTTTCATTTCATTTTGCTTATGGCATTAGTTTTGTAAGGTTTTTTTTTTTTTTTTCCTTAAGTGGTCTTTTTTTATCGCCTGGATTCTAGTTTCAACCCTGTCCCAAACTGTGGGTGACTTAATAAACACAGTAGTGTTTGGGGATGCTGGTCCTATTCTAAGGGACCAGAGATGTTTAAAATGCCCACTGAAATTCCAATTGCCAGTAATTCAACAGCTCCAGATCAGTTTCCTGACCTGTGGGATGAAGGGGTTAGAGTAGATGCTATTTAAGCTCCTGCTCAGCTCTGGTGTCTGAATCAGAGAAGTAGATGCCCTTGTAGGGGCCGGGGGTCTGGCTGTCCACTCTCCTAGTGGGCACTGCTGCTGGATACAGATGTGAGAGGCCTCCCCTTTGCACAAGGGTCTTCACTATTCTGAGCCTCAGATTCTTGTCCTCCTTCTGGACAAGCCTCCACTACCGCCTCCACTACCACCTCCACAGGGCAACGGGGCAGGTGTACAAATTCAGACCCAGCACTCTGTGACCTTCAGAGCACAAAGCAGACAGGAATCTGGGCTGCCACAAACAGCATTTCACTTCAGCTTTCCTGCCAAAGCCTCTAAAACATCACCTTTCACACGGATGGTCCCTGAAGCCCCCTGGCTCTGCCTTTGGAGGAACTATTTAGACTCACGCTGTGATAGCTGTGATTGTGGAGTAGAACACACACATGTGTGTTCCATTACCTGGATAATACAGGGGCATTGGGCCAGGTAATAGGCTCCGAAGGATCTGGTCGGTGGCAGCTGTGTTGGCCTTTGGTGCTGCCATCATGGTTTCCTGGACAAAAGCTGATTTCCTTCAGCTGGTCTGCGTCCTCCCCTGGGAAATTTATATTTCTTCCTGGCATCCATCCTACCTCTTCTCTGGCTACCACGGAGACAAAGAACTCCTTCCCTGGCATGGAGAATGGCTTGTTTCATTCAAAGAATTCCTCTCTGGCCTCTCAAAGAAGGTCCTGGTCTGGGTATAAGAAGCCCCTTTCTCCCTCCTGCTCTAATCCATAGCCTCAACTGACATTTCCTGAGGTCCAAAATGTGTCTCCCCAACAAAACAGCAGACCCTCCCCCTCAGGCCTCATAGCAAAGGCCTGTCACATATACCCTCACACAATTTTTTTTTAAAGGTTTTATTTATTTATTCATGATAGAGAGAGGCAGAGACACAGGCAGAGGGAGAAGCAGGCTCCATGCAGGGAGCCTGATGTGGGACTCGATCCTGGGACTCCAGGATCATACCTGGGCCAAAGGCAGGCGCCAAACCGCTGAGCCACCCAGGGATCCCCTCCTCACACAATTTAAAGGGTGCATGAGTCCTTGCAAAAGGAAATCTTCTACACCCCTGGAGTTGACCAGACATTTCTATCTTCAGTATCACTTTTTTGGATCAGAAATAGGACCATTATACCCAAATATGCCATTAAAATTGACTGTTTGAAGGCCCTGAGCTGGGGCTGGGGCTGGGGCTGGGTGCTGAGGGCAGAGAGGTGAGCAGGCCAGGTGCCCCTGGGGCAGGCAGCCAGGAGAACACAGCGAAGTTCTAGTGGAAAAAATTCACAGCCCTGCCTGGGAGAAGAGCCCGGTGTAGCAGACTTGCTGATGTTCACCTTGGGAGACCCAAAGAGTGTGTGACCTTGACAAGATGAGCTGTCAGGCTGGGGAGTGTCACGACAGCGACAGCTTTGCTGGGGGCATCAAAGGAGAGCAGGGGAGAAGAGGGGCAGCTGTAAGGAAGGAGGGGCCCAGAGCCCCTCCCAGTTTTGCCAGAAGTAAAGCCTGGATCCAACCTTGACGCCACATGCCTGCCAGAGCCGGACCCACACACCCCTGGAGAGCCGCAGCGTAGCCAAGCGTGTGCTGCATCTGTACAGTGTGCCAGAAGCCAGGCTAAGGGCTCGGCGTGCGTTATCTTTTTCAAATCCAGCACCCGTTCAAGGGAGAGGAAACAGGCTTGCATGAGTGAAATGATTTATCCGAGGTCACCCAGCAAGGAACTGGAAGAGATGAGATTCCAACACAGGTCTGTTCACCCAACACCGACAACTGCACTTGCTGAGTCGGATCCAGGCCAGAGGGACACAGAAGCCTTTGTCCTTTCTACTTCCAGCCTTGTCCGCCACCCAGAACAAACCGGAAGCAGGCCTGGACCCCAAAGAAATGGCCTTGCTTCATGTTCAAGACATGGTGTCAGGGCTAGGCAGGACGGCAAAAAGTACCTGTTTGACAGGGGCTCAAATGCGCCCCCAAGGACCCGAGGGGGCCCGGAGGCATGGCCAGCATGGTGTCCAGACAAGGCCAGCTGCCAGGCTGCAGGAGGCTTTCCATCCTCAGCCAGCCCAGCACTACTGCTGTCTTATTAAACTTTTGAAGAAGATGTTATTTAGACAAAGGGCTCTTGGCCCCGAATGTTTGCAGGCCACCAATGAAGTATGAGCCCCTCACAGGTCCAGCAGGAGGACATCAAGCAGTCGAGCTGCTTCAGAAGTGGAGGCCTATGCTGTGCTGAGCGCAGACCCCAGGTCCTTCCAGGGAGGCCCTGAGGTCCAGCTCCATCCTCAGCCTGGGAGCCCTTGGGGGAAAGCCGAATGGCTGGGCAAGTCTTCTCCTGGCAGGCAGGGCAGGTCTCAGGATGCCAGCAGCCCGGGGGTCCAGAAGGCCTGCGGGGATTCAGGGTCTCTGAGGGTCCCCAAGCACTTACGGACCAGCAGAAAAATGCCTGTGTTTCAGGTGAAAAGACCTGGGTTCAGGCAACAGCTCGCACACAGCATGAATATAGTCAAAGGTCTGCACGCGCCACACCCAGGCCTCTGCATGCCCACGTCCTGGCCAGCAAAGGGTGGGTTTCTGCACACATCATCTGAGTGACCCAGGATTCCTTGGTCTCTCTGGGCTTCATCTTCCTCGGCTGCAAAATGGTGCTCATCCTATCTTCCCCATGGCATTGGCCCTCACTCTGGGACCTCACGCACATAATTTGAACTCCTTGTGCTTCAGTTTCTGTGTTAGTAAAAGGGGCTTCATAATTCCACCGACCTCAGATCTTCACAGGAGCTAAATGACTTAGTACAAGTAAAGCACCTTGAACAGCGTCTTGCACATGGCAAATGCTCCAATCATTAGCCGTTGCCATGGTCCTTACTGATTGTGTTAAACATCACGGCTGTGTTGGGGTGCTTGGGTGTTCCTCGTGGCACCCAGAATGCTTTTCAGCCTGCCTGGCACTTGAGTTCCTCTTCCGTCTCTTCAATATTCTCTCCCTGAGCACCTCCCCTGGGTCAGCAGGTCCTGAAGATTTGCAGGTTCCCACAGGGCCTGGCAGCAAACCATGACTATTCTGAACTGGCTGAGTAAAATCATAATTGGGGCCACACAGCCAGGATGATTTGGGCCAAATTTGGAAGATTTTCACAATGGATTCCAATGGCATTCTCTAGATATCGGCCCTGGCTCTCCACCTCAGTTGACCAGCAAGAGAGAAGCAGACAGCATCTCTTGCTTCTCCTCTGGCATAGAAGTTCTGTCGGGAGTGTCCCAACCCTGACGGCCATCCTGCTCAAGGCCCACAGCCCCCTCCCACCTCCAGCAGGCCCAGAGGTGGGGGGCTTGGAAGCAGCAGGCCCCAATCCTAGGCTCGGACTCTTGCCCATCCGCACTGGCATTGTTCCCTCCAGCCCTTTGTCTTTGTCTCTGGCTTTCTTCTCTCGCAGCTTCACTAGGCTTCCCGGATGTGCCCTTCCAAGTGTGGGTTGCCATCATATTGCACGCACACACACACACACACACACACACACACACACACACACACGCACCCATGCTCACAAGCACCCCACCTGCCTCTGGCAGGCTCATTTTCATAGAAATTCCTCCTAGCCCCCCTGCCTGGGCTGCAGTCCCGCTTGGCAGGCCTCCACCTGCCCCCCAGCCATGCCCTGGCAGCCTCCCATGGCCCTGCGCCCTGCCACGGTGCCTGCCCCCCCCCCCCCCCACAGGCCCTTTAGAAACTGAATCAAAAGAGCTTTAAAGCTGAGCACTTGAGGAAAATCGGCCACTTCCGGAGTTTTATTTTGCTCTCCTGTCTGCGGCTGAGGCAGGTAGGCCAGCGCCCTCTCCACCACGGCCCATTTGACTCTCACAGCCACGGTTTTCCCCAGAGCCCTCCAAGGCAGCCCAGCACCCCCAGAACAGGAGCTGACCCACACCATCCCAGACAGACAAGGAGGCTGCTACCTGGTGCCTACCTCCACCGAGATGAGCAAACTGGACACTCCAAAGGTGGAAGGAATAATCCAACCCACCTCCAAGCATGACTTCGGTTGGGTTGCCAGAAACTGTGACTCCAAATCCATTCCAGAATTTCAGAGCTGGGTAGGCAGTCCTGGCACTGCCAGTTCTGAGTCCCTCGTGCCTGTTACCTGTGTGTGACAGGGCAGGGGCCAGACTCGGGCGTGAGCAGCTCACCACCACTGGCTGGGCACCCACAAAGCCTGAACAGGCTCTGCTCACTCAGTCCTCACAACAGCACTACCTAGAAGGCTCTGTCAGCCTTGCCTTCTTCCCAATGAGGAAACTAAACCTGTCGCTGAAGAAACTTGCCCTGAGATCCCTCAGAACCATGGATGAGGGATTCAAACGCAGGCAGTCTGGCTTCCACACTCTTAGCCACCTCACTGTGTGTCCAAGTAGGTATACACCCAAGTCCTCGTTCTCCGCTCACTTGCTGTGTGACCTTGGGGAAGTCACTTGATCTCTCTGAACTGCTAAAATGGCAGGAATAATACTTAATTTTACAATAGCTAGCAACAATGCAGAACAGACTTGCCCATAATGGAGCCTTCGTAAATTAACCCACTTGTTCCTGTCTGATCCTTGTGAAATCCGAGAAAAGCCTGCCTTGCACCCTGGTGTGGTTTAATATGGTTGCTGCCCTTGTTTGCATAAATCCATTATTCACAGGAGCTAGTTCCCCAGCTAACACATCCTGCCTCATGATGGAAGCCAGCCTGAGCTGTGAAAAAGGAGGGGTTGGAAATAGGACTTTCTCAGGGTCACAGGTGGGCTTGCCTATGAGGTATACCTCTCACCTGGACTGTGCACTTTATGTGCAGACACCTTTAGGGCAGCATATGACCATCCATTTAAAGCTTCCAAGGCTTTGCACCTGCTGTTTTTCTCTTCCTGTAAGCTTCAAAATTCAATATGACAGCATCGCCTTCAGGAAG
The DNA here is from genome assembly GCF_048418805.1 of Vulpes vulpes. Classification (NCBI taxonomy): domain Eukaryota; kingdom Metazoa; phylum Chordata; class Mammalia; order Carnivora; family Canidae; genus Vulpes; species Vulpes vulpes. The sequence continues at coordinate 11,249,088 of NC_132784.1, read as the reverse complement.
TCTTCCCTGACTGCATCTATGTTCACACACCCTTACTCTGGGGCTCCTTAGCACTCTGTCCCAGCACTCACCACCCCACTTTCTCCTAGCTCTTATCATTCCATCTCAGGGAGCTGCTTCTGGTCATCCATTCAGTGGTCCTCACCTTTCCAAGAGCAACTACATCCCCTATGGAACTTTCTGAACAGACACATGCTAAGGTTGCCTCCTTGAAGTTTTGAAATAGATGAGTCTAGCACAGAACCCATGGAATCTGGGCTTGAAAAACTGCAGGGGTGATTCTGCTGTGCACCAGCAGCGAGGAGCCTTCGCGGCCAGTCCTGTATCCTGGTCTCCATGGTAACCACGGCATCTAACAGAGACCTGCACCCAGCCTGTGCCCAACAATTACTCACTAGGTTAATAAGTTTCTGCCTCAGTTCCTCCTATCCCCCAATTTCTACCAACCACTATGAACAATTTTGAGACTACAGAGGCAAATGGGTAGGGAGGTGGAGAGGAAGGAGAAAGGAATTGAGGGATCTGACAGTTACCTGGCTACTTCAGGCTGCTGAGAGCCCTTTTGAATCTAATTATTAACAACCATAATCCTTTTTGATTGGTATATAATATTAGTTTCAGGCATATCACATAATGATTCAACACTCACATATATTATGAAATGCTCACCACAATAAGTCTGGTTACCGTGTGTCACCACAAGTTAGGACAATATTATTGACAGTTTTCCCTATGCTGTACTTTTCATCCCTGTGGCTTATTTATTTTATACCTGAAAGTTTGGATCTCTTAATCTCTTGCACCTTTCTTCCCCATTGTCAACACCCCTGCCCTCTGGCATCCATCAGTGTGTTCTCTAGTGTTATGAATCTGTTTCTATTTTTGTTGTTGTTTGCTTGTTTACTTATTCAGTTATTTTGTTTTTTAGACTCCACTGTAAGTGAAATCATATGATGTTTGTCTTTGTCTGACTTATTTTCTTTTTTCAAAGATCTGTTTATTTATTTGACAGAGAGCACATGTGTAGCAGGGAAGGGCAGAGGGAGAGGGAGAGAGAGAGAATCTCATGCAGACTCCATGCCGAGCACAGAATCCAACAAGGGGCTTGATCCCATGACACCAAGATCACGACTCAAGCCAAAACCAAGAGGTGGATACTCAACTGACTGTGCCACCCAGGCACCTCTGTCTGATTTATTTCTCTTAGCATAGTACTCTCTAGATCCTTCCATGATACTGCAAATGGTAAGGTTTCATTCTTTTTTATAGCTGAGTAATATTCCAGTGTGTATGTTTGTGTGTGTATGTGTGTGTGTCATCCTTTTTAATCCATTAATCTACTGTTGGATTGGGCTGTTTCCCATATCTTGGCTATTACACATAACGCCACAGTAAGCATAGAGGTGTGTATCTTTTTAAATTAGTGTGTTCATTTTCTTTGGGTAAATACCCAGCAACTATACTCTTGCTTTGCTGTTTCTTGATGATCCTCAAAAGGGTTCCTCCTGTGAAGGAAGCAGGGCAAGGATGATTAATCCCATTTCACAGGTGGCCTTAAAAAATTTTAGAGAAGGCAAAGATCTAAGAAATAATCCTGGTGATATCCCACTCATTTAGGTCAGGAAATGAGGCCAATGGAGAACGAGGGGAGCTCCTGATGTCATGTGTCTAGATGTCCCGTGCTGCTGTAGGGAGCTTGTCACTCAGCAGCTGAGGTTAAAGGGAGGCCAGCAGTACTGCTAGCTTAACAGTATGGCTCTACCTCTACCCTATTCCAACCTCACTCTCTTCCTTTCTGGCTCTTGATGATGAATGTTGAGGGAAGTTCTGGCGGGTCTCAGTGGGAGGAGTACTGGCCCACTGAGCCAGCAGCATGAAATTCAGCCCCCAGCAGCTCTCTGGATGTTTCAGGTCTCCTCTATGGTTAGATCCTCTGCTCAGTAACTCATGTGACACAGTAGGCCATGCTTCTTCCCCAGAACTTGCACCCTGGCTTCTAGGATGACCTCTAGAAGCCATCTTCTAGAGTCCCCATCACAGTGTCCCAGCCTCTGGTCCTTCCTTGCATAGCAGTGGTTCTTGGGGCTGTCTCCTGGGCCTCTTCTTGACCCTCTACACCCCCTGAGCCTGCTTTTGCTCCCACCTGTGTAACAGGCCCCAAACCTGCACCTCTGACCCATACTCTCTCCCAGACCCTACCTAGGACCACCATAGCCATACCCAACTAAAAATCTCCCTGCCACCCAAACTCAATATATTGGTGACGAATCTCATGATCCACTTTCACAAAAGACAAGTCTATCCTCTACCTGCATTCCCAAGCCCAGTTACCCCACACCGAACCTGGCTGGTGCCTCAGCCTCTGCCGCCACCACCTCTTCTACCCCCACCACTCCTCCACCAGTCCTGTCAACTCAGATTTATAAACATCACCTGACTTTTTCTTCAGTCAACCTACCAGGCAATGTCTCAACTGCCAGCCTTACCCCTCCATCCACCCTGGATCAGGGCACAACTAGGCTACATCACTCAGCTCTTCGAGGGCTCGGGCTCCAAGACCAGCCAGCATTTCTGGAGGGCAAGGGAGGGGAGAGGGCTTCTTCTACTGCCTATCACAGTGCTAGACTAAGAATGAAGGTTTTGTGGTGACTTTCAAACATTTCTTGCCACAAGTCACAGTGAAAACAAAAAGTTACACTGCAATCTAGTACATGTATACACATATATATTTGAGGGGAAAAAAGGCTCACAATAGCACACTTTATCCTTACTACATAGGCCAGACAGACTCATATTTCCCATCCTATTCCATTCAAATTTATCTACTGCATTTTTCTTAACAGTTAGTTGCAACCCAGTGAGTTGATTTCATGACTCACTAAGGGTTCATGAAACACAGCTTCAGAGTTACCTGTCTATGGAATTTTCATTTTGAGCCTTGTGGACAGTACCTTGTACCCAGATCCATTCCTCAGAGGCACGGTCCAGGAGACTAAGGATCTTCTACTGGTATAACCTTTGTGTTGGGAGTTTGGATGTGAATCCAACAGATGATGTGAGTTGTGTGCAGCAGTCCACCAATGTATACAAACATCTGTGGGTGCCAGGGTCTGGTGGATCAGGCCCATGTGTATGGTGATACACAAAATGATCTGTACAGCAGCAAGAAGTCATGCAAATTGATGTGACCAGAAATGTCTGAATGTGTGAACACATTTGAGTTGATAGACATGCACTCACTCTGAGAGAATCGTAAAAGAATCACAACAATTCCCTGTAGACGTGAGCCTACACTTGGCAGCAGCAGGGATGGAGAAGCCTCTTCTGAGAGAAGTGACAGAGGCCAGGCCATGGGAACCTAAGGAAGCTCATGAAGTTGCGCCAGCCTGAGGCCTGGTGGATCCCTGGACACAGTCATTGACTGAGGGAGCCCACCAGGAGGAAAAAGAGAGGCATCCAATGCCCAGCAGACTCCACCTTACCACAACTCCAACCTTCCTTTCCCCATGCCTTAGATACTGCCCTCCACTAGGGCTTCTCTCAGATTCCTCCTCAGGCCTCCCCTTTGCCTCACAGTCACAAAAACATCACAACTGTGGCATCTCTTCTGAGTCTTTCGAGGGCTATAGCATGTACTCTACTCCTAGCCAGTTCACATTCTGTTTCACCCAATAGGACCCAGCACGTGTAACATTCCCAGATATCCCTGATCACACTCTGCTGGTCATACTTACTGCTTCACCCAAAATACTTTATAATGTCTAAATCTCTAAACCCTGAGTCAGACCAGAGTGTCCCAGCCCTGCTGAGAGCCTTCTAGTGAGACTCTCTGCACTAGATATCAAACCCTAACAACTTGTGCCCTGGCCCACAGAGCCCTCCCTCCCCACACCTCCCTGAGTGCTGGCCTTGGCTACACACCTCCTCCCCCAGAACTTCACATGCTGGTTCCTTCTCACTGTGTACAACTTGGCTCAAACTTTAATTGCCCCCCTCCACAGTGTTGGCACTAGAGGATGGGCTTTGGAGAAAGCATACATTAGCTTCTTCCTCCTATAAAATCCTAAATGGCTCACTCCCAAAGACACATCTAAATAATCTCCTAACTAAAGAAAAAAACCATTTTGAGACAAACCCTCCAGGCCAACTTTCCAACCAAATACCCCTGCAGACCCTTTCATAGAAAATTCAGCTGCCACCACTGATCTCCCAACTCAAACATCTATCATCCTTTTATAGAACCAACATTATGGGAATGGGAAATTCTTATCTTTGTGTTTACCTGTTTATTGGTTGTCTGTCTGACTAGACCATATGGTCCATGTTTGCAGAGGTCTTGCCTGTCTCATTCAGGCCCATATTCTGGAACACAGTAGGTGCTCTGCACCCATCTGTTGAATGAATGGGTTGACCATCATTTTGCCAGGCCCGTGGCCAAGGCCTCCTTATACAGAGATAGCTGTATCTATCATCAACCCCTCCAAGTTGCTCAAGACCATCTGAAGGAGAAGGGAAGGAAAGAGCAGTAAGGGAACTAATGTTTACTGAATGCTAGACGCTTTGCAAACATGATCTCATTCAATTCTTGCAATAGTTGCAAAAAATAAATAACAGCCACCCTGGCAGTGCCACCCCGTTCACTGGGCTCCTTCCAGCCACATATACCTTTGAGGCCTCTCTGTCTATTGACTTACTGCCTGCCCTGTCCCCTTCCCCCAGGCAGCCCAACCCTTCTGTGTTCTGCTCCCACAGTCCCCGCCCACCTCATATGTCCCTCAGTGACAAGATCAGCAATAAAGGAGCCCCTCAAAAGAAACAACTAGAAAAGCAGCCATGGTGAGAGGCTTCTGTCCATCAGGGCACCTCCAGGCCCAGTGGGATATAGGCAACCATTGATAATTTTGTGAACACAAAGACAACGTAGAAAGAAAAGGTTCTGATATCAATGTCAAAAGATATAAAAGGTTGTATCTACCCAATGTTTACAACTGTCAACATGATGTGAACAAATGGATAGGAGTTGGGAGGCACTAAAGAAAAGCAAAAAATTGCTGTTTGGAGGGGTGGAGTGGTAGAGCTACACTAGGAATGGTTGTTTTCTTTAAGTTTTATTCTTGCTTAAATGCTAGGCTTTAAAGGTAACTATTAGGAGGGAGAGAGAAAAGGAGAAAGGAGGGAGGGAGGGAAGAAGAGAGGATGCAGAAGAGTAAATCCCCTGCCAATTTTTCCTGGAATCTGACTGCTGTCCACTGAGTAGGAGTGCCAGAGCAGCCCTTGCCACCACTGGGCAGAGAGGTCCCTGGTAGCCAAAGAGAGAGGCAGAGCCAAAGGCATAAGAAAGAGACAGGTGTCCAACCATGTCACCTGTCCCAGCAACCATGGTGGCATCACTCTCAACCTGACCCTCAGAGGGGCACAACCTTCCACTATCACCCCAAAATCAGCATCCCAGCTCTCCCCTCTCCTGAACACATGCTGCCCCCAGCTCAGCCCACACCCTACCCTTCCATCCCTACTCCCTGTTCCTTTTCTCCTTCAAGAACCAACTCAAAACTCTGTTCTAAAAAAAAAAAAAAAAAAAAAAAAACAGACTAGCCTGGCTGGCTCAGTCAGTTAAGCGTCTGCCTTCAGCTCAGATCATGATCTCATGGTTCTGAGATCAAGCCCCACATCGGGTTTTCTGTTCAGTGGCAAGTCTGCTTCTCCTTCTCCCTCTCCCTCTGTGATCTCTCTCAAATAAATAAGATCTTTAAAATAAAATTAATTTTAAATTAAAAAAAAAACAACAACAACAACAAAAACAGCTCTCCTCTTCCTGGAAGCATTTCTGGATTACCTTTCACTCTATGACTCTTCAGAAACTTGCTAAAGTCGATCTTCTTCATACTGTGGGATATTTCATCAGATCACAACAAATCTTTAATATTTGGAAAGAGCATGGGCTTTAAATCCCAGCTCTGCCACTGTCTAGCTGTGTAATCTTGAGCAAGTTGCTTAACCTCTCTGAGCATCACTGTCCGAAATTATCAAATAGAAGTACTGCTACACCCTATAGGGCTAGTCTAAAAAGTTAGGGAGATAATATACATGCAAATATCCTAGAGAGGGTTGGGCAAATACGAAGCAATTAATTGTAGTTCTTATTATAATGTGTGGCATAAAATTCTATGAAAGCAATTATGCAATTGTACTCTGAATTGCATCACCTCGACAAGAACTAGAAGTGAAACTCACTAAAGAAGAAAATTGTCCCTTTTAAGTCTTATGTCCCTCCCTAATCCCATCTCTACTCTCATCAGAGCATGCAACCCATAGTTAGCAAAGGGTCAGGCAGCTGGACTCATAGACTGTTGAGGTTCAGTCTCAAGACTCTGCCCACAAGGGCTGGGCTGCATGTTCACCCAGCAGTTGGGGCCAGAAGGAACCGGGAAATGGTGGGCTTTAGGTGAAAGACGGCTGGAGACTGTTCCCTGAGGTTCAGTGCCTTGGGATTGCCAGGCCCCACATGCCCATGCTACCCTCCTGCACCAGGAGCCTGCAGCCAGCAGAACTGGAGACCATATTATTTCCTGCAAGGGTTTGGAAGCCAGTCCTACCCACCCACCCCAGGCTCCCAACGGTCTCCCCATGATTGTCCCTGCTATGGTCTACATTTTAAAAGCTCTTGCCAACCAGCTAACCTAAAATAATATTAATAATGATGACTACCATTTATTAAGGGCCAACAACATGCCAGGCGTAAGTGTCATTGATTTTTAAATATTTATTGAATAACAACACATTTATTTTCCCATTTTTATTTATCAAAGACACATGTAAGTGCCAGGCAGAGGTCCTGGTCAGCATGAAACAGCATCTGTGAGCACAAGGAACTGCCCTACCTCCGGCCCAAAGCAAGGAAATGTCAAGTGTGGTTGGTCAGGGCAGCCTTAGCAAATGGAGTACAGAATTTTTCCGGCAATTGCCTAAAAACACTGGGACTTACTAGAGGTCCCTCCTCCTCAGGATACTCCTGTCAAACACCTCAAGTAGGGAACTGCTGAGCTAATCCAATCATTTTATGTAGCAAATGCTAGGCTCACATCTAGAGATGACAAGAGACCTACTTAAGATCATACAGCTGGTGGCAGAAGCTGGTATCCTGACCCCAGCACCATGATCTGTGTTGGAAAGCACAGCCTGGCCTCCCAGGGGTAGTGGTCAAGACTGCCAGAGAAGTTACTCCAGGCTCCACCCCTCCTGTGGGAGTCCTTAAAGCCCAAGCCCTCCTCAGCCTCTCTACACATGTGCTCAGGGCCCTCCACTCCTGGAGCTGACTCCGGACTCCTCCTGCCACGTACACTGAGCATTAGGGTCCATCATGCACTGGCTGGATTAGACTGCCCAAAAATGCAATTCAAAATAAAACAGCCTAGGGCAGCCTGGGTGGCTTAGGGATTTAGCGTCTGCCTTCAGCCCAGGGTGTGATCCTGGAGTCCCGGAATCGAGTTCCACATAAGGCTCCCTGCATGGATCCTGCTCCCTCTGCCTGTGTCTCTGCCTCTCTCTGTCTCTGTCTCTGTCTCTGTCTCTCATGAGTAAGTACATAAAATCTTAAAAAAATAATAATAATAAATAAAACAGCCTAGCCAGGAAAATAGCCATAAGGAAATATCAACTATCAAATTCCCTCCAATTGTTTTAGGAACTCTTGCTTTACCAATACCACATGCTCAGATCTACCAAGGTAGATGCCATCCTAATTAGCCCTCTTCCAGTATCCTTGTTTCTAGTAGAAACCTTGGGGCATCTTTAAAATACATACATAGTACATACAAAATATAGACACACATATGTAAGAAATGAATGGAAACAAAGAAACATACTTGCTAAAGATTAGGTCTTTCTCACCAACAATGTATTCTCAGAACATACTTCATGGCTAATGAGTTTTTATACATCATTGTTATCTGCACATCTATATTACCAGAGAAAAGTCTTAAGGATGCAAATGGAGTTTGCTAAAGACATACCTTACCAGGTTGTCCTACACCAAACATTTTACCATGTCTTTAAAACCAGGCCTCAGATTTGCATCTGAGGAACCTGCCTACCCTGCCTGAAATTCAAACAAATATTAACTAGTTCTCCAGCGCCCAGTGGAGTAAGGTCTAGGCTGGCTTGGTGGGGTGGGGTGGGATAGGGCGGAGTGGAGTATGACAGGTCTACTGGCCACATTGTTTTGAGAAGGGAATTGTCACCAACCCAAAACTTTCATATCCAAGATGTATTTTGTCCCCTTCCAAGAGACACTTGGGGACTTGTAAGTTTATTCCAATTACACCTGCCATGCTTAAAACCTCTAAGAATTCTTCTGGAAGTGTGTCAGAGCATGTGGCCTACTCTTTTGAAAATCCCCAGTGGTAGAAAAGTTTCTTGCTTCAATGAAGATCTGAGTTTGGGAAAGAGTCGAAAGTCCTTTTGAGCCAAGTCTGATGAATAAGGTGAGTGATCAGGCTGGGAAAAGCCTTTTTGAGCAAGAGTGAGGTCTGGATATAAAATCACAAAGCCAAGCCTTTTTATTTGTCTGTGACAGGTCATGTGTGTGAATATGTGATTTGTAAACTAACTCATAAAGGTAATTCTGAAAAGACACTTTTCAAAGATTATGAGTAGTTACAGTATTGTGGGAAGAAGGGCATATCCAGTTCAAAGTCTTGCTTCAAAGAGGTCAACTGGTATTTAGAAATACACACAAACGTGTATAAACCCAGAGGTGAGATCATCACCTTGGAACCCACTTGGTAAAAGAAAGCAGAGACCCCACCAGAGCCTGGAGTGGAATCTACTCAGAGGCCAGGCCTTGGGCTGCACACGTTTCCATGTCACCTCAGGTGGCAAGGCTGGGAGGGGACCGAGTGCCCCCCCTGCCCAGCCTGCTGGCTTGTGGGCTCTGTTCTGAATGACACAGCTAATTGAGGTGACTACTACCGCAGCTCTAGGCTGGAACTGCCCGAGCGAGCTAGCCTTCCTGTGTCACAGCTTCCAGATGAATCCATATTTCAGGGGTTAACAGCTCATCTGTAAATAAAATAAAATGTCCTCTGGGCTGCAGCCAGGTAGCCCGGCCCTGCCTTTGGCCTGAATGTGATTAGCACGTTGGGGTGGAGGCAGGGAGAGGGTGAGGGGGTCAGCGGGAGGAGGGAGGCAATAGGATATTTTTTAAGACCTCTGAGGAGTGACTTTGGTGATTGATTTCCAAGAGGGGTTACACCACACACATACACACATACACTACCTCCCTAACCCCCAACTTTTTAAATTAAGGACGAAACCTAACATAATAAATTAACTACTTACTGCTTGAGGCCCCAGAGGAGAAATACTATGGCAAGGGCACCAGGCAGGCCTTGGACTTGAAAGGGAAGGGGTGGGGGAAGAGGGGAGCCGTCAGGTTCTGCCCCAGTTTGGTCAGATCTCAAAGGTGACACAGAGAAAGACACAGCAAGCTAGCAGAGACCTTGCCTACAGACACAGACAGGCTGGAAGGGAGGCAGGTGAGACCACGGGCGCATCTACTTGAAAACAGCCCACACAAAGCTGTTCCTTTGACTAAACTCGGCTATTGTTTTAAGCAACCAACTCTTTGCATCCACTTCCCTGTCGCTTTATTTTCTGATTTTGTGTGTAAAGCCGGTGTGTCTTCTTCAAGGAAGACAGGAAGCCCTAACGAAGCCGCACAAACCGCATCAGATCTAACCTCAGAAAGAAGCCTTCCGGCTCTTGAGAAATGAGCTCAGTAAAAGGCAAACCTGTAGTTATTACAGTAACCATACAAATAGGCAATAGTCTCCACCACTTTCCTGTGAACCTAAAACTCTTCAAAGGTAAAAAGTTGCTCAAAAAAAAGCGACATCCGTCAGGTGTAACATATGCTCATGCCGCAAAGAACCAGCAATCGTACTGGCTTATGTTTTGTTTTAATTTCCCCAAATGCCCTCGGTATGTGAGCAGGTGATATTTTTATGTCTATCTTATATGTCTATCTATTTAGCCTCTTTAATAAGCTTGGAATGATGATGCATATGGGTTACATTAAGGGCTTGAAAAGTTTTCTCACATCCAGCAACACAAGAAATTGTCCCACTATATCTAACTTGTCTGCTTCTCTGCTCCCTTGTGTGCATTCCAGCCACTTTTCCTTTCTTCGCCCCAATTTCAGCATGTGGTGAAGGCATTAGCCAGGGTCACAACACATTATTTGCCGGTTCCAGTTAGGTGAGGAGGAACAGTTGGCTGTACTTTTAAAAGTGCAGCGGGCTTTGGAAATTATGGTCTGTCATCTTTTTTTCTTTCTTTCTTTCTTTCTTTCTTTCTTTCTTTCTTTCTTTCTTTCTTTATTTTTCTTTCTTTCTTCACAAACAGTCCAGCTGTCAGAAGCCTATCATTTCTTAGCCTGGCATAGTACTCTTAAAAGCCAACATCTTTAACAATTGTTTCCTTACACATTGGCCACAAAAAAAAAAAAAAAAAAAAAAAAAAGCACACACAGACATACAAACTCAACACGATAATTCTGCAATCATCTTCAAAATATCTCTAACAAATTATTCCTCCATTGGGAGTGGCAAAGGAAAAGTTACATAGAGCAGGGGGCTCTTCTAAAATCAAAATCCGCGCAGGAGTTTTCTGCATCCATGAAAAGGTCTCTAAGATGGGCACAGAAAATGAACTTCCAATAATGGTCTCCACAGCATTAATGTGTATCTTCTGTTGGGAGAAAAATCTGTAACCTCATCAAGGAATAGAATTCAAATAAATTTTCATTGTCCCACTGCACAAAGCTAAGCTTAGGCGAATCCTAATTTGTTATTCATTCTTCTTGTTTAATTCATAATTTGATGCTAAACATGGTGACACAGCAGTGTCCCACAAATTCGATTGCGTCCATCCTCAGATACATTTCCTGTAACCACAAAGGTTTGTGTTTTATACTAAAAATGTTTTTAAGCTTACAGATGGGCAGCATAAATGGAGAGTTGAGGATGTTCTTTTTTCTAGGCCCAATGAGCCAATGCTAATTTCCCTCTCAACTCACTTTTTACATTTTCTGCTCTTTTTTCCACTTTTATTTTCCATTCGGGCTAACTATGCTTCTCAGTATTTTCCCGAATTTGAAGCTAAGAATTCATCCTGACAAATGCTTTTTGGTTTAAAACTAATGTTTGCCCCAACTGGGTAAGTGCCGTAGATATTTAAGAAGGCTTTTGCAAAATATTCCACAACCTGATTCTTAATTTCCTGCATCATCAGCTACTTTTATGATAATATTTAATCTACTGAAACAAAACCAGCCTTAGGGGGCAAAAAAGCAACAAACAACCACAACAACGAAGAGAAAGCGAGTTTATTTTTAGCCCCCGCTCTCAAGTAGGGTGGCTAGTGAGAACTGAAACAGCTTCACCTAAGGGTGCTGGTTCTCTCTCTCTCTCTCTCTCTTTTTCCTTTCTCATTTTCTTCCTTCTTTCCATTTATTTTTTCCTCTCTTTTTGTTCTCCCAGTAGCTGAGCCAAGCATGTTAAAGGTTATATTTCGCTGCATACAACTAATGAGTCTCAAGAAGCAGAAGCCTCCAAGAAAGAAACTATCAACCCTACCAAAAAAAAAAAAAAAAGGAATTTATAGAGTGATGAATTGTGTAAATATAAATAGCCAACCGTGGCCCAGATGTGGAAAACCCTGAAGTGAAAAAGACGTTCAGCGAATGCGTCACCTCGCAAGGTCAAGTTTGGAAAATTTGGCTCAGGTGCCCCAAGGGCCAGGCCACGGTGGTGATAATGTCATTATTCGTTAAGTCAGGAAAATCAGGAAGAGAGTTAATCAAATGCCTCAGAATTCAGTGGGCTCCTTTAACTCGGGCACTTCTAACTTTTTTAATCCAGAACCCCTTGTTTTAGAGACAACTAGGATAAGAGAAACCTGCGGGCTTCGGGGTCTCTATTTCCTATGCCTGTTAAAACAGATTTCCTGGGAACTCAGTGCTCCAGTGAGAGACAGTTAAGCCTAGCCCAGTGCAGATGAAAACATTCCTGAAAAAACATGCCCTAAAGATGCCACGGAGCCAAGCCAACGGCCCCCTCCCTTAAGGGAACTGCTTCCAACCATAAGGCGAGCCCCCCTCACAAGCCTCCACGTTTGTAAGCGCTGGCCTGGATCGAGCAGCTCAAAGCCATCAGGAGGGGCCCTTCCTGAGTGGGGAGATATTTCTGGAAGTTTTGCCTGTGTCTTTGGTAGAAAAACGGTCCTTTCCAGGAGCACTGTGCTGGTGCCTCCTTGTTCAGCAAAGTAGGAAATGTCACTCGAGCATGAGCCGTGACAACAGCGTGTACATGCCCGCACATACCCTGTCCTCTGCCGAGCAGCTGCTGCAGCTGCAAATCGCAGGGCGAGTTCCAGAGGATGAAAGAAGCCAACAGACCCGTAGCCACAGCGGCCAGCCCCAGCCGCAGTCATGGACTGCTGGGAGAGAAAGTTCAGGTTCTGGGAGGGATGTTTCCCTGGAAATGGAGGGGAAGTTTCCTTTAAGCCCCATAATTAGCTTGTTTGGAAGCTCTCTGATTCACCTCCCCATCCTAACTCTTACTATCATGAATTTTGCATCGTTCAATGAACAATAATGCACATAAAATTAAATAAACAATTTAATTAATTTAATTAAAATTAAATATTAAACATATTGTGTATAAGGAACCTGCGCCTTTGATTTAATTGGGCGGGAGTACCCAAAGCAGTTTGGGTAACAGCAGAAAATAATTAAAACCAACAAGTACGTTAGCCTCTGGGTACAAGAAATAGTTGGGAGCCTCCTCTTGAGAAAGGTTTATTTAATTAAAATTAAACTAATCTTTGGAAAACATTTGATAAGCATTTCATAATACAAATCATAATCCAAAAAATGAGTCTCTGCCTGCCTCTCCACAATACAAGAAAATCATGTTAAATAATTTAGCTCCAGCAGTAGCTACTTTTTTTGCACACGCACACACAAACACACACATGCAGTAATTCAATAGACAACATGTTTGCTAGGTTTGAATTCTAGGTAAGATTTGATTATTCCAGAATCTAGATAAACATTAGCAAAGCGCACTAAGCATAATATGTCCATCGTGAGAACGGTGGAGACTTCGTGCTTGATTTTAGACTGAGTGTGAATTTTTCAGAGCCAACAAGCCCTAGTGAAAAAGATTTTCGTGAATTTATTTAAAATGGGAATGCAAATGTTTTGACAAGTCAATATCCTGGTCAGCGCTAACAGAGCCCCCAAATACAGAAGGAGCTGGATCCCCCAGTCATCCTCAGATAGAATTAATCCATGAGGCAGCGAGGTTAGTGCTTCATACCAGGGGAGGAAGACCATTTACCCATTCCCACTGGTTTCCTCAAGTTGGTGTGGCTAGACCTGTTACTCAGTTGCAGAGCGTCAGATAAGATTAGACACAGACCACAAAAGAAAGACAGCAACAAGGCCCATGCACATGGCTTCCCGGGAACTATTCCCAGGCCCTGTCCTGCCAAAACCTGCAGACAGCCGTAGTCTTGACCAAACTAAGGCCCATTTTGACACCACTGGCCTGAGCAGGAATATCATCAAAATCTGCTTTGTGGTCCAATTCCAAAGTTACTGAACACATGCATTTTGGCTGGTAAGTGCTGATAGGCATACGCGGAGCCTACATCATATAAATTCCAATTGTCAAACCCTTAAAAATCCCATGCCCCTAAAGGAGGAAAATCCAAGTTAGACCATCCATTTCCTCAAATACTCTTCACTTCTATTTCAGTATATGTAATAACTTAGTCTTTCAGAGGAGCTAAAATATTTTCTTATATTCTAATAATCCAGAATACATAAAGCAATTATATTCACCTCAATGACCTGCCAGTAGATAATACTGTATTTTGTTCTGTCTTTATAGCAAAAGATTTTCTTTACATATCCTCACAACCAAATCATATTCCTCAGTGGTCATATGTATCCTAAAAATCATTGCTATGGACTATACATACCCACAGGTGTCATGCACATAGAAAAATCTGAATCAAAGCTCAGCCTTGCCTATAGCAACGTTATTTTGTAGTGTCTTTTTCGCTCTGTGAAGAAAGCTACAACAATGTACGACGTGCTATTTTATAAGCAGTAATTCATAATGGCAACTAATAATTATTCCTGCAATATCAAGCCTTCCTCAAAAAATTCAGCTAAGCTTTTAACCACCTCTCGGTCTGGTTGAACTTTCCTTTGATCAGAAGAACAAAGTACCTTTGGAGACTTCCAGTTGGGCCCAGAGACACAGCGATCCAAAGGGTGGCCTGACTACTGCCAGACTTAAATTTAAAAAACAAAAAACAAACAAACAAAAAAAAAACAACCACAAACCTGGAGATTTGGCAAAGCTAAGAAGGATGCAAGCAAGCGATCTTAAAGCTATCTCCAGTTTAAATTAACTCTTTCACGTAATTATTAGAAAAGGGTGTTTAACCCTGTAGAAAACACCCAGCAGAGAGCCTGGTGTGGCCCTGGCTTCCTCCGGCCAGGACCACAGCTGCCGAAGGGCTTCTCCTCTGCCATCCAGGGCTTGTCAATGGTGCCCTTCATTTGCATGTCAATCCTTTTACATGATTAATATGTATTTATTGACCAGGAGGCCTTCCCAACGTAGGACAAAGGAAGACCAGCAGTTCCCTTTTACAGGGCAGCCATAACTTTCCTAGCAGGACAGACAATTGTGCACGGAAATAATTCTCTTCCAGATAGAAAGTTCCCACCATTCAGACACACGGAGAGATAGATAGAAAACAGTACGAATTGAGCGCCACAAGCTCAAGGGCACCCCTCTGCTCCTTTCCCCATAAAGTCAACTGTCAGCATTTCCTACTACTTCAACTGGGAGTAAGGACAGGCACTTGGGAACAAATATGACCCCATGGACCCCAGTGTCTAGCCAGCTCCTCCCCCTCTTGAAGACCTAGGGGGCTGAGGCCTGCCCCAAGTTACCTGAGGGGAGAGACCTGCCTTCCTTCCGAAAGTGACTCTAGAAACCGAACGAAGCTGCATCCAACACATCCCATGATTTGACTCCTCATGAATCTTTTATCCAATCAAAAACACGTCACATTGCCCAGATTGACATGTGCAGTTTTATTTATTAAACAGCAAAACTCCATTTAAAAAAAAAGAAAAGAAAAAAAAAAAAAAAAAAAAGATCAGCCTTATGTCTACTGTTAAAGAGCCCCGGAAATCCTTTCCTCCTGTTATCTCTTCACTCCCTCCCACACGGGAAAATAAATAAACAACAGCCTAAGTGGCCAAACAGTGGCATAAACTTCCATTTTCACTCTGTCATCTGCCTGTCAGCATGGCAGAGATGAGACTCTGACTCTAGGTAAGTTTGGAAAAACTGCAAGGATTGTTATGATCCGTTCGTCTGGCCGCCAAAGATACGACTCTGATCATCCAAGGGGGTCTTTTTCCTCTTGATCCTGAGTGGTTCTGGAACTTACTCTGTTTGATTGTTGGTGCCCCACCTCTGTGTGTAGTAAATTCTTGGCCCCACAGAGGGGCTGAGAGCTGACTGTCTAGGGTTCCCAAAGAAAAGGACACAAGCTGTCTCTTTTATAAGGCCCTTAACTATAGAAATTAATAAGGGAAAGAAAAGGGACTTTCTTTTAGATGGAACTAGTTCAAGTGCAACCTTGTATAGGTGCCATAACCTCTTGGAGGAAACACACACACATATCAAGGGCCTAGGATTTGAGTTTTGAACCTGAACAGCAAGAAAACCTTTTGGCTCAAAGGCCAGCTCTGAATTCCTCCCCACTGGTGTTCAACATCCTCCGATGTTATTAAAGGTATTCACTTGGGATAAATTCATTTGATTTCAAAAAGGAGTTCATTCTGGGGTGTCAGTTCTCCCCAGTCTGCCCCCTACCTGCACACTATTAAACTCAGGTATTTGGGGGCCTGCTCTTCACCCACAGCCTTGTCCCGGCAGCGAGGAAAAGGGAAGCAGTTTAAAGAAGCAGAGTACTATCTGCTCCGTTTCGCCCAATTCCTATTTCACCTGTGTCATTTTTACTCAAATTGGTTTACATGTATAGACTGTGCCTAAGAGAATCCCAGGAAGAGCCCTAGAATTCCAAGAATGTATACTTCAAGGGCTGAGCCTGCAACAGTGAACCCACAGCAAGCTATTAAACATAAAATGGCCCCAGTAGGATGTTTCAAATTTCTTCTGCCCCAGTTTTGCCCATTTGGAAATGTGACACTTACGATGAAGAAGGTCTTTCCTTAGTAAGAACTCTGAGGAACGTTACCCCAAAATAGACCCGGAGCCATTTCAGGGATGCCCCCTCCATCTTGGTCTACTTCATCTGACAACCAGAATGCAGAGGCACCCTGCATTCCAGCCCTAAATGCCCCATTCCACACCCAGAGCCACACTTCCGAAAGCTATTTGACACTGCTCCGTGCAAACACAATTCTCAGAAAAATCCATGCAAAATGCTGGCACATTTGGATTGATAGTACCTACAAACAAACACAAGGATAAGAAGGAAAAAGTGTCCAGGAAAAGCAAACATAACCTCAAAATTCTGTAGATCTGTGGTATAGTCTACTCACCTAAACAGATTTGACGTGGGAGAAGTAGGGAAGCAATTTTTTTTCCCTGAAGCTACCTTAGTAGGCTCACCTAAACTTGACTTTGTTTTCTCTTTCACAGGTCATAAGTTCAGCTAAGTTAACCAACCAAAAAACGGTCCCCGAGGTATTGTCTCTGACATTCCTGAAGTTAAGAGATGGGCTCCGATTATGTTTACAATATTCCAAACACCCAGGCACAGCCTTCAGGAACACGTCTGTCTAATCTGAAAATCTGGGAAATCGCACACCAAAACAGACACCTGGAACAGGAGAAGGCCGTCCCGCTGTTGCCCACGTTCCTGCATCACGGGCACTCGGTTTAGGCCAGGCTGAGTGACTGAATACTCCATCAGGACACTTAAGGCTTTCCCTCTGATGTTCCTTGTCACTGGACTCCAGCCTCTGTTCACGAAGGAATATCTTTTGTTTTTTGTTTTTTTTTTAAGTTTTCAATTCCCTGACCACCACCTCAGGCATTTTCTGGGGGGAGAAAAAAGCAAAACCACCCCAAAAGCCCTCTGGATTTGAAAGGAGGGTTGAATAGTACTGAACACCTCAACTCTCACTTTGGCCCCCTCCCCATCTAATTTTGCAGGCCATTAATCCAGAATGGGCACTAGAGCAGTTTGGTATTTGCTTTCACATTAAAGTGACTGAGTAATTAATGAAAGTTGGCAACTGTTCATGCAAGCAGCAAGTCCTCTTTTCTCCTTTCCCGACTCAGTGTTGTGTGCTCGCAAATACTTCACATCACACCCGGGCCCCAACCTAGGGGACCCTCGCCTTCCCTCACTGCATGGAACCTCCCCAGGCTCTGTGGGATGATCTTGCTCTCAAAACCCATTTAGACAGCCCCTCTTGGCCACTGAGGACCTCTGTGGTGTAAGAGTCATCATGCATTAAGGGGAGAAAAGGCACCTGCAATAGGCTTGACTCCCGTGCAAGCCATAGACAAGTCACCAGCTGTATATTAAAGAAAACTGCACTTTTTTTCAGCCTAGTCCATTGACACTGGAGGGCAAATCCCACTTTCACACTTCCATAGGCTATCTTCTTTAAACAAAATAAAACAAAAACAAGTCCCTCTAAAACAAAAGCAGCACTTTCACTTTCCTTGCAACCTGTGAGCTTCCTAAGGTGAGAGGAAGAAGGGCTGATGGCCCCTCCTGGCTATCCACACAACCCCCCAAACAATAGCTTTTGTGTCAGAGGTCCCAGTGTGGGATAGCCGGAATGTGGAACCGCCACCGTGTTCGAGTTAATAACACAGTGTCACAAAGGAATTTCAGCCTGAACTCGGGAAATTCTCCTTCCAGGAGCTTCTACTTTTCCCTCTCAAACTTTCCTGCTCTGTCTCAAAAGAATAAGAACCCTCTGTCACTTTCCTCCTGGAGGTCATTTTACTTCCTTCCACCTGCCTCTTGTGAAATGACCAAAGAATCCTCGATTATGGAGGAGACAACCACCAGGTCACTAGGTGAGTTTTGTATGCCTAAGATTGAGAGGTTCTGGATCCATTTCCAAAATGACCCACCCTTTCCGGCTGCCCTTGGGGCTGTGCATAGGTAACTAAGTAAAACCCTGGACGGAGAGCTGTCACTGTGGACACAACCACTTGGCCCAGCATGGAAGTCACAAAGGCTGGCGTAGGGTTGGCACAGGAATGTGAAATGAGGTCAGGAAGTGGCACATGGGTCTCCTGGTTCTCTCCTGCAATGCACCCCAAATCCCACTGTCCAAAGGAAATGGAAGCGAAATCCGGCCAGGCCAGTGGGGATAACCAGTATATCCCGCTCATGCATAAATTCAATTCCTCAGGGATCCTCAGAGGTAACACTTGGGCCACCCCCACCACACACACACACACACACACACACACACACACTTTCCTTGGTCCCAAATCCCTCAGTTCTCAAATCAGGGGTTTGTAGCTGGTTCCTTATCCCCTCCAGCAGGAGACTGCTGTCGCAGACCTACCGAAGGAGCTATTCCCTTCCCCAGGTAAGCCCACTGCAGGGGCTTTCCCTGACGCCCGTCTCACAGCCAAGTGAGCTTGTGAACACGGAGACGGCTGAGGATCCGAGACAAGGAGCTCGCTCGCTCGGTTTTTCCCGGGCCGTGTTTGCCATTTGCGGGAATAAATGAAGCATCGGTAATCTCCATAAAAGAGCTTTCACGCTTCATTCTCTGAAACTAAGTTGGGGCTTAGACGGAAAGGAAAAAAGGGACTTTTAATTTAAAGTAATGATCATCAACACTCTGGCTCTAGAGGGTCTCTAGGGAAGAAGGGGGTCCACCACCCCACCAGGAAGCTGGAGGGAGGGCCCCACTGTGGAGCCTCCTCGCCAGGCAGGTCTTGAATTGCTTCCATTGGTGGGCCAGATCCAAAAGCAGGCAGCTCTCCTAGGAGGAGGGCAGTGGTACAAACAGCTGTCCCTGGGGTAACTGAGAAGGTGTGGGAGCCTAGGGAGGAAGAGATTGAGACTTGTCCCGGCCTCGGAGAAAGGCAAATGAACAGATTCAATGGAGACCTCTGCCTGGGACCTGGAGACTGGAAACAGCAGTGTCCTCTTCCCTCCACTGCACCCAAGAACGTCAGCCTTTCGCCCTGGTGGTGCCTTCTCTGCCCCCCACCTTCCACATCTCTGCTCACTTTCACTTGCTGCCTGCTTCTGTTTGGGGCCAAAGTTTGCAACTGGGATGCACAAAACACAGTGCCTCCTTTCCCCACACCACACCCTCAGGTCCTGCCGGATCAGAAAGCCCCAAAACTTTGATTCCCCAAAGGGAACTTCGTTTACTTTAGCTGAATGAAAGTGGCCTCTGGGAGACGTTATCCTTCACATTCTCTCCTCCCCCAACACGCACCCAGCACCCTGGGGCCTGTCACTTCCCTGCCTTTGCCAAACCAGCACACACTACATATGCACCGCCAATGAGCCCGGCCCTGTGAGGGCATTTTAGACAATTGATAAGAAACTGGAGACCTGATGCGGGCGGAACTGGGTCCAGCCCTCCTCTCTGGGGTGTCTACATCCTGATTACCCCTGGCTGCCGCCTGTGCCTAAGGAGGAGACGGCACTGGGCACTCTGTCGGAGCCGAAGGGAGGTGGCCCGCGGTGAAGGCCAGAGCTCGATCTGCAGGGGTGAGCGAGGCTGAGATATTGAGCAAAGGGCCGAAGGACGCGTCCCAGACTAGGCCAAGGCCTCTCTCGAGCCCTCCTTGCCCGACCGCGCCCTCTGGAAGCTCCGCAAGGCCTGGGCGGAGGGAGGCCCGCCCAGGGAAGACGCAGAGCAAGGGCAACTTGGCGCCGCTGGTTTTAAAGAAATTCCGAGTAAACAGTGAACCCGAGCGGGAAACCGCAGCTGTGCATAGGGAAGTGACTTGGCCAAATTATCTCCAGAAGAGGAGAGGGAAGGTGGGCAAATGTCTGGGCCCCGAAAGGTGCTAGCTTTACTGAGGGAAGAGGCAGCCAGGAATTCGGCTGCTGCTGCTGCTGCTGCTGCTGCAACTTTTTCTTTGCCCTAAAGAGGATCCCGCCTGGGGGATTTCGGAGGGCGCTCACCTAACTCCGGAAAAATTCAGCTGGCCGCCCTTCTGGGGCCAGGTGAGCCCCGAGTGCGCGCGGAGGAGGCGGACGCCGAGCCCTGCGGCGCCGGGGCCTCGGCGGAGGCCAAGGGCGCGCGGGGCGCTGAGCCGGCAGGTCGGGCCGGCGAGCGGAGCCGGCGAGGGTTCGGACTCCCCGCGGTGCGTGTGAGCCGGCGGCCGGGTCTGACCGTGCAGGGCAAGTTGAAGCAACAAAAGTAAAGTCTGAGCTCCCGGCCTGCAGGTCCACCCCGCCTCCGCCCGGCGCTGACCCAGGCCGGGCCGCTCGGAGCCGCGGGTGCGCAGCCGAGACTGCAAGCCCCTGCGGGTTGCCGCCAGGGGAAGGCGCCGCCCCCACGCCCCTGCCACCAGTGGCCACGACCCGAGAGCCATCGAGTCGAGGAGAGGCAAGGGTGGCAGGAGAACACGGGGAGGGGGCAGCCTGGCCGCCTCAAGGTCAGCGCTGGTACCTCTCCCGGGGGCGGGGGGGGCAGGAAGGTGGGAAGGCGCCCGCCCCCCTCCGAGCCCGGGGAGCGACCTTGGGAGCTGGGCCGGGCGAGGGGAGGCGGGAGGCGGGGAGGCCGGGGACGCCCGGGCACAGCGGCCGCGGGGGCCGAGGGCTCGCGGCCTGGAGAGGCTGGAAGCGGAAAGCTGGGAGCGGAGGACGTGGAGGGACCCACAGAAAAGGACAGAGAGGAGCGCGAACCCGGCCTGGACACAAATCGAAACTGCACAGAGCGTCGCCGCCGGGAGAAGCCGGGGTGGGGCGCGGGGGCGCGGGGGCGCGGGGGCGCGGGGGCGCGGGGCGAGGTCCCGTCGCCTGCCCCGAGGTGGGGCGCGGGGATGCGGCTGGAGGGGCCCTGCCCTCGCGGCTCCGACGGGCAGAGAGGGAGCCGCGGCCCGGGCCGGGCGAGCACTGCGGGGGGTTCGCGGAGCCTGGAGGGAAGGCGAGCCCCGGAGGCGTGCGGGGCGCCAACACCCTGCTGGACCGAGGGGCTCCGGGGCTCGGGGCTGCCGCCTGGGCCGCGCTCCCCGGAAATGCACCTTCGAGGCGCCTTCGGCCCGGGCGCTCCAGGCCGCTCAGCCGGGCTGGAGCCGGGCTGGAGCCGGGCCAAGGGCGGAGACACCTGGCTGGGGCGCGCGGCGTCCCCCCACCCGCCTGCGCAGGTGGGAGAAGACGAGGGCGGCAGACACCGCTGACTGTGGCGGGCGGGGGTCCGCTCACCCCAGGAACCCAGTCTGGGACCCAGGTGGAGCGGGCTGCGATGGCAGGAGTTCGGCCCGACTGCGAGGTTGGGGGAGCCGGAGGGAGTGCAGGATGGGGACGTGGGGGTGGAGGACCACTCCTACTTGAGATGCCAAAAGACAGACGCTAGCCCTGAACCCCAGCCCCTGCCTGTCCCTACCAGGTGCCAAAGTCTCCGTAGGGTGGAGACTCGATACTGTGAGGTGCCAAGGCAAAGCAGCCTGGTAGTCTAACCATGCATTACTACAGTGTAAGCTTTAATTTGGTTTGGTGTGACCTTGGCAAGATGACCCTGGACCTCACTTTTCTTATCTGTAAAATGGGGATGATACATTCCAACTCAAAGAGATCTATGAGGTTGAATGAAGTAAATTATGCCAAATAGCGAGCAGTGTGAGCAGGCAATAAATGACTATGTTATTGTTAGATTTAAATTTAAATTTCTGCGAGTGTCCTTTTCTGAACTGCCTCTGTCCGGTCAGGTGGACAAGACCTGTTTCATGGAAGTAAAGGGGAGTGGACAGGGAAAGACCTGCTGAGGTGGTTTCTGGGATTTGCTTTGTTTTGTTCAGCATCTACATTACCTTCAGCTTGGAGACATTGATGGTTGCTTCTCCCCAGCCCGTGGAGGCTGCCAAGCAGCAGCAGAGCTTTATCCGTTGTTTCCCATTGTGCTGGCTTTATCAGATGGCAGAACTGGGAGTCTTTCTGCCTGGGTTGGTTGGTCTGTATCAAGACCTTGGCCCCCTCTGGCAGCCATTGTGGCCAGATTTAAATACTTGTGGGTCCCTCTGTTCCCGAGCCTCCTTACTTCTTGCCCGCAGGGGTCTCCCTCCCCTCTGAGCTGTAATTGTGTTCCTCTGGCACCTGCATTATAGTCCTCAGCCCTGGGGAGGATGAGCACCCCTGTTGGCGCTTCCAAATGCCCTCCAGTGCACTTGTGTGGTGGCAGGGGGCAGGGAGGAATCTGTTGGTGGCTGTTAGTCCCTAAAAGGATGTGAGTTTTATCCTATGCCCCAGCAAAGTTGAAGAGGGGGGTTGCTTGTGCTCACCACCTCCTCTACACAACATTCCTATCCCCTCCTCCCATTCCACCCCCACCCCACCACTTTCCTAACACCAAGAGCCCGGCGAGTGATAGATACCACTTCTCTCTTCAGGGTAAGATGTGAGTGCCTGCACACCCACAGTAAATCCCTGCTTTGCTACAGACTCACCTCCACCCAGAGCCTTCCATTACTGTGGCTTGAAATCTTCCACAATGTCCCCAAAGCAACCCACCCCCATATCTGTGGTGAAAATTCCAGAGTTCCACCTCCAGAGTGACACCTCAGCCTGGAAAGACTGCATTTAGAAGTAAACCCAAGGAGTAAATTGTAATGGTCCAGGACTTACCAAGCTCTCTGAGAAATCTGGCTTTAGGAACTTTGCCCCCTCCTGCCCAAAGCCCTGCTATTCCCCAGGGAGATGCATGTTGGAAGGACAGAGTACACTGTAAGGCTGGAGAGGGTTTGTCTTGTGTCTGAGCTAGGAGTCACCTGGACCCAGCTGCCTTCTGGGAGAGAGAAGGGGCTACCCCACCACTCCACTCCACTGGCTGTCCTGATTCTAGTCTTCCTGACCCCCACCCAATCAACCCACCCACTTTCACCCCAGTTCTCCCTGGTGGCCTCCATGGAAGGGAAGGGCAGATATGTGTTGGACACCAGTATGTGTACTCCTGGACCACGCATAAATGCGTGCCAGAAGCTTCGATGGAGGCAATGTCCCTGTACCTGCTGTGAACACACCTCAATACATCAGCCCATTTACATTTCTTTGTATACGTGCACATATTCTATATATGTGCGTGTGTATACACACAGATGAATGGATGCTTGTGTTCTCTGATGTGCAGAAGCACGTGTGTTGAGTGGCTGGATGTGCAATATCTCTACCCACTCAGTGGGGCACTGGGAAGGACACTGGACTCAGGAAAGCTGGGGTGGGGGGTGGGGGGTGAAGGGGTTGCCTCTCACTTGCTGTGTGCTTTTGAATGAGGAACTTACTCTCTCAGGACCCTCCCCACCCTCCCCCACACTCTCCCAACCCCCCCACCCCTGCCTGTGTGAAATGAAACCTTTTTATTCAAGAATCCCTGAGGACCCCCTCCAACAATGGGACTTCATTAAAAGACTGGCCTAAAGCATTGGGGGGAGGAGTGGGGGTTGGCAGAGTCCCCAGCCCTGGCCCTGTCTACAAGTCGCCACAGGAGAGTAGCCCTCTCACCTGAGTTCAAAGAGGGAGAAGTCTCCGGTGGGAGTGCGGAGGGATGGAGCAATACTCTGCTACCTCCCTCAGAGTGAAAGCTTCCGTTGTGAACTCCCCCCACCCCAGGTGAGGCAAAGCTGCCAGGCCTCCCTGCCCCTTCCCACCCCCTGTCCTGGTCTGCGCAGGGGAAGGCAGCCTCTACTGTCAGAGGAATGGGTTTCCTCCAACACAAAAAGGAAAATCTAGGCTGACTGTTGGAGGAGCTGATGACCACTCTAGGGAACCACAGTGGCCACCTTCATCCAGGATAAGGAGTCTGGCCAGGGCTTCTCTACCCTTCCTGACATTGGCCTCTGGTCTCTAGGAGTCAGCCAAGGCTCACCCCTGCCCCTGCAAGTAGGCCTTTTACAGAGGGCATTGGATGGGGGTGTTGGAGAGCTGGGGTAGGGGGAGACTAGGACACAGTGACCTCTCTGGTGAGATCACCTCTGGAAGTCCTGCTTTAGGTCACAGGGCTGTGGGAGCCAGGTAGGGGGCAGGCTAGCAGGCCACTCCCTCTCAGTGCCCTGGGGAAGCCCAGCCTAGGGGGCCTGAGAACTGACCACATATGCACACATTCACAGACACCAAACAGTCACTACTGGCACCCATACACCCCAAACACACATTTCCACTTCCCAAGCCTGAACAAATATACTTAATACCACCCTTATACAAATGCCCCCACAAACATGTAAACTTGCAGACATACCGGGTAGCCTCACACACCCCCAATATCCCCTCCTCCATCTGCAGCCTCCCCCTGACCCCATTGAAGGAACAAGAATTTTGAGTAAGAAAACAGAGACCTTTGCCCTCCGAAAGAGGCAGGGATCGATAGTGTTTAGACTCAATAGTGTGTATTTCCTTCTGGGCTGAGGAAGATTTAAGTTTATGGTTCAATCCGATTTCTTTTTTTTTTTTTAAGGTAGAAAATGAGGAAGTTGGGATAGCACACTCCACTATTTATTTCGATGCAACCTCAGACTTTTTAATACACAGGCGGCTCACTATGCCAGCCCCATAAATCAGAGAACTCAATGCCTATTTATGATTATTATTACTTTCTTTTTTTAGAGGGGGGGACAAGAAAGACGGCTGACCATAGTCTTCTTCTTCTCTTCTCAGCCCCAATTTCAAAACAGGGAAACTGGGGATGAGAAGGGCAAGAAGGTAGGAAAGTCAGGACCTGGGCCAGATTCCTGAGGTCGAGACCGAGACCGTTGTTAAGAGGAGAGATGACACAGAGAAAGACACAGCCACAGAGGAGGCATGGACCAAATATGTAAGTCTTCTGAGCTCCAGTTTCCTCCACTGAACAAAGAAGAAAATTGTCTCCGTCCACAGTGGTTGGAAGATAAGAGGAGATATGGGCAAGAAATCAAATTACGTAATAATGAAACATCTATAGGCTCTACTGATACAGTCCTGGGGAGGGTAACTGCCTCCTCCCTCCTCCCCAGGGTTGAGAGGAGGAACTCTTGGCTTTGACCTCCAGAATTAACCCTAAGGGACAGTATGATTCCTGGAGTTCACCTTAGCTCCTGTTTGCCTTAGCTCCTGCCCCAGCCTCTAGATCTGATGGTCTTGATGGGCGTAGGTACCCTAAAGGCCACAGTGGAGATGGGCAAAGAAAGGGCAGCCCCACTTCCAGGCACTCAAAGAAAGGATCAGGTTCTCTGTAGAGCAGGAAGCCCCCAAAACCACATCTGGATGTGGCCAGGACCCTTCCAGATGTTCTAAGTAAGCTAGGTGGATGAAGGGAGGAGGACCCTGGGTGCCAAGTCTCAGACCCTCTAACCTGAAGCCCCGGAGAGCTCGAAGATCCCAGGCCCCCTTCCCCACCCAGGAAGGCAAAGGATGTACTTCCAACCACCAGAAAACCATTCACTGGGGCCATCCAAGGGAAGGGCCCTGGCCTCTGCTTCCAGCTCTTCACTCAAGGAGCCCTTAAGCACCCATTTTGTGCAGATGTTAGTCGATAAGCCCTGAGAAGGCATGAAGGGGATGGAAGGAAAAGATTTGCTGCAATAAAGTTGGGAACCCATGGCAATATCAAATACGCTCTCCAACTCCAGACCACTGAACCTCAAGCCCCCAGACCTTTGAGCAGGGAATCCCGAGTCTACTAGCCCTGTCACTTCTCTGGGTATAGGCCTGAATCAGGAGCAAGGTTTTCAAGGAAACGGGAAGAATGATGGGCCAATTCTCACTTCTCACCAAATCAACCCTGCAAAGACAACAGGAAAGAAACCCAAGGCAAGACCACAGACAGAGTTCCCAAGCATGCACAAGCCCCACAAACACCCCTGCAAGCATTCTAGTGTGCAAACAAAAATGAACACATGCACTTCCACGAGTTCACAAACATCTAAGTATGCATCTAATTATAGAGGAGTGGACACCCAGTGAGCTCACTACTCACACATGCAGGGACACACAAAAACCAGGTAACTCCTCAGGTGAAGCTCTATTTGCACGTGAGCACATATGCACACAAGTTTGCAAGGACACCTACATCTGGCCACACATGTATGGGTACATACACACATATTTCAGAAGACAGGAAGAAAGGAGGAAAGGAGAATGTACCATGAAAAAAACAGAAACAAAAACAAATGCTGGACAAAAGGGAGATGCTACCTCGTGAGGAGGCACCTCCCTCTCTGTTCCTCCTCCTTCTAGTCCCTGAAAGTAGGGGGCCCAGTGCCTGCCCTGGAAGGACAGGCCCCAGGGTCAGGGGCAGGAGTGCAGACATTTCCCTCAGGGGAAGTCCATGTGTCCTGAGGGTCCTGGATGCTTGCGTCTGCGCCCCCCTCCGTCAGGAAGCAAGCCTTTGTTGGCTTTCTGAGAGTGACTCCGCTTAGGTTTGGTGTCTGGAGGAGGCAGGCCTGTGCCCAAGTGAGAATGCGGGTCCCCCAAGAGAAAGCGATCCCAGCAGCAGACTGAGCTGCTGCTTCGCATAGCTTCCCAGCATCCGGGGCCTCTTCTCCCTGGGCTCTGAAGGACCATGAGATCCGGGCCAGGACAGGCTCCATGTGCCTGCGGCCTCCACCTGCCGCTTCACCCACGGAATCACTTCTCTGCACTAGGAGCGGCAAGGTCCAGGTGGCGGAGAGGCCAGGCCCGGAGACCAGGTCCGAAGGGCCACCCCCGCAGCCTAGTGGGCAGCTGGGAATTAGGGGGTGGGGGGGGCAGCCCCTCACCTCTGCCCCGCCTTGGGAAAGGCCTTGGGCTTCTGGAGGGGAAACCCTCAAGCACAACCTGCTTGTGAGGGGAGGAAAGAGAGAAAAGGGAAAGGTGCAAGCCGAAGGAGGAGCCGAGCAGGTTGGAGAGGAGGCCAGAGCCAGGCTGGGCCTGGCCCGCACAGGGAGCAGCCGGACAGCTCGGGCAGTGTTTCCGAAGTCAGGACTGGGCTTTTGCCTTCGGGCTCCTCCGGACGCAATCCGAGGCCGGGCGTGGGCCTCCGGACCTCCCGGGATCCGGGGCGCCCCCACGGCCGCGCGCTTGTCTCGCCCTCGGGATTCGTTGCGGAGGTCTCAGGCCGGCCCGGGCGAGGGGTCGCGGCCCGCTGCGCGCGCGGGGCCCTCGGGTGCTGGCGCCCACGCCCGCCCCAGCCCGCAAGGAGGGGAGCCGCCAGCGGCTCGTGAGCACAGTGTACACTTTATTTCAGACTACAGGTTTCTGAACATAATAAAATCTTTGGCTTGTAGCGGCGGTTCAGTCTCGCAGTCTGTGGGGTCGTATTTCTCAGCAAGTCTCCGGAAAAACGAAAGGGGGGGGCAGGACAGACAGACGGACAGAAGGGGCCTGGGAGGTGGGGGCGGGGGAGGGGGAGACGGGGGGAGGCCAAGGGCAGACACGCGAGGGAACACACTCTCACGCACACAAAGAAAAGTCCCAGAGAAACGGGGGCCAGCGATGCGGGGCGGGAGGCACCGGAGGAGCAACGACATTCAGAACAGGCAACGAAAACGAAACTGGGCCGGGGGCAGCGAGGCGGGGGTGGGGGATAAAATAATTATAATAATTATAATAATTATAACAATAATAATAAAGGAGATTAATAAAAAGTCCAGCAAATAGAGATCGCTACACATATTTCTTTTCCTTACCTGAAATTAAATATATACAAGGTCGTAAGCGGTTTGGCTAGATAGAGCTTTAAGGAGTTCGCAGTTTCGCCCCTGACACCGTGAACGGGGAATAGATCTTATTTTCCGATAGCACCTGTCCGAGTCTTTCTCCCCCTTTAATCATGTTTCGTTCCAACGTGACTCTCCGTTCTGAGACGCTCGCCCGCTGGCCCGCGCTCCCGCTTCCCTGCTGCTCCCTCCCTCCTGGTGCGGATTCTCCCTCCCCCGGCGGGGCCGGCCGGCCGGGCGGGCGGCGGTGCCGGTGCCGGGAGGGGGCGCGGGCGCGGCGGCCGGACCGCGCGGCCCCAGCCGGCGGCGGCTACTCGCTCTCGTCTTTGTCCTGGACCGTGGTGGTGGAGTGGTTGTACAGTCCCTGCGCCATGAGGTGCAGCGCCAGGCCGTTCTTGATGCCCGTGGCCTTCTTGATCTTGGCGCGCTTGTTCTGGAACCAGATCTTGATCTGGGACTCGTTGAGGCTGAGCTCCTGGGCCAGGGTCTGCCGCCGCTGCTCCGTGATGTAGCGGTTGGCCTGGAACTCCGCCTTGAGTCTCTGCAGCTGCTCGGCCGTGAACGCCGTCCGGGGCCGCTTGTCCTCCTTCTCGTTCTTCTTCTTCTTCAGCTTCCTGGTGCGCGGACCTGCAGCGAAGGAGAGGGCCGGGTGGGGGTGGGGGTGGGGACGGAGGGCAGAGGGGAGGGGGAGAGGGCAGAGGAAGCCGTGAGAATTGCAGGGGATCGCGCCCCGCGCTTCCGGGGCGCCAGCGGAGGCCCCGCTGCGCCCCCAGCTCCCTCCCGCCCCTAGCCCCGAGAGCAATCGCGGGGCCGCTGGGGTCGGCCGACTCCCCTTCTGGGGGACCAGAGGCGGCGGAGGAAAACCGGCCACGGCTGTCTGTGCACCCCACACCCCAATTCAGAGAGCCGCGGGCCAGACTTAAATCCCACAATCCAAGATGGAGAGACCTTCGGAGCCCCGGCCGGTGCATCCCAGAGTTGGAGGTCAGGGGCCTGCTGTCTTCACAGCCCTGGAATAAAAAGAGGCTCAAGACCGGGCCAGTGAAGACACCGGGGCAGGACTGCCCTGAGGAAATTGCCAGCCTGCAAAGGAATCCTCCAGCTGCCTTCTCGAGATGTGCACCTCCACCCAGTACTTAAAATAAGACCCCAT
Source organism: Vulpes vulpes (assembly GCF_048418805.1). NCBI lineage: Eukaryota > Metazoa > Chordata > Mammalia > Carnivora > Canidae > Vulpes > Vulpes vulpes. The sequence goes on along the minus strand of NC_132784.1, from coordinate 11,219,985 downwards.
CTGCTTATAGCCATTGACCCCAGAAAACAAGGGGACGGTGAGGGGCTTGCCTAGATCTCCGGCCATATGTTCTCTGTGCCTCTCCTTTCTCTTTGGCCTAAAGGAAGCCCTTTCTAGGGTCCCAGAGAGACACTGAGGGTCTCAGGGAGACACTAAGCACCCCTTTCTCTGAAGGGAGGGGGAAAGGCTTTCACCCAGTTACACATCTTACCCACATGACCCTGGCCCCCAGGGTTCTCTGCTTGCTTTGCCCCTTGGATGGTGCCAGTAAGAAAGAGCCCACTGTCCCCATTCCTCTACCCGGCTGCGCAGGCACGGTCTCTCTTCTCTCTGTCTTTTGAACACGTAAGCTACAGTTTTCAGGATTGAAAAGTCCTGTATAACAAAAACAGGCCAGATCCGCTTCCCCTGCCCATCTATGACATTTGCAAGGAGACTACATCCCTCCTCCCCACCCCCCATTCAGGAGCAAACTATGGGCAGAGGTCAAGAGACAGAGGGACAACAGGGACAGAAATCTGTGCTTTGCATCACAGATGGATATGGGAAGAGGCCCCAGCAAACCTCCCCAACAAGGTGAAGTCTCTCCCAAAACCTAGTCTGAGAAGAAAGCTGCTATGGAGTCCAGATCTGGAGAGAGGAGGGGGAAAGAGGAGGCAGCTTTTAAAGCCAGAACCTCTGTCCATCAGCCTCAGACCCAAGTCCTCCGGCATTTAGGCATTTACTTGGCGGGCCCTACCCTGGTTATGGGAGCTTCCTGAGCCAAGTTAAGTCCCTGTCGTGCCTTTTAATATCTGAAACTGTCTGGAAAGAAGGGTCTTCACCAGCATCTCCAAACCTAGCAACAGAAGGGCAAGCTGGGCTGCTGGCTCCAGGGGCCGACCAGAGCCTGGGGTTACTAGCTGTCCTGTGACAAAAGAGTCCAGGCCCGGCTGACTGCAGCGACTCAGGTCTGGGTTGAGGTTCATCTCCGTGAACTGCCCATGCAGGAGGAGCCAGTACCCTGCCTCCCCAGGCACCGAAGAGAGAAAGCAGCCAAGAACAAAGGCAAGGCCGGCTCCTAAGCTGGGTGCAGAGAGGACTGAGAGGTGGGGTGGGGAGGAAGGACGGCCTCGGTTTAGATTAGCAATTAGCTGAGCGGGCAAAGATGTGTACATCTCCAGAAAGGCCCCGCTGTGCGTTGTGCGTCCCGGACGTTTGTGAGAGGGTTGTGTATGTGTGTGCAGAGGCGCGGACACTTGTAATAAAATCGTAGCCTCCCGGCCGGCCTGAGCCTCACAGCCTGACAGCTCAATCACTCTATCCATCAGGCGAGTCAATCAAAGCAGCTTTTCGGAGGTTCAGGGAGCCCGACGTGTCAATAACGGGGCTCGAGATGGCGGGGGCTGATAGCGCGCATCGATCCGCGCCCGGCCGGCAGCCGTGGGGAGGCTAGACACCAGCCGGAGTGGAGCGGCGCGTGGCTACGCTGTGCCCGGCCTCCCACCGGACCCGGTGCCCGCAACGCCAGCTGTAGGCCGGACCCCTGCCGTCCTCCTCGATGCGCCCACCGGCCTCCCCCGTGCTGCCGCCCCGGAAGGTGGGCAGGCCCCAGCCTCCTCTCCCGGGGCCTAGGGCTGCCCCCGCGCACGTCTCGGCCTCGGGGTCTCCAAGTGCGAGGGACAGGCGGAAAAGGGGCCTAAGGCAGTCGAGAAAAACAACCTATAGCTGGAGGAATCTGCTAACTGGCAGAGCCGAGGAAGAAAGGAGTGAAGGAAGTAAGGGGCAGGGCCCGGAGGATGTGCGAGCTGCAGGACGGAGCTGCCGAGGAGGCTGCCAGTCATGCCCCGAGCCCCCGCGATCCGGCGGCGGGAGCCTGACCCGGCTCCTCTCCGCTCCCAGTGCCTGCGAGCGGCAGAGGACCAGGAGCGGGGGCTCCCGGCACCATCTTTCCCTGGGTTCTACCCACCCGGGTCAGACTCTCCGGCTTACCCGGCCTGGGGAGGAGGGACAGCGATCAAAGGCTTTTCTCTCTCTTTCTGTGTGTTCTCCAATCTATCTCTCTGTAAATGAACTTTCCTCAGAAAATACCGACATGGTATTTGTGTCTGTATGAACACAAGGTGAGGATTATTTCTCTGATGAGAGCCTTGCTCCACTTGGGCCTCCGCAGGACCTGGCTGGCGGGATTTCAGAGCCCGATCCCTAGGCCCACCTTCCCGCCGGCTCTCAACACCCCTCTCCCTGGAAGGAAAATCAATGACTGGTTGTGGGTTTGTTTGTTTGTTTGTTTGTTTCTTAAGGATAATAAAGGTAAAAACACAAAGAAGGCCCGAGGGGCTCGGAGTTCCAAACAGAAGGATCGAGCGAGACTCGGGCTTCCCGTGCCAGGAGCTGCAGCCTCTCGAGTGGCGGCCACAGAGGCCAGGAGCGCGGAACTGGGGGCACAGCCGACTGCGACCGGGACGGGGGCGAGGAGGAGGAGGAGGAGGAGGAGGAGGCCGTGAGAGAAGAGAGCACCCGAGGCCGGGTCTGTTCTCCCCGGCCCCGGCGGCGGGGAGCCCTGGGGGCGTCCGCGGGGCGCAGAGACGTGGCGCGGCCGCGGGCTGGGTACTCACCGGAGGACGGGCGGTCCGAGTAGCGCGTGCAGTACACCCAGGCGGGCCACACGAGGGGCTGCTGCGAGTCAGTCTTGACCACGGGCCCGCCGTTGGCGGAGCCCATGAGCAGGATGGCCGGGTTGCCGTGCTCCGGGTACTTGGCGCCCTGCGCACTGGGGCTCCCCACGCCGCCCGCGCTGCCGCTGCCGCTGTCCGAGGGCTTGGCCGCCGCCGCCGCCGCCGCCGCCGCCACGGCCGCCGCCGCCGCCGCCGCCGCCGCCGGGTTCCCGGCTTTGGACGCGCCCGCGCCGCCGCCGGCTGGCGGAGAGCCGTCGGGAGGGCCACAGTTCACGTCCGGGGCGCACAGCAGCGAGGCGGCGCCCGGCGCCCGCGTGCCCAGCGGGTGGACGGGGTCTCTACCTGCGCCGGTCTGGCCCCGCTCGCGCTCGACCCGGCCTCCTCCGGCGCCTCCTCCGGCCGCCGCCGCCACCAAGAGCTGCGGCGGCGGCGGCTCCTTTTTGCAGCCGAAGTCCGGCCTCAGGATGTTGTCGATGAAAAAGTTGGTGGTGCGGTGCAGCTGGGCCGCGGGCTGCGGCTGGTGAGCAGGCGCCGCGAGATGCTGCGGCGGCGGCGGCGGGGGCGGGGGGTGCGGGGGGAGGTGCGGGTGGTGGGCCAGGGGCGGCAGGCAGGGCGCCGCGGGCGGCGAGGGGGGCGCGGGCTGCGGGGACACCGGCACGCTGTCTCCATCGCTGCCGCTGCTGCCGCTGGCGCCGGGGCTCAGGCTCAGGCTCAGGCTGCCCGGGGCCGCCGCCGCCGCCGCCGCGCCGAGGCCCGAGTCGCGCTGACTTTTAGGTTCCGGCTGCTGTTCTTCCATGCTCGGCCGCCCCGCCGCCCCGGCAGCCGCGCCGGCCCCCGCCCCCCCCGCCTCGCTCCCCACCCCACTTTGCCAGCGGCCCGTGGGGGTGCGCGGAGGAAGGAGGCCGGCGGAGCCCCGGCGAAGGCACGGGGCGGGCGCAGGAAAAAAAGCCCAGGCGCCTGGCCTGGATCGCCCGCTCTTATCGAGCAGATAGATCTCGCTGTCTCTCCCTCTCTAATTTGTAGACATCCAGATATGGAGACACTTGGCTATTTCTTTCTTTTTTTTTTTTTTTTTCTTTCTGCCACCAGATTCAATGATTTGTTTTAAATGGGGAGTAAGCCACGGCCAAGAAGGAAAAAAAAAAAAAAAAAAAGGAAAAGAAAAGAAAAAAGAAAACAAGAAAAAAAAAAAAAAGAGGAAAAAAAAAAAAGCTCCAAGAAATTTTTTTCTTAAAGGGAAAAAATAGTCTTTAAAGTCTAGCCATCTTCCTAGGCAGTAGTGAGGGGTTTTACTTCCCCGAGTGTCACGCTCAGCTGTGCCCAGAGCGCGAGGCTGGCAGCGCCTTTAATCGCCTTTGCTTTTTTTGCAGGGAGAGCGCGTCTCCGCCAGCGCCGGGGCTGCCTTTTTTTTTTTTTTTTTTTTTTCCTCTCCTTTTTTTTTTTTTTTTTTTTTTCAAATCTCTGACAGCTCGGATCTTTGCACAAACTCTCTCGCTTAAAAAAAAAATCACCCAGGCACACTTTTTGCCTTCAAACCGGAAGCACGTGAGTCAGGCCGCACGTGTGCGGGGCCAATGGCGAGCCAGGACTCGCGCTGACACCCGGGCCTCGGCCCAATGGGCGCGCGCGGGACTTTGCGGATAAATAATCCGGGGGCGGCGGCCGCTGGCGGAGAGGGGGCGCCGCGGCCTGAGCCCCGCGCGTCCGGCCCGCCCTCCCCCACCCGAGCCCGAGCCCCTCCCCCTCTTTCAAGCCAGGACCGAGGAAGGGGCAAAGGAGCCCAGGGAGGGGTGGATTTCGGGGGGGGGGGGGTGTAGGCAAATAGAGAAGCAACTCCATAAACAACTTGTTGGAGAAATGCAGGATTATGGGTGCGTGCGCGCCGGGCACAGGGTCAGGAGGCAGGAGCCTCGGCTCTTTTACATCCTTATGCCTAAGAAACTCAGCCTTTTATTTTCTCTCTCTCTTTTTCTTGTTAGGACGGGTAAAATGTTGTCTGTGTGTGTGTGTGTGTGTGTGTGTGTCTGTGTGTAGGGAAGGGGTGAGACGAAGAGGGTCAGAGATGTGAAATGGACCTAGAGTTGGTTACTTGCAGATAAGCAGTTTATTTTTTCATAAATAGCAAACCCGGAGGCGACTTGCTCCTAGCTAGCACCGTCTGTTTGTCGGTTTTGCAGTGCACGCCGGCCAGCTGCACCAGCTGCACTGCGTGTCCTTTCCGGAGTATCCCTACTCCTGTCCTACCCTATCCTACCCCGTCCGGACCTTCGACAACCCCCCGGGAGCTGTCCTGGCGCCATTAAGCCCAGAGGGCGCGAGAGAGCCGGAGAGCCGGTCGCACCAGGCGCCTGCTCTTTCCCTGGCCGCCTGAGTCGAAGCCATCCGGGCCTCGTAGAGTTGTCCAGGGCGGGCCCCTGGGCCAAGCAAGTTCGAGGGCAGATGCACGCGAGGCACGGCTTTTGGGTTCAGGGCCACCTCCAGTTAGATTTCCCTGCAAAGTGAAATCAAACCGATGAAAGCACTGCACCCCAAGTGTTTGCCCTAGCCAGCTGACGATGTGTACAACGAGTTTAACCCGGTTGCCCAGACGTCTCTGGACTTGCTCCCAACTCCCTGGAGGCCTCTGGCTCTAGCCCTGCCTGTTCTTCCCAAGCTTTGGGGGATCGCGGAGGCTCATGCCAATTCCACACTCACGGAGACTCGTCTCCAGTCCGCTGGGCTCTTTTTTGCTGTTTCCTGGTCGGTCGAGGCACCCTAAAAGTTTTCCCACGCCAAGGATGGAGAGTGGGGGGAGGTGAGGCGCTGGACACCAGCAGGGTTTGTCTGCCGAGCTATTTCAGAGGGCCAGGTGCACACTGTATCCTGCAGCCTGCGGTCCCGGAGAGTGGCCAGAGCGGCTCGGGCAACTTAGGCCTTCTCAGGGATGTTAGCGTGGGGCTCCGGGGGACCTGTTCTCTCTGGCCCCATCCCCGTCTGGGAGCGGAAAAGGGGTCTCTGGGGGGGATATTGTCTTAGAGGACGATACAAAACAATTCCCCCGTGACCAGAAAAGTCACAGAGGGTTGGAAGGAAAATAAAACGAAACCCGCGAAAGGCCGAACCGCCCCAGGACCCGAAGTTTAGAGGCTGGTGGAGAGTGGGAGTTGGTGCTGCTGGCTGCATCCTCGGGTCGGGCCGGCCGGGGGGTCCTCCTCTACTGGGGTTCTCAGAGCTCCCGGTTAGACCTTCCCAGCCGCCTGGGGGCTGCCCGAACCACTTTGGGGAGCGCTGCGCTGCGCCGGCCGGGGTGATCTCCTCGGCCCTCCCAAGCCCGCCCCCCAGCCCCACCTGGGAGTCGGCCGGGTCCTCTTCAGTTCTACACCCAAGGGCTCCCCGAAAATCTCCCGGTGCCCCCACCTTTTCTCCCCGAAATGGGGGGTGGGGTTTTATTTATATTTAAGTTCGCAAAATTGAAATCTTTATCCCGCAAGCGAGCGTGGGTACTTAATTAAATTCTAATTAGGACACTATCAATATCCTATTTAGCCGCGTAGCTTTTGTGCGCCGCGGTCCCTTTCAGCGCCGTAAATAGGGTCTCGACGCCTTATCTCGCCTGCAGGAGACGCCTCGAGAAGGGCTGCGGAAGATAATTTATAGGTTTTAATTACTCTTCATTCCGCCTGATCAGCTTGGCGTTCATCACAGGCCTGTGAATAAAACCCTGGTCAAAAGCTCTGTCACATCGCGCTGGCAAGACGCTTAATCAAAGTGAGCGGCCCCGCGCGCCGCGCGGCCCGGCTCCTCCACGTAATTTCCAGCCAGCTGATAAAGCCAGCTGAATAATGCGGCGGCCCTTTGGAGACACCATTTACAGAAATGACTTTATTGACGGCTTAACGTCGGTAATTCATTTTACCTTTCATGTAGTAGAGCCCGGATTTGTTACAGTAATGGGATGATAAATGCACCCGCGGCCCACGAGCTCCGGCTGGATTAGGCGGCGCTCCGCGCGCTGCCTGGTCCCCCCCACCCACCCACCTCCCCACCTCCCCGAGGCCGGCCTGCGCCCCGGATGCGCCGCACCCAGAACCCTCAGCTCTCCACGACCCCCACCCGGCCCCAAGCCCTCCTCTCCTTCCTGAAAATGAACACACTAGGCTAGCGGGGTGGTGTCCCAGCAAGCCAGCCGGGAAGTGAGGTGTGTGAGTGCTGAGAGGGAGCAAATGTTGGCCCGAGATGGGGGTGTGAGGGGGGTCCAGAGGACTCCGAGTGGGCTCGGGACTGGGCGAGTTGTGAGTATGTTGGGTGAAGGGATTGGGTGTGACTGGAGCGGTGTGTGTGCACACGTCTGAATACACTTGTGTGGCTATGCATTTGGGGGTACTCCTTTCTGCCTTTGAGAATTCAAGGATTTTCTTCCAACCTGATAGATATCCAGGTGGGGATGGCCAGGAGATTGACTGTCGGGAAGCAGGTAGGGAAATCTACAAGGAAGAGAATGGAGTCCCTTTCTTCAAAAGCCCTCTGCTTCTGAGCCAAAGGTATGGAAGTTTGGAGGCACCCAGTGCCCATTTCCGTTGCCTTGACGTTCTGAGTGGTGCAGTTTCCCAGGGTAAGAGGCTCCACAGAAGGCCACTGACCTAGCTACATCTTTGCAATAGATGGTCCCTAAGTTCCACTTCCATACCCAGCTCACATTAAAGCAGAGAATAGGGAAAAAGATATTTTGTTTTAAATGCGGAAGGGCAGAACCCCTATGGTTTATTTCCCCCACTTGAGGGATGGAGGGAGGGAGAGAGGGAAGGAGGGGGCCCAAAGAGGCTTTCACTGGTGGTGGTGTGGGGATGGGGGAAGCCGGATAGAGAGAGACCCCAATCCTACTGCCTCTCTCCCAGTCCCAGATTACTTTCTCTACGTTCTGCATTCTCTGCGGCTAACAGGGGCTTCCACTAAGCAAAAAGGCACCTGGCCAAACAGATAGGAAGTATGTTTATGTGTTTGGGGGGGTGCTACAGAAGTCTGAGGGTCATATAGCAGGAAGACTGATGAGTGCTTTTCAAGGTGAAGGCTGAGAAATTATACCTGTTTCTCCTCTTCCCATTCTTGCAAAAAACCACTTAACAATTTGCAGAGTTGCCCGTGGCTGTGGGGGCCAAAGCCTATATCTGTGTCTATTTGCTTGTGTATGTAAGAATCACAAAGAGAGTCTATTAAAAAAAAAAAAAAACCTTTTGTGTCTGTATTTGTGTGCATGGCAGGAGGCTCGTGTATGTACACTTTAGCGTGTCCACCCAAGTCTGCCCCACCAGCCAGTTGGGCTCGGAGAAATGTTTGCTGAGGGTCTGGGTGCGTGCAGTTCGGAAAAGAGATCTCCCGCCAACCTGCATTTCCGCAGACTTTTGGATTTCGTTTAGGCAGAGACAAATGTCATGGTTCTGCCTGCTTCCACCTCTCTTTTGGGGATGGGTGTGAGGAGAATTGTGAAGGAAAAGCTCTTGCAGCCTGGCCAGGCGTGTGCGCGATGGGCCGAGAGTGCGAGCGTGTTGCATGCACACGGTGGTAATCGCATTTCGAGTGTAGATCAGATGGCGGTGGGGCCTCGTGGCGCGGGACATGAATGAGTTGTCGCAACACAATAGCGTGCAGCCTTCCTACGGGGACTGGGTGACCAGCGGTTTTGTTGGGAGTGAATGCAAGGAGATTTCTGCTACAAGTGCCGCGGTATTATTATGAGCCAGAAGGTCAGACTATACATCGCAGGTCCCCAAAGCCTATAGACCTTGGGAAATGTGGGGCCTCGAGCCACGTCATTGTACCTGACAGTCCTTTCAATAGACTAATTCAATTAGCGCTCTTGGTTTTGGTCTTCATTTGGAAGCGATAATAATGTGGGGGGTGGGTGGGTGCAAGGGGATTCGTTGGGTATTGGTTAGGGATCCTAAGCAATTCTGCCCGAAGCTTGGAGTGGGACTGGGGGAGGCGGGGGAAGGGTAAACGCTGAGATGGGTGGGGGGTGCGTGGGAGGCAAACCATGGAAAATAAAATGCTCTGTTGACTCTAGAAATTGGGGCGGCAGCTTTGTTTGTAGATGGCCCAGAACACTGGGTGGGTGGGGGGAGCCAGGGAGAATTTCTTTTTTTTTTTTCTGTGTGCGTGAAATACACTGGTAAATGTCCAGGTTCCTAAAAATTTCAAAGAAAGAGAGAAAGAAAGAGAGAAAGGAAGAAAGAAAGAGAGAAAAAGAGAAAGAGAAAGAGGAAGGAAGGAAGGAAGGAAGGAAGGAAGGAAGGAAGGAAGGAAGGAAAGAAGGAAGGAAGGTGTCTGCTGTTGGAGGTTGTCCTCTTTGGGGATTTCAATATTTGGATTCTTGTCCCCACCATTCTGCCTTTCACAGGGTTTTTTCCCTCTTATCCGAGGGAGCAGTTCACAGCACGCACCTTTTTGTTCTAGAAACGGTTTGGGTTTTTGTCTGAAGATTTTTTTTTCCTCTCAAGCCTGATCAAGCTGAGAAAATTAAGCCCTTTCTTCACTTGACTGTGTGGAAATGGGGGAAACATTTCAGTGATTTCTGTAAACTGCACCTGGTGGTCAGGATTTGGAAAGGGCTCCCGGGGCCCTGGTTTCCTTATTGAGCCCTGCGGACTGCCTGCGGGGCCGGCGCCGGGTGCCCGGGACGCCAGCTCGCAAACACCCGACTGGTTGCTGCTGGCGGGTAGACTAGCTGGGTTAGGGCTGCGCAGGGATGCTGGAAGGTGAGATGCAGGACCCCTCAGCTCCGATTACAAGGAAAGCCTTCCCCTTCTCTGTATCCCCAAACCACTCTGGAGCTGTACCACCAAGCGAGCCAGGCCCCTGGAGCCGAGGATTTTAGAACTCATGGCTCCCAAAGCAAAGCAACCACACACACTCTCTCTCCATATTTTTCTTCATTTTAATCAGACATCCTGCTTTTCTCCTTACACGGAATTCCACCCAAACACCAAAACTGAAACGCTAATGTTTTATCCTTCCCCACAAAAATAAGAAAACCCAGAGTAAATTCAGCGTCTACGCTTGAATTTTCTTCTCTTTTATTTTGCTGTTCGTCCTCTCTCACCCCTCCCCCTCCCTAGGAGGTTCCCTGAGCCCAGGCACCCTCAGGCCGAGGGGGCCCCTGGCCCACCTCAGTCCCCACCTGTCCAAGTGGCGGCTCCCACCTCGATCCTGCTCGGCGCGGGTCGGAGTCCACACCGACTGGCCTCGAGCGTGTGCACGCCGGTGGGTACCAGTGTGGGAGCGAGTGAGGAGGGGCCAGCGCGGTTTCTGGGTTCTGCTGCCCCCTCGGCTCAGTCCGTGCTCTCCGGGATGTCCGGACCCAACTTCAAAGTTGCGGACAAAAAAAAACCAAAAAACAAAAACAAAAACTCGAGAAAAGAAGAAAAACCGCAGCATCCAAGTCCTTTGCATAGGAATGCCCCTGCAGCTCCAAACAGCGTTCTTACTGCTTGCCCCAGAGGAAACGGTCCTTCTCCTTCCCCTGACTCCCATAGGGGTGAGAGGTTGTCCCTGGGATCTTCTACCACTGACCCGGGAAAAGAAGCAGAAGTCCGCGCACCCAGCTCTCGCTGCTCTGGCTCCTGGCCCGCGCCTTCCCGCCTCCCTCCCGGCGGGCCCCGGAGCCACAGCCAGGCCGCGCCCCCCTTTCGTCCTTGGGGACGCAGCCTGCGGACCCTCACCCGGGAGAGGATGCGGGACTTGCTCCGGGCTCCAGCCGAGGTCGGCGCTGCGGGAGGCTGGCGGGGAGGTAAGGGAGAGAAAAAGTTTAGTCCGGAAGGGGAGCGGACGGGAAGGGCAGTCTCCAGAGCCTGTAGTGGAGAGGCAAAGGGGCGAGACCCTTGTGTCTCCCCCCACGCCCACCCCACCTCCTTCTATCCCAGCCTGGATCGCGTGCGGGTGAGGAGGGAGGGGAGGGGTCACTGCAACGCCGAGGCCTTCCCGGGCCACCTTCCCCATCTGCTAGCTCCTGCAGAAACAGGGGAGAGGGGCGAGTGTGCGCCGCGCGTGCGTACTTGTTCGTGACTCTGTGTGTGAGGCTCCAGGTGAGTGAGTGGGCAAGTGTGTCTGGGTGTGCTCGGAAGGACTGTGTGGATTTTCGGTGTCCCGCTAATCCTCCTGTGCTTGCGCTATGTTCACGTGTGCAAGTGTTGTGTGTGGATGGGCTCTGCACCGTTGTACGTGCCTGTGCGTGTCCATGTGTATAGAGTCTCCTCGTGTGTGTTTTTGTGTGAGCTGGAATGAGAGAGCAACTCCCTTTATGGAGGCTTTGGAAAGTAAGGAGTGTTAAGTCGCAAGCCCCCTCGGGGGCTCTGACCCCAAACCAACTGTTCATCTCTCACCCCTGATAGGAACTATGCAAAGGCGGAGGAGGCAGTTGTTTAAACATAGATTAAAACAGCCACTGTTTTCCTCTTCCTCTGGAAGAAACACCTATGCAGCCCTGAAGTCCTAACCCTGGTTGGGGGGAGGGGAGGTGGGCAACTTGTGGCAAAGGCAAGATCAAAGGGACTCAAAGTGCGTAGACACAAAGCCCACTCTGCAGATCACACAACGGAGACAGGGAGAAGGGAAGGGACTAGGTCAGGGTCCCACAGAGGCCGTCACTGGTCCCAGAGCTCACCAAACCCAGCTCGGAGCCATAGGAGTCTGAGTTTTGTCCAGTGGCCTAAGTCCCAGATGAGAGTGCTGGGAGGAGATGAGAGATAGTAATAGTCTCCATTCCCTGGCTGCCCACCCATTCCATTCCCCTCTAAGTGAGGTTTGCTGTCTCCCCAGTATGTGTGTGTGTGCCTGGGGGGAAGAGGGCCTGAGGCAGGGTCTCTTGGGGTTGGGAATGCAGTGGGACACGAGGGGGAGACACAATTCCTCCTTTGGCAGGGTCTAACTCCAGGCTCTTAGGGTTCCTCCCCAACCTCCTCCCCGAGGGGTTAGCAGCTTCCTCTCCAACCCCACTCACCTTCAGAACTTTCCAGGCTTGAATGGTACAGTTAGGGATGGGGGGCGGCTGGCCTCACTTCCTGCGGAGAGTGGGGCTATTGCCTGCACGTCCCTCCCCTCGCGCCCCAAGGACCCCCGCTCCAAAATTGTTATGCAAAGGAGCCAAGTACGTGATCGAAGCAACAAAGCCAAATATTAGAAGAAAAGTCAATAATGGGTGAGCAGATTAAGAAACCTGCTTTCGGATAATTATTGTCGCAATTGAAAAAAGTGCCGTCTTCCCCTTATTCTTCCCTTATTCTACCTCCACCCTTCAAATATAAAAGAAAAAATACGTGAAGGGTAGGAGTTGGGGCGGGTGGCTGAGAAAGGCGGCAGCCGAGTGCGCGTGAACGAGCGAGCTCACGGATGAGTCGGTTGAGGGATGCTGACGCCCCTAGGGGTGACCCCGAAGGGTCTCGGTGTGTTCTCTGACCCCCGGGCAGAGCCTAGCCCTCTGCACCCAGTGCTCATTGACCCCTTCCACGGAGCGTGAGGCCTCTCTGAGCCCAAGGCTGGAACCAGAGTTTCTAGGGATTGTCTTTTCAAAGCATTAGGCACCTAGCCTGAGCTCCCCCGCTACACCCCTTATTGTCCCCTTTCTCTGGAGAGGGACCCTAGGCCAGCGGCTGGGGCAAGGGCCGAGGGGAGGCGGCGCTGTCGAATTCCCGGCCCGTTTTGCTGTGAGGAACGCGCCACCTGTCGGTGCCTTTGGAGAACTGCAGCTGTGTGGTGCTCAAGACCGAGGTTTATGATCCAAGTCCCCCACCCGAGGGGGGAGAATTTTGGCCTCTTTCCCTGTCAGCCAGCGCCTGACCGAGTGTAGACGACGGGATTCCGGGAAAGGATCCTTCTTGGGATCCCCTCGCCTCGTGAGAGCCAAAGCCCGAGAGAAAAAAACCCACGTGGGGCCCTTTGCTCTGTGATTCAGAAAAGTAGAAAATGCCTGAGACAGCGGGATGGGATGCGCTGCGTTGGGAGTCGGGGACTGGGTTCCTTAGCCCCCTCTCTCTGCAATGTGACCTTGAGCAGGCCCTGGTTCCCGCTGAGCCGGTTTCTTTATTCTAAACTGAGGGTATTAGATTAAACGGATCCCCCTCTCCACTCTGACCTTGAATCTAGCATTGAATCTGAGCCATAAATATAGGCACTTGTGTCTTTTTTTATATCTTCTTTATATATACCATATCTTTTTTTTTTATTTTTATGGAGTTCGATTTGCCAACATATAGCATAACACCCAGTGCTCATCCCGTCAAGAGGCGCTTGTGTCTTATTTTCTTTCCATTTCTAACTCTTCATAGGTCCCGGACCTTTATATGCCATTTATAGCCTAATCTCTTATACATATTTAATGTATAGCTGCTTTAATTATACTATTGTTTTCTCAGTTGTCCAAGGATTTCATTTGATGAGAGTCAGATTGTTTCTCGGCCCGAATTACCTTGGTAAGTGCCCATTTACTAAAATCTTTTTAAAAAGAAAAAAAAAAAACAAGTGAACTTTCTTCACTTTGCAGTGTGAACACGTTGGGGAGGACTCATGTCACGGGGCCAGTGAGAACATAATGGATGCTACTGTGGAAGGCTTAGATGAGAAGACGCAGGCCCTGGATGTGGGTTAGTGTCAAAACAGGACTGAAGAAGTGCCACACCTGGAAAGAACGGTGAGGCTAGGAACACTGCAGGTCCATCCCCACTGCCAGGAGTGGACTGGCCCCCAACCAGAGGACCCGTCACAGAGAACAGAAAACTCAAGCGTTAAGACCAGTGTAGGATAGCTTAAACCTCAAACCACTTCCCCTTGAACTCTCCACGAAATTAATAAAGCATGGAAACCCAGGCAGAGGGAGCAATATGTTGCTCAGGTTACCGGGAGATCGGGTATAACTTGCGCTTCGAGTTCCAGGTTTGCGCCCTCCAGGAAAGCCCGGTTCCATGGGATGGGGCTGTTCTGCCAGGCCTGGCGCCCAAACGTGGGGCCACCTGGCTGAGTTAGGCTGGTTGGGCAGCCGCAATCAGTCCATACCTGACGGAACAGCAGATGGGGCCCCTAACCTGGGTCTTCAGCTTTCCCCGAGTGGCTGTGCAAGGCCCTATCCCCTTATCCACAGCAGAGCAGAGGCCGCACATCCCTTCCCCTGGGACTAAGAAACTCCCCTGGGGACAATCAGAGCATTTGCCACTTTAAACCCTGGACCCTTTACTTTCCCAATGGAGGGGACATTTCTGTTCTTTCCGTCTGTGAGTCCAGGAATAGTTATGCGATGGCTGGCTCCTGGGGGTGGTAGTGAATTTCAGCCTCTCAACAACCCCCCACAACCCCCCACAACCCCCCACCCAAGTGTGATTGAGGCTTGGGGTTAGTGGTCCTATTTAGAGATAGAAAAATCAAGATGGGGAGGTCTGATCATCTGTCCTGTGAACCGCAGTGTGAATACAAACTGAGGCCTGAAGTCTTAGTTGGTGTCCTGGCCCTGACTCCCGTCCCGGTGGTCTGTGTGGCTCAGGGTTTTTCACCGTCTCTCCGGAAGCACAGTACCACTGGTGGCCTCGGGTTTGCCGATTCTGGTTCTTGGTGCCTTAGGACTCATACAGCCTGTGACAGCGCTTTCTTTCCCAGCCCCTCAGCCCTGACCCGTGGAATTCCGAACGTGGCGCCTGCCTTTTGGCCTCTGTATAGCAGTCCTGGGGTCAACTGCCTCCCCACTAAGCCAGGTCGGCCTGGGAAATTGGGAGCTCTAGGCCTGGGCCTAGCACAGTGGGTATCCTAGGACCTGTGGCCAGCCCGGGGCAGACGCTATGGGCTGAGCGGGGTGGGTGTGTGGACACCCTCCTTGCCGGCCAGATCGGGAAGGCAGAGATTCTGTTTCTATCCTGTTGGTCCGCTTGTCGGGACTCTCCCAGGCCGACCACGGAACCCGGACTTCAGGAATCAAGGTCAAGACACGGGGGCGAGTGTGTTGCCAGGAGCTGACCAAGAGGCAGACCAGAGCCAGCGAACCCCGCTCCAGCTTGCGCTGCTCTGACCAGCTTCCAACTTGGGTGGTAGGGCTGACATCGGAAAACGAAGGGATTTATTTTAAACGTTTCTTACATTTCACTCTGACTTTGAGGGTCTACAAAGGGGAGATCGGTGGGGAAGAGAGGAAGAGACAAGGGGAGAGGGAGGAAGAGGGAGAAAGGTTAGAGATGGGGAGGGAAGAGGGCAGAGAGCCAGCAAACCAGCGGATCAGCCCTTCCTCCAAAAAGTGAGGGAAGGATGGCCGAGTAGATAACCAGTATTTATCGGGTTTTTGCTCGGAGCAGGCTCTCCCTCTCTCGGGCCGGGTTAGCTCCTTCAATCTTCCCTGCAACCCATCCTCGGTTTCCTCCTTTTAAGCTGGAGAGGGTGATACAGCCCTAAACTAGCCCAAGCCCGTTGAAAATGGAGAACCCACTGTCCCCAGCTCCCGAGGAGCCAGATGGGGACCGGTGGGCTCCGGGATCTCTTGAGGTCGCCCCGCAGGCCCCACGGAGGACGGAGATTAGTTTCCCTCGCACGGACAGACGCGAGGCCTCGGCGCTCCCAAGGCCTCCAGTCGGCCGCGTCCCGCCAGCCGTGCGCCTTTGGCTGCGGGGGTCGGTCCGGGAGCCCCCAGCCCGCCCTGCACGCCAGCCCCCGCCCGGGACCGAGAACGGGAATCCCAAAGCCTGGCCCGCTGCGGGGAGACCCCGGCTTGCGTCGCACCGAGGGCCCCTCCCGAGAGCCGTGCGGAGGCCGCAGCCTCCCCCGGCCCGCACGGTCCGCCTCGTCTCCAGGCGCGCGGTCCCGAGCGCAGGGATCCCGGGAAGCGCCAGCAGCGGCTCGGCCTCGGTGCCTGCCCTGGCGGACGCGGCAGAGATGCTGGTCTGGACAGGCCCGCAGGCCGCAGCTCCTGGGGTGCCTCCGCCCGCTCCTGGGGCGCCCCCGCTCCTGGGGTGCCTCCGCTCCTGGGGCGCCCCCGCTCCTGGGGTGCCTCCGCCCGCTCCTGGGGCGCCCCCGCTCCTGGGGTGCCTCCGCCCGCTCCTGGGGCGCCTCCGCTCCTGGGGCGCCCCCGCTCCTGGGGTGCCTCCGCCCGCTCCTGGGGTGCCTCCGCCCGCTCCTGGGGCGCCCCCGCTCCTGGGGTGCCTCCGCTCCTGGGGCGCCCCCGCTCCTGGGGTGCCTCCGCCCGCTCCTGGGGCGCCTCCGCCCGCTCCTGGGGCGCCCCCGCTCCTGGGGTGCCTCCGCCCGCTCCTGGGGCGCCCCCGCTCCTGGGGTGCCTCCGCCCGCTCCTGGGGTGCCTCCGCCCGCTCCTGAGGCGCCCCCGCTCCTGGGGTGCGGCATCGTCGCCACCCCGCCCCCAGGCTCAGTGGCTGGGCTCAGCGTCTACTAGGGGGTCGCCAAAGCCCAGACTTTTCAGACTTGCCCCCTCCCCTCCCCTCTCCCCCACCCCACAGCAGCCGGCGAGGACCCGACTGGGATGTACAAGGAACTCAGGTCCCGCAAAGACAAGCCTGCCTCCGAGCTTCCCCAGACTCGCGCTTCAACTGTCCCAGTGCGGATAAGGACGGTGGGTGGGTCCCGGGGGCGGGTGAGGCAGGTGGCAAAACCTCCAGGACCCAGCGTTTCCCAATCACGCCGGGGCGGTCACCCCTCAAGGTCGCTTCTGTCCCGGTCCTGGCAGTCCATTGGGGGGGTCGCCCACCGAGTCGCCCGGACAAGCACCCGGAGTGGGGATAGGGAGGGAAGGAAGCGAAGCCTGTGGGAGGGAAGGAGGGGACTCTGGACCGGCACTGCCAGGAGACACAGCTCTACCGCCCGATCTTAACCCCAGGTCGCCCGCAGGCCAAAGGGAAACATAACCCCGTCCCTACCGCCGAACGTGCCTCGGCCCTATGCAAAAGGGGCATCGTTGGTTCCACCCCGGGCCACGGAGAAGGACTTTCAGGGAGGCGGAGAGAATGGAGGTGCCTGGCTCGCTTTAGCAAAGCACAGGTGTGTGCGAGGTGGGGCTGGGGTTGCTCCCCCAGGGTGGTGGGAACCTACAGCTAACCGCCCAAGATTTCAGGCGTCCCTCCTCCGTTGCGCCTGGGCTGCATCCCTCCCCTTTCCCTCTTTCCCGAAGCTTTAGCAGGGAGGGAAATGAGAGGCCTTGTACCAAAAAAGGTATTATTGTCTCCGAAGTAGAACCTATGGCTTCTCATGACCCTTCTGGGGCTCTAAGGCCCCAGAGAGAAGCCTCCAGAGGCAGCGGGAGGCAGAGAGGCCTGCACCCACCACTCCTAGTTTTAACAGACGGAATTGGAATTAGGATTTGTCAAACACTAAAGCCATCCTATCAGAGCGGCCTTAGGTTTGGGAATCACCACCCTGGGATTTTTAAAGTTACTTTAATGGAGAGGTTTGGAATGAGACTAAGGGTGTCAGCAGTTTTGAATAAAAGTGAACTTGAACTTGACTGACACAGGCCTTTTTTTTTTTTTTTTTAAGGTGTCTGAACCTTCAATCACAATATACCAAGGAAGAGACTCCACCCCCACCACACTGCTGGAGGTTAATGGGTGCCTTGATAGACAAGACCTGGGGCTTGGGGATGCAGAATTTGCAGGGATTTGGGGGGCAGTGATCTTACCTGGGTCACCGGAGAGAATAAAAGCCAAGTAACTATTCAGCATCCCCTCTTCCCCACCAACCTTTAGCATTTCTCTCTTCCTCCTGTCAGTCTCCCAGCTATCAAGTGTGGACTCGACAGGAATGTTGCAAGGAAAAACTAATTAAACGGCAGTACAATGCTTTGAAAATATTAAGTGTCATGTAAATGCCTAATGCTAATAATAATCTTGATGGTGGTAATTATGTGCCAGGAAGCGCATCCCAGACAGCCCAGCACTGAGCCCAAATGTGCACGTCTCGGAGGATCCTATGGAACGCCCATCGTTTCTGCTCCAGCTCAGAATGGCCTGGTGGAAGACGGGAGCTCCAGGTAACGCCCCCATCTCCAGAGAGGCAAAGTGGGGGGGGTGGGGGGGGCAAGAGTCCTTAACTTACTGCGCTCTCTGCTACAGAAGCCCCATCAGGCCAGTAGAGTGGGGAATTGGAAATTCTGAGGGAGTGGCCACAATGGGGCGCACCCGACGGGCTCCATGGTACATTCGTGTCCAGGTCTGACCTTTGTGAGCTGGATGCCTTCTTGTTTCCAGAACTTGGTTAAGACATTGCCGCGGAGCCTCTAGGTGGATTGAAAGAGAAGAATGTTCTCTTAAGGACACATATCCCTCGCTTCTCTTTCCCCCAACTCTGAACTCTGGATGGGAGGGGCATTGGGGCTCTTGGATCTTCTCTTCAACATTTTTCTAGTTTGATGAAACACCAGGCCCTCCCAGAATTTACAGTTTCCTTATAAGGCAATTTGCCACCACCCATCCCTCACCCCCATTTTCTCCAAACGGAAGCTTCCAGATACCGCTGCCACTACCGCTGGCCTGGAGCTTTGGGGCACTGAGGTCTGCCAAAACCAGTGGGGACTCTGAGGCAGCAAATTATGGTGAGTCATGATGGAGGCTTTTGGGAATTTCCACCCCAGAAATCACTGGGTCTTGGAGGGGTTTTATACAATCACCTAGATACTTAAATGACACTCCTCACCCTTGAACCTGCCCTAATTTCATTTCTTAGTGACTAGGAGAGTAGTTACAAGTTTAGGCTCCTCTAACTGCCGTTCTTGGGTCTCCCTCAATTTGGTTTGAGGTTTAGCTTTTACTGCAACATGATGACATACCCCTTCCCATTTGGGAAGTGACTGATTTTTGATGGTGATAGTGCCCTGACTATTTATTTAAAGATTTTATTCATTTATTCATGAGAGACACACAGAGAGAGGCAAAAACACAGGCAGAGAGAGAAGCAGGGTCCCTGTAAGGAGCCCGATATGGGACTCGATCCCACATCCCAGGATCATGCCCTGAACTGAAGGCAGACATTGAACCACTGAGCCACCCAGGCGTCCCTATAGCTGGCTTTTGAAATTTATTATTCAATAAAATAAATTTATTATTCAAATGAAGCAAATTCTTGTCTACATTTTTTTTTTTTTTTGTAGAGAGGAGGGTTAGGGGCAGAGGGAGATGGAGAGAGAGAATCCTGCCCAAGGTGTGAGCCCAACATAGGGCTCGATCTCATGCCCCTGAGATAAAATGACCTGAGCCAAAATCAAGAGTCAGACCCTAACTGACTGAGCCACCCAGGTGCCCCTCTTGTCTACATTGAAAAACAAATGCTTTGTTTTATTTAGGTTAAGGCTTCGGTAACTCAAAAATGCCCTACGTTTAAAAGTGTCATGTAGGGCAGCCCTGGTGGTGCAGCGGTTTAGTGCCGCCTGCAGCCCAGGGTGTGATCCTAGAGACCTGGGATCGAGTCCCACATTGGGCTCCCCGCATGGAGCCTGCTTCTCCCTCTGCCTGTGTCTCTGCCTCTCTCTCTCTCTATGAATAAATAAATCTTTAAAAAAAAATAAGTGTCATGTAAATGTACCTTTAAAAATAACCCTTTTTACATGTCATATAGAAACAGGTGGTTTCCCAGCTAATTCCCTTTTTAAAAGGCACTCGAATGGTTAACAACTGTGGCAGCTTTAGGGTTTGGGGTTTAGGGCATGTTAGATGCGTTAAACTTTGAGGAGGTTTATGAGGTCAGACACTGACCACACACAAACACAAACACACACACACACACACACACAGAGTCCAAAGAAATTCTGTAGTTTGCATTTCACACTTCCCTGTCCGAATATAGGCTTTGCTTTTTATTTCATCTTCGGATCCCATGCCCAGCCTCCTCACATATGTTCTAGTTGAGAAATGGTGATGCTTGTGACACACAGGCTCGCAGGCCAGCAGGCTGACCTCAGGCCACCGCCCTGCCTGCCATGCCATCCTGCTTGCTGCTTCCTTGGATAAGGAGAATCTCTACCCGAAACCCCTCACATGCGAAACCCCTCACAGTTCCCAAATGCCAATGTCGTTTCGTTAGGAAACGACAATTCATGCAATTCAAAACTGTGATTGTTCCACTGACACCCCCAACCTCTCAAGCGACCTGGAAGGCAGGCAGGCACTTCCAGGCTGTAGATTGTATAGTCACACATCTGGGACAGTGGGTTAGTGAAGCGTGGTGGCCCTTCCCCAGCCCTGACTTGTTTTCTGGCTTGAGGGGGCACCGCCGCCTCCAGCCTGCTCCCAGTCATCACTGCACAGGAGTGCGAGCTGTGGTCTGAGAACTTTTGGGGAAAAAAGTGGAGTTAGTAGGCACAGCATCACTTTTGTAACTTTTTAACAAGTTTGTTTTGTTGTTGGTATACTTAGCTCCCTCCCGAGATTCCTGATGCATCATGAAGAATCTGCTTCCAAATCAGATAAGTCACCGAGTGAAACACATTTGATGGTGCAGATAAATTTTTACAACAGCTGTGGAGTCAGCCTGGGTGTTTTCATAAAGATACTGTTCACCAGAAAATATTCTCTCCCCCAGGAATTTCATAGCAAACATTTTGTTTCACATTTTGGCACTTTGGTTCTCCTTGGTTGGTGGTAGGGGAGCGTGGGGGTGGAGCTGAGGAGACGGAGGGGGCCTGGTTCTAGATTACAGGGAGGATGCAAGGAGAGGATGGGGTTCTGTAGTGAGACACCCCAGGCTCTGGCAAACCCCTTACCCATGCCACCCGAAGCATGGAAGCTTGGCCCACTCTACTGGGTGCTTTTACCACCACCACACACAGGACTCCCAATCTTTTTTTTTTTTTTTTTTAAGATTTTGTTTATTTATTCATGAGAGACACAGAGAGGGAGGCAGAGACATAGGCAGAGGGAGAAGCAGGTTCCCTGCAGGGAGCCTGATGTGGGTCATGATCCCAGGACCCTGGGACCACGCCCTGAGCCGAAGGCAGGGGCTTAACCACTGAGACACCCAGGTGCCCCCAAGACTCCCAATCTTTATTTGACGTCTGTAATTCTATGCTGAGTGCTGTGCTGTCTGTGAGCTGTGGGAACTCACTCATCTTATTTAATAATTTGGGTTAACTTTAAAAACACTCTGGTTCAAGCAGGCTGTTCAGGAAATGGGGCTTCTATTCTGGGGTTACAAGCCCTTCTCCCCCACCTCCTCCATGGGCCGTCAACACAGTGCCAGACACTGAAAAACAATCCCTCCAGAAACTCAGATGTTTCCACACTGTAGGCTGTTTGGCTCTGAGATCTGAAATGTTCAGCATTTTCTTCAGATAATAGCAGGTTAGCAGGTCCCACAATAGCCTGGGAGATTAGGTTCCCCTTCCGCCTCTCCTCAGGAGTCCACAGAGTAGAGTGGGTCAAAGGTCTGTAGAAACCACCAAACTGAAATGCTCCCTAAGCCTGTAGGGCCTGGGGTGGGGGTTCTGGGGGGCAGCAATAGCTCCCTAAGATGTTTCCATTTCTGTCCAGTGGACACTCCTCCAGCATGTCTAGATGAGATGCCCTGGCCCGGTGTGAGGTCCAGAGTGGCACAAGGGATGAGAGCACCAGGGCTTCCAGAGCGGGCAGGCTGGCCTTCCTCCAGCATGTGTCCCAGGGAAGCTGTTTTGATGGGAAGCCTGACAAATTCAGCTAATCAGGGCAGCTAATGTGATTGGAAAGGTGGGAGAGAGTTACAGGTTTTGAACTCGCTTTGCTATGACACATCTCTGGTGAGCCAGAGTAACTTTCCTGTGTTCTCTTAGTTTTTCCCATGGAGGGAAAACCTTGTGGCCCACATCCTTCTGTAAACCCATATCCCAGGTCTCCAGTCTGTGAGTGAAAAAGGAGAAGAGTGTGTCACAGTTATGAAGATTACAGGGAGCTGATGGTGAAATTTCAGGCATTATCTAGCAGGTGGCAAAGATTCTGGGGAATCCAAGCTGTCTCTGTGCTAGCTGATAAATCATCCTTGCACTTGGGATGAATTCTCCTTGGTCCCAATAGCCCTTCATTATATGTAAACTATTTCTCAGAGCCGGTGTGTGTGACTTTGTCTCAGCTCTGCCAGCAGAGTGGCCACTGGGCACTTGAAATGTGGCTGGTCTGAACTGAGATGTGCTGACAATGTAAAACGCACACCAGGTTCCAAAGACTTAGCACGACAAAAGGATTATGAAGTATCTCATCAATTTTTAAGATATTTATTGTATGTTGATACAATAATATTTTGAATATTGGGTTAAATAAAACATTATTACAGTTTATTTCATTTGTTTATTTTTAATTTCTTTTAATAGCTATAAAAACATTTAAACTGGCTAATGGGCGCTAAGGAGGGCGCTTGATGGGATGAGGACTGGGTGTTATGCTGTATGGTGGCAAATTGAATTCAAATAAAATTATTTTTAAAAATAGCTATTAAAACATTTAAGATTATATACTCAGTTCGCATACAGAGCTCACATTTTATTTCTTTTTTAAACAAAATATATTTTTTATTTGCGAGAGAGAGGGCAGGAGCAAGGGGAGGGTCAGAGGGAGAGGGAGAAGCAGACTCCCCAACCGGCAGGCAGCAGAAAGGTGGGGGGCTCCATCCCAGCACCTCGGGATCATGACCCAGCCACTCCTCAAATTTTATTTCTATCTGACAGTGCCGGCCTAGGTAATGCCCTCCCTTATGAAACTATTTTGAGGACTTGCTAATTAGTTCTTTGTTATCCACATGAATGGAGGCGCTCTGAGCCTCCTTTCTCCTGGATGGGAACCTAAGGGCTGACAAAATCCGAAGCCTTAGTGGGTTCATCTCCAAATACTGGCTTCTGGCGACATCGCGTGGCTACTTCTGGGTACTACACCAGCCACAGGCGCTGAGCGCAAGTCCCCAGTCCCCTGCTGTAGGGACCCACATTCAAAGAGCCAATAAATCAGAAATCCTAAACTTGGAAATGGCTGTCATTCCCCTTCATCTGTCCTCTTTATCCTCTTCACCCCATTTCAGCAATATTGCCATATCTGCAATATTGGGTCTCACCTACTAACTCACTGGGAGGTTTGCCTTTTTAGCAGAGAGACCAGCTCTACACTCTACCGGAAGATAGACATGCAGGCCTGGCCACTTCACTAAAGATTCAAGTAGTCTTAGGGAAGCCATTCAACCTCTCTGAGTCCCCTTTTCCTTCAAGTGCAAAGTAAAAGGTGATAGCAGATGACCTCTAAACTCACTTCTGGCTCCCCAAATCCATGAGTCTCGTGATAGATTTTGAGGCATAGATGGAGAGCCTCACTGCTAGTGACCTACAAGAAAGGCGCAGGC
Source organism: Vulpes vulpes (assembly GCF_048418805.1). Lineage (NCBI taxonomy): Eukaryota > Metazoa > Chordata > Mammalia > Carnivora > Canidae > Vulpes > Vulpes vulpes. The sequence continues at coordinate 11,197,039 of NC_132784.1, read as the reverse complement.
TGGGGCAGCCCGGGTGACTCAGCGGTTTAGCGCTGCCTTCAGCCCAGGGCCTGATCCTGGAGACCTGGGATTGAGATCAAGTCCCCTGTCAGGCTCGACACATGGAGCCTGCTTCTCCCTCTGCCTCTCTCTCTATGTGTCTCTAATAAATAAATAAAATCAGAAAGAAAGAAGAAAGAAAGAAAGAAAGAAAGAAAGAAAGAAAGAAAGAAAGAAAGAAAGAAAGAAAGAAAGAAAGGTATAGGCTTTGGATCAAGGAGGTGATTCCTTGGCGTGACTGACAATGATTCCTAAGAAGGTAATAGGGCTCATCATGAGCACAATGGCTATCATTTGTGAAATGAGTACTTTACAGACACTCTCTCTTTTAATCCTTATAGCATCCCACAAATTAGGTATTATCATATCAGTTTAAAAAAATGTTTACTGGAGATCCCTGGGTGGCTCAGTGGTTTAGCGCCTGCCTTTGGCCCAGGGCTCGATCCTGGAGACCTGGGATCCAGTCCCGCGTTGGGCTCCCGGCATGAAGCCTGCTTCTCCCTCTGCCTGTGTCTCTGCCTCTCTCTCTCTCTCTCTCTCTATCATAAATAAATAAATAAATAAATCTTTGAAAAAATGTTTACTAATACTATACTGATAAACTATATGTGTGTACACAAATGTGTAAATTTAAAATCATAGTACTACGATGCATACTTTGAACTACCCAGAGAACTAGAGCATCAGTGCCGACTTTCTTCTACGAGTTTACCCTCCTCCTCCATCTTATCCTCTGTCTCTGCTCTGAGTCATTATTAACCCAAATTGGTGTTTTTCATTTGTTTGTTTTTTTTTCAATTCATTATTGTTTAATTTTGCTTACATTTGGGGTTTATAAAAGAGTGGTCATGTGGTCTTATGGGACTTGTTTTTTCACATTATATTACTTTTCTAAGATTCATCCATGTTACCTGTAACAGGACTTGGGTCATGGTCATAGTTGTATCAGACTTCACTATTGGAATATACTTCAACTTATTTATCCATCCTCCTGTCCATGGACACTTGGGGTGCTTCTAGTTCTTTCTGTGAACATTCTTATTCATGTCTTTTCTATACATTTGTAATAATATCTCTAGAAGACAATAGAAAGATCGGTGGAGGGAGAGGTGAACTGATAAAGTAGAGAGGGTATTTTTTAGAGTGACAAAACTGTTCTTGAATAAACAGCAGAACTATTTAAAGACTTTCACCACCTAGAAGTGGGATACCATGATGATAGGTACACAGCATCGTGTATCTATCAAATCCACAGAACTTCACAGCACAAAGAGTAAACATATATATGTTTTTAAAAACCACTTAGAAGGATGGAAGCACTGGGGTGGCCCAGTCAGTTAAGGGTCTGACTTGATTTTGGCTCAGGTCATGATCTTAACATTATGAGATCAAGTCCTGAGTCAGGCTCCATGCTGGGCAGGGAGCCTGCTAAAGATTCTCTCTCTCCCTCCCCCTCTGCGCTCTCTATCCTATAAAAAAAAAAAAATTAGGATGTCAGGGGATCCAATGAAGAAATGCTGATAATAAGGAGAGAATTTAACTGTATTGCAAATGAATGAACAACCCACTGCAGAGCATGGGGGAAGGTGCTGACTCAAGGAGCAGCTTTGGAAATAAATAGGACTAAGGGTAAAGGGAAGTGCATGAAACATGAAAACACTGCACTCTGCTTAGTAAAGTTGTTTCCCATGGGGCACGCAATAATTATTCTGATATTGCTAAACAGGTATGCTGGAATCGAACAATTGAATAAATGGATGGCAGTGGGTGGGAGACTGGTTTCTCATTGTTGGAATGGGAATTAGTAAATCAAGGGGAGGAAGCCAGAATGACCCATGGTGATAATGGGTCCAACTTGGAGACACTGGTAAAAGATCGCTTTTAGCTTAATATTAATTCAGATGGTTATATATAGAAAGCTACATAGGTATGTGTCTGTATACAGATTAGTACACACACAAACATATTTCTTGTTCTATCAACTGAGAGAGCCCAGAAGCAATGTCACCCCAGTAACAATAAGCACACTGGCACCCATATCGTGGATCCTAATACCATTCTCCTATAAGGAACCAGGGTTCCTTAAAAAAGGGGCTGATTCCGGAACCTGGCAGGACATATACAAGATGAGTCTGGAGCATCTTATAGTGTTAGAAACTAACAAAGTGTACAAAGAACCTTAAAAACATGCATTGATAGAGGCATATCAAAGGGACATAGAAGCCAACAGAAAGAATCCCCAACGGTAAAGCTGAAACAGTTTAAGTTACAAATTAAGATAGTATTGGATCCTAAACTCAAAGTATAAGATAAATACTGATGAGGACCTGCTGATATAAATGACTGAATAAATACATAAATAGGAGAAAAGAGGCAAATCTTCCTTGCAGAAAAATTCCAAATAATTTTTATCCATATTTCAACCTCAAGGAATAGAACCATACATCCCCACTCTGTAAGTGTAGGCTCTGCACAGTGACTCCTTCCCTCTGCACCCAGGGGTGGGGATAAGAGGAGAATCACTGGCCAAGGTGAGATGTAAACAGGTAAGCTGGTGGGGTTCCAACAAGATTTTATTTAGCAAAAACAAAACCAAGCCAAAATGGCCCATAAGCTCTGGTTTATTGACCCAATTCATATATACTTGGAAACAGAATGCTATACCACGTGTATCCAAAAGTCAATTGTTTCCTAAGAGACTGCATCAAAGAAACACCCATCAGAAATGTATTAACACAGAAGTTCCTCTTGAATGATACCTTGCCTGGAATTTAGTATTTTTTTTTAAATTTTTATTTATTTATGATAGTCACAGAGAGAGAGAGAAAGGCAGAGACACAGGCGGAGGAAGAAGCAGGCTCCATGCATCGGGAGCCTGATGTGGGATTCGATCCCGGGTCTCCAGGATCGTGCCCTGGGCCAAAGGCAGGCGCCAAACCGCTGCGCCACCCAGGGATCCCAGTATTTTTTTTTTAAAGTGGCATCTCATTGCATTCTTGTTTTGTATTTCCCTAATTCTAATGGGCTTGTTTATTGTGTTCTCTCTTGAGAAATGCCTGTTCATGGCTTTTGCTCATTTTCTGTTGTGTTGTCTTTTTTTTTTTTTTTGTGCATTAGCTCGAGCTTTTTATGTAGTCTGGATATGAATCTTTTACCAGTTACAAATGTTCCAAATACCTTCTCCTATTTTATGGCATGTCTTTTCACTTCTTTTCTGGTGTCTGTGGTGAAGAGAGTTCTTCAATGCAATATAGTCAGATTTCTTAGTCTTTCCTTTTGTAGTTAGTGCTTTTCTTTGGTCTTGGTGAAGAAATTCTCCTGTAGAGAGATACTCAGGCAGAAAGATACTTCCTGTATTTTCTTTGAAAAATTTTGAAGTTATGCTTTTCACCTGTAAGTGCTCAGTACATCTGGAATTTACACAAAGTCAAACATACATAAATGAGGAAATGATTTAATTTTATTGTTTTCTCTTTGGATAACCAGTAGTCCTGGCCCTAGTGCCCACACTCTGCTGTCTGCAACGTTCCCATCTCATGTCACAGTTTTATATAGAGGTTAGTCTAATGATATGTTTCATTTGTTTTATTTGTCATGTAATCTATAACATTATGATAATTTTTTTTAATTTTCTTTATTTATTCATGAAAGACACAGAGAGAGGGGCAGAGACATAGGCAGAAGGAGAAGGAGGCTCCTCATAGGGAGCCTAATATGGGACTCTATCCCTGGACTCAGGATCAAGACCTGAGCCAAAGGCAGACACTCAACCACTGAGCCTCTCAGGTGCCCCACATTATGATAAATATTAATATCAAATTATTCCCAACCTATTCTACTCAGGAAGTATTGACTACTTTTAATCCTTTGGACTTCCACATATTCTTTAAAATCATCTTATCAAGCTTCATTAAAAGTAGTCCTCCCTGGGAACTTATTGGGACTGCATAGAACGTATAGATTAGCTTAGGAAAAATTGGCATGTTCAGATTACTGAGTTTTCCTATCTGTGAACACATGATATGTCTCTTAATATCTTTGTTTTACAGAAGAGGAAACAAATGAAGTTCAAAGAGATTAGGTGACTTTCCCCAGGTCACACAGCTACTTTAGTGGAAGAGACACCATTTTTACCCAGGGCCATTTTTACTCCAGAAGTCCTTGCTCTGAACAGCCAGACTGCACTATTAATTTGTTTTTTGGGAGGCCTTTCTCCTGGACATTAATCCTTTATAAACAGGTTCTTTGATTGCCCTTTATGGCAGGGTGTCAGGCATGGGCCTGAGAGGACAGTCTCAAAACCCACTGACCAGATGCCAAAACAAACACATGAGCACTTCCCAGGAGAGGAGAGTGTATGATGAAGGGAGAGTCTCTATACCCTTGGTTGATCCATGGCACATGGATGAATGGCTCTAGTTTTTATCTCAGCACAAGATCTGCATGGGAGGAGATGGGACTGTACACAAACAGAAGAAAGTGGAGGGAAGGGATTGATTTAGATTTAGATTAATCAAACCCACGTGTCAGAAGGTTTGAGTTTGAGTCCCAACTCTGTCACTTTCTAGCTCTGCGACCTTGGGCAAGTCATTTAACTTTTCTGAGGCACCATTTTTTCAACTCTAAGGAGGAATATTTATTATTTCTCCCAGAAAAAGTCACTGTGAGGATCAAATTAAATGATGCATGTAACATCCTTGGCCCAGTACCCAGTGTTCATCCAGTGATACTGTGATTCGCTCATGAGCTCTGAGATTCCCCTCCCATCCAGGCTCCAGGGCAGCTGGGACTCAGCAGTCCACTCCCTTGCAATAAAGACTTTCATGGACAGGGGCACCTGGCTGGCTCAGCTTGTAGAGCCTGAGACTCTTCATCTCGAGGTTGAGTTTGAGCCCTACATTGGAGTAGAGATTACTTAAAAATAAAATACTTTTTTATTTATATATACTACATTTTCTTTATCCATCTATTCTATTGATGGATATTTAAGTTATTTACATGTCTTGGCTACTGCAATAAACGTAGGATACAGATACTTTTTGGGTTAGTGTTTTTATTTCCCTACCCAGAAGTGGAATTGTGATGGTTGTTAACTAGACTTATCTTGATGATCATTTTGGAATATGTCCATATATTGAATCATTATGCTGTACACCCGAAACTAATATAATATATGTCAATTATATCTCAATAAAAAAAATGCTAAAAAGAACAACAAAAAATCTTAAAAAAAAAAAAAAAAAGACTTTAATGGACAGAGGGCTCATGACTACAACAAACTTGAAGATCTACCAGTGGACCCAGAGTGACATGACAACAGAAGAGGGGGCCCTGCTCCTCTGAAGTTCACACCATGCCTCCTGCAGCTCAAGTGTTTGCTTACAGCTCTTTTTAACAGGTTCTCATGGAGACGGCAATCAGGTCTTCACAAGGCTCCAGGGCCCCTTGAAGCAGTGGTTAGGAAATCTGATCTGATGAACAGATAAGAAATACTTATAATTAGAACATTAAATGTGAACACAGTGATTACACATACAGTAATCTTCCAGACTATCAAGATAATTCCCAAACAAGTCTTCACTCATAAGGAGGCTCAACATGTTCATTGTATATAATGCCAATCTCCTTGTTTTCATAGACAGCAGTTAAAAACCACAACCCAGCTTGTCTGTATGTCTGCCAAACCTAAAATCAAAGAATTGGAATGAACTGGCATTTAATATTTTTAAGGTATGTCTTTAAATTTTTTTATTGAGGTATGACTTAAATTCAGTAAGTTTACAAATCTGGAGTACCTAGCTTACTAAACTTTTATATCTGTATACACCTGTGCAACCACCACCCAGAACTCATTATTCAACATTTCCCACTCCTAGATGACTCCCTCATGCCCCTGACAGTCACATTCTCCCACAGAGGGAACCTATTACTATTCTGACTTTAGTCACTATAAATGAGTTTTGCCTCATTCTGAAATTCCTATAAATTGAATTAGATGACATGTGCTTTTTTGTGTGTATGGATTCTTTGGTTCAACATTACCTCTATGACAGTTGTCTAGGATGTTACATGCCGCTATAGTTTGCTTAATAACTGCTGTGTAAAAACACATCATATGATATGCTGCAAATCATTTTACTACTGGTGGGCATTTTGGTTGTTTCCAGTTTGGAGCTATTACAAATAAGACTGCTGTGAACATCACTGAGCATGCCTTTTAGTGCCCAACCTGAAACTGTGCACAACCTGAGATTGGTATGAAACTGGAAGTCAAATTTCTGCATTATGACAGGCATTATATTTTCTTTCTTTTCTTTTCTTTTCTTTTTTCTTTTTTTATTCTTATTTTTTAAAAGATTTTATTTATTTATTCATGAGAGACACACACAGAGAGAGGCAGAGACATAGGCAGAGGGAGAAGCAGGCTCCATGCAGGGAGCCCAATGTGTGACTCGATCCTGGGACTCCAGGATCACACCCTGGGTCGAAGGCAGGCACTCAACCACTGAGCCACTCAGCTGTTCCTCTTTCTTTCTTTTTTTTTTTTTTAAATCAGCATTATAGAGGGACAATTTACATGCAGTCAAACCCACCAATTTTAACTGTACAACATGATGGGTTTTGACAAAAGTGTATGGTTATGTACTCACCACTGTCATCAAGATATAAAACAACAGTTCCTTCACTCTAAAAGATCCTCCATGCCCCTCTGCACTTTCCCATCCTCAGCCCCCAGCAACCACTCATCTGATTTCTGTCACTATAATTTTGCTTTGTCTAGAATTTCCTATAAATGGGACCAGACATTCTATAGTCTTCTGTGTCTCATTTCTCTCACTCAGCATAATCATTTTGAGGTTCATATGTGAATAATTAAATTCTTTTTATTTGTAGGATGATCCATATTTCATTGTGATATACCACATTTTATTTTCCTTTTTACCTCTTGATAGACATTTGGGAAATTTTTCCTATTTGGGGGCTTTTGTTAATAAATCTGCATCAATATTTGTTATAGCTCTTTGCCTCTATGTTTTATTTTCTTTGGGATAAATACCTAAAAGTAGTGTTATTGGGTCACATGGTAAGTGTAATATAACTTTAAAAGAAATTGCCACACTGTATTCCAAAGGCGTTGTAGCATTTTGCTTTCCCACCAGGAATGTATGAAAGTTCCAGTTCCTCCATGGCCTCACCTACACTTAGTATAGTCAATCTTAAATTTTAGCCAATTGTAGAAATATACAGTGGTATCTCGTTTTGGTTTTAATGATCTTGTTTTATGCCTATAGACCATTTGAATATCTTCTTTGCTCAAGTGTTATTCACATCTTTTACTCTTTTAAAAGTCGTCTTCTCATTAAGTTGTAAGAATTCTTCATGTATTCAGGATATAAGTCTTTTATCAGATATATACTTTAGGAATATTTTCTTCCAGGCTGTGGTTTGTCTTTTCCTTTTCTTAATAGTGTCTTTGAATAGCACAGATTGATATTTTATTCTGGTCAAGTCCAATTTATTACTCTTTTTCTTTTATAGTTTATGTATTTTGTGTTTTATCTAAGAAATTCTTGCCTACTCCAAGACCACAGAGTTTATTCCCATAATTTCTTCTGTAATTGCCAGAGTTTTACCTATTACATTTAGGTCTATGATTATTACAAGTTAAAGCTTGTTTATTGCATCAGATAAGGGTTGAAAAATACTTTTTTGCATATGGAATTCCAGTTGGTCCAGCACATGTGTTGAAAAGTCTATCCTTTCTCCACTGAATTACCTTGGCATCTTTGTCCAAAAATTATATATGTATATATATGAGAGGGTTGTTGTGAAAATTGAATGAAAGTTTGAAAGCTCTAAGCATCTATAACTGGCACATAGTAGTTGCACAAGAAATATTTTCACATTTATAATCATCTGTCATTATTAATTTATAATTTATTGTTACTTTGGTTAGCCTTTCTGTAAAACAGATGCAATACTACACACCTTGCAGAATTTTGTGAGGATCTGGTGAGGAGTCACATGTAAATAGAATCCCTATCTGTGGAAAGTCCTCAATAGTGTCCTTCCTCTTCTCTGTATGACAGCACTTACAAGTAGACATTCTTTTTTTCCTTTAAGATTTATGTATTTGTTTGAGAGAGAGGGAGAGCACATGGAAGTGGGGGGAGGGGCACAGGGAGATAATCTCAAGCAAGCTCTGCCCTGAGTGTGGAGCCCCATGTAGGGCTCAGCCCCACAACCATTAAGATCATGACTTCAGCTGAAACCAAGAGTCGGATGCTTAACCAACTGAGCCACCCAGCCCCCCCCCCAGTAGACACTCTTTAAACAGCTGTTATCATGTATAACACTGTAACCTGTCATATGAGGAACAATACATGAAAGAATGTTATAAAACTGTCAATGCTAATATTTCATATGAAACAACACGGAGTTATTTTCTACCTTTTAAATTGGCAAGATTTTTTTTAAGATGAAATCTAGTGTTGCTGAGGATGAGGGAACATGAGCACTCTTTTATATTGTTGGTAATACTGCAAATCAACCCAGATTTCCTGCAGGGCAGTCTGGCAACATAAAACAAAACGTGTTAAAACATGCATGAATTGTGACCTAGCAACCCACTTTTAAGAATTTCAGCCTAAGAAGTAATGAAGATTATGGGTTGAGAAAGACGTGCAAAGATGCTCATTGTAATAATGTATATAATCTGGAAAATGTAGAACTATCTAAACGCCTGACATATAGTTAAGTAAATCTCTGTATCTTCGAAATGCAATAATAGGATCTTTTCTTTAAAATGATGTAGTAGAAGAATGTTTTACAAGATATTGAATGAAAATAATAGATTACGTACCAGAATTCCTTTTTTTTCCTTCAGCAATATTTGTCGCCTGGCACTGGTTGGGCACTGGTGTTACAGTAGGGAAGTAGACAGGACAAAAGTGGTCATTTCTCTTTGTCTTTACGAGTCTTCCAGAGAGAAAAAAAAAAAGTGCAGTTACAGAGCAGGGTGTTGAGTGCTGGGACAAGTAAGGGAAAGATGCTAAAGAAATACAGACAGTGGTACCTGGATCATGTTTGACCTGCATTCCCTGTTTATGTGGAGTAGGGGATCCCACAGCAAGTAAGACCTAGCAGAGCCCTGAAGGCTGGGTGGGGGCTAAGCAGAGGCAGATGTGGGGTTGGGGTGAGGGGATGGAAGAGGGTTCTAGGCAAAGGGAGCCATACTGCCACAAGTTCCAGGAGAAGGCTTTTAAGCTAAAGAGTGAACTGATCAGATTCACACTGGAAAAGGACTCCTCTCCTGCTATGGTGGGTGGGTTGGAGCAGATCATGCTGGAAAGCAACAAGAGTGTGTTAGAGACTGTTGGGTAATTAATTCAGGGACAATGATGGCCTCATGTAGGGGATATGTTGGAAAGAGTGGGAGGATTCAAGAGATATTTGTCGAGGATATTGGACAAGGCTCAATGTTTGATTGGATATGGACAGTCGGAGGGGGCAGAGGGAGACACCAACCAGGCTTGCTCCCTGAATCAAGAGTGATCCAACCCAAGGAACACAAGGGAAAAAAAAATTTGGTGGGAGGAAGAAAAAGGTATTGGTTTCCTCCTGGGCTACATCCACTTTGAGTTCTTCTGTCTATACTGGGTAGACAGTTGGGGAGTAGTCTCTAGTTCAGGAGTGTGATAAAAACCGAAAGTAGGGATTCAGGAGTGGCTCATCTCACAGAGAAGTGATAATCAGACACGAGAGGGTGAGTGAGAATACCTAGGCCAATGTTTTTCAAACTGTAGATCTGAACCCATTAGTGGAGTATTACAACAATTTATATTATTAAAAACAAAGAAATAAGAGAGGAAAAACTTCAAAGTGCATTCATAAATAAGGGTAAGAATTGGTATGTGAAACTTTTGCTTTAGATTATGTATGAATAAAATTCCACCATAGGTGCTAAATGGATTGAACAAAATTTTTAAGATTGTACTTATTTATTTGAGAGCATGGGCACAAGTGAAGGGAGGGGCAGAGGGAGAAGGAGAAGTGGACTCCCCACTGGGCAGTGAGCTGATGTGAGGCTCCATCCCAGGACCTGAGCTGAAGGCAGACACTTAACTGACTGAGCCACCCAGGAGCCCCCAGATCAAAATTTTTTTTTAAATCAGGCAGCCTGGGGGGTTCAGTGGTTTAGCACCACCTTCAGCCCAGGGCGTGATCCTGGAGACCCGGGATCGAGTCCCATGTCGCGCTCTCTGCATGGAGCCTGCTTGTCCCTCCACCTGTGTCTGTCTCTCTCTCTGTTTCTCATGAATAAATAAATTTTTTAAACAGATTTTTTTAAATCAATGGCCTAACGTGAGATCACACTGGTGGGAGGTTTATAAAGCAAAGGAGATGAGCCAACAGAGTAGGCTGGACAGGAGTTCTGGGCCTCCAGCAGCAGGATGGAAGTGTACCTTATACCCAGCTTCAGCTTGCCTCCACGGGATGAGTGCAAACATGCACAGAAGCTACGCCATTGCATGTATTTAAATCAATATTTGTGCCCTGTAGTAGGTTAGAGTAGGGATCTTCAATTGAAAAAATAAAAGATAACAATGAGATCCCAAATGAACTCATCAACTAGTAAACAGGTATAACCTATGGGAAGGCACCTGCCTTCTGGATTTCATGTGAGCTCATTTTTCCCTATTAGGATTTTCTTTTAAAGATAATGCAAGTGGGGCAGCCTGGGTGGCTCAGCGGTTTAGCGTCACCTTCAGCCCAGGGCATGATCCTGGAGACCCGGGATCGAGTCCCACGTCAGGCTCCCTGCATGGAGCCTGCTTCTCCCTCTGCCTGTGTCTCTGCTTCTCTCTCTCTCTCTCTGCCTCTCATGAATAAATAAATAAAATCTTTAAAAAAATAAAGGTAGTGGAAGTGAAGTTGGTTTGTTGGATGCAGAATTCCCCAGTGGGTATTTCTTTGTCCCTGGAGTCAGGAAACATTACTCTTAGGCTAGGTGATCCTTTGATGTCAACTTTCTGAAATTAACTCTTAGAGTGCAATTATTTATGACATTATAAATCAATCATGGCAATATAAATCTTTAAGTTCCTGGAACCCAAAGCAGTAAACCTGCATGTACTGGGTAGAGGCTAACCATGTCAGGAAGCCTGGGAAGGATGTTTGAAGTAGAATGAGAGGGGCTGATGGGCGCCACACATATCATAAAGGAACCTAGTATTCTAGTCCCTTGCCATCTGCCTGCTAGCTGGGGAGGGTGCACATTTCTCAGTGAGCCTCATCAGATAGAAACATGAGACATGGACAAGGACTTTGTGAACTATAAGTTATGTACAAATGCTTGGCAGTATTACTTGCATTAACAGCCCTTGCATTGACTGTTTTAAAAACAGGAGGTAAAGTAAGTTCCCAGAATTCTTTGGTTATATCATAAACTCCCTTTTCACTCCGGTATAGGGAGAGAAGTGCAGTAGAGACTCCACATTGCTCCTGTGGTTACTATATTCCAGACAGCAACAGGACACTGACCCCAAGCCTTCAAATTCAGCAGACAGGAGTTCAAATCCCAACTCCACCACTGGTTCACTCCTTTCCAGATGCAAATATGAAATGAACCACAGCACCCTGTTCAGAGGATTGTTTGATGATACGATACAATAGTCGTGGGAGCATAGTGTCTGTTCATGAAATCATCATTCTCCCTAAGGATGCCCTTCCAAGATTGGCAATGGTGAAGACCTCCGTGGTAGGCTGACCTGCCATTCTCAGCTCCCTGAATCTCAGAGGTACCTCTTCTCTTTTGTCAGAACTTCCTAAACTATAGCACGAAATTGTCCTCTGGTGGGACACTTGGGTGTCTCAGTGGTTAAGCGTCTGTCTTAGACTCAGGGCATGATCCTGGAGACCCAAGATCAAGTCCCACATCAGGCTCCCTGCATGGAGCCTGCTTCTCCCTCTGCCTGTATCTCTGCCTCTTTCTCTCTGCATCCCTCATGAATAAATAAATAAAATATTTTTTAAAAAAAGAACATGTCCTCTAGTAATGAGGTTAAACATTAAGTTTCTGGATCAGCCCCCAGGCGATTGAGATGCATCTATAACACCCCCCCACACACAGTGCCTCCCTGTGAGGTGGGGGGGGGGGCAGTGCTGGGGCCTATAGAGCACTGACTGCCCTTTGAGGCTCTTGTAGGAGCAGGGAGTCTGTCTCTGCTCTGAGTGCCCTTGCTCAAGGTCAAGGATAAGGTCAGGGATAATGGAAAGGACTTATGCAGACAGGAATATGCAGTTCGCCCATGTGGCCAGATGCTCTGTGAGGTGTTGTCCCAGGACCAAGAGGCCTGTTGCAGGCTCTCCATCCAACCCTGTCCCCATGTCTGCTCCAGGACACCATGTCCACACCTGCACTCACTTACACCTGGGATCACCTTAAGCTGGGGAGAAACAGCCCTTGCATATCTTCTTTCTCTGTTTCTGGCAGAAGCAGCAGGCTGGCCCTTAGAGTATCGCTGAGACTGCCAATGGTCCCCATTTGCCTCTGGGAGCAGGTGCTTGATACCTAAAGTCCTTCCAGGCATCTCCTCATACAGGCCTTCCCTTGGGCATTTCTGCAGGGGCAGGTCCAGAATTTCCATACTGGAGGTACTAAGTATGGCAGTGGCCTTTGGGGGCGGGGGGGCGGGGGCAGCAGCGCGTTGACCTAGCAAAATGCTCTTTATATTTAAAGCACATGTTTTAGATCAGTACAAATGTCATTTTCTAGAGGTGTTTTCCCTCCCACTTGGATAGGATCAAAAAAACAATTGCAGAGACAATATTACTGTCATTAATAACTGTTCCTGTAATTATGCTTTTCCACAATCCCTTCTTTGTGATCATGAATCCAAAAAGGGCTCAAAAAACCATGTTTTTGCATAATTTGTTTGGCAGTGAATCCTTCAAAATGAATGTGAAATCACTTATAGTCTTTATTACTCTGCCTTGTTTGGAATACTCATCCATTTAGTGTGTTTGATTATGGGGTGCTGCCCCAGACCCCTTGGGGACATCAGATAAGACATAGTATTTACACCATATATCTTCCTAAACCACTCCCCAAATGCTGAATTTCCAAATGCATCTGGCTCCCAGAATTTTGGATAAGGGATCATGGGCCTCATGACAAGAATGATTGTTAATGCTGTTATTATCTAGGAGTGTTGGGGTGTGTCCCCCGCAGACCCCTACTAGCTCCCTCCCCCGCTAACTGCTGACCTGAGAATCGCTGGTTCTCAGACAACACTATTACCCAGCTGCTGGATGGACTGTGCTGGCTGCACTGGCTGCATCTCAGGACAGACCATTGCCAGCGCCCAAAGCCATAACCAGGACCAACTCCATAGGCAAGAGCCCCTAAAACTGTGCCAGCTTTCCCAGCCCGCGTGCTTGTGGTGGCTTTTTCCATTGGGTTGTAGAGTGTACTGTGGTTCCAGGCCCCAGGCAGAGCCGGGCAGACACCAAGGTGGCTGTCAACACCCAGCAGTGATGAATCACAAGGAATCAGATAACAAAGAGATTGCCTCTGGCACTTCATCAGAGGTGCCACCAGCCAGAACTCACAGGAACCTGCTGATGCTTGTAAGCAGTCCCCCACCCTATGGGCACCAGTGTGTCAGGCCAGCTGAGGAAGCAGAGCGTCAGAGTCTCTCCTGAGGAGTCCCTGGATGGAAGCAGAAGCTACTGTGACCCTGGCAGACTGCACTGGCTCCAGAGATGGGCCCCAGTGGCTTCTGGCTTCTGGCTCCTGTGGGCCCCTGGAAGATAGGGCCATGCCCACTGATTCTCCACCATGTTCCAGGGTCCTAGTACCACACCTGGCAGACAGTAGGGGCTCATGGCTTAAGAGTTGAATGAATGAATAAATCCAAATGGCATGCACCGAACTCATCAGATGGAAGGAAGTCGGACGCTCCCAGTGGGTCAGTAGTAGCTGTGGAAGCTTTAATGTGCCACCTACTGTGTACAGAGTCCTGCTAAGCACCAGGCCCTGTCCAGTTCAGACTTTATGACACCATATGAAGGAGAGTTTTTTTTTTTTTTTTATCATAGATAATGAGTTGAGGCACACAGAAGTGAAGAGTGTTTCTTTTTTTTTTTTTTTTTTAAGGATTTTATTTATTTATTTATTCATGAGAGACACAGAGAGAGAGAGAGAGGCAGAGACACAGGTAGAGGGAGAAGCAGGCTCCATGGAGGGAGCCTGATGTGGGACTCGATCCCGGTCTCCAGGATCAGGCCCTGGGCTGAAGAGGGCACTAAACCACTGAGCCATCTGGGCTGCCCCGTGAAAAGTGTTTCTAAGGTCACCCAGTGAATGTACAGTGGAGGCGCCCTCAAATCTCAGTCCTCCCACCTCCAGAGTCTGTCATTTCTGTCTTGCACAGTTGTTCAAGAACAATCATTTGTCCTTCCCCTCACAGTAGGGCTGCACCAAGCTCCACTTGCTGTCATTCTTCATTTCTGGAGTAGAAGCAACTGCTAGGGCCTTGAAGAGAGACTCCAACAGTTTCTCTTGGAGCAAGAAGCCTGGAGGCAAGGCTGGAGGAGATGTTGGAGGAGAATGGGAAGGTGGGGGAGGGAGGAGGAGCTGCCGGTTCTTGGGCTTGACTTTCCAACTCATAGTTCACCCAGCTTTTCAGGCGCCCTTCACTCCTTCCAGAAAGTCTGAATCACAGCTTCCCACAGCTTCCCTACATGCTGGAGGCTCTCTCTCACCTGCATTTCCCATGGCCCAGCCCTGCCCCATGGGCCCTCTGTCCCTGGTAGTTCAGTGGTCCACACAGATGAGGATCGTGGCCTTTATGAAGCTGGAAAAGCACAGTGCTTGGCCTTATTTCCAGAAGAACCCAAGGAAGCCATGTTTATTATTCCTTCCCCCTGGTTGGGAGGTACCTCTGAGGGCCAGGTTCTGTGTACTCTACTTCTTTAGGGGAACTGGATTTAGTGACTCATTTCTAAGGAATTAGAAGGCTCAGTATTTGACCTTGTTGCTCATTTCTGAGGATCACCTCACCCTGGGGTCCTGGAGCAGTTATCTTAGGGGTCTCATGGAAAACCATGAACCTGCTCCCAAAAAAAATGTGCATGGTGTTGAGGACACTTTTGAGAGGTTTGTGAGCCCCTTCCTAAAGTCCCATCTTGGAGACCTCCATTTATGGTCTCCAAGGAAAGGTAAGTTTCCTGAAAGATTAACATCTCTTTTAAATAGCATTGAGAGGGCGCCTGGGTGGCTCAGTTGGTGAAGTGTCTGCCTTTGGCTCAGGTCATGATCCCAGGATCCTGGGATCAAACCCTGCATTGGGCTCCCTGCTCTGTGGGGAGTCTGCTTCTCCTTCTCCCTCTGCCTGTCACTCCTCCTGCTTGCTCTCTCTCTCTCATTCTCTGTCAAATAAATAAACAAAATCTTTTGAAAAAGTAGATAGCATTGAGAGTTCGCCACCCCATAAATGGGACTGAAGTCCCATTACTGGTAAGAGCTGGACCAGGGTTTGAATGCAGCCCATCACCTGGCTCTAGACTGTCTCTCCATTTGTTTGCTTGGTTTTTTTTGTTGTTGTTGTTGTTTCTTATGAAACTTTTCGAGGTTTTTGTTGCTCGTTCTGCTTTTTTTAGGTATTTTCTACTTGAAGTGAAACATACAGGTCCTCAGTGTACAGTTTGATAAGTTTTGACAAATGCATATACCATGTAATCCACACTCAATTCAAGGTATACAACATCTCTGTCATCCCAGAAAGTTCCTTCGTGCCCTCTTCATTCAGCCTTCTACCTACCACCCAACCCATCCCAGGGCAATCACTATTCTGACTGCTGTTGTCACAGATGAGTTTTGCTGCTTCTTTACCATCACGTAAGCTGATTCATCAATACAAATGCTTTTGTGTCTATCTCCTTTCACAAGCATAATTTCTGTGTGACTTGTCCATATTGTACCTATCTAAAATGTATTTCCTTCTATTACTGAATAGAAATGTATCATATGAATACACGTAGTTTGTTTATTCATTGTCCTCTGATAGATACATGGACATTTTTTGGCGATTATGAATAAAGATGTTACAAATATTCTCATAAAGTCTTTCATGGACATGCATAGTGTTATTTTTCCTGGGTCAAGACCTAGGTATAAAATTGCTCAGTCGAAGGGTAGGTACATATTTACATTTGTTAAAAACTTCCATACAGTTTTCTCAAGTGGTCGTATCATGTTCTCTTTTGTTTCACCTTTGATATTACATATGTTTTAAATCATCTCAAGTATTTTTTGGGACTACGTCATTTGAAATGAATGGGTAGATGAATGACCCAACAAACTACTTACCTGCCAACCTAATATGAAGCCAAGTGGAAGCCCACAGCTCACCGGCCTCATCCCACTGCCTTTCTGCAATTAGTGGCTGCTCCGTCACCAAGCACTCCTGGGCTACCCACCTAAGCCCCACCTGGGTTTTCAACCACATTCCTATTGCAGACGTGTTGACAGAAAACCCAGCCAAGCTACCCCTAAAGGAAACAAAATTCCATTCAGTAGGTGGGCAAGAGACAGATGCTCATGGGTGGTAGAATGAAATTAGAGAAGCTATGAGTGAAGAGGATCTTTGATCGCTAGAAAAAGAAGAGAAATAGGAGTAGATCTAGAGGCTTACCTTCAGAGGTTTCAAATTTATTCTGTTTTCTGTGTGAAAAGATCTAGAGGCAGCATGTCCAGTGGGCTATGGGCCTGGGCACTCTGAAACCAGCAGGATCACACCATTGTTATCAGTACTTTGGGGCAAATGAGAAGAGATACCCTTTCTTTGTCAGGAGTGGAATGTGAGCTGGATCGCAGGCCTATGTGTCCTCTAGCAGGTGCTCTACCATGTGAAGGGCATCATTTACCAACTATAAGTGGTGGCCCTGGGCGAGGTGCCTGACTGACATGGATTCTTGGTGGGAATTCCAAGAGGGAGCCATGATTGTCTGGTGACATGGGTAGTCTGTGCAGACAGCCCCACCGAAGATATGGATTGTATCTGGGCTGTGTTTCTCTAACCGTGGTGTATGGTCTGGGTCCTGTCTCCTCCTGGCCAATGGAAACACCATAGTTCCCTTATGATTGATCCCAAACTACATAGAATTACTGGCAAGGGTTTAGGATGGGAAGCTTACTGGCCTTCTTGCTAACATAATGCATTCAAGAAGAGTTCAGAACTCTCATTTTTGCTTTTCATATATCTGTTTTACATTCAAAAACAGAGTAAAGTGGCCTCTAATGTCAAACATCAGATATTTGGAAAACTATTTCAAAATGCTTTTTACAACATAATAAGCACAGACTCTAGAGGTGGCCTGGTTGGTCCCACCATTTCACACTGGTGTGACTGGTGATTCTTTAACTTCTCTGAACCTTGACTCTTTTGTGTATATATATATATATATATATATATATATATATATATATATATTAGTTTAAACTCAATTGGCCAACATATAGTACATAATTAGTTTCAGATGTAGTGTTCAATAACTCATCACTTGTGTATAATACCCAGGGTTCATCATATCAATTGTCCTCCTTAATGCCCATCACCCAGGGATCCTATCTCCACCCCCCCCCTCGCCTCCCCTCCAGCTACCCTTAGTTTATTTCCTGTAGTTAAGAGTATCTCTTAATTTATGGTTTTTCTCCCTCTTTGATGACTTCTCATTCTGTTTTCCCTCCTTTACTTTATGGTCCTCTGTGCTGTTTCTCATATTCCACATATGAGGAAAATCATATGATAATTGTTCTTCTCTTATTTTGCTCAACCTAATATCCTCCAGTTCCATCCACGGCAATGTAAATGGTAAGTATTCATCTTTTCTGATGGCTGAGTAACATTTTTTTGAATATATATCACATCTTTATCCATTCACCTGTCAGTAGACATCTGGGCTCTTTCCATAGTTTGGCTATTGTGGACATTGCTGCTATAAACATTGGGGTGCATGTGCCTCTTTGGATCATTACATTTGTATCTTTGGGGTAAATATCAATACCATTTACAATTGCACCAAAAACCATAAGATACTTAAGAATAAATCTCTTGTCTTTAAATAAGGACAATACCTACGTTCTGTGGTTGAGGTAAAGATTAAACAAAATATTGTATGCGAAACAGTAGGCCCATCATAAGTGAATTGTTAATGGACAGGACATCTGAATGGCTGCTTCTTCCTTTGATCTAGATGCTCTGATAGAATAGTCTTTAAAAATCACAAATGAAGAGAAAGCAAATGAGCCAATGGTGCTTCTAGAAGACTGTTGAAAGACAGTGGATAGACTAAGTGACCCCTTTCCTGGAAAAGGCTTCAGCCCAACATCCCTGGGAGCAGCACTGAGCTATTTGTCTCTTCAACAGGGTGACACTCAAATAATGATGTTGGCCAGGACTGCCCCTAATTGAGTTTTAATTATAGCACTTTCAGGAAGAATGAAGTTAAACCTCTGTTCTCCTTGCATAATTAAATTTAGGTTAGCATATCTGGAGAATTCTTATCCCACACATGTACCGCTTCTTCTTGTCTGAAGAGGGATTTCAAAATTGGACATTGTTGTTTAATGGATGAAGTTTAAGAATGACACATGGGCTTTGCTCCTCTTTAATTACGAATGGTTAATTGTAGAGAGAACCTAATTAGATTGCCACCGGCGGGAGATGTAGGTGGAGATGAGATGGATCTCTTCATTAGGTATGGTTCTAAGGAAAGAGGAGCCAATAGGAATGCTGTGGAACTCTGAGGGCTTCTAGGCAGGGCCTGCTCTGCATGGAAGGGAGTTGCCTTGGTGAGCCTATTGGGTGCTTTTGAGGATCTCTGTGCCAAACATTGTGCTGGCTCTGAGAGCACCCCAAGGAAAGCAGCAGGCACAGTCCCTTCCCTTGAGATGCCACTAGATGCTCAAGGAGACAAAGTAAGCATGCCCAAGGCAGAGGAAAAGGAGAACTTCACCAAAGCCTACACCACGATGTACTGATGACAAATTCCAAATGGCTTCTCAGAAATCAGATCACTGGGGATGGCAGGGACTTGTAGAAGGCTGTGTGGAACCCAAGTTCAAAATTCAGCTCTACAAGTACAAGTTCTATGATCTTGGCCCAGGGACTTAACCTATCTGTGGTCCAATTCTCACCTGTAAAATGGCACCCACCTCACAGAGTTATAGTGAGGAATGAAGGCAGGAAAATGCTGACATGGGACTTGGCATTTCTTTCGTGTTGGTCAAACAAAACAAAACAAAACAAAACAGTAGCTGTTCTTATGACTATAGACCCTCCTGATTCTGAGGATTATATGATGAACGCACCTAATCCTCGTGTGGATAGATTTTGTTTTCCTTTGGGGTTTAGAGGAAAGACCTCCGATCTAAAATATTAGTACATGTGCTGCCGAAGCGAGCACCTTCAGATCTAAAATAGAAGCCAAGTTCACTATACCAGAGCACGCATATGAGGAACACCACGGGTAAAACTTTATGGAGGGATGCCCTAGAAAATGGGCTTGTTGCTGGTTTATCTCAGCATCCTGGACCTCAGCATCCTGAACCTGTGGGGATGGCTGCTGATCTATTTTAAGAGTCACCACTGCCCTCTGCCATGTTCTTGACATGTTCTTCCAGTTCTTGACATGCCAAGAACTGGAATGTCTGTTAAATGAATAGCATTGGTTGCTATTCATTGGTTGCTCAGCCCAGTAGTTTGCAACCAGGAATGATTCCTCCCACTCCCCCAGAGGACCTGTGGCAACACTTGGGAACATTTTTGATTGACGTGACTGGGAACTGGGCTGGGGTGCTATTGACTTGTAGTGGGCAAAGACCAAGGATGTTGCTAAACTTCCTACAGAGCACAGGACAGCTCCTCATGACAAAAAAAAATTGTCCAGTCCAAAATGTCAATAGAGTTGAAGTTAAGAAACCCTGGAGTAACCCTATCTTGAATCCAGGGCAGCAAGCCTGGCAGGACTGTCTCTAACTCCATGTCAAAGTGTGGCCTGAGAAATGTACCTCAGAGACACCTGCTCCCAAGCAGCCCCCATTAACAGACATCACGAGGTGTCCCACATCAGGAGTCCCAGCCTGTGGTTCTTTTCTTACAAATGGCCTCAAGGTAGCTGCCAACTAGGTTGGTTATTCAAGTGGCCAGGATATGTGTTCTACAGTGAGGCCACCAGATGGCGATCTTGGGATGCTCTTTCCCAGGTACACTTGTACTTGAGTAGACAGGTCTCTCCAGACGGTGGCGTTGGCTCCTGGTCCATTGTTCCAAGCACCTGGCAAGCTTCAGAAGAGGGAATTTGCCCAGAAGGAGGCCTAAACTGGAGACCTGGTTCAGTATCCCCTTCTTGCTTAGCTTGGGCACCTACAGCCCCCACCTCAGCCTCCCTGTTGGCAGGACTATTCTGAAGAGTTATTGTGTTCCACTGTTACAAAAATACATCCTGTCATCCTGGTGTGAAAGACAGATAGACGGAGGATGCGTGATAGGAAATGGGGAGGTGGGCAGGTGGGCAGGTGGAGGAACATGTGGTGGGAATGGCACATCCCTCAGGCCCCGACTCTCGTGCCTGACGCTCCCCACATTCTCTCCTTTGACCATACCAGCACCTGCCTTGTTGGGCCATTTTAAAGAGCTGCCAAGTAGCTGGCCAAAGTCACACCGTGGATCCAAGTCCAGTCCTCTCCATAACTCCAAGGAGCTTCTTATCATCAATGTGGGAGAGTTCCTCGTTCTATAAACCCAGGGGAGTGGACTGACTGCTGGATTCACGGGGTGGGGTGGGGGAGCAGGGGAGAGCTATACAATTTTCTGCCTGAAGGAAGATACTTTGAAGAGTGGGGAGGAGCACTCATTGACAGTAGCTAGGACAATAGGACAACAGGACAAACCCCACACAGGGGCACCCCAGCTAAGAAGTTATCTTTCCTCTCTAATACCCCAGGCTTCTGAGACCTAAGCAAGACTTCTTCTAATCTTTTTTTTCAGCTTTCATGCATTTGGGAGATCATCCAATGCAGCCCTAATTGAAGATCTGGGGGAAGGAAAGTAAGAAAACTAGAAAGGCTGGACCTTGGAGTACTGCCCTGGACCAAGGGGGGCGCGGTGTGCCTTACCTGTGATTCCAGGCCGGTGGAGATTCTGTGCATCTGGGAAGACTGTGATCCAAAGAAGAGGAGTGCTTGTTTTACAGTTTTTACCTGAACGGCCACATGTGTGTTGTGTTACTTTGGTGTGTGTGTGTGTGTGTGTGTGTGTGTGTGTGTGTGTAGTGTGTGCGTGCACCACCTCATTGATAGGGTTCCTGGCTGTGAATGTGCCCTTATCAGTGTATTGCCTCGCGCCTCTCAATGCTGTTTGCAGGCCTACCCACGACCCTGGAACTGAATCTTGCAAGCTTTCTCCTTTGCCCACCGGCACGAAGTTAGGTTCGCCGGCAGAGGGCAGAGGAGGTGCGCTGCAGGAGGAAGGGGCATCTCTTCCCCAGCCCCTGGCTCTCTCCTTCTCGCTCCTCGCCTGGACAGGACCTCCGTGGAGCCTTTTCCACCCCTGTGTGTGGCTTTCCAGAGAGTTCTGAAGGCACCTCATCTGACTTCCAGTGAGTTCAAGAACAACCCCCAAGAGGTAGATTCCCAGAAGTTTCCTGGTCAATCTCACCAATGCCCCAGCTAGCTTTCCAGAAAATTCAACAGCATTCCCTTCAGCAGCTTCCTGGAAAGTTTTGTTGTCACCCCAGGGTCAGTTTCCTGCTTGGCTGTCTCCACCTGTGTCAACCTCAGCAAACTGCACCATCCAGTGGGCCACAGCCCTATCCTCTCCAACAAGCTCTGAATCTCAGCCCTGTGTGTGTGTCTATGATTGGAGGGGGTGGTCTCCCAGGTTTATTTTTACCTAGGATACTCTGAGCCCTCAGGTAGACCTGCTCCCTATATTGCCAATCTGGATTCTTCAGAGTTCTGACTATTAGCAGCCAATGCCCTATTACTACATTTTTCTATTACTAATTAATCATTTTTTACTTGACTTTCTCTTTTTAAAATCCTGTGTAGTTTTGGTCTCTTGCCCTAATCACGGAAAGCTCTTTGACTTTCAGTATCTATCTGCTCTTGATATTCGTATTGTGTTTGCCCTATGTATCACGGACTTGTTTATAGAAATACATCCAGAAAGAAATTCTTTCATTCCAACAAGGGCAGGAGACGAGTGAGTGTGCTAAGTGGTTTCAGATAAGTGACTCTGAAAGTGCATATAGCCTCCAAAAAGCAATTCTCCCTCTGCTTTCAAGTTCCCAGTATTTAAAACGGTGTTGATGACACCTCTTGGTAATAATAAGTAGACAATTCACCTTTCTTTTTAGGCCTCAGGATCTCCTTTTGTAAGATGAGAGGGTAGGATAAGGTATTCTCTAACATACCTTTAAGCTATGAAAGTCTTATAGTCCATGACTGAATGTATGCTTTAGAACCTTCTATACTTTCTCATCTTACACAGATATAGCATCTTCAGTCTGGCATTCAAAGTTAGCTTTCTTTCTTTCTTTTTTTTTTTTTTTTCCTTAGTAAAAGCATCATTTCCAATGAATGTGCAACCACCTTGCAGCATATTATTGTCTTGCTGCAACAAATGTGTAGCCAACAAAGCTTGTTGTATTAGTCTTTACCTTTGAGTGAGAATAAGTGTGGGAAGATCATCTGATCTAATACTCAACCTTTGCAGAGGAGATGATGGAGGCCCAGAATGATTAACTCACTTGCTCAGGACTATGGGATTGGTTGTGACAAAGCTAGGACTAAAACCCAAGTCACCTGACTCGCAGTTGTTTCTTGAACCATATTGCTCTGGTACCATCTTTTAAACTTTTTATCACTGGGCAGCCCGGGTGGCTCAGCAGTTTAAGTGCCTGCCTTTGGCCCAGGGCGTGATCCTGAAGTCCTGGAATCGAGTCCCACATTGGGCTCCCTGCATGGAGCCTGCTTCTCCCTCTGCCTGTGTCTCTGCCTCTCTCTCTCTCTCTATCATGAATAAATAAATAAAATCTTTTAAAAAATTAAAATAAATTCTTTATCACTTACTTTCTTGAGATCATGTTCAAATAGCAACGGGAATAGAAGTTACCATATTCCTAGGGTAACTGGGTGGGAAGTCATAACTTATAGTAGAAAAATACGAAAAGATTCTGAATGGGAGGCTAAGGGAATTCTGAAGGCAAACTGCCTCTTGCTGATGATGAATGCAAAATAGCTTCATGCAGTTACTTAAACCAAATCATTTTAAAGATTTATTTTTTCATTCATTCATTCATTCTAAAGATTTATTTATTTATTTGAGAGAGAGAGTGTGCATGCAAGCAGGGGAGGGGCAGAGTGAGAAAGAGAGTCTCAAGAAGACTCCCTGCTGAGCATGGAGCCAGACTTGGGGCTCAATCCTACTGCTCTGAGATCATGACCCAAGTCGAAATCAAGTGTCAGATACTCAACCAACTGAGCCACCCAGGCTCCCATTGAAGACATTTATTAAGGCCGAATATCTCAAGCACCTGATGGACTAAGCAAGCTCTTCATTTCCTTTTGCATAATCTAATTCAGTGCCTCTCAACTGGGGACAGATTTGTTCCCCAAGGGACATATTGCAATGCCTAGAGACATTTTTGATTGTCACACTTAATGGAGGGAATACTCCTGGCACTTAGTGGGTAGAGGCCAGAGCTGCTGCTAAACATCCTAAAATGCAGCTCTTGCATCCTAAAATGCAGTAGGGACAGTTCCTACTCCCTACCCCCCAGGAAACAATTATCTGATCCAAATGTTAGTAGTGCCAAGGTTTAGAAACTATGACCTAATCAAACATGTTTCTTAAAAATCATAGAACTGCAGAGCTGATAGTAGCCATTCTAATGGGGATGAGATAGCTTCTCATTGTGACTTTGATTTATACTTCCATTATGATTAGTGATGTTGAGCATCTTCTCATATGGTTTTTTTTTTTTTTTGATCATTTGTATCTTTTCAGATCCTTTGTCCATTTTGTAATCAAGTTGTTCATTTTTTGTTGTTGTTGAGTTGTGGCTCTTTATATATTCTAGATATTAACTCCTTATCAGATAAATGATTTGCAAATATTTTTGCCCACTCTGTAAATTGTCTTTTTACTCAGTTAATTGTGTCCCTTGATACATAAAAGTTTAAATATTGATGTAGTCCACTTAATCTATTTTTACTTTTGTTGCCCATGCTTTTGGTGTCATATCCAAGAAACTATTGTTAAATTCAGTATCATGAAGTTTTTCCTCTATTTTTTTCCCAGGAGCTTTATAGTTTTAACCCTTATGTTTAGGTCTTTGATCCTTTTTGAGTTAGGTATGTTGTGTAAGGTAAGGGTCCAACTTCATTTTTTGCATGTAGATATTCAGTTTCCCAGCACCATTTGTTGAAAAGATTTTCCTTTCCCCATTGAATGATCATGGCACCTTGTTAAAAATCATGACCCTAAAAAAAAAAAAAAAAAATCATGACCCTACATATGAGGGATTATTTCTGGGCTCCCTAGTCCATTCCATTGGTCTATATGTCTGTCTTTATGGTGGTACAACACTGTTTTGGTTATAGTAGCTGAGTAATAAGTTTTGAAATCAGAAAGTGTGAGACCTCCAACTTTGTTATTTTTCAAGATTGTCTTAGCAATTTGGGGTTCCTTGAGACTCCATACAAATTCTAGAGTGGAATTTCCCATTTCTGGAAAAAAAAAGCCAGTCTACTGAATCTATAGACTGCTTTGGGTAGAATGGACATTTTAACAATATTAAGTCTTCCAATCCATGAATGCAGAATGTCTTTCCATTTATTTGTGTCTTCTTTAATTTATTTGATGAATAAGTTATAGCTTGTAGTGCACAGATCTCTCAGCTCCTTGGTTATGTTTATTCATAGCATTTTATTCCCCCTCTTTTTTGGAATGCTATTGTAAATGGAATTATTATTTTTTTTAAAGATTTTATTTATTCATTCATGAGACACATAGAGATAGATATCGGCAGAAACACAGGCAGAAGAAGAAGCAGACTCCATGCAGGAAGCCTGATGCAGGACTTATTCCCAGGACCCCGGGATCATGCCCAGAGCCAAAGGCAGATGCTCAACCACTAAGCCACCCAGGCATCCCTAGAATTATTTTCTTAATTTCCCTTTCAAACTGTTCACCATTCATGTGTAGAAATGTAGCTGATTTTTGTGCATTGATTTTTGTACCCTGCAGCTTTTCTCACAAAATTCGTGTACTAATTCTAACAGATTCTGTATGTGTGTGTATGGAATTTCTAGGATTTTTCTATACATAAAATCACATCATCTGCAAACGGGAATAGTTCTGTTTCTTCTTCTATTTGAGTTCCTTTTATTTCTATTTTCTTGTCTAATTGCTCTGGCTACGACTTTCATTACTATGTTGAATGAAAGTGGCAAAAGTGGGGATCCTCCTCTTCCTGATCTCAGAGGAAAAGCTTTCAGTCTTTCACCATCTATATGACATGAGCTACAGGCTTTTCACAAATGGCCCATATATTATTATGTTGAGATAGTATCTTCTATTCCTACTTTGCTGAGTGTTTTTACCATAAAACGATGTTGAATTTTGTCAGATGCTTTTCCTGTATCAATTGAGATTAATCTTTTCCTTTTTTTCTTAGTCATTCTAGCTATAGCTTTGTCCATTTTCTTGATCGGTGCTAAGAACCGATTCTTGGTTTCATTGATTTGCTCTATTATTCTTCTATTCTCTATTTCATTTATCTCTGCTTTAATGTTTTATTCTTTCCTCCCTCTTGCTAGCTTTGGGTTTAATTTGTTCTTTTCTCAGGTTCCTAAGCAATAAAGTCAGGTTGCTGATTTGAGTTCTTTTTTCTACCTTTTTAAAAATGTAAGCTTATATAGCTAGAAATTTCCCTCTGTGCACTGCTTTCCCTGCATCTCATAAGTTTTGGTGTATCATTTTATTTTAATTTGTCTCAAAATATTTTCTAACTTTGCTTGTGATTTTTTCTTTGATCTATGGGTTGTTTATAATGGGCCTCTGGAGGAAAAGATAATCTGAGATAATCAGATCTCTCTGAGGAATCTGGACTAAGAGATGTTTATAAAATAAGCCCATTACTATAAGGCTGATAGACTATGATGTAGACAGAAGTCAAGACAAACCACAGATAATCTGAAGTTGTAATAGAGTGGGCTCAAGAGAAATAGAGAAGACAGAGAGAAGAGTATGGAGCCCAGGAGAGAAACCATGGGAACCACCAGTCCCTAAAGCAGCCAGAGTTGCTGGTAGTGCTACATTAATTCTCTCTTCAGTTTGTAGATAACCTGACAATAATCTCCTCTCCCTAAAGTAAATTAAGTGAATCTCTAGTTGTAGTGGCAAAAACATGTCAGTGTACACTATGATCTCAATTACGATGTGTATATATATTTTTAAATTGCTTGGAGAAAATACTGGAAGAGAAAACATCAGCTTGTCTACAGTGGGTATTTCTGTGGTGGGAGTATGACTAGTGATATTAATTTTCTTCCTATGCGCTATTCTGTAGTTTCCAAATTTGGGGGAATGACTTTATAAGCTGTTCAAGAATGTGAACCTGTGCACATATGCCACTCTCTGTCTGGCTCTTGGGTGCAGATTATCACTCTCCCCATCTTCAAGGAATTTGTGACTGAGAACCAGCAGCCTAAATGTGTTCCAAGTGACTTGGAGTGAATTCTGGCAAGATGTTGTAGCAGTATAGTTTTAAACTTTCTGGAAGTTCCTCATTATGCATATATAATAACCAGGATAGCAAAATTTAAAATGCATAGACCAGGGGCACCTGCATGGCTCAGTGGTTGAGGGTCTGCCTTTGGCTCAGGTCCTGATCCTGGGGTCGAAGTTTAGAGTCCCACATCAGGCTCCCTGCAGGGAGCCTGCTTCTCTCTCTGCCTGTGTTTCTGCCTCTCTCTCTCTGTGTCTCTCATGAATAAATAAATAAAATCTTTAAAAACAAAACAAAAACGCATAGACCATGTCTATAACAAAACTCTGAAAAGATCTGCTTACAAACCCAAAGTATGAGTAGGTGGAGATAAGTCAAGGACAGTGATAAGACCTGTTTGATCAGCATCTATTTAGAGTGAAGAGCCTGGCCTGTCACCACAGGCACTCACAGGAAAACACAGTGGGCCAACCTAGAATAGCAGCTGAGCCAGGAAGGGGGTTCTGCAGAATCCGATTTATGGGTGAGCACAGAGAGACCTCAGAAGGCCTTAACATATTGGAGTAGTGTGGGCGCTGTGAACTCATCAGAAGCAAATAATGTATGACTTCCAGGAAAAAGCCCTCCCCTGAGGAGAAGCTGCTGGGGGTGAAATTCAAATTGAGCAAAACATGGACAATAGAGGCAAAGGAAACAAAAGATCCAAGGGGAAGGAAGTACAGGAGGCAGATACTGCAAAATCAAAACTATGTTTTTTATTCCTTCAAAAAAATAACACAAGAGGGAAGCCAAAAAAAATTACAAAGTAACTATAAGAAAAAAAAGAAATAAAATAATGTGCCCTCAAAAATGATGAAAGCTGTCTACAAGACATGCCTAAAAACCATGTAGACTACACCCTAATATTCTGAATGAGCTAAAATAATTTTTAAAGTTGTAGAGATTGGGGACACCTGAGTGGCTCAGCAGTTGAGCATCTGCCTTTGGCTCAGGGTGTGATCTTGGAGTCTCAGGATGGCGTACCACATCAGGCTCCCTGCATGTCTCCCTCTATGTCTCCATTCTCCCTCTATGTCTCTGCCTCTCTCTCTCTCTCTCTCTCTCTCTTTCTCTCTGTCATTCATGAATAAATAAATAAATAAAATCTTTTTTTAAAAAAAGTGATAGAGATGGGTGGCTCAGTCTGTTACGTATATGCCTTCAGCTCAGGTTGTGATCATGGGTTCGTGGGATTGAGCTCCCCCCCAACTGGCTCCCTGCTCAGCACCTCTGCTCCTCCCCCTGCTTGTGCACATGCTCTCCCTCTCTCAAATAAATAAGTAAAATCTTTAAAAATAAATAAATAAAGTGGTAGAAAAGACCACATTAAAACAAAGTAAGAAAGTTCAAAAATGAGGTCATTAGAGATAAAGAAGATTTGGAAAGAGAGGCTAATAAATACTCAGAAAAGAATTCAAAAAAGTAAATAAATACTCAGAAAAGAATTCAAAATACAGAAATAAATTATAAATAAATTAAAGTGGGCAACGGAGTAGCAAATGACAGTGAATAGTGCCTTAGGACGAAAACAAGATAGAAAGTAGAAAATTTTAAATATGAAGAAGAAGACAAAAAAATTGTTTAGAGTACTCAGGAAAAAAAATTATAGATACAGAAGAAATGGAAAGAAAATCAAACCTCTGTGTAAGAAGTGTTGACAGAGAATACCAAAGCCACAGGACAGAACAAATACTGTAATCTATAAATCAACAAACATTCTTGAAGTTAAGAAAAGAAAAAGACTCAAAACCATATATTTTAAGGCCACAGAACAAACCTAGGAAAAGTGACCCAAAATGGCAACACTGAGACTTACTCTAGTAAAACTCTTGCATTTTATTTTTTTAATTTTTTTAAAAGATTTTATTTATTCATTCATGAGAGACACAAAGAGAGAGAGAGAGAGAGGCAGAGACACAGGCAGAGGGAGAAGCAGGCTCCATGCAGGGAGCCCGACATGGGACTCGATCCCGGGTTTCCAGGAGGAGGCCCCGGGCTGAAGGCAGCGCTAAAGTGCTAAGCCACCCGGGCTGCCCAAACTCTCCGATTTTAAAGGGAAAATAATCCATTGGGAATCCAGAAAGAAAAAACAACAACAGTGCTTTACAAAAGGGCAAAAAAAATCAGATTGCCATTGGACTTTTCAATGTCAACACTGCAGGTTTCTATATTCAGCCAAACCGACCATTGAGAAAGAGACCAGAACCCATTGTTTTCACCATGTAGCAACAAGAATCATATTGTTCTCAAGGTCTGTTTTTCAGGAATGTGTTAGAAAGCATCATTAAACAACTAAAATATTTAGTTGCCTGGGAAGCCATCAATGCAAGGATGGATGGTAAGTATTAATATGTATATATATTAAAATATATGAATCTAAAGTAAAGGATGCTTATGCAGGAGGCAGTGCAGTATGTAATGACTATTTGCTCTGACAATATAAGTACAACTATTTAAAAGGGGATGGGAAGAATATGTGAAAAATAAAATAAACTTGCTAATTGCCTTGGACTTATTAAGTGAGACTACAAAAATACTTCCATCCCCCAGATCAGTGCTGGGGGGTAGAGAAAGGAAGAGGGAAAAAAAACTGAGCTAGCTAATTTCAATATTGTTTATAGGAGATAACTGACATATAAGACATGATAAAAAAAAAAGGAGGGGTGGGACTAGCAGTATTATATGAAGATAATTAATCAAATATAGTAACTTGCAGAACAAAGATGCCAGCCTTCCTGAAAACAAAGAGATACACTAACAAGAGAGCAAATAAAACAGACTGCATAGTAAACCATTCTTAAGAAACTCACAAACACTCAATGAATCAGAGCTGAGGCCAGATATATGGATCATATATTTGTCTAATAAAGCAAAATCCAATGGGATGGTTTTTAAAAGAGATACACTTAAAACAGAGAGATTCAGAAAGGTTAAAAGGTGGGACAGAAGGAGAACGGGCAACTGCTATATTGAGAATTCCTAATAAAAGAAATTAAGAATTGCAACTTGATACCTAACAAAGTAGAAATTGTACCACAACGCATCAAAGAAACACAGGACTATTTACTGTGTTAAAGTCTACAAGTCATAATGCTGATGAATGGCGTTAATATCTATATGCCCAATTACACGTCAACTGTTGATAAAGCACAAGCTACCAGAGATAAGAGGATGAGTAGACACATTACCAGAGGGACTTTAATATATCACTCTCAGTATAAGAAAGATCAAATGGACAAAAATTGGTAAGATGTAGAAGACATATACAACATAATTAATAAGATAAATCTAAAGAAATGTATCAAATCTGAAGCCTGACAAATAGAAAGTACACATGGAACTTTCACAGTCACTGACCATGTCTTGGGCTTCAAAGGAGACCTCCATATAGGTGAAGAAAAAGATATAAAAATAACATTTTTCAATCATAATGCAATAAAACTAGAAACTTATCATGAATCAAAGGTTTTTACACTTGCAAATTTAAAAAGAAGAACAAATTGCCCTTAAATAATTTTTGAGTAAAAAGAGAAAGACAAAACAAAATTACAGAATGTCTTAAAAATAATGAAAATGCCATATATCAGATTCTCTACAGAGTCTGCTGAATAGATATTAGATTAGAGTTCTCTGTAAAATCAGGCTATCATAAGGAAATTTATGCTATTGCCTATCTCTATTGGTGGAAATGAAAACATGAAAATAAATTGAAGACAAACTAAAAAACCTGGAAAAGGGGGGAAAACAAACCAAAATAAAGCAGAAGAAAGACCATATTTGTCTTTTAAAAAAAGAAATTATTGAGGCAGCCTGGGTGGCTCAGCCTTCAGTCCAGGGCCTGATCCTGGAAACCAGGGATCAAGTCCCCATGTCGGGCTCCCCGCATGGAGCCTGCTTCTCCCTCTGCCTGTGTCTCTACCTCTCTGTCTCTCTGTTTCTCATGAATAAATAGATACAATCTTTTTTTTTTTTAAAAGAAATTATTGTTAGAAGACAAGGCAACAGAAACAGCAAGATTTTAGAGATCCACACTGAAGTGTTTTCGGATGGCATGGTACAATGTCTGTCCTGGGCTGGAAAGTGGGCAAGAAATAGATGGAAGATGAACCATGTGTGGGATGCTACGTGGGGATCCCTTACACTATTCTTTCACTTTTACACATGCTGGAATATTTGTATTATAAAAGCTAAAAAAAATTAAAATTAACTTGGATTAAAGAACTATATGAATTACAAGTATATAAAATATTAATAAATAATCATGGAGTGAATATGTGAAGAGGAACTGGTGACAAGGAAACATGTATTTAGACAAGAGAACCAAGAGGAATGTGATTCTCCCCCAAGGATCATCTGGTCAAGGTCATACAGTAGCCCATTCACCTGCCTCAGAACTGATAGACCTTGGTGAGGATCCACTTCTTTGCACCTGTTCAGAAAAAGGACTGGCCACCACTGTCTGTGGTGGAAGATGCATGTGTGGCGGCCTTCCTACTCTGGATCTCTCTACTCCCTGCTTTTCACAGAAAAACACTCTGTGCCCATGTTGACCAAAACTCCATTGTGACCTTGAGCAAACACCTTATCTGTCTTCCCTAAACTGTAAAATTACGGCATTGGAGTCCTCTATGGTTGCGGTTCTCTCCAGCGCTCACATTCTACAAAAGGATAAAGAGCATATTCAGCAACCTGCTTTCTCCTTGCTGGCACCCCACTCCTGCTGACTTCTAGAAGTCCAATTTGGGGAAACCTCCACTTTCCAAAGCAGGGCTGTAACTTAGCATGTGACTGCTGGAGGCCTAGTACAAACCGTGGCTGATTATGCATCATAATGATGGGTCTGAAGCATCAAGAAAGCATTGATCTCTGTTTAAGAAGAGAAAGCTTGTATTAACTGAGTAAAACAAAGGAAGTCTTCATATCTAGGAGAGGTCTCAATCATCTGAAAAGCCCCCCAGGAGGGAACAACCCCCCCACACCCTCAGACTCGATGACGCAGACTAAGTAGTGACTCCTCTCTGGGGATGAGTTTGGCTCCACTCACAAATCTTTTGCTTGTTTCACTTTGATATCCTCAATGACATTGCCACTTAGACGGATGCAAAATGTGAGAAAGGGACAATTTCACATCTGAATGTCAGCTTAAAGCAAAAAGTTGCACAACAGGGGCATTCTGTGTTTGAGAAATAATACCATGCTAATGAACGACACCACAGAGAGTGTGGCAACTCTAATTTCTAATGGAATCTGGAAGAGGGGCTCATTAGAGATTCAAGGCTTATGGTTCACTTTAATTAAAATTTGAGCTAAGAGAGTTTGGAGAAACCAGCCCAACGAATGAGATTTAAGAGAGGGAGGGGAGTGAGGGTCAGGATATTGACATGAATAAAAGAGACTTTAATGAAAGGATTAATGATGACAATAACAATAAAAATCGCTTCATCCTCACTTTGTGCCTGCAGTCAGACAAAGCGCTCCGCTCCGTGAGTCAGCACCAGGCTGAGGCTGCCCTTGGAGATCATGCCGAAAATACCTGTTCATTTGGATGTTCCGCAGAATTGAATGTTTGGGGCCTGATTTGACTGAATCATCCGTCTGGCTCTTTACCTCATGGGCTATATATGGACTCACCAGCCTCATTTAAGAGGAGAGCCCTCCTGGAAGCCTTGATAGTAATTAAGATGCCCTGAACTCCAAACTAAACTATAAAATAACTGCAAGAAGGTCCAACAAAATCCCCCTTTCCCCCAGATGGCCACTTGAATTCTTTTGGGAGGAAAAATGGAAAATCAAGCATTTTCAAGATAATTTTTTTGACCTCTGTTGCCTTTGCCCAAGGGTGTGCTTTGTCTATCAGTCAGCCACGTCTGAGCATGGTGGAAAGGATGGACATTCTCTCTGCCTTGTCCTGAATGTATTCCTTTGGCTGCTCATTGCCGTGTCTTCTAGGTCGTGGAACTGAGTCCATAGCAGGGAGGACTGAAAAGCAAATGCAGGCGCACATTTATTATTCACCTGGAGTACATCACAATAATAGTTTATCCCTGCATGGTTCTTTCTCTGTACCCCCACTTCTTAGCTCAGTGGGTAGGATTTGTAGGAGCTCAGACGAAGAGTAGCATTTGCCCAGGTTTCAATATATTAATTATGACTCGTATCTTACTGACTTCCCTAAATTAGGATTCTGTTTAAGATGAACTTAATGCAGACTCCAGTTAAGATGATAAATAAACTTTCACAAGCATTTAAACCTACACAATTAATTATGAATATCTTCTACGACTGTATCTGTAAGTAAACTCCGCAGTGCTGGGTTTCATTTAGACCACCAATCCCTCTGCACACAGCAAGCTGGCAACATTCACTGGCCAGAAATGGCTTGAGCTGGCTTTTCTTGCCCTCGTGTCTGTTGTCATTTGCAGACTTGGCGCTGATGTCCAGGTGGACAGACCCTCGGAGCTGGATGGTGCCTGCATGCTGAATCCTTCTGCTGACCCCTCTGCACCTGCATCCCTCAGTTCTTCATTTTCCCTTGTCTCTTCCTTCTCTTCTTTCTCCTTATTCTCTTCTTCCTTCTCCTTTATCTTCTCCGTCTTTCTTTCTTCACTTGCAGTAGAAATTAGTATGTGTTTCTCCTGCGGACTACTTCTCACTGGAAGGAAAAGTTCATCCTCAAAATTCATACGTGGAAGCCCTAGCCACCAGCATTTCAGCGTGTAACCCTATTTGAAGACTATGTCTTTAAAGAGGTACTTAAGTTAAAATGAGGCCATCAGGGTGGGTTCTAAATCCAACAGTGTCCTTATAAGAAGAGAACATTAGGGCAGAGACACACGTAGAAGAAAGACCATGTGAGGACAGAGAGAAGATGGCCATCTGCAAGCCAAGGAGAGAGAAGCCTCAAGAGAAATCAGCTCTGCTGACACCTTGATCTTGTTCTTCCAGCTTCCAAAACCATGAGAAAATAAATTTCTGTTGTTTGAGCTGCCCAGTCTTGTTCTGGCAGCCTGAGCTACTGAAGCAGCCTCCTTAAAGTGCCATGGGGAAAATTGTCTCTAACCTCATCCCCTTTTCTCCATTGTCTCCCACCTCCACCTCCAAAGCCTTGTCTATTTTATCCTGAAACTGGAAAACAGCCCATGTCTTCACTACCAAGTGAACGAGCTGTAGACACAGCAGAGATGAGGAAAGTTGTGTGCCTAAAGCAAACAGGTGCTGGAACCAGCCAGTGATCTTTGCTGACAAGGCATGATTACCCCCTCAGCCACTCGTTCAAATTGGCTTTGCTATGCTTTAAAAAAATATCTTCACATTTATTTTTCCCTGTATCCTCCCAACAGTAGGAAAAGGAGGAAACATAGAAAGTAATGAAATTATATAAATGAGGAAGCCAAGGTTCAAAGAAATAAGATTGTTGGTCTGAGGCCATGTGACTCCCTGTCAATAAAGTTTCTGAATGTGAATGAATAAAGCCACTGAATGTGATGGACATTAGTGTCATTCACCAAATAGTTTTGCCTTCCCATTTTTGGGACAAATGTCAGGATTGTCCTTCCCAGTGGTTTTTTGAAGGAAAGCATATCTATGCAACTTGCTTTAACCAATGAAATGTGAGAGGAAACTATAGATGTCACGTCAGGACAGAAGCTTCTAGGGCCAGGGTGCCATTCACAGGATTCTCTTCCCAGCCTCCAGCAGCCGGGTCCCTGAGGGGCTGTGATAGGCAGAGTTCCCTGCCAACCCTAAGGGGCATCGGACCTCCGTGAAAATTAACATGTATCAAAACCATGAAGAGATGAGTGTCATTTTATTATCATGTATGACCTAACTTATCCTGACGAATACAGTTAAAATGCTTTCAGCTGCAGGAAAAAAGAATATCCATCAGAAAATGGCTTAACAGCAAGGACACCTATTATCTCTTATAGCACAAAGTCTGTAGCTCCCAGTTAGGGCTCAATGATGTCCCCAAGGACCTCGTGTTTTTCTACCTGCTATCCTTGGCACTTTAATTCCTCCTCTCAGTGGGCAAAGTAGCATCAGCTGCGCTAGCCATCACACCCTCTCTCAGTAATAGCCAGGGGTGAGAAGAGAGAATTTCCCTCCTTGAGAGTGAGCATACTCTCTCTAGAAGTTCCCTTCCTTCCTCAGTGGAGTTTCCTTCAAGCCACCTTAGCTGGTACTGTGTCATGCATCCACTAAATTGTCAAGAGGTTAGGAATCAACATTGATTTGTTAGACTCAGCAGACTCCTCCCCTGGGGCCAGATGTGCGACCCATCCTCCCCTGAAGTGCGAGGCCACCTTGTAGTGCTTACTATAGAGGTGATCCTGGAAGCTGTGTCTTCTATACCAATCTTTCTCTCCAAGAGTTAGGAGAAAGGACTGATTGTGCTACCCTGACACTTGGTGAGTAAGCACAGAAAGATTCAGAACTTCCTCCGATCCACCAGCGAATGCCCCAAGGGAAAGAGCTGTGTCTTGTACGCTCCTCCATGGCAGAAGCAGTGCCATGGAGACAATCAGCACCGCAGAGAACCTGAAGTCCATCTCCAGGCATTTATATTTCTTACATGTGCAGCTGCTGACAGTGAGACTCCCCTGAGGTTGTAACTTCCCAGGTTCTCAGCCAGTGAGTGGTGCAAAGGCCCAAGATCCAGGACTTCTGCTTCTCGGTTGCAATATCCATCCTTCCCCAGCTCCCGTTTGCACAACAGCACTTGCTGATGGATTCATTAAAGTCTTGTTTACTACTCTCACTTTGGGAAATAAACTGACAGCTGAAATTATAACTAGATTTAAGACAAGGATGACAGACCTAGATTGGAACATATTAAGGGAAACTGGATGTTTGGGGACATTAGGAACACTCAGAATTTGGTATCAGGAAAAACATCCTTCTCATTGCATTAACCATTTCTCTGAGATCTGCAGCAAAGACAGAATTTTGGCCTGTGTAAGCCAAGAGGCTGACCTGGCATGGCTCTTCTGACCAGGGAGTTTCTGAGAATAACTTTCCCAGAAACAGTCAATGTCTCTAAAGAGAGGGAAATACATCTTTTTGTGGAAGTAACTGTGTATTTGTGAATGTGATTGTATGTATGCATGCGCATGTGTGCATATATATGTATATTGTGCACGTGTGCATGTGTGCACATGTGTAGTGTGTGTGTGTGTGTGTGTGTGTGTGTGCATGTATGAGCCATTTCCTCGCTGGGGTTGGGCATGAGGAGGAAGGGTGGATGTGACCTTACCAGTTATCTTTCTAATACTGCAAACTCTATCCTTCAATAAGGTGAGGGTTTCCACTTCCCTCCTCCTCGGAATTCCCCAAACACTTGATTTATGGGACACTCTTCTAACCACATTCCCATGAGATAATCACAAGGAAGACCCAGGCAGACTCCTGGGAGGACTGCTAGCTGGTACTGTCCCAACCTCTCAGTGGCTGCTCCTTGGTCATTGCTGGACTGCCTCACTGACTCTAAGGAGGCCAGGCCTTACTTCCTCCAACCAGCAGTGGGGAAAACCTGGGGAGACAGAGCTCACCTGTGTCAGAAGTCTGAAGATTGCTCAGGGCAGGATTAGGGTGATGCCTGGAAGTGGTTGCACACCCTGGAGAGTAGGCTGGCTTGTGCCATCTCCTTCGGATTGAGTTGGAGCATCACTATCTTGTGGCTATGATGCTCCTGGTTTGTCCAGGGCCCCCTGGTGGTCCTATGGACGACTGGCTGTCCGAGGCTGTGCTTAAGGCAAACGGAAGCATTCATTCATCTGTTTATTTACTCAACACAGCTACTGAGCATTATTCCATGCTGGACATTGAGCGAGGACCTGTAGATGCAGCTAAGAAGGAAGGACAGTCTAGTTGGGGACACAACCAATAAGTAAGTAAATAGGCAACTAAGACAATTGCAGGTTCTAGTAAGAACTCTGAATGAAATACCAGGTCGATATGGGGAGGAACTGGGATATGGGATATTGCCACTTCAGGTAAGGAGGGAAGTCAGAATATTTTTCTAAAGAAATACAGAGACTGAGACCTCAAGGTCGAAAACAACTCAGTCAAGTGAAGAGCTGGGAGAGCATCCCAGGGAAAGAGAACAGTGTTTACAAAGGTCCTGGGACAGGAAGAGGGAGAGGGGGCAGCCCAGGTGGCTCAGCGGTTTAGCGCTGCCTTCAGCCCAGGGCCTGATCCTGGAGACCCGGGATCATGTCCCATGTCAGGCTCCCTGCATGGAGCCTGCTTCTCCCTCTGTCTGTGTCTCTACCTCTCTCTCTCTCTCTCTCTCTCTCTCTGTGTGTGTGTGTGTGTGTGTGTGTGTCATGAATAAATAAATCTTAAAAAAATAAAATCTTTAAAAAAAAAGGAAGAGGGAGAGGTTTGTGCCTGGAGCTTGGTGAGATGGGGATGAGGAGGTGGTGGGAGGTGATGAGAGGTGAGTCTGAGGGGTAGGAGGCCAGATCCAGCAAGGATTTATAAGCCTTGCTAAGAAGTTCAGATTCTCATTTCAGAGCAATGAAAGTTCATGGAAGGTTCTTGAGCAGGAGAGTGACATGAAGTGATCTACATTGTCAAAAAACCCTCTGGTTACTTCATGAAGAACAGATTGAACCCTGTCTTCTAACCTTGTTGGTGGTTGTCCCAAGGTTCTAGCCAGTGACTTGTTTTACCTGTCTAGGCAAGTTCAGATGACCAGATAATTAGCAACATCTCACTTCCCCTTATGGTAAGACAGAGGCAGTGTAAGATTCCTCAGCCTCCCAGATATACAGCAGATTCTGGAAATAGTAAGAAAGAAGATCAACAGAAGAGGCAAGAGTCCTCAGTGCTTGTCCAGTCCTGCATGAGCTATGAGGCTAGAGGGGACCCAGCCCAATGCCACCCAAACTCTGTCACTTCATTTACGAAACAGGCATGCCGACAGGCTATTTCTTGAACAGCCAGGCTAGAAATCTGGATGAAGTTTCCAGATCTGGTATCTGGAATGACAGGGTATACTGTAATGACCATTGCCTTGGTGGAATCACTGAGGCAGTGAGTATGCCTGGGAGCAGCTGGAGGACAACTGATGACACTCCACACCCTCCAGAGCCCAGATACCTTATTCCTCCCCTGGACAACCTGTGCCTAAATCTTTTTACGATGGAATGATAAAGTTTTCTTTGGCTCTTACCCCAGCACCTTTGAAGGGTCTATCATCCAGGATGATGTCCTTCACAAGTAAACAATTCCCCAGCCAACAGTGACTTAAAATATTAGACTATCATTATTTTAACAACCATAATTCCTCAGGTAGAGTTGTTAAGTTAGCAGCTAGTGATGATGGGGCTGTGCATCTGCTTCTCTGGGATGTACTTTATTTGTCCTCGTGGTCACAAGATAGCTGTTGGAGCTTGAAGTACAGCATCCATCCATCAATCCATCCATCCATCCATCCATTCATTCATTCAACAAATATTTAATAAGTGCTACTGTGCATGGGGCACATTTCTCACTATTGAGGACACAATAATGAATACAAACGACAGAAATTCCTGCTCTCGAGAAGTTTCCATTCTCATGGGTAAAGGGGAGATGAAAAATAAAATAAAGAGGAGAAGTACACAGCATGTTAGTTGTATTGCCATGGAGAACAATAAAAAAGAAAGATAGGGACACCTGGGTTGGTCAATGAATGGTTGAGCATCTTTTGGCTCAGGTTGTTATCCCAGGGTCCTGGGATTGAGTCCCACATTGAGCTCCTCGCAGGGAGTCTGCTTCTCCTTCTGCCTATGTCTCTGCCTCTCTCTCTCTGTGTCTTTCATGAATAAATAAAATATTTTAAAAGAGAGAGAGAGAGAGTGAGAGAGAGAATAAAGATGAAGAGGAGATAAGAAAAAGATAAGGATTTTTTTTTAAATGGTGACAAGGAAAGAGCTCACTGAGAAGCTCATGTTTGAGAACAGACCTAAAGGAGGTGAAAGAAGGAGGCAGTGAGGCTCTAGAGGAAGAGTGTTCTTGGTGGAGGGAACAGCAAGTGCAAAGGCCCTGAGACAAGAGTGTGCTTGCATGTTAGGAAAGCAAGGAGGCCAGTGTGGCTTGAGAGGTGTGATGGAGGAGGAACCTCATAGGAGGTGAGGTCAGAATGAGATCGGAGGCCTCAGGTCCTTGGAACACCATGACAACATGCAAAAGAATCAAGGAAAGAAAGGTTTCTCTCTTAATGCAACTATTTTGTTCATTGGAGAGGAAAGGGTTTCTCTGCTATCAACCCCAACCCAAAGACTTTTCCTTGTACCTCACTGGTCAGAACAAGGTCTCGTGGCTACCCCTAAACCAATCACTGACATGATTCATTCCCAGGGTTTGGACCCACCTCCCCAAGCATGATGCTGATCGCAGAGAACTTCTGCCGGCGAGGACAAAGGGGGAATGACTGTCAGATAGGCAAGCAAATGTGTCAGCCACCCAGAAACTTCCCATTCAAGCAGTTTGCCCCCGACATCAGCAGCTGAGTCTGGTTCCAGACACCTGGCTCCTTCCTCCAGCAGGTTATTAACCCACCGGGAAGATCATCAGGAAACAGTGGGATCTGCGTGGATTTCAAGGGCTTGTCTAAATATGAACTTTCAAGGTCTCACCTCTTCTGCTTCTCTCAGGTCTCTGGCCTACAAAATTCCCTTCCATTAAAACCAAAACAAATAACTTTTGACTCTGGAAATTTCAAGCATATTCAAAGTACAAAGAATGGTATAATAGCCCCTTGGTACTCATCTCTCAGAGCGGCAACATTATCAATACACTGATCCAAACAAGCCAGTCCTGTTTCATCTAGAGCATGACCCACTTGCCCCTGCCCAGTATCCATCCCATTCAAAAGCACTATCCAGCACACAAATTTCTTTGAAAGTCTGCTGTGTTCTGAAGA
Organism: Vulpes vulpes; assembly: GCF_048418805.1. NCBI lineage: Eukaryota > Metazoa > Chordata > Mammalia > Carnivora > Canidae > Vulpes > Vulpes vulpes. The sequence goes on along the minus strand of NC_132784.1, from coordinate 11,157,249 downwards.
CCCAGTGAGGGTAAGGCCATGGAGGATGGTGACAGTCACTCGGGGTCACTTGCCCACAATCAGCTGAAGGACACCAAGCCTTCTCCTGAATCATCCTTGGTTCAGCTCTCAGAAGCTATGGATGTTCACAAAAGCATCTGTAATTGGGACACTTGGCCCATTAGGAATTTGGATGGACCGAAGCCTAAGTCCTCGGCACTGCTCAGAAAAAGCAAACACGGGCAATGAGAGATTTGACTTCTGCACAGTTAATTTAAACTCCTCTCTGAATATAAATCAGCTGTTTTAGTTCCGATCCACTCAGTCCTACCCAAGCCTTGTGCTGAATGATAAACATTGGGCTGTTGCCGGGAAGGATAAATCATGACAGTCAAAACGAATTGTTTCCTTCAGCTCGAGCGAAGTTCCTGGACAAGGAAAGGACATTGCACTTTATGAAGAAACTGTGTTCAGCCGTGTTCATTAGACCTTCCTCTGGGTATCAGGGTCCGCTTATCAGAGAGTGGGACGGTAACTTGCCTGAAGTGTTTGAGGACCCCGGCAGTGCCTGTAGATGGGAGGGAAAACTAACCTAGAAGCCCCTATAGAAGTTTCTGGAGGGAACGGCACCATTATAAGCCTTGTCTTTCTGAAAGACAGAGTTCTGGGAACAAAGGCAATAATTAGAGCGCATAGGAGAGGGCCAGGGTAGGTTGTTCTGGCTCCTGGCTGACTGGTGGGGTTTCTCTGAAAATTAGGGATGACCAGCTAAGCCAGTGGAATATAGCAGGGAAGGATGAGTGAGTGGAGTTACAGATCGACTCTCCCAATGTATATGTATATGTCACTACTGGGTCTGTCTGAGGGGCTTGGAGGAATATTCCTATCCCAGCTGCCCCTGCTGAGCTAGGTGTGTCCCTGAGTGTATCAGGACAGAAGGACCTAACTTCTGTGTGAAGATGGAGGGAGTGCTTCTGAGGATGATCAGGCAAGGCTCATAAAAGCCCAGACATTTCCCCGATGGATTCCCCTAGTCCCTGGGATTCCTACATCAGAGCTTCTTTTTTGAGTTAAGACTTCAATAGAATGCAGATGTATGAGCTATGATGGTGACGGATAGGCTGTAATTTAGTTATTCATTAGGTGGACACTTAATGACTTCCAGTTCTAGGTCAGGCCCTATGCTACAAAACTGGAAAGCAGTGGACACTTCTCTCAAGTGTCAAAAGATAATTCTTAAAAAGTTATAAATGTGACTTCCCTTACAAATACAGAATATATATGTGTTACAGATTTTATTCAACATACTAATGAATGATTGAAAGAACCAGTAAGGTGATAAAACTAGTTCCAAGAACTCTTGTGGAACTTAGATTGGTATAGTCCATCAAGAAAGGTATGTTTAAAAACGAGGGAAGGAAGGAAGGAAGGAAGGAAGGAAGGAAGGAAGGAAGGAAGGAAGGAAGGAAGAAACAGATTATCAGAGTAGATAAAAACTGGTTAATGACCATCTTCTTTTGCCAGACAAAAATCTATAGCTGTACATATAATTTCACAGTGTCTAGGCTCTGATCAAATAATATGAAGTGCAGGTACATTCTCCCAGAAAATTAATAAACCTTTAGTGGGCTTGTTAAACAATGCCCCGGTACAACTTTGAAGGGCATGGTTTACTTTCCTTTGATTTCAAGATTTTGATAATTTTTTCTTAATTCAAGAAATGTGGACTAACAAGCCTATCACCCCTCAGGTGAGACTGGGACCTAAGTCAATGGGAAGAGACAGTGGAGAAAGTTTGGGCCTGGGAACCAGGAGACCTGGTATCAGTCCTGTCACTAAGATGTTGGATGACATTGGGCAAGTTACATTACATCCTAAACCAGAGTCTTTGTGTTCAATGAAAATGTTGAACTGGGTAGGCTCCAGGATTCCCTTTGGGCCTGACGCTTTCTGGATCACAATAGATTATGATCCAAGGTGGTCAGGTAAGTCCCTTTGTCTATAGTGGCAGACCAATGGGGGAGCACATGGTAGATCTTAGGATAACCAAGGGGAGGTAGTGAGGATGGGGGAAGGGCAGGGAGAGGGTACACAAGAGCATTCAGTGCAGAGACAGAGCTCCAAAAGACTAAAGGATTTCCAGACTCTCCCTTCGCCCAGTCTCTGCTCCCATCAGTACTCTGGGATGTTTCAGAGTCAAGCAAGGTCAGGTCATGCTGCAACAACAAACTGATAATGAAATCTCAATGGCTTAACCCAAGCAACGTTTGTTTCTTGCTCATAGAATTCTGGTGGGCAGTTGTCCTCCATGTCATGACTGAGCAGTTTATACATTTTCTATCCTATAGCTCTACTCTCTTTACATGAGGCTTTTCTGAGGCACTTTCGTGGAGTAAGAGAGATGATAGAATGCTCACAACAGCTTTGAACTACATATAAGTTGTACTCATAGGCCATTAGCCAGAACTAGTCTGATGGTGCCAACGAAATAAGGGGGGTGGGGGGGTGCTGAGTGGTAAATGCCTCACAGACCTAGGAAGAAGACAAGAGCAGATATTGAGTCCAGACTGGGAAAAGATCTAGCTCCCACAGAGACTGAAGGCCTCTGAAGCATTCCAAAGCACCCCATCCACTGCCTCTGCTTCTAGAACACCTGCTGGAAAAAGGAAAAGTTCAGCCAAATACCTCCACCCATTCAGTACTCAACATCTGAGGGTTTGTAGAAGCCTCCAAGGCTGGTCCGCAGGTTCAAGGAGAAGAATTTTGATTTATTAGATCAGTGTGTTTGGGCACTCTGGATGGGTCTCTAGGCAGCCAAGCAGGATCCTTGATCCCCCAGGGATACAGGCCTAGGTTCTGCCTCCATCATTCCAACTTTGTTCTGGAGTAAAGAAAATTCCTCTCAAAAGGAAAATAGCTTTTATTTGCTCCCTCATTCTCCCTTAAGATGTGAGAAACAATGACAGAAGGAAATGTAAATAAAATTAAATATCCTTATAATCTTGCAGCCCACTGACAAATACTTGAGACAGTCGGATTATAACATTCTCCCAGGAAACTCCCACCGGTCTTAACGTTAATACTTTGATAGAGAGAAAAACAACCTTAGCTTGACAATAGCCAGGCCTCCAGGATCCTGTGAGTCTTCTTTAACATATGAAAGTCCTTTTGGAACTTCTCTTATCTTTACTTCCCCCAACACCCCCAAAGTACAGAATCTGTGGCTCCTTACAATTCCTGGGCAGCAGGCAGCAGGCAGCAAGAAGCAGTAGCAGCTCTTTCTGCCCACCGGTCCTCCCTCCTTGCTTTAATAAAACTACCTTTTTGCACAGAAGATGTCTAAGAATTCTTTCTTGGCCGTTGGCTCCGGACTGCACCACCATCAACAACTACTCCAAAAAATACATCATCTTATACATAACCCCTGACTTTTTCAGAGCTTAGATACTTGTCCAACAAAATTACAAGTTCCTTGGGTCGGGGAATGACGTTTTAAGTTTTTCTGTGCCTAACACTCCAGACTGAGCAAATGCTTGAGGATGGTGTTGTTTGTTGACTCATGTATGTTTGACCAGAACACTATAGGATATTGATTAGCAACCAGGGCTCTTACATCCTGGATACTGGTCAGAGATGTGAGGAGGGGGACTTGCAGACCCCAGATTAGCCCTTCCTCAAATACCTGGCTCACTATTTATTTCTCTTTCAGTGGCTTTCTCTCTCAACTTGTTCCAAAAAATATTTGAGTCTTCACAGAAATACTCAGATAATTTAACAAGATTTAAAAATTAACAAGATGAGGAAATCTGACGATCATTCTAGAAGGAACCCTCGCCGGCAGAGCCACTGGAAGGGAGCCTCATTCCTGTGGCTGCTGACAGTCTTGCCTCTGCTCTGGATTCCAGATGAGGATGTTTGGGAGTTGGTTCTTGTGCCTCTGTGGAAATAGCAGCCGGGGTGGGTGGGACATGTGCCAGGTGTGCTGCAACCTGGAGCATGGAAATGGCTGCAGTTCTTGAGGTGTGAAAGAATTGGCGTCTTTTTCTTGATGGAAACAGATTTAAAAGGTGCAGTTGTTCCCCGAATTGCATTGCCAACCACATCATGATGGGATTTGGAGTTCAAATGCCAGCCATGACACTCAATTCCTATATGGCCTTGCTAAGTTATATCACCTCTCTGAACCTCAGTTTTTTGGCCTGTAAAATGGGGATAAGGACAGTTATCTTACAGAGTTTTGTAAAGAATTTATATCAATCTCTTGGTGATGTGCCTGGCTAATTTCTCTCATCAATTTGGAAACTACAAAAAATTGAAGCTGTGCATTTCCTGTCAGACAGCCCTTGTTACTTCTCTGCCTGCCTGCCTGCCTTACTGCCTCCTCCCTGGCTAGACTAGAAGCCCCCTGAGGCCAGGGACCAAGTGGGATGCTCCCCACCTCTCTCACTGGAGATGATGGGTTTTTGTTGAATGAGAGCTGAGGCACTGGGGAGACCAAAGGGAGAAGTCTCCCAGAAGTTCCAGGGGATGCTATGCAAATTATTTAGAAATAGTGACCATATGATTAATCATTAAAACCAGGACACTTTTAATAGTAAAGGGGGATGCTACTAATAATCACACTGGAACAACGGGCATAAACCAGACTCTCCTCTCTACAAGCCTTGTGAAGTACACTTGTCACCTCCTCAGACTAAGTTTGCTAAGGTCTGGGAGGGGGTGGTTAGTCACCACAGGGGTAGGAGGACTCAGCAAGGTCATCACCAAGGTCTTGATAGACACAAGAAGCTCCCAGACCCAGCACCTGCTGAGGGAGGCACATTTCTTGCCTTCATGGAGCTTCAGTCTGATAGGGGAGATGATGATCTTGAGCTTAATGAGTCCCTAGTCTAATGGGGGCAACACTGACCTTTGCTTTGGGGAGTTTACATCTGTCCTGAGTCTGCACAGACCCTGAAAGACCTTCTATCCTGTAAGCCCCTTCCCCAAGTATAACCACTGGAATCTGTTTCTTATGCGTCTTTTTCTAAGTAGGCATTGCAAATACAAGATGACCCAGTTCTATACTTTTTTTTTTTTTTTTTTGGTAGAATCTCCTGCAGTGTGGTCGGCTGCTGGCCCTGAGCACTCCTGCTGGTGTCCATTGAGATTGGCCAGCCCCACAAAGTCCTGCCACCCTTGTCACTGTGCTCAAAGACCACCAATGCCTTCAGAATCAAGATTCTACCCCCTGGCTTTTTGTCTTAAACCCAAGCATTTCTCAGTGTCCAAGTCTGGTCTACTGGTGCCTCCATAGCTCCTGTGGTCCTGTGGGTGCTTTCTCCACAGCACACTGGGATCTGTGGGATCTGAGGACTGCTCTCAGGTTTACCTACTTTTCAGATGGGGCCCCTGGTCACTCCCAAGTCAGGGGGGACGTGACGTATGCTAAAGCCTTGTCATCTTCATAGCCCTATCCCGGAAAAGCAGATCAAGAGAAAGATGATCAGACTCCCCCATCTTATCTTCATGCTCTCTGGATGGGGAGCCAGACTAGCTCCTCTGAATACTCACTCTACCCAGCTACTTCCCTCTTTTCTCCAGTGCCTCCTTGCTGACTGCTTCTTGCACTAGGCAAGTGTCACCCCGCAGTCATTCATTATATGTCATTTTATTGTCTTTCATTTTGTGGCCTATCCCCCCAACCCTGGTTCCGGAAATAGGAAAATCCAGCTTTGAGAATTGTGAGAAATCCCTTTTCTATTTTAGGAGATGGCGAACTTTCAAGATCATGGCTTCTCTCTGAACCTTATTAAGGTCCAGAAATCAAAGCTGAAAAATGACTTCTGTGCTCTAGGCTGCATCAGCCTTCCCTACCCCGAGGCAGTATGAGCACCTCTCACAAGCCTGGGTCTCCAGGTCTCACCTTAATGGCCCAGGCACAGAGAAGGAAAAAAAAGGAAAATTAAAAAAAAATAGCAAGCAGGAAAATAAATACACTGGGTGATATTTCAAAATCATTATTATGCTACAGTAGGCTCCACTGTAGAAATGGATCATAATTTATTTAACTGGTTCCCTAATGAGGGACGTTCAGGTTCTTTTCAGGCTTTTGCTTACAAATACTTTCTGTGACTATCCTTGTACATATGTGCAAGAATATCTGTAAAATAAATATTAGAAGTGGAATTACTGAGTCAAAACAGAGTTATCTTGACGGACAGTGCCAATTTGCTCCTCAGAGAAAGTACAACGATTTACACTCCAGTCAATTTTGCGTGAGAGTGACAATAATGACAGTACTTTTGACAATAATGTTTTGTCAGATTTATTGATGTTTTCCAATCTGCCACTTAAAAAATGGAAATCTGACTTGCATTGTCATTTATGACTCATTTTGCACCCTTTAAAATGCTTGTTCATGTGCTTCTTCCATTTGTCTCTTAGGATTTTTAAATTTATTTGTAGACTCTTTACATATTCAGGAAATTAGCTCTTTGTGAAATGTGTTTTAAATATTTTTTTCTTGGCTTTATCCTTTTATTTTATTTTTATTTTTTAAAAAGATTTTATTTATCCATACATGAGGGACAGAGAGAGAGAGAGAAAGAGAGGCAGAGACACAGGCAGAGGGAGAAGCAGGCTCCATGCTGGGAACCTGACATGGGACTCAATCCCTGGTCTCCAGGATCACTCCGTAGACTGAAGGCAGTGCTAAACCACTGAGCCACCCCAGCTGCCCTTGCCTCTATGCTTTTAAGATGAAAAAAAAATTTTTATGGTATGTCTCCCCCTATAGCTAATTATAACTTTGATATGGTGAAACTGCCCCTGTGCTTTGGTTTTGCTTGGAAAGTTTTTCACTATTTAAAGAATGTTAAAAGTATACAACAGATCAGTCTTCCTTCTGGGACTGTCAGTTTTTAAAATAGTTTTTACACTTACATCTTTGATTTATCAGCATTTGGTTTTTTATTTTATTTATTTATTTACTTTTTAAGATTTTATTTATTGAGGCACAGAGAGAGAGAGAGAGGCAGAGACACAACACAGGCAGAGGGAGAAGCAGGCTCCATGCAGGGAGCTTGATGTGGGACTCGATCCCAGGTATCTGGAATCAGGCCCTAAGCCAAAGGCAGATGCTCAACTGCTGAGCCACCCAGGTGTCCAAACCTATTTTTTTTTTCTTATATGAAATATACTCCTTTTTGGGACGCCTGGTTGGTTCAGTGGTTGGGCATCTGCTTTTGGTTCAGGGCATGATCCCCATCTTGGGATCAAGTGCTGCATCAGGCTGCCTGCGAGGAACCTGCTTCTCCCTCTAGCTGTCTCTCTGCCTCTCTGTGTGTGTCTCTCATTAATAAATAAATAAATAAAATCTTAAAAAAAAAAAAGAAAGAAAGAAAAGAAATATACCCCCCCTTTTTAAAAGATTTTATTTATTTATTCATGAAAGACACACACAGAGAGAGAAGGAGAGGCAGAGACACAGGCAGAGGGAGAAGCAGGCCCCATGCTGGGAGCCTGATGTGGGACTTGATCCCAGATCTCCAGGATCACCCTCCGGGCCAAAGGCAGGCACCAAACCGCTGAGCCACCCAGGGATCCCCTAAGTATACCCCTTTTTGTACCCTGAATTTCAAGGTACATTTTCAGTATTTGTGGACTCTTTTCTCTTCCACGGCTATTGCTTAGTCATAGGGAGACAAGGACAAACTCAATTATTACACTTTCATGATACTTTGTGATAAAGATGAGTCCTCCCTTGTAACTCTTAATTTTCATTTTTCTGGCAACTCTTGCCTCTTTATTTTGCACATAAACTTTAGGAACAACTTGTCTTAATTTCCCGTGCTTAAGAAAAATCTTGTTCGTATTTTTATTGAGCTTGCACCAGATTTATAGATTCATTTAGGGACAATTGAACATTGTCATAACATTGAATTTCTTATCCAAGGCATTTATTCAAGTCTCCTAAAAATATACTTCAGTAGAATTTGAAAGTATTTTTCACATAAAGCCTTAATATTTTTTAAAATATTTATTCCTAAGCATTTCATCCTTTTGTTTGCCATATGTATGAGATATTTTCCTATGTTTATTATATTTTCTAACTGATAGTAGTTTATATAAGGAAAACTATGATTGCATGTTAATTTTGCCATCAGCCACCTTAGTGTCTTTATTATTTTGTTTGTTTTGAGTTTTCCCGATATATAATCACAAATCTGCAAATAATAGTAATTTCTATGGAAAATTTTAATTTTTTTCAGATATAGGACATTACCCAAACTGTCTGTCCCCATCCCTAAATCTATCTGTAATGGACACTGATGTTGCCTCAACATGCCCTTTTTTTCTAAAAGTTACCTCAATTTATACTTCACCTTCCCTAGCTGGTGTGCACAGTCCATGTGCATTTAGGGAAGTGGTTGTCCCTTGCCTCTGGTGGTAAAGCTTGTGGCTCATACTTAAAATAATCATAATTGCTTCCTAACTGCTGTCTACTGCTGTACACTTCAGAGTTAGACATGTGGTCCAATTTGGGATTTGATAGGGGCTTCTAGCCAGCAATCCCCCTTTCTCACTGAGCTCTGAAGAGGTGTAGGAAATCTTCATGTGAGCCGAGAAGCATGCAAATCAGGAAACATCTGACAGCAGAGAATCTGACCTTGGTGGCATCACTGAGCTGCTGAACTAAACCAAACTGGTAACCTACCTAACTTTAAGCTTGCAGTTGATAAACTAACAGTTACTCTTATTGATTAAGTCAGTTAAAGATGTTATTCTGATACTCCCAACTGAACACATTGTAGTCTACACACAACCAACAACAATCACTCAAGCTCATTGAGCTAAAAAGTAAGTTGTCTTGGCTGTGAGATCAAGATCACTTGAAAGGGCCATAGACTTCTCAGTTTCTCCAAATGTATTATAGACTAATTCAAGATCTTAAAGCTATAAAACTTCTGGAAGAAAACAGGAGAAAATCTTTGTGACCCTAGGTTTGGCAAAAATTTCTTAGACATGATGCACTAGCACTATCTATAAGAGAAAAAAATATATATATATATAGATTGGTCTTGGTCAAAACTAAAATTTGTGCTCATCAAAAGACACTCTCAAGAAACTGAATAGTCGTAGGCTAGAAAAAGAAAAAAATTGGACATCAAGTACCTGATAATGAACTTGTATCCAGAGTATAAAAGAACTCTCAAAACTCAATAATAAAATAAGCAAAAGATTTGAACAAGCATTTTGCTAAATTGCAAACCTAGCACTGTCTTGATTGCTGTAAATTTAAGATTAAGTTGAGTCAAAGTCAGATAGTGTAAATCTTCCAACTCTGTTTCTTTCTTCAAGCATTTTTACCTAATTTAGGTCTTTTACATTTCCATATACATTTTAGAATCAGCTTATCAATTTTGACTGAGATTGCACTGAATCAATAGACCAAAAGAATTTAAGAAGAAATTTCTTTAAACTTAAGAAGATATAGGGCAGCCCGGATGGCTCAGTGGTTTAGCACACCTTTGGCCCAGGGCATGATCCTGGGGACCCAGGTTCGAGTCCCACATCAGGCTCCCTGCATGGAGCCTGCTTCTCCCTCTGCCTGTGTCTGCCTCTCTGTGTGTGTGTCTCTCAAGAATAAATTTTTTTAAAAAGTATAGGTTTTACTCTATAGGTCTTACACAACTGTCAGATAATGCTGTTACCCTTTGTATAATTTATTTTTTTAAAGGTTTTATATATTTTTTCACCCAGGTATCCCTTCTCATTGTATAATTTAAAATTTTAGTTCCTGATTGTTAGTTTCCAGCATACAAAAATGTGATTTGATCTTTATCTTATAATCTGCACCCTTGCTAAATACATTTTTAAGTTCTTTTTTTGTACATTTTTTATTGGCGTTCGATTTGCCAACATATAGCATAACACACAGTGCTCATCCTGTCAAGTGCCCCCCTCAGTACCCGTCACCCAGTCACCCCATCCCCCCCACCCACCACCTTTTCCACTACCAGAGTTCGTTTCCCAGAGTTAGGTGTCTTTCACGTTCTGTCACCCTCTCTGATTTTTCCCACTCATTTTCTCTCCTTTCCCCTTTATTTCCTTTCACCATTTTTTATATTCCCCAAATGAATGAGACCATATAATGTATGTCATTCTCCGATTGACTTACTTCACTCAGCATATTACCCTCCAGTTCTATCCACATTGAAGCAAATGGTGAGTATTTGTTTCTAATGCTGAGTAATATTCCATTGTATATATAGGCCACAGCTTCTTTATCCATTCATCTGTTGATGGAAGGCTCCTTCCACAGTTTGGCTATTTTGGACTTTGCTGCTATAAACATTTGGGTGCAGGTGACCCAGCATTTCACTGCATCTGTATCTTTGGGGTAAATCCCCAGCAGTGCAATTGCTGGGTCATAGGGTAGCTCTATTTTTTAACTCTTTGAGGATCCTCCACACAGTTTTCCAGAGTGGCTGTACCAGTTCACATTCCCACCAAAGTGTGAGAGTGTTCCCCTTTCTCCACATCCTCTCCAACATTTGTTGTTTCCTGTCTTGTTAATTTTCCCCCTTCTCACTGGTGTGAGGTGGTATCTCATTGTGGTTTTGATTTGTATTTCCCTGATGGCCAGTGATGCAGAGCATTTTCTCACGTGCTTGTTGGCCATGTCTATGTCTTCTTTGGTGAAATTTCTGTTCATGTCTTTTGCCCATTTCATGATTGGATTGTTTGTTTCTTGGGTGTTGAGTTTAATAAGTTCTTTATAGATCTTGAATACTTGCTCTTTATCTGATAGGTCATTTGCAAATATCCTCTCCCATTCTGTAGGTTGTCATTTAGTTTTGTTGACTGTTTATTTTGCTGTGCAGAAGTTTTTTATCTTGATGAAGTCCCAATAATTCATTTTTGCTTTTGTTTCCCTTGGCTTCATAGATGTATCTTTCAAGAAGTTGCTGAGGCAAAGTTCAAAAAAGGGTGTTGCCTGTGTTCTCCTCTAGGATTCTGATGAATTCATGTCTCACATTTAGATCTTTCATCCACTTTGAGTTTATCTTTGTGTATGATGTAAGAGAATGGTCTAATTTCATTCTTCTGCACGTGGCTGTCCAATTTTCTCAGCACCATTTATTGAAGAGACTGTCCTTTTCCCAGTGGATAGTCTTTCCTGCTTTGTAAAATATTATATGACCATAGAGTTGAGGGCCCATTTCTGGGTTCTCTATTCTGTTCCATTGATCTATGTGTCTGTTTTTGTGCCAGTACCATACTGTCTTGATGATGACAGCTTTGTAGTACAATTTGAAATCCAGCATTGTGATGCCCCCGGCTCTGGTTTTCTTTTTAAATTTGGGGTCTTTTCTGATTCCACACAAATCTTAAGATGATTTGTTCCAACTCTCTGAAGAAAGTCCATGGTATTTTGATAGGGATTGCATTGAATGTGTAAATTGCCCTGGGTAACATTGACATTTTCACAATATTAATTCTTCCAATCCATGAGCATGGAATATTTTTCCATCTCTTTGTGTCTTTCTCAATTTCTTTCAAAAGTGTTCTGTAGTCTTTAGGGTATAGATCCTTTACTTCTTTGGTTAGGTTTATTTCTAGCTATCTTATGCTTTTGGGTGCAATTGTAAATGGGATTGAGTCCTTAATTTCTCTTTCTTCAATTTCATTGTTAGTGTATAGAAATGCCATTGATTTCTGGGCATTGATTTTGTATCCTGCCATGCTCCTGAATCTCTGTATGAGTTCTAGCAATCTTGGGGTGGAGTCTTTTGGGTTTTCTATGTATAGTATCATGTCATCTGCAAAGAGGGAGAGTTTGACTTCTTCTTCACCAATCTGAATGCCTTTTATTTCTTTTTGTTGCCTGATTGCTGAGACTAGGACTTCTAGTACTATGCTGAATAGTAGTGGTGAGAGTGGACACCCCTGTCGTGTTCCTGATCTTAGGCGAAAGGCTCCCATGTTTCCCCATTGAGAATGATATTTGCTGTGGGCTTTCCAGATACGGCTTTTAAGATGCTGAGGAATGTTCCCTCTATCCTTACACTCTGAAGAATTTTAATCAGGAATGGATGCTGTGTTTTGTCAAATGCTTTCTCTGCATCTATTGAGAGGATCATAGGTTCTTATTTTTTCTCTTGTTGATATGATCTATCACGTTGACTGCTTTTCGAGTGTTGAACCAGCCTTGCATCCTGGGTATAAATCCCACTTGGTCGTGGTGAATAATCTTCTTAATGTACTGTTGGATCCTATTGGCTAGTATCTTGTTGAGAATTTTTGCATCTGCGTTCATCAGGGATATTGATCTATAATTCTTTTTGATGGGGTCTTCGTCTGTTTTTGGAATTAAGGTGATGCTAGCCTTATAAAATGAGTTTGGAAGTATTCCATCCCTTTCTATCTTTCGGAACAGCTTTAGTAGAATAGGTATTGTTTCTTCTTTAAACATTTGATAGAACTCCTCAGGGAAGCCATCCAGCCCTGGACTTTTGTGCCTTGGGAGGTATTTGATGACTGCTTCAATATCCTCCCTGGTTATTGGCCTGTTCGGGTTTTCTATTTCTTCCTGTTTCAGTTTTGGTACTTTGTGGTTTTCCAGAGATGCGTCCATTTCTTCTAGATTGCCTAATTTATTGGTGTATAGCTGCTCATAATATGTTTTTAAAATCGTTTGTATTTCCTTGGTATTAGTTGTGATCTCTCCTTTTTCATTTGTGATTTTATTAATTTGAGTCTTTTCTCTTTTGTTTTTAATAAGACTGGCTAATGGTTTATCTATCTAATTAATTCTTTCTAAGAACCAACTCCTGATTTTATTGATCTGTTCTAAACTTCTTCTGGTCTCTATTTCATTGAGTTCTGCTCGAATCTTTATTAACTCTCTTCTTCTGCTTGGTGTAGGTTTTATTTGCTGTTCTTTCTCTAGTTCCTTTAGGTGCAAGGTTAGCTTGTGTATTTGAGTTTTTTTCCAATTTTTTGAGGGATGCTTGTATTGCAATGTATGCAATGTATTTCCCTCTTAGGACTGCTTTTGCTGTATCCCAGATATTTAACGGTTGTATCTTCATTTTCATTAGTTTCCATGAATATTTTAAATTCTTTTCTAAATTCCTGGTTGACCCTTTCATCTTTTAGCAGAATGCTCTTTAACCTCCACATGTTTGAGTTTCTTCCAAATTTCTTCTTGTGATTGAGTTCAAGTTTTAAAGCATTATGGTCTGAAAATATGCAGACCATATTGGACAATCCCAATCTTTTGGTATCAGTTGAGACCTGATTTGTGACCCAGTATGTGGTCTATTCTGGAGAAAGTTCCATGAGCACTTGAAAAGAATGTGTATTTAGTTGCGTTCAGATGCAAAGTTCTGTATATATCTGTGAAACCCATCTGGTCCAATGTATCATTTAAGGCTCTTTTTTCTTTGGAGATGTTGTGCTTAGAAGATCTGTCATTTGCAGAAAGTGTTGTGTTGCAGTCTCCCAGGATTAGTGTATTATTATCTAAGTATGTCTTTACTTTGGTTATTAATTGATTGATATATTTGGCAGCTCCCACATTAGGGGCATACATATTCATGATTATTAGGTCCTCTTGTTGGATAGATCCTTTAAGTATGATATAGTGTCCCTCTTCATCTCTTACTACAGTCTTTGGGATCATCTTTAATATCTGATATGAGGATTGCTACCCCTGCTTTCTTTTGAGGACCATTTGAATGGCAAATCGTTCTCTAACCTTTCATTTTCAGGCTGGAGGTGCTCTTAGGCCTAAAATGAGTCTCTTGTAGACAGCAAATAGATGGGTCTTGCTTTTTTATCCAGTCTGAAACCCTGCATCTTTTGATGGGATCATTAAGCCCATTCACGTTCAGAGTTACTATTGACAGATATGAATTTAGTGTCATCGTAATACCTATTCAGTCCCTGTTTTTGTGGATTATTTCTTTGGACTTCCTCTTTCTTTTACAGAGTCCCCCTTAATATTTCTTGCAGAGCTGGTTTGGTGGTCATATATTCTTTCAGTTCCTGCCTATCTTGGAAGCTCTTTATCTCTCCTTCTATTCTGAATGAGAGCCTTGCTGGATAAAGTATTCTTGGCTGCAGGTTCTTCTCACTTAGGACCCTGAATATATCCTGCCAGCCAGGTCTCTGTGGAGAGTTCTGCTGTTAATCTAATAGTTCTCCCCATATATGTTAGAGATCTCTTGTTTTAAGGATTGCTGCTTTAAGGATTTTCTCTTTATCTTTGGAATTTGTAAGTTTCACTATTAAATGTTGAGATGTTGAACAGTTTTTATTGATTTTAGGGGGGGAACCTCTCTATCTCCTAGATCTGAATGCCTGTTCCCTACCCAAATTCGGGAAACTTTCAGCTATGATTTACTCAAATATGTTTTCTGGTCCTCTGTCCCTCTCGGTGCCCTCTCCAACCCCAATTATATGTAGATTTTTCCTTCTGAGGCTGTCATTTATTTCCCTTAACCTTTCCTCGTGGTCTTTTGTTTTTTCTCTTTTTTCCTCAGCTTTCTTCCTTGCCATCAACTTGTCTTCTATGTCACTCACTCGTTCTTCTCCCTCATTAACCTTCGTTGTTAGAACCTCCAGTTTGGATTGCATCTCCTTTAATTGATTTTTAATTTCGGCCTGATTAGATCTAAATTCTGCAGTCATGAAGTCTCTTTAATCCTTTGTACTTTTTTCCAGAGCCACCAGTAGCTTTATAATTGTGCTTCTGAATTGGCTTTCTGACATTGAATTGTAATTCAAATTATGTAACTCTGTGGCAGAGTGTACTGTTTCTGCTTCTTTCTTTTGTGGTGAGTTCTTCTTTCCAGTCATTTTGCTCAGTGCAAAGTGGCTGTATGAGTGGGCTGCATCAAGAATATCAACCACGACCTATGTAAATTTCTCGCTAGATGATTCTGCCAAGGTCAGATACCAGAAATTGAAAACAAAGATCAGAATGAAATAAAACAAAAGGAGCACTAAAGTGAAAAACAAATTTTATTTATTTTATTTTTTTAAAACAAATTTTAAAGCAAAGTAGTAAAAAATAAACGCTAGGAATCCTAAAGAAGAAGAGAAAAAGAAAAAGAAAAAGAAAAAAAGGAGAAGAAAAAAGGGGGGTACTACGAGATAGTGGTGGTGAAGAAGTTGTAGTGGAGGCATAATGTAGTCTAGCCGAGGGGTTCTAGAGGGTGGTCCTCTTCTTTCTAAGTATATTAAATTCTGTATGTTAGAAGATGCTCCGTCCCAAATTTATATAAACCAGAAATACTTGTAGAGGGCCGCAACATTGACCACCAAAACATAAATGAGACAAAAGAGGAGGGCAGAATGGGAATGAGGAATCTCACAGAATGAACTAGCATGATATACTGCTTGGTTCTGGGTGCATACGGGTCATGTTTTAGTAGGTATTAACTTCCCCCATTGTAGAACAAAATGAGGCAGAGAAAACAAAAAAACAGAAAACAAAACAAAACAAAAAAACCATATCTTGTATATCTTCCAAAATTAAGTTGAGTACGTTGAAGGGAATCTAGAGGTGGAAAGTATATCTAGGACCTGTAATTGTAGAAATATGAAAGTCAAAAAGGAAGAATCTTAAAAATGAAGAGGTGGTAAAATATTGTAGTTAGGGTGGGAAAAGATTTTTAAAAATGGAAATTTACAGTCTGATATAAAAATGAGTTGTACTGGAACAAGGGAGACAAAAAAAAAAGGAAGGGTACCCTCTGGTTCTATATACTGTAAATCCTTCGATTTCCAGTTCTGGAGCTTTCCAGGGCTGCTCCGCCAAGAACTTGCTCTTCCCTTGTCCTTCTAGCTGGTCTTCTGGGGGAGGGGCCTGCTGTGCTGATTCTCAGGTGTGTGCACCTGGGGGAGCTGCCCTGCACCCCGCCCGGCGCTGGGCTCAGTGGGAGCTGTTTACCCCGTGAGGCCCCTGTCCCTGGCAGCCCTGCTCCGTCCCAGGCACAGGGTGACACCAGGAGGACCACCACTGGCGGGGCCAGCTCTCCAGCCCTGGAGTCAGCTCCCGCAGTAACTCCCGCAGCTCCTAGTTCGCTCGGGCCTGGATGCTCCAGGGGCGGGTGCGCGATCTGCACAGCTCAGGGGCGCTTGGGGCAGGAGGGTCCTCGCGGTCCTGTGCCCTCCCTGCCTCCGCCTGTCCGGGGGGAGCTCAGGATCGGGGGTTGTGTCCCGCTGCGCCCTGGGCTCCCGGCCGCGCAGCCCCCTCCCTGCGGAGCCGCCGCCTGAGCTGCTCCCGGGGCCCCGCCCGGCGCTCCAGCCCTCCCCCGGGCGCACCTCCTCTGGGAGTGACCCCGGGAACCTGGGGGCTCCCCCGCCCCTCCCGCGGTGCTGCCTGAGTTCCCTGCCAGCGCCTTTCTGTCCAGGAGGAGTCCAGTGCGGATTTTTCAAGGTCCTGCCTCTCCGGGGCTGGGCTCTCCCGTCCCAAGGCTCCGCCGCCCCCCTTAGCCCGGCTCCTCACGGGCCCCTCCCCCACTGGATTCTTTTTTATTTTTTCTGCCTTCCTACCTTGTTAGAAGCCTTGTTAGAAGATGGAACGCTTCTCTTTGTAGCGTTCCAGCTGTTCTCTCTTTAAATCTCAGGTCAAATTTGTAGGTTTTTCAGGATGATTTGAAAGTTATCTAGGTAAGTTGTTGGAGACAGGTGGCTTGGGGACCCTACTCCTCTGCCATCTTGCCCCGCCCCCTCATTTTTTAGTTCTAATAACATTTACATGGATACTAGTGGATTTTCTGTATAAGTGATCATGTTGTTTGTGAATAAAGACAATGTTACTTTTTCCTTTTCAATTGAGATTTTTTTTTTAAACTTTTTTCTTAATAAATGGCCAGCCCCTCAAGTACAGTTTGGATAGAAGCAGTGAGGACAGATACACTTGCCTCATTCCCGATGTTAGGAGGAAAACTTTCAGTCTTTTTTCATTAAATATGGTATTTAATTTAGGAACTTTATAGGTGCTTTTCCTTAGGTTAAAGAAGTTCCCTTATATTCCAAATTGGTGGTGGTGGGGGTGTTTCTTAGTAATTGATGTTGGATTATTTTAAATGCTTTTTTTTTTTTTTTTTTGTATCTGAGATAACCATGTTTTGTTTTGGGTTTGTTTTTTTTTTTTAAGTTTTCCTTTTTTTAACCCTTAAAAGAGTGAAAAACAAGCCAAGTCTGGGAGAAAATCCTTGCAAACCAGGTATCTGATAAAGAACTTGTGGTAAGAAAATATAAAGAACTCTCAAAACTCAACAATAAGAAAACAAACCACTCAAATTAAAACCATACAGAAATTTGAGCAGACCGTTTACCAAAGATCTCTGGATAGCAAATAAGCACTTAAAAGATACTCAGTATTGAGACACCTGGGTGGCTCAGGGGTTGAGTGCCTGCCTTTGGCCCAGGGCATGCACGATCCTTGAGTCCCAGGATCAAACCCCGCATCAGGCTCCCTTCATGGAGCCTGCTTTTCTCTCTGCCGGCCCCCCTGTATCTCTCATGAATAGGTAAATAAAATCTTAAAAAAAAAAAAAAAAGATACTCTATTATTAATCATTAGGGCAATGCAAATTTTTTTATTAAAGATTTTATTTGACATAGAGAGAGTGCATAAGCAGGGGGGTGGGGCAAAGGGAGAGGGAGAAGCAGATTCCTCACTGAGCAGGGAGCCCAACGTAGGACTCAAACCCAGGACCCTGGGATCATGACCTGATCCAAAGGCAGATGCTTAGACTGAGCCACCAAGGCGCCCCAAGGAAATGCAAATTTAAACTACAATGAAATATTATTATATGGCTATTAGAATGGCTAAAATTAATGAGTGACCATAGCAAGTATGTTGGTGTATTAGTTAGAGTTCCCCAGGGAAACAGGACCAATCAGGTGTATATATGACATATGGGAGGATATTTCTTATGGGAATTGGATTGTGCAGTTCTGAAACCTGAAAAGTTCCACAATCCACCATCTACAAGCTGGTGAAGGAGGAAAGTCTGTGGTCTAATTCAGTCCTAGTCTAAAGGCCTGAGAACCAGGAATATCTAAGTGCTCAAGAAGATGCATGTCCCAGCTCAAGAAAAGAGAGAGGGAATTTGCCCTTCCTTTACCCTTTTATTCATCCCCACCATCAGTGGATTGGATGATTCCTGTCCACTCTGGTGAGGCTAGGGAAGATCTTCTTTACTCAGTCTACTGAATCAAATACTAATGTCCTCCAGAAACACTTTCACAGGCACACCCAGAATTTGTTTTACCAGCTCTCTGGGCAGCTCTTAGTTCTGTCAAATTGACACATAAAATTAACCATCCCAGTTGACAACAACATGAAGGAACTGAAACTCTCATATATTGCTGATGGGAACGTAAAATGGTATAATTATTTTGGAAAATTGTTGTTTTTTAAAAAATGTTGAACATGCACCTACCATACGATCCAGGCACTCCACTCCTAGATACTTACCCATAGGAAAGGAAGTATGTGTTCATACAAAGACTCACATGCAAATGTTTATAACAGTTTTACTTGTAATAGCCCCAAACTGAAAACAACCCAAATGACTGTCTAAAGATGAATAGATAAACAAATTGTGGTGTACCTATGCAATGGTAAAGTACAAAGTAAAGAAGAAGAAGAGGAACAACAAGAAGAAATTATTGATATATGCAATAATGTGGATGACTTTCAAAATAGTTATGCCAAATGAAAGAAGTCAAACAAATGAAGGACATGCTGTATGATTCCATTTATAGAAACTCTAGAAAATACAAACTAATCTATAGTGATAGAAAGTAGATCAGTGGTTGCTTGGGGATGTGGGCTATGAAGATAAGCAGGATGGCTGTCAAAGGGGCCCAAGAAGACTTTCTGGGGTAACAGACAACTTATCTTGATTGTGGTAATTGTTTCACAGATGTATACATATGCCAAATGTCTCACATTGCACACTTTAAATATGTGCAGTTAATCACATGCCCATTACACCTCAATAAAATTGCTTTAAACCCTTATTTAGTATTTTTAATGCAGTATTAGCACATGACAAAAATTCAAACAATATATAAAATTAATTTAATTTAATTAAAAACTTCAAGAGAGAGTTCTCTCAGAAAAATAGACTTTTTAGAATATTGAATATATATATATGGTTGCTTGAAAACTAATATTTACTGTTTTTAAACAGATCTGATTGAACATTTAGAAAAATTTAAGGATGGGGATCCCTGGGTGGCGCAGCGGTTTGGCGCCTGCCTTTGGCCCAGGGCGCGATCCTGGAGACCCAGGATCGAATCCCACATCGGGCTCCCAGTGCATGGAGCCTGCTTCTCCCTCTGCCTATGTCTCTGCCTCTCTCTCTCTCTCTCTCTCTCTCTCTCTGTGACTATCGTAAAATAAAAAATAAAAATTTAAAAAAAAAAGAAAAATTTAAGGATGGATTCATAGGAAGTTTAACCAATGAAAAAAATAAGCCAACTATTAACTTAAGAAAGACAAAAAAAAAAAGGGCAAGGCAATTATAGCTGATGGCTTGGCTAAACTGTGAAAATATGTACATCGTCATGGAAATTCAAGCATTCAGTTAAATCTGGGGGAAGGCAGCATTGGAGGAAGTAAGGAATAGCAGTAGAAGAGAGCTAAGTCCTTATATGACATCAATAGATTATTCTAGAATTGGTAAATCAAAAATAGCAACATACACATATAAAAATAGGGAGATACTAATCAGAAGAGATAGCTAGAAAAATTTGAAAATTTTGCCCCTCAAGAGGTAATGTGGGGGGTCAGTGGACTGCTCTTCCTTAGGTATTATCCTTTTATCAATATTTCCTTTGTAATTTCTGAACATGTATTATATTATTCTGGAAGGCAGTGTATTGTAGTGGTTATAAGCCTCAACTCAGGAGCCTCAGTGCCTGAGCTCAAACCCCTACTCTGTCAGTTAACAGCTAGGAGGCTTTCTTTAGGCAAGTTTTTTTTTAAGATTTTATTTATGTATTTATTTATTTATTTACGTTCATGAGAGACATAGAGAGAGGGAGAGAGAGAGAGAGAGGCAGAGACACAGGCAGAGGGGGAAGCAGGCTCCATGCAGGGAGCCTGATGTGGGACTCGATCCCAGGACTCCAGGATCACACCCTGGGCTGAAGGCAGGGGCTAAACTGCTGAGCCACCCAGGGATCACCATTGGGGAAGTTATTTTTTTTTTCCATTGGGCAAGTTATTTAACTTCTCTGAACTAGCTTTCCCTGTGTACAAAATGGACCTAATAATACCAATTTCATAGTGATAGTATCATGTGGATCAAATACATTAAAATATACAAAAAGCTTGGGACAGTGCAAAGATGATATAAACATAGCATAAATGTTAAGAATTTTTATTATGAGGGATGCTTGAGTGGCTCAGTGGTTGAGCATCTACCTTTGGCTCAGGCCATGATCCTGGGGTCCTGGGATCGAGTCCTGTGTCAGGCTCCCTGTGGGGAGCCTGCTTCTCCCTCTGTCTATGTCTTTGCATCTCTCTGTCTCTCATGAATAAATAAACAAAGTCTTTTTAAAAAAAGAATTTTTATTATGAAATGATGATTAACAATGATTTAAAAATTATAGCCTTTCCACTTCTGATCTCTTATTGCAAAGATAGCCACTGGTGAAAGATCTCTGTGCACTATTCTACTTCTAAAAACTTTTATAAATGACTTATCATGTAGTGTGCCTATGCTTATGCTTTTTAATTTGTATCACTGGAATCAAACTATTCATTTATTCTGCCCTTTTTCCCCCCTCCTTAATGATAACTCTTGTAATTCTCTCCTAATTAACATAATCAGATCTATCTTGTTCTTGTTGACGGCTGCATAATATTCTCAGTGTTCCCTCCTTAAGGCCATTCAGATGATCTCCAGTTCTTTGCTATGATAGACGATGTGGCAGTGTGTTTAGATCCAGTGCATTCTGCGAGCATGTCCTTAGAGTCAGTTTCAGCTGAGGACACAATCTCTTTTAGAGGGACAGCCAGGACCTCAAGTAGGGGAGAGGGCATCCTGTGTTATTTTCCTGTAGGCTCACCAGCTTTTGTATATATATATATATATTTTTTTTTTTCAGTGAGTGACATCAGCTCCACTGCTTCAGGCAAAAATTCTCTAATGAATGCATCGTTTAAACCACTCTGGCCCTCTTCAGTGCCCGGGAGTCCAGGATTCAGGGGACATGTAGTGGTCACTTTTGGCTCTAGAGTCAGACAGACTTGATTGTATGACCTTCAGTATACACTTTGACTGGTCTTGGGTCTCAGTTTCTTCATCTGCAGAAAAAGAAAAATGTCATTTATACTTAAAGATGATCGTTGTGAAGAATAGCCTATGTAATTGCCTAACTGTGCCAGGCCCAGAGTGGGAACTAAAATGTAAACATTCTGGGTACATCCTGGGGAAGTGATTCTATGAAATCGACCATTCTGGAAGTCAGTCTACGGAAATGCAATCAATTCAGCTCCTCTCCACCCAGCCCTTAAAACCTCTGCATCAGGACTTTGCTTCCCTTCCTCTTTGTATCCAGTTTGTACAATCACCGCTAGTTAACTCTTATCTGTAATCAGAAATGACACAAGTGAAATAATAATAGCCTGGGAATTTTATAGACTAATAGTAGAACTACTTGCATTTGTATTTTTAGATAGTTTTACCCCACCCAGCACGGTGCTTAGACTTGAGTTCCCAGATGGCAGCTTCTTTTAGGGGAAAGGGCAGAGTCAGACCAAATGATGAAGGAGTCAGCACTGTGTTGCATATTGCACATCTTCCTACTAAAAAATGATTAAAAGGAGGGAGGGGTAGAGTTTGGCTAAAAATGCCCTCATGTGGACACTTTATTTCCCAGTCAGGACAGGGCAGAGAAGAGGTATAGCTTCAGCAAAAGCCCTCAGTGTCTCTCCTCTGCAGAAAAAAGCCCCTAGTGTCTCCCTTCTGCAGAAATTTCACCAGTGGATAGTGTAGATTCCTTGTTAAGTTGTCCCATGCTGGGCAAGATAAATACCCAAGGGTCAGTAGTTAACATCTAGGCACCGAGGTTAAGGACCCTGAAGAATAAATCTCAGATGGATTGGCCATAAAATTTACAGTTTTTGCAAACAAGCTTTGTGCCAGATTAAAATAGCCATAGAAGGATGCTTGGGTGGCTCAGTGGTTGAGCGTCTGCCTTCGGCTCAGGTCATGATCCCAGGATTCTGAGATCAGATCCCACATCAGGCTCCTGCAGGGAGCCTGCTTCTCCCTCTGCCAATATCTCTGCCTCTCTCTCTATGTCTCTCATGAATAAATGAATATATATTTATAAATAAATAAACAAATAAATAAATAAATAAATAAGTAAAATAGCCATAGATTCCCACAGTATTTCTTCATCAGCATTCTTTGAGATTCGATCTAACAGAGCCCATAAGAAAAGAAAAGGGGTTCAGGCCTGTACTTTTCTCTCCTTTATCCACATATCACTGGGCAATGCACAATTCCCGGTGTGGCTGGCATGCTGCGTGGGGTTTGCTCCTCAGTGTCTGGATAATTCCCACTCACCCTTTCACTTCTTTATTCCTGCTTGAACTGAGGTTTAAGCAATGTAATGTGTGGTTCCTGCTCTTGGGGAACTCACAGTCGGGAAGAGACCAATGAAAGCAACCACTGGGGCACCTGGGTGGTTCATTCAGTTAACCATCTGCCTTCGGTTCAGGTCATGGTCTCAGGGTTCTAAGACTGAGCCCCGTGTTGAGTCCCTGTTCAGCAGGGAGTCTGTTTTTTCCTCTCTTGCTGCCTCTCCCTCCCTCTTGTGCTCTCTCTCTCTCTTTCTCAAATAAAATCTCTAAAAAAAAAAAAAGAAAAGGAAAAACAACCACTTGTAGAGTTATTTGTACTATTGAGGAATCTCTGTGCAGAATATACACTGAAAAGATGGATTGGGAGTATGAGGGGTCAGTTCTACTTGGCAGTAGAATTCATTGAAAAGGTGCCCTTAGGATGAGTGATAGTCATTCACCAAAAGGGATTTG
The DNA here is from genome assembly GCF_048418805.1 of Vulpes vulpes. Classification (NCBI taxonomy): domain Eukaryota; kingdom Metazoa; phylum Chordata; class Mammalia; order Carnivora; family Canidae; genus Vulpes; species Vulpes vulpes. Next base: position 11,134,202 of record NC_132784.1, on the reverse strand, counting down.
GGAGTGAGAAAGTCTTCAACTGAAGGAACAGCACTGATAAACTGTAGGAATTAAGATGACCAGAGAAAGGTGAGTGAGTGGGTGGAAGAGAGGGCAGCACCAGCCTAGACGAGGCATTGGCACAATCACAGAGGCTCTTCTTTGCCAAGCAATAAGACACTTGGACTTTATTTTTCTCCAAAAGTCTTAGACTTGAGCCTCCTGAAGGTCTGGATTGCTGATCACATCTTTTGCTGTCTGTACCAGTCTGCATTATCCATTGCAAGCAACCGAGATGAAAATCTGACTCATTTAAGCCGAGAAGGAAATCACTGGAGGGCTGCTGGGAGCTCACAGAATTGCCGATGAGACTGCAGAATCAGACCAGGGCAAAGGTCAATACAGGGATATGAGGCTGCAGCCCAGATCATCCCACAGAACCCATCCCGTGAGGACCCACCTGCTGCTGCCACCTTCCTGCTGCCTCTGCTGCTCCTTGGCATTGCTGGAGCTGCTGCCCCTTCCATGCTGTGCAGGGATTCCTTGCTTCTCCTTTGAAGAAATGAGGAAGGTATGGTTGGCCACATGCCTATGCCTGGCTGCAAGCAAGGCTGGGAACTCATGCAACTTGACTCTCTGCTGTCTCTAGTTGGCATGGTTTCTTCCATTAAATCACCAAAGGTGGGGATGCCTGGTGACTCAGTGGTTGAGCATCTGCCTTTGGCTCAGGGTGTGATCCCAGAGTCCCAGGATCAAGTCCCACTTTAGGCTTCCTGCGTGGAGCCTTCTTCTCCCTCTGCTGTGTCTCTGCCTCTCTCTGTCTCTCATGAATAAATAAACAAAATCTTTAAAAAATAAAAATAAATCACCAAAGGTGGGAAAGACCTTAAACATTGAAAGGGGCTCAAAAGCAGGTCAATTGTAACTAAAATGCCTCAGTAAATGCCTCATCCAGGGCCTTTGGAGCATTCTCAACTCCATACCAAGTCATGAGCTATATAAGAGGGAGAAGAGCTGCCTCTAGGCCTTTTCTTGGGGACTTTTGGAGAGGGATGCTCTACTCACTGACGGTTGATTGTTTCTGGGTTTTTTTTTTTTTAAATCTGTTTGCTATATTGTTGTTGAAGATATTGTTTCTTCCAGAAATAGGTAAAATTGAGAACTGGCAAAAAAGGATCAATAATTATTGAATTTAAATCTGAACATAGGAGGGGGAAAACGAGAGGCAAACCAGAAGACAGATTCTTAATCCTAGAGAACAAACTGATGGTTACCAGAGGGGAGGTTGGCAGGCAGTTGGGTGAAATAGATGATGGGGTAAGGAGAGAACTTGTGATGAGCAACGGGTGTTATATGAAAGCATCGGATCACTATATTGCACATCTGAAACTAATATACAACTGTATGCTAACTAACTGGAATCTAAATAAAAGCTTGAAACAAGAAAAAAAAATCAGAGAGTGAATTAGTGGGGAGCGAATCAACGGTGTTATTTCCGATAGTTGTGAGGCTACCCTTGCCTGGGTTGTGTTCCAACGAGTTGGGTCCCACAAAGCTCCGGCTGATGAAGGAAGTAGGGATAAATGGGGCTAGGCAGGGCTAGGTAGGGGGCCAAGAATCAAGCTCACAAAAATCCTGAAAATGTGGAGATGAAAGCAAACCAGAGATAAATAAACCAGACAATCCTGTTCCCGGTGCCAGAGGTGGGGACTTCTTACACAACATCTACTTGTGACCAAAAAAGAATTGCTGGACCCTAAAAAGGAAGTAAGCCATTAAAAAATGTTATCACTAGTCCTAACTATCAACCCAGTGGTGATATCAATAGATATGTTAAAAGGATTTAGGTTCCCTGGTTGGCTTCCAATAAAAGACCAACTCTAAAAGCCCTCAGTGGCAACCCTGTCAGGACCCCTCTCACTTCTGAGAGCTTCTTCTGTGTCTTTACTTAATAAACCTCTGTCCCTTTACTCACTCTCCTGTGTCCGTGAGATTCATTCTTCAACTCTGTGAGACAAGAACCAAGCCCCCCCATCACCAACACAAATGACCATCAATGGTGAATAGATAAATAAATGGCGGTACATCCATTCAATGGGGTACTAATCAGCAATAGGAAAAAACAAGCACATTTCCCAGAGCACCCCAACATCCTTTATCAACACAACCTCTTCCTTATTGTCATTCAGTTCACTGCAGTTAGAATGAGGAACGTGCAGTAACTGGGCCAAGGGGAAGGCAAGCAAACAGAGCTAAACCAAACGCATAATCCCTTACTGGTATTTAAATCATAGGCAGAGAGAAAATAGCCTACAAAGAGTTGGGGCTTTACTCCTTCCTAGTGGTGTTGTCCTGAGCAGGCCATTTCTGCTACCTGACCTTAGCCCTGCTCTGTTTCTTTCCCCCACCCCAACTACCTCAGTTTCTCTCTTTTCTAAACCCAATTCTTTCTGTCAAATCTCGAAGTCCTCTACATTCTTCCTCTAAATGTCCTCTAACCAAGCTGGCTAGATGTGGTTTCTACTGCACCGGAGAGCTGAAGAACCCAGGCTCCCCTAACTCTGCACACAGGGCTTCCAGGCCTCCTTCTGACCCTCTTTGCTTGCCTGTCAAGTCTGTGTACCCCACGATTCTGGATTCCCACTGCCTCGGTTAAGGGAGTGTAGGAATGAGGAGTAGCTTAGGGTGAGAGATAAGCAGACAATGTGCTGAGCCAGGAGCTGGACATTGGGCTTGGTCCCACTGAGTAGGGGACAAACCAGGCTAGGCAGAGCTAGGTAGGGGGCCACGGAAGCAAGCTCACAAAAATCCCAAAAATGCTGAGGTGTCAGGAAACCAGACATAAGGGAACAAGCCAGACCACGCTGCCCTAGATGTGGGCGGGGAGGATGTCTTTCTATTGCAGTCATCTGTGACCAACAAAGAATAAATAACCAGACCCAAAGAAGAAGTAAGCCATTAAAGATGTTATCAATAGTGATAACATTGATACTTAATGGTGATAGCAATAGATGATGTTAAAAGGATTTAGGTTCCCTGATTAGGCTTCTAATAAAATACCAATCCTGCAAGTCCTCAGTGGCAACCCTGTCAGGATCCCTCTTACTTCTGGGAGCTTTCTCTGTGTCTTTACTTAATAAACTTCTGTTCCTATACTCACTCTCCTGTGTCTGCGAGATTCATTCTTCAACTCCATGAGACAAGAACCAAGCTCTCTCGTATCATCACCCTGAGATCATGTCCTGAACCAAAACCAAGAGTCTACACTCAACCGATGGAGCCACCCAGGCATCCCAGGGTTTAAAATTTTTAATATTAATCAGCAGTTGCTAAGCTTCATTGGCTTTCCCACTTGTCTGCTTGCTGATGGGGTTTTGTTTGTTTTGAGCACTTGGGTTTGTGCTGGTGATTTTTACATCATGCAAAACATGATTGCCCCAATTTCAGCTGGAACGGGGTTGCTCAGGAGTTCTTGGTCTGCCAGGTGGCCCATTGACTTAAACCAGTTTGAGGTCCATGAGTTCATAGAAAGTCCAGCTCTGCAGAGACCATCAGGCTTGGGGTCACATTTGCTTGGGACTCCAGCCCCCTTACCCTGTCTAAAAGAGCACTGCGAGCCACTTGGTTGTCACTCTGGAGAACTTCACATAACTACATCAGAGCCACTCTGAACACACATTTAAATTCTGCAATCCAATGATATGCACTTTGCTAGAAAAATAAAGCCAAACCCTTCATTTCTTGAACAGCATGGTCCCAAATGCAAGTTGACCACTTCATCTGGTGCTTGAGAGAAGAAACAGCTCGATCCTTATTACTGGAGATAAAAGTGTCTGAGTGGAAGACACTAAGGAAGAGACTGTACAATATTCCCCAAACTGTGTTTTGTACTTTCTGGGAGATCTAAGGGATTTTTAAGGGTCACATTGACAATGCAGGAGTTTCACATTATGTGCTGGCTTGATAGAAGATGCTATTCTACTGAGAGCCCTTTCATTTATAAACACGCTTACTTACACCTTTATTATTTTGTATGACCCTCACACCCACTCTATGGGCAAACAGGGGCAACTTCTGGTGTCCTATTTTGCAAATTGGGATGCTGAAACAAGGCCAGGACAAGGGGGAGCAAGTGATGGGTCATTGCAAGTGTACCGTGGGATCCTGTCTTTTTTTTAAGATGTTGACATTTTGTCCTGCATGGGTTTTTTTGCATTAACTTTGATTTTTAAAATAATGTGTTAAAATGTTACCTACCTTGATTTTTGAATCTTTTGCACCTCAAGCTAGTGGCTTAATTGCCTTATTCTAGTCCCAGTCCTACAAACTGGATGGATTACCTTGGATCCTAGGAAGAATCCATTTATTGCATGTCAAGAAGGGATGAAAATCAGTAATTTCGTGGGGTTCAACCTAATGGATCCTTTCAGGAGGGAGTCCTGAGGGCTCACATGGGCCTCTGCGCTGTATGTAACTGCTTCATTTTTTTGTGCAGAGGTCCTCAGCCTCGTTGCACATTTTAACCAGCCTTGGGGCTCTTATTAAAACCAGGATCTGAGGCTGAGGGTGGAGAAATGTTATGTGTGTTTTCAAAAAAACTCCGGTGGGAACTCTGGATTACTGCCTCTAGATCAAACTAGGTTTAAACCAGGCTGTAGGCACAGAGTACCCTGGATTCAAATTCTGATGGCATCACTTTCTAACCACAAGATCTGAGGCTAGTTACAAGTTGTTGTGAGTGCCCAGTAATGTGTGTCAGTGCCCAGCACGGTGCTTGCTTGACAATAAATCCTGGATATCGGTTAATGGCTCTATGTGCTATTTGTGCTGAGGCCCAGAGAAGCGAAGTAAGACACCCTAGGTTCCCCAGGAAATTCCTGAAAGAGTTGGGTTTCTGCCCCAGATCCATCTGGCCTGCTATCTAGAGCCAAAACAATCACATTTGTGACAACTAAATACTCCCTCCAAGGCTGGTGGCACTCGGTAACTGGCCCACAGCATTTCCAATGAGCCGGATCCCCCACGCTCCTGGAAGAGGATTGCCCTAGGCCAGAGCTGAGCTGAGCAGGCAGAGTGGAGACCTAAAGAGCAGGTTCCTCTGTGTGTGGAGGGGGAGGGGGGATATTCCCCTCCCATCAGGAAGCCCCCTACAGCCTCTATTACCTTGAAGGGCCCCCACTTAAGACTAGAGCTGTCAGCAGCTTTCATTTTCTCACTTCCAATTCCTTTAACCTTTTCTGTGCTGGCTCCTGCTCCCAGTATTCTCAACCCAAGGCAGGGACTTCGTGAATGTTGAAACCGTGGGCGCCACAGTGGGACTTCTGCAGGCGGGGGGCAGGGGAGGGGGGCGGGCGGCGCTGCCAGTAACTCATTTTTCTGAGTCTCTTTCCCTTTTTACTTCCTGCCATGCCACAGGCCAAACAGAGTGAGTGAGTGGGGCCTAGCCTCTTCTCAGGCCACCTCTCCTCACCTCTCAGCTTCCAAACAGCCCAAAGTCTCGTGCCTCCTGAGCCCTGAAGCCACCCTGCCTGTGACCCATCTCCATTCTCCAGGTGAAGCCCTGCTCATCCCTTGAACCCAGAGCTCATCAGCAAGCTTCCTGGGGAGTTCCCACCAGGGCTCTGCTGCCTCCTGGCCACTTCCAGCTCTTCCAATGCTTCAGGTTACTACCTTATGTAACAGCAAGTTTCTAGAGCTCAGTTGTATCCACATCCACCCTGTATGCCACACTGCGAGCTTTTTTAAGGCAAAAGCTGTTGCTTTCATCTCCCCCGGTAACCAAGATGCTTACAAGGTCTTTAGTGACAGTAGCCACATGACCCTAGTGCACGCTGCCCGCCACCAGGCGCCATCCTAACCACAGTGCATGATCTAATTCATCAGCCACCACCACAATATAACACCATCTTCCTTATTTTACAAATGAGGAAACCGAGGCACTCAGAGCTTCCATGATGTTTCCATGGTCATGGAGCTGCTATGTGGAGCAAGTGGAATTTGAATGCAGGCGTTTGAGCTTGTAGGGTCTGTGTGTTCACCACCACCCTATGCATCCTTTCTGGTATAGGGAATGCTAGACAAGAAGGAGCTGGGGAGAGGTTTCTCCCCTCAAGGAGCTCAGGTCTTACTGGAGCCAGAGCAAGCACACAGGTGTGCACCCACACAAGGAGAGCATGGGAAGATACAAAGGGAAGTATAATTAAATGCTACACTGGGTGGTATAGAGCAGTGCTTCTCCATAGTGTGCATGCATCACCTGGAAATCTAGTGGAACTGTAGATTTGGATTCACATGGGATGGGATTCTGCATTTCCTTTTTTTTTTTTTTTTTAAAGATTTTATTTATTCATGAGAGACACACAGAGATAGGCAGAGACACAGGCAGAGGGAGAAGCTGGCTCCCTGTGGGGAGCCCGATGTGGGACTCAATCCTAGGACCCCGGGATCACAACCTGAGCCAAAGGCAGACGCTCAACCACTGAGCCACCCAGGTGCCCCATTCTGTATTTATAACAAATTCCCAGGTGCTGCTGCTGCTGCTGTCCAAGGTCCACATTTTGAAGAGAAAAGATGAACCCTAAAGCCAAAATAGGTCAGAGGAGAGAGATTTCAGTGTGAACTGCAGAGGTCCTAGGACAGCGTCCCAGGCCTGGGATGATGCCCACTTGGATGGGCAGAAGGCAGAGAGAGAGAGACATTCACACTCTCCCTGGGGCTATCCAACTCCCCGCTCTCGGGGTCTGGGGGAAAGCAGTGGTTCCAAGGGCCTGTGACTTATGCTCCAAAACCACCTCGACCCCCCCTTAACAAACAGCTGGGCCGAACAGGAGCTCCACATGTGAGTAGTCTGTTTTTGAGACATGCTCAATTCTAATCATGTCAGGAAACATTTTGCAAATTCAGAAGTCAGAGCCAAAGGGAAGTGCTGTGTGGTCTACAACTAGTGGCCGTGGTTAAATGGGAACAATCTTTCCCCAAGTGGTTCCTCTTAAGGACAGCATTTCTGCTGGCCCCAGAACTTTTGGCCATTTATAAAGCTTCACAATGGAAAATAAGGAAATTCTCAAGGAGGAAGAGTTCTTGGCTAGCACCGGAGAAATAGGGGCCGTCAACCAAACCATGTTCCCTGCAATGGAGGCCTTTGAAATCAACGGTAAAGTACTGCTTCTCCGTAATGACATTGCCTGGTGATATACTTTTTCTGTTGGCAACATAAGAATAGACAAGGCTGTAGAAAGCGTAGATTTGTTCCGTAGACTCTCACTAATATATTTCTGGAACGCTTCAATCTGGAATTCATGTAATGTTAGTGATAGACACTGTATCCTTAGCAAATAGTTGGATTTCTTTTTTCCTTAGCTTCGCAATAAATTGTATTAAAATATTTGCCCTTAGATTAATGCTAATACTTATCATACGTCCCTCCTTTTTACTAAAGTCACGTGCCACATTTTTATTTAATGTAATTCCTTTAAAATTCTTTAAGGTGACTTCCGTTATAACTGATGTGCCGATCAGGGAGTGCTTTCTCCATTTCATGCTGGCTAGGATATGTTCACGGCTTCATAATTAGTTTGTCTTAGATTCAATTCGGGTCTTAAAAATTCAGGCAACTCAACTCTGTCATCTTTATTTTCTCCCTCATCCTTAATACAGGTAATGCATTTTTTAAATCTTCTAGAATTTAAAGTCACCCGTGAGTGCTTTCCACAGGGGATCTCTGATTTCCTGTACAGAATATCCTCTAGGAATTGCCTTCCAAGTTGATGAGTCATTCCCACTCCCAATCTTTTTTAGAAGTTGTTTGCTCAGAAGAATTGCAGTCCTGTCCCCCGGCCTGACCTGTCTCTCTCACCCAGCATTTGTGTGGGTCACTGGCTGGAACTGAAGGGTATATGAAGATGAAGGGTTGAGTGCTCTGTCTGTAGAAATTTACAGTGTGGTCACAGGGAACATATGTGTGCAAATGACTTTAATAATTGCTGGCTATTATGAACCTTGGGAAATGCAGCATTCTGGATATATGACTTTTTAAGATACTGAAAATATACAAGCCAAGTCAACTGATCAAATATTCAGCAACTGCTGGGCACTGCTCTTGGCACCAAGGAAACACACAAGAATAAACGGGGAGTCCTCAGTCATGTTGGTGGTGGGAGGAGGATGGCAGGAGGTGTCAGGGTCAGGCAACCTGTAAACTATCTCTATACAATTTATCGCCAGATGTATGGACAGATCTAACCTGGTCTGACCTGGAGGTCAGAGGTGAGACCTCTTCTAAAGTTTAAATGATAAAGGGAATTAATAAAATAAGATGCTGGCTGGGGCAGGAATAGAAAACCATGGGTTTATGATATATCCATAAGGAATATTTAGAGAAATACAAATAGTTCCATGCAGTGGGGCCAATATTGAGTGGGGAAAGTTCAGTGGGGATTGAGACTAGGACCAATTAATTTAGACTTTTCCTGATCGCAATGGGGAGCTTTGGAAGTTTGGCATTGGGCTAAGAGGCATCGGTTTGCATTTGAGATTACACACTATCATAGATGTGGGATGATCTAGAAAGAGCAACTCTGGGGACAGAGAGAAATGTGGTAGCAAGAGACAGTAAGAGGCAGTGGGTATAAGGAAGGAAAAGAGAATGCTCTGGAAAGATATTAGAAGTCAAGTCAGTAGGACTATAATGGCGGGATGAAGCAAGCCTTCACTTGCTGGGAGGCCAGCCTCAAGGGGGATTTGCAGATTTCTGACATGGGTTATAGATGTCACTAACTAAAAATCTAACCAAAAAACAAAACAGCTTGGTTAGAAGGAACATCTTTCTTTTTTTCCTTAGAGATTTTATTTATTTATCTGAGAGAGAGCAAACATGAGGGAGGGGGTCAGAGAGAGAGGGAAAAGGAGAGTAGCCTCCCCACTGAGCGGGAAGGCCCATATACGGCTAGATCCCAGGATCCCAGGATCATAACCTGAGCCGAAGGCAGATGCTTCACTGACTGAGCCATCCAGGTGCCCCGGAAGGAACATTTTTCTAAATGCATTCACAACTTCCTATCTTCTTATACAAAGATCATGGAACATATAGAACTTTCTAGATGAATGCCATTACAGACAGTAATCTCTGTGAGGCTCTGTAACATAATGACCACCTCAGGACTTACTGAGATGTACAAAACTACTTGCTTCAGCACTAAATGGCTCCAAGTAGCTCTCTTTCTTCCTCCCTTCTTCCCTCCTTTCCCTTACATCTGCTGAAGATCGCTTTCATATTCTGAAGAGGCTCAACATACCACTGCTTTTGCGCCCTGAAGGCTCAACAAAACCCAGCTCTTTCCTCAGCAACCAGTATCAGCTCCATCTTCCCCCTCAACAGCGGAGCATTTGGACTTGAACAAGAGACTCTACATTTGTCCCAGATGACATTATCCTTCTGGGAAGCACTCCTGTCCACCTGTTTGAAATTTATGAACATTTTTTCTGTCTTGAGCCTTCCCGTCTCTTTCCATGTCTGGTTTCTCAAGAATGGGTTCTGTTAGCACATCAAGAAGCCTTTGCGGGTCTGTGGCATGTAATCTGTCTGGACTCCCTCACTCCCACCCCCGAGCCCTCAACTATTTCAGTCTTCATGGCTTGCTTCTTGACATGTCTTCCCACCATTTTCAGTCTGAAGAACATTCTTCTTGACAGCAAAAAACCCAAAAAATACAGATAGAGAAGTTGTTGTTTAATTTAACATTAAGCCCTGGCTCCCAGCTGTGGATCTAGCTGTCTCTTCTTCCTGCTCTAAAGATAATTTGAAACATTCTCCTAATAGACCTTAACCCAGGAATTTATTCACGATCACCCTTGTTGGCATGACCACTGTCACTTCAGGTCCTTGTTCTTTGTTTTTTGTGATATTACTATTTCTCAGCATTTTTAAGATATCCAGCTTTACCCTAGAGTTATTTTTCTCACTTTTTATTATGAAATAATTAGTGATTCACAGAAACTTGCAAAAAAAGAAAAAAAACAAGTATGGGGAAGTCTCTGTGACCCCCACCCAGTTTCTCCTAGTGAGAACATCTTGCGTAGCTATAGTGCCCTATCGCAACCAGGAAATTGATACAGCTACAATTTAGAGCTTATTTAGATTACATCAGTTTTACATGCACTCATTTGTGTGCGTGAATACAATTCTCTACAACTTTATCATATGTGTATATTTGTGTAACCATCACCAATATCAAAATACCAAACTTTTCCATCACCACAAAACTCTCTCTCATGCTACCTTTATAGCTACACATGCCCATCATTCCCCCACCACCAATAACTGTCCCCTGACAATCACCAATCAGTGGCTTATCTATAATTTTGTTATGTGAAGAATGTTATATGAATGGAAAAAAGTATGTAACTTTTTAAAGATTGGCTCTTTTTTTACATAGCATGATGCCCTTGAGATCCAACCAAGTTGCTGTATACATCAATAGTTCTTTTTATTAATGAGCATTTTTCATGAATATTGTTCCATGATATGAATGCATCACGGTTTGTTTAACCATGTATCCACTGAAAGACATTTGGGTTGTTGCCAGTTTGGGGCTGTTACAAATAAAGTTGCTGTGATCATTTATGTAAAAGTTTTTCTATAAGCCTAAGTTTTCATTTCTCTAGGATAAATGCCCAAAAGTACACTTGCTGGGTTCTAAGTGTATGTTTGGTTTTATAAGAAACAGCTGATCTATTTTTCCAGTGTGGTTGTGTCATTTACATTCCCACCAACACTATACAACAGATTCAGTTTTTCTGAGTCCTTGTCAGCAACTAGTATTATCACTATTTTTATTTTAGCTGATTCTGAGAAGTGTGTGATTGTGATATCTTATTGTAACTTTGATTTTCATTTTCCTAATGGCTAATACTGTTGACTATCTTGTCATGTGCTTTTCTCCCCCCATTTGTATATGAAATGCCACTTCGTGTCTTTTGCCAATGTTTTAATGGGATCATTTGTTTTTCTAGCTATTTAGTTTTGAGAGCACATTATCTATTCAAAATACAAGTCCTTTGCTGGATACATGATTTGCAAATACTCTCTCTCGGTCTGTAACATGTCTTTTTATCCTCTTAACAGAGTCTTTTACAAAGCAAAAGCATTTAATCCTTTGGAGGCCTACCTAGGAATTTTCCCTTTCATGGATTGTGCTTTTGGTGTCAAGTCACCTGGCCCTAGGTCCCCCAATTTTTCTCTTATGTTTAATTCTAGAAGTTTTATAGTTTCATATTTTATAGTTAAGTCCATGTTTCATTTGAGTTGGTAGATGTCTGTATATATATGTTTATATATATAAATAGACAAATCTTGACCTTGTTTATTTTATTTATTTTATTTATTTATTTATTTATTTATTTAGCCTATGGGTGTCCAGTTGCTCCAATACCATTTACCGGAAAGGCTATATTTCCTTCATTAAATTAATTTTGTAACTTGTCAAAAAAAAAAACCAGTTGGTTATATCTGTGTAAGGACTATTTCCGTATTCTTTATTTTGCTCCATGAGTCCATGTGTCTATCCCTCCACCCATATCACACTGTCTTGATTACTGTAGGTTTAAGTGAGCCTAAACATCAAGCTGTAATTCCTCACATTTTTTTCTTCTTTTTTTTTTTTTGTTAAGATTTTATTTATTTATTCCTGAGAGACACACAGAGAGGCAGAGACATAGGTAGAGGGAGAAGTAGGCTCCCTGTGGGGAGGCCTGATATGGGACTCGATCCCAGAACCCTGGGATCACGACCTGAGCTGAAGACAGAGGCTCTACCACCAAGCGATCCAGATGCCCCTATTCTTTTTTCAGGATCATTTTAGCCATTCTATGGCTTGTACCTTTCCATGTACATTTTAGCATAAGCTTATCAATACCTACAGAAAACCTTGCTGGGATTTTGCTGGAGCTGTGCTATGTTTCCAAATCAGTTTCAGAGAACTGACATCTTACTTACTTTAGTCCTACCTGACATCTTACTTACTTTAGTCCTACAACCTACACTCAGTGTGCTTCCACATTTATTTAGGTCTCGTTTTGTGTGTGTGTGTGTGTGTGTGTGTGTGTGTGTGTGTGGCTTTGTTTTTTAATCAGGGTTTTATAAATTTCAGCATACAGAGCCTATGTACATTTTGTTACCTTTATATCTAAATATTTCATTTCCTTTAGAGAGACTGTAAATGCCATTATGTGTTAGTTGCAATTTCCACTTATTTGCCAGTAGTATATCAAGATGATATGGAATAAGAGAGTGAGAACAGACATCCTTGCCTCGTTCTCAATCTTCAGAGGAAATGATTCTGTGTCACCATTAAGTATTGTGTTAGCTTTAGATATTTTTTAGATGCTCCTTTTTCTTTAAAGATTTTATTCATTTATTTATTTGAGAAAAAGAGAGAGAGTAGGGGGAGGAGCAAAGGGAGAGGGACAAGCAGACTCCCTGAGGAGTGCAGAACCTGGCATGGGGACCACCCAAGCCAAAATCAAGAGTCAGATGCTCAACTGACTGAGCCACCCAAGCATTCTAATGCTTCTTTTTTTCAAGTTAAGGAAATTCTCTTTCATTTCTAGTTTGCTGAGAGTTTTTATTATAAATTTATTATTGCATATATGAGTTAGAACTATGAATTTTAATTATGAGAGTTTTATTATGAACTTAATTTTGTCAAGTGCTGTTTCTGCATCAGTTATATGGTTATCTGATTTTCCTTCTTTAGTTCATTGATATGATGGATCGTATTGATCAATTTCTGGGTATTGAACCAGCCTTGTATATTGTATACCTGAAAATGTCATTTAGTTATATTATATAAATTTTTTTTATACATTGCTTGGTACAGCTTACTAATATTTTATTGAAGATTTTTGTGTCAAACTTCATGAGAGATACTGATCTTTAGTTTTCTTCTTTTGTGCTATTTTTGATTTTCATTTCAAGGTAATCCTGACCTCTTAAAATGAGTTAGAAGTATTCTCTACTCTTCCATTATCTACAAGAAAGTGTGTAAAACTGGTGTTGATTCTCCTAAAGTTTTGATAGAGGACTCCATTAAAAGCATCTAGGCCTGTATATTTCTTTTTTAGGGGCTTTTTAGTACAAAATAAGTTTATTTAATAGCTGTAGATGTAGATATTATCTATTTATTATTGGTTGAGTCTTGGTAGTTTGTAATTTTGGAGAAATCAGTTTATTTCTTGTAAGTTGTGCACATGAAGTCAGTGACAGGATCTTCTTACTCTCTTAGTAAGGGCTGCAGGATCTGTGGTAATAGCACCTGTTTCATTCCTGATACTGGATTTGTGTCTTTCTTTTTCTCTTCATCAGTTGAGCTTTATCAATTTTACTGATCTTATTAAATCAGCATTTTGTTCTACTGATCTTCTCTTTTGTTTTCCTATTTTAAATCTCATTAATTTCAGCTCTCATCTCTATTATTTTGTGGGGTTTTTTTGCCCTGGTTGATGAAGGTTTATTTTGTTCTTCTCTTCCAGTTCCTTGAGCTGGAAACCTAGTTTATCAGCTTGAGACCATTTCTCATTTGTAATGTAGCCTTCAGTGTTGCTATACATTTCCCTCCTACTACTACTTTAGCTGAATGTAATAATTTGGTATGCTGTATTCTCATTTTTGATTAGTTCTTTTTCAAAAAATTTTAAGACTTTATAGTCAATGCATTATTTAATTTTTTAAAAAATTTCCAAGTGTTTAGAGGTTGTCTTGTTGTCTATCTGGTTTTTTAAAAGATTTTATTTATTTATTCCTGAGAGACACACAGAGAGGCAGAGACAGAGGCAGAGACATAGGCAGAGGGAGAAGCAGATTCCTCACAGGGAGCCTGATGCAGGAATCTGTCCCAGGACACCAGAATCATGCCCTGAGCCAGAGGCAGATGCTCAACCACTGAGCCAGCCAGGCATCCTTCCCCTTGTCTATTTGTTATTGATTTCTATTTTGATTCCATTGTCAGGAAACATTCTCTATGCAACTTCATTCCATTTTCATTTTTGGGGGGTTTGTTTTATGACCCATTGATACGATTTTTTTATATGATTTATCTTAGTGAATATCCCACTTGTACATGGAAATAATGTGTATTCTGCTGTTGTTGCTTGGAGTATTCTTTAATTGTTCATTAGATCCTGTTGGTTTATGATGTTGGTCATTTCCTCTATACTTTTGCTGATTTTCGCTCAATTTCTGAGGGTAGATTGTTAAAATCCTCAATATAATTGTGGATATATTGATTTCTCCTTTCAGTTATATCAGTTTTTGCTTCACGCAAACAGAAGCTCTGTTGTTTAGTTTCTTGGAGATAGCATAGAGTTGAGTCATGCTTTTCAATCCACTTTGCCATACTATCTGCCTTCTAATTGGTATAATTAAACCATTTATATTAAAATGATTATTGATGTGTTAAGGCTTTAATCTATCATGTTATTATGCATTTTCTCTTTGTCCCTCTGTTTCCTGTTACCAGCTTTTCTTTTCTTACTTTCCTATGGGTTACTTGAACATGTTTTAGAATTCCATTTTGATTTATCTATAGTTTTTTGTTTGTTTTTTAGTCCATCATTTGAAATAGTTTTCTTATATTTTTTTCTGGGCATTAAAATATACATGTATAATTTATTGCAATCTACCAACAACATTCTACCACTTTGAGTCAAAAGTTTTATTTTATTAAGTTTTAAGAACTTATTTCTGCTTACGTCTTTTGAGCCTTTCCATTTTTGAAATGTAATTATAAATATTTCCTCTATACGCACTGGGTATGACTTCATTATAATTTTTGTTTCAACCATCAAATGTGATTTAAAAAAACTGTGAAGGGGATGGTCTAAATGTATCTCTATGTTTACCCATTCTTTTTTCTTATTATTCCTTCCTTTTGGAAGTGCCATGACTTCTGCTATTATCTTTTCTCTTCTGTTTGAAGAACTTCCTTCAGCCATTCCTTTTTTTTTTTTTTTTTTGAAAATTTTATTTTTAAAGAATCTCTACATCCCATCTTGGCTCAAAATCATGACCCTGAGATCAAAAGTCACATGTCCATTGACTGAGTCAGTCAAGTGCTCCCTTTTTAGCCATTCTTTCAAGACAGGTCTACTAGCAAGAACTTCGCTTAGATTTCCTTCATCTGAGAATCTTTTTATTTCCCATTCATTCTTAAGGGATATTTTTACTGGATATAGTTGATAATTCATTTCTTTGAGCACATGAAAAATTTCATGTCACTTCCAATTTCAGATAAGAAATCTGTTGTCACTCAAATTGGTATGTCTATAGGTAATGGCTATTTTCAAGATTTTTTCTTTTTTTTTAGATTTTTAATTTTCTGGGTATGTAGGGTCTTTTTTAGATTTTTTTTTTTTTACTCATGATGTGTCTTGTTATCAATTGCTTGAATTTATGATGTTTGGGGTTTGCTCAACTTCTTGAGTTTGTAGGTTTGTGACTTTCACCAAATTTGAGAAGTTTTCAGCCACCATTTTTTCTTAAAATATATTTTTCAGTTCACACTCTTTCTAGGACTTTATCAATATGAATATTATGTATTTTGTTATTGATACATAGATCTCTGAGTCTTTGTTCATTTTTTTTAGTTGGTTTTCTCTGTTTTTCAGAAAGGGTAATTTCTATTGTTCTATCCTCTAGTTCATTTATTCTTTCTCTTATCACTTTTATTGCACTATTGAGCCCATCTAGTGAGGATTTTTTTAAAGATTTAATTTATTTGAGAGGGAGACAGAGAGAGAATGAGTGAGTGAGAGCACAAGAGGCAGGGGAGGGAGAAGCAGACTCCCCTCTGAGCAGGAAGTCTGACCTGGAGCTTGATCCCAGGATGCTCAGATCATGACCTGAGCCTAAGGCAGATACTTAACTGACTGAGCCACCCAGATACCCTGGTGAGATTTTCTTAATTGGTGCTTGTAAGTCCTATAATTTCCATTTGGTTCTTCTTTATATTCTCTACTTTTTTTGTAGATTAAAATTGTTTTGTTTTAAGAGTATTTCTAACTGATCATTAAAGTACTTTTGTTATGCCTGTTTCTAAATCCTTATTGAATAATTCCAATGTTTGTGTCATTTCCATGCTGACACCTATTGATTTTTTTTAAGATTTATTTATGAGAGAGAGAGAGAGAGAGAGAGAGAGAGAGAGCGCAGGGGGAGTGGCAGAGGGAGAAGGAGAAAGAGAATGCTCAAGCAGACTCCTCTCTGAGTGTGGACTGTGATGCAGGGTTTGATCCCAGGACTCTGAGATCATGACCTGAGCCAAAGTCAAGAGCTGGTCACTGAACTGACTGAGCTACCCAGGTGCCCTGTTGTCTTTTTTCATGCAAGTTGTGATTTTCTATGCTCTTGATATGATGACTGATTTTCCATTGTACTGTGGACATTTTGTATAGTACGTTAGAAGACTCTAGATTCTATTAAAATCTTCTACTTTAAATCATACTGTTTAGGTTTATCCCATAAAATTCTGGCCCACTTTTGTGGGCTGTGTTTTCAATAACAATTTATTTTTCAGAGCCTCTACTGTCCTGTTCTGGTTGGCTTTGTTCAGCTGATATAATTGGTCTTCTTCCTTGCTCTCTGCTGGTTCTGCCAGCAGGGACAGAAGGTGTTTCTTCAGACTGCCTAGTGATCGTGGGTCAGGGGTGGGACACATCAAGCCAATAGGGCAGAGACCACTTTTCTAGGCCTGCTCACCAGCATCCCAGTGCCAGGAGCAAGAAGAGGGGGTTTCTGCACCCACCAAGCTACCTGCTGCCACTAGGCAAGGGGCCGGGAGATTGCAGGTCTGGGGGCCCTAGAGTTTGTATGCAGACTGGTTTTCTTCATTGAAATCTTTTATGGAATTGAAATTTTATTTCCCTCTGGAGCCACATTTTCACTGTGAGTCAGACAATAGAGCTGTCATATTTCTGAAAACTGTTTCCCTAAAATCTTCACGTGGACTCACCATAGTTTACTCCAGGGATGCTCATTCTAGTTTACTCAGCTCTAGTTTATTGGATGCTTCCTTCATTCTCTCATCTCAGACTACTCTTCCTCATTGGAGAAATCCACTTTGGAGTAAACATTCCTTTGCAGGTTCTTCTACCCTCTTAGACATCAACACAGAAGGTAAAGTGTTTATCAGATTTTCTGCTTTGTAAGTGAGTTAGATAAATGCTACAGATTCAAAATTCCCAGTTTCTAAAATACCTTTTCTCTATGTTACATGATAGCTCTGGCTTAAAAAAGCATTTTGGGCCTGAGTGGATACCTTCAAACTATTCCCATTCATACTACCAGGATGGCTTTTCCTCTTACTATCTTCATTCAAATGCCTTCCACTTTTCCTACCATCTGGTTTGAAAATATCTATATTTTCCATGCTGGCTCTCATTGCCATCTCTGACCTCTATGTAACTTGTGCCTCTGAAGCATATTATCTTTCTTTTTCCATCATTTCCTCAAGTTTAGTACTGTCTAAAAGATCATATTCATTGTCCACCATCTTCTGTTTGACATGAGGCTTCCCTTGTGTGTTACCCATCCTCGCCATGACTGTATGCTTGCCTGAGTTCTGAGGTTGCATTCCTGATGCTTTTCCAACACTTCTAAACTGGCACTGTTCCACTCTGCACGTGTTCAGGACCCAAACCTCTGCAGCCACTCATTCGCCCTTCCATTTATCATCTTTCCAGCACATTGTGAGGTAGACACCATGCTAGTGCTGGAAGGCAGCCCTGGAAGCTTCCAAGATATTGGGGGGAACTGAGACATAAACAGACATACTTCAGGATGATGGGTGCCATATCAGGTGGAAACACAGAGCGACATGGGGAAGCAAAGCAGGGTCCCACCTAACCCAGGGGGTTCAGAGAATGTATCTTGGGGCAGGATAAGCACCATTGTGCTCCCAAAGGATGAGGAGGAATTAGTCATGCAGAAGGGAGGAGGTAGGGCTGTGTTTCAGAGAAGATACATGCCCCAGAGTGAGAAGGCTATAACAACAAGTGGTCTGGTCTGTTGGTTGGGGTTCACTTTGGGGGTGTGGTGTGGAAGTACAGCCAAAGGAGAACTGGCAAGCAGCACGTCTTCCTGTGCCAGCAGACAAGTTGTTTGTCTCAAGGACAGTGAATGGCCACCAAGGGCTGAAGGCAGGGAAGTGACTTGGCCAGGCTGTTAGAGAGTTCACTCGGGCTTCTGTGTGAATCCCAATTTGGGAGGTGCAGTGCAGGGGATACTGTACTAGACTGAGAATAACCAAATGCCACCAAATAAAAAACCATCCAACCAAGAAACCATTCCTCCTGCTGCCTGCCAAAGTCATCTTGAGACCACCATGCATTAGGCAATGCTAAAGCAGAGCTTTCTGTTCTGCAGGTGGCTGGAAGGAATTTCAGCAGAATAATGAAGTTTTCACAGCTGATAGAAAACAGACTCAAGGTTCACACACATCTATTACAAGAGTCAACCGAAAACCCACCATCAACTACCACAAAGCCAAAAATGTGTTCACATGCCCCTATTCCCTCCCATGGGATGCCCACCTATGATCGCTTTTCTTTTCACACCTGCTTATTTCAACTGTGTTTTTCCACCTGCTAATGTCAACATACGCTAGTGAGGCAAGTTCAGGCCTTGGGGTTAGATGGACCCAGGGACATATGCCTGTTGTGTTGCCTTAACTTCTCTGAACCCCAAGTCTGTCTAAGAGGATGATCACACTTACCTTGCAGAATTGTCAGAAGCATTATAGACAATATCAGACAGTGCCTGGCACCGAGTAGGTACTCTGTCAGTGTGAGTGGTGGGAACCACAGGACCTTCTGCAGGCTGGCTCCCTGCCTTTGGACACCCCAAAATGGGGACACAGCTGGCATGAAGGAAAGACTGGAATGGGAACCACGGTGCCTCTTTTATAATGCCCCAAACTGGAAACAGCTTGCCAACAGGGAAATGTCAGCATGAATTGTGACTCTTGCCTTTAAGGGACATTAGGCAGCTATTAAAAGAATAGTTAAATCTTTCTCTACAAAATAAAAAGACAAAACAAACAAACAAAAAACTAGAGGAATGTCCATGGGAAATCATCCACTGCAGAAAGCAGTGTGCTCTATTATATGTAATATGATATTATTTACATAAAATCAAAAGAAAAATATATCTAGTAGTGGAAGGGTTCATCAGTTTCTAGAAGCAAACAGTCTGGTAGGAGGGCCACACCCCAGAATGCCATCAGAGCTTCTGTCAGCAGGTTAAGACACCAGGGAACTGAGGTCCCTTGAAGTCTCTGATTATAAGATTATTAACCCTTGTAATGTTCTCTATATTTTTTGATAAATCATATTTAGCATGTTTTATTTTTATAAGTAAATAGTCTAAAGAAAAAAGAAAACAAATGCCCAAATCTGAATTCCAGATCTGTGTCTCATAACTGAGTAGGTATTTCAACGTCTCTAAATATCACTCAGAGTTTATCAAGTGCTGACAATCATCCTCCTCCCAAAGTTTTGAAATTTAAGTATATACATTCATTAATTCACCTGATAAACATCTCTCGAGAGCTCTCTATCACGGGCACTACACCAGGGCTTCGACAGTGCACCTGGTTTAAGAACCACACTCTGCCAGCTAGCGATGCGTGGCACAGGTGTTTGCCCAGCCATACAGATGAGTGACCAAGAATGGCATTTCTTGGCTTGTGAGAAGAGGAGGATCCGAAGATAGTGGGACTTTGTGTCTTTACCCTCCACCTCACAGGGAGCCGTCTGCTCATGCAGAGGGGATTCTGACACAGGTTGAGGCACCCTTGGTCTCTCCCTTCTACAGAAGCCACCCTCTGCTGTGGTTATGTTTCAGATCCAAAGCCCAAGAAGAGAAAGGGGGTGAACTGCTTCATGGTCCTAGTGGCCATCTACCTGATTCTGCTCACTGCAGGTGCTGGATTGCTGGTGGTAAAAGGTAAACAAGTCAGGCACCTGTCTGGTGCCTCCTGGGGTGACACAGGGCTCAGGTTGAGTGGAGAGCCTTGGAGTCACTGCTGCCCCTGCCTGCTGGTAGAGAGTTCTTAACTTCTGGATAGCCAGGTAGCCACATTGATGGGGTCGGTGTGGGGAGGTGGACAGGGGAGTATGTGCATGTGTGTGTGTGCGTGCACGCATGACCACTCATGTGCATGAGAAAGAGAGAGAGACATAGAGACAAACAGAGAGACAGAGGGAGAAAGTACATGATCTTGTGTGTGTTAGAGCAGTGAACAATGCAATAATTTCACATGAGTTTGCCGTGTGCATCTTTCATCAAGGATCCCCAATGTCTGAGTGGGAGGGGGCTTTATTGATCAGTGTTCATGTTAACATGATTTTACTTCCGAAGTGTTAAGATCATGAAGCAATTCCATCTGCAGACACTGAAGTCACTCAAGAACATCGTGTGGTGCCCAGCTGTCGTAAACATATGTCACATGTCTATTAAGGTCACATGTGATTAGATCAGACCAGCATATTCGTCATCATACTCTCATTCCCAGAGCATGCAGGAAGGTTGAAGATTGATCATGATGCTGTGGGTGCATCCCTAGGCCATGAAGGAACAGTCTATGAACATATAACGTCATGCCTAAGTGCAGGGTTTACACGTGCAAGATACAGGAAGAGCTCTATGCTCATGCTAGGTCCTCACAGCACATGAAATGTTGCGTCCAGTATTCAGGACCCACAGAAGTTATCCACATATGACACAAGAGTGTTGGGGATATGCTCAAATGCCTGGGGCTCTAATGAGGTTCCTAAAAGAATGCTTTGGGTGGGGGTGGGGTGTCCAGTTCTGAATCTGCAGGAGCGGCTCTGGGCCATAGAGATTCACTTCACCAATGGAACGCTGGCTGCCGAGGACAGCCCGTCTTTCTCTTTGCTCCAGTCAATGCCCATCCCGCATCTCACTGGGGGCACCTTGGGGCTGCAAGTCCTGCAGGCCCAGATCATCCAGGTCCGCACCAAGCAGGAGCACCTGCTACGGAAGGTGGATAACTTCACTCGGAGTCCAGGTTTGGCCCCCTCCCCTCTGCACCAGGATTTCTCAGGGGATAGGAAGTAGAAGCTGCTGGTTCATGGGCAAGGGGATCCTTGGGCCTGAATCCCCTTCCCTGGCAAGGAGAACATTCCAGAACGCTGGGGTGCAAGGAAAGGGGTGAGAACCATATGGAGTAGGCATGAGATGGATCTAGAATGTTTGGGAGGATGGGTCGAGTCCTAGGACCACTCCCATGCTGCCGACTAATGCTGGCCCATGGCTGGGGAGACAGAAATGGCAGGCCACGGGGAGACCCTGGTGGGAGGGGGCTCCTGCTGGGGAAGCACGGCAACTTGGAAGATGCAGCCACAGGCAGGAGAAAACAGAGCCAAAGGTGGAGATGCCAGGGCCCCTCCTTCCCTGGGTCTTCTCAGAGCCTTGAGGCTGGGTCACGTGAGATTATCCTACCACTACCCCCACTACTCTCTCGGTCTGTCTGAACAGGAAGGGCTGACTGGTCCAAAGCAGCTCTGAGGTGCGACCTCATTGTTGCAGAGTTCACACTGTCACATGGAGCTCCAGCCCCAATGGCTGGGGTGAGCTAGGAGTTAAGGGGTGATTCCATGACCGTGGTTCTGTGCCCATGGGACCAAGTGCTGAATGAGAACAAGGTCCAGGTGGGCAAATCCCCCAGAGGCTGCGGTCTTCCCAGTGACCACAGATGAAGGCTGAGCCACCATGTGGGTGAAAGAGGTGATGGCTGTGGCAGAGGGGCAGGGTCCAGGCTCAGACACAGAGACCATCCCTCCCTTCCTTGAGATGTGAAGGAGCTGGCTGTGATCCGCAGGAGGGGCCTTGCCCTTAACCCGAGGCTCTTCCTTAATGGGTTTGGCTCCCAGGGATCTGCAGCCTCCGGTGTAGACCAGAGATGCAACTAAACATCTGGCTTTTTCCAAAAACTCATTCCTGGAAAACATCTAGGCGTTTGTCTCCCATTAATCCCCCAATTGCCTGAGGCTCTTGCTCTTCAGCCCGGAGGACACAGCCTTCGGACTCAGAGCCGGGTGCTCTAGATGCATGTGCTCACACCAGCCTACAACCCTCTCTTCTCCCCTTGCAGAGCTGTTCCGGATCAAGGGGGAGAAAGGCAGTACAGGTACGTTCATTGCCACTCTGACCCATGCCGCCCACTGCCTACAGCCTTCCTCCATGGGCTCCTGGGCTTGTGCCTTTCTGGGCCTCGACCCCAGCTTACCTTCCGTGGTCCCCCACAACTCCTCACAAACTCACTGGTCCTCAGTTGGGCCTGCTCTCTGTTCCCTGACCATGTTGGAAGTCCTGGCTTCTGGGCCTTTACCCTGCTCCTCACCTGAAGTGGGAAATAGCTTCCCCATCCTCCCCTGCCACACACACACACACACTCATCCCCAGCAGCCAAATCTAAACCACCTTCCAAGGCCAGCCCAAGGGCATCCCCCTCAGGTGCTCTCTCCCCCTGGCATCCCAAGTGTAGGACTGTCTGCCATAAGCACTGTTTCCAAATGCCTCTTACCCAATACCTAGCTGGTCACTCCATCTGGCTGTGATCATGTCCAGGGGTGCATTGTTTATGTCTCCTAGAGCACGTAATGGGAGGGGCAGCCTCTATGACCTGAGTTCTTTTTCTTTTCCTTTAAATTTTTTTTATTTATTTACTCATGAGAGACACAGAGAGAGAGGCAGAGACACAGGTAGAGGGAGAAGCAGGCTCCCTGCAGGGAGCTCGATGTGGGACTTGATCCCAGGACCCCAGGATCATGACCTGAGCCGAAGGCAGACACTCAACCACTGAGCCACCCAGGCATCCCACAAGTGCCCTCTTTAGTACCCATCACCCACCTAGCTGACGTTTATTTTTTTATTCTTTTTAAAGATTTTATTTATTTATTCATGAGAGACACAGAGAGAGAGGCAGAGACACAGGCAGAGGGGGAAGCAGGCTAAATGCAGGGAACCTGATGTGGGACTCAGTCCCGGTACCCCAGGATCACGCCCTGGGCTGAAGGCAGGTGCCAAACTGCTGAGCCACCCAGGCATCCTGTAGCTGACATTTAAAGTCTGCTCCAGTGCCTGCCCCAGGGCCTAGTGCTCCAGGACCAGACACAGAGCCCAGCTCAGCCCTGGGTGGGGAGCAACCTCCCTGAGGTCCCCCTCTCTCTGTCTGTTTTTCTGTGTGTGTGTGTGTGTGTGTGAAGGTACACGGTCCCCGACTTACAGCAGCTCCATTTGTGGTTTTTCGACCTTACAATGCTGTGGAAGTGATACCCGTTTAGCAGATGCTGTACTTGAGGTTTTGAATTTGGATCTTTTCCCAGGCTAGAGACTTGCCGGGGACGATGCTCTCGTGATGCTGGGCAGGGTAGCTCGGGGTCAGCCAGGCAATCGCCAGACCAGGGAACTGTGATACACTGACAAGCACTCTGTCCCCCGACAGCCACTCTGCTCTCACCTTCAGTACGGGGGTCAGTAAGTTACATGACAGTCACCACCGAATCACAAAACAGGGTTTGTGTTACATGAGTTTGCGCACCTGTAGGCTGATGCCAGCGTTCCGAGCATATTTAAGGTAGGTGAGCCTGAGCCATGACATGTGGTAGGTAAGATGCATTAAATACATTTTCGACTTAAAATATCTTTGATTTCTGTGTGTTTAATTAACAGTATGTAACCCCGTGGTAAGTCGAGGAAGATCTGTGTGGAGGGTATATATATAATCTCTAGCTCCATCTCTGTGTCTCTCTCCATCTCTCTCTGTCTCTGACTGCCTTTGTCCTTCTCTCTCTGTCCCTCTGTCTCTCTGTCTCTCTTTCTTTCATTCTTAGAGCCTAGAAACCAGAGGCAGGAAACTGATTCTAGCAGCAGGGGCTCAGCAACCCCTCAACACCTTCCCAGTTTCCCCCATCACCCTGGCCTGCCCAGGGGAGGCCTCAATCTCTCTCCCTCTGGACCATGGCCTGCCTTCCCTGGTCAGGGCTCCCCAGAGGCACATTTTCCTGCACAGGCCCCTGGAGACCAGTAGGTGGGTCCCCGAGGTGAGTGGTTTGGCCCCAGGCAACCTGCTGTGCCGGCTTAGGCTTCCAGAACATTGGAGGGGGAGGGGGAACTTTGTGCCTAAGTCAGGTTTTGGGAGAGGATAATGTGGAATCCAGCCATACCTCTCTGTTCCTCCTCTGTGGGTTCTGGGCTTCTCAACAAATATTTACTGAAAGCCACTCAAGGATCAAGAATCCGCCCTGTCTCCCACCCCCCTCAAACACTGGGAATGCAGACTTAAGAAGGCAAACAGAACCCTTGCCCTCAGGGAAGCATGATTTGGTGACATGATTTGGTGACAGCCCTGGCTTCTGCTCTGAGAGATGGGGGCAGCTCCCTTGGTAAGGAGAGCGTGGGGGAGACCTAACCCCCTCATGTACCAGGGAAGGCTCCTGGAGAGACCTTTCAGCCTTGACGTGAGTGTGAGTGGAAGGTGCTAGGGAATATGGATTCCAAGCAGAGACCCATACATGCAAAGGCCCTGAGGTAGGAAGGGTGAACCCAGGAAGGCAAAGAAGGAAAACTCACGTGCTGGAGTACAAGCATGAGAGGAGCAGAGCTGGGAGACAGGCTGGGAGTGGCAGGGACGAGGCAGCCCTGGATCGGGGGACATGAAGGCGCTGCCCCAAGCTCCATGCAAGGCACTTTTATCCATGCCTTGTTGACTCCTTACCCTACACCCAAGTGGCTGCTATTATCCCCAGATAATTTCACAGATGAGGAAACAGCCTCAGGGGGATGCTGACTTGCTCAAGGTAACTCAAGCAAGGCTGGAGGAGCAGAGTCAGACTCTGGAGGCAGCCTGAGTCCCCTCCTTGGCCCGGGGCCAGGCCACCACAGCAGCCTCGGTGGGAGGGAGCCATGCGATCTTAGGGGCTCACCCTGAAAACCCCTCCGAGGGACTGGACTGTTTCTGTCAACAGTGAGGCACTACTCCTGAAGGGCCAGGGGCAGGAGTCTCTGACCTTGACCCCTGCACCTGGGGGTCTCTGGGGTTCTTGCCTCTTCCCTCTGGCTAATGCAGGCAGCGAGAGCGTACTTTCCCTGGGTTTCTACTGTGTCCCATGACCCCATGTGGTCCGAGGTCCCTGTGTGGCAGGTGTTGCTGTTCCCATGCTACACAGGAAATGGGCTGGGCCAAGGGAAGGCTCTCATACAGGCCGCACAGCTGGTGAGTGGGGCCTAGCTGTCAAACCCTGAACTGATTCTCAGCAATGCCTTTTCCTGAGGCTTGTCTGAGAGGGACTCTAGTTACCCATCCTGCTTCCATCCCTCTGGACCCCAGTCCTGTGCACACAGGATTCATATGACATCATGAATTCCACAGGTTGGACTGGGGTTCTACTCTGAAATAGAAAGCTCATCACGGGCTTTGTCATCATAGTGTCCTGACATGGGTACAGGCTTTGTCACTGGGAGACCTGGACTCTCCAAATGAGTGACCTCAGGCAAAGCCATACCCCTTGGAAAGTCGCTCTCCTCCATGGCCATGTGGGGGAACACGCTATGGTCTTCCCCCAGTTCCTATGCTGCAAATCTAACCCCCAAGGTGACTATATTAGGAGGTGATTCGGCCACCAGACTAGGGCCCTCTTGCAAGGGATTAGTGCCCTTAGAAAAGGGACTCCAATGAGCTCCCTCACCCTACCTCTTCTCTGCGTGAGGACACAGCAAGGAGTCAGAGGTCTGCAACCCACACTAGCACCCGGATCTTGAACTCCAGCCTCCAGAGCTGTGAGAAATGAATCTGTTGTTTCTAAGCCACCTGCTGTGTGGTGGTTTGTTATAGCAGCCCCAATGGACTAAGGCAGAGGAGCCCTGTCCTGCCCTCCAGGGTTGTTGAGTCTCAGTCTGCACAGCAGCCCTCGGGAAGGGAGAGAGCTAGATGTAAGTGACAGCAAAACCAGGTGCCATGTATCCAGAGTCAGCCACTAGGTAAAATGGCCCCATTTTACTGACGAGGAAGCTGAGGCTCAAAATGAAGTAATTTGCCCCAGGTCACCCCGCTGAAGGGGTAAGGCTGCTCCTTGAACCCAGGTCTGCCCGACACAGCCTCCCTCAGAACACATCACCTATGCATCTGTGGCTCACCTGTTAGGCCATGAGCCTCCTGTAGGAAGGGGCTCTGCTTTTTCTTTCTTTCCCACCTTCCACACAGTTTGGCTCAGTCTGGGGCTCAGTGACAGTTTGTTGAATAAATAATGGTGTGGTAAGCGTGATAGGTAGCTCGTCTTCTTCAGGTCTTTCAGGTCAAAAGGGACCCAGGTCGGGGCTCCCTGGGTGGCTCAGTCGGTGAAGTGTGTGCCTACGGCTCAGGTCATGATCTCAGCGTCCTGGGATCTCTGGGGATCCAGGCCTAGGTCCTTGAGCCCCCTGCTCAGTGGGGAGCCTGCTTTTCTCTCTCCCTCCACCCTTCCATCCTGCTTGTGCTCTCTCATGTGTGCTATCTCTCTCTCTCTCTCTCTCAAATAAATAAATAAATAAAAATTTTAAAAAGAAGCAGATGGTTAGTGTCTGCCTTCAGCTCAAGTCATGATCTCTGGGTCCTGGGATTGAGCTCCGCATCCTGTTCCTTGCTCATCTGGGAGTCTGCTTCTCCCTCTGCCTCTCTCTCTGCCTCTCTCCCAGCTCGTTCTCCCTCTCTCAAGTGAATAAATAAAAATTTTTTAAAAATCTTAAAAAAAGAGGCCCAGGGCATGCCTGGCATCCCCTGTCTGCCAAGGCCACCATCTGAGAAGGGGGCCAGGGGGCCGAGGCATGCCATGGAGGCACAGATACTGGCACTTGTCTACTGGCCCTGCAATCCTTTTTCTCCTTCTTGTTCAGGCTTTGTTCTGAATCTTTTTTCCTTTCTAGGCCCTCCAGGACTCCAAGGCCCACCTGGAATCAAGGGAGAGGCAGGTGAGTAGGGGCTGGACGCATGCACACTGGGCACAGGGTCAGGGGGCAGGGGCCTCAGCTCTAAGCCTAAGAAACTCAGCATTTTCTTTTCTCTCTTTTTTGTTGTTATGAAGAGTGAAATGTCCCTGTCAGTGCGTGTGTATGGGGGGGTGAGACGAGAAAGAGAGAGGCCCCTCTCCTCGTGCCAGGTGCCTTGTCCTCCTACAGGGCTCTAGAATATCAGCTGACCCAGGAGGCATGAGCACTGTGACTGGTTCTTCTTTCCTTCTCAGGCCTCCAAGGACCCAACGGTGCTCCCGGGAAACAAGGAGCCCCTGGTAATGCGTTCTTCCTCTGCTTGGGCTCAGCTATGCCTCGACTAAGGTGCTGAGCCAGTCGCTCAGTCCCCCCTCCATGTGGCCCCACATGCAGACCCAGAGGGTCGGTGCTGTCCCACAGTCCTCTGCTCTGGAGTCTTACTGTGCCTCATCAAGACACCCGAGAGATGACCTAACATCCCCCTGGCTTCCTCTGGGGGCCCCTTTCTCCCCGGATGCCCCCTGCCCCGTTGCCCAGGAGTCCATCCCAGGAGGACAGTGGGAGCCTACCTCGCTGGCCATTCTCTGCCCAGGCACACCAGGACAGCGGGGAGAGAAGGGCAGCAAAGGTGATGGGGGTCTCGTTGGCCCGAAAGGGGAACCTGGAGCTAAGGGAGACAAAGGAGACCTGGGCCTCCCAGGTAAGTGCCCTGGGGGGGGCATTGGTGCTTGTGGGGGGGGGCTGAGGGCTGGGCCCCAACCCTTTGGAAGAGTGTCTGTTCTGTCCCACTGAGGGCAAGGCTGTGCTCTGCCTACCAGCCTCCCGAGAGCACACATGAGGTCCCTTCTATCCAGACCAGCAGAGGCCAGGAACGTGAAAGCTGAGCACAGTGTGTGTGTGTGTGTGTGTGTGTGTGTGTGTGAGTGTGTGTGTATGTGCAGGGTGGGGGTGGGGAGCCACAATCTCATGCCAGGCATGACCTGTGATGACAAGGCCATGCCAGGAGCTCAGAGGAGAAGAAGGCAAGGGACAGCAGTGGGACCTGACATGGGCACCGGGGATGAGGGGAGTCTGACAGGCAGGGAGGGTAAAGGGAGGGTAAAGGTTGATCCCTGAAGCAGGTGCTACCTTAGAACCATTTGGGGCACTTGTTCAAATTCCAAGAGTCTGTGTTTCAAAGGCCTGGATGCTTCTGAACACCGGCAGTCCAGGGGGCACGCTCTGAGGAGGACAGCCCCAGGGGCTCTGGTCATGACTGAGCGCCTTCATGCCCCTTGTCCCTTGGCCTCTTGAGGACCCATCAGGTGGCTCTGGGATGTGGTAGGGAGAATGAGGACTGTGCAGTTAGTGGGCTTGTTTGGGGTTTTTTTTGAGATTTATTTATTTATTTTAGAGAAAGAGCATGAGTGGGGTTGGGGAGAGGCAGAAAGAGAGAGAGGGAGAGAGAACATCAAGCAGACTCCCCACTGGGCACAAAGCTCAACACAGGGCTCAATTTCAGGACCCTAAGATTACAACCTGAGCTGAAACCAAGAGTCTCATGCTCAACCAACTGCGCCCCTCAGGCACCCCAGTTCCGTAGGCTTGTTTGTGATCCCTACTGTGCACCTGTCCCCTTGTGTCTCTAGGCACATTTCTCAACCAGCTGAGATTTGGTGCCTTCATTTCAGAAAAGAACGGCAATTAAAATACCAATAATTAAAGCATGCATACCTTGTAGGACACTTAGGAGGGCTAGAGATCATGTTTTCAAACCACCTGCCGCATGGTTAAACACTAAATAAAGGATAACCGTTAGTATTGGTGATATTAGTGATCCTTTAACACAGAAAGGGAAGGATTTCAGTTCTAAGATCATATCAGTCTGGATCCTGATATGTCTCACTAGCTGTGTGACCTGGGGCAAATGATTCAACCTCCCTGACCCTCAATTTACTCACATAGAAAAGGGGCATAATAAGAGTAACCTCTAATAAGGATTAGTTAAAACAGGAATATAAGACATGAGATGGATGGTGAGGTACCTGCGAATAGGAATATTTATGTTATAAGAGACTAGGGTGCTTCGAGAAGAGGGCCCTTAGGGGGATGTGTCAGCCACGCTCCAACATAAGAAAAGCACTTGTGGAAGAGAAAACAGACTCGGGGATGCCCAGCAATGGAACAAGGAGCAATGACCTAGAGTTTCAAGAGAGCCAGCTGTGTGGAGATAAGAGAGGAAGAAGGGCATCGGGACTTAGGGTGGCCCTTCGAGGAAAAGGGCTCACATGCGCAGGTGTCAGGGGCATTTGCCAGCAGGGGACGGGGCTGCGGGATTCCCCTTGGCAGAACTGAGGGGCACGTTTGCACCAGGCAGATGGTGAGACAGTTGACCTCCCAGGGGGCCTCCAGCGGTGCCAGTCTGCAGTTCCTCTGCAGCAGGAAAAGGAAGCCCAGACTTTCTCAAGGTGGCCCTGTGAGCCCACAGACTCCGGCCCAGACCACGCTCCAGAATCTTCATGCAGCCAAGAAATTCCCATAATATGATGGTTCTGGCCAGCCTAGAGCCATCTGGCACCAACAGATTCCTCTAGGAAAGTCATTCCTGGTCCCTTCTAACAAATGCTATTTGTCCCTTCGGCGAAAGCAGACACCCTGAATGACCAAGACCTGACGTCATTGGTGCTTGCCGCTGAGGCTGGCTCTCAGAGATCTCATCTGTGACCAAGTTCTCTCTGGTTGTTTTGTTTCCTATCAAGGAAATAATCATCCTTCCAGTATCTAAACCACCTGAAAGAACCTATGTCCCAAACCTTGCCCCTAACATCACCCTAAGCTTAGACCCAGAAAGCTTTGCATCTTTCCCTCTGCTTCAGATCATTTTTTTAAAAGATTTTATTTATTCATTCATGAAAGACACGCACACACACACAGAGAGAGAGAGAGAGAGAGGCAGAGACACAAGCAGAGGGAGAAGTAGGCTCCACGCAAGGAGCCCGACGTGGGACTTGATCCTGGGTCTCCAGGATCACAGCCTGGGCTGAAGGCGGGCGCTAAATCGCTGAGCCACCCCAGGATCCCCTGCTTCAGACCATTTTGTCTCCTTTCCTGATTCGCTGGAGAGAAGGCTGGTATCCCTCTGAGTCCTTCCAGCTCTGTTATCACGAAAATAATGGAATGGAGCCTTTTAACCAAATTGCATCCCACTAAGCCTGTCCCAGGGTAGAGGGAGCTGCTCCGGGTGGGACTTTGACTTTAGCTCCCAGAACACCAGCCAAGCCAGTGGGTTGCTGATGAGCAGACCCAGCGGGGGCTTGCAGCTGGCTCTGAAGTCAAACCTGTGGATTGGGAAGGGGTGGCCAGATGCTGCTCTGTGAGGAGCCTCCCTGGATTGATATGCGAGGAGCAGTGGCAGAAAGGAAGAGGGAGCAATGGAGGACTGAAGAGAGGACAGGCTGGGACGAGCCTCGAATGCTGATAACAAGTGGAAAATTTGAAACCTCTAGCACCAGGAGAGGCCGTGACTGAAGCACTGGCAGGAATCCGAGCTGCTGTAATGTTCTTCTTCCACCAGTGCCTTTGAGTCTCTACTCTCAGCATTTGGAATCGACTTTCTGGAATATTCGGATTCTGGTTCAGGGTGGGGGCTTGAAAAATAATCCCCCAAATGCACACATGAAAATGATGGGGGCAGCGTTGGCTAAGCCTGGGCTGTGGTCCCTCCCCAGGGCAGCATGCTGAGGAAGGAGCTGAAAGTCTGGCTTCTCCCACCTGCCACGGCTCATCAGCCAGGCCAGGGGACCTTGGCCATTTCTCCAAGAGTTCACATCTTGTCTCTGGGGCAAGGTGGTATGCTCCTTGAGGGCAGCTATTGTATCTTCCACTTCTGGGTCCCAGGTAGGAGGAGCTCAAGGAGTTTGAGTTTGGAATTTGGGTGGGACGACAAGTGTCAGTAGGATCTGGGAGGGGAGTTTGCCCTTTTCCTGTCCTGACCACGACTCCTTGATCTTTCAGGAAGCAAGGGAGACAGGGGCATGAAAGGAGACACAGGGGTCATGGGACCCCCCGGAGCACAGGGGAGTAAAGGTGACTCAGGGAAGCCAGGCCCCCCAGGTAAGAGGCTGTCCATTGACCTGTTGGGCATTTTCTTGTCCCCTGGCAGACTGAGCTGCAGGGGAACAAGATCCCTGAAAGTCCTTCTTCCTTGTAGGTGTGGCTGGTTTTCCTGGAACAAAAGGAGATCAAGGTGAGAACTCAGAATCCAGGGATCATTTGGGCTGCTGCTGCTGCTGGGCACAATCAAACCCAGGACATGACTCCACTGTCTTTTATTTCATTGCACCGTTAGCCCAGTCCTTGGGGCCTCTTAAAACCTGGCCCTGCCTGAGAGGAACAGGCTTTGTTGTTTTTTTTCTTAAGATTATTTGTTTGTTTGTTTGTTTGTTTGTTTATTAATGAGAGACCCAGAGAGGGAGGCAGAGACACAGGCAGAGGGAGAAGCAGGCTCCCTGTGGGGAGCCCTATGTGGGACTTGATCCCAGGACCCCGGGATCACAACCTGAGCCAAAGGCAGATGCTCAACCACTGAGCCACCCAGGTGCCCTGAGGAACAGGCTTGATTGGTGTTCTGTCTCAGAGCTTCGCCACATTTTGTCACCCAGGGGTGTGGAGCGGACATTCACAACCTGGGGTGCCTGGTGGGTCCTGACACTGCGGAGTGGTGGCAGAGATGAACAAACTGCTTAGGCTGTAACTTTTCTCCTGCTAATTGGACTATTTCATGGCTTCTAAGGGAGTTGGTTAAAGCTGCCCCAGGGAACATATCAGGTGGTGGGAGGTACCTGTGCCACTGCTGAGAAGAGGGACGTGTTGAGGGGTGGGCACCAGGCTCTCTGGCGACCACACCAACCTTGCAGCTGTCACTTGCAGGACAACCTGGAGAGAAGGGTCTTCCCGGGTCCCCCGGCACGGCAGGATCCCCAGGTGCCAAGGGTGAGCCTGGCACCGCTGGCTCCCCTGGCCTAGCAGGTGAGGTCCTCGGGCCTGTGGTGGGCGTGGGGAGGGATGTCTGAAGATCCACGGAGCCTGGCCCTCATCTGCTCCGGGCTTCTGTTGTACAGGACCACCAGGGAGACCCGGGAGTCCTGGAACCAACGGCATGAATGGAAGCAAGGGGGAGCCAGGTAACAGAGGGTGTGGGTAGGCGCTGGGTGCGGTGCTGGGTGTCAGGGAAGGACAGGGAGGAGGGCTGCCTCCCAGTGGGCCCACCAGAAGGAGGCAGAGCGTCACTTGTGCTCTGGCCCCTGAGGTACCCTGGTTAAGGAGAATGCTTTCTTCTGCCAGGGCCCTTTGAGCTCAAAGCCCTAGGGCTGTCCTCTCCTTGCCAAGGTCCCTGAAAGGCCCCAATGCCATGATCAAACTTCTACCATTAAAGAGAAGAGAAGGGCAGCTGCCCCATATTGTCTCCTGGCCTGCCTTCCAGCTGTGTTCACAGTTTCCGTTCTCTCCAGCTGACTTGCAATGGGGCCCCAAGGGTCAGGGCTCTGGAGATTTGGGCAGGGAGGTCAAGAAACCCCTTCTTGCATATTCTCCCAAAGGGGCTCAGGCTGAGAGGAGTGACCCACAGTAACCAAACTCACAGTGACTACTGTATAAACCTTCATGCCAACTTAATCTACATTACAAACCATTGTGCCAACTTAGTTTAGGTTGTAAACCATCAGACCAATGTGGTCGACTTTATAAACCTCTATGCCTATTTTGTCTAGTCACCAAGTAAGTCTGAGCACCTACAGTGGTCTAGAAAGTCTGAGCCACTGTGTGGGTGTTGGGACACCATGATGCATTAGACCCACTGCCGGCCCTCATGCATACAGGTCGGTGCAGGAGACAGGCAGGCGGACTTGCCAGACTGTGTCTGGCACACTCTGTTGTGGGCTTTTGCGTGGAGAAGTGCAGAATGCCCTTTAGAAAGTCAAGTGCAGCCCGGAGGTGTCTTAGCAGTGCAAGGTCGAGCTCAAGGGCTGTGCAGCTGCCTAGGATGGCTGTGGACCGTCTGCTGCAGCCCCTCCTCTGCCAGAGCAGAAGGTTGTGTGTGTTAGACAACCTGATGGCCCACGCAGGGCTGTGTGCAGACCCACACCAGGGGCAGGTCCACTCAGTGCTCATTGATCAAGCAGTTGACTGATGGATGGATTGATTCCTTAAACAAATGTGACTTAATTCAGCTAAATGCTTCAGTTTCACAGTGTCTCCTGTCTGGTAGGGCTGGGCAAAGGCAGAGCAGCTCCGGAGTGATGCTTGAGTCTTATAGAATGAGTGGAGCCTGGCCATGTGGAGGAGGGGAAGGGAAATCTAGAGAGAGAGGGAACTGAGCAGGCAAAGTCAACAGAGGAATGTGGGAGGGCTCTGCAGCCTGCTGTCCCTGGCGTCTGGGGTTGGGATGTGAGAGAGGGTCAGAACTCTGGTCAGAGGGGTGGGTGGGGCCACCTCCTGGATGACCCTGGACTCTGGGCTCAACCATTGTGGTTTTCCCCCAAAATTACCGGGCGCCAAGGCACAGGCAGCTCTAGTACCCTCTGTCCTTCCAGTCCATCCAGCTTCAGAGCTGATTTCTTTCTCATGGACTGTGTGTCAGCGTGAGCCAGGAATCTACTACCTGATGCCATGTAGACTCCACCTGAAGGCAGCCAGCAAGGTTTCACATTCTGGGTGTGGTGGTCACATGGCCCTGACTTGTTGGCCACTTCCTGGTCTTAAATGTTTTTGCCTTCCTTGGTCCCAGATAAAATCTGGGGGTCTGACTTAGGGCCTGAGGCTGCCCTACCCCCATGTTTTCTGCTTGGCTTCATAGTGATGATGGCTTTCGTCCCTCAGTTATAGACAGTGAGTCTCTCTCCCCACCCTTCCCCAGCCTCCCCCCACTCCCAGACTAATGGTTCTTAACTAAGTAAAGGACATTAAGAGTAAAACACGATTTTACCCACAAGGGACACTGTGTCCACTCCCCAGGCCCTCAGCCTGTGTCTCCCACTGTGTGAGGGTAGGGGATTTTGCCCTCCACTCCACATCCTGGGAGGGTTTGCACAGCAAGAGCCCGCTGCTCCTGATAATGAGCATTTCCATGACAACCCAGTGAGATAAGCACTCTTGTTAGTGCTATTTCACAGTGACTTGCCCGGGACTTGAGGAACCAGGAGGTGGTACAGCCAGAGTTGGATCCAAGCCTGGCTGACCCAAAGCTGGGGGCTTTATCCATTACCCTCTGTCATGCTCTCTTCCTTCCCAGGCAGCCTGAAAGTGCACCCTACCCCCATCAGGCACTCTGATGAGAGACCCCTTTTCTCTCCATCCCAGTCCAGGAAGAATTAGAGCTGAGGCTACAGCTCTAATCCTTCATCCTGAGACAGAAACATGATGTTCTCAGGCCCTGCTATGGCTCTTTGTTATTTATCCCAAAACCCACCTCCCTTATAGCACAGAGACCTTTGGCCCACAGCCTGGGGATCATTTTAAATCCATTATCTAGTTCCTGTATATGTGTTGAGTTTTTGGGGGATCTCCATCAATCAGGCCTAGCAGTGAATACCAACCAGGCAAATTCTAAGGGTTATTCCTCACTGTCTACCCAAGTAAATATGGTGATCACATTTTCAATTTGGAGCATGTGATGATTACGACTTATGTAAAATTGCATAGGTTTTCCATATAAACCCACAGGCTTGTCTTGATCTAGTAGCTAATGACTCACATGGACATCTCAAGAAGGAATTCCCATAGGTCCATAATCTGGCTGCACATACGCAGGTCTATATATCATCCCAAAGTCAGAGGTTAATGAACCCTTGGAGAGGTTAGATTTCTTATTTATTTATTTAATTTTCTAAAAAAGATTTTATTTATTTATTCACTCAACAGGCTTTGTTGGGTTTTTTTAAATTATTTATTTATTTATTTATTTATGAGAGACACAGAGAGAGAGGCAGAGACACAGGCAGAGGGAGAAGCAGGCTCCATGCAGGGAGCCCAATGTGGGACTTGGTTCTGGATCCCAGGATCATGCCCTGAGCCAAAGGCAGATGCTCAACCACTGAGGCACCCAGGCGCCCTCCTTTTATTTATTTATTTTTTTTTTTGGAAAGGTTAGATTTCTCAAGTGAGAAAAGGAAGGATGGGTGGTGAGAGTCAGACCTTCTCATCATGGAAGATAATACATACTTTTCAATGTCAGGACATTGGTATTCCCCAAACTAGAGGTACTATGATGTTTGTCCAATTTAGGTTATATCAAATCAGTTTTTTAATCCAATATACTTCCCATTTTGTAAATAAAGTCATTAATCTCTCAAGAGAATATCCAGCCTCACTGGATGAAAACAGAGAAATTACAGTGCCTTCACTTGACCTGGGTAACAGCCAGATCCCATTATTGAGCATTCATTATTAAAAAAAAAAAAAAAAAAAAAGATCAATCTGTTCAGAGTAACAATGCCCCTTGGCCAGGCACTGTGCTTGGAATTTATTCCCATGATCTGAATTCATCTGCTCACACCCCTGAGTTTCATCATCACGATCTTACAGCTGAGGGAGCAAACACTCCCGGAGGGTGAACCCTCCCTTTGGGAGTTTCACAGTTAATATACTCTGAATCTAGGAGTTAACCCCAAAGTCAGATTCCAAAGTGGTGCTTTTCCAGATTGTGTGAATAACATAGAATGTAGGACTCCTGAGAAGTTGGAATCGCCTCCAGTTCTTATTCCACAGCAGATGGGTAAATCTTGGCTCAGCCACCACACCCTCCTATTATTGTGAACGGTCACTTACTGCACCCCAATCCATTCTGGTACAATATTTCACTGTGTTGACACCCCTTGAGGGAAAGGAGCCATCTCAGATTAAAGATGGTGAAAAGGAAATTTTTTTTCATTCTGTCGGGAAGACAAACCGCAGTTTATTACATAGGATATTACCACTCAGTAGAGCTTTCTCCAATGGTCATTTCCTTCACCATTCACAAAACAACATTTTACCAACCCTGTCCCCCCCAAATTTAGTTTTTTATAACCTTTGGTTTTTTCAAAGGATTATGAAATCCTTTGATTTGGGAGGGAGGAAGATTGCAAAAAAACCCACAAAAAATTAATTTTATCTCTGAATCCCTTAGCCATCTCAAAGTTTGTTTGTAAATGAGGAAGGTCTCACTTCCTCTTGTAATCTTGGCATTTCTCTTTCTACCTTCCCATCTCATGAAATGACATTAGAAGCTGCCAAACTCTTACATTTCAAAACACCAGAATTGGTGTTTCAAAAATGCAGAATTTCTGCATTTCAACAGCCTTCATATCTAAAACCTAACAAGAATCGGAATTTTCTATGTCCTTTTATTTTCCTCTTGAGGCAAAGCCAAAATGAAAATAACCTGAAGTCCATTTTCTCACCTGTATTTTAAGACATTTTACTTTGAAGGTAAGCAACAAAGCATAATTCATAATAGCAATTGAGCCCTATATTGTGAATATAATTTCTCAGTTCGTTCCAGTCCCCGTATCTAAGTACTGAGTTACTTCCACAATTTATTAAATTCTACCAATTTCCATTACTAAGTTGTCACTTATAAAACCTGTTCTCATTTTCCTCTAAATTTCTCAGAGATACCTGCAAAAGTCTACAGGCATACCATTTTTGGTCTCTAGCTCACCATCTTACTTTTTGCCCCATAGCTTAATCTGGCAGTTATTAAACTCATCCTCAATTTGCGAGGCTGCACTTAGCCTGTATGTCAAGATGGTATTTAAAGAGTTTCCTAATGTACTGGAAATTTCTACATTAAATCAGAGTTGGAAGACTAGCTCTTCAACTTGCCCTGGGCTGGAGTTTCCTCCCCTGTAGGATATGAGGAATAGTCTAGAATAATATCCAGGTCCTTGCTAGCTTGACAGCACTCTGGGTTTGAAATTGGCAATTTCCCCTCAGAGCAAGAACGTTCTAAGATTTTAGGCAAAACACCAGCTCAACACTAACCAATAAGGAAACCTGTGCTTTCTTTCTTTTTAAAGATTTTATTTATTTATTCGTGAAAGACACACACACACAGAGGCAGGGACATAGGCAGAGGGAGAAGGCTTCCTCTAGGGAACCCGGATGCAGGACTTGATCCCAGGACCCAGGGATCATGCCCTGAGCCGAAGGCAGACGCTCAACCATTGAGCCACCCAGGAACCTCGGAGATGTGTGCTTTCTAACTAAATGATTTTCTCAGAAGAAAGTCATTTCTCTAAATAAACACCTCACAAATAATTATTTGGGTCTTCTCAGCTTGATACGTGTGTGATACCCAGGAAAACCCAGTTAGCTGTGGTTAAGAGGAGAAATCAGCATTTGTTTGCTTCTAAGACAGGAAGGCTGCTCCAAGTAGGTGGGCTGGGAGTGGGTCCTTAAAGTGCCTGTGAGGTTTGTTTAGGGTGGTACCCCTCGAAATGCGGTCCCCGGGGCCAGCTGCATCAACATCACCTGGGAACTTGTTACAAATGCAGAGTCTCAGATCCCTATCCCTGATCCACCGAATCAGTAACTCAGGTGGAGCCTGACAAGCCCATTTGTTTCACAAGCCCAGTGTAGATAATTCTGACGCACCCCTCATTTAGAGGAAATGAATGGCCTAGGGTGGGCTGGGAGTATCTTTGGACAGCCCGAGTGAAACTCCAGGAAGGTGTGAAGCCATGCTAATGGGACACAGGGAACTATAGCATCCAGTGGGAGGCCAAACCGGGGTGACAACCCAACCTCACCGCTCCCTCCCTGTGTGACCTTGAATAAATGACCTAGCATCTGTGACTGTGGACTTCCTCCTCTTCTGTATAAAGGAAAATGGCCCTACCTTGCAGGGCAGGTGAAAGGTGGAACAAGGGTGTATATAAAGTCCCTGGCAGGGTGCCTGGCACAGTGCAGGGAGCAGCAGGTGCTGGGTCCCAGGTTGGTGCGGAGTTGGGAAGGAGGCTATGAAATGAGGTGGGGGAGTGTCAGTCCATGGGGACCACGGGCCTAGTGAATAGGTGAGTCTCTATGATTTCCCTCTGTACAAAGTATGTTTGTTATTTGGTGCTGTGGGGACAGCTGCAGATGGGCACTTGTTTGGGAGGGGACAATAAAAGGAGGTCACAGGGCCTGGGGTCCCTGAGCCATGCTTCCAGGGATAGACTCTTAAGGTAGAGTTTCCCGAAATCTCTAGGACGCAGACAGAGGGCCAAGGGTCAAGGTATAGATTGTTTTTACTATTTACTCACAGCTGAAGACAGCTTTCTGAGTGTGGCTTCTCCTCTCTAATCTTGACGTGTGCAATTCAGATGCTGATGAGTGGAGGAAACAGGTGCTACCTCTGCTGGGCCACCTCAGGTCACAGCAAACAACGATGGGGTTTGTTGGGCATTAAGCCCAGAGCTCATGTGGGCCAGGGTCTGAGGCGGGCCCCCCAACCCCCTTGCCGCAGAGTAGAGACAGATGCAGGGTTCATGGGTCCCCGTGACAGCATTTACTGAGCACTTAACCAGACACAAGGCTTAGCACGTGGCACAGACGACTTCATTTCAGTCTCATGACCACTTCTGAGGCAGCCAGGAGACCTAGAGCAGAAAAGTGAGGCTCCCAGAGGGCAGCACCTTGCTCAAGGTCATAGAGGCAGACGCCAGCCCTTGCTGCCTGACTCTGGCCACTTTGCTGTCTTGGGAGAAAGTACACCATCCACAGGTGAGCCCAGAGAGGGCTTCGCAGTCACGTGACATCAGCCAACTTAGCAGGTTTTATAGACTTGATCTGAGGTCTCCAGGGGACAGAAGCCGGGAGGCATTCTAAAAAGAGGCACTGGAGCGTGTGCAAATGGCCTGTGTAAGCTGGGGCCTGCCTGCTAGGGTCTGACCTCTGAGTTTCCGCCAGCATTTAGAAGAAGTTTGCTGAGCCTCATGCTGTCCCCTCCCTCACATGAGGGGCTGAACTAGGTATCCTCTCAGATTGTTCCAGTGCTTCCTGGTCTTCTGGTGCCAAGGTCTACAGTAGTAACCCTGAGCTCCTGGGGCTTCTGGCCTACTTCCAGGCAGCTCCTGGCCTGGAAGGAGAGTCATCAGAAGGGCTGCTGGCAGCCAGAGATTCCCTTGCTTATTATTTCAGAAAGGGGTCCCGAAGAGGCCCCCCAGGCCCCTTGCCTGCCCTCCATTGACCAGCACACAGTAGGTGCTTAGGAAAGTCAGGAATTGAACTGGGAGGCAGGAATTTGCTCGGGTAGGAACTTCCCGCTGGCAGGGGGCAAGGTGGACCCCCTCAGGGGGTCTGGCACCATGGGAAGCACACCAGTCACGGGTGTGGTAGTGAGCACAGGGCTCCCCTGGCTGCCCTCTCCTAACTGGTATTTCACAGTCAGTACCGAGCTTTCCTTTCCCCCAGTTTGTGTGTCTTGGAGAGTCTTGTTTCTCTGAAATAAAATCAGTCTTGGCACTTAAAATTAAGAAGCCACGATGTTGCCAAACCAACAAAGTATATTACCTCACTGTGACCCAGCACGGTGCTGGGAACGGGGCCTTCCGTGTAGGTCAGTGAATAAGGGGATGAGTGGGTAGAAGGATGGAAGAAAGAGTAGGAGGGAGAGAAGGAGAGAGGAGGGAAGGAGTTTTCATATTAGAACCACAAATAGGATCATCGCCGATGATTGTGGTGATTATTTTTCTACTTTCTGGACACGAGACCCTTTGGCCAAACAAATCTTTAGCCATACTGGGGCCACAGTGAAATGAACCAGCAAATGCTATGGGACATCAGCTGTGGCCAAGGGGCCGCCAACACTCCTGATGGCCAGGGAGTCCCCTCCAGAGTCTTCTGAAAATAAAGATGACTTTATTTGCAAAACATCTCTTGCTTCTTTTCCAATAACATGCAGCAGGGAGGAATGGGATTGGATTGATACGCCGAGTCAAGCTATAATCGGACAAAGAAGGCCAGCCCATAAATCTGGAGTCCGTATGTCTGTCTGCCTCCGACTTTTATCCACTACATTTCTACTTCACCCTAAACACGTGTCCCCATTTATCTGCGGTCTGTCTCCTTTTATGCTCTGCTAAGGAGGCTTTAAACAATTGTGGAGAACCGATGTATCTTTCCATCTGCATTAATCAGACAAAAGGTAGAGGTTGTCTAAGATTAAAAGTGTCTAATATCTAAGTTTTATTATCTTCCTCCCCCCCCCCCCTTTCCTGTATTTCCATCTTAGGACTTCAAGGACAAAAAGGAACAAAAGGAGAATCAGGAGTTCCAGGTAAAGGGCCGGCTTCATTTTAATTTTTCCAAACGATGTCTGGAAAGGCTCGTGCTCAGAGAAGAGGTCTTGCTGACTTTGAGCGTGCTCCTGTCACCTTACCCTCAAGTGGCCTGGGCCCACTCTGTCCCTCAGGCCTCAGATTCTTCCCCTGGAAAACCCAAAGAGCAACAAAACTCAGTGACTGGAGGCAGTAGAGAGAGAGGCCGAGCTGAGGGTAGAGAAAGGGTGACCACAAAAGCCGGTGGTCAGCTGGTGGCCTCAGGCCATGCAGCCTCCACGGAGCTGGGCAATCTTCTGCTGCAGGTGCCAGGTTGGCTGCAAGGCCTCTATCTGCTACCCCATAGCTGGTTGGTCCATCTCTGTCTTGCCTTGGGCTCCTCAAGCTCCTTCTGTCCTCCTCCTGCTGCTTGCCACTGGCATCTTAGGATCGCCTCAGTTTTCCAAGCCCTCGCCTGTGGTCAGTCACTGAGCACACTTCCCACCTAGCACTTCTAGTCTTCTCCACAGCCCTGCCCTCATGAATGCCAACGCGAAACATCTCAAACGCATTTCTTGAACAGTCTTTCTCCCTCATGAGCTGGGTATTCAGTTCCTATTTGAACTTTATACTAAAGGAGATCTCAAGGTCCGGAAACATTCTAGCAGGTTCTCCCAGAATGGCTAGAACTTCTACCCAATTAGGTGGTCTGAGGAGGACCAACAATGTCTGGGGAATCCTGTCAGCTGTTTTTACCTGTGTGCTCTCAACCAGCATCCACATGAGAGTCAGTAAAGAGATCAGAGCAATACCCACCTCCTACCCACCCGCCCTCACCACCCCTCCCAGGTGGACCAAAGACACAGGCTGAACATCCAAAAAGCCCCTTCATGATGATGGGAAAGTTCGGTCATTAAAGACCAAGGCCCTTGGTCCCCCTTGGAAAGCAGAGCAGGGCCTCTGACCGAAGTGGTCTCTCTCCTTACCAGGCCCTGCAGGCATGAAGGGAGAAATGGGAAGCCCAGGCCTGGAAGGCCCCAGGGGTGCATCTGGCCTGAAAGGTCAAAAAGGAGAACCAGGAATGAAAGGTAAGGCCTTAGTCTGTGATTTGTGGGTTCTAAGGAGAGGCCCTGTTGTAAGGGGTTTGGGGGTCTTCAGAACCAGAGGTGTAGAGGTTTATTGGTCCCTGGGTGAGTTCCGTGCTGAGATTGACCTCGGCCCTGAGCACACAGAAGTGAGCAAGGCACAGCCTGGGCATTCAGAGGGGTAGATGCAATGCCCAGCCATGCCCTGGCCACCAGATCTTTCCACAAAGGAGATGCTTCCCACTCCCTGTCTCTTACCTGCTAAGTGCTCCTCACTGATCTGGCTTAAATCCTTCCTGCGGTACCTCAGGCCTGTTTCATCTTGCTCTACCACTGGTTCTCATGGTACATCCAGTCCCCATGATGCCAGGTCACTGGCACAGCTGGAGGAGAGAATCAGACCTCCCCAAACCCCACCCTCCTCCCCATCGCTGGCAAAGAAGGGTGAGAGGATCCTGGCTTGATTTCCTTTAAATTGTGTGGGGTTGGGATGCCTGGGTGTCTCAGGCAGTTAAGCGTCTGCTTAACTTCGGCTGGGCTGAGGTCATGATCCCAGAGTCCTGGGATCGAGTCCCTCTCTCTTTGCCCTCCCCACTCCTCCCCACCCCCAGCTTCTTCTTGCTCGCTCACTCTCAAATAAATAAATAAAATATTTTTTAAAAAATAAATTGCATGGGTTTTGTTTTTTTCCTTTGTGACAGGATCTCCTGGACAGCAAGGAACACAGGGCCAGAAAGGTCAAAAAGGTAATTAGTATTTCTATTCTCTTTAATTTGTGTCTTCGAGGGAACTCTGCACTTGAAAACCGGAGATGAAAAAAAAAAAAAAAGAAAACCATAGGTGAGGTAGGGGAGAGACGCCGACTCTCAGAGAGATTCCTCATTTGGGGAAAGAGCTACCAGGCTTGGCCTTGGACTAAGGGCTCAGAGATGTCCCACCGTCTCCTCCCTCCCCCTGCTTCTCTTTCTGTCTCTTCCCTCTCTCCATCCCCTCCCTCCCCTCTTTCCCTCCTTCCATTTCCCCCTCCACTTTTCCTTTCCTTGTCACCACAAGTCAAGGCAGGATGCGGCCGGCTGGATGTGTGAGTCCAGCAGCAGGTGCACAGAGGCCGCTCGCCGGGTTGTGTTGGTGCCGTGAATGGAACATTCTGGGCTCCGGTGACAGCCGAGCCTGGGGATTCCCCCCGCCCCATGACAGAATTGCCAACAATGAAAAGGCAGAGCCGTCACCCACACAAAGCCCCAGGCTGCTCTCCTCACCTCTTCCCCTTCTGTCTTTCATCCAGGTGAATCCCTGGTGGACGTGAGGATCGTGGGCACTAGGACACGGGGCCGGGCTGAAGTTTACTACAACGGTGCCTGGGGGACAATTTGCGATGATGACTGGGACAATTCAGATGCCACCGTCTTCTGCCG
This sequence comes from Vulpes vulpes, assembly GCF_048418805.1. Lineage (NCBI taxonomy): Eukaryota > Metazoa > Chordata > Mammalia > Carnivora > Canidae > Vulpes > Vulpes vulpes. Next base: position 11,091,430 of record NC_132784.1, on the reverse strand, counting down.
CATGCTGGGCTACTCCCGGGGGACAGCCCTTTTCTCAATGCCACCTGGTGAGTGGGTCCTCCTCCAGGAGCCTCTTCCCTGAAGGCTTTCCCTTTGGAGTCGGAGTTAAAAGAAAAGGATTGGTTGAAGCATCTGAGAGGTCCTGCTGTCCAGTGGCCCTGTCTGCCATCCTTCCAGGTTGGCCACCCCAGGACAAAGGAGACCTGGACAGCCAGGGCTTGGCTGGCTGGGGCTCTCGCTGACCCAACTTGGGTCACTGCCTGCGGCTCTCCAGAAGCCGACTGCTCCATGGCCAGGGGTGTTTGCAAGCCAATGGCTCTCTGAAGGACAGCTGAGCTGCTGGCTCCGGGAGAACAGGGAAGTGGCAGGGTCGGCAAACACATGTGTTCATCTCAGCTATCTGGAAACCAGAAGCCAGGATGGGCCATGCTGTGATCACCTTTAAGGAGAAGGGGCAAAGGAAAGAGAAAACAAGTCAGAGCAGGGACTTCCTAAAATCAGTTTTGGAAAGATGTCTGGGATGCTAGAGACTCGGCCTGTATCGTTCAGCAAAAGGTTCAAAATTTCAACCAAAGAGTTACGTCCCCAGACTGAGACCATTTCTTTGGACACAAGCGTTGACCTTGCAGGGGCACTAAGCCGGCTTCTCCTGCCCTCATCCCCAGATGCTCTCTGCCCATATTGCACCACCCTGAAGGGCCTATGTGCTTTTTAATCTGAGTTCCAGTTGGATTGTAAAACTCCTTTAAAGTATATGTTTTCCTCACATAGATTACACTTATGTAGCTTGCCATGCTGTATATCGTGTGTAAAAGTGTATATTCCTGTAATCAGGTGCAGATCTTCCTCAATTTACAAATGGGGTGACATCTCAATAAACCCAGCATAATTTGAAAACATTGTGTCAAAAATGCATCTGATCCACCTCACCTACCAAGTGTCATAGCTTAACCTCGTCTACCTCAGGGGTGCTCAGAACACCTACATTTAGTCCACAGCTAGGCAAAATCATCTAACACAAATCCTACTTATTATAAAGTGCCGACTAGCCCACGTAATTGATTGAATACTGTAGTGAAAGTGACAAGCAGATTGGTGGCCTGGGGACAGGATGGTTGTAAGTGTGTCGGTGGTTTGCTCTCTTGATCGTCTGGCTGACTGGGAGCTTCTGCTGCCCAGCATCACAAGTGAGCATCGTCCTGCATATCCCTAGCCTGGGAAAGGATCACAATTCAAAATTCCAAGTATGATTTCTACTGGATGTGTATCCCTCTTACACCACCATAAAGTTGGAACCCGTAAATCAAACCATCGTTAAGTCGGGTCTATCTGTCATCCTGCTGTTTTCCTCTGTGCTCTTGATCTGAAATCACTTATATCAGAAGGAGGCGGTTTGGAGGAATGTGTGAATGCTGTTGAGCCAGAGAACAGCCTGGTTAAAAGGGCATTTGAGGAAAGTGGGTACAGTTGCAGGGAATAAACAGGAAGAGACAAACACTGGGAGACCCCCAGGAGGAAATACCAAACAGTGCAGAGATTAAGTATTAGTAATCAGTAATAGATTAAATAACTTAATCTATTTCATCTAACCTTTGGATGAGACTTTTGTCAAGGGGTAGAAAGCAGGAGGGAGGCAGAGTCCATTATAAGAGAGTAAACCTGCCGTCAGCATCTTGGGCCCGAGTGGGTGTGAGGGGAACGGACAGTCTATCCCAAATGGAAGTTTGGCTCTAATCCTGCTCTCTTCTTTTTCCCTGTTTTCCCCATATCCAGGCACTGGGGAGATCTGGCTGGATAACGTGGCATGTCAGGGGACAGAGGGGTCCCTATGGAGTTGCAACAAGAACAGCTGGGGCTCTCATAACTGTAACCACAGTGAGGATGCTGGCGTGGAGTGTAGCTGACCCCCCTGCAGCCTGTCCACCACACTGCACCCGAAGCGTCTGCACACATGGATGCTCAGCTCACCTGGCAGGAGGCCAACCCTCTCGGAGGGGTCACTCTGGGGTAGGGTCAGCAATAAAGCTCAAAGCCCGACCTGGTAACGTCATTGGCTGTGGCTGAAATCACTAGTTCGTGCCTCCCATCTTGTACTAATGAGCCCTACCTGACCCACATATTTCACTGAGCTCTCACAGGAGACAGTGAAGTCTCAGCTTAGAGCCAGGGGGAGGGTGGGCGAGAGGGGGATCAAAATGCCCTGTGGAAAGTGCAGAGCACCTGTAGTCAAAATGAGGCAGGACCATCCCTTCCCTTTGAGCTCCAGCAAGGGAGCTGTTCGCCAGCAAATGAGGAGGTAGGTGTGTAGTTGACACTGGATTGCATGATAAATAGGAATTGTGCCTTTAAGCATGAAAATTAGTTTTCGTAAGGTGTGAGCTCCATAAATGGACTGTTGTCTGTTTTATTCACCCATGTGGGGGCTCAGTAAGCATATATTGAATGAGCGACTGAACTAAACCAAGAAGGTAGAGCAGCTGATGTTCCGAGAAACTCAGCTCCCACCTCCCTTTTCAGGCTTTTCCAGGGCTCTAAACTTTCCAAGTACAATCTCTTGTGCTCTCGCTCTCTCTCTCTTTTTCTCTCTCTCCCTCTCTGAACATCTTCTAATTAGTCTCTTCCCTGCACTCCACCAACCACCTCTTCATTCTCCAGGCGGCAGCCTGAGATATCTTTAGAAATGACAAAGAAACCACCACGCTTTAGGCCCTGACTAAAGCCTTCAGTGGTTTGTTCCCCCAGGCAGTAGGCCACACTCAGCACCGGACTTACCAGGAAGTGCCCCTGACAATGGACCCTACAAAGACCCCCCTTGATGCTTTTTGTTTCCTCTCTGTGTTACCTACACAGCATGCTAGATTCTTGCTGTTTTCTGATGGACTCTCTGAATAAATGAAGGAAGGAAGGAAAGAATGCTGAGAAGAGTGCTCTGCTTTTCTGCACTGGGATTGCTTCAAAGTTTCCTTGCAGCTAGAGGGCAGGTCCTGGTGTATCATACTCTAATTTTTGTGACTGAGGACACCCCACTCAAACAGTTTCCCGGATACAAATATATGGTTTTCTCCAAAGGTGAATCTGATCCTCGGTCTTTTATATTTTATAAAGTTAGCTTTCAAAACAAATTCATGAAGCCCCTGGTTTACTAGGTGTATTGTAAAGTTTAAAAGTTCCTATCTTCCTGCTGCCTCAGCATCCCCACAAACACGCTGCAAGCACCCAGTCCAGGGAACCAGGTGTCCCAGTGCGGTAAGGTGGGCCTCTGCCACCAGTTCCCCTTCCTAGCTCCTGTGACTGTGACCCAGTGCTAGTCAAACACCAAAGGGCATCAATGAAATCCCCTCATGCCCTTTGCCTGTGCACCCCGGCCCCCAGTAAAGGCCCTTAGCCATGGGTCCTTGCTGTCTCTTGGCTCCCTACCTGCATAGCTGAGCCTGGTCCCTTGGTGCCCTTCCCATGTAGCCCCCTCTCAGCCTACAGTGATCTCTCTAGGACCTGTGAGTTTAATAAGCTTTGTTTCCCTGCACCTCTCCTGTGCCCCCTCTTGTGGTAGCTCCTGAGTGACCATCCTCTAAAAGGACAGGGAACACTAAAGCATCACAGGATACGTGATGTTATTCCCATCCTATAAATGAGCAGAGTTGTAGAGAGGTTAAGTGATGCGGTACGTGGCTCTAATCCATCACCCTCATGTCCATGGCCTTTCCAGCATGATTTTGCAGCTCATCGTCAGCAGCTAGGGCTGCTGCTCTTTCACTCTCTGGGAATTCCTATCACGTGATGAAAACGAGCCCGTGCTAGCCCAGAGGGGGACAAGTGGGCATGTGGAGCAGGGTCCAGTCACCCCAACTGAGACCACCCTTCATCACCCAGCCTATAGCTGGCCACAGTCACAGTTGGGAGTTCAGCCAAGGCTCATCAAGCCTGGCCCACATAGAAGGAACTAACTGTCTAACCCACCCATAAACTCATGAGCAATCACTGTTGGTTGTGGCTTAAAGCCAACAAGACTTCAGTGTGGTTTGTTATATAGCAGTAACCACCTAATAAAATTAACTTAACTAGGGACACACAGCTAGGGGAACCTGGGTGGCTCCGTGGTTGAGCGTCCGCCTTGGGCCCGAGTGGTGATCCTGGAGTCCTGGGATGGGGTCCTGCATCCCGCTCCCCACGGGGAATTGCTTCTCCCTCTCCCTATGTCTCTGCCTCTCTGTGTGTCTCTCATGAATAAATAAAATAAAACAAAGAGGACACACAGGTATTAAGAGGCAGAAAGGGATTTGAACCCAGGTCTGTCTGACACCAGTAAGATTAAGAGACAAAGGAGACTTGCCCGTGCCCATACCTCCACCTGCAGCTCCTGTCCTAAGCTCTCAGGCCAAGCTAAGCAGAGAAAGCTCCAGAACCACAGGCAGAAGGGGGTGGGCACAGCTCGTGGCTGCAGTGTGGGCACACTGGTTTTGTGGCCGATGGTGGGGCTGAAGAGGAACTGGGTAAAATTAGCAGGACAGCACCCTCAAGGCCAGAGAGCAGACTGGGGCGGGCCGCTGAGCGCTGGGCATGACCTCCCGACCTCCGCCAGACACTGCTGCTGGCTTGAGAGGCTTGTCCTCCTTCCTGCTCCCCCTCCCGCAGCCGGGGTGGCCCTGCCGAGGCCCTGGGGACGGGCACCTGCACGGGGCAGGCCGGCAGGGCGGAGGCGGCAGGCCCTGGGGGAGCCCTCTCCGCAGAGCCCCCATCACTTCTGCAGCGCGGGGCCAGCCCAGAGCTTCCGGGCAGCCCTGGACACGCGGGGGGGGGGGGGGGGGGGGGGGCGGGGACCGCGGGTCCTGGGGCCGGCGGGCGGGGGCATCCCATGTGCCCCGGATCAGGCTTCTATCTGGGCCATCGAGGGGCTGACTCTGTTGGCCCTGGGTTCTTTGTTTTTTTTTTTTTAAGAAATTTTTATTTTTTAAAAAAGATGTTATTTATTTATTTATGAGAGACACAGAGAGAGAGGGAGAGAGAGAGGCAGAGACTCAAGCAGCGGGAGAAGCAGGCTCCATGCAGGGAGCCCGATGCGGGACTCGATCCCGGGGCCCCGGGGTCATGCTCGGAGCCCAGGGCAGATGCTCAGCTGCTGAGCCACCCAGGCCCTCGGGGCCGCGCAGACGGAGCGGGCCGTGGCTGCGGTGCCGCGGGCCAGGCCTGTGACTACGCAGGCAGGACGGCCAGGATGGGGCGGGCCGCCCTCCCCCGCCCGCAGGCCCACGGCCTGGCCCGTGCCTCCGCTGCCGGCTGCTCGCGGCCGCTGCCCCGGAAGTGCTCGGCCTTGGCCGGAAGCGGAGGAAGACCCGGAAGCGGAAGCTGCGTCCCGGCGGCCGCCGGAGGGCGGCTTCTGTCTTGAAGGCGGAGGCCCACGAGGCCCTCTGTGCCCGCTGGAGACCGTTTTGGGGAAAGACTATGGGATTTGGGATCAGGTTCGAATGCCGACACCGATGCCCAGGGGTGTGGCTTTGGGGAAGTCCCACGGCCTTAGAGCTCGCGCTTCCCGGTCTGTAGAGCGGGGACTCATGATGAGACACAAACGGAGGTAATACACGGCTCGGCTCCCGTGGGCTCACTGCTGCGCCGTCGGCCGGGCCAGGACGGCGGGTCGGGGTCGGGGTCGCGCCCCCCTCCCTACCGCGTGCCCGCCCGCAGCTGCGCCGGACGCCTTTCCCGCCTCACGGCCCGGCTCACGTGCCGCTTCCTTCCGGACGCCTTTCCCGGCGGTGCTCAGTGCGGAGGAGTCCTCGCTCCCTTCCGCTCCCGGTAGCCCATCCACGGAAGAAAGGACAAGTCAGAACCCCAGATCTGAGGGCCGGCCGGGCTGCGCACCGTGCTGGAGACATTCTGTTTTTGTGCTGGTTAGCCACGATCTTACTCATTCTTCACTGCAACCCCGGATGGAATGGGTCCTTAGGATTTCCAATTTACAGGTGGAAAACTAGGCCGAGAGAAGTAAAATGACTTTTCCTTGGTCATTAAGACTCATCGCCAGGTCTTCTGGTTCCGAATACATTTTGCTTTGCACCACCCTGGACCCAAGAAGCTTTCAGAAAACGTACATTGTCGCAACACAGGAACCTGCATTAAATCATATGCAAACAACGTTCCTTGGTGGGGATGTTCTAAGTCTTTGGGGCTCAGGAGGGGATCATAACTGCAGGAGTTTGTTCATTTCAACACTCGTCCCTTCCCCTCTGTGGCAGAGTAATCAGAGGTGAATGAGATCAAGTCCAGGAATATAAACCATCAATTCACAAAAGAGACACCATAGGCCAATAAACATTTTTTTTTAAGTTCATCCTTACCTTCAATGAAAGAAATGCAAAAAAAAAAAAAAGAGATCATTTTTTTTAAAAGGTTTTATTTATTCATGAGAGGCGCACAGAGAGAGGCAGAGACACAGGCAGAGGGGGAAGCAGGCTCCATGCAGGGAGCCCGACGTGGGACTCGATCCCAGGACCTCAGGATCACGCTCTGAGCTGAAGGCAGGTGTTCCAACGCTGAGCCACCCAGGGGTCCCAAAAGTGAGATAATTTATTTGCATGTCAAATTGGCAATTAAAAAAAAAATCCTTGCTGTTGGTCAGAACAGCTATGGCCATTCACCCCTCTGTCCCCTCTGCCTTTCCTCCCACCACATTTTCCCTGAGCCCTACATGCCTGGATCCACCTGGCAAGATGGTGCTCAGCAAAATTTAGAACAGTTCCTTGCCTCTCTTCGCTCTGTGGGCAGGAACGGTGTTTGTCTTGGTGTACTCCTATTATTTAAAACCGTGGATGGCACACAGTGTATATATATCATGTACGTGTATGTAAGATGTACATATATATAATAAATAGCTTTTAAAATGTATATACCTGGGGGAGAAATTGGAAAGAAACACACCAAAATGTCTCTCTTTTACAGGATTATGATTGATTTCATATTATTTTTATTTTCTCATGGGCCTTTATTTTTTTTAAATACTTTTCCATAAGTTAGGGGTTGTCTACCATGAGTATATATTTATAAGGCAGAAAAGAGATCACTATTTAAAGTAAACAATACAAGTACAATATGCATCATCAAAGAATCCAGAATCTTCCCTGTCCTGGGCTCAGACTTTCAATTCTGGCCCCACTGTGTGCTGCCGTGTGTTGCTATGTGTTCTGGAGCTCAGGCTCCTTGGAGTATGAGAGGCCTGGCGTCCAGAAAACATCTATGCTGCGTGGGGGGCGGTGCAGGGGATGACTTTATATTTTATAACAAGACATAGTCAGTTCTGTTTGTATGTTCATGAGAAAGACCCAGTAGTGAGGGAGAAATTAGTCAATCAGGAGAGAGGGCATAATTTCAGCAGCTGAGTCCTTACAAGGGCTAGGGGTCAGAGGGGTTCTGAACAATTGGTAGAACCAAGATAGTTCTTCCATGGTGGCAGGAAGAAAGACAAAAATATGAATATGTAAAAGCCAGTGCATTTGGTGGTGGGAAGATGAAGGACCGGTGGAGTTCTCACTGGATTACTCCTGTGCGCTCAAAAGGGCAGGAGCCAAGATCAGCAACTAAGCTGTAGGTGGGGGAGGAATGGGTGCTGGAGGGCCAAGGGAGAAGACTTTGATGCTACAGTGGGGAGGGAGGGGCCACATTGGTACCTTTACTGGAAATACTGGGAGTAGTCAGGCAGCCATCCACTGAGGGCTGACCCTGTGCCAGGCACACCCATTCTCTCATTTGATCTTCAAAACAATCTGCAAGAGACAGACCCTAAATACACAAAACAAATTGATGGTTATCTGGGTGGGAGGGGACGGACAAAATGGGTGAAGGGGAGTAGGAGGTACAGGCTTCCGCTTAGAGAATGCTGAAGTCATGGAGATGAATGGCACAGCATAGGGAACGTGGTCCACGTACTGTGATGGTGTTGTATGGTGACAGATGGTAGCTGTGCTTGTGAACATAGCTTAGTGTTACAGACTTGTCGAATCATTACGTTTGTATGCCTGAAACTAATGGGACATTGTGTGTCAACCACACTTCAATTAAAAAAAAAAGGCAAGATAAAGATTCCTGAAACCGTCATCCAGATAAGGAGCTATGTGTCCAAGGTTACACAGTCAGTAGAGGCAGAGGGTGGATTTGACCCCAGGCATGTCTGATGACAGAGATAAGTGGTCCTCCACGTACCTGCTGAAGATGGCTTTGCTGAGCTTCATGCCCCGCCTCCCATTCTGCCCAGCTGGGCACCACCTCATGCCACCGCTCACCTCCCAGTCAAGTCCTGTTTCCTGAGAAACCAGCAAATCTGGGGGCTCTTGTATATCCATGGCTACCAAAGCTTTAATGTCCTACCAGGAGAGTTCAGAGGTGTTTCTGACGAGGCCCCCTCTGTACTTAATACTGAGCTGTACCTCTGTTTACCTTTCCACTTGCCACCACCCTGATCCCAACGTCACCAGCTCACATTTGCATTTTCCCCTGCAGTTTGCCAGAAATTCACCTGTGCCTTCTATGAGGGAGTCACCGACACAAAGCTTAACGACCTAGTTCCTATTCCCTACAGCCAGGGTCCGCAGGGGAAACCACAAGTGAATATATTCTCCTTACAGTGTGATGGCCTGGGCTGGCCTGTGAATGTGGGGATCTTTGCTCTGAACCTCCATCAGGCCCAGGGTCCAGTTGTGATTCCTTCCTTTGGTCCCACTCCCCAAATCTATACAATAAAACCTTAATGAACACACATGAAACACCCCTATGGTGTCCCCCCACTAACTACACTCAAAATCATATAAAAGGTAACACAAGACATTTACAAGTTTGTTAAGATACACATTAAAATGGCATTTTTTTTCCTCTGGATTTTCTTATTGCGGTGCTTTGATAAGCTGTTGAAAGCTCTCCTCTGGCTCTCTGGTCCTTTTGGTTGGGACTGGGAAGACTAGAGCAGGAGCAGAGTAGGTGCTTGATGCGTACAGGCCGTTAGTCTCCCAGCGAGAATCTGGTAGACACCAGGCAGTGACTGCTCATTGCAGGTGGTGGCAGGACTGCTGTTGAGGAACAGTCTGGAAAGGGGTGGGCTTCAGGCCTCTCACTTGCCTCAAACAGAACCTGGCTGCCCCTAGCTCCAGGCCTGCTGGCTGCACCCTGCTTTCCCTTCAGGGCACAAGGCCTGGAGGTTTGCATCTGTAGACCTGGTGGTGGTTTGGGGGGTTGCCTTCTCACTGCGGGCACGCGGGGGCGCTGCAGGCCGTGCTCAGCCTGCCAGGTGCCTGCCGTCCTGTCTGGCTCCACCAGTGCCTAGACCTCCAGAGGCTGCGGTCCCCCCATGGCTCCCTGGCCTGGGGTGTCACCTGCTCTCAGCCCTCCTGCCTCGAAAGAAATACACGCCCTTTATCTGTGCTCAGTCCGGGCTTCCACTAACTTCCTTCCTCCCCCCTCCTCCTCATCCCTAGGAATAAATAATCTATAGTTGGTCCTGGACAGAATGCTTTCAAAAGGGCATGTCCTAAGGGGTCAGCACCCTTAGGATGCAGGGAAACTTTCGTTTATTAAGCACTGACCGTGACCTGCTACCATATGAGGTTCTTTATAAGTATTAATTCCTCACAACAATCCCATGAGAATCGATAACTCCCATTTTACTGAGAAGACAACTGAATTCAGAGAGGTTAGGTTATTTGCTCAGGGCCACACAGCAAGCTGGTATGCAGCAGAGCTGATGGTCTAAACACAAGCTGACCCATAAACCCATGTTCCTCTCCTATACCTGCCATCCCTTTCCCATACTTACACCTCAGGGCAAAGAATGTGGGCAGGAGGAGGTGGGTACCAGGTGGGTACCAGGTGGGTAGCAGGTTTGATGGAAGGACTTCTGAAGAGCTCCGGGGAAAACTGACAGTTCTTTCTTTCTTTTTTTTTAAAATAAATATTTTATTTATTTGAGAGAGCTGGAGAGAGCATGAGCGGGGGTGCGGAGGGGAGGTCAGAGGGAAAAGCCGGCTCCCCACAGAGCAGGGAGCCCGGTGTGGGGCCTGATCCCAGGACCTCAGGATCATGACCCAACCTGAAGGCAGACACTAAACCAACTGAGCCACTGAGGCACCCCTGAAAACTGACTGTTCTATTATAGAAAAAAAGCACCAAAGTAGTCAAGTGACCTGGGTTCTAGTCCGTACTTAGTCAAATTTTGGATTGTGACCTCCTCCAGTCATATCCTTCTCCAGGGCTTGATTCCTTGTCTGGACAAGGAAGAGTGAAACTAGGTCATTGCCAAATGTCCACCATCTCTGACAGTTTGTATATGCAGGACTCCCTGGGTAGGGGTTTCATCCAAAGACTGGCCAGTGAGGACAGGAAAGAGCCAAGAGGGCTTCATGCAACCCATTTCATGGTTGTGCCACCTGGGAAGTGGGGTCTGAGTCCTGGAGAGCCAAAGGCCCTGAAAAGTGTCCCCACCCAAGGTCTGCTTGATGGTGGCCAGTTGGTGTGAGAAAGCAGGCGAGCAGGGAAGCAAGTGTCCTCAGAAGCAGGTGCTCAGCCATGGTCTCAGTGGGCTGGTTATAGTGGTCTCATGCTCTCTGGCATGAGGAGATGCTCCCCAGCATTATATAGCCCCCCTTCCCTTTTAGAAAGCTGTCTCTCTCTTTAGGCTCTTTCTGTATAAGCCCTAATGGGTTTAACTCATTCCAACAAATCCTGCCCAGGCACATTCTAAGGGACAGACCCTGTAGCAGGTGCTGGGCAAAGGAGAAGGAGATGCCCCATAGCAGCTAGGCCAAAGAGCTCTCTGGGGGGGAAAGAACCATCAACACACAATTAGATGATCCCATACAGGGTCCAGGGACACAGAGCAGGATGGTGAACCCAAGGGGGATGATGGGGTTCATGGGAGGCTTTCTGCAGAAGTCCCTCCCACCATTGGGAGGATGATTGAAGTTGCCCAGAGGAGCAAAGCAGAGGAAAGATGTTCTAGGAAGGGGGAGCTGTATGAGTGGGTTGTAGGGGCTGCACATTGATGGGACAAGGCCAGGGAGGGGCCTGGCACAGCCCAGCTAAGAGGGTCCAAGGGCTGGGACAGGAGCCTTGATGCCCAGAGTGGAGGGTGGACTCCAGGCAGATTCCTGGCTGGGGTGCCCAAGAATATAGCTGTGCTATTCACCAAAGCAGATAATTCAGAAATGGGGCAGATTGTGGGAAAGAGAAGCATGAGTTTGACCTATGGGACGCCCAGAGGAGCTAATTGGCATGGGCAGGAGGGAGTCATCAGGGCCGCCTTGGCCTGCTGAGGAGGCCCTCCCAGAACATCTGAAGTGTGGAGAGTTCTCAGAGGCAATTAGAGCAATTCTGTGATTCTGACTGTGGCCCCTGCTGTCATTGATAAAAGAGGCTGCAATTAATTAAAAATGAGCCTCCTCCCTGGTATTCTAGCAGTTTGGCCAGAGAGCTCTGCTCGCCCCCATCTGTACAGGAACCCTCCTGGGTCAGCTCAGTCAGAGCTAGGATAGGTGGGCTGGACCAAACCTTGGGCCAGAGGCAAAACTAGCCTCCAGAGCCAGCAGGCTTCACAGGCTCCTGCGTGGGTACACTTACTTGACAAAGGTATAGAGAGCAGTTCTCTGTGCCAAGCACTGTGGCAAGTATAAGGGATCAGGGAGTGAAAGTCATGATTCAGGATCCCAAAGACTTCACAGTCTAGTGAGGGAGTTAGGGACATCAACAATTTCAACACAGCATACAGTCAAAGGTGCCTGAAGGAAGAGTATTTGAGAACCCTTGATGGAGGTGAGGGAGTAGGCATTCCATGCTCCCCTATCATTACTTTCTGGTGCAATGATAAGAATTTCCTTTTTTAAATTATGTGCCAGGCCCCTGAGTTGAAGCATCTGTAATATGTATCATTACCTTGAAGTTACTCTATACAGGGAGAAACCAATGCTCAGAAAAGAATAGTTGTCTTATTGCAGGCCACACAGCTGGTGAGAAGAAGAAATGGGGTTCAAACCCAAGAATATGTGACTGAGCCCAAACTCTCCACCCCCAGGGTGCATGCACTCAAGCCCCTGTTAGCTCATTCCTACAGAGGCTCAATGGTAAAGTAGAGAAATGAAAGAATATATGACCAAGGCTTGCACTGGGGTTGAGAAGGAAATGTAGAAAAACCAGAAGGTCTAGCCTTTGAGGATCTTTGGAGGGCATGATTTGAATTGGATTCCTTCATGTTAGAGCCAAGCAAAGGTCTGAGAGGCCAGGAAATTGGCATTAAGACACAGTTGGGTTGACTGCTGAACTGGATTAGAGCCAAGGTGCCCTTGTCCCCAGCTCAGGGCTCTTTCCATCCACCAAGTTGTGCCACTCACCGTGGGACATGCACACACATTTGCCCAAATTAGTGATTCATTTTGTCTTTGGCCAAGACAATACTTTGATGTTTGAGGATCACCTGAAATGAAAGTTGCCCAGAACATACTCCTGCCACGGCTGTATCTTCAGGCAAGATGGCAGGGGCCTATGGTGGTGGTGGGGGAACATCGTGAGCACCTTGCAGCAATATTTTCCTAAAGGTATTCAGGAACAATATGCAGTGACATAAGGACTTCACAAAACGAGAAACAATGTGGTGCGAGGGGTGGCCCAGAGGGATCTCCTAGACTGGCCCCAGTTGGCTGAACAATTCAGTGTTTCTCACGTGTGGCCTTGGCTACTCAATTATTATCTTAATGTAATTTTATTTAAAATCTATTATGATACAAAAGTAGTACATGCACATAATAAAAAGATCAAATCATACTCAAAAGCATAAAATCGATAATAGCAATGCCTTTCTGCCTGCATGGAGTCCCTGTCTTCCTTCTAAATGCTCTTTAAACCCAATAGCCAAAAGCCAGACTCATCATTTCCATCCAAAGACCTGCTCCTGCATTTCTCATCTCATTTGATGGAGTAACTATTCATATCCTGTTTTAAGGCAGACATGCTTACTAGTCTGACATGTATCCTTCCAAAAAAAAATGTAATGTCATCCATATAACAGCATATGCTTTTTATCAGCGTAATGGTATAATTCTAGACACACTATTCTCTACTGAGCTGCTTTTACTTACACTTCATCCTTCCTAATGGCTACATGATATTCCACAGTACAGATACAGCATAACTCGTCAATTCTGTCCCCAGTTGATGAATATTAGGTAGTTTGTTATCTTTAAACAGTGCTGCTCTGAGCATTCCTACCGGTACAGCTTGTGTACTATCCAGGACCAGGTGGAGTTGATGAGTCAAATGAGATATGTGGCTTTTTTTTTTTAAAGATTTATTTATTTATTCACGAGAGACACAGACTGAGAGAGAGAGAGGCAGAGACATAGGCAGAGGGAGAAGCAGGCTCCTCGCAGGGAGCCCAATGCAGGACTTGATCTTGGATACCAGGATCAGGAGCTGAGCAAAAGGCAGGCGCCCAACCGCTGAGCCACCCAGGCATCCCGGGATACGTGTTTTAAATGCTGACATAATCCTAAACAAGCTTCCAAAAAGGTTTACCAATTGACTGCCACCAAGAGTAAGAGGATGCCTATCTCCCCGAATCCTGGACAGCACTTGACAGTAATGAGCATTTTAATATTTTCCAATCTGAGATGTGATTATTGAAGTCCCTTGCCATTTTAAATTACATCCTTTTAATTATGAGTTGAGAATACTTTCATATTGGCTTTCGCTTTTAAGAACTTCCTGTTGACATCTGCTCATTTGGGGTCTTTCTCTCAATGATTCTTTCAATGTAATTAGGGAAACGAATTTTCTGCCATATGCACTACAAATACGTATACAGTTTGTACTGAAGAATCTTTTTTTTTTTTTGTACTATAGCTTTTAATTTTGTGTGTGTTGTCAAACTTATCAATCATTTCCTCTGTGGCTTCAGGGTTAAGCTGTTCTTTAAATATTTTGTGGCTAGTTTCAATTTTCACCCAACTAGAACATAGGTTCTTTACCAGCATTGCCTGAAGATTAGATAGATGGATGGATAGATGTGTGTGTGTGTGCGTGTGTGTGAGAGAGAGAGAGATGGAGAGAGAGATATGGGAGAAGTATCTGACAGTATTAACCATTGCCTCCTTTCCAAAAAGAAAGTTTTTAAAATTCAAAATGTATAATGTGCTTTTTTGGAACATTGTCTCCCCTTCATTTTCTCAATGTTTTTGGAGCCTCACTCCACTGTCTCCCTGACCCCTTTTAGCCTTCCTCCCCCCTCCTTTCTCTTCTGTTTGACCCTTCAGAATGGGCACTCACCCTCTTCTTGCTTCACTGTCCATACATTCCCTGGTAGAAACGGTGCCACAGGGTGGCTGGGGGTGGTTACCTCAACTCCATCTGCTTCCTCCCAAAGCCACCTCGAAAGCAGATGAAGGAAAGAGAGAGAAAAAAGCAAGTCATGTGTGTGATTTCTCTTTCTTGAGTAGAACTTGAAGGAAAACGTCTTAGAAGACTTTGCTATTTCCATGGATGAAAAGTAAGCAGGAGCAGGGCGCTGTGTATGCCAATGCGGCCTGAGCCAGTGTGGCCCCTCCCCTCCCTGCACTGCGACTGCTCTGTCCCTCTGGTTTCAATTCTGCTTCTGGCCACTGCCCACCTCAGCAGCAGCAGCATCCTCTGGGTGTCCCACAAGTGCCTTTACCCATTCAGCCTCACAGTAGGAGCATTGCCTCCTTTGTGCTCCTTCTCAAGAAGAAGATGCTGCTCTCTGTTCAGTCTCTCCGGAAGGAGACAAAGGGGCTCCCTCCAGCTCCCCCAGTTCCTTTCAGTCTGTCACCAAGTCATCCTCAGACCCTTTGCCTCTTCCCAGCAGCCACTGTCTTAGTCCTGATCTTTGTCCTTTTTTTTTTTTTTAAATATATATTTTTTAACATTTTTCTTTATTTACAATAGGCACACAGTGAGAGAGAGAGGCAGAGAAATAGGCAGAGGGAGAAGCAGGCTCCATGCACCGGGAGCCTGACGTGGGATTCGATCCCGGGTCTCCAGGATCGCGCCCTGGGCCAAAGGCAGGCGCCAAACCGCTGCGCCACCCAGGGATCCCCTGATCTTTGTCCTCTTTTCCCTGAACCAGCCTCCAGCTCATCCCCTGCCTCATCTCTTGCCCATTTTGGTCTCTATATCCCCCTGCAGCGTAAAGGGCTTTCTAAAATTCACATCTGACTTCTTCATTGCTTGGGTCGTAACTCCAGGCCAGGATGGAACAGCACCCAGGTACCCAGAGGATCCAGGACCAGGGCACCTGACAAACGTTCATGGGCCTGAAGTGAGATGGCCACTTTAAGAGCTGAGGCTCCAGTGAGCGCCCCTCATCACCCAGGGATGGCTCCAAGTTCTCCCTCCCAGCCCTGACTCAGGCCCTGCACATAGTGACTTCCTGCACATATTTATTGAATGAATGAGTGAATGAATGAATGAATGAATGAATGAATGAATACCTGGCTCTTCTCTGGCCTGACCTCATTTTCCTTTGGGTCCGACCTCTGTGTTCTGCCAACCCCCTCTAGCCAGCCCTCCGGGGACGGGTGCATCTACCGCTTCCAGTTTAGGCCGACCAACCTCTGGCTGCTCTAAGATGCCTCAGAGGGCAGATCACGTCAGAAGAGAATTGGGGCAGATCTTTTGGGTAGTGATGGAGGGGTGTCGCTAAGATACTGATGGTCTCATTTCTATTCTTTCCTTAGCTAGATTTTTTTCATTGAAAAGTTATTTTACAAATGGTGAAAAAGGAAGCAATTCCTCAGGATATATTAAGAGTCTCACCCTGACTCAAACCCCCCATCCCATTCTGGTCTCCTTAACAGTTTCTTGTGTATCTTTCCAAATACGTTCTATGCATATCAAAGCATATGTACTTTTCTTTTCACGGAATTGTCAGCTAACTCTTCATTCTGCCCTGCAGTCACTTTTTCACTCAGCAAAGTGTCTGCGAGATGGATCCCTGTGACTACAAACAGCCCTAGCTCGTTCAGATCTCTGGCAGCCTGGGATTCCACTAAATGGAGGCATCATAACCAATTTAACGAGTCTGCTATTAATGATCAGTTAGGCTTTTCAAGTTCTCTGCTGTTGCAAATAAAGCTGCCATGAATATCGTTGTGTTTCAGCACTAGAATATTAACTCCATGAGGCTGTGTGGTTAGCAGAACAAGGACCCCCAAAGACATCCACATCCTAATGGACTTGTGAGTATGTCACCTTGGGTGACCGATGGGACTCTGCAGATGCAGTTACGTTAAAGATCTGGAGATGCAGAGATCATTCTGCATTATCCAGGTGGGCCCTGATTGTAATCTCAGTGCCCTTGAAAGAGGAAGGCAGGAAGGTCAGAGTCAAGGAGACGATGAGGGGCCACGAGCGAAGGAGCGCAGGGAGTCTCTAGAAGTTGGACAGAGACAAGGAAATGCATTCTCCCCTAGAACCTCCAGGAGGAATACAGCCCTGCCGACACCTTGATTGTGGGGCTTCTGACCAGCAGAACCATAAGACGCCAAATCAATGTTGGTTGAAGTTACAGCAGCAAGAAGAAACGAATTGAAATGTAGCTGTTTGGCTCTCCTCTCATTGTATCCCAATGCCAAGGATCATGCTTGCATGCAGTCAGAGTTCACTACAGAGCTGTCGAATGAATAGAGGGGCATGAGAAATTACAACTAAAAGCAGCTCCCCGCAGTGGCATCACACTCTCAAAGAGGATAAGCCTTGAAAAAATTGGTAAAGTTGTCAAACTGCCGGGCAAACAGGCTACACCCGCTTACATTCCCCTTAACAGTACACGGCTGTGTCTTCCTTCCCATCCCCTTGCCTGACTGGATTGTCATCATTATTTTGCCAAGATAATTGTGAAAAATGGCATTTCATTGTTTTGATGTGCGTTTTTTTAATAACGAGTGAGTCTGAGCTTCTTTTCATATGTTTATTGACCATTTGTACTTCCCCATTTGTAAACTGCCATGGGTTCAGTCCCTCTTTTTAAAAATTGAGTTATTATTCTTTTTCACTAATTTGTAAGAGCTCATCATATTGCCTGGATATGAATATGTAGATATATTCCCTTGGTTTGTCCTTTTGCTTGGTTCCTGGTATTTTTTTTTTTTTTTGTCATGGAGAACATTTTAATTTGACAAAGGCATGAATGAAGTGCTCATCCTGGTTTGGCAGAGAGGAGAGGGGAGATCATTCCGTTGCACCTGACAGGAGCAAAGGCTCAGAGATAAGAAAGAACAAGGAAGATTAATATGACTGGAGCAGTTAGGGGAGAGAAGGATTGATGAGGTGTGTGTTGTCAGGGTGGGGAGCAGGTGCAGGGAGGCGGACAGGAAAGCGACAGGGAAGTAGAGACAGCCAGAAACTGGATGGGGAATTGGGTTTATCCACTTCTTATAGGCAGTTACCAGAGGCAAGAGAATAATTTTTTTTTAATTCCTTATAGTGCACTAGGTACCCTGTTAGGTATTTAGAATACGTGATCCTATTCTGTCTCCACAGCCCTGGGTGGTAGTGGTGGGAGTATTATTATGCCTGTTGAAAAGCAAGAAATGAAGGTTTAAGAGAAGTTAGGTAATCACCCATGTTCATACAGCTGGTAAGGTACACGACATTTCTGCCTGACATCCATGGTCTCGGTGACTAAACCAATGACAGTCCTGTGAGGCCTAAGGTTCCCATTTACACAGGAGGTAATGGAATCTCAGAGAGGTTAATTAGCTTGCTCAAAGTCACACAGCATATAGGTAAAGGAATTAAGATTTGAACTCAGGCCTGCTGTGCCCAGAGACCTTGTTGTTCTCATTCCTTCCCTTTATCCATCCCCTGAGTGCAGAAGCCCCCAGAGATTCAGAATTTAACTAGTCTGGCACTGGTCTGGGAACATCACCAGGTCACCCCAGTGTGCAACCAGGTTGGGCACCCCTGCCCAGGCACAGGGAGGCAAGGTGGGGGGAGAAGTGCCGGCCTGATGAGTTCCCACCTGCAAACAGCAGCCTCCCTGGGGGACCTGAGCCATTGCCACCCCAGCCAAGCCCATCTGCCCCACTGCAGCCCAGCCAACCCCACAGCAGTCGGGGTGAATGCTGGACAGAGCACAGAACTTCTTATGCAGTTCAGTTTTTCATGAGCCTTAGCTTTAAAATCTCATTCATAAAAAAAAAAATAAAATAAAATAAAATAAAATCTCATTCATTAGTTATTATTAATTTTGGGAGGGAAGAAGTTTCCTTAGGCCTAGGCAAAGAGACCCCTGCCCTGTGTCTCAGGGGGCCCCATTGGGGTGATTTCCTTGAAATTCTCTGAATCTCCCTTGGGTAACTGGGATCAGCTGGGAATGGGAGTTCTGCTCAGGCAGGGCACCCAGGCCCACACCAGGGCCTGCATGTGTTCCAGCTTCCAGAAGCCCCCTCCTTGAAAATTGAAAATTTCGTAGGTTCTTTTTTTTTTAATAATAAATTTATTTTTTATTGGTGTTCAATTGGCCAACATACAGAATAACACACAGTGCTCATCCCGTCAAGTGCCCCCCTCAGTGCCCACCACCCAGTCACCCCCACCCCCCGCCCTCCTCCCCTTCTACAACCCCAACTTCGTTTCCCAGAGTTAGGAGTCTTCCATGTTCTGTCTCCCTTTCTGATATTTCCTACCCATTTCTTCTCCCTTCCCCCCTATTCCCTTTCACTATTATTTATATCCCCCAAATGAATGAGACCATATAATGTTTGTCCTTCTCCGATTGACTTACTTCACTCAGCATAATACCCTCCAGTTCCATCCACGTCGAAGCAAAAGGTGGGTATTTGTCGTTTCTAATGGCTGAGGAATATCCCATTGTATACATAGACCACAGCTTCTTTATCCATTCATCTGTCGATGGACACCGAGACTCCTTCTATACAGTTTGGCTATTGTGGACATTGCTGCTAGAAAGAAAATTTCGTAGGTTCTCTTAGTACCCAAGACCCTCCAGGGCTAGCAGAGCCTCCATGTGGGATACTCATATTCTAGACCTAGACTGACAGGAGCCTCTGACTCTGTGTCTCCCCTTCCAGATGCTCTCAGACCTTGTACTCTGCATGGAGTCTGCAAAGCATCTCAAGGAGCTTCAGGATCCATGCCTAGGGGATCATCCCAGGACCCCACCACCAGGCCATGGTTCCAGAAGAGTGATCTGAGAAGTGGATGACCACCACTGGCCGACCTGCTATTTCTTTCACTGGAGGCATGAACTGGGGCTCCTAGAATGTACTGACATACTTATTTGGGGTAACTCATTCATGCCAGACAGAGAGTAAATCTGGGAGCTCTGAACTACCCACAGTCCACAGGGCCTTGAGTTTGAGCCACCATTGTGGGCCTAAATGCTGGTTGTCTTCCATCATGGTGTTGCCTCGGGTCTATGACACCTAAGGGTGGTGAGAAGGGTAGTGGACCATCTTTACCCTGTGTTCCTCCTACTGTTGGCACCAAGGATGGTGCCCATACCTCCTGCCTGGCTCCAAGTCAGGCAGTTCCAGAGGGTGGCTGTGCCTACATCCTCTGAAGGCTTTGGAGAAAACCATGATACAGTTTCTAATGGCTGATGGGTGTGGGGACACCATGCTCCTGCTGGCCCTCTAAAGACCTGCTAGCGAGAGGATGGATGCTCTTAGTGTGATGTGCCAGTTGTCAGCTCCCACTGCTTTGGGAGTGGTGGTATGAGAAGGCAGGGACCTAGGTCACAGTGAGAGCCATGACATTCTAGGGATGTCTTTAGGAGTTCCAGAGAAGATGTGGGTGGAAGTTGTGCTGTGGGTTTGTGCTTCAACATTCCAAGTGGCAAATTTAACGTGACCAGAAAATGAATCACTGTTCCCATTTCCCCCGCAGTCCTGGGGCAGGTCTTGCATGTGTGGTCATCAGTAATGAAGCACAACAGCAATTGGAGGTCAGTGAAGTCCATGCTCATGGACAATGTGTGGCTGATGCGGCTTCAGGAGTGATGGTGGCCACCAGCATTGAACACATGACGCTGGGATATGGCAAAGCCAAAGAGACGAATGTGGCCTCAGTGACTTACAGACTCTGGAAGCCATAGCATTGTGGGTTCAAATGGTGTTGCCACCTGTTCCTTGCAGTGGGAAATAGGAAATTAGCCAGGAATGTGCTCTTGTCAATAAAGAATACAAAGAGATGCTTCCCGGACCTGAACAGGGAGAGGCAGTGCAGGGGCTCTCTGAAGAATCTTCACGAGCTCCGATAGGCCAACAAACAATTACGTTCCTCTTCCTCTCCATTATTCTAAACCTTCATCAATAAATCATTAGACTCCACATGGATTTGATAACACATTTTTAATCAAATATTTTCCTGGGGCCCCATACACCCTAAGGATCATTCTGTTCTTTGGGCTTGGCAAAGCTGTGAAAATGCACATATTTACTAATTTATATGATTCATTTCATGCTTCCCCTGCTCCCTGCACCATGCTAAACACGTTGTTAGCATTAAATTTCATTTCATCTTCACATCACCCTCTTTGAGGACGGTTTGATCATCACTGTTCATTTTCTACCGAGGGAGTCTGAGGCTTGGAGAGGTAGGCTCACATGCCGGAAGGCACACAGCTGAGGAGGTGTCATGAGTAGGGCATGATCCAGTACCTTCACAGCCACTGTCACACTCTGCCATCCTTAGTGGGACAGGTCTGTCAGGTATCGGCAGGGTCGAAGCATCTGCAGCTGGGCCGACCCTCTTCCTCCAGCCACAACAGACACGGTGAGAAGGCAAGGGGTTGGCTGAGCTTGTATTTTCCTCCTTGGGGGTCCGGCTCTCTGAGCTTTCATTCCTACCTTTGCAAGCTGCAGTCTTCCCTTTGCCAGGGTCCCGTTGCCTCCTATTCACCAAATAGGCCAAAGCATCCTGGGCCACAAGGTGTCAGCAATGTGAAGACAGGCTGGAGGGAGCTGGCTGGGGACTGAAGGAGCAGAACAGGGACCAGTGAGGGGAGCCAAGAGCCGGAGGAGACACAGATGTTTGTAGACAGCCTGGGAGGTGCCAGGTCCTGGGCATCATGAACATCATATCAACTCTGTGCAGAGATCTCATTCTGACTGATGGACACTGAGGAACCCAAGGCCCAAATGCTAGGGTGTCACTGGGTGTGGGTGGCAGACCCGACTCTGGACCCTAGGCAGGGTCCCAGGGGAGCAGGAGAGGAGCACGGATGCAGGGTGATGAGGAGGGTGGGTCGGCATGGGGACAGGAAGGGCACATCTGCAGAGGGGAGGGCCTGGGAGCTGGGTGTGCCCAGCAGCTCAGTTTGATCTAGCTGGCATATTTGGCCTCTCCTGTGTGCCAGCCTCGTACTGGACACTAGAGATCACAGATGAGTAAGTAAGATGGGGCCTGGCCTCAAGGAGGGCCCAGTGGAGGGAAGGAGAGGTGGGTGAAGTCTGGGCAGCAATGACAGAGGCACGAGGAGTTGGGGAGGGGGCAGCTACAGGAAGGCGTGATTGGAGCTGCTGGTCCTCTGGCTTCGCAGAGAAGGCCCCTTTGCAGGCTCCTGAAGGAATTCCAGGAGGAGGGGGGTAGTTGGGGGGTGGGGGCAGGTGGGGGGACAGATGTGCAAAGTCCTGGCAGCAGGAACCAGGGCCTGCAGTGCCAACCAGGGGCTGTAGGCATGGTCTGAGCCTAAGATGTGGGCGATGGAGTGGGACGGGTCACCGAGCCTCCCTGAGCCTGCGAACGCCCTTCCCCCAGCTCCGACACTACCCTCCCACCTCCCTGTGGAGTTTCCTCTTCTACTGGCACCCACCCTCACCCAGTCTCCCACAAGACCCTTGCTGGCCTGTTGCTCCAGCCTTTAGCTATCTGCTGTCCAAACCGCTGGGCACTGTGCTCCGGTGGCTGGGTGGTGCCTAGACTTGGTCTCCTAAAGAGATTCCAAGCTCACTGACAAAAGCTCATCTCTGTCATTTTGTTCTCCAGAAAGTCTGCAGCCCCTGGGCCAGGTCTGGGTCCAGGCATGTGGGAGACATCTGGCCAGTGGTGGTGATGTTCAGTTTGTGCTCATCAGGCCACAGAGAACACACAACATCCCAGATGCAGCCTGGCCCCGGGCAGCACCTTCCAAGCTGGCCGAGGGGCAGCGTCTTTATGCATGAGGGGACTGGTGGGGGTGGGCGGTAGGACACCAGGTCCAGGATAATAATTGGGGATCAGCTCCCAGTGGGGAGAACAGCAGAGACTGGGATGCAAAGCCAAAAGCCCTGAAGAAAGCAGGAAGCCAGGGTGCTCCAGAGGAGCCGCCCAAGGGAGAGCTCATGGCTGTGGCATCTTTAACCTTCTCATCAGAACTGGGCAGAT
Source organism: Vulpes vulpes (assembly GCF_048418805.1). Classification (NCBI taxonomy): domain Eukaryota; kingdom Metazoa; phylum Chordata; class Mammalia; order Carnivora; family Canidae; genus Vulpes; species Vulpes vulpes. The sequence continues at coordinate 11,069,062 of NC_132784.1, read as the reverse complement.
CCCCAGAGCACAGTGAGGGTCTGGGGGATGGAAAGACAAAAGAAAAAGAAAAGGAGGCCACAGAGTTGGGTGTTTCAGGGTACCCATGGTCGTGGGGGGAGGGCGTATCTCTTTCCAGGCAGGGAGGTCCGGGGGGGCTGGGCAGTTTGGCTGCCCCATCCGGGCTCAGCTGGCAGGAGTGCCAGCCACATATTCAGCCAGCATTTCTAGGGGTGCCCATTTCTCGGGGCCGGCGCTGTGTGCAGAACTGAACCTGAAATCGCTGTGTCCCACCTCCAGGCGGCCCACACCCTGCTCCAGTGAGACAATTGCCTCCCCTCCTCCCCTCCAGTTTGCTCTTTCCTGGCTTCTCTTGACCAAAGAGGGTAATAAAATATATTGTTGCTTTTTAAAGATTTTATTTTTTTATAAATAAAAAGCGAGAGACAACCTGAACGGGACAGGTAAGGGGGTGCTGATGCAGAGGGAGAAGCAGACCCCCGGCTGAACAGGAGACCCCATCTGAGGCTCGATCCCGGGATCCTGGGCCTGAGCAGAAGGTAGACGCTTAACCAACTGAGCCACCCAGGTGCCCCTAAAACATGTGGGTTTTAAAAGCTCTCTCTCTTCCACTTCATGATGAGCCGCAGGCTGTAAGTGAACAGAGAAAGGGGGATAAAATCTCCTGTTTAACAGGCAGATGGGCACTGAGCAGATGGGTTTTGGTGGTAATAGAGACTAGAGCCGCAAGGTAAGATCTGTGAAGCCAGTGTGGGTCAGGAGCCCCTGAGTGGCCTCAGGTGAGCTCCAGAGGCTCACACATGAAGACAATGACCTCAACCAGCTGATAAGTCACCCTACACATATTTCAATATACTTCAATACTGTGCCAGTCTTCACAATTTCCTAGGTTTTCCTTGAAGTTCTTTATAGCATGAGTTTTGTGGGTCATTAAGGAAAGGTCCTACAAACTCCATTCATTCATTCTCAACCAATGAGAGCTTGAGCTGTGAATAACATATGCCTGGGCTCTCCGGGAAGGTTCAAAAATCAACACACTTAATCCCTGTCCTCGGTAGATTGCCTGAAGTCAGGAATCATACTTCATGTATCTCAAGGTGTCTAGCACAGTGCCTGGCCTGGTGACAAGAAAGATGAGAGAGACATGTCTCAGCCCCTTTATCCCTGAACTGTTGAGATATCCATCTGCTCCTTCTGAGGCTCACAAACAGGCAGATCCCCGGGACCACTCCCAGGAGTCTGACTCTCTAGAGCTGAGATCAGGCCTATGAAGCTGCATTATTTAGCAAGCTTTCCTGGGTGATTCCAATGCTGATGGTCATTAGACCACACATTTGAAAACAACAGATTGGCACAACCCAAATCCAATCCCAGTGGTTTGTATGGACACCTTTGCCTCCTTTTCACAGTGTCCTTGGTGGCTTTTGTCGGCCTAGCTTTCCTCTTTTCTATTACCCCCCCAAGTCCCCCATATCCCCGTGTACGCACACAAAGGCATACACTCCCTTGGAGTTCCAGCTCACTGCCAGCTTGCCAATCACGGTAGCACCACAAAAGGTCCAGAGGGTGGGCATATAATCCACCTTGCACACATTAGCGCCAATTCTCAAGTAGCAATTCTCACCTCACTGATACTCAGTATCCACACTGATAACATGGGGATACTGGTACTCACCGGGCTTTCTTTTGTCACTTGAAGAATTGCCACTTGAGAGCCCATCATGCATAATCAATACTATATAGCTATTCATTTCCCTCATTTTATTTTAATATCATCTGATTCTTCCTTGGGATCCAGATGGACACCTGGGACTTGATTAGTTCTCTGCTTCCCATTCTAAGCTGACAGTTCAGATGGGGGTCAGGACTTTGTCCCACACTCAGCAGATGCTCAGCCAGTGAATGGACTAAGTGCATGGGGCAGTTACCGCCAGACTCTGGAAGCGGTGGAGATGGGGGCGTGCACTCTGCTCCACCCCAGACCGAGAGAGAGAACAGAAAAGCAGAAAAGGTTTAAGTGTATGGAGCAGTGGTGGTTGGTGTTTTGTTTTGTTTTGTTTTTACTGCCATCTCAATCTATCTGCCTATAGAATAAGATTTGCATAGTGGTGTTGGGGAGAGCTCAGCAGCTTGTGATTTAGGGATGTAAATTGCTTTTTAATTTGGAAGAAAAAACAGTTTGGTCTCAGGAAGGGCTCTCTCTAGATGTACAGCCCAGCCTGGTGAATTACTCTTCCAGCTACAGGGCATTGGTTAAAGACTCTCCGGTGCACCCTATAACTCTGGGAGGGCTGTAATTGCCGCACTAACTCCTAAATTTCCCTCTGGCCAGAGTGCCGCAATCCATTCTCATTTAGCAAATCTGCTCGGAATTTATTATTTTCTTTTAGACTTATTCCAACCTTAAATTTTCCCCTTTCATAAAGTCCTTATTGTTCTCATACATTCGTGCCCTGGGGCCCCCAAACCTGCCCTTCAAGGACATAAGCTCCTGCCCCTGCCTCCTAGAGGAAGAGGTGCTAGTGTATTCAGATAAACAACCACCACCCAACAATCACAGGCCCAGTGCACACAACATGCCACACCTATGCTAGGCACATGTGTTACATATATTTATAGACATATATAGACACATTAATGTTCACATATGTAACATATTTATGTATATACCCACATCCACACAATATGCATTTATATGCATAGAAGTGTGTATGTATAATTTTGTGGGTAGGGAGAGAATTATCTCCCACTTGGCATATGGGGAAATCAAGGCTCACAAAAATAAAGTAAGTTTTTTTGGTCACCCACCTGCTAAGTGACTGAGCCTGAGGTAGAAAATCCATTCAAGTCAAAAACTGCTAATAATCGCTGTGCTTACCTTTCTGCCTGTTAAGTAAACTGGAGCCTGGCGAAAAACAGATTCTTGTGGTAGACCGCAGGAGACCCTTCCACTTATCAACACTCTTTTGGGGCATGTCTTCAGCACCCCCACAAATCCTCCTACTGCCTTGCAGCCCATATGCTTCTGTGTTATGGACTAGGCTATCCTGAGAAACAGAAATACTTTCCTGAAGTTCGGGCACCCTCATCAGCCAGGCTCACCGTATGCAAACAGAAACATCTCTATTTGGCATCCTTCATGAGCGCTCACTGGGCTCTTCCTTAAGTACTTCTTCCTTAAGCACTTACAAACAGACTGTTCAGCAACTGGACTTGGGGGATTTTCCAAGCATTAACACTAAGGTCAATGGCCTTTAGCTCCATATTTGGAAAGTGACTTTGTTTTGTTTTCAAGTTTTGCATATCAGCACTACACTTGTTGGTGGGATCTCTCTCTCTCTCTCTCTCTCTCTCTCTCTCTCTCTCTCTCTCTCATCCTTTCTGTCTTGAGAGATTCCAGACAGTGGATTCTTTAAGGTCATATTATCAAGTTCTTCTCCTGTTTGAAATACAGTTGTGTGAACCCAGGACTTGAATGATTTCAGCGTCTGGAAGGCTCTTGCAGGGCTGGCCTGCAGGTGGGCTCCTCCCCACCTCTCCGCCCTCTCATAGCTGGGTGTACCCTCTCCATCTCTCCACCTTTCCTGGGCTTCCCTTCCAGCATCAAATCCTTCATCCTTCTTACTCACTCAGGTGAAAACTTTCAGGAAAACAATGAAGGGGGGGCGGTGATTGTGCATTTCCTCTGCACTCTGCGACCAGTATAGCCTGTCACACACCTGCCTCCCCTACAAGCTAGGGGAACCCGACACCTGAGGCAGAGAACCCCCAGAAGCCCCCAAACAACACCCAAATTCATTTCTTCCCTGGGGAAGAAATGAAAAAAGCAAAATGAAAAAAGGAATTAATTTTCTCTTGTCCTTGACTTTTTTCCTCCAAACTTCAGCTCATTTGATACTGGAGCTTCCCTGACACTGCTCTCTCTTACCACCCCAGAGCGTGCTTTAGCATTTGTCCTTCACTGTGACTCTGCCTTTTGTATGTCTCCTTCCAACATCCACACTCAGACAGAGCTCGCTGTGCACCCACAGCTCTGCCTTCCATGCCTCTCGCATTCTTCTTCCTTCTGCTCCGTGGAGATGGCACAGTTGGGACTGCTGGCAGTGTGTGGCCCCTGCCCCAACTCTTTATGCCCTTCTAGGGAGTTACCAATTCCTGGCTCCCCACAATAGGGCTACTTCAATTAACACGTCTATTTCCAAGCATATATATGGGTTTGTGAGTTTTTGTTTTAAATCGGCTTTTTGGGTCTGAATAAAGAGCATCTGTATTTTAGCCTCATGAATATGTTTGAATTTCAAAGGGCCTGGATCATAGAGAGATCTGCAACCAGGGATTCAGGCTGAGTAAACATTTCCACTTGCTCACACTCATGTATAAGACATAAGGCTTTACTTAAATACATAAACACTGATCTCTTTGGATGGAATTATACACAGAGAACACTGTCTCCGGGAGCTTGCTATTTTTTCCTTTCAGAGATCCCCAGAGAACCTAGGGGTCCTAGCCTAGGGATGGGCACACAAATAAGGACCAGTCCTGCGACTGATTAAACTTTTCCTTCACCTCCAAATGGAATGCATTCATTTCTTTTTTGCCTCCAGCCCAGGATACACTGGGTCCACTGGCTGCTGAGTTATGTTGATTTCAGCTACTCAACTAACAAAATCTTTCACATGGTTCTCATGGACAAGATGAGAAAGGGATTTCAAGGAAAAGCTAGCCTGTCTGCAGCCCCCTTCCTCTCCACTGTCAGCTCTCATCAGTTTGACTCACCCAGGTCAAACAGCAGCTGGTACTGTGGTGGCCTGTGGAAAGCCCTGGGCACGATAGGGATCATGGTCAAGGAAACTGATATTGGACTTTCTCTTCCAGGATAAGTGATGATGAAGATGGCAGGCATTGTAAGCAGCAGACCCCTGAGAGGAGCTTATCTGCAGAACTCTGCCCCCCAGGGGACCAGGGGATATGTCACCCTTCCCTTCTTCCTCTCCCATCTGCCTGGTCAAGAGATAGCTGAATAAGTAGCCCGAGCCCTTCATTCTCTGGTGGCTGAGAGGTAAAGAGGGGTCAGAGATGTCCTCCACACACCTCAAAAGGATGGTCACCCTGCTTGCTGCAGCAGCAGTGGCCCACAATGAGGGAACTATTCACCAACCACCAGTTTAGAACTTGTGATATTCCAATAAAGGATAGAAACTCGGGGGAGTCACAAAGAAAAATAATGGCCCACCTGTAGTGGATGCTGTCTTTGCCACCTAGATTTCCCTATAGGTATGAAGATCTTCTGCTCTCCCTCCCTCTCTCCCTTCTTGAGCTTCTGAGAAGCCTACAGACAGCACTCAACTGCCACCCAGCCCTCTTTGGGAATTACTTTGGCATATCCAAGCGTATCCACTTTCCAGGACAGATGACACTGAATAATACCTGATGGGGTGCCGGAGTATAAAATCTCAGCACCCTCACTCAGTTCTGGACAACTCTGAAAGGCCATACTTCAGAGATCTTCATTAAATCAAACTTTATGGAAACTGCCCATCACAGTTCAACTTCTCCTCTTCCCAATCCTGCTTACTTCCCTCTCCTCTGGGGATGAGCCCAAGAGAACTCCCTAATAGACCTGCAGGCTGCTCTCCATCTCAGGCTGGGGAATCCCGCCATGTCTCCATTAAGGGCACTCTGAGAGGATGATCTATCAGAAAAAAATTAAAAAGGACACCAAGGAGAGCTCTTCTCTTGATCCCTAAATGCTAGCTAAAAACTCAGCTGTAGTCTCAGTAGACCCTGATTATTTATGAAATCCCTAATCATTTCCTTTCCTTTCCTTTCCTTTCCTTTCCTTTCCTTTCCTTTCCTTTCCTTTCCTTTCCTTTCCTTTTCTTTTCTCTTCTTTGTTGAAAAGACTGATGTCGGGGATCCCTGGGTGGCTCAGTGGTTTGGCGCCTGCCTTTGGCCCAGGGCATGATCCTGGAGCCCCGGGATCGAGTCCCACGTCAGGCTCCTGGCATGGAGCCTGCTTCTCCCTCCTCCTGTGTCTCTGCCTCTCTCTCTCTCTACGTCTATCATAAATAAATAAATCTTTAAAAAAAAAAAGACTGATGTCTTAAGGAAAGAAGATGTTGCCTGAAAAAAATTTGTTTTTATTTAAATTCCAGTTAGTTAACATATAGGGTAATATTAATTTCAGGTGTAAAATCTAATCACTTTCTTTTCTATAATAATTGCTCTTTTCAAGTGTTCCATTTCTTCTGTGGTCAATTTTGAAAATTTATTTGCTACGAAATGATCCATTTTTTCTAGATTTTACAATCATTGCTCAAAAGTTACACATATTATTTGCTTGTATTTTAATTTCTCTTGGCTGTGTCAGCTTTCAAATTCCTTATCTCTGAGACTGAACAGAAAAACAGGACTTCTTGGCAATCAAAAGTAGCAAATGCACACCAAAAAGACTTTCTGGGCAGCCCAGGTGGCTCAATGGTTTAGCGCCGCCTTCAGCCCAGGGTGTGATCCTGGAGACCCAGGAATGAGTCCTGCGTCAGGCTTCCTGCATGGAGCCTGCTTCTCCCTCTGCCTGTGTCTCTGCCTCTCTCTCTCTCTCTGTCTCTCATGAATGAATAAATTTTTAAAAATTAGAAAAAAAAGAGACTTTCTGAAGCTGAAATGTGGTTTTCCAACTTTCCAATGTGGCAAGCAAAAGAAAAGAAAAGATGGCACCATTGAATGTGAATTAGTGGCCTAGAGAGTCAAGCAAAAATAATATACACTAATGCACAGAGCAAAATATAAAGAAATGAAAATCATGAAGGAAAAAACTAGAGAGTTGGAGGATGGAACCAGAAAACCTGACACACAAGCATTTGGATTCTAGAGGAAAACAAAAACGGATCACATAGCAAAAAGAGAATAATTAAATAAAAAAAATAAAAAAAAAAAAAAAACAGGAGAAAATTCCTGGTTGGAGAATAATGGGTTCCCTGAAAATGTGAAATATATGAATCTTAAATTTAGAGTCTGGAAACTGAAGGGAGACACTTCAAGGGAAATTCTAACAATAGCCTAGAAATAAGAACACTAAATAATGTGAGCAACACTAGGTCAGCAGGAGCACAGAGGTAAGAGACATCCCAAGTGACTCTTCCAAGATTGGGAGAGAGGAAGATAAAGGGAAAGGAGAAATGAGAGAGGACTAAATTAAGGTGTTGTAATGATTTTTGTCATAGGGTAACAGTGATGGGAGGCAATGTGAGAAATAGAACATCTTGCTTGGTAAAACAGTATCTTGCTAATAATAATAATAATAACAAATGATTATGAGTACAAGGAAAGTGACAGAAAATGTTAATAGAATGCAGTAGTTTTGTTAGAATGTACAAATTAACAAGGGGGGAAAATATGAGTAAAATCTGATCAAACCACTGAAAACATAAAAAAGAAAAAATAATGTAAGACAAATCACAAGTATAAAGCAGTAGGAGAAGGAAGAAAAAGCAGGAATATAAGTTTTTAAATCATTTGGGGGACGCCTGGGTGGCTCAGTGGTTGAGCACCTGCCTTTGACCCAGGGTATGATCCCAGAGTCCTGGGATCGGTTCCCATATCAGGCTCCCCGCATGGAGCCTGCTTCTCCCTCTGCCTGTGTCTCTGCCTCTCTTTGTGTGTCTCTCATGAATAAATAAATAAAATCTTTAAAAAAATAAATCATTCGGGAATAAACTGAATTATGTCTTTAAAAGATAGAGCTTAAAAAAAAAAAGATAGAGCTTATTAGAGAGGGTTAAAAACCAACAACATTTATATACTGCTTAAATAAATACACTTCAAAGAAAATTGACAATGAAAGATTCAATGAAAGGAATGGGAAGAAGAATGCCAGGCAAATGCAAATGAGTAAAAAGCAAGAGTGGTAATATTTAACATTAGACAAAGTAGAATTTAAGGTTAGACTCCAAACAGGACAAAAAAGGGACTTGTATTATTACAAGTGTTATAATTTATGGAGAAGATATTTCATAAATTGATATACAAAACAATGTATCAGCTAAACGTATAGAGCTAAAGCTATTAGAAATGTGAGAAGAACTTGATTTTTAAAATTATGCATAGGGACGCCTGGGTAGCTTAGTTGATTAAGCTGCAGACTCTCGGTTTTAGCTCAGTTCGTGATCTCAGGGTCCTGAGATTGTGAGATTGAGCTCCATGTGGGGTTCCACACAAGCCTGGAATCTGCTTGTCCCTCCCTGTCTGCCCCTGCCACTGCAGCCAACCACCACCCCCTGCCCCACCACACGTGCCCCCATGCACTCCTTCTCTCAAATACATAAATAAATAAAATCTTTTAAAAAATTATACACAAAGACTGCAATACAATTAGAACATTTCACACTAATAAATTAAATCCAGACATATATAATTTTAACATTTTTAGAAAAGATTTTATTTGAGAGAGAGAGAATAAGAGGAGGGAGAGGGAGAAACTGACGGCCCACTGAGCAGGGAGCCCCATGTAGAGCTCGATCCCAGGACCCTGAAATCATGACCTGAGCAAAGGCAGACGCTTAACCGACTGAGCCACCCAGGCACCCCAGACATACATAATTTTGAAAACTTAATAATCTTGGGCACCTATATAATCTAGAGATTATATAGCTATAAAATAGAGGCCACATTCTCTAATCATATTCTAATAAAATTAGAAGCACATAATAAAAAGATGGCCAACATCTTAACCACTTAGAAATTAAATATATAATCTTAGAAAATCCTTAGATTGAGAGAAATTAAAAGGGATCTTACAACTTCTGAAGAAGTCAATGAAAAGAATACTTTATATATAACCCATGGATCAGAAAAAGCCGTACTAGTAAATATTAATAGCCTTAAATGCCTTAATTATTTAAAATCAACATTAAGATAGTTCAGAATTCAAGAAATTAAAACAGATAAAGAAGACATTTTTAAAAACTAGAATAGGAAACTTGCCAAGACAAAAGTTGAAATTAAAGATATAGAAAAACATTTCCAATAAGAGAGAATGAAATAAATCTAAAATCAAGTATTTGGAAAACAACAGTGATGTGAAATATGTCTTCACAGGTTTGATTAAGGAAGAAAGAGATTAGTAATGTGAAAGCAAGCAAAAACAAAAATGCAAGAGAAATTAAAATACAAGAAATTAACATATGCAACTTTGGGGCAACAATTTAAAAATTTAGAACAAATGGATGATTTCCTAGAAAACACAAATTACCAAAATTGGCTCCAGAAAGGAGAACACTTGAATAGCAGTTATGGTAGGAGAATCAAGAACGTGAGAGCTATGACTTCGTAAATAATCAGGCCCTAATAGGGTCACAGCTGGTTTGTATCTGATACTTACACCAGATGATTCCAGGGTCAGATAACCTACTCTCAGCCCTGTGAAAAGCCGGAGAGCTCTCTTGATTTATTTCATGAAAACAACATAACTTTAATACCAAAAACTGAAAAGGAGATTATTTTTTAAAAAGCATAGGCCAATCTCACAAAAGTCTACAGACCAAGCATCTAAACTATTAGTGAGTAGCTTCTAATGATGCTTCAAAAGACAAATAGATTAAACTCAAGTAGGGTTTATTCAGGGAATACAGACTAGCTCCATATCTGGAAATTTATTAACATCAGCCAGTGTATCATTACATGATCAGGAAAATTATGTGATCTCATCAATAAATGCTTAAAGAACATTTGACATAAGTCTGTAGCCATTTCTAATTAAAATCTAAGTAAAATAGTAAAAGAAATTACTGAAATATGAATATTATAAGGACTTAATTTTAATAAATGTAACACAGAATTAGATATTAGGTTACATAAATGTAACAAAAATAAAAGCAATTATTAGTCTAAATGCAAAATGCCTAAAAATATTTAAATTAGAAGTTACTAGACAGCAATGGTTACTCTCTTATAATTACTCAAGTATTTCGTTCTGGTAAATGAAATAAGCCAAAAAAATGCTACAAACATTAGAAAAGATAGATCAAATCTTCTCTTTTTATACCGAGGGGATTATTGGATTCTTAGAAAATTCAATACACTCTAATTAGAAAAACTTACCAACCTGTATAAGAGAATTTGGAAGGTAGCAAGATACAAGGTAAATATGTAAAAATCAATGGCTTCTATTCCAGCAATATATATGACAAAAGAAAATGAAAAAAGTGTTCCAAAGGGATGCCTGGGTGGCTCAGTGTTTGAGCGTCTGCCTTTTGCTCAGGGTGTGATCCTGGGGTCCTGAGATAGAGCCCCGCTTCGGGCTCCCCGCAGGAAGCATGCTTCTTCCTCTGCCTGTGTCTCTGCCTCTCTCTCTCTCTCTCTCTCATGAATAAATAAAATAAAATAAAATAAAATAAAATAAAAAGACTTTATCAAAGAATATAAATATAAAGTATGATCTGAACAAATGGAAACAGATAATGTATTTTCAGATGGAGAGACTAGATAGCATGCCAACTTGATTTTTCCAGAGTTGGACCTATAAATACAGTATAATTCCCATTTGAATCCCAATAGGATTATTTGAACTGGATAAAATTATCTTATGCTTTATATTTCTAAAAAATATCTTGAGACTAGACAACATATATTTTTTAATGTTTTTTTTTAAAAAGCAGAGTGAGCACTTGCCTTACCAAGTATCACAACATGCTAGAAAGTTCCTATAAACAAAATAATGTGTTACTTCCATAATTGTAAATAAATAGGTCTGTGAAACAGAATAGAAAACCAGGGATAGCTTATAAAATAAGTGAGAAATAAAACAGTAAAGCTGGTATTTCAGATTGTGAGAAATAAAAACAAAAATAAATTTTAGATGACTTAATGATTTAAAATGTAAAAAAAATAAAATTCACATCCAAGAGCCTACATCTTTAATCTAGAGACAAGGAGACCATCCAAGTTGATGATATAAAGCCAGAAGATTTTTTAAAAAAGATTTATAATTTATTTTAGAGGGACAGAAAGAGTGAATTAGTGGGAGGGCTGGGGAGGGAGGTGGGGGAGAGAGACTCTCAAGCCGACTCCATGCTGTGCACAGAGCCAGACATGGGGCTTAATCTCAGGATCCTGAGATCGTGACCTGACCTGAAACTAAAAGTCAAATGCCAAACCGACTGTGCCACCATGGGCCCCTAGAAAACGATAAGTTTTAGAAGCAGAGTAGAGCAATTAAAAACTTATGTATAGCAAGAGATACTAAAACATAGTCAATACACACAAGATAGATTTGGGGAAATATTTGCAATGCAGTACATAAGGTTAAATCTATAACATGTAAAGAGGCTCATACAAATTGACAAGAATTGAGCAGACTGATAGAAAGACAGGTAAAGAAACTAAGAAGACAATAACTGCAGGAGAGCAGATTTAAATGATCAACAAATAGGGACGCCTGGGTGGCTCAGCAATTGGGTGCTTGCCTTCGACTCAGGTCGCAATCCCGGAATCCGGGATTCAGTTCTGCATTGGGCTCACTGCGAGGAACCTGCTTCTCCCTCTGCCTGTGTCTTTGCCTCTCTCTCTCTCTTTCTCTCTCTCTCTCTCTGTGTCTCTCATGAATAAATAAATATTTTTTTAAAAAAATAAAGGATCAACAAATATTAAATAGATGTAAATTCTGAAGCAGGGAAATTTAAATTAAAGTAGCAATGATGATATACAGCATGGTGACTAGTTAATGAGATTATACTGCATATTTGAAAGTTGCTAAAAGAGTAGATCTTACAAGTTCTCATCACAAACACACAAAATTTCATTTAACTGTATATGGTAACCCATGTTAACTAGACTTATTGTGGTGATCATTTTGCAATATACACAAATACTGAATCATTGCATTGTACGCGTGAGACTAATACAATGTTATATGTCAATTATACTTCAATAAAAAAAGGTACAATGAGCAGTCACTTTATAGCCTATCAGGTATGCAAAAATCAACACACTGGAAAAGTCTTCTGCTGATTTCTATGTGGAAATATAATTTATAAATTATAAAATAAAATTTATAATTTCCAAATTTTCCATTTTGGAAATTGGTCTGGCAGCGTCTATTAAAATTAAGATATTTAATTAAGAGCAGTCTCATTTCTCAGGGTTTATCTCATAGAAATAAAACACCTGCATATAAGGACATATATACAAGAATATATATTGCTTGTACAGAAAAAAAGTGGAAAAAAATTCTTACCAATTAGGAAGAGATGAATAAATTATGGCACACTTTTCATATGACAACCTGTTATGCAAACATTTAACAGGGTACGTTAGAGCTGTGATGGTTACCTACGAGTTGGTGCTCCAAGTTGGAGTGATTTTCATAAGCTATTTTTGATTAAAAAAATAAAGAGTATACAACTAATGAGAACATTGACCAAAAAACCCTCAATAATGTCCATGTATGGTGATATATGTGTCTATGAAACCATTATATCTATGCATGCATGTAAACTTATGAATGTGCGTATAAAAATAAATTTATTACAAAGTATTATAAAATAAAAAGGTGTAGAAGTGTGCACAGGATGGAAAGATGACTTCTGAACTGGCTGAACAACCACAGGGCTGATGTACTCATTAGAATTAATTTGGGAAGAAGACGGAGAACTCTCCTCTTGCCCTAGTTCTAGTTCTTGTCACTATCTTAGTCATGACATTGGAAAGATACAGAGAAACTGGTGTGCATAGGTCGCTTAGTCAGTTAAGCATCTGCCTTAAGCTCAGGTCAGGATCCCAGGGTCCTGGGATTGAACCCCACATGGGCTCCTTTCTCAGAGGAGTGTCTGCTTCTCTCTCTCCCCTCCTGCTCACGCTCTCTCTTGCTTTCTGTGTCTCTGTCTCTCAAATAAATAAATAAAATATTTAGAAAAAAAAAGATATGGAAACTGTGTTGGTTACACTTGCAGATAAAGGAAAGAAAGATGAGATAACTATTATGTTTGATGACAGAAATAAGATTCAAAACAAGCCAGAAGATTTAGCCCAGTGCTATAAAATGAACATTCATCATGATAAATATGAAGTCCTGCAGCTAGGTTTGAACATATCCACTTCCTTAAACAATTCCTGGGTGGTAATTATCAGTTTCTGATCTGTGAGTTCCATGAAGTCATTGACTCTCTTATTTATCTTTAAATCCCCACTACTGACTCCCCAGCATAGTGCCTGGCCCATGATTGCATATGACAGAGCCTGAGTAGGGTCTGGGGGGACAGGGGAGATGAGATATGAGGTCAGCCCACGCAGGGTGAAGGCAGGACACACATAAGAGGGGCACCTGCTGTATGCCAGATTCAGATTCCATGCTGGCGCTCTTTAACCCCCTAAGATCCCTGGAGAGTGAGTAATACTGATACACTTTACAGATTAAGAAAATAAGAGTAAACTGGGTCTGTTACTTATCTCGAATTACAAAGGACTAAAAAGGAAGAATGGGGATTTGAACCCAGGGCTTGCCTGACTCCAAAATCTCCCCCCAAACTGGTGGGAGAGCAAATATCACTTTTAAATCATGGGCACTTAGAGCTGGGAAATCACAGGGGCAAGAAGTCAGGGTGTGGCTGGGGTGCGGTGCTGGAGCTCCGGGCATCACTTAGCGGCTACCTCCTCCACCACCACTACAGCTGCAGCAACCACCACCTTTAACCAGAGCAGCTTTGCTTTATACTTCATGAGAATTGTTGTCCTATTCTTTGGAAGACTGCATCTGAATAGAGAATTCACTGACTGAAAAAAAAAAAATCTTAAAACCAATGATCTCATGCATCCCTGGGTCGATCTTTATTACATATATGAGAAAAATTGAATTTCAAGAAGAGAGTGAATTGTTTGAATCCTTGGGGCCCAACCAGGGCTGGCCCCCAACCACCGGCAGCCTGGGTTTCTCCAGGGGCCTGTGGCCACCCTGGGTGGGAGATGAAGGCGGGGGCTGTTTTCAGGTGGAGATGCACACAGTCCACTATCCCTCCGCTGCTCAGCCCAGGCTTGCCCAATCCCCACTCCTGTGACCCATGTGGCTGTTTTTCCTGTCTGTCCTCTGGGGAGGGCCAGGGGCTTGCCATAAGGGGTCTGTCAATCTGGCCCTGAGTGCATCCACTTTTCCAGGAGGCTGTGCTACCCCCAGATGCTTGAAAGCCCATTTGGGGCCCCCTGTGGGGTGCCTGAGACTGCCCCGCACCAGGGAGCGGGTGACTTGCTTCTTGCTTGCTTCCTTGCCCATGCCTTCATGACTAAGTGATGCTGGTTCAGTGCCGTTCTCCTGCTTTCCCTCCTGACAGGGGGCTGGTCTGCTGACCCTGGGGGGGCCCTCTCCCTTCAAGCCACCGAGAAACATCACCAGCTTTGTCTCAACCCCTGCCCATTTTTTAAAAAAGATTTTACTTATTCATAAGAGACAGAGAGAGGCAGAGATATAGGCAGAGGAAGAAGGAGGTTCCCTGTGAGGAGCCTGATATAGGACTCGATCCCGGGACCCTGGGATCACACCCTGAGCCAAAGGCAGACGCTCAACCACTGAGCCACCCAGGTGCCCCTAAATGGTCCATTTTAGATAGACATTTACCAATAGGACTTTCTGTTTCTATGATGGTGAAAATGTCCTGCATCTGTGCCCTTCAATACGGTAACTGCTACCTATGTGTGGCTTTGAGTGGTTAAAATGTGATCAGTCCAACTGAGGAGCTAAGGTTTTATTTTATTTAATTTTAGTTAATTTAAATTTAAATATCCACAGGTGGCTAGCAGCTACAGCACGGAAGGAACAAAGTGGATTGGTTTCAAACAGATAAAATGGTATTATTTCTTTATGCAAATGTTCATTGGCAGCATTATTTATAAAAGCCACAAGGTAGAAACAACCCAACCTTCACTAACAGCTGAGTGGATAAATAATATGGAATAATATTCAACCATTGAAAAGGAATAAACTACTTACATGGATGAACCTCGAAAATATTACACTAAGTAAAGGAGGCTAGATAAGGAGCACCTGGGTGGCTCAGTGGTTGAGTGTCTGCCTTTAGCTCAGGGCGTGATCTCTGGGTCCTGGGATTGAGTCCCCCATTGGGCTCCCTGCAGGGAGCCTGCTTCTCCCTCTGCCCATGTCTCTGCCTCTCTCTGTGTGTCTCTCTTATTTTTTTAAAAAAGAGGCCAAACACAAAAAGGCTATATATTGTATGATTCCATTCATAGGAAATTTCTAGACTAGACAAATTCATAGCACAGAAGGCAGATTAGTGGTCACCGGGACCTGGGGCTCATGGGAAGGAATGAGAAGTGACTGTTAATGTTTTTCTTTTTGGGGTGATGAGAATGTTTTGCAGCTAGAGTCATGGCTGCCCGGCACTGTGAATGTACGAAATGTCACTAGTGGTAAATCTTATGTTATACGTACTTTACCACAATAAAGCAAAAACGAAATGAAAACAAACCAAAGACAGTATTATCTCTTTTTATTCCTTTGGAAAAGGGAGTGAAGTCCTCTGGCCTCAGTGGAACTCCAGCTCCCAAGGCAAATTCAGCCTCTTGACACTTCCTTCCCCAACACACCAAGGGCAGAAGACACCACCCAAGGGTGACAGCTGAGCTCCTATCTCTGAAGGGACCAGACAGAGCCACACAATGACAGGGTTGGGGGACAAGGTACCAGTTAAGGTTCTCCTAGTCCTTACAGGTGCGTTGGGGAACATTGTGGACAGAGAGCTGTGGCAGGCACCCCTGAGTGTCTAAGACAGGGCAGCCCCACCCCCTGGGAGCTTATGCTCCCATGTTAGGATACTGAAGAGAGATGATTAACGACCCCTTCTGTGGGCCGAGCCCTCATCAAGGCAAAGCATGTGCCTATTAATCAGGCAGGACTGCTCTTTGCTCAGACACACGTTTGGTGGAACAGGCCCCCAACATTCATCGGGGATGCTGTGTGGAGCTTCTAACCTTTCCCTGCAGTCTGCTGGGAGCCCCACCTCCCTTCACACACAAGGAGCTGGCCAAAAGGACAAGGCACTGTAATTTAACTGGGGATGCCACTCAGGAAGTGGTGTGCCTTCAGAAATGACTCAGAAATGAGACCATGCTCCTGACTCCCCCAATCAATAGTCACTGTTCAGATGGCACTTGAGAGCACTGTGGGGGAGATCCCCTCCCTGCCTGCCAAATGAAATAAATTGTGAAGTTACCTGGTCACAAGAGAAAAATGACCCCCAACTGGAGAAAAAACATGGTCTTGGAAGGAAGCACAGAGAACTCAGCATTAAGAGTACCTCTATGCTGGTACTCAGCACTGTGTCCCTAAGCTGTCACACAAGTCTTTCCATTTTCAAGTCTGTCAAACGGAGCCAGTGAGCCTGTCCTGCTCTACTCACAGGCTTACCAGAGAACAGGCTTTTGAAATCAGACAGACCTGAGCTCAAATTTTACCTCTGCCACCTACTAGCTGAGGAACCTGGGATAAGTTGTCCAGTCCTTTCTGAGCCTGTTTGCTCATCTGTAACATGGGTAGAAGAAAGCCTACTTGACAGAGTTGTCATGGGAATCAAGTGGCATAATGGCTTGTGAAGCCATTAGCGCTATGTCTGGCCCTTAGTAAGAAGTGCTCAATAAATAACACCCATTATTATCATTATATATACTGTCAAACGCAGCTCTAGATGGAGAAGTGGTTTCAAAATATGTGGCCTATTTTGCTAGGGTCACATCTTGGAAGCACTGCAGAGACAGGCAGAAAAGTTGGGAATGAGCCTTGGAGCAGTGCCACTAGACATGAGGGCAAAGTCCTACTATGTTCTATCCTGTGTCCCATCTTGGGTTCCCAAATTGGGTCCAGGTTGCCCAGGAAACGGACCCTTAGCCACCCAGAAAAGTCTCACTGTGGGTCCTTCTTATAGATTGAATGTGTGTGCCCCCCAATACTCATATGGAGAAAACCACCCCCAAGGGGATGCTGCTGGAAGGGGGGCCCGTGGGAGGGAATTGGGTCATGAGGGTAGAGCCTCATAAATGGGATACTGTCCAGGATGCCTGGGTGGCTCAGCGGTTGAGTGTCTGCCTTTGGCTCGGGGCATGATCCCAAGGTCCTGGGACTGAGTCCCACATAGGGCTTCCTGCATGAAGCCTGCTTCTCCCTCTATGTTTCTGCCTCTCTCTCTGTGTCCCTCATGAATAAATAGATAAAATCTTTAAAAAAAAAAAATAAATGGGATACTGTCCTTATAAAAGGGACCCAGACTGCTCCCTTACCTCCTTCCACCATGTGGAGACATAGAGAAAAGTTTGCCTTCTGAGAGCCAGGAAATGAGTCTTCACCAGACACCCAGTCTGCTGATGTCTTCATCTTGGACTTCCCAGCTTCCAGAACTGTGAGAAACACATGTCTGTTAGGTACACCACTCAGCATGTGGTATTTTTGTTATAGCAGCCTGAATAGACTAGGACAGCCCCAGAGATGGCTCTGCTAATTGTCCAGAATGTGGGTCCACACTTCTGTGGTTTACCTCTTCCTTCCCAGTTCTGTCTCCCTGGGCCTTCCATCTCTGCTCCCCACACCCTGCACAGATAACCCACCTTCGACATACTTCTCTGGTTTATACCCCTGGCTTACTCCTTTGGGATCTTGTGGGACCCACCCTCTGGCTTCATCAGCTGGGATGCAGGAGGGAAATAGCCTCCTTTGCCACACCCCATGCTGAACGACTAGAGCCAGCCTCACAGGCTGCCTACCCTATACCTCAGTTTCCCCCTTCATAAAATAAGGATGTTGAGCCAGATGCTCTTGAAGGTTCCCTCCAGCTTTGACATTCTGTGATTCTAAATGTTACTGTTGGTGTATATGGAATCTTTGTTGTTCTTCTTTTGTAGAATGCAACCTGTGAAATCAGCCAGGACACAGGTGGTTCTGAAGGGATGAGTCACTCTGGGGCAACTGAAACCCCAGATTAATTAATTCTTCTCCAAGTGTCTCCCTTTTATCTCACCTCCATTAACCTTTGGGTCTGTTTATTGTAAGAAGCCTGGGCAGGATTGAAGCAGGATGATTCCTGCCCAAGGCATCAGTCAGATGCCTGGGGTTGTCGCTAGGGAGTAAGAAAAGCTGGGTGGAGAGGTAGAGCAGAAGCCAGGGCTCAGTGATTGTCAGGGCAGGGACCTTTCTGGAGCAGCATCCTAGGGATGGAAAGTGAGACACTGAGTCCCTCTCTAAAACACCATCCTGCCACCCCACTCCAGGTGTCAGGGTCTCCTAGGGAACTCCATAGCATCAAAACTCTAGTTGCACTCTCCATTTGGTAGCCGCTAGCCACCAATTTAAATGATTCAAGTTAAAATAGATTCAGTTCTCCATTAAAACTAACCACATTTTCAGGTACTCAGTAGCCACAGGTGGCTACTGGCTACCATATTGGACAGCATAGAGAACATTTCTACCATCACTATGGAATATATACAACACTCCGAAGAGCATAGAAAATGAGGCCAACATTTTCCTGGCATCAGAAATACCAAAGCCAGTGGTAACAAGACATCCTGAGGTCACACACTGGTCCACTCTGAAGATGCCCCAGCATCTTACAACATCCCATACCTCCTCTTGGGCTCTGGTGGGCAGTTAGGCTGTTGGAGGGAATGCTGTTCCTAAGGTCAAGATCAGAAGCTTAGAGTGATACCTAAACCTCAGGTATCCTCCTCTCTCACAGAGCTCTCTGGAAGGATGGAAGTGGGAGGTGGCTCAGGGAAGGGAACTCACATATACTGAGCATTTTCTTCATGTCAGCGTTATGCTAGATGTTTTTTTGTTTGTTTGTTTGTTTTTTAATTTTTATTTATTTATGATAGTCATACAGAGAGAGAGAGAGAGAGGCAGAGACACAGGCAGAGGGAGAAGCAGGCTCCATGCACCGGGAGCCTGATGTGGGATTCGATCCCGGGTCTCCAGGATCGCGCCCTGAGCCAAAGGCAGGCGCCAAACCACTGTGCCACCCAGGGATCCCTATGCTAGATGTTATACACATGTTGTTTATTTACTCCCTACAACTAAAGCTATGAGGTCAGGTATGCCATCACCCTCCCTAACAACTCCTTAAAGTCAAGGACTGCTGAGTTAATACTTACCAAGCACTTATAACAGCATCTGGGACACTGCAAGCCCCATATAAGTGTTTGCAAAAGAAAAAAAAAATCCACCTTGGTTTCAGTATTCTAAGCAAGTTGGGGGCAGAGCAGGGGATAGAATCTGGCCTGCTGCTTGTACTCCAGGGCTCTTTCTGCTACACCCACTGGCTACAAAGCCTGACAAAGAGGAACATTGATTGTTTTGGGTCATCCCATTCCATTATCCCAACCCCCTTTTTCCCTCATCCTGGACAGCCTTGGCAAGCTATAAACTGTGATGCCCTCCCTGCCCCAACCAAGAGGTGGGCCTCTCTCTGCCAGGACTTAGAATTCTGAGCACAAAGACCCAGTGATGGAAAGCCCCTCCCCCCGGAGCTCCCTCACCCCAGCATCAGTGCCTAGAAAAGAGAATTGATCAGGTTCTACTGCCTGGATCCCCAGAGCTGTCGTGTGATCTGTTCTGTTTCCAACCTGATTTTCCAACTACCTACCAGTTTTTGTGAGCTGCATGATAACCCTTCATTCAATTTCCTTCTTGATACAACTGGCCAGAGTTCATTTTTCTGGTTTGCAATCAAAGAAGCTTGACTGATACTTCTTCAAAGGAATATGAAGTCACAACCCTGAAAAAGATTAAATAGGAGCAAGAAAGAAATGGAAGAAACTAGAATGGAAAAGGGAGTTGGGTCTCAGCAGCCATTTTTCTATGCCTTGATGATCCCAAATTATTCTTCATGGAAAGGCAGGAGGCACTGAAGAGTGACATGACACACTGAGAAATTGGAGTGTTCAATTTTTCATCTTCCCTATATCCACACCTTTTGTCATGTGGTTTGTTATTTGCTCCCTTTAGAGGTAAAGTAGAGTTCTCTACTCCTGGAATTTGGGTTTGGTCATGTGACTTGCTTCTCCAAAAAGAATTAATTAGTGAGCATTATGTGTGCAGAGGCGTAAAGTATGGTTGCACATTTGGGCTTGTCCTCCTGTGCTTCTGCAGCTGCAATGAGGATCATAGGCTCAGGCGCTGTGGAGCAGATCTTATAGTCACCCTGTTGAGCCCAACTTGGATGAGCAGAATCCCAGCTAATCCACAGAAGCAAGAGTGAGAGCCAATGATTGTTGTTTTAAGTCACTAAGTTTTGGAGGAGTTTGTTACACAGCATTAGCTAGCTGATACAAGTAGATTATAAACCAAGGTGCTAAAGTGCTCTCATAGATAGTAGTATATTTATGAATAATGGTAACATTTACCCTTTATTTATTTATTATATGCCAAGTCCTGGGAATTCACTTTGCATGTGCTAGTTCATGTAATTATCACCAACAGCCTTATAAGGTTAGTGCTCTGCTATTCTTCTCATTTTATAGGTAAGGGCACTGATGCTCAGACTGGTTAACTATTGCCAGTATCATACAATCAGTAGGTGGTGGTACTGAGATGCAGCCCCGGGCATATCTGCCTCTACACATTGTACTTTGCAAACCCCTTCCCTCCATCCCACCCCTTTCCTGTCTCTGACATTAGATTTAGATGATTCAACCCAAGATATCCCAAGCATGATAGACAGAATTTTAGGCCCCGGGGATCTTATTCCAGGAGACAGTATCAGGCAACACAGATAAGGAAATGTGCTCCATTTTTCACTGAAAACGTGCAACTATTTGTTTAATAATAGTAAAGGACCCTGAATGTCATCTCCTGCATTCTTTTTATATTCACATTTAAAAAATAAGCCCCAGGGCAGTCCCTGGTGGCGCAGCGGTTTAGGCGCCCCGCCTGCAGCTTAGGGTGTGATCCTGGAGACACGGGATTGAGTCCCACGTCAGGCTGTTGCATGGAGCCTGCTTATCCCTCTGCCTGGGTCTCTGCCTCTGTATGTGTGTGTGTGTGTCATGAATAAATAAATAAATCTTAAAAATAAATAAATAAATAAAAATAAAAAAATAATCCCTGAGAGATGCTTGGGTAGCTCAGCCATTGAACATCAGCCTTCGGCTAAGGGCATGATCCCGTCCTGGGATTGAGTTCTACATCGGGTTCCCTGTGAGGAGCCTGCTTCTTCCTCTACCTATGTCTCTGCCTCTCTCTCTCTCTCTCTCTCTGTCTCTCATGAATAAACAAAATATTAAAAAAAATTTTAAAACCCAACCCTGCTATTTTCTATCCTCATTCGCCATACGAGGCTATTGAAAAGTACTGCAGATTTTCGTATCTCCTAAATATGCTGTCAATTGGCCCCTTTTCACTCCACTCTTCCACCACTTCTCTCCTGGGTTTATATGGTCCCCTCCTCCTGGTTCTCCATTGCCAGGGTCCTCCTTGATCTATTCTCCACTCTCCAGTCAGAGTGATCTTCCAAAATGCCAATTAGATGAGCTTCTCCTTCTGGTTAAACATTTTAATGACCTCTCATTACTTTTAAAAGAATGACAAATTACCTGCATGTGAACTGCAAACCTCAGCATGACCTGGCCCCATGAACCCCTCAAGCACCTTCTCCCACCATGTTCTCTCTTACCTACTATATTCCAGACACTATGTACATTCTACTCTTCCCCAAATGTCCTGTGTCCCCCACTTCCTTTAATCACAGGGTCTTCATTCACACTGTTCTCACTGGAATATTCTTCCCACATCAGCCTTATCACCAGGTTAACTCTTACTCATCCATCATACCACCCCTTGATCTTCACCTCCCCTAACCAGCATCCCCCTCCTGACTAAGTTAGATTTCCTGCAACATACCATCCAAAATCTATATTCATCCAAAATCTATATACTTTTCTGGTGTAGACCTCACAGTAGCTGGTATTTATGCATTTGTTGTGTGCTTATTGAATCAAGACTCCTCATACCAACTGGGCTGTTAGGGTCATGAGTTGAAGGACCGTGTCATTCATCACTCACCTTCTACCACCAGCCCTGGCACACTGCCAAGCCCAATAAGTAGTAGATACATGGATGGATAAATAATTGAATGCTACCTCTTGCTCATCGACAGACACCCCCAAATCTGCTCCTCCTGCAGCCTTCCATTGTTCTGGTCCTCAGGCCAGAGCTCTTGGAGACATTCTTGATTCTTTTCTTTCTCTCAGACCCTGTATCTGGTCCACCGGCAAATCCACATGCTCTACCTTTACCATATGTCCAGAATATAAGCACTTGTCACCATTGCCACTGCCCACCTTGGTCCAAGATATCATCACCTTCCCCCAGGATCACAGCAATAGCCTCCTAACTACTCTTTCCCCTTGTTCTCTTTGTCATGAATCATATTTTTAATTGTTTTCCCTGTTTATAGATTGTCCACCTCACTAGAATACAAGGTGTATGAGAGCAGGGACTTTGTGTGCTTGTTCACTGCTGCATTCCCTTAACCTAGACCCTATACGGCATGTAGTTGGTTCTCAACAGATATTTGTTAAATGAATTAACAAACATCATAGCTCAGTCAACCTTGCAAATCAGACAGCTAATGGCAGACACTAGGGAGTCCTGCCTCTAATCTGCCTGCTGATTCTCAGGAGGGCCACGCATTTGCTTAGCTGTTAAAGGCTTTTATTTCACTCCGGCTTTGACTGCCTGAGGCAAACCCAACCAGAAGGTGATCGACCATAGCACAGCCAGCCTTCCTTAGGACTTACAGTTCTATTCTGCAACTAGAGACCAGATTTAGAGTAAATCCCCAGGACAGGTAAAACTAGCTCACATCAGAGTATTGATGAGGAATATCTGAATCTCTCCAGAGAGCTGTTCTGATAGGGAGATAAGGAGAGTTTGAGTTAAGTGGGAAAAGCAGGGAGAGTAGGGTAGGGGAAGAACTCTGGGCAGAAAAGGAAGATCTATCTGATTGAAGAAAGATGCACACCGCTGAGGTCACAGCTTTGCTGAGGCCTGGACTAGTCTGAGGAATCGAGTGCTTATCCTACCAAATTTGGAAAACATAGATGTGAAAGTAGGTCCTGGGGAATAGCGACCAGGAACACAAGGACATCAAGGACCTGGGTTCCTGGCTGAAACAAGAGAAAACCAAGTGCATTTCTCAGAGGCATTTCAACTTGTCCTTCTGGGAGAAGATGGAAGAAACAGTGGGGATAGGTATTGGAGAGCAGGCATGGTGATGAAAGGCACGGAATCTTGCGCCCATGAAGCCATTTCCTGCTCCCACCTGAACTAGGACTTTAATAAAAGAATCATCTTGTGATGGTTGGATTCATAGGAAGCCCCATGGGAGCTTTCTCCTAAAGAGCCTGTCAGAACAGTAATGTGTGTGCTGGGGGCTGGCTGTGAATTAACAGCCAGAAAATCCTATCCCCATATCCTCACTGTGGAACAGAACAGTGCAGCCAGAATTGACCAGAGAGTCAGCACACATGAGGTCACATCTCCCTCCAGGCACTGCTTGTCCGTAGGGGAGAACAGAGTCCCTGCAGCCAGGTGCTAGGTCAGGTGCTTGGGAGGGTGACAGGGTGGCTTACCATCATTCCAAGTTACCCAGAGCCACTTTTTAGTACAGTTGACCCTTAAATACAGGGGTTAGGGAAGATGACCCTCTATGCAGTCAAAAAAAAAAAATCCCATATAACTTTGGATGTCCAAAACTTTACTACTAATAGCCTACCATTGACTGGAAGCCTTACCAATAATTAGTCAATAACACATATTTTGTATGTTATGTGTATTATATGCTGTATTCTTACAATAAAGTAAGCTAGAGAAAATAAAATATTAAGAAAATCATAAGAGAAAATACATGGACAGTACTCTACTGCATTTATTGAAAAAATGCACTTATAAGTGGGCCTGTGCAGTTGAAACTAGTGTTATTCAAAGGTCAGCTCTATTTGGCTCTTAAGAGATGGTGACCAATGGCACGAACAATTGGATATTGGCCAAAAGGTGATTTCCAAAGCCCATCAGCCAAGTTGAATGCAGTCAACGAGTTAAATCTGCATTCAGGACTTCCTGTACCTTCAGCATTGGGCCAGGCTTTCTGGGACAGAGTCATGGGGAATGAGGGATAAATGGGAGCTTTGGTGCCAAGAAGAGCTAAACTGTAAGACAGAGGAGCACAGAAGATGCGCCAGGTGTGGCAGGGGAAAGCACTGGTGAGGCGGGATTGGGGATAGCTCCAGTAGGATATCCCCTATTGGGGATAGGCCTGGAAGCCTCACGTGGGCCAGGCAGTGCCAGGGTGAACAGGAAGGTTGGAGGGTGACCTAGCCCAGCACACCAGCAGGCTTGTGAATGTACCTTGAGGGTGTGTTTGTCCACGCGGGGCAGGAGTTTGAGCTTCAGTTATAGTTTATACATCTTAGAATTCAGATTTGCCAGTTTGCATTTTATTATACTTGTGGAAACGTGGTTACCCTTGCAAAAGTGGGAAAGCACGCCCACCCCCTTTCCTCTGAACCAGTGTAACGTTGGACTCAGCCGCTCAGAATGCAGAAGGAGAACAATGATTGTTCAGTGCGCTCTCATCTAAATAATCTTTGTGCATTTGGATTTCACATTTTCTTTCAAATTGGAGATGCAAGTTAGTCTCCCTGCTAACAAAACACTTTCTTCATCCTACACCGAATCCCTCAGCAAATCCTCAAATATCTTTGCAAATCTCAAAGATATTAAGGCATTTAACTTTTTTTTTCATTTAGACCTTTGAAGTGTGCTGTGACTAGAATAATTTCAGAGTTAAAATCTGTCGACTGCATAGAAAATTAAGGAACCTGCCTGTCACCCTGGTAGCTGGGCTGATAACTAATTACTTATAGATTATAAGTCAAATTTCAAAAAGATAAATATTTAAATAAAATGTATAATCATTTGGAAATACCACGAAGTGTTTTGTAATTATTGTCATGAAAGAAATCATTGCTCAGATGGTGCATTCTGTCATCATCAGCAGTCACTAGGAGGGGTGGGGGGGTGCAGGGGGATGTTGGATTATGCTTGCATGTTTGTGTGTGGTATACATGTTTTAATAAAGATATCGAAGGGCAATGTGATGCTTGAAGATACCGAGGTCTGATTGGAAAGGCCAAATTCACCAGAGGAGCTTTATCTTCACCAATCAATTGTTTAGCTCTACTCTAGCCGGGGATATGTCATAGCATACCCCAAAGCCAGAAGTGAGGGCTTTGTTGGAATGAGAGTGGGAGAATGTTCTGGAGAAGGAGGGAGAGAGAGTGTACAACCATTCCCTCCCCACGGACTGTTTGCCAATTCACAAATGCTCTGCCCTCCCTTTATCCATCCCAGCCTTTCTTCAGTTTCTGGATCCTTTCCTCTCCAAATATCCCCATGCCCCACCTTTTTGTGGGCCTTGCTGATGTTTAATGCTTTAAAACCCTCGACCAAGATTCATCCTCTCTCTCTCTGAACCATTTGAAATTAAGTCGCAGACATCACCACATGCAGCCTTAATCCTTAGGCATGAATCTCCAGGAGTAAGAATATTCTACACAAGCATCACACGGCACTTACACATAAGAAAATGAACATTAATTCAATAATATCGTTTTAGTTTTTTCCTTGCATTCCCGAAATGTCTTTGTAGCTCCACCCCCCCCCCCCAATCTACCCTGCACCACATCATTTCGTTGCTCTGCCCCTTTAGCATCATTTACGCTGGAAAAACTCTCCCACTGGTCTTTGCCTTTTATGGTACTGATATTTGTAAAGATTTCAAGCCAGTTGTTCTATAAAATTTTCCACATCTGGATTTGGCTGATTGCTTTCTCATGATTAGGTTCTGGTTAGGCATTTTTGCCAAAAATATTACCGAAGTGTTACTAGTACTTCTAATTGTTTCACATCAGAAGATCTATAATTTCAGGATCCCCTGGGGGGATGTTTGATTGCTTGGTTAGAGGACGGCTGCCTGACCCTACCATTGTAACCATTCACGCTCCCCTTGGAATTATAAACAATCTGCGGGGTGATCATTCAGGTTTATGTGAATATCTTGTTGTCTGATGATTTTAATCATATTCTTTTATCATCCTGGATTATATTCGCCTGAATCAGTTACTAGATTGCTGGTTACAAAATGATGATTTTCTTATTTTACTGTTCCTTCCATATTTATTAGTTCCCAGTCTCCTAGAAAGAAAGAATGCCAGTGACTGACTCTCTCTCTCTCTCTGTCTCACAACACACACACATCCCTATACATGCATTTTTTTTCAATGTGTTAATATTCATTACTGAAATTATCCTTTCTGATGTTCAAATTGTCACATTGGTGCATTGAAGCCCCTTCTGGGTGAGTCCTATGCCCTTTATACATGACCTAATTAATCTTTAAGCTATCCTTTGTTTTTCTGACAAAGCAAGATGTTCCAGGCTGCATTTGTGCTTTCCAGCTATTTCTCCATATAACTTTTAGAGGACTGGTATTTAGAAACCAAGATATGGGCACTAGGGTGTTCATGGCTACTAGAGAGTCATTGCTGATTGCTCCTAAGCCCAGTCAGTAGACAGAGCTGGAAACACACACACACACACACGCACACGCACACGCACACACAATGGTGTCAAATTTCCCCTTAATAACAACATATTTACTAAAAAGATAAAAGATCAGTCCTTACATATCTCTGTATTGGTGGTGGTGGGATCTTTATAGCTGTTGCCTAAATGATTTATGCAGACATTTATTCAAAAAGATAATTATTAAACATCTCCACCATGACAGTACCTGAGCACCGTAGGGATGCAATAGGGTTGCTAGTTAAAAATACAGAATCCCAGTTAAATTTGAATTTCACATACACAACAAATAATTTCATCGTGTAACTATGTCATAATTAGTATGTCCTAGGGGGATATATTTAAGCTAAAAAAATATGTTAATTGAGCACCTTGTATTTTTATTTGCTAATTCTGACAACCCTGAGATCCAAAGACCAATAAATCACCACCCCTTTCCCAAGATGTTCACAGTCAAAAAAAGACATAGGCTGGAAATAAATAGGAGCAATAAAGCATTTCAGGTGCCGTGCTAAAAATATGTTCAGGGCCTGATGGTAGCATGTGGTGTCAGGAAGATGGTTCAAGAAAGGCTGAGTTTTGAAAGGCAATGAACAATTTCTCATGAATCTCCACCAGTGAATGACAGGTGATGGGGAGGTAGTTCTGTGACACGTGGATGTGGGGATGAGGGAAGAGAGGAGAACAGGAAGCCATGATGGAGCAGTCATTAGCCCTGTTGTGGAGTTTGGGATTTACCCTGAAGGCCAAATATTTTCTTTTTGCCCTCCCCATCCCAAAATATTTTATCAACATTTCCCAACATACATATTTATAAACTGAGTATATGTATAATCTTACCCATGTACTATGCACATTATAAGCACAGATGCAATAATCTAGAAATCAAGGAGGTAACGAGTAGCTACAAATACAAGTTTCAATACTTTCATCACTTGCACATTCTTGGGACTAATGCACCCCACACTGGGAACGCCTTTTATATGTTTTGGGAAATCTGGTTCCCTGCAGGAGAAGAGGAAAAGAAAACTGAAAAGGAAAAAAATTGTATTTGATTCAAATACAGAAATTTTGTATTTGAAACAACATTTCTGGGAGCACCTCATGTGCTATGTGTGTGAAACCCCACTGTGTAGCTGCTTCACTGACAGGCTCAGCACACGCTCCTCTGTGGTCCGGGCTTCCATGGTCAGTCTCCTGCCTTCATTTTGCAGGAGCCTCCTCTTGATCTCCTTGCCTCCCTCTCTGGCCTGGACAAATCAGTTCTCCACTCGCAGCCAGAGAGATTCTTCCAAGAAAAGTTAAATTGAGCCATGCCCCTATTCAAAAACTTTCAAAAGTTTTCCAAAATAGAAATGAAACTTGCTACCATAGGTCCCTGCCTGTTTCCCTGACTTTGCCTACAACTCTCTTTCCCTTACCCAATGAACCTGACCTTCTGTTGCTCCCCAAACACAAGTACTTCCTTCCCACCTCAGGGCTTTTGCACTTGCTGGATCTCCTGGCACACTGTCCCCCTGGTGCATGAACAGCATGCCCACTTTAGGCCCCCAGAGAGGTCATTCCACATCCCACCCCTTCTCTGCTACCCCCACTCCTGCATCTACTGCTTTTAGCTGCTGTATTGTTCCCCCTTGAACTTGACATCTTGTGACATACCATATACTCTTTGTGTGCTTATTTGGTTTGTCATTGTTGGTCTCTCCTACAGACTGCAAACTCCTTGATGACAGGCACTTCCTGCTGTATTCACTGCAGGATCCCTAGTGCCTCGCACATGGTTACTGCCCCATGAATATGTGTTGAAAGAAAGGAAAGAGGAAGGGAGGGAGAGAAGGAAAAAGAAAGAAGCTCCTCCCACACCAAATGTGAGGGCAACCACCTTACCCTCAATGAATAATCAATAAGCATTATTAGTGTGGGGGGCACCCAAAAAGAATCAGGCGTGGTCCTCCTCATTGTTCAGCTGGAGAGGTGTAAGATGTTCAGAGTCTAAGGCGTCTGAGCTCTGGGTACCCAGTCTTCTTCCCTGGACAGTGGTTTCTCCCCTGCTCCCTGCCAGCCCCCCGAGTGCCTATGTGCTCTGACCCTGGAGCCCTGTCCTGTCCCAGTCCTCCATAGACGTTTCCCAGACCTTCAGATGAAAAAGCAGCAGGCATGGGAGTGGGTGTGTTTGCAGCTTGGAGATGGCCAACTCTTGTCTAGTCCTGGGATTGACTGCAGATAGAGGCTTTGGCTTTCCAGAATTCCGTCACTTTGGCTGGCTTCACGAGTGGAACAGTTTGTAAGTCAGGTGCCCTTGGACATGTTAAACCTCTCTAAGTCTTTGCTTCCCCACCTGGAAAATTAAGCTGGAGATGCCTGCCTTGAGGGGTGTTTGTGAGGAGTGAGAAAGCATTCGAGTGAAGTAGTGAGCACAGTGCTGGGCCCAGGGGCCGTAGGAGAAGCTTCAAAAACGTCCGCTGTCGTACGATTACTTTTATTGTTGTTGTTCTTTTTATTAATGTATTGTATAATTGGTAAGATGTACCATTTGGTGGATTCTTACCTGTGTGTGCACCACCTACATCAAGGGATAGACTGTCCCCCCTACTCACACACCGAGGGGTAGCTCCTGTCCTGTTCTCCAGCACTGAGATTAACTTGGCCTCTTCTCGAACTTCACATGCAGCGTGTGCTCCCCTGTGTCTGGTTTCTTTTGCTCACATGAGGTCTGTGAGACTCACCTGTGTGACTTTGTAGGTTGTGATGTGTTTCTGTGACATTCCTGCCCTGCTCTGCTGCACCATGGCCTCCATCTGGCATACCCACATTAGTGTCTGGCCTGCCTGCCCTCAGAGCAAGGAGCCCAAAATTCTTTTTGTTTTTTTTTTTTTAAATAGATTTTATTTACTCATGAGACACACAGAGAGAGAAAGAGGCAGAGATACAGGCAGAGGGAGAAGCAGGCTCCATGCAGGGAGACCAAAGTGGGACTTGATCCCGGGTCTCCAGGATCAGGCCCTGGGCTGAAGGTGGCCCTAAACTGCTGAGCCACCCGGGCTGCCCAGAGCCCAAGATTTTTCACCTGGGCTTCTGGTTTTGAAGTGACCTTCTTAACCTTCCTTTGGCAATTTCAAAGCAGTTCTAGCAGGCATCCCCTTATAATTTCTTAGTATTACTTAAAACATGCCCTTTATACCAAAAGAGAGCATCTTCCACAGAGCGAAGAGAGTCCTAGATGAGGCAACTATCAAGTAACATGGAAAGGACATCGTTCAGCCCTGATTGCCTCTGGTTCTGAGGGAAGGGAGCCCAGTGGAGCAGTGAGGGAGAGCCCCAAGCAGGTGAGCCTGACAGCTTGATGTGCCTCGGACAGGCAAGTGAGGGCAGGAGGGGGTGGGTGGCATGCACAAGAGGAAGACAAGAATTAATGAGAAATAGAAAATAATCTAGCAGGACAGCAAGCCCCTGGAGACAAATTCCTTCTCCAAACATCTCATTTGTCCAGAGGAGATGAGGAAAGTCTATGGCAGAAAGGGCAGCCTCAAGAATTTCATTTCCCTTATGCTATTCAGATTCCCAATGTGATCGATAAAAGTACAATTAGTGCACCAGATCGCATCAGATGTTTTTAACCTTTCGGTGGTGGCAACATGCATATTAAGGTTCTGCTTCCCCTGTGCCACCTCTCACATGGGCAGGGTAAGTCATCGCCACATTTGACATCTGATGTTATAATTTCAACATACTTTAAAAAATTTCAGACAAAGATTATTTCAATTTTTTAAAGCTAGGAGCCAGATGTAATTGCCTGGCTCTGGACTTTAGATCTAAATCATTCCGCCGACTCATCCTGTAGTTATTAAGGACTTTATCATTGGAATGTGTACTGCATACACCGCAGGTTACAATGCCCCAGAGGCCTGCAAGTAAACTTTTGATTTCTCCTACGATAAGGAATGACTTTTAATATAGAAACCGGGAAGGTTTAGTTTAGTAAATTGTTCAATCAACTAATTAATCACTCCATCAACAAGCCTGTTTGGATACCGCTGACTGTATGTCTAGGGTACCACATTCCCTGCATGAGGCAGCTTTCAATCTAAATGGGAGAAGACAAGAAATAGACTTGGAACTTTTGTATCTTAGTGCCTGAAATTGAGTA
This sequence comes from Vulpes vulpes, assembly GCF_048418805.1. Classification (NCBI taxonomy): domain Eukaryota; kingdom Metazoa; phylum Chordata; class Mammalia; order Carnivora; family Canidae; genus Vulpes; species Vulpes vulpes. The sequence continues at coordinate 11,038,283 of NC_132784.1, read as the reverse complement.
TACAGTGGTGCTCAATAAATGAGCTAGGTAAATGCTCACAAATGTAGGTAAACATACAGTGGAACAATAGTGGAAATACGAGGTGGCCCAGGACCAGCTGAACCTACCACAGCAGCACATGGTTTCAGTGTCCTGTGTCATTTCCCCTCAGCTCACCTTTGATTCCTGCTGCAGCTGGGGGGCTGGTCACAGGGGAGCCTGGGCTCAGGTTGACAAGGCTCTTGCCACGTATCTCTGCTCTCCCTTTTTCTGCTTCAGGGACTGCTCTACAGGGGAGTCTACTCAGCCTGCAAGCAAGTGCAGCCCAGAAATTCAGGGAGGTAAACTCCCATGGCAGCCCCCCAACCGGTAGGGTGGGGAGCAAATAGACAAATTCCTCAATCCCTATCCTCAATGGAGAGATCTAGGAGGTCCTTTATACAGTTCACAGACACCCCAGTGAACCAAGCCCCTGGTGCCTCAGTGATCTACCTTTCCATTGGCTTTTCCTCCATCCCCATGCCCCAACTCTTACTCCTCTTTCCTTTGGGATCACCTCCCAAATAAACTTCTGCATCCAAGTCTTGTCTTTGACCATAATTTGGGGACAACTAATCTCGATACCTAAAGAAGCTAATTTCCATAAACCATTCAGGGAGCATGTCTTCATTTCCTTAGAGGCGCTGCTCATAGCTAAGTGACGCAGTGCTGAACACAGCCTCTGAGTGTTGCGGCTCCCACGGCAGATGGGCCAGCTGGGTCTGGGACTGTCAGGGCACCTTCACGAAGGGACAGGTATTTGCCTGGGCCTGGGCTTGTGTGGAGGCCTAAGCGAGAAAGAGGAGGACATTTCAGGGGAGAGAACCCTAAGCGATTTTGCAGAGGTAGGAATGAGTATTGCCTGTGCGTAGGACCAGGAGGAGTCTGTAGGCTGCAGTAGGGGCTAGAGTCCTCCAGAGTGTAGGGTAAGTTCAGACAGAGGAATGAAAACTGACCATGGAGGGCTTGCTATGGGCTCTACTCCCATATTAACAGCTGACCAAGTCACCATGAGGAAGATGCACGCACATCTATATGAAATGCACACAAACTGTGTGTGGATGCACAGACAGGTGTGCCAAAAGAAGTTTGCTGAGGTACAAAAAGGAGAATTACAGAATCTTAGAGCAAGGGTTGACCAAAAAATGGTATGAGTCCCATGGCTTTCCACCCCTGCACCCACAGATACCACTACTGACTTGCTGAACCCACAGGTGGCCTCCTAAACTCACTCATCACCATGTCTAGACAGCCACTTCCAGTCTAATAAGGTTGTCTTCCCAGATCAAATTCAATCCTGATTTGGGGCAAAGAACCCAAGTTTCCTGAGTTATACCCCCCAAAAAGGGAATAAGAAGCCTTTCCTCAAATATTTCCAGTAATTAGGGGCTCACCTCTCCATATGACAACCCATGCTATTAGTGAGCAATTCTCACTACCAGAAAGTTCTTAGAGCCAATAAATGATCCAGTCATTCTTCCACATGAAGCTTAGTAGATAATCGATAGCGATTATCAGCCCCTACCCTTCTCTCCATGCACTCTTCTCCAGCGTGAAGAATCCTAGTTCTTTCCAACCTTCCTCATACCATTCAGATCTATGGCCCTTCGACCTCCTACTTTCCCTTCCCTAGATACACAGGCATACCCTAGAGAGTTATTGCTGGTTTGGTTCCAGACCACCACAATAAGTGAATATCACAATAAAAGAAGTCAAACGAATTTTTTTTTGGTTTCTCAGTACATATAAAAGTTGTATTTACAGTATACTGTAGTCTATTAAGTGTACAAGAGCACTATGTCTAAAAAGAAACAATGTACATACCTTAATTTAAAAATATATGGCAGGGAACCTGGGTGGCTCAATTAAGAGTCTGACTCTTGATCTCAGCTCAGGTCTTGATCTCATGGTCATGAGCTTGAGCCTTGGGTTGGGCTCCACTCTGGGCATGGGGCCTACTTAAACACACACACACACACACACACACACACACACACACAACTTTGCTAAAAAAAAAAAAGTGCTAATCATTATCTGAGCTTTCGGTGAATTTTAATCCTTTTGCTGGTGGAGGGTCTTGCCCTGATACTGATGGCTGCTCACGGATCAGAGTGGTGGTTGCTGAAGGCTAGGGTGGCTGTGGCAATTCCTTAAAATAAGATGACAGTGAAGTTTCCCACATCAATTGACTCTTCTTTTTACAAACCAATTCTCTGTAGCTTATGATGCTATTTGATAGCATTTTACCCACAGTAGAACTTCTTTCAAGATTGGAGCTCATCCTCTCAAGCCGTGCCTCTGCTTTATCAACTAAGTTTATGTGATATTTTCAATCCTTGTTGTCATTTCAACAGTCTTCACAGCATCTTTACCAGGACTAGATTCTGTCTCAAGAAACCACTTTCTTTGTTCATCCATGAGAAACAACTCCTCATCTCATTTATCATGTTTTATCATGAGATTGCAGCAATTCAGTGACATCTTCAGGCTGCACTTCTAATTCTATTTCCACCACAGCTACACTTACTTCCCCCACTGAAGTCTGGAGCCCTCAAAATCATCCACTGGAGTTGGAATTAACTTCTTTCAAACTCCTGTGACTGTTGATATTTTGACCTCTTTGCATGAATCGCAAATGTTCTTAATCACATCTAAAATGGTAAATCCTTTCCAGAACATTTTCCATTTCCTTTGCCCAGATCCATCAGAGGAATCACTACCTATGGCAACTATTACCTCACAAAACATATTTCTTTTCTTTTTTTTAAGATTTTATTTATTTATTCATGAGAGACACACACACAGAGAGAGAGAGAGAGAGAGAGAGAGGCAGAGACACAGGCAGAGGGAGAAGCAGGCTCCATGCAGGATGCTCAATGTGGGACTCCATCCCGAGACTCCAGGATCATACCCTGGGCCAAAGGTAGGCACTAAACCGCTGAGCCACCCACGGATCCCCACAAAACATATTTCTTAATAATAAGACTTGAAAGTCAAAATGACTCTTTGCTCTGTGTGCTGCCCCCCCCCCTTTTATCAACAGTGGGCTTAAAATATTCAGCAAACCATGTGCTCTCATTCACACTTCGTTGTTTTATTTATAGAATACAGACAGAGTACATTGAGAATAATTCTTCAGGGCCCTAGGATTTTCAGAATGGTAAGTGAGCATTGGCTTCAACTTAAAGAAATCAGCTGCATTCACCCCTAACAAGAGTCAGCCTGTCCTTTGAAGCTTTGAAGCCAGGCACTGACTTCTCCACTCTAGTTATGAAAGTCCTAGATGGCATCTTCTTCCAAAGAAGGCTTTTTCATCTACACTGAATATCTGATGTTTAGTGGAGCCAAGGGCATTAATTATCTTGCTAGATCTTCTGGAGAACTTGTGGCACCTTCTACATCAGCACTGGCTGCTTCACTTTGCACTCTCACGTTATGGAGATGGCTTCTTTTCTTAAAACTCATGAATTCACCTCTGCTAGCTTTAAACTATTCTTATGTATCTTGGTCACCTCTCTCAGCCTTCACAGAATTTTTTTAAATTTTTTATTTATTTATGATAGTCACAGAGAGAGAGAGAGAGAGAGAGAGAGAGAGAGGCAGAGACACAGGCAGAGGGAGAAGCAGGCTACATGCACCGGGAGCCCGATGTGGGATTCGATCCCGGGTCTCCAGGATCGCGCCCTGGGCCAAAGGCAGGCGCCAAACCGCTGCGCCACCCAGGGATCCCCAGCCTTCACAGAATTGAGGAAGGTTAGGACTTTGCTCTGAATTAGACTTTGATTAAGGAAATATTGTGGCTGGTTTGATCTGTCCAAATCACTGAAACAGTCTCCATATTAACAATAAGGCTATTTTACTTTCTTATCATCTGTGTATTCACTGGAGTAGCACCCTTAATTTCCTTCGAGAACTTTTCCCAGAGAGTGGGATGTACAGGATTCTAGGTATAGAATGAAAAAGTCATGGGAATAAAAGATACAACATAGGGAATACAGTCAATGGTATTGTAATAGGGTTGTATGGTGACAGATGGCAGCTACCCTGTGGTGAGCACAGCATAACATATACACTTACTGAATCACTGTGTCACACACCTGAAATTAATATAACATTGTGCATCAACTATACTTCAATAAAAACAAATACATAAAAACAGTACTTTCTCTGCATTCACAACTTGGCAAAAGTGCAAGAGGACTAGCTTTCAGCCCATCTTGGCTTTTGACATGTCTTCCTCACTAAACTTAATCATTTCTAGCTTTTGATTTAAAGTGAGAGACTTGCAACTCTTCCTTTCACTTGAACATGTAGAGACTATGGTAGGTTATCAGTTGGCTTAATTCTAGTATCGTGTCTCAGGGAAAAGAGAGGCCTGGGGAGAAGGAGAGATGGAGAACAACTGGTCGGTAGAGCAATCAGAACACACATTATCCAGCAAGTTTGCCATCTTATTCAGGCATAGTTTGTAACACCCTCAAAACAATTACAATAGTAACATCAAAGATCACTGATTGCAGACTGCCATACCAAGTAATATAATGATGAAGGCATTTAAATATCATTAGAATCACCAAAATGTGACACAGGGACATGAAGTGATAAACTGCTGTTGGAAAAATGGTGCTGATAGACTTGTTTAACTCAGGTCTAAACATGAAAAAAAAAAAAAAAGGCAGTATCTGCAAAGCACAGTAAAACAAGGTATGCCTGCAATCCCATTCCTCAGCCCTCACCGACACATGCAGCTCCAAACCCTAAGATAATACTTGGGATGGTTGCCCAATGTGCAGGACTCTGAGCTCCACCAGGGGATAATGAAGACCACATTCCTACCACCTACACATCCTGAGGTCCCTGCAGCTGTGGGCTTCTGTCTTTGACAATTCACACTGAGATCACAGTCCACACAACTCCCTCCACCTTTTCCAGAAAAACAAGATTCCCCCAATTCATACTTGGGCAATTGACTTCAAACCTATGTTCTGTAATATATTTACTCTAATTTTCACTTTGCTTTAATTTCCTGTCATTCAATCTGCTGAGAGATTTTGAATCTCAATCTTATCTATAGAATATCAGCCGTCCCTATAATTTTTGGGTCAATTTCAGGTTGGCTCAATCTGCCTCATATTAAATCACGGATTTAAAAAATATGTTGCATAGGACAGGGCCAAGAGCAGAACCTTGTATTCCCCACTTAGACTTCCTTCCATAACAGCCACTTGTTAATTCAATTTCTTTGAAAATGGTTTTTCCACCAACACTGGACCCATCCAGGTCCTGCTTTAAGAAAATGAAATTAGAGATTTATTGCATGGCCGGATAAAATCCAACTTTACCAGGCATCCCCGATGGCCCAGCAGTTTGGTGCCACCTTCTGCCTGGGGTACAATCCTGGAGACCCAGGATCCTGTCCCACGTCAGGCTCCCTGCATGGAGCCTGCTTCTCCCTCTGCCTGTGTCTCTGCCAGTCTCTCTCTGTGTCTGTCATGAATAAATAAATAAAATCTTTTTTAAAAAATTCAACTTTACCTGGGAAGGGGTCCTTAATTTTGTGTCCACATATCTGGACATTATGAAGTTTATGAACTTCCCTCCCAAAATTGAATGCAAGTATGTGTGTGTGTGTACATATATGTGAATATTCATTCGTTGCTTTTTTTTCCAGATTCTCAAATTTCTTCAGATTTCTTCAGGTTCTCAAAAGGATTGACCCAAACAATTTTGAGAGCCAGTGGTGAATAGCATTCCCTCTGAACTTCATGCAGGTTGTAATCTCCAAAACAGAACAGGATCAGTTGGTTGTGCCATGATGTGTTATTCAAAAACCCCTGCTAGCCTGCAGGGATCAAAACTTTGATTCTAGTTGTTCATGAACCACTGGAGGATGACAGTAGTTGTTGGCTGCGCCAGACCTTGCAAGATTTCTAGGAGAGAGAGAAAAACAATATCCTTGGTCAAGAAGTGGAAGACTGTGAGAGGTGTTCTATAGCCTCCTTAGGAGTAAATTCAGAGCTTTGCTTTATCTTGGTGATGAGAGGACTCTGTACCTATATGGCCCAAGAAGGTTCTAGAAGTCTCTTTAGGCAGCTGGTCCTGAGACAAGATAGTAACCATTTTGTAGGACTTTGAGGATTAAATACATCAACACACATTGTGTGCTTAGCATAGAGCATGGCTCCTGCAAATAATTGATTCTGTCCTGATCCCAACGGGGCCATCAGCTAGTGTGTTGATCTGGGATCTGTAGTTTCCTAACTACAACTCCACAGTTCAAACTGGCGTTCAGCAAAGAAGGTAAGTTTATCAGAAAGAAGCAGACATATTTCAAAAAATCTGGGGGGCTGTGGTTGCAGGAATTGAGCACCTTCATAACAAAGGTGGTAAATCTGTCTGTCTAGAAGGCTGCCCCTAGTGCTACTGCAACATTCTCTCTTCCTGCAGACCAGCTTTTGCTTGCTCCAGGGCCTGGCAGAAAACAGCCACCCTCCCCCCAATCCCCCTGTTCCAGGGTTCCAAATGTAGGTTCCCAGAAAAGATGACTGTTATTTGCCTAGCTTGGGTCAGGTGTCTACCCTTAATCGATTGGCTGTGAGGAGGGACAGTTGGGGTCACATATTATGACATGATTGTAGAAACTCATTCTGTGGAGGGTGGACTTATCAGGGAAGAAATGTATAGATTGCTAAGACATCCCAAAATGTGTCTACTCAAGACATGATGAAAAATCTCACATTTTTTCATATTATGTAGATCATATGCAGAATATTTCACTTAGTTACTTCAGTGCTTTAGAAAGTTGGTAGGTAAAAAAAAAAAAAAAGAAAAAAAAAAAGAAAGTTGGTAGGTAATGGGGTAGGGATCAGGGAACTTGATAGTCCATCTAAATCTCATTGAGAACATTAAAAGGGTAAGGATAAAAAAAAAAAAAAAAAGGGTAAGGATAGCCAAACAAATTTGATAGAATAGTACATGTGGATAAATCTGCCTCACCATTGTAAAGCTATAAAAAGTGTAACAGATTAATACTAATACAGCAAGAGACTAGGAAAGCACTCCAGTTAGGGGCTGTATTTATAAAATTCCCAAATGTCTGCAAAGACCAGAAACATACATATATATTTGTTATATAAATATTTTTGCAAATTCATAAAGGCGAAGAAAGGAGAATTTAATTTTTTAAAAGATGTATCTATTTATTTGAGAGAGAGAGAGAAAGGAGGAGCAGAGGGAAAGGGGCAAGCAGACTCCATGCTGAGTGTAGAGCCTGACATAGGGCTCAATCCCAGGACCCTGAGATCATGACCTGAGCCGAAACAAGAAGTCAGTCACTTAGCCGATGGAGCCACACAGGCACCCCAAGAGAATTTCATTTTTTAAAAAAAAGTTGGGATAATTTACTGACAATCAGAGAAAGAAGATGGATCTTAACTGAGCATCATAAATCAATACAAATTCCAGGTGAATAAAAGGTTATTTATAAGCACAACCCCACAAAAATAGGACGTATGGAGGATGTGAGGACTTCCTCAGAATAAAAAAAAATAAGAATCCTCAAAATGAAATTAGTACATTTGACTACATAAAATGAAGAACGCCTGCCCTTTAAAAGAAATGCCAAAACAGAATTAAGAGGGCAATGGACAAATTGAGAAGAATACTTCCATGATGCTGACAAAGTTTTAATACCCCAAACCATAAAATGTTCTTACAAATTCACAAGAAGTAAATGAGCAGAGGACACGATCAAGTCACAAAAGGAAAAAAAGAAAAATAGAAAAGCGGAACCAGTATATATTTGAGAAAATGGTTAACCTTACTCAGGAGTAAGTGAGCAAACACAGCAAAACATCAACGTTACTAAGTTATCATTTCCCTGCATGGAAACAGCACAGGTGTGTCTGTCCGGTAATACTCAATGTTGAAGGAGGTCTGATGAACTAGGCACTCTGGAGTGTAAAGCGTTTCTGGAATAATTTGGCAATTTGGAAGAAGAGCTTTAACTCTGTCAGGAATCTCTCCTAAGGAAATCATCAGCGCACACGTGTTTATACGTAAGAATGTTCACCTCTGTATTGACCACTGGAGTAAGGCAATTTAAATGCCTGCCAGTAAAGTCCTGACTAAACAAAGTATGGTTTACTTGCATAATGAAATATTATGTGGCCATCGTGAGCGCAGTTTGAACGAATGTTTACTGACCAGAGACTTACCCACAATACACTTTTAGCGATGTACTGAGATATAATTCACATATGATCTAATTCACTCGTTTGAAATCTACAATTCAAAGTTTTTTAAAAACATGTCCACAGAGGTATGCAACCATCAATTTTAGAACATTTTCATCCCCTCAAAGAGAAACTCTGAACTCATTAGGAGCCAATTCTCATTCCCCCTCCCAACCCCCAGCTCTGGGCCACCGCTGACATATCTTCTGTCCCTACAGGTTTGCCTATTCTAAACATGACCTATCAGTGGAATCATACAATACGCAGTCTCTTAACTGGTGTCTTACACTTCGCATGGTGTTTTCAAGGCTCATCCATGTTACAGTGTGTATTAGAACTTTTAACTGACAAATAATATTCTATTATAAGAATATACCACATTTTATTCAGTCATTCATTCATCTGTCAGTGGACACTTGAGTTGTTTTCACTTTTGGGCTATTGCGAATAATGTTAATATGAACATTTTTGTATGGCTGTGTTAATTTCTCTTGTACATAAAAGTAGAATTGTTAGACCCTATGGTAACTCTATGCTAAGCTGTTTGAGAAACTGCCACAATGTTTTCTAACTCAGAGGCATCATTTGACATTTCCATCAGCAGTACTGGAGGGCTCCAATTTCCCCACACCCTTATCAACACGTGTTACTATTTGTGTTTTTGATTATAGCCATCCTAGTGGGTATGAAGTAGTATCTTGTTGTGGTTTTGATTTGCATTTTCCTGATGGTTAATGGTATTAAACATGTTTTCATGTGCTTGTTGGCCATTTGTATATTTTCTTTGAAGGATTGTCTATTCAGATCCTTCACTCACTTTTATATTGGTTTATCTTTATATTATTGAGTTATAAGAGTTCTTTATATATTCTGATTACAAGCCACTTATCAGATACGTGACATGCAAATCTTCAGTTCTGTGTGTTGCCCTTTCTTTTTTTTTTATATTATTTGCAGCACTAAAGTCCTTAACTTTAAGTCAAATTATCTATTTTTTCTTTTTCTTGCTTTTCATGTTGTGTCTAAGAAGATTTTCTCTAATTCTAGGTAATGAAGACTTACTCCTATGCCTTTTCTTCAAAGAGTTTTATAACTTTAGGTCTTAAATTGAGATATCTGATCTATTTGACTTTTGGGTATAAGGAAGAAATCTGACCTCATTCTTTCTTTTGCATATAGCTTTCTATTTGTTCCAGCACCATTTGTCGAAAATTCTTTTCCCATTGAATTATCTTGGTACCCTTGTTGGAAAGCAAGTGACCGTAAGTGTGAAGGTTTGTATTGGTATTCTACTGCTCTATATGTCTGTGTTTATGCCAATACCACATTCTCTTGATTATGTAGCTTTGTTGTAGGTTTTGAAATCAGAAAGTGTTGAGTCTTCTAAATCTGTTCTTTTTCAAGATGGTTTTAGCTAGTCTGGGTTTCTTAAACTCACATATGAATTTTAGAATCAACATTATAATTCCTGCAATAAAGAGCCAGACAGGATTCTGATCAGGGTTACATTCAATCTACAGAGCAGCTTGGAGAATATAGCCATCTAAGAAATATGAAGTCTTCCTATCCATAAGCATGGGATGTCTTTTCATTTATTTCATTTCTTTACAAAGTATTTTGTAGTTTAATTTTCAGATAGATGTCTTGCACTCTGTTAAAGTTATTCCTGACTATTTTATTCTTGATGGTTTCATACAAGGAATTGTTTCTTAATTTCATTTGCAGATTATTTATTGCTGGTGTATAGAATTACAATTGATTTTTGTATAACATTCTCATATCCTGCAACCTTGCTGGACTTGTTTATCAGCTTTCACAGTCACTTTGTAGATTCCTTAGTATTTTCTATGTACAAGATTGTGTCATCTACAAATAATTTTACTTCTTAACCCCGTAGAGATTTATCAATAAATCAATGTGTTTCTATTATTTCAATTTTTGGAAGATTAACAACCAAGATAAAATAAGGCTAAATGCCAATAGAGATTTCCATGCGTATTGATACTCCTTTTTGGGATTTTGTTTTTTTACTTTTCCAAATTTTACAAATTAACTAATGCATTGCTTTAATGTTAACATGTTACTTTAAAAACATGCTATAAAACTGTACACTTTCCAAGTATTTTTGAGCACCAACTACAGGCTATGACTTAGAAATTGTGAAGGAGTCAAAAAATGCAGAAGACCAGTCCTTCTTCCCAAGGAAATGCTAATAAGACATTTAGAAGACAATATAAGATGAAGTGCTAAGACAGAAAGAATTCGTGCCCAGACGTATAATCCTGACAGTTAGTACCACAGGCCATTAGAGTGGGCCTCAAGGAGGAGGCAGGCCTTATAGAATGAGTAGCAGTGGGAACAGAAGAGGCAGGGAAGAATCAAGGTAAAAGGACAGAGGTGCCCAAACCTGATAAAAGCACAGTCATTATGGGCTCTGGTGTAGTGAGAAGACAAACTGGTTACACCCAGTCAGTGAGGGGACAATGGTGTCAGGCAGAGGACCTTACATTTAAATCTAGCTCCACTGTCATCCATGATAGGATGACGGTGGGGAGCTGACATGCAGAAAATTGGATTTGAGAAAGATACCAAGATGGAACCAATTGAGGGGAGAGCACTGACATTGAGAAGGGGGCTGGTGGGATGGGTCTAGACTAGAGTGGTTGCAGTGAGGGGTGGGAGATTTCAAGAAACAACCTGAAATCTGTTGTGGGAAGTCAACTTTGTGAACTTGGGCAGGTTCTGGCCTCTCCTTGGGGCTCTTTCATCCTCTTCTGCAAGTAATAAAATATTTACTAAACAGTGGCTCCAGCAGTTAAGATATTAATTACCTCACATAAGGAGAAATCCAGGGGTAGGCTGCTCTGGGTTGGGCACAGCTGCCCAGTGACATCTCTTTCTGGGCAGCTGAGAAAGAGAAGTTCCAATCTCTTTCTACCGTTCTGCTCTGCCATCACTGATGTGTTGTCTTGCCACCTCCGAGCCCCACAATGTCTGCTACGGATCTAGGAACCACATCTGTGCTCAAGGCAGAAAACAGACAGAAGGTTAGAAGAACACCAGCCCCACCTGTACTTTTTACCAGGAGAGTAAGGCTTCTTCAGGGTCTTCCAGGACATACATTTTATGTTTCCCACAACTAGATTGCATATCCCTCACCCAGCTAGAGGAGCATCTAGGAAAGTGGCACACAGAATCATCATGACTCGCTTAGACCAATCATGCTCCATTGCCTGAGCAAATTGCTGATCAAAATTGGATTAGAATTCTATTAACCAGGAAGGGGGAACAACAGACTTTAGGAAGACAATTGTTGGTGTTTGACGCAGGGAGCGGGACAAAGCCCCTGCTGATGCCCACAGTCTACAAGCTCTCATCTCCTGCACTGCTCCTCCCACCTCCTCCAGCTCCTCTGCTCCGTTGTCTTCTCACCCACTTGCTGTCAATGCCTCTTTCTTTCCCACTTGGTCCATGCAGAAAACAACTACTTTATCAACATTAGGCAAACTGATTTTCCCAGTGTGACTAGTGTTTTGATTGTTCAAAAACTGACAAGTTGTTATAGAGACACATGTGATAAATACAGCCTCTGTGCACCCCTCTGTTTATATCTTGCCTCTACTTTGAATGCTCTTCTGATATCTATTCACTTTTCCTTCTTGAAATTTCTCTTTCTAGTTCACCAGCTGGACATGTGAACCTTTCAAGGGTGAGGTACAGGAAGACAATTCAGCCTTGCCTTCCTTCTTCCCATGGCCTATTCCCCTCTGTCAGTCATTACAGACCTCACATCAATGGGTCCCCTAGCAGTTCAATCATGGGCTGGGAAAGGCAACAGGACAGAGATTCCTCAGGCTCCCTAGAGCTCCATACAACTCCTCATTAGGGCTCCAGTCATTGTTTTTGTTTTATTTTATTTATTTGAGAGAGAGAGAGAACACGAGCAGGGAGAGGGGCAGAGGGAGAGAGACAAGTAGAACCCCTGCTGAGTGAGGAGCCTAACAAGGAGCTTGATCCCATGATCCCAGAGGCCATGACCTGAGCCAAAGTCAGACACTTACCTGATTGAGCCACCCAGGCGCCCCAGGGCTCCAGTCAGTGTAAACACCAGGGAAAGCACCCAGTCTGATGACTGTCAGGAGGAGGAGCTGTCCAAATGGCCAGGAGCCGTTCTGGTTCCAGAATTCAGATATACCTCATACATTAAAGTTTCCCACATCTGTGCCCAGGTTTGGCCTGGGGTCACCTGAGAGCCAGCCAGGCTCCCAGGAAAAGAATTTATCCCCAAGATTTCTCCCTATAACTCCCTGCTTATCTGACCCGAGCACACGTACCATTTTGATTTGAACTGTTTCTGCTAAATCTCAATTTCATGTGTCAGGACTACAAGTGAATATCCCCCACCTTCAGTCATTTCTGTACCATCTGCACTACTTTTTTCACTTCCTCCTTGTACCTGCATAATAATATCATGAGAGTTTTAATAGGACTGTCTATTCTTGCTTAAATAAAATTTTTAAAAACTAAAACTTTAGATCACTATGCTTTATAGAAAACAAACATTATCTTCCCTAAATAGAGAATAACCTTGAAAATAAATGTAATGGAAACAAAACAATGGCAACCTGATGCTGCATGATAAACAGGATTTGGGGGGGGGGGGCAGGGGAAAGGCTACCAGGAAAATGGAAGGAGGCATCAGACCCTTGACGGGTGGTGAACAGGGGCACCCATGAGTGAGGATGTGGAGAAAGAGTAAGGCTCAGCTGTGCAGTTCAAGTACAAGTGCCTCTGTCTCTGTTTGGTCCAAACAAAAGATACTAGAAGAAGGATCAGACAAAAAGTCACAATCCAGCATTTTCTGTGCTTCTCCTCATTGGCATTCTATTCTAATCCACCGGATTCCTCGTGATGCTTGTTGCCTCCGTCTTTGAATATCCTCGTGTTCTGGGAAGATAGGGGGACGTTTTTGACTCTGGCAGGAAGAAGGTCCTGTCCTTTTTCACTTTGGGGCCAATTATAGGATGCTTGAGTCAAAAAGCAGAGGAAGAAATATATGGCCACAACCTCATCCGGTCCCCAGGGTCTGCATTTGAGTGTGGTGACAAGCCCCATGGTTTCCTTAGGGCCAAGAGTGAGCCAGGGTGTCTGGGGGCTAGGGGGCAGCTGATGGGTTTCCATCAAGGTGATAAAAGAAAGGAAAGAAAGCTTCTAACATGGATGAAAACGTGTCAGTTAAGTTCTGATGCAAAGAATCCTGCACAAGCCTATAATTAAGATAGAAATGACAATGTAATCAAAGGGAAAGCTTCAAAATCGTGACCTTCTGCTCCCATGAGTCCTTCAAGACAGAGAGGCTTGGAGGACCCAGAAATATGGGCCAGAAAGAGACTGTAATATGAGAAAGTCTTGCCTGAGAAACTCTGCCAATTGAGGTATGAGGAACTGAAGCAGGAAGTAATGTAAAGCACTGGGGGCCTGGAAGCCATGAGGTCTTGTTTAGGATTCAGCCAAGCATAGGTTTGACCTCTAGCTTTGGCATTTACTAGCTGTGCAACTTTGGGAAAGTTACATAATCTCTCTGAGCCTCATCAATAAAATGAGGCTGGAAATACCTACCTTATAAGGTTGTTGCAAGGGTTAAATCAAAAAGTATATGCAGAACACCCAGTACAGTGCCTGCCACAGAGTAGATACTCCCATCATTAACCTTATATTATTATTATTATTACTATTATTATTCATATTTGCCTTGGATTTATCTGACAAGGTGGGATTCAATTGGTGCTGTTTTCCAAATAAATCAACAAAGAAGCAAATAAAGAGAAGCTAAGAGCAATTTGTTCTGTGACAAAGTGAAAAAAACAAAACCAGAAAAAGAAATCTACCTCCGGCCCAAGAAGACAGAAGCACATTCCAGGGTCTCCACCTTTGACACCAAAGATGCTTTCGTGGCTTAAAAAAAAAATAGACCCTTTCAGGAGTGGCAAAGATTAGAGTGGGGATTGCATTTTAAAAACATCACTCTCGGTTCAAAAGAAAAAAAAAGACAAGGAATTAAAGCATTTCTGTTGATGAGGGAAAAAATAGCTAGTTTTATAATCTGCCATTTGGAGAATCAAATCTATATAAAGAAAGAAAGCTGTGAGCTGAGGCAAGAATGAGGTTTCTCCGCGACAGCTTCATTTGTAAGTTTCGTGTGGCTCCTGAAGGTCACTCATTCCAGGGACTTCATCCCACTTCGCAAACAGAAGACGAATCTGCAGTCCCTTTGCTGCAGCAGGTTATACAAGGAAACAATAAATGTGAGAGGCAGTAGCACTCCTAAAGAGGTCTAAATTGAATTGCATTGACTTTTTACAAAGCCACAAATTGCTTATCTTATTCAAGTGCCTGAGTGTTTGCTTTTTGATGAGCTTGGTACAAAGATATCTTGAAGTTTGACAGTGGTATGCGTCGCCCAATTTGAACTGTTGGTCGTGGGGCGGGGGGCAGTACGGGGGTACCGGGCTCCTGGACTTACCCTACTTTTCCCCTGAGCGAGGCCAAGGGGATCACTCTCAAAGACGATCCTCAAAGACCAAAGTCCTAGAAGGATGGGTCCATTCTGCTGCTAAAATGTATCGACATCCTAGCTCACTTGTAGGGGTCATATAAGATAACAGATGTAAAAAACATCAAACACTTTTCAGATTTAGGAAGTCAAGAAAGAGGAAAGACATAAAGAGAGGGGAACAGTCATTCCAGGCAAACAGTAAGTGTGTCAGAAGCTTTGTAAGCAGCAGAAGTGTGTGTGTGTGTGTGTGTGTGTGTGTGTGTGTGTGTGTGTGTTGACGAGGAGGCTGGAAAATAAGACAACCAAATTAGGTGTTGGGCTAACTCAGTGGTTTTAGCTTGGACTAAAAAGTCCAAGCTAAGAAGCTCGGGGGGGGGCTGGGGGGGGTGACTGAGTGACAGGCATCAAGGAGGACACTTGATGGAATGAGCACTGCGTGGGCACCTGGGTGGCTCAGTGGTTGAGCATCCACCTTCAGCTCAGGACCCCCAGGTCCTGGGATTGAGTCCCACATCAGGCTCCACACAGGGAGCCTGCTTCTCCCTCTGCCTATGTCTCTGCCTCTTTCTGTGTCTCTCATGAATAAATAAATAAAAATCTAAAAAAAAAAAAAGGAATGAGCACTGGTGTTATATAAGGCTGATGAATCACTGATCTCTACCTCTGAAGCTAATAATACATTATATGTTAATTAACTGAATTTAAATTTTTTTTAAAAAGAATTATCTGGGAAGCTTTTTGAAGCTTCTGGCCACTCTTGGGACATTAAGTCAGAATCTCCGGGGCATTCTAGGGATCCTAATTCTGATGCCCCTTCACCAGGATTCTAGTAAGCAGATTGATCTTCAGATAATCAGACTAATTGAATAAAGAGTAAAAACAGAACATGGTTTGTCTCATTTGTTTAAAATGGTTGGTTTCACTGGGTTTTATTGAGACAATGGCCATTATGTTGGGGATGGGCGTGGCACCGTCGATGACAGTAACCAACAATGTCATTCCCCATACCACTGAGATGAAGAAGCCAGAGCATCAAAGAGGAACCAGAGGTGGAAAGATAACTTCTGAGATTTTGCACAGAGGATACTTTTGCTTTGCTTTGTTCTTGGAGGTGCCAGAGTGTGTGGGAAGACCCCATGGGTGAGGGGGTTCAGATGGCCTCTGGCACACAGGTTGGCCCTCACTGGGGATCCTGCAATTTTCATGGGGTCCTCCCACACCAGAGCTGAGGGCCAGCTCTGCTCATTTGACTTCTGGATGCTTCTTCAGGGAGTTAATGCAGGTTTCTTCTCCAAACTACAAAAAACAGTGACCACACCCATGTCCCACCTGATTTAATCAGAGTGTCCCAGACCTAGAATCGCTCATACCAGCACATTTGAAGGCCTCTGCCTGCTTGAGTTTTCTTATGGGAATTCTTTAGACTCAAAGTGGGACGTGGGGAAGGGGTGATAAATAATTCACTAAAGGGGTTTAAATGACCTGATCTGCTTTGCTTATCAAGACAGCAGATTTTAGCGGTGGAAAGAACCCATTCTCATAGGACACTATTCTTTTAGCTGACTTTCGGCTATAATTCCCTTGCACCTTCTCCCACCTCTTATAACACATACACACACCTGGTTGTCAGCTTCTAAAACTTGACATACAGCCGTCCAAGAAGGATACTTATATCGGACTGAAACACCTTTCTTAAGGGTTTTGCCTAAAAAGTGAATCTTTAATGGTGAGATTCCAGGCATTATCCTAAAAATATTTTGCACTAAATATATTTCCTATAAAGGAAATGCTCTTTAAATAGAAAACATAGATTTTTTTTTTCAGTATTCTAAGAGGTCAACTCTGAAAGAAGCTAGGTCACGAGCCTAAAAGTGTCTGATATTTTCTGAAATTTTTCCTCCTCCTTGAGAAAAGCCAAAGATCTTTCCGTTTGTCTCCCCTTGTATCCACAGAAGAAAATATACTAATAATCATTATTGTTAAGGTGGTTCTTTGTAGCTCCCAAAGTGCCACAATATCATTTGGCCCCACAGATATGTACCATTAGACCCATTTTACATTTGAAAAAACTGAGCCTCAGAGAGGCTACAGATCCTGATCCTATCATGTAGTCTGTTAGTGCCTAACCTCTTCTTCAAGGCTAGACCTGCATGAATTCACATGACCCGTCAGTGAGGCCCAGGGTCTGCGTGGCTTCTAAGGGCAGCACCAGTGTCCTAGACAGGGAGCAGGCCTGGCACAAAGATCTCAGTAGCTCGCCCAAGGCTCCCCATACATTCATTCATCCTAAAGCATTTATTGAGCTTGCAATATGGACCATAACTGTAAGAGATGGACAGACAGATCTCCTCCTATTTCCATAAAACTGACAGTTAAGAGAAGGCTAGTCCCAAGGTCATGGTTATATCAATAGCAAATCCTCAGTAATGAGCCTGGCCCTCTGAAGTTGGTCCCAGTGTCTCCCTTGCCCTTTCTATGTCCAGTCCCAGGTCCTGACTGTGAAGGAGATCTGAGATTTAATAAAAATGACATAGGCTGCAGTGTTTGTGATTTCTGTTGTATCTCCTTGTGCTGTGTGCTTATTTAAAAAGCTGAGAGTGGAGCACCTGGGTGGCTCAGGTGGTTAAACATCCAATTCTTAATTTCAGCTCAGGTCATAATCTCAGGGTCATAAGATAAAGCCCCATATCTGGCTCTGTGCTGAGTGTAGAGCCTGCTTGGGATTCTCTCTCTCCTCCCTCTGCCCTTGCCTTCTTTTGTGCTTTCTCTTTAAAAAAAAAAAAAAAAGGCTGAGACATTAGTTCCTGAGGTGGGCTCACATCCCTAATAGTGAAGTGTCAGGCACTGCCTGAGCTAAGAGAGTTCTATAGAGGCAGCTCTGCTTGGCAACACGACATGAAGACTTCTAGAGATGGATGGATGGATGGATGGATGGATGGATGGATGGATGGATGATAGATAAATAATAGATCATTGGATGGATGGCAAAGAAAGTGTAGGTGATCCATAGGAGAGGACAAGGGAAGTAGGTAATGAGCTAAATAATGGCTACATGATCATTCAGTGATATTCCAGCCAGGCCAATCCACCCACAGCTCAGCCTACTCTTCCTCACCCCTGGGCCTTTGCATAGTCTACTTCCTTAGCTAGCATCCCTTCTGAAGCCTTCATGCCCCACCTCCTGCCTGCCCTTTGATGGCCTGGTTACCCCCACAGGTCCCATTTCTAGAGGCCTTTTCTCACCACCCCAGGCAGGGTGAGATGGGACCTCTTCTGTAGTAAGGCTGAGTGCCCACCTCTATTCATGGCACCTCCAACATTGCCGGAAATAATCTGTGGATGGGTCTGCCTCTTGTGTCCTAGGTGGTGAGACCAGGGTCACGGTCTTTTGCCCACCACATCCCTAGCTCTGAGCACAGCCAGTGTTTATTAAGCAAAATCACTAATCTCTACATGTGCCCCCGACCTACTCATGGGGAGCCAGGAGCTGGGGGGTTTCTCCCCTGAGGTTGCCTGGAATGCTGGCTCCTTGGAGCTGACTGTCATTGCCAGGTGAGAATCTGCTGGGTGATTGCAGAGGGCCTGAGTGATTGCACTGCGGCCCCAGGTGCGGCAGTGGTGGGGGAGCCCCGCACAATGAGACCTCCACACCCACCTCCTGTTAGCGCTAACAAAGACAAATCGGAGGCAGCCGCTGGAGTGCTTTGCCTGTTAAGTGTTAAGTAGCAGACTGATTGCTCTGAAGTTGACAAGTGACAGGGAGTGAAGTGGCAGGTGCTTCCGACAGCCCCCTTGGGGAAAGCAGGGACCAGGGCTCTGTTTGGGCAGGGGGGTTCCTGACTAAGGAGCCCTTGCCTCACAGAGCAAGGGGATTTCTGTCAGGATCCAGGCTGGCCCTCTGTCCAGGCCCTCTCATCCTGGCTTTCTTTTTGAGAAAATGTCATGAGACTTAGGATTCTGTGAACATCCCCAGGCTTTCCCAAAGCCTCAACTGCTGGCCCCCAGGACAGTCATAATGGAAAGTGCTGACAATTCAGTCAGGATTTTTATTCGGGAGTTGAGTGTGCAGCGTTCCTAATGGGAAATGGAACTCCTTGAGCTGGACATGAGGGGAGCTGATGGCTCACCTAACCGGTCCCTGTCCTCTGGGGCACCATCTTGAATGACAGCTCTCCATGGTACCATGTGCTCAGTTTCCCAATTCTTTTAGTGCCTGCTGGAGCTCCACAGTCAGGAGATGGATTCCACCAGCAAAATTTTCTGAAACAGTAGAGTAAGTTTGAATGAAATCTTACCTGAAGTCCATTATATGTGAAACAGATCTGGTTGAAGCAGGGCAGAGGACTGGAACCCCACCTGTTCGCTCTCCCGCCACACCCCCAGGTGGCCCCACAGCTTCTCCACAGCAGTCCAGGGCTCCTGCACACAGCCGGAGGGACACAAGGCCCACACCACGTGTCTAGCATTGTATCACAGCAGAATGCTCTGGAAACCCGTGCCCACTATCCAAGTGGTTCATCCATATGAGCTTTGCCTCCCAGTGAGGTTATAGGGCAGTGGGTCAGCCCTTCCAGGCACTTTGCAAGCATGGTGCCAGCAGATGCCAGAGAGGTCCCTCTGCAGTCCCTCTCCACCAGCTTGCCCAGTTTACACTCTTCCTTTTGTAAGTTCAAATAAATGGATGCTGCCCAACAGGCCAGCATACTTACCAATTTCTGTTGACAAAGAAGATCAGCACTAAGGAACTGTGGGAAACTTGGCCTTGGCCTTGGACTCTCGGCATGATGATATGGTCATCATGTAAAGCACCTACCTCCACCAACGGCTGGGAAAAAAATCAGAAGTGCTCTGCGAATGTTAGTAATGATTTGTTATTAGTAATTATTTGCAACAATCTGTGACATTATTATTATCCGAATGCCCCCATGCCCCTCCTCCCACTCAAATCCTCCCATTCTTCTTTTCAAGCTTCACCTCACCTCCTCAAGGACAGGCTCCAAAGTCCATCTGCCTCCCTCAAACACCACTTTTATCGATTCTCATTCAACTCTGCTCCTCCTAAATAGCATTCAGAAGCGTATGCCTTAGTTGCTGTGCTAGGGCAGAGGATCTCTGAGATGAACCCCTGTTCTTCTTTGTGTACCTCTCACACAGCTCAGCTAAGCACAGAGCAGGCAGGAGAGGTGGAGAGACTGATGGACTGTTCCTGAGGTATTTATCTGGGATTTTTTTCTTGGTTCTTGCCCTCCTACTTCAGTGGAAAGGAAGGGCGAAGTCCTCTGGTGAATACACATTGGCTGGTCTAGGTTGAGGGAATAGGAGGGAGAGGGAGAAGGAGGAGAGAAGCCCAGATTGATCCTTTCTGGTCCACATTCCCATCCAAAAATTGTGTAACAGTTCCCTCCTCTGGGGAGTTCACTGTGCCTAGCACTGAAATGATAGGAACCTAAGACAGTCGGGGGAGCCCAATCGCAAGGGGAACACCTCCTCTGAAAGCTTCCTAAGGGATCAACTAGGTGGCCCTCCTCTGTCCCATGGGCTTGCCTCCAAGTCCCATGGGCTTGCCTGTATTCTAGCAGGCATTGCTGACCACCCCCCTCCTGCTTCCATCTGTGAGCTACTTGGGGGCGGGCTATGGACCGTGAGGTCCAATGGTGTTTGAACATTGATCGAGTATGGATGGATGAGTAGGTGAATGGATGGATGAAACGATGGGTGCTAGACTTTGTTCGAAGCTCTGCTCGGTTCCAAACACAGAATATAAGTGTTTAAGGACATGGGCTTTGGGGGGAAAAAAGATCTAGATTTGAACCCTGTACATCCTACACTTTCATAAGGTGTCAATCCAAGTATTTTCCATTTTTTTGTAGAAATACTTGTTTTTAATCTCAATAGACAGGAGTTATGTATATATTCTGGATACAAGACAGGTGTTATATAATGTACCATGACATTGTTCTCTCAATCCACAATTTGCTCTACATTTTCTTAACAGTATCTCTTGACCAACAGAGGTTACTAAGTTTGATGAAACCTTATTTTATCAACTTTTTTCTTTTAAGGATAGTACTTCTTTTGTCTTCTCTGAAGACTCTCAGTCTATCTCCAGGTGTCAAAATTTTGCAGTTGTTGGCGGTTGTAGTTTTTTCCTAGAAACTTTTAAATGGTAGTTTTGATGTTTCAGTCTATGATCAACCTCATTAACATTATTTTAAAATATGATGTGAAAAGGAAAAGGTGAGATTTTTTAAAAATATATTTTATCTTAGTTTCTTCCCCCAACGTTATTTGTTAAAAAAATGTTTCTTTCCATTCATTAAATTGCGTAGTGTCTTCGTTGAAAATCAATTGATTTTATGTAGGTGGGTTTGATTCTGGATACTCCTTTCTGTTTCATTGATTTTTATCTTTTTTAGTATTTTCTAACTCTAGTACTACATTGTCCTGATATTGTACTTTTATGGTAAGTCTTGAAATGGATTAATATACGCCCTCCAACTGTATTCCTTAGCTTCATTTGCAAGATTCTTTTGGCTATACTAGGTTCTTTGCATTTCCTTATAAGTTTTTTGTTGTTGTTGTTGTTGTTGTTGTTTTTGTCCTTATAAGTTTTTTAATCAGTTTGTCAATTTCTACAGGAGAACTTGTTGGGAATTTGACGAGATATCTTTGAATCCACATATTAATGTGAAGAGAACTGATACCTTAACAATATTGATTCTCTTGACCCATAAACACAGAACATAGACTGTCATGTTGTCTGCTAGTAAAGAACAAATTTACTTCTTCCTTTTCAATCATTATATCTTTTCATATCATTATCTTGCCTTTGTACTGGTTATGAGCTCCCACAAAATATTGAATATGTATACTGAGAGCAGATATGCTTGTTTTTTCCCCCAGTTTTGGGGGGAATGTCTTCAGGTTTTCCTCAGTAAGGATGATGTTGCTGTCAGATTTTTTTTAAAAAACTCATCACATGGGCAAGTTCCCTTTTATTCCTAGTTCATTGAGAGGTTTTAACCCAAATGGATGTTGATTATTATCCATTTTTTCCTGCAATTGAGGTAATCAATTTTTTTCCTTTTTACTCCTGTTAAAGTAATAAATTAGATTGTGGGGTTTTTATTTTTTAATTTTTTAAAAAGATTTTATTTATTTATTCATGAGAGACACAGAGAGAGAGGCAGAAACATGGGCAGAGGGAGAAGCAGGCCCCATGCAGGGAGCCTGATGTGGAACTCCATCCCAGGATTACTCCCTGAGCCAAAGGCAGACGCCCAACCCAGGTATCCCCATTGTGAGATTTTTAAATGTTAAATGATTTTTATATTCTTCAATTTCAATTCCACTTGGTATTGGTATACTACCTCATACGCATAGCCACATCCAACCTGCTAAACTATTGTTAAGGATTTCTGTATGTATGCTCATGAGGGACGCTGATCTCCAGTTTTCTTTTCTTCCAAGATCTCTGTCTGGTTTTGGTAATGCAGAGTAATACTGGCCTCAGAAAATAAATTGGAAAGTGAAGCCTACCTCTCTACTTTCTGAAAGAGTTTGTGTAAGATTGACACTATTTCCTAAGTGTTTGCTTCAAGTGACCTGTGAATTTACCTGACTCCGGAAGTTTTTTTCTTTGGAAAGGATTTTGAAAACAAATTCCATTTATTTGATGGATACAGGGCTACTCAGACATGCTCTTCCATCTTGTGTCATTTTGTTTAAGGTGCCTTTTTCAAAGAACTCATCTTTTCCATCTAAGTTGTTTAATTTATTGGCATAAACTTGCCAATAACATTTCTCATTATTTTTTTAATACTTGTCAGATCTGTGGTAATATCTCCTTTTTCATTCTTGATATTGGTACTTTATGTTTTCTCTTTTCTCTTGATCAACTTTTCTGAGGGCTTACCAATTTTTTTTTTAAGATTTTATTTATTTATTCATGAGAGGCACAGAGAGAGAGGCAGAGACACAGGCAGAGGGAGAAACAGGCTTCATGCAGGGAGCCCAACCTGGGACTTGATCCCAGGTCTCTAGGATCATGCCCTGGGCTGAAGGCAGGGCTAAACCGCTGAGCCACCTGGGCTTCCCAAGGGCTTCCCAATTTTATTAATCTTTCCAAAGAACCAGCTTTGGGGTATATTACTTTTCTCTATTGTTTGTTTTGTATTTCATTGTTTTCTATTCTTGTATTTATTTACTTTCTTTTATGTCATTGTTTTGCCCTTAAGGTGGAAAATTTACCCTTGATTTTTCTTTCTTTTCTAGTCTTAAGTATTTAAAAGTGTAAATTTTCCTCTAGGAACCTCTTTAGCTATATCCCATACATTTTGAAATGCTGTGATCATTGCTATTTTTCCATATGAAATGTCTTCTAATTTTTTGTGATTTCTTCTTTCATCCGTGGGTTATTAGAAATATGTGGCTTGATTTCCAGGTGCATGGAACTTGCTAGAGATCTTATTTCTAGTGATTTCAGATATAATTCCTTTTCAATATGAGAATATATATGCAAAACTTCGATATTCTGAAATTTATTGCTACTTATTTTATGGTCAGGGTAAGATTTACCTTGATCAGTGTTCTCCATGCACATGAAAAGAATGAGTATTTTATAGTTGTTGGGATGAGCTCTCTACCAATGTCAATTTGGTCAAGCTGGTTACTAGTATTCAAATCTTATTTTCTTGTTTATTTGTCTATCTGTTCTATCAATTACTGAGGGAAGGGTGTTAAAAGCTCCTAATAGGATTGTTGGTTTGAATATTTCTTTTATTTCCATTGACTTTTGCTTCATATATATTAAAATTCTGTTATTAAGTACCTATATGATGTTTGCTGCATTAGGCTCTTTTTAAAATCATTATGAAAGTCTCTCTTCATCTGTAGCTAAATTTTCTTATAATTTATTTTGCCTGATATTAAAATAGCCACACACCAGCTTTCCTTTGCTTACATTTCCATGATATAATTTTATAATCTTCTGCTTTCAATATACCTGTCTTTACATTTAAGATATAGAAGCTTTTGTATATATCATATAATTGGGTCTTTACATTTAAGATATAGAAGCTTTTGTATATATCATATAATTGGGTCTTTTAAAAATCTGTTCTAAAAATATTTGCATTGCCATTGGAGTTAAAACTATTTATATTACTAATTACTAATTAGTAATTACTAATATAGTTGAGTTTAAGTCTGCTGTCTTCCTATTTTCCTGTTTTTGTTCCTCTGCCACTCCTTTCTTGTTTTCTTTTATGCTAATCAAATATTTGTTAGTATTTCATCTTATTTCCTGTATTGATTTTTAAGCTATACCTTTTTACATTGTTTTCAGTGATTTCTCTAAGAATTATAGTGTATATCTTTAACTTATAACGGTCTACTAAGTACAGTTTCAAGCAAAATATGTAATTCTTACAGACATGTATTTCCATTTATACCCTATTTTTAGGCTTTTGTTGTCATATATTTATTACTACCTATGGTAAAAATCCCACAATACAGCTATTATGCTTGCTTTCAACTTGCTTAAAGAAATTAAGAAAAATAAAATGATAGGTTTTTGTATTTATTTACATTTTTACCATTTCCAATGCCTTCATTTCTTCCTATAGATTTCAGTTTTCATCTGTCATTACTTCCCTTTGATCTAAAGAATTTACTTTAAAATTTGATGTGGTGCAAGTATTTTGCAATTGTATCATCTTAACATTTGTTTATCTCATTTTTATTTTTAAGGAGTATTTTCCTTGACTGTAAAGATCCTTGTCCAAAGATACTATAAGAAAACTACAGACCAATATTCTTATAAATATGGATGCAAAAATTCTCAATAAAATGCTAAGAAATTGAATTCAGCAGTGTATTCAAAGGAGTACACACTATGATCAATTGAAGTTTTTTCCTGGAATGCAAGTATGGTTTGACATATGAACATTAATCAATGTAGCATGTCACATTAACAGAATAAAGGAAAATAAAACCCATGATTATCTCAGTTGATGCAGAAAAAGCATTTGACAAAAGTCAATACCCTTTTATGATTAAAAAAAAAAAAAACGCTCAACAAATGAATGGAAGGAAAGTATCTCAACTTAATAAAGACCTTATACAAAAAGTCCACAGCCAACATCATACAAATAGCTGAAACAATCTTGAAAAAGAAGAATAAAATTTGAAAACTCACACTCCCTGCTTTAAATTTTACTACAAAGTTATAGGAATGAAAAAAAAAAAAAAAGAATGAAAACAGTGTGATGTTGACATAAAGAATGGAACAGAGAGCCCAGAAATAAACCCTCATATTGTTCAAAAAAATTTTGACAGGTATGCCAAGACCTCTTAGTAGGGGAAAGGACAATCTTTTTAACAAATGGTGCTCAAAAACTAGATGTTCACATGCAAAACAATAAAGACACTTACCTGTTACCATATATGCAAATTAACTCAAAATGAATCAAAGACCTAATGCAAGACTAAAACTACAAAACTCTTAAAAGAAAACAGAGAGGAAACTTCATGAAATTGGATTTGGCAATGATTCCTTGGATACAACACCAAATGTACAGACAACAACAACAACAAACAAAAATAGACTTCATCAAAATTCACAAAAACAGACAACAAAAATAGACTTCATGAAAATTAAAAACTTTTGTGCATCAAAGGACACTATCAACTGAGAAAAAGGCAATCCATGGAATGAGAAAAAATATTTGCAAATATTTGCAAATATGGGGGGACGGATAGAGAGTTACCTCTTAATGGGTACAGTTTCAGTGTGGAATAATGAAAAAGTTCTAGAGATGAATAGTGTTGGTTGCACAACAATGTGTATGTACTTAAAGCTGCTAAACTACACACTTAAATGTAAAATGGCTAAATTTTATGTAAATGGTAAATTTTATGTTATATGTATTTTACTACAATAAAAAAAAGTTAAGTTAAAAAATTTACATATGGCCTATTGTCCAGTGTCTGTTCAATTTCTTTTCTTCAAATTCTTTAGAGATATTCCATTATCTTCTGGCTGCTATTGTCTTTCTGTTAAGAAGACAGCTCTAATTGTTACCATTGTTGTCTTATAGTTAATATGTCCTTTTTCCCCCCTATGGCTGCTTTCAATGTTTTTTCTTTATCTTTGATTTTTCAGCAGTTTGATTATAATGGGCTTAAGTATGGGTGGGATTTTCAAATCTTTGTCATTTATGGGTCTTTGAGCTTCTTGTAGATGGATGTTTTTACTAAACTGGGGGATTTTCAATTAGTACTTATTTACATTTGCTTTCTTCTTCATTCTCTCTTTTGTCCTTCTGGAATTCCAATTACAATTATTTTAGATTCTTGAATATTATCCCATAGTCCACTGAGATTCTTTTTCTTATCTTTTACCAATTAGGCTAATTGCTATTCACTCATCTTCAATTTCACTGAAATTTTTATTATTGAAGTATCTAATCTTCTGTGAATATTTTATTCCAGATGTGCTTTATAGTTATAAACTTTCCATTTGTTCTTTAAAAAGAATTTTTTGCCCTATTGATAGCCCCAATTTATTTGCTTATTATATCCATATTTTCTTTTAAATCATTGACTAAATTAATTATAGCTTTTTTTAAATTATAGCTACTTTTAAAGGGCTATTACAAAATCTGTGTCTCTTTGAAGGTATGTTTTTATTGACTGCTTTTTCTTTTAATTATGGGTAACATTTTCCTGCTTCTTTGAATGTTTAATGATTTTTATTATATGCTGGACATTATGATACTATATTATAGGGCCTTTTGGATTATGTTGTCATCTTTTAAGGGTTCCTACAGTCAGTTAAAATGGTGAATCCTCTTGGTATTATCAGGTTTGTTATGCTTTTCAAATAGATCTATTTCTATTTTGACCTTAGTCTTAGGGTATGGACCTTACTAAAGAGCGTGTTCCTTCCTCCTAAAGCATGATGCAATGTTCTCAGTGAGCTGTCTCCACTTTGGTTTAAAAGGCACTTTCAATATCTCCCCAGCACCTCGCCATAAATCCAGGTACCTCTATTCAACTTTCTTTAGCACCAACTCCCCAGTAAGCCTATGCTGTAGCATCTTATCTTGCATATATACGACATAGACCTCAGTCAAAAACCTGAGGGAAACCCCCAATAGACTTCTGCCCACACATATTTCCATGCAGCTTCCTCCTGCCTGATAACCTTCATTGCGAATTTCAGATATTTCAATGACCCCAAACTCCAGTCTCTGCCTTCTCAACTCAGTGAGACCAACACTTTGACTCTTCTCATGGGCTCCACCTCCCTGTACCAAAGTCAGAAAAGTAATGCTAGGCAGAAAATCAAGGCAAACCATAGGACATACTTTATGTGTTTTCCTTTTCTCAAAACTCATAATCCTGTTTGATTTGTCCAACGTCTGAAGAGTTGCCTTGTACATTTTGTCCTGTTCTATAGTTGCTTTTTGTGGTAAGGTAAATCCAAAGCCAGTTGCTTTGTCATGGCTGGAACTATTTCTGGAAATTAAAGTCTGTGAAATGAACTTTGAAAATGAAGAGGAAGAGAGAAAGACAGGACTAGAGTTAAAACATTGTTGGGGGCCTTTGTGAAAAGTAGAAAAATTTTCTCTCCTGCATGGTGGAATACAAAAGGGATCCTCCTCTGGGCAGAGCAATTAACAATAGATTCCTCTCCCTCAGGGCTGACACCCCATGCCAGTATACATGGACTGGAGAAGAGAGCCCAGGCTGGGTCTCAAAACCCACTCAGCCCTTTTGGATCCGATAATTTCATGTAGTTTATAACCTGCATAAGAGTAATTAGTAGCCCTCAGAGAACAACCATTCTTGACTGTTATGCTTTGCCCAAGGCAGGGGTCTATCAAAGTGCACTTCACTTTGACTTTTTCTCTTGGTGACAGATCATTGTCATTTTAAAGTTATGAGTGTATGGTGCATGTACATTGCCAAACTTAAATTATTATTCTAGGGTACTTAGAGAGGGTCCCCAAAGAGTGAATTATGGAAAGAGAACATGAAGGTAGGGGCAAATCTGAATGTTTAGTCTGGGAAACTTGAACCCTCATTGAGCTCTGTGTTCTATAAACCTGTCGAACATTGTTTATTGGAGTGAGGTGGGGGAAGGGAAGGAACAAAGGCACAAAACAGAGACACTTGTCCAGGGCCCCAGAGTGTCACACAAGAAACCAGGCTCAGGGATGTTTCTGTCTCCATTAAGGCAATGAGGCATTTCTTATAGGCAAGGCCTTTCTAATCTCAGCCACTTTACATTTGAGCTTCCAATTTCATGGCAAAAGGTATCCTCCCTTTTGAAAACAATATTATAACATGATTTTACCTCATTATAGAAAGGATACAGGCCTTGGAGACTGAATAAATAGGTTCCCTGCTCTACCACTTACTAGCTGCATGGTCTTGCATAAGTTATTTAACCTCTCCCAGCCACAGCTTCTTATCTGCAAAGTTGGGATTAATAATGCCTACTTCTCAGGGTCTTTATGAGGATTACACAAGACACTGCATGTAAAAGCACTTGGCACAATGTCAAGCACATATAATGTTCCATAAATGCTCCCTGATCCTTGATAGTGACAGAATTTGTTGCAGCTAGTTGAAAAGAAATGGGGACTTCGATGATGCCATGCATGCTCCTCTCACCTCATGAACCATGAAGACAAACTTCAGATAAAGTGGCATCAATGTTTTACACTTCCCTCCTCCACAAGGCAGTCCTGTGGAGTCATCAGCTGACCAAATGAACGGTGAAAAAGAGTGGGTATGGCTGAGCAGAGAACAATGTACCTAACCACAGAAAGGAGGACTGGGGGCTTCTTTGAACTTGAAGGAATTCGTAACTTGTAGTAGGCTGTTTCCCACTCTTCCCCCTGACCTTGCTGGACCTCAAGACCTGAGGAAAGGACAGAGCAAGATAAGGGCAATATTTCAGCTTCATTTGGGGAGAAAAATGTTGTCAGCTTGATGCTTCAAGAAACTTGGACCTTGTTTTCCTGCCTGGATTCCCAGTTTCTCTTCCTCATACACCCTCTCTCTATGTCACCGTGTGTCTCCTTCAGAGTTTTTATATTCTCTCCAATTATTTCTTTTCACTGATCTCTCACCTCCTTTTTCCTTCCACCTTCTATGTTTGCTTCCTTCCAATTCATCTCTCCCTTGTCATTCCCACCCATTCTCTCCCCTACTCTTTACCCCTAGCATACTGTTTTCCTATCACTAGAACTCTCACCGTCTTACTCACTTTTCCTCAGTCTCTATGTCTCTCTTTCTATTTCTCTGCCTCTCTTTCTTCTCTCCCTCTCCCCCATCCCTCTCTCCTACCTCTTCTAACCTTAGGGGGAGAACTATGCGCAGATAGTCTGAGTTGGTAGTGACAGAAACAGAATACTATTGGGCTGAGCTTCCGCCTCTAGGATCAAACCAAACAAAGAGCAGCTCTGGAGAATAAGCTGTGAGGTGATGAAAGCCCTCCACTCTCACCCAGCCCATCTCAGAGCACATCATCTTGAAGGCCTAACACAGCATAGCCTAGTAGCAGAGAGTATGAGCTATGGAGCCAATCTGTCTGAAGTCAAGTCTTGCCTCCACCATTTGCTACCTGTGTGACTTTGGACAATTGACTAACTACTGTGCCTTGGGTTCTTCATGTGTTACAATGAGGACAAAAGCAACATTTTTATCTATATTCATTGTGAATATTAATTAAATCAATATGTGTATGTTTTCTGCACAAAAATGCCACATAATTTTTAGCTACTACTATTTTTCTGAACCAGAGCCAAATTTAACCAATAGGTGACTGCTTCCCTGGTGCTGTCCCCGGTGCTGAAAACCTGGACTCAAGCCTTCCAGCCCCAGTCTTTAGACTCTGTCTTTGGAAATGGCATCTCAAATCCAAGAGCTTTCTCTATATATCAAGAACTGCGCTAAGTGCATTGCCTACATCAAGGACTGTGCTAAGTGCATTGCCTACATCATCTCACCTTTCTTTACTACCTGTAAAGTAGATGCTATCTCCCTTGTATATATGAGAAAAGGATGCTTGCTGAGTTGGAGCTGGAGTTAAACCCAAGTCTTGCTGATTTCCATGCTCTTTCTGTGACACTGTGTCATCTCTTATAATGTCATGTTGTCCCTTGTGTCTTCATCCTACTTCCAATTCCCTAATTTCTGAAATAAGCCCCCTGCTCCTGCTAGCGAGATGTTTGGCCTAATCAACAACCAAGGCCAGCCATGTGAGGATTGTTTATTGTGGTTCCTATTTGATCCTCCTAAGCCCTAGGTCATATTATGAGGGTATCACAGTGTGTTACACTTGGCTGCATGTGAGTTTCCTCTCTAGCTAAGCCTTGAGCTCCCTTGGAGCAGGGGTTAGCTCTAAATTATGCTGGCTATGTAGTAGGTGCTCATTAAACGCCTGCTAAATGGACTAATTCTTCTTTTCACTTTAATAACATGATAGAAACTTGTCTCGTCCTGCTATTGCTTGACTCCTATAGGTGTTCCCTTTTCCCGTCTTGGTTTTTATCATTGCTGCTTGTCATTTACTGGCCCCTTTGGCTGATTTCATTGATCTGTTAATAGGGATTTACTAATCAGTCCATTTATTGAGCTTCCTGTATGCCCAGCACTATGCTAAATGGAAGCAGACCCAAATACAACTAGCATGCTTCCTGCACTCAAAGCATGCACAGTCTGGTGCATTAGTGAAGAACTAATTAGGTGCCATGTGACACAGATTACAAACAAGTGATATCATACTTTATGTAGGCAATATGAGCACAGTAAATGTGTGTATGGTGAAAGGTATGTGATCCTTGAAGAATGAATATAATTTAGATAAGGAGATGGGAAAGTGGGCAGCCCGGGTGGCTCAGCGGTTTGGCGCTGCCTTCAGCCTGGGGTGTGCTCCTAGAGACCCGGGATCGAGTTCCACATCAGGCTCCCTGCATGGAGCCTGCTCCTCCCTCTGCCTGTGTCTCTGCCCGCCCCCCTCTGTGTGTGTGTGTGTGTGTGTCTCTCATGAATAAATAAAATCTTTTAAAAAAAAAGGAGATGGGAAAGTAAAACATTTTGAGTAAGGAAATAGCATTCTCCACATCCAGGTATAGGGTTGGCAAGTGTGATTGTGTGCAAGATTTTGTTTGTGTTTCTGTGTGTACAAGGACATGTGTGTATGGGTTGCTGAAGGTAGAGAGAGTGAAAGGGAAAAATGAAGGTACTGATGGTCTAAAACAGGGATGTATTTTGTCATTCAGAGCTAAGATTTAAAGGAGAAGAGATGATGAGTGTTTCAGAAGCAGGCAGGGAAGTTTGGGCTTGACATGGTAGGAAATAGGGAACTACCATGATGCATGGAATTAGAGTGTGTGCTTTAGAAATATTCCATCAGCAGCATGTAAGGTCAAAGGGAGGGCTGATCCTTGAGGCAGGTGTACAAGTCAGAAGGCTCTTTGTAGGAGTCAGAACTGAGGGGATGAGGTTCTAGGTTCAGAAGGTGGCAGTGGAAAAGAGATGAGGTACATCAACAGTGGGCAGACCAATGCCATAATCCAGTTAAGTTGTCCAAATTGAGAATAACAAAGAACAGCAGCCAAAAGTCCCCCTAAGGAAGGCTACATTTTTCTCATTCCATTTCACACAGCACTTCATGATCTCCAGTGGAGCATTCTAGCTGTGAGGGATGTCAGATGCTTTGAAAGATAAAGAGAAATGAAAGAGCTCACCCTTTCACCTGCACATTAAGGCTGTCATCTGCATGCCATTTCACATAGCATCTTGGGCCTAGGACCACCTGGGATTTCAGCTGTAGCACCAGCTGACTACAGCTACAGCTGACTCAGAGACAGTGCTGAAGATGGGTAAAGGGTCCCAGCAGTTGGTGGGTGGCCCATATCTCTCTCTGCTGCTTTTCCAGGGTCACTCTGCACACCCTTTCCAGAAGAGCTGTGTCATCTCGAGGGCTGTAATAAATGTAGATTCTATATAACATCAACCCCATTGAAAACCACACTCCACTAAGTGCCTATGTGGGTGTTGGTGGCCATGGAGAGTACTGGGGTTAAAGCCAGGTTGCCTGACAAAAACCCAAAGCAATCCAGAAAAACATATGCTGGTGGCTGAGGCCTTGTTGGTATGTTTGCCTGTCAAGTGGATCAGTTCTGTCCCATTGACACACACTCTGAGCTCCCATGTGTCATATTCCTCCAAACCTTATACAATTTTGCACAACTTTCCCAAACCATTGTCCCATTTGACACTCATTACACCCCATGCAGTAGAAATGGAAGGCCTCATTATCTCCAAATTTCTGGAGCCTGGAGCATTGTCCTGTACTTTCCCTATCATAACATTAATCGTGCTCTTTGATGATTACTAGTTTAATTGTTTGAATTCACTACTATCCATTGAGCTCCATGAGAGTAGGGAGTGGTCCTGCCCAGTTCATTGCTATTTCCCCAGAACCTAGTACACTATTTGGCATTCAACAAATATTTGTGTGAGTGCATGAAGTGAATGAATTGCCTGAGGCTAAGTACAGGATTCCTGTCAGAACCGGAAGTGGATACCAGGACCCCTGTCCTCCATTCTAACCATGATTTTCATAGGCTATTCAAACTAGAAGAACAATTAGAGATCATTTCAGCAGGTTCCCTCCCCTGAAATGCCTTCTTCTCTACTCCCACAAGTGACATCTCTTCCAGGAAATGTGTCTTTCCACATAGCTAGAAAGAATTGTGTTATCCACATTGGAACCACCTGGAAGCTTTAAAAAAATACTAATGCCTTGGTTCCAAATCCCAGATATTCTGACTACTGTGGACTGAATGTTATTATCCTCCCAAATTCATATGTTAAGCCCTAATCCCCAATATGATGGTAGTTAGAAGTGGGGCCTTTGACAGATAATTAAGTTTAGATGAGGTCATAAGGATGGAGCCCTCATGGTGGGATTGGTGCCCTGGAAAGAAGGGACACTAGAGCTCTCTCTCCCTCCCTTTCTGTCTCTGTCTCTCTCTTTGTTTCAGTTCTTTCTACAAATATGCATCAAGAAAAGCCATGTTAGAATATAACCAGGATGAGTTCCCTCACCAAGAACTCAACCATGCTGGCACCCTGAGCTTGAACTTCCAGCCCCCAGAGCTGTGACAAATAAGTGTCTGTTGTTTAAGCTAAGCCCCTCAGTCTTAGGATTCTGTTACAGAACCTGAGTTCACTGAGACACTGACTTAAGTGGTCTGGAGACCAGCCGGGGAATAGGCATGCTAATGCCCACTGTTACTCAAAGTATGGTTCTAGGACCAGCAGCCTGAGCATCACCTGGGCTCTTGTTAAAAATGTAGAGCCTCAGGCCCCACCCAAATCTACTGAATCATAATTTGCATGTTAGCAGGATTCCCAGGAGATTCACTGACTATAGCAGTATCGCGGTAGTCCTCACGCTGGCTACCAGTAGAATCACTTGGTGAGTTCTCTAAATTGCCAGTTGCAGGGCTTGACATGAGACTAAATAAACCAGACTCTCTGAGGATAGGGCCCAGGCATAGTATTTTTAAAAAGCTCCAGATGATTCTCATTTGTAGTCATTGCTGAAGACCACTGAATAGAATAGCTAATCTGTACCTCTGGTGGCGTTTAATGCTTTCTGCCTTGCATTGTAATTGTAATTATCTTTGTGCATGACTTTATCTCCTTCATTGGACCGTAAGTTCCCTGAGGGCAGAGACAGTGGTTCATTTATTCATTTATGCAGCACAAAATCATCAGGCTCCTACTGTGTGCAAAACACTGGGCTGGGCACTAGGGTACATCTGCAGCCTCTGCTCTCAAAGGGAAACAGTCCTTGTCATCGACAGGTTCACAGTTTAGGGGAAACAGACATCCAAATAAATGATTAAAATGTAGGGAACAGGATTCTGTCACAGAGATGTGAAAGAGGACAGCCAGGCACTGGTGAAAGTCAGAGAGGGCTTCCTGGGGAGGCAGCATTGGTGCTGGCCCCAGAAGGACAAGTGCAATGCCCTGACCAGGGAGATAGGACAAGGAGAGAAAATGCCTAAGAAAAGGAACAGCCTATTCAAAACCACAGAGGCATACGTGCAAAATGATGAATATACAAACTGTTATCCCAACCTTATTTATAATAGAAAAATATTGCAAACAACCTAAATGTCCATCAGAAGAGAACTGTTAAATAAATTATGGTCTATCCTTACAAAGGAATACCAGGCAAACATAAAAATATTGATGAGGCTTTTTATGGACTAATATAAATATGGAATGGTCCAAGGTACAGAACAATCACTGGTTGTAGAGTGACTATATATGTATATTACATATCTTATGATTTTTATATGTGTAATATATTAAAATATATTTTTATATAGATACATATGATATATTAAAATATCATTCTACCTAAACACATCATGAGACATTTATCCCATTTTGCAGATACGAAAACAACATCTCAGGGCACCTGGGTGGCTCAGTTGACTGAGTGTCTGACTCTTCATTTCGGCTCAGGTCATCTCAGGATGAGGAGACCAAGCCCCTCATTCTGCTCCGTGCCCAGTGGGGAGTCTGCTTGAGGTTCTCTGTTTCCCTCTCTCTCTGTCCCTGTCCCTGCTCTCATTCTCTCTCTGAAATAAATAAATAAAATCCTTTTTTTAGAAGAAGAAAAGAAAATGACATCTCAGAGAGATGAAGTCATTTGCTTGATTTCACAATGCAAAGCAGAGAACCAGAATTCAACCTGCCTGTGTCTGACTACAAAGTCCAGGCTGGCTGTGAGCTCCATGTGATTAGGCCATCTGTAGAGTAGATGGAGTTGTGGGCATCAGGGTCTGGGGGTGGGGGATGAGGGGATGGGGCTTGAGGGGCAGAGCCAGAACCCCCCCTACCAGGGGGAAAATGGGGACCAAGGCCAGACAGTGAGAAGGAAGAGATTGCACTGAGTCATAGCCCACTGCTCTTACAGTTGCCACTTCCTCGGGGTCAAGGGGGTGGGGTCAGGGACTTCTACCCAAAGAGGCAGTCCTGCAAACCAAGGGACCCTGAGGGGATTGCAGCCATTGCTGTGACACTGGGGCAAGCTGGCCACTTGTAAAGGGGTCCTTTACAGTAACAGTCATAAATGACCCCAAATTCCCCTCCCAACCCCCCATCAGGAAGGACCCCAGGAGCACAATGAATGGTAGCCCCACTCCCCAGAAGCCCTTGGAGCATTCCTTCCCTGAACTTGGAATTCCATATTGAAGACTAAGAAAAATCGAGGCCCCTCTTGCCCTTCTCCATTCCATGGGAAGACCATGTCCAGCTATGCTGCACATCCAATGGTGTTCCCCACACAGCAGCGTCACCCAGGAACACCACCCCCCAGCCCCCATGTCAGACAACTCACCAGGAGGCCCGAGTCATTATCTCAGGGAAGGTGCCTCAGCTGCATGTGACGAGGAAGAGTGTGGGCTTGGGGGTGACGTTCGGGCCCTGGTTCCAACCTCATATGAGGACTCCAGGGTCCTCTTAGCTGTGGATAAATGAAGTGAGATGGTCTATGTCAGGTGGCTGGCCCGGTCTTAGGATCAGGAGATGGAAAATAAAACGGAGTTGTTATCCCGTGCATCTCTCTCACCCATGCCTCGTGCATGAAGCACCTGACCTCTAGGGCCAGCCACACTAGAAGGGACTTGCTCCAGATCCAGAGTGGAGGATATCGCCCTGGCTTCATCGCTTTTCTTAGTAAATCGCTCTTTTCTGGTGGCCATGGTGACTCTGCGTCTGGTCCCCATGACAAACATGAATGCAGGGATCTCAGACTCTAATACATCCGGAGGCCAGGAAGCAAAGTAAATGAGTCAGGCGGGTTTGGGTACATGACCAGAGAAGTGGTAGGGACTGTGCTGAGATGGAGAGCACAGGCCCCACTAAAAGCACCCCCAGGCCCCATTAAAAAAAAAAGCCACAGGCCTGATGTTACCCAAGGGCCAACCTTTTGAGAGCCCCCCCTGTGATCACGGCCACAGCCAGCTCAGAGACACACAGACAGCCGGGAGCTGAGACCAGCCCGGTGCCTTCTTCTCTCCCCAGCCTCTCCGGAGGGTCTCCTGGCAGGTGGGCCTCCTGCCTGCACAGGACAGGCAGGCAGCTGGAGGCTTTGGGGGGGAACGCTGGGAACAGCCCCTCTAAGACCTCTCCTCGACAAAACCTGAAATGCCAGCATTAAATATTCATTCCTTTGGGTTAAGTGTTTCCTCTCTGGGGTTCTCTTTTAAAATTCAAATGCTTCTTTGGAGAGGAACAAGCCACTTGTGGCTCTGAATCAAATGCACTGGAAATGAGTGGATGGAAAAGGCAGTCCTGCCCAGCCAAGGGGATAGGACCTGCTTACCCGTCACCGCCCACGGCTCCTCTCTGTCCCTGTGTCCTCTCCCAAGCTCCTTTGCCCCCCATCTGTGAGGAGAGGCCAGGCTAGGATTTGCTCTAAGTTTTTGTTCAGGGAGAGGAAATAGATTCATCGAAAAGAGCCCCCAGACACTGCCTAGCCTTGGTCTCCCCTCTGGGCACCAAGTGCTCTTGCTGGGGGTCCGAGGGTGCCTCACTGGAGCTGAGCAGCCCCGATGCACAGAAAACCAGGGGCAGGTGTGCTTTGAGTGGAGAGGGCAGCTTCCACCCCAGGTAGCCCAGGAAGTCGGCATGGCAGCTCCTCCAGGAGGCTCAGAGGCACAGCCACCAACATCACCTCCTCAGAAGCCTGGATTGTCATTCCACGCAGGTTTCCATCTGACTGGGATGCAGAGAACAGTCAGCACGTGCATCCCAGCTAATGAGAGAGCCTCACTTAACACATTAACCAGAAAATTCTGTTAGGGACTTACCATGTGCCCAGCATCATGCCATGCAGACTTTGTGATTAGGTTTTCCCAAATGGATCGTAGCCACTACTCCAAGACCTCCGATCTACCCCTCCAGCCTCCCTAAAGATTTCTGATGGAAGTCACCAGAGGGTCCCCAGGAGTGTTCCCACATCAAGTTCTCTTAGCTTCCCTGTGCTGCCTCTCATTTGTCTCCTTTCCCGGTCTGGCTTCCTTTGGACAGGGGTCCAAATGAAAGTGATGTCTCTTTAACTGTTGCTCTTGCTTCCTGCCCCTTACGCTGGGCACCAGGATGTGTACCCCAGGGCGAAATGACCCTTCTGATTTGAAAAGAATGCAGTCCACATCGCCCCCACCTCCGCATGACCCTAGTGTGGAGATACTGCCCACACCCCCAACCATGCCATTCTATTTGCAGGACTCAGACACACATCCAGGGGAGGGACAAAGGACTACTGTCCCCTTGGCCTTCCCCATCGCCCACACCAGGCCTACTGCCACCCAGATCTGTACCCCAGGAACACTGGCCTCAGACATCTGACTCAAGGCTTGAGTTTCTGGAGGGATGACACCAGCAAAGTCACAGCCAGCCCACATCAAGGCTGCCAGGCCACCGGGCTGAGGATCTTCTCAGGGAAAGAGTCAGCAAGGCATGTTCCCTGTCACCAGGCCACTGACCTCAACAGAATCTTCTTGGCTTAAACAAAGCCTGACCACTGAGGCCAGAGAGCCTGATCTGGAGAGAGAGTGTGGGGTGCTCAGGCCTGCATATGAGAAGCCAAGGAGCCCAGAAAGTCATGTCACTGCCCTAAGTCTTCATGTTATTATCTGTGGAGCTAAAAGTTCCTCCTTTCCTTCCACGTGGGGCCACAGCATCTCCCATCCATGGAGCGACTGCTTACCTGCCAAATGGTCTCCATGCCTTATAGTTAACTCCCCCCCCCCTTCATAATCTCTTCCCTATCATCAATGTCATTTTATAGACAAACTGAGGCTTGTAAAGAACCACCCGGCACAGTGTTTGGCATGTAGGAGGGACTCATTAAATGCAAGTGAGTTTTCATACTGAACTTTCAAGCTTTATCAAGTCTTTCTCAAGAAGTACTTATACCCATAAGGGAGGAGGAATGGGGCAATGTGTATAATTATTGCAATCCTCCCTAGTTTTAGAGGCTCAGGGTGAAGCCTGCCTCCCTCAGGAAGCTCTCAGGTTTACCCACGCTGAGGCTATTGCAGCTCCCTATCAGCTCCTGTAGCCTGGATTGCCTTCACTGCTTGTCTGGGCTTGAGTGGCCTTCAGGGCCCAGCTGAAGGGCCCCCCAGTTCAAAGTCATTGTCTTTCCCTCCTCTGGCCCCTGTTTATTCTCTCCAACCTCAATAACCATGAATGCTAGCCCTTTTTCCTTTCTGCACTGCACTGTCTCAGGTCAGGGACTGAACCTTATTTCAGTTCTCTTGCCCCTGCAGAAACAGCACAACAGGTGCACTTGGCAGACACCCAGTCAGTGATGTTTGCTAAGTTGGGTACAGCAGCCCTTTTCCCCTTTAAGAAAGTACTCTGGGTCTCAGCCATGAACACTGTCCTTTTAAGAACAAGGACCACAGCTTGGAGGACAGAGCCATCCAGGGAGGAAGCCCCAAGAGCTCAGTGACCTTGGGGAAGTTTCCTAACTTCCCAGAACCTCACATCCACAGTCACAAATAACAATACTAATACCTCTTCCTTGTGAGTTGTAAGAATTGAGCAAGAAGGCATGCACAAAGCACTCAGCTGCCATGTAAGGACCCAAAGACCATTCACCTGCTTGCTGACACCCTGTCATGCCCCCACATCCATGATACCACCCTGAACCCTGGCAAGGGAATGAATGAGCAAGCTCATGTTGCACAGACTTTAGAGTTACAGAAGGCAGAGATCTTCCTGCAGGCGGTCAGAATACAGGGGCCTGCTTTGGGGCAAGAGCCAGGAGTGAATGCCTTCCAGCAGAGGGCGCCACACAAGCAGGGGCAAGAGGAGGGAATGAAAGGGGGGTTTGGGGATAGGTGAGGAGAGCACCCCGGAGAAGAGAGTATCATGGGAGCTGGCAAGGACTCGGAGTGGACAGTTAGTGGCCACTGACCTTGACGCTGTGGGAGTCCCATCCTCAAGCAGGGATGCGACAGTATTAAGGACTCATTTGGTTACGAGTTTCAGAAACACACCTCAGTCTGTCACATAAGAAAGTGGAGGAAGTGACTGGCTTACATAGCTGGGAAGGATTGGGGGCCATCTGGTGTCAAACCCAGCTGCATGCAGAAGCTCCCGCACTGCCAGGGGGTCTGTCTTTGTCACCTTCTGTGCTGGTCAGGATTCTAAGTTGTAATCCGCAGAATCCCCTCCAGCTGGTTTAGTAGAAAGGAGTTTGCAAAATGTAGGAGCATTTGGGTGACTCAGTCGGTTAAGCATCTGCCTTTGGTTCAGGTCATGATCATAGGGTCCTTGGAATCAAGCCCCACACTGGGCTCCCTGCTCAGCGGGGAGTCTGCTTCTCCCCCCCCCCCCTCTCTGTGCCCCCCTCCTCCCGGCTCATGCTCTCATAAATAAATAAATAAATAAATAAATAAATAAATAAATAAAAAAAAATCTTCAAAAAAAAATACATCAGGTAGCTCTCAGCATCTTCAACAGAGTCTCAGAATGGAACTGGGAGGCTATTCAGGCAAGAACAGAGGGGTCAGGACAAACACCCGGCCGTTCCACAAGACTGTTCTGGGGGCACACTCTTATGTCTGTTTGCCTGTCACTCAGCTCACGTGGTACTGGGCCCAGAGGCCAGAGCACTGCCACAGCCCCCTAGAAAAACAGATGCCAGTAGCACCTTCCTCTTTAGAAGATCCCATCCCCCTGCACGCGGCTTCGATTCCAAGGGAAGGCTGTGGCCAGCCTGCTCCTTGGGTCTGGCACCAGGGCCCCAAGGAGGTGCTGTGATTGCCTGAGCCCTAGTGCCTGCCCTGAGGGAGGGCTCCGTGATGAACAGCCCTACTTGGTGGGTGGGAAAGGGTGCCCAGTGAAGGCAAACTGCACCCTGCATGACCCTGAGCTCCAGGAAGATCACTCTGAGGCAGAGTGGCACTTACAGGATGGAAGCATAGGGTAGGAAGGGAAATCCCATTTCCAGGCCACTGCAGAAATCCAGCAGGGAGGATGAGGAGCAGCCAAGGTCATCGACGCGATGGACAGAAAATAAATAGGCCCCTGTGATGGTGAACATGGTATTTCTGGGGAAGAGGAATTAGAAATCATCCCCTGCACACTTATCAGAGGACGCCTCCTGCGACAGGAAGAAATGGACTAAGTAAGGGTTAATTGTCCCTGCTTGGTCCAACCGCCAGAAAAAGCATTTTCTCAATGTTATCCTTCTCTGTGTGTGCCCTTGCTGTGATGGAGGGGAGGAAAACATTTGTCGATTTGAGCAGAGGAGAGCATTGTTATGATTTGAAATCTTTTTAAAGTTTCTTCCCCGGGGGGCCTCATTGAACTAGAAAGCAGGTGGCCCTACAGGCGGTTTGACTAAAATGCAGGGGCAGGCAGTTCCTATAACAGAGAGGCGGCAAGGCCTCCCTCAGGCACCTGCAGGCTGGTCTTTCATGTCAGCCAGTGGGGGGAGGTGTAAGTCAGACGACCCCACAGAGGAAGCTCCTCTAGCAGCAGAGCCTGCCACAGTGCCTGGAAATCACCGTGAGCCTCCTTCTCGGCAGCGTCTCCGGGGATCCCCCTGTTTAAACGCAGTGCAGCACGGGTCCTGACTTTGGGAAGCAAGCACCTGGAGTGGCATCTGCCCTTGAGCTCACCTGGCTGCACGCACGGGAACCCTGCTAGCCTTCCCCAACCTGCGAAAGGGCCCCCGCCTAGCATGCCTGGGCCATCTCCCCCTCTGCACCCCGTCTTGCCCTTATCTTCTCAGTGGGGGTCCTGCTTCATTTCCCCCCTACCCCCCACCCCCTGTAGACCCAGAGGCATGCAGTAAGCACTTGAGAGGCTCTGAGGAGTAGGGGAAAGAGGGCATATTCCAAGAGCTGCAGAGCCTAGTTGGAGTCTTGGCAGTCCCCCTTTGATGTGTGATCTTGGACAACTGGCAGCGCCTCCAGGATTGTGCTCATTTATCTGTAAACATCAGCACCTTCCTCCAAGGGCCCTGTGGGATCTGAAAAGTTAACACAGGAAAATCCTTAGGACAGTGCCTGGCACATGATTGTCAGTGCTCAATATCTAAAGGGGCCCACTTACGTTTAGGGGCACCCTAAATCTTTCTCACAATCCAGCTAACTCCTGCTGGGACACCCCCCGCCCCTCCGCCCAATCTCCTGTGCTGCTGAACATCCAGATCCTGGATCAGATCCATCTCCCACCTGACTAAGCCCAGCCCCTCCACCCACAGCCATCTGGTGCCACCCTACCCCCTCCCGCCAAATCAGACCCCTTCAGAGAAAGGCCAGCCCCCAAGATGGAGAAGTCAGTCCACAGCTTCCCAGTTAGCACAGATATTTGAATCTCAGCTTAAGCCACCT
The DNA here is from genome assembly GCF_048418805.1 of Vulpes vulpes. Taxonomy (NCBI): domain Eukaryota; kingdom Metazoa; phylum Chordata; class Mammalia; order Carnivora; family Canidae; genus Vulpes; species Vulpes vulpes. Next base: position 10,997,013 of record NC_132784.1, on the reverse strand, counting down.
CCACCCATCAGCCAGTGCCATGGCCAGTTTCTGAGTCCCAGCTCCTCACCGTCCTGGCACAGAGGTCCCAGCACATCTCAGAGCTGAGTATGGATGAATTAGGTTGTAAGGCCTTGGCAAGCCATTTCCTTGCTGGGAGCCTCAACTTGCTGGGCTGAAAAATGGGATTGGGGCAGCCCTCCAGGAGCCAGCTTCCAGGTCTAACAGCACGCACTGCTGAAATGCATGAAACGTCCTAGCCAAAGTCAGGTCCCCACGGGATGGGGACCCAGGACAGGCAGCTTTTAAGGGAGGACACTTCAAAGAAGAGCAGACTAGAACACAACCCCTCAGCAACACCAAGAAGCAGTTTGAAAACCCTTGCCCCTGTAATGAATGCTGAAAGGGGAGGCTTTGGGTGCCGGATACAAATCATGCCGGCCTCCTAATTGCACAGAGGCACAGCCTGGTGTTTCCCGGCCCAGCAACGCCGGAGCAAACTGCAGTCTTCCCCGGTGGCACTTTCTTTGGAAGTCACGCTTGTGTGACTTTTATTCTGACCTCCAACGGAGACTCCATTTATTCAAGAAAGGAAAGATGAGGCGATTTAGAATGGGGAGCCATCATTCCTAGACCTCACCTGGATGTGAACACTGGAAGTCTGCTCACAACATCAATTATTCACAGTGTAAGTTATTGTCGTTCTGCAGAAACTAACTTAACAACGTCGTTTCTTTTTTAAATGAAGCACCTCGGTGACACTGGCAGCTCAGCCTTCCTCAGCGAGATCTCATTTATCCGTAAAGATAACAAGACCCACCATTTGCTACACACCCACTGGGTCCCAGAGAAGCATATTTTATCTTTAACTCTCATGTCAAACCCTATGAGGAAGGCATGACTGGCCCCCATTTCCAGATGAGAAAACTAAGGCTCAGACCTGTTAAGTAACTTGCCCGAGGAGACCCTGGGAAGCCTGTGTCCCCACAGGCTGCCGGCTATCTTCCTGCTGTGCTGAGTGTCCGAAATAAGGCTCAGGCCCGACCTCAGGAGGCTTAAGATCTAGGGCCAGCAGGTCTATTGAGAATTGCTTAGAAGCAAAATTTCCCATGAGAAGGCACCGGGAAAGGGATGGGACACACTTTCCTGGAAGCGCAGCGCTGTCCATTTCTCCTCCAGCGCTCATCGTTGGCCGCGCACCAGATGGGTAATTGGCACGCCTTTAGGGGCTCTGTGTACAAAAAGTACATGTCTCTAAACACTAGAATCAGCATCAGCAAAGAGAGATGCTCCTGCTGCGGAGGAGTGCCGGGATGGGGACCCAGGGAACAGTCAGCACCCACCTCCTGTCTCACCCTTACTCTGGGCAGCTGTGAGGGGGTCGACGGATAGAATCACCGTGCCACAAACAACCAGCTTAATCCCTGCGCCTAGCGTGGCCCCCCACATCTACTGCACCCCCTGACCGATTGCCGGACGCATATAGTTAAATTTCACACGACATGCACCTGATGATGATGTTACTTCACTGCACACACACCTGCCCCAGGCACAGCCTCCCCCCACCCGCCCCGCACAGGCACACTCCAGCCCCTCAAGCACCCCGGGAGGATATAGACTAAGAGGGCTCTGATTGGAAGAGACAAATTAATTACAGTGTGCTCGTGCTGGAATAAAATGGGCAGCTTATATTTTCCACGTTCCTTCCTTTTGGACTGTGCATCCCTCACCTGTGCCTGAGAGCTGAACAAAAGAACGGGGCTCATGCTGCAGTTCATAGCAGGAGATGTGCCAGGGGAGAGCAGAAGGCAGGAAAAGACCAACATTGAAGGAGAGGTTTTAAAACACATAATGATTTCATGTCAAAACACAATTTCCTAGTGTCACTGCATTGTTCTGCGCACACGGGGGAAAAGAGAAGTGATTGAAAACTCCTGGAATGAGAACGCAGCCGTGGATTCTGGAACATTGATTGATGGTCTTGAGAGGAGAGATTGATGGATTATGATTTTCTGGGAGGGATCATTACACGCTGAGTCCATGAACAGCGCTGCCTGGCATTTGGACACTGCGGTGTAAAAGAAAACCATTTGGATGATCCTGATTCATTAGTCCATTATCCAAAACCAATCCGTGCAGGCACAGCCAGTCAGATCGGAGGCCCTCGGGTGGGACGGGGTCCGGATTTGGTGTGCAGCCAGCGTTTGGCGGATGAATGAGAAAGAACAGCTCAGCCCGGGCCGGCTGTCTCTGGATTTGAATAGCTGCTGTGTGCCCACAATACATCACTTTGCCTGCCAGTATCACTGTGGCTAAAGTAATTAGAGAGGAGACCTGGAGTCCGGTCTTCTTGTCCCACCAGTGGGGTCTGGGAGAGGCTGCAAGGGCTGACATCCACATGGGCTGGGCCAGGGTCCACAATAGGAGGGTGGTGACACAGAGAAGCCAGAGCTGGGGGCCATGGGGGGGGGGGGTTGCTCAGTGTAAATCACAAAGGGAGGAAAGGTTAGAGACCAGAGACATAACAGGGTGCGCCTCTCTGAGGATTAGTATAGGTCACACAGAACCCAGGATGCTCAGGGGCGGGTTGGGGAGAGAGGTTGGGAGAGCAGATCAGAAGAAAGGCGGGAAGTAAGGGTATCAGAGAACTGCTCCTACATGGTGCCGGCTGTATACCTCAGGGGTGGTCTCACCGCTTACAGGACCTGGCAAGAGCTGGCACCCCAGCCCAGCCTATCAGCTCTCTCCAGGCGAGGAGCTGGACCCCCAAAGTCCCGAGAGCTGCACTGTCTGCTAGGTTCCCACAGGAACCTGAAACCTAGGAGATAAAAAACCTGAAGAGAGCGAGACGCCACCTGGTATACCTTCTCGAGGCTCCAATGTCACATACGTACACCCAGTCCCCTTCAGCACCACCCACCAGGGTGTACCAGGAGCTGAGGGGACGTCCCACCTCCATGTCCATCTCCTGCTGCCCCAGCTCTCAGCCTGGGCCCCTGTGTCCTCGTGTGTCCCTGACTTCCTTGTCTGACCCACCACAGACTCCTTCTCTCATCCTAGACAGAGCTCTGCCCCCCGGATCCTTCATTCCACATTCTTTTTATCACAATGGAGCTGGCGTCTGTCTATTCACAGCTGGCCATGCTCTACTATGACCGATATGACTGATCGACATGGGTGGCTGCATAAACCTTCGGGAAACACATCACCATGTATTTGGGGTGACAGTGGAGAGATGCTTTAGCAGGAAGGAGTGAGTGATGACAGAAACCTCTGGCCCCACGTCTTCTAGCAGGAGACACCTGCCAGCACGGCTCAGGTTACATCTTCTCTGCGGACGGGTGGGCTGGTAAGGGGACTACCATGGGTAAGGTGGGCAGAACAGGAATAGGAATGTTCCCAGTTGGTGACCAGTCTATTTGGCCAACACAAAGTGCACTCATCCAGGACTGGACACTCACTGATGCGGGGATAACATACCAGCATACGAGGTACACACCCACGCCGTGGTGCTGTCTCCTTGCTCTACAAGTGTGTGCCCAGGCAATGCCTCTAGCCAGCCTGAGGTTGTAATACTTGGTTAGAGGGCTCTGGGAGACATCAAAACATCTGTAACAAGGTCCTTCATAAATCCTAAAGCACAGTATGTAGGCACAGCAATGTCATTCTGTCAGGAAGACATTTTGTATGTTCACACAAAATAGTTTCACACATCACTGGGCGCTTGCTGGGTGCCCATGTTGCGCAGGACTCATTGTGTTGAGTGCTCGAAAGGTGCCCATCTGAAAGGAGATGTGCTAAAAGTGGAAAATGCACACCATGTTTTGAAGACTAAGTACAAATGTGAATGCAAGGGGCACCTGGGTGGCTCAGCGGTTGAGCGTCTGCCTTTGGCTCAGGTCATGATCCCAGGATCCTGGGATCGAGTCCCTCATCAGGCTCCCTATGGGAGCCTACTTCTCCCTCTACCTATGTCTCTGCCTGTCTGTGTGTCTCTCGTGAATATATAAATAAAATCTTTTTTAAAAATGGATGCAAAATAGCCACTACTTTTCTTCATTTGAATTGCATGCTGTGAAGAAACCCTGTTGGATGCATGGGATTAAATAAAATATATCATTTGAATCAAGTTCACCTATTTCCTTTTATTTAATGTGGCCAGGAGAAGAATTTTAATTACATAAATTACACATGTGGCTTGCACAGTATTGCCATGGGACAGCTCTGGTCTTGCAGCTCTCTCCGAAAGAACTCTCCGGAATGCTGGAAATGTTCTAGACATTGGTGTGGCATCCAATATGATAACCACTGGCCACACATTGCTCCTGAGCACTAGAAAAGTGGTTGGTGTGGCCAGAGAAATGAAGTTTTAATTTTATATCAGTTTAATGAATTTCCATTTCAATAGTCAGATCTATCTAGCAATAATGCTCTCAGACATGCAGCTCAGGAGGGTTGGGATCCAGTTAGAGTGGGGTCTGGAATTCTGTCCCTTGGCGGGTTCTTAGAATTATCTGGGCAATTTTTAAAAATTAAGGAAGCAAACCTCACCCTCAGAGCTCCGCTGTCATTAGTCTGAGTGGAGTTTGAGCATCGGTACCTTGTAGATGCCCCCATGAGATTTTAATGAACCATTAAGTTATAAAGAGAAAGCAGAAAAAAGGGGATGGGCATCAGCATTTATTGAGAGTCTGCATGAGCCAGGGGCTTTGCCAGGGTGTGCTGTGCCATCCAATCTTCTGGGGTAGGTATTATTATTAACTTCATAGAACCAGGGTGTGTAGAGGTGCTGGATGCAAAAGCCCCCACTGACCTCAGCAATAAGATAGCAGAGTCAGGTGACAGGGAGCCCAGTAGCCTTGGGCAAAGCAGGACTCCCAGTTCCCAGCGCAGACCCAAGCCCTGGCTCCCCACCCGTGCAGCCGGGCTGGGCCCTGCCAGCAGGCCCCACGCATCCCCAAGGAAGCCCAAGAGGAGCTGGGCAGAGGCAGCTCTGACAACAAAGACGCCCATGTGGAGCTGAAACAAAACACTTCAGACGGCCAGAAGCTCTGACAGCGGGCAGCTGCCCCTCCCGGTGTCTGCAGGGACCTGTCCCACGCAGCCTCCGTGATGCCTGACTTTGTCATTTAGGACATCAAAGGGTTCCTTTGAGCTAAACACTGGAGGGTCTTTGGAGGATTCGAAGAGCTGAAGAAGCCCCACATGCCAGGAATAGGGGATGGCAGTGACTGGCAAAGGCATGACCCAGGGTCCTTTCCAAAGGGGCGAAGGGAGGATACCCTCAAAAGACTCTGCACGCACCCATGGGAATAATAGCTTTCCCTCCTGTATGTGCGCAGCTGGTGGGTGCCACTGGGAGGTGTCCGGGGGCAGGGCAAGGAGGGTGAGTGGGTGGGTGCTGAGCACTCTGGGTGGGGCTATGGGGTAGGATGTCCTCTCTCCACCTTGGCTCATACCTCAAACAGAAATACTCGTCATCAAAAGTTAGCTATCTGAGTTGGTTGGCTCCCCACAACACCCCGCTGGCCCCTCCCCTCAATGACACAAGAGGGAAAAATGTAGGAGGCCTCCAGGGACCGAGACTCCCTCCGAGGAGCACACAGATTCACACCTGCTGAGCTCCTCTTCCGTGGGAAGCCCTGGAGGGAAGAAAGGCAGAAATCCTCTCCTGGGGGCCCGCAGGCTCACTAAGTGCCTTGATGGAGCACTGGGGATCTGGGGAACATTATGAACCCCGAACCACGGGCCCTGCCCTCAGGGTGCTCAGTTTAGCAGACAGATACACACACACACACACACACACACACACACACGTAAATAAATTGTAGATGCTGGGTAAGAGGGTCAGAGAAACACTTCAGAGAGGAGACCTGCTCAGTCCAGAACTCTCCAAGGTGAACGGGAGCCAGGAAGAGGGGCTCTGTGAGCAAAGGCAGAAGAAGGATGGGGAGGGCTGTTTTTCCAATCAGGCGATTCCGATTTCTATCAGGTGAAGGAAATCAGGTAGAAATTAGCCCCAAAGGAGGCCCCTGGTGGCTCAGTGGTTGAGCATCTGCCTTTGGCTCAGGTCATGATCCTGGGGTCCTGGGATCGAGTCTCACATCAGGCCCCCCATAGGGAGCCTGCTTCTCCCTCTGCCCGTGTCTCTGCCTCTCTCTCTGTGTCTCATGAATAAATAAACTCTTTTTAAAAAAGAAATTAGCCCCAAAGATGTAAAAATGTCCCTTCCAGAGGTCTCTTCCTTTCTCTCCACACAGGGGTCCTAGGCCCCAACCCAGGCTCATGGAGGTAGGATCAGGACAGGGTTTTTGAGAAGGAGAGATGGGTGAGTGAGCCTGTGGGCTCCCATTTCACAGGTGAGCAAATTGATGTCAGAAGACACAGAAGGACTTCTCTTTCTAAGGGACTAGATCTCACTTGAGAAATAAAGACAGAGAGACAGCCAGTGGCCTGCCCCTGGGGCCCCCTGAGGTGAGCCCGAACAGGGCTCCTCTAGATGTTGGAAGTAGGGGAGACTCGAGGGGAAAATCCATGTCTAAGACATACAGGAAATGGAGCCAGAGGCAAGAGAGAACGACGGAGAGGTATAAACAGAGATATGGAAGGGGGGGGCATCCTTGGCTGAACTTCTTTGCCTAGTCTCTGTGCACCTGCAGAAAGTGGGGTGTAAGCCGTGAACCCCACATCCCACTGGCTCCTGGCCCCAGCAGAACCAGTGAAGGCTTGGCAGGGGGTGGGGGGTGTCAGGGAGGATTAAGGAGAGGTGGCCACTCAGTGACTGGTGACTCAGCATCCTTGGTGAGTGACAGTCTGCACGAGGTGCTGGGGGTGAGGGGATGAGGCTGCTTTTAACACCAACATTTGCTCAAGCCGCTGAGGAGCAGCACTGCCACTGCCCGCTGGGCTGTGGGCTCTGGCTCCCACCTGGAGGACCACAGACCCTGACGGATTCACCCAGGTGGGATGTGGGCTGGGCTCTTGCCTCACTTGCTCTATTTTCACATGGGTGGACTGCATCTCTGCCCTTCCCAGTGCTGGTGCTGGGAACTCCCTTCTAGAAAGGAATATTTTGGAGGGCCTGCTCACACCAGAGGCTTCTTAAATGGTCGGTTGTTGCATTCAGACTTCACCTGGAGCCGGTGAGGTGGGCATTGCCTTTCCTACATTTCAAGAAATCTTGGCTCAGAGAGGGCGAGAGACTTGCCCAAAGTCACACAGCTAGACAAAAGCAGAGCCAGGAGCCTGTGTGGCTGGATCTGTAGTTAATGTCCTCACTTCTAAGAGATCCCCCCCCAGCGAGGCAAGAAATGAGGTGGAAAGAAGCTAGACCCGCAGTTCTTAAAGTGTGGTCCTGGGGCACCTGGGTGGCTAAGTGGTTCAGCCTCTGCCTTTGGCTCAGGTCATGATCCCGGGGTCTTGGGATCAAGTCCCACATTGGGCTCCTCCAAGGGAGCCTGCTTCTCCTTCTGCCTGGGTCTCTGCCTGTCTCTCTGTGTCTCTCATGAATAAATAAATAAAATCTTTAAAAAAAACAAAAAACAAAAAAAAGTTTGGTCCCCACAGCTCCTGTATCAAAATTCTGGGGCTGGAGCCCAGGAATCAACACTTCAGTAAGTCCTCAGTGATTCTGCTGCTTGCAGAAGATGCTGTGCTGGGTTGAAGCCCTTTGCCTTCGAGAAAGAGACTAGAACATAAGAGACCTAGGGAGGACCAGGTTAGAGCACCTTGGCTCCAATGGGCAGAGAGAGAAAGGGAGAAGAGTCCCCACATGCCTTCAACTAGTCCAAGGTTCTGCATTGCAACCTGATACACCTCAGAGGAGAAGTTTCCACTAGTCTCCCTGCTGTGTTCTGCAGGCCTGGCCTTGGATGCTTATCCAACACCCCACACTATGGAAGCGAATTGGGGTGGCAGCTGGAAGTTGTCAGAGGCACCCCCACCCGGGCTTCCTGGGCATGGGCTTTGACCCTGCCTCCACCCCAGCCTTCACCTGCAGGCATGACCTTGTCGCCCAGGACGCAGGGCCTCGCTCGCCCCCTGGTGGCCAGGGCGTGCGCGAGCAGCCACAGGAACCTCCCCGGGGATCCCTAGGCAATTTGTTGTGACCTTTCGCTGAAAACCAATCTCCCTCAGACACTCTGTTCTGTGGGTGGCTCTGCCCCCCTGACAAAGGCAATGCATGACAGGGCAAAGCAGGACTGGAAGTGGGGCTCAGGACACCGCCCCTCAGGGGCACAAGGCAGCTGACAGGCCAAAGGCCCAGACAAAGCTCGGAAACATCCAGACAGGGGCAGGGAATGAATCAGATTGTGTCAAGAGAGGGAATGACAAGGCTCATTTCAAGGTAGGTGCTTAGCCTCTGAGAAAAACTAATTTTCTCCCCAGATTGAGGGGGAGGGAGCGGGGGTTGGGGAGATCCCCATGATCTTGAACTACATGTTTCACTCTACAGTTGTAGACTATCTTGGACTGAGATTCAGGGACCAGGGCTCCCCCCACCTACTGGCTGAATGCCCTTGATGGAGTCGTGCCATCTCTGAGCCTCAGTTATCCCGTCTATAAAATGGAGCTGGGAGTGGTCATCTCAGTCTACCCCTCAGAGCCGCAGAAGCCATGCCATCAGTCCATAGAGGCCCAGCCCACTCTGTTTTCAGATGAGGAGATAGTAGTTAGAAGCAGGGAAGGAAACTGGGCCTGGGATACATGGTGGCTGAGATGGAACAGAGGCCAGCGCAGTGAGATGTGCACCTGAATGGACACACAAGAGAAGGGTCTAACACTTTGATATGCCAAGAAGGGGAGAGAACTGGTCTGAGCCTTCAGGGAGCTCCCCAGGTGTCACAAAGGGGACCTGTGGACAGCTCAGCCATCCCTGGATGTGCGTACTGAGAACTGAGCACAGTGGGTATTTGAGGGCCCAGGGCTGGGGCAAGTTCGGACAGCTTGGGGGAGGAGGGGTCACTAGGGAAACAGGCCCCAGGACAAACACATGACTGGTGGTGGGACCATCTCCAAGCCCTCTACACCTGCCCTGTGCCATTAGAAGAGAGAACAAATTGTGCAAGGTGTAAGGCAGGGAAACGACTTCTTCCCGCAGCTTCCACCCAGCGTCTCTGGGAAGAAAGCTTTTCCTTTACAAAGAGCACTGAAGGCTGCCTCCCTGCAGACTGTGCCCCCCTTCCGCAGTGCCCTCAACCTACCCCAGGGAGGCTGCCCACTGAGCCCGGTAGTTCTGGCATCTGCTGAAGGGCACTGGTTTCCGTCTGTCCAACACCCCACAGCAGCTGGATATGTGGAGTTTCTTTCTACAGCAGCCAGCCTCCCGCCTTCTTGGTCCAGAGCTGGGGACATTTGCACAGGCCCAGAGGAAGCTGGCTCGCATCTCTGCCTGCCTTTCCCACATCTCTGCCTGCCTTTCCCACGCTATGCACTCCCCTCTCAAGGGGAGAGTCCTTGTCCCTGTCTGCAAGCCAAAGTCACTGGGAGAGATCTTGAGGGTAGCAATGCTCAGACCCTGCCCCGGACCCAATGAAACCAGAACCTCTGGGGGTTGGGCCCCAGTGTCTATATTTTTAAAGATCCCGGGAAATTCTAATGTGCAACCAGGGATCAAAGTTAGCTGATTTAGAGCAGAGAATCAGGGTCAAAGGGCCCTTAAAAATTACCACTGTCCACACACATCCACCCAGGGATGTGCTTCTCAAGAAGGGAAACTGAGACTTGGAGATTGGCTCGGGGAACACAGCCAGTCGAGAATGTGTGAGCTTAGACTCCTTATTCGGGGCTGTGTCATTCATTTGACAAATACTATCGTGCTTTACCACATACGCAATCTTTCCATTTCCCAGCTATTTTAATGACCTGCTGAAGCCCCATCTCCACCTCCCAAAGGCACCCACAGCCCACTCCTAAAATCTCTCCCCCTCCAAGAGCTTCTGCAATGCCCTCTCATCTACCAAAACCAAAGTGTCTTCGTACACATTCTAAACTCAACAGCAGCACATCCCTACTCGGGGATGAGAGAGGAGAGTTGCAAATTCTTTCCCAGGAGAAGAGGGAGGAGAAACAAATTACCTTTGGGGGAGAGTAGGGCAGAAAAAGGAAAAAACAAGGTTCCTGAGATAAGCCTGTCTCAGGAACAGAACCGGCCTGACACCTGGGAGACCCCACTTGGGCATGGGGCTGTGTGTGATACCCAAGGGACGCAGCTTGTGTTTCCCCCCTGGGCAGGCTTCTCTCCTTCTTCCCCTGCCTCCACCAGGGTCGAAGGTTGGCACAGACCCTTAGGCCACTGCAAGAGCTCTGCTACCACCCCCATCCTTGGCAGTCTTACACCACGCCTCCAGCACTGCCCACCGCCACCCTTGCTCATCCTGCTGCATCAGAGTTCTTGTTCCGCAGCCCAGCTCGGGGGTAGCAAGAATCCCTCATGCCCGATGGCCCCCCGGGAAGGTGCCCAGAGCAGGCTCTGGGTTACAGATGCAACTTGCTTCCCAGAAATGTTCCCTTCTCTAATCACTTTTTTAAACTCCACAAACACAATCTCTGCACCGTGATCAATTATTTAGCAGAAAATGATGCATCGTGTTAGCAACTAGATGGCATTTAATATGCCCCCAGAATTCTAATGACGCGCCATCTCCATAGACCTAATGCAAAGTTTCCCCTGCCCGTGTTTCTGAAGACTTCCTAGAGTGGAGAGGAGCCAAGATCTCTATGCTCTCGGCTTTCGGACTCGGGCGGCCCCCCGGAATGTAATCAGCCTGGCCGCCGTGGTGCCGTGTCCTTGCAACTTATTTGTTTTCTTTCTGCCTCGCAAATTACTCCTTCTGCAAGGTTGTTTGTTTAGTGTCAGAAGGTTATTAAACAAACTTAGGGCTTGGAGCCCTTAGTCAAATCAGCAGAAGCAGAGCCAGGAAGGGGTGATTCAATATTTAAGAGGCCACTCCTTCTGGCACGCTGCTCCAAAGTGAGGCGACCTGCTGCTCAGACGCCCCAGGGAGCAGGGACACGTTAACTGCCCAACTGGCCCCGAGGATGCAATCCTCGTGTGATGAGAAAGCCCTGGCTGCCTCATATTCCAACACCTGAGCCCTCTGGGTTGCCTGACAAAGGTGTCCAGGTATGCAAGGAGAGACACCAGGATCTCCACAGCCGGGGCCTTTGGTTCCAGGCCTCCCAAATCCTCAGTCTCCTGTTCACACTTGAGCTCACTGGTTGAGAAGGGCCAAGTGCAGGGCTCTCTGGGAAGCATCAGTCAGGGCGTCTACCCCCAAAGACCTACACTATCGCTGAGACTCTGACTTCAGAAGGAACTCCAGCTACTTCCATTCAATCCAGTCTCGTTACCATTTCCTGAGCATTTACTATGCACCAAATACCATAATTCACAGTGCTGATGGCCTTATGTTGCACACCTACTGTGTGCCAGGTGCTATGCTAAGTACTTTGCAAATGGTGTGTCTAATCTCCCTGCAGTTCTTCAATATTCAACATTCATAGTGTCCACTTTTCAAAGGAAAAACCAGACTCAGAGAGGTTCAGACAACTGCCTGGCCCTCAGCTTGTATATGCCAGAGGCAGGATTCGAGCAGGGATCTGAACTCAGAGCAGGGGCTCCAGTCCCTACGCCAGGATGACCAGTCTTTTGAGACTCACAGCAGTCCACCTAAGTGAGAAGTGTGTTATGGATAGTGTTGATTTTTCAGATGAGGATGCTGAGACCTACAGACATTGTGAGTTGCCCGGGATTGGGGTAGAATTAGAACCCAGGCCTCCTGACATCCTAGATCAGGGCTCTGCTCCACCTTTCCATACACACATACAACCTTGAGCTTATCCTTCTGAGGCTGTCCTATAGAATGGCAGCAGGGGTCCCAAGGAAGGTTCTGTGTTCTATAGAAGGGATACTCAGACATTTCCCCCACCTGGTCTGCTGACCAACATGTCCCCTGCTCCTTCCTTCCCCACGGACTATTCCTCAGAGCTGGGCCAAGACTTTCCAGTGGGCACAGTCAGCTCTCCTCAGCCAGCTCCAGTTCCCCACAAGGCTAGTGTCTGCCGAGTAGCCCTAAGTGGGATATCTACAGGTAGGCGACCACCTCCTGCTTGCTAGAAGCTTAGTAAACTTTTTCAGTGGATGCAAAAACTGAAGCCCAGAGAGGTTAGAAACTTGCCCTCGATCACACAGCTACTGAGGGGTAAAGTTGGATTCCAACTCAGGTCCTTGCTTCAAACAGCATCCATGCTCACAACTACCTCCTTCTGCTGCCTTCCTGGGATGGAGCAGGGCGGGGGGCACCAGGAAGTGAGCAAACCAGAGTGACAACGATGAAAGGCTTCTTCCTGCAAGAAGGTCAGTGACTCATGCCCAGCGGAGAGCACTGGGGGCTGGAAGCAAGGATGAAAAAGCTAAGGGAACAAGGGGAAGACACAATGGTTCTTATCATCTATATCAAGAGTTGTTGTCAAAAGGACAAGGGAAAAATTAAAAAAAGGAAGAGGGTAGAAATTCTAACACCCTGTGGGCTCCCGGTGACAAATTAAATACAAACAGAAGAAAGTCAGAGAGGTAATTTTCAGTATAAGGAAAAGAAAGAACTTTCTAACAATTAAGTTGCCCAGGGATGGATGGGACTACTGAGTGTACTGCCACCTAGGCCAAATAGGTGACTGTCATGGAGGAAGTTGAAAACAAATGTCTGAATCAGGATGGAGAGTGACCCCTGAGGACTCATCGAAGAATGAAGAATCTATCATTGAAGAATCTATCAGTCTGTGATCTGGTAATGCTTAAGCATATCTAAGTGGTTTAGATTATGCCTCAGTGACATCAATTTGGACACCTGGAAACATAAGCCATGGAGTCAGTTGTCTGGATGTTGGTCAACACACCTCCAAACACCAAGCAGTGGAAAATATATTTGTATTTTTACCCCAGTGTTGCCTTCTTAAAGATGAGAAATTAAAAGGCCCAACTAAACCACAATTGGCACCAGGAAATGCTCAGCAAATTTGAGGATCCTTGTTCACACCCAACTATGATTCAGAACAATTCATTGTGAGACCCTCTCTTTCATTTTCTTAAGAGATTTTGTTTATTTATTCATGAGAGACACAGAGAGAGAGGCAGAGACATAGGCAGAGGGAGAAGCAGGCTCCTTGCAGGGAGCCCAGTGTGGGACTCCATCCCTGGACCCGGGATCATGCCCTGAGCTGAAGGCAGGTGCTCAACCACTGAGCCACCCAGGTGTCCCAAGACCCTCTCTTTCAGGTAGCAGTGTTAGCTGGTGCTCATAATGGCTGAACCTCAGTTCCCACTCTGGAGGCAACATCTTTGTGGGGACGAGCCAAGGGCTGGAGCAGATCAACAATTCTTGGGTTCCTGACTCCCATATAGCCCAGTGACAGAGACATCTCCAATGTTTTATTTAAAAATGTACATCTTATCAACAACATTCACCATTAACCACTAGTTGATACCACTACACAACTACCACAATGACCAAGATAAAAATCCCAACAGTACCAAGTGCTGGCGGAGGAGATGGAGCAACAGGAACTCTAACACACTGCTAGGGGGAATGTTACAGCCATTCTGGAAAATAGTTTAGCAGTTTCTTTTGAAGTTAAGCATACATTTACCATGAGTCTCAGCAATAATCTCACTCCTGAGAATTTATTCCATAAAAATGGAATCGTGTGTCCACACAAAGATCTGTACACTATTGTTCATAATCACCAACAACTGAAAACAATCCATGTCCATCAACTGATGAATGGATAAATAAAATGTGATTGATCCAGATACTACTCAAAGCTAAAACTGATACAGCAAATTGGATGGATCTCAAAGGTACAATGCAACATAAAGGAAACCAGTATCAAAAGATGACAAGCAATATGAGTCCATTTATGGAACAAGAGCCTGCTGATGGAGAAACAGATCATTGGCAATGGAGGTTTGAGTTGGGGTAGAGCATGACCAGAAATGGAAAGTGCAAGGGAATTCTGGGGGTGATGAAGCTGTTCTGTATCCTTATTGGTATGGTTATGCAAATCTACACATACATTAAAATTCACAGACTATACACCCAAAAGTCAATTTTACTGTATAATTTTTGAAAATATAGGTAATTTTCGGAAGAGCAATATGCCTGACATGAGAAAGATTTCATTAAGTAAAAAACAAAGTAAGTCTGAGGAAGTGACCTATTTATGTTTTTAGAAAACTTTTATGTAGTGTAACTTTGCATATGTTGTATAGAGCATTTCTAATATAGAGAGAAAGGTCAGGAAAAATTAAAGCCATATTTATTGATTGAAGTTTCCTCTTGGGTTTAGGAATGGGTAAGAGTAAAAGAAGGACTTTCATCTTCTATTCTATGTACATCTGTATTTGAGATTTTTGATACTGGCCAAGAATTACTTTCAATAAAGAAACAAACAAGGAAGGAAAAGCACAAGTAGGCACTCATCAACTGTTTAATGTTTTGAAAATGGATGTCTTAGAACTCAAGATATATTGTATTTGTCAGTACAAAGGTGGCTGCTGGGAAGGGGCCCCATGGGTTGGTAATGATGGTAATAATGGCCCCGGAGTAGGCCGGTATCCCAACAGGGTCCCATTATGTCATTTCACAGACAAAGAGCCAAGCAAGGCTGCCTGCAAGCTATGCACTGTCTCTGTGGGAGGTGATAGGGACTCATGCACAGTTCCTGCCTGCAAGGACCTGACACTATTTGGGAGGACAAGATGATGAAAAAAAAAAAAAAAAAACATTAATAGAAAACAGAGGCCCAGGAATGGCAGTTACACTCTAGTAGTCTGGTTACTAGTTACCAAGCATTCCCCCTGAGGCAGGTGCATCTCTTGTGCCACTTCAGTTACTCCTCTAACAATCCCACAAGGTAACCGCTATTCTGTTTTGTTCGTGAGGAAATCGGGGCTCAGTAAGTTTGAGTGTCCTGCCCACCCAGGATACTAACATCCTGGTCAAGCAGCTCTCAAGAATAGGGACCCGGATCTCAACCAGCTCTCTAGGAGGCCAGAGCCTATTCTCTTTACAAAGATTATTCTGTGACCCTTCACTAGTATCTGATCAGCACACACAGCCTAGAAGACCAGGGCCGCTTCTCCCTTGGTGGATGGAACACAGCTGTCAGTGGGATAATTAAAGGAACAAGAACAAAGTCCCAAATCTTCCCCAAAGACCAGTGTATAATTGGTCATGAGCATGTGTGGAAAGTAGAGATACGTACTTCAAAAAATACAATTTAAGAAAATGCACACTACAAAGCTCCATACAGCATAATCATATTAAATATTAGTCATCCAGAGAAACACAGACCACAAAGCCACCTAAGAGACATCCACCTCCTTGTAGGTGAGGAGATTGCACTCACAGAGGGCAACTGTTTAGTTCAAACCACATAGCAAAAGAGCTGCTGACCCAGCACTGGGGCCAGTCCTCCAGACTGCTCCAGGAGTCCTTATACACCTCTAGGCTGCCTGAGAGCAATGGGGGGCTCCCTTCTTGCTTGCTCAGATCTCCCCACATTGGCCCAAGGTTGGAGTCCCTGCTTGCCTAATAACATCATCTCATTTCTTGACATTTTGCTTAATCATCCTTGTGGTGTGGCACGGGTGCCCAATCAAGGCTTCTGATCTCAAAGATGGCTCCCGGAAAAGCTGACATGTGGAGTGGAGTTGAATTAAAATCAACTTTTTCGGATATTTCTTTGAAAAAAAAAAATTATCCTGGTGCTGTGCTATTTATATGCTGGCATGAAACCCAGACCATTTGGGCATGTTTCTATTCACTTTGACCTCCTCACAGCCCTTCCCTCAGCCAGGTGAGATGTCCGTCTTTGGGATGTGGATGGAACCCTGTGATCCCAAATAGTTGTTGGTAGGATACTAGAGAAGAATCCCTGTGTCCCCTTTGTCCACAGGAAGGCAGCCAGCCTGGGAAGACAAGCCTACTCAATGTGGGTGTTTGTGGGTTGGTTGGTTGGAGGATCCCTGATCCCTAGTGGAAGCAGAGTCCAGAATGAATAATATCCTGGGTCTCCACTTTGGGTCTGGTCCTCTCCCTCCAGATCCAGTCACAAGCATTGATTCTAAACACTGGAATCAGGCCCAGGACAGAGTATAAGGCAATGGGGTAGATCCCCAGGTGAGTCCTGGCTGGAAAGGGTGGACCATCCTCGTTAGAACCTCTGACACACAACCATCAACAAATGCTTCCAATCCTTTTGAACCTCTTTTGGTTTTGACCTTTGGTTACCTCCTTAAATGGAAGCCAGCTCCATTTCTTTCATTCTGCGATGTTCTGTGTGAATTTTGCCACCATCATTGCCATTATTAACATCTTCAGTAGCAGCATGTCTTTAAAGGTGTTGGCCTTAGGAGCTGCTAGACCTGCCTGGGTCTGGCCCTGATGACCACTTCCTAGCTACATCGTGACCAACTCCTGTTACTCCTCAGCCTCCTTACAGAGCTGTTGGAAGCTCATAGCAGCGTAAAACGTGTCACTGATTGTATTAGTCATCTCAGATGCCAGCACAGAATACTAAGACAGGGTGGCTTAAACAACAGAAATTCATCTCTCACAGTGTTGGAAGCTGGAGGTCCCAGAGGAAGATGCCAGCTGATCTTGTTTCTGGTGAGGCCCCCTTTCCTGGCTTGCGGTCAACTGCCTTCTTGCTGAATTCTCACCTGGCAGAGAGAGAGAGAGAGAGAGAGAGAGAGAGAGAGAGAGCTCTTGTGTCTCTACTTATAAAGACACTAGTCCTATAGGATTGGGTCCCCACCCTTATGGCCTCATTTAATCTTAATTACCTTCATGTAGGCCCTACTCCAATAGAGTCACTGGGGTTTAGGGCTCCAACTTGTGGATTTTGTGGGGTCACAATTCAGTCTATAGCACTGATGAAAGAATCCCAGGGACTTCTCTGGCACATCGGTCTCTGGGAGGACCAGCATCTTTCTCCAGAAGCAGCCAGTGGCCTCGTGAATTGTTCTTGATGGGGCCAGATAGGGCTATTCATTCTCCAGCTGGGATTTGCCCAGAAGTGGGTGCTTCATGACCACAGAGCACCCATGGTGGCTCAGATTGGCACCACTAGTTCCCTGCTCCCCCACAACCCTCCCTCCCAGTTTAGTCCCTAGGAAAGGCAACACAAGCCAAGCCAAAGTCCCCCACCTGAGCACTCTTGCCCGGGTCAGCGCCCAGACCACAGCCCTCACCCCAGGTCCTGAATCGTGTGCTCCTGCTGTACTACAAACACCAATGACAGCTGAGTACCTGCTGTATAGGCAGGACTGGTACAGGCTCTCTGATTCTTGGCCCCTGGCCCTGGTTTGAGTGCATGCCCTCCCCATCCGAGACTATAGTGACAGTTGCTGGGAAAGTGGATGAGAAGAAGCAGATGCTTTGGGGTGCACCCATCCCAGAAGCCCCCAGATCCCATCCTATCTCAGCTCATGGGTGGAGGTGATGGGCTGGGTGAAGTTCATCCCTCCCTGGATAGCTCTAGTTCAGCATCTTGAGGAAGGTCCACTTGTGCTAATACTTTCTAACAAGGGCACTAATTTCTGAATGTTTATCTGATAACTTTAATTGAAAAATAAAACCACTCAAGCTAAGTAATTAAATCCTCCCTGCCTGGATTTACAGGATTAAGACTTAGAGGTGAAACCATTCCTCCTCCCTTTCTATCCGCGCGGCTGTCGGCATTGGCCTCGGTCCCCTGCATAGTGACACAAAAGTCCCACATGTGACACCCCAGCTTCTCTCACCCCTCCCTTCCTGTCCAGATCCTGGAAGCTCCAGCCTGTGGGGTACACTCACTCATTCATTCACTCCCTCCTGGGCACCTCCAGGCCCTGAGGAAGCAGTGGTGAACCGGACAGGCATGGCCCTTGCCATTGAGGAGCTCCTCTGTGACTATGCTGGCCAGGACCTCAGAAAGAATCCCAGGACCATGGCTGCCAGAGCTGGGCAGGCCTTTCCAGTCGACCTGGTTCAACTCTCATTTTACAGAGGATATGAGGGCAAGGCTGCCCCCCTCCCCCACCGAAGACTTGAACCAGAACACCCCCTCTCCCTTCCACTCCACAGTTCATGACAGCACCAGGATAACCTTGAGCCTTTCCCTTTATGCCACCCAGGGAGGCCCCTACTCCCTATCCCCACCCCCACCCAAAGCAGTTTCACTGTGGCCCTAGTGGAAATGGTCAACATGTCCCATGCAACCAATTTTAAGTTTCTCAAAGTCCATGAGCTGGCACCCTGCACTGGATGACTCAAGGGTAGTGGATACAGCCCTGGAGGGATTTCCTAACAGGAAGACCCAAGATCTGCCTCCTTGGTCTACTGTCAGCTGCATTGGACCCTAGGACTCCAGACTCTCTGTAGAGTAGGAGACAGATGTGCATTTGAACTCCTGCTCTGCCCTTAATAGCTTTGTGTTCTGTAAAATGAGATCATAGTTACCTTATAGGGTTGTCATGGACATTAAGTAACGTAATCCACATAAAGCACTTAGCCCCATCAGCTTTCAGGGCTTAGCTCTGTCCCTGCCCCGCTCACTCAACTGTACACATCATCAAGAGATCACAGGACCTTTGCTCTTCTCCAGTGCAGGACTTCCCCTCATCCCGGGCCCCGTCCCTACCTAGTGCTTTTGTCATCCCTTCCCTGCTTCCCAATTGAGGACCAGCCTCCCTCTAACCCTGTGGCCAGTAGTAGGGTGAATATTGTGTCTAAATCCAAGAGCCATCATAAGGAATACAGTTCAGAAGCAGCAGAGCCTGGGGACACCTGGGTGACTCAGTCAGTAAGCATCTGACTCTTGATTTCAGCTCCAGGCATGATCTCAGGGTCCGAGGATGGAGCCCCACATTGAGCTCCATGCTCAATGTGGAGTCTGCTTGTCCCTCTCCCTCTGCTTCCCCTCCGCACCCCTCTCTCTGTAAAATAAATAAGTAAAATCTTTGAAGAAGCAGCAGAGCTCATGAGGGCCCATGGCAGAGACCAGGGAAAGCCAGTGTGGTTGGAGACAGTGAGGTCTGAGCTGGTGTCCAGATGGGCCCAAGGATGTGCCTTCATGAGGTAGGTGATAAGGGGCTAAGGGAGCAAACAGGAGACATATCAGAGGGCATGGTGAGCCACACATGTGAAGGAGGAGAAGCCAAAAGAAAAGAAACACAGGAGCCACAGCAGACGTCTGAGTGGGAGAAGACCAGGGGCCGGGCACACAGCCATGTCTGTGGGGATGGAGAGGGAGAGATAGGTGTGAGGAAGTCTGCAAGAAGGACAACAGAACCGAGGACATGGGAGGTGAAGGGCCTCAGCTGCAGTGGTCCAGCACTGGGGGGCGGGCAGGTAGGGAGAGTGGAGGCCCCAGAGGGGAGGGCGGGAGCCGGTTTACAGCAAGGAAGTGGTGCTGGGCTCCCTACTTCCCTCAAAGCAACATATTTCCATAGTATCTGAATTTTTTCCTGTGAACATGTAGGACTTTCATGAGCCAGGGAAAAATAAATAAATAACAAAAGCCATTTCTGGTAAAGAAAAATAAAAAGAACATCCTTGACCCTTATTTGCTTATATATATTATCTACCGAATGCCTTATACTTACCAAAAAGAAAAAGTCCCTGTGGGCTTAGGGAAGAAAAAATTAAGATGAAAATGTGTTCTATCTAATTTGTAAACACCTATAGGGATGGAAGGCGGAACTGGGGAGCCTCTCCCCCATAGTGGGTCCCCCAGTAGGGTCAGCAGACCTGGTTGGAAGCCACAGAGCTGTAGTCACAGAGCATGAGTCAGGTGGCCAGCTGGATGTGGCCCCCACCAAAGTGGCCAGAGACATGGGTGGAGTCATGGCTCATGCTGCTCCAGCATCAGGGCTCCCCATCCTGGACAGTGGGAACCACAGACCATGTCTGGCAGTGTATTGGGTTCTGGGACCCAGGGCCACACCAGGAGCTGTGAGAACAGAGATGGAACCAACCCTGGGGCTAGCAGAGGAGGCTTCCTGGAGGAGAGGCCTCCCAAGTAGGCTTGAGGGACAAGTGGAAGGTGACTGAATTAAGTGGAGGGGGAAGCTTTCCAGGCAACAGTGACTGGATGAGGACAAAGGCACTGAGGAATGAGAGTGTGTGGCATGGGACTCAGGCAAATAAAAATGTCAGTGGTTTGGCTTGACTGCCAGGTGGGGTGTGTGGAGACTGGGAACCAATGGGGGCCACGCAAGGATCTGTCTGCGGGCTAAAGACTTCAGGCTACCCAGGTCACGGGAACCCTTTGGTGAAGCCTATGGGGCAGTGAGGAGGTAGGGATACTGTGATAGGTTTCACATTTCAGGCCACAGTCCTGAGCAGTTTTCTTAGTGCATTACCCACCAGATGGTCAAGATGGGTTGGGTGTGAGGGGTGCCTGGGTGGCTCAGTCAGTTAGATGTCCAACTCCTGATTTCAGCTCAGGTCATGATCTCAGGGTCGCGAGATAGAGCCCCATGTCTGGCTCTGCTCTGAGTGTGGAGCCTGCTGAAGAGTCTCCCTCTCCTTCTGCCTCTCCCCCTGCTCACACACACCCATACTCTCTCCCTCAAAAAAAAAAAAAAAAAAAAAGATGATGAGTTGGTTGTGTGTGCTAGTTTCCTATTGCTGCTCCCACAACTTGCCACCCAATCAGTGCCTTAAAACAACAGATACGCATTCTCACAGGTTTTGGAGGCCAGGTATCTGAAGTGAGTCTTGCCCAAGGAGGGAAAATAATGGTGCTGCTTACCTCAAGGTGTTGGCAGGGCTGCTTTCCTCTGGCTGCTTCAGGAAGTCTCTGCTCCCTGGCTCTCCCAGCCTCCGGTGGCCACCTGCATTCCTGGGCTTGTGGCTACCTCCCTCCGGCCTCTGCCTCCATGATCCTGTGGCCTTCTCCTCTGCCATGTCACATCTCCCTCTGCCTTCCTCTTTTAAGGACACTTGTCATTACATTGGGCCCGCCCAGCTGGTCCAGGATCATCTCCCCATCTCAGGGTCCTTAACTTAGTCACCTCTACAAAGTTCCTTTTTAAAGTCACTTTCTGGGGGATCCCTGGGTGGCTCAGTGGTTTGGTGCCTGCCTTCAGCCCAGGGCGTGGTCCTGGAGTGCTGGAGCCCCTCGTTGGGCTCCCTGCATGGAGCCTTCTTCTCCCTCTGCCTGTGTCTCTGCCTCTCTCTCCCTCTCTTTGTGTACCTCATGAATAAATAAATAAAATCTTAAAAAAAAATAAGTAAAGTCACTTTCTGGCTCTGCAAAGATTAAGATGTGGACATCTTTGGTGCATTGTTCAGCCAACCATAGTGTGCCATGTAGCAGGTGCCAATCAAGTGCCACCTCTCACTTGGAGTCCTGGAGCCAAGGCAGGGCCCTCCATCAGCCTCGTGTGTAGGAGTGGAGTAGTCCATGAAGCATTCCTCCACATGCCTTGGGCACCTGGGTTGGTGGCACACTCTTCCCCTGCACTGGGGAGGAAGAGTAGCTTGTGGGTGTGAGTGAGGGACTGGGAGCAGGGAGGCACACTCAGCCTACTTAGAGACCCATGGGCATTGACACTGAGGAGCCAGAAGAGTCTTGGAGCTGGACCCAACTGTGCCAGGGGTTAACCTACTTGTTGCTGCACCATGGGGAGGCTTAGGAGCTCTGGGGAAGAGGCCAGGGCAGGTGGGGTGTCTCGGGGCAGTGGTTATCTGCTAACCAATATGACAGTATCCACATATTTAAGTATCTAAGTAACAATGTAAATATATTAACCTACCAATGTGGCCCTGCTGGTAGATACCAGTAGGGTAGATACCAGTTCCTCATCCTTGTTGGAACTGAGGTGGTGGTTGAGCAGCTGAGTGGAGCTGAGCAGGAGGCTGGGATCAGAGATTTCTAGCACTGGGTGGAAGTGGGGGAAGTGTGCACGGCGGAGAGGCTGGCATCCCACACCCGGCCCCCACCGCACAGCCCTCCTAATACCTGGAATAGTGCGTCATTGAAACTGGTTTTTCTTAGGCATTGATGGAGTGTGAACAGTTCCATTGCCTTCCTTTTTCCCTCCTTAACTTTCCCCTAAGCACTCTGTATTTTTCTTAAAAGCCCTTTTATTACAGAATAAAATGTACCTGTCATCTAACTGCATTTGCTGGAGCCGGCTCTCAGGACTGCAAATCTGCCTGCTTCTGAACCAGTCTGGTTGTCCCCTCGACTATGGGACAAAGGGGGTTGGGAGGGGGCCTCAAGCCCTGGTGCCCAAACACTCTGTGGGGAGGGAGGCGGGAGGGCTTCCAGCATCTCCCATTCAGCATAGAGCTGAACACTCAGTAGGTGATAAAGGTGCAGGGGGGGAAAGACAGGGATGGAAATTCCAGACTTGAATTCCCCTGGGAAGAATGACAGATATGTCAGGCTTCGTGAGCTAAGCAAAACCACCCATTTCATTTCAAGTTTCCACCCACTTTGTTGCTCCATAAACTGAGACCAAGAGCTATGTATGTGGCCAAATACTACAGAGTGTTTATAATGAAGAGTGATCTTCTGGACCATTCGAGGTACAACCTGGATGTCCGCTCTAAATCTGTTTGTGCCTTGCATTCATTCTAAAATACATCTGAGCACGTGCGAGTCAGCCTGCCTGCCAGAGCCCCAGCTCACACACATCCCTTCCTTTGTGCTCAGCTCCTGTCACCCTGAAGAGAGCCAGACTGTTGAGGATCTGTGAGTAGAGCTCCTAGGTACATTGATACACCGTTGTCACACTTGGCACGGGGTGAAGGCCTATAAGCCTGTGTCGCTAGCACGCTGTCAACTAGCTCCCATGGAGAGAGCTCATCTTGGATCCTGGGACAGGAACTTGCGTGCAGGGGGCACTCCGCATATATTCACTCAATAAAAATCTATCAAGTGCCTCTTCCCCATAAGACAGAAGGTAAAATGCCATAGCAAATGAAGTGCCTGCCCTTCTGGAACTTACTTTCTAGTAGGGGAGACAGACACTGACAAGTGAAGAAGTGGCAGTGGAGGGGTAAGTGCTTTCAAGAAAGCTATAGGCAGAGAGAGGACAGGTGGGGAGGTCAGGGAAGGCCTCTCGGAGGAGGTAACATTTCAGTGGACACCTGAATAAAGTCAGAGAAGGAGTTTTGGTAATACCTGGGGGGAAAAGTATTCCAGACAGAGAGGCAGCCAGGTAAAGGCCACCTGAGCAGGAGAGTGCTTGGCCAGCTATAAAGTGTCAGGGAGGCCAGCATGCCCCAGAATGGTGAGTGAGGACTAGAGGCCACAGGGGGGCACTGCCAGATAACAGTGATGACCCCATGAATGAATGATGACCCCCCCCCCCCGGAAGGGGGACTCAGGAGAAGGCAATCTAAATTCAGCCCCACTGTGGATCACCTACATGATCATGAACAAATCACTTTCACCCTCTGTCTCCCATCCCCTACATATAAGGGACAAAAATCATCGTGGAAGCCCAAGTCATTGAAATGAGAATTATACTCCCCCAAGAGCAAGGACTAGAGATTAAGAAGACATGGTCTGGAGTCCCATTGATGCCATCCTTTAGCCAAGTGACCTCAGGCAGATTATTTCAGCTCTCTGAGCCTCAATGTCTTCATCTGTAAAATGGGAATCATGATGTCTGCCCTGCCAACTCAGAGGGCTACAGTTTGGATCAAACATCATGGCTTATGTGGGAATGGTTTGTACGCTACACCTGTCATGTAAATAGAGGGTCTTGCTGAATACTTGTGGGTGGGTGAATCCAGATGTTCCCACACTAAAGGTGGAGGTCGATCTCTCATTCCACCCACCCCCAGCTCTTTCTGGGACAGCTCTTCTTCTTCCATCCCACCCTCCAAGTTCTCTAGCCCCTGTTTGTTCTTTAGCCTCTATGTCCTGTATCGTTCACAGAGCACCTCACCTGCCCTATGGAAAATGGGGTGCCCTCTCCTTGTGGGGGAAAAGGAACCATCTTGCTCTCCTCTTTCCACATGGTGTCCTGAAAGATCTTTCAACATGGACATCAGACCCCATCTGTCCCCTGCTTTTAAGCCTTCCCTGGTTCCCCAGGCCCTCTAACGTCTCGCTCCATCTCATGTCACATAGGCCTCTTGCTGGTCTTTGGCTACAAAGAACCAGTTTTAATTTCTCTAGACAGTATATATCATTCTCTTTCTTTACCTGGAATGTCCTCTCCTGTGCTGCCAACTCTTATCCAAATGCCTAGAGAGCTCCTATGCATCTGCAAAACCCAGTAGAGATGTCTTTTTGAAGGCAAGCCTCCTGGGACATGTGGTCTTTCCTTCACAGATGGCAGCCCTTCCTTCTGCTGTGCTCCATGTAGATCTTGTACATGCTTCCCTTACTGTCCTTTATTTTTTTTTTAAGATTTTATTTATTTATTTATTTATTTATTTATTTATTTATTTATTTAACAGAGAGAGAGCATAAGCAGGGAGAGGGGTAGAGGGAGAAGCAGACTCCCTGTGGAGCAAGGAGCCTGATGCTGGGCTCAACCCCAGGACCTTGGGATCATGATCTGAGCTGATGGCAGATGCTTAACTGACTAAACCACCCAAACACCCCTCCCTCATTGTCCTTATACCACATGTCCTTTGGCGTGTCCGCCCTATCGCTGCACTAGACCACGCATGAGCTCCGTGGAGACAGCATCTGGGGCATCCCTGCTCCCCCAGCACCTATTTCAGGAGTTGGCACATAGTAGATGGTCATGAAACTTTTATTGAGAGGAAATGAAATGCACCTAGGGGATACATCTGGGGGCGACAGCCCCTCTGCCCCGAAACTTAAAGCAGTTTAGAGTGAAGTCCCGAAATTGTACAGGTGTGCAATCAGTTGTCTTCTCCACCCTGCTGTATGTGGCAGCTCCAAAGTGAGGAGAAGGCCAGTCATCTACATTCCGAATTTAGTGAATATTACAAATGACCACATTAGTGAGACAGGCATTTTAGAGGCACTCGTATTGACCCAGGTGAGAAAGGCTCTAAATTTAGTGCCCCAAACACGGAGGCTGGTGAATTTGTAGCCTCACAAATGACCCACGTTGTGTAGGAAGCTGAATTCGATTTGCATGTCAGAGGAGCGTTATCTGGTACCTGATGTAAGACTAATTTTATTATTAAATTATCAACACTGATTTACTGAGAAATACGGTACTGCCGGGAGCTATTTTTAACCTCCCCGCCTCAGCCCCGCTCAGCAAACAAATCATCCTTTGAAGGACACTGCATTTGCAAAAGTGAATTAGGTGAATAAATATCCATCTATTCATGAAGTTTCTTTATTGAGAAATAAATAAATAACAGCCCTTGAATGCCTTCATTGTTCATTGTCCCCCTGGCAGGTTTCCACCAGGATGACGGGTGCTGCTGAGCACAGCAGGGAGGGCCAGGGGCCACCATGTGAGGTGCTGGTCTAGTCCGACAGTGGGTGGGTGGGAAAGGCGTCGGCCCTAGGCCGTAAACTCTGTGAGGCTGGTGGGCTGGCCGTGTCTTCCCACCCATGGCCACTGGGTGGGGGCAATCCTGGTCCAGCTCAGCGCCTAGAGCATCCCCTCACCAGCCAGGAAGGATCCAAGCTGATATCAGCCACTCTGTCTCTGAAACCTGGAGAAAGTTACTTAGCCTTCCTGTGCCTCAGTTTCCTTGTACATAAAATGGGGATGATTCCTGCCTCATTAGTGGGTGGTTGAGAAGATTAAATGAAGTCGCACATGTAAAGCACTTAGAAGAATAGCTGGTGTGTGTAGCAAGAGCCCAGGAAATTGTACTTATTGGTACGGTCATCATCGTTGTTGGGACAGGGAGAAAAGTGGAGACAACATCATCCCTCAAGAGACAGTCATATGATGTCTTAGAAGAGGTCGTGGAGCCGGATCTGGATTCCAGCTTCGGCTCCACCCCCACCCAGCTATGTCACTCTGGGTAAGCTGCTTGCCCTTCCTGTTCCTCGGATTCCAAATCCATGAAATGAGCTTAATCACACCTACCTCTGCAGGAAAAAAATGACATCACAAATATGAGGCATACAACATGGTACCTGGCACTGAGGAAGTGCTCAGTAAATGATGGATGTTTAGTAACAAGAGGGTTATTCTTAAGATTAATGCAGTTGATCATTCCCCTCCTGAATTCTCAAGGCTCCATTCTTCCTCTTGCTCACCCCCCCTTCTACAACCTGGTACTCATCTGGGATAAGATGAGAATCACAAATCCACCCTGAAGGAAAAACATACGCTCAATGTCCTGACCTGATGGCACCTTTATTTAAAATTTTGATACTTTGTTTATCATGGGTTGGATTGATTTTGAAGTTGTAAATATTGCGTTAAAATTATTTATTTTAATTACTGAGGTTTTTCGGCACCCCTTTACGTTTGTGCCTCACACCAGCGCTTGAATAGAGGCAAGAAAAAGCCTCCACGTGAGGGTATCAGAAGCTCCATCCGGCTGTAGTAGATGGGGAGACGGGGGCTGCAAGGTGGCAGGGCTGGATCATGATTGTACAGCCCACCAGCTTTGGGATTTGGAGGTTACCCTGGAAGTGCCAGAAGATATGGGAGGTTTACCAAACAAGGAGCTGAATGTGGTTGACTGCCATTTGATCATCTTGGACTTCCTCCGCCCCATCTCCTGCAGTGGCAATAATAGAGAATTAATCAGGAAAACCCGGCTGGGCCCCGGCCCTCAGGAGCCTCCAGTCATGAACTGGTAGTGAAAACATTTATTTGCTGTTTAAGGGCTGGGGCTTCAGGGTCCCTAACTTGGCAGCCCTGTTATTCCAGTGATATAAAGGAGGCAGCTGGCGGCAGGCAGGGGGACTTAGCTAGCTGCCCAAAACACACATGTTAGAGAAAGGCTCTCATGTCCCTCAGTCCTGGAGCTCAGCTGTGAAAGTGCCTCCTCCTGCATCCTATGTGCACTAGGCTAAGTGATGGGCTTGCTTCTTTGTTTCATCAAGAAGTTCCCCTTTGTTTGGTAACTTAACAGCAGAAGTAGAATAAGACAGTCCTAAGTTTCACCTTCAGCAGCCAGACCTCCCAACACCATGCTGCCCACAGTGTAGGACTTATGACATGCTCCTCTAGAAATGGGGGGTGGGGGACACATGCAAACTACGGTCATCCACATCCCACTCAGCAAAGGTGGCCAGCGAAGCCAAAGCTACAGCCTGCTGCCAGGGCCAAGCAAGGGCTCACATGGCACATGATACGGCCAAACTCAAGGCGAGAAGCGCCAGGTGTGCCATGCCCCAGACTCTCATCATCTTGCAGAAGAGGCAGGAAGCACCTTGGGTTGTGCCTCAGGAGAAGAGCCAAATCCTCAGCTACCTCACATATTTGTAAGAAGCTGATCTTGCCTTACAACTTTATCCTCATTGGTGGGGAACTGCTTGTTCTTCAGCTCCAGTTGCTTAGAAGTAGACCCATCAGAAGCTGCCAGGCTTCCTGCTGGGCTGGCTCACTGATGGATGAACTGGGCAACGGCTCTACCCCCATGTCCCTCAGTGGGGAGCCACTTAAAGAAAATGAGAAAGGAATAGATGGAGGCTTCTGGAAGCTGCCATTTGACTGGAGTTCATATGGATAGAGATAATCTCACAGGGCCTGGCACACAGGTACACATTGGATACATGAATGATGGATGGATGATAGATAGATGAGTGGGTGGATGGATGAATGAATGGATAGATGGGTGGATGACTGGATGGATGGATGGATGGATGGATGGATGGATGGATGGATGATTAGATGCATGCTTAGGTGAATGAATGGGTAGATGGATGAGTAGATGGATGTATGACCTAGTAGTTACACCCAGGAGGTTATGCAAGGGCTGGGGTAAATGAAAGTGTCTGCTCTAATTAGCCTGTAATAAGGGTGGAATCTTTTTACTCCCTCCCCCCTCATGATTACCACATCTGGACCTCTCACATTGAGCAAACAAAAGCTCTTAGAATCCAACAGGACTGACTGGGCAGTCATTTCTAGCACAACTATTTGCCAGCTGTGTGGCCTTGGAGCAATCACTTCATTTATCTTAACCTATCATCATTACCATATCTTATTTGTAATGGGTAAATAGAAACTAAGAGTTGCCCCACCCAGTGCCCAGGGTCATTATAGAGATAAAATGGGAAGGAGCTTTCTGTAATCTCACCATGCTGGGGCATCACTACAATTGAGACAATAGACAGATAGTTGCCAGCATGCTTCAGAGAGTATCAAGTAAAATAAAAGTGTTAAGTTGCTGCTGGGTCACATGCAGGTACCTGCAGTAGTGTTTCTGGAACATCATGATTTTGGGTCCCTTAGGCCACTTCACCCCTGCCCTGAGGTATTGCTTCTCCCAGCCTCCTCCATCATGCAGTCCTCAGGCTTGGACTCCTCCCCGCTCTCCAGCTCACCACAAATACAAACTCTAAACACATTTCAAATAGATGTTAACTATGTGTGTTGGGGGCAAGGGGAACTAAACAATGGCATACAACTCTTCCATCTTTCCAAAGTGGGGTAAGAAGGGCTCAATAAGTGAGGTGTTCTGGGCCAGATACAGCACCATTGCAATTGATGCTATTGTTTCCCTCCATATACACAAGCACCCACCCACCCACACATCCTCACACACACACACACACACATATGCCATCCCATGCACAAGCATCCTGGCCACAATAAACCTGCAGCACACCATTCACCAACACACACACATAAATCACAAATATACTGTGATTTATATACAAATACAAATATATAAATCGCATCTACTCCAACACATATACATTCCATATGTGCACCCACACAGAGACAGAAAGGCTCCACGAGACCCCTCCCATGTCTTTGCCCATGCTGGTCCCTCTCCACCAGAATAGCACCTCAAGCTCCTGCCAGTCCCTCACTTCAATATGGCCTTCCAAGAAATGGAAGATTCGATGCCTCTTTATCTCTCCTCTCCCAGTCCCACCCTGGGTTCAGTGATTCCCTCCTTGCTGCAGTCTCCACTCTCTCCAGGTAACAGGTTCCCTGCGCTGAGCCCTGCTCTGCTTTTTCTCCTCCACTGAGAGTGTCTGCAGGACGGGGTCAAGTCTCATGATATATTGTACCCCAGGGCCCGCCACAGAGCTCAATGTAGATAAATCAATGCATCTTTGGAGAATGAATATGTAACCAGCGAATCCTCAGTGTGTAAGTCTCTTCTGCTCAAACCCATTGCAGTCTCATAAGGATGATGACTATAATTTAGGTGGTAAACCCCAACCCAGAGGTCACCAGCTCCAGGAAACCCTCCTGATCACTTCAGTCCTTCCCGGGCCCTCTCACTTCCAGATCGAAATCCCCAGGACCTAGAACAGCCATCTGAGCAGCCCTTCCCCATGCTCACCACACACCTCAGCATCTCTGTGGGGCAGAGGAGGGGCTTTGTTGCAAGAGAGATCTGGGCATGAACTCGGAATCTATGACTTCTTAGCTGTGGGCCTCTGTTACAGGTCAGTTAACTTCTCTAGTCTTAGTACTTATGACCTCAGCTATGAGATGAAAAGAAAAGCATCCATCTTGCAGGGCCTCAGAGTTTCAAATGAGGTCACACTCATCACTGACACCTCCCAGAAGGCACTGGACAATGGAGGAAGTACTATTACTATTATCATTGATCATTATTATTCCTGAGACCCCTGCCACAGTGCTGGGCACACCGTGGATATCGATTGGGAAGATTTCAGATGAAATGTGGCAAAACTGGCTTTTAAAGCCTGGAAACCAGCAGACTTCTTCCCGTTGAACTTCTCCCATCCGACTCTGTGGCCTTGAGCAGGAGCTGGGTCTCTGGGGCGCACATCCTGGAGCTAGGGAAAGAAGGAAGAAACCAGCCTTCCAAAGACTTATAAGGTCCATATCGATCTTGTGGAGGCAGGGCAA
The DNA here is from genome assembly GCF_048418805.1 of Vulpes vulpes. Classification (NCBI taxonomy): domain Eukaryota; kingdom Metazoa; phylum Chordata; class Mammalia; order Carnivora; family Canidae; genus Vulpes; species Vulpes vulpes. The sequence goes on along the minus strand of NC_132784.1, from coordinate 10,967,066 downwards.
GCCTTGAAGGAGTCCAAGGCCTGGGCTGCATGCCCTCAACGTACCCTCTTGAATAGGCTGTGATGAGCCTCCCCCCACCCAGCCCTTGGAGCTTTAGTGGGGATTAGTGGGTGTTCTTACTATGCATGGCAAGAGGCCCTGAGCCACTGGGCTGTGCTTGTCAATTTGAAATCAGGCTGTGATAGACCTGGGCCGTCAATGGGAGTTTGCATATTCATGTAGCAGAGCCCTGAGATTTAGTCATGGCTCCAGGCTCAATTATGCAGGGGCTTATTAGCTTGGGAGTCAACAACGGAGCCCCACTAGGATCTGTACAGGATCGTTGCATACATAACCAATGTATAGGGACCAGGCCAGCCACTGTTTACCACATGGGTTCATTCTCTCTGGAGGGCCAAGACATGAACAATGGAAAAAGCACTGGTTTGAATTCTGGCTTTGACATTACAACTGTTGAAAATGGCCTCTCATCTCCTCATCTGTGAAATGGGTGCAATTATCTTTACTTCACAGGCTTACCAGAAGGATTCCAGACATGTTTGGGAAATACCCTGGGTGGTCCCTAAGACATTGACCTGCTCATAAATACCAGCTATTAACACTGAAATCCTGCCCCTTCTCATCCCAAGCAGCCTTGGTTTGATGCTTCCAAAAATGTGTCAGCTAGGACAGAAGAGTCCCTGACAACACCTAAGCATCCCCAGGTCTCAAGCGCTTACTCTGTGCCTCATACTGTGTTATGACATCTCATTAACTGCTCCCAGCCATCCATGTGTTGGGAGCACTGGCCCCATTTTGCAGACAGAGAAAGTGAGGCTTAGCCAGTTAAATATCTGTCAAAATATAGCAGAGCCAGTTTATGGTAAAGGTGAATTTGAATCCAAGTTCAAAGACTATTGCTGAGTCCCACTGAATATTAGTAGCTGAGAAAAGTGGCTGGGGACACAGGTAGAAAAGTGACTTTTTCAAAACAAATGTTTGAATGCAGGTAATAACTAACTTTTATGGAGCACTTCCCATTAACACAGTTGACATCCATTAGCTCATTCATTCCCGCATTAGCCTTATGAAATAGAGGGCATTTTATGGGAGAGGAAACCATAGCTCAGAGAAGTTATACGCAAGCCTCAGATCACCAGTGGGCCAGTACGAGGGACAGAGCGTTGGATTATAGGTTGTGGAGCCTTTGAATCAGACAGATCTAAGCTTAAAATCTGAGGCACTGCCCTGGTGTGTGATCTTGGGCAAATCACCCAGCCCTCTCTGTGCCTTGGTCTTGCCCCTCTCCCAGAGTTTCGAGAATTTTTGAGCTATTTAACTTGCTAAGCCTCACTTTCTTCCTTGTATAGATTAAGCAAGATAACACAGATAAAGGTTCAGCTCAATAAAAAAAAAAAAATGGTTAAAACCACTTTTTTTTTTCTTTCTACAGACTCTGTGTCCATGACCTGGTTGCTTTTAAAGGGTTGAGCTATTTTAGTGCTCGCAGTTGCTGCCCACTGCTCAGTCTAGTTCCCAAGCACACGTCAGATGCCCAGTGTGGCCTGGCACCCCTCTGCCAGGGTCAATCTCTTCTGCTGGCCTGGAGTCACCAAGCATTAGAGGAGAATGCCTGACCTGCCCTGCCTCCTTCCCCTTCCCTGGGTGCAGGGTACAGGGGAGAGGCAGCAGCACCCAGCCCCGGACAGGCGAACTGCAAAGGAGAAAGGGGAAAGAGAAGGGGGTCATTCTCTGAACCTCATGCCTGGGGACCTGGGTACACAGCTGAGTAGCCAAATAGGTGCCGAGTTCCTGCCTGCCTCTCACTCATAAAACTGCAAAAAGCTGCATCTACCTGGAAGAAGAGACGTCATTTACTAACTCCCACAAAAGCCCATGTGGGCAAGCGAACACACAGCATTAAAAAATCACAGCTCTGCCAACCAGCTGCCCAAGCATTGAAACCAAGAGTGGTAGTCTGTCTAGGAAATCCTCTAGCACCATCAGGACCCTGGGCTCCAGTAACCCTGACTCCCTGAAACTTCTCCCACCTGCTGATGTATTGCATCTTGAACAAGGTTCCAAAGTTGGAACAACACGACATGGGCAGCAGCCAAGGACCACATTATTCATGAGAGACACAGAAAGAGGCAGAGGCATAGGCAGAGGGAGAAGCAGGCTCCCTGCAGGGAGCCCGATGCGGGACTTGATCCCAGGATCGTGGGATCATGACCTGAGCCAAAGGCAGAAGCTCACCCACGCCAAGGACCATCTTAACTGGAGATCAGGATGCCCAGAGCTTGATGTCTCCCCCCGCCCTTGTTCACACACAACCGGGAGTCCCCGTCCCTCCCCCGGTGCCAGCAGGAGCCAACTGGGGCTGGCTGGAGTTCATCTCTTCCCTGGCTTCACCCAGTCCCAGGGGAGGGGCTGCTGGATGGAGACCATATGCCAGGAGGTGGAGAGCGACAACAGGAGGGGAAGCGCTTGAATAATCTACACACCGAATAAAGATGCTGTTTATACGGCTTCAAAAATGAGGTAGGATCTTCCCGTGAGGGTAGACGTGGGAAGAGCAATCCGGTTAGCCGAGGCTGTTCCCTGCCAGGGCAGGAAGGCCAGAAGTGGCTGACAGGTCCAGTGGAGGAAGATTGGCCTTAGCAACCTGAGTTCATTGTCTGGGGTACAACGGCGCTCGCCTCGGTCAACAGAGAAGAGGCACACCAACTGCCCCCTGCGAGTTGCTCGAGAGGTGGTTAAGGGAACGAGTGGGTGCAGAACAGTGTTTAGAGGTTTATATTCTTCAGGCACAAAACCACACATACGTGCATTTGCAAAGACGGGAAAAATACAAACCAAGCTGTTAACAGAAATTACCTCTGGGGAAAGGAGATTGCATAAGGAGAGGGGGACTTTTTACTCTCTCTCTTCTACTGCTCTATACTGTTTACATTCTTTGCGAGTGCATTATTGTGTCAACAATTTTTCAAATGGTGTTTTGCATTTGGAGAAAATAGAAGAATCTTGACAGAAAAGCACCCACTGACGGACCCCCACTGGAAGTGAGGCTGCTGCCCAAGCAGCCCCAGAAGGCTAACTGCCATGCGGGGGGCTCTGGAGAGGGGATTAAATCAGCCCAGAAGCCACAGGGTGGCAGTCGTCATAAATTCATGTCAACTGGAAGGTTCTGCTGATTTCTAGAGGTGTGACTATGGCCTTGAGCGTTGCAGTTAGTGTTCCTTTGCACATTCATCCAAACCCTACAAATGCAGGGCCACCCAGGAGTGGAGGCAGATGGGGACAGATTGGTCAAGAGCAGTATTTGGCTGCTGGAACATCCCCTCGATCCCATTATAAAGTCAAACACCCGAGTAGAATTCTTTCCAAAATCTATCCTCTCAGGATCCCCTATCCATCCATCCATCCATCCATCCATCCATCCATCCATCCATTTTGTAAATTTTTATTGAGCACCTACTGTGTACCCAGAACCATTTTAAATACTAGAGGAGGAGGAGGTTCAGTGGTGACTCACACAGTGTTGGGTCTACCCTACAGAGCCTACAGTCCATGGGGAAGACACATAACCAAACATGTCATTACAGCAGCATGGCCAGCACCATGGTAGGGCAGGTCATGGTTCTGTTGACCAGGGAAGGGGAGAAGAAGAAGCCCTTGGGCACGGGGTAAGGCTGGGGGGTAGTAGAAGTGATCTGCCAGCTGAGCCCCGAGGGAGGAGTGGAAGCCAACCCAGGGGGCAACAGCATTGAGTGGTGTAGGGGACAGTGAGGAGGGGAAGAATGAGAAGTGCGGGGAAAAGCTGATGGCAATATCAGGGAAGAGTAGACTCGTAGGGAGCCTCCCCCAAAATACTCTGATGCAGCTTCACCTTCACAGTGCTTGATGGGGAGGCTGATTTGTATCAGTGAGCGCTGAGTATGGTTTGTCTATAAGATCTCACCTCCCAGCCACACCCATATTCCCAAAAGAGTCTGTGTTCTGGGGCCAAACACAACTTCGAGGCAGTCCTGGTCTTCACCTTGCACAAGCCTCAAAAAACAAAACAAAACAAAACACACACACACACACACACACACAAAAACCCTCTAAGCCTCAGTTTCCCCATCTGTAAAGTGGGGCTAATAGTAATACTTCACAGGGGCATTGTGAGGAAACAACTGGGCCCTAGCACCAATTCCTGGCACATCATAAGGTCTTCATAAGTGAAAGCTGTAGTTCTGACTGGATTGGCCGTGATTTGGTGAATATTAAAGCTTAATGATAAGCACATGAGAGCTCATTGTACTGTTCTGTTTTCTTTGAGTATTTGAAATTATTACAGTAAAATTTATTTTTAAAAACTACTGCTTGTATTATTTCTGCGATTGCTACTGTGATCCATACTCCTCTGAGGAGTGTTCCCATTCATTGAAGGGAATCAGAATATGACAATTTCAGGAGACCAAAACCTTCCTCCAGAATTTTTCCCTTCCTCCTGCCAAGTTAATTCTCCCAAATATTCAGAGGGGCCTGAGAGAGACCTTGCAACCCCTGGCCCATCCTGATTCCATGGGTTGGCTCCAATGCCAACATCAGAGCTTCAAAATCAGGTGTAAAAAGGAAATACTGAAACTCGAGTTTTATTTATTTTTAATCTAAAAAAAGAGAGAAAAATCAAGCATTCCTAATACTTAACATATGGATTGAAGCTGTGCACGCAAAGAATTAAAGTGTACAGCCACATAAAAGAATATATATTCTTGCCTAAGATTCTGGAAAAATGGCAAACTGGAGGGAAACACATGGATTAACCCTTGTTTCTTTTCGTTCCAGTGAGAGGAGACCTTTCTCCAAACTTGGTTAGTGAGCTGAAAGAAAGTTACTGACTTGTGTGGAGATCTGTTGATGAATATGAATACGAATACAAAAAGATAGAATTTTTTTTAAAGTATGGATTGACATTACTATACATAAATTATTCACAAGTCAAATACATAGATTGGGTGCAAGTGCTCAAAAAATGTTTGTCCAATAGGACTGCATGATCAGTGAAGTCTGGAGCAACTGGTCTCCATAATATGGCCCCTCCACAGTGTCATCAGAGCTCCATGCAGAGGGGGATCTGGATGTTTTGTTTCAGGTGCCCCAGAGAACCATCTGCTCACACAGGTAGGAGAAAAATGTAGCAGACGGCATAACTTCCACTGGAATTTCCAGGGCCAGGTGTGTGTATCTCACGCACTCAGGCAGTCCTACAAAAAATTAGTCACATAGATGTACACTCTGGGAAAAAGCAAGGGGTCTCTCACCATTCAGGGACAGTCATGCTCCTGCACTTGCAAGGTGCCCCCTCCCCACCATCAAAAGGAATAAGGGAGAGTTATTATAAGGGAAGGTGATCGGGAGACCCTAAGAAGAAGGGGCATGGAGGTTGCTGATGGAGACAGGTAGGTCCAAAAAGAGCATTTGGAGTTTGTGACCTATGGGTCCTACTGGACCATCAACAGTGACCCCAAGGCCAGGATGTTCAGCCGATCCTCAGGAGTGGGAGCCTCTGTCTGGGGTGCTCTCTGCAGGCAGCCTGGGCCAAAAAAGCGGGGCTGGCTCTTCTCATCTGACCCTTTGGAGTGTGCTGAGACTCCCTACATCCAAGGACATAAGAAAGGGCAGGAAGTGTGTCCCACTCATTTGATCTCTTCTCAAAGGCCTGTCTGTGAACTCTGGGAGGTAGATGTGCTTGGTCTGTGCAGTCAGAGGTCAAGTCCTGGTTCAGGCCTTTAGCTTTGTGAACTTGGGCAAGTCACTAGACCTCTTGGAGCCTAATTTCCCCCCCTCTCAGATGAACAGAATAAAAGCTTTCTTACTTCCTGGGAGATGCCAGTATAATAATCCCAACCTAAAAACACAGAAAATAGACCCAAAAGCAATTAGGAAATGAAGACATACTTTCTAAGTACAATTGGTGATAATTCTCTACTCAACTATTGATGAGAAAGGTAAGGGTCTGGGGCAAATGGTTTCTTGCATCCCACGGGCACTCCAAGACTGAGAGCACGCAAAGGTGGCAATGGTGGGAGGCCTGGTGTCCTCATTCTTCCCTACCTCTGTCTCAGGGTATCCTCCAGAGATCATGGGATCATGAATGTCTATGAGTCTTAAGGGGCTGCAGACACAGAGGGAGGTTGTCCAAGGCCGGTGAGCTCCTGCCTCCAGCCTGCCACCTCATCAATCTATCATCCTCTTAGCAGCTGACACCTCTGGCAGCTCCTCCCGGCTGCCCGGGCATTAGAATTGCAAGAAGCCCAATTGCATCAGGGAATACAGATGGAGGAATCTCAGATTCAAATTTGTCTAAGTATCGTGAACAGCCAGACCCGGGCAAGGCATCTCTACTGCCCTTCCACCGAAGGGGAGTGGTGGGGGTTTTGTTAGAAGTACAAATTGCTTCTTAATGCAGAGGATAAAGCTGGGCTCGGGCACCTCCTTAGAAATTCCTCCCGCTCCCAGGAAAGCCACCGCTGCATGTCAATTTTAATTTTTGAAATTTAAACCGAGGGCTTTGTGTCTAAGCTCCATCTCATCGGAGGAAGGGGAGGAATAAGTCAAAAAGGATTAGGGGCCCACTGGGGATTGCAGATCCATAGCAATTAGACTTCATTTGGGTCTCAGACATTTGGTTTTAATCGCATTTCTGGATGATACAATCGACAAGGCATCAGAAATTGATATGTATGCAACTGTAGATGGCCCCCACTCTGCCCTCCCCAGTTCCTGGCCTCAGCTGGGTTTGGGCTCTGCGATCAGGGGGATGAAGTGGGGCGGAGTGGGGAACTAGGGTTCCATTTGGGTCTGGAACTGGAGAGATGGTGGTTTGTGTGTCTAGGTGTGTCTAGGTGTGTGTGTTTGTGTGTGTGTGTGTGTGTGTGTGTATATATATAATTTGTTTTCCCCCAGCTGTCTTTGAGCACTTTATCCCTGGACTCAAAGCAGACACAATCATCACTAATATTCAAGTGAATGGCAATAAAACATTATTCAAATAAAATAAGAGCATAAAGAGGAATTGCGACAGTGACAGCACTCAAGGCAGGGGGTGTAATTGTCTCTCAGATGGGACTCACAGCTTTCAGCATCCTCCAAGAATGAAAGTTCAGCACAATGTGATTTGGGGGCAGACATCCAGCCATGAACACTGTCACATACCACACTGACATGGACCGATGGATGCGTGTGTGTGTGTGTGTGTGTGTGCAGTCGTGTCACTTGGATTAGTGATGACAAACACGACATTATATCCATTAGAGGGGTGCGTGCACCTGTGTATTTCCAGCTTTATCCAGGTACACACACTCTAGGGTTGCCTCTGCGCACACATTTCTCTTCAAACAACTGGTCAAAATGAGCTAAGTACTGACAGGTTGCTAGCCAGTTATTTTGTAGATAACTTACTGTTTATCAGAGCTCAGCAATTTAAAAACGAAACAAAAAATAAAAGGAAAAAAAGTAAAACCACATGGGGGTGTTTTCTAACTCGTGAGTGTGGTGAAGGGAGGTAAAGATGGGGGACCAAAGAAACACATTCAGGTTCAGAGCAGGTGCTCCACACCACTGTGCAAACAGAAGGGAAGACCCCAGAAAAAGGGTGTCCCTCCATAAAAGTGTCTATCTCACCACCTGGTTCTGGGTGAATTCAGAGAACTGATGGTTCACAGGACTGTCTCTGTTTACCAGCTCTTTTGAGAGATGTGGATCTAGCTGGTGTGTGAGCAAATGGACCAGTGCTGAGTATACCATGTGCTTGAGTGGGTGCATTTCTGCAGGGGACTTCTGTGCTTCCTTTTAGGGGCAAACATCTCAAAGATCACCTGTGAGCAAGTGCCTCACTCATGCCTCCCATTTGCAGATGTGCCTCCTCCTCCCGCTCCCTTCTCCAGAAATTCTTGCCGTTTGACCTCCTCCCACAAGCCTATCCTCTCCTGGGGTCTCTAACTCCCCCCCTCCCACTCCTCTGGGCTCTTCCAGTTCAGGGCCACAGCCCAGGGGACTGCATCCCCATCTCATCATGTCTCTTCCCCCACCCCAGGTGGCAGGGCCAAGGCAGTGGCTGGCAAGCAGGGCATAGATGAGGCTACTCAGGGCCAGGTGAGATCTTTAAGCCAAAGTAGATGTCTGGAGGCCCCATCCTGGGGCCCCTCTGAGAGAGAATCAGAGCCCAAGGTCTAAAAACATAATTTAATGCATCAACGTGGGTCTGACTCGGGAGTGCGGTGGACAGGTGAATTTTCCGTTTGCTGGGATTCTGCTGCGGGTAGTTTCTGGCTGATGGACAGGGAAATTTGCACGTGTATTTTGGGTCACAAAGAAGGATGCCCCAGGGAGCTCCTGCTCACTTTGGCCTATCTCGTCCGGCTCAGGGCACTGGGAAAGGGAGGGGGGCTGGAAGGGCAGGCCTCCCGCCCGGCCTGTCCAGTCCAATCAGGTTTGCAAAGTCTGAACTGAGCTGTCTCCGCCTCTGGGGGTTTAGGGTTCACGCTCACCTCGCCACTTGCCACTTGAGCATCCCCTTCTCCCTCCCCAGGCTGGGGACGGTTGGGGACAGCCCACAGAGGAACCGGGGTGAGAGTCCGCAGACACACTGAGGTCAGAGCGGGTCAGGGAGGACGGCAGGGATGTGTCTTTTCCGTAGATGTCAGGAAGTGTCATGAAGCGAGAGTGGTCCTCTGCAGCCGGGGAATAGCTCTCTGCCGCGGGCCTCGGGCGGCGCGAAGCCACTCCGCCTCGCGCTCCCTGCGCTCCTAATCCGGGTACAGAAGAAAGCCCGAGAACGTGCTGTATTTGTTGTTGTTGCCTCCGTGCGCCTTCCCGCCGTCCAGCTTCACGTACACCTCGTCCCCTGAATCGAGGTGCAGCACCACGCTGTTACTGGCGTAATCGTAGTTCTGGTCGGCGTCCTGAGCGATCGCACTGGCCCGGACCTGGGGGCGAGCCGCCAGAGCAGGTGGGCCGGGGCTCCCTGCCTGGACCTTGCCCGCGCCCCACCTGGCGCCCCTCCACGCCCGCGGCCCCAGGGTGCACGCTCCCACCCAGGCTCCTCTCTCTCCCTCTCCCTCTGCCCTCCCTCTCCTCTCCCTCTCCAACTTGGCCAACTCCTTTCCCGTCCCCTCCTCTCCACAGCAGGCTAGTCAAGCCCGGGAAGGAAGGAGAGAGGGAGCTTCATAAACCCTGACCCAGCGGGGAAGGGAAAAAAACCAGGGGACCAGGGCCGAGAAGAAACAAACAGAACAAAACCAAACCAAAAAGTGGAGGGCAAAGGGGAGACGCGGGCGCAAAGGGAGAGTTAAGGAGGAATGAGGCTTCCGAGGAGCCCATGGGGCGGCCGGCGGGTAGCCAGTGGCTGGAAAGTGCAGTCGGGGTGGCGGGGTCCCGGGCGCTGGGGACGCAGCCTGCCCGGGACCGGGGCGCCCCGCCGAGCTGGGTGCGCGGCGCGCTCAGTCCCAGGGCCCGCCCGGCGCCCGGAGCGGGCGGGGGGTGGGGGAGGGTCGCCTGCGGGGACGTGCGGGGCCGGCGGCTGGGGTGACTGACCTGCCCGTTCTTGCAGAGGTCCGCCCACATGCTGGTGCCGTCGCCGCCGCGCATGAGGATGTGGTAGGTGAAGAAGTAGATGCCGCGCACCTGGCAGCTGAACTTGCCGGTGGTGGGGTCGTAGTGGTTGCCGAGGTTGGTGACCACGTCGTCGAACTTGAGCACCTCGTAGCCTTCGTGGGGGCTCTTAAGACCCACGTAGAAGGCGATCTTGGGCCCGCTGAAGGCCGCGCTCAGCGCGCCGGTCACTTCGCCCTCGGAGTCGCCGCCGCCCCCGGCTCCGCCGCCCGCCACCCCGACCCCGACCCCGCCCCCGCCCGCCGCGCCCGCCGCCAGCTGCAGGCCGGGCAGCCCGGGCCGCCCCGAGTCGCCCTTCTCCCCCGGGGGACCCCTGGGTCCGGGCGGGCCCGGCTCCCCAGGGGGTCCCCGCGGCCCCGGCTTGCCGGGTCGCCCCGGGTCGCCCTTGGGTCCCTGGATGAAAGGCGGCGGCGGGTTGGCGCTCAGGTCCTGCAGGACTTCCAGGGCGGCCGTGCTGGGTCCGGGCGGCGGCGCCTTGGCTCCCGCGGGCCCCCCTCCGGGCGCGGCGCCGTACGGGTCGCAGATCATGCGGCAGGTGCCCATCATCTCGTAGTGCGCCGCGCCGGGGGGCGCCGCCTGCAGCAGCAGCGGCAGGGCGATGAGCAGCCCCAGCGCCATGGCCAGGAGCACGCCGACGGTCGCCAGGCAGGCGCGCCGCCGCCGCTGCCACAGCCGGGAGGCGACCGCCAGCAGCTCCTCCTTGCCGCCCGGGGAGGTGATGGTGGGGCGGCGCGGGCGGCCCCGCTCCCCGCGCGCGGGGGCCGACTCCGCGGATGCCGGCCGCGCCCCCGACGTGGCGACCCCCTGCTCCGGGCGCGCGACCACTTCTAGCGGGAGGCGCCTCGGCCCAGGGGCTGGGGCTGCTCGGAGAAGCCGCGGAGCCCGGCGCGCATGGCGGGGGCGCCCAGGCTGAGCCCGGCGCCCCTCGGGTCCCGGCGGCGGGTGCGGGTGCGGCTGCGGCTGCGGGTGCGGGTGCGGCTGCGGCGTCCCGCGCGGGCTCCGCGGCGCTGCCTCCCGGCCGGCTCGGCGGGGTCGGCGGGGCTCGGCGCGCGGGGAGGGCGCCCCGGCTCGGCTGCGCGCTCTGCTCTGCTCTCCCGCGGCTCGCTGGCTCCGCGCGGAGGGGGACCCAGCTACCCTGACGTAAGGAGTCCGGGGCTGAGCGGCGGAGGCGGCGAGGCAACGCGCGCTGCCATCACTCGGGAGACGGCGCCCTCATGTCATCAGCCTCCGGTCCTCCTCCTACCCCGCGGCGTCCTCGCAGGGGCGGCGAAGGCGCGGTTCCTCCCGCGGCGCCCCGGAGCCACAAGTGGGCGCAGCGCGCGCCTCCGGCCCCCGCGCCCCCGACACACCCCCCGCGGCCCCCTCGCGCGCCTCCCACCCGCCGCACCCTCGCGCCCACGCGCGCCCTCGGGCCTGACCCGCCCCGCCCCGCCCCGCCCCGCCCCGAAGGTTCCTGGAATCCCCGAGCTGGCAGCTGGCAGGGTCCTTCGGGGGACCCCAGTCCGTCCCCCTGCCTGTGAGCGGGACCAGATTCCAACCCAGCAAGTCAAGGAGAAGCTCAATCCCTTGAGGCCCCGGAACGAAGCACTTTCCGTGAATCTTGCTTTTGGAAGGTCCTTCACACGCCCAGTCCGAGGACTCCAAGTTATATAGGCTCCAGAAGACCACCCCACCAAATCTTCGAATGAGTCTTGGGAAAGCCCAAAGCCCTGGATACAAGAGTCTATTAGCCTCGGCCCCTTTCTTCTACCAAGAGAATCACTGGCCCTCATTTTCTGCGTAAAGATCATTTAAATGCAAATCCTTAACACCCAGCGCTCCGTGGTAACCTTGGTACACCCAGCTCCCACTCGGAGCCCACCACTACCGGGCAGATCCAGTTTCCTTTGAACATCCCCAGTTCCCTACTACCGAGGTGGGTTTGGCTGTGTATTTAAAAAAAAAAAAATGTCTAAAGCCATTCTGAGCCAAAGTTTTGAATAAGCACTGACACCAGATTTAGAGAATTATCCATCTCCATTGCAGCATGTGAGGATAAAGAAAGGACGGGAAATTCTCCTGCGTACTGGGAAGACCTCCAGCTCCAAAATCAAAAGCCCTGGTCTTCTGGTTCTGCTCTGGCCGTGAGCAGCTGTGTGACTTTGGGCATTTCCCTCTCTGAGCCTATCTTCCTAAAGCCCCAGCCCTCCCCAACATGGGAACACACCCTGTGGGGCCTGGGAAGAAAGTCCAAGCGCTGATACCAGTGCTTGGCAACGCATCAGCATCTCTGGAACAACCATGCGCCCTCCTGAGGCTATTGCTTTGAGAAGAATATTCATTTATCAGGTTTTGTGTTCTTTTGGGTTACTTAAAAATCCATTTTGTTTTTCTGGTCATTCTGGGTCATTTCCCCACCGCACCCCACGGTGCTCCAGCCTCTTTCTACATACGTGTATTTTTCCCAGGGCATAGCTGTCACCTGGTACATACAGGCCTCAGTACATATTTGTGGAAAAGATGACTGAACCTAGCCTGAAGCAAACTTTACCCAGGGGAGAAGGGGCAGAAAGAATTCATTTATTGGGCACCCACTTTGATGCATCAGGTGTTTTGCACGTGCTCCTTCACTTCCTCCACCCAACATGCTTATGGATTAGCAATTACTCTCTTGTTATGCAGATGAGAAAACAGAGGTTTTGAAAGTGCACAGTGCTGCCCAGTGTTCCCTATCCAAATGACAGAGCTCAACTCCTCATTCCCTGACCAGGGGATCTGCGACCCTGGCAGTGAACTGTTGCCAGCTAGCTCCTGGTCACATTCTTCATTGGCATGCTGAGTCCTGGGAGCCCTCCATTCCCTTCCTTAAGGCCACCCCTTAAAACTCGGGAACCACAGTGATTCCAAGAGCCACACCCTCTGGTCCCAATCCTGGGTCTGCAACTTTGTATCTGCATGACTTTGGGCAATTGCTTCACTACTCTGAACCTCAGTCTCCATGTGTGAGGAATGGGAGTGCCAAAATTACCTGTCTCAGAGTTATTGAGAAATCAAATGATTAATTAATATAAAAGCCTTAGAATAATAGCTGATTCAGTAAAAGTGAGCTTTACTATTACTAACTCTTGATACCGTAGACCTCCTCCTTCACCATGATCAAGATCACTAAGATGAGACATGTGGGTAGTAAGTGGGGTGGGGGGTAGATTTGTGATTTAAAAAGGAGAGAGACCCAAGACCACCCACATGCTCTGTCCTTCCCTAAAGCAGAAAAGAGGAACTAGACCACCCTTCCCACACTGCCCTCCTCTGGCTGCCGGCCCTCCACCGAAACTCTGCAGAATGCTTCTGGTCACCAGTTCCACCTGGAAAAATGTTTTCCAGGCAGACCATCACTCAGTTTGAATTCCCAAGCCCTGCAGACCACCATCCCCAAATCCCCATGTTTTTGCCCCTGCAGAATCTATGCAGGGAAGAGGCAAGGCGGGGCAAACATTTAAGACCCAGGCTTTTACCCTTGCAGGCAAAGCAACCTTCCCCCTGGAGCACTGTTGGCCTTGCAGGGAGGAGGGCTTCTTCCCAAGGCCAGACCTCTACCAGGAGCCGGGACAGGGGCAGTTAGAACAGGGTGAGAGCCAACAGCCTAATGCCCCAGACCACATGAGTCATCAGGTCCTGCCCCTGCCCCCTTCCCTCCCTCTCACCATGGCAGAGCCAGACAGAGTGGCCTGCAGGAGCACTTAACACCCCTGCTTATCAGCCTGGCTTCTACTCTCCCTGAGTGATTCTTGTCATGGGTGGCTGTCTTCTCATTAATATTAATTATGGCCTTTCTTAGCCTATTGCTTTCCATTTAGACCATGGTTTTACATTTAAGGCCCAATAGTGACTTAAATCTGCCTCAAATTGCCACTAGTAAGCCAGCCTCATTTCTTCCACTAATGCCTCCACCTTCTCACAAAGCCCTTGTGGTCTGTGATACAGAGTTTGATACCTGGGGTCACACATTGTCTTATCTGGCACTCTAATGGCCCGTACCAGGAATAAGCCCCATTTTTCATTCATCCGTCCTCCAGTGTCTTCAACCTGGGATGCCATTCCTTGCTTATCTCTCTAGTCTCATCCCTAATTATCCTTCAAGTTCCAGCTAAGTGTCACGTCCTTGTCTGAAGTCTTCCCTGACCCATCTCCAAGCAGAGTTGACAATTCCTGCCCTTGTACCCTTAAAGTACCTTGAATGGGTTAAGCATCTGACTCTTGGTTTTGGCTCAGGTCATGATCTCAGGGTCGTGAAATCGAGCTCCACATTGGCTCTGCGCTAGGTGTGGAGCCTGCTTAGGATTCTCTCTTTCCTTCTCCCTCTGCCCCACCCTCCCTCCACTGCTCATTCATTCTCTCTCTCTCTCTCTCTCCCTCTCTCTCTCTCTCTCTCTCTCTCTCAAAAGGAAAAGAAATGTACCTTGAATATACATGTGTCTGTCATCATATATCATACGACCAAATATTTGTTTCCTTATTAGTCTTCCCCATCAGGCTGTGAGTGCCAGTAGGTTAGGAATCATGTCATTCATTTGTTCCACAAGTATTTATTCGCCCCTACTGTATGCCAGGCACTGTGCTACATGCTGAATGCCTAGTGGTGAACAGTACTGGTGTGGTCCTGTCCATTTTAGCTATCCTGAAGGGCTTCCTTGACTCCCTCTACCTCTTTCTACTTGTGTTACTTGGGTTTATACTTGAATAGCTCCTACCTGGCATGGCTGTTTTTCTTTAAATTAGGTCTGTGCTCCCAAATAGACTGTTAGCTCTTTAGAAACATCATCTTGAACATATTGGCCAGTCTCCTACCTCCATCGCCAAAAGGAAGGGAAACATGAGGTAAAGTCAGAAAGGTAGGCAGGCGCCACATTACCAAAGGTCTGGGGGTACATGTTAAAAGGTGTAGATTTTAATCTGAGTGTAGTTGAGAGTCCCTGAAGGAGTTTAAGTAGGGAAGTGGCATGATGCCATCTACATTTTGCAAAGAACAGGCCTGATTGCCATTCGGTGAATGGTGTGAGGAAGGGACTAGAAATAAGGAAACCAGTTTGGTGGCTATTGTGTAATCCAGACAAAAGTTAATGGTGGCTTGGTGTGGGATAGTAGAAGAGAATTCCAGATGCGTTTTGAACATGGAATCCATGGGTCTTACTGATGGATTCAAGGTGGAAGTTAAGAGAGGAGGAGGAAATCAAGTTCACCTCCTAAGATATGGCTTCAGCAGTTGGGTGAATGGACATGAGAAGGGGGATATTTGGGGAAGAATAACTTCTTGTGGCAGATGGGAGGTAGGAGGTAGAAGGAATTGTGAGCTCAGGTTGGTAATGGTAGGTGTGAGATATCAGTGATATATTTGAATGAGGCATCACCTGGGCAGTGTATGAGTCTAGTATTCAGAGATGAGGTCAAAACTGAAGATATACACCAGAGACTTCTCAGGATACAGCTATTTGTAGTCTTGAGAGGGAAGAATGGAGAATGGGGGATGGAGAGAGGGAGAAACCAGTCTCATGATGAACAAACTCTCCACCCCAGTCATTCTGAAGCTGGGTAGAGGAGAACGGGAAATCTGCAACAAAGATTGAGAAGAAGTAGCCAGAGCAAGTAAGGAAACTAAAAGGATGGCTTACAGAGAAGAGCATTTCAAGAGGGAAGATATGATCAGTTATTTGGAAAGCTGCTAAGAGACAGAGTAAGATGAAGACAAAAACTAGCCAGTGGATAGAAGTTATTGGGGATTGTGAGAAGGATAACGCTGTGTGATCACAAAACCATTTCCTTTTCCCCTTGGTCACAGCCAAATTGTGTTTCCCAGCTTCCCCTGCAGACTAGTGAGGACATATGCCTGAATTCTGGCCAAGAGAATGTGAGAAGTGATTAGAAGCCATTTTCAGGCCTGGACCCTACAATTTCCATGCAATCTTCCAAGCTCTCTTTTCCTTTATCTGGCAGCTAGATACAGAGGCTCTGAGGTCCCAGGGACTGCAGAGCCACTTGGTGAACAGAGCCCGAGTTTCTGAATGACTGCATGGAGCAGAGCTCCTTTTCCTCTATTGCCCACGCCAGCCCACACTGAACAATGACCTGAGTGAGAAATAAATCTGGATTATGTTAAGTTACTAAATTGCGGGGGTTATCTGTTATAGCAGTTGGCCTCGCCTGACTAATACAGGAATTTTTTTTAAAGATTTTATTTATTTCAGAGAGAGAGAGAAAGAGAATGCACACACACAAACAAGGGGGAGTGGCAGAGGGAGGTGGAGAAGCCAACTCTGAACCAAGCAGAGAGTCAGACATAGGGCTCTATCCCAGGACCCTGGGATCATGACTGCACTGAAGGCAGATGCTCAACAGACTGAGCCACCCACACGCCCCAGTACAGGACTTTAATAAGATCCTTCAGAGGCAGGGGAAAGCACTGGATTGCAGTGTACTGGAGATGCATGTTAGATGAGGAAATGGAAACAGTGTGCACACACAACTCTTTTTTTTTTAAGATTTTATTTTATTTTATTTATTCATGACAGACACAGAGAGAGAGGCAAAGACATAGGCAGAGGGAAAAGAAGGCTCCATGCAGGAAACCCGATGTGGGACTCGATCCCAGGACTCCGGGATCATGCCCTGAGCCAAAGGCAGATGCTCAACCACTGAGCCACCCAGGCATCCCACACACAACTCTTGAGAAGCTTGAGAAGGAAGGGGGCAGAGAACTGGGATGGCAGCCACATGCTGCTGTGGGATTCAGGAAGTAAGGTTAATGATGAGAAAGATGGACATGTTTACTGGCTAGTAAAAATGATATAATATGAAGTGGGGAGAATTAACAATCAAGAGGGAGCTGGGATAATCCAGTGCCTGAAGTTCTTTAGTAACTGACTCAGAACAGAAATGCGATAGAAGTTTGATGTCTTTAGCAATAATAGCAACAAGTAATGTTTACTGAGCACTGACTACCACCAGGGACTGGTCACCAAAAGTATTAGATACATTCATTCTTTTAATGAGATGTGTGCCCTGCTTTACAGATGAAGAAATGGAGATAAATCTACATATTTACAAATAACATTGTTGTATGTTATTTTCCCAATAGTTGCTCTGTATCCCAGCTACTAGGGATCCCAGCTACTAGGCCATTCTGCATAAAGGTTTCGTGTGTGTTACCTTTATCTCCCAGCTAAATGAAAGGCTTATAAAGACAGGAACTATCATAAGAACATGGTAAGGGATTTGCTTCGACATAGATGGAGCTGGAGGGTATTATGCTGAGCGAAATAAGTCAATTGGAGAAGGACAAACATTATATGGTCTCATTCATTTGGGGAATATAAAAAATAGTGAAAGGGAATAAAGGGGAAAGGAGAAAAAATGAGTGGGAAATATCAGAAAGGGAGACAGAACATGAGAGACTCCTAACTCTGGGAAACGAACTAGGGGTGGTAGAAAGGGAGGTGGGCGGGGGGTGGGGGTGTCTGGGTGATGGGCACTGAGGGGGGCACTTGATGGGATGAGCACTGGGTGTTATTCTATATGTTGGCAAATTGAACACCAATAAAAAATAAATTTATTTAAAACACACACACACACACACACACACACACACACAAAAGAACATGGTAAGGGGCGCCTGGTGGCTTGGTTGATTAAGCATCAGACTCTTGGTTTTGGCTCCAATCATGGTCTCAGGGTGGTGAGATTGAGCCCCACATCTGGCTCTGCGCTCAGCAGGGAGTCTGCCTAAGGATTCTCTCTGCCTCTTCCTCATCTCGTGGGTATGCGCTCTTTTCATCTCTCTCTCTCTCTTAAATAAATGAATCTTTAAAGAAAATAAAAACATGGTAAGTGTTCAATAAATATAGTTCTTGACTATTGTATATTGCTTGAAAATTTCCCTTATCTCATGTCACGGTTTGCTCAAAAAGACACTTTGTATGGTAGAAGAATAAGAAAGGAGAGTAAGGAGGGGGCACTAACTTTACCAGCCATGCAAGTTCCTGCTAGCTTTTGCAAAAACCAAAATGATTTTTTGTTCTCTCCCTCCCTCCTCCCCCCACCCCACCTTTCTTCTCATCTTTCTTTCCTTCCTTTCTTATGCATTCATTTATTTGCTCATTCATTCTCTCAGTAAGAATTTTATTAAGCACCTACCATATGCAGAACACTGCTGTGCAGGGGTGGGATGGGGTGCAGTGACTAGGAGCAGGAGAGAGAGGATTCAAGATGATGGCCTTGCTAAAGAGCTTATAGTCCAGTTGGAGGGACAAGACTAAATAAAAAATAGAAAGCACCCAAACATCCATGTAAGATATCTATTTAGGTGGTGTAGACAAGGAGAATAGATAGGAAAGGAAGAGGCTGCCAAAATCAAGTCACCATGGCCACAGCATTTAGGAAGCCTGTCCAAAGATAAAGAGACAAAGCATAACTTTAAAGGACGGGTAAGATTTGAACTGTCAAGAGATCTGGGTGGAGAATGGGGGTGGAGCCCTCCAAAGGGTGACTGGGGCAAGGTGAGGAGACTGAGCTATTAAAAGCAAAGGGATCTGTGCAGGGCTGGTATAGACAGTAAGTTGTAGGTACCACCTTTCCTCTCAAGCCTCCAGTCCCCACAAATATTAATCACTATGCCCTTCGGCTATTTTTTTAAGGTTTTATTTATTTATTCGAGAGAGACAGAGCACATATGAGGGGTGGGGTGGAGCTGAGGGAGAGGGATAAGCTGACTCTCCCCTGATCAGGGAGCCCAACGTTGATGGACTAGATCCTAGGACCCTGGGATCATGACCTGAGCTGAAGTCAGATGCCTCTCCATCTTCTTGATGCACCGCTTCTGAAGATATTATAATGATATAATATATAATATTATCTGGAGATATTATAATGAGCCTTGCCCTCTGTATCCAACCCCCAGCTCCTCAGGCTTCCAGTGTGTTTACTAAGTGATCACTTGAAGGGAAGATGCTGGGCACTACACCAGGGGTATGAGTACAAATACCCAGTTCTTCAGGGAGGAACAAGTGCCCCTGAGTCGTGGGCTAGAGGGTGGGTGAGGCTGAGTACACAAGCTCCCACCATTCCGTGAAGCTGGGCCACTATGACCCAAGGGCTCCTTCTCATTTCAAGCACTAGCTCTGGATGCTCACAGATGAAGGGGGTGGAGAATAGCCCTCCAGCTTCAGCCCCTGAAGATATCCAGGCAGCCCTACTCAGACCAATGAGGAAGCAGCTGCCATGCCCATTAGCCCAGAAGCAGCAGCAACACCTTTGAATCAAGAGGGTCAGCCAGCCCCTGAAAGCCCTCACCCGGCCCTCACCCACCCACAGAGACTGTGACTGGGGCCTTAATTATCTTTCCTCTGAGGAGCTTGCCCTGGCTGGGTCTTTATGGGGCTGTGATCTATAGCTGCCCCTGGTCTGCTTTCTCCAGATGCCAAGTGCCCCATAACATTCCCAGCTGCCAAAGACAGCTGAGACAGAAACCCCAGGTGACAGTGAGTCAAGCTGGGGCACCCCACTGAGCCAGCCTCATTCCCACAGTGTGCCAGCCAGTCTTCTAGCAGGCAAGGTGGTACAGTTTAATTATTCATCCATGAAGCAAATATTTATTGAGTGCCTACTGTGCACAAGATAAGGGGGAAATCTAGCTGAAAGCAGAAACATTCTGCTCCTTGCTAGTTGAGCAAGCCTATACAGATTACCTTTCATCCTCCTCTTTCGCCTCCCTGGTAAGATTCACCAACATGTGACCCACTTATGCTCCAGGGCTGGGGGGGACACATGTGACAAGTGATAATCTCAGATGGCTTTTGCATCATCTTGCTTTCTCTGAGTGACTTTTCTCCTTTAGGAGGCTGGATGTTCTTCAAGCAAAGACCCTGCCATTTGGTCTCCTCATCCCCACAGGGCTAGCCCTGGGACTGAACACTCAACATGCATTTATGACAGAGCAGAATGAGACAGGAGAGCCCAGTGCTGGGTGTTTTTTTCCCCCTGGGCAGCACAGCAAGCTGCCAGTAGCTCCAGAGGCCACCGGAGGCTTATTTGTTTTCTTCCTCGCAGGCTTGTGCTTCTCTTGTGCTGTTAATAAAGTTTCCACGTCCTGAAAACATACCTATTGATTGCAGACGGAAGAAGGCTTTAGATTCAAAAGTTCATCTGAGACCAGAAGGATTTCCCCTAGAGGGAGACTCAGCCCTTTGTCAGGCAGATGTAGAACTTAGCCCTGGAGCAGGGCACTCTACCGCTGCACCATTTATGGGCAGCTACTCCAGGCTAATTCTCGAGATACGGACGAGGCAGGGAATCTGATACAGTGCCACAGTGCCCCTGGGACCTCAGTCGTCTCTGTGCACCCTTGGAGCACGTGGATATATCTCCTGGTTCCATCACCCTCCCTTTGGTACTGTCTTCTGGGTCACTAGCAAGCATTTTTCTTTTTCCTTTGGGACCCTGTGTGCATTTGATGAGAGATGAGCAGAGCAGGGTATAGATGCCAGTGAGTACAGCTAAGATCCCATCTATGCAGTGCAAAAATATCCAACGATTCTATTAAAACCCAGTCCTACCGATGTCTGTCTGCTTCTTGAGCAAGTTCAGCCTTTCCCCAGGGCTCACCTGGCAGGCCTGTCGCTGTCCGTGGTGCTAATGGCTGTGGCTGCCTTACTTCCTTTGGCAGGAAGGATCAGGTTTCAGAAATCCAAGAACTAACTCATGTTCCCAGGCTTTAATGTGAAGCCACAGCTCTTTGTGGAAACACTGGACACTGTACATATGCCCTCCCTCTCCAAGCCTCACCCCTGCCCAAGAGACCTCCCTTGTTAGCTGGGCTAGAGGTTGGGGTAGGAGAAGAACTGGTCCTCCCTCTCTGCCTCCCACCTTCCCTTCCTCTTGGCTTCTTGCCCAATGTTGTTTCCATTCACACACACACACACACACACACACACACACACACACACACACACACCATGAAATTCAGCTATAATGAGGCAACCACGAACCCTCTCCAGCAGACCCTTCTCCTCCCAGTCAGGAGAGAGAAATGAAGCACAAGGCTAAAAGTGCAGCTGTGACAACACCAAAAGGGCTTCCTTCAAACTTGAATGCTTTTTGTTTCCCTGCCTTGTAAAGTGTGTGGAAGGAGCACATGGTCTTGGTAGAGTCTTTTGGGGGGGGGGGGGGTGCTGCAGCTCTGGGAGAAGGTGGCACCAGGATCATCAGGAACTAGAGAAGTCCTCCAGCCCCCAAACAAGGGGTCCAGCTTCCACAGGAGTCACATTCAGGGACAAGACTGCAATTCCCAAAGGGTTTTCCATGTGCTCATTCTTGAAAGGAAAATAAAAGTGTATTGCTAAAAAAAAAAAAAAAAACTGGTTTGGAGAACTCTTGGTCAAAAAATGTGCATGTGTGTGTCTGTTTTGCTGATGTATTTTCCAGAGTCTTTACTAGGCCGAAGGTCACTGTGCTATTTTTCTCTGACATATTCGGCCACATTTTATGTACTAATCAGAACATGGATTCTAGAACTTTTTTGCTTGAATTCCAATCTTGGCTCTGCCATTGACTAGCTGTCTTGCCTTCGGCAAGGTCCTTAGCCTCTCTGTGCTGCTGTCTCCTCTGTGAAATGTGAATAACAATAGAGCCTACCTCAGAGGGCTGCGTAAAAATTAAATGAGTTAATACATTGAGAGTTCTTAGAAGAGTGCCCAGCATGGAGTAAGCCCTACTGTTGCCTGATACTATTATTTGCAAGGGCACTAATATGTGTGAAACCCAGTCCAGGAAATGCTGGGTTAAGGCATTATCTCCGGAAGGCTTCCACAGAAATGTCACACAGCCTTTGCACAAGCTGTTTCATTTTCTCCACGTGGAACATTCCTCTTACTACTTCAAACTCCTGATGAATTTCTTTTAGCCTTCAAAACCCAATTCTCAAGTCTCCTCCTAGGAGTAGCCTTCCATGAATCTCTGAAGCAGAAGTTAGTAGTTAGTTGCTCTATAATCTTGGAGCAACATCTTGGCTTGTCATCCACCTTTGATTAGAGAATTTGCCACAATCAATTGCAATCATTACATTATATACCTCCCCCAATGTACTATGAGCTCTTTGAGAGCAAGAACTACAATCTATTTATCCCTAGCACCCCAGTGCATGGCATAACACCTGGGACAGCCATGGTGCTCATCATGGGCATAATTAATCAACTAATTCATTGTTCATGCTTGCACATTGCCAGGGAGAGTGACACATGAAGTCCTCTGCTGTTCACTAGCATGATGAGATGCAAAGTATGAATGGCTCATGTCCCTTCCTTCCCTCCACTTACCAGCTGTGTGACATTGAGCAAGTCACTTCTCTTCCCCGAACCTATTCCTCCTCTTAAAAAGTTAACAATGCTCCTTATCTCTTGGGATTTGAAGGAGGACTGGAGGCAAATGTCAACTCTGCCCATTGTTCTCCCCTCTACACCATACGTGCACACACATACTTTGGGCTTTTCTGGGTGAAGAAAAGAGAGGAAAAGGAAAGCAGGATCAAGGAATATGCAGGAGCAGGTGCAGGGAGAGGCAAGTGTGTTAACAATCCAATTTCAAGTACCCTGATACTTGCCCCCTAAGCACACATAACCTGACTGGCCTGTTAACTTCATGCAAGATTCTGGAGCATGCACTGAGAGGAGGGAAACTTCCAGAAGCTTACATCTCACAAAAATGAAAGCAGGAATTCACAGTGACATGGCTGGACCTTCACTTATGCTAAGTGAAATACTTCAGACAAAGACAAATTCCATATGATTTCACTGTATGTGTGGAATCTAAACAACAAAAATGAACAAACAAAAACAGAAGCAGACTCATAAATTCTGAGAACAAACTAGTAGTGGCCAGAGGGGAGGCGGGTGGGGGGATGGGCAAAATAGGTGAAGGGGACTAAGAGATATAAATTTCTGGCTATAAAATAAATAAGCCAGGAGGACGAAAAGTACAGCATAGAGAATATACACAATAATATTGTAATACTATTGTGTGGTGACAGATGGTGACTACATTTATCCTGGCAAGCACCGCGTAATGTATAGAATTGTCAGATCAATATGCTGTGTCCCTAAAACTAAGTAACGTTGTATGGCAATTATACTTCAATTAAAACAAACTGAGGGCAAGGAATTAATATCACTAAAGGAAGCCTCCCTCCTACAAGTCCAGGCCCTCCCAAGAATCTACAGTCACTCTCTCTCCCGGCCTCATTCTCCCTCTGTTAGATAATCACTAGAGCTCAAGATGGGAGAAGGCGAGTGGAGTGAGCATCTCCCTGGACAAGCCCTAGGAGGCAGACCAGGAGCAGGGACATTCTCTCTGGGCCCTAGCTCCTGTCCCGCAGGCACTCAGCCAGTCCTCAACTCATAGAGCAGAGATGCCTCCCCTGCTCTTGCTCTTCTCTCCTATTCCTTCCAGTGAGAGCAAAAATGGAATCATAGCTATGGGTTGGAGTTCACTGGCCCTCCCAAGAGAAGGGGACTCCCCCAGAGGCTAGTGCAATTCACTCACAAGGACCTGTGGAACCGGTGAGGACCTCTCAGTGCAAATAATGTTTCAAGTGGAGTTGGGCATGGTGGTCTTCTCCCACCCCAGCTGCCAACACTGGTCTCTAAGCTCTCAGCTCCAACCCACCACAACCCAGGCCTCATACCTTTCTTGTCCTACAAGACCCTGAAGAATCCTGCTCAGCCTCTGTGCCATACAACAAAGTCATTCTCTGAAAGTGAGCATAGCTACCAGGAGAGAGTAACCTATTGTGTTACTAACACTTTAGTCTGAATTAATATGACAGAGAATTTCTGAATGATGAAACACCTGTGCGGCCTGAGAGCTGGGTATCAGAGATGGGTAAAGGCTGGCAAGAGGAAAGCAGCATGTGAGGTGAAAGACAATGGACCCTGGTGCTGGGGCCGGGTTTAGATCCTGGCCTCTTACTGCAGGGTGACACCCTTTCCAAGCAGCACTTCCTCACCTGTCAAATCTGTGTCATGGCAGCACGTCCACTTCACAGGTGTGAAGAGGAGCAGATAAGATCATGAATTCAAAGTGCTGGAGGGTAATGAGCACTCAGAGCATTTTAGTTCATTCTCCCTGCCCTTCTCCCAGTGAGAGAAGTGTCATGAAACAGGGGACGGGGTAGAGGTGGGAGCCAGGCTGAGGCCAAGATCATGTGGTCCTGCTGGGAGATTTATTTTTCATCACGCTGGCCTAATGGTTTCAGGGGGTGGGGGGTAGATGTGGGGATGCTATTCATGGGCTCCCTTTCTAGCAGAGCCAGGGAAGGGGGCCTAGCCTACCTCTCACCCTTGGTCCCTTCTTCGCTGCCTGCCTGGAAATGCTCTGCCTAGCCCTCCTCAGCCGCCAGTCAGCAAAGCTACTCTACATGCAAGGGGCTAAGCCAGCTGGCTGAGTGTGGCCCATGTTGACACAAACACGGGAAGGGTCTGCGGGAAACATGGGTGGCCATGGCCTCTGTCTCCAAGAGGAATAGCGAGGGAGCTTCCGGACCAGGTGTCCCCATGACGCCATGGATGTGTGGGGAATGCAAGCAGGCCCAGGCCTGGGGTCACCAGCACCAGAGCAAGCGTGAGCCAGCCCTCAGGGCTTACAGGGGCTGAGCTCGGCCCAAGAGTCATTCCAGGTGACTGTATCGTCCTATGGCACCCTCACTCCTTGTGCCTCTCTGAGTCCTGGAGTGGAGAAAGGGGAAGATGTCTCTGCTGTGTGCCTGCTGTGCGCCCGGGCTTCGGCTTGTGATCATGAACTAGTTCCATTGAAAACTCTGCCAAACAGGCCCCCAGGGGGTGGTAAAATGTGCCCTCCAATCTGAGATTATTAGGGGAATCTGTGAATTTTGATGGGGAAGAAACACATCTTTATTATCACCCTAATTGGAATTTAGCATTTTCTTCCATTAGGAAAGGAAGCAAAGAACCACAAGAAGTGTTAGCAGTACTTGTAAGCTTACCACCGAGAAGCATCTCAGATATTCTCACGGCAGAGAACAGAAATTACAGATATTAGGACATAGACTCACATGACATATAGGCCCTCTGCAGTCTAGTTAACAGAAAGCATTAATAGAAAAAGCACACCCGGCATCGCATCATAAATTTGTGCTTTAACATATTTTGATAATCTTTAAACATTGTTTTCTTTTTAACTTGTGCATTTTACTTTATGCATAGGAAAGAATCTTTCAGAAGTGGGCTCCATGGCCTCACCAGGCTGCAAAAGGGGTCGTTAGTATAGGAAAGGTTAGGAACTTGTCCTCTGGGGCTGAGAGTTTCTGATCCTGGCCTGCACCATGCTGTGTGACCTTGAGCACAGAACTTAACTCCTCTGTGCCCCCATTGCCTATCTATAAAATGGGGATACTACTACTACTTGTGACATATGATGCTTGGAGGGTTCAATGTGATCAAAGTCTCAGCATACTGCCTGCTATACAGTGAGTGCCCTGATATCAAGTGTCTGTCATTCTGATTCATCGTCCCTTCCTGGGCACAGGGAGCCTGCCCAGCCCATCTGCAACAGGTAGGATTCCACCAGAGAAACAGAACCAACAGGGCATATATGTTAAGGGATTTGGTGGAATGAATTGGCTTTAGTGACTGTGAAGGCCGGCTAGGCAAATAAAAAAAATTATAAAGTAGGCTACCAGAAGGGCAAGCTGGAACTTTCTGGCATGGCTGAAGCTGCTGTCTGTCCACTGGGGCATTTCTTCTCAGGGAAGCCTTAGCTCTGCTCTTGAAAGTCCCTCAACTGATTGACTCAGGCCCACCCAGATTGTTGAGGTAATCCCTATTTTGAGTCAACTGATTATACAGACACTAATCACATCTGTAAAATACTTTCACAGCAACCCTAGATTAGCGTCTGATTAACTGGGAACCGTAGCCTCCCCAGGTTGACACAGACGACTGACCATCACACCCAAGAGAAGACAGGGAAGTCCAGAGAGGTTCACGTGGAGGGAGGGGACTTGGTGGGAGGGGTAAGAGTAGACCCACTCCCTTAACTCACCATTACTCCATGAGGCTTTTCATCTGGATCCTTGCTCAGGGCACTGCCACCTTTTTCGTGTAAGACATCTGGGACCCTCCAACGTGCCCCATAGACTTGGACCAGGCCTCACCCCAGACACCACGGTGAACCAGACATGGTTTGAGGGTCCCCTCGTCTGAAGGGGATAAAAGACAGGAAGGCGACCAGAGCCCCTCAGAAGTACACATCAGGTGCAGCCTTCACCCAGAGAAATAAGAGCCTCCTCAGGGTGGAATCTGGGCAGGGGTCTCCTGGGCTTGTCTGACCCACTCTGGACTGGAATCTGGATTCTAACTGCCAGGTAGACTTGACTCTTGGCCTCATAAGCCAGGGGCTTTATGAGGGAGCATATGTATTTTAAACATCACTGATCCAACGTCTCTGCTGAGAACCTTAGTTGAGCCCTGAGTTGGCAGGTTTCTGCTCCAGCCCTCCTTCTGGGAAGGGCAATGGGAAGCCCTCCTTCTCAGCTATTCCATGAACAGGTACAGGTGCATGCAGGTGGGGCCACAGCTCCTGTCTCTCTGAGGACAGTGTCTGCAGACATCCTTGTCCCCATGGCCCGGTGCACACCGAAGCAAGGGTCACTTCCTACTTGGGGTCCAAACTGAAAGGAGACCCAGAGGTATGCGGCCCCTCGACGCTTTCTGTTAGGCGCTCCCTGGTGGCAGCGGGCGGTTATTACCGCCCAGTCCCCCGCTGGGATTCATCCAGGTAAGGCCTCAGCCGCAGGACCGGTTGGTTCCGACTGGGGAGGCCAGGGGAGGGTTCCCGGAGAACAGGGGGACAGCTGATCCGGGTTTTATAAACCAGAGGATGAGAAAAGAAGGGCTTGGGGGCGCTTGGGTGGCTCAGTCGGTTAAGCACCTGCCTCCTGCTCAGGTCATGATCCCAGGGTCCTGGGATCAAATGCCACATCAGGCATCCTGCTTAGCTGGGAGCCTGCTTCTCCTTCTCCCTCTGCCTCTCCCCCCTGCTAAGGCGCACGCTCTCTCTCTCTCTGTCAAATAAATAAATACAATCTTTAAAAGCAAAGAAAAGAATGGCTTTGGGGGCCACATGCAAAGGCAAAGGGCATTCAGGAGAGGGCATCTTGAACCCCACAGCCTGGTAAAATATGAGCAGACCGAGAGAGGAGGGGGGTTACTTTCAGTCGGTAGAAATAAAGCAGGAGAGAGGAGGGGAATGAGAGAGCCTGTCGGGAATGCTGAAAGTGGGAACGAACCATTGCCAGACCCTGGGTCAATCTGAGCCCTCATTAATTTGGAAACCGGAGAGTCAGATTCTCTAAAGACAGTGGAAATTTTTGTTCTAAAGAACCCCTGTCAAGTCCCTGTTTATGTGACTCATAAAGTAGCCTTCCGGCAGAAAGAAACAGCTCACCAGTAACAGGAGAGCTCCTGGGACCAGAAGGGAACTAAGCAGGGAACCACCACCCGCATCTAGCTCAGGCCCCTTCCCAGTGATGGGGAGGCCTCCACCCCACCAGCACTACCTACCACCTAGAGAAGAACCAGAGAGTTTAAACATCACACCTTTCTACAGAATTATGATGAAGTTTGAAGGGGGGGCAGGGGGGCAGGATGCAAGGCATGTATGCAGCCCTTTGTCGTCTGTTTTCTTATGTAATCCTCATAACAACTCCTCCAGAAATAGGCTAGTTGCCCCATTTTATAGATGAGGAAGCAGAAGCTCAGAGAGATTAAGCAACTTCCCCAAGGTCACACTGCAATCGGGTAGCACCAGTGGCATCTGAACCCAGTTCTATGTGTAGCCTCACATCCTTTTTGCCGCCTTCCACAAAGCTTTGGACATTAGAAGCAAGTCTGCAAAGCCATCATTGCCCACTCTCACAAGGGCCCTGGCAGGGGGAGGGCGCGGCCCTCATGGTTATGATCCTAGGTATCATGAGTTCCGTTTGACACATGGTAAGACTGGGGCCTCAAAAAGAGACCCCGGGCCAGCTGTCATCAGCCAGGGGACCCTGTACAAGGCACCTCGGTGAGCCTTAGTTTCATCATCTGGACAATGGGACTAGCAGTATGCTGTAGACACCTCGGGTCCATGCCACCTCTGTGCACAGAGGGCCACCCTTCCAACTGCCAGCACCTGCATCTTTGTGTCCAAGATGCAGAAAATGCTGAGTGGCTGCCAGGACCTGCTCTGCTCCTTTTCAGGGAAGAGAGAAGCCTGGAGTTGGACCAGCCCCTAGCCAGCAGACGGTGGGAGCTGGTACAGAAGCACTCCTTCTAGAGACAACTCCGAGATGCATGTGGCACCCCTCGCCCAGCCCAGCCTCACCTTGCTTCTCCACTCCCCCTGGTGTCTCCTGGCCTCACCTCCCTGGTATTTGCCCTCCGGTCTCAGGCTCTGCTCCCTTGCAGCGTAGGAGAGCCACATGAGATTGGGCTTGTGCCCTCATCGCTCGCTGCTTTGTGCGCGGTGAAGGGGACATTGCATTGATAATACTTTGAGGGCAGGAGTTTATATCTCCTCTGTCTTCTGATCCCCAAGAATATGGCAGGTCCTGGGCTTCTACCTGCCTCTCTTGAAGTGTCTCAGGCTCTGGAGCACCCCCAGCAGGGCTTCTGTTTCTCCAATGAATGACCAGGAGCAGAACTCCAGCCCTTACCCGGCAATCCAGTCTGTCACTGGCTTCTGTGAGGCTGGGGGCAGGAGACATAGCTGACCATGGATCCTTTTTTTTTTTTTTAAGATTTTATTTATCCATTCATGAGAGACACAGAGAGAGACAGAGACATAGGCCAAGGAAGAAGCAAGCTCCTTGTGGGGAGCCTGGTATGGGACTCAATCCCGGGATCATGCCCTGAGCTGCAGGCAGATGCTCAACTGCTGAGCCACCCAGTGCTGCTGGCATGGCTTCTGATTAGGATTCTGTTCACATATCAGCTGCCTGGTCCTGCCATCTGACATCTGGAAAGACCCAGAGATGAGCTCTTCCATGGCCCTTTTTATTCCCCTTTCAGCAGTCTAGAAACCGGATGGGCTGGCAATGCCAACACTCCTGGACACAAGCCTGCCTTCCCTTCCAGACAGCCTTCTCTGCAGCTGCAGGACCGCCCTCCCAACTTTCAGCCCAGACCCCCATTCACCCCACCCTACCCCCAAGTGACGTCTACAGTCTGCAGTTCCTGCCTAGAAAAGGTGAGCTTTCATAAACATTGAGACTCCGCCGATTCTTAAAGAGGCCAGAGACAGCAAAGCTGAGGCAAAGGGGACAAGCCCCGCAAGGTGGGCTCTCCAGCACTGGCTGCAGGGTGACACATTCAAATGCAGAAGGAATCATATTCGGCCCAAAGGCAGGCCTAGTGGGGTGGGCAGGTTAGACTTGCAGTGGGGAGTCCACATGCATGCTCTCCAATTCCAGACAATCCTTCTTGCCTCTCCTCCACACTGTTACATCCTGGATTCAAACTCAGGCTGGTCTGAGTCCAAAAACCGTGAGCTTTTCCCCAGAACAGGGATAGGGATGAGGGTGGAAGAAAAAGCAGGCCCCTCTCCCTAACCACCTTCTACTTTGGCCTTGGGGTTGGAAGAAGCCACAGAGGCGGAGACCCCTCTCTGCCTCTAACAGCTCTAGCTCTGCCCACGGGGCTGGATCCTGTTTGCTGGGCCCACCAGGGTTCCTTTGCGTCTTCCCCTGGCCCGCAGGCCCCTGGCAGCAGTGGTCAGAGAGCCCAGCCAGCCCCAGCCAGCCCCCTGCCCACCCTGGGCCCTGCTCAGAGAACAAGGCTGAACTGATTCTGTCAGGAAGGGTTAGACTTGTCTCCCGGGCTGGCTGGATTCAGGGGGATGAGACAAATGCATTTGGACAGCCTGGATCCAGAGCAGTATCTGTCAAACATGCTGGCCACCTCTCCGGCAGGCAGCACACTCCCCAGAAAGGTCAAGCAGGCTCCCATCCATCCTGTCTTGAGAAGGCTGATGCCAGGGCCTGAGGAGATGGGAAGAAGCAGGTGTCTACAAGCCCAGGATCCTTGGGGGAAGGTGTCAGGACCACTGTGTCTAGGCCCCTGTAGAGAAGCCAAAAGTTAGCGCCTTCTCCCTGCCCAGGTGGACACCGGTGGGCATCTGATTCCAGGATATGGTTAGAGCAGTGCCAGCCCCACCTGGCTTTCGCCCCACCTGACATACTGCCCCTGGTTGAGTGGACGAAAGAAGGGTGATGACTGGGTGAACATGACAGGCCTCTCTCTAGCTCGCTTCCTGAGGACACTCCTGCCCTCCCTGACCCCTCTCTTGATCCCGGGACTCCAGGATTATGCCCTGGGCTGAAGGCAAACTCAACTGCTGAGCCACCCAAGCGTCCTACTTGGTGCCTTTCTTGAGCCCTTTTAAAAAATATTTCCTCCAGATGCAGACCCTCCAAGGTTGGCCCTGAGAACATCTCAGAGGTGGGAGGCTGCTGTCCCCACCCCAAGGACTTCCATCCTTTCCTCTGCTTGGTTACCTTAATATCAACAATCCCCAACCGTGCCCCATGAGGCCTGCTTGCTCCATGAAAACTGGCCAAAAAGTAGGCTCAGAACCTTTCCCACAAATCCCCACCCACGACATGAGATAGCAACACAGGGATCCTGCAGCAAGATTTGAGAAAGAACTGGGGGCCTGGGGGGTGGGGTAGTTAAGGAGCCCCAAGTCCTTAAAATCCAGCTACAAAAATTATGGCTTGCTCCCTGCCACCTTCTTGACCACTGCAAGGGCCCTGTCTCACCCAGTGCCCCCACTGGGCACTGGCTGAGCCCCCACACCAAGTCTACCAGACGCCACCAAGTACAGATTCAAGAAGAGAAAGCCAGCCCCATCCCTCTCCTCTCACCTACCTCCCGGAGGCCCATCCTTAGGCATACGGCTCACGGAGGTGGGGGGGGGGGGCACTCTGCTGGAAGCAGCTCCCTTCCAGCCTCTGTCAACAGGTTGATGGCCTCACTGTAGGGCCACAACAGGGAGACAGCGACTCAGTGCAACACAACCACCCCAAACCCAATCAGAGGAACCCATGCAGCAGCCAGGGCAGCTGGGCCAGGCAGCGCAGCAAGGATCTGTCCCCCTTCAGTGGAGAAGGCACGGTGGGGAGGTGAGTGAGGTTAATCAGAGGGTCACAAGGCTGGATGGAAGCTCGGCCTAGAACTTCTCCACCTGGGCCACCCACCTGCGCTGCCCAAAGAGTTCTGCTCCCCCGAGGACCCCCGTGCACGCTCCCCAGAAGGAAGCTTTAGCAGCTGTTTCCAAGCGAAGCCAAATGTGTGTGCAATGTTTCCTAATGAATGCAAAGGCTGTCTGAGGCACTCCAGCCCCCTCATTTAGCTCTGAGGTGTAATTAATACATAAATTAAGCTCCTGCAGACTCACAAACGCCCAGGAAAAAAAAAAAGAAAAATATAATTAGTTTGCCCATATGACTCCATCTGTCAGCTCTGAGCACAACGCCTCCTAGCAAATCCTGAGGGCTTCGGCCGCATTGGCCATGCCAGGCGCTGCTCCTGCCCTGCTCTGGGGAAGTGGGCTCTTGGTGGCAGCTGGGGGGTGGGGGGCTCTGGTCCTGGGCGTCCTGGCTCTGGAGTCCATGCACCGCAGGCCAGGAGCATCCAGAGACCTGCCGATGGGGCCCGGGGGGGGGGGGGGGGGGGGCGGGTGAGGGGCGGTAATAAGGGCAGCCACGGGGAGTCTGTGTCTGTGTCTTTAGCCGAGTCCTTCTCTGGGCCGAATGTGAAGCTGGGGGAGTGGGGAGCAGAGAACTGCAATGGGTAGAGAGTCGTCCTCCTCCAAACTGTCATCACTGTCACATATTATCTACAAGAAGGGACAGGCTGGGAAGGGTAAGGGGAACTACAGAGGAAGGAGACAAGGCACAGGGGCTCAGAGACAGAAATCATGGTACAGGGTAGAAATTAAAAACTCTCTACAGAGGAAAACTATGAAAAGGGAAAAAGAAAAAAAACAAAAATTATCCTTCCATATTTATGTATGATAGAAATGGTATCCCGAGAGCTTTCACGTACAGCATGTCACCAGGGTTTCAGCACTTGGGGAAGAGGACAAGCGAGGTTTTTTCTCCCCCAAATTATTTATGTTACATATTGATTTAAAAACATTTAAGTAAGAATATGAAGTGAGGGATGCCTGCATGGCTCAGGAGTTGAGCGTCTGCCTTCACCTCAGGGCATGAAACCGGGGTCCCAGGGTCGAGTCCCGCATGAGGGTCCCTGCAGGGAGCCTGCTTCTCCCTCTGCCTATGTTTCTGCCTCTCTCTCTCTCTCTGTCTCTCATGAATAAATAAGTAAAATCTTTTAAAAAAAAAAAAAAAAAGAATATGAAGTGAAAAAACTTCATGTTTTTTCTCTGGTGACATGCTGTACGTGTACCCCCAAATATTTCTCCTCCTCAGTCC
Source organism: Vulpes vulpes (assembly GCF_048418805.1). NCBI lineage: Eukaryota > Metazoa > Chordata > Mammalia > Carnivora > Canidae > Vulpes > Vulpes vulpes. The sequence goes on along the minus strand of NC_132784.1, from coordinate 10,934,914 downwards.
CCAGGGGATTATTTAATTAATAGTTTATCCTTTTATTGTGCATCCTTTTGTTTTGTAAGACTCATATATTCATTTTAGGAAGAGAGAGAGAGAGAGAGAAGGGAGAGTGCAAGCAGGGAGAAGGACAAGCAGACTCCCCGCTGGGTGCAGAGTCCAACCCGGGGCTTGATCTCACCACCCTGAGATCATGAAAGTCAAAATCAAGAGTCAGAGGCTTAACCAGTTGTGCCACCCAAGTACACCATGTTGTATATCCATTTTCAGTGCATTAATATTCAGGGAAATGATTATTAAAAAGGGGAATTGTACTATGTATGTGATTTGGCGACTTTCTTGCTAATTATCAGTTTCATGCAGGATCACATGTGCATTTTTCCACCCTTATATTTTTTTACGATTTTATTGATTGATTCATGAGAGACACAGAGAGGCAGAGACACAGGCAGAGGAGGAAGCAGGCTCCCTATAGGGAGCCCAATGCAGGACTCGATCCCAGGATCTTGGGATCACACCCTGAGCCAAAGGCAGATCCTCAACCACTGAGTCACCCAGACGTCCCTCTACCCTTATTATTTGAGCAAAAGCACCACACTGCAGCGTATGAATTGGCTTACACGTATTTTATTTATATTTACCACTTGATTTATATAATCTTGTTTTGATGGATTTGGAGCTTATTTCTAAATTTAACCCTTGTAAATGAACCTGTGGAGACATTTAGGGTTGGTATTTTCTTGCATATTTTTAAAGACCGTATTTTTCAGAGCAGTTTTAAGTTCATAGCAAAATGGAGAGGAAGGTACAGAGATTTCTCATATGCTCAGCCTTGTCTCCACACATGCTCAGCCTCCCCCGTTATCAACACCCCCCACCAGAGTGGTACATTTGTTACAGTCAATGAACCTATGCTGACACATCATTATCACCCAAAGTCCATATTTACATTAGGGTTTACTGTTGGTGTCATACATTCTATAGGTTTGGACAGATGTTTAATGACCGATATCCATTGTTATAGTATCACACAAACTATTTTCCCGGCCCTAAAAACCTTTCATGCTTTGACTATATTTTTCTTATTTTTAAAGATAGAAGTAAAACAAGATGTAGAAAGATCAAGTGACTTGTCTGAGAGCTGAGTAACTAGGACATGGCAAATCCCACCTGTAGAAGAAAGGAGAAGGAGAGGCAGGTTCAAGAAAAGAGGCAAAAAAAAAAAAAAAAAAAAAATCAGGGTGAAGGGCAGAAGATTGGATACTAAGAAGGCCAGCAGAAATTATCTTTAAAAAAAAGAGATTAAAATGTTTTTAAAGCCACATCTGTTAAAGCAGTTCCTTGCAACCTTGTACATAATTATGAGAAATTGGACCCACCTAAGTGTTCAGCCATCCAGGGGAGATTGGACATCTAAATCTGTGAGCAATGTTTTACTCCTGTTAGACTGGGGACAATGGCCCTCTGTGAGGCTCCTGTTGGGGACTGCCCCCAGCCTGGCCCTGACCTGATGCCTCTCCCACCTGACACTCACCTCCAACTCACAGAGAGCAGGGGCTGGTCTCATCTTCATCCCCTGCTCTGGTCTCAGCTCACCACGTGGCTCCTGCCCCTTGACACATAGCCATGGCCCCCACCAAGGCCATCAGACTTGCAGGTAAAGGAAGCCCAGTGCACACATCCAGACTCTCAAGTTCTCTGAATGGTGCACCCACCTGTCACAAGTCACAGCACACCAGGATCAAATGACGAGGCTGCTCTCTCCTGGAGGTGACCTGCCCCAGCTCCTCCTCCAAGGTCACAGGGGACCAACATACCACCCATCAGGGCCTATCAGCAATACTGGGGCGCCCAGTGGGAAGCTCTGCTCTGCAACATTCCAGTTACCCCCCTTCACCCTTGAAGTGCTTCTCTTTGGGATGGTGGTGTCCTTGTGCTTCTGCCCTTTTCAAGGGAGGCAGAATTCTGTATGGCAGAATGATGTCATGAGTTCCCACCTTTCACAATTATGCATGTTTCTGGTCACCCTCAAGATATGCAAACTTGCTTATTTTTCTATATAGGAAGTAGATCATCAATAAATACATAGATACGCTAGAAAGCACAAGCAAAATTATACACTAAAGAGGAAGATATGTTGATAAGATAAATATTTCCCAGAAAATGTTTTCATTTTACTCATTAATAGCACTCAGTAAAAGCCCTTTCATGTTCTCACTAAAAGATACTAGTAATAACACAGTGAGAGCAAGGTGATTGAAAATGTCAGATCTGATTAGTGGGTCACATCTTCTCCCCCTTCTTGTGTCTGATGGAGTTCCTCCCAGGAGCGGAATGTCAGCTCTGCCACCTTCGTTTTGTTCGTGTGTGCTCTCCTGGTCAGGACCCTGGTCAGTCCTTGGTGACTTTGCAGACACCTTTCTAAGTCTGTGCTTACATTGGGAGGTTTGTTTGGTCAATGGACCTACCTGAGTGTGTGAAACTGCATGCGTTCTGATCAGCTAGATTTTTTAGCCGATTTCTTATTTCGGTTTAAAAAACAAACAGACTTATTTCATTTAGCATAATACCCTCTAGGTCCATCCACGTTACCACAAATGGCAAGATCTCATCCTCTAATATGGCTTCATAATATTCCATTTGTGTAGACAATATACCACATCTACCTTATCCACTCATCTATCTGTAGACACTTAAACAGCTTTCATATCTTGGCTATTGTGAATAATCCTGCAGTGAACATCAGGGTGTGTATATTTTTTTGATCTAGAGTTTTTGTTTCCTTTGTGGTCAATACCCTGTAGTGGAATTGCTGGATCATAGGGTAATTCTGGTTTTGAGGATCCTCCATACTCTTTTCCACAGTAGCTACACCAACTGTTTGCATTCCTACCAACAGTACACGAAGATTCCCATTTCTCTGCATCCTCACCAACATCTGTTGTTTCTTCTGTTTTTGATTTTAGCCATTCTGACAAATGTGAGGGGGATATCTCATTGTGGTTTTGATTTGTGTTACTCTGATGATTAGTGATGTTGGGCATCTTTTCATGTGCCTATTGGCCATCTGGACATCGTCTTTGGGAAAATGTCTATTCAGGTCTTCTGCCTATGTTTTAATAGGACTCTTTGGGGTTTTTTGGTGTTGAGTTGTATGTTATTTATGTATTTTGGATACTAACCCTTTATCAGATATGTCATTTGCAAACATCTCCCATTCCATAGGTTGCCTTTTTGTTTTGTTGATGGTTCCTTTCTCTGTACAAAAGCTTTTTATTTCAATGTAGCCGCAATAGTTTATTTTTGCTTTTGTTTCCCTTGCCTCAGGAGACACATCTAGAAAAATGTTGCTATGGCCGATGTCGGAGAAATTACTGCCTGTGCTCTCTTCTAGGATTTTTATGGTTTCAGGTCTCACATTTAGGTCTTTAATCTATTTTGAGCTTATTTTTGTAAATGGTTATGAAATGAATACGTCATAGGAATAAAAGACAACATAGAGAGTATAGTCAACGGTATTGTAAAAGCGTTGTATGGTGACAGATGGTAGGTACACTCATGATGAGCACAGCGTAATGTATAGAGGAGTTGAATCCCCATGTTGTACACCTGAAATGAATGTAACATTGCATGCCATCTATACTCAAGTAAAACATATTTCATATACATATATATATGATCTGGCTGGCAAGCTGGTGCTGGCCCTAGGCTTGGGGGGACCATCTTGTTTCCTTACCACAGGCTATTTGAGAGAACTTATGGCATGGCGATGGCTTCCCCCAGAGCAAGGTATACAAGAGGTAAGGCCTGTCCTGACCTAGCCTGGGAGGCCGCACACTCTCACTTCTGCTCATTTCTGCTACACTATGTCGGCCACAAGGGCCAGCTGTGGAATGAGACCCAGGTATGGGTGAGTACAGGAGGCAAAGGTCAGTGGGGCTGTCTTGGAGCCTCTGGCAGCACTTACTAGCTGTGTGAGCTCAGGGAGGTGTCTATGCGGCTCTGTGCTCTGTTGCCTTGTCTACAAAATGAAAGAGATGATAACTGGAACTCGTTTATTAAACAGACTAAACTGCACTAAAGCATAAATGGCCTTACTTTCTCCCTCCTGGTCACTTTTCACCTGGATGCTGTCCCTGGAGGACATTCTAGGCCAATGTCCAGTCCAGTTCTCTTTATAACTTTACCCTCACCTCTAGTCAATCACTTGTTTCCTCTGCCATTGTCCAGGCCAGGCCTCTGGGTCCTACAGCAAGGTGGGAGGTGGGGACATTGGATCTGCCTGTTACTCCCCAATCTCCCCTCTGCTCCTCCTCCCCTTTCTCCTTCAGGGAGTTGGGCTGAGAGGATGGAGTGAGAAGAGTGGTTGTCCCCTCCTGACCAGGTACTGCCAGTAGGGTGAGCACATCCTGTGTGTCGGATGCCCTAATGCCACTCTCTGGGGCATGAGCAGATCCTTTGATGGGTTTTCTAAGAACTGCATGGCTGCAGAATCCTCTGACATGGATGATTCCTACCGTGGAGCCCTTCTGCTGCCCCTCCCACACTCCATCCCAGAGAGGACACCTCAGCCAGCTCCTTGCCGCCCGCCTGTCTCCCACCAGGAATGAGGTGCTGGCCTGCCCTGCTTGCAGGTTCCCCACTGGCTGAGATGTCTTCTCCTGGGCCCCTCCTTAGCTTCAAAGAGGCCAAGACCCACTTCCTTGCCACAGGAGGAGAGCAGGGATGACGGGAGCCTCTCCAGGATGACTTTGTCCCAGATCAGCCACTCTCTACCTGCCCTGTCTCTAGCTCCATCTCTGCTTACAGAGTCCGGGAGAGTGTGTTTGACAAGTGCGTCACCTTGTTAATAAACCCTGGATTGGTTCTGACTGCCCCATCATTTTCTGTTCTGTGTAGAGTAGAGCACTAGGTAGCCCTGTTACCCAGCTTCTACTCACAGAAGTCCCATTTCCAAGGTAACAGGCCAAGTCCCACTGCCTGGGGCTACCTGCCCATGCCTGGGTCCTGGTGTGAAGGATCAGTGGGAGGACGCTCTCGCCCTGTGACCACTTGATGTCGCTGTCCCCAGGGCCTTTACACTCTTCCCTCTACACACAGGTGTCCATGCTACCCTCCCCTCCTCCCCGCCCCACAACCTTCAGTCCCTAGGTCACCCCCTCTGCTCCCCTGCAGACTTAAACACAGCTGCAGGAAAGCACATTGCCCTGGGCAGTAGGCACAGGACCATGGAGAACATTCGGGCCCTGTCTCAAGGAGCTCCAGGTGAGGTGGAGACCCGCAGAGGTAAAGGATGCAGGGAGATGATGCCAGCATAGAGTGTGCACAGGCCCACTGTGGTACAAGAAAGAAGAATTGATTCTGCTGATAGGTAGAGGGGAGGCTCCCACTGAGGAGGGGCAGCTGGACCCGTCAACCCCAAGCTGTAGTTGACTCTTCCTCCCCCACCTCTGCTGATTCCTGCTGATAAGACCATATGGTCAAGGAGTGGGGGTGCTTTTCCCTGACAGGGTGACCCAAGCCGGGATGCTACCACCTTCCTGCACTCAAATAAGTCTCCACTGGGAAACTGAGAGGGGTAAAACTAGAGAGGAAGACAAACCACGAGAGACTCTTAACTCTGGGAAACAAAGGGTTGCAGAAGGGGAGATGGGTGTAGGGATGGGGTAACTGGGTGATGGGCACTAAGGAGAGCATTTGATGGGATGAGCACTGGGTGTTATACTATATGTTCGCAAATTGAATTTATATAAAATATTTTAAAAAAACAAAAACAAAAGCACTAATGTCTCCACAAAAAACTCCTAGAGAAACAAAATAGCAACAAAACAGCTAACATTAAGTGCCTGCTATGTTCCACACACTTCCACATGCTTTCTAAATATTGACTTACTTAATTTTCACCAATAACACATCCCTGTCTTATGGATGAGAAAATGGAAGTTCAGAAAGGTTAAGAAACTTGCCCGAAGTCGCATGACTGGTGTGACAGAAGCAGGATTATGAACTAGGGCATGAGTTTGGTCCCAACCTCACCCTTTTTGAATTTCTTGATTTTTCTAAAGGAAAAAAAATCCAAATATACACAAAAATGGAACAATATAATAAAACCTCCTGTGCCCTTCACTCAGCTTCGACAATGATTAACTCGTGGACAATTTTGTTTCACATATATTGGCACCCACTATACTCCTCTTGTATTATTTTGAAGTAAATTGCAGACATTATATGATTTCATTCGTGAATATTTCAGGAAAATTTCCTAAAAGACAAGAACTCTTTTTTAAAAAAAAAAATAGTCACGATACCATTATTTTGCCTTAAAAAATTAACCATAGTTGCTAAATGTCATCAAATATTTAATCACTGTTCAAATTTCCAATTGTTTCACAAATGCCATATTCTTATCACAGTGTGTTTGAATCAAAATAGAAATTAGATCCATGCACGGCTGTTGGATTTATATTTTTTAAGCTTCTATTAGTCTATGGGTTCCCTCAACTCTCAATTCTTTCTGTCTCTGTCTCTGTTTCTCTCCCTTTCTCAGTGCTGTCATTTAACTGCTGAAAAAAACTGGATTGATTTTCCTCTTAAATTTCCCAGAGTCTGGATCTTGCTGATTGCAAATCCCCCACCCCACCCTCCCTCACACCCGGTGAAGATTACTCATTCCTGTCTTCTGCATTTCTGCAAATTACCAGTTGGATCTTAATCAGGTTAGGGTTGGAATTCTTGGCAAGACTATTCCAAAGGTGGCATGGTGCTCTCCCCCACAGGGAGGCACGTTGTACCTAACTATGGTGATAGAAGTGATTGATGCTCAGTGCTTAGATCTCTATTTCACCAGAGGTTGCAGCATGGTGATATTCCAATTCTACTGTTTCTGCCTCATGTGCTTTTATGAAGAGATACTTTCTCTCATCTACTGTTTGGTCACCAGGTGGTATGATTTATATGGAGAGGCAGGGTGGTTCATTCTCTCCCTTTATCTACCAGTTTTCAATGCAATATATTCATTTACTGGCATCCTCTGCAGTGATCAAATAGATCTGGGTTTCTTGGGAGTTCGGTTTTGTTTCAGAAGTCTCATTTTAAACACGTGGAGTTACGTATATCAGGTGGTTTTCAATTCATTGTAGTTATTAGGATTAATCATGCTCAAATTAATCCCATATTTGGTCAGGGGGGACTCCAAGATAGGGCTGGCTCCTGAGCCCTTGGGACAGGGTCAAGTAGTGTTTAAAAATGTCTTTGTTTTGTGATCTGATAAGCTGTCCCAGGCTCCCAGCTGTCTCTTGTACCCTCTACACACAAATATCTCCCACATCTCTCTCTGGACATCTAAATATCTTTGCATCATGATTGTTTATCTCATAGCAGAGCATAAGGGAGAGTCATGCATTGGGATACAGACTACTCAGACTTTCTCAGAGACAGAGATCAGCCTTCCACACCTCCTAGCCCCCACCTGCACACCCACAGTAAGCTTCCATCTACCACACCTGGAACAGAGATTTACTAAGTCCATTGGATTATTTGGCAGGATCCTCACTCTTCCCTTCTTCCAAATTCCTGCCCCCATTATGGGGCTGCCCATCTCACCATCTCTTTGAGGCACCGTTGGCCTCCATCCACTCCTCACATAAATGCCAACTCCACTGTCCTCTAAGCTGCTGATATACCTTCTGGCCTATCCAGTGAGACGGCGGTTCAGAGTGACCCCCACGCTTGATCTGGTTTTAAGTCCTCTTCTCTCTCTGTGGCTGCCCCCACTGGAGTCTCCCTGTCTTCTAGTCTCTGGGTCCTCCACCTTGTCACTCCTTCATTTGTTGGGTCCAGCTCTCGTCTCTCTGGGAACTGTGCTCTCACACTCAATGGCATGATCTCTGACATTGGCTTTTGCCACCCTTAAGTCTGGTCTCTGGCCACCATCACCCAGGTAGATGTCTTCAGGCCCTGTCCACACCTGACTTTCATCTTTCCTTCTCTTGTTCTGCTCGTCTGTGCAGGGGACCCACTGGCCTGCCCAGATTTCTGCCTCGACAGGAATGCACCCAGAACAGGCTGAGCCACTGTTCTGGGAAGAAAACTGAGCAAGGCCATTCCTCCTGTCGAGGCTACCAGGGGAAGTGCTGGAGGATAAGAAGACTGAGGCAACAGGTAACCTGCTCACATGACTTGTGAGCATTCTCAAGCCCTGAAAAAAGCTGGATCAGGTGCCAGGGTATGGCCAATGTCTGGCTTCCCCACTTTGGCAGGGAGTGAGAAGGGGTATATGGGTCAGCACCCCACCAAACTTCCTACCCCCAGCACCAGGCTTCCATCCCCAGCCAGTTAGTCAAAAACATTCTCAGAACCTGCCATGCAGCAGGCACTCTGCTCTGTGCTGGGGACACTGCTGGGCTTGGGGGAGGGGGGGGAACCCATATAGATGGCCCTATTCTTGCTTCCAACCAGCTCCCAGATCATAGGAGCACCATGAAGCAAGACAGGTAAGCCTCTGTCAGGGCAGGTTCCCTGGTGTTCCATAGAACTGGAATAGAAGAGAATTCCACACCCGTGCTCTGCCCCATTTTTGGTCCATTTGGAGGTCACAGGCAGCACTGTAATACCTTCCTGGTCCAACTAGCTGAGTTGCCCACTCCCTCCAAGACTGTTTTTGAGCAAAGACATGTCACCATGGACACCCATATGGGGGAACCAGCAACCCACAATACTATCCCCCATACCACACTTGGGAGATCAGATTGAAAAACTGAACACCCTCTCCTGGATTAGAAGACTCAATATTAATATTACTGAGTATTAGCATTAATATTAGCACTAGTATTGATATTAGGTTATAATATTAATATTATAAAAGGCTCAAACAACCTAAGTGATCTATGGATTTAGCATAATCCCTACCAAAATCCCAATGGCAATTTTTACAGGAATTTTTAAACATCCTAAAAATCATATGGAATCTAAAGAGATACCAAATAGTCAAAGCAGCCCTGAAAAAGAACAAAATTTGAAACCTCATACTTTCCTAGTGCAAAGCAAAAGTAATCAAGATAGTGTGGTACTGGCATAAAGACAGACATATGTACCAATGGAATAGAATAGAAAGTCCAGGAATAAACCTTTGCATATATGGTCAGATCATCTTCAACAAGGCTGCCAAGACCAGACAATGAAGACAGCACAGTCTCTTTAACAAAAGGTGCTGGGGAAACTGGATATTCATATGCAAAAGAATGAAGTTGGACCTTTACCCCATACCATATACAAAAATTAACTCATACTGGATTAAAGACCTAAATGTTACACCAAAAACTAAAAATCCCCTAGGAGAAAACACAGAAGAAAAGTTCCAGGAGACTGAGTTTGGCAATGACTTCATGAATATGACACAGAAAGCAGAAGCAAAGGGACACCTGGGTGGCTCAGTCGGTTAAACATCCGCCTCTTGATCTCAGCTCAGGTATTGATCTCAGGGTTGCAAGTTCAAGCCCCACATTGGGTTCCACACTGGGCATGGAGCCTACTTTAAAAAAAATAATAAAGCAGAGGCAAACAAAAACAGACAAGCATAACTGCACCAAACTTAAAAGCTTCTGCACAACAAAAGAAACAAACAAAATGGAAAGATAACCTACAGATTAGGGGAAAATATTTGTAAACCATGTATCTGGTAATGTGTTAATATCCAAAATATATAAAGAACACATACAACTAAATATCACGAATATAAACAATCTGATTAAAAAATTGGCAGAGAAACCGGAAAAGGCATTTTTCCAAAGGAGACAGACAGAGAAACTGAAAAGGCAATTTTCCAAAGGGGACACATAAAAAGATGCTCAACATCGTTAATCATCAGGGAAATGCAAATCAAAGCCACAACGAGATATCACCTCATACCTGTTAGGATGGCTACCATCAAAAAGACAAGAGATAACAAGGGTTGGCAAGGATGTGGAGAAAAGGGAAGACTTGTGCACTGTTGGTGGGAATGCAAATTGGGGCAGCCACTATGGATATGGAGGTTCCTCAAAAAAATGAAAAATAGCACAACCACATGATCCAGCAATGCCTCATCTGGGTATATATTTAAAGGAAATGAAATCAGTACCTTGAAGAGATATCTGTACTCCCATCCTCACTGCAGAATTATTCACAATAGCCGAGATATAGAAACAACTTGTCGGTCAATGAATACATGGATAAAGAAAATGTGAGATAGAAAGATAGATTAAAAAAAAAGAAAGATAGATAGATAGATGGAATATTATTCTGCCTTTAAAAAAGAAAGAGATTGTCAATTGCGACAACGTGGATGAAAGTGGGAGACATTGTGCTAGGTGAAATAAGCTGGACACAGAAAGAGAAATACTGTATGATTCCACTTACATATGTCACCTGAGTAGTCAAAATTGGAGAAACCGAAACAGAAAGGGGGAGGAGGCTATAGAGATCCTCTGGTTCCCAGGGGCTGGGGGAGGCAGATAGAGATATTTAGTGGGTACAGAGATTCAGTGTTGCTAGATGAAGAGCTCTAGAGATCTATTGCGTAACAAGGTGAACGTACTTACCACCACTGAATTGTACACCTAAAAACAGTCAAGATGGTAAACTTCATGTTATGTGTGTGTCAAATGACAACCACCACAAAAATGGAACACTCTCCAGCAGCATTATTCTCTGTGAATTCTCTGAGGACCGTCCCCTTTCCCTGGGACCCTGCCATGGGTGGTAACTGTGCCCCGTGGGTTGTTACTCTACCAAGTCCTCTTGCCCCTGGAATCCGTCAAAGGATGCGGTCCCTGGATTTGGAGGGGGTGGTGGTTGAGACCAGGGCTGGTGTCCTGTCACCAGCTGGACCCTGGGCGATCCCAGACTAATGCTGCCTCGGTTCTAAGCAAGGCTATAGAGTCTCCCATGGCCAGCCTCAGTAGCCCAGTTGTAACTGCCCCCCCCTCCCCATATGGCTGGCCCATCTGCCCCGAGCCCCAGAGAGGCAGCCCAGACAGTCTCCTAATGGAGGGTTGAAATTGTTGGCAAGACAGAAAGTGGAGATGTTTCAAGAGACTTGGCGGGTTAGGGAAGGCTAGAGAGAAGGTCAGGAAGCAAAGCAAAATGTGTTGCTTGATTTTATTTAAAATGGGAGGAGAGGGCAGCCTGGGTGGCTCAGTGGTTTAGTGCCACCTTCAGTCCAGGGTGTGATCCTGGACCTGGGATCCAGTCCCATGTCAGGCTCCCTGCATGGAGCCTGCTTGTCCCTCTGCCTGTGTCTCTACCTCTCTCTGTTTGCCTCTCATGAATAAGTAAATAAAATTAAATAAATAAAAATAAATAAAATGGGAGGATAGAGGGGTGCCTGGGTGGCTCAGTCAGTTAAATATCTGCCTTCAACTCACATCATGATCTCAGGGTCCTAGGATCTCTCCCTCTCTCTCTCTGAAATAAATAAATAAACAATCTTTTTTTTATTTATTTAAATGGGAGAGTTGAGAGTGGGGGGGGGGGGGAGGAAGAGCCTATTAGAGATCCACAGAGGGAGACACTGAGGCTCTGAGGGTGAAGCAGCTCTTCAGCCAGGGCTCTCCTCACACCACCTGCCCCCTGCAGACCCTCTGGGTGCCTCAGGTTAGGGTAGAGGCACCCACAGGAGGTTGTTCATTCCAGGCTGCCTGGTGCTCCCAACCACAGCACTGCCCACCTCCCCCTATGCCAAGAAGCTTAACTTTATATTCTTAAAAGCTCTGGATTATATTTATATAAAGGGCATTACATACTCAAATTTTGAAAGTAAGATGACAGCATAAGAAAATAAATAAAAGTCAAAAATGGGTTGAAGGAATTATTTACACAGTTTTCCACTTTACCATGCCAAGAAGAACACTTTCCTAATTAGCCTCCTTGTAGGGAAATATCAGATACTTGCTTTCTTAGTTCTATCATCATTTGACAAGGAAAAGAAGAAGAAGAAGGGAAGAACCTACAATATATGATGATATGTTTGAAAATGAAGTGCGCTCGTGTATGCACAGGGTTTTTCTGGAAGGCTATGCAGGAACTGGTAAAGCGTTGCCCCCAGGAAAGGGCTGAGCAGATGATGGATGCAGGGGGAGCGGGGCAGAAGGAGGCTGATGTTTCGTGATAAATACTTTCATACCGCTTTCATTTCCTATCATGTGCATTATTACTTTTTTCCTCTGGACGGGGAGCTTGTTTTTGTTTTGTTTTGTCTAAGGAAGCAAATTTTATCAATTAAAAAAATGACAATGACATTTAGCCACAGTGCCACCTCATATCAACTGATATACATGCAGATTAAATGCAAATAGGGGGGTGGCCTTAGGGCTGGTTATTGAGCAGCTCAACAATATGACCAAAGACCAAGTCCTCTCCATCTTTCTGCTCTGTCGTCTCGGCCTGTCGACTTGGTCCTCAGGATTCCTAAGCTCATGGCGACAAGAGTCAGACAAATGATAAAATAGGACAGTGCCCAGAGGTGGAAAAGAGGCCATTTCTTCCTGGGGTATATTTTTAGGAGTAAAGAAACCTTTCCCAAAGCCCTTTTACAAACATTGCCCACATACCTCCTCGGGCCAGAATTACATGACATGTCCATGCCTGAGCCAGGCGCCGGCAGGGGAAAGGACCACTCTGGTCATCTTAAAGCAAGCAGTGGGCCTCAACCCATCAGACCCAACTAGCCATCTTGAAAATAATTATTTTTAAAACAACCCCCCTTCGATCCAGAAACAAAATTCATAGATGACATAATTTACCTATAAATACACATTTCAAAAAAGAACCAAAGTATGCTTTAATTATAACATAAAGGAGAAATTAAAAGTAACTTATAATAAATGAATATACCTTTTAATAAGCCAATGCCCAGGCTACATACCATCTAGAGTGAATGGAGTCATGAGCGGCTTGCAGCGACACACGGAAATGCCAAGGCTGTGACAGCCACAAATGCAGACAGATGCAGGAGATGACTCAACTAGCACAAGGCCATTGCCACAGAACAGCACGATTTTCCAGAACGGTGAAGAACTCTTGATAAAGTTTCAAGCAATACACTATGCATCTTCCCTTGACTTACATGGCAGTTACATCGCTAAGGAAGTCAGGGTGTACCAAAAATGTGCAAAAAGAAACTTGGAGTTTAATGTCAAATACAATGAAGCTCTAGGCTTGGAAATGATTGGTTCTTTTCTAACCTGTATGAATGTCTCACGCACATCAAAAGTCACATGGGACATGGGAACCTTTTCTCAAGAAGGACTGTCCCACATATGGTGGGATATTTAGCATTTTATAGTTCCCTCTCATTTCAGTGCATGTAGCAGGGGCCCTCCCTGCAAAGCCTCCACCAGTTTCCAGAACACGCTTAGGGAATGGCAGCAGCCCCTTTGAGACTGGGCTTAGACTACCCAGTGCTCCTGACCCACGTGACTTCACAGAGCTTGGTGCCTGAACAAAACTGGCTTTTCATAGGAAACACACAAGGTAACTGAGGTTAAATACACAATCAGCAGTCTGCTAATCACAGGTAACGTTTGGACATATTTGTTTCTAGAGTTTTCAACAGTATACCTATTTTAAAACACAAAGAATATCTCATTGACTGATGGGCAGAGCTCATTAGGAATAAATGAGAAATGGCTGTTTTTAATCGCCTGGCTATTCTTTGGTTTGGCTCTGTCAGTGTCGCCCTCCTAGTCCCAGAGGACAGCTCAGGCAGTCCTGTGGCTTTTCTGTCACTTTGAGCTATCCTAACCCCAGTGGCATTTTCAAACAATGAAAGCACAGCTAGTCTTGTCTACACTGAGCAAGACTCCATCTGGCATAAGCTTCTTCCTTCCTCCTGCTCGGACCCACCCCCAGCACAGGATGAAGGATGGACCTGTTGCCTCCCCAAGGAGTTTCTCAATGTGAGTGATGCACTGATGGTTTGTGATACCCTCTGTCCAGCTCCCAGTGGTTGATTCTTCATAGCCTTTTCCTTGGGGGACTTTCTCCCCCACAGAAGGCAGGTCTCTTGAGTGGGTTTCTTTCAAGACAGTTTAAGCCCAACCTCTGGGGGGTCCCTTTGGTTCCTAGAAAACGTGTGCCTCTTTCACTTGCCCAAGAGTGGAAGCCCATCTCAGCAAATGACTCTCCCTCCTTACCTGACATCACAGCTCCAGATCTGTCTCCCACCTGGAGAGTTCTCCAGAGAGGAAGCAAAAGCCCTTCTCTGCTTATCCTCAGTCTCAAACTGTCATGGACTGTGGCCACACAGTACCCTAAATTTCTTCACTAGCCAACCACTCAGGCACCCCAGGGGACAAGCATTCAGCTATGGAAGAAATGCCATTCTCTCCCTCCTGCAGAAACCCCGTACTCCATGAGCTTCTCTCTCTCTCTCTCTCTCTCTCTCTAAGATTTTATTTATTTATTCATGAGAAACACAGAGAGAAAGGCAGAGACACAGGCAGAGGGAGAAGCAGGCTCCCTGCGGAGAGCTTGGTAAGGAACTCAATCCCAGAACCCGGGATCACGCCCTAAGCTAAAGGCAGACTCAACCACTGAGCTATCCAGGTGCCCCTCTCTCTTTCCTTGGCTTGGGCGTGAACCTCGAATCTTGTCCTGCCTGGAGAAAGGCAGTGAACAGACAAACTCTATAAATTAAGTTCAGTGACTCTCTTTTTGAGTTTCTAATCTTTTGTTTTTAAAGCTTGGGGAAGAAAGAAAAGGTAGAAAAATCACAGAAAAAAAAACTAACATTCTCTTAGATGACTCCCCTTGCAACCCAGATCTCTTCCCTTGCAATCTTGTGTATAAATCCAATACTTTCTAATCGATTTATATGTGTGTGCTTAGAAAATATAGGGGCTCATGGGTGGTTCAGTTGGTTAAGCATCTGACTCTTGATTTCTGCTTGGGTCATGAGCTCAACATCCTAAGATTGAGCCCCTCGACGGGCTCTGCACTCAGCACGGAGTCTGCTTGTCCCTCTCCCTCTGCTCCTTCTCCTGCTTGGGCTCTCTCTCTCTCTCAAATAAAATAAAAATTAATAAATAAAATCTTTAAAAAAGAAAGAAAATATATACTATTACATGGGTCTTTTGTTATTTATGTAGATGGCATTTTGCTGTGTTATTCTGCAGCTTGTTCCCCCCACATCGTGTGTTGGATATCTACTACACCCCATCTCAGAGTCTCCTGTCCTGTCTTGCACATAGTTGCTGTGGTAACCAACTGCTCCTCGGTGGAGACTGATGGCTTCACTTCAGCTGCACCTTGCATGTCTTCACCCCTCCCCAGGCACTCTGTTGCACTGGTAAACCCAGAAGTGCCAAGGAGTTCACCCTCCTTGGGGCAATCCTGGACCAATGGGAGGTGGGAACCCATTAATCAATATATTCCACACTTCACAGGTCTCAGGCATATAATTCTATGGTATATTCTACATAGTTTCTCAGGGGTCCCCAATTAAACAGTCCCAGTTGCCCACAGCAGTTATTGGCTTAATAACACACATCCCAACTGGCTTTCCCTGCCTCCCCATTTTATTCTTGTCAGATCTCCAATGCCTGATCCCAGAAATCACTTACCAAAATACATTATCTGAATGCAATCCCTTGTCTCAGGCCTTTGGTGGAACCCAAGCTCAACCACTAAAAAATATATATAAGCCCAACCTATATATATAGTTATATAAATATAAATATAAATATAAATATATATATATATATATATAGTTAAAAACAAATCTGTATTGATCTATTTGAGTGCTTCTCAAAATGTGATCTGGGGACTCAGTTCCCTGAGACCATTTCTGGAGTCAAACCATTTCCAGAATCACAGTGAAGTTAGTCTTTTTCACTCTTACTCTCTCGTCAGTTTACAGTGGAGTTTTCAAGAAACTACATTATATGTGGGAGTGTAATATGCAGAAGCAGATGTGAGAATCCAGCTCTCTTCTAGCAAGCCAGAAGTTAAAAGAGATTTGCAAAAAGATGCAAAATACTGTTCTCATCACTAAAATATTTTTGTTTTGGAAAACGGAGGTATGTTTTTCATTAAAATATTATTTGTATTAATATATATATTATGTTAATGTGTGGTATAGGGAATGAGAGAGAGAGAATCTTAAGCAGGCTCCACGCCCAGTGCCCAGCCCTGCACAGGGCTCCATCTTCCTACCCTGAGATCATGACTGAGCTGGAATCAAGAGTCAGATGCTTAACCGATTGAGCCACCCAGGTGCCCAAATTTATGATTTTCTTAATATTTTTTCTTTTCTCTAGATTACTTTATTGTAAGAATACAGAATATAATACATATGGCATACAAAATATGTGTTAATTGGCTGTTTATTTTAGCAGTAAAGCTTTCCATCAACAGCGGACTATTAGTAGTTAAGTTTCTGGGGGGGGGGGTCAAAGTTATATGGGGATTTTCAAATGTGCAGGGGAACAGTGCCCCTAACCCCTGCCCTGTTGAAGTGTCAACTATAATGGGGTTTTTTTAATGAATTAATAAATACTTCTAAACTTCCTCAGCCTTGTAATTTATAATGCTATAAATATTGGTAGATAATATCTATGTGTGTTATACACACATTTTTTAAAAAGTTTTTTGAGGTCCTCCATAATTTTTAAGATGGCAAATGGGCTCGGAGACCAAGAAGTTTGAGAGTCACTGATCTGGTTCAGTGCTTTCACTTCTGGCCCAATTAATTCATTCTATCAGTATATGTGCCCTATTAATGCTCCTTGCTCATGAATGCCGATGCTTCTTAGTTCGATTACTAGAAATGGAATGCTGGGTCTCCGGGTATAAGCATTTTTCATTATAAAAGTAAAACTGTCCTCTGTAATTGCCTACACAATTTACATTTCCTGTATTAGGATACAAAGTACTTGTCACCAACATTTTATACTGCCCAACTTTGATTTTAACCAATACAATAATCACAGTAGAATTCACTGACCACTATTTGTTTTTGGGTTTCCCTGATTACTAGTGAGGTTGGTCATTTTTTTACATGATTATTGGCCATTTGTATGTTCTATCTTATGAATTGATTGTTCATATCCTGTGTTCATTTTTTCTACTGGATTGTGCCTTTTTCTTTTTGATTTGTAGGAGCCCTCCATATACTCTGTATATTAAACCTCTGTTACATCTATGGCCAATTCATTCTATTATATTCTATTACACATCTTTTAACTACATGTTTTCTTTTGTCATGTCCAAGTTGTTCCTTCTGATATCAGATTTATCAATTTATTGCTGTATGTTTTTCTTCATGTGTTTTTTTAAATCCCTCCTACTCCCATAAAAATATTTCCCCGTATTATCTTCTAAGACTTTTTACTGTTATTATTCTACAATTAAGTTTTTAATCTACTTGGAATTTTTTTTGTTTGTTTACAATATGAAGTAAAGATCTAATTTAATTTTTCCAGATGACTAGCCAATTATCCCAGTACTATTGATTAAATAGTCTCTCTTTACCTCATTGATTTATGACATCAAGTTCCTTCATCTAACAAGTACCTGTATCGTCATAGGCTCTCCATATTTTTATTTACCTTACCCTCACTGTTGGAATTACCATAGCTTTAATGCATGTCTTCTTATATGATAGTTATTTTAACTTATTATTATTCTTTTTCAGAATTATCTTCATAGTTCTTGTCCATTTAACTTTCTGGGTTAATTTTAAAATCATTTGCCTGGGTTGCATTAAGAATTTTGTTGACAATCTCATTAGGATTACATTTCCTAAATTTATAAATTAATTTAGGAAAAATTATTTTTTATAATATTAAGCTTTCCAATTCATTTACCTGAGTCTTCTTTCAATTTCTTCAAAAAATTTTATAATTTTTTACATAAGGTATTATATATTTTTCACTAGGTTAATTCCAAAGAACATTATAGGTTTTTGTTTGTTTGGTGCTGTTTGCTTTTATTATTTTTTGCATTATAGTGCTGATGGTCTTTTTTACTAGTGTATTACTGATTGATTATTGTTGGTGTGTATGTGTGGAGATAGATAGATGATAGATAGATAGATAGATAGATAGATAGATAGATAGATAGATATGGAGATAGAGATAGATAGATAGATAGATAGATAGATAGATAGATAGATAGATGATAGATAGATACTGATTGATTATTGTTGGTGTGTATGTGTGGAGATAGATGATAGATAGATGATAGATAGATAGATAGATAGATAGATAGATAGATAGATAGATACTGATTGATTATTGTTGGTGTGTATGTGTGGAGATAGATAGATGATAGATAGATAGATAGATAGATAGATAGATAGATAGATAGATATAGAGATATATTTATATAGGTTTTTATATGTTGTTTTTGTTTTTGTTTTTGTTTTTGTTTTTGTTTTTGTTTTTAAGTAAGCTCCATGCCCAGCATGTATCCTGATTCTGGGCTTGGACTCACGACCATGAGACTGAAACCTGAGCTGAGATCAAGAGTCAGACTCTTAACCAACTGAGCTATCCATGTGCCCCTTTGTATGCTGGTTTTATATCTGGTTACTCTTTTAATCTTAAACCCTGTACTTGTTTAAACAGTTTGTCAGCTCTTTTGTTGTGAATTCTGTGTAGGTGATACTATCACCCATACTTATGATACTTTGTCTTTTTCTTTTTATTTCTTTATTCCTGTATTTCTTTTTCTTGTCTTATTGCACCATTTAGCACAGTATCCAGTAGTAGTAGTGATAGAGGATATCGTTATCCTGACTTTAAATCTATTACATGTAGAATTTCTTTGACAAATAATCTAATATTGGACCATTTTTATATTACTGGGATAAACCTTTCTTGATTATGATGTAGTAATACTTTAACGAGTTGCTTGTTTCAGTGTAGAAATATCTTGGTTTTTATTTTTTTTTATTTTATTTATTTTTTAATTTTTATTTATTTATGATAGTCACAGAGAGAGAGAGGCAGAGACACAGGCAGAGGGAAAGCAGGCTCCATGCACCGGGAGCCCGATGTGGGATTCGATCCCGGGTCTCCAGGATCGCGCCCTGGGCCAAAGGCAGGCGCCAAACCGCTGCGCCACCCAGGGATCCCCGATATCTTGGTTTTTAATGTTTACATCAATGATCATAATCTATAATTTTCTCTTCTTGTTCTATCCTAATCAAGTCTGGTATATTAACACGCTGAAATGAGTTGGGTAGCTTTCCATAGATTCTACATACTCTGGGAAACTGCTTGTTCCTTGAATATTTAAAGGAATTTATCCATAAATGATATTAACCTAATGACCTAACTTTTAGCAGGGTAGGGCTGAATCTAATCCAAATTCCTTTCACTGTTATTGGTATGTTTTTAGTTTTTCTTTTCTTTTAGGACAATACTGATAACTGATAACTTTTATTCTTCTCAAAATCATTTTATTTAGGCTTCAATTTTATTGGCACCAAGTTATTCATCATACTCTAGTATTTAAATCTCTTCTGTATTTGTTATGCCTCCTTTTCCATTCCTTTCATTTATCTGTGACTTCTTAATTTTTTTTGATAGTATTTTCTCCAGGTTTTTCTATTTGGGTCTCTTTTAAGGATCAAACCTTTGGATTTATCAAGCAACTCCATTGTTTTGTTTTTATGCTGAATTTTACTTTTTATGTCTGTTACTTTCCTCTTCTCTCCTTCATCATGTTTTCCATTTTTTCTAGATCAGTACTCTCCAACAGTACTTTCTGCCATAATGAAAAAATTCTCTATCTGCCACTAGACACGTGTGTTTATTGAGCCCTCAAGGTCTGGCTGGTGTGACCAAAGAATTGAATTTTTAATTTTATTTAATTTTAATTCATTTTAATTTAAATGGCTACATGTGGCTAGTAACTTGCTATACTGAACAGTGCAATTCTAGATTCTTTGTCTGAAAGTTGAAGTCAATGTTCAATTTTTCTTGTTCCTAATAAATGTTTTTAAGTCTGCAAATATTTATGTGGGTACAACCCACAGATTTTAGAATGCAAAGGCTTTTATAGCTCTTCAACTCCAAAATTATATTTTTCCTCTTTAGTTCTAAAATTCTGGATTTTTTTCCAGTTGAGATTAAAAGTGTGGTTTTACTTATATATGGAGGTGTGAGGATAATGGATTTTTTTTATTAATATCTAGCTTCCAGTGTTTGTGTGGTCAGTAAACTTGGTCTGTATGTTATTGGTGTTGAGTTTATTTGCATGTTTGGGGTAACTGGATTTGGAACCTGTGTATAGTCAATGT
The DNA here is from genome assembly GCF_048418805.1 of Vulpes vulpes. Lineage (NCBI taxonomy): Eukaryota > Metazoa > Chordata > Mammalia > Carnivora > Canidae > Vulpes > Vulpes vulpes. The sequence continues at coordinate 10,914,636 of NC_132784.1, read as the reverse complement.
TAGTAAATATTCCCTATGTGTTTGAAAAAAATGTATATCCTTTTCATACACATTCCCCAAAAGCAGAGGGAATTGTAAATACTATCGAGCTTGCTCCTGAGGCCTACCATGTACTTCTTTTGATGGAGACACTGGACATGCACTGAACCAAGAAAATTCTCTTCTTTTCAAGCCTAGTCATGCAGTCATCATCTTTTATATTTTTCTGTTATTTTTTTTTCTGCTTAGGCCCCAAAAAAGATGTCTGCCCATGGTCACTCTACCATCTTGAAACAATTGATTTTCAGACTCTCTAGCTCAAGGACAAAGCTCTTCTGTCATGTCTAGTAGTCATGGAGCACTTTGTGCCTGTCGCTGTCCTAGCCACTCTGCTTTAAACCACTTGTGGGAAACAGGTCCTGCATGTAGGGGATGGAGGGTGGAGGCCAACTGCAGGTGAAGGATGAAAAGGTGATGGTAGCTCAGGAGGGCACAAAAGATGGCAGAACTTCTACTTTTAAAGTGGTGATAGGAGACAGTTAATGAAAAAATAGAAATCAAGCTACCTCTGCCATCAATGAGAAAGAGAAGGCAAGGCCACAACCCATTTGTTCAGCTCTGCAAAAGTGTAATGACATTGGGGGTATTGATTGTCTTGCCTGGGTGGGTGCACATCCAGTGGCCAGACATACCCTCTCTGCTGCTCACCAGCTGTGTGACCTTGGACAAGACATCCAACCCTTGTGGACCTCATCTATTGGAAAATGGGGGACATTAACACCCATATCACAGTTTGTAACAAGGCTTTAGAGTCCATGTCTATTGTTCAGAACACAGCTTGAATAATCTGGAAGTTCTTTTCCAATCTAATCCCCTGTCCTCCATGAGGACAAAAGTTGAATCTTACACACCCATGAATTCCTAGTGCCTAACACAGGATCTGATGCTAGAAAGCATTCAATAAATGTGAAACAAGAAAACAGTGTATAAACACCAGATGAGCTAGTTCACCATAACTGGTAAGGATGCAAAGGTGCAATGGTCAATGTTAGCAATGATAGTGGTCAGGCAGGGGAAAATGAATGCCTTCAGCTTGGTCACTAGAGTCCCTAGGACCAACAGGGCTCTTCATCAGGAACTGCCTTCAGTGAACTGAGACCCAGATATCCATTCTGAGCATTAGCAACACTGGGGCCATTGGCTCAGGAGTCTGCAGCTAAAGAGGAAGGAAGTAACTGGCACACAGTTTACCTCTTGGAGATTCCTACCCTGGAGAGACTTGAGGAGACTGGTGTGAAATCGGTTCTTATTTCGTGGACTAATCTGAGGTCTCAGGAACAAGAAATGCAGACATTTATTGAGTAAGTCAGTGAATGGTTACTGGACCTTATGGAGAAGATGACTAGCTGCTCCTGAAGACCAGCAGACATTTCAAAATATCCAGAGAGGATGAGGATTTGGGCACAGCCCTTGCCCCTTTCTACATCACCTTAGGTCTTTCTTCTTCCTATGCCCTTCCCTGCTGAGTTACTTCTCTGCTTTGCCTTTTCCCTGCCTCTGCTGCAGGATTCTTAGGTATTCACCATCATGCAGTTTTGTTGAAGTTTTGTTTCCCCAATTCAGTGTCCAACCACTCCTTGATGTTTATTTTCCTGATTCTTAGGAAGCTGAGTATAAAGTTTTCTTTCCGTTCTCTTTCTTCTTCATCTTCCCTTTACTGCTATCTTGCCCCATCTCTGCTCTGGCTTTTATTCTCCTGTCTGCCCAGGGGTGTCCACAGAGCAGGGCTAAACTGGTATAGGGTCGAGCAGAATGTCCAGGGATTAAAAGCAGCCTAGCACTGAGAGGAAAATGTCAAGATGGTCTAAAAATAGCAAGGATTTGGAACCACGGGGAACTGGGTTCAAGTTCCAGCTCTGCCAAGTACCAGCTAGGGGACTGTAGACAAACCACTTACCATCAAATTTAACATTTATAAAGTGAGGATAACAAGAATAATCTCATTACAAGATTGAGTTAATCATGTGAAGTGCTCAGAACAGCGCCCAGTACATTGTAAGTGATCAATAAATGTTGGCCATTATTATTTCACTCTGCACAGGAGGAGACCAGAACATTTCTCAGAAAAAGGAAGTCTCCCACCTAGATTAGTTTTCTAGGGCTGTCATTAAAAAGTACCACAATCTAGATGGCTTAAACCATCCGAAAATTTATTGTCTCACAATTCTGAAGGCTAGAATTCCCAAATCAAAGTGTGGGCAAGATATATTCCTTCTGAACCTGGTAGAGGAGAATCCTGCCTTGCTGCCTGTATGTAGCCTTCAGTGTGGCAGCGTCTCTCCCATCTCTGCCTCTGTTGTCCCGTGCCATTCTCCCTGTGCATCTACATCCAAATTTCTCTCTTCCTATAAGGACATATTGAATTAAGAACTATCCTCATGACCTCATCCTAACTTGATTACATCTGCAAAGACTCTCCAAATAAGATCACACTAACAGATACCAGGGTTTAGAGCTTCAACTTATCTTTTGGGGGGACACAAATCAACCCATAATACCCTCCAATTTTTAAAATATTTATCTTCTTTGCACTCAGATTGTTACAATAAGGTGAATTCGGATGGGGGCCTGGACTGAAAACACTAACAACTCTTTCTTTTCAGACATTGGCATCCCTTCCCAGCATCATAAATTCCTGGAAATTCCTGGAAATTCCCTTGGGAGTTCACTTTTTTCTCCACCTGTAAGCAATGGCTCCCCAACTTCTATTTCCAGACCTGAACTTATCTTGCAAATCTAGCTGCTTAAAATTTGGATGATAAAAATCTAATCCAATTGCCTGCCTCCTATATGCTTCTTTCTGAAGGTTCCCTCTTAGTCTCAATCTTTCCATGTTTAAAACTAATCTCGGGGCAGCCCCAGTGGCCCAGCAGTTTAGTGCAGCCTGCAGCCCAGGGCGTGATCCTGAAGACCCGGAATCGAGTCCCACATTGGGCTCCCTGCACGATGCCTGCTTCTCCCTCTGCCTGTGTCTCTGCCTCTCTCTCTCTAGCTGTGTCTCTATGAATAAATAAATAAAATATTTAAAAAAATAAAACTAATCTCAACTCTTCCCCAGTCCTGCTTGTACCCTATGCCAGTCTCTCAGGAGAACCATTCCTTCTTCTAGACTGTGAATCTTGGAGTCATCCTTGACTCATCCCTTACAATAGTAGTTCCCAATGCCATAGTTCCAAGAAGACAGTGAGGGAATATCCACAAATTATTTCTAACATTTCAGGAAGATAAATGGAAACCATGCCCACAATAAAACATCAAAGGTAACCAAAAGTCAAGTTCTTTGTTCCTGTCTGGTAAGGTATCAATTTAGAGAGCTAATACCAGCTATATAGTGATGGCTAGAAACCCTGATTGGCTGTATTTGAATCAGAGTCCAAGCACAGCTCCCAGCTTCTGCATAGATGACTAGGCTCTTGTGAGTACTAACTTCACAAGCTGCCTTTTGGCTGCCTATGTTTCTTTGAGATAGCAGCCAGGCATGGACTAAGCCCCTGGGACTCTCTGGCAACCTCTAGACTCTGTAACCCACTCTCTGATTCTCAGGGCCAGAATATCCACGTAGCCTGAGATAGTCCCAGTGGGGACTGGCCAAGTGATTGTAAGGTGTTTCTATATATAACCCCCTCCCCATTTTCCCTCTCACAATCCCTTCCCACCACCATTCACTCTCTTCACCTGGATTCTCAACATCCAAATTATGCAGAAGGATTTGGATACAGATGCTCTAGGATGTCCATACTTAAGGGCGTGAGTTTGAGACAAGAAGGAAGATTGAGACTCTCTAGCCAGCTGAATCACAGAACTATGTTATGGGCCTGAACTAACTGCCTTCCCTTCTCTGGACATCTGGACCAGGAGATCTAAGTCTGACAAACTATGGGGAACAAATACAGGGTGCAGAAAATAAAAAGTCTAAGAGAATTCATCACCAGTAGATCTGCTTTGAAAGAAATGATAAGGAAGTTCTGCAGGCTGAAGTAAATAATACCAAAGGAAAACTGGAAATGCCAGGAATGAAGGAAGAACAACAAAAATGCAAATATATATGTAAATATAAAATACTTTTCTTAAGTTCTTTATTTATGACTGACATTATAATGGTGTCTGGAATAGTTTTCATGTAAGATGTGTATTACTACATGTAATACATATGACAACTATAAGATAAAGTCTGGTGGGGGAGGGTAAAGGGACCTATATAGTTACTTCCACATTTGATTTGAAGTGGTAAAATTTTGGGGCACTTGGCTGACAGTCAGTAGAGCATACAACTCTTGCTCTTGGGGTTGTGAATCTGCATTCCATGTTGGGTGTAGAGATAATTAAAAAAAAAAAATCTTAAAAAATGAAATGGTAAAATATTAACTCTAAATAGACTGTAAAAGTTAATTATTGTTATGGGTTGAAGAGTGTCTCCCCTTAAATTCAAACGCTGAAGACCTCAGAATGTGACCTTATTTGGAGATAGGGTATGAGCCAAGGTAATCAAGTTAAAATTAGGTCATTAGGTTGGGCCCTAATCCAATTTGACTGTTTCCTTATAAAAAGGGGAAATTTGAACACAAAGACACAGACACAGAGAGAACACCATGTAAAGATTGGAGTTATGCAGCTACAAGCCAAGGAACTACCAGAAGCTTGGAGAAAGGCGTGAAATAGATCCTTCACTATTGCTTTCAGAGGGAGCATGGCCCTGCCACACCTTGATCTTGGACTTCTGGCCTCCAGAATAAATCTCTGTTTGTAAAGCACCCAGTTTATGGTATCTTGTTACAGCAGCCCAAAGAAATAATAGTTACATATATTAGATTCTGTAGCACAGTCATTAAAAAATAAAAATAGATATGGGTAAAAAGCCAACAAACTAAAATGAAATACTAAAATAAATAAATAAATAAATATATCAAAAAATGGCAGAAAGCAGAGGGAAAAAATAGAGGAATAAACAGAAAAGAAATCATTAAATGGTTGAACTAGGGTTACCTGGGTGGCTCTGTCGGTTAAGTGACTGTTGATCTCAGCTCAGGTGGTGATCTCAGGGTTGTGAGATTGTGAGATTGAGCCCTGCATCCGGCTCTGCACTGGGAGTGAAGACTCTCTCTCTTTCCCTATACCCCTTCCTCCATTCACATGTGCTCTCTCTCTCTCTCTCTCTCTCTCTTAAAAAAAAAAATGTCTTGAACTAAATCTAACCATATCAAAAATAACATTAAACATAAATGACCTAGGGGCACCTGGATAGCTCAGTGGTTGAGCGTCTGCCTTTGGCTCAGGTGGTAATCTCAGGGTCCTGGTATCCCTCATCAGGCTCCCCACAGGGAGCCTGCTTCTCTATCTACCTATGTCTCTGCCTCTCTCCGTCTCTCTCATGAATAAATAAATAAAAATCTAAAAGAAAAATAAATGTAAATGACCTAAACCCTAATCAAATAGCAGACTTGGATTTTCTTATTAAAGACCCAGCCACATACTGTCTTCAAAAAAAGAAAATTTAGATATAAATATATAAATAAGTTGGAAGCAAAAGGATGGAAAAAGATATGTCATGCAAATATTAATCAAAAGAAACTGGAGTGACTATATTCATATCAAAGTAGTCTTCAGAACAAGGAATATTATCATGTACAAAACATGACATTATATAATGATAAAAAAAAAAAAGGTCATTTAATCTGGAGTGTGCATGCACCTAAAAACAAAGTTTTAAAACACATGCAAGGAAAACTAATGAAACTAAATACAGAAATACACAAATGCACAATTATATTCAGAGACTTGATAGTAATTAAGAGAAAAAATAGACAATTAATAAGGATATAGAAGGAGTGACAGCATTATTAGCAAGCTTGACCCTATTAACCCAACAATAGCAGAATACATTCTTTGCATGTGCACATAGAACACTCACCACAATAAAACATATTCTGGTCCATCTGGGAGGAAAAAAATCTTAAACAGTCTAAGGGAATTGAAAACATCAAAGAATCTTCTTTGACCTTTTGATACAGACTTAAAAATCAGTATCAAAATAATATCTGGGAAATCCCCCAAATATTTGGAAATTAAGCAACAGACTTCTAAAGTTTTTCCTGCATTGTAGATGACAGCACTAGGGAAATTTGAAAATGTTTTGCATTGAAGAAAGCAACACATCAAAACTTAGGAGATGCAGCTAACGTAACATTTCAAGGGAAGTTCATAGCCTTAAGTGGTCATACTAAGGAGAAAAAAAAGATCTCAAATCAGTAATCTTAGTTTCCAGCTTAAACTAGAAAAATGAGGACTAATTAAATTGAAAGCAAGCAGAAGGAAGGAAATAATAAAAATCAGATCAAAAACCAAATTATTTCACTGAAGCAATATGTTAAAAACAATACAATCAATGAAACCAAAAGCTATTTCTTTGAGAAGATTAATAAAATTGATAAATCTGTAACCAGGTTGACCAAAAAAGAAAAGAGAGAGAGAGAGAACAAAAATTTCTAATATCAGGAATGAAAGAATGAGAGCATAGATGAAAAAAAAAAATCTATGAAACGTTAGCAAATTAAATCCAACACAATATAGAAAGGACAAACATGACCACATGGCATATATCACAGGAACACAAGATTTGTTCCACATTCAAAATCAAAGTAATTTACCAAGTAAAAGACTAAAGAAGAAAACATGTATGTTAATCAAAATAGATGCAGGACAAGCATATCACAAATTTCAATACTTACTCATGATAAAAAGAAAATTCTCAAAAGAAGGGGGGGGGGGATCACCTGGGTGGCTCAGTGGCTGAGCATCTGCCTTTGGCTCAGGTTGTGATCCCCAGGTCCTAGGATCAAGTTCCACATTGGGCTCACCATGGGGGTCCTGCTTCTCCCTCTGCCTATGTCTCTGCCTCTCTTTCGGTGTCTCTCATGAATAAATAAATAAAATCTTTAAAAACCTAAAAGAGAGAGAGAGAGAAAAGAAAACTCTCAGCCAACTAGGAACAGAAAGGGACGTCTTTAACTTGATTAAAGGCATCTATGAGAAACATACAACTAACATCATGCCTGACAGTGAAAGACCGCAAGTGAAGACCCTGAATTCAAGAGCAAGGAAAGGTTGTCCACTCCCCACTCCCACCGAACATTGTTTTGGCGTTCCCAGCCAATCCAATCGCTTGTGTATACAGACATACAAATTCAAATATGTGTGTCGATATACATACATACTCTCACACATTTCTTGTATGCACGTACACACAAATGCAAACGTGCATACATATGCACGTACATACTCTCATACTCTGCTTATATATACATATGTATACATACAAATACGTGTGTGTATATACAGAAATATTCTCACACATTACTTATGTGTACATGCACACAAATACAAATACGCATGTACCTCTATATATACATACACACAAACTCTCACTCATGTCTTGTGAACCATTCAAAATGGTTCAGCCACTGTGGGAAAGAGCTTGGCAGTGTCTTACAGTGTTAAGCATAACTCATCACATGGCCCAGCAATCCCACTCCTTGGGACTTATCCAAGAGAAATAAAACATATGTTCACACAAAAACCTGTATACAAGTGTTTATAGTGGCTGTATTCATAATCACCCAAAGCTGGAAACTACCCACCATGTCCTTCCAATGGTGGATGGATAAGCGAACGGTAGTCCAGGCAGACAAGAAATTCCTGCTCAGTAATACAAAGGAGCGAACTGTGATGCCCAAGCAACAACACAATCAATCTCCAACGCCTTACACTGAATAAAAGAAGCCAGACTCGGAGGGCTGCATATTATATGATTCCATGACGTTCCAGGAAATGTCATGGACATTTTATGACATTCTGGAAAAGACAAAATTATAGGAACAAATCCTCGGTTGTCAGGGACTGGAGGCTAGGGGAGGAAAGGGCTGTCCTGTAAATTGATTATGGGAGTGAATACACACCTACATGCATTTGTCAAAATTCCTGAGCCATGAAAAGTGTGGATTTTCCTGTATGTAGTTAAGTGTTGAACACAAAGATGAATAAAAGGAATGTGGAGCCTGGGAGCAAAGGGGCAGGAGTTGGGTCAGCGGGACTTAGGAGGGTTAGGGTGGGGATCCCTGGGTGGTGCAGCAGTTTGGCGCCTGCCTTTGGCCCAGAGCACGATCCTGGAGACTCGGGATCGAATCCCACGTCGGGCTCCCGGTGCATGGAGCCTGCTTCTCCCTCTGCCTGTGTCTCTGCCTCTCTCTCTCTCTCTCTCTGTGACTATCATAAATAAATAAAAAATTAAAAAAAAAAAAAAGGAGGGTTAGGGTGACAGTTCAGGCCCACCATACGGAGCAGCTGTAGCAGGGGGTCTCAGGCTGGGCGAGGACTAGGCAAAAGGACACATCGGGGCTCCGCCGGAAAGACAACAGCAACCTCAAAGCCTGAGACAGATCTCACATGTCACGTCCACGGCTTCCCCAACTTGATGTGTCTCAGAACCAGCTGGAGAGCCCATTAGAGAGACAGAAGCAGGCGATGTTGCTCGGGTGCTCCCCTGGTGCAGAGCAGGAGGTTCCAGCACAGGCCACAGTCCCTGAGGACAGGGACGGTGTGAAAGGGGCAGGAGGTTCTACAGTGAGGCTTTCAGTTAAGAGGCACAAGGTTCTCAGTTAAGAGCTTTACTGAGCCCGGGTTCAGGCTCGGACAGATAAAGGAGGTGGAAGAGGCCCAGCTCACCCCTCTGCCCAGGGAGAGTGTGCGCAGAACTGCGACATCCCAGCCACAGGCAGGAGCCGTCTGCCACACGCTGATGCCCCTGCCATGTGCTCTCTGCCCCTCCACTTCCTGTGCGGTACCGAAAGCCAGTAATGCACTTGCACAAGCGTACTGCGCTTTTTCCTTTTTGCTACGTGGCCAGCGATTTGTTTGGATGGACATCGAACGGACAGGGGCGGGGAAAAACTGTTACTGGCTGGCTCGTCCTGCTTTTATCTTTATTTTTCAGTAAACTGTTTTTGCTCCTGCTGTTTACCAAGAGCGGACCCTTGCATATCATATTTGGAGAATTTCAATGTTTTTCAATTCTTCCACAAAGCCAGCGACGATTTCGCCCCTTTTTATGCGTGGGGCTGTTTCGTGTAGGGCGTGTCTTTAGGAGGGGACACAACCCTCTAAGCAGAGACTTTCCCCTTAAGTCAGGCATATAGTTATTTAGTGACAGTTCTGGTTCTGGGGTTCCAGCTCTTGGCCCTGGAGGAGGCCTAGGAATCTGCATTTTGAACACGTGCACATGAAGTGAGCCTGATGCTGCAGAGGCCCATGAGCCCGAGGGACATGCTGGTCTAATCTAGAGATGGAAAGACTGAGGTGGGGCAGCCCAGGTGGCACAGCGGTTTAGCGCCGCTTTCGGCCCAGGGTGTGATCCTGGTGGACCCCGGATCGAGTCCCACGTCGGGCTCCCTGCATGCTTCTCCCTCTGCCTGTGTCTCTGCCTCTCTGTCTTTCTGTGTCTCTCACGAATAAATAAATAAAATCTTAAAAAAAAAAAAAAAAAAGAAAGACTGAGGTGTAGTACTGCGTGTTTGACTAAAGTTGGAAAGCTCTGCTGGGGGCAGCCCCTGACTTTATCTAGAGGAACAGAAAATATTTTAAAATTTTAAACAGAAAATATTTTAAAGATTTAAACAGAAAATATTTAAATATTTAAATTTATTTTAAATATTCAGCGCTTGCTGACACGAAGGCCTTTAACAATTGGAGGTGGAAGCAGAGAGGCACACCAGAGTGGTTATTCTCTTACAACAGGAAGGGTTCCTCATATAGGATTTGGGGTCCTGGAAAGGGAAGGGTTCCCATCTACCTTCCCAGCACCCCCTCAGCAAGGAAACCAGTTCTTCCTCCCAGGGCTGTGTTGTGGATAATCATAATGCCAACTTTCTGTCCACAGTCCCAAGGAGTAGCTCTGGTTTGGTGCGTGTGCTGAGAGCAGAGCATGGGGATCAAAGTTTCAGGGGCCATGAGACAGGTACATTGACTTGCTGGCCGGGCCGAGAAGCCTGAGCCACCTCCTCCAGCCCCACCCCACCCCCATGGCCTGAGCGCCCCCCCTCATCCCAGCCCCCTGGCCACCCCCCAGGTGGGGTGGTGAGCACTGCCTTGCCCGACTGGGAGAAGTTATGGGGTTTCGGTTTCACATTCAAGCACTCCTTATGGCCATCCTGTCCTCCCTTCCCTTTCTTCTCACTCCAGGAAACACTCAGGTTTGTTTGGGTTTTTTTCTTCCCCCTGTCTGTGCAGGAGACAAAGGCTCTTCCATTGTCACGGGTAATTTCAGGCTCTTTTCGAGGCGGAGTTTCTCATCACACCTAAGCCTGACGTCCTTACTTGCCTGGCTTTGCAGATTACTCAGAGGGCATAGACAACAATAGCACAGAGAACAATTCTACTCCTTCCGGGCAGGGATCCATTTTCCAATTATTTCTTTATCCCATTTACTTAATGACCAAATCCAGTGTCATTCCATATTTTATGGCTATGAGCAGACCCATGATGAGGGGAAATGGCTTCGTGCCACTGCCAACAAGGGGCCCTGCTTCCTCCGAGCCCAGAGGGACCCAGGATGCTTCCAGGCTCTCCCTTCACTGCACCTGTGCCTTTGCCACCCCTCGAGGATCAGCTGCCCCTTCCCACCTTTGAATCTTCAGCTCTACCCTCTCCTGGGCCCCTCCCTCAGCCGTAAACGAAGCCCCCAGCCCCACAGAGCCCTTCTCACCCTGGTCCTCTTTCAAGTATCCTCACCTCCCCACCCCCGCCCTCCCCAGAAGCTGCTCTACCTGCAGTAATGCCACCTGCCAGTGACTGCCACTCCCCACAGCAAGGTTCTGTGCCAACTGCTCTCTCAGCTCTGGGTCCTTTACTCTGCATGAGTGTATTGGTCTCGAACAGAGAGCAGAGAGGTTAGATGATTTGCTCAGGTCACACAGGCAGCAAGTAAAGAAGATACAAGCTGAACCCAGCTCTGATTTTAAAACCCGTGCTCTCAATCACTGCCCTAGCCAGCCTTCCGAAGGCCACCGGAGGCCTCCCCAGATCAAACCCCTGCTCCCCTTGGCTTCAGCCCCTTGACATACAAGCAAAGTTTGACCCTTCTGACTTTGGACACCCCCTTGGCTGTCCTCCTCTGTCCCTCTTCTCCTCAGCCCTCCCTTCTTGGCCAACATCACACTCTTCCCCCATCTCCTCACCCCAGGTTATATCTTCAGGCTTCTCCCCTCACTCGAATTTATCCAGTTGGCTTCCTGAGTTTTGGCTTTTATCTCTACCCCTATGCCCGTTCAATCTATGAGTCCAACTGTCCCCGAACTTCTCCTCAGCTCCAGAGGTGTGTTTGCAAAGGCTTCACCCACCATCCCACACATCCTCTACCAGAAGCTGCACTGGAGATAACCACGTGCCGATCTTCCCACTTAAAAGGTGGGACACCCTAGGGTCAGCCTGCCTCCCTCCACATGACCGAACTTTTCACTGTGGAATCGACTGTCCATGCTTCTTGACCTGTGAATTTTCATCTACCATGTTGCAGCTTAGAAGGCACCAGGAGCTTGGAATCACCACCCTCTTCAGGAACCTGCAGCACCCAATGGGTACCATTCCTGGAGCTCCTCACCTGAGCTGAATCCTCTGTACTTAGCTGGCTAGTCAAGTTGGTACACATGAGGTTGGCACTGGACTCAGCTCAGAAAATGCCACCCCCTGGACGGCAATCCTCTTCTGTGGGCATGTTCTCCAGTGGGTTCTGACAGCACCTGAACTAACCTTAATGTGCTGTGTTGTTCTATGCCATGTGCCATGGACAGTGGCAGTATAGTTCCTGCCCTCATGAAGTTCCCCAGTGTTACTGGAGGAAACTGATAGCCAAGGAGAGAACATGTGAGGTGTGTCTTTGGTTGGGTCTGCATGCCAGAGGTTGACATGTGGAAGGGAGCTGATGTAAGCAAGACTGGGCTGAGGGCAGAGTGGAACTGAGATGCAGTCACAACAGAGTCCTCAGCCAGCCCTGTGAGGAGCTCTGAGCTTGGATGGCCCTTCAGAGTTTTCTAGACTGAGGCAAGAGGACTGGCCCACTTTCATCCCCTAGAACGTGGGCTGCTCCCAGTGAGGGTGTGGGCTTGGGCAAGCCAGCTGCCTCTCGCTGAAGGCAATTGCCAGAGAGAGCTGCTCCACTGTACCATTGCAGCCCCTACTCATGGTGGCTGAGGAAGCAAGTGCCTCTGTCCGAAGGGTACAACCCCCCCGCCCCACAGCATCCATTCCAGGGTATAAGATGCCTATAGAGGGGTAGGCCAAGTCTAAGCTAAAATGAAATAAGGGATCAACAGGAGATCTTCCCATTTGGTCTGGGTCCTGAATTACACATTAGGTCTTTATAAAGTAGACGTTCAAACATCATCAGTTCTTTCCACCCACCCCCACCTGCCTCATAGAAATATAATAATAATGGCTAGTGTTTCCTCTGCGTGTATGATGTGTCAGATCCTATGCTAAACTCTTCACTTCCATAGCTTACTTAATCTTTACAATACCCTAGAGATGAAGTATGGTTATTGCCCTCCACTTACATAAACAGAAAGTAGAGCTTAAAGAGGTAAAATTTAAAAAAAAAAAAAAAAAACTGAAAAAAAAAAAAAAGGGATCCCTGGGTGGCGCAGCAGTTTGGCGCCTGCCTTTGGCCCAGGGCGCAATCCTGGAGACCCGGGATCAAATCCCACGTCGGGCTCCCGGTGCATGGAGCCTGCTTCTCCCTCTGCCTGTGTCTCTGCCTCTCTCTCTCTCTCTCTGTGTGTGACTATCATAAATAAATAAAAAATAATAATAATTTTTAAAAAATAAAGAGGTAAAATTACCTGCCCAAGGTCACACAGCAAGTAAGATAGGCAAGCCTCACATAGGAGATGCCTGCCGAGGGAGGCTGACCTTAAATCCTGAGGCTCCCGACCTTGGTAAAGACCTCCAGCTTCAGCCTGCATGGAAGCAGAGGGACCACACCTGCTGGAATGGGAATTTAGCAGAGTAACCAACGGGAGTGGAAGACCAGAAGGCTTTCTCCTGAGTCTCCACCCTGGCTGAGGCCTGCCCCAAACACGACAGATGGGATTTCTCATCTATCCTGATAAATGGGGACTTGTAGCTAGTTTAGTCTGATTTAAGGCAGATAAAATAATATGACATTCTTTCGCCACCAGCAAGAACTTATTCCTTTCTTTAGTGCTCCCACAGCATGGAGTACATTTTCCTGATAATGGTCTTTAGACGACTGTCCTTCCTTCCTAGGAGACCCTGATCTCTCCTTAGGAGACAGATGGCAACTTTTTCACCACTTCTGCATCCCGTGTACCTAGCAAGGGCCCAGCATACTGTGGATCTTCAATAAGTGGGATCTATTGGGACCAACTTTCCTCCATGTCAGCACAGAAGACATGACAGCATTGTTTGCATTTCCATTTCTATCTCCTCTCCTCTTCCCCTCCCCTCCTGGCTCTCCAAGCACACAGGACAGTGCTTAACCCAGACCAGGTGCTGCATGGTTGCATGTGTGGCTGCAGGCATGCATGGCTGGATGCATGTAAGGGTGCATGCATGCATATGTGCATATGTGGCTACATGGATTGGCAGATGGAGCTAGTGGGCAAGGGGAGGAACGCCGGTTGTGGCATCACCTGCCTATTTCTACTGCTATTTCCTGTTGGCTGAGCAATAAGCTTGCCACAGGGTCAATCAACTTTAAATACAAGACCTGGACGGCCAGAGGAAAGTTCTGCTTTCTCTCCATCACCCTGACAGCCTTCACCTTGAGGGCTAACAGAGGCCCTCCAGACCAATTCTGACATCGGGAAGGAAAAGCCCTGACAAAACAGCTTGCATTCAGAAAATTAGCATTTATAATGCAGCCAAAGAATTATGAAATATTTCCCCAGGCAAACACAGGACAATGCCATTTTGGTGGGGTCTGAGGAGCACTAGCAAACTTACTCTACCTTCCCTACCTCACCCACATTCCAAATACCCCTGGTGTGGGACAAGTGCTCTCATTCTTGTGTGTTGCTCTCGAGCATGCACACTGATACAACCTCTACTCAAGAGCCATTTGGCTATATCTAGCAACATTTCAAATGTGCATACCACTTGATCCATGCAATCTATTCCTAGGAATTCATCCTGCAGATAGAGTCACATATAGGTACAAAACAAACAAACAAACAAACAAAACCCAAGAACCCATAAACATTGTTTGTAAAAGCAAAGGATGGAAATCATTGAACTTTCCATCAAAAAGGAGATAAATAAATAAATAAGGCGTATTTTGCAGCCATCACAAAGAGTGAGAGTTTTACTGCCCTAATATATGGAGCTATCTCCAGTACTCAGTGCTAAGAGGGGAAAAGCAAGGTGCAAATCCATACACATCATTCGACACCATTTGTGATGGTCTTATTCAGCACAGAGGAAGAGAAGGCACTGTATGATTTTTCAGGCCCTCCAGTGATCTAGGGTTCCTCAAAGGTTCATTGGAGGGTTTGTGGGTGGAGTGAGCTCTCCCCTACTTTGTAGCATGTCCTTCTTTCCTCATGAAGTTCTTTTTGGTCCTGGCCACTTCTGGATGCTTCAGAGCACCAAGGTGAGAGCGCCCATTGAGACACTCTCTGGAGATGCACTGGGCCACCTTCCCCTCTCCAGCGCTTCCAGAATGAAAGAGACCAGCCCAGTGACCATGCTGGTGTCTCCTGGGGACTCAGTCTCAAGCTGCCTTATCATGAGCTGTGAGCTCTGTGAGGCCTGGATCACGGCCCACACAGGTGGGCATAGGGAGGCCAGGAATGGACAGAATGCACAGTAGGATGGACCTCGTATCTGGATCACCTCCCCATGTGCCAGGAATCGGCTGCTGGGTGAGTCCTGGGGAGGGGTGGCACTACCTCCTGCAGAAGAGCTTCAGGGGTCTGAATGTGCTCTCCTTAGCCTGGGCAGCTGGACAGCAGCAGGTGCCTCAAGTTCAGACAATGGATGCTCCTACCAGCAATTTAGGCCTAGAGTGAATGACACCCAGAAGCAGGTCAGGGCAGAAGGCCTACTGCCTGAGGTGGCATTGCTGCCCCCAACCGCAGAAGTGGGCCAGTGGTGGCACCTGGTGTCCACACTGATGACCACAGTGTCCTGTCACATGACCTTAGCTCTCTTCCTGGCAGCCCATGGTCCCTGCCTTTTTCTTCAGCCTCCCTAGATGCTGTGAGGGCCCATATTCTGCTCTAGATGTTCAGAGCCCAGGTCTATCGTGGGCAGTGCAGAACCATAATAGGGACGGGGGGTGGGGAGGTGCATGGAGGGAAGGAAGAAGGAAATACGGTGGGGCAGATCCCTCTGTGGCATCTGGGGAGATTTAAGGCTGTTTTTTGCCCAGTTTCCCACCACCACCCCGTCCCAAGCAGCCTGGACAAATTGCATCACGCCTCTTACCGCTTGTGTTCCTGGCACACATGTCTGTCCTAACACTCATCACCTCATACTGGTTAAACATCAGCCACCTTTATTTGCTTGTGGGTGTTTGGAGGGCATTTTGTTCTCCCCCTCCCTTGGCCTAGTTTTCTCATCTTTAAACAAGAGAGTGGAGAGCATTAACCCCAAGGCTGCTTCCACCGATCATTTTATGGGTTGGTTCATGCATTCAACCAATCAGCTCTCCTGGAAGACTCTGGCTGGGTTAAAAACTTGGGGAAACTCCCCAGAGAGAGGAAAAACAAATCATCCAAGGTTAAACAGAACCAGAAGTGCAGACCAGAGTATTCATATTACCTTAGGACTCTAAATTCTATAAGAATTGATGCCTGTTCTGTAAACAGAGCCCTCTTCTCTTGCACTTAAGCATTTGTTTGCAGATCAATACCCATTAACAACTGGGGGAGATGGGCAAAGACTCTAACAAGGGCCCCAGGTCTCCCTGGCTGTGTCCAAAATAGCAGGGAATCACTGTCCAACAGAGGGGCTGTCACTCTCCCAGCCCGTCCTCTGGGACCCCCTCATTGGACCCCTCCAGGACCTCACGGTGAATCACTGAATACATCGGCCACCTTCAGAGGTCACTTAACTCCTCTATAACAAAGATGGCATAGCTGTTGACTGAACGAATAAATGAACCTCAATCTTTTCATCTCTAAATGAGAAGGTTAGACTAAAATAAGACTCCTTGAAATTCCTTCTGGCTCTGACATCATCACCATTGATAAGTGGCTGTGAAACTGGATTATGCAGGGTCTTCTGGCCTTACCAACTCTTTAGAACAATTTTATCTTTTCCCTCAGCTAGGTAATGATGCGCCTAAGGGCAGGGAGGGTGTGTAGGCCTGCTTCCATGTCTGGGAATTGTGTGGTGGGGGTCCCAGCGCTGGCCCACAGGGTCTGTCCCTTGCTGCACCTCTAGTGCCCATCTCATAGCTGCTCAGCCTCTCCTTGGAGCACAGCTGTGCTGGCCTACACCCTGCAGGTGTTCACTCCCTCTCCTCTCTCAGGGCTTCCCTGACACCGTGACATGAGTCACCAGGAGAGCCTGCCCCACAAGCAGGCATGCACAGTCCAGAGGCACAGGGCTTAGGGATCCTCAGAGCAGCCCTGGGCCATAGCATGGGGGTGGCAGGGCACAAGCAGACATACTCCTCAGGGGCTTCCAACAGACGGGAGACCAAGTCAACAATGAACCCTTGATTTGGCTTTTCCTCCTCATACCCCCACTCAGCTCCCTGGGATCCCGTCCCAAATAACACATGCATACACAGCAGGCCTGAGGCTCTGCCCTTAGTGGAGACTCCAGGCTGAGAAACAAGCCCTGGGGATCTGAGGAGAGCCAAGAGAAGGCAGGAGGGCAGTGTGCTGCCACCAAGGAGGGCTTCCGGGGTGCTGAGTAGAATCTCAGGCAGGAGAGAGGGAACCTGCCATGGAGTGAGGAGAAACACTAAAGCAGAAACAATCGAACGAGGAATTCTCTCAGACAGCAGTAGGGGGCTTTGGTTAATCCAGGGTTTCTTCACCCATGGATGTCTATAAGAGGACATATCTTTGTTGTGGAGGGTCTGTCCTGGGCATTGCAACATCTCTGGCCTCTACCCACTAGACACTGGTAACACCCTCCCAGTCAAGACAACCAAAATTATCTCCAGACATTGCCAAATACACACACACACACACACACACACACACACACACACACACCAGTGGGGGGGGGGGGGTAGGGGCAGGGAATGAGAACCACTGGGTTAATCAGAAATGATTCAAGAAACACACTCCAGGGGGCAATTTGAGAGCTATTTACTAGGGAGAGTGGGTAAGCCCATGCATTCTGGAATGCCTTGTTTTCTTCAACTACAAAATGAGGATGATAGTAATGGACCTAGCTCATGAGTTGGCCAGTAGGCTTTGATGAGACCCTTTATATATATTAGGACACACATGACAGAGTCTGGTACATGTAAGGGCCATGGACCTCTCATTATTTGTCTTTCAAGGAGAAAGGACCCTAAGGCAAAACAGGAGTGGGAGCTTCTTGCAGGGAGATCTTGCTTTCTCCTTACTGATTTCCCAGCCTAAAGGAAACACGGAGGCAGGGGAACCTGGGTGGTGCAGTTGGTTGAGCGCCCAACTCTTAGTTTTGGCTCAGGTCGTGATCTCAGGGTCATGACATTGGCCCCTGTATGGGCTCCGTGCTCAGCAGGGAATCTTCTCTCTCCTTTCCCTCTGACCCTTACACTGTACTTTGTCTCTCTCTCAAATAAATAAATACATTTTTTAAAGAAAGAAAACACGTAGGCAGAGTTAGCAAACAGTGAGCAAAGAACGATGGCAGGCTATTCTGTGGGTGGCAGCAAGAGGCATGGCCACTTTAAAAGTCTGACTAGAGAGACAGCCACAAAGCCAGAGGCGGGCCACCTGATTGTTCAGGGACCAGGGCTTCTCGGATGTTTAGAGGCTCATGTTTTCCCGGCCAGTCCACCCAGCAGCCTGCCCCCAGCCATCACTGGGGCTTATTCGCCTCAGTTTCTGTGTCCTCAGGCCCAGGGACACACATAGCCTGCTCTCTTTTCTGAGCCTCCAAAAAACCTGCCCCCCAAAAGTAGCTCCAAAGGCAGGCATTCCAGACAGGCACTCAGTGAGGTCTGGGAACACTGGTGCATTACCAATATGTGGGGCTGGAAAAACTTGTAGCAGAATGCCTCACAGTGCACTTTGTAAAAAGAAGCTCCTAGGTCCCACCTTGTTTCAGGGATCCCTTTCTTTCCAGATCTTCCTCCTATCCAGCTTGGAGCACTGACTTCTCACCCTTCTCCTCCAGGCTGCCTGAAATTCAAAATCCCTTTTAAGGGACGCCTGGGTGGCTCAGTGGTTGAGTGCCTCCCTTTGGGCTTGGGCGTGATCCTGGAGTCCCAGGATCAAGTCCCATATTGGGCTCCCTGCGTGGAGCCTGCTTCTCCCTCTGCCTGTGTCTCTGCCTCTCTCTGTGTCTCTCATGAATAAATAAATAAAATCTTTAAAAAACACACACACACACAAAAATCCCTTTTAAATAAAAGATGGGACAATTTATCTCCCATGAGTCTGGTCCCTCTGCCCCTGGTGGGGGTCAGGGGTAGGGTTAGAGGGGAGTTTGCCTTTTGTGGCAAACTAGGTCCCAAAGGAGCAGATCTCTCTCTCTCTCTCTCTCTCTCTCTCTCTCTCTCTCTCTCTTAGAGAAGTTTTGCTTCCTCCTAGCCCAGGTGGTTCAAATTATTGCCTGTCTCTAAAAATAAGGTAATTCTTCTCATTAAAGAAACATTCTCATGTACCAATAGAAAAGAGATGGATCTCTAAGTGGTAAAGAGCTTTCAGAAGAGCAGGGTGAGCTGATCTGAAGCTCAGGCCCCAGCTTATGATTTAGGGACATAACTGGCTTCTGCATTCCTGCATCCTGGAGGTAGATGTCTAAAGGGTTGCAGAAGACCTGGCAAAAAGGAGCAGCGCTAGTAGCATGGAGACCCCTCCCCAGCAGGCAGGTTTTACACCTGCAAAGCTTCCTAGAGTGCTCAGAGCAACAGGAAGAAGTCTCAAGCCCCTCCCCTCTCCCACCACCCTCCTTCCCTGTCCTCCTCCTCCCACCCCACCCAACGCCCCCCCCCCCCCTGCTGCGTCCCACTGGGCCTCTGGTGGCTCAACTCTCCCTGGCTCTGGTCTCTAAGAAGCAGGATTTTACAGACTGGGAAGCCAAGTGTAAGTAGGGGCCGTCCCAGAATGTCCAAGCTGCAAAGCTCCGTGAATGTTTTCAGCTGTAAGCTCAGTGCTAGGAGAAGGAAATGGGAGCAGGGAGATGGAGATGACTAAATCAAGGGCACTTGGGGTAGGGGAGGGATTAGGGAAGTCTGGTCCCTGCTGGATGCAGAGTAGATCTCTGACCCCAGCATCGCCCTCTAGTACTTGCTCCAGAGGGTGTGTGGCTGGGACCATCCTCCACGTGTTTCTCACTTACTGGGGCCTCAGTGTACAGATCCCCAGAGGCCACAACCCACCAGATTGCAACCACCATGCACTGGCGGCACCACATCCTGACCCTGCACATGTGGCCGCCAGCCAGCATTTGCAAATTTCAGTTTACAGCTTTATTAGAGAATTGGGCCAACAAGCTTTTTTTCCTTTAATGAAATGGAATAGAATTAAATTTAAAATATCAGATGTTACCACGTGTCACAAAGGTAAGTCCCGTCTCTGAACGCTTCTGTTTCAGTTAGGGATCGATGATCTATATTTAAGTGTGTATGTACTGGGTCAGGCTGTACAACCCTGCACAAATGCTGGAAAGCCTTTGCATTGTAGCCATCTGACAGATCAGACACCCAATAAAAGCTTTCAAAAATGAGTATTTGCCAACCGAAAGGAGACACCGTGAGCCTGGGAGAAATCTACTCAAGTGCCATCACCGTAGCAAGAAAGGGATCGAGGCCAGACTCCACTCCCACTACACTGAGCTGAGTTGCCCCTAAAACACTGTCCACCGCACAACTTGGTTTGATTCCTCTTGTTAGAGGATCAGCGTTCTCATCGGAGACACGGGCAGATGGAAGACCAAAGACGTCAGAGGCAATGGAAGTGGAGAGCCTGCAACCAGCCAGTGCTCCACAGCAGGATAGCAGCTGGCAGGGGAGCGGGCCCCAAGTCAGGCAGAAGGAACACGGGAGTCTTCTTGGCCCAGCAAGGTCTCCTGCCCAGGCTCGAGTAGGACCTCTGTGCAGCAGTGTTTGAGACCAGACTTCTGTTACAAGAAAGTGCCTTTGGGACTGATAGGGAGATGAGGTCCTGCTCTGAGCAGGTGCCACAGTGAGACGCCCTCAAGGAGAGAGGGCAAAGCCTTGGAGTAGAGTCAATGGTGGGAACCCCAAGTGGGGACCGTGCAAGAGACACCTCATGGGGGTCACTGCCTCAAACACACTGGAGGAGGAATGTGTGGGGCAGGCTCCACGCCTCTCTCTTCTCCTTTTTTCCAAAATGCCCTGCCTGCCTCCAGGCCACCTCTCGGGTCAACAGCACGCTTTTGAGCACCTGAGGGGATGCTCCTCTCCAAAGTGCATTACCGAGCCCTGTGGTTAATTTTTCAGTAGCTGCTTGCCTCGCTAATGGTCTGGGAAACCAACTGGGCCTCCCCTGCTGCCTAAGTGCCCAGGCCTCCCCCACCCCGGCCCTGATTGGCCTGGCGCTGCCCCGCAGCCAGGCTCACCACACCGCCACCGGCTCTCCTTTGTCCTCTACCAAGGACTTGAGCCTCTGCCGTGGGGCCTGGCATCATATTTTACCCGAAATTTTACCTGGTCTGATAAGCCTGGGAGAGTGAAAAGTTGTGTCTTAATTTCACCTGGAGAACCAGTCACATCCGGAAGTAACTGCTGCGTGGGAAGAAATCCCAGGGCTCCCAGGTTGATGGGAAAAGGAAACTGGCTTCCTGGGCCTAGAGACTCTGCACTGTCACCAGTGACATCAGGATGCCTGGCCCCTGACAGCTCTGGCTATTTCTTCTGCCGCCACCAAACTGGCCTCAGTCGGGGTCACCATACTGTGACTGGCCAGGCCCCAGGCCAGAGACCAGGCTGGAGTATGTAGGTCTCCAAACCTATTGTCCTGTGACCCCCAAAAGAGAGCACCCTTGCTTTTTTGGCTGCAATCATTATAGTATAAGTCCCTACCGCCATCTACCCAAAGGTACCTGTCCCACCCCTACCACTGTTTTTTTTAAAGGGTTTCCCAGGAGACCACCTGCAAGGGCTCCCGAATAAGGCCCCTCCTCCAGTGTCTGGTCTTGCCACCATGTTGCAATGACCACCTGAAGTGGCCATATGCCCACTTGTGCAGGTCTGGCTCTCTCCACAGAAACCACTGATGCCTCCACTTGAGGGGGAACAGGATCCCCAGTGGCCCACAGCACAACCAGGCCCAAGCATCCCTGGGCAAAATGCCCCACAAAGCTTGTAATTAACCCAAGTCCAGCCCTCTGGGCTCACACACACCTCGGTCTGACCGTGCCACTCCACTGGTCATGCCTGTGCCAACGTGATTCCCTGGAATGGAAGGGTGGATCAGGGTGGGGGCTGGGGTGTTGCAGCTCAAACTGTGGGAACTCTGAGTTTTCAGGCCAATGCTCTCCAGGTCCAGAGGGGATCTCTGTGCCCAGTTCTGAGGCTGCCTCATTTCCCACCCGAGGGCAATGAGCAGCTACTAGAACATCCATGCTCTACAGCAAGAAACCTCCAGGGTGTGGTCCGGCCTGGACACTGGCTGACTTAAGAACAGCAAGTACCCAGGTAGCTGACGTAAACTTCAAGTATCCACCTTAAAGGTAACTTTCAGGCCTCCGTGAGAACAGTTGCAGAGCACCTCCCAGGCGCTGGGTCTGGGAATGGACGAGTGCCCTGGGGCTTGCATGTTAAGTGGGCCTGGGTCCCGCTGCAGGGGTCTGGAGGGTCCACGCGGCCGCATGCCCCCACGAACACACACAGCAGGGCATTTAGTTCTGGAGGTGGGGGTGCAGCACTGGAGCTGGCCGTCGTGGGGAGAGGCATGGGGTCAGCATTGGGCTGGCTGAATTCTGTCCCTTCCTATGGAGCGAGGACACTGACCCAGACCAGGCCGTCTGTTCCCCTCAGTTCCCCTACATCTCTGTGTCCATGGGGACAGCCGATCCCTGCTGGTCTCCTGCATACCCTGCAGAGCAGAGGGAAAGCGGTGGGCTGCTCCCTGTGAAGTCCTCAGGAGCCTTAGGCAAAGTCAGAAGTGACAGGGGCACCCCATCCCCCACCAGCCTCTATCCCAGGGCCCCCAGCCTAAGGCCAGCTGTATTTGCATTCTATTTACATAAATTTGCATAAGCACCACAAACGTGTATCTTGTAGCCAATTATTTCATTCAGGCATCTCTGCATTCCAGGAAAGGGCACCAGGAGAGATGTGGCCCTGTGGGCTTCATGTCAAAAGGGCACCCAGAGTCCCTGCCCCATCCCCAGCCCCCCTCCCGCACAAAATGTCTCCGGTGGGCCTGCACCTTCCCTCCCCCATCACCTGCTGACCCTGAACCCTTCTCAGGAGCTACTGTCTCCTGCCTCTGGCTGTGGCCACCCGAAATTCCAGTTTCCTGGGGAAGGCTGAGCCTTGACACCTCCAATCCTCCCCTACTCTTCAGTGGCCCTAATTTAACCAATCAGAAATCTTAGATGTGGAGGGGACGGACTTTTGGAGTATCTTACACAGGGATGGTCAACTTGATCCCACCTACAGATAGTTAAGAGGGCAGCTGCTCTGGATAAGGGGAGGGTGGGCATGGAGGCCCACCCTTGATCTAGGCCCTCACAAAGGCCTTTGTAACCCACTGCATTTCACCTCTGGGAAAATGTAGGTGTGACGAGGGGAAAGGTCTCAGCCAAGGTCACAGTGGCTGCAGCAGAGCAAGGACCAGAACCCAGGGGAGGTGGGATCCTCATGCACCCAGCAAAAGTGGAGAACATGCCCAGGAGGCTGCAGGCCTCACAGAGCAACTTCCAGAATCAGAGCAGCCAGATGGGCCTGGAGCAAAAGTAGAGAGACAGGGGTCCCATCCTCCCTTCCACCCAGGGAGAAGGAGGGTTTCTGGAACTTCAGGAAGACTGTGATCCTGAATGGGAGAGTGCAGGAGAGACTGGGCCTGGCAGCCACCAAATCAGGCCCTCCAGCCCGGGGCCAGGCCAAAGGACAGAGGGCACCCAGGGTCCTAGGACTGTTTCCAACCCACCTTCTACACTGCTTCTAGATAGGGGTAGGTAGGGCCTGCAGGTGGCAGTCCCACTGTTGGCCTAGGCCTAGGGGATTGATTGTGGCAAAGGACAAGGAGCCAGGGGAATCTGGATGAGGGGAGGCAGGGGATTAACATGAGTTCAAGTCTCATTGTACCATCTGCACTTCTGCTCTTGCTTCATCATCCCATTTCACAGATATGTTGAGCTGAAAGGTGTAGGAGGCCCAGCAAGGCAGAGATTGATGGTCAGCTCCATGGCAAGTCTCTTGACTCCCAGACTAGGGTGCCATGGCACCCGCAGACCTCTGGGACAGGGGGCAGGGGAGGGGTGGCGGGCATTCATTGCCCACTGGTCAGAGCAGAAAGAGTTTCCTGAGCGTTTCTCCGGGAAGGAGGACACAGGACAACAAAGAAGACTTTTCCAAGGGGGAAGACTTATGGAACTGGCTTTTTTCAGTGGTCTGTCTTCCTCCCCCTGAACCCCTTTCTTTTCCTCTCAGATTGGCTGGCAGTATTTTAATGAACACCTACTAAGTGCCAGGCACTTCCTGGCAATTTGTCACTTAATTCTCACACTACCTGAGGCAGTATATTCTCTCAGATTATAGCTGAGGGGATCCAGATTCTATGGGGAGACCACATCTGAACCCAGGTCAGTGTGTTTCTTTACCCTACGGATGCCTCCAGAGCCCCAGCAGGGCCCCCTCCTCCTCCCAGGAGACCCCGTGCCCCGCTGACCGTGGCTCCTGGCCCTTGGCACAGATCACAGCTCTTGCACCATTATCCACCATAAGGTTTTCCTTTTCTGCAGGGACCCTGCTTTTTGCACGCCACCAGGGCCCAGCAAACCTTCAACACTGGCTGGCAGGTCGGTGAAACCGGCCCTACTCCACATACAAGCAGGCTCTTAGAGGCCTACCTGGCAGTCCACAGACCTGCTCCGGGCGAGGCAAATCTCAAGTGAACAGAGTCGTGGGGCTGCCACTGACCTGGAGGCTGCAGACAGCCGACGAACCTCACTAGGCTCGGCAGGCAGGCACTGTGAGGTGTGCTGGGGAGGGAACCCTGCTCCCCAGCTCGCGTCCCCTCTGGTCACACCACGCAGACTGCCTCTGTTCCTCCCTTGCATCACGCCGGCCCCAGTCCTTGGCACTAACGGGGGTCACAGGAGCCTTCCACTTAGCGAGGCAACCACAGCAGAAAGGCCTAGGAGCCAGGCAGACCTGGTTCAAATCCCAGCTCTGCCACTTGCTCCGTGCATGAGGCCAAGCAGGTCACTTTCCCCATCTGAAAAATGGAGCTGATCCCATTTACCTGGCAGGGGCCAGGGAGGCTTAGGGGGGGCTGATTTATTTTTTAATTTTTTTAAAGGTTTTATTTATTTATTCATGAGACCCACAGAGAGAGGCAGAGACACAGGCAGAGGAGGAAACAGACTCCTCGCAGGGAGCCCGATGCGGGACTCGATCCCGGGTCTCCAGGATCAGGTCCTGAGCTGAAGGCAGATGCTCAACCACTGAGTCCCCCAGGCGTCCCAGGGGGCTGATTTAAATGTGGCACAGTGCTGGCCTCAAGGTGGGACCTCAACAAATGTCACTTCCCTTCCCCGACCCTTCCCGGAGAGCCAAGGCTCCCGGAACAGAACCGAGCAGGTTGAAACACATGGGGGGGGGGGGGGAGGGCTTATCTCAGCTGCTGACCAGCCTGTTTGTAGACGTGCCTGAGGTCAGTGACCCCACCTCTGCCCTGCGGAGCTGTGACTCCTCTGTCCCGGAGCCGCCTCAGCTGACTGTCTCCTCCGCCCACACCCTGCACCAAGTGAGCTGGGCACAGACCACCTGCCTGGGGACCCAGCAGAAGGAGCAGCGCATGCTGAGATGGCAGCGGAGGCCTCTGGTGAGCAGGATCCCTCCACCCCAGCCTGTGGAGAGTCCCCCGGCATGAAGGACAATACCTTGCACACCGGATCAGGTGAGACATGCAGACAGACATAGGGGAAGCTGGGAGGGGCAGGGTGTGAGCACCCCATCATGATTTCCCCCCTGGTTACCCCTAGCTGGTTGGACTTCCCTTCCTCCGCAATGCCTGCTGGAGTGCAAGGGCATGTCCTTCTCCCTACCCCTCGTCCCCTTCTCAAAATTCCAGCAGAGGATATGCCACGAACCACCCTGCTCTTGCCATGAAAGGGCCATGGCCCCCGAGGGGGAAGAGAGGATTGGCCACTGTCGCACACCGATGTTTCCTATTTAGTTTGCTTACACAATTGGCTTTTTCCAAAAGCAACTTAAGAGAGCTTATAGTGAAAAGTTGAGCGACAACGCTGATTGTAAACCTGACACACATACAGATCATGGACTGGAGGGAAATAAAGTAGAACTTAAATATATTCAGGGAGGATAATATAGTCATGAATATGGGTCTGAGTATCCGAGTCACCACGGTAAGAAGAGAAATAAGGTTAGTCCCTGGAAAGGAGTAAGCACACTAACATTTTTCTTCTCAGAGCTCTGTAGGACAGGCATGGAGTGTCGTGAAGGACAGTCATTGACTTCCTATTCATAAAAATTCAGAAGCAGATCGAGTCAGGCTGTTTGGCTCATAAGAACCCCTGAGAAAGCAAAGGGTAGAGTGTTAAAATGCCACCCCAGTAGGGTGGGTGTAGTCCTGTACAGACTTCTGATCATCAGCCGTGGCCCAGGTGCTCAAGGAGTTGCTGGTTTCATTTGGACCTCAGACCAGTGCTTCTCAAACTAGAATGTGCACATTATTTCTTGTGGATTCTTGTTAACATGCACTTCTGATTCATTAAGGCTGGCTGGGGCAGGAGAGACTGCAATCCTAAACCACGCCCTGAGGCCATCACATGCACCACAGTTGGAGCAAGGTCCTGAAACCCAGACTTCTCTAGTTCTGTGCCTTTGCAAACTCCCCCAACTTAAAGACGATGTGATGCTACCATGGACCAACAGGGAAGACCTGCTTCTGGGCTCATTAAATGCTCCCCGGAGGTACTGGGCCAGCTTCCTACATTCTCATTGGCCACCGGTGGTCTAGTCACAAGCCGAGACACCGGATCTTACACAGAGTTAAGTACCTGCTATGTGCTAGTGAGCTCCCTTAGGGGAATGGTTGCTCCTGCCCACCCCATCCCCAGTCCCTTATCCACACCCACCTTTTAGCACTTGCCTTTAGAACCTTCTCCACACTGTTGTGCTAGTCACGGTTAAGTCTCCTGTGGATCCACAGTTCATTCCAATGAGCTCAGAGAGTTCTTCCTCTTGGGAGAGCTTATGTTTCTTTTCTTTTTCTCTCTTTTTTTTTTTTTTAAGATTTTATTTATTTATTCATGAGATACACACACACACACAGAGGCAGAGGCACAGGCAGAGGGCGAAGCAGGCTCCATGCAGGGAGCCCGATGTGGGACTGGAGCCCTGGACTCCAGGATTATGCCCTGAGCCGAAGGCAGGTGCTAAACCGCTGAGCCACCCAGAGATTCCTCAGAGTTTCAACAGAGGACTGAAAGAAGGGCAGCCTTATGCCAGAGTACCGAGCTCTGGGGTGCAGGGGGCCCCAGTGCCCGGGAAGCCAAACCTTATCACATCATACAACACTGGTTCAAAATAAGGTGCCAAGTGGAGACAGAGTTTGTAACTCCAATCCCAGGCCCCAATCACACTTTTGCCAGCCTGCCTCCCCACTCGGTGGCTTGTCCCCACAGACTATTCCCACAGTCCGCTGCCACCTCAGCTCTGGGTGGTTCCGATAGGCTTTTACCCACGAGGTCACCACAGTGGCAGGGAAATTCCTCCATTTGCCCCACCAGGATCACCTGCCGGGACTGCAGCCTCGTTATCCGTGCACCCTCCGGGGCCCCAGCAGCACTAGATCCAGGCAGCCTGGCTCCCAGCTGTCAGAGTACATGGGCACATGGCTTCTCGTGGCCATCTCCTCATAGTCAATGAGGGTGTTTATTCTGGAAATGGATGTGTTCTGTCCTAGCCTATAAATGCCGGATCAATCCAAGAAGCTGAGAGTGCACAACGGTTCCTCTCCTCTCTGGCCCAAGGAGGAGATGAACCTATATTTTCTTCCTGGATACTCTTGTCTTCTTCGCCAAAGGGCTAGCCTTGTCTCCAGAAAAAGGGGCAATCTCAGGAGGCTGACACCAGCGGCTCCATAAAGAGAATATTTGGCAACCCTAGGCCCAGACATCCAGCAGTGCATGCACTGGGCACATCCTCTGTCCCAGCACCACGCCAGCTCTGGGGCAGGCAAGGATAGCAGAGATGGTCAAGAGCCATGGGGGAAGCTTCCCGGAGAGGCTGAAGTTGGTGATGAAGGGTAAGAATGAGAGTGCGTTCACTCAACTGTGTGCCAGGCACTGCTCTAGGCACTGAGAATACAGCATTGAATGAGACAGACCTAACTCCTTGCCATAGGGGGGCTCACATTTCTGTGGGAGCGGACGGTTAATATGCAATAAACAGGAAAGTGGGTTTACGGCATGTTAGGAGAGAAACACTTCTAAAAAACAGAAAAGAAATAGGACATGGTGCATGGATGAGGGATGAGGGATGATGGGGTGGGTCTCACAGAAATGATGGTATTCAGCAAGTACCTGAGGGAGGCAGGGAGGGCCACAGGGATGCCCAGGGTCCAGGCAGAGGGAACAGCAAGGACAGCCAGTTGGCTGGCCTGAGGACCCCGCCTAATCTCTTTAAGGGGAAGAGAGGAGGCCACCCAGGGAGAATGGCTGTGGGGGTGGCATGCGGAGCAGAGAAGTAACAAGATCTGCCAAATGTCTTAAAGGATGGTTCTCACTGCTCTGCCCTTGGCCTGATCAGACCCGAGGCTGGCACAGAGAAGGCACTCAGCCAATGTCAACGCACCATCCTCTCCCCTAGATCAGGACGGGGCCCATCTGCTTCCAAAAGTTTGGCCCCCAGAGTATTCAGGAGACATTTTTTGAGCCCTCACCCACACGAGACCCCTTGCCAGATAAGCTTCCACTCAAGGCACTCCCAATCCAGGGGGAGACAGACCCGCAAGCCACTGAGGCCAACAGAGCCGGTGGGCCTCTTGGACTTCAGCAGGGCATTCACCTGCCTACCTCCCTGTCCCCATGAGGGCTCCGGATGTTCTCTTGCAGAAGTTCATGCTCCCCTTAGAATATTCTTCCCCCTATAGTCTTCGGTCAGGTCAGCCTTCATCTCTCTCCAGTTCATGGGGAGCCCCACAGAGAGGCCCTCCAGGTCTCTATGGAAGGCTGCTGGATGGATCCAAGGGTCCTTCCAAGAATGCCACAAGATCTCTGAGTGCCTCCATTTCTCAAGCTCAGGCTCCTTGTGCTGCTTGCTGGCATTGCAGGAAGGATGCTCAGAGATCACCATCAGCCAGAGACATTCAAAGAGCACCTAGTGTGTGTGTGTGTGTGTGTGTGTGTGTGTGTGTGTGTGTGAGTCGGTGGGGGGCGCCAAAGGGAGCTAGGAACTGGTTCTGTCTTCCTACAGTTTATAACCCACTGCAGCAGCAACCCACCATCCAAGGGCAGGGACCAGGCATTGGGCCCCTTGCTCCCTGGCACCCAGAACGTCGTGTGGTATTCCCTGAGCATGGAATGGAAAAGGACCCATGAGAAAGAACTGCCATGGGAACTCAGAGAGGGTGTTGCCCGTGGGGCAGGGTGGAGCAAAAGGAGGCAGGAGAGGATCTGGGCCTTGGGGCCTGGCAGTGGAGAGCTGGGGACAGAGGGTATTCTAGGCAGGAGGAAACCTATGGAGGTGAGCAAGCACAGGTGCTCATGGGTGGATGCCATGGGGGGGGCAGGGGGAGTGGGGAGAAGAGGCCCTTCACAGCAGCAATCCCACCCTGCTGTTGTGCTCTTTGGGGTCCATTTAGTAGGGCCCAGTCCCCCGAGTCTGGCCTCAGGGTTCAGATAAACCTCCCTAGGGCTTATCTCCCCTGCCCAGTTAGGCTCCCTGGGGTAATCTGAAGCTCTTTATCGGGGACTGCTGGAATATGCCCCCAGGCATTTTCTAGATGGAGTCCCAAGGGTCTGGGAACCCCCAGTCAGTCTCCCAGAAGATGAGGGACCTTAACACCAACAGCACCTCACCTAACCAGAGCCCCTACCTCCTCACCTGTAAAGGGAGGGGAATAACTCAGCACCTGTTGTGAGGCTGCAGGTGAGAAAGGGCTTCAGATGGGCATGCACCCCTCTAGAGAGACACCCCGAACATGCTCACCTGCTGTGCTGTGGTGCCATCCACATGGGGGTGGGGGGCAGCAGTCAGTGTTGGGGGCCACCTTTCTCGGGGGCAGGGTAGTGTCTGGGGGCCTAGGAGGTCTACACAGGAAGGTGAGCTCAGCAGTTTCTCCCAAGGGCCCCCCACCAGCTTCCAGGCCTCGGAACCTGAGGCTCTGGGCAAGGACCAAAGGTCCGCCCTGTGCGTGGACAAGGGACAGCGGAGGACCAGGACCACACTGCCTGGATGCTGCCTTGTGTCACCCCCACTTCCGCGGCAGGATAAGAAAGAAGCCGGTTTCAGCCTGACGTCTTGGCCTCTCGCCACCTGTGCACGTTTCGCCGCCACTTAGCCTCGGTCGTAAAATGGCAGCGGACCTGAGGTTCCCTCGGATGAAGGTGACCACCGGCCTGCGCGCCCTCGTCCCGGCGTGTGCGCGCTTGGGCAGGGCGGGGAGGGGCGGGCACAGGTCGGGGCGTGGGCGGGGGGCTCGGGGCGTGGGGGCTCGGGACGTGGGGGCTCGGGGCGTGGGCGGGGGGCTCGGGGCGTGGGGGCTCGGGGCGTGGGCGGGGGGCTCGGGACGGGGGGCTCGGGGCGTGGGGGCTCGGGGCGTGGGGGCTCGGGACGTGGGCGGGGGGCTCGGGGCGTGGGGGCTCGGGGCGGGGGGCTCGGGGCGTGGGCGGGGGGCTCGGGACGGGGGGCTCGGGGCGTGGGGGCTCGGGACGTGGGGGCTCGGGGCGTGGGCGGGGGGCTCGGGGCGTGGGGGCTCGGGGCGTGGGCGGGGGGCTCGGGACGGGGGGCTCGGGGCGTGGGGGCTCGGGGCGTGGGCGGGGGGCTCGGGACGGGGGGCTCGGGGCGTGGGCGGGGGGCTCGGGGCGGGGGGCTCGGGGCGGGGGGCTCGGGGCGTGGGCGGGGGGCTCGGGACGGGGGGCTCGGGGCGTGGGCGGGGGGCTCGGGACGGGGGGCTCGGGGCGTGGGGGCTCGGGGCGTGGGCGGGGGGCTCGGGGCGGGGGGCTCGGGGCGGGGGGCTCGGGGAGTGGGCGGGGGGCTCGGGGCGTGGGGCTCGGGGCGGGGGGCTCGGGACGGGGGGCTCGGGGCGTGGGGGCTCGGGGCGTGGGCGGGGGGCTCGGGGCGGGGGGCTCGGGGCGGGGGGCTCGGGGCGTGGGCGGGGGGCTCGGGGCGGGGGGCTCGGGGCGGGGGGCTCGGGGCGTGGGCGGGGGGCTCGGGGCGGGGGGCTCGGGGCGGGGGGCTCGGGGAGTGGGCGGGGGGCTCGGGGCGGGGGGCTCGGGGCGTGGGGCTCGGGGCGTGGGCGGGGGGCTCGGGGCGGGGGGCTCGGGGCGTGGGGCTCGGGGCGTGGGCGGGGGGCTCGGGGCGGGGGGCTCGGGGCGGGGGGCTCGGGACGGGGGGCTCGGGGCGGGGGGCTCGGGGCGGGGGGCTCGGGGAGTGGGCGGGGGGCTCGGGGCGTGGGGCTCGGGGCGGGGGGCTCGGGACGGGGGGCTCGGGGCGTGGGGGCTCGGGGCGGGGGGCTCGGGGCGGGGGGCTCGGGGCGTGGGCGGGGGGCTCGGGGCGGGGGGCTCGGGGCGGGGGGCTCGGGGCGTGGGCGGGGGGCTCGGGGCGGGGGGCTCGGGGCGGGGGACTCGGGGAGTGGGCGGGGGGCTCGGGGCGTGGGGGCTCGGGGCGTGGGCGGGGGGCTCGGGGCGGGGGGCTCGGGGCGGGGGGCTCGGGGCGTGGGGCTCGGGGCGTGGGCGGGGGGCTCGGGGCGGGGGGCTCGGGGCGGGGGGCTCGGGGCGTGGGCGGTGGGCTCGGGGCGGCGGCTCGGGGCGTGGGCGGGGGCCTCGGGGCGTGGGGGCTCGGGGCGTGGGCGGGGGGCTCGGGGCGTGGGGGCTCGGGGCGTGGGCCTCGGGGCGTGGGCGGGGGGGGCTGCAGCTCCGCGATCGCGGCGCGGGGGTGCGGGCGGGCCGGCGGCGGGCTGGCGGGCGGCCACGTGCCCGCAGGGCGGTCCCCGCGGGCGGGCGGAGGAGGAGGAGCCTGCGGCCCAGCGCCCGCCTCCAGCGCGGACCTGCCGCCGCCGCCGCGGCTCCGAGCTGCGGGCCGCCTCGGTGAGTGACCCCCGCCCCGGCCGCGACCCCGCCGCGCCCCGCCCGGGACCCCCGCACCGCGGCTGCAGCCGCCCGGGCCGCGGGGGCCGAGCCACGTGCGCCCGGCGGCGGCTCCCGGCCCCCCAGCTCCCGGCTCCTGGCACCCGGCTCCCCGGCCCCCCAGCTCCCGGCCCCCCGGCTCCCGGCTCCCGGCCCCCCGGCTCCCGGCACCCCGGTTCTCCGGCCCCCCGGCTCCTGGCACCCGGCCCCCCAGCTCCCGGCTCCTGGCACCCGGCTCCCCGGCCCCCCGGCTCCTGGCACCCAGCCCCCCAGTTCCCCGGCCCCCCGGCTCCTGGCACCCTGCCCCGGGGGGCGCCGGCCGCGTGCGCCGAGGGGAGGCCGGGCCCGGGGGCCGCGCGGGGCGGGGCGGGGCGGGGGCGGGACCTGCCGGTCAGGCCTCCCCGAGCCTCGCAGCCGCAGCCGGGCGGGCCGGGTCGGGGCGGCGGCGCCGACCTTGAGCGGAGGAGGCCGGGCCGACCCCTGCCCGCCACCGCCACCGCCCCCGCCCCCGCCCGCCGAGCTGTTGCCTTAACCCTCTTGACCGTTTTCCCCGAAACCTGGGGGCAGGCTGCCCACAGGGGCGTGGCTGGAACTTTGGGCGCTCCGGGTGGAGGACGGGGAAGGTACTAATGTCCTCGGGGGCCCGAGGGGCCAAAACCAGGGAGGAAATGCGGCCCGTCCCGCTGGAGCCCTGACGGAGGGCACCGAAAGGCCTCCCAGGTGTCCAGGGCCGCGTCTGAAACAGGCTCTAGAAGTGGGCTCTGGAAATAGCCCCAGGGAAGTATCTCTGTCCATCAGAGCGCCGGGATGATATAATTAATAGCAGACATTTATTGTGCACTTATCTGTGCCAGGCAGCTTGCTTTGCACACACTGCCCTGGTTAACCCTCAGGGCAGGAAGGAACGGCTGTGGCTGTCATCTCGTGACAGATGGGGAAACCGAGCCTCAGAAACCATGGGTAGTTGGCAAAGATGCACAAGTAGCAAGTTGCAGAAATAGGGATTTGTATTCAGATTTATCCGACTCGGGAACCCAGAGGAGCCAGCTGATGGGACAGAAGGGACATGTTCTCAGAGGTGGCAGCCTAGAGAATGCAGTGTTGGGGGCCGGGATATCCACAGGACCAAAGGGTCTCACGTGGGTGTGCCCCTTCAGTCACCTGCATGGCTTGTTAAAAATAGGGATGCCTAAAGCCTACCCGTGGCTGACTGAATCTGAGTCTGCGTGAACCCCCGCCCAACACCCAGCCAGGAGGGCTGGAGGACTAAGCCTGTGTCTGTCCATCCTGGCACATGGGGATGGGGGGAGGGGTGGGAGGGGCAGCTTGGAGCAGGTGTTTGATCATGGTCTGATGGAGAAATGACCTACCTTAGTAGGGCAGGGGGCATCACTGGGTACAAAAGGTTTCCTGAAGGAGGCCTTGAATGATGGGCAGGTGGCCTCTGCCAGGCAACCTAGGAGGAAGGCCTGGAGTCGGCATGGGGTGACGTTGGCTTCAGAGCCCGCAGGGAGCTCAGCCCAGGCCACCTGTTCACTATCAGGGAGCTCAGCCCAGGCCACCTGTTCACTAGAGGGTCAGACAGCTGGTCCCAAGCCTGCTGAGTTCCCCAGGACCTGTGGTCACTCTGGGACCACAGGTGTGCCCCCTCCAGCCTAGAGGTGCCAAACAGGTAAATTACTCTCCAGCTCATGTCTCCTGTCCTTGCCCCATGGCCCTTCCCTCCTCGCGCTCATCAGAGTATTGGGCAGGGCTCCAGATAGTAAAAAGTGAGAGTTAAGGACTCTAGTGCAAAGCTGCATACCCGAGCAATGGAGCTGCCTGACTGTAGGTGAGAGCCCCCGGCTTTGCAGTCAGATGCAACCGAGTTGGAATCTCAGCTCTTTACCATGTGACCTTGACCAAGTCCTTAACTCTCGCACTTGCTTCTTCATCTGTAAAACCTTGCTAAGGACGCTGCACCTGATATCTCTATCAAACAGTGACAGTAATGCTTGCCTGGGGGATTAGCTGTGTGAAGTGCTGAGTTTTAAGAGTGCAATAAATTAAACATCAGAGCCCTCTCTCTTCCCCCAGGATTTGAACATTAATCAGCTGGGGACCTTCTAGGTTCATTGCTCTTCTAGTCCAAGCCCCTCAGTTCCCTAGAGAAGGTAGGTAGCTAAGGCCCAAAGAGTGGCTTCCACCGCCTTCTTCTCTGTTGCAGAGCTGGCCATGGGCCCAGGCCTCGAGGCTCCCTGCTTGTTGTCCTGGCCAGCGCCTTCCAGACTGGGAGAAAAGTCTGTGCTCCTGCTTTATTCCCTGGCCAGTCTGCAAAAAACACCTCAGGGGCCGGAGTGATTTTCAGGCATGTTGGGACAGGCCAGGGAAGCAGGTTATGCAGTTGATGTCCAGGCTCCCTGAGGCTGGATCTACCCCTTCCTGCCCTCCCCACCAGTATAGTGGCCACGACTTCCTTGGCTGGGCATTCCAAGCTGGGCCTCAAATGGGCGCCCCATGAAATTGCTTTCTAGCATCTGGACTGAGAATGGGCCTCTCAATTTAAAACAAGGAAGGTTGCCTTTATAAGTAGTTATTAAAACTTAAGATCAAGCTGGTTCTTTCCCTCCTTCCTAGGGGCTGGAGGGGTGTGTGCCTCTTTTTCTACTCATATTCTGACGTTGCCAGCCCAGTCCCAATCCAGGGGGCTGTGGAAATTATAGGACTTGGAGAGAGGAATGAAGGGGTGGGGATAGGCCACTCTAATGTGGTTTTCAAACATTCGACTACAGAATTCTCTTTTTCTCTCTCTGTCCTCTGCAGCTGGGCCTACCAGCTGTCTAACCTACCCAGACCTCTGCACATCAGCCCTTCACATCCTTGGCATGGCACAGGCACCTCATGGATCACATCTGATATGGCAGTTATCGTCCCTGAACGTTTAGTTCCCCACACGCCAGTCCCTGGGCTGAGCACATCTGAAACTTCAACCCTCTTAGGAGGTAGATAATATTGTTCTCCCAACCATAGGGCTTTTCCAAGTAAACATGAGGCTTCAATCCATTCTTCCCACCAAACTGGAGGCTCCTAACCACTAACTCCAAATGCTTGTCCAAATTCTGCCTCATTTACTCATTCAACAAACATCTATGGAGCACCAGTCAGGCGCCAAGTACTCAAGACCGAGTCCCACTGCTGGTGGGATGAGGGTCCATTGTCATTTTTTTTTTTTTAAGATTTTATTTATTTATTCATGAGAGACAGAGAGAGGCAGAGACACAAGCAGAGGGAGAAGCAGGCACCATGCAGGGAGCCCGATGTGGGACTCGATCCCAGGGCTCCAGGATCACGCCCTGGTGGAGAGCTGCCCTAAACCGCTGAGCCACCCGGGCTGCCCTCCATTGTCATTTTTAAGCTTGTGCGAACCCACAGCCTCCACTCACTTCTGAAGAGAAGTAAGGGAATTCAGCAGCACTGAGGCCCAGGTTCCTCAGCTAGTGGGAGCCAGGGCAGGTGCGTGCGTGCATGGGGCTGTCAGGGTGGGATCAGTGACTGCTGATATCAGCGATATCAGGGTTGTGGCCTGCATTGTCACTTCATCCCAGGGCAGAAGGTTTCCCTCCCCCTCAGATGTGGACCGCAGTCGCCTGGGAATTACTGGCACCAGCTCTTCCCAATCAGCCTATCCTCATAACTCACCACAGTCCCTTGGCAGAAAGTGCAACAGGTGGGCGCTAATTGTCCTGCAACCAGGCAGTAACTTCCTACCTCCCACTTCTGCCTAATGCGAGCCAGGTAGGATGTAAGCAAACGATTCTTAAGCCTTCCAGAGCTATCAGATTAGGAGATGAAACTGGAGAAGCTACAGGCCCCAGATGATAAACTCATTCACAGGTAAACACAAAGGAATTTGCAGGCCATCTCGGTGCCCTGGGGGACAGCAGGTCTCCCAAAGCCCATGTGCTGGGCTTTGTGCTGGGTGACCCTTCCTGTTCCTATAACATCCGCTGTTTGTCCTAAGGCCGTCAGGCTGTGAGGAGGGTGGGCTCGGGAGGTGCCAACATGCCTAGCAGTAGTGCTGAGGGTCCCGCTAAAGGTGAATCATTCAGGACACATGGTGGGGGGGTGGGTGTTGGCTGTGACATGGGCCCTACAGGTGGAGTCTGTGTGAAGATAGAGTGACCTGCTACATCGCCAGGGTAGGCTTTTTGGGATCCAAGGGGCCTGTGCTGGGGCAGGGTGACCAGCGAGCTCTGTGCATGGGACACTGGGGCAGGGAGGGGGAGCCAGTGACCACTGTCCAGTGAATCAGCCACGACCTGGGCGTGGGACCGAGCAGCTAAAAGAGGTGGGCCAAAGCCCCTTGTGGTTGGTCCATGCAGATGGCTTCAGGCTGGCCAGAAATAAAGTGGTGCCCGGAGCTGGAAGGAAAGGGAAAGAGCCTGTGGCGGGCGGGGCAGCCAAGGATTGTGTTGGGGGTTGGGGACTTCTGTCCAGGAAAGCCCTGCCCTCCCGGTGTTCCTGGATTGGAGGGCTGACAATGCTCTGTTGTGTGTTGCCTGTTGGACCTGTTTGTCTTCCTCTAACCTTTGCTACAGTTCTTCTTGAATGTTCTGATCTAGCATGGCTGTGTGTGGTGAAGGTAGAGGGGGAGCTCTGGGCACAGCCGAGGGCCCATTGAAAACCCCAGGAAACCGGGAATCACAGCCGACCTGGACCCGTCTCGGATCCATGGGCGTACTCTTGTCAGCTCACACCTGGAGGGTTTGCATTCTTACAGAAGTGTGAGGTCCTCACAGTACAGCTTCTTCAAGGGGATGGGAGACTGCCCAGAAGCTTTGATAGGGACAGAGAATGCTGAGCCCACCCCAGCTACTGAATGGAGGGCTCTGGCTGCCTGGAAACCTGGGGTCTGAACTCCCCCATGATCCCGTGTTCGCTACCGTTTGAGAGCACTGCCTGAGCCCCCATGGGCCCAACAGGCACCTGCGGCCTCACAGTGAGCAGAGTACCATGAGCAGGGCCTTGTGGATGCAGAGGGGTGCGGGGCACCAGGTCCCTGCCCTCAGTGAGCTTGCAGTCTCATTGGGAAGCTGAGGGACAATACAAGGTACCACCAGGCAGCAGAGGAAGAAGATTCCAGGACATCATGCAGTGGGTGGTGCACAGCAAAGCACAGGAAATGTGTGAACCAAAGCAGTCCAGTGATGCGGTTTAGGGGGGCTTTCACGTTCACCATTTAGCTGAATCACAGAGAAGGACAGGAATCCGTGCAAGGTCACACTGCTGGGGCGCTGCCAAATCTGAAGTCACACCCAGGTGTGACAAACAGCAGCCAAGGTGAACTTGGTCCCAGGAGAAATGGTTGCGGGGCTCTGGGGGCTGGGAGGTGTCTTCAGGGCCTGAGGAAGGGATTTGGCTGGCCAGGGGGATGTCAAGAGGGATAAGCATTGGCAAGTGGGGAGTGGCAGGCAATGGAAAGAGGGGAGTGGGAGCTGAGTGGAGGGGAGGTCGGTCTGCGTGCTCACCTCTGCTGGACTCGGGAGGTTCGAGAATACCCTTGCCCAAGGGAGGTTTCTCTCTGGCAGAAGAGACAAGACACCATGCTGTGGTCTGACCGCAGCACGGGCTCTGTTCTGCTGCTTGCAACTTTTGAACAACCTGCCGAGCCTGGAGGTGTGTATTCTGGTTATGAGAATGAACAGGGTTACTCAAAACTACCATTTTCCAAAACCATCAGTGTGCGAACATGTGGAAAGCAGTTGAATATACTTGTCTGAGACCGGACTTGGCATAATTAACTTCAATGATGAAAAAAACCTCCAAACCTCTGGCCTCCCTTTGTGCTGCCTCCAGGGTCACTAGGAGAGCCGTGGGCAGCAGGCAGGCGCATGCCCATCCATGCTTTGCCCGTGTGACAGTGCTGCCTTCTGCCTGTGGGGCCTTCTGTCTGTCTGTCTGCCCTACTATGGGCACCGACTAGCAAATAAAGATGACCATTGAAGCCTTTGTTGGCACAGAAATGCTGAGAAAGTGATCCCTAAGCCAATGACAGCCACAGTGATGGCAGTAAATCACCCCCAGAGCGGTTGATAAATTGCCACTTTCTGCAGCCGTTATGTTTGCCTTCGTAACCCGAAGAGTAAACACCCCCCCACCCCCCCCACCCCCCCACACACAGGGAGGCAGCCTCCACCCTGCACTGGATGACATTTACTCACTTTATGCATCCTGGGTTTTGCTGGCTATCCTACCTCAGTTCCTGTGGCAGAGACACTTGAGTCTGAGCCACTAATTATCACCAGTGACGTTTCCTTCCCAAACAGGAAGTATCAGTCAGAAGTGCTCTCTCGCAGTGCACTCTGCAACCGAGCATCAGCCACCACTCCCGGTCCGGGAGCTGGTCCCTGTGGCCAGGAGCTGGAGCGTAGGCTGAGGGGGCAGCAGCCCAGCTGTCTGAGCCCGGCGGGTCCCCCGCCTTTGAGGGTCAGCTTGAGGCCTGACTTCAAAGACAAAGTCAGGCTGCCCACACATCAGAGGAGGATCCG
Source organism: Vulpes vulpes (assembly GCF_048418805.1). NCBI lineage: Eukaryota > Metazoa > Chordata > Mammalia > Carnivora > Canidae > Vulpes > Vulpes vulpes. The sequence goes on along the minus strand of NC_132784.1, from coordinate 10,876,381 downwards.
AGCAAGAAGCAGTGGCCGGGATCACAGTGGGGCTGGCAAGGGACCTCATGCTTCAAACACTGGCATTGGCCTGATGTCGCAGCAGCCCCGCCATTGGTAAGTCTGGTTAGGGCACACAGATCCACGGCGGCATGGGTGGTGTGTGGGCTTCCTCCTTCCGTGCTACCAACCCCAGGCCTGCCTCCGTGTGCGCCCCAGCATCCCGGGGAGTCCGAAGAACCAGAGCTTCGTGGCCTCAGGGCAGGCACCCCTTATTTGCAACTGGCAGCAAAGGGCGCAGTGTGATGGAGCTCTTGCCAAAGGAAAGTGGGAAATGCTATCATCTGTACATTAAGTCAGGAACCTTTTTCAAAGTAGAGGGTTTAAGGATTTATCACACACGGTGCCTTTGGTTAGTGAGAGCAATGGTTTTGTGGGTTCTGGTGTATTTAAAAAAAAAAAGATGTTAATGTTTACGATGCAGGTCCGTGGAAGGCTAGCCCATTGGGAATTAATAAATTTTACTTCTTGGTCACCATTTCTGGGTTGGTTTAGCTCAGAACTGCTGCTATAAGTAATCAAACCGGATTTTTCTAGAATGATTAAAAAATCTAGATGTTTGTAAAAAGTCCTATAAATTATTCATTCACTTCTGTTTTGCAAAGTGGCATAATGATAAACCTCTCTTTGCTGTCACACTAAGCTGGCACATATGTATACTCGTGTGTGGACCGGCTTGTGTGTGTTGTTGGTGTGTGTGTGCCCGAGCTTTTTGTATTCTCTTTTGTAGGAATTCTCAGCCTTTCTTTTAAAGATATAATGATTTTTTTATGATGTCTAAATAACGATTCCAGGCAGTATTACAAGAAATATAACAGTAAAATGTTTGTAAGAGTCCATCAGAAAGGAAGAAATGCCCACAGAGAAAATAGAAACGCACCAATTAAGATGTGTGTGGCTCTAACCCAGCTTTTAAACCTGGCGTCCTCTATCCTGTCCCCCCTCAGGTCAGCTGTGAGGGATCGGAGGGGGTGCCTGGACTCAGGTGGAAATTTCTTACCACCTTGCCCGGAGAGAGAGGGAGGGCCTGGGACCTGTGCTGCCATTGTTTGGAATCTAGGATAGAGGGCGGCCCTGGATTTGCAGAAACAGCTGAGAATGAGAGGCTGGAAAGTCTGAGTTTGGGCAGCTCAGCAGGGCAGAGGGAGAGCCGGGCGGAAGTGAGCAGACCACCCCAGAGCCCCATGCAGACCAGGTGACTGGCTCTTACTCATACCCACAGCAATGAGCTGCCCGCCCTCACTACCCTGGAGGCAGCTGGAATGCTGGACCTGGATGGGACTAGGGTGAGAGCCAACTTTGGGACCTTACGGGAATCCTCACTGGACCTGTTTTCTTGTCCATAAAGTGGAAGTAATCATAAGCCTGAGCGTGCAAGTCCACGGTCAGGATCTTTCCACAGTGTGAGCCTGGCCACGCCTCCCAGTGACTGCTCTTCGTTTGGCTCCTGATGATTGCAGATGTGCCCTGTGCCAGGCCCTGGCTCGGTGGTGTGATGTGACTGCTCAGCTGCCCCTGTAGGGGTGAGTGGACCTCGCAGCCCTGGGGAGGCCCAGAATTTCTACATGATGTGGCTTTAGGGGCAGTCATGTGGAGGGAAGGGGGAACTAGGAGACTTCCCTTCAGCTGCTTCTCTTTGCATAGCAAGCAGCCAGCTTTTTACTTAGATTGTTTATTTCACATTCATACGATGAGAAAGGTTTTACAGAAGCTGTTATTCATTTTACCTGGCTGGGAAATGTGAATTATTTATATCAAAGGGGATTAGTTTTAATGTCAACATTAGCAGCACATGGGGCGGGGTGGTGGTGAGAGGGTCAGGGACCTCCCCACCGTCCACCCCTTGGACCTCTCATGGACAGTGCCCACCTTTGTTCGCTGGTCCTATCCTGGTACCTGTGCTGCAGAGAGCCAAGAGGACCAGAGGAGGGATTGATTCTGTCTGGAAGAGGAGGTACTGTGAGGGCTTCACAGAAAAGGTAGCCTTTCTGCTGGACCTTGAATTTTGTCATTTGGGGGGGCAGGGCCTTTCTAGGCAAACAGATTGAATCCGTGACTGGGGCAGAAACAAAGCATGCGGTCTGAGTCAGGTGGCCACAGCTGGGCCTCACCTGCCCCTGGACACCCTCCCAGCCTCCTGGAGCCCGGGCAGACCATTTTGAATGGTCGTCTGCCACCCTCCCCATACCTACTCCGCCCCGGGCTCAGGAGCACACGGGCCCTAGAGCCATTGACCCAGCATCCCTGAAGCCCTCTTTTGGGCACCCACATACCAGGCTGTACCCCGATAGGGCTCACATCTGATATTTGATTTTCCACTTTGGCCAGGGCTGCATGAGTCTATTTGTGTTTTTCTGTTTATTTTCAACATTTAAACTCCTCTGTGCATAAGTCTTCTACGTGATTAAGTTTAGCAAGTAGTGAAATGCCTGGCCAGGTCTAACAACATGATCAGGCTGTGGAAGGGACTAGAGAGTCCTGGTAGTATTTAATCACCACTGGGTACAGGAGGGCCCCTAAGGTTCCATGGAGAACAGCCAGGACTCCTAAGTATGCTCTGCCCTTAGGCATAGAAACTAGCAGGTAGGTTACTCAAGCCTCAAACATTAATCGATTGGGTACCTAGTTGGTGCCAGGCCCCAGGCTAGGTGCTAGACACCTAGAAATGAGTATGAAGAAGCCCCTATGGACAGAAAAGCAAATCAGCATGTGCAGTCAATGGTAACATGCTAAATGCAAAGTGAGGCCCAGAATGCGAGATCCTCTCTGTTTTAAGGGTCTAAGCAGAAATCAGGAGGCCTCCCAGGGCTGCCTGGACCAGCCCTTGAGCTCTCAGGGATTCTTGTAAAAGTCAGAGATCTGCATGGAGCCAGCCCCTGGTGGGTAGGTAGGTGGGTGGGTGGGAAGTAATTGCACGATCCTACCCACACAAGCATTTGGAGAGTGGAGGCTGACTTTCAGTGTCCCTGGGAGCCCAAAGGGTCCAGGGGGGCCTCTCAGAAGCCTCTTTGAAAAAGTGGCCCATGAACTGGGCAAAGCCGGGGAAGCATGCATCCCCAAGCAGGCCCAGGAACCGGGCCAGTGAGGCAGGCTGAGTTCCTTGGCAAAAGCCCCTGGAGCTGCCGTTTGTCTTGGCTGCTTCTGCCACTTTCCCTGCCCCCACAGCTCCTTCTGCCTAGGAATAAGGGGGCTCTGATCCCTTATGCTGCAAACCTACGCCATGGCTAGGGGAGGGGGTCAGGGGCAGCCACAGCCCACAAGACCCATCTGGTCCGGGGCTTCGCAGCTCTAGGTGTCTCTAGAAAGCAAGAAGCCACCCAAGCCCAGACACTGAGGCTACAGATTCAGCGGCTGCCACCTGATAGCCTCCAGCCTGGCTGGATTAACCAGGCCATAGGGAGCTGGCTGCCCCCACATGCCAGCACCCTGAGCTCACTGGGCAGAGATAAGCCACTCTCTGGCTCCCACAGCACCTGGCAGGCCCTCACATGAGCACTTAGCTCCTTACCGTAGGGTGTAGCTGGCCTTTCTCCAAAGAGCCCCAAGAGGATAGATCATCTTCTGGGTAGTTGCCAGAATGCCTACCGGGTACATAGTAGGTATTCAAGGAATAACAAATGAGGAAACTTTTCAGACTAGGATTGGTAGGACCAGCTATTGCATAACCCGGTACAGAGTGTGCACTGCACAACTTCAGAGCTTGCTGTTCACGTGGATTACAGCGTGAATGGTCCCCTCTGGGGTTGTGCAGCGGAAGGACCCTAAGGGCTTGAGCATCTTCCCTACTTCAAGCCGCTGGCCTTGGTGCTGACCACGGAGACTTCCCCTTCCACCTCCTCCCCGGCACTGACCACCATCCTGCCGCTGTGCTGGCAGCGAGTGGTAATGAACTGGCCCAGTGAACACTTCTTCCTGGCCTCGCTGTCAGACTGTGGTAGCAGAAGAGCCCCAGATGCAGAGTCAGGTCATATGAATCCTTGGCCATCCAGGAAACTCGGTCCTCTTGGAAGATGTTCCAAGTCAGGGTGTTGGGGACTCCTGAATCCCCAGGATCTGTGTGGAGACAGCCCAGTGCTACCCTTCTCTTTTCCCTTGGCCTGCAGCGGGCCTGGTGACCCATGTGAGGGAAGGGGGAGGGGCCATGGGAGCACCTCCTGGGGAGTTTGCCTCACGGGCTCAGGGAGCAACAGCACCATGGCCCCGACCCCCTTCTCACCGGAAGGACCCAGTTCTGGGCTGCCAAGAGGTATTCAGAGATGGGGCACATTCATCTGACTCCCGAGGCTGAGAGGAGCAGAGGGAGAGAGCATGGATACCAGAGGTCCCAGAGGGCGGGGAGGACTTAGGGAAGAGGCAGGCGAAGAGCTGGGCCTGACTGTAAAAACCCAGGAAAGAAGTCACATCTGGAGTTGTTCATCCCTTGCACAGCACCTTTTGCGAGCATCTCCTGCAGTGGTTTTCAAAGTGTGGTCCTGGTTGCAGCAGCATCAGAAATTCTGGGGCTAGCGCCCAACAGTATGTTTTAACAAACCCTCCAGATGACCCCAGGGAGGCTCAGGTTTGACCTGATATGCGTCTGGTGCCAGGCTAAGTGCTGAGCTTACAAAAAATTTAGGTCTATTCCCACACCTGAGGAACTTAGAGTCTGGGTAGAAGACAGACAGGAGAGAAAGCAATGCTGTCAGTGGGAAAGGGGCTGCTTGTAGGGCTGTGGAAGCAGGGAGGCAGCTGGTGTGAGTTTATCCAGGAGCTGGGGGTCCTGGTGAGGAAGGGTGGCCTGGGGACACCAGTGACATGAGGATTATCCTTTGCAGGGAGCCGGATGTTAGGACTAAGAGTCCATAGAGAGCTCAGAGGGCTCACTGTGCAGTCCCAAACCACCCTGGTGCCCCACTCCTGACCACCAGCCTCACCCTACTATCTCCTCATCCCCATTCCACCGCCCCCCTCTCCTCCTCACTCCCCGAGCCCCACAGAGCCACAGGTTCTCCCTGCAATTGCTTTGGTGGGAAATGTGTGCATTCCTCCAGGCCATTATCTCAGAGCACATTTTTAGAAAATTTTAGACTAAATTTCTCCATTCAGCAGAGTTCTCTGCTGTACCATGTATTGATTTAGGTGCATCTATTTCTGCTTTACACAGACAGAAGGTTTTTAAAAGTCCTAGACAGAGAGGAACAAAATGAAAAGGGAGTGAACTTAACAGGCTCAGATCGGGGCACTTTGCTGATCCTATATAATCCTTACTACATCTCATTTAAGTAGGTAACATTACTCTGCAGTACAGATAAGGAAACCGAGGCTCAGAGAGGTCAAGTGACTTGCTGAAGCCACCCCACTATAATAAGGGGTAGGGCTGAAATCTAACCCCAGCTGTCTCCAAGCAAGCCTGTGTTCTCACTGGCCTACCTTGCAGTTTACCAAACCTCAATAAATTTGGAATATCCAGATGTCTTCGAGCTCATGTTCTGATGGCTGCACTCAGGAGCCAGCCTAGCCTGGCCGGACAAGCTCCCAATGACCATGATGGCTCTCACGGGCTGATCCTCTGCCTAATTAAGGAGGGGATGGGTTTGGTTGGGAAAGTGAAACAAATCAGACCTAATGTTAGCAGATTAGCAGCTATGTGCTGGTTTCCAGCTGCATGTCCTTACATAAACCCTCTACCACTTGGGAGAGTATTGGATGATGCTTCCTTACCCCCTCTCATTGGAACACCTCTGCCTTGTTCATTGACCTGCCCTGGGCGCTGGAAGGGTGGGCCTCATACCCCAGCACCTTCCTTGCATTCTGTGCACCAAGGCCCTTGGCTGTCTGCTTGGGCTGGAGTGCAGGGCAGGAGCTGCATGAGCAAAAGCTGCAGAGTCCATGCAGAAGCTAAGAGGAGGACTAACCTCTAGTACCGTCTCCCCTTTAACAGTTGTTAATCTTGTTGACTACACACTACACGCTTTTCTAGAGGTCGTGTGGCTTAGAAACTCAGATATATGGGAAACAGCTAGAGAATAATTTAGAGCCACCAATGTTGATGTCACAGGTTCCATGCTTTAAGCTCATGAGGAGGCCTTGGACTCTCACCCAAAGCAAGTTTACTCTTCGTTCACACATCAGGCGGTGCTGTCTCAATTTCTTTTTTTTTCTTTTCTTCAAAATTTTATTTATTCATGAGAGACCCACAGAGAGAGGCAGAGACACAGGCAGAGGGAGAAGCAGGCTCCATGCAAGGAGCCTGATGTGGGACTCGATCCAGGATCCCGGGATCACGCCCTGAGATGGAGGCAGACACTCAACCGCTGAGCCACTCAGGCATCCCACAATTTCTTTTTTTTTTTTCTTTAATAGCAACTTTATTGAGCTGTAATTCACATACCATACAACGCCCTCATTTAAAGTATACAACCCAGTGGTCTTTAGTATATTCATGGAGTTGTGTGGCCATCACCACGATCCATTTTAGAATAGTGTCCTCACCTCAGAAAAGAACCCTGTACCAATGAGCACTTTCCATTTCCCCTGCCCTCACCACCACGCCATCCCCCTTCTTGGCAACCACTAATCTACTTTCTGTTTTTGTAGACTTGCCTATTGCAGGCATTTCAGAAAAAAATGGAGTCACACAACATGTGGCCTTTTGTGACTGGCTTCTTTCATTTAACATAGTGGTTCCAAGATTCATGGTGCTGTGGCCCCGCAGGGGCACTTCCTTGCTCTTTGTTGCTGAACGATGCTGCATCGTATGGAGAGAGTACATTTGGTTTGCCCATTCACCAGTTGGTGGACATTGGGTGGTTTCTACATTTGGGGTATTATGAGTAATGCTACGAGAAATGTTGCTGTACACATTTTTGTGTGGACAATGTGTTTTCAGTTCTTCCAGGTGTATTCCTAGGAGTGGGATCGCTACGTCATATAGAAACTAAACTCCCTGTTCAACATTTTGAGGAACTTCCAGACTCTTTCCCAGTGGGTATATATTTTATATCATTGTTACGTCAACGGTGGATGTGGGTTCCAGCGTCTACATCCTCACCGATACTTACTCTGTCTGCCTTTTTGGATTAAGCCATCCAAGTGACTGTAAAATTGCATGTCATGATTTTAATTTGTTTCCCCCGAGGGGTTAATGACGTGGAGCATCTTTGTGTGTTCTTCATGATGACTTGTGTATTTTTTGTAGAGAAATGTCGACTCAGCTCCTTTGCTCATGTTTATATAGGTTATTTGTCTTTTTAATACTGAGTTGTGAGAGTTTTAATACTGAGCAAAGAGTTCTTTATATACCTGGGAGCAAAGCCCCTTATCAGATAAATGATTTGCAAAATTTATCTCCCATTCTGTGGGCTTTGTGCTTTCTCAGTGGTGTGTGGCCTGCATTTCTTGTCCACAGCAGGACCTGGGCGGGCTTTGAGAGGCAAGCAGGCAGAGAGAGAGAGAGAGCTGTGATAAATGTTCTCACAATGAGGGAGGATTTAAACCTATAAACTTATAAAAACAAGGGCAAGACCCAAGGACATCCCCTCTTGCAGTTTGGGGTGATGCTGGGGTTTTCAGTGAGGATCTGACGGCTTCTCTTGAAACATGCACTGCATTTTGGAAGGATTTTTGGTCCCCAAGAATAAACAGAGTAAGTTTTGAAGCTGAAGATCCAGGATGTTTGCCTGTGGTCGGAAATATCCATGAAACCTCTATGCTGTGCCCAGCCTGGGGCTGGGTTTCAGGGTTACAGCCATGCAACAGAACATGGCAGTCTCTACCTTGCCAAAGCTGACAGGAGGGTAGAGAAGCTCACTGAGCACAGGAGCCACCAGGCAAGGACTCTCAGAGAAGTCCCCAACCACCGAGCAAGGCTCCAGGCACATGTGGCCCCCAACTGTCTCATGAGGGAAGCTGGGCAGATACTGGTCCCTTTGGGCTCAGGTCTCCAGGATGGGTATGGACCTCCCAGGGATTGTAAAGGATCATTCCCTGGGGCCAGGAAGAAAACTTAGAGCTTCTATAAATTTTAGCTTTATCCTTTAACATTTATCTACGTTGATGTTTATGTTAATAGACGATTTATTCTGTGTGTAACATTATACAGCACAAATTACAACATTTGAAATAAATTTAACTTATAAATAAAAATAGCAGTAATAGGAATGTGTCCCCGCCCCAACTTAATTTTATCGACTAGATAAAACTTCAAGTTAGAAGATAAAGATAACTATGGGCCACTTGCGGCTAAGAGCTTTGCCGTATAGCCTTCTCTCCATCCCCAGGGCCAGGCAGGGCCAGAAATATTAGGGCAAGTCAGCCTCTGCATGGGAAGGGGGTGGAAGCCACCCCTCCTCCATCCAGCTGCAATGTGCCACAGCCCCCCCCCCCCCCCCCCCGACACACACACACTTATGATTCTACTCTGACCCCTTCACAGACATCAACTGCCCTAGCCACTTGAGTCTGAGGGTTGGTGGCCGGCTGCCCTCACAGAAGAGGCTGTAAAGCCATCTGTGTCGCGACTGGCCACCATTAGTGGCCTGCCTGAAGGCGAGTAGCAGCGGGCAGGAGTGGACAGGCCGGCCAGTGGGCCCCACATGGCTCCCAGCCACGAACACAGCCCGTGTCATGACCTTGCTGGGAAGTGGGAGGGCCCAGACAAGCCTGGGCAAACACCCAGAGAGGACCAGGACCTGTGGTTTGTGCCAGTTCCTGCCCCACTAGCCTCAGTGCTGTTTGGTCCGCAGCTTGGTCCCAGGGTGGGGGGCAGGTGGGCAGGTCTGTGTGTGGCCTGTGGGGCCCAGCCTGCCACTCGGACTCCAGCTGTAATTTGATCCACACCCTCCTCCACCCTCCAGGTCTGTAAATAGAACAACCCAAACAACCAGGAGCCAGGGCCCAGCCTGGATCAGTCACTGTCTCACCTTTAGGCCATGTGGACAGGCAACAGGGGCTCCTGGGCCCCCCAGGGCCTCTAGAACTTGTGCCACCTGTCCTCCCTTCTCTGGCCTTCATGCCAGCAGCAGACCTTGTGCTGGGCCCTGGGAGGGCAGAATTTTGAGAGGCGACCCTGGCCCATGAAGCACCCGGAGAACGGTTTCATACACTTGTGCACCGATACACAGAGGCACAGGCATCCGTCAGAAAACCTGGCTCTGAGCTCCTGCACGTAGGACCTCATTTCCTCCTCAGAGCAACCCTTGTGGGAAAGTACTAGTGTCCCCATTTTAAGGAAGGGGACTGGGGCTCCCGGGTGGCTCAGCCCGTTTAGCATCTGCTTTTAGCTCAGGTCGTGATCCCGGGGTACTGGGATTGAGCCCCGCATCGGGCTCCCTGCTCAGCAGGGAGTCTGCTTCTCCCTCTCCGTCTCCCTCTGTACCCTCTCCTTTTCTCAAGTAAATACAGTTTTTAAAAATATATATATATATAAAGGAGGGAGCCTGAGGCATGCCCAGTAAGTGACACAGGGCCCTGATTTGACCCCAGCACCCCTTCTTGGCCTGGTGGCTCTGTCCCTGCCATCAAAACTGTAGAAGAAGGAGCTGCCCCTGGGATGGGGGTCTCACAAGGTGGCATTATAACCTAGCATTTTCCTGTCCCAGGACCCAATCTTGATGGCAAGAAGCACTTCAGGGTGCTTTGTGCTTAATTTCCATTTGGCCTATGGCTGAAAGCAGTCCCCTGGGTGTGGGACCATTAACACACTGGGAGGCCGGGGATCCCTGGGTGGCTCAGTGGTTTAGTGCCTGCCTTTGGCCCAGGGCGTGATCCTGGAGTCCCGGGATCGAGTCCCACATCTGGCTCCCTGCACGGAGCCTACTTCTCCCTCTGCCTGTGTCTCTTTCTCTCTGTCTCTCATGAATAAATAAATGAAATCTTTTTTTTTAAAGATTTATTTATTTATGATAGACATAGAGAGAGAGAGAGGCAGAGACACAGGCAGAGGGAGAAGCAGGCTCCGTGCAGGGAGCCAGATGTGGGACTCGATCCCGGGACTCCAGGATCGTGCCCTGGGCCAAAGGCAGGCGCCAAACTGCTGAGCCACCCAGGAATCCCCAATAAATGAAATCTTAAAAAAAAAAAAAAAAACCCACACTGGGAGGCTGCTGGGGCTGCAGGGGTTCACAGGTGATTTGGTACAGCGGCTGGATTAGAGAAGCCACCCAGAGAGGCTCAGCGATGCTCCTGTGTCCCACAGCCAGTTCCAGGCCCAGCCCAGGTCCCCTCAGTCGCTGCCTGCGGCTCCCTGAAAGGAAGCCAGTACTGAGTCAGGTTCTGAGCAAAGAGCCTCTTGGGAGCCAGCCCCAAATAAGTCCTCCCCTGCCTCCACCTTGGGATGCTCAGTCTGGGGTTGAAGGTGGACAAGATTCAAAGTCTAGGTGTCACTGACTCCCTCCCTATGGCTCAGTTGGTGGGGGGCATCTTTAAGAGCCAGCTGATGCCATATGTGCCACAAAGCCTTCCCTTGTGTCTGTTCCTGGGCTCCATCCCCTGGTGCTCTGTGTCCAGTTATGGGTGGACATGTCCTATCTAAGGTGTCCCCAGCATGTTACATGCAAACATACACACGATTGTAAACCATCCAGGAGTGGGGGCCACATCTTTCTCATCTTTATTCTCTTAGCACCTGGCAGTTACTGCAGTGATGGGAGGAAGGGAGGAGAGAGCAAAGGAGAGGCTTCTGGCCAGGAGGGACCCTCCAAATTGCTAACAGACATGGAGAAGGTGGTCTGATGGCTTCCGTGTCTCCCTATAAATGCAAGACTCACCCCAGAGTTGGTGTCTCCAGGTGGCTGATGCAGTTATCCAGAAAGGCCCCTGTGTATCTGTCCCAGCCTTGACTGACCACAGGGATACTGGGGTCCCCGTGGGGGGAGTTTATATTCATCTCAGCCCAAATGCACCATGGAGGCCTGGCAGCCCCAGGCCACCAGCACAGCCCCTGTCCTGACTCTCCCCGTTTTCCCAGGGCTAAAGAGGGTTGGCAGGGGCTTCTGCATCTTCCCTTTGCCTTGTCCCTGCCACAGGTAAAGTGCTGGCACCGGTTATTTGCTTAGGATTGACTGACACCTGCCGAGTGCCGAGCTGCTCTAAGTGCTTTATATATATAGAGAGAGACTTATTCCTATAATCTCCCCTTAAGGAAGGTGCTATGATCGTCTCCCTTTTATAGCTGGGGAGACTGAGGCACCACAGCCACAGCTAGCAAGTAGTAGTCAGAATTAGAAACCAGGCCAAGTTGGGTGCCCAGGGCAGCCTTCCGTGGATGCACAACTCCAGGTCTGTACTCTAGGGATCATCCGGAGCCCCACTTCTATCTACAAAGGCTAGTGCATCACCATTTGGAAAAATATCCTTGTCCTCAAAACCAGGCAGAAAACGCTCTCCCATTTTGCAGGGAGGGACTGTTGCCATCAGAGCATTCCGTTGAGTCCCACATGAGCAGGATGGGGGTCCTGGGTGCAACACGTGTCCCCTGACTCTTGGAATGGATGGTCAGGCATCCTCTTCTACCCTGACTCCTTCTTCTCAGCTGCAGGGTCCTGGCTCTGCCACTCACCGGGGAATCTCTGGGCAGGTCTTCTGTCTGGCCAGTAAGACTGTTGATGAAGCTCAGCTGCTGAGGCTGACAGACCTGTACCCCATTCTACTTTCCCCATGACCCTCTGTGCCACCTGGAGCAAGGTCCTCAACCTCTGTGAGCTCAGTTTCCTCCCCTTTAAGTTGGAGATAATAATGGGATCTACATCGTGGGGTCCCATGAGGCCTAAATGACTGTCCCTTGTGGAAAGGCTTTAGAGCAGTGTCCAGTACATGGCGGGCATGTTGCTGCCTTGTCCAATGTCCAGGTCACAGTTTTCAAAACCTTTTAAGATTGTATCATATGTCATCTTAGAGCTGAGCTCATGACCTGCGTTTACAAGGGTGGAAGCTGGGGACCCAGAGAGGCACAGGGGCTTTTCCAAGGACACAACTGGTCTGTGACAGAGCTGGGGAACAGCCTCCTGCTCCCCTGGTCCCCCTTGCATTAGACCCTGAACCCACCATACACACATACACACACACATACACACAGCTCTCACCTGAGAGGCTGCTGTGGAAAGTGGGAAGAGGGGGTGAGAAGCCATTCCTACTGCTCCATTGATTGTAGCAGTGGTTCTTACCCCTTCTCCGCTGAGTATATCCATAAGATGGTGATTCTGTTTCCTTTGGGTACATACCCAGAAGATGGATTGCTGGATCATGAGGTATTTCTATTTTTAATATTTTGAGGAGTCTTCATGCTGTTTTCTATAATAGCTGCACCAATTTATATTCCCAATAGGAGTCCTCTTTTCTCCACATCCTCTCCAACACTTATTATCTTTTGACTTTTTGATAATAGTCATCGTAACAGGTTTGAGAAGATATATCACTGTGGCTTAGATTTACATTTCCCTAATGATTAGTGATGTTGAGCATCTTTTCATATACTTGTTGGCCATTTGTATGTCGTCTTTGGAGAAATGTTTATTCAGATCCTTTGCCCATTTTTTAATGGAATTATTTATTTTGGGGGGATTGTCTTGTTTTGTTTACTATTGAGTTGTATGAGTTAGGGAGTTCTTTACATATTTTGGAAATTAATCCTTTATTGGATAGATGGTTTACAGCTATTTTATTCCATTCAATAGGTTGCCTTTTCATTTTGTTTATTGTATCCTTTACTGTTCAAAACCTTTTTTTTTTTTTTAAGATTGTATTTATTTATTCATGAGAGACACACAGAGAGAGGCAGAGACACAGGGAGAAGCAGGCTCCACACAGGGAGCCCAACATGGGGACTCAGTCCCGGGTCTCCAGGATCACAGCCCTGGGCTGAAGGCGGCTCTAAACCACTGAGCCACCAGGGCTGCCCTGTTCAAAACCTTTTTAGTTTGATGTAGTCCACTTACTTGTTTTTATTTTTGTTGCCTGAACATTTGGTGTCAAATCAAAAAACAAACAAAAAAGTCATTGCCTAGACCCATAACAAGGAGCTTTTCCCCATGTTTTCTTCTAGGAGTTATACAGTTTCAGGTTTTACATCCTTTTTGAGTAAGTCCTTAATCCATTTCAGTTTGGTTTTTGTGCATGGTGTGAGATAAGGGTCCAGTTTCACTCTTTTGCATGAGTATATCCAGTTTTCCCAGCACCATTTATTGAAGAGACTGTCCTTTCCCTATTGAGTATTCTTGGCACTCCCATTGAAGATTAGTTGATCTTATATGCATGGGTTTGTTTCTGGACTATTTCATTCTCTTGGCCTATTTTTATGCCAATACTGTACTGTTTTGATTACTGTAGCTCTATAATATAATTTGAAATCAGGAAGTGTGATTCCTCCAGCTTTGTTCTTCTGCTCAAGATTGCTTTAGCTCTTTGGGGTCTCCTGCAGTTTGATACAAATCTTAGGATTATTTTTCTATATCTGTGCAAAATGCCATTGGAATTTTGTTAGAGATTGTTTTTAAATCTATAGATCATTTTGGGTACTATGGATATCTCAACATTAATTCTTTCAATCCATGAACATGGGATATCTTTGTATTATTTGTGAATTAAGTACTTGAATTTCTTTCATTGGTGTTTTATAGTTCTCAGTATACAGCTCTTTGACCTTTTTAGCTAAATTTATTCGTAAATATTTTATTCTTTTCAATGGTACTGTAAATGGGATTGTCTTAATTTCTTTTTCGGATAGTTCATCTTCAGTGCTTAGAAACACAACTGATTTTTGTATGTTGGTTTTGTATCTTGCAACTTTACTGAATTAGTTTCTTAGTTTTAACAGATGTGGTTTGGGGTTTTTTTGGTGGGGTCTTAGAGTTTTCTATATGTGAGATCATATCATCTGCAAACATAAATTTTACATTTTCCTTTTTAGTGTGTATGCCTTTTCTTCCTTTTTCTTGTGTAACAGCTCTGGCTAAGACGACTTGTACTATGTTGAATAGAAGTGGCAAGAGGGACATCCTTGTCTTGTTCCTGATCCTAGAAGAAAAGCTTTCCACTTCTCACCATTGAGTATGATGTTAGGTGTGGGGTTGCCATATATGATCTTTATTGTGTGGAGTATACTCCTTCAATATCAATATTTTTGAGTTTTTATCATGAAAGTCTGTTTAATTTTGTCAAATGCTTTTTTTTCATGGGTTGATATGATCACATGATTTTCATCCCTCATTCTGTTGATGTGCATCTCTTTTATTTATTGGTTTGTGTATGTTGAACCATCTTTGCATCCCAGGAATGAATCTCACTTGATCATGGTATAGAATCTTTTTAATGTGCTGTTGAATTTAGTTTGGTAGTAGTTTGTCAAAGATTTTTTCATCTGTGTTCATTAAGGATATTAGCCTGTAATTTTCTTTTCTTGTAGTGTCCTTATCTGGCTTTGGTATCAGGGTAACACTAACCTCATAAAATGAGGCTGAAAGTGTTCCCTTCCTTTGATTTTTTGGAACAGTTTGGAGAGAGGCTAGCATTAAATCTTGAAATGTTTGGTGGAAGATTTCTTATTACTGATTCAGTCACCTTACTCATTATTGGCTTGTTCAGATTTTCTATTTCTTCATGATTCAGTCTTGGTAGATTTTAAGTTCCTAGGAATTTATCCATTTTCTCTGGGTTGTCCAATCTGTTGCCATATAATTATTCATAGCTGTCTCTTATTATCTTTAGTATTTCTATGGTATTTTATCTTTCATTTTTTATTTGGAGTCTTTTTTCTTAGTCTAGCTAAAGTTTTGTCAATTTTGTTTATCTTTAAAAAAAAACAGGTCTTAGTTTCATTGATCTTTTATATTGTTTTTTTAGCCTCTATTTCATTTGTTTCTATACTGATATATGTTATTTCCTTCCTTCTGCTAGAACTTTGACTTGTTCTGTTTCTAGTTGAGGTGTAAAGGTATGTTGTTTGAGATTTATCCTTTTTTATAAGGTAGGCATTAAGCTATAAACATCCCTCTTAGAGCTGCTTTTCCTACATCCCATAAGTTTTGGTATGTTGAGTTTTCCATTTCTACTTCCTTTCTAAGATTTTTTATTTTTTGGTTTTCCCTTTTGATTTCTTCTTTGGCTCATTGGTTGTCCAAAAGTGTGTTACTTTTTTGGGTATTGAGTTTAATAAGTTCTTTTTGGATTTTGTATACTAACTCTTTATCAGATATGTCATTTGCAAATGTCTTCTCCCATTCCGTAGGCTGCCTTTTAGTTTTGTTGACTATTTCCTTTGCTGTGCAGAAGCCTTTTATCTTGATGAAATCCCGGTAGTTCATTTTTGCTTCTGTTTCCCTTGCCTTTAGAGATATGTCTAAGAAGTTGCTCCAGCTGAGGTCAGAGAGGTTGCTACGTGCGTTCTCCTCTAGGGTTTTGATGGATTCCTATCTCACATTTAGGTCTTTCATCCATGTTGAATTCATTTTTGTGTATGGTGTGAGGAAATGGTCCAGTTTCATTTTTCTGCATGCATTGTCCAGTGACCCCAAAGCCATTTGTTGAAGAGACTGTCTTTTTTCCATTGAATATTCTTTCCTGCTTTGTCAAAGATTAGTTAACCATTGAGTTGTGGGCCCACTTCTGGGTTTTCCATTCTGTTCCATTGAACTATGTGTCTGTTTTAGGAGCCAGAATGTATTATGCTAAGCAAAATAAGTTAGTCAGAGAAAGATAAATACCAAGCCATTTCACACATATATAGAATTTAAGAAACAAAACAGATGAACACATGGGAGGGGGGGGGAAAGGGGAAAAAAGAGAGAGAGAGGAAAACAAACCATAAGAGACTCGACTCTTAAAGATAACCAATAAACTGACGGTTGCTGGAGAAACGTGGGTGGGGGATGAACTAGATGGGTGATGGGTATTAAGGAGGGCACTTGTCATAATGAGCACTGGGTGTTGTACGTAAGTGATGAATCACTGAATTCTACTCCTGAAACCAATATTGCACTTTATGATGACTCACTAGAATTTAAATAAAAATTTGAGAAGAAAAAAATGTATTACTTAATTTCCACATATCTGTGAATTTTCCCGTATTCTAGTTCTATGCCCTTATGGTCAGAAAAGATACTTTATATAATTTCAATCTTAAATTTGTAAAGCTTATTTTATGACTTAACATACGATCTATCCTGGAGGATGTTCTGTGGATGCGTGAGGAGAACCTGTATTCTGCTGCCGTTGGATCGGATGTTCTGTGCCTGTTAGGTTTGTTTGGTCTAAAGTATAGTTCAAGTCCAGTGTTTTTGTGCTGATCTTCTGTCTGGATGATCCATCCATTGTTGAGAGCTGGGCAGAGAAGTCCCCTATGTTACTGTGTTGCCATCTCTCTCTTCACATCTGTTAATGTTTGGTTTATATATTTATTATATATTTATCCTGTCTACCATAATTTTTTAAAAAGATTTTATTTATTTACTCATGAGAGACCCAGAGAGAGGCAGAGACACAGGTAGAGGAAGAAGCAGGCTCCATGCAGGGAGCCCAATACGGGACTCGATCCTGGGACTCCAGGATCGCGCCCCAGGCCAAAGGCAGGCGCTAAACCGCTGAGCCACCCAGGGTTCCCTCTACCATAATTTTAAGTGAGTGATAAGTGTAAATAGCATTTGAAGAACTGTTTCACAATTAAACTTGTGATATGATCAGCACTGACTACCAGTACTATTGTGTCGACTACCAGTACTTTTATGGTCTTCTGCTTACATTCATACTTGAAGGAAATGGCAAATTTCAGTTCAAAGCTACTAACAAGGCCAGCAGAATTTTTTCCATCCAAGTTCACTCTGAACTCCTGGCCTAAGCCCAGGTTTTCCACCATGTTTGCTCCTATGTTAGGCTCAGTAAAGGAGATCCCAGGGCACCCACCCAATCTCAGGGTCCTACTCACTGTCATGTCCCACTCCAACCCTACCCTCATAGAATAGGGCATCAGTGTTCCTGAGTGAATACTCAGCAAACATTGAACACCAGTGGTGTTCTAGGCCCTGTGACAAATGGTGAGACCCAAAGTCAAATAAGATGAGGTCCCTGTGGGGTGCCTGGGTGGTCAGTCGGTTAAGCATCTGCCTTCAGCTCAGGTCACGATCCCAGGATCCTGGGATTGAGCACTGTGTTGGGCTCCCTGCTCAGCAGGGAGTCTGCTTCTCTCTCTTCCTCTGCCCCTCTCCTCACTCATGCTCTCTCTCTCTCTCTCTCTCTCAAATAAATAAATAAAATCTTTAAAAAAAAAAAAAGTCCTTGCCTTCAAGCGGCTCAT
Source organism: Vulpes vulpes (assembly GCF_048418805.1). Taxonomy (NCBI): domain Eukaryota; kingdom Metazoa; phylum Chordata; class Mammalia; order Carnivora; family Canidae; genus Vulpes; species Vulpes vulpes. The sequence continues at coordinate 10,859,082 of NC_132784.1, read as the reverse complement.
CATCTACTAAAGGAAGAGTACAGAAGTACCTTCCCCAAATGCACAAGGTGACCAAGCACAAGCACACATCACCCTTCCTGGTAACCAAATAACACCCAATGGTGAGAAGGTCAGAGTGACTGCTGGCAGTACCACCATCCGTCTATGACATACACCTTTGACAAGAAGTATGGCACTGCATAGCACTCATCATGAAGGTTCCATACACTTCTTTCTCAGCACTCTTGCAAATTTGTCCCAAGGACATAATCCAGGACAAAGGACAGAGGGTGGAGGGCAGAGGTCCTTCCCCCTCTTCCTGGGGCGCTAGGTCTCACTCAGCTTAGCCCCCCCCCCCCCCCGTGCTGGCACATGCCAACACTCATGGAGGTCTGTTGGGTGGCTGTTTGGCCACCATGTGGTTACAGTGGACAAGAAAGAGGAAGGTGGTATGAAGGACAGTCTGGGAGCTCTCCAATGATCAAGTTCCTGTTTTCTTTCCAGCCACTCAGATGTCAGAGATGGACAAGCCGCTAATCAGCCGCCGGCTGGTGGACAGTGATGGGAGCCTTGCCGAGGCCCCCAGCGAGGCCCCCAAAGTCGGCGTCCTGGGCAGCGGGGACTTTGCCCGCTCCCTGGTCACACGCTTGCTGGGCTCTGGCTTTAGCGTGGTTGTGGGGAGCCGCAACCCCAAACGCACAGCCGGGCTGTTCCCCTCAGCTGCACAAGTGACCTTCCAGGCGGAGGCAGTGGACTCCCCTGATGTCATCTTTGTGGCCATGTTCCGGGAACATTACTCCTCCCTGTGCGGTCTCAGTGACCAGCTAGCTGGCAAGATCCTCGTGGACGTGAGCAACCCCACGGAGCAGGAGCATCTTCGTCGCCGCGAGTCCAACGCCGAGTACCTGGCTTCACTCTTCCCCACCTGCACGGTGGTCAAGGCCTTCAATGTCATCTCCGCCTGGACCCTGCAGTCCGGCCCTAGGGATGGGAACAGGCAGGTGGGTACCGGGGTGTTGGTGGGGGCGACCAGCAGCCATCAAAACAGTAAGTGGAAATGGCTAACTTTTGTTGCGGGCCCTCGGTGTGCCAGGTTCGTCTCACGTCACTGCCGAGTTCCATTTCACAGAGTGGGAAACTGAGGCTCCCCGACGTTACCCACCTGACTCACACCAAGTCCCACAGCCTGTGTCATAGGACTCCCGTGTGTGGACAGGCAGGGACCAGTGTGTGAGGGCCGGTGGCAGAGCTGACTTCCAGGTCAGCTTTTCATATTGTCAGGTACAGGGAGCGGGGAGGACATCCCAGGCCATGGGGACAACCTGCACAGGTACAGAGGTGAGAAATGATGCTCCTGGACCTCAGTCTCCTCACCTGAGAAATGGGGATGTACCCACCTGTGGACTTGAGGCAAGGCTGAAGGACTGTGTGCTTAAAGCCTAGCACGTAGTAGGTGCCCCGTCAGTGTCGGTGGACCAGACTGACCATAGCAGCGGGGGTGAGGCCACAGTGTCCAGAGATCTGAGGACACTAATATGCCTGCGTGGAGCTCATGGTGGGAAGCAGCGGGCTGGGAGGCTGGGGCTGGCTTCTGTGTTGGCTGAGAGCCATAGGGGGCCAAGGGACACCATCGCAGAGGACACTTGTGGCCTGAGGGATGGAACTGCACCCACCACTGCATGTTCTGGGCCATATGCAAAGCCCAATTACTGAGTGACCCCCAGAGCAGACCACCATTCTCAAAGCATCTATTCTTGGGGCTCCTGGGACCTGCCTAGGTGGGCTCGTTGTTTGTGGTTGCCTATGGCAATGAACTGGACAAAACACTCCCTGTCGGGTCCTCTCTTTGCATCACGGGCATGCTGGACCAGGGCCTGGGAGGCTGTAGCTGGCTGAGGGGAGAGCCTGGCCTGGGAGTCAGAGCCACCTTCTGCTCTGGGGTTCTCTGGCCTCAGCTTCCTCCACTGCTTGGTGAGGGGTTTGGCCTAGCCGCTGTCTGAGACCCTGCCCACCCCTGTGGCCTGTGACCCCATCTGCTTCCCCCTACCTCCCCCCAGGTGCCCATCTGCAGTGACCATCCGGAAGCCAAGCGGGCCGTCTCAGAGATGGTACAGGCCATGGGCTTCATGCCCATGGACATGGGGTCCCTGGTCTCGGCCCGGGAGGTGGAGGCCATGCCCCTGCGCCTCCTCCCAGGCTGGAAGGTGCCTGCTCTCCTGGCCCTGGGGCTCTTCATCTTCTTTTACGTCTACAACTTCGTCCGGGACGTCCTGCAGCCCTACGTGCGCGATGGCAAGAGCAAGTTCTACAAGCTCCCCGTGTCCGTGGTCAACACGACGCTGCCGTGCGTGGCCTACGTGCTGCTGTCGCTGGTGTACCTGCCCGGGGTGCTGGCAGCCGCCCTGCAGCTGCACCGCGGCACCAAGTACCGCCGCTTCCCCGACTGGCTGGACCACTGGCTGCAGCACCGCAAGCAGATAGGCCTGCTCAGCTTCTTCTGCGCCGCCCTGCACGCGCTCTACAGCTTCTGTCTGCCCCTGGGCCGCGTGAGCCGCTACGAGGTGGTCAACCTCGCCATCAAACAGGTACGGCCTGTGGGTGCCGCCCACCAGCTGCTCTCTGGGCGCCCGGGCCCGCCGCCACCCCGGATGCTGAGCACCAGTGACCCAGACGGGGAGATGCGACGCACGTGGGCACGGCCGGGGGTGGGAACGGGGACAGGGGGGGCAAACCAAGCCAGCTGCGAGGTCCTGAGGGCTGAGGAGAAAAGCCAAGCAGCTCCTTGTGGTGGAATACGTTTTTTTGTTTTTTGGAGTTTTTTTAAGTTTTTTTTTTTTGTTTTTTTTTTTTTTGAGAGAGAGAGAGAGACAGCATGAAAGAGAGAGAGAGAGAGAGCACAAGCAGGGGGAGGGGCAGAGGGAGAAGCAGGCTTCCCGCTGAGCAGGGAGCCCAATGTGAGGCTGGATCCCAGGACCCCAGGATCATGACCCATGCCAAAGGCAGACGCCCAACCAACGGAGCCACCCAGGTGCCCCTGGAGTATGGTCAGGGGAGGCCTGGCTGAGGGGGTGATGGGTGGGCAGAGGCGGAAAAAGGTGAGAATGGCCTGTGGCAGCCAGCCCAGGGAGCGGCAAGGGCAGAGGCTCTGAGGCACATTCCAGGAGCCTCCAGGACCCCAGCGAGGGGTGGTGGACCAGGCCTGAGATGTTGAAGCCAGGCCAGAGAGGCCCTGAAGGCAGGGGAAGGGCTTTGGCCTTAGACTCTGAGTGAAACAGGGAGCCAGTGAAGGGTTTCAAGGAGGGGAGATGCTGTGCCTGCCCCTTCAGCTGGCTCGCTCTGGCTGCTGCGTGGAGAACAGGCAGGAGGGGTCAAAGGCACGTACTGGGACGGGTTCCAGCACAGGAACTCAAGACGAGAGGCCACAGGGGCCTGGAGTGAGGTGGGAGCCGCCGGGGGCAAGAGAGTATTGAAGGCATGTTTTGAAGCCAGAGGACACAGAATTTTGAAATAGAGGGTATGCCGGGTGGTCAAGGATGACAGAAGCAGTCGCCCTCAGCCAAGGTGGGGAAGGCCCCAGAAGCAAGGTATTTTGGCAGGGGGCTGGGAGGAGGCGTTAATTATTCATTCGTCTGGGAAACCCATGTGGTGCTCTTTTGCTGCCAGGCTTCCTGGGCAATGGAGGGCCTACAGGCCAAGCCAGGTAGCAGCATAGGCAGAACAGCAGGTACCCGTACCCACAGAAAAGGGCTCCCCGATGCTCCCTTCTGGTTTACAAAGTTCACAGGGTCTGATCCTGATGCCCAGGCTCAGGTCTATAAGCAACGCTGCCTGTCTTTTCCCCCCACATGCTTCATCCTACCTCCCGTCCCCAGGCAGGTACATGGGTCCTTTCCCCTGCAGGACAAGTCAGCCAAGAGTTTGGCCCAGGTGCCAGTGAGCCCCTCATTCCAGCCCAGGTGGCCTCTGCAGTTTCTGTTCTTGCTTGGGAGGCTGGGCCCTCCCCAGGTGTACCCACCATGCAGCCATCCCCTCAGAAGCCAGGCCACCTCCCACAGCAGGACCTGGAGGCAAGGCTGGGCCGCTTCTAGGGAACCACGAACCAGGGCCCCTGCTTCCCTGCTGGCAGCTTCTCAAATGCCCTCGTCCTTCCCTCCCCACAGACACCTGGCATATTGTGTCTGTGGGCTTAGGCTTTTCTGAGAGAAAGGAAGAACCCCAGACTTCAGGCGGAGGAGCAAGACGCCCACTGGAAATGAGAAGAAGGGAAAAATAATAGGGACAAACCCTTAAAAAGAACATGCTGTGTGCCAGGTACCATTCTAAGTGCTTCACATACTCCCCGTGAATCCATCTCACCCTTATTCCTCTAAGGCACGTGCTATACTACCCTTATTTTAAAGATGAGAAAATGGAGGCACAGAGAGGTGAAGTAACTTGACCAAAGTCACACAGCCAGTGAGTGGCTGAGCTGGGAGTCTGATCCCGCCATTCTACTCCAGATCGATGCTCCTATCCTCATCGCTTTCTATAGGGAAAATGAATCCAAAGTAACAGCTGAGAACATGATCCCAGGACCCAGGTCATTCCTTCACTGAGCACCTGCTCTCTCAGTCTTGGGGCCCCAGAACGGAATAAGACAGTCTCATCTCCCTGCTATAGCTGGTGTTGGGGTGGGAGTGGGGGTGGCGTGGAGGCCTGAAGGCCAGAGCCCTAAACTCTTATCCTCCACCATTCCTGATTAGAACAAGACCTTGACCTTGGACAAGTCCCAGCCCCCGGTTTGCCCTGAAGGCTCTCATGCAGAGCAAGGCCTCTCCCACTGCTAATGTTTCTGATGCTCTTTGATGATATTTTCCTACTTCTAAAATGAGCCAGCCTGCTCAGCAGGAGGCTCTGCGTGGTTCCTCAAGGACTGGCACAATGTTTGCTGCCCAGAAGGTGGCAGATCTGGGTGGCAGGTGTTTTACACAGTGGGTGGAGAAGAAGGTAATGCCTCCTCCCCTCCCCAGAGCACAAGGCAAGCCCCTGCACCCTCCCTTCCCTCATCCACCCTCTCCTCGCCATCCTCTGGATTCTCCACCCTGCCAAGGCTCTGCTTGATATTATGTTAACCCAGTATCGCCACGATGCAAAATACTAGAGCGAGGAGGGGCTGGTGCAAGGTAATTTTGCCGAGTTCTTAAGCCCTTTGGGGCTGCAGGCTCCCCCACCCCCACCCCATGGAGGTTGCCAGGCAACCATCACTCCCATAGGACAGGATCATTTGGAGACTGTGAAGGCTTCTCATGCAAAAGGGGCTTTAACTTGTCCTGCAGAGTTCTGGAGGGTAGAGCCAGGGCTGAAGAAGTCTGTCGGGGAAGAGTGGTTAGAGAGAGGTGGGAGGGGCTGAGGGAGGCTAACACAGGGCAGGCCAGGCCAGGCCAACCCTACAGTGGTGTCTCCTACACCTGCAGGTGTTGGAGTAGATGCTGGATAGTCTGGGGGTCAGCCACGCCCTCGGGCCCCAGACTGGGTGGCAGAGGCATTCCTCATTCAGCGCTGTAACATCAGGCTCCTGCCTGATGTGTGACTTTTCCAGCCTGCCCTCAGGCCGTCCTCCTGGGGCCTCCAGGCAGGCAGGCAGGTGCCCACCACCCTAGCTGGCCTGCTGGGCCTTAGGGAGAAGGGACAGCACAGTTCCCCTCAATCCCGAGTCCACAGATTTGGACAGAGCTGCATCCCAGCCACAGAGGGCGTCTCTGAGACCGTGTGTATTGCCAGTAGTTATCACCTACAATAACTAATATTTGTACAGCGCTTTCTGATTTGCTTGTGTGGCTGCCCAGAAATGCATCTCAAGATCAAAATCAAAGATCGAAATCAAAGAAAATGTTTAACCCACACCCTGTTTTCTTCTTCCCCTTGCCTCAACCCTCGCCCAGGCTGTTGGAGAGTCTAAAATTTGCATCTTACCCTGTCCCTGCTGAAGAGCGCCCAGTGATCCCCCACTGTCCTCAGGGTAATGGCAGACCCTTCCCGGAGCAGCTGCACTCTCTCCCCACTGCTCCTGTGACACTCAAGTCCCATGTTGTCCTCTGAGTGGCCACAGCTCATTCCTCCTGGCCTGGACTCCCCACCCTGGGACACCCTGTCTAACATACTTGTATTTCTCTTTTTTTTATTTATTTTTACAGATTTTATTTATTTATTCATGAGAGACGCACAGAGAGAGGCAGAGACAAAGACAGAGGGAGAAGCAGGCTCCATGCAGGGAGCCTGATGTGGGACTCGATCCCGGGACCCCAGGATCACGCCCCCTAAGCCGAAGGCAGACGCTCAACCGCAGAAGCACCCAGGGGTCCCTGTAATTCTCTTTTAAAACCCTATCTCTGTGGGTCACCTGGGTGGCTCAGTCAGCTAAGTGTCTGCCTCAGCTCAGGTCATGATCCCAGTGTCCTGGGATCAAGCCTGCTTCGGGCTCCCTGCTCTGCGTGGGGAATCTCCTTCTTCCTTTCCCTCTGCCCCTTCCTCTGCTTGTGCATGCGCTCTGTCAAATAAATAAATAAAATCCTAAAAAACAAAAACCAAAAAAGCCCCTGCCTCTAAGCTCTCCTGCCTATCTCGCCCATTCCCCATACCCACCTCTGTAATCTGTTGTATTTTGTCCATGCTTCTGTGACGTTTATTGGGCATCACGTTGTAATCACTCCTTGATGGGCCTGTCTTCTGCCCCCACTCAGTTCCATGACTGGTTCTTCCACCCCTTGAGGTCCATGGTTCCGGACACAGATTCCCAGTGCGTGTCCGTGGAGCGGCTGTTAAGTTGGCCAACATGAAGCCAGGGGCAGGCATCTCCTAGGAGGAGTACATGTAGAGCTTAGGGCAAGAACTAGTCCAGCTTCCTAGCTGCCATTAAAAGCAACAGCGCCAACCATTTATTGTGCTAATCACCTACTGTGTGCCAGTCACATGCGACTTGTTTCACAAACATCCTTTTTCCCCCTGGGGTAACACAGCCAGGGAGGGGTCGTGGCCCTCTTAGCCAGGGAAGGGACTGCCCAGGGTCTCCTGACTGCCCCCTAATGGCAGCATCAGCAGGAGCCCCGCCCTGAGCCTGAAGCCAGTCTCTACTACGCAAGGCTGCCCCTCATCTGGGTGTCAGCCCCACCCTCTGAACACTCTTGGGACAAGGACAGGGGCCAATGATACAGCCTCACTGGTCCTCCTGCCCCTGGGTTAGTTCTTCACCGTGGCCGGCCAACCCCAGAGAACGGAAATCCTACGCGTGAATGCCACTATTCTGGCTCCTGTTCTCTTGGTGGCCACCTGGGTTAGCTGTGAACTTGGGAGAATTACCAGGGGAGTGAAGAGCTGTCGCATCGACATTCCAGGTAGCCGTGTGTGACGCAGGTCCCTGGGGAGCCCTGAGTACAGCACAGTGGTCCGGTCAGTGGGTTAAGAATCCCACGGGCTACTGCAGGCGGCCGGGCTGCAGATCCTCACCTGGGTCCGCGCCACCCATTGCTCCCCTGCCCACCTCACCCCGCCGCTTCCCAGAGTCATTGCAGAGTGGAAATACTGGAGGAAAAAAACAAGACATTTTGCAAGCAAGTATGGTATGTGTGTGTAATCATCCAGACTCTGACTTGTGACATTAACTGCCTGGTCTTACCGAAACACGGAGAGGAATGACTAATGAAGTCTATCTGAAGAACAAACAATTTGCAGTGAGATGACTTACTTAGTGGCAGTTGTCAACACGGCGAAGGTGTGAGTAAGACTTGGAGCCGCGTTACGCAGAAGACCCCTCCACCCTCTGCAGGCCTGTGTTGGTCACAGCCTTCCGGCTAATGCGGACACATGCTTGGTACACAGGCCCAGTCATGCGACCTGAGACGTTACCTCTTCCAGCCCGCAGTGGGGAAACAGAGGCCCAGGGCCGGAGCTGCCCAGAGTCACATACACCCTACAGCCAGGATGAGAACTCAAGTCCCCAGGCTCCTGGTCCTTTTGTGGCTTAAGGACAGCGACGTGAGCCACCTGCCCTAAAAGAGAACTGGGGGGTCGTGTTTCTCAAATTGGAGGAATAGCACCCAGTGGATGGCATTTTCTCAGTTTCTTTAAACTTTGTCTCATCAGCTTTTCAACAATTTTGCTCAGCCCACTAGATTCATTTTTAATAGTGGAGCTGGTAACTGGGCCTGGATTTTTTTTTTTTTTAAGATTTTATTTATTTATTCATGAGAGACAGAGAAAGGCAGAGACATAGAGGGAGAAGCAGGCTCCCTGCTTCTGTGCGGGGAGCCTGATTTGGTACTTGGTGCCAGGACCCCGGGATCACGCTTTGAGCCAAAGGCAGACACTCAACCACTGAGCCACCCAGGGGCTCCCACCCCCCCTTTTTTCCCTGATGAAATAGTTTCTCAAAAACTTGTATGAGTCATTCTGTTTTGCAAAGACCTGCCTGCTAAAGCAGAGTCACATTTCCTAATAGAAAATACTGTTCCTTGATCTGCTGCTAGAATGAAAGTACCATGGTGTTTCTTCAGAGGACACTAACTTCCAGGAACTCTGCTACCTAGTCCAATTGGCAGTGATGGTTCCAATGGAAGGACCTTAATAAAAGTTTCCTCATGCGTGCACCATACAAAGGAGTATAGGCAGGGAGTGGGAGCCGAGATGGCACGGAGTGGGGAGGTGGGGGGCCAAGATCTCTGGGCTCGCAGGGGCTCCCTGATGGTGTGTGCCTCGAGCTCAGTGGGGGATCCCAGAGCCCTGTGAGGGCAGGTGCCCTTGCTCCCTGCAGCCTGGGGCACCGCACGCAGCAGGTGCTTCCTAAGTGCTCCCAACTTGGTGATGGCTGTCAATCTCTGTTGCCTGGCAATGGCTGAGCCAAAACTATATTCCTCAGGCAGAAATAGGGAACTGCATGGGAAGATGGGAGCTGGTGGCTTTGGGTCAGCAAATGTTGAGGGATTTAGTGTCTATGTGTGTCTTTTTGTGTCCTGAATGGAAGCCTATGGTTGGAGCAGCGTGGAGGACCAGGAAGGCAAAGTGTCCAGGGTAAGACAGGCCCATAGGGAGCCTGGTCACAGAGGCATGAGCCCATCTGGTTGAAGGGATTCCGAGCTAGGAGAGCTCTTCCCTCCTTTTGGGGATTTGGGGACCAGAAAACCATGTGATATGGTCATATTTGAAGGGTCTGTATGTCTTATTGACTTTTTTTACCCCCCCCCCCTTTTTTTTAAGATTTTATCCATTTATTTGAAAAAGAGATAGAGCGAGGACAAGTGAGGGGGCACCCCGTCCTCTCTGACTCCTTACTGTTAGCTCAGGGGACTGTGCTGGTTGACTGGCCCCAGAAGGATTTGAGAAAGCTGAGACCCAGACTGCCTGGGTCCCAATCCCAGCCCTGCCATCTACTACCTTGCGTGTGACCTTAGGAAAGTTACTTGATCCTCATGCCTCATTTTCCTCATCTGTGAAATGGGATAATAGTGCGCCCTACCTCACAGGGTTGTTGTGAGGATTAGATGAGCTGATGCCGGCAGCCCCGGTGGCTCAGCGGTTTAGCGCCACCTTCAGCCCAGGGTGTGATCCTAGAGACCAGGGATCAAGTCCCACATCGGGCTCCCTGCATGGAGCCTGCTTCTCCCTCTGCCTGTGTCTCTGCCTCTCTTTCTGTGTCTCTTGTGAATAAATAAATAAAATCTTAAAAAAAAAAAAAAAAAGATGAGCTGATGCCTAAAAAGCACTTAGAGCAGGACTAGGTACATGTCAAACGTGGTGGGAATGTTCACCATTGCGGTGTTTGTCCAGGCCGAAAATCTCCTCTCACTGATACCCCAGGGCCCCAACCTCGGCCACTGTGCCCATGGATTTTCTTCCATCCACTTCAGGTCTTGGCCAACAAGAGTCACCTGTGGATCGAGGAGGAAGTCTGGCGGATGGAGATATACCTGTCACTGGGCGTGCTGGCCCTTGGCACGCTGTCCCTGCTGGCTGTCACATCACTGCCGTCCATTGCAAACTCACTTAACTGGAGGGAGTTCAGCTTCGTTCAGGTAAAGTACTTCTTCTACCTCTGCTGGTAAGACTCCGCTAGCTCAGTGTTGGCCCTGACTCTCATGTACAGCACCTTCCCCTCCATCAACCACCTTGGCTTACGTAATCTTTGCAGCAGGATGGCTCGGTCAGATGCTAGGGCCTTCCGGAGCCTTGAGAGCTCGGCCACACCTGATGAAGAGGCTGTGGGATAAGCTCGACCTCGTGATGTCTGGGGAAGCCAGATGTAGATATGGGGAAAAAATTAGACGATGGAACACTGAACCCTGGACTAAACATTCTCAGTGTCTATGGTTCTTGTGCTTCTCAGACAAAATTCCATGATGTGCAGTCACTGCATATCTCACTGGTCTAGCTGAGAGCCAGCGAGCCGGTGAGGGAGCCTTGCCGACCACTCAGCAACCTCATCTCAACTGGCTCTGTTGTGTCCCCTTTAACCTGTTGATTCTTATGGGGCGAAGAGGAGGTAAGCATTAGGATCACCAGTTTATAGGGGATAAGACATGGCATGTACACCATGCCTATGAGATATTCAGAGAAAAGGAGGTCCGTAGTTGAATAAATCTGAGAAAAGATTTGCCTTCCCTAAGAGATTCACAATGCCCTCTGGCACATCAGAATTCTAGTAACGGGGCAGCCCGGGTGGCTGAGTAGTTTAGTGCCTGCCTTCGGCCCAGGGTGCGATCCTGGAGTCCTGGGATTGAGTCCCACATCGGGCTCCCTGCATGGAGCCTGCTCCTCCCTCTGCCTGTGTCTCTGCCTCTCTCTCTCTCTGTGTCTCTCATGGATAAATAAAATCTTAAAAAAAATTCTAGTAATGTCTACAACCAACCTGTTCCTACTTGAGCATTAACACCCTACCTCTCCCCACTTTGTTGGGTTTGTTTTTTGTCTTGCAGATAACATTCCACCAAATACAGTTTAGGAAATGCTGTTAATGGCCCAGGGTTTTTTGTTTTTCAGGGGTTTTTTGTAAAGATTTATTTATTTACTTTAAGGGGATGGGGAGGGGCAGAGGGCAGAGGGAGAGAGAGAATCTCAAGCAGGCTCCATGCTCAGCTTGGAGCTCGATCTCATGACCCTAAGATTATGACATGAGCCAAAATCAAGAGTCAGATGCTTCATCAACTGAGCCACCCAGGTGCCCCAGGCACAGGGTCTTCACACATGTATTCATTCATTCAGTACGTGTTTGTTGCACACTTAAGGCATGCCCGGCATCGTGTTAGGCCTCCGATGGGATAGGGAACAAAACAGGCATAGCCACATTTCAGTCACAAGGACATCTGAGACAGGCACATTTTTTTACATTACTTTGGCATTTCCCACCGTTCTCCATACAGAGTACGCGGTCAGCCCCCAAGTGTTGGCAGATTAACTCATCCCCTCCATGGATAGGTGCTGACTAATACTGGTTTCTGCATTGATACTGTATCAGGGCAGGGAACAGCTCTCATTTCCACCCCCAGTATCAACAAAAATCTGTCACGTATCCTCCCTGTGTGGTGAGGACACAGTACGGGATTCACAGGGGGACGCCAAGGCGCCGCAGTGCTCTTATGTAATCCAAATTAATTGTCCCTGATTGGGGACGCTTACATACCCTAGAACAAAACACAGTTGTGGTTATTTGGGGTTTTTTGTTTTTTTGTTTTTTTGTTTTTTAAATACGTCTATTTCTGAATCTCAGTGGCTCTGCTCATCTCGGAAGGTCTCGGGGGGAGTGCTCAGGGCTGACACACACCAGCAGCAAAGGGGGAAAAACAGAATTTTATTTATCTGCCATTAATCCCCATGTGTCGCACACCCAAATCTCGGATTTTTCCTGTTCCTGCTTGGAGTATCCTGGGGTGCATGGTTTATCCACAATTAAAACAGACTGCAGGCTGCTCCCCTAACCAGAAAGCTGCTCCGTTAAGCAGCTGTAGATTACAAGCCCTGGCTCTGGCTGCCGGAGAAAGCCAGAGGATTTGATTTTGTTAGCGAAGGCTGACTGGAACCTCAGGAGCCACGCTTGACTTTACATATTGAAGAGCTGAAATGTAAATATGGAAGTCCCTCTCCCACTGCAAGAGCAGGGGGGTTGCAAGGCCAGGGGATGGGTAGAAAGGCAGGGTTTTACTTATGGAAGTCAAACGCCCACATTCTGTCCACGAAAACAAATGCTCTATCTCCCGAGGGTGCTAATAGGGAGGAGGAACTGTCAGCGCCCAGAGCCCAGGTCCAGCTCTGCCTCCCCCGTCCCAGCTCTGGAATCGTGGGCAGGTGACGAACGCCCCCTGAACCTCATTTTACACTCTTGTAAGATGGAGGTATTGCCTACAGAGGTGAGAGACGACATGTGGAAGAAAGTAAAAAGCGTTTTGCATTATTCTTAGCATATGTGGCCACATTTCCATTACTCCTAAGATACCAATCACCCATTTCTGAGCTCACGAGACACCAGGAGACTCCAACTTTGGGGATCAGAATGATCCAGGGTGGTGTTTCCAAACTATAGCCGATACCCACTGGTGGGTCATGAAATCAATTTGGTGGATCATAAGCAGCTTTTAAAAAAATGAAGTAGGATAGGATGTTACAAAAATTCATGCTTTGCATGTCCTAAGGATAGTTTTTGCAGTTATATTGATTCGGTAGTTATATTTACATATGTGGTATGTCCTGGGCAGTAATGAAAAGTATGTTTCTTCCTGCGAGCCACCATCACGAAGTTTGAAGTCACAGAGCTCTTTTGGAGAAACACAGATACCCAGACCCACCCCCGACCTGTGGACTCAGATGCCCAAGAAGTCTGTTTTTGTTGTGTGTGTGGTAACCGTTGGGGTGGCTGACACAGGGTGTGGAGTGAGCAGATCTGGGTTTCAGTCCCAAGACTGCCGCCGCCCCATGAGATAGTTTTCCTAGCCTGCTGGAGCACCAGTGTCCCCATTTATGTCCTGTGGTCCTCAGGGAGGTGTGAGCCGAGGGCATGTCAGACGCACCATACATGCACCCGATAGTAGCTGGATGATTTTTGAGGTTAACACTGCCAGCAAGGAGCTACCCGAGCCCCATTTCCTCCCGCTGCCACACACAACCACGACAGGTCACCAGGGCTCAGCAGCTGGCTGGGGAGAGCTGCAGTTCTCCAGGGGCTTGGCCTGACTCCTGGGTCTGTGATGATTTCTGGAGCTGAAAGCCATCAAAACAGTGTGTTGACTCTACAGTGATGACTTGTGTTTATCTGTATCCTTTTGTTCCTAAGGTGGTTTGCAAAGGTTTAAATTCTGGGTTTTGTGATTATGGCTTTGGTTTGGCCTTGGCTGTGCTAACTGCTCAAAGTAAGCGAGTTAAACATTGTTAGGTTGCAGAATAGCCAGGTCGGGGCCGCTCACCTGGACAGAGAAATTAGGGTTCTGCTCTAGCAACTCAGTTCTGCCTCAGAGTTAGAGGGACTTCCCGTGACCTTGGCCACTCCGGCCACCTGCCTGAAATAATGACAGAGACCGGCTCTGACGGCAGCTTCATGAGCGATTGTCCACGGCCCCTCTACGCCACAGTAATTGAGCAGGAGCAAGAGCCACAGACAACCTGGCTGTTTCTTTTTTGCTAACAAGCTTACGTACAATATAAATGGCCTTCGTTTGGGGAGTGTGGGTGTGTGTTGGGATGGGGATGGGATTTTCAAAACGTTCCCAAGGAGAAAGAGCTTGAGGAAATCAAACTCCCTGGAATCATCCAGGTGTCCCATTGGCACTGGAAGTCCAAAGGCCCTTCATTACTGGCTGATGTTTGGCTGTCAGCCCTCTCTGTAAACCATTAACCTGGGACTGGGGCTTCCTGCCATCTGTCATCATGGAATTTGGGATGGCAAAAGGATGGGGATGCAGGAACGGGAGCAGCATCTCTGTGTCCTCCCACATTCCTACCACAATCCAGCACTCTAAATTAGGGGCTGGGGATGGTGGGCCACGTGAGTCAAACACTGGAGCTCCAGGGCATGTCCCTGAGGGAAATGCTGAGGCCTCCTGGGCTGGATCTCTAGGCCTGGGTGGGTTCTCATTGCTGCAGCCCACGATGCAGGTTGTGGGCCTTTTGAGGCTTCAGTGGATCTTTGTGGAAGGCACATATAAGATCAGGTCCATCCTAATCAAATAGCCTGGGCAGAGCGGCACATGGGGGCTTCTCACCGTGACCTCAACTTCAGACTTGGGTGACGAGAGTCTCCTAAATTTTTGTTCTTAGTCCTCACTGCATATTAGCATCGTCACTGAATTTCTAAAAGCTCATGATACCCAAGCCCCACCCCAAGCCAACCTCATCTGCATTTCTGGCCCAGGCTTGGGCATTTCATATTTTTCCTAAGCTCTCCATGATTTTACCATGTAGCCAGGTTTGCAAACCACAGTCTCAGACTTAGGGGTAAAACACACTTCCCAGCCATCTGAGCAAAGCCCAGTATATCCACGTGAGGAAGGGGAAGCAAGGATTTGAGGCCAGGCAGCCAGTTGGGGAGCATCAGCATAGTTGTCCAGCTTGTTCAAAGATTGATTTCTGATGGTTGGTGCTGGGGACCTTTTCTTCCCCCCTCAATTTTTTTTTTTATTGTAGTAAAATAACACAAAATTTACTCTCTTAACCATTAAGTGTATGACTCAGTGATATTAAGCACATCCATACTGTTGTGCAACTGTCCCCACCTTCCATCTCCAGAGCTCTTTTTATCTTGCAACACTGACCCCCTGTCCCCAGTAATCACTAACCTCCCCCCACCGTCCCCTCCCCCAGCCCCTGACAACCACCCTTCCACTTTCCGTGTCTGTGACCTGACTGCCTCATAGAAACGCGATCATACAGTATTTGTCTTTTTGTGCCTGGCTGATTTCATGTGCATAGTGTTCTCAGGGTCCATCTGTGTCACACCATGTGTCAGAACTGCCTTCCTTTATAAGGCTGAGTAATAGTCTACTGTTTAGGAATATCCCATTTTGCTTATCCATTCTTCTGCCGGTGGACACTTGGGTTGCCTCCATGCTTTGGCTCCTGTGAATAATGCCACTGAGGATACGGGGTATACATGTATCTCTTCGGGACCCTGCTTTCCATTCTTTTGGGTGTATATCAGAAGTGGGTGGGCTGGAGTGCGTGGTAATTGTATTTTTATTTATTGAGGAACCTCCCCCCAACCCATCTTCCCCAGCAGCTGTGCCCACCCAGTGTGCAAGGTTTCCGATTTCTCCACATCCTTTCAACACTTGTTTTCTGGGTTTTTTTGACAGCTAGCCATCCTAATGGGTGTGAGGGGACATCTCATTATGGTTTGGATCTGCATTTCCCCGATGATGAGTGATGTGGAGCTTCTCTTCATGTGTTTATTAGCCATCCATAGGTCTTCTTTTGGAGCTAGTTCTATTTAAGTGCTTTGCCTATGTTTGAATTGAGGTGTTTGGTTTTCTGTTGCTGAGTTTGGGAGTCCTCTCTATAGTCTGGATGTTAACCCCAAATATTTTCTTAGTGCTCAGACCTTTTTAATCCCAGTCTTCAATATCAATAGATCAGAACTTAGAAAAATTTGGGGTGGTTGCCAGGAGGTTTGGAGTTCTTGATAGATACATCTGCAAGTGACATGGATCTGGTCGTGACTCGCAGTCAGGGAGCCTTCCATTTGGGGGCTGATCATTTTAATATGGCATACCTGTGGGTAGTAGCACAGAACCAACCGTGGCTTTTCCCACCAGGCTGTGTTGAGCCAGGAAGTTGTTAAAGATGAGATAAAAACATCTTTGAAGTTACTAAAAGCCAAGAAGAAAACAGTGGTGGCCAGGAATGATAGACACTGGGGATTTTTTGGCAACTAGTATTTTTTAGGGTTCAAAAATGCTATACTTGCCAACCTGTTTAGGAACATATAGAACATAGCCATTAGAAAATGCTTTGTTTTTTCATAAAAGTATTGCAAGCAATTCTTCCAAACAATGTTCCTCCACGTACTGAGGTTCACTGTCTTGGTGTTTGTACTGGAGTGGGTGTAAGCAAGGTGTCCCCCACACTAGGGAGGAGCGAGAATAAGGCCTGGTAGCAGAATCATGCCTGAGGGGAGTATAAGCAAGACAGTGTCTCTCAACCCAGCCCCTGGATCGATGCTGACAAACGGGGCTGGAAGGAAATCCAGGAGGCCCAATTGTGGCTTCTCTGTGGAAAGCTCAAAACCTCCCTATAGAGAGTACCCCGAGGTACCCTCATACTACCACATTACAATTGAACCCTTACAGTGTCTCCTTAGAGAAAATGCATATGTGTTCATGGCTTGATGAGTCACTGCTATTTTCATTCCTTATGTAAGAAACACAGGGCTCTCCTGCCCAAAATCTCAATGGTTCCTCAGTGCTTATGGAATGCAATCAGAACTGCCCAGTGCCTCTCCTCCATGCCTGCCACACAGCCCTGCTCCTTGGTACCCTGTGCTCTCCATCATCCCTGCCTCGTCTAGGGGCCGCAGAATGCCCAGCCATACAGCGCTTCCCTCACATCTCCCAGCTTTAACTTTGGGGACCACTGACTTCTCATTGAGGCTGACTTAGTGGCTTGCCCAGGGCCACAGTGTCATTCAAGACTCTAGCCCCCACAAGTGGACTCTAGAATGCCTCATTTGATGTCCACAAGAAACCTGACCTGCCAAAGATTCCAAGGCTAGAGCTACAGATCAGCACTTCCCAGCTATTTACATGCCACAGCTCCCAGAGAAAGTCGGGATTGTATAGCCCTTGGGATGATGCTCTTGGCTGGAGGTGGTGCATAAGAGCCACCCATGGCTCAAGGGCTGGGATGCTCCCCTTCCCTGTAAAATGGCCTAAACTGCTTCTGTTTGGGTTTGTGACTGTCCCGATCTCCACACAGTACCCATTCCCTTCCAGGTAAGAGAGTAACCTGGCGGGGTTTTCAGCTGAGGTGTTCATGAGTCAGGGTGTAGGTGGGAGGGGAAGGGCCAGCACCCGCCAAGAGCATCTATGTGATGCTCTCAAGCCTCGGGCTTCACAGATAGTGTCAGGTCACTCAGCCCATATGCCCTTGGAGCCACCCTCACTACCGGTGCCAAATCCACATGCCAAGTACACTTGTTACTTTGTGTTTATGTGTAAGTCAGCTTAAAACCAACTCACTTTTTTATCTGGCCTCATCTTAGGCCAAATATCATTAGCAAAATTAGGGCTTTGGTATGCTGGCAGACACTCCTTACTCAAATATACATTAAAATATACACAGAACCAGTAAAATGTTTTTAAACTTTGAACTTCATTGCATCTGAAGTCCTCCGGCAGCCACCAGAGGCACAAATAATGCAGTGGGGCGGGGATGGGGGCAGCATTACTTTGTCAGGTCCTCATGATGCAGTCAGCCCTACACACCTGCAGGGTAGAGACATTATTCTCATCTTTTCTGTAGGGGAAACTGAGGCTCCAAGAGTTTAGGTATGATGAAGATCCTGCAGAGAGGGAGTGACAGGACTGGGATTGGCACCCAGACTCTTGACTATCAAAGCAGCCCTCCTTCCTCCCCCTGGGCCAGGCAAGCAGATGAGCCACAGGTGGGATCCCTGTGTGTCACCAACCACCCCCCCGACCACTGGCCCTAACTCCATCTCTCCTTTCTTTCACAGTCCACGCTGGGCTTCGTAGCCTTGGTGCTGAGCACCCTGCATACACTCACCTACGGCTGGACCCGCGCCTTCGAAGACAGCCATTACAAGTTCTATCTGCCGCCCACCTTCACGCTCACGTTGCTGGTGCCCTGTGTCGTGATCCTTGCCAAAGGCCTGTTCCTGCTGCCCTGTTTCCGCCACAGGCTCTCCAAGATCCGGAGGGGCTGGGAGAAGGATGGTGCCATCAAGTTTACCCTGCCAATGGACCATGCCCTGGCCCAGAAGACGAGCCACGTGTGAGCTGCCTGCCTCTGGCCCCAGAAAGCAGACACAGGCAGGATAGAGCCCTGGGCCTGTCAGGGCCGCTTCTCTGGATCGCCTGGTACGGTGAAATTGTGCACAAACTGCTAGGTCTCTGGTCTGAACTCCCAGGACACCAATGTATGCAGTGATATTCCGAATGGCACACATGCGTGTGCGCTATATATGTTCACATATATTTCATATCTATAACAGGATTTGCATTTATACTTACTTAGTTAAAAAAGCTGAGTCCCTGAGATCTCAACTTGTAGATTTAAAAGCCAGTGCCAGATGTTAGGAGAACAGGAGCTCATGCTAGTGGGATATCTGCCAAGACTGACATATACTCTCTGCACAGAAAAGGCAATGAGAGGCTTGTCTCTTGGTGGATTTGATCCATTTGTGTCCCCGCACCCTTTTTGCTGCTTTCCCAAAGCTTTCGCAGAGCCGGGGCTTTAAGGGGTGCA
Organism: Vulpes vulpes; assembly: GCF_048418805.1. Lineage (NCBI taxonomy): Eukaryota > Metazoa > Chordata > Mammalia > Carnivora > Canidae > Vulpes > Vulpes vulpes. The sequence continues at coordinate 10,840,668 of NC_132784.1, read as the reverse complement.
GATGAGAGCTCTGCCTGGAGCTGGATTCAGTGCACAGGGCGAAAGAGTGGCTAGTGAGCAGGGGAGGGAGTGGGGTCTCCTCCCTCATTCACCTCCAGCCTAGCAGGAGGTCAGGCGGGAGCCAGGGCCCTTGGGGGGTGAGCCTGCTGCCTGTAGATGGGTGCTTTGCTAGGTAGAAGGGGATAGGGGGTGTGGGCCAGACTGATCTCCCCAACCCTCTCTGAGCCGGGGAGATTTTTTTTTCCCCTGAAAGCCAGAAGTCACCACAACGGCGGCACATTGATCTCTTGTGGGAGTGTGAAGTCACCTCCGCACAGGAGCCACTAATGAACCATCTTGAGAACAAGTGTAATTTCTTTCCTTCCTTTAAGTTGGTGATGACCGTTCTTTAAACCACTGTGCCTTCTCACCTTCCAGATCATTAGTTTGGATATCTCTTACAAAGGCCCAGAGCAGGCCCTTTGAAAGTCAGTTTGAGGGGGAGGAGAAAACAAGGCAGACTGGCGCTTAGCATCCCAGGGGTGCCTTCCCCAGGCCCTACCCAGGGCACTGAGGGACTGATGGTCTCCACCTAACTGGTCCTGTGCAAAAACACTGGGGACCTCTTCCAATATCCTCTGCTCCTCCCGGGCAGAGAAACTGCCAGAAAACCGTCCTGGCACCAAGCTCCCACACTGCTCCAGGGAGACAGGGAGAACGTGGGCAACAGGCCCCAACAAGAATCACCAACCCCAGGTGGTCATACTTCAAAATAGTTGGGAGGGTCTTTTCTACCAAAGCTACAAACTTGAAGTGCTGCTACCCTAAAGCACAAGAGGCTGGACCACAGTCAGGGCCATAGGACATGTGTCCTCAAATCCCATGCCATCCCTTGCTTGTTCAGACTGAAACCGCTTTTATTTCCCCTGTGGAGAAACAGCTATTTTTGGCTGAGCCCCCCTGCCAGCTCTAGAACCAGGATGATCTGTCATGTCCACAGAAAAAGCACCTTTGGGTGCTTTACCCACTGGGGGTGAAGTCCCAGTGGAAGACACAAGTGAGGCTGACACTGTACTCTGCTCTGAATGGGGAGCACTGGCCACACTTGTTATGTCTTAGGTCTTCTGGGCCAGAGGGGATCTTAGGAACAGAGGGTTGAGCCAGCAAAGGCTAACAAGACTGTGCTACAAAGATGCCCCTGCTTCCCCCAGGGAGGCTTCATGAGCTCATGTCTGTAGAGCACATTAGCGTCCTTTAGTAAGGAGGGGGGAAGAAAAAGAAAGCCAAGTGTAAGAATATCTCATTAGGCCAGTGAGTGATGGAGGGAAGGCAATGCAGGCGAAACTTTGCTTCCTGCAGATGTTTTCCATCTGCTGCTTCAAGGCTGAGCAGCAGAATCTTTTCTTCCAAATGGGACCTGATGGAGCGGCCACTGAGATCCTCGGAGAGGCTGGCTGAAAAAGGAGGTGGGCAAAGCACAGATCCTGGCATTTGCTTAATGAAATGAGGGCCCGTCAATTTCCTGCTGATTGGAAGCATGGAGAACAGGGGCAACTGGGATCCACCAGGTCTTCAACCCCAGTCCCAGTCAGTATTGGCTGCCTTCCTTCTCCAGCCCTCCCTAGGCCCAGGGAATTTCCTTATACCAAAGATGCTGACATACAGCAAAATCCATTATGCTCCCTCCCCTCCTCCCCACCTCCTGCTGCAGGTGCTCCCAGGGGAGGGAACTGGTTCCAAGGTGGGTGGCAGGAGGGAACAGGTGCAGCAGAGGACCTGGCCACCCACCAGCTGGACAATCAACTCATGAAAAGCAGGGTGGACTGTGTGCTTGGCCTTGATCTGGTGTTTGCTGCTCTTCCCTACCTCACTGGGCAGCTGGCAACAGCATCCCCATGAAAGCAAGTCACTCCCTTTCAGCCTGGTAAATTCTATGTGCCTCTGGGTACAAAAGTGCCTGAACCAACATGCTCCAGAAACCCTAAATGCCATGGTCTGAGGTTGATGTTCAAAATCAATGCCATTGAAACAGTTTGTGTATTTTGTGTTTACCTCGTAGAGCTTGTCAAAGAAGCAGCAAAAATAAACACCTAACCTGTGAATTTCAGGCTTTTATTTCTGTCCTGCTGGTCACCTACCTGCCCACTCATTCATTCATTCATTGGCTCAATGAGCCTTCTGATTGACCTTTGCTCATCATCAGGCAATGTACAAGGTGAGCACAGGATGGGCTAGAGCTTACCTCCTAGGAAGGGCAGGCACGCAGACCCACAGCAATAGGCAGGGAAGGACAGACAAGATCCAGGTGATGATGTGGTGGTGGTGGTGGTATGTGTGTGTGTGTGTTGGGGGGGACTTGTTTGTGGTGTGAAAGGAGCACCCAAAGCCAGTAGAGTTGGGGAAAGGCTTCCTGGAGGGAGCAGTGTCTGCTGTGGTCAGAAGGCTACAGCTCAAAATGTAGGTGAGAGCACCTGCTTCTCAAACTAGAATGTGCACAGGAGTCACATATGGATCTTGTTCACACACAGGCTCTAAGTCCTGATCTAGGATGAGACTGACCCTGTGCATTTCTAATAAACTCCCAAGTAACATGGATGGTGTTTGATCCTCAGACACTCTGAGTAACAAGGGCTTAGATATCTTCCTTTGTCCCTGCTGTGCTGCATTGCTGCTCTATTAACCTTCCCCAGGACATGGGTTCCCTGGCCATGCTGGAGAGATATGCCCCGCACGCTGCAGATGTGGCTGCAGCCCCTGTTCTCTGAAAGGCAGAACACCAGCCTATTATGCAGTCAAGCTTTTCTACTAAAGCAAAACTGTCTTACTCTATAGGGGGAAAAAGAGAAAAAAGGAATCCATATGCACAGAGTAGTTTAATACCTAAAAACCATTTCTTGGGAACAATAACCAAAAGGTGGCCTTGAGCCCATGAGAAGAGTTTTCCAAAGAAAGAACCATGGTCAGAAAACAACTTCACTTCAAATAATTTTCAACAGCAACAAAAAAATCTCATGCTTGGAGTTTTGTTTTTTTACTCTGTGTCCTCCCACACATAATGCTAAGCTTTAAAAGAAATGATGAAAGAATGTCCATTATTAAGGTGGTTCACGCAAGAACTAAGGAACAACCAAAATAACTCATACAAGTTTAAGAGAAGATTTGTCACTTGGCTATTTGATAAGCTGAATCTTTTCCAAAAGCAATGACGTGGGCCCCTGGAAGCACAGAAGCTTGCTTCTACTGGGTCACTGCCCTGGTCTTTGTCAAAAGAGGAAGCTGGTAGCAGTAGAGCAGAAACTCTCAATCCCACCAGACCGGCACCAACTTTTTCTAACAAATTATTTGAAAACCCCTTCTACTAACCTAAAATGAAATTCAGAAATATAACCTACCTATACTTTTTAAAATCAATATAATAAGGTCTTAATTGAAATATAAGGTAGAAATAATATCTACAACACTAATAATAGTAATTATTACAAGTGATAATCTTACAGTAATTGGTTTTAGGAGAAATACAATGATACTCAACATTATCAACCAGGTATGACAAAAAATAGAAAATTCAGAAATGAAATATCATTGGAAACAAACCTAATTTGATGGATTTAATGGCCAATTGGAGAAAATTAGTGAATTTTAAAATGGAGCTGAAGAAATTACCCAGGATGCAAAAGAGAGAGAGAGAGAGATAAAAGACAAATGGACAGAAAATATAAAAGGAATGCTAAAAGAGATAGAGGTTAAAATGAAAAAGTCTAACGTACAAATAAGCAGAGCTCCAGAAAGAAAAAAATGGTAGAAAGGCAAATGTTAAAGAGATAAAGGGTGAGGATTTTTTAAAAGTAATAAAAGACTAGCCTCTAAAAAGCAGAAAGCACAGTGCATACCTCTGAGCAGGAAAGCATATCTGAAAACTGAAACCACACCTAGAAACATTAGGAAGCTCAAAAAGCAGCTGGAGAAAAATGACCGATTATTTACAATTGTGAAATTATAATAATAAACTTAATCAATGGAAATCAGAAAATAGTGATCTCATATCTTGAAAGTACAGAGAGGAAATAATTGTCAATTTACAATTATAAATCTAGCAAAATTGATATTAAGAAAGAAGGAAAAAAAGGACATTTCAGATATGCAAAAATTAGAGAGTTTACCAATAGTTCTTATCTAAAGAACTTCTAAAAAGTATACTTTGGGTAGAAGGAAAAAATAATCCCAGGGGAGAGGCAAAAAACAAGAAGGAATAGTAAAAGAAATAGTGACCATGAAGGCAAATCTAAATAAGCCACATCTATATAAAATAATAATAATGTCTACATATGTGAGTTTCTTCTAAAGGGTACTGAAAGACTGGACAACAATGACATGTAAGGTGACTGAGTAAATGAGTGAGTTAAAATGTTCTGAGACACTTGTATTTGTTCAGGGGTAGAAGAAATTATGGACTAATTAAGGTTTTGTTAAGTAAGTCTGGAAAAATGCTAAGGGTGACCACTAAAAACTAAAAATATAACATCCAAACCCTTAGGAGAAGAAAAAATGAAATAAAGCAAATAAACAAAAATGTCAATTCTTAAAAAGCAATAAAAGAGAAAAATAGCATAAAAAAGCAGGAGACATTAAAAACAAAAGTAGAGGGCAGCCCAGGTAGCTCAGCGGTTCAGCGCCACCCTCAGCCCAGGGCCTGATCCTGGAGACCGGGGATTGAGTCCCATGTTGGGCTCCCTGCATGGAGCCTGCTTCTCCCTCTGCCTGTGTCTCTGCCTCCCTCTCTCTCTCTCTCTCTCTCTTTCTCTCTCATGAATAAATAAGTAAAATCTTTAAATAAATAAATAAATAAATAAATAAATAAATAAATAAATAAATATAAAAACAAAAGTAGATGTTAGAAAAAAATCCACATATATCAATAATCACAATAATATAAACAGATTAAATTCCTGAATTAAAAGAGATTACCAGATTGGATTTTTCAATACAGTTATTTACTATTTACAAGTGGCACACCTGAAAACTAAAGATAAAGCAATAGTAAAAAATGTGTTAGGCAAAAACAAACCAAATGAAAGTTGAGGTAGCTAGATTATTATACAAAGTATACTTTATGGCAAAAGACATTATTAGAGATAGAGTCACTATATATAATGATAAAGATTTAAATATTTTAAAATTGCATGCATTTAATAATGCAGCTTCAAAATACATAAAGCAAAAAAGTGACAAATCCATTGTTATACTGGGAAATTGCAACAAACAAAAATTGTGTGTGGGTGTATGTGTGTCTATAACAACATAATAAGCTTAAAATCATAAGGTATAAGGAAATTATATTCTTCTCAAGAAAACAGAATGAAAATATATTAGACCTGGGCAAATCTCAAAAAATTCAAAGTTTACAGATATATTTTCCAAACTTGGCACAAAAAAGTTAAAAATCAAGAATAAAAGGCTATATTTTAAATGCCCATACATTTTGAAATTTAAAATATAGATTTCCAAACCATTATTCAAAAAGAAAATTAAAATGAATTTTTTCCAAAATTTAAAATGGAATGGTAATCAAATATCTCCTTATCAAAAATTTGAGGATGCAGCAAAAATATTACTTAGAAGGAAACCAATAGTCTCAATTATTCACTAAGAATTTTTTTTTAAGATTTTATTTATTTATTGAGACACAGAGAGAGAGAGAGGCAGAGGAAGAAGCAGGCTCCATGCAGGGAACCCGACATGGGACTCGACATGGGACTCGACATGGGACTCGACATGGGACTCGACATGGGACTCGATCCCGGATCTCCAGGATCACACCCCGGGCTGCAGGCGGCGCTAAACCGCTGCGCCACCGGGGCTGCCCTATTCACTAAGAATTAATACACTAAGAATCAACCCAGTAAAAGTAAAAAGAAAGGCATACTAAATGGAGTATCAGAAATTGATGAAATAGGTCACTAGAAAGGACTGACCAAGTCAAAGCCTGGTTTTATGGTAAGACTAATTAAATTGATCAGTCTTTGATAAGTCTAGGCATGAGAAAAAGAAAGAAAAGACTCAGAAATAATCTTAGTATAAAAAGAAGACAAAACTACAGATGAAGCAAATTAAAAAGATAGTAAGAGAATACTACTTCACATGAATTTATGTGATTAAATTGGACAACTTAGAATGGACAAAAATATAACTTACGAAAATGGATTCCAAAAAAGAAAGTCTGAATATTCCTAAGTTATTTAAAAAAAACTATCAGTAGTTTAAAATTTGTCCACCCCCACCCTCCAAAAAATTCCCACAAAAAACCCAAGGCCCAGATGGTTTAGCAGCAAAATTTTTACTAAACTTTTAAAGAACAAACCATTCCATCTTATATAAACTCTTCTAAAAATTACAAAAAGATAAACTATTCTCCAACTTATTCTAGGAGGCAATGAGTGATAACAAAAATAGACAAGAACTATATGAGAAAGGAAAATTATAAGCCAATCTCACTCATGAACATAAATGCAAAAATCCCAAATAAAGATATCAGCAAATTTAATCTTGGATATATAAAAAGATTGAATACCATGACTAAGTTTGACATATTCCAGGAATACAAGTATAATTTAACATAAGAAACTCTATAAATATTCACTACATTTTTAAAAACATTTTTTGAAGATTTATTTATTTTAGAGAGAGAGGAAGCATGAGCAGGAGGGGCACAGGGAAAGAGAGAAGACTCCACACTGAGTGCATAGCCTAACCCAGGGCTCCATCTCTTGACTCTGAGATCACAACCTGAGCCGAAACCAAGAGTTGGATGCTTAACTGCGCCTCCCAGGCACCCCCCAACATTTTAATATCTCAATAGATACAGAAACAGACATGGTAAAATTTAATACCTATTCATAATTTAATTTTTTAAAGATCTCATAGCAAAACAGGAATAGAAGGGAGCTTCCTTAATCTGATAACCTATTAAAAATTCACAGAAAAAAATTTACAGAAAATATTACTCTTAATGGTGAAATGTTAGCAGTTCACCTAAAATCAAGAACAAATATGAGCACACCTGAGTGACTCAGTTAAGCAGCTACCTTCAGCTCGGTCATGATCCCAGGGTCCTGGGATCTGCTTCTCCCTCTGTCCCTCCCCACTGCTCATGTTCTCTCTCTCAAATAAAAAAATAAGTGAGTAAGTAAGTATGTAAGTAAAATTTTCAACCACGGAGACCAGAGACAGAAAGATGACATATTTTAACTGCCAAAAAATAAAGAGATTCAACCAAGAACTCTAAATCCAGCAAAACTATACTTGCAAAATGAGAGACAAGGAAGGTCCACTTCCAACGTGACAGCGAGAGGAGCTCCATTGAGCTCCATTGAGCTCCCCAGTGAAACTGGTGAAAATTAGTTTTTAAAACAGCCTTTAAAGCCTCTAAAAATGGTTTTAGTGGCAAATAGCAAATGACAAAAGATATATTTAAGAAAATCTACCCCAAAAAAATTGGTAAGAAAGGCAAGAGTGTGTGGTATTTGAACTAAAGACCATTCCTTTCCTCCTTCTTCCAGCTCATTGAGGTAAAAAGACTCCAGAATGTTCCAGAAAGACTCCAGCAAAGAACCCAGAGTTCCCTCTCCTCAAACCACCAGTTGAAGAGCTTTCTTAGGAGAAGCAGAACTTCAGTGTTTCTCATTGCACCCCCAGCTTCCTACTGCTGAAGCTCATTCCAAGCAAGTATTGTTGAGAGATATAGGCTCCTTTCTACTGCCCAGACCCTACTTTAGAATAGAGGCCCTACCTTGGGTGTGGCATGCTAAGAATACTGAGGCCCCAATTACCCTTGTTTCAGCTCATCAGGTAATGGTTACAAACCAGAGGGACTTCAGGCTACTGCCACTACTCTAACATTCACCTCCTGGAGCAGAGGTATGACTCAGAAGCTTGCCCTAGTTCCCACCTGCAGCTCCAGAGCCTTGGCTCAGAGATTAGTGTAAATGAAGCAGGCTATAAAATAGATAGCTCATAATCTCTTCTCAAGGACCTGACTTCATTTTCAACAGAGCATGGGGAAGTTCAAACCTAAGGGCACTGTCAAGAACACTCAAGGTTTTATAGAAAGGCAAAGGGGAGTTTTATGGATTTTAAGATAACATAGCCCAGAATGTCAGCTGGCTGGTTTACAAGAGAACCATGGAGTAAGATGGTTGGGGCTGGAAAGACCCACCCTGGGGTCAGAACAAATATCAAACAGAGACCCAAGGAGCTATTCCTTCAAAGGAGCCACACTTTGATTGGATTAGTCTGTAGAACAATTTGTGCCTGAGGGCATCACTGGAAACAATAGAGCAATCGGCTAGCAATTAGTGGAGTTTAACAGTTAGGTGTATTCAGGAAAAGAGAACTCTACCAATACCACTGTCATCCCAAGGAACTATGGATATTTCCAAGGTGGATCTCTGTGTGGAGCAGTGAATTAGAGGCTTAACACTGTATGGGAGGAAGGATAATCCAGTCACTAAAAAACAAACAAGCAAATAAAAATAAACCCTTGTGTGTGGGGGTGAGGCAGTACCCATAGTCCCTACAATATATTATCTAAAAAGTCTACTTTTCAACAAAAAAAATTCTTTAAAAAAAAAAGATTTTATTTATTCATGAGAGACACACAGAGAGAGGCAGAGACATAGACAGAAGAAGCAGGCTCCCTGCAAGAAGCCTGATGTGGGACTCGATTCCAGATCCTGGGATCAGGAGCTGAGCTAAAAGCAGACGCTCAACTGCTGAGCCATCCAGGCATCCCCAACAAAAAAATTCTAAGGCATGCAAGAAACAGGAAAATATAACCCATATAACTGAGAAAAAAATACGACAACAAAACTGTGGAAATGACAAGATATCAGATTTCACAGAAAAAGGCTTCAAGGGATGCCTGAGTGGCTCAGCGGTTGAGCCTCTGCCTTTCACTCAGGGCGTGATCCTGCAGCCCCCCCAGTCCCACATCGGGCTCCTGCAGGGAGCCTGCTTCTCCCCCTGCTTATGTCTCTGCCTCTCTCTCTGTGTCTCTCATGAATAAATAAATAAAATCTTTAAAAAAAAGTTTTCCAAATATCCATTATAAATATGTTTAACTATGAAAGAGAAATGAAGACACTCACAGGTAAACAAAAACCTAATATGATTAGTTCATATATAATATTAATTATACATAATATAACTAGAGATAATTCATCACTAGCAAGCCTGCTTTTACAAGATACACGAAAGGGAGTCTCCAGGCTGAATTAATAGGACACTAGACAGTAACTCAAATCCCCATGAAGAAATAAAGAACACTGGTAAAGGTAACTATAGAGGTAAATATATAAATGTATTTTTTATTTATAACTCTTTCTCCCATCTTGTCACCAGTTAGACCCCAAGACCTGACTTTTACTGCTCACCTGCTTGTACCCATTGACCTCTGTCCCACATTTTTCCTCTAGCTCTTCTTTCCAGCTTGTCTCTTAACTCAAGCAAAAGACCCTAAAGGCATAACATCCCAGTGATGGAAACCAAAACTACCCCTCAAGCAATAATGACTATTCAGAGGTAGAGCTCTGTGGCCCAGACCACTCACTGTGCTTAACCCCCAATTTATGCCAGTGCAGTTGGACCAGGGAGTGATCCATGGAGTAACCAATAGTCATCTTTACCCATTATAATATTAAAATCTCCACCCAAGGAGGAGCACAAGCCACGTTTACATAACATACAGTGTATGCATAGGCCTTAAGGTGCATGCACAACTTACGCCTGCCTGTATATATGAAGACAAACTCCCCTAGCTACATATTCATCCTAACTCTAAATAAAAGGAATCCATTCACCCCTGTTCAAGGATTCATGGCTTTGGAAATTATTCCCCAACATCTTCTTATTTGCTGCACATAAAGTCTCTTTTATGCAACAACTCATCTGATATAGTTTCTACCTGTGACTCACCAAGGAGTGAACTCAGTTTGATTACAATCTAAAAGACAACACAAAGCAATAATTACATATCTGTGTGGATGGGCACATAGTGTATAACGATGTAATTTGTACAATAACATCACAAAAGAGGAGAATGGAATAAACGGGAGCAAAGTTATTGAAATTAAGTTGTTATTAGCCCAAACTAAATTGTTGTCAGTTAACATATCAATTATAAGTCCCAACACAATAAGAAAATGAGTTAAGATATATAGTAAAAGAAATGACAAGGGAATTGAAATGCCATACTAGAAAATGTCTTCAACACAAAGGAAAGAAGTAATGGAGAAATTGAGAAATAAAAGAAGATATGTGGTGCCTGGGTGGCTCACTCAATTAAGTGCCCAACTCAACTTCAGCTCAAGTCATGATCTCAGAGTTGTGAGATCAAGCCCCACATACAGCTCTGCACTGGGCATGGAGCCTATTTAAGATTCTCTCTTCCTCTGCCTCTCCCTACTTCATCTCTTCAAAAGGAAAGAGAAGAAAAAGGCATAGAAAACAAATAGGAATGGGGCACCTTGGTGGCTCAGTCTGTTAAGTACCTGCTTTTGGCTCAAGTCATGATCCCAGGGTCCTGAGATTGAGCCCCACATTGGGCTCCCTGCTCAGCATGGAGCCTGCTTCGCCCTCTCCTCTCTGCTCATGTTCTCTCTCGCTATCTCTATTTCTCTCAAATAAATAGATTAATTAAATAATTTTAAAAAATAGGATGGCAGTCATAAGTCCTACCTTATCAATAATTGCATTAAATGTAAAAATATTTAACATCCAGTTAAAAGGCAGAGATTAGCAGGATGGATTTTTTTTTTTAACATACCTAACTATGTGTTGGCTGCAGAAACACAATGTAGATTCAAAGTCACAAATAGGTTGAAAGTAAAAGAATGGAAAAAAACATACTGTGCAAACAGTAACAAAAGAGAACTATGTCATAAAAGACTATGTAATAAAAGACTAATAGACTACAAGATAATATTTGTTACTAGAGATAACATTTTAGAACAATAAAAGTGTCAACTTATCAAGAACATATAACAGTTATAAACATATTTGAACCTAACAACAAAAATACATGAAGTAAAAAACTGTTGCAATTGGAGAGAGAAATAGGCCACTCAACAATAATAGTTGGAGACTTCAATAGCCCATTTTCCATGACAGGTAAAAAGCTTGATGAAAGATCAATAAATCAAAGATTTGAACAACATTATAAAACCACTAAACACACATCTATAGAACACCCCATCCAACAACAGCAGAATATACATTCTTAAGTACACATAGAACATTCTCCAGGACAGACCATACAGTAGACTATAAAACCAGTCCCTATATGTTTTAAAAGATTGAAATCACACCAGGTATGTTCTCCAACTGCAGTGGAATAAAGCTGGAAAATAGCAGAAATACATTTTGGGAATTCACAAATATGTGGAAATTAACACACCAGTTAGTAAAAGAAGAAATAACAAAGGAAATAAGATAATATTTTGAGATGAACTAAAACAAAAACATGATATACCAAAGCTTATAAGATACAGCTAAAGCAGTGCTTAGAGAAAAATTATAGCTGTAGATACTTATATTTAAAAAGAAAAAATATCTCAAATCAATAACCTGAAGAAACTAAAAAAGCAAAAGCAAATGAAACCCATAAAAAGCAGAAGAAAGGAAATAATGAAGACTAGAGTGGAAATAAGGAAAACATAAGAGAAAAACAATAGAGGGAATTCACAAAGCAAAAAGTTGGTTTTTTGAAAAGATCAACAAAATTGATAAATCTAGACTTATCAAGAAAAACAGAAAGAAACCTTAAATGACTAAAATCAGGAATAAAAGTGGGCACATTACCACTGACCTTCCAGAAGTAAAATAGATTATAAGAGAATACCATGAGCAATTGCCTGTCAACAAATTAGATAGATTTCTAGGGAAAATTCCTAGAAAAATCACAAACTATTGACACCAAGAAGAAAATCTGAATGGATTTATACCAAGTAAAAAAAGACTGAATTAGTGATCAAAAAAACTTCAGCCCTAGACAAGAAGGCTTCATTGCTAAATTCTACCTAATTAAAAAAAACAATTAATGATAGGTCTTTACAAACATTTTCAAGACATAGGAAATATAAGACATTTTCTGTTATGGGTTGAATTAGGTCTTCTCCACTGCCCACCCACCCAAATTCAGTTCTATTCCTCAGTACCTCAGAATGTGACCTTATGAAGTGATGGGGTCTTTACAGAGGAAGTAAGTTAAAATGAGGTATTAAGGTGGGCCCTAATTTAATATGGCTTATGTCCTTATAAAAAGGGGAAATTTGGACAAATGTACACATAAAAGGAAAATGATGTGAAGGCTCACAGAGAGAAGACGGTCATCTACAATCCAAGGACACAGGTCTGGAATTGATCACTCCCTGGCAGCCTCAGAAGAGCCAACCCTGCTGCCACCTTGATTTTAGACTTCCAGACGTATGAGAACTATGAGACAATATGAATCAAGAAATATGAGGTAGTAAATTTTTATTGTTTAAGCCTCCAAGATTGTAGTACTTTGTTACATCAGCCATAGCAAACTCTATGCAGCCATTATCATCCTTATAATGAAACCAGAGAAAGACATCACAAGAAAACCACAGATCAATATCCCTTGTAGATAAAGACACACCAAAAAAAAAAAAAATCCTATATAAAATACTAGAAAATTGAACCCAGTAACATATTTTAAAATGTTATACATCATGACCAAGTAGAAAATCAATATAAAATGCCATATTAATAGAAGAAAGGACAAAAACTGCATAACCATCTCACTAGATGTGGAAAAAAAAGCATGTGAGAAAAACTAACACCTTTTCATGATAAGAAGAAATACATGATAAATTAAGTATAGAAGGAAACTTCGCCAACCTGATAAAGGGTATATATGAAGTACCTCTAACTAATATCATAATTAATGGTGAGAGCTGAGTGTCTTTTTCCTAAGATCAAAGGAAGAGAAGGATAATCATTCTCACTAAACTGTATTGGAGTCCTATCCTGGGAAATTGGGTAAGAAAATAAATAAAAGGCAGTGGAAAGGAAGAAGTAAATTATCTCTGTTTATAGGTGACATGATCTTGTATACAGAAAATCCTAAGGAAGCTACTAAAAGATTAGAGCTAATAAGTGAATTCAGCAAGGTTTCAGGATAGGAGATCAATATATAAGAATCGGTTGCATTTCTATATCCAAGCAATGAACAATACAAAAATTATATTAAGAAAACAATTCCATTAATAATACCATCAAAAATACTAAAATACTTAAGAATACATTTAACTCTGGGTGTGTGGGTGGTGCAGTTAGTCATCTGACTCTTGGTTTTGGCTCAGGTCATGATCTTAAGGTCATGTGATCAAGCCCCACGTTGGTCTCTGCATGCTGCACGGACTCTGCTTGAGATTCTCTCTCCCTCTCCCTCTGCCCCTCCTACTCTTGCTCTCTCTATCCCTAAAATAATAAATGAATCTTTGAAAAAAAAAAGAATAAATTAACTCAATAAACAAGAAAAGTTTCAAATAAACAATCTAACATTATACTGAAAGGAAGAACAAAGAAAGCCCAAACTGAGAAGAAGAAAAGAAATAGTAAAGATCAGAGAAGACATTGATTGGAAGAACAAACATGGTTAAAATGTCTATACAACCCAAAGCAATCTATATATCTAAAGCAATCCCTATCAAAATACCACCAGCATTGGGACACCTGGGTGGCTCAGTGGTTGAGCGTCTACCTTTGGCTCAGGTCATGATCCCAGGTCCTTGGATCAAGTCCCACGTTGGGCTTCCTGCAGTAAGCCTGCTTCTCCCTCTGCCGATGTCTCTGCCTCTCTCTTTCTCTGTGTCGCTCATGAATGAATAAATAAAATCTTAAAAAAATACCACCAGCATTTTTCACTGAGCTAGAACAAATAATCCTAAAATTTGTCTGGAACCACAAAAGAACATGAATAGCCAAAGCAATCCTGACAAAGAAAAGAAAAGCTGGAGGCGTCACAATTCTGTACTTCAAGCTATATTATAAAGCTGTAGTCAGTCAGCAAGACAGTAAGGTACTGTCAAAAAATAGACACATAGATCAATGGAACAAAATAGAAAACTCAGAAATAGACCAACAACTAACTATATGATCAACTAATCTTTTACAAAGCAGGAAAGAATGTCCAATGGAAAAAAGACATCTCTTTAGCAATGGTGCTGGGAAAACTGGACAGCAACATGCAGAAAAATGAAACTGGATCACTTTCTTACACCATACACAAAAATAAACCCAAAATGGATGAAAGACCTAAATGTGAGATAGGAATCCACCAAAATCCCAGGGGAGAACACAGGCAGCAACTTCTCTGACCTCAGCTGGAGTAACTTCTTACTAGACATGTCACCAGAGGCAAGAAAACAAAAGCAAAAATGAACTATTGGGACTTCATCAAGATAAAAAGCTTCTGCACAGTGAAGGAAACAATCAACAAAACTAAAAGGCAACCTACGGAATGGGAGAAGATATTTGCAAATAACATATCTGGTCCAAAGTCTATAAAAAACTTGATCAAACTCAACACCCAAAAAACAAACAATCCAGTTATGAAATGTACAGAAGACATTAATAGACACTTCTCCAAAGAAGTGTGGCTAACAGACACATGGAAATACAAATCTTCATCACAGAAATACAAATCAAAGCTACAATGAGATATCACCTCACATCTGTCAGAATGGCTAAAATTAACACAGGAAAAAACAGATGTTCCTAAGGATGCAGAGAAAGGGGAACCCTCTTACACTGTTGGTGGAATGCAAACTGGTGCAGCCAGCCACTCTAGAAAACAGTATGGAAGAGCCTCAAAAAGTTAAAAATAAAACTACCCTTTGATTTAGCAATAACACTACTGAAATACAAAAAAATAGCAAAGGATACAAAAATACAGATTCAAAGGGGTGCATGCATCCCGATGTTTATTGCAGCATTATTAACAATAGCCAAACTAGGGATCCCTGGGTGGCGCAGCGGTTTGGCGCCTGCCTTTGTCCCAGGGCGCGATCCTGGAGACGTGGGATCGAATCCCACGTCAGGCTTCCGGTGCATGGAGCCTGCTTCTCCTTCTGCCTGTGTCTCTGCCTGTCTCTCTCTCTCTCTCTGTGTGTGTGACTGTCATAAATAAAAAAAAATTAAAGAAAAACATTTTAACAATAGCCAAACTATGAAAAGATCCCAGGTGTCCATCAGTTGATGAATGGATAAAGAAGATGTGGTGTGTGTGTGTGTGTGTGTGTGTGTATAAATATTACTCAGCCATCACAAAGAATGAAATCTTGCTATTTGCAATGACGTGGATGGAGCTAAAGTGTATTATGCTAAGTGAATTAAGTCAGTCAGAGAAAGACAAATACCATATGATTTCACTCATACGTGGAATTTAAGAAACAAAACAGATGAACATATGAGAAGAGGGAAAAAGAGAGGGGGGACCCTGAATGATAGAGAACAAAGATCAGAGCAGAAATAAATGACATAGAGACAAGAATGAAAGAAAAATAGAAAGAGAGGAAGGAAGGAAGGAATGAAGGGAGGGAGGGTGGGTGGGAGGGGAAAAAAATCAATGAAACCGGTATTTGGTTCCTTGAAAAGATAAATGAAATTGATATATCTTTAGCCAGACTCATAAAAAAAAGAACCCAAATAAATAAAATCAGAAATGAAAGAGAAGTAACAATTGAATTATAAAGGATTATAAAGAATTAAAAAGGATTATAAAAAAGTATTAGAAAAAATTATCTGCCAAAAAATTGGACAACCTAGAAGAAATGGATAAATTCCTAGAAATGTGCGATCTTTCAAAATTGAATCAGGAAGAAATAGAAAGTCTGTACAGACTGATTCCTAGTAGTGAAATTAAATTGGCAATCAAAAAACTACCAAAATATAAAGTCCAGGACCAGATGGATTCCTGAGTGAATTCTACCAAACATTTTTTTTTTTATGATAGTCAGAGAGAGAGAGAGAGAGAGAGAGAGGCAGAGACATAGATAGAGGGAGAAGCAGGCTCCATGCACCGGGAGCCCGATGTGGGATTCGATCCCGGGTCTCCAGGATTGCGCCCTGGGCCAAAGGCAGGCGCCAAACCGCTGCACCACCCAGGGATCCCTCTACCAAACATTTAAAGAGGAGTTAATACCTATTCTCCTCAAACATTCCAATAAAGAGGAAGGAAAGCTTTGAAATACATTCTATGAGACAAGCATTACCCTGATACCAAAACCAGACACTACAAAAGAAGAAAACTACAGGCCAATATCCCTGATGAACACAGATGTACAAAAAATCCTCAGCAAAATATTAGCAAACTGCATTCAACAATACATTAAAAGGATCATTCACCACAATAAAGTGGGATTTATTCCAGGACTTCAAAGATGGTTCACTATTTGCAAACCAATGTAATACATGATGTCTGCAAAATAAAGAATAAAAAAAATCATATGATCATCTCAATAGATGCAGAAAAGCACTTGACAAACTCAACATCCATTCATGATAAAAACCCTCAACAAAGCAGGTTTAGAGGGAACATACCTAAACATAATAAAGGCCATCTATGAAATGCTCAGGGCTAACATCATATTCAAACAATATGATGGTAATATGGTAAAAAAAAAAAATAAATTGAGAGCTTTTCCTCTAAGGTCAGGAACAAGACAAGGATGCTCACTCTCACCACTTTTATTCAACTGATACTGTAAGTCCTAGCTATGGCAATCAGACAAGAAAAAGGAGTTAAAGGCATCTAAATTGGTAAGGAAGAAATTAAACTATCACTGTTTGGAGGTGGCATGATACTATACATAGAAAATCCTGAAGACTCTACCAAAAATCTACCAGAAGTAATAAATGAATTCAATAAAGTTGTAGGATACAAAATACCCAGAAATCAATAGTTTTTACATACTAATAAGGAAGTAGCAGAAAGAGAAATTAAGAAAACAATTCCATTTACAATTGCAACAAAAAAATAATAATACCTAGGAATAAACTTAACCAAGCAGGTGAAAGATCCGTACTCTAAAAATTATAAAACATTGATGAAAATAATTGAAGACAACCCGAACAGGAATATATTCTATGCTCATGTATTAAAACAATTAATACTGTTAAAGTGACCATTCTACCCAAAGTGATTTACAGATTCTATGCAATCCCTATCAAAATACCAACAGAATTTTTACAAAATTAGAACAATACTAAAATTTGTATGGACCCCAAATAAGCAAAGCCATCTTGAGAAAGAAAAGCAAATATGGAATTATCACAATTCCAGGCTTCAAGATATACTACAAAGTTGCAGTAATCAAAACAGGATAATCCTGGCACAAAAAAACAAATAAACAACAACAACAATGAACCAATACAAAAGAAGAGAAAAAGACACATAAATCAATGGAACAGAATAGAAAGCCCATAAATCAACTCACACTTATATAGTCAATTAATTTATGAGAGAGAAGGCAAGAATTTACAATAGGGAAAAGATACTCTCTTCAATAAATGGTGCAAGGAAAACTGGACAACTACATGTAAAAAAGAATGAAACTGCACCATTTTCTAACACCATACACAAAAAAATAAGCTCAAAATGGATTAAAGATCTAAATGTGAGACCCAAAACATAAAAGTCCTAGAAGAGAACACAAGCAGCAATTTCTCTGACATTGGCATAGCAACGTTTTTCTGAATATATCTGCTAAAACAAGGGAACAAAAGTAAATATAAACTATTGGGACTACACCAATATAAACTTTTGCAAAGTGAATGAAATCAACAAAACAAAAAGGGCAACCTCCTAGATGGGAAGAGATACTTGCAAATGATATATCTGATAAGGAGTTAATATACAAAATATATTAAAAATTTATATAATTCACCACAAAAAAATCCAATTAAAGAAAAGGGCAGAAGACCTGAATAGACATTTTCCCAAAGGAGACATACAAATGACCAACAGATGCATGAAAAGATGCTCAACATCACTAATCATCAGGGAAATACAAATAAAAACCACAATGAGATATCATCTTACACCTGCTGGGTTTGAGCTCCACAATGAGGGGGATAGGGTAGGGTAGGGTGGGAAATGGGTTCCGTTTGGGTCTGGAACTGGACAGATGGTGGTGTGTGTGTGTGTGTGTGTGTGTGTGTGTGTGTGTGCAGGTCTCTTCAAACACTTTATCCCTGGACTCAAAGCAGATGCAATCATCACTAATATTCAAGTGAATGACAATAAAACATTCAAACAAAATAAGAGCATAAAGAGGAATAGCAACAGTGACAGTACTCAAGGCAGGAGGTGTAGTTGTCTCTCAGATGGGACTCACAGCTTTCAGCATCCTCCAAAAATTAAAGTCCAGCACAATGCAATTTGGGGGCAGACATCCAGCCACAAACACCGTCACACACCACATTGACAAGGACCAACAAATGTGTGTGTGTGTGTGTGTGTGTGTGTGCAGTCATGTCACTTGGATTATGATGACAAACATTATATTCACAGGAGGGGTGTGTGCACGCATGTATTTCCAGCTTTACCCAGGTATATGCATTCTAGGGTTGCCTCTGTGCACACACTCACATTTCTCTTCAAACAACTGGTCAAAATGAGCTCAGTAAGTACTGACAGGTTGCTACCTGGCATTTTTGTAGATTAACTTACTGTTTATTAGAACTCAGTGATTTAAAAATGAAACAAAAAAGTAAAAGGAGAAAAAGCAAAATCACATGGGGTGTTTTCTGACTCATGAGTGTGGAATGGTGAAGGGAGGTAAAAAGGGGAGACCGAAGAAACACATTGGGTTCAGAGCACATGCCCCATACTATGGCACAAATAGAAGATACAGCATAGGGAATATAGTCAATGATATAATAGCATTATATGGTGACAGATACACTTGTGATGAGCACAGGATAATGTATAGAGAGGCTGAGTCATTATGTTGCACACCTGAAACTAATGTAATGTTGTGTGTCAACTCTACTCAAGTGAAAAAATTAAAAATACATAAAGTAAAATGTAAAATAAAAAGAATAAATTTAACAAGAAGGTTTAAATATACTGAAATACACTGAAACCTATATAACATCATTGAAAAAAAAAATCAAAGAAGACTTAAACAACCAGAAAGACACTCCACCTTCATAGATTGGAAGATTCAATATTGTTAAGATGACAACATTCCCCAAATTGATCTACAGATTCAGTGTAATCTCTATCAAAATTCCATCTGGCCTCTTTTTGGAGAAATTGATAAACAGATCCTAAAATTCATTTGGAAATGCAAAGGACAGAGAATAGCCAAAACAATTTTGAAAAGAACAAAGTTGGAGGACTCAGACTTCCCAATTTCAAAACTTACACAAAGCTATAAGTAAACAAGACTGGCCTAAGGATAGCCAGGTATATCAATGAAATAGACTTTAGAGTCTAGAAATAAACCCACACAACTACGGTCAATTCATTTTCAAAAAAGGTGCCAAATGAATGGCTAAGGAATGGTCTTTTCAACAAATGGTGCTGACACAACTGGCAGTCTCACACGAAAGAAAGAAGCTGGACCTCTATCTCACACCATATAAAGATTAACTCAGATGGATACACAACCTAATGTAAAAGCTAAAAGTATAAAACTTGTGCAACAAAACATAGATGTGAATCTTCATGACTATAGATTAGGCAGTGATTTCTTAGACATGGCATGTAAAGCACAGGAAACGAAAGACAAATGGATGAAACAGACTTCATCAAAACTGAAAATTCTTGTGCTTCAGAGGACAGCACCAAGAAATGAAAAACAACCCACAGAATGGGAGAAAATATTTGAAATCCTTTATCTAATGAGGAACTTGTCTCCAGAATATATAAAGAGCTCTTACAACCCAACAATAAAAAGACACCTGATTATATGCTAAAGACCACCAGATTACATTCTTCATAGGTAAGTTTTATGATATGCGAATTATATCCCAATTTTAAAAAAAGACAGTGAGGGCAGCCCGGGTGGCTCAGCGGTTTAGCGCTGCCTGCCCAGGGTGTGATCCTGGAGACTTGGGGTCAAGTCCCACGTCGGGCTCCTTGCATGGAGCCTGCTTCTCCCTCTGCCTGTGTCTCTGCGCCCCCCCCCCTGTGTGTCTCTCATGAATAAAAATAAATAAAAAAAGACAGTGATGCAGAAGTAAGTGTGAAGACATTTTAAGAATATCTTTTTTCTAAGAATATCTTAACCAATTTAATTCAAATATATTCTCCTGATGTGGATTCAGAAGTGATTTATGATGAAAATATTTTTCAAAGAAATACAAAATGTGAAGTAATTAGAAAACATTATGTAATTTTTAAATTGACAGTAATTTTGCTTTTACTGTTGCACCAAAATAATGTTACATCTTACATAGATAGCTTCTTCAAATCAATGAAATAGGGCATGACAGATCTGGCATTGCAGGTTACTAGGGAAAAGGAGGTAATCAATACATGGTTCTTGGATAATCAATTACATACGTGGGGAAAAAATCCAATCCCACCTTACAACATTTACTAAAAATAATTCCAGATAAAGACTCAAATTTCAAAGGTAAAACATCAACACTTAAAGGAGAAAGTAGAGAACATCTTTATGACAAAGGGGCAGAGAAAGATTCTTTAACAAGACACAAAAGGCACTAAGCATAATATAAAAAAAAAACTCAACTATATTAAAAATTTTAAAGTCACTGAATGGTACATATTAAAGTGCTAAATTTGATGTTACATGAATTTCACCTCAGTATAAATATTAAAAACTCTTGTTTATCAAAAGACACTTTAAGTAATATGAAATAGTAACTATACTGGAATTAAAATTTAAAACTTAATGTTAATTAATTAAGTCTCATTAAAAAAAAAAAAACAGAGAGGGACAGCTGGGTGGCTCAATGGCTGAGCATCTGCCTTTGACTCAGGACATGATCCCGAGATCCTGGGACTGAGTCCCACATGGGGCTCCCCATGAGGAGCCCGCTTCTCCCTCTGCCTGTGTTGCTCATGAATAAATAAAATCTTAAAAAAAGAAAAACACAGAGAAAAAAATTTGTAAGAACAAAAATCAATTTTCAAAAAACTACACCCCAAAAGAAAATTAGAGAAAAGATATGAATAGGCAATTCATAGAAAAGGACATATGGGGGAAATGTAAGCATACAAAGAAAAAATGAAAATAAAGGAAAATGCAAATGAAGATGACAAAGAGCAAACCATTTCCACCAAGCAGATGTGGAAAATTAAGAAGTCTGACAAGTACTGGACCCGTGTGGATCCGAGAGGGCTTTCATATTCTACCAATGACAGTATAAACTGATGCAACAACTTTAGAAAACAACTTAGCACTATCTTGTAATGTCAAATATTTGCCCTAATTTCCCCTAGAGATACTTAGAAACATTCCTGTAGGTGTACAACAGTAAAGTATTCTGGGTGTTCTGGGAAGGCAACAACCTTGGCGTTGTGGGTGTATAATCTCTCCAGATCTCCCACAATAATACAGGGCAGCCAGGACTGCAAAACTAAAGTCTCATGGGCAGTAACTATGACAGACTATCACCCAGATAGTCTGATAAACCCTAAAATGTAAACCCTAAAACTGTAAACCCTAAAACTGAATGGGTGGAGACACACCTATGAGACCTGCACGGCACAGCAGCTGAGTCAGAGGAGGTGACAGAGTGTGTGACAGACTTAAGAACTTCAAAATAACTGACAGGCAAGCATGAGGAAGCCAGTGGGCCAACTGGAGAAGGGATCTGCTTGGTCTGACATTAGGTGGGTGCCAGGGGCAAAGTCTGAAGGTCCTGGAGAAGATTGGGACCAAGAAATGCTCAGAACTGACCAGGCCAGGCTCCCAACCAGGACAAACCCCAAATGAGAAGTAACTGCTAGGAACAAAATCCAAAGGGAGCACATCAGGAAAATAGAGAAAAGAAAAAAAAGGCCCAGATAAAAGTAGGGGAGGAAAACAGAGTCAGGAGATCTCAGGAAGGAAGGTGCCATAGTTCTTTGCTACTTAATAAAAACAACAGAAGAAGATGCTCTAAAGTTGTGAAATTGGAACAACTCTTATACCTCCTTTCTATAAGTTCAGGAAATCTGGGGCACCTGGGTGGCTCGGTGGTTGAGCATTTGCCTTCAGCTCAGGACATGATCCCGGGGTCCTGGGATCGAGTCCCACATCCGGCTCCCCACAGGGTGCCTGCTTCTCCCTCTGCCTATATCTCTGCCTCTCTCTCCATGTCTCTCATGAATAAACAATAAATAAAATATTTAAAATAAAGTTCAGAAAATCTAATGTTACATAACACATGTCACAGTAAAAAAAATTAAAGTCAAATCCCATACTGTTAGTCAAGGAAAAAGTAAGGAACAGAATAGCATCCCTGCAGACAATGGAAGCAGGTCAGAGAAACGCACAGATGAAAACTGTAGCCTAATATTTCAAAATGGCAAAAAGATGGGGAGGAGATGGAATGAGAGCCTACAGATTAAGGGAGATTTAAAAGACACTTTAAAAAAGAAAACACAAAAAGCTGAACTGTAGCATTTAGGACTGGCCACAGTACAGCATGAACAGAGGTGATCAGCACAAAAATCCAGCTGGAGGAGTGAGAGCTACTGTTTTTGGAAACGGGAGCATTTCAGGCTGATGGGGTCCATCTCCTTGCCACAGCGGTGTTTAAATGCATTCCCTTGTTAATTCATTAATTTTCATTTTATTTTACACTCTATATACATGTGTATGTGTGTGCATATAATATTATTTTAACAACTAAACTTCTTTTTTAAAAAGAATGTTTACAGAGGTATTGTTCATAATTGCTCCGAAATGGAAGCGGCCCCAATCCCATTGACAGGGGAACACACAAATAAATTGTACTATTCAGAGGATGGCTGGTTATCCAGCGATGAAAATAAACCTCCCATTCCTCCAGTGAAACTTAGAAACAAAATATAGACAGAAAAAAAGCCAAAAAAAAAAAAAAAAAAAGAAAATTTTACAAAAAGCTATAGAATACCATTTTCATAAACTTTAGAAACCCAACAAAAGTTATACAATACATTGTTGAGAATCTGCATACAAATGCAATTTTAAAAACTATTTTAGGGAAGCAAGGATGGTAAATACATAATTTAGGATGGAATACGTACTTGTGGGATTTTTAAAACCTACATGCGAAAGGGAATGGAATGAGAAACCCAGAATTCAGGATGGTTTTCAAGGAGGACGAGACAGGAAGGTGCTCATAAACTTTCTTCTTATATGATGTGGGGGGTAAGCAGTGTACTTCCCATTACTGTTTCATAATTTACAAATCATGAAGAGTTTAATCGGATCTGCACACTGAGAGGGGAAAACGTGAAAATGGCATTCTCCCTTTTATCAACCAGCCACTCCCTTACCCAGTGGCTCAAAAGATAGCTGCTGGGTG
Organism: Vulpes vulpes; assembly: GCF_048418805.1. Taxonomy (NCBI): domain Eukaryota; kingdom Metazoa; phylum Chordata; class Mammalia; order Carnivora; family Canidae; genus Vulpes; species Vulpes vulpes. Next base: position 10,817,139 of record NC_132784.1, on the reverse strand, counting down.
CCTATTGTATGCCAGGCACTGGGCAAGGCTCTAGGGCAGAGCAGTGAATGGACAGACGCCACTGCTGCCCTCTGGGAGCGCACCAAGCTCCGAGGACTGAAGACGGTGCCCAGTGTGAAGTGGCTTTCCCACAGCCGCAGGTCAGAGCCAAGAGCATCCACGCTCAGCACTATCAGTGTCAGGGTGAGTGGGGGACATGGTCTTGGTATCTGTCGGAGGAGCTGATTTTTTTAAATTAAGGCAATTAAGCAGCCAACAGGAAATAGCAGAAAGGGCAGACTGGCACTCCAAGGCCACGGTCCCCCAGCACTGCCGATTCGGTTCCATGAGGAAGTTTGAATTTTCTTAAAAATAGAATACACATACACGCCTGCATACACATACACGTATACACGTGTGCGCACATGTGTGCTCACACATCCAGGCTGTTCCGAGTTTATGTTCTCCCCCTGTTGCTGTGTTAGGATCTCCTTTTAGTTATGTATTCAAGGTGATGATGGACGGTGGCCAAGCTTTGTTACATTCTAGGGAAGTCCCATTTTGTTTTGAATGTCCTTACATGATAGAATAGAGAGCTGGGAATTCCAAATCAATCTCTAAGATTTAAGCTATTTATTATTTAAATCTCAGAGTCTGAGAATTGTGGTCCAGAGCCGTATTTGAACTCCAAGCTTTTTTTTTTTTTTTTGAAAGAGAATGTCAGGAAAGTGGGTTCCCTCTTTATTTATTTTTTAAGATTTTATTTATTTATTCATGAGAGACACAGAGAGAGGCAGAGACACAGGCAGAGGGAGAAGCAGGCTCCCTGCAGGGAGCCCGATGCAGGACTTGATCCCAGGACCCTGCGATCACAACCTGAGCCAAAGGCAGATGCTTAACCACTGAGCCACCCAGGAGCCCCAGGCTCTCTCTTTAATCCCGAGTAACTGGCAGTGTCAGGTGGTGGGAGAGAACTTGCCTGGGTTCGGCATAGCCCAGCAGAGTGGGCAAGTTCAGCAGCTTCTCCTGACTCAGCTTCTTTATCCAGCAGAGGGGATAAAAGCCACCACACAGGCTGTTGCAACAATTAAAGGGGATAATACACGGATGGCAAAGAAGAGAGTGCATGTAATGAGAGCGCTGGCTGGCTTAATTCCTGGCACCTAAGAGCACCAGCGTGTGTGCTTACATGTGAGTGTATATACACACATCACGTATGCATGTGCATATCATTACAAATACAGCCAGTCCTGCAAGATGTCTCTATTACAGAATCAGCCTGCAAGAAGTTGTACCTGAAGCTCCAGGGATCCTCTGGGTGGAGTGTGCTGTGTCCATTCCAAGTGCTTAATTGGCTAGACACTTCTTGATCCTGTTGGCCAGGGTAGCCAGCAACTGCACTCGTGTTAGCTCCCTTCACCATTTCTGCCATTCCTGAGAGTGCAGGAGCCTTATTGTCTTTATATCAACGTTTCCTTCAAATCGACTCACTTTTTTTCCTTGAATACATTAATTTTTAAAGCGTTCCTGTGGAGAAGCAGCATAGCACAGAGGTTAAGAACAAAGTCTAAAGCCAAGCTGTCAGGATTTCAACATTGCCTCCCCCACTTCTGAACCTGATTTTACTCCCTCGTGCCTCAGTTTCCCATCTATAAAATGAAAGCAATTACAGTTCTTGTCACAGAGGTTTATAATATGATTATGAGAATCAGCGATCTCCCTTTATAAGCATTTAAAACGAGCCTTCCAGAGTAAGTGCTATATAAGTTTGCTAAATGGGATCTCTAACATCAATGAGAAAGCAGGATCACTTGCTTCTTAACACAAATAAAACTTTAAAGATAAAAACAAAACGGTGCTATTAAATTCTAGCTAGATATTTGCCTGCTAAATACTTAGCAGGGTAGCCCTGGTGTCTTCTTAAAAATGTAAAACAGAGAGGACGGCATGAAGCTAAGGAAATCTTTAAGACTTGCCAATGGCAAACCGAGGCCTCCCCCTCCCCTCAGCCAGAAAACCTGGGGGTTTCTGGGGTGAAACAAGAATAACTTTCTCGGGGTACTACCACCTGAAATCATTCCCGGGTGTGCTAGGAGGAGGCTGCATCCACTCTGGAAAGTTCTAGAAAGGCCTATCAGAGGTAAAAAGCTGAGAAAGTGAGAGGTACCCCAAGTAGCACATCTAAATGAAAAATGAAAGCAGGCACCCCCGTGTCGCTCTATCGATCACAAACATCCCTGAGTTGAGAGCAAAATATCTCACACTGCTAGGCTGGATCTGAGGCAAAGAATCTGTTTTCACTTTAAACTGGTGTTGTTGTACAAGGCGCTGAGAGTGGGACTGTCACTCACCTATATCCTCCTTTCTGACCTTCATCTGGGGGTGACTCAGCAGTTAGTGACTCCAGTAGGTGATTCTAGGTGACAGCTCCCAGCCGACATGCCTCCTCTTCTCTTCCGTGGGCAGAATTGGCTCAATTGTCATCTATGTATGCTTTTAACCACCAGTGTCACCTGAAAGGGTGGCTGGAGGGGTGGGCAAGAGATGTGGGATCCTGGCACCTCAGAACCTCCTGTTCTGTGTGGTGCATGTTCCCAGCGCATGTCAGACTCAAGTGTCTGTGGGCCCTGATGGACGGGGTGAGCACCCTGGTGCAGCCACCCACCCCCATAAAAGGATTAAGGGTGATGTTCAGAAAGCAGAGCTCCATCCCCAGAGGAAAGGTGCCACAGAGCCATCAACACACAGTTCTGCATAATCAGTTCAACACCAGAACAATGGAAATGGGAAGGGAAGATTAAAAAATAATCCAAATTTCATAGCCCTGAGGGGTGTGATGGAATGGGAAATCGGGTGAAAGCATTAAACCCAGAATCACAAAACACTCACATCTGAGTCTTTTAAAACCTCAAGGCTAAGGTAGGAAACGACATTTTTGCCCTTGGGAGAATTATCTTAAGTCCCTCTGAAAGAGTGCCCACTTCTGAACTCCTCCCTTTGTGGCAACACCATGGAGTCTGGCCACGTCAGGTGAGTATCAGGAATAATTCACTGGGCTGTTCTCAGTAGAGGGCAAAGTTGGGAGATCTCTCCATGCAGCCCCTGGTGGGAGGCCCAGGACCCCTGCAAGATGCTGGCAACCATCTCCCTCCAGGCTTTAGGTGGGGTGCCAAGGGCGGCACCAAGGGGCAGCATGGGCAAGTGGGGGTCAGGCATGCACAGGGGTTTCAGGCCCAGCATCTCCCCAGCCCTCTCATGCTCTGCTCTATGGAATGTGCTTGCCCGGCCCTGCTGCCAGGGTGTGAGCCCCCAGGTTTGCATTGGTTCTTTCTCCTCCCTCTATCCTCCCATGCCTCCCTCCTCTTCCTCTTGGTCCCCTTTCTTTTCTCCATGCCCTATTTCTTGTTTTTTAAGATTTTATTTATTTATTTATTTGAAAGAGGGAGAGAGCATAAGCAGTGGGGAGGGGCAGAGAGGAAGGAAAGCAGACTCCCCACTCAGCAGAGGGCCTGATGTGGGGCTCCCTCCCAGAATCCTGGGATAGTGACCTGAGCCGAAGGCCGACACTTAACTGACTGAGCCATCCAGGTATCTCCGTGCCTCGTTTCTATTTTAGTGTTTAAAGACTGAGACTGGGGACGCGTGGGTGGCTCTTGCAGTAGCCATATTTGGCCTAATTTTACAGACAAAGAAAATGGAGCTCAAAGTAAACTGCCCACAGTCATACAGACCCCAGAATCTGAGAGATTTCAATGAGCCACTGGGTTTGTGTGATACTGATTTAGGTATATCGTCAAATTTCCTCCACCCTGAAAATACTATTTCAGGTTTCCTCCTGCTGTTACTATGCAGAAATACTGAGGTACATCAAGCTGTGTTCATTTTGTATGCTATGTGTCTTTTTCTTTTTTTGGCAATCTAACAGCTAAAATATTTTTCATGCTTAAAACTTAAACACATGTATATAGATAAGAAATAAATATACAGGGATGCTTAGGTGGTCCAGTCAGTTAAGCGTTGGACTCTTTTTTTAAAAATTAGTTATTTAAGATTTTATTTATTTATTTATTCATGAGAGACAGAGAGAGAGAGAGAGAGAGAAAGGCAGAGACATAGGCAGAGGGAGAAGCAGACTCCCTGTGGGGAGCCCGATGTGCGACTCTATCCCAGGACCCCAGGATCACACCCTGAGCCGAAGGCAGATGTTCGAGCAGTAAGCCACGTGTTGGACTCTTGATTTCAGTTTAAGTCATGATCTCAGGGTTGTGGGATCAAACCCTGAGTCAGGCCCCATGCTCAGTGGGGAATCTGCTTGAGGATTCTCTCTCCCTCTCTCCCCTCCCCTACATCACACACGCATGTGTGGGTGCACATGCACTCTCTAAATAAATAAATAAATAAATAAATAAATAAATAAATAAATCTTAAAAATATATATATATACCACAAGTATTCACCAATAGGATCTTATGGCTGACAATTTGCTCAAGGATTTAACACAGAATTTCATGTGAATGAATTTAGATTTGAGTGTCTGTAAGTACCATAATGTGAAAACCTCTAAAATTTGGCCTGAGGCAAATTAGTATGTCTGGGCCTCGGTCTTCTCATCTGTAGGGAGAGGACACAATATCTTGTCCCAAGGTTGTGCACAAGATCAGATATTCGTATACAAAAAGCCCACCACAGTCCTCACAATACATCAGTGTCTTGTCATTTTCTTCTCAGGTTCCTTAAAGAAGGGATACACATTTGTTGGCATATTCGTACTAAATTCTTAAAAATCAATAATTTAGTCAAACCCAATTCATGTACATATACACCTATATATAATAAAATTATCCACTGTGCATAAAATCATGTGAAAAGAATGACACAGTAACTATCACCTGACATTTTATTTAACATGATAGAGTGCCACTGTCTTAGTACAAAGTGACCTTAACTGCTTCGAAATTCCTTCCTTATTTTTCCAGTAACAAATCATATCATGAAGGAAGACCTTCAGCAGGGTCATGTAATTCGAAAGGGCTTCTTTGGGGATATGTACTGGCATCTTTGGGGACTTTGGAGGAAAGACTCAGTAATTGGTTTTAATGAGGCTTTTCTCCCTCACAGGACCTATCCTGTCTCCCTTTTTATGTGTCAGGTCCTCAATGTTGGGAACCACATTTTATCTCTCTTTTGTATCCCTTAACCTAGCCAACTCATCAACAAATACATTTTAAGCAGATAGTGCATACCCAACACTGTGTCAGGACATGGAGGGAATACAAAAGAAGCAGAAATTGGGGTCCTAGCTGTGAGACACAAATAATCTCGTCAGGCAATTTGGGCACAGGCTGAGTTATCTGCATGTTATTGCTGGTATGTGAATTCCTTAATATAAGTTCCAGAAAGCCCAGGAGCTTTTAGAAGAATACAGATGCAATAGGGAAAGTGAGCCCATTCATTCATATGTAAATAAATAGACCTGTACATTTATTAAGTCCTGATATGTGCCAAGCAGTGGAGCTACAACCATGAGTAAGACTTGATCCCCAAACTTGGAAAGAGCCCCATCTTGTGGGGGAAGATCAACATATAAAAAAACAAGGCAACAGTGTGTTCTAAGTGTTATAAAAGACCAGGGGGGGATCCCTGGGTGGCGCAGCGGTTTGGCGCCTGCCTTTGGCCCAGGGCGCGATCCTGGGGACCCGGGATCGGGTCCCACGTTGGGCTCCCGGTGCATGGAGCCTGCTTCTCCCTCTGCCTGTGTCTCTGCCTCTCTCTCTCTCTCTGTGTGTGACTATCATAAATAAATAAAATTAAAAAAAAAAAAAAAAAAAGACCAGGGGGCCAGGGGCCAGGACATGGTGAGAACCCAAAGGAGAGCATAATTGAGTCTACTGGTTGTGAGGTGGTGGGACAATTAGGTCAAAGGAGACCTTTGAGTCAAGGTCATCCTTGACTGTCTCCCAAGATGAATGGTAGTCTGGTGGAGAAGGGAAAGAGCATTCCAGAGAACAGCGTGAGAAACCTGAGGTAGGTGGAAGCATGGTGTGTCCAGAGAGAATACAGGGTAGGGACAGAAGATGGCTATGGGAAAGAGGAGGCAGCTTCCAAATCACTAGCAAAAGGCAGGAGATGTGCCTTGAGATTAAACCAAGAAGTCCCTGATGCCATGCTAGAGTATGCACTTCATCCTGGAGGAAATGGGAAGGATCAGGGAGCGACACAGTCAGACTTGCATTTTTAAAGGATCACTCTGGCAGCAAGCCTGACAGATGGACCCGATGGATGAGAGTCTGTAGGTAAGGATACCAGACAGGAGAGTGTCTTGATGGTCGAGATGAGAAATGATGAGGGCCCAAACCAGGGCAGGAACAGTAGAAAGAGAAGAAAGGGTGTTCTTGTGCAGTGTTAATTCTAGGAAGTCTGAGCTGACTCATCCTGAGGAGACATCAGAAAGTACTGAGAAGCAAAGGAGAGATCACTCACGGTAGCTACAGTTAGGAATTTTTTTCTAGCATACTCATTGAGTATAAGGAGCCTTCCTTTTACCCCTAGAGTCCCTCCTGCCTTCCTTACAAAGATAGTGTGATACTTGGTTATGAGCAGGCTCTAAAGTCCCCCTCCATCATTTACAAGCAGGGTAAATGAATGAGTAAACCTATGTAAAGTGCTCTGGTGAGGCCCCACACAGACTACACACTCACTAAGTACTAACTGTTACTGTACAGGGAGCGTGAGGTCTCCCTTCTCATGGCTTGGCTTGTCCTACAGAGGTTGATGAACCTAGTTGGGGGAAAGATACTCAGACATGGCATTTTTAACTATGGCTCCTGTCATTCACAGGAGTTCTCCATAAAGGGAGCAATCACAAACCAGAAGCCAAGCCCCAGTTCTTCCTTTGTTTTTTTTTTTTTTTTAAGATTTTATTTATTTATTTATTTGACAGAGAGGGAATAAGAGAGGGCATAAGACCACAAGCAGGAGGAGGGGCAGAGGGAGAGGGAGAAGCAGACTCCCCACTGAGCAGGGAACCCAATGCAGGGCTCCATCCCAGGACCCTGGGATCATGACCTGAGCTGAAGGCAGATGTTTAACCGACTAAGCCACCAGGCATCCCCACACCCCAGTTCTTAACACACCAATACCACAGGCCCCCTCTATGCACATGGCACTCCCCAAGATCCACTCCTCATTGCCACCCCTGCTGTGAGGGCCCTGTACCCTTGAGTGCACGCACTTCAGAAGGTACTAGAAGGATGGCTAAACATATATTATTTTGATAAGAGGTCAGATATACATTTGAAAACAAAGGGAAATCTCATTTTTTGTTCGGAAGAACAAAAAAAGAATATGACCTTAAAGATCTGTAAAGGGGGCATGATGTTTGTTCAAAGACATTAAGGATTTTTTCTGATTACTAGAGTTTTTAACTAAATATATGATAGGAAGTTCTGTTGGTTATGGAGGAAACAGATTTCCCCAAAAGCCCATGCAGGAGAGAATAAATCTCTCTTCACTCCTGAAAAACATGGTTAGCATTGGCCAAATTTTGTGTTGTTTTTTTTTTAAATCAAATGGCATCATTCTCTCTTCAATTCCAATTTCTTGTAATAGAAATTAACTCACTTCAGTGAGTTAAGTTGGGAGAGTAATTTAGACTGTATACATATTTCAATCAAACATTCCAAAATGAAGCCCCACAAACTAATCTATGGGGACAGAAATCAGAACAGAGCCTGCTGGTGGCAGATAGGCAGGGAGAATAGGGAAAGAACACAAAGGAAATGTCTGAGGTGACAGGCATGCTCTGTAAAGATACATATTGGACTGCAGGGTACACATTTGTCACAACTCTTGGAACTATACATTTAAGATCTTCACGGATTAATACATGGAAATTATACTTCAATTTTTTTTAAAGGAAGGAAGGGAGATTTCCAATTAAACATGATAGAATGACCATATTCACCATATCATTTTTGAAAACCCTACTAAAATGGAGTAAAAGGATAATATAGGTATACTAAGCCCTTGAAAACAGAAAGACCAGAAGATAAAAGGACAACAGAGTTCATCCCATTTTGGAGATGGAAAGTGGACAGAGAAGTAGGACTTGACAAGGTATAGTTGAGTTGGAGGAAGCTCTGACTGAAGTGCTCACAGAAAGTGATGTTCCTAAGAAGCTGGCTCATTTATCCTTCCCGGGAGCCCCAGGCCACTCTGGAGGTTTATTGTCTGGGCTCTGAGGCCTAGAACACCATGGAGAAACAGGCCCCACTCAGAGGTAGAGCCAAATTACGGAGCTTCTTAGCACCTGAAGCTTAAATACAAGTGGACAGACATTTAGGGAATGCCTTTACCGTGTAAGAAAGAACTGAAAACAAACCACTGGGAAAAGGAACCTAGAAGAAACAGACACAATATAAGCAGTGGAATAAAACATTTAGCTAAAATGGTGATTAATAGTATCTTTAGAGAGAAAAGAGAAGATATTACACCCATAAAATCAGGAAAGGATACTACAGAAAATAAATAGAGAAGCAGAAAAAAAACACTGAAAATATGATACCAGAAATATTTAAAAATAGAAAAATAGGAAGATAAAACTTAGTAAACTTCCGAGGAAGGAAAACCAAAAGACAAAAGCTAAAGGCCCAGAGGAACAATCTTGGGAGTCCAATATCTGGCTAATAGAAATGCCAGAAAGAACAGAGGAAACAGAGAAGGAAGAAATGATCAGGGGCACCTGGGTGGTTCAGTCAGTTAAGCATCTGCCCTTGGTTCAGGTCCCGGGGTACTGGGATAGAACCCCACATCAGGCTCCCTGCTCAGTGCAGAATCTGCTTATCCCTCTGCCTCTGCCATTCCCCCCACTTGTGCTGTCAAATAAATAAAGTCTTAAAAAAAAAATAGTCATCAGAGAACCTATACAAGAAAACCTCCCCAAACTGAAAGACCTGAGTTTCCAAATTAAAAATACCCACCAAGGTACTCCAAAGTACTTTCTCTTTCACCAAAGAGAGAGGAGTTATCTCAGGAAACTGTGATAGAAGTCTTTTAGTAGGATTGATTTTTTTTTTTAACTTGGTAAAAAGTTACACATATTTTTTAATTCTCAAAAAAGAAGAGAGGGTTCATTTGATAATTTAGACAGAGTTTCATTCTGTTCTCCATTTTTATCCTTTTGATTGGTAACAGAAACCAAGAGGCTACACTGTCCTTCCTTAAATATTAAGTTGTGGGCAGCCCCGGTAGCTCAGTGGTTTAGTGCCACCTTCAGCCAGGGTGTGATCCTGGAGACCTGGATTGAGTCCCATGTCAGGCTCCCAGCGTGGAGCTTGCTTCTCCATCTGCCTGTGTCTGTGCCTCTCTCTCTCTCTCTCTCTCTCTCTCTCTCTCTTTGTGTGTGTCTATCATGAATAAATAAATAAAGTCTTTAAAATATATATATTAAGTTGGGCCAACACTAGTATGTTGTACATGAATTTGTGATTACAAACACATGTGAAAGAAATCTCCTATGTCTTTTTTTCTTTAGTTTTTCTTTAAATTTCAGTTAGTTAACATGGTATACTATTAGATTCAAGTGTACATCCTATTTCTTTCTTTTCTTAAGTCTGATTTCGGGTCCCCATCTGGTCTGAAATTCAATCTCAGTCATTATTGAGCTTCCTTATGCTCTACCTATAGGTTATGTAAAGGTCCTGGGGCAAAGTATTCCAGAAGACTCCTTTAGTCTTCAGTTCATGCTGGTTTTCCCAGAGGTGCCTGTTGTCTCTATCCATGTGGTCCTGAGAAGCTGAGCAACCTGCTGGCTCCTGTGCAGAGTGGAGGTCCAGAGTTCTGGGCAGAGTGGGAGGGCCCGTCCCTTTCAGGGTAGCTATTTCCTCTCTAGAACACAGACACCTGCCAGACGTAGAACATGCCTTGTGGAATCATTCCACCCCTCCAGCCCACTCCTCCTTCCCCTCCACCTCAAGCCTCAGCAAAACCTGCCTGACCAGCTAAGGCTCCAGGAAAGACCAGAAGAATCTGTCTTTGATCTGCTTCTGCTTTCACACTTCAAGTACCCCGGGGTTGAAACACCAAGAGCCTTGACTACCTCAGAATGAGAAGAGAAAAGAATACAGGGAATGGCATACAAACTCCCATCTCAATAAACCACGCTGACTCCTTGGTCTGGAGATCTGAGGAAGGCCAGTTAGCAGAACCTTTAGACATGGGTCTCAACAAGTGTCCATCACCTATGGGAGACCTAAGACCATAGAATGCTTGTGAGGTCAGGAGAGCATTCTATGGTCTTAGAGCTCAGCATTCCACTCGGGGCTGCAACAGTTTGGAAAAAGGAGAGCTGGGGAGGAATTGGGGAGCTCCCACCTGATGCAGGCCTTCCTAGGATGGTCCTCTCTCCTTTCTGTCCTTTTTAGCTCCTATGTCTCATCTCAAGTGTGACCAAGTCTCTCCACAGCATCTTAGCCTACAAGCCCTACCAGCTATGGTACGTGCATTAAAGAGCTAAGCAGCACTGAGATTGGCACTGAAAGACTCTGGTCTGGGGACTGAAATTAGACTCCTAGAGTTCCCAAAGCTATAGAGAGATCTCACCATCGTGGGCCCTGTTCCCGTGGCAATCCAGCTCTCCATCCTACAGTTTTCTTCCATTGGCCAGACTTGAGTTGAATCATGAAGAAAACCTGTGGAGGCAGTTCTGAACTCTGGCAGATTGGTTTTTGATTGTGTTCACAACCTTAAAGCTGCATTTCTTTTTCTTTTTCTTTTTTTTTTTTTTTTAGATTATATATTTATTCATGAGAGAGACAGAGACATAGGCAGAGGGAGAAGCAGGCTCCCTGCAAGGAGCCTGATGAGGGGCTTGATCCTAGGACCCCAGGATCATGACCTGAGCTGAAGGCAGATGCTCAACCACTGAGCCACCCAGGTGCCCCAAAGCTGTATTTCTTAATTTATTTGATAACCTAGAAATAAACACAAGGCTTTTTGTTAACTATTCAAAGCATAAATAGGATGCCACATGTGAGCATGTCCAGCCTTAAGAAGGGAAGAGACAGCACCTCGTGCAAACAATTGCCATGTCCTGAGGTGGGAGTTACTCTGCTTCCAAAGCTCTGGGCTCTGTGTAAACTCACCTTTTCACGTGGAGAAGGATCGCTTCCAGGCCCTTCCACTGAGCAGAATGTCTTCTCTAATATCACTGGTTTGGAAAGGGATTTGTTTAAGCATCTAAGCTCAGCTAAACAAAGGAAGTTGCACATAATGGAGTATCCTTGGAAGCTTTAACAAAGGATCTCTTAAAACTTGCTTGTTGCTTTTCAGTCTTCAGTTTTAAAAAATAATGCTTGACAAATAAGCAGGGCATTTAGCAAAGCGTAAACCCTTGTGGTATTCTTTTTAGAAATAAGTAAGATTATTGAGGTCTGATTAAAGGTAGGTATTGGCTTTAAAATAATTAGGCACTGACTTTTGAAATAAATTTGAATTTTAAGCAGGTGCAACCATAGGATGACCTTTGAACAAGAGTACAGAATTCCATACCATTTACAGGCTGAAAGCTCTGCCTTTCAGCTAACGGAGTCCAAGGCTGATCTGACAGGTAGACAAACATCCACTAAGCACAGTCACTAACGAATGCCCAGCCCTCTCGCCCTTGAGACTTTGGGGCCCAGGCAGACTCTGCTGACACCTGGTGGCAGACAGCAGGCAGGCAGGGCTGAGTCCAATGCAGATCTCCCTCTACCTGACCTGCTGCCTGGATTTCTAGTCTGTGTAATGAATATTGCCTAAAACAGCAGGGAAGATATTATCCTGGAGGAAGAGCTGTTCTACAAGATCTAAAGATTAATGGCCGGGCTTTAGCACCACTGAAGAAGTCCGGGCAGATGTGGAGAACGCTCACACGGCAAAGCCTGCCTTTTGCAAGACTGTTCTTCCCAAAGACTGATCTGTTTGAATGACCTCTGATCTACCTCGGGATCCATTCACTCTATCACCTCTATCCCATGCCCAGAGAACAGAAAAAGGGATGGCCTTATTCTCTTTTTTTTTTTAAAGATTGTATTTATTTATTCATGAGAGACAGAGAGAAAGGCAGAGACACAGGCAGAGGGAGAAGCAGGATCCATGCAGGGAGGCTGATGTGGGACTCAATCCCAGGACCCCAGGATCACACCCTGGGCCAAAGGCAGATGCTCAACCGCTGAGCCACCCAGGTGTCCTCGGATGGCCTTATTCTTATGAAAAGGAAATTTAAATTATTCTGCTGTTAATGAACTCGGCCCTAACTGAAAAACATTCCAACCAGAAGAAAGAGGACGTGTACAGGATACATTTGATAGGTAATGTGCTAAGGGTGAACTGCATCCAAGGGCAAGGCACTCAAGGCAAGGGAATGGGGAGGGAAGATTTCTTGGAAAATGAGAAGTGAGTCCTTCCCTGGGTCCCAGGAGCAGGGCTGGGAGCTGACAGGTATAGCTGGATGGGAGAAAACAGACGAGCAGTGGGAAATACCTAACTTGTAGGAAAAGACCCGGCTTGACTTCCCAGTTTTTGATGTGCCTTCCCAATGTCTCATTCTGTGCCTGAACCTTCCCTCTGTGCAGTGGGAGTCATCTCCTTTGTGCAACAGCAACACAACAGATCTCCCCAAAATAAAAATGTGTGTGTGCCAGGCACTGAGCCCGGCCATCTGACTGAAACCTCAGAGCACTTCTGTGAAAGTTACCCCCATTTAACAGGGAAAGAAATGGAGATGCAGAGACTGGGTGGCTGGCCCAAGGTCACACCTCCAAACTAGGGACAGTGTGTGCAGTCTTCCAACCCAAGGCTGTATGACTTCAAAACCCATCCCCTCTCTCCCTCCTCATGCTCACCAAAACCAAACACCAAGGGAGAAAGGATTCCAATACATCCCAAAGAGCATCGCTTGCTTTTTTCAATTTGTGTAAATTTAAATGTCACCACAAGTTCGCTTCTAGGTCACTTTTAAAACAAGCAGCTAAAAAAATAAATAAATAAATAAAACAAGCAGCTTTGCTTTATGGCAGGGGGGCGGGGGGAATCTGCTGTAATTTGCACAGCTGTAGAATCCACTGTTCAGTTTTCTTCTCGGCTGTCCAGGGAAACAGAAACAAATGACAATCTAGGACACTTACCTTGCCTGTTGTGAATAACCACCAGGGTGCTTTTTCCACCTGGTGAAAAGCCCTCACATGAGGCGCAGGATTGCCTCCAGGCATACACAGCAACTGCACTGCACAGGACTGTCAGCTGCATCATGTGCAGGTACAGCAGCAACCAGCTTCAGACCAATAAGGACAAGCTGTTGATGAGATTGTTAATCTCATTTCCTCAATTCCATTTGGAACATGTATACACTCAGGACTCCCGACCAATGACTCCAGAGCCTAGTCTACAATCATGTATAAACCTAGATGACTGTTCTTCAAGTGCAGAAGCTTCTAGTGTTCATCCAATCTACACAGGTCTACTTTGCCATGAAATGGGTTTTCAAGAATCAAATACAATCTCAAAGTCACTCATTCACTCAAGAAAGATTTAGGCTGGCCTATTACATTCCAGAAACTGTTCCATACACTGGGGGCATTCTAATGGCAGGAGACCAGAAAAAGAATTTTTTTTTTAGAGTTAGAGGGGTAGGGAGTGCTGCAGAAGGCAGGCATTTGCTATTTTATATAGTGTGACCAGAGAGGTCTTCCTTAATGGCATTTATGCAGACACCTGACAGAAATGAGGGAAACTCCCAAAAATAACTAGGAGAAAGGCACTGCAGGCAGAGGGAAGAGCAAGTGCAAAGGCCCTGAGGTTTGAATGTGTTTGGCATACACCAGGAAGGGAAACAGGCCACGGTGGCTATATGGAGAGAGGAGAGATCCTGGATGAAGTCACAGAGGTGGCAGAGGCTGATCACATAAGACCCTGCAAGCCTCAGCAAGAGACTGGCTTTTTTCCTGAGTTAAGCATGACAGACTTTATGTTCTAGAACAATCACTCTGGCTGCTGGGTGGAAAACGGAAGCAGGGCAGGAGTAGGAGCAGGGAGCCTGGTTGGGCTATTGCAATAATCCCAATGGAGGACAGTGGTACCTTGGACAAGGTGTAGCAGTGAAGAAAGTGAGCCAAGGCTGAATGCTGGCTATACTTCAAAGATGGAACAAACAGGGTTGGCCCATGGACTGGATGAGGGGGTCTAAGGAAAGAGAAATGACTCCAATGCTTTTGGCCTACACAAACAGATGAGAGTTCTTTCCTTTGGTGGCAAAGACTGAAAGAGTGACCAGGTCACGGGAGAAAGAGCAGAAGCTTGTTTTCTGACATTTTAAAGTCTGAGATATCTATTAGTTGATAAGCCACCTTAATGGAGATGTATAGTGGCCAGTTAGATATAGGAGTGCTGGGTTCCAGGGGGTATCTGGGCTGTGGGATAAAATGAGGAGCCTGCAGCATGTTGTTATTATTTAAAGCTGTGAGATGCATGAGCTCATCAAGGGGGTTGATGCAATTAGAAAAGCCCAAGGACCAAACCCTGGACGTTCTGATGCTGGAGGAGATGAGGAAGAACCAGCAAAGGAGATGAGAATGAGTGGCCAGTGGAGCATGAGGAAGCTACATAAAGAAAATATTTGCTCCCAGGATCATGAGATCAAGCCCCATGTTGGGCTCTGCACTCAGGACAGAGTCTGCTTGGGATTTTCTCTCCCTCTCCCCCTCATGCTCATACTCTCTCTCTCTTAAATAAATAAAGGAAGGAAGGAAGGAAAGAAGGAAGGAAGGAAGGAAGGAAGGAAGGAAGGAAGGAAGGAAGGAAGGAGAAAGAAAGAAGAAAGAAAGAAAGAAAGAAAGAAAGAAAGAAAGAAAGAAAGAAAGAAAGAAAGAAAGAAAGAAAAGAAAAGAAAGAAAAGGAAAAGAAAAGAAAAGAAAAAAGAAAAGTTAGTTTGCAAGAAGGAAAGTGTCCATTGGTTCTATGTCGAATGCTTCTGACAGGTTAATTTGAAGACAGGGAATCATACTGCTTTGGCAGTAGGGGAACCACTGGTGACCCTGACCAGAGCTATTTCAGGAGATGGGGACAGAAAGCCAACAGGAGCGAGTTCAAGAGAAAATGAGAAGAAAGCAGGAAAAGGAATGTGTGGACAATTCTGCCAGGGTTTGTTGGGAGACACCACAGCATGTTCACATGTGGGTGGGAATGACCCAGAAGAGATGGGGAGGACCGCACTGCAGTGATGCTCTTGGCAGGATGGCGAGATGGAGGTTGGACATGGACTGCTGGCTCAGCACTGCCATCTACCAATGGCCTGTTTCCTCAGTGAAATGAGGCAAGGGTAACAGCCCAGAATGAGGAAGGGAGGAGGTGTCAGGAGTTGATGGCCAAAGAGAAGCTGGAGGATGAAGGGGAGCAGGGAAGTGTGGAGCTGCAGGGCAATGTTCAGGACTTACTTGAGCCTCGCGGTCATGAAGCAGAGCTCCAGTCAGCCCACATGCCTTTACCTAGCCATGTGCAGTTAATCCAGGCGCACAGTGGGATTTTACCCAGGTGCCTGGGGGAGAGGTGGGGATGAGGATGAGGACCAGAGGACCTCAGGTTAGGCAGAGGGCAGGGAGAAGGTGGCAGGGAGACATCAACTCCAGGTGTGGCAAGGCTGGAGAGGTGATGGTGAGCCAGGAGGGAAGATGGTGAAGGAAT
Organism: Vulpes vulpes; assembly: GCF_048418805.1. Taxonomy (NCBI): domain Eukaryota; kingdom Metazoa; phylum Chordata; class Mammalia; order Carnivora; family Canidae; genus Vulpes; species Vulpes vulpes. The sequence continues at coordinate 10,801,446 of NC_132784.1, read as the reverse complement.
GAGGCGTAGTAGCCTGGGGGCCTGCAGGTGTCTGCAATAGCAGGTGGGGAGGTAGACAATGCTGAGTGTGATGGCATAAGGAACAAAGCTGGGAGTACAGGGAGGAGGAAGGGCAATGATTAAGAAATTAAATGATTTTTTTTTTTTTTTTTTTTGCTAAATAGAATTTAACACTGAAAGGATAGGAGACAGCTCTTGATATTTTTGGCTCTCACTTCCCAAAAGGTGAGAAATGCAGGGGGAAGAAGTCGTCATGACCCTGATCCTCACCACTTACCTTAGTCCTGTTGAAGAAATGGAAACTTCAGAGTACTCTGGCCACTTCTCTCAGCACAAGAGCATTTCATTGGCAGCAGCATCTTTCCCTGCGTATTGGACTTAACAGGAATGAGGCTAAAACCAGAAGTTTGAGGGGCACCTGGGTGGCTCAATGGTTAAGCATCTGCCTTTGGCTCAGGTCGTGATCCGGGTCCTGGGATTGAGTCCTGCATCAGGCTCCCCATGGGCAGCCTGCTTCTCCTTCTGCATAGGCCTATGTCTCATGAATAAATAAATTTTAAAAATCTTTAAAAACCAAAACAAAATGTTGAGTCTCTAAGCAGCATTCTCAAAACGACCTGCCTTCATTTATCTCATGAGTCATATGACATTGTCTGGGACCTGAAATGGATTTTCTCCATCTTGAACCTCACTACCTAATGAGTGATATTACTTAACCGAATACTCTGGTGAAGTGCCAGAAGCAACCCAACAGAGCAAGGTTACTGCTCTCTAAAAACCACACTGTAGAGCAGCATGACACACATCCTATATGTTTCTTCTAAATCATTACATATGATATAATCCTCTCACCAACAAATGATCAAAAAAAAAAAAAAAAAAAACAAGTCTCCAAAGGCCATTATCTAAAGTCAACGTTAATTATTATAACCCATAATGCACATTTGGGTAAGGGTGGGAAGGGTCTCAGGTCTGATTCATTGGATAGATTTCCTATAATGGAAGGAAATCACAAAAGCTGTGCTCTCCTCTACCACCAACTCCCCTCCCACACATCAGCACTGGCAGTGGAAAGTGGCAAGGAGTTTCATGCTTTGGGTCCAACATGAGAGATGGGAGCTCCCCAGGCCTGCAGAACCCAAGTCCCACTCTCTTGATGGTGGAGTTCAAAATACTGACCTCAAACCAATTAAGGAACTATTCTGCTTAATTCAATCACCTTTGCTAATCTGATGAATCAGAAGAGTTTTGAGTAAAACCAAGGGAAACTACAAGCACCCAATAATCAGAGCCCTGCCCCCAACATGTGTGCATACACAAACACCATGGAAAAAAGATGACAAGACTTGGGGCCTCACTGTCATACTTGGACTTCTTTTTCCACTAGGGATGTGGCTCTATAACCTCAGATGCCCCTTCTTTGCCTCCACATGCAGCTACAGGTTTCCAAAGGGGCCCAGGCAAGGCCACCTCTTTGGGTGTCCCAAGTAGGCATGAACATCATCACCTCTTCTGCTTGCATTTGGAACAGGCAAAAAGACAACGCAAATAAAACATCTTTGCAAACTCACATACAACTAGGTTTGGCTCTTTAGTGGGAACAGGGCCTGTATGTTCTTGTGGCACAAGAAGAGAAAGTAATTCTCTTCCAATGAAAAGGGCAAAAAATCAGGCAGGAGTGCCAACCACCAAGAGTGGGACACTGTCTCTTGGCCTGTGATTAGCATCCTTCCTGCCCTGTTTCTCCAAGGGCGTGACACCCCTTGTTTTCAAAGAGTGGCAGAATGTGGGATCTGAAACCAGAAGAAACCTGCTCGTGGACTTCATCTGATTGTAGGTCTTGGGCAAGTGACTTTATGTCTGAGAGCATCAAGGTTCTTGGTTTCAAAATAAAGGTGACGCTGCCGCACTGCTCATAAGCATCATAAGACACTCACTGAGCTCATAACTCCGTGCTAGGCCCTATCTAGTAGGTGCCCTGTAGGCAATGTCTTGCTTGATCCCCAAAACTCTGTGAGGTGGGTATTATCTTCTCCATTTTACAGATGGGACTACTCACAGTTCTTTCCAATGAGAGGACTTAGATGAGATAATATTTAAAACACATGCAGTGTCCCTCCCATAGTGATGATTCGAAAGGAAAATGAGACACTTCAACTATATTTAAGAGAATTATAACGCTTTAAATATTCAATGGCAGCGCTTTAGAATGCACATTTTTAAAAATTTATTTATTTATTTATTTATTTATACATGAGAGACATATAGAGAGAGAGAGACAGAGACACAGGCAGAGGGAGAAGCAGGCTCTACGCAGGAAGCGTGACATGGGACTCAATCCCTGTTTTTAATCCCTGTTTTTAAAAAGCAGATATTACCCGTATAACTTAAAAATACACCAAAAATATCAGAAACACTGAAAAACCTAGGAGATAGAATATGCCAAAATGTTGCCTAATGGGTTTTTTCCTTGCTTCTTTTAATTTCTATACAGGTATTACTTTTTTCTAATTCTTAACACAAATATATTCTCCAGGTAAATATTACAGATGAGGCTTTTAACACCGTCACCCCCTAACACTAGTCCTCTCCCCAGAGGTAATCAGTGTGATCAATTTGGTGTATGTGCTTTTGTGCATATGTATAGAGGTATACACATGTGCATATTCATATACATGTACACATATATACATATTATAGTTTTTTTTTAAGTAGGCTCCACACCTCACATGGAGCCCAACTCGGGGCTTATACTCACAACCCTGAGATCAAAAGGGGAGCTGAGCTCAAGAGTCAAATGCTTAACAGACTGAGCCACCCAAGCGCCCCTATAAATATTTTGTGCTTTTAAACAAATGACATCACAGTTTGAATCTCGCTGCAATCCATCGGGATGTCCCAAAGATGGCCCCATGTCCATAAGTAATACACACATCCCTCATTGTTTCAGATTAAGAAGTCACGAACATAGATACATCATAGTTTGTTTGGCTACTCTGTTACTGACTTCAATTAAGATGTGCACAGTGTTTTTCTATTGCAAATAACACCGCAGTAGATTCCCTTATAAAATCCCTCCTTCTGCAGGTATGAGAGGGTTTTCTTGGGGCAGATTCTAAGAAGTGGAATTTCTGGGTCAGTGGAATCTGCACATTTGTTATTTTAATAGATATCACACCATATTGCTTGCCTAAGTGACTGTACACGAATTTATATTCCCACTGGCAGCGTGGGCACACATCACTGCCAATACTTATTACCAAACCCTTTATACTCTTTGCCAACTTGACAAATGAAAATGTATCCTGTTGTTTTGAATTTCCTTGAATAACAGGATGTGCATCTTTTCACATGTTTATATGCCACATAGGATTCCTTTTTAATGAGCTACTTCTCTATAAAATGTGTCTGTTTTTCTGCTGCATGTTTGTCCTCTTCTCATAGACTTATTATATAAAAGTCATTCACAAATTCTGGAAGCTAATCCTTAGTCTGCTTTATAAATGCAAACAGTTTCTTCCCATCTTTGTCCTTCAATCTTTGATTTTGGGGGGAGGGGAGAGCTAGTTTCTCATACAGATACATTAAAGTTAACAAATTAGAGTGTTTGCACTTTGTGTTTTAGGGAGAATTTCTCTATCCCATGGTCATAAATATAATCCACATTTTTTTCTAATAAGCTCATTTAATCTTTCATGTCAAGTTATTTAATCCATCTGAAATTTCAGTGAATGATAGGAAATAGGACCCTTAATCTTTTTTTTTTTTAATGCCTAGCCAGGTTCTAAATATCCTTCTTTTCTTTCAAGTACTTTTATTATATAAGTTGTCATATAAATTAGTCAGCTTTATTTGCTATTCTATTCCTTTGATTTTGGAGGGGTCTATTTCTATATCATTCCCCAGCTGTTTTAATTACTATACTTTTAAAAATATATTTTGACATCTGGTAGCCAATCCCCCTTACCTTTTTGGTTTTCCAATTGATCTTGGTTCCTTTTGCATATGAATCTTTCAGTTTGTCAAATTACAATATAAATCCTTTGGGATTTTGATAGAGGTTACACTAAATTACAGATTCAGTATAAATCTATGTCTTTGCTATACCAAAGCTTCCATCTATGAACATGTGATCTTTCTTTATTTAGGCCTTTTACATCCTCTAGTAACATTTCTGTAGCTTTTGTGCACATGGCACTGTAGGTTCATTATCAAGTGCTCTGGAAGTCTCTTATTACTTCTCATAATGTGTCAGTTGATCCTCTTGCAATCCTTTTGTCTGCAAATGAATGGTTTACCTCCTCCTTTCCAGTATCTATGCTTCTTATGACTTTTCTTATTGTATTAGCTACAATAAGACCTGCAGAACAATTCTGAATAGTCTTAGCAACAGTGGTCATCTTGGTCCTGTAATTTCTCTAATAGGCCTGCTTAAAACACTTCTCCATTAAGCAGGTTTTCTGTGGGTAACTTTTGTCAAGTGAGAGGCATCCTATTCTAGTCTTAGTTTTTATTCATGCCTGAGGTTGCAGATCATCAAATGTTTTTTGGCATCTATTGAGATAAGCACAATTTATTTCTCCTTTAACCTGTAGGTTTTGTAAATTACTTTGATTGGCTCAAAACTATAAAAAACCTATCTTCCATTCCTGGTAAAAGCCCGTTTCAGTTATAATATAGATCTGTTTGATTTTCATACCTCTGTCTATAACTATATGTAACTGTCTAATTAGGAAAATATACACCAGAATGAAGGATTATAAATGCATATATTTAAAAAGAAAATATAAGGTAGATATAGGCTTAAGTTTTCTTAGAAAAGAGAAACTTGTATGTAAATGAGCAAATGGAGTGTGCTTTAACCTGTTCTATGCACTAAATTCCCTATTTGGGTTTACATTGTCACCATGAGGCCAATCACCGAGCCTTCTGCTACACCTTCCACATACAGCATTCACTAGGTCCCAGGATCCCATCAGTCACTCCACCCCACACCTCTAACGGGAGGCCACAGGGCAGAATGGGCAAGGTAAGGACTTTAAAGACACACCCAGCTCCAATCCCACTGCACAAGGTTGTTATTTTGAGTGAACTACTTTACCTCTCTGGACTTCAATCTTTTGATGTATGAATAGACAGGATATTGATTACCAAGACTGAAGAGCTGTGGTAAAAATTAAAATGAGATAATACACGTAAAGTACCTGACATGATGCTTACAGCGAAATGTATGACCAAATGTTAACACTATCTCACAGAAGTCTCCTCCCCTCTTCTTTCCCTGGGTCATGCCCTTGGTCAGACCCTCCAGTCTTCATCTGGTCCATGACAACTGTCCTTCTGCCATCTGGACATGGCTGCCAAAGCTCCCTTTCTAAAACACAAATCTAGCCATGTAATTTATCTGTTTAAATCTTTCCACTGGCTTCCCACTATCTACTTGATAAAGGACCAACTCCTTAGCATGATGGATGAGGCCTACATCAATCTCCCTTCTGGCCCTCTCTTCCTCCACTCTGGTCTAAGGGCTTTATACTCCATTACATTGAAATTTGTACTTTCTACAGAAAATCACAAGCTCTCTCACAGTGCTCTGCCTCTGCATATGTTGGTCCCTTTTCCTAAAAAGCCTTTCTCTTATTTTCTACTAAGCAAAAATTCTTATTCAATTTTTTAAGAAAAAGCTCAACTGAATACTTAAAAAAAAAAAAATAACCCCACACAGAATTAACTACCCCATCATCAATGCTCCCATAGCATTTCTCACTGCTATTCTATTAAAATTACTTCCTTAAATATCTTTCCTTACTCACTGAGGCAAAAGCTGTGTCTTATTTAATTCTTTATTAACTCTCCAGAAGCGTGGGTCACTGGTCCTTTCATAATGAATGAAACAACAAATAAATTTTCTGTTTTAAACATGGCTCTAGGGATCCCTGGGTGGCGCAGCAGTTTGGGGCCTGCCTTTGGCCCAGGGCGCGATCCTGGAGACCCGGGATTGAATCCCACGTCGGGCTCCCGGTGCATGGAGCCTGCTTCTCCCTCTGCCTATGTCTCTGCCTCTGTGTGTGTGTGTGTGACTATCATAAATAAATAAAAATAAAAATAAAAAAACAAAAACTTCTGTTGTTTTAAAAAATAAATAAATAAATAAACATGGCTCTACTAAGTCTCTCAGCAAAGTAAAAAAAAAAAAAAAACCATATTCTTATTATGTTAACCAGACTTTCAAAGCTGATTTTTTTTCTTAATTTAGCCTCTACCACAATGAAACCAATCTGCCCTACCAGCAATTTTAAGGTTCTTAGAATAATTCTAGAGCCAAGTAACCCCGTGGAGTTCTGATTAGCTGGCTGAGAGGGCCCTTTTGAAATCCCTACTCTTCAGGTACTGGTAGTAGCCATTACCAGTTATTTTGAAAGAATGTATCTTCCATGACTTAGACTTGTTCTCAATGAACAATTTTCTTCCAGAAGTGCAAACATCCTGCTACCTTCTCTCTCCAAAGAAATGAGTTTGGCTCTATTATAGCTGCTCCTAAAGTAAGGAAACATAACTCAGGGAGGAAAAAAAATTCAGCCATGTTATTTGTGTGGGATGAAATATGAAAAAGAAGAAGAAACCCTCTTATATCAGAAAACCTCTCTAAAATACACACAATTCAATTCATGCATGGTGGTGTATCATCATGAGCAAAAGGTAGCCTGGTAGTCATGAGAGACTCCTAATCTCTGCTAACCAAAGACAGTAACAGTGTACAGTGGTTCTGATAAAACTATGAGAAAAATACAAAATGAACAGAATGACCTTAGTCTTATAATCTTTTTAAAGAACTCAACATGCAAGCCATCCAAATAACCCCTAATTTCAGAAAAATAAGTTATGACTAAAAGAACCAATATTCCATGATTTTTTTCTTTATTTGATACAGAGAAAGAGAGAGAGAGAGAGAAAGAACAGGGGGAGGGGCAGAGGGAGAAGCAGACTCCTCACTGAGCAGGGAGCCCAGCGTGACGCAGAACTCGATCCCAGAACCTTGAAATCATGACTTGAGCCAAAGGCAGACACTTAACCAACAGAGCAACCTAGGGACCCCTCCATGGTGATTTTTGGATAACTATTTCTTTTACTTTTTTTTTTAAGTGTTTTTCTCATAAATATACTATTTTCCAACAAGAAAGAAAAAGGGCAGACCTGCAGAAGGAGAAAACACAACAGACTTCAGCTCAAACAGCAGAGCCTGAGATTAATTTTTAGTGTATTTGTCAATTTCAAAAACTCACTAGTGGAATAAAGAGCTTAATACAGGTATGCAAAAAGGAAGACCCCAAGAGGTTTTCACCAGGATGAAATGGGATTAGCTTTGTAGTTCTTATAATCTTCTTCACAGAAGAATGCAATTTCAGTTTCATGAGCTGAAAAAAAAAAAGACAATGGAAAAATTTTAATGTAAAACTAGATCTTAAGCAAGTATTGAAATCCATATTACTCTGATTCAGTGTTTCAGATGCCTAAGGTGAGAAAGATGAGCTACTTGTTTGGTTTCACATTTCACCAAATCAACAGGAGGCATCAGCTGTCTTTATATGAATTTAGAATCCAAATAATTTAAAAGAAAAAATAAAAAAAAATTAAAAACAAGAATGAGTACAAGACGCTGGTTTCCAGGAAACCATAAAATTACTCATGCTATAGTCCCCTTAACAATCCTAGAAAATAGTCGCTTATTTTTTTCCAAATGTGCTGCTCAGTTACAGAAGGAGGAGGGAAAATGCTTTTTTTTTCCCCTCTGAAATTAGCCTGTAGGTATAATAATTTAATACTTAGAGGATCAGTAGAATACTTTACAGATCACTTTACATTCTCCCTCATGACCCATCAAAATATGTGTCTGAAGAAGTTAATTTTTTGCCTGCTTATGACTAATTCATGAGGCTTCAACAATATGCAAAGTGAAAGACACAAATTGGCTTCTCCCGCAATACCTTCAAACACCTCTAATTATTCACAGGGGATATGGCACAGCTAAAGGACCCGCAAAGGAGCAGAGCAGTCACAATTCTTTCAACCTAGCAGGTCAAGGACTCTGTCTTCTAAAACAATAAGTCAGCAACATTATTAATTCAGACTGGAGACAAATCTGATGGAGAGCCTTCCAATTATTAAACATGCAATTCTTGAAGGTGTGCGCCAACAAGTTCCACATTCATTTTTTTTTCTAAATTAAACCAGAAGTTAATACAGTCTGCTTAGCTTTTACAGAAAGAGCAAAAGGGCCTGCAGACTCTCGACAAGAAAACAGACAAGATTATTTGTAATGAATACCGATCACTCAATTAACATATCCTCTAAAAACAGCCAAGTAAAACTCTTGAAGCCAAATAAATAGAATACTAGGGAAAGATGCCAAGGATTACCACTGGTTTCTTAGTTTACCAAACTCATCTCATCACTAGAATTTATCACAAAAGAATGAAATGAAGGAGCTTAGCATGACATTTCAGGTAAAAAAAAAAAAATGGCTTTGCTGATTTTAAGAATATCAGATTTATTGTTTCTCAATCATGAGTGACCCATGCTCATTACAGAAAATACAGACGTGTTGAAAGAATAAAGTCACCCATTGTCTCAGATCCTCATTCCAGTCCCAGTGCATCTTCAAGATTAAATGAAGATTAATCTTGATGAAAATCAGATTGCAAACTCTCGGCACAGTGAGCCTAGGGGTGGGACGGGGGCCGAGCTGAGACAGAGAATCGGTAAGGAGGGGCTGGAGACAGATGAACCCTAGGCAAACAGGAAGTTCATGTACAGCTGAATTTTACAAGAAAAGCGCATTTGAAAGACAGCTAAGAGGATCCACACTTGGAATCAGTAAAATGCTGAAAAGGGGGCTTCAGAAAATTCAATATTCAAAGAGAAGATATTTCGAGATTTATTCCCTTATATAAAAGCTCCTGGGGTTTCCTTTTTTGAAGGGAAGCCATCCCAAAGGTAGACCTATGTCATTTGCAAGTGCTGCTAATCATCCTCCAAATGGAGAACAAGCTAAGAAAGCACTCTGTTCTTCATAATCATAATGCAAGGTTTTATCTACGAAGTTGCTATTTACATACAGAACTTTACATAGTGCTTTGCCCACGCAGCACTTTGCTCAATACACACTAACCGTAATTACAATTTTCACTTACAGCAGTTGACATTTATCTGTACCCCTTTTGAGAAACGAATGCATCATATAGTTCCTCGGGATGGTAATAATAGGTTCAGAATAAGCTGAAGAAAGGACTGACAAAGCATTTTTTTTGTTTTGACATGTAGGTTTTCTTGGGTCTAATTAACTTATAGGTCAATTCCTTGCTTATCTAAAGTTTTTATATGCCATCTCTCACAATACATGCTCAAAATGGAATCCCCCAAGATAAAGATTTTCAGATGAATATCTTTTTTTCAGAAAAAAAAAAAAAAAAAGCAAACAAGACTGACAAATGGATTAAACTCCAATACTTCACAAAGGCTGATAAACCTTAAACCCTTCAAAAATTGGAAAACAGCACACAAATTCAAAGTGGGTTACTCTGAACAGTCAAAAGTAAGGCCTAAAATGTATTTTAAACTTTAGTAATGTGGTCCTCAAACAGAATGCTTTTGAAAATTTGTAAAATTCTGTTGAAAATGCTTGAGGATGATTTCCTGTAATTATACCACAAATTTACTTGCCAATTAAAGTGAAAACAAATTACAGAAGATTTTCAAGACCTCTGCATAATCACCCCTTCGGCCATTATCCCTTAAATTCTTGCTTCCTCGATTCTATTTAAAATGGCTCCAGAAGAACCCTCAGGAAGTCTACTGTGTGCCAGTCCCCTAGGGCACCTGATTTTAAATTAAATGTGCTGCAGGCAGCAGGGCACTCAGGTGCATAGTGCCCTGGCAAGTGAATCTGAAATGAATGTAAAATCTAAAATCCAATAAATACAGTGCTGGATTCATCCCTTTGTCTTACTATCAAATGAAATCAAGTAAGAACTCTCCAAATACTGTGCACCCTTTTCATACTGACTTTCAAGTTTAATGAAATGAATGCAAGCCAGGACATTCAAACTTGGAAAATGAAATGAATAATTTTATAATGTGTCCAAATAGGTCAACCCCATACATACACATCTTTCTTTTTTCATTCATGTTTTTCATTCTTTTCATTTTTTTCATTCATCTTTAACAAGAAAATAATAATGACTTTAAATAAAAGGATGTAAAAAAACCCAATGTTAAATGGTAAATCTCAAGAAAAATTCAAGGCAATATACTTAAGCTCTTAACTATTTATTCCAAAAAACTCACCTATCGATGAGGATTTATTGCAGTTTCAAACTCCCTAGCCTGTACTAGTAGGCATGAAAGCCACAGTAACTGTTATCTGAGAAGAGAGACCTATACATGTGCACGGATTCTGTGGTACAGACAATTAATGATCAGGCCAGGCTGTAATGTGATAATAATTTCAGGTTATTGGCCAAAAAAGAAAAAAAAAATACAGAAAGAGTGAGGTCTGGTTTCTGCAGCAATTTGAGACCAAAATAACAAAGTTTCACCCTTTCTCCTGGTCCAGGTGTATGTCCCATCCTTCCAAGGGTCGTAAAATCCTAATCTACAAATTATTCAAAACTACACTCACAGCTGAGTTGTTGTTGTTGTTGTTGTTGTTTTCAGCTGAGTTGTTCTTAAGTTTGCACCAAAGTGATCTGGCCAAGAGCTCCCAATCACAGTGTTTTATTTTATATTTGCTTCAAGCATTTGTTTTGTTTTGTTTTGTTTGATCAGGGGGCAGAGAAGATTTCAAACAAGTTTGAAGAAAACAGATAGTAAAATAAATCTAACCTCTTATACACTGGACACTGCCCTGTGATTCCCACAACGATGAGGGAACGGTAAAAAGGAAGGACAGTCCAGACCCCTTGTTCTGGAATCCCAAATTCACCTACTTTCCTGAGTACTGTTGTTTTGGTGTTTCCTCGTGAAGTGAGGAAAGCATGTGGGCCCTAAGATATTACTACTCCAAAGAGAATGGGAGAGACCTGAACGTTCAGGAAACACAAATCAAACACGATCTTGATGAAGTGAGAGCCAAAGAATCCTACAATATTAGCTATACATCTGAGATAATCAAAAGGTGTGGGGCACAAAGTCAGGGTTATGGTTGTGGGCAGACGACAAGAGTTGACATGCAAAATGAAAAGAGACCACAGGGGAGCTTCGGCATGATTACAGGACCAGGCTTAATGCACAAAACTCTTCCCTCAGATAAGCACTTATGGTTTGGTCCATGGTATCTTGTTTTAAAATCTTTCCAGTAAAAAAAAAAAAAAAAAAAAAAAAAAAAATTAAAATAAAATAAAATAAAATAAAATAAAATAAAATCTTTCCAGTAAAACACAGCTGGCTTGAAAAGAGTTACCCTGCCACCATTTTCCTTAGGAAAGAGGATTCAAAAGATAACAGTAGTAGAATGAGATGAAACGACATCCCCAAAATACTTACATGCAAATTTACCACTTAGGGGAATTAGTCCACAAAACTACAATCATTAATGACAAGGTAAAAAATCTTTCAATTACAAATAACAACTCTAAGTAAAGCTTTTTCTTCTTCCTTCCAAAAAGCAAATCTTTTTATTTATGTCCTTTAGCTCTGAGTCCACAAGCAAAAATGTGCCCCGACGTCAGGCGCAGAATATACAATTGGGATCTGCAACGCAGATAAAAGGCCAGAGCAGGAACTGGAGAATTTCCTTGTGAAAAAAGAGATCTTCAAACAAGTTTGTTCCCCTAATTTCCCCTGCCCTCCAACACACACAGTCCTTCTCTTCCTTTCATGAATTCTGCAGGAAAGTCAAATGATAAATTTGTTACATTGGCATCATTCCCATGGCAACTGGCTGTGATGGCAGAGTGACAGCTCTACCGAAGGATCAAGTGGTAAAAAGGGAGAGTGATAACTTAGAAATTTTCCCTTAAACCGCTTAAAAACCTAACCTGACACAGCACCAAGGGAGGGGAAATTTCCCTAGAAAAAAATCACACACTTTGAGCGTCATTTTTACAACTTGACTCCCAGTCAGAATTTTTTGTTCCTCTCCAAGGACCATCGCCTCCTTCCCCGTGTGTAAGCGAAGCTTCTTCAGGGCACAGCCACACTGGCTTCAGGCAACACGGAGGGACACACACAACAGAAAGCCACTGGGGCTGTGGGCTTGCCAGGGCGGAAAGGCAGGGTAAGGTTCTCACACCACCGTCAAACCAATAGGGAACTCGTGAAAAGAATCAGATTCTCATCAAAGACCCGTGGCCTTAAAACAAGAATGACGATGAGTTTGATTCTTACCTCTACAGGGGCTCATTACACAAGTCTGAAATTAACGACAGTGAATCCAACAATTCAGGTTTTTAATAAATTCAAAACATTTGCCGATCGCTTTCTCTAAAATGGTTTCCAAATACGTATTTCTGAGGGTCTCCACGTGCATTGTTCCAGATGTTTTCATGTCGTGTTTTTTTTCTACTCATCTCTTAGGACAACACTTTGAAACAGGTTTAATTGCTTCTGTTTTGTTTTACAGAAATCAAAACAGAAGTTCAAAAATACTAAATGCCTTATGAAAGGTCACAAAATAAGTAAAATGTGCAACCCTCACTCAAATCAATTTTCTCCAACTTTAGGAGTCTATTCTTTGAAATTGGGTCCTTTATTTACAAATAGTACAAGTGTACTGTAGAAAAATTTTAAATTACAAGAACAACTAGATAATAGCAAGAAGGAAAAAAAAAATCGCTTGCCATGCCACTGCCCAGAGAACTATTTCTACAATTTTGTTACATAATCTTTTCTTCATATATGCCTATAGATGTGTAAATATATACCTTCTTAAACAACAATGGTATCACACAACACATTCTATTTCCATTCAGTAAAGAAAGCTCTACATTGGTGATTCACAAATGAGGAAGGTGAGAGAAGCCCGCCACCCCTCTGAAGGCACATCTCAACCTCAGGGGTGACACAGAGGTTGAGGAAGCATATTCCTGTTGGCCTGGTTAACAGTTGCAACAGAAAGTTAAGAGTGACAAAGTCTTATTGGCCAACTTGACCTACAGGAAGTTAGAGGAAATATACGTTCCCAACAATGGTACAAGAGAGTATCCACTTTCCAACACTCTCTTGGATACTATCACTTTTCTTCATGTCTGCGAGGCTTAAAATTACTGCCTGTCCAAGGTCACCCAGCCCGTACACAGCAGAATCAGGCTGTAAACCCCACGCACTCTGGCTCTGGTCTCTAATTCTTAACCACAAGACTAGGTACTACATAAAATAACATCTATCTTCATGTGCATTTCTCTCCGGACTAATAAGGCTGACCTATTTTTCATGTTAGCTATTTCTTCCATCGGTAGGATTTCTGATCTTTTTTCAAGTTAATTGTAAGAGCTTTTTATAAATTCAGGCTAATGACTTTCTGTCATATGTGAAGTATATTAGTGTATAGTTTAGTGCTTCTCCTTTTAACTCTGTTTACATTTTTTTAGTTTTTATGTAGGCAAATCTATCATTTCTCCCCACTTTATTACTCTGCCTTCAAGGTCATGCTTGGAGAGCTCTTCTCCCCAAGATCAGGAAACTACTAAGCTACTTTTATTTAAAATTCTTTTTTTTTTTTTTTACATTATGACATATAATCCATCTACAATTTATTTTGAAATAAAGGTTGAGATATGATTTAAATTTTATTTTCCCAAATGCTTTGGCAAAAGGGCCATTTTCTGGCTAATTCATTCTTACCCCCCTTCTTTGAGAGGTAAAAACTTTATCATTTTGTGAAATCTTAACTTTTTTTTAAGTTTGTTTCTGATCTTTTCCATGGAGTTTTCAATCCCTACATCAATACCAAACCAGTCTGTTATAATAATTATATCTTTATGCTTTAACAACAAGCAGGCCTAACTTCTAGGTGCCACTTGCTATAGTAAAATAGTAGCATTGGAAGAAATAAATGCTAAAATAAAAACTGTTTTCAAATAACAGCAATCTTACATATTTATAATATGAAAAGACACTAAAGGTAGCTCATGGCAGACAAACAAGGAAAGTAAGTCTAAGACTTTGTAGCATGTTATTTAAAATCCTATTTAAAAACAAAACAAAGCAAAACAAAAATCCTATTTAAATTAGAAGACTGGTCAGGAACCCACTTTAGCCACACATCACTCAAAACTGAATTCCTGACATATGTCACTAAAATAACTCAATAGAACACCTGTCAAAAAAAATTGTAAGGCTTCCTAACATGAACCTCACTCTAGAGTGCCTCTTAACCAGTGTGTATAATTATAAAGTAAGTGTGATCTGTGCTGTTTCATTAGAGTCGCCAACCACAAAGGTATGTCAGGGGCATAGCATCTTCAACAGCTCACGGTCTTCGTAAATCTTCACTCCTATTGCCAGATAATCTTTAGATGTACATACACAGAATTACAGTGACATCTAATGGTGACAAAACATGGCACATGGCGTTTCTTTAAAACAGAACTACTTGCACACTGTAGGTTGGAAAGCTAACTCGGGCCCCCTTCTAACTGCACACACGGGGCTCCAATTTGAAATTCCGTGACTCAGAGGGCCCTGAGTGAACTACAGGACTATTAGAAGTCACGCTGCATGTTATACAAACAACATCTCACTTCATTATTCCACATTAGTTTTACCAGGTCCATTTCTCTCAAACCATCAGTTCACATGATGCTCTAAAGAGTAAGTAGGCTATTAAGTGAGTAATAATCTGTCAATCACTTAAAATAACCCTCAGCAGAATTCTGAGCATACCTGCAGAAAAGAACTTATTTGCATTCTGCACATTTGGAAAGCAGATATCTCCTGCCCTCAGTCAAATGATCTGAATGTACATCATTCTCATCCTCCTCCTCTGAATAATTATCAGGGAGAGTAAAGAGCACCAAGGGTAGCATTTACTTTGCGGTGAGTTATCCAAACATCATCAGCCCAGCATCAGCAGAGAGGGGAAGCGAGCACCCCTCCAGCACCATACCACGTTCTTTCTCACCGATTCCAGCGGCTTGCAGCGTGCTGTCTTCTTTCAGCATGAGTGTGTCATCATCTTCCAGACTCAAAACAAGCTCATTCGTCTAGAAAGAAAACCTGCATCTTATCAGTACTCATAGGTGCTTCATATTTGGTAAGACTTCTCGAAGACACAGAATAATGTTACTCTGGATCACAGCAATAACCAAAGTCACATGCTGTTCCCATCACTGTCAGGGCAGAAGCAAATGGATGTGAGTGCCTACTATGTGCACAACTCTATAAGCACTGAGGAGACAGCGCCCTGGCATAGAGCTTTGGGGCTGGGTCTGGACAAAAATCTGGGTTCCACTCATGCCCCCCTATATGTTCTAAACAAACTACACAACCTCTCTGAGACTCAGTTTCTTCCTCTGTAAAAAAAAAAAAAAAAAGGAAGGGGGCCCTGGGTGGGTCACTTGGTTAAGCGCCCAACTTGATTTTGGCTCAGGTCATAATCTCAGGGTCCTGAGATGGAGCCCCATATCAGGTTACAAACTGGCCCAGCATGGAGCTTACTTAAGATTCTTTCTCTCCCTGTCCCCCTTCCCACTCCATGCTCCTCAATCTCTAGCTCTAAAAAGGGGCGGGGCGGGGGGGGGATGAATCTTCTCTTTTGCCCTGGGGTGAGCATGAAATGAAATGATGTACAGAAAACCGTAAGGGAGTGTCAGCCACAGAGCAAGGCCTCTCCATGTTAGCTGCTGCTCTTCTGTGGCTGTCATCGTCCTCCTCCTCCTCATCTCATCCTCACAACACACTAGGAGTCAGAGAAGTTGAGAAACAGACCCAGAGGGTGTGCCTGGGTGGCTCAGTAGGTTAAGCGTCTGCCTTTGGCTCAGGTCATGATCCCAAGGTCCTGGAATCCAGCTCCTCCTCATTGGGCTCCCTGCTCAGTGGGAAGTCTGCTTCTCCTTCTCCTTCCTTCCTTTCTCCCACTTTCTACTCTCCCACCCTCCTACCCCCCACCCCACCCCCACTTGTGTGCACACGCACACATTTCTTTCTCAAATAAATAGGAAAAAAATAAATAAATAAATAAAATAGATAAAATCTTAAAACAAACAAACAAAAAACCAGACCCAAGAGTATATGGAACTGAGGCCTGAGCTCTGATCAGTATGACTTTGGAGACAAGCAAGTTTACCTTGATGGCCAAAAGTCTATGCATCTAAAAACTTTGCCCTACCTAGTAAACACCTGATCCGATGTCATATTAACTTGATCCTGTGTCATACTGACAGTAACCTTTCTCTATGAGGTTTGGGATGGTGGTGGATGAGTTTGCCCTCCAATGAAATTTATAAATCCAGTTAAACATTATAACTATAGGAGAAGATTTTGAGTTGATATCTGCCCCTAAAAAGCATAGAGGTGACCACTAGTTAGACAAACAGTACCACCTGTCAGCCAGAATGTAGCTGCTTAGCAACATAGTCTATTTCTAGATGGCTAAAAGAGAACAGAAAGGCCACTCCAGTAGCCAAAATAGAAGGCCCAGAAGCCATGCTCCACAGACCATAACTTCACCCACTGGAAAGTACAGGGCTTTGACCTCCAGAGCACAGAAATTAAGGGGGGGAGTTATTTGTTTTGTCTTTTAAGATTTTTATTTATTTATTTTTGCAAGACAGACAGAGAGAGAGAGCAAGAGTGCACACACATGAGCAGGGGGACAGGCAGAGGGAGAAGCAGACTCCCAAGTGGGGCTCAATCCCAGGACTAAGATCATAAATAAATACATAAATAAAAATAAGAAATACATAAATAATAAATAAATACATAAAATGCACAGATCTTAAGGGGAGTTCAGTTCAATGAGTGTGGACAACTGAATGATCTTCACTAGCATTCCAAAGTTTTCTTAAAGATCTTGGACATTTCTTATAAAATTTATTCTAGGATATGACTTCTTCCTTTCATAAACTTTTTTTTTTAATTTATTTACAATAGTCACACAGAGAGAGAGAGAGAGGCAGAGACATAGGCAGAGGGAGAAGCAGGCTCCATGCACTGGGAGCCCAACGTGGGAATCGATCCCGGGTCTCCAGGATCGGGCCCTGAGCCAAAGGCAGGCACTACACCGCTGCGCCACCCAGGGATCTCCCTTTCATAAACTTTTAACAAGAGTAGCTATCTGGTTTCCAAACTCACAAAGAAATTAGAGTTTTTATTTTAAATCATTTTAATAGGAATTATTCTGACTCTGCAAACAGCCTACTGATTATAATCCATAATACATACACAAGTACATTTTCTTGATAACCATAAATCATATTATGGTAATTACTTGCACTGTACTATTGATTCATCTATTCAATAAAAACCGAGCTCATAGTCCAAATAGGAGGCTCTCGTGAGAAGGTATCCAGGCAGCTTTTTATTGCAATAATGGGAAGAAATTTCTGTGGATATCTGGTAATTAAGAAAGCCTCTAAATGTAGAATATTAGGGGAATGGGGAATATGCCTTTCGTGATCAAGTTCATGAAGATGTGGGAGTCATTTGGAAGTCTCTTCCTTTGACTGAGAAACGGAACTAAAATCACAGCTGGGTTGGAAAACTGATGGGCTGGTCCCATGGATGCTGACAAGCCCTACAGATGCGGAACAGAGAATGGGAAGTAGAAGCAGATGGGGAAATGAGAAAAATGTCTGGAAGCTGGATAAAGCACAACGAGGGCTTTTGGGTAAAGTTTTTCTGAAGTTTTAAAATTGTATCTTTAAAAATATAACAACCCCTTTCCTTATAAAAGCTACAGAGAAAATGGGAAGAATCATCCCCAGGAGGTATATAGTCTGTACTTAACTAGAATTGTTATGGTTTAGATGAAAATTTATAAAGCCAGGTTCTAGAAACATTCTAAGCAACATAATTTGTTTTGGGAATCCCTCTTTTAATACATTGCTCAACTGGAAAGATAAGCCCTAATTCTATAACTCTAACATGCCAGGTTGGAACATGTGTTTATAATATAAGAAACCATTCTAAGAGATTTCCAAATACATGAGGAAATGATACTTGATTTAAGTATCATAATATCAATTATTTGAATATTACAGAATTAGGTTTTCATTTGGAAAATATGAGCATATGAATAAGCCCAACAATGTAAAAATGCAACATTGAGTAGAGAAGACATGAAATATTCTACAACTTTTTCAAAGAGCATATTGTTTCATTATAACTTTATTTCGTGTGTGTGTGTGTGTGTGTGTGTGCACGCGTGTGTGTATTTTCCCCCTATGACAAACCCACACTGCCTATTCTCCACACTTTAGAGACAAAGTTATAAACCCACCTGGCCGAGAAAAGAGAAAAAGAATGATGTCCATGGCCAGACACAGTGGACATTCTAGTACCCATACAAAGTGCAGATTCCACACCACAACTCCCGACACATGTGAACACTAAATTTTAAAGCATCTGACAAGGGATATTGTCAAGTTTGTACATACAACCTTGGTATAAAAAAATAAAGTTACTAGAAAGAACCAGTCCTGCCCTTGATTTTAGCCTAGTGAAACTGATTTTGGACTTCTGGCCTTCAAAAAACTATGAGAATAAATGTGTGTTGTTTTAAGCTACAAGGAAAAAAATGTTTTTGAAGTTTCTAAGTCAGAGTCGACAGCCATACCCTCATGCCATTTTCTTTGTACCCTCTGGTATACAGTTATTTGAGAAAGCTGAATGAGTTTATAGTGGGTGTCCAGGACTAGAGAAAACAATGAAATTAGGTGAATTCAAAAATCAATACTTGGGGCACCTGGGTGGGTTCAGTCAGTTAAGCAGCTACCTTTAACTCAGGTCATGATCCCAGGATCCTGGGATGGAGCCTCTCATCAGGCTCCCTGCTCAGGGAGGAGTCTGTTTCTCCCTCTCCTTCTATGTGTGCTTGTGTGCGCTCTCTCTCTAATAAATAAATAATCAATCAAGAAACACTTAATTCAAAAATTGTTACAGAAACACTCCTATGAATGAGGCATTATGCCAGCTATTGGAGATATGAAGAATAATTACGGACCCTTGCTCTTGAGTAGTTTGTATTACAGAATTACAGAATAAGATAATGGCTTTAATGAGGAGTCAATGCAAAGTCACTGAGATTCAAGAAAAAAGATTGCTCTAGTCTGTATGAGAAGCAAACCTTCGACTGTGGCTTTATAAATATATTCCTCTAAAAAGAATGAGAAAACAGAAATGTAAATACATGATAAACAGTTCTGTTTGGGGCAGGTAAGACACTGTTAGAACTGCAGGCCATGACCTCTCTGCAAGTAGGTTTGTTCCCAAGAGTCACAGTGCTGGATCTTCTCTTACACATACGACGAGTTAGGTCAGAAAAAGCAGATTATTTCTAACTGCTTTTGGCTCTTTCCTTCTGGTACAGAATTAAGTAAATTAAGTGGATCAGACTGCCAGACAATGAATGGCTTTATCTGTAACCTCAATTTACCAAGTTTTGTGCTTGTGCTTGTTTTTGCTTTTCAAAAAATTAACATTTTTTAAAAGGATCTCCTACTCACAGGGACTTAGTGGGGTTTTTTTTTTTTCCCCTTAATGGCTGTAGAAAGCATATTTACAAAATTTTTTAAATGCTATTATAATGGAAAATAATTTAGAAGTATGTGTGTTCATTCACTTATTCACTGAGAAAGCCAACAATGATTACTTGCTATGTGCCAGATACAGTACATATGAAACATACCTTTGCTTTATGTGCTTGATGAACAATCTTGAGTTTATCTGAAAGGAAAAAAGAAGTCTTTGTAAAAGATTATTTTAAAACTTCATTTGAATAATCTGAAATGGGAGGCTACAGTTGTGAAATTGAGAAACTTAAGTCCTTGCCTTATGATCAGCTCCATTTAAAAATCTAGAATACAGTAAAAGAAAAATTACTTTTATATAGCATCATGTTAAAGGTGACTGATATATAAAGATATTTTGAAAGCCTTGGTCTTAAAAAAAAAAAAAAAAAAGCCTTGGTCTTTGACACATGCAACTGTGTGCCATAACCTGCAGTGAATTCAGCACATTTTCCCTTAGAAAAGGGTGGATATTACTCTATCCTGGTTTTTTTTTTTTTTTTTTTTTTTTGGAGTCACAAAAGGCTATGATTAGCAAATAATATAAAACATTTCGGACATTAATGTAAATAGTTGAAAAACTCCTACCAATCTCTCAGAATACATACAGTGACAGGAGGTCAAATTATCATCCTGACAAATTATTACCACTCTCAGAGTTCAGGCTCACTGGTAATCCGAGCAGGACTGCTAAGGCCCAAAGAATATCAGTATTTGCCTCCTGGTTTTGAAATGTTGCACAGGTTCACACCACCTAATCTGCTTTATTCAATCCTCCTTCACTCCTTAATCTGTTTATCTTGAAGTCAGGCTACACTGTGCTTTTCTAATAAGTCATTTCTCTACACTGGGTAAAGTCTGACTCTGCAACAGTGAGCTCTTAATTATAGCCAGGGCTGAGCATTCAACGGGTTTCAAGTCAGAAAGTTTCCAATTCTTCACTCAGTTTTATTTAACCAGCTAATTAATGTATTATGATTACATATACTATTCTCTCTACATAAACTCATAACCTAAACTAAAATTCATTTCTAGCAATCATACCATTCAATTCAATAAAGAAGTCCAACAGTAAAATGAAGTGACAGGATCTACTTAAAAAACAGGCCTTAACTGTTCTAATAATACAAGAGAATAGGATTGCAATCCACTTAAGAGCTCTAGCACTCTGATTTTAAAAGGTCAACTTTCAATTATCTATTGCAATTTTTTAAATATTTAAATTCAATTTGCCAACATATAACACCCAGTGCTCATTTCATCAAGTGCCCTCCTTAGTGCCCGTCACCCTCTATTGCAATTGCTAACACAATATCTGCCTAATCCTAGGACTGTAACTACATATAGTTGAGAACTAAAACTAAATCTAAGTGAAAAATGCATATATGGAATGTAAATATAGCACAATTGTTAAAAATAAGCTCAGAACGTACACAAGAAAATAAACAAGTTGGCTTTTGGATTGTCTATTATTCTGAGTTACCTATTATCTTTTTCTCACTATAGATGGGTATCGGTTTATTATTAAAGACAAGTTAGTAAAGCCAGTAACAGTTTTTTAAGTAAAAGGATTCTGCTTAGAGTCTGTTACAACCAACATGCAAAACTGTGGTTTGACCTTCCCAAATATTAATCATGTTTTATATATTTTGCTAAAGAGCCTTTAAATTAGATAAATCCTTGCTCTATGGGTCCAGCAAACCCACAATAAGGAAGCCACATTTTTTTTAAGCAGAAGAAGAAATGACTTGAACAGAATTTTTCAGATTTTTGTCTCCAACAGAAACTGGTAAGACTTGTTAAGAGGGTCAGAGAAGGGGATCCCTGGGTGGCTCAGCGGTTTAGCGTCTGCCTTCAGCCCAGGGCATGATTCTGGAGTCCCGGGATCAAGTCCCATGTCGGGCTCCCTGCATGGAGCCTGCCTCTCCCTCTGCCTGTGTCTCTGCCTCTCTCGGTATGTCTCTCATGAATAAATAAATTCATTTTTAAATGAATTTAAAAAAAAAAAAAAAGAGGGTCAGAGAAACTACAAGCTGGCAAAAGATACTGTACTAATAATGTCCCTTTCCTTGTTGAATAATCTTTCACTTGTTTTTACTTCTTTTTTTAAAAAAAAATTTCATTGTTAACAGAAACAACATCTGTGGGTATTGTACCCTAAATGCAAATTC
This sequence comes from Vulpes vulpes, assembly GCF_048418805.1. Taxonomy (NCBI): domain Eukaryota; kingdom Metazoa; phylum Chordata; class Mammalia; order Carnivora; family Canidae; genus Vulpes; species Vulpes vulpes. The sequence continues at coordinate 10,779,551 of NC_132784.1, read as the reverse complement.
CTTGAGGAAAGTAATCTCCTGAAAATAAAAATAATATATTTGTGGGGCATTTGATGTGTTCACACAAGCATGGTTTAATCTCATACGGTCTTAGGAAATAAACAGTATCAGTGGCCCTGCACTGCACAGCCACCAGTATTTACTGCACACATGCACAGTGTCTAGGTAATAAGGATTTAAAAATAAGACAGCATCCAATGTGCTTTAGAACACAGTCTGGTCGGGATAAACCAATCATAGATGTAGATGCCAATTAAATAGGAGGAGGGGCCCTGAGAAATCTCAGACTCCCCGTGGCCTGGACAGCAAGCCCGCCCTTTGCCCAAGGGCACAGAGACCGCAACCAGAAAAGCAGAAATCTGACTCTGCACCCTTTCCACTCCCCAACACCCAATGTGTTCTATTTCCACAGAGCAGGTGGCAATACTGGAGGACAATGACATGTGAGAAAGTGACGTTTGGCCTTTCTTGCTGGACACAAAGCAACAGATTGTTACAGAGCCAAACCCAACTCAGACTGAGTCACTGGAAGTCTATCAAAACCCTGGTGGTTGTCTAGTTTCTAATGTCAGAGATAAATGTATTTACTTCTTCTGCCAATTCACCTGAATAGTATTCAACTCCTAAGACAAAACTGTTCATAAGGTGGGAAGATATAAAAGGTACATGATCTATCACCATGATGAGTAACAGTCAGATACTCTAATGCTGTAGGTATCTAAAATTTATCTTTCAAATAGTTTACATGGGGGATCCCTGGGTGGCGCAGCGGTTTGGCGCAGCCTTCAGCCCAGGGCGCAATCCTGGAGACCCGGGATCGAATCCCACATCAGGCTCCGGGTGCATGGAGCCTGCTTCTCCCTCTGCCTGTGTCTCTGCCTCTCTCTCTGTGACTATCATAAATAAATAAAAATTTAAAAAAAATAGTTTACATGGAACACAAGTTTGAATATGTACGCATATATACGCGCGCACACATGCACACACACACACACACACACACCCCTCATGCAGAAAAGGAAATGGCATCTGTAGGTTGATTCAAGTTTAAGATTATATTGCAAGTCATTATACTCTGAAAGCCAGAATTGAGAAGTTTCATATTTACTTAATCGTGCTTTTTATTCCTTTCTCTTATTCAATATTTAGTATGTAAATTCTTTAAGCCCAATAAATCAAAGTACTTTCCGCTTAGTGCCTTCAACTTCTGCTTGACTACCCCTTATGACCTCACAATTAGTCTCTGGATATTAGAATGCATACACACGGTGAAGATTGTGATTTCAAAGTATTTTAGGTCATAAGTTGCTCCACCAAATGGGAACAGAATTAAAAGGCACTCCAAAAAATGATCCGAGGCAATAAAAAATTTATACTTCAAAAAATGTCCCTGTACCAATTAACAGAAATATTTATTAGATGCGTCATAATTTTCAAGTGAGGTCTCAAAGTTTGGTGAGTGTCACTGTGCTGAAGGTTAATAACTGTACCATCTTTATACCAAATAATGAAACCAAACTACCTGCCTAATTACCGCATTTTTTTAAATCAACTACTACAACAAAATTACTATATACTGTGCCCAAGTTAGTGATATTTAAAATGTTTAACCTCTTAATTCTTAGTCTTAAATCATTTTCCTTTCCCGGTTACCTGACAAATTCATTTTAGACATCATTTGACAAACATGTTATTTGTTGCTCACAAATAGGCCACTTTCATACACTATTACAATTCACTTCAGGGATACACCAGAATTCCTATACTTCTAAATAAGTTTCCATGTTGGTTTTTATTTATAGATAGTAGATTCATTTTTTTAAGATTTTATTTTTATTTATTTATTCATGAGAGACAGAGAGAGAGAGAGAGAGAGAGGGAGAGAGGCAAAGGCAGAGGCAGAGGGAGAAGCAGGCTCCACGCAAGGAGCCGGACATAGGACTTGATCCCGGAATTCCGGGATCACTCCCTGAGTCGAAGGCAAAGCTCAATCACTGAGCCACCCAGGCATCCCAGTAGCTTCATTTTTGAAAACCCAATTCAAATTGCTATCAACATGAAACTAATGTGAAATTATATTAATATGTTTTTAAAAAGTAAAATTAGTTACCATATTTATAATTTCTGAATGGTGGTGGCAGGCTGGTCCTTAAAGGAATATCTGTAAGAGAAATATTATTCTTATCATATTCATATAGACACTTGTGGTATATGCATAGTCTTTTATGTTCTTCTAGATCTCCAGACTAAGCCCACTTCAAAAATTTGACAGAACACAAAATGAAGCTAACATGCCATCAAAATCCAAAGGTCATCTAAAACAATGGAAGCATTGAGGAGATGCTGAGCTGTTATTAGTTGAACTAAGAATTCAGTCACATTATTAAATGAATTGTCATTTTATTAAATACAATAGCATTTGCTATACATAGCATTCCTGGGTGAGCTACTATTTTCTATATGGTGACATTCATTTAGCATATGAATCTGAGGATTGGTCAGGCCAGTATAGAAACCAAGGATCAAGACAAATGTTATTACTCTTAACAAAATTCAGATAACCTACAATGTAACTACTCTAACTCCTCAAAGAAAAGAAAACAAAAACAAATTAAATATTCTTTTTAAAATAGGATTTCAAATGCCTGAGAGGGTGTGTATGGCAGAGGGCAATTTGATATAGATCAAAATTACATATGCATATATCCTTTGATCTAGCAATTCCACTTCAAGAATTGATCACAGAGATACACTTTACACACTCTCACACCTGTGTGTAATAAGACATACATACAAAGGTACTAACTGTAGTACTGTTTACAATAGCAAATGCTCATAAAAATCCAAATGTCCTCCACTGGGGAGACTTATTAAATTATAATATGCCCCAAAAAGGAAATATATTTTTCAACTAAAAAAAAAAAGATGCAAAGGAAATGCTCTATTAATGAGATCTTCAAGATATGTTAAAGATAAAAGAAAGCATAAGGCAGACAATTTTTTTTTAAGGATTTTATTTATTTGACAGAGTGTGCAAGTGAGGGCACAAGCAGGAGAAGCAGCAGGCAGAGGGAGAGGGAGAAGCAGGCTCCCTCCTGATCAGGAAGCCTGATGTGGGGCTTGCTCCCAGAATCCTGGGATCATGAGCTGAGCTGAAGGCAGATGCTTAACCAACTGAGCCACCCAGGTACTCCCCAGACCATTATTTTTAAAGTAAGCCACCTTTCAAGTAAAATAGGGGAAAAGTAAGAATATATGTTTGTATTTGTTTTTATATTCTTGGGGTTGGGGAGAGTATGGTGTACTGGTAGAAGAGAAGTGGGAAGGAGATTCTTTTTTACTGATTTCCTTTTATGTTCTGACCTTAAAACTGCATGCATGTGTTATTTATAAAGAAAACTTGACAAAACCCACACATTGGAATTAGGGAGTGTTTTTTTCTAGACACATTTACCTTTTAGAGGGCCGAATATACATAAAAATTAAAATATCATTTTTTCATTTATGTTACATGCATTTAAAATACCTACTACCAAGCATTCTGGGGACAAGGTAAATAAGAAGTTACCAAGACAAGTCCCCACTCTTGAGAGCACATATTCCATGTCACACCTTTAACGAAGGTATGTTCACAGCCAGGGCTAGGTCTTACTAGTGTGGTGCTCTTCTGCTACACAATAGAACCCCCCAGTCCAGCATGAATGGCTCAGACTCAGCAGGCTGGTCCCAGGCACAGATGTTCAAACATAAAACAAAAAACTAAAATGAAGGGAAAAGAAATGTTGGGAAATATCAGGAAGGGAGACAGAACATAAAGACTCTTAACTTGGGGAAACGAACTAGGGGTGGTGGAAGGGGAGGAGGGCGGGTGTTGGAGGGGAATGGGTGACGGGCACTGAGGTGGACACTTGACGGGATGAGCACTGGGTGTTTTTCTGTATGTTGGTAAATTGAACACCAATAAAAGTTAATTTAAAAAAAATCAGGAAAAAAAAAAAAAACCTAAAATGATTCTTAGCCAAACACATTCACATGGGCCAGCCAGTTGACCTGAGTGAGTAGACAGGTCGAACGGGGTGAGGGGTGCTGTGAAATCTGGGAGCGTGCATCCTATTAAAGGGGCTGTTGCCATGCCATTCTTATTGGTTGCCTAAACATTTAAATGAAAACACTAAAAACAAAACTCTGAGGTTTTAGGTGAAATTCTCTGACTTTTAAAACCCTGTAGGTCCAAGCAAACCTCTCTAGAGCCAGGATCCACCTGGCAGACATTTGAAACCTCTTAGCTTAGGCTTGCCAGAAAACAGAAAATTCATTTTCTCCTTTTGTATTTCTCAGTTATAATTCCTGAGCCAAAGAAGTGTTAATGAAACATCAGAAAGGGGAATTAGATCTGTTTAATTTATTACCACTTATAGTTCCTGAACAAGACAATGAAACACTGTGAAGGCACGAGGTAAGAACAGAGGGCTCCATGAAATGGCTCACACTCAGAGGAGCCTACATTTGAAAAAAATCAAATCATTGTCTTTCGTTCAGTCTGGACTCCTCACTGACGTTTTAAGAGTCTTCAGTGCAAAAGTCTTATCCTCTAGCAAATGTATCCTATTTCATATTTTGTGATGCTATTACAAAAAGTTTTTCGTAAGTTTCCAGCCATATATCAGTAATAACAATTGATTTTTGCGTATTGGTCTTGTACCTACAACCTGCTTAAGCTCCACTTATTCTAGTAGTGTTTTAATAGACTCTGCAGGATTTTTATAAGATTCATAACAAAATAATAATAGATTATTATATAGATAATCATGTCACCAGTGAATAATGGCAATTTTACTTCTTCCCAATAGCGAAGCTTTTTATTTCTTTTCCTTGCCTAAACAGATTGGCTAGAACTTCCAGCTCAGTGTTGAATAGAAGTGATCATGAGCAGATAACCCTGCCTGGTTCCTAATCTGAGGAGGAAAACACTCAGTCTTCCACCATTAAGTATGATGTTGGAGACCCATTTTTCATAGATATCCTTAATCAGTAGAATAAGTTCCCTTCTATTCCTACTTTGCTGAGAGTTTCTAACAGGAATGGATGCTGAATTTTGTCTTTATCTACTGAGATATTCATATGGTTTTTCTCCCTTAATCTATGCATATAATGAATTACATTGACTGCTTTTTGTGTTTTTTTTTGTTTTTTTTTTCATTGACTGCTTTTTGTTGTCTTTTTTACATTGATTTTTTGATAGTAAATCATCCTTGCATTCCTAAGATAAATGTATTATTCCTCTTTAAATACTGTTGATTTGATTTGCTAAACTTTGGTTATGAAATTTTCTATCTCTTTTGTGTGAAAGATGGTTGGTAGTGTTTTTTTTTTTTCTTTTTTCTTCTTCTGATTACATTCTCTGGTTTTGACAGCAGGGTAAGGATAGCCTCAGAAAATCAAGTGATAAATATTTCCTCCTCTGGAACTTTATGTAAGTGTTTCTGTGGAATTGGGAATCTTTTTTTCCTTCAGCATATAGTAGAATTTACCAGCGACTAAAATTGGGACTAGAGTTTTCTGTGTGGGAATGTGTTTTAACCGTTGTTCATTTTAAGATACAGTATTTGGTAGTTTGAGCCTTTCAAGGAACTTCTCCACTTTCCTGGGATAACATATTTATGGCATCAAGTTTTGTTTTGTTTTGTTTTGTTTTGTTTTGTTTTGGCATCAAGTTGTTTAACATATTTCTTTATTATTCTTTTAATATCTATAGAGATTCTGTAGTAGTGCAACAACTCTTGCTGCTGATACTGATAACTTGTGTTTTCTCTTGTTTTTTTCCCAATCAGTCCAGCTAGAGCTTTATCAGTTTCATGTATTTCAAAGAATCGACTTTGGTTGATTATTGATTTTTTTCTGTGCTTCCTATTTTCTACTCCAATCTGTATTATTTCTTTTATTCTGCTTACTTTGGATTTAATTTACTTACCTTTTTCTCATTTCTTAACATATAAGCTGAAGTGATTTGAGACCTTTTCATCTTTTTAATTTAGGCATTTCTAGTCCTATAAATATTCCTCCAAGTACTATTTTACCTGCTTCCCACAAATTTTGAAAAGTTGTATACTCATCTTAATTCAATTCATAATACCCTGTCTTTTGATCTCTGCTTTTACTCACAGGTTATTTTTTATATAAATTTATTTTTTATTGGTGTTCAATTTGCCAACATATAGAATAACACCAGTGCTCATTCTATCAAGTGCCCCCCTCAGTGCCTGTCACCCAGTCACCCCCACCCACCTCCCTTTCTACCACCCCTAGTTCGTTTCCCAGAGTTAGGAGTCTCTCATGTTCTCACAGGTTATTTTGAAGTATGCTATTTGGTTTCCAAATATTTCAGAATTTTCCAGAGATTCTTTCATCATTGATTTCTAATCTAACTCCACTGTCAGAAAACATACACTGTAGGACTTTAATCCTTTTACATTTGTCATGACTTATTTTACAGCTTGAAATATAGTCTCTTGGTAAATGTTCTGTGTGCACTTGAGAGGAATGTATATTCTGTTATTTGGTGGAGTGTTCTATAAATGTCACTTGGGCCAATTTAGTCCAATAGCATTACTCAAGTTTTCTGTACCCTTACTGATTTTCTATCTACTTGTCCCATCAATTATTGAGGGAGCAATGCTGAAATCTCCCACAGTGATTGCAAATTCATCTATTTTTCTTTGTAGGTTATTTGTTTTGACCTCATATTTCTGAAGTTGTGTGTGTCAGGTGCATAAGCATTTAGAATCATTATGTTGTCTTGATTAATTGATGCCTTACCATTATAAAATAATAGTCTTTATCCCTAGTAATAAACTTTACTCTGAAATCTACTTTATCTGATGTTACTGTAGTCACTCCAGTTTTCTTTTGATTGGTATTAGCATGGTGAAACTTTTTCATCCTTTTACCTTTAACTGATTTTTATCTTTATACTTAAAGAGCATTTCTTATAGGCAACATATAATTTAGAACTTCCTGTTATAGGTCTGTCTTTTAATTAGGGGGTGTTCAGACCATTTATATTTATTGTGATTATTAATATGATTGAATTTAAATCTACCACTTTGTTATCTGGGTTCTGTTTTGTTCTGTCCATCTGTTATTTCCTCTTCTATCTCCCTTTGGATTGACCTATTTGACAATTTATGATTCCATTTTAACCCTTTTGTTGGCATATTACCTATAACTCTTAGGTGATGTGTTTGTGCATGCACATGGTTGTTTTCAAGTCTGCAGTAAATATCTTTAACTTATTGTTCTATCTCCAAGCAATACTGTATCATTTTACAGATTGTGAAAAAATCTTGTGCTTCCATTTCTCCCTCCTAGCCTTTGTGCTAGTGCTGTCATCTATTTCCATTAACCCCAAAACATATTGTTACTGTTTTTCTTTACATGGTAAAATATATTTGCAGAAAAATTATAAAATAAGAAAAAAAGGCTTTCATATTCACAAAAGATGGGGCCTGTTTCAGATTGAAGGAAATTAAGATGATATAATGTGCCATGAAAAGACACAGTGGAACCTTAAATACATGTTTCTAATTGAAAGAAACCAGTCTGCAAAGGCTACGTATTACATAAATCCAAGCACATGATAGCCTGGAAAAAGTAAAACTAGAGACAGTAAAGAGATCGGGGATTACCTGGGGCTTGTAGGAGAGGATAAATAAGTGAAGCATGGGGTATTTTCATGGCAGTGAAACTATTCTGTATGATAGTGTAATAGTGGCTACACAACATTATTCATTTGTTGAAACCCATAGAACTTTATAGCACAAAGGAGTGAACTTCAATGTATGCAAAGTATAAAACAAACAAACAAACAAACCACCGTTTAGGAGGACGGAGGATCCCAGGAAAGAATGCAGATGGTGACAAGAGAATCCAGGAGTCCTGCAAATGTATGAAACAAGTTTCCTGAAGGTGCTGGAAGAAAAGCTGCTGACCTCAGTGACTGTAGCAATGAAGAGATTTTTTTTTTTAAGACTGAGGCAAAAGGGACTGCACAGAAGCACTGTACTCTAGTTAATAACAAGTTGCTTCCCAAAGGATACAGATTAACAACTCTGATACTGCTAGCCATGGATAAGGGAATTTGAAAATTAAATCCATGGATGGCAGATGACAGGAGGCAGATTCTCATTCTTGGAGTGAGAATACAAAGAGGCAGTGGGGTGGGGGGAGGGGGCACGGGTGGAAGCCAGGAGGTACATGTTGGAATGGATTGGAAAATATCAGGAAGGACGCATGTTTAACATACAGATACATACAGATGGTGACATGAAAATACTGATAGATATGTGTATATACACAGGCTGATACATTTCTTCACTCTTTCAACTGAGAGAGCTTTAAAGAACAATACGCTAGGAGTAGTGAGCACCCCTAGCACCCAGATCTGGCTTTCAGGAACCAGAATTCCTTTGAGAAATGGCTGATTCTGGGACTGGGACAGGAAATACACTCAATGAGCCTGAAGCATCTTATAGTACCAGAAAGTGACTAAGTACTCAATACACACACACACACACACACACACACACACACACACACATACAGATGGCATATGTCAAAGGGGCACAGAATACAACTAAAGTTCTCAGGGGCCAAAGCCAGAAGAATTTACACAACAAAATAAAATCCCCCCCCCCGCCCCCGCTGCATAAAAATTCCAAATAAATGATATAGATATTACCCCACTTAAGGAGGGAGAACATAACTCCCCACTCTTGAATGTGTGTGAGCTGTTCTTCCAAACAGTGTGATATGAAAAGAGGGGAGAGCAACTTCACCTAACACCACCACAGCCAGGTGATCTGATGGCAACGATCATAATCATGTGCAAAGCACATACCTCTGATAGGATGGAATAAGTGACATCCTACCTTCATGACCTTCCTCTCAAAAACCCATAACCCCAGGCTAATGACAAGAAAGGTATCAAGCAAATTCCACTAGGGGGCTGTCCTACAAAAGGCTTGACCCGCGCTTCTTAAAACTGTGAAAGCCATCAAGCAGTTTAGATGTGACAAAAACCTGCAGATGCCCCAGGAACCTAGGGCGATGTGATAATTGAATGTAGTGTGGAGTTCTGGAAGAGATCCTGGAACACAAAAAAGATGTTAGATAAACACTAAGGAGACCATAAGAAACCATGGACTTTAGTTAATGAGGCATCAATGTTGGCTCATTCATTGCAACAAATGTAGCAGAGTAGTAATATAAAATGTTACAAATGGGAAACTGGACAGAAACATCAGATACAAAGAAACATATAAAGACAAAGAAACCCTAACTCTTCTAGGAGTCACCCAATGGAACAGCGGCTTTACAGAGTAACATACCACCATGAGTAAGGCGGGATAAAGAGGAGTTCTGAACTAGTAGGTTGGGCAAATCCTCTAGGTTTTTTTTGTTTCACCAGTGGAGTGATTTTATGTTCAGAAGCAAGACCTGAAAGATTACAAAATATTTAAATGTTTCCAAATCAAAGAATAAGTGAAAGGTCTTATATTATCCAGATAATTGGTTGGTACACTATTCTGAATCTAGAAAATTAGCCATCTATGTAAGGTAGTAGTAATACAGTACGTCTGTGATCAGAATATCTGATTAACATCCATTCCCCATATGTTAATAACAGGCTTATTATATTTATAAACCTACATATAAATAATCCTATATGTTTATATTTATACTTTTTATAAATATATGTGTTTATATTTATTACACAACTTTGGGTTTTAATAGCATGATGTTGAAGAACAGTGATTCTTAATAGAGAATGAATCCAATTTAACCAAAGTTCTTTTGCTAAGGGAGAAACAGACGGTTATTACAGGAAACCAGAGTAAGGATGGCAAAAGGTGAAGAACAGTTAGAAAAGCAAGAAGGAACCTAAAATAACCCCAAAAGATCACATCACAATGACCATTTCTGGCTGTATGCAAAATTCACTATGCCACAGTGTCAAATCACTCTTCCAGCTTTCAGCTTTCAGTGTTCAAAACACTAGAGCAAGGGGAACTTAATGCAACGACTCTTCTGACACTGAGTGAATCCATTTACTTTGGAGATCCCACTTCCGTAAGTGAGGCAGAACAGAAGAGAGACAACTTAGTGTGGTGTTTAATAGTACATATGCTAAGCGAAGTCAGTCAGAGAAAGACAAATACCATACAAGTTCACACATATGTGGAATTTAAGAAACAAAACAAATGAACATAAGGGAAGGGAAGAAAAAATAAAATAACATAAAAACAGACGGAGACAAACCATAAGAGACTCTGAACTCCAGGAAACAAACTGAGGGTTGCTGGAGAGGAGGAAGGTGGGGGGTGGGGTAACTGGATGATGGGCATTTAGGAGGGCACATGATGGAATGAGCACTGGGTATTGTGTGCAACTGATGAATCACTAAATTCTACCCCTGAAATAATACACCATATGATAACTGAATTTAATTTTTTTTTTTAAGAGTACATGTTACAGTTAAACTGCCAGGGTTGAATTGCAGCTTTGCCTTTTATTAGTGATGCAACTTCAGGCAAGTTTCTTAACCTCTCCGTTCCTTAGTTTCTTCACCTGTCAAATGGGGATACAACGGTTCCTACTTTAGAAGGATTCTGTGAGGATGAAATGAGATCATCTAGTTTAAGTTTTCAGTAAAGTACCAGACATACAGTAATGTTTGCTGTTATTATTACTTGAAAAAATGCCAGAAATAAACTCTTTGGTCTTTGTTATGTACAAAATTATAAAAGGTAGATATATGGCTCCCTAACCTTTCAGAGAAGCTCCACAGTGCCTCTAATCAGACAGGCTTGGGCACAGAGCCCACAAATGAAAAGAGTCTGCACCCCAAAAGTTCACCTTTTAGTCAGTGGGACACATTTCAAACATGCACAATTGAAACAAGGAGTTATGTTATTACTAACACAGGTGAAAGATGTGGGCAGGCAGGGCTGAGCATCTAACTGTGATCCATACAACTACTCTAATGGAGAAGGTACCCGGGAAGGGAAGAACACAGTAACCCAGGTGGTGGTGGTGGTGTGGGGAGGTAACATCTTCCCCTGCCACTGCAGCAGCCTGAAGATTATACTTCATTCTGAAGGACTATGAGAAGAACCTATCCTGTACTGTACCAAGGACATCATGGCACTTACTACCACAACACTAAGAGCACTATAATCCATAATATGCATAAAGATTTCAAAATAAGAAACATGGCGATTTGTTTTTATTTCAAAATCCAAATATGCTTCTGGTGTTATCTTTTCAAAAGCAAGACACTCTGTAATTGGCAATATCTTAGTACCAACTCTCAATTTCCCCCTAATAATTAAGAACATAGCAATAACAACATATGCTCCATATGTCAGCTTATAGTTACTTTAAGGAGTAATTATGTTGTTCTTATGAAATATTTTACAGTCACTACAAAGTAAAGCCTGGTCTATCTTCTGTGTAGGTTTCCTACCTTGCCTACTCCTTACTTAGGTAATAGTGAGTAAAGTAAAACCACTCAAAGTTGGTGAGTAGGTGGGAAGATAAAAGAGAAGAGTTTAGAAATTTACAAAGTCACTCAAAAAGTAAAATGTCAAGAATTCACCACATTTTAAAAATCTAGCTATATACATTTGTATTGCATATATATATAGATCAGGATACTGGTTTTCCAAGATGATTCTCCAGGAATGGAATCAGAGTTCCTCAGAGAAACAGCTGATCCCAGGGCTGACGGAGGGAACAAATAGAATAAGTCTGGAACATCTTGTACCAAAAATAAAGAAGCAGTCAAAGAATGATGGGGGCATGTTATAGAAGGACATGGGGAAAGATTAAAGTGGCTACCACTGGCTAAAATAGGGATAACTGGAGCATCAAAATAAATCTTGATAGTAAAGAATTACAATCCTTTGAATAAAGTAAGAATTCATGAGTCCACAATGCTATGAACAAATGATTAAATACATGGGATGGTGGGAATAGGGGTGTGAAACCTCTTCCTTAGTGTAGGAAAACAGCTATCATATGCAAAAGCAATGACAGATTAAGAAAAATTACCATTTTGCCCATTATCATCATTATCATTGTATCCAGGCGAGAATCATAAAAGAATGCTAAACTGGTGGTGTAAGTTGGATAGTAACAGGATCATCACATGGTCTCAGGATATGTTCCTACAAATCACTTGTCCATTAGAATTAATATTTACAGTGGAGAAACTTGACAGACCTCACTTTCACCAACTGATGAAAGTTACCATTTGCCAGTAACAGAGTTGGCGAGTGGTAGATCCTCCTGGGGTGATGCACAGAGAAGTTAGCAACACTGCTAGGATTTCTCTGCCAAAAACATTTAACCTAAATCTAACTGTGAGAAAACAGAAAAATCTACCTGAGTTGCATTCTACAAAACATCTGGCCTGTGCTGTTCAAAACTGCCAACACGAAATAAAGACTCCAGATTAAAGAAATTCATTTCAGATTAAAGGAACTGAATGTAACATGCGACCTTGGAATTTTTTTGGGGGGGGTTACAAAAGGCCTTATTGGAATAATGATAATCTTAAAAAGGTCTACAGAATAGGTAATAATATTGTTTCAATGTTAAATTCCTGATTTTATTCACTGTACTGTAATTAGGTAAGATAATTCCTTGCTTTTAGGAAATAAACCCTTAAATATTTAGAAAGGAAGGAGAATCATGGCAGCAATGTACTTCTAAATTCAGAAAGAAAAAAATGAGGGGATAAAGAGAATAAGAGAGAAAAAGGGAAAAAAGAGGTAAGGGGGCAGGTTAAAATAAATGTAACAAAATACTGACAGTTCAGGAACCTGTGTAAGAACATCCAGGAATTCTGTCCTATTTTTGCAACTTTTCTGTGTCTGAAACTTTGTCAAAGTAAAAAAAAAAAAAAAAAAAAAAAAAAAAAAAGATTAAGACATATCAAGTGATACATGTAGTGTCACTGGGTGGCTCAGCTGGTTGAGCATCTGCCTTCAGCTTGGGTTGTGATACCAGGGTCCTGGGATCGAGCCCCGAATCAGGCTCATCAGGGAGTCTGCTTCTCCTTCTTCTTCTGCCCCTCCCCCTACTCATGCTCTCTCGCTCTCTCTCAAATAAATAAAATCTTTTTTAAAAAATAAAGTGATATATTTGTCAAAACTATGATCTGTACATTACACCATGTATGTAAATTACATTTCAATTAAAATAATAAAAGCTCATTCTAGATGTTTTATCAAATGCTGGTGATTAGAACATTTCAATAATCAAAAATGGAGGTTAGAAACCCATCAAGGTCTTATCAAAAGCCTTTGCTGACTACATGCCTATTGAATTTTAAGCTAAAAATGATAAACTACCACCAGTTGGTCTGGTTGTCATTTCTGTAAGCACAATGACCAATAGCTCTCATGATTTTCTGGCTGTACAAACAGAGACCTGCCACTTTCCTACTGTACTTCTTGTGAGGTCCTCTGTATACTCAGCCAGGTAATAAGTTAGCTACATTGCATTCCCTTGTTAATCAACCTCCAAATACATAAGCCCATTACAAGCAAATCTAAATATTTCTTTAATAAAAAAAAAAAAAAAAAGCAGGGGAAAAAAGGGAGAAGCCAAACACGATGGTAATAATTCCTGAGGAAGGCGCACACAAAGCTAAATGAGCCTCAGGAAGATACTTCCAATTGATAACGAGGCCCAGAACAAGAGCTGACAAAGCACCTGGCTGAGAACCTAGATTAGTATCTTTCAGAGTATTTTTAAAAGATAACCATCGGCATCAGCGTTTGGCTCAGGTCATAATCCCAAGGTTCTGGTATTGAGTCCCTAGGCAGGTGCTCTGCTCAGTGGGGAGCCCGCTTTTCCCTCTCCTCCTGGCTTGTGCTCTGTCACTATCTCTGTATCTCTCAAATAAATAAATTCTAAAAAAATAAATGATTACCATCAATGTAATAGTCATCTACATTTTTCAAAATACTAATAAAGCAAAATGACTAAGACATCTCATACCTTGCTTTAGAAAGACTATAAATTCCTTTGTAGTTTGGTCCAAATTAACTCCATGATATACTATAGGCTTGAAATTGCGATGCTCAAATGAACGAATGAGGCGAACTGTAATGGTCACTTCTTTGGAAGCCATGTGGAGAAATTCCTGTGGCAAGGGACATGAGAAGAGTCTAAATAATATCAATTCACAATTATCTAAAAGCTTACATTTCCACCCACAAGGATTCCAAGGTTACTCCTACCTATCCACTGTGACCTTGGACAGCCTTGTCACAGTCACTGATGTCCTGACTGGCATGAAACTGAGAAGGCAGGGATGCCTAGGTGGCTCAGTGGCTGAGTGTTCCTCTTTGGGGAGTGATCCAGGACCCTGGGATCAAGTCCTGAATCAAGCTCCCCGCAGGGAGCCTGCTTCTCCCTCTGCCTGTGTCTCTGCCTCTCTCTCTGTGTCTCTCATGAATAAAGAAAGAAAGAAAGAAAGAAAGAAAGAAAGAAAGAAAGAAAGAAAGAAAGAAGAAAAGAAGAGAAGAGAAGAGAAGAGAAGAGAAGAGAAGAAAAGAAAAGAAAAGAAAAGAAAAGAAAAGAAAAGAAAAAAGAAAAGAAAAGAAAAGAAAAGGAAAGGAAACTGACAGGGCCCAGAAGATGAACACAAGTGATGTGGGTGGGTGTTTGTGTGTGGGGAGATGTGGGATTGTCAAACACAGATACATGGCATAGACATGACTCATCTGGATTTGCCATGCCAGGTGTCTTCTTGCTTGTTCCTGATTTGGAGTACATTTGCCTTAGAGTAAACTAACAACAGATTATCAACAGATCACATTTTGTACTCACAAATAATGCCAGATTTCAGTGTCGACTTCATTTTCTGCCATGGTATTATCCATCTTCCACACTACTGTAGAAGCACATTTATTTCATCCTAAAACCATATGCTAGTGCTATGTGCCCGCTGTTTATGTTATCTTCCTTCATTCTATCACCAAACCACGAGGTATTATACTCACTTTACGGATGAAGAAACAGGTGTGCCTTGGTTGGATCAGTCAGTAGAGCATGCAACTCTTGATCGTGGAGTTTTAAGTTCAAGCCCCATGTCAGGTGTAGAGATTACTTAATAAAATCTTAAAAAAAAAAAAAAAGGTGAGGAAACAGACTCAGAGAGATTGTACAAATCGTCTAAGGTCATAACGTGGATGAACAATGGAGCCTAGGGCGCCTGGGTGGCTCAGTCCATTAAGCATCCTAACTTTCGATTTTGGCTTCATGATGTCAGGGTTTTATGGGCGGAGAGCCTGCTTAAGATTCTCTCCCTCCTTCTTTGTCTGCCCCTCCCACCCCCTCTAAAAACAAAACAAAACAAAATCAGGAGAAAAAAAAAGACGATGCAGCCAGGTTTCAAGCATCAGTTTGATTCCCAAGTCCATGCTCTAATGTACTATTGGAAAATCATGCCATATTATTTCCTCTCAAAAAATCTACAAAGTTGCCAATGTTCTAAGGATACAATTATGGTACATTCCTATCTAGTAGAAGTACTTCATGCTACCTTCAACTTTACATATAATTTTCTGCCATAATATACAACTATACTAGGGAAAAAGCACCTCTAATGGTACACATAAGAAAGGACATCCAACCTCCCTAGTAATCAGAGAAATTCAAAATTATGAGACATAACACTCACTGAAGTAACAAACTAAAAAAAAAAAATCTGATAGTACCTAGTGTTGGCAAAAAAAGGGTGTGGAACCATGAGAATTTAATCAGGGAAGGTAGGCATCCCCAACAGATACCTTTTGATCCAGGAATTTCATTCAAAGGTACCCTAGGGAAACTGAAATACGTGTACAAGAAAAGCATTTAATTGCAAAAAAAAAAAAAAAATCCTCTGAAAACAACATCTCTGTCAACAGAAGAGATAAGGAACTTATGGCATACAGTGGAAGAACACAAGCAGTAAAAATGAATGGACCTATAATCAACAAAAATGAATCTCAGAAATATTATGGCAAATGAAAAAAAAAGTGGCAGAAGAGTCAGAGATCTCACCACTTATACAAAGTTGAAAAACATAGCTTTTATTATGTATAAAAGGAGACAATTATTATTTCTGAGGTGAAGGAAGGATTATGCAATTAGAGAGAAGTACAAGGGCCAATTATATCAGTAGGATTTCATATCTTGAGCAGGACATTAGGTATATGGATAGTGTATTATTCTTTGTGGCTTTTAGTGTGTCTGAACTATTTCATAATATACACAAAAAAAGCCACACTAATTTGGCCTAGAAAGTCTCTCTGTATCATACAATGCTTATATAATGCTATAATGCTATATAATATTTCAAATAATATATAGCACATTATGTGTGAAAAGCAAAGGTTCAAGCTGTCTAAATGCATAAATTTATAATTATTATTTATACTGTATTAAAAATTTTTATATTGTATTTAAATGAATGGTTCTTAATAAACTGAAAATTATTTTCTCCCTCTAAAATATTAGGTAAGGGTTCACCTTATAATCACGCTTAGTGCTTAATGACCTCAAATTAACAATTGGAATAGATAATTCCAGTATTAGCTATGACATTATTTCTTCCTAAATCTGGATTATGATGCTCCCCCAAAATTCTGATCCTAGGGACACCTGGAGGGCTCAGTGGTTGAGCTTCTGCCTTTGGCTCAGGTCATGATCCCAGATTTCCAGGATCAAGTCCCACATCAGACTCCCCTTGGGGAGCTTGCTTCTCCCTCTGCCTATGTCTCTGCCTCTCCTTCTGCATCTCTCCTGAATAAATAAATAAAATCTCTAAAAAAATTCTGATCCTAAAATCTACTAAAAAGCAGTTCAGCAGACATCTACAAAATTATGATATAAAATATATTGAAGTACTCAATATAGTTCTTGAAAAAGGCATAGTGTAAAAGATTTTAGAAGCAGTGTTAACTGAAATCATGACCACTTCTTCCTCCTGTCATTGAGCTCCCACAACAACAAAGAAGCCCTCCAAAACATAGGTACACACATCCAGGAAGCCTATAGTGTAGTCCAAGTCCCCAAAGAGTTTAGACATGAACAGATCTACCTCAAAATCAACTCCACGTGTTTGCTGCAACACATATTTGGATTTCATATAGAATCTCAATTAATAGTAGCCGCTTTTAGCAATAGTCAACTTGGGAACAGCTCATGTAGGCAGGAGAAGATGCTAGATTCTTAGGTGCAATAAATAAGTCATAAAAATGGTCTAAGGAGGCCGGGCAGACTGGCACATGCCTGCCTTATGAAACTTTTAATGAGAGGTTTGTTCTTTTCACTTAATGAAAAGCTGCCCAAATGTCATAAATAGTTGAAAGTTTGAATTTGCTTTAATATCTAATTTTGGTCAGCAATGCATTGTCATCTTCATCAGAAATTTGTTATAATTCATACTTAGTCTCTAAAGAATTATAGCTACTGTCAGAAGGCAACGATTTTTTTATCTGTCTTAAGGACTGCAGGAATTACAGCTTGTAGGGGCACCTGGATGGCTCAGTCTGTTCAGGGTCTGCCTTCAGCTCAGATCTTGATCTCAGGGTCCTGGGATCAAGCCCCCAGTCACATCAGGCTCCATGCATCAGCTTCACCCTCTGCCTCCCATCCAACCCCCCACTAACCCCCCCCCCCCACTAGTGCTCACTCTCTTGTATTCTCTCTCTTTCTCAAATAGATAAAATCTTTTTCTTTTAGAAAAAGGAATTGCAGCTTCTTAGTTTAGGGAGGTGGACATACTGAAGAGGTAGTTAAAAAGCTAATATTACAGATTATAAAACGTGACATTTTCCCAGCAGTTCAACCTACTGAAAAAAGAAAAAAGGATCTGGCCAAATTTAAAAGGCGTCCTACTGAAGCAACAGAGAAGCCAAAACCAATGAAAACTTTGGAAGAAATTAATAAAAAATATTCAAGGATGGACAAAAGACTTGAATAAATGACCATGACCATGTTGTTAACCATGAAGGCTCAAAGTTGTAAAGAAATCAATTCTCCTCTAAATTAATCTATAAACTGAATAGGGATCCCTGGGTGGCGCAGCGGTTTGGCGCCTGCCTTTGGCCCAGGGCGCGATCCTGGAGACCCAGGATCGAATCCCACATCGGGCTCCCGGTGCATGGAGCCTGCTTCTCCCTCTGCCTGTGTCTCTGCCTCTCTCTCTCTCTCTCTGTGACTATCATAAATAAAAATTAAAAAAATATATAAACTGAATAAAATCTTGATCAAAATGTAAAAGTGTGCGTTGGAGGACCTGTCACAAATATTTCTAAAATCTATCTGGAAGAATAAATTTGTGAGGTTAGTCAGCAAAATCATAAAAAACGAGGCAGCACCAATTATTAAAACACATTATAAAGCAATAGCCAGACATATAATAGACATGAGTAAGCTGGTATGATTCATACATTCACTAAAGTCAGCAATAAAAATTTTAAAGGACAATTAAGCTGTAGTAATTCAAACTGTGACAATGAAGCAGGAAAAACTAGCAAATCAGTGGAACACAACAGGAAACTCAGACTCAAGATTAGGGAATTTGGTATAAAAGTGGGGAAAAGATAATTTAATATTTAATACATGGCATTGAGAAAACTGGTCATATATTCAGAGAAATATCTTTACCTCATCGCTTATACAAAAATAAATTATATGTGGAACAAATATTTACATTTAACTATAATATCACAGAGAGGCATCAGAAAAATGGGTACATATTTCTATAATCTTAAGGTAAGAAAGGCCTATTCCTAAGTGAATAAAAATCAGCAACCATCCAGAAAAGTGCTGATAGGTAAAACAAAAATATGTAAGAAAAGATCAATCAGTACCTTAGTAGAAACATGGCTAAAGGTAATTAGCTATCTTTAGGGGTTCCTGGGTGCTTAAGTGTTGTCATTGGCTCAGGTCATCATCTCCAGGTCCTGGAATCAAGCCCCGCATAAGGCTCCCTGCTTAGTAGGGAGTCTGCTTCTCTCTCTCTCTCTCTCTCTCTCTCTGCCTTTCCCCCTGTCTGTGCCCTCTCTATATATAATAAATCAATAAAATATTTTTTTAAAAAGGTAATTGGCTATCTTAAAAAAGTCAATAATGTGAAAAGTTGATCAACTTTACTCGTAAGTGAAGAACTGCAAATAGTAAGATATCAATTTTGCCATCAGATTGGTAAAATGTTTAAAAGCTTAAAATGTGGCCAAACCAGTGTCAGCAAGAACATGGAAAAATATTTTTATATGCTATTGCTAAGAACCTAAAACAAGTATGGCCTTTCTGGAGAGGAGTGAGGTAATCAAAATTTTTAGTTTGCACACCCTTTTACATGGCAGTTTCTCTTCTATTAACTTACCCTGAGAAGATAGTCACATCAAATATTTTAAAAATCCAAGAGTTCATAATGATACATTTTAAAAGGCCAATTAGTCACTCAAGAAGCTAACAGGGCACTTATTTTTTTTTTAAACTGATTTAACAAGGTGGAGTGGGACATACAAATGAGAAAAATAATAAAATATTTTATGCTCTTCTTATACAGACTATTTTAAGGTTACCAAACAGCCAATGAAGAAAAGTTATTGTTTTTTCTAGAAGAATTATAGCCAAAAAGCACAGAAAGACAGAATTTTAAAATCATGATTTACATACCTATCAGAATGGCTAAAATAAAACGTAGTGATAACACCAAAAGTTGGTAAGGATGCAGAGAAACTAGATTTCTTATTCGTTGCTAGTGGGAATGTAAAATGGTATAGCCACTCTGGAAAAGAATATAGCAGTTTCTTACAAAATTAAGCATATAACGCATCAACTGCACTCTTGGGCATTTATGTCAGAAAAATGAATACTTATGTCTGCACAGAAACTTGAATATGAATGCTCATAACATATTCATATGTAATACCCCAAAAGTGGAAACAACCCAAACATTCTTCAACTTGTAAATGGTTAAATAAACTAGTATATCCATATCATGAAATATTACTCAGTAATAAAAAGGAATGAACTATTAATACACGCAACAATCTTGATGGATCTCAAGGAAATCAAGCTGAATGAAAAAAGCCAACCACAAAAAATATCATACTGCATAATTCTATTTATAAGTCATTCTTGGAAAGACAAAATTATAGAAATGGAGAACTGATTAGTGTTGCCAGGGTTAGGAGAGGAGAGAAGGGATTGGCTATGCCTTTAAGAGGGTAGCATGAGAGAGCCTTATGATTAAAAAAAAGAAAAAGAATCACAGCATTTCTAAGATTTTGTTTATTTGAAAGACAGAGAGAGAGGGAGTGAGAGGAAGAGAGAATCTAAAGCAGACTCTGCACTGAGCACAGAACCTGATGCAGGGCTCAATCCCACAATCACAAAATCATGATCTGAACCAAAATCAAGAGTCAGACACTTAATCACCTGAGCCAACTAGGTGCCTCAGAAATGCTCTGATTCTTGACTGCAGTATTAATCCACATTTATCAATACTGGTGATAAAATTGCATGTACATATAGAACTAGCAAAATCTGTATACTGTCTGTGGATTGTATCAACGTCAGTTCCCTGGTTGTGATGCCGGACTATACTTAAGCAAGAGATTACCACTTGGGGAAACTGGGTGAAGGGAATAAAGGAGCCCTCTACACTATTTCTTGCAACTGCATGTGAATCTACAATTATCTCAAAATTTAAAGTTCCTAAAAATCATTTTGAAAATTCTAATGAAGTCATACATGTAAGCAAAGATTGTAAAGGGGTGCCAAAACCATTAGGTACAAGACTGATAGGAAATGTTAGAATAGATACACTGGGGTTGATAGCCCATGAACTTACTCATCAACCTTATGAAATGATGCAAGTCTCCAGATCTAATGCCCAGTTTATGGGCTATGACGACGTGTGGAAGAACATGTCAAATGCCACAGAGAGGCCAGTAGCCAAGTTCAGACTGGAAAATTCTGCTCAGTAAATGACTTGTTTTTTCAATAAATAAATAACACAAGAAATAAAGAAGGGGAAGAAGATTATAAATTAAAAGAGACTTAAAGAGATCAACCAAAGCATCATTTTAGGTGGATTCTGATTTGCATAATATTAGATATTAGTAACTATTAGTTCTTTTTATTCGATTTCATTATGTTTTTGAGTTCTTATCTTAGAAGAGTAAGGTATATATAAGTGAAATGGTATAAATTATTTGCTTTCAAATGCCCTAGCGGAGGAAGAACAGTATGAGAGCACAGATGAAAAGAAAGAATGGTATAACATTATTAACTCCTTAAGCTGGGCATATATGGGACCTCATCATACTATTCGATTTTTTATATGTTTAAAATTTCTCACAATAAAAACATTTTAAGAAAAGCACACAAACATGTACATTCAAGGAACTTGGTTTTCACTGAAGTGTTTCTAATAGTTAACAAAAATTAGAATCCATCTAGATGCCCATCAATGAAAAAATGGTTAAGTAAACTCTGTCACTCGGTCACCATAAGATAAAATCCTCTGCAGCCATTAAAAGGCAATACGGATCCACAGATACTACTTTGAAAGATGGCTAGGACACATTAGTGAATGAAAACACAAGACAGAAAACCCCAGGGATGTAGTACCTCCATGAGCACACAGAGAGGTCCAGAGTGGCATTTACCAAAATATTGACAGTGGCTATCTCTGAATGGTAGAAATAGAAAAGACTCATCTGTTTTATATTTTTAGTATTGGTTGATGTGTTAATAATGAGTAAGCATTTTTAGGTTACGCTGTTTCCCTGTATACTTGCAATTGTGCTTCTCTGGTGTGTTATGCATCAACAAAAAGTTATTTTTTTAAATTAAGCCATTTTTAGAAGGGATAACAGAACAAAAGCAAACAACACAGAACTTCTCAATACTATCAAGGATAGAAGACAGCGAGAAATTTAGTTATGCAACTGACATGCAGTAAGGGATACCAATAAATCTCAAATGCATGCAGCAGTCAGAGGTCCCAGAAGTAGGTCACACACCCAGGATGAGTCTAATCTTGTCTAAGAGGGCACAAAGGCCCTCCATACCCAGTCCCTCCCTCCTCTTGATGTTATCTGTCACAACCACAATCTACCTTCCATATATCACTCCAGCATCAAAGACAGCCCATAGTTTCCCACACATACCACTGTTTCCAAGCCTCGGCCATACCCTTCTGCCTCCAGCTTTCCCCAAACTCCCTCTGTCCTGCACCTCTTTGCATCACCAAGCAGGCATCCTTCAAAACTCAGTGGGGACCATCTGCTCCACAACACCCTTGCTATCAGCTCCTCCTCTGCCCCCGGCTCAGCTACCAGCCCCTCTGGCTGCCCACAGCACCTGGTCATGCCACAATGAAGACAGCATTGAAAGGGTCTGGCCTATCAGCCCCTTGAGGGAAAGAATGCTATTTGGCTTCTTTTTGATACCCAGCAACATGTGCGGCCTGAGGCACATCAGAGCCTCCAACAACATCAGCAGAACTGAGTGCAGCCAAGGGGCTGAGCAAAGTCTGAACCCTTTCCTACACTGTAGTCGTAGTACCTCAGGTCTATGAGCTTTGTCACGGTCCATGAAAATATTTGAGATCTTAAAAAAAAAAAAAAAAAGACATATTGCTCCAGATCATGAAAACTTTTCAAAACCAAAATTAACAATACCTACAACATATAACATTTCAACAGCCAACTCAACTTTATTCATAATTATATGTTAGGTTTAATATAGGATATGGATATATTTTATATGATTTAGGGGGGAGATTTGAAAAGAAACAGTACTAGGGGTGAGGAACGTAAAAGAAAAAAAAAGAGAGAGAAAGAACAAAGTGACAGTGCCTAGAGCTTAGGAAGGTCTTTAAACCTCCTTGCCTTAAAAAAGAAAATAAAAAACCTGTTCTGGCTGATACTTACCCAGCTGGTTTGAGATAATGAAGAAGAAGCATCCCTATCCAAACCAAACTAAACTCTTCAAAATTAACAAATAAATAAAACAAACACAAGATCTGCTTAGGAACCCTCTCTCAGGGAGCTCCCAGGACCCTGACAGGTAACCAGTGTCTCATCAGAGCCAAGGATGGATGCAGCCCAGCAGCCTCCTCTCCTGAACTAATTCTCTCTGGTCCTTACAGGACAGGTTGTAGCTGTTTTGTTTTTTTGTGGGTTTTTTTTTGTTGTTGTTGTTGTTGTTGTTTTGGATTTTGTTTGTTTGTTTATGGCCCA
Source organism: Vulpes vulpes (assembly GCF_048418805.1). Taxonomy (NCBI): domain Eukaryota; kingdom Metazoa; phylum Chordata; class Mammalia; order Carnivora; family Canidae; genus Vulpes; species Vulpes vulpes. The sequence goes on along the minus strand of NC_132784.1, from coordinate 10,756,227 downwards.
GGCTCCAACATCATGAATAGCAAAGGTGGAAATTCAGCGTGGAATGGACAGGGAAAGCCAAGCCACACAGCATGGCAGCCTCCCTAAAGTCCCAGCTACTCTCATTCTAAGCTGGCTCCTCTCCTCATGGCAAAATTCTGAGCCAAAGGACCGTAAGCCGGTTGGCATAGGCTCCTGAAGTGAAAAAATAGGCACAGTACATAAAAGCTCAGAGCCTAGTATTGTGACCATTACAAAACATGCATACCCACAGAATACTCGGTTGTTGACATTAGGCTGACCTCCATCAGCTCAAATAAAATAAATGAAAAACTAACTACAGCCAATTCTGGTTATTTGCAGTGGATAAGATCATAAAATGATCTCGAACACTGAATTAGTGAATACTGAAACACTGCTCCTAGGGAAATAGGGTTAGGGTTCTCATAAGTCTCTGGTACATCTGGTAGCAACACTTTCATCAACCGATCAGTACATAACCTTGTTTTACATGTGTTTATGTTTAAAGATGCCTTATTTTATATTGTTGATTCATTATTAACATTTAACTCACAGCTAACAGCATTATAAATCGAGTGTGAAAAAAAGTTTACCTAATGCACGTTTTTTTTTTTTTTCTCCTTCGGGCACATCATTGCCTTCTGGGCACTGCAGGTGGGGCAATTTTAAATAGCGGGGTCACTGACAAAAAGTACAAAAATGTGAAAAGCATGGCACTAAATAGAACACAAACCAGACACTTATTTACAACATGAAAGCTGAAACAAAAAGGTCCCCTGGTTTGACCTCAGCTGGGAACACTGATAAGTAACTTAAATTTTTCACTGTTCTACACATGTTACTTCAACCAAAAACATACTTTGAGTATTGCTTTCAGGGTTATAAATAAATTTTGGTTGAGTAGGCAAATTCACAAAGAATATGCAAATAATGAAGACTGACTTTATTTCCCCCCCCAAAAAGGACATGAGCCTTTGAAAGCATTTGAAGGAAGCATATTCTTGACCTTTTTATAAGAGAATGGAATCCAAAATGAGTTAAGTATTAGAAGCTTTAAGAGTATGAAAGCACTCAACATTCAAGCAGCTAACATGGAGGAAATTCTATAACCACCAGACAGAAGAGGGCACCGGGTGACCTTCCCTTCTGCAACCTGCAGGTTTCTGAGAAGAGTGTATAGGACTTGAATTTTAACAGAACTCCAATGGTGAATCATTTAGGAAAAACTAAAAATCTTTGTAAAGTTGTATCTCCTTCCCAAATCAAAGTATTATAAAACCAAAATTTTCATGTAACAAGTTTGCTTTAAAGCTTGTCTTATTCACATAGGGCCTGGCTGGCTCAGTCCATAAGCATGTGACTCTTGACCTCAGGGTTGTAAGTTAAAGCTCCACGTTGGGTGTAGAGGTTACTTAAAAGTAAAATTTTAAAAAAAATAATAAAAATAAAAAAGCTTCTGTTGCCCACATGAAAAAGGCACAACTTTCAAAAAAGTACTGTTCTAACCAAATACAAAAAATATATATGCATATTGCACTAAATGCCTAGTTTTCCCCTAGAGTTAGGAACTAATACTACAGGGCAAAAAGTCTATTCGCCTTCCAAATCAATAAAAAGAGGATAGGAAATACAGCTTATTGTTCTTTTATGTGAGGTAACTTAAGTGGCATAGATGATTAGGTATAAAACCAGGATAACGAAGGAATTCTGTTAAGATGACAATCACTGGAACACAAATGATCCTAAAATTGCACCTTACTATTTGTGGAGTAAATAATCGTATGTATTGCTAAATATCATCTTCAATAGGTCATTTCACCAAAAAAAAAAAAAAAATTGTTTAAGACCAGGGGAGGGGGGAGAAAACATTTTTATTACTTTTTTTTTTAAGATTTTTATTTATTTATTTATGAAAGACACAGAGAGAGAGGTAGAGACATAAGGAAAGGGAGAGGCAGGCTCCCTCTATGGATCCTGATGCGGGATCATGCCCTGAGCCAAAGGCAGATAGATGCTCAACCACTGAGCCACTCAGGTGCCCCTAACTTATGAATGATTTTTAAAGTCTTTAACCTCAACTTTTCTTTTTTTTAGGTAGGTTAAGAAAAACAGCCTTCCTCCTTAGGTGTTTACATAACACAGTGCATACAAAATAAATATTAGCTAAATCTGATGACTACCAAAATGCTTCAGTGTTGTAAGTACTTCATTGCATAATGCCATCAAAGCTGCCCTTTCCTGAAGAAGGGTCATAAGCAATTCTAATCAACAAACTGTTGAAAGCTGTTCACTCTGAGTTTATGACCCCCTGAAAAACCAACACCTATAATTCCATAGACTTGCCTTTGTGACCCTCAAGGTGGGGCAAATACACAAAATCACAATTTGTGTTCTCTGCCCAATGCAAGTAAGACTCCCAGGGAACTGACACTCCTGGACACTTACCTTTTTGGAAAGAATAGTTCACACGCTTCCCTTCTCAAACAAGGTATACCAAATACAAGTTCTCTTTTTCTTGATTCACAATCATCAGTGAGAATGTTAATCCTCGTACTGTGTGTTGGGAGGTGATTCTCCACAGATCTTTCCCACTTCTGCAGTTCTTATGAGGAACTGGCTGCTTCAGTTCTGAACTATCTCTGCAAGGGTGTGTGTCTAGCAAACAAGCTAGAAACACAGAGATATCCTCTCCCTCCAGAGGCGAAGGCAGGATTGTTTACTGTCCAGTATAATAAAAGTAGCGTCTCTCTCCAGGCTGAGGTTGGGCAGGTTTCTTTGCAGCACTTTATGAGAGATCAGGATTACCTACACTCAGGGTTGTACAGCTGCAGACTCGTAGGGCAAAAGGAAATACACACACATGAAGCTCATGCTGTTGGCTGTGCTGTACTACAGTCCTCTTTGATCCAAGAGTCTCGAGTCCTCTGCCAGCACTGAGATTGGGATTTCCTAAACAGCCTGACTCAAACCCATGCATGGGCAGCATTCTTCTGAGCCACTTCACATGGCCCCCATGGGATCTGTGGAGCAAGAGGCAGTGACACAAACATGCAACTCATGCTGCTGGCTGTGCTATAAAGACAGTCCTCTGTCTCTGACCCGAGTGCCACGTCTTCTGCCAATGTCTGGCAGACTGTGATGGGCTGTCAGCTTTCAAGTAGGGTAAAATCTCAGATTCTTCACAGTTCTTGGCAGTTGTTGCTGACAAGAATGGATGCTGGCACAGACTTTTGTACTTTTTGGATCAAAAAGGGCTTAGGGGCTATAAGAAGATCTCCTGGGATCTGATAGCATATGCTCTTGTCCAAGTGGTGGGTGTGGAGGAAAAGGGGTTAATTAAACTTTTAGAGGATGAGCAGGAAGGCCAGGACTGAAACGAGCTGTCCAGCGGTGCTCTGGCTATCAATCACTCTGCCTGGCAATGCTGCACATCCCCTCACCTCTCTGATGAGAGGCAATGTGGCTGTGGCACAGTAAAGGAGTCCCCAGAGCCTAAACAAATGAAGTTGGCAATGAGGATCTAGAGCTTTGGGTGACTGAATAGTTCATTAAGTTGAGCCATGAACAGCCAGCAGGCCACTTAGAACTAAAAGTGTGCCTTGCTTACTGGCATAGAGCTGCTCTCCTGCTGTGCATCTCCAATCCCTCCCCTCACCCTCTACCCAGACATCTGCTTTAAGAAGGAGGATGATTATATTATGGGTAGGCTGAGGTCCCCCAGTCCCCAAGAGAGACTAAAGGCCTTATGCACCCAATTATGCTGGGGAGCTTCAGGGAGGGAAGGGACTCCAACTTTTATGGCTCTGGATACAGGCACCCAGGTACCATCATACCTGGTCCTGTGCTGGGAGGAAGTATCAGATCAGCCAATGGAATTTGGACAGGATCCACAGTGGGAAAGAGATAGATGCCACCCAATGGATGGAGCCCTTCAGGCCAATTCAAAGTACTGTTGTTTTGACATTTGAATGTATGAATGCGCATGTTACATTTACTTACACTTCCCAAACTTACAGAGTGCCAGAGGAGATTCTCCCCCCATCAGGAAGAGCTACAGGTAGAGAAATGCCACCATGAGAAGCTCCCCTGCCTCCCCTCCCTGTGAAGAACGAAAAATGGAAGCAGTCACTCTGCTCAGTGGGCAGAACTCAAGGCCATTCCCCATAGCTTTGGCTCATGTTCCCACAAATGGATCTTATATATTGATGTGTCACCCAAGGCCTAGTGGTTTGACTTGCCTCTGAACCATCTGGGCAACTCATCCAGATGTCCACACATCCAGATGCTCTCTGATGAGACCCCTGGACTCCAGCTGCTGCTGGAGCCTGCACCACCCAGACCACTGCTGCTGCCTTGGTCCATCCTGGTGCACGGACACAGCAAAAAGAACTCCACCTCTGAAGCGGAGTCACCACCAAACTTGTGACTCCAACCAGAAGGTGACACGTTGGTCCCGTGGTGAGAGAAGCCACATCACAGACTGCTGCCCCAACCCACTCCTGGCAGATGGACTACTTTCAACCTTTGACCTTCTCTCAGGACTCCACACTCCCGGGAACAATTTTTGTCTGGATTTCAGTGTTAACATTCCAGATCACCTGACTGACTCTGGTCATACCACCTCAACCCTTGAAATGAACCCATGCTGTGTGTTTGGTTTCCCATCCTATTTGCAGCCTGATCATGGTTCATCTTTTATGACAAACACTGAGGAACGATGGGCTCAAAGTCGAAGTACTCCATAGACTTTCCACTCCTCTCTACCATCCACAGCCATCTGGTATCGTGATGCCCTGAAAAAGTGTCCTGAAAAAAATCAACTCAAAAAGATTTCTCAGGCACCTGGGTGGCTCAGTGGCTGAGTGTCTGCCTTCAGCTCAGGTCGTGATCCTGGGGTCCTGGGATCGAGTCCCACATTGGGCTCTCTGCTCAGTGAGGAGCCTGCTTCTCCCTCTGCCTATGTCTCTGCCTCTCTCTGTGTCTCTCATGGATAAATAAAATCTTTAAAAAATATAAAATATATATATATATATTTTTTTTAATCCTCTTTGCTTAACCTCCTGGAGCACATAATGTAGCACAGCAGTCCGTTCACTGAACGTGGCTGCTCCCAGATAAGGACCATCTTCTCACAGCCATTTCCTGGGTAATGACCAGAGCCAACAGGACTGGGGTAGGGGCAGCAGGGGTGGGGGCGCATATACAGACCAACGTGAAATCCTGTGATTCCACCCTGGTCATTTCCTTGTATAATGCTTCTTTCTTTCCTCTACAGAAACCCCCCTACCAGCCTAACTGGTATATCCTCCATGAGACAAGTAGACAATAGGGGCTTAAGGGATTTGAATCCTGGTTCAGCTACCTGGATTCTCTTGCTCAGCTGACCAGACTCTAAATCACAAGAATAAGGATAATTGAATACACTGTAGGTCACAGTGGGGAACATAATGTCTCTCTGAGAGTTTTATAAAAACTCCCTTCAGGGGGATGCCTGGCTGGCTCAGCTGATGGAATGTGCGACTCTTGATCTTGGGGTTGTGAGTTTGAACCAACCACATTGGGTGTAGAGATTACTTAAAAATAAAATCTTTAAAAAAAAAAAAAGTCCCTTCAGGGAGCTGATTAGAAGAAAAGTAAAATTATAGCTACTGGAATGAGACATAACAATTTTTGTAGAGGTGAAGGGAGAGAAATAACCTCAGCACTTACACACAAAACAACTATACCCCAGGAAATACAGGTGGAGAGGATCACTCATTAGAGATCTTTTGTCTTTCAGAACTACCTGCCCCTACGAAAGTCCTCATGAATCAAAACCACCTGCTGAGTTTCTCTCTATTCTAAGCACCTCCATTTACTGGTACCTGAATCTGCCAACTCCTGAAAGATGGCTCTGACCAGGATATGATCACCGATATGATCACCGTCACTAGAACGGTCTATCAGAAACCTATCTCAGCTTCTATGCCTCCCATGCAAAATACCTGTCAACATTTCTAGGTGTCTTCTCCACCTGCCCCCCCCCCCCCCCCCCAGCCATCCCGTGGGACAAAAGCCACTCAGCTGGTAGCATAGACAAACAAGACAGATCAGACTGACTGCCCTCAGGCAGTCCCTCCAAAAACAAGTTCCAAATGCAATGGTGTGTACTCAAGTGAAAAACCTAATGCTTACTAGCTGGCCAAAGGTTACACTGGAGGCCTCGACGCTTTGTATTCTCTGAGCCACAAGGGTCCTAGTCATAAACTGTAAAGGAATTTCTTTCCAAGGATACCATGTGCACCCCCAGGCCTATGATTTTTGGAGAAGTCAGTATTATTAACTTGACTTCTTCCCCAAAACACTTTTATTTCCATCTTAGACCTGCAGGTGCTTTTTAAAAGACCATGAGCAAGCTCTCAGGTAACCAACCAGCAGACCAACAGTGGCAATCACTCCAAAACTAATCTTACTCAGGAGGAGCTTCCAGGAAGATTACCTGGCTCATTAAGTGTACCCTACAATGAGTTTTCTAATTAGAAAAATGGTGGTATTAAATCTGTCCCCCGTTTTAGCTAAAGTGATCAGTAAAACTGCTTTGCAGTACAGGGCATTCAGGTCAGGATCACTTATCAGCCAGGCTTGTTATGGATGACAGAATCATTCTAGACTACAGAATATAGATATAAACATCCTTAAGATAGAGCAAATAGAATTCAGCAATATATACAAAGAATTATAGGTCATGACCAAGTGAAGTTTCTTCCAAGGAAGAAAAGCTAGTTCAATACTCAAAAAGTAATCAATGTAATCTACCACGTTAAAAGGCTAGAGACGAGGTGCATGAGTGCCTCAGTAGGTTAGGCACCTGCCTTTGGCTCAAGTCATGATCCCAAAGTGCTGCGATAGAGCCCTACACCAGACTACCTGCTCAATGGGAAATCTGCTTCTCCCTCTGCCCCTCACCTTGTTCATGCTCTCTCTCCCTGCCTCTCAAATAAATAAAATCTTTTTAAAAAATTTTTAAAAGAAAAGTTTAAAGAAGAAAAATCACATTAATGCAAAAAAAGAAAAAACCATATGACAAATGTCTACATCCAGTCATGATAAGAACTCTCCAAAAAATAGGAATAGAGGGGACTATCTCAACTTCATAAAGCACATCCACAAAAAAAAAAAAAACCCATAGCTAACATTATACTTAATGGTGAAAGACTAACTGCCTTCCCCTCAAGATGAGGAACAATGCAAGGATATCTACTCTCATCACTCTTTTAATTTTGTTTTTACTCTCATCACTCTTATTCAACACAATACTGGAAGTTCTAGCCAATGCAATATGACAAAAAAAAGTAAATAAAAAACACATAAATCAGAAATAAAACTGTACCTATTTGCAGATTTTAACATGACTATCTGTAGAGAAAATCCAAAGGAATCTACAAGAAAAAAATACTTCTAGAAAAAGTGAGTTCAGCAAAGTCACAGATACAAGAAAAACATACAAAAACCAACTGTATTTCTACACACTAGCAATGAACACATGCATACAATTAAAAATACTATACCATTTGCAACCACTCAAAAGCAAATATTTCAGTATAAATCTAACATGGGACACCTGGGTGGCTCAGCGGTTGAGGGTCTGCCTTCAGCTCAGAGCATGATCCTGGAGTGCTGGGATTGGGTCCCACATCAGGCTCCCTGCATGGCCTGCCTCTGCCTATGTCTCTGCCTCTGTGTGTGTGTGTGTCTCTCATGAATAAGTAAATAAAATCTTTTTAAAAAAATAAGTATAAATCTAACAAAACATGTACAGGACTTATATGCTAAAAAATACAAAGTACTGATTAAATAAAAAAGGTCAAAATAAATGTTAGAACATAAGGAGTTCATACATTAGAAAACTTGAGAATAAATATATCAATTCTCCCCACGCTGATATACGAATTTAATACAATTCCTATCAAAATCACAAAATGATTTTTTTGTAGACATACACACTATTGCAAAATTTATATGAAAAAATAAAGGAACCAGAATAGCTAGAACAATTTTGAAAAAGAGGAATAAAGTTGGAGGAATCTGTTTACCCACTTTCAAGACTTCTTATATAGCTATGGTAATCAGGTCTATGTGGTATTAATGGAGGAACAGATGCATATACCAATAAAACAGAGAGAAAACCCAGTAAAAGACCACATAAATATGCACAACAGAGTACTGATAAAGGTGAAAAGCAGTAGAGGAAAGATATTTTTTCAACATGGTGCTGAAGCAATTAGACATCAGAGTTTTGGAAAACAAACAAACAAAAAAAAAGAACCTCAAGTGAGTAGGGGAGATGGGTTAAGGGATGCATTTGCTGTGATGAGCACTGGGTGTCATATGTAAGTAATGAATCAAATTCTAAATCTGAAACTAATAAATACACTGTGTGTTAACTGGAATTTAAATAAAAACTTGAAAAAAAAGAACCTCAATCCAAGTCTTACACCATATACAAAAATTATGTGATTTGTATTATTTGCATTTATTAAATGCAAAACCATAAAACTTACCAAAAAAAGAGGGGGAAATTTTCAGGATGTAGGACTAGGCAAAGAGTCATTAGATGCCAGAAGTGTGATCCATAAAAGGAAAAATTGGTAAGCTGGATTTCACTCAAAATTTTTAAAAACTTGTGTTCTATGAAAGACTCTATAAAAGGATGAAAAGAGGGATGCCTGGGTGGCTCAGTGGTTAAGCATCTGCCTTTGGCTTGGGGCATGATCCTGGAGTCCCGGGATTGAGTCCCACATCGGGCTCCCTGCATGGGGCCTGCTTCTCCCTCTGCCTATGTTTCTGCCTCTCTCTCAATCTCAATCTCTCTCTCTCTTTCTCTCTCTGTCTTTCATGAACAAATAAATAAAATCTTTTTTAAAAAAAAAAGGATGAAAAGACAAGCTAAAAACAGTGAGACAATATTTGCCAACCATATATACAACAAAGAACCAGTACCCAGAATACATAAAGAACTCTCAAAACATTGAAAAAATACAACTAAAACATGTACAACAACACAAAGAGACATTTTACAGAAGAGATATACAGATGGCAAAAAGCACATGAAAATATGTTCAACATCATTAGCCATTAGGAAATGCAAGTTAAAATCACAATGAGATACGGCTACAAATCAAAATCCCTAAAAGGAAAGAAAGTAATAACATCAAAGGCTGGCAAGGATGTGGAAAAATTGGATCTTTCATTCATTGCTAGTAAAAATGTTCACAAAAAATCTGTATATGAATGACGAGTGGCAGCTTTATTGGTAATGGCCAAAAAGTGGAAACAATATAAATGTCCTTCAGCAGACAGACTAAATGCACCAATCAAGACAGGGTGACTGAATGGATTTAAAAAAAAAAAAAAGAAGAAGAAGAAAAACTAGACCCATCTCTATATGACCTACGAGAGACTCACAACGGTTCCAAAGACACACAGAATGAAAGTGAAGGAATAGAAGAAGATAGTCCATGCAAATGGAAATGAAAAGCTGGAGTAGCAATACACATATCAGACAAAAGAGAATTTAAAACAAAAAATGTAACAAAAGACAAAGAGGAATATTACATAATGATGAAGGGGTCAATCCAACATAGGATATAACATTCATAAATATTTATGGGCCCAACATAGGAGCCCCTAAACATATAAAGCAAATATTAACAGACAAAGGGAGAAATTGATAATAATACCATAATAGTAGGAGACTTTAATACCCTACTTACATTAATGAATATATCATCCAAAGAGAAAAATCAATCAGAAAACATTGGCCTTAAACAACACATTAGGCCAGATGGACTATACAGATAGACCATTTCATCCAAAGGCAGAGAATACGTTCTTTTCAAGTGCATATGAAACATTCTCTAGGATAGATCACATGTTGACCTACAAAATAAGTCAAAATAAATTCAAGAAGATGAAAACCCAGGGGTGCCTGGGGTGCCTCAGTGGGTTAAGTGTCTGCCTTCGGCTCAGGTCATGATCTCAGAGTTCTGGGATAGAGTCCCACAATGGCCTCCCTGCTCAACAGTGGGGGGTGGGGGGGCTGCTTCTCCCTCTCCCTCTGCTCCTCCCCACCACTCAAACTCTAGCTTTCACTCTGTTCTCTCTCTCTCAAATAAATAAAATCTTAAAAAAAAAAAAAATGAAAATCCTATCAAGAATCTTTTCTGACTACAACGGTATGAAACTAAAAATCAGTTATAAGAAAATTGGAAAAAACACAAACACATGGAGACTAAATAACCAATAAGTCAAACAAGGAAATCAAAAAATACCTGAAACAAATGAAATGGTAACATAATTTTCCAAAATCTATGGGATACAGCAAAGGCAGTTCTAAAAGGAAACTTCATAGCAATGCAGGCCTACATCAATAAAGAAGAAAAATCCCAAATGAACAGTCTAAACTGAAGAGAACCAGAAAAAGAAGAAACAAAGTCCAAATTCAGTAGAAGAATAAAAATCAGAGAATTTAAAAATAGCAACAAAAAAAAGAAAAAGATGAACAAAACTAAAAGCGGGTTATTTGAAAAGATAAACAAAATCAAGCTTTTAGTAAGACTAATTCATCCAAAAAAAACAAAACAAAGAAAGGATCCAAATAAATTCAGAAATGAAAGAGAACTTACAACTGATAACACAGAAATACAAAGGATCGGGACACCTGGGAGGCTCAGCAATTGAGCATCTGCCATCGGCTCAGGGCATCATCCTAGGGGTTCCAGGATCAAGTCCCACATCAGGCTTCCTGTGAGGAGCCTGCTTCTCCCTCTGCTTGTGTCTCTGCCTCTCTCTCTCTCTGCATCTCTCCTGAATAAATAAATAAAATCTTTTAAAAAAATAAAAAAGAAATACAAAGGATCAAAGAGAGTACTTTGAACAATTATATGCCAACAAACTGGAAAACCTAGAAGAAATGGATAAATTCTAAGAAACATACAACCTTCCAAGGCTGACTCACAAAGAAATAGAAAATATGAATAAACTGATTATATGTAATGAAATTGAACGAGTAACTTTAAAACTCTCAAAAAACCAAAAATTCTCAAACAGATCACTTCACAGATGAATTCTACCAACATTTAAGGAAGAGTTAGTACCCACCCTTTGCAAATTATTCCAAAAAATTGAAAAGGATGACATATTTCTAAAATCACTTAATGAAATTCAGCATTGCTATGATAACAAAACCAGATAGATACTACAAAAAAGGAAAATTACAGGTCAATACCCTTGATGAACACGCATCATGCAAAAATCCCAAGCAAAATATTAACAAACCCAATTCAACAATACCTTAAAAGACCATACACACAATCAAGTGGGATTTATTTTAGGCATGCAAGGATAGTTTAACATTATTTTTCCCCATTTTCTCTTCCTCTGTCTCTTTAACTCACTTTGAAGAGTTTATACAAATCAATGTGATACAGCAAATCCACAAATTGAAAGATAAAAATCATGATCATCTTGATAGATGTAGGAAAAGCATTTAACAAAATTCAACATCTCTTTATAACAAAAACTCTCAATGAAGTGGGGAGACACAATAAAGGCCATATATAATAAACCAACAGTTAATATAATAATGAAAAGGTTTTCCCTCCATTAAACAATTTATCACAACACTACATCCACTATAATCAAAGTGATGCTGTTTATAGACATTATATAAACATTTTTATTGAGAACTGCTATTAAAAACAAGTATTTACTTGACTTTTTTCCAATTGCTTCCACATTATAATGGCCAAGTTTATGTAACCAGTAATAAAGTTGCAAAAGCTCTTTTTTTTTTTTTTTTAAGATTTTATTTATTTATTCATGAGAGACACACACAGAGAGAGAGGCAGAGACACAGGCAGAGGGAGAAGCAGGCTCTACGCAGGGAGCCCGACATGGGACTCAATCCCGGGACTCCAGGATAACATCCTGGTCAGAAGGTGAGCGCTAAGGATCCCTGGGTGGCGCAGCGGTTTGGCGCCTGCCTTTGACCCAGGGCGCGATCCTGGAGACCCGGGATCGAATCCCACGTCAGGCTCCCGGTGCATGGAGCCTGTTTCTCCCTCTGCCTGTGTCTCTGCCTCTCTCTCTCTCTCTCTCTGTGACTATCATAAATAAATAAAAATTAAAAAAAAAAAATTTTAAGAAGGTGAGCGCTAAACTGCTGAGCCACCCAGGGATCCACTTTTGTTTTTTTTTTTTTTTTGTTTGTTTGTTTTTAGTGCATTATCTCAAAATAATGTTTTTAAAAATGGCATTATCTCCAAAAGTATTATCAGCCAAAATACCTGTCATCAGATTTTAATATTTCTAATTTTCTTGTTGAAAGGCAATACAAAAGCTCACTGGAGGGGCTCCTTAGTGGCTCAGTGGCTAAGCTCCTGCCTTCAGCTCAGGGTGTGGTCCCGGGGTCCTGAGATTGAGTTCTGCCATCAGGTTCTCCCCAGGGTGCCTGCTTCTCCCTCTGCCTGTGTCTCTGCCTCTTTCTGTGTGTCTCTTGTGAATAAATAAATAAAATCTTTTTAAAAAAAAAAAAAGCTCAATAGAAAATTCACCTGACAACCTAGTTTCAACGCATTAACCAAGGGTCTGTCATGTGCAAGTAGGAGCTAGGGAAACAGGCAAAATGAAAATGTAGATTTAGAAGAGTTTATACTTCTAATGAGGTTGAATAAGAACTACAGTACTGAACTCAAGATATCTTCCTAAGGTGCTTCATTACTCCTATCCATAATCCTAAGTATTTCTAAACAGGATACAGGAGTCTCAGCAGCGTTTATGTTTACTTAGGTTTAAGTAAGTCTTCTCTCCTCTACTCCCAGCTAGAATAGGACACTTCTCCACCACAACCCCCTGCTCCTAAGCCCTGGTCTCCAAGTCTCAGCTCAGCCCAAACCATGTTAACTAGACAGAAACAGGACTCAGGAAAGGAGTGGCTTATACACAAATAGGTCACACACAGGCTTCACTCACACCCAGCTTGCTACAAGCCCTCCCAATATAAACCCAAAAGGAACTAAAGAATGGCAGAGGGGAAGGGCTGGTTAAGATGTGCAGATGCCTGGCCCCCAGAAAAGGAGTTATGCCATCAGAAAAGTTAAAGAGACAGAGGAAGAGAAAATGGAGGAAAATAATAAAAAGAGGGAAAGGAGAGAAAAGCCAAGCTGCGTTCTCATCCCATCTCAGCTCTTACCTCCCTCTGCCTTCACAAAACAAACGCCCCCAACTCTGCCCACCTCCTACCCCAGAAGTTATTTCCAAGTGCTTCCTTTCCTTTAAAACATACTAATTTCCTCCCACCTTTGCTTGAGTCTTGCCTCAGGAATCACATTCCAAGAAGTGAAAATAAATACCAAATGGATGTAATTCATCATTTGTGAGTACTCCAGCCCTTGCCTTCTAGTAAAGCTTTACTGTAACTGTAGTCCATTTTTTTTTTTAATGATTAGGTTGCTTTTAGAAATTAGAGGTTTAGCTTATATCAAGAAACCTAATATTAAACTACTATTCACACTCACTGGGCAAGAACAGCTTTCACTTGTTAACATACCTTGCCCATCTAGCTTTACACTGAGACCCAGTAGCTGTGAGTAGTTGAAATAGGCACCCCAAGGATGTAAGGACAGGTTGCAACAATGACAAGAGCATCTCTATGAATGGGGACAGTTAATTAGGCTGCATAGGGGCTCATCAGGTTCCCCATCTTCCCTTAATATTTCAGGTGTTCTGTTTCCAGCTGGGAGTGACACAAAGAGATTACATGGTCTTTGCACCAGAATTCATCTACTAAAGTAGGCTAAAGGCTATTTACCATAGCCTATAGTTGCACATTCAGTTCTTTTTTTTTTTTTTAAGACTTTATTCATTTATTCATGAGAGACAGAGAGAGACAGAGAGAGAGAGAGAGAGAGAGAGAGAGGCAGAAACACAGGCAGAGGACGAAGCAGGCTCCACGCAGGGAGCCTGACATGGGACTTGATCCTGGGTCTCCAGGATCCCGCCCTGGGCTGAAGGCAGCGCTAAACCGCTGAGCCAACTAGGCTGCCCTCAGTTCTAATAAACTTTGTTTCCAAGTTCACGGCTAATCAGAATGACTACATTTCACAGAAAGCAAAGAACTCTATTCATCACCTGCTATTTGCTCAGAGCCTAAGGAGTTCCAGGGACTTTGAGACAGAGTACTGACCAATACAAGGTGATCCCTATTTTCCCTGCTCATATAGGGGAGAAAGATCAGACAAAAAAATAAATGAATAAAAATGATTATAAATAAAATTACTGCAAAGTGTGCTAATTGCTAGCAAGGATATAAACATAGCTGAGGAACCTGCATTTTCTGGGGATGTGAAGAGCAATTTCCTTTCCAATGCTATGGAAATGTAGGAATAAAAATTCATAATTTAGGGGATCCCTGGGTGGCTCAGCGGTTTAGTGCCTGCCTTTGGCCCAGGGTGCAATCCTGGAGTCCCGGGATCGAGTCCCACGTCGGGCTACCGGCATGGAGCCTGCTTCTCCCTCCTCCTGTGTCTCTGCCTCTCTCTCTCTCTCTATCATGAATAAATAAATAAATAAATCTTTTTTAAAAAATTCATAATTTATTGACCCCTCAATATGCTCTAAAATTTACCTTAGAAAATAAATCTCAAGACACTGGCTTATTATCACCTCTTTATTTTAAAATCCAAATGTCATTCCAATTGCCTAGAATAGAAACAGTAAATGGAGGCCTTAAGGGAGCATTTCTGTAAGTGGAAATTACCCAAAATGAGTCCCTGAGGAATGAGAGAAGGAAGCAGGACGCGGGCTGAAGAATATGCCCAGCTATTTCAAAACCTGGCCTAAAAAATAATAATAATAAAATAAAATAAAATAATAAAAAAAAAACCTGGCCTAAGATGAGCCCCATGCAAGCAAGGAAAATCACTTAGCACCCTGCTCCCTGGGACCTACAATCCTTACTAGTTACATACTTAAGTTGCATTAAGGAACTTTTGTGGACTCACCCCAGCACAGAAACACCATGCGGAAAATTGGTTATGGGTTTGTTGTTGGTGGTGTTGTTTTTAGGAAAGTGGAGTATATTCCAAACAAGTAAGCAACAAATCAACTCCACTTAAACCGGCGATTGCCAAGTTAAAACATTAGCCTTGCTTTCTGCGGTGTCCAGACAAAACTACATCACATCAACCAATCTTCGAGGAATATAAAGTACATTGTCGGAGTTACCTAATCTTCTCAAGTGTGCTAAACACAATAACCTAATGTTAAAACCTATGGACTTTAAGGTACACTTGACTATAAATCTGACCCATGCAGACAATAATCTGAATTTCCATCAAGAAATCTGTAAGCACTAAATGATGGAACAAAAAAAGAATCCAGACTTCATCTGTACCCCAGAGGGGGAAAAGAACAGCTTTGAATTGTCACTTTGGGGGGGGGACCCTACATTCCTTAAGATTCAAATGTAATCTCCCCAAATTTAACTCCAAACTTTTTGTTGACACTTGTTTGGCTTTGCTTTCTCTGCCAAAATTATTCACAGACTGAAGCCTCCAGATCTGCTGTCTGCTACTGCATCTCCACTTCTTCCCAAACATTTTATAAAGGCTGGACTACCACTAGTTAGGAAGTTGTATCTGAAAACTTCCAACTGGCCTTTCTTTCTAAACACCTGTCAAAAAAAAAAAAAAAAAAAAAAAACACCTGTCACTGTAAATGAGGGGAGGGGAAGAGGACTTATAGTCTAGTCCTCTTGATGCAAACTGGAGGAATGACCTCGAGAGAATTTTCCATCCATTTCCTCCCTTCACCCAGCTTTGGAACCACCAGAAAATTCTCATCAACCTCAAATTCTGGCATCCACCTGTGCTGCTCTTTCTGTCCCCATAGAGAACATCAGCCTCCGTGACAGCTTTGCAAAGATGAGCCTCCCCTCGGTCTCATCAGTCTGTGCCTAACAGCCTCTGGCTTCCCATCTCAAAAAAAAAAGTCAAAATCCCCAAAGTTCCTATAAAGCGCAGGCTCTGCATCATCTAGCCGGCCTGCGCCCCTTTAACTCTGCGGCCCCTTTAACTCTTTTACCCTTTGACTCCACTCCTCGCTCACACTTCAACCCTTATTTACTGCCTGGAACCCTCCTTCCCCTCCTCGAGGTTTGTTTGTTTTTTTTTTGTTTGTTTGTTTGTTTTTCCCAAGTGTTGTCTTCCCTTAACCCTCCACCTCCCGTGGGAAACTGTAAGCTTCCAACTCCCTAACCCCCTAACAATCTACTTATTTCACTCTCGTCCCCAACATAAGTGGCAGGAATGTAGGTTTCCTTAACTGCTGTGACCTCACGGTCTAAACGAGGGCAAGTCGGGCAGCAAAGAGCTCAGTAAACATTTACGAACGAAGAAGGGCCACTCACTTAACAGATACCTGCTGGGAACCGGCTCCAGGTCAGGTTTGTTAAGACAAGACGGGGGCACGGGCTCTACGGCACCCGGTGGAGCAATTCACGACCAAACGCGCGGGGCAGGGCTGCAGCTGGGCTGCCGCGGCAGGTCGGAGCGCGCCAAGCTCGGGCGGAGCAGGAGGCCGCGGCTCCCGCATCCCCCGACCGCGCAGGGCGCAGGCGCGGCCCCGGGGCATCCCCGGACCCTCCCGGGGCCTGCGGGGCGACCCGTCCGGAGGCGCGACTTCCGGGAGACACGAGACACGGAGACGTCTCTGCCCTTCGGCCGCCGCCCGCTCCACCCCGCCCCCGGCCCCCCCTCGGCCCCCGGCCCCGGGCCCGGTTCCGGCTCCCTCCCGCCCCCGCCCACCCGGCGCCCCCCCACCTGCTCCCGGCGTCCCGTTCGGCTCCGCACTGCGAGCGCGCGGGCGAGCAAACCCACGTGGGCTCGGGCGAGTCGGGCTGCGCCGCGGCGCTGGCCACGCCCCCCGGCTGGAGCCGGCTGCTGATTGGCTGCCCGGCGCTGGCCCGGGAGCCGCCCGGGAGCCGCCTGCGGCTGCGCCTCTAAAGGCGCTGCCAGTCGAGCCCTGCGCTGCCGCGTCCCGCTCTTCCCCGCCGCGCCGGCCGTCCCGGAGGCTCGCGACCCCGCCAGCATGTCTCAGGTAGAAGGCTTGCCGCGCCCGGGGCCGCGGGGGACGAGGCACCCCCAGGCACGGCTCCGCGGGCTCCCCGCCCTCCGGCCCCGCCGCGCCTGCTGGCCCCGCGCCCAGCTCCGACTCCCTGCGCGGAGCCCGGGAGCGGAACTTAGGGACGCGGACGCCGCTGCGCACCCGCAGCTGCTGCAAAGTTGCGGGTGGGGCGGGCCCGGCGGGGAAGCCGGATCAGGGGTCGGAGGGGAGGGTCCTGGGTGGAAAGACGATAGGTAGGAGAGCTCCGTGGACTGAAGGAGCGAGGGGACCAAGTTCTCCATCCGGGAGGTACTGCCCGGGCAGCAGTAGGGACGCCTTGCGGAGAGGAGAAGTAAGGAAGTAAGTCCTGGCTGACCGCTTGGAGGTCAGGGCACGTAGGGGCTGAGCGTGCAGCGGGCAGGAAGGGGAGGGCTTGGGGACAGATAACCCAGAGGCCTTTTCCCTTCTTCCAGCACAGCCGCTTTTTTTTTCGGAGATGGAGTTGTGAGGCATGACCTCTGATCCGTCTCACCTCCCTCCAGTCCGAACAGTGGGATAGAGGTCAGCGCTGAACGCGCAGTCCCGGGGGCTGCTGACACCGCCGCCCCCAGACCCCGTGCCCCTCTCACCTGATTCGAACCCGCCGTGACCCCGGCCTGACCCAGGAGTGGTCAGGCAGTGACCACGCTGGTTCTTTTCAGGGAAGTACATGCTAACTGCAGGCACTCCTGGCCTGCTTCCTTCACCACTGTGTTCCTAGCCCCCGGCACATGGTGCGGTGAGAGCGTCCAGTACCTAGTTGTCCATCAAATGAGTGAACCGATGTGCTTCCCCTCCTTGTTTTGCTGGATCTTTCTGCCTGCCCTGTTGGGAAGATAAGACACTGCTTTTCCTCACGGGCATGGCAGGAGCGCTGCCTTTCCCACGCGTCTCTCCCCATTACTGAGCTCTATTTAGCCCTCTCCTCTCCCTCATGTTTAGGCTGAGTTTGACAAAGCTGCCGAGGATGTTAAGCACCTCAAGACCAAGCCAGCAGATGATGAGATGTTGTTCATCTACAGCCACTACAAACAAGCAACTGTAGGTGACATAAACACAGGTATGCTGAGATGAGCTTGGGAAGGCCCCTACTCATCAAAGCAGGCCCAGCAGCCTTGATGAGTGCTAGTACTCTTAATCTGTGGGAACTGCACACTCAAAACCACCCAGAGTCCGACTCTTCAGGTGGGACATGGTAATGGCCCATGGGGTCCTCCCCCAAAGATCATGTTCCTGAATGGGGCTCATAGACCCTGCACTGTTCTTGGTGGCTCAGGTACCAGAATTCAAATCCTAGTTTTGGAAGGGCTTTACCAGTTATCACCAGCATTTTCTATCAGCTTGGGAGGAAGCAGAGAGACCCCAGCCTGGAAGAGATGTGGTCCAAGCTGTCAACTCTGTAGCAGCTCTGTTACTAGACAGAGCTTTGTAGCAACTCTGTTGTAGCAGCAAGTAGCAGCTCTGTTGAACCATACTACTTCCACCCCAGATAGGCAGGATCAAAGTCAGAGCACTTGGCAGCTGGGCCAAGTTCAGATATCAGGAGCAGAGAAGCAGCTGGCTTCCTGTGGCAGATCAGTAGCGTTTTTGCTGACCATGGTTCCTCCTGACTGTTTCTTCCATATTGAAAACTCTTGGAACAGATTTTGATGCATAGTTTAGACTACAGTATTCTGAATATAGTCTTTCCTGCTTTGGACAGTTTTTATTCTGCCTCCTAAATGCTTGAAACTCAGGTGTGTGCTGGGCAACAGCATGATGCAATCTATGCAGGGACTCAGAGGCAGTGGCCGTGGCAGCCTAGAAGGAGGTCACTCCACTCCTCTGTTCAGGAGGAGGGTGAGTATGGCCAGTTCCACTATACTTGGGGTGGGCAGTGGAGCAAGTGGGTGCCTGCGAGCCATCTGGAAGCAGGAAATGGTGCCCAGAGCTAAGGATTATGAGCAGTGCCAAATCAAAGTTACCAGGAAGGGCTTAGCTGAGAGAGGCTTTGGGGCAAAGGTGAGTTCTATGTTGGGTTTATAAACTCTATATTCTCCTAAGGAGGAGGAGAGATGAAGTGAGGGTGACCAGAGGGGCTGAGATGCTTTTCTGCCAAACAAGATTTTCCCAGACACTGGCCTCTGCCCTGCTTTTACATGATGAGTATGTGGACTGGCTTGGGGAAATCTGTCGCTTCCTGACTGGGAAAGCATCAGCTCATTCTAGGGCTGCACTGTCCCAATACAGTCACTACTAGCCACATGTGGCTATCTAAATTTAAATTGAAAATAGTTAAGTAAAATCCAGAGCTCAGTCCTCAGTTGTACAAGCCACATATCAAGTGCCACAAGTGACCAGTGACCCTGAATTAGTGCAAATGTGCATTTCCATCATCACAGAAAGGGTGGTTGGAGTGTGCTCGCACTTCCTAGATAATGACTCTGTAGGTGCCTTTTCAAGCATCCCTGGGAATGCTTCTCTGAAAGCACCTGGGGAGTCTTGATGTTTCTCAGACACCGTGGTCCAGGCCTCGGGCACTGAGATTGCTCCTCTTGCCTTTTTTTCTCAGCATGGCAGTAAAATAGGTCAGCAGGGAAGTAGTGAGTGTGTTCCCAGGTGCCGCTGATGACAGGTCTTGAAGCATAAAATCATGATATAACCTAAAGAATACTTTGCCTTTGGGGCGGGGCGAGGGGACGCCCACAAATTAACAAGAATTAGACTAACAATTTGGTAGAAAAATGGGGCCAGGATATGAACAGACTGTTCACAGAAAGAGCCGCCAGAAAACTGATAGCAGTAACAACTGAAGGAGAGAAATTGGGTGGCTGAGAGCATGGGTGGGAGGGAAGCTTTATGGTATTCCCTTTATAGCATTTGAATTTTAAGCCTTATGAAGGTTGTAGTATTTGTTTAAATGGAGAAATTTTGGAGTTATTTAACTTCTTTTTTTTTTTAAGATTTTTATTTATTTATTCATGGTAGACATAGAGAAAGAGAGAGGCAGAAGGAGAAGCAGGCTCCATGCTGGGAGCCCGATGTGGGACTCGATCCTGGGACTCTAGGATTGCGCTCTGGGCCAAAGGCAGGCGCTAAACCACTGAGCCACCCAGGGATCCCCGGAGTTATTTAACTTTTAAGACAAAGACTGCCTAGAAATGAGAACAGTTTTCTCCCTGTTTCCTCTAGAGCTTAAATTTGGATTTCTGTACATCTGGGTTTCTGAAGGCAGAACCCACTGTTAGACCCACTTAACAGAGCCAGGGAGCAATAATGTTCTCCATTAGACCTTGAAGCAGATCTAATGTCTTTTCCTTCTCTTGTTTCAGAACGGCCTGGGATGTTGGATCTCAGAGGCAAGGCCAAGTGGGATGCCTGGAATCAGCTGAAAGGTAATTGTTCCTACCTAATCCATTTCCCTAGTCTGTGAAGCCCAGGGATAAAATATTCTCCCTTATGGAGTGTAAGGGATGAGGAGAGAAAACAGAGTGGATTAAGCACATGCTAGAAACCAGCCTGACCCGGCCAGAGTAGAAAAAAAACTGGGCCACCTACTTTTTCTCCTAATACCATGTCTACCTTCTCCAAGAGCACCATCTCTGAGCAGTGGTATCACCTGGAGAGGAGGGACTGGGGACCAGGTTACTTAAAAACAGACTGGGGTGGAGTGGGGGTGAAATAGTTGGCCTGGGCTTTATATGTATTCACAAGAAGGAGTGGTTTCCTGCCCATACCTTCCTCTTCTTCACAAGGCCGGACAGTGACCCCATCCCCACCCCCACCCCCCAGCTCAAGCAGCCCTCCCCAGCTCCTTTGCAACCAGAAAGGCACATAAAGGAAAGGAATGAGCTAATGTGTGGCAAGCTGTTGGCACATCGTAGGCCCCATGAATGGAGCTATTATATGCTAAGCAACAGCAGCCAAGAAGTATCCCAGCTCCGACTTCATCACGTGCCACCTGCGGCAGCGAGACCCAAAAGTTGGCACTGAAGTCCCTGCCAGCTTTTGTGTTCTCACTAGCTAGTTTCTGAATAAGTCCTCTGTCTTCCTGCAAATGAAAAACCCTTGGATTCAAAAAAGGCCAGAATACAATAAATACACTCCTAGGATTTGCAAGTAACTAGAACAGGAATGCCCATCTGACTGCCCATTGTCACTGGCCATTCGTACATCAGCGTCCAGGCACTCTGCAGTGCTTCAGAAAGCTCTCCGATCCCCAGTGTCTCTCCTCCACTGCAGAATCCAGGAAACTGGGTATTACTGCCTCTGAGGGACATGGTCTGTGCCCTTTGGACTGCAGTGTAAAAGTGAAGATCTGCCTCCTTTTCCTGCACGAGCCAGCTGCTTTTGCTCAGAGTTCTCAAAAATTTTCTCACAGCTTCTCTCCAGGGAGAATAGGGTGCCTGGCTTTTCTTTTTCACCACCAGCTTAAATCTCTGATAGAAAATCAGCCCCGAAGAGAGAGAGGTCAGAGTCAACCACAAGAGTCCACAGGACCAGTAAAGTCACTGCCGCTCCTCACTTTTAAGCTTTCCTACCTGTCTGGATTGTCCAGCCTTTCTTCCAGGGCTCAGGTTGACACTCACTCAGATTAGGAGACTCATGTGGCCAGCAGACCAATGACAGTCCTCAGGACAGCTGGACACACATAACGGGTTCAGTGCTTTATGGAGCATCCACTGTGGGCTGAACTCCTTAAGTATTTCAAGTTGAATCCTGGCCAAGTCTGTGAGGTGCAGGTAATAGAAACTCTACTTGGCAGGTGAGAAACTGGGCTTTAAGTCTGCTGTTTTTCTACCATGTTGCCTCCTCTATAAATAATCCTGTTGATCTCTTACAGGGACTTCCAAGGAAGATGCCATGAAAGCTTACGTCAACAAAGTAGAAGATCTAAAGAAAAAATACGGAATATAACGGCTGGATTTGGCTGCCAGCAGTGCATTTTGTCTAAACTGATCTAATGCCTTGTTTTTCTAATACTGTGGATGACATGAAATCATGCAAATAGCCCGTTAACCTAGGTCCTGAAGACCATGCAGGACATGGCTCCAACAGAGTAGGGGCTGCCATGGTTACTGACCTGCACTGAGTAGTTTTTATCCAGAAATCAATTAAAGTTGCATTTGTTACTTTAAGTCTTTGGTAGTCTGGGTCCTTGAAATAGTTTACTCTGTTCTGATCGCTCTTCCTCACTTCCTTCTTCTAAAGATGGTGTCTGGAAGTGTTTGAGCTCACCCTCTACTCT
The DNA here is from genome assembly GCF_048418805.1 of Vulpes vulpes. Taxonomy (NCBI): domain Eukaryota; kingdom Metazoa; phylum Chordata; class Mammalia; order Carnivora; family Canidae; genus Vulpes; species Vulpes vulpes. Next base: position 10,733,819 of record NC_132784.1, on the reverse strand, counting down.
GCAGGGGTGCAAGGCAGGTGACCTGCCTCTTCCAAGCCTGAAGCATACCTTTGGTGGAGAGGAAAAGGATTACAGAACTAGCCTTCCTTCCTCCTCCTTCCTTCCCCTTCCTCCCCCTTCCAGCCACTGACCAGGTGGGCTGGCTGAGACTTTAGGCCACAGGACTGCCAGCCCTCTGCTGGGGACATTGCTGACCTCAAGCTCTGAGGAAAGCAGAGTTGGCAAGTATTTGAGGTTTGTCTGAAGCCCCTCCACAGTTCCAGAGCAAAGGAGCAAGGCTAGAAGCCCCAGGCAAGAATGAACTGTGCATCTGCCATAGAGCATTCCCACAGTCCCAGGCCCATGGGCAGCCAGGCCGTAGGCAGCTCAGCAGACCAAACCGAGTGGGGAGACAGGTGCTCAGCAGGGAGAGGGGAGATCAGGACCCAGGAGGCAAGGGTTTAAGGTCACACGAAGAGAGGCTAGAGCTTGACCCCTGTGTTGGGTGTAGGTTGTTGGAAAGTAATAAAGAGGCATGCCTGGGTGGCTCAGCGGTTGGGCACCTCCCTTCAGCCCATGGCGTGATCCTGGAGTCCTGGGATCAAGTTCCACATTGGGCTCCCTACATGGAGTCTGCTTCTCTCTTGGCCTACGTCTCTGTCTCTCTCTCTCTGTCTCTCTCTCTGTCTCCCATGAATAAATAAAATCTTAAAAAAAAAAAAAAGACAGACAATTGGCAGGCCCTCCCTGCTAGATGTTCTACTCCAATCACTCCCACAGTCTTGGTGAGGAAGGAGATGCTGTTCCCATTATGCAGGTAAGGATGCAAGGCTGAAAAGGGGTCAAGGGAGAAGCTCCTTGAGGCCAGGCAGCTCTCTCTTCCCTCTGAAGCCCATGTCCTGGTCTTAGACCTAGTTCAGCCAGAAGAACATCAGAGTGCAGGGATGCATCAGAGTGCAGTGACTTGCCCAAGGCCACTCAGCTGGTGAGTAACCTAAGAGCCAGCATTCACACGCACATCTTCCTGGCTCAGTGCCTGCACCACACAAGGCAGCCTCACAGGCGTGCTCCATGCTGGAATGGGAGAAACCGGAACAGCAGGGAAGGGCAACTGGTATGGGTGGCGGCAGCATACCTTTGATGGAAAGTGGCACTGGATAGTGAGAAGTCTTGCCAATGAAGAGTACAGAATTTGGCGGTCCTCAAAGGTGCTGGTGGCTGCTGGGAAGTAGACGTGGTCAAAGGCATTCAGAGAATTGATCTGTGTCAGTGGATTCTGAGAATGGTGATCGCCCAGTGCCAGCCCAGCCTGCACATGGAAAATGATGCCCAGAAGTTCTGGTGTAGATTGGGGGGGGGGGGGGGGGTGGTGGTGGTGCTCCCAATGGGGTCAAGGTTCAAAACCGAGACATGTGACCCAAGTAAAGTGACTTCTTGAATAGTGATGTCATTTGATGGGAGTTAGCCTTCCCCAGACACTAATGTGAGCGGGCATACGAGGCAGAAGGCCCTCCATTCTGCTCTTCCCCCACCCCTCCACAGCACCAGCCTGCCAAGGCCGCAGAACACCCAGGCACCTCTGAGCCCAAGGGAGGCAGTAGAGACCAGAGTCACTCACCTATACTCCTATCTGGATTCTCCCCTTTGATCAGTTTCTGGCTGCTTCAGGGGTAAGCCAAAGGAAAAACCACCTTCAGTGAGTCCAGGGCGTGGTTCTCATCCAAACAGACCTGGCTCCAGGATCAGGCCTAGGGCGCCTCATGGGACAGCGGTGGTCAGTGTGAAATGACACTGAGAAAGTCCTGCCACAGGGTGGGTCCCTGGTGCATGACCCTTCCATCAGGATTTTTCTCCCGCAATTCCAAACCAACTCTTGTCCCTGGCAACATCCCTTGCCATGTCTGTCAGAGTCAAGGACCGGGCCCAGAAGCAAATGATCACTCCCTGTGGTGGCACTGGAGGGGGTGTGGGCAGGACAAGAGCCCACCCAGTACTCTAGCTTGTGAAAGGAAGCCGGGCCCCGGCAGATGTGTGCTTGGGCTGCACAGCTGCTGGGCAGCATCAGAGAATGGGCCTCAGCCTCAGGGAGCCCTGATAGAACCTGTACAGGCCTGGCCGTCTACAGTTACAGGTGCTAGGACTGTGTCATGACTACTCCATGTTCCTTCTCCCCCCGTGGATGCAGGTGTGGATACAGATGGGACAACCACCATGGGACCAGAGAGGCCCATCTGCCCACAATAGGCACGGGCCTCCAGTTTTTGGATGTCAGTTGCTGAGAACCTGCAGGGTGAGCCTCCCTCTCAGGTTCATTGCTTTGCTCGGTGAATTGAGTCCTGCAGTGCTTTGAAGTAGGTACTACACCTCAGTAGGCTCTGTGATGGGAATTCCTGGACCTGTTATTCAGATGGGGGGATTAAGACTTAGGTGATGTGAATGGATCCAGACCCAGGGCTCTCTGTCCAGGAAGGCCCTGCTTGTCCCCTTCTATCACATGGTCTCTCGTGACCACTGGCTGCCACTCAGCTTTGCATTGCCCCTGCCCATCCAATGACAAGGATGACCCTTGCCTCACTTGCCTCACCAGGCTTGCAGAAGGTGCTGGGAAACCCCTTACCCACGGTGCAAGTCTTCCTGAGGAGGGGCTCAGGGAAGCAGATCACATCTCCCAGGCTGGGGAGGGGGTGCAGGGGGACCAATGAGCCAATACTTTTCTAGTCCTCTCAGGTGATTCTGAGCCTCTGCTGGGTTTGTAAGCACCTCCCCCGCCTCCACATACACATACTGTAAAGTAGTAGTACTGGTTTCTCCGAAAGTAAGAAGCTGTGGTGTTCTGAGAACACGTCACCAGTAGCCTCGGGCCAGGCCTGCTCTGCTGGCTGCTGCATAAGTCCACGTACAGCCCAGGGACGCTTCACATGCAGGCTGTCATTCGGAAACCAATGAGACAGGCAGTGGGGAGCAGGGCAGGGCACCAGTCTTCACCCTCTCCCCTGTGAGGCAGCCGCAGTACCCCCTGTCGTACTGCTTACCTTCAATCTGCCTTTGGTGATGGACCTCCCTGTGAATCCCACTGTGGTCTCTCAGGGGCTGGATCACAGATTTTCTTGGAGACACACTTTCTTCATCTAGAAAATGGTTGATAAAATGGGTAAAGAACTTCACCTGATGCCTGGCAAACAACTTCTAGAGGCCCGGGGGCCTTCCCTAGTGTGCATCCTCACTCTTGATACTTCCTTCCCCGCCATCCAAACAGGTCCTGGCCTGCTGCTGCCCACCTTGACCATGCTTCAATAGGTAAGAAGTCAGCTGTACAAATAAGTGTGGGTTGTCATAGAATGTTCTCTCTGAGCAAGAGTAACTCCAAGAACCAAAAGCTTTGGAGAACCACTGCTGTAGATCAGAGCCAGTAGGGGACTTGGCTCAGCCCCTGCCTGAGTTACATAGGTCACCTCTGTAAGCCTCAGTTTCTTCACCAGTAAAATGAGGTTGAGCTGAAGGCCATTGCCCAGGGTAGGGAGGAAGGAAAGCCAGAGGAGGGGAATATGAAGTCCCCGGAAATGGCCGACTTGATGGGAGCCAGTCTGGGAAGTTGTGAGGGGGTGGTTTAAGTAGCCAGATGACTAAAGGTATTTAAACTTAGATTACAGATGTCGGGAGTTGAGGACGAGCCAGGAAAAATAACCAGCAGAGGTTGGCTTTCATAGAGCTGTGCCTTGGGGGCCTGGGTCAAGGCAAGACGCCTCTGCCCTTGGCAGCTCCCAAGGAAGATATCAGAATGTTTCCTCTTATTTATTTGTACAATTGTACATGACATCTCTTTTGAAAGAACACAGAATAGCTAAGAACAGACCGCAAAATAAGCAAAACTCTTTCAGGAGCCTGGGGTTTGATGATCATTCAGATGCCACCTTTGTCCTGAAAGGGCTGGAAACTGCAAACTGTAAGGCAACAGAATGCCCTCTCTGCAGTCATCCAAACAGAGAATCCGTCCTCTCTGCTTTACAACATCCCTGGCATGGATACAACTCAACCCCTGGAAGCCAGAAATTAGTTAACCAATAGCTTTTTCTTATGTTTTATGATTTTTCTTTCTTTCTTTTCTTTTTTTTATTTGAGAGAGTGAGAGAGAGCACAAGGATGGGGGGCAGAGGGAGAAGCAGGCTCCCCACTGAGCAGGGAACCTGACGAGGGGCACCATCGCAGGACCCCAGGATCATGACCTGAGCCAAAGTCAGACACTTACCCCACTGAGCCACCCTGTTTGAAACAGGCATCCCTGTTTCATGGTTTTTCTAAGTAATGATGAACATAATTCTAGACTGCAAATATTTTCCTTTTTTAGGGGCCCCATAAAGCCTTTCCAGTGAAACTAGGGAGATCCCAAGCACAGGCCACTGCACTTGGGGAAGGGGTCATCTCTGGGGCCCTTGACACTGGCTATCTCAGCCATTTGGACAAGCCAGCCATAGTGGAACATGCAGCTGGGTACTGGGAGAGCACTGGGCCTTTGAGAGTCTCCTTCCCGTATGTCCCAGTATCCCTCTTCAACTAAAGACATTCCTACCCTTGGGGGAATTTTTTTTTCTAATCTCAAAATAAGATTATCCTGGGTGATCTAGGGGCTGTAAACCAATGCCTGGTGTCCTTTTAAGAGGGAAAAGAGGGAAATTTGAGACTCAGAGGTGCACAGGGAGAAAAGCCCTGTGAACACAGGGACAGAGATTGAAGTGAAGCAGCCATAAGCCCAGGAATGCCAAGGGTTCGCCAGCAACACCAGAACCTAAGAGAGGGAGGCATGGATTCTCTCTCAGAGTCCTCAAAAAGGAACTGACCTCTGAACTCCTGGCATCCAGAATTGTGAGAGAATACATTTCTATTGTTTTAAGTTACCCAGTTTATGTGCTTTGTTGCAAGAACTCTAGGAAACCCATGTGCCTGCGAACTCCTGTGTGGCTGCACATGGTCTAGTCCCTTCCACCAGTTGCCCTTCTTTAGAAGTAAAAACCTGAGGGTCTTTGTCACATACAAATGTGACACCATTACCTGGAGTACTCTCCCGTGAACACGATTGGGTTCATCTGTGTTAGAGATCTGGGGCATTAAAAGCATGGGAGTTGGCAGGTTTTTTTTTTATGGAATTTATCACACTGAGAAATCACACAGCAATCCCAGGGCATCACCATCAAGTAGGAGAGGTGTCAAAAGAAGGGGACTGCAAAGTGGGAGGGGTTTGAGGGAGGCAATTATCGTCCCCCCTTAACATAGTTTTGCCCAAGTTGGCCCTGAGGGTTGCTGCCGATTCATCAGGTGATTCGTTGGGGTGGAAAGAGCATGAGCTTTGCAGGTAGATTTGAATTTGAATCACAGCTTGACCACTTTTGTTCTTCATGATCTTGAGTAAATTTTTCATCTTCCCTGAGCCTGAGATTTTTTTATATAAAAAAGGATAATCTCTATGAGGGAAGATTGAATAAATGCCTAATACACAGAAGAAAAATTAATACATGATAGTTATTATTAGTCAACACAAGAGTTAAAGAATGAATTAACCTTTTCCAGGGTTTTAAGACTTGAGAGGTTTGGCTAAAGTAGCCCAGACTCTTCTCCAATCTTAAATTGTATATCTTTTGTGCTCCTGTGAACTTGGACCAGCATCCCTTCTTTCAAGGAAATACCTCCCCTCCCTATTCCTGAGGAATTGGCCCATCAGAACCCTAGGAAAAGGGGATACTTTTTCCTGAGGAACCTAGCATGAAAATCATAGGGAAGAATGATAGCTTGGGCTTCCTGGCCATGGCTGAACCAATTCCATGGCTGGGAACATGGAGCACTTTGGCCAGGCCTCAAAGCAATGTTCCCCATCCATGGGAATCCTAGTTGCAGGGTCATTCTAAGCTTGAGCTGCTTGCTGCCACATTTCCCGGCAGCACGAAAGAAGCGGTTTACCATAGCAAAGAATGAAGTTAATATTCAAAGAGAAGCAGGAGTGGGACACGTGGGTGGCTCAGCGGTTGAGTGTCTGCCTTTGGCTCAGGGCGTGATCCTGGAGGCCCGGGATGGAGTCCCATATCAGGCTTCCTGCATGGAGAGAGAGAGAGACAGAGACAGAGACAGACAGAGAGAAGCAGGAGCAAGGGATGGGTAGAAAGAAACACAAAGCCCTACAATATCTTCTGGGTTCTGTATTCAGCTGTTCAAGATGCCAGACCTGCCCCTGAGCTTTTAAGAAATGTGACCCATACATTCCCTTTTCGTACTGATATGAATTGACTTCTTGTCGTTTTCGACAGAATATAAAATAGTATCCTTAACTCTCTCTCCAGAGTTGACCAGCCTGGAGGGTATATTACTCGATTTTTTTTTTAACCATCATAATGCTCTGTAACATATAATTCCTCAAACTCTGCCTTATAAAAATAAGCATATACTTCTCATTTATGGGTCTACTGTTGGACTTCCTGAGATCAACTGAACCTGAATCCAGGTTGAGGTGAGTTGGATCTGTTCCACATATATCTCCTTATTCTTGAACTAGCAAGTGTTGGGAGCATGTTCTTCTGCTGGGGCTGAACCAAATTGTGCAATCACATTCAAAGACTCCACTTGGATCACAGCTGCTCACTTTTCATGAATCAAAACAAGTCTCATGGCAGTCCAAAGTCAACAGGAAAAGGATATTCATTCTGTTAGTGGGAGGCGCTACAGTGGTTTATGGCAAAGAACATGGACATATAATCCTGTTACAGGGAGGAAGAGAAAAAGTGGGAACAATAAGTTAGAGAATAGGTTTGGGAGCTGGAAGTCCTAGGTGACAAACATACTCCTCTGCTAATATATTTGACCAAAAGACATTCTCTTGGGTCCACAGAGATCATCCTCTCCAACCAAGTACCTAATTTTAGAAGAATACACATAGAGTGAGGGACACCTTGGTGGCTCAGTGGTTGAGTGCCTGCCTTCTGCCCGGGGCGTGATCCTGGGGTTCCGGGATTGAGCCCCACATTGGGCTCCCTGCATGGAGCCTGCTTCTCCCTCTGCCTGTGTCTCTCATGAATAAATAATAAATAAATAAATAAAATTAAAAAAAAAAAAAGAATACACGTGGAATGATAAGGGAGAAAAAGGACGCACAAGCAGATATGATAGAGGGAATTCCAGCAGCCATATCGAACCATAAGGAAAACTTGAAAATGGACACAGAAAGATAGAAGGATCCTGATTCCTGATGACACTGAAGAAGTGTTGGATTATCCTTGGGCTGCTTACTTGAAGACTTCCTTCTGTCAGAGAATAATCCCTTGTGTGTTTTTTTTTGTTTTGTTTTTTGTTTTTAAGATTTTATTTATTCATGAGAGATGCAGAGAGAGAGAGGCAGAGACACAGGCAGAGGGAGAAGCAGGCTCCCTGCAGGAAGCCCGATGTGGGACTCAATCCCGGGATCCCGGGATCACATTCTGAGCCAAAGGCAGACGCTCAACCCCTGAGCCACCCAGGCATTGCTCCCCTGTGTGTTTAAACACCTTTTATTTTCAGGGCACTCTTACTTGCAGCCAAATGCAATTCCTAAGTGATACAGGTACTGTGAATAGTCAGGACTGTGTTCCATATAGGTTATGGTAATAACCTAGTGTAAGGGACCTAGGATTCTGGAACAGAAACTAATGCATTTATAGTTTATCTGGGGTTCTCAAAAAGAGTGGAAAAAGAATAAGGGGCACCTGACTGGCTCAGTTAGTAGAGCATGCAACTCTGGGTGTCAGGGTCATGAGTTTAAGCACCGCATTACATGTAGAGACTACTTAAAAATATCTATATTATACATATTATTTATAAGTATATAAAATGTATATCCTAAATTATATCTAAATATGTTATATATAACTTATTTATAAATATATTATGTAAATATAATTATATTGCATAAATATAAACAAAATATATATTATATACATTATTTATAAGTATATATTAATATATAGAATATATATCTTAAATTATACATATATAAAAATAGAGTAGGAATTTAGGGGGTTCTTTCAAGTAAAAAAGACTTCTTAGATTTGGGTTATGAATACATATTTCAATATGTGATATATTAGTCTTTTCTATATGTTTTAAGTATTTTTTAAATAGTGGATGATGGCTCCCAATCCTTTACATCCTTCATATAATAGAAGTACATATCTACACAACTTTGTGCATCACTTTGGAGACCCTCTCACTAGAATGGGCAAAATTTTCATTTCCACTCCATTGATATTGGGTGTGGTCCTGTGATTTGCTTTAGCCAATGAAATATGTTCAGATGTGATGCAAGCAAGACTTGTAATTGTGCTTACTTGGCTTGGTTTGCCCTCATATACTTTGCATCTACCATGAGAAGAATATTCCTGAGGAACAACTGTCCCAGGTGGATGTGAGAGACAGGTAGAACATACCTGAACCTAACCCAGAGCCTAAAGTTAAATCCAGTTGGTTGCAGAGAAGCCACAGAGCCACCATCAACTGAAGATCTATGAGCTACTACATACTGATGATAAATGTTGTTATAAGGTCCTGAGTCTTGGGGGTTGTTGGTTATGCAGCATTTTTGTAGCAGATGTTCAGAGGACATTTGATGGTTTTTTTTCTGTCCAGCATCCCCTCCTTGTCTGATTTGAGCAACTGTTGAAAGGTGGTTCTGGAAGGCTGCCAACCACAATACCTCATCCCAGAAGTGGACATATCTGAGTCCATTCAAGACAGTGGGAATGGGCCACCTGGGTGGTTCGGTCGGTTGAGCATCTATCTCTTGGTGTCAACTGAGGTCATGATCTCAGGGTTGTGAGATCAAGCCCCACTTCAGGCTCGGCACTCAGTGGGGAGTCTGCTTGAGATTCTATCTCTCCCCCTGCCCCTCCTCTCACACTCTCTTTCTCAAATAATAAATAAATCTTAAAAAACAAAACAAAACAAAAGATAGCAGGAAGGAGGAGGAAAGGACAAAAAAGACACCCCCTCCCATCTAAGGATCTGTAGTAGGCAGGATAATGATGTCTCAAGGGTGTCCATGTTCTGATCTCCAGAATCCGTGAATATGTTAGGTTACATGGCAAAGGGCAATTAAGGTTGCAGATGGAAGTAAAGTTGTTAATTAGCTGACCTTAAAATAGATGATCCTGGATTATCTAGCTGTGTACAATGTAATCTCAAGGTCCTTACATGTGGAAAAATCAAGAACAGTCAATGTCAGAATGATGTGATATTGCTGACTTTGAATATGGAAGGAGTCATGAGCCGAGGCATGCAGCAGCCTCTAGACTGAAAACAACAAGGAAGGAGAGACTCCTCTACAGCCTCCAGAAGGAATGCAGCCTCCCTGACACCCTGACTTTAGCCCAGTGAGATCCATGTCAGACTTTTGACCTCCAGAACTTGTAAGGCCATAAGTCTGTGCTGTTTAAAGCTACTAAATTTATAATAATCTTAGAGCAACGGGAGACGAGGCAGGATTATAGGAAATAAATACAGGATCTATCCTTAAAGAACCACATACAGAGACATCTGGGTGGCTCAGTGATTGAGTGTCTGCCTTTGGCTCAAAGCATGATCCCTTGGTCCTGGGATCGAGTCCCACATTGGGCTCCCTGTGAGGAGCCTGCTTCTCCCTCTGTCTCTGCCTCTCTCTGTGTGTCTCTCATGAATAAATAAATAAAATCTTTAAAAAAAAAACCTCTGCTTTTATCTCATTGGCCAGATTTAACCATGTAGTTGTACTTAGCTATGAGACAGACTGGGCACCTTGTAAACCCAAATACAATTATGATGTCATTCACAGGTGAAGGGGAGAGTGAGTATACAGATGGCGACCTAGGTCACAGAACCCCATTCCTTGGGCCACAGTGATTATCCAGCATGGTCATGACTCAACAGACTAGCTCTTTCTCAGAAGAGGAAGACTGGACACTGGACAAAAAACAGTCACCCCCAAACTCAGTGGCTTAAAAAAAACAATAATTTCATTATCATTCTCATGGCTCTGGACTTGCCCAGTTCCATTGGATGGCTGTTGCCCAGAACGGCTCACGTGGTTGCTGCTAGATGTAACATGGGTAGAGTCCTCTGAGAGCCTTGTCACTCATGCTAGTGCCTGGTGGTCGACGCTGGGTGTCAGCCAGAACCCTACACAGGGCTCTCTATGTGGGGTAGGCTTCCTAACAGCATGAGTTCCTGAGTGGGTGTCCCAAAAGACCCTGTCAGAATCTGTATCAGCTCACCTCCCATGCCACATGAGAAGAAAACAAAAAATTTTCTCATCACCTCCGCCATCGTCATAAGCTAACCCAAATTCAGGGAGAGAGAACACAGGCTCCATTTCTTTCTTTCTTTTCTTTCTTTCTTTCTTTCTTTCTTTCTTTCTTTCTTTCTTTCTCTCTTTCTTCTTTCTTTTTAAGATTTTATTTATTTATGCATGAGAGACATAGAGAGACACAGGCAGAGGGAGAAGCAGGCTCCCTGCTGGGAGCCCAACGCGAGACTCGATCCCAGGTCCCCAGGATCCCACCCCAGGCTGAAGGCGGCGCCAAACCTCTGGGCCACCGGGGCTGCCCACAGGCACCATTTCTTTTTTTTTTTTTTATTTTTTTTAAATATTTTTTTTTAATTTTTATTTTTATTTATGATAGTCACAGAGAGAGAGAGAGAGAGGCAGAGACACAGGCAGAGGGAGAAGCAGGCTCCATGTACCGGGAGCCCGATGTGGGATTCGATCCCGGGTCTCCAGGATCGCGCCCTGCATTTCTTAATGGGAGAAGCATCAAAGTCCCATCGTTGGAAAGGCCTGTGAGATGGAAGATACTGTTGCAGCCATTTGGCGGGGTGGAGTACAACCTGCCCGAGGTTCATGACCTTATCACATGAGGTCTCCATCAAGCTGTCCTTCCTAGATAACTCACCGCTCACATCCCCTTTCTGCTTGAGCTGGTCTGGTGTGGGTTTCCGTCACTTCCTGGATACAGCATTATAATGCCCATCTCGCAGGGCCACTCTAAGATAAGATGATTGATAATGCTTGCAAAATTCACATCACAACACAAATTCTAGGGACTCCCTAAGTGAAAGTTTCCTTCCCCCTGTTCCTTCCTTTCCAGTGACCCTTCACATCCCTGTGGATGGTAGTAACTGGCAGCAATAGCAGCAACCTTTACCACCATGGACAGTTCACACCCCTTGCTTGCAATTACACTCTTGGGAATTTTGTAATGCATTTTCTCCAGCCTAATGCAGACAAAGTTCCACTCTTCAGCTGTGGTCCGTGTTCCTTCCACCCACTGACTTAACATTTCCAACAATTTGATCCTCAATGGGGACCTGCCCTGTCTTCGTTTTGTAAGCAAAAGATTTTGCAAACTGATCTTAAAAGTTCTTAAACAAACCTTTTAAGTTATGGTCTCTTTAAATGCATCATACCATGAATCCCCAGTAGACTTCTCCTTCATATTCCAGCTCCAAACTGCCACCTTGAAAAATTTTTTTCTAGGGGCACCTGGGTGGCTCAGCGGTTAGAGTCTGCCTTCAGCTCAGGGTGTGATCCTGGGGTCCTGGGATTGAGTCCTGTATTGGTTTCCCTGCAGGGAGCCTGTGTCTCCCTCTGCCTATGTCTCTGCCTATCTCTTTGTCTCTCATGAATAAATAAATAAAATCTTTAAATTTTTTTTCTAATTTGAAAAACAATGTACATGAATTACAGCTAACTTGGAAAATACCAGAAACTATTAAAAAAAGAACAAATAATGTCTCATAGTCTTTTAGCATATCATGAGGCTCACATTGTGTATAAAGTCCTATAACCTCATTTCTCCCCCCTAAAAGTATATCATGAAAAATGTCTGGGTAATATTTGTATCACATTGTTGAATTAGTATCCTGATAAGCAACATCCAGTTTTTGCTACTATTATAATAACTTATAAAATATCTTCATATTTAGATCTTTGAAAACACTTTGATTTTTCACTTATAGTTAAATCCTTGGATATAACTTATTGATTCAAAACACAGAATCTTTTCATACATATATAAATTATTTCCATAAAAAGCTCTTACTGGTCATGCATATAAGTGCCCTGTCATCATCACATCCTTGCCAGCCCTGAGTATTACCATCTCAAAAAATTTTTTGTTTTTATAAATTGGAGGGTAAAACATGGTGTCTTGCAGTTTGAGGCTCTTTCTCAGTTTCAGCTCTGCCCCGCAAAGTCCAGTTCCGCCAGGGAGCGGAAGATCTGACATCTTCCATGAACCAAGGTTGTGTGTGTTAAAGGGTTAACCAGGGAAGCCCTGATCCAGGGGTGCCCAGGAAGCCTAGTGGGGTTGAGGCATCCCCATCCAGCCTCTCAGGCCAGATGCTACACACAGGGGGGACCAAATGCAAAGCCTTCTTTGGCTTCACTGCAGTGATAAAGTCACTCTCCTGAATGGTGCACATGATCAAGACTCAAATGCTCACAAAGGAATTTGAGTGCCTGCGTGGACAGAGAGAAATGTGTTGGGGGCTCTGAGGGAAGATGCTGCTTTCCCGCACAGACAGCCACAGGACAGAACAGTGTGACACAGACTCACAAATGGAGGGGGGGGGCACTTCTGCAGAATCTGGTGACAGGAAGCAAGAAAAGCTGGCCTCCTTCCAGCCTCACCAGACGTTAAAGGACTTGGAGTGCTTTCATCTTATTTATTTCTTATTTCTCTCCGTTTTGTTAGGAAACTTTTTCAACGTACAGGAAAGGTAAAAGACTTTTGCAGTGAGCACCCACGTAGCTGCTACCTAGATTTTCACGACAGCATTTTATTCCAGTCACTTTCTCGTATAGTAACCCACCTACCCCTTTATCCTATAACCTGAAATATTTTATGCATTTCAAAGTAAGTTGCAGACATTAATCTGTTTCCCCCTAAGTACTTAAACGGGTATGTTATTAACTTGAGTTCAACAGTTGTTACAGTTTTATTATTTCTTTATGGTAAAATGTATCTACAATAAAAAGCAAGCATCTTAAACATGCCACTTGATATATTGCAAATGCACATACTTGTACAACCCAGATCCCTGTCAAAATACAGAACACTACTATAATCTGGAAAGTTCCTTCATGCCCCTTCCTGGTCAATAGTCACCATCCTCCTAGAGACAAACGCTCTCATTTCTTTTTATGCTAGATTAGCTTTACCTATTCTACAACTTCATATAGGTGAATTCATACATTTGTACTCTTTGTGGGAGGTTTCTTCCACCTTAGCTAAGAACACTTTGTAATGTAGGAAAAAACTAGCAAACTATAGGGCCTACTGAGAACCCAGCATTCATGTGGGACAAACACGAAAAAAAGTTTTCCATTAATAGAATTTAAAACAACAGTGGAGGGGCACCTGGGTGGTGCAGTCAGTTAAGCATTCAACTCTTGGTTTTAGCTCAGGTCATGATCTCAGGGTAGTGAGATCAAGCCCTGGGTTGGGCTCCCCACTCAGTGCAGAATCTGCTCAATATTCTCTCTCTCTCTCCCTCTGTCCCTCCCTTTGCTCTCTCTCTCTCTCTCTCTCTCTCTCTTCCTCTCTCTCTCTCTCAAATAAATAAATAAATAAATAAATCTTTAAAAAGAAGAAACACCAGTGGAAAGCACCATTAAGAGAATCTAAAGGTGGCAGCCCCGGTGGTGCAGCGGTTTAGCGCCACCTGCAGCCCAGGGTGTGATCCTGGAGACCTGGGATCGAGTCCCATGTCAGGCTCTCTAAATGGAGCCTGCTTCTCCCTCTGCCTGTGTCTCTACCTCTCTCTCTCTCTGTCTCTATGAATAAATAAATAAAATCTTAAAAAAATGAGAGAGAGAGAATCTAAAGGTAAACCACAGAGTTTGGATAATGGTAAACATTTTGGGAAAAAATGTTGCAATACATCTATCCTACAAAATATTCATATCCAGAATATATAAAGAACTCTCACAAATCAATAATAAAAAGACAGATAATCCAAAGGGAAAAAAAGAGCAAAGGACTTGAACTTCTCAAAAGAGGCTATGTAAATGGCTAATAACACACAAAAAGGTGCTCAAGTCATCAGAAAAATTTAAAACCACAGTATGATACAAGTACACAGCCACCAGAATAGCAAAACTGAAAAAAAAAGTCACATGTTAAATAAGACAGAGCTTTTATATACTGTTGATGTTCCATTAGCTCAAATATTTCAGCTCAAATATCTTTTATAACTATTTGATAATATCTACTAAGGCTAAACATATGTATATCATAGCGCCCAGCAATCGATTCCTGAGTATACATGCAACTGAAATGCATCATGAAAAGACTTGTATAAAAATGTTCATAGGGACACCTGGGTGGCTCCGTGGTTGAGCATCTGCCTTCAACTCAGGGTGTGATCCTTATAGTCCCGGAACCGAGTCCCACATCGGGCTCCCTGCATGAAGCCTGCTTCTCTCTTTGCCTATGTCTCTGCCTCTCTCTCTCTCTCTGTCTCTCATGAATAAATAAATAAAATCTTTTTTAAAATGTTCGTAACAGCACTATTCGTAATAGCCAAAAACTGAAAATAACCCACATATCCATCAATAGGAAAAGGGGGAAGTAATATGGAATTTTCATGCAATGGAATAATACACAGTAATGAATGGACACACTGCAACCTCATACAACAATATAGATGAATCTCACAAATAATACAGTGAGTGGGGGGGGAGACAAAACATAATGTAGAAGCAAAAATCTTTAATAAAATATTAGCAAATCAAATCCAGCAATATATAAAAAGGATAAAGTGAGATTTATTACAGAAATATAAGGTTGGCCTAACATTCAGAAACAAATCACTGCAATTCACCATACTGAAAGATTGAAAAAACAAAATGTGATCACCTCCGTAGATGCAGAAAAAGCATTTAACAAATGTCATTCCCCATCCATGATGCACACTCTGAACAAACTAACACCATAAGGAAATTTCCCCCAACTTGATGAAGGGCGCTGATGGTAAAACTCGATCTAATATCATACGTACTTAATGGAAAAAGACTGAATGTTTTCCCTCTGAGGACAGGGACACAGCACAGATGTCCACTCTAAGCGCTTCTGTTCAACAACATCCTGGAGCTTCTAGCAAAGCCATGTGGTAAGGAAATAGAAACTAAAATATGCATCTATATTAGAAAGAGAGAAATAAAAGTCTTTATTTGTGGATGAAATGATGTACAAAGAAAACCTAAAGAATCTACCAAAATCTTCAAGAACTAGTAATTAAGTTCTGCAATATCATAGGATACAAGGTCAGTATTAAAAAATCAATTCTATTTCTAGGGATTAGCAATGAACAAGTGAAAATCAAAATAAAAAAACTTTACAGTAGCATCCAAAAATATGATATAATTAGGGATGGATTTAAAGAAATTTTTTGCAAAACTTGTACAATGAAAATATCCAAGCATTGCAAGTAAATGAAATAAAACTCAAATAAAGAGATATACAATATTAATGGATCAGAAAACTCCATGTTAAAATGTCAGTTCTCCCCAGATTAATCTATAGAATCAATATATTCCAACCAAAATTCCATTGGGCTTTACAAGCTGATTTTAAAATTTACATGGTTGGGGGGAGGAGGTGGTGTTGGGTAACATGAATGAATGAATGAATAAATAAATAAATAAATAAATTCACATGGAAATTCAAATCTTGGGGGGAAAGATATTAAAGGACTTGCTCTACTTACTTAAGATTTATTGTAAAGCTACAGTAGTGAGTAGTGTTAGCATCAGGGTAGACAGATACACCAGTGGAAGAGAATAGAGAGTCCAGAAATTGAGCTACACTTATATAATCAATGAAGTTTTTTTTATCTTTTTCATTGAGATATAAGTGACAAATAACATTATATTAGTTTCAGGTGTACAGCATGATTTGGTGTTTGTATAGGTTGCAAAATGATCATCACAATAAGTCTAGTTAACATCCATCACTACACAGTTACAAAATTTTGCTAGTGGGGATGAGAACTTTTAAGATTTACTCTTTTATCACTTTTCAATTATACAACACAGTATTATTAACTATAGTCACCGTAATGCACATTATATCCCTTATCTTATTTATTTTATAACTAGAAGTTTGTAGTTTTTGACTCCCTTGACCCACTTCACCCACCTATCACCCCCTGCTTCTGGTAACCAGACTTTCAAATATACAAAACAGTATTATTAATTATAGTCACCATGCTGTATGCTATATCCCCAGGACTTCTTTATTTTATGATTGGAAGTTTGTACCTTTTGACCACCTTCACCCATTTCATCCATCTCTACTCCTCTCTAGCAACTACCATTTTGTTATGTGCTTTCTGTATCTATGAGTATGCTTTTTGTTTTTGTTTTTTAGATCCAAATATGAGACCACATAGAATTTTTCTTCTCTATCTGACTTGTATCACTTATCATAATGCCCTAGAGGTCTATCCATGTTGTCACAAATGACAAGATTTCCTTCTTTTTATGGCTGAGTAATATTCCGTTGTGCATATGTACCAGTTTCTTTATCCATTCATCCATTGAAGAACACTTAGCTTGCTTCCATTTATTGGCTATTATAAATAATGCTACAATGAACATAGGGTGCATATATATTTTCAAGTTAGTGTTTCATTTTCTTTGAATAAATACTTTTATATGGAATGCTAGATCATATGGTACTTTTTAAATTTTTGTGAGAAATATCCATACTATTTTCTGTAGTAGTTGCACCAATTTACATTCCCACCAACCATGCCCAAGGGCTCCTTGTTCTCTGCATCCTTGCCAACACTTGTTATTTCTCATCTTTTGATACTAGCCATTCTAACAAGTGTGAGGAGATATCTCATTATTGTTTTGATTTGAATTTCTCTGATAATCAGCAATGGTGAACACCTTTTCATTTACCTGTTGCACCCATTTGTATGTCTTCTTTGAGAAATGTCTATTCAGATCCTCCACCAATATTTTAATTGGATTTGGGGGTTTGAGGGTTTTAGGGTGTTGTTTTTGCTTTTGTTATTGGGTTGTACGAACTCTGCATATATTTTGGACATTAAACCCTTTATCAGATACATGATTTGAAAATATCGTCTCCCATTCAATATGTTGGCTTTTCATTTTGTTGATGGTTGCCTCTGCTGTTGATGGTTGCCTCTGCTGTGCAGTTTTTTTAGTTTGATGGAGTCCCATTTGTTTATTTCTGCTCTTGTTGCCTTTGCTTTTGATGCCAAATTCATAAAGTCATCACCAAGACTGATGTCAGGGAGTTTGCTACCTTCTGGCAATTTTACAGTTTTAAGTTTCACATTCAAATATGTGATCCATTTTGAGTTCATTTTCTGCATATGGTGTAAAATAGTAATTCAGTTCCACTATTTTGCATGTGACTGTCCAGTTTCCTCAGCACCATTTGTTGTAGAGACTACCTTGTTGTATACTCTTATATGTAAGTTTATTTCTAGACTCTATTTGTTCCATTGATCTATGTGTCTGTTTTTATGTCAATACCATAACTGTTTTAATTATTACAGCTTTATAAAGTAGTTTGAAATCCAGCATTATACCCTCAGCTTTGTTCTTCTTGCCCAAGATTGCTTTGGCTAATTGGGGTCCTTTGTAGTTCCATACAAGTTTTAGGATCGCGTATTCTATTTCTATGAAAAATGCCATTAGATATTTGATAGTGGGGTTCCTCCCTCACTGGCTCATGATCTCAGGGTTGTAAGTTTGAGCCCCACATTGGGTGTAGAGATTACTTAAAAATAAGATCTTTTAAAATTTTTTTTTGATATGGGTTACACCAAAACTGTACATTGCTTGGGTAATACAGACATTTTAACAGTTTTAATTCTTCCAATTCATAAGCACAGAATATCTTTCCATTTATTTGTCGCATATTCAATTTCTTTCATCAATGCATTATAGTCAATATACAGGCTTTTTACTTCCTTGGTTAAATTTATTCCTGGGTATTTTTTTATTTAATTGTAAATCATATTGTACTCTTAGTTCTTTTTGTGATAGTTTATTATTAGTATATAGAAATGCAACTGATTTTTGTATGTTAATTTTGTATCCTGAAACTTTAAAGAAATTGTTTATTAGTTCTAGTAGTATTTTGGTGGGGTCTTTCAGGTTTTCTGCATATAATATCACACCAGCTGCAAATAATGGCAGTTTTACTTGCTCCATTACAATATCGATGCTTTATATTTCTTTTTTTTTTAATTTTTATTTATTTATGATAGTTACAGAGAGAGAGAGAGAGAGAGAGGCAGAGACACAGGCAGAGGGAGAAGCAGGCTCCATGCACCGGGAGCCCGATGTGGGATTCGATCCCGGGTCTCCAGGATTGCGCCCTGGGCCAAAGGCAGGCACCAAACCACTGCGCCACCCAGGGATCCCCTATATTTCTTTTTCTTGCCTCATTGCTGAGGCAAGAACTTCCAATACTATTCCAACACTACGAATAAAGCTGGTAAGAATGAATATCTTTGTCTGGTTCTTCATCTTATAAGAAAAGCCTTGAGCTTTTCACTGTTAATTACAATGTTAGCTGTGGGCTTGTCATATTCAGGCTATCTATTGAGATGATCATAATGGGTTTTTTGTTTTGTTTTTTAAAGAATTTATTTATTTATTTATTTATTTATTTATTTATTTATTTATTCACAAAAGACACAGAGAGAGGCAGAGACACAGGCAGAGGGAAGAGAAGCAGGCTTCATGCAGGGAGCCTGATGCGGGACTCAATCCTGGTACTCCAGGATCATGAGATCATGCCCCAAGCCAAAGGCAGACACTCAACCACTGAGCCACCCAGGCATCCCAAGATGATCATATCGTTATCCTTCATCTTGTTTATGTGGTACATCACATTGATTGATTTACATATGTTGAACCATCCTTGCATCCTGGAGTAAATTCCACTTGATCATGGTGTATAGTCCTTTTAATGTATTATTTAATTTTTTAGAACATTTTTAGATGTACAGAAAAATTACACAGAAAATACCAAGAGCTCCCAAATATCCCTATCCTTCCATACACCCAGCCCTGGTTCACTCTATTATTAACATCTTGCATTAGTGTAGTAGCTTGTTACAGTTGATAAACCAAAATTGATACACTGCTATTAACTAAAATCCTAGTTTACATTAGGGTTCACTCTTAATGTTGTATGGTTCTATGGGTTTCACCAAATGTGTAACGTCATGTTACACATTTATAGTATTATAAATTATAGTATCAGACAATACGGTTTCACAGATCTAAAAATATGCTCGTCCCTAACTATTCATTCCTCTCCCCAGGCCCTGCTTCCTGACAACAACCAATCTTTTTACTGTTTTGCCCTTCCAGAACATCATACAGTTGAAATCATTTGGGATGTAACCTTTTCAGACAGGCTTCTTTCACTTAGTAATATGCATTTAAGGTTCCTCCATGTCTTCCTGGCTTGATAGTTCATTTCTTTTTACCACTGAATAATATTCCATTATATACCTGTACCACAGTTTATTTATCCCATCATCTACTAAAGGACATCTTGGTTGCTTCCACATTTTAGCAATTATTAATAAAGCTGCTATAAATATCCATGTGCAGGGTTTTGTGTGGACCTAAGTTTTCACCTCATTTGGGTAAATACTAAACAGAGCATTTGCTGGATCATATTATAAGAGTATCTTTAGCTTTGTAAGAAACTGCCAAACTGTCTTCCAAAGTAGCTATATCATTTTTGCATTCCTAACAGCAATGGATGAGAGTTCATGTTGCTCTACATCCTTGTCAGCATTTGGTATTGTCTGTGTTTGGATTTTAGCTGCTCTAATAAGTGTATAGTGGTATTTTGTTGTATTAATTTGCAATACCCTAATGCCTTAGGATGTTGAGCATCTTTTCATATATTTATTTGTCATCTGCTCACCCTCTTCGATGAGGTGTCTTTTCAGCTCTTTTGCCCTCTTTTCATTTTCTAATTTATTTTCGTAAAGTTTTCTTTATTTAAGTAATCTCTATACTCAATGTGGGGCTTGAACTCACAATGCTGAGATTAAGAGTTGCACGCTCTTCTGACTGAGCCAGCCAGGCTACCTGTGTACCTTTTTCTTTTTTTAAGATTTTTTAAAAGATGTTATTTATTTGAGTGAGAGAGAGAAAGCATGACTTGGGGTGAGGGTGGGGTGAGCAGAGTGAGAGGGAGAAGCAGACACTCCACTGAGCAGGGAGCCTGCAATTGAGTTCAATCCCAGGACCTTAAGATCACGACCTGAGCCAAAGGCAGCTGCTTAACCGCATCATTAGTCACCAGAGTTAGTGAGTTGTGTTAAAATCACAATGAGATAACATTACATATTCACTAAATGGCTCGGATTATAAAAGATTCATAGTACTACGTGATGAAGATGTGGAACAATTGGAATTCTCATACATTGCTCATGGGAATGTAAAATGGTGCAACCATTAAAAATGTAGTAGTTTCTTATAAAGTTAGGTATTGACTAAAGACAAATGAAAATGTATGTCCACACAAAACCTAGTACAGAGCAGGACAGGGCAGTCCCGGTGGCTCAGTGGTTTAGCGCCACCTTCAGCCCAAGGCCTAATCCTGGAGACCCGGGATAGAGTTCCACGTTGGGCTCCCTGCATGGATCCCGCTTCTGCCTCTGCCTATGTTTGCCACTCTCTCTGTGTGTCTCTCATGAATAAATAAATAAAATCTTTTTTTAAAAAAAACCTTTAAAAAAAAACCTAGTACACAAATGTTCATAGCAGTTTTTTTTAAAGATTTTATTTATTTATTTTAGAGAGGCATGGAGAGGACGAGTGGAGGGAGGGGCAGAGGGACAGAGAGGATCCCAAGCTGACTCTATGCTGAGCCCAACACAAGATTCTCGATCCAGAACCCTGAGATTATGACCTGAGCTGAAATCAAAAGTCAGATGCTTAACCAACTGAGTCACCCAGGCACCTCTCTATCTTAGCAGTTTTATTCTCAGTGACCAAGAAAGAACTCCACTGTCCATAACAGGAGAATGGAAAAGCAAACTGTGGTGTATTGATACAATGAAACCGTTATTCTTTTTTAAAAATATTTTATTTATTCATGACACACACACACACACACACACACACACACACACACACACACAGAGTCAGAGGGAAAAGCAGGTTCCCCTATGGGGAGCCCAACATGGGACTCGATCCCGGGTCTCCAGGATCACACCTCGGGCCGAAGGCAGCGCAAAACTGCTGAGCTACCAGGGCTGCCCTGAAACTACTATTCAAAAATAATACAGAAATACTGGTCCACAGATGAAAAGCCAATACATTATGCTGAACGGAGTAAGTCAGACAGAAGAATACATACTTTATATTTCACTTATATGAAACTCTAGAAAAGATAAATCTAATATGTAGGGTCAGAAACCAGACCAGTGATTGCCTTGGGCCAAAATGGAAGCTGGGAATGGTTGATTGAGAAGGGACACATGGAAATTCTTTTGGATGATATGAATGTCCTCTATCTTGATTACAGTGGTCTAATGTGGTTATATAAATTTGTCAAAATTCATCAAAATATATACGTGAGTGCATCTGTAGTATTAAAGTATATCTCAATAAAGTTAATATTTTTTAAAGTTACAAAAACTCACTATTAGAGGCAAATATAAAGTTGTACTTTAATTACATTTTGTATTTTAAGCCTATTCAAATTGGATACCCTTCCAGTCTTTCAGTAGTAGGAAAAGTTATCATATATATGACAACTATCCTAAAATAAATTATTATAGGAGAGATATGTCTTGTGGCAACATTTGATAAATCCATTTAATTGGTGTTTCAGAAATGAAGATAACAGGTAGAGGTCTTGTGAGCCAGCAAGTTATCACCCTGAAGAAGGCAGAATTTGAGGCAGACAGCATTGGAGTGGGGAGAAACCCCAAGACTAAAGCCGTGCAGATGACAGTGGCCATGATACACCCATAGTAGGAGAAGGCCGGGCTGTCAGAAGGAGACCTGACTGCCCAGCGTCCCAAGCAAAGGCTGGGCAGATCTCCCCACTGTTGCATAGGAAGGTGAGGTAGGGATGGAGACAGTGCAGAGAGAGCCAACCACGCTTCTCCGAGGGACACGCAGAGAGAGGGCGTCGCTGATCTCTGGGTGGAATGGGCCCTGATCTGCAGAGAAGGCCTAGGGGCCAGAGGAGCAAAATGTGCAGTTCCTGGGGTGCCCTAGAGCAGAAAGCCTAAAGCATGAAATTTATTTCAGGGTGAGCAGGTTTGAATTCAAACCCTGGCTCTGCCACCTACTAGTTAACCTCTCCATGATTCCATTTACTTATCTGGAAAGAGAGTTGTTATTAGAATTCAACAAAATCAGATGTGTTTAGATGTATGCAGTGCTTGGCATCCAGTATCTGCTCCATAAATCAGGCAATTTTTATTGTGTGGAGGGAACAAGGACTCGGTATACACATTCCAGAAGGTGAGGACAAGGAGTCCTTACTTATTATGGATACATAGCCAAGCCCTTCTCCGAGCTCCTTAGATATCTTACATGTGTGTCTCTTGGTGGAGTAATCACAGGCAGGGCATGGAAAGGATCTGTTTGTGTCTGTGGCTCCCACTGCCTACTAGACTGTGGGATCGGAGCAGTTCCTGACACGGTACACATTCTGTGTATACGGCAATTCCTCCCTATCCATGGGGGATACATCCCAAGGTCCCCAGTGGATGCCTGAAAACCAGAGATAGTACTAAACCCAATGCATACTGTGTTTTTTTCCCTATACATACAGACATACCCCTGATAAAGTGTAATTTATCGGTTAGGCACAATAAGAGACTACCAAGCAATAACTAATAAAATAGAATAATTAGAAAAATATACTGTTTTTAAAGTTGTGTGAATGTGGTCTCTCCCTCTCTCTCAAGATACCTTATTGTTCTGTCCTCACCCTTCTTCTTGTGATGCTCGGCGATGAGATGAAGTGATGGGAATGACGCAGCCATCGTGACGTAGCATTGGGCTACTGTTGGCCTTCTGATTATTCATCAGAAACAGGTTCATCTGCTGGCAGTTGACTGAGGGCAAACAAAACCACAGAAAAACTTAGTCTAAGTGGAGACTACTGTATTCCAAGAGTGAATCTTTATAGGTAGCACTGGTGCACCCTCTGGAGGCCAAGAAAAGAATTATGACAGTGCTAACTTTGTGAGAGTCCCCAACTAGCTTTGTTAAGAATCCCATAAACCCCTCGCTCAGCTCACTGGGCAGCCTCTTCTTATGGTAAAACTGTGACAGTAGATTTCTGCTGAATCCTCAGCAGAAAATCCTTTTTATGCAGAACTCAATCCTGGACCCCACCACCTGCCTCTTGCCACCGCCTGGTAGGACATGAGGGATGACTGTTTCTCCAGCCCACCTCCTGGTACTTTTGCCCTCCCCAACCTCCCCCCAGCCAACTATAGATCCAGCTGGCCCCAGGCTGTGGCGGCTTTGTATGCCCTTGAAAGAAGCAGCTCCCTCCTTCCCCCAGAAATGGGAATTCCCTCCTCTATCCCACCCACTCACATCATGTATTTCTATCGCAGGACACTCTAAGTGCCGTAGGACTATTTGTTAGCACAATTGCCAGCTTCCTGCCATACGAGGCCCTCGAAGACAGGTGCTGTGTCTTCTCTGTCTTGTACCCTCAGAGCTTAGCCACGTAAATCCTCAATAAGTACTTGTTAAATGAATGGACGGATAGCTATAAAATTCCATCTTCTTCCCTCCTTCCTCCACCCCACCCCGCTCAAAGATATTCCAAAATAAATTCATAAATCTCCATTGCTATCCACCATTAACATAATTAAGATACGTTATTGGCTGTGACAGCTAAACCAAAAATCTCAGTGGCTCAGTACTATAGAATTTTATTGCTCACTAATGGGAAGCCCAAAGCAGACTTCCCACTCAGTGTCTGGTCCTGGCTCTGCCCTCCTTTCCCCAGCCTAGAGTTGTCCACAGTCTGTGTGTGAACTGGGAAAAAATGTGGAGGCTTTTATGGGCCAGCTCTGGAATTGACATGCATCACTTGTGCTGATAATCCATTCGCTAGAATTCAGCCTCACAGGACCCTAATTGTAAGTGAGGTGGGGAGATGTAGTTTGGCTATGTGTGTTCAGAGATAAGGGGAGCTTGGCACCCAGCCCGTCTCTGCCACACCACCTTAATGGGAATTCTTTTTCTTTTTTCTTCTAAGATTTTACTTATTTATTCATGAGAGACACAGAAAGAGAAGCAGAGGCATAGGTAGAGGGAGAAGTAGGCTCCCTGCAGGAAGCCCAATGTGAAGACCCAATCCCAGGACCCCAGGATCACAATCTGAGCCAAAGGCAGACGCTCAACCACTGAGCCACCCAGGTGCCCCAGGAATTCTTTTACTAATGGAAAGATGTGGAGATTTAGATTCTGTCATTTACCAGGGTGGAAAATTTTAGTATCACTTTTTTGGGGTGTCTGCCTTTGGCTCAGATCATAATCCCAGGGACCTTAGATGGAGCCCCACATCAGGCTATCTCCTCAGTAGGAAGTCTGCTTCTCTCTCCCCATCTCCTTTTCCTTCTCCCTCCATCCCTCTTGCCATTTGTGCTTGCTCTCTCTCTCAAATAAATAAATGAAGTCTTTTAAAAGACAGAGTTAAAAAAAAAAAAAGACAGACTTTTTTGAGTAGAGAGGAACTCTTCCCATCACTTGTATAGGAATTCATACTTCTATTAAACACAACACAATTTTAATAAACCACATCTGATGAACAATTTTTCATAAACATTTGAACAGTCATTACAAAGGCAATTCAATAAATATCCTAAATGGCTAACACTAAAATTATACTCTTATCACAAACTGATTATCGGAAGCTTTAAAGATTCTAATCCGGGGGCACCTGGGTGCCTTAGTCGGTTAAGGTCCAACTCTTGATTTTGGCTCAGGTCATGTTCTCACGGTCCTGGAATGGAGTCCTACATCAGGCTCTGTGCTCTGTGGGGAGTATGCTTGAGGAATTGTCTCCCTCTCCCTCTGCTCCTCCCTGTCCCTCTCTCTTTAAAATAAATAAATAAATCTTTTTTTAAAAATAACTTGATGGGATGAGCACTGGGTATTATACCACACGTTGGCAAATCGATCTCCAATAAAAAATATACATATAAAAACAAAACAAAAAAAAACTTCAAAAAATATAAATAAATAAATATAAATAAATAGAAAATAAATACTCTAGTCCAGGAATTAGCAAACTACGGCCCACTGGCTGCTTTTATAAATAAAGTTTTATTTGCACACAAATAAAGCTGGTTCTCATGGCCAACGGCCATGCCCTTCATTTGGAAATTGTCTATGGCTTCTTTTGCTCTATAACAGCAAAGTTGAATTGTTGCAACACAGGCCCACAAAGCTGAAAACATTTACTATCTAGCCCCTGAAGAAAAAGATCTAAGGATAGGGGTGTCAAGATGGCCTAGTCAGTTGAACATCTGACCCAGGTCATGATCTTGGGGCCATGGGTATCTGGCTCTGTGAATCTGGTCATGTATCTGGCTGGCTATGTGCTCAGTGCAGTCTGCTTATCCCCTTCCTTTCCCCTGGCCCTCCCCCAGCTCACTCGGTAGTGCTTGCACATGCATATGTGTGCAGTCTCTCTCAAATAAATAATTAAAATTTTAAATATGAATATAAAGTAAAAGATATAGGGGCATCTGGCTGGCTCAATCAGTAGAGCATGCAACTCTTGATCTTGGGGTTGTAAGTTCTAGCCCCATATTGAGTGTAGAGATTACTTAAAAAGAAAACCTTTTTAAAAATTAAAAGTGGAGCACCGGGTGGCTCAGTCGGTTAAGCATCTACCCTCAGCTCAGGTCATGATCCCAGAGTCCCAGGACTGGGCTCCATGTCAGGCTTCCTGCTCAGCAAGGAGCCTGTTTCTCCTTCTCTCTCTGCCCCACCCTCCTGCTCCTGCTCTCTCTCTCTCTCATTCTCTCTCAAATAAATAAAATCTTAAAAAAAAAAAAAAGATCTATACTGATGTAAAATATCCACAAACCCAATGACTACGAAACTATCTACTACATTTACATTGAAGTGTGTTTTAAGACGGAATGAGCACTGGGTGTTTTTCTGTATGTTGGTAAATTGAACACCAATAAAAATTAATTAAAAAAAAAAAGAAATGTGTTTTAAAATATCAGCACCATGGGATTTATCTTATAATCATCACCCTTACATTTGTTCTTTTACAATCATGGCAGTCCTTATTTTGATACCTTCTAAGAATACAGCAAAATACCTTGAAAAATGAGGGGGAGGCAATGGAAAAGGGAAGAACCAGAAAAGGAGGGGAAGAAGGGAGGGGGGAAACACTCTTGCTTTCTGGGGACTCATTTTAATTAAGTTGGACAACTAGAGGTTTCATTTCCCAGATGAATAACATCTAGCCAGTTAATTCTCTCCTTCTGGAGACTTACCTCATCCTCCAACTTGCAACACACTCTCAGGCTTCTTTCTACTGTGTGACTGTGTGACTATCAACACTACTCTTCCGGGTTACCTCTCGCCTGCTCACATATCCCATATTCACCCATTCCAAACATAAAGAACACATAGTGTTATAAACAGAACCTTAAGAAATAAGAAAGCCACACATAAGATTCTTCTCACCATTGAAATGCATTTAAAATACTGCCTTTTTGTATACTTCATGTAAACATTGCCAACTACCATTTCCTCTAGGGTCTTTTTAGACCCGACTTGCTCTTAACAACTACAATTATTATTCAACTTTGACACTCAAATTGTGATAAATGGGTGTTTGTTTGACCAAGCAGACCATTTGTCCCGTTAACACTACCTGCTGCCCCCTAGGCCCACCCCACACCTCTTCAATCTTCTATTGTTGGAGGCCAGCAGCAGGACAGTTTAGGCCCATTCCTATCTTTTTCTCCTCCCTGGATATGGAATTCATTACCTTCTAATGGAGCCCTGATTCCCTTTAGTACAAAATTATACGAAAGTACTAAACCTGGCTACTTAGAAATTAAGCAAAATAATAATCTTCATTTTTGAAATTAGAGCCGTATAAGTGTCTTTTGAATGTGTCATTGCCCATGACACATGGGTAGATCTTGGGAAAGTTTGAAGACCTCTACCAAGGAAAACAGTGTGCCCATGTTGAGAGCCAGGATAGGACAGCTCCAGGACCCAGACTCCCTGTGGTCCCAGGAGGATAACCTGGGGCTGATTGCCTCAGTAAGGCACAAAGGGCATCTGAGAAAGAGAGACACAGGCAGAACTTGTAAGCCAGGCCACCACCAGGTCTCAAGGATGACAATGTCAGCAAGCACCAGGTTAGGGCAAGCGCGCTGGGGGCAGGGGCAGGGCTTGGGACAAAAGGCAGCAGCAAGCCCTGAGTTCCCCGAGCTACCCCACACACCAGTAAGGGACTCAGGGCTGCCCCAGACACAGGCCCAGGCCACAGCTCATCCTCTGCCTCTGACCTCTTAGGAAGGGCGGGAGGGAAGCCTCCCTCAGAGAAGAGGCCTGATAGGGAGGCTTAAATCTGAAAACTGAGTATTTGCAAAAGCTCTTGCAGACCTAGAGAGACTCAGTCCCTTTGATCTGCCAGTTGCCAGCTCCCATCACTCGGTTCCCACCCGCAGTGGGCTGGGGGCATAGCGAGGTGAGGCAAGACGAACAACTGCCTGCGCCAATACCTCGTCCCCCACCCGCGCCTTGAGTCGCGCGTGGGTCTTGCCTGCCTGTTGGGCCCGCCCGCGCCGTGGGAGCTCCTGGAGCCGGGCCGGGCCGAGCAGGGACGCGGCCTGCGCTGTGCTTTGGGCTCCTGGCCTCTAGAGGGCGCGCCGAGGCTCCAAGCCGGCCGCGCACCTTGCCAGCCTCCTCGACCTGGAGTCCAGATGTTGGCGTCCCCTCCCACCTTGGGGATTCTCCCAACCCTGCGCGCGCGCACAGGCCTTTGAGAGTGACTGGAAGGCCTGACCCCAAAACGGCCATTCCCCCGGGCGCCCCGGGACGTTCTCCCGGGCCAGTGAGCCACTGCCCCAAGGCCGGGAGGCGACCTGCCTTTATGGACACTCCCTGCCCTATCTCCATTTTCTGGACTTTCCCCCCTCCTCTCAGGCCTTCTCCAGAAATGTAATGCTACCTAGGAATATTTGCTTTTCAAAAGGAGAAATGAGGAACAAAGCCATGGTTAACTCCAAGAGGTGACTCACTCCTCGTGCAGGCATCAGAGAGCCAGGGAAGCGGTGTGTCTGGGTGATGTCACCTTCCCCCGGCCCTTCCCAACCCAGGCCAGCCAAGGCCTCTCCCACCTGCACCATCTGAGGGGTTCACCTGGGTATTCAGGCAGATGGAGTAAGCTGATCACAAGAAGGATCACCAACCTTGGGAGCGTTTAGCAGCTGTGTCCCAGGAAGGCCTTCTCTGAGCCCTTATGCAGAGGAGATACTATTATCCCCATGAGACAGGCTCTGAAACTGGGACCCAGAAAGTTCAGTAAGTTACACAAGGTGGACAATAAGGGGCAGAGTGGCTCTGGCCTAGGTGTCTGGCCCCAGAGCCCTCCCCTGATACTCTGCTTGGCCTTCTCCCAGCCTCCTCCAGGCCTCCTCCTGGGCAAGAGATAGCGATGGTGCCTCTACAATGCCTCCTGTCCCTACCTCAGTCGGTCCTGGGGGCAGGGAGACTCTGGGAAAAAGCTGCCCTGGAGCCCACTCAACCACCTGGAGAGGGGATTCGAGTGCCCTTGGCCGGTGATGGGCACAGGGGTGTACAGCAAAAGGAGGCCAGGCTCTTCTTACCTTGTGAGCAGCAGCTGCTGAGACTCCTGGTCTTTGGACACACAGCTGTGTGGAGGTCCTGCCGCACACTGCTAAATCTGACTCATCCTTGTCTTCAAGAGTTCTCAGTCACCAGGGGATGATGCAAATGGAACCACAGCTCTACCTCTGGTTCTTGCAAACGATCTCCCCTCGATCTAATCAAGCCTCCAGATCCTACTATCAGCTTACAAAGAGTATAGGAGACAGAGGAAGAACGTGGTAAGCAACCCCAGAGGCAGGCAACCGGCAAAATCCAGACAAATGCTACCAGGCAAAAACCCAACTTTGTCCAAAAAATGCTACAGGGGAAAAATAAGGAGGGAGGGAGACCCCTTACGAGATCATTCCATCGAGTGCAATTGATGGACCGTGCTTGGATCCTGATGTGAATAAAATAACTCTTTTTTAAAAAGTGATGTGGGGCGCCTGGGTGGCTGTCAGTTAAGCATCTGCCTTGGGCTCAGGTCAAGATCTCAGGTCCTGGGATGGATCCCCAAGTGGGCTCCCTGCTCAGCCGGGAATCTGCTGCTCCCTCTCCCTCCGCCCCCCGCCACCTGCTTGTGCTCGCACTCCCCGTGAGTGTCTCTCTCTCTCATAAATAAAATCTTTTTAAAAAGTTATGAGATAATTTGGAAATCTGAATGCTGATGGATTGGATGGTATAAGGAATTACTATTTTGGGGGGAGCATGATAATGATAGTGGGCTATGCATTTTTTTATATAAGAACTCTTATGTTTACATTTACCAATACACACAGAAGTATTTATATATGAAATATGACATAGTCGCTTAAAAATCACTGGGGAAGGAGAGTAGATAGTAACATATAGATAAAACAAGAGTGGCCATGAATTAATAGTTGTTGAAAGGAGCTGATAGGGGTTTTATCTCTGCCTCTGTTCGAGAGCCACAGGTGCCATAGTTCTGGTGAATAAGAAGTCCAAAAAGCATAGCTGGCACAAGGAAACCCAATCAATGTATGTTTATAAGGTGCTAAAGCAGGTGCACCATGACATCAGTGTCTCTTCCAAGGCCATGAGCATCAGGAACTTGTTTGTGAATGATGTGTTTGAATGGCTGCCTAGCGAGGCTGCCCGGCTGGCCCAGTACTCAGACCGAACCACACTGACAACCCAGGAAGTCCAGAGGGCAGTGCATCTGCTGCTGCCTGGGGATCTAGCCAGGCACGCTGTATCTGAGGGCACCAAGGCTGCCACCAAGTTCACCAGCTCCAAGTGACCCAGGACCTTCCATTAATAAAGAGTGAGCTGCTCAAAAAAGAAAAAAAAATTTTTTTTCAAAAAAATTGACATGTGAAATAGAAGGCTAAGGGCACAGGCATGTAAAGAATCAATGACCCTGCTTGCAGCCCAGTCTTTGGGCTTGAATCCTCCATCTGTGGAATTAGGCCTCCCTCACAATCAGGAGCTCAGTTTTCTCTAAATTCCTGCCTCTCGTGGGGAAGCCAGGGAGCTTCTGCATCTCCCCACACCCTGGACTGGCCCCCTGACTTCCTGAGGAGCCAGAACTCCAGAATTCTTTAAGTAACCCCGTCACTCTTGGACTACACTGAACAGTGACATTGCCTGAGCGCTGCAGAGGCCAAACCACGTACCACCCCGCCCGCTGGTTCCTAACAGTGAGCACTTGCTGAGTGCTCTGCACCTGCCTGGCTCTGTGGTCACTGAGCACTCACAGTGATTCTCCAGGGAAGCACATTCAGGCCTGGAAGACAGAAGCAGCTAGTGTAGGGCAAGCCATTCATCCAGTTTGCTCAGAACTGTCCTGGTATTAGCACTGAGAGTCCCGCATCCTAAAAAACAAACTCTCCTCAGCCCTGGGCACACCTGGACAGTTGGTCACCCTGAGCCAACTCCTGAGGGGCTCATGGTCTTTCCACCATGAAACATGGTTTTCCCAAGTTTCCCAAGTTGATGGGTAGAATGTTCTTTTTTCTTTTTAAGATTATTTGTATTTATTTGAGAGAGAGAGAGAGACAGCATGAGTGGGGAGGAGAAGGAGAAGCAGAGTCCCTGCCAAGCAGGGAGCCCCACACGGGACTTGATCCCATGACCCCAGCTGAAGGCAGGTGCCCAACAACTGAGCCACCCAGGTGCACCCCCCACCCCATTTTAAATTTAAATTCTATTTGCCAACATGTAGTATAACACCCAGTGCTCATCCCATCAAGTGCCTGTCACCCAGTTACCCCATCTCCCCACCCACCTCCCCTTTGGGTAGAATGTTCCCAATGCCAAGCGCTTTTCCCTTAACCCCCCCCTTTTATTAGTGGCAACCAATTAAAATTAAATGAAGAAATTAATATTAATAGAAAACTGAGAAAATAGTGATTGCTGTTTTGGAATGTAAGTGAAGTTGGGTAGAGTGAGGTCCAAAGCTAACGGCCAAGAAAGAATTCTTGAGACATCTTTGGTGCAAAATGATAGTTTTATGAAAGCCTGGGGACAGGACCCATGGGCAGGAAGAGCTGCTGCCCCAGGAATGTGAGGGGTGGCTGATTGTATACCCAGAAGTTGGGGGAGGTAAGGACAAAGGAGGTTTCAATAGGATTTTCATATGTTAAAGAAGACTCCTAGGGTACTTGGAGGCCTTGCTTTTGCCTAGTTGAGGTTGTTCTTCCCTTACTAACAATAAGACAGCTGGGAGCTTCCCAGGGAACGTGACACTCTACCCCCTTCAAGTATCTGTCAGTGGGCTGCAGGTTATAGGGACATTTCATTGTATCTACATTTCTTTCCAGAAGCTGGGTTATTGATAAAAATGCTTTGTTCTTGTAAATTAGTAAGACATTTGTAAACTGAGGGAGACTCCAGTCTTTCAGGATCGTGATCTCTAAGTTAGCTGTTTGTTTTTCCCTTCCCTAGCTTTAGGGCAGCCAGGATGTCTGAGGAACCTCACATGTATCCCCCCCGGGGGTTGGGGGTGGCTTGTGGAGTGTCAGCTTCTGTTTTGTCCTCCGCTGGCCTCCATTCTGCCATCAGTGATGAATGTTAGTCTGACGGCCTATTTTTCTGAGTGGGCTTCATATACTCGTGGCCTCTCCATATACATTCACCTATATATTGGCCTCATGGAGTCAGATTTTCTACTAGTTTGGGAATCGCTGCTCTACACTCTAACTGCCTCTTTCTGACCTGTCCTGCAGCATCCACTCGGTAGGAAGGAAGAAGAAGGAAGAAACCAAGCAGCTTGGAGCTGGAACTCCCCGGCGGCCGGGGGCAGAGAGGGCAGGAGTGATAAGGTTGTGCTTTCCTCAGCACTAAAGGTTGCCGACTTGCCTGCCGGAGTCTGGAGAACACCCACGGTGCTGGGCAAAGGTTCTTGGTTCCTGACCCCTCCAGCTGCCCCATACAGGGCCTCCAGGGAATTTCTGCTCAGCATTTGAAAATACAGACCCCAAACCATAGTACAGCCTGAAGGCATTTGGAAGGAGCTTTTGCTCCTTCCAGGGATTATTCAGGTCTCCATTCATTCAACCCATCAAGCATTTGCTGATTGCTGCTGTGTGTACTGAGCCCAGATGGATCAGCTGCTTTCAGTACAAGGTCATCCGGTGGTGATCCCCCTGGCCCCTGCCCTTGCGGCCTCCCTCCTGAAGGCCCCTCAACACCCAGGGACAGAGCGTAAAGGCCAGCCCGGTGACAAAGCCCCGGGGCCCACCTCCATGATGCCTGGTCCATGCAGTTGTCTCCCTTATTGGACACGAGATGCTAGGGGAGACACGAGCAAATAGACCCTGCAGAGCAGGGACAGGGCTAGCCCCCCGCAGAGGCCACTCAGCCCCGACCCTGAGAGTCCAAGAGCCCCCACGGAATGCTCTGGGCCCAGCAGCCATCCAACCTCTGCACACAGTGGCTTGTCCTCAGGAGGAGGAACAAGCAAGGCGAACTAACACTTATAAAATGGCCCACAGGGTGTGATCGGCGCCTTCCATGCCTCACAGAGTCCCTGCAGTGGCTGTGAGTGCTATTCCCATTTTCCCCATGAGGACTCAGGAGGGCCCAGAGTGTTGCCCAAGATTCCACAGCTAAGCACTGGATTCCAGCCCATCTGCAGGCACCACTACTGGGAGGCCCCTTGCTCTGGGCTGGGCTGCCGGAAGAGGACACTGGGCCTTTGCCTGCATAACATTCCCAGGAACTGCTTCTGCTATGAGGACTCTGGTGTGGAAATGAAGAGCCTTGCTTTTGCACCTAACCAAACTCGCCTCTTCCTGCCCTCCTCCACGCCTCTTACCCCTCCTCCCCTCCCCCCAGCCTCTGTTTCCTCCTCTGCAAAAGGAAGGGGTAGGAAGGATTTTCATCCCCCAGCCCTGCAGTCCTGGCTTCCCATCCTGCTCTGCGCCAGGGTCTGCACCTCCAAGGAGAGCAGGAGGCTGCCTAAG
Organism: Vulpes vulpes; assembly: GCF_048418805.1. Taxonomy (NCBI): domain Eukaryota; kingdom Metazoa; phylum Chordata; class Mammalia; order Carnivora; family Canidae; genus Vulpes; species Vulpes vulpes. The sequence goes on along the minus strand of NC_132784.1, from coordinate 10,700,495 downwards.
CTGTGGGCCTGGAGCAAAATGGAAATGCGGAGCTTCCGGTTCAGATGCTACTGAGAATTTCAGGATGTGTGTGACAGCACTGAAGCAAGCACGAGCCCTCCGAGCATAGGGTGCCTTGTGGCTGCGTGGGCCAGCTCTGGTCCAGTGGCATCTCACAGAATCCGGCCACCCCAGTGAAGAGCAAGGTGTCACCCAGTGAGCACTCCCTGTGTGGAGCTCATGCCTTACCTCATGCTATCGGGGTGCCTGGAAGACAGGAAGCTCTGCCTCTGGAGCCCTGTGGCTGACAAGGACAGTAGCCAAGTTAGGAGCCATTCCTTACTCTGTGATTGCTGGTGGGTGCCCAGGCCCAGGCCAGGACTCACAGTTGGCCTACACCAAACACGGGACTCAAGTGTGGCCCTGTATTCTCCTGGGGTTTGTGGGAGAGACTTCGCCTTCTCTGATCCTTATAACCAGTCTTTAAGCCACTATGGGTTTTTCTGGTGCCTTCTGCTGTGTCCCACTTGTTGATAGGAGGTGGTCTCTCCCTTCTCCAGACTGCTCCTGAGTTTGAATGGGCAGCAAACCTTATGATCTGAAGGCATTTATAATGTAGGAATGGGGTAAGTTTAAAATTGGTGTTAGCAAAGACACCAAGCCCTCTACATCTTAGGGGGAAGGGCCACAGGGTCTTACACAGATTACCTCATCTTCTTTCAGGGGATAGAGAGGGCCCAAGTGACAGATTACTTCCGGGGTGCTTATCAGAAGATTCCTGATTGACAGGTTAAGGTTTAGCTTTTGGGGAGAGGTGAAAACTGCATTTAGGTTAGCTATTTAGCCAGATGTGGTAACTCAGCCTAAGTGACAGCATTTGGACCTGTGGTTTTCTTTCTATCGCTGCCCATCTTTCAACAGCGACATTCCAGTCCCTCAAAGGCAGAATGTGAGCTGGAGGAGGAGGAGGAGCCGGAGTGACCCCTGACTCAGAGGGCTAGGTCACCACCACCTCGGTAGCAGCAGGGCCAGCAGACCAGCCAGTCACAGCAGGATCTCCCCCCCCCCCCCAACTCTCCCTAATCTCTTGTTCGCCCTTTCCTGATGACCCTTTGGTTCTCTTCCTTAATTCACTTCCCTGAGATAGAGGAGAAACAAACACACTTTCTGTCTGCAACATTTGTTTAGAAGTTGGAGCCCAAGCCCTTAAGCTGGGCTTAACTGGACCTAGGACTCCCCTAGAAGGACACGTTAAAATGCACAACCAGCACTTGTGTCTTAATCTGACCAGAGGGTACTCGGGTATTTTGGGTTCTGCATCCAATTGCAATGTGCAGAAGGACAGAGGAGGTTCACCTCCAAAGCAATTCTCTGACACCAGCACAATTCAACTCAGTTCTGACACTACCTACCCAGAGGCAGCCTCGATTCCATAGCCTAAGGGCTCGATCCCACAAGACCACCCATTCCCCCACATACCCTTCAGATGCCAGTCACAGCCAGGTTGTCACCTGTGCTTCTGACCACTGGCTATTTAAATCAGATGTTCCCACAACTTCCTCCTTGGGTTCGATTCATTTGCTAGAGCTGCACAGCAAACTCAGAGAAACACGTTACTTACTAGATCACCCGCCTACTGTGAAAAGATGTAAGTCAGGAACAGCCAAATGGAGGAGATGCACAGGGCAAGGTCGGGGAAAGGCAGGGCGCTGCGTGCTCTCTCCAGCCTCTCCGCTCTCTGTCACCTCCTTCTGTTCAGCAACACAGAAACTCTCTGGCCCTGTCCTTTTGGGCTTTTACCGAGGCTTCATTACATAGGCACGATTGATTAAATCATTGGCTATTGACACCTGTTCAACCTCCAGCCCCACCCCACCCCACCCCAGGCAGGAGGCAGGAGTGGGAGACTGAAGGTTCCCGCCCTCCGATCACGCAGTTGGTTCTCTGACAACCAGCTCCCATCCTTAGGAGCACCCAAAATTCACTTATTAATCTAACAAAAGACACCTTTATCACCCTCATCACTTAGAAAGTTCCAAGAGTTTTGGGAGCTCTGTGCCAGAATGGAAACAAAGATCAAATATACATTTCTTATTAGAAATCATAACGTCACAACAGGTTTCTTGAGACTCTGGTTAGCAAGAGAGGTAAAGAATAAATGTTCTTGAGTTACTCAAATCTTCCCAACTCCTTCAAACCTCTCCAACTCTTGCACTTTTCTCCTAGGTTAGAGGTTCTTTCTGGGATTTGAAGGAATGCTCAGGAAGCTATTTCAAGCCAGGTGCTGCGGCCTCCAGAGCGTCAGAGAAGATTCCTTGAAGATGGTTGTAGAGAGCAAGATGGAATCACTCACGTCAAACAGTGACTCATGTCAAGCAGTGATGTAAGCAGCCGAGGGTGTTGCAGTTAAGACCAGATATCAGCAAGATCAGCAGAGGCTGCCAGCACCCTCGACCAATAACCAGGAAAGCCAAGAAAGCCTGGAAGAACCAGGGGCTGGCAATCATGACCACCAGAGGAGGTCTGCAAAGGCCCAAGGCTGACCGAACTCCTTCAGAAAGGGAGTTGCAGCCAGTTGTCAGACTCCCCAGAGGCTGACCTGACCCCATATGACTGCATTGGAAAGGCAGCTGCCACCAGAGGCACTGACCTCTGAACAGAGCAGAGCTCCTCCGCTGCGGGCTGACAGCCGAGCCCGACTGCACCTGATCCAGTCCTTGCCTCCACCTCGCACGCTCACGGACTCCCTGCACGTTTGGATCATTACCTTCTTACCCCTTATCATATCTTGTTTGTTGTGTGACTTTGTCCTGTGCTTGCTTTGTGTGGCCTGCGTGAAGCCAAGTTAAATGGGTAGTGAAATGTCATTGACTCTGGAATCCTGAATCTGCTTTACACTTACATTAACCCTGCTGTATGACCGAATAAAGCTGATGCTGTGGAAAGACGCAGCTCTTGTGGGTGCCTTCCTACGGTGCTCATGACGGTGGTACAGATACAGTGTTGTGGGTGGCCGAGGATGGAGAACACCTAGAAAGACAGACAGACTCTTTCAAGAATTGTAAAGCAAATAAATTCATTCACCCAAGAAGGGCTCATGGAATACACTGCTAGGTTACTGGTCCCAAAATGGTCCCTTGACATAACAGAACACTAGCTTTGACAAATGTTTGGTACAATGTTTAGACTGGAAAGTTTTTGGGGTTTTTTTTGGTTTGTTTTTTTTTTAGATTTTATTTATTTATTCATGAGAGACACAAAGAGGCAGAAACATAGGCAGAGGGGAAGAGGGGAAGCAGGCTCCCCATAGGGAGCCTGATGTGGGACTCATCCTAGGGCCCCAGGATCATGACCTGAGCCGAAGGCAGACACTCAACCACTGAGCCACCCAGGTGTCCTTTGACTGGAAAGTTCTTACCAAGAAATAGTGATTAGTTCCTGTCCTCGATCAGAGCACTGACACAATGTCTGAGAGTAGTAAGCAAAAGAAGTGGTCTTTTGCCCCTGGACTTCCACACCATATGGGCAATTCCATGGTGGCTGGAGTGCCAGAGACACAAGCTCAGGAATAGCCAGTTGCCAAGGCAGGTCTGAACAGTTCTGAGATTTCTTCAAATCAGGTCAATTATAGTAAGATATACATAACATGAAATTTACCACCCTAACCATTTTTAAGTACAGACTGCAGTATATTCCTAGTGTCATGCAACCATCACCACCAACCTCCTTCTGTTCTGGAACTTTCTCGTCTTGCAAAACTATACCCATTAAGCACTAACTCCCCATTTCACCTTCCCCTAGCCCCTGGCAACCATCATTCCACTCTTTGATTCTAGGAATTTTTTTTTTTTTTTAAGATTTATTCATGAGAGACACACAAAGAGAGGCAGAGACACAGGCAGAGGGAGAAGCAGGCTCCATGCAGGAAGCGTGATGCGGGACTCAATCCTGGATCCTGGGATCATGCCCTGAGCCCAAGGCAGATGCTCAACCGCTGAGCCACCCAGGCATCCCTGATTCTAGGAATTTTACTAATTTAGGTACGCCATATTAGTGGAATCATGTAGTATTAGTCTCTCTATGATTAATTTTTTTCACTTAGCATAATGTCCTCAAGTTTCATCCATGTTGTAGCATGTGTCAGAATGTTTTCCTTTAAAAGGCTGAATAACATTCCATTGTGTATATACATCACATTTTGTTTAGGTGTTCATCTATTGATGGACACTTGGGTTGCTTTCATCTTTCCATTATTGTGAATAATGCTTCTGTGAACATGGGCATGCAAATACTCTTTGAGACTTTGCTTTCAATTGTTTGGGGTGTGTATCCAGAAGTGGGATTGCTAGATCATATGGTAATTCTATTTTGAATAGTTTGAAGAGTCACCATATTGTTTTCCATGGAAGCTGCACCATTTTACATTCCTAGTAACAGTGCACGAGGGTTGCAATTTTTCCATATCCTCACCAACACTTGTCTTTCTGCATTTTTAAAAAATATTTTATTTATAAAAAAAAAAAGACTTTATTTTACATTTGAGAGAGACAGAGAGAGAGAGATAGCCCGAGAGAACATGAGCAGGGAGGAAAAGGAGAAGCTGACTCCCCGCTAAGCAGGGAGCTCCACAGGAGGCTCAGTCCCAGGACTGAGATCATGACTTAAGCAGAAGGCAGACACTTAACCAACTGAGCCACCCAGGCACCCCACTTTCTGCATTTTTGATAGTAGCTATCCTAATGGATGTGAGCTACAGATGAATAGCTTGTACATGTGTCTGTCTTGTGTAAGTTACTTAGATCAGGAATGCCATCCAGCCACCTGCATAAAATTCTGTATTTGAGACTCCAATCAGGTACAGAAATAACTGAGAGGAGCCATTAAGTAGAAACTCAAGAAGCAATGCTATCTCAGAACATTCCAGTACAGACCAAGTGTGATCCAGAGGCAGCCACTGCCTGTCACCACCTGATATCCATTCCCCCTTTCCATCTTACAATAGGACACCAATTTTGTATGGGAAAGCAGAGTGCAGTGAAAAACTATAAATTTCAGTCCCATTCACAGCTAGAAATGGCCAGTCCTGGCTAAGGAAAAGCCAACGTTGTAAGATGAGGCATTCTGGAAAATCCTTTGAGACCGGGCTGGTGTGTGCCTTTTGCTCTTAGCTCTGCCCCTCCTTTCTGTCCAGAATGGAAATACCATGTTGAAGGTGGAGCAACTACTGTGAGCTCACAAAGAGATAATAAGCTTGTGACCAAAATGTACTTGCTAAAGATGGCCGAGCAGAAAGATGGAGTTTGAGCCCCCAGTGGCAACATGGAGATGCCATATCAGACACGTGGATGCCCCAACATCAGCTTCTTTGACATGTGAGGGAAAAATAGGTTTCTAATTATCAAAGAAAAAAAAAAGAAAGGGAGGAAGGAAGGAAGGAAGGAAAACAAAGACACAAAGAGATAGAAAGAAAAGAGAAAAAAACCACACCATATGTCTACATTCCATTGTAGAAATTGCTGTTGGGCCCACCAATGGGAGGTTCCATTTTGGTCCTGTTCTGATGTGTCTTGCCCTAACAATCCTTATTCCAAATCTTTTGGAGAACATTAGGAGAGGAAAACAAGAAAGTTAACATTAGATGACTGCAGAAATTCAGTCACTTATCATTGGCTCACCCTCTGCAGTAAAGGACAATTTATTTTTAAGGAGGAAAGAAAGAGAAAGAAAGAAGGAAAGAAAGAGAAAGAAAGAAGAAAAGAAAGGAAGAAAGAAAGAAAGGAAGAAAGAAAGAAAGAAAGAAAGAGGAAGAAGGGAGGAAGAAAGAAAAAGAAAGAAATCTCCTATAGAAGAATTTTGCCACCAACCCTGGAATGCAGAAATGATGCAGGCCTTAAAATCTGCACTCATGTTTGGCCTTGCTGCATCTGGGACCCCAGCTCTAAGGGCAGGGAGAGGAAAGCCAAATCTTTGCCCTTTGTGGGACATCCTGCCTCTGCGGGTTCCCAAGTCACTGCAGCCAGCAGCTGTGTGGACACAGGAGGGGAGAGGTGTGCTCCTGCCATCAGGCCCTCGGCCACATACTGCACACACTGAGGCTTCACATGAGGCCCTCCCAAACTAAAAACACAGGACCATAACCACTAGAAGCCAGAAAAGCATCTTCCCCAGCTAATCAGAGAGGGAGAAAACTCGGCACTTTCAGCGAGGGGTAGATAAAAGGATATAACATGAGAAATCTTTGAAAAACACAAATTCAGTGAATGCTAACAAGTAATGTACTCATTGACCAAGGGCATCCTGGGAACACGTGGCCAATTGGTTCAGCCATATCCCAGGGAAGTTGGAAGATGGGAAGTCCTCCAAGGAATCTCAACTTCTTCCTTTGGGGCCTTATCTTCCACTGGTTTCAATTCCCACAGCAAAGCCTGCACTCCATTTAAGGAACCAGCCGTCTCTGCATCTGAGAACTCCCATGAGGCTCCTGCTCCATCTCCAGTGGCTTTCTCTGTGTATGGGCCTTACAGGGGTGGGCAGGCTTTCCTTATGTGGAAAGAGAGCCAAGCCACAGGGAGCCCAGGCTCTCAGCGTCTCCCAGGGAGACCCCAGCAGAAGGGGTCCTGCACAGCATAGGCCTGTAATGCCCCAGGACTGTCCTGTTTGGGTTATGTGCCTGCCCTTCAGGCCCTTCACCACCTTGGGCTGCATGCCCACTGCCTGGCCGGGGGGCATGGGATTCCATGACTGTGGCTCTATTGAAATCGAGAGACATGGAAATGGGAGAGAGCCAATCTCCCACAAAGAGAACTGTTACCAGGAGGTATGTGTATATAGGGTGCCATGCTTTGGTGGGGGGATGAAACATCAATCCCTTGACTGTAACCTCAGGCAGAGGCCAGCAGAGGGAGATGTTGTGATTTTCTGGGATTTTTGGGGTCCTCTCTGCCCAGAGCCAAGACTTGGGAAGCCAAGTCTCTTGCTTGGCTGGGACGAATTTGTTGGTGGTGTTAGGCTGGAAACATTTTCATCTACCCTTCAAGGTTCTAGTGGCCCAAGAATCAAACTGACAGGTTAACAGGAAAAAATCAAATATAAATATGTATACATGGGGAGCCCACATGAACACAAGACCCCAAAGAGGCAGAAATGAGTTATACATGTCATCCTGAACTAAGGAGAAGTGGGTAGGGGTCTGGGACTTCAAAGAGAAGGAAGACAATTCACAGGAAGATGAAAAAGAGTAAACATTTGTTGAACAAATGTTTGCTGGGCCCCCTCAGGAACCATGAGACAGAGAGAGGAATTTCAACAAACAAGTTGTTAAATTCTCCCTGTCACCCCCGGGTCATACCATTCTGTAGGTATCTAGGGTGATAGCTCCCTTCCTGCAGCAGGTCCTCTACCTAAATACTTTCAGGCAGTTAAGGGGAAGGGCCTGATTTCTTTTTGTGCCTTGATTAGTTTTAGCTCGAAATAATCTGTAAACCAAAGTGGTACATCTTGGGGCGACTCATTCTGACCCCCAATAGTGGTGAGCTGGGGTAAGCGGTGAACAGCCTAGCCCAGCCACCCTGCCCGAGGGTGTGGGGTGAGCAGATAGAGAGCCAGAGCCCCACAATTCTCCAGCCTGGTCCAGTTTTCCATTACATTTTGCCCCAGAGAGAAGTGCTTCCTGGTTCTCTGCTCACCATCTTGGTAGCTGGGCATTCTGGAAAAGCTCTAGAAAATGTCTGTGGCAGACTTGGGAGATTTTCTAAATAAACCCTCTTTCAGAGCACCCAGGATGTGAGCAGTGAGTCCGGGTTGTGTGTGTCATGCTGAGGTTGAGAGTGCTGACTTTGCAGAGAGGCCTGGATCTGAATCCCCCAAATGCCAGTACTGGCTGTGTGTGCCTAAGTCTGTTGCTTAACCTCTCTGTGCTTGTTTCCTCTCTCCAAATGGATATAACAGCAGTACCTGCCTTAAAAGGGCAATATGAGTAATAAATGAAACAATATCTTCTGGCAAGCTTGGCATGGTTCCTAGGACATAATAAGCGCTCAACAAATATTGCTATATTATTGGGCCTCTAACACAAACCATACATTAACACCTTGTTTATCTGAGTGCATATAAATCAGTCTTCCAAATATTTGCAGCTGGCCTTGTCAGGCACCAGTGCCTTTAAGTCCCCTGTGGGGGCTCGCTGTCCTCTCAAGCAACTTTTCCCATTGACCTGAGGACACAGGAATGCCAATCAGTGCAAGTTGATTCAGTAATGATTTCAGGGACTCTGTCTGACTGTTGAGGAACTTTTGGTGGGCTTATTTCCTGGTTCTCACTAGTGTTTGAGACATGTGACACTGCCAAGTAAATGACATTGTGGATAAGCAAGGACTTTTGTCTCTCCCGAGAGATGTGTAAACAGGTACAGCTATATAGATCCACATTGCACAGGCACACGCACAGTCCCTGACTTACAGCATTTATTGAAATGAAGAGTCAACACCCACCCTGCACTTTTTTTTTTTTTTTAAGATTTCATGTACTTATTCATGAGAGACACAGAGAGAGGCAGAGACACAGGCAGAGGGAGAAGCAGACTCCCTGCGGGGAGCCCAAAGAGAGACTCAATCCTAGGACCCCAGGATCATGACCTGAGCCAAAGGCAGATGCTCAACCACTGAGCCACCCAGATGCCCCCCACCTGCACCTCTGAGCCCACATTGCTCTGTGAGCAGTGGTAACAGACAAACAAGCAAAACTCCCAGGTCAAAACATCTTCTGTGAACCCAGAAGAGAATAAGTGAGGCGAGAAACTAAGGAAAGCAGAAAGCCCGTAGGACAGAGATTTTCAATCTCAATTGCATATTAAGATCATCTGGAGCAGGACCCCGGGGTGGCTCTGCCTGTGTGTGTGTGTGTGTCTCATGAATAAATAAAATATGTTTAAAAAAAAATTTAAAAAGATCACCTGGGGAGCTTTGAGAAAGAATACCCATGCCCAGCCCGACAGAGACACAGAGTTGATGGGTCTGCTGTGGGGGTTGGCCTTGAATGTCTTTTCACAAGTTCCCCTAGTGATCCCTGTATGCACGTAGGGTTGATAATCCTGGATTAGGGTCTAACATCAGCCTAAAACTCTCTGTAATTCCACTTTTCTACAACTGCCCAGTCATATTTGAATTATGGATCTGTCTCCATAAACCAGTATCTTCATGTTAAAAGTTTACTTCCTTAAGGGAAGTCAATTGACCATTTTCCACTTAATGTTAATCAGTTCCTCACACCCAGTTGAGTTCTAGGTCAATGAAGGAAGGAAGCTGAGGAAAGGGAAGTTAGAGAGGGTACTTGGGCTGGGTGTGCCCCAGTCACAACTCTAGAGACTAGGACAATGTCGTCAACAGGCCAGCCCAGACCATGAAATCTGAATTTCCATCCATTAAGCAGCCAAAGTTAGGGCCCACTGGTTTAGGAGAAGAAAGTCACCAGGAAGCAGACCAGTCCAAGAAAGCAGATATTATTGAAGGGGTACCTGGGTGGCTCAGTCTGTTGAGCTTCTGCCTTTGGCTCAGGTCATGATCTTGGGGTCCTGGGATCAAGTCCCCAAGTCGGGCTCCCTGCTCAGCAAGGAGTCTGCTTCTCCCTCTCCCTTTGTTCATTCTCTCTCTCTCTCTCTCTCTCTCTTACTCTCAAATAAATAAATAAAAATCTTTAAAAAAGAAAAAAGATATTGTTGGAGGACAAAACACTTTTCCCATGTTGTCATGGAGGCCTGTGAATGAAACAGACAAATGACAGCTTAGCAACAGAAAAGACAGAGTTTAACCATATACAAACAAAAATTCACACACACACACACACACAAAACATGACTAAAAGGTATTTGGAATTTGATGCTTATATACCACCTAAATAGAGAAGGGAGAGAGGAGGAAGTTACTCTTGGAAAAAAAACCCAAATGATTTCTTAATAGGGAAAGAAGAAAGGAGAGAGAGAGAGAGAGAGTACTTATGGGAAAACAAATGACTTTGGGAAAAGATAAACAGGCTCTTAGGAGAGCAGATGGGAGATGTGATAGTCCTGTGACAATGTCTGTTCGTGTGGGATGCAGATTTTTAGTTCTACTGATAAGAGTCCATCCTCCCTCTTGGCTCCTAGGGAGGGGATTCATGACGATGAGGTTAGAGGAGTAGTAGAAGATGCCATCCCAGAATAATAAGGATTATTTTGAGCTGAAGGAACCTGAGAAAAAGCAGAGACAAGAAAAGCTCTCTGTCCCTTCACTAAAAGCAAACACAAATTTACAAAGGTGTCCCTCCTCCCCTTGCCCCCTTGAAGGACAGAATCGCAGCACAGGAGACAACTGTAGACCATCTTAGCAGCCCAGCGACAGCTACATTCCGAACTTACTGGCTAGCCCTTACCTTCCACAAATGTCCCCCATGGATTTGCCTCCTCACAACTTGCTGCCCTGGAAACTCAGCCTTTTTCCTTTGTCTTGTTTTTTTGTTTTTTAGATTTTATTTATTTATTTGTGAGGGAGAGTATGAGAGAGAGAGAAAAGAGAGTACAAGCAGGGGGCGGGGCAGAGGGAGAGAGAGAAGCAGACTCCCTGCTGAGCCTGGAGCCCAAAGCAGGACTCGATCCCAGGACCCAAGCACCCTGTCTTGTCATTTTTTATTTCACTTGAATGTGGAAGCTAAAAAGAGAGGGAGAGAAAAGGATAAACAAATACAGACTCAAAGCTGAGAACAAGCTAGTAGTTGGGGGAGGGGACATGAATGAACTAGGCAAAGGGGATTCAGTGGTACAAATGTCCAGTTGCCAAATAAATAAGTCATGAAGATGAAAAGCACAGCATAGGGAATGGAGCCAATAATATTGTAATAATGTCATGTGGTGGGAATCCCTGGGTGGCTCAGCGGTTTGGCGCCTGCCTTCGGCCCAGGGCGTGATCCTGGAGTCCTGGGATCGAGTCCCGCATCAAGATCCCTGCATGGAGCCTGCTTCTCCCTCTGCCTGAGTCTCTGCCTTTCTCTCTCTCTCTGTGTGTCTCTCATGAATAAATAGATGAATCTTTAAAAAAAAAAAAAAACTCCTGGGATGTCACAAAATCTTATAAAATAAATGTCATGTGGTGACGGATGGTGACTACACCTAACACAGTGAGCTCTGCACAATGAATGCATAGAACTGTCGAATCTCTAAGTTATACACCTGAACTAGCATAACATTATACATTAGTTATACTACAATAATAAATAATAGTAAAATGAAATAAAAATGTATTATTCTTTTATTAAAATGCTGCATAGCCAAGTTCCAAGGTACCCCTTTGAGTTACTAATCACTGAGTGCCCCCCAGTGTGTGTGGGTGATACTCATGCTGCTAACTAACTTATGTTTGTTTATTCTCTTCTTTTTTTTTTTCTGTTTGTTTATTCTCGTCTTGATCTGTCTTTTGTCAGTCCAACTGGCGAAGCCCCAGACAGTGAACCAAAGATGGGGAGAGGGAAAACAGTTTTTCCTTCCTTTCAAGTTATTTTGGGGCTCAGCTTTTAGGTGGATAAGGCAGTTCAGAAAAACAAACAAATGGAACAACCCATTCTCAAACAACTCCAGCTCAAAATAGGTTTTATGTCCTGGTGGTGAATTCTTCATCCCTTCAATACGAAACTCTTAACCTCTTTGAGACCTGAGTGTGTGTTCAGGGGAAATGATAGAAAATTTCTTCTTCCCCTCCTGTACCCTAAGATGGCAGCCCTGGGGTCATTATACAGCTCTAGTGGGCCAAGCCCGTTCACCTCACCACTATGTCTACCCAACTTCTGGCAGAGGCACACCCAAGTCAAAGCAAGAAACTTTCCCCCAAAAAAGCTTGGAAAACATAAGGGGAGAGAAAGTTTGGAACATACCACCTCCATGGTTAGGGAAACCTTTTTGTACCTACAAATAAATGTGTAAATGTGTAATATACACCTAAAGCATGAATTCTAGTCCATTTGGAAGTTGGAGTGTGGGGAGGGCCTTCTCAGTCCCTACGTGTTCTTGTCACCCCACCACCCCCACAGAGCATAACAGCAGGTCTTCAGACCCCTAAAAATTGAGAACAGTGGTTTTTTGATAGTGTCAATAGTTCAGACCAGTGGTCAGCAATCATGGGAGGGAGAATTGGAGGAGCCTTTTGCAAGGAGGAGTCTAGGAATCCACATGCAAACACACACTTTTCTCAATCAAGAAACTATTATGTATTAAGTTTGTATTAAAATTCTTTAAAATTGGGCAGCCCCAGTGGCGCAGCGGTTTGGCGCCACCTGTAGCCCTGGGTGTGATCCTGGAGACCCGGGGTCGAGTCCCAAGTCAGGTTCCCTGCATGGAGCCTGCTTGTCCCTCTGCCTGTGTCTCTACCTTTCTCTCTCTCTCTCTCATGAATAAATAAATAAAATCTTAAAAAAAAAATTCTTTAAAATTAAAAAAAAAAGAAACTATTATGCAAGGGCTCCTGGGTGGCTCAGTTGGTTAAGCATCTGCCTTTGGCTCAAGTCATACATGATCTGAGGGCCCTGGGATAGAGCCCTGTGTCCGGCGCCAGGCTCACAGGGAGCCTGCTTCTCCCTCTCCTCCCTGCTTGTGCTCTCTCACTATTTCTCTCTCAAATAAATAAATAAATAAATAAATAAATAAAATCTTTAAAAAAGAAGAAGAAGAAGAAAAGGAACCATTTATGAGCACCTGGGTGACTCACTCAGTTAAGCGTCTGCCTTCGGTTCAGGTCATGATCCCAGGATCCTGGGATCCACAAGCGTGTCAGGCTTTCTGCTCAGCGGGGAGCCTACTTCTCCCTCTCCCTCTGCCTGCCACCCCTCTGCTTGTGCCCTCTCTCTCCCTCTCTCTGTCAAATAGATATATAAAATCTTAGAAAGAAAGGAATCATTAAAAAAAAAAAACTATCATGTAGGACTCTGAAAAATTTTTGAAATTATAAAAATACCCTGTTTTATACCCATTGAAATAGCAAACTTTAACAAAGAGGATAGAATCAAATGTCAAAAAAAAAATTAAATGTCAACAAGGATGTGGGGAGACGGAAGCTGGCACAGCTGCTGGTGCTGGTATGCACCGAGGACTCATTCTGGGGAGCAACAGGTGCATTTAACAAATTCAAATCCATACATGTGCTTTGTGGCCTGGCATCCTGGGAACAGGTCATGTGCATCTGCTAAAGTGATTTGAGAACATTCAATTTTGCCAGAAAAATGGGAAGGATGAAACTTAGAAGGTGTTGAGTAGAGACAGGTTGGACATAACAGACCAGAAGATCGTACTGTGAATATAGACAGAAAGGGGTGGAAGGAGCAGGAGATGCTAATTATTCCTGGTATGTTACATTTTCCAGGGGGCACAGACTATTTCTAAAACACTAGATATACACAAAGCATACAAGGTACCTGATACTCATGATCTTGATGTGGCTTTGCACCGGTGACCCATTCTGCCCCAGGGGTCCCCTGCCAGAGAAAGCCCAGGGCTGTGCAGCAGATTTGTGGTGAGTTACAGCTGGGTCAGGCCCACTATTCCTTTGACTCAAAAGAGCAAGGGTGGGGATCCCTGGGTGGCTCAGCGGTTTAGCGCCTGCCTTCGGCCCGGGGCGCGATCCTGGAGTCTTGGGATCAAGTCCCACATCGGGCTCCCTGCATGGAGCCTGCTTCTCCCTCTGCCTGTGTCTCTGCCTCTCTCTGTGTCTCTCATGAATAAATAAATAAAATCTTTAAAAACAAAACAAAACAAAAAAGCAAGGGTATGTGTTTGCCCTAGAGTACCTCTGTCTGCAGGGCCCTTTGCTCAAGCCTCAACTCTAGACAGTATAATTCACCTTCAATAGAAAAGGCTAAGGTCAGGTTGAGAGAGAGAGATAAGACAAACAAGCATTGATTATATACTCAGGATCCAGGTAATACATGCCTTCCAGATTTCTTGCACCTGTCCTAGGTATGTTAACCCCCTCCATCTCTTCCCATCTTCCCTCTGTGGCTTTACATTGACTTAATACTCCCTATGATTCAGGCATCCTAATTTGGTCTATGAACCTCTCCGTTGTATGATCTTTGGATCAACATGCTTGGTAGTGTACTTGGAGGTTTTCGTAGCATGAAAGTAATTCCCCACATGACAAAACATGAATCAAGATATTCATCAGTGTGATTGACATGGGGTAGGGACTCCGAAGTGACCCTAAGTAATGGAGGAGCAGAGCACCCTGCAGCCGTAAGAAGCAGTGAGCTAGACCAGGAGCTTTCAAGCTTTTCTTACTGGGACCCACAGTAAGAAATACTTTTCCCATTGTAATTTATAACTATCTGTCTGTCTATTTTTGTTTTTTTTTTAAGATTTTATTTATTTATTTGAGAGAGCAAGAGCAAGAGCAAGCAAGAGCAGGGGAGGCAGGGAGGAGCAGAGGCAGAGGGAGAAGCAGGCTCCCCGCTGAGCAGGGAGCTGGATGCCAATGCCGCCAATGCGGTTGAGGCTGGGCCTCAATCCCAGGACCCAGAGATCATGACCTGAGCTGAAGGCAGGCGCTAAAGCCACTGAGCCACCCAGACACTCCAGTCTATTTTTGAAAAAAAAAAAAAAATCATGAGATAATATCTGTCCTATTTATGTTCGAGGCACTCTGATAACTTCTGTTAAGTCCTATTCATTTCTTGTACATGCTGGTTATGCCTCTGCCAAATTGTTTCCAGTTGCCACTATTGGAATCCAACTTACCATTTGGAAAACAGTGAATTAGATCTTTATACACATTAACAGCGATGGTCTTCAATCAAGCTGCTGGGTGAAAAAAAAATGGGAAACATAAGATTTATAGCCCAGTGCCACTTAGGAAAGCCAAAAGCACACTTCTGCACACACACGGACCTGCATAGTTAAGGAGATATAGCAAATATATTAAAGGGAGTGCCAATGGGGAAATGAAAAAAACGTGTCCACGGACGGAGGATGGTAAGCAGCCAGCACGCAGAGGCCACTGACCTTCTGCTGGGGAGATGATCTTCCCCTAGTGAATTCCCTAGAGATTTCTGTGTCTTTTGTCACTCATCCCAGATCCTTTGTCCCAGGCTGCTTTCCTTGTAAACATAGAATCTAAAAACCTGGGCGGAGGGGTATTTCTTGGGCTTCCCCAGAGCTTAGGCAAAGCCCTGTCTAAACCATTTAATCCCCCTCATCATGGTCTGTGCTCACCAAACATTCCTGCTGCCTAATCTTGATTCCTGGGCACTTTGGTCTCAATGGGGTCCCCTGATTAGGGAAGAACCCCACCCTTTACACAGGACTGGGCTGGCAATCCTGCTCCATACAACCTCTGAGTGTATTTGGTTAATAGGGGACTGTCCCCAAGGGATTGGGTGCCTCAGAGGATGCTGACAAGTCCAGTGTCCGGTTCTGAAAAGAAGGTGCTAGAAGTATCCCCAGCACAGGTGGGAGGTCTGCCTGGGAATCCCTGGATCCCAGGACCGTAGAGGCCTCCCATCTCAAGGAAGGACTTGCTTTAGAAAGCAGAGACCCCATAGAAAGGTGACCCTCAGAGGTCCCACCCACAGATACCCCACCACCTTCAAAACGCATGCACCTCTGTGTGCCTCTGTGTGTGTGTGTATGTGTGTGTGTGTGTGTGTGTGTTGGGCGGGGAGGGGGTTCCTGCTTCATTCATTCATGGCTTCAACCACAGCCAGTCCTCCTGGTGCCAGGGCGCTTGCTCAACTGCAGAGTAAATGTTACACCTGCAGCCTGCCTGGAAGGAAGGAGAGACAGAAGGAGCCCCTTGGCCCCCAGCTGCACTAGAATGAGGTAAACACGGTCTGTGTTGCAATCCAGGCGCCTGCGACAAGGTCAGCATGCAGGGCCGGGGTGTGGAGCGGTGGAGGCAAAGGGCAGGAGGAGGCCTGGTGTGGAAGGGAGTGGGACTGGCAGGGAGGAGGGTGGACGGAGCTGGGAGAAGAGGAAGATCTGGTGGGTGAAGGTAGGACAGTGGGGAGGAGGCGCAGGAGGGGGAGGGTTGGGGGGATGCTGTTTGTCTCTAAGGCGAAAGCAGGCAAGAGTCAGAGAAGTCCAAAGTACAAGGGAAGGGGCTGGCAGGCTTAGTCACCGGCTTTCAAGCTGCTCAGTCAACTGCGGTGTTCCGGGCAGACTCCCTCAGTGCCTCCGGGTCTCCAGAGTGTCTTCGGGCCTTGCCCCTGAGACCAGGAGCACCCCCCCCCCAAGCCAGCCCCAATTCCAACCCCTCAAGGGAGAAACTCCAGGGTAGGGATCTCCCTCTTTGGGGCCAAAGCTCCCTAACAGCAGGCATGGGGTCATTCTCCCATCTAGGCTTCCCTGGGGGACCGGGCCACTGGATGGTCCAGACCATAGGTTGTCGGGCACTCGTATGCCAAGCAGTCTTCAGGACACTTCACTACAGTTGCCCCCCCCCCCCCACCGTGACCTTTATGACACTAGGAGGGAGAGTTTCCCTATTTGACATCAAAGAGAGGCTCCCAGAGGGGAAATAATTGGGCCAGAACACATCTGAAGCCTGGTGCATCGCTCTGTGAGCTTTACTGAGAGTCCCTGCTTTGGGGACTGGGAATGCAGCAGTGAGAGACAGCCCCCCAGCTCTCAGGGGGCTTCTGGTATTTTTTTACAGGGGAAGACAAAAAATCCAAGAAGCAAATCGAGAGGTTGAGCTAATGATGAAGGACATACAAAGCAAATAGAGAGGGGCAAGCATGTGGAGGCTGCTCCTCAGTCTGGGAAGCCGAGGGAGGCCCCTGCCCAGCAGACACCCCTGCTCAGCAGACACTCTAGAAGCAGGGAAGTGGGACAGCCTCCCATACAGAGAGAAGGGTGAGCATGGAAGCCCTGAGACCAGATGGAGCTTCCTGCCATGCCCTTCCTGCCCAAGTGGCAAGTGGGCAAGCAGAACTGGATCTGACCTTGAAGGGGGGTAGGCAGGAGTTGGGTATCTTCAGGCTTTGGGCAAAAGAGGATGGGAAGCTGCAAGAAGGGTTCGAAGAGGTGGTAGTGGAGGCAGGGAGGCCAAGTGAGTGGCTATTCCATAGGGCGTCTAGCTCAGAGATGATGGGGCCCATGGTAGAGAGGATTTTGACCCTAAAACCCAAGCATTAAAAATAAATAAATAAATAAATAAACAAACAAACAAATAAATAAATAATAAAGCCCAAGCATTTTGGGATGCCTGGGTGCCTCAGTGGTTGAGCGTTTGTCTGCCTTCTGCTCAGGGTGGGATCCCAGGATCCGGGATCTAGTTCTACATCAGGCTCCCTGCATGGAGCTTGCTTCTCTTTCTGCCTATGTCTCTGCTTCTCTCTCTCTGTGTCTCTCATGAATAAATAAATAAAACCTTTTTTTAAAAACAAATAAATAAAGCCCAAACATTTTACCACTGACAGTGACTTTTTTTCTTCCTTGGCCCTCATTGGCCATGACAGTGGCAGGCACATAGTAGGTAGTCAGTCAACTCATTCATGTATTCGGTGAATATTTATTGAGCACTTACTATGTGCCTGGTTTTGTCCTAGGCCCCAGGGATATACCAGTGAACCAGGCAAAGTCCTTGGCCCCTTGGAGCTTATACTATAGAGGGAGAGGGTACATGTGTGTGCACACGTGTGTGATTGGTGATTAAGGGAAGGGAAAGGGGCCTCAGTTGAGGGGGGGAGGTTGTTTTAAATGTGGTGATCACAGCAAGCTTCCCTGACGAGGCGATCTCTAAGCCTAGATCTCAAAAAAGTGAAGTGGGGAGAACTTACATGTATCTTGAGGAAGTACATTTCAAACAGAACAGCAGGTACAAAGGCCCAGAGGTGGCGGAGTGCTTGTTGACCGACCAGCAGATCTCTTACTTGTTGATTCATTAATCAGTACCTGTGTCTCTGCTTTGGAAGCCTCTGAGAACAATGCCTGGGTCTTTCCCAGCAAACAAGACTAGTCAGAAGGGTGGAATGGGAGCCAATTCCTTCCTTTTTTTAATGCCGTCCCTCTTTTCCCAGCACTGACCAGGCCTAGAAGCAGGGGAAGTGGGATGGACAGATACTGAAGCTGTCACACTGCCTGGAGGAAAGGCAGAGAAAGTGAAGGAATAGGGCTGGTTCTGTGCTATCCCAGAGGCCACCACTCACTCCCATGCTATTTTGGGGGACCCCACCCTGTCACCTGGCCCTTCTGCTCTGCCCCCGACATGGCTCCCATGTCAGGGGGAACCCCTTACCTCTCCAGACAGCCATCTGCCAGCGAGTCATTTGCCTCACTCATCATCTCCCCAGGGATTAAGGATATGCCAAGAGGGTGTCCGCTACTCGGTCCCAACCTCTGGCCACCAAGGAGATACCTAGGAAAATCTGGGATTCTAGAATGCAAAGGACCAGCCCAGACTTGATGGCTGGTACTGCACCCAGACTCCTGGCTGTGTCCGGGCCTTCCTATGACAGCAAAATGACAGTCACTTCCTCCTTATGATTCCTAAACCATTTCTGCTTCTCCAGCAATCTTGCTGACGAGACATGTTCTAAATTCCACTGATTCAAGACTTTCTATTCTTACCAAGAAAGTATAACAGCAATATATCCCCAAACATGCCTGACCACACATGGAACCTTAGAAGGCACGCGGAGGCACACGATGGGCAGGGATCACCCAACCTGCCAACTGTTCCTGATTCTCAGCCAGGCACGCCCCTCCTGGTCATGTGAGATTCTTCAGGCCCCAGAAACCCAGAAGGGCCCTCCCACAGAGCATCCTAGGGCTTTGCAAAGGAATCCCTAACAGGGCAGCTCCTTTTTCCCTGTGTGAGCCCCTCGGCTAGAGCCTGGGGCTGTGGAGGAAGGAGAACCTGGCTTCTGGGACCCGTGAGTGGGGGAGAAGGCAGGAGAGAGCCATGCAGGGAAGGCGCCCAGCAGAGAGGGGCTGACATGGCTGGGCCTGGCCAGCTGCCCTTTGCCTTGGCTCAATAGTCCTCCAAGCATGGCTCGGAGCAGCAGCAGCCCCCCTGTTAGAAACACACAGGGGGCACCTGGGGGGCTCAGTGGTTGAGCGGCTGCCTTCAGCTCAGGTCATGATCCCGGGGTCCTGGGATCAAGTCTTGCGTCAGGCTCCCTGCGGGGAGCCTGCTTCTCCCTCTGCCTATGTCTCTGCCTTTCAATCTGTGTCTCTGATAAATAAATAATCTTAAAAAAAAAAAAAAAGGAAATTTGGAGGGACGAGGCACAGCAATCTGTGTTTTAATAAACCTGGGTGATTTTGGTACAGAATGGTGGGAGAGGTGAAACCGGACAGGGATGGGCAGTTAAGTCCAGTCCTGGCTGTCCACTGGGTTAAATAAAGAATTTTACGAGGGCTCTCTGGCAGTAATGAAGTCAAATCAACATCTAACTGGGAGATGCAGACTACCTGTGATAACTCTCCCCCTTTCTCAAAACAAGTGTTTCTCAAAACACTTTTCTCTTAGAAAAGAGAGAAGTGCCCTGGTTTTGTTAGTGGTTGTTTTTTTTTTTCTTTTTCTTTTTTTTTTTTTTTTTTTTTTGCGTTTTGTTTTGTTTCCTTCTCAGCAGCTGGAAAAGTCTCTGGTCCGGAAGAAGTGTAGCTATTTTGAAGGTCCTCGGGTAAAGTCACAGGGAAGCTGCCTGCCTGCCTAATTGAGCCAAATAATTTAATTTCTCCATTTGGTTAAGGGGAAAGAGGATCTTGCTTTTCCCCAAGCAGAGGTCTCCCTCCTCATCAACACCCCCCCCTACACCTGAGGAGAGAAAGGAGGGTCTTAGTTGGCATCTGTTGCCCTTGGACCCTCTCCCGCCTCCCACTTCTTTTTGGTGTGGGGACTTAGGGCGGTCTCCTCTGGAACTCAGTCCCCATCAAAAGTCAAGGAAGCACAACGACCTCTGTTTCGTCCTATTTGACCTCTGTTTCGTCCTATTTGCCTTTTCGGTGATCCCTGAAGCCGGGAAGGGGGCAGGTTTGTACAACCCCCCTTCAGGGCAGAGAAAAAGGGTTGCCAGGGTTGCCCTGTGAAGGTCCCCTCCACTTTACACCTACTGAGGGCCTGCAAGACCCCGACCTTCCACAGATACTTTCTTCCCTGCCCCTGGCTCAGAGACGTTAAACGAGCAGCCCAAGGCCCCGCGGCGGGTGCTGAAGGCAGCAGAGCCGGGCCCGAGCCCAGACCCTCCGGACCTTACGGCCTCTCCCGGACAAGCCGGGCCTGGAACCGACTCCCCCGGCCCGGCCCGCCCTCCCTTGAGGAATCCGGGCCCCGGGGAGGTGGTCCCCGGGGTCCTCCGCCCCCGGCCCCGGGGGACCCTGGCCCGTCCCGCCCTCCCTCCCCGCCCCTGCCCGGGGCTCCTCCGCGCCGCCCCCGCTGACTCAGCGCACAGCGAGCCGCGCCCGCCCCGGGCTCCCGGGCTCCCGGGCTCCGCTCGGGTCGCCCCCCGCCCCGCCCCGCCCCGCCCCGCCCCGCCCCGCCCCGCCCCCGCCCCGCCCCCGGGGAGAGGTCCGGGCCCGAGCTGGCGGGGCCGCCGCAGAGCCGCTGGAGGGCGCGGGCCGGAGCGCGGCCGGGGCGGGCGCAGCATGACGGCCATCGCCGTGCAGGTAACCCGGGCCCCGGCCCAGCCGCGCGGGCTGCGCCCCTCGGGAGGCGGGAGCGGACTTTGCGCGCGGAGCCGGCCCAGCCGCGGCGGGGTGGGCGGCGGGGTGGGCGCCCCGTGGTGCCCGCCCTCGGTTGCAAGCTTGCGGGGTGCGGAGGAAAGTGGGCGGGAAGCATCCTGGGGAGCCCGCGGTCCCCTAGGGCCTCTGCTCGCGGCCGTGGCTCCCAAGCTTCTTAGGGGGGGGGTTCTGCTTCTCTTTGGGGTCCCCAGTAACCATGGGGGGGTCCCTCCTTTTTAAGAAGGAGAGGCGCATCCGGGGTGGAGGATGGACACAGTCCACTTGCAAAAGGGAGGCTTGTCTTATGTAAGGTGAGGATTTGTCTCGGGGGAAGCCAGAACTTTCTGGGCGGGGGCTACAAAGACCGTCTCCCAGACGCTTCTGGGGTGCGGGGGCGGGGACCCACTCGCGGGGCGCGCGGGGAGGCAAGGGAGCCGCATCCCCCCGAAGGCTCGAGGTCTCAGACTGGGAGAAGATGTTTTTGTTGGCGGAGAAAGCTGCGCGTTCCCGCCGCGTCCCCTGGGCGCGCTGCGGTCCAAAGGCAACTTGGTGGCGGGACCGCCGGGTCCCCTGCGAGCGAGCCGCTTCCCCGAGCAGGCGGCTCCCGGCGCCCCGGTCCGAGTCTCCTGGCCCCACCGTCCTAACGACTAGAGAGGCTCAGAGGGGCGCGTTGACTTTGGGTGCAAGCGCCCAGCCTCCACCCCTGCCCCAACACCGGCTCCCGTACGTGCGCCTTCACCCAGTTTAGGGACAAAATAACTGAGGCTCGGAGGGAAGTAGCCCGCCCAGCGCAGGCAGCCAAGCGACAGGATCGAGGTCCGGGGCTCGGCTTCCTACTCCAAGTCCTACTTGCCCTTCCTACTTTTTACTAACAAGAAGCCCTCCCCGCCGGGCACCCCCAGACCCCATCCACTCAGGGCGCGGCCGCTCGCGGGAGCAGGGGCGGGTCGCAGCGAGCCCCTCGTCTTTGTTCGGGACCAGAATGCGGAGTCTCGGGGAGGGAGCGTCCGGGACAGCCCCTGGGAAGAAGGGGACCGGGAGGGAGGAGGGTGGGACCGGGTGTGGTCGCTCTCCTCCCGGAGCCCGCGGTCCAGCTGCGGGGAGAGGCTGGTAAACAAGGATTTAGAAGACAAATCGGGAAGTGGGGGCTAAATTAAGAGGTGCAAAGGCTGCAGGCTGGGTTAACGGGCGGGGGCGGTGTGTGCGGGGCCTGGGACACTGGCAGCAGGTGGGGGGCCTCGGTGGTGGCGGGGCGAGCGGGGCCCCGAGGCTCTGCCCCAGGGGTGGGGCGCGCCCCGGGCTGTCCCTGCCTGACTGCGGTTGCTGCTCTTCAGAAGCGCCTTAAAGCCCTGCCAGGGGCTGTTCTAGGCTCTTGTGATAACTCATTCCAGCCCCACCCACCCACCCACCAGCACGGGGCGGGAGATGCCCTATCTTCATGCATAGGCGAGGAAACCCAGTGAAAGGGGATACATGCATGCCAGAGGACGCATAGCCAAGAGCAGGCTGGCTGGGGGGGTGCAGGCAGGCGTGGGCTATGGTTCCAGGGATGGTGGCAGGAAGCTGGCCAAGATATTTCTAGTTGGGACGCCCTGGTGGCTCAGCGGTTGGGCGCCTCCCTTCAGCCCAGGGCTGATCCTGGAGTCCCGAGATGGAGTCCCACATGGGGCTCCCTACATGGAGCCTCTGCCTGTGTCTCTGCCTCTGTCTCTCTGGTGAATAAATAATCTTAAAAAAATAAAAAAGATATTTCTGGTTGATCATGATAGGGGCCTGACCTGGGCCTGCACGGAGTGGGCAGTGATTCTAGAGGCAAGTATGGGAGGGAGGGCTGGGGATGTGAGGAAGGAGTAGTGAGCAGGGCCTCTGGGGGTTGAGGAGAGAGCAGGTGGGGTCCAGGAGTGTAGAGAAAAAGAAGACCTTGGGATTGGACTCAGTGGCCCAGGAGTGTCAAGTGACCCTGTCCTACAGCTCATAGAAGTCATTCGGGGTTAGAGATGGAAAAGAGAAACATTTTTTTCATGGAGAAGAGATTAGTGTCTTGGCCCAGGTCCCCAAGCCCGAGGCCCTCAGGCAGGGGCAGGACTAGACAGTCTTGATTCCTCTTGTGCATTGGCCTTCCACTGACCACACTGCCGCCCGCGCCCCTCCAGGAGGTGGTTTCAGGCCCTCCGTCACTGACAGCAGAGCAGCTCGAGTGTAGTGCAGCGTAGTTAGGAATGAAGACTCCAGTCTGCGTTATTATTGTCATGTTATCAGTAGGCCCCCAAGCACCTTTCCATACATGATCTCACTTAATCCTTGGGAGTTTTCTTGCTGATTAGAGAGTTTAAATGAAGCCAGCTTTGAAGTTGGGAGGGGGAAGAAATGAACTGACATGAACTGGCTCCTCTTTGATCCCAGTGTGATGTCTGAAGGACTGGAGGCCAAAGTCCAGTCTGTGCCCAGGGCAGGTGGGGCCGAGTGAGGGACAGTGCATACCTGTTCTCTAGTTCCTGGGTCCTCTGGTGTTTTGTGACTTGACTGGGGCCTTGCCTCTGGGCTCTCCTATTCCAGGACCTTACCAACCAACTTCTAGGAGCCTTGTAACCTGGCCAGGTAACTTCGTGGCTCCCACTCTCCTGCAGGGGTCGCCAACTCTCATTTTGTAGATGGGAAACCCAGGGCCACAGAGGTTCAGAAGCCACCCAAAGACAAAGGCCTTGAATAGTTTGTAAACAAAGGTTTCCTTAGTTTGCTTCTTAGCAGTAAAACCGTTTTTTTCTGATGAAGCCAGCACAGACACCTAGGCTACCGGTGTCTCCAGCAGGTAAGAAGTACCTGTTGTGGTTGAAGTAGGGAAGTGATCCTAGCTGGCCAGCCCAGCTTCTCCTGCTCCCCCTACTTAGCACCTGGAGGCCGCTTAGCAAACAGGGGGTCACAGTTTGAGAACCCCAGCCCACTCCACCACAGTGTTCTTTCTAAGGTCCTGGGCTACTTTTGTCTGGGGATGTGAGTTGGGGCCCTGATCCCGCCTCAGCATCCATCCCTCTGTACTCTCTACACCTTTTCCCCACCAGTAGTAATGAGCCCCTGATAGGAATGCCCCATACTTGGAAGGCCCCAGTCAGTTTTTATTAGCTGAATGCATCCCACACCCTGCACATTATACAGTTGTCCAGGCAGCCGGAACAAGCTTTGTGATTTAGGTGAGTGATCTTGGGGGAAGTCATCTGACCTCTGCATGACATAGTTTCCCTCTTTACACACCCCCTGTTGGAGCTCCCTGCTCTCCCCACCTCACAGGTTTGAGTAAAACAGGTCCCTGCTTAGGCAGAAGTGCTGAAAACAAACCAGGTCCTTATTCGTGCATGGGGCGGGGTGGGGGTGGGGTGCTGAGATTTAGCAGTAGCTTCTGCTCCAGTGGGCAGGTTAGCAGGCGCCCTGATGTTCCTGCTGGGGCTCTGACCACAGGAGTCTCCCAGGAGCATGGCTTTGCTTTCTGTCCCTCACTGAGAGATGTTACCGACTTGCCTCTGGAAGCTTCCATTTGCACATGGTATAAGGTGCACCCCATAGTCCCTGTTCAGTTTCCCAGCAGTGAGAGCTGCACATGAGCTGCCTGCTTTGCTTGCCTCCTAAACTGAAGTGTAACCTGGGCTGCTTCTGTATACACTGTAAAGGGTAATTTATGACCAGGTAGGAGATTCATTTAAAGGGAGCTTCTGATGGAAGTGACAGTGGTTGCAATGACCATTTTTCCTGTGGCTTCTCAAGCTCTCACTGGGCCTCACTGAATGCTCAGGTCAAGCACCTGTGCCATGTACCAGGGATGCAGCAGTGCCTACTTGGGAGGCTGTGCCCTCCTAAGTACAGCTGTGGTCAGAGCAGTGAAGAAAACGGCGCCTGATGGGAGGAGTTCTGGTTTGGGTTGGGTCAGGGAGGCAGGCAAGATCTCTGTGAGAAAGGGAGGTAGCCTGGAGAAGAAGTTTTCAGGTGGAGGAGCCAGTAGGTCCGAGGAAGAAAGTTCTAGGCTATTCTTAGGTCTGGAAAGAGGGCTGCTGTGTCAGAGCAAGGGGGCCAGGAAGAGTGTGCTGGGGGGTGAAGTTGGAGAGCGAGGCAGGGCTTGTGGGTAGTGGGAAGGGGTTTGATTCTTTGACATGCTTTTCTTTTTTTTGCTTTATGGTTGGGGATAGAACTCATGCCTGGGTGGCGTCCTGCAGCTATGAGATAAGGGACACCTCATTGGATGTCCGGCCCAGCTTGGCAGAAGAAAGGGGCAGGTGCACCCTTCAGGGCTGAAACTAGAGGCTCAGTGGCCTCCCCACACCCAGAAGCTTCTAGACAGACATCTTGATTGGCCAACTCTGGGAGGGGTGCAGGTTCAAGACTGAAGGGCAAAGTGCAAACACCACTTTCAGTACCAAGGAAAACAAGGTAATAATAACATGGAGTCTGGAACATGCAGAAGCAGCTGGGTGGAGATGAGGGTAAAACTGAAGTGTACTGGGAATGTAGCCTTGTATTAGAATGCTAATTTAAAAAAAAAAAAAAAGAATACTAATAATCCAGTGCTGGGATTCTTGCCGTGTGTACAAAGAAACCCAGGGGGTACTGCAGGCTCAAGGTCACACGAGCCAGGCCTGACAAGTTTTCTGAATTCAGAACAGACTAGGATCTGCCAACCTGCTGGTCAGTAGAATTTGGATTTCTTATTCATGAAGATCATTGAAGAAAGAAAGGTCAGGGAACCTTTCGTGCCTGGTGAATAGTTGGACAGGCAGTGCTTCTAGGTCTTGAATGCAGTAGGTGGAATAGGGGAAGGACTCCCCAAGAAAGGTGAGTCGGCTGAAAGGTGAGGAGCTGGGAAAGAAGCTGCCTGCAAAGGTGGGCAAGGAGACTGCAGTTGAAAATGAGGCTTTGGGAAGTCGGGGACATGGTCAAGGGTTTTCCCTGTAGAGGTTGGAGGGGTAGAGCAGGGCCCTCCCTGACATGCTCTCTGGTGTCTTCCAGGCCCAGAGGCTCCTGGCCCAGAGGAGGCCCCAGCGGCCCTTCTTGGAATCCTTCATCCGGGCCCTCATCATTGTGTGTGCTGCTCTGGCCTTGGTCCTCTCCTCCGTCTCCATCTGCGATGGCCACTGGCTGCTGGCTGAAGACCGCCTCTTTGGGCTCTGGCACTTCTGCACGTCTTCCAACCAGACGGGGCCACACTGCTTCAGAGACCTGAGTCAAGCCCGTGTGCCTGGGCTGGTGGTGGGCATGGTCCTGGCCCGCAGCGTGGGCGCCTTGGCCGTGGTGGTCGCCATTTTGGGCCTAGAGCTCCTTATGGTGTCCCAGGTGTGTGAGGACCTCCACTCGCGGCGCAAGTGGGCCATGGGCTCCGTCCTCCTCCTCGTCTCTTTCGTCCTCTCCTCTGGAGGGCTCCTGAGTTTTGTGATCCTCCTCTGGAACCACGTTACGCTCATTGGCTTCACCCTGATGTTCTGGTGCGAGTTCACGGCCTCCTTCCTCTTCTTTCTGAATGCCATCAGTGGCCTTCACATCAACAGCATCACCCATCCCTGGGGCCAACCAAGGAAATTTTAGGCCTCTCGCCTACATCTGAGGACATCAGGTTCTACATGCAAGTGTGGGCAAGATTCGACTTTTCCAACATGTGACCTCTGGTGGGGGTAAAGGCGGGACAATGACCTTGAAACTGCTGCTGCTTAGCCAATAACCTTTGGGTGGTTGGCCACAATCAGCCCAGTGGCCTTTGCAGCTGGCCTGCAGGGCCAGAGGCCAGGGTGCCTCAGTGCCACCAGCTGCACAGGCTTAGCCAAGTCGTTAGGATGTTGATTTTAGAAGAAGTGACATATTTTAAAACCTTTTTCTTGAATCCTTCTTCTTGGGATGGGAATAGATTGGGAAGCAGCGTGGGTGACTGTGTGCCGGGATGGGAGCTGTTGGGTCCCTGGGGTCTCCTGGGGTTGCCCAGAGTGGATCATGCCTGCAGCTAAGCATATCCAGCCAGTGCCTCAGACTTCTCTTCCACCAGCTCAAAGGGCCTTTGGGTCCATCGCCCTGCCGTAGCTTCAGTCACGCTTGGAAGCAGAATTCAGGATTCCCTTGATTTTTTTTTTTTTTTGTACATACTAGGTTTTCAAACCATTTGACTCCCGTTTGAACCCTGCCCTTTGGGGCAGGGGTGGGGAGGGCGTAATCCTTGAATAACTGTAGCCTCCAGCAGCGGCTGTCCTGTCTGTGGGGACCCTGCCCTAAACCCTTCCAGCAAGCTTCCCAGGGTGGCCGGCCAGCCCTCCAAGGCAGTCCTCCCTGAGGCCAGCGTGCCTGCGTGTCTGCTTCTGATGTGTCAGGACGGCCTCAGGGTACCACTTCTGATCCTAGAGCACATTTCCAAAGAGCACAGATCTGGACCTGCTAAATTCCAAGGTGTAAAGGGGACTTGCAGGGCCTTGAGTAATGATTAACAGCCGGCCCGGGGGATGAGTGCGGGTGAAGGGGACCAGGAACCAGTGGAGATTTCCATCCTTGCCCACAGATGTGCATTTCTGTGCCAATTGCCCCCTTTCCAGTCTCTTCTCTGCCCCATAGGTGGGGTTTCGCCCCTCAGCCACTTCATTCCCCCCTTCCTTCTCCACCTGGGCCACACTGCTGCTGCTCCTGGCGTGGGTTTGGGTCTCTGCCCCATCCTTGTCACTGCAGGTCCCCTTCCTGGCCTGGGCTGGGTGCATTTATCTATCTCTTGGGGTTCTTCAAAGCTTTTCCAATGGAGTCCATGGAGATCACTGAAGAAAGGTGTCACGGGCCAATCAGTTTTTCAGAGAGCAGAGCTCATCAACCCTATGGGCTGGGTTCTTAGCCCTGGCAAAGAAGCACCTGACCTTTCATTTCAAGAGCCGTTCACCAGGCGCAAAGGGGTGACCTTGTCTCTGCAATGGGGAGGTGCAAAGGTGGGAAGCCAGGGTCCAGAGGGGGGTGGCACTTGTCCGGGGTCACCCAGCAACAAGATGTCTCCTCTACATTTGAGCTCCTGTACACAATGCTTTCCCCTGAACACTGGTAGGCTTTGTTTTGTAAAAGGGCTCAAATGTTCAGTTCACGTTCATCCTCATGTGGCTGGTGGTGAGGGAGTGCTGATAGTCAAGGGGAACTGAGATCCAGAGAATAAAGGGGAGACATCCCCCAGAAGACCCCCCTGTCCCCTGCCCAGGACTGAAGAAACATACAGGCTCGGAGCACAGGGATTTGACACCAAAAGCCCTCGATGGAACTTCTGTCCCTTCTTGCTGGGTATCTCAGGCAAGTCACAGGACCTTAGTGAACCTGTTTTTCTGTCCAGCGGAATCACACCCCCATTCCCAGAGGGATGCTTGCACCACGCTAGGGTTACTAAGGGAGCTAGGGATCTTAGGACTGTCAGCCATGCTGACTTGGGACAGATTAATCCAGCTGCCTTGACGCTGTAGGGGAAGAGCTACCAGAGAGGTGACTTGTAGTGAAGGGTAGGGAGGGTCCGCCTAGAGCCAAGGGTCTCCATTTCTCCTGTTTCCTGTGTGTTGAACTTATCCCTGAAAACTCCAGGAAGGGGTAGGGAAGCGAGTGGGAGGGTCCTCCTCCACCTGGTGTCTCAAGGGCAAAAAGAGTGGTCAGTTACGGACCAAACCCATCCCCACTACCATTTATTTCCCTGCCCTCTTCTGGAGCGCCCGAACTGCCCTTCCCAAATACAACAGACCCAAGCCCTCTCTTCCTGCCCCGTGGTCCCTCATTGTCTTCAGTTTTGAGGAACATATCACCTTGGGCTCCAACCCAAAGCCCAGAGGAGGGCTGTGATGGGTCCCAGGAGGAACAGATGTGTGCAGAGAACTGTCCTGCAGCAGTGTCTGGCCTTCTCATGACCTGTCTTGGCGTCTGTCTGTCCTGTGACTGGCCCTGCTCCAGACCCTCAAATGACACTGGCCCTGTAGGCGGCCCGGCTCTGCTCTGAGGTGCTGGCCTTGGTGCTGTGGGTGAAGCCAGTGAGGCCGCTGGTGCCATTGCTGAAGGAGGTGCTGAGGGCCATGGGGCGTAGGAGGAGCTCGCGGAGATGCCACTGCTGCCACTTCTTCTGCACCTCCAGCTGCACCTGGCCCAGAGACCAGCCATCAGTTGGGGAAGACAACTCACCTTGTCCCCAGAGCCCCATTCACTGCCCCCTCAGCACAGGCCCTGCCTTTCCTGCAGGCCACTCAGATGGACCCCTTCCAGCTCCAATATCCAGTAGGGATCGAACCCCTCACCTTATCTGGACACTTTGACCTGCCACCTTACTGCATGTGTCCTGAAGAAGGGGCTTGGGGTTATTTTACGAATTGCAGAATGACATCCAGATCATGACCTGGGACCACCGGACCCATTCCCATAAAGCCAGCCTAGCTCAGAACTTAAATCTGGGGACCTTGGAGTGGCTCTTTGGATATTAATTTCACGGTCCCCAAGCTGTAGCAGCCCAAACCTTTGAAGCCAGGCTTCAGGGCTTGAGTTCTGGAAAACAGGTTATTCCCCTTCAAGTGTGGTGAACCAGATAAATGGTCAACAGTCACAGGAAGGCCCGACTTGGGTGGAATACTGTATTCAACTGTTGGTTGCATGGCTTGTGTGTCCCCCCCCCCCCCAAATGCTCTGGGCAGGGAGCAGAGAGACCACAAGGTAAGTGTGTAGCCCTCCGAGGAGTCAACGATTATTTGGAGGTCAGTGAGCTCTGAGCTTTAGGGATTGCATCATCAAGTCACTCATTTTACAAATGGGGAGACTGAGGCCCAGAGGAGGGCAGTGACCTGGATCACCCATCAGGCAAGCATCCATTGGGAACCAGGGTTCTTGTTGGGGTGCCTGCAACTTTTTCTCTAGTCTCAGGACTTGCTCAAGGATAAGAATTACCTGGAATGCTTGTTAAACATTTTCAGGCTCTAACCCAGACATAACAATCTTTTTCGAATTAGGGGGGGGGGGGGGGGATGTGTGGGTCGGGTAGGGCCAAGCAATTGTTTTAATGAGACCTGGTGCTTCAGTGGTTCCATGAAGTGGGCTCAGGAGACCTCCCCCTCCCAGACCACCCATCTCTCCCCACCACCCTGGTTTTCCAGGGAGCTTCTGAGCGGGAATCCAGTGGCTAGGGGGCTCCTCCATCTGGGCACCCGGAGAACACTCACCTCCCCATTGAGGAAGCAGTAGAGGACGGCCACCACCAGGCCCTGCAAAGGGGGCAGAGGCAGCAGGGGGTCAGTGCAGGTGCTTGGGCACCTGGCCTCCTTCCTTCAACCTCTTCCCTATGTCCTTAAAATTGCCAGCCCCAGGCTCACTTCTCCCCAGAGAGTGCCCCAGAGCCTTCCCACACCTCTCACTCCAGGGGGTACTGGGGCTACCTCTTGGGGGGGCCCACAGTGCCCCTGGCTGTGTTGGCATCATCTGGCACAGGCTCAGCTCCTTGGGGCAGGGGCAGGGTCCAGCATGGGGCATTGCATGCATGCGATTTCAGCGCAGAAGCTGCTAACCTGGGCCTGTGGAGACCCGGCAAGTCACCGGAATTAGTAAGGCAGGCCGTCTGGGTCTGGGAGAAGCAAGGAGTGGTGGCACCTGAAGTGCACCTGTCCCTCAGGTAGGGGGTGGGGACAGCCCATGTGAGACCCCCTGGGCCCTGTGTGGGCTCATTTTCAAGATAAGCTGGAAACCTGGAGATGTTCCAACACAGGCAACTATTCAAACTGAAACACTAGCACGTGAGCATGATGTCAGAACAAAACCCGCATGTAGGTCCGGGCCAGTGAGGTATGACTTCCTGTTTATGTCACCTTAGTTAGGGACCTTGGGGCTATATACTCTTTACGTTCCTTGGTGTGGTGGGGGTTTGTACCTATCAGGACCCTCGCTCTCTAGTCTCTGGGGTTCCTGTTTCCCAGTGGCGCCTCCCCCTGCCCCCAGTCTTGGCTTGGAGCTTTGCCAGGGCAGGGACTCCAGTCTCAAGATGCAGGATTGAGGCCAAGAGGCCTGCTTGGGGCCATAAGCTATTGGGGGGGGTCTCCACAGTGCTTATGCTCATCTCAGGGACACACCTCCGGCCAGCCTGCCCTTGCTTCTGCCCTGAGGCTTCCCTAGCTGGTGAGCACCCTCGCCCTCAGAGGCCTGGGTGTCATAGCTCTGACCTCAGGGGGCCCTAAACCGCACCCTCCCCCCACCACCACCACTCCCGACACTTCCCAGTCCCATCCAAGCCTGCCCTCACCTACTTACTACATTGGAAAGGACCCAAAAGAATGATGAGCCAGCCTGACTATGGTGGGCTTAATATGTACCATTGCTCAGGGCTAAGGTCATTTTTAACAAGAGTTAGTGACAGACCTCAAATAATTATCAGGCATCGAGGACCACTGCAGAACAGGGACTATATGGGGGAGGTGGGCAGCAGGAACACTTACACAAGGTACCAATCTCTAAAGTCTGTAGCATGTTAGCATCACGTGGGAGCGTTTGCCTATGTTGCACTCCATACCCAAGTCCAAATGTCTGAGGATGGAAGCCCCAGCAGCTTTGAAAAATCCCAGATGGTTCTAACAGGTATTCCCAATTGGAAACCACCATCAGAGGGTGTGAAAGGCTTTGGGGTGAATGGATGTGGGATGTGGGATGTGCCACCTGGCTTGCATACTTGTGGGGCTCTGGTTTCCAGGTGTATCACTGAATCCTTGCCAGAGCCCGAGCTGGAGGTCAGGCTGCTGGCTGCGGGTGCGGCCCCTCTCACTGGGCCCAGGAGTGCCTGCGCTGCCAAGATCCTGGGACACATTTTCACAGTTCAGGTGAGGGCAGGAGTCCTGGGTGAGGGAAAGCTAGTTGTACCCCAGGTATCTAGTGCTGTCTCCCACAGCTGACAAGTTAAAGAAATTCCACAGTGTTTATACAATCATTAAAAATGAAGTCTTGGAAGAATTAATGACATAGGGAAATGTTCACCACAGGTAAGATAGAGATATTGGGACAAGCAAGATAAAAAAAAAAACACATGCAGCGTGACCTCAATTTTACGGGACGTGTGTACATGTGTATGTGTCTTCCTGCAGAGAAAAGAGACTGCGAGTAAACCCACTGTCACTTTAACAGGTTATTTCTGCAGTCATGAGATTGTGGATGATTTCCTTTCTTAACTATTCCTTATTTTCCAAATTTCCTATATTAAGTATCATTTCTACAATCGGAAAAAAGCTAATCAACTTGCGTCTCTAAAAGAACAGGATGGTGGGATCCCTGGGTGGCATAGCGGTTTGGCGCCTGCCTTTGGCCCAGGGCGCGATCCTGGAGACCCGGGATCGAATCCCACGTCGGGCTCCCGCTGCATGGAGCCTGCTTCTCCCTCTGCCTGTGTCTCTGCCTCTCTCTCTATCTCTCTGTGACTATCATAAATAAATAAAAATTTTAAAAAAAATTTATAAAAAAAAAAAAAAAAAGAACAGGATGGTGATAATGTATTGTGGTTCTGGGTATGTTTTTCCTTAAGCCCGGTCTTTTAGATACGTACTTGCATATTTACATTTGAGAAGAATCATCCCTTTGATTGGCTTAAAATGATGGGGGATGGGATAGAGGGAACAGATGGGGACAGAGCTGGAACATGCTGCACCTTGAGCGGGCAGTGGTCACATGGGGGTTCACTATCTACTATTCTCTTCACTTTAATATGTGAAGACATTCTCTACAATACAGACTTTTAAAAATAGACACATAGAGAATATATATGTGTAATATATAATAAACTGATAATATGTTTGTGAACAAGGGTTTAAAAAAACCTCAAAGATCTGTTTTCTGCATAAACATTTCTATGGACACATTAGGAAAGTGCTTTTGGTTTTCTCTCGACAAGCCATTTCCTTAGAAGCCAAATGGCCTTCCGCTGACAGTCCTCAGCCCCAACCACAAGCCCCAGCTCCAGGGGACAGGAAGTCGGTTCCCTTTCTCGGCTGGGAGGCTGACCTGGGTCTCCTTGCTCGCAGTGTGGTCACTACCCATTTCTGGAAGACAGGCCAAGGCCTTCCATCCTTGTGGACCTGGAATCCCCTACCTGCTAATGGGCCATCGTGACCCAGGCCTCCTTGCATGTTAGAGGAGCAGGTGGGCATGAAAACTCCCTGGTGCAGAAACAAAGAATACGGATTATGCAAGAGGCTGGGTTCCCTGGAGGCCTGGGGCACTGGCAGGGAGCTCCGGGCAGAGGAGAGAAGCTCAGGGAGGGCAGAGGGGACAGCCCCTGGGTTGGGTCTGAAGGCAGGGCTAGGGCAAGACCTAACTGCTCAATAATGTGTCTCCAGTAATGTGTCCTGCCTGAAACCTGAAAGTGACAGGAGGATGACCCTGACTCACCCACTCGCCCTGAACTGGGACTCGAGGGAGACTCAGGTCCTGAGACCAAAGCCTCTGCCATGAGGAGGACTGTTCAGGATAATCAGTGCTGTTGAGGACAGCTTGGCTTCTTGAGGAACAGCCACTGGGAGAAATTTCTCTCAGGCCCCCAAGCCCTTAATGGCTTTTCCTGAGAATTGGGTTGTTCCCATCTATGGATATTACAAATTTTGGAACAGATTGCTTTGGCTACTGGGGAGCTCCAAACCAAATGTATGACCCATCTCTCCCACCTTCGTGGCACTCTATTGGATTTGCTTCTCTGTATGAACTCAGTTTGGGTTTTTATATTATTTTTTCGCTGATCCTTCATCTACTTATTATTTTTTTAATCCTCTGTGTGGTTTTCCTGAAAGCTACATCATATTATTTTTGGAAGGAGACAGCTATGAGAGTGTAAACAAATAACATTCTGAAGTTTGGGATTCATGTGAAGAGTCCTTCTGTCTGAAGGTGTTTATTATTTGCTTTTTGTTGGAGTTTTTTGTTTTTGACTATTCATTTTTTTTTTAGCCTGACAACATCTTATGAGTTGGGGGTAGGTGATTTCCCCCTTCACTGTCCTTCCTTTTTTTTAAAGTTGGTTTTTCTTTTTGATACATTGTGTGTGCACATAGTTTCAAGGAGTCAAATGATTCTCATCAAAACAAGGGCAGCCTCCCAACACCCCTGCCCCCATTTCCTGTTCCTCAGAGGCAGCTACTTGGAATTCTCTTTGCAGCTTCTGAATAATATGCTGATGCTGCTCCTTCTGGATTTTTCAGTTTGGGGCATTTCATGGACTTCCCAGAATGAAGAGTTTATTCTCCTTCAGATGCCCTCCCCCGCCTCCCATTCCCACAATGCTCTTGAAAGAGAGAACCCCCAAGAGTCACAGTCCTTGAAGCTTACCTGGAAGGAGCCAAGGGCCAATTCAAAGAACAACTGGACCTCCATGGCGTCCTCTGGGGAGAAGGCGAAGATGATGTAGTGGACTCCAAAGAGCGGGATCAGCAGGAGGGTGGACTTGGCCAGGCGCCTGCAGACAGAGACCCGCTGTTGTGTCCTGTCTACTCCCCACAGGCACAGCTCCGCACACCCCAACCTATCTCATTGTAGGAGGCCTGGAGTGGTGCCCCCAAATCTTTGTGGTTTTATCTTTCATTTTGGAGAATGTCCAACTCCCACGTACCCATCCCCCAGGGCCAGTCCCCTAAGCTTTCTGATCGTGCACCCATCAGGAAAAGAAAAATTTGAACACATAGCCACCCAAATAACTTTATTATTTATTAATTACATGCATAAGGCATCAAACCTGTTATTCACAAAGGCAGCATTCTTAATTTTTTGATAATAACTATCTACAAGGAGACATTCTTTTATTTGCTTCCCAGATTATGGTTGCTAAATTTAGAGATAAAAAATACAGGATGCCCAGTTCAATTTGAATTTCAGATAAACAATGGATAACAGTTTTTTTGGACAAAGTGCGAAGACACTATTTGTTGTTTATCCAAAATTCAAACTGAACTGGCATCCTCTATTGGGCAACTTTATCCTGGATCCCCAGCTCTACCCTACTGTGGAGCCCACTGCCCTAAAGGTGTCCTGGAGAATCTGTCACCAAGTAATCACGTCACTGCCAGATTCTCAAAGCTCAGAACATCACAGAGAAAGTCTTGGTTGGACACTGATTTATCTTTAACTATTCTGTTTTGAATTATGTCTCCTCCAGCCAAATACACAAATTGAAGTCCTAGGTGCAAGACCTCAGAAATACCTACCTGTACAAGCAGGTAGGGCCCATAAAAGGTGATTGAGCTAAAATAAGGTCATTAGGGTGGGACCTTAGTCCAATCAACTGGTGTCCTTGTAAGAAGAGGAGGTGACACCAAAGATGCCCACACACAAAAGGTCCAGTAAGGACACAGGGGAGAAGGCAGCCATCTACAAGGCCAGGAAGGAAGCCTTAGAAGAAACCAAACCTGTGCACACCTGAATCTTGGGTTTCCAGCCTTCAGCACTCAGAGAAAATAAATTTCTCTTCTTTACATCATCCAGTGTGTGGTTATTTTGTTACGGTGGCCCTAGCAAACTAATACGGCATCTCCCTTTAACATCTTTTAAAGGTTTTAAAGTATTGTTGGATCCCACATCTGATGAAACCTAGAGCCTTTCTCCCCTGAAAAATACACATACCTGTACAAATTTCTCTGAATTTGGGCCTCTGAAGCCCTAGCGTTTCCCCAAACATAGATGTCTGTTTCCTGGGATCCTGAGAGATTTCCATCTTCCCACCATTGGGCAATGTCTAAGGCTTCCCAGTGGGCCCATCTCTCCTCACCTCTATTCCCAAGAACATTGTAACCTTGGAATCAGGGCCAGTTGGGTAAACCATAGGTGCTCTGTAAATATCTGCTGACTGGCTGAGTGACACTCAGCCTTTGCCCTCTACTTACTTATAATGGTTCATTTCTTTTCCTCTTGTTTCTTGGGTTCTAAGTTTTCTCATCAGGATTCTTAGAATGTTTATAAAAAGGATGAAGTTAATCTGGAAAACACAAGAGGGACATGGGGCTGAAGGTGATTGCCACCTCTCCTGGCCCTGGCCCCTGGGAGAAGGTCGGAGAAGGCATTGCAGACCACACCCAGGGTGCATATCACTGCACCACCCTGCCCTCCAGGCATCCCCACGGGCCCGGAAGAACAAACTGTCTGGAGATGTTGACTGACACAGCGCCTGCTCCTGGCACTGGCTGCAGGAGCTCTGAGGTCTGCTCATTTGGGGCAGCGATGGCTCACACTGGGAGTGCATTGGACTCCCTCGGGGACCTTGTTAAAAGGCAAGTCACTGGTGACCTGAGAATCTGCATTTCTTTCTTTTTAAAAAATTTTAAAGATTTTATTTATTTGACAGAGAGAGAGCACAGCAGGGGGACCAGCAGGCAGAGCAGACAGAGACACAGGCTCCCTGTTGAGCAGGGAACCATATGTGGGGCTCAATCCCAGCACCCTGGGATCTTGACCTGAGCCAAGGGCAGACCCTTAACTGACTGAGCCACCCAGGCATCCCTGAGAGTCTGTATTTCTATTAAGCTCCAGATAATGCCCAAACCAGTCCCTGACTACACTTTGAGCAGCAAGGCTTTCTTCCAGCAGAGACTCTTAAAGTTCTGGGGGCAAGTCGGGGGTGGGGGGGCTCCCTCCATCAGGGGTTACAGGTCAGCAAATCTGGGGTGGGGCCCAAGAATTTGCATTTTTAACAAGCTTCCAGGTGATGCTGAAGCTGCCAGTCTGGGGACCACACTTTGAGTACCACTGCCTCAGAGCCTTCTAGAATCACTTTGGAGTTTAATAACCAACTCCAGGAAGCCACCCTTGATTACCTCTCTTTCCTGATACATTGCAGTTAAGGGGTCATGTTGGTGTGCAAGCACTTGAAATATTTGAGGCAGGCTAAACGCATGCATCTGTCAAACTTGGACATGTATCTACTTATCTGCCAATTCAATCATAACTTCCTCAAGGACAAGAATGTAGTCTCATTATTTTTTTTGTGTCCTTTTCCCCAAGCCCAGTGCCAGAATGTTATAAAAGTGCCCACGTGGCAGCCAGCCGGCACCTCTCCACCTCTCTCACCCACCCACCGGCTACAGCACCATTTGCAGAAGCAGGGATCCATGGAATCGCCCAGCCAGGCACCCTCATTGTTCACACAACCAGCCTGGGGCCTGGGAATGCTGGCCAAAAGACAAGGATTAGTGATCTGTCCAGGACTCCTAGCCCAGCTTGCCTCTTCAGCAACATTGCTTCTCAGCTTGTTGTTTGTTTATGCATCTTGCTCGCAGCTGACTATGCATGGCCTAAACGAATAAAGGTTATTTTACTTTCATTTATTTGTTTTGTCTTAGAGTTGCATTTTGATTTTATAGGGAGCACTGAAAGGCAAAAAAAAAAAAAAAAAAAAAAAAGAAAGAAAAGAAAAGGAAAAGAAAAACATCTTTAAGAGCCCAAGAATGAGTCTTAAATAGTGAAATTTGATGCCCTTGACCTACTGGTTAGGAGATTTTTTTTTTTTTAAGTTCTTATTTATTAATTTAAGTAATCTCTATCCCCAACATGGAACTTGAACTCATGACCTGAGACCTAGATGCATGCTCTTCTAATTGAGCCAGCCAGGGGCCCCTGTTAGGAGATATTTTGCATCAGGAGTGCCCACCAAACATCACTAGTCTGGTGAAACCCGCCAGGGCACGGGGCCCATCGCCCCTCAGCCGGAGTTCTCATGGGCTGGGCTGTCAGATGCCCACAATGATGGTAGGGAAACTGGCCTAACTGAATGAGGAAAGACCGCCTATGGGAATATTATGCAGCCATAGCACATTGGCTGGTCAAATAATTTCAAAGAACATGGGATAGCTCACATCTATTGCTAAGGTTGGCAACTGAAAACTAGTATACAAAACTATATTGAGCACTTGGAAAAAAAGTATGTGTGCTCAAAAAAAAAAAAAAAAGAGAGGAAGGAAAAGTACATGTGTATTCCAGTGTGTCTCGGTGCTAAAAGTTCATGTGGTTTTATTCCCTTTTTGAAAAAAGGTACATTTTGTATCTTCCAGATTTTTTTACATGAATTCTATTTTGGAAAAAAAAAAAAAAGTAAAGTAAAAAGAAGGGGTCCCAGAATGGCCCCCTCCTCCCAACTGCTCCTGGAAGGTCACAGCCAGCCAGTGGAAGTGGGGTAGGGGGGGTGTGGAGGTGGCCACTGCCCTGTGCTGCACGCTTTCCCCCTCCAGTGAGCCCATGAAGGACTCCTCCTGTCAAATGGTCCTGCAGCCGTGCCTGGTGTCCCTTGGAGCCTTGCACACAGCTGAGGGGCTAATTCCTTCCAGGGGATAACCCCAGGGTGTCCCCATCTTCTGCCCACCTATTTCCTATCCCTTCCCACAGGCTCAGCTCCAGGCCTCCCAACTCTGACTGCAGAGCAGAAGCACCTGAGAACTTTGACATCCAATGAGCGCTCAGGCCCCACCCCAGAACAAAGAAAAGCCCAAATCTATCAGAATTTTTAAACAGCTCCCAGGTGATTCTGAAGGCCAGCTCAGTTGAGACACTCTGAGCTCCCCGTCCATGAGACTCACTCCTGTATCTCCTCCCTGGAAGCCTCAAGGCCTGCCCCCCCCCCCCACCCCCTGCAACAGCATCCCAAAGACCTAAGACCAAGTTTCACTCGGCTTTCCTCAGCCCCAGTGATTTTTCTGTTTAACAAGAGCCTGCCTGGAAAAAAGATCAGGACCCAAAGACCTGAAGGAGGGATTTCAGGCCAGTTTAGGGCAAGGAGCTCTGCTCACCACATTTTAGTGGCTACTCACAGACCAAAGAGAGTTATATCAACTTTTGCTTCCTAAGTACACCTCATCTCACTCCTGCCCACCACCCACCATTCTCCCATCCATCATCTAGACCCTCAAGGCACTGGCCAATCTCGGGAAGCTCTGTAGTTTGTCCCTCCCAGCTCCTGGAGGGAGTGATGCTAGCCCTGTCCTTTGGCCTTCTGTCCAGGTCAGTCACCCTTTCCATCTCTCCCCCCTGGAGGATGGCTACTCACCAGGATGGAGAGGATCACGGGCCCCCGAATGACCCACCAGATGGACTCATTGGCATTGACATCCCAGCACCTGTGGAGGGGTGGCCAGGCATGGTTAGGAGTGGAGAGCCAAGGTGACCAGGAAAGACCAGTTCCCCACACTGGTGGCCCTGAACCCTGTGGGTGTGTGCCCAGGACTGTTCTAACTGACCCTGTTCTGCTGCCCAGGAGCGTCTCTGAGGCCACTGGAGCAGCTCCCTGTCCCTGTGCATGTCCAGTGAGTGTCTGGGGCAGTAGATAGTACATGGAACCTGAGAGCCAGAAGATCCCAGAGCCCAAAGCCAGCACAGTGACAAACTGCCAAGAATGGCCAGGCAGGTGACATCAGTGAGTGAAGGGGCTGGGTGACTGTCATGTGACCTCAGGACCCTGGGACACCAGGTGAAGGGAGTATTTGGCAAACTGGAGAGCATGAGTGTGGCCTAAGGCAACCCCGACTCTGCTCCCGCTGATTTTTGCCTCAAAGGGAAATGAGAGATGTTGGTAGAACGTCTCATGTTTTCCAGAGAAGCTAAAAATCCCAATTTAAAAAAAAAATCTAATTCACCCAATGAAAATAATTACTTTGAAACAATTATTTGGGAGGCACATTTGGACTGCAAGACACCGGTAAGCCTCATACTGGCTCGGGTGCATCAGTGTGTCTATGAGCAACTGCCTCTGTTCTGTCACGCTGCCTCACTTTGTCCCCGGCTTTCTTTCTTTCTTTTTAAAGATTTTCTTTATTTATTTATTCATTCATGAGAGACAGAGAGAGAGGCAGAGACATAGGCAGCGGGAGAAGCAGGCTCCATGCAGGGAGCCCGACGTGGGACTCGATCCCAGGACCCCAGGATCACGCCCTGAGCCGAAGGCAGATGCTCAACCACTGAGCCAGCCAGACGTCCCTCCCCGGCTTTCTTTCAAGCTTCTCTCTGCGTGCCTACTTCCCAGCAGCCCCACCTGGGTTTACCTCCATCCTCAGAGCCTGGGATCTTTAGAGAACAAAGTTAGATCTCTTTATCCCCATCAGGGGTTACGGGAATACAACTGTGCCCGCCTCTGTTGGACTCTCAAACACCGGGGTGTAGGGAGGAGCAGAGGAGAGATACCCCAGGAGGCAGGAAAAGCCGGGTTGGCCCAGAGCTCCCTCTCTGAGCGGCACCTGCCTGGAGTTTCACGGCTCCTGCCAGGCACCTGCAGGAGCTGATGGGGTGGGCAGGAAGGGAGGCAGGCCCAGGAGGGTGCGGGCGTGGTGAAGGCCACGACCCACACCACTAGCCCAGCACTCCGGGGTACTCGCCTGTGGCCCCCAGTGTGAAAAACAGGCCATTCCTAGAAGTGTCCATCCTGCTTGAAGAGCTGGACAACATAAAATACACTCTTGTTACCTCTCCTTCAAACAGCTTACCCGACATCTTCCAGAAAGTGCCTGCTGATAGCCCACGAAGCAACAAAAATGGCCGGGGAACCTGAGGATTAAAAATAAAGGGAGGGGTGGGGGAGAGGGGACTCAATTTTCAACACCCATACAGCAACAGGGCAGTGAGCCCGGCCTAGGAGTGAGCAGGTGCCACAGACACCCCCTTGGAAATCCTGTGCAAATGGGTAGGCTCCTGCTTCTAGGGTACTAGGCACACCCTGGCAACTGAGGCAGAATCAGAAGGATTTTTTTTTCTTTTTTTTTTCTTTTTTTTTTTATGATAGTCACAGAGAGAGAGAGAGAGAGAGAGAGAGAGGCAGAGACACAGGCAGAGGGAGAAGCAGGCTCCATGCACCGGGAGCCCGACGTAGGATTCGATCCCGGGTCTCCAGGATCGCGCCCTGGGCCAAAGGCAGGCGCCAAACCACTGCACCACCCAGGGATCCCAGAATCAGAAGGATCTTGAACACCACAGTGGGCTCAGGGTGTCCTGGGAGCCTGGGCCAGACCCGGCCGGCCCACTGCAGGGAGAGAAGGGGACAGTGATGATCTACACCTGCGCTGTCCTGGGCAGTGGCTCCTCGCCACGCGTAGCCATCGAGTACTTGCTACGTGGCTGGTCCCAGTGGAGATGTGCTGTAAGTGCAAGATGCCAGATTTTGAAGATTTAGTAGGAATAAGAGAATGTGTAATATGCTAATTTTATATTAATTATATGTTGAAATGATAATATTTTTACACCAGGCTAAAGAAAATATATTATTATTATTATTATTATTATTATTATTATTATTTAGAGATTTTATTTATTTATCCTGAGAGACACACAGAGAGAGGCAGAGACACAGGCAGAGGGAGAAGCAGGCTCCCTGTGAGAAGCTTGATGTGGAACTCGCCAGCAACACCCCAGGATTACAGCCTGAGCCAAAGGCAGATGCTCAACCACTGAGCCACCCAGGTGCCCTAAAATATATTATTGAGATTGATTTTACCTGCTTCTTTTTACTGTGTTTGCTGTGGCTACTAGAAGATTTTAGGTTATACATGGCTCATTCTGTTTCTAA
This sequence comes from Vulpes vulpes, assembly GCF_048418805.1. Taxonomy (NCBI): domain Eukaryota; kingdom Metazoa; phylum Chordata; class Mammalia; order Carnivora; family Canidae; genus Vulpes; species Vulpes vulpes. Next base: position 10,659,342 of record NC_132784.1, on the reverse strand, counting down.
TGGCCATGCTCACGTGCACCTGCACAGTAACAGCCCTGCCCCTGGGCTGCTCAGTTTTCAGACCTCCAGCAACCAGGTTTACACCCTAGCCCCTCATCCCCAGGCAGAGAATTAAAGGATTTTTCTCTGGAAGAGGCAAACAGCCCCAGACAAAGGGTCTAGTGATCATGAGGCTGGGGACCCCCCAACACAGTGGCCACCTCCAGCCCCATCTCCCTCAAGAGACATGACACACACACCCCTCTACCCCACACACAAGATGTTCAGTCAGCACTGAAATGACTCATTCTTAAACATGAACAGACAGTCAAGGTCACGGACATCTGAGGAAAGCTGATTACATAAAAGACAAGGACCAAAATAATCAGAGAGAAGGAACTCAAAGGAAGCAGACCATGCAGGCTGCAGGAGGCACTTGAACAAAACAACTCTAAGGAGTATCATCAGAGAGATAAGAGGAAAGATTACATCTGCAAGACCCAAACAGGATGCTGAAAATAGGGAGCAGTCGGAGAACCAGGAAGAGGTCTTAGAAATTGAATATATGATAACCAAGATAAAAGACTCTATAGATGGGTTGGAGGATAGAGACCAGGAATTGCCCGGAAAGCAGAACACAAAGAGGATAATGAAAAGTAGGAGGAAAGACAGGAAAAAAAATCAGAGGTCAATTCCAGGATGTGCGCCATCTGATGAAAAGTTTTAGAAAGAGAGGATAAAAACCAAGGGGAAAGAAATCAAATAGGTGATGTAAGAACATTGTCTAAGAAAATGAAGGATGTGAGTTTCCAGATGAAAGGACCACCGGATGTCAGCGAAAAGGATGAAATCAGCTCGCTTGGGGGCACATCCCTAGGGCATTTCAAAACAGGGAACAGAGAGAAGACCCTCCAGCTTACGTAGAAAAAGATGAATAAAAATGCTCATGGGGGTGGGGGGAAGAATAACACAGCAGGGGTGCCTGGGTGGCTCAGCAGGTTAAGCATCCTCCTTTGGCTCAAATCATGATCTCGGGGTCCTGGGATGAAGTCCTGTGTCAGGCTCCCTGCTCAGCTGGAAGCCTGCTTCTCCCTCTCACTCTGCCCCTTACCCCTCAACCCCTGCTTACACATGCTCTCTCCCTCTCTTTCTCAAATAAATAAGTAAAATATTAAAAAAACAAAACAAAACAGAATAACACAGCACATCCTGTAACATCAGATGGGCAAAACAGAAAGCCTCCAAGATTCTAGGAGAAAACGAGTTTTTCAACCTAATTTCTATGCCCAGGAAAACTATGAATTTGGTGTGAAAGTTGAAAAAGATATTTTCAGATAATGCAATGCGAAAACATGTACCTTCCATGTACTCTTTGTTAGACAAGGACTAGAGTGTGTGCTCCAACACCACCAGGAGCAAACCACAGAGGAGATAAGAAATAAAGGAATAGGCTATGTAGAGGAAAACGAAAGAAATTCTCAGCATGAAGGGTAAGGGAATTGAGCAAGTCTAGAGAACAACCAGCCCAAATAGAGCAGGAAGGCAGAAGTCTCTTAAAAGACCATTGTTGGGTCTATTCGGCTAAATAGCATCCTCCCTAAGTTCATATCTACCCAGAACCTTAGAGCATGACCTGATTTGGAAAGAAGGTCTTTGCACATGTAATTAGGTAAAAGGAGGTCATAGGTCGTATTTATAAGGAAGCCAGTCATATGGGGGCCCTAATCCAATATTGCTGGCATTCTTATAAGAAGGCCATGAGAGACACAGAGGGAAAGGACTCACAGAGGGAAGAGGCCACATAAAGACAAAGGCAGAAATCGAAGGATGCATCCCTAAGCCAAAAACCACCAAGGACTGCCAGCAATGACCAGAAGCTAGAAGAGAGAGAGGCATGGGGCATTCCAGAAGGAATCAACCCTGCTCGAATCTTGATTTTGAACTTCTGGTCACCAGAACCGTGAGAGAATAAATTTCTGTTGTTTTGAGGCACCAAGTTTGTGGCAATTTGTTTACGCAGCCCATAGGAAACTAAGACAGCAGGAAGAGACCAAACAAATAGGAACTAATAGATTTCCTGTTGACATTGGATGATTTGGAAAACAGCCATCGGAGCGTCTTCTAGTTCTGTGGGAGAATTTGGGGGAATTAAGTACAGGAGCATAAAACAAGTAAGTCAATTAAAAGTGACTCCATAAAAAACAAAAGGTTAGACATTGGAAGTAAAATCATTGTACACAACTCAGCTCTGCAGTAAACATTTACGTAGACATACTGATATATACATCGAAGAGGACTTAACCCAAAGTGGAAAAACTAGTGATAGGATAGAGGTAGCGGATAGAGAATTTTACAATCTTACTGTCCATCATTTAGAGTCAACCAATAGTGCCTCAGATGGACAAATCAGGGAATAGTAGAATCTTTTTTAGAAACACAAGAGTGAACATTAGAAGGACCAGCTAAGGAGTTGTATGGTGTCACCTCTGGGCAGAAGTGGGGGCAAGAGACTGCATTTTGTCATCGTAAGTCTTGTGGTCCTATTTAATTCTTTAAACCAAGTATGTGCATGACTTTAATAAAAATAACATTTTTCCAAAAATTCCCTGCCTTATTTTTGGGTGCTTTGGGCAAAGAACATAGGTTCTGAAGGGCCACCTATTCATTGTCTTCCATCTTTAACAGAGTGGGTGGAAAGTGGGAGAACCGATAATGGCTCGAGTTAGGGTTTCCCAGCGTGATCTCCAGACTATCAGTATCAGAGTCACTGGGGCCTTAGTAGAAATGAAGAGTTTCTCAGTGAGTGGGAGCTTGGTTCATCTTCCTAAAAGCCAAAGGTATCACCATTTTCTGGGTACAGGCTGACACCCCAGCCACCTTGAAAAAGTGTAAGTGTTGGATAAGTATTAAAAACCTTAAAAGTGGGCAGCCCCAGTGGCGCAGCGGTTTAGCACCGCCCGCAGCCCGGGGTGTGATCCTGGAGACCCAGGATCGAGTCCCACATCGGGCTCCTTGCATGGAGCCTGCTTCTCCCTCTGCCTGTGTCTCTGCCTCTCTCTCTCCCTCTCTCTCTCTCTCTGTCTCTCATGAATAAATAAAAAAAATCTTTAAAAAAAAATAAACCTTAAAAGTGCTCACTCCTGATTTCAGCGATCCCAATTCTAGGATTCCATATTACATGGAAATAAGCTTAGCTCACAAAAATATTTGTCACTGTGCTATTTATAATAGTGGAAAATTAGAAACAACTTAAATATCCATATGATAGGTATTTGGTTAAATATGTCCATGGACTAGTTAAAAATGTTTATGGAAAGGGTAGAAAAATACAGAGTATGCTTGTGTGTTAATGGAAAGAAGCAAGATTCAGAATTCTACATATGGAATGACCACAAAATTGCAGAGAAAAACTGAGTAGGAAAAATAGTCTGGAGGGAAACCAAAAAAATTTTTCATTAGATGAGACCAGGGTAATTTTTTTTCTACTAAAAAAAATGTTTTTTCACTTTTACAGTGAGCATGAACTCATTTAAGCAACCTATCTCTGGGGAAACAAGTTGCATATAAACTTAGGAGGGGCCCCTGCTTTTGCAAGAGAACAGCTTCACCCAGACAAACACCTTAGACCTTCCTGAGTCCCTTCATGGTCTCCTCAGGACTATGCAGGCAGAGAGGAGGAACCGCTGTTTTAACGGCTGTTTTATGTGCTGTTCCACCCTGAGGGCCTGGCATGTAGTAGATGCTCAGTAAATATTTAAGGAAGAAAGGATGGCTCTCATGATCTCATTTAAACTCTTTTAAAAACTCATTTAAACCCTGGGATTGAGCCCTGAGCAGGTGCTCCTCCCCACCAGCTTGTGCTCTCTTTCTCTCAAGTGAATACACAAAATCTTTAAAAATAAATAATAAAATAAAATAAACCCTCCTAAAAAATCTGTGATGGGGATTCACAATCCAATTTTGTCTCATTGCTAGACCACGACACCTTTGAAGCTGGAATTGTTTTTGGTTTTGTTTCTGTAATCTCTAGAAGCCCCTCCTAGCACAAAGAAATACTCGAAGGAAGCCAAATAAATTGTGATCCTGGTATTACAGATAATGAAACTGCCCATGTTCATATGGTGAGATCCCGGCAGATTTGGGAGCCAAAGTCAGTGAATGAGGTTAGAAACTGGGTGCTTTTTTGGGGTCACCTGCATAAAGCAAGTCCCTGGTTTCCCAGCACTCTGGGACTACTGTCCTATGCAGAAATCCAAAGATCTGCAGAGCCCCACAGCTCCCACTGGCCAAGGGTCATGTGCTAATCAGGCTGCCAAAGTCTACAGGAGGGCTCAGTGAGCTCTGGCACCTCAGGTGACTTTCCTGATGTGAGGAGATAGGGCCCTTGCATGTAAGGATTCAGACAAGCAGAAAAGACAGGACATTCCTGGCAAGGGCACTTCTTAATTAAAGACACTAAGAAGAAAGCAAGTGAAATTAATGGCTGGTACACATGACTATCCCTGTTAGCATATGAGTCACTCAAAGGAACCTGGCTATCTTTCTAGAGCCCAGTGGGTAGCTCACATATGTTCATCAAATGAATACAGATGGATGGATGGATGGATGGATGGATGGATGGATGGATGGATGTACAGATGGATGGATGGATGTACAGATGGATGGATGGGTACATATATGGATGGGTGGATGGTTCGATGTATAGATGAATGGGTAGGTGGGTGGATGGATGGATGGATGTCTGTTAATGGCAGAATAAGAATTTAGGGCCTTTGGAAATACACAAGCCTTGGTTTGAATCCTGGGTCTGCTCTTGTCTGCAGTGTGAGCTGAGCATATTACATCCTTTCTTTGAGCAGGTTTCTTTGAGAGGCTTCTGGAGGTTGTTGTGGCAATTAAATAAGCACGTAAAGCACTGTACTCATAGTAATTGCTCAAGAAATGGAAGTTATCATCTTCACTGATTAGAAATGAAAGGGGGAAGAGATGGAATGGGGCCTGTAGTTGGCTCTCTTACTACTATTTCCCCTCTTTCCACAAACAAACCCTGAATTTCCTTTGGGAAACCATGTGGTTTGGGTAGCTTAAGCCAATCAGTGTATTTCCCTCACTCAGGCCTCTGTGATTGGTTCAAGGATGTATATGAGATAAGCCGGTCTAATCAGAGTGAACCTCAGAGTATTTGCTGGGAATGCTCGGACACAGCCTTTTTCTCTCATTGGATATAACAAGGAATCTGGTAGACCAGAAGCTGTTGGTCTAATGATAAAGCCAATGTTAGAGAAGGCAAAGTAGAAAGACAGATGCAAAGAAATGTAATTGAGCTGCTGGATCCAGCCTCATCTGAAGTTGGCAGTCCCTGAGCTTTTCAGATATAGGAGCCAATTGATTTATGTTTAAAGCTGATCTAAGCCAGGTTTTCTGATACCTACAGTCAAAAGTACCCTAACTGATATAGAAAGGAAGCAAGAATGAAAATATGTCAGCAGAATGTCTAAGGAAGACAAGTGTTGGGTTGTATTGAATGGTAAGAGACTTTGGGTAGCCAAAATTGGGGATATATTTTAGCTTTTAATTCCCATTTGACATACAAATAAACCAGAACCAGGGCCTTAAATAAGAAGCAGCCTGCCTGATTCCACAAGTTGGCTAACTTAACTAAGCGTGGGGCTGGAACTAGAAACCAAATTCTCTAATTCAGCACCTTTCCCCATATACCACAGCCGTTATACCCATGGAGAAACATACCCCATCCGAGGGCAACAAATCCCTGGAGACACTTCCTTTCCGAGAAGAAAGAGATGACGAGGAGTGTGTGAAGGTAGAGACCTTCTACCAGCAGCCAGGCGTAGTTGGCCATGATGCAGTACTGGAAGAAAGCCATGACCAGCTTACAGCCCACCTGGACAGAGAGAGGCAGGTGAGCCCCAGGCTAGGTGACAGTGGGCCTCCCTCTAGTGGCCACCCCCAAAGGAAGTGACAGGGTGTGGTAAGGGTCAGGTCACAGAGGGAGTCTCTGGGGCTCATGGCCATCCGCTGTGACCTTCTACTCTCAAAAGACCAGGCCTACAGAGGTGTCTAGAGGGCGGAAGTCCACATGCCAACAGGCTCAGACAAGAAGGCTAATGGGCCATCACAGAAGCAGGAATTGCATTCAAACCCTGGAACTGGCTGCCAGTTGTAAACCTGTGTCAGGTAGGGCCCAAATCCCACATTCCTCATTTGCAGTTGAGAACACAGGTCTGGAGAAGGAAAGGGATTTCTGAGCAATGGCCTAACAAAATCCTTTCCAAGCTATTTCCACAGAAACAGATGAAAAGAAGGGACGTACCAATTATGTCAGGAGGCAACATTGATTATAGTGAAAACAGCCCCTCATTGGCACACTGCGTCTGTTCTGGAGACCTCTAACTACTGGATGGGGATGGGTGTTGGCTGTGCCTGGTTATGGGCATGTCTCTTACAGGGATCACCAGAAGCCATGCCTGGGGACTTATGGGGCACGAGGCTCCCTTGCCAGCAAGGCAACCCTTCCGACACTACAAGGGTCTCCTTTGCTTTCACTGAGCTGTTCCCTGGGGAGAAGACAGCTTCTGGGATGGCCCAAGGGCTGCTACATGGACTGCTTCGAGGTCACATCCACAGAGGAGGAGCGCCCAGTGCTGCCCTGCTGGCCAGCTGTGGTTCCTGGCCTACAGCCACCCATAGATTCTGATTCTAGGCAGGGCCCATGCTTGGCCTGTGAGTCTGCTGTTTAGTGGGCCCCAAGGAGGTTCCCTACTGGCACTGCTAGACTTCTGGCTAGTTGAGGTGGGGGGCCTGAATTTAAGTCTTTTTTTTTTTTTTTAAGATTTTATTTATTTATTCATAGAGACAGAGAGAGAGAGGCAGAGACACAGGGAGAAGCAGGCTCCATGCAGAGAGCCTGATGTGGGACTTGATCCAGGGTCTCCAGGATCACGCCCTGGGCTGCAGGCGGCGCTAAACCGCTGTGCCACCGGGGCTGCCCGAATTGAAGTCTTCTGACTCTCACTCTGGTCCTCTTCCTTCATCCTGCCAATCTCCCTGGGAGATTCCGTTTGAGTCGGAAAACACACACACACACACACACACACACACACACACACACACACACAGAACTATAAACCTTAACAGATCTGTAAGGAATTACAGATACGAGCCAGGGAGGGAAGGGGAGTGACAGGCAGGTTGATCAAACCAATCTCAATCTCCAATCCCTTTCTCCTTTGTTTGCCTCTGCTGTGGAGATTATGATAGTAAAAAACTCAATCTCCCAGCTTCCTTTGCAGTTAGCTGTGGTCACCTGACACAGTTCTAGCCAATGAAATGTAGACAGGTGTCTTGGGGGCAGGTGTTCTTTCCCATCCACAAAAGGCAAAGCTGCCCAAAGACAAAAGCTGTTTAACCCTGACAGTCTTGCTTGGCTGGAACATGGATGTGAGGCCTGGGGCTTCAGCAGCCATATTGTAAACATGTGGTGTAAAGCATGAAATCAAGCACCGTGGAGCATAAAGAAGGAAAATGATTGTGTCCACCACGGCATCATGGAGCCCCTGTGCCACCTCCAGATTTCCCATCTGCGGACTGTTTATGTGGGAAACCCCCATCTCTCTAAGCCACTGATGCATAGTTTTCTGTTATATGCGGCAAAAGGGATTCCCAACTGATACACAGAGTGATATTGCAAAGAATTAAGAGTCGTCATCTGAGCCTGCAGAAGGAGGAAGGGGGTTAGATTTAACAAAACAATAGTTTCACTACAGACCTGCAGATGTGGACACACAGGCGTGTGCTCCCATTTTGCTTTCTACAACCGACCTCAATCCTCTTTAGACTTGGCCATCTGTCCACAGCTGGGCCTTTGCAGGTGGAGGGAAAGCCTCGCTACCTATCTAATTGCTCCAGTGGCTAATCCACTCCTGGATGCTGGGAGTCAAAGGGCAGCTTCCAGCAGCTTCCTGACAAACTGCTCACATACATGACCCAGACTATGCACTGGAGATGCAGGACTCTCCCCCATCCCCAGGTCTAGCCCAGCACCGGCCCCTCTGCTCTAGGCATGAAGTGCAGCCAAAGTAGGTACTTGGGGGCGGGGCAACGGGGCCGCCACCCTTTCAAAATTAGGCTGGGGAAGGCGGGCAGGCCTGGCCACACGCTGGGGCCTGCAGGTGTGTTACCCTGTGGGCATCACAGTGAGCAACATCGTCCGAGGAGAAGAGCACCGCGTCCTTGATGAAGTTGGACAGGGCACGCAGGATGAAGGACACGAAAAGGTGCATATGGATGTAGTTTCGGGTGCAGTGGAGCCTCCTGGAGGGAAAGAATGCAAGGGTGTGGGGCCAGAGCCACAGGCACTCTGCCACACATTAGCTCTACGACCTTGAGCAAACCTTTTCACCTGCCGGAGCCTGAGCCTCCTCCTCTGCAGAAAGGGTCAAAGTCGGATACTCGTTCAGTCTTCTGGTACCAGAAGTAGGCTTTCTTATGGGGAACCCATCCCAGCGCTGGGTGGGGGTGGCTCCAAACCCCCTACCCTGTTGATAGACCTGACCAATCAGAGTACTCCAACCCCTGGCTGCAGTGATTGGCTCAGGCTGGGTGTGGGACCCAAGCGCGACCTATGAGAACCTCCCCCCACCCCTCCCCAGGACTTTCATTGCAACTAATGGGCAAGCGGCTCTCCTTGTTCTGATGTGGCTGAGCCCGTGGAATGTACCCCTGGGGCTGCTGGTGGTTGTCTCTGCCACCCCTGCAGAGAGCCTGCCTAAGGATGAGGCCAATGCAGAGTCGAGAAAGGGAGGGAGACAATCTAGTTCTGCTGATACCTTTGAGCACCTAGATCCAGCCATTCCTAAAGCCCGACAAAGCCTAAAGCCTTTGTCAATTATGTAGGTCAGGTCACCTTTGTTTCCTTAAACTGTTTTAAGGTGGATTTCTATTTCTTGCAACCAAGAGTCTGGCTAACATCCCTATGAAATGGGGCTCATGATACCTATCTTACAGCATTGTGTGAAAATTACAAATAGCACATGTAAAGCAAGTGGTGCAGTGAGTTCCTAGATATGGTCAGGAAATGCTAAATGAATAGAAATATGAATAAGGCCACAGGGATATTAGTGTTTTGCCACAGGTAAGATCGAGAGCAAGAGGCCACAAGGTGGCCCACCCATACCTTCCTTTTTCCGGCCCAAGTAATTTAAAGAGACCCAAGTTCTGTGCCTGGAGAAGGCTGGGGAGACAGAGGGCTGGCAATGTGTTCTCACCGGAAAGCACAGAGGATGCTGAGGGCGACCAGGAGCATCACCAGGGAGGAGCTATAGCCCACGGTGTACATGACCTTCAGCTTCATCAGGTACTCGTGCTGCAGAGAGAGGCGTGTGTCAGCCCCACCCACCCACCCACCCGGCCGCCTGTGCTGTTTTCTGCCTCAGAGATACCTGCTGGGGCCACGTGAACCTTTCAATACGGACTGCTACACTGATCACTCCACGGGCCTCAATTCATAGACTGGGAACATCTTGGCTTTGGAGAAAGCCTCGGGGATCATCTGCTGCCAAACTCAATCTTCTACTCCATGTACAGCGCCCCTTACCACCACCCTGAATTCAAGCCTTTTGCTTGAACACCTCCAGGAATACAGGCTCACTGCCTTTTAGGAAGTCAGCTGCTATACAGCAGTGCAAAATATTAGATCATTTTTTTCTCCTGTGAAGCTAAAATCTATTACTTTTCAATTGTACTTATTGGTTCTTCTTCTGGACCCACTCCTGGAGCCACTTGAAATAAATTGAATTTGTCCGTACCTAAGGCCTATCGTTATTTTTTAAAAATAAGCGTGTCATTTTGAGATAGTTTTGGACTTATAGAAGAGTTGCAAATATCGTACAGAGATCTGTCATTTCTTAATACAGCTATTCTACTCACTCATCTCTCACATACATTCTCAGAATGACATTTTTCCTGTGTCTTCAATCTCTTGCCACAATCCTTCATCCTTCTGTTCAATTGATATGCTCTATCGTCAACATCCTTCCTAAATAAGACACCCAGAACTGGTAGCTGGAAAGCTCCAATGTATTCTCTGACCAGGAAGGAGGATCATCACTTCCCCTGACCTGTACACCGCACGCCTATTAATGCAGCCAACCATCACTTCACATTACTGACTCATCTTTGATTCAGAAAGATCTCAGTGGGATGGAAAAATATGACATATAAAGATAAATATAAACCTTGCATCTTTTAGATCCAAAAAAAAAAAAAAACTAGTATGACAGTCTTAAAAAGAAATCAGAGAAATGAAAATTAAACAAACAATGTTATATACCATTTGTTCCCAACCAAATTAGCAAATATTTAAAGGCAATAATATCCTATGCAGGTGATGGTATAGTGGGAGTAAAAATTGCTTCAATCTCTCTGGAAAGTATCATGTATCAAGAACCTTTGAAATATGCATTCCGGGATGCCTGGGTGGCTCAGTGTTTGAGCATCTGCCTTTGGCTCAGGTCCTGATCCCAGGCTCCTGGGATCGAGTCCCACACCAGGCTCCCTGCAGGGAGTCTGCTTCTTCCTCTGCCTGTGTCTCTGCCTCTCTCTCTGCATCTCTCATAAATGAATAAATAAAATCTTTTTTAAAAAGTGTATTCCAAAAAAAAAAGTGTATTCCTTTTGACCTCCCTTCTACCTCTAACAATTAGTTCTAAGAAATGAGCACACACACACACAAGAAGAAATAAACACAAAAGGAAAAGCATATTTATACATCACAAGATATTTATCACAGAACCATTGTGATGAAAAACACTCAAATGTCCCACAATAGAAGAACAATTAACAAAATTATTTTAAATCAAATTATTTTAATGTATGCCACCATTAAGATGATGCTCACCAAGAGTTTTAAAAGATGTCAGCACATGCTAAGAATGTAACATTAAGCGAAAAACCAGAATTCAAATTTTACATGTACAGTGTGATTCTTGCCATCTGTTTTTAAAAAGTGGTAAGTTGAATGACATGAAAATGCCCTTTTTTTGTAGGTCAAATGATTGAATACTGGTCATTTCATGTGGTTCAATCTCCTACATGCATAGATCACAAGATTGTAAAAAGAAAGATGTATTAGATGTTAATAATGGCTAACTTGGGGTGATAAGTTTGTGGACATAGTTGTTATTTTTATTTGTATTTTTTCCACACTTTTCATTTCTCTCCAGTGGGTAAGTACTATTTTATAGCCAGAAGAAAAGGGTAATTAATTAAAAAGAAAAGAAAAGAAAAGAAAAAACAGGCACAAGGATAGTTTTGGGGAAATCTTGCTGACAGCTGTTCATATGAAAATGACCTTGAAGTTCAAATGGCCCAAGCTCCGTGGTGTTAATACTGCAGGGAAAGAATACAGGCTTTGGAGCCCAGAGACAAGGTTTCCAAACCCAGGGCTGTTACTCACCAGCAGTGTGACCTTGGGCAAATTACTTAACTTCTCTGAGCCTCAGATTCCTCATCTGCAAAATGTGGATAATATCTACTTTGCAGGCTTGTAGGAACAAATAAAGTATCAGGTGGGGTATCTAGACAATGCGTGGCACTTAGAAGACACTTGGAGTGTGTTCATTTCTCCCCACCTCCACCTCCACCCCCATCATCCTTCCACCCTTCAACACAAGTCATCGGTCATATGAAGTATGAGTTATAAGAGAGCTGCTAAAAAAATTGGGCCAATCTCAGTTATAATAATGGAGTGCTGTGGGACAGCAGGAGACATTGGGGTGTTTAGAATGTTATGTCCAATTCTGGGCATGGTATTTTAAGAGGCATGTTGATAAACTGGAACATTTCAGGAGAAGGGAAGAGTGCGTGAAAAAACTGGGTATATTACGCCCCAAGGAAAAAACAAACTTGGGGGAGAAAAGTATTAGAATGACTGACAGGTAGAAGCATAAGACCCAGTGTGTGAGCTCCAGGGTGAGGAAGTTACCAAAAAGAAATCTGACTCAGGGTGACCAAAAATTTTCTGAGAGCAAGAGGTAGTGTTTGATGGGATGGTTGCCATGTGACATTGAGCTTCCCCGCTGAGGTGACTATGATCCCAGAAGCCAGGAGCCACCTCCCAGGAATGAGGAAGAGAGCCAAAAGGGCAGTAAGCTGCCTTTGCTAAATTAACAGTGCCTGGACTTTGGGACATCGAGGAGCAGTCAAATGTTAAGAAATCAGAGGACCAATAAATAGCCTATAATCTTGCCATGGGCAGGATGAGCCCCATACCTGAGGGCATGAGCCTCACTCCTAGGAACACATGGTTTGGCAGCTCCCAGATCAGAAGTAGATTTGGGCCAGTCTGTGATAGCATGAGGAGGCAGGGGGTGACGAGTATGGGGTGTTTGGCCTGAATACTCTGCACTGTCCTGAGGTCGGGTTTATTGTCTGCCAGGGAACCCTCAGGACGCCAGCCAACCCCACTTGCTCCTGCATTGTGTGTTTAAGTTTTGACCCAGAAAGAGCTCTCCTCCCAGGAGGCCTGCTGTGCCCTCCACATCTGCAGTGGGTGCCACCCCCCAGGCGGCTTGGGATCCAGAAGCCTCACTACTGTCTGTCCTAGATCAAGCTGCCTGTCTCTCTGCTGTATTTCCTGACTGGGCCAAATTCCTTCTGCATCCTCTAGATCAGGGGTCAGCAGACTTTTTCTGTAAAGGGATAGATAATAAATGTTTTAGACTTTGGATGCCACTTGGTGTCTTGCCGCTACTCAGCTCTGCTCTTGTAGTGCAAATGGCCGTAGCATGTCTCAATAAAACTTTACTTGCAAAGGCTGTGGCAACCTCTGCTGTAGATAAGCAAACCCATTTTATTCACTCAAGCGGCAGCCTGGTCTTTCTGCCAATTGGAGTCCACTATGGGCATTTGTCAATAAGTAGAGTGGCATGTGCCAAGTAAGGAAATTGAAAAAAGACAACCAACAAATGCACGTTTCCATCATCATTTGATTAAAAGAAAAAAGACATTTCTTTTTCAATCAATAGGATGATTCAGATCTCAGAGTAAAAGACAAAGCATGGACCAGAATCTAGGCTCCAGTAAATCACACAGTCTGGAAACCCTTCTGATCTTAGGGATTTTAATTTTTTAAATTTTTTTTATGGGCATTGAAGCCAAGGTAGGTCTCCTTTCCACTATTTTTGGTCAATTAAAATTCTGAGTTAAGTCCAAACTTTGCACTTATCTTTGTTAAATTTTAGCTCCCGGTTATTTTAGTTTCAATCCTAGATGAATATCATGGTTAAGGCCCTGGGCTTTGTCCTTTCCCAGCTGACTGGTCTAAGCCAACAGTGCCTCAGATGTGGTTTCAATAGAGATAACTCACAAAAACAAAAGCTCCCTGGGGTCCTCAATAATTTTTAAGTGTGTAAAAGGGTTCCAAGGCCAAAAGGTTTGAGAACCACTGGCCTAGGCCAATCCTGTGTCCCATCCCTTTGCCAAGGATGGTCCAGGGGTGGACAGGCTCAAGTCATTTGGGGCCTCAAGTCATATGAGGACAAGCTTGCTGGGGTTTGGGTAAAGAAATTTTCCTACTTTTAGGAAAGAGCCATAGAAAATCAGGCTGTCCCTCCTCCTGGACAAGCAGGCATCGGGGAGTCTGTGGCTGTCATCACCAATGGCAGTCACCTTCCATCAAGAGAGGTGCCAGCCTCAAGAAGAAGCCATCAGGATAGCAAGAGGAGAAATGGAAAGAACTCATCCTTTGGCAGCTTCTTAGGGCTGCTTTGTTAAAGAATTCTGAAGGGATCCCTGGGTGGCGCAGCAGTTTGGCGCCTGCCTTTGGCCCAGGGCGCGATCCTGGAGACCCGGGATCGAATCCCACATCAGGCTCCCGGTGCATGGAGCCTGCTTCTTCCTCCGCCTGTGTCTCTGCCTCTCTCTCTCTCTCTCTGTGACTATCATAAATAAATAAAAATTAAAAAAAAAAAAAAGAATTCTGAAGCCTGTTTTCTGCACCCCCAGTTACATGAGCCACATTTGTTTATTAGGCAAGTTGGAAATTTCTATTTCTTACAGCCCAGAGCATCCTTTCGAACCTTTAGGATGCCATCCATCATAAGAAGGTTCTTTCTTAGTTTTATGGCTTTTGACAATGTGATCACATAAACTTCCTGTCCTCAGATACTCAGTGATAGAAGTGGTAACCTGCAGGGGTCCTTCAAAACCGTCGGTACCCACTGATCAATGCTTGTTGGTCTCTCGTTATTAAAGCACCCTGCTCTGGCCAGATCTGAAGACCTCGTGTGTTTCCCCAAACCGGATGACAAGCCCTGGGAGGGAAGAAACTCAAGTCTCCACTCTGGTCCCCCAATTGGTCTCCATACAGAGCAGAACTGGCCAGAGGTTAGAATCTTAGAACAACTTCAGAAGTGGGTATGGTCGGTCTCAAGACCTCATGCTTTCTCCCTTCACTCTGCTGCTCTCTCCTCCCCACCCATGCTTCTCTAACACCCCCACCCCATCCTCCAAAGGACCAGTAAACCTGTCCATCTGGATTCCCACTGGGGAGTTTAGCCCACGGGGCTGCAAAAGAGCATCTCACAGGGGGCATGCACTGTACTAGGGAGGTAGCAGAAGCTAGAGGAAGGATAGGACACCTGGGTGGCTCAGTGGTTGAGCATCTGCCTTTGGCTCAGGTCATGATCCTGGGGTCCCAGGATCGAGTCCTGCATTGGGCTCCCCACAGGGAGCTTGTTTCTCCCTCTCACTGTGTCTCTGCCTCTCTCTGTATTTCTCATGAATAAATAAATAAAATCTTAAAAAAAAAAAAAAGAAACTAGAAGAAAGAACACAGGCTCTTTTTGGAATTAACTTGGTTTGACTCCTGCCTCCACTAGTTTCTGAGCATGTTCCTTAACCCCTCTGAGCCTTGGTCTCTTCATCTGCAAAATAGGGACAATTTTACAATGAATCTTTCTGAGGATTTCGTGTCACTGTATCAAGCAGCCAGCTCATGGTAGGTGGTCACTACAACAACAAACATTCATTGGGCACCTGGTAGGTGCCAGGCATTGTGCTGGGGTCTGGGGGCCTGGAAGTGAACAAGCGACTGATTTATCCCTGTAATATCCCTACACCTAGACCCAAGTCTGGCTCACAGTAGGTGCTTAGTAAATGTTGGTTAAGTGAATTAAAGCCTTTGAAGAGCTCATATTTTAGTGAGAGAGATGGATGCCCATGGCACATGCTGACAATTTCATTTAACGTAGTAGGTAGTAGGTGGGGGCCAATGAAACATATTAAGGGAGCCCATCCTGGGGGTGGGGAGGTGGGAAGAAAGGGCTTTCTGGAGTTGATGGGCAGGAGTGGAGTCTTGAAGGATGTGTGCAAATCAGGCAGGAAAAGTAAGGATGAGGGGCTCTCTGAAACTCCTGGGCACTCCAGGCACCCGGAGAAGCTCAGCCCACTGGTGAGCATCCCCTCTTAAATGGGCCAGCCCTACACCAGTCTGCTCGTTCCTTCCCATCAGAGCCCAAGACACCCCGAGAGCAAACATTTATTGAGCACTTACTGTAGCCAGGCACCCTGCTCAGCACTTCCCTGGGTTACCTCATTTGGTTCTCTTGACAAGTCTGTGAGGTCACAACCATTATTAGCCACATTTCCTCGATGGAGAAACTGAAGCACAGAGAAGTTAAGTCCTTCCCTCCCGGACCAAGGTCACAGTCAGGGTTCAGACTCTCCAGTCTGGGTCCAGGCATTTAGCCACCATGTTGCTTCTCTTTTGCTTTCATGACTAAATCACCCCCCGTCTCATGGTGGCACAGGGCAGTTCTCACCGTGTCTGGGTCTTCGAGAACACCATCTCCGTCATGAACACCAGACCAGGGCAGCGAGGCAGGCCCAGCGAACCCCAGGTGATGAGCAGGGGACATGGGGGGTAACAGGAGCAGCTCCCAGTCCCCTGATCTTGACCTGGGGCTGGCCCTACTCTGTCCTCTCCCAGAGGGCTTCTCACCCTACAGGCCCCCACCTGGAAAAGAGGGGCAGACAGGCTTACCCGCTTCTCATTGGACGAGTCATTCACGTTAACCCCGCAGGCCAGGTCCGGCCTGGGGAAGGTCTCCGACCAGCCATCCTGCGTGCAGTTTCGAAACATGGAACCTATGGGGGCCAAGCATCCTGCAGGTGAGCGGCACCCTATGGTCCCAGCAGCTATCCTCCGCTGGACCCCAAGCCCCCCACAGGACTTGAGGTCACCCCATCCCTCACCTCCATTCCCACCCCCACCCCACCCCTCACCTTCCCTTCCCAGGCTCCAATCTCAGCTCCAAGGTCCCTTGGCGCTCCAGGAGGGACTTCCCCATACTCCACCCCTACTGGCTGGGGTGCCACTTCTGGCTTTTTTGAGGGTTTTCCCAAAACAGGGGCTGCTCCCAATCCGCTGGGTGTTCACAGGAGGTGAATAATAAACCTTCACGCTGGTAGGACACCAGTACTCTTTCAAGGGATTGCAGTGTCCCATAAGATTCAAGAGGCCAAGTGTCGTGCTCAAGGACAACAGTCTCAAGCAATTTTGATTATACAAACCCCAACCAAAAAAACCCATTCATCTCACTAATGATGACTTATTTACTCAATTATAAAACTCTGAGCTCTACTATAATAACACATGGTGATTACTACGTGCCAGACACCGTTCTAAGCCTATGGCAGGTAGCAACTCATTTAATCCTAGCAAGACTATGAGCTAGGCAGTTACTTTTCCTGTAAAATAAATTATAACGTGTAAATACTGCATCCATTTTACAGTTGGGGAAACTGAGGCAAAAGCAGTTAAATAATCTGCTTAAGATGACAGCATAGGATGTGGGGGAAATGAGATTTGACCCCAGGTCTCCGACCCTTAATCTTAGCCACACACTATGTACTGGCCCCCTTTCTTTCTCCTGCTTATCCTAATCCCAGGTCTGCACTGTCGTTTCATGGGTGGCTTCCCCGAGAATCTGGCACCCTTGGAAAGGATCTGGCCACACCCATGGTGAAATTTCCTCTGGCTCCTGGTGCTACTGCCACACCAAGGAAGTTCCATTTCAAATCTAACTCCACAACCTGCTAACCAACACCTGAAAACCACCACCAGAGCAGCGGCACTGAAGTCAACCTCCGAGGGGGCCACCCCTCATGGAAAGGAGGGACTTCTCAGTCCTTCAGGCCACACCTCTGCATTTCTCTGCATTGTGAATCACAGGATAACTGGAGTCTTCCCGCAGAGCTCACTGCCCTTCTCCAGCACAGGGCCAAAGCCAAGTCCAGAGCCCCACACACAGTGGTGGCTGGCTTTCCCGCCTCCCCTGGCAGAGGATGAGTTCCTGAGGGCTCCAGGTGCCTACCCAGACCCCTTGCTCATCTATTTGCTGACCAGCTGGCCAGAAGAGCCACTGAGTGCAGCTGAAGCGCCCTCTCTAAACTCTTCTATAAGAGAACAGGGAAGTTTGCCCACAAGGACCTTTTAGAACAGCAGCCTGAAGACATGGGAAGGGGAGCTGCCAGCTGAGAAGGAAGCCTTGGGAAGCCACCAGGAGGAGGTGCCCTCCATTGACTGAATGGTTCACAGGGTTCAGGGTCAAACAGGTTCCACTGAACTAGAGAAATCTGGCTGGCATTTCTAGAACCAGCCACGATGCTAATGTACAGATTCTGATCGAATTGTCATAGCACCCAGTGAGGGAGGTACCACTAGTTTATTCTACAGACAAGAAAACCGAGCCCCAGAATTGAGCAACAGTCCCCAACCAGGATGTGACTCTGCAGTCCCGGGGAAGCTTCTAGCACCAGGAGACCACGGACTTCTGGATCTAGGGAATGCCAGTCCGTGAGGGCTCCTGAGACCTGGAGGACGGGTTTCCAACTAGTCAGATCTGAGTCTGAAACCCGGCACTGCCTCTTGGCCATCTGGGTGTGACCTTAGGGGCATCACTTCTCTGTGCCCAGTGAGAATAACCACTCACCCTGCAAGACTGGGCAGGAAACATGATAGCATGCGTAAAGGGCCCAGGCTGGTGCCAGGCACAAGTGAACACCAGAGTGTGACTCCCTCCTCCTTTTAGCTTTTCCAAAATAGACCAGGGGTGGTGGGGCTTGGAGTCATGGAATTGAGGAGGGGGTGGGAGATTTCCACAGTTAAGTCGAGGGAGTGAGGCTGTGCAACAGGAAAGAATGGTGGTCAGATTTAGGCCGGCTGGATGGGAAGTTGAATTCAGAGAACACAAACTCCCTGGAGCCCAGAGCTAGGTATCGTATCAGTGTGTCCCTTGAGGCTGGCCTGGGCTGCCTGTTTGAGGGTCTCCTCCTCACTGACCCAGTGGGATGCCCCAGACAGAGGCTGCATGTGATCCAGGCCAGGCCCTGGTGTGGCAGAGACAAGGGTTGGGCTCTCTCTAGAGTCCCTTCAACCCCACCCACTTCCTCTGGAGTTAATTTCTAATAGGTCAGGGGTCGTTACCAGGTTCAGGACACTGTATACCTTGAGGTTCCTTGCAGGTACAGTCAGTATTTTTGTGCATGTACATATGTGCAGTTTGGAGAAGAGCCCATCCACAGCTTTGATCCAATTCTCAAAAGGCTCCAGGACCCTAACCAGGCTAGGAACCTCTACTGCTTTAAGGCTCCAATCTCAAGATAGAAGGGAAAGGCCAAAGCCTGCCCCTGCCCGGGAGGTGTGTTTTCTAACTAGGAACTCTGGAAGACCGATGCTCCATTAAGAATCACAGGAATGCATCCTGGAGGGAACATTCGAGGCCTTGGCACACACAGAAAAATATCTGGGGGCAGATTCCGGCCGGCAGTTTCTTCGGTCACATGGACAACCAACCTGTCTGGGCCCCTGTAGTGGGTGCCCTGAGAAATAATTCAACTTATGATTATTATTTTCTTGTTTCAAAAGGAAGGGTTGGTCCAAAACACCAGACTGTCCTCATGTCCTCCCTGGGTGCTCCTCCCTGCGTTGGGGGCCCCTGGAATCCTGTGGGACTGAGGGAAGCTTTCCTTCCTGACCAGGTGGGCGGATGTTGGGATCTATGGGGCGGGAAGGTGATGCTCAGAAGATGGTTCTTGGTGACTGGGGCCAGACTAGTGCTGACCCGCGCCCCTGGACTGGCTGGTACCCTGGGCCTGGGGCTGGGGGGTTGCGGGGGAGGGTGAGCTGACACTGCCCCCCAACAAGCGCAGGGCTCTCAGCCGGCTGGGCCTCCCCTGGACGCCCAGACGGGTGGTTCCTGCGGCCCCGCAGCGACACCGCGTGGCAGCAAGAAGAAACTGCAGCAGAGGTAGGGGCGGGACCCCAGCTTCCTCACCCGCAGTGAGCAGACCTGGACCTGCACCTGGACCTGCACCCCCGGTGAACTCCCGCGGGTCTTTTTTTTTTAAGTATTTTTTTTTATTGGAGTTCAGTTTGCCAACATATAGCATAACACCCAGTGCTCATCCCATCAAGTGCCCCCCCTCAGTGTCCATCACCCAGTCACCCTCACCCCCTGCCCACCTCCCTTTCCACCACCCCTAGTCCGTTTCCCAGAGTTAGGAGTCTCTCGTGTTCTGTCTCCCTCTCTGATATTTCCCACACATTTTCTCTCCAGTGGGTCTTGAGCAATTAAAGCGTAGGGGATCCTCCAAAAGGAGTCAGTGGGCTACTAGTTAATGAGGCAGGCAGGCGTTCTAGCAAGTGATCGGAATGATTTGGCCATGAGCACGGCTCTAACTGGCCCGGCTGCAGGAAGGTAGGAGGGATGATGGTGGGGGAGGCAGAGGTGTTGCCAGCGCCGTGAGGGAGAGGCTGGGAGAGGAGGAGAGCTTCAAGTCCCTCCAACAGGAGAACTCGGTCAGCGAGGAAGGAGCACTGGACAGGGAATCCAGGATCTGGTCCTGGCCTTGCATCTGACCAGCACATTGCTCCAGGTCAACCAAGTGTGGATTAATCTTGTGTGTTGCGAGCTCTGTGGACCCCCGACACAGACTTGGAAGGGTGATGCTGGGAGGAAAAGACTGTTGGTAGGCCTGCAGGCATGTGTGTGCAGGATGGAGGTTGTGGGAGGGCAACAAGGGAAAAGAGAGGGAGAGAAAGGACAAAGGAAGATATTTAGGGGTGCCTGGGTGGCTCAGTCAGCTAAGCATCTGCCTTCAGCTCTGGTCGTGGTCTCCAGGTCCTGGGATCCAGCTGTGAGTCAGGGCTTCCTGCTCGGCAGGGAGCCTGCTCTCTCTCTCTCTCTCTCCCTCTCATTCTCTCCCCCATCCCTCCCCACTGCTCGTTCTCTCTCTCTCTCTTGCAAATAAATAAATAAAATCTTTTTTTTTAAGAAAAGGAAGATATTTAAAATTAATTTCCAAGCCCAGACTTATAGATTGGTCTTGTTTATTCTCCCCATTTTACAGGGGAGAAAATCGAGGCTGAGAATGAATAACTTGGGCTCTCAGGCGGAGATTGACACCTGGCTGGACCATGCTTTCCCACGTCCCTCGCAGGTCGGTGTCACCACCCTACTGAGTTCTGGCAGAGGCAGTGTGGGCAGAAGCAGGATCATGTGCAGGCCTGGTGCTAATCAGGGACAGCTGGTGTGGACGTCAGGCAGGCAGGTAGTGTCTGTATGAAGGCTTTGAGATTTGGGACACCTGTGTCAGCAGCTGGTATTATCCAAGCCGTAAGTGGAGAAGGGGGACTCGAACCTGTCTCCTGGTCCCCTGCAGTTCCCGTCTGCTGGGCATCAATGGCTGAGCGGGAGATTGTGCTCCTCAGATCTGGGGGGGGAGGGGTTATGTGCACATGTGTGTGCACCTGCATACTAGAGAATTACACGGTGAGGAATTTACACTCCTCTCCCACACTTCATGGTCTTGGTCCCCCACCCCCAGTCATCCTTTCCTTACCTGGCTTTGGGATGCTGGTGGGTTTCAGTGTTAGACCATCTTTTCTGGTTCATTCTCATTAAGGTCCTCATTAGTCAGGGAAGAAGGACAGCAGGGCCAGGCTAGGCTTTAGGCTTTAAATGACCTCATGGAGGGCAGGGGCCAAAGGCCACGAAACTACCTTGCTTCCAGCCAGCGTCACCCCCATCTCGAGGTTGGAGTCCCACCTTGACCATGGCTTCGAGGACAGTGCATTGGTTTTGAAGTTGGAGAAATCTGGGTTTGAATCTTAGTTTCTCCACCTTCTAGCTGTGAACCTTAGGCAAAGTGCTAAAGTTCTCGTAGTCTCTGTTATTTTTGCTCATTATTGGGTCAAGGGGAAGAGGCAAGGTCTCTGACGTACAGGGCAGTTGTGACAGTTAAATGAGCCCATGTTTATGAAAATGCCCAGCATGGACTGGGGCTTTAGACCATGTCAGTCCCTGAATATTCCCTGTCGGAGACAGTCCCACCTCCCTCCTCAAATTAAGAAAATCCTTGGGCAATCCGGGTGGCTCAGCAGTTTAGCACCGCCTTCAGTCCAGGGCCTGATCCTGAAGACCTGGGATCGAGTCCCATGTCAGGCTCCCTGCATGGAGCCTGCTTCTCCTTCTGCTTATGTCTCTGCCTCTGTGTGTGTGTGTGTCTCTCATGAGTAAATAAACAAAATCTTAAAAAATAAAAATAAAAATCCTTGTAAACTGCAGTATTCCCCAGGGCAAGAGATCCCCAGGAGGCCAGGGGCTTTCAGGGAGGGCAAGTTTATCAGCAGGACCTAGTAGAATGGACAGATAGGAAGGAAGTGTTCTGGAAAGCTTGGTTGTGCCAGGGTGGGACCCAGACCCAGGGCCTGGAACAAACGGTCTGGTTGCTAAGGGGACAGAAGCATGGAAGGAAATGGAGGAGCATATATGGGGGTATGGGACAGAGAGAAGCAAGCCCAGTCTCCTTTATCATGTCCTAGTAAAGGCCTCCTGGCCCCCTCCCTTAGGACCCTGCAATCGAGCCCACCCCATACCCCCAAGCAAGGCCTCCAATCCCCAGCAGGGACCACCTCCCACCATTCCATCCACCGCTTGTCCCCAGAGGTTCCTGGGCCTCCAGGCCAGTGCGTGCCCCCACAAGAGGGCCACCTCCTGCCTCACAGCCAGCACCCCATGCACTGAGTGGTTACCGTTTCTGCCAGTGAGCATCCGGAGGAATTGCGGGCACCCCACTTCCACAGTCTGTCCCAGAACGGAGGAGGGCCAGCAGCTCATGTTGTCCCACAGCCCCTCGCAACCTGCCAAGAGGAGCCACGGCATTAGACAGGATGGAGCATGGGCCGAGGGCCTCCCCCACCACCTGTCACCGTCCCCAGCGCTCCGGGGCCTGCTCAGAGTTCCCATTAGGCAGTGACTCTCCGGGTCAGGAACCAAAGGCTGTCTGATGTGCCTTTGTATCTCTGGGGCCATCTACACAGTAAGCACTCACGCTGAAGGCACGAAGGAAGGAAAGAACACATATTATCTGATATCAGCCTTACAAGGGCAGGTCTGGATTTCTCTAGAACAGAAGAGAGAATACCTCTTGGTGGCAGCTTGCATTAGACTGGGGAGTGGGGGATCTCTAGCCTGGCTGCGTAGTGTCACCATCTAAGGAGCTTTAAAAACATACACCTTTAAAGCTTTACATCTAAGGAGCTTTAAAAACACCCAGGGATCCTGATTTAACTGGTCTGGGGAGGGGCCCAGGCATGACACTGCATTACCACAGGCTCCTGTGCCCTTCCCGGCGTGCATCCCTTGGAAAACAGGCTTGCGTCTGTGCACTGACTCCTGAATTCCAGGATCTGGTCAGCCAGGTTCCAGCTGTGGACACTGCTCACCAGACCAGAGCAGAGACCGCCAGAGCTTGCGGGCTCCCGGTGACTCTGGCCTCCCCAGCTGCCCCTGGGACGGCGACACTGTGTTGGGAAGGCCCGTAACAGGTGATCTGCTGTGTCTACGTGAGTTATTCTAGCGTCTGGAGTCTGAAAGATGGGGCTGACCCATGTCCTTTCTCTTCTGCAGAAGTCTCCATATATGACTGCAGGATGCCTCATTTACAATGAGCCACATCTCTTGTATTCGAAGCAGTTGGGGCATTTTCCAGCCGTGGAAAAATGCAAGGGCCTCTTTCCTCACTTTGGGAGAAATGAATTCAGGGCTGGGCCTGGCCAGGTCAGCCAAGGCACGGGCCCACGGCTCCTGCCCAGGTCAGACAACCCACATCCAGTTGGCCAGACAGACGGAGAGGGTGCCAGGGCATCTGGCAGGATTCCTGACCTGGGTCATCAGGCTGGGCCCATGGGGACACTGCCCTGGTGCAGATGGCAGCAGAGGAGCAGCTGGTGGTAAGGTGGGAGCAGACTCCCCTCCACATGAGTAGGGTCCCCCTGACAGCTGGCTCATATCAGCCCTACAGGAGAAAAGCCTGGGGATGGGGCCAACCCAGATCAGCACTGCACATGCATCAGACCCTGTGGAGCCCGTAGGGGTTGGGTAAGGTCACTGGCCCACAGCGTGGGTGATGGAGATGAGGAGCCCAAGCCCCAAAAGGCAAAGTGACGGGATCCCTGGGTGGCACAGCGGTTTGGTGCCGGCCTTTGGCCCAGGGCGCGATCCTGGAGACCCCGGATCGAGTCCCACGTCGGGCTCCCGGTGCATGGAGCCTGCTTCTCCCTCTGCCTGTGTCTCTGCCCCCCTCTCTCTCTCTCTCTGTGACTATCATAAACAAATAAAAAATTAAAAAAAATATTAAAAAAAAAGGCAAAGTGACATGAGCAAGAGGACAGAGCTAATCCTGGTGGAGCCGGAATCCCAACCTCCAGGCTGCTTGGTGGCAGCAGACCTGATGCTACTACCTCCACGGGGCATTGCTCGTGTCTTGAGCACTGTGATGTGCTATGATGCAGCCACACTCTCTCTCCCAGCCTCAACTCAGAGGGCGTTGGAACAGACCTAGTGTTCCCAGTATGAGGAG
Source organism: Vulpes vulpes (assembly GCF_048418805.1). Taxonomy (NCBI): domain Eukaryota; kingdom Metazoa; phylum Chordata; class Mammalia; order Carnivora; family Canidae; genus Vulpes; species Vulpes vulpes. The sequence continues at coordinate 10,635,420 of NC_132784.1, read as the reverse complement.
CACATCCCCAGTGGCATGCTCTTCTAGCTGGTACATGGCTAAATGCTTTCCATTTTAATAGGTTACTCTTTTTTTTTTTAAAGAGGATTTAATATGCATTAAAAAGTTATAGAACTAGCATGTCACAGCTGTGATTTTATACCTGTTATTATTTAGGATGAGGCTAAGTTAAAAAGTAAAAGTCTATTGAAGAAAAGGGAATCCTTGGGGCGCCTGGGTGGCTCAGTCATTTGGGCATCTGACTCTTATTTTTGGCTCAGGTCATGATCTCAGGGTCTGGAGATTGAGCCCGGCATCGGGCTCTAGGCTGAGCACAGGGTCTGCTTGAGATTCTCCGTTGCCCTCTGCCCCTCTCCCCACTCACATTCTCTCTCTCTTTCTCCAAAATAAATAAATACATCTTTTTAGGAACGTAGGAAGGAAAAAAAAAAAAAACATAAGAGGGACGCTCATACACTGTTGGGGGAATGTAAACTGGTACAACCACCATGGAAAACAGTATTGGAGGCGCCTCAAAAAATAAAAATAGTACTACCGCACGATCCAGCAATCACACTTCTGGGTATATCCCCCCAAAAGTGAAATCAGGACCTCAAAGAGATCTCTGCACTCCCGTGTCCACTGCAGCATTGTTCACAATAGCCAAGCTGTGGAAGCAGCCCACGTGTTCACCGAACCATGACTGGATAAGGAAGATTACAATGGCGCATTACTCAGCCTTAAAAACTAAAGAAATCCTCCCACTTGTGACTTGTGGTAAACAAGAATTCTGGTGTGAACAATATGCTTGGGAGAAAACAGAAAAGGAGCAAGACTTCCCTCGGACTGGGAAGAAAAGGAAGGCAAGTGATGAGTGGGATGTACAAGGTTCCAGAAAGAGGTGTGAGAGCCCTGCCGTCCAGCCAGCCCTGGATGGTGGGATAGCCCAGAGGAGAAAGGGCTGTAGGGACCGTCTAGACCAGCAGGACAAGCCTTGCAGAGCCCATGCCTCCCAGCGAAGCACAGAAATCTGTTGGCCACCGCTCTCAAGACCACTCTCTTGGCTACCAAGCTCAGGACCACGTGGGCTCCCCCAGATACCAGGGTGCCCTGTGGATCTCTGATACCCTGGGCAAGATGTGGGGAAGAGCCACAAAATCCCAAGGCTTAGGTTAGGTTTCTTCACCCCAGGAGAATGGAGTCAGAATTAAAGTTACAGAAAACTGAGAAAGTTCTCTTTTTGCCCACTGGAGTTGATGGACAGACATCGGTCTCCTTTGCTCTTGTGAAGCCCCTGGCACTGGGCCAGCCGAGGCTCGGTGACGTAGCCTCCTTCTGTCCTGCAGTCCTGCTGTCCTGCCTCACCCCCTGCCCCTGTAGAGAGGGGTGGCCCATGGGCAGGTCTGGCAACGGGGAGGGGCTGGATTACAGGTAAAGGTGATCCAAGAGAGGGCAGCACAGTGCCTGGCATCTCTACATCCCCACCCAGCCCAGTGCCTGACAAACAGCCAGCCTTCTGCCAACTGCATGTCTGCCCTGCATCCACCCGGAGGGGAGCATCCATCTTCCAGGCCTTGATTTATTTATAAATGAGCTCAGATGGCCAGACGATAACCCGAGAGCATTTCCGGAGCCTTGTGTCAGGCGGCAGTGCCATGGGGCCAGGACCAAGCCAGGCCCCCGGGGATGTGCCGGGTGGGGACAGAGGGTCCTCCGGCCCTCCAAGCCCCCTACACCACCCCTGCTGCTTGCTGGGCCAGCTAAGGGAGGTCACGGGGACCCAAGTTCCTCCTGGCCTCGCCCTTCGGGTCCTTCCTTAGCTTCTGCCTGCATCAGTGTTAACTCTCTCCTCCCACTAGAGCTGCCGTAGCCATCTTCCAGGTGCCTCCTGCCCCTGCTCACTGCCACCCACCATGTGTCCTCCCCGAGGCCCCGCAGCAGTTCAGGGGCTCCTGCAGCCACCCGTTCCTCGGCTTCATCGCGTCTCTCTTTACCTTTCTCAGCTACCCCAGCCCCATCCCTAGGCCATCCACCGGGCAACTCGGTGAGGCCTCCTGGGCTTTGCTAATGAGCTGATCTACAGTATCCGGGTCAGGAAAGGTGGTGCCCTCCAGGTGATGGCTGGACCACACACAGGAGTGGTCAGGATGGGGTCAGGGTCAAGGGAACTGAAGTCCCAGGTGAAAAAGACATTTCAAAGCAGAGCACGGGAGGAACAGCTAAACAGCCTGGAGGTCGGGGGCCAGTTCTCTTTAAACCAGGAAGCATGCGGCACCTGGGTGGCTCAGTGGTTGAGGATCTTCCTTCGGCTCAGGGCATGATCCTGGGATGGAGTCCTGCAATCAGGCTCCCTGCAGGGAGCCTGCTTCTCCCTCTGCCTATGTCTCTGCCTCTCTCTGTGTCTCTCATGAATAGATAACTAAAATCTTTTTTTAAAAATCCCAAAACCAGGAAGCACAAGCTGTTCCACAGAATACACTGCATTGGGAGTAGTGAGTTCCCCACCACTAAAAGTATTCAAGCAGGGCACGGAATTAGCAGACTGGAAAATACTTTAGATGTTGCATGGAGGCTTCGAGAGATACGAGGAAGGACCCTTCGAGCCTGAGGCTGAAGGCTGCTTTCCTTAAGGTGAGCTCCTGAGCACTGTGCGCTGAGCCCGTCCCCTCTCAGGCACTGGGCAAACTGTACATTGCCCTGCAGAATCCTCTCATCCACCCCAATAGCTCTTTCTCACCCGGCCTAAAGCTCTTTGTTTCATGCTGCCTCTCCCATGAATTAAAGATTAATTAGCATCAACAGTCTGTCTTTTTTTTTTTTTTTTTTTCTAACTTCTAAATCCCTTCTTAGGAGTGTGAGGGTATCAATCATTCACAGCTCAGGCGGGGTTGCAAACTACAAAATTCTCTGGATTTAGAGTCAAGACATGTGAGATAGAGTCCTATTTCAGCTCTGGGTGATCCTGAGTCTCTTGGGGCCTCTATTTTCCTCATCTGTGAATTGGGGTTAATCACAGTACCTACTTTCGGGGTAAAAACTAAAAAAAAAAAAAAAAGAAGAAGAAGAAGTCTGAAATGTTACACAAACATAAGTTACTTGTTTCTGAAAAATGAGCCAAGATTTGTTGTGCCGAGCAAAGGAGAGGGGAAGTGAGCTGTGGGCAGGGTGGGCGTGTCAGGCACTGGGGGAAGACAGTTGGCTTCTGGAACCCTTCAAGAGGAGAATCCAGAAAAGGAGCTGGGAATGTTTGCTAGAAAAAAACTGTGTTAGGGATCCCTGGGTGGCGCAGCGGTTTGGCGCCTGCCTTTGGCCCAGGGCGCGATCCTGGAGACCCGGGATCGAATCCCACGTCGGGCTCCCGGTGCATGGAGCCTGCTTCTCCCTCTGCCTGTGTCTCTGCCTCTCTCTCTCTCTCTCTCTCTCTGTGACTATCATAAATAAATAAAAATTTAAAAAAAAAGAAAAAAACTGTGTTAAAAGCAGCATGTCTGAAATACTGGTGTAGACTACAGTGTGAATGAACCTCGAAAACATGCTCAGTGGGAGAAGGCAGAAACAGGTCACATACTGTAGGATTCTGTTTAGAAATCCAAGGTCAGGAGCACCCGGGTGGCTCAGTGGTTGAGTGTCTGCCTTCGGCTCAGGTCGTGACCCCGGGTCCTGGGATCGAGTCCCACATCGGGGTCCCCATGGGGAGCCTGCTTCTCCCTCTGTCTGTGTCTCTGCTTCTCTCTGTGTCTCTCATGAATAAATAAACAAAATCGGTTAAAAAAAAGAAGAAATTGGGATCCCTGGGTGGCGCAGCGGTTTAGCGCCTGCCTTTGGCCCAGGGCGCGATCCTGGAGACCCGGGATCGAATCCCACGTCGGGCTCCCGGTGCATGGAGCCTGCTTCTCCCTCTGCCTATGTCTCTGCCTCTCTCTCTCTCTCTGTGACTATCATAAATAAATTTAAAAAAAAAAAAAAAAAAGAAGAAATTTAGGGTCAGCAAATCCGTTGAGACAGGAAGAAGATTTGTGGTTGCCGGGGGCAGGGGATGGGGGCAGTGAGCAGGGTTTGTTTACTGGGGATGGGGTTTTACTTTGGGGCAATGAAAATGTTTTGGAACTGGAGGGATGCTGGCTGCACGGCCCTGTGTGCCCTGAATGCCGATGACCTGTTCACTCTATACTGGTTCAGTTTGGTTAAGTTATGTGAATTTCACCTCATTCGCTCCCTCCCCTTTCCCCGCCCCCCAAAAAGAAGTCAGCCTGTCCCCTCCTGCTCATGTTCTTCAGGACAGGGCAACCAGCTAGCAGAGACAAGAAGAAAGAGGGAATGAATGGCAAGTCCCCACTTTGAAGGCAAGGACATGAAGTCCCAGAGAGGATTAGTGTCTTGCTCAAGGTCACACAGCCCCTATGTGACAGAGGAATGCACATGTCTTTGTGATTGCCAAGCCCACACCTTTCCTGCCACCATACCAACTCTCTGGAACATTCTTCCCCATGGAGAGTCAAAGCCCTTCCACCAGCCAGCTCCAAGGGGGTATCAGCTTCTGTAAACAGAGCAATAAATAGCCCGGTAGAGTGGTTCATGCAGCTATTAGGGTGACCCTGAAATGTTCCCACAAAATGCTGGGAAGGCCTTGGCCACCTAACCCGGAATAGCTGAAGAGTTAATTTTTTATTTGTGATAAGTGTGCCGGGCTAGGGGACAGCTCCGTGAGTGGCATTTCCTGTGACTCGTCTGGTGATCAAACATTAACCTCCTCCCCAGGGAGGACTGGACAGCTTAACCATTAACCCCACGCCCCCAACCGAGAGTCCGGCCAGCCCCTCCTGCCTCAGGCTCCGAGAGGAGACGGATCCTTGCTGGGGACGGAGGGCCTGTGGGCCTGTGGCCTGGGTGGCCCAGGGACCGGGCAGTCTCGAGAGCAAGGCCCGGGCCAGCTTACATGTTCTGCTCTGTCTTCCCAACCTCTCGGCAGAGCGAGCCTGAAGACTTTTCCAGCAGGCCAGGTGCTGGGACATCCTGTGCCTCGAGGGCTTTTTAACTAGGCTTTCCACGCCACGGATCCGCTTTCCCAAATGAAAATTGCAGAAGGCCGACATGCCAAACAGATCCCACAGGACCCTGTGTGTGTGTTGGGTGGTGGTGGTGGGGGGGGGGTGTCGAGGAGAGGAGCCTGGCCACCTTCTCACTCACCTGCCCCGGCCTCACCAAACATTCTTGAACACTGCAAATCCAGCACAGTCCCTTTCTCATACGGAGAGAGTGGGTCCAGAAGGAGGGTATGCTCAGGGCCTTCCAAGGGAGTTAGAGGCAGAACCAGGGCGGGAGCTCCTAATGAGCTTTCTCGGACGTGGAGGACCATTAGGACCACATGGGAGCCTTAAGGAGAAAGGATGAGCAGACCTGCTCCAGATCAGTCAACCCAGAACCCGGTGTGGGCACGTTCACAGCCACCCCAAGCACTGTGTGTGTGAGGTCGGTGTCTGTAGTGCCTGGGAGCAGTTCCAGATAGTGGAGCCTCCCCGGGCAGGGCTGAGCATGCAGGTGGACAGCAGGCCCAGGTGGAGCCTAGGCATCCACAGCAGAGGCCAGCCTGGTCTCTGCGGACCCAGCAGAGGGGCCATAAGAGAAGCCCCCTGCCACCACGAGATCCCTGCCTCTATATATGGCCAATGGTGTCGTGAGTTCCCCATGATATCCTCATTTTTAAATGGGCAGTTGGAGAGATCTGGCCCAAGATCACGGAGAGGAAGCAACAGCACTGAGACTCTGGCTGGCTCCGTCTGTCCTGCAGCCTGGCGTGCACTCCTGGTGCTCAGCTCACAGCCAACTGCTTCCCCCCACGGGTACAGGAGCACATGTGCCCTCATGGTGTGGGAGCCAACAGGAGCACCGGGGCACCCAGGAGGCCAAGCAGGGGGCCCAGCCAATGATGTGGGTCACTCGGAGGCTGAGTGGGGCTAGCAGAGCAGCTCGATGCTTGTTATGGGCATTCCCCGAGGACAAAAAGGGCTTGCGTCTCTGCTCCTGGGTCAGGCTCTTTGCATCCCTCCATGGGTGGCATGGGCCACACTCCCCACCTTAGCTAGTTTGTGACAGGTCAGGCCTGCAGGGGCCTTGGCTCGTGGATGGCTCTGCTTCATCTCCCACTGTCCACTCAGGGCCAGCTTTTTTGTTTTCTCCTCTCTCCTTGCTTTCAGTCAGTATCTGTACTCACTCATTCGCTTGGTAAGTCAGTCAACAAACACACAATGAGTACTTGGTCTGTGCAAGCCCTGTGCCATGCATCGGGGAAGGGGAGGAAAGTTAACACAGTCTAGCAAATACATCTCTGTAGTGCAGTGCCGAGGTGCCAGGAGGGAGACAAGCAGGCTCCCTGTAGGGGTCAGGGTGGCCACCTAACCAGCGGAGCTGTGGGCATTCAGGAAATTGTTTTGGGAAGTGTCTATAAAGTAGGGTAGCTGGCAGAGTGAGGAAGAGGGAATGGTGCTGTAGCAGAGGGATCAGCATGTGCAAAGGCCTGGAGGCACAGAGAAACTGACACAATCGTAAAACCGTAAGCAATTTGGTTGAGCCATGGGGAAATGTTTGGGATGAAGGCATGGACGAGAGCCCAGTCAGGAGCTGGACCTCATCCTGGACCCACTGAAGAGCAATGGAACATTCCAAACACATCAGGCACTAATTCTCAAGATAAGTGCCCCTTACTTCTCAGTAGGAGCTGAAGTCCACCATCTCTCGCCCAGAGGCCTGGCATTCTAGGCCTTTCTCCTAGGGCTAATGAAAGGCCCATGCCCTGTCATTGGAATTGTAGGCATTCGTGTTGGGGACATGCAGGCAGAGGTCAGCTGCCAACACTGCAGCACCCAAGGCTGGCTGAGTTGGTGGCTCGTTTTCTGCCCTTCCAGACAGTTTCTAGGGTAGCAGGAGGGGCTCCGGGAAATCAAGAGGCTTAGGCTCAATGGTGCCCCCCAGTGAGCACTGTAAGACCAAGGTCTGCCTCTGGCAGTGGCTTTCACAGCTGGCAGAGGAAGGAAAGCCTGGGCTGGGGGTGAAAGTCATCCTGTCCCTGTCCCTGATGCAGAGGATGGGCAAATCGCTGAAAGCACATAGCAACATCCAGGCTGCTTGGTCCCCGCTGCCCACCACATCCTGATCTTCCTCCTGCCTCTGGCTGCTCCTGACGATGCCTGCTGGGCAGCTCGAGGCTGGCTCCTGGGCACTCTTCCCCCCTCACACTCTCACCTCCTGCAACCTCAACCCCTTTGTCACCTGTACAAAGGGGCTCCCCAGCCTGACCCCTCCTCTGCATGGCTGACACCTCCTGATCTGTGTCACTCTTCCCCCTGCACACCCGGTCTTCCTCTGCCCTATCTTCCTGTTGCTCAAGTGGAACACCTGGGAGCCATCCTGGAAGGGCCCTCTCCCACCTCGCCCCTGAGTCGAGTCTCCGCCACGTCTTGCCTGCACTGGCATTGAACCTGCTTACTTGTGTCTGCTCCTCTCCACCTCCACCTCCCCTCAGGAGCGGACCTTTCTCGTGTGGCCTCGCTCTTTCCCCTTTCTGCACACACCAACCTCATTTTCAAATGCCAGCCCCTGAATCCCATTATCTGAAGGCTTTCTCCAGCCACTGGAACCCACGTCCACCCAAGTAGGGCAGGCTGGGAGCACAGGGAATCAATGCTCCCTCCCTGTTCTGAATGCAAAAAAAAAAAAAAAATAGTGAATGAAAAGAATGCCATTGCTCACCGTGATAATGCCACGTTTAGGGGCTCCTTCCTTTCCCTCAGCGACCCATACTGGGCATTCCTGGGATAGCTGCCAAATTAGCTACTTGCGTTTGAACCCTCCTCCCTTCCTGCTTCCCGGGAACCCTGCTTGTCCAGAGGACCATTATCCATTGCCCAGACCACTAGCTTTCCAGGGGGGGGGGGGTCTGGGAACCTCCTCCTGTCCTTCTCCAACGCACCTTCCATGCTGCAGCAAAGGTGATCTTTGCATAAACAGAGGATCTCATAGCTCCCCTCTGAAGACTCTTCAGGGCTTTCCAGTGCTCCTAAGATCAGGCTAAAAATCCTCTATGTGGCCAGTGTGCTCCTGTGCATGGCCATGGCCCTGCTGCCTCTCCAGCCCATTTTGTGACAAGCTCGCTCTCCTCCCTAGGCTGCGTTCTGGCCACCTCGGCCTTCCTCCCACCACAGGTGTGCTCTCCACTGTTCCCCCAGCCCTGATTGCTCTTTCTCCTTTTTGCACAGGAAAGTTTACTCATCCCTAGTCTGGGCTCAAACATGGCTTCCTCAGAAAGCTTTCCCAGGGTTTGCAGGCCAGGTCAGAGTCCCTCACTTCATACTTACAGAGAGCCGAACATCACACTCTACTCATCTTGTTTCCATTTTACAATAATTTCTGATATTTGAGTAATGTCTCCCTCATCAGCTAGTCATAAGGGCTGTAGCAGAGACTGTCTACCTTGCTCACTGACAGAGCGTGATTTTGTTCAAGGTAGCCGCAGGCACAGCTAAAAATCAATCTTCAGCCTCATCTGCAGCCAGAGGTGGCCATGCAGTCCAGTTCTGGCAGATGAGGTATATAAGCAGAAGTCACTTAGAGAACTTGAGGACTTCCCAGTACGTCTCACCCTTTCTACTGGTGATCCTCTTCTTCCTGCCAGAGACAGGTACTCTCCCCCTCCTGCCTGGAGGTATGGCAGCCTTTTTATGACCATGAGGCAAACAGCACAAAAAGTCCAGTTCTGGACTTCCTATAATGTGCCAAAAAAGCCAACTCCTATTTGATGAAACTAGGCTACCAAGCTTCTACTACATGTGGAAAAATAGATCCCTCGGTGATTAGAGAGGAATCTGTGTTCCTTTTTCTCATCACTGTATCCTTTGTTCTCACCATTCCCACCTCATAACAGTAAGTGCTATATTTTGTAAATGAATGCTTGTAATTTCACACCACTCCATAAAAAAAATTGGGAATTGAGGCCCAGAGACACTAAGTAACTTGTCCAAGGTCACACAGCCTGTCTAACTTATTAACTTATTTTTATTTTATCTGTTTAGAGAGAGAGAGTGAGCAGGGAGAGGGGCACAAGGAGAGGGAGAGAATCTTAAACAGTTTTCACACTGAGCACGGAGCTGATGCGCGGCTTTATCTCATGATCCTGAGATCATGACCTGAGCTGAAATCAAGAGTCATATGTTTAACCAACTGAGCCACCCTGGTGCCCCCAGACTGTCTAATTTAAAAGTCTGGGTCTCTCTCCTCCTCTCTCATCCTCTTCCTCTTTCTTTTTAAAAATTGAGGTAAAATTCACAAAACAGAGATAGAGGCTGCCTCCTCTTCTAGCTCACAGCACATTCCACCATCATTGCCACCAGTAGTCAGGCACCATGTGAAGTGGGAAAGTTAGAGAGAGGAGGAGGAGGCAGAGGCGGAGGAGATGAGAGGAGTGAAAAAGCAGTGTGCACCAGGCAGAGCTTCTGGAGTGCCAGCTGAGATCCAGGGAGTATCTATGCTGCATGGTGCTGGAGCAGGGGAAGGAGCCCCCGACCCAGCCATGGTACACAGTGAGAAACTGGATAACCAACGGATCAAGAATTTCAAGAACAAAGGCCATGACTTGGAGGGAAGACTGTTGCAAAAGGATATGTATGCATGGCCTATACACCAGCAAACTGCATAGCCTAGATGAAATGGGTAAGTTCCTAGAAACACACAATCTACTGAGACAAACAAACAGAAAGTCTGAGCAGACCTCTAATTAGTAAAGAGATTGAGTCAATAATAATAATAAAAAACCTTTCGTTTCCCCAACAAAGAAAAGCCCAGAGGGCCCTGCTGGTGAATCCTGCCAAACCTTTAAAGAAGAATTAACATAAAAAAAAAATAAAACAAAATAAAATAAAATAAAAAAGAATTAATACTGGCCCTCCTCAAACATTTCTAAAAAAGGGGAAAAGGGGGTAAATCATTCTATGAGGTCAGTATTATCCTGCTACAAAAGCCAGACAAAGACATTACAAGAAAACTACAGACTAATATCCCCGATGAACATTATTGCAAAAAATTTTAGACAAAATACCGGGAAACTTAATTGAAGAGGATAATCCATTAATAGGACTATGTACCATGACCAAGTGGGATCTATCCCTGTAACACAGGAATGGCTCAACATATGAAAATCAGTCAATGTAATATACCACGTTCACAGAGTAAAGAACAAAAACCACATGATTATCTCAGTTGATGTAGAAAAAGCATACAACAAGGTTCACACCCTTTCATGATAAAAACTCTTAACAAACTAGGAAGACAAGGAAACTAACTCAACATAATAAAAGCCATATGTGAAAAGCCCACAGTGAATATCATACTCACTGGTGAAAGACTGAAAGCTTTTCCTGTAAGATCAAGAACAAGACAAGGATGCCTGCTATCATCAGGTGTATTCAGAGTAGTACTGGAAGTCCTTGTCATAGCAATTAGGCAAGAAAAGGAAATAAGAGGCATCCAAATTGGAAAGGAAGGAGTAAATTATCTCTGTTCACAGACAACATAATCTTATATGTAGAAAATCCTCAATATTCCACAAAAAACTATTGAACTAATACATGGACTCAGCAAAGTTGCAGGATAGATATAAAATTAACACACAAAGATCAGTTGTATTCCTGTACACTAATGAGGAACAACCTGGAAAGGAAATTAGGAAATGAATCAATCTACAGTAGCATAAAAAAATAAAACACTTAGGAATACCCAACCAACAAGGTTAAAGACTTGCATGCTGAAAATGACAAAATATTGCTAAAAGAAACTAAAGACACAAATAAATGGAAAGACACCCTGTGTTCACGGATCAGATCACTTGATATTTTTAAGATGTTGATACTATCCAACACAATCTATAGATTCAATGCAATCCCTATCAAAATCCCAATCTGCATTACTTGCAGATATAGAAAAATCCATCCTAAAATTCATATGGAATCTCAAGGGACCTGAAAATAGCCAAATCAACCTTGAAAGAACAAAGTTGGAAGTCTCACACTTTTTGACTTCAAAACTTACTACAAAGCTACAGTAATCAAAACAGCATGGCACTGGCAGAAAGACAGCTGTGCAGACCAATAGTATAGACGAGTGAACCCAAAAATAAACCCTCACGTATATAGTCAAATGATTTTTGAGAAGAGTGCCAAAACCATTGAATGGGAAGACATTTTTCAACAAAAGCTGTTGGAGAAACTGGATATCCACATGAGAAAGAATGAAGCTGGACACCATATACAAAAATTAACTCAAAATGGACCAAGAACCTAAATATAAGAGCTAATACTATAAGAATATTAAGATAAAACATACAGGAAGAGCTTTTTGAGATTCAATTTAGCAATGATTTATTAGATATGACTTCAAAAGCACAGACAACAAAAGTAAAAAATAGATGCATTGAACTATATCAAACTTAAAAACTTCTGTTCTTCAAAGGACACAACCAACAGAATGAAAAGGCAACCTATACAATAGGCAAGATTATCTACAAATCATAGAGTTGATAACAGGTTAAGACCCAGAATATATAAAGAACTCCTATGATACAACAGCAAAAAACCAAACAACCCTATTTTTAAATGGGCAAAGGACTTGAATAGACACTTCTCCAAAGAAGACATACAAATAACCAGCAAACACATGAAAAGATGCTCAACATCATTCATCATCATGAAAATGCAGATCAAAACAATGATACATCACCTCATACCCATTAGAATAACTACTATAAAAAATAAAGTAACAAATGTTGGTGAAGATATGGAGAAATTGGAACTCATGTGCACTGCTGGTGAGAATGTGAAATATTACAGCTACTATGAAAAAAAAACAGTATGCCAGATCCTGAAAAAATTAAAAATAGAATTACTATATAATCCCACAATTTCACTTCCAGTTATATATCTGAAAGAATTGAAAGCAGAAACTTGAAGAGATAGATACTTGCACACTCATGTTCATGGCAGCATTATTCACAAACAGATAAGAGGTGGAAATAACTCAAGTGTCCTTTCATGAATGAATGGATAAACAAAATGTGAAAGTTCTGCTCTATGCCACAACATTGATGAATTTTGAGGACATTATGCTAAGTGAAATAAGCCAATCACAAAAAGACAAACGCTGTATGATTCTGCTTACATGCGGTATCTAGAATTGTCAAATTCAAAAAAAAAAATTTTTTTTAAATAGAATTGTCAAATTCATAGAAACAGAGAGTAGAATGGTGGTTGCCAGGCAATGGGGTAAGGGAAAAAAAGGGAGCTGTTGGGTGTTTGTTTGTTTTTCAGGAGGTTCCACAACCCTGAGATCAAGAGTTGGACGTTTAACCAACTGAGCCACCCAGGCACCCCAAGGAAGTTGTTTTAATGATATAGAGTTTCAGTTTCTCAAGATGAAAAGAGTGTTGGAGACCGAGTGCCCAACAAGGTGAATGTACTTAACACTACTGCACTGTACATTGAGAATGGCTAAGATGGTAAATTTTACGTTATGCAATTTTTCCTAAAATTAAAATTTTTTAAATTTATAAATGATTAAGATAGTACATTTTATGTTACATGCATTTTATCAAATTAAATTGAAAAAAAAAAAAAACCCTGACAACAGCAAATGCTGGTGAAGACTGTGGAGCAACAAGAACTCTCATTCACTGCTTGTGGAATGCAAAATTACACGCCCACTTTGGATGACTGTTTGGTAGCTTCTCACAAAACTGAACATACTCTTACCATGTATATGATCCAGCAATCAAGCTCTTTGGTATTTTACCCAAATGAGTTGAAAACCTATGTCCACACATAGCAGCTTTATTTATAATTATCAAAATGTGGAAGCAACTAAGATGTCCTTCAGTAGGTGAATGGGTAAACTGTGGTGAATCCAGACAATGGGATATTATTTTGCTCTATGAAGAATGTGCTATCAAGCTATCAAGGAGAAAACCTTAAATACATATCAATGTGAAGGAAGCCAATCTGAAAAGACTACATATGAGGTTCCAGAAAAGGCAAAACTATGGAGACAGTAACATCAGTGGTTGCCAAGGATTAGGGAAAGAGAGAGGGATGAATAGGTAGAGGACAGAGGATTTTTAGGGCACAGAAACTACTCTGTACGATACTATAATGGTGAACACATGTCCTTATACATTTGTCAAACCCCAGAGAATGTATACCAAGAGTGAACCCTAATATGAACTCTGGACTTTGAGTAGTAATGTTGTATCAATGCAGGTTCATCGATTATAACAAGTGTATCGCTCTGTTATAGGATGTTCTTGGGGGGGGGGAGATTATGCTTGGGTGGGGAGCAGAGAGTATATAGGAACCCAGCACTTTCTGCTCAATTTTGCAGTAAATTGCTGTAAAAAAAAAAAGAGTCTATTTAAAAATTCATATAACATACAATTAACCATTATCCATTCTAAAGTGTACAATTCAGTGGAATTTAGTAGTTACAGCATCATGCATTCATCTCCTCTATCTGGAGCTAAGATATTCTCACCAGCACCAAAAGGGAACCGCTAAGCAGTTACTTCCCATCCCCCCTCCCCTAGCCCCTGCAGTTACCGATCTAATTTCTCTCTGTATGGAGTTGCAAGATCTGGACATTTTATATACATGGAATCGTACGACACATGGCCTTTTGTAACTGGCTTTCTTCACTTACCATCTATGTCGTAGCATGTACCAGTATTTCATTTCTTTTTAAGACTGAATAATGTTCCATTGTGTGTATAGACCACATTTCCTTACTCATGCAACAGATGATGGACACTTGGGCTGTTTCTGCCCCTTGCTACTGAGACTAGTGAATATGTGTGTACAAGTTTTTGTTTGAATACCTGTAATGGATTCTTTTCTTAATGCTACATGCTTCCTAATCCTTAAATGAGGGGAAGTTAAAAAAATAGAATAGGAATAAGATTAACATTTAAATGTCAAATTAATGGTATTTTAAAATGAATAATAGTAACACTTAAAATAATGACATTTAAGAATCACCACTATTTATTTTTTTTTTCGGTATTTATTTATTTATTTATTTACTTGAGAGAAAGAGAGCCCGTGCATGGACAAGGGGAGGGGCAGAGAGAGAAGCAGACTCTCCTCTGAGCAGGGAACTCTAGACGGGGCTTGATCCCAGGCCCCTGGGTTCATGGCCTGAGGTGAAGGAAATGCTTAACTAACTGGTCCACCCGGGTGCCCTGAGAATCATAGTATTGAACATACTTTATCTTATTTATCACTATAGTCCCAAAGTAGACATTATCATCTCCATTATGTAGATCAAGAAACTGAGGCTCAGCGGGTTAGAGAACTTGTTCATGGTTACACAGCCAGTGAGTGTAAGCCAACATTGGACCCCTGGTTCTTCTGACCCCTTGCTGCCTTTCTGGCTACCTCACTCATCAAACTGGCAGAGGAGGCGAGAGAATGGATAAGAAGTACACTGCCTTGACTAGTCATTCTCACCAAACTCTTACCTTGGTGAAGTCATCATGCACAAGTTGGTGGTTTGAAAACACAGACTTGTATCCAGAAGCCCAGAGAAACAGTGAGTGGTGATGATCTGACTTCTTGAGCAGTGTGTCAACTCCTCCCTGGGATCACTCCAGACCCTCCCCACACCCACCCTTGATTATCTGAATGAATACAGCTAGTCCAGCACCTTACATCCTCAACTGGCCCAGCCTGCCTTACCCCAGGGGGACTGGACACAATCCACATCCATGAGTGGACTAAAGTAGGCCACGTACCTGGGGCTGGTTGCTCCATGCCCAGGTCTCCTGGTTTCTCTTTGGAGAGTTCCTGGAGGCACTGGTCCCGTTCTTCCCGCAGCACCTGCAGCACATCACACAGTCTGGGGAGGGCGCCCACCTGCAAGTCCAAAACCCAGAATGCTCATGTTGGCCACTAACTCCAGTGTATCACAAAAAGACTTTCTGTGAGCAAGAGTGGGACTAGACAGTGGGGATTCAAAATAAGGAGGGGAAAATCCACGCCACCAAGGAGCTCCTCACAGAGAGGTGGAGGCAGCCACTCCTGGGAGAGAATTCAGGACACAGCTGGGACAGCCAGGACACTCAATCTGTAGCTTGTCCACTGCAAATCATGCTCTTAAGTTTACCAAGACTCCCGAGACCACTGAGTTACTTGCTTTCTGGACATCTCACCATTATTAGTCAGTAGGACTTCATTTATTCCAACAGTGTTTATTTCCCAGGTTTGGCAAGCTTAGTTTTGGTTCAAAGGTCTTTGAAACCTATACTTAACTATCTCCCAGTTCCTCAGAAGAGAGCACATGTTCACCCCATGCAAAGAGCAACTGAGGAAAGAGCTAGACAGGAAGAATTAGCATATAGTCCTGACTTCCTAGCTCTTCCTAGAGTAGATTTCCAGAGCACGGCTCCCTTCTTTTATTTGTGCCTGACACTTGATAAATATGTGAGTAAATGAGTGAACGAATGAGTAAATGAATGAACTGAAAAGATAAATGAATTGGATTTCTTCTTTACCTTTTACAGAGTAATGAATTTTAATATTCGAGTCTTTTCACATATAATACCTTATTTAATCCCAAAATAACCCTGTAAAGAGACACAGAAAAGGAAACTGATGCCCATAGTGGTTTGGGCCTGAGACCAAGGTCTGACACCCAGGATTCCTGATTTCAGAGACCAGCCTTCCAAGAGGTCAAGGGCTAGGTTTCATACCCTCTTGTCAATCCTGTACTACTGTGTTGTAGATGAAAATGTCAACATAATGGAGAGGGGGAGAAGTCCCTGGGGACAAAGCCATGCTCCAAAATGGCCCAAATAAACAAAAGCTCTGGGCCAGAGAAGGGCAGCTAAGGTAGTACTGTATTCAAATGATTGCAAACCAAACATAAATTATCTGGTTATCTCTTATTTTGGATCCTCCACATCTTATGACCCTTCGCTATTGCAGTCAGGAAGTATCTATCCACAGGGTGCCTGGGTGGCTCAGTCAGTTAAACATGCAACTCTTAATTTCAGCTCAGGTCATGATCTCAGGGTTGTGAGATCAAGCCCTTTGTAGGGTTCCATGCGGTAAGCATGGAGTTTGCATGAGATTCTCTCTCTCTCCCTCTGCCCCTACTCCCACCCCCAATCTCTCTCCCTCTCTCTCTCTCTCTCTCTTAAAATAAAAAGGAATATATTAGCTGTCAGCAACTGCTCTTCTCCAACTACTCCCCAATACCAAGCAACTGGGCCCATGATCCCCATGAAACACACACATCACATCCCCTGGCCCAGAGCCTGTGATCAGCCACAACAGAGCTGCTGCAGGAATGCCTGTGCCTGTCCAGCATTAAAATCATGCTATGGTTGGGCAGCCCCAGTGGCCCAGTGGTTTAGTCTCGCCTTCAGCCCAGGGCATGATCCTGAAATCCCGGGATCGAGTCCCACGTCAGGCTCCCTGCATGGAGCCTGCTTCTCCCTCTGCCTGTGTCTCTGCCTGTCTCTCTCTCTCTCTCTCTCTCTCTCTATCTCTATCTGTGTGTGTGTGTGTGTGTCTCATAAATAAATAAATAAAATCTTTTTTAAAAAATCATGCTATAAAAAAAAATCACGCTATGGTCATTCTTTCCCCATTCATCTCCCCTGAATTTCCATCTCATACCTGGCAATATAGCAAAACGACTTCATCACATTGCTTGTGATGACTCTTATATTTAGATTCTCAAAATGAAACAAGCTTCTCTAAGAATGTAGTCACTGTTGGGAGAACAGGCATGCAGCCTCACATACTTATGCCTTTATCCTCTCATGGGGTTCCCTCCCAGTCCTTGCTGAAGCCCATCAACACCAGCACCCCCTAGCTTTTCAGCAGAGCCAGTAGAAGAGCTTGAGTGGAAAAATCCACCTGCAGGTTGGCAAGCTGCCTTTAGTTCACCAAAGATCTCAAGTAGACACACATTCTGTTCAGTGCTACCTTGAGACTAACATCACTCTTAAAAGGTGAGAAACTGCTGGAAGTAGTGCAAACAGGTACAATCTTTTAAGCGATGTCATCATGCATTAAATGTCACCAAAATGTTCATACCTTTTGGCCAACTGACTTTACTTCTAGTAATCTATGTGGAAAAAGCTTTATATGGAAGGATTCTGTTACAGCTTTACGTCTTATAGCAACAAAGAGATGGACTTCAGGAAGATATAGTACACAAAGCTTTTCCCTATTACTCCTGTTAAGTACAACAAGAAACTCTGGACATTATTTACAAAGCAAGGTTAGGAAGATTCTGGAAGGTGGAGAGAAGGCAAAGTAGCTGAAGACCTCATGACCCAAGGAAGCCGTAATGTCTCTGAAGTTTCTTTTCACTTCCTAGATCCCATTACCAGAGCTGAAGAAGTCAGCAGTAAGGAAATGTAGCCATATGCAGACAAAAAAAGCCTGCTCTCTCTCGCCAAGGACCGGGAAAGAGGAAGTATAGCAAGGCAGAAAATGTATAGACAACAACTGCCCTACTCCAGCCAAAAACCACAGAAAAAACTGTGGTAAGCTGGGGAACTAGGACTTCTGCCTTCCCCAGGCTGTGACATATGGCCTCAGCCTCCCTGCCAGGGTGGTGACAGAGATGGCCAAGTAGGGAGCTGGTGCTTTCTCCCTGCTATGTGCTAACAGAGGTCCCCCCAGCCTATGATGTCTTTGGAGACGGGACTTCCATCCCAATCCAGAAGTAATGAGGTGCTCCTCCATCTCGCCACTGGGGTGGTGTCATAGGTACTTAAGAAAAAGAGTTAACCTAGAATCCTATACTCAGGAGAAGACATCTCTGGAAATGAAAGGGAAATCAGGACACTCTCAGATAATAAAGACTGAAGGAACTCGTTGCCAGCCTCCTACCCTAAAGGAATGGCTAAAAAATGGTTCTCTACACATGGAGGGAGCCTAATGGACACTCACAACTTTCACCAGCACCAGTGATGATGAGATCTCACTCACTGCAATGTTATAAGACCAGATAGGGAGCTGATACTCCCACCTTCCACTCATCAGTAAGGGGAGAAACTCTCTCCTTTGCTATTGTCAAAAAAGGCAGAGTGGGGAAGCTGGACTTCTACTTGGACCTGGCAGAAATGAGGCAGCACCCATCCCCTTCTCCCATCAGGAAAAGCCAACTAAGAGAGATTTAAGTAAGATGCAGTCTTACAGCAATACAAAATGTCTCACTTTCAATAAAAGATCACTCATCGTGTTAAGAACCAGGAAGACATCAAAATGAATGAGACAAGATGATTAATTGATGCCTACACTGAGGTGGAGATATCTAGACCTATTTGACAAAGACCTTTATTTAAAGTATCCATCATAAAAATGCTTCAATGAGCAATTATAAGTACACTCAAAACAAATGTAGGGATATAAACCTCGGCAATAAGAGGAAGTCTCAGCAAAGAAATAGAAGATACAAAGAAATCAAATGTAAATGCTAGAACTGAAAAAGACAATAACTGAAGGAAAAAGCTCAGTGGAAGGTTCAACAGGAGAATGGTGGTGGCATGGGGAGGGACAGAAGAAAGAGTCACTGAGCCAGAAGACAGGACAGTAGAAATCACTCTATCTGTACAACACAGAGAAAAAATAAACTGAAAATAATATTGAACAGACTTTGGGGCATGTGACTGGCTCAGCTGGTAGAGCATGTGACTCTTGCTTTCAGGGTTGTGAGTTCAAGCCCCTCGTTGGAGCTTAAAATATTTTTTTCATTAAAAAAATTAAAAGTAGGGAGGCCTGGGTGGCTTAGCGGTTGAGTGCCTGCCTTTGGCCCAGGGCATGATCCTGGAGTCCCAAGGATCCAAAAAATGAGCAGACTTTCAGGGTTACATGTGACAACAGAAGCACAATCCATAAAAGGAAAACTAGGTAAACTGGACTTCATAAAAATTTTTAAAAGTTTTGCTTCATGAAAAACCATATTAAGTGGATGAAAAGACAAGTTGCAGACTGGGAGAAAATATTTGCAGTCACATATTCAAGAAACGTCTGGTATCTAGAATTTATAAAGAACATTCAAAACTCGCCAGTAAACAAACAAAAAATTTAGTTAGAACCATAGGTAAAATACAAGAAAAGACATTTCACAGAAGATATGCAGAAGCAAATAAGCATGTGAAATGGTTCTCAAAATCATTAGCTATTAAGTGAATGCAAATTGAAACCCCAATGTGTTTTCACTATACTCCCATCATAATAGTTAAAATTAAAAAGAATAGTAACAACAGGTGTTGGCGAGGTTGTGTAGAAACTAGAATACTCATACATTGCGACTTGGAATGTAATTTGATATAGCCACTCTGGAAAACAGATTGGCAGTGTTTTTACAAAAGCTAAATACACAACTATTATATGATCCAGCAATTGCACTCCTAGGCCTTTATCCCACAGAAATGAAAACTTCTATTTATGCAAAAACCTATATGTGAATATTTATAGCAGCTTTATTCATAACAGCCCTAGACTCAAATATTCCAGGTGTCTTCCAATGGGTGGATGATTAAATAGACTATGGTGCATCCATACTACAAAACTCCACTCAGCAATAAAAAGGAACAAATTATTGATACATAGGCCAACCTAGATAAATCTCCAGAGAAGTATGCTGAATGAAAAAAAGTCAATCCCAAAAGGTTACATATTATATGATTCTATCCATATAGCTCTTGAAATGACAAAATTATAGAAATAGAGAGCAGATTAGTGGTTGTCAGGAATTAAGGAAGGGGTAGGAGTGGGAGGGAAGTGGTTGTGACTGTAACAGGGCACTGTGATCCTTGGGGTGGTAGAAATGTTCTGTATCTTCACTGTGTCAATGTCAATGCTGGAATTGTAATACTGTACTACCTATAGTTTTGCAAGATTTTATCACTGGGAGAAGCTGGCAAGAGGCTATGGGCTTTCTGTATTCTTTCATACAGTCTACGATGATCTCAAAGTTTAAATATTAAAAAGAGACAATTTAAACATCTGAGGGAACACTCAGCTAACACTCAACATAATATATAATATTATAATCTTGAAATTGGGGGCGCCTGGGTGGCTCAACTGATTAGACATCTGCCTTCGGTTCAGGTCATGATCTCAGAGTCCTGGATCAAGTCCCATGTCGGGTTCCCTGCTCAGCAGGCAGTCTGCTTCTCCCTCTGCCCCTCACTCTGTTCATGCTCTCTCTCTCTCTCAAATAAATAATGAAATATATTTTTTAAAATCTTGAAATTACATTCAACATGATAGTTTCAGCCATTACCTGTGATAATTCAGAAGACTATTCAGCAGTACAGATTGTTAATGGTAACACCATGATATTAAATGAGAAGAGCATGACACAAAGTTGTATACACTGTATGATTGTAAGGATGTAGAATGTACCATATTTTCAGAAGAAAATCTGGAAGAGAATACATGGAAGTATTATGAAAATTATATGAAACTTTAAAAATATTATGTAAATATATAGGGGAAGGTAAATACTTCATTCCATGTCTCTGTTCCCATTCCAACTGCAGTTATAACCTCTCTGGCAGAGATTACCCTTTGTTTCTATAATTATTCTTCCCTTCCTCTACTACAATCAGAATTTAACTGGGCATATATGGTTGACCATCTGGAGACTAGAATTTTCCATCTCCCTGCAACTAACGTGTGCCCACGTGACTTGGTTCTAGCAATGGATTAGAGCAAAACACACATGTGCAAGTGGTATCTTATGCCCTTAAAAGGAAAGAAACATGCTTCCCTCTTTCATGTGTGGATATAGTGATGTGCCATATTCAATTATGGGGATGAGGGCAACATTTCAGGCTTGATTATGCTGCCAGATTCAGAGGACAAAATCCATCCTGGACTGTACTTGCGAGCTTCCACATTCTGTAGTATCCTTTGGGTATTAATATAGACAATGTAACTCATAACAGACTTAGGAGTTTTACTGCCAAGGACAGGGAAAGAGGAATTATCGTAATTAGAATTATTGGTCTCAATTTCCGATAGGAGTTTATACAAATGACTTCATGGTGGGTGGAGTATATTTTCTCACTTGGGCTTGGCCATGTGACTGATCACTGGGCTATTAGGTAGATCCGATATGAAAAGAAGCTTGAAATATGTTTGCACAGCTGTGCTTGCTCTCTTGCATTTCTGCCACCTGGGGTATCCTGCTGGTCTTGGAAGAATGAATAACACACACAGCAGACTTGAACCTAACCCAGGGGCTGGAGCCAAGCCAGCTGAGCATGGCCTGGATCAATTAAACCCCAGCTCACTTACAAACAAAGAGAGAAATAAACACTTACTGCTGTATACCACGGAGATTTTTTTGTGATTGTTATACAGCATAACTGACTGACACAGGGTAGGGAAGAGATTCTAGGGCAGTACCAATGTGTGTAATTTAGGGAGTGAAGTTTCCCCCAAGAGGTGGCAATTTGCACTGTGGGATTCAAGAAAGGGGTCCTCCCACAGAGAGGACTCTTGAGAAAAAGATGGAGCAAGGTTAGAAATGAGAGAACCCCTGTACTGGGACTGTCCCTCCAAGACAATGTCAACTTCTTTGGTGCTTTTCCCTTGGACTACAGAAAAAATAGAAGATAGTAACCTTTTCTTCTTATCCTATAATTTCTTTTTTTAAAAAAATCTTGTAAGATATACATAACATAAAATTTAGGGCTTTAACTATGTTTAAGTGTACAATTCAGTGGCATTAAGTACACTCACAATGTTGTGCAACAATCATTACCAGAACTTTTTCATTTCCAGAACTTTTTCAGCATCACAACAGAAACCTTGTACCCATTAAGCAATAATTACCCATTTCCCTCCTTCCACATCCTCTAATGACTTCTAGTCTAGTTTCTGACTCTACAAATTTGGCCTTTGTAGGTATAAATGGAATCACACTACATTTGTTCTATATCTGGCTTATTTCACTTAGGGTGTTTTTAAGGCACATCCACCTTGTAGCATCTAGCACAATTTCATTCCTTTGTAAGGCTGAATAATATTCCATTGTGCATATACACCACGTTTTGTTCTTTTATTCTTCTGTTGATGGACACCTGGGTTGCTTCCACCTCTTGGCTATTGTAAATAATGCTGCTATGAACATGGGTGTGCAAATATCTGAGTACCTGCTTTGGATTCTTTTGGGTGTATACCCAGATACAGAATTGCTGAATCATATGGCAATTCTGTTTACTTTTTTAGGAACCACCAAATGGTTTTCCACAACAGCTGCACAGTTTTACATTCTCACTAGCAATGCACAGAGGTTCCATTTTCTCGACTTCCTCATCAACTTTTGTTATTTTTTATTTTACTGTATATTTTTTAAAATATTTTATTTATTTATTAATTTATTTAAGAGAGAGAGAGGAGGTGCAGAGGGAGGGGAAAGAATCTCAAGCAGATTCTTTGCTGAATGTGGAGCCCAACAAGAGGCTCGATCTCATGATCCTGAGATCATGACTTAAGCCAAAATCAAGAGTCAGAGGCTTAACCAACTGAGCCACCCAGGTACCCCTATTTTACTTTATATATATATATTTAAGTAGACTCTACACCAAATGTGAGGCTCAAACTCAGGACCCTGAAATCAAGAGTCACACACTCTACCAACTGAGTCAGCCAGGAGCCCCTATTTTTGTATTCTGCTTTAATAGCAGCCATTCTTGATGGATGTGAAGTGGTTCATTCCACATTTTTACCCTTAGTCCTTCCATTAAAATTTAATAAACCAAAATAATTTTGTATTGTGGTGGCATTCCAACTAAAGACAGCAGAAGCATTCTGCTGAAAGTACTGAGCCTGTGGATCTAGATGGTGACCAGCAGGGAAGAAAAGGGGCCCTTAAGGTTGTTGGGAGTGGCTGAGAGGAGTATGGTCAATGGAGCAACCATGTGGTAGAAGCATCGGAAGGAAAATAAGTGGGAAACAAGCCCCCTTATTAGCTAAATTAACCTAGATAAGGGGAGGAGAAGCTACATGTATATTTATATTTATATATAATTATTAAATATAATTTTACTTAAAATTCACAGAAGAGGGGCATCTAGGTTGCCCAGTCGGTTAAAGCCTCCAATTCTTGGCTTTGGTTCAGGTCATGATCTCAGGGTCATGAGATCGAGCCCAAATTTGGGCTCCATGCTCTATATGGAGTCTGCTTAAGACTCTCTCTCCCTCTCCTTCTGCTCCTCCTTGCCATCCTCTCTCTCTCTAAAATAAATAAAATCTTTAAAAATAAATATATAAATAAAGTTCACAGGAGAAACAGATGAAAATGAAAGAACTTCTAAAACTGTCCTCAAAACAAGAATTATTAGTCCTTAAAAAGTACCTTTAAACAGTTTTTAAAAATTGAATTTGTATATGTATGTGGATTTTTTTTCTCTTTTACCTGTACTAGTGCCAAGGGGTTTGCCACCAAAAGTAGCAGTTCCCTTCCCTAATCTTTACCTGCTCTTCAGAGGCAACTATTTCAATTCTTTTTAGCTGTTCATTTTTGGTTTTATCTCCATATTTTTTCAAGGATTTTTAAAGTCTCTCTACACCCAATGCGGAGCTCAAACTCATGACCCCAAGATCAAGAGTCACATGCTTCTCTGATTGAGCCAGCCAGGCCCCCTTCCATATTTAAAAATTATATTCTTCTACTGCTAATTCTTAGATTATTAATTTGAAACACTATTCCAAACTCTGTTATGGAAGATAAAGATTTAGATGTTTTTAAACCTCCCTATATATACTTCTGTCCCTCGTATATTATATATACTTCTCTTGACTTAATTTTTTGTTAAATAAATGGTCTATATTTATAGTCTTGTTTTGACTATGAAATATCATTCATTGCTAAGTCTAGCCATGTAAAATGATTATGTCTCTTCTTGTACATTTTGTTTTTCCTGAGGTCAATAATTACTTTGTTTTTTTTCATTTGATTAGTGTTCTGTGTACATATGGTTAATTTTTCTAAGTGCTCCAACAGCTCTGTGAGACATCCATCAACAGTTGTATTTGTTTAACCTCTGGAGACCTCTCTGCTGGTCCTTGTTCCTCTTGCTCTAATGTGGGCCTGATTCCTAGCTGTGGTTTTGGGTACCCTCTCTTCAGCTCTTCTGACTAGACTTTGATTTCATAGATCTGACGTCTTTTTTCTTGCTTCACTTCCTTGTTCTGTAGCACATTCTCTAGCCGCTTCTTGTGAAAGTGTATGTAGGAGGTAAACTTCAAAATCTTTGCAGAAGTGAAAAGGCTTTTATGAATTTGATGAATTATCAAGTTAATCATTCAGGCAGAGAATTCTGGGTTGAAAATAAGTTTCCTTCCCAATTTTGAAGGCCTTTCTCCTCTCTTTCTGGATCAATAAGAAATCCAGTTGTACTTCCAAACCTTTCGCATGTGACTTGTTTTCTCTGTAGAAATATTTAGAATTTTTCTTGTTTTTAGTTGCTTTTAAATTCCTAGAGGAAACGTTTCTTTTTTTATTCATTGGTTAGATACTCAGGGGACACTTCTATTTGAAGACTTATGTTCTTCAAGTCTGGGAATTTTTTAAATGCTATGTGATTTATTTTATTATTTCCTACCTTCATCTTCTCTATTCTGTCTTCCTAAAATTCATATTATTTGATTAATGGACAACTCAGATGGACTCTCTAGTCTTTCACCTTTCTCTACTCTTCCACCATTGTGTCAGATGCTCTTCTTTCTGAGGCATTTCCTTGACATCATCTATTGAGCATCCTAATAAATGCTTTGTCATCATACACTTAATTTCCAGGCAGGCTGTCTAAGTCTCTGGTGACTCCTTTTCTTCAGCACCCTCTTTCCCATACTCCTCCTTCTTATACCTGGCAACTTTTCTGTTTTAAAAATTGATTGATTGATTGATTGATTGATTGATGGGAGAAAGAGACAGACCAAGAGAGAGAATGAGCAGGATAGGGAGAGAGAGGGAGAGAGAATCCTCAAGCAGACACGGAGTGCAAAGCCTCGCATGGGGCTGAATCCCAGGACCCTGAGATCATGACCTGAGCTGAAATCAAGAGTTAGATGCTTAACCAACTGAGCTACCAGGCACCCTTAGATCTTTTTAAAGAAATTTTTTTAGGGCAGCCCGGGTGGCTCAGCGGTTTAGTGCCACCTTCAGTCCAGGGCCTAATCCTGGAGCCCTGGGATCAGGTCCCATGTCGGGTCCCACATCAGGCTCCCCATAAGGAGCCTGCTTCTCCCTCTGCTTGTCTCTGCCTCTCTCTCTCTCTCTCTCTGTCTCTCATGAATAAATAAGTAAAATCTTTAAAAAAAAAATAAAGAACTGTTTTTTAGGAAATTAATTGTAGTCATGTGACCTTTTTCTCCTCTCTGCATGGTGGATATATCCTCCTTCTTTTCTCCTGTTCATCGCTTTCACATTGGAGGCCTTCCTCAATTATATATATATATATATATATATATATATATATATATATATATATATACACACACACACATACGTGTATATTATTACATATACATATATATGCATGTATGTTATTAGAAGTATGGTTGACACACACTGTTACATTAGTTTCTGGTACACAACATGATTCTACAGATCTATACATTATTGTTGCACTCACAAGTGTAGCTAGAGTAACTCCCATGTGTCCCCACAGAACACTATGGCAATACCATTGGCTATAGTCACTGTGCTGTGTACTATGACATAGTTAAGCTTGAAGCACTCACTAATGGGGTCCTTGGAACCACTGTGGGTCTGAACAGTTTGTGGCTTTTGCTATAAAATAAATAATCAGGATCCCCAAGACAGGATCTATGTTTCTCCTCCATGCTTGGAGCCCTTCTAGGGCACTGCAGGCCCATCAGACCATTTGTCATCAATCCCACTCTACCTGGTGCAAGCACATAGGTTGGTATTTTCCCACGCTGCTACCACTACTTCATTCATTTTCCGTCTCCAAAGATTTCTTGAAACCTCTGCTTCATTGTTGTCTCATCTCGTTCCCTTTGATTTTTGGGTTTATACCTTTGTGATTCCTCTACTATCATTTTAAGGACACTACCAGGGGCAGAGTAGATAAACACCTGTGATTAATCTGCCATTTGAAACTGGATGTCCTAATGCAATATTATAATATAATAGAAATATAGATTTGGTGTTCATCTCTGGTTCTTGGCATCATGTGCCTAAAATCCTTGTAACTTCCTGAGCATCAAGGGTGAGAGAAGCATCTTAATATTGGGTCTTACTTGTCAGTTCCTAATAATACAAGAGTTTCTAAGACCCTTGGAATCTCCGAAGTGATGGGAAGTTTTTTTAATTTTTATTTATTTATGATAGTCACACAGAGAGAGAGAGAGAGAAGCAGAGACATAGGCAGAGGAAGAAGCAGGTTCCATGCGCCGGGAGCCCGACGTGGGACTCGATCCCGGGTCTCCAGGATCGCGCCCTGGGCCAAAGGCAGGCGCTAAACCGCTGCACCACCCAGGGTTCCCCCGTAAATACTCTAAACAAGAGAGTTTGGAGAGCTTCCAGGTTGGTGAGGACATGGAGGTGCTGGGAGCTCCACGTGTCCCCTTACTCACCCTCTGCATCTCTTCCACTCAGCTGTCTGAATTGTATCCTTTATAATAAACCAGTAATGGCAAGTAAAGTACTTTCCTGAGTTCTGTGAATGCTTCTGGCAAATGATCAAATCAAAGGAGGAGGTCATGGGAACCTCCAGTATACAGTCAATCAGCCAGAAGTACGGGCCCTGACTTGGGATTGGCATCTAAAGTAGGAGCAGTCTTGTGGACTATGTCCTTAACCCATAGTCTGTGGATCTGTGCTGATTCCAGATGGTTAGAGTCAGAACTGAATTAAATTTTAGAATAGTCAGCTGGTGCTGGGCCAGTTGGAGAATTGGTTGTCAATGTGAGGAAAAACCCTATATATTTAGCATCATAAGCAAAATATTTTGAACAGAAAAATCCCAGAATAGTTGGTACCAAGAATGGGATGCTAGTTGGTATTTTAAAAAGGCACTTCCAACCTAAGTACACTTAAATATATGTATTCCTCATAAATTCACTAAAGGATTGTCAGAAAAAAATTTACTAAATGGTACTTTTCTTTATTATTTTAATTAGCCAAAGAGAAACATTACATTACTTTCCTCTTCATTTTCAGACTTTGAGTCCAGGCCACTTTTACATCTGGAGTTTTAAAAATATTGCTGCAATCATGTCAAACTTTTTTAATACTTGCACCGTGAAAGTTTTCATGTAACTTTTGTCTTTCGCTGGAAATTTAAATTCACTTTCTTTTTTCTTGTTGATCACAAAATCTGTAGTCCTTCACTTTATCAACTGCATAGCATAGTTACATTCTAAGTTTCTAAATAGAGCAGCTCTGCCAACAAGCCTCTCTGGAACTGACTTCAAGGAGTCCTTTGACTTTCTGGACTAAATCCTCTGTGTTTCAGAACTGTGGAACTGATCTGCCCATTGCCATCCTGGATAAATTCCACTTTTTTGCATCCTATATTTTATTTTATTTTAATTTTTTTTCTAAGTCAGCTCCATGCCCAACATGGGTCTTAAACTCACAACCCTGAGATCAAGAGTCATATGCTCTACCAACTGAGCCAGCCAAGTGCCCCTGTGTCCTATATTTTAGATGCAGTTTTGGTTTTGCTGGGCATAACCCACAGTAATTTTTTTTAAAGAAAGGCACTTAAGTAGTATCCTTTTTAAGACTGAGTATCTAGTAGTGTCTCTGTACAAGTATCACTCTTCGATACTCCAGCATTGACCTCAGCATCTAGTCACGGCTGGTCTACTACCATGTACAAGTTCATACCTGTTGCTTTGTGACTGTCTGATTAGCTTCCACTGTCCCCTTCTTTGGGGGGTTTTCTCAGATGGTGGGCATATTTTGAGGTATCTGTTCAACCTGTTACCCAACAACCCTTCCCTGGGAAGACCCTTTCACCCTGAGGTATGCCATGAGGTCCCATTGCAATGATCAGACCTTTGGAGAAAACCTAACCCATTTTGGGACAATGTGCTTTCCTCTCTTGGATATGTGGTATTAGAAGGAGGAATAAGGTCAATCTCTCCCATTTCTTTTTTTTTTTTTTTAATTTTTTTTTATATTTTATTTTTTTATTCATTTATGATAGTCAGAGAGAGAGAGAGAGAGGGGCAGAGACACAGGCAGAGGGAGAAGCAGGCTCCATGCACCGGGAGCCCGACGTGGGATTTGATCCCGGGTCTCCAGGATCACGCCCTGGGCCAAAGGCAGGCGCCAAACCACTGCGCCACCCAGGGATCCCATTCTCTCCCATTTCTAAAGCATGTAATCTTGGAAAGCTAGGGGGCAGCCACATTCTAGCCTTCAGAAAGCAACAGGAAACTCTAGTCTACAGAGAGAATAACTAAAGCAAAATAAGAGGAGAAAGATGAAAAAAAAAGAGGAGAAAGATGTTGAGAGCGAGTTCTGCTAGTTTAACTCTGGACTCTTGCATCTGAAAAGGTAGTATCTGGGAGGAGATGAAGTAAAAATCTACGGGATTCTAAAGAAGGTGAAGAGACTCAATATCGCTCTGCCAATCACACCTTATGATATAATTACTTGCCTTCCAACTTAGGCTGAAAGAAATTTTTTCAAGGGGGAAATAAATGGAGATATGATACTAGCCAGTTTATACAATGAGAGCTAGGAAGAGGAAACTCATTATCAAGCAACCAGTTCAAAATGCAAAATTTCATCAAATACTTATTGGGCACCTCTTCTCTGCCCAGCAATTGATTCATCACTGGGGACACGAAGGTGCATGGGACATAGCTCCTGTTCTTCAAGCTCATGGTCTAAGGGGTCCAGAGAGGCCAACAGCTGCAGTACACAGTGAAGGCAACAGCCATAATGGACCAAAAGTGGAGGCCTGGGACCCTCCAGGAGGTGGCCCCACCACTTAGGGAGGAAGTGAGACCCATTGTTAGACCCAGAACAGCAACACCTGAACATCCCAGGAAGAGGAGGGCCCAGAGTGACAGTGAGCAGGTAGGTTCTGCACCGGCAGACAGTGGATTGAATGTCAGGGTGAGGATGGGGGACAGTGGGACTCCCACAAGCTGCCTCAAGAATGGGAAAAATGAGGAAAGAAGAAGAAGGCATGGGAGGTGGGAGGGGGGTAAGAAGAGTTTGGAAGACTGGATCTCTGACGTGGTAGGACTACTAAAGAGGATCATACAGTAAGAGTGGGCAGAGTGAGGAGGCAAGAGGGAGCCTGGGCAAGAGATCCTTATAGGCCTGAGAAGACAGGGCACAAGGATGGGGACCGGAAGCCTGGAAAGAGCCGAAGCCAAGGAAGTGGGGAGTGGAAAGGAAGGAGGGTCCTCCACTGGATGCCTCGAGAGGCCAGGGTCCTGTGCCCACTTTGCCCAAGACAGTCAGGTGTATTGTCTCCACATCATTATTTACAATCTCCCATCTCTCTAAGTCATGTGGTCACTCTAGGTGGGACCAAGGCCAAAAAGTGTGAAATGAAGACAGCAAAACGAAGGCCATGTAAGAGACTGGTTTCAGTGGGTGGTGGGGTGGGAGCAGGTTGTGGCGGGCTGAGAAATCATTGCAAGTGGAGGCAATCATTGTGGATGCCTCTTCCAAGAAGCTGGCCATCAGGGGGCAGAGGTGGAACTGCATCTGGAAGGCCTCGAGTGCTGAGGGAGGAGGGCTCTTGACCATCTGGGCTGGCCAGACCCGGGCAAGACCCAGACAGACCAGCAGATGCGGAAGGCCAGTTAAGAGGAAGAAAGATAAAGACAGGGCACAGTGGCTTCACTGTGTCCTCTCAGGATGGAAGTGGATTGGGGTGGGAGGACTGGGAGCACAGGGGCAGGGACTGGCCTCACAAGCAGGAGGGGAGGCTGTCTTCCCACTCAGATGGTGCTATGGACTCAATATCCATGTTATCCTGCCCAAATTCATGTTGAAACCCTATTCCCCCCAGAGTGACTATATTTGAAGATAGGGTCTGTAGGGAGGTAATGAAAGTTAAACAGGATCATACGAGTGGGGCCCTAATATGAGAGGATTAGTGTCCTTATAAGAAGAGACTCCAAGGAGCTCCTTCTCTATCTGCCTCTCTGCACCCACTCAGAGGAAAGACCATGTGAGGACAAAGCAGCAAGGGAGCTCTCACAAGGCCCAGCCCCACCGGCCCTTGATCTGGGCCATCAAGCCTCCAGAACTGTGAGAAAATACATTTCTGTTGTTTGAGCCTACCCAGACTGTGGTACTTTCTTACGGCAGCCCGAGCTGACTGACGCACATGCGAAGGAAGGGAACAGGTGGATACAATTTAGATACGTCTAGAAGAGCCCAATGCTGGTCGGAGGAAGTTCATTCATGGCTGTCAGGAAATAGGAGGCGAGCTTGTCTATGGCAATGAAAGAAGGGCCAGGAAGGCCAGGAACACAGACATCAGGGAGAGCCCACAGGTGAGGATGTTGGACATGTGGGGATTCTGGAGAAGACAGGAAAACAGGAACCCTGGCAGCGGGGTGGGCTGGGACTATAGCACATGGCCAAGAAAAGACGTTCTTGCCCCAAATGCCCCCTGGAATCTGCTGGACACAGAACATTGAGGTTGAGTGGGTCCCAAGATATTATTATTTTCTGGAGTCCACATGAATGCCGAGCAGCCCTGTGTTTGTAATGTAAGCACATAGATAGGATCTGAGTGTTGTGGGTTTTACCCTGGGCTGCAGGTTGTCCCAATGCCTGAGTGAAGGTCAGTGGTGAGAAATCTCAGCTTGCTAAAGGCAGGAAAGTGAGGAGCAAGTCAGGGGACATTGGAGGACGCTTGCTGTGATAGTGAAACTCTGATCCTGGTTATGAAGTCTAGGCTTCCAAGTGGGGCGCCCTTCCTCCTCCCTGGGCATGGAGGAAGCTGTAGGGCAGGGATAATGGGAACAGGGTGCATGGAGGAAGGCCCCATGGGAGCACAGAAAGGTGGGTCAAAGCTAAGAGAAGGAGCCTCTTAAAGAGTTTGGGAGGTGTAACCTCCAGGGGATTGATTTTATGACTCCTCAAGATCATCTCTGGGGCCCTTAATATAATGGTATGTGTAATTCAGTATTTGTTGTATGTCTTGTAAAGTGATTAGACTAAACTGAAATTAATGTCACTTTGAGGTTTGGGAGAAAATTTTGTGACAGCCCCCTTGGGCACCAGAAACCAGTGCAGGCCTCTTTCTAGGAGATGTGGGTGCTTATTAGGAATCCCAGGGTTGGGTCCTCACACCATGTCTGGGTGAGTGGCCCTGACAAATGGCTTCACCCCTCTTGGAGCCTGGGCTTCTTTCTCTGCACGATGAGGGTTATGAGAAAAAAGTCGGATGGTGCTGGCAAGGCTCTGGCAGGGTATCTGGTATGAAGTGAGTGCTCGATAAAGGAAGCCTTCATCATCATTATCATCATCATCCACATTAATTTTAGAGAGAGCAACAGTTTTCAAAAGGAATCCACAAATATTTCCCCCAGAAAATGAGAAGGTGATTTTTCTGGTAGATAAAAAAATCCCAGTGAGCCTCCTCTGAAGAGTTGTCCAGAGCCAGCCCCTCAGGTGACCCTTGCAGGTCTTCCTAAAATCCTGCTCCCCCGGGTTGCCACAGAGCCTGTCAGCGCCCTGGAGGCAGTAGCACCATGTGCCAGACAGCTGTGCCAAGACTTTTTCTGTTTCTGAGCTGTCCACTGAGACAGGATGGAGAGAGGAGGGAGGCCGGAGAAGATTAAGCCCATTCTTGGCACCAGTCATTTTGTCTGGAAGGGTGTGTTCATCAGGTACACATGTTCTGTCTTCGGCTCCGATTCCCTGTCACCAAGCCCACCGTCTTGAATCCCATATGCAACAAACCCCTATTGTTAGTTCTGCTAATGCATTTCCCCTGAAACAGGACAAGCTTCGAGGCAGCAATTCTTGACCAGGGGCAGTTCTTCCCTCCCTGCCTCTCGGACAACATTTGGCAATGTCTGGAGACATATTTCTGTTGGCACAACACAGAGAGGTGCTACTGGGCTTCTGGTGGGTAAAGGCCAGGGATGGTGCTAGATGGCACACGATGTACAGGATCCCCCATAACAAAGAATTCTGTGACTCTCCTCTCTCCACCGTGTCCCCACTCTTCTTACCCTATCACTTCCTCCAAGCTGAGAGAGGGGCTCACTCCCTTCCTGGCACCCTTTGCTGAAAGCCCAGATTTAATATCCAGGGTTACAGTGTCAAAGTGAAGAAACCCCACTCGAAGGAGAAAGTAGCTCTCTACACCCCATTTAACTCACTAAGGTCATGAAGTTGGCAGTTTGCCAGATGCCACAGATTAAAAAGCCCTTCCTTGAATGACTGTTTTTCATTTACTTGACACAGTTATGTACAATTTTGTAAGTAATGATTGCCTTCAGGATGTCATTGTTTATTACTTGGTGCTATAGGAAAGTGCCACAGCTTATGACACTCATTCATTCACTCATTCGTTCTTTCACTCAACCAACACACTCACTGAGCTCCTCCTTACACTGTGGCAGGCTCTAGGGATAGAAGATGAATAAGACAACATCTCAAAGTGTGTGTATTGGGGAGGAGGAGGAGTACAGATATGCTAGTGAATAATCTCAATATCGTTCCAGGAAAAAGTCCTCATGAGCTTCAAGGGGGTGGGATAGCAAAGGGAGGTAAGACCATGTTTCTATGGAGGTCTCAGAAAACTGGCCCCTTCAGTCATCATCACTTTCTGGTTTCCATTTGCAAGGGACCCTCCTGACGCTTCCCTATATGGAAAGGCGAGGGGATAGGGTAGGTAGCAGTAATAAGCAATTTGGCTTAATGATGTCCATTAGGAAGATGTCTGTGATCTTACTCAATGGGGGGGCCCCAAAATGAGTAAAAATTTGCTGGGATGCCTGGGAGGCTCAGTGGTTGAGCATCTGCCTTCGGCTCAGGGCATGATCCCAGGGTTCTGGGATCAAGTCCAGTATGGGCTCCCCGTAGGGAGCCAGCTTCTCCCTCTGCCTATGTCTGTCTGTCTGTCTGTCTGTCTGTCTCTCTCTCTCTCTCTCTCTGTGTTGCTCATGAGTAAATGAAATCTTTAAAAAATAATAACTTTAGGGGCAACTCGGTGGCTCAGTGGCCGAGTGTCTGCGTTTGGCTCAGGTCGTAGTCCTGGAGACCTGGGATTGAGTCCCACATCGGGCTTCCCACGTGGAGCCTGCTTCTCCCTCTGCCTGTGTCTCTGCTTCTCTCTGTGTGTCTCTCATGAATAAATAAATAAAATTTTAAAATAACTTTTAAAAATTGTTTAAACGCCCTAAATCTCCAAATCAAATGTCTGACCATTCAGAGTAAAAGAAACAGAAGGTAAGCAGGGTTTCAAAGGCTGGGAAATACTCCAACCAAAGTAGGTCAGATCCATTCTTATTTATTAAAGGAGTTCTTGCCAAGACGTATGAGACCTCAGGTCCAGATAAGCCCATAAAACGCCCAGAGGACCGAAACTTATACACAGGAAACCATCTTGGGATAATACAAAGCAGGACATGAGTGTATGAAAATGACATGTAAAGACAAAGGACATAAGGAAGCATTGCTATGGGTGACTGAGATCAAGAGAGCTGGGTTCTAGTCCCAGCTCCACCGCTAACTTGCTGATTTGGGGCAGGTCTCTTTTTTTCTGTGGTTCTCAGTTTGCTCATCTGTAAAATAAGGGAATTGGACCAGAGCATCATGAAAAGCCTTCCAAGGCACACTGAAGATTCAAAGCAAGTGGAAGCTTTCATTGCCCCCTCTGCTTATTCCTGACGTAACCTGGGGATCCCCTTGAGATTAAAAATGTAGGTTTAACCTCAGTCCTGAAGCTCAGCCACACGTTGGTTTCTTCCGACAACCTCAGGGTTAAGAAGTAGGTGGGGAAGGTCATAAGGAAGAAGCTACTGCCTCTCTCATCCTGGGCACTGAATAGCAACATACCTAGAGGCGTTGAATTGTCCCCAGTGTCCTGAGTGGTATTTCCCCAAGTTGGGAGGTCAGATTAGTGACGGGGTACTATTGCTCTAGCACTTTCCAACACCAGCACTGCCACGGATGAGAAGAGACTCCAGGGTTACAAGGGAGCTGGGAATGAGAGTCTCACATCCCACTCTTCCAAACTACTGCTGCTGGAATGTCACAGAGCTGCCGGAGGGGCATCCCCTGAGTATGAACACTCCCATCAGCTCTGGCGGTGAAGGTTTTTCTTATAATCAAACAGGAGAGGACTACTGGAAGGCAAGGTCATTTGGACATCAGAAAGGACTCACCCAGGATGGAGACTGGAGACTCAGAATTAGGTCCCCAAGCACTTTTCCTGGGGAGTTTCTTAGGACGGGGGCCTTGAGGGCCAGTTTGGAATGCTGGTGGGAAGAAGTGGTTTTGGAACTCTGCACCCCCTTGGCCCCCCTCCCACCCTCCCTCCCACCCTCCCCCACCACCATTCCTTCCATCCAAGCTATCTGGGTGCAGCCACTCATTCACAAATCCCAGTGGGAGAGGCTCTGGAGTCCAAGGAGTTTCTGTGGGAAAGGAAAACAAGCCACCCACTTTGCCTTTCTCTTTTCTTTTCCAGCTCCTCCCTGGATAGGGTTGGCCGGGACCAGCTACTCCCAGGACCCCCTCAGACGTACAGACTTCAGGGAGCCAAATCCCAAAAGAGGGGGAGGGAGCTGTGAACCGTCCCACCACAGACAGACCCAGAAGCTCCAGCCAGAACTTTCTGAGGTTTCCCTCGGAGTGTGTGTGTGTGTGTGTGTGTGTGTGTGTGTGTGTTAAAATGTCAAGGCTTTGGGACCGAAGGATGTGGGTTCCAAACATCTTTTCCTGGGCCAAGATTTTTGGCCTCTTAGAGTCCCTGTTTCCCAGTCCCTAAAATCAAGGGTGACAATATCGGCCTGGAAAGCCGATCGTGAGGTTTCAATGAAAAAGTGGAGGCGGCGTGCCCGGCACACAGTGGGCCCTGCCAGGGCGCGGCCGGGCTTCCGTCGAGGCGCAGCCCGGAGGACCGGGTCGGTGCGCAGACGGGAGGGGGCCAAGCCCGCCTTCGCCAGGCCGCCAGGCGCACCTGCTCTTTGCGTTCTGGGGGAAGAGGCTACCTGGAGAGGAGATGGGGGCGGGGGGCGGGGTGT
The DNA here is from genome assembly GCF_048418805.1 of Vulpes vulpes. Lineage (NCBI taxonomy): Eukaryota > Metazoa > Chordata > Mammalia > Carnivora > Canidae > Vulpes > Vulpes vulpes. The sequence continues at coordinate 10,600,159 of NC_132784.1, read as the reverse complement.
CAGGGTTTCCCCCTCTTCCGCGGAAGGTCTGGGGACCCTGCAGGCCCCTGGCGGGGACGGGGCCCACGAGGGGAGCGGTACTCACGGCGTGCGCGGCGCAGGCGAGCAGCAGCAGCAGGCGGGGGCGCATGGTGCCCGGCGCGCTCCCGGGGGCGCCTCGACGGCCGCCCGTGTGCGCCCCGCGGCCCCGGGGGCTCAGCGCCCTGCGCAGGGGCCCGCGCCCCGGCCGGCCGCCGCGTGCGGAGGAGCCCTGCGGGGCGGCCCACCCGCCGCGGCCCCGGGACTGCTCCTCCCCCGGGGGTGGCCGCGCGCTACGCCGCCCAGCCCATTGATAAGGCGCGGGCGCCCGCGCTCCTCCGGCCGGCCCGCTGGCAGCGGCCGAGCAGGCGGAGGGGGGCCCGGGCCGGCGGGGGGGGTGCGGGTGGGGGTGCGGGCCGAGGCCCCGGGAGGCAGCCCCCCGCCCCCCGAGTCCCGAGGGCGCGCTCGCTGGCTTCTGCCGCGGCCGCGGAGGGCAACGTGCGCCCCCTCCTGCGTCTCGCATCGGTTGATACCCGCCCTGGGGTTGAGGGGAGGTAGAGCGGCTGCTCCAGGATGCAGATCGCATCTGTTGGGGGGGGGGGGGGGCGGGGGTAGCTACTTGGCATTTCCTTTCTGATTTTTCACTTTATATTTCCTCATTATTGAGGGGCCCCTGGGTGCTCAGTCTGTTGAGCGTCCGCCGTTGGCTCAGGTCGTGATGCCAGGGTCCTGGGACGGAGCCCCACACCGGGCTTTCTGCTCAGAGGGGGAGCCTGCTTCTCCCTCTCCCTCTGCTGCTCTGTTTGTGCTCTGTCAAATAAATAAAATCTTTAAAAAAAAAAATAAAGTCATTCTAAAAAAATAAAGTCATAAGGCTCATTTCTAGGGAATTTCATGCCCCTGAGCACCATCACACGAGGAAGTTCGGATGATCAGGTGAGATCATCATCAAGGTGTTATGGGGGCTGCGCTGAAGATGAACCCCCGGAGGCTTTGTGCTTCCTGGTGTCCCTGTGAAGCTATTTAAGCACCAGGCAGGTCTCCCCAGTAGCTGCTCAACCAGAGTCTGAGTGCCTAGACGACCTGGAGGTGGGCTTTTAGCCTCTCAGTACTGGTACCCTCAAATGGCTCTTACAGGCCCAGTTTTTTCTTTCTCTGTTTTTGTGCCCACTCCTCTTCTCTTGGTTCTCCTATCTTGACCTTTCTCCCAGCACTTTAAGTACACACCAGTTCCTTGAATTCCCCCCCAAGCCCTTTAGTCATAATATGCCCATTTGATAGAGAAGGGTATTGAGGGTGCAGGAGGATCAACCGTACTGCTGGGTACCTGTGACTCAGAAGGTCAGATCAGGGGATCCCTGGGTGGCGCAACGGTTTGGCGCCTGCCTTTGGCCCAGGGCGCGATCCTGGAGACCCGGGATCGAATCCCACATCGGGCTCCCGGTGCATGGAGCCTGCTTCTCCCTCTGCCTGTGTCTCTGCCTCTCTCTCTGTCTGTGACTATCATAAATACAAATTAAAAAAAAAAATTTAAAAAAGAAGGTCAGATCAGAAAGCCTGGCTAACCCTGGTACTCTGATTTTCTGTGACTGACCTCTGGTCAGATGGCTAACCTGCTTTTTTTTTTTGTTTTTTAGCTAACCTGCTCTTAAAGCAGCATATGCTAGTCCTTAGCAGGCTTCCTCACCTGAAGAAGCTATTGATAGAGCAAGGCTGGTAAATCAGAGTAAAAATAAAAGGGAGAAAGAACTTTCAGCTCTCAGGTCCACAGTCAATACCCAGGGTATATCAGCCTAAAGTATACACAAACATGAACTCAGTTTTTTTTAAAAAAATATTTTATTTATTTATTCATGAGAGACACAGAGAGAGAGGCAGAGACTTAGAAGGAGAAGCAGGCTCCCTGCAGGGAGCCCAATGCAGGACTCAATCCCAGGACCCTGGGATCACTGAGCCAAAGGCAGATGCTTTACCATTGAGCCACCCAGGTGCCCCACATGAATTCGTTTTTAAGAACTTTTCCTACGGAAATACTCACCCAAAGATTCAATGAAATATGTGCAAGGATGTTTGTAGAAGCACTAGTACAGTAGTGGAGAACAGGAGATAATGTATGTGGAAGGGGAACACTCAACCCCACCCTTGATTTCCTTCCTCTCGGAGTGCACCCATTAGTATAATCCTCCTGACCTTTCTCTACTCCCTCATTAAGGCTCTCCCCCTAACACACACACACACACACACACATACACACACACACACAGAGGTAGAGAGAGCTCTATGTGATTCACACATATGTGGTAAGGACTTGCATGAGGTTCTGCACTCCTGCCTTCCTTTGACAGCTCCCTCATCTACAGAGAGCCTGTAAGTGGATTGTCCCAGCGGACTCATGGCTGGTCAAGGCTCTGCCTGTGTGGATCCAGTGTCACCAGGGACAGTGGTAATTCTGCAGTTCAAAGTCAGAAAACCCACTTGCCCTCAAGGATAAACGCATTCTCCCAGATGAACATTATCACTCATGAAAGTGCTACTTGACCTCATCTGTCTTAATCTTATTTCTTAAATGGGTCAAAATTCAGGCTGGAAAGAATGTTGCTTCCCTGGCCCCTTAAGCCCCAACACCCTAAACGTACTTCAGAAAAACCACTCCGTAAGGACTTGCCATTTTTACTGTATAGACCTCTGTGTTGTATTTTCTGTAACCACTGTATGCATTGGTTTTTTGATGGGAAGAAATTTCAAGAAAACAGTACAAAAATGGAATCTGTGCTCTATACCAGAGACTCATGATCTCCAGGAAAATAGCAGAACCACATTGGTTCTATGTAACTTAATAAATTTCTGGCCTGTGGCAAGCCATTCTTCCTTAAATGGGAGGCTCTGCCTTTCTGAGTATTGAGAAAAGGGTCTGAGGTGCTTGATGAGAAGCCCATTTTCAAGTCATGGATGCAGTTAGTGGCTTTGTAAAACCTGCCTGAGAAAATGATTTCATAACAGGGGTGGAAGGAAAGAGGTTGGGAACTAACAATGTTTTTAATACCTGCCATGTGCCAGAGACCCTTTTTAGGCATTTGGAGTGTGTTACCATAGCCAATCCTCCAGGACTATATGAGAGATATTTACTTTCCTTGATCAATGAGATGGGACCAGCTAACAAGGGGCAGGGGCAGGATTTGAACCCAGGACTGAGCTCAAAGCTTCTGCCTTTATCTTTTGTACTGTACTAGGGTTCTTGTCCGTCATGAAGATGACTTCCTTACTCTTGGGCTTCCAAAGTGCTTTTGTATGCATCATCTCATTTGTCCCTTAAAACAGCCCTATGAGGTTGGCAAGATCAGCAGCCATGGCCTGGCAGGAGACGGAGAACCGATGGCATGGGTGGTTTCACTAAAGAGTGTTTAATGAAAGGACAATGGAGGTGTAGTGCTGTGGGCAAGGTTAAGGGAGCCAGTGAGGGACAGTGAGGTAGCAGGGACTAGCAACTAGCAAGTAGAGGGCAAAGACTCTCCCCTTGACAAAACTTGAGCTTAACTCCTCAGAGCCCTATTCTCACCTAGGCCTGGATCTTGGCCCCCTCTGTCTCTGGCCTGCCCAGCCCGGTCTCAGCAAGAGTCCCACCGTCCTCAGCTTAGTAAGAATCCCTCCAACTCTTTTTCCCCCCTCCAACTCTTGATAGCTGACCATCTTTGGTCAAGTTCCTCATTCCCCACCTCTGCTGTCTCAATCCTGGCCTGCCTTCAGCAAGGATCCTGTTAAGTCCTGCTAGCAAGAATCCCCCACTCTTGATGTCTCCTCTTAGTGATCTTCCATCCAATGCCCCCTCATCCTGCTCCTAGGCCATAAATCCCCACTTGTCCTTATTGTGTTCCAAATCTGGTCAAGTTCCTCATTCCCCACCTCTGCTGTCTCAATCCTGGCCTGCCTTCAGCAAGGATCCTGTTAAGTCCTGCTAGCAAGAATCCCCCACTCTTTTTTTTTTTTTTTTAATTTTTTATTTATTTATGATAGTCACAGAGAGAGAGAGAGGCAGAGACACAGGCAGAGGGAGAAGCAGGCTCCATGCACCGGGAGCCTGATGTGGGATTCGATCCCGGGTCTCCAGGATCGCGCCCTGGGCCAAAGGCAGGCGCTAAACCGCTGCGCCACCCAGGGATCCCAAGAATCCCCCACTCTTGATGTCTCCTCTTAGTGATCTTCCATCCACTGCCCCCTCATCCTGCTCCTAGGCCATAAATCCCCACTTGTCCTTATTGTGTTCCAAATTGAGCTGGGTCTCTCTCCCCTATTGCAATACCCCTTTACTAACTGTCTTGAATAAAGTCTTTCTAAACATTTTAACAAGTGTTTACTAACTGTCTTGAATAAAGTCTTCTAACCATTTTAACAAGTGTTAAAATGTTTTCTTTAACAAGGGGCAAGGAGAAAAAGCAGCATCCCAGAAGTGAGCAAGAACTGTCCTAGAGTCACCCTAGGAACTTAACCAGAAAGGGATGTGGCCACTGTTAAAACTGCGGGGGTGGGGGTGAATGGGTGACAGGCACTGAGGGGGACACTTGATGGGATGAGCACTGGGTGTTATTCTGTATGTTGGTAAATTGAACACCAATAAAAATTATTTAAAAAAAAAACAAAAACAACTGCAGCCCTGGAAGGGGGTTAGGTGGTCAGATAAATACCCTGACTTCTCTTCTCCTGTCCACTGATCTCCTGGTGATGTCTCCATTAGCTGAACACAACCCAGTGCTAGAGACAAGACAGGCATATGAGAAATAGAGAAACTATTCATACAGTTTACCTGCGGGATGGAGAAGGGATAAAATGGATTTGGGAGGGAGGAGGCAAAAGGAGAAAGGATAGCCCTACTTGGAAATCTTATATCCATTTAACAGATGAAGAAAAGGAGTTGTGATGAGACTGTAGCTCAACAATCACACATTTGGGAGGTAGGCTCGCTGGTACCAGAACTCTGGACTTTGGGTCCCCAGCCTTGAATTGTTTCCATCCCACACCCCTTACACCCAACTCTAGTGATGGAAAACCTCAGCAATTATTTATTATCATTTCACAGTTCTAGGGTTGACCTCAACCAGGCAGTTCTTATTCAAAGTCTCTCCCCAGGGCACCTGGGTGGCTCAGTTGGTAAAGCGCTGACTCAGGTGGTTCAGATCATGACCTCAGGGTCATGGGCTTGAGCCCCGGATTGGGCTACAAGCTCAGTAGGGAATCTGCTTAGGGCTCTTTCTCCCTCTCCCTCTGCCCCTTTCCCCATGCTCTCAAATAAATAAACAAATCTAAAAAAAAAAAAAAAGTCTCTCAGGGTTGCAGTCAGACAGTGGCTAGGACCAGAGTCACCCTAAGATGTGCTTGGTCAAATGTCTGGGGCTGGAGCAATGGGGGCTCCTCATGTGTCTCCCACTGTCTGTGTGCTTTCTTCACGTGATCTTGATGACAGGGAGCTTCGAGAGTGGCTCATGATCACAAAAGTGTGCATCCCAAGAAAGAGCATGTGGAAACTGTATTGTGATTGATGATGCAGCTTTGGGAATCACACAGTGCTGCTTCTGTTGCTTTGAATTGTCCATATTACCAATTGATCTATCATAGTTGCTAACTCAGAAAAGGTACTGGTGAGCCCTGGCACGCTCCTCAGCCAACTGGTTGGTAGGGTGGGGATCCCAAGATGGGCGGACAAATTGAAAGGAGAGCTCCTGGCTGGGTTTGCTAGCATTATTGTTCAACAAACTCTGATAAACTCGTGGCAAGAGAAGCCAATAACTCAAGAGACGAGAGTTCGGAAAAAAGAAAGGGAGAAATTTATTTTGGGTGCCTGCAGCAGCAGGGAGGTAGCAGGCTCAACCAACCTTTCCAGCCCTCAAGATGTGATGTGATTTGATGTTTCAGTCCAGGAGCAAATGGCCAAGAAAGAATTCTTGAGACATTTTCAGTGCAAGAAAGTTGTTTTTATTAAAGCCCAGGGACAGGACCTGTGGGCAGAAAGAGTTGCCCTGGGATTGTGAGGAGCAATTGATTATATACTTTTAAGTTAGGAGACAAAGGAAGTTTCCAAAAGGACTTTCATATGTTAAAGAAGACTCTCAGGATCCTGGAGGCCTGGCTATTGTCAAGCTAAGGTTGTTTTTTCCTCTAGCAAGGCATTAATATTAAGATAGTTGGGAGTTCCTGGAGGAATGTCAAACTCTGCCTGTCTCAAGTATTTGTCAATGGGCTGCAGGTTATTAGGAAATTTAATTTTATCTACATTTCTTTTGTCTTTGTTCTCCACATCAAGATGGACATCTAGTTTATAGAGAGAGATTGGGGTGTGTGTGCAAGAAAGCAGGCAGAGAGCACCTGGTCATGGGTGGGGGTCAGTATGTGTTCAGCACTTGATCATGGTGGGGAAGGAGACATTGGGGTGTGGTCTTCTAGGCATTCCATTGCTATGAAGGCTTTTCTGGTCTGGCAGTTGGAATGAGGTCATTGCAAAATGTCTTGTCAATGCCTCAAGAAAGTGTGATAAGAAATAAGCACAATAGGTTTAAGTTAGAGCTGAATTAAGAGGTCTTTACTATTTCTGGTTATAACTGTTGGGGGTCTATAGTTGAGCAAGAGGGCTCACTGACATCCAGACAATCAGAAAAGCCTGCCCAGTTTCAAGGGAAGGCACCATACACTCAACCTCTTGATGAGAGAATGAGAAGATTCTAGAAGAGCTTGTGAAACCACAAATATCATTATGGCCATTGTGGGGAAATGCCATACTATACACCCTCTAAACTGCATTATAACCTCCATGAATGATGAAGAGGGGCTATCTCTCTTTTTTCTTTTAAAGATTTATTTACCGGGGGGGAGGGGGAGAAAAAAAATAAAGATTTATTTACCAATAAAAGGGGGAGAGGCAGAAGAAGAGGGAGTGAGAGAATCTCAAACAGACTCCCTGCTGAGTGGGGAGCCCAGTGCAGGGCTCAATCTCCCAGCCCTGAGATCATGACCTGATCTGAAATCAAGAGTCAGGAGCCTAACCAACTGAGCCACTCAAGCACCCATCTCTTTGATTTTTTTTTCCATCTCTTTGATTTTGATGATTTTCTATCTAGATCTTGATTCTAATCCTTTTCTCCTAGTACCCCTGCAGGTAGAGTGGGGCATACAAACCTAAGTTGTGACCACCCCAAACTCTAGAAGTTCAGGTTCTTACAACAGTAGTTTAGAAGTTACCCCGATGATGGAAGATCTTATATTTGATTCTAGGATAACTAGTTCTCCATTGGTTTCATACAAATATTCTTATCCCAGTGAGACAGAATGTAAGGGTAAATACTGAAGGGTGACCAGAATATGGGACCCCAAATATGCCACTTTGGTCGTAAGGATTATTTTGAGCCAAAAGCAATTGAGAACTAGCGGCCACAGGAAAAACTCTTTACCCACTTCCCCTCCCCTTTGCCTAATGATAAAGTATAAATATGCCTTTTTGTAAAGGAAATTTACACTTATAATGGAAATTTCCATTTGTTAAAAAAAAGTCTATGCCAGGAAGAGAGCTATGCACCCAAGACAACTCGTATTACCTTAGAGACTCTTAGCCACATAACAGGACAAACCTTATTTATCATACATTTTCTCCCTTCCTCTTCCTATACTTGCCTCCCCAGCCTAGAAGCTCCCAAGCCCCCTTTTCTTTTGCTTAGCCTAAAATGATAAATACACTACGATCATCTGACCACCTTTCTGAATCTCATTTCCTTATTAAACGTCAGTGCATCTGCAGGTCATTACAACTGCTTTTGCTCTTGTTCATCTGTCTTCTAACAAATTGATTTGCAATTGAACCCGGGAAGGTAGGGATAAAAGATTTTTCCTCCCCTACAATACAACCCCCCAAAAGCTAGATTTTAAAAATCTCTGGTGCCGGAAGGGAAAGAGATCTTTTCTCCTCTTCCTTCTCTTTTAGTATTTCCTTTATAAAACTTGTAATTAGAAATCTCCTCCACCTTTCTGAAATGTATGTAAATCTTTTTAAAAGTGAAATAAGCCTATTGCCAGCTTTGTGTCAGAAAATGTTTTTCTTGAAGGCGTTGGATCCATCTCCATGAAATGTGGATATAAGGCATGGTGATGCCCCAGCTCCCTGTCACTGTGGGAGGTTAGCTCAGACATTTGGCTCCAAGTTGTAATTTCCTGCTTGTCAAAAAGATATGAGAAGTTTCATTTTTCCTTTGGATAAAGACAATTAACTTGTGTGTAAGGGATTGTTTGTGCCAGGCTCTATCAAACGGTAAGATTTTTATTTGTCTTTGCCATCTCTTTGTGGATTGTCAATGATGCACATCTCAGTCTGGTTTAATGCTTAATAATAAAACTGATTCATTCTTTTTTTTTTTAAACTGATTCATTCTTTTCTTCATTTTGTGAAGAGGGTTCACTTGGTTGACTAGAGATTTTATTTTAAATTACTTCTCCATTAAAATAAATAAATAAATAAATAAATAAATAAATAAATAATAAATAAATAAATAAATAACTTCTCCAACAAGAAATTAGGTTGCTTTTTTTGCATTTTTTTCCAGGAGCAATAAACACTTGTTAGAGAACTAATTAAGCACATTCATTCAGTGAATATTCCTTGAGTACCTACTCTGTTCCAGGTGACTGTGCCAGAATGATAGAGGCCTAGTGCACAAAGCCTGTGATACTACAATTGCACCCCCTCCCAGGAGGCCAAGCAAGATGATGGAAGCTGGTTTGCAAGACTTCAGAGACTTGCACAACCACATAGTGAACAATCTGATTGGTCAGCTGAAGTAAGCAACTGCAGAATGTATGGTGGGATGATACCATAAACTATGATACATGCTATAGCAGCATGTACCAAGGGACCAGACCAAACCTTGTGGGTTAATATATGAGGCTGAGCCATATCAGTCACCATTCTTACAGGTAAAATGTAGTTGAATATCAATGATTTTATAAGGTTAAATCGGGTTTTTTTAAAGGGTTTTATTTATTTGTGAGAGACAGAGAGAGAGAGAGAGAGGCAGAGACAGAGGCAGAGGGAGAAGCAGGCTCCATGCAGGGAGTGCAATGTGGGACTCGATCCCAGGACCCCGGGATCACAACCTGAGCCAAAAGCAGACACTCAACCTCTGAGCCACTGAGGAGTCCCTAGATTGAACCATATAGGGACTCCTGAGGGGCTCAGCAATTGAGTGTCTGCCTTTGGCTCAGAGCATGATCCTAGAGTCCTGGGATTGAGTCCCATGTCTGGCTTCCTGTGAGGAGCCTGCTTCTCCTTCTGCCTGTGTCTCTGCTTCTCTCTGTGTGTCTCTCACGAATAAATTAAGCATTTTAAAAAAAAGTTCAATCGAATAGACATTGGATGGTGTGTCTGGCTAGCCTCCATTCTCCCTTCTTCTGGTACAAGGATCTCTCTTCCTCTCTCCCACTCTCAGACCTTGTGGCTTCAGTGGGGCTTTCACCTACAGCAGCCCAGGGGTGAGCACATGACCCAGACCTATGCGAGGAGAGGCACCTCCGCCAAATAGCCACAGTAGCCTGTTCAGGAATGGACACATGATTGATGCTGGGCCAATAAGAGGGGCATCACCAAGACCTATGCATTAGCATTATACTCAAAACTCATAGCAAGATGGCAGCCCTCTCACGTCATGAAGAGTCCTGGTTGAGAATGAAGCCAACATGGAGTAGAGAACCAAGAGACAGAAAGACAAGATCCTAACACCATCCTCTGGCATCTAGATGTAGCTGTGACTAAAGTCTCTCTTGATAGAAGAGAGACAGGTAGATAGAAAGATTTTTAACTTTTTTTTACTTTTGAGTTCATTCTGTTGCTTGTAATCCATTTCTGTCACTTAGATCCATTTCTGTCACCTGTAACAATTTCCTCTGGCATATGCTTAAGGAAGGCATCCCAGAAAAGTGACATTTGAGCAGAAGGGATTGGTTTGGGGGTAAGGGATGAGGAGAGCATTGGGAAGGCGTGAGAAATTGGCTGTCCCTGGATCTCTGGGTTTAAGGCCTTCACCAAATGACCACACCAATGAAATGAACTTGTTCTGCCCCTTCAGCTGCTCAATAAACCAAACAAAGAGGTCTGTCCTCTCTTGAATGTGAGCTTTTCTGGAGCCGAGCTAATGTATTATTGATGAGCCATAAATAATGGGGCAAGGATGATTTTCTATTCAGTGCTCAAGTACAAAGGTATAACACTGACATTTTAATGAGGTTTTTATAGTCCAGGCTCACTGTTTACACTCTGGAAATGTGGGCTGGCTTTCTCAGGAAAGCAGTTTTCCTTTACTTTTCTTATTTTCCCTCTCCATTTGTCAGCATCCTTTTAAATATTTATATGAAATATTATCATTAAAACAGGTCAAATAAAAGAGAGCAAATAAAACCATATCTGAAAGACAATGTTGCCAGTGTTCCCAAGGCCTTATCTTCACTGGAGGGAACAAAGAAAGATCAGGGGGTACCCTGACTCCCAGAGCTCCCCACATTTCTGCCTAATTAGGCAGTTTAGCTTGGCATACAGAAAAGAAGCCGGCAACAAACAAATCTGGGTTCAAATCCTGATTTAGGCATCAATTAGCCATGTGACCTTGGGCAGTCACTTTAGCCCTTCAGGGCTAAAATCCTCATCTGTGTAATGGGGCAAATAATCCTGATTTTTCATCATTATCATGAGGTTGAAAAAAAAAATCAGTGCAATTAAATGGTCTGCATGTACAAATTGAGAGGCATTTGGCTCCATATAACAGACAAACCAACTCAAATTGGCTGAAATAGCAATAAGGATGAGTACTGGCTCACGTGATTGAGTGTCCAGAGACGGAGCACACTTCAGGGTGGACTCATGCATGGTTCAGGTTCTGTTTGTGCATGGTTCTCGTGGTTCTGCCCTCCTCTGAGTTGCATAAGCTAAGGCTGGTAGTAAGATGACTACAGCAGTTCTGTACCCCACTACCTAGTCAATGCCGAGCAACAGAGAATGTGGTACTCTCTTAAGATACTGACACTTCGTTGAAAGGCGGAATCTGTTGGGGAGGAAGAAGTTACTCTACCTGTTGACGTCCTTCTAGCTACACTAAGAATCTAATGAGCATGAGACAGAATAACAGGAGAAAATCAAATTTAATATCATACATCCAGGGAATCCACACAGATAAGACATTCCAAAGACAGGCAAAATAAGTTACATATGTAATTCTGGACCAAGGAGAAGGGGGTAGGGATCTGGGACTTCAAAGGGAAGCAAAGCAATTCACAGGAAGATGAAAATGAGTAAATGTTTGGTAAACAAATGTTTGCTGGGCCCCTCAGGACCAAGGGGAGTTGGAGGACTTTGATCAAACAGGCCTTGCTAGGTCCCTCCCTGTCTGCCATGCCTAGTTCATAGTATAACATAGTTGCCTATGGTGATAGCTCCCTTCCCAGAGTAATTCCTCCATCTACATTCTTTTCAGGCAGTTGAAGAGGCGATAAAGAGCTTTTCTTCAATCTGCTGGGTATTTATTGCTTTTTAACTCAAAATAATCTTCATGCCAAAGTGGCCCATCTTGGAGTGGCCTGCCCTTGGTGCTCCTTTTGGGCCCCTCTCTGGGCCTCTCATGAATAAATAAATAAAATCTTAAAAAAAAAAAAAAAAGAAGAAGAAGCCATGGAAAGCCCAAGAAAGAAATCCTTTAGCTGAGTGGAAATTAGCCAAGTTTCTGTTTATCATTGCAGCAATCCCAAAGCTTGCAGGCTTGAAACGATAACCATTTTATTATTTCTCGTGATTGCTGGGGTCAGAAATTCAGGCAGGACAGGATTGGGAGTTAAAGCAGTCACAGACCCACCTACATTCAAAGGGAGAGCAAAAGGACCCCATGAGAGGGGCATCAGAATTTTTAGCCAGCTTTTACCCATTACACCAGGCAAAGGGGATGTGGGAGGGGGCGTGGAGCACAGGCAGGGGGTTTGGTGAGAAGAAGGTGGAGAGAGAAGGCCCTAAGTAACTTCCTGTAGAGCCTTAAAAATTGTGTTAAGAATTTTACATTTTCTTTTCCATTCAACATGAAGACATTGAGGAGTTTTAAGCAAGGAAATTAACTGTTCCTCCTGTGCTGCTGAAACTTCTAGTTTATAGCTTCTCTGCCTGTTTTCACACCATTTCATTGACTTAGTTTGGCAGAGGCTGGGATACCTTTGTATTCTGCTCACTGCAAACTCTTGGTAAAATAAGTAAGAAATACATAAATGAATTGGTTAAATAATTGCTCATCGAAGCCAGCTGTGATTGCAGGGCATCAGCTTAGTGATTCTCAAACTTTAATATGTCTGTGAATCTCTGGGGGATCTTATTAATATGCAGGTTATGATTCAGTAGGTCTGGGGTGATCTGAAATTCTGCATTTCTAACAAGATCCTGTGCACACAGTTCACTTTTGAGTAGTTACTGTTTAGAAATCATTGTGTGCCAGAATGTTTTCAGTTCAAAGAAAGAAAGAACGGATGCAGGTACCAGGCAAGCAAAGGTGAGATTATGTCATCCAGGTCCAGAATCTTCTTCCTGTCTCCTTGCTCTGCCAATCCTCCTCACCAGTGTCACCTTCACACTCAGGTCCATTCTGGCTTCTGATGGCTTCTGCACTTCCAAAGAATCACTTCAGGATATTACAATGTATTTATTTATGTCTCTTTCTTAGGAGAGAGGAAGGCTTTTCCAGAGGTTCCTCAGAGGCCTTTCCCTAATGTCTCTGTGGCCAGAATTGGTTATCTACTCAACAGTAAATCAGTTGTAGGCAAGAGGATGGTGAGTTCCATGACTGGTGTAGAATGATCAGTCTGTACTGCTGGAAGTGGGGTCTGGGGAACTGGGACTGGGAAGAAGTCTGAGCAAAGCTGGAGGGTGGGAGTAGACAACCAGCAGTGTTCACTACACTGTCATACTCAATTTGGTGAATTGCACAGAGATCTACATATTATTATATCTAGATCCATATCTATGTATCTATTTTTATGTCTATGTTTACATATAAAATAGGAAATTTGACACTTTTTCTAAGAAAAAAAAATTAGGACAAATTAAAAAGTGTTACCCAATGCCCATTAACCAGTATACGGACACAAGCATTAGATGATTTAAGCTGGAGTGGAAAAGTCTGGGGCTGTGGGGAACAAAGTACTTATTCTAAAATCTACAGCCTTGTTGGGTCAACAAAACAGAACTAAAACAACCTACTAACATAGACAAATGGATTTTTTCACCCACTTGACCAACAGTTACTGGGTGATCACTATAAACAAAGATCTGGGGACGCCTGGGTGGCTCAGCGTTGAGCGGCAGGACGTGATCCCGGTGTGCAGGATCGAGTCCCACATCGAGATCCCTGCAGGGAGCCTGCTTCTCCCTCTGCCTATGTCTCTGCCTCTCTCTGCGCCTCATGAATAAATAAATAAAATCTTAAAATAAAAATAATACTAATACAGGGAGTAGGGGAAAGGTATAGACAAAACAAGATGGTGATTTGAGCCTTGTTACAGATGGCTGTTGAAAGTGCATCATAATACTCGGCCTACCTTCGCGTATGTTTGAAATTTACCCTAACAGAAGGCATAAAGCAAAGCTTATTGAGGTGCTCAGGGATTCGGGGAAGGGAGGTGTTCGGGAAGCCCCGCCCACTGCCCTGGGAGGCCCCGCCCCTGGCCCCGCCCCCTGCCGCCGTCCGCTCTCGCAGGGTTCCAGTTTATAGTGTCTCCCGACTTTCTCACCTCTCCGCGGGCACCCACTGCCCTCGCACCCCTAAGTCGCTCTCTCTGTTCTTCCTCAGGCCCCACAGACTGCTCCGGTCCCCAGAAGTCACCCGCGGCCTCCGGACCTGAAGCCGCTGCCGCCCGCCCCCCTCCGCCCCACGGCCCTGGCGGGTTTGGTAGCGTCCGACCGCAGACCACACCCCCTCCCCGGAGCGCGTCCGCGTCGTCATGGCGACGCTCCCGGCGGCGGCCGGCGCCCGCGGAATCCCGCCCTGGAACCATCTCCCGTGTGAGCAGCCTGGGACCTGGGGCCAAGGGGCCCCCCTGGGCTGCCGCTGAAGCAGCGGGAACCCCGGGCGGGTGTCCAGCCTCCGGTCAGCCTGAGCTGGGGTCAGAGGAGAGGTTAAGTGAGGATTGGGATGGTGCGTGGGTCTGGGGTCGACCCCTACCCCCAGCAGGTGATGGAGTAAAGGGGCGCTGCGGGGAGCAGGCGTTTGGCTGGGGTGAGAGGGCCTGCCGGGTAGAGGATGGAGCGAGGGGACCAAGGGTGGGGGTGTGGAAAGAGACAAGGCATCACCCTGGAGTGAGTGAACTGGGATAGGAGCTCTGGTGAGAATGGTTTAGCCGCTAGTGGTTCCTGCCCGAAGTACCTGCAGGGAATTTGAGGGACCCGAGGAGAGGGAGCTGGGAAGTGAACTTGAGGCAGGTGCTGACCGGATGGAGGGGAACCAAGCAGGTGTGGTGGAGGCTGTGCTGAGGAGTGGGGAATTTTCAGAGATGCTAGGGAGAGGGAGTGGGAGTAAGGGGGAAGGAGAAACTTTCACAAGATGGTTGTTAAGTACTTTCTTCAGTGTACTCAGTGTATTTTGCTTGATGTTGTGGACTGTGGGGAATCTAAAGCTATGACCTTCTCCAGAAAAAAAAACAAAAAACAAAAAACCAGACACATAAAGATCCACATAGGATTCACGTTCAATCTCAGTGGCATCACAGAACTGCACTCCCAAGCATGTACAGGGACCCCGAGTTTAGAGACTTAGCTATGGAAGATAGCAAGGTGTGTGGGCTCTGTAAAGTGCCATGTGCACGGCAATGAATCATCAGTACCGATGAATAGTAGAGGCAGCAGTTGCTAAAGAGTGTTGAAGAGTGTTGAGGTCGGTGTGGACTTTATGAAGAGGGTAGAGTTTAACGTGGATGTTAAGGAAAAAAAAGTCGGGCAAAGGGTCCACATGAAGGGAACCCTAGATCCTGTGACAGAAGTCCTAGAAATCCCCTCTGTTGGTGCTAGAGGAGGTCGATTGGCTACTCCACCTCCTCATCACTCCAGAGACAGGCACATGAAGGTAGCTCAAAAATGCCAGTGTCTGATTTCTAAAATCAGAGAGGGAGACAAACCATGAGGGACTCTTTAGAAAACAAAGGGAGGGTCGCTGGAGGGATGTGGCTGGGGAGATGGGGTACTGGGGGATGGATGGGCATTAAGGAGGACACATGATGGGATGAGCACTTGGTGTTGTATGCAACTGATGAATCATTGAACTCTACATCTGAAACTAATGATGTACTGTGTTGGCTATTTCAATTTAAATTAAGAAGTGTATATATAAAATAAAAACAACAACAACAAAATGCCAGTGTCTCCAAATATTAAAGGGTTTCATGATCACATGCAATGAAGAAACCAATTTGGAGAAATCTCAGAAGAGGCCTGTTGAATGATTTACTTCAGCATTTCCCAATTTTATTTGACTAGGAGTGCCTTTATTTTTCCCTTCAGTTTGCCGCTCCTCATAGCTCGAGAGCATCTCAGGACTACATCTTGGGAAAAGCTCTTTTTTTGTTTTTTCTAAGATTTTACTTATTTATTCACGAGAAACACAGAGGAGAGAGAGAGGCAGAGACACAGGCAGAGGGAGAAGCAGGCTCCATGCAAGGATCCCAACGTGGGACTCAATCCCGGGTCTCCAGGATCACACCCTGGGCTGAAGGCAGCGCTAAACCGCTGAGCCACCCGGGCTGTCCCATTGGGAAAAGCTCTTGAGGAGAATTAAGGACCATGGGTGGGTTTGGAGCAATGACATGTTATTGGGTCATGATGTGTGACACAAGATTAATAGGACATCCCAGTGTGGGAACGGAGTAGCAGGAGAGGTAGGGAGGTAGAGAGGGTCTGGTTCACAGTAAATCATGCAGTCACAGAGGTACATTTGTCAAAGACTGAGAAAAAAAAAATATGTGTGTGCTTTCTCATGCTGCCTCTGTTTTTTTTTTTCCCCAGGAAATGACCTTTGGCTCTAAAAAGAAGACTCGTTTTTCATGATAAAATGGCAGTGGTGAAAACCCCCAGCAGAGAACTAAACAGTGTGGAAGAACCTTTTACTAACATATCCCCCCTCCTTCTGAAGAGCCTAGTGGAGGAGCCCAAGAAAAGAACAGAAGTACCTAATCACCTTCTAGAATCAAGTAAGTGAGTAGAAGAGAGATTTGCTTTACAATTTACATCTTCCCAGAGGACCCAAAGTCCAGAAAGTGTAATGGGATTTTTGGTGCTGATTTCTCTATATTGTTTGATAGGCTCACAATAGCTTTTATTATTCAGAACAATGGTTCTATTTAGGTCCAGGTAGAGTTTTGTGGTGTAAATGAGTCACCAAGTTCTGTTCCTTCCACTTCCTCAAACATCAGACCTATCTGTCCTCATCGCCTTGTTCCTCATCCTCAGCAGGTCACTAGGATATCATAGTGCTCTCCTCTGGATCACCCTTCACACCCTGTCAGTTTCCTTTGTGGAATCATGGCTGGCTCTGTCCCTATCTTGCTCAGGTACTCTCAGCAGTTCCCCATGCATATGGAAGAGAGTTGCATTTCCTTCACTTGACATTTGGCTCCCTCTGCTGTGGCTGTAAGACTGCCCACCCAGCACTATCCTCATGTTCTGGCACCTCTCATCCACAGCTCCAACCACACCATTACTCCTCCTCTTTCAAGACAACAGCCACCTTATACCACCTTGCCTTTTCCCATGTGCACCCCTTCCATTCCATGCATCTGGAAAGCCTAGTAAAATCCTCTAGCTTTTATATAAGAGGTTAATCATTTTGCCTACATTATTCTCACTTAATCCACACACATCAACCTCCGTTTTTATTTTACTGTTGGGGAAGTCGAGACTCAGAAAGGTCAAAGGAATTCCCCAAGGTGGCACAGCTGGGTGGAGAGGTGGTGTTCAATCACAGTAGCCCAAGTCCACCTCTCTACCATCACACTAGGTTACTTCTCACATCTTTCCAGGCCCTTTGAAAATTCTGGAAATGTAATATTTTGGTGTGGCTCTTGTCACTGTAGAACCTATTGAGTGCAAATTAGTATATTTGACTATTTCTGGGCATTAACAGAAAAATACCTGTTTGATGTCTATTTTTCAGCCCTAAAAACTGAAGGAAAATGTTCAGCATTTAAAAAATTTATCAAATAATGTTCATTTCAATACTTACAAAATTATCAAATAACCTAGAGAAATTACCCATCCCCCAGAAACATCATCCTTACCCCATTCCAGCCTTTTGGTCTGGCCCAAAGCCGATGACAGTGTCAGCTCACCTGGTAAGGAGCAAGAACACCAATCATTCATATGCTCTCCAGATGTTTACAAGAATCACAGTAGGCTAAACAATGCGGGAGGGTGTGTGTGGCTCATAGGGTTTGGTGATAGCCAAAGGTGAAAGGTCATGACTTGTAAGAAACCAGACAATGCATTGGTGTTGAGGAAGGCAGTTTAGTGGTTGGAATCCAACAGACCAAGGCTTGATTTTTAAACTACCAGCTATGGGCAAGTTGATTAATCTCACTGCGTCTCAGCACCTTCACTGCACAATGGAAATAGTACCTACTGCATAGCGCTGGAGTGAGGATTAGGAACAAATGCCCGGCATAAGCAGCGGAAGCACAGAGACAGTTGTGTAGTGGGTTCTCAGTGCCGCCCCTGCTCCTGCCTAAATAAAGAGCTGGGAAAAGTCCAAGTTAGATCTGGACACTCTTGTGAGATCGGCTGTTTTAACCTTGTTCTCAAAACTGAAGAAAAAAAGAAAGACATTCACATTACACTAATCCAATTTGAGACTTTACTGTCCAGAGCGATAATTATTCAGAGCTTTACAATTATTCTATCACATTGTAATTCTATTCAGAGGAAATCAAATGATAACCGGTAAATACACAGTAACAAAACTAAGCAGTTGGTGTTTGGATTCTTTGAACTGTGCGTTCATTACATAATAAGTAATCTCAGTGTCATATGGAGCAGCAAAGATAGGGTGCGTGCTCTTACAAGCTCGTGTTTTATTATGAAGACTTGTACAAAATGAAGAGCTGATTATTTTAGTAGGTAATAAACAATACATGAGAATTTGCATTGTGATGATAACATCTCCCAAATGATGTGTAAAAATAGAGGGAGAAGCAGTACAGTTCATTTGGAATAGATCATTAATCTTGTTGACAGCTGTATCCTCTGTTTGAAACTTTCATATGCTTAAAATATCCTAAATTAAAGAGAGCCCACATTAATAGGATCTTCATTTATTTAATATTTTCTTTTATGTCTCATCTCATGGTGTACTTATCTACATTGTTTTTATAGAGGTTTATGCAAATCTTCTGAAAAATAAGGTCATACAGGCAAAACCTGGCATATTGCATTTTGGAGGCTATCAAGTAGACAAACAACACCAACAGATTCTGGTAGGTATTTTTTTAAGTGGGATAATTAATCATAGTAATGAAATGACATGAATGTTCTGCATTTATATTACTCATTCATTTAAAGAACAGCAGCACCTGCAGAAGTGCAGATGTTAAATTGGGCCAGAAAGGGGGTTCTAGGATGAGAAATTCTTAAGTAACACCAGTGTCCTTGGAGAAGCTACTTTCCCCCTTCCAAAGGCTCCTCACAGCATTCTTTCCCAAGAGGTGTCATGGCTAACTGACTCTTAGAGGCTAGGAACTAGGAACTACGCTTTATGTCTCACATGATGCAATTTCATCCTTTATACCAGCTCTGTGGAGGTTGTTCTATTATTCTCATTATATATGCGAGGAAACCAGGATTCCAGAAGGTTAAATAGTTGGCTCAAGAATACACAGCTAGTAAGTGATAGAGACCGACTGACTCTTAAGCTGCCCTCTTCCAAACTAGTGCCTGCTTGGTCCAGCCTACACCACCAGGGAAAGGGGTATTCCTCTTCTAGGAGGCTCCAGTGAGCTTTCTGTTTCACCTGCTCAGGTCCAATGCCCATGCCTAAATCAGCCATTCTGGTCAGGTCTAGAAATCAGATAGATTTTAGCCATGTCTGGGTGGCAAAGGTCAGCTCTACTGAACAGGTTCCAGAAGGGACATTTAAAAGGATGGGCTGCAGTCCACCACAGAGCTTCCTGGGTTCCCTTCATTGACCTGCATGTTCAGACTGGGTGGGTTCTGGGTGGCTATAACATTCCTAACCTCTATGCTTATAGGGACCTGAACAGTTGTTTTTTTGTTTGTTTGTTTGTTTGTTTGTTTGTTTGTTTGTTTTTAAGAGAGAGAGTAGGGAGGGACAGAAGGAGAAAGAGAGAGAGAATCTTAAGCAGGCTCCATACCCAGCCCATAGCCTGATGCAGGATTTGATCTCACAACCCTGAGATCATGACCTGAGCTGAAATCAAAAGTCAGATGCTTAACCTACTGAACCACCCAGGTGCCCCAAGACCTGAAGATTTAAGTCAGCTCTACAACCTTGGTGACCTCACATCGATCCCCTAAGGTCACACTGAGCAGGACATCTCAGAACTACTCCCACTGGGCTCTGGATCTGAGCAAAATGACCTCTGTGTGTGGTTGGAGTGGGGCAGAGGCAGGCTCCCTTCACATGAGCCCTCTGAGACTCTGGCTCTGTACACGATGTACTCCCTCTGGCTCTGTCTCCAGACACCACGAGAGTCTCTACTTTTAGATGTAATGCATTCTTAGAAGCCATGTCTTAAAGTGGATCATTTTAAGAACGAATTCAACTCTTGTGTTAGATTTCTCTGAGCAAGAGGAAGAAGCTGACAAATGCTAAAGCTGTCAGGAAGTGAAGTTAGGTTTCTATCAGGCAGTTCCCAACAAACAGAGGATGCCATTTTTGTGCATTGAAGTGGGTAGAGAGAGAATAAATCCAGAGACAAACCGTTAGGTGCCAAGTGTTTCCCCTAAGGAAAAGGGTTACTTTTTTTTTTTAAGGGTTACAATTTAAAACAGCGATTTAGGAAATCCACCCATCAGCCTACAAGGATGTATTTCTTAGAATACCGCCTCAAAGATGAAGGTTAATAATTGATTTTGGAGCCTATTTTTCCTGGTATTAGGTTTGACATCTCAGTGGCGATAGGGTAGATCTAAAATCATTATCTTTCGTAATTGCTCACTGTTTATAATAAATAATGAATGTAATGAATACACAATTCACTCAGTTCCCTCAATCTCCTTATTCCCCCCACCCAGTCTACTCCTACTATAGGCAACCATGAATCTGCTTTAGGTTGGTATGGATTTAACTGTTCAGGACATTTCAAATGGAATCATATAACATGTAATCTTGTGGGACTTCTTTCAGTTAGCATAAGGTTTCCCAGGCTCATCCAGCTTATAACATCTATCAGTACTTTGTTCCTTTTCATGACCAAATGCTATTCCATTATATGGCTCTACCACATTTTGTTTATTCATTCAACAATTGATGGACATTTGGGTTTCAACTTTGAGGCTATTATGAATAACACTATCTGGACATTCATGCATGTGTTTTTGTGTGGACATATTTTCAGTAGAATTAGATTTGGATATATACCAAAGAATAGAATTATTGGGTTGTATATTATGTTAGCTTTCTGTGGCTGCTATCATGACCACAAATTGAGGATCTTAAAAAAACAGAAATTTATTCTGGAGGACAGAGTCCAAAATCAAGGTGTCAGCAGAGCTGTGCTCTCTCCAGAGGCTCTTGGGGAGAATTTTGTTTCACCTCTGGCAGTTTCTGGCAGATGTTCCTTGGCTTGTGGCTACATAACTCCGTTCTCTACCTCTACCTTCACATGGCTTCCTCTGATTCTCTGTCTTCTCTTCTCTTAAAAGGATACATCACTGGATTGGGCCTACCCAGGTAATTCAGGATGATTTCACCTCAAGGTCCTTAACTTAAAATCTGCAATGATCCTTTTCCCAAATAAGTTCACATTCACAGGTTCCAGGTATTAAAATGTGAACATACTTTCTTGAGGCCACCATTCAACTCATTATATATATATATATATATATATATATATATATATATATATATATATATTTTTTTTTTTTTTTTTTTTTTTTTTTTAAGAAATAAAAGCTTACTGAATACACCACAAGGGAGCAGCAGACAGGACAGCAGAGCAGAAGAGCAGATGCTGTCTGCTCAACTCGCTATTTGTATTTTTTTACTTGTACATTTCATTTGCATTTCTCTAATGACTAATGATGTTGAACATCTTTAGACCAGGAGCTTACTGGTCATGATGTAAAAAAAAGCTTGTGAAGGGCTTCTGGCTGGCTCAGTCAGTAAAGCGTGTGACTCTTGATCTTGGGGTATAGGTTCCAGCCCCACATTGGATGTAGAGATTACTTAAAAATAAAACCTTAAAAAAAGAAAAGAAAGCTTATAGAAGAGAAACCACTTGAGATAGCCTAAAAGGAAAGAGAAGTAGGAAGGAGATATTCAGGGCATAAAGGAGGATGTTGAGAGAGGTTCATGGTGCATGCTGCATATTTGGGCACTAGTATACCATCTGGTTTACCTGGATTGCAGGGTTTGGGGAGGAAAATAAAAGCTTCATTCTGTTGTAGAGCAGACACCGTCTCTTTTATACAGCACAATGCCTAACACATAGGAGGCACTCAGTAAACACTTGTGAATGACACTGAATTCACTTTACTGGAAGAGAGTGACTTGGTGAAGACTTACTCCAAGTAAATGCAGTGTAAAGTCTAAATAATCATACTGCTTCTATCAGACATTAAAACAACAGGCATAGATAAAAGTACAAAATGATTTCATCTTTATAACATTCTGGGAAATCTTGGGAGGGCCAGCCTCCTATTTCCACCAGCAAAATTAAGTGGAAGGCTAAGGCAGTTACCTTGAGATTCTGCCAAACAAGAGGGAAAATCCAGCTCTGCTTTTATCTTGGTTTTGCTACAGGAAACTATGCAAATTGCCCAAGAATGCAATGATTGAATGTGGGGTTAAAACCACAATAAATTGTTCATTAACATTTGAGATTGATCCAGATAGTTAAAGGATGTAAAGTGTTTTATTTGGATTCTTATTAAGATCAATGCTTTGACTTACTTTAAAATTTGAAAGAATGTTTTACAATTTTCTCAAAACAAGATCTCTTAAATTGTTTTTCTCCCCTCTGTAGAAAGATTTTGTTTGTCTGGAAAACTGTATTTAGTAAGTAAATAATTAGTTTTCTCATGAGACAACCGGTGTTGATGTTGCCAACCCAAAACAAAGTTGTTAGCCTATACAGCCTCATCTCACATAAATTAACAATTCCTTAGGCTGATCTGTTCTGAAATAATATTAGTTTCAATTCCCTATTGCAGCCTTTAACACCACTCCCTCAATACATAGCCAAATACATCTTTTATTATCATGAATAGGATCTATGTTGTTTTAATTCTTTGTAAAAATTTTTCTAAAGATACATCTATTCATTTTAGAGAAAAAGAGAGTGCTTGCACACAAGCCAGTTGTGGGGAGGAGCAGAAGGAGAGGAGATAGAGAATCCCAAGCAGATGCCCCCCTCCAAGTGTGGAGCTGGATGTGGGGCTTGATCCCAGGACCCCAAGATCATGACCTGAGCTGAAATCAGGAGTCGGAGGATTGACCAACTGAGCCACCGAGGCACCCATTTAATTTTTAAGTTTTAAATTTCTTTTTTTGAGAGAGAATGAGAATGCACAAGCAGGGGTGGGGTGTGAGGAGAAGGTGGCGGGAGAGGGAGAAGGGGAGCAAAAATCTTAAGTAGGTTCCATGCCCAGTGTGGAGCCCAACTTGGGGGCTCTGGATCTTTAACCCCAAGATCATGACCTGAGCTGAAATCAAAAGTTGGGTTCTTAACTGACTGAGCCACCCAGGTGCCCTTATGTTGTTTAAATCTTTAAGAAATTAATTCAGTATTTTTTTTATTGCTAATTTTTTATTCATTTGACAATGTAGATATTTTTACTAAATTCCAATGCTCAGCCTTCACATACAAATGAGTAGTTGGGTGTGTTTGAATTTGCTCTGCCACAGTCAGGTTGGAAGAAGCTTGAGGTTTCTGTATTTTTTTTTTTTAATTTATGAGAGAGAGAGAGAGAGAGAGAGAGAGAGAGGCAGAGACACAGGCAGAGGGAGAAGCAGGCTCCATGCACCAGGAGCCCGACATGGGATTCGATCCTGGGTCTCCAGGATCGCGCCCTGGGCCAAAGGCAGGCGCCAAACCGCTGCGCCACCCAGGGATCCCTGTATTTTTTTAAATCAAGATGTGGCTCAGCCATCACCCACAGGTGCTGGCTGCATCTCCAGTCTCAGGAGAGCCAGCACCTGTCTCCTTCCTTGGGACCATCCAGGAATATTGGAACAGCTGAGCTGGCTCAGCAGCTTAGAGCACAGACCTCTGGTCTTTAGACTATGATGCTGCTTGTTGCAAATTGACCTAAACCCATGAAGTTATTTCTCATTGTCAGGTAGATAATGAGAATCCAACTCTGACCAGAGGTGGGAGCCATACGTTCCCTCCCACCAACCTTGCTACTAGGTACATCTACTGCAATGAAAACAGGTCTGAGAAGAAATTCTGCATGCATATGACACTTGCTAGCAAGCAGGCAAAAAAGAATGGCCATACTTGCAAGCTCCAGGAAAGCCCAGCCACCATTCCTTGCAAGGAAGCTTTGCTAGCAACACAAGTAGTATCATCCGTTGGTAGGGTTGGCCAGCCTTCCGACTGGCTGACGGAACTTTTTTGTGCTGTGCAAAAAAGGGATTTCTGGGTCTTTGAAGTCACTCTAAAGTATACTGGGCTCTGGGCTCACCAGATTCTCAGATCTCTTTTATTTAAGAGCAGGAATGCCCTTATGGGAAAGTTCTAGTTAGTACACATATCCTGAACATCCCCTATGCTTATATTGTAGACCTTCCAGTGTCAGTTCAGGTGAGCAGGACTGACATGCTCTTAGTAGCCACCTCTGGAATAAGGACTCTGGATTAGGATCTTGCAGTGTGTACTAAGCACTCCCGGAGTGCGGATTACTGATTTCTTCTAGGGTTAACCACCCTTGAGATGCATATTAAAAGCAATCCCTATACCCTTGTTTGTTTCCCTGTCCTTATTGGATTTTTTTTTTTAAGTGACAGCCAATATAACCTCCTCTGCTCCCAGTTCTTCCTGAACTCTGGCTCAAGGTCTCCAACTTGAGGGCCTCCCTTGATGACAAGCATGGGGACAGAGTTCTCTGCCAAGACATCCAGGCTATGGGGCTGCGTGGCTACTTCTCCGTCCCCAGACAGGTCCCACCACCCCAAGATTCTAGGTGTGATGGGCACAGGCCCCGGACATCTTGGGTCCCAGCATACCTGTCTCCCCAGTCTCTCTTGGAAGGACCATCTTGTGGGTAGGGCCCCAAGAGCCCACACCTTCCCCAACACTGCCCCTGTGCAGGGCACTTTGGAGGTCCAGAGCAGCCTGGAGAACTTTTTTTTTTTTTTTTAACTTTTAGCATATTAAAAAAAAGAAAAGCTATGCCAAAACAGGGTACAGAACAGGGTCACTTTAGGAATGTTTACAGGTGACAAATAACTTTTAACAAATGCAAACACCACTGTAACCTCATCCAGGAATAATGTCTGAATTTTAATTTACGGATTCAATGAACATGAGGCCTTGGGCAATGGGCCCCGTGACAGGCCCGCCCTCTGGCCTGGACTTTGGAAACCAAAGGCCTCTTAACTGTCCCCTGGCCCAGGTGAAGCTCAAATGCCCAGATCCCACGGTTCTTGATCCCATCTCAAGCAAAGGGGGAAACACTTCTACTGAGAGACCCAGTTAATTTATGCAGCAGGTTGTCCTGCCTCACAGGAGTGGCCCTCTCCTGCCACCATCAGAGAACTCCTGACTTCCAACTTCTTTTCCATTTACCCCAGGGACGGATTGGAGGCTACGCTAGCCACATGCTTTTTCCTGATTTTTTTTTTTTTTGACCACCTAAGTGTTGCAGGGCCCCTAGGATCAGTGGCATGTAATTTGAGAAATTGTGGAAGTTGGTGGGTGGCTGGCTTCTTAGTTGAATCACAGAATGAAATGGAGTTGTGAAAATTCATTAATGAAAGACAACATGGTTCATAGTGGAGGTGGGAGGCTAGGAGGGAGAGCTGTCATGCCCCATCACTCCTCTGTGATTACAGACCCAACAGGAAGAGATGTGACTTGCAAGTCCTTACATTAGGTATTGCTTGACTATCCTATCAGGAAGAAGGAAAGTTTTCCTTCTTCCCCAGCAACTGCCCAGCCAATGAGGGACGGTCACAACTAAGCCCCTATACTTCAAACTCCCAGTTTACTCACTGGACTTTGTGTTTATAACAATACTGCCCCCTCCCCCCATAAAAGACCATTCCTCTCCCTTGGTCTGGGGACTTGTCTATGATTTTTTTAGTATCCTACTTGTCCTGGTTTACAATTCTCTGTTATTCCTGAATAAACTCACTTTTGTTGGCAAGATAACTGGAAGTTTTATTTTTGAGGTTAGCAGAGCTCAACAAAAAGGCACACATGGTAACTAGTCAGGATTGGAGATGATAGGTACATAAGTAGGATACGTGCCTGGGGACTGAGGCTCTGGTAAGTGCCCTAATCTAGGCAGAAGGCACTTGAGTATACTTTGTTATCCTTTACAGGGTATTCTTTTCAGGGTGCCTGGCTGGCCCAGTTGGTAGACAATGCAACTCTTGATCTCAGGGTCATGAGTTCAAGCCCCACATTGGGGGAGCCTACTTTTAAAAACTTGTAAATAGTGTTGTGTTCATTGTTCTTTAAATGGTGTATAGTGCATTTCAAATCTTTTAAAAAGTTAAACAAGTTCTATCTCCTCAAATCCCTTTAGAAACAAAAGGAGGTATAAATAAATGAAGTGAATATGCAGATAGATAAAACAACGTTTTCTCTGAGTGCTTCTTTCTCTTGTAGAATCTGGTCAATATTTCCAACGGAGACATACATGTGCATATCTTACCCCCTCAGACCAAATATTTTCAGATCAAGTATGTGAAAAAGGTAAGCATGTCCAGTTGCCTCTTCTCTGTGGTGTTCTTTGTTGAGTTGTGGCTTTCTGTGTGGTGGATCTATTTGGGATGGGTGTGTAGTGTGCTGCTTCTACAGCCCTGCTGTGTGCCCTGAACCCACTTGTCTTCTAGGAACACTGCCTTGTCCCCGGCTTGTCCCTCACAATCACCATTACATTTTCTCCAGATGAGTGGCGATACTATTATGACTGTATTCGGGTTCACTGTCAGGTAAGTTTTCTTAAAATTGTTTTTTAGGGGGTTAAGGGAGGGGGGGGATGTCAAAACCTATATCCTGAGGGAAGAACAAAGAGGAATGGAATGAGAACTTTGTGTAGTTTTTCTCTGGTTTCTCGCCCAGTGCATGGGTTCCTTGGGCAGCCAGTATGAGTGGCATAGAGGGTCCTTGTCCAGTGACATGGGTTCCAGGTACAAAAGCCACCAAGAACAAGGACAGAGCCATGAGATGCCATTTGCTTCAGGTTTTCTGTCTGCCCTGGCCCAGAAACCTTATTTATCATGCATGTAGTGCTAGGAGTTGAGAAAGTCTTTTTCAAAGACCTTAAATAAACTCCTTTAAGTGCTATGCTACCAAATTAGCAACACGCCCGAATTATGATGATAAACCCTAGGGACTAGATGGTGTCATGTAAGAATGTCCTCAGAAGCAATTCTGGGGGTCTGCAGGGAGGAGCCTGTGTGGCCTGACCCCAGATGGCTGTGCCATGTGAGTCCCTATGAGACTTTTCTAGGTTGCCCAGTTCATCCTGTGGCCTCCAGCCAGAGCCAGCTCTGCATGCTGTCAATCCCTTTCTCCAGACAATACCCCCTACGCTTCCCTTTGCTCTCCTAGGTCCTGCTCTTACAAGTCAAGAAGCCTTAAGATGAACTAAACTTAATTTTTTAGAACTAAAGTAGAAGAGTATGTTTTAGTAACCAATGAGTTTCAGTCTTTAAAAAGAAAATTAAAAAACTAAACTAAAAACAAAATTAGATGGGATAACTAACAGCTCAATATCCATCTTTTTATATCTTGAGAGACAGTTGAGCATCTGCCTTTGGATCAGAGCATGATCCCGGAGTCCCAGGATCGAATCCTGCATTGGGCTTTCTGCTTCTCCCTCTATGTCTCTGCCTCTCTCTCTGTATCTCTCATGAATAAATAAATAAAATATTTTTAAAAAATAAAAAAATAAAAACAAAATTAGAGTATGCTTTCAGAAGGAGTATTTGTACCAAGAAGATGAATCTCAGGGACAGGTATGGTACAGAGTGCCAGGGCACATCTCCTGCTACTCAATGGTAACGCTAATCATACCTATCTGCACTTACACAGTGCTCTTAACTCTTTCAGGCCATCATCTGCTTCAATTCCTAAGAATACCTTTCAAGTGAAGGCAGAAATATTCCCATTTTGCAAAGGAAGAAACAGGCTGGAGAGGTCTTGTTCAAGGTCATATATTAACCAGGACAGCCAGCAGCCCTCTGTACCCAATGTCAGTTCCTTGTTGACCAATGGGTGTTGTCTGGATTAGCTAACTCTGTGATGGTTTCTATGTCTCAGGCTACTAAAGATTGTGTTTGCTTATAATTTTCTCAAATAGAAGCAGGTAGATTACTGTCTTTGTATCTACATGAAGGCATCATTATCTTTAGCTTTCCTGGGTAATAATGAATACTGCTTGGAGGAAATGTACTTAAAACTTCCTACACTTGGTTTATAGCTAGGAAAGCTCAGTATTTCTAATGTTATAAGTAAGCACTCAGGTTTCTCCAGGAAATATTTTTTAGCGATAGAAAACAACATAAGAAATAAAGTATCTACAAGTTCGTCTTTGAAAATTATAGCCTCCAGTATGGTAAACTTCACCTTCTTTTCCCCCATTAATTTTAGGGAGATGAGACTCTGCTTATTCCCATCCATGCCTATCCTGTCGCCAACACACTGGACTTTCCCTCTTTTATAAATCTATCCAACGTTCTCCTTGGTGAAAGGTGAGTTACAAACATGAACTACCAAAATGTCATAGGTCATGAAAAGTTAAGAGACATGCATATCGAAACTTAGATTTGTATTTTTCCTAATGCCAGGTTATGCTTGTGGCTGAGTTAGACTGGACTTATAGTTGAAAAGGCAAGACAAAAACAAAAGCCCACATCTAAATAGAAAGGGAATACCCTGGGCCATGTAACCAAGAGGTGGATCTTCAGGCATGGCTGGATCTAAGGGTTTAAATCAGCTTGCGGGAACCTGACTCTCTTCATTTCTTGGTTCTGCTTCTCTCTGTGCAGGCACCTTTCACAAAAGACTCCCCTATCAGGGGTAAGAAAGCTGCCAGAAGTTTCAAATACTATTGGCAATGGGGGTGGTAGGGGCTAAAGGGGTTGGGGGTGTTCAAGCAGAAGTCCCAGGATTAAGTCTTATTAGACTAACTTGGATCACATGCCCATTCATTAACCAATCTCTGTTTTGAATGAGAAAGCAGAGAGAATAGAAAGTCATTATTCAAGCGAAATCTCAGATTCCTCACCTCTGTCTTATTGGAAAAATAGTTAAAGATTCCAATTGTAATTTAAGATATGTCTTGGGTTTGTTTTTTCAGTAAATATTTATTAAATACCTACTACCTGTCTCTCGAGATCTAAAAAGATGGATATTGAACTGTTAGATAAAGATATATAATGACCACGCCAGTTGTTAATACTTCTATACTGGTTGGGAAATATATAATGTCCTGAGCTCTCCTCCCTCCATAAATAAATAATACCTACAAAAAGATGTCTAATCATCTGTAAGGTTTGAATGGTAATAATATAATGAACACGGGCTTTAAGACATAAAACATGACCAGTAACTTTGCAGCTTCTACTCAGAATTTTGTGATAATCATTTCTTTGATTTAATAGTTTCGACACATACCTACGCAGCTCTAAATAACACATTGTTTCACATTGCCAGTGTGTGTTCTTTATATAAATGGAATCATACTGTATGTAAGTTCTTCTGTAAGTTGCTTTTTTTTATTCAACATTGTGGTTTTGTGGTTTCGCCATGTTAACTCACCACTACTGGGGTCTCCACTGAATGGATTGACCATAGTTTTTTTATCTGCTTTAGTTCAAATGAACCTATGGGTTGTTAACACTTTTTTTTTTTTTTTTGGCCATGACCAGCACTGTTGTTATATATTCCTGTTTGTGGTCTGGGGCACGTATTCTAGATTTTCTCCAGGGTATACATCCAGAAGTGGAATTGTAGGTCTAGCACGAGTTCCGTGTTAACTGTGTAATGCCAAATTGTTTTTCAGAATGGTTGTACCCATTCACAGGCCCACCTTCAGTGCATGAGAATTCCTGATTTCCTGCATCGCTACCAACAATGGGTATTATCAACTTTGACATTTTCACTGACATATATTCTTGGCCTCTTGCTCTCCCATTCCTCTATTTATTTTCCCCTGACATTTTCTGCCAGAACTCTATCCCATTGTTTTCCCCTTTCCCTCCTCAACCTTCCTGTCTTCACCCAGGCCTATTAGTACTAAGTGGTCTGCAAAGGTGAATCCCTCCTGGCAGGACCCACCCACTCTATGTGTTTTGAGGCCAAACATAGCTGTTTCCTTTAAATGAGCGAACATAGCAACTTTTACAAAAACCCAAGTGGAAGGAAACAGATAGCTTCCTAGTTCATGATTCCTTCCTTCCTCCCTCCATTCCTTCTTCCTTTCTTCTTTTCTTTCTCCCCTCCACAAATTTCACATTATGTTTTGTTTGGATAATAAAGTAGGCTTAGGAGTTGAGTACAATGATCTAATAAGCTGGTGGAAACGATGTGGCTTGTAATGCAAACATTAGTCTTCGTTCTTAATACATAAATCTAGCAACTTCCCTAGAAACTTGTCCCAAACTATTCTGAACATAATGCCCTTCATTTATAATCGAATGAAAATCTCAGCCAAACAGTTTATTAAACCAAGTTATTGTATATAGTAGTATGAGATTTTTAAAAATCCTTCAAAAGATAAGCATGCTCCTCTTTTCCTCTAAACATTCTGGCAGCAGGCAATGTCTTCCCAAGACTTAATGCACTTTACTTAATGGCTTTTTACCAACTCTTAACCATCCAAACTGTCCTCTGCTGCATTCATTCTTTTTTTTTTTTAATATTTTTTTTAAACTTATTTATGATAGTCATACATAGAGAGAGAGAGAGAGGCAGAGACATAGGCAGAGGGAGAAGCAGGCTCCATGCACCGGGAGCCTGACGTGGGATTCGATCCCGGGTCTCCAGGATCGCACCTTGGGCCAAAGACAGGTGCCAAACCGCTGCGCCACCCAGGGATCCCCTGCTGCATTCATTCTTAAAATGTTGGGTAGCAGGACGGAAGGAAAGCATTTGAAAGGGCTTTCACCTGAAATGTTCTCAGTTCTTTGTGGGCTACTTTGAAGGTTGAAGGTATCACCTGAGTGGGTTCCTTATTCAGCATTCACTCACTCTTCAGAGGTTTACTGAATGCTAGTATGTGCCAGGCACCACATTAGGTATTGAGTATGCAGAGATGCTTGAGAGCTGATACCATGACTAAGCAGACAATTCTAACATCTAATGTGGTGTATTCAGAGGAAGGACCTAACCCAGCACAGTGGGAAGTGAGTCGGGGGCAGTCAGGATGGAGGAGCTCAGATACAACTTCCTAGAGGAGAACATGTCTGAGCTGAGTTTTTGAAGGACAACCAGAAATCAGCCAGCAGAAGAAGGAAACAGAATAGGAGAAAAGAAGGGTGTTCCAGGCAGGGCTAGCTTGCCCAAAGTCAGAGGTGTGAAATGGCACAGCACATTTAGGCCTGTCCAAAACATTCGTGCAACTGTATGTGGATTGCAAGATCCATGGCAGGGGAAGCAGGGCAGGGGCTGAGCAAGAAGGGCCTCATAGGCTTTGCTGGGAAATTTTAGATTTTTACTACTGAAATATTTAAGCACGGTCAGATCCACTTTTCAGAAACCTCACTCTGGTGACTGGGCCCATGCAGGGAATTGCAGGGGGCTTGGCCAGGACCATCCCCACCCCCCTACTCCCCCAGGACACCTGGGACAGTTTAAACATAGCCATTAGTTGCAAATATGTATATGTAGCAGGAGGGTCTCAGGCCAGTTTTTTTTTTTTTGAAGCAGAAACAAGGATTCCTTGCATATGACACATTAAGGTGTTACCTACAAATGAGTGAAGGATAGGGATGGGGGTTGCCCAGATCCCAGCCAAGGGTATTTCACTGGTGAAAGGTCAAGCAACAGCAGTTCCAGAGCTAGGTGATGAGTACACCAGCTGGGGAAGGAGCGTGCCAACAGCATCTACTAGAAACCTACAGCAAGCAAACTGGTCCTTGACTTAGATGTCCCCTCATCAATACTCCTTCTGGTTTCATCTAGCTCTGAAGCTGTACTTCTGACTGATGGTGTGGATTCCATAACCAGTTAAGCTGATATGAGCTGTACCAGGTGACAATCTCCTGGTGGACTGTGCTGTAACTGGGTAGTGCACCAGGTTAGCTGTCTCCGGGTTGCCTTCCCTCCCCAGGACAGGACAGGGCCTAGGGAGGAGGCTTCTCTCCATGGTACAGCAAGAGGCAGGTTGGGGAGTGGTCTCACCACACATAAGCAATAATATGAGATCATTGTCTGCAGAAAAAAAATTTTTTTTTTAGGATTTTATTTATGCATTCATGAGAGACACACAGAGAGAGGCAGAGACAAAAGCAGAGGGAGAAGAAGGCTCCATGCTGGGAGCCCGATGTGGGACTCAATCCCAGGACCCCAAAATCACGACCCGAGCCAAAGACAGATGCTCAACTGCTGAGCCACCAAGTGCCCCTGCAAAAAAAAAAAATTAAAGACAACAAAGCCTTCTAGTAATCAGTCTGCTTTTGAATATCACCATGCGCCAACAACTCTAAATATTACCGGTGATGAAATACTCCTCCCTAAAGGGCAGACTTGCTCCCAGCCACCGCCCAGACACACGGGAAGAAGCAATCACCTCATTTGTGATCTCTGGTCTCCCTGAGACCTCATTTTTGTTCTTATCACAGTGTTTCCACCCCCCCCCTCCGGGGGGCCCATTGGACCATCTCCAGCGGTGCTGAATGCAGTGGGCTCCTGTTCTTCTTGTGCCTCAGCATGAGGCCCTACCCCCTGTGCCCATGAACACCCCCAACATGGCTCCATTCATTTCTGCAGGGGCTGCTTGTGAGATCAGATTGGGGGTGGACGTGGGCAGAAGTGGATGCATTGCCCATGCTGTGCCCTACACTTGTCCCAGCTGCCTGGCGGCTCCTGTGTCCCATCTCACCCATTTTTCCTCCCCACCCCACCCCACCCTGGGGCAAATCCAGCGAGCAGCTCCTTCTGCTTTGTCACTCTCACCCATGCATCACCGTGTCTTTCAGAGATGGGACCCCTGGCTGCTTGCCATCTGGCTTCTGGCTCTTCCTGTTCCCATCATAGCTGTTCAGCCTTAGCCTTTCCATTTGTACCTCCTCATGGGAAACCTAAAGCCCAGCATGGTTTTCTAGGGAAGTTTTAGATTGTTGGAAGACAAGGAAGAAGTGGTCAACCAAATAAGTAACCTTAAAAAAATCAGAGTACATTCCTAGTAGGGGCGCCTGCGTGGCTCAGTTGATTCAGCATCTGACTCTTGATTTTGGCTCAGGTCATGATCTCAGGGTCATGAGATTGAGCCCCACTTTGGGTTCCGTGCTCAGCATGGAGTCTGCTTGAGATTCTCTCTCTCCTTCTACCCCTCCCCTACACTTGTGCACACTCTCTCTTTTCCTTTCTCTCTAAAATAAATAAATCTTTTTTTAAAAAGAGTACCTACCTGTAGAATTGTTCTGAGGATTAAACAGGTTAAAATAGAACATATCAATAGTTAACAATATTTGAAAGTTTTTAATACATAATAGTAGTAAAAACAGCACTTAGCATGTAGCTACTGATTTGTGGTAGCTATCACCATCATCATCACCAAAGAGATTTTTCCCTAAGTAACACACAAGTGAGACCCAGACAGGTTGGCTCACACATCAGCAAAGGTAGACAATATATAGATAAATTGCAATGAGAAGCTTGGAGTGGGAAGGCCAGTGGCCAAGTTGAAGGTAAGCTTCCAACACTGAGTGATGGGGCTGATAGCCGAGGGGCAAGCTCCAGAACAGCCAGTCAGGGACTGTGCTCCAACTGAGGAGAGCAGCCCACTAGCAGGTCCGCAGAGGGGCAGGGCAGGGAGGAGAGTGTGGCTGCAAGTCCAGGAGGAGGTTCTCTTTTTCTTGGCCTTTATACTTAAAAAAAAAATAAAATAAAATAAAAAAGGTTTTACTGAGATACAAATCACATATCATAAAATTCACTAATTTAACATGTCCAGCTCAGTGGTTTTTAGTATAGGCAGCCATCACCACAATCAATTTTTAGAACATTTCATTACCTCAAAAGGAAACCCATTACCCATTTCTCATTCCTCCTTCAAACTTCCTAGTCCCAAGCAAACTCTAATTTACTTTCTATCTCTATAAACTTGCCTGTTCTGGACCTTCATACAAGTGGAAGCATACATTAGAAGAGCTTTTGTGACTGACCTCTTTCACTTAGCATAATGTTCTAGGTTCATGTAACTTACAGCCTCTATCAGTACTTCATCCTTTTTATTGCCATTTAAAAAATATTTTATTTATTTATTTATTCATGAGAGACAGAACGAGAGAGAGAGGCAGAGACATGGGCAGAGGGAGAAGCAGGCTCCATGCAGGAAGCCTGATGTGGGACTTGATCCCAGGACTCCAGGATCACGCCCTGAGCCAAAGGCAGACGCACAACCGCTGAGCCACCCAGGCGTCCCTTTTTTATTGCCATTTAATATTCCAATCTGTGCATATACCACACTTTTGGCTACTTTGAATAATACCACTGTAAACATTTGTGTGTATGTTTTTATTTGGAGATATGTGTTCATTTGTGTTGGGTATATACCTAGAAGTAGAACCACTAGGTTATAGGAGAACTCTACGTTTAACATTTTGAGGAACTGCCAGGCCACTTTACAAAGTAACTGCATGCTTCAATTTCTACCAGCAATGTATGAGTTCCAATGGCACTTATATTCGTAAACGTTAGAGGAAAGCAACCATGTCTATAACTAAAGAAAAATTACTGTGCGTTATGGGAAAAGACAACGGTTATGGGAAAACAAATCTAACAGAAGATAGATTCAGAGAATGTGTTTTCTCCTTGCATGCCGAACCCATTCAGACAAAATTTCCAGAAGTTATAGGATCTGCATTTAATACACCAAGTCTGCTTTCTTACTTTGATGTTGCTTTGGGGAGAGGCAGCCATGGTCTGGGTAGCGCCTCTTAGAGGACTGAATAGCCTTCAGTACCTTTCCTACAAGATCATGAAGTAGACTTGTATACATTCATCAACTACATTTTCATTGGCTGGATTGGTTGTAAATTTTCCTTGCTAAAAGTAAATTCCACGTGGACATTTGCCAGCTACCTATAAACAACCATGGTGGCTTAGGATCTGGCAAAATGTATTTTGACAGCTTCTGTAAATAACAAAGAGTTGCATTCCAGTTTCTGTCCAACATCTCTAAACTAAACACTGTGGAGTGCAGAAGACTTTTGGCTCTCTTTCCCTTTTGTATGTTGAAATTCTGCTTTATAAGTAGTCTAACCACCATGGCTGATTAAATTTCATAATCACTTCATATCTGTTACTGTAGATAAAATACAATTTTCTCCTTCCTATAGATGTAAGTAAATAAGAACATGCTTCTGTTAGGTGCTGAAATTTGGTATCTTTTCAAAAAGATTTGTATAGATTCATCAAGCCCTATAGTGTCTCTAGCAGTGTCTACCTGGTACCAAATAACTGGTCAAAATCTATAACAAACACAGTCAGTTGGCCATTTCTCTCCATGGGGCATCAACTGATCTTCCTCGCACCAAAGCTGACTATTAACCTGTTGGTTAGTGTGCTATAGACAAGCTTACATGAAAGTCACCTGGGTCCTCTCCTGGATTCCCTGTCATTTCCGCATTTTCCACTCTAGACCTGGTTGGTGCCATGGGTAAGGCAGTTCTATGGCTCCAAAGCACATGGTACTGTGAGTTCATCTTAGGGCTACAGATGCTGTGTAAACCACAGGGTCACATTAACAATTAACTGGCAGAGCAGGTTCTTGGCTACACCATTCCCAAGCCAGGATGTTTTTATCTCTGGAACTTCTATATTATAAGTTTAAGAACGTACCAAAGGATGCTTTTCCTTAGGCAGCGAACTTCATGGCTCATTTCAGAAAATGTGGTAGTCAAGGTCAGAATAAGATGTCTAAATGAAACCTAGTTCTCTCACTCCCCTAGATTTGAAAGCATGTGGACCACAAGAGAATGTGTATCCTCAAACTAGCTCTGGGAGGGAAGGGTCGACAGTGAGGGTGATGGGCATAGACAGCTACCAGGTCCCTTTTTGAACTGTGCCAGTAAAGAGCCTCTGTGTGAAGGGCCCATGAACCAGCTCTAACTGGGTTAGAATGAAGGGGTCAGAATGACTACAACATCAATATTCAGAAGGATTTTATGAAGCCCTTCCTACTTAAAGAGAGTAAGTTCACATTTTTAGACTCATCCAGAGAAACACACCCCTTACACTAGGGACTCATTTTTTATGTCCCTAAGCCAAAGTTGACTTGAAGGAGCAGCAGGATTTTATGGAAATATTCTGACAAGGGTGACTTGAGGTCATCGACACACTTGTGCTTTATTCCAATTCCTATTTGAGTTTATTGAGCAATAGTGAACTTATATTTCCAAATTGCTTCAAAATTTGTATTCAGAGAAAAAAAAATCACTGTCACTTACCAATAGCCTGAATTTCTCCTATATGAAAAATTCTACTATATTTTATATTTAAAATTGCTTTGATTTAATAACCCTTTGCTGACCTACTATCTTGACCCAGCCTCTTTTAGTGAATTTCAGCAAGAAAAGAAAATCATCCCCTATACCATAGGGGTTTATGTTAATAATGAAAGGGCATAAATGCATCCCCCTTTCATTCAGCAGAAGTGACTGCCAACTTGAGACGGTCAACAAAGGGAACTTTCCATGGAAGGCCTGAATTATGTCTTTTTAAAGTTTTTCTTACAAAATGTTGAATTCTAAACTTTTGGCTCCTGGGAAAAGTGATGGAAAGGATAGAAAACTAAAAATGGGGTAGGCAATACTGACCGTTATTAAAGCCCACCTAGGAGACTATAATACTCTGCTTTTCTCCCTTTGATTTTGTACAAATCTGATTTGGAAAACTACTCACTTGGTTTGCATGGGGTTAAGGGACAGAGTGACACCAATGTTTAGCCAGCATCTTGAGCAATGAGTGTGTGTATCAGTGACAGTAATTAAAGGTGGGGTATTTCTGTTGCTGAGGGTCCTCTAGCCTTTGTATACGTTCTTGGAATGATTCCTTAAATTCCATAGCACATATATTTTGTGATTTATGTGAAACTACCAAGCTGGTGTCATGGACTAAACTGTAAGAACTTTAATATGTTCTACATTTTAAATTCTACAACAAATATTCAGGGTCAGTTCCTAATTCTGATATTTAAGAATACAACATGAGGGTATACCTGGATGGCTCAGTGGTTGAGTGTCTCCCTTCAGCTCAGGTCATGATGCTGGAGTCCTGGGGTCAAGTCCCTCATCAGGCTCCCCACAGGGAACTTGCTTCTCCCTCTGCCTATGTCTCTGCCTCTCTCTGTGTGTCTCTCATGAATATATAAATAAAATCTTAAAAAAAAAACACGAGGAGTTTCCATATCTACCCAAAGCACATTTGTGGAAGAAGCAAAGACGAACATGGGATTGTTTTCAATGCTAGAGAGATGCTCTTAAGGGAAAGTGTTTTCTGGGCACCCCTTGTCCTTGTTTGGTTTATGCAGCTGTCAAATCTCATACCAAACACTGTTTGAGCAGCCACATCTGGTCACCACTGCTTCTGTGCTCCATGCTGAGCATCACAGGTTTGTGATACCTGCATACACATATGTGCTTTTAACATGGTTTCTAGAAGGGCACCTGGATGACATACTCAGTTAAGCATCTCAGTTTTTTGTTGTTATTGTCATTTTTTTTTCCATCTGACTCAGTTTTTGCTCAGGTCCTGATCTCGGGGTCATAAGATCAAGGCCCCAGTTGAGTTCCATGCTCAATGGGGAGTCTGCTTGGATATTCTCTCCCTCTCCCTCTGCCCCTTCCCACATGTTCACTCTCCCTCAAATACATAATCAATCAATCAATCAATCAATCAATCTCAAACAAATAAATAAATAAATAAAATTTAAAAACAAAACAAAATAGTTTCTAGAATGTGATTATCTAATGCTTGTAAGAATACTTAAGGGTAACTAGCAACCAGTCAACTGAATTGCCTCTTTTTTCTTAAATAGGCCCCATCTTTCTCACAAAAAATCCTTATATACTATCATTTCAAGACCAAACTTATTTGCACCTAAGTTGCTTTGCTTTAAAAATTCATCTCTGACTCCTCTTCCAAGTGAGCTTTTTGTTCTAATAATTCCTGATGGGTAAGCCGCAAGACCATAAGCCAGCAGCTGGGTGCCCTGCCGACTGTGTCAGGCCCAACGTTGTAAGTCACAGAGCTCTGAGGGGGTATGTTTTGAAGGCAGTCAGCATGCGGTTTCTTGTGCCCTCTATTCTAAACGAAGAAAAGGCCTAACAGTAGTCTTTAGTGTATCTTTTTATCTTCTCTGAATAAATGCTATATTTTTCTCAACAAAAGAAGAAATCAGCCTGCAGGAGGCTTTTCATCTCCCTTCACATCACAGCTCAGTTGCTTCCTTTCCCTTGAGTGTGACTTCCTTCCTGATGCCAGATGCCCCTGTGTTCTGTGGTCTCAGCCAGGGGCCCTGCCCTGACTCAGAGGAGCCACCCCTGAATTTTGCTTCTTACCCCATCTTATTCCACATTATCTGCAACTCCAGTGAGTTGTAATGGCTGTTTTCTCTAGTATTTATTATTTATATGAATACTTTAACTTTTTAGTGAAGTTAATGTTTAACTCTTAAAAGCTATTTTATGTTGTATGAAACCACTTATATGAGGTACTTGGAGTTGTCAAATTCAAATATAGAAAATAGAAGAGATGGCAATTGCCAGGGACTGGGGAGTGGGGCAAGGGGCAGTTAGTGTTTACTGGGGACAGAGTTTCAGTTTTGTGTGATGAAAAGAGCTCTGGAGAAGGACGGAAGTGATAGTTGTACAACAATGCAAATGTGCTAAACTGTATACCTAAAAATAGTTAAAATGGTAAACTTTAGGTTATGTATGTTTTACCATATTTTTTAAAAGATTTTATTTGTTTATTCATGAGAGTCAGAGAGAGAGGCAGAGGGAGAAGCAGGCTCCCTGCTGAGCTGGAGCCCAATGCAGGACTTGATCCCAGGATCAAGTCCTGAGGTAAAGGCAGGTGCTTAACCGACTGAGCCACCCAGGTGCCCTGTTTTATCATATTTTGTTAAAGTGTGTGTGTGTGTGTGTTTTTTAAAGTATGAATAAGGCATAGATTATCTCTGCAAAAAGTGGATAACACGTCATGGCCACCTCTAACTTTTTCTGAAGTCAGTTCTATTACAGCCCCTAGAGAAATGCCTTAGCTTCTTTTACCAAAAATGCAGAAGTGACCTCATTTAATTCTGGTTGCTCCTTAGGAGCAGTTTTCCTAAACTACAGAGGCGTGAGTAAAGGCAGGGAAGGGGGGGGGGTTACCAACAGGGAGGACTAAGTAAGTAGGTCAAGGAAAGAGTTGAACCAAAGGCAAGAAAAGAGCTCAAAGCCCAGGTCAGCAAGAGAAAGACATCAAACCTCCCTGATTCTTCACCTTCTTGCTCTTTGCCTCCCATATTGGTCTAGGCATAGGCTCAAATGAGGGTGATGTTCATTCTCCAGGTGTAAAAAACAATTAACTGCCTGCTACTTGAATATTTCTTTATGTTTGTCTTTATTTGACTCTATCATTAACTATCATGGGCCCACTCTGCTTCTGGTTTGAGGCTCCAATCCCGGTGAGATTAATTGTGTCTTTGAAAATAAGATAAGCAGCACATGAAAGTTCATAAGAACATAAATTATCTTCGATAAAAGGGCATACTTTGAAATTTGAAACATAATTTACCCTCAGCTCTTTATATCTTTTCAAATCGTTGCCTATTTGGGAGGGTGGGGGGAGGAGTCTGGCTCATCAGACAACTAATCACTTTATCTGATTTCTTTCTGGTTTGGATTGCATTCTGGGTACAACAATTGACATCTAAAACTTCAAGGAAAATAACTAGCCAGTCCTCAAATTTCTTCCTTTGACTCTATGTTGCATAGCAGTGCTTGAGAGGAGGTTGTAACATTTGAGAAGAGGTCTTGGGATTTTCTAGGCTTTTCTTGCTGATGGGATAATTTAAGGAAACACCTTCTAAAAATCTCAATAAATAAAACAGAGGGCTCAGTTTCATAGAGAATGTCAATAGAGAAGAGGACTACAGTGCAAACAATGGTATGTCATTAGCTATTCCTTGATATTAGAGCCCACAGATAGGTAATGTAGCATAGCAATGAACAGCTCAGGTTCTGTGGTCCTTCGTTTAATTTACACTCATCTCTTATGAAGTGCGTGCCTTTGGACTAGCCTATAGGTCAGCTCATTTGTCCATAAAATGAGCGTAGTAATAGTACTTAGCAAGTTGTTAGGAGGGTTAATCAAAATACGAGCATAGTGATTGGTATGTATAAGGGCTAATACAAAAAAAAACAAACCTTAAAATTGCCAAATTAAGACCGTAATCAGAAATGAGGGTAATCATTCACTAAAGAAGAAACAAGAAAGAGGGAATGCCATTTGTGTCTATTTTCCATTGCTTTGTAATGAACCACCCTAGAAGTAGTGATTTATTTTTTAAGGTTTTATTTATTTATTTGACAGAGAGAGAGAACAAGCAGGGGAGCAGCGGGCAGAGGGAGAAGGAGAAGCAGGCTTCCCCCTGAGCAGGGAGCCTGATGTGGGGCTTGATCCCAGGCTTCTGGGATCATGGCCTGAGCTGAAGTCAGATGCCTAACTGACTAAGCCACCCAGGCACCCTGGAAGTAGTGGCTTAAAAGAACAACAATCACTTGCTTTGCTTGTGGGTATACAACGTGGGCGAGGCTCAGTGGAGAAGGTCATCACTCCATGTGGAGTCAGTTGGGGCTGCTCACCTGGGGGCTGAGAGTTCCACTTTGCAAGATGCTCCACTCACATGCTGGCTGTTATCTGGGTACTCAGCTGGGCTGAGGGCTGGGAGCCTTGGTTCTCTCCACAGGTGCTTGAACTTTCTTACAACATGGTCAGTATGTTGCAGAGTGAGTATCTCAAGAGCAGCTAGAGGTACCTGTTTCTTAGGCTTGGTCTCAGGAAAGCAGTACAGCATCACTTCCATGGCATTCTGGCAGTTAAGTAGTCATAGAGCCCAGATTTCAGGCAAGAAGGCCTAGGATCCCCCTGTCAATGGAAGGAGTTTGGAAAGAGTTTATAGAGTTGTTTTAAAGCAAGGAGTTTGGAAAGAGTTTATAGAGTTGTTTTAAAGCTGCCACAGTGTATGATCCCAAAGCTTGCCCAGATCTGATTTTTTCATGAGTCTCCTGTACATCTCCAAGGGAAGGAATGTGACATCAATACATCGTTACCACCCATGTCTTTTGATCTATTCAGGATCCTTCATCAATGAGTAGTTGACAAAGAAAAAGTCCTACAAAATTGGCAAGCAATAGTCAATGTTATAGTTTAAATTCTCCATACGTCTTTGTAGGGATGCCTTTCTTTATCTTGAGGATGTTAACCTCAGATTTTATACAGGCATCATAGCTAATGGTT
Source organism: Vulpes vulpes (assembly GCF_048418805.1). Lineage (NCBI taxonomy): Eukaryota > Metazoa > Chordata > Mammalia > Carnivora > Canidae > Vulpes > Vulpes vulpes. The sequence goes on along the minus strand of NC_132784.1, from coordinate 10,559,020 downwards.
AATTTATTGTGCCATCTGAGTCCAAAATCTTGTCATAAGTTAGCATTTGTCATGCTGTTGCCAGTTAACCTTCGTTCTTCAAAAAGAAGTTAAATCCTATGTATGGCAAGGTGCTTATTCCACTTTCTGCATACTGAGATTTTGGAATTAGGGAGGAAATTTTATTTTCTGTTGTCTACAAATTCACAAGATCATTCCTTCTCTCAAAAAAAGCCTTGATTACTTCCTCAACAAATACAATATTAAATTTTAGGGTAAATGATGAAAATAACATCAGACTAAGGTAAAAATGAATGTTATATAATTAACTGGAAATCAGTGTGATGTTTGGCCCTTTATTAGTACTTATTTAGAGAAGGAAGAAGGAAGAAATTTGAATTTATATTGTTATTTTGAAATATCCAATTTCCATAAGGAAAATGTATACTCTCCTCTTTTAACAGGCACACAACTTGTACGTAATTATGATGTAAGTCTAGTATTTAAACGGTTTGGGTTGAGAAGCATCAGGTTTGCTCATTCAGTGGAATCTGCAGCTCTTGATCTCAGGATTGCATGTTCAAGCCCCACATTGGGTGTAGAGATTTTAAAAATATTTAAAAAAATAAATGTGATGTAATGAGCAATGGGTGTTATATAAGACTAATGAATTACTGAACTCTATCTACCTCCTGAAACTAATAATACACTCTATATTAATTAATTGAGTTTAAATTTTAAAGATAGTAAAAAAATAAATGGTTTGGGTTGAATTTTATTCAAAATAGGGAATAATTCTTTTAAAGAACTTGGTATATTTTTACACATCATTTAAAAGTACTTTCTTTATATGTAGCCTTAGCATAACTGATAAAATGTTTAAATGATAAGGTAACGGGAATAAAAATTGTGGTTAACTTCAAAAGTACCTGCTTATATCTGCTTTGATATTTTAACTGGCTGCTTCCTCAAAGTTAGGAGAACTCAGGGTCCTGTTTGTGCCTGAGGAACCATAGGCATAAGATATGTGTATTTATTCATGTTTCTTCAATGTGGATCAGTTTAATGGTATTTAGGATGGGTATTTAGTTTAGAATTTCTTTTTTATAATATTATTTATTTATTTATTCATGAGAGACACAGGAGAGAGGCAGAGGCATAGGCAGAGGGAGAAGCAGGCTCCCTGTAGGCAACCTGATGTGGGACTGGATCCCAAGACCCCGGGATCACGCCCTGAGCCAAAGGCAGATGCTCAACCACTAAGCCACCCAGGCATTCCTAGTTTAGAATTTCTTTTTTTTTTTAATAAATTAATTTTTATTGGTGTTCAATTTACCAACATACAGAATAACACCCAGTGCTCATCCCGTCAAGTGTCTCCCTCAGTGCCCGTCACCCATTCCCCCCACCCCCCGCCCTCCTCCCCTTCCACCACCCTAGTTCGTTTCCCAGAGTTAGGAGTCTTTATGTTCTGTCTCCCTTCCTGATATTTCCCACACATTTCTTCTCCCTTCCTTTATATTCCCTTTCACTATTATATATATTCCCCAAATGAATGAGAACATACACTGTTTGTCCTTCTCCGATTGACTTACTGCACTCAGCATAATACCCTCCAGTTCCATCCACGTTGAAGCAAATGGTGTGTATTTGTCGTTTCTAATGGCTGAGGAATATTCCATTGTATACATAAACCACATCTTCTTTATCCATCATCTTTCGATGGACACCGAGGCTCATTCCACAGTTTGGCTATTGTGGACATTGCTGCTAGAAACATCGGGGTGCAGGTGTCCCGGCGTTTCATTGCATCTGAATCTTTGGGGTAAATCCCCAACAGTGCAATTGCTGGGTCATAGGGCAGGTCTATTTTTAACTCTTTGAGGAACCTCCACACAGTTTTCCAGAGTGGTTGCACCAGTTCACATTCCCACCAACAGTGTAAGAGGGTTCCCTTTTCTCCGCATCCTCTCCAACATTTGTGGTTTCCGGCCTTGTTAATTTTCCCCATTCTCACTGGTGTGAGGTGGTATCTCATTGTGGTTTTGATTTGTATTTCCGTGATGGCAAGTGATGCAGAGTATTTTCTCATGTGCATCTTGGCCATGTCCATGTCTTCCTCTGTGAGATTTCTCTTCATGTCTTTTGCCCATTTCATGATTGGATTGTTTGTTTCTTTGGTGTTGAGTTTAAGAAGTTCTTTATAGATTTTGGAAACTAGCCCTTTATCTGATATGTCATTTGCAAATATCTTCTCCCATTCAGTAGGTTGTCTTTTAGTTTTGTTGACTGTATCCTTTGCTGTGCAAAAGCTTCTTATCTTGATGAAGTCCCAATATTTCATTTTTGCTTTTGTTTCTTTTGCCTTTGTGGATGTATTTTGCAAGAAGTTACTGTGGCCAAGTTCAAAAAGGGTGTTGCCTGTGTTCTCCTCTAGTTTAGAATTTCTAAGTCCTCTTAGATTCTAACAGGATTCTGTTTTTTTCAAATATGAAAATTTTCTAATCAAACCATATATTTGTCAAAATTCCTTGTGACCCAAATTCATCTAGACTGTGCTAGATTTATGATTATGGTGATCATCTGTGCTTATTCGACTTCCATAATATGAGCTGCAGTAATGAAAGCAAATCTGTGTTATTTACATTGCCATGTCTCATTCTGAATCAGGTTACTTGGAATTCTGTGCCCTTAAGGAATTGTTTGTTTTTCCAGACTAGTTAATGCATCAGGAACTTGGCTTCATGTAATCATCACTAAACAAACACCTTGACACCTTTTCTATGGGAATTATCAGAGCTCAAATTAGTTTAAAATTGGGGATATATAAAAAGCCCAGTAGTCTTTTTTTTGTTTTAGTTCAGGAAAATGCAAATATGCAGCTCTTAGCAAAAACATTCTTGAGTAGCTGGCTTTACCTCCATGGGCAGCTCTGAGTAGATCACTGGGGTTTACCAACCCAAGCACTATCTGGCTCTGGTGGCTATGAGAGTTACTGGCCTGATCTTCAGAGATCATGTCTGAGCAGTTTAGACTTCACATTGACCACTGCCCAAGACTCACTTCTTGGTGGGCATGTGTAACTTGTACTGTTAGTTTTATCTCCCCAGTGCTGTGGCATAGCTGATGTTCAGTGGGGCCTGAGAGTCTATTAGGGTAAATTGGCTTGAAAATGTAATGACCTTCATTCATTAATTCTGTGTTTCAGAATTAGGAAGCATCTCAGAGAGTTAAAATGGACTAGGTACTTCTAGAGAGCCTGACTGAGCCCAGGATTTATGAGCTTGGTTAAAAAGCCTATGGAGGGCTCATCTCACTGTTGGCTGAAGAGATTACTCTATATAATGACCCTTATCTTGAATTTATATCACTGGATATAATTGACAAAATTAATATCTAAAATTTACAAATTAATAAGAGAACAGAACAAGTTCATAGAAAAATAGGTAAAGGATCTGTACAGGTAATTCATAAAGGAGAGAACCCAAATGGATCCATATGAATAGAAGTTCAACCTGAGAAAAATGAAGATGAAAATAAAATGAGATACCATTTTACCCTCATTGGGTCAGTAGAAGTTAAAATGTCTGAAAATCCTGTGTTGGTTAGCAACAAGCACTCTCGTAGGCTGCTAATAGACGTATACATTGGTAAAAGGGCTTTGGAGAGCATTTGGGCCATATCTAGTAAAACTGATCATTTTACTTTACTAATACCCAGCAATTCCATTTCTCGGGTACACCTAGGGTAGCTCTGGTACAGAGCCATAAGGAGTCACACACAAGAATGGCCATTGCAATAGTGGAAAAGTCCAATCTAAATGCCCTTCAGCAAGAGTAGGTAAGTAAGAATGATATAGTCATGGAATAGAATACTCTTCACTAGTAAAATGAATGAACAATACTTCATGTGTCGTAGATAAAAATTGATTATTGTGGATAAATATCAGAAAGATAGCATTAAGCAGCATTAGCAAGTTTTAGAGCGATATTGTTGAAAACAAATAATACAATATTATGTATTTTGTGAGTACCTACATATGTTGTGGTATTATAAAATGCATGGGCATGATGGACAGTAGAGACATCCTTTCCCCTACCCTTGGGGAAGGATGAAGTAGAAGATGGGGAGAGGTGTACAGGGAGTTTCAAGTGTTCTGTAATGTTTTATTTCTTTAAAAATAAAACACTGGGGGCACCTGGGTGGCTCAATTGGTTAAGCCTCTGCCTTAGGCTTAGGTCATGATCTCAGGGTTCTGAGATCAAGCCCCATGTCCAGCTCCCTGCTTAGCAGAGAGTCTGCTTCTCCTTCTCCCTCTACCCCTCCCCTCTGCTTATTCTCTTTCTCTCTTTTTCTCTCTTTCTCAAATAAAAAAAAAAAAGAAAACACCTTAAAAATAAAACACTGATTTGCTCAAAGCAGAAGATTCAAGAGCTTGGCAGTGGGTAAAGGGATCTCTATTACATTATTCTCTATATTTTTCTTTACATTTGGAATAGTCCAGAAATTTTTTAAAGATAATGAATTTAAAGCCAAATAAAAATGTTCTTGGCATAATTTTTAAAACCACATCTAAACTATACCGTATCCCCAGAATTGCTACTGAAAAAGAGTTATTTTACTTTGCTCCAACAAATATTCGTTGAGTACTTGGCCTGTCAGGACTCTGGAATTTTGTTGAGGTTATGCTGGAGAAGCAAGTAGGCTCAGCTCTGTCTTCATAGGACTTAGACTCTCCTAGTAGACAGGTAGGTAAGGAAGTGTGTCCTGATAGGAGAAGTTTCCAGGTAGACTAGGTCGGGATGGGCACCACCCAGAAGGCAGCATGCTAACTGGCCTGGCAGCTCTGCTGAACCTAATCACGGTCACGTTCTTCCACATGGACTGGAAAATGAGAGGGAGAAGGGCATTTGGCAGGAAGGCTTTCATCAAAATGTTAAGAGGTAGGGACCAACCATGTGGCAGGAGGACAAGATGGACTGCAGGGGCACAGGAGTTATGAGGTAGATAAGGGAGGAGGCAGAAGGAAAGGCAGGGATGGAGGGCAGGGCTGAGTCTGTTAGGGGAGGAGTTCAGTGTCCAGCTGCTGAAAGGAGTTCTGGTCACCTGTCCCAGCTCTGCGTCTGTGGGATGCCAAGTGACAGCTAGAGAACTCAGCTTCTCCATACCTCACTCATCCTGCAAACTCTGGCCCCCTAGATAGAAGGAGAAGACATGAGGAGAAGCTCAGGGCTCTCTGAGAAATGCCACAGCCATAGCAACTCCTACAGTGCCATAAGGGACAACTTCAAGCACACTTGGAAGTCGGACTTGTCTTGGGAGAGGGAGCTGTCTAGGTCCTCTACTGCTTGTTGGCCTTCCTATCAAACAAGGAGTCTCTGGTACATTGCAGTCAAATACAACTGGAAGTGTGGTTTCTTTAACACGGTCTAGGTCCAAGCTCTGCAAAGGCCAGGGGCTTCTCAGGCTTCTTTGCGTAAAGCCTGCTCATTCAGCATTCCCTAGGTTTCCTGGGGCCCATTGTGTGGCAGAGAAGCCCTTTCCCTGTCACTCACAGTGTCCACAGGATAAACCTGACAGTACTCGAGAGGCAGTGTGGACAGAAGTCCTTGGAGTGTTAGAAACTGGGCACAGTTGACCTGCCTTGAATCCCAGTTCTGCCACTAACTAGCCGAGTCACCTTGGGCACAACACTTACCCTCTTTTGTGCTTCATTTGCCTTGTCTGTAAGCGGGGATGATCATGGGATCAGAAGAGTTAATATCTAGGACACGTGTGTGATAGGTGGCACCCAGGAATTATTATACCTGCGTTGACTGTAATCCCTGTCGTGGTTGTTTTTATGTAGCTTGAGTCTCTATTACTTGATATCAAAAGAACTAGTTATAAAGAAATTTTTTCCTTTTTTTTTTTTTTTTTTTTTGCAGCAAAAAATATGTTCTCCCTTTGCAGTGCAGCTGCCCTGTAGACTTCGAGTTTCATATCACTTTGGTTCAGTCTCATGAAGCCTTCACTATTGACCCAGTATCAGGTAAGGGCAGTCAAGATTTCAAGTTTCCAATTTCCTTAGAATTCTCAGATCAAAGAGGATTTGGAGAGTAGGCCTCAAGTTATAAAAGAGAGTAAACTACATTTCAATATGATATTTTCACATGTGTAACAATAACAAATTTGATGTATCTGACATATTGTAAATTGGGATTGGACACTTGAGAGTGAGGACACTTTGAGATCATTTGTATGCAGATAATTTATAATAGTGTCCAGATAAATTTCTTCCAAGACCAAAACTTGCAATCTGAAGTTAACCATTCCTATTCTAATTTTGGCTCTTGGTGTATCCTTGGTGTATCCATTTTATTCAATTTCAAATAAAATGGGAATATTATCTCTAACTAAACTTTCAATATTATTGAAGCTGTCATGAATTTACTGCATGCATGGTATGGACAGTCTGTCTTTGCCTGCCCCAAAAGACATAACTGCTCAGAACTTTTGAAAGCAAAATCTCCATCTGAAGTGATTTCTGCTTCCCAGTATCTGTCTCTTGATGTTTGGGTTTGGGCTTGAAATATCTGTCCACAGTGTTCTATTATGAACACAAAAATAGTTTTGTTTTTGAATGTTGGGTAGGTAGCCATTAATATCCTGATTCCAAGTACATATATGAGTGTTCAAAGCAGAAATTTTGAATTACTTTTAAATTATGAGATGTATGTAGATTATTTCTTAGAGAACCAGGAACCATTCTGAGATTTTTGAAATACAATATAACTTACTATTTATATTGTAAAAACAAGACTCAATTCTCTTTCCAAAGAGAAGCTCTATTATTTCTAGGCTTTAAAAAGAGAGAATAAGTAGTTACCAGAATTATACTAAACAAGATTATATTTCTGCTTTTAATTATAGTTGGTGTTTTCACTGTCTTTTAGTAGAATCATAATAGTGGCCCTTACTTAGTGACTATTATGTGCCAGGTACTATTCCAAGTGACAGATATAGATACATTTTATATAAGTACATGTATATTTAATCCATACCAAAATTATGTAAGATTGGTATAATTATTCTTTCCATTTTATAGACCTAGAAATGAGGCACCAAGAGATTAAATGACTTGTCCAGGGACACTCAGCAGTTAAGTGGCAGGGGTAGGATTTGAAACTGGACATTCTGGTTCCAAAGTTTGTGTACTGCCTCATAAAATAAAATTGAATTTTTACCTTAACTCTGAAGATCTTGTAAGAATTTGACCTAGGAGGTAAGTTGGTAAAGTGAGCTACCTCCTGTGATCTTAGTCTAGACTCGACTTAAGAGATGATTGGCAAGACAGAAGAGACTCCTGGCCCACTCTAGGCCATCAGACTACCCTAGCCCCCTGGGACTGTCCCTGAAAGACACACACTAAGCATATCCAGATAAACCCTGGTAAAAGAGTATCAGGTCACTGTAGGAACGTGGAGAAGAGAAAGGTACTGGAGGCAGGCCAGATGTGTCAGTAAGAAGAATCCCTATGGTGTAGAAAGGAAAAGCCTTGGGCCCAGCAGCTCCTGGTGCATCATTAAAGATGCCCAAATATGGAATTGGTGTTTTATTCAGTAGCTAGTTCACCATCAGTGAAGACTGGTGGGTGTTGCAGAGGAGAGTCAGCAGATGGGGCTTAGAGTTGGACACTGCCCCAAGATGCTGAACACTTAAGACAGTGATGAAGCCAAAAAACCCATCCCCGGTGATTTATGAGTCTGGTTTTCTGTACCAGTAACAAGCATCTCCCCCTCCCCCAGTGATCCTGATGGGGACATTCCTTAGAGTGGTGTTTGGCAATCACTGGACTAGGTTCATCTAAACGATCCTGCCCCACTTGATGGTCTATAATTCTGTTAAGCTCCATAGGCAGAAGGGAACCTCCTGTTGTTTGGGAAGGTCAGCACAGCTGCAGTGTGCAGGGGTGACTGAAGTGAATACAGGCAAGAGACCAGGAAACCAGTGTGTTGGGAATGAAATCACATAGGCTTTGAGAGCCTGAACTGAGCTGGTGTCAATGACAAGGAAAAGGCAGGGAGATTTTGAAACCAAGCTAGAGATTCTTATGGCCAAGCTGTACTTCTACAAAGAACTATGTCCCAGGATACAGAGTATTAATCTACTAAAAGCGCTTGAAACACAGCCAATTCAAAATCTGAAGACTGGGGATCCCTGGGTGGCTCAGTGGTTGAGCGCCTGCCTTCAGCCCAGGGCCTGATTCTGGAGTACCAAGATCGATTCCCACATCAGGCTCCCTGCATGGAGCCTGCTTCTCGCTCTGCCTGTGTCTCTGCCTCTCTCTCTCTCTCTCTGTGTCTCTCATTAATAAATAAATAAAATCTTTAAAAAAAAAAACAAAATCTGAAGACTGCATACACAGTAAACAAATACAGTGCTGAACATAGATGGATGACAACTATACACGAAACACTTCAAAATTATACAGGCGTTTCTCTGAGCCCTCAGATTATAAATTGCACAGCCACATGATTCAGACAAATGGGTGATCCATGAGCACTTTGATCCATCTGATAGGCTTTCTGGCTGTTCCCAGTGATTTGTTTGTTGCATGTCTTTTAAATTCCTCCTTTAAGTGAAATTAAATTGAATATACCAGTTTGGAGACAGGAGAGAGGTGTGAGCTAGAGGCATAAATTTCAGTGTCACCTAGGTACTGATGGAATGTTCAGCTGTGGGATAGAGATGAGGTTGCCCAAGGAGTGGGTTTAGCTAGAGAAGAGGAGTGGATGGAGAACCAAGCCCTGGACACACTGGCCCTCAGAGGACACCAAGGAGAAGTGGGTCTGGGACAGAGACCAGGAGGGAAATCAGAAGAGTGTGATGCAAGTGAAGGCATGAGTGAGGGAGAGAGGGAAGGAGGAAGACAGTAAGTGAGCAAGCGAGTGAATGAATGAACGAACAAATGAGAACAAGCCAGGGCTCTTTAACAATGGAGACCCCATCTTTATGATATTAAATGTTCTGCATCATGTGGATGGCATTGCTGATGTGGCTTTACAAGCTGGTCTAAGCTGGAACCTTCAGCCCTCTCAGGAGTCATTTTATGAGGCTTAGTGCATTCCTTGGTCCACTGGTCTCTCAGGCACTTTCTTGCTTTGGTTTCCTTTTGTTGAGGTCTCTATATACACCTGTTATACATCTTTGAGGCTATGGGAATTTTTTTTTTTGAGGCTATGGGATTTACAATGACTTTTACCCACCTGCAGTAAAAAGCTCTGACTGCAAGGACAGTGAATGCAGTTCGGCTGGTATGTGGCCCAGGCAGATTCTGGGCTTTTGCGACTTGCCAGGCATCTGACTTGACTCATAGATTTTATACAGTTGGACAGCCATGGATCATTTTTTGGCCAGTAAGTCCTTATTGCCCCCATTTTACACATTGGGCCCTGATAGACAAAGCACCATGGGCAGATTTTACCCAGTTAGGATGTATAAATATACATACTCTTGGGCATATTTTCATAACTGATTGTCTACACCCCATGGAGACATCTGTGGTCCATGGGGTCATAAAGCAACATCTTCTCTAGGAACGAGAAACATCATTTATCCATGCCTCCCAGGCATTTTGTGCTCAGGCTTGCCAAATGAAAAAATTTGAATTAAGCTAATTCCATTTACAAGCTGTGAATCTGACATAGTACCCCCCGACTTTAACTCAACTGGCCATTTGCCCACTGGGCATCCTTAAGATGCATGAGTGCACTATAGCTGTCAGAAGCTGGATCTGCTGATGGTGCCAAGATCTTCTTGATTGGGGACAAGAGGTACAGGATTTTGTGACCTTCTTTATATTGCTGACAAGAAATCACATACAATTAAAACATCAAGAACACTCTGTTGATCATTTTGGAAGAGCCAGCACTACATGACTTTGGCCAAGATCTTATTAGTGTTGGAGAACAGCCAAATGCCACACAAAATTGTTGGACTTGTTTACTTTGGACCACTTTGAGATCCTGGACATTTGCTTGGTGTCACATACACCAGGAGGAATGCATACAATTCATATAAATAGCAAATTGTAGCATAAAATGGCTAGTTAAGCAAGAGTCCCTGAGGACGTTTGCATGGAGTTCTTATAGAAAGTTTTAATACTTTTGTTATCTTTTTTCTCGTTACCAAGGAATACATCAGCCCTCATAAGTAATTTTATATTTTGCATTTTCTTATGAAATGCACATTTATGACAATTTTATATTGATTTGGGCATAATCCCAGTATCTCTTCCCCTTCTTTGGACCTACACTACTTTTTGTTTGTAAGTGTTACCTATAGGCCCAGCAGACAGCACATCTTGACAAAGAACAGCTTCCCTTCCCCTGGGATGAGCACTAGAATGCCATAAACACTGCAGCTGACCTGTCAAAGTCCAAGGCACCTCTGTATACCTACTCTTGCGGGGGGATCATAAAGACTTGACTCCTAGTCCAATCATGTGATCCCAGTCGGATTCATTCATACTCCTGCAATACCTTCCAAGGTGCTCCTCATACCCCAGCATTTACTGGTTTCAAAAGGAAGTGAGTGTTGGGCAGCTCTGGTGGCTCAGTGGTTTAGCGCAGGCTTCAGCCCAGCGCCTGATCCTGGGGATCCAGGATCGAGTTCCACGTCGGGCTCCCTGCAGGTGGAGCCTGCTTCTCCCTCTGCCTGTGTCTCTGCCTCTCTCCCTGTGTCTCTCATAAATAAATAAATGCAATGTTTAAAAAAAAAGGAAGTGAGTGTTAACTCATTTCTTTTTTGCCTTTTTTTCTCCCAAGGGCCCTCTTCCCCATCCCTCCCCCATCCCCAGACTGAGGTATTCTATCATATAATAAGCCTCACCAGCAGGGTCCAGAAGCCTTTGGGAATCTATGAGCAAACCCATAATATGAAGAGGGAAGGTTGCCCCTGCTTTTCTACCCACCTCACGATGCACCTGTGTTGTATAAGTGCAGGGGACAGACCAGGATTGTTGAGACGATGGTACAGTCTTTGGATCTTCAGCACACAGAAGAAGCCCCCATAAAATGTTTCTTGTTGGTGGCTAGTACCATCATGGATAGCTCCATCCCAGAAAAGAATACTGATCATATGGCTACATAGAGAAATGGAGACATACAGCTATATCTTTGGCAAGTGATAGAAATGAGTAAAATATACCAGCAAAGTGCTTCTGATCACCTTCTAGTTCAGCAAACCAGAGAAGAGCCAGAAGCCATATGCCAAGTCAGAATAGAATGCTTATGAGAAGTAAAATCAAGAGATCAGATGTTTTTATGACTTTATAAAGCACCAAATGTAATAGTGAGTAAGTGAGAACAATTAGGGACAGTTAATATATCAAATGCAAATGAGTTCCCTAAGCCTCTTTTTTTTTTTTTCCTAAGCCTCTTATTTAAGGACATATATAACTGATTTATAGCAGCATTCTGAAAAAAGCAAGAAAAGCTAGACAGGCAGGTGGTAATTCTTTATGCACAGGCTCTGAGCGGCTCTGTCACATGGGTAGCAATGCTGCATTTTACCTGATACTCTGTGTTCCTTGAGGGTGGCAGTGGTTATACACAGGGTAGCTGGCCTAATGCTAATAATTGCTCCCATTTACTAATTGTTAACCACGTGACAGTCGCTGTGCTAAGTATATTGCATGCACCTCCCCATTGCATCCCACAACCCTATGAGGAGGGAGATAGTAGCATGGCCTTTTACAGCCATCAACACCAAGACTCAGGGAGCCAGATGACATGCTCAAGGCAACAGGGTCTGTCTGACTCCAGACTCAAGCTCTCACCTTCTCCCCTAAGCTGGAAGAGTAACGATGCTAGGACACCTTGATACAGGAGAGGACAACAAATAGAACTTTATTACAGACTAAGAGTTTAGGAAAATTCTATTTTGTGAGAGGAAATTTAGGGAGATTAAAAATAGCTCTCAACCAGGCCTTGTGTATTCTTGCCTTCAGAGTCCCTAGGTATCTCTTGTTCAAGATGACCATTTGTCTGGCCTGGTTTGAGTTCAGTTGGCCAGCAGGGTTCAGTGAACCTCACCCAGAGACCAATTCCTGTACCTTGACCAAACTCAGTACCTCTGCTGCTCATCCAGAAGTGCCAGTCCCACTGAGGCTCAGGGATGGCTTGAAAATCCTGCTGGAAAATCCCATCTTCCAGGAGACTGAAAGGGAATGCCAGTTTTGCTTGCAGGAGAGCAGGCCTTTCTGTGGCGCCCACAGGGCTGGTCTGAAAAAGATGATATACCCAAAACCGGGTAATAGCAACAACAAAGTTTAAAAAAAAAGAAAAGAAAAGAAAAGCTCTGGGTGTAAATAAGTGTGGGAGATAGTGGGTTGAGCAAACATAAATAGTTCTTTAAGAAGTGGCTTTGTAAAAATCAAGTATGTTTGTTATAAAAATATGTGTTACTTGATGTGATTTTAAAAAATGGTGAAGCCAAAGGAATTGATGAACTTCCTTGATATGCGTGATATTCTTAAAATTTACTGCTCAAATTAAGAAAAGAGATTATAAAGACATTAAGAGGACAGAGCCACTGTTGTCTTCAGCTGCACACTTGAAGTTCAACTAGAAGCTTGGCAGTGCAGAAAGGAGGGAGGTAGCATCCACACACTGTCCCTCTCTCCCTCCTTAATGGCTTTGTGTTCCGTGAGATTATCTAACCTTATCTGGGTTTACAGCATTTGCATCTGTCTTATGACCAGAAATGCCACAGTTACTTAGTTTCTATTTCAGTAGAACCGGGGTGTCACCTCCATTCTTTGATATACATTTTCTCCATTCTAAGTTTTTTGTCTATTCCGTTCCTGGCTTGTCTGGATTGTGTAATCTAGTAGCTTGTTAACCATAAGTCCCCGGAGGCTACATACCGAGGATGCTTACATGTTTGACCATGTCTCTGCCCGTCTGTCATCTTGAAGGACAACTTGACTTGTCTTGATTTACAGTTCTGTTCCCCTCAGAACTTGGTAGACATCGCTCAACTGCTCTTTACTTTGAATGTGCTAGGAATTCAGAGGCTGCCTGGAATCTTTACCCACCCAAGGTGAATTCTGGATGCCCTTAGAATTCTTTTTGTTTTTGTTTTTGTTTCAGTCTTGAAGTTAAGTACTTTGCCAGGATACATATTGGTGTTGCTCTGTATCATTTGTTTTCCTTGACCATGGCATGTCCTTGTGATCTGGAGAAAAAGGACTTTCTTTATTTGAGGAAACTTTTCAAATAATTAAAATTAGGAATATTTCAATCTTCTATTTGCTTTGTTCTCTTGCTCAGGAATATAAATTATATGTAGGTGTTGGCTACCCTTGCCCTTGGTATCTGTTATCTTCTTTGTTTTTTTTTTAAGATTTTATTTATTTATTCATGAGAGACACACAGAGAGAGAGAGAGGAGAGAGAGAAGCAGAGACACAGGCAGAGGGAGAAGCAGGCTCCATGCAGGGAGCCCGATATGGGACTTGATCCCAGGACCCTGGGATCACAACCTAAGGCAGATGCTCAATCACTGAGCATCCCAGGTGCCCCTGTTACCTTCTTTAAAATAATTTAGCTTTTTAATTTTGTGTGGATCCCTCATTCCTGCCTGCCATGGCTCTGCCTGTGTTTCTATACATGTGCATATATGTATGTGGGGGGGGGGGTTTGTAGTTCTGTCTAATACAGTGTCTACCTCAGTGACTGTTCCTTTTCTTTTTTCTGCATGATTCCTAAGTGCCACCAACTCTCTCTTCATCTCCTTTAATGTGTTCTACTGTTGCTTCCTTGAAACTGGTGACTCTCACTGTGGCAAGATCAGGCTGTCTATAATTTTTTTAAGACTCTGGTAAACCCTCTGAGTTCTGAGGTCATCCCTCTTGTGCTGTGTGTTCTTCACCTGCTTTTACTCATGTCCTTTTCCTCCTTCAAAGTGTATTAATTTTTGAATTTGCAGTTTTTATGCATAGTAACTGTGTTAACGGCACCTGGGTGGCTCAGTCAGTTAAGCGTCTGCCTTTGGCTCAGGTCATGATCTCTGGGTCCCAGGTTTGAGCCCCACATGGGGCTTCCAGGTCAGCAGGGAGTCTGTTTCTCTCTCTCTCTCTCTGTCTCTCAGTCTCTCTCAGTCTCTCTCTTTCACTCTCTCAAATAAATAAAATCTTTAAAAAATACCTTTTTTTGGTACTGGTTCTACTCAGCATCTTACTCACCTTTGAGTAAGGCCTGCTGCCAGCAGAAGAATAACATGGGAAAGGAATGATGATGGCGATAATAATTATCATAGTAGCTGATGCTTACATGGCACTTACCATGTGCCAAGCGTCAGCACCACTCATTTCATACTCCCAACAGTATTTATGAGTCGATGCTATTAGTGTGTCCACTTTGTTAGATGAGGAACCCAAGGCACGGGGTGTTTAGATAAGTTGTCCAAGGGCAGAGCTGGGATTGGAAGCCAGGGTCTGGCCCACAGTCTGGGGTCTCCTGAATCCTGGGAGAATATCTCCCATTGCTGCACCCTGCCCCCCCAGGCTCACAAGGGCCAGGTGAGTCATCGTGTGTGTTGTATGCTGCCGTTGTGTGGTCAGTTCCTCCCTTCTGTCCCCATGATGTCACCTCCAGCCTTCCAGTCCCAGGTCTAAAACAATAGAAATGTCAGGTCAACATAGTTACTTCTACAGCTGTCTCCCTGTTCTTCCAGGATGCTGAGGTCACATCTCTTCTGTCCTAATCCCCACTTTTCCAGAGTCCATTCCCTATTTTGTCACTTTAATCAAAGAGTAGGTAGGTGTTTGTTTTCAGGGCCATTCCCCTTACCCTTGGGGAAATCTGTTGCCTTCTCGGCTCTCATCTCTCTCCTACACCTTACTGTACAAGGGTTTGGAAGTATAGTCATTTCCCTCATTTAACAGAAGATTTTCTTTCTCTTTCATTTTAAACATTTTTTTCTTGTTGTTTTGTTGAGTTTTACAGGAGGGTAGTCAAGTTCAAATAGCTCCACTTCACTGTCTTGTACCAGAAATGCTGCTGGGCTTGTTTGTCCCTGTGGATGGGTTTAATCCTGCCCTGTGGCCCTACATTTGCATTCATTCTAGAACTAAGCACTCCGTGCCTGCTGTGCATTTGGTGCTGTGGTAGGCGCTGGGCTGCCCCAGGAACAAGACAGACCTGCTCCCGGCTCTGAGGTCCTAGTATGGAGAAGAGAGACAGGCACACCAAGAGGATAGTGCCCAGGGTAGAAATGGTTGTGAAGAAAAACCATACACAGGGATGTGACCAAGTTACTGCTCTTATCTGGTGGTCAGGACCCAGGGAAGATGGTTTCAAGTGGAGGAAGCTCCCAATGCCATCAGGTTGGAACAGGCTTAGCAGGGTCACATTTGAGGGAAGCCCCAAAGCCCAAAGTGTGTGGACAGTGCACCCAAGGGGAAGAAGGTGTACCCAAAGGGAGACCAAGCTGGAGAGGCCTCGGGGACCTGAGAAGGGTAAGAGTTAGGGTTTGGTTCTGAGCTGGGAGGGAATCCAGGAGACCGTTTTCAGCAGGGGGTGTGACATGGCCTCATTGTGCTCCTAAGGGGATAGTGGGTTGAAGTAGCACCAATGAGACACAGACTGTGCCTTAGGAAGGAAGCCCAGCTTGGCCTGGATGGCAAATGGTAGCATGATCAGGCTTTACTGAAGGGTTGGTGAGGCTGGGGACAGGGGACATAGCTCCTGGCATCCCTCTGGGTGATGGGGAAATGCAGGCGCTGTGCATGATGCCTCATGCAGCTCTTAAATTCAGCGATAAGCAACCCATACAGCTTCTCTGGCCTCCCAGAGCGCCTTGTGTGCTGGACAGCGCCCAGGACCGTGGCCATGTAATACCTGTGTGCTGCACTCACTGCTCCCTGCCTGCAGGTTACAGCTTGACAGCAAATGAATTACCGGCCTGACTTGGCTCTCCCTAGCATCCGTCTACTCAGACTGCTCCTCAGCTTCCATTAGCATGGGCAGGGCCCCCAGGCTGTCCTGCTCCTGCTCCCAGTGTCTACATTTTGGCCATTTGATGGTCAGGGAGGAAAAGATCCCCAAAGACTCCATTTTACTGATTGTTTCTGGTTTCAGTCACCAAGGCTTGCTGGAGAGAGAAGGGAATTAAAGGTTAAAATAAGTGCTAGGAGGGGTGCCTGGGTGCCTTGGGTGCTCAATCAGTTAGGCATCTGACTCTTGCTTTAGGATCAGGTCACGATCTCAAGGTTGTGAGATTGAACGGGGACTTAGCACTGAGTCTGCTGGAGATTCTCTCTCTCTATCCTACTCTCATCTGTGTGTGTGCACTTTCTCTCTCTTGCTCTCTCTCTCTCTCTCATAATAAATAAATAAATAAATAAATAAATAAATAAATAAATAAAATAAGTCCTGGGGTAATTAGCAGTATCTGTCCCACTTCTGCATCAGCTGAGCAAGTTGTTTCTTCCCCAGGGAAACTTCAAAGTGAACGCTGGTAACTGAAAGCCTCAGCGCTCATATTTCACCCCTTTACAGAAAGTCCCCAGGCCTAAATTTTTTTTTTTCTTCCGAGAGAGCACATACTCATGAGCAGGGTTGGGGTTTGGGGATGAGAGGGTGAAGGGAGACACTTAACCGACTGAGACACCCAGGCTCCCCTGGGCCTAAATTTTAAAATAGACCTTCCCAGAGGCAGCCCAGCCCTTGTGTTTTGACTAGTAGAATCTCCTGCATTTGGCACTTTTGTGCTGCAAAAAGAAAGACCTAGTACTTTGGGAAACTCATCCGTGGCTTGGCATCATGAGGCAATTGCGTCTTCCTTCTTTAGAACTCAAATGGGTCAGGTACAGTTAACCTTTGATCATACATGTTTGAATTGCACAGGTCCACTTCTATGCAGATTTTTTTCAATAAGTACAGCACAATTGCAAATGTATCTTCTCTTCCTTATGATTCTTTTAATATCTTATTTTCTCTGACTTGCTTTATGGTAAGCATATTACCTATCATACGCAGAACATACATACAAATATGTGTTAATTATCATGTTATTGGTAAGACTTTGGGTCAACAGTAGGCTATTTGTTGTTTTGGGGGAGGCAAAAGTTATATATGGGTGTTCAGTTTCACAGGGGGTCAGTGCCCCTCGCTGTCATGATCCATAGTCAACTATATAACTTTTTCCAAGAAATTTCCTCTTCCTGCAGGGAGCCTGATGTGGGACTCGATCCCAGGACTCCAGGATCATGTCCTGGGCCGAAGGCAGGCACTAAACCTCTGAACCACCCAGGGATCCTCTATTTTATTTATTTTTTAAAGATTTATTTATTTATTTGAGAGAGAGAGAGCACACAGGAGAGGGGCAGAGGGAGAGGGAATCTCTGGCAGACTTCCTGCTGAGGATGGGGCCCAATGTGGGGCTCCTCCATCCCAGGAGCTTGAGATCACAACCTGAGCCGAAATCAAGAGCTGGCTGTTTAACCAACTGAGTTATCCAGAACCCCCTGACATTTTATATTTTGTAACTTTTTTCTTTAAATAGGCTCCACGCCCAATGTGGGACTCCCAATTCACAGCCCCAATATCAAGAGTCACACATTCCACCAACTGACCAGCCAGGAGCTAGCCCCCTCTTCCTGACACAATAAATTATTACTCATTTTGTTTGGCACAAACGTTGGGAAGGACACATTTATAGGACACACACTGTGTACTGAGTAATTAGCATTATCCCAGACCTTGTACATTCTTTTCTCCTTTAAACCTTGTCCCATTTTGCTGATGAGAAAACTGAGGCTTGGGTGAAGTAGCAAGCCAAGCCACAGAGCTCATACAGGGCCCAATGAGTCAGAGTCAGTGTTGTCCCTACGCCCTGGGCAGTGATGGTGGCCTGCAAGTGTCCCAGTGCATGGCATGTGATTCATAGGGGTGAGTCAGATGGGAGGAACACTCTTGAAGCCCCCCCTTCTGTAGCCCAGTGAATTCAAAACAGAGTTCATCAACAGCTTGTTCATGGACGATTTTTAAACTACACAGCTATTAAATTCCCACCCAAAGCTTAGAGAGATTAAGAAATTTACCCCAAATCACACAGCTCGTAAAACCCTAAATCCTAGAAGATTAAAACCAATACTTACTAACGCTTCAAGCATGTGGCTTACATGACTCTGTGATAATTTAGGAAGGATAATCTGTGCTTTCTGAGGATTTTGAAGAAAAAGTTAACCACCCTAACAAATAACATACTTTTATTTTCCTATCTCCTTTTAGTGATTGGCTGTATTTATGCATACTTTACATAATTATCATCAAGGCAAAGATCCAGTGATAATTTCTGGTCACTTCGTTAATCATTACGGCATTTTTCAGGTTGCTACATTTTCTTCATTATACCCATTTTATTGATAGACTAGGATTTTCTTAGCCTTTAGTTTATTTCTCAATTTTCCTTTCCTCTCTCCCTCTGCCTTACCAGCCTCCCTGCCCTGTGATTTAACATTATCCCTGCTGATGTTAAGGGTGGTAATCTGAAATTAGACTGAAGCCATTAAATCGGGGTTTGGGTTTTTTAAAACAGAGTTGTAATTTGGGGGCAGGGGAAGCCTTCTCACTTTAAAAATGGGAGACTTGGGGATCCCTGGGTGGCTCAGCGGTTTAGCGCCTGCCTTTGGCCCAGGGAGCAATCCTGGAGTCCTGGGATCGAGTCCCATGTCGGGCTCCCAGCATGGAGCCTGCTTCTCCCTCCTCCCATGTCTCTGCCTCTCTCTCTCTCTCTCTCTCTCTCATAAATAAATAAATCCTAAAAAAAAAAGAAAGCTTTAAAAAAAAAAACGGGAGACTAGCAAGTCCCTTCTCCCACCATTAGTTTTCACCAAGCAGTAGGCTGCCTCTGCTAGGTAGGCACGCCTCTAAGAGCTATTAACATCTGACAATCAGCTGCAGCCAAGTTCCGTTAACAGAGCTGTGCTAACTGGTATCCCTGCTAATGGAAAAAAGCAGTGTACTCTGGTTGCCCGGGCTACACCTCCAGTGTGCTTTATGTATTAGGTGTGGGCTGAAAGCACTTAAGAATAAATCAGCCAGGTCAAGGCAAACATTAATCCTTGCTCCAGAGCTTGTTATTTTTTTTTTGTAAGTTAATGAGCTAGAACAGAAGCAATAGAATGTTCTTCATCTAAAGCCCCCAGTGAACTACAGGTCAGATAGTGTATTTTCTGACCTAGTAGGTGGTCAAGGTACTGAAGAGCACACCTTGGAGTTTCTGTTCAGCTGATCCTAGGTTGGCCTATGGAACATTGCCTTTCTGCTGATTCACTCACCCCTGCAGTGAGCTCTTGGGTCACTAGTGGATGTCATTTAAAGATCTGGACTTCTGGGGGCACCTGGGTGGCTCAGTTGGTTAAGCATCTGCCTTCAGTTCAGGTCATGATCTCAGGGTCTCAGGATCAAGCCTCACATTGGACTCCCTACTCAGCGGGAAGTCTGTTTCTCCCTCTCTCCACCCCCTGTTTGTGCTCTCTCATTCTCTCTCTCTCTCTGCCTCAGATAAATAAATAAAATGTTGAATTTTTTAAAAAAAGATTTGGACTGGTACTTCAGGAAGTTGACAAATAGCTATTTCTGAAGCACTGCACTAGGAATCCAGGGCTTTGGGGCCCAGTGTCAGCTTTAGGGCCTTGCAGTCTAGTGGGAGAGTTATGAACTTGAGAAGGTAACAGTCTAGGTGGCAGCTGGGTACCACAGGGCTGACAGAAGTGTGTGGTGGGGTGAAGGCTCCTAAGGATGGAGAATCAGGGGGAGATTCCTGTGAAACTTGGTTCATTCACTCATTCAACAAGTGTTTATTGGGCTGGGAACATAGTAACAGGCAGGTACCTTGCTTTTGTAAAACTGTATTTGAGCCTAGGGGAGGGCAGATGGCAAAACAGTGATTTAAGAGAGTAGGATTAAAAAACTAAAAGAAGATCTGGACAAAGGGCTTTCCAGGCTGAGGAAATAGCAAACGCCAAGGCCCTGAGGCAGCGGGAGCTCACTGTAGGACGGTGAGCGCCTGGGTCCTTTTCCTCCTTCAGGTCTTGGCTGCAGCATCTTCTCACCAGAGAAGCCTTTTGTTCATCCCCTCTTAAATAGCATGACATGTTTTGCCTGCCTCCCTCATACCCTGCTTTATTTTTCTTGTTGGTATTCATGACATGACTTTATATTTTATATTCATTTTGTGTTTGCTTGTTTGCTGTCTCCAGCTAGAATGTAAACCCTGTGAGATCTGGGACTTTGTTCTGTTTATTCCTGTTTCTCAGGTGCCTAACACATTGCCTGGCACACAGTAAGTGCTTAGTGAATGCGTAGATAGCCAAATGAAAGGCTCATGTGGTTTGGGCATAGAGAACAAAGGAGACAGTGGTACAAGATTTGGAGAAGTGCCTACATAGGAAGGAGGGTATGCCAAGTAAATATGAGGGAATTGTGTAGAGCCCCTACAGGGACCGTGTAAAGGCAAGATACAGGGGGGACATAAGGAATTATCTAGAAGGCAAACCAAAGAGCCTTCAGTGGCAATCAGAGAGAACATTAGCCTGTCTTGTATCTACTACATTGATGCTTCCTCTTTTCTTCCCTCTCTCTCGCTCCTTCCCTTTCTCCCTTTTATTTTTCTTCCCATGCTTGTTGAGCACTTACTATGTTCCAAGCCCTGTTGATACTAGAGATGCAAAAGAGGAATAAGGCGTGGTGGGATATTGGACTTCAGAGGGAGCGGTTGTTCATCCCAAAGATTTGGAAGGAGAGATTCAAATGACACCAAAATGTTGGGAACTGGATTATTTGGACAGAAACTTGTATGTATGTTCCTAGCTTTCCTTGTTACAGCATTAACACTGACATCTGGGGGCACCTGGGTAGCTCGGTTGGTTAAGCATTCTGCCTTTGGGGCTCAGGTCATGATCCCAGGGTCCTGGGATCGAGCCCCATATCAGGCTTCCTGCTCAGTGGGGAATCTGCTGCTCTCTCTCTGTCTCCCTCTGCCCCACCCCACTGTTTGTTCTCTCTCCCCCCCAAATAAATAAATAAAATCTTAAAAAAAAAAACACCAAACACCAACATCTGGTAATTGGCTTAAACATTATAGTTCTAGGAGCACGTATCTGACTCACACTGATGGTTGTGTATGTATATAACTGAGAGTCAAATAATTATTATAAATAATTAACACAGCAATTGGCAAATAAGATCAATGCAAACATGCAGAAGTTGATTCACATGGATTTAATGAAAAGACTATATATAAAGAAAATAAAAATACTTGTGCTTACCACGGGAAGAACGTGTCTGTATGTGCGTGTGTGAGCCTCTTTGACAGGGCTTCACAAGAGAAAGAATCCTGTTGTCTCATTTCTTTCCCCTCAGGAATAATCCCAGCTAATGGGAAGATGAACGTGACTGTCAAATTCACACCATTTCAGTATGGGATTGCACAGATAAAAATGCAGCTGTGGATCTCACAGTTCAACTCTCAGCCATATGAATGTGTCTTCACCGGAACCTGCCATCCCAACGTGGCTTTACCGTATGGCAGCTTTGGAATGTCTTTATTTCTTCCTAACATTTTGTTATAAAAAGAATCCAAATCTCTATTTCTTGCATTCTGTCTTTCTTAGAATGCCATCAAACCCGTACTTAAAATGTTGAGCTTTCAGAAAATACTCTTTAAAATATAACAGTAATGCATAGAATAGCTCTAGGCTTGTTGTAGTGGTTGTTTCTGCCAAGAGGGGAAAATATGATCAAGAAGAGGTGGATGGAGGGATACTTGCTTTCCTTGATTACTGCTGCTGTGCTGGTCAACTTTTGACCATATGTATGTATTATATATGTGTATGTTACATATATGTACATATATGACCATATGTATTGCCCTCCTTCGATTTTATTTTTTTAAGGTTTATTTATCTATTTGAGAAAGAGAGTGCATGTGTGCACAAGTGGGAGAGGCTGAGGCAGAGGGAGAGGGAATCTCCACACTGAGCACAAAGCCCGACAAGGGGCTTGATACCACGACCCTTGAATTACGACCTGAGCCGAAATCAAGTGCCAGACATTTAACTGACTGAACCACCCAGGCGCCCCACTCTTTCAAATTTAAATAATAAGACAGGAAGAACATAACCATTTTTGAAATGCCAATATAACACTATAATTAATTTTTTTAAATATTTTATTCATTTATTCATGAGAGACATAGAGGCAGAGACACAGGCAGAGGGAGAAGCAGGCTCCTCACAGGAAGCCCAATGCGGGACTCAATCCTGGACCCAGGAATCAGGCCCTGAGCCAAAGGCAGACACTTAACCACTGAGCTACCCAGGCGTCCCGACATTATAATTAATTGAGTGCCTGTTGTGTGCGGTGTCCATTGCAAAGCCTCATGGGACACAGTCCACATTCTGAAGATGCTCACAACAGAGAAGCCAAAATAAGTCATGTTTAACAAGTGATTTCAGTGTAAGACAAAAATGAAAACGTGCCACATGGGAGGTTTTGTTGGATTTTGGCAGGGGGGGGGTGTTGTTTTTTTAAGAATCATAAGCATTCAGGTCAGAGTAAAGGTGTGAAATGGGATTAAGTTTTATTTCATAACAAATTTTTTCTGAACTTCTTCCTTTTGAACATGAGCTTGTATTTTTATATCCCAATGTACTTGGTCAAAATGATAAGCTTCTCCTAGTATGCATGATTTTTATAAAAGCTAAAGGAAAACTTGTCACAATATAAATTCTAACCTTGGGAAATCCTTACAGATTTTTGAAAATGATAAATAGCTGGATATTGCTTCTCTCCCCTCACATATAGATACACATCACATTTTAACATCATTACGTGTATTAAAAGTAGAGTTACAGGGGCACCTGGGTGGCTCAGTGGTTAAGCATCTGCATTTGGCTCAGGTCTTGTCCTGGGGGCCTGGGATCAAGTCCCGCATCAGGCTCCCCACAGGAAGCCTGCTTCTCCCTCTGCCTATGTCTCTGCCTTTCTGTGTCTCTCATGAATAAATAAAATCTTTTTAAAAAGTAGAGTAACATTCTTATATCAAAATATGAACTAACCTCATGATTTATTATATGTTTTTTAATTTAAATTCAATTTGCCAACATATAGTATAACACCCAATGTTATTATATATTTATATTATGATTTTGTTCCTAAAAATTCAAAGCAGCCTAAATCAACTATAGAATGTTAGTGTGACCTGCTGAACCCAAATCCTGCAAGTAACCTTGGTAAATATAAACTAATTCTGGCAATAAACAAGCAGCATTGGATATGAATAAAAGACAGTAGTAATTTTTCTGGTATTAGATAACTGGCCAAGAAAATGCTATTTACCATGTCACATCATATGCTGCAATATACAAATAGTTTTCTTAAGGACATCACTTGAGTGGGATTTTTGCTTCCCACAGACATGTTCTTAAATATACGAGAGCGTTGTCTGGTAGAAGCTGGAAGAAGCCCCCTGCAAATGCAGACATACACTATCTCTAAACTATTATTGGTCACCCAGCTGGAGTTCAGTTCATCTCATTTAGTGCAGTCTTAATGTTTGCAAGGACTACATCTCAAGACCTGCATGTCTCCCCAGACTGTGCATAGTACTGTAACATATGAGTTGCACCACGAAGGAAAAAAATTATCCTAGCCACGTGTTCTCTGAAAGTTTCACAGGTTTCTTTTTGTTGTTGTTTCAGAATATGGTGTGTGAGGGACCTACTCAAGTTCCATGAGTAACTCCTTATTACAATTTATCACTTTCTTAGACCCCTTCATTTCCATTATCAGCAATTAGATTCCTTAATCTAATTTTTAAAAATATTTTTATTTATTTGAGAGAGATAGTGTGAGCGAGGGGAGGGGCAGAGGAAGAGGGACAAGCAGACTCCCCGCTGAGCAGGGAGCCCTATGTGGGGCTTGATCCCAGGACCCCGAGATCATGACCTGAGCTGAGGGCAGACCCTTAACTGACTAAGCCATACAGGTGCCTAAGGAACTTAATTTTTTAACACCTTCAAAAATTTTTTGTAATTTCCCAATATTTATAGCAGAGGTGATGTAAGTAAGCTCTGATGAGGTGTGGATGCTGGGCCACAGCCACTTCCATAACCCAGTGTCTCTGCCCTGCACATCATAGCCTATTGGTCAGTATGTATCTCATCAAAGGACACATTCTCTCGGGCATTGAGCTTTCAGGGTACTCTTACATAGGCGACCTTAAGTTCGAGATTGCTGGCATATCCCCTATGTTGTGCAGTGGAGCCTGTTCAGTAGGTGTTCAGCGAATGTTCATTCATCAGAATGAATGAATGTTGGTGTATTCTTATTTCTGTAATATAATGGACATATGTAATCCTGCAAAACAAGTGTTCACACATTCTCCTTTAAGGAAGTGCTTCGTGGCATTGAACATGATGTAGTTCTACTACAGCTCATAATAAATAACTCCAGGAATTTCTCTAGGCATGGTAGTAGCACTGTCTATACCTCCATATGTCCAAAGTCAGTTTTCGTTAATCTGCGCCACTTTTTAAAAAGATCTTACTATAAACAGTGGGCATAATCATGCTTTTACTAGGAGCATAAATCATTATAAGATTTTTTCAATGTAGTAGATTTAGCTATTGAAAACCAACAGCCTAGAAATGAATAACACTAGACCAGGAGAGCATTTTTCAGCATGTCACATTGTCCACTTGTTATGTTCTTTGAGAAGGTGAGGAATAGCAGCCGCTGGTAGACTATTTTGACATAGAGGATTACACTCTGGTATAGACATTACATTGATTTTAGTAGACCACTGTTTTAGCACACAGATTTATTTTTCATTTAGACATAGTCATTAACAGACCGAAAGTTATGATATTATCAGAAGGAACATAAAAATAGGAACCTTGTGGGACACCTGCCTGGCTCATTCAGTAGAGCATGCGAATCTTGATCTCAGGATTGTAAATTCGAGCCCCATGTTAGGTGCAGAGATTGCTTAAAAAGAAAAAGCCTTAAAAAATAGGAACCTTGAGTTATTGGAACATATAGTAATTTAATACCTGTTTTAAACTATAGATTAGAAGAATTTGAAAGATTAAATGCTCTTTCTAAAAGAGTGGACGTTCCTCCAGAAAAGGCGATGACACAGATACATTTTCAGCGAATGCCACAAAAACTAAAGCCTCCAAAGATTAAGGTAACCTGGGCATTATTCTCAGCATGATGGAAGGAAGGATAGAGAAGCAAAATAATGAATTTTCCCTCCTGATTTTGGTCTCAGGAAATTGACTATCAGAACCTGAGATTTCCGGTAGATTTATCGAATCCATTTGCTGTCGCAACTGTTTTAAACCAAGAACCAGGAAAATTGAAGATTAAAGAATTAAGAGAAGGTAACAAGTTGATCCATTATAAATCAGCCGCTGGCAGAACAGGAAAGAATTATTGCTTGTCACATTTACTATTTATGAACAACAACAGCAAAACTGAGTTAGACTGCTGTTATGTTTTGCCATTAGAAATGTGTTTTTCTCTCAGCAAATGATTCTGATTTGATTACTAGTATAATCATTGTTTGCTCCTGCCCTCAGTCTTGGACCAAGGCCACGAGATTTCAAAAACAAGACAGATGAAGGAAGCACTCTTTGAACAGAAAGTCAGACACGACACTTATGAAGAGATTGAAAATCACCTTAAGTGGTAAATATTGAGCAATTATTTATACCAAGGGACAGGACAGTGTTTTTAGTAATGGCTTGTTATACATGAGACACGATGAAACATAATAGCTTTTTATGCCCTTTGAAAAGTTTGATTATTCCCTCTCCTCCAACGGACCTTAGAAGTTTCCATTGGGCATAAATCACTGTGACCAAGCTATGTTCTTGCCTAAGTGACACCAGACAGTGGCATAACCAGAGTGAACTGTGGGAGACACCAGGACACTGCTCCCTGCTGGCCACTGCCACCAGCACCCCGTCTCTCCCCAGGTGCCTCAAATCCCGCCCCAGCCCCCTGTGCCCTGGGCTGTGTGCCCCCAGTGTCTCTGGGGAGCCCAGCCGAGCAGGCTGGGGTGGGCGAGGCTCCCGGGGGATGTTCCAAAACTCAGCCGTGAGACCTCTCTCTGTCTTGTGTTCCTGCAGTCAAAAGGCAGCCCTATCCACAGTGTCCTACTGGATCATACCAGATGCATCCACACACAGAGATTTCACTGAAGTAAACTTTAGAAACTCGTGAGCTGAAAAAGAGACTCTTAGAAGGAGTCTTTGAGAGGCCCCTTGCCCATGCCCCACCTCTACATTTCTGCACAGAAAGAATATGCACCGACCTCCCAGGCCTTCACAGGTGTCCCCCAGCCACCCTGCTAGCACAGGACAGTGGCCTTTGTTCCTCATAGAAGTACCTTCTCCTCCGCAACAGCCTTTGTTCATGGTCTGGCCCTGGGTAAATGGGAAGTATCCCAAGTAACTGCAGATCATTTCTTAAAATACTCTTTCCCTATTATTTAAAAAAAAAATGGTCACAATGTCATTGTAGGAAACCTGAAAAAAAAATATTTTTAAATGGAGAGAAGGGAAAAAAAAATCTGCTGTAACGCAATGACCACTTTAACACTGGTGTATTTCCTTCCTCCTGTGCTTCTTTGTAACACACCTGAAATCACAGCCTAAATTCAGTTTTGATTGCTGGGTTATTCACTGAATATTTTCTCCCCCGACTTTTTTTGTTGAAAACTTTTTTTTTTAAATATATTTTTTTAATTTTTATTTATTTATGATAGTCACAGAGAGATAGAGAGAGGCAGAGACACAGGCAGAGGGAGAAGCAGGCTCCATGCACCGGGAGCCCGACGTGGGATTCGATCCCGGGTCTCCAGGATCGCGCCCTGGGCCAAAGGCAGGCGCCAAACCGCTGTGCCACCCAGGGATCCCTGTTGAAAACTTTTTTTGTTGTTGTTGTTGAAAACTTTTGAAACCTGCCAGTAACACCCATATACACTTACAGAGGTTCACCAGTTGTTGACATTATGCCAAATATATTTCCCCTGTCTACACACACACACACACACACACACAAATGCACACTTCACACACACCTGCTTTTGAAGCATTTGAAAGTAAGTTGCTGACATCATGAAGCTTCGCTCTTAGACACATTAGCACGTACCTCCTAAGACTAGGACATGCTCCGACATTACCATAATCACTGCTAAGAAATCGAGTGTTGATGCCATGACATTATAATCTCCAGCCTATATGCAGATTTACCTGATTGTCTCAATAATGCCCTTTCTATCTGTACTTTTGGCTGGTTTGTTTTTGGAGAAGAATCCAGCATCCAAACAAAGGTCAGACAATTTGTATTTAGCTTCCAAGTCTCTCTAGTTTGCTTCGGTCAAACAGTTCTCCAGACAACTTCTCCCCTTTTAAAACCATAGCTACTATTTATTTTGAACATGTGCCAGGCTTCATGATTGATATATTATATACTAGAGTTGTCTAAACTGTGGTCAAATTCACCAAGCACAAAATTCACCCTGTTAACCGTTTTAGAGTGTACAATGCAGAAGTTATTAGTATATTCACAGGATTGTGCAACCATCGCCACCACTCGATTCCCAAACATTTGCATTACTCCAGAAGGAAACCCCACATCCATTAAACAGTCACTCCCAGTTCCTCTCTCCCCTCTCAGCCCTTGATGACTGCCAATCTGATTTATATCTCCATAGATTTGCCTATGCCAGACATTTCAAATAAATGGAATCATATATACCTAGGGGGCCTTTTTGTAACTGGCTTCTTTAATGTGATATGAAGGTTTATCTACATCATAGCATCTATCAAGACTTCATTCCTTTTTATGACTGCATACTACTCCATTGCACGGCCATATTACATTTTGTTTACCCATTTATCAGTTGATGGACATTTGGGTGGTTTTCACTTTTTGACTAGTATGAATAATACTGCTGTGAATATTTACATACAAGTTCCTGTGTGAACATATCTTTTCAGTTCTCTGGGGTATATACATAAGAGGGGAATTTCTTGGTCATATGGTAACTATATGTTTAACTTTTTAAGAAACTGCCAGACTGTTTTCCACTGTGGCTGCACCCTTTTATGTTCCCATCAGCAATGTACAGCGTTCCGATTTGTCCACATCCTTGGCAAGGCCTGTTTTTTTCCTTCACTCTTATCATCATCATCATCATCATCATCATCACCATCCTAGTGGGTGTAATGTAGCACATCAGTCATTGTGGTTTTGAGTTGCATTTCCCTAATGACTAGTGATGTTGATAATCCAGATTTTTTTTAACTTATACATATTCAGTATGCATGGCTAGAAGAGAAGCTTCCTTTTGTAGAACAGTCTTCATGTCAGTTATGCTACTGTAGTCTCTACATCTTCTCTCCCCCATGGCCCTCCTCCAGAATCTCAACACCCTTCCTCAGCACCCTTTGTGGAGAATCAACAAGATACTCCATCTCCAAATTGACCATGGTATTCTTACGGGTTTTGGAAGCTGGAAGTTTTTTTTTTTTTCTCTCCAGGCAGGTGCACCTTGGTAAAGATCATATGTCTTTTAAATTTAGAAAAGACCTCACTGAACAACGGCAAAGAGAAAACGCCAAATATAAGGTCAGAATCACTGCCAATTCGATGATATTGATTGCACTAAATAGTCTGAATTCCTGCTATATGCAACATGCCACATCAGAAGAAAGAAAACATAGTTCGGTTGGGAGGGGAGGAGGCTGATGACAATTGTTAACTGTAAATCAAGGTTGGCTGTAGATGTCACAAGAGACCTGTACTAAGTATTGTGGGGTGTCAAAAGCCAGATAAGAGAGAGAGCTCATCTGAACGGAAAACTTCCTGGAAGATATGGTATGATTTTGAAAGGTAGTAAAAGGACAAAGGCATTCAATTCAGAGGGAGGGGAATGCCTCGAATTCAGGCTGGAATTTTGGCCATGATGTACACCTATCCCATGATCTGCAGGGCATGAAAGTAAGAGGGACCCAAAGACAGTGACCAGGAGTGATGCCAGAGCCAGACAAAAGTTCTAAGTCAGAGACACACAAGAGGGCTGAGCAGGGGTTTGGAAACTGACTGAGGGGAAGGGACCATGGCAGGGTTCCCAAGGCAGTAACTGTGGGCTCAGAGAGGGGAGGGTGGAGATGGTAATGGTAGGTAGAGTGCCACACTCCCAACCTCACCACGGTGTGAGAGACCTTGTTCCCTGAGGGCAGGTGGCAGGGGACACTGGGGACAGGCCCATAGTCACTGGAGCACAGGACACACATGGGCCAGAGGAGATAGGGCTTGGCTTGGGCTTCCTGTCTCAGGGGTTCAGCCTTTGTAGAACTTGCAGGGTAGGACTTGCAGAATCATCCCATATCATATTAGTCTGCTCGGGCAGCCATAACAAAGTGTACCATAGACTGGGTGGTGTAAACAACAGAAATATATTTTCTTACCACTCTAGAAGCTTAAGACCAAGGTGCTGATAGAGTTGGTTCCTTCCAAGAGATATAAGGGACTGATCTGTCTTCTTGACTTGTAGACCATCTTTTCCCTGTGCCTTCACATTGTTGTCTTTTCCAAATTTCCACTTATAAATTATAGGACACCAGTCACATTGGAGGAGGGTCCACCCTATGACCTCCTTTTAACTTGATTACATTTTCGAAAACTATTTTCAAAGATGTGACTAGGAGTTAAGATTTCAACATATGAATTTCAGAGGGATATAATTCAACCATAATACACATATTTAAGCTTGAGAGTGTAAGCTGTGTGTAAGCTACACACAGAGGCGGCATTGGGTAGGAGAGATTGGGGGAAAATAGGGATCTTGTTGGATATGAATATATTTCTCATATAGAATACCCTTTTCTTCCTAGATTTTTTCTTTTTTTAAAAAAAATTTATTTGTTCATTTGAGAAGAAAAGAGTACAAGAGCCGGGGGCAGAATCAGAGGGAGAAGGAAACTCCCTGCTGAGCAGGGAGCCCAATGCAGGGCTCAATCCCAGGACCCTGATATCCTGACCTGAGCTAATGGCTGAAGGCACACGCTTAATGGACTGAGCCATCCAGATGCCCTCTCTAGATTTTCTTTCTGAGTCCAGATCAGATATTTGAATAAATTTATCTTGCATTTCTTTATTTTTTGTAAGAGACAAAAGAAAGAATATAGGATGATTACATTAGTATATCTTAGCATTTAGGGAAGGCACCTGTTAGATTGGCATTTAAATTTAGTTTGATTGTAGTGCCATTTGCTGGCATTTGACTTTTTAAAACAAAATATTAAGTCTTCTGTCCACCCCACAATGGGATGATATTTTCTAGCTGTTTTAAAGATGAAGGTGACACAAACGTGGGATGACCAGGTCAATGTGACAGTGAAGGCTGGAATTGCCAGCATTTGGTCAACAGGCAAACCCAACTGTGTGTTTATTTTGCAAGTGTATTTAATGAGGGGTCTTTGTCTGTAAGACTCTGTGCTAGTGAATAAGCCACCATCCCTGCCCTCAAGAAGCCACAGTCCAGAAGGGGCACAGAAACATTAAGAGACAATTTAAAATGTGCCAAGTGCAGTGACTGAGGAGTAAAGAAAGGGAGAGGATAGGATGATTCCTAGGTGTCCAGCTTGGGTCCATGCTGGCGATTTTAAATGAGATTCCTAATATCAAAGAAGGGGGTGGGGCCCCTGGGTGGCTCAGTTTGTTAAGCCTCTACCTTCTGCTCAGGTCATGATCCCAGAGTCCTTGGATAGAGCCCCACATTGGGTTCCCTGCTCAGCAGGGCATCTGCTTCTCCCTCTGCCCCTTCTCCCACTTGTGCTCTCTCTCTTGCTCTGCTCTTTCTCTCTCTCAAATAAATAAATACAATCTTAAAAACAAGACAGGGGAAGACGAAAAGTTAAATGTGGGACATATTATATCTGGGGGGACTGGAGGGCATCCAGGTGGATGACAGGATCAAGTCTACCTCAGCAGAGACATGACACAGAACACAGAACAGTGCCATGACCTGGGGAAAGTGAATGGCGCAAGGAAGGGCTGCTGAAGGTGGGAAAGCCAGAGAACCTGGCTTTGATAGGGATGATTTGAGGGGAGAGCAGCAGACAATGAAGGAGACAGGAGGGAAATAGTCAGAGGAGGTGGTGTCAGGAGAACTGGATGACACTGAAAAAGCAGATGGGGAGGGATCCAGGATGGCAAGGAAGGCCTGAGAAGCACATGATGTGTTTGGCCTCTTGGAAGCCCTTGTTTGCCTTGGCAATACCAATCCTAGGAAACAGGAGAAGGTAAAAAGCCAAATTGCCATGGCTCGGAATGCATGGAAGTGAATAGATGGTTTCTTGAGAAGTTGAGATGACTGGGGGTGAAGAGTCAGGACATGGACCATTAGAGGGGGCTGAGGTGTCAAGGAGGGGGTTTTCTAAGTTGGAAAACTTGAGAATATTTGTATGTTGAGGGCAAAGAGCAATCACAGAGGAAAAGGCTGAAGAAGTTTGGGAGTAGGCCATGGTTGGAGAGAAAGGTTGACACTAACCAGGAGAAGGGACCATGGTGTAGTCAGATTTGCATGCAGAGAGGGAGCTGTTGAAGGCTGCCTGTGGCCTTGTCCTTCTGGGTGGCCCAGGAAGCCAACCCAGCTGCAGAGATAGCCAGGAGCAGGGGCTGGAGAGAGGCCTGCAGAGAGGAGTGAGCATTTGCAGAGGTGCCCATGGGAAGCAGGAAAGGACGAGCCCCAGTGCAGATGGATAGCAAGTGTTACAGAGACTGTATTCTGTGTGCCTGGGAGATTTCATCAGGCATCTGAATCCTGGCAGGTGACCCAGTGGCAAGGAACACCTGGAGGCCCAGGGCATGTGGAAGAAGTGGCAGGTGTGGGCGTTACAGTGGGATGATGGGCTTTCACTCAGGAGATGACCAGTGATGGTAAATTCTAGAACATTCATCATAAATACATAGAGCCTTGATAAAGATATAAGACCTCACTCACCCTCCTCTCTCTTCTAGCTAACTACCTTGCCAATCCCTTTTTTTTTTTTGAAAACTGTTTTGTTAGAGACAGAGGATTTAAGTATTTTGTTGTAATGTTTTTTTTTTAAGATTTTATTTATTTATTCATGAGAGACACACAGAGAGAGAGAGAGAGGCAGAGACATAGGCAGAGAGAGAAGCAGGCTCCCTGCAGGGAGCCCGATGTGGGACTCGATCACTTGACTCCAGGATCATACCCTGGGCCAAAGGCAGATGCTCAACAGCTCAGCCACCCAGGCATCCCCCAATCCCTTTTCTAAGTTGTTTAATTTCAGTGGTGGTGGATGTCTGAGTCTCTCCCCACAAAATCTACACTTTGAGGCAAAAGTCCACGGTCTCAGACTCAACTCCCTGAAGTGTGCTAATCAGACCTAGACAGCTCACCACCTGGTGACCGTAATAGAACTCTCTTCTCTTGTTAATGTAGTGACCAGAATAGATTTCTTCCAGTTAAGTGTTTTAAAAATGGACCATGAACAGCATACATACAAGCCAAGCTATATTTGGAAATAATTTAACAAACAAGTAATAAAAACCACAGGTTAAAAACAAACCAAGCTCTTGCAGCATATATGGTCCCCTTTTCCATGGAGGCAGGTGTACGTAGACACCAATCCAAGCCCAGCCAGCCAGCCTGGAGGGGAGTGTCCCATGGCTCGTGGCTCTGGGGGAATAGGAGAGAGCTGGGGGGTGGGAGAGGAGGCACGGGGAAGCCAGAGGTGGGGAAGGGGAGCAGCCTGTGAGAGGACACTTACTCCAGAGAAGGGGCAGACCCTGATCCAGCTACATCACCCAGGAGAGGGCAGGAATTCCGCGCCTTTGTTAAACCCCATCCTGGGATAATCAGCTCTGAAGAGCTTGAAACATTACTGAGAAGTTTCTTTTAAATTAAATCAATCCACTCCCATGGTTACTCAGTTTCTTAAAATCTTTTCTGTGAATTTTTAATGGCTTGGAAATGATTTCTAGAGCCACTGTCCCCTGGTTATGAAAATAAAGTGCTGAATCCATGTGTCTGCAACAATCCCCTATATATAAACAGTGAATTTAATTACAGTGGTCACTTTAACCTTGTCACCCACTCCCAACCAGACCTCATGGGTGGATGTGGCCAATCCTTTGATGGGTTTCTATCAGTTTTAAAGAGATAAACAGTTGTGTGTATTTGTATGCAATTTTAATATTTTCAATGATTAAAAAACCCAGCTAGATAGGGGAGATCCTGTTTTGGATGAGGAATTTCAGCGCCTCACGACAGAAGTCAACCACAAACGTGTTGTTCACAACCTAGAAGAAGTAGGTAACTTTCCTTTATTTGGGAGCTAATTATTGGCAGCCCTTTATGTGCTTATTTTTAAAACACTAAACAATTTTATAGACATGCTTTTACCAAGAGATGTTTACTAAGTTTTAATTTGCATTTACATTTTCATTTTCATTTGTATTTTCAGAATGTTTTTTACTATATATTTGCAAGTGAGGCATCAAAAGTCATTATTAATGTTTCCCCTGAAATCAATAGCATTAAATTCTTTGGCTTCTCCTTTCTGCCTGTATACTTTCTCCTTCTTGGTCTCCTTGTTTTCCTTTGCTCTCCAAGCCTCTGTCTGCAGGTCCTCCTGGTGGGTCCTTGGGCCTCTGTTCCTTGTCCCCTGGCTTGGAGGGCAGGATATACAACAGGAAGCCAGAAGCAGAGACCTAGCTCTCCTACAGATTTGGGACCTGGGAAAAACCCAGTGTCCCAAAAATAAAATGGGAACAGTGGCCCCTTCATCAGAGTCCTCTGTCATGTGATAATATCTGGTTAAAACCCCAATCTTTAATTGTAACAGTGACAAAATTCTTCCTGATGTCCCTCTGACCCCATCATTCTCAATTTTCATCTCTGGGATTGTCACATCTGAAATTTTTTTTACCTCTTTTCTTCTCTCCCACGTTTAATCTGGCCACAAAGTCTTGCCTGTAGCTATTGCACAAAGCCGCACCTGAGTTCAGCCTTCATGTCTTGCCCTCAACTAATCGGACAGATTGTTTATTCATGTATCTGCCCCTCCTCCCTCTCCCCTCTAGCCCACTGCATGTGCCAATGTGAGACTAATCTCTTTTTTTTAAAGGTTATTTATTTATTTATTAGCGAGAGAGTGTGTGCACATGAGCAGAGGCAGAGGGATAGAGAGAGAATCTCCAGCAGACTCCCCACTGAGTGTGGAGCCTGATGCATGCAGGGCTCAATCCCACAACCCCAATGATTATGACCTAAACTGAAATCAAGAGTTGGATGCTCAGCAATGGAGCCACCCAGGCATCTCAAAAGACTAATTTGCTTTTTTTCTTTTTTAAGATTTTATTTATTTATTTTGAGAGAGAGCAAGAGACAGAGCACAAACAGGGGGAGGAGCAAAGGGAGAGAGAGGCAGATTCCCAGCTGAGCAGGAAATCCGACTCTGGGCTCAATTCCAGGACCCTGGAATCATGACCTGAGCCAAAGGCAGACACTTGACCAGCTGAGTCACCAAGATGCCCCTAATTCACTTTTGATGCCTTTTTCTTCATATTGCTTCTCTCTGAAGCACCTACAGTGCCTGAGGCTCTGGCTGGCCCTAGTATACCCACAGGCGTCAGTTCCTCCACAGTCTATGCACCCAGTGCCACAATACGCAGGCACAAGGTGGTGATCCCAGGCAGGGGTGAGCGAAGTGGGGATCATAGGGTCTGCTCCTCTCGCTTATGTAGGCAGTGCCAGCACCCACCACGTAGGACTGATTTCACTATGACTTTCTTCTTCTTCTTCAGGGCTGCATGTGTTTGCTTGAGCTTCTCTAACCACACTGTCGATTTCTTAAAACCCAAATCTCAAATCCCACTTTTGGTACCCCCACACAAGAAGGATTCCCTATACTGCTATGTACACCAAAAGTGATGAATAAATGCTCATTCCATGCATGTCAGAACAAATAAATAATAACTTGATTTAGGATCAGACTCTAAAACATTTTTGTTAAGTGCTCATACCTGGAGTTAAAATTTAAATCTAAGATGTGCCTGTGTTCCATTTTCACAGAAAATCAAGGAATTCCATCCTAATTTTGACCCACTCATTAATAATATTTGGGCCAACAGGTTTAGGGCGCAGAGGCGGTTTCAACAAGCAGCACGCAAGGTGAGTCCCAGCACCAGACAGAAATTTTAATTTGTTTGGTCCTCTTCACAAGGAATCAAACAATGAATCTTAACAGCTCTATTGAGATATAATTCACTTACCATAAAATTCACTATTGTAAAGCACACAATTTGGCGGTTCTTAATATATTTACAGAGTTGTACAACCATCACCATGATCTAACTTTAGAACATTCAAAAAAATTTTATTGAAGTGTCTGTCATTGACCTATGCTGTTATATCAGTTTCAGGCATATACAACACAGAGATTCAGCAATTAATCTTAGAATATTTTTTATCACCGTGAAGAGAAAGCTAGTTCCCATTAGCAGGTCCTCTCCATCCTCCAGTCCCTGGCAACCACTCATCTGCTTTTTATCTCTATGGAGTCGCCTCTTCTGGACATTTCATATGCATGGAATCATACAGCACATTGCCTTTTGTAACTGGCTCTTTCCACTTGGCTTCTTTTCAAGGTTCATCCATGTTGTAACTTCATTTCTTTTTATGGTTGGATCCCATCAGGTGTGATTACACCATATCGTATCTGTTCATCAGCTGAAACATTTGTGGTGTTCTCACTTGTTGGCCATTATGAATAATAATGCTATGAACATTCATGTACATGTTTCTGGACATGTGTTTTCAATTCTCTTGGGGACATACATAGGAGTAGAATTGCTGGGTCACATGGAAACTCTAGCATAATGGGATTTTGATCAGTTAGTTCTAGAGAGAATACTTGAGAATTCCTGTGGGATCGTGTCTCATCCAGTCTTAAGGCTTCAAGTCATGTGATTTCACTACCATGCCTTTTTCACTTTCAGGTTTTTTTCCCCCCAGCCTGTTAGAGCTTCCAATGGCTTCCTGCAATGGGCATAAAAAATGAAAGGTGTCAAATGACTCCCTGGTCTGGCTTCAGCTACACGTGCTACACCCCGCAACTTCTCACCTCCACCTTTTGTGTTGTCCCAGTCCTCATCTTCTTCCAAACACACAAGCCTATTCCCTGCTACAAACCTGTGTCTCTGCTCCTCACCCTTCAACTGAGAAGCTATTCCATCTCCCCTTCATCAGTGCACACTTGTTCTTTGGGCCAGTGGAAGTTTATTTTCTTCTAAGAAATAGCCCCTGTAAGTGTTAGCTCCCAGAGATCCCCGTGGTGCTTCTTGCATCTTATACTGCCTGTAGATCTCTTGTCCCGGCCACTGGAGTGTGGCCACATTGAGGAGGAAAGCCACACCTCAAGCCGGGGAGAACAGTGGTTGAGATCTGGACTCTGGAGCCATGCTGCCTGCCCCTAATCCTTGATGCCACTTATGAACTTTCTGGTCTTGGACAAGTTATATAACCTCTATTAGTTTCCTCCTCTGTAACTGGGGAGCACAATAAGACCTGTCCCACAGAGTTGTTGTGAAGATTAACTGGGTGAATATGTACAAGGGACTCCAAATTTTATGTTACAAGTTATCCTTCAAGCAGTGTTTTCGGTCTGGACTGAGGACAGTCTAAGGGGAAGAGAGGCAGAACTTGCTGTTTGGTGTGACCTGCCCTGTAGGACCATGTCCCTGCTGAGGCCCTGTCTGCATGGGCTGCATGTGTAGAGCAGAGGTGGCCACAAGATGCTCAGCATGGGGAAGAAAGTGGTGGATAGAGGTGGCACAAAGCCAGTGCAAT
The DNA here is from genome assembly GCF_048418805.1 of Vulpes vulpes. Classification (NCBI taxonomy): domain Eukaryota; kingdom Metazoa; phylum Chordata; class Mammalia; order Carnivora; family Canidae; genus Vulpes; species Vulpes vulpes. The sequence continues at coordinate 10,522,088 of NC_132784.1, read as the reverse complement.
GGCTCTCTCTGCTTCCAGTCCCCACACGGCAGCTGGAGCAGTATTCCCAGGGCTGAAAGGCCATGATACCCCTCCCAGGTAAAACCATCCAAAGCCTTCCCATTGCAGTTGGAATGAAGTGCACAGCTTCTTTCAAGGGCACAGGCCACTCTGGACTTCTCTCTGTCCCTTAGACATATCTCATTTCTTCCTGAAACAGAATCTTCATCCTTGCTGCTCCCCCTCTGCTCTGAATTCCCTTCCCTAGATCATTCTCTCCTCATCATTCAAGTCTGAGATCAAACCTCATGTCCTCAGTGAGGTCTTCGCTAATTACCCTTGCATCAGTGGCCAGACCACCCCCCTTTCCAGCCCCTCTGGCATGCCCTCATGCATTTACTCTTTTTTCTTTTCTTCATGGTAGTTATCTTGTTGATTCATTTAAATGTTTATTGTAAACCACCACCACCCCTCACCAACACACACACACACACACACACACACACACACACACAGTTGGGTACAGCAGGGCAATTGTTTGATCTCACTGTATCTGTAATGCCTTGAACAGAACTGGTCACAGCATTGGCAATTCATACTATTTATTTGTTAAATGAGAGTCCCTGACAGGATGGAAAGTGGTATTAATTGTGGAAGGAATGGTCCTTTCAGCCACAGCTTCGTGCACAGATAGCAGTCCCTTCCAGCAGCATGCATTCAGAGTGCAAAGCCCAGTGGTATACAGTTAGCATCGCCCATGATCCACAGCCCTAGTCCTATGGAATCATCCATTTATTTGGTCCCTCCACTTTGAAAATAACACGGTGGGAGCATTATAATTCAGATACACTGAAAAGAAGGAATGTGGAACTAGTCAGTCTTTCCACTCTGGAAATAGAAAAATGGGGCTCATAAATTGGGCGGGACAAGGCCAGATGACAACTCCGTCTTTTTTTGTATCCAGGCCGGTCAACATTGCCAAGACCTTGAAGTCCCCATGGCCTCAGTTTAGGGCAGTGTGCCACTGCCCCTGTGAATTCTCGCTTAGAGCAGGGGGCTCAGCCGTGGCTGGGGAAAGTGAATCAAACTGAATGTCAAAATGAACATGTGCCAATTAGTAATTTGAAATCATCTCTTCTAATTCCAGATCATGGTTCATCGAAGATTGCTCAGTATGCTGACTGCTATTCATAATATAGACAAAGAGGCCATAATCAGAAAGCTGAGCCAAGGAAGACAGTCTCTAGTAACAGGTAGAGCACGGCTGCCAAGGGCAGCAAAGCTTTGACCCTAAGTCCTCTGAGCATAACTTTTCTGTATAATAAAGTTAGCTGCATAGACGTAAAACATTTTCGTAAATCACATCTATTAGGTCCTTGTTGGGTTTTTTTTTAGTGGCCATTGTAATGAATCACCATAAACTTCATGACTTAAGACAGTACAAATGTATGATCTTATATTGTTGGAGGTCAGAAGTCTAAAAATCAAGCTGCCAGCAGAGCTGGCTCCTTCTGGAGGTCTGTTCCTGGCCTTCCCAGCTTCTGGAGGCCCGTTCCTCACATCACTCTGACCTCTTGCTTCATTTGTCACATCTCCTCTGACCCTGACACTCCTGCCTTCCCCTCACAAGGATTCTGTGACAACATTGGGCCCACCCGGATGACCCAAGATAATCTCCCAATCTCAAGAACCTTAACCTACTCACACCTGCAAGGTCCCTTTGATCGTGGAAGGTAACAAAGTCACAGCTTCCAGGGGACAGAATGTGTACCTCTTGGAAGGGGGGCTGCCATCAAGCCTACCGCCCAGGACATGATTCAGACCTCCATGCCAGGTTGGCTGAAATGCCTGCCGAACCAATAGTTAGCTGAGCCAGCTGACCCAGCCAAGTTGTGAAATCTGTGAAGTTTGGCTGTGGTTTGACCTCTTGTTTCGTGCCCTCAGTTCTCTCTCAACACCAGAGAGACCAGGATGGTCGACATTCATACTTGTTGACTGACTGGCTGCGTTGAGTGTTGTCACAATTTAGCACTTGCACGTAAAGCTTTATTTTTATTTTTTTAAAGTAGACTTCATGACCAGCATGGAGCCCGACACAGGGCTTGAACTCTCAGCCCTGATATCAAGAGTTGGCCACTCAACCAGTTGAGCCATGGAGGTGTCCTGCATGTAAAGCTTCTTATCTCATTTTATCTTCGCTACTTAAAGTAATTCCAGTCCTTGGATGCCCTGGGTTGGCTAAGCCATCAGAGGCACACTCTCAATGGCTTTTGTTTGGGCTCCCATCACCATCTTCTTCACACTGCAGCTCGTATGCAGACCCACAGGCTGGCGCCAGTCCTTCCAAGCCCTTCCTGCCCTCCCTAGCCTGAACCCCTGAGCCTGGCTCTTCATTCTTCCTCTCTTTCAAGAGCTATATGGGTGCTTTTTTCAAAACATTTTATTGTATTTTAATGCTCTTGGGGTGTTTTTCAGCCTGATCCAGTGCTGTTTATTGAGTCCATCATGAGAGGCAAAAAAAGACTTGCCATTCATCACAAAAAGGGGCGGGCTGGTCTTCATCATGGAAGGGTGGACCAAAGGAGTGGGCTGGGGGGCAGCAGGTGCAGGGCTTAGAGTCCTATAGAGGGTAAGCAGCCTGTCTAGTCCTTCACTGTGAACACACCCAGCAGCCACTGAGCATGACAGTGGGACCCTGTCCCTCCTCATAAACAGTGCCCCCAAACCATGTCCAGGGCACAGGATCCACACAGCTCCAAGAGAAGGTGGAGCTCTGGTGCCCAGGCTCAGACCCTGAGCACCTGTTCCTCTTCTTCCTCCCTTGCAAGATCTAGATGGGTATTTTGTTTTTCAGAGCCATTTTTTTTTTGCTCTTTAATTATGCTTTTTAAAAATTCCTCTTATGTTATTTTGATGTCCATTATTGATGTCTCTAACGAAGAAATTCTTGTTTAAAATATTGTAATATTCATCAGTGAATTATGTAAGGACCCCTGTAAAATGTCTTCATGAGCTTTTTCTCACATCATCTTTTTCTTTACTGGCAAGGACAAAGAATATTCATCAGAGACGCTTTCGTTAGGAATTGTAGCTTTTGGAAGTAAATAAATCTTTAAAAACTGGAGAAGACGGGGATCCCTGGGTGGCGCAGCGGTTTGGCGCCTGCCTTTGGCCCAGGGCGTGATCCTGGAGACCCGGGATCGAATCCCATGTCAGGCTCCCGGTGCATGGAGCCTGCTTCTCCCTCCGCCTGTGTCTCTGCCTCTCTCTCTCTCTCTCTGTGACTATCATAAATTTAAAAAAAAAAAAAATTAAAAAATTAAAAAATAAAAAAATAAAAAAACTGGAGAAGAAGGGCACCTGGGTAGCTCAGTGATTGAGTATCTTCCTTTGGCTCAGGTCATGATCCCGGGGTCCTGGGATCGAGTCCCACATTGGGCTCCCTGCAGGGAACCTGCTTCTCCCTCTGCCTGTGTCTCTGTGTCTCTCATGAATAAATAAATAAAATCTTCTTTAAAAAAAAACTGGGGAAAGGGTGGGGTAAAGAACAAAAGAAAACTAGAAATGGGACCGTATGCATGCACACACATATATATATATTCTTCTCCAAATGGCATGAGGCAAGTGCCCACTGATTGGTGTGTGGCAAATAAAGATGATGGTTTCACATACAAATACTCCCCATGAGCTCCCCTAAAAGTGCTCTTTTGTTTTGTTTTCACCCACAGACAAAAATGCTTCCAGATACCTCCTGGGTCAGATCAGTCAAGATGATTACTCCAGCAGGTTCTCTGTGTCACCTAAGGAAGTGCTCCCCTTCGCCTTCCCGTCCTACAGTCCTCCTCAGAGCTCCAATGAGTTGGTGGGTGCTGTTAGGCTGTGGGGTAGGGATCGGGCACCATCAAATGGTTGTTAGGCAGATATCAAGGCAAGAGACCTACCTTAGTCTCTGTCCTTCCACTTCCTCCTGAGAAGCTCCAAGCGGACATCTTTGCCCAGGGACTCATGATCAGTGGGAAACCAGAGATCATTTACTGCCACCTACCTGGCACCTGATACACCTGTGCAGAGCTCCCTGGTAACCTGGGCTGGGTGCTTTCCAGCCTGGAACCCAACAAGAGTCCCATCCTGATAGCCCAGGAACAGGGCCTGAGAAACAAAGGGCAGATGGAGAATCTAAGAGGGCCTGGCCTAGGCAGGCAGGTCCTGCTCAGCTGGGCCCTATAAAAGGCAAATGGAGATGCCAGAGAAGAGTGGCCCCCAGATCTGATGCTCAACCCAAGAGACTCACAGTTCTGTCTTTCTCTGGCAAGAGATGTGACAGTTCATTTTCTTGCCTATGGGCACAATACTGCCCACTTCATTATTTTTGAGGAGTTCCCATCTTACACGTTTCATTTGGTGCCTTAGTTCTACAAAGACTTCTCTTCATCAACTTAGGGTTGATGAAAGAATGCTCAGCACTCCCGTCTATAAAGATTTGTAGTTCACTCCATAGATACTTTATTTCATCAATTCTTTTTATATTTAGTGGCTTTGAATTTGGGAAATGTCATATAAGCAACGGCATACTAGCAATGTATCGTATTACTTTAATGATGGTGTCCTTGTGCAGCCCGGGTGGCTCAGCGGTTTAGCGCTGCCTTCAGCCCAGGGTGTGATCCTGGAGCCCCGGGATTGAGTCCCATGTCTGGCTCCCTGCATGGAGCCTGCTTCTCCCTCTGCCTGTGTCTCTGCCTCTCTCTTTCTGTGTGTCTCTCATGAATGAATAAATACATAAAATCTTTTTTAAAAAATGATGGTGTCCTAGATTAGGTGAAGTAGAGTATTTATGGAGTATCCATAGTATGTCAGGCACTGTTCCAGGTTCTCTGGATGACTGAAGCAGACAGCATGCAGGAAAATAGTGCTTTGGAGATTAGCCCTATGGAAGGGAAGCAGTGGGAACCAGTGTGGACAGGGAGAAGGAGCACGGCTATTCTGGACAAAAGCCTCACCTGGACTCATGAGGAGCTCCAAAGCTGGAATGAAGTCAGAGGACCTGATATTTATACCTTTGTTTCAACTTGTGATTGAAGGCAGACTGCCCTAGGAAGAACACATAACCTCAGTGAGGCAGCTCCCTTCAGCCAAGGCAACTCCTGAAGAGGACTGATCCTTGAAAATTGTTTTCATTAACAGGACGCCTCCAAGTAGGGGAACTGAATCCTTTAAGCCTAAAGGGGATTCTGGGTGTCAGTGGCAGTACCCACAATAGTAGAAAATAAAAAGGGATCACATATCACATGCACCATGAGACAAGGAGGAGAGGTTGGTCAACGCTGCCTCCATGCCCTACACATCAAGTAGAAACTGTGGTCACGGGAAGGTTACAGGATGTATGGCAATAGAAACACAGCTACTTTTGCTCCTCATTGATTATGTGTCAATGTTTTTGAATTTCCACATTTTAGGCTCCTGATGGCCTTGGACCAGTTCCAATTAAATCTTCAGAAACTCAAATCAAGCAGAGTTATTCCTTCCTCAGTCTGCAGGTCAGACTTGTCATATGATATTAATTAATGGATTTCTTATGAAGTAAACGAAATATTCTTGAATTTATATCATTTTATTAGTTTTGTTCTATTATAGATTATACACCATAGCATACTACATGTATTTTTCTGCTGTTATTTTATGTATGTGCAAAGTATAACACACGTGATTTATGGAAACCAGGATCTTTACTCTGTGGATATACGATGTATTATGCATACATGAAGCTATCTGAACTACATTTATTAGCGATTTTAAGAAAAAACACAAGGTGAATTGAACAAAAGTTAGTCAGCCTTTCTTGATGTCTATAGCCACTCCTGGTTTTGAAAATATCAATATTGCAAATTTACAAACCAGTGTTCCATGTATTTCTACAGGGAAGCCCTATGGTACACGAGAGTAATTGCAAATATACAACACATGTGCTGGGACCCAGAACAGGGACCTGGAGCAGGTCTGGGACTTGTACTAACATCCCTCCAGTGCTGGACATACTAATAGTTCCCACAATGTGATGTTTACAACATGGTGGTCATTTTCCTTTTATCATCATCATGCAATTCAAAAATGTGGCTATTGAGAATTAAATCCCATTAATCGGTGATGAGTGTTTAAGAACATTCGATCAGTTGTCTTCTCTGACCTCTGACCTTAGGTTCCTCAACAGTACAAAATTAAAGGGTATCAGCCATTCTGTGTCCAGAAGTCATCAACAAGCTACAAACCTCAAAAGCTTGCTCGAGTTCTGAAGCAAGGGGCGGAGGTAATATATCCCCACCTGTAAGAATTGCCCTCACATTTCCCCTCTTGTCCTAACATCAAGACTAACACAATTCTTGGTCCCTTCACAGGATGAGGCCACCATCATTACTCTGCCCAAGCAGGACTCTACACCCCAGCTCCCTGGCAAGGCCTCGGTCTTGGGCATGAGACCACCTGACGCCTTAACCATGTCTCCAAATTATGACCCGCTTTATATATTCGTAAGTGACCACTCAGCAAGTCTCGTGTTCTATGCTCCCCTGTTTCAGGACTTACTTTATAAGAAAACAGAAGCATGAATTAGGAATATATTTCTGTTTTTGCAGTTACAAACATTCAACGGTATCTCACCTTTGAAGTTGCTTGCCAGCATTTATTGTTTGAAGAATATCAATGCTTTAGCCTTTTAACAATCTCAGCATTTATTAATGTTTATGACAATAGCTTTATGATCTTTTCTAATGTCATATAATTATATATATGATATATGTGTGTATATATGCATATAGACACATACATATATATATATATATATATATATATATATATATATATGGAGTGTTAAAAAAAATAAGAAAGAAAAAAAGAAAAAAGAAAACACAATAGAAAGTAAAATCAGCCCAAACCTCATCACTCAGAGCTATATTGATCCCTGATTCTATCCTTGGCAGTGTGTCCCTTCCATACTTATGCTTCTGCCTTATAGATTTTCTGTTCCACTTCGTTTCTGTAGTCACACTCAATTAACTTCCCTGAAGCACCTCCTAACCATGCCACCGTCCTGCTCCACATTCACTAACTCCCCATCTCCTTCTAAATTAAATCCAAGCCTGCGTGATGCCAACAACAGAACCACCCCCCCCTTCTCTGCACCGCTGCCTAAGTCTCTGCCAAACATCACACACTTCCCTCCTCCTCCAGGCCTTCACTTATGCCAGCCTGCCCTCATGGGACACCCCCTCCAACCCTTATATTTCCTGTTACCCAAGTCCCAAATGAATGAAACCCAGACAGGAAATCTGATGAGCTTGTATGTAACAGTGAGATCACCAGTGAAATGCCATAGTCATTGCCCAAGTTATGGTCTATGTTTTTATTTTATTTTTTTTAAAGATTTTATTTATTCATGAGAGACACGGAGAGAGAGGCAGAGGGAGAAGCAGGCTCCCTGTGGGAAGCCCAATGCGGGACTTGATCCTGGGACCCCAGGATCACACCCTGAGCCAAAGGCAGACAATCAACCACTGAGCCACCCAGGCATCCCTGTTTTTAAAGACAGACACACACATACACACAGTTCTGGAGAATCTTAAATACTAATTGAGAAAGTCTCTTTTTGAGACTCTCCAAATGAGAATCTGTATCTCTAGTGTGGACAGAGATGCTGATGGTCATACTCAAGGTCACTCAACCAGTCAGTGCAGGAGCCATGGACAGAAAGCTGCCTGTTTCGTGGCTGCTTCCCTCAGGGGCTCTTCCTCTGAATTTTGCTGCCTTCCTACTGAGAGCTGTAATGTTTGCATTGGGTATCATGAGGCATTTTCTCATAGTCTTGTTGGTTGAGAGGAGTGGACTTGGAGACTTAGAATCTTGGAGCTGGTAAAACCTCACAGGATGTTTAACTCTGTGCTTTTCAAACTTCCTTTAGTACAAGAGCCCTCCAGTCACCTGAAACTTTACATAGGAAGTCAATATATAAGATACCTAGAGTCCCACTTACTTGCTGGGATGGCAGTGGAGTAGGGGGCTCTCCTGAGGACGATGTCCATGCTAAACCATGGGGTTCTGCACAGCAAGGTTTAAAAAACACTCTTCAATCTCCTATCCACCACCACCACCCCCAGATTCATCTATTACCACTCCCTTACCATTCTAAAAGTAAGGAAACTGGTCTAGAGGAGTTACAGGAATTTTCCATAGTCACACTCATACTTCCTTAGAAAATATCAGCAGTTATTTATTAATTCATTAATTCCACAAATATTTAGAGCATGCCTTAGGTTAGGAACCTAAGGTTCGGGGCAGTTCATGAAAGGGACACAACAATTCCAAATATTTATGCACCTAATGCCAGAGCTTCAAAATACGTGAAACAAAAACTAATTGAATTGCAAAGGGGGAAAAAAAAACAGACAAATCTGCAATTATGGTTGGTGATTTCAACACTTCCCTCTCAATAATTGATAGAACAAGTAAATAGAAAATCAGTAAGGATATAAAAGATTTAAATACCATTATCAATCAACTTGACCTAATTGGCATTCCTAGAACACTATCCCCCAAAACAATAGAATGCAGATTCTCTTCAAGTATAGACAGAAGGTTTGCCAAGATAGACCATATTTGGAACTATTAAACAAGGCTCAATAAAATTGTAAGTATCCAGATCATATAAAGTATTTTTTCTGACTTTGAAGAAATTTAATAAAAAATGAATAGCATAAAGATATCTAGAAAATCCCCCCCAAATTTGGAAGCTGAATTAAATATTTTAAATATTTTTAAATAGCCTATTGTCCAAGGAAGACATCAAAAGAAAAACTGGAAAGTATTTTTAACTTAATGAAAATGAGAGCACAAAAAAATTTGTGTGAAATTTATAATGCTATACACCTACATTAGAAAATGAGGGTAGAACTTAATGTCCTCAGCCTCCCCTTTAAATTCAAAAAAGAACAACAGATGAAATCCAAACTAAGCAGAGAAGAGAAGTAATAAAGATTAGATTGAGGGCAGCCCTGGTGGCTCAGCCATTTAGTGCTGCCCTCCGCCCAGGATGTGAGCCTGGAGACCCAGGATCAAGTCCCATCTCAGGCTCCCTGCATGGAGCCTGCTTCTCCCTCTGCCTGTGTCTCTACCTCTCTCTGTGTGTGTCTCTCATAAATAAATGAATAGAATCTTTAATCTGAAAACCAATGAAATAGAAAAAAGGAAAACAACAGAGAGAAGCTAGTTCTTTGAGAAGATCAATAAAATGGATAAACCTATAATCTAACAGATTAGGGGGAAAAGATAAAAGACATGAACTACCACTATCAGGAATGAAAGAGTCTACAGATATTAAAAAGATAATAAGTTCATATTATAAAAAACTTTATGCCAGTAAGTTCAACAGGTTAAATGAACAAATTTCTTAAAAGGCACTAACTATTAAATCTTATTCAAGAGGGGATTGATAACTCTACTAACTCCATATGTATTTAAAAATTGAATTTGTGGCGCACGGTGGGGGGGAGTGGGGTGCTCCAGATGGAGGTGGCTGTGCCCCATTCCCTTCAGGAGAGGCGGCCCGGGACTGCGGGCCCAACAGCACAGAGCCCCGGATCCCAGGGCGCCCAGCGGACAAAGCCGGCAATCCTGCACTCTCCCTGGACCAAGGTGGAGGCAGGGAAGGCACAGGATGGCAAGGACTCTCCTGCCACTGGGCGCCCCCAAGCTGTGCAGATCAGTGAACCACACTGGCCCCAGGAGCACCTAGGCCAGTGCCGACTGGGAGACTGCAGTTGGTTACACGCGATGAGCTGACTCCAGAGCTGGAAATCTGGCTGCTGCCAGTGCTGTTTTTCCTCTTTGTGCCTTGTGCCTGGGAGAGGCAAGGCCACCAGGGAATAGAGTCCTCAGGGGGTAAACAGCTCCCACTGAGCCCGGCACCCAGAAGGGGGTGGGCCATCTCCCCCAGGTACACACACCTGAGAATCAGCACAGTAGGCCCCTCCCCCAGAAGACCAGCTAGAAGGACAGGGGAAGAGCAAGTTCTTGACCAAGCAGTGCTGGATAGCTCCAGGACTGAGGGAAAATATTTTATAGAACTAGAAGGTCCTTTTTTTCCCCTTTTCCATTATGACTCATTTTTATATCAAACTAAGAACTTCCAATATCTTTTCTCCTTTCCCATCTTAACTACAATATTTTACCAGCTCATTTTTAAGTTTTTTCCTTTTGACTTTAATATTTCTACAATTACATGTGTTATATATATTTTTCACTTCTGGATTCCCTTCAACATATTCAATTTAATTTCGGTAGATATATGAGACAGGGGTTTTTGTTCTTTTGTTTTCTGTTTTTTTCTGCCTCATTTTGGTTTACAATGGTTGAAGTTAGCACCTTCTAAAACACAACCAACATACACCCAGAACCAAGTGGAATACTGCGCTGTTGCAATCTGTGAGATTATATTCTCTCTTCCTTCCCATTCTGCCCCCCTCTTTTATCTTGTTTATGTTTTTGTCAATGTTGGGGCTTTATATAAGTATTGCTGGTTTATATAAATGTGAGATTAAGCATCTTCTAACAGACAAAATACTCTCAGAACCAAGAGGATCACCCTATAGGACTCCTCAGGTAGACTACATTCTCTCTCCGCTACCACTTCCTCACCACCACCATCTCCTCCCCTTATTTTTTCTTTTTCCTCTTTTCTTTATTTCTTTTTCTTTTTCTTTTTTCTTCTTTGTTTTTAGGTTTTGGCTTTTTATTTTTATTACTTTGTTTTAAAATTTGTTTTTCACATTAATGGTCCTTTTGTTTTCTTTTTTTCTTTTTTTTTTTTTTTTTCTTGGTCTCTGACCCTTCAGAATCATCTAGGGTGTATTTTACTTAGGTTGTGATTGATATTCTTGACTTAGCCTGCTCATACAGCCACTCTGCACTGGACAAAATGACTAGAAGGAAGAATTCACCACAAAAGAAAGAACTGGATACAGTACTCTCTGCCACAGAGTTACAGAATTTGGATTTCAATACAATGTCAGAAATTCAATTTGGAAGTCCAATTATAAAGCCACTGGTGGCCCTGGAAAAAAGTATAAAAGACTCTAGAGACTTCGTTACTGCAGAATTGAGACCTAATCAGGCCGAAATTAAAAATAGATTAAATGAGATGTGATCCAAACTGGATGTTCCAACTCTGAGAGTTAATGAGGTAGAAGAAAGAGTGAGTGACATAGAAGACAAGTCGATGGTAAGGAAGGAAGCTGAGGAAAAAAGAGAAAAACAAGTAAGAGCCCATGAGGAAAGGCTTAGGGAAATAAATGATAGCTTGACAAGGAAGAATATACATCTAATTGGATTCCAGAAGAGGCTGAGAGAGAGAGAGAGAGGACCACAAAGTATAGTCAAACAAATTATAGGTGAGAACTTCCCAAATCTGGGGAAGGAAACAGGCATTCAGATCCAGGAGATAGATCTGATAGATAGGTCCCCCCCAAAAATCAATAAAAACCATTCAACATCTCGACATTTAATAGTGAAACTTGCAAATTTCAAAGATAAAGAAAAAATTCTTAAAGCAGTGCAAGACAAGAGATTCTTAACTTATATGGGGAAAAATATCAGATTAACAGCAGACCTCTCCACAGAGACCTGGCAGGCCAGAAAGGGCTGGCAGGATATATTCCAGGTACTAAATGAGAGGAACATGCAGCCAAGAATACTTTATCCATCAAGGCTCTCATTCAGAATAGGAGAGATAATGAGCTTCCAAGATAGGCAGAAACTGAAAGAATATATGACCACAAAACTGGCTCTGCAAGAAATATTAAGGGGGACCCTGTAAAAGAAAGAAGAAGTCCAAAGAAACAATCCACAAAAACAGGGACTGAATAGGTATTACAATAACACTAAATTCATATCTTACAATAGTTATTCTGAACATAAATGGGCTAAATGATCCCATCAAAAGACGCAGGGTATTGGACTGGATCAAAAAAACAAGATCCATCTATATTGTGTCTACAAGAGACTCATTTTAGGCCTAAGGACACCTCCAGCCTGAAAATAAAGGGGTGGAGAACCATTTACCATTCAAATGGTCCTTAAAACCAAACTGGAGTGGCAATCCTCATATGAGATAAATTAAAGTTTATACCAAAGACTGTAGTAAGAGATGAAGAGGAACACTATATCATACTTAAAGGGTCTATCCAACAAGAGGACCTAACAATCATGAATATTTATGCCCCTAATGTGGGAGCCGCCAAGTACATCAATTATTAACCAAAGTAAACAGATACTTAGATAATAATACACTAATAGTAGGAGACTTCAACACAGCACTTTCAGCAAATGACAGATATTCTAAGCAGAACATCACCAAAGAAACAAGGGCCTTAAATGATACACTGGACCAAATAGATTTCACAGATATATACAGAACTTTCCATCCAAATGCAACTGAATACACATTCTTCTCAAAAGCACATGGAACTTTCTCCAGAATAGACCACATACTGGGTCACAAATCAGGTCTCAACCAATACTAGAAGATTGGGATTGTCCCCTGCATATTTTCAGATCACAGTGCTTTGAAACTAGAACTCAATCATAAGAAGAAATTTGGAAGAAACTCAAACATGTGGAGGTTAAAGAGCATCGTACTAAAAGATGAGTGGATCAACCAGGAAATTAGAGAAGAATTATAAAGATTCATGGAAACTAATGAAAATGAAGATACAACTGTTCAAAGTCTTTGGGATACAGCAAAAGCTGTCCTAAGAGGGAAATACATAGCAATGCAAGCATCCCTCAAAAAATTGGAAAAAACTCAAATACACAAGCTAACTTCACACCTAAAGGAACTGGAGAAAGAACAGCAAATAAAACCTACACCAAGTAGAAGAGAGTTAATAAAGATTCAAGCAGAACTCAATGAAATAGAGACCAGAAGAACTGTAGAACATATCAACAAAACCAGGAGTTGGTTCTTTGAAAGAATTAGTAAGATAGATAAACCCCTATCCAGTCTTCTTAAAAAGAAAAAAGACTCAAATTGATAAAATCATGAATGAAAGAGGAGAGATCACAACCAATACCAAGGAAATACAAATGATTTTTATTTTATTTTTTTAAAGATTTTATTTATTTATTCATGAGAGAGAGAGAGAGAGAGAGGCAGAGACACAGGCAGAGGAAGAAGCAGGCTCCATGCAGGGAGCCCGACGCAGGACTCGATCCCGGGACTCCAGGATCACGCCCTGGGCTGAAGGCAGCACTAAACCACTGAGCAACCCGGGCCGCCCTACAAATGATTTTTAAAACATATTATGAGCAGCTATATTCCAACAAATTAGGCAATCTAGGAGAAATGGATGCATTTCTGGAAAACCACAAATTACCAAAACTAGAACAGGAAGAAATAGAAAACCTGAACAGGCCAATAACCAGTGAGGAAATTGAAGCAGTCATCAAAAAACCTCCCAAGACACAAAAGTCCAGGGCCAGATGGCTTCCCAAGGGAATTATATCAAACATTTAAAGAAGAAATAATACCTATTCTATTAAAGCTGTTTTGAAGGATAGAAAGGGAGAGCATACTTCCAAACTCATTTTATGAGGACAGCATCACCTTGATTCCAAAACCAGACTAAGACCCCCACCAAAAGGAAAATTAAAGACCAATATCCCTGATGAACACAGGCAAAAATTCTCAATAAGATACTAGCCAATAGGATCCAACAATACATTAAGAGCATTATTCACCATGCCCAAGTGGGATTTATCCCCAGGATGCAAGGCTGGTTCAACACTCCTAAAACAATCAACATGATAGATCACATCAACAGGAGAAGAAACAAGAACCATGTGATCCTCTCAATAGATGCAGAGAAAACATTTGACAAAATACAGCATCCATTCCTGATTAAAACTCTTCAAAGCATAGGGATAGAGAGAACATTCCTCAATATCTTAAAAGCCATTTATGAAAAGCCCACAGGGAATACCATTCTCAATGGGGAAAAACTGAGAGCCTTTCCCTAAGATCAGGAACACAACAGGGATGTCCACTTTTACCACTGTTATTCAACATAGTACTAGAAGTCCTAGCTTCAGCAATCAGAAAACAGAAAGAAATAAAAAGCATTCAAATTGGCAAAGAAGAAGTCAAACTCTCTCTTTTTGCAGATGACATGATACTGTATATAGAAAACCCAAAGGACTCCACCCCAAGATTGCGAGAACTCACACAGCAATTCGGCAGAGTGGCAGGATACAAGATCAATGCACAGAAATCACTATATACACTATAGTGTATATATACACTATATACACTAACAATGGGACTAAAGAAAGAGAAATTAAGGAATCAATCCCATTTAGAGCTGCACCCAAAAGCATAAGATACCTAGGAATAAACCTAACCAAAGAAGTAAAGGATCTATACTCTAAAAACTACAGAACCCTTCTGAAAGAAATTGAGGAAGACACAAAGAGAAGGAAAAACATTCCATGCTCATGGATTGGAAGAATGAATATTGTGAAAATGTCTATGCTACCCAGGGCAATTTACACATTCAAAGCAATCCTTATCAAAATACCATGGACTTTTTTCACAGAATTGGAACAAATAATCCTAAGATTTGTATGGAATCAGAAAAGACCCTGAATAGCCAGGGGAATATTGAAAAACAAAACCAATGCTGGGCATCACAATGACAGATTTCACATTGCTTTTTGTATTACAAAGCTGTGATCATCAAGACAGTGTGGTCCTGACACAAATACAGACACATAGAACAATAGAACAGAATAGAGAACCCAGAAATGGGCCCTCAACTCTATGGTCAACCAATATTCGACAAAGCAGGAAAGAATATCCACTGGAAAAAGGACAGTCTCTTCAACAAATGGTGCTGGGAAAATTGGACAGCCACATGCAGAGGAATGAAACTAGACCATTCTTTTACACCATACACAAAGATAAACTCAAAATGGATGAAAGCTCTAAATGTGAGACAGGAATCCATCAAAATCCTAGAGGAGAACACAGGCAACACCCTTTTTGAACTTGACCATCACAACTTCTTGCAAGATACATCCACGAAGGCAAAAGAAACAAAAGCAAAAATGAACTATTGGGACTTCATCAAGATAAGAAGCTTTTGCACAGCAAAGGATACAGTCAACAAAACTAAAAGACAACCTACAGAATGGGAGAAGATATTTGCAAATGACATATCAGATAAAGGGCTAGTATCCAAGATCTAAAAGGACTTATTAAACTCAACAGCAAAGAAACAAACAATCCAATCATGAAATGGGCAGAAGACATGAACAGAAATTTCACCAAAGAATACATACACATCAACAAGCACATGAGAAAATGCTCTGCATCACTTGCCATCTGGGAAATACAAATCAAAACCACAATGAGATCCCACCTCACACCAGTGAGAATGGCAAAAATTAAGAAGACAGGAAAATGTTGGAGAAGATGTGGAGAAAGGGAACCCTTCCTGCACTGTTGGTGGGAATGTGCACTGGTACAGCCACTCTGGAAAACTGTGTGGATGTTCCTCAAAAACTTAAAAATAGGGCTACCCTACGACCCAGCACTTGCACTACTGGGTATTTACCCCAAAGATACAGATGTAGGGAAATGTCGGGACACCTTCACCCCAATATTTATAGCAGCAATATCCACAATAGCCAAACTGTGGAAGAAGCCTCGGTGTCCATTGGCAGATGAATGGATAAAGAAGATGTGGTCTATGTATACGATGGAATATTACTCAACCATCAGAAAGGACGAATACCCACCATTTGCTTTGACGTGGATGAAACTGGAAGGTATTAAGCTGAGTGAAGTAAGTCAATTGGAGAAGGACAGTCATCATATGGTTTCATTCATACGGGGAATATAAGAAATAGTGAAAGGGATTATAAGGGAAAAGGAGAGGAACTTTGTGGGAAAAATTAGAGAGTGACAAACCATGAGAGACTCCTAACTCTGGGAAACAAACAAAGGGTTGCAGAAGGGGAGGTGGGCAGGGGGTTGGGGTAACTGGGTGACAGGCACTGAGGAGGGCACTTGATGGGATGAGCACTGGGTGTTATACTATATGTTGACAAATCGAACTTCAGTAAAAACAAATGAAAAAAGAAACCTCACTGTACTTCACCACTTTGACAAACTAAAATAAAAAAAAAAAAAAAAAGATCATCGCAATAGGTGCAGAGAAGAGAAGGTGCAGATCACTTCTTTTTAAAAAAAAAAAAAATTAAAAAAAAAAAAACCTGGAGCGGTGCTTACTTCAGCAGCACATATACTATAAGTGGAATAATACAGAGATGATTAGCATGGCTCCTGCACAAGGGTGACACAAATTTCTGAAGCATTCCATATTTTTACTCTTTTTTTTAATTTTTAATTTTTATTTATTATTTATGATAGTCACAGAGAGAGAGAGAGGCAGAGACACAGGCAGAGGGAGAAGCAGGCTCCATTCACCGGGAGCCTGACGTGGGATTCCATCCCGGGTCTCCAGGATCGCGCCCTGGGCCAAAGGCAGGCGCTAAACCGCTGCGCCACCCAGGGATCCCCCATATTTTTACAATAAATGTATTTATCACCAAACAACCCAACAAACCAACCTGGAGCTAACATCATACTGAATGGTAATCAACTGAATATTTTCCCCCTGAGATTAGGAATAAAGCAAGGATGTCTGCTCTTACTAAGAATCTATTATTAAAAATCTTTTTTTTCTATTATTAAAAATCTAACTATAGCCAGTGTAACACAGCAAGAAAAAGAAATAAAAGGCATCCAGTTTTGAAAGGAAGAAGCAAAACTGTCTTTATTCACAAACAAAATTATTGTCTACATAGAAAATACAATGAAATCTATCCAAAAATCTGATAAAACCAATAAGTGAATTTACCAAGATTGCAGGATAAAGGCTCAAGACACAAGGATCAACTATATTTCTATACACAACAACAAACAATCCAAAAATCAAAATTTTAAAAAGCCATTTCACTGAACAGCAGCACCAAAAAATATGAAGCACTTAGGTATAAATCTGACAAAAACATATAAGACTAATACACTGAAGATTAAGAATGTTGCTGACGTAATCAAAGAAGACCTAAAGAAAAGGAGAAATACACCATGTTGGTGAATTGGGAGATTTAATACAGTTAAGGTGTCAATTATCTCCAAACTAATCAAAACCAAACCAAACCAAACCCAGTAAAAAACCAGCAGCCCCCCTCACCTTTTTTTCTGGTAGATATTGACAGGCTTATTCTAAAATTTATTTGGAATGCAAAAATATCAAAACAACTTTGAAACACAAATACTTCAAAGCTTTCTATAAAGCTACAGTGATCAAGACAGTATATTGGCATAAAAATAGACTAACAGATCAGTGGAACAGAATAGAGAATTCAGAAATATATGCATCCATACATACGTAGCCAGTTGATTTTTGACAAAGGTCGGACATTCATAGGAGAAAAGATAATCTTTTCAAAAAATAGTGTTCAGGATTTCATTTCTCTTGGTGCTTGCAATTCTTGGTCACTCTGCTTCAAAGAATGAAGAGGTAGACCAGACGAAGAGTGGTAGAGAGCAAAGCATAATTTATTGAGCGACAGGAAAGCAAAGTTTATTGAGTAATAATACAAAGCTCCTGAGGAGGGAAGGGACTCGAGTTGCCAATTTGGCATTTAAGTCTAGGAGCTTTTATGAGCTCTTTGGTGTGGGCTATTTTAACCTGATTAGCCCTCCATGTGCCTGTCACCCAATCAGGTTTTTGTCATCCATCTATTTGGGAAAGGCACTGCCTGAAAGCATGCTGGCCAGCACAGGCCACCAGATCAAGCTCTTTGAATATTCCACTGGCTAGTAAGCTGGCCCCAGGCCTGGGTTAGGACACCCAAGGCCATTCCCTTCCTGTCACATGCAAGTTATAAGTCCTCCCGATAGGAAGACTTAAAACTGAGGCACTGAGTAAACCTTAGAATAACAGGAAGGGGTCTTTTTCCTTTTAAGGGTAATTTCATCTTAGGACAGGGGCCCCGTCCCTGCCTGCCTTCCTTCTGACTATCGCTCATTAATAGTGCTGGAACATTTGGATATACATTTACCAAAAATGAAAATAAAAGAATTTCAATCTGAAACCCATACCATTTACAAAAGTCAGTTAATCATAGACCTAAATACAAAACTGAAAACTAGAAAACACACAGGAGGACATCTTTGTGACCTTGGATTAGACAAAGATTTCTTAGATACAACACCAAAACCACAATCCATGAATGGGGAGGGGGGACTGGACTAATTGGACTTGGTCCAAAGTAAGAATTCCTGCTTTTCTAAAGACACTGCTAAGAAAAGGAGAAGGGGTACCTGGGTGGCTCAGGGGTTGAGCATCTGCCTTCAGCTCAGGTGATGATCCCAGGGTCCTGGAACCAAGTCCTGCATCAGGCTCCCTGTGGGGAGCCTGTTTTTCCCTCTGCCTGTGTCTCTGCCTCTCTCTGTGTGTCTCTCATGAATAAATAAATAAAATCTTTTTAAAAAATTGAAGAGGAGAAGATAAATCTCATATTTGGAGAAAATACTTGGAAATTTTATACCTGGTAAAAGATTTGTATCCAAAATATAGAAAACTCTCAAAACTCAATACTAAGAAAATAACCCATTTTTAAAATGGGAAAAATATCTCCACCAGAGATACACAGATGACAAATACACACATGAAAAAAACATTCAAAATAATGCATCAATAGCAAAATGCAAATTAAAACCACAGTGAGATAGATCTCATTAGAATATCTAAAATTAAAAAGATTGCTGATGGGAATGTAAAATGGTACAACTACTTTGAAAACCAGTTTGACAGCTTCTTTTTAACAAAGTTAAAAACTGGGATCTCTGAGTGGCGCAGCAGTTTGGCGCCTGCCTTTGGCCCAGGGCACGATCCTGGAGACCCGGGATCGAATCCCACATCGGGCTCCCGGTGCATGGAGCCTGCTTCTCCCTCTGCCTATGTCTCTGCCTCTCTCTCTCTCTCTCTCTCTCTCTCTCTCTGTGACTATCATAAAAAAAAAAAAAAAGTTAAAAAGTTAGTACTAAACATGTACCTATCATATGATCCAGCTATTCTGGTCCTAGGTATTTACTCAAGATAAACAGAAGAATGAGACTTATGCAAAAATGCTCATAGCAGCTTTATATGTTCCCCAGCCTGGAAACAAGTATCCACCAACAGGTAAATGGATAAACAAGCTGTAGTATTACTATACAATGGAATACTCTTCAGTAACAGAAAGCAATGAATCCCTCTTTTTAAAATTGAAGTATAGGGGCACCTGGGTGGCTCAGTCAGTTTGATTTTGGGTCAGGTCATGATCTCAGAGTCATGGGATCCAGCCCCATGTCAGACTCTGTGGTGAGCATAGAGCCTGCTTGGGATTCTCTCTCTCTCCTCTCCCTCTGCCCCTCACCCCGCTGCTTTCACGCTCTCTCCAAAAAGAATAATAATAAAATAAAATTGAAGTACATTTGACATGCGATATTAATATCCGGTGTATAATGTAGTGATTCATTCAACATTGATATGCATTACTCAGTGCTCACCACAGTAAGTGTAGTCACCATACAGTGTTATCACAGTGTTCTTGACTATATTTCCTGTGCTGTACTTTTTATCCCCATAACTTATTTATTTTAGTAAATGTGCTGCCAAAGCGAGCACTAACTTATTTATTTTATAACTGGAAGTTTATGCCTCTTAATCTTCATCTATTTCACCCATCCCCCTACCCATCTCCCCTCTAGCAACTACCAGTGCATTCTCTGTATTTAGAGTCTCATTTCTTGTTTGTTTTGTTTTGTTTTGTTGTAGATTCCATGTAAATGAAATCATTCAGTGTTTGTCTTTCTCTGTCTGACTTACTTAGCATAATATCCTCCAGATCCATCCATATTGTTGCAAATGGCAATATTTCAGTGTTTTTAGGGCTGAGTAATATTTCATTTTATATATGAACCATATCTTCTTTATCCATTCATCTATTGATGGACACTTGGGTTGCTTCCAATATCATGGCTATTGTGAATAAAGCTGCAGTGAACATAGGGATGTATATATCTTTTCAAATTAATATATTCATCTTCTTTAGGTAAATACTCAGAAATAGAATTGCTGGATCATATGATATTTCTATTTTTAATTTTTTTGAGGGACCTAGAAAGAAGTGAACTCTTGATACATGTAACAACATAGATGATTCTCAGAATAATTATGCTAAGTAAAAGAAATCAGACAAAAAAAAAAAAAAAGAGCACAGGCTGTATGATTCAATTAGCTTTAAGATTTATTTATTGGGGCAGCCCAGGTGGCTCAGCAGTTTAGCGTTACCTTCAGCGGAGGGTGTGATCCTGGAGACCCAGGATCAAGTCCCACATCAGGATCATTTCATGTCTCAAAGGTAACTCACAGGAGAACTAAATATAACAATATGATTTTCAAAATTGGAAGGAATACGTTTGGAAGGAGCATTTGTGTGCATGAACAAAATCTTTATCTTGCATAGCAATGAGTCAATGGATACTCTCTGTCTGAGGTTAATAATAGAGAAATGGAAGAATAAGTATAATGTTTAGAGTAGTGACCATTAGAGACACAAAACTCAGAAATAATGGGAAGGAACAGCCTCTGGGATATGGGCCAGGGGACAGGAAGGGTCCTCGGGATCCCCATTGCTTTTCTTCATAAATCCTTCCAGGCTGAGTGAGTTGTTACCACATGCACGCATCAGTTTGAGAAAAATTAAAACCATTATGGGATGACCACTCAGACCACTTGCTCTGGTAAGAGAGGCCACGCCTGGGGAATGTGAAATATGACAACCACTAAAGACAGTGATACTGCCATTTCCAAAAATATGTCATTCAATCTGCTTGGCCCCCAGGACAGACTGAGAGAGTTGGCCACATAGCAACTTCACACACCCTCAGTCAAGCAGTATAAAGGATACTGCTGAAGGTCACGCACTAAGCTCCCCTCCCCAGGGGGTTCTCCGTCACTCCTACCCTATTCCCTCTGGAGTTCCTTCCCAGGCATGTTCCTGATTGGCCTTTCATCACCTGGGGTGGGGTGGGGGGACTCCCCAGCAGCAGGAGTCAGCAGTTATTAGCCTGTTATGCTCCAGTGGCCCCCCCTACCCAGGAAGTGGAGTTGTACTCCTTTTTCCCTTCCTCAGACCCACTGGTCTCCCCCACTTCCTGGCCAGGGGGTGGCCAAAGTTCTCCTTGCTCTTCTTCTGGATATCTCTGGGGTATAATTATGCAGAGGGCCTGGCCCACCCAGAGAGGATGGGAGGGGGCTTTCTCTGTCTTCCGTCCTTGAGTAGTTCTTCCATAATACACTGGAACAGGAAATGTCCCCTACTTCCCCTGCCACCACCCTCCTTGTCCTCTTTCCACCCCACCCACCTTCCCATCTGTTCTCAGATTTGTCCCACTAGGGACAAAATCTCACCTTTCACCTGGTTCCCTTCCAGCCCCCCAACCCCCTTCTGGGTAAGGGTTCTTCCCTTGAGCTCCAGAGGGTGGAACCCAATGTTACATGCTCTTCTGTCTCTGTCCCCACGCGGTGCTTTGAGGAACCCACAAAGAATCTGCTGCTGTCAAACATAGATATATAGATATGTACCCTAACTCTTCCTCCAACTACGAGTGCTCCCTGAAGGTTTTGCTTGTTTCTCCATTGCTATGGGTGATGCAGACCCCTATAGGTGGGAATCCTCCTCTCTCTGCCCTCTGGCTTCCTTTGTATTCTCAAGTTCAGGCAAGGGTCCTCTCCCCACCTTCCTCCCTAGCTCTAGCCACAGGTCAGCCTGTCTGCACCAAGAGCGGACCCTCTTGCAGTGTTCCTTTTTAAAAAAAAAAAATATTTTATTTATTTATTCATGAGAGACACACAGAGAGAGGCAAAGACATAGGCAAAGGGAGAAGCAGGCTCCCTGCAGGGAGCCCAATGAGGAACTCGATCCCAGGACCCTGGGATCATGACCTGAACCGAAGGCAGAGGCTCAACTGCAGACCACCTAGGTGTCCCTCTTGCAGTGTTCCTGCCTGGGCCACACCTGATTCCTATGCCACAGTGAGGCTCTCCCTTCCCTCACTTCTGGGTGCTCTGCTCTGGTGCCCACACCCCTCCCAGTCTAGCTGATTGCATCGTGGGAGACTGTTGGGTCTTGGCAGTGAGATGGGGTTTCCATAAGCTATGTGGAGTTCGTTGTTTTGAGGAAAAAAAAAGTCACAAAAAAATCATAAGAACGGACAAAAAGAACAAAATGGCAACCTAGCTGTTCTTAAACATCTGATATGAAACAGCCATGAGGGGCAAAAGCTCCCTTGTTATGTGGGACAAGAGTAGGTAGGATTTGTTAGACCAACCCCAGAAAGGACACGAAATTGAAAGGCTCTCTATTTTCATATTTTGATATAATTGCTCTGGGCTTCCATCAGTTCTGTTGGAAAATTAGGGGAAAAAACAGGATCTCCCTTAAAACCAGATACTGCATCCAAATGGAGCCTTCCTGAACCAAAAACATTACCAAAACAACATTAAATGTTGACATTTCCTGATCTATCAAATGTCATCCTCTTCTTGTCTTTAAAGTAGTTTTTAAGAAGCTATTTTTGTTTTCAAAACCAGAAGCTCATTTGCTTTTTAGAACCAGTTTGCTTATTTAATAAATTCCCCCTGATTCATCAAATTTAGAAATAAATACAGAACTTTAAGCTGTTTTAAGTCTTCTAAGTCCTGGCTTCAGTTCTAGTTGTTTCCATGAGAACTTAGTAAAGCCACATGGCATGCACTGAAGCTCTTAAACCAGGAAGAGTGACAGTTATGAATAACTGTGACTGCTGCCAGTTTGAGGACGCTCTCTGTAGCTGCTTCTCTTTCCCAGACAAACTGACAGGGACGCAGAATGTTAGTGCTAGCAGGAGCCACGGACGACATTCGCCGTCGCCCGCCTGGCCTGGCCTGGCTTAGAAACTGGTAAACAAAAGAGATTTTTTTTTTTATCTCTCTCTCTCTCTCTCTCTTTCTTTCTCCCTCTCTCCTGCAGAATCCCAGCCCAGGATTATTTGCTGTGATGCACCCCCTGACCTACGCAGAAACCCTGATAGATTACCATCTGTGCCCTCACCCCAAGTACAAGTTCATCAAGGAGTCCCACAGGGGGTCCAGCATTCCTCTCACCCAAAAGCAATTTCTCCATCACACGGTAATGCCAGCGGCAGGCTCAGCGGCTGAGCTGGCCCTGGGCTTCAGGGAAGGGCAGGGGGGCAGGGATGCAGGGATACAGCTGGAGTTGAGAAAAAGATTTGCAGCCAGAGCTGCAGAACAGAAAGAGAACACTCTCATACTGGCCGGCCACGGCTCTGCTCTCATCCCGTCCATACCCACCTCCCAAGGGCTGTCTGTGGCCCTCCTTTCCATCTTTATTACTCTATTTTGCACTTGAAAGCTGTGCCTAATATTCATTTTAGTCCTAGTTCAATCATGTAAAAACTGGTCACGTGCCAGGCGAAACCCCATAGTCTGACCTCCTCTTTCTTTGGCTCCAGCGAGTATAACATCAGAATGGATGAGGTGGTGATGTGACCAATGCACAGTATGGAAGAGGCTCCAGAGAATTCCTTCTCCCCTTAGATGACCAACCTGGCCCAAATGGCCAGAGACATCTCTTAGAGGTGGCCCTCGGGCCCTGTAAACTCAATACGTCCCCCAACTCAGATCACTATCTGCCCTGCTGTGGCAACCACACCTCATACCACCTCCTCTTCCTGGGCTCCCCACTTCCCTTTCTGATCTACATGTTCTTGTGCAGGGACCCATGTGGCCCTTAATCCCACCATCTCCTGCATCCCTCACACCTACCCATCACTGGATCCCCCAGTCTGCCCCACACACAGAGGGGCAAGCAAATCTCCCACTTCACCCCATGAGTCATCACTGTGCAGTGGGCCCTCCCTGGAAATCTTCCCTTGACACAAGTGCCATGTAGCTTTGTTTAATGTCTTCTGCTAGAGACATTGTCTTTTAGCCTCAGAAAAATTCAGTCGAATTTAATGAAACGATAAATTTTGTAGCTAAGCTTTCAAGACTGCCAAAAAGTCAGTTGCATGAAATGAAAGTCCTTCTTAGACCTGACCTCACCAGCCAGTTCCCTTATATGTGGGACTCTATGCCTGACTCTCACTACAGGACATCATTCCCGGGATAATGCACTGGAAGAAGTTCCAGCCCCTGGCTCTCTCATCCCTGCCTGAAACCTCGAAGATACACACAACACAGAGGTAAGCCACAGCCCAGCTATTTGTCTCCTAGAGATATGTTTGCCCCACAGATTACAGAGGCCGTGACCCTCAAAGTGAACTGCCAATATTGTGTCAAATCCTACTATTAGTACATGAGGGAAGTTTGCTAGCTGGGGAGATATGATGATGTATAACTGATTCACATATTTTGAATTATCTTAATTGAGATATACTTTTTAAAAAAATTAATGTCACAAGTGGTTGATCGTCCATGTTTTGATAAACGTGGACAACCAATCCATGTAATTCAGTTGAAATACTCATGGTCAATTTTTAACATTTTTGAATTGCCAAAATTAGCCTTCTACACCCTCTATATCCAATTCCAGAGGAGGTACTTCTCTCTCCTCTACAGCCTGGCATTTTCTGTGAGGTCCCACAACTACCATCATACACAGACAGAGCTCAGCTGCAGAAACGGAACAGGCAGGCAAGAATATTGTTGAACCAAAGAAAGAAAAAACCTAGAGAAAACACATTTTTTGCTAGTTTACTCATTTAGCACCTCTTCAAAGCCCTAAGATCTCATACAAGGAGTCCAACACCTTTTCTTTGGGACTTTGGTTGGTTAGTTATCCACTCCTAAGCCTCAGAACTTGCTTATTTAGCCCATTGTCCTTACAAACATAGTTAAATAGGTTATTGGCAAGTGGATGTCACTAGTGTCCAAAATGATGGCCATCAGCAGTCACCTTTCGTTCAAGTCCTTTGATCCAAAATGAGCCTACCCCAAGAAGCTTGAGCTCTGCCACTATGCAGGATCGGCAGGTGAGCAAGATACCACTCCACCACCCAGCCCCTAACTCCCATGCCCTCACTCCCACCCCCTGACTCCAAGCAGCATCCCCTGGATCCTCTGAGGCAAGAACTCAAGCCCATCCCTCCCCAGAGTGCTGCTGGCCTTCAGGAGCTGTGTGACATCGGCCATGCTCCTCGGCCTCTTCTCCCAGTCCTCTTGTCTGTCAAAACAAGGGGATCAACATTTTCATTTTATAGGAGTAAGAGAGCTCTCTGGATGTGCCATGACCCTGTATATACTACCTGTCTCTCCACCCTCTCCAGGTATTGGAGGGGTCCCTGAAAAGCCAGTCTGTGACTCTAGGACATTGAATTTAACTTCTTCATTGCTGGAGGAAAAGCCCCTCCTGATTAAGCAACATTCAGCCTCCCTCCCGTAGGCATTTGCACACACTGTCCCTTTCAGGTTATTTCTGTTAGCGCATCTCAGCTACTATCCTCTGCCTGGAGATTAACAGAAGACAAACCAAAAAGCACCCAGCCTGGGGTGTGGGACCTGGTAGGGGCTCAAAAAAATAAGTTTCTTTTCTGTGGGTTCATCCATGCTTCATCCATCCTGGAACCATCTAGAAAAAGCTCAGCATCTTTGCCCTTCCCTTGAGCGTATTTCTACAGTCTGAAATCTCCAGAATCAGAGGAAACGGTGGCACTGCAGAGAGGATGCATATCTTGGAGGGGCCTTGGAGACCGCCTCTGCTTCTCACTAGCTGAGTCACCTGCTCTGGGTCCTTGGGCAAGTTACTTATTACCTAAGCCCTGTGGACAATCCCTCCCTGATCGGTGAGGCAGAGACGGTGATGGTGTCTTCACCAGGCCCTTGTGGGGATCAGAGTGAAATGATGATATGGAGCATCCAGCACCATCCTTAATATGGATCCAGCATCCTTAATGCGTGCCCCCTTGCCCCCCCACCCCTTGCCCCCAGCCACTAAACCTTGCGGTACCTCTGCTGCCACCAGATGGCGACAGTCTGCCACCCTGCCTGCCTTCTCTGTGGGGTGAGGACTTTACTGGCTTCCACATACTCAGTAAAGGAGGCAGAGCTGTCTATGGGGTGCAGTCAGGAAACTGAATAAGCAAAATGAACAATGGATAAATGGCGAAAAGTGGCCACCAGCCATCGGCACACACAAGTCTCAAGAATTAAGGGGGAAAAAAATCCTATTTTTTTTCTCAAAGCAATGTCCTTGGAAAAACCTCCTGAGGCTGTTCTTTCAAAAAGCAGGGAGCATGCACTTACCTGGGCTGGAATTAACCATGAATTAAACATGAATTCTACATGAATTAAAGAAAACTCTCCAACTATGAGTTGTTACTTTCAACTTCTGTGCCTGAGTGCTCCGTTGGGCCAATTCGTTTCAAAATAAACCATAATTGCATAACAGATGATAAATTCAAGAGAGGAGGCTACATTTCCTTATCATAGATTTCCATGATGTAAGATTCTAGAACATGTCTTTGTTTTTAAAAAACAGTTATGAAATAATAATGGTATTCTTGTTTATTCCTATAAATCCATTAGTGATACTTTAACCTCACAGTCATTTTGCTTGAATAAATTACCTATTAGTTATGAGATATTTCTTTTGCCCCTGAGAATTATCCATGTTGTTGTCAAACCACGTGGTGTAGTTATTTACTGCTTATTTATTCCAATTCCTTTTTGTATTCATAATAAGCAAAACAGCCCACTTTGCTTTTTTGCTCTTTAATAAATTCCGTGAGAACTTGCTAAGTCTCTCCAGGACTTCCATAAAAATCTTGAGAGTCAGCAGCCAACAGAAGAAATTATCTAATCCAGTAGCACCCTGACTTCTGGATTTTATGGATGAGTGAAATGTCCAAAAGAATTTTTTTAATTTTCTTTTTTTTTTAATTCAATTAATTAACATAGAGTCCTGTCCAGAAGAATTTTGAGAACCATTTTAGGGCTATCAGAGTTTTGCTTTGCCAAGAAAAGCATTAAAACAAAGGAAAGCAAAACAAAGTACCCAACCTCCATCTACTGTCTTCCCCATTTCAATTTCAGAAGAATGTATTAACACACACGCAAAAGAAAGAGGAACGTGGTCTCAGAATGTAAAACTTGGATAAGTTTGGTCTCATGAAAAGAGCTTGGTGGTGGCCAGGCTGGCTTCCCAGACCAGCCTGCTGCCCCGGGGAGTGGTCCGGACTCTCCACTTCCCAGTAACTGCTCGGCCGGATTCCCCTCTGACCACCCTGCTCTAAACTGGCAGTGGCCTTGTCTGGTAGGACGTGCATGCTTTGTCATGAAGTCAGGGTGGTGGCACCCAGCTCCCCTTAGTGAGGGACAGTATTAAAACCAAAACCTGGCTGCTAGGTGTACACAGTGCTACTGGGAGGGTTTGTTTCTTGGCCTCCTCAGCAGACAAGCCAGACACACACACACACACACACACACACACACACACGTACCTATAGTGTGCACACAAGCACACATACGCACGCAGTTTACAAATTATGAATTTCACACCAATGCTTACGGTTCCAGTCCATATCCACGAAGCTATGGCCTGCTTTCCGCCATTCTGTATTTGTATGTCCCTTCTTCCACTGTAGATCCCTGGCTCCTAACACATTTACTCATTAATCAGTTTCATAGAACGTCCAAAATAGTTTCACAATTGCTTCACCTATAACCACTTTAATAAACATGATAAACAGAGTTCAGGCTTATCTGCAGTTCCCCTGTACCCACATCCCACCAAAACTATGACTAGATAACAACAACAACAACAACAAAAATCTATGACTAGTCAAATACTGTAAGTTTCTTGAATTAGTTCTTTCTTTTTCTTTTTCTTTCTTTCCTTCCTCCCTCCATTCCTTCCTTCCCTTCTTTCTTTTTTCTTTTTCCTTCTCTCTTCCTTTTTCTTTCTCTCTTTCTTCCCCTTCACCATAATGATGGAATCCATGTGAAATAGTATTTGCTTCAGTTTACTTTCATTCTGGAGTTTTTCCAGCCCCTCTGTTATCTTTTTAACCTTTTTTTTTTTTTAATATGTAGAACAATAACATGCCCTCCAAATCAGAACTACACAAAAAGGCATACTCAAAGAGGTGTCAGTGCTGCCCACCTCCCTCCCATCCTTGTCGGTAGCTGACTGAGTCTCCTAACTTATTCTTCCAGTTTTTATAATGCTGAGCAGAATATATTTATTTTCCTTACTTCCCTTCTTCCTTTTTTTAAAAGTATTTATTTATTTAAGTCATCTCTATACCCAACGTAGAACTCAAACTCGAACTACCCTGAGATCAAGAGTAACACGCTCCTCCAACTGAGCCAGCGAGGCGCCCCTCCCCTTCTTTCTTATACAAAAAGTGCCACACTAGATAGGCTCTTCTGCACTTTGCTTTTTTTACTTATTACATCTCCTGAAAATCACTGGATATTAATTTATAGCTCTCTTTCTCACTCTTTTGTACAGCTACAAAACTACTCATCGTTGTTTTATTCATACTCTGTACTTGACAAGCCCGTGCATTTTTGCACAAGAAAAAACAGAGAAAAAACTTATCCCAGAGACATATGTGCACATGCCAAAGAGACTTCAGTCAATCCTCCTGTTTTTCCACGTCTGCCTCCTACCTTACCCTCAGCTTGCAATCTTTCTACAGTCCAGGAGGAGGTTGGTTTCCTTCCTGTGTGTTCTACGCTCTGTCACTGTGTACTCTTTTTCACAAGACAACACTCTTCCCAGCTGCCAGAAATTTATTCCAGCATACTGTTGAAAATTATTATCTATGTGTATTTCTTCTCCTGTTCTCTTTGTTGTGTGTTCCATTTTTATTCCTTAAGAAGGTTTTTAAGTAGAGACACCTGGGTGTCTCAGTCAGTTAAGCATCCAACTCTTGATTTCAGCTCAGGTCATGATCTCAAAGTCATGATCTAAAGGTGTGAGATCAAGCCCTGCATCAGGCTCCACGCTTGGCATGGAACCTGCTTAAGATGCTCTCTCTTACTCTCCCTCTGCCCTTCTCGGCTCACGCTTGCTCACTCTCTCACTTTCTCTAAAAAATTTTTTTCAATTTTAAAAATAAGTAATTTAATTTATAAGTTTATTTAGTTTATAAGTAGCTGAGACAAAAAAAGCAAATGGTTGTTCTACCATCTTGAAACAGTCTTCTGCAAACTTCTAAAATAATATTTTTCTCTATATTTTAATGCTTTTAATGTGCTCAATACCCAGGAATTTTTATATAAAGCTCTAAATATATAATACCAAATAATACATCAGAGGGTGGGGAGGAGGGTTTGAAATTGAATAGAACTAAGGAAGACTGTAAAGATGGGGGAAAATATTAAGAAAAGTGAACTATCCAAATATAATCCTGTGTCCTCCAGAAATAATATTATTTTAGACACTACCAGCCTGAAAGTTCTGTTTCCAAACTCAAAAAAATGGCTTCTTTGGCCACATTCTCTAGTATTTGCCTGGTACCTATCAGACCCTTGCCTTTGTAGGGAAACATGAGCAGCTTTTCAGGAGCGAGGGGTGGAATGGTAAAGTCCTCCCCAGAGGTAAAGCCAAAGTGCTTTAGCATATTGTGTGAAGATCCCAAGATTGCAGATGTGAACATTTATCCTTGCCTGTGTGATTCTTCTACAGCTGTGATTCCTTCAATTTAGCCATGCTTCCTAAAAATGTCCCTGCCCTTCTTGACGCCCTACCAGAAGAAGACAGATTGGAAACAGCTGAACGGTACTTTTTTACCTTTGGTTACTTTTTCTTTCCTTCCTTTTCTTTTTAAGATTTTATTTATTTATTTGATGGGGGAGAAAGAGAGAGAGAATGAACGAGTGAGAGCACAAGAGCAGGGAGAGGGAGAAGCAGACCCCCGCTGAGCAGGGAGCCTGATGCAGAACTCGATCCCAGGACCTCGGGATCATGACCCAAGCCAAAGGCAGATGCTTAACTGACTGAGCCACCCAGGTGCCCCCATGTTCGGTTTCTAAAGTGGTCCGTTCCGCAAAAATGCACTAGCTGTTGTGAGGGATTTCCAAAGAGCACACAGTGCCGGAGTTTGCAACACAAATGAGCTGAAGCCAACACTGACCCCTACCCCTAGCTACGGAATAGCATGCTATTCTTGGTGGGGAATAGTGGATCTCTGCCGCCTCACATTTGCTGATCCTTAGGTACTCCAGGAGCTCAAGGGAGGGGAGGGCAGAGCTGGTGCTCAATGGACTTGGGTTAGTACTTGAAAGAAGATGGGATTTAGAGAAGCAAAACTATAGGCTTCAAGCCAAACAGCTTATGTTTCATTTTACTGGTGAGCATCCAACAGCCTTGAATCTCCTGTTGCTGTGCCCATTCCAACATTTTTACATGTAAATAATTAGTGAAATCCTAAATATCTGAAGCATATATCCAGTTCTAAGACTTGCCCATGCACACCAACACTTGGCAATACCTACCCTGAGTGTTTGAAGGAAGGTTCAAGTGCCTTCTAGTGAAACCACTATATGAGGACACCAGTGAGGGCGCTGGATGGTACACATCTGCGTGAGGTTCAGAGGAACAAGTCCAGTCTAATGGGGCAATGGGGAGATGACCAGGAAGCCAACACTTAGCTAACCTCTCTTCCACTCAGCACTGATGTGGGACCTATCATGACCCAGTTTCCCCATCTTTGAAATGAGAATAATAGCACCTATTTCTTGCAAGTTGTCAGAGTTACAGGAGATCATGCTGACTCTGATGACGAGGGTGGTAATTATAACAAACATTTACCAAGCAATATCTGTGTGTCCAGCACAATGCTTTGCATGCAGTCTCATTTATCCCCCACGGTGAGGTCTTGCTGTTATCCCCACCTTAGAGACAGGAAACTATTCACAGGAAATTAATGCTTGCCAAGCACCATCATGCAGCTGCTTAGCAGTCATTAGTTTTCAATCATATGGGACTGGAACAGCTCTTGTGTCTTCCAAGGGTACTTTCCATAACAGAACCTTGCTATGCCACTTCTGTGTATCATGGCTGAATGGTCTTGTGCTTTTATTTTTAAAGATTTTATTGATTAATTGATCGATTGATTGATTGACAGAGAGAAAAAGAACACAAGCAGGGGGAGCAGCAGAGAGAGGGGGAGAAGCAGACTCCCCCTGAGTAGGGAGCCTGACAAGGAGCTTGATCCCAAGACCCTGGGATCATGACCTGAGCCAAGGGCAGACGCTCAACCAACTGGGCCACCCAGGCACCCCTGTGTTCCTGCTTTTAATTCCAAATTTTGACACCTTTGTTGATATTGGAAGCATTTCTCTTAGCTGAGCCACTACCAAAATATCCATTCTCTTCTAAAATAGTAGAGTTGGGATCCCTGGGTGGCGTAGCGGTTTGGCGCCTGCCTTTGGCCCAGGGCTTGATCCTGGAGACCCGGGATCGAATCCCACATCGGGCTCCCGGTGCATGGAGCCTGCTTCTCCCTCTGCCTGTGTCTCTGCCTCTCTCTCTCTCTCATAAAAAAAAAAAAAAAAAAATAGTAGAGTTGTTGAAACTAGAAGTGATATTTCCCAGCCTCCCTTGCAAGAAAGTCATCCATTTGACAAGGCCCTGATCCAAGGAATGTGAGATGAGAGATATTCCACTCTCTGAGATATCAGGACCCTTGGAGGAGTGCCTGTATCTCCTCCATGGTCTCAGTCTCTCTCTCTCTCTCTCTCCCCTTTCCTCCAGCTGGAACCTGCAGCAAACAAGCTTTAACCATCAGACAACAAAGCTACAGGCCAGGAGTCAGCAAATTATGGCCCATGGCCAACTCTGGCCACCACTTGTTTTTGTAAATAAAGTTTTATTGGAACATAACCATACCCATTCATGTATGAATTTTTTTTATTCCTTTCATGCTACAAAAGCAGAGTTGCAAAAGAGACTGTATGACCTGCAAAGTGCTTTACAAAAATTTGCTGACCCCTGCTCTAGCAGATAGCAGACCACAGGATAAAAGTCACCTCGATCTCTTTAATTTCTTTTCTTACCAAGTTATTTAGAAATATATTATTTCATTTTTTAGGGATGCCTGGGTGGCTCAGCGGTTGAGTATCCTTTGGCTCAGGGCGCAATCCTGGTCCCGAGATCAAGTCCCATGTTGGGCTCCCTGCGAGGAGTTTGCTTCTCCCTCTGTCTGTGTCTCTACCTCTCTCTCTCTCTTTCTCTCTGTGTGTGTGTGTCTCTCATGAATAAATAAATAAAATCTTAATAAAATAAAAATTGTTTTTTATTCTGTTTATAATGCTTCCTGCCATTGTTGGTGGAAAGCAGTTTATCAGCCTTATTGCTTCTCTTAACATAGACTCAACAAAAGTGGGGAGAACTAACACTGGAAGCCATAAGAATTGGGACTCCTGGGTGGCTCAGCAGTTGAGCGTCTGCCTTTGACTTGGGACATGATCCCGGGGTCTAGGATTGAGTTCTGCATTGGGTTCCTGTGGGGAGCCTGCTTCTCCCTCTTCCTAAGCCTCTGCCTCTCCCTGTGTCTCTCATGAATGAATAAATAAAATCTTAAAAATAAAGGAAGTCACAAGAATTGCAGAACTCTTAAATGATCACAATATTACTCTATTTTATTTTGGGAAGGAAAACCCGTTCCAGCTCAACATCTTCTTCCTTTTCAGTGAGCTCTGCGAACAGAATATAGAAGTTATGTTGACTCCAGAAATGATTGAAGCAGAATTCCCTATGTTGGACCACAAGGACACCAAAAAGGAGAAGTAAGTCTATGCCTTAGGCAAAGGCAGCCTTTTGATAGAATTTGTCCTACATGAAGTAGAGAATTGTCATGTTGTCTAAATCTAAATATCTCAGGCTTTAAAAAAGGAGAGGTTTGTGTGTATCTTATTTTATGCACTATTACGTTCTCTCAAATGTGGTTGGCAAGTAAATATTTAAAAACTGAACCTAGTTTTCCCACTTGCTTATCATCTAATTTCAGAGGTGTGTTTGTTATTGATAACTGAATAAGTTAAGGAACTGGGCTGGTATAAGGAACCTGGGCTCTGGAGCCAGAGGAGACCTGCGGCCAAGTCTCAGCCCCACCATTTATGACCTGTGAGATCTCCAGCCAAGTTGCTTCCCTCACTAACTGAGCTTCAGAGTCTTCATTTATGCCCTACACAAAATAGTCTCCCTCACAGGCAGTGTGAGGTTTAAATGAGATATTAGTGCCAGGATGTCCAGCCAGTTGCTTGATGTGAAATAGATGCTCAGCAAACATATATGCTTCCCCTCCCCCTCTCCATCAAGGGCCAAAGAGCTAAGCAAACACATCATCATCATCCCTCAAAAAATTGGTTTCAATGAATATGGTTGTAATGGAAATAACCACATTATAGTTCCCATGGCTTATCAGTTTGAAATTCCAGATAGGCTTTTAAAACTTCTTTTTCTTTTAAAAAAAATACCTTTTTTATTACTAAAAAATCAGAAATACAGAAAAATATTTAAAAAGGTTGCTTGGAAAAATAAAATAAAATAAAATAAAAAAATAAAAAGGTTGCTTGGCTGCTCAGTTGTAGAGCATGTGACTTTTGTTCTCAAGGTTCTAAGTTTGAACCCCACATTGGGTGTAGAGATTAAAAGATAAAATCTTAGACTTTTTTAAAAGATTTTTGCAAAGATTTTGTTTATTTATTTATTTATTTGAGAGAGAGAGAATGAGAGAGCACAAGCAGGGGAAGTGGCCAGCAAAGGAGAGGGGGAAGCAGACTCCTTGCTGAGCAGGGAGCCTGACACAGGGCTGGATCCCAGGACCCCAAGGTCATGACCTGAGCCAAAGGCAGATACTTAACTGACTGAGCCAGGCAGGCTCCCCTTAAAAATTTTTTTTTAATTAAAAATTTAAAAATAAAAACAATAATGCCACCCAGAGGCAATAACTTGTACATTCTGATGCTAAGTCTTCCAAATATTTACTTGATATATATATTTAATATATATAATATGATAATGTATATTAATGTTAATACAATTATATTAATTACATATTATTACATGTTTTGACAAAGTTTAATCATTTTATTCATATTGTTTTATCTTCTGCACTTTTATTTAGCAATATACTATGAACATATTTATAAATATAGGTATATATAGCTATATATCCTTATATTTCACCATAATTTATTTAACCAACCCTTTTCTGATGAACATGTAAACTCTTTTCAGTGTTTTGTTGTTACCAATAGTGCCATAATTCTTCACATACTTATTAGGAGTTATTTCCTCAAGATAAATTTCTAGAAACATAAATGCTAGATCAATGTGCATATTAAGATTTTATTGTATACGGTTTAATTGCCATTCAGTGTACATCAACATACCTCCTACCAGCAGAGGTCATGACTGTCCACATTCAAATGCCCTAAATAATGTGGAAAACTATCATTTTTTTCTTCTTTAGCAATAGGATTGATTTACAAAGGACCTTCTCATTATTTTAACTTTAACTTCTGTGTTTACAAATGAAATTATAAATTTGAGCCCAGGTGGCTCAGTGGTTTAGCTCTGCCTTCAGCACAGGGCATGATCCTGGGGTCCCGAGATCGAGTTCCACATCAGGCTCCCTGCATGGAGCCTGCTTCTCCCTCTGCCTGTGTCTCTACCTCTCTGCCTCTCTGTTTCTCATGAATAAATAAATACAATCTTTAAAAAAAAGAAATTACAAATTTTCCTGTGCTTACCAATTACTTTTCTTCTTTAATGAAGGACTTACTTTGTCTTTTCTGTAGGAAGCTTTATCTATTTCTTATTCATTTATGAGTCTCTCATACATTAAGGATAATTACCCTTTCTTAGATATGTTATAAATATCTCAGTTTGTCTTATAACTTTGGAGTGGTTTGTGGAGGCCCTTCCTTTTCTGAAAGGGATTCTCCCCACATATCTTAAAGTAGTATGGGCTTCCTTTGGCTTGTTTGTGATGGTTTTAGAGGCCTTCAGGAACCAGCACTTCTCAGAAAACTGATTAGCGGTTTCTAGGAAAAGAAAATTTAGGAAATAAAAACATTAAATAGAATTTCAGTGAGCCTCTGTCTGCTTTGATCAGGTAATTACCAATAAAATATCATGTTATACTACGTAACACATAAACCCCCATAGGCCTCAACAGATAGATGCACTTTGCATTGCATTTTGTTTTAGATTTCAAACAATAGACTGAGACTTTTAAATAAAAACCTTTTTTTTTCTATTTCAAAACTTACTCCCCCAAAAATAATGCTTGCCATGTGAATGGAATAATATCCAATACCCTCTCTGCTCACATGTGCTCTTAAATGTGGCTTTCACCCTTTATACTACAGAGCAAATGTTGAACACCACTTGATTATAAACTTATTATTTTTTTTAAAGACTTTATTTATTTAGTCATAAGAGAGGCAGAGAAAGAGGCAGAGACACAGGCAGGGGGAGAAGCAGGCTCCATGCAGGGAGACTGACGTGGGACTCAATCCCGGGACTCCAAAATCACACCCTGGGCTGAAGGCAGATGCTAAACCACTGAGCCACCCAGGCGTCCCTCAAATTATTACTAAATGAAATAAGTTATTACTTTATGTATTCACCCAAATGGTATTTTTTATGTATTTCCCACAAAAATAAACTAACAGTGAATTCTAAGCATTTCCTGCACGACAAATTAGCTTCTAATTTTTTCAAAACACAGATACGTTCTACCCACTTTCAATAGACATATCATGGCATTTTCAATTCATCCACTTTTCAGTTTAAATTATTTTATGTACATTTTTTCAGGTCAAAATTATCAACATAATTATCATTTTCTTGGCTGAAGAATATTCCAACAGGTTGATAGCCACTGGATGGTTTTGGAAAGTTCCATTGATTCAGAAATTCTCTTCAGCTCATATCAAGCATTATCCGATGCTCAGTTTTGTCTTCTGTGTCCGTATTCATTCCCTTTCCTCACCTTTTCAGCCTCAGCCAAAAGCCACCAGCATCCTTGCTGTCAGACACACACACAACCAGAGCTTGGATAGAACAAAAAGAACATATCAGTGATGTTTCATTTCCCATGAAGGCTATTTGGTCTTTGGAAAATTCTGTTTTTGTGGATGCAAAGAATCATCCCTCCGTGCCTGTGTAATTAACTCAAGAGATTCTTTTCTGTCCTGGTGATGATCTCAGCCACCTCAAGACCCACTAAAGCGAATCATGTAAAATATCCAAGAAACTGCGAGAGTGATGATTTCCACAGGATCACTCAACCATTAGTATCTTTAAAGGGAGACATGACCCATATATGTTTAAAGTTGCTTCCATTGAATGACACCAATTAATATTTTTATGACACGCATCAGGGGACATTTTAATTCTTCATTTTCAGATATTTCTGCTTGTTCAAAACTGCCAGGCATTTGCCGGCACTTTACATTTCACCCTGTTTAGAAAATGTTCCAGAAGTACTTGAGATTATATAATATTCTCCCATCTAGGCAGATGATATAGCTGAGCTCACAATCTTCAGACATCTGTCCTTTCAGCCAAATGCACCCCTCAGTTCCTTCCCAGATATCTGGAAAGTTCTACCCAGTAACCCCCTTGCCACACCCAGCAAAGGTCCAGGCACCACTCAGTCCAGGTACAGAATACTTGCTCTTGATTCCCCCACTTCTGGAGCCACGTCAGACTCACAGTTATTACAGGTCTACTTTATTTGCAGACATGAAGAAGCAACTAGTACTGACTGAACATTTAGAAGACACCATGCTAAGATGTCTATGGGTAGTTTTTCATGTCACCTTTTTGACAACATGGAGAGAGGGAATGACCACTGTCCATCAGGAAACAGAACCCGAGTTAGGGAACTTGGTCATGCTAAGTAATTCTTGTAGCAATGGATGGAACTGGAGGGTATTATGCTGAGTGAAATAAGTCAATCAGAGAAAGACAATTGTCATATGTGGAATATAAGAAATAGTGTAAGAGACTATAAGGGAAAGGAGGGAAACTGAGTGGGGAAAAATTAGAGAGGAAGATATACTCTGAGAGACTCCTAACTGGGAAACAAAGGGTTGTAGAAGGGGACGTGGGTGGGGGGGAAGGGGTGACTGAGTGACAGGCATTAAGGGGGGCACTTGATGGTATGAACACTGAGTGTTATACGATATGTTGACAAATTGAATTTAAATTTTTAAAAAATTAAGAAAAGAATTCGTATAGCTAAGATCAGAAGCCAGGTTTGAATCACAACAGCCAAGTGTTTTCACTGGAAACTAAATTATCACTAAATATTGTGTAAATATATATATGTATGATACCAATCATATATAAAAACATAAAACAAGTCCTCCAGCCTTTCACTGAACCCTTGCAATCCTAAACCAGCATCTGGGCGTGGATGGGTGACCGGCGCTGTCACCAAGTATCCTAATGTGTCCTTGTTGGGTGTTTGATATGCAGAGAGGCCAAAGAACAAGCACAGCCAATGGAGAAGGCAGGAGAAAAGGTGCTGGAGGAGATGAAGACTCTGCGGGGCAAAGCTCTCAACTCCTACCTGATTCTAGAATAAAAATCTCCAGTGTCCATTCCTCTTGTTGGCTTTCCGCCAGTCGCTGTGGTCCTCTGAGTTCATTTACATTCCAGCCATTTTCAGAATTAAACTTTCTAGAGGATCAACCTGAAATGTGGATAATGTATATATTTTTAAGTGATAATTTTTCTTTTTAAAAATAAAATGTCCCTAGTGTGATAGCAGTGTTTGAAGCTTCTTGGTCCAAGGTTCAGTGCTGTCACAGAGACTTCTGGAACAAGCTTCCAGCCACCCACTGTGTGGAGAGACCAAGAGCCAAGAGCCAGTGCTGACCAGCATCCCTGAGAGCCTTTTGTAGGTATGGTACATACGAGGAGGGGGGGAGCAGAGGTAGGAGGAGCCAGAGGGGGGCTGCTCTCTCCCTTCTGCATAGAAGCAGCCCCTCAGCCCTTGAGCATCACAGCCCTGGTGAGGACACTGGCTCCCCAGGCATGTATGTGACAGCACACACTCATGAGCATGGACTGGAAATGGAGGGGGACACTACTACAGGTGACTCGAGCTTGCAGATCCATTTGGAAGTAACTGGAAAATATCCCTCTGGAAACTCTCAGAAACACTTGAGGCAGAAGGTCATTGCCAAGGGGTCAGGAGTCTCTGTGAACACATCAGTGAAAACCAGGCATTTCGATTGTATATGTTAACAGGATTCCATTTGTACAAGCTGGAAAGACTGATGGCACTAGGGTTATATGATAACCTATAATTATCCAAGGACATTAGGATGTATTCTCTTCATCCCTTTTTTTTTTTTTTTTTTGTGCATACATTTAAGTAGCCGATAGCAGACTATATGCACAGTTTTAAAAGGGCTCCTCTTTAACTCATTGATTCTGACGTTTTTTTCTGGGATTTTTTTTCCATCATAAAACCAAAACCCTTTAGGGACAGGACTCCAGCTACGGTATGTTTGAGGCAATTACTTGCATTAGATAATTACATGTTGTTAATGACCATTTGGTCATTGTCAGTATAATAGATACACAAGTGTGCTTCAGTCTGTAAAACCCATTTCTTTTTTTTTTTTTTTTGACTTTTTATTTATTCATGAGAGACACACACAGAGAGAGGCATAGTCATAGAGGGAGAAGCAGGCTTCCTGTGGGGAACCAACCTGGGACTTGATGCCAGAACCCCCCGATCAAGAACTGAGCCAGAGGTAGATGGTCAACCACTGAGCCACCCAGGTGCCCCGGGCTCAGGGCTAGTTATGTGGCTCTGAACCTGGGCTCCTGTCAGTGTATATATTTATATCCATCTCAGTTTCCCCATCTATAAATAAGGAACAGTTTCTTCTGCTTCTCCCCCTGCCTTCCCAGGCTCTATCTGATGGCAGTGGGCCTTCTGAAAGATTGCATGCCTGTGTTGGGGACCTGGTGCCACCTGGTGGATGCCACAAGAAAGGCCTCATCTGCTTCCCAAATACTCTGTAGCCCGAGATTCCCACCATGAAACAAACCAACTTCCAAAGATAGTAGCCTCTCTATGCTTTGCTTCCTTTTTTCAGACCACCTTTAGATGGGAAAAGGCAAGGAAACCTTATATGTATTGTTTTCCACGATCAACCCCATTAGAAAAAGTTTCTTCAGTAGAATCACTGACATCATGAAGTTTGGGGACTTCCTATCAGATCAGTTAGCCAGGTTCTACAGGGATTATGGATATAGTCAAAGGTTGGCTGCGTGAATGAGGAGCTCAGGGTTAAACAGTGGTCTCTCAAGACCTGCCAGCTCCTTCTCTCTTGTGTTTACTCGGATTATCTCAGCTTTTCCCTCTGAAGCCAGAGAAATAGAAAACCATAGAACCTTAGGGTAAGTCACTACCATTGCTTCATTTTACAAGTAATTATAATTGCTTCCTTCTTTAGGGATTTCAGTTTCTGAAGTATTTTCTCAATGATCCTCACAATGTTCTGAGACACACAGACTGCCTGTTATGGAGACATATATGGGGAAACTTGAGGTCCAAAGAGGTTCATGGACTTGCCCAATTAACAGAAGAGCCAGGTTTGGACAGAACCGGGACTGCCTGATTCTGAATCCAGTGTTTTCTATACCACATGAAAATCAATGGGAGTTTTACAGTTTTGTTTTTTTTTTTTAGATTTATTTATTCATGAGAGACAGAGAGAGGCAGAGACAGAGGCATTGGGAGAAGCAGCCCCCTGTAGGGAGCCTGATGTCGGACTCAATCCCAGGACCCTGGAATCATGCCCTGAGCCAAAGGCAGACACTAAACCACTGAGCAACCCAGATGTCCTACAGTTTTAATATTTCTTTATTTTTTATTTAAATGTTCAGATTTGGGGTTTTTGAGCATCACATAATGATATTTATATTTTACTTAATTATTTGTTCTTTAAAATTTGTAATGTGGAAAAAGCAAAAATGAGAAAATTTCCTGGCCCTAAAATCAATCAGTTTGGATCTAAAGAAATCAGACAGTAGGGACACCTGGGTGGCTCAGCGGTTAAAGCGTCTGCCTTCAGTTCAGGGCATGATCCTGGAGTCCCGGGATCAAGTCCCACATCGGGCTCCCTGCATGGAGCCTGCTTCTCCCTCTGCCTGTGTCTCTGCCTCTCTCTCTGTGTCTCTCATGAATAAATAAATAAAATCTTTAAAAAAAAAAAGAAATCAGACAGTATGTTTACTCCACAAGGACAGTAGCTACTTTTATGTGTCCCCAGCATACAACAAGATGTTTGGTACAACACAGGCTCTCAATAAATGTTTGTTGAATCAAATAATATGAAGGAAATATGAACAGTGTCTAATATCCATTTACATTCTCACAGACATGTAGGTTTATAGAGTGTATTTGCTATAGAAAAAAGTAGGAGTTGAATATAATAGATAAATTTAGAATCTAGAACATGGGCAGCCCCGGTGGTGCAGTGGTTTGGTGCCGCCTGCAGCCTGGGGTGTGATCCTGGAGACCTGGGATTGAGTCCCACATCGGGCTCCCTGCGTGGAGCCT
Source organism: Vulpes vulpes (assembly GCF_048418805.1). NCBI lineage: Eukaryota > Metazoa > Chordata > Mammalia > Carnivora > Canidae > Vulpes > Vulpes vulpes. The sequence goes on along the minus strand of NC_132784.1, from coordinate 10,481,338 downwards.
GCTTCTCCCTCTGTCTGTGTCTCTGCCCCTCTCTCTCTGTGTCTATGAATAAAAAAAATAAAATCTTAAAAAAAAATCTAGAACATAAGAGATAGAAGGATATAGAACATCATCTAATCCTACCCTGGTAAATATGGGTATGTCTCTGCAAATAGGTCTTTTTTTTTTTTTTTAAGATTTATTTATGATAGACAGAGAGAGAGAGAGAAGCAGAGACACAGGAGGAGGGGGAAGCAGGCTCCATGCCGGGAGCCTGACATGGGACTCGATCCCGGGACTCCAGGATCGCGCCCTGGGCCAAAGGCAGGCGCTAAACCACTGAGCCACCCAGGGACCCCCTATGTCTCTGCAAATAGCAAGTCTGTGTAATCTCCTTGTCCTTTATTAAACAAGGTGGAAATAACAATATTAATTTTATGGGGTGGTTGTGGGGTTAAATGAGATGATACTGTCAATGATCCACAGTAAATATTAGCTATTATTAGCATCTTAGTATTTATTTGTTGAGGGAATGAAGCTGAGTCCTTACCTACTACCCAACCTTCCTCAATTCCCCTTGCCACCCTCTACTATCATCTCTCATGCTCCAATGGCTAAGCTGAGAACTGCACATAGAAGAGAATCTTCCAGATGGTGAGGAGGATGAAACATTGCACTAAAGAACACTAAGTCTCTCTCTTCAAGCAGGGTTTGGGAATATGAGTTTAGGTTAATATTTAAAGAATGTGAATGGTTGGGATGTGGGCCTCCTTGAAAGTGGGTAATGGACTGATTGCCTCATTGGTCTCTCATGTCCCTTCCAAAGATGGAGTACTTCATCTTGGGTCTCTGTCCAGATTTTGTAGCCTTCCCCTTCCTGGTCAAATCATAGGCCATTTCCCCTCCTCCTAGTAAATGGCATCACGGAGAGGGGTTCATTTTGAAGGCAAGGAGAACTATCTCTTCTAGAGGACATCCAGAAGGTCCCTTTAACTAGGAGGCAGCCGCTTCCAAGGTGAAGAGCCCATGACACCTCTCCCCTAAATCCAGTCAGAGCAAGTAAACACCTTACCCAAAGGCTGTTGGTCAACAGGAGACCAGGGACCAATAGTTTGTCTTCTAAAAGATAAACCAAGCTAGGGTACTTGGGTGGTTCAGTAGATTAAGTATCCAACTCTTGATCTCAGCTCAGGTCTTGATCTCAGGGTCATGAGTTCAAGCCCTGCATTGGGCTCCATGCTGGACATGAAGCCACTTTAAAAAAAAAAAAAAAAAAGGCTTAGCTAATCTGATCCTTTCTCTCAGGAATCTGAACCAGGAAGTTAAAAAGATACTGAACAACTTAGCAACAGAAGCTGGATGGTGGGGATCCCTGGGTGGCTCAGTGGTTTAGTGCCTGCCTTTGGCCCAGGGCATGATCCTAGAAACCCGGGATCGAGTCCCACATCGGGCTCCCTGCATGGATCCTGCTTCTCCTTCTGCCTGTGTCTCTGCCTCTCTTGTGTGTGTGTGTGTGTGTGTGTGTGTGTGTGTGTGTGTGTGTCTGATGAATAAATAAATAAAATCTTAAAAAAAAAAAAAAGCTGGATGGTTATAAAACAGAGAAGTTGTATGGGACAGTAGTGATGGATCCTGAGCAACTGAACTTAGGAAGCAGTAAAGATGTGGGTTATAGTGTTTGGAAAACGCAAGAAATAAAGCAGAGACTACAAGAGGCAAGTCAGGACAGAACCCAAGCATGCTTTTCCCTGAGCTGCCCCAATCCCAGCCAGTCTCAATATGGGGGGCCCCCCTATAACAACCCCTTTTTCTTAAATTTTTTTTTAATTTTATTATTTATGATAGTCACAGAGAGAGAGAGAGAGGCAGAGACACAGCAGAGGGAGAAGCAGGCTCCATGCACCGGGAGCCCGATGTGGGATTCGATCCCGGGTCTCCAGGATCGCGCCCTGGGCCAAAGGCAGGCGCTAAACCGCTGCGCCACCCAGGGATCCCCACAACCCCTTTTTCTTAAGAAGAGAATCTGTTGCCTAATACCAAAGAGCCTAATCAGACCTCAAGACTTGGCCAAGGCATGGGCAGAGAGGTCTGGTGTCACGTTCCTCAATAGCAGTGGCTTCAAAAAAAATGTTTCATTTCAGATGCTCCGTTTGCAAGAAGTGTGTTAAAGCCATTGTGAGAAGACTTTATTTTTTTTAAGATTTTATTTATTTATTCATGAGAGACACAGAGAGAGAGAGAGGCAGAGGCATAGGCAGAGGGAGAAGCAGGCTTCTCACGGGAAGCCCCCTTGATCACAGGACCCCAGGACCATGACCGGAGGCAAAGGTAGATGCTCAACTGCTGAGCCACCCGGGTGTCCCATAACAAGACTTTAGAGGAAGCAGTGCAAAAACAAAGATCTTGAGATGTATACAGAAGGCTGTCAGATGATGCTTACTCCCCCAGTAACCAACAGTATAAGCGCTTACACACACACATACACAGAGACACAGGCAGAGGGAGAAGCAGGCTCCATGCAGGGAGCCCGATGTGGAACTCAATCCTGGGACTCCAGGATCAGGCCCTGGGGCTGAAGGCAGCGCTAAACCGCCAAGCCACCCAAGGCTGCCCGATAAATCTCATCTTGACTCACAGTGCTGTTTACCTCCACCACAAATCAAGCTAGACCAGCAGAGAGGCTAACAAAAGGTGACTTGGTTACTACCTACATCAGCTGTTCACATTATGACCACAAGCAGGAGGACCACCAACGAACAGACATATAAGCAAACATCTTTGTTTCTCTTTCCATTCTTCCTACCAAAAGAGAAAGCCTGAGGAAAAGAGAAAGCTATGGGAAAGAGAGCAGACCACACATCCCCACTCCAAGCTGTTGGAGACAGAAGTCTAGTCTACACTGGGGATGACATGCTGACATGGTAGAGGTAACCTTGTGTCAAATATGGGATTGAAGTTTTAAGACACAAAATGAGTGAGGGGCACCTGGCCCTCAGGTGCAGCTCAGTCGGTTGAGTGTCTGCCTTTGGCTCAGGTCATGATCCCAGGGTCCTGGGATTGAGCACCCTGCATCTGGCTCTCTGCTTGGTGGGTAGCCTGCTTCTCCCTCTCCCTCTGCTTGCCACTCTGTCTGCTTATGCTCTCTCTCTGTGTTAAATAAACAAATAAATAAAACCTTTTAAAAAAATAAAACACACAATGAAACTGAGTCTTAACCAAAATGATACTTGTAACTGATATTGACTGACAAATTATAGATTTGGACTGTGCATCATTAGGGGTGCTCACTAGTAGGCAGGAAATCAGATGGTTTAAATACAGTTGGTAGCAATTACTGGGAAAATAAATTCATTTCATTTATCCCTCGATGAGCTGATACTACTCAAACTATCCACATTATAGTCAACACCAGAAATCCCAACTTCTGACTCAAACAGAATGATAGTCAGTGGACAAATAGGATCCTGAAAGTGAAAAACGGGGGTGTTCAGTGCACCCTAGGAGAGGGTTCCAGGATCTAATTTGGTCTCTGTGGGTCAGAATTACAATATACAGCTTGCCATGTTAAAGTTTTGAAAAAGCATGTTGTCTATTGTGGCAATAAGTGAAGCTGGTACCTCTGAAAATAAAATATTTTTTAAAAGATTTTATTTATTTATTCATGAGAGACACAGAGAGAGAGAGAGAGAGAGAGAGAGAGAGAGGCAGGGACACAGGCAGGGGGAGAAGCAGGCTCCCTGCAAGGAACCTGACGTGGGACTCAATCCCGGTACTCCAGGATCACGCCCTGGGCTGAAGGCAGGCACTAAACCACTGAGCCACCCAGGAATCCCCAAGAAAATATTTTATATTAAAATAATATCGACATCTTCAGGGTGGAGTTAAATTGAAAATAATACAATTCTATGATATTTTTTCTGGGTCTGCCCCTGAAGTAGTCTCTGTGCTATAGCCTACCCCCAATATCAACAGAATAGTCTAACATGTACCCAAAGCACCTAGATTTGAGTCTCCAATACAGTTCCCCAGTAGACACCAAGGAGTCTTGGAAAGTTTCTGATTCTATATCTTGGAGCAAGGATAATTCAAATGGGTCTGGAGCATCACTTTGTTGCCAGAAAGTATGCCTCCAAAATGATCCAGGGCAATTAAGGGATAAAGGAGCTGGTTAAAAGGGCTCCTCTTGAGCAAATTGTCACAATTATGGCATTAGAAAGAAATCAATAGTTCTCTGCACAACCCTATGAGGTACACTATAAAAAGGAAAAGAGAAAAAAAGGCACATACAATTTTTTAATGATGTTTATAGTATAATGCTGACAAAGCCAAACTATATGTATACTATATTCAAGTTTTGGTCAACATCAAAATTTCATCATTGCAAATCAAATAGCTAAAAGATCAATTGCAATCCTGGCAGAGGATGCAAAATCTCATCAATTCTACTCAGGCAATGAAAAATTATGGAATATTTACTATTTTTAAGAAAACACTACAGGGGCCCCTGGGTGGCTCGGTTGGTTGAACATTGACTCTTGGTTTCACCTCGGGTCATGAGCTCAGGGTTGTGGGATCAGGCCCCATGTCAGGCTCCCAGCTCAGCAGGATGTCTGCTTGAGAATCTCTCTTTCTCTTCCTCTCCCTATCCCTCTGCCTTTCTCTCTCTCTCTCTCTCTCTCTCTCTCTCTCTCTCTCAAATATTTTTTAAAACCACATAGGTTTGGAAAGTCCAATTATCTCCACAGAGACTTAACCTAATAAACGCAAACTCAGGATGAATTGTCCTGGAAGTCATTCTGAACCCCAACCTGGTCAAGAATATACCACTCAAAGTTCAACCCAGAACACTACAGTGTGCAGTTCCTTAACAGGATGGTTCTGTGCCTCAGGGTTGGGAGACTACATTTGTAATATCAGGATGAATAAAAGAATCTACCTGAATTGATATTTTGGTGCTGGTTAGGTTACCTGTAATAACAAGCTTCATTCCACGGTTTTATATGTAGTTCAATTACAGATGTTTAAACATGTAAGAGAATCTGTTACATTTATGTGACAATTTTATTAGATTTACAAGAGTTGCTTAAGGGTTTAGGAAGATTTTGCTTATTAGATTTGATAGGCTACATTTGGGGGTAATATATTTAAAGAATCAGCTAAATTAAATTTGAAAGTGTGGTTTGAAATGTCTTTTTTTTTTTTTGGTTTGAAATGTCTAAGGGAATTTGATCAATTAAGTACAGGAGTGGTATGGTATAATTAAGGAAGATTTTATCTGTAAAGCCCATGGTTAATTGAAAGTTAATGAAAGAACAAGTAGAAAAAATTCCTAATTTTAAAAAAAGTACTAGATTTATTAATAATAAGATAATACTGTAAATTGAGGTTCTAGGTTTAAGAGACATGGGATAGTTAAGCTTGCTGTTTTAATCAACTAAATAATAATTAAAACACAAATCACTTTTAAGTATTCCTATCATGTCCAAAAGGCCCCCAGACATCTTTTTTTATGAAGAAAGAGAGAAGCTAAGTAGACCAATAACAAGTAAGGAGATTAAATCAGTGATTTAAAATCTCCCCACAAAAATATCTCCAGAGCTGATGGTGAATTTTACCAGATATTTAAAGAAGAGATAATACTAATCTTTCTCAAACTTTTGCCAAAGACTTAAGAAGGAGGAACACTTCCTAACTCATTCTGTGGGTCAGCATTACCCTAATACCAAGGCCGGACAAACATACTACAAGGAAAATTCAGCAAATATCCCTTATGAACACTGATGCAAAAGCCCTCAATGGAATACTAGTAAACTAAATTCAGCAGCACATTAAAAGGATTATACACCATGACTGAGTAGGATTTATTCCTGCAATGCAAGGACAGCTCAACATATGAAAATAGACCAACAGGGCAGCCTGGGTGGCTTAGCGGTTTAGTGCCGCCTTTGGCCCAGGGCATGATCCTAGAGACCTGGGATGGAGTCCCACGTTGGGCTCCCTACATGGAGCCTGCTTCTCCCTCTGCCTGTGTCTCTGCCTCTTTCTCTCTCTCTCTCTCTCTGTTTCTCATGAATGAATAAATAAATAAATAAATAAATAAATAAATAAATAAATAAATATTAAAAAAAGAAAATAGCCCAACATAATACACCATACTAAAAAAATACAACAAAAACCCCAATTGATCATCTCAACTGAAGCAAAATTTGACAAAATTCAACACTCTTGCATGAAAAAGACACTCAACTGTTACAAGGTGGAGGAGAGTCAGTAACATATCCCCCAAACTGAGAAGACACTTTAATACCAAAATGCAAAGCAAGCCACTCCATATCATTTACACACCTTTATTTAGGATAACTTACTGACAAGGGCAATCCAGAGGGTTGGCCACCACAGCCAATCCAGGTGGCCCTGAGCTGTTATTCTCCACCCATCCTCTGCCAGGCCCTGACTGCAACACGTAGCTTTTATAAAACGAGGGGTATGGTGGTGAGGTCCTAAGGTTGCTATCTAAAGTGGTGCCACCTGTGTGCCTGACTGGCCCTCTACTGGTTATCTAAAGTGGCATCATCTGTGCCAAGATGGAGAGCCAAACAAAGATGGAGTCAGTGTTGCCAGCACTCCTACACTCAACAAACTAGGAATTGAAGTAAAACTGCCATAGGAAAACCCACACCAAACATCATACTTGATGGCAAGAGACTGAAAGCTTCTCCTCTAAGATCCAGAACAAAACAAAGATGCCTGCTTTCCTGGATTCTATTTAACATAGTACAGAAGTTCTAGCCAGAACAATTCAGTTAGGCAAGGAAAAAAAGGAAAAGACATGCAATTGGAAATGAAGAAGTAAAATTAGCTCTGCTCACAGATGATATGATATATAGAAAACCCTAAAAATTCCCCACACACAAAAATTGTCAGAGTTAATAATTGAACTTAGCAAAGTAGCAGGAAACAAAATCAACACACAAAATTCAGGCACTGTACACTAACAATAAACAATCTGAAAAGTAAATTATGAAAATAATTCCATTTATAATAGCAACAAGAAGAACAAAATATTAAAATTAACTAAAAAGATGAAAGACATAATGAAAACTACAAAACATTGCTGAAAGAAATTAAAGAAGACATAAATAAATGGGAACACATCCCATGTTCATGAATTGAAAGATTTCATATTGTTAAAATGTCAGTACTACCCAAAGCAATCTACAAGGATCCCTGGGTGGCTCAGCAGTTTAGTGCCTGCTTCAGCCCAGGGCGTCATCCTGGATCAGGCTCCTTGCTTGGAGCCTGCTTCTCCCTCTGAGTCTCTCTGCCTCTCTCTGTGTGTCTCTCCTGAATAAATAAAATCTTTAAAAAAAAAAAAAAAAGCAATCTACAGATCCAGTGCAATCCCTAACAAAATCCCAATGATATTTTTTAACAGAAATAGAAAAACCCATCCTTAAATTCATAGGGAATCTCAAGGAATCTGAGACAGCCAAAACAATCTTGCAAAAGAAAAACAAAGTTGAAGGACTCACACATCCTGATTTCAAAGCTTACTATGAAGCTACAGTAATCAAAACAGTATGGTACCAGCATGACAGATGAATAGAACAGAATACAGAGTCCAGAAGCAAATCTTTGTCTATAAAGCCAAATGATTTTTGGCAAAGGTGCCAAAACCATTCAATGAGGACAGGACAGTCTTTTCAACAAATACAGCTGGGCAAACTGGATATCCACATGCAAAAGAATAAAATTGAACCCTTACTTAACACAGTATAAAAAAATTAACTCAAAATGGATCAAAGACCTAAATGTAAGACCTAAAACTGTAAAACTCTTAGAAGAAAACATAATTGCTGTATTGTTATAGGGCTTCATGATGTGGGATTTGGCAATGATTTTTTGGATATGACACCAAAGGCATAAGCAACAAGAGGAAAGAGACAAATTGGACTTCATGAAAATTTTTTAAACTTTGTAAAAAAAAAAATCAAATAACAATGTCCACCAAGTAAAAAGATAACCAATAGAATGAGAGAAAATATTTGCAAATCACATCTCATAAGGGATCAACATCCAGAGTCTCTTGAGAACTCTTAAAACTCAACAACAAAAACAATTAAAAATGGGCAAAGTACTTGAATAGACATTTCTCCAAAAAAGATATATGATGATCAATAAGCACATGAAAAGATGCACAATATCACTAATCTTTAAGAAATTGGAAATCGAAACTATGAGATACTATCTCACACCCACTAGGAGGATGGCTGCTATCAAAAAATCCCAGAAAACAGCAAGTCTTGGTGAGTATATAGAGAAATTGGAGCCCTGGTGCACTGTCAATGAGAATGTAAATGGTATAGTTTTTTTTTTTTTTGTTTTTTTTTTTTTTTTTGAGGAATTGCCATTCCTCAAAAAGGAAAAAAAAAAAAAGCATTACCATTTCATTTCTGGGTCTAATTTAAAAGATTTGAAAGCAGGGTCTCAAAGAGATATTTATATACCCATACTCATAACAGCACTATTCACAATAGCCAAAAGGTGGAAGCAATTCAATGTCTATCAACTGATGAATGGATAAACAAAATATGGTGCATACATACAATGGAATATTTTTCAGCCTTAAAAACAAAGGAGGAAAAAAAAAAAAAAACAAAGGAGGGGATCCCTTGGTGGCGCAGCGGTTTGGCGCCTGCCTTTGGCCCAGGGCGCGATCCTGGAGACCCCGGATCGAATCCCACGTCGGGCTCCCGGTGCATGGAGCCTGCTTCTCCCTCTGCCTATGTCTCTGCCTCTCTCTTTCTCTCTGTGTGACTATCATAAATAAATAAAAGAAAAAAAAAAGGAAATCCTGTCACATGCTATAACATGTATAAAACTTAAGGACATTATGCTAAGTTAAATTACCCAGTCAGAAAAAAGACAAATACTGTATGTTTCCACTTATATGAGATACTTAGTCAAAATTATAGACACAAAAAGTACAACAGTGGTTGTCAAGGTTTAGGGGGCAGGAAACATGGGGAGCTATTAAGTACAGAGCTTCAATTTTACAATTTGAAAAGAATTATAGAGTTGTCTGGTAGTGATAGTTATACAGCATTTTGAATGTATATACAAAGACCACTGAACTGTATACACTTAAAAATAGGATGATAAATACGTGTTTTACCACAATGGAAAAAAAAAAAACAACCACCAAATTCCCTATCCCTATATTTATTTCCTTTTTATACCCTAATCTACTCCCAATCATGCACCCATTGCATGACTGGGACTCTCAAGCTTCACTGCATCCTCTAGGATGCTTGGTCTACCGTCAGCAAATTCCACATACCTTCACCTCCTTCTCTGAACATTTGCTTCTCTTGCTTGTTTTCACCAAAGCTTGGCTCTCTTCCATGAGGACACCCTAGCTCTCTCAAGTGAAATCATTTTCTTCTTTTATTTCTTCTTTTTTTCTTTCTTCTTCCCCGTGCTCTCTGGAAATCAGGATAGAGTTGGTGTCCTCTTTGCCCCCATGGCCATTTCCTTCACAAACCCCAACTCCTGTGAAACACGTGCCATCAAACTATTCCAGCCTTGCTACAGTGATCCACCAACCCCCTCATCACTCTCCCTCCTTCTTGAATTATTTTAGCACCTGGACTTTGTGTTCTTCACCACTGTCCTTTTCACCATTCTTGCCAATTTCAACGTTGGCAGAGACAATCCACCCAACATCTTGGCCTCTTGTAGCTGAGCCTCTGGTTTTGATGGTACTTGAGACATAATTTCTGGAAGTAACTGAGGGATAACATGGAAAGGTCAATGCCACTGAAGGAAGTATTTATTATTTACTTTTCCTGAGAGAAGGGAGCACACCATGCCATGTGGGGCCACATGGGAGGTACTAGGGTCAGTCAGGAAGCAGAAGGGGGAAGCAGAAAACATGGCCCAGAGCCTCTACTGAGGTTTCCATGGGAAGGAATGGTGAGGCAGAATAGGGAAGTTTGAAGAAGTTTAGGATTGGATAGTTTCAATAATTTTGGTGGGTTCTGGGCTTATAGGGGTGGTCTCCAGTTGTCCAGATCATTTAAAGCAGGGGAAATATTGGCTTGGCATGTGAGACTTAAAGGAGGTGATTAGGGATAAGGTCTCTAGATTGGTTGGTTTGTCATATGAAAGGTATTCTTGCAGTAGAAGTGAGAGGAGTCATTTGTTTCTCTAGGAATTAGCTCGTCCCAAGAGGGGCATTTTTTCCAGGATTAGCAAGGTCCCTAAATTGTCAAAACATCATAAAATATGAAAAAATTTTAAAAACATGATTCATACATCTCCTTAATTTTCAGTAATCTCTTCCACCCCACCATAGTCATTGACTCCTACAGTCATACTCTTGACCTTGCCATCACTGTACTGACACCACCTCTGAAATGTCCATTTCCAGCCTCCCAACTTCTTTTCTTTTTAAGATTTATTTATTTATTTGTTCATGATAGACAGAGAGAGAGAGGCAGAGACACAGGCAGAGGGAGAAGCAGGCTCCATGCAGGGAGCCCGACACAGGACTCGATCCCGGGACTCCAGGATTGTGCCCTGGGCCAAAGGCAGATGCCAAACCACTGAGCCACCTAGGGATCCCCAGCCTCCCACCTTCTCACCACCACCTCCATACACTTCTATGTGCCTTACTATGGTGGCCCAATTCCAACAATCCTTAAATTCCACCGGGACAATGATCTTGTCACTTCTTCCTTCTGCAAAGGGCTTAGAAACAGTGTTGGCCACATGGTGTCCACAATTTCAGTGTTAAGCACATAAATCACCCTCAGGGTCCCTCACTGTCCTCTTCTCTAGCTTAGTGTTCATGGTCCATCACTATATAACCACTTCTTTGCAAACACCCTCACCTCCCTTGTCCATTTTTCCCCACCCTGTGCTTGACTGGCAAACTCTACCTCTGCCTAAACCCTTCAACTATCCATCCACCCCTCCCTGCACCTGAGCACCTGAACATTGTTGGAAAAAAATCACAAAAAAAAATCACAATAACTGTCTCACACTGTGTTTTGTTTTGCTTTTGAGAGAGACAGAGAGTGAGGACACACATTCAAGCATTGGGGGTAGGGGGAAGGGAGAGAAAAAAATCCCAAGCAGCTTCCATGTTCAGCATGGAGCCCGACGTGGGGCTCAATCCCACAACCCTGAGAACATGACCTGAGCCAAAACCAAGAGTTGGATGCTTAACTGACTGAGCCACCCAGGCACCCCAGTCTCATACTGTGTTTTTGATCCAGATTTCAAGTGGGCACTCAATGCTATCCAACAATCATTACAGTTTCCTGGTGGGTTCTTTCCTTCTCTTCATGTGGTAAATACACATCTTTTCTGCTTTCTTCATACTTTCATCACCCCACCCACTATGCTTTTAGCTGAGTTTCCCCGATGTGTCACTGAGAAAACAAAGTAGCAATCAGGTAAGAACAGCCTCATCTTTATCTTCCCACCCTGAAATCACTAGCCTGGGTGCACTAACCACAGCTTCCCCCCTTTTTCAGCGTTATTGAGATATAATAGACATATAATATTGTGTGAGTTTAATGTTACAGCATAGTAATATGATGGCAACTTTCCTCTTATTACTGTGAAGAATTGCTCCTTATCCCACTTCTCCTCCTACTCATGCCCTGGACCCCATCCCCTCTCACCTACCTAAAGAATCCTTTCCTTGAAGGATCCCCTCTCTCTGGTATCATCAATTTGTCTCTCTCAATGAGATAGTCTCAGCATAATATTTCTCAGTGAGATCATTATCCGTGTAAACATGCCAAACAAAACAGAACAAACCCTTTCTTTGACTCCATCCTTCACAGTTAAGAGGGTTGTCTGTATTCATAGGAGTAGAATTGCCAGATCATATGGTAATTCTATGTTTAACTTTACGAGGAGCTGCCGAACCGTGTTCTACAGTGGCTGAGCCATTTCACATTCCTACTGTACAAGAGCTCTCCCAAAGTATGAGAGCTTCAGTTTCTGCACATCCTCGCCCTTGTCTGTTGTTTTTTGTTTTTGTTTTGTTTTTTTATGGCTGTCTCAATGAGTGAAGAAGTATCTCATATGAATTTGACTTGTATTCTCCTAATGACTAGGGATGCTGAGCATCTTTTTATGTGCTTGTTGGCCATCTGTATATCTATCTTCTTTGAAGGAGTGTCTCTTCAAGTCATTTGTTCATTTTTAAATTGGGTCAATTGTCTTTTTGTTGTTGAGTTCTTATAGATTCTGGAAACTAGGCCCTCATGGTATCTATGACTTGCAAATATTTTCTCCCATTCTGTGAACTACCTTTTCATTTCTTGATAATGTTCTTTGATGCTCAAAAGTTTTTAAGTAGATGAAGTCAAATTGGTCAGCGTACATTAAACATACATTAAAAAAATAACATTTGAGGGCAGCCCCAGTGGTGCAGTGGTTTAGCGCCGCCTGCAGCCCGGGGTCTGATCCTGGAGACACAGGATCGAGTCCCACGTCGGGCTCCCTGCATGGAGCCGGCTTCTCTCTCTGCCTCTCCCTCTCTCTCTGAATAAATAAATCTTTAAAAAAAATAACATTTGATTATGGAAATTTGCAAACATACATAGAGCACAGTATAATGAACCCCCCAAACTTGACACAAAGCTTAAACAACTTCCAACATTTTGTTGATGTTTCATCTATGCCCCTGGTTTTCATGGTGGTGGTAGTGGTTTTGTTTTGACTGTAATATTTTGAACTAAATAGCAAACATCATGTCATTGCACCTATAAATACTTCAATATGCATCTCTAACTGATAAGAACTTTTTGGTTTCCATAAATATACATCATCCAACCTAACAAAATAAGCAATTCATTAACATCACCTGATATTCAATCCATATTCAGATCTCTTTGGTTGTCTCAAAAGTGTCTCTTTTACAGTAAGTAAACTATTGATTCAGGATCCCAGCAAAAGCCATGAATTCCATTTAACTGCTGCGTCTTTCATATCTTATTTGATGTCTCCTTCCATTGTTTTTTATGCCATTGATTTGTTAGGGAAACCACATCGTTTGCCCTGTAGACTATCCCACATCCCAAATCTAGCTGAGATCACATATCCCCATAATAACCCCGGGGGTAGGTGGTACTCTCATCTCATCTTATTGATGAGAATACTAGGACTTTTTCCAAAAGTCACACAGCTAGGAAGAGGTGGAGCCAGGATCTAACCCAAATACTTCGGCTTCATCAGCTGTACTAGATTTACATCTGGTCACAGAATGCTTTATGACAGCCTTTCAAGGCCAAGATTGAAGGGAGGTTCAAGTGCATGCCATTTGAAGTTGCCTCCCCACTTTAGTTATACAGATGAGAGTATCTAGGAAACTTCTAGGATTGGATGTAATAAGGTCCTTTGAAACTGATATTATCTTCACTACTTATTTTGTTAGGTGGGATGAAGCATGAGATGAGGAAACCGAGGTCCAGACGGGTGATGTCCTTTACACAAGAGCCCCCTGCCTCTTAAGAAAGGTCTCTTTCCCTAGGCTGCAGTCTCCCTAAGAACTACTTCTGGGCTGAGGGACCAGCCAGGACCACCCTCTCCGTTCTTCTCTAGTATCAGCAGGGTTATCTCTGCCAGGCCAGCTTATAGCTCCAAAAAGGGGCTGCTGGGCCACACCTGAGACAGGAAACGCCATGGGATGCTACACACAGAGGGTTAGCTGGGAATCAGGTATGGTCCCAACTGATCATTGCAGCTGGTCCTTTGTGGTCAAAAGCCCTGCAGAGAGGGCTGAGCTGGTGGCTTGTCTGGAGACACAAGAGTCCACAGCCTGCTTGCTAACTGTCCAAAGCCCCATCCCAATGCCCATAGGCTTCTGGGTCTCCATACATCCTCACCTTCCCTTGCAGCCTCATCTTTCCACCCAGGAGCTAAGACCTCCCCACCCTTTACCCCAGGGCTTGGATGGAAGAGAGAGTCAGAGACAGAGGCCAGGCCCTCTTGGGAGAATTCACAAGACCCACTAGACTGAATTTGTCTGGAGGCAGGTGATGTCATGGGAAATGTACAGGGACAGGAGTCCTGTGCCACTCGGGTGCATGCTAGGTGCATATGCTCTGGGCACCCTGCTCAAGCTAAATGCTTCCGTTTCTTCATCTGTAAAATGGGAATAATGGACTTCCTGTGTCCACAGACCTTTTCTCTAAGAGCCAGATAGTCAAAAGTGTAGGCTTTCTAGGTCAGACTGTCTCTGTCCTGGCTACTCAACTCTGCCCTTCTGGAGGAAAGCAGCCAGAAGGAGGTGACTTTAAAGAAACAGACATGGCTGTCTTCCCAATAAAACTTTATTTACAGGGATCCCAGGGTGGCGCAGCGGTTTGGCGCCTGCCTTTGGCCCAGGCTGCGATCCTGGAGACCTGGGATCGAATCCCATGTCGGGCTCCTGGTATGGAGCCTGCTTCTCCCTCTGCCTGTGTCTCTGCCTCTCTCTCTCTCTTTATCTATCATAAATAAATAAAATCTTTAAAAAAAAACTTTATTTACAAATGTTAATAGAATAAAGCCCAGACCAGCCAGACTAGCCCACCGGCGGTGAACGCTTCCAGACAGTAAAGGCCATGGACCCGGCAGTCAGGGGGGCATGGGCCCCGATGGGGGCTCAGCCGTAGGCCACCTCCTGACCCACGCAGGGCTGCTGTTTCGGGTGACCCAGCCCGCTTCGCTCATCCCGAGGCGAGAAAGTCGCCCGCTCCAAGGTGCAGTAAGTAGCAAAGGAACCTCCTGCTCCCACGCCCGCCCCAGTCGCCGGCGGGCTAGTACCCGCGCCCCGGCTCCGGCCCCGCCCCCGAATCCCCGCCCCCTATAGTCCCCGCCCCCAGAGCTCGGGCCGACGTGCACCGCGCATGCCCCGCCCCGTATAGTCCCCGCCCCCAGAGCTCGGGGTGACTTGCACCGCGCACGCCCCGCCCCTATAGTCCCCGCCCCCTGTAGTCCCCGCCCCCAGAGCTCAGGCCGACGTGCACCGCGCACGCCCCGCCCCCCTATAGTCCCCGCCCCCAGAGCGCGGGCCGACGTGCACCGCGCCTGTCCCGCCCCTGTGGTTCCCGCCCCCTATGGTCCCCACCCCCAGAGCTCGGGCTGACGTACGCCGCGCACGCCCCGCCCCCTATAGTCCCCGCCCCCAGAGCGCGGGCCGACGTGCACCGCGCCTGTCCCGCCCCTGTGGTTCCCGCCCCCTATGGTCCCCACGCCCAGAGCTCGGGCTGTCGTACGCCGCGCACGCCCCGCCCCCTATAGTCCCCGCCCCCAGAGCGCGGGCCGACGTACGCCGCGCACGCCCCGCCCCCTCTCCCGCGGGCGCACGTGCCGCCGGGTCCCGGGCTGCGGCGGCCGCGGAGGTGAGTGCCCGGTGGGCGGCGGAGTTCGCGGGGCCGGCCGGGCCCCCGCCCCAGCATCGCCTCCGGCCGCCGGCTCGAACTGCGGGGCGCAGCCTGGGGGCCCGGGAGGGGCGCCCCAGCCCCTGGTCGCCCGGCCTGGAGCGCGGCCTCGGCGCTGGGGGCCTTAGGACTCTGTCCAGGACCCTTGCGGTCCTCGCCTCAGTCTCTCGGGAAAGTAGCCCCAAGCGATGTGTCCTTCCGGGAGTTTTTGTTGAAACAGGCCAGGGCTGCCCCGCGTTCTTGATTGCGGCAACTTACTTGCTAATGAAACGCGTGTCGCAGGCAGGAAGACCTCAGGCTTCAGCCAGAGTAAAATAGTGAATTCTTGCTGCAATATTTACGGATGAAGGGAGGGGGCGCCTGGGAGGTGTTTCCAAATAAACCAGTTGGAAGAGGAATGTGGGTGGGAGAAGAGGAAACAAGATTGGCCACGAGTTGGTTCAAGTTGGCTAATGTGCTAGTTTGTCTGCTTCGTGTATATTTGTGATTTAGCATTCAAGATGTTTTCGGAAATGAAGTTTGCTGTGAACCCTTGATACCCTGTGTTCCCACACTGGACCGGTGCTAGCCAGCCCCGCTGCAGGGCAAGTACTGGGTGGCGGGAACTTGTTTTCTCAGGTCTGGAGGCTCAAAGTCCAAGATGAAGGTCCCGAGAGCGCTCCCCTTGGCTTGTAGACAGTCACTTCTGGCTTGTGTCCCTTCGTGGGCTGCCCCCCTAAGTGTCTGTGTCCTAACCTGTTCCCTTAGGGACACCGGTCAGAAGAGGACCTACCCTAATGACCTCACTTTAACTTAATTATCTCTTTAAAAACCCCATCTCTAAATACAGTTACATTGTGAGAGACAGAGAGTTAAGGCTTCAGCATATGAATTTGAAGGGGACACGACTCAGCCTGCAGCACTGCCACTTTGCGATGTTGGGGTTTCCAACTTGCTTAGCTTATCCGTGCCTCGGTTTCCAGGGCTTTAAAATAGGGGCAATAGTAGTAATTAGGTTGAGTTGTGAGGATTCAGTCGTTAGACAGTATATATAAAGCTCTCAGTAAATAAAATCTTAAAAAAAAAAAAAAGGGGATCCCTGGGTGGCTCAGCGGTTTAGCGCCTGCCTTTGGCCCAGGGCGCGATCCTGGAGAGCCGGGATCGAGTCCCACGTCGGGCTCCCGGCATGGAGCCTGCTTCTCTCCCTCTGCCTGTGTCTCTGCCTCTCTCTCTCTATGTCTATCATAAATAAATAAAATCTTAAAGCTCTCAGAATTGTGTTTAGCATATAGGAAGTAATCAGTTAAGTTGAACTTAGGTTTCACCTATAAATTAGCAATCATAGGGCTTCTCTATGGGATGAATAGCGGAGTGAGGCCGTTGGGTACTTCGTGCTGTGCCTAGTCCTGGGAATAATCACAGGATCATCACAAGGGGTGTCTGCTGCTGTGCCACACTAGTTACTTTATGTGTGTTCAGTCATATACTCCTCACAGCCACTCATGATGCGATCGTCGGAAGCCTGTTGGGCAGATGGAGAAGGTGATGCACAGAGATGGAGGTTGGATTTGAACTCTGGCTCTAGAGCTCATGTTCTTTTTTTTTTTTTTTTTTTTTTTTTTTTAAACAGAGAGAGAGAGGCAGAGACAGACAGAGGGAGAAGCAGGCTCCATGCAGGGAGCCCGATGCGGGACCCAATCCCGGGTCTCCAGGATCATGACCTGAGCCAAAGGCAGACGCCCAACCGCTGAGCCACCCAGGCATCCCTAGAGCTCATGTTCTTAACCACCTTGCTGTATTGCCCCCGCTAAAAAGAATGTGATCTTGGGATATGTTCAGTGTGCAGGCTGACCCAGGGAACTATTGGCTCTCTTCTCTTTTTCTTAACCCAGGTTCACATCGGTAGCCACACTCATGGCAGGTCCCCTGTGGCGGGCCGCAGCATTCGTGCAGAAACACAGAGCAGGCCTGTTGGTGGGTTCCTGTGCCGGCCTGTTCGGGGCCCAGATCTCATACCACCTCTTACCAGATCCTGTGATCCGGTGGCTGTACCAGTACTGGCCTCAGGGCCAGCCAGCTCCGCTCTCCCCAGAGCTGCAGAGCCTCTTCCAAGAGGTGCTCCAGGACGTGGGTGTCCCCTCGGGCCATAGCTATGAGGCTTTCACCTCATTCACCTTCCAGCCTGTGAGTGCTGGCTTCCCGCGACTCCCTGCTGGGGCCATAGTGGGCATCCCAGCCACCTTCCTGGGTGGCACATTGATCGACAGTGATGATCCAGTAGTTGTACACGGGCAAAGAGTCAACTGGCAGAGCCCAGCAGGCACCCGGCTGAGAGATGCCCTGACCCTGTCCCGCGACGCCCAGAAGTTTGCCTTGGCCAAGGAAGTGGTATACCTGGAGAGCAGTACAGCTGCCCTACAGGCCCTGTTGGCCCCAGCTTGCCTGGCAGGAACCTGGGCGCTGGGCGTGGGTGCCAAGCATGCACTGGGGCTCTATGGAGGCCCCATGAATTTACGGGCTGCCTTCAACCTGGCAGCAGCAGTGGCAGGCTTTGTGGCCTATGCCTTCTCCACGGACTCTCTCACTCATGCGCTGGAAGCCTGGCTCGACCGCCGCACAGCTGCGCTGTCTACAGCCTATGCCCAGGGTGGAGTGGAGTTCTATGAGAAGATTTTGTCGGGCAACATAGCCCTGCGCAGTCTCTTGGGCAAGCGTGGAGAGCAGCTGTATACGCCCAGTGGGAACATCGTTCCCAGACACTGGTTTCGCATCAAACATTTACCCTACACAACCCGCCGGGATTCTGTGCTGCAGATGTGGAGGGCAACACTCAACCCAGGCCACTCCTGAGGGACTCATCACAAGGACAGATGCAGCTCATGCAAGCACCACCCTGATGTTGACTCAGGGCTCTCAGTGCCTCTGGACCCATGGCCACATGTCAGTGAATCATAGACTTTGGAATTAAACAGCCTAGATTTTACCCCAGCCCATTGTCCCAGTGACCTTGAGCAAGTCCCTTTTGAAGCTGAGCCTTGGTTTCCTCAAGTGTAAAATGGGGATGCTTAAATTACCTGGCAGGATTTGGGGGTTGCGTGAGCTATGAACAAAAGGGCCTGGCCAAGAGGACGTGCTGTTAAATAAATGGGATATTCCTCCGTGGTCTTTGAATACCAGCAGGCTGGGGGAATCAGGCCACATCTCACCACTGGAGGTGCTTACAGGGTGTGGACACTTTTCCTACACTGAAGAACCACTGTAATTCACCTGGTGGTCTAATCTCAACTTGAACTGGCAGGAAAAGCTTTAAAGGGCCCAGGTGAGAAGCTAGTGTGGCCCTAAGAGGTTGGGAGATGGGAGCTTGATGGGGGAGCTTCAAGGGTGGTGTATCCAGCGCAGATGGCATGCTCAGAGCCCCGGGGCCTGAAGGAGAAAGTGTTGTGTTGCTGGACCCTGATGAGACTTGTGGCGTGGGAGACTTGGCAGGAGCTCTGGCCAAAGATAGAAGGAACAATCCATTTGCAAAACCAAGGCCCTGCAGGGAAGGAGCCTGCTGATATAATCCAGAGCATGGTCAGTGCCTGGAGAGAAGAGGCACTGGGGAAGAGGGGAAGAAGTAGGGGGAGCTTTGGTTCCCGGGGCAGGGAAGAAGCAGGATGGAGGTGGGCGAGGTGGACTGGGCCTAGTGTCATGCCCGGGGCCCAGCAGAATGCTGCACCCTTGCCCTGTTTGTTTCCCTCAAGCTTTCTGGTGGCAGGTAGAGCAGACCCCACTTTTGATCCTTGGACAGGAGACCCCTTCCCAGGAAAGGTGAGGACAGTTGTGGCCAGCAAGCTAGGCTCACTTGGCCATTCATGTATATTTATTGTTGATTATGTTTTCCATGGAAGAATGGAAGAATTCAGGCCTGGCACCAGTGTACTTCAGGGCACAGCGATGAGGCCACGCCCAGGTCCACAAAGCCAGGACCAGTGGTGGCAGACGGTTCCTGCAAGAGACTGAATGGGGCGTGGGCAGGGTGGGCGGCAGGTCTTCCTGCTGGTTCCTTCGCAGTGCCTAGAGGTCATGCTGTGGCTCGACTTGACCAGCCTGAGTTCCCAGGTCAGGCCTGGGCAGACACCCCATCTCAGGTCCCAGGATGCCTGATGAACGCGTAGGTGGTTGCAGGAGTTAGTGAGCAGGTGAGCAAGTCTCCACTGTGGGAAGTACCAGCTCAGGGGGGCCTCCCAGGTTGTCCCCCCAGCTGCCACCACCATGTGCGGCTGTCTGATCTTGGCTGGAGAAGTGTAGTTTGGGGTTTGGGTTTGGTGAGCTTCACCTATTTACCACCACCACCCCAAACTACTCAGTCCTGTGGGAGCAAGACAGGGGCATCAGGCTGGCCTGCCCAAAATATTAGGAAAGGGAGCCGCAATGGTAAGGGGAGTGATCCTCAGACTACTCCAGAGCTGCTCCCAGTCCCCACACACACTCTTCAAGTGGCCCCACCCCAAACCTCAGCCCAGGGCCCCCATTCTGTGAGCTGCCCCTCCCCTTCCTCCCTGCTGCATTCTGCACTTCCCCCATGCCCTGGCAACCCTCAGCTCAGTCCTTGCCCTCCCCAGCTCTTGGAAGAACGGGTCTGACTGGGTTCTGTCCTCTAAACCCTCTGAGGGCACCCACTTGTTTTCTGGCTAGAGCCACATCTCTGAGCCTGGGCCGAATGGCCTCTGCAACTGCCCTGGTGTCCCACCCCGACCCCTGACTGTATGGATGCTAACCTCAGAAGCACGTTGGTTCCTTTGCTGCTGTCCCACCACCACCACCACCATCCCCACACACTGCTTCAGTCTGGGGTGCTCTCTCCTGGCTTGCCCTGTCTCAGGGACCTAGAGCTCCTCCTGCAGGAGAACCCAGCAGCCTGACTTCTGGAACCTTCCCCGTTCATAACACTTCACAGCTTGTATCCCTCCCCAGCCCTTAGTGCTAACTGTAAATAAGTTAGCCTGCAGTTAGTGCTTAGCATCTCCTCTGCTGAAATGAAAGGGCAGGGGTGTGTGTCCATCTTGTTTGCCACTCTGAACTGAGGCTTTCATATCACTTTTGAATAAACGAACAAGGCCCCAAAGCTATGGCAGGCAGGCCTGGCTCCCTAGATCTTTAGCCATTATGGTCAGGCTGGCTGCGCACATGGTGAGGCCATCTGAATCCTATGGGACCTGGTCCTGTCTTCCCAACTTGGGACTTTTCAAGGGCAGGGCCCGGGTGGGATCTGGGATTGCTGTTCTGATAGGGGAAATCCGGATTTTTCCAGTTACTTCCTGTAGGGCACGGATCACCACTTAGGCCACCAGGGCCCCCAAGGAGGAGAAAGGGGACTCCCTCAAGTTATATGATCTTTGGTGGCACCCCCACACACAGATTCGGGGGTTGATCCCAGAAAGATTCAAAAACCTGCTCCATGGCTTCATAGATGGGCCAGGTGGCAGGCAGTTCCCCTATACGTGCTGCACTGCATCTTCTCAGATACCTGTGGTGTGCCCCGGGAGTCAGCACCTTGCGCTGAGTCCCAGGAGAACATTGTACTAAGTCGTACCCCCCCAACCCCCAGATGTGACTGTAGCTCTCTGACTGTGATTGTGCAAAGATACCCAACATCCCAGAACAATCTTACAGACGACTCCAAAGTAGGCTGATAGAGGGCTGCATCAACAGGTTCAGATGCCCACCCCCACCCCATGCATGCACATGCGCAGACACAGCTGGAATACAGGAAAGGGAGTCTCAGAGTCATCATGCCATCCCTGGCTCTGCCCATTCCCGAACCTGGCAGGCCCCATCCAGTATCCACAGTGCTGCACCCCAGGCAGCCCTTGCCTGTAGTTGGCGCATATGTGTGGAACCCCCATCCCCAGGCGAGTGTGCATCACAAGCTGGGGCTGAAACACAAGTGGAGACCCGACCCAGTAAGGCCTCCTGCCCACTGACTACATCCCTACAGCAGTGTCCATAGGGCCTTTATTATGCACCAGACATATGCTAGATTCCTAAAACCTTTTTTCATTTATCCCCAAATTGGAACAGGTAGCTGGTAATGTTATTTCAATTTTACAGGCAAGGAAGTTGCACAGAAATGTGAAGAAATGGGCCCCAAACCATGAAGCTCTGAAAGTGACAGAACAAGGATTTGAAGCCAGCACCCTGGTTCCTGATCCCCTTACAAAGCTTTGATTTACATTGTCCTGTTTATCCTAAGGGTTTTTTTTTTTTTTTTTTTTTAAGATTTTATGTATTTGGGCAGCCCCGGTGGCGCAGCGGTTTAGCGCCGCCTGCAGCCCAGGGTGTGATCCTGGAGATCATGGATCAAGTCCCACGTCAGGCTCTCTGCATGGAGCCTGCTTCTCCCTCTGCCTGTGTCTCTGCCTCTCATTCTCTCTCTCTGTGTTTCTATGAATAAATAAATAAAATCTTAAAAAAAAAAAAAAAAGATTTTATGTATTTATTCATGAGAGATAGGCGGAGGGAGAAGCAGGCTCCATGCAGGGAGCCCGATGTGGGACTTCATCCATTCAGGGCCTGAGCCAAAGGCAGACGCTCAACCACTGAGCCACCCAGGTGTCCCTATACTGAGGGTTTTTATCATGGAAATTTGTACTGTGGCCTCTACAGCCTTTCTCCCCTGCTGGTTAAAGGTGACTTTCCACCCTCACCTCTCATCAGGAAAAATGGCCACCTTTCTAGAACTTCCAGAGGAGACCCTTTCAGCTAACTGAAAAGGAAAGAGACACCCAATGTATCAGATTTGGTGGGAATGGGGTGGAAGGGTCAAGTGTTACAGAGCCCTCGGAGGGACCAGCTGGGGACAGCTTACATTAGGAAGCAGAGAGAACAGACTGGGCAGCCAGCTGTGAGTTCAAATGCTGTCCTACCACTTTAGCAGAGGGGCCTTGACCAAGTGATTTCACATCTCTGTCCTCAAGTTCTCTATTTTTTTTTTTTTAAGATTTTATTTATTTATTCATGAGAGACAGAGAGGCAGAGACACAGGCAGAGGGAGAAGCAGGCTCCACGCAGGGAGCCCGACCTGGGATTTGATCCCAGGTCTCCAGGATCATGCCCTGGACTGAAGGCAGCACTAAACCGCTGAGCCCCCGGGGCTGCCCCCAAGTTCTCTATTAAATGGAGATATTAACATGTAGCTTACAGCATTGTTTTGATAATGAAAGGAAAATAAAGTCTGCAAAATGTGAAGCCCAACAAGAGTATATAGTAAGGTTTATTTTATTTTTGGTGATAATGACCTTTATCATTTACTGCATTTGACAGAAATTAACCTTTTAAAAATTTACCTGTGACACTTTTACTCAATTTTAATTATGGGGGCGCCAGGGTGGCTCAGTGGGTTGAGTGCCTGCCTTCTGCTCAGGTCATGATCTCAGGATCTTGGGTTCAAGCCCTGCATCAGGCTCCCTGCTCAGAGGGGAGCCTGCTTCTCCCTCTCCCTCTGTCTGCCACTCCTCTTGCCCATGCTCTTTCTGTCTGTCAAATAAATAAAATCTTTAAAAAAAAATTTTTTTAATTATGACATGTACAATGTACTGTAACTTAACCTCCATATTTTGTCAAAATACTGTCCTCATTCTTTGATCACGTCCCATGCTGCACACACACTCCCATACACCCACAGCTAGAGCAGATACTCCATCAGAGGGACATTGAATAAGAGGTCTGCTCAAAATCTCAGGAAAGGTGCATGCACTAACTTTTTTTAAAAGCCTCACTACAAAATCAAAAAAGATTGATCCAAAGAGTTGAGCCATTCTACTCATTACATTCTGACCTACAGTACAGTCTTAGGGAAATGGACACAGGCCGATAAATTACAGGTGCATTAGAGGGCAGCATTGCATGAAGGAGGCTGTGCTGCTTACCTATCAGAAACTAGCTAGGAAGGGTCTCCATTTCCAGCTTGAGGCGCTGAAGTCCTTTAAAAAAAAATTATACATATATATTAGAGAGAGTGCAAGGCAGGGAGGGGTAGATGGAGAGGGAGAAACATTAGCAGCAGGGAAGCCAACTCAGAGCTCAATCACTTGACCCTGAGATCATGACGGGAGCCAAACTAAGAGTTGGATGCTCAACTGACAGAGCCACCCAGGCACTTTTTTTTTTTTTTAAGATTTTATTTATTTTGAGAGAGAGCTCGGCTGTGGGGGGGTGAGGGGGTGGGCAGAGAACAAAGAGTAGACTCCCCACTGAGCATGGAGCCCAATTTAAGGCTGCATCTCATGATCCTGAGATCATGACCTGAGCTGAAACCAAGAGTTGGAGGTGCAACCCAACTGAGCCATCCAGGGACCCCCACTGCAATCTCTTCTTATTTTCCTTTAAAGATTTTATTTATTTATTTATTCATGAGAGGCACAGAGAGAGAGAGGCAGAGACACAGGCAGAGGGAGAAGCAGGCTCCACGCACCGGGAGCCCGACGTGGGACTCGATCCGTGGGACTCGATCCCGGGTCTCCAGGATCGCACCCTGGGCCAAAGGCAGGCGCCAAACCGCTGCGCCACCCAGGGATACCCCCCTGCAATCTCTTCTTAAGGAAAAGACAGGGCAGCCCCGGTGGCGCAGCGGTTTGGCGCCGCCTTCAGCCCAGGGTGCGATCCTGGAGACCCGGGATCGAGTCCCACGTTGGGCTCCCTGCATGGAGCCTGCTTCTCCCTCTGCCTGTGTCTCTGCCTCTCTCTAACTCTCTCTGAATGAATAAATAAATAAATCTTAAAAAAAAAAAGAAAGAAAAGACAAAGATCTTGAATAGTTTTTCTCAGCACAATGCAACTTAGTTCACAAGATATTTTGGCAACTCTTAATCTGAACAAGAATAGGGGCTGTTGAAAAAGAAGGCTTTAAGATAGCTAACTAGAAGGCTCAGTCGGTTAAGCATCTGCTTTCAGCTCAGGTCTGGATCCCCGGGTCCTGGGATCCAGTCCCAAGCCTTGGGCTCCCTACTCAGTGGGGAGTCAGCTTCTCTCTCTGCCCCTCCCCCCTGCTCATGCTCTCTCTCATGCATGTACTCTCTCTCTCTCTCAAATAAAATCTTTTTTTTTTTTAATGTAAAAATTACTGATTGGCTCAAAATGGTTTTATGGGAAAAGTAACAAAATCTGTAACAAAAACTTGGCAATGAGTGCAAAGCCACTGCCATTTTTGAGCAAAACACACAAAGGCTCTGAAGGAAACAGGGCAGGAGAGGAGCTCAGACATTTCCAAGGACAGGCACTTCCTCTTCTTGACAGGAGTGGAGTAGAGAACCACTCAAATAGCTTCATCAAACACTGTATGGAGGCCTCGCTGCATGAGAGCCAGGCACTCGTGCCAAGTATTTTACAGCACCAATCTCCTTAGTCATGGCCAAACCCTGAAGGTAGCTGATGGGAGTCAGCTTCTTTTTTTTTTTTTTTTTTTTCTTTTTTAAGATTCTATTTATTCATGAGAGACACGGAGAGAGGCAGAGACACAGGCAGAGGGAGAAGCAGGCTCCATGCAAGGAGCCCGATGTGGGACTTGATCCCAGGTCTCCAGGATCACACCCTGGGCTGAAGGCGACGCTAAACCACTGAGCCACCCAGGCTGCCCGGGAGTGGGCTTCTTCTTCAGTTTCTCAATCATGTCTTTGTCATCTCTGAGATCAAGTTTAGTCCCAACTAAGATGATGCAGGTGTTGAGACAGTGGTGTCACACTTTAGCATACCATTGTGCTCCAACATTTTCAAATGATGCAGAACTCACAAGAGAAAAGCAAATTAAGAATACATCTGTTTATGGGTTGGATAAGGGACTTAATCTGACATAATCTTCTTGTCCAGCTGTATCCCATAAGCCCACATTCACCAGTTTTCCATCTACCATCACACTGACAAAGTAGTTGTCAAAGACAGTGGGGATATATTCCCCAGAAAATGCTTTGGTTTTGTAACTGATCAGTAGGCAGCTTTTTTTTTTTTTTTTTAAGATTTTATTTATTTATTCATGAGAGACACAGAGAGAGAGAGGCAGAGACACAGGCCAAGGGAGAAGCAGGTTCCACACAGGAGCCTGTTGTGGGACTCAATCCCAGGTCCCCAGGATCATGCCCTGGGCCAAAGGCAGGTGCTCAATCACTGAGCCACCCAGGCATCCCAGTAGGCAGGTTTTAAGTACAGCTCCATCTCCAACTGCCTCACACCTGATGACCTGCATGGAGGCTGCTCATCGGGCCATAGCAGGCAGGTGGACAGGGCACAGGATGCTGGACTGCTGTCCATACCACCTTGCCCTCTGCTGATGGGAAGCTGGAGCCCAGCCTATATAGTAAGCTTTTGTTGAAATAAATGTTTTATTTATTTATTCATTTATTTAAGAGAGAGAGAGTATGGGTGGGGAAGCAGCAGAGGTAGAGAGAGTGGGACAAGCAGACTTTGCTGAGTGCAGAGCCCAGGTGGGCCCAATCCAAGAGATCGCTCAAAGCTGAGATAATGATCCAGCCGAATTTAAGATTTGGACACCCAACCTACTGAGGCACCAGGCACCCCTATATAGTAAGATTTAAAAGAAGATTGTTGGGATCCCTGGGTGGTGCAGCGGTTTGGCCCCTGCCTTTGGCCCAGGGTGCGATCCTGGAGACTCGGGATCGAATCCCACGTCAGCCTCCCGGTGCATAGAGCCTGCTTCTCCCTCTGCCTGTGTCTCTGCCTCTCTCTCTCTCTCACTGTGTGCCTATCATAAATAAATAAAATAAAATTTAAAAAAAAAAAAAAAAGAAGATTGTTTTCCTAACTTTCTGTGCTTTTAAGTAGAACAGGTACTGACCAGGGTATTCAGACCTTGGAGTTGCTGCCCAAATACCAGCAATTTCTTGATACCGGAACCCTCCCCAGGGACTCACTGCTGCCTACTACACATCTGCATTTACAGCTTTTCCATGTCCCAATTAGGGCAGTTCCTCAGCTGTCTTAGTTGCTACTGGCTGACAATTCTTGGGAAATTTCTTGGCAGCATCTGAGAGCAGAGGGACCCTTGGGGTAGATACCAGGCCAGAGAAGAGGGCATTAAAATGGGAGATAGTCTTTTACACCTTCCCTACTGGTAATTTTAATATACTAGAACATTCAGTGCTAGAGTGTCTGTGGGAAAATTGGTACAAGCATATGCTCTTAGTGACATTTGTAGTAGTAGACAGCCTCCAAGATGGCACCCAATGGTCCCCACTTTGGGAGCGCTTGGCCTTGCAAGAGCTGTCATCCTCTTCCCTTGCCCTCAGGGTTCAAAACAATAGAATACAGCAAAGGTTATCACTTCTGTGATGACTGTCTTGCTAGTAGACTCTATTGTCTTCTTAGATGCATGCTTTGATAAAGCAAGTGGCCATATTGGAGAGGCCCACATAGCAAGGAACTAAGGGCAGCCTCCAACCAACAGCCAGCTAACAACTGAGGCCCCCAGTCCAATAGCCCATAAGGAACTGAATCCTGACAACAACTGAGTGAGCTTGGAAGATCATCCATCCCCAGTCAAGCTTTTAGAAGAGACCCCAACCTCGGCCAACACCATTGTAACCTGTGACAGACCCTTAAGTGGAGGACACAGCTAAGCTGTGCTTGGATCCATGACCCACAGAAGCAGCAAGACTTGGGAAACCTGGGTGGCTCAGTGGTTGAGTGCCTGCCTTTGGCCCAGAGCATGATCCTGGAGTCCCAGGATCGAGTCCCACGTCGGGCTCCCTGCATAGAGCCTGCTTCTTCCTCTGCCTGTGTCTCTGCCTCTCTTTCTGTGTGTCTCTTATGAATAAATAAAATCTTTAAAAAAAAAAAAAGCAGCAAGACAATAAAGCAGTGAGCTGCACTAATCACTTAGTTTTACAGTAATTTTTTTGTAGAGCAACAGATAAGTAATGGATATAATGTGTTTAGAGAGCAATTGGGCAAAACTTAATAGAATCACAAAACTTTATCTTTTGAGCCAGTAACTTGAAACCTAGAAACTTATGTTGGAGCTATAACCCAATGGAAACCAAATAGTGTATGTCCAAAGATGTACAGAAGAGCATTTGCTATGGTAATTTAAAAAAAAAAATCAAAACAGGAAATGTTGAACAGCCATGACTTAGGAAATGTGGTATGTCCATCTGTGGAATATTGTTTGGTCACCAACAAGTAGAATTATGAAGATTCTGGCAGAAAGGTAGAAACATTAGTTATAAATATCAAATCTTTAGAAAATGGTGAAGTACTATTTGTATGACAATTGCAATGATGTAGCCATGGTAAGACCTGGAAGGAACTTCACAAATTTGAGGGGTGCCTAGGTGGCTCAATGGGTTAAGTGGCTGCCTTTGGCTCGGGTCATGATATTCGCCAAGGTCCTGGGATCGAGCCCCACATTTGGCTCCCTGCTCAGCAGGAAGCCGGCTTCTCCCTCTCCCTCTGCCTGCCACTCCTCCTGCTTGTTCTCTCTCTCTCTCTCTCTCTCTCTCTCTCTCTCAAATAAATAAATACAATCTTTAAAAGGAGAAAGAAATGCACAAGCTTGAAAGTAAATCTGTGATGGTGGAGCTTTGACTGACTATGCATTGGGTGTACCTAAAGGCCCACTGCTCTATTATTCCTGCATATGTATGAAGGCTCACTCAGGGGGGCCGTGGGCCCACCCCCTCTCCCGGCATCAAGGTGACAGATCCTGGCATCGCTGCTTTTGGCTCTGGATCCTTGGGGTGTGGCCAACCTTCTGTCAGTGGCTGTGGCCGGCATGAAAATGTGCCGCTCGGATCTGCGGGGACCGGAATTGACTGACGGCCACAGCTGTCGTTTCTCCAGATCCCCCACCACGTTCTCACTGAGCTGTGCCTCTCATGGGCTGCTTTCAGCCAGTGGCTGGCCTGGTGGCAGGCCTAAGGCCCATTCCAGTGAACTGGGGGGACTCCTCCAGTGGGTGGCTGTGGCTCCAGGGCCCCCCAGGAGCCCGGCAGGTTTTTTCTCAGAGCTGCTCTGAAGCCTGAGACCCTCCCTGCCTACCCGATCCTCCTGCATGCCCCACTCCTTTCCAGGTGTTCGACCTGCGAAGTGGTCCGAAGCCTCTCCCCACCTCCTATTCCCAAGCCCTTTGCCCTTCAGAGGCGTTTCCCCCAGTACTTGTCATCTCCATGTCTATTTCTTTATTTTTTTAAAAGATATTATTCATCTCTTTTTTCTTTTTTTTAATTTTTTAAATTTTTTTAAAGATTGTATTTATTTATTCTTGAGAGACACAGAAAGAGAGGCAGAGACACAGGCAGAGGGAGAAGCAGGCTCCTTGCAGGAAGCCCGATGTGGGACTCGATCCTGGGACCCCAGGATCACGCCCCGAGCTGAAGGCAGGCCCCCAACCACTGAGCCACCCAGGTGTCCCCCGTGTCTACTTCTCAGAAGAGCGGGAACTAACCAGCTGGCTCCTGGTCAGGTGCGCTGTGAGGTCCTGGGGAGCTTGCAGTCCTGCGGAGGAGACTGACAAGTAACGGTGAAATCGGTGCAGTGAAGGCATGAGGACCACTTGGTGCCCACTCATCTTTTCCTATGTGTAGCACCATCTTATTTTAATTGTGCCAAGTTAGTGTGTAGGCAATTTAAATGCGACAGTATGGTAAAAATAGCAGAGACTTTGAAAAATCTGAAAAGGGAATACACATAAAGCATGAGGATTCAACATTCATTGATGTTTCATCTTCAGTCCTGATTGACACTCGATGCTCGAAAATTTCAAAACAAACTTTCAAATCGTGGGGACTATTCTGAAGAGATTTCACCACTAGCGTAAGATTCGTACATTCAATTGGTTTGCAACTGGCTCGTTGGCCAGTGTGTAGTACAGACGTGTCACGGGTCAGATCACAGCATTGAGGAAAGAAGTGCCTTCCTGTAATTAGAAAGGGTCCCCTGAACTGCACTCAGGTTCAGACATCCAGTGCGTAAGAGCACAAAAACAATCACAATGTGGTTCCAAGGAACATAATTTTTATACAGAAAAATAACATCGGGCGCCTAGGTGGCTCAGTGAGTTAAGCATCTGACTCCTGATGTCGGCCCAGGTCTTAACCTCAGGGCTGGGAGTTCAAGCCCCACGCTGGATGGAGCCTACTAAAAAGAAAAACGAAAAACAAACTTAAGCTTCTGTTTCCTGTTTTAATTACTGAAATCTCTAACAATGACAAACTGTCACCTGTGACAGTAAGTGTAGACGCAGATTCAATCAAGCTTCGTAGAGCACAATTAGCAATCTGACATAATGAAAAATATGATGTGATTCAATGCTGGGTTTGTTTTTTTTTTTTTTTTGGCATTTTAGAGACATGTCATGTTAATGTTATACCAAGGCACAAAATGTTTAGTGCATAAACTAGTTTTCTTTTAAGAGCTAGCATTTTATTGTAGTCTTTAGCTTACTTTGTACCCAGTACTCTATCCTGCCAGAGGCTATTTAACTTAACCAACAAAATAAAAAATGATTTCTGACTAGATTTATAGGGAACATAAACTTTTATATCATCAAACTGCTTAATCAAAAGTACAATAATAAAGAAGAAAATGCCTCCAATTTCTCTTAGAAAATAGTACAAGTTTGCTGCATCTTGAATGCCTCTACTACTATTGCCTGACAGTGAACAGTGGACAATTGATAGAACAAAGAACTGGTAACTTGAATGATGATAGCTCATCCCTCAGAGATTAATCTAAAAATGAAGTTTCTACAGAAGCAGGAACTAGGGCAGCCCGGGTGACTCAGCGGTTTAGTGCCACCTTCAGCCCAGGGCGTGATCCTGGGGACCGGGGATCCAATCCCACATCGGGCTCCCTGCATGGAGCCTGCTTCTCCCTCTGCCTGTGTCTCTGCCTCTCTCTCTCTCTCTCTCTGTGTGTATGTGTGTGTCTCAGGAATAAATAAATAAAATCTTAAAAAAAAAAAAAAAAGCAGGAACTATTTGGACATGGAAAAATAATCCCTCACTCAACCCTCTTTGAAGTGGTAATGGCTGCAAATTTGCAGCATTTAGGCCACCATGCTGTCAACACGCTCTGTTTTATGAACTGATATTAAGACATCTAGAGAGCTGATGAAAATGGGTTTTTTCCTTTAGAATTTTAGTAAAACTTCTGAGAATCAAAGATTTCAAAGCAAATATGGCACATAATATACCAAGCGTAAATGAAGATGGAGAGCCCAGGGGCACCTGGCTGGCTTGGTTCAAGAGAATGAAGCTCTCGATCTCAGAGTTATGAGTTCAAGCCCCATATTGGGCATAGAGATTCCTTTAAATAAATAAATATTTTTTTAAAAAGATGGAATGCCTAGAGAACTTTTGATTTCCTAAATATTCAAAAAAATCTATCATTGCAACATATAGCACTCCTTCCCTATTTTAATCTTATGAGTTTCAAGGAAAAAGGAATGGATTACATATACATGTGTGTGCTATTCGAACATGTGTGCACACATACACACGCTGGTAAATAACCGAATTCCTTCTTCCCATCAGCTCACTGTATTATGAGAAAATTACGCAGACCTCATCATTGGTCTCCGTTTACCTAATGTTCTCTGTGACCTTCATTCCTGCTGTCACTGTTACTTCTTGTATTTCAACATAACAGAACTC
Organism: Vulpes vulpes; assembly: GCF_048418805.1. NCBI lineage: Eukaryota > Metazoa > Chordata > Mammalia > Carnivora > Canidae > Vulpes > Vulpes vulpes. Next base: position 10,450,290 of record NC_132784.1, on the reverse strand, counting down.
AGAAGCCTCTGTGTAGTCAGGAACATGTTCCTGAGCACCTGTATAACTGCAGGGCACCTGGGTGGTGATAACTTTCAAACAGACTTCTGGGTTCCACAGGAAGCTGTGATTCACGCGAAGCTCAGAATCCTGTTTCGGACCAGGGTTCTCAAGGCGGCGCCCCCTGAGGGAGGCGGCCGGTGGAGAGGGCTTCATTAAGTAGCACCCTGCTGCAGAGCTAGGAGGGGCCGCCAGCTGCCGGGGCAGGGCAGCCCCGGGAGCTGGACGCTGGGGAGGCCGCATTCTGGAGGAGCCCTGGAGCTGGTGGAGAAACTGCCCTGGCACTGTACAGCAGGCCGAGAAGAATCCTGTCCTCCAGCGCCCCTCCAGTGCCCCTACTGACAGGACTCAACTGTGCCCACTGGGGAGAAATATTTATTTATTTTTTAATTATTTATTTATGATAGTCACAGAGAGAGAGAGAGAGAGGCAGAGACATAGGCAGAGGGAGAAGCAGGCTCCATGTGCCAGGAGCCCGATGTGGGATTCGATCCCGGGTCTCCAGGACCGCGCCCTGGGCCAAAGGCAGGCGCCAAACCGCTGCGCCACCCAGGGATCCCTGAGGAGAAATATTTAAAGGGTCCCTCTCTGTTTTCTCAAAGCAGGCAGTGAAGGGTGTATTAGAGGCAATAAATAGAGAACTGGTCCAGGGTCAAAGAGCAAAACCCGACTTGGCTGGCACAGAGTGCAAGCAAGGGTGTCGGGGGAGATGAGGCTGAAGGGCTTGGCGGGGACCAGGGTCCGTGAGTGTCATGGGCTGCGGGGAGGAATTTAAACTTTATTCTGACAGCAGTCGGGAGCCTTGGATCATGTTACAGCAGGAGAGGACATGATCATGCTTGGATCTTAGAAGGTGACTTTGGTGTGGACAGTGGGTTGAGGGGGCCAGACAGGAGGCAGAGCAGGTGGGGGAGGGGCCATTTAGCAACGAAGAAGGATGGTGGTGACCTGAACTGGGCAGTGGCCGTGGAGATGGAGAGAAGCAGGACTCAGGCTACATTTAGGAGCGAGCATTGAGGTGATCTGGTGGCAGGCTGGGTCTGGGGATGTGTGAGAGGAATGTCAGAGGTCGAGGAGGCAGTGACCCCCAGTTCCAGCTTGGCATCTGGGTGTCTGGGTGTCCCCTCTGCCTTTTCTCTCTCAGGTGCAGGGCCCACAGATGCTAAGTCCCACTGCCTTTCTGTCTCCTGGGATGTCCTCCTCCCTCCTGACTATGCCTCCATGGAAAGACAGTTTTGGTGGTGGTGGTGGTGGTGATTGAAGAGCTCCCAGATTGAGGCAGCCTGAGTGAGAAGACCTGAACAAGGTTCTCTAAAGTATCCACAGATGGGGTGTGGGTGGCTCAGTGGGTTAAGCATCTGCCTTCAGCTCAGGTCTCAATCCCGGGGTCCTGGGATCAAGCCCTGCATCAGGCTTTCTGCTCAGCCAGGAGTCTGCTTTTCTCTCTCTCTCTCTCTCTCTCTCTCTGTCTCTCTGTCTCTCTCTCTCTCTCGCTGTCACTATCTCTGACTCTCTATCTTTCTCAAATGAATAAAGAAATATTTATTTATTTATTTTTTAATTTATGATAGTCACAGAGCGCAATCCTGGAGACCCGGGATCAAATCCCATGTCGGGCTCCCGGTGCATGGAGCCTGCTTCTCCCTCTGCCTGTGTCTCTGCCTCTCTCTCTCTCTGTCTCTCATGAATGAATGAATGAATGAATAAATAAATAAATAAATAAAATCTTAAAAAAAATGAAGAAAAGACCAAGGTCAGGGCCCCTGGGTGGCTCAGTGGTTGAGCGTCTGCCTTCGTTGGGCTCTGGTCATGACCCCGGGGCCTGGGTTTGAGCTCTGCATCCCTGCTCAGCGGGGAGCCTACTTCTCCCTCTCCCGCTCCCCTCCCCTCCCTCTGCTTGTGCTCTCTCTGTCTCTCTCTTTCTCTGTCAAATAAATGAAATCTTTAAGAAATAAAAAATAAACCCCTGTCCTGTCTCTTGTCCCCCTGGATAAGTCACCTCAAGAGGGGCTCTCTGCAGCAGTGGGGCCACCCTCGGGCCTCTATCCCCAGATCCTGACCCGGCCAATTGGCACACCGACTGTCCTGGGCTGGTCCCTGGAGGGGAAAGGTGCCCCTGCCTTGAGGTCTGGACTCAGCCCCAGCAGAGGAAGCAGGTGTGGCTGTCCCAGGCTGTGGAGAAGCACAGGCTCTTGGAGACATACCCCTCTCCCCCCGTGGGAGAAGGGCCCCAGCAGAACCCCCCACCGGCCCTGGCCTACCGGTGCCTCCTTCTCGCTGCAGACCCACGGCTCCTTCCACCTCCTAACTCCTGTCTGACCCACTTTGGATCTGGTACCTCAGGCGCCGCCTGCCAGCCAAATGAATGTCAGGAGCCATCTGTTGCCTGAGCCAGTGGCAGCTGCCAGGGGAAATGCTTGCATACATATAAATCAATTTTGTTTGGCCTCACGATAAGATCTTCAGTTGAGCAAAGGGAGATTTGCTAAATTATTCCGCGGTCACATTAACCTGACGAAGGGGAAACTGACATCTCAAGGGAAGGGCAGGGGCAGGAAGCCCAGAGATGGCTACGGAGGCCCAGCAGGCGGGAGGGCCTGTGGCCTCAGGAGGAAGCCCTCTGGCACTGTGGCCCCAGGCTCGTGGCGCCTCATAGTCCTGTCCCCCTGACTGGCCCAACCCTGGGCCACCTCAGCAGAGGTGGCCATGGCTTTTGGAGCCCAGCAAGGTGAGCAGAGCTCCCGTGTTCCCCCAGGCCCTCAAGGACTCTTCCCCTCAGCGGTTCTGTGCTGCCCCACATGGAACTGCCTCCAAGGAATGGTATTAGGGCTCCCACGGGGGCAGCAGCTGCTCGGAGCACGCTGCTTCCCCACATCACCTCATTTCACCACAAGACCTCTTAAAGGGAGGCAGGCATTAGCCTCTGGTCCAGGGGGAAGCAGCAGCTCAGAGAGGTGGTGTAACTTGCCCGCAGACACGCAGCTGTTGCCGGTGGGGCCAGGACGGGATCCCCGGAGCACCAAGGAGAAGTCTGCACAGTGTCCTCAGCAAAGCTGCGGCCTCACTGGAGAAGTAGGGTCACCTGGGGTTTCTACATCTGGGACAACAGCAAAACCTCCTGGAGACCCCGGGGAGACCCGCTCCCTGCTGGCACATTCTTGGTGAATGGATTTGGAGCATGTGGGGTACCTTGGAGCCCCGACTGGAGCATCTTAGTCACTGACTCAATGCTTTGGCCTGTGGGGATAGGATGTTGGCCTGTGGACTCTTCTGAAAAGTGGGCTCTTGGTAAAACTTTCTCCAGGTAGAGTGAGATTAAATCCACTGTCAGAAAGGAAGCTTCTTGGGATGCCTGGGTGGCTCAGTGGTTGAGCGTCTGCCTTCAGCTCAGGGTGTGATCCTGGGTCCTGGGATCGAGTCCTGCATTGGGCTCCCTGCAGGGAGCCTGCTTCTCCCTCTGCCTATGGATCTGCCTTTCTCTGTGTGTCTCTCATGAATGAATAAAATCTTTAAAAAAAAAGAAAGAAGGGAAACTTCCCAACCACCTGAGGTACGCATTAAATGCAGATCCCCAGACCCACCTGAGCACTACCAGATTAGACTGTCTGTGGACAGGACACAGGAAGCTTCTCCCTGGGGTCGTCTGTGTGAACCCTAAAGTGTGAGAATGACTGCTTTGGATAAGCCAATATTTAGATTACTGTTCTTCAAATACCTGAGGAGTGGACCCTCTCAAGTGCATGCAACCCCTTGAGGGGAAAGGCCTCAGCCACACCTGAAGCAAAGGTGTCCTGCAGGAACCATGTGCCCCCTTGACTTCTGCCCACTGGCTGGAGCCACAGCCAGCCACACACATCACACACGCAGACACATACCATAACCACCTCACCACACACCACATGAACCCCAAACCCTCACACACCGCACATACACCCAGACACACACACATACACTCCAAATCCTCACACACACACACCCAGACATCTGCACTACACCACACCACACACACAAAAGCCTCACCCACCACATACCACATACCCACACACACATCACACACACACAGATACATGCCATACCCACCCCAACACACACACACACACACACACACACACACACACGCACACCATGCCCCAGGAAACATTTGGAAGTCCAGCCCAAATAAAGGTGCTGTTAGTTCACAGGACCCATCACATTCTCTCTTGGATGGTTAAACCCGGGGTGCAAGGTCAGAGTTCACAGTAGAACCTGAAGAAGCCTGATGACCCTTAGAGATTAGCAGTGACAGAGTCCAGTCCGCGCTGTGAGTGTTATGATCTCTGCCACAAGTACCATTGGTGACCTGGTTCTGTTCCTACTCCCACTTCGAAGGTAGCCATGGTCACATGACCCTCTCGGGCCAGTGGATGTGGTAGGTGATAGGGGTCCCTTACACATGAAGGCATTTGAGAGCCAGGACATCTCCATTTTTCCTTCTCCCAATGGGCTTCCAGATGTTGTGTCCCCAAGTGACGACAACATGGAACAGAGACCCCACCAACCCAGGACCTACGTGTAGTGAGAGCAAAAAGTAAACCTTTGGGGTTTGAAGGCATTGATTTGGGGTCATTTGCTCCATCACATTACTTACCCCTTCCTCTGCTATACTACACTTGAGAGACACAGAACCACAAGAGTTAAATCCCCTCTGCTTAGACAAGCCCCATAATTGGGCACTAAACTAGAAGCGGGTTGTGGAGTGGCTCATTAGTAGGAGGTGAGAATCCTGCTCGCTGGAAGTGATCCTTCCAGTTCTTCCTTCCCGGCCTGGTGTCCACTGAGGCAGCGATGCCTTTCTGAAAAATAAACCTCAAAAAATGATCATGTGAAGAAGGAAAGAAATGATCTTGCTAACAGGGAGCTGCTACAAATGCCTTGTTAATGGGGTGGCACGAGCAGCTGGGTGTCTTTCTTCTTCTTTTCTCCCCATCGAAAGAGCATATAAGCTCAACCAAGGTGACAGCCCTGCAGCTCCAACAAAGCCGGACGGGAAGGCTCCCAGTCTTCATTCCCCAGCCCCCCTCCCCTTCACACCCAGCTCTTTGAAAAGCTGAAAGCAATGCACAGATGCGAGGAGCTGTTTTCATTCTTGTGGTTACAAGCCCCTCTCTGTTCCCATGGCAGCCTGGCGCTCTCCACCACGCACTCTTCACACTGGGCGTTGTGTCTGCTTCCTTGTCAGGCTCCCAACTGTGCTGTGAATGCCTGGCGGGCAGGGTGGTGCCTCCCTTCCTGCCTCCTGGCCACCTGGCTGAACACCTACCTCTAGGGGTTGGGGAGGGGAGGAGGGGGGAGCCCCCGGAGGGGAGACCCTGTGGCCCTGATAGCAACTCAATCCGAAAGCATCTACTGAGCGCCACTGTGTGTGCAGTCAGCCGGCAAGGCTTTGGGGGAAAAGTCAAGATTCCTAAGAAACATTAACCAGCTTACAAACTTTTTTTTTTTTTTAAAGATTCCATTTATTTATTCATGAGAGACACAGAGAGAGAGGCAGAGACACAGGCAGAGGGAGAAGCAGGCTCCCTGCAGGGAGCCCAACATGGGACTTGATCCTGGGTCTCCAGGATCACGCCCTGGGCTGAAGGAGGCTCTAAACCGCTGAGCCATCCAGGCTGCCCCATTTACAAACTTTCATATGCATTATTTTTTTAACTCCACAGCAAACTGATGAGGGAACTTGTACAGAAGTCATCCTGTCTTACTTTAGAAGGATGTGAGTTTGCAGAGTTTATAGGTGGTATTGAGTAAGGGGCAGGCAGGGCTAGGTAAGGAGAGATAGAAGGGGGCTATGGGATCAGGCTCACAGAAATTCCCCAAAGTGTGGAGATGAAAGGAAACCAGAGGTAAAGAAACAGACCAGACCATCCTGTCTCAGGTGCCAGAGGTGGAGTCTTGTTATAACGGCTACTTGTTTTATTTTGTTTTAAGATTTTTTTGATAAGATTTTTATTTAAAAATAAAAAGAGAGAGGCAGAGACAGAGGCAGAGGGAGAAGCAGGCTCCATGCAGGGAGCCCGATGCACGACTCAGCTGCAGATCACACCCTGAGCCCAAGGCAGATGCACCAACAGCTGAGCCACCCAGGCGTCCCATGTAACAGCTACTTGTGACCAACAAAGAATTACTGGACCCTAAAAAGGAAGTAAGCCATTGAAAGTGTTATCACTAGTCCCTACTCAATAGTGATATCAATAAATATGTTAAAAGATTTGGGTTCCCTGCTTGGCTTTCAATGAAACACCAATCCTACAAGCCCCCGGTGGCAACCTTGTCAGGACCCCTGTCACTCCTGAGAGCTTTCTCAGCATCTTCACTTAATAAAATTCTATGGCTTTCCTTCATCTGTGAGCTTCATTCTTCGACTCCATGAGACAAGAACCAAGCTCTCCCACTTCAGTATAGCAAAAAGGGGAGCCACCTTGGGCCATGCATTGTTGTTTTGAGTCTTGGCTTTGTCCCCAACCTGCATGCAACCTTGGGAAGCTTCAGCTTCCTCCTGGCCTAGGAAAGGAAAGGACTGGCTTTGCAGCCACAGCCCTCCTGCAGTGCCCTGGCTTGGCCTGAAACCTAGGACTGCACTGGAGGTGTGCAGGTGCCCCGAGGCTGGGGGCAGGCTCAGGCCTGGAGGTCGGTGGGATCAGGAAGAGAGGCTGCAGGCCTGCAGCACCTCCTTTCTGTGGCTGCGGAGCATCCTACAAGGCCCAGCTGAGGAAGCATGCGGTGAATAAATACATGAGTGAGGGCTGGGCAGCCTGGACAAGGGTGTTGTACAGAAATCCCAGCTGTTCAAGAGCATGTGGGCCCAGGAGAGTGCTCCTCTCTGTGTGGCTCCTGCAAGGTCCTACCACCCCAGGAAATCCAGCCTGATTCCTCACCCTGCCTCCTCTCCCTTGCCTGGGCACCTGCAGCCCCCCTATCCACGCCACCCCCCACAGTCCCGCTGCTTCAGTCATTTTGTTGGGTCATCTGTCGGGTGGTTTCCTAGCTCCTTGCTTTCTCCTCCCAACATGTCTACCCCAGTCCCCTGTTCAAGAGCATCTAGCATCACTGTCACCACATGAGAAGAGCTCAGGAAATTCTGCTTGAACAGCAAAGGGGAAATCAGACTTCAGCACGGAGAAGAGCCAGGGGTGGAAGTGAAACAGGAGATGGGACAGGAAGCCAGTGTACATTGTTGATGCAAAATGAACACACCTTTTAGAATCTCTAAAAGTAAGAAGGAGAGTTTTCTGGAAGCCCAACTTAGGACAGCTGCCCAGGGAAACAGGCTCTTCACCAGGGAAGAAAGTCTCTGGAGAATGAGCAGTTATGACAGGCTTTTATACTTTTTTAGATACTTCTATACTTTTTCCCTCTTGTGAAAACTCAGAAGATTACAGATTCACATGTAGGCAGGGATCTCGAGTTTGACCATAAAAGAATGCAGTTAGTGGGAGCATTGATGGCTATCTCAAGGACAAGATGCTTCTCCTTTAGGCTACTCATTCACAAAGCAGATGCAGGATGCTTGGGTGGTGGGTGGTAAATCAGGCTTTGGGTTTAAACAAAGTTTATACACAGTCACGTTAACTTAGAAAGAAAGCTAAAATGGCTTCCTTTGTATTTCAGGCCTTTAGAGAGTTTTTCTCTGATCATCATCCAGCCAGGAAGGAGGACAGGGAAAGAAGGAGCTGTACATGGTGGGAGTCTGCAGACTTCCAAGGGGAAGCAGAGAGTCCTCAGTTTACCTGTGTTGGGAGCCTGAGACTTCAGGCAGCACCATCCCTGCTTTTCCAGACATTTGAACTGATGTAGTCGGGCTGGGTCAGAGGCCCCACGGGAGGGTCCCCCAGGACCAGCCGAGAGACTCCTTGGCTTCACGCAGAATAGAGATCAAAACAGAAAGCAGACTTTATTGAATACTGTGACAGGTAGGGAAGAGCAGATGGAGTGTCTGGGAGACTCGGAAAGGAAAGGGGAAGGAGTCTTGTCACTGCTTGGGGCTAGAGATTTATATTAGAAAAGGTCTAGGGTACGCGTTCCTCCAGGAATCCAGGGTCGGTCCCATCAAAGGCGAGTGTCAGGTGAACAATAGGTGTTACTCCACATATCACCAAAAATCGGGGCCCCTGGGTGGCTCAGTCGGTCAAGCATCGGACTCTTGATTTCTGCTCAGGTCATGATCTCAGAGTTGTGAGATCAAGCCCTGCGTTGGCCTCTGCATTGGGCATGGAGCCTGCTTGAGACTCTCTCTTCCTCTGCCCCTGCCCCTCTCTATTTCCTTAAAAAAAAAAAAAAAAAGAAAGAAAAGAAAAGAAAATTCAGCATGAAATCCGGTTTCCTCTTGCTGTGGCGCTACCGATGCCAGCATCAGCTGAGATTTGTTTGGCACTAACATCCTGAACATGTTTGGGATCTGGGTGTTATCAGGTGTTTGGGGCCTGGGACAAAACTCAAAAAATGATTCACTTTCTTGCTTCCCCCTTGAAGCAGAAACATAGCTCTTCGGCTTATTCAGAGGGAAAATGTGGAACATGAGTCAATGAGGCCCAGTAGAAAAGCAGCAGAGATGGACCGTATCTAAAATGGAGTCACTTAACTTTGGCCTCCTTAAGATCCTTTTTTTTTTTTTAAGATTTTATTTATTCATTCATGAGACACACACACAAAGAGAGAGAGAGAGGCGCCAGAGGGAGAAGCAGGCTCCATGCAGGGAGCCCGATGTGGGACTCGATCCCGGGCCTCCAGGATCACACCCCAGGCCGAAGGCGGTGCTAAACCCCTGCGCCACCCGGGGCTCCCCGGCCTCCTAGAGATCCTCTATGAGGACAGCCATTGATGGAGGAGCTGCAGGCCAGGCTTGTGCTGGGAGATGCAGAGGTGGGACCCCCAAGGGTTCCTGGCCTCCTCTCCCTGAGAAGGCAGGCCCTGACTACTCCCACCCCCGGCCCTACCCTCCCCCTCTTGGGGGACAGGATGGGTGAGGGCAGGTGAGGCAAGATCAGGTGCCAGAAGGCGGGGTGGCAGGACATTTTTGGACCATTAGGTGATTTCTCTAACATTCGCCACCCCCTTTCCCCGCTTCCTTTCACCTCCCCCATTTAAACCAGCTCCCGCTGCAGCTCCTAGGCGCGGAGCAGAATGAAAGCAGTCACTTCCTGGCTTTTGTTTTCCACCGCCCTCCAGACCGTTAGGGCTGAGAGTCCCTAGGGCTTGGACAAAAGACCGGGGAGTAAACCACCCGGAATTAGAGCAAGGTTTCCTGCCCGCTACGATTCCCCGGCTGGGCCGCGGGGTCAAGGGGTCAAGGGGACGCGATGCAGGGGAGGAGGGATGAGGTAGGCGCGCTGGGCCCGGCTTCCTGAGCAGAGCCCCTGAGCCCCGGGGTGTGGCGGGACCAGGTGGAGGGACGGGATGGGGGGGGGGGGGTTGTTGCCCCGGGAGGCCCCAGGTGGGGGAGGGACCAACGGAAAGAGCTTAGCTTTTATCTCGCCCTCCGTGGTTCTTGCAGAAAAGCCAGTGCCCCTGCCAAGTGATGGGGGCACAGAAGGGATCCCAGGGGTCCAAAGCCAACCAGTGAAGGAGCCCGAAGTCAGGACCCTATGACCGCGGACAAGGAGCATCTCACCAGGGGCACCTGGGGGGCTCAGTGGTTCAGCATCTGCCTTTGGCTCCGGTTGTGATCCCGGGGTCCTGGGATCGAGTCCTGCATCGAGCTCCCCGCAGGGAGCCTGCTTCTCCGCCTGCCTATGACTCTGTCTCTCTCTGCGTGTCTCATAAATAAATAAATAAATAAACAAATAAATAAATAAATAAATAAAATCTTTAAAAAAGAAAATTAAAAACAAAGCTCCATCAAGTAAATTTGAAGTTCTAATTGGCTTTATTAAAACCAACAGGAATCATCCCATCTAGCTCGAAGAGGGGAGTTCCCAGAAGCTGTACAAAATGAGAGGTGTTATAGGAAGGAGGGTGGGGCAAGAAAGTTCTTAGCAAAAGAAAGGATCGTTTGAGGCAAGGTCATTTTCCCTTAGGAGGAAGGGCAGAGGGTCGTCTTTCGCAGATGAAAATTCCTGATTGAAAGGTTCAAACTTAGTCTGGGGGGAGGTTGAAACTGCAATCAGGTTAGGTATTAAGCCTGGTTTGCTGGCCCAAGTGACACAATTTTGGGCCTGTGGGTTTGTTTGTTTGTTTGTTTGTTTTCCAACACCTTGAAGTGATTGAAATCAAGTTACTGGGATCTCATGGAGGAACTGGACTTCAAAAGAGAAATGTACCTTTCTTGTTCACCTGAGGCAGAGGCAAACAAAAATGCTACAGGAAGAGGGGGCAAGGAGCATACCGATTACACTGGGAGACTGGTGGGTGTGGTCATGGAAGGCTTCCTGGTGGAGGTGAGGCTGAAGCAAAAAATTGAGGTTTCTCCATATGTGTGCTGGTTTAAATTTCCACCAGTGTCCAAGAGATCCTGTTGTAGCCAAAACAATTATCTGTTCCAGGAAGGTGAGTCCAAGGCATCCCTCAGGTGCTCGAAACCCTGTGGGAACTTTTCCAGGGGCTGGTCCCAGAGGCTGGGTGCAAACTGGGGACCGCGCAGCGTGGCCACGACTGCTCAGGACCTGCAAGAGCCTGGCCAGGCGCAGTTTCCTGTAGGTGCCCTGGGTGGCCAGCAGGGGGAGCAAGACTGCCACAGCCTGAGGACCAGGAGCCCTGGAGGAGGATGGGGGAAGCCCAAATGCTGAGTCTCCCCATATTTGTCTCCTAGGGAGTGGGCTCCTTTGTGAGCATCGGACCCACCCCTGGGCATCCATCCGCCCTCCCTCGACACTGCAGTTTCTCAGAACAGTCCTTTCAGGTGGCACCGGAGCTTTCTCCTGTGCATGCAAGTAGCCAAAGAAAGGTCAGATCTGCTGGCCCAGTGTGGCTTCTGGGGAGGGAGGCAGAGCTGGTGCTTCTCCCCTGGACTCTGCAAGCCTTCCAACTGTGGAGACACCTCCCTGAATTCTGTCACTTACAATGGCAGGTATGGAAACTTAAGTGATGAGCAAAGGCACCATGGCAGTAATTGGACAGAGACCAATCTTAGTACCCTCTGATTTACTGCTATTACCTCCACTACTAATTTTCTTTTTTTTAAGTAGGCTCTACGTCCAGTGTGGGGCTTGAACTCACGACCTGAGATAAAGAGTTGCATGCTCTACAGACAGAGCCAGCCAGGCACCCCTACTGCTACTAATATTGATACTTCTAATAATAAATTATAGACTCACTCCATGATGAAATATGTAGTCATTCAGGGGTGCTTGGGTGGCTCATCTGACTCTTGGTCTCAACTCAGGTCATGATCTCAGGGTCATGAGTTTGAGCCCCGTGTTGGGTTCCACACTGGGCCTGGAATCTACTTTAAAAGAAAAGAACCAAAAAAACCCCACACTGTCTTCAAAGGATATTCAATGCCATGGGATAGTGTTCATAATATAATATGCTAATTCTTCTCCACTTGTCCTTCCAGAATCATTTTCCGTACCCCACAACTGCCCAGTGCAATGCTTCGTCCCTGTCCCCTTGCCCTCTGACAGCAGGCTGGGTTCAGCCAAGGGGAGACACCAGCAGGAGATGGAAGGGCAGGAGGAGAGACAGGCCGGGATGTGTCTTCTCCTGTTTTCCTCACCTCTGCTCCTCTAGGACTCCCTGCTCAGCCTGCCACCCTCTCTGGGCTCTCTGCCCATCAATTTCTCCCCTGGCCCTTTTGGCTCTGATGGCAGGAAGAGCTTCCTGCTCTGGCCCGCTCCTGGGGGCCCAGCATCTCTTGCCAGTTCCCTTACACGGACCTGCATCTCTGTAAATCATCCCTCACTAAATGGCTCTTCATTTGAACCATCAGAGTGAATGCTGTTTCCTGCCAGGATCCTGACTAATACACACGTTAAGTGAAAAGAGAAGAACACAAAGCTTTGTATAGGAAGGAAAAAAAAAAAAAAAGGCCCCAGCGCTTTTATCCTCCTATTTCACAGCGCTCACAGCAATGGGGTAGAATGCAATGGAGAGATGGGTTGACACCGGATTCAAATTTAGAAAGCATTTGAAAGGGACATTCTAATAATGTCTTTATGGAAGGGGAAGAAGATGCTGACAAAGAAAAAGTGAAGAGGGCCCACCAGATATTTATTCCGTTCAAGCATTTCCAGAAGCTATTCCCAGATTGTAGTTTGTGAATGCAGGATACGGTAACTCTTGAGGGATATGCTTCTGAGAAGAAGAGCAGTGGAGGAGGAGGAGGAGGAGGAGGAGGCTGCTTGGTAAAGTAGGCCACAGGCGCTCAGATGACCTGATTTTTCCCTACGGCAAATTCCACCCCAACTTAGAATGGGAGGAGCCGGCTTCCCTTCCTAGGCTCCCAGCGCTGCACGGTGTGACCTCAGTTTTTTTAATCTGTAAAATGATTATATTAATGCCTGTCTTAAGAGCCGTTGTGGTGATCGATGATGAGTCAGTATATGTAAAGGATCTGGCCCCGGGCCCAGGTCGTCATGGGAACTGCACGCCTGTGAGTCCCCGTTTCATCCCTTCCACCGCGGCAGTGGGTAGCTCCTGCTAGGCCTGCACGGTACGAAATGGGACGTGAGACGCAACAGCTTCATACTGTTGCCTCGTGCCTGGCACATAGCAGTGGCCCTTAATAAGTGGTTGGCAAATCAGTGGATGAACAAATGAACATTCTGCCCAGATCGACCCTCCCCTAGCTGGGTCCGGGAAGACCCCTCACCAGCTCCCCTCTTTCACCGCAGTATCTTTATTCTCTATCCCAGCATATCGGTTATTGCTGTGTAAGAAATCCCTAAAAACCCAGTGGCCTGAAACCGTGCACATTTATCACCTCAGAGTTTCGGGGCACAGACCCACTGCATCTGCTGTCTGGGTACTCACAGATGATGCCCGAGGTGCTGGTGGGCCACCTTCTTCTCTGGAGGCTTCACTGGGGCTGGCCTCAGAGCCTGGGCACACACTGTTGACCATCCTGGAGATCTCACAGACTCATTCAGGTCGTGGGCAGGATCCGTCTCCTCGGATTAGACTTAGGTCCTTGTTTTCCGGCTGGCTGTCGGAAAGAGCCCCTCTCAGCTCTTGGAGGCCACCCACGGTTCCTTGCCAAGTGGCCCCCTTCCTCCTTCAAAGCCAGCATAAAAGAATCTCTCTCACTCCAGTCTGCTCAGAGCCGTGTGTGTGTGTGTGTGTGTGTGTGTGTGTGTGTGTGTGTGCGCACACGCGTGCTAATCTCTGCCTTGGTAACCAATTTACTCACTTTTGTTGAGTCAGAGCATATTTCTTGCTTTAGTCAAGGTATGTCTTCAACTGCAAGTCACACAAGATCCAGCAACCAGTGACTTGAACAGGTAAGTCATTTCTTCTAATCATCTAACAAGAAGCCTGGGGCTAGGCAGTCCATGGCTAGTACAGCTGTTCCTCCAGCATCTAACTTTAGTCCTGATGGTCACAAGACTGCTGCTATGTCACCAGCATTGCATCCGCATCCCACACAAGGAGAGGCAGGCAGAGCAAAGAGACTTGCATTTTTATTCTGGAAAGATGGCCTTCCCCAAGGATTTCCACCTATATCATATTGGGCAAAATGTAATCACACAGTTGGCAATAACTCCAAGAGAGCTAGAGAAATTCATTTGGGAGCACATTGTCAGGAGGAACAAAATCTAGGCACTGTTAGTAGAAAGATGGGAAATGTTGGGGCACCTGGGTGGCTTAGTCGGTTGAGTGTCTGACTCTTGTTTTTGGCTCAGCTCATGATCTCCAAGTAGTCATGGGATCAAGCCCCACATCGGCTCCATGCTCAGCCCAGAGTCTACTTCAGATTCTGTCTCCCTCTCCAGCCGCCTCTGCCCCTCCACCCACTCATACTCTCTCTCTAAAATAAATGAATAAATAAAATATTTAAAGAAAGGAAGATGCAAAATGTATTTGGAGTAGGTCACCAGCAGGGCTGCTGTGGGGTCTTAGGCCAAATCTTCATGGCTTCTCAAAGATGATGGTTTTGCAAATGACAACAGTTGATTCTTTCTGGATCTTTGTCAACAGGCTTGGTTTATTTGCCAGAAAGGCATTATCTGAGTAACCAGAAGCTGCCTTAAAATGGAACCAATGGGGACACTTGGGTGGCTCAGTGGTTGAGCATCTGCCTTTGAATCAGGTCATGATCCCAGGGTGGAGTCCTGTATCCAGCTCCCCGCAGGGAGCCTGCTTCTCCCTCTGCCTGTGTCTCTACATCTCTCTCTGTGTCACTCATGAATAAATTTAAAAATCTTTAAAAAAAAAATGGAACTAATGGCTTTCCTTCCCCAAAAGCCCTACTGTCCAGGGCTCTGGTAAGAGGATAGCAAGGGGTCTTCATGGCAAGCCTCAATGAGATATTGTGCAAATAATGTTTTAGGGTAGAGGTCTCTTATCCTTCTGTTCTTAAAAATGTGCACAGATGTAGAGGGAATAATGCACAGGCCTTGGACCTGTCTGCCCTCAGATGCATGCCACTTGTCCTCACCCTACTCCTCTCTGTGTTGCAGGGGGCTGACCCTCATCTTCATTTTGATCATACCGTGGGCTTGACTGAGAGGGAGCACCAATGGGAGGCTGGAGAGTGAGTTGAAGGGACAAGGAGGGTGTTTCTCTCCCTTTCTGCCTTGGAGAGTGTCCCCGCAGTAGGGGTAGCTCCCCCCATGCCTCTGGTGCCCTTTCCCCATGAAAGGGCTGCTGTAGTTTCTACTTGGCTAAGTGACCCCACTTTGCTAAGCAGCTCCAGAGGTAGCACCTTCTTGTGTTGTCCCTCCAACCCCGGGCTGGCTGGCGGTGGCTGACACTAATCTCTGGGTCCTCAGCTGGGCTCCCCAGTCTCCCATCTCCTTTGTAGCCAATAGTCTGCCTCAAGTCCCTGTGTTTTACATGATCAGGTGCTGTTTGCATCCTGCTTAGAGCCCGACTTAGAGAAGCCATACAGTAAACACCCAACAGCCATCACTTACATTTAACAGTAATTACCACTCTGCCATCCTTCCTTCATCTATTTTTATTTTTGTGGGGAAAAAAAAATCCCAGACATCTTGAGGTTGTTAAATGATTTCAGCATGTATCTCAAAACAATTAAGGACATAACAAGCATATTTAAATAGTTCCCACCTATGTTCACACATTAGCACACCTAACAAAATGAGCAAAAGTTCCTTATGGACATCTAACACCCAATTCACATTCAAATTCTCCCAATTGTTCCAAAGATGTCTATTTTAAAGTTGGTTTGTTCAAATTAGGATTTTCTTATTTTAAAGATTTAATTTAGGGATCCCTGGGTGGCGCAGCAGTTCAGCGCCTGCCTTTGGCCCAGGGCGCGATCCTGGAGACCCGGGATCGAATCCCACATCGGGCTCCCGGAGCATGGAGCCTGCTTCTCCCTCTGCCTATGTCTCTGCCTCTCTCTCTCTCTCTGTGTGACTATCATAAATAAATAATAATAATAATAATAATAAAAATAAAGATTTAATTTATTTATTCATGAAAGACACAGACAGAGGTAGGAGACACAGGCAGAGGGAGAAGCAAGCTCCCTGCGGGGAACCTAATGCGGGACTAGACCCAGGACCCTAGGATCATGACCTGACCCGAAGGCAGACGCTCAACCATGGAGCCACCCAGGCGCCCCTCAAATTAGGATTTAAATAAGGTCCACACATTGCATCTGGTAGATAGTTTCCTGTCTTTTTTTTTTTTTTCTGACTGTCTTTTAATCTTGAACAGTCCTCATACAGGGTGTCTTAGGTATGTGGTTGCATGAGTGCATGCACGTGCACAACACACACACAGACACATACATACTTGGGATTGCTAGCACAGCAGCACAGAGCCCCTGAGTCACCCTGCTTGTGCCCGCCTCTCACAGAGCCCCCTACACAAACTGCTTCTTCAGCTTGGTCCCCTTCTCTCCCAGGCACAGACTCTCTGGTCCCTTCTCTGGACCACCACAGAGTCGGAGTCACCATGACTCAGCTTGGTACTTGACTTTTTGTAATGGCCTCTACATTTGTTTGTTTTGTTTCCCTAATAGTGTTTAAAATCAGATGGAAGGATCCCTGGTGGCTCAGCAGTTGAGTGGCTGCCTTCAGCCCAGGGCTTGATCCTAGAGTTCCAGGATCAACTCCCACATCAGGCTCCCTGCAGGGAGCCTGCTTCTCCCTCTGCCCAGTGTCTTTGCCTCTTTCTTTCTGTGTCTCTCATGAATAAATAAATAAAATCTAAAAAAAAAACCAACCAAACAAACAAACAAACAAAAAAACAAAAAAAACAGATGGAAGCAAAACCTAAACCTCTTAATGGCTTCCAACCACACAGGGATCTTAAAGGTCATCTCATTCTAAGCCTTGGTGTTTATTCTGGGTAGCTTTACAACTTGAGTCAGTAGTATGTCACCACCCATTTCACAGATGAGAAAACTGAGACTCAGGGAAACTAAATAATTTATGTGAGGACATACAGCAAGCTGCCAACAGACAGGCACCCACTTGTGGTGGATTTTCTACGAGATCACACACCTCTGTCTTTCCATTCTCTGACAGCATCTAACACTGTAAAACACAGGAAATGCTCCCCAAAGTGGCTGTTGCCTCCTGGCTTGTTACAGCTATGAATCTGATTTTTAACTGCTTGAGGAGAGTGCGGTTGTGGCCATTGAGAGATGGTTGTTGAAAGCAAACAATTGGCTAAAAATCCCACCCCATACCACTATCCCTTTGAATTTTCAGGGAGTCTGATCCACTGGGTACCAGGAGCCATTTGGTGATGACTGCTGGAGTCAGCCTGCTAGTCTTAGGGAAAGCAGTCCCCAAAAGAAAATGTCAAAATACACTAGATCTGTAAACCCATAGGACAGAAGGCAGACTGGTGGTTGCCAGGGGCTGGGGGAGGGAGGGGGGAATGGGGAATAACCCGTTAGTGGTGTAGGGTTTTATTTTGGGGCGGTGTAAATGTTTGGAAACCAGACTGATATGGTGGTTGCACTACATTGTGAATGTACTAAATGCCGCTGAGCTGCTCCCCTGTGATGTTATGTGAATTTCACCGCAATAAAAATAAATACATGACACTTAATGGGCTAAATGTCACCACTCAGCCCTGAGGGTCCCAGCCACATCTAAGCCTTCCCACCACCTCAGACTGTGTAGGTGGAGCACAACTAGTGAGCTGCAGGAGGCTCTGTGCTGAGGAGTGTTTTGCTCTGCTCCTGCTCAGTTAAGGGAGGCCCTACAAGAGAATGGCCCTTTGAGATGCCGGGGGCCTGCAAGCAGCATGTTCCTGGGTTGGAGGGAGGCTTTGGGGCAAGACAGAGAGGTCACAGTGTAGTGGCTTGTGTGCCCAAGAGGGGCCCATGAGTTTCGTTGGGGGTTCCTTGGGCTGTCCTACCAGCACTTCCTCTGAGAAGAGGCAGAGGGAGGGGCCCACAGTTATTCCTGTTGAGAGATGGTTTTTGGACACCTGCCATCCTCAGAACAGCAATAGAGAAGCCACAAAACCCACAGAAGAAGAGGTTGCACTTGAGGCCCAGTGAGGCAAAAAAGACTCTTATCCTTGCCCCCACCCCTTCTTCAAGTCTCCGAGGTATGGGGAGCAGTGAGGAGAGGAGTGAAGAGCAATCGGCCACCCCCCACCCCTGCACTCCCAGGCTCCCAGCTACTGGCAGACTGGTGCTGCAAGAAGGGCAGGCAGGGAGCATGACACCAGAGTCACCATTTAAGATTTTAAGAAGGAAGAGCTAGGACTGGAGGATTATGTTTAATACCTGAAAGCAACCACAAAGCTAGGAGCATGGGATTAGCCTGATTTTACTAAAGATTATGAAAGGAGGGCAGCCCAGGTGGCTTAGCAGTTTAGCACCACCTTCAGCCTGGGGCGTGATCCTGGAGACCCGGGATCAAGTCCCACATCCGGTTCCCCACAGAGAGCCTGCTTCTCCTGCCTGTGTCTCTGCCTCTCTCTGTGTGTGTCTCATGAATAAATAAATAAAATCTTTAAAAAAAAAAAAGATTATGAAAGGAGATTTGATATACGTTTTTAAAAGATTTGAAGGGGGAAAAAAACCCATTTCATGTTTGTCCCCAACGGAGTTCCAAATGTGAAGTCGGTTGCTTCATCTAGTTTCCCGTTTTCTCATCTGTAAGATGAGGGTAATAATGCCTTCATGCTGGGTGGTTGCAAATGTTCAATGGAGTAATATTCCTAGAACACCTGGCACACAGGCAGTCCATAAAATGTGGAATGGAACAGCAGCTTTCAGAAAGCGAGCAGCTCTTCTGGGCAGAAACACGCATATCCTGGGGATGCTGATGCTCTTGAACAAGGCTCAGATTTTCTGGTCCCCTGGGATTTGAAATATGGATAGTCTTTTTTTTTTTTTCCTGAGGGCAGTCTCCTTCACTAATTGAAAAGCTGCACAGAGGGAAGACCATGTGAGGACATAGAAGGAGGCCATCTGCAAGCCCAGGAGAGGGGCCTCAGGAGAAACGAACCCTGCTGACACTTTGATCTTGGACTTCCAGCCTCTAGAACCATGGGGAAATACATTCTGTTGTTTAAGCCACCGATCTGTGGTATTTTGTTATGGCACCCCGGGCTGACTAACATAGTCTAGACTTGTTTGTCGCATGGAATGCAGATCACAGTGACAGAGTGACAGCCACCAACCAGCCAGGCCCTGGAAAGGCATCATGCATTTCTGCTCATGCTCTTGTGCTCCTGACATTCACCATGACAGGAAATGGCCCTGGATACCCACTGGCCCAGGAAGGAATGGAAAAATGTGGAGCATATATCAACCCAAGGGGCAGCGTCAGCCCTGAGTTCAGAGCCCAGAGTCCACGCCTGAGCCTGGCCTGGATCAGACACCTTATAGCTACTACAGGCCCATTCGAAAGAAGTGCACACTTGCTGTCCTATACCACTCAGGTCTAATGAAGAAGCTAACAAAGAAACACCCTCATGGATCTACTGTGAGAATAAAATAGGTAATAAATGAAAAGACTATACAAAGGTAAGACAATCGTATGATTTTTTTAGCAAAGAAATCAAGCCTTACACAGTCAAACTGGGGGGTACGGAGGTAACCAGTGGCATTCTTGGAGCAGTGGCTACAGAATATGGATTCACTGAGGATAACGATGGCAGTGAGGAATCTGGATTAGCAATGATTTTTAAAAGAAACAGTTGTCTTACTTTGGAGTTACATACATAAATATATGATGGGCTGACAGTCATGGAAGTTCAGTCACTATTTGCGCTCTAGGTGATTTCTAGGAAAATGTTTACACTTTGGTTATATATGTATGTGTATATATCTAAATAATATATAGTGCTGTTTTGTGTGCCTTCAGACTTTATATCAATGTTAAGTTACTGTACATATCCTTATGAGATTTACCCACCAATATTTTAGTCACCTTCCCAACAAGCTAACCCTTGCTTTCTTGTTGATTCAAGTTCATCACCATCTTAGCAAGACTCACGTCAACCCACGATGTACCAAGGAGGGGAGTGGTCGGAGTGGCCTCAGCTGCAGAGGACTATTGTATCACTGACATTCTTCAGAATTGCCCGTATATGCTGGTACTAAAAAGCTGACTTACTTTTACTGAAGTCTTCGTTCAACTCAGGCTGAAGCAACAAAATGCCATAGACCAGGTGGCTTAAGCAACAGATATTTATTTCTCACACAGCTAGAGGCTAGAAGTCCAAGCTCAAGGTGATGGTAGATTTGGTTCCTGGTGAGAGCCCTCTACCGTCTTGCAGATGGTGCCTTCTTGCCGTGTCCTCACATGGCTGAGAGAGAGGGAGAGAGAGAGGAGAGAGGACAGCTCTCTGACCCCATCCTGGGAGTCTCATCGAAACCTAATGACCTCTGGGGAGCCTGGATGGCTCAGTGGTTAAGCGTCTGGCTTCAGCTCAGGTCATCATCCCAGGGTCCTGGGATCGAACACCATGTTGGGCTCCCTGCTCAAAGGGGAGTCTGCTTCTCCCTCTGCTGCTGCTCCTTCATGCTCTCTCTCTCTCTCTCTCTCAAATAAAGAATTAGAATCTTTAAAATAAACAAACAAAAACACCTAACTGCCTCCCAAAGACTCCACCTCTAAATCTCTAATACCAGCCCACTGGGAATTAGCACTTCAACATATGAATCTGGGCAGGGGATACAATTCAGTGCATGGCAAATGGTTTTATTGTTGGTTTTATAATTTTCTATAGACAACACACCCCTTCTTGCCTACATCAGGGCAGATCATTGCCCCTACTCTCACCCCTTGGTATGCCACTGACACCAACACGTTCCCCTTTAAAAACCTTTGGAAAAGGGATCCCTGGGTGGCGCAGTGGTTTGGCGCCTGCCTTTGGCCCAGGGCGCGATCCTGGAGACCCGGGATCGAATCCCAAGTCGGGTTCCCGGTGCATGGAGCCTGCTTCTCCCTCTGCCTGTGTCTCTGCCTCTCTCTCTCTCTCTTTGTCTGTGTGACTATCATAAATAAATAAAAATTAAAAAAAAAATAAAACTTAAAAAGAAATAAAGAAGTATCTTAAAAAAAAAAAACCTGTAGAAAAGGGACATTTTCAAAGAATATCAGACACCAGATTTAAGATAGAAGTTTTCTCTGGTGGGGAAAGTTGGAAAGAAAAAAAGAGTTTACTAGACAATAAAGGTAGCATTTCATTACGTAAGCCAGGTGGTTCATTATATGATCCTTCATACAATTAGTAGGGTTTAAATATTTTATTAAAAAAGGCACATCAGTCTATCAAGAAGCCCACTGTCCTTCCCTGCTGGGGCAAGCCTGCCACCAGATTGTTTCTTTGTTCTGGGAACTGGCTTCTCTCCTCACCTGGGGGTGTGACTGAGCCTGACACTTCCCTGAAGAGCAGGGTAGCTCAGGATGTTTGAGCCCTGGGCATGGTAAGGGAAAGGCAAGAGATGTGGTCAAGCAGGTGAGCCTGGGCCAGATCATGGAGGATGCTGGGTGCCATACTGGAGAACTTGACCTTTGTTGTGGAGAGGGGAGTAATTGTGATGGATCAGGAGCTTAGCCACAGGGAGACAGGTGATGTTGGAAGCACAAAAGAGACAGCAGAGGGGGGTCTGCAGTATTGAAAGGGACATGGAAAGAAAACATTGGCAGGAGAAATGGGGGCAAATCCAGCCCCGTGGCTGGTCTGCTGCAGGATGGTAGCCAGTTCCAGCTGGAGGTGGAGTTTCCCTGGGTAAAAATGGAAGCAGCCAGCGATTGCTATTTATAAAAATAACTACAAAGGCTTGACAACCCAGAGAGAATGCTGAAAAAGTAAATTGAGGGCTGTTGGGAAAATGCTCAGTGCTTCTCATCTTCAAAGCATTTCTGAGACATGAGGTCATGAATCCTCCTTCCAGAGCCCTGAGAGAAATATAGGCAAGAAGAAAGGTGGGGACAAAGTGTGGCTGACTTCCCCAAAGTAGCAAAACCAGCAGCTGAGGATTTTTTTTATCATGGGATGCCACTTGACTGTTCACTTTTTTGAGCTGCTTCTCCCCCCTGTGCCTGAGACCCAGCCTGCTCAAGGACTCAGATGTGTGGCGGCAAGGTGGCAGGTTGGGGACAAGGGGGCACCCAGGGGCCAGGCAGAGCTGAACGAACCATGCCAGCAGCGGGGTGGGCCGCTGCAAGCGAAGCCCCAGGTCCAGGTGATGAAGGCAAGCTTAGGCTGCTGCTCATGGGCGGTGCTGGGCGAAGGTCTGGGTAGGGCCCTAGCTGAGGCCCCGGGGATTTGACCGTGAAGTTGGCAAAGGCAAGAGTCAAGGTGCAAGCTTGGGAGACAGGGAGAGGCTTAGAACCCAGACAAGGCAATAGGGAGAGAATGAGGGCAGAGAGACGATAGGAAGCGTGTGCCCCCCTACCCTTGAATGAGAGCTACCTGCCACTGACTGTCCGGAACGCGGCCCTTTGGCTCCCGGTTGTAATTCTGCAAGCTAAGGCGTGGAGACTATTATCGCCCTTCCCCTAGAGGAAGAAACCAAGAGTAAGTGTCTCCCACAGTGCTAGTGTTGGGATTGAGAACCCAGACCCCTTTACAGTAATCCCCTTGCTCCTGGGAGACTCCCACTCATTCTCCAAGTTTCTACCCAAGGGCCTCTCCTCTGGCAGCCTTCCTGGCCTGCCCCAGAGTGAAGACAAGTTTGCTCCTCTGTGTTTCCCAGCAGCCCCAATGACTCCTTGGAGAGCACCCTCGGAGCTGCGTTCTAAGAGGCTCATTGCTCCTTGTCTCTGCCTGGATGGCACATGCCCTTGAATCAAACTCTTGGCTTCCTCCTTGCTCTCTCCCAGCCCTGGCAGCACCGGCTTCCCCTGCTCCCCTGGGACTCAGGGTCACCCCAGGTCTCCTGCAGGGTGGCCTCTCACCAGCACAGCCTTTCCCTGTGTCTTAGGTCAGATTCCCAAGAGAAGGAGCCTACAGGTCAGAAGCCACTGCCCAGGGCAGTGGGTGGGGGCCAGGGTGACCCAACTGGACCAGCAGGCGCTATCCCTGTGGGCAGGACAGACTCGATAACAATGAGCCCGGACAAAGACAGGATGGACTGAGCATCGAGATCTCCGTGCTGGGGATTCATCCGTGCATGAAGCAGATCGTGGCGCGTACATGCCTATGGGGAGACAGACAACACACAACCGTGGTCTGCGCCCTGAGAGTAGTGGACGGGGACCGTGCGGGGCTGAGTGTGGGGCCTCCTTAGCCAGGGCGGCGGGGAAGGAGACGAGCACGTCCCAGGGGGGCTTCCACACTCAGAATTATGCTTCTAGGGGCCACTCCAGCCTGCTGAATATCCAAGTCCGACACTGGTCAGAGACGGTGGCAACAGTCTTTGCTCCATGAAAAACATGCCCAGACCCAAAGCCCTGCTTCAGTTTCATGGTTCAGCATATTTTCTCCAGCCTCCATGGTGAAAGATTATTTCATTGCCTTCAACAGAAGGCGTATTTGTATGTGTACATATGCTTGAGAGAAATTTACTGAAAAGATGTGGGTACGAGACCAGCTGGCAACATTTTCCAAGCCAGGATCCTCTTTCTGCAATCTGCCCAAGAGTTCTTGTTTGCAACGCTCAAAACCCAGCTGGGGGAAGATGCAGTATAAGGAATACACAGGGGCACATTCGCACTAATTCACAAATTACACCGGGGCCCCGGGACCCCTCAAAGGAAGAGAGATCCTGATCTTGAAAGGAGGGACTGAATAAAGACTTTTCCAGGGAACTTAATGGTCTTGGGTCATTCATCTGGTCCAGAGCATAGATTTCCCATCCAGGAGTGGAAGAGGGAAATGCAGTTAATAAGAATCTCTCTTATAGTTTCCTTCTCTCTCTTTTTTTTTAAGATTTTTAAAAACTTATTTATTCATGAGAGACACAGAGAGAGGCAAAGACACAGGCAGAGGGAGAAGCAGGCTCCCTGATGGGAGCCTGATGTGGGACTCGATCCAAGACCCCAAGATCGCGAACTGAGCCAAAGCAGAGGTTCAGCCACTGACCACCGTAGCTCCCTGGCTGGGTCAGTCAGTGAGGCACATGACTCTCCATCTCAGGATTGTGAGTTCAAGCCCCACGTTGGGTATGCAGTCTACTGAAAAAAAAGAAGAAGAAGAAATAAATGAAGGTACTGAAAAAATTGTAAAATGTAAAATCACAAGCAGAGAGGCTGCCAGAATGTTTACCTGTCCCTTCCCTTCCATGTGCCCTTTTTTCTCTCTCCTTTTTTTTTCCCCTCTCCTTCTTTATTTCATCTGTTTCTCTTTATGGCTAGCATGAGGGCGCTTTAAAAAAACAAAAAAAAAGCATCCTGGGCAAAAAGCACACCAAGGGACAAGATAAACTGGGACTCCAGGTTGGAGAAAAAAGGATGAAGATAGTGATGTGGGCAGAATAGTGACCAGATGTCCACATCCTAATACCCAGAACTGTGAGTGCATTAGGTTGCATGGCAAAGGGGAATTAAGATCACTAACCAGTTGACATAGGGGGATTATGCAGGAGAGCCCACTGGAGTGCCAAGGGTCTTTGAAAGTAGTAGAGGAGGGAGGCCAGCGTGTTCCAAAGAGGGAGGGACTCCACCCACTCTTGCTGGCGTTGAAGATGGAAGGAGGCTCTATCAACCAGAAAAAAAGGAGCCTCAAGAAGTTCGACAATGCAAGAAATGGATTCTCCTTTCATAATATCGAGAAGAGGGATCCCTGGGTGGCGCAGTGGTTTGGCGCCTGCCTTTGGCCCAGGGCGCGATCCTGGAGACCCGGGATCGAATCCCACATCGGGCTCCCGGTGCATGGAGCCTGCTTCTCCCTCTGCCTGTGTCTCTGTCTCTCTCTCTCTCTCACTGTGTGCCTATCATAAATAAATAAAAATTAAAAAAAAAAATATCGAGAAGACACCTGGATTTTAACCCAGTGAGACCCATATGGGACTTCTTTTTCTCTTTTTTTTAAAAAAGATTTTATTTATTTATTTATAAATAAATAATTTATTATTTATGGGGAGCCCAATGCAGGACTTAATCCCCGGACTCACTGGATTTTAACCCAGTGAGACCCATATGGGACTTCTTTTTCTCTTTTTTTTAAAAAAGATTTTATTTATTTATTTATAAATAAATAATTTATTATTTATGGGGAGCCCAATGCAGGACTTAATCCCCGGACTCCAAAGGCAGATGCTCAACCACTGAGCCACCCAGGTGCCCCCCCCATATGGGATTTCTAATCTGCAGAACTATAAGATAATAAATTTGTGTTGTTCAAGCTGCCAACCTTATAGTAATTTGTTACAGCAACAAGAAACAAATGCTGTAGGGATGTACAGCAGAAGATTGGAAACAAGACTCGGAGAAGGCATGAAGCAATCAGCTGGAGAACAAGAAGGCAGTTAGTTCTGGGGACAGGAAGACACAGGATAAGTTGAGTTGGGTTCTTCATGGGACACCATGGACCTCAGAGTGAGAGGATAAGACGGCTCCCTTTGCTGGCTATTCTCATATGGGATATTGGCTACACTGTGTGTAGCCCAGTGCAAAGTGAAAATATTGGGCCCTTTCTTCAAACTTAGGAAGAGTTTTGAGACACTGACAGGGCTCTTCTGAGCCTGGAGCCCTGTGTGACTACACAGGTCACATGCCCATGAAGATACTACGGCTTATGATTACCGGGGGTGTGGGGCAGGCTGTTGCCTCCCTGAAGGAGTCTTGAGTTACTCAGGAACCTTTACTTGGACCCTGACTGGTGATGCTCCTTTTTGTCTGGAACCTCTTTCACTGGCCACATTGTCCACCTTTACCCCTGACCTAAGACTTTATTTATTTTATTTTATTTTTTTTAAAGATTTTATTTATTTATTCATGAGACACACATAGAGAGAGAGAGGCAGAGACACAGGCAGAGGGAGAAGCAGGCTCCATGCAGGGAGCCCGATGTGGGACTCGATCTCTGGACTCCAGGATCACGCCCTGGGCCGAAGGCAGGCACCAAACCGCTGAGCCACCCAGGGATCCCCTGACCTAAGACTTTAAAAGGAGGATGTGCCTGATGCATATTACTGGAAGCCCCTTTCTGTGCTCCTGCCTGCCTGCTTGGCTAAATCTGAGTATTTCCTTCTGCTGTTGCTACAGACTCTTTAGCATCAACACGGCAGGTGAGGGGGGGAATGTCCTAAATGGGTCTGAGAGAGCTCAAACTGTAGGCAGGAGTCATAAGCAGAATTTTTATTTTAAAGCAGAGCAAAAGCAATAAACTGTACAGTTCCTATGATTCCCATGTTTCTGGAGTTTCTATTCCTAGTTTATGTTTCTTCTGGCAAAACATATATTTTTGCAGAACCAATATCCCTTACAAAGTAGCGTTTCTGGAATGTTAGGTGGATGTAGATGCTACCACCCACCCCCCATTCACGTGGGTGAAAGATTTAGCCATGTGTGGCACCATACACCCACCTCCAGAGACCTCCTCTCACCCCCCACACCTACCCCCATTGGCCCTGAGATGAGCAATTTAACCAGGGACCAGGGCTCTGGTTTCAATCTGACGGCTTTGCTGAGGTGGGCGAGTGCTTGGTTACTGTCAATAAGACGAGTTACTTGGGGCCTTTGCTTCCATGTTTCTCACTGAGGGAAAGATTTTCTTACCAGTTCCCCCAAAGTCTCTGGAGGATTCTTTACTATCATCAAAGGAATGAGGGTCACATGTCAAACGAATTGCCCTCTGACTACCTACTTCCTCACTGTCCTTGCCACAAGAACAGGTTAGCATCCACGATGTCTTGAGCCTGTGGTGGCTGTGTGAGCCCCTGAAAGGGTAGAGAAAAACTGATTGTGAGGGAAGAGGAAGGTGCTATAGACTCAATGTTTGTTTCCCCCTCCACCGGCCCCAAAATCCACACACTGAAACCTAATCCTAAGTATGATGGTATTAAGGGGGGCGGGGGGGTGGCAGTGATTAGGTCATGAGGATAGAGCCCTCATACACGAGATTAGTGCCCATGTAAAAAGGACCCCAGAGAGCTACCTTGCCCCTTCCACCATGGGAAGACACAGGGAGAGGACAGCCCTTTGTGATTCAGAGAGCAGGCTCTCCTTGGACACAGAGTCTACCAGCACCTTGATCTTGGACTTCCAGGTGAGGAATACATGTCGGCTATTTAAGTAATCTCATCTGAGGTCTATTTGTTAGAGCAGCCCGGATGGGCTAAGACAGAAGGGAAGTGAAGAAAAGGTAAAGATAGGGAGAGAAATAGTAGGGAAAATTGCCAGTGGATAGGGAATGGTAAGCACCTCTTGGTGAGCCCCATGGAGGGTCAAAAAGGAACTGGACACAGTTCATTGCTGTCAAGAGTGGATCACTTGGCCTGAGAGTCAGCACATGCATGTGTCAGACAGAAAGCCATTGCTGTTTGTTTTCTGCCCAAACCCATTCCCTCCCACCTTCTTCGCTGCTGGCAAAGCTCTGGTGTTTTCTGTAAAAGCAGGTTATGTGCGCGCACATGTGTGTGTGTGCGTGTGTGTGCGCATGTATGTGTGTGTGTTTAAGATTCATCTATTCACTGGGAAAGAGAGAGAATGGGGGGAGGGGTAGAGGGAGAGAATTTTCCACTAAGCGAGGAGTGTGACACGGGGCTCAGTCCCACAACTCATGAGATCATGACCTGAGCTGAAACCAAGAGTGAGACGCTCAACCAACTGAACCCTTCAGGTGTCCCTATAAAAGCAGTTTAAACACTGACATTAAAAAAAAAAAAACAAAAAAAACTGACATTTAACATCGTGTCTCCCAAACTGGAATACGTGTGTGCATCACCCAGCGATCTTATTAAAATGCGATTTCTGATTCAGTAGGTGGAACATGAGATTCTGTAGCTCTCACAAGCTCCCGGTGACATGGATGCTGCTTGGCTGGGGACCACACTTCAAGGAGCACGGCTATAATCTACATGCAGAAAAATGCGCAAACCATCACATTTGGCTTGATGGTGAGCATGTCCCTGTAGAGAAAACCCAGATTAAGAAATGGAGCATAACTTGGGCACACCTGGGTGCCTCAGTGGTTGAGTGTCTGCCTTTGGCTCAGGTTGTGATCCTGGGGTCCTGGGATCGAGTCACACATCGAGCTCCCCATAGGGAGCCTGCTTCTCCCTCTGCCTATGTCTCTGCCTCTCTCTGTGTGTCTCTCATGAATAAATAAATGAAATCTAAAAAAAAGAAAAGAAAAGAAATGGAACATAACTTGTATGCCAGAAGCTGCCTTGTGCTTCCTTCCAATCACTGCTTCCCTCTCCACCCCCATAATAACAAAGGTGACACCTCTCCCAACTTCTAACACCATCGGTTAGTGAGGCTTGTGTTTGAACTTTATATAGCATGTGTTATGGACAGAATGTGCCTCCCTCAAATGAGTATGTTGAAATGTTAATCCACAGTGCTGGCTGTATTTGGAGATGGACTCTCTAGGGAAGTAATTAAGGTTAAATGATGTCATATGGGTGGGCCCTGGGTCCCATAGGATTAGTGTCCTGGTAAGAAGAGACAAGTGGCAGGGAAAGATTTTCCTTCACCCTCCAGCAGCACACTTAGGAAAGACCATATGATGACATAGAGAAATGTGGCTGTCTAAAAGCAAGAAAGAGAGTCTGCCCCGAAACCAAATCAGTCAGAACTTTGCTACTGGACTTCCAGCTTCTGGGATTGGGGGAAAATTAACTTCTGTTGTTTAAGCCAGCCAGTCTGTGGTATTTTGTTATGGCAACCCAAGCTAACTAACTAACACATAGTGTGTTCTTTGAGGTCAAGCCCTGAGCTTGATTAGGCATCCAACACCACAAGGCCATGTGCTCAGGGATCATAATGCTCTCCCCAGGCCCAGACCCTAATTGCTCCAAGCCAAGCTCGGGCCTTCCACAGCTCTGTTGATGATAGGTATGGATGTGGGCATGTGGGTAACATTCTGGCCAATAAGGAAAGACTACTAGGGGCTTCTGGGAAAATCTTTCTTTTTTTCTGAAAAAGATGCACAGACAAAAACATTCCTTTGTTTCTGTTTGATGTTTTTGTTCTTGGAATTGGAGCAGTTGCTTTACAATAATGAAGGGAAATATCTGAGGTCTAAAACCACATTCTGAGGATGAAATAGTGAAAATGCGGCTGAGACAAGGGTAAGGTGAGGGAAGCGTTTATCTGAGGTGCAAAATTTAAGGGGATGTCAAAAATCTCAGTGATCAAGATAAACAGAGTTTAGTGCAATATTTTGAAAATGAAAGTTAATGCAAGAAATCCGCAATGAGGAATTGCAGAATGAGCCCCACCTGGGTGGTTCAGCGGTTCAGAGTGTCTGTCTTCAGCTCAGGGGCATGATCCTGGAGTGCCAGGATTGAGTCCCACATTGGGCTCCCTGCATGGACCCTGCTTCTCCCTGCCTATGTCTCTGCCTCTCTCTTTCTGTGTCTCTCATGAATAAATAAATAAAGTCTTTTTTAAAAATCCACAATGAGGGGGGTTGGGGTGGCTCAGTTGGTTAAGCGTCTGCCTTCTACTTAGGTCATGATTGGTAAGGTCCTGGGATCAAGCCCCACACTGGGCTTCACATTCAGCAGAGAGTCTGTTTCTTCCTCCACCTTTCCCTCTGGGGTCGTGTTCTCTTTCTCTTAAATAGATAAACAAAGTCTTTAAAAAAATCTACAATGAACAAAATACCAAAATATGAAATAGACAGGAAAGTAACAATACCATATGAAGCAATAGGAAATCCTGAGGCAAGAGGAAAAATCAGTAGTGCTGATTCTGCTATTATTTAAAACTTCATAGTTTTTCCATCATGAGTGTGTGTATTTTCATTTCTAAAAATATTGCATTAAATACTATTTATTTTTGTTACTGAATTTTTTACACCCCCTTAAACTTTATGCCAAGGCAGGTACCTCACTCATCTCACCTAGTACCAGCCTTAAAATGAAAACTCTAGGGGCACCTAGCTGGCTCAGCTGGAAGAGCATGTGACTTTTTTTTTTTTTTTAAGATTTTATTTATTTATGAGAGACAAAGGCAGAGACATAGGCAGAGGGAGAAGCAGGCTCCCTGCAGGGAGCCCGATGTGGGACTCAATCCTGGGTCTCCAGAAACACACCCTGAGCCAAAGGCAGATACTCAACCGCTGAGCCACTCAGGTGTTCCCGAGCATGTGACTTTTGATCTCAGGGTCATGGGTTTGAGCCCCACACTGAATGTAGAGATTACTTAAATAAATAAATAAACTTAAGAAAAAAAAAAAAAAACTCTAGGGGCACCTGGGTGGTTCAGTTGGTTAAACAGCTGTCTTCGGGTCAGGCCATGATCCCAGCAGCCTGGGATCCACTGCCACCTACGGCTCTCTGCTCAGTGGGGAGTCTGCTTCTCTCTCTGCCTCTCCCCTTGCTCATGCTCCCTCTCTCTCTCAAATAAAGAAATAAAATCTTAGAAAGAAAAACTCTAAATGTGTTTTACCTGCAGACTTTTTATTATGTGGAATCATAAAATGCTATTTTTAGATGGGTTGTCTGTTTACTGCAGCTCAAAGTGTAATAACAAATACAAGATCAATTAGCTGCAAATGAAAAAAACTGATACTGCCTAAAACAGTGAGAAAGGCACTGTCTCAAATTTCATAAAGTCCAAATTACAGTGGACTCCGGCTGCAGTTTAACCAGAGCTCCAGCTTTGTGTCTCTCCTGTTCTCCTATCAATGCTTTCTTCTAAGAGGTTTATATGCAGGTCAGTGTCATATAATAAAGAATATATCTGGTCTTTGTCCTAGGTTCCTGGCAAAGGCTTTCTAAAACTCGTGATTTCTTGGGTGATTGGATTGTCTTTGTCCTTCTTTTCTTTTTCTTTTCTTTTTTTTTTTTTTTTTAAGATTTTATTTATTTATTCATGAGAGACACACACAAAGAGAGAGGCAGAGACACAGGCAGAGGGAGAAGCAGGCTCCACACAGGGAACCCGATGTGGGACTTGATGCCAGGACCCTGGGATCACGCCTTGAGCCAAATGCTTAACCGCTGAGCCACCCAGGTGTCCCTGTCTTTGTCTTTCATAAGCCCCTTGGATCCCACCTGAGTTTAAGCTAACAAGGTGGCCCCAGACTGGGGCTGGTCACCAGAAAGACCACCCATGTGATAAGAGAGTTAGGGTTTTGAGCCAGTCCCACCTCCAAGAAGGGGAAGGGAGCTGAAGACTGAGCTTAACCATGTGGCCAACGTTTAATAAATCTTGCCTACAGAGAATGAAACACCAAGAGAAATCCAGAGATGCAGAAGTTCAAGTTCAGTGAAACTTCCTGGTTGGTGAACACACTGATTCACAAGGAGACTGAAGCACTCCGATTCAAACGGGGTGGGGATGGGGAGATGGGCAGGGAGGTTGAGGGAGACACGTCCTCCATGTTCGGGACCCTCCCAGACCTTACCCCATGTTCCTGATTTTTATCCTTTATATAAAACTATAACCATAAGGATAGTACTTTCCCAGCTTCCATTAGTCATTCTGGAAAGTTATTAAAACTGGGAATCCACAGATCTATAGCCAGTTGGTTAGAAACGTGAATGGCTGGGACCCCACTTGCAGCTGGCAATTGAAGTAGGGAAAGTCTTGCCGGGAACTGTGCTTTTTAACTTGTGAGGTCCATACTGACTCCAGGTGGGATTTGTATTTCTATCTGGAGGATTGTATTTTAGTACACCAGTTGATGTCAGAATAGTCAGTGTCAGGGTAGTCAGCCTCCCCCAGAGTCACAAAAAGGCTGCTGATAGCAATATACCTACTAGTTTATCTCTAGCAAGGAGGGAAAAATTTATTCCCCAAACATGGAATAGATCATCTTCCCATCAATTTTACTGTGCCCACTTACATCACACTAGACCTGAGAGAGTCACCAGGAGAATGTCACAGATTGATTGGTTAAAGCCCAGCTTCTTTCTTTTTTTTTTTTTCAGATTTTATTCATTTCTTTTGAGAGAAAAAGCAAGAATGGGGACAAAGGACAGAGGCAGAGGGAGAGAGAGAATCTCAAGCAGACCCCATGCTGAGAATGGAGCCCCAGGTGTGACTGGGTCACCCAGGTGCCTCGTCCCTAAGCCCAACTTCTTAAAGCAATCACTGGCAAGCATACGGGGTTGCTGTGATTGGTTTAGATTAATCAATCTTCCCTCCTGTGACCCAGAATTGAAAATGGGGTGGTACACCTGACTGGCTCAGTTGATGAAGCATGCGACTCTTGATCTCAGAATTGTAGGTTCAAGTCCCACGTTGGGTATAGAGATTACTTAAAAATAAAATCTTTAAGAAGAAAAAAAAAGAATAGAAATGGGGTCATCTGGGATCCCTGGGTGGTGCAGCGGTTTGGCGCCTGCCTTTGGCCTGGGGCGCGATCCTGGAGACCCGGGATCGAATCCCACGTCGGGCTGAGTCAATCCCGAATGAGTTGTTTGTAAATGGCATTGCATTAAACAAAAAATGCACAGCGTGTAACATATATTAGTGCATAATTATTTGCATGGTACCTGACATTTAGTACATACATAATTACATGCGCAGTATCTGATGTGTAGAAGGCCCAGAAATACCTTTCCTTCATCCAGCCTCCTTTAGCCACTGGGCTCCTGGGGGCTGAATGTAACCTTTTTTCTTTGATTACCTTGACGAGCTCCCAGGACCTGGTGGGCATTCAATAGATGTCAGCTAGATGAAAAGACAAAAAAGAACGTTCTACTGAGTAACTGGAACTTTTTTCTCTTCCCTAATACGAAGAATTATGCAACTAACCATGGAGCCCATTTTTGCTTTGACACTAAGAAATTTTAGCTGGCTAAATTTGAACTGAAGCTGTAATAACTAGTTGGCCTTTGGAGTCGACACCTCTGAGCTCTTCTTTGACTTGATCTTAATTTTCTATTTCTATTTTCCTTGGGCCTGAATGTTTGCCTCTGTTTTTGTTTCTTTTCCCAGAAGCATTTTGTTGTGTCTTTGCCCTAAGCCATTTTCGTTGAAAGAGATAGAGCAGAAACAAATAGACAAACCAAATCCTAGCTTTAAAAAAAAAGAGAAAAAAAAGCCCCTAAAGAAATGGGGAACTTTCTGCCATTATTAAGTGAATTCTTTCCTAGGCTGGTCTGAGTAGCACCCAGACTTTATATTAGGCTTTGTTCCAAGGGGGTGGGAGCGCCGAAAGGAATGCTGCGGCGCGAAAGACATCCAAGGAAAAAGGCTTCATTTAGAGGCGAGCCCACATTACACAGTTGGCAATGCTAAGCTGAACGTTCTCCCAGCTTCCAGGGAGAAATGAAAGGCATTCCCCCTATAGCTTCCCTTTCAAGCTCTCACAGCTGGAAGGGCAGGAGAGCCAAGTTCTGCCCTTTTCAATGCAGGTTGTCACTCGGATGCCAGGATCTTCTGATCTATTAGCCAAACACCCAACGTGAGAAAATGACCCATCATGCATCTTTTTGCTTATCCATCATTAAATGCCCCATTTAACACAAAAGAACCTGACTTCCCCTTTTTCTCTTCTGCGTAGCTTGAGGAGAACACCACCACGAAGGGATTAAAAAAAAAAAAAACTGCAAAGGGAAATAAAGAAACAAGATTGGGGAACAGACCCCTCATTTGTAATTCTGCACCTGAGGGGCTCTATTTCATGGAATCTGAGAACAGAAAGGGAATTTGGGAATACTCTAATGGAAACCCTCCTGTTTCACAGATTGAGAAGTAGTTGCCTGGAGAGGTAGAGGGACTCACCCAAGATCACGCAGCTAGTTAAGGGCGAGGGCAGGACCCGACACACATCTCCTGACTCCTAATTCAGTCTTTGCTCACTACACGATAGACTTTTTCATCAAACCATTTCTACAAATTCTTGTAAGAGATTTAATAATTCAGATAGATGATGCTCTTGCAGGGGAATAGCCCCAGTGCTTCTACGTTATTTTTATTTTTTTAAGATTTTATTGATTTATTTTGAGAGAGAGACAGGGAGAGAGAGAGCACAAGCAGGATGAAGGGCAAAGGGACAGGGAGAAGCAGACTCCCCACTGAGCAACGTGGGGCTTGATCCCAGGACCCTGAGATCATGACCTGAGCGGAAGGCAGATGCTTAACCAACTGAGACACTCAGGCGCCCCTCCTATGTTATTTTAAACCAACAACCCAGATAGTAAAATTCAAGAGCCCAGCTTATTTTTCTTGTCATACAGAATAAAATAGTTTACAGGCAGACATTCCCTAACTCACAAATAAGCTACGTTCGAACAGTGTGTTTGGAATTTGCTATTTAGAACGCAGGATGTGTGTTCTTCCCGGGAAATCACATGATCAAGTGTGGGTACAACCCCAAGCCAGGTCACAAAGGCCGACTTAACCAGTAAGTAACCACACTGAAGTCCAAGCAACTCTTCATCAAAGGATTTCCAAGCAAGAGCACTATCCGAGTTCCAGGAGGGAGTAGTGGAAACACAGCCAGTGCCCCACTGCCCCAGCAGGAAGGTATGCTTCCCAGTTGAGCTATAGGGGAGTCCCAACAGGGCCAGGAAGTGACCATGGGCTTTGCATGGAGATGGAATAGTTTTGAGTCACAGCCACTAGATGAGAGTTGGGCTAGTTCTTTAGCCTCTCTGAGCCTCTGAAAAGTCAGGATGATTATTGTACCTCACAGGTAAGTTATCAGGACAAAAGAAGACAATGCATTAAAAGGACCCATGAGAGTGTCCTGCATACATAACAAGCCACCACTTCTTACTCTAGCTGCTTGGGGGAGTGGAAGGATGGGCTCTGGCTGTTCAGAGAGCTGGGAACAGGAGGGCTGACTCTGGGGTGGAGGAAGGCTCCTGCCCCCGCCTCAGGGACAGGAGACAGGAGGGGACTCCGGTTCTCGGCCCCCACCCCTGCCCCTCAGGCAGTAGAAGTGGCAGCTGCTCAGTAGTTCCAGCCCCAGGGACAGGAGGGAGGCCCTAGGCGGGGCCCACAGCACTGCTCTGTGTAACCCTGTTATTGAAAGGCTAGATTCAGCAGCGTGCAATCATAAAGCAGACCGCCCTCTGCAATCATCTTTAGCCGTCCCTGGGGACCATCTCCCCAACCTCCCATCATGCTCCTGGGCCCTTTCAAGTCTCATTTCAGTGACTAAAATATCCAAGCCAGTGTAACAATCAAACTCTAAACTGTGTTAGATTTTAAGCTTCTGTTCCCTCCTCCCCCAGGCTGAGGCCTACTTTGGGCTTAGAAGTGACAGAGGGGAGGGCTGGGGGTCTATAGGATTGGCTTCTCTGGCAGCTCTGCCCCCAATCCCCTTGAGGTCAAACTCCCAGAGAGAGAGAGAGGATGAAGGAAAGCAGAGCCTCATGACCTGGTACTAGTCCTCTGGGTGTCTGATGCACGAGCACTACTTCTGTTCAGGCCTCTGGCTCCAGAGTGGATCTGTTCCAGTTTGCCCAGAACTGTGGGATTTTCCAGGACACAGGGCTTTCGATGCTAAAACTGGGGCAGCTCCAGGCAAACCATACCCAGGCACGTCATTCTACCTGGCTCCCTCCAAAGCAATAATATTTTGGAGACTCTTGGACCTGGAGCGACCAGTGGGGAGAACTGGTAGGCCAACTGGATGCTCTCGTAGTAGGTCCGGCTTAGAGGGTCCACTCGGCTCTAAGATGTCATAGATTTCTGGCATCTCCTAATGCCAGAAATCTCTTTGAGACCTCTGTCTAAGCTGAAATTCATCCTCAAATAGGAACTTGAGGAATTTCTAATGCCTTGGTGAACCCTGAACTCAGTGGTCCCCCTGAGTGTTAAAACATCTCAACAGGGACCCTCAAGAGAGAAACTGGGCAGCTTGGTGTAGGTCATGGCCTGGGATCAAATCTTAGCTCATCCTTTCATTACCTTGCGCTGTGTTACCTTGAGCAGGTTATTGAGCATCTATGTGCCTCAATTTCCTCACATGTGAAATAGGTTGATAATGGTACCTACTTCATAGAATTATCCAGAGGATTATAAAAGTTAACTCATGAAACAGTGCCTGGGACCTGGTAAGGGCACACTGAATGCTAGCTGCTATCAACATTAGTATAGCAAACTGGAATGGTGTAACAAAAACTTTAATGAAGTTTTAAATCTGTTGCAGGCATATTTTTTCAAGTTATTTTCTCAGTTTTAAAGCAAATTAATGAGTCAATGTTGCAAAGGCTCCAGGGAAAAGTCAGACACTCATACACTGCTGGTGGGAACATAAATTTATAGTCTCTCTGGAAGGTCATTTAGCAATAAGTTTCAAAAGCCCTCAAAATGCCTTTGACCCAGCAATTCCACTTCTAGGAATTTATCCTGAGGAAATAATTAGAGAACTGGCTAGAGAGTAATGTACAAGATTACTCATTGCAATAATAATAAAATTTTTCTGAGAACAGAAAAAGAGGAAAATCTAAAGATCTTAAAAGAGGAAATCAGTTAAATGTTTATTTCTATATACAATGGAATAGCATGCAACTAATTAAGAATGAAATCATAGGGGCACCTGGGTGGCTCAGTCTGTTAAGCATCTGCCTTTGGCTCAGGTCATGATCCCTGGGTCCTGGGATGGAGCCCTGCATGGGGCTCCCTGCTTTTCCCTCTCCTTCTTGCTATCTCTGTCTCTCCATCTCAAATAAATAAATAAAATCTTTCTAAAGAGAAAAGAATGAGGGGTGCCTGGGTGGCTCAATGGTTAAGTGTCTGTCTTCCTTCAGCTCACGGCCTGATCCAAGGGTCCTGGGATAGAGTCCCTTGTCGGGCTCCCCTCAGAGAGCCTGCTTCTCCCTCTGCCTATGTCTCTGCCTCTCTCTCTGTGTCTCTCATGAATAAATAAATAAATCATAATCTGCATTTTTTGACATGGAAGGTTGTTCATGTTATGAAAGATGTACATATTTAGAAAGTATACATTTTTCAAAGGATTTTATTTATTCATGAGAGACAGAGAGAGAGAGAGAGAGAGAGGCAGAGAGACACAGGCAGAGGGAGAAGCAGGCTCCATGCAGGGAGCCCAATGTGGGACTTGATCCCAGGACTCCAGGATCATGCCCTAGGACAGTAAACCTAAGGAAATGAATGATTGTTCTTAAGCATGTCTTATTTCTGATTAATTTTGTATATTTTATTTTATTTTATTTTTTTAATTTTATTTATTTATGATAGGCACACAGTGAGAGAGAGAGAGAGAGAGAGAGGCAGAGACACAGGCAGAGGGAGAAGCAGGCTCCATGCACCGGGAGCCCGATGTGGGATTCGATCCTGGGTCTCCAGGATCGCGCCCTGGGCCAAAGGCAGGCGCTAAACCACTGCGCCACCCAGGGATCCCAATTTTGTATATTTTATTTAGAATGACTGGTTACACAAAATTCAAATGTATTAAGAAAGAAGCATCTTAGTGGAAGCCTCAAACTAGTAGATGAAAGACGAGGAGAAGCTTCAAAATGTTAAACATTCTCTTGGTCTATCATAACAACAGTCTAAAAAGTCTGACAGACAAAAGCATGAAGTGAAGGAAAATAATCAATAAAACAGTCACTACTAAGAAAAAAATAATGAAAATGATGACAGAAGAAAGACGATAAGAAATAGAACATGCCACGGGCGCCTGAGTGGCTCTGTCTGTTAAGCTTCGGGCTCTTGGTTTTGGTTCAGGTCACAGTCTCAGGATTGTGAGATCAAGTCCCGTGTGGGCTCTCTGATCAGAAGAGAGTCTGCTAAAGATTCTTTCTCCTCTGTCTCCCTCCCCCTCTGCTCATCCCCTTCTTTCTTTTTCTTTCTTTTTTTTTTTTTCTCATTCTCTTCTTGCATGTGGGTGCTTTCTCTCTCTCTCTCTCTCTCTCTGAAATAAATAAAATAATTAAATCTTAAAAAAAAAAAAAGAATTAGAACATGCCAAAAGCAGTACTTCATTAAGTGTAGGAGATACACTTTAAGCATGAATTCTTTGAATTGCCCAATTTAATGAAGAAGAGTGAATCAGAGGAATATATTTTAAAAATTGGCATTCTCAGTGATTTGGCCACAAAATACTGACATCAACAAGGATAGCGTAGACTCATAATAGACAACTACTACTAAGATACTGATCAAAAAATGTAAAAAAAAAAAAAAAAAAAACAGCCAAAAAATGTAAAGAAATATCTTATAGTGATATGTCTAATAGTTAATTAACCACTACAAATATTTTGCTTTTTTCCCCCTGGATTTTGTAATGTTTGCGGTATTTGTCAGCTTCTTAAAATTTGTTGTGAAGTCCCCTAAATGAGTATTGACATTTATGCCTAATTTTATCTACAGAGTTTGATCTTTTTCTTAGAAAGGGTCCCAGGTCTCAGGTTCTTAAAAACCTAGATATGCAGCCCCCGTGGCGCAGTGGTTTAGCACCGCCTGCAGCCCAGGGTGTGATCCTGGGGACCCAGGATCAAGTCCCACTGTCGGGCTCCTTGCATGGAGCCTGCTTCTCCCTCTGCCTGTGTCTCAGCCTCTCTGTGTCTCTCATGAATAAATAATAAAAAAAAAAAAACCTAGATATGCCCCCTTCTGTGAATATAGTGCATACACATGTACTTAGAGAAGATTCCAAATCCAGTTTCAGTTATCTTTACCATCATACCTGGCATATTTTGTAACAAGAAAACCTACAACAACAACAACAACAACAAAGAAAACCTACAACAGCCAGTTCCTTCAGGAAGGACTGTAAGATGCCAGAAAAAAACCCTCCAGAGGTTCTATAGGTGAAAAAAAAAGGGTCAATTCACTCAGCTTTTGACATTCAACACTCAAACATTTACTGAGCATCTACCATATACACCAGGCAGTGTGGACAGAGATGAACACTAGGACTCCAGTGAAAGAGATGGATACGCAAACAAGAAGTCAGTTTGTGAACCAATGACATCAGCAGGGTGTGATCCTAAAGCAACTCTATTTCCACTATGTCTTTCAACCTGGCTCCAGGGTTTCCTCTTTCCCCACCCCAGGATGACATCTTAGACAGGCATCATGCATAGGTCCATTTAAGTCACAAGAACAATAGTTGTTCAGTACTCTGGCTCAGGTAATAATCAAAATGCTCAATTTCACCTAATGGTCAAGTGTCTCTCTCCTCCAGCTGGGGAGCCAGCAGTGATGGAAAGGTGTGGGTATGGCCACCTCCCCCAGGCACCTTCCCTTTTTTCATTTTCCACTCACTAGTCAGACTTATTGGTGAGGGTTGAGGGAGAGAAGGGGAAATGAACAAGGATAAAGGAGCAGAAAGGACCTTACTTGATTGCATCAGTAGTGACCTAACATATGGGATTTGATAACTAACATCTATTTAGGGCATTTCTGTGGATTTCTTGGAGAAGCCACAAGAACTTCTGCTGCAAAGCTTCCAACTTTGGGTTGCCAGATAAAATACAGAATGCCCAGCTAATTAGAAGCTCAGATAAACAACATGTAACTTTTTAGTATATTTCAAGTATTTCATGTGACATACTAAAAACTCATCCTTTGCTTATCTGAGATTTGAGT
Source organism: Vulpes vulpes (assembly GCF_048418805.1). NCBI lineage: Eukaryota > Metazoa > Chordata > Mammalia > Carnivora > Canidae > Vulpes > Vulpes vulpes. Next base: position 10,411,096 of record NC_132784.1, on the reverse strand, counting down.
TTTTAAATTTTTTCTTAAAGATTTTATTGATTTATTCGTGAGAAAGAGAGGCACGAATAGAGAGAGGCACAGAGAGAGAGAGAGGCAGAGGCACAGGCTGAAGGAAAAAACAGGCTCCCAGCAGGTAGCCTGAGCCTGATGCAGCACTTGATCCCAGGACCCCAGGATCTCAACCTGAGCCAAAGGTGGATGCTCAACCACTGAGCCACCCAGGAATCCCATGAAATTTGAGTTTATTTTATTTTTTTAAAAATATTTTATTTGTTTATTCATAGAGACAGAGAGAGAGAGAGAGAGAGAGGCAGAGACACAGGCAGAGGGAGAAGCAGGCTCCATGCAGGGAGCCTGACATGGGACTCAATTCCGGGTCTCCAGGATCACGCCCTGGGCTGCAGGCTGCCGGAAATTTGAGTTTAAATGGCCATTTGGAGCGCCTGGTTGGCTGTCAGTTAAGTGTCTGCCTTTGGCTCAGGTCATGATCCCAGGGTCAATTCTTGTGTGCGTTGGGCTTCCTGCTCAGTGGGGAGTCTGTTTCTTCCTCTCTCTTTGCCCCTCCCCCTGCTCATGTTCTCTCTCTCTCACACATACACTCTCTCAAATAAATAAAATCTTAAAAGAAAAATAAAAAATAAATGGCCATCTTATATTTTCATTTGTTAAATCTGGCAACCCCATCCCAACTACAGTTTTCATTATGAGGTTGGGGTGTGTGTGTGTTGGGGACAGGGATTGCAGTAACCCTTCAGCCTCTGGTTTTCCATTGATCCCTCTCTCTGCTGGGTCCCTTTGTCCCCACTTCCACCCCAGGCAGCCCTCTTGGGTAAGATCCCTTTCTGCTTTATTTATTTTAAAAAGTATTTTTAAAGTGATCTCTACACCCAACGTGGGGCTCAAATTGACAACCCTGAGATTAAGAGTCACATGCTCTACTGACTGAGCCAGCCAAGCACCCTGGGTAAAGTTCCTTTCAGGAAGGTTCCAGGCACTCTTGCTGCATCTTGAGCCACATCCAGTCCACAGCAACCACGCACCTTTGCCTCATTGCCCTCCAGGCCAGGGCAACGCTGTCCAGTGCCATCCACCCCCCTGGGACCAGACCTCACCTTTCCCCAAACACTTAAAGGTATAAGGAAATCTCCCCCTGACACCCTCCTCACTTACGCTGTCTCCCCTGCCCCATGGAAGGGCACTGGGGGTGGTGGGAACATATAGTATATCCCACTCCCTACCCCCCAACCCCTACCCCCCCATCACCCTTCTCAATAGAAATCACCCTGCCTGTCATTCATAGGCGGGAAGTAGGGAAGGGTTAGTAAGGCCAACAGAGGAAGCTGCGCATTCTCTGAGCTTGTCCTACATGGGGTCTCAGCACTCTGTGTGGATGTAGAGTTTCTTGGCACCAACTATTTTGTTCTCTGCTTTGAGGTCTCTGAAATTTCTGGATGACAGAAAAGTCTCTTTTAACATCCAGTTATATTCCCTCCAAGTGGGGCACAATGTGAGCTGTGGGAGGAGCCTTTTTAGTTGGGTCTGGGGCAGGCAAGCAGGGCCTCCCAGAAGAGGAGCCACCTACCCTCACCCAGTGCTGCTCAAACTTTACAATGCCCATGATCCTCTGGGATTGAATTAAACAGCAGATTTGGCTTTAGCATGTCTGGGTGGGGCCTGATATTCTGCATTTCCCACGGCTCCCAGAGGATGTCCTCACATTCACTTTGAACCATGAGGGGCTAGAAAGATGCGTAGGAGGAGTTGCTAAGGCCCTTGGGGGAAGGGGGAGGCGGCTGTGTTGGGCATTACAAGCAAGAGAACTGTGATTGTGAATGCAGAGGAGTCCAGGTCATGTCAACACTGCATTTGTGGGTTCAGTCTGTAGGTCAGAGGCTAAAAGAGACCAAACCACACTGGTGGAAGGGGGATAAGGAGTTGGCAGTAGACCTTCCAGAAGGGGGGGCACCTGGGTGGCTCAGTGGTTGAGCATCTGCCTTTGGCTCAGGTCGTGATCCCAGGATCCTGGGATCCAGTCCCACATCGCTTCTCCCTCTGCTTCTGTCTCTGCCTCTCTGTGTCTCTCATGAATAAATAAATAAAATCTGAAAAAAAAAAAAAAAAAGAAGTTCCAGAAGGGTCCCGACTACGACTGCAAAGCTAGAACAGGAAAAGCAAGCTGAGTGGGCTTCATTTTGTCAAATCTTGTAGAAAAACAACAACAAAAAAAACACCACACACACAAAAAAGCACTTTATGAGCTAGTCTATATAATTGCATTTCACAAAGCCCTGTGAACGTTAATTACTGAGTGAATCTGACGGCTTGACCACAAACTGCCTGGGACAGATACATTCAAGTCTTACTTTGCACAATGCCCAGCTGGCACCATCTTGTTGTAGGTCACACAACTGTGTCTCTCAACATTCATAAAAGGTGTGAGTCACATGATAAAGGTCTGTTGCCCCAGTGTGACACCAAGCTGACGGTCCCACCAAGCAACTCAACCCACATAGCCTAACCTTGAATGTGGGAGGCAGAATAATGGTCCCCTAAAGATGTCAACGCCCTAATCCCCAGAATTTATGAATATTACCTCACCTGGCAAAAGGGATTTTGCAGGTGGGATTGAGTCAAGGATTTTGAGATGAGGAGATTATCCTGGGTTATCTGGGTAACCACATGAGTAAGAACCCACCATTCCCAACTGTGGTCCGATGGAGCGATATGACAGTGGAAGAAAAGTCAGAAGGGCTGTTGCTGGATCAGAGATGTGGGGGCCATGGCCACTGACCAGACAGAGTCTTCAGCAAGGAGGTGGAGACTTCAGTCCCAAACCACACGGAATGGGGTTCTGCCAACTGTGAACCAGCAAAAGTTTCCTCCCCTAGAGTCTCCAGAGAGGTACGTGACCTTGCAGCCATGTGGGGACCCGTGTGGGACTTTGTGACCGTGGAACCCTGTGATAATAAATTGCATTATTTCAAGCTGCTCTATCTGTAGTGATTTGTTACAGCAGCAACAAAAAACGAATACCCTGCCAAGAAGGACCTCCCCCTTCCTTGTCAGAGGAAGGGCTAGAGCCTGGTGCTAAAAACTAGCCTCCCTAGGTTGTCACACCCAAATGCTGGAAGCTCCCCAGAAACAGCTGCTGTTTTCTGAGAACAATGAGTTGCTTGTCAGCCAAAGAGAATAGGATGACAAATCTACTTTGCAAACAGCCCTGAGTCGGACAGGCATGCCCTCTGATGGCAAGTTGGTCCTTGAATACTTGCCTTCTTTCCCTCTATTTTCCAGGGCTCCCTGGCTGGCTCATTTGGTGTAACTTTATCCAGAAAGCCACCTCAACTCTTGTAGAGAAAAGCTGTATGGACATAGCATGGGGATTCACCACACACCTGCCCCACTGGTTTCTAAGAGGTTCTCTGCCCAGATATCTCAGTGGCTCCTTCTTGGCCCTGTGGGGTGGTTAGGGCAGGAAGGGATGTGGAGCCAGTCCAGTCCCACTGTGTCATTTTACGGAAGGAGGGAAAGAAGGAAATGAACTCCACTGCCAGAGAACCCATCTTCCAGGGGGTCTGGCCAAAAGGATTCCAAAGGATGGCATGACAGTGGAATTAAGGAGGCAGCAAGAGCTGAGAGCTAAAGGACACTGGGCCCAGTCTGCCAAGAGGGTGTCCCCAAGGGCCAATAAAGCCATCAGCACCCAGTATCCATCAGGGGCCTGAGCGCCAAGCAGCCAAGATGGGAGTGCTGGAGCTGGTACTGCAGTCGGCTTCTGTCACCCCCCTGCAAAGGGACCACATGACTAAGGTCACACATCAGATAAACAGAGCTGCCTGGACCTCAGACTGAGCACACGTCATTCTGCCAAAATAGCCATCAATTGCCATGATTGTAAACGTGTTCAGAGTTACTAAATGTACACACAGTTTCTACAGGTACGGATTGTTCTCTAAAGATCAACAACTGGACACATCAATTAAGGTCAACCTGCTAATTTCCTGAGTGATGGAGCGAATTCAACTTTCTTTCTCCTCTCTCCATTTGAAACGTGCTTTCCAGGCTGTTGAGTTAAAATTTCACAGCATTAGATCAAGGCCTACTTTCCCTTTTTGGCTGAGAAATGAAGGCTTGCTTGGGTCCCCTCCTCCACAAGGTTATACACTTCGTGGGAGGCCCGACTTCCCTAGGGCAGAGTGAAAACCAGTGGATGGGGAGGTCACTCCACACCGGGGTTTAAGGGCTACAAAGGGCCTCAGCCATGTAGACATTCCTGCCCACCCTGTCTCCTGCAGCCCTTTCAGGAACTGCCTTCACCCCAAAAGACTCTGTGGTTGCTGAACTCTTCAAGTAATTCCGTCAACGGTCATTGATCATCTACTGTCTCTAGACACAAGAGTCCTAGGAAAGAGGGGCTTTTCACTTGGATCTGCGTGCATCCTTATCGGCTCTCCACACCTTCTCTCTGTGCCCTAGTTCTTTTCTTATTTTATTTAAGATTTTATTTATCCATTCATGAGAGACACACAGAGAGGCAGAGACACAGGCAGAAGGAGAAGGAGGCTCCATGCAGGATCCTGATGCCGGACTCAATCCCAGGAACCCGGGATCACAACCTGAGCCAAAGGCAGACGCTCCACCACTGAGCCACCCAGGCGCCCCGTACCCCAATTCTACTATGAGCTTCTAGCCTGACACAAAAAGCGGCCTCTCTCAGCCTCTGACCTCTGCTTTCTTCCAGGGTCTATTTTTCATCCTCCTCCTTGGCCCAGTAAAATGCATGGAGAATTCCAGTCGGCCACTCCTCCGCCTCCACGCCCCCCACACCCCCAGCTGGCTGGCCTTGGCCTCAAGGCCAGGGCAGGATCTTGGCCTACTAATAAAGCTCTCAGAGCTGCAGTCTGGTTTCCACAGGGTACGGTCCAGAAGGCGCTCTCCCTGGGGGATCGAGTGCAAACGCCTGTTCTGGGGGGGGTGGGGGGGTGGGGGGGAGCAGAAGCCCTCCTCCCAGGCCCTGGAATGGCAGCCCGGGCTTTTCATCACTTGGGGTTCCCTGACAACAAGTGTGGGATGCCCATCTTTCCTGAAGTCCATTCCATCCCCCCCCCCCCCAGGAGCCAGTTTCCGCTGCTCCACGATGATTAATACGGTAGCTCTCTCTGAGCTCAGCAGAGCGCCTTTCCATGCAGTGAATTCACTGAAAAGCCTCTGCCATCTGCAAGGATCTGTGCGGAAATGTGGGGAAATGGCCATGCGTGTATTTATGTCATCCATTGTTAGCTAAGAATATCCAGGTGTTCTAATAATGGAGGTACCGACACAGGAAAAAGTTTCGAATGGTACAAAGGATGCTGAGCTCAGGATCAGGAAAACAAGCCCCCGTGGCCCGAGCAGAGGGGCCTCAACGAGTATCTTTTACTTTGTTAGCCTCAGATTCTTCCAGGGGGAAAAACTGAGCCTACTAGTATTTGCTCTGGGGACCTCAAAGGGTTGTAACGAGAATCCAGAGAGTGGGTGTTTGTGTAGCCTACTCTCCCTTAGGCCCCAGCAGCCAACTGGACAGATGAATCCACATTAACAGATGTCACAGCTCATGCCTCCCACTCGCTGACACAGAGCATCCAGCACTTCTCCATCTAAATTTCACCAGAGATATTTTCGGGAGCTCCTGGGGGTGTCCCAGAGGACCCCTACATATACTTTTCGAATGCCTAAGAGGCCCTCTGTACAACTACACATATCCCCAGGGGAGATAAATTTCAGGGCTCTCAAAACTGCAAAACCCAAGAAGTATTAAAATGATCTGTTCCCTCTTAGACATCTTGGACCCTCTTTGTGTCAGAGTGGTAGCCCGGAGTGTAGCTAACACTCCAGACGTGCCCCGGAATCCAGGAAGGCCCAAGCTTCAGGTTAGGCTCAGGAGAACCCTACACAGAGGGGCGGGGGAGCATCAGAGCCTGGGCTGAGGTCTCACACAAGTTCCCATCGAATCTACATGGCTACCCCAGAGGTGAACGTTGTCCCCTTCCTCATTTTACCAAGGTCACTCAGCTGGTAGTAGTAGGTGGTAGCGCCATAGGGTGAACGTTTGTCATTTTGGCTGCTTAGCATCCAAGTGTCTTTATTCTATGCATTCTTCTAGAAGTTTTGTGGTTTTAAAACTTATGTGGATGGGCCATCTCAATTTTTGTATATAATATCAGGTGAAAATCAAAGTTCTTTTCCTTTTTTTAAAAAAAAGATTTTATTTAATTATTTGAGAGATAGAGAAAGCGAGAGAGCATGAACTGAGGGGTGGGTGGGAAGGAGCAGAGGCAGAGGGAGAAGCAGATTCTCCATTGAGCAGGGAGCCCCATGTGGGGCTCAATCCCGGACCCCGGCAGCACAACCCGAGCCCAAGGCAGATGCCTAACCGATAGTCACTCAGGAGCAACCGCAAGGTTCTTTTCTTTTGCATCTGGGTGTCCAATTGAGGATATTTTTTTCTATTTGGGAAGAACAAGGTGAGTGGGAGGAGGGTTTTAGCAGCCACATGGAAACCAAGCTGAAGGGGAAGAAGACATTCCCTCTTTCCATTCTCTGGTTGCTCAAAACTTTGACTCTTGAGGCAGACAAGCCAAGGCACAGGTCAGTTAGGAATTATTTGAAGTGGCCCTGAAGTGCAGTGACAAGAGCTCCTCCCAGCTCATCCAGCTGGTGTCTCCCCAGGCAGCCTCTCAACTGTGCCTCACTTCCTTTGGGTCCTGCCCCAGCCAGGCTCTCCCACCACCCAGTAATTCTCTGAATTACCCGCTGCTCCGCATATAAATTTCTGTTCTGCTTAAGCAGAAACAGTTTCTATTTGCAAACCAATCCCTGGCTGCTAGAAGCGAAATTCAAACCCAGGTATCTCTTCCAGAAACACCCATGTGCTTTCTAACATACCCTTCACAGTGCACCGTTAAAGCTTATATGCGTATAAGACATGAATATTATTACAATGCAATAAATTGGACAATATCCTCATGAAGTAAGTGACAGGGAGGTGGCAATTCCAGAAGAAAGCAAGCTTGAGCCATCAAGGTCAAATGCTCTACATCTCCATACTTACAGAAAGATTTTGAGAGGAAAAGTGCAAGTCAGGAAAACAACAGTGTAAATAGGAAGCACCATCTGGGTAATGGGATCCCACCACCTGTTCTTCAAATAACTGAATTCAGCCGCAGTTTAAAAAAGAAACCCTATATGGTTTGTATATGGTCATAATTCTAAAATGCAGAATTTTAAAGCCAGAAAGGACCTTAAAATCATCTAATTTTTGGGACGCTTGGGCGGCTCAGTTGGTTAAGCTTCTGATTCTTGATCTCAGCTCAGGTCTTGATCTCAGGGTGGTGAGTTCAAGCACCACATTGGGCTCCATGCTGGGTGTGGAGCCTACTTAAAAAAAAAAAAATAGGTATGCCTGGCTGGCTCAGCGGTTGAGCGTCTGTCTTCAGATAAGGGCATGATCCTGGAGTCCTGGGTTCGAGTCCCACATAGGGCTCCTTCATGGGGCCTGCTTCTCCTCCCTCTACCTATGTCTCTGCCTCTTTCTCTGTGTCTCTCCTCAATAAATAAATAAAATCTTTAAAATAATAATGATAATAATAAAATAAATCATCTAACTTTCTCATCTTGTTTCATAGATCAGGAAACTGGTACCCAGTTAGGTTAAAAGACTTATTTAATATCACACACCAAAGTAGTGACAGAGTGAGAGCTAGAGGGACCTTTTCTCTCCCAAGGGAAAAGAGGAAAAAAAGAGTCCAAAAATCCACAGGGTAATCCTACTAACCCAAGGGGGAACCACATTATTAGTTTAATTATCTAAGAAATGAAATCACACACTTCCTCAAGTCTTCTTGTCTCTGTGAAGTCACCGGTTCATTCTCAAGACAGTCCCCCTTGAGATGCACTCACTCTTTCCTCTTCCTACTGAGGAACTGTCCAGGTAAACCTCACCTCCCACAGTCTGCTACCGTGTCCTGAGGACACGGGTAGATCATGAACAAGCCATGATCTTTCTGCTCTCACACTCTCTCAATAAATAGTAAATAAATAAGTAAATAAAGCCTTCATTAAAAAAAATGAAGTGGACCCACACAGTTCAAATCTATGTTGTCCAAGGGTCAACTGTATATATCTTCCTCCTTCCTCCAATTTAAAAAGGCTGTCTTCAATATGTTACCTGGGAGGAATGTTACACTCTGGTGTTATCTTGGTGCTATGGTGTTACCTTTTATTTTTATTATTTTTTAAAGATTTTGTTTATTTATTCATGAGAGACACACACACACACACAGAGGCAGAGGGAGAAGCAGGCTCCATGCAGGGAGCCCAACATGGGACTCAATCCCTGGTCTCCAGGATCACACCCTGGGCCAAAGGTGGCGCTAAACCGCTGAGCCACCCAGGTGTCCCCATTGCCCTATATTGGCCCTATGGTGTTACCTTTTAGATAATCATTTAGATTAGTTTCCAAGGAAGAAAGATACTCAAGAAATGCAGCAGAAAACTTAAGGCCTTGGGGTACTTGGTTGGCTCATTTGGTAGAGCATGTGACTCTTGATCTTGCAGTTGTGAATTTGAGTCCCACATTGAGTGTAGAGATTAATTTTTTTAAGAAAGAAAAGAAAACCTAAGGTCTCACACAAGCAGGCAGCCACTCACAGTATAATTTAAGGAAAAACTTCCCTTCCAAATGATACATTTCCTTAAGAGGATCTTGAAGTTAGAAGATGTCCCAGACAACATTGATCCAGTTCCCCCACTATCCACAGGCCCTCCTCAACCACCTGAGCTTTACCCTCCAGTGAGGTGTGAGGCCCGTCCACATGGTGCAATGTAGTGAAAATCTCGAGCACCTAGGTGGCTCAGTCAATTAAGCATCTGCCTTTGGATCAGGTCATGATCTCAGGGTCCTGAGATGGAGCCCCATGTCTGGCTCCCTGCTCAGTGGGGAGTCTGCTTCTTCCTCTCCCCCTCCACCCCTGCTCATGCTCACTCTCTCTCTCTTAAATAAATAAATAAAATCTTTTTTTAAAAAACATAGTGAAAATCTTAAGAAGAATGAGGTCACTTAGTTTGTAGCGATGTGAAAGTTCTCCAAGATCTATTGGAAATGAAATCAGCAAGTGCAACAATTTTATCACATTCTTGGGGAAAAAAAAGTAAAAATCTTGTAAAAAAATATTTTGTGAAAAATAAATGTGTGCAATTTAGCAAAACACACAGAGATAACTTCCAAAAGGAGACATGTAAAACAGTTAACAACATTTTCTCCCAAGGAGTGGGAGTGGGATGGCAAGGAGGGAAATTTTTCACTTTTTTCTTAAAACATATCTGTGATGTTGATAAAATTACAACAAAAATTATGAGCATGTGTTACCTTTATAACAAAAAATGAAGCTTTTTTTTTTTTTTTTAAAATACAGGTTCCAGGGCATTACCTGCAGATCCAGAGTGAGGAAGGCTTGCAAATATGTTTTAATAAGTTCTTCAGACAATTGCCACATGCAGCCAGACTTGGAACCACTGGATTGAGGCATTAACTGTCCCCAATAATGTATTACCTGGGAGAGGTGGTGATTTGGTTTTATCTAAGTGTGAATCACTCTCTCAGATCAGCTCCTAGGGACAAGGGATGCTGATGAAATTCAGCGAAAGACTGTGAGGTGTGTTTTGTGGGACACCATTAGGGCACACCAGGACAGCTGGAGGACTCTGATCTGTCTCTCAGTCAGCTCAGGCCACCATAACAAAATACCACAGATTGTGTGGCTTAAACCAACAAAACTTATTTTCTCACATTTCTGGAGGCTGGACGTCCCAGATCAAGGTCCAGCTGGGTTCCGTTTCTGAGAGAGCTTCCTTTCTGGCTTGCAGATGACCACTTTGTCCTCACATACCCTTTCCTCTAAGTGTGCATGGAGAGAGAGTGAGCTCTCTGATGTCTCTCCTTATAAGGACACTAATCCTATGGGATCAGGGCCCCATTCTTATGACCTAATTTTGCCTGTATTACCTCTTTAGAGGCTCTATATCCAAACATAGCCACATGGGAGATTGGGGCTTCAACAAGTGAAATGGAGGAGGGGCGCAAACATTAGTCCATGACAGAACCCAAAATGTGGAAAAGAGAGAAGGGGAAGACAGGGTAGCCTCAGAGGCCACACTCTGTCCTGCTGGCCTTTATGTTCTGTTCTCCTCACAACCAAGTGAGGGCTTTAACTCAAGAACCACAGGCAATTAGGATATTTGTTTTATTTGGAAGCCCCCAAATTATGTTTAAAAATAATGTTGGGTTTTTGTTTGTTTGTGGGTTTTTTTTTTTTTTTTTTTTTTTTTTACAAAAGGCAGGTTGGGGAAAAGCATCTGGAATGAAATAAGTCTGCAGACAATTTACAGAGACCAAAAGAGAAAGGGAAAAAACCCCATTCCTAATTATACTATTCTTAACCATGTCGGGAAGACATGAATGAGCAGGGAGGCAACAAACCCCTAAATGACTGTAGGAGAAGGTAGAGGAAACCAGAGCGTGGGTGGGTCTGTGTGCACTTTGCTCTCACATTATGGAAAGAAAGAAATTTCACTGAAGGAATTTTGAGTCTTTTTCAAGTAAATTTTATGTGTGGTTTAAATTATAGACTTGAGTCAACTCTGAAGAACTTCCCACAAGATTAATCTCTAAATTCCCTTCCTTTCCACAGACCTGGCTAAACAGTCTGTGTCCTGTCCCCACTAGTATGGGTTGTCTTCCAAGAGTAAGTGCGTTTCCGACCGACATCATTTTCTTTCTTTTTTTTTTTTTTTTTTTTAAGATTTTGTTTATTATTCATGAGAGACACAGAAAGAGAGGCAGAGACATAGACAGAGGTAGAAGCAGGCTCCCTGTGGGAAGCCCCAAGCAGCACTCGACCCCAGGACCCCAGGATCATGACCTGAGCCAAAGGCAGATGCTCAACCACTGAGCCTCCCAGGTGTCCCCAGACATCATTTTCAACAACAATGTTGCTGTGTGATGTGATATTATAAGGAATATATATTTGATCTTTGCCCCTGATTCCTATCACAAAGAGCTTCTAAAACCTTTGGAATACTGATATGATGACTTTTGGCTGAGGGGCTCCTCCATAGCTTGAACTGGAGGGCTGGGAACTTTTGGCACCACTCCTGGAGGTGAGCAGGGAGACAGCTGGAGATTAAGTTAATCATCCCTGACCCATGATTTAATCACTTGTTCCTACATAGTAAAACTTTCATAAAAAACTCCTAAGCCACAATGTTCAGAGAGCTTCTGGATCAGTGAACATACTGAGGTGTTGGGAGGGTGGTGTGCCCAAAGAGGGCATGGAAGGCCCAAGCCCCACTAATACCTTATCCAATGCATCTCTTCCATTTGGCAATTCCTCATTTGTAGCTTTATAATAAGTCATTAATAGTAAGTAAGCTGTTTTCCTGAGTTCTGTGAGCTATTACAGTATATTGTGAAACCCAAGAATGGAGTCATGGGAACTCCTAATTGTAGCCAGTCAGCCAGAACTGCAGGAGGCTGGTGACTTGCAATGGGCATCTGAAGCCACGGCAGTCTTGTGGGACTAAGCCTTTAACCTGTGGGATCTGATACTCACTCTAGGTAGTCAATGTCAGAATTGACTTAAACTGTGGGGTACCCAGTTGGTATCTGAAGAGGTGGATAATAGGGTGGTGCTGGGAGGGAAAATCCACACATCTGGTGTCAGAAATGTTAGAATGTAAAAACAGCCTATGTTTCTGCTTGTCCAACCTACTGAGTTAAAATGGGTTTACATCTGCAAGAACTCTCAAAAGAGCTCATGAAGCTCTTGCTGTTGAATATTGCCCATGAATATGACAATAGCAATACCTCATTGCAAATCAGTTATCTCTGGAAATAGCTGCCTTGGGGACAAATCTTTACTGAAAGCCCACTGTCCTAATGGTTTATGCTGATTCCTTTAGAAGAGAAGACAGTAGAAGGGAACTAGCATGGCTGGGCATTTATTAAGTGCCTTATGGAAGTTATGTCACTTTTTTAAATTTTTTTTTTTTTTTACTTTTTTAAAATTTTATTTTATTTTATTTTATTTTATTTTTTAATTCGTGAGAGACACAGAGAGAGAGGCAGAGATGTAGGCAGAGGGAGGAGCAGGCTCCATGTAGGGAGCCCAATGTGCGACTGGATCCTGGCACCGTGGAATCCCACCCTGAGCCAAAGGCAGATGTTCAATTGCTGAGCCACCCAGGCATCCCTATGTCACTTATTCTTGATCAGTTCTATGAGGTTGTTATTGTGCACATTTCACAGATAAGGGAGCTGAGTCCCAGAGAGTCTAGACTCCAAATAAAAAAGATCTAGCTCTTGACCCAATAGTTGCGACTTTTGGCAAGTTACTTACCTCTATATGTTCTGAGCTCTTCATCTGTAAAATGGGAAGAACAAGAAAATCCCCCTGAGAGGATGGAGAGAATATTTTGCAAAGTGTTTAGTATTAATAAATATTAAGTACGGTTATTTTTTTAAAAGATTTTATTTATCTATTCATGAGACACAGAGAGAAGCAGAAACATAGGCAGAGGGAGAAGCAAGCTCTTTGCAGGGAGTCTGTTGTGGGACTCGATTCCAGAACCCCAGGATCACACGCTGAGCCACACAGGCATCCCGTAAGTACTGTTATTATTGTTATAGTTAAATAAGTTAAGCAGCTTGCTCAAATTAAAATTGTTACTCAGGGCTAATGCTGGATTTTCATCACTTTCTTAGTCCAAAGTACATTCTCCTCATTACTCAGCACTCTTTCTAAGCTGAGGATGAAAGATAGAAAGACATCCTTTCTTCTTAGGGGGGATCAAAGTATCTAAGGGTATGGATTTGGTCAATGTTACCTTCTGACCAGAGGTTGATTGGTTGGTTGGTTGGTTGGTTGGTTGGTTGGTTGGTTGGTTGGTTGATTTTGTGTCTTACTGGTCAGAAGGTGGGGCTGGCTCTCTGGAACCTGCTGTAATGCTCAGAAAATTTGGCTGACTGGGTGCTGGGCAGGGTTGGAAGCTGGGAATAGGCTGGCAAGGGCTGGGGCAACTGAACTACCAAAGGCCTGGTGCAGGAGTGGGTAAAGGCCTAGGCAATATGTCTGTGGGCTCAATAGGCTGGCAGTCCAGGACAGTCTGGACGATGGGGTCAGGCAGACAGGCTGTAGGGGTTTGTGTGCGAGTCAGCATGCTATGGTTGAGCTGAAAGAAAATCAATGTAGCTGCCAACCAATGGAAGTCCTGAAGCCATACAGAGTGGGATCTGGGTCTCCTAGGGAATCCTGGGGAGGGGCTGACTCTCAGTAATTTACCCATGGCTCTGGTCATTCCTAGTCTCTCCTCCTGAGGGTGTAGAAGTGAGAGGTAAGGGCAGGTGTAAAGAACCTACATGAAAACAGGAGCTAGACACTATCACTTTTACCCTAGGCCCTTTACGCATGCTATCTTGGTTCTCACCCCATGCTAGTCCCACCTCCAGGACACCAGGGAGGAAATTGAGGCTCATACAAGTCAAATAATAATGCTGAAAGTCAGTGTTAGATTGTCAAATAAGCTAACTAAAAGTCTGCTTAAGATCTAAAGCACGAATATTTAAAACTCTTTTAAAAAATTGTCAATTTGGGGATCCCTGGGTGGCTCAACGATTTGGATCCTGCATTTGACCAAGGGTGTGATCCTGGAGTCCCAGGATCAAGTCCACATTGGGCTCCCTGCATGGAGCCTGCTTCTCCCTCTGCCTGTGTCTCTTCCTGTCTCTCTCTCTCTCTGTGTCTTTCATGAATGAATAAATAAAATCTTAATAAATAAATAAATAGTCAATTTGAATTTTCTAAGAATGCATAAAAGCAATCATTGTTGGAAAAATCAGAACTTTGTTGGACTTCCTTACAATTATTTTGATGTCTTAAATGGAATGAAAAGGGGAAGGGTAGAAAAATGACTTTCTTCCCATTTTCCTCTCCATTTTAGGGGGAGAGTGGAGAGAAGGAAACCTTTTCTACGAGCCCTCAGCAAATTTCCTCCAACATTCTTTTGACTGGGACAGGGTCACCATACACACCCCAGATTAGCTACTGGTAAAGGGAATCAGCATTGCATTAGCTATCTTAAAATAATCACAATTTATACTATGAGGCTTGGCAGATTGCCACACCATAAGATTGAGTTCTGTCAGCAAGAAGAAAGGGGCTCAACGGCTGTTGAGTATGTAATCAGTGGAGCTATCACAACACTTTAAGATGCTCCAGTATCACTGGGGAGCTAGTGAAGCATGGATCATTCATACACCAAATGGTTGCCTTGGATTAGAGTTTATCAACTATCATTTTTAAAAAGAGATCGTTGGGACGCCTGGGTGGCTCAGCGGTTGGGCATCTGCCTTCGGCTCAGGGTGTGATCCTGGAGTCCCGGGACTGAGTCCCGCATCAGGATCCCTGCATGGAGCCTGCTTCTCCTTCTGCCTGTGTCTCTGCTTCTCTCTGTGTGTCTCTCATGAATAAATAAATAAAATCTTAAAAAAAAAAAAGAGATCATTAATGGACTTTTATGGAGACTTGAATCCCATGACATAGTATAACTAGTACCGTGTTCTAACAAAAGCTTCCCCCCTACTACAGCCTCCATTTCTTTCATTTTCCTTAATCACCTAAACTCCTTGTGACCTATCTTCATTCTGTCTCTACTTCCCACTCCCTCTTTAATTCATTGTCATCTGCCTTCCACCCCCACCTCTTCCTTGAAACTGTCTGGCAAAGGTCATGAATGAATATTCAACTCCCAATCCCCAGCACACCTTTCCATCCACGGTTTACGCAGCTCTGTGGCACATGGCACAATTAACCCTTCCGACGGTCTTGACAAGTTCTCCTCCCTTGAGGCCTGTGACCCTATTCTGTCCTCACCCTGACAGGTCTACTAAGGGGACTATTCCTAAATGTTGGGGCTCACTCCCCAGGATTCTTTCCTGTCCTTCTCTTCTTTCTTCAGACAGTGTCCTTATGACATGCACTGCCACATCCAGAATCTAGCTCCAATGCAAACTGAAGACCTAAGCTCCAGACATGTAAGTTTAACTGACTTTTGGATGGTTCTACCTAGAATCTCATAAGTACCTTGAGGTCAATTTCTTTTAAATTGGGTTCATCATCATGTCTTTTAAACCTCCTCTGTTTTATATTGTGCTCCTGATCCTGGTGACTGGCACTACTATCCATCCAACCACTTGGCCAAGCCAGAAACCTGGATCCCACTTGAATCATATAATAAATGATCAAGTCATCTTGTTTCTATTTAGTTAATATCTCTGAGTATCTCTGTTCTCCTTTACATCCACAATTTCCATCCTGGTTGAACAATTATCATAATCTGCTGGGTTATTATGAGGATCTGAAGCTGATTTCCCTAACTTTATGTTTACCCTACCCCCCAGGCTATGCTTCCATTATCTTCATAGCGGTCTTTATAAAATATGCAGATGATCATATCTCCTTCTGTGGCTCTTCACTGCTGCCAACACAAAATTTATGGCTTACAAATGCAAAGGTTGTTTACCTCTCCATCCTTATTCTTGTCCTTTTCTCTTCTTGGCTTATGCTCTCTGTGCTGGCTGCTGACATCACACTGTTATACCTTTAGTGACTTGAGCTGCTTGCATTTATGTATAGCGCTTTTTGGATTTTACAGCTTCTTTGTGGGAAGTCAATATTAAATATGATTAGGCTTCCTGAAACCTCCACATTAGTTTCCTTACCTGCAAAATGGGGACACTAATACTTGCTCAGAGAAGAGCTGGAGGTATAAATTCAGCAGTGTGTACAGTAGGCATGGCACATAGTAAGTGTCCAATTAGTGATAACAGCTACTACTCATGGAGCAGTTCTACTCTGTATCAGGACAGTTCTGGGTGCTTTATTTGTGTTGGTTCTCTTGATCTTCATAATGGTCCTTTGAGGTTAGTAGCATTATTCTCATTTTATGGATGGAGAAACAAGTACAGAGAATTTGAGTAGTGAATTCCTTTGCTAGGGCTGTCAGAACAAAGTATCACAGAACAGGGGTTTAAACAACAGAAATGTATTTCCTCACAGTTCCAGAGGCTGGAAATCCATCAAGGTGTGGCAGTTTGTTTTCTCCTGAGGTCTCTCTCCTTGGCTTACAGACGGCTACCTTCTTGCTGTGTGTGTACATGGTCCTCTGTGTGTGTGTGTGTGTGTGTCTTAATTTTCTCCTCTTATTAGGACACCAATCATACTAGAGTAGGGCCCTAATGATCTCATTTGAACTTAATTACTTCTTTAAAGACTCAATGTCCAAATACACTCACAGTCTGAGATACTGTGGATTAGGACTTCAACATATGAATTGAGTGGGGAGGACCAAGTTCAACTCATTACAAGTAGCTTGCTCAATACCACACAATGGTGAATTTCAGAGATTGAATATGAATCCTGGCAGCACAGCACCAAGCACTGTGCACTTAAATACTATGCAACTCTACGTCATCATGACTGGAGACCACTTCAATTAATCCATTGGCTTTAGCTATTTGCGCTGGAGTTTCTTTTTTTGTTTTGTTTTGTTTTAAGATTTTATGTATTTATTTTTCATGAGACACACAGAGAAAGAGAGGTAGAGACATGGCCAGAGGGAGAAGCAGGCTCCCTGCAGGAAGCCTGATGTGAGATTCAATCCCAAGACCCCACGACCTGAGCCGAAGGCAGATGCTTAACTACTGAGCCACTCAGGTGTCCTGCACTGGAGTTCCTAATGAGTGTATTATAAATTATCTGAGGAAGAACACACATATCTAAGGACTAATTTCTGGAATGTTATTATAAAGCTAATCAGTTGTCCTCAGCCACAAAAAACCAACTTCTCAATAATTTGAAAAGCTCTTCTTGTCCACTGAATTGATCCAACAACTCATTAGTTTGATGTCATTGATACTAAAATAATTCAGACCAAAGTTAAATCTATTATCGTGTAAAGAAAGTCATTTGGAAATTGCTTCAAAGAGACTTTGACATATTAGCTCTTTTCCAAATTGCCATTTCATATTCTTCATTTTGCAGGAGCTCTAAAACAAGGGTACTTGTTCTTGCTCATTTGGGTTAACTTGACTATTAGCTAGAGCAAAGTGCTCCACAATATTTACCTAGCTTCTCTTGTGTTGGATTTTAGCCAAACTTTCAACAGCGGTGCTCCAGGATGACTTTAATGGTGTATTGCAGGAACTGGAGTATGTGCCTTACGTCAATACAAAGAGGTTCCCCAGTATTTGGCCTCAACTCCCTGAACACTGACAATTTCATCCCTTGTAAAGAAAAGGATAATACTGATTCAGGATTTTAGATCAACTCCTTCTCCACTGGTCTACAAAGTCCTTTGGGGACAGGTGCTGTGTTGTATTCATCCCTGCAAACCCAGATCCTAGCATGGTGCTGGGCACAGAGACAGCACTCCATCAAGCCAGATGCTCAATCCTGCTGCTGGGATTAGAGGTTTTAGTTTGCCTCCTGCTTCAACTGAGATTGGTTCAGAATATGGGTTGGGGTGGCAGAGCACTGACAAGGGACAGAGAGCATCCTCCCATACAGGAACCTGAGTGGTAGACGTGAAATTAAATGGGAGTGGACAGTATTTGAGTAAGAGTCAAGTTGTTGGGAAAACATTTAGCTTCCCGAAATGACTACATTGGAAGACTGGAAATTCAACATGTACAGGCTATTGATATGCTCAGTTAAAGAAAAAAGAAATGTTTTATAGTTATCACACATAAAATTTATAATAACACATGCTTCCTTTTCCCTGTAAATCAAAAGGACATACAATTCCAATTCTCTCCTCTTTCAGTTAATGTTTCTTCTACTCTTTTCCCATTAAGACTAGATCTGTGATTCTGTAAAACCTTCCTTACTACCTAAAGGTATCAAACATCCATATATGGAAAGATTCATATCTGTATGATCATTCCAAATGCCGCAAGTCCAAAACAGAAACAAGGCACAGCCTTGAAAAAACTCTCAATTTGCTGCCACAGTTAAATCAGGAATACCTTAAAGCAAATAAATAAATAAACAAGCAAATAAATAAGCAAGCAACCAAGCTTAAGGCAAAGACCCAAGTGTAGAAGCAAGTAAAACAGGCAGTTGAAGAGCCATCGCCTGGAGGGGTAGCTCCTCCCCACCCCAGTCACTTCGTCATTGTTGGGTTAAGCCTTGGACATACTCTCCATCAGGCAGGACTGAATTACTTCTCATCTATATAGGTAGTACTATCATTATTTTATAGCAGTGTGTGCCAGGCACTGGGCTAAGTGCTTTGTTCATAGTACCTCTTTTCATGTTCACAACTTTGGAGGTGTCCACAATCGTCCTAGAGGTTGAGACATTTGCCTAAGCATATACAACCAGTAGGTTTGCATACTCCAAAGCCCAGCTTCCTTCCACAGAACTGATATTTCCCAGACAGGAAAAGGGTTTGGCATTTTCAGGAAAGCTGTGCTTATTAGCTACAGAGTTGAGAAGAGCAAATGACTCAAGACGTCTGAAGCACAGAGGCCAGTGCTTGCAGTGTGTGGCAAACACTCAAGAACTTTTGCTGCTTTTTGCAGACACTCTTCTTATGGAAGAAGATAATTCAGTTTGTCCTGGAGTGGGTGCGGTGCTCAGAAAAGGAGGTTCAGAGCACAGGTTAATATGGGGCCATAGGGCATGTGCTGTCCTGACAGTTGTCTGCTCAAAGACCTGCTCCAGGAAGGAGAAGCAAAAACCAGAATAAAAACCTGTTCCAACCTGAGCAACTGGTCCAGGGATCCAAGCTGGTGGGGCCAGTGGAGACTGGTGGGCCCACGTGGGTATCCAACAAAGACCAGGAGGGTTGGGGGAGACAGTGAGGAGCAGGCATGGGGGAAAGGTCATCTGATGGTTTGGATAACTCTTTGAATGCCAGGCACATGGTGTAGAGCCTGTTTTATAGGAACTGCAGGCATCTTCCCAAGGCTAGCAGCAGCTCCTCAAGGTGTCCCTGATGGAAGGACACTTGGCAGAATGCATGTCAGTCTGATGACAGTAGTCAAGTCTTGAGAGCTGGGGAAGGCCAAAGCTGGGCCCGGCCATCAACAGAGATATATGCTCTATATGCACTACAATGTCTTTTTTAACAGGGAGCATTTATTTTTTTAATATGAGATAACCAGAATGCAATAGTTTAAAAATGGATCATGTGTGTAAAAGTTTTTTGTCAATTGTAACACACAATGTAAATATACTTGACAGAGAAGGAGAAGCACAGGAGAAAGTGGGACCCTGATGCTTGTGTTACAGGCAATCTGTCATTCTCCACAGTGGCAGATGCTGCTGCATATCTTCCAGGTCCCAGTCTCCCCTTCTTTTTTTTTTTTTAATTTTATTTATTTATTCATGAGAAACAGAGAGAGGTAGAGACATAGGCAGAGAGACATGCAGACTCCCTATGGGGAGCCCAATGCAGGACTCAATTCTGGGACCTCAGGATCACATCCTGAGCTAAAGGCAGATCCTCAACCACTGAGCCACCTAGGGATCCCTCAGGCTCTCCTTAACCCTCAGCATTAGCACAGAAGGCATACCATATTTGAGCTGGGAACATGGCAGCCGTGGAATAAAGACCCCATTTCCTCGGCTCCCTCACATCTAGGTGTGGCCACAAAACTAAGCACAAGGCAGTGACGTAGAGATGTGTGTCAGATTTGGGGAACCTTCCTCTAGTGGCAGGCAACTGGCTTTGCCCTGTTTTCTTTATCCCTTTATCCAATGGCTGTCTGAAATATGGATATGTTGGAGCTCTAGTCATTAACTACTGAGCCATCCAAGCGTCCCTCTAATCACCAATTTGGACCATAAAGATGAGAGCCATATCCTAGGGTTGGCTGACCAGGGAGCTGGGAAGAGCCTGAGTCCCTGAGGACTTAACAGAGCAGGGCTACCATGCCACCCCAAGACTGCCAGACTCTGTTCAGTCTTTCACAGGAGAGGGAAATGAACCCTTCCTCATAAAAGCCACTATATTTTGATTTTTCTGTCAAACATATCATCCCTTTTATTCTCCCTTTCTGTTCCAGGTTCCCCCTACTGAGGGCCTACTGTGTGCAGAGCATCCTACAAGGCACCCTCACCTGTCTGTGCCATTCAACCTTCTCGAACCCATCTCCCTCCTGTAGATTCTAGGCTGAGTTTAGAAGACACTTAAGCTGGGGATCCCTGCGTGGCTCAGCGGTTTAGCGTCTGCCTTCCGCCTAGGGCGTGATCCTGGAGACCTCGGATCGAGTCACATGTCGGGCTCCTTGCATGGAGCCTGCTTCTTCCTCTGCCTGTGTCTGTGCCTCTCTCTCTCTGTGTGTCTCTCATGAATGAATAAATAAATAAATAATTTTAAAAGATTTTATTTATTTATTCATGAGAGACACACAGAGAAAGAGAGGCAGAGACACAGGCAGAGGGAGAAGCAGACTCCTCACGGGGAGCCCTATGCGGGACTCGATCCCAGGTCTCCAGGGTCACACCCTGGGCTGAAGGCGTCGCTAAACCGCTGAGCCACCTGGGCTGCCCAATAAATAAAATCTTTAAAAAAAATATTGAAGACACCTAAGCCAACATCCACATCAGTGGTTTCAAATAGTTTTAAAGCAGCAATATACTCTTTCCTTCATCTCCTCAACCAAACAACAATCATACACGTTCTCCTCCTTGTCCCGCCCCCACCCCAACCCCTCCAAACAAAAACAAAAACAAAAACAAAAACAAAAAACCCACCAGCAGCCTGGGGGACACTTTCCCAGAACCTACAACTTTGTACTGAGTGTGCCCAGATGTCAACAGTGCACGAACTAGGGCACCTGGGTGGCTCAGTGATTGAGCATCTGCCTTCGGCTCAGGTCATGATCCTGGGGTCCTGGGATCGAGTCACACATCGGGCTCCCCATAGAGAGCCTGCTTCTCCAATTGCCTTATGTCTCTGCCTCTCTCTGTGTCTCTCATGAACAAATAAATTAAATCCTTTTTTTAAGGATAATAAATAAAATCTTAAAAAAAAAAAAAAGGAGCTTGGGGACATCTCAGAATGGGCAGACTTGGAGATGGAAGCTTTGGATGCTCTTGTGAAAGCTGAACTGGCCAGGTCCTCAGGTTCTGGTGTTGGGGACCCTAAAGGAGACTAGGGAGAAAGAGAGGAATATAGGGTCATAAGGGAGGACAAAGGTGATTCACTGGCATATAATAGGTATAAGTATCTCCTGAAGAAAGGAAGGGTGGAAGGAGACAGGACAGCAAGAAAGGAAAGAGAAAAAAAGGGAGTGGAAGGAAGGAAGGAGAGAAAGGAAGCCGGGGAGGAAGGAAGGTAAGGAGGAGGAGAGGGAAGGAAGAACAGGAGGGAGGTAAGGAGAGGAGGGGTTGGGGAGATAAGGAAGGAAAGAGGGAAGGAGAGAGGAAGGAAAGGAAAGGAAAGGAAAGGAAAGGAAAGGAAAGGAAAGGAAAGGAAAGGAAAGGAAAGGAAAGGAAGAGATTTCGAATTCCAAGTAATAGGCAGCCATAAAAGAGTCGAGAACCACAGGTTACTTCAATAAAATATGTGAGACAAGAATGTGCATGTGGAACAATGGGGTAATGCTTCAGCTGACAGAAAAATACTAAGTACAGACACGCATACATATACACACATACACATATACATATACGGGATGGCCAGCCTCCAAGATGGGCCCTAGTCCTATCCCCTTGGTGTTTACAACCATACGTCATTCTTCCTACACCAAACAGAGCGACCCATGCGGCCCATAGGATATGCAAAATGATGGTGAGTGACTTCTAAGACTGGGCTGTAAAAATCATGGAGGCTTCTGCATTGCTCTCTCTGAGATCACTCATTCTGGGGGAAGCCAGCTCTCAGGTCATAAATACACTCAAGCAGCACCATGGGGGAGTTTCACACTTAGTGAGGAACTGAGGCATCCTGTCAATAGTTCATGCCAGCCAGCCAGTCGTGCAAATGAGCCATCTTGGAATTAGATTTTCCAGCCCCACTCAAGTCTTCAGCTTCAGACAACAGCAGCCTACTTACTCTCAGATGCCTGACTTGTAGAAGCTGTGAGATAATAAATATTTGCTGTTGTTCTATGTCAAGCAACAGTAGTAACGAATACAAAATAAATACATATTTTCCATGGATAGATCTTTTTTTTTTTTTTTTAAGATTTCATTTATTTATTCATGAGAAACACAGAAAGGAGAGAGAGAAACAGAGACACAGGCAGAGGGAGGCTCCTTGCATGGAGCCTGACGTGGGACTCGATCCTGGGTCTCCAGGATCACACTCTGGGCTGAAGGTGGCGCTAAACTGCTGAGCCACCCAGACTGCCCTCCATGGATAGATCTTATACACAAAATATAAGATATTCCATAGCATCAAAATAATATGTATTTATTGGAAAAATGTTAGTGAATATAGATAGTAAATTAAGATCACCACAATTCCCCCCCCCCCCCTGCAGCGATGATAATGCTATGTTTGAAGCACGATATGTATATTCACTGATTTAATGCTCACAACAAATCTTATCAGGTCAGTGATCCTCTAATCTCCATTCTAATGGATGGGGAAACTGAAACAAAAAGAATTGAAGTAACTTGCCTAAGCAATAAGCAGGAGAGACAGAATTTGATTCCAGGCAATCTGAGTCTTACAACCTGAGTATTTATTTGATCATTGTCTTATGGGATTACACAGTCTGGCTGATATTTTATTTATTTATTTATTTTTTTATGATAGTCACACAGAGAGAGAGAGGGAGGCAGAGACACAGGCAGAGGGAGAAGCAGGCTCCATGCACCAGGAGCCTGACGTGGGATTCGATCCCAGGTCTCCAGGATCGCACCCTGGGCCAAAGGCAGGCGCTAAACGGCTGCGCCACCCAGGGATCCCCTGGTTGATATTTTATTGTATTTCCCTCCAGTCTTTTTTCTATGCATACATTTTTTTTTAAATTAACAGACTGTTTTCTAGATCAGTTTTAGGTTTACAGAAAAATATAATATATTCTATAAAAATATAGTATGTTCTATGGGTTTTGACAAATGTATACTGACATGTATCCACTATTACAATATCATACAGAATAGCTTCACTGGCCCTACAAAGCCCCCGTGCTCCATCTATTCACCCCTCCTGATGATTTTATTTATTTATTTGAGAGAGAGAGACAGAGAGACAGAGAGAGAGCGCTTCCCCACAAGCACGGGAAGGGCATGGGGTGAGGGAGAAGCAGACGTTCCACTGAGCAGAGACCCCAATGCAAGCTCCATCCCAGGACCTTGAAATCATGAACTGACCTGAAGGCAGCTGCTTAACCAACTGAGTGACCCAGGTAGCTCCTGATGCATGTCATTCTTAAGTGGAACTCATACTACATATATTAATTTTGCATCCTATTTTTCTTTAATTAATATTACACAATAAGCATTTTTCTATGTCAGTAAAATTTATTTATAAACACAATTTTTAAAATAAACACAGTTTTTAATGCTTGGATAATATTCCATGTGTGCATGGATGAACCATAACTAACCTATCCTCTGTCGTTGAGCATGAAGGTTGGTCTTTTTAAGTCCTGGGATGGGGCTGAGGGACTCTTGAAACTCAATCCAACATCCTTAACTTAAGGGTGCATTTATCCAAGGATGTGTGTCAGCTTCCACAAGTAGGTAAAATGGCTGTGATTTTTAACATTCTCTGTTAGATACTTGGAAACTCTTGTATCTGTAAGTTATTTCTAGCCTGTGAGTATACTTGTTCTACCCTCTTCCCCACCTGTGTTCCTCTCAACCTCAACTCCCAACTTGGCTTTTAGACTAAGTTTTCTTCTGTTCTCAAAAAATGAATCATTGCAGGGATCCCTGGGTGGCGCAGCGGTTTAGGGCCTGCCTTTGGCCCAGGGCGCGATCCTGGAGACCCGGGATCGAATCCCACATCGGGCTCCCGGTGCATGGAACCTGCTTCTCCCTCTGCCTGTGTCTCTGCCTCTCTCTCTCTCTCTCTGTGTGACTATCATAAATAAATAAAAATTAAAAAAAAATGAATCATTGCAAATAGGAAATGCCCACAAACTTCTTCACACCTTACTTCCCATGTCAGACACAGGCTGATACCACTGACGCCTTTCCAGAGGCCCACTCAAGGCAAATGATACCCTCTGAGACTGATTGGTCAAATATTCTGTATTTTTTTCGCCCTTTTCCATATTCCTTCATTTAATTTTAAATTTGATTTTTAAAAAAAATTTTAAAATTTTTATTTATTTATGAGAGGCACACACACACACACACACACACACACACAGAGGCAGAGACACAGGCAGAGGGAGAAGCAGGCTCCATGCAGGGAGCCCAACGTGGGACTCCATCCAGGGTCTCCAGGATCAGGCCGGGGCTGAAGGTGGCGCTAAACCTCTAGGCCACTGGGGCTGCCCTAAATTTGATTTTGACAAACTATAGATTCTTATTGGATTAATCATTATAGCTCATCAAAACTTTCAAATTTCTCTCTTTTTAAATAGTTTTTTAAAAATATTTTATTTTTTTGTTCATGAGAGACACAGAGGGAGAGGCAGAGACACAAGCAGAGGGAGATGTAGGCTCCGGGCAGGAAGCCTGATGTGGGACTTGATTCCTGGATCCCCTGGGATTATGCCCTGAGCTGAAGGCAAATGCTCAACCGATGAGCCACCCAGGCGACACTCAAATTCATCTCATTGCAAATTCTCTTTACATGTGATCTTCTTACTAGAGGGTCCTTTTTACATACCAGGGGACACCTCAGTCTGTATTTCAGGAAGATACACAGAACCACTTGGACTGGCACATTAGACAGATTGCCTTTAAAAGGAAGGAACAGGGATCCCTGGATGGCTCAGCGGTTTAGCACCTGACTTCGGCCCAGGGCTTGATCCTGGAGACCGGGGATCAAGTCCCGCATCGGGCTCCCTGCATGCAGCCTGCTTCTCCCTCTGCCTGTGTCTCTGCTTCTCTCTCCCTCTGTCTCTCATGAATAAATAAATAAAATCTTTAATAAAAATAAATAAAAAATAAAAGGAAGGAACAGGGATGCCTGGGTGGCTTAGCAGTATCTAAAGGGGCTCCTGGCTGGCTCAGTCAGTAGAGCCTGTGACTCTTAATCTCTGGGTTGTGAATTCAAGACCCACAGTAAGTGTAGAGACTACTTAAAAATGTAAAAAAAATATATTTTTTTAAAGAACTAGGACTGTCATACCTGGATTGGCAATTATAGGACTTTATACTTGATTGATTTTGGTCAAAGAAACATTCTTTGTCTCACTCATGGTAGGTAGTTGTTTTCATTTCTGAGTTCAGCCTAGAGAGCTGAAGACAACAAAGCATGACCTTAATTTTGGGTTTAATATATTACTAGATGTTGAGATTGAAGGGAAAAAAAAAGTATAACCTGCGGAATTCCTACCAGAGCAGTATAGACAGTTTTTCTAATGAAAATTACCAGACCATTAGTAACATACTGTGTTATTTATCAAACAATCCATCAAAGATCACTGTACGCAATAAATCCAATCCAGGGGTTCACTGCCCTTACTAGAAATTAATACAAACCTAGGTGACTAATAAGGAGCTTTAAGAAAACCATTTGCTGCCTTCCATTAGATGTTTTGCCTTGTCTCCATCAAAAGTTTAGATATAACATTGGAATCATCATTTGGGTTAAATATATACCAATCATACCTCAATTTCTAGTATTTCATATCTAGGCTATTACAACAGACTTTTGAATTTCCTTTCCTTGCATCTGAGGTATAGGATAGACTCCTCTCAATATCAAGGTTCCCCACAGCTGTGATTGTTGATCAGGGATAGGGCCTCGGGAGGGTGTGGGTGCCATATCAGAATTGGGTGGGGAGAAGGGAGGATGAGAGACAGACAGTACTGACACAGCAGCTCAGGTGATTCGGACATGCCCCTCATGGGGAAATATTGTTACTGTGTTCACTGGTCTTCTAGATTCAGTCTGCCCAAACCAAATCTCTCCTTCCTCAGTGCATAAAATTAATGTTTCCTAAATAGCTGATTACATCATCATACTCCTTAAACACTTTTTTTTTTTTTTAAAGATTTTACTTATTTATTCATGAGAGACACACAGAGAGAGGCACCCTTGGGGAGCCTGATGTGGGACTCAGTTCCAGGACCCCAGGATTACAACCCGTGCCAAAGGCAGACAATCAACCACTGAGCTACCCAGGCATCCCTCCTTAAACACTTTTATCATCTACCACTTAATGTTCATATTCTCCAGCTTGACTTTCAAGAAATAATTCCCCCACCTCCACCCCTACCACGAAGGCTTTATAAGATTAGAAGTTAATCATATATCCTATAGTCCCTTGCCATAACACCAGAGAATGGAACCAGAAACTCACTATATTTCACCAAATGTTTTTGGGGGGAGTCTTTACTGTGTATGGCTTTTGAGAATCCAAAAATAAATGAAAGCCAGGGTAGATGTTCTCCGAAGCTTAAAAGTCAACTGGGGAGAAGAGAGGAACTGACCTGTTGCAGCATCATGAACTATGTGCTTTCCTGGGGATGCAAAGAGTTGCACCCTGGGTGGGGGGAGGAAGATCAAGGAAGGCTTCTGAGAGGAGTCAACCTGAGAGCTGAAACCTTAAAGATGAGTAGGAGTTTGGCAAAGAAAGGAAAGGCAGGGCATTATAGGCAGAAGGGAAAGACTGCACATAATGAGAGGAGGAGGAGTAATTGCCTTATGATAAAAATGAGTCATCTATGGATGAAACATGTGCTGGGGATAGTTGATAAGTATAATGCCATTGAAAACCAGGGATTACTCAAGTCCAATCAAGGTGACTTGGAATATTCTCAGAAGTGATGTAAAAACAGAAAGTGGTAACTTAATCTGGTGTATTGAACCTGCTTGCTGCAGGCAGTGATGGACAGAGGACATCCTAGAAGTGTGAGAGGCTGTCAATGGCTGTCAGTATTAATTAAGCATTATTCAAGGGGGAGACAAATGCACAGAGTGGGCATGAGTGCTGCATCATTAGGGAGGAATGCTCTATTGTAGGGAGAGATCTTCATTCTCAGTTCCCTAAATAACTTTCTCATGCCTGCAGACCTTCATACTAGAAAGAGGGTATTTTTTTTTAAAGATTTTATTTATTCATTTATGAGAGACACACACACAGAGAGGAAGAGGAGCCTGCTTCTCCCTCTGCTTGTATCTCTGCTTCTTTCTCTCATGAATAAATAAAATCTTAAAAAAAAAATGACATTGGTTTATAATCAGTTCCTAAAAAATTTTGAGCAGTACTAGTACAGTACTAAGTGCCCCATCATGTGGGTGTTCTGGTAAGAGTAAAGTTTGACTCTACAAAGCTGAGGGTGGGGCCCTCAGACCTGGTGGCCCCACTGGGTTCTGATGCCTTGGGAGCTCTGAGGAGACAATGGGCCTCCTCTCCAAACAAAAACAACCTGTGTATCTGCTACTATTGTCTATTTTACATGTATGCTGTCTTCACCTTGCCCCCACCTCCATCCAGAATATAATCTAGAACGGTATGACTCAAAGTGCCTCCCTGCAGATGGCTTGTCACCAGTTCACAGTAAGATAAATCCAAAAATGCAGATCAAGATAAAACCTTTTTTTTTTTAAGATTTATTTATTTACTTACGATAGACAGAGAGAGAGAGAGAGAGAGAGAGAGAGAGAGGCAGAGACACAGGAGGAGGGAGAAGCAGGCTCCATGCCAGGAGCCCGATGTGGGACTCGATCCCTGGACTCCAGGATCACACCCTGGGCCAAAGGCAGGTGCTAAACCGCTGAGCCACCCAGGGATCCCAAGATAGAACCTTTTAGAGAAGTTTATTTATTTGTTTAAAAGATTTTATTTATTCATGAGTGACACAGAGAGAGGCAGAGACACAGGCAGAGTTAGAAGCAGGCTCTGAGGGAAGCCCGATGTGGGATTCAATTCCAGGACCCCAGGATTATACCCTGAGCCGAATGCTGACGCTCAACCACTGAGCCACCCAAGTGCCCTCCTTTTAGAGAAATTTAATAGAGAAATTGATTTCTATTGAATGTAATAAAAATTGACATTTGTATTCTATGTTTGTCTTCTCATTTACCTTTTAAGTAATTTATTTTTATTTATATTTTACAAAAATATTGGGCCACAACAGGTTGATCTTTCACTCCAGGCAGTTTGACAAGCACTGATTGAAACGGCAGAGATCCTCATTTTGCATGGATGCTGTATTATATTTGCTGCCTGGCCAAATGGGAGCTGTGGGTCTCAACCCTGTTGCTCAGTAGAATTACCTGGGGAACTGAAAAAATTCTTTATCTATATCCACACCTGTAAGAGAAGCCTGGGCTCCACTTAGGCCAATTGAGAATAGAGGTGGGATCAGAAAGGGGCAAAGTCTTCTGTACTTACTAAAAACTCTCTTGTTGTTTCTAATAGGTGACCAGGAATGAGAATATTAATGTGGACAGTAGCCGGTTGGTGACCACAGGGTGAATAATGAATAACCAAAACATGTTAGGCAGCTAGAAGCAGATGTTTCTTACTCACCTGAAGCATACCGAAAATTACCGTACCAGGTGCTGAGTAACATGCTACAAAGTCGTGAAGATTAATCAAGATTGTAAAAAGAATTTATTTATTTTAGAGAGAGAGGAAGAATGTGCATGTGTGTGGGGTGGAAGGGGTGCAGAGGGAAAGGGACAAAGAGTCTTAAGCAGAATCCAGGCTGAGTATGGAGCCTGACTCAGGGCTCAAAGTGGGGCGGGAGGTGGGGCTCCACATGGGGTTCCATGGGGGGCTCGTCACTTGATCTCACGACCCCGAGATCATGACTTGAGCCAAAACCAAGAGTTGGTTGCTTAACCGACTATGCTACCCAGGCGCCCCTAATCAGGATTTTCTAGTCTGATGTTAAAGCTCCTATAGACAAAGTCAACACATAAAGAAGAGTTGAGACCATTAAAACCATAGTATTCATCTATAGATAAAGGAATATTTATACACTCTGCAGGGATGGATGGAGCACATTTCTTTCTTTCTTTCTTTCTTTCTTTCTTTCTTTCTTTCTTTCTTTCTTTCTTTTTTTTTAAACAGACAGCACATCCAATAATATTCTACCTGATGGGAGATTCCTCACTAGTGCTTCCCATTTGGTCAAAAAAGCCACTAGATGTCACTCAAGGTCCCTCAGGCTTCCCTCTCAAGGCTCTGCCCTGCCATCAGTTCTCTATCAGATCATTTTTTCTTTCTTTCTTTTTCTTTTTCTTTTTTTTAAAGGATTTTATTTATTTATTCATGAGAGACACACAGAGAGAGGTAGAGACATAGGCAGAAGGAAAAGCAGGCTCCCTGTCAGTAGCCCGATGCAGGACTCGATTCCAGGACCCTGGGATCATGCCCTGAGCTGAAGGCAGATGCTCAACCATTGAGCCACCCAGGCACCCCTATAAGATAATTTTCATCTCCAAATCTTGTCCCTGCAATCCACACTCCCAATGGAAGCCACGCTAAATTGAACATACAACATGTGTTAGCTGTCTGGTCTCCTTCCACTGCTTTCCCTAGCATCCTAGGCCCCCTGTATTCCTTCATTTATTTGAGAATAATAATTGAGGGCTGATTATAAGACATTACGTTGGGCTGTAATGAAATAATGGAGAGCCGTAGGTCCTGCCTTCATGGAATTTAATATATGAAAGCACTTATACAAATGGGTATTGTTTATTTACTTACTAATTCTCCCTCAGACCAGAGGTTCTCAGACTTTCTGGTCACCACACGCAAGGAAGAAAGACATTTTACATCACTACCCACATACACACAAAACACACAAACATGCAACTAATATTAAAATTTCATAGTACCAGGTTTACCTTCACTTTGTGCGTGCTCTATTTTCCAGGCTAGTCTAATTCATTTCCTTTATTTTAAGAATCAAGTTACAGTCTACCACACTGATTTCTCCACACATTAATCAGTTACAAGAATGAAAAATAGTTGCCTTGAGGACAAAGGCCACCTCTTACCCATGTTCTAGATGCCCGGCAAATAGTGAGTGAGCAATACATATTTTTTTTAAATAAATGAATATTATGAGAACTAATTTGCATCAATATTAAATAAATTAAGACAATTTAGATACTGGTTAAGTGCCTGTAATAGGGATAATATGGGTAAGTCCTAAGAATGTACTCATTTACACGGATTCTGTTCATATATGTCTATGTATTTTTTCAGATAATATACAGATTATACACTAGGCATACCATATATACTGTCAATGTCATTTAATATTTTAATTCACAATCCAGGGATCCCTGGGTGGCGCAGCAGTTCGGCGCCTGTCTTTGGCCCAGGGCGCGATCCTGGAGACCCGGGATTGAATCCCACATCGGGCTCCCAGTGCATGGAGCCTGCTTCTCCCTCTGCCTGTGTCTCTGCCTCTCTCTCTCTCTCTCTCTCTCTGTGACTATCATAAATAAATAATAATAAAAAAATTTTTTAAGTCACAATCCAGGGCTCACACGTTTTAAATTCATCTTGTTAAAAACATATTCATCTTGGAAAAAGAAGTTATGAGGAGAAATTACCTTTTTTTTTTCAGATATTAAAACTGATTAGAAATCCTAATGGTTAAAAAGCTTGGCATCAGAGGCTGCAACATGATGTGATGTGTTTTGGGGTCCAGGAGGGAACAGTCAAGAAAGAATTGTCAGGATTTCTTCCTTGAAAAAAAAAAAAAAAGTAGTTTTATTAAAGCATAGCGATAGGACCCATGGACAAAAAGAACTACACTGGGGTTTTGAGGGGTGCCTGAGTATATACTTTTAAGTTGGGAGGAAGTTAGAGATAGAATATATCTCTAAGGGAATTTGGAAGCAAGGTTTTCAGGACCTTGAGGGGCTAGCTGCTGTTAAAGTCATTTACTACTGTCTGGGAAAACCTGAGTCATAAGGCCCTTCAGATGTATATCAGTGGGCCAAATGCTTGGAGGATGATTGCTAATATACATCTTGGGGGGAGGTAGAGATAAAGAAGGTTTCCAAAGGGATTTTTATATGTTAAAGAAGACTTATAGGATCCAGGAAGTAGGCTAACTTGAAACTAAAGTTGCCTTTTGCCTCTAGCAAAGTATTAACATTGAGGCAGCCTAGCTCCTGGAGGAAGGTCACTCTGTCTGTCTCAAGGACTTGTTAATGGGATGCAAGTTGTAAGGAAATTTGATTTTTTCTACATTTCTTTTGTCTGTGTTCTCCGTATCAAGGCACACAGAATAATGGCTTCCAAAGATGTTCACAGTCTGGCACAGAATGATAATGTGAATAGGGTAGCTTGCGTGGCAAAAGAGACTTTATGGATGTGATTAAAATAAGGATCTTGAAATGGGAAGATTATCCTGAACTGTCTGAATATATCAGACACTCAGTGGAATCACAAGAGTACTTATCTGAAGGGGGCAGGCGGGTCATGGAACATACAGAAGTGATGAGACAGAAATCTGAAGACACAGTCTCCTGGATTCGAAGATGGAGGAAGGGGCCACCAGCCAAGGAACATCATGGCCTCAAAGAGCTGGAAAAGACAAGAGATTCTCCTCCTGAAAGAATATAGTCTATCAATCCATTTTGGACTTCATATGTCTGGAAGCATAATACAGTAAGTGCATACTGTTGTAAGCCACTAAAGTTGTGGTAGTTTGTTAATGGATTTTTCAATAAGATTGATACTAGGACAAGTGAATATCTATTAAAAAGAATAAAGCTGATTCCTATTTCCTTTCACCAGAATTATTTCCAGATGGTCATAGATTTAAATATTAGAGAAAAGAAAAACAACTGAAAGTATTCAAAGAAAATATGTTTTTGTTTTTGATTGAGGAAAATACAAAACCCAGAAACAATAAGAGGTGGATAATAGTAGCTCACACAGAGTTGATGGGTGCAACTTGGCAGCATTTCTCAAAATTAAACATGCCCATACACTTCAACCCAGCAATTGTATTTCCAGGAATTCATCTTAAAGAAACACTTTGTTATGCGTACAAAGCTTATGGTGAAAATGTTCTTTACAGCATTGTATGTAATAGCAGAGAACTGGAATGGTCTAAGTGCCAATTTATTAGACAAGATTAAATATAGTATGGCACAGCCCTTAGGAAGAGTGACATATCTATCTGTTTTGTTAGGGATATTTGTAAGTGAAATATAGTATGTATAGTATAATCCTTTTTGTGTAAGGATCTACACATCTGTAAGCTACAATTGGCTTACAGATGTGGAGAAAATTCTAGAAGTATACACAAGAAGCTGTTAATAGTGCTTATCTTTAGAGTGGGATTGGAGGAAGTCTTTGATTTTTAAAGTTTTACATTTTTTCTATATAGTTCTTGATTCCAGGGATTACTAATTTGGGTAGAAATTACTAATTTAGAAGGGAAAGAAAGAAAGGAAAGATGGAAGTACTGCTGGCAAGTGAAGAGGAGAGGGCTTGTGTTGACAGAGTGACCAAATCTGGGCCAACTGTTTCAGAGATACATGCTATCTAATTTCAAAAAATAAGTAATTAACAAAAAACATATGTTTTAAAAGAGGGAGAAAGAGAAGCAGACTGCCCGTTTCTCAAGGAACCCGATACAGGACTGGATCCCAGGACCCTGAGATCATGACCTAAGCCAAAGGCAACTAACCCACCCAGGGGCCCCAAGTCATGTGTTTGTTTTTTTTTTTTTTTTTTAATGTTAAAATTCACAATACTCTGAGGTCTACTTTGCAAGCCGCATCCAGGTTTCCCTTGGAGTTCTCCTCCCTAGATAGCTCCATTGACATAAGGGTCACTCATATCTTCCAAAGAGATCTTCCCAAGTTGCTGATGGCTGGGTGACTGCTCTCAGCCAGCCACAGTGCCTGGTTAAACCTTACTCTCTGTTGCCTTGTGGCTGCCAGAGGTCATGGCCTAGGCCCAAGCAGCATGGCTTGGCTGCATAGGCTAGAACAAATGCCTGTTCCTTCTTGGCTGTGGCTACCCAGGATTAGAAATGCTAGTCCTCTCCTGCCAACACCCTCCAAGTGTGGACACAACCCTTGCTCTTACTCTCCCAAAGCACAGCCAAGGGCACGCTGTAGACAAAGGAAAAAAAAATTACAGTCAATAGCACTGTCTGCCAATATCTAGCAATGTTTGGAGCTATGTTTAAATTTTCATTTTAATTTTTTTGGGGGCCGCTTTTTTTTTTTTTTTTTTAAGATTTTATTTATTTATTCATGACAGACACACACACAGAGAGAGGCAGAGACATAGGCAGAGGGAGAAGCAGGCTCCATGCAGGGACCCGACGCGGAACTCGATCCCAGGCTCCAGGATCACACCCTGGGTCAAAGGCAGCACTAAACTGCTGAGCCACCTGGGCTGCCTAGTGGGCTGCTTTTAAATAGTCAAATGTAAAATTAAATTATTTAAATTCTGTTTCTTTATCACTTGTAAACATAAGATTAGGCATAAAATCCTTATTCTCACAGCTTTTCTACCCCTATAAACTAAAACAATTTTGCAAATTAACAAAATTAAAAATTCAATTAATATTATGTATGTAATGTAGTAGATGATGTTGTTTTGCTGAAATTAAAGTATCCCTTGTGATAAGAATGTGGAACTCACTTCTATGGTATAGTTCTTATTTTCTTAAGATTTTATTTATTTATTCATGAGAGACAGAGGCAGAGACACAGAGGGAGAAGCAGGCTCCCCACAAGGGGCACAACACTGGACTTGATCCCATGGCAGATATTCAACCACTGAGACAGTCCTTTTTTTTTTTTTTTTAATTTAAGATTTCATTGATTTATTCATAGAGAGAAAGAGAGAGAGGCAGAGACACAGGCAGAAGGAGAAGTAGGCTCCATGCAGAGACCCCGACGTGGGACTCGATCCAGGATCTCCAGGATCACGCCCTGGGCTGTAGGCGGCGCTAAACCGCTGCGCCACCGGGGCTGCCCTGGAATGGGTTTTAAAAGACGTACTTATAATCAACTTATCTTGACATTGTGTTTGAATTTCTGTGACACTTTGTATGGTGTGCCCTGAGGACTCTTAATCTTCACTTAGCCAGAATGCTGTCATTTCCACAAGAAGTCCATTTTTTTCTCATTCGCCCAAGAAAATTAAAGTTACAGTTCTTCGTGCCAAATACAAAGTCAAGGGGCAGTGTTTGGATATAAGGTGGTCATCAAAATGACCTAGAATAGGCATATATTAGTTCTGAAAGATCATAATTTAAAGAAGAGCAAAAATTTATATACTTTTTAAAAAAAGATTTTATTTATTTATTCATGAGAGACACAGAGAGAGAGAGAGGCAGAGACACAGGCAGAGGGAGAAGCAAGCTCCACACTGGGAGCCCGACATGGGACTCCATCCAGATCCCGGGTCTCCAGGATCATGCCCTGGGCCGAAGGCAGGTGCTAAACTGCTCAGCCACCCCGGCTGCCCAATTTACATACTTTTGTAGTGAATTTAAAATATGTATGATTCCATTTATATGAAATGTCCAGATTAGCATATCTATAAAGATAGAAAGTAGTGGTTATTGGGCTGGGGGAGGAAATAGTGGAGAGCAACTGCTAATGGCTAAGAGAGTTTTTTGGGGTGATGTTCTGGAAGTAGATAGTGGTGATGCTGCACAATTTTGTATATATACTGAAAAGCACTGAACTATATACTTCAAAAGGATGAATTTTATAGTAAGTGAATTATATATAAAAAACTTTTTTTTTTTTGATGGTGGGGAGTGTTTATTTCCTCTCCTAGGTAAATGATGGCTGTGAGATTTTTTTTTAATATCAATTTTTAAAAAGTGACTTCATAGTTTTCCTAAAGAACAGTAGATGGATATGAGGCTTACATTTGTTTATATAACGAGCTCATCCTGTGGAGTTTCCCAAAACAAAGGGTGTCCCCTCCAGCCTCTCCAATGTTGAAACTCCAGCTGTATTTATATTATAAGTCTGATACAAAGATGATTGCTCTCAATGGTTTACCAGGTAGTAGTGATGATAAGACCCATATAGGGATAAGCATTGTTTAAAAAAAAAGTGGGGTGGTGGTGGTATATAAGCCACGAACTACAAATGTCAAAGGAGGAAGGAATTCTTATTTCTGGTGGAAGTCCCACTTGATCTTCGGTTGGAGTATGAATGGATGTTGATAGGCAGAGACGAAGTGAAGAGCATTTTAGTAGGGTAACAGTCTGAACAGAGGTATGGAAGATGGAAAGCTAGCAACCGGAAAGCATTATTTAGGAAAGGATGATTGAGCACTTGGTGGAACGAAGTTCTGGGATGGAAAGTGAGTCTGAAGAGTTAAAGCAGGAAAAACATGGACTGACAGGTTGCCTTTTTAAAAAATGGAAAAACTGAGCGGGCGTGCAAAGGAGACGAGTCAGTGGAAATGACGGTCTTTCACAGATTTGTATAAATTTGCAGGATTTCATCTTGTAAAAATCAGCCCTGATTAATAAATAGGCATATTGTTGGCTTGGACAAAAAGCGATACTTGAAAGAACGCTTGTATGAATTCGGCCCTGGTGGGTACTGAAGCTAAGAGCGAGGAAGGGCAAAAAGGCACTAGGCTACAGGAGAGGGCACTTGGCAAAAATGATCACAAAAAGAGGTGTGCCGCTCCCCAAGTCCCTCCTGCCATCATTTCAGCTGAGGTCACCCAGCCCGGATGCATCTGTCTTATCACAAATGAGTTTGTGCCATCAGTAAAATATGAGTGCACCTGGCTAAAAACCCTCACGTGGTAACATTACATTTATACACGTTATTAGAATGAATTAATTCAATTTTTTGAAGACTTTATTTATTCATGAGAGAGAGAGAGAGAGAGGCAGAGATACAGGCAGAGGGAGACGCAGGCTCCCTGCGGGGAGCCCGATGCTGGACTCGATCCCAGGACCCCGAGATCATGACCTGAGCCAAAGGCTCAACCACTGAGCCATCCAGAGCCCCCGAGGTAATTCAACTTTTAAAAGGACACGGTTCCTGGCACAGGGAAGGCACCCGGGCGTTTGTCTTATAAAAGAACATGTTTGTTCTTTGTCTTAGCGTCTATATTTAGGAGAGGAAATGATTCAAAACTGCATCCTAAAACCCGTATCCTCTATTAGCATTGAAGCTGGGACGACTCGGCGGCCAAGAGGTCTGGTTTTCCCCTTTAAAACAGGTTTCGGCCCTTCCGTCGGGTCCCTAAGGTCAGTGGGTCCAGCAGGGGTCGCAGTTCAAACACCCAGTTGCCGCGGCGGGGCCGAGGGGCGGGGCCGAGGGCGGGGCCACGGCGCCCCGCCCCCCGCCCCCCGCCCTCCCCCACCTCCCCAGGTCCGGCCTCCAGCGCACCTGCGTGCCCCCCGCGCCCGCGCCCGCGCCGCTGCAACCTCTCCTGCCGGCGCGAGCTGGGAGCGCTTTGGCCTCGCCTCTCGCGAGATCGCCTCCAGCGGCGGCCGCCGCCGCTCGTGGCCGCTGAGTGGCGGCGTCTGCGCAGCCGCCATGTTCGGTTGCTATGCAGTGGCCCGGGAGACGGGGTGTGCTTGAGGGAGGAGGAGACGGAGGAGGAGGAAGAGGAGGAGGACAAGGAGCGGGTAGCGTGAGCTCCTCTTGCACGCTCACACACAGACGCGGCCCGGGATTACCCGCCCGCTCACGCCGCGCCGCGCGCCTCCTCTCCGCTCCTCGCGGCCCCCCCACATTGTTCTCTCCGGACTCCTGGGTCCCCCGGGGCTGAACCCGGGGCCTGAGGCGGGGACCGGGGAGGCCGGGCTTCGGCCGGCCCCGTCCTCCCCCGCTCCGGGCTCCCCTCCCCCGCGGCACTTCGGGGGTGTGTGGATTATCTCATCCCCGCAGGGAGGTGGGAGCGCGCCCCCCGCCCCCGCCCCCGCCCCCGCCCCCGGCGGCGCCGGCCCGCGGCCGTCCCGCAGTATGAGGTGGTGCTGGCGGCTCGGGGCCGTGGCGCGGCCGCTGCGGCGGCGGCTGCTGGGGGGGCGCTGACGGGGCCCCCGGGAGCTTCCCCGCGGCGCGCCCGGGCCTCCGGGCTCTCCTCCGGCCGAGAGGACGCGGCTGTGCTACGAAGGTAAGAGGCTCCGGGCTCCCGGCCGGCCTGTCGGCCCTGCGCGCGGCGCCGGGCTGGTACCTGGGCGTGCGGGGCGGGCGGGGGGCGCCAGCCGGAGGCACCAGCTTGGATTCCAGGGGCGACGAGTGATGCTTGGCCTCCCCCCGCCGCCCCCGCCTTCTTCCCGGGACCTCGGCTCCAGCAGCTCCTGGGGGTTCTGGGGGGAATTTGTTGTGGGTGAGCGAAAGGAGAGGGGGCGTTCCGCGGGACCTGAACTCTCGTACGGCTTGGAATCCGAGTTTTCCCATTGTTGGTAGGATTCCCCCCCCCCCCCCCCTTTTTTTTTAAATTGGCTCCTAGGAGCGCTTCTTGCATGTGCCGCCTGGGCAGCTTGTCTGTACCATTGGAGCGTTAAGCCTCTTGTGATTCTACCGGCTTCTCCTTGTATTTAGGAATCTGCAGTTGGGCCAAGAAAAAGTTGGGATGTAGCTTAAGTGGACGCACCGATGCATTTCTCCTTAAAATGGGACAGCCTGCAGTCGCACGGATCGGTGTACTGGTGTTTCCGCGAAAATTGGAGCGGGAGGCTCTCGTGTCTAGGTTTGCCGTATATCATGACACCACCGTGGGCAAGAATGATTTTGTAGGATTTTCAAGCGCTTGTTCCGGGGAAACCTGTGTATCTGCAATATACCAACTGCTTTTATTTTATTTTATTTTATTTTATTTTATTTTATTTTATTTTATTTTATTTATTTACTTATTTATTTACCGACTGCTTTTAAATCAGAGTGAGAGTAATATTTAGGTTTATGCGACCAGATCTTGGATCTAGTCGCAACAGTATAGCTTAGCACAAGTTTATGGAAGGGGGGGAAAAAAAAACCCAGGCCCCCAAAAGCCGACGTATCCGACTTGTAAAAGATGATTTGAGTAAAAAGACTATGGAACAGTAGAAGCCCGGACATTTTTTTATCCTGATTTTTGAACCTTAACATACCAGAGAGAACAATTATTTTTCGTTGTTTTTTTTAGGGATGAGGAACTGACCTTAAACTCAATGGTGGTTCAGAGTCCAAAGTGTGCTTAGTGGAATAGAGCTAGATATATCAGTCAGATCTTAAATTTGATGAAAATAAGAAATTAAACCTATAGATTTCTTTCAAAGATTTATCATAAGCAAAAGTTTGTATAGAACTTCTTTACTGACTCATATTA
The DNA here is from genome assembly GCF_048418805.1 of Vulpes vulpes. NCBI lineage: Eukaryota > Metazoa > Chordata > Mammalia > Carnivora > Canidae > Vulpes > Vulpes vulpes. The sequence continues at coordinate 10,372,623 of NC_132784.1, read as the reverse complement.
AATAAGACTGCAGTCTTTTGTTGACTTCACAATTTTTTGTCAGAATAAACTTATGCTCCAGTTACCACAAAAGCTATTTTTATGTCTCTGTTTTTGTTGTTGTTGTTGTTGTTTGTTTTGTTTTAATGACACAGGTATCTTTGTTACCATTTTTCACTGAAACATGTGCATGGGTGGTTTGGTTTATAAGAAAAACATGGTCTTTTAGTACATGGGATATTTATGATTTAGCTGATGTGTTCTAAACATCTGGCAAGAGATTAAAACACGCACACATACACACACACACGGAGCCATTACTATTCTGTAGTTTTTATTAGCAGTGAATAGGTTAAAGTTTATTAAGTTAGAAAATCTCAGGTTCCTCAAAAGTACTAATGGAGAGGATGTGACATTCTTACTGCCGGTTTCCTAACCTGCTTATAGCCTTACTGCTGTGGGTATCAAATTGTTTCAAACTTGTGGTTATTTTCTTGCCTTCTAACTAAATATCTTTTAAAATGTCTCTACTAACTTGGTTACTTTAAATTTGTGACACCCAATTTCTAATTTAGGCTAGGCATAAAACCAGCATTGATTGAACACACTTGCTAAAAATACTTTCTGGGTCAGATGTACTTAGAATGCAGCCTCAGGAAAATTCATTTGACCTGTTCTAATGTGACCAGTGTACACTTCATTATTATTGAAGGACTTTAAAAAATTATAGACTCTCATAAATTAGATTTCAGCAGTTCAGGCATAGAAGCCTAACATTTTTTAATGTATGAAGTACTTTACGTAGGATAGTAATGAAGACTTATTTTTTTAACTTTTTTCATTAAAAAAAAATTATGTGACCCCCCCCGAATATTGTTAATCTCTCATTTGTATATTCAAAATATTTTAGTTTTATCTAACACAATTAATTTTAGTTGTAAAGCAACAGTATAATGTGCAGTGCTATCTCTTTAGCATTTATTTGGCTTGTTCTGGACTCTTTAAGGGGGATCGTTGGTCATGTTTTTGAGTAAATTATCTTTAAGGACCAAGGTAAGAGAATGCCAGATAAATTTCAAGGAGACACTGAGAGGACCCTCTTCCCCCGCCCTTTGCGAGTTAATATGGTCAGTTTTAAGCAACAAGAAAGCTTTAAGAATTATGTAGAAGTCTCGCTTGGTGGAATGTCTAAACTTGAATGTTTAAATGTTCTTTATGTTAGTTTTTAGGAGTGTAAAAATGATGACCTTATGAGAAATGTTAAAGTCTTTTTAACTTAATGTAGCTGAGTATGAATTTTGTTGTTTTTCTGTGTAATTGCATGTGTGTTGTGAAGTTTTTTATGTGCTGTAGTCTAGATTTGTTAAATTTGTCAGTTTACTAGATTAAGTTGTGAAACTGAAGATTAGTTTAACATTCTGGAAATCCTTTTTTATAACTGTTTACCAGGAAAGTATTGTTAAGAGGAATGTGTTATTTCTTCATTTAATATTAATTAGTAGTACAAATGGTGAGAAGGAATGTAATGTAGAAGTACTGTAGTACTTTATTGCTGTGGAAGTGCAGTATCTAGGGACAGTGTAATTTATCTCTTTTCCTTTGCATGATTGGTCAGTAGAGTCATATTTAAAATAGGATGGGAAATAAGGGGGGAATTTATTACATTCTCTTCTAATTCATTAGTGGCATTTCCCCCTACCTTCATTCTTTATTTCGTTAATCTTAAGTAGCTACACTGGAAGAAAGGTGCAAGTATTTGAAAAAATTGGTAGGAACAGATTGAAAATTAGGTACCGTGGCTTATCTTGAAGGGAAGATATTAATTGGGGTGTTCTTGTGTTTGTATCTTTTTTTTTTTTTTTTAAGATTTTATTTATTTATTCATGAGAGACAGAGAGAAAGAGAGGCAGAGACTCAGGCAGAGGGAGAAACCGGCTCCATGCAGGGAGCCCAACGTGGGACTTGATCCCAGGTCTCCAGGATGAGGCCCTGGGCTGAGGGCGGCGCTAAACCGCTGAGCCACCCGGGCTGCCCATGTTTGTATCTTTTAATAAAGCTGTTATATAGAGGAGTAGAAAGAAAAAAGTATCCAAAAGGGAAGGATTTGCTGTTATGTGCCAGACAGTGTAAAGGGTCTCCTCATGTTATCTCACATAATCATCAAGTATACTTTGTGAGGTAGGCATTATTAATCCCCTGCTTCCCCCCTTCCCCCAAACTCGGTAAAAGAGAAATGAAATAACTAGTCTAGGATCACACTGCTAATAAGCAGAATTAAAACTAGGTCTGTCTGACTCTGAAGCTTACTCTGTAGATTATGCTGTCCAATTAAACTTTCTACAATGATAAAAATACTCTCTGCACTGTCAGGTATGGGTAGCCATTAATCGTGTGTGGTATGGATCACCGGAATGTGACTATCATGCCCAAGGAACTGAATTTAAGATTGTATTTAATTTTAACCATTTTAAATTTAAATAACTAGATATTCCTAGTAGCCATAATATTGGATAGCACAGCTTTAGATCTTGCTGCCTAGAAAATCTGAGTCTTAGTGTTGAATCTCTCACTAGTTTATATATGACATTTAGGCAAATTATTTAGTTCTTGAGCCTCAGTTTAATCCATTGTGAAAATGAAGAGGTTGTCACTAAAAGATTATCTCTAGCATCCCTTCCTACTCTAGAGTTCTGTGATTCTTATTAAAATGTACAGTGGTATTTAATATTTGAAAGCATATCTGAAAGGGCCCCTCTTTCCAGAATACTCACCCCTTATGTAAACATTTTTTAGTCAGTGTTTCTTTTTCAGAAGAGTTTATATAAAGCACACATAAAGAATGATGGATTATTCCCCCTAACCTGTTGTCCCGTCCCATGTCCCCCTCCCCCCCATTATTAAACATTTTTTTTTTAACCAAAGACAGTACTTTACCTTGGAACAAAGTTTGAATCTTTATTTTTTTTTAAGATTATTTATTTATTTACTCATGATAGACATAGAGAGGCAGAGACACAGGCAGAGGGAGAAGCAGGCTCCATACCGGGAGCCTGACGTGGGACTTGATCCCAGGCTCCAGGATCAGGCCCTGGGCTGAAGGCGGCGCTAAACCGCTGAGCCCCCCGGGCTGCCCTGCCTTCCCATTTAAGAATGTGTCTGTTACAGTTCCCTGTTACTTATCAAATTAATTTCAATCTTACCAGCTTGGCCTTGAAGACTTTCCACCAATTTCATCTCACTAACCTTGTTTCTCATTCTTGCTTAAAAATAAAATATTCTTGTTTTTACTCTGCCCTTGTTTTCTCAGTTTAAACATTCCTGTGTTTCCATAAGTCTTCCTCAAAATTCACCTTTTTTGCCCCCCTGGAAGAATGCTGCTTAATCCATTTTATAATCATCAGTTTTATTTTATTTTAATTAATTAATTTATTTATTTTTATAAATATTTTTTAAGATTTTATTTATTTATAGACACAGAGAGAGAGGCAGAGACACAGGCAGAGGGAGAAGCAGGCATCATACAGGGAGCCTGACGTGGGACTCGATCCAGGGTCTCCAAGATCATGCCTTGGGCTGCAGGCGGTGCTAAACCGCTGCACCACTGGGGCTGCCCTAATCATCAGTTTTAAATCCTGGTAATAAGCACCCTGGGGTTAATATATGATTGTTTAAATATAGTTAGCTGAGTACATCCTTCTTAAGTTTTTGCATGTTATCTATTCTGTGTCCTTAATAAAAATGTAAAAAAAAATTAAAATGGGAGTTCTTTTTTATTGCTGTAGTTTAGTTCATTGCTCAGCAATTCTGCATTAAAGAGTTACTAATTTAAAGAAATGCTGCCACAACATTCACCCTTAATCACCACTCTAATAGATATTTTTGTTTCTTTCCAGGCAGTTGTCCATATTTTTATAAATATAGTTGTATGGAAGAGATACAATTTTGAGTTTAATATATTGGAGACATCGTATAGTAGAAGCACTGTAATGCGGGAAAAAGATGATAGATTTTGGAGTCACATTGATGTAGGTTGGAATCTGGTTTCAAAAAAACTTCCAGACAAATTATATAACCTTCAAACCTACTTCCTTGTCTATGAAATTTGAATAATAATATTGAATTGTCATGAGGATTAGGATAATACATGTAAAGCATCTAGCACTCTTTAAGTAGAAGAGATAGTCAATAAATGGTAGCTGATAGAATTTTTTTCGTTTGCCCATTTTCATCATCATGAATATAATTTAAGCAATTGCTTAGCAATTTAAATGATTTATCAATCAGGTCGTTGGTTTACTAATTAAAGTAATTTACCTTTAAACATTGGTTGTTCCTAAAGTTTCCACCCTAATAATCTGCAGTGAATATTTCTGCATTTAGCCTGTTTGTTTCCTCAGTTTAAAATCCTAAGAGTAGGGCAGCCTGGGTGGCTCAGTGGTTTAGAGGCTTAGCAGCTTAGCGCTGCTTTCGGCCCGGGGCATGATCCTGGAGACCCGGGATCAAGTCCCACATCGGGCTCCCTGCATGGAGCCTCCTTCTCTCTCTGCCTGTGTCTCTGTCTCTCTCTCTGTCTCTCAGGAATAAATAAATAAAATCTTTAAAAAAATCCTAAGAGTAGGATAATGGTCCATTGGTATGAATATTTCTATGCCATGAATATTTCTATGCCAGATTTCTCTCTTAAAGAACAATGAACAGTGGTTAAACGTCTGCCTTCAGCTCAGATTGTGATCCCGGGGTCCGGGGATTGAGTCTCCCTCTGCCTATGTCTCTGCCCCCTCTCTGTCTCTCATGAATGAATAAATAAATAAATAATCTTTAAAAAGGAAAAAAAAAATAAAACAACGAACATTCTTGTTTTGGGGAAGAAAATGGTATTTGATTGTAAAGTTTTACCTCATGGTTTTAATTAATGTATTTGGAAAATTTGGTTTATTGGAAAATGATGTAGTGAATACTCATTTATAAATATGTGAATTAAGCAAATATTTGAATACCTATTAATAGGGATCAGTGGTATACAGGTAAATAAATGATTGTTGTCCTTGAGCTCTAATTCTAGGATGGTAACACATGTCAACAAACAATTACAATTCAGAGTGACAAGTGTAATAAGATCTGGGGGAAATGAGAAGTAGCATTTGAGCAGTGTCTTGGAGGATGGGTTGGAATTGATCTGGGTAGAGAGAACAGCATGTACAAAACATCAGAAGTATGAAAGGATGCATGGTGTGTTTGGAGAATGCAAGTTGCCTTGTATATGTCAGTCTCTGTGAGGTGGGTCTTATGTCTGTGTTCCCTTTGTGTATGTTGATTATGTGGGATTATTTTCAGGCTCCTCAGTAGGGAGCCTGATGTGGGACTCAACCATTTCTTATTTCCTGGTTGATAATGAAACCTTTTGAGGGTCCTTGTTTGGGCTATGAATGGAATTAAAGTAGGAACTTTAGAACTTCCCAACTGGTGTGCCACGAATGGCTTACCTGTGTGCCAGAGAGCAAGGTACCCATCAGCCTATTGGATCTGGGCATATTGGAACTCCCAGATGGTTTCTTTTGACCTCACATAGTCTTGGTTCATCCCAGTGCGCTAAAAAAATACTTCATTTGGTGCCAAGGTGGGAAAATGATTGGGATAAGGACTGTTTTGGAGTTTCTTAAGTATTGGAAAGTTTATGATACCCAGTCACCCTTGGCATTCCCACATGTGATAAAAAAAAATATAACCAATACCAAATCCTAAAATAAACACAAAGGTCAAATCAAAGTCCCCCTTTTAACCTACTTTTCTTCTCTCTCCCCTTCCCCCAGTAGTTAACTTTATTGCTTTGTGTGTATGTTTTTTGGTGCTCCTACATTGCTAGTGCCATAAACAAGTGTTTAGTCTGCCTCTTGGGAAATCAGAATTTACATTGGGGAGCAATTATGGGTATTTAAATAATGGAATAAGATTACATGTGAGTTCTGAAAGGTAACTCTTGACTTGTAGATAATGATTTCATTGCAGGGATGTGAGGGTGTGCAAAGATGAAGTTAGTAGAAATAGTGTAGAGAGACCAGTTAGGATGCTTTTGCAGTGGTCTAGGTGAGAATTTGTAGCTGGAAATGGGGAAATGAAAATAAGGATGTGGGACTTGAAATGAAAACGGATTAGGGGGATCCCTGGGTGGCGCAGCGGTTTGGCGCCTGCCTTTGGCCCAGGGCGCGATCCTGGAGACCCGGGATCGAATCCCACATCAGGCTCCCGGTGCATGGAGCCTGTTTCTTCCTCCGCCTGTGTCTCTGCCTCTCTCTCTCTCTCTCTGTGACTATCATAAATAAAAAAAAAAAAAAAAAAAAAGAAAACGGATTAGGTAGTTTCAATAGAACTGAGTCCATTTGGATATAAGGAAAAGAGGAAAAGAATTGATGATACTAAGATTTTTTTCTTTGGGCAGCTGGAAAGGGAGGGCCAAATAATTTTTAATGAGTAATACAATGAGCCAGGCATTTTGCTAGGTACCAAAGTTGTCATGCGTTCATACAGAATTTTAAAAAGTAAGCTATTTTGGAATAATTTTTATAAAATATTTATTTGTTTGTTTGTTTGTTTATTTATTTATTTATTTGGGGGAGAGAGAGTTCGAGAGAGTGCACAAGCAGGGAGAGAGCAAGTCCTGCCTGGGATCTTGACTTTTGCTCATATGCAGCAACTAAATGCATGTTGGCAGGAATATGTAGAAATGATATGCTGTTCTTAGTGTATCACTAGGACATGTACAGTGTTGTCTCACCACTGTGATGTTTACCCTAAACACATTGTTATGTTCATATCTAATAGGTTTTTTAAATGATTTTATTTATATATTCATGAGAGACAGGAGAGAGGCAGAGGGAGAAGCAGGCTCCCCATGGAGTAGGGAGTATCAACCAGTAAATAAGAAACCCCAGGATCCTAGGATTTTGACCTGAGCCAAAGGCAGATGCTTAGCTGCTTAGCCACCCAGGCGCCCCATATCTATATTAGGTTTTTATACTGTAAAGTCATCTTTTTTACTTTTGTAATTGATACTCTCGTGGGAATTGCTCCAAGGCTCCAAGTATTTTTTTCCTTGTCAGACCTCTATTCACCAGTCTTTGGGACCACTAATGACTTTTGCCTGAATCAGCCACTACTATGAAGGTTGCCATCTTATTTACTGGTTGATTGTCTACTGATTTTCTTCTTCCCCATGCATTTGTTTACTCATTCATTTATTTATATTACTATGTACTCATGGATTTTTATTCTTATTCAGTGGGTTTGTTATCTTTAATTATTTTTTTTAATGTTCAAATTGACCTAGATTTGGCTAGTGTGACCTCCCGCCCCCTTCAAGATGACTCCTGAGTCTTGCTGATATGTCCCCATCCTTTGAGTTATTCCTTACTTTCCGGTGCAAGATGTCCCAGACTCATTTTCTACTTTTTCAATTCTAGCTCTGGAATCATGCATTTTCCCAAGGAATTTGGATTTCTTTTAGTTGAGGTAGTATCTAGAAACCAAGACTTGGGGCAGTCCAGGTGGCTCAGTGGTTTAGCCCCGCCTTCAGTCCAGGGTGTGATCCTGGAGACCTGAGATCAAGCCTCACGTCGGGCTCCCTGCATGGAGCCTGCTTCTCCCTCTGTCTGTGTCTCTGCCTCTCTCTCCGTGTCTCTCATGAATAAATAAATAAAATCTTTTAGTAAAAACAAAACAAAACAAAAAAAAACTTAGACTCCTCAAGTATTTAAAAATTTGTTTAAATTTTATTTTTTAGTTGGTAATATAGCTATTTGGCTCAAATTTCAAGATAGATAAAAAGCTGTGTATTGAGTCTCAATACTGCTCTATCCTTGCCTTCTCTGCTTTCTGTAGTTAACCACTTTTATTTTTTTCTATTATTTTACCAGTATTTTTGCAAATAGAAACAAGATATAAATAAAAATTACTATTTCTTTTTTCTACATAGACGACAGCATATTGTATTAATATTTTATTTTATTTTTAAAAAGATTTTATTTATTTATTCATGAGAGACACAGAGAGAAAGAGAGAGAGAGAGAGGCAGAGACTGGCAGAGGGAGAAGCAGGCTCCATGCAAGGAGCCTGAGGTGGGACTCAATCCCGGGTCTCCAGGATCACACCCCAGGCCAAAGGCGTCGCTAAACCTCTGAGCCACTGGGGCTGCCCATATTAATATTTTATGTTACAACTTACTCATTTAAAATATATGTTGGCGAAAAAAAAAAAATATATGTTGGCGATCCTTTGACTTTAATATACAGGGAGCTCTCCCTTTTGTCTTTTTTTACATAGTGACATACATAGTCTCTTGTGTGGATATGCTATTAGGCTGATTCTAATTATTTAAACTTTTCCTACTTCAATTTTTTAGGCCCTTTTGTGCAGTTCATGAACTTTCACCTTTTCTGTATGAATTCGTGCTCCCATTAGCATTTTGCATCAGTGAGCTGTCTTTTTTTTTTTTTTTTTTAAGATTTTTATTTATTCATGAGACGCACACACACACACAGAGGCAGAAATACAGGCAGAGGGAGAAGCAGGCTCCATGCAAGGAGCCCGATGTGGGACTCGATCCCAGGACTCCAGGATCACACCCCGGGCCGAAGGCAGGCGCTAAACTGCTGAGCCACCCAGGGATCCCCCAGTGAGCTGTCTTACTCTCTGTACAAAAAGTCCTCTGATGGACAGTCGGAGAAGCCTTTCAGATTCTGTGGCCAAGCAAAAGACTTACTGTGGTAGTTTACATAACTAATGTAAGGAAAGGAGAAAGGGATGAAACTATTATTTATGGAACTCTACTGAGTGTTTTAAAATATAATATCTTAATTCCCTTAGCAACCCTATAGAATAGGTAGTGTTATTCCCTTTCTATAGATGAAGAAGTTGAGGCTCAAAAAGCTGAATTGTTTAGACTTTCACAGCTAGAACATGGCAGATTTAGGTTTTGAAAGTAGGTTAATTTGAGTCCAGAATCTGTATCTTTTCTCCTGCTGTCCTATTTTCTGTCTCCTATTTTTGAATTCCTGAATTCCAGTCTTATAGCTGGAGCTTTCTCCTATCTGCCATATGCCTTTCATCAAGAACCATGAAATTAGTCATGTTTCCCTATTATGTTTTTCCTGTTTGCTGGGGTAGCACCTGCTTATCTGACCTCTACCACGAAGGCCCTGCTTTCCTGGGTTGTTGCCTATTGCCTGCTACTATAGCTGTCGATACCATTTTTTTTTAACTGTTTAGATTGTCTCTCATTATTGCTGAGTTTCCCTTTCTCTGATTTTTCCTGCTGCATCCCTTTTACCACTTGAGCTTCAGTTTGGCAAATGAAGCTAGGGCAAAATTTCTGAAATTTTGGGGATTGATTTTTTTTAAAAGCTCATCACATTTTGTTTGGACTTTTAAAATAAGTCTTCTTAAAGTGCATTCTGCCATTGGTTTTGCCCTTTTTAATCCTCTTCTGCACTGTAGCCAGAGTGATCTGACATTCACATCCGATCACATTACACGCTGCTCAGAATTTTTTTTATTGCCTCTCCATCTGCCTGTAAGATAAAATCTAGACTCATGCCCCTGTCTGCCTCTCCAAGCGTCACTCCCATATTCCCCGGTATTCACAGTGCCTTGCATATAATATGTGCCAATTAATACAGACTACTTTTTGAGTAAGTAGAATGATGAGTTTTCCAAGGAGGTGGAAATTATTTAGGAAATATTTTTAAAGTAATGTTGATGTTCTTTTTCTTTTTTAGTTATTTCTTAGTGCATGGAAGTAAAATATTTTTACAAAATCCAAGGATTTCCAAATTGTTTTTATTTACATTGGAATTTTAAAAATCTCTATACTTGGTTTATTTACATGGCCTACTTACTGTTTCCAGTCTAATACATACTGTGATCAGTTCCTTTGCTTACTATAGAAACTACCAGGGAAATGGGGAATCTTCATTGGGAAGAGTTTTGTGATTTGGCAAAGTTCTTAGGTGATTGAGATATTGTGACCCACCTTGCATGTAAATTATTTAGGTCAACAGTTACTTAATATGCAATTCTGGGATCCTCAAGGCTCTAAAAAACAAAACCTTTTATAACAAATTTGACAGCCAAATATGACCGAAACTGATGTGAGGCTACTGAGACTTTATTCCACTTACATCAAATATTCCTAAGGTAGTCTAAGGAAAATTTAAATAGCCTTATGGTTAATACAGGGTATTATCCTAGATCCAACCATGAATCTTACTTAATAGAATGCATTTATACAGTATCACCTCTGTATAACCCAAATATTCTGAAATTCAGAGGTGTTTTCTTTTTTCTTTTTTAAAAATATTTTATTTATTCATGAGAGACAGAGAGGCAGAGAGAGAAGCAGGCTCCCCTCAAGAAGTCCAATGCGGACATTCTCTGGTTTCTGAGGCTTTTAATAATCTGTACTGTTTTTTTTTTTTTAATCTATACTGTTTTAATTCTGGTGTAACTAGAATATTTTGATAAAAGCATGATAAGTAGTTCCAAATTCTTTCTAAAGTCAGTTTTGAATATTTAAAGAGGTAGTACCCAGTGATGATGATGACAATGGCCAACATTTATTAGGTGTTTTTAAGTGTCAGGCACTGTGCTAAGGACTTCTTATGTATTACCTCATTTAATATTATTACCTCATTATCTACAAGTCGAGCAACTCATATGAAGAAGTTGAGGCACAGAGTGGTTTAGTAACCTTCCAGAGTCATAAAGGTGGTAAGGATTTGAACCTTAAAACAGTCTGATTACTGAGTCCATATTCTTAACTATTAAGAAATATTACTTTCTATGTATGCTAATAGTTTGTATTTTTATAGTTTTGGTCCCATTGCAGAACCTTCTCTTTTCTTTGAATCTGACAATAAAATTAGCATAAGACTGACAGTTATTTTCAACAGACGTATGGACTCATGAGAACGAATGAGAGGTCATAAGATGATATTACGAACAGATACAAAGCCATGGCTTTCCCACTATTTAGACTTTACTCCACATTACATCATTCTTTTAATAGCTCTGTTTTATTCTACAGTTGATCTTTGAACATGGGGATTAGGAAGTACTGACCCTGCACAGTCAAAAATCTATGTGTAGGGTGCCTAGATGCCTCAGTTAAGTGTCTGCCATCAGCTCAGGTAATGATCCCAGGGTCCTGAGATGGAGCCCTGTTTTGGCCTTCCTGCTCAGTAGGGAGCCTGCTTCTCCCTCTGCCCCTCCTCCCTGCTCATGCTCACATTCTCTCTCAAGTAAATAAATAAATAAAATCTTAAAAAGAACTAAAAGGGGCATCTGAGTGGCTCAGTGGTTGAGGATCTGCCTTCAGCTCAGGTTGTGATCCTAGATCTTGGGATCTAGTTCTGCATCAGGCTCACTACAGGGTGCTTGCTTCTCCATCTGCCTATGTCTCTGCCTCTCTCTCTGTGCCTCTCATGAATAAATCTTTAAAAAAAAAAAAAAAAAGCAAAAAAACTTAAAAAAAAATCCATGTACATGTAATCCATGTACTTTGACTCCCTAAGAACTTAACTGCTAATAGCCTACTGTTGACCAGAGCTCTTACCCATAGTTACTTAACACATATTTTGTATGTTCTGTCTTATATACTGTATTCCTACAATAAAGTAAGCTAGAGAAAAGATGTTATTAATAAAATCATAAGGAAGAGAAAATATATTTACAACACTGTACTGTATTTATTGAAAAAAATCTGCATGTGAGTGAACCCACACAGCCCAACCTGTGTTAAGAGTCAGCTGTATTCTCCTTTGTTGAGAAAAATACTGCTTTTGACTCTCTAAGTTGACTTCATAGCCCGTGAATCTCCACAAACAGTTTGAAACATTTCATTAAACGTTTAGGTGCTATAAGCTCTGTTGTTTGTATTCAGTTACAAATAAAACTCTGCTTATATGAAATAGTTGCTTTCTAAATGTAGAGTAAAAATTCTAGAGGCTAGCATTGTTTTTTTTTTTTTTTTCCCATCTAAAAAATGCTCTACACTAAACCTCTAACTAATAAAGTAATTTTTGTTGAAGGAAAAAGGAGCACCAAAACCTGAAAGATGATACTTTGTATGCTACATGACTGGCCCTTTTTGGACAAGAAAAAAAAATACTTTCACTATGAAAGATTAACTTTATTCTTGATGTGTCAAAGGTAGGGGACTAAAGAATAGATACTTAGAAAGTGGAGAGGGAGAGAGGGAAAGACTGATGGCTGCCCAAGTTGTTTCTAGTGCTTAGTTAGGTCATGAGCTATAGACAGGAGAGAGTAGTTTTTTGACTCACTAGAACTGTTTTTTTATTTTACTATATTATTTTCTGGATTGTTTAAAGTCTCTCTCCCCAACTAGACTGTTAGCTTACTGAGGGAGGAGGTGTAGGTAAATACATATTTATATCTCTAGCATCTAGTACTGTGTCTAGCAACTAGGAGCTGTTGACATATTTACATGAATAAACAGGTGTATTGAAGGCACAGGATTAGGGACCTCTTTGTGGGCCTAAGTGGGTCTAGGTTTCTCTCTCTCTCGCTCTCACACACACACACACACACACACACACATATGCACACGGAATCAAATCAAATGGAACTTTATTATTATTATTTTTTAAGATTTTATTTATTCATGGGGGGGGCATCTCATGTCTAGCAACTAGGAGCTGTTGACATATTTACGTGAATAAACAGGTGTATTGAAGGCACAGGATTAGGGACCTCTTTGTGGGCCTAAGTGGGTCTAGGTTTCTCTCTCTCTCTCTCTCTCTCACACACACACACACACGCACACGGAATCAAATCAAATGGAACTTTATTATTATTATTTTTTAAGATTTTATTTATTCATGAGGGAGGGGCAGAGACACAGGCAGAGGGAGAAAAGCAGGCTCCACGCAGGGAGCCCGACATGGGACTCCATCCCAGGTCTCCAGGATCAGGCCCCAGGCTGAAGGCAGCGCCAAACAGCTGAGCCACCAGAGCTGCCCTCAAATGGAACTTTAAATGCTGTGATATACAAATAGGAAATAATGAGATTGAAAGATTAAATAGCAAAAAAAAGGGAAGGCCTCATAAATTTGCTACAAGAAATGGTTCAAATTATTTTGTGTTGTTTATAGCTTAGAATAAATTTCAAAAAAAAATAAATTTCAAATTTCTTTGACACGGTAATTTAGCTTTTTTTTTTTTTTAATATTTTATTCATTCATTCATGAGAGACAGAGAGAGAGGCAGAGACACAGGCAGAGGGAGAAGCAGGCTCCATGCAGAGAGCCTGACGTGGGACTCCATCCATGGTCTCCAGGATCATGCCCTGGGCTGCAGGTGGCGCTAAGCCGCTGGGCCACCGGGGCTGCCCTAATTTAGCATTTTTAATGGGTCTGTAACAGTTGAATAGAGGACATTTGGAAAATGCTGCCTGTCCATTAGTAAATCAATGTGTAGGCCCAGTGCTATGCATTCATGTCTAAAGTGATTGATTTATATGTGATTATCTGGGATACGTTTTTGTTGTTGTATATACTATTTCTTAAATAAGAATCTTCTTGCATAAATTATTGTATAATTACTATATAAATATTGTTTGGTGTGTTAAATGTAAAGAGCTAAATGTAAAAGAGCAAAACTCTTGCTACATTTGATTTTTTTTTTCCTTCTGTGGGGTATCAGTTTTATAGTTCATGGTTTCATAGCTCTGTCGAAAGTGAATCTGGCCCATTCAGTTTTATATTGCCTAGTTCAGTTCAGAAGGGTTGAGGGAGTCTTTGAATGTAGTATTGTATCAGCAAGCCAAGTTACTCAGTCCAGTATCTTATACTATCATCATTGTAATTTACAGTTACATACAAAGTATTATATAACAATTTAAGATTGTAGCAAAGCAGATGGTTCATTTGAGGACATTCCATTTAAAATTATAACTGTAAGGGATTGTCACCTATCCAGAAAACTTCTTGTGAGTAGTTAATTGCTTGGTACTTTTGTATAACAGAGATTTTATTGTATATGCCTTTATTAAGTGTAAAACAGCATTTGAAAGGAATATTTTTCTTCTTTCTCAAGATTTTATTAAAAATTTTCAGACCCATGGAAAAGTAGCAAGAATGATATATTGAGGGACTCCTGGGTGGCTCAGTGGTTGGGTGTTTGCCTTCAGCTCAGGGCATGATCCAGGGTCCAGGGATTGAATCCCATGTTGGGCCTCTCTCTCTCTGTGTCTCTCATGAATTAAAAAAAAAAAAAAAAAAAAAAGGTATATTGAAACCTATATAGCCTTCACATAGATTCACATGTTGCTAACCTTTTGCTACTTTGCTTTCTCTGTGTATATACTTTTAATATCTGTAAACTATTTGAATATTGCAATCATCATGATCATACACTTTACCCTAAATGATTTAGCATGCAGACATGCATCTTATGGAAAAAACACCCCACATTCTCCTATATAATCACATGATCACACTCAGGAAATTTAGCTTTGACACAGTATGGTAATCTGAAATATAGTCTGTATTCAGATTTCTGCATTTATCCAGAGAAATGCTTTCTACTTTTTTTCCCTTCCTGATCCATGATTGGATTAAGGATGGCACATTCCATTTGGTTGTCCTGTCTCTTAATCTATAGTGCTTGCCCAGCCTTCCACATCTCCTTTCTTACTCTCCTCACATTTTTTGAAGAATCCGGGCTAGTTGTTTTGTAGAATGTCTCTCAGTTTGGCTTTGTCTGATTGTTTTAATATTTTTTCATAATTAGGTTGGGGTTAAACATTTTTGGCAGGAATATTATATAGCTGTTGTGTTTTCAGTGTATAATGTCATGGTGCTTATGACAGTTTTGGTGATATTAAATATGATCATTTGGTTAAGGTGGGGTTTGACGAATTTCTCCACTATAGAGATACTTTCCCCCTTTTGTAATTAATAAGCAATCTATGGGATGATACTTTGAAATTATGTGTATATATGTTCCCCAACAAACTCATTGATTACTCATTGATTTTAGAATTCATTGATGATTTTTGCCTGAATCAGTTATAATAGTTGTAAAATGGCACTTTTCTGTTTATCTTATTACATTTGTCATTTGATGTTATTCTACAAAGAAGTAATTTCTCTTCCTCACTTAAAAAATTAGTATTAGGTTAAACCTGTGGATTCTTGTTTTATTCTGAGCACTATCTAGTTATTATTTGTTTTGAAACTTAAATGGTCTCATTTGGCTGGTGGGAGTCCCTTTAAACTGGCGGTCATACCTTTTGACTTGTTCTCATCAGATTTTGAGGACTTTTTTTTTTTTTTAAGGTTTTATTTATTTATTTGAGAGCAGGAGCGAGCATGAGCAGGGGGGAGGGTAGAGAGAGAGGGAGAAGCAGACTTATCGCTGAGCAGAAAGCCTGATATGGAACTTCATTCATCCCAGGACCCTGGGATCATGACTTAAGCCAAAGGCAGACATTGCACCCTGAGTTTTTACTAACTCACACAGGATATTTAGTCTGACCTTGAATTTTTCTCGTCCCAGCTCTGGAGTCCAATATTTTTCCCAAGGAGTCTTGAAAATTTCCTTTTATTCAAAAAAAAAAAAAAAAAAAAAGAAAAAGAAAAAGAAAATTTCCTTTTAGTGTGAAAAGTATATAGGCGTGACATAGCTTCATTGTTACTGAAGTATTTTTGCTTCCAGGTTCTGATAGTGGACAGAGATAGCAAATATGTATATATTTAAAATGAAATCCTATTGATACCTCTAATTCTATTCTAATACTAGAATCTTCTCCCATACCATATCTGACATCCTGCCTCCTATAGTGGAACCCCTGGCTCCCAGTAACATTAATACATTTATTCATTTGTTCAGTAATATTATACATACCAAATAGTTTCAGAATGCTGCAACAAGATCACTTGTGGACAGCAAACTTACTAAGTAAAATTCAAGGTTATTTTTTACATTTCTTTTGATTTGTTCTCAGATTAAATGCTGTTGTAGGTATATCATCATGAGCAGGTGTTAGCAAATTGTAGTCTGCTGGTCAAATCTTTTTTTTTTTTTAATTTTTTTTGTTAACTTTTATTTATTTATGATAGTCACAGAGAGAGAGAGAGAGGCAGAGACATAGGCAGAGGGAGAAGCAGGCTCCATGCACTGGGAGCCCGACGTGGGATTCGATCCCGGGTCTCCAGGATCGCGCCCTGGGCCAAAGGCAGGCGCTAAACCGCTGCGCCACCCAGGGATCCCCCTGCTGGTCAAATCTAATCTGGCACCTGTTTTGTATAACCCGTGAACCAAGGCCATTTTTAAATAGTTGGGAAAAAATTAAAAGAATAACATTTTGGTAACATTATTAAGTTTTGAAAATTATATGAAATTTGAACTTCCAGTATCCATAGTTTTATTGGAACACAGCCTCACTTGTTTATTTTTATTTTTTAAAAATATTTTATTTATTTATTCATGAGAGGCATAGAGAGAGAGAGAGAGAGAGACAGAGAGGCAGAGGGAGAAGCAGGCTCCATGCAGGGAGCCCGATGTGGGACTCGATCCCAGGTCTCCAGGATCACGCCCTGGGCTGAAGGCGGCGCTAAACCGCTGAGCCACCCGGGCTGCCCTCACTTGTTTATGGCTGCTTTCATGCTACAAGATAAGAGTTGAATAATTGTGACTGAGATTGTATGGCCTGTTAGACCAAAAATGTTTTCTGTCTGGTTCTTTTTAGAAAAAATTTGTCAACGCTAGTCAAGAATATTGTGTTCAGTAGTTACTAGAATCTTTTTAACCCTCTGTGTGGTTGTGTTATCTACTTGATTTACAGTTCATTTGTTAATTCCATTTTAAGGTAAAAGGCAATTTTTAAAAATGATTGAATTTTAGAACTAGAAAGGAACTTAGAGATCATTTAGTTCTGCAACGCCCGATAGGTCAGCCTAGCTAAATATTACCATTTAAATTTAACTTCATTTAAAAAATTGTTAGTCATGTGAGCCACATTTCAAGTGCTCAGTTCTATGTAGTGTGGCTGTTATGTAGGACAGTGCAGATTGTAGATCACACAAGGTTTTTTTTTTTTTTATCATTTTACAGATGAAGAAATTGAAACTCAGAAGGATGTAGTGATTCTTCAAAGGTACATCAGAGCTAGAAAGTAACAGAATCAGAATGTTAAAGTTTACAGTGAAACAGTGGTTTATCAGGTTTACTAGTGTAACAGCAGTTGTTGATAGAAAAGAATGAGACCTTTGCCTTAGGCTGTGAAACCTTTTCTTGCTAAATTCCATATGAGTGCAGCATAGTAACAGAAATATTTGTTTTGAGAGCTTAATAATTGGCTGAATGAGTGTTTGATTTTTGCTGCTTTGCCCATTCATTTGCACTCATTTCCATTCATTTTTTGCAGTAAGATTTCATTTGAATATTGATTTATAAAATTTACTTGGGAAGCTGTTGGGAGAGGTTAGAAAGAATAGTCTATGCTAAACAAAATAAAACAATAAAATTCTGCTACTGATTTTCAGTCCACTTGTAATTCAAGATATAAAATCAACATGCAGGGCAGCCTGGGTGGCTCAGTGGTTGAGCGTCTGCCTTTGACCCAGGGCCTGATCCTGGAGTCCTGGGATCGAGTCCTGCATCGGGCTCCCTGCATGGAACCCACTTCTATCTCTGCCTCTCTCTCTGTGTCTCTCATGAATAAATAAAATCTTAAAAAAAAATAAAACTAACATGTAACAATTAGTTGCATTTCTTTACACCAACAATAAAATATTTGAAGAAGAAATATAGAAAACATTCCTATTTACAATAGCATCATAAACCTAGGAATAAATAAAATGTTTAGGAATAAGTTTAATCAAGGATGTGTAGGATCTGTCCCTTGAAAACTTGAAGGCATTGATGAAAGAAATGAAAAAGAACACAAATAAATGGAAAAATATTTTGTATTCATGAATCAGAAGAATTAATATTATTAAAATATACATACTGATAACACCATCTATAGATTTAGTACAATCACTATCAAAATTCCAATATCATTTTTCACAGAAATAGCAAAAAATAATCTTGAAACTTTTATGGAATCATAAAAGACCCTAAATAGCCAAAACAGTCTTGAGAAAAGAACAAGTTGGAGATGTTATATTCCTGATTTCAAACTATACTGCAAAGCTATAGTGATCAAGACAGTATAGTACTGGCATATAAACAAATACATAGGCCAGTAGAATAGAATCGAGAGTCCAGAAATGAACCCCTGCATATACAGTCAACTAATATTTGACAGGCGAGTCAAGAATACCCAGTGGAGGAAGGATAGTTTTTTTCAATAAATGGTGTTGGAAACCTGGATATTCACATGCAAAAGAATGAACTTGAACCCTGTTTTATACCACCCACAAAAATGAACTTTAAATGGAGTAAAGACTTTCTTTTTTTTTTTTTTTTTCTTTAAGATTTTATTTATTCATGAGAGACACACAGAGAGAGAGAGAGAGAGAGAGAGAGAGAGGCAGAGACACAGGTAGAGGTAGAAGCAAGCTCCATGCACGGAGCCCGATGTGGGACTCGATCCTGCCCTGGGCTGAGGACGGTGCTAAATTGCTGAGCCACCCAGGCTGTCCAAATGGAGTAAAGACTTAATTGTAAGCACTGAAGCCATAACTTCTAAAAGAAAACATAGGGAAAAGCCTTTGATGTTTGTCTTGGCAAAAACTTTTGACACCAAAAGTTCAAGCAGTGAAAGCAAAAATAAACAAGAGGGACTACATCAGATTAAAAAGCTTCTACCCCACAAAAGAAACAACAGAATGAAGAGTTAATCTACAGCATGGGAAGAAATATTTACAAACGATCAGATAAAGGGTTAATATTCAAAATATATATATATAAAAAAACTCAGTAGCAAAAAACTTTACTAAATGGAGAGAGGATCCGGATAGACATTTTTCCCAAGAAGACACACAAATGAGGAACAGGTATATAGAAAGATGCTCAACATCACCAGTCATCAGGGAAATAAAAATCAAAGCCACAATGAGGTATACCTCACGTGTTAGAATAGTTGTTTCCAAAAAGAGAAGAGATTAAGTATTGACAGGAATGTGGAGAAATGGGAACCCTAGTGCACTGTTGGTGGGAATGTACATTGATAGAACCATTATGGAAAGTAGAATAGAGGTTTTGAAAAACCTCTATTCTACACACACACACACACACACACACACACACACACACACAGAAATATTATTCAACTATCAGAAGAAAGTAATCTGCTCTTTGTGATAACATGTATGGACCTTGGGGCACCTGGGTGGCTCATTGGTTAAGTGTCTGCCTTTGGCTCATGTAATGATCCCAGAATCCTGGGATCAAGCCCCGAGTTTTGGGGGGGGGGTGTCCCTGTTCACTGGGGAGTCTCATTCTCCCTCTTCTGCCCCTTCTCCTGCTTTTGCTCTCTCTTGCAAATAAAATAAATGTTATATGTGTGTGTATATATATATAAAAAAGAATGGATGGACCTGAGGGCATTATATGTTAAGGGAAATAAATGAGACAAGAAAAACATGTAACTTTATGATTCTATATATGTGCAGAATCTTTAAAAAGCCAGTGTCATAGAAACAAAGTAGGGGGATCCCTGGGTGGCTCAGTGGTTTGGCGCCTGCCTTTGGCCCAGGGTGCGATCCTGGAGTCCCGGGATCAAGTCCCGTATTGGGCTCCCAGCATGGAGCCTGCTTCTCCCTCTGCCTCTGTCTCTGCCTCTCTCTCTCTCTCTCTCTCTCTCTATCATAAATAAATAAATAAATAAATAAATCTTAAAAAAAGGAAAACAAAGTAGAGTTGTGGTTGCTAGGATCTGGGGTGGGTGGGGGAAATGGGGAGAGGTCGGTCAAAGAGTATAAACTTATAAAAAGTTATAGAATGAATAAATTTGGGTGTGATGATTCACATCGGTGTGATGATTTATAGTTAATAGTACTGTATTATATACTGAAAGTTGCTAAGAGAGTAGATCTTAAATGTTCATACCACACACAAAAAATTATAATTATGTGAAGTGATGCATGTATTAACTAACTTTATCATGGTAATCATTTTAAAATATTCAAGATTTTTTATTACCAATAGTAATACTACTAGAAGTAGTATCATGTGACATTTATGTAGCAATTTAAAAATCATAAATTATTTTTCAAGTAATTTCTACTGTCTTAGCTAATATTTAAGCTCTAATCCTCAGTTCTTAGCATAGTACCTGGAACATAGTGGATGCTTAGTACATATTTGATTGAACGAATGGATCTTGGAGGTAGAATAGAATGATTGTAGTTTCTTGCATCTGGCACAGTGGGTCTTATACTTTCCAGTGTAGCATTGAGGTTGTATAATTTCGATAAGCCTGTTTCTTCATCTGTAGAAATAAAGTTATTATCTCTTTTTTTAAAGGTTTTTATTTATTTGAGAGAGAATGTGATCAGGAGCGGGGGTGGGGGTGGGGGTGGGGGGTTGGGGAGCAGAGGGGAGAAGCAGACTCCTGGTTGAGCAGGGACCCTGGGATCATGACCTGAGAAGAAGGCAGAGACACTCACCCGACTGAGCCACGCAGGCACTCAGTATTTCTTTATGTACCATATAAAAATAGGTTGAGAGCATTGGGTATGAGCTCCTATAATGGGGTATGTTTTCTGCACGTCTAGTTATAAAGCCCTTGTACATGATGTTAAATAGGGAAAATTACTGGTGTTGAAAATGAATATTAGAAATTTTAGATACTAAAGTTTTTAAAAATAGCATATTGCTAGGGGCAGTACAATATTAGATTAACTGTTGAATTTTTAAAATATTTTATGCAACATAAATTTATATTTGGAATGAATCTGATATATTATTATTTTTTAAAAAAAGATTTGATTTATTTATTCATGAGAGACAGAGAGAGAGAGAGGCAGAGACAGAGAAGCAGGCTCCATGTAGGGAGCCTGATGCGGGGCTTGATCCTGGGACTCGATCCCTGGACTCCAGGATCATGCCCTGGGTGGAAGGCAGGCGTAGACCGCTGAGCCACCCGGGTGTCCCGAATCTGATATATTAAATACAATATAGGTTTAGTTTGGCTTGTTTTAATTTTCACCCTTTTGCTATTGTACTGCTTTTATTTATATGAACTCATAAGAAAACTTAGGATCTCCTTTTTTCCTCTCAAATCAACTTGCTGGGACTTGTTTTACTCTTCACTTTCCTTTTCAAAGTTTGCCAGGGCTCTTAAAAGTAAATACATATTCTTTTTTTTTTTTTAATGTGGAGTAAAAATGCCAATTGAATGTATTTACTTAGAGTAAGAAAAGAGATCACAGATGGTGAAAAGCTGACATAACACAAATTTCACAAAATTCAAGAATTCACTAATCAGTGGCCTGTCACAACTCTAAAGTAACATTTGTTGACTACAGAAACTTAAGTTTGTAAAACATTATTTTTAATTGTGTAAAATATGCATCACAATATATACCATCTTAACTGGTATATACCATCTTAACTATATGATATTGTTGTGGAACCATCACTCTCATCCATCCCCAGAATGCTTTTTATCTTTCAGAACTGAAATGCTGTACACATTAAACAACTCCTCATTCCCTCCTACTGTCCCTTGGCAACTACCTTTCTACTTTCTGTCTATGAATTTGACTATTATAGGTATCTTATTAAGTGGAATCAACCAGTATTTGCTATTTTGTGACTGGCTTATTTCACTTAGCATGAATTCTTGAAGGTGCATCCACAGAGTAGCATGTGTCAGAATTTCCTTCCTTTTTAAGGCTAAATAATATTCCATTGTATAGCTATATCATGTTTGTTTACTCATTCATCCACTCATGGACACTAGGCTTGCTTCCTTCTACCTTTTGACTGCAAATAAAGCTGCTATGAATTTGGGGCATAAATATTTCTTCAGGACCTCACTTTCAGTTCTTTTGGTTATATAACCAGAAGTGGAATCATCAGATCATGTGATAATTCTATTTTTAATGTTTGGAGGAACCAAGTACTGTTTTCCATAGCAGCACACCATTTTACTCTTCACCAATCCTACATTGTTTTGATAACTCCTTTGTAGTAAGTTTTGAATTGAGGAAATGTGACACCTCCAAGTTTGTTTGTGTCAAGGCTTTTATTTTTTTATTTTTTTATTTTTTTAATAATTTTTATTTATTTATGATAGGCACACAGTGAGAGAGAGAGAGGCAGAGACAGAGGCAGAGGGAGAAGCAGGCTCCATGCACCGGGAGCCCGACGTGGGATTCGATCCCGGGTCTCCAGGATCGCGCCCTGGGCCAAAGGCAGGCGCTAAACCACTGCGCCACCCAGGGATCCCTGTCAAGGCTTTTAGAATCTCCCCATCCTTGTTATTTTCTGGGTTTTTAAATTTGTTTTTGACAGAAGCATCCTAATGGATGTGATATGGTATCTCATTATAAATTTAATATGCAGTTCCCTAATCAGTGATATTGAGCAACTTTTCACATGTTGATTGGCCCAGTTTCTTATCTTTGCATATGGATATCTATTTTTCCCATTACCATTTATTGGAAAGACTGTCCTTTCCACATTGAATGTGTTGGCACCCTTATAGAATATCATTTGAACATGTATGCAAGTGTTTATTTTGGGGCTCTCCATTCTATTCTGTTGTCCTTTATGCCTACTACATTGTTTGGTTACTGTAGCTTTGTATTAAGTTTTGAATTGAGGAAATGTGACAGCTCCAGTTTTGTTCTTCTTTCCAAGTTTTGTTTTGGCTATTCAGAACCCTTTGAGATTCCATATGGATTTTAGGATGAGTTTTTCTATTTCTGTAAAAACTGCCAATGGGATTTTAATAATTTTATGTTAAATCTGTAGCTTGCTTTGGGTAGTTTCAACATTTTAGTGATATTGTTTGCAGTCCACAAATAGAAGATTTCCATCTGTATCTTTAGTTTTTTTGCCTCAGTATTTTGTCATCTTCAGTATACAAGTCTTTTGCCTCCTTAGTCTTAATTTATTTCTAAGCATTTTATTAATTTTGATGTTATTATATGAAGATTTGTTTTCTTCATTTCCTTTTTTGGATCATTCATTGTTAAGGAAGAGAAACTCAACTGATTTTTGCAGGGTTAGTTTGTATCCTGCAACTTTGCTAAATTTGTGTATTAGTTTCAACCAGTCTTGTATTACTATAGTTACACAAGTTCTGTTGTGTTTACTGTTTTTCTGATATATCTTTTTTTACATAGTTACATGTTTTTTACATCTTTTTTTTTTTTTTTAAGATTTTATTTATTTATTCATGAGAGACAGAGAGAGAGGCAGAGAGACAGGCAGAGGGAGAAGCAGGCTCCATACAGGGAGCCCAAAGTGGGGACTCAGTCCCGGGTCACCAGGATCACACCCTGGGCCGAAGGCAGGCGCTAAACCGCTGAGCCACCCAGGGATCCCTATTTTTTACATCTTTGAATCTGAACTGTGTCTTTTGTAGAGAGCATATAATTGGAGCAGGGCTTAACAAAAGATCTATTGTATGAATCTTTGCCTTTTGATTTGAATGTTTATTTCATTTATATTTAATGTTATTGATAAGGTAGTGCTATTTTACTAGTTTTTAAAAATCTTTTGTCTCTTTCACCCTTTATTTCTTATTAATGCCTTCTTTTAAGTAGATATTTTCTAACCCATCATTTTAATTTTGTTGTATATTTTACTGATTATTTGGGGATTTACTTATAACTGTTGGGGATAATAGCAGCTTAATTTCAATAGTATATAGGAGTTTTGCTTGTATATAGCTCACCTTCCCTTCCTTTTTTATAGTATTGTCATACAGATTATCTTTATAAAGTATAATTCCATTAACACACTTAAAGTATTGCTTTATGCAATTGTCTTTTAAATCCAGAGGAAAAAAGTTATAAATACAAAATACACTTATAATGTTTATGTTTATTTTATTTATTTTTTTTAAAGATTTTATTTATTTATTCACGAGAGAAACACACACACACACAGAGGCAGAGACACAGGCAGAAGGAGAAGCAGGCTCCACGCAGGGAGCGTGATGTGGGACCTGGTCTCCAGTATCATGCCCCGGGCTGAAAGCAGCACTAAAGCCCTGAGCCACCCAGGCTGCCCATAATGTTTATGTTTAGCCACGTAGTTACCCTTACTGATGGCTTTAATTTCTTACTGTGGATTTCAGTTACTCTCCAAGTGTTTTTTTTTTTTTAAGATTTTATTAATTTATTTATGAGAGACACAGAGAGAAGGCAGAAACATAGGCAGAGGGAGAAGCAGGCTTCTCACAGGGAGCCTGATGTGGGACTCAATTCCAGAACTCCAGGATCACGCCCTGAGCTGAAGGCAGACGCTCAACTGCTGAGCCACCCAGGCGTCCCTCTAAATGTTCTTTCATTTCATCTTTTAGTGTTTTTGTCTAGGGCAGATGTGCAAGTAACAAATTATTTTAGTTTCTATTTCTTTGGAAGTATCTTAAAATCTTAATTTTTGAGGTCTTGTTTTGCTGGATATTGAATTCTTGTTGATAGTCTTTTTCTATTAGTACTTTGAATGTGTCATTTACTGCCCTCTGACCTACATGTTTCCTGATTAGATATTGTCTGTTAATGTGATCACTTATAGTTGATAAGTCACTTTTCCTTTGCTACTTTCACGATTTTCTTTTTCTTTGTGCTTTAATAGTTTGAGTTGATGGGTCTAGGATCTAGGTTGAGTTTATCTTTTTTGTTTTGGAATTCATTTAGTTTTTTGGTGTGTACTTTAATTTTTAAACAGATTTAGGAATTTATCTGCCATTATTTCTTCAAATATTTCTGCCTCTTTTTAGGTCGACTGTTTCTGAGACTTCCATTATGAATATGTTGGTATACTTGGTGATGTCTCTCTTGGGTCTCAGACTTCATTTTTCTTAATTCTTTATTCCTTCTGGTCCTCAAACTGGATATTCTCAACTGACTTATTTTCAAGTTCGCTAATTCTTTTTTGTATTAGTTCAGGTCTTCAGTTGTGGTATTTTTATTGAATTTTTTGTTCCAATTATTTTTCAACTACAGAATTTTTTTTTAAAGATTTATTTATTTATTTGAGAGAGAGATAATAGAGGAGGGACAGCAGAGAAAGAGTATCAAGCAGACTCTGTGCTGAGCCAGGAGCCTGATGTGGAGCTCGATCTCATGACCTGAGCTGAAACCAAGAGTTGGACTAGTAACCAGCTATGCCAACCAGTTTTCCCTAACTACAGAATTCTGAATTGTTGTTTAAGAAGTAATTTCTGGGGGCGCCTGGGTGGCTCAGCAGTTTAGCACCTGCCTTCAGCCCAGGGCGTGATCCTGGAGTCCCGGAATCGAGTCCCACGTCGGGCTCCCTGCATGGAGCCTACTTCTCCCTCTGCCTGTGTCTCTGCCTCTCTCTGTCTCTCATGAATAAATAAATAAAATTTTTTTAAAAAAGTAATTTCTGTCTCTTTATTTCTTTTTTTTTTTTTTAAAGATTTTATTTTATTTTTTTTTATTTATGCAGGGAGCCTGATGTGGGACTCGATCCCAGGTCTCCAGGATCACACCCCGGGCTGTAGACGGCGCTAACCGCTACGCCCCCGGGGCTGCCCTGTCTCTTTATTTCTATTCTCTATTTGGTATGATAGTCTTATGCTTTCTTGTAGTTTTGTTTTCATGGTTCATTTATTGAACATTTAATATTTCATCTTGTTGAGTATATTCAATGCTTGGCCAAGGACATTGGACTCTGGGATAGTTTCTCTTGAGTGCCCTCCCTCTTCTCTTTTTTCCTTCTCTTCTGTGTGTGGGTCATATCATCCTGCTTTTTAATTTTTTTAGTTGTGGTTTTGCCATTTTGAATTTTCACATGATTTTTATACTTTTAAAATAATATGTTTTATCACATCAAACCTAGCAATTGGATTCCTTCCCCCCTTGGTCTTTTTTTGTTGCTCTTGTTTTTTTATTTTTCTTTAAGATTTTATTTATATATTCATGAGAGACATACAGGAGAGAGGCAGACACGTAGGCAGAGGGAGAAGCCGTACGCAGAGGGAGAAGCCGGCTCCATGCAGCAAGCCTGATGTGGGACTTGATTCCAGCACTCTGGGATCACGCCTAAATCAAAGGCAGATGCTCAACCACTGAACCACCCAGGTGTCCCAACTCTTGTTGTTTAGTGGCTTTCCTAAGCTAATTTTATAAAGTCTGTAATGTTTGCCATTATGCTGCCCCATATGTTTGCTCAGTTAACTTAGTGGTCAGCTAATGATTGGACAGAGATTTCCTTAAATATTTTGAACCAGTCAATTTTCCAGCCTTTGCCAAGCAGGCTTTCACTGCTCTAATATTTTACAGCTCTGCTTTATACTTTATTTTCTGGTTTTGCAGAGCCTCAAGATAGCAAGAAATGAGAGATTAGGGTTTTCTCAGCTCTTTCCTGGGCATGTGCATAGTTCTCACATGTCAGTAGAAGAAGTCCTTTATGAAAATTGCCTTAAATTTTCTTGTTTTTGTTTTTGGTCGTCCTTTTTTTCATTCCAGCCTTATTGCTACTTTCAACAGCTGAAGTATTAAGCAGTTGCCCCTGATGTTCAGTAAGCATCTGGAATAAAAGGCTGTTCTCAGTAAGTGAGTTTAGAGTCAAGTAAATTAAATGTGTGCTTTGTAAGTAGGGGTTTCAATAATCAAATTATGACCGTTCTTTGGAAATGGGGCTTTTGGGGTACCTCCAAAATTGTTCTGCTTCACCCAGGGGCTGCTGAACTGTCTGCTTTTATATATAGCTGCCATGACTGTTAGGTTGTTGATTTTCAGAGCTACTGCATTTCTGGGGAGAATGGGATGGGAATAGGTCAAGTTTAAAGTTACAGAGCTCACTACTCTTCTCAAGATTCGGCTGTTTATTTCTTCTTTTGTTTTTTTTTTTTTTTTTTTTAAAGACTTATTTATTTACTTATTGTGTGGGACACAGAGCACACAGTGGCGAGGGTCAGAAGGGGAGAGACAGAGTCCTGAGCAGACTCCATGCACAACGTGGAGCCTGACACTGGGCTTGATCCCACAACCCTGAGATCATGACGTCAGCCAAAACCAAGAGTCAGACACTTAATCAATTGTGCCATCCAGGCACCCCTTCAGCTGTTTATTTTGAATTAAAGTTCTTTGTAATATTGTGATCCCTTTTTAAATTTCCAGAGTTTTGAAAACTGTCAAAAGTTTGTTTTGACAGATTGCCATTGTTCTTTCTGGTTTTATGAAGGAGTGGCTTTTCAGAGATCTTTACTCAGCCATTCTGGATGTGCTCCCTCCATCTTTCTTTTTTTTTTTTAATTGGCATGAATCAAACTAAAAAGTCGTTTATAAGATAGTTAACTACATTTTTCCTTTTGAAAACATCAGATGGGTGGAAATACAGAAATTTGAATCCAACAAAAGGTAGTTATATTTAATTACTTTCAATTAATGGATACCCATGATTTTATCATGCTCTGGTTTATTATGCTTAATGTGAATCTGAAACCAGTTCACTTTCTTAATTGGATGAACATTTCATGTCGACTAATTAGCAATTGATATAACCAGGGCTGATATAAGTAAAATTTTAGAAATATTAACATGAAACTGATACTTTTCTAGAAACTGATACTTTAAGAATGATGGGGATAGTTTCTAGGTTAATTTTTCTTCCCTGTTTCCTTTTGTTGCTTTGATCATATAAATATATTTTATTGGGATCCTGGGTGGCACAGTGGTTTGGCGCCTGCCTTTGGCCCAGGGCGTGATCCTGGAGACCCGGGATCGAATCCCACGTCGGGCTCCCGGTGCATGGAGCCTGCTTCTCCCTCTGCCTGTGTCTCTGCCTCTCTCTCTCTCTCTCTCTCTCTCTTTCTCTGTGTGACTATCATAAATAAATAAAAAAATTTAAAAAAAATGTATCTTATTTTCAGTGACATTTTGTTCCTGCAAGTATGAATTATGATATTATTTTTTTAAAGATTTTATTTTTTAAATTTTTATTTATTTATGATAGTCACACAGAGAAAGAGAGAGAGAGAGAGAGAGAGAGAGGCAGAGACACAGGCAGAGGGAGAAGCAGGCTCCATGCACCGGGAGCCCGACGTGGGATTCGATCCCGGGTCTCCAGGATCACGCCCTGGGCCAAAGGCAGGCGCCAAACCGCTGTGCCACCCAGGGATCCCAATTATGATGATATTAATAGAAGATTTGATTTATGATTATGAGAATTATGATCTAGTTTTAAACTGTGCCCTTTTATTTCACAAAATTTCTAAATTGAGAACAAAAAGTTGTTTCCTTTATATTTGGGCTATCCTGTGTAGAAGCATTTAATGTAATTATATAAATTATTCTTTGGAAGTAAATTAACCACTTTGAGATTAGTTAGGTTGTGTTATTTCATTGTCCCTAAAATAACCCTTCAAGGTGAGAACTATTACTTTGACCATTTTGTAGATGAAACAAATGAGGCAGAAATAGGTTAAAGAGAATAAGTATACATTTGGTGATCATCTTTTTAATTTTTTTATTAAAAATGTTATTTATTTATTTGAGAGAGAGAACATAAGCAGGGGGAGCAGCAGAGGGAGAGGGAGAAGCCGACTCCTCACTGAGCAGGGACCCTGCTGTAGGGCTCCATCCCAGGACCGTAGGATCATGACTCAAGCCAAAGGCAGACACTTAACCAACCTGGCCATCCAGGTGCTCCATCATCTTTATTTTATTAGTAACATATCTTACTGTTATAGTATATGGAACAACCTCTGAATTCTTGTGACATCTAAGGTTCAAACTGAATATTAAAAATTTTAATTCCCATTATCAGCATTTGGCACTATTAGAAGAAATTAGCCATATTAAACATGAAGAAAACTGGCCAAAATATGCATTATGTTAAATTAAATTAAATTTTGTTATATAACCAGATTATGAATCAATTCTCTACATATTTTGCCTCTTAAGTGTTTTGACTATTTTTTCAACAGTTTTATTGAACTAAAATATTGTATTGTAAACTATATATATATTTAAACTATAGTACTTGATCAGTTTTGACATACTTATATATCTATAAAACCGTCACCACAGTCAATATAATGAATATACTCATTACTCCCAAAAGTTTCTTTGTGCCCCAGTATAATCCCTTCTACCATACTGATGCCCATAGGCAAATGCTGCATACTGTCACTAAAGATTACTTTTGTGTTTTTTAGAATTTCATATAAATGGAATCATATAGTATGTACTTATTTTTGGGTTTTTTTTGTACTTATTTTTGATCTAGCTTCTTTGAGCATAATTATTTTGAGACTTGTCCATATTGTGTATATCAGTAGTTGTACTTTATTATGTAATTGTATTCCACTTTTTAAATATACCACAGATGAATAAACAGGTACCACATGTGAATAAATCCATTTACCTATATAGACATTTATTTTGTTTCTAGTGGTTAGCTATAACAAATATGTCTTTTTTTTTTTTCAAAGATTTTATTTATTCATGAGAGACAGAGAGAGAGGCAGAAGCAAGCCCCATGCAGAAAACCCGATGTGGGATTGGATCCCAGATCCCAGGATCATGCCTTCCGCCAAAAGCAGATGCTCAACCACTGAGCTACCCAGGCGTCCCCAAATATAAGTCTTTATATGGAAATTTGCATTTGTTACCTGGATAGCTCATAGCGTTGGAGTAAGTTCAGATTTGTAAGAAAGCGCCAAACTGTTTTCCAGTGTTACTGTAACACTTCATATTCCCACCAGGAGTGAACGAGAGACCCATTTTCCCTTGTTTTTCGCAGCATTTGGTGTCATTTTATTGTTTTTATCTGTCCTGATGAGTATGTAGTGACATTTTGTTATGGTTTTATTTTTTAAAGATTCTTATTTATTTATTCATGAGAGACACACACAGAGAGAGGGGTGGAGACACAGGCCCAGGGAGAAGCAGGCTCCCCTGCTAGGAGCCCTGAATCCTGGGATTATGCCCTGGGCCAAAGGTAGAGACGCTCAACTGTTGAGCCACCCAGGTGTCCTGAGTTACGGTTTTAATTTGCACATGCCTAGTGATGTTGAACATCTTTGGTTATTTGCAATCTGCATATCCTTTTGATGAAATATCTCTTTAAATCATTTGTTTGTTTTTAAAATAGATAGTTTTGTTTTCTTAATACTGAGTTCTAAGAGTTCTTTATAAAATCTGGATACAGCTCCTTTATCTGATGTATGCTCCCACTCTCTGACCAGTCTTTTCATTCTCTTACCAGTGTATTTTGAAAAGCAGATGTTGTCAATTTTTATGAATTATAAAATATTAAGTCATGCTTAGGGTGTTTTTTTAAAGAAATATTTGCCCAATCTAAGGTCACAAAGGATTTCTCCTATGTTTTCTTTAAGAAATTCAATTGTGTTAGGTTATACTGAGATCTTTGATTCATTTTGAGTTAATTTTTGCATACAGTACAAGGTATGGATTGAAGTGCATTTTTTTTGCATGTTTTCACCCTTTTTTGAAATGACTAACCTTTCTCTACTGAAGTTTTACAAGCATACCTCAGAGATATTGTGGGTTCCATTCGAGACCACCACAATAAAGCAAATATTGCCATAAAGCAAATCAAATGAACTTTCTGGTTTTCCAGTGCATATAAAAGTTATGTTTAGGGATCCCTGGGTGGCGCAGCGGATTAGCGCCTGCCTTTGGCCCAGGGCGCGATCCTGGAGACCCGGGATCGGATCCCACATCAGGCTCCTGGTGCATGGAGCCTGCTTCTCCCTCTGCCTATGTCTCTGCCTCTCTCTCTCTCTCTCTCTCTCTCTCTGACTATCATAAAAAAATAAAAGTTATGTTTACACTATGCTGTAGTCTGTTAAGTGTGGAGTAGCATTATTTCTAAAATCAGTACATATCTTGGGGCGCCTGAGTAGCTCAGTTGGTTAAGTGTCTCTCTCTGGCTAAGGTCATGATCCCAGGGTCCTGGGATTGAGCCCTGTGTCAGGCTTCCTGCTTAGTGGGGAGTCTGCTTCTCCCTCTGATACTTCTCTGCTTGTGGTTACACTCGCTCTCGTATTTAAATAAAATCTTTTAAAAAGTCTTAATTAAAAAGCATTTCATTGCTAAAATATGCTGTGAGCTATAATTACTGAGTTTTCAATTAGTTATAAATTACTGATCACAGATCATTATAACAAATATAGTAATAATGAAAACTGTGAAATATTGAGAGAATTAACCAAAATGTGACAGAGACATGAAGTGAACAAATGCTGTTGGAAGAGTGGTACCATAAACTTGCTGGATGCAGGATTGCTACAAACCTTCAATTTGTAAAAACAGTATCTACCAAGCACAATTAAAATGAGGTGTGCCTGTATATCTTTGTCAAAATTTAGTTATCCTGGGATGCCTGGGTGGCTCAGCGTTTGAGCACCTGCCTTTAGCTCAGGGCGTGATCCCAGTCTGGGGATTGAGTCCTGCATCAGGCTCCCTGTGAGGAGCCTCCTTCTCCCTCTGCCTATGTCTCTGCCTCTCTCACTGTGTCTCTCATGAATAAATAAAATCTTAAAACAAAATTTAGTTGTCCATATTATATGTGTGCATCTTATTCTGAACTCTTTGTTTCATTCCTCTGTTTATCTTGATGCTAGTACAATAGTACAATAGTGTCTTGGTTTCTGTAGTTTATAATGAGCTTTCAAATCAATAGATCTGGTCTTCCATATTATGTTTTCTTTATCCGTTGTTTTCAATTGTTTCTTTCTTTATAAGATTTATTTATTTTAGTGAATGTATACATTAGAGCAGGGTGAGGGGCAGTAGGAGAAGGAGAGAGAGAATCTTCCCCATTGAGTGTGGAGCCTGATTCAGGGCTCAGTCTCATGACTGTGAGCTCACCACTTGAGCCAAAACTAAGAGTTGGACATTTAACCAACTGAGCCACCCAGGTGTTCTTCAACTTTTTTTTTTTTTAATACTTTATTCATTTATTCATGAGAGACATACAGAGAGAGGCAGAAACACAGGCAGGGGGAGAAGCAGGCTCCCCGCTGAGCAGGGAGCCCCATGCGGGACTCGATCCCAGGACCCCTGGATCATACCCTGAGTCAAAGGCAGACACTCAACTGCTGAGCCACCCAGGCGTCCCTCCTCAATTGTTTTCAATTCAAATATTTTCATTTTCTACTTGTCTCATTTTCATATGAATTTTAGAATTGGTTTGTCAATCTCTATAAGTAGGCCTGTTAGGATTTTAATTGAGATTGCCTGGAATCTCCAGATCATTTAACCTGTGAACACGGTGTATCTCTTCACATATTTTCTTTCTTCTTTAATTTCTCTCAGCAGTGTTTTGAAGCTTTTAGTTTCAATGCTATTGTAAATTATATTGTTTTTAAATTATAATTTTTGGTTGCTAATTTGTAGAAATAAAATTAATTTTTACATATTGGTGTTACATTTTGCTTTGCTAAAGTCACTTATTCTAGTAGCTTTTTTTGTAGATTTCTTCAGATTCTCTAGATGGTTATGTTACCTGCAGATATTGATAGTTGTACTCTTCTAATTTCAATGACTTATATTTCTTTTTCTTTGAATTGCTCTGGCTCACACCTCTAGTACAATTCTGAATAGCAGTGATGAGAGCTGATGGATATTCTTGTTTGTTTGTTTTTTAATTTTTAAAAATATTTGAGAGGGTGCGTGTGTGCACAAGTTGGGGAGGTGGCAAAGAGAGAGAGAGAAGCAGACTGCCCGCTGAGCAGGTAATCCAGTGCTGGCCTCGATCCCAGAACCCCAGAGATCATGACCTGAGCTGAAGGCAGCCGCTTAACTGACTGTGCCACTCAGGAACCCCGGTGTCCTTGTTTTGTTCCTGATTTTAGCCAGAACCCATTCGGTGTTAAGTATCATGTTAACTGTGTTTTCCACAGATGTTTTTTATCAGGTCAAGGAAGATTTGTTTGTCCCCTGCTTTCATTCTCTACCACCCACTTCATCTTTCTTGTACTGTTGTTGCTGAACCATGTCATTTGTCTCTTTCTGTGACAGCCTGAACCCCTTTAATCTATGAAAAATAAACTGTTAGCTATTTTGTCCTTTAAAGTTAAAAGAAAGTAAAAAAGAATGTGCTTTTACTGAACAGAAAACATTGTTTTTTTTACATTAATAGAGTTCTAAGTATAAGACCATTTTGGGATCCCTGGGTGGCGCAGTGGTTTGGCGCCTGCCTTTGGCCCAGGGCGCGATCCTGGAGACCCGGGATCGAATCCCACGTCGGGCTTCCGGTGCATGGAGCCTGCTTCTCCCTCTGCCTGTGTCTCTGCCTGTCTCTCTCTCTGTGTGACTATCATAAAAAAAAAGACCATTTTATTCCACAATTTGAATTCACCACTGTGTATATATGCCTGAGTGCCTTTTCTGTCTCTTATTATATGTGTCCCTAATTTTTATAATTTGAATATCACTATGTATGTTCAGCTGTTTTGGCTTAATATGTACAAATTTTTAATATGTGTAAACATAAAATGATTATCATAATTTCAGGTCTCAGAATGTTTTAATTTTTATTAGTATGTTAGGTATAAAGGACTGAATCATTTTATAGATCACAATTCATATTTTTTTGGAAAAAGATGGGCTCATTTCTGCTGAAAGCAGTTACGTATACACATATATCAATTTTGCTGAGACACTTTTCAGATGAAAAAAGAAAGATGTAATGGAGGGTTTTATTTGAACTTCTTTTTCTAATGCATCATAGAAGGTTTAGCATATTTTTTTCCAGAAATTTTGAATTTTCAAGTAATAGAATTCTCCAGAAATCACATAATTATTGCTGTATGAAATGAAAGCAAAT
Organism: Vulpes vulpes; assembly: GCF_048418805.1. Classification (NCBI taxonomy): domain Eukaryota; kingdom Metazoa; phylum Chordata; class Mammalia; order Carnivora; family Canidae; genus Vulpes; species Vulpes vulpes. The sequence goes on along the minus strand of NC_132784.1, from coordinate 10,338,675 downwards.
GTGACAAGAAGAGTGAATATATTTAGTATATTGATAACTAAAATCTTGGTAAATGAAGATACCATTTTATGGAGAAGTCTCAAGGGCTGATTAGACGGTTCATTTATGTTTTATTTTATTTTCATTTTTTTCATTTATGCTTTCATCTGAAGTCTGTAAGTATAAGTTTCCTGAGAAAGTAACTCAATACTAAAGAAACTGAGTAGTGGGAACAGTGCTAAAATTCTAAGCATTTTCGACCTAAGATTCTAAGGTGTACAAGATCAGAATTGCCCAGAATATATACTTAAAGGAATACTTGTTTAGTGCCTGCATCATATAGGGTCTCGGGTTGAAAGTTATAGAGGGAAATATAATATTAATTATGTTAGAACCATTCTCTGCCTACTTGGCATTTATGGCTTTTTATGATGGATACTTGCAGGAGACCTATAAGAAAGTAAAATATGGTAGAGTGTAAGTTCCATAAGAATAGGGATTTGTGATTTTTTTCCCCACCATTGATGTATGTATGCCAAGGGCCTAGATCAGTGCCTAATACAGTTTAACAAATATTTGCTGAATGATTAAATGAACATATGAATGAATCTCCTGGTAATTTCTAGGGCACCTGGGTTTGCATGGAGTTGGTAGAGCATGTAAGTTCATTTGGGGTTGTGAGTTTGAGACCCATGTTGGGCGGAGAGATTACTTTAAAAAAATAAAATACTGTTTATTAAAAGAAAATATTCCTGGGGCATCTGGGTAGCTCAGTCGGTTAAGCATCTACTCTTGGTTTCAGCTCAGGTCATGATCTCACAGTTGTTGGATTGAGCCCACTGTCAGGCTCTGTCCTCAGCATGGAGTTTGCTTCTGATTCTCTCTGTCTCCCTCATACTCTCTCTCAAATAAATAAATAAAATCTTAAAAAAATGTTTTCCTGATATCTTTTTGAAATGGAAAGGATATTTTTCATGTACATGAATATAAAACTCAAATCTATTTTTTTCCATCAAGACATTTTTTTATTAGGTTTTAATTTTAATTCCAGTTAACAATGTATATTAGTTTCAGTTGTACAATATAGAGATTTAACAATTACATACATCAAATGTGTTTTGTGTTTGATTCTCCTTTAGTCCTTGTTCCTGATCCTCATCTTTCTTGATTGACATCTTTGCCTTCCCCTGTCCCCTTCTTTCCTCCGATCCCTTAGTTCTCCTCCTACCTGAGGGGGCAGGGGAGTGTGGAAGAGAAGCCCCAGGCCTAAGATTCCATCCACTCACCTTCCTGGATCCCAGAGCGGGACAGGAGAAGAGGGTGGCATCTCCAGCATTGAGGAAGAACAGGGCTCACAGGGCCTGAGCTCTGATCCCCACCTACCACCTCTCTTTCTTCCCTGCCCCCAGGACTGGGCCACTTCTGGGTAGGGCAGTGGGTTCCAGCTTGGCTCACTGAGAATGTAAGAACTACAAACAAAATTTCTATTACATTAAGTTTTGTGTCTTAAAAAAAAAAACAATTCTATTATAACAAGTGCACTCCTTAAGCCCCATCACTTACTTATCCCATCCTCACCTACTTCCCCTCTGGTAATCATCAGTTTGTTCTCTATACTTAAAAGTCTGTTTCTTGGGGCGTCTGGGTGGCTCAGTGGTTGAGCATCTCCCTTTGGCTCAGATCATGATCCTGGGATCCTGGGATTGAGTTCTGCATCAGGCTCCCCACAGGGAGCTGGCTTCTTCCTCTCTGTCTGCCTCTCTGTGTATTTCATGAATAAATAAATAAAACCTTTTTTTTTTATTTAAAAGAGTCTGCTTCTTGGTTTATCTTTCTCTTTTTTTTCCTTTGCTTGTTTGATTCTTAAGTTCCACATATGAGTGAAATCATACAGAATATTTCCTTTTCTTGACTGACTTATTTTGCTTAGTATTCTCTAGTTCCATCCATGTTGTTGCAAATGGCAAGATTTCTTTTTTTTTTTTTTTTTAAGATTTATTTATTTATTCACCTAAGACAGAGAAAGAGGGGCAGAGACACAGAGGGAGAAGCAAGCTCCATGCGGGGAGCCTGATGTGGGACTTGATCCCAGGATGCCAGGATCACGCCCTGGGCCAAAGGCAGGCACTAAACCGCTGAGCCACCCAGGGATCCACAATTTCATTCTTTTTTTATGGCTGAATAATATTGCAGTGTGTGCTGTGTTTGTGTGTGTGTGTGTGTGTTTGTATAAACTCTTCCTTATCCATTTGTCAATCTCTGGACACTTGAGCTACTTCGATAATTTGACAGTTGTAAGTAATGCTGCTATAAACATAGGAGTGCATGTATCCCTTTGAATTGGTGTTTTTATGTTTTTTTGGTAAATACTCAGTAGTGTGATTCCTGGTTGTAGGCCAGATCTATTTTTAACTTTTCATGGAACCTCCATACTCTTTTCCACAGTGGCTCCACCAGTTTGGATTCCCACCAAGAGTGTATGGGTATCCCTTTTTCTTCACCTTCTTGCCAGTACCTGTTTTTTCTTATGTTGATTTTAGCCACTCTGACAGATGTGTGGTGAAATCTCATTGTAGTTTTGATTTGCATTTCCTTATGATAAATGATGATGACTATGTTTTCATGTGTCTGTTGGCCATCTGTATGTCTTCTTTGGAGAAATGTTTTCTTTAAGAAATATTTTTTAAAATTGAGAGATTACTGTTAATGAATTTTTTCCTCAAAGGTTAGGGTTTAACATCAAATAATCAAAATTACTTAAAGCTCTCAATTAGCGGGGTATAAACTAGTATTATTTTATTTTAAATTATGGGAGGCCAACATCTTCTGATAATCCATGTTTAAGAGTATTGAATATTTAGAATAGTTAGTGCATTTCTGTAGTTGATCTTAGCAATGCAAATTTATTCTTTTAAAGTTAGTTAACATTATTTTAAGTGCTTTCTGCCCATTATTATTAGTGACTTGAAGAGAACATTTTAGTAATAACAGCTCCTTGAGATTGTATGTAAATATTGTGTAATTTTAAAAATATGTAATTAAAAAATATGTAAGTCTGGGGGTGCCTGGGTGATTCAGTTAAGCATCCAACTCTTAATTTCCACTCAGATCATGTTCTCAGGGTTGTGAGATTGAGCCACAGTTGGGCTCTGTGCTCTGTGGGGAGTCTGCTTGAAGTACTCTCCCTCTCCTTCCTGTCCTTCTCCCCATTTGTGTCCTCACTCACACTCTCTAAAATAAATAAAAAATAAATCTTAAAAAAAGGAACATATAAATGTGAAAAATATTTTTATTCATGGGCATAAATATAAGGAATATGAAATTTTGAGGATAGAGAGGTACATTTTGCTCTATTATAAGAATGTTTACATGTTAAATATAATTTCCTACTGTCTTATTATGAGTGCTTTTTTTTGAATATTTCCTACTTTGGATAGCCAAGTTTAGGTTTCTGTGGTCTATGAAGAACAGTGGCTTTTAACCTTACTTATAATCTACTAAACCTGTTTTAACATGGAACAAAAAGATTGGTTACTTTCAGGATACATTTATCTAAGTGTGTTGTCCAAGAGTAGATTTGGGTAGTCTCTAAAAACATGTGACTCGGGCAGCCCCGGTGGTGCAGCGGTTTGGCGCTGCCTGCAGTCTGGGGTGTGATCCTGGAGACCTGGGATCGAGTCCTGCGTCGGGCTCTCGGCGTGGAGCCTGCTTCTCCCTGTCCCTCTGCCTGTGTCTCTGCCTCTCTGTCTATGAATAAATAAATAAAATCTTAAAAAAAAAAAAAAACATGTGACTCAGTTTTCTTCAGATAACTAAATATCTGTGGAAAGGATACTGAGTGTTCTGTTTGTTTTTGCCAAAAATGGAAGTAATACCATACTAGTAATACTAGTAATGGAAGTAATACAATTATTAATGTTAATAATTGGTTTTCAAAATAATCTGCTGTTGGCACTTCATTTGTAAGTAATATTCATAATAAAATTATAGTGTAAAATGTGAAGGGCACCTGGCTGGCTATTGGAAGAGTGTGTGACTCTTGATCTTGGAATTGTGAGTTTGAGTCCCATGTTGGCTGTAAAGATTTACTTTACATACATAAATAAACTTAAAAAGAGATAAAGGATAATATTAGCATTCACTAGACAGCAATTAGAGAGTTGTGTGAAATAATATAAACTAGACTATGGTGAGGGGCACCTGGGTGGCTCAGTGGTTGAAAGTCTGCCTTTGGGTTATGTTCTGATCCCAGGGTAGGATTGAGTCCTGCATCAGGCTCCCTGCAGGGAGCTTGCTTCTCCCTCTGCCTATGTTTCTGTTTCTCTCTTGATGCATGGATGAATATAATCTTAAAACAAACAAACAAACAAACAAACAAACAAACAAAAAACTAGTAGACTGGTGAGTAATCATCAAGGAGAAAAGTAATTAGATTTCTTAAAATGGATAGTCTTTTTTTGTTCATATAGTCTCCTTCAGTGACTTTTTGGAAGTTTATATGTAGCGTGGAGGATGATCGGAAGAGCCCCTTAGAAACATTTGATATTTTGCTCAACTGGGACTTTAATCAATTATGTTCTCTTAACATCTCTAAAAGAACATCTTGTTCTCATAAGTGAATAGAAAAATTTTGAGGTGCCCTAGGAAAAGGTGTCTCTTCTGAGAAAAGCAGACACTTATCTGCCAGCCAGATGTCATATATTAAGATGCTCATAACCTTTTGGGAGTGTGTTTTTAAGATGTAATGGAAATTCTGACTAGACTTATTTGGCTTGTTATTTCTTATCACTTATGGGCAGTTAGATTGTAACTGGCATAATTGTGCCAATTGTCAAGTGGTATGTATCTTAAAGGCGCCAAAATCAATGAGATCCGTCAGATGTCTGGGGCGCAGATCAAAATTGCGAACCCAGTGGAAGGATCTACTGATAAGCAGGTTACCATCACTGGATCTGTTGCCAGCATTAGCCTGGCTCAATATCTAATCAATGTCAGGCTTTCCTCGGAGACGGGTGGCATGGGGAGCAGCTAGGACAATGCAGATTCATCCATAATCCCTTTCTGCTGTTCACCACTACCCATGATCCATCTGTGTAGTTTCTGAACAGTCAGCGATTCCAGGTTTTAAATGGTTTGTAAATTTTCAGTTTCTACACACTCGTGATTTTTTAATTAAAGCGTTTTAATTCCTTAAAAAAATAAATAAATAAAAATAAAAATAAAAATATAAAAGGTCTATCTATCTTAAAGGTAGATACTTTTCAAGACTATGGAAGAATCACATATGAAAACATCTGGATGAGTTACATAGAAATTTCGTTGGAACCATTCATCTAGGCTCAAGTGCAAATGTCAGGAGTAAATGGGGAAGACTGGTTTCGGCAGAATACATTGATATCTTTTGATCTTGTCACTCCTGTACCATTCTTTTTTATTTAAGATTTTATTTATTCATGAGAGAGAGAGGCAGAGACACAGGCAGAGGGAGAAGCAGGCTCCCCGCTGAGCAGGGAGCCCGATGTGGGACTCAATCCGCGGACCCCAGGATCATTGACCTGATCCAAAGGCAGATGCTTAATCACTGAGCCACCCAGGTATCCCACTCCTGTACCATTTTTTTGACATTGGGATACTTTGTAACATCAACCAGTGTTCTTTTTCTGGTAGTCCCTCTACTGTTAAAACTAATTTGCTATTCTGTTGTTACTTATGAGTTGCATAGGTCTTTGCCCACTTTCGTTGGCTGGACCACTCACCCCAGGTGAAGGGAAGGCAGAGTTGGGGAGAAGGGAAATATATAGCCATTACAGGCAAGAATGGAACATGAGCAAAGAGATGATTATGTATGTTGCTTTGTATTTTCTTTTTTCTTTTAAGCTTTATAATAAGTCTTTGTATTAGAGAAGGTCCTTCCATATTTTAATGCTTTTAATCTTTAAGTTTATAGTCTTTGTAGTTCTATTTGAAGGTTTTTTTGTTTTTTAAATTAGCTCCACACCCAGTGTGGAGCCCAATGTGGGGCTTGAATTCACGACCCCGAGATCAAGACACCTCACGACCCTGAGATCAAGACTTGAGCTGAAATCAAGTCAGATACTCATTGCTTCATTTTTCTATCTCTAGTGAATATTTGTTGGTTGAGTAGTACCACTGTGAAACATATTAGTTTTATATTGATGTGTAATGAATTACCTTCAGTTTAGCAGTTTAAAACAACACGTATTTCTCCATTTCTTTCGATCAAGAGGATGGGCATAGTTTGGTTGGATCTCACATAATTGAATCTAGATGTTGACTGAACTTTGGGAGCCTAGGTTCTTTTCCAGGCCCATGTGATTGTTAACGAATACAATCAGATGTAAGGCTCCGGTCTTTAGTTTCTGGCTTGCTGTCACCTCCTGGAGGCCTCTTTCACAGGTTGTCTTAAAATACAGAAGACCACATCTTTAAAGCCAGCATTAGAATTTGTATTACTTCAAGAAGTTCCCAATATTTTAAGGGCTTCCCCAAAGTCAGGCCCACCAAGGGTACTCTGTCTTTTTATTTACTCAGGTGACTTGGGACTTCAGTCACATCTGCAAAATCCTTCTCACCCTTCACCTAATTGTGGAAGGAAAATCTCATCAATTTAAGTCCTTGCCACACTCATTAGAAGGTATTGTACTCTTATCTGATTAATTAAGAATAAGAAAAATAAAAATTTAAAATTTGCATTTGTTCCTTCTTTGATACTTTTCTCTGTGTAGATCTGAGTTTTTACCTGTATTAGTTTACTTCCCTCTAAAGAACTTCTTTTAAATATCTTGCACTGGATTTGTTACCCCTTCCCCCCTTTTTTTGTCTGAGAAAGTGTTTATTTCTCTTTCTCTTTTGAAAGATAATTTTGCAGGATATAGAATTCTAGGTTGGTGGAGTTTTTTCCTCTGAACATTTAAAATATTTCACTCTACTTCTTGTTTGCATGCTTAAGTAGTCAGATGTGTTCTTATAGTTGCTTCTTAATATGTAAACTGATTTTTTTCCTTTTTCAGGGGTTTTTACTCTTTGATTTATAGTTTTAAAATGATATGCTTAGGTATAGGTTGGTTTTTTGACATTTTTCCTTCTTGGTAGAACTTTTTGGATCTGTGGTTTGATGTCTGATATTAATTGGGGAGACTCAGTCATTATTGTTTCAAATAGGTTTTCTTTTTTACCCCCTCTCCTTTTAATATTCTTGCTATATCTATGTTATACCTTTTGTTTTGTTTTGTTTTGTTTTGTTTTGTTCCACAGTGTTTAGGTGTTCTGGGTTTTTTTTCTTCTTCAGTCTTTGGTGTGTGTGTGTGTGTGTTTGCGTGTTTGCTTGCTTTTCAATTTTTGAGGATTTTTAAAAAATTTTTATTTTATTTTACTTATTCATGAGAGACACACAGAGAGAGGCAGAGACATTGGCAGAGGGAGAAGCAGGCTCCATGCAGGGAGCTCCATGTGGGACTCGATCCCCGGGCTCCAGGATCATGCCCTTGGCAGGAGCTAAACCACAGTCACCCAGAGATCCCCTTGAATTCTATTGATATCTCCTCTAGTTGAGATTCTTTCTTATGTTGTGCCAGATATATGTCTGTCAAAGGCATTTTGTGTTCAAAAGGCACAAGTGTTACTGTGTTCTTTACCTGTAACATTTTTGGTTCTTTCTTAAGATTTCCATTTCTGTGCTCACATTGCCCATCTGTTCCTACATGCTGTCTACAATATCCATTAGAACCTTTAGCATATTAATCCTACTTGTTTTATTTTTTTTTAAAGATTTTATTTATTCATGAGAGAGAGAGAGAGAGAGAGAGAGAGAGAGGCAGAGACACAGGCAGAGGGAGAAGCAGGCTCCATGCGGGGAGCCTGACGCGGGATTCGATCCCGGGTCTCCAGGGTCGCGCCCTGGGCCAAAGGCAGGCGCTAAACCGCTGCGCCACCCAGGGATCCCAATCCTACTTGTTTTAAATCCTCTATTTGTTAATTCCAACATCCCTTTCATGTTTGGTTCTGATGCTTTGTCCTTTCAATTTTTTTTTTTTTTTTTTTTTTGCCTTTTAGTATGCCTTCTGAAGTTTCCTTTTGGGCAGCCCTGGTGGCTCAGTGGTTAGGGCCACCTTCCCCCCAGAGTGTGATCCTGGAGCCCCAGGATGGAGTCTCACATCGGGCTCCCTGCATGGAGCCTGCTTCTCCCTCTGCCTGTGTCTCTGCCGCTCTCTCTCTCTATGTGTGTCTTTCATAAATAAATAAATAAAATCTTAAAAAAAAAATAGTTTCTTTTATTATTATTTTTTTTAAGATTTTAAGTAATCCCTACACCCAGTGTGGGGCTTAAACTTATTTAAGAATAGTGAGATCAGGGATCCCTGGGTGGCGCAGTGGTTTGGTGCCTGCCTTTGGCCCAGGGCGCGATCCTGGAGACCCGGGATCGAATCCCACGTCAGGCTCCCGGTGCATGGAGCCTGCTTCTCCCTCTGCCTGTGTCTCTGCCTGTGTCTCTGCCTCTCTCTCTTTCTCTCTGTGTGTGTGACTATCATAAATAAAAAAAAATTAAAAAAAAAAAAAGAATAGTGAGATCAAGAGTCACGTACTCAACTGAAAGCCAGCCAGAAACGCCTGTAAATTTTTCTTGATAGATAGGCATGATGTCATGGTAAGAGGAATGGCTATAAATAGGCTTTTAGTAGTGTAGGGAGAAAAAGAAGCATTCTGTAATCTTCTGGTTAAGTCTCAATATTTTAGTGAGCCTATGCCTCTGGACTATGAATGTCACAGGGTTTCTTAAGTTTTTTCCTCTTTTAGATGGAATAGGATGCCTATAGTGGGTGGGAGTTGGATATTTCCCTTCTCTCACTGGAAGGCTAGAGTCAGCTAGAGTTGAGTATTTCCTTTGCCCCAGGTCACTTTAGGTTCTGGTTAACTAGTTTCTCCTAAGGGCAGGTGTTTTGATTTATTTAATAATAGTTTTGGTGGGTGTGTATGTGTGTGTATGTTCATCCCTGGCAGAAAGCTTAAGACTACTTTTCTCGGTACTTACTGTGGGAATCTAGTTGGATTCCTCCAAGTGAATCTCACAATATTGTGGGAGTCCTCTTATGATTGAACCCCCTGGAATTTTTAACTCTCAGAATTGTCCACATTGAACATCTTGCAGTTCGCCAATTACAGTTCAGACTTTTCCTACCTGTGTACTGGCTTGCCTTGTGTTTTTTGCTTGAGAGTCTCTACTTTAGACCCACTGTATTTTCCTGTCCTCTTAAGTCTTGGAGGCAGAGTTTGCCTTGTGTCTTCTCTCTTCAAACAGCATTGTGATTTTCCAGTCCGTTCTACTTTTTACTTGTTAGAGTTTGAGTGGGGACTTGAAAAGCTCTTAACATGTGGAATTAGAAACCACGAATCCCTGTCTTTTAATTGGTGAATCTTACTGGGTTAGCCCTTCTTTTTTAACTGCTAAAGCTTTTTCTTTATACAATTCTCATACTTGTGTAACACTGACTTTTACTTTTAGCTTTAATCATTTTGACATGAACAGTCTGTAATGTCATCTGCAGTTACTAAATACTACTGATTTGAACTGTTCTTTTTTTCTTTAAGATTTTATTTATTTATTCATGAGAGAAATGGGAGAGAAAGGCAGACACAGGCAGAGGGAGAACCAGGTTCTCTGTGGAGAGCCCGATGTGGGACTCAATCCCAGTTCCAGGCCTTCCGGATTATGCCCTGAGCCAAAGGCAGACACTCAACCACTGAGCCATCCAGGCATCCTGGTGTTTCTTTTTTAAATTATTTTTTCCTTGCTCATTATTCAAATTTCTTATTACTTATTGCTTACCCATATTTTAGAATTGTATATACTTGTGTTTCTAATATATTTTATTTCCTTTCTCTAATTGTCTTTAAGAGGGAAGTTTTATGAATTTTAAAATTAGGATTCTTGAACGTTTGAAAATGTCCTTAGCTTTATTCTCCCACATGAATTCTAATTTTTTTGGTATGTAATTCTGTGTTTCATATAATTTTCAGAACTTCGAAGCTGCATCTTCATTGCCTTTTAACATCAAGTATTGCCAGTATCAGTATCTGTTCTTTTATAAGCAATATTAATTTTTACCCTCTTAACGTTAAAAATTGGGAAGCAGAGATCTGTAGCCTTCTGTTTTCTGTTTTGTTTTCTTGAGAATTATAAGAATAATCCTATTAGAATTCATTTAAATTTGGGGATAGTTAAAAAAGCATTATTGTATTTTAAAAAATGGAACAAACTTTCATGTTTCCTCCAAATCTTAAATTTAATAAAGGTAAGGGTCCTTTAAGGATAAATAATCTTTCATCCTGCTGCTATTCTACAGTGTTTTTAAATATTTGCATCAGTGAGTAATGTCCAACTTCCTAAGATGGCATGTTCTTTTACACCTATTTTGGGCTATTCCCAAATATATATATTTTGAATTGGACTGTGGCTTCCTGAACGTTTTGTGTATTGTCTTCTCAATGGAACAGTTCAAAATAAAGCTCTTCTTCCAGGCACTTTGAATTTTATTTTATTTTTATTTTTTTAAAGATTTATTTATTTATTCATGAGAGACCAGAATGAGAGAGAGAGAGGCAGAGACACAGGCAGAGGGAGAAGCAGGCTCCATGCAGGGAGCCCGATGTGGGACTCGATCCCGGGACTCCAGGGTCACGCCCTGGGCTGAAGGCAGGCGCTAAACCGCTGAGCCACCCAGGGATCCCCAGTATCTTTTTTTTATACCTACAATTTTTATCCAGGTGTTCAAAAGTTATAACTGCTTTTTTTCCCTAAGTTTTAATTGGAAAACATAAAATAACCTTGGTGTTTTTAAACTACTTTGTATCTTCACCTGTTCTTTTATTTAGTGATTTTTTTTTTTCCCAACTTAGACCGAGTGTGGACAGTAATGACCTCACGTTTCCGATTGCCTGCTGGCAGAACCTACAATGTACGAGCATCAGAGTTGGCCCGAGACAGACAGCATACAGAGGTGGTTTGCAACATCCTTCTCCTGGATAACACTGTACAAGCTTTCAAAGTTAATGTAAGTATTTTATGTCTTTTTTCTTTTAATAATCTCTGGTTATAAATATGAGAAGATTATATTTTAAAACTAAAACTGTTTAATTGTAGTACAAAGCCTTATTCAATGAAGAAAGTCTTTTTAGCATGGGTTTGTAAGTTTCTAGTGTAAGTTCTGATTTAAACTGGGTCTTTCAAGAAGTTGACAAACCAGCAGTGCATTATGATTAGTGGAGCAGGTCAGTAGTATGTGGGTGATTTTTATAAATGTGTGTGAGGTGCTTGAAAGCAATTTGTTCTCTTAAATAATTTAGACATTTGTTTGTAATCTTTCTTGTATTGCCTGTGAATAATAATTGCTGAACAAAGATAGAAGACTGTCCTGATTTAATCTGAGAGTTGTCTGAAATATTTATTCAACAAATATTTATTCACCTGATTTGTATCTGTTTTTATTTGCTTAATGTTATTGTGAGTTTCACCTGTGTGGTATGCTATTGGTTCATTTTTATTGCTGTATAGTGCTCTAATGTATGAGTTTGGTACAATTTACTTATTTATTTCTCACCATTTACCTGTCCAGTATACTGTTGCTGTATATTTGGATTTTTTCCACTTTGGGCTCTTGTCAGTAACATTCCTGTGAACATTGTTGTGTCTGTCTTGACATACATAAGGATGTGTTCTGTTTTATAACTTAAAAAATTTCAAATCTGCAGAAGAGATGGAAGAATAGTATAATGAATATCCACAGGGACACCTGGGTGGCTCATACATCTGCCTTCTTAGATTATGATCCCAGGGTCCTGGGCTTGAGCCCCACATCAGCCTTTCCCACTCAGCAGAGGAGTCTGCTTCTCCCTCTCCCTCTGTTGCTCCCCTGTCTTGTGCTCTTTCTCTCTCAAATAAGCAAATAGAATCTTTTTAAAAAAATGAATATCTACATACCTTTTAGCTAGACTCATCTGTTGTTAACATTTTGCATATTTGCTTTATCTTTTTCTTTGTTTTTTCCTGAACCTTCTGAAAGTTAATGATACAGTTCACTGCTAAATACTTCAGCAGCCTAGGAATCTCATAAATTACCACAGAACCATTATCACCCGCAAAAATCAAACATGAAAATAATAGTAGCTAGTATATAGTCCGTGTTCAAACTGGATTCCTCATTCCTCATTTCTATATTCCATCTGTTTCCTGCTGTGTTACCTGGGTATTTCTATTAGAATATCATTACGGTATGTAAAATACTAATCTGCTGAAATTCTGCCATTTATGCCAGCCTGGATGGATATGAGCATTATGCTCCGTGAAATGATTTAGATAGAAAAATAAATGCTGTAGTATTTTACTCATGTATGGAGCTGAGAAAGCTGACCAGGGATTGGAATGTGTGGGGGAAATGGAAATGTTGGTCAAACGGTACAAATTTCCAGTTACGAATAAGTTCTGGGGATCTAATATATAGTAGGAAGATTGTAGTCAACTGTATTGTACTATATATTTAAGAGTTGCTGAGAGAATAAATCTTGAATATTTCACCACGCACAGAGAAAGGTAATGTGGGAGGTGATGAATGTACTAATAACTTTATCATGGTAATTATTTCACAGTGTGTATGTGTATCAAATCATCTTGTCACATATCTTAAACTTACACATGTCATATGTCAATTATATGTCAACAAAGTAGAGGAAAATAAAATATTGATCTTCCTTCTTTCCCAGTTTCTTAAGCTTAAAATTTTCTATGTTATCATGTAACACGATTACTAATTTATCTTTCTTTTTACCCAAACTCGAGGCCGTTTCACATTGGAAAAGGGATTACAGAATAGTACCTTCAGGTGTATTATCTAACATACCCAACTAATGTGCTTTTCCAAAATGTCAAGCTTTAACTTTTTTGTATTCTGTCATCTGTTTAATAGGTAGATAGTATAGGTTGCCAGCAAGGGATAATATTGAATAAAGGGAATTCTTCATAAAAATTTTTAGCTAATGGAAACTCATATTAGGAATTGATACAAGAAAATAAGCCCTTTTCCAGTTATTGACTTAATAAAATTCTTTTATTGGGGGGCTAGATAATAAATCTTAATTTAATATTAATATTTAATATTTACTTTTCATTTAATCTTATAGTTTTGCATTTATTTCAAAATATTGCAGAAGGATTTGCTGTGTTTCCCATCTAGCAAAATATTTTCTTTTGGGCACTTTAGTTAGTAATGGAATGTTGTATTTTTCAATATAGTAATCAGTGTACTAATTGCTCTTTTAGAGAGACATATTTAATATATTTATATGTTTTTATTATGTATTATATATATTTAAATATCAATTTGAGTACAATTGAGGGCATTAATACTAGAATGATAAATATTAAAATACTAGAAACTTTATCATTACTTCACTTCATCAATAAACTTAAGAGGAACTATATCAGAGATTGACTATTGGATATGTAGTATATTTATTCCTCTGGGTGTTTGGACCCAAGTCATTCAGAGTGTCCAAGTTTCTTTGTACTTTTGTGTAGATACTGCATATTTTAATCTGTATGAATGGCTCTCTAATTATGCCCTTTACAATCTGTACAGCATTATGTAATCTTGCCTGCAAGTTAAGAGGGGAGTTTGACCCTCTGATATTTGTTCTTTGTGTCCACTAAGTACCAGTAAGTCTCAGAAATACCCACTGTGGGCAGCTGCTAGTCACCAGGATCTCTCTATTCACTGAAAAGGACAACTACTCAGTTTCCCTGGATATTACCAAGCAATGGTTTCTAATATCTTACCGGAATCACTTCCTTCCCTAAAAGATTTCTGTACCAAAGATGAAATATTCATTGTTGCCAAAATCTGCTTTTTTTCCATCTGGTTTTTATTTCATCAGAAAATGATATAATGAAGGAGTTGATATAACCTCATTAGTTCCTTTTTTTAATTTCTCTATTGTAGACATAGGATTGAGATAAGCCTATTAACATTGCTTCAGTTTGAAGTTCCATTTTCACTGTGGTTTTGGCACAACCATTTATTTTACTGTAGTCAGCCTATGGAGTGTGTTTAGTCTCTCACGTCGTTAAATTCAATGTCAATCACTAAAAACACATTTCCATTAAATACTTTAAAATATGTAGTATCCAGGGATCCCTGGGTGGCGCAGCGGTTTGGCGCCTGCCTTTGGCCTAGGGCGTGATCCTGGAGACCCAGGATCGAATCCCACGTCGGGCTCCTGGTGCATGGAGCCTGCTTCTCCCTCTGCCTGTGTCTCTGCCTCTCTCTCTCTCTCTCTCTCTCTGTGACTATCATAAATAAATACAAATTAAAAAAAAAAAAAGAAATAGTTTCCTTTAAAAAAAAAATAAAATAAAATATGTAGTATCCATACTACATGGACTGATTTCACCTACCTTTGAGGATTTTTTCCTAATTTTTGGATTTTTCCTAATTTTATCTTAGTATGGCTATTTCGCAGTAGCCTCTGTGACAAGGAAGTTTTGGTGAGAACCATCCTATTCCAGTTTTCTATCAGTCATCAGCATCATATATCTTTAATAAATTATTCCAATATCCTATATCTATGTAAGTCATGGATTCACCTAGGTATGGCTTATATCTTTTCCATGTATGAGATCTCAGTTAGAAGACTCAAAGTCTGGAGGCTAGAATCATTTGAAGGTTTATTCACTCATATGACTATTACCTGAGACCTTAGCTGAGGCTTAAAACACCTATATTTGAACTATCTGTGTGCCCTGGGCTTTTTTATAGCACAGTGGCTGTATTACCAAGGTGAGCATCCATAGAGAGAGTGGGAGCCAGGTTGTAGCCATATTGCCTTTGTGATCCAGCTTTGGAAGTCACATAATGTCACTATCACCATATTCTGTTTGTCAGTGCTGTTATAAAGTCACACTCAGGATCAGTGGAAGGGGAATTTATTCATACATTATGCATTCAGGGAGTTCCTTTATTTCATTAATTTATTTGGCTTTTATTTTTGTCCACATTAATTTTCCTTCCGTTTACTTTTTTTAAAAATTTTTTTCAAAAATTTATTTATTTATGATAGTCACAGGGAGAGAGAGAGAGAGAGAGGCAGAGACACAGGCAGAGGGAGAGGGAGGCTCCATGCACCGAGAGCCCGATGTGGGATTCGATCCTGGGTCTCCAGGATCACGCCCTGGGCCAAAGGAAGGCGCCAAACCGCTGCACCACCCAGGGATCCCCATTTACTTTTTTATTTCTAAAAAATTTTTATGTTAAATAGGTTCCATGCCCAATGTGGGGCTTGAACTCATGACCCTGAGATCAAGAGTCATAAAGTTTACCAACTGAGCTAGCCAGATGCTCCTCCCTCAGTTCACTTTTTGGAAATGAAATTATCTTTTTTTTTTCTTTTTAAAGATTTATTCATTTATTCATGAGAGACAGAGGCAGAGACATAGGCAAAGGGAGAAGCAGGCTTCTCTCAGGGAACCTGATGGTGGGACTTGATCCTGGATCCTGAGATCATGCCCTGAGCCGAAGGCAGACGCTCAACCGGTGAGCCACCCAGGCATCCTGGAAATAAAATTATCTTAAACGTGCTAAAGTTCTTCTCTAGAGTGCGTTTCTTTGTTATATATCTTTTTGTACTTAAAAATAACTGATAATTTTTTGGTGATACCAGTACCTCAGTTGTTAACAAAAGATGCTATAAATCATCTACTTTTCTTCTCTTGAAATAAAGTGAAATTTAAAATACATATTTTAGTTATGTGATAATTTGGGCTGGTGAATATTTAGTTCACTAAACTAAACTTATGCTTTTTTTTGTCTGTTAAATAATATGTTTACCAAATCGGTGGTATAAACCAAATTACGAAGGTGAGGTTAGCAGGTGGATATGGATTGAGATGGGAAACTAAAGGCGTATAAGGATGGGGGATTTAGCAAAATGAAACATACTTGTTTTTGTATTTGTTTTGTTTTGTTTTGATCTGGAGAGCACAAGTGAGGGGTTGGGGGGCAGAGGAAGATGGAGAGAGAATCCCAAGCAGGCTCCATGGTCAGGGTGGAGCCCAACACGGGCCTGATCTTAAAACCCCAAGATCAGGACCTGAGTTCAAACCAGGAGTCTGATGCTCAACTGACTGAGCCCACCCAGGCTCCCTGAGAGAGAATCTTAAGCCAGCTCCATGCCCAGCACTGGGTCTCATGACCCTGAGATCATGACCTGAGGTGAAATCAAGAGTCAGACACCCAACAGACTGAGCCACCCAGGGACTCTGAAACTTACTTCATGTATACAACTTAAGAGTTTTAAAAAGCTTTAATTTTTTATTTTAGAGAGAATCAGAGCACTCGCTGGAGGGACAGAGTGAGAGGGAGAGAGAATCCCAAGCAGACTCCATGTTGAGCCTGACTCATGGTTTGATCTCATGACCCTGAGATCATGACCCTAACCGATACCAAGAGTTGGGGGCTTAACCCACTGTACCGCCCAGTTATCTCAAGATTTTTAAAAGATTTATTTATTTTAGAGGGAGGAAGAGTGGGGGGAGGGACGAGGAAGAGAATCTTTCAGGCTGACGTTGTGCTGAGCACAGAGCCCAGCGTGGGGCTCCATCCATAACCCATGAAATCATGTCCTCAGCTGAAACCGCGAGTCTGGCATTCAACCAGTTGAGCCCCTCATGTATGCAATTTAAAAAACCAAATAGTTTAAAAATGTTATAACAAAAACTAGCAAGTTTCTGTCTTAGAAAAAAAATATTCAACACATTCAGTTTATCTCTCATATTTATTACTGTGGTTCTAAGAAACATGCTTATATTATTTCCTGTTTTGTCTGCCTCTTTTTGCTTTTCATATTTTGTATTGGGCTTGAAGGATGACTTTAGATCTCTTATACTTTCTCCCCCCCCCCCCCCCCCCATACAGAGATACCCTGTTATCTTTTCAATAAACAAAAGAGTTATGTAATAATACTTGATTACAGTTCAGCATTTCCTTTCCCTGGAGAGAAATCCTCTTGTCATCTACCTGAAGTTTGTATAGCCTTGCTGGGTCTTCTTAGAACTGACTGAGAGAAAAGGACTAGAGAGCTCTCAACTCTTCAATAGGTAGACTTGCACTTATGTAGATTTCCCTGCTTTCAGCTCAGTAAAGATGAATCAGCAACTGTCCCGGAGTCCAGAATCTTACTGGGTCATCTTTAAATTTTTGGTTCTTACAGTGATTTGTACTGGAAGGAGGGGTCATGGAAGAGACTGTTACTTGTATAGACTCAATTTCATTACTACCATCACTGTTACTTTATTTATTTTTTTCACTGTTACTTTAGAGTGTCTTAAGCAAACATTTGTTTCCAGTCTGCCTCATTTAACCTTGACATGTCTCAGATTGATTTTCAACAGTGTTTATCCTGAAGGAGAATTTGCTATTTACCAAGATTTTTCAAGTAAAATCACATGTTAAAATGCTGCTGGTCATCTTTAGTGCAAAAAGATGTGATAATTTGCCAATTACCATAGTGTTTGAAAATTCAGACATTGAAGTATGTCATAGATCTTTGAAACTTAAAATGTTTTTTTCCCTAAACTATATTATATTAAGCACTGGAAAACTCTTTATCAGTCAGATTTCTAGTTATGTACAGTTAAGGTTATCTTATTGCTTGTGCTTTTTCTTTCATTCTGTTATATTTTGTGATGTATATATAGTACTATGTCATGTATAAGTTTATTACTGATAATGACATTTACTTCTATTGAGAGATTTCCCGAATAGTTATTTGTAAGTCTTTAGTTTGAAGATTTACTAGCTTTGTGATTATACACAAGTTTCTCTACCTTTTTGTGTTTTAGACTCTTCATTTAAGACAGAATAACATTTGCCTTGTATAGGATACTCAGAATAAAATGAGAATATTTTTGAAATGCTTCTTTGTCTGACTCACATTATACATTCAAAAAGGTTGAATCTTCTTTTATTGCTTGTGATTTAATAGATTTAACCTATTCTGTAGTTTCAGATATTTTCTTAGAAAAATATTATTATTCCATAAAATAGCAATATGCTAATTGTTTTATGTATTATATTTTTGTTCTGTGTACTGTTTCCAAAACCTGTGTTTCCTGGCAAAATAGATTAAAGATACATGTACACAGAAATTGTAAAAATGCCAGTTTATTCTTAAAAAGTAAAAAGGAAACAATTGTTAAGTTTACATTTTTGAGAATTAGGTATTTATTATCTTGGCAGTGTATAGTAAATAAAATTGTGAGTTTCATCATGCCCATTTAATGACTGAATTAGTGAGAATCCAGTATATATTATGAGAAAAAATAATTGTGAAAAAATAATGGCTATAAGCCATTAAGTTTTTGGGGAGATATGTTGGATTCTGTTTAGAAAGGTACTGCAGAGGATCCCTGGGTGGCTCGTGGTTTAGCGCCTGCCTTTGGTCCAGGGTGCAATCCTGGAGTCCCAGGATCGAGTCCCGAGTCAGGCTCCCATGGAGCCTGCTTCTCCCTCCTCCTGTGTTTCTGCTTCTCTCTTTATGTCTATCATGAATGAATGAATGAATGAATGAATAAATCTTAAGAAAAAAAAAGAAAGGTACTGTAGCTCAGTTTTTCTACACCCTGGAAATTACATATAGATTTTTTTTGGTTTATTATAATATGTATGATATATCCTGTACAATGCATAAATCTTCGGTATAAAACTCAGTGATTGTATATGTATACATCTATGGAACCACCAAAAGATTATGTCATTGAATATTTCCCTCACCAAAAAAAAAAAAAAAAAAGATTCTCTTGTGCCCCTTTAAATATTTCTAACTCTACTGTATTTCCTCTATGAGCTTTTCTGGGTAAATCTTTTAATATCAGACATTTAGTGATGACCTTAGAAATTACAAAATGTGTCTTTACTTTTAAAGTCTACCTTTAATACTTTCAGCATGTTCCCTCCCAAATATAAAAACCTTAAAACAATTCAAATCCATTTAGTTGCCTCTTACTTTTTTGTTATTATTACATATTGTAACATCCCCCTCATATGTTATAAACCTTTTAAGATGTTGTTATTGCTTTAAACAATCAGTAGTGTGTTATATTTACCTTTATATCTGTTCTCTCTGCAGCTATTCATTTCCTACATATCCATGCCTCTATTTAGAATCCTCTCCTTTCATCCTAAAGAACCTCTTTTATTATTTTTTAAATAAGGTCCTGTTTATGACAGATTCTTTCAACTTTTTGTCGTTTGTTATACCTCGTTATGTGGGGTATTTTTGCAGAGTATAGAATTCTGTATTGATAGGTTTTTCCTTCAGTAGTTTAAAGATGCCACTTCATTAGCTTTCATAGTTTCTTTACTTTTTTTTTTTTTTTAAAGATTTTATTTATTCACGAGAGACACAGGCAGAGGGAGAAGCAGGCTCCATGCAGGAAGCCCAATGTGGGATTTGATCCCTGAACTGGAATCACTTCTGAGTCAAAGGCAGACACTCAACTGCTGAACCACCCAGGGGCCCCAGCTTTCATAGTTTCTCTTAAGAAGTCATCTTTCACTCTTTGCTTTCCTGAAGGACACAAGAGAGGTCCTTTCCTCTCTTGTTTTTAAGATTTCTCTCTGATTTTTAGTCACCTGTTTATAAGTATATATCGTTTTGTATGTGTGTGTTTATCCTGCTTGGTATTCACTGACCTCTTTGAATCTGTCGGTTAATCTCTTAAAACATTTGAAAAGTTCTCATCCTTTAAGATTCAAATATTGCTTCTGACCCATTTTCTTTTCTCTCCTTCTGTATTCTAGTTACATATATATTAGATTGTTTGACTACATCCTACATCTAACATATGTTCTGTTTTGCTTAGAATTTTTTCCTGTACTTTGAATAGCTCTTAATCTGTCTTTGCATGTACTAATTCTGTTTTTTTCCCCCTGTGCTTATTCTGCTATTAAACCTATTTAAGGAGTTCCTCTATTTCACATATTTTGCAGTTAATAGAATATCTGTGTGATGGTTTTCATAGATTCTAATTCCTTGTTGAAATAGATCATTCTAATTTATTTTCTGTATTCTGACTCTGTTGTCTTAATATGTTGTCATAGTTATTTTGAAGCTCTTACATAAGACCAATATGTAGATCACTCCTAGGTCTGTTTTTGTTGACTGCTTTGTTTCTTGATTATCAAACACTTTTCCTGCCTCACATATGTACTAATTTTGCATTGTATGATGGATATTGTGAGTGTAATGTGGAGTAGTGGACAGCAGACTGGCCTATGGGTCAGATACAGCCTGGTGGCTGTTGTTTGGCCCTTGAGCTAAGAATGATTTTTTACTTTATAAAAGATTTTTGTTGTTTTAAGAGAATATGCACTGGAGATATCACTTTCAAAACCTAAAATTACCTTCTGGCTCTTTTCAGGAAAGGTTTACTGACCCATGTTGTAGAAGCTCTGGATTGTTATCTTCCTCTAAATAAAATTTCATTTTATTCTGGCAGGTGGTTGAATTGCCATTGGGTCACTTTGATCCTGTGAGGCTTAGTTTTAGGCTTTCTTAAGTAAGGTACGTCTATTTCAACGTTGTTTTTACTCCTAGGGCTTGGATTATCTAGGGTCTCACTTAAATGCCTGTGGTATTCATTAAGATCTCTTTCCTCTGGTTAGTTTGTGTTTCATTTATTCAAAATTGTGCAAGGTCTGAAATATTTGTTTAGTTAACAGCCCCCCAATAGCTAATCTCTCCTAGGCTCCTAGGAGTCTAACCTTTGTATGTGCAGCCTAGCAGGCAAATGAGAACCAGAGGGGATTTTTTTTTTTTTAAAGATTTATTTATAAGAGAGAGAGAGATAGAGAGAGAGAGAAACTCTAAGCAAACTCCATGCTCAACACAGATTCCAACACAGGGTTCCATCTCACAACTTTGAGATTACGACCTGAACTGAAACCAAGAGTCTGATGCTTAACTGACTGTGTCTCCCAGGTTTCCCCCAGCAGAGAATTTTTATATCAATTTTTGTAACTTTTTCTGTCTCTTTCCTCTCTAATAATCTGCCCCCTAAATCCAGCTACCTTAGCAGTCCCAAACATTAATAGTAGTTTTCTCTTCCAGCAAGACTGCCACACTGCTTAGAGAAAGCCACTGTGAAAATGGGATTTGATTTATCTGATTCTCTTCTATCAGGGATCATTAGTACTGTGTTTGTTATTGTCTAAGGCCTGCAAATAGGCCTTTTTGGGTTTTTTTTTGTATATTTGGTCCAGCTTTTGTAGAGGTTTATTATAGCAGGAGACTATTGCAACCTTAGCTACTTCATTATGACAAGAACTGAAAATTCTGATGATTTTAAAATGAGAAAATATAACTCATTATATAATAGTGGATTTTGATTTGAAATATTTAGTATATTGCTGGCTGGGTTCTTTGTTCAATATTCATTTGAACTAAAAAAAAAAAAAATTCATTTGAACCAAATAGAAGAACTCAGATCTCAGTTAATAATGGTAAATGATAATGGTGAATGTATGCACCCTATAAAATCTAGTTAGTCTGAGATATATTGATTTGATGAAGGGGATAAAATGGTGCTTGTTTTCCAAAGATGAATTCCTAGGCATGTGGGCCATCAGGTTTGTTATATTAGAAGATTTCAACTCAGAAGTCATCTGCTACATTTGAAATGCATCTTAACCCTATTTGGTGTGGGCTCACTTACTATTAGAGAAACTTTGGCTAATCAGTTCTTTTTTTAAAAAAAAAAGATTTTATTTATTTATTCATGAGAGATAGAGAGACTGGGGGGGGGAGAGAGAGAGAGAGAGAGAGAGAGGCGGGCAGAGACACAGGCAGAGGGAGAAGCAGGCTCTCCATGCAGGGAGCCTGATGTGGGACTTGATCCCAGGTCTCCAGGATCACACCCTGGGCTGAAGGCGGCGCTAAACTGCTGAGCCACCCGGGCTACCCTAGGACCTTATTTCATATTGTTTGAGGGAATAATCAGTTAAATGTTTTTACCATCTTACTGGTTTTTTGTATTGTACTGAATTGTATGGGCTGTCTGTCAAGGCCACAGTCTAAGACCATAATTAATTTGATGAAACTAAGTGGTTAGCTTGGGGTCGTCTTTCTCCATTTTGCTCTGTATCTTTCCTGAAATTGAATAGCATGCCATTTTCAGCTACTTGTGTCCTGTTCGTTGAGAAAAGATATGTCATAGTTCTGTTTCTGTGCTAAAACTTGCAAACATGCTTTTAATATTCATTAGAATGGTGTTGATGACCATAGAAATTAGTTGTTACTATATAGGTATGTCACATGACTTCTCTGATGCACCATTGCCTATCCCTATCTTCCTTTTGGATAATTCTTTGTTCTGAGTCCCCTTTGGGACCAAGAGTCCCCTGGGGAGCACCGGGGTGGCTTAGTCAGTTAAGTGTCCAACTCTTGGTTTTGGTTCAGGTTGTGATTTCAAGGTCATAAAATTGAGCCCTGCATCAGGCTCTGCACTCAGCATGGAGTCTCCTTGAGACTCTGTCTCACTTTTTTTCCTTCTTTGTGTCTGCTTCTCCCTCTGCTCTTGCTTGGTCTCTCTCTCAAATAAATAAATAAAATCTTTTTAAAAAGGAAAAGAGTAACCTGAATGGAACTCTGTTAGTTCTACAAAGAATTACATAGATCTGGTCCTGGCTTTTAGCTATTAGACTACCCCACACAGATTACATAAGCATATAGTGATGTCAAAATTAAGACTAAACACCATGAATAATTGATGAAGTATTGTGATGTAGAGATGTAGCATCGTATAATGAGAAGTGCGTGAGCCTTGGAATTCAAAAGGCTAGATTTGTATCCTGGACCTATTAAATACTTGCTCTGAGACATTGTCCCACTTACTTGACCTTTATATATATAATTTCCTTATATATAAGGTGGAAATAATATCATCTATTAAGTTTATCAGGATGGAATCAACGTGTATAATACAGCCAATAAGGATTCTATTAAGGGGCTTTAGAAATGTAACATTTGTTCTTGCCCTTTATCTTCTTTTCTGTCCTTTTTCTTTAGTTACCCAGAATCAGCCAATGTGCAGAGTTTAGGGGCACACTGTCCACTCAACTGCTCTTACATCTGACATCAGTTGCAGGTTTGGAAGATTTCTAAAACCAGGGTAGCCCCAGTGGTGCAGCGGTTTAGCGCCGCCTGCAGCCCGGGGTGTGATCTGGAGACCTGGGATCGAGTCCCACATCGGGCTCCCTGCATGGAGCCCGCTTCTCCCTCTGCCTGTGTCTCTGCCTCTCTCTCTTCGTGTGCCTCTATGAGTAAATAAATAAAATCTTAAAAAAAAAAAAAAAAGATTTCTAAAACCACCCAGAGTTTCAGTAATTTGTTAGAAGGATTCACAGAACTTATTGAGAGCTGTTATAATCATGGTTATAGCTTATTACAGATGAAGGATACAAATTAAGATCAACCAAGGGAAGAAATGCATTGGGGAGAGTTTAGGCAGTCAAAACCAAGAACTTCAAGTCCTCTTCTGCCATGTAGTCATAGATGACATCACCTTCTCCTAACCGCCATATGTGACAATACACAAAGTCTGTTCCCAACCAGGGAGTCTTCCCCCAAGCCTTTTTTCATTTTTACTGGGCTTGATCATAAACTCCCTGCCTAACTGACCTAATGTCTAACCTGTCCCAGAGGTCAGCCTAAAACCTAAAACCCTTAATCTCTAGTTCCTTTGGAGATTGGAACTGAGGTGATACAGCCCAAAGCCCCATCATAAATCATATTGTTAGACTGTCAGGTGACCAAGGTCCCAGGCAAATAAAGATACTCCTGTCAAGCAGAACATTCCAGGGCTCTGGAGATCACCTCCCATTAGTGAAGGGCAAAGGCCAGTCTTCTGTTTGGAAAAGATCATTTCTTCATGTTAGTGATACATTTTTGTAATAGCTGATTAAATTATTTAGTAGTTAACATTTCAGTTATTCATTTTTATCTAAGTAGTAACGTACAATTTTACATAGTTTTTCAAAGCCAAACAAAACAAAGCATATAATGAAGGCTTAATGAAATGCTCCTTCTTATTTATCTATATTTATCTATTTATCTATCTATCCAGTTTCCAAAGGCTTTATTGGTAAGTATATTTTAGTTATTTTTAATTTTTATTTTCATGTTAGACTAAATTAGTTTGATATTAGTGAAATCACCTTGTGCCTTACAAATGCAAAATAAATTTTGTAGACCTCTGTAGAGAACATCATCAGCTTACCATCTATACTCTGAAACTCAGCACAATTAAGGAAAAAACAAAACAGACTTCAAATAAGAATTGGCTGAAACCCATTTCCTGTGGAAAGCAGTACTGATTGTTCTTGTGTTCTCTTGATCTTCACGCTCCTTTTATTTTTATTTATTTAGTTTTTAAAATATCTTATTGATTTGAGAGAGAATGAGAGCCAGAGAGATCACAGAGGAAGAGGGAGAATCAGGCTCCCCACTGAGCAGGGGCCTGAGTGGGGCTCGTTTCCAGGACTCTGGGATCATGACCCGAGCCGAAGGCAGCCACTTAACCAACTGAGCCACCCAGGCGCCCCTTCAAATTCTTTTAAAACTCAGTGCATTTCTAAGATAACTCTGAAAATGAATCTTTAAGTAGAACACATCTTTTGAAAAATGTGTAGAGTAAATACTAGTCAAATCCTATCATACAAAGCACATTAGGTGGTGCTATCTCATAGGACAGTGTAAGACTTACTTTTTCACCAGCAATTCAGGAAGTTCCCTTAACTCCTAAGTTGGCCTTTGGATATTAGAATTCAACACAGTAAACAAATACTTGTCAAACATTTATTTATTTGTTTATTTACTTATTTATTATTTTATTTATTCATGAAAGACACAGAGAGAGGCAGAGACATGGACAGAGAAACAGGCTCCCCACTGAGTAGGGAGCCCAGTGTGGGACTCAGTCTCCGGACTGGGACCATGCCTTGAGCTGAAGGCAGATGCTCAGCCACTGAGCCACCCAGACGTCCTTAACATCTAATTAAGAACAAAGCTATACAACATAGCAAAACCCCATCTATGACATTTTTATCTCCTGCAAACTTAAAAAAATTTCAAGGCCCCAATGAAGACCACGAACCTACTATCAATTTAAAAAATTTTCCTTCTTCCTAAAAGAAGTGTGGTGTTTTGGGCCTTTACATCAAATCTGTTGCCATGGAACACAAATTCTGACCTGGTAACATAAAATCATTCTGGTAACCTGACATATGGTCAATATTCTAAGATTATAAAGTAAAAACATTCTTTTGGATTCTGTTTTCAAAGGAAACTATTTTCAAAGAAAAAACATGAAAAGACTTCTAGCTAAGTAGAGACCTTGATCAAAGCATGGTAAAAGTGGGCAGGTTTGCAGATCTTGGATAATGTACAGCAAATTTAGCAGGCCAAAGAAATGAGTTTTCATGATGGGGCTCTCACCACTCACTGGTTTTTGGGCCAGTTTTCTATAGCCTCCTCTCCCAGGGTCATAGTCCAGCCAGTATTTACCTCATACCTTGTTTTAGAAAAGAAAGATCGTTTCTATTACTTTCAAGTCTTTGGACTGATAGCTGTGTCCAGGTACACATCACCTGATGCCAAAGGGGAGTGACACTTTGTTCATCTTTTATTCATAGATACAGTCAACAGCACAAGACTTGTAATCAACTAGTTCTTTAGGTTTAACCATAGCATAGGCTGATTTCTTTCTGTGTACTTTTTACTGAATTGCTCCCGTGAATGTTGTTCCTACCAACTTGAATGCAGAAATCCTCATGATTGCTGTCTGGCTTAGAATCTGCTGAGTTAGTCTCCCCAAGACTCGCCCTGTCTTCACCACATTCAGTCCCTCCCAGACCATGGCCACAACCACCCTGGAACTTCACCTGCCCTGGGAAGAATGAGTGGTTCTTCAGGTCAGTGTAGTACTGCTTTAGTAGGAGTTCCTCAGAGGCCTGTAGAAGCTTCATGGCCACAAGTTGGAACTCCTGCTTGAAGCTTTTGATGATCTAATCCATTAGGGTGCACCACGCTCCATTCAGCTTGATGGCAGTAACTGTGTGCTTCTGATTAGCTATGGCTGGGATGCTGGCTGTGTAGTGTTGCTTGGTGCAGCTGGAATCCACTCCCGCTTTTTTTTTTTTTTTAAAGATTTTATTTATTCATGAGAGGAGATGCACAGAAAGAGGCAGAGGAAGAAGCAGGCTCCCCATAGGGAGCCTGATGTGGAACTTGATCCCAGGATTCCCGCGTCCTGACCTGAGCTGAAAACAGATACTCAACCACTGAGTGACCCAGGTGCCCCTCCATCCTATTTTTAGTACTAGTTTACAAATACCTTTGGTGATATAGTTTAGACATTTATTCCCATTTTTCTGCCTTGGTTTATATTTTTTATTTTGAACATAATTATTTTTTTAAAAAGATTTTATTTATTTATTCATGAGAGACAGAGGTTGAGAGAGAGAGAGAGAGAGAGAGAGGCAGAAAGAGAGGCAGACACACAGGCAGAGGGAGAAGCAGGCTCTATGCAGGGAGCCCAACGCAGGACTTGATCCCAGGTCTCCAGGATCACACCCTGGGCTGAAGGTGGTGCTAAACTGCTGAGCTACCTGGGCTGCCCCATAATTATCGTTTTTTACCACTCTTTCCTCAGTCTATTTTGGACATCATTTATATTGACTTCTGATTATACAAGATGAGGATTTAATATTTAGTCCATTTTACATTTTAACACACCCCACCCTAAATTCTTATGTCATAATTTTTAGTTACTGTGGATCTATCTATCCCTCTACTATTTATCTTTTTGTCTTCTGTTTATCAGAATTACAGATCTAATAAAAGAAACTGGAAATAACAGTAACTTAAATCAGCTAAAAGTTCATTTTTCTTTCATATAAAGGAATTCTAGAGATTTATGGTCTGGGAATGGATAGCAGCTTCACAGTTATCAAGGAGTCAGGTTCCCTGTTTGTCCTTTGCTTCCCTGAGAGCATGGCTATATATGTAAGATCCCTTCATGATCCAAGAAAGCTTTTTGAGCTCTAACACACTTGTCAGCTTTTAGGTAGGTGGCAGTGTTACCCAAAACTGTGTTCACCTTTTGGTGGTTATTGAGCCAAAAGATACAGCTAAGCCAAAGAGTAGGATAAGAAAGGGTTTTCAACACTTGTTATCTTTCCCAAAGTAGTGTCTCCTGAACAGCAAAATGGAAGTTTTAAACTAAGGGTGTGCACATATTCATGAAGGATCTTGCACAATGGGGACTACAGCATGGAATGGGAGCAGAAGTCTTCTGAGGGTGACTGAGTCCAGGTCAAAGTAATGGGGGCTGGCAAGCATCAGTTCACTAGTCCGGTTGATCTGTGTCAACGCTCAGAGAGATTTAGGTCCTGCAGAGATAATGATGTCTATCAGATAATTCTTACCTTTTGAGTTGGCACTGGGAGTTTTATCACTGATTGATTGTTCCTGATATGATTAGGTTATATCCTGGCCTAATAGGGACTGTTTGCTCTTGTATCCTTTCACAAGATGGCTAGGGACCTAAAATGTTCGTATGTCGAGAAAACTCTGTCTCTATTTTTCCAAGAACCTCTAACTCTTTATGCTTACTGTAGGGGAAAATGAAGAAGTAGAAAGGGCACATGCCAGTGTTCTTCCCCATCTTAAGGAACATTGTTTATGAATTCTACTCTGTAGTTTCTAGTTACATGTTATTGGCCAAAATTTAGTCATATCCCCTCATTGGTGCAGAAGAGACTGGGTTTATTGATTGATTAATTGTAGGCTCCACGCCAATGTGGGGCTTGAACTCATGACCCCAAGATCATGAGTCACGTGCTCTACAGACTGAGCCAGCCAGACACCCCAGTGCTGGGTATTTTAGATAATTGTTGCTACCCCAAACAGTATTGGAGTTTTGTTATTTATTTATTTATTTAAAAGATTTTATTTATTTATTCCTGAGAGAAACAGAGAGAGAGAGAGATGCAGAGACACAGGCAGAGGGAGAAGCAGGCTCCATTCAGTGAGCCTGATGTGGGACTTGATCCTGGGTCTCCAGGATCACGCCCCTGTCTTGGCTGAAGATGGTCTTGGCTGAAGACGGCACTAAGCCCCTGAGCCATCCAGGCTCCCCATGGAGTTTTGTTTTAAAGAAATGTGAGAAAATGGGAATGATATGCACAGTTGGCAGTTCCTGCCTTAAAGTCATTGTTTACTTTTTTATGATTATGCAAGTTAATTTACTGGAAGGCCAAACAGTATATTTTGAATATATTTTGTTCTTCCTAGAATTATTCATTGCCTCCTTTAAAAAAATTTTCTTAGTTTTCTTATAGCTTTTAGCTTCAAGTTTTCAAATAATGGGTATACCTCATTTTATTGAACTTTGATTTATTGCACTTTGCTGATACTGTTTTTTTTTTTTTTTTTTTTTTTAACAAACTGAAGGTTTGTTGCAACTCTGTGTTGAGCAAGTCTTTTGGCCCCATTTTTTCAACAGCATTTGCTTACATTGTGTCTTTGTGTCACATTTTGGTGACCTTTGCAATATTTCAAACCTTTTCATTACTATTATATTTGTTATCGTGATATTTTTTTAACTGAAAATTTGTAAGAACAGAAGGAATGCAACAAGGATTAGAAGTTTTTTTTTTTTTTTGGATTAGAAGTTTATAATACACATTAAATATTTCTGTCAAAGGTATTTCAGTTTTCAAAAGATGTTTCCCTGATTTCCCTTTTCTATTTTCCTCAGAGCAATAAGCAGTAATTACTACTCTCCTAAGTAGGCTGCCCTGTTGTATTGGACAGAAGTTCTATCTTTATGTTTCAAGTCCTCTTCATCTCCGAAAACCCCCCTTCCTTTCACCATAGTCTCACCACACTTTTTCACAGTAACATTGTACTCTGATAGAATTCCGTTACAGTGATCTTTGATGTTACCATTGTAATTCTTTTGGGGTACCACAAACTACACCTGTATAAGGTGTGAACTTAATTGATAAATGTGTGTATTCTAATTGCTCCACTGACCAGCTGTTACTCTGTTTTCTTCCTCTCTCTGCTTTGGCCTCACTATTCCTGAAATATAAGAATATTGAAATTAGTTACCCTATAGTGGCCTCTATATGTTCAAGTGAAAAGAACCTGTTTCTCATGTTATTCATTTAGTTTTTAGAGAGCACAAGTGTGGAGTGGGGGGAAGGGCAAAGGGACGGAGAATCTTAATCAGGCTCCACATCCAATGCAGAGCCCAGTGTGGGGCTCAGTCTCAAAGATCATGAGATCATGATCTGAGTCGAAATCAAGATTTGGACACTTAAATGCCCTGAGCCCTGATCCACCCAGGTGCCTCCATGTTTCTCAGTTTATTATTAAGATTTTATTATTCATGAAAGACACACACACAGAGAGAGAGAGAGAGAGAGAGAGGCAGAAAGGCACAGGCAGAGGGAGAAACAGGCTCCATGCAGGGAGCCCGACAAGGGCCGAATGCGGTGCTAAACTGCCGAGCCACCTGGGGCTGCCCTGTTTCTCACTTTAAATAAAAAGTTGGAACTGATTAATAAGCTTAGTGAGGAAAGCGTGTCCAAAGCTGAGATAGGCTGAAAGCTGGGTCTTCTGCAGCAGTTAGCCAGAGGAAAGGAAAATTCTTTAAGGAAATTTAAATTGCTCCTGTAGAGAACACACAAATGGTAAGAAAGTGAAGTAATCCTTACTCCTGATAGGGAAAATATTTGAGTGGTATGGATAGAAGATCAGACTTGACACCACGTTCCCTTTAAACCAAAACCTAATCCAGAGCAAAAGCCTAACTCTTTCTAATTCTATGAAGGCTGAGAAAGGTGAGGAAGCTGTAGAAGAGTTTGAAGCTAGCAGAGGTAGTTTCATTAGGTTTAAGGAAAGAAGCTGTTTCTGTAACGTAAAGGTACAAGGTGAAACAGCCCGTGCTGATGTAGAAGCTGTAACCAGTTATTCCAGAAGATCTAGCTAATCATTGAAGGTAGCTACACTAAACAACAGATTGTCAATGTAGACAAAGCAGCCTTCTCTTGGAAGAAGATGCCATCTAGAAATTTATTTATTTTTTATTTTTTTAAAAGGTTTTATTTATTTATTCATGGCACACAAAGAGAGAGAGAGAGAGATGTCGAGACACAGGCAGAGGGAGAAGCAGGCTCCATGCAGGGAGCCTGACATGGGACTTGATCCTGGGATCCCAGGATCAGGCCCTGGGCTGAAGGCAGTGCTAAACTGCTGAGCCACCTGGGCTGCCCCCATCTAGAACTTTAATAGAAGTCCATGCCTGGCTTCAAAGCTTCAGTGGATAGGCTGTCTCTCTTATTAGGCGCTAGTGTAGCTTATGACTTTAAGTTGAAGCCACTGCTCATTGGTCATTAAAAAAATCCTAGGGCCCTTAAGAATCATGCTAATTATACTCTGCCTGTGATCCATAAATGGAAAAACAGAGCCTGGATTATAGCACATTTGTTTAAACAAGACTTAGTGAATATTTAAAACCCATTATTGAGACCCGCTGCTCAGAGAAAAAGATGCCTTCCAAAATATTACTGTTCAGCGGCAATGTGCCTAGTCACCCAAGAGCTCTGATGGAGACATAATGCTTCTTAAGTTTACCTCCCCTTCCCATTTCTATTTTGTGTGCTTTTTTTGGTAGACTATAAATGCAATCTCACAATGTCTTTTAATTTAAAAATTTTTAACAAATATTTTATTTATTTATAAGAGACACACAGAGAGAGGCAGAGACATAGGCAGAGGGAGAAGCAGGCTTCCCTGCTGGAAGCCCAATGTGGGACTCATTCCTGGACCCCAGGATCACAAAGGACCTGAGCCAAAGGCAGAGAGATACTCAAGCACTAAGCCACTCAGGCACCCTCTTTTAATTTAAATTTAATGAAATTATTGAATTCATTGAATTTAGTCCTTCCATTTTTAAGTTCTTTTGTTTGTCCCTTCTGTTTTTTGTTTCTTCTTCCTTTTTTGCCTTCTTTGGATTATTTGAATATTTTTAGTATTCAATTTTGTTGTATCTTCTTTCTTTGTTTTTTTTTTTCGAGTTGCTGTATGGATTATATATACCTACGTTTTACAATGTACTTAGATTTCATGTTTTACCACTTCAAGTAAAACTGTACGCTTCCATTCATACAGTTCCCTATTCCCTCTACCTTTTTTGGTTATGGTTGTCATATGTATTAATTTTCATAGAATGAAATCTCCCCAAACATGCTATAAGTTTTACTTTCAGTAGTAATGCATATTTTATACAATTTAGTAGGAGAAAGTAGTCTTTTATATTTACCCAGGTATTTACCATTCTTTTGCTTGATGTTTCAGATTTCCCTGTGGTTTAATTTCATTGAGGTGAAGAACTCTTAAGTATTTTTTTTTAGGATTTTATTTATTTATTCATGACAGAGAGAGAGAGAGGAAGAGACATAGGCAGAGGGAGAAGCAGGCTCCATGCAGGGAGCCTGATGTGGGACTCGATCCCAGGTCCCCAGGATCACACCCCGGGCTGAAGGCAGCACTAAACCGCTGGGCCACCGGAGCTGCCCACTCTTAAGTATTTTTGTAGATCAAGTCTTCTGGCAATTAATTCTCTTAATTTTCCTGTTTCATAATGTTTTGAGTTGCCTTAAAGGATACTTTCAATGGATTATTGACTTCTGGGTTGATAGCTGTTTTTTTTTTTTTTTTCTTTTTTTCCCAGTACTTTAAATATGTAGTTTAACTGTTTTGTGACTTCCATAGTTTTTGATCCAAGCTCTGCGGTCATTCCACTTATTGTTTTCCTATATGAAATTTATGTTTTTAAAAAATACACCCTCCTTTAAAATTTTAAGAAATTTGAGTCTAGCTTTCAGTGATTTGATTCTGATGGATCTGACCTTGGTTTTATTTAACTGAGATTTTCTAATCTTTAAATCCATTTCTTTGAACAAATTAGGATACTTTCCAGTTGTTACTTTTTCAAATATTTTTTTTGTCATCAGGAACTCTAATTATGTGAATTTTAAATTTTGTCTAGAGGTCCCTGTGTCTCTGTTGATTGTTTCTTTTTAAAGATTTATTTATTATTTAAGAGAGAGTGTGTGTGCAAGTTGGAAGGTGGGGTATAGGGAAAGAGAGAGCGAATCCTCAAGCAGACTCCCCACTGAGTGTGGAATTCCATATGTGGCGCTTGAGCCCACCATGAGATCATGACCTGAGCTGAAGTCAAGTCAGCCACTTAAAACAGCTGAGCCACCCAAGTGCCTCTCTTTTCATTTTTTATAAACTTTTTTCTTTATTTCAGATTAGGTATGTTACTCATCACCTTCAAATGGACTTTTCAGCTGTATATATGCATGTATGTATGTATATATATTTTTCTTGAATTTCTATATATTCTTTCATTTTAAGAGTATTCACCTTATATACTTATGGAGAATAGTTGTACTATGCTAAAGTCTTTGCCTGGTAACTCCAACATTGAATCATCTCAAAGTATTCATCAATTGACTATCTTTTATCTTGGAAATTGTTCAGATTTTTTCTGGTTCTTAGTGTATCAGGTAATTTTTTATTGTATTCTGGAGATTTTGGAATCTTATGAGACTTGTGTCCTGTTAAAATCCATTATATAATAATTTTGTTGTTATTTTAGTAGGAAATTAACCCAGTACTCAAATTCTTTTCGTTTTTTTTTTTTTTTTTTTGGCAGTGGTTCCTACATAAATTCAGTTTCAAAGCCTTTTCTATATAGGCTTTGGGTGTGACTTTGCATGCAGAATTGGTGGGCTAGTTTGAGGCTGATGCTGTGGCTCAATTCTCTCAGTCACTGCTGTGGTTCTTTGTACATATTCTGCACATGCACAGGTT
Organism: Vulpes vulpes; assembly: GCF_048418805.1. Classification (NCBI taxonomy): domain Eukaryota; kingdom Metazoa; phylum Chordata; class Mammalia; order Carnivora; family Canidae; genus Vulpes; species Vulpes vulpes. Next base: position 10,305,681 of record NC_132784.1, on the reverse strand, counting down.
TGGCACAAGGCCAGGACTTAACGCTGATTTATGTTCTCCACGTTTTCTGGCTTCTTCTGGTGGCCACTTTTCATACTCGGGGCAGAAGGATGAAGTTCTTTGTTCTTTTGTGGGTAGTGCAGTCTTTCTGTGTTGGGCAGTCCTATAGGATTGTCTTAGAGTTAGCACTGAGAGAAAAGTGAAAAATTAAAAGCAAACTACTCTTCAAAAAACCCCTTTTTTCTGGTTCTTCTATGCAGAGATGGGTGTTCTCTCTCCTAATTATTAGGAGTTTTAGTTCCTACAGTATCATCACCATGGCCATGCCATTACATGATTGGTGCTGTCCCTGGGGCAAAGCTGGTAGAGAGGAAAAATGTGTCCATCCCCACTCCCCCCCCCCCCCACACACACTCTTCAGTTCACAGGGCTCCTTCTCTGATCATCTTACCAGAAAATTGGGCTTCCCTTGTCCCTTTTGATGCACATCCCTCCTGTGCAGTTCTCTAATTCAACCCATCTTTGAGTCACAGGTGTAAGTAATTAAAATTGAAGGGGGGTAAAAAGAAAACCTGTAAGGTTCACCATACCTCAGATTGTGATTTTGCCTTTCCCCTCTGCCTGCTGTAATTTGCTTTTTGGATTACTCATGTAATTGCTTTATATATTTTTATCTCAAGTCTTGTAATCAGTGAGAAAAGTAGCTTCTAAGCTTCTAGTGTGCTTATTTTATTGGTGTGCACCAAAAATTGAATATGAATCTTTTCTTAGCTACATTATGCTACATCAAGTTTTTCTTTGGTAGTTGTATAGGGTCTTATCTACTTACTTGTTTCTTTGTTTCTTTTTTTTAAAAAAGGTTTAATTTATTCATGAGAGACACACAGAGAGAGGCAGAGACATAGGCAGAGAGAGAAGCAGGCTTCTTGAGGGGAGCCCAGTGTGGCACTCAGTCCTGTGACTCTGGGACCACGCCCTGAGCCCAAGAAAGACGCTTAACCACTGAGCCACCAGGTGTCGCCATACTTGTTTCTATAAAATGACACTTGGCTAACTCTCAGTTTCTCATCTGTAGAAATTTTCCTGCTTTTCAGTATGTTCTCTTGTTTAACCTAGTTACCCATAAATATGCTTTTATTTTTTATTGTTTGAATAATATTTAGGATATGTTTCTTTAGAAACAGATTTCTTTCATATATTCAAATTAATATTTTATTGGACAATTTTATAGCAACATGATTCTTAGTTGTAGCTTTGTATTAATTATCTGCCAGAAAATAGTAATCTTTCAAAATCGTGCTGTATTATTTCCTTAGAACTTTTGGGTCTGTTTTTTGTTTTTTGTCTATAACAATGTGGTAGGACAATTAATCTCTTTTTCATAGAGAATTCAAACCCAGGGAGTTTGTACCTTGCTCATAGTGGTAGACTGCGACCAAAATCCTGGCTCTCTGACTCTTCAAACTGATGATTTTATCTTCCACACCATCTGCTATCAGTTGAGGTTTGTTCCTTTTCTGTATCTTCTGATCAGTGACACAGATTAAAAATACATTAAAAGTTGTGGTCACAAAAGATTGGAGATAAGTAGTCCACCCTGCTGTTTTTCTTATTATTTTTGTATGCATAGGAATTTAATGGTGGGCACCTAGGGAAGGCTTATTAGAAGTTCAGATGCCTATCTGTACACCTCAATTTCATAGGTCTGTTTTGGGGGTCAGAAATCTATATTTTAAAAGATATACAAGATGATTTGGATGCATGTAGTCTCTCTGTCCTTATAGAAAAATGTAGTTGGGAGGGATGGAAGGCTGCCTTGGCCTCATTAACATTCTATAATTAGCCATTATTTGTAGAACACATTTTTCTCTTTGTTCATTGCATATGGTAAATGGAACATAATCAAAATCCATGTTAAATCCCATCTGTATTATACTTAGAGTAGGTTTTCTTTTTTTTTTTTTTTTTAAAGATTTTATTTATTTATTCATGAGAGACACACAGAGAGGCAGAGACATAGGCAGAGGGAGGAGAAGCAGGCTCCATGCAAGAGCCCGATGTAGGACTTGATCCCAGAACTCTGGGATCACATCCTGAGCCAAAGGCAGTTGCTCAACCATTGAGCCACCCAGGCATCCCTAGAGTAGGTTTTCTGTTTAGTATTTTTCTAAAGATGAATGAGAAAGTATAGTTTTACAAGGGTTGTCTTTAGCAAGAGGTTTTGAGCCTATGCATATCTAGTAGTAATTCTCAAATGGGCTGATTTTGTACCTGCTCCCCTTTCCCCAAGGGACTTTGGCAATGTCCAAGCATTCTGGTTGTCACAGTTGGGTAGGAGCTACTGGCATCTAGTGGGTAAACCAGGGATGCAGCTAAACCTTCTGTAATATGCAGGACAGCCCCCCCCCCCCCCCCCCACACACACACCCTGAGAATGATCTGATATAAAATGTCATCTGTTGGCAGCCCAGATGGCTCAGCGGTTTAGCGCCACCTTCAGCCCAGGGTGTGATCCTGGAGATCTGGGATTGAGTCCCACACCGGGCTCCCTGCATGGAGCCTGCTTCTCCCTCTGCCTGTGTCTCTGCCTCTCTCTCTCTCTCTCTCTCTTTCTTTCTCTTTCTCTCTCTCTCGTCTCTGTGTATTCTCATGAATTAATAAGTAAAATCTTTTTTTTATTTTATTTTTTTAAATTAATTTTTATTGGTGTTCAATTTACCAACATACAGAAAAACACCCAGTGCTCATCCCGTCAAGTGTCCGCCTCAGTGCCCGTCACCCATTCCCCTCCAACACCCGCCCTCCTCCCCTTCCACCACCCCTAGTTCGTTTCCCAGAGGTAGGAGTCTTTATGTTCTGTCTCCCTTCCTGATATTTCCCAACATTTCTTTTCCCTTCCTTTATATTCCCTTTCACTATTATTTATATTCCCCAAATGAATGAGAACATACACTGTTTGTCCTTCTCCGATTGACTTATTTCACTCAGCATAATACCCTCCAGTTCCATCCACGTTGAAGCAAATGGTGGGTATTTGTCGTTTCTAATTGCTGAGTAATATTCCATTGTATACATAAACCACATCTTCTTTATCCATTCATCTTTCAATGGACACCGAGGCTCCTTCCACAGTTTGGCTATTATGGCCAATAAGTAAAATCTTTAAAATAAATAAATAATAAATAAAATGTCATCTGTGCCAAAGTTGGTTGGTTGTGAAACTGTGCTCTAAATTAGTGTTACATGAAAAATTTTTGACTAATACATTTATGTTTTTAAAGAATCTTCTTTTTAGTTGCAGTTTTCTACCATTTGGGTGTTTTTACTTTTGAATTTTAAGAGTTAGGAGATTTTGTTTTGTCCCATAGCACACTCCCATACACAAACATTTCTTCTTAAGTTGATAGTTTTTATTGTGCATTTGCATAACAACATTGGATACATGAGAATGACTAAATTAAATCCGACCTGTGTGTAGATGTCTAATCTCCCTGTGAAAAAAATCTATTTTAGTTCACCTTTTAAAGGAAGGCAAAGAAGGAAGGTAGAATGTTTGGGGGATTAATTTTTAAGTAGGGGGGGTTCTACTGTGCAAAGAGTAAAATTTGCAAGTTTTGTGTGCATCAACAAAAAAATACATTGGAGTTCCCACTAGGCCATTTACTTGCTAATTTTCCTTGGTAAAACAAAATTTTCCCAATCTGAATGAATATGAACTGGTGTTTCATTGAGAGTTTTGATAGTCATGTGGAGTAGAAGTAACTTTATTTGAAATACAACATACATAAAATAAAACTCAAATCTTAGGGGAATCTGCTTGGTTTAGTCAGTAAAGCATGTGACTCTTGATCTTGAGATTGTGAGTTTGAGCCCCACATTCGTGAAGCATACAAAAAAAAAGTCTTAAATGTAAGATTGATAAAAATGACAAAGTGAAATCTTCTGTGAAACCACCATTGGATCAAGATATAGAATATTACCAATATGTTAAAAACATTCCTTGTACTTCCTTCTTGTTTTTTACTCCTTGCCCAAGGCGGTTGGTTACCAGACTGACATCTATCACCATAGATTAGTTTTGTTTGTTTTTTAATGTTATTAGAATAAAACATACAATTACTGTTGTTGTAAGTCACAGTATCAGCAGTTTCATATATGGTTCAGCCTAAATATTCCACCCCTTCTGTATGTATAATATTCCATTTCTGGTAGCTGGTCTCCCAAAATAGCCCTGCAGTGAACTTTACAGATAAACTCACAGCATTGCAGAATTCCTCACCCCTGAATTTTGCCTAGCCTTTGCGATTCATTTTTTATCCAAGGCAATAAAGAGACTCTTTGTGATTACCAGTATCATGAAGCCTTCTACCTTCTACCTTCTAGTTGGGTCTCTTAGAACTCACAGTCTTGGAACAGTCTCAGAATCCAGCTGTCATGCTGTGAGAAGTCTATATCATATGGAGAGGCCATTATTTGGAGGCTCTCTCATTATCAGTCCCAGCTGATATTCTGGCCAGCAGTCAGCACCAGTTCCAACAATGTGAGTGAGCCATCTTGTACATCCCGCTACTGTCAAACTTCAGACGAATTTAATAGCTGCCATCTAACTGCAGCCATGAGTAAGAACTACAAGCTGGGCCCATCATCCTACCGGAGCATGAAAGATATTAATACTTCTTAAAAAACATTGTGGTGTGTTTACCATAAAGCAATAGATAGTGAGATATCATTGCATAAGTATTCCAAAATTTATCCATCGCATTGTTTGTGGACTCATGGTTTGTTTACACTGTGGGGCTACTTTGAATACTGCAGCTCTAAACAATTCTTATACATACACACATAAATATATATACTTCTATTGGGCAAATATCTAAAAGTCAAAAGACTGGGTCAGAGTGGTTATGTTTGCATGTACACTTCATCAGCAGTTTATGATCCTCACTAACTCTTGGTATTTTTAAATTTCAACCATTTTGATGCTTGTGTTATAGTACTGTGGTTTTACCTTCTAATGAATTTTTTCAGCACTTAACACAATAACACTAATCCTACTCTTCCAGTGAATAAAAAGGGAAGTAACAGTTCACAACTCATTTTGCAGAATGAGCACAACCTTCATATTAACAGCTAGTCAGATCATTATATAGTAAAGGAGTATAATAGACCAATATAAACAAAACTTATAAAATTTCCACACAAATTATTAGCAAATTAAAAACTATATATGCATATACACAAAATACTCATAAATTTGTTTATACCAAGTTAGGTTAATTTCAGCAATGTAAAATATAATGGAGAAAATCCAAGTGATCAATTCCCCAGTGTATTAAAAAACAAACAAAAATTTAGTAGATTAGAAATAGAATTTACATAAACTGCTAAAAGATATTTACAAATACCTAAGGCATACATCATACCTAGAAATGAAATATTGAAAGTTTTGCCCTAACAGTGGAAACAAGACAAGAATGTTTACAACCTAGGACTTCATTGTGCTTTTGTTGTTGCTGTTTCCTATATACTTATTGATCATGTATGTTTCCAGTTTTTACTCGCACTCTTTTTGTGGTTTGCCAATAATTTTGTTAACTTTTGCTAAAATCTTCATGGGAAAAAGATTTCTCAATTCTTCTTGGTAGGACTTGTCAACTTTTACTGTGTATGGTTTGACAGCTTTATTGAGATGTACTTCACATTTAAACTGTATATAGTTCCTTTTTAATTGTATAATTCAGTGGTTTTTCATTATCGTAATATTTTGAGAATTGTAATATATATAACAAAATTTGCCACTTTAAAGATTTTTGAGTGTACAATTCATTTGCCTTGATTACAGTCGCACTGTTTTGCAGCCATTTGCTACTGTCTGTTTCTTTCTTTAAGATTTTAAAAATTTATTTCTGATATTTCTCAGAGAGAATGGCAGAGACATAGGCAGAAGGAGAATCAGGTTCCATGTGGGGAGCTTGATGCAGGACTCAATCCCAGGATTCTGGGATCATGACTTGAGCTGAAGTCAGACACTCACTCACTGAGGCATCCAGGCATCCTACTAGTCTGTTTATAAAATTTTTTCAGTCACTCCAAACAGAAACTCTGTAATCATTAAGCAGTAGCTTCACATTTCTCCCTAACCCCAAAATTTATGGGTTTGCCTATTATAGATACATAAGAGGAATCTTAGAATATTTTTTTTTATGTATGGTTTGTTTCGTTTAGTTTAAGGTTTCAAGATTCCATGTAGCATGTATCAAAACTTTGTTCCTTTTTTATCTCTGAAAAATACTCAATTGTATAGATTTACCACATTCTGTATATCCGTTCAGCTGTTGATAGAGACTTTGGGTTGTTTACACCTTCTATCTCTTGTGAATAATGCTGCAATGAACATTAGTATACAAGTATCTATTCATGTCCCTGTTTTCAGTTCTGTAAGGTATATACCCAGAAATGTAATTGCTGGATCATGTGAAAATTTTGTTTAGCTTTTGAAGAACTGCAAAATTGTTTTCTAAAATGACTGCACCATTTCATTCTGACCAGCAATGTGCAAGAGTTCCAGTTTCTCCATTTATTTGACAACACTTGTTATTTTCCACTTTAAAAAAATTGTAGCCATCTTAGTAGATGTAAAGTGGTATTTTTTTATTGAGTTTTATCCTGTATTTTTGGAACTACTCTATTTGGTACATAGAAGTTAAGAATTTGTATATTGTTTTGGCAAATTCTACCTTTTATCATTATCTAATATAATGATTTTCTTGATACTTAGTGGTGTTTTCTTAGAATCTATTTTATTTGATATAAGAATTTCTACCAGGTTTCTTTGATTGGTATTTGCCTTTTACTGTCCTTTAACTTTTAATCTTTTCATGAGCTTACTGGGCTTTTGTATATCTTCTTTGTAGAAATGTCTGTGTGAATTCTTTGCTCATTTTATAATTATTTGCCTTTCTATCTCTGAGTTGTAAAAATTCTTTATATGTTTTGGTTTCATGTATCTCATCAGATATAGGTTTTACAAATATTTTCTCTCATGCCATGAGTTGTCTTTTCATTTTGTTAATGATATCACTTTTTGAAATATAAAAGTTTTTGTCTTTAAAATTAAAATTAATTTCATTTTTTTCTTTTGTCACATATGCATTTGATAGGCTATCTAAAATACCATTTTCTTGGCTGTGGTCACAAAGATTTACTTTCTGTGTTTTTTTATAAGCCTTTTTTAGTTGTAAGTATTAATTTTATGCCTATAGTCCATTTGGAGTTCACTTTTTATGGTGAGAGGGAGGAGTCCAATTTCATTCTTTTTCATGTAGGTACCTAGTTTTCCAGACATGATTTTTTAAGTTAAGTTTTAAATTTTAATTCCAGTCTAGTTAACATACATTAGTTTCAGGCATACAGCATAGTGATTCAACAATTCTGTACATTCCCCAGTGCTCATCACACTAAGTATACCTTTTAATTCCCATCACCTGTTTCATCCCCACCCCTACCTCCTTTCTCGTAACTATCAGTTTGTTCTATAAACTTAAGAGTCTGTTTCTTGATTTATGTATCTGTTTCTTTTTTCTCTTTGCTCATTTGTTTCTTAAATTCTATATATGAGTGAAATCATACAGTGTTTGTCTTATTAAAAAAACAATAAGACTGACTTATTTCAGTCAGTCTGACTGACTGCTATCACTTAATATTATATGCTCTAACTCCATGCATGTTGTTGCATATGGCAAGATTTTGTTCCTTTTTCTGGCTAAATAATATTCCATTGTGTATTCCATTTTATATATGTCACCTGTTCTTTATCCACTCATCTATCAGTGGAACTTGGGCTGCTTCCATAATTTGGCCATATAAATAATGCTGCAATAAATACAGGGTTGTGGGCAGCCTCGGTGGCTCAGTGGTTAGGCGCTGCCTTCAGCCCAGGGTGTGATCCTGGAGACCCAGGATCGAGTCCCACATCAGGCTCCCAGCATGGAGCCTGCTTCTCATTCTGCCTGCGTCTCTGCCTCTCTGTCTCTGGTGTCTCATGAATAAATAAATAAAATCTTTAAAAAAAAAATATAGGGTTGTTCATGTATTCTTTTCTGTTTTGAGAGAGAGCAAGAGACTGTTTTTAATTTTAGCCATTCTGTCACCTGTTTTAAATTTAGCCATTCTAATACCTGAGGTGGTATTTCATAGTTTTGATATGCATTCCCCTGATGAGTGATGTTGAGATGTCTTTTGGCCATTGTCTTCTTTTAAGAAATGCCTATTCATGTCTTTTGCCTGTATTTTAATTTGATTATTTGTTTTTTGGCTGTTAAGTTGTATCAGATTTTTATATATTTTGGATACTAATCCTTTATTGGATATGTCATTTGCAAATATGGTCTCCCATTCAGTAGTTTGCCTTTTAATTTTGTTGATTGTCTCTTTTGCTCTACAGAAGCTTTTTATTTGGTTGTAGTCCCAGCAGTTTATTTTTGCTTGTATTTCCCTTGCCTTAGGAGATATATCTAGAAAAATGTTGCTGTGTCTGCTGTCAGAGAAATTGCTATTGTCCTCTCTTTTATGATTTTAGGTCTCACATTTAGGTCTTAATCCATTTTAAGTTTATTTTTTGTGTATGGTGGAAGAACCATGTTCTTCCAATGTTCCAATGTTCATTTTTGAAAGGACAATTCATTCTCATTTGAGTTGTCTTGACCCCCTTGTAACAAACCAGCCCATAGTAAATGTAAGAGTTTATTTTTGGATTCTCAATTTTATATTCTGTTCCAAAGCCTTGCCTTATATGAAAACAACATCACCTTGATTCCATAGTTTCATAATAAGCTTTGAAATTGAGAAATGTGAGTATTTCAACATTTGTTTTTCTTTTTTAAGATTTCTTTTTTAATAAAGATTTTATTTATTTATTCATGAGAGACACACAGAGAGAGGCAGAGACCCAGGCAGAGGGAGAAGCAGGCTCCATGCAGGGAGCCCGATGTGGGACTCGATCCCAGGTCTCCAGGATCCCGCCCTGGGTTGAAGGCAGCACTAAACCACTGAGCCATTGCCCTTAAGATCGTTTTAGTTGCAAATATATTTAGGACTTCTGGGTCCTGGTGGTGGATTGACTCTTTTGTCATTCTATAATGTCAACTTTGTGGTGAATATTTTTTCTCCTAAGTCTGTTATATCTGACACTAATATGGGCATTCCTCCTTTCTTTTGAGTAATGTTTGCATGGTATATCTTTTCCATCATTTACCTTCAACCTATCAGATCTTTATATTTGGCATTTCTTGGATACAGCATATAGTTAGGTCATGTATTTTTTTATCTTCTCTGCCTGCCAGCCTCTCTTTGAGTCCTGGTTGAAAATTGCTTTTTTTAAGAGAAGGGTTTTATGTACTTTTCCAGTAACTTGAGGGCACCATCATGCCAAGATCTCTTGTATTTTTTCACTTGGGGTTCTCTAACCACATTGTAGCATGAATTGTGACCAGACAGGCAAGTTGTACTTTTACTTTTTAATGTTAGTCATGAGTTTCTCATACGTAGCCTTTATTATGTTGAGTCATTTTTTTTCTGTAGCCACTTACCGTTGAGACTTTTTATCATAAGTGAATGTTGAATTTTGTCCAGTGCTTTTTCTGCATCTACTGAGATGTCCATATGATTTTCATCCTTTGTTGGTATATCACTTCAATTGATTTACAGATGTTGTACTATTCTTGCAACCCTGTAATAAATTCCTCTTGGTCCTGGTTATGATCCTTTTAATATATTGTTGAATTCAGGTTGCTGTTATCTTCTGTTGAGGATTTTTGCATCTGTATTCATCACGGGTATCGGCATGTTTGTTTTGTTTGTTTTGGTGGTGTCTTTGTCTGGTTTTGATATTGGGAAATGCTGGCCCCATAAAATGATTTTGGAAGCATTGCTTCCTCATCAGTTTTGTTGAATAATTTGAGAGGGCTAGGTACTGACTCTTTAAAGTCACTAATGAGGCCATCTAGTCCTGGGTGTTAATAAGGTTTTACGAATTTTTTAAGTTACAGATTTAATTTCAACACTTGTAATTAATCTATTCAGATTTTTAATTTCTTTGTGATTTAGTCTTTATAAGTCATGTATTTCTAGGAATTGTATATTTCTTCTAGGTTTTACAATTTATTGGTATATACCTGTTTGTAGTAGTCTGTTATCATCCTTTGTATTTCTGTAGGGTCAATTGTTACTTCATCATTCCTGATTTAATTTATTTGGGCCCTCTCACTCTCTTTTTCTTAAAGGATATTGTTAGAGATTTATTATCTTTTCAAAGAAACTACTGTTAGTTTTGTTGATCTTTTATTTTGTCTTTTGAAGTCTCTGTTTCTGCTCTGATCTTTACTCTTTCTTTCCTTCTGCTAATTTTGAGCTTTGTTCTTTTTCTGGTTGATTTAGCTGTAAGATTAAATTGTATATCTGGGATTTTTCTTGTTTCTTTAGGTAGGCCTGTATCACCCTGAACTTGCCTCTTAGAACAGTTTTTGCTGCATCCCATAGATTTTCCAAAGTTGTTTTTCCATTTTCATTTGTCTCAAGGTATTTTTTTAATTTCCTTTTTGATTGCTTTGTTGACCCATTGCTAGTTTAGTAGCATGTTGTTTATATACATGTTTGTGTTTTTTTCTGTTTTCTTCTTGTAATTGATTTCTAGTTTTATACTGTTGTGGCTAAAAAAGATCCTTGATAAGATTTTAGTCTTTTTAAATTTATTGAGACTTTTTTGTGGGCCAGCATATGATTTATCCTAGAGAATCTTCCATGTGCACTTGAATGTGTGTTCTGCAACTTTTGGATGAAGTGTTCTGTTTGGATGAAGTGTAACTGTATATTTACTGAGTTAATCTGGTCTAATGTGTTTAAGGCCACTTTTAATGGTTTTGTTTTTGGTTGATCAGTCTTTCCATGTAAGTGGGATATTAAAGTTCCCTGCTATTATTGTGTTAGCGTCAATTCCTCCCTTTTTTGTCAATATTTGCTTTTATACATATAGGTGTTCTTATGTTAGTTGAGTAAATATTTATGAATGTTATATTTTCTTTTTGAATTGGCCCCCTTTATAATTATCTAATGCCTTTCTTTGTGTTTTGTTACAGCAAAATTTATGAGGTTTCGTTTTATTTTTTCCACTTTGAATAAGGTATTTCGTATGCTTTTTCTCCTTTATTCTGTTAATGTTAAATTATTAGTTATATGTGTAGCTTTTGTGATATTAAATACTCTACAAAATCTTTGGATCTTTTTTTGTCATCATGCCAAATTCAGTTCGCTAGTATTTGAGATTTTTGCGTCTCTGTTCATTAATGTGATTTGCCTTTATATGTTCTTTGGCTGTTATTTTTCCCTCTTGAATTAGAATCATAAGAGTAATTGAGCAACATTCCCTGCTTTTCTGTTCTTTGGAATAGTTTTGGTAAATGGAGATTATGTATTCTTTAAAGGTTAGAACTCACAGATTTTGTAATGCTATGTATGCTTTTTAGGTGTGAGATTTTAAACAGTGTACTGATTTTCTTTCATTGTTTTAGGTCCATATGCTCTCTGTGATTCTGTTTTGCATCTTTGTTCTTGTTAATTTTTTTTATATCTGTTACTCCTTGTTAGAGGCTTGCATGTTGTTAATTTTTTCAGACCATATATTAGTAATTTAGGGGTATGGTGAAGTATTGATTTGGGTTAAATTTTTTCTTTTCATATGGATATCCGCTCAGCTCCCTGGCATCTTATTGAAAAGAATTTCCTTTCCCCAATGCCCTTTAGTACTTGGAAATAAAGTTTGTATGGGTCTGTTTTCTGGCCTTTTCCTCCTGTTTCTAATGGTCTCTCGATCTATCTTTCCCAGTCCATATTGTCTCTCCATTTTTTAGGTTTTTTGTATAGAGAAAATCCTTTCATATTTTAAATTCTTTTAATCATTACGTTTATAGTCTTTATAGTTCTGTTATTTGAAGGGTTTTAAAAAAGATTTTATTTACTTGATAGCACAAACGGGGAGTGGAAGGCAGAGGGAGAGGGAAAAGCAGTTTCCCCACTCAGCAGGGAGCCTGCTGTGTGACTCAATCTCAGGACCCTGGGATCCTGACCTGAGCTGAAGGCAGATGCTTAACTGACCGAGCTACCCAGGGGTCCCTTATTTGAAGTTTTATAAGGAATGTAATTCGGCTTTCCTGACTTTTGCTCTGATTCCACTGGTGTTCTTTATAATTTGGAATTGTGACCTTTGTCTTCAGGTAAGCATTATCTCTGATATCCTGTGTATTCAGGGTTAAGGATGTGTTCCTTGAGGGATGTTTTGTTATTACCCAGGACTGATATTAGATCACAATGATTCACCTTTGTGAATTTATAAGCAATAGATAGTATAAACTCAAATTTTGACCCATATGAGGGCAGCCTTGTGGTTGTAAATTTTCAGGGGAGACTTCTCTTCATCAGGATCCCAGGTAGAGGGAGCAAAGCTTCTTTTTTATCCTGGGCTAGTGGGAGGATTTTTTCCCCCCTTAGTCTGTCTTTAATTAATAATGTCACCATTCAGGTTTGAAGTTTCATTGGGATAGTTTTAGTCCTGTATCTCACCTTATTTGAGCCCATGTGCTACTCCCCATGTCTTACTTGTGTGTGATAAACTTAGACTGCTTATTCTATGTATATATTTATATATTTATTTATTTTAGAGTTAGAGCATGTATGAACCTCTGAACTTGGGAAGGAGCAGAGAGAGAGACAGAGTGAATCTCAAGCCAACTCCCTGCTAAATGTGGAGCCTGACCTGGGGTTCAATCCCATGACCCCAAGACCCCGACCCAAGTTGAAATGAGGAGTTGGGCGCTCAACCAACTGAGCCTTCCAGGTGTCATGACTGCTTATTCTTTAACATGCACGCTTTCTGTGGCAGTCCTAACACAGCTTTTAAGTTTTCTATTTCCTCTTTTTTCCGTGCTGTAGGCTTCTTTTCAGCCCAGCTATACAGTTAAAAGAATGTTTATTACATTTTTTTCCAGCATCTCCAGTGATTTTGTAGCAGAGTTCTTAGATTATCTACTCTGCCATATTGCTGGAAAGGAAAGTTGATATTTTTAAATGGGTTTTACAAAGTAATTGTGTGTTTTCAGCTTTAAAAAATGTCCTTTTAGATGAGAAGACAAAATATAAATAGTCTTCCATTGTTGATAACAACAAAATAATTATATCAAACAAAGTATTTTTATGGTGATTGTAAGCATAGACTCTTAGACCAGATAATCTGGGGTAGAATGAAAGTTCTGCTACTACCTGTTTGATCTTTAGAAATCTGTGCTCATTTTCTGTGTCTCAGTTTCTTAATCTTAAAGAGTCTTAATTGGACCTACCTCATAGAGTTGTTTTGATAATTAATTGAATAAATACATGTTCACTTACAACAGTGTCTGATATACCAAGTATTCATTAAGTGTTTGCTATTTTTGTTGTTAATTATTACTAACTTTGCTAGTCAAAGATTCTTTCTCTTTATGTAAAACCTTTTCTCTGACTTCTATATAGAAAAAAGAAGGCAGTTTTTTTTTTTTTAAACTGTAGAAGGCGGGCAGCCCCAGTGGCGCAGCGGTTTAGTGCCACCTGCAGCCCAGGGCGTGATCTGGAGACCCTGGATCAAGTCCCACGTCAGGCTCTCTGCATGGAGCCTGCTTCTCCCTCTGCCTGTGTCTCTGCCTCTCTCTCTCTCTGCATCTCTCTCTCTCTCTGCATCTCTATGAATAAATAAATAAAATCTTTAAAAAAAAAATAAAAATAAACTGTAGAAGGCATAGTTTATATTGAGAGTACCATAATATTTGTTTCTCTTCCTTCTGTTTTATAAATTCTTTTTTCGGCAGAAAATAGAAGTTACTGCTACTCGGTTAAGCCCCTACTAAAATGTACATTGTCCATCAGTAAGTTATCTCCTTTTGTTTTCAAAATTATTGTGTTTATGTTATCTCTTAAACTTTGTTGTTGATCTCTCTTCACTTTTTTTTTTCACTTTTTATTTTTTTTTTAAAGATTTCATTTATTTATTCGTGAGAAAGAGAGAGGGGGGCAGAGGCGGAGACACAGGCAGAGGGAAGAGGAAGCAGGCTCCATGTAGGGAACCCGATGTGGGACTCGATCCCGGAACTCTGGGATCATGTCCTGAGCCAAAGGCAGACGGTCAACCACTGAGCCACCCAGGCGTCCCAATCTCTCTTCACTTTAGACTCCTAATGAAATCCTTTCCCACTGTATAGGCTTCATTCAGGGGTATAATCAAAGTCTGTACTTTTAAGAGGGATCTAAAGGGTTTCAGTCACTGTTAAAGAGTCATTTATAGGCCTTTGACTTAAACATTATGAAAATAATTATTTCCTACAGCCTTTCAACGTTTCTTACCTGCCTTACCTGTTACATAATTGTCTTTTTTCTTATGTGAAGATACTCCTCTTTTCCATCTGCAGGAGAGCATCTTTAGAAACAAGGAACCTCAGAGATCATCTAATTTTAATTTAGTCTTTTTCAGACATTTTGAAGTCTCTGCTGTGAAGATGCACATACACACGTATACGTGTGGGTAGGTGAGTGGGTGTAGTGGATCAGTTTCACTTACCGTGATTGAAGCAGGAGGCCTAAATTTGACCTTTCCTTCCTCAGTACATGAACTATAGGCTATCCTCGTAGGTTAGAGTTGATGACACTGGCCTAGGTAGAAACAAAATTCACTCAAGGCTACCTAGTATAATTGGCCAAGTAAGAACTTGGCCTATTTATTATTTCCATTTTACTGTACTATCCTGCAAAATATTTTTCTGTGCTGTAGGTTTTGTCACGCTGCTGCTTGGTGTTTCTTATATAATTGTCTAACACATCTGTCCTTGTGCTTGGCCTGCTAACAGGAATCTCGGTTTTTCCTGGCAGTTGTTATTGACTTAAAGTTCTGGTGATAAACCTAGATAAGTTCTATTAGGAACAATTTCTTCATTTTTAAAGGAACTGTTTCCAATAAGTTAGTTTCTGTGCAGGTGCACTATGCTTTAGAGATTTTTCTCAAATGCTTTGTTGTTTATTGGTCCTCTTATGAGGTCAGAAAAACGGGAAAACCAGGAATACTTGCAAAGGGATTTACAAGCCATATAAACTTAGATTTTTTTCTGTAGGCCCTTTTATCATTCATTTATTCAATTAACCAAATATTTTTTTTAAGATTTTATTTTTATTTATTCACGAGAAACACAGAGATAGGCAGAGGGAGAAGCAGGCTCCCTGCAGGGAGCCCTATATATGGGACTCAATCCCAGGACCCTGGGGATCATGACCTGTGCCAAAGGCAGATGCTCAACCATTGAGCCATCCAGGCACCCCTTACCAAATATTTTTTTTTTATTGCCTTTGGCAGTCAGTGTTCTACTTAATGGGGATTTTGGTACGCGTCAAGATTCTCCATCAGGTGTTTCCTTACTCCTTCTTCTCATATATTTTGCTCCTTTCCTTCTGTTTATTTTGCTCTTTTTCTAGTTTTCTTTAGGAGGGAGTTCAAGCTAATATCAAGTTCTCTATCAGCTGTTTACTTATTCTTTCTTCTGACCCTGGGCATCTCATCTGCTATGGCTTCAATATTTTTTACTTTCTGTGATTGAGTCTAATACTCCCAGCTAGTACATTTCCTTTTTTTCTAATTAAAAATTTAGGTCATAAATTCCATTTTCAGCACTGCTTTAGCTATATTCCACGGTCAGATTTTGATAACATTTTCTTTTTTCCAGTTTATTGTACTTTTTTTATTACCCTGAGTCCTCTTTATCCTGTGGAATATTTAAAAATGTGTTCTTTAATTTCCAAGTGTTTCGTTTCTATTTTTTTCTTCACTTTCTGTTACTGTTTTCTACTCTGATTTCATTATGATTATTAGAGCACTGATTTTAATTTTCAATTTGGTAAGGTTTATTTAATGACCCAGGATATGGCCTGTCTTAAAATGTTTCACAGACAGTTGAGAAGAGTGAGTATTCCGATGCTGAGTCAGGGAATCCTTTGCGTGTCAATGGGTCTGTTAGTTGATGTATTGTTGAGTTCTTCTACATTCTTGCTAATTTTCTATGTAAGAATTCTAGCATTGCTAAATATTTGACATTGCCAGTTATATTTGTGCTTTTTCTATTTTCTAATTTTCTTTCTATTTTTATTTCATTTGTTTTCCAGCTATGTTCTTTTATGCATAAATATTTTGTAATGCCCCTTTTTTTGTACTAGTAAAATTATTTGCTCTCAGATGTACTTTTTAAAATTAATGTTTAGATGGTATATTTTTTCTATCCCCTTGCTTTCAATTTATATGTATCATTATATTTGAAGTTTTAAGTTTTATTTTATTTTATTTTTTTTAAGATTTTATTTATTCATAGAGACAGAGAGAGAGAGAGAGAGAGAAAGAGGCAGAGACACAGGCAGAGGGAGAAGCAGGCTCCATGCAGAGAGCCTGACGTGGGACTCGATCCAGGGTCTCCAGGATCACGCCCTGGGCTGCAGGCGGCGCTAAACTGCTGCGCCACTGGGGCTGCCCAGTTTGTTTTAAATAGTAGGTAGTTAGATCATGGTTTTTTCCTACTGTGTCAACCTCTGCCTTCATTCATCTGTTTAGACTATGTACTTTTATGTAATTATTCAAATGTTAAAACTTAGGTTTGTTCTTTATTACTTGTTTCTTTAATATTTCTAATTTTTTTGCTTCCCTTTCTAATAGATTATGTGAAAATTTTTTAGAATTTCATTTTTATTTAGTGTTTTTGAGAGTATCTTTTGCATAGCTTATTTTGATGGTTGCTCTTATGTTTTATATATACAAATTACAGTAGTATAGTTGATGTTTGGACAAAATGGGTTTAATGGCATGGGTCAATTTATATGCATTTTAAAAATAAATACAGTATAGTATCATAAATGCATTTTCTTTATGGTTGTCTTAATATTTTCTATTCTTTGGTTTATATTATTGTAAGAATATTGTATGTAATACGCAACATACAAAACGTGTTAATTGATGGTTTTGTTATCAGTAAGGCTTCTAGTCATCAGGAGGATATTAGTAGTTAAGATTTTGGAGAGTCAAGAGTTAGTGCAGATTTTCAACTATGGGGCAGAGGGTGGAAGTTGGCAGCCCTAACCCCTGTGTTGTTCAAGAGTCAACTGTATATTGATAACATTTTACTGCTTTGAAGTATGGAAACCTTAACTGCCTTTAGGGCCCTTTACCCCCCACCCCCTTTATACTTGTCTTAATTTCTTTCTCTACATACATTGGGCAGCATGCCAGATAGACTTAAAATGTTTGCTTTTAACCGTCAAATATAATTTAATCCTACAAAGAAGCTTAGGCCTTTATATTTTTTTCCAGTTTTTCCCACTGGGTTGATCTTTTGTTTTTCTAAATTTCTTCATGTTATTGTTTCCTTTCTGGCTGGAGAACTTCTTTTAGGTATTCCTATAGTGATGATCTATTGGTTATAAATTCTCTTAAATTATCCTTTTTCTGAGAAAGTTATTATTTACCCGTCACTCCTATATATATATTCTCTTATATTGAGAGGAACAGTGTGGATAGTTCTTTTCTAGTAGCACCTGGAAAATATTGTGTACAGTTTCCTTATATCTATTCTAATTTGAATTGTCATACCCTATAGGCAAATGTCAAATTCTTTTTCTAGTTGCTTTTAAGATTTTTCCCTTTATTTATTTAAGATTATTTATTTGAGAGAGTGAGTGTGCAAGTGCAGGGAGTAACAGTGTAAAGGACAAGTAGACTCTGCACTGAGTGCAGAGCCCCAGGTTGGGCTTGGTTACATGACCTGAGGTAACAACTAGAGCCAAAACCCAAGTGTCAGATGCCCAACCAGCTGAGCTACCCAGGCATCCCTCTTTTTTTTCTTTTGTTTTTCAAGACTTTGATTATGACATGTCCTGGGGTGTATTTGTTTAGATTCACTTGGATTCTTGAATTTATGTTTTTACTTCTTGCCAAATTGGTGACAGTTTTAGCTACATAAATACTTTGTTATCCTGAAACTCTTTCTCTTCTCTTTTAGGGCCTCTAGGGACAAGACTATTGTATCTTTTTTCATTGCTTCACATGTCTCTGAAGGTCTGGTTATTTTCTTCTTTTCAGTCTACTTTTTTTGGTTAGGTAATTTCTATTCATCTGTCTTGAAATTCATGGTTTCTTTTCTTTCTCATCTTCATTTTTCCACTGAGTATATAAGTCAGTTTTTATTTCTATACTATATTTTTCAGTAATATAATTTTCTTTTGGTTCTTTTGTGTCTCATATTTCTTTGTAAAAATATTATTTTTTTTTGTTTTTTTTAGAATTTTCAATTCTTTTTTTTTTTTTTAATTTTATTTATTCATGAGAGAGACACAGAGAGAGGCAGACACCTGTAAGCGCAGAGAGAGAAGCAGGCTCCATGTAGGAAGCCCAATGTGGGACTTGATCCTGGGACTCAAGGATCACGCCCTGAGCTGAAGGCAGGCGCTCAACTGCTGAGCCACCCAGGTGTCCGTGCAGAAATATTCTAATTAACAATTTTTCTTCTTTAAAAAAAAACTGCATTCATTAATGGCTCATTGAAATGTTCTTATGATGGCTGCTTCAAAATCCTCATCAGAGAATTCCAACATCTGAGTCATGTCCATGTTGGCATCTGTTGAAATGCTTTTTGTCATTGTAGTTGAAATTATATTGGTTCTTTGTATGACAAGTGATTTTAGGTGGTATTTTTGATATTTTGGGCAGTATTTTGTGAGACTCTGGATCATACTCAATCTTCTTTATTTCAGGGAGTCACCTTGGTAGCATATAGGTCCTGACCTGCTTTTCTGGGTTGTAGTTCTAATTTGGTTTCCAGAACCTTTGTATTATTATTTTGTGTATATGTTATCCAGAGACCTATCTGAAAGCTATGCATGTATTCTACTCTGTAGTTGAGTTTTAAAACCTTTTGCTCTGTTAATTTTGGTCACTTTTACATGCAATTCATCATGGGTATCTTTTATTTCAAAATTTAACTGCTCCCTTTTCCTAGTTAACTTCTCTCTAAATTTTCCTTTTCCTTTCTGTTAGAGAGACATCACCTGCTATAGTGAGATGGTGATTATTGAAAGTCTAGGCTTCCTTCTCACCTTCTGCTGTCACTGCTCTAGTAAGGGAAGCCAAACACTGCCTGTTGCCCATTCAGCGAAGTGGAAGTTCAACAGTATACTCCACTTCTGCTGATAGCACCACTAAGGAGTAACTATGTCTTCCAACTTGCTTTTGGTTGTCTTTATAGTCTTTCCACTGGCTCCCAGCTAGTACCAGGAGGCTCGTGGAACTCTAGGCTCCCTACTTTATTTCCATGGCACTACTGGAGATGGGCTCAGTTTTTTTCCATTTGGTTTAGCAGTAGTAGAGTCAGTGCCTGGGTGGCTTAGTTGGTTAAGCACCTGACTTTTGAACACCTGGCTCTGTTCATGGTCTTAGGGTCGTGAGATTGAGCCCTGTGTTGCAGAGTCTGCTTGAGATTAAACCCCTCTCTCTCTGCCCTTCCCCCCATGTGCATGCATACTCTTTTTCCTCTCTCTCACTAATAAATTAATGAAATCTTTAAAAAAATATTTATTTTCTGGTCATTTGGATAGAGAAAGAAGGCTTTTTTGTTTTGGTTTTTTTTTTTTTAATTCTTTAAATTAAAAAAATTTTTTTGGTAGGCTCCATGCCCAGCATGGAGCCCAGCTCAGAGCCCAACATGGGGCTTGAAGTCACAACCCTGAGTCCTGAGATCAAAAGTCAAGATGCTTAACTGATTGAGCCACCCAGGCAGCCTTGAAAGCAGGCTTTTTTTTGGCCTGTTGTCATCAGCACCTCTTAGCATTTCTGCGTTGTAGTATTCCCTAGAACCAAATCTATGATCAAATGGGAGACGGAAACAAAACTGATTACTTAGAGTAGAAAATAACCCATTCATTTGGAGACAAATCCATATATCTGTGGTCAACAGGCATTTGACAAAGTTACCAAGATATATTCAGTGTGGAGAGAATAGTTTCTTCCACAAATGATGCTTGGACAACTTGATACCCACATGCAAAACAATGATGTTGCACCCCTATCTAGGTATATATCTACTGTGTGTAAAAATAAGCTCCAAACAGCTGAAAGAACTACATGTTAAGAGCTAAAACTGTAAAACTTCTAGAAGAAAATACATAGGTAATTCTACATGACCTTGGATTTGGCAAGTAATTTGTAGATATGACACCAAAAGAAATAAAGGAATAAATTTGGCTTCACAAAAAACTAAAACTTTTGTGTATCCAAGTTATATGATCAAGACACCAACAAATGGGAGAAAATATTTGCATTCAGAATGTAAAAAGAACTTAGAGAACTCAACAGCCAAATATCATCAACCCAGTTTTAAAAATGGGCAGAGAGGCTTAGACTTACGACCCAGAGATCAAGAGTTGCATACTCTACTGACTGAGTTAGTCAGGCCCTCCCAAGTCAGACTATTTCTTAAGTGCTGTGTAACCTGTGAAGTCTTATTCCCAATCAAGTCATTGGTATGAAAATAGTTGGCAATTTAATAGAAGGGGACACAAGTTCAGGAGCTTAAAAATCTGAGAATGTATTGCCTGTCAGTGTTGATTTCCTTTTATTTTTCTTCTAGAAACATGATCAGGGGCAAGTTCTGTTGGATATAGTCTTCAAGCATCTTGATTTGACAGAGCGTGACTATTTTGGTTTACAGTTGGCTGATGATTCTACAGACAACCCAGTAAGTTTAAGCTGTTGTCTTTTGTTTCATTTCAGTGTTTCTCTGTTCATAATATAAAGTGCTTTCTAATTCAGAATGTTTACTAATCTGATTAGTGAGATTTTCAAAAAGATTTTAATTAGAATTATTAGAGTTAATTCTTTTGCCTTTGATCCTAATTTTCTTAATGTTTTAATTTGTAAAGATTTTTCCTTAAGGTTTTCATAATTGTAAGTCAGTCTATAAATCTAGTGCTAGTTTCTTTATTTATGTGTCTCAGAAAACTTAGATGTAAATCTAACTCCTGATACTTGACTGAAAGAGAAAATTGGGCATAAAGTTTAAAATATTAATGCAGTATTAAAATATTGAAGGTAAAATATTTTTAAATGTTAATATATCTTAGCCTTACATAAATTAACCTCCATTAAAATGATATGAGTTTTTTGTCATTCATGGCAATCTGTCTCTAACTAAAATTCTTCTTCTTTTTTTTTTTTAAGATTTATTTATTTATGAGAGAGAGAGAGAGAGAGAGAGAGAGAGAGAGAGGCAGAGACACAGGAGGAGGGAGAAGCAGGCCCATGCCGGGAGCTTGATGTGGGACTTGATCCCGGGACTCCAGGATTGCGCCCTGGGCCAAAGGCAGATGTTAAACTGCTGAGCCACCCAGGGATCCCCTCTAACTAAAATTCTTAATTTGTTAAATGTAAATTTTCCATTAGAAAGATTCAAAGGAGACCATCCCAAATGAGATAGAGAGTAAATTTCAGAGCTCTACAGTTCTTAGGCATTAAGTTACTTGTATTGTTACTAATTGTTTAATAGTTGCAGTTCTGATTCTTTTTGTTGGAAAAATAACATAATAGAAAATAGAAGATACCATGTGATGAATAACAGAAATGTTGAATTCTTTGAAAATTTATATGCTTTAAAAGATAGGGTCTTTTACAAAAGAACATGATATTCTTTTGATTAGTACCGGAGAGTGACTGTTTTGAAGGAAACTTTCTGTATATATAGTTTATGAAGTTGGGAGGCTGAACAAATGGTTCTGGATTAGTGCTTTAGAAATTGTTTGTAAGGGCATATTAATAGAATGGCTATAGAAAATACTTTGTGAAAGGTAGTGTTTCTATCTCTTGTCTTATTCTATCACTTTCATAGAATCCTAGGTTTCTGATGAATGGTTAATAGGAAGTAAATAGGAAGTGTTAAATATTACTTTTTTCTTGGTATCATTTACTGGTTTTGTATGAAAAACTATTAGAATAATGTGGATAAAAGAAAGCAAGAGGCAGCTAGTCTCAATGGAAAGAAGTCATTTTGTACTGAACTGAAATAAAAACAAGCTTTCCCTATAAGTTGATGCTTCACCAGAGACTGGAGCTTCTTCTACACAGGCCTAAAGGAGGAGTATTACTTCTTGATAAATAAACAAATGTGAGAAAATGGAAGTGAGTAGAAATGTCAGTAATGTGACCTTTCCCAGAAAGATAAATTGTGAGCCAGGCAAATTCCCCAGAGGTGTCTGCTATACCTCACTGTGTGCAATGTTGAGCTTTTAAAACAACAAAAAAACACACAATTCTTAGATTATCTTGCTGACAGTTCTAGGTCCAACCTTCTAGCTGGAAGTGTGTCTGTAAATTGATCAGAGAAGTGATAAGACAACAAAGGAGAAAGAGCAGCTACTCATTACCGTTGTCTCTGCCACGAGTGTGAAAAACCATCACTTGTGACACAGTATTCTAGAAGGGCTAATATTGAGAACACATATATTATAGGAGATAATAATTCTGTTACATAAGCTTGTATACAGGAAGACATTTTTATTCTAAGGCAGTTACAACAGGATGAATATGGGGAACCAGAGGTATTTTTAGCTGAGTTAATCTTTTTGCAGTCCGCTGCTTTTTCTTATTTTGTCTTACTTTTCTCTAGTGAGCTTTCCTTCCCAAAGATATATTTCTACATCCAAGGGTCCAATTGCTAAGGATCTAAAATAATTCTTCACCAAAATTTAGAATTAAAATTTCAAAGACCCAGAAGAAGCCTTAGAGATTATCTTGTCTGGCATCCTATTTTTCATGAGAAATTATCCAAGTCCAATGAAATAAAACCCAAGCTTCTTGCTGGCATTAATGAAACTAGTCTTGGGTCTCACAACTCCCCCTGCAGGTCGTTTTCACATTACTACAATTTCAGTATTTAAATATTCAGAAGAATCTATGAAATGCCAAAAGGAAGGATGTACAGAGCACAGATGTTTTTAGTAATGCCCTGTTTCTGATTGTTAATATGAAAAAACATCGAGACTTTGGGGATAATTAGTGGATTGACAGAGGGATGCCATTCTGAAAAAGAGAAAGAAGTAAGGGGGTAGCATTTATAAAACATCTATTTTGGACTTGTTTGTAAACCAAATTCTCATAAATAGATGCACAGAACTTATAAAAAATGAACGTGTTGAGGAGAGGAGATATCCATGCAATAAAATTTCCAGCGGCAATCAAAAGGAATTTGATTATGTTCTAGAAGAATTAATTCTTGTCAGTTCTTAGTTCAGAGTTTTTTTCATTTCACAGTTTAGTTAAGATATATTTCTGTGTGTATGTCTATGTATATATGTATACATGTATGGTATATGTTAGGTATATATGTATGTGTCGTGTGTGTGTGTTTATAATAGTTTTAGAGGATCAGGGCTAATATTCTCTTAGGCACATAAACATTGAAATTAATTGGACTTAAAATTGATAAACAAAAAAAAACCTTATGTTTTATTGTGATCTTATGCATAACAAATATGGACTCCTAGTAGGATATCCTTTTCTTCAGAATCTTTCTGGGTGTTGAATTCCAGTACAACAAACAAAATCAATTAAAAACTTTGACTTTTCAAAATTTCTTCTGTTTTTATTAATACCTATGTATCACAGCTTTAGCTCATAGCATATAACGTATGGTTTTATAGTAGTATTCAGTGAATGTTTATTGAGGGAGCAAAATAATAATGTGGTTACAATTCATTATGCATAATTTCTCTCTTTTTAAAAAAGATTTTATTTATTTACTTGAGAGCAAGGTAGAGCATTAGAGAACATGAGCTGGGCTGGGGAAGAGGCAGATGGAGAGGGAAAGGCAGAGTATCTGCTCAGCAGGGAACCTGACCATGGGCTCAATCCCAGGACCCTAAAGATTATGACCTGAGCTGAAGACAGATGCTAAACCTACTGAGCCACCCAGGCCCTCTCATAATTTCTTAATAAACACCTACAGATGGCTCTTCCTTATTGGCTATTATCATTGCAATAATCATTGGAACCCTCTAATTATATTATTCATGTGCGTTTACTTTTTTATTTTTTTGGTTTTTGTCCCTAAAGTGAAGTAGTGTCATTCAGTGTGGGACAGAGCTTAGATTATCAACTACTGTTGACTTGTTCTTTCTTTTTAAAAAATATATATTTTATTTATTTACTCTTGGGAGACACAGAGAAATAGAGGCAAAGACATAGGCAGAGGGAGAAGCAGGCTCCCTCTGGGGAGACTGGTGCAGGACTTGATTCCAGGACCCCAGGATCACGACCTGAGCCAAAGGCAGATGTCTACCACTAAGCCCACCCAGGTGCCCCATTGACTTGTTCTTTCTGCCTCAGAAGGATGACTTCTGATACTTTGTGTTGTGGTTATGATCTTTTACTGTTTCCTGCTGTTTCCATATTCCCTAATCTTGTGGCTTTCAAACCTAACTTACATCAGAATCACCTGGATACTTCTTAAAATACAGATTTCTGGGCTCTAAGAGTTTCTGATTCAGAAAGTCTGGTGTGAAGCTCAATAACTTGCAGTGCAGACAAGTTCCCTTTATGATAATGCTGCTAGTCCAGGGAACCATGTCTTGAAAATTACTGCTCTAACCCAATAGGCTAAGATTAATGAAATAAGAAATAATTACGTTTCAACATTATTAGATGCAACAAATAATAATATAAGTACAGAATATTTTATTATTTTTTAAAGATTTTATTTATTCGCGAGAGACCCAGAGAGAGAGAGAGAGAAGCAGAGACAAAGGCAGAAGGAGAAGCAGGCCCCTCAAAGGGAGCCCAATACGGGACTCCATCCTGGGATTGCAGGATCATGCTCTGAGCTGAAGGCAGACGCCCAACCAGTGAGCCATCCAGGCGCCCCAGCACATTTTAGGCGCCTCAGAATGTTTTAATAATAACACAGCAGGTTTTATCAGGCAATTGTGTAACTTCCTTTTTTTTTTAAATACTACATTTTATAAGGTAAAAATTAACTTGCATATATGAGACATTTTGAAGATTTAATAATAGACTCTACAAAGTGAAAAAAATGAACAGTTAATTTTGAGAAGATACAAACAGAGCTCCAGGCCTAAATTGAAACTCCTTCAGTATTTGATAGAATTGATGATGAAATACTCATCCCTAATAGCTATCTCTTATTTTTTTTATTGAGATATGATTGACATGTAACATAATATTAGTTTCAGTGGTGTAGAACATAATGACTTTATATTTGTGTATATTATGAAATTATTACCGCAGTTAAGTATGGTTAACATCTATCACCATACTATTACAAATTTTATACTTGTGATGAACTTTTAAAATCTATTCTCTTAGCAACTTTCAAATATACAGTATATTAACTGTCATTAATATAAAACGGTAACTATAGTCAGTATGCCATACATTACATTCTCTAGGACTTCCAGTTATAAAATAACTGGAAATACGTACGGTTTGACTCCCTTTACCATTTCATCCATGCACTACGTGCCACCCATGGCAGCCACCTATCTGTTCAAGAATTCAGCATTTTGGTTGGGTTTGTGTTTGTGTTTTGTGTTTTTAGGTTCCCAGAAGTGAAATCATAATGGTATTTGTTTTCTCTGTCTGGTTCATTTTCTTTAGCATAATATCCTCAGAAGTCCATACAAGTGGTCACAAATGGCAAGATACTCTTCTTTATTATGGTTTGGTAATATTCCTCTGTGTGTGTGTGTGTGTGTGTGTGTGTGTGTGTGTGCATGTGCATATACACATCCTATCTTTTTGTCCATTCATCCAGCAGTGGACACTTAGGTTACTTCCGTATCTTGGCTGTTGTAAAATAATGCTTCAGTGAATACTAGGATGCAGATATCTTTTCAAGTTAGTGTTTAGGGGGCACCTGGGTGGCTCAGTGTTTGAGCATCTGTCTCTGGCTCAAGTCAGAATTGTGGATCGTGGAATTGTGGCCTGCATCAGGCTTCCTGCATAGAACCTGCTTCTCCCTCTGCCTAAGTCTGTGCCTCTGTCTCTCATGAATAAATAATTAAAATCTTAAAAAAAAAAAACAGTTAGTGTTTGGTTTCCTTTGGATAAGTATCAGAGTGGAATTGCTTGATCATATAGAAATTCTATTTTTAATTTTTTTCAGGCATCTCCATACTGTTTTACATAATGGCTGCAGCAGTTAACATTCCCACTAACAGTGCACAAGTGTTATCCTTTATCTCCACATCCTCACCAACACTTGGTATTTCTTGTTTAAGCCAATGTTTTCTTATTAAGTTTCTGTCTACATGATCTGCTTACTTGATAATATAGTTGGATATTGAAGTCCCCTAATATCATTGTATTGTCTATTTCTTCCTTTAAGTCTGTTAATGCTTGCTTTATATGTTTATGTGCTTTGTGTTAGGTGCATAAATATTTACAAATTTTATACCCTGTTAGATTGACCCCTTATTCATTATATAATAACTATGTCTCTTATGGAAATCTTTGTCTTAAAGTATTTTGTCTTATATAAGTATAGCTACCCAGGTTTCTTTCGGTTTCCATTTTGCATGTGTTGTGGTTTGAAGGTGGGGTTCAGAACTTATGGTCAAGAAAGAATTCTTAGACATCTTTGGTGCAAGGTGGTTTTTATCGAAGCCCAGGGACAGGACCAGTGTGCAGAAATAGCTGTTGCCCTATTTCTGCCCTGAGATATTGAGGAGCAACTTAATATATTTTTAAATTGGGGGAAGTAAAGATTAAGGGAAGTTTCCAAAAGGACTTTCATATGCTAACGAAGACTCACAGGATGCTGGAGGCCTAGGTTTTGTCAAGCTTAGGTTGTTTTTCCCTCTAGCAAAGCGTTAAGCATTAAGACAGTTGCAAATTTCCTGGTCATACTATGTGGTCCTCAAGTATTTGTCAATGGGCTGCAGGGTATAAGAAAATTTAATTTTATATGCATTTCCTTCTGCTTTTGTTCCCAACATCAATGGAATATTTTTTTCCATGCCTTCATCTTTAGTCTATGTATCCTTCCCTATGAAGCAAGTCTCTTGTAGGTAGCATATAGATGGGTCTTATTTTCTTTCTTTGCAATTTGATGATTTTTGTAGTGGTATGGTTAGATTCCTTTCTCTTTATTTTTATATATCGACTATAGGTTTTGCTATGTAGTTATCATGAAGCTTACATAA
Source organism: Vulpes vulpes (assembly GCF_048418805.1). Classification (NCBI taxonomy): domain Eukaryota; kingdom Metazoa; phylum Chordata; class Mammalia; order Carnivora; family Canidae; genus Vulpes; species Vulpes vulpes. The sequence continues at coordinate 10,278,393 of NC_132784.1, read as the reverse complement.
AGCAACTTATCCTTATAAGTGTTTTAAGTTGATAACAGTTTACATGTTTTTAACTTGTGTATCCAGTAACAAATTACTGATTATAGTTATTTTTATTAGTTCTATCTTTTAACCTTTATACTAGCTTAATATGTAATTAATCACCACCTTTACAACGTTAGATTATTCTGAATTTTACTGCATATTTACTTTTACCAGTGAGATTTATACTTTCCTATTTTCTTGTTGCTAATTAGTACCCTTTCATTTCAGTTTAAAGAAGTACCTTTAACATTTATCTTAAGGCTAGTCCAGTGGTGATGAACTAAAGTAGCTTTTGCTTGTCTGGATAACGCTTGATCACTCTTTCAATTCTGAAGGCAGTTCTGCATTCAGAGTATTTTTGGTTGTCAGTTTCATTCAGCAGTTTGACTATGCCCTCGTCTTCTGGCCTGCAAAGTTTCTGCTAAAAAATCTGACAATTTTACTAGATTTCCTTTGTATGTAACAAGTTGTTTTTTTCTTGCTGCTTTTAAGATTCTCTCCTTGAAAAAAAAAAATGTGGCCTGCAGTGGGTCTCTTTAGGTTCCTCTTATTTGGAACTCTGATTTTTTTGGATCTGGCTGTCTATTTCCTTCCCTGGGTTAGGATAGCTTTCAGTCATTATTTCTTCAAATAAGTTTTCTTCTCCTTTCTGTCTCTTTTCTACTGTGGGAGCCCTATGGAATGAATACTGAACGGCTAGAGGTTGTCCCATAAGTCCTTTAAGCTATCTTTCTTCTGTTTCATCTAAATCTGATGTTGATATTGTATTAGGCCAAAAAAAAAAATCTGCTCTCGAACCATTCTAATGTATGTTTCAGTTCAGCTATTGTGTTCTTCAGTTCTGTGATTTCCTTTTGGTAATTTATTATAAATTCTGTGTCTGTTGAAATTCTCACTGTGTTCGTTAGTTTTTCTAACCTAGGTGAGTAACTATGAGTATTACTTTTACTCTTTATGAGGTAAATCACTTATCTTCATTTCATGAAGTTCTTTTTCTGAAGCTTTCTCTTGTTCTTTTGTTTAGAAGTATTCCTCTGCTTTTTCATCTTGCTTAACTTTCTATGTTGTTTTTTTTTTTTTAAAGTACAAAAATTTCTTTTAAAGATTTTATTTCAGAGAGAGAAAAAAGCAAGTGTAAGCATGAGCAGGGGGAGGGACAGAGGGGAAAAGCAGACTTCCAGGCAGCCCAGGTGGCTCAGGGGTTTTGTGCCGCCTTCAGCCCAGGGTGTGATCCTGGAGTCCCAGGATGGAGTCCCACATTGGGCTCCCTGCAGGGAGCCTGCTTTTCCCTCTGCCTGTGTCTCTGCTTTTCTCTCTCTCTCTCTCTCTGTTGCATGAATAAATAAATAAAATCTTTAGAAGAGCAGACTTCCTGCTGAGCAGGGAGCACAACACAGGGTTCCAACCCAGGACTCTGGGATCATGACCTGAGCCAAAGGCAGATACTTAACCAAGTGAGCCACCCAGGCACCCCTCTGTGTTGCTTTCTGTGCATTATGTAAAACAGCCACCTCTCCCAGTCTCGAAGAAATGGCCTTGTGTTGAACCTTATCATTTACCTCTACCCTAGCTTATGATTTTCCAAGCAGCCTATTTTGTTTTTAGTATCTCCCAGTAGTTAAAGGTGTGCCCAAGATCTTTCAGTGTCTCAGTCAGCACCTAGATTTGAGCTGAGTGGAAGCTAGACCCTCCGAAGCAGCTTTTAAAATATGCAACTGTACCTCTTTTAGGGAATTACTGGGACATGGGCTTTGTTCACTTCCTCAGTGCTGAGCTCTGGGGTGAGCCCTCACTTAAGAACTATTTTTTTTGTTTGCTGCTGTCCTCCTTGAATCTATGAACACAAGCTCTGCGGGCCATCAGAGCCAAGCCATAAAAGGGTGTGTCCTCTGGGTAGCTGAAACAAAAACAAGGCACCAGACACAAGTTCCTTTCTTAGCAACACCAACAACCTGAGTGGGGCAAGAGAGTATAAAGAAGGCACCATCTTGGGGATCCCTGGGTGGCTCAGCTGTTTAACGCCTACCTTTGGCCCAGGGTGTGATCCTGGAGACCCGGGATCGAGTCCCACATCGGGCTCCCTGCATGGAGCCTGCGTCTCCCTCTGCCTGTGTCTCTCTCTCTCTCTCTCTGTATCTCTCATGAATAAACAAAATCTTAAAAAAAAAAAAAAGAAGAAGAAGGCACCATCTTCCTTCCCTAGAGAGTGCCTAAGTAAATTCTTGTATGTGTGCCAAACTGGAAGCCTACCCCTCAGGCTAAATCTTCAACACAAGCAAATAGGCCTCTTTCACGTAAAGACTAGGGGTGTGTTTCATTCTCCCATCTCTGCATTCTACTGTGGGGTGGTAGCCAGCCTAGAACTGTTTCTCCATTTGTCATTAGTCCCACTGGACCCATGAACAGAAGCTGTGGTGGGCTCTAGAGCCAGATAATCAAGGAGTATTCCCTGGGCAGCAGTCATAAAACCTAGGGCACCAGATATACATAAAAGCTGTCTTCTGGAAGACACTGGTTGTCTGGAGCATGGCAGAGGGAGCACTTAAAGATATTACCTGCCCTCTGAGGTCTCTTGAGAGGATTACAGTCAGCTCTTAGGTATGTGTTTAGGTATTTATTTTTAAAGATTTTATTATATATATAGAGAAAGTATAAGTGGGGGAAACTTTTTGGGGGGGGAGGGAATTGAGGTAGAATCTGCTGAGCACGAGCCCAAGGTGGGGCTTGATCCCACAGCTAAGATTGTGTCCTGAGCTGAAACCAGGAGACGGACACTCAAGTGCCTGAGCCACTAAGACACCCCTAGACGTGATTGAAAGCCTGTTACTCTGACTACAGCTATAAGAAAAGCTAATAGGGGGACGCCTGGGTGACTCAGTGGTTGAACGTCTGCCTTTGGCTCAGGGTGTGATCCCGGAGTCCCAGGATTGAGTCCCACATCGGATCTCCTGCAGGGAACCTGCTTCTCCCTCTGTCTGTGTCTCTGCCTTTCTGTCTCTCATGAATAAATAAATAAAATCTTAAAAAAAAAGAAAAGAAAAGAAACCTCCTTCACAGAAGAACTGGGTACCTCAACCTCTTGTTTCTCTCCCACCCTGTGGTTGGTAGGTGGTTAAAAACTCTCTTCACTTGGTAGAGTCCTGTGGTGGGACCTAGTGCCAGTGGTCACCAGAGCCAAGCAATCTTTTAGGTGTCTCCTGGGCAGCAGTTGAAAAAATCAGGGTGCCAGACAAGGAATATGTAAGTTCCTTTCCAAAAGATACCAGTGATGTGGAGTGAGGCAGAGGGAAAGTGCAAAGATGGCACCTGCTGGTCTCCATCTTCGGAGAGTGTTTCATTAGGTGCCCCAGATGTATATTAAATTAGATTTCTTCCCTTTAGGCCCATCCTTTAAGATAAGCAATTAAGTCTCTCTTGCAGAAAGTCTGGGCACTTTTAAGTTGGCTGCCTCTACTCTCCCCTGGGGTCGGTGAGTTTGCATTAAGCCTTTAAGAACTGTTTCTCAGTTTACTCCAGTCTTGGGAGTCTTGTGGTCACAGGCTCTACTTGATTTTCAAAGCTGGAGGTTTTGGGCAGTCATCTGTCAGGTGCAGGTGTTAAAAGTTGGAGCGTCAGATGTGTGGTTCAAACCCTTTGCTCTTCAGGGAGAAGCTTGGGATTGTGAGTTCCCTCCTCATTATGGGTTACCATGATGGGGGTAAGGTTTATGGTGAGATTGTGTCTTGGCCTGTCCTTCCGACTTGGACGTGAGTTTTTTCTCTTTCACCCAATGGGAGGAAGTCACTCATCTAGTTTGGGGGTTCCATATGTAGTTTTTAGATTCAGTGTGTCCATGGGATGAGGTGATTTTAGGGTTCTCCTATATTGCTATCTTGAACCAAAACCTCCCTATTAGCTATTAATACTTGATAGGTATTAATCACTTTTAATAAGGTACTACATTTTAAATTCATATATATTTCATTAGAAACAATGAAAACTCTTATCTCTGATACAGCATATTCAATCAGTAGAGCAATTTTAGGCATAGCAGATTATGGTGTCTTACTATAGATAATGACATAATTTTAGTGCTCATTTATATAGGAACAAAATTAGAGGGATTACAATACTTGTTTCTAAGATGTAGTAAAAAAGGAAAAAAAATGTGCTGTGAGCAGTTCCACTCCCAATATGTACCCAGACATGAAAACATGTCCACACACAAAAGTTAGTACTTAGATGTTCTTAGCAGCATTATTCATGATAGCTGAAAAGTGGAAACACTTGTGTCTACCATCTGATGAGTGCATAAACCAAGTTGTATATTTGTACAATAGAATATAATTTATCATTTACAGTAGAATATAATTTATCAATTAAAAGGAATTACATATCTCTTTATACCTAATAGGATGGGTGTACTTAAAAAGACAACAGCAAGTATTGATGAGGATACAAAGAAATTGGAACCCTTTGACATAGATCATGGAAATGTGATATATTGCAGGCCACTATGGATATAAATTGGGCAGTTCCTTAAAAGGTTAAATATAGAATTAAATATAGAATTATCAGGGGGATCCCTGGGTGGCGCAGCGGTTTAGCACCTGCCTGCGGCCCAGGGCGTGATCTTGGAGACCCGGGATCGAGTCCCACGTCGGGCTCCCGGTGCATGGAGCCTGCTTCTCCCTCTGCCTGTGTCTCTGCCCCTCTCTCTCTCTCTCTCTGTGTGTGACTATCATAAATAAATTTAAAAAAAATAAAAAATAAATAAAAATAAATATAGAATTATCATAATACCAATCCTAGACATACACTGGAGAGAATTGATTGTCACATGTTCACACAAAATTGTTCATAGCAGTGTAATTCACGAGAGCATAAAGGTAGAAAAGGCCTAAATGTCAGCTATAAAATGGAATGAGGTACTGTTAAATGCCACAACATGGATAAACCTTGAAAACATTATACTAAAGGAAAGAAGCTAGACACACAAGACCACGTGTTGTATGATTACATTCATATGAAATGTCCAAAATAATAAAATCCATAGAGACAGTTAAGTACTTGCTAGGGGCTGTGGGTAGGAGGTCATTGAGACCGACTGCTAATAGGTATGGAATTTCTTTGGGGTGATGCAAGTATTATTTAGTATTGGTGGTTATACAACATAGTGAATACCCTCAAGTACACTGAAGTATACATTTTTTAAATGGTGAATTTTATATTGTGTGAAATATATCTCAGTAAGTAATTCTGCATAAAATAATGCTAGGTATCTGGTCAATTACATTTTATATTTGATAAATATTGCCAAGTTGTCCTACATTGAGATGGTATAATTTTTATTCTCATCAGCTATGTACATGTGCCTGTTTCCACATTCTGGGAGCCATTGTGGTATGGCATTAAATTTTTAATCTTTGCCAGTGTGTTAATGCTGAAAAATGAAAATCTAATGTGGGTTACTTCTATATTTCTCTAATTATGATCAAGAGAGAATATTTTATCTTAAATATTATGTATATTTCCTGTGAATTTTCTGTTCTTACTCATTATCCATATTTCTATTAGTGTTGGTTTTTTTCTTATTTGTAGAATTTATTTTTTTTAAAGATTGTGTTTATTTGAGAGAAACAAAGAAAGCATGAGCAGGGGTAGGGGCAGAAGGAGCTGATCAGGGAGTCTGATAGAGAACTGGATCTTAGGACGCTGGGATCAAAGGTAGATAGATGCTTAACTGAGACACCCGGGCACCCCTATAGGACTTCTCTATATGTTCTCTGTTTTCCCACTTTTTCTTTTGACTTGATGATGTGTTTTTACTAGGAACAGTATCTTTAGTGTCCAGTAGTACTGATTGTAACATTGTTTCATCTTCATGGTCTAAGCCAAGCTAAATCCTATCTCATTGACGTTATTGATGAGTTGATTAAATTTCCCAGGACTTGTTATTGTACTCCTTCTAAGCTTTGTCAGCTTAATACATCTACATCTTAATACATCTAGTACATCTTAATACATCTTAATTTAATACATCTATATGTATGTAAATGTGTTTATATTTCTGATACTGTTTTAGAATATTTTAAGGGAGAACTGAATGTGGAAGACAGGCTTTAAATAGATTACCCAAGCCCAAATTTTGAGTATAGACAAACATTAAGATGAAGGTAATTTATGACTTTGTCTAGAAAACATGAAGAATGAAATCACCTTAATATATAGATGGTTTGGAAGGTGGATAAATGGGTGGATATACAGGCGAAACAAATTTGCGAAGTAAGGGTGAAAACTGATTATTGATGCAGAAACTGATTCCCCTCGCCCATGCCAGCTGTTGAGCCATTTAGCAGGTTTAGTCAGTCCTTCACCAAATTTTTTTTTTAAGGTTTTATTTATTTATTTGACAGAGCACAAGCTGGGGCGAGTGGCAGATGGAGAGAGTGGGAGAAACAGGCTCCTCACTGTGCGGGGAGCCCAACATGGGGCTCAATCCCAGGACCCTGATATCATGACCTGAGCTGAAGCACTTAACTGACAGCCACTCAGGCACACCACCAAATTTTTTAGTACAAATTATATGCCATGCCCTATGCATAGGTGCTTACTCTCTGCTTTGAACGAATCAGATTTTATCCTTTAACCTCATGGAATTCATCATCTAATGAAAGAGATGGCAATAAAAAGGGCAAATAAACATTATGATTAAGAAAATGTTATGAGGGACACCTGAGTGGCTCAGTGGTTGAGCACCTGCCTTTGCATCAGGTTGTGATTCTGTGATCCTGCATTGGAGTCCCACATCAGGCTCCCCACAGGGAACTTGATTCTCCCATTTTCTTTATGTCTGCCTCTCTTTCTGTGTCTCTCACGAATAAATAAATAAATAAAATCTTAAAAAAAAAGAAAGAAAATGTTACATAAGAAATTAATATTCCTTACCCACTCATAGAAAATAACCAAGGAAATAGGAGGTTTGTGACATACTTTTGGTAATCAGTGAAGTCCTTTCCAAGGAGGTAGCATTTAAGCTGAGACTTAGAAGTTAATAAGAATCAGCCATGGGAAATTAGGAGAAGGACATCCTATGCATGAGGAATCTTCTAATTGAAGACCCTAACTTGGCATCTATGAGAAACAGACAAGAGGCAGTTGTGGCTGGTGTTTAGTAATTTGAGGTAAGAAGTGATTATGCAAGCCCTAGTAGGGGCTTTGGACCTTGTGTTGAGAAAGAGCTTTAAGCAAAGGAGTAATGTGTTCTGAAAGAGGAATCTAGCTTTGGAATGGAAAATAAAGAAGAACGAGGTAAGAAAAGAAGCAAGGACAACAATTAAGAGGCAATAGCTAGGGGCTCCTGGGTGGTGCTGTAGTTTATGCGCCTAACTCTTGGTTTCAGCTCTGGTTGTGATCATGGGTCATGGGATTGAACCCATGGGAACCCATGGGAATCTCTCTCCCAGCCTTCCTTTCCTTCTCCCTGCTGCGTGCACATGTGCACTGTTTTCTCTGTGTCTAAAGTAAATCATCTTTTTTTGTTATTTTTAAATAAGCTATGGCCAGAGCTATCTCAGACATAAAGATGATGGCAGAATGGATAGAGAAGATCTGTTAAATTCAAAGTATATTTGAAAGGTAAGGGGATCCCTGGGTGGCGCAGCGGTTTGGTGCCTGCCTTTGGCCCAGGGCGCGATCCTGCAGACTCGGGATCGAATCCCACGTCGGGCTCCCGGTGCATGGAGCCTGCTTCTCCCTCTGCCTGTGTCTCTGCCTCTCTCTCTCTCTCTCTCTCTCTCTCTCTCTCTCTCTCTCTCACTGTGTGCCTATCATAAATAAATTAAAAAAAAATTTGGAAAGGTAGAATTAGCTGGATTTGATGTGTTGGATGTTGTGGATAATGAAAAGGAAAGACTTATGAATTACTCTTAGCCATTTGTTATTAAAATCTATGTGCTCTGCTTGGAATCAAGTATGGGTAGTAGAGTATGGTTATACATAATGATAGATAAGTTGATATTTATGTAGTGCTTTCAAACTACTGCCACATCTAATACACATTTTGGGTTCTTTAATTTTTTTAACTGAAACATGTTGGCAGTCTGAATTTAGCTATAGTTTTCCTTAAGTAGAGCTTAATTGGCATTCAGAAGTATTGAGACTACTTAAAATTCTCACACCTTTTAGTACTTCCCCAAACTAAACATTATCTCTTACAAAATCAGAGTGGAGATTTTTTGGGGGGAAGGGGAGATATTTTTATTTTTTAAGGAATAGGGTAGAAGTTAGAAAATTTTTCTTAAGATTTGGGATGATTAGGTGGCATAGTTGGTTGAACATCTGACTCTTGATCTCAGCTCAGGTCTTAATCTCAGGGTTGTGAGTTCAAGCCGTGCATTGGGCTCCATTTTGGTTGTGGAGCCTACTTTTTAAAAAGTGAAAAAAAATTTTTTTTCTTAGGAGTGTATTTTCTTTTTTTTTTTTTTTTAATTTTTATTTATTTATGATAGTCACAGAGAGAGAGATAGGCAGAGACACAGGCAGAGGGAGAAGCAGGTTCCATGCACCGGGAGCCCGACGTGGGATTCCATCCCGGGTCTCCAGGATCGCGCCCTGGGCCAAAGGCAGGCGCTAAACCGCTGCGCCACCCAGGGATCCCAGGAGTGTATTTTCTTGATGTGTAGTTAGATTTTGTCTGAATGAAAATATAAGGTCAACTATATTTTTATGAAAGATGTCAAGAATTTTAAAAACTTGCCACACTGTTATATAATATATTAACAGAAATCACTTTAGATTGCTATTTAGGATTTTTCCTTCTGGAATAGAGTTTATTGCATACTATAGAATTTCATGGGAAATTTAAATAAAAAATTTAGAGTTCCCACAAATACATTCAATACTTTCTAGTAGAATTTTATTAACTTAATATGAATATCTGTAAATTGATTATTTTTTCCTAGACTGTTTTCAAACTGCAGTTTTTAGTATTGATCTTAAAATGTTATAGATTTATAAGCATTGATGTATTAGTTCATCAAGGAAAAAAGAAATCAGTCTTATTTATTTATTTTTCAGAGGTGGCTGGATCCAAACAAACCAATAAGGAAGCAGCTAAAGAGTGAGCATATACACTTACTTGACATTTTGCAACTATACTTTATAAGATAAAGGATTAATATAATCTGATTAATTAGAACTGCTCTTATTAATTCTAGGAGGATCTCCTTACAGTTTGAACTTTAGAGTCAAATTTTTTGTAAGTGACCCCAACAAGTTACAAGAAGAATACACAAGGTGGGTTTATGGAGCATATTCCTGAAAATATTGTCAAAACTATGAAATTTTGAAAAATTTTTTTGAAATTTTGAAATTATTTAGGCAGAAAAAAATTATCATGGTGTAATTCTGAGATTCCCAGCCATCACATGGAATGGGTTATAGATCTTTTATGTTTCCTTCCCTCTTGGATGGCTGGGAGGGCTTTCGGAGATTGGAGGTCCAGGGCCACCCCATGTATCCACAAGCAGCCTTTTGAACCGTATCAAATCAGAATTTTCTACTTGTAAAAAAAAAATGGTTAAGAATCACTGGTATAACTAGTTGAGGCAATCAGATGATATTGTAATTGTATCCAAGTGATGCTGCATAGTGAGAATTGTGTCTGCTGGTTTTTTGTTCATGTAAAAGCATATTTATATATATTTTTTATTTCCATTGAGGAGAACATAGAATTTGGAAAATATATAACCATTATGTGAGGAGTAATGGTCAACAGGTACTTTTTTTTCCCTATGAAAATGCAATCTGTAGTTCCCTTTTGCTAAGATTCAAATTCTTTTTTTTCTTTTTCTCCTCCACTCTCACCGTTTTCCTTAAGAGTATAATTAACATATAGTGTTGTGAGTTTCAGGTAAGCAGGTGCCTTTTTATAAAAAATTGTTGGCAGGGAGTACACTAGCACATTCAGTTCTTTAAGTGCTAACTTTATTGGCAATTTTAAATCTGATCTTAAGACAGAATCGAATTTTGTTGTCACTTCTTGACAAAGTATACACAAGAATGACCCAGATGAGCATTTTGAAAGTATATGAATGTTAGGTTTGCTATTTAAGGTAGAAATAGTGGGGAATAATCACATTGTGGTATCTGTACCTAAATAATAATCTTGTTTATTTGAAAGACAGCATTTGGAGTTAGGCTTTTTAAAAAAAAAAAAAAAAGACTAAATAAAAAATTAGCATAGAGTACCTCCATAAAAGTCTCAGATACAAGAATATAGGTCAGTGATTTTATTCAGAATTACTCTGAAAGGTAGGTGCTAAGTTAACAATCTGTTCCTAAAGTTACCTGTAAATAGTCTGTGAAATGTTACCATGTTGGTCATTGTTTAGCATACTGTGGTGATGTGGAGTAACAAAAGAAAAAATTAAAAATATTTAGGCTGTATTTACCAATCATCGGGTGTTTATAAAATTAGGGTTTTCAGTAGACCAGTTAAGAAAAGTTAAATTGACATTCTTAAGGGTCCTTTTCTGTGTGTTTGTTGAGTGCAAGGTGTTACCTTTTTTATAACAGAATTTAGGAATGTAGGTCCTGGATTAGGCAGTCCTAACAGTTGAAACTAATATTATTTCCAAGCTAATTTGTCTTGGAAAGCAAAGTTGTGTCATATGAATAACCTTCAGTTTAATATTGTAGCTCCCAATCATTCAAGTTGTTGTTGTTAAATAATTAAAATAACAAAATCTTTTATCTTAATAAATCTTAGTATTGTAGAACTTCCTGTGATTTTGTCTTAACTTCAAGGAAATTACTCTGAATTAATAAAAATTATGATTTATGAAACTTTTTTTTTTAAGATTTTATTTATTGATTCATGAGAGAGCCAGAGACATAGATAGGCACCAGGAGAAGCAGACTCCCTGCAGTGAGCCTGATGCGGGACTGAAATCTAGGACCCCAGGATCATGACCCTGAGCCAAAGGCAGACGCTCAACCATTGAGCCACCCAAACACCCCTTAAGAAACATGTTTAAGTGCATTTTACAATTTCCTGAAATCAAGTAGCAAAGTATTCCATAATACATATTTCATGTAATCAGTTTTAAATGTATAAGAAATATTTTAATTAAAAGATGAATAATTTAAAATTGGATTTCTAATGTGTTTAATATATATGAAAAGTTTGTTAGAGCGGTTAAAATATGGCCAGTTGCAGCCGTATTCATAATTTACTTCACTCAAAATAATGTCTTTGAATTTCTTAATGGAGCTTGAATGTGTTGATTTTTTTTTATAGCCTGTGTTGAAAACATAATAAAAAAATAAATGTATCTCAATGATAATTAAGTCATAATATCTTCCTGAAGTAGAAGAAAGTAAAGCCAAGTTTGGTAGTAACCAAGCAGTTGCTTTGTGTTCAGCCTGTTGTCTAGATTATCTTTGTTTTCACTAAAAATAATGTATTGTTTGAAAAATCCTTTATTATAGGATGTCCTAGAATCTTTTAACTGGTGGTATTGGGTAAAATGAATTAAGTAGCTAGTTTTTATTATATTATCGTAGAATACCTTATTGAATCTCTACCTTCCTACAACTTAGAATCACTTAGGGGAGCTTTAAAACATGCTGATGCCTTGGTCATACCCCTGAGATCTTTTGATTTAATTAGGTCTCAGATGGGAGTATTACAAGCTTCCCAGGTGATTCTAATAGACAGCCAGCGTTAAGAATACTCCTTTAAAACTTTATTGCTTGGGTAGGCTTAATGCAGTGGTCATGACTAGTAATATGACACCTTCAGCCACAGCTGATAAATTTTAAGGACTAGTTTAAACCCACAGAACAGGAAATCTGTGACAACACCTCTTTACCTTCAGATTCCATTTTAGATAAGTTGTAGGAAAGAGTGGACCTATAGAACTTACATCAGACTACAGGTCATTTGGTATTAGCAGGTGCTGGCATCCTTAGAATTGGAGTTTTCTCATGAGTCATGACAGTACAAATGACATTTCTTTGGTCCCTTCTTAGTGCTTAGGTGTACTCAATACATAATAAGTGCTCATGGTATTGGTTACTGTCTAGATTAGAAAAGTTGTATTATTTTTACAGATTAAGTGTGTCATTTCTGTATTTACCTCAAGCATTATTAATCTATCTTAAAAGTCTTAATTTAAAAATTAGGTTTTTAATCACCTTACTTAGGGCCCATAGGATACATATACTAGACAAGTGATATTACTTCCTTTTTTACAAATCTAGAAACTGAGGCTCAGCCAAACTTTAAGTACTTTGCTAAGGAGCACTGACTGGTTTAGTGTATTAGGACTTGAATTCTAGTTTCTACTCTGTCAATCCTTACTGGTTATTTTATTTTTTTTTCTTACTGGTTATTTAAATAAAATTCATCACATAATGTGAGCACTGGATGTTATATGCAGCTGATAAATCATTGAACACTATACCTGAAAATAAGTATGTAGTATATGTTGGCTAATTGAATTTAATTTAAAAAATAAAAATTCATCAGGCATAGGTATTATTTGTGTAAGACTTAAAATATTATGTCAAAAATACACATGCCTTTTCATTCTTAACTATGAGATTAGTTCCTACCATGAACCTTTACTTTTAATTATGAAACCAAGTTAGCTAGGTAAAGATTTATTGTCTTATGTTGAATAAGTAGGTAATATTCACAGTATTACATATTAATTCTCACAGGAAGTTTGTATACTTAATATGTGAAGCCAAGATATTTCTTTTTTTTAATAAATTTATCTTTTATTGGTGTTCAATTTGCCAACATGTAGAATAACACCCAGTGCTCATCCCATCAAGTGCCCCCCCACAGTGCCCATCACCCAGTCACTCCCACCCTCTGCCCACCTCCCCTTCCACCACCCCTAGTTCGTTTCTCAGAGTTAGGAGTCTCTCATGTTCTGTCTCCCTTTCTGATATTTCCCACTCATTTTTTTCTCCTTTCCCCTTTATTCCCTTTCACTATTTTTTATATTCCCTAAATGAATGAGACCATATAATGTTTGTCCTTCTCCGATTGACTTATTTCACTCAGCATAATACCCTCCAATTCCAACCACGTCGAAGCAAATGGTGGGTATTTGTCGTTTCTAATGGCTGAGGAATATTCCATTGTATACATAAACCACATCATCTTTATCCATTCATCTTTTGATGGACACCAAGGCTCCTTCCACAGTTGAAGCCAAGATATTTCTATCAACTTAAAAAAAATTGTTTTAGTGAATATCTGATTCTCTGAAATACTTAATTACATTTTTTGATAACTTGAATATTGTCATGGAGGTCTTTAATAATTTTAATCAGCCAGACAACTAAAATTCTTAAACATGATTTTTGATTCTTGGAGTATGTGTACTTTTTTCAGTGGGGTGGAATAAAGTCTTAAAATTCACTGTTAAAACATTTAAAGCTACAAAATTTGGTCTTCTGCCAGCATTAAAAAGTACAGGTGACTTGTTGCAAGCATCGACACATCATTGAGGGAATGACTTACCCTATTAGTGGGGACTAGGTGCCATCTCATAAGCAACCTCCGCATTCTTTTTGATAGAAATCTTAATGTGTTGTTGGTTTTGAAGGAAGTTGGGTACTTGGCAATTCTAATAGTAGGGAAGGGAGCTTAAGGGTTTTTTTTTGTTTTGTTTTGTTTTTTGTTTTTTGTTGTTATTTGTTTTTTGTTTTCTGATCAAGGAGAGCTTTCTTAACTCAAATGAAAATGGAAAAGTGCTTTTCTACACTTAAGCTTCTGGCAGCTAAATGAGTCAACCATAGGCCTGTCTTTGCAGCTTGCTTTCTGTCTCAGTAGAAAGGATGACTTTCTCCACGTGATCTTTACTGCATTGCTGTCAGCTCTTCTATGTCTCTAACTCAGGTTTTCTGTGTTTCCCAGTTATAATTTCTACAAACAACAATCTTCAGAGGATATTCCCTAATCTCCCTCGGTCATGTAGTTCTTAGAGATCTTGAGTTTTATAATACAAGCTAGTGGAAACATATTTGAAGTACTGAATTGCGTTTATCTAAGATTTTTAAAGATTGGGATTCATGAATTTATGAAAGCTTATTTTAAAGATATCTTTACGTGTGCTAATATATAGATTATAAAAGGAAATACTTAAATTCAACTTTACTAGTTAATATAAGTATACCATTTTTAAACTCTAAATGTTGTAATTCCAGTAAATCTAAATGTTGTCTCTTGGTCTCTCTCTTTTTTTAAGGTACCAGTATTTTTTGCAAATTAAACAAGACATTCTTACTGGACGGTGAGCTATTTAAAATTTTTAATAATGGACTTTAAAAGTACTTTTACTTAAAAAAAAAGTACTTTTAGTTCTATATTAAGTAACTCATGATCTTTTTTTTTTATAACTCATGATCATTTCAAATAAATTATCTGTTGAAAAATGGTTATTACAGCATGAATTTTTTTCATCAGATAAGTTTGTTACTTAATTGATAAAGTATAAGTGATGGAGACTTCATAGGTGAACAGTATTATATGAATTACAGTGCTTTTGAAATTATTGTGTTTAACCTTAGCTTATGTATTTTCTGTTTTGTTTTATTAGATTGCCCTGTCCTTATAATACTGCTGCCCTTTTGGCTTCATTTGCTGTTCAGTGTAAGTATGAACTCACTCTTAGGTCACATAGCATGTGATTATATGGTCTGTGTTGATAGTACATTGCCTTTAATGCCGGAGTTCATTAGACATATGTTACTATACAGAAAAAAGTGATTGCAAAGGAAATGTAATGAAACATTCAATTAGTTTAATTCCTGAAAAAGTTTTTCTGAAGTTGTTTGAGACCTAGAAGAATGCTAAGTGTGTTGTTATAACTTGCTTACATGGTAGCTAGCAGTAAAAACAAGTATTTAACTTCCAAGAAATATAATGGAATTCGTGACATTGCTGTTTGGGCTATCAGAATTACTAAATTTGTTTATTAAATTTTGACTATTTTTCTTCTATGTAATAGCTGAACTTGGAGACTACAATCAGTCAGATAACTTGTCAGGCTACCTCTCAGATTATTCTTTCATTCCTAATCAACCTCAAGATTTTGAAAAAGAAATTGCAAAATTACATCAGCAACATACGTAAGGATTTATTTACTTTTCTGCTTATTTCATAAACTTCTTAATGGCATCTTTTCTAGAGAAATGTTTTAAATTATTTCTAATGTGATTGTTATATTTACTTAATACACAACAGTTATTGTTATATAAAATAGTGTTATTGGTGTAAGGAAATGTGGGTTGTCTATTCTAAAAAAAAATCATTGCTAACTTCATAGAATATATGAATCTTTGTTTCATTTCTAGTAAGAACCATAAAACTATATGTAAACAGAAATTTGCTATTGGGGTGCCTGGGTGACTCAGTTGATTGAGCCTCTGACTTCATCTCAGCCCAGGTCTTGATTTCAGGGCTGTGTATTGGGCTCCATGCTCTTAAAAAAAAAAAGAAAGAAAGAAATTTGCTATTATGTAAAGCTGACAGTTCTTTAGGATAAATTTTATTTTATTTTTATTTTAAGATTTATTTATTTATTCATGAGAGACAGAGAGAGAGGGAGAGACAGAGACAATAGGAAGAGGGAGAAGCTCCCTGTGGGGAGCCTGATGTCGGACTCAGTCCTTGGACTCTGGGATCACGACCTGGGCCAAAGGCAGATGCTCAACCACTGAGCCACCCTGGTGCCCCAAGAGTAATTTTAGAATATTAATAGTATGCTCATAGATCAGTTGTTACATATCAATCTACTGAGCAATTCTTTCTTAGTTTTTAGCTATCTGAAAGGAAACATTTGTTTGGTAATTTGTCAAGAGGAGAAAGGGAACATTCTGTAATATTAAATTAATTAAAAAAAATCCTTTTAAGGGATGCCTGGATGGCTTGTGATTGAGCATCTGCCTTCATTCAGCTCAGGCCGTGATCCCAGGGTCCTGGGATCAAGTTCCACATTAGGCTCCCCATAGGGAACCTGCTTCTCACTCTGCCTACCTATGTCTTTGCCTTTCTGTGTTTCTCATGAATTCATAAACAAAATCTTAAAAAAATAATTTTAAAAATCTAGCATTTTTTTCATTCATAAGAATATTCAACTTTGTTATTTTGTGAGTCTTCATTTTCTGTGACATAATTTGTTTTAAGATGAGATTTATTGCTGTGAATAGAAAATAATACCATTTATTTGTTAAAAGTTTACTTTTGCTTTAACATGCAATTCAGAATTACTCATGGAGGAACTAAGATGGTATTGCAGATTGGCTAAGAAAATATTTGAACTAGAGATCCAGACTGCCTGGTCTGAAATTCTGGCTAAGACAACTGTTTTATAATCTTGGTCAGATTGCTACTTCTGCTTCTCTGTTTCATTATATATAAATTGTGGGTAATAAAAGTATCTACCTCTGGAGTTAATGTAAAGATTAAGTGAGTTTATATATACAAAGTACTTAAAACAATGCCCAACAGATGGTAAGAAGAAATATTAACTCTTAATATTAAGAAAACTTAACTTTCATTTGGTAATGGCCCATGTATCTAAAACAGGTTGGCGTGCTGGCTCACTGCCAATTTTTGTACTGGCCCATGAACTGAGAATGATCTGTACATTTAAAATATTTGACAAAAATACGAAAAGAAGAATAACATTTTGTGGCAGGTGAAATCTTGAGAAATTCCAATTTGATGTTCATAAATGAACACTTACTGGAGCATAGATTCCCTTATTTGTCTTCATGTTTGTGACTGCTTTCATGTAACAGCAGAGCTGAGTAGTTGTAGCAGAGACTCTGTGACCTAAAGTATTTATTATTGCCTTGCTCTTTATAAAAGCTTGCTGACCTCTGATCTAAAATAAGACTAATAAAATCACAATTTCAATAGACTGGCCCAATGCCAGTGAGGGGGCTGATTCAGTCTCACAATAAATGGCAATTTTTTTTTGAAGATTTTATTTGTTTATCCATGAAAGAGAATGGCAGAGATATAGCCAGAGGGAGAAGCAGGCTCCTTGAGGGGAGCCAGATGTGGGACTTGATCCGAGGACCCAGGATCATGATTTGAGCCAAATGCATATGCTCAGCCACAGAGCCACCCAGGTCCCCCAATAAATGCCATTTACACATAGCATATCCGAATCAAGGGTTTCAAGATAAATCAGATTTTTTTTGATAAATCAGATTTTTAAAAAATTTGCCAGTAATGGAAACTCTCTTCTGTGAGGAAAAAGTTTAATAAGGTACTGATTATGTATTTGTATTTGGTTTATTTTTATTTTTTTAAAGATTTTATTTATTAATAAGAGACACAGAGGGAGAAAGAGGGCTGGGCAGAGACACAGGTAGAGGGAGAAGCAGGGTCCATGCAGGGAGCCCGACATGGGACTCAATCCCGAGTCTCCAGGATCAGGCCCTGGGCTGAATGTGGTGCTAAATCGCTGAGCCACCCGGGCTGCCCCTGTATTTGGTTTAAAGAAATGATTCCTCAGATTTTTTTTTTTTTAAAGATTTTATTTATTTATTCATGAGCAACACAGAGAAAGAGAGAGGCAGAGACACAGGCAGAGGGAGAAGCAGATTCTTCAGATCTTTAAACAAAGAAAAAATAGAATCATCCAGTTTAACTGAGGAATAGGGGATGGGTAGGGAGGTAGAGATTTATTTAACTTAATTGAATTTTATAGAAAATTGAGGTATATGTGGTTTTTCTAGGAATTCCATTTTTATGAGCTTCATTGACAGGCTGTTGGCTTCCTTTTCTGTTACCATTAGTGAGTGAAAGTTGCTATCTTTTCTAATTTGCTGATTTTGCTCTGGTATAGTCAGATAATATCAGATATCAGATAGTTTTAGAACTAATCTAGGAGTAGATTTGTTTTTAAAGGCTTTGCTAGAGTAGTAGTCCTCAAACTTGTGTTCATAAGAATAACCAGGACGTTCTTAAATATAACAATTTGGTTCTTATTCCTTCCACATCAGATTGTATATAGTAATACTTCTGCAACTATCTGTGATAAAAGACCACAATTTCCCCCCATTCTGTCATGGAATGAAACTTCTGAAAGATATAGTAAAATTGAGTTACTAGGAGAGTAGAATGGAGAAGTAGAGACATAAAAAATAACAAGTCCTTGTTTCTCCTTATTAGTTTCAACAGACATGAAATTATTCTGCCAATAATTGTGCTATGAAATATAAAAGACTGACTCTCAGTTTCTGTACTTGGTATGAATCAACACCTGTATGTATACCATATTCTGAGAGGCATTGCTTTGGAGATTGTCTCAGAATTTGTGTGTTTCAGAAGCACCTGTGTGATTTAAATGCAGATACCATATCTGGACCAGCTTCTGAAAAACATTTTGAAATTAAGTCAGAGGGTAAAATGACTTTGTTAGCTGTAAGAACAAGTAGGGAATTTTAAAACTTGGTCCTTTTTTTTTTAATATAGTTGCTACACAGTTATATTAGTTTCAGGTGTATAACACAGTAATTTGACAAGTCTATTCCTTATGGTACACTCACAAATGTAGCTATTATGTTACCATACAATGCTATTACAATACCATTGACTATATTTCCGTATGCTGTACCTTATGATTCCGTGTGCTTAAACTCATTCTGTAACTGGAAGCCTGTATCTCCCACTCCCTTTCACCCATTTTGCCCATCCTCCCAAAGCTCTCCCCTCTGACTACCATCAGTTTGTTCTCTGTTTTTGTGGGTCTGTTTCTTTATTTATACAGTTTTTTGGATTCTGCATATAAGTGAAATCATATGGTGTTTGTCTTCTTAGTCAAACTTACTTCACTTCATAGAATACCTTCAGGGTCCATCCATTTTGTCACAGACGGCAAGATCTCATTCTTTATAGCTGAGTAATACTCGATTGTATATAAATAAACCACGTCTTACCAAATTACCTGTCAAAGGACACTGGTTTGTTTCCATATCTTGGCTATTATTAATAAGGCTGTAATAAACATAGGGGTCCGTATATTTTTTTGAGTTCGTGATTTCGTTTTCTTCGGGTGAATACCCAGTAGTGGAATTACTAGATGATATGGCATTTTTAATTTTTTGAGGAACCTCCATACTGTTTTCCATAGCGGCTGCACCAGTTTGCATTCCTACCAACAGTGCAGAAGGGTTCCTTTTTCTCTTTTTTTTTTTTTTTTTTTTTTTTTTGGGTTCCTTTTTCTCTACATCCCCTGGTGCATTCTTATATTTCTGGAAAATAAAATATTCTACAAAGTAATGATTTTTGTTCCTGAAAATGTACCCTACAGGTAAGTTAGATATTACTGTATGGAACTAAGAGGAGTAGTCATGCATAGTATATTAGAAAAGATTCAATTAGGATGCTCAATTTTCCAGATAAATCAGGTTTTTTTTCTTTCTAATTTGGCCATATTTGTAATTGGTATAATGTATAACATAATGTCTTTACAGAGGTTTATCTCCCGCAGAAGCAGAATTTAATTACCTGAACACGGCACGTACCTTAGAACTCTATGGAGTTGAATTCCACTATGCAAGGGTAAGTGCATAGAACTAATTTAATATTGTTGAGTTAGACTCCATATACTCAGTATCACAGTTTTATTTAATGCCTGTTAAGAGTAAGCAGCAACTGGAATAACCAGGGAGCGCTGCCAACATAGTTGCACTGAAAATTTACTCTGAATATAAATATTTTCACAGGGCAGCACGGGTGGCTCAGCGGTGTAGTGCCACTTTCAGCCCAGGGTGTGATCCTAGAGACACAGTATCGAGTCCCACGTCGGGCTTCCTGCATGGAGCATGCTTTTCCCTCTGCCTGTGTCTCTGTCTCTCTGTCTCTCAAGAATAAATGAAATCTTAAAAAAAAAAAAAACTTTTATTTAAAAAAAAAATTAAAACATTTTCACAATCACTTAAGATTTATTACCTGAGGAGAAGATTGAAGTGAAATTTTTTTGGTTATTTTTCTTCAAGCTAGTGTTCTATGTTAATGATAATTTTTTTCTAGATCATAAGAGAGAATCAAAACTATACAGGAAAAGTAGGGTTTTTTGCATTCATCATTATTATAAAAGATGTTTTCACTTCAGTGAGGTTTGTGTTACTTGTTTTTATCGTTTAGTGACATCATTATAAATTTTTAAGGCACAGAATGAAGAATATTAACATATTTTGGTTGTGTTTCTCCCCTGCCACAAATTCCTTTATTAAGATGGAATTTACAGTCATTGGCTTCTTCTGTACAGTGCTCTGTAACAACTTTTTCGTTGTGTCAAACTTTGGTGCTTCCAGAAGACCGTTATTCCCGTGCTGTAGGCATATTTGTAAGTGCTATCCTTCATTTGTGTGACTCTACCTAGATTCTTTCTCATGGTTTCTTTATCAAGAGGTTTTAGTCCTTCATAAGTACCCGGAATACAGCTTTTCTTCATAACTGGTGAAAAATAGAATATAGGTAATCACTGGTTGAGTTAGTGATAGGTTTTATATTCTCTTGGGACAAACTGCCAAATCTCATAAGGATAGCATTCTGAAAGGGAGTTAAGTTTTCCCTAGATAGATATTTTGATTTTATTTTAATATATACACTCAAAAAAGCTCTATTCCACATTGTGTTTTTATTGTTGAGGGTCTCACCTGGCCATGTTTTTCTAGGAGAGTAGTGTTAGTTCTTATATTTCACAAAGCTTATGTCAGTTTTGTCCTTTCCAAAATGTCTCATAAATGGAATCCTACATTATGTAATCTTCTGAGACTGACTTTTTACAATAATACATTTCACATTTATCCGATTTACTGTCTGTTTCAGTAGTTCATTCCTTTTTTTTTTGTTTATCCATTCACCCATTGGAGAACATCTAGGTTGTTTCTGATAGTTGTGTTTTGATTTTGTTTTTTCTTAATAGACTACTGCAAAAAATTCATTTACAGGTTTTTGAGTAGTTTTAAGTTCTCATTTTGTAATGTAGAAACCCCAGAGTGGGATTGGTTGGTCATATGGTATGTGTATATTTAGCTGTATGTGGAACTCCCACATTATTTTCCATAGTGACTGAACCACTTTGTTTCCCTACTAGCAATATTTGCAAGTTCCAGTCATTCACATCCTTTTTGGCATGTGATGCTGTCCGTTTTGTTTTGTTTCTTTTTACGCTTTTCTAATAGGTCATGTTTTACCTCATCACAGGTTTACTTTACCTTTCTCTGATGACTAATGATGTGTTGAGCATCATATCTTCTTTGATGAATCTCTGTTTGTCAAATGTTTTGCCCATTATTTAATTTCATTTATTTTCTTGCTCTTGTTTTTCTTTTTAAGAACTCTTTATATATTATTGATAGATAATAGATATGTGATTTGCAAATATTTTTTCCCAGTCTTTGGCTTGCCCTTTTATTCTCTTTAACAGTGTCTTCCACAGAGCAAAAGAAAGTGATAGATTCTAACATTCCTATCAATCACTGATTGATAGTCTACCTCAGTTTAAGGCTTCATTGTGAATGTCTCATTTCCATAGTTATTTATAATGATGAAGGTAATTCTACTGAAAAATAAATTTTGCCTCTCACAGTTTTAAGAAATGGAAAGCTTAATGATGATATTTTGATTATTCTTTAATTCATTGAATATTTATTGAGCACCTTCTATGCTGCCAGTCCCATTAACAGACACCAGGGATACAGCAGTGAGACAGATGAAAAAACCAAGTCGTCATGAAGCTTGCATTCTTGTAGGCAGGACAGATTATAAACAAATAATTTAGTCATCAGAATACATGGGGGTGTTCCATGGAAGTAAAATTCAGTAACAGGAAAAATAATAGTCTATACTGATAGAAGTCAGAATAGTAGTAATCCATGGAAAGATTTTATTAACTGAGAGACTCATGAGGGAGCTTTCCTGGATTTTGAAAATACATATATTGATTTGTGGTAGTTTTGAAGATGTGTATATGTAAAATTTAGGGTTATACACTTAAGATTTGTATATTTTAATATACATACAATATACTCAATTTTCTTTAGTTAACTAAACGAGTAATATATCAAGTAGTAATAGGTTCTATGGAGAAAAATTATCTGAGAAAGGGGATTGAGACAACCAGAAGTAGAGCATCAGGGAAGGCCTCACTGAGAAGATAAAACAGAAGATAATATGTAGATACCCAGGGGAAAGGAAACATCAATGAAAGGCTATGAAATAGGTTGCTTAGCAGTTCAAAGAACAGTAGAGAGACCAGTATGGCTGGTACAGTGTAAGCCAGAAGAGGAGAGTATTCATGAGGTTAAGGTAGACTAGGGTTTTATAAGACCTTTGGTTTTTTTTTTTTTTTTTTAAAGCAATTCTTCTTCTTTTTTTTTTTTTTAATTTTTATTTATTTATGATAGTCACAGAGAGAGAGAGAGAGAGAGGCAGAGACATAGGCAGAGGGAAAAGCAGGCTCCATGCATCGGGAGCCTGATGTGGGATTCGATCCCGGGTCTCCAGGATCGCGCCCTGGGCCAAAGGCAAGCGCCAAACCACTGCGCCACCCAGGGATCCCCAAGACCTTTGGTTTTTAATTCTAAGCCAGGTCATTAGTTTGAAGAAGTAATAGACACAGTGTGATTTACATTTTGAAAAGATCACAGTAGCTGCCATTTCAAGTGAAGAGCCCAGCTAACAGACTGTTACCATGATCAAGATGAGAAAGAATGGTGGCTGTAGCTAGCCGTTGGGTGGTAAGAAGTAATCAGATTTTGTATATATTTTGAATTTGGAAATGACAGCATTTATTGATGTATTGGCTGTAGGATGTGAAAGAAAAAGGATTCAGGAATGATTCCAAAGTTTTTGGACTGAGCAACTAGAAAGCTGGAGTAATACTCAAGATGTTGGGAAAGACCATAGAGAAGTGGGTGTGGGAAGATAGGTCAGAAATTTTAGTCTTAGGGCAAGTTAAAAAAATTTTTTTTTTTAAGATTTAATTTATTTATTCGTGAGAGACACACACAGAGAGAGGCAGAGACACAGGAAGAGGGAGAAGCGGGCTCCATGCAGGGAGCCTGACATGGGACCCAATCCCGGGCTGCCCAGGGCAAGTTAAACTTTAGGAGACTTTTACAGATCCACAAAAGGAGAGTGGGGAGTTCAGTGTACAATATTGGAATTCTGAAGGGAGGTATGAACTGAAGATAGGCGTCTGGGAATTGTCTGCTCACAGCTAATATTTAAAGCCATAAAATGAGAGCACTGAGGGGAAATTTAGTGAATACTGAAGAGAAAGTTCCACAGAGCTGGAACACTTTGGAGATGAGGGGTTAGAGAGATGAGGAAGAACCAGGAGAGGAGACCAGAAGAAGCAGCCCTTTAGACAGAAAGAAAACCTTTCTTTCTTTCAGATACATTTGTGTCTTTGAAGCCAAGTGAGTCAGGAGTGATCAGCTGTGTCAGATGAGAACTAGATTAGAAATGTGTAAGTCATCAATTACCTTGTAAGAACAGCTTTGGGATATTATGATAGCCAAAGGCTTATTACAGAGTATTTAAGAAAGACTGTGAGGATAGTAATTTTGAGAGATTTTGCTGTATCGGACACAGGTAATAATAATAGAACCTAAATAGCATTTACTAAAGGCCCAACACCTTCTTAGGGCTTTATGTCTATTAATTTCATTTAATCCTTATAACATCCCAGTGAGGTAAGAGTATTATTATCTCCACTTTACAGATGAGGAAAGTGAGACAAACAGATGTTAAGTAATTTGGCTATATAATAGCTATTTCCGTATTGAAGAACCAGTTTATAGCTACTTCTAAAACCTTGTTTTTAATTGGCATGTATTTGAAAACTTTTTGACAGATTGGTTAGAATAATCAAATAATTTAAAAATATAATTCCTTGAGGGGTACCTGGATGGCTCAGTCAGTTGAGCATCCAACTCTTGATTGCAGCTCAGGTCATGATCTCAGGATCCTGGGGTCAAGCCCCCTTGGGCTCTGTGCTTAGTGGGGAGTTGGATTGGGATTCTCTCTCCATCTCACTCTGCCCTTCATGCATGCACTCTCTCTCTCTTAAATAAAATTTTAAAATAATAAAATTATATGTATATTTATTATAAATATATAAATATATATAGGTATATATATTTATTTATTTATAACTATATTTATTTATATATATATATAAAATCCCTTGAAATGGAGAAAAGAATCTCTCCTATCCAAGTGGAGCTATATATATGTGACTTCCTGTGTCACTTTTACAGTATTCATATCACCCAATGACTTTTCATAATTCTGCTATGTGTTTTCACGCATCCCAGCATGTCTAGACATAGCTTGTGTGTGTGCGTGTGTGTTTTCTATTAGGTGTCTTTATGAAACCATCAGTAGATAACTACTTGTGTTCATTTTCACTGAGTAATTTGAATTTACATACACTGTTAAGCCTATGTATGGCACATAGAAACATTTTTTTGAATTAATGAATGTATATTATGCCTAACCACAATGAAAATATACAAACATAAACATTTTAAATCAATTTTATATGGGGGAAAACATAAAACTAAAATGTTAATAGAAAATAATTTCAACCTATATTACAGAAAAATTTAATATTATTTTGTTTTATTCATAATATTTTATATTCATATTTCATATTTATTCCAAGGATTCTTTTAGACCTGTAATTAAAATATAACCATGAAACTAACACTGAGAAACCAATTTCATTAGATTTGCAAAAATTCAAAGAATTAAAAATATCCATTATTGATCAGAGATGGAAAGTGGACATTCTGAATTGAAGTAGAACTTTATCTTACCCTTTCGGAATGCAAATATTAATGTGAATATAATCTTTGATCACTTTCATTTCTCAGATTCCATCCTTTAGAATATTTATTTAGGTGTTTAAAATAATATAGTCAAGGATTTTTATTACAGTATTGTTTGTAATATTAAAAAATTAGAAACACTCAGGGCGCCTACGTGGCTCAGTCAATTAAGTGTCTGCCTTTGGCTCAGGTCAGCCTGATCCCGGGGTCCTGGGCTCAAGCCCCGTGTTTACTTGTCCCTCTCCCTCTGCACCTCCTCCCACTCATGTGCACGTTCTCTCTCTCTCTCTCAAAGAAATAAAATCTTTAAAAAATATATAAAATCACTCTAAATGAACAGAAATCATTAAGAAATTATGACAAATCCATATTTTGGAATAATATGCAACAATTAAAATTGATGTTAGAGGTATGCGTATATTGATATGAAAAGATATCTGCAAAACGCTAAGTACAGGGACGCCTGGGTGGCTCAGCGATTGAGTTCCTGCCTTCAGCCCAGGGCATGACCCTGGAGTTCCGGGATCAAATCCCCATCAGACTCCCTGCATGGAGCCTGCTTCTCCCTCTGCCTGTGTCTCTGCCCCCGCCCCCCCCCCCCCCCCCCCCCGTGCATGTCTCTCATGAATAAATAAAATCTTTAAAAAAAAATGCTAAGTACAAAAGAAAAATTACAGAATAATGTTTCCTAGTTTTTGTTGATTAAAAAATTGTATAGTTATGTATAATATTTATATATTTTTATGAATACAAAGATACAGAAGATTATACATCTCAAAGTATTAATAGTGGCTACCTCTGAGGAATGAGGCAGAGAAGGTGAGGGATGGTTATTGACTTCTTATTATTTCAATGTTGTTTTGAGTTAATTTATTATAAATAAGGGAATTATTTCACACCACTTAAAATTAATGTTGGGAATTCCCATCCACAAAACCATAAAATTTTAGTGGGACTGAGTTAGTTTATTCTTAGACAATAGACAGGATAGAATATTAAGTAGTCCTAGCTATTTAGTTTAGAAGAGACTACTTTTGGAGACTACCCTCCAAAAGAAAGGAGGGAAGGCCACTACAGGGGAACATGAAATGAACAGTTCAAGTTTGAGGTATGTGTGGAAAATAGTAGAACATCTATTCATATTCATCCTAAATCTCATCCTTTTACATTGCTATTTTGTAACTTATTTTAAAATCAAGCAGAGATACAAGTATGTACTGTATTTTAGTGAACATCTGCATCTACTGCCAGGTCAAGCAAGTCATTCCAGTAACATTCTTTGTGCTCTGTCTCAATAACAGCCCCTTCCTACACTGTATTATTTTGATGGTCTTATCACCCAACTGTGCCTTCCTAGATACTACAACTTGGTCTTGCTTTTTGTTTGTTTTAACTAGATAGCTTTAAATCTGTTAATCCTTCTTTTCTTAAAAATTTTAAAGAACTTGACCGGGATCCCTGGGTGGCGCAGCGGTTTGGCGCCTGCCTTTGGCCCAGGGCGCGATCCTGGAGACCCGGGATCGAATCCCACGTCGGGCTCCCAGTGCATGGGGCCTGCTTCTCCCTCTGCCTGTGTCTCTGCCTCTATCTCTCTGTGACTATCATAAATAAATAAAAATTAAAAAAAAAATAAAGAACTTGACCTTTTCATTTTTAATTTCTCATGGTTTGGACTTTACTTATCACATGCTCATGATGTAATTCAGTATGTTGTGCTGCGTTTTATATTTCTTATAGACTGGCAACGTGATCAGGAGGCATATTCAGAGTCAGGATTTATCCTTTTTTGTTTTATTTTATCAGGAAGCACATAATGTCCGGTTTTCACTTCTTTTTTTTTTTTTTTTTTTTTTTTTTAGTAGCTTTTGATCCATTAATTCACTGGAGGTTGCAAAATGGAATTTTTTTTTTTCAAAATGGAAATATCTTAATTCTGTTTTTGTTTTTATTTATTCACTGGGATAACCTTAAAGGGAGTCCCTTCCCTTCTTTTACTTTTTAATTACCCAGTAGCATAGCTCATATACAAAAAGCCCAAGGAAAGTGTTGTTTGATTCCAAGGTGCATGGGTGGCTCAGTAGATTAAGAGTCTGCTGCCTTTGGCTCAGGTCATGATCCAAGGGTCCTGGGATCGAACCCCATGTTGGACTCCTGGCTCATTCTGCCTGTCTGTCTCTCAAATAAATAAATAAAATTTTTTAAAAAAGGAAAAGTGTTGTTTGATCCTTTCCTTTTTTATTTACCCAATTTTCAGGGTAATGAATTGGTTCCCTGCCATCCTAAGAAGGTATACAAATACCATTTTTAAACAATGTCATTATTAATTCATGGATTAAACATTTTTGACAGATTTCAGTATATTACCCCCCCCCCCCCTTGAAGCTCAGATCATCCATTTTGGCCACTTAGTCTCTTGTTTTTATCCTTTCATCCTTTTGACATGACCTTTGTAGTCAGCATCTATGCTGTCTAGTATTTTAAGATGTTTCAGGCTCATCTTGTCTTTTTACTCCCATAGACCAGGAATTAGCTATTTCTTTAAGAAGCCCTTGTTTCTTTTAATGCAAAATGATATTTCAAAATCTCAGAGTGTTAAGATTGCTCATTCCTACTGGTTTGTTATTATTTCTGTGTTTTTTAAATGTACAGAGTTAGAATCTTTGTTTCTACATATCTGCATTGAGATATACAGAATTTTTTTTTAATTTTTATTTATTTATTATAGTCACACAGAGAGAGAGAGAGAGAGAGGCAGAGACATAGGCAGAGGGAGAAGCAGGCTCCATGCACCGGGAGCCCGACGTGGGATTTGATCCCAGGTCTCCAGGATCGCGCCCTGGGCCAAAGGCAGGCGCTAAACCACCGCGCCACCCAAGGATCCCGAATATTTTAATTCTTAGAAGACTCAAGGGATTCCAGAAATTAGACTAGTCTATTATTAATTATGTTTTTATCACACATTACACTTTAAACTATAATTGTAGTGTCACCATATCAATTATTACTGAAACAGTTAAAATTTTTCCTCCTGACTTTAGTAGGTGTTGTAAATTTACACTGTCAAATCATATAGCACTGCATATTATAAACTCTTCCTTTTAATCATTTTTTGACCTAGATTTCATAGGTAACTATATATTTAAAACTCATTACAGGTATTTATAATCAGGGATTATATGAAACATATTCTCTAGTATTGTAACTAAGTAAATATAAGGATATTACCATTTAATCAATTGAGAACCACTTATTTGAGAACCAGGCTCTGTGAAATGGTATGGTTCATTGATGCTCAAAGTATGACCACAAACTGAGAATGATCCACGAATTATTTATTACTGGTCTAAGTACACAATTGAGAGTTAGCATTGAGAAACCTTTATAGCATTCTGACACCAACCATGTGATCACTATAGTCTGCAGAAGTATTATACCTGACACATTAGAAATTTAAACAAATTTGACTAGTACTTTGCCACAGGTAGTTTACCATAGGCAGTCACTATGTATACATGATTCTAGCTGTTGTCACATAGCTGACAGTAATTAAGCATTTCAGATGAGTGGTTTAAGAGACCAATAAATAGGGATCCCTGGGTGGCGCAGCAGTTTAGCCCCTGCCTTTGGCCCAGGGCACGATCCTGGAGACCCGGGATCAAGTCCCACGTCGGGCTCCTGGTGCATGGAGCCTGCTTCTCCCTCTGCCTATGTCTCTGCCTCTCTCTCTCTCTCTCTCTCTGTCTCTGTGTGTGACTATCATAAATAAATAAAAAAATTTAAAAAAAAGAGAGACCAATAAATATCCAGGTAAGAAACTTGTAGATGTGAGCAAATGAAATTTTCACAGATAAGTTGCACTCCATCTAGACTTTGGTTTGATTCATCAGACACCAAGAAGTCATGATAACTGCATTAACGAAACATGTAATTATGGGTACACAAAACATCATGGAACTGGTCTGATGGGAAAATTTTTAGTTAGACGGGGGAGATAAAATCGGATGAAATACTATATAAAGGCCTTCAGTGCCAAGCTAATCGGCTAAGACATCTTCCTACAGATGATAGAGATCCATTCATTTAACATATGAATATAGTTGACTTGGACAACGCAGAGTGTAGGGTCGCCAACCCCTTAATCCCCCTCAGTGTAGTCAGAAATCTTCATATAATGTCTGATTCCCCAAAAACTTAATTGCTAATAGCCAACTGCTGACCCAAAGCTTTACTGATAATATTGTTGATTAACACATATTTTGTATGTATCTTTATTTAAATACTTTAAAATATGTAACATATTTTATATGTATTATATACTGTATTATAATAAAGTAAACAATATAGTATACTAAAAGATACAGTATACTGTATTCTTATAGTAAACAAAAAATGTTACTAAAAGCCATCCAGAAAAAATACAGTACTGTATTGATAAGTGTATACCATCTGTTTATAAGATGAATGTTGTGTCTATACCTACATCAGTATTGTTTTATATGATATGAAACACTGTAGACATTAATTGAAAAGTTAGTGTGAAAAATAAATTCTTATTTATAGATTTAATGATTCATACATGGATAATTAAGTAGCAATATGAATGCTTTATGGTAGCGTAGCCTGTGTACTAATGAATGAATCATTATAAAATCTTTATGGCATACAGTTGCAGTTGTCCTAATGCAATATTGCAAATTGTTAACTAAAAAAAAAAAACCTCCTTACCTGTGATGACAGGTTGATGTGCCTGCAGTCTCTCCAATTATGAGAGAACGAGGCATACTGTATGATAATGTAATTCTTAGAAAGCAAAGTTATAAAACATTAGGAAAACTGGGACACCTCGTTGGCTCAATTGATTAAGCAGTCAACTCTTGATTTTTTGTCTCAGGTCATGATCCCAGGGTTGTGGGATCGAGCCCCACGTTGGCTTGTGTGTTCAGTGGGAAGTCAGTTTGAGATTCTCTCCATTTCCTCCCCCTTCCCTGTGTGTGCTCACTCTAATTTTAAAATAGATATATCTTTAAAAAAATCTAAAGAAAACTAACACATTATTAACTTTATATTAAATACTACTGACTTCATTCCTATATAAGGATAGCTTGGCTATTCACTTCCATACAAGTCTTGCACACGCAAATACTTTGACATTGCTGCTGATGATGAGAAAGAAATGTCTCATTGAGCTCTTGCCATACAGTTAGTTTTCTGTACAAAGATACTCATGCACAGGTACAACATATACGTTTATTAACTGAATGGCATGATGATTTTTTTTTTGGCATGATGATTATTATTCATTAAGTGGACGTGGATTGTCATAAGGTCTTCATCCTTGTCATCTTCACAATGAGTAGGCTGAGGAGGAAGAGAAGGGGTTCTTATTGTCTCAGAAATAGTAAAAGTGTAAGAAGTAGAGGAAATGGAAGGAGAAGCAGGAGAGGCGGGGACACTTGCTATAACTTTATGGAAATGTATTGTTATATCTAACTGACTCTTCTGCTTTTTTCATTTTGCTAAACAGGTTTCTATATCATACCAATTGTTCTTCCACTGTCTGCTTTAGTTTTAGTGCTCATATCATAGAAGGGTCTATGTTGTGAAAGAAGTCAAAAGCAGTCTTAAATAATCAGAACTCTTCTGCCAGACTGTCAAATGTCAGTTCATTTGCTGCACCTTTTCTTCTTCTACTTCCTCATCGTCTGGCACTGGTTTGGAAGCATTCACCTCTATCAGGTCATCCTCTGTTAATCTTTTGGTGTGGTGTCTGTTAGCTCTTGAATTTCTTGATAGGTCCATATCATGAATCCTTTCTCTCCATCTTTTTACCATATCTATAATCTCTTTCATTATTTTCTTGACTGGCTTTGTTTTAAATTCTGTAAAGTCACACACATCTGGATATGGTTTTCTCCAGCAGGAATATATTGTTTCAGGAAAGCTTGATGGCTTTCACAGCCTTTTTTAAAATAACAGTGGCAAAAAATAAGTAAATAAACAAACAAATAAATAACAGTGGCATCCTCAATAGTGTGAGCCTTCCACATTTGTATGATGTTCTATCAGGGTTCTTTCCCATAGCATAGACAGTCCTTTACGTAGAGACCATGTGTAATGAGCTTACAAGTTCTAGCGGCTGAAATAGAGATGTTTTTGAGGGCAAGTAGAATACTTTGACATCTTTTGCTGTTGAACTTATGGGGTTCGGAATGGCCAGGGACATTGTTCAATATCAAAAGAACTTCAGAAGGCAGTCCCTTACAGGCAAATTACTTTCCGACCTCAGGGACAAAGCATTGATAGAACCAGTCCAGAAAAAGGGTTCTTGTTGTACAGGCCTTCTTGTTGTATAACCAGAAGACTGGCAGATGGTATTCATCTTTTCCCTTCAAAGGTGGCAAGTTAGCAGCTTTATAGATATGGTCAGTCCTGATCATGAACTCAACTGCATTTGCACGAAACAGTGTTAGCCTGTCTTTTCCTGCTTTAAATCCACAGCCGTGCTTCTTTGCCTTACT
This sequence comes from Vulpes vulpes, assembly GCF_048418805.1. Classification (NCBI taxonomy): domain Eukaryota; kingdom Metazoa; phylum Chordata; class Mammalia; order Carnivora; family Canidae; genus Vulpes; species Vulpes vulpes. The sequence continues at coordinate 10,246,984 of NC_132784.1, read as the reverse complement.
AATAAATGTCCTTTCTAGCATTTTTTCTTCCTGAATACACCACTTTAATCTACATTCAAAACTTGTTCAGATAGATAACCTTTTTTCTCAGTGACTTTCTCAATGGCATCTGGGAACATGGTTCCAGCTTCTTGTTCGGCAGAAGCTGCTTTTCCTGTTATCTTGTCATTTTTTTATGCCAAACTTTTTAATAAAATTATCAAACCATCCTTTGCTAGCATTAAATTCATCAGCTTTAGAGCCTACACCTTCCTTTTGTTTTAAGTTGTCGTATAATGACTACATATTCTCAATCATACCAGAATCTGTAGGTATAGGTATACCTTTCCTATAGCAATCTAGTACCCACATAAAAGCTGCATTTTCAATATGAGATGAAAAGGTATAGTATTTCACACAAAGTACCAGGGTTTTTTGTGCATGCTGGTGTAATTGCAGCAATAGCGTCACAAATTTCCTGTTCATTTTTCACAATGGTCCTCTTGCTGGATACATTTCTCTTGAAACAGCAGGCAATCACAGCTGCAGACCTCACTCTATGATATATATCAAGCAGTTCAGCTTATTCTTGTAATGTCATGATTTTCTTTCCTTCTTGGGAACACTTCCAGCATCACTAAAAAGCACTTTGTTTGAGTCCAGTGATATTATTGGAGGTTTACAGTATTACACTAAACACGTTGAAAAATAAGCAACTGTGAGAGATCACTGTTATTACTATATGTAATTTATTGGAGAAACCAAATTGCTCATGAACCGGTAAGTGTCACACTGTTTTAAGCAGATACTTGGAACACTCCTGCTCACCACAAGAGCAACAGGAGGTAACTATGAAATTATTACAGTAATACAGTATGTACTACGGTAAATGTTATGCAGTTACGATTTCATGTTGTATCTTTACATTTTTTTTACATTTCTCTCAGCCATAATGGTGCCATGTGTAGTATGTAAGCTTGCAGAAGTTTAGAAGTTTAGTATATCTTAACTTTTTATAGTTGATTTGTATGTATTTTATGGTAACAAATGATAAAATAGACTAGTATCTACATATATTTTATACAGTCATGACATACCTAACTTAATTTTTTTTATATTTCTTGGCTATGTGATTTGTCTGCAAGTTTTTTAAATTTGCTGCAAATCTCCAAAAATTTTTCAAGTATATTTATTGAAAAAAGTGTGCATATAAGTGGATCCACACAGTTCAAACCTGATAGTTCTTCACATGTTAACTATACAGGGCACTTTTCTATACCTGAGAGTCCAACAGTGGAAAAAACAAAGGCCGTATACCTTGCCACTTATGTTCTAACACTTCTGTGTCTAGTTTACGCTGTGGTCTTCTATAATTTTTTTCTTAAATATGAGTGTAAAAAAAAATCTGATTGTAGCCTCTTTATGTTTGTTTTTACAAATTCTTTAAAATATCTAGTCCATTGATTATATACCTCTAATGTTATGGATTATTTTCATGTATCTTCTCCAGTGTTTTATGAGATTGGGAGCAGAATGAGCAATAGGTGGGGATTCCCGGGTGGCTCAGCGGTTTAGCGGCTGCCTTCAGCCCAAGATGTGATCCTGGAGTCCCAGGATCGAGTCCCACATCGGGCTCCCTGCATGGAGCCTGCTTCTCCCTCTACCTGTGTCTCTGCCTCTCTCTGTGTGTGTCTCTCATGAATGAATAAAATCTTAAAAAAAAAAAAAAAAGCCATAGGAACATATGCTAAGTAAACCATTTTGGTCAAACTTTAAGACTCATAATAGTGTACAATAATGGTGGATATTGTGTTACCTTGGCCGTTTGTTATGTATTATCCTATGGAACAAGTTAATTTAGTAAGATTTTATTTTATTAGAAATTACTGAAGCTGTATTTTAAAGAGGTCTTTTTTTTAGGGACACAGTTACAAAATCCTAATTATAATTTCATCAATTAGTTCTGTCTTCTGAGCATATGGATATAGGGAGTAAAAGCATTATTGCTCTATTAGCTTGCCTGTACAGTGTTTCAAGTCAAGTAGCAAAACTATTTCAAGGTTGATTAGCATATGAGAAAAGAATTTAATTCTACTCATTTTGTCAGTAGTGCCAGTTGGCTATTCAAAGTGGATCAGTTAGCATGAAAACTCTCAGTTTCCTCAAAGCATAATTCAAATTTTCTTCTCTAGAATCTTTCAAACTTTTCAACACTTGTTAGCCACCTTGTACTACCATGATATTTTTGTTGTATTATATTAGTTATATGACTTATTATTATATTGGAAATCTTGTTTTATTATAGGTTACACTTTACCAAACTCTGAACTCCTCCATGTTTTATCCACTTTTGTAATTCTGACACTATACTTACACAGTGGTTGAGTCAGAATAGTTTTAGAAATAGAAGAAGGGATACTAACTCATCATTCTACAAAATGAGAAGACTTTTGATTCCTTGTCTCAAATTCTTAGTTCCAGTTATGAACTGTGGAGAATCCTGAGATAATTTTTACTTTGGATTAATGAATTTTAATAATGCCACGTTGAAGTTTGTTGTGAAGTATGTTCTTTATTTTTATGAGGTGACAATAACCACATGGGTTTGTAAATATTGTGCAATTATATTCTGCCTTTGAAAATTTTACATTGTATTTTTAAAACCTTATCCTATTTTTAAAGAATATATTTAACAAGAAAAGCCCAGTATTTTAGACTTGTCATTTTCTTTTTTTGAAGGATCAAAGTAACAATGAAATTATGATTGGAGTGATGTCAGGAGGAATTCTGATTTATAAGAACAGGGTACGAATGAATACCTTTCCATGGTAAGAACTTCCATCAATACTTTTGCTTTTACCATTATATTACCATGTATAATGATTCATACTAAAGAAAGTGATTGTTGACCAAGTACGTGCTTGCCCAATCAGAGGAGTGTGGTGCTCTTGATCTCAGTTGGGGTCGTGAGTTCATGCTCCACATGGGGTATAGAGATTACTTAAATAAATAAAAAAGTTTTAAAAAGTGGTTGTAAAACTATATTAATGTTGTCATACAACTAAACCCACTTGAAATCAACTAGAGAATACCAAAATAATTTAATTATTTTACTTTAAAATGTGCTTTAATCAATCAGAACAGTATTCATAGACAATACTACTTAATGAATGTTTCTCTTTCAGAATCTCTGAATTTATACTATAGAATTGTATCTAATACTAACATGTTTATTGTGTCTTGCACCCTGTTGATTGCTTTAAATCAGTATTTTATCTAAGTGCGTTCGGTGGGGTGTTAGTTTATTAGTTAGAACATAGGCATGGTTGCTGCATCTAGGATCCACTATTACAGTGGTTTCAATTGGTTCTAGGAAAATTATGGTGGCTCCAGGTGTTTAAAACTCATCTTTCTTTAGTTTTGCTGTTCTACTTTCCTTAGTGTGTTGTCCTTGTCCAGAATGACTCATCTGCCATTACTTCTGTATCCCAGAATGAGGAAGAAGGAAAAGTAGCATCTGCCACTTTCCTTTAGGGGATAAATTGAAAATCCTAAAACTCAACTTAGTAATATGTGTTACATATTATATGAGTAGCTCTGGATTTTTAAAGTAAATGGACTGGTTTTCTTTAGCAAAAGAAACAAATACAAAAGAAATACATTGTAGTAATCTGTTCTTCTGTGTATCTCCGTTTAAAACTTTTGGTCCTGGTTTTTCACTATCTGATTTTTTTTTAATAGAGTTTTGTAATTAGTCATTTTAGTAACAGTTTAGTAGAAATCGGATAAGTGACAGAAGAAGCAACTATTTTAGAAAATTGCCACAACTTTGTTTAAAAAATAAAGATAAATTTCTAGGTAGGTCACAAAACCACATGAATTAGAAAATTCAAAAACTGAAATGACCGTCATGAAAATTAAATACTTTTGCCCTTCAAAAGACACTCTAAAGATGAAAAAACAAGATACAGTCTTTTGTAAAATATATATTTGAAAAAAGACCTATCAAGAATATAAGAACTTTCATAGCTCAGTAATAAGAAGACAATCTGATTAAAAAGAATAGGCAAAATATTTGAATACACATTTCCACCAAAGGACATAATCCAGATGGCAAATGAGCACATGAAAAGATGTTCAGTCATCAGTGAAACGCAAGCTAAACCACAATGAAGTACTACTCACCCACACACTAGCTCCAATTAAAAAAGAAATGACAGGGACACCTGGGTGGCTCAGTGGTTTGGTGCCTGCCTTCAGCCCGGAGCATGATCCTGATTGGGATCATGGGAGCCTGCCAGGATTGGGATCATGGTGCCGGGATTGGGATCGAGGAAGCCTGCTTCTCCCTCTGCCTATGTCTCTGCCTCTCTCTCTCTGTCTCCCCCATGAATAAATAAAGTCTTTTAAAAAAATAAAATAAATTTTAAAAATTAAAAAAAATTTAAAAAATAAGACCACACCAAATGATGACAAGAAGCAGAGCACCTGAAATCTCACACATTCCTGGTAGGAGTGCAAACTAGTATACCAACTTTGGAAAACAGTTTGACAGTTTCTTTAAAGTTAAACCTTGATGTAATCCAGCATTTCTGTTCCTGAATATTTACGCAAGCAAAATGAAAACCTAAGTTCGTATAAGGATTTTTACAGTGACATTCATAGCTACATTATTTATAGCAGCTCAAAACAGACCTACAAATATCAGTTGGTGAAAGGATAAGCAAATTATGGTATATCTCCTTAGTGGAATACTCTTCAGCACAAAAAGAAATGAACTATTAATACACTAAACCATTTGGATGACCTTGCCCTCAAAACTTTATGCTAGGTATAAGAAGCCGGACACAAAGACCACATACTCTTTGTTTCTGTTGGTATGAAATTCTAGAAAACTCAAATTACAGAGATAGTAGACCAGTGGTTGCCAGGAGCTGAAAATGGGAGGAGGCAATTGATTGCAGAGGGACACCAAGGGAACATTTTGAGGTGATCAAATGTTCTATGTTCATTTTGTTGGCAGCTAGTTACATAACAACACATTTGTCAAAATGCTTTGAAGTATTCATTAAAGCTGGTATATTTCATTGTGTATGGTAACACCTCTGTAAGCTCATAAAAGAAAACTAAGTATCATTTAGTGTTTCATCTCATATCTTTTTAAATACTTGCCATGTAATTCAAACCTGGTATGTTTGGAGGAGGATATAACAGTTTAAGACACAGCCCCTGCCTATTAACGAACGCACAAATAAAATTAATAACAAATATGTGATTAAAATCTTCATGGAAGATAATTATCACTCATTTTTATAACAGTGAAATGGTAAATGCACATCTTTGAAATTAATACATTTCTGATTTTTACTAAAGACAATTTTAAAAAAATATTTTACTTTGTATTTCATATTTTCTATAAATGTCAAAATCTGAAAAATTCTTTTCTGATGATGTGGATTAAAATAAGTGATAATCTAAATTTTTCTGTATTTTCAAAACCCTATATTGTATACATACTCCCTTTTTATTATTATAAGGATTCTAGAAGAATTTTTGAGAAATTGTTTTGGAAACACAAAGGATACACTCTCTCTAGGGAAAATTTGAATGCCTCCATGATATTTGAGATAGTTTTTTAAGGATGAAGGGAAATTTTGTCAGTGAAAAGGAAGTATGGAAGAGGTATGTGTGGATTTAGGGAATTCAAGTAGAGATAGCAAGCATTTGCAGAGACCTAATAGTAAGAAAGGATATGGCAAGTTGAAGAAATGATGAGCTGTTTGTTTTGGTTTCTCCTTCGTTGTCTTTACTGAAGATAGAAGCAAGGGCACAAGAATTTTGGAATATTTTGCATAGAAGAGAAATTAGATTCAGATTGTGACAGATCCAACATACTCTGTATGCTAAGTAAGGAGTTGGCATATTAGTTTACTGGTAAATATGCTTAGAACTAGTTTATTGTTGAGAAATAAAACTCACACTTCCAAGTCTTTGTCATAGAAGTTAGGTTCAAAAAAAAGAAAAAGGATGTGAACGTTTATGATGTTGATTGGAAAGTATATAGTGTTTATTTTAAATTTTGTCTTCAAGAATTAAACTGGGATTTAAAATTGGTAGAGCTACTGTATCTACATCATCATGGAACCTAAGAGTTTCTTCTGATCTTAACTACTCATGGCAGTACATACTAACAAACTGGCAGGAATACTTAAAGGTAATTGACTAATTGCTAGAGACTGAGCAAAGACTGGCTTGGGAGATGAAAACTTCTGAAGGCCCAGCCTTACAAAAGTCCCCACACTTTCATTAGTTTTACTACCACCAGGCATCCCACCAGGTTACCAGGTGGAAGATTGGAGAAAAATCTACTCATCCTCTGGTGAGCAGGGTAGGGTAAGCAGAGAAGTAACCATTTTGAGATATGCTCAGAGCTTTCTCTTCTCCTTAACAAAGATCTGCCCTCAAGAAAATCTGATTTACATGTACTTAACCAATATGGATTTTACCAGAGCATAACCAAAGTGGGAGAAGAAATTACCATTTCCAGGCTACTCTGTACCCTTTGTGAGAGAGTGAGCTGAAAAGCACTGCAGATCATAGCCAAGTAGAGACAACTAACCACTGAATCCTGACTATAGGTTAAAGAACAATTCCTTCCCAACCCCTCACCCTACTGCCACATCAACAGGGCTCCTGTATAACAACAGGAAATTACAACTTCAATAACTGCAAGGCTCAGACTATTTTTAAGAAGGAGTCTTTCAGGAAACCTAAAGACTACTAGAGGAAATAGTACCCTCAAACACTTCTCTCACATCTTCCTTTGAAGAAAGCATAATTTGATTGGTTTGGTTTTTAAAGGATTCATGCCCCCAGAGCATAATTGAAAACAATAGAGCAATGTGTTGTTAGTTAGGGGTGTTTTATGCTGGGTATCCTTTTTGAAGGAATGGGATGATTGGTACCAGGATTACTCAGGATTACTGTGGATATACCTCAAGGTGTGCCTTCTTGAAGAGCAACAGCATAAGTTTAACACTGCAAGTTGGCAGACTAGGGCAGGGGGATGGAGTGGGAGAGGGTAGTGGTTGATGAATTTCATGAAAAAAAAAATGCAGCAAATAACAATGACAAGCTGTGGCCAGGGTTACACGTATCTTTTTGAATTGGTGTTTCTGTTTTCTTTGAATAAATCCCCACTAGAGGAATTATTGGATCATATGATGTTTCTGTTTCTAATTTTTTGAGGAACCTCCATACTGTTTTCCACAGTGGCAGCACCAGTTTACATTACCACCAACAGTGCACAAGGGTTCCCTTTTCTCCACATTCTCAACAGCATTTATTTCTTGTCTTTGGATTTTAGCCATTCTGACTGGTATAAAGGGATATTGTGGTTTTGATTTGCATCTCATTGAGGATTAGTGATGTTGAGCATCTTTTTGTGTATCTGTTGGCCCTTTGTATGTCTTCTTTGTAAAAAAAATGTCTATTCAAGTCCTCTGTCCATTTTTTAATAGGTTTGTTTCTTTGTTATTGAGTTGTATGAGTTCTTTATAATCTGGATATTAACCCAGTATGTAGTACATGGTTTGCAGGTATCTTCTCCGATTCTGTAAGTTGCCTTTTCGTTTTGTTAATTTTGTTTGCAATGCACAAGGTTTTGTGTTTTTTCTTTTGTTTTTGTGCTTTTGGTGTCATATCCTAAAAAATCATTGCCTAGACCAATATTAAACTTCTCTATGTTTTTTTTTCTGGAGTTTTATGGAATCAGGCCTTATGTGTAAGCCTATGATCTATTTTAAGTTAATTTTTGTGAATAGTGTATGATAGAGGTCCTATTTTATTTTTCTGCATGTGGCTATCTAGTTTTTCCCAACACCATTTATTAAAGAGACCATCCTTTCTTCATCAAGTGTCCTTGGTTCCCTTATAAATATTAGTTTTGACTATGTATGTGGAATTTAATTCTAGGTTTGCTCTTTCCATTGGTCTGTTTGTTTATTTTTATGGTATCTCCATACTCCATAGCATTTTCATTACTGTAGCATTATAGTATAATTTAAAATTAGTACAAATTTTAGGATTGATTTTTTTTTCCTATTTCTGTAGAAAATGCCATTTGAATTTTGGTAGAATATGCCTTGAATCCATAGATGACTTTGGATAGCATGGACGTTTTAACAATATTAACTTTCCCAGTCTATTAACGTGGAATGAAGTGTCTTTCCATTTGTTTCTTTCTTCTTTGATTTCTTTCAACAAAGTCTTGTGGTTTTCATAAGGTTGATAATTCCCTTCATTAAATTTATTACAGGTATTTCTTTGTTTTGTTGCTATTATGAATAGGATAGTTTTCTTTCTTTTTACAGATGTTTCATTGATAGTGTATAGAAATGCAAATGATTCTTATGCTTTGATTTTATATCCTACAACTTTACCGAATTCATTGCTTAGATTCAACTGTTATTAGTTGAATCTTTGTCATTTTTAATATCTATATCATCATATTCAGAAATAACAATTTTACTTCTTCCTTTTCTATTTAGATGCCTTTTATTTCTTTGTATTGACTAATTAGTGTAGCCAGGACTTCCAGTGCTATGTTAAATAGGAGTGGTGAGAGTTGTTTTTTTCTTAATTTTAGGGGAAAAACTTCAGGTTTTGTTTATCAAAGTATAACAAAGTAAATGTTAACTGTGGTTTTCTTGTATATGCCCTTTAGGATGTTGAGGTATATTCCCTTCGTATACAATCTGTTGAGGGGGTTTTGTTTGTGTTTTGATCATAAAAGATATATTTTGTCAATTATTTTTTCTACATCTATTGAGAAGATCATATGAAATTTATCTTTCTTTTGTTCTTGTGGCATTTCACATTTATTGATTTGCATATATTGAACTATCCTTGCATCCCAGGGACAAATTGTATTTGGTCATGGTGAATTATGGTGTATAACCTTTTTAATGAGTTCTTGAATTTGATTTGGTAGAATTTTGTTGAGAATTTTTGCAACAGTCTTCAACAGGGATATTGGTCTATAGTTTTCTTGTAGTGTCCTTACCTGGCTTAGGTATCAGGGTGTTGCTCATCTCCTAGAATGAGTTTGAGAGTCTTTCTTCTTATTTTTTTTGGAAGAATTTGAGAAGGCTTGCATTAATTCTTTTTCAAATATTTGGCAGAATTTTGTAACGAAGAAATCTGGTCCTGGGATTTTCCGTGTTGGGAGGTGTTTGATTACTGATTCAGTCTCCTTACTTAACATTTGTCTATTCAGACTTGACTTCTTCCTGACTCCGTCTTGGTAGGTTGTATGATTCTAGGAAATTACCCATTTCTTCTAGGTTAGCTGATTTGTTCATAGTAGTCTCATGATCCTATGTATTTCTATAGTATCAGTTGTAATTCTTCCTCTTTCATTTCTGATTTGAGCCTTTTTTTTTTTTTTCTCAATCTTGCTAATCCATCTTTTCGTGGCTTTGATACAACATTTTTTGTAGAGCTGGATAATTTTCCATTATCTGTATGTACCACAGTTCATATATCCGCTACTGAAGGACATCTTGATAGCTTTCACGTTTTGGAAGTTATTAATAAAACTGTTATTCATACTTATGTGCAGGTTTTTGTGTATATGTATATATTCCTGTTTCCTTTGAGTAAATACCAAGGAGTGCAATTGCTGGATGTATGGTACAAGTATGTTTAGCTTTATAAGAAACTGACAAACTATCCACCAAAACAACTATACCATTTTTCATTCCCATCAAAATGAATGAGAACTCCTGTTGATCCACATCCTCACCAGCATTTAATATTATTAGTATTCTGGGTTTTGGCCATTTTATAGGTATGTCGTGGTGTATCATTGCTTTAATTTGTATGTTGGCATGATGTGAAGTGTCTTTTCCTATGCTTATCTGCTCTCTGTATATCTTTTGTAGTGAGGTGTCTGTTACGGTCTTTGGTTAATTTTTTATTGGGTTTTATTATTACTGAGTTTTAAGAGTTCTTTGAATATTTTGGATAATAACCCTTTCTCAGATGTGTCTTTTACAGATATTTTCTTCTTTGTTTTGTCTTACTTTACTTTATATTGTCTTTCACAGAACAAAAGCTTTTAATTTTAATGAAATCTAGCTTATTATTTCTTTTTTTGGAACATATTTTTGGTGTTCTAGCTAAAAAAGCATCATCACATCTAAGGTCATCTAAGTTTTCTCCTGTGTTATCTTTTAGTAGTTTTATGCCTTTAATTTTACATTTAGGTCTCTGATCCATTTTGAGTTATTTTTTGTGAAGCATATACTGTCTTTGTCTAGATTCATATTTGTGTTCTTGAATGTTGACTTGTTCCAGCACCATTTGTTGGAGAAACTGTCTTTGCTCCATTGTATTGCTTTTGCACCTTTTTCAGAAATCATTTGAATGTATTTATGGGGGCTTATTCCTGGGTTCTTCGTTCTGTTTCATTGATCTATTTTGTCTATTCTTGTACCAGTACCATACTATCTTCATTACTGTATCTTTAAAGTATAGATTGGGTGATCTCAGTCTTCCAACTCTCGTATTCTCTTTCAATACTACAATACCAATTGTGGGGTTTTTTTCCTCTCCATATAAACTTTAAGATCAATTTGTCAATATCCACAAAATAACGGTGGGATTTTGACTGAGATTTCAGACATTCTGAAAGTGGGAATTGACATCTTCATAGTGCTGATTATTCCTATCCAGAAATATGGAGTGTCTTTATATTTATTTAGTTCTTTGATTTCATTCATTAGAGTTTTGTGGTTTTCCTCCTATAATTCTAATACATATTTTTTAGATTTATGTATAAGTATTTCATTTTTGAGGGTTCTAATGTAAATCTTGTTTATGGTGTTTTCAAATTCTACTGTTCATTATTGACATACAGGAAAGAAATAGACTTTTTGTATTAATCTTATGTCCTGCACCTTGCTATAATTGCTTATTAGTTCCAGGAATTTGTCAATTCTCTTGGATCTTCCACATAAGTGATCATGTCATCTGTGAGTTAAGGTTTATGTCTTCCTTCCAAATCTGTATCTTTCATTCCCTTTTTGTGCCTTAATTGTATTAGCATGGAATTCTCATATGGTATGGAAAAGGAGTGGTGAACTGAAACATCTTTTCTTTACTTCGTAGTAAAATTTCTAGTTTTTCACCATTAAGTATAATGTTAGCTGTAGGGTTTTTTTAGAAAGTCTTTTATCAAGTGGAGAAAGTTTCACTGTCTTCCTACTATAGTGAGAGTTTTCATCATGAATGGTTGTTGGATTTTGTCAAATGCTTATTTGGCATATATAAGTGATTTTTTTTTAATCTTTCAATGTGTCTGTTTTTATTAATTGATATTTGCTTTAAAGTCTGTTCTTTTTGAAATTATTAGAGCCCTTTTTTTCTTTCTTTTTTGAGGTATAATTGACATATAACATTATGTTATTTTCAAGTGTACAATAATGATTCAATATTTGTATATATTGCACAATGGTTATTACTGTAAATCTGAACAGTATTCATCACTACGCATAGTTAAAATTCTTTTTCCTCATGATGAGAACTTTTAAGATCTTTTAAGAACATTCAAATGTACAATACAGTATTATTAACTATATTCACCATGATGTACATTAGATGCCTAGTACTCCTGCTTTTTTTTTTTAAATTAGTCTTAACAGGTATTTTTTTGTACATCTGTTTACATTTAACCTATATATGTCTTCATATTTAAATAAAATATTGTTTCTTGTTTTTTTGATCCACTCTGATGTCTTTTAATTGTTACATTTAGCCCATTGATATTTTATTATTAATTTTTAAAATTTAATGTACATTCAATTAAAATATAGTGTATTTAATATTAATTTCAGAGATAGAGTTCAGTGACTCATCAGTTGTATATAACACCCTATGCTCATTACATCATGTGCCCTCCATAATGCCTATCACCCAGTTACCCTATCCCCCTACCCCACTTCCCTCTAGCAACCCTTAGTTTGCTTCCTGTGGTTAAGAGTCTCTTACGGTTTGTCTCCCTCTCTGATTTCATCTTGTTTTATTTTTCCCTCCCTTCCTCTTTCCTCCTATAACTTGTTTCTTAAATTCTTCATATGAGTGAGGTCATATGATAATTGTCTTTCTCTAATTGACTTAATTCACTTAGCATAATACCCTCTAGTTCCATCAACATCATTGCAAATATCAAGATTTCATTTTGTTGATGGCTGAGTAATATTCCATTGTATAGATACACCACATTTTTATCTGTTCATCTGTTGATGGACATCTGTAGCCCATTAACATTCTTTTTAAGATTTTATTTATTTATTTGAGAGAGAGGGAAAGCTAGGGAGAGCACAAGTGGGGGGCAAAGAGATGGAGAAGCTGACTCCCCACTGAGCAAGGAGCCCAACATGGGGCTTGATCCCAGGACCCCCCAGAATCATGACCTCAGCCAAAGACAGATGTTTAACTGACTGAACCGCCCAGGAGCCTGTCCAATGGCATTTTAAATCATTTTTTATATGTTTGTATTAATATCTACTATATTCATTACTATGTTATCTTTGTTGCTCTTGTTTCCATTTTTGTATTTCATTCTTTTTCTGCCATATGTTTTTTAATTGAGCATTTTATTGTGGTTTTCTTTTCTCTCCTTTGCTTATCATTTTTACTTATTTTGCCTTTTTTTTTTTTTTTTTTTTTTTTAGTGGTTACTCTAGTGTTTGCAATTATATTTATATTAATCCAAGTCTCCTTTCAAATAATAGTATATCATGTCACGGGTAGTGTGAGTGTCCTATAACAATTAGAAAATAATACTAATTTCCTGTCCCTTGTATCATTGCTGTCAATCATTTCACTAACATATAAGCATGTAACATATATAATTCTATGGATAGGATAAGTACATAAACATAAATAATTGTATACATTGTTACTTTTATTATTTTGAACAAACTGTTATATGTTAGATCAGTTAAGAATAAGAATAACCAAAAAAAAAAAAAGAATAAGAATAACCAAGTTTTTATTTTACCATTTATCATCACTTAGTCCTTTTTTCAGTGTTTTTCCTCTTCATATTGATCTAAGTTTCTGGCCTTTATTATTTGTTTTTCTTTTTACATTTCTTGCAAGGTTGGTCTCATGGCAACAAATTCCCCCCAATTTTTATTTGAGAAAGTCTTTATTTCTCATTCATTTTCGAAGGATAATTTCACAGAATATGAAATTTTGGGTTGATGCATTTTTTTCTCTCAACACTTTAAATACTTGACTCTGCTGTCTTCTTGTGTCATGATTTCAGAGAAATTGGATATACCTTTTCTTACCTTTGTTCCTCTGTAGGTGAGATGTTTTTTCTTCTGGCTTCTTTTAAGATCTTTTTCTTTGTCTTTGATTTGTTATAGTTTAAAAGTGATAGACCTAGGTGTGGTTTTTTAAGGCATCTATCCTGCTTGTGTTCTCTGAACTTCCTTGATCTGTGGTTTGCCGCTTGATGTTAGTTTGCAGAAGTTCCTTAGTCATTTTTGTGTCAAACATTTCTTCTGTTGCATTTCTCTTCTCTTGTTACTTCCATTATCATATGTTACTGTATGTCACATCTTTTGTAGTTGTCTCATTCTTCTTGGATAGTGTATTTGTCCTTTAGACTTTACTTTTGGGGTTTTGAGGATTTTATTGATACATCATCTACCTTTGAAATGATTTCCTTAGCTGTGTCCAGTGTACTAATAATCAGGAAAAGTATTTTCTGTGATAGTGTTTTTTACCCATAGATTTGGAGGGGTGTCTTTCTAATGATTTCCATCTCTGTGCTTAGATTTACATTGCCCATCTGTTCTTACATGCTTTTTGCTTTATCCATTAGTGCCCTTAGCATATTAATCATAATTGTTTTAAATTCCCAGTCTCATAATTCCAGCATCCCTTCCATGTCTGGTTCTGTTCTGTCTCTTCACATCATGTTTTTGCTTTTCGGTTTGCCTTGTAATTTTTTGATAGCCAGACATGATATTCCAGTAAAAGGAAGTGCTATAAATAGGCCCTTAGTAATGTTGTTGTGAGGTGTAGGGGGATTGGCAAGTGTTCTGTGTCCTGTGACTAGCTCTCAGTGTATTAGTGAGCCTTTTCCTCTAGACTGAGTTTCACAAGTGTTTCTTTGGGGTTTTTTCCTCCCTGCTAGGCGGGATAGGATGGCTAGAGTGAGTGGGAGTTGAGTAGGCTTCCCCAGGTTGGTTAAGCTCTAGTAATACCCCAGTGGATGAAGATTTGGTTAACTAGTTTCCACTAAAGGCTGACCTTCTTAAGAACAGACTGCTCCAGTATATTTCAAGATGGTTTCTTTTCTCCTTCCCTAGCTGGAAACCCAAGGGTATTTTTCTCTGATATTTACCAAGGGAGTCTGATTGGGCTCCTAGAGATAAACAGCATTGCAGGAGGTCCTCCCCTTCCCGCAACAGTGTCCCTCTGGAGCTTTTATCAGTGTTGAATATGTCCACACATAGCCTCCAACAGTTCTTAAATTACAGTTCAGGTTTTCCTACCCTGGCACTAGTTCCTCCAGTAGTTTCTGCTTGTGAGTCTCTGCTCTGATAAGCTGCAATTCTCTGTTACTCACCCATTGGTCTCTCAAATCTTCGGTGTAGCATTTTACCCTGTGCCCTCCCCTCTCTTGTGAATCCAAGAAGAATATGTTGAGCTTTTTTTTACTTATTACAGTGGAGTGGTGATTTCTAAGCTCCTTACAGAACCAGAAAACAACTTGTAGTTTTTGGTATATCTTGAAATTTTTTTTTATATATCTTGAAATTTTAATTTGTGGTATGTGTTTTTATGTATTTCTCTAGATATAAAATTGGAAAAGATATAATAGCTCACAGCAAATATACTGATAAAACTTTGTTCAGTTGATAGATTCTAGTTTTTTCATGAAGCACCAAAATCTTTAGATTTCTTATGTAATGGGTATATATATGATTGAATGTTTAGGTATTATTGAATATAGAGCTAAAAGATTTTTATATTGGGATCCCTGGGTGGCGTAGTGGTTTGGCGCCTGCCTTTGGCCCAGGGCGTGAGCGATCCTGGAGACCCGGGATCGAATCCCCCGTCGGGCTCCCGGTGCATGGAGCCTGCTTCTCCCTCTGCCTGTGTCTCTGTCCCTCTCTCCCTCTCTCTGTGTGTGACTATCATAAATAAATAAATAATTAATTTAAAAAAAAAAACCTTAAAAAAAAGATTTTTGTATTATTTTAAGTTAATGTTTTTGTATTTATTCAGTATTTTAAATAGTCCCAATTCATTCTCTTAATCCAGGTTGAAGATTGTAAAAATTTCTTTTAAGTGCAAACAGTTTTTTATTCAACTTAGAAAAGAAGTGGTGAGTATTGATCTAATAATTATTAATATAAGTGAATATATTTATAAATGTAGTATTCGTAAAAATAACATTTATGTGAACTTAATATTTATGTAAATGAAGTCTTAAGAAATGAAGTTATTCATGGCCACACTTTTAGTATGAGTGAAATTACTACTAATGTTGATAACTGACTACTGAGTTAATTCACATTTTAGAACATTGTTAATTTCCATGTGATTCTGATTTAAAGTTCTTCTACTCTCTTTTGAGCTTTGAAACTAATCTGAATCATGATGTTCATTGTCAGTTGTCAAGGTCTATTCATGAAGGTAATAACTAAGCATTTTTTCATATATATTTCCCCCCCTACTAATCAACAGCACTTCTTTTCATATATAAGCTCATTTTCTTTTAGGGAAACTAAGTGTTTAGTTTTGTTTCTAGGTCATGAATGTATATTATATTTCCTCCCTTTGTGGGAATGCTGATGTCCTTTTTACATATTGAATACAGTACATTAAGTTATCATGGAAAGTACAGCGTTGGAAAGAGTTTCACCTTGTAAATGATTTTATCTATTTAATTGACTTAAACTCATTTTTATCTTTTGCTTTAAATGATTTCTTATAAATCTTAACAAATTAATGCAGATTTCAAGATGGTTGTGTGTGTGCATGTGTATAAAATGTATTTGAAATCTTTAAAATACTTGAATCAGCTGTGTTTTATCAGGGTAATAATCTGACTATGGTTTATCATTTATAATCACAAAATATGAACATTTTTTCTATTATTTTACTGAATTCCACAGGAAAGTATACAAATATTAAGGATAGTATTTGATAGATGTATAATATATATGTAATATTAATATATAGAACATTACTACTGCCTTGGTATTATTGCTATTGGAACTGATGCCCATTTGTTATTATTAACCTTCCCAAAAGATAAATACTATTCTCATTTGCTTCACTGTGGATTAGTTTGCTTATTTTTGAACTTTAAAGAATGCAGTCATACATAATGTTCTCTTTTTGTCTACATTGTAACCTTAATGTGAGGTTCATTCATATTGTACATAGCAATAGTTCTATTGCTGTATGGTATTATATCGAGTGAATATACCATAAATTATTCATTTTTATGTTAGTGGGCAATTTTGGCATTACCAGGTTGTAGCTATTATGACTAATACTGCTAATGAAAATTTTTCTACATGTTTCAAAACACCTGGAAACTAGAGAACAAATATTTTACTTTAAATTATTATATTGTTAGAAGACAATGTAGAAGTCAGTTCTAGATTTTCCCCATTAATGATACTATCATTATTGGCAATAATAATTATGGTATTAACATTGATTGAAGTCATAGTATGTATCTGATAATTATACAGCTATTTTCATGTCATTTAATCCTCACAACTATTCTCCAAGGTAATATATCATTAGGAACGTGTTTAGCCACAGTAGTTAGATCAACAAAAGTCATCTAACTACTGATTAAAGACTGTAAATAGTCATAGTCTGCAGTGTTGCCTTGTTAATGTTTTTCTCTGAAACATGTCTTATACTTTAAATACCCAAACATTATAGAAACTACTTTTCTTTCAATATAACATTTTTATCTATTGTTTATAAAACGTGGAAAGTGGATTTTGTTGCAAATTTGTTACAAGTTGCCCAAATACAATTAGTAGAAAGTCCAAATCACACCTAAATTTTTGAAGTATGCAAAAATGTCAGAAAAATGTTTGATTCTTAGATGTTGCTTTTCCTGAGAGGCATTTCTTCATGCTCCTCTGTGTAAGACCTTCTCTGTCATTTTGCATTATCTATGGCATGTGGTACAATATGTAAACTATTGGGGCCTACTATTAAACACAATTCCACTGTTAAGCACAATTAACTCTTTGGTGATGAAAAAATAGTATTTTAAGCATATTATCTTCTAACATAGTAGTGTAATATTTATACATGGGCATCTTACTGTAGTTTCATTATGGAAATATATCTTTTGATAGTCAAACATTTCTATCAAAGGAATAGAAAACTAACCTTTAAAGAAAAGATCATTCACTTAGACTGTGTTAAAATTAAAAACTGTATCCATCAAAAGATATCATTAAGGGAGGGAAGTGGCACAGAGTATGTATATAATACACATGGGTGCACACACAGGGACCACATCCTTGGTTATATGTCGAACTCAATCCAAAAATACGCTGCTGATTTAAACAGATACTTCAGAAATGAGAACAGCCACATGACTAGTAACATAGGAAGGTGTTGAACCTCACTAATCATCAGGGAAATATAAATTATAACCAAAATGTGATCCACCAGAATTGTGATAATAGTGTAATGAAAAGATTGATAAGCCAGTGGTTGGTAAGTATGTGGAGGATATACTGCTGTTGGAGGGGAGTGCATATTGATCTAACCATTTTGGAAAACTGTTGGGCATTATCTACTGAAGATGAGCACATAATCTTATGATCCAGTAACAGAAATGCACACAAATATCCTCAAACTGGAAACATCAGATGTCTTTCAATGCCAAATGGATAAATAAACTGGTATATTCATATGACAGAATGAATATGATAGAATGAAAATTATTTTCACAACCATATGGATGAATATAAAAACATAATACTCAACAGAACAAGCCAGACATAAAGACATATATATGATTCTATATATATAAAGTTCAAAAACAGTTATAACCAATCAATGGTGATAAAAGTCAGAAGAGGGATTACCTTTGCAAAGATAATCTGGTAGAAAGGGGACATAAAGAATACTTCAGAGTTGCTAGTAATAATCCATTTCTTGCTCTGGTTGGATGTTAAATGGTCATATCATTATATGAAAACCAGAGCTGTACACTTAAAACATGCATGCCTTTATATGGTTGACTTCAGTAAAACCATATAAATAGTAATTTGTACCAGTCTTTTAGAGAAAAACTAAAGAAATATCTGTATTATGCTGCTGCTTATTTTAAAATTTGAGTTGCATAATAGTGTTCAGAAGTGATGAGTGAATATACCTATGTCCTGACAATCTAGACAGATTTACAAATTTCGAGATATTTTTAAAAGATGTGATGATATATCTTAAAGTTTAATTCATGGGCCAGGATTACATTTTGATATAGAATTATAGCTAGTAAGTTTTGAAAATAGATATGTATCAATTCTTAAACTTAATTCTAACTATATTCTAAAATTAAAGTCCTAAAAGTCATTAATATTACTGAATGAGGTGAGATTCACATTTTGCAAACCTTTCCATTTATGTTACTGCTTTTTTATTGGGTAAGCAAAAGAAGGTACTGTTCTTTAAGGATTAGTTATTTGTAAGGGTAGATTATTTATCTGTAGAAAGTAAACTAAATGGAGCATTAGATTCTGATATTTTACTGGTATTCTCTGCATTTTGTCATTTATTACAGCATGAATCTAGAGAAACATTATTGGGATTTAATATGGTGAATTACAGAGCATGCAAAAATTTGTGGAAAGCATGTGTAGAACATCACACATTCTTCCGTTTGGACAGACCACTTCCACCTCAAAAGAATTTTTTTGCACATTATTTTACATTAGGTTCAAAATTTCGGTACTGGTGAGTATTGCTTATGCATTAATGCTTTATTATTGGATTTTTCCTCACTTTAAGATAAAGATCTAATGAATCATAGAATGCTTATAATTCATATGTACCTACTGAGTCATAATCTTTGAACTGTGGCCCCCTATAGATTAGCAAAAAGTTTTAAAGGGTCTTGTGATCCAACAAGATGGAGAAATCTCTTCCACTGACTATATTTTAGATCATTATTTTTTAAAGTAAATCAGTCACACTTATTTACATTCTAGACATGTTATGAATTCCAGTGTATCTTTGTTAAACATTTATAAGAAAACTTTTCTTTGTTCTAAGACATCTTTATTTGTAAAAATGAAAGTATCTTCTGCATGAGCATATAATTGCCAGTTCCCCTCACTATCCAAAAGTAGACTGTTCCTGTGAAACCTTTTGTAAGCCAGATAGCATAAAGTGAAGAAGCCATTACCATTCATTTATATGGAAAAAATTATTTAGCATTCCCAGACTCCAAGAATCACCTCTCATAGGCTTTTTTCAGATACCTTAGGACACATCTTGCTAATGAATGGACAAAATAAATTGAGATAAAGCACAGATGCTCACAGACATAGTTCAAAACTCTGATGGCTTGATGCTGAGTGTACTTCCTTGGAAGGAGGTTGGTGGGGCACTCTCGCTGCTTGCGGTGTGCACAGTCTCTATAGTGCTTGCTGCAAAACAAACACTGAATGCTATTTTCTCTGTTTTTTTTTGTAAAAGCAAAACATCTTTTATGCATTGAAAACAAGTACTGTCTAATGTAGACATTTTATAAAAGCAAAGTGGCATAACACAAACTTTGAAAAAGCGAGGGATACTTGTAGTTTGCTTTTTTATGTATAAGTTCGTTAAACCCTTTATTATAAAAGTTCAAACAGCTATTATACAGAAATCACATTTAGTGAATGAACAACAACCCTAGATTCCTTTTCCTAAAACTGTCTTATTTATTCTTGATAGCTTTTATTTTTTTCCTATAGGAAACAATCTTTGAGGAATAATTCTATATTTGGAGAAGTTCTGATTAATTTTGCCTTAAAAGAATTCTTAAAAGACCCTTGAAAGCTAGTTTTTTAAGTGCAATATGATAAGAATCACATAGCAAAGTCATTCATAATCTACTAAAACAAATGTTACCCGTTTCTGTTCCACAAAAGATATGCCATCTTCAGTAAATAAAACCTTTTATCATTATGTGTTAGATTAATTCATGTTGTATATTCATGTGGAAAATATTTGTACATGCCTCAGAAAAGGCATATATTACAAATCTCAAACATTTTTATATTCCTAATTTGCAATTTCATTAAAAATTACAGTATAAATTTAGTACAGGATGATATACTATTAAAAATATATGTCCCTCCTCTCCAAAAAAGCAGCTCCCAAATTCATTGGCAGCACTGAAGCAGAATTAGGAAACTTTTAACAGCAAAAATGCCACAGCAGATTCTTAAGTGATGTCATGTTTAATTCTTCTGTAGCCTTCCTAAAAACAATTTTGAGGAAAGTAAGGTGATGGTAATCACAAATTTAAAAATAAATAGACTGATGGGACACCTAGGTGGTTCAGTCTGTTAAGCATCTGACTCTTGATCCCAGCTCAGGTCTTAATCTTAGAATTGTGAGTTCAAGGCCTGCTTTGGGCTCCATGCCAGGTGTGAAGCATATACTTCGATGGATGGACTGATGGATGGACAGACTGACTGAGAGTACAAGAATTAGATCATTGGTGAAAGTCAAGAAAAAAAATTTAAAAGTCTCATCTCAATCTCAGTAGGGATAGAAGAAATTTCCATTGAGAAAATAACGTAGACCATAATAGCAGTCTGTTAGTGAACTTAATTACTAATTAAGTGACCCTCAGGGTTATTATCCAAGGAGTACACTATCTTTAGCATAATTCTTCCTTTCCTCTGTCCTTGAAAATATGACTTACACATAAATGTACACATACCATGTCTCTTAGACAACAAAGAAATGCATAGAATGTAATAACCTGCTTTCAGCTATAATTCAGACGGATGTCAGACACGATGAGAAAAGTATCAAGGAGTTTACCCAAAGTGTACCACAGCAAACAAAATCTAGTCATGACAGTAAGTACAAAAAACTGTTAAAGAAACCAATCTGAGGAAAAAAATCACCGAAACAATGAAATTTCAACCACAGATGTTAATAAAAACAAGCTAAAGAACAATCTAAGAAAAAAATATTGGTAAAGTGAGGAGCAGTAACCTACCATTCAAGCTATTACTGCCCTTGTGGGAATATGGGCCCAGTACTGGCACATTTTATACTTTTTAACAGCTTTATTAAAGTATAATTTGTGTATAATAAGCTACCATATTTAGCATCTAAAATTTGATGTTTGGAGGTGTATTTGCATCCCCAAATCCATCCCTGTATCAAGATAGCAAGCATATCCTCCCCTGTTTTTGCCTTTTTTTTTTTTTTTAAGATTTTATTTATTCATGAGACAGAGAGAGAGAGAGAGAGAGGCAGAGAGGCAGAGACACAGGGACACAGGCAAAGGGAGAAGCAGGCTCCATGCAGGGAACCTGACATAGGACTCGATCCTGGGTCTCCACGATCACATCCCGGACTAAAGGCGGCACTAAACTGCCGAGCCACCCGGGCTGCCCCTGTTTTCTCCTTATACTCTCCTCTGTAACCTCTTTTCTTCCACCCTTCTTTGTCTCTGTGCCACCACTGATCTGCTTTCTGTCCCTACAAATTGGTTTGCATTTTATAGGATTTTATGTAAATTGAAGCATATATGTTACATACTCTTTAATACAGCCTCTTTTCACTTAGCATAATCGTTCTGAAATTCATCCATGTTGTTGCCTTTCAGTGGTTCATTTCTCTTCTGTGGAGTATTATTCCACTGTATAGATGTGTCACAATTTGTTATATGTTCACTTGCTTATGAATATTAAGTGTTAATTGTTTCCCCACTTGGGTTGTTTCCAGGTTTTGGCTGTTTCAAATAAAGCTGCTGTGAGCATTCATAGTATTTATATGGTTTAACTTCCCTTGTTAAATACCTGTGAGTGGAATGGCCAGATCACATGGTAGATGTATGTTTAACTTTGCAAGCAAGAAACTGCCAATCATTTTTTCAGAGCAGTTTTTACAATTCTGTGTACTCACCAGCCGTGAGAGTTCCAGTTCCATTGCATTTTCATCCAAACCTCTTCTGAAGAGTACACAATTTTGATGAAATTTAATTTACTATTGTATTCTTTCATGGATCTTTCTTTTGGTGTCAAATCTAAAATCTTTGCCTATCCCAAAGCTGAAAAGATTTATTCCTCTGTTTTCTTTTAAGAGTTTTATAGTTTTACTTCTTACACTTAGATATGTGATCCACGTGGAAATAATTTTTGCATATGATATGAAGTACATTCAAAAAGTATATAAAGTTCATTTTTTTGCATATGGGTAGCCAGTTGTTTGAGCATTAATTTTTGCAAAGATTACCCTTTCTTTCTCCACTGAATTGCCTTTGCCCCTTTCTTGAAAATAAGTTATCAGCATTTGTGTGGACTTGTTTTTGGATTTATTTATAGTAAGTCTTAGAGTGTAATAGTCCTCCAACTTTGTTCTTTTTTAAAGTTGTTTTCAAATGTTTTAGATTCTTCGCATTTTCATCTGAACTTTAGAACTAGCTGACTTATTTCTACAGAAAAAGACTTCTTAAGGGGGAGCACCTGGTGACTCTTGATCTCAACTCAGGTCATGATATCTGGGTTGTGGGATGGAGCCCCACTTGGGGCTCTGTGCTGGGCATGGAGCACGCTTGAGATTCTCTTTGTCCCCCTCCCTCTGCCCACTCCCTCCACCTTGCCACTTGTGTGTACCCTCTCTTTCTCTCAAGAAAAAAAGCCAAAACAAAAACCACTTCTTGGATTTTAATTGGGATTGTGCTGAAACTATAGATCAATTTCAGGAGCATTGACATCTTAAAAACACTGAGTTTTCAAACTCATGAAGCAGTACATCTTTTATCTATTTGTCTTTTCTTTCTTTGTTGTTTGTAGTTTTTTAGCATATAGATCTTTCACAAATTTCACAGGTCTTTGCTAAATTTATCCTTAATTTTTTGAGGTCTTTTAAAATTTCAATTCGAGATTGTTTACTATGAAACAAATACAAGTGGGTTTTTTTTATGTTGATCTTATTTCAATAGTGACACCTTGCTTGCCTCACTTATTCTAGGATCTTTTTTGTAGCTTCCAACAGATTTTCTACCTAGACGATAAAGACAGTTTTAATTCTTCCTTTCCATTCTGATACTTTTTATTTCTTTTTCTTTCCTTATTCCCCCAGCTAGAACCTCCTGTACAGTGCTGAATAGAAGTGGTGAGAATAAATATCCTTGTCTTTTCTTTATCTTGGGGTGGGGGGAAGATATTAATCTTTTACTATTGAGTATTGTATTAGTTGTAGGCTCTTAATAGATGCTATATATAATGCATGTTGAGGAAATTCCTTCTACATCTCCCTGAAGCTTTTGTTAGGATTGGATATTGGTTTTTGTCAAATGCTTTTTCTGCAGGTGTTACAAAAATTATGTGGTTTTCTTTTCATTTGTTTGCATGTTGAATTACATTGAGTTTTAAGTACTAATCACCACCCCAATATTCCTAGGATAAATCCCATTTGATCATGACCTATTATCCCTTTTCTGTTTTTTTAATTCAGTTTACCAAATTTTTGTTTAGGATTTTTGCATTTTTGTTCACGAAGGATATTGCTCTACAGTTTTATTTTCTTGTAATATCATTGCCAGGTTTTAGTGTCAGGGTAATTTTGGCTTCACTGGATGAATAGAGAAGTATTCACTCATTTTCATTTTTCTAGAAAAGTTTCTGTAGTAATGCTGTCATTTCTTTTTAAAATGTTTGGCAGAACCTACCAACTAATCCATCCAGGGCAGAAGTTTTGTTTATAGGAAGTTTTAGAACAACACATTCAAATTCTTTAATATAAATAAAGCAGTTCAGGTTTTTTTTCTTTTCTTAGTGAGCTTTGGTAGTTCATGTTTTTCAAACAATTTATCTCCTTTAAGTACTGAGGAAGTTTTTTGGCGTAAAGTTTATGATATTCTTTGTAATAATAATGTGAGCCACCAAGTCCTAACGAAAAAAAGTGAAAAATATTAAACTTGCCCAGTATGCCATTCAAGTCTAAAGCCTCTAGATATTATCAAAGCAACATCTCTGAGCCCATCTAGGAAAAAAAATTCTTTTTTAAGATTTCGTGTTTAGGTGACCTCTTGTACCCAGTGTGGGGCTCTAACTCACAACTCTGAGATCAAAAGTCACATTCTTACTGACCAAGCCAGCCAGGCACCCAGAAAAAAAGTTGTTTTAAGAAAATTAAGCCATCTGAGAGAGAAGTCAACGTGACTCAAGAAGAATCTTGGTAAAAGAACTAAGAATAAAAAAAAGAAAAAACTAAGAATAAGGTTAAGTCCTTTAAATATAGATAATTGATCCTTGACAACTGTCAGAATTAATTTTAGAATAGAATTAAAATGCTATAAACTTTGATAAAGTAAAAATAGCTATATAACTAAGAAAACGAAGCAAGGGACTAGTGGAAGTATGAGAATCCATATTAACAAAAATTAAATATTAATAACACCAACTCCTTGAAGTTTTTCTAATCTTTTTTTCATCCTTTATATATGAATGGCAGTCGTTTCTTTCTTTTAGTTCAAGGGAAATGAGTTTAATAATGTTTTCACTTAAAGTGGGATATATAGCATAATCATTCTGTTAATAGAATTATGTTTCTTATTTGTAGCATTTTCTATATATATAGAGAGAGTTTTAGAATGATTTTTACTTGCTCATAATAGAGATTCTTTCTTAAGACTGGCTAAATTTGGGGTTTTCATTGTTTTTTAATTTAATTTTTTTTAATTTGGGATTTTAAAGATATCTTTTTGTTATGCTTTTCTGTATTGCTGAAATTAGTTATAATTAGCATGTATTCTTTTACCAATTGTCTTTTTCTTATTGTTCTAAAAATAAGTATCTTACTGTCAGATTTTGGCATTCTTAGATTATGGTACAGTTTTGCATTTTGTTCTAATAATAATATTGAAGTCCTAAAGAACAATATTATGGATAATATGAAACATAAACCTTTGGGGCACCTGCGTGGCTCAGTCGGTTAAGCATCTGCCTTTGTCTCAGACCTTGATCCCAAGACACTAGAATGGAGCCCCACATCGCATCAGACTCTCTGCTCAGTGTGGAACCTGCTTCTCCCTCTCCCTCTGCTACTCTCCCTGCTTGTGCTCTCTCTCTCCCTGTCAAATAAATAAATAAAATATTAAAAAAAAAATAATTGGTAGCCTTAGAGCTACCGACCCAGTTGGTTGGATCTGCCCGAGAGGTGCTACTTTGATCAGGGATGTTACATACCATCCACAAGGTGCTGTTTCTCCCAACGTTCTCTTCCTACTATTGTTACAGCAGCCACCTGCATCTGACAATCTCCTTCTTTTGTCTTGCTCTACTTTCTGATCTCCCACCAGAAAAAAGTAGAACCTAACAGCCAACTCACAAAGGAACCTAAAAAATAGAGTTTATTGACTAGCAAGCCTCCTACAAAACTTAGCAGAGCACAGGAAGAGGATTCAGGCCTGTGACAGCTTAGTTAATGGTAATTAGTTTATATAAGTAAACCATATATGTTTATAGCTTTTATAACTCTAAAAATGAAGTTTTATGTTTGTAGTCCTTAAGTACTTTTAAAATATATTCAAAGCACTTTTTTAATCAAAATGATTAATACTCTTGTAATTGAGATAGGAGTGGCAGCATGACAAATGTTTCTCTGGATATGGTCCTTGATCCCTATTGGGTACACATGAAATAAATATTTTTTTGCTCATAATCAATCTTTGGAAATACTAGAACTTTTGTAAGACTTCAAAATTTTGGTATATTATTTAGACTGAGAGATGAAATTCAGAATATCAGAAGATTTATTACTTCTTCCACCAACTTACTCACATACCTTTATTCTCTCTCTTCCATAATATTGAAGGGATTAAAATCATTGTTTTAGGGCAGCCTGGGTGGCTCAGTGGTTTAGCACCACCTTCAGCCCAGGGCATGATCCTGGAGTCCTGGGATCAAGTCCCAGGTCAGGTTCCCTACATGGAGCCTGCTTCTTCCTCTGCCTATGTCTCTACCTCTCTTTTTCTCTCTCTCTCTCTCTCTCTCTCTCTCTCTCTCTCTGTCTGTCTCTCTCTGTCTCTTATGAATAAATAAATCTTTAAAAAAATAAAAATCACTGTTCTAATATGGAAATACAAAACAATAGTGAACCTCAGTTTGTTACCTTGTTGACAATTGCAAATATAGTTTATCTTTAGAGGAAATATGTTTTCTTAAAAAACTTCAACATACGTAGGTTTAAAAATCATGGTTTCTGACTTTTTCATTAAGACTTCAACAGACCATTTCTGTTCACATTTATCTATACATATCCATGGAAGATGATCTTAAAATTGTTGGCTTTGCTTTGGAAACCTGTATTTGGCTACTTTTACATGAATCAGATATCTATCTACAAATATAAATATAAAAATACATATTTGATATACTAGACATTTATGTCTGTTCACACTTAAATAATGTGATATGTTAAGTAGCAAATTCTCTGAGAACCAAGTTTTTAGTAACAGATTTGGTCCGAATATACTGGTCTACCACAGAGGAGGCTCAGTTTTCATGCATAAACTATGCGCTTGCGGGATCCCTGGGTGGCGCAGCGGTTTGGCACCTGCCTTTGGCCCAGGGCGCGATCCTGGAGACCCGGGATCGAATCCCACGTCAGGCTCCCGGTGCATGGAGCCTGCTTCTCCCTCTGCCTGTGTCTCTGCCTCTCTCTCTCTCTCTCTCTCTCTCTCTGTGACTATCATAAATAAATAAAAATTAAAAAAAAAAAAAAAACTATGCGCTTGCTAGACAGATTGGCTTCAAGACAAATCACCGATGGTGTCCAACTCACAACCATATTTCTGTCCTTTGTTCCTTTCTGTATACAAAAGTCTGGAGTTGCCTGTGTCTGGACAAGGAAGGATTTGAGGCTATAACCAGTCTTCATATCTATGATGATTACCATTAGACAAGGAAGTAAAGCCCAAGGAAAGAGCAGTTCTTTAAGATTCCTTATGTTTCAGGCCTTTCATCAAGGGGATACTAGAGACAATAGCTAAACCACAGGCCCAACCTATGGGATGAGGGTGGTAGTCATTCTCCAGTAAAGAAGTAGCTAAAAAAATGAAGTGTCTATGAACATATCTTTATTCATTAAAGGAAGAGCCATAGATAAGCTTCATCCATGAAGGTAGAACTGGAGTTGAGTACAATCTTTCCTTCTTATCCTCTGCCCCCTTTTCTCTGCTAGAAATTTGTCTCTTATAGAGTTATAGTACAATAATCTTGCATGCTGTTATTTTTATCTTAGAGTTCTAAGTTTTTATTATTGTGCATGTTTATGTATTTCAGTGGAAGAACTGAAGTCCAGTCAGTTCAGTATGGCAAAGAAAAAGCAAATAAAGACAGGGTATTTGCAAGGTAAGCTGCCTCTATGTCAGTGTCTGAGTTGTTCTTAAAAGATTAAAATTACTATTAAAAATGGTGAGGACTGGGCAGCCCCGGTGGCACAGCGGTTTAGCGCCGCCTGCAGCCCGGGGTGTGATCCTGGGGACCCGGGATCGAGTCCCACGTCAGGCGTCCTGCACGGAGCCTGCTTCTCCCTCTGCATGGAGCCTGCTTCTCCCTCTGCCTGTGTCTCTGCCTCTCTCTCGTTCTCTCTAAATAAATTAATTAATTAAAAAAAAGAAAAGGTTTAAAAAAAATGGTGAGGACTTTGGATTACATTTTTACAAATGTGATTATAGGATTATCACTTGATCCTTTATTTAATTAAACAGTAAATTATGTTGAGGGAGTAATGAAATAATCTGTTTAGTTTTATTCATTCCTGGGTTTTTTTGTTGTTTTTTGTTTTTGTTGTTGTTGTTGTTTTGGGTTTTTTTTTTTGCTGTTGATGTGAGTGAAATTAATTAACCCTGTGCCAAGCATTATAGTTCTGACCAGGCTAAATGATTATAATGTAACATTTTGTGACATTTTTATCTCCTTCATTTTTTAGACATCTTTGAAAAACATAATGATTAATTTCATACATTATTCATTCCACTTCCTTATTTTTTTAAATTACATTGTTAAGAAATAAGGTTTTGGGGGTACCATTTAGTTATCTTCATATTTTTAGGAGCTGTTTATAGCCAGTTTGCTTTTTGACAAGTGAAATGATATGATCAGATTTGTTTTAGAAAATAGGTTTAAAAAAAAAGAAAATAGGTTTATGAGCAGTTAATGGAGAATGGGTTAGAAGTAAGGACTCGGTACTGAGCAACCAATTAGAAGGTTATTGCAGTAATCCAAGTGAAAATAATGAAGGCCTGAATTAAAACATTGATGACTGAATGGAGTTTAGGGAACAAATTTGGGCAACATTTTGTAGGTGGAACTAACAGAAGTTATTAATCAATTAGATGAATGTGTGTTAGAGATAGAAATATCTGGAAAGACCATTAGATTTGAGTGACATAAAATGGACAAGGGGATACACGAAAGAGAACAAGTTGTAATGGAAAAAAAGAGTTAAACTGGCACAGGTCTAGTTTGAGATGCCTAAGCAACAATCAAACAGGATTATCCAATAAATGAAAGGAGAAAGAGTGACCAATTTGGTGGCAGCAAATATCTATCGAAGACCTACTCTACTGTGTCAGGCCTTGGAAATACAGAGAAGAACAAAATACACATCTTAGTCCCATGGAGTTTAAATTGTGATTGGTGCAACAGGTAAAAGTAAAGGATTGATTGAGCCAGTGTAAGACCTTAGAGCTGGAGTCTGCTTTTCATGTTTGAGGACAAGTAGGCAGGCCAGTAATGGACCAGAGAGAGAGAGCAAGACCATGGTAGAGAAAGTAGAGAGGAAGATAGGTAGCAACCAGAACTTGTATGACCTCATATTAGAAACGGTGAGGACTTTGGATTTAAGGGCTGAGAGCCCCCACTGGAAGGGATATAAACTGACTTGAATTTTTAACAGCCTGGCAGAGTTATCATGTTTTACAGTGGTGAACTGAAATATTTACAAATACCATGATTTGTTTCAGAATAATTGGGGTGAGAGTGTTCAAGTAAGTGGTAGGGAGGAAGCAAGATTGACCATGATGATGATCACTGAACCTGGATCCTGAGTGTAGTGTTTATTAAAGTGTTCTCTACTTTTGTTTATGTTTGAAATGTTCCATAATAAAAAATATGAGAATAAGGGACTGCTCTGGCTGCTGTGATGGAATCACCTGTACAGGGATATGAATGGATGTAAGGTAGCCAGTTAATCTAATAGTGGCTAAAGTTTATTTTGTATTTATCTATGCCAGGCAATTTTTGTGGATGATCTCACAATCCCCATAATTCAGTGAGGTAAATTCCATAATAGATTAGAAAACTGAGAACAGCATGTTTGAATAATTTAACTGAGAAGGGTTCTAGCAGGATTCTCACGCAGGCCTCCTAGTTCTTACCCACACTTTTAATCTCTACAGAATAGATCTGGTCAGGCCTAGATAGCATTTTGCTGTGATAAATTTACTTGAATTTAAATGATGTAATTCTTCTCAACATTTGTTCAAAGTTTTGAGTTTGATTTATTATGTCTTACTTTTAGATTTATGAGGGAAATATTGTCATTTCTTTATTAAATATAAATCTTAGCATCATAGTTTTGGTTATTTGGGAAAGGAGGAAAGAAGAAAATAAGAACCGAGATGCCTACTCTAATAGACATGGCTACGGAAATTATTCAGACCCTTCCTCTTATAGTATTAGGTACCCTTGTTTCCAGTTAGAAAGTACTAAGCACCTGTAGGAAGGTAAGATGTACAGAAAATGTCTTTAAAATTATTTTCCTTAAAATTCCTTAAGAATGAAATAATTACTTCCTCTTAACTTTGTTTTAATTTAAAAGTATTCTAGTTCTTAGTACTATACCTTATTTGAACCATTTTTTTCAGACTTGTTAAAATCAAAATACTTTTCTGATTCTTTTCTTTTAAAAATACACCTAACAAAATTCTTCTCTTTTTCCTTCTTTACCTAACAAAAAGGTTAAATTTTTTCTTGCTTGATTTTTATAAAAATGGTGAACATGATTTAATAAGTTCCACTGTACTATATCCTAATATGAATACCACCTTATAGATGTATTTATGTATTAATGCTAATATCACATGCAAATGACATTTTTTTAAGATTTTATTTATTTATTCATGAGAGACACACAGAGAGAGAGGCAGAGACATAGCCAGAGAGGGAAGCAGGCTCCATGCAGGGAGCCCGATGTGGGACTCAATCCTGGGACTCCAGGATCATGCCCTGAGCCAAAGGCAGACACTCAACCTCTGAGCCACCTAGGCGTCCTGCAAATGATTTTTCAAATAAGTATTAATGTTTTAATATTTTGATCATATGTGACCTCGAGAAATATGCAGTTATACCTGCATCTTAGTTCTTCATTTTGTATGTGCATTATTAAAGTGAGAAATAAAAAAAAAACAAAAAATAAAATAAAGTGAGAAATCATTTAAAAGATTATTTTATAAAACAAATACGCATTATTTAGTAAGGCTTAAGTTCCAATATGAGACGCCCCAAGTAACTGCCCCATTTCTTTTGTTATGCAGAATTCTATGAATCCTTTGTAAAAGAGGTCATCACAGGGACAAAGTTTTATTTAATGGTACTGTTTTAATGATTCTGCCCCCTCCAAAAGACTGAAGCTTCTCTGAGGTGGTTTTTATAATATATGACAATCTTATTGTGGTGGTTTGATGCGTATCTACCAAAATACTCTAATAGTTTTAGCAATTGTTAAATTATTCTGTTAAATTATTAGAGAATTCTAGAAGTTTTGTCCACTTCTTAGAATTTTAGTTGGAGAAAAGATTTCTCCTTAGAGTTTCCATGTAAGGTCATTTTTTCAACAATAATAAATTAGTTATTTTTCTTTGAATTGCTTTCATACTTTTTTCAATTGTCATATGAAATCTAAGAAGAAAGCAAAAGAATCTTCATATGCAACAGAAAAATAAAGTACCATGGTCAGAAGCTACATTTACCACATTGCAAACACACTGATGAAGTGTGGTATTTTTTTCTCTGAAATTTCCACATTCAACAGGAAACATAGACAGCAAGCTTGAGTGGGTGGGTCTCTGAGGTTAAAGCTGTTAATAAAAACTTGAAATTTAGTTTTAAATACAAAGCATCTCCAACCATGTTTAATTTATTAACAACAGTAAAGTATTCTGCGTCTCTATACTGGGTGAGTATAACTGGATTTTTTCCTCCTTCAAATGATTTTCTCCCTCTTTGAAAATGAAAGTAGTTGATCTTCTAACTATGGTTATGAACTCCTATAATTTACATTTCATAGTCTAATATATGAAAATGAATAGCTTATTAACTTTGAAAATTAGCATTAATAGAAGAGCAATAAATATTATGGTTTCTTTTAATAATCTCCATTTTAAAAATCAAATACGTGATATAATATACTTTTTTTCCATCTTATTGTGACTAATAGGAATATTAGTTTGCACAGCAATTTTGGGAGGTTGGGCTAAATTGTGTCCTGATTGTCTTCAAGTAGGAAAACCTTATAATTTAAACTTATGGTAATGGGAAATAGGAAAATGTTCATGCTTATGTTGCTTTGAATTCATTTATGAAAAATGAAATCCGAGTCAGTGCCTTTCTTTAATCAATAGCATTACATCTCTTTTAGGAAATGTTAGATGTTCTTAAATTAAGGAGATGTCAAAAAAAAAAAAAAATTAAGGAGATGTCATTAAGCCAAACTAAAAAAGGTTTTGGCTGTGAATACCTGAAATGATGGGTTCCTTGTGTGGTTTCAATTCATAAGTAATTTAACTTACTTATGGCTTAATGAAATCAATAAACTAAAAATTGCACTGAAAATTTAGATACTCATAAATCATAAAACTCAGGAAGGGAAGAACCTAGGGTCATACATTGTGTTGGTAAATTATGATACTAAACATAGAGGGGCACCTGGGCAGCTCAGTGGTTGAGCGTCTGCCTTTGTCTCAGGTTGTGATCCCAGAGTCCCACATCAGGCTCCTTGCATGGAGCCTGCTTCTCCTCCCTCTTTCTATGTGTCTACCTATCTCTGTATGTCTCTCATGAATGAATGAATGAATGAATGAATGAATGAATAAATAAATCTAAAAAAAATAGAATATGATCTATTAAGACAAATTCTGAGATTTGGTTTATAGTTGGAGGTATAAAAATAAAAATGTTTACTTACCAAATTATTTCTGCAGATCCCCAAGTAAGCCGTTGGCACGGAAATTAATGGATTGGGAAGTAGTAAGCAGAAATTCATTATCTGATGACAGGTTAGAAACACAAAGCCTTCCATCACGGTCTCCACCTGGAACTCCTAATCAGTAAGTACAAATTTACCTTAGATTTGCCTGAAGAATGAAATAGGTAAATCTTTACATTTAAATATTTTAGTCAAGTGTGACTTTTTTTGCTCCAGAGCATTATTTCCTCAGAGCCTGCAGCTTACTGCATTAGTGGCATGGAAAAGTCTTAGTGAATGAGAGAGCAGAACATTGAACATGGAAGCACACTTTCCTGTACAGTATGGGTCTCTCACCATTAAATCAAGATCAGTTAGTAGACTTAAAATCTGGAAATGAGGTCATTATTCACATAATCCTTTTTCATGAGCTCTCCAACAGAATTTCTAGGGAAGCATATATTGTTTGAAAATGCTCAATGATTGTGATTCTTGCCTAAGCTGTTCCACCACTTTCTGTGGTCTGGAAAAAGGGATTTCCAATGTAAATTCCCACAAGCTGAGCCATATTTTCACTAAGAAGCCTATGTTACCACCATTTACTGTTTATATACTTTATCCTAGTATTTCTCACAAAAACTGTATGCTTTGGTATAAATAAAAATATTATAATCAACTTGTATTGGCTGAAGATTTTAAATAATGTGCTAACAAATGTGTGTAATATATGTGCATACCTAGGTAATGATAAACAGATATCAGTGTGTTCATAGATTTTGTTTAACCAAAAGGTTGAATACAAAATATTTGAATTTTGGTGTGGAATGTAATATTTAAAGAAGTCTAACTTTAGAAATGTATTAAACACAATAATATCCACTACGTGTATACTAAATTCTGCTTTGTAATAAAGATGTTACTTATTTATTTTAGAGAGCACAGTGTGGGGAGGAACAGAGGGAAAGGGACAAGCAGACTCAGCACTGAGTGCAAAGCCTGACACGAGACTTGATCCCACAACCCCAAGATCACAACCTGAGCTGAAATCGAGTCACATGCCTAACGAACTGAGCCACCCAAGCACCCCTGTACTAAATTCTAAAAATTTTGTCACCCGTGGGTGTTTGTCAGCCCAAGAATAAACATCTACCATATTAAAAGTAAAGTTTCGTCCAGAGAACATTAGCTCCTTACCTGCATGTCTTCCTAGCTGCTAAAAATAAGATAAGACTCAAAAGTTTTTCTCTTACTAATTGCAGATTGCTAAATCATCTTTTTAAATAAAATACTACCATATATTCAGAAGCTAATCAACAATTTGAAGAAAATCCATAACCATCTTTTTGGTTCATTTTCCAGCCAGCCATGTCTCCATTTGTTACTAGTACCACTAAACAATTATAGCAAATTATAGAAGACACAGGAAAGATGATTGAGTTAATTAGTTAGCAGTAGCTTTGATTAAGCTTCCTAGATAATGAAACAATTTTAGATAGGATCTAAAAAAGTTGGTTTTTTCCTCAGTTCTACTGAGACAGTACAGTATGATGGTTAAGAGCATGGGCCCTGGAGTCACTGTAACTTTGAACTTTGTTTTTGTTTTTGTTTTAATGATTTTATATATTTATTCATGAGAGACACTGAGAGAAAGAGAGGCAGAGGGAGAAACAGGCTCCATGCAGGGAGCCCGATGTGGGACCTGATCCCAGGAACGCGGGATCATGCCCTGAGCCAAAGGCAGACACTCAACTGCTGAGTCACCAGGCGTCCCTAAGTTTGAACAAGTTAATTAATCTCTTTGTTCCATTTTCCTCATCTACAAAATTACAATAACAGTGTCTTTCTTGTAGTATTGTTATAAAGGTTAAATGAAGCAATATATAAAATGCTTAGAACAATGCCTCACACATAAGTGTTCAAATGTTAGCTGTCATAATTAATAATAGTAATGATAAATAGTTCATGTGACTGTCGCTTATAAAGATGGAAATGTGTTATTCATTATTTTTAAGAATTTTAAAAACTGTAAATAAAAACTTTTGTAAGGACTAAAAAAGAACACAGACCAGAGATATTTCTGAATTATTTATTCATACATTCGTTATTTTATATAGGCATACCTTGGAAGTATTGCAGATTTGGTTCAACCACTGCAGTGAAGCAAATCAGTGAATATTTTTGTTTTTTAGTTACATATAGAAGTTATATTTATACCCTACAATATCCCATTAAATGTGCAATATGTGCAAAAAACCAGTGTGCATATTTTAAAAAATGCTAACCATCATCTAAGCTTTCAGCAAGTCATAATCACTAATCACAGATTACTGTAACAAAAATAATAATTATAAAGTTTGAAATAATGCAAGAATTACCCAAATGTAACAGAGACATGAAGTGAGCAAATGCTGTTAGAGAAATGGCATCAATAGACTTGCTCCTCCCCACAGTTACTGGGACCCTTTAATACTTTTTTTTTTTTTTTTTTTTTTTTAAAGAGGGGCTCCTGGGTGGCTCAGTCAGTTGAGTGTCTGACTCTTGATTTCAGCTCAGGTCATGATCTTGGCATTGTTGGATCAAGGCCTGCATCAGGCTGTGCACTCAGAGAGGAGTCTGCTTGAGATTCTTTCCCTCTGCCCTTCTCCCTGCTCGTGTTCTCTCTCTCTCTTTCTCTCTCTCTAAAAAAAAATCTTAAAAAAAAAAAAGCAATAAAGCAAAATGCAATAAAATGAAGTATAAATGCTGTAATCCTGTAAATGCCGATTAAGACAAAAAGTTGTAGTGACTAAAACCTTCAGACATTAAGGTTGGTAGAGATAATAGATTAAAGAGGTAAAACCCTGTGGCAGATCACTGTCTGTAGTTCGGATCTTGGACTTCCCATTAGGTATTCTTTCTATTTGCATCATACTATTTTTGTCAGATTTTGCTTAGTCAATGTTGTTTAGTCTTAAAACACATACCCACTTTCTAATGTAATCATATAAGTAAGAAACCAGAAAAAACTATTTAAAGCCCATTTTCACTCAATTTTTCTTCCTCTTCATGTAGTCGAAATTCTGCATTCACACAAGAGGGAACCCGGTTACGTCCGTCTTCAGTTGGTCATTTGGTAGACCATGTTGTTCATACTTCCCCAAGCGAAGTATTTGTAAATCACAGATCTCCATCTTCAACACAAGCTAATAGCATCGTTCTGGAGTCATCACCGTAAGACCTTTTACATTTAACTTCCTTCTTATAAATAATAATTCCCTAGATCGTTTCATTTGAAATAGTCTCAGAAATTAGGGTAATTGATACAAGCATTTATTCAATATTTTAAAATTTTTATGTATTCATAAATGTGCTTATTTGTTGCTGAGAATTCTTTGTATTGCGCCACCACCACCACCAAAAAAACAAAACCCTCTTATTATTTTGTTGACTTAGTATGTTCTTAAATCTTTAGTTTCTGCAGATAACATAGCACTGTGTTCAAGCAGTAATATACTAAAAGAGTTTTCTTAATATTTTTTAGGAAGGGAACCATAAGAATGAATAGACAATGGGAGAAGTTTAGTAGCAAAGAAGAAGTAAGATGATCATCATACTGAAAATAAGTTGTAGAAAGTATACACAAAATTCACTGTTTATACCTCATCACCTTAATGTGTAACATGCTTACCCTCACATAAACATGCAATATCTTGATGGTATTGGTTTACACACTGCAGTTAGTCCATATGCAAGTAAAAACAGTGTGAGAATTAGGGGAAAAAGTAAAATTCTTTATAAATGCATAGATAAGTAAAAAGAGTAATTGTTGAGAAGAAGGAAGGGGTGTAGGATGTAGTGACTCTCATCAGGGCTGAAGAAAGAGAAGTCTGAGAGTGACGGGTGGAAGAGTAGACAGATTGGTTAGCAAAGCAGGTTAGGTATAGGAGCTCCAGAAACATGACAAGATATACTGGAGGCCCTATAGTTGTCTCACTATAGGGCCAGCCAAGGAAGAGTGGCTAAGCTCTTAAAACAAGTGGGGGCAGCCCGGGTGGCTCAGCGGTTGAGCCCCTGCATGGAGCCTGCTTCTCCCTCTGCCTGTGTCTCTGCCTTTCTCTCTCTCTCTATCTCTATGAATAAACAAATAAAATCTTAAAGAAAAAAAAAGTGGAATTTTAGTCTCAGTAACATATCTTGGTAAAACGTTTTGTTCTTTGTGTACAGTAAAAAGGATAGAAGAGGAAAGATAAACACTGCACAGCGACACACCTGGAGAATAAGTTGACAGGAGACAAGGTTGATGGAAATGTAATTTTTCATTACTTTAAAAATTATAATTGTAAACTTTGATTTTTAATAATTATATATTTTCTAATTCTGAAACTTTAAAAAGTACAGTAATGAAGCACATGATCAAAATGTTAATTTGATTTGATTTGATTAAATTTAGAATGATATACTCTCAGCACTAGAAATAAACCATATAGAGGAATCTCATAGCTGTCATACTGCAGAACAAAACAATTAATTCTCCAGACCTAACCAAATGACCTCAATCCATTTTTTGAATAGCCCTTTTCTCACACACACAAACACACACGAATACATACACATACAATTGAGTATTTCCATATGTAAATTTTATAGGTTCCTCAAGCCAAAAAAAAAAAAAAAAAAACCTTTGTTCTGGTTTCCTGACCTTTAATGGAGATGCAAGTTCAGGGTGGATTGGAATTGAATGGTTTCTGCTTCCCCATTTGTGCCACAAGAATTTCAAATGCTTGGGCCTTTCTCTTCAGACACGTATTTTATGAGGTTTATGTGTTTGTATTCAGTTTTAAATCTCTTAACATTGCATTTAAAGTTTATCCAGTTTTAATTTTAAGAATAATGAGAGAATTCTGAAAAGATAAGCTTAATCATAAACATATAACTTATATTAATTGCTTACAATCAGCTTCAGAAATGATCTCACTGTTCAAGACACTCAGTGACAGCAAAGACCTGTAAATCCCTATTTTGTAGATGAGAAAGCCACACTTAACAGAACCTGTCCTAGTTTATAGAACTAAAATTCAGGCCTTCCCTACCTAAGCCAACCAACAGAACATTGTGTCCTAGACAAGACTTTGTTGATTGATTGACCAATTGGTTGGTTGACTGATATTTGTAATCAGAGAAAATACTTTACAACTTAGAATCCATAGGTTTTAGTTTTGGCCAAATGTGGAAAGAATTTGGACAAGGTTTTGGATGAAGCACAGAGCATTTCAACATGTATTGGAATAACTCTTCAGATCACCTCACCAGTTTCCTGATTTTTTTAGTGAGAACACCGCTTTTCAAGTGAAACATGGGTCCAAATTTCAGTCCCTGGGTATGGTCACCTGCGTCACAAGGAGAAACCACTATTAACTCATAGGTGTATTTATTATGGAAACAAATAGGAGGTTGTTTGTACTGCTTAGAATAAAGTTATCATTTCTAGGGAGGGTTTATTGAAACTACAGTCTACCATTTCCTTCCTTTCTTTAAATGTTTCACAGAAAATTAGACTGTTTTAGTTTGTGATTTTCTGAGAAAAACAATAACCCTCAATTAATTTGAAAACACTAACAGGTGTTTATTTTAGTAAATTCACACCACAAATGTTAATATACTCCCATTAATAATGTAACAAGGAAACTCGGACATTTCTACAAAATCATAAAACATGAGTTGGGTGGTTAAGATTTTATTTTTTATTTTTATTCAAATTGCTAAAGACAGCAACAGAGAGCTGCTGTGACTGCAGAATAAGCAGTTTTCACTGCTGCTGTTGAAGCATTCATGAGGAAATTTAAAGCTGACTGGATTCAAGTAAACTAGCAAAGTTTTTGCCTACCTGGCTTCACTGACAGGTTTAACGTCAGTCAAACCTTTTGCTGCTGTGTTACAGTACACATTACATGTAAGATTGTTGCTTTTTAAAATATATTTTTTTGCTGCTGTGTTAAAATATATTGCTCTGTTGACAGCAAAGTGCACTGAAAAGTAACATTTTCATTATTTGCTCTTAACATTTCTTAAAATATCAAAGTTG
This sequence comes from Vulpes vulpes, assembly GCF_048418805.1. NCBI lineage: Eukaryota > Metazoa > Chordata > Mammalia > Carnivora > Canidae > Vulpes > Vulpes vulpes. The sequence goes on along the minus strand of NC_132784.1, from coordinate 10,208,445 downwards.
AAGATAAGCAAGTTATTTATACTGAAAAATCCCAATATGAGAGTTGTGCATTAGAACACTTTTAGAATTATATTCCCATCTCCTCTTCTCCTTTCTATATGTCCAAAAGTTAATACAGGTAGTAGTTTCTCCACAAAATTTTTTGTGTGGATAGATTTGAACACAGTGTTTCAAACTCTGCTCCCATTCACCCCACCACCACCACCACCACAATTTTAGGCAAGTTACTGGTTTTAAATATATTAAAATCATTGAGTTAGAAATACGTAACTGATTAAAGTGCATGTTATTGGAGCACAGATCTCTACTGATCTAGTATTCTCCCCATTTAAATAATACAGCGCTATTACTACTTATATAACCAAATGGCTTGATAGAAAATAGTCATGTTTGAGATATGCTCTGATAAGTTCTGTTGAGGGCTCAGATACTGTAAGAGCTTGCTTAGCCCTTATCTATTTTATAAATTGGCTTCTGAGAAGCATTGTATTTGGAGAAGAGTCTACTGTTACATAAAGTTTGAAAACCTCTTTTTAAAATAACTTTGCTCCTGCTTTTTTGCAGTTATTTTGTTTAAAGTGCAACTATAGCATAATGTTCAGAGCACAAGCTCTGGATTCAGACTGGGTTTAAAACTTGGTCCCACCACTTCTAATTATGTGACCTTGGGTGAGTCATTTTATCTCTAAGCCTTAATTTCCTCGCCTGTTAAAAAAAAAAAAAGAATGATAATATCTACCTCAGACGGCTGCTGTGAACAGTAAATAAGATGAATGGTTAAGCAGAGAAAAAGTACTTAGTAGATGTTAACTACAATAATTGTATAATTTTAGTTAATTGGAGGGATATACTGGCAGCCTTTAAGTATATTTATCAGCCATTTATCTGTCTACATATTTGACATATGGATGTCTGGTTGAATACAGTGAGGAATTCTCCAAATTCATTCATAGCTTTATCCTTAGGCCCTAATCACAAGAGACTCTTTACAGATTTTATAATCCTGAAATATCAAATCCATTTCCTTGAGCTATTTTTGCCTGGACTGTCCCATTCTAGTCTTTTCTAATGAGTCCCCACAGCTTTGCCTGCACTTCATCACTTCCTTTCGCTTTGTTCTTAAAGATTTGCCTTCACTTTGCTCCTCTGAGCTAAGCCACTGAAAATTTTATGTCCATGCTCAGCTTAACCTAATTCCCATGACAATCTTGATCAACTCTAGCAACATACAGTTGACCCTTGAACACCATAAAGGTTAGGGGTGCCAACACCTACATAGTTGGAAATTCACATATAACTTTTGACTCTCCAAAAACTTAACTGCAAATAACCTGTTTGACTAGAAGCTTTAATGAGAATATACACAACTGATTGTCACATATTTTGTGTCTTACATGTAATGTGTACTGTATTTTTACAATAAAGTAAGCTAGAGAAGATGTTAATAAAAAAATCATGAGAAAATACATTTATAGTATCATACAGTAAAAAATCTACATGTATGTAGATTGGCGCTGATCAAACTATGTTGATCTGTTTAACTGTTCAAGGGTCATCTGTATTTTGGATCCTGCAGATACCAGACCACTTTAGGATAAGGAAATAAAAACCAAAGGAGATGTGATGGGAGGAAATGATCAAGCCGTGGGGACTCAGAGGGTGCATTGTATTTGAGGCTGTACTTGGTGGCAGCTAGACTAACGTCACCAGGCTACTGCAACTGCAGTATTCCTAACCTGCCATCCCCCTCTGCCAAATGTCTCCAGTACTCTCTTTTTGGAAACTGAGGTCTGGGACTTGGAGTTTGGTTAAAACCAGGCATCTCAGGTCTGGGAACTTGATTCTGAAATAGATTCTTCCTGATACAGTAACATGACATTTTCAGTTCTATTCTCAATATTTGTCATATCCCTGAGAGTTTTATATGCATATTTAAATTGCTTGAACATTAATTAGTAATCAACTTGGAATGGTGTTTACTTTGAAATATTGTAAATGTATTAGCCAACATGTCAGGAAGCCTGAGTTTTGAATCAGAATTTTATATGCATCTTACATAGTGTAAGTATAGTAGGGTTACTGCCCCATGAAAACTTGGATAGCACTAGTGATTACAGTGAGACATGGGCTCCTGGTAGTATCTTAGAGCATTAGAAGAAGACATCAGTCCTGGCAAGTTTGTATTTGCTATGTACCAAGGATATGAATTTTGTTTTCTGATCTTAAATTAGAATAAACTTTATGCTTCTATGAAGGATATGTATATACAGTTGAACCTTTAGCATTGTTTTTTTAAACACAATTTTCAGGGTTTATCTTGCCTGGTTTTCTTTTATATAAGTAACAAAATAATCCCTTTAGGATTATACTTCTTTCTATACGCTCCTTGTAACAACAGATCTTTTCTACCTCCCATCTTTAAATCCAAAGCATTATCTCTACTTGTAAAACTCCAACCTTAGCTCTGATGTCTACTTTTTTCTTTGATTCCTATTTCCCTTGTCTTATCCGAACTTTTTGATAGTAGATGGTAGCTTTCTCTTTAAGTCATAGGTCCCTTCTCTCAGGAGAATTATTTCTAATGGGGCTGTCTTCCACTTCGCTGTCTGGTTGTTCTTCCAAAGTATATGATCTCTCTTTATCCAGTTATAATTAGCAATTGTGGGGATTCTTTTATTTTTGCCTAGAAATGATATCTTTTTTAAGAACTGATCTATTTAATGACATTGTTTAAAATATATTGTAATTTCTAATTATAATGCGTGGTTTATGAAAGTCATCTTCCTAGATAATTGAGTAAGTAATAAATTAACTGTACTCATGATCTCTACATTAGATACAAAGTAGGAAGTTATTTGTTATAATAAATTTGGTTAATACATTTGGAATATGTCTTAAAATGTATTTGATAGCCTTTGTCCAAAATAAGAATGTCAGGAGTCTATTCACATCTTTGATTACTTTGATAGACTGTGTTAGACAGAGATACAAGTTGATGTATAAATAAAGATGGAGTTTGGTTCTTGAACATGGAGACATAGAATGGACAGTTATCCAGATTACTGTAAAAGCTCCCAGACTACCTTGCCCTCTGCAACAATCCAGCATCTGGAAAGCCTTACCATCATTCTCTGAGAAGTTACTCTAACAAGAAAGTTACATAAAACAATGAGAGAAGGCAGATAGCCCTTTTCCAGAAATCCGAAATTACAGTGTTCTTTCCTGTGTTCTGTCTTGACTAATCCTTTCAGCATGTGCTGTTTTCTCCTTATCTTTTCTCTGGAACTTGGTTTAAATTTCAACCCAAGCCTGTGTGCTTTCACCCTTTTCTTTTCTGTGTCTTCTTGCAGACTTAGTAACCCTGGGTGGGATTTATGTGGGCTGGGGTGTCTGTGGCCTATCTAAAGGCAGCAGCTGATTCTTGGCTTTGACCAGTAGTAATGCAGATCCATTCTTTCCAGAGCTTCCAGATGTTCCATTCTGGAAATCCAGATATATATGTAAGTTTTAAAATGTAGTCAGTTAACTCACATTTATTAAGAATAAATAATGGGCCAAATGTATTTTGGCCAAAATTGCCCCACAAGCCATGATTTCGCAACCACTCTTTTAGAACAATGATTTCTAATTAGAAAAAATAACTTCTGGAGCTTTTTTGACTATATAATGCCTAATCTTTAATGCCAGTAAGATAAATCGACAATTTTAGCAGAGTGTCTCATAATGTCAGTACTGTCCCTCTTATAACTGAGCATTGCCACTGTTAGACCCATACCCACCAAATTTAGTTCAATTAGATGTTGCTTTACAGATCAGGCTTGAGTTTGTTCCTCTTGTGTATTTTAGAACTGTTGTATATTAGGCTGTTGACTGGACCAAGAATAAAGTAAGTTACTCTAACTATTCTGTTCTGATCTCAACCTTATACTATGCCTTTGGATCTTTAGTTTTGAGGCCGTTTCCTGGGTGTGACAAATATATGAAAAACTAGAAAAAAATCTTTGGATAGATGTGGAGTTCAGTGACTTCTGGATTTTGTAAATTCTTGGAGGCTTTGTATCAACTGCTTTTTAGAAATGTCACATACATGAGGCTGTGCCAGGGGATGTCTGTCTTTGTGTCCTAATCCCTTCTGGCAGGCCATGGTTGAGATCCATGTCTCTGTTTTCATCTGTAGGAGCATTTTCCCATACTGGCAATATTTCAATACATTGGATCTGAAAGCCTTGAGTTCTTGGAGTGGAAATGAGTAGAATAAAAACTAGTATGTTTGGTACCTCTAATCCCTGAACATCAAGGTAGACCTCAAAGAAGGCTTTGCTGAAAAGAGAGATACGTTCTTTTTTGCAGTCCTTACAGACTTCTCAGAATTTTGACCATTTTATTCCCTAAAGACTTCTGTGTGGAAAGTTAGGCTGAGTGGGCATTATGACTTACCAACTTACTTAGTGATTAAGTTTTATATTACATTATGAAAATTTAGCACTATATTCTCTCTTAAGAGAAACTTCTCTGGAGGACCATACAGTTATACCATTTATTTTTAATCCTGGCTGATTTCCTTGGCTAATCAAATTTTTAGCTTCATTATGTATATCCTGCGGGTATTCAGCAGTGAGCCTCTAAGTAAGCTTCACACCTTCTCTACCTAGGGAGAACATAGATATCAAAGAGCTACTCTGACACTACTTTCTGTATCCACTATCTTGGGATAAATTATGCTGTGGTAACAAATTACTCCACCTTATAGTGACTTACAACAACAAAGCTTATTTCTTTCTTGAATTAATTTGCTCATGGATCATCTGTGGCTCTACTCCATGTCAGGTCTGTTCCAGGACCCAAACTCTTATTTGGAGCATGGCAAGTCTCATGACCAAGGAGAAAGAGAAGCATAATAAATTGTGAATTTTTTGTTTCTTAAAGTGACCACTTCTGGGGCACCTGACTGGCTCAGTGATTGAGCATCTGCCTTTGGCTCAAGTTGTGATCCCGGATCCCTGGGATCAGGTCCCACAATGGGCTCCTCACAGGGAGCCCGCTTCTTCCTCTGCCTAGATCTCTGCCTTTCTCTTTCTCTTTCATGAATAAATAAATAAAATCTCTTTTAAAAAGCTAAAACAGGGGATCCCTGGGTGGCTCAGCGGTTTGGTGCCTGCCTTTGACCCAGGGCGCGATCCTGGAGTCCCGGGATCGACTCCCACTTCGGGCTCCCTGCATGGAGCCTGCTTCTCCCTCTGCCTATGTCTCTGCCTCTCTCTCTGTCTTTCATCAATAAATAAATAAATAAATCTTTTTAAAAAATGCAATTAAAAAAAAGAAGCTAAAACAAAGTGACTACTTCTCACATGTCATTGGCCAGAACAAGTCATATGGCCAAGCCTAATGTTAACCAGAGCATATACAATTTTTGAGCAATGATGCCATCTAATGTAGTTCCACTTCCTCAAGACCTTACAGCTTATATCTTAGGCATCTGTTGTTACTTAACAAAAAAGCAAAACTGGATAAAATCTGTGCCTGAATAGTACAGTAGCAGCCATGTAACTTGACATAGCAGTTTTATCAATTCTCTTACGGGACCTTAGGCAATGGATAGTAATTCTTTTATTTTCCCAAAGGCCTCCTGGCATCCCAGAGATAAATAACAACCTCAGTAATAGTCACTGCTCTTACCATGTGAACCATTTCCTCTTACTTTACTTAATCTCCTTGCTTCCACAATCTCCTTGGATACATGTTTCCTAGTAAATTGAACTACTGGTTCCCCCTTCTGGCCTTTGTGAAAAACTCACAAGTAATGTTATTACATATACTATTCTGATCCTTAAAAAAACTACCGTTTTTACTTTGAAGCTCCTCCTGCCTAGCTCTTTTTATCAATCCTTGGCTGTCAGAAATTGAGTCTTATGCTCTCTAATGTTAACTGGATTTTGTTTCTTTAAATTATGTACACCAACAGTGTTGTGTCCAGTTTTGTCTCCTTAGTGAGCTCAGCACTCTTACTCAGATTCTAATCTTTGTTGCAGTACTGAGTTCATTATTTTCATGAATTATGTTTTATTTCTGAGTAAATTGTGCCAATCACAAGTTCTCTAGATGTACCAGATGTGTGGAATGGCTCAGACTCTTAATTCTGATTTCTCTTTGGTTGCCTTTTTTCCTGGCTATCTTTGTGACTCCATTGAAAACCTTATTTTAAAAAAGTGATTTGGAAAGGAATGTATACTATTATAGTAGATTAATAAATATCATAAATATCTTCATAGTGGAACCCTTAAAGTATATTTGATTATTATATAGAATTGTTTACAGATTTGGTAAAGTAGGAAATTTGATATATTACTTAAAAAGTTAAGAAATATTTCATTAAACAGTAACACTTGCAAATAAATATGGTATTTATTTATTTTGAGATTTTATTTATTCATGAGAGACACACACAGAGAGAGAGAGAGAGAGAGAGAGGCAGAGACATAGGCAGAGAGAGAAGCAGGCTCCCCTCAAGGAGCCTGATGTGGGACTCGATCCCAGGACCCCAGGATCACGATCTGAGCCAAAGGCAGATGCTCAACCACTGAGCCACCCAGGCATCCCTAAATAATGGTATTTAAAGCTTGTCTCTAAATAAACAAATAAATAGATAGATAGACAGACAGATAAATAAATAAAGCAAGCAAGCAAACAAGCTTGTCTCCTGGGGCAGCCTGGGTGGCTTAGCGGTTTAGTGCTGCCTTTAACCCAGGGCATGATCATGGAGTCCTGGGATCGAGTCCCACGTCAGGCTCCCTGCATAGAGCCTGCTTCTCCCTCTGCCTGTGTCTCTGCCTCTCTCTCTCTGTGTGTCTTTCATGAATAAATAAATAAAATCTTTTTAAAAAAAAAATAAAGCTTGTCTCCTACTAGACATTGTAAATTTCTAATTTGCTTGGCCCTAGGTTTTATGTTATTTTGTTTTGTTTTGGTTTTGACCATAGCTTTTAAAATAACAGTTCTAGAAGACAGTTTCCAAAATACAAATTTTTTTTTTCCTTTCTCCTATCCAGATCACAAGAGACTCCTGGAGATGGGCAGCCTCCAGCTTTACCACCCAAACAATCAAAGAAAAACAGTTGGAACCAAATTCATTATTCATATTCTCAACAAGATCTGGAAAACCATATTAATGAAACATTTGATGTTCCATCTTCTCCTGAAAAATCTACTGTGAGTAGCTTTCAGATATTCTCATGTCACTTTGAAATTTTTAAATTGGAAATAAAATTTTTTATACTGTGGTGTGTTTTGTCTGTAAATTTTATTCTTATACTTTCTCTTTTTCATCATAATGTTGCTAATGAATTTTGCCATGATATAACCCAATTGTGGAATTTCCTTATATCATTACTCTAAAAGTCCATTCTTGACAAATTTATGTTGAATTTAGTTTTGCAAAACACACATTTTCAGAACAAATGCTAATGAATAATCCATTAAATACCATTAACTGTATTATATAATTCAGTGAATACAGAGACTATCATTTCATCAACCTTTTGAAATTGAGTACAGGTCCCTGGAATATATAACCACCCTCTGTTCTCTAAAATATATTTATGAATTGTGTTGGTACTTTTCCCTTAGAGAACATGCTTTTACCACAATAAAAATGGTAAATTTTTAGAATCATCTGATTTATGAATTTTCATTGCTTTCTCAAGTAGATACAAATAAACCGAAAGTAAGATTGTCAGTAAATTTTAGGGATACACTGTATTCATGAAGATGTGTTAAGACAGAGAAATATGGGTCTATTTTAGGAAACTTAAAGGGACATGAGGGAATGAAATAAGGTGCAGGGAGAAACCATATATGTGAGATGGTTCAAATGTATAGAGACAGAAAATAGGTTAATGATTGCAGAGTAATAAGGAATGGGGATGATGGGATGGGAAATGACTGGTACAGGGTCTCTTTGGGACATGATGACAATTTTTTAAATTAAATGGTAGTGGTATTTCTATAACTGTGACTATAATAAAAATTATTATATACTTTGAAATGTATAGCATTTGAATTATATTCCAATAAATCAGTTTTTAAAAGCAGAGGGAGGAATGTGAATTCATGCAACACTTATGAACACTTACTGTGTGCAGGACTTTGAGCTGGTTTCCAAGGATGTTGCAATTAATAACTGCATTCGTAATACCTATTCCTTCTTGCACTCAGTCTAGCGTGCTAGGGCAAGGAGCCTGTATCTAATTGGTGTAACTGCAAGTTATTAGTCAAAATTTACATTCCTGAATTAGCATTTGAATTTAAATTATGCTTTTTTATATGCTATAGATAATATCAACATACAAAAAGCATGCATCATATGTATCTTTGAAGAAGAGATTATAAATGAGGAAAATTGTTATTTATTTTTGTCTTTTTAAGCCTAATGGTGGTATTCCGCAAGATAATCTTGTTCTAATCAGAATGAAACCTGATGAAAATGGAAGGTTTGGATTCAATGTAAAGGTAATTTAGAATTTACATTGTATTCAGTTTTTACATTAAGATATGTATATTTTGGTAATATTTGACTAAAATCTGACTTGCTCTGTTGTTCAGGGAGGATATGATCAGAAGATGCCTGTGATTGTGTCTCGAGTAGCACCAGGAACACCTGTGAGTTATCTGAATGTGGCTTCGCATAAATAAAATATCACATACATAATCATATAGTTATAGAGATTTCTCACAAAACCTAGGGATAGGAATGCAATTAGACCTCTAGAAAAAAAAACTTAAAATGAACATCAGAACTCCCTGTTTTTCATCTCTATTTCTTTTTATGTTCCGTTCTTTCTCATTGCAAACCAGTTAGTTCAAGGGATCACCTCATCTCTCTAGCTCCTCTAAGTAAGATACAGTCTAAATAAAAAGAGTGTACTTAGTACCAGTTTCCAGTTAGTCCTATAGCATCACCACCACACACTGTCTACTTTCACAATATGATTGTGACCCCTGCATCTCTACTAAAGAGAAATTGTATAGGTACCACTATTTTCCTCAGTTGATATAATGGGCTACTGGTAACTTCCAGATTCATATATTATCAGCTCAGCCAACCAGAGGGATTAAACTTCAATCCAGTTTATAGACTCCAGGGAAGTGAACTCTTCATAGATCCAACTTGTATCAGATGTCTACTTTACTTTTCTTTTTTTTTTTTAAAGACTTTATTTATTCATGAGAGACAGAGAGAGAGAGAGGCAGAGACACAGGCAGAGGGAGAAGCACGCCCCGTGCAGGGAGTCTGATGTGGGACTCGATCCTGGGTCTCCAGGATCAGGCCCTGGGCTAAAGGCAGCACTGAACCACTGAGCCACCCGGGCTGCCCCAGATGTCCACTTTTCAACAAAAGCACTTGTGAGCAGAGGGTACAGGACAGGAATATGATGTATGAAATGCCTCCTGAACCTAGTATGCATATGAAGGATAGGGACAGAGATCAGGGAAGTCTTCAAATTATTTATTAGTACATAAATGGTGGAAAATATATGTGTGGGACAGACTGCAAAGGAGAAGAAGAAAGATTCATAAATTCTCCCCTGTAGATAATATCTAAAATAGAAAACCAAAGGAAAACAAAATGTGAGGGTGTTGTTTAGAAATACTGAAGTAGGCACAAAAGATGTAGCTAAAATGTTGAAAGAAGTTGCCTGGGGTAGAGGGATGGTAGAGAAAAACACAAGAAATGGCTTCTTGTCTTAGTAATTTTATGACCTAGTCAGTTCTTTGAGATGTTTAATATATAACTTTACTAAAAATAGAAATTAAGCTATAATTTTTTTTCATCAGATACATATATCTTTTGACCTATTGATTCCACTTTTAGCAATTTCCTCTAATAAAGCAGTTGGACTAGGGAACAAAGGATACACAAGGATGTTCGTTGTAATACTGTTTATAATAAAAATGGGGTGACAAAAATGTACATCGTTAGGGTTGGTGAAATAAATGTGCTGTTTTGCAGCTGTTGAAATGATGGATGATGGAGCTCCATATACATAATGGAAATATGTTCATAAAATGGTGTTATAGAAAATGCAGCAAGACAAAATCAGAGAGAGAGACAAACCAAAAGAGACTCTTAATCATAGGAAACAAACTGAGCCTTGATGGAGAAAGGGAGTTGGGAGATGGAGTAACTGGGTGATGGGCATTAAGGAGGGCCTGTGATGGAATGGGCACTCAGTGTTTTATGCAACTGAGGAATCACTGACCTCTACCTCTGAAGCTAATAATACATTATATGTTAATTGTATTTAAATTCAAAAATTAGCTTGAAAATGCTTATTATTGATCTACATGTATGTTTGATACAACTTATAAATTTTTACATTTATTTATTTTATTCGTTTTGGAGGGAGGACGGGAGGGGCAGAAAAAAGAATCTTAAGCAGGCTCTGTACCCAGCACAGAGCCAAACTCGGCGCTCAATCTCACAACCTTGAGATCTGAGATCATGACCTAATTTGAAATCAAGAGTCAGTCATTTGATTGACTGAGCTACCCAGGCACCCTTAATCCAGTTTTTTAAAATGTGAGTTAGCACATTAAAAAGTCTGGAAACAAACAAAAGTCTGGAAATATGCTCAAACTGTTAATAGCATTTCATCTGGGTAATAGAATTATTGGGGTTTATCTCTTCTGTATTCTTCTTTTTAATTGTCTGAATCATGACAATGAGAGTGTATTGTTCTTGTAATTAGAAAAAATAATGAAAGGATCCCTGGGTGGCTCAGTGGTTTGGCTCCTGCCTTCAGCCCTGAGCGTGATCCTGGAGTCCCGGGATCTAGTCCCACATCGGGCTCCCTGCATGGAGCCTGCTTCTTCCTCTACCTGTGTCTCTGCCTCTCTGTGTCTCATGAATAAATAAATAAAATCTTTTAAAAAAATAATCTTTATTTATATACCACTTGTAATAGTGAATGACACAAAAGAAATAGTAATTTTCCTAAAAAAAAAAAAAAAAAGAAATAGTAATTTTCCTGAGCAGTGAATGTGTATCATTTTCAATTAAGTCAGATATTCAGGGAACTTTATATAGACAGGTTTATTTCCAAATAGAATCCTTTGACTCTAAATTTTCTTTTTAGGTTGTACAGATTATTGGTAATTTTTTCTTTCTGTCTTGTTGAACTATGCCCCATATATTGGCTAAGGGGTGCCTGGCTGGTTCAGTTGGTAGAGCATGCTACTCTTGATCTCTGGGTCATGAGTTCAAGCGCCACATTGGATGGAGCGCCACATTGGATTGGAAAGGCTAGAAAACAGACTCATATTTTAAATATAAGAGAAAACACAAAAGTTCCCAAAAGGCAGAGAATGAAAGACAAGAAAGGGATAGAAATTAAACAGTGAAGCATAATAATGGTTAAGGAAGGAAGAATGAGGCTTCCAGAAGGAGAAAATAAAAATTATTTTAAAAATAAAGTATATTGGCTGTGGGCTCCTGGGAAGCTTAGTTGGTTAAGCATCCAGTGCTTGGTTTCATCTCAGGTCATGATCTCATGATGGTCATACAATGGAGCCGTGTATTGGGCTCCATGATTAGTAGGGAGTCTGCTTGAGATTCCCTCTGCCCCTCTCCCCACTCTTGCTCTCTTGCTCTCTCTCTAAAATAAAGCTTTTTTAAAAATATTGACTGCATTTATAAGAATAATAGAAATTCTCTTTACATTATGTTATTAATTTAGAGATCATCACAGGTTTCCAGTTGTAAACCTCATTTTAGGTGATTGGGGGAGAAGAACAGGATTTCAAATATTTTAATGTTATTTTTTATATTGGACATCTTCTGAAATGGATAAAATAATGCCCAATTCTTAATTCCCAATTGAAGTCATGTTTTTCTTTCTAACTGCTAACTGTACTATTCACAAAGTAAGGTGAGAGGGTAACTATTTGCACTAGCCCATTACATATCTCCCAGTTCACTACTGTTTGGGTACTGCAAAGGCAATTACAAAAACTTGGTACTAAATTGGTACACAAAAGTATCACCCTGCTAGTGCACAGAGAGAGTATGTGAATGTCATCTGCTCCACCACAAGAAGTAGAGAAAGAAAAGAAGCAACTAGAGAGAACGGTCATAACCTCTAAACTTGAATTTTCTGTATTTTAATGCTTTGCATTGAATTATCTCATTTTTGTCTTTGCAACTCTATGAAATAATTAGTGGAGATACCTGCTTCATTTTCAGAGTCTCATGTGTCTAAAATCACACACTTCATAAGCAGCCAAGGAAGAACTTGGCTCTTAGACCAGTGCTCTTTCCGCTAGTGACAGTACTTGTATTTGTTGACTTTCTATTATGAAAGAATATATGAATTTGAGTGGTTGTGCTTTCATTTCTTTAAGCTCCCTTTGTTGTAAGGTCCAACCCAGTCATTTCCTTCTCTATTCAACCTATCATCCTTCCTGACTTGACTTCCATATGTTCTCATTGCTATGTTCTTGGAGCATGCTGTCTATATTTCTGCTTACTTCTTTTAGCTTAATTATGCCTTTGTTTTCTCAATAAAATGGCAGTCCTCAGTAACACAGTAGTGCAGGACAGGAAAGACAACTGTGCAAGGAGATCTTGGTAGTCAATGGGAAAAGTTATGCTTTCTATGACCTTTAAATTTTTTATCAAGTAATTTAAATCTCTTTTAGTTCCCATTAAAAATGTATAGAGAGGTGAAAAAATAGTAAAACTAATACTGGCTTAGTATCCTGTAATCCAAATCACTAGAAACACTGAGAAATAAAGTATTCTGTTACCTTGAGGAAGTACATTAAGCAGTGGCTTGTTGTTGCCCTTATTGTCATATAACTTAAAATACAGGGGGAGCATTTTTCTCTCCTTGGCAAATTGTCCTACTCATTTCTAAATTTGAATTCACTTCCAACATTTTATCTTGTGTATTTTCAATGTTGTGAAATGTGACCTTCAGTGAGAACTTTTTTGCAAGCACCACTTCCTTGAGGACATCGTCATCCTTCTCATCAGTGCCATTTTCATCATTTATGTTAATAAGCGTGCCTTCACTGAATTCCCTTCACTGCATGTATGGAGACTATCTAACAGTAGTAGTGTCAGTATTTCCACTATCAGTGGTTCACTTTCGATTTGAATGTTCTTCTATCACTATCACTCTTTTGTTTCTTTGCTGTGTTTTTAGCTTTTCTGGTTGGTTGTCTGTTTAGATTTACATGGGTTTATCAGTGGGAGACAAGCTGGGGACATAAGTGCCTGCTTTGCTATCTCTGCATGAACTGATGAACAGATGCACAACAGATCACCAGCCGACTTTGAAAGAAATAATGTGATTGGTCACTGATCATGATGTGTGTCTGTTATTTATGAAGTGATTTGTAGACTCATGTGCTAGTAGCAAAGCTCATCCTTTATGCAGTTATTCACAATTTATTGTGGTAAATAGACTTTGAATGTTGTTAGGGGATTAGTGTTATTTAACTAAACTGTGGTAACTGAGATTTGTACATACCTGGACAGTGCAGAGTAAGGGCTGTCATTATCTACACACCTTGAGGTTATTAATCTTATCTGTATATCTAGACATTAAAATAGGGCATCAAGGAAAAAAGTTGTTGAAAGAAAAGGGAAAAAAGCAGCTTCATTCATAGATTTCTGCTTTTTGCAAATAGAAAAATAAATGGGCAGATGCTCTTCTCTATGTACTTTTCATTCTGCTGTAGAGTCTATAAAAACATATTCCTGTGCTTTACTTTCAGAAAGCCATATGCACATCTAAAACCTTATTTATGTTACATTACAGGCTGACCTCTGTGTCCCTCGATTGAATGAAGGGGACCAAGTTGTACTGATCAATGGTCGGGACATTGCTGAACATACCCATGATCAAGTTGTCCTGTTCATTAAAGCTAGCTGTGAGAGACATTCTGGGGAACTCGTGCTCCTGGTTCGACCTAATGGTAAGTACTCTATGTAGCACTGGATATTTTTGTAATTTGTTAGTATTTGTTACTGGACACAGCAACCAGAGTGGGCTTTTTAAAACGTAAATTATGTCATGTGGTTTCTTGCTGAAAGCACAGTGGCTTCCATTCACACTTGGATTAAAATTCAGTTCTTGGCTCCTTGCCTGTCACACAGCCTTGCTCACTCTGTCCTGTGCTGGCTTTTTTTGTTGTTGTTCCTTCTGCCTAAATCACTCTCCTTGATTTTGATAGGACTTACACTCTCACTTCATTCAGGTCTCTGCTCAGCTCTCATCCCCAGAAAGTCCTTTTCTTCTGACCACTGTTGCTGAAATATCTTCCCACTTCGCTCAGTTACTCTAGTAGTGGTAGGTATGCAATAAGTAAATGAGTACATTTTGAACCACTTTTAGAAAACTCTAGCAAGCTATAGTTAAAATCCTGTCTTTGTTGGCAGTAAACAATGCCAGTAACCTAATCATTTCATTCCTTATCTGGACAGCTGACTTGTTAATTCATAGCCAAAGTTCCAGGTTTGGAGGAACCTTAATGCCATACACTCTCGCTCCTTTGCTCATTGCTTGAGTTTCCCCAACAACAGCCTCAAGATCACCCTGGCAATGTGTAGCACTCAGCACTCTGAAGCACTTCAACTTCCTTTTGGGTAGCTTGAACTATTAATTGAATGAAAATTCATCTTCTTTCAGTCTCTTTGTTCCCAATTCTGTCCCTTTATGCTATGCAAAAAAAGTTAAATCCCCCTTCAGTTTTTGACAGTAGCTAATTTTACCAGAAACCTTCCCTCTTTCTCCAGTATAACAATCCCAGATCCTTCTGTGTTCATATGCCATTGTTTCAGATTTCCATAACGCTCCATCAGGCTCCTCAGAGAAAGGTTCTTATATGTCTTCAGCGTGCCATTAGACACATTCTTCTAGTTTTATTCCCAACAGTTTGCAATCATAGTTTTAGCCACAAGGGCAATTATTGATTAATGCCTCGCTACTGGTTGTTATATACCATGGAGAACTAAAATGTAGTCAGAACTTGAGCCATTCCCTACCCCACCACACCCAACCCTGCAAAGTTTTCCAAGAGAGTTCCTTTAAAAAAATAAAAATAAAAAATTGTCATTTTGTCTCTTGGGTACAAACAGGCATTTTCATTTTATCTTCTCTACTTTGTGTTTTTCTGCATTCGTGGTCTAGAATTGGTTTTCTAAGAAAAATCTAAAGACTTCAACAGAACATTCTATTTTGACTTTTCAAGGAACTCCTTCATTTAGACTTGATATGTAGGTGATTCATTATTAGGCATTTTCTGTCACATAAAGCAACTGAAGTTTTTTACTAAGACCTAGTACTCTATTTTGTTTCTTCCATTTTCTCTTGATAACACATCCTAAAGAACCTAATAGTAAGTTCTACACATAGGCTATTTTGCATATTCTTACTTAATCTTTACAGCCGTCCAATGAAAGATGAATTATGCCCATTTTACAGTTGAAGGCAGTTTAGCACCAAGACACTCAGTTACCTGCTCATAAATTCATGAACCAGATTATGAACAAAGTTCCATATAATGGAAAAGGCATGGCATTTTGCAATTCCAAATCACTTTGCTTATATTTTAAATTAGGAGAGGAAATCACCTAGGGTTTACTTCTTTGCAAAAGATCTTTCTGTTGTTTTCATCATCAGAATCTGGACTGAAGGTAGGGCACACCTGGGTAGCTCAGTCAGTTAAGCGCCTGACTCTTGATTTCAACTCAGGTCGTGATCACAAGGTTGTGAGATTGAGCCCTGTATGGGATTCCTTGCTGGTAGTGGAGCCTGCTTATGATATTCTCTCTCATTCTCTTTCTCTCTTTCTCTCTCTCTCTTTCTCTCTCTCCCTCTCTCTCCCCACCCTCCCATCCCCACCCCCACATGCATGGACACCACTCTCTATCTTTCAAAAAAAAAAAAAATCTGGACTGGGACCTGTATTTATTTTTAGTATGTCCCCCCTTTTTTTTTTTTTAATTTATCATTTCCATTTTTACTTAAAACAACATATAATCAAACTTTATGTTTACAAAAAGTATCAGAAACAGGCAGCCCCAGTGGCCTGGTGGTTTAGCACTGCCTACAGCCCAGAGTATGATCCTAGAGACCCAGGATTGAGTCCCACGTCGGCCTTCCTGCATACACACACACACACACACACACACACACACACACACGTCTCTGTTTCTATTTTTGTTCTAGGTTCCACAATTTAAGGGCAGGTCTGTTTTTAGCTGATTCTTGACAGTTCTTTTTCTAATTGTCTCTTCAGGTTATAGACATTTTTAGCAATATGGCCAAGAATGTTTCTTTTTCCTAAAGGTACAGCAAAGTTCAGCTTCACAGCTACTCGGTCCCTTACACAGTGACACTAGATTCAAATCTGATTAATTCATCTGGTAAATTCTTTGCTGGTTCATTAAGATTTCCATGTGGCTTTTTTGTTTTTGTTTTTTTAGCTGTATATGATGTAGTGGAAGAAAAGCTAGAAAATGAGCCAGACTTCCAGTACATTCCTGAGAAAGCCCCACTTGATAGCGTCCATCAGGATGACCATTCCCTGCGGGAGTCAATGATTCAGCTAGCTGAGGGGCTTGTCACTGGAACAGTACTTACACAATTTGATGTAAGTAATATTGTAGGGAAAGGATGTTGGGCCATATGTTTAAATTAATTTCATGGTTTCTTAACTGTCTAATCTATCATTTATATTTTATAAACTAAAATGGTATTCTGTGAAATATTTGGCATAATAAATATTCTAAAATACATAGTTTTAAATATTGCTTCCAAAATGCTAGCTATGGGGCAGCCCGGTGGCTCAGCGGTTTAGCGTCACCTTCTGCCTGGGGCCTGATCCTGGAGACCCAGGATCGAGTCCTTTGTCAGGCTCCCTGCATGGAGCCTGCTTCTCCCTCTGCCTGTGTCTCTGCCTCTCTCTCTGTGTGTGTTTCTCATGAATAAATAAATAAAATCTTTAAAAAAAAAAGCTAGCTGTAGTTACATAAATAGATATCTTTTTAAAAGAGAGAAATAAGGAGATTTTATGCGTAATGTCATCAAACTAAATTTTTTACTGTAATTAAACAGCTATTTTTATGAAAGGTAGCAGAGGAAGATAGGCTATGTATGGTACAGCTAAAATCCTAGGTTAAAGGAAAATGACTTTTGTACCTCATCATATTTAATCTTTTATCTATCTAGTTGGTCACATGTTTGTTGCTCTAAAGTATGTGCTATTCATAAGTGACTATAAAACATTTGTGACTATAAATTATTTAGGGCGTGTCAGTTTTTCTTTTAAGAAGTCCTTGGTTCATATACTGTGTACACCTTACCAAATTAAATGAAAACTAAATGTTTTCTGCAGATTTGCTCTTTAATACTTTAAATATTCTTCTGTAAGCAAAATTATTTTCACTTGCTTTTATCATTAAAAAAACTACAATATATAATTCATGTCAAAAATTATGCAGAATCAGCCTCTTGAATTTGGTTCAATACCCTACTAGCCTCAGGTATGTCATTGCATGGATGAGGTATCCTAAGGAAAAACATGTTTGTTGTGGCATAGAAATAAGTCTGAAAAACAAAATAATCTCTTAATGTCTTTTTTGACTCATCTTATACCCTCCCCCCCTTTTTTTTAGCAACTGTATCGGAAAAAACCTGGAATGACAATGTCTTGTGCCAAATTACCTCAGAATATTTCCAAAAATAGATACAGAGATATTTCGCCTTGTAAGTATCTACATCTCTATTTGTTAAGTTTAATCTTTTTAGAATTACTTTATTAAAATATTCTTCTCTTAAATTATTTTCAGATGATGCTACACGGGTCATTTTAAAGGGTAATGAAGACTATATCAATGCAAATTATATAAATGTAAGTTTATTTTTATTAAGCTTTTGTCATTCAGAATAAGAAGGACCACTGTAAACTTTGAGGTTCCTTTTAACCTTGAGAGAATGTTAACACTGTCAGATATTGAAAAATATTATAAATTTAATGTTAAAAAATAATTCGGGGTGTGCCTGGATGGCTCAATGGTTGAGAGTCTGCCTTTGGCTCAGGTCGTAATCCTGGGGTCCTGGGATCAAGTCCCATGTTGGGTTCCACACAGGGAGCCCACTTCTCCCTCTGCCTATATCTCTGCTTCTCTATCTCTCATGAATGAATAAATAAAATCTTTGAAAATAAATAGTTTGATCCTGGCATATTAGCATATTCATAGAGTAGTGGAGTAGAATAGTCTAGAAATAGATTGAAATAATTACTAGACTGCTATTTATGGTAGAGATGGACTTTTAAATCATTGAAGATAAAAATAGATTAGTAAATGGGTTGTGTAATATACCTAGATATAATCTAGAATATATCATTGTAAGAGGTTTTCCTTCCCTTGTAGGGAGATAAAAGGATTACCAACTTCTTTTCTTACTTTGTAATGTAAAAAATGTCAAATATATAAAAGTGGAAGTAAAATGAACCTTCACATACACCTCATTCAGTTCAGCAGTTGTCAACTACTCATGCCCCCACACATCCAGATTGTTTTAAAACAGATCCAGGTTTCATGTCATTTATGTATAGAGACTTCACCTACTCTTGATGTAACGTATTTTAGATATGTCAAAATATAAATGTTAAAAAATGGAATCCTGAATGTACTTGGAGGATATCTATGAAATTGTTTAAAATCTCAGAAAGGGAAAGACTTTTCTACATTTAGACTCTTGTCGAAACTCACAAAAAGTACAAATCAAAACTGGAAGGAATTACTATTTTTCACCTATTAGACTTCAAATATCAAAGAGTGTGGTAATGCCATTTACAAGTCTTTGTCCTTTTTCTGAAATCTTGGGGTCAAATATATTTTAGGATTCAGAATTTTTTGGATTTTTTAAAGCTTACTCGGTGCTTGTACCATAGACTGTAATAAGTAACATCCCTAGCAGACTTATAAGACAAGACATTACCCTGTAATCAGTGTATTGATACTCAGTAGCAAACCATAGATAGTACCAGAAAATGGGACTTGTAAAGACTTGAAGTAGTCTTAGATTATTAGTTCAGGTCAGATATTGTAGTCAGATGAGTCCAGATTAGGTCAAATGTACCAAAAAAGGACAGACTTACACTTCAGAGCACTGAGAGTTTCAGAATTGTGAATATGGGATTATCAGTATATTACAGAGACTATCGGAGAATAAGCATTTTTGTACATTTTTGGTGGAAGTATTAATGGGTACAACCTCTTTAGAGAGGTAACTAATAAAATGTTAGGTCTGCAAAACTATTCAGTGCAACTTTGTTTATCATAGCAAATAGATTACCAGCAAGTTAAATGTTCATTAAATAAATTATAGTATATTTACGTAGTAGAGCCATTAAAAAGAATAAAATTTTGTGTACTAATCTGACATCTCAAATAAAAGCAGAAAAAGAGAACAGGTGCAGAACAACATTATAAGCTACCTTTTATATTTTACAGAAAACTGAGTTTGCATCTACATTTGTGTGTTATATGTAGAGTATCTCCAAAAGGGTATATTAGAAATCAGAAAAAAAAGATTGCCTTCCTGGGTGTGAACCAGAGGCTGGGGTGGGAGGGAGACCTCTTTCTTTATTTACCCTTTGGTATTCTTCGGTGCCACATGTATGTGTCACCTTTTCTTCTTAAGCCTCAAAAAGTAGTAAAATGATGACTCATCTTCCCCAAATACTCAGGATCTTACATCTTCCTGAAAATAATAATTAAACTTTTTTACTATCTTTTTATATGTGTGTATGTATTATATATACACATACATATGTATATATAATTTGTAAAGTCTGAACTAAAACAAATGGCAGAATTCTTGCTCATTGCAAATTTTACCAATAAGCTGTTTAGAAACAAGTATTCTTTCTGTATCAACTCTCTGCCTCTAAAGCAGGATTTTCTGTAAAGCTGCTCTTAAACCCCTAAGAGTGCTTTGGAAAATATTTGAATTTCTGTTTTCAATAATTAAAAGATAAATATGTGTAACTACTGAGAAATTTCTTATACTGGTAAAGAAATTATTAATAAATATATTGGGTTTTTATTCTTTTTCAAATTTATATTTAAATTCTAGTTAAGTAACACATACTATAACACTGGTTGCAGGAGTAGAATTTAGTGATTCATCACTTACATATAAAACTCAGTGCTCATTGTAAAACAAGTGCCCTCCTTAATAGCAGTCACCCATTTAGCCCATCCCCCTTCTTCCATCTACCCTCAATTTGTTCTTGGTTAAGAGTCTTATGTTTTATCTCCCTCTCTCTTCGCCTTTTAAAGATATTATTGATAAATGTTTATTTTACTGAGTTTGCAGTTTATTGAGATTAGTTGTATTTAGTTATTATTTAGTGGATGATTTTCATATACTTGATCTTAGCAAAATAATAATGTAAAAGACTTCAGTTTTGTGTCCTTTGCTTTTTAGATGGAAATCCCTTCTTCTAGCATTATAAATCAGTATATTGCTTGTCAAGGGCCATTACCACACACTTGTACAGATTTTTGGCAGATGACTTGGGAACAAGGCTCCTCAATGGTTGTAATGTTGACCACACAAGTTGAACGTGGCAGAGTAAGTCATACTTGAATCTTACACATTGCTTGGGCTTTTTTTTCAACATATATTTGCATATATGATCAAAATATTTGCATTGATTTAGTCTTTTTTTTTTTTTTTAGCCTGTAAGCTTTCTTTCTTGTAATGTGATTAATATCATAGAGACTAACACATAATAAATATGATATATAAGTGTTAGCCATTATTATTACCAGCTATTATCTACATGAATTAATATGGAGGTGCCTCGGTGTCTCAGTTTGTTGAGTGTCTGCCTTTGGCTCTGGTCATGATCTCAGGATCCTGGGATCAAGCCCCACGTCCAGCTCCCTGCTCCGCGGGGAGCCTGTTTCTCCCTCTCCCATTCCCCATGTTTGTGCTCTCTTGCTCTGTCAAATAAAATCATTTTTAAAAATGTAAATAAATTAATGTGTATTTGATAAGGGATTTGTATGTAGAATATATAAAGAACTACAACTCAACAATTAAATGATAAATACTTAATTTAAAAGTGGCTGAACATTCTGAGTAGGTGTTTCTCAAAAGAAGATATTTAAATGGCCAATAATGTCATGGAAAGATGCTCAGCATCATTAGTTACCAGGGAAGTGCAAAATCAAACCCACAAAGAGGTAGCACTTCATATAGGATGGCTAAAATAAAAATGACAGCTAATACTAAGTGTTGACAAAAAAAAAAAATACTAACTG
Organism: Vulpes vulpes; assembly: GCF_048418805.1. Taxonomy (NCBI): domain Eukaryota; kingdom Metazoa; phylum Chordata; class Mammalia; order Carnivora; family Canidae; genus Vulpes; species Vulpes vulpes. The sequence continues at coordinate 10,187,099 of NC_132784.1, read as the reverse complement.
TTGACAATGATGTGGAGAAAATGGAACCTTCCTGTATTGCTGGTAGATTCATAAAAAGATGTAGCCACTTTGGAAAACAATGTCAGTTCCTCAAAAGGCTAAACAGAGTTATTATAACTCTGTAGTTTCACACCGAGGAGCAATGAAAACACGTTTACATAAAAATACACAGATGTTCGTAGGAGCATTATTCATGATTGCCAAAAGGTTGAAACCAATCCAAATATAACAGATAAAATGTGGTGTAATCATATAGTTGTATATTATTTGGCAGTTAAAACAAATGAAAAAATGGTCTATGCTAAAACATGGATAAACCCAGAAAACATTTTGCTAAGTGGACAAAGGCAGTCATCAAAGCCCACACACAATGTGATTGCATTATATGAAGTGTCCAGAGTAGGCAAATTCATAGAGGACAGGAAGTGGATTAATGGTTGCCTAGGCCCAGAGTGAGAGAGCGGTTTGGGATAGAGGAACACACAGTGATTATTAATGGATATGGGGTTTCTTTGGGGAGTGAAAAAATGCTCTGAAAGTGATTGTGCTGATGATTGCCCAGTTCTGAAAACAATTGAATTGTGTACTTTAAGTGGGTAAATTTTATGGTACATGAATTATGTGACAGTAAAACTTTTTTTTTTTTTAATCTTCATTATGAAAATTAATGGATTGGCATTTTAGTTAGAGATTGATTTCATTACCTCAAATCTAAAAATACCAGGACACCTGGATGGCTTAGTGATTGAGTGTCTGCCTTCAGTTCAAGGCATGATCCCAGGTCTGGGGATCAAGTCCAGTATCGGGTTCCCTGCGAGGAGCCTGCTTCTCCCTTTTTCTTTGGAGTCTTTGCCTCTCTCTGTGTCTGTCATGAATAAATAAATAAAATCTTTAAAAATAAATAAATCTGAAAATACCATATTTAGTGTACCATTTGCTAATTTCTTTGTAGTAAATGATTCAAGCAAGAAATAAACATTGGATGAAAACTTGTAATAAACAGGATATTTAAAAAAAAAAAAACAGGATATTTGCAGTCTCAAAATATATCCAAACATTATTATTACAAAGAAAAAAATGATGAAGAAATTTTAGGAGTTGGCAGATCTAGGTTAAAGGATCAATGAGGGTTCATCAAAATATTCTTGTAACTTTTCTGTAAGCTTGGAAGTTTTTAAAAATTAAAACATTTTCAAAATTGGAGAGCCTAAATTACATATTTTTCTTAAATCTATTGATGTCAGGTTAAGTGTCACCAATATTGGCCAGAACCCACAGGAAGTTCATCCTATGGATGTTATCAAGTCACCTGCCACTCAGAAGAAGGAAACACAGCCTATATCTTCAGGAAGATGACACTGTTTAACCAAGAGGTAGGAAGGCAGGGTAACCACTCAGTAGAACGGTTGTATTCAAGGTAAAAACTTTGAAAGCTGAAGATGTTTTGAGTCCTGATTACTAGGAAATACTATTTAAAAACTACTGAATTTGCTTCATTGGAATGCTTTGGGATCTTATGACATATATTCTCCTATGTAAAATGTATTTTCAGTTTCTCTATGTAATACGAATACTCAGTAAAAAAAGATTCTAGCAAATTATACTTATCACTCTTAATATTTTGCCTCTTTATAAAAATTATACCATGGTTGTGTTTGATTTCTTCCTGCCAGTAATAGCAGTAAAGTATTTGAGTACATCTGTGGAAATACAAAGAATAATTGAGAGCTGTCAAATTATTGTCCTTTTTTGTAAAAGGGTAAAGGAGAACAATTTCACAGTCTCCACAGTATTAAGAAGGAAAAGATTGTAGGCAGGATACTATGACAGCAGACAGATTATAGCTTTGTAATTACTAGTTCTTGCTGCCACCTGGGTCACTCCTTTTGACTTCTAAATCCAGAGCCAGAAATGGATTAGTAATGCAGCTACTTTTACTGATTAGTAAATGATGGCTCAGTAACTCAATTGGAAAATGTGTGTAGAGCGTGGCATGTTGCCAGTCTTGTCAGGCTGTTAAACATATACTACACCCAGTTTCATTGCTTGCAACTAGTTATTCCCCTGTACCCACCCTTTGGTTTTGAAGGGGGCTAGAAGAAGAAAAAAATAATTGCTAGAGAAGAGCAAATAGCACATGCTTTGAATACTTAATGCCTGTCTCATCATTGGTTAAACCTTTGGAAATGAGAGCTTCATCTCCCCCTCCCCATCCCACTCCACTTCCCTGAATATGAATAAAGATGCCTAGCAAAACAGCTTTACTGACCCAAAGGGAAGGAGCTAGAAGTTGTGGTGATTGATGATAAAAGAATCTGGCATTGAATATAGCTAAGTTACAAGAAATAAAAAGTTAAAATTTCCAAATCTTATATGGACTAGAGAGTACATTAGAATGAATTTAGGGCTTGTGTAGCTCATGGTCCAATATAACCAGGTAAGTCAATAAGATATTTCTTCATTTTCCCAAATGGGTAAGAAAGCTACATATTGGCTATATAAAGTAATATTTTTGTCCTCAGCATAGTCTCTTTATGCTCCATATATAGGTTACCTATGGGAGTTAATAAACTTACTGTGGCTTTTCTTTACAAACCCTGAGTACCTCAGAACTATGCCAAGACACAAATTAATTTTTAAAGTTTGAGACAAATATACTTGGGAAAATACAATTGCTTACATACCAAATACATATGTGCATGAGTGGACAGACAGACAGATAGACCTCAAAACATAATAAATATCCATTTAACATTACCCATTCTTGTAATTATTGGTACCAGTAAATATTTTTTTAACAATAATAATCAAAAGTAGCCTATATTAGATACCTTAAATTCTTTTCATAGGTTTCTGAAAATGTAGTTATCAGGTTAATACTGACTGAGGTCTCTTTGGGAATTCTTTCATTAGTCCTTTTCTTGATTACCTTGCACTTTAATGGTCTTTTCTGGAAGCCCCCTTTAATATAAATGACAATAACCAGATTTCATAGTATTGAATGACCATAGATACCAATTTTTGAAAATATGATTCCAAATAATTGTTTGGATGATTTATAGGTTCTCTCATAGAATCCTTTCAGCATAAGACTATCCCTATGAGGTGTAGATTTTATTTATTTTATTTTTCAGTTGAAGAAAGTAAGGCTCTGAAATACTAAGTGCCTTGACCGGCTAAATCCAATAATACCTTTCTCCATTTTACTGACTCTTGGCTCCCAAAAAGAAATTAAACCCTGATTTGACTTTATGATCTCCAGTTTTTAATCTACACTTATTTTGAGATTTTATTTTCCTAATTTCCATTATTTCACTTGTGTTTTTCAGAGTTAGCCCAACCTTTCTTATTAAAAATTTTTTCCCTACTATTTTTGTTCACCTCACACTCTTTCAGTTTTCTTTAAACATTTCTCTGTATCTTACTCTATTTTTGCCTGCTTATCATCTGAAAAATACTTTACAAATACAGAAATTGAGTTACAAGGAGAGTAGTGATCCAAGTAGCCAGTACTTAATGGATTCAACTGATTCTGTAAAATGATTTCTTTCTTTCACATGGAAATTTTGGGTTTTACTGAATTTGTACATTACTAGTGGAAATAGTTTGTTTTATTTTTCTTCCAAAATTAAAATGACACAAATATTTATATTTTAAACATAATTCCTAAGTTAAGGTGCATAATTTCTCATTTATACTTAGAAAAATGAGAGTCGTCAACTCACTCAGATCCAGTACATAGCCTGGCCTGATCATGGAGTTCCTGATGATTCAAGTGACTTTCTGGATTTTGTTTGTCATGTACGAAATAAGAGGGCTGGCAAGGAAGAACCAATTGTTGTTCATTGCAGGTATTCTATTTTCTGGCTTTTTTGATTGAATAGCTGACCTGAAATGTCATTTTTAAAAGGGAGTGTGGGGCAGCCCAGGTGGCTCAGCGGTTTAGCACTGCCTTCAGCCCAGGGCCTGATCCTGGAGACCAGGGATCAAGCCCCATGTCAGACTCCCTGCATGGAGCCTGCTTCTCCCTCTGCCTGTGTCTCTGCCTTTCTTTCTGTGTCTCTCATGAATAAATACAATCTTAAAAAATTAATAAATAAAAGGAAGTGTGTATTTTATTTTGACCTTAAGTTGTGATCATCACTATGGTAATTAGATCCTAAAACATTATCTGAAGCTGGAAGGCAGAGGGTATGTTCTGACACGTGATTGTCAGAATCTTTATCATAAGAAGTAAAAATAATACTTTACTGACTGATTCCTAGAAGCTTCTCTTTTTCATAGTTTAACATCTCAAACATTGGGTGTCTTACAATCAATGGTGTCTTAGATTTGATAAAATCTAATATTCTAAGCATTCAGTTGCAGCCTAAAGTTTAGATTTTTTTCTCCTAGCAATGTGCTCCTTCCTGCCCTGTGTCCCCTCCTAGGACTTTTTTTTTTTTTTTTTTTTTTTAAGTATTCTCCCTCTCTAGGAGTGGCCCTATCACTTCCAGGAGCTCCAGGTAAACAGCAAGAGGCTACCCTTTCTTCGTTTCATACTCAGGCCCCGTTCTGCCTTCCAAAGGGCTAAATACAAGGACTCCAGCTTTCACTACCATTGACCCCAGATTAGGAAACTGAAATTATCTTCTCCTTATCTTAGCCACTTCTGTTATTGAATGATTTATTCAGAAGCTGTGTTGAATTCTCTGAATAAATAAATAAAGGTATCTCTTCCTCCTCAAACTTTCCAGCACTTTTTAAAGAGCTGACTGAAATCATCAAAACAGATTGTAGACCAAATGTCTGAGACACAACATGGCAGGATTGATGAACACATTTGGCCATTTCATATCCTAAGTCTGCAACAGCTGCTATAGCTTTTATGTTCACAGAGAATACTTCAAAAAGTTGTTCTTGACTATCACAATTCTAAAATGTAATCAAAATTAAATTTGGTTTTAAAAACTGATTTGAGTGTGGAAAATATTATCTTTTATCCATTTGTTAATGATTTATTATTGTAATTTTGATACTTTGCATTTAATTTTTTTTTTTAGATTTTATTTATTTATTTATTTGAGAGAGCATACAAGTGGAGGGAGGGGCAGAGGGGCAAGCAAACCCCCCACTGAGTGGGGAGCCAAACATAGGGCTCAATCCCAGGACCCGGTGGTCATGACCTGAGCCGAAGTCAGATGTAAACCAACTGACTGAGCCACCTAGGTTCTCTGTTATTTTGCCTTTTATTTATTTATTTATTTATTTATTTATTTATTTATTTATTTATTATAGTCACAGAGAGAGAGAGAGGCAGAGACATAGGCAGAGGGAGAAGCAGGCTCCATGCATCAGGAGCCTGATGTGGGATTCGATCCTGGGTCTCCAGGATCGCGCCCTGGGCCAAAGGCAGGCGCCAAACCGCTGCGCCACCCAGGGATCCCCCTATTTTGCCTTTTAAAGGAGGTTGCTCCAGTAAGCTTGTGTACCTTGTTCAGATTTTAAAAACTGAAATGTAACCCTTTTAAAGCAGCAGTTTTACAACTAACAGTGGGGAAGAGTGGATGCAAACCATTTATTCTGTATTAAGTGTGAAATGTTTTTCAATTTTCAAAATATTTTTTAGTTGACTTTTGTATATAAAACTTCTAAATGAAATCAAATTGTTCTTCTAATGTATTATGTTTCAGTACTTTACTGCACAAATAACAGTTTAACAGAATAGTATCAATGAGACTTTGCTCTTTGTCTTTTTCAGTGCTGGAATTGGAAGAACTGGGGTTCTTATTACTATGGAAACAGCCATGTGTCTCATTGAATGCAATCAACCAGTTTATCCACTAGACATTGTAAGAACAATGAGAGATCAACGAGCCATGATGATCCAAACACCTGTAAGTACTGTACTTCAAGTATATATGTATATTCTCAACATGATGATTTTAGTTATGCCAAACCATATTTTTATCTTCTTAATTGCCTGACAGGAGCCAATAACCCCTAGCACAAAGGTTCACGAATATTGCCTCTAAGCCAAATCTGTCCTGCCAGTTGTTTTTGTAAAGAAAGTTTTATTAGAATACAGCCATGTCCATTTGTTTATATATTGTCTGTGACTGCTCTCACACTAAAATACCAAAGTTGAGAAGTTGTAACAGGTACCAAATGATTTGCAAAACCTAAAATATTCACTACCCGGTTTTTACAGAAAATGTTTATTAGTACCACCTATCATGTTAATTCTTGAGTGCTTAACAGATACAGAGGAACTTTCCCTCTATTAGTTAGTTGGGGGATGCCAAGAACAATAGCATCCCTGACTGGAGAATCTTGGCAGACCTGTTATTGATGAAACAGCTGTGAACTTGAATTGCAACAACAAACATAATAGAAATTAAGCTACTACCTTACTGTATTCTACACAGACTCTGAATTATATTCCAAGAATCAAAAGAGGAATCAAGGTATTTTAGAGTTAAGATTATTTTTCATATTAAGCTATGGTGAAATGTTAGCATTGTTGGTGGCACTAAAGTTCCTGAAGGGAATTAACCTATATGATCTAATAAATGCTTGTCACTTTTTTAGCTTTTAATTATAGAAAATTTCAAACATGTACAAGAATAAACCATACAATAAAACGAACACTATGTTGAGTACTGAGACTCAACAACATGTGCCATATTGTTTCCTCTATATCACTTACTTACCAGTATTTGAAGTAAATCCTAAACATCAGACCATCTTATTTACAAATATTCTATAAATAGGGCAGCCCGGGTTGCTCAGCGGTTTAGCATCGCCTTCAGCCCAGGGTCTGATCCTGCAGACCCAGGATCAAGTCCTGCGTCAGGCTTCCTGCATGGAGCCTGCTTCTCCCTCTGCCTGTGTCTCTGCTTCTCTCTCTCTCTCTTTCTCTCTCTCTCTCTGTTTCTCATGAATAAATAAATAAAACATTTTTTTAAAAAATTTTGAAAACCAAATATTCTATAAATATAAAACACTGAAACATTTTTAGACAAAATAAGGAGTAGCTTTTCTTCTAAAGAAAATCATAATACCATTATCACATGTAAGTATAATTAATAATAATATCTTCGTGTTACCAAATAACCTATGTTCAAATTTCCATTTGTCTCATATAAATTATGTCTTTTTCTATTTTAGAACAGCTTTAATGAAATATAATTCACATACCATGAAATTAACTCTTTTAAAAAGCGTACAGTTCAGTGATTTTTAGTAAATCACAGAGTTTTGCAGCCATCACTACTATCAAATTTTAGAACATTTCATCACCCCAAAAAGAAACCTCATACTTATTTTCCCTCATACAGTCTCCAACCTCCTCTCCACCCAGCCCTAGGCAACCGCTAATCTACTTTCTGTATCTATAGGTTTGCCTGTTCTGTACCTTTCATGTGTATGAAATCCTAACTTTGTCTTTTGTGTAATTGGAAGATGTACCCATTCTGTAGCATATATAAGTACTTCATTGCTCGCTCGCTCTCCGCCCCCCCCATGGGGGGCTGAATAATACTCCATTGTATGGAGATACCATATTTTATTTATGTATCCACTGTTCATTGGCATTTAGATGATTTCAACTTCTTTGTTATTATGAATAATGGTGCCACAAACATTTGTGTATATGTTTTTGTGTGAATATGTTTTCATTTTTCTTGGGTATATACCCAGAAAATGAATTCCTGTCATATGGTAACTGTTAATCCTTTTGAGGAACTGCCAGACTATTTCCAAAGTGGCTACACCATTTTGCAATTCCACTGATAGTGTATGAGGGTTCCATTTTCTCCACGTTATTGTCAACTCTATTACTATCTTTTTTTTTTTTTTTTTTTTTTTAATTTTAAGTAATCTCTACACCAGCATGGGGCTTGAACTCACAACCCAGAGATCAAGGGTCACATGTTCCACTGACTGAGCCAGCCAGGCACCTTTGTCTTTTTTCTAATTTAGCCATCCTGCTGAACATAAAGTGGCATCTTGTAGTTTTGATTTGCATTTCTCTAATAACTAATGATATCAAGCATTTTTTCATGTGTTTATTGGTCATTTATTTGTATATCTTTTGAGAACGATCTGTTCAAATCTTTTGCTCGTTAAGATTTTATTATTTTAGGGATCCCTGGGTGGCTCAGCAATTTAGCACCTGTCTTTGGCACAGGGCATGATCCTGGAGTCCCCGGATCTAGTCCCACATCAGGCTCCCTCCGTGGAGCCTGCTTCTCCCTCTGCCTGTCTCTGTGCCTCTTTCTTTCTCTCTGTGTCTCTCATGAATAAATAAATAAAATCTTAAAAAAAAAAAAAAAAGATTTTATTTTTAAGTAATCTCTCTACCCAACATGGGACTCAAACTTACAACCCTGAGATCAAGAGTTGCTCACTCTACTACCAACTGAGCCAGCCAGGTTGCCCCTTGCCCTTTTTCCAGTTTGTTTTTGTTTTTGTTTTGTCATTTTATTGTTGAATTGTCAGAGTTCTCTATATTTTCTGAATACAAGTATCTTGTGGATCTCTTTTGCAATTCTGTTCTTCCACACTATTCTTTCACTTCTTTGGTTCAGTAATTTGTAGCACAGAAGTTTTTAATTTTGATGAAGTCCAGTTTATATTTTTAAATCATATATGCTTTTGGTGTCATATCTAAGAAATCATTGCCTAAACTCAAGGTCGCAAAAGTTTATTCCTGTTTTCTTCCAAAAGTTTTATAGTCTATCCCATATATGTGCCTGATTTCTTTTGAGTTAATTTTTACATATGGTTTGAGGTAGAGTTCCAGTTTCATTCTCCTCCATGTGAATGTCCAGTTATCTCAGCTTCATTTGTTGAAAAGACCACTCTTTCTTGTCTCTGTGCCCTTCATCAAAAATCAGTTGACCACAAATATGAGGGTGTATTTCTGGATTTTCAGTTCTATTCCATTGATTTGTATGCCTTTTGTTATACTAATACCATACTGTCTTAATTACCGCAGTTTTATAATAAAATTTGAAGTCAGGAAATGTAACTCTCCCAACCCTGTTCCTCTTTTTCAAGACTGTTTTGACTATTTGGAGTCCTTGCATTTCCGTATGAATTTTAGAATTCATTTGTTCTCTCCATAAAAAAAGTAAGACATGGATTGCATTAAATCTATCTATCTTTTTGGAGAGTGTTGCCATCTTAATGCTATTCCATCTTCCAAACCAAGAACACAAAATGTCTTTTCATTTATTTATGTCTTCTTTGATCTTTTTGAGTGATGTGTTACAGCTTTCAGTGTGCAAGTCTTTCACTTCTTTTGTCAAATTTACTCTTAATTTTTTAAAGTCTGTTTGGTGTTATTTTAAGGGAAAATGTTTTCTTCATTTCATTTTTGGAGTATACATTGCTTGGGTATCGAAATAAAATTTTGTTCGTCGATTATGTATCCTGCAACCTTGTTGAAATCATTTAATAATTCTAATAGTATTTTATGTGTGAAAGTGGATTCTGTAGTATTTTCTATATACAAGATGTTATCTGCAAATAAAGATAGTTTACTCCTTCCTTACTAGGTTAGATGCCTTTTGTTTCTTTTCCTTTTCTTATTTTGCTCAGGTGCCTGGCTAAAAGCTTCCATACAATGTTAAATAAAGTGGTAAAACCAGTCTGGATTCAGATAGAGTTCACAAATTTTGATTGGTTTATGTACTAAATCTCTTTTAATCTGTCACTTCTTCCTATGTCTCTTTTCTTTTTTCTTGCAATTTATTTGATGAGCAAACTGAGTATTCTCTATATTTCCTAAAAGTGGTGAATGGATCTATAGACTTGAACAAATTAGGTGGTATTCTATTCTTTCAAGAGGCACTTAATGTCTGATTGTCTTTCTTTTTTAGGTTGATAGTAGCTTTGGGTGGTCAGTGCCTGCATCATTAACTTACAGGGCTTGAAGAATCATGATAGTGTGTTATTCCTTCTATACTTATTAACTGGAATACTTCTTTAAAGAGAAACTTCTCATCAGCTGTTGGTTAAACAGTTGCATACAGGCAGTATGAGAAAAGCAAGATAAACACTTCCAATATAATGAATTCACTTGCCTCTTTCAGTGGTGACCTCATACTCTTGTTTGTTTTGTTTTATTTTAAAGATTTGTTTAAAATCTTTGTTTTAAAGATTTTATTTATTTATTCATGAGAGACACAGAGATAGAGGCAGAGACATAGACAGAGGGAGACTCCTTGTAGGCAGCCTGATGCGGAACTCAATCCCAGGACTCCAGGATCACGCCCTGAGCCAAAGGCAGATGCTCAACCACTGAGCCACGCAGGCATCCCGTGCCCCTTTTCTTTTATAAAAAGAATATATTGTGTGCACTTTTCTTTGCCTTGCTATTTTGACTTAACAAGGTATTCTGAAATTACTTTATAGCAATCTGTAGACTTTCATTCCTTACCCTCCCAACCCTCCACCACATCATATTCTCCTGTAAAAACATGCCATTCATTTAGTCACCTAGGCCCTTCCTGATAGCCATTTAAATTGTCCCTACCCTTCATTATTATAAATAATCTAGCAGCAAATAGCCTTATTTATGAATGTATATTTTCAATTTCTTTTTCTAGTTTATCTTTGGATAGATTCCCAGAAGTGGGATTGCTGGGTGAAAGGTAAATTAATGTGATTTTATTAGATGCTGCCAAATGTAGTATTTAACATCCCTATTAGCAATGTATGAGTGTTGCCAACAAAATATGTTGTCAGATTTTTTTATTTTTTGCCATTCTGTTGGTGAAAAATGGTATCTCTGTGCAGTTTTACTTTGCCTTTCTTTTATAAGCAAGCCAAGTTTTTCTGATCAATTCTATTATTTCTATTTTTCAGAGTCAATACAGATTTGTTTGTGAAGCTATTTTGAAAGTTTATGAAGAAGGATTTGTTAAACCCTTAACGACATCATCAAATAAATAAGAAAGCAAAAGTCTGGGACATGTGTCAGAAGATTGCTTTCTGTTATATTCACTGTGCCATAATTCTGCTTGCAGGAAATGGCATTTAGACAAAACAAATGAAGAACTAACAAAAACTGAAAACTTCAGCACTGTTGCACTTTATGTTTAAGAAAATGTTACTCTCTCAAAATCTGTAATTCACGTGTTTGAAGACTATTTCATGCTTTGCTCCGAACAAATAGTGAATAACTGAGTATGTTCAGGGTAATTTATGAAATTTGTGGTGGTGCCATGCAGTCCCCTTCTGGTAGAATTGCCACAAACAAGGCTCAGAATTCTCATCATCTCTGTTATACATCTGTATCTTGAAAGCAAAAAGAAGTAAACATCAGGAGTCAGCTCTGGTGTTTCCCAGTGATTCATGTACTTATTACTATACTGGTTACCAGATTTTTATTTTTTAAATTTTAGCAATATCATTCTCAATATTAGCCAATACACTGCCTATGGATGCAGCACATCTTTCCCTGTACTCCCCCTGTAGAGACCTGCTGTTCATGAGAAGAAAGATGGAATTTGCTTTTCCCAGGAAATGCTGCACATTGTCCATTTACCAGCATCTTATAGAAAGTATAAATATGAATCTACAGATTTTCTTGAATTTAATAATGTAACTTATATTTATCATAAGGTTGGCTTATTCCAAATCATGTGATTTCACATTCTTGATGTAAAGGAATGCATGCATTGTGTCTTAACCCCTTAAGTGCCTTGAGACATCTTTGTATGTCTAATGAAAAGGCACTCATTTGACCCCACTAGGAGGTATATATATGTATATTGTACATTTACATTTGTATGCATTTTGAATCGGTTCACATTTTAAAACATAGCTTCTGTATGAAGAGTTACGCATTCAAAAAAGGGTATGGAAATTATTTCTTACTCAATTCCTGTATTTTGCCACAAGAAAAAAAAGATGATTTGCGTCCTACTGAGTGAGTGCACTGCTGCTACGGAATTATTGAAAATCTGCACATTCCTTTCCCGGGGGACAAGGGTTACAGTTTAGCAGCTCGAGTCAAAAGATGCTTTATTAATCAAATTTTCTATTTATTTTATCCCTAACTTTAGGAATGGCACCTAATATGCCATATGTCTCTAATATGCATATTAAAGTTAAACATATTAATATTTTCAGCTAAAGTTAGAACAGTTCATTGTGATTTATTTCTATCAGTGTTTAAATTATTACTCTAAAGCATTCATTTCAGTTCACTTCAAGTTTTGTTCACTCTGGTCTGTTGGTTGGGATACTTCAAACAAGGAATAAAATGTTACTTATTTTTAAATCTAATCCCTCAATAACTGAAATGAGGGTTTTGTTGTAATTTTCACATATAATTAAATTACTCCAGTTCATATATACTTATTAAGTTATAAGCATGTTAATATGGAGAGTTTTGATTGTCCATCCTGATAGAAGATCTGATTCCCTTTAAGGATGTGTATATTTTCCTTGTCAGGATTTTTTTTAAGTCTATGGAGAGAGAGAATGTTAAAATTGCCCAGTTTTATTATAAGTGGAAATTTACTCACTTATTGAAATGTTAAAGTACACATTTTATATGAATTTTGGTTAAAAAAGATTCATTTCCTAGTGATTTCTGAATACTTCTGTGTAGTCTTGATAAAACTTAGAATTGAATAGTAGATATTTTGGAATGCCATTTAGTATGAGAGGGGAGAAAAAAATCTTCAATGTAATTGAAATGATGTTATTTCAAATATTCAGAATCCATAATAATAAATTTTAGGAAGTTAAGTCCTAAACATTAATAGCCAAGATACCAAATAAATTATTATATTTAAATATATTAATCTTTGAAGAGAAAAGTAACAAACATTATGTCAGAAATTCTATTATCCCTGTATTTCCCAGCCAAGACAGTATAAATTAGTAAATAACTATAGTCTTAATTGAACATTCCATTCTCTACCAACAGATAAATATAATTTAGGCTGCTATATGATATCATGGTAAGTTGAAAAGTGAACAAGTAAAATCATGTTGGGAGTCTACGTAATTAATAACTGTTTGACAGTTTTTACCTGAATTAAAAAGAAAATCTGTTCTAACTGTATGGACAGAATATGACAACCATAGATTAAAAAGATACAGTTGTATAGATATAAATAAATATCATGGGTGGTATATTCTTTAACGTACAGCTTTGTTTACACTTCTGAGATAAGCTCTAATAATTTGTTGGCAATGAACATTGCTGCCTTTTTTAATCATTATTCCAGTCTTTAAATGATAAATATAAGAAGTTCAGAATCACACTTAAATTTCTCACATATGGATTTTTCCTCTGGGAGCTACTCTCTGTCGGTATTTTTATGTATAGATCCTTTTTTAAAGACATTTTTATTAGGGTCTTAAATTTAAAATAAATTATCCTTCACAGCTTCTTCAAATGGATATGCTAATTATACTTTTCTGTTTACCAAACAGATAAGACTTTATCCATTATACCTAAGAATTTTCTAACCTGTTTATCAATTTACATAAGGTTCTAGGAATAATCCTAGCTTTAATATGCCAAGTAGTTCTAGATTCCATTTATATTGGTATAATATTGTATAATAAAATGTCAAATTTCTTGTATCTGAACTACTCTTGCCCTCCTTCCCTAACTCCCCTATTCTCTCATCTCCCCCTCCAACACACTCTAGAAATCAATGCAGACTGTTATTCTCACAAGTGGAAATAGGAATTGGTGAATCAAGGGGCTTTGTAAATGCTAACAAATGTTTGTGAAAACCTTTCCTCTCTGATTTAAGATGGTTTTACCATGTTCATTTCAAATGTTTTATTGAGCATCAGATTTGTGTTCGCACTATGTACATAGCATGAGGAATATTTTGGAATAGACTTTACATTCACAAGAAGAATTGGTAGTATTTGTTAAACAACCGCATCCATTCAAAATAGAGGCCAACTAAATGGTGTAAGAAATAACTTCCTTTGTGTGGCCTGCTAGCACAAGTATGAAGGGGGTAAGGGGCTAATCGTTTTGATTAAGAGTAAAGAGAAAATTTATATATAAAAACTGACTTCAAACATAGAGGTATGGTAAGCCATTAAGACAGTTGATTGAAGGTTTCAGGTACTAATATATACACTTTAGTGTGTTTATATATTTGTGTGTTTTATAAAGGCTGATACTAACGAGGGGTGAAGAATTATTTTAACTATAGAGTTGTTTAAAATCTGTTGGCAGGTCTGATCAGATCTAATCAGGTATTTGAGCAAAAGTCTCCTGTCTCCATTAGAAATACGCTAACTTGAGAGCTGAAAGGAATTTGAATGATTTTATCTAAACTCACGTCCTCCTATTATTTTAGGAAACATATATGAGTATCATAAATTCTTGTGAATTTTAGTCTGTTTCACCTCAAGAATTATACTCAGGCAGTGTTTTCACTTAATAACTATGATGACCTTAGAGGATGTTGCTTAATTTAGAAAATAAATAGGCTTTAAAAGGTGTTCCTAATTAGGACCCTGACTCAGTTTGCTAGTCATGCTTCCCTGATAGAGCATAAACTTTTGTAAAGTATTTAGGCTGATACACATGCAGTATGAAAACATTCTGAAAAGTCAATTAGAAGACTAATTTTTAAAGCACTTAAAACATAGAACTAGGATTTAGAATATATGTCCACTTATAATCAAATAATTTATGTTCATAATGTGGTAGAATTAAAGCATTACTTATTTTATAATCTTATCAGGAAGAGAGAAAGAAACGATTTTTAACAATGTTCTATTTAATACCTGTGTTTTGAATATTTAAGATATTCTGATAGTAAGGTTGCCAAAGTAGTTTTGAATTCATAAAAATTATTTATACCACAATAAGGTGGGATATGTTTACATCTCTTTTATTTTGTAGTTTAGGTGAATTTACATTTAAGTCTCTTAGAGTAAATACATTATGGTAAATATTTGTTGAAGTAAACATCTCAATAATATGACATGAAAAAGATGGATTATGTCACAGCTGGCTTTTATGCCATATCAACAAAGTAGCTACATTATTATTGCTTACTTCCCACATTTGCTTTAGCTGTCCAACCACAATTTCTGCGGTCATTTTTGTGTGTGTATCATTTCCTCCAAGTAAAACAGTTATGTTATTAAACCTCACTGCATTTTCTCAAATATCAGAATTGATGATCTAATGGCAAAGATTTATTGGTGTCTTAGTGTGATCACAACATAAGTTATAGAAATTGTTTATAAATTTCTTAGTGAATTGTATAGCTACAAAGGAATTTACATAATAATAAAACATTTTTGCAAGCTAACTGCTAATAGATAAGTTCAGCCATTTTATACAGAGCCCATGAAATTAACTCCTAAAATGTATTTTTGAGGTTCAGCTTACTTTACAATGTCTACAACTATTATCAACATAATTTTTTATTACCGACTTAATTTATTCCTTTTTTCCAACTTCATTTTTTTTTTTTCATTTATTCTTAGTAGCAATTAGTACAGCAAGCCTTTTTCGGTGTCCAAAAGAAGTCCTCTATCAGTCAGAAATTAGACTTAACTTCATAAGGTTGGTGAAATTGTCCTGGGTAGACACCAAATAGTTTTTTCTGTTTCCATTTCTAAATTTGCTGCTATTTGTATGTTTTTCTACTGCAGTTATTTTTTTCTACTGCAATTTACTGCTGACTTCTAAACTTTTATAGTCAATTGTTATTTTTACTTTAGCAATCCAAGCTAAATGGGCAGCCAGAAGAGGTATCTACTGGGGTGCAATCCATCAACATTGAGTAGAAGTGGTTCCATGCATAAAGGAGAAAACCGTATATTATTTTTTAATTTTCAAAGTGAGAGGTATTAGCAATATTGCAAGTTAAAGACTACAATTTTAGTTGGAAGTCCTAATGTTTAACTTCCTAAAACCTTTTAAATTTCCAATAAAAGAATGAAAATGTTGAAAAGCCTTGTGCTCATAAAAGTTTCAGTTAAGCACTGTAGAATTTTCCTACTTACTGTTGTGTAAATGATACAGAAAATATTTTTCTATGGACAAGAGATTGAAACTGGTAACTTCTTTTACTTCATTGTGTAAAAAGAATGATATTTGTATGTCTTTCATGCTGTAAAAGAATGAATGTATCTTTGAAATGTTACTAGAATTATGACTTGATTCTAAGGATACTCTGTCAAAAAAATCGGCAAGGGAGTGGAAGAAAGGAAAGGAAGTGTATTCTATTTCATTATATAAAATGCAACTTTAGAAGAAAAATGTAATTTTCATTATAAATGAGCAGTCGTTACTGAAGCATATTTCAAATATAATGTACATTCTTTTTCACTTTGTTTTATTTTAGCTCTAGAACAGAAAATTTCAAGAAAATTTGTGCTATTTTTAAGTGTAAAATACTTGTAGACTTCTGGAGTGTGGAAGGGTGTTTTTGTGTGAGGGTAAACATTCTGCTGCATGTGTTTACCATGAAGGAAAGTTCTCAGGCATTGTCACTGTGGCAGCCACAAATGAGGACATCGTTGTGAGTGTGACTTTAGTGAAGCCAGAAATCTGTGCCTCTGATTTACTACAGTAAATATATGCAGAGGCCCCTGACAAGTAATTTTGCCTTTTTATTATCCGTATCTTGGACAGATGAGACCACTCGGTCCAGTTCTGACTTGTAACAGTGGTGTCTTAGATGCTTAAGAGTTCATTGATTCCGATGAATGACAACAAAACCCTACATTTTTAGTCCTCTTTTAGGCATATTTAATTTGTTCAACAGTCTCTTTAAAGGGTAGTATTTATTATTTACCACTCCTTAAACTCGACGTAATGGGGCCTTCATTATTTTGAGTTCTCCCATTCCTCCAACTTTTATAAATCATTGATTTCATTTCATAGTAGTCTTTGTGAAGTAAATACCCTGAACAACTGTTTAACTATAGTTGAGATTAATATCGGGCTCCATCAACCCTTAGAATTTCCTAAATTTAGCAAATATTATGATAACTGAAATGCCACCTTGCTAAATGAAATAGTCACCATAAAGTCCAGGAGGATCAGCCCAGTTTACAATCTTAGACACAAATAGGTGCTGACCTCTGATTTCCCCAAATCCATTTGTCACAATTGAGCCCATTTTACCTTTTATTTAAAACCTTTTTGATTTTTACTCCTGAGTTATGTTAACAGTCTTTTTTACCTTTCCTGGCAAGAAAATAATCAGTCCAGTTCTGGGATTATCTGGCACCCATCTTTTCCAATCCTTTGGTGAACTCACAAGATTATCCAGTCTTGTATCCTGTAGAGTAGGTCAAATTTCAATGCTGAAACGGATTTCTTGAATTTTAAATAGTAGCACTTTATTTCATGCTTACTACTGACTTAATTTATACATTTAAAAATAAAATCTAGGAGTTTTGTAAATATGGAAAAACTAATGAATTAGTATGTAGAGCTCATTGGATTGGACCCAAGTAAAATGCTTTACAATGATCTCTTGATCTTTTGATATTTAAAAGGCAACTTGTATGATTTTAGCTTTGCCACTTTTCTGTAATTTATTTAGTAAAGACTACCCAGTTGACTGTTTTGTAATCTGAGTTCGCTCAGCTAGCTTCAACCAGGTTTGGTTTACAGTAATCATTTCTGCTTTGCATTTTTTTGTACATTACATGAATATTTGGAAACCCATTTATGTGATTTTAAGTCATAGGTAGGGGTTAAGTTAATACTGCACCACAAGTAAGTTGAAGAGGGCAAAGTCCTGACACACTGTACTTGTCAAGGGTCAGGATTTAAGACACTAAAAACAGTTTACATTAAGCTGTTTTTGTTTTCTATCATTAGAATATATGTGCTTAAAAAAATAAAAACTGTCCAACCCAGTGTTCTTAGAGCATCAGGACATTGCAATTACAATCCATATTGTAATCTTTTCAAATGAGAAAAGCTAGTCTTTATTTTCTACAGTGTAGGCTTAATTTTAGGACAGATAATTTGCTATATACTCATTAGTGGTATTTTTAAGTAGTAGTTTTACAAATATTTCTATGTAGAGGGTGTATCTGGGATTTTTTTTTTCTTGTAACAGGTGCTATATGTAAATATGAAGGGCGAAAGTCACTTAGTTAAAAGTCTAGTTTATTTCGTAATTAAAATATAGTTTTGCATTTCTGCTGTCATTTCACGTTTGATAATACTGAACTAGTAGCTCTTCCCCCCATTTCTCAAAAATAGCTCTTTCCATATCCTTTGTTTCCATAAATAAGAGGTAAAAAAAACTTAGGGTTTATTTAAAATGTGTAAGCTTGAATTTGGTCAATACTGGATAATTTGAAATCATACTCTGCATCTGTCAATGCAGCTTACTGTATGCTTGAAAGGCCTTGTGTATTTGTCTTAATTTCAGTGAAAAATTAGAATTCCTGCAGTTCATTCATGTAAAAAAAAAAATCTATGAATACTAACAGAGAGGATAAAAATGCCGATTTGCATTAAAACTGTTTAGTCCTAAGAGCGATTTATGTGATGTGAAATACTATTACACATATTTGTTGACCATATTTCATTTTTTTGATTGAGAAATAGTTGTTCAGGTACAAACGTGAAAAAACTCTAGCTGTGACTTTAATTGTTCAATTGCAAAATAAAGATGTGCTTTAGTAATTTAAAGTGTAGGAGTTTTGAAGATTATTTTTTATTGTTGAGCTTTTCTAACAATGATTACATTCATTAATGGGTGATGAGAAGGGCCTGGGAGAAAGCTAAGAGCAATGTTTTTCTAGAATTCCTGATTCACTGGTGGCTGTTTCTGGGGAGGGGTGGGAGAATTATTAAATAAGGAACTTAAAGAGATTTAGAGGATTAAAGAATGAGGAAGTACTCCTTCACTAGGACCACTGCTTGACTCCTCTCTTCTCCCAGCACTGCCCCTCTTCTGGTGTTCCTAACAGAAGATCTTGTCAGGCAAAGTATGTGCTTATTTTTATATCAGATAATTTAATGTTTTACTCATATGAGATGTTGGAAATTAAAGAAATTAGTCACCTGACAGTCATATTTATATGTTGCAAACCCTTTTTCTTACAGTGTTGTCTTTGACTATTCTTTTGGAGGAATGGTGGTGACTGAAAGCTCTCTTAACCACTGTCCAAGTAACCCCCTCAGACTGGCACTCTGCTTACCAGTCTTGTTCTCTCCTTGTCTCCATTTGCTGCTCTCCTCATGCTAAAGCTCTTTTGGTTCCAATTAAGCTGTAAGCTCACTAAAATCAGTTGTGTTTATTTGCTAACCTATACGTGCAAATTTATTATATCTTTGAAATATGTGTGTGAAAAGCAAGAAGGTTGGGTTTTTGCAAAAGCCTTATGAAGGGGTCATTAAAACTTTATTTTATTCTTTAAAATTTTATTAAAAATAGGTATGAGGAAGACAACAATGAAAGACTAACAAAAAATGATATATTTGAAAAGCAAAAAAAAAAATGTACTTGGGGTCTGTTTTTTTTTTTTTTTTCAAGAGAGACTAAGGAACTATAATTGGGCTCAAACTCAAAGTGAAAGATCTTAGCTCTATGTAAAAAGAATCACAAATGGGGATCCCTGGGTGGCGCAGCGGTTTGGCGCCTGCCTTTGGCCCAGGGCGCGATCCTGGAGACTCGGGATCGAATCCCACATCAGGCTCCCGGTGCATGGAGCCTGCTTCTCCCTCCGCCTGTGTCTCTGCCTCTCTCTCTCTCTCTGTGACTATCATAAATAAATAAAAAATTAAAAAAAAAAAGATACAGTGAGGATCCCTGGGTGGCTCAGCAGTTTGGCACCTGCCTTTGGCCCAGGGCGCGATCCTGGAGACTCGGGATCGAATCCCACATCAGGCTCCCGGTGCATGGAGCCTGCTTCTCCCTCCGCCTGTGTCTCTGCCTCTCTCTCTCTCTCTGTGACTATCATAAATAAATAAAAAATTAAAAAAAAAAAGATACAGTGAGGATCCCTGGGTGGCTCAGCAGTTTGGCACCTGCCTTCAGCCCGGAGTGTGATCCTGGAGTCCTGGGATAGAGTCCCACATCAGGTTCCCTGCGTGGAGCCTGTTTCCCTCCGCCTGTGTCTCTGCCTCTCTCTGCATCTCTCATGAATGAATAAATAAAATCTTTTTTAAAAATTAAGAAAAATAAAAATGATACAGCGAACCTTTTATATATTCCGTCTTAAATTATGTTTGTATATATGGGTCAACTATCCATAATTTTCCCCCAACATTGTGTTATAAAAATGTTCAAACAGGGACGCCTGAGTGGCTCAGTGGTTGAGTGCCTTTCACTCCGGGCGTGGTCCTGTGGTCCCAGTCCCACATCAGACTCCTGCAGGGAGCCTGCTTCTCCCCACTGCTTATGTCTCTGCCTCTCCCTCTGTGTGTGTCTCACAAATAAATATATTTTTTTAAAGTTCAAACAAATAGTTGAAAGAATTGAACAGTTAACATCTATATATTCATCCTCCCAGGTTCTGTAATTACCATCCTGCTATATTTGCTTTATCACTTGTCCATCCATCTACCTAAGCTTCTCTCCATCCATCAATACATCTTTTATGCAGTTCATAAGATGATGTTGCCCACATCTGTATACTTCACCCCCGGGCATTTCAGCTTGCATATCACTAATAGTTAATAATTATCTCTTTTTGACATAACATTTGTATCAGTAAGACAAATATTAAATCTACCATTCAATAAGTTATAACAAATGCCTATATCTGTAACTCAAACCCCTACGGGGATCAGCAAGTACAAATTCCAGTTATAAAATGAATAAGTCAAGGGGATGGGATGTACAGCATGGTGACTATAGTCAATTATATGGTACTGCAAATTTGAAAGTTGGTGAGAAAGTAAATCTTAAAAGTTCTTATCACTGTGTGGTCTTTTTTTTTTTTTTTTTTTAAGATTTTATTTATTCAGAGAGACACGGGGAGTGGGGGGGGGGGGGGCAGAGACAGAGGCAGAGGGAGAAGCAGGCCCCATGCAGGAAGCCCGACGTGGAACTCGATCCAGGGTCTCCAGGATCACACCCCAGGCTGCAGGCAGCACTAAACCGCTGCACCACCAGGGCTGCCCCAATGTATGGTTTTAAAGTTCTTAACTCTGTATGGTCTTAGATGGTAACTAGACTTAACTGAGGTGATGATTTCATAATGTATACAAATGTCAAATCATAATTTCGTATACCTGAAACTAGTATGTTGTATGTCAACTATACTTCAACTAAAAAAAGAAGAGAGTGGTGCCTGGCTGGCTCTTTCAGTAGAGAATGAGGCTCATGATCTCTGGGTTGTAGGTTCAAGCACTACATTAGGTACAGAGATTACTTAAAATCTTAGAGAGAGAGAGAGTCAGAGACACAGGCAGAAGCAGAAGCAGGCTCCATGCAGGGAGCCAGACTTGGGACTCCATCCTGGGTCTCCAGGATCAGGCCCTGGGCTGAAGGCAGCGCTAAATCATTGAGCCACCAGGGCTGCCCTGGTTTTCTTTTTCAATATTCCCTTGGCTATTCGGGGTCTTTTCTGATTCCACACAAATCTTAAGGTTATTTGTTCCAACTCTCTGAGGAAAGTCCACGGTATTTTGATAAGGATTGCTTTGAATGTGTAAATTGCCCTGGGTAGCATTGACATTTTCACAATATTAATTCTCCCAATCCATGAGCATGGAATATTTTTCCATCTCTTTGTGTTTTCCTCAATTTCTTTCAGAAGAGTTCTATAGTTTTAGGCATAGATCCTTTACCTCTTCGGTTAGGTTTATTCCTAGATATCGTATGCTTTTGCGTGCAGTTGTAAATGGGATTGACTCCTTAATTTCTCTTTCTTCCATTTCATTGTTAGTGTATAGAAATGCCATTGATTTCTGGGCATTGATTTTGTATCCTGCCACACTGCCGAATTGCTGTATGAGTTCTAGCAATCTTGGGGTGGAGTCCTTTGGGTTTTCTATATACAGTATCATGTCATCTGCAAAGAGGGAGAGTTTGACTTCTTTGCCAGTTTTTTTTTAATTTTATTTTTTATTTATGATAGTCACACACACACAGAGAGAGAGAGAGGCAGAGACACAGGCAGAGGGAGAAGCAGGCTCCATGCACCGGGAGCCCGATGTGGGATTCAATCCCGGGTCTCCAGGATCGCGCCCCCGGCCAAAGGCAGGCGCCAAACCGCTGTGCCACCCAGGGATCCCTTCTTTGCCAGTTTGAATGCCTTTTTAGGACTTCTAGTACTATGCTGAATAGCAGTGGTGAGAGTGGACATCCCTGTCGTGTTCCTGATCTTAGGGGAAAGGCTCCCAGTGCTTCCCCATTGAGAATGATATTTGCTGTAGGCTTTTTGTAGATGGCTTTTAAGATGCTGAAGAATGTTCCCTCTATCCCTACACTCTGAAGAGTTTTGATCAGGAATGGATGCTGTATTTTGTCAAATGCTTTCTCTGCATCTATTGAGAGGATCATATCTTTCTTGTTTTTTCTCTTGTTGATATGATCTATCACATTGATTGCTTTCGAGTGTTGAACCAGCCTTGCATCCTGGGGATAAATCCCACTTGGTCATGGTGAATAATCTTCTTAATGTACTGTTGGATCCTATTGGCTAGTATCTTGTTGAGAATTTTTGCATCTGTGTTCATCAGGGATATTGGTCTATAATTCTTGTGGAGGCAATTTATAATTTGATGCAGGAATATAGAACCCAAACAAGACTGGTAATCTTGCTGCCTGGGAGGCAGATGTCAGAGTTTTGGGGAGCTGGGGCTGTTATAAGGCATGGAGCAAAGTTCCTGAGAGAAAAACCACATAAAGATTCCTACAAATTTACATAAGAGTCACTTTAAATCCTAGACTAAATAATAAATCTTTGCATATGGTGAAACCCCATGCACCCAGATAAACTTCTGAGGGAAGACAATTACCAAGTTGTAGGATGAATATTTCCAGGGCTGATCATAAGGATGAGAATAATTCAAGTTTCTTTCAGGCAGAGTGGAGAAAAGCCTCTTTGACAATACAAGTAAAAACCCAAGCAAGGCCAAACTTTAGAAGTGACTGAGTCTAACCAAGCTGTAGGGTAAAAACTACTCTAGGCTCATTTTAAAAACTGTAAAACAAGCTTCAAAATGATCAGACTCATTCACAAGTTACTTAACTGCCCAACAGATAAAGCCCATTTATTTTTTAGTATTTATTTATTTTTAGATTCTATTTAATTATTTATTTCAGAGAGAGAGAGAGAGCCTGCAAGTGGGGGGAGAAGCAGAGGTGGAGGAAAAAGGGGGAAAGAATCTCAAGCAGACTTCTCCATACTGAGCATGGAGGCCCTCCTAGGTTTGACCTCACAACTAGATCTCAACCCCAGCCAAAACCCAAGAATTGGAAGCCTAATGGACTGAGCCACTCAGGCACCCTAGAGAAAAAAATCAATTTAAAAAATAGCATTCAATGGGTGACTGGGTGGCTCAGTAAGTTCAGTGCCTGTCTCTACTCTTGATTTTGGTTCAGGTCATGATCTCAGGGATCATGAGATGGAGCCCTGTATCCGGCCTCATGTTGGATGTGGAGCCTGCTTGAGATTGTCTCCCTCTCCCTCTGCTCCTACACCCAATTCCCTTTCTAAAAAATAAATACCAGGGCAGCCCCCATGGCACAGCGGTTTAGCGCCGCCTTCAGCCTGGGGCATGATCCTGGAGACCCGGGATTGAGTCCCACGTCAGGCTCCCTGCATGGAACCTGCTTCTCCCTCTGCCTGTGTCTCTGCCTCTCTCTCTCTCTGTGACTATCATAAATATAAATAAATAAATAAATAAATAAATAAATAAATAAATACCGTTCAAGAAAGTAAAACTTATCATGTCTAGCAAAGAAAAATTGCTATAGATAGGAAGAAGCAAGGAAACATGACCCAGTGGAGAAAAATCATTTGAGAGAAACAGAAATGGCAAAGATGGTGAGATGAGAAGAAAAAGATGATGAAACAATAACTAGGATTAATATGCCACAGATGTAGAGGACGACACAGAGATAAGGAAAATATTTTTTAAAGAACCGATTGGGAGGGGGTCCCTGGGTGGCTCAGCAGGTAAGTGCCTGCCTTCGGCCCAGGGAGTGATTCTGGATTGCTGGGATCGAATCCCACGTCAGGATCCCTACGTGGAGACTGCTTCTCCCTCTGCCTGTGTCTCTGCCTCTCTCTCTCTCTCTCTTTCTCTCTCTCTCTCTGTGTGTGTCTCTCATGAATAAATAAATAAAATCTTAAAAAAAAAAAAAAACGAATGGGAGTGATGTCTTAGAAACGAATGGGAGTGGTGGAGTAGGAAGTTCCAAGAATCTGTCCTTCCACTTAAACAACTAATTAGCTTGAAGAGACTCTCTGGAGTAGCTATTTTGGAATTCTGGCTCTAGATGGAATATTTGCAGCAGCCACGAGATTGCCATTGACAAGACTGGTAAGTTTTGGTGAGTTTCAGCCTTTCACATGGTAGCAACGACCATCCACCGTCCCTGCAGCAGGCAGCAGTAGGGATGGCTACCTGTGGTTCTGGTTAGGTTTGCTGGAGCCAGAGTGGGCAATAAAGACCTTGTCTTCTGAATATCGAGATTATGGGTTTGATTGAGAATTGCTGCTTTTGATCAGTAAGGAGCCAGGATAGAGGCTGGTATCTATTGTTTCAACCCCAATGGGCTAATGTTGTTTCCAAGGAATTAAAAAACAGTACTTGGTTCCCCCTCCCTTTCTTGAAAGCCAGACACTTATGGCAATATTTGTCAGTCACTGGCTGAATACTGTCAGAATAACAGAATAGAAATGTAAGTGACCATATACAAAAAGAAATACACACTTCACAAAAATGTTTTGGAAAAGTAACAAATGAACAGCTCTCCATCTCAATAAGCAAGGCTCAGTAATTCCTGAGGAGTGGGGAAATTAGGTTTTCAGAATTCTCACAACGTAATACTCAAAATGTCCACTTCTCAATAAAAATTAAATTACAAAGAAATAGGAAAGCATGGCCCATTTACAGGGGAAAAATAATAAGAATCTGACAAAAATCATCTTCAAGGAAGCCCACACAGTAGAATTATTAGTCAAAGATGTGAAATCAACTGTCTTAGATATGTTCAATGAGCTAAAGGAAACCATGGACAAGAACGGAAGGAAACTAGGAAAACAATGTTTGAACAAAATGAGAATTGAAAGGAACCAAACAGGAGCACCTGGCTTGTTTAGTCTGTAGAGCACATGATTCGATCTTGGGGGTCCCGAATTTGAGCCCCTCATTGGGTGTAGAGATTACTTAAATAAATAAATACTAAAAACAGAAACAAATCCTGGAATTACAAAGTAAAATAATTGAAATGAAGGCCCACTAGAGGGGTTCTATAGCAGGTGTGGGTAGCCTAAAGAATGGATCAGTGAGTTGAAGTTAAGATGACTGAAATTTTTTAGTGTCAGGAAGAAAAAGAAAAAAAAATGAGGGGGAAAGATCTGAGGCACCTGTGGAATACCATAAAACATACCAATATAAACATTAAAGGGATTCAGATGGAGAAGAGAGGAAATTGGCAGAGAATATATTTAAAATATAGTAGAACTCCCTTATCCATGGTTTCACTTTCCATAGTTTTAGTTACCTGTGGTCAAGTGTGGTCTAGAAGCATTACCATATGATCCAGCAATTCTATTTCTGGGTATGTAACCAAAAGCAGTGAAAACTGGGTCACAAAGAGATATATACACTTATGCTCATAGAAGCATTATTCATAATTGCCAAAAGATAGAAGCAGCCCAAAATCCATCAATGGGTTAATGGCTAAGTAAGTGGGATCACACAGTATTGGTCTTTCTCTGTCTGACTTATTTCACGTAGCATAATGCCCTCAAGCTCCATCCATGTTGTTGCAAATAGTAGAATTTCCTTGTGTTTTTATGGCTGCATAATATTGCACTGTATATATACCACACCTTTTCTTTTTAAGATTTATTTGAGAAGAGGGAGAGAGTTTATGCACACTCACAGAAGTTGAGGGAGGGGCAAAGGGAAACAATCTTCAAGCAGACTCCCTGCTAAGCGCAGAACCTGACACAGAGCTCCATCCTACAACTCATGACATCATGACCTGAGCCCAGGCGCCCCTATACTACACCTTCTTTATCCATTCATCCGCTGATGGATGCTTAGATTTTTTCATGTCTTGGCTATTGTAAATAATGCTGCTATAAACATGAGGGGCAAATTTCTCTTATAAGAACACCAGTCATATTGGTTTATGGTCTGCTCAAGGGACTTCACCTTAACTTGATATCATATGCAAAGGCCAAATAAGGTCACATTCATAGATATTGGGGATTGGAACTACATCTTTTGTAGGACATAATCCAACCCATCACCTGCTCTAATGACCTCATTTGATAGATGAGAAAACTGATGCCAGAAAGATGAATTTTTGTTCAAGTGAGTTATTGGCAGGGTGGTCACCACTGATATTTCTATCATATATCTTCTAATGCCTTCACAGGCCCTGGTGTCATGGGGTCAGTAGTTACAGGCATGGGGCAGTGAAAGATCACCTTACTCAGAGCGTACTCACTAATGAGCAGTATCAACAAACTGCAAGCTTGTGGGTAATGCAGACTCTAGGGCTCCACCCTAAACTTAAATCTTTTAATAAGATCTTCTGGTGACATATGCACATTAACTTCTAGAAATACTGAGCCTTGGCTCCTCCCTTTTTCTTCCCTGGACTCTCTCAGTTTCATCATAATTTCACCATTAGGCAAATCTGGCGGCAAAATGTTTTTATTTCCACCTCTCTGTTACCCAATATTATGAACTTGCCTGGAGCCATCCAAGACTTTCTCCCGTTTTCTCCCTATCAGTATAAAGAAGGAGCACAGGCCACCAGATCAGTAGACTCTGTTCCAGATAATGCTGAACAAAGCGATGCCTGAAATATGAATTCATGGAACATGAATACTTAGGTGTTTTGTCCTGAGTCTCTACATGTAGGGAAAAGCCCAAAAACTCTGGAGAAGTGACTTGTCCTCAATTCACTCTTCTGTGTCCCTTCTCTGCCATCCCCCAGTCTTTGAAGGTGTCCTTCAATTAGCCTGCATGGCTAATACTCTAGTATGACTTTAAGATCTTACTACCTCACCCCCCACCCCCCCAGGGATACTTGCAGAGAGAGAAAAAGTGGACTTTCCAACAGGAGATTGTGGCTCAGGAAGGATTTAGCTGGGTAAAGGAACTACCAAATCACATGAAATTAGGCACACGTGATGACTCCGTTTCACAGACCCTCATCTATCTGGATCCCCAGCCTGCGGTATTTATACCCTCTTATATGTCGTGTTGTACACTTTTGAAAACAGTTTCAGATAACTTGTTTTCTGGAGCGCTCCTAACTCTCCTGTGAGGAAAGTAGTATCATCTATCCTATCAGACTTGAAAGTGGTTTTTGATGTCTTAGTTTCTGAAATTTAGGCTCTTTGCAGTCTGCATATAGCATTCTCTCTCTTAGTGTGTTTCTTCATGACTGGGTTTGTTTCTTGATTTATTTTATTTGTGTACATTTTTTGAATAGGTAATGCTCTCCAAGTGTCTGACATATGAATTCTTCATGATACCCACTCTCCTGAGAGCATTGTCTTCTCAATGGAGACTTTCTGGAATGCCAAGATCCTTCAGTCTCTGGGAAGATTTAGTCTTACATTGGACTTCCCTCTGCTCCACTCTGCTCAGAATACTTTGACATGAGCAACTCCACCAGTGTGGACCAATTAAAAAAAATTTTTTTTTTAGAGAGTGCTTTACTTTCTTGGAAATCAGCACAAGAGAAGATTTTGCCGGCATGGGACAAATGTCCTTGATTATTTAAAGGGTTCTGATGTGAAAGAGGAATTATGTTTCTTTTTGTGGGCAGAAGCGGATTTACCATGAAGATAATTAGGTTGAAGCTTGATGTCTCCTGACTTGTATGGCCCCCTTCCAAGACCCTGTACTTAATATTAAATCCTTACATTTCGGATGCCTGTGTGGCTCAGCGGTTGAGCTTCTGCCTTTGGCTCAGATCATGATCCCAGAGTTTCAGGATAGAGTCTCACATCAGGGTCCCTGCAGGGGAGCCTGCTTCTCCCTCTGCCTATGTCTCCACCTCTCTCTGTGTCCCTCATGAATAAATTAATAAAGTCTTTAAAAAAAATCTTTACATTTGTGTTATTTCACTTAAACATCCCTCTCTCAGTTGTATGATATTCAGAACACAGAAAATTGGATCTACCTCTTTTTGTGTGACTCCAGAGAGCAAACCAGGGCCTAAGATAGAAATGGAAATTAGAGTGAAGATGTTCTGTTAAAACTGCCAGTTATTTCACTGGCAAACATTTGGGAAAACAAGCAATTATGGCAAAACCATAGGCAAGTTCAGAAAACAAAGGAGAGGATGGCTCTTTTATAGAGTGGGAAGTTGAGACAGCTGCTGTAGACCAAAGGTCCTTTGACATAAACTGGGTGTTCCAAGTGTAGGGGCTTTTCACTGATTGCGTTGTGACGGCCTCTTATTGGCTGGGGAGGAGAAAAACCATTCTACTTCCTACTGGGATAATAATGTAGTAGCTAAACCAGTATCCACTTGCAAGGTGCATCTTCTCCTGTTGGGTCAGTGGAGCAGTGTGAGAGCTCCCCCTGCCGGCCTCTCCCCTCCATTCTAAACAGTTTCCTCTTGTAAAACCTCTCAGCTCAATAATGGAAAATCTTTCCATGGGCTAGGACTCTTCCACCGAAAAGTGGGTTATTAAAAAAAAAAAAGTGGGTTTTTGTGGTAGGCACCCTCTGCAGTCTACCCATAGCCACTCTTCCTTGCAACACTCCCCTTTTCCTGCTAATAAAACTTGGATTTGTTCAAGAAGTTAATGGAGGGCCCACATTGGAGAGCAGGCTTTTCCCCAAACCGGAAGAGTGGATTAGGATTGGTGTAAAGAAGTCATGGTGTTCTCTTACCCTATGGTCGCTAAGTGGTCTAAATCTGGGCAGGTAATCTAGTTTTGACTAATGACACAGGGGATGGTGGGGCTTTATTCCCTGAATGAAAAGACAAGGCTTCAGGAAGGCCTTTCCCCCCTTTCCCTTTCATTCAGAAAACTCAGAATTGTTGAAGGGACTGCAGCCCTTCTGTGGCCAGTAGGCTAGAAGCATAAAAACCAGACTCAACATGCTAAGGATGGCAGAACAGGAAGAGTAAATGTGTTTAGGGTCCTTAGAGCATTGTTGAACCAACACTAGGCAGTTACTTACCTCTAGATTACTTGTGTGAAAAACATTAAACTCCTTATTTAAGTACAGTTAACTGTATTGTCTATCACTGACAACCAAATGCATTTTTACTTAATTTGGTTGTGTTCAAGGAGAGAGACTTCTCTGTCTTTGGTGGGAGCTAGGGGACCAATTTGCCACAAAATAAGGATGTTGAAGAGAACATTTTTGTCTTGGGGACAAATTTGGGAAGGGGACAAATTGTTATTAGGAACAATCTTACATAGGGGCGCCCGGGTGGCTCAGTGGTTGAACATTGATCCTGGGCTTCTGGGACCGAGTCCTGAGTCAGGCTCCCTGTTCAGTGGGGAGCCTACTTCTCCCTCTCCCTCTGCCTCTGCCCGGCTTGTGTGCTCTCTCATTCCCTCTCTCTCTCTCTCAACTAAATAAATAAGATCTCAAAAAAAAAAAAAAAAAAAAAAGACTAGTTTTCAAACCGGGGTAATCAGCCCCCTGTGGGAACACATGAAGGTTTTCCAAAAAGTACATAGTCCAGACAGCATTTTTTAAAAAAATTTTTATTCAAAAATTTTAAACCTGTACATAAAATAGTTCAATGTACCTATGTACTCAGCTTCAAACTGGCCCTTTTTTTGTTTCATCTTTATATCCACGGCTTCCCACCCTCCTATATCAACATTGCTTTTTTATTGAGATAAGGATACAGAGATGACTCTCAACAACTCCTCCCATCCCTGTACTCCTTCTCCCATGAGGCGAAATAAAATGTCCTACAATTAGATTGTAATGATGCTTGCGCAGCTTTGTGAATATACTAAATGCCACCGAAGTGCGCACTTTAAATGGGTCACTTGTATTATATGTGACATACATATCTCAATGAAGTTTTTTTTTAAAAAGTAGAGAAAGAAAAT
This sequence comes from Vulpes vulpes, assembly GCF_048418805.1. Taxonomy (NCBI): domain Eukaryota; kingdom Metazoa; phylum Chordata; class Mammalia; order Carnivora; family Canidae; genus Vulpes; species Vulpes vulpes. The sequence goes on along the minus strand of NC_132784.1, from coordinate 10,156,892 downwards.
TTATCTAAAAGAAAAAAAAAAAAAGTGGGATCTTATTCCCAACCCAGTTAAAACTGGCCTGGCCTTGTGACTTGCTTTGACCATAATGGGCAACAGAAGTGACACTATGTGACTTCTGGGCATTTCCCTTAATAGGCTTCAGGGCCTGAGCCACCCCAACTACCCTGCTGGAGAAAGAGGGCCAGGCAGAACCCAGCTGATCATTTCAGCCTCCCTGGGGTGAGATGAATGAAGCCATTTTGGTAACTCCAGCTCCTGTTGGGCTGTGCTAGCCAACACCACGAGGTGCAGAGAGCAGCTGTCCCTGCCAAGCCCAACTATCAAGTCTTGGGTTGGTGGAGGACAGACAGTGCCAAATCTCCAGTAGAGGCGGACTATTTGCTTCTTCTCATCTCAGCCAGCAGGGCCTTCATGGACTTCCCATCCTCACACCTCCCAGTGACTCAGACCTTGAGGCAGGCACACTAGGCCCTTCACCTCGCAGCTCTTTGCTCCCTGGCTTGGCATCTTCCATGGCTGTATTTATTTGCTCTAGGCATGCTGGCTTTCCTTGACAGACCAAACACCCATTCAACGGGGGCCTTCGGGGTTAACCTCTGCTCTTCCCCCAGGAGTCCACAGAACCACTCCTTCACCTCCTTTCCATCTGCACTCAAAGGTCACCTGCTTAGGGACACCTTCCTCCTTACCTAGCTAGTCTATCAAAAATGACCACTTCCTTATTCCCTCTGCCTCCGGCTTTGATTTTCCCCTGTCGTTTAGCACTGCCTAACGTAGCCTTTAATTTTACTAACCTACCTCACTCATTTTCTGTCTTTTCTGCTAGCACTTAAGCTACACGAGGCATTTTTTTTTTTAAAAGATTTTATTTACTTGAGAGTAAGAAAGAGAGATCAGAAGCAGGGGGGAGGGTGGAGGCAGAGGGAGAAGCAGACTCCGCAGGACAGGGAGCCCGGGGCGGGGCCCATCCCAGGACCCCGGGATCAGGACCTGAGCCGAAGGCTGGGCCACCGGGGCTCCCCGTGCATGAGGGATTTCCGTGTGACTTGATTACCTGCTCCATCTCCAGTGTCTAGAAAACAGCTTGGCCCATGTTAGGCAATTTCACAAATTATCTGTACAAAGAACGGTCCGTCCCCTAGTCGCAGTGGATTTCCCTGACCACGCTGTGTTAAACAGAAATCTGTTCCCTGTTCTTTCTTCAAGATATACCACTACTTGGTAGTATTTGTTTTTTTTTTTTTAATATTTTTTTCTTTATTTATGATAGTCACACACAGAGAGAGAGAGAGAGGCAGAGACACAGGCAGAGGGAGAAGCAGGCTCCATGCACCGGGAGCCCGACGTGGGATTCGATCCCGGATCTCCAGGATCGCGCCCTGGGCCAAAGGCAGGCGCCAAACCGCTGCGCCACCCAGGGATCCCATTGGTACGTATTTGTTACCGTCCTTCTCCCCACTGCAAGGAAAGGTCCTCTGACAGCGGGGCAGCAAGGATTTGCTGAAAGAATAGATTTCTGGAACGAACGGATGGACGGATCTAGCCGCACCTGACGCCGGGCTCGGCAGGCGCTGCGCTGCCTCGGGGCGGCACGGACCTGCGGGCTTTCTGCGGGCCTGCACCCCCTTGCGAGGAGGAGTCGGGGCGCCGGGCTGGATTTCGGCAGCGCCCCTTTAAACCAGCCCGGGGCGCGGGCCGCCAGCGCTGGTTGCCGCTTCTGCGGGGCCTGGCATCGCCGGTTTAAGCCGGGTCTCGCTCCGCCGGGCGATTTCCGGGGCGGTGTCATTGCCCATTTAAGAGCAGAGCGCCCCGCCTCCCGGGGGCGGAGCCTGGAGGGAGCTTTAAGGGGCGGGCCGGCGGCCGGCTGGGGTCCTTCGGAGGATTAGCGCCGGGTGGGCGTGCGCCTCAGGCCGCCATTTCTCGGCGCCCGCCGAGGAGCCGCCCCCTCCCCGGGCTCGCTCGGGACTCGGGACCCGGGACCCGCGCCCCCGCGCCGCCGGCTTTCCGCGCCGCCTTCGCCCGCGCGCTTCGGTCGCCAGCCCAGGTGAGCGCGAGGCCCAGCGGCCCCGGCTGCACTGCCCACATCGGTTCGGCCCACGCCGCGTTTCGCCTCAGCGCCCCGGGGACCGGTCCTGGTTCGCGCCGGGGCCCCGCTCTCGCGGCCTCGCTCCGGGACGCCGCGGCCCCCGCCGGCCAAATATTAAACCTGCCGGGAGGGGAGGGGCGGCGGCGGCCAATGGGGCCGGGCGGCTGAGCTCCGGGCGGTCCCCGGCGGCGGGAGCGGGAGCGGGGGCGGGGGCGGGGGCGCGGGCGGGGGCCGAGGCGGGTTAATGTGTCCCGGCCGGACCCCGACCCGACCCCGACCCGACCCCGGCCCCGGCCCCTGCCCAGTCGCGGCGCTGGCTGCCTCCGGGGCGGCCGGGGGTCGCCCTTCTCAACAGGTCTCGCCTTAGAGCGGCCGGCGACGGGCATGTGGTGGCTCAAGGGGAAAAACCCACCGTGACTTGGTGTCAGCGTCGTAGAAACCCGGAGGGGCTCCGGGGCTCGGTTAGCGCGGGGCCGGGACCTGAGCGGCTTGGAAGCTGTGGGAGGCAGGTGTGTTCCCAGCCGCGGCGGGACCGGACCCCAGGACCCCCGGACCCCCGCCCCTCCCCCGCGGCGCCGGCGTGTCAGGGTGGGTGACAGCAGTCGTGCCCGTCTCTGGCTTTGTGGGGCGGAGTCTCTCGAATTTTAGCTAAGGGCGAGAAGACCCAAGGCTTTGAAGCTGTTTGACAACATTTTATTTATTTATTATTTATTAATTTTTAAAAAAAGATTTTATTTATTTATTCATGAGAGACCTAGAGCGCGGCAGCCAGAGACACAGGCAGAGGGAGAAGCAGGCTCCATGCAGGGAGCCCGACGTGGGACTCGATCCTGGGGCTCCAGGATCACGCCCTGAGGCAAAGGCAGGCGCCAAGCCGCGGAGCCACCCAGGGATCCTCCATGTTTGACAACATTTTAAAATTAATAGCAGTTTTTTTTTATTTTATTTTTTTAAGAATTAGCGGTAAAATGACCCGTAACTCCATTTCTGATATTGCTAAAACATTGCTGAACCCTCTTAACATAATGGATTATTCGTACACATAAGCTAGTTTGCAGGGTTTTCTTTTCTTTTTCCCCTTCTTTTTATTTTATTTATTCACGAGAGACAGAGAGAGAGAGAGAGAGGCAGAGACGGAGACAGGGAGGGAGAAAAGGCTCCCTGCGGGGAGCCGGATGCGGGGGGCCTCGGTCCCAGGACCCCGGGATCCCAGGACCCCGGCCGGGATCGCGCCCTGAGCCGAAGGGAGCTGCTCAACCACCGAGCCAGCCAGGCGTCCGGCGTTTTCTTCTTTTTATAGTAAACTTCATTAGAAAATGATATGTGTTACTTCTGTTGAATTACTCTCTTGCAGACGTTTTCTGTGTTGGCATTAGTGGGACCAAAGATATCAATATCTAGGACACTTGCTGTGTATTGGTATATTGCTTTATCAAAAGGCATTTGCCCACCAGAGAATGTGGCCACCACTTAGAAGTGTGTATGCGAGAGTATACACATTTCATGGCAAATTTGAATTTTAGATAAATATCTTTAAAAACCTTCAGTTAATTTAGGTGTAAATGGTTTACTTCAGTTTACATTTTTATGATCGTAAAGAATAGCTTCCTTTACAGAGAAAAATGAAAAATCTCAGATTAAAAAACCAGCATTAAAAAAACAAACATGTAAACCTACTCTCGAGAATCCCACTGTATCATTTTAGTGTCAGACAAGTTCCTTATTGAGTGCCTAATAGGCTGATTGCTGTGCTAGCTGGGTCATCTTGCTGAATGAGTCAGACCAGATTCTTGAGTCTTACTGGGGAAGTACCCAGTAAAAAACATAATTAAACAATTGGGTATTTAATTACAGTTTTGGTAAATGTTGTAAAGAAAAGTCTAAGGGTACTTACAGGAGCACCTAATTTAGACTCAGGAGTCACGGAATGCTTTTCTGAAGAAATGGGAGAGAGGTGAAGTAGAAAGAGAGCATTCCGGAAAGATGGAACAGCCAAAACCAAAAAAAAAAAAAAAAAAGCCCACATTTAAAAGGAATTGTTGAATTGGGCAGAAGGGATACTAGAGCAGAGTGGGCTGCCTGAAAGACCATTAAAGATTTTTAAGTTGGGATCAGATTTGTGGTTGCTAAAAATGCACTGCTGTAGCGTTTAGAATGGAAGTAGCAGTGGGGATGGAAAGAGAGTGAATATGGGAAAACTTATTTTTTTTAAAGATTTTATTTATTCAGGAGAGACACAGAAGCAGAGACACACGCAGAGGGAGAAGCAGGCTCCCCGTGGGGAGCGCAGTACCGTACTCCATCCCAAGATCCTGGGATCACGACCTGAGCCAAAGGCAGACGCTCAGCCACTGAGCCACCCAAGTGCCCCAAAACCTTTTTTTCTCTTAACAATTTTTTTTTAATAGACTCCACATTGAAGGTGGAGCTCAACATGGAGCTTAACTCATGACCCTGATATCAAGACCTGAGCGGAAATCAGGAGTCAGATGCTCACTTGACTGAACCATCTAGCTGTCCCTTAACAGTTTTTAAAAACTCTTGACAGATTCATATATTCTTATTATAGAGGACTTCAGTACCTCCACATGACCTGCTCCAGAGATAAACCCATTTAACAGTTTGCATGTCTTAGTCCTTTTGTGCATATGCTAAGTATCCCACCCTAGAGTAGGATAAAACTTACCACTTTTCAGGATGCCTTGGTGATCCCGGGGTCCTGGGATCAAGTCCTGCATTGGGCTCCCTGCAAGGAGCCTGCTTCCTTTGCCTATGTCTCTGCCTCCTCTCTGTCATGAATAAATACAAAAATCTTAAAAAAACAAAAACAAAAACAAAAACCCTTACCCACTTTTCTCTGATTTCATTTTTCACTTAGAAATTTTGTCTGTGTCTAAGTCAATTGTATTTAAAAAACAGCTGTGTCAAAAAAAAAAAAAAAAACAGCTGTGTCGTATACTAGTTGATATACCATAATTTGTTTAACCAGTTGCATATTGGTGGGCATATTTACAATTTTAAGTCAGGTATACCCTGAAAATCCTTATTTCTGCGACTTGGATCACATCCTATTTCTTAGGGTATCCTACCGGAAGTAAATTTACTAACACTGTATGCATGTTAACATTTTTGACAATGTGGTCAGATCCTCCAAAGAGGACAGTGTAGGAGGCACCTGGGTGGCTCAGTGGTTGAGTGTCTGCCTTAAGCTCAGATCGTGATACGAAGGTCCTGGGGTCAAGTCTCGCATTGGGCTCCTTGCTCTGCAGGGAGCCTGCTTCTTCCTCTGCCTTTGCCTCTTTCTCTGTCTCGTGAATAAGTGAATAAAATCTTTAAAAAAAAGTGTATGAGTGTGACTGTTTTTCCTATATACTTTTTAACACTGGCTTTTTTTTTTTTTTTTTTGTAAAGATTTTATTTATTTGTGAGAGACACAGAGAGAGGCAGAGACACAGGCAGAGGAAGTAGCAGTGGGGATGTTGTAAAGAAAAGTCTAAGGGTACTTACAGGAGCACCTAATTTAGACTCACAGAGAGAGGCAGAGACACAGGCAGAGGAAGTAGCAGTGGGGATGTTGTAAAGAAAAGTCTAAGGGTACTTACAGGAGCACCTAATTTTTTGGAAACATATCTTTAATACTACTATTATATCTAAAAGAAAAATGGCAGTAATTCCTTGATTATCATAAACAATACAGTGTTCAAATGTGTGCCTGTATGTCCTTAGGAAGTTCAAATGACAATTGTCGTGGCTTTGCTAGTTTACCTGATTACATAGGGATATGCATACTTGTAAATATAGCAACTGAATTTTTCATATGTTGGTATTATTCCTGTATTTCAGCTTTTATTTTCATCATGTTTATAAATGCATCTAGTTTACATTTTATCATTTTGTTTTGTTTTGTTTTGTTTTTTTGAGAGGAAGAGAGAGAGACAGAGATAGAACATGAGTTGGGGGCAGCCCGGGTGGATCAGCGGTTTAGTGCCACCTTCAGCCCAGGGCCTGATCCTGGAGACCCCAGATCAAGTCCCACATCGGGCTCCCTGCATGGAGCTTGCTTCTCCCTCTGCCTGTGTCTCTGCCTCTCTCTCTCTCTCTCTGTGTCTCTCATGAATAAATAGATAAAGTCTTAAAAAAAAAAATGAGTGGGGTGAGAGAGGGAGAGAGAGACTCCTAGGCAGGTTCCATGCCCACAGAGCAGATGTGGGGCTGGATCTCACAATCTCTAGATCATGACCTGAGCCAAAATCAAGAGTGGGAAGCTTAACCAACTGAGACACTTAGGTACCTATCAACTGGCATCAAATGCCTTAATGAAAGTGATGAGCATGGATTTGACAACTGTTTACGAAAAGATATGACCTTCTTGGAATCTGATTGTGATGAACAGCTACTTCTTACTCTGGCATTTAATCAGCCTGTTAAGCTTTATTCAATGAAATTTCAAGGGCCTGATAATGGTCAGGGTCCTAAATATGTAAAAATTTTTATCAGTCTACCCCAATCTATGGATTTTGAAGAAGCGGAAAGAAGTGAACCAACTCAAGCTCTGGAACTAACAGAGGATGATATTAAAGAAGATGGCATTGTCCCACTTCGTTATGTTAAGTTTCAGAATGTTAACAGTGTAACTATATTTGTTCAGTCCAATCAAGGTGAAGAAATAAGAATTTCTTATTTTACTTTTATTGGTACTCCAGTCCAGGCAACCAATATGAATGACTTCAAATGAGTAGTTGGCAAAAAAGGAGAAAGCCACTAAGGTACAAAAGACACTGGAAGACCATAATGCAATCAGATCTACAGCTCCTGGATAATTGCTTGATTCTCATCAGAGACTGTCAATATTCCATTCATTGCCATTACCAATAAATCATTGCTTTTGTTTGGAAAAAAAAAAAGACTTATACATTATATGTGCAACAACAAATGTGTGACTTTAAAAATATATATATTTCTTTATTTTAGAGAGAGAGAGAGAGCATGAATAGGAGGGCAGAGGGAGAGAGAGAGGGAGAGAATCCCAAGCAGACTCTGAGTGAGTGCAGAGCCTGAAGCAGGGCTTGATCCCAGGACCTCAAGATCATGACCCGAGCTGAAACCAATAGTTGGCTGCTCAACCAACTCCACCCAGATGTCCCTACAAATGTGTGATTTTAAAATTTTTATATTTTGAAATAGTTTTGGACTTTTGTGGGAAGTTACAGTACTAGAGTTCCCATATACCTTTCACCTAGTTTCCCCCAATGATAACATCAACCACCTTAAAAAAAAAAAAAGTTTATTTGAATTAGGATCTAAGGTAGGTGCGTTGTGATTGATGGATATGTATTTTAAGTCTGTTTTATTTATTTTTTAAAAATTTTAAAAAGATTTTATTTATTCATGAGAGGCACAGAGAGAGGCAGAGACCTTGGCAGAGGGAGAAGCAAGCTCTTTATGGGGAGCCTGATGCGGGACTTGATCCCAGAACCCCGCAATCATGACCTGAGCCAAAGGTAGATGCTCAGCCTCTAGGCCACCCAGATCCCCCTTTAAGTCCTTTAATCTGTAGTTTTCTTCGCATCTTTTTTTTACCCTTGCAATTTGTTGAATAAGCTGAAGTAAGTTTTAAAAAAATAAATTTATTGTGTATGTTTTGTGCTAGTATTTTCATTCAGAAAAAAGCTATGATCTTTGGTAATTTCTTATCTCTGAAGTACAGGTTTTACATTAATGGTTCTGTGATGTGGAGGGACCAAGATTTGTAATCAGAACAATCAGAGTTTGAGCCCCTGTCTTCATTATTTACTAAATAATGGACTTGGCCAATGGTTTCATTTATTGAATCCTTAAGTTTACTCATTAAAATAAGAATATTTTGGGGATGTTTTCTGAGGAGAAAGTAAGATTATTTCCTAATCATTTGTTGTACTTGAGGATGAGGATGTCTGGCTGGCTATTCAAAAAAGGAATTGTGTCTTCAGGAGCTTACGATAAATGAGAAAGACATGTAAATAAATAAAACTTTTAAAAAAAGATTTTATGTATTTATTCATGAGAGAGAGGCAGAAACATAGGCAGAGGGAGAAGGAGGCTCCTCGCAGGGAGCCCGATGCAGGACTCCATCCCCGGACCTGGGATCACGCCCTGAGCCAAAGGCAGATGCCTGCCTGCTGAGCCACCCAGGTGTTCCTAAATAAATAAATTCTGATTAGTTAAATAGTAAAAGATTTTCAGGTTTCAGTGGAAGTGTGATGATGGGAGCGACTAACTCTTTGGGTTATCAGAGAACATTTCTTGGGGGAGATATAGGTAGAGTTGAGTTAAAAATAGGGAGTCTCTGACACATGTTTCCTCATGTGGGATAACAAGTACCTGTCTTAGGCAGCTGAAATGAAAATAGGTAGCAAAGTACAAATTAAGTAATGTTTAAAGGGAAACTTGAAGAGAAAGAGACTGCAGCCAGATGTTATATATGAGTGCTTTGTAAACTGAAAAGCTATCTAAAATTGTATTTTCTTGGGATTTAGGTAGATGAACATAAATGACAGGTCTCATGACTTTGCCAATTTACTCAATTATATGGGAATATCCATACTTGTAATATCCACATGTGTGATATGTATATGATAATCTTCAATTTATAAGCACTTATTTTTTAATGTGCTGGTGTTTATTTTTATTTATTTATATTTATTTTTAAATTAGCTTTTATTTTAATCAGGTTTATAAATCTGTCTAGTCGAGTCATCTAATCTGAAGACTTTGAAAAATAGCACATTACTAAGTTCTGTTCTCTGAAGACACTTTCACATTTTAAGTAACATGCTTTTATTGTCACTTCTTAATTTTTGGTTTCGGTAATTAGTTGAATTCCAACAAGATTTTTATTTATTTATTCATGATAGAGAGAGAGAGAGAGGCAGAGACACAGGCAGAGAGAGAAGCAGGCTCCATGTAGGGAGCCCGATGGGGGACTCGATTCCGGGTCTCCAGGATCACACCCGGGGCCGAAGGCGGCGCTAAACCACTGGGCCACCGGGGCTGCCCTATATACCTCCTTTTATAGTTACTTTATAATTATGCTTAAAGTATTTAGTTTTATAGTATTATGAATATTTAATTAGCTAAGTCACGTAGTATACTGTGATTACTTTCCCTTTTCTGCTCAACTATTTGTTTTCTCTGGAATTAATAATTGTCTTTAATTTTTCTCACTTATTTGCATAAATTAAACTTTTTATGGTGTTACCATTTTGTGTTTGCTATATTTTTAAAATTACTAAACCTGATTTAATTATTTTGCTTAACCATAACATTCTTAATAAGGAATTGTGTCTTCACAAAAGAAGTGGCTTTAAAATAATTTAATGTTATAAAGAATTGATTCTATTAAGTAGCAATTTAAAATCATTAAGTAATAGAATATTTGATAAAAACATAATATTTGAATTGTATTTTAGCTGAAATAGGTGATTATTTATTTATTTTTTAAGATTTTATTTTTAAGTAATCTCTACACCCAATGTGAGGCTTGAACTACAATGCTGAGATCAAGAGTCGCATGCTTTACCCACTGAGCCAGCCAGGCACCCCTGTTTTTGTATTTTTATTCTGATTGCTCAGAAAAGAAATAGAACTTCTTAAGATTGTTATGATCATCAAAGGAAATATTAGTGTGTGGATTGTTTCCTAACATTTGGAGAGATAATATAGCAATTGTACATACAATTCATTGACCTAGAAGACCTAATAAGCTTCATAAATGTTCTTTTATGAACATTTCATAAAAGATCAAGTATCAGCTGCTGCTGCTACTTTTTTTTTTTTTTTTTAAGATTTTATTTATTTATCCATGAGAGACACAGAGAGAGGCAGAGACACAGGCAGAGGGAGACCATGCAGAGAGCCCAACGACCTGGGTCTTCAGGACCACGCCCCGGGCTGAAGGCGGCGCTAAACCGCTGAGCCACCCAGGTTGCCCTCCTATCAGCTTCTTAATAAGATAGACCAGTAGGTATAGAAATGCTGTAAGTCATAGCTCTATTTTATATAAAAGTCTTCAAAAACTTTGAATTAAAGTAGCTAGTTTTAATTTTTTCAAATTTCCTTGATCAGGAGCCTTTTTTAATAGTATGTCCATAACGCCCATAGGATTTTACTAAATCCTATTTTGTCTGACTGCACATTGTTGGGAGTATGCTGATACTCTTTTCTCTGTTTTACAGTGACAAAAATGCTGAGCTTCTTCCGTAGAACACTTGGGCGTCGGTCAATGCGTAAACATGCTGAGAAGGAACGACTCCGAGAAGCTCAACGAGCTGCCACACACATTCCTGCAGCTGGAGACTCTAAGTCCATCATCACATGTCGGGTTTCTCTTTTGGATGGTACTGATGTTAGTGTGGACTTGCCGGTATGTAGGTCCTGCTGACCTTTTGCAGATTTTATGTGAGACCGCTTTCATTTGAACTTTCTACTGGTAACTTCTGGGCAAATTAGGTAATACGGGTTAGTATGGATCAGGCACCTTAGTTGAGGTACATGGATCCGGTAACCTTAGATACCCAATATGATTGTATTTCTCTGGGATTAGTGGAAGTTACCTAAAATATTTAGATGATAGGTCAGTTATTTATTGATAGGGCAGTGTGTTCTTATGATCACAATATGTAGGGTACTCTACTGGATTTCTCACAATCCTTGTTGAGCAGTTATTAAAGCAATGAGGATCTTTGGGAATGATAATGATATATGTATACTACAAGACTTTTAATTCTGCTTTTTTGTAATTTTCAAAATACTTCTCAATTTCTTCAAAACAAATACTTCTTCAACAGTTTACTGTACTTGCAGAAAATTTAATAAAATGAAGTAAAAAGGACTTCATACTCCTCAGCTCTGTTTATCCCTTTGCTCCTAAAGTAGCTTCCAAGGGTAGTTTTTTATACACGGTAATCTTTATATCAAGACAGGATGTTGTGATTTTATTACAATTTTTGGTGGTCTCTTTTTGCAGTTATGAATGATAATTCTAGCTAACAATGTGAAACAATCTGATATATTTGAAAGGAGTTAACTTACGACTTTTTGAGGGGCAAGGGAGGTAGCTATATGGTTTGTGGGAGTTGCAGTTCTTTCTCAGTTCTTTACTAATACCAAATGGCTTTGTTCTGCATCAAAAAAATATGTAATGGGGCATCTGGGTAGTTCAGTTGGTTAAGCCTCTGACCCTTGGTTTCCTCTCAGGTCATGATCCTCTGGGTTGTGGAATCTAGCTCTGCATTGTGGTTAGTGCAGGGGATCTGCTTGAGATTTTGTCCCCCCTCCTTTCCCTTCCCTTCTACTCCTCTCCCTGAGCATACAGTCAAGTGTGCATGCTTGCACGCGCGCGCGCTCTCTCTCTCTCTCTCTTAAATAAATAAAATCTTTTTTTTAAAAAAAGATTTATGGGGATCCCTGGGTGACGCAGCGGTTTGGCTCCTGCCTTTGACCCAGGGCACGATCCTGGAGGACCTGGGATCGAATCCCACGTCGGGCTCCCGGTGCATGGAGCCTGCTTCTCCCTCTGCCTATGTCTCTGCCTCTCTCTCTCTCTCTGTGTGACTATCATAAATTAAAAAAAAAAAAAAAAAGAGAGAGATTTATGTAACTAATTTATAAAATGTGTGATTTGATGTGTCATTGGATGTTCACAGTCTTCCCTCCCTACACATTCTTTTTAATATATACCTATATACCCAAAATGCAGTAAGAAAGGTCTTTGTGCAAGGTGGTAGCCTAAATGCTACTATAGTATACAGTTGAATAAACTCTGGAAACCTTTAAGTCACAGAGTAAGAGATTAAAGAATTAGTTTATTTAAATGAATATTCTGATTAATTGAATAATTTAGAAGGTACTAGATGTATACCTTACACATTTTAAAAATAATGGAATGTGATAAAATTAAACATAGGATTTCTTGAAGTATTTTGAAGTCATTATCATGGGTATGTATTCATCATCTTTTAAAGATTTCATTTATTCACAAGAGACACAGAGAGGGAACAGAGACATAGGCAGAGGGAGAAGCAGGCTTCATGTAGGGAGCCTGATGTGGGACTCGATCCCGAAACTCCGGGATGACACCCTGGGCCAAAGGCGGACGCTCAACTGCTGAGTCACCCAGGCGTCCCCCAATATATGGTACTTTTTGAGGAGTTTTCATATTCATTTCTTTCCTGATAAATATCTTAAAGAGTTTTGTGTACTATTCCATTAAAATATCATTAGATAAGTGATAAAAAGCTTGAGATTGCTGTGTAAGAGACTGGAAAGAAGTTTCTTATTACCTAATGTTTAAAGTATGAAGTCTCGAGGTTGTTGATGGAGAGGCTGATACTAGGAAAGTAGACTTGGTAAAGGAACTTTTTAAAAAGGCAGTGTAGTATGGAGGAGAAATAGCACGAGATTTTTAAAGTAGTGGAACAAATGGCTAGTGACTAGTATAGAATGGTTTCCTGTGCTTGGAGCTGACTCTCATATAGATAATTGCAGTGAAAAAGCCAAGAGGTTTAAATTTGACTCTTTGTGGAACTAGAACAATTGCCTTTTCAGCTCTGCAGGTGAAATCCTAGAGTTAGTAAACGAATTCTAGATGCTCACATGGATATAAAATGGGCATTGGCCTGCCAGCTAAACTATTTACTAGAAGAAAAAAATAGATCAGAGGAATATTAATTTCTAAAAAGAAAGTTCTCTTTTTTTGATGTAGCTTCTCAACCAATCTGGTATGATTCCAAAAGAAGATTTAGAATTGATTTTGGAAATTGGATGAAGCACATACTCATTTCCCAGTAGGATTAAGGTCATTAGTGATCATAGCAAGCCATTGTGGAACTAAGATGATTTTCTCAGACAATATTTAAGTGATTATCAGTGATTAAATAGAGTAATTTAATTTAAATCTCTGGACTTTAAATTAAAATATACCAGTAGTAACGGTCATTTTCTTCTTTCCGACTTTCTTTCAAACTGGGGAAGTGATGTAAGTACCTTCTACTTGTGGCCCCCCCTCCCCCTTTTAAAAAAACTAAATACAGTGAGAATGCCTAATGCCTTTCAGTGAATGATAAAAGCATCAGGTAGAAATTTCTAACTATCTCATTTTTAATTTTCTCTTTGGAAATGTCACAGTAAAGTTCTTTGATTTTTGAGCTTAGTATTGTTTAGTAAATACTAAATCTGGTGTCTTTTATTATTTTTGTATTTCCCAAGTTTTAAGTTAATAAAAAGTGTTTGATTAATCAATTGATGTTAATTTAAAAAATCTGCTTTGCTGATGTAGACACTGAAGGCTCTAAATTATATAGTCCATGTGTAGTTATACTTTTAGATAAATAACATTTATAGCTATCCTGTGTTTATGAAGACTTAACATTGTTAAGTTGGCAGGACAGCCCTAGGGGCACTGGGTGGCTCAGTGGTTGAGCGTCTGTCTTCAGCTCAGGTCATGATCCCAGGGTCCTGGGATTGAGTCCCGCATTGGGCTCCCTGCAGAGGAGCCTGCTTCTCTCTCTGCCTATGTCTCTGCCTCTATGTCTCTAATGAATAAATAAATAAAATCTTAAAAAAGATGACAGGATACCCCAAATCAACCTATAGATTCAGCATAATCCCCACTAGAGTAGCAGTTGATTTAGTTTTAGAATTTGACAAGCTAATTTTAAAAGTCATATGGAATTACAAGGGACTCAAAATAGCCAAAACAATACTGAAAAGGAGGAAAGTAGTAGGATTCACATTTCCTAGTGTCTTTTTTTTAATAAAAAAAAAAGAATTTTTTTCCATTCTTTTTTTTTTTTTTTTAAGATTTTATTTATTTATTCAGGAGAGAGACACACACACAGAGATTGGCAGAGACACAGGCAGAGGGAGAATTTCCACAGGCAGAGGGATTCACATTTCCTAGTGTCTTTTTTTTAATAAAAAAAAAAAGAATTTTTTTCCGTTCTTTTTTTTTTTTTTTTAAGATTTTATTTATTTATTCAGGAGAGAGACACACACACAGAGATTGGCAGAGACACAGGCAGAGGGAGAAGCAGGCCCCATGCAGGGAGCCTAACGTGGGACTCGATCCCGGGACTCCAGGATCACACCCTGGGCCAAAGGCAGCGCTAAACCACTGAGCCATCCAGGGATTCCCCCGACTTTTTTCTATTCTTTAAGGCCTTTCTGATTTAAAAAAAGTTTTTAATTATTTTTATTTTATGTAATTAATTTATTTTTTAAAAATATTTTATTTATTTATTCGTGAGAGACACAGAGAGAGGCAAAGACACATAGAAGGAGAAGCAGGCTCCATGCAGGGAGCCCAATATGGTCGATCCCAGGTCTCCAGGATGGTGCCCTGGGCTGAAGGTGGTGCTAAACCGCTGAGCCTCCTAGGCTGCCCTCTGATTTTTTTTTTAAAGATTTTATTTTTCTGTTTGACAGAGAGTGCTCACAAGCAGGAGGAGTGGCAGGCAGATGGAGAGGGAGAAGCAGGCCCCTCATAGAGCAGGGAGCCCAATATGGAGTCTGATCCCGGAAACCTGGGATCATGACCTGAGGCAAAGACAGACGGTTAACCAACTGTGCCACTCTGGCACCCCAGAAAATTAACCTTTTTTTTTTTTTTTTTTTTTAATTAACCATTTTAAAATGCACCTGACTGGTCAGTTTGAGGAGTGTGTGACTGTTGATCTCAGGGTCATGAGTTTGAGACCCTTGTTGGGTGTAGAGATTACTTAAATAAAAATTAAAAAAAAATTATTTATGATAGTCACACACAGAGAGAGAGAGAGAGAGAGAGAGAGAGAGAGAGGCAGAGACATAGGCAGAGGGAGAAGCAGGCTCCATGCACCAGGAGCCCGACGTGGGATTCGATCCTGGGTCTCCAGGATCGCGCCCTGGGCCAAAAACAGGTGCTAAACCGCTGCGCCACCCAGGGATCCCGAGATTACTTAAATAAATAAAAGTTTTTAAAAAGTGCATTGGTGTTTTGCACAACACAATCGCTGTGTTGTGCAATCATCACCTCTATTTAGTTTTAAGATATTTTTGGCATCCTAAATGGAAACTCTGTAACTCCCATCAGACACTGGTAACTGTTAGTTGGCTTTCTTTCTCTATGAATTTGCCTGTTTTGAATGCTTTATATAAATGGAGTATTATCCAATCTGTGACCTTTCTTTCACTTAGCCTAATGTTTTTGGGTTTCATCCATACTATGACATTTATCAATACTTCATTCCTTTTTATGTTGAATAATGTTCCATTGTGTGATATATCATAATTTGTTTATCCACTCACCAGTTGATGGACATTTGGGTTATGTCCACCTGTTAGCATCTGTGGATAGTGCTGCTATGAATTTTCATTTACAAGTGTTTTTTGGAATACAGGTTTTTAATTCTTTGGGGTATGATACGTAGGAGTGGAATTGCTGGGCCATATGATAATTCTATGTTTAATTTTTTGTGGAACTGGCAAACTGTTTTCCATAGCAACTGTTTTATTTATTTATTTGTTTGTTTGTTTGTTTGTTTGTTTATTTATTTATTTATTTTCCTTTTAAAAAATTGTAGTTGTCCTAGTGGGTGTGAAGTGATACCTCATTTGTAGTTTTTTTTTTTTTTTTTTTTTTAATTTATTTATTCAGAGAGAGAGAGAGACTGAGAGGCAGAGACACAGGCAGAGGGAGAAGCGGGCTCCATGCAGGGAGCCCGACGTGGGACTTGATCCTGGGTGTTCAGGATCAGACCCCGGGCTGCAGGCGGCGCTAAACCGCTGCGCCTCATTTGTAGTTTTGATTTGTAGTTTCCTAATGATTACCGATGAGCATCTTTTTATATGTATACTTGCCATTTGCACATCTTTGGGAAAATGTCTATTCAGTACTTACTAATTTTGTTTTTTAAGATTTATTTATTTATTCATTCATTCATTCATGAGAGTCACAGAGAGAGAGAGGCAGAGACACAGGCAGAGGGAGAAGCAGGCTCCATGCAGGGAGCCTGACGTGGGACTCGATCCTGGGTCTTCAGGATCACAGCCTGGGCTAAAGGCGGCGCTAAACCGCTGAGCCACTGGGGCTGCCCTTGCTTACTAATTTTAATTAAAAAAAAAAAAAAAAAAGTAGTGTTCTTATCTGGTTTAAAAATTTTTTTTTAATTTTAAAATTTTAATTGAAGTATACTTGACATACAGTATTAGTTTAGGTGTACAATACAATGATTGGACAATTACATATACATTATGAAATGCTCACCATGATAAATAGTTAACCATTTGACCATACAAAGTTATTATAATATTATTGATCATAATCCCTATGCTGTACTTTTCATCACTGTGACTCATTTATTTTATAATTGGAAGTTTGTACCTCTTAATCCCCTTCATCTATTTGGCCCATCTTCCCACCTCCCTCCCCTCTGGCAATTAATCAGTTTATTCTCTGTATTCATGAATCTGTTTGTTTTTTTGTATATTTTCATTTGTTTTTTCGATTTTGACATAAGTGAAATCACATGGTATTTTTCTTTCTCTGACTGCTTTTACTTAGTTTAACACCTTCTAGATCTATCCATGTTGTTGCAGATGGCAAGATTTCATTCTTCTTTTTATGGCTGAGTAATATGCCATTGTATATATACACCACATTTTCTTTATTGATTCATCTGTTGGTGGGCCCTTACGTTTTCATATTTTGGCTATTGTAAACAATGCTGCAATAAACGGGCACATGTATCTTTTTGAATTAAGTGTTTTGTTTTCCTTGTGTAAATAGCAGTGAAATTATTGGATCGTATCATACTTCTGTTTTTAATTTTTTGGGGAACCTTCCTACTGTTTTCCATAGTGACTGCATTGATTTAAATTTCTGTCAACAGTGCATGAAGGTTCCCTTTTCTCCACATCCTCAGTAGAACTTACTTCTTGTCTTTTTGATCATAGCCATTCTGATTGGTGTGAGGTGATACCTCACTGTGGTTTTTGGTTTATGTTTCCCTGGTGATGAGTAATGTTGAGCATCTTTTTACATGTTGTTGGCCATTTGTATGTCTTTTTTGTTAAAAATGTATAGTCAGGTCCTCTCCCCATTTTTTAATTGAATGATTTAAATTATTTGTTTTTAGAGTATTTAGTTGTATGAGTTCTTTATTTTGGATTTTAACCTCTTATTGGATATATCATTGTAAATACTTTTTCCCATTCAGTTGATTGCCTCTTCATTTTGTTCATGATTTCCTTCATTGTGTAAAAGCTTTTTAGTTTGATGTAGTTCTAATAGTTTATTTTTGCTTTGTTTCCCTTGCCTGAGGAGACTTATCTGGAAAAGTATTGCTAGGGCCAGGGTCCAGGAGATTACTGCTTATATTTTCCTTTGGGAGTTTTACAGTTTTAGGTCTTAGAGTAAGGTTTTTAATCCACGTTTAGTTGACTTTTGTATATGATGTAAGATACTGGCCCAGTTTCTTTTTTTAGTATGTAGCTGTCCAGTTTTCCAATGTCATTTATTGAAGAGACTGTCTTTTCCCTGGTGTATACTTTTGCTTCCTTTATTGTAGATTAATTGGCCATGTAAGGAGTGAATTTGTTTCTGTGCCCTCTATCCTGTGCCATTGATCTGTGTCTGTTTTTGTGCCAGTACTATGCTGTTTTTATTAACATAGCTTTGTAGTATAGTTTGAAATCTGGGGTTGTGAGATCTCCAGCTTTGTTCTTCCTCAAGAAGCTTTCGTTATGGTGAATTGATTTGTGACAAGGGTGGCGGAGCCATTCAGTGGGGGGGGGGGGGGGGGGGGGAATAGGCTTTTCTACAAGTAGTGCTAGGAGAAGGGGATAGCCATATTCAAAAGAATGAGTAGGAACTTTAGCTCATGCATGTACAAAAATTAACTCAAAATGGATCAAAGACCTAAACATAAGAGCTAAGAGTATAAAACTCTTAGAACAGAAAATAGAGATAAATCTTTATGACCTTGGATTTGGCACCAGTTTTTAGATATGATACCAAAAACATGAATAACAAAATAAGAAAAAATAAATTGGACTTTTATCAAAATTAAAAACTTTTGTGTCTCAAAGGCCATTATCAAGAAAGTGAGAATGTTCTCACACATAATAGGAAAAACTATTTGCAGATTATGTATTTGATAAGTACTTGTGACTAGAATATATAAAGAATTGTTGCAACACAATAATAAAAAGACAACCCAATTTAAAAATGGGCAAAGGATCTGAATAGACACTTCTCCACATAAGATATACAAATGGTTGATAAGTACATGAGAAGATGCTTGCCATCATTAGTCATCAGAGAAATGCAAATTAAAACTGCAGTGAGATACTACATATCAACTAGGAAGGTTAAAATAAAAATGTCAGATAATACTAAGTATTGGTGAGAATGTGGAGAAATCTGAACCCTCTTATACTTTTTGGCAGGAATATAAAGTTGTGCAGCTGCTTTGGAATATAGCCTGGTAGTTCCTCAAGTGATTGAACATAGTTATTATCATTTGACCCAGCAATTCAACTTTTAGGTATATATCCAAGAGAATTGAAGACATTGTTTAGACAAAAACTTGTGCACAGGTAGTCATAACAGTGTTATTTTTACTATCCTAAAGCTAGAAAACCCTAGCTATTTCTCAAAAGGTGAATGTATAAACAACATGTGTTATATCCATATAATGGGATATTATTTGGCCATGAAGGAAATGGAGTACTGATACATACTGCATGGGTGTATTTTGACAACATTGTGCTAGGTGAAAGAAGCCAGTCACAAAAGACCACATATCATATGATGATTCCATTCATATGAAAGACCAGAATAAAGAAGTCTATAGGAAAAAAGAGATTAGTGGTTTATGGTTGCTAAGGGCAGATAGGTAGGGACTGAAGGGGTGGTGGGAATGGTGCTTGAGGCAATAGCTAAAAGACACGAGGCTTCTTTTTGAGGTATGAAGATGTTCTGAAATTATGATGGTTGTGCATATCTGTGAATATACCTTTGAATTTTGTGCTTTCAATAGGTGAAAGATACAATATGTGAACTATATCTCAGAGCTGTTTAAAAAAATTCATGGATTTTTGCCATTTAAGTCCATTTAAGATTTAGTCCATTTAAGATTTGTTAGTACTCAAGAGACATGATTTAGAGTTGGTTTCCTTGATTGATCATAGGAAAAAAAATCTGGAGATTGTATAGTAGCAAAACACAAGATGATGAGGTTATAGAGTAATAGTGGCATGGAGACTGCAGAAGGAATGCTTAGTACATGGATATGGTGGAGGGAGGAAATGAATATTAGACCTGAGTAAAATACAGTTCATTTCTGGTGGAGGGTGGTGATATTGATTGTGTGGAAGATCATAAGAGCATAGTCAGCTGTCATTGGGAGAGGAGTAAAAGGAATGAAGTGGAGAAAGGAGCTTCAGTGGAATGATGTGTTCAGAAGCCAGATTTAGAGGATTTAAAGGAATTATTGGGACAAACTTACTTTTTTTTTTTTTTTTTTTTTTTTTTTAATTTTTATTTATTTATGATAGTCACAGAGAGAGAGAGAGAGAGAGGCAGAGATACAGGCAGAGGGAGAAGCAGGCTCCATGCACCGGGAGCCCGACATGGGATTCGATCCCGGGTCTCCAGGATCGTGCCCTGGGCCAAAGGCAGGCGCCAAACCGCTGCGCCACCCAGGGATCCCTACTTTTTTTTTTAAACTTACATTTTTTGAACTTCTTATACTCCCTTGTTCCTAGTAGGTGCTTAATATTATTTTAATTGGTAGGGAAGTGCATGAAGGGAAATTGAATAATTGCCATGAGATTTGGTAGTAAAAGAAAGGAAGAACATAACAGCAGCTGGAGAATGGCTGGATGGGGGAGTTCTGAGTTTGTTAAATGAATAGGAAAAATGTTTCTCGGGAATTGGTTTTATCTATACAGGTAGAGATTATAGGATGAACATTCTAGAAAGGACTACCATCTTATGCTGGGAAAGATGGAAGGCTGATGAAAAGGTAATATTTTGATGGTCTTAATCTTCAGAAAATAGGATGTGAAGACCAGGTTTGAAAAAGGTGATGACCTGGAATAATTTGGTAGGGGAAAGAGAAAGAAGAATATAAGCAGCAAGTGAGAGTTTAGATGCAGCTGAAAAATGAATTTGTAGTGAAGTTGGGGGTGGGTAAAACAGATGAAGGGATCAAGAGGTACAGACTTCTAATTATAAAGTAAATAAGTTAGGGTGATTAAAAAGTAGAGCATAGGGAATGTAGTCAGTAATACTGAAATAATTTTATATGGCGACAGATAACCACACTTATTGTGGTTTATATAAATGTACTTTATATAATTGTTGAATCACTATGTTGTACCCTGGAAATTAATGTGATATCGTATGTCAACTATACTTCAATACAATTTTTCTTTAAAATGCAAAGGACTTGGATACTTCTACAAAGAATATACAAATGCTCAATAAGCACATGAAAGTATGCTCAACATTACTAGACATTAAGGAAGTGCAAATCAAAATCACATGAGATGCCCTTTCACATGCATCAGGATGGTTGTATCAAACAAAACAAAGCAAAACAACCCCAGAAAATAACAGATATTGTGGAAGATGTGGAGAAATTGGAACCGTATGCATTGCTGGTGGGAATGCAGAATGGTGCAGCTACCGTGGAAAACAATTGGGCAGTTTCTCAAAAGTTAAACACAGAATTATCATATTCTACTCCTAAGTATATACCCAAAAGAATTGAAAGCACAGACTCAGATACTTGTATGCCATGGTTCACAGCAGTATTCACAATAGCCAAAAAATGAAAACAACCCAAATGTTCATTAGTAGATGGATGGATAAACATGGTAGATACATACAATGGAATATTACTCAGTTTCAAAAAGGAATGACATTTTGGGGCCTGCTACAGCATGGATGAACTTTTAAAACATTATGCTAAGTGAAATAAGCCAGGCACAAAAGGACATACATTGTATGATTCTACTTACATAATGTATGTAGAAGACGCAAATTCACAAGCCACAGAAAGTAGGAGAGAGGTTACTAAGAATTGAGGGAAAGGAGTGTGGAGAATGGTTGTGTAATGAATACAGAATTTCTGATTGGTAGGATGAAAAGTTCTGGAAATGAATAGTGGTGATGGTTGTACACATTGAGAATATATTTAATGGCATTGAATTGTATGTGTTAAAATGGTAAAATTTATGTTATGTTTAAAAAAAGGAGAAATGGGGGCAGATGAAAATAAGTGGGGTCAATATACTGGAAATTCCCATGTAGTTGGAGAACCTAAGCATTGAGAGAAATTTTATGAACAAGTTAGAGACAAGGCTGTGATAAGAAGTTGAGGGTATCTTTATTGATCCCAGAGGTGACATTCCAGGTAAAATCTCAGTGTAACGTGTAACCCGTAGAGAGTTGGAGCTTGGAAGACAGCAAATTTCAAATTCTAGCCTGTCATTTTTTAGTTATGCCATTTTATCATGTTACTAAAGCTTTCTGAACTTTTTTCTATGTTATTGTTAAGTGGACAAATAAGCCATAATCATCAGAGTAATTGTGAGTATTAAATGAATGTATGTTTAAGAAAAAGAAGTACCAGCACTTAGGTAGGAAATTTAAAATGAAAAAAATAGAGGAAGAATACTTGAGGAAATATATTGTTTTCCCAGAATTGAAAGGAGATGAAAGATCACAGATTTTTAAAAAAGGCCCAGTAGAATACCAAATACAGTTAAGGAAGAAAACCACACCTAGACATATTACATTGAAATTTAAAACTATCAGAGATAGAAAAGTCTAAAAGCTTACCAAGAGAATTAATAACATTATTAAGGACCAGAATTCAAATTGTCCTCATACTTTTCAACAGTAACATAAGCAGCAAGAAGATAGTGTAATACATTTTGAATACTGAAGGGAGTACTGAAAGAAAAGAACTTTGAATCTTGCCTTTTATAAGGAGAAAATTGTCATTCAAGTGTTGTAGCATGGTTAAAATATTCCCAAACATAGAGGACCTTTAAAGATTAGCTATACAAAGTCCCACATGGGGATCATTTCTGTAGGAAGAACTCAAATGAGTGGAGAAACAAATCTAGCAGATGCTACTAGATGTATGTGATGTATACGTGTAAGAGTGTAAAGAATGATCAGAATACCAAAATAAAGACTGTTGTCTTAAAAAAAAATAGCCACATCCAGAGAAAAGAATTAAGAGAGAATATGTTCATAAAATGAGGATTGAATGGAGGGGAAATCATGAGAATGCGGGCGTGGTAAAGTTCTTCTCTTGGTAAAGGGATATATGGATAGCATTTTTATATATCAAAAAGAAAGGTTGTAAAAAGTACAGGAGGGGTGCTTGGGTGACTCAGTCAATTAAGCCTCTGCCTTTGACTCTGGTCATGATCCCAGGGTCCTGGGATCTAGGGGCCCTCCACCCCCCCGCCCCTGGCATTGGGCTCCCTATTTGGTGGGGAGCCTGCTTTACCTTGTGCCTTTGCCTGCTGCTCCCCATGCTTGTGTTTTCTTTCTCTCTCTGTCAGGTAAGATCTTAAAAAGTGCAGGAAAAGCAGAAATACAAGTTGAAATAAAGATATCCATTAAAAGGCAGAGAGTGATGATTCAGTAAAAAAATAAGTGTAAATATATATATTTTACAAGAACTGTCCTGAATCACAATTTAAAAGAGGAGGGGCATGGATAGGGTGTGTATGAAAATTGTTGAAAACTGAGATCCTAGCAATGCTTTTGCTTATGTGGGTTGTATCTATTGATAGTTACTTTATTAGAAATCAAAGAAAAATCAAAAATATATTTATCAGTTAATTTTAAAACAGCAATAATCTACCCCTTTTAAGTTATAAAGAAGTAACATACATGTATTTTTTTCAAAAAGATCCATTTTTTTGAGAGAGAGAGAGAGAGAGCAAACAAGCATGAGGGGTGTGAAGGGGCAGAGGGAAGGGGAGAAGCAGACTCCCTGCTGAGCGGGAAGCCTAATGTGGGGCTCAGTCTCAGGACCCTGAGATCATGACCCGAGCCAAAGTCAGATGCTTAACCCATGAGCCACTCAGGCGCCCCAGTGACATACAAGTATTTTTGTGAAAAACATTTGTTTTAGGGACGCCTGGATGGCTCAGCAACTGAGCATCTGCCTTCAGCTCAGGGTGTGATCCCAAAGTCCCAGGATCAAGTCCCACATCGGGCTCCCTGCATGGAGCCTGCTTCTCCCTCTGCCTATGTCTCTGCCTCTCTCTCTCTGTCATGAATAAATAAATAAAATCTTAAAAAAAAAATCTGTTTTATTAAACAACAAAAGAATTCAGTGACAAGAGTAGCAATGTCTTATGCACTTTTGCCTATCTCTTTAATGTCTGGTCTGAGAGAACACACAAGTTTATTCTATTGCAATATGTTGTTTAGATTGAGTTACATGAGGAGAATCCTAGGACCTTGTGGATCTTTTGAAAGTATCTGGGATAACCCTTGGGTCCTGAGACCACACGTTGAGAACTGCTTTTTCCAAACAATTTTCTTTATTACTGACCCTTCCCTCCACATTTGGTGTCTTCTGCATTGATGATGATACTTTTTCATTGTCCCATATTTCCTCCCACCTTCCATTTTTGTTTTTACTATTGCCTACCTTATATTCTTTTCTAGTTTAAGACTGATCTCCAAGTTTTCACTGATGATTCTAGTCTATGACTATCTTATCTCTAAAATCTGTTGGCAAGTATATTGTTCCACATGATTCATGCTTCAGTTTCTAAATTTTCTTGTGTGTTTTCTCTTTCCAGTTACGTTATGAAGCTCTGTTGAAGTAGGGACTCTAAAAATTGACAAGATGAAATAAGAGTTTCTCCTTATTTAGTACAAGATAATATTTGTTGGTTAATAAGAAGTAACACTTTCCATGAAAGTGCATATAGATCACAAATTCTCTTTGGAAAATTATAATATCTTACACATTACCTGATATATGGTAGTAGTTTTGGTATTGCAAGTAATTTTTTTAAGTAGATCTTATGAAGATTTATTTATTTAAGAGAGAGCCAGGAGAGGGGCAAAGGGAGAGAATCTCAAATAGACTCTTCACTGAATGTGGAGTCCAATGTGGGGCTCGATCTCAGAACTCTAAGATCATGACTTTAGCTGAAATCAGGAGTCAGGGACGCCTCAGTGGCTCAGCGTAGTAGTGTCTGCCTTCGACTCAGGGTGTGATCTTGGAGTTCTGGGATTGAGTCCCATGCTGGGCTCCCTGCATGGAGCCCCCTTCTCCCTCTGCCTGTGTCTCTGCCTCTCTCTCTCTCTCTCTCTCTCTCATGAATAAATAAAGTCTTTAAAAAAAAAAATGAAATCAAGAGTCAGACACTTAACTGACTGAATCACCTAGGTGCCCCTAGATCTTGTATAACTAAAACCATCTTCATTTTAAGTTTATTGATCTTGTGAGTCATTTGTGTGGTTTTTTTTTTTTTAGTCATTTGTTGATTAATTTATTTTCTTACCTTTCAGAAAAAGGCCAAAGGACAAGAGCTCTTTGATCAGATAATGTACCACTTGGACCTTATTGAAAGTGACTATTTTGGATTGAGATTTATGGATTCTGCACAAGTAGCAGTGAGTAGCTGTTTTCTGGAGGTCCCAATGTGGGAGTACAGATGGAACATTTCAAATGATGTGCTAAGTGTACAAGGCTACATATTCTTACTGCATTCTCTTTTTTTTTTTTTTTTTTGGTGATTTTCTTATTATGGTCTGAAGCTCTGACCACTTCAAAATAACCTAAAGTGCTTGTTAAAAAAACGTGAGTCGTGGCCCTAGCCCATCTTACTAGAGCATGATCTTTGCAGATGAGGCTAGGAAATCTGTCTTTTTAATAATCACTGGATTGGTTGTTGGGCATACTAAAGTTTGAGAATCACTGTGTAATGGAAAGGGTGCTAAAATGGGAGTTTTGTGGGTTCCTGGGGGATAAAAGTTACTAACTTGCAGATTAAGGTGAATAGATATCTTCAACATCCCTTCCTGATCTGTGATTCAATAAATGTTGATGATGTGTATTTTTTTTTAAAGATTTTATTTATTTATCTGTGAGAGACACACACAGAAAGAGGCAAAGACACAGGCAGAGGGAGAAGCAGGCTCCCCAAAGGGAGCCCGATGTGGGACTCGATCCCAGGACCCTGGGATCGCGACCTGAGCCAAAGGCAGACGCCCAACCACCGAGCCACCCAGGTGCCCCGATGATGTGTATTTTTGATGAGAGAACAGCATATGTCTTAGGGTAGGAAATTGGAGGCTTTACAAAGATCTGAGTACTATATACTAGGATTTGACTGTAGGATTTTTGAGAGAAAGTAGTAGATAATAAGATTGGATGGAGGATTAGTGGCCGTATCGTCCAAATTGAATACCAAAAGTATTAAAAAATGGGCAATATATATTCTCTAATAATTGGAATTAGGGGTTTTTCAAGCAAGGAAGTTATATTTTGCTTCAGAAAGTATTGTGTAGGGTTATTTGGAATGGGCAGAGATTGAAGTCAGAAGGAATCACTGCAAACACTGGGGGATAAAAGAAACATTAAGGCCGTAATAGGATATTCACAGTAGCAGGGAGGGAGAAGGAACAGAAATAAGGATATCAAGACATTAAGCTTTGTATTCTGGAAGTCTGTGATGGAGGAGTGTATATGTTTAGTGACACATTAATTGTAATATTTAGGACTCACAGGAATAATATATAAGAATTCTCAGGTTCTTTTTGGAGTGAGATGTTAATTCATTCATTCAAAAATAAACATACAGATCAATGGAATAGGATAGAAAGTCCAGAGAGAGACAAAACCATAATTACATGTTTTTTGACAACGGAGGCAAGAATATGCAATGGGAAAAAGTCTCTTCAATAAATGGTGTTGGGAAAACTGGACAGCTACATGCAAAAGAATGAAACTGGATCACTTTCTTTAACCATACACAAAAATAAACTCAAAATAGATTAAAGACCTAAATGTGAGACCTGAAACCATAAAAATCCTAGAAGAGAGTACAGGCAGTAGTTTTTCTGATAATAGCCATAGCAGCATTTTTCTAGATAGGTTTCCACAAGCAGAGGAAATAAAAGCAAATATAAACTGTAGGGACTACATGAAAATAAAAAGCTTCTACATTGCAAAGGAAATAATCAAGAAAACTAAATTGCATCCTATTGAATGGGAGAATGTATTTGCAAATGACATATCTGATAAAAAGCATAATTTCCAAAATATATAAAAAACTTATACTAATTCAACACCCCCAAAATTGAATAATCCCATTTAAAAATGGGCAGAAGATACAAATAGACATTTCTGCAAAGAAGACCTCCAGATGACCAACAAACACATGAAAAGATGCTCATCATCACTTACCAGAGAAGTGCAAATCAAAACTATAATGAGATATCACCTCACACCTGTCAGAATGGCTAAAATCAAAAACACAAGAAACAAGTGTTGATGAGGGTGTGGAGAAAAAGGAACACTCGTGCACTGCTGGTTGGGATGCACACTCGTGCAGCCATTGTGGAAAATAATTCAGAGATGCCTCAAAAAAATTAAAATAGAACTACCCTACAATCTAGTAAATGCACTACTGGGTATTTACCCATAGAATACAAAAACACTAATTCAGAGGATATATACACCTCTGTGTTTATTGCAGCATTATTTACAAGAGTCAAATTATGGAGACCAAGTGTTCATCAATAGATGAATGGCTAAAGAAGAGATGGTATATTTATCCAATGGAATATTATTCAATTGTAAAAAAGAATGATATTTTGCCATTTGCAACAGTATGTTTGGAGCTAGGAAGCATAATGTTAAACGAAGTAAGTCTGAGAAAGACAGATACTATACTATATGATCTCACTCATATGAGCAAAGGGGGAAAAAAGAGATAAACTTATAGACTCTTAATTATAGAGAACAAACTGATGGTTACTACAGGGGTGGTGGGTGGACAAAATAGGTGATAGGTATTAATGAGTACATTTACCAAAACGTGCACTAGGTAATATATAGAATTGTTGAATCACTATATTTTATACCTGAAACTAATATAACACCGTATGTTAACTATCCTGTAATTAAAATAAAAAAACTTTAAAAAATGATCAAGGAATTACATGTCACATTTCAATCTTGAATATTCAATCTTGTATATGTAAAATTAGTTTGTTAAAGCTTAATGTATTGGTTATTTAAGGTCAGTCCAAAATATGTATGATTGGAATTATCCATTTACTTTTCTTCCTGTGAGTATGTAAAATCTCAGTTTGCTGTTGTTTACTTTTGCTTATACTAGCTCATTTTTTTTAATACCAGCTCATTTTATATTCATGTGCGCATTTAATTTTGTAGTTGAAATAATGTCATATTGACAGAAAAGTTGCAAGAACAGTGTAAATAACTTTTTGTGGAACCATTCTCACCCTGAATTATTTAGTGTATGTTTCCTACAAGCATATTCTGCATAATTGAGTATAGCCATCAGAACCAGAAAGCTGACATTGTAACATTACCACCTCTAGTCCTGAGACTCCCATGTTTTGTCAGTTGTCTGTATAGTGCCCTTTATAGTCAGCCTAGTTCAGAATCACGTTTTACTTTCAGTTATCAAATTTCTTTAGTTGCCTTCATCTTAGAATACTGTGGTTCCTCAGTTTTTCCTTGACTTTTATACTTTTGAAGATATAGGCCAGTTACTTTATAGGCTGTCCCTCAGTTTGGATTTGTCTGATGTTTTCTCAGGAAGTAGGTTATTAGATACTTTGGCAGGAAAATAAGCGAAGTGATGCTGTGTTCTTCTCATTCTACCTAGTGACATTTAATTTCATTTTGTCCAGTGATATTAATTTTGAATCTTTTTTTTTTTTTTTGAGACAGGATGGAGAGGGGTAGAGTGGGGAGAGAGAGAATGAATGAATTTTAAGGAGGCTCCACACCCAGTGTGGAGCGTTGCAGTGTGGAGTTTGATCTCACAACCCTGAAATCATATCCTGAACCAAAATCAAGAGTTGGATGCTTAACTGACTGAGCCACCCAAGTACCCTGATATTAACTTTGGTCCCTTGATTAAAGTGTTATCTACCAGGCCTTTCCATTATATTCTTTTTCTCTTTGTAATTAAGAAGTTTTTTAAAATTTATTTTATTTTTTTGTGGGCAGTTACTTTGAGACTTTATCGGACTTACTATTTATTTATGAGCTAATGGATTCCTGTTTTATCCATTGTGTTATAATTTGTTACTGTCTTTTGATGCTCGAAGTTTCCCAAGTTTGGCCAATGAAAGCTACTTCAAGATGGCTTCTGTGTTTTTAATACATGCACCCATCATTCTTTGGGTATCTTACTTTCTGGCCCAAGAGTGTGTTCCATATTCATATTGTATTTCCTTGTTCCAGCCCTGGAATTAGCCAGTTTTCCAATTGGCTTTGTGGTCAGATTTAGAGAATATATGTTCATGTTTATTTTTGTCTATCTATATAAATTGACACTATGACTTCACACCCGTAGCTCCCAATTCCAGTCCGATGCTACAGAGCTTACTATAGTTTTTTCCTCTCCCATATTTATAGTTTTCTTCACAGAATCCAAGCTTTGATTGTCATCAATATGTTTATCAGAGTGATCATTTACTTTGGATGGAATCAGTCTCTAACCTCTCCCTGAACAGATTCTGGCATTGCCCAGACTACCTTCTTACTTCTGGATTGAATTATTTGGGAAGAGGAAGCTTCTTATGAGCCAATTATCTTATAAATACAGAATAGTATGTAAAGTACTTCTTTGGAGATAGTGTTGAAGAGTTATCTCCCTAGAGGCATGGTTTAGAGTGGGAGGATTAGAGAGAAGAGAGAAGGCATGCTTGAGGAAAACAGTTGGTTTTAATTAAGGTGATCAGTCTTTTGCCTCAAGTAGGCCACTTTAAAAAAAATTGATATATTTATTTATTTATTTATTTATTTATTTATTTATTTTTTAATTGATGTATTTATAAATCATAAAATTTACCAGTGGTTTTTTATATATTCAGAGTTATGCAGCTATCACCACGATCTAATTCCAGAACATTTTAATAACTTGCAAAAGAAACCGTGTTCACATTGCTAGTCACTCTCCATTACCCCCGTTCCATGGCCCCTTACAAATACTAATCTTTCTATTTGTATGGATGTGCCTATTTTGAAAATTCTGTGTAAATGGAATCATGTGATATATAGCCTTTTGAGTCTGGAAACATGCTTAGCATAATATTTTCAGGGTTTATATTGTAGCATCTCTGTACTTGATGTTTAATGGCTGATTAATATTCCATTGAATGGATATACCACATTTTGTTCATTCATCGATGGACATTTGGGTTCATTCATTTTGGCTGTTAGGAATAGTGCTATCAATATTTGTTTACAAGTTTTTGCATGAATATAATTTTCAATTCTCTTGGGTATGTGTCTAGGAGTGGATTTGCTGGGTCTTAAGGTAACTCTAAGAACTATCAAACTGTTTTCCATAGTGACTATACCATTTCACATTCCTCCCAGCAATGTGTGAGGGTTCTAATTTTGCCATATCCTTACAAACACAATATTCATTTTTGATTCTAGCTGTCTTAGTTGTATGAAGTGGTCTCATGTGGTTTTGATTTAAACTTCCCTAAATACTAGTAATCTTGAATATCTTCTCATGTGCTTATTGGGTGTTCATATATCTTTTTTTGAGAAATGTCTATTCAGATCCTTTGCCCATTTTATGTATGTATGTATTTGTTTATTTAAAGACTTATTTATTTGACAGAGAGCATGTGCACACATAGGGAAGGGGAGGGAAAAAGAATCTTAAGCTAACTCTGCACTGAGCATGGATCCCAATGCAGGATCTCAAGAGTCTGAGATCACAACCTGAGCTGAAACCAATAGCTGGATGCTTAACTGACTGTGCCACCCAGGCACACCTACATACATACAGTGTTATATTAGTTTCAGTTGTGCAATATAGTGATTCATCAGCTCTATATATTATTCAGTGTTGATGTATTTTCATTTTTATTTTTTAAGTAAGTTCTATGCCCAGTGTGGGCTTGAACTCAAGACCCTGAGATCAAGAGTCCACATGCTCCCATCAAGTGAGCCAACTAGGCACCTCCTAATCTTGCATGCCTTTCATTTCTTTTCTTTTTTTTTTTTTTGCCTAAGTGCCCTGGCTAGAACCGGAAAGTGTTCAGTATTTCACCATTAAGTATGTTATGTGTGGGATTTTTATAGATGCCCTTTATCACTTTAAGGAAGCTCTCTTTTATTTCTTTTTTTTTTTTTAATTTTTATTTATTTATGATAGTCACAGAGAGATAGAGAGAGGCAGAAACACAGGCAGAGGGAGAAGCAGGCTCCATGCACCAGGAGCCCGACGTGGGATTCGATCCCGGGTCTCCAGGATCGCGCCCTGGTCCAAAGGCAGGCGCCAAACCGCTGCGCCACCCAGGGATCCCTCTCTTTTATTTCTATTTTATTGAGTTTTTTAATTTAATTTAATTTAATTTAATTTTTATTTATTTATTTTTTTTTTAATTTTTTTTTTATTTTTTTATTTATTTATGATAGTCACACACACAGAGAGAGAGAGGCAGAGACACAGGCAGAGGGAGAAGCAGGCTCCATGCACCGGAAGCCCAACGTGGGATTCGATCCCGGGTCTCCAGGATCGCGCCCCGGGCCAAAGGCAGGCGCCAAACCGCTGCGCCACCCGGGGATCCCTATTTTTAACTTCTTGAGGAGCCTCCACACTGTTTTCCAGAGTGGCTGCACCAGTTTGCATTCCCACCAGCAGTTCAAGAAGGTTCCCTTTTCTCCATATCCATGCCAACATTTGTTTTCTTTCTTGTTAATTTTAGCCATTCTCACTGGTGTAAATCATTGTGTGTGTGTGTGGTTTTTTTTTTAAAAGATTTTATTTATTTATTCATGAAAATCACAGAGGAGAGAGAGAGGCACAGACACAGGCAGAAGAAGAAGCAGGCTCCATGCAGGGAGCCTGATGTGGGACTCGATCCGGGGTCTCCAGGATCACACCCCAGGCCGCAGACGGCGCTAAACCACTGCGCCACTGGGGCTGCCCAATCATTGTGGTTTTGATTTGTATTTCCCTGATGGCAGGTGACATAGAACATTTTTTCATGTGCTTGTTGGCTATATGTAGGTCTAATTTGGAGAAATGTCTGTTCATGTCTTCTGCCCATTTCATGACTGGATTGTTTGTTTCTTGGGTATGGAGTTTGGTAAGTTTTTTATAGATCTTGGCTACTAGCCCTTTATCTGATAGGTCATTTGCAAATGTCTTCTCCCATTCTGTAGGTTGTCTTTTAGTTTTGTTGACTGTTTCCTTTGCTGTGCAGAAGCTTTTAATCTTGATGAAGTCCCAAAAGTTCATTTTTGCTTTTGTTTCCTTTGCCTTCATAGATGTGTCTTGCAAGAAGTTGCTATGGCCAAGTTCAAAAACGTTGCCTGTGTTCTGATCTAAGATTGTGATGGATTCTTGTCTCACATTTAGGTCTTTCAACCATTTTGAGTTTATCTTTGTGTATGGTGTAAGAGAATGGTCTAGTTTCATTCTTCTGCATGTGGCTGTCCAGTTTTCCCAGCACCATTTATTGAAGAGACTGTCTTTTTTCCAGTGGATATTCTTTCCTGCCTTGTCGAAGATGAGTTGACCATGGAGTTGAGGGTCTGTTTCTGGGTTCTCTATTCTGTTCCATTGATCTATGTGTCTGTTTTTATGCTAGTACCATGCTGTCTTGATGATGACAGCTTTGTAATACAGCTTGAAGTCAGGCATTGTGATGCCCCCAGATTTTATTTTCTTTTTCAGCATTTCTCTGGCTATTTATAGTCTTTTCTGGTTCCATAGTCTTAGGATTATTTGTCCCAACTCTGAAGAAAGTCTATTTTGATAGGGATTGCATTGAATGTGTAAATTGCTCTGGGTAGCATAGACATTTTCACAATATTCATTCTTCTAGTCCATGAGCATGGAATGTTTTTCCATCTCTTTGTGTCTTCCTCAATTTCTTTCAGAAGTGTTCTGTAGTTTTTAGGGTATAGATCCTTTACCTCTTAGGTTAGGTTTATTCCTAGGTATCTTATGTTTTGGGGTGCAATTGTAAATGGGATTGATTCCTTAATTTCTCTTTCTTCAGTCTCATTGTTAGTGTATAGACATGCCACTGATTTCTGGGCATTGATTTTGTATCCTGCCATATTGCTGAAATGAGTTCTGACAATTTGGGGGTGGAGTCTTTGGGTTTGCTATATACAGTATCATGTCATCTGTGAGGAGTGAAAGTTTGACTTCTTCTTTGCCAATTTGAATGCCTTTTATTTCTTTTTGTTGTTGGATTGCTAAGGTTAGGACTTCTAGTTATTATGTTGAACAAAAGTGATGAGAGTGGACATCCCTGTTGTGTTCCTGATCTTAGGGGAAAGGCTCTTAGTGTTTCCCCATTGAGAATGATACTCGCTGTGGGCTTTTCATAGATGGCTATATGATACTGAGAAATGTTCCCCCCATCCCTACACTTTGAAGAGTTTTAATCAGGAATGGATGCTGTATTTTGTCAATGCTTTCTGTGCATCTATTGAGAGGATCATATGGTTCAGGTCTTTTCTTTTATTGATGTGATTGAGCATGTTGTTTTTACAAATGTTGAACCACCCCTACATCCCAGCGGTAACTCCTGGTTGGTCATGTTGAATAATCCTCCTGATGTACTGTTGGATCCTATTGGCTAGTATCTTGGTGAGAATTTTTGCATCCATGTTCATCAGGGATATTGGTCTGTAATTCCCCTTTTTGGTGGGGTCTTTGTCTGGTTTTGGGATCAAGATAATGCTGGCCTCATAGAACAAGTTCAAAAGATTTCCTTCCATTTCTATCCTTTGAAACAGCTTCAGTAGAATAGGTATTATTTCTTTTAGCCCTGGACTTTTATTTCTTGGGAGGTTTTTGATGATTGCTTCAATTTCTTCACTGGTTATTAGCCTGTTCAGGTTTTCTACTTCTTCCTGTTTCAGTTTTGGTAATTTGTAGGTTTCCAGAAATGTATCCATTTTTTCCAGATTGCCTAATTTGTTGGCATATAGATACTTATATTATGTTTTTAAAATCGTTTGGTTTTCCTTGGTATTGATTGTGATCTCTCCTCTTTTGTTTGTGATTTTATTAATTTGAGTCTTTTTTCTTCTTAGTAAGTCTGGCTAGGGGTTTGTCTCTCTTATTCTTTCAAAGAACCAGCTTCTGGTTTCGTTAATCTGTTCTACAGTTCTTCTGGTGATCTCTATTTCATTGAGTTCTGCTCTAATCTTTATTATCTCTCTTGTACTTGTTTTAGGCTTTATTTGCTGTTCTTTCTCCAGTTCCTTTAGATGTAAGGTTAGCTTCTGTATTTGAGATTTTTCCAATTTTTGAGGGAGGCTTGTATTGAGATGTATTTCCCTCCTAGAACACCTTTGCTGTATCTGAAAGATTTTGAACAGTTGTACTTTCATTTTCGTTAGTTTCTGTGAATCTTTTTAATATTTCTCTAATTTCCTGGTTGACCCATTCATCTTTTAATAGGTTGCTCTTTAACCTCCATGTGTTTGAATTTCTTCAAATTTCTTCTTGTGATTGAGTTCTAGTTTCAAAGCATTGTGGTCTGAAAATATGCAGGGGACAATCCCAATCTTTTAGTATCGGTTGAGACCAGAGTTTGAATGTGGTCTGTTCTGGAGAAAGTTCCATGTTCACTTGAGAAGAATGTGTATTCAGTTGCATTAGGATGGAAGGTTCTGTATATATCTGTGAAATCCATTTTTTGTTTGTTTGTTTTTAGCAGATAAAGGTTTGTTTTATTGAGTAACTGATCTGATTAATGCTGAGACCACTATGTACAGACAAGAGAGAGGGAGTTTTATTTCTTGGTCTCTTCCTCCTTGGACGGAGTCTTTTTTTTTTTTTTTTTTTTTTTTCTTGGACGGAGTCTTGATGATTTCCTCATTCTTGGCTTGGAGCTGCTCTTCACGGCGCTTGCGGGCCTCCTTGGTCTTAGATCTGTGGGCCTCAGCCTGGTCAGCCAGAAGCTTCTTGCGAGCCTTCTCTGCCTTCAGCTTGTGGATGTGTTCCATGAGAATCCGCTTGTTCTTGAACACATTACCCTTCACTTTCAGGTACAGGCTATGATACATGTGGCGGTCAATCTTCTTAGATTCACGGTATCTTCTGAGCAGCCTGCGTAGAATTCTCATCCTCCTCATCCATGTTACCTTCTCAGGCATTCGAGCATTGGCAGTACCTTTTCTCTTACCAATGCCCATATGCCTGCCCTTCCGGTGGGCCAGAGTGTTTTTCCGGCACCGAGCTCGGGAATGGACAGTCACAGGCTTCCGGATTATCAGCCCATCTTTGATCAGTTTTCGTATCTGCTGATGGGAGTTTGCATTGGTGATTTCATTGGTCTCATTGGGGTCCGTCCAACCAGACCTTCTTTTTGCCACAGTGGAGGACACTGGAGGCAAGCCTCTTCTGAAGCCTGAGCATATCTTAAGTAGTCTGAGGCCCGAGGCCTGGACGAGACCTGTCCTATGTCACATGGAAGCAGAGCTTGGTCTGATCCCGGGCACCCAATGAGTAAGGGGGCCACGGCCTAGTCCCTGCCGCGGCCCTTCTACTGTCTCAGCAAGTTGCTTGCAACCCACATGGGGTGTGGGGCCCACCCCTCCCGTGGCCTAGCGTTTTCGGGAAGCCCTCCCCCTGCTGAGGCTGGGGCCTAGTGTGCTCCGGCCAGCCCCAAGCTCTGGGACCGGCTGTTTCAGGGCTGCCTCCACTTCATCTCTCCCACCCGGGCCACGGGAGCAAACCCCGCCACCCACCGGCACTTTGGATTAATCCTCTGTGAAATACATTTGATCTAGTGTGTCATTCAAGGCCCCTGTTTCTTTGGTGATCTTCTGCTTAGAAAATATGTCTTTTGCTGAGAGTGCTATGTTGAAGTCTCCTATTAATGTATTGTTATCTATGTATCTCTTTAATTATTAATTGATATAATTGGCTGCTCCCACATTAGGGGGATAAATATGCATAATTATTAGGTCTTGTTGGATAGAAACTTTAAGTATGATATCATGTCCCTCTTCATCTCTCATTACAGTCTTTGGTTTAAAATCTAACTTATCTGATATGTGCATTGCTACCCCAGCTTTCTTTTGAGGACCATTTGAATGGGAAATTGTTCTCCACCCCCTCATTTTCAGTCTGGAGGTGTCCTTAGGTCTAAAATAAATGAGTCTCGGGATCCCTGGGTGGCGCAGCGGTTTAGCACCTGCCTTTGGCCCAGGGCGCGATCCTGGAGACTCAGGATCGAATCCCACGTCGGGCTCCCGGTGCATGGAGCCTGCTTCTCCCTCTGCCTATGTCTCTGCCTCTCTTTCTCTCTCGGTGTGACTATCATAAATAAATAAAAATTTAAAAAAAATAAAATAAATGAGTCTCTTGTAGACAACATATAGATGGGTCTTGCTTTTTTATCCAGTCTGATAACCCTGTGTCTTTTGATTGGATCATTTAGCCTATTCGCGTTCAGAGTAACTACTGAAAGATATGAATTTAGTGTCCTGGTATTACTTGTACAGTCCCTGTTTCTTTGGGCTCCCTCTTCACTTACAGGGTCCCCCTTAATATTTCTTGCAGAGCCGGTTTGGTGGTCACATTTTTAAATTTTATTTCTATCCTGGAAGCTCTTTATCCTTCCTTCTATTCCGAATAACAGCCTTGCTGGATAAAGTATTCTTGGCTGCATGCTTTTCTCATTTAGTACCCTGAATGTATCACGCCAGGTGTTTCTGGTCTGCCAGGTCTCTGTGGAGAGGTCTCTCTTAATCTAATATTTCTCCCCATAGAAGTTAGAAATCTCTTGTCTTGAGCTGCTTTTAGGATTTGCTCTTTAGATCTGAAATTTGCAAGCTTCACTATTATATATTGGTGTGTTAATCTGTTTTTGATGTTTTTTTGGGGGTGGGAGTCTGTCTCTTGGATATAAATTCCCATTTCTTTCCCCAGATTAGGGAAGTTCTCAGCTATGATTTGTTCAAACATACTTTCTGGTCCTCTCTCTCTCTCCCTCTCTCTCTTTCTCTCTCTCTCTCTGACACCCTCTGGAATCCCAAAAAGACGATTATTATTCTTTTTCAAACTATCACTTATTTCCTGGAGCTTCTCCTCATGGGCTCTTGTTTTTATTTTTTTCCCTCAGCTTCTTTCCTTCCGTCAACTTGTCTTCTGTATCACTCTTCTGCCTCATTAGCCCTAGCAGTTAGAGCATCCAGTTTAGACTGCATCTCAGTTAAAGTATTTTTAATTTTGGTGTGATGAGATCTCAATTCTGCAGTAAGAGAATCTCTAGAGTCTTCTATGCTTTATTCAAAAGCCACCAGTATTTTTATAATTGTACTCCTGAATTATATCTCTGACATGTTACTTAAGTCCATATCCATGAGATCTGTGGAAGAGAGTGTTACTTCTGGCTCTTTCTTTTGTGGTGAATTCTTCTAGTCATTTTGCCCAGTGCAGAATGGCTGTATGAGTGAGCAGAGTCAAAAGTATCAACGACGACCTAAGTAAAATATGCCCTAGACAATTCTGAAGAGATCAGGGACCAGAAAATAAAAAGGAAAAAAAAAGACCACAAAAGTGAAAAACAGATTTTAAAAAATAGGAAAAGTTTTTTTTAAAAGGGGGTGGGAAGAGGTGGTGGACAAGAGAGAATACAGTCTCACAGAGTGGACCAAGAGGGTGATCCTCTTAGTTCAGAGTGTATTTTGTTCTTTGTGTTAGAAGGTGCTAAATTTCAAATTTATATAAACCAGCAAAACTTATATAGAGAAATAACAGCAACAACAAAAACAAGAAGACAAAAGAGGGCAGAATGGGAAGGAAGAGAGAATATAATCTCAGAGTGGACCAACATGACACTCCACTTGGTTCTGAGTATATTTTGGTCTCTGTGTTAGAAGGTTCTAAATTCCAAAATTATAAAACAAGACAACCCCCCCAAACCCCCCTTAACTTACATGTTTACAAAAATTAAATTGAGTATGTTGGAAAGAAGCCCAAAATGAAGAATGTATCTATGAGATGTAAAAATATGAATGTAAAAAAGGAAAAAATTTAAAAGCGAAGAGTTGATAAAATATTGTAGTTAAGGCAGGAAAAAAGAAAGAATATTGGAAATTTTTAACCTGAAAGATAAATGAATTTTATGGGAAAAAAACGTCATTCTATACACTATTTTTCCCTTAGTCCTGGATTTTTCCAGTTCTACTTGGTTAATAAATTGGCTGTTCCCCTGTTCTTCTAGCAGTTCTTCTGGGAGGGGCCTGCTGCCCTGATTCTGAGGTGTCTCTGCCTGGGCAGAGATGTCCCACCCCTTGCCGGTGGTTGAGCTCAGTGTGAAGCTGTTTTTCCTGTGAGGTCTTTGTTCCTTGCAGGCCACACCTCTCCCAGGTGAAAGGAGGAAAAAAAAAAACCATCAGCGACCAGATCTCCAGCCCCGAGCCAACAGTTCCCCACACGTCTGCAGTCTTTCAGTGCACTGGCCCAGATCCTCCTGGGGACAGGTGTGGGGGCACTGATTCGTATGATTTAAAGGCTGCCTGGCAGCGGGGAGAGCTTTCGCCCTCTTGTACACTCCCCGGCTCTACACATCCTGGAGGGAACAGAGGATGTCCTGCTTCTGTCCGCTGCTGCCTGGCCCTGGACTGTACCCCGGGCCTGCCTCTCCCAGATGCCCCAGGCAGGTTGCTGCATTCCAGTCCTTTACTGGGACCTAGGATGGCATCCATCCGACCGTCGTTTTCCGTCTGTGGCACAACTTGAGCTTTCTCCTAGGGACCCCTATTATTCTGTGTCTCCAGGAATATTGAGACTTTACCGCCCTTCCTGGGATTCTGCCGTTTTACCACTGAACACTTTCCAGGCAGGGAGGACTCTCTCAGGAGCAGATTTCTAAACATCCGGGTTGTGTACTGTGCCACTTTCTTGCAGCCAGTTTACAAAGGCTCCCTCCCTCGCCCCATTTATCTTCCGATATATCCCCTCCATTTCTTTTCTCCACACCCCTGCCTTGTAAGAAGTTATCACTTTTCTCTCCATAGTGTTCCAGCTGTTCTCTCTACGTCTCAGATTGAATTCATAGGTGTTAAGGATGGTTTGAAAGTTAACTAGGTTAGTAGGGGGAACAGATTAGAGGACCCCCTACTCTTTCACCATCTTGTCTCTGGTTAGTATTTTGTTGAAGATTTTGGTGTCTGTATTTATAAGGAATAGTGGTCTATAGTTTTGTGAGGTTTTTTTCTTGTGATATTTTTGTCTGGTTTGGTAGGAACAGTACAGGCTTCAAAGGATGAGTTGGGAAGTCTTCCCTCCTATTTTTTGGAAGGTCTTGTGAAGAAGGGTAGTGTGAATTTTTCTTTCAGCATTTGGTAGAATTCACCAGTGGAGCTCTCTTGCTCCTGGGCTTTTTTATTGGTCAGAAGGTTTTTGATTATTGAGTCAGTCTCTTTACTTGTTACAGATGTTTGCTGTTTATTTCTTGAGACCATTTTTAAACCAAGCCACTTTAGAGAGCCAGGGTGTACTTACTGGATGAGGGTTGGGATAGTAAGTGTAAGTCAGTATTGTTCTGGCATACTAGGATTTATGGTTGCTCTTGTTTTTGTTGACTGGTGAATAGTACCCTATCCTCTGTTTTCAAATCTAAACTTAATTTAGTGTCCTTTTATATAGTTCAATGAAGATCTTAAACCTTAAATTGTAATGGTGAAATCTAAGGATGCTTTCTGTGGAAAAATGTTCATATACATAATATTCTGTGTATATATATAGATAACTAAGTCATTCCTTAATGAGATTTAAAAAAATTATTTATTTGAGACAGAAAGAGAGCACAAGTGGGGAGGAAGATCAGAAGGAGAGGGACAAACAGACTGCCCACTGAGCATGGAGTTTGATGTGGGGCTTGATTCCAGGACCTTGAGATCGTGTCCTGAGCCACCCAGGTGCCCCAATTAAGTTATTCCTGAATCTCATCTGTAGACTCTTGTTTAGTAACCCTTCTTTCAGAAATAACCTGTAGCTTAAGGGGAATCTGGTGATGGTATTAATTTGCATGTGTTTTCTTAAAGTCTTTACAATAATTAGTGTTTTTGAAAATTTATAATTTTTTCTGTACTATTGGTGAAACTGTTTAAATCTCATCACTACACAATTTTTTTTTTTTTTAAAGATTTTATTTACTCATGAGAGAGACAGAGAGGCAGACACATAGGCAGAGGGAGAAGCAGGCTCTGGGTGGGGAGCCGATGTGGGACTTGATCCCAGGACCCTGAGATCATGACCTGAGCCAAAGGCAGACATTCAACCACTGAGCCACTCAGGTCCCCCAAGTACACAAATTTTTATGGTACTATTTCTAGATGAAGAATTTAGGGAACTACTTTTTGTCATAAAAATAACAGGATATGTACAAAGTTGCCTTAGGACAGCAAAACTCCCAGTATTGTTTTTAAAAGATGATTTTGTGTAGTTCCCTTGTTTAAAGAACTTGCCAGTGTGGAAGGAATATCATATCTTGAGCCAAACAAGAAAGAATTCTTTTGATACCAAGTGTATTTAGGTTGGTACAATAAGACTTGGCAAAATAGTTGAGGAATTAACTATAATAATTTCCTAGAAAACATGTATGATTTATTTTGAAGGAATAATTTTGGGTCTTAAAATCAAATGTCTATTGGGATCAAACAGAAAAACAAAAGAAGGGGAGAAAAGTTGGAGTACATCTTAAAAGACATAGGGTTATGTACTTCCAAGAAGAACTATAGTTTTTCTTTTTTCTTTTTTTTTCTGAATGTTGCTGCATATTTGATAGGTTTTCATTTCCCATTTTTGATAGAGATAGTTACAGAGCAATACAGCATAATGATAAATTGGGGCCCACATGTAGCAGGCTGTTGATGATCAATAAATAGTGGTAGAGGAATTTTGGTGAAATGGGGAGCATATCACTTTTCTATTCAAAAAGGGGCTGGTACTACCTAGCTCCAGTCATTTGTTTCCAAATAACATTTCTGGATTTATCTTTAGGTATTTCAAGAGAAGCTGGTTGGATTTGTAGGTTAAATCTTCCATTTAAAAATTTTATTTTAAAATGTAGTTTGGTTGATGAAAAAGAACTAAATAAGTGGAGAGATATCACGTACATGGATTAGAAAAAAGTTTCATGTAATTTGTATCAAAATTCCAACAAAATCTTTAGACAGTAGACAACATTTTTAAAAGATTTATATGGAAAGGCAAGGAACTGAATATCTAAAAACAGTTTTGAAAAAGGAATAAAGCGGGAGCAATCACTCTGTCCATCCTCAAAACTTATAATTACTGTAGTCAAGACTCTGTGGTATTAGCACAGATACCTAGATCAGTAGAAGAAGACAGGAACCCAAAAATGGTCCTTAGAGGTATGACCAACTTAGTCTTTTTAAGATTTTCTTTATTTGAGAGAGAAAGCACAAGCAGGGGGAGTTGCAGAGGGAAAGGGAGAAACAGGCTCTTTGCTGAGGGAAGTCCCAGGACACTAGGTTCAGTCCCAGGATGCTGGGTTCATGATCTGAGCCGAAGGCAGACACTTAACCAACTGAGCCACCCAGGCACCCTGACCAACTTATTTTTGTAAATGCCAAAGTAATTCAGTGGAAGAAGGATAGTCTCATAATGGTGCTGGATCAAATGGATATCAGGCCAAAAAAAAAAAAAATCAGCTTTGACTTAAACCTTATATTAGTATAAAAGTTAACTCAAAATAAATAATGAACATAAATATAGACTGCAATATAAT
Organism: Vulpes vulpes; assembly: GCF_048418805.1. Classification (NCBI taxonomy): domain Eukaryota; kingdom Metazoa; phylum Chordata; class Mammalia; order Carnivora; family Canidae; genus Vulpes; species Vulpes vulpes. The sequence continues at coordinate 10,115,778 of NC_132784.1, read as the reverse complement.
AAAACTTAGAGATAAATACACAGGAAATCTTTGGGACCTAAGGATTGAAAAAGTTACTGATATGACACCAAAAAACACGATCCAGGGGCACCTGGGTGGCTCAGTGGTTGAGTGTCTGCCTTTGGCTCGTTGTGATCCTGGGGTCCTGTGATTGAGTCCCACATCAGCTACCCACAAGGAGTCTGCTTCTCCCTCTGCCTATGTCCCTGCCTCTCTTTCTGTGTCTTTTATGAGTAAATAAGTGAATATTAAAAAAAACCACCCACAATCCATTAAAAAAATATTGATAAAATGGACTTTAACAAGATTAAGACCCCCCCCCCCTTTTTTTTTTAAAGATTTAAAATTTATTTTAGAGCACGAACTGGGGGAGGAGCAGAGGGAGAGAGGGATAAACAGACTCAGCATTGAGCACAGAGTCTGAGCTGGGCCTGGATCCTAGGATCCCTAGATTTTGACCTGAGGTGAAACCACCCAACTGACTATGCCAGCCTGGTGACCCAAAATTAAGAACTTCTGCTCTGAGAAAGACTCAGTTAGTATGATAAAAAGCCAAGTTACACACTGGGAGAAAATACTGACAAACCATGTATGTGACAAGGAACTCAATCTAGCATATATAGAGAACTCCTAAACTCAACAGTTAGAAAACAGAAGACATGAGTCATTTCACCAAAAAGGATATACAAATGGCAGATAAACACATGAAATGGTGTTAACCATCACTAGATATCAGGGAAATTCAGATTAAGACCTTGATGAGAGGGCAGCCCGGATGGCTCAGTGGTTAACGCTGCCTTCAGTCCAGGGCATGATCCTGGAGACCCGGGATTGAGTCCCATGTCAGGCTTCCTGTGTCTCTCATGAGTAAATAAATAAAATCTTATAAAAAAAAGTTAAAAAAAAAAAAAAGACCTTGATGAGACATCACCATTAGGTATGTGTTAGAACAGCTAAAATAAAAAATAATGACAACTCCAAATGCTGCTGAGGATGTGGAGAAACTGGATCTCTTATGTAGTGGTATTGAGAATATAAAAATGGTATGGCCATTATAGAAAATAATTTGGCAACTTCCTAAAATACTACACATACATTTACCATATGATTCCGCATTTGCACACATGGCCATTTATCCCAGAGAAATGAAAATTTATTTCCTCACAAAAACCTGTGTATGATTACTTGTACTATATTTGTAATAGCAAAAAAAAACTTGAAAAAAACAAAAGACCAGTAGTTGATGATTAAATTCTTTTTTTTTTTTAAATTTTTATTTATTTATGATAGTCACAGAGAGAGAGAGAGAGAGAGAGAGGCAGAGACACAGGCAGAGGGAGAAGCAGGCTCCATGCACTGGGAGCCCGATGTGGGATTCGATCCCGGGTCTCCAGGATCGCGCCCTGGGCCAAAGGCAGGCGCCAAACCGCTGCGCCACCCAGGGATCCCAGTAGTTGATGATTAAATCAACTGTGAACACTATTCAACATTAGTAAAGAAAAATCTATTGGTTCTATGGATACTCACAAGTTGGATGGATTTCAAGGGCATTATGCTGAGTAAAAAAAAAAAAACAATTTCTAAAGGTCACATACTGTATAATTCCATTTATATGATATTCTTGAAAAGGCAAAATTATGGAGATCACATTAATGGTTGTCATGGTTTAAGGAAATTAGAGATGAGGTAAGTGTATATACTATATATTACATTTGCTATAAAGGAATGATGTGAACATTTTTTGTGTGATAATAGAATGTTTCTGTATAGTGATAGCGGTGTTAGTTACAGGAGTGTAAACTTGTAATAAAGTAATATAGAACATTGCATCAAGTTCAGTTTCCTGATTTTATAATACTGTATTATAGTTATGGAAGATGTAAGCATTGAGGGAAGATGGGGATGGGTACACAGGACTTCTCACTATTATCATTGCAACTTCCTGTGAATATTTCATGATAAATTTTTTTTTTAAGAATAAGAAAAATATAGTCTGGGCCAAACAAAATAAGTCTCAGGGCCAAGATTTAACCCTCTGGCCTATGTTAGTGACCTCTGTTTGGTGAAGTTTTTCAAGCTTTCCTATTTAGAGCTAAGAATTTTAACTGGTCCATCAAGTCTTTTTTTGTTGTTGTTTTGTTCTTTATTTATTTTGGTGGGGGAGAGGCAGAGGGCAAGGGAGAGAATCTTACTTAAGCAGATTCTGTGCTGAGTATAGAGCCCGGGTCTGGGCTCAGTCTCATGACCCTGAGATCATGGACCTGAGCCAGAACCAAGAGTCAGTCACTCAACCGCCTGATCCACCGAGGTGCCCCTGGTCCATTAACTTTTTAGAGAAAACGAATTACCTAGATTGTAGACACTTTGTCATGTTTCAGGAAAGGGAAACAAAGGTAGCATTTCCTTGTTACTTGGAAAAGAAAGAAAATGAAGTCTTAACAGGTCAGTAGTCATTTTTTATTTTTAAAAAAATTTATTTGATAGCTTGTATTGGTTCTATATATATTCTTTAAACTTCTCTTGTTCTGTGTAGAATTCCTAAGTAAATTGTCACAGAGTATTCAGCAGCTTATTAAAAGTATAAGTAATACATTATGATCAGATGGAGTTTATTCTTAGGAATGTAAGGAAGATTCAGTATCAGTTGATTTAATTTGTCATATATAGTTTTTCATGCCATTGTTTCCTGCCTTTGTTTTTAAGAGGATTGTACTTTCTTGCTTCAGTTGATACCAGGTTTGTATCTGTGTGACTTGCCTTTAGCAGTGGAATCTGAGTTGATGTGGTGTGTGCCAATTCTAAACAGTTTAACCCTTCATTTATGCTGTTATTGCTTTTGCATATACTTAAGTGAAACTACATTAAAAAAAGATTGAAACTGAAATCTTTACTACAAAGAAAATAAAGTAACTTGATTAGTTGAAGTTCATGGCATTTAAGACAACAGTCAATGGAAAGGAGATGAAGATGTTAGATCCAAAGCTGAGGGCTAGGAAACACCTAACTGTCTAGTGGAACACAGAATAAATGTGGTGTAGGTGCACACTAGAGGCTGCAATAGTCAATTCCTTTGATAGCAAATCCAAACTCACTGAATTAAGGGAAGAGGCAATTCTTGTTCTAGTTTTAAAATTCAGCTATTTCAGGTACTGTAAGCATAATGTGTGAGATGTGTTTGTCTTGCTGACCTTTACTTATCTGAGGCTGTGCAGATAATACCTTAGTCTAGAATTCTTAACAAGTGGTTTCATTGGTGGCCTGTCAAGTCCCTTCTTTCTAGCCCCAGAATATTTTGAATAAACCTAATGGACTTTGGCCTGTATGGAATTGACCTTCTTTTTGTCTGTGTAGTTTTATCCAAGCTTTAGAAGGTGTACTTTTTTCCATTTCTAGGTGCTGAGTGAATGTGTGGCATGGCCTGTATAGGTGGCACTTGTAGAAAATGTGGCGATTACTCAGTGGCTCTCCTTTCTTTGTACAGATACTTGATTTCATGAACAACGACAACAATAACAACAACCCTAGGTTAATAGAAGAATTATAGAAGCATTTCTATTAGGATAATAATTTGCCTATTGTTACCAGCGCTATTTAATTTCATAATAAAAGTGCCAGCAAATACAGTTACAGAAATTGTGAAGGCTGGAAAAGTGACTGTGGGCAGATGATTGGATTGTACATTAACTAAGAACACAAACGATAGAATTCAATAAAGTAATGGGGAGTGAAAAATATATAGAAATAAATAACGTGTAGTTAAATATGTGCATATTGTAACACATACATAGGCACACATATATTTGTTAAATAAGAGGAACTGCAAAAAGTGTATTTCCAAAATAGATTACATGTTCTGTCTCTGAAGAGTGAATATAAAACCTGCCTCACTCACCTACATTTCCACTATGAATTTGACTTTTAAGAATTAATACACAGAACGGCACAGTGGGAACTCTATTTTAGTGGCTTATGTAAGTCTTCATTTGAAATGTCTTATAACAGGACTTTAACACCAAGAAAATAATCACCCAGAAGAATTTATAATGAATCTAGACTAATTGAAGTGTTTTCAGTTAGATTACAGCAATGCACTGTATTGGTTCTCCATTTTTATAGCTTGGCTTTTTTTTTTTTTTTAACATTTGTTAATTGTTTAAAATTTTCTTTATAACAAATTTAGAGCATAAGCCTCTACTCTTCAAAGGAGATATATTTTTGGCAGATGGAATTGTTTTGAAAGATGATTAACATTTCTCTGTTTTAAACTCTGCTCTTTGGGCAGAAGTAGTGGGGCATTTATTTAGTAAAGCTGTGTAGGCAGTTAGAAGTCCAGAAGCATTTATTTGAAGGGCTGTTTACAGATTGTTTCGGTTATGGACTGGGATGAAGGTGTGTGTGCATGTTAGTGTTTTGAAAGCTGCCTAGGCGATTCTTTGATTTAGTTATGTCTGGTGTGTTTGTGATTACAAATTTATATTTTAAAACACATACAAGTAAATAATTGTTCCTTCATGCCCAGTTCAATAGGATGGAAAGAAATGTGGCTTCCCACATCTTTTGATGTCTAAGTTTATCAACCACACTTTAAAATTAGGAAATTAAGAGGGGAGTTTGTTTCCTTTTTAAGGTATGAGGAAAGAGAACTGTATTAATTTTACACTAAGCATCCAAGAATCTGTATTCTCTCACCTTTATCTTCTAATGTAATTTAAATTCAACTCCTAAAGACCCTGATTGAAGGAAAATCCTTTCAGTGCCTGTCTCTGAGCTCTGAATTTTCCAGTCCCTGGGCTTGGAATGTGGAGGAGATGAAAGAAAACAGACTTGAGAATATGCAAACATGAACTCAGACCTTCTCCAGAAGAACGTCACCCAGAACTCCCTAGCTCCTAAATTTCACTTTAAAATGTGCTTGACTCATTATCTGAGTTTGGATCATCTTAAGGCAGTTCAGATATTAGAAGCTGTTGCTATATGCAGGTAAAGAACAGACTAAAATGCCTGCTTGGAAGAAAACTCTGATCTTTTATCTCACTGGGATGATTTTATGTTTAATGTGATTCTCAGAATAGTAGGGTACAAGTTAAAAAGACTAGCCCTTACATGTTCTTGCACAGGGAAAAGTTTAAGTTATAACTATGTAAGAAAGATTGTTTTTGAAATAGTATGTGGTCTCTCTTATATTAATGTTTCCTTTATATTTCTCAGTTTATCCTGTCAAAATTTATAGTTAGCCTATTGATGTTCAGTCCATTGTTAATGTTCTCTAGGCTTTACCAGTACATACACACACACAGTTTTTTTTCCTCCTCCGTTTGAAGAAACTCTGGAAGGAGTCAGAAACCAGTAATGTCTTGTCAGGGGGTGCATGTGGTGATAGAAATTGGGAATATGAGGGGGTGGCCTTTTGGAGGGAGTAGAGGGACTATTGATCATATTCCTTTTGATACCATCCCCAAATTAAACCATATGAATATATTATTTATATAAAACAAGGAATCCATGAGTATATTAAATAATACTTGCTTATTGTAGAGCAAGTTGAAGATAGAGGAAAGCATGAAGAAGAAAAATTATCACAGCAGTATGCACCACCCTGAGAGAAAATTTGTTACTGTTTTGTTGTAGATCGTCTCAATCCAAAAGAAAAACATGTTTTTTTTTTTTTTTAAGAATTTTATTTTATTTTATTTATGATAGTCACAGAGAGAGAGAGAGGCAGAGACACAGGCAGAGGGAGGAGAAGCAGGCTCCATGCACCGGGAGCCCGACGTGGGATTCGATCCCGGGTCTCCAGGATCGCGCCCTGGGCCAACGGAAGGCGCCAAACCGCTGCGCCACCCAGGGATCCCAAAAAACATGTTTTTATATACAAATTTGTACATTTTGATAAGACAGTATTTTGTACCCTGCTTTTTAAAATTCAGCAATATATTGTAAATAATTTTCCAGATCCTTAAATATTTGCTTCCCTTGTTTTTAGTTGCTGCATGGTAGTCTATCCTACCTTATTTAACCAGTTCACTGTTGTTGCGTATGTATATTGTCGTAACTTTCTCTCACATAATTCCTTGTAAGTAAGTCTGTGCCATCCACAATTATTTCTAGATGTAGAATTGCTGAGTCAAAGACAATTATTATTATTTTTAAAAAAGATTTTATTTGACAGAGATAGAACACAAAGTGGGAATGGTAGAGGGAAAAACTAGCATCCCCAGTGAGCAGGGATCCTGATGTGGGGCTTGATCCCAAGACCTTTGGGATCATGACCTGAGCTGAAGGCAACCACTTAGCTGACTGAGCTACCCAGGCACCCCCAAAGACAATTATTTTTAAGGCTTTGTTAAATTGCTTCCTGGAAGGGTTGTGCTCATTTGCACTCATATGGTGTAGATGTCTCCCTAACCATAGGCTCATAAAACTGCCCAGGCAACCAACAGACCCTGTTAATTCCTTGCAGTAGAGTAGTTAAAACCTGAAGATAGAGAACTCCTAGATTCATGTTGTGGGAAGAAGACAATCTGGGGTATAAAAACTAATTTTATCTTATATGCAATATGTGGTTGGCATCAGGCTATAGTAGGTATTAGCATAACTAAGTTTGGGATTTTGGGACAGTGAGTTGCTGGCATTGGCCATGAAATGGACTTTCTGCTGTACTAGATTGAAATCTTTTCTGCTAATAGATTGAATTGTGTTTCTGCTGGCTAGCCTAGGATTCTTTTAGAGGGATGTGTAAAACTGAACAGTTACTGGATTGAAATAGGCTTAAAAGTCAATGTCTAGCCAAATTTATTAAAAGAGAAGAGATGGCTGGAGCTCCTGGCTAGCTCAGTCAGGGGATTGTGAGTTTGAGTACCATGTTAGGTACAGAGATTACTTAAAAATAAAATCTTAAAAAAAAAAGATGAGAGATGGCTGACTAAATAGCTTACACACTCAGAATCCAGAGAAAATATTGCATAGTATTTAATTGCCTTTTGAAATGTTTACTGAGCATGTTATTTCAACATGCAGAGGTACTTTGCTCCACACTGGTAGTTTTGTGAATTTCACTTTTTGGATCTTGGGGGAGAATGGAGAGAAGAGGCTAGGCAAATAATTGGCAAGAAAAGCAAATGGTTACAAGGCTATTAACAATGCAGCCTTGTTTATCCGCTCATTGCCTATCTGGATTTCTGAAACTGGATTCTTTAGCTCTGTGAACTAGTTAGCACAAGAACACTTCTTTCGTTTTTAGGGTGCTTGGAATTGTAAGCATGCTGGAGAGAACACAATCATGTATATCTTAGTTGGGTGAGTGTATCCTGTCACTGTTAGGAGTTGGTGTTGTAAAGGGATTAATAGTGAGAAGTGAGCTGGGAATGGTTTATCTGTGGAAGTCTCTGGAATTGTGTCTTAAGTCTGTTTGTGTTACGGACATTTCATAGTGGAGAGGTTACAAAAATCAAAAGGCTATTAGTTTTGAAACCAGAAGTCAGCTAGTCACAGTGTTAACATTTTTCATTTGTAAAGCCCAGGAGCAAAGACTGATTCATTTAATAGGTGGGGCCTTGGTTATGAGATAGATCTAATTTTATTGTATAGGCTCTTTCAAAGTACTACTTGTGAGTAGTATCTGTTTTGTAAATTTTTTTAATACACAGGTATTTATTTATTTAAGATTTTATTTATTTATTCATGAGAGACACACAGAGACAGAGAGAGAGTGCACGCGCCAGCCAGAGACACAGGCAGAGGGAGAAGCAGGCTCCATGCAGGGAGCTTGATGTGGGACTCAATCCCGGGTTTCTAGGATCACACCCTGGGCTGCAGGCGGCGCTAAACCGCTGCGCCACCGGGGCTGCCCTGTTTTGTAAATTTTAAGTGACACTGTTATTTCCCCTCATTTTTGGTTATGATCTGTTAGTAAATCTTACATTTTTTTTCTTAAAGATTTTATCTGTTTTTATCAGAGAGAGAGAGAGAGAGATAGGAACAGAGATAGAGCACAAATGGAGAGGGGAGGGAGAAGCAGACTCTCTGAGCAAGGAGCCCAATGCAGGGTGTAGTCCCAGGACCCTGGGATCATGATCTGAGCCAAAGGGAGATGCTTAACCAACTGAGCACCCCCCCCCCACCAGGTGCCCTAGTAAATCTAAACATTTTTATTACAAGAATGAACCAGGCACTGGAATATGAGGATACTTTTTTCTAATTTTAACAGTTTTTGAAATAATCATTTTTTTGGGAAATAGAAAAACTAAGGGCAAGATTTAAAATACCACCCTTGTTACTGTGAGGGAGCAGAGGAAATGTTTCAAGAGGTCATTTATCTGGGTGTTGCCTGGACGGCTCAGTTGGTTGAGTGACCGACTCTTGATTTTAAGCTCAGATCATGATCTCAGGATCCTGGGATTGAGCCCCAAGTTGGGCTCTGTGCTCAACGTCAAGTGTGCTTGTCCTTCTCTCTGCTCCTCACACCCCCTGCTCTTGCTCTCTCCCTCTCTCTTAAATAAATAAAATATTTTTTAAAAATTAGTCCTATATCTGGTTTTAGGTAATTTTTTGCTTGTGGGTCATAAGCTTGCTGTAGATGTTGGCAGATAATCCTCCACCCATTTTCATTCATTCTTTTTTCTCTTGTGAAGTATTTCCTTCTAGTTATCACAGAAGCATAATGAAAATTAACTTTTATTAATGATAATGTTGAGTTGTATCATTTGCTTAACATTTGATTTTTGTTTTTGTTTTCAGCACTGGTTAGATGGTACAAAGAGCATCAAAAAGCAAGTAAAAAGTAAGTGTTGGAAATACTGTGAACAAAAAAGTAAAATTCAGTTATATGTAATTATATATTAGAAACTGATTCCTAATAAAGAGAACATGTTTCAGATGTATTTCTTAGCATCTCTGCTTTCTAAAGATAATTTCAATTTGGTACACTGACCCACCTCCTAAATTATATGGGGTTAGTAGTAATCTAGAGTCAGGTACTTTACAGTTTATTTCCCATAGAAAGGTTTGCAACTTGCAAAGGAGATTGAGTTCTCATGAGGTGCTTAACTTTTAGAAATTTCGTACATTGGAATTTTCCTGTTTGGCATCTGCCCTGCTTTATAAAATATTTTGAGACTTTAAAGTTGTAGCTTTTAGAAATTAAGAATAATGAAGTGAAACAATTCACATAAAATGTATCATTCCTAACAAATCAGGGGAAGATACCAATGTCCAGTTTGCCATCCCACTTGTCATTTGTTTTAAGAGGTTTCAGAGCACCTCAACTTTTGGCTTTACAAGATAATGTAAAGCCACCGAGAATTTAGAAGTTAGTGAATGAAGTAAGTGAAATGAATTGGAAAGTGTGGGGGAATTTGCTATGAACAGTTAATAACCTAGGCATTAGTACCCAAGAAATACAGCTTGGCAGGTTTTTTTTTTTTTTAGGGCCGTTAGATTACATAGTTAAGCTTGTATTAGATTACATAGTTAAGACTTGTGTTTGATGCATTTGGCCCCAGACTGTTAGGATTCATCTAGAGCTATCTATTCTTGGGAGGACAGCTGATTCCGATAGTACTGTATGATGGTTGGTACATTTAAAGAAATCTACTGATTGATCTTTTTTGTGTTAGCCTATCAGGCTTTAATTAGGTCATGCAATATTTTGGTATGTAAAATATTGCCACAATAACTTGTCTTCTGTCCCCACTTGAGTAGATTTTTTCATAAATTTACTGACTGAAAATTCTTACTATTTGAATGAATAGTTCCTTAAAAACTTAACATTTTTTTTGTTTTTGTTTTTTAATGACAGTTGGTTCACCCTATTGTCTGCATCTTCGAGTTAAATTTTATTCTTCAGAACCAAATAATCTTCGGGAAGAGCTAACCCGGTAAGACTATTCTCTATAGACTTGTACAGGCTAAAGCTAGCTAAAAATGTTGGAAGGTTGCCTTTATAATTCTTTCCAGCTTGTACATCACTAATGAAATGGATCTCTTGCTTTTGATTGTAAGACCTCAGACAATAGAATTTCTATTTTAAATAGAATAATATTCTATTTCTGTTTTAAATAGAACAATGTTTTTAAGTGTAGGATTTTTTTTTTCCTTTGGTCAATTTCAAAATAAAGAGTTGGTTCCATAGTGTCCTCTAAAGGTAACTAGTGAGTTCTTTTTTTTTTTTTTTTTTAAAGAATAATTGTCAACTTAGGGATTTTAAACAGGACCGGTATGTTTGACTGTATTGGCATGTTACAGTTATTGATGTTCAAAATGATCTATCTTTGGCCACTGGGAGTTTATTCAGATTGGCTCCTGACTTTCTTTACCTATTGAAATGCCATTGACTGATGAAAAATATTAGATCCTGATTTGGTTTGAATAGTTTTAAATAAACTTTAAGTAGATTATATACAGTTATTTTAATTTTGTCCTGCCTCCTTCTCATTTATTCACTCACTCTATATGGTAAATCCCTGATTCATACACACATACTATTTATTAAGTAAAAACTGAGTTGTTGAGTCCTTTTAGAAAGATTTCCTCTTGAATACTCTGCCATGAGATTATTGTTAATCTCCATAGTTACATACATGTCTATCCTTTCACATATGAGGTGGCTTGTATTGTGAGATTAATGTTAAATTGGATCACAGAGTTCATTCTCAATAATTTGCTTAAAACCTGTAACCTTAAGGGTTGGACTGTACTCTGTGGCCACCTATTCCTTACTGTTATCTTATGGATATGCTGCCGTCCTCCTGATGCTTATTGTCCCCGTTTTTTCACATTTTTTTTTTAGTTATACAGATTCTGTTGTGGGTAAAATTGTATAATTAAGAATGTTTCTTCTCAAATTAGAAGAGTAGGATTATTTTTCAAAGTAGATTTTTCTGTTTAGTTAAATGCGTGCCTTTTATTTTTCTTAGGTATTTATTTGTTCTTCAGTTAAAACAAGATATTCTCAGTGGAAAGTGAGTATTAGTTATTTAAGGTAAACCACATATTAAGTAGTTGGAAATGATTTTGGAAAATAAATTCATAGTAATTATGAAAAAGAAATGGTCAATGTAAAGTATATTATTTCCACTTATTTTAAAATGAAGCTTGTGAAGTTGACTTGTCTAACAAATTTGTGTTTTGGTCTTAGATTAGAGTGTCCCTTTGATATAGCAGTTCAGTTGGCAGCTTATAATCTGCAAGGTAAGCAATTCTTATGTTGACTGTTAAGAAAAAAGCACAATTCTTTTTTGTATATCTTTAGTTAAGAATTTCAAAAGATTCAAAGTGATGTGCAAGAAAAGTAACACCACTGTTGTGGAAACTTGTATCAGTATCCAACCCTATTACTTTTACTTGTTTTTAGAACATTGCCTTCTTTTTCTTCCCTTTCATTATGTTTGCTCCCTTTCCATCTGTACCTTGTTTTCAAACTAGAGTTGTAGTTGACTTGATAATTAAGTATAATGGGACCTGCTTTTTTTTTTCCTTGAAAAAAATGCAGGGCTATAGGAGTAAATTTTTGCAATAGCCACAAAAGTTTTGCTTTCTTTAGTTTTATTCTTAAAAATGAATCCATGAAAGAAATACTTCAAGCGTATTTAAAAGTTCTTGATGGTTATTTTAACAATAAAAAAGTATTTTCTAGGATATGAGATTAATGAAAAACTCACTGTTTTTATGTCTTGTTATATTGACCAAATACTGTTAAGCTTATTTTTTCTGAAAAAATTGACATAAAAAGAGAAAGAAAGAAAACTATAAATTAAGAAAATTACAATTTCGGACTTCATTCACAAAACAGAAGTAAATATTATATTGCAGTATTTGTATATACTAGAATACAAATAAAATTTAATGATTATGAAGGCATTTATACTTTTTTTTAAAAAAGATTTTGTTACTTATCATGACAGACACAGGGAGAGAGGCAGAGAGAGCAGGCTTGCCGTGGGGAGCGTCGTATAGGACTTGATCCTGGGACACTGAGACCATGACCTGAGCCAAAGGCAGACAGACACTCAACCACTGAGCCACCCAGGCACCCTTATACCTTTTTTTTTTTTTTTTTGATGATTACGTATTTATCCCTAGTCCCTCTAGGATCAGTGTTTATTTGCAATTATATGGATAATAGTAAGACAAAATTTTTATGTTTTTTGGTAAATCTAATATTTCTGCTTATTTCATGCTTCCCCTATTTAAGAAAGCATATTTTCCTAGTGATAGAAGGATTGGTGCCCAGAAGAAATTTCTGATTTTAATTATTTATCAGAGAGGGAGAACATAAGTGGGAGGGAGAAACAGGCTCCCTGGTGAGCAGAGAGCCCAGTGTGAGGCTCAAGCCCGGGACCCATGCATCACTACCTGAACCAAAGGTAGGCACTTAACCAACTGAGCCACCCAGGCAACCCTGTACTTCAAAAAATGAAAAATTAAAAAATAAATTCATAGTAATTATGAAAAAGAAATGGTCAACGTAAAGTAGGTATTATTTCCACTTATCTTAAAATGAAGCTTGTGAAGTTGACTTTCAAATTTTCAAAATTTCAATGTAAATTATCTACCTGCCTCCATCCACTATCCTAGTCTGTCTACACATTAAAATTTATTTTTGCATCTGCAGAAAGTCAGATCCTAGCTTGGAAATGCTATGCTTCTAGCATTGTAATAATCAGAAGAATATAACTGCATGCATCTTGAAAGCACATTTTTTTTTTTACATCTTATTAATTCCTATGTGAGGTTGATTAATTCTAAACTTTGAAAAGCTGTCTTTTTCAATGTATGTGTTCTACTTATGGCCTCATATGTTCTTTCTGTGTCTCATTGTGTAAGTTTCATGACAGCCAAGGTATGTGTTTCCTGAAAATGTGATTTTTATATATTTTTGTGTATTTACCAAAGCACTATTCAAGGTAGTGCTTACTAAAAACTTACTGTTTGATTCATGCATTGTGGCTCTATTTTGTTATCTCTTAACTCTACTTATTACATTTTTTCCTAAGTAAAAGCTTTTTCCTACTTTCTTTTTCATCCATGGCACTATTGTTTACATGATTCCTTCATATTTCACGTCATATCTTGTGTATCTCTTTGTCTCATGTATAATAGTTTGGCAAAACTAAGTCTTAAGGTCCTTAAGAATAAATTTGCAAGTACTACTCCCATCTACATAAAAGGAGTTCTTTGTTTCTCATTTATGATTTTATATTTTATCAGAATAGTTTTTGTTACTAATTTTTTTCATACTTCTGATTCAGTTTTTCCTTGCCATTTTAGTATATATCCCAAACAACTTGGGTGTAAGCCCATTTGGTTTGGTGCTTCTTAAAGTAATCTAGTGGTCATGTTAATAAATGTTTTCTAGAGTTGTTGAGAAAATAGATGACAGTATATCTGTAACATATCTAAGTGTGTAGAATCAATGTTCAATAAATAATGAGTTACTATCATTTTTAATATTATCTCAAGATCTATATATGTCTTCCTACACAGCTGGAATTTTTTAATAAGAGTGGAAGTTTCTAAATTTTTAAATGAGTAAAATATTCTTTTAAGGAAAATCGTCTGAAGTATAGAAAATTAGAATTCCTTTCCCTGATCCCCCAAACCCTCAGTTCAGAGGTAACCACAGATGAGTACATAAATGTTTGTACATTGTCTAGGGTTTTTCCTACTGCCTCCTTTCCCCAAATATTTTTTACTAATTTTTCTGTCCGTTATTTCTTTAGGATTAACAATTTACAATTCCAGGACAGAGACTATATCCCTTTTTTTTTTTTTTTTTAAGATTTTATTTATTTGAGAGAGAAAGAGAGTGCTAATAATAGGGGGAGTAGCAGAAGGAGAGGGACTTGTAGACTGCATGCTGAGCATGGAGCCCAACCTGGGGCTTGATCCCATGACCCTGAGATCATGACCTTGACTGAAATCGAGAGTCAGGTGCTTAACCAACTGCACTACCCAGGCACCTCAAGACTGTATCTTTTAGTGGTGTATGATGTCATGTTCTCTGCACATTAGATTTTTTTTTTTTTAAGAGCATGTGCACGAAATGGGGATGTGAAGGGGCAGAGGGAGAGGGAACAAGAGAATATTAGGCAGGGTCCATGCTCAGTGGGGAGCCTGATGCGGGGCTTAATCTCATGATCATGAGATCATGCTCTGAGCTGAAATCAAGAGTTGGATTCTTAACCAACTGAACCACCCAGGGGCCCCTCTACATATTAGATTCTTAATAGATGCCTGCTAATTGTTTTTTTAAAGGTTGCTAAATATTTTTTGTTTATTTGTCATAAGGTCAAAATGTATTTCTCTAAGGAAGTCCAGAAAGAAGTTTTCAAAAGCTAAGCCTTATAAGTTATGAAATAAATGAACAGAAACACATTTATTTGAAAATATACCACCAACCACAAGTATGTGATTGTGTGTATAGATGTTGACAAATTGTTAGTCTAAGCTAGATTTAGTTTTGGGAATGATCTGGATGTTATGACTTACTGGTAGTTTAAGAAAAGAATTTTTCTAATCCTCTTAAGAGTTTTTATTAATAAAATGAGTATTGAAGAATGATTCAGCAGGGAATAAACTGCTTAACAAAATATAACTTTGTGGAATTTATGTTTATAGCTGAACTTGGTGACTATGATCTTGCTGAGCATAGTCCTGAACTTGTATCTGAGTTCAGGTTCGTGCCCATTCAGACTGAAGAGATGGAGCTGGCTATTTTTGAGAAATGGAAGGAGTACAGGTACTTGACATTTGATCACACTTTTCTGGCCACAGTGATTTTGTATTTGTTTTCTATTTCTGTTCTTGGTATAAAATTTATATTATTATTTTGAACATTATTATTTTTAAAATTTCAGAGGTCAAACACCAGCACAAGCTGAAACCAATTACCTGAATAAAGCCAAATGGTTAGAAATGTATGGGGTTGATATGCATGTAGTTAAGGTAAGCACTGTGTTGTGATGCTTATTAAAAAGTTTATTTCTTTAAGATTCAAGGTAACTATGGCATTTTCCAGTATGAGGGAGTGCATTGACTTGGCATAGTATAGCACTGGGTACTTTGGATGTGTTGTAAACGTTGAGGTTAAATACGAGAATCTCACATAAAGATTCATTATGAGAAAGAAGAGAAACAACCAAAATCTCCTAAAAGGCATATCTGTGCTTTTAAGGTGTTACTGTTATATTTTTTTAGATTTTTAAGCTACTTTTTATTATTTCACTTCATGTTTGTATCATCTTGTATCACTTAAGCTGAGTAGGCTATTTAAAAATTAAAATAATTTAGGAAGTTGAAAATGTATAGCTTGAGAGCACTTTGATAAGCAGTAATACAGTTTGTATAGTGATTTATTTCTAGTTTATTTTTTTAAAGATCTTATTTATTCATTCATGAGAGACACTGAGAGAGAGGCAGAGATATAGGCAGAAGGAGAAACCAGCTCCCTGTGGGGAGCCCGACACAAGGACTCGATCCCAGGATCCTGGGATCATGCCCTGAGCTGAAGGCAGATGCTCAACTGCTGAACCACCCAGGCATCCCTATTTCTGGTTTAAGTAGCTAAATTTTTCCAAAAAGAAAGTCTTCTTAAAAATTTGTAATTTAAGTGGTAAATAGAATATGGGCAGAATCCATAAGAGCTTTCTTTTTAGTGGAAGTATACCTATGTATTTTCAGTGATGATAATACTTTAAGGTGTTAGTATAAAGTAAATGCATGAGTTTTCCTGAGACTGTTGTATTGGATATTCTGATTGTTGAAAATACTTTGCATATTAATATTAGCCTGTATATAGTTAATATAATTCAATGTGAAAATAAACTGTTGTGTGAAAATGTGAAATCTGTTTTATGTAAATAAAGATAACCCATTTTGTTCTCTTTAAATTAGGCTAGAGATGGGAATGACTATAGCTTGGGACTAACTCCAACAGGAGTCCTTGTTTTTGAAGGAGAGACCAAAATTGGCTTATTTTTTTGGTAAGCAGAGTTAAAGTTACAGATACTTTTTTTTTTTTAATGAGTAAAAAACGTTTCTGTCAAGTTAATACATAAAACAGATTTTGAAAATCAAATAATTCTGAAAAAACTGTAAATGTTTCCCCTTACCCATCTTTAGTCCTACCCCTCAGAGGTAAGTTTTAAAACTCTTCCATTTTTTCCTTCAGTTTCAAGGTGTCAGAATATATCTCTTGATATATTTTATATTTCTATATGTATTAAATATTCACATGGGCACTCTGTGATCATGTAGTTACATCACTGTTTTTAGTACTTCTTGTTCCACAGACAGTCTCATTACTCCCTACTCCCTGGTATGTAAAAGGAAGATAATTTGCCCCTCCTTTTAAGTTGTGCTTCTCTTACTAGATCCCAAATTCTTTTTTTTTTTTTTTTAAATATTTTATTTATTGATTTCAGAGAGAGAGAGAGAGACACAGAGATAGAACATGAGCAGGGAAGAGGGGGAGAAGCAGACTCCCCATTGAGCAGAGAGCCGCCCAACTTGGGACTCAATCCCAGGATCCTGGGATCATGACCCGAGCTGAAGGCAGACTAAACTGATTAAAGCCACTCAGACGCCCATAGGTTCCAACTTCTGTCATTCATATTTTTAAATTATATTTGTATTTTATAACAAGGATAGATTTTACTTGTATTTTGTAGCCATATTTAAGTTCTTTACATCTTGTCTGGTTTGTTCTAAAAACTGAGAATTAAGAAATAAGAAATAGTGGTCATATTGTTATCCTTGTGTCAGAACTGGTATAGAGCTTCATAGTGTACTGGTGTTACATTCAGGAGCCAAAGATGGGCCCCTGTGTTGTGTACTTCTTTGCAGCACGCCAGGATTGTTAGCTCAAAGCCCACCAACATGAAATTCAAATTCCTGTACACCCAATTAATTTACTTATAGCCCGATAGGTATATTTTTAATGACTTAGAGCCTGCCTGCTTTATATGTCCCACTGTAAATTGTACCCGACATCTGCTCTTCACAGAGAAGACAAATCCTGTAGCTCTCTAAGAGACCCAGAACCACTTCAGAGTTCTCTGACCCAGAGACTCCCTACTTGCTGCTGAAGCCACTGAGTAGACACTTAAGTCTCCTCTCTGATCCCCCTCTCTCCTATAAGTTCCTTTGTCCTTTTCCCCTTCTTTGGTGGTAGCTTTGTGCAGTCACCTCTGGAAGGTCAAGGACTGTCTTTCCCATGCAACCTTGTCCAAACGCCTCTCAGTAAAGTTTGTTACACAATACTGCTATCTCATGATCCTGACTTTCTTTTGATTAGCCTGGAAATCCTTGAGATCACAACTGGGATTGCATTTTTTCTTTTTCCTATATAGGTTTTTGTTTTTTTCTGAGGTTCTTGGCTCCCCTTCCTTCCTTCTTGTAGCCTTTGAATTACCTGCCTTTGTCATATCCTTAAATTCTTTCAAATCCTCAGGGTTGCATTAAATGATTCTTCTGTTCCAACTGGAACTGTCTGCTCTCCCAGCTACTCTGCAGCTTTTATCTATTTTCTCAGCTAGGATCCTATGTTTCTCCCTGTATTTTCCTTTCTTTCTTTTGTTTATTCTGGTATATATACTCAAGTAACTGCCTAAGAGAAGCATGGTGTAGGAGGTAAATTTTTTGAATCCTTGGATGCCTTAAATGGATTAGTCTTTTATGCTTTC
Organism: Vulpes vulpes; assembly: GCF_048418805.1. Taxonomy (NCBI): domain Eukaryota; kingdom Metazoa; phylum Chordata; class Mammalia; order Carnivora; family Canidae; genus Vulpes; species Vulpes vulpes. The sequence goes on along the minus strand of NC_132784.1, from coordinate 10,098,097 downwards.
TTGATAATTGGGCTGAGAATAGAATTTTAGTTTGAAAATTATTTTCCCTCAAAAAGTTGATTATATTTCATTTATTTTTGAATCCAGGTGTGTCTGCTAGGGACTTTCTGAGAGACTTCAGTGGAACATTTTCATAATCGTCCTTTGATAGGTGAAGGGGCTCTGGGCTATTTATTTACCCAGTCCTTGAGTGTTAATTCTCTGAGACTTCCAGCTTGCCCCGAGGGCAGATGGAACATACTTCATGGCCAGAGAATGCTGTAGGCAGAGAGACAAAGCATCTTTTGTACCACCTTTTAAGGTTATTGTGAGAATCAATTGACTTAATACACGTAAAACACTTACAAGAGTACCTGACACTTAATAGGCATTATGTATTTGTTATACGTAAGTAAGTGCTAGTTCTTCCCCTTCTCCTCCACGTATTATACTTATTTTTGTACAATTCTTATAAACAAGTTATGTCTTAAAATTACATTTTTTATATAAGTTATATTGAAAATTAGAATGAGAGTTGTGTGTTTTGACATTCACAGTTGATAAAAGTACAGAGTTCACATGTGGTCGGTTGTTGAGGATTTCAGTACAAGTAGGGGATAGAGTTGGAAAAGGGCCCATAAAATGAGATTTAAAAAATCTTTTTTTTTTTTTTAGATTAAGATGTACTTCCTCAAACCAAAATTGATATAGAGAATAGAGTTCAAGATTTTTTCCTTTTATTATGCCTTTTAAAAAAGCTGTATAGTTAGTCTTTCCTGTATCCTATGCTGCTGCTTTACACTAGGCATAGAGTCTCTATTGTACCATAGCTGGGAGCCTATAAAATATATATACGGATTTCCTTCTTTTCTTAACATTTTTAATGTCTGATATATGTGCAGCATTGGTTTGTTAGAGATACTGCTTTTGAAATTTTTTTTCTGTTATCCTAAATATTTTTTAGATTGGAGGCTTTGTTGATGGGCAGTGCCATGGCAGAGTTATGTTTACCCTCTTAGCTGTTTTCATTTTAGCAGTTAGATGATTAATGTGCTAGAAGTAACAACAAACATTTCCTTTTAATTTAGAGGACATTTATTTTATTATTATTATTATTTTTTTTTTTTTTTACAAGGAGGACATTTATTTTAAATCTGATTTTTATTCTGATATTGTTATAGGCCCAAGATAACCAGATTGGATTTTAAGAAGAATAAATTAACTCTGGTGGTTGTAGAAGATGATGATCAGGTAGGAACTTTGCATTACTTATTCTAACAATGATAATGTTATGTGGTAACTCAAGTCTAATATTCTTTAAGAAAGCCTTCTTTCTTTCTTTTTTTTTTTTTTTAAGATTTTATTTATTTATTTTTGAGAGACACAGAGGGTGGCAGAGACACAGGCAGAGGAGAAGCAGGCTCTGTGCAGGGAGCCCGACGTGGGACTCGATCCTGGGACTTCAGGATCACACCTTAGGCCGAAGGCAGGCGCTAAACCACTGAGCCATCTGGGCTGCCTTAAGAAAACCTTCTAAATTAAACTTTTTTTTTTTTTTTTTTTTCAGTTAACTCTAGTTCCTAATTGATACACACAATATGGATGTATCTCAATGCATTATGCTAGGTGAAAGAAGCCAGACTCAGAAGATTGACTTGTATGGTTTCCTTTATGTGATGATCTGGGAAGGGCAGGCCTATAGTAATAGAACAGATCACTAATTGTTTGAGATTAGGGAGAATGAGGAGGCTTGCCTACAGAAGGAACAGCACACAGGATTTGGGGGCACAAGATTCTGCAACCTGATTTTGGTGGTAGTTGCTAGACTCCATGCATTTGTCAAAACTTAGGAATCATGAATAAATTTAAAAAGTAACTTTATTGCATGCAAAGAAATAAATTGAAAAACATATACATATAGATAGATATAGATAAAAGCAAGTTGGGCAATGTTAAAAAGACTCGTATGCACAATGATGTGTGAGAGGGACTACTTAGCAGAGAACCTAAAAGAAGGTTCTGAAAATTAGATGAAAATTAAATACATTTTATAAGTTTCAAGTTTTATTTCAGAGATACATGCAAAGGATTGCCTTATCACATAGCTTAGAAAATCATATAGACAATAGGGCATTTTAAAAAGAAATCTAGGGACGCCTGGGTGGCTCAGTGGTTGAGCACCTGCCACTGGCTCAGGGCTTGATCTGCGGTCTTAGGATCAAGTCCCACATCAGGCTCACTGCCTGGAGCATGCTTCTCCCTCAGCCTACGTCTCTGCCTTTCTCTCTCTGTGTCTTTCATGAATAAATAAATAAAATCTTAAAAAAAATAAATAAAAAGAAATCTATTAATGATACAGAGGATGATCATTGTATCAGCAATAAATGCATTGATAATGACTTGAAGCAGATTTTGCATCTAAAAACTTATTTTACAAATATTTTCCTTTTTATGTAAACACATATGTGATTCAGTGATATTTATATCTAACCCTAAAGGCAGTTCTTTAAGAAGAATAAAATATAATTCTATCTGATAAGGAAATATGGTCATAATTTAATTGATGACACTTGTTCTTATTTAGGCCATAAGAAAATTGTGTATCTTACAATCAATGTCATTTTAAATTTGATCTTACATAGTATTAGCTTCTTAGATATCTTTTTGAAGGTATTTTATATACACACACAAGCAAATGTATATCAGTTCTTTTTTATGCAGAATTTACCATGCTTTTAGACTGTTCTGTACTAATCCTTTTAAAACTTTATGTGATAACTTTTGGAATCTTTCATATAACTATATAGAATGCTTCTTTGTTTTGTTTTTTTAATATTTTATTTATTTTTTTGAGCAAAAGAGATCACAAGCAGGAGGGAGGGGTAGAGTGAGAAAAAGACTCCCCACTTAGTAGGAAGCCCAGTGTGGGACTTGACTGGGATCATGACCTGAGCAGAAGGCAGATGCTTAACCGACTGAGTCATCTAGGCACCCAAATGATTCTTTGTTATTATTAAAAAAAAAAATAAACAAACTAGGCACACCTGGGTGGCTCAGTGGTTGAGCGCCTGCCTTTGGCTCGGGTGGTGATCCCGCAGTACTAAGATTGAGTACTACATTGGGCTCCCTGCGTGGAGCCTGCTTCTCCCTCTGCATCTGTCTGTCTCTCTCAGTGTCTCTCATCAAAAAAAAGTAAATAAAATCTTAAAACAAAAAACAAACTAAACTGCATAGTATTCTGAATGGATATACCCTAATATATTTAATAAATTCGCAGTCAACATTTTTTCACAATATATGCATGAGCTTGCACGTTGGCAAGTATTTGTAGGATAATTTCCTAGAGGTGGATTTCCTGGTTCACATGTGCATTTGTCCTGACAGATCCTACCAAGGATCAAACCTCTTTCCTCAGAGGGAGTTGTCACATTTTTATCTGAAAGGTGAAAAATGGAATTTCATTGTAGGTTCGATTTTTATTTCTGTTATTATGAGTGATATTGAACATCTTTTCATAAATTTGATTTTTTTGTAGTTCCTTTTCTCTAAACTATGCATACATATCCTTTGCCCATTTTGTCATTTGGCCTTTTTTTCTTACTGATTTTGCCCTTTATCATAGAAACTGTAAAGATTTTATCTAATAGTTGTTTGTTTTTTAACATATCGTGATTTCTTTAAAAATTTTTAAATAGGCAAATTTATCATTCTTCCATGGCTTACAGAAGGGTTTTTTCTACTTTGAGATTGTACATTTTCCCATGTTTTTTCTGTGTATTTATTGTTGGTAAGTTTTGTTGAAGTGTAACACACATTCAGATAAGTGCAAAAACAAGTGTGCAGCTTTTTGGATTTTCATAAACACCTGTATGACCAGCACCCAGATGGAGAAATAAGTAGAACTCTGCCAGAGTTACATGCTCTCTTCTGTGCCTGCCAGCAGGTACAGGCCTCCAGGGATAATAACTGTTCTCCTGACTTTAACACCATGTTGATTTTTATTGATATTTTGAACTTTATCTAAATGAAACATGACTGATTGTTCCCTTTGTGTCTTCAGTCCTCTTGTAGCTGGTTGTTAAAAGTTGGCTCATACTTACTGTTACATAGTATTCCATGTTTTATATAGACCACACGTATTTATCCATCCTTCTGTTGATGGGCATTTGAGTTATTAGTTAGGATATGCACATGTTTGGCTTTTGTGGATACTGCCAAACTATTTTCAGAAGTGTTTATACAAATTTACATTCTCACCTGCAATATAAGAGAGTTCCATTTGTTGTTTTTTTGCTGTTCGGTATTCTTTTTCATTTTATTCATCCTGATGGTAGAATGATTTTGTGGTTTTCATGTGCATTATTTAGCATTTATTTGTTTACCACTCATATATTTATTGAATATTTGGATATTCTCTTTTTTGAAGTGCCTGTTCAAGTCTTTTGCTCATTTTTCTATGGTCATATGCTTTTTTTTGTCATTGAAGTTCTTTATGTATCTGAACATCAGTTTTCTTCATGGATATATATAGGTGTTGCAAGTATCTTCCCCTTGACTTGCATTTTGACTCTTTTAATTGTATGTTTTGGATAGAGTGTTTCAATTTTAATGTAATAGAATTCATAAATTTTTCTTTGTGGTCAGTACTTTCTAAGTCTTAAAATTTAAGAACCTTTGCCTATGTCAAAATCATGAAGAAACATAATAATATTTTTAAATGACAAAATATCTAAAAAAATAAAATAAAATGACAAAATAGTTTAACTTATAAAATATTCAAAGTACACTGGAAAATACAAAAAATCATAAACATGATATCCTTTTCACTCATTTAGATTAACATTTTTGGCATTGCTGCTTCAGAATTATCTCTTAGAAATAGTTAAATTAATAACACTGTATTCAGTACAGCTAAAGTCTAACCCTCTAGTTGGCCCCTTTCTTCCCCGTAGCTGGCCATCATTCTTGGAGGGTATCATTTTCATACTTTCTTTTTACAAATATAAAAACATCATAATACATGGGATTGTTTTAAAAATTTATATAAATAATATATGTATATATATATTTTACAGTCTACTTATTTTATCTAAAGAGGTATAGCCATGTAGATCAGTTTATTCATTTTAAACTATATATTCTGTATTATTCTGTAATATGAATAAACAGTAGTACATTTATTCATCTTCTATTTTTCTTTTTGTAGAGTTTTTTTTAATTTTTTTTTTTTTTTAATTTATGATAGTCATACAGAGAGAGAGAGAGGCAGAGACACAGGCAGAGGGAGAAGCAGGCTCCATACACCGGGAGCCCGACGTGGGATTCGATCCCGGGTCTCCAGGATCGCGCCCTGGGCCAAAGGCAGGCGCCAAACCGCTGCGCCACCCAGGGATCCCTTTTTGTAGAGTTTTAAAAGATGTTATTTACTTGATAATTTCTCTTGTTTTAGTTATTTAGGGTTTTTTTTTTTTAATTATTTATTTATTTATGATAGTCACAGAGAGAGAGAGAGAGAGAGGCAGAGACACAGGCAGAGGGAGAAGCAGGCTCCATGCACCGGGAGCCTGACGTGGGACTCGATCCCGGGTCTCCAGGATCGCGCCCTGGGCCAAAGGCAGGCGCCAAACCGCTGCGCCACCCAGGGATCCCAGTTATTTAGGGTTTTATGCCAATTTTTACTATTCTAAATGAGATTGTGAAGAAAATCTTTGGGTATAAATTTTGGGGTTAAGAAAATATTTTTCCTTAGATGATAAAGCTTAGTTGTTACAACCAGGCACTGGAGCACAAATAGGTTCAAATTCTGGTTTTCTCTGTGACCTTGGGCTTTATTTCTTGAGCTTCAGTTTCCTTATCTGTGAAATGAAGCTGATGATAGTATTTACTCACTGAGTTAATCCATGTGAAATGCTTAGAAAAATGCCTATGAATGTTAATTATCATTAGATTACTGAGAGTATGGTTACTGTGATGAAGAATGTACACACTTTGAAGCCTGTTGATATATATTGTCAGAGCTTGTATGATCCTTTATATATTTATCCCAAAGTATGGCAAATGAAGCCTCAGTTGAGGTTTTTCTGAGAAATGATATCGTATCAGCAGAGTGGACCCTTTTAGGGATAGTTTTACATTGGCTATGAAAGTGAACAGCCTGATTTCAACTCTTGCCTTTTTTTTTTTTTTTTTTAAAGATTTTATTTATTTATTCATGAGAGACACAGAAAGGCAGAGACATAGGCAGAGGGAGAAGCAGGCTCTCCATGGGGAGCCTGATACAGGACTTGATCCCAGGACCCTGGGATCATGCCCTGAGCCAAAAGCAGATGCTCAGTCACTGAGCCACCCAGGTGCCCCCAACTCTTGTTTTTTTTTGTGTAGGTAGCTACAGAATGTCTGAGTTTAAGGGAGCAAACTAGATGCTTTATTATTTGTTAGTATTGCTGTGGTTGTATTTGTAGGTGAGTAACAAGGAACAGAACTGTTTGACCTAATAATTACCTCTCTTTATAACCTTTTCTTTTTCAGGGCAAAGAGCAGGAGCATACATTTGTCTTTAGACTGGATCACCCAAAAGCATGCAAACATTTATGGAAATGTGCTGTGGAACATCATGCATTCTTTCGCCTTCGAGGTCCGGTCCAAAAGAGTTCTCATCGATCAGGATTTATTCGACTAGGATCACGATTTAGATACAGGTGAATATCAATAGCTACTTGCTGTATCTTTCATTCTTTCATAAAGCCAAAAAGTTTAGGCTAACTTCTCATTTTACAGATTTAGAAACCAAGGCATAGAGAAAAAAAGTGGTTTGCCAGTGTTTTCCACTGGCCAAAATAAAAGACAAAGTGGTATTGTTATTGGCTGTAATTTCCTGAATAGACAGGAAAGCATTATACTGATATGATCATAATTGATTTTATATCCCTCTTGACATTTACTTTCTATATTAATTAACCCACAATTTAAATTCATGTAATAAGAGTCTTAAGGAGTCTCCATGCAGTAGCTAAATGCCATATAGAAAAAGGGTATTTATTGTGCACTGAGAAGGAAATTAATTTGGGTAACATTTCTTGTCCTTTATAAACCTCAAGTTAATTTAATTTTATAGACTCTGCGTCTTTGTCCTAGGTTAGAAATGTTTTAGTTTACTTGAGAATAGATTATTGATTATGAGTTTTCAGCACACCCTGAGAGTCAGTATGATTTAAAAAATGAATGGATAATATTGTGGCAAGTTGATTGTGTGGGATTCATGTAAGTTCTATTCTACTTTGATTAAAAGTGAGGGGGCAGCCCTGGTGGCTCAGCAGTTTAGTGCCACCTTCAGCCCAGGGTGTGGTCCTAGAGACACGGGATTGAGTCCCACATCAGGCTCCCTGCATGGAATGGAGCCTGCTTCTCCCTCTGCCTGTGTCTCTTGCGCCCGCCCCCCCCCCCCCCCCCCCGTCTGTCTCTCATGAATAAATAAATAAAATCTTAAAAAAATAAGTGAGGAAGTATTTTCTTAAGAGAATTCCAATGGAAGTCAAAGAGAATGGGAAAATAGTTTTCAATATTTCTGGAAAATTACTCTCAGAAAAGTGTATCACAATTAGAAAAAAATAACAAAATCTTTAGTTAATTGCAAACTTTATATGAGGTGAGTGAATGGAGAGAGGAAAGGAGTTGCGTAAGAGTATAGATATTCCAAAGTTATTCAGTATGTTCTTAGGCACATGCATGCTTATGAAAAAAAAATACAATTTGCATGTTGTGTAATTTCACACCAGCCTAAAATGTAGAACAACAATGTAAAGAGAGACATCAAGGCTGTCAGTGTAATTCCTTCAGCTCAGGATGGTTCTTTTAAGGGCAGATTTAACATAGACTTTCTCTCATGGGTATCTGATTACTGTAGGCCTTAAATTCTCTTCTTCCTATTAATATGCCTCATTTATTTTAGTGGGAAAACCGAGTATCAGACCACAAAAACCAATAAAGCAAGAAGATCAACATCCTTCGAAAGAAGACCCAGCAAACGATACTCTCGAAGAACTCTACAAATGAAAGGTGAGATGCAGCCCTGTTTCAGAAGACTGTTCCTTCCTTGACAGTCCATCATGTGCTGGTATTGTTTGCTTGAAAGGAATGAACCTTAAGTTTATTCCAGTCAACTGAAGTACCCTTATTTATTATTAACTTTGGTTTTGACAGAATCAATGTAAGAAAAAAGGAAAAATTGCCTATATTGTTGCTGAGATTAAATTTTATGTTAATCCTAATTCAGGTACTATTTTGAGTTTGTGTTTAGTTTTTGTTCGTATCTGTTTTACTTCTGTTGAGTAACACTTTCCCTTCTCTTTTTGACGGCTGGTGATTTCACTAATCATAATCTCTCAAATGCCATGAGGAACTTGAAAATAAATCATTGGTATATGATGAATAAATTTTGAGTAAAGATTATTTCATACAGTATTATATTAGGATACTTTTAAATGGTCTTTGAATTTAAGCATCAATATATATTTAAGTTTATTTATGTAATATAAAACATGATTTACTTGAAAAACCAAAAGTTGTGTTTGGTTTTGAATCTGAGTTTGTATTAAAATACAGATTGAATTTTAAGTATGTTCAGTTAGGGTCATCCCAATTGTTTAGAAACAACTGTGCTAACCTGATTTTTGGCATAAAAAACTGATTTTATATTCATCATTTTTGTTTAGTCTGACTATAAATTAAATAATATATAGCTATTAATGAAACCATTTTAGTTCGTGATGATTGAAATTCTTGAGTTACCTCTTGTTTTCCACTGACAGTGTTTTATTATCACTTACTTCACTCTAGGAGCCTTGCAGGTAGTTCTTGTTTAAAAGAAGATGTTTATTTTACAGCTTTATTTTAAAAATGGGAAGAATTGTCATTATTGATTTTAATTATGTGAATCCTAGAACATTTTGTGAAATGACAGTTTTTAAATCTATAATTGGGAATTATGCCTTTAAAAAGCTGTCCAGATTTACTTTTATGAGTAATGAAGCAGTTTACCATGTAAGTGGAAACTAATGGAACATTTCCTTTTTTTTTGTCTGTCAGCAAGTACAGCAAAACCTGAAGAACTCAGGTGAGTAATTTCTTACAACTTAGGAACAGAATGTTTTAGAGTTTATGTCATTAATTAAATATTTGTTGAAGACCTATCAACATGTGAAGTTGTCCCTGAGCATTGGGACAAGAATATGCGTATGATCCCATATAAAACTGACACAAAGAAAAATAAAGCAGCTTAAAGAAATAGAGATAGGAGTGGGGATTGATGTTTATTTATTTATTTATTTATGAGAATGACATTTGTTATTGGAGTGGGGATAGATGTTTATTTATAATGAGAACGACATATATTTGGTATTGGCTTGTTACTGAGAATATAAAGATGAATAAATTCGAGTTCTTGCTTACAAGTAGCTTAAAGAACAAAGATTTATTTGCAGATAAGCAATTAATTTTGTTTCTGGGATAATCTCCACTTTTCATGGTGTATAATTCTTAATGTCATATGTTGATAGATTTAGTAATTGGTAGCATTTTGTTGTGGATTTGTGTTTGTATATTTATCAAAGATACTGGTCTGTAGTTTTCCGGTAATTCTTCATCTGAATTTGGTTTCGGGGTAATTCTGGCTTCACGGCATGAGTTGAAAAATGTTTCTTTCCTGTTTTTGGGGGAAGAATTTATAAAAGAATTCTTTAAATGTATAGTAGAATTCACCATTATAAAGGCCATCTTGCCTGGACATTCTCTTTGTGTGAAGTTTTAAAATTCAAGCTTTAATCTATTGGTACAGACCCATTCAGATTTTATTTTTCGTTTTGACTCAGTTTAGAAGTTTTTCTGGAATTTGTCCATTTCATCTAAGTTATCTAATTGGTGGCGTACAGTTGTTCATGTTGGTAGTGATGTCTCCTCATTTATTCATAATTTTAGTGATTTGAGGGTTTTTTTCCCCTTGGTCAGTTGAGGTAATTGCCTCAGTTTGCCTATTTTGTGAGCCTTTTCAAAGAATCAGCTTTTGGTTTCATTGATGTTTGTTCTGTTTTTCAAGTTTATTATTTTTCCCTCTGATATAGTCTTTCTTTTTTTATTTTTAATTTTTTAAGTTTTAAGTAGGCTCCACACTGATGACCCCAAGATTAAGAGTTGCTTGCTTTACCCACTGAGCCAGCTAGATGCCTCTGATATATTATTTCATTTCATTTTTAAAAAATATTTATTTATTCATGAGAGAGGCAGGGACACAGGCAGAGGGAGAAGTAGGCTCCCTGAGGGGAGCCTGAAGGGGGACCTCAATCCTGGGACTCCAGGATCACACTCTATGCTGAAGGCAGACCCTCAACCACTGAGCCACCCAGGCATCCCTATTATTTCATTTCTTATACTTTAGGTTTAGTTTGCTTTTCTTTTTCTAGTGTCTTAATATAGGAAATTAGGTTATTTGAGATCTTTATTCCTTTTTTTTCCCCTAAATTATTTGAGAGAGAGTGTGTGTGTTATTAGTGGATGTGCAGAGTAGGAGGGAGAGGGACAAACAGAAGTCCTGCTTTTGATAACCCAATTAATTTTAATAACACATACTACAATGTATAGTTTCATATAATGCTTCTCAGCTATTGGTATGTGTCAGTCCCTGGACTATCTGTTAAAGTATCAGATTCAAGACATACTTGCAAATCTACTTAACTCTTGAATTTGTCTGTTCTTATATGACAGATGTATGGGTAGAACTTCTTCAAAAGGAGAAATCGTTTGATTTGCTGTGGATGGTCAGCCTCTCTTTGAGAGGCCCTATTTTTTTCCTTCCCACTTAGAAAGGCATTAGAGTCCATTTGTGATTGGTGATTCACCATAAAAGCACTCTGCTTTTTAAATAAGGACTCTCCTGAAGTTTCAGTAGGCTGTTAAAAGTAAATGAGAGGAAGTGAGTGATTCTTTCTACTGTAAATTTTTAATTAGGTAAAAAACAAAGTTTTCTACTTTTCCTGAGTAGTACACTTTTACTTTCATTGTAGCTATTTATAAGCTATACCTTTAAGAAAAAAGATGGAGAGATGTTAGAGGTATTCAATACTTTTTAAACTATTTTGTTGTTTAATGGATTATGTCTTGCTTACTTGAAAGGGAAGCTGGGACAGAATATTAGAGCTTAAAATAAGGAAGATGACCTGGTGAATTTACCAGAAATGTATACAAAGTATTCCAGCAATAATATGTAGTTGAAAAATTAAGATTTTTATTTGTGATAATTTGTCCTTTAAAAATTTTTTAAGGGGGGCAGCCCCGGTGGCGTAGCGGTTTAGCGCCGCCTGCAGCCCAGGGCATGATCCTGGAGTCCTGGGATCAAGTCCCACGTCAGGCTCTCTGCATGGAGCCTGCTTCTCCCTCTGCCTGTGTCTCTGCCTCTCTCTCTCTCTCTCTGCATCTCTATGAATAAATAAATAAATAAATAAATAGATAATAAATAAATAAAATCTTTAAAAAAAACTTTTTTTTTTAAGGGGTGCCTGGGTGGCTCAGTTGGTTAAGCATCTGCCTTTGGCTCAGGTTATGATATCAGGGGCCTGGGATGGAGTCCCACTTTGGGCTGCCTGCTCATCTAGGAGTCTGCTTTTCCCTCTTCTGCCCCTCTCCACTGCTCATGCTCGCTCTTTTTCTCTCTGTGTCTCAAATAAAATCTTTTTAAAAAAAAAATTTTTTTTTGTAATACACATTCCTACCCAAAACTTAAGAAGTATCTTGACTATGTAGTCTCTTTCCTAGAGTTAAGATTAATTTAACTTTAATAACTAAATTTTATTTTCCTTGCTTGAATAATACTTTGGCTCTGGAAAACACACCAGAAATGGGATATTTAAGCAATGATACTTTATTGTTATTTTTTATAATGAATTTTTAAATCTGAAATGTAGAGGGGGACCCAGCCCTTCTGAAGGTTATTTACCACTCTTCATAACACTGTTGAGACCCTGAGTTTGGACTGGCATGAATGCCCTTTCATTCTTGCCCTTGTAGTTCTGTTTGCATGAACAGTTTTGCTCCAGTGAACCATGGAAAACAGTACTGTTTGAAAAAGCACAGCTATTTGACCTAAAAAGCCTCTTGACCTTGTACTGTGCCTATTTGATTAACAGGTTTTTAAATTGGCTGATGTCAGTGGTTTTCCTTATACTGTTTTATCTCCTAATCCCCATGAGTCTTGACTAATATAAAGTATCCTAAGAAGAGGTGACATTTGAAAGGATAGATCACATTTCAGTGATTAGTACTTTTGTACAGGCTTAGCTGACAGAATCTTGAAGACGGAAATGAGAGGAAAAGAAGGAATGGCAGATTAAATGAATATAGAGATTGTAAGAGCAAAAGGGGTCAGTTATTGCATGTGGTCCTTTGAAAGGGGGAAGCTTGGATTAAGTCCATAATGAGAAATATTCATTCCTACTTGGGTGTTATTGGAAGTGAAAGAATATGTGTGTAATTATGAGAAAATACTGCTTACTACATTTCAAATTATTTGAAAACAGGCCTATGATTTGATTAAGATCACTTATAAGCCCTTTTTTTCATGTTGTTATTCATTTTTTGTTTATCATTTGCTGGAGTTCTTCTCAGTTAAAGGAAAAGCTTCAGGAGTGCCCAGATGGCTCAGTTAAGCATCTGCCTTTGGCTCAGGTCATGATCCCAGGGTCCTGGGATTGAGTCCCATGTTGGGGGTGGGGGATCCCTGCTTGGTGGGGAATCTACTTCTCCCTCCCACTCTCCTTTCAGGCTCTCCTTCTCCCCTTCAAATGCATACATAAAACTTAAAAAAAAATAAAGGAAAAGCTTCAGAGAGTAACCATGGGGATCATCCAGTCAAGCAATTTGGATGAGATTTCATAATATCTAGGATTATGAGTTACTTAAACCACCATAATGTGTTCTGGGAGCAGCGACAGTCAAAAGGAAACCGTTTCATGCAAATGAAGAACCTAAGGTTTAGAGAACAGAACTAATGGTAGTGGCACAGCTTGGATTTGAACCTGGGAAATGGTAGTAGTGCAAGTTCTGGTGACTCAACTTGTAGTTGTAGGTAATAAAAAATAAGATGTTTTTAAAATGGGTTCACTTCTCATCACCTAGCCTTTAGCAAGGCCTCTTCATTCTTGAATTCTTTCTTAATTGGTTGTCTTTTATCAGATTGTTTTTGTTTTGCTCTCCCCTCTCAGAGAAAGGCTCTTGGATATTATGTTCAGAGTTTGGTTTGAGAAGCTTTACTCATTTCCTTTTTTTTTTTTTTTTTGAGATTTTATTTATTAGAGCATGAGCACAAGTGCAGGGGATGGGGAGCAGAGGGAGAAGCAGACTCCACTGAGCAGGGAGCCCAATGTGGGGCTCGATCCTGGGGCCCAGAGTTCATGACTTGAGCTGAAGGCAAATACTTAACTGACTGAGCCACCCAGGCACTCCTGACCATTTCCTTTCATTAGAAAGACATCTTGACTGGGTATAATATTCTTGAGTATTGCTATGAAAAGGTCTGTGCCAGCCAGGTATTGGCAGTGATTTCCTTTTAATCTCTATGGGTTACCTTAAGTATTCTTTCCTTATCCTTGAAAGTCAGTAATTTAATAATAAGAGCTTAAATGCACTTAATTCCCAGTCTCCTTTTCCTGGAATATAGTGCTCTCATTAAGTCTGTGGATAATTTTTTCACTTTCAAGGAATTTGTAAACACAAATTTGTGTGTGTGTGTGTGTGTGTGTGTGTGTGTGTGTGTGTGTGTATAAAAATTTTTGAATATATTTTCAGTTACCTAAGTTGAATTATTTACCTCAGTGTACAAGGATGGTTATGTTAGAAGGTCTGAAGGCAGTAAACTCTTTTCCCCCTTTGTTTAGTAATATGTCACTGTTCAGTTATTTCATTGAATGTTCTCTTTTTCAGCTGTTCTGAGATTTGTTTTTGTTTTGTTTAATTAATTAATTAATTAATTAATTTTGTTTAATTTATTTTTTAAAGATTTGATTTATTTTTTTGGAGAGAGAGAGCACAGCAAGAGGAATGGCAGGCAGAGGGCAGAAGGAGGAGCAGGGAACCTGATGTGGGGCTCCATCCCGGGAGCCTGGGATCATGACCTCAGCCGAAGCAGATGCTTAACCCACTGAGCCATTCAGGCGCCCTAAATATTTTGTTTTAGATTGAGTTTTTTAAAGTGCTTTTTTGTGGGGAAGTGATGGAGGAGGGAAATGAATATAGCTTAAACTAAAAGTTTCAAAACATATTTATAAATCTCTTGGAATGGAAAGAGGTTTCTAATTTTAAGTTTATATTAAGGCCTTTTGAATTATCAACTGCTGGGCTGTTGATGACTGGAAAATCTTTAGAGTGTAGGAATATACAAAAGAAGTGACACAGGTAAGTTTATGTGGATATTTGTGCTTAAAGCCTTGAATTTAAGATATCATTTGTGCTGCTCTTTATTTTACCATCTTTGACAGATACTGTTCAATGAATAAACAAGACTAGTAGTGAACTACACATTTAAAGCACAATTAAAATAGAAGTATGGAAATTTTAAATGAGCAGATTATAGAAAAAAACACTGTTTTAAAAACAAATGTTTTCTGAGCATCTTTAATTTTTAGTTTTAGGTACTAATAGTAATTTTTTCTTTACTTGCAACAAAACAATGCCTTTAAAAATAAAGGTACTTTCATTACTGTGTGTATAGTCTTACAATGTGAAACCCTAGAATTTTATATATGGTTTTTTAATACATGTTTTTCCCCATTACAGTGTTCACAATAATGTTTCAACTCAGAGTAATGGATCCCAACAGGTGAGATGATACTAAACTTGTAAACCCTAGAATACTATTAATTATGACAGATAGTGGTATAACTTTGGGAAGGTTTTGTCTGTTTTCTTTTTATATCTGTAAAGTGGCTAAATAAATGAAACCCTCTCTTATTATCTGAGATGTTGTAAATCGAACAGGTACCCTATAGGACATTTTCTGTCCTGTAAATACTATAAAATAAGGAATATCTTAATATTTAGTTAAATTATTATCTATCTCTGAGGTAGCACACAACATGCAAGCATTTGTTTGCACTATGTTTTAAATAGTGATCCATTTTAATATTCCGTTTATTGGCGACAAAGTCAAGTATGTGGGCAAAAATGGATGATTTTTATAATTTTATCCACAGGCTTGGGGTGTGAGATCAACTCTGCCTGTGATTCCTTCTGTTCCCTCTGGTCCTGTGCTGGCAGAGATAGAGAATCTTCCAAGGAATCCTGGATCAAACCAATATGACAGGAAATGGTTTGTTAACTCCTTTAAACCAGAATAAAATCTTGCTTAATGGTATTCTAAATTCTCCACCATAATCTTAGAATACTTTAAATATGATTGAAAACAAATTATTCATATTTGTAAGCTGAACAGAAACATACCGTTGAACAGTCATACTGGGATTTGGAAAATAAGGGATATGTATAAGAAGAGAATGTAGTTATTAATTGAAGAACATCAGACCTCTCTCCTTATTTTGGTTAGCATGATTAGAAGTGGTGGGTGGTTCTCTGTTGAATAGGACTTCAATGCTAGTCAGTAGAACCTTTTTCCAGATCAGTAAGGAAAATATGTTTGTTACATGTTATTCCACACAACATAATGCTAGTACTTTGGATGTATTTTTTCATTAAAGACTGAAGAAAAGCCAAAAGGGAAAGATGATTATAATCTAATAAAACAAAGCATTAAAATGCTTCATTTTGGGGGATGGAGAGAGAATCTGATGACAGAGAAGATATTTTATTTGTTGAGATTTCTAGGATCTTTTTTACATTCATAGTTAGTACACAAATATGAATACTTTGTGGCTTATTGGAATGTAATCAGTAGTGTTCATCATTTCCCAAATACTGTATGTGGTTTGGAGGGCTCCTCGGGAATTACTTGATTGAGTGGTCACGTTGCAAATCTGTGAAATGAACTTTGATAATTTATAGGATTTTTCTCTTTTTCTCTTGCTCTTAGTTTGTTTAGTACCTGAAATCTAATGAATTTCTGTGGTGATCTCAAGGTTTTGGTCAGCTTTCTGAGCAGCCAGTTCTTCCTTCATGGTGGTGGGTCAACAGTGGTTGGTGATTATTTTCAGTCTCTGCTATGTAATTGTTTTTCACTGTTATTTTGGCTTAACTAACTTGCAAGGTGCTTTGCTCTCTATCGTTGGGCATATTTTTACTTCAGTTCCAAATAACTTGATTAGTTTCTAAGATTGAGGGAATTTTTTTTTCCTTTTTTCTGTCTGTTTTTTTCTTTTACTTATATCAGAGTGTGGTGGGGGTGCTTTGTGTGTGTGTGTGTGTGTGTGCATGTGGGCACACACTTAAAGTATGAACAATGAGGCTTCTAAATATCAAATTTTAGTCTTTTTTTTTTTTTTTAAGCCATTAAGGAGTTTCTTCAATTTCTTACTGAAAACACAGCTCCAGTAAGTAGCTATGTTTTATGGCCTTGGTATTACCAAGTCCTGTTGGCAAGGAAACCAAGACTTCAACTATATAAAAGAACTCCCTTAATACATGCTTACTTTTTATATTAATACAGAATGAGAGTCTGGGGGTGGGAGAGGTTGCATACTATATATGACACTAAATCTTTATTGAGATTTCTGATTTTAATGGGCATGTATTCAAATCTATTTAATTTGATTTATTAGGCAGTACTTAGTTCCTTTGGCACAACCTTTAGAAAGAGTACTGAATCTGAGAATATTGAATTTTAAGGAAAATGAAAAATTTGGAGCTCTGTGTCCTTCCCTTATGTACTTGTGCTGAGACCTCCTTTGCTGAAATGGAGTAAAATGGTGATCCTGAAAACTTAATGAGCCTCAATGTATGTCAGCAGTGGCATGGAACTGAATATAGAACTGATCTATCTTGGAGCTAATGAATTCCCCAGCTTGAATTTAAAGTGCATTCTATATTTCACTTGTTTCTGCATGCTTTTATTGTTATTAATGCTCTTAAATGAATATAAAACAGTCCTCCTTTAGAAAGTGATAAGTTAAACTAAATAATATATGGGAAATCTTGCATATATTGGGGAGAACATAAACCTAACTGAATTTCCTAAAATTTCAGAGACTGCATACAGAGGTCATGAATTTTATGGGATAGATATGATAAATAAATTGTATACCCTTTGAAGAAGAAATGATGATTTTATTGTAAAAAAGCATTCAAGTTTGTTCTGAAAAATCCTTTTAGTTAATTTCAGTTTTCTTAAGGAAAAAGAAATTTGAAGATTCATGTTTTAGTTGGGTTAGAAAGAAAATATTGTATTTAAAAATTTATCCTTAGACATCTTATATAATTGGGGTGGGTTTTTTTTTTTTAACTTGTAATTATCTTAAATATGTGCTTCCCTTTTTGCTGTGTTGCAAAACCTTGATTTTCTGAACCATGACAAATGTTTTCTTTCTACTGGAGGACTCTTAATTATTTCTAACCAGGAACTGCTTGTATGCATGCTTCACTCTTAGTTCTATAGGCCTATTCTATAGCACTGTGTAAGAAAAGGGTTTCTTAATATACTTACTAAAATGTTCCTTAGAGAGGCTTATAATCTCATCACATTATCTGTACCTGTTGAATTTCATTCTGAAGTCCTATGAACTTTGATTATAGAATGGACAGTGATTCTCCACTGTGTTAATTGGAAACATTCACGTAAAATTACATGGCCTCTGAAGTACTTGTTTTTTTTTTTTGTTTTTTTTTTTTTAATACTCTTTCTGAATTCTGTTTCCTGGATTTCAGTTTTGTGAAATCACTTAATTTGGAGAATAATTTTCATAGTTGCCATTTTCTATATGTGCCTTTGTCCGTAATGTAGAAGTATCCTTTTAAATATTTGAATTAAGTAGATTACAGATATTTTTCCCTTCTCATTAAACTTCAACATTTCTAGCTTTGATTTTTGGTACCAACATCAGGGACAGATAGAGTGTTTTGCTCTCTGTGAAATTTCCTCTTTATATAATTCACTTAACTGACTCTGATTACTTACTCATATTTCCATATTGAGTTTTTCCACTACGTATAACTTTGTGGATTCTAACCCCCACCCTACTGCCTTATTTTTGAATGTCATTGCATGGAATAAATGTCAGTAACTACTCATAGCAGTGGTGCATGCTAGTCACAGTGCCTTACTCCTTTATTACCTCTTACACATCCATTTTCTCCTATTCCTGTTGACTAACTGTGCTCCCCTCCCACTCCCCAACCATCCAGGCTCTCTGCTGCCAGTGACTGCTGTCAACGTGGTGGAAACCAGTGGAACACAAGGGCCTTGTCCCCACCCCAGCCTGCACATAGAAACTACACTGACTTTGTCCATGAGCACAATGTGAAGAATACAGGAGTCCATCATGATGTTCATTTTCCCGGCCATGCAGCCATGACTGAGATATGAGTGTTAAGCCCATTAGACACTGGGACTCTTTGTCATGCAAGTTGATGGTATACATTTTCTATACATAGAGGATTGATCACATTAGGAGAATTTGGGAGAAATTATATTGAGTCACTAGTTGCGTAGTATTGTTTGTAATTCTGTGAAAGGGAAAAGAATGTGAAGAAAGCTGTATGCCATCAATGATAATGACACATGCTTTTGTATTGAAAGGGTATGTATAAATCATTGTGATTTTGGAAAGGTTTTTCATGATTTTAACATGGTAATACATCACTCAGAAGATGTCTCAGGAGAAGGTTTGTGTTTGTGTAAAAGCTATCTGTTATCCTCCCACACCATGCCATCCAAATAGATTGAGGTTAAAAGAATCAGATACTCTAATCACACACTGAGAAGGAAGCATATCCAGGCACAATGTATCAGCCTTTGGTGATACTTTGATAAAACTACTTTTCTATAGCATTTTTAATACTTCTACAATGACCCCATGCCTTAATTTCAGTTAAGTGCCTAAGATTCTATAATTATAATTAATGTAATTTTTAGTTAAAAGCACTTTTACTTTTTGACAAACCAGCATTTTAATTTACCAAAAGATCTAGAAATCACATTAATAATGTGATTCATGTAGAGAGATAAATCTGAATGATTACTTTTACTTGATTAACTAGTTAAGTAGTGGTTAACTAAATTTAGTTACATTACTACTGAATGGTTGTACAAAATGGAAAATGTATTTACTTTTGTCTTTTCATTTTTATCTTTTCTTTTGCATCTTATGCATCTGATAGATTTCCCAGGTTTTTAACAGCCTCATAATCTGGCCTTGTATTGTACAACCTTTAAAATTTCTAAAGCCCAAACCATACCACTTTCAAATGGATTAGATATATTACCATTTTGGTTTCTTTATGAACTTTGAATGTAATTATCCAAGCTCTTTGATTTAATTCCCAGAGACAGATTACCTGGAAAAAGTACATTTCTCATATAATGGGAACTGATATAAGGGAAATATTTCTTTTGCCTTTCTTTAGTTTTTAGGAATTTTTAACAGTTTGAAAACCTTAAAACTGTGATTTGAAGATATTTTATGGTCTGAGAATTCATAATCCGTAAAGATAATGAAGCTTTATTATAAACAACCTAACTTACACCATCTTATTTACCTCCAAGGTTGGTCTAACTCTGCTAGGTACAGGTTTCAGAGGGCTTTATTCCTAGACTGTTGTTTGCAAATAGAATACAACTTATCAATAGAAAAAAAGTAAGCAAAATTAAATAAGATCTAGGAATGAAGTTTATAGGCAGGTTTCAGTCTGATTTTATCACAATCATTTTAAGGAGACAGAAGCTCAAAATATTCTTTATCATATCCTATAAATATCAACAGGTTCATATCTTAATCCACCTCCCTCTATCATCATAAAGCATGCTTAAAAATGGCCAGTGATGTATGTCCTTCATAGTTGTTTTAGTCTTTACATAGCAGATTATAATTGTCAGGCATTGTTGATGGTAATTTTTTTCTTTAAAACAGGGAATTTGAATCATAACCTTTTAGCACAGAAATTCTGGTTTGTGTCATTTAGGAAAATTTTTCATGGGTGTGAATATATGATTAAAAACCTACTATTTCTATAGTAGATGCCAAAGAAGTATATTAATAAAGCTTTTTGGTCTTTTAGAAAGATGCCAAAATTTAACTTTTCGTACTTTAAAAGTAATCTTGAAATCTGAAGGTTAGACTGCTGAACAATGCCTTATATATATCCTAGCAGAATCTTAACTGGGAAATAGAGAAGGATTGTAATAGAAGACTAGTATCTTCAGTTTGCATTGAAAGTGGTCCATTTCTATACTAGAATTTGAGTTAATCAGTATAGTTACATTTAATTGATAGAAGAATCACATCATTGTTATTCTTTCTTTGAAAACCTTGTTATATTATGGTTCATTTGTAAAGTCTGATCATAGAAACTGGGTGGAGAGATGATAGGGAGAGAAGGCAGTGCAGGGTATGGGGGAAATAAAGGGCTAAGACTGTGTGGTAGTAGAATCAAATTTGTCTATTTTATATAAGTTCCTGTATGATCTAGGATTTTGTATCAAATATTGTTAATATTCTTGCTGATGTTTTTAAGATACACATGTTTTTAGAGTTATGAAGAATTTGCAGGTAGTTCATCCTAAATTAAATTAACTTGTCACTAACTTATTTATAGTCTGCATTTTATTATGCCTAAAGGGTCAGTGGTCATACATTCTAGATTAGGGAAATAATATCCTTCAGAGTACTTTATTTGGTCATTGTCCTTTTGATCAGAAGGAGCCAATAGTACAGAACTCCAGGACCATGTGATTCAACTTTAGTGCTTTGGTTTATTTTATATAATGTAATTAATTTTAACCTCTTGAATTAGGTTGGTTATGTTTCAGCTCTAATTTTATAGGCAAAGAAACTTACAGAAACATAGCAAAACTAGTGATCTTTATACCTTCATACATGAAAATAAACATGCTCTTATGTTGATTATTTCTTTTGTTTTTGTTTTTTGATTATTTCTGTTGATGGTAAAACTACTTCAAAGGCAAAACTGTCTCTAAGTATAGTCTAACCGTTTTGACCTTGGTAGAGTAATGATAGATATACTTTTAAGTGGTTTTACAGAGAAAAGCAAACTTTATTTATCCTGTTGCATATATGTCTATATTTTAAAAAGCAACTAGTATACAGACATTCTAATATTGTAATATCCTCAGAATAATTCAAATCTTTTTTTAGGAAGACTTTTAAAATTAAAGTGCTGACCCAGGAAATGTTATCACTTATAACAACCCTTGGGTAAATCTTCATTGTTAAAATTGTCCAGCATGTAAAAGATGCCATGTCAGCATGTCAAAATATAAAATTGAAGTGTCTTCTGAATCAAGGGCAGGCAGGTATCTTGTTTCATGGGGTAAAACAATGAATTGGGCCTTAATTATGGTAGTTTCTCTTATTTTCTAGATTTTTGTGTATTTACTTGGTTGTTATGTTAATAATTATTTGGATCAGTAGTCTTGCTTTATCACTTTTATGTATCCTCATGTCATGCATTTCATCTTTCCATCTTGCCAAAACAGGAACATAGATGAAGGGGGTAGTGGAAAGGAATGGAGGATTACAATGTCTTGGGGTTGAGGAGGAAGAAGAATATTGTGATGACTGGCCTCACAGGAATGAGAAGACTAATCCTCAACTTTGATCCTTTATTATGTATTCACAGATGTAAACTGAAAAAGTTAGGAGATGGTTTGTCCATACTAGTGCAAGCATGTACTGATGGTGGGAACTCATTTGAACCATAGTACTTCAGCTCTTTTGGTTGGGACATATGTTTCATTTCTAAGCCATAGTTCATTGCTTGAAAGGCCATTATTTTGTGTGTGCTACACTTTTAATATTGGATCTGAAAATAGTAATATTAAGTTGCATTAATTTATATTCTTGGTAGGGCTTGTCATATTGCTTTGCAAAAATAAAATCCTCTCGTGCCAATAACAGTTAATCTCTTTACCATCACATACTTCCTTCCTATATTTTAACGTAAATTACATCACATCATTAATTATACCTGGCTTTCAGAATTGTCAGTGCTTCCATGTGAGATGCTTTTACATGAGGGATAGAAATTGAAGATACTTCTGGGATGGGAAAACCTCTGTGTTTGTTTCTCTCTTTCTCTTGTCTGTCTCTGTGTGTGCCTTTCTTTGTATGCTTTTGTCTCAGTATAAAATGTGATTTGTGGGGCAGCCCGTGTGGCTCAGCGGTTTAGTGCCGTCTTCAGTCCAGGGCCTGATTCTGGAGACCTGGGATCGAGTCCCACGTCAGGCTCCCTACATGGAGCCTGCTTCTCCCTCTGCCTGTGTCTCTGCCTCTCTCTCTCTCTTTCTCTCTCTTTCTGTGTCTCTCATGAATAAGTAAATAAAATCTTTAAAAAAAATAAAATGTGATTTTGTCAGATCTTTCTGGTTATCATAAATCGTATAATATTTTTTCTCAGCTCCACCCCCCCCCCCTTTTTTCCAGTTTTATACTTTTATTTGTGACAATCAGCGATTAGTCCTCATCCATATTAACTGTCTGTAGATTTTTGAAAATGGGGGAAGGTACTTCAGTAACCAGTATACAGAGCTTGTTTGGTGAATCTTCATCCTCATTGTGTTTTTTAGACGACTGCACCTGGATACGGTATGGAACGTTCCTTATTCCTTTGGCCCAGACAGCTTTGCTGAGCCTGGTGTCCGTGTACACATCTGGAGTTCCTATCTCCTTCATGGCAAATTTCCACATCTTTTTGAGTGCCTGAGGGGGCACACTTCTTGAAATCCACTCCATGGATGCGCTTGTGAATGTCGGTGTATTCTCTGCTCACTACCCTGTTGATGCCAGAATGGCCCTTCTTCTCTTCACCCTTATTTGTAGCGCCATTCTGCCAGGCTCTGGTTGGAAAACTCAGGTCCTTTTTTTGAAGGACATAGAAGTTTCTCATCTTCTGTTCATGTAAATTATCTTTTTTACTTTAGCCACGTGAAATCATTGTGAGAATTTTGTTTTGCACACTTGACATTAACTTTGGTGATAGAAAATCTAGGGCATGAAGCATGTCACTTTCACTGGAATATGTGTTATATAACTTCATTTCTTCAATTCTTGCTGCTGTATAGTACATTTTAGCTGCTTTGAGCATTTGAGGTTGGTGGGGGAATATCATAATATTAGCCTTCTTGGAGAATTAGCGAAGAGAAGAGAAAATTTCAAAAGAAATTAGTGAAAGGAAAAAATTTTCTGTGATTTTTTTTAATGATACATTTTTATTTTTATGTTGAAGCAGGAAAACAAGTGTTCCTGTTTTTCCTGAAGGAATTGTTCTCACAGTTTTTTATTATTCAATAATTACTTCAGCTTTTGTGTTCTTAACAACAGTCTGTGGCCTTAATTCTAGGTGATGGTGCTCGAGTAAACTTTTACATTTTGTTCCTGACAACTGGCCAACATTTTGTTTATATTGGCATGGAAAAGAGATATCTGAGTTGGAGAACAACATTCTCCAGGAGCGTGACTGAAGACTCCCTTAGTGGTGTAATAAACCTATCCCTCCTCTTAAAAACAGGTTTAACAGCTGCAGATCTTTTCTTGAAGGAATTCTCGTTTGTTTTGTTTTTAAGTAATTTTAATAAAGAAGAAATGAGCTATACTCAGTGTATGGTTAGTAAGGTTTGTGAAAAGTTGCAGACTATTTTTTTTTAAAGATTTTATTTTTATTTATTCATGACAGACACACAGAGAGGGGGCGGGGGGCAGAGACACAGGCAGAGGGAGAAGCAGGCTCCATGCAGGGAGCCTGACGTGGGACTCAGTCCCGGTCTCCAGGATCACACCCTGGGCCGAAGGCAGTGCCACACCGCTGGGCCACGGGGGCAGCCCTTGCAGACTCTTGAATACAGGTCTGGCCTATTGACTAATGACTGGTTATTGTTGATATTAAGTGAAAAAATGTTTTCAATTATTAGGGGTGGATGGAGTAAAAGAAAAGAATGAAAGGTAAGAGATGGTAATAGGAAGACAATTGATGGTCTGATTTGTCTTGTTAAACTGGTTAGAGCAGTATCCAGAGAAATTATGGAAAACATCCTAGGATGTAAAATACCTCTACAATATGTACCATTAAAAAAAAAAAAAAAAGAATATGTACCATTATGTAGAAGAATTTTCTATAATAAAGCTATGTTTTGTAGCCCAGCTATTAGCTTCAGGGATTATTTAATTATAACCTCTTCTAGGAGTTCAGGGATAAGAACTACATTTAACCCCTTATATTAATTCTTTCTGGGAATGCCAACATCAAAACCTTTGGGAGGAAGTCTTTAGAAAGACTTGGGGAGATTTGAGTGCTTTAGAATGTCCCCATTACCACTTTAAGTTGTGCTTAACAGGTATGCTGGAGCAATAACAGTGAAAAAAGTGTGTAGCATGGAAAAGCATTGAAGATCAGTGCTGAGGAGTTTAGATTTGGTAACGAGGCCTGGGGCAATCATTGCAAATTTTTAAGTTAAAGATTGGAGAAGTTTGTTTTGATATCTCCTTTTTTTACAAAAAAAATCACCTCATTACTTGTTGAATATCTACCAGAGCACCTCCTTATTCTCACTTCCTTATTCACAGACATTTATAATTACTTCTTTGGACATACCCTCAAATTTTTGACCCTTCTCCTGTTGTACATATCTAGTTAAATCCTGGATTCAATCTTGGTTAAATCCAACTCTGTCTACTATATGTGTAGATGGACAATGTGAAATGCAACATCATTGAATGGTCTCACTTTAAATTTTGGCCACTGAGCTCTAGTAGGACTTTAGTCTTGCCTGAAATCCTATCACATTTCCTTAATCTATTCATCTCACATGATGCTGGTAGTAATTTCTTTCAAAAGTCTGACACTTCTCACTCCTCATTATCCATTAATGACCTTGCTTTCTGTCTTATTGAGAAAATAAGCAACCAGAAGAGATCTTCTGTATATTCCCACTATATGTTCTCAATTAACTTATCTCTGTTTGGTCTTATATACTCTGCTTTTCCTGCTGTCTTCTAGGTGAACTATCCATTCTTATTTAAAGCCTACTTCACTTGTCTACTAGATCTTGACTCCTAGCTACCCAGTAGATCATTTCAGCAATGCTCCCTTGTACTAGCATCATTTTTCCTCTCTACTGGAATATTCTCATCAGCACAGAAACAGCCTATAATATCTAACATCACTAAAAAAGAATCTCCCTCAAATCTACTTCCCTTTTTGGCTCTCTCATTTCCTTGTTCCACTTACACCAAACTCCTGCCATGAAGGAATTGTCTATACTGTCTCCTCTACTCATTCTATTTTGAACCCATTCTAATCAGACTTTGCCAACTAAGTTGCTGTG
The DNA here is from genome assembly GCF_048418805.1 of Vulpes vulpes. Classification (NCBI taxonomy): domain Eukaryota; kingdom Metazoa; phylum Chordata; class Mammalia; order Carnivora; family Canidae; genus Vulpes; species Vulpes vulpes. The sequence goes on along the minus strand of NC_132784.1, from coordinate 10,072,635 downwards.
TATGATTGTGCAGGTTATGTACTGCACAAGAGTGCCACATGCAGGAGGACAATGATCACATATTTATGACTGGTATTCCAGCAGGTGGCACTAAATTTCTTGTTCTCATGAAAGTGTAATATAGGAGTTTTGTAAGAGTTGGAAGTGTCTTCAGGAGGGGCATTGCTTAAATCCACATAAAGATTCTGCATGGTCTCGTAGCGTTATGCTACCACTCCATCAGAATAGCTTTTGTTAGTTCACAAATGACCACATTTCTTTATTTTTTAGGATTTTATTTATTCATGAAAGAGAGACAGAGAGAAGCAGAGGGAGAAACAGGCTGCATGCAAGGAGCCTGATGGCGGGACTTGATCCTGGGATTCCAGGATCATGCCCTGGGCTGAAGGCAGGTGCTAAACCACTGAGCCACCCAGGGATCCATGACCGCATTTCTAATCCTACATCATTCTGAAAGTTAGCTTTCAAAACAGTTCATTTCCTTTATGAAATGCTTCCTTCACTTAGCTTAGGGATATTACTCTCTCTGGTCTTTAGTCTCACTAGCCATCATTTTTAGACCCTTTTGTAGTTTCTCCTTATCTCCCTAGCCCCTTAAAGATTATCTTAGGACCTTTTCTGTAGTAACCCATTTCCTTGGTAATCCCAACTAGTGGTAAGATTTTAGATGCCATTTATACATGGTAAGATTTTATTTTATTTTATTTTTTTTATTTTTATTTTTTTATAATTTTTTTTTTTAATTTTATTTATTTATGATAGTCACACAGAGAGAGAGAGGCAGAGACACAGGCAGAGGGAGAAGCAGGCTCCATGCACCGGGAGCCCGACGTGGGATTCAATCCTGGGTCTCCAGGATCGCGCCCTGGGCCGAAGACAGGCGCTAAACCGCTGCGCCACCCAGGGATCCCAAGATTTTATTTTATATCCTCAGCCTGGACTGCTTTGTTTCCAGACTTAATATCCAATTGTCTGTATGACATCACTACTTAGAGATCTGATATAGACATCTGAATTTTTAAAACCTTTTGTTTTGAAATAATTTTAGCTTATAAGAAGTTCAGAGATCATGCAGAGCGCTTTCATACCCTCCTGCTAGCTTTCTCTAATGTTAACATTCCTACATAGCCATGGTACAATGAGACTGTTAACAAAAGAAAGAAAGAAACGTTGGCACAAGTGCCACTAACTAAACTTTGGACTTTATTCAGATGTCATCTATCTCCACCAATGTTCCAGGATCTGATCTAGTCCCCTTCTGTCTGTGATCATCAGGCTTTGATGATCTTTTCAAGAGTACTGGTCATATCTTGTAGGGTGGTCTTCCAATTTGAGTATATGTGATATTTTTCTGTGATTAGGTTGAGGCCATGGGTTTTGGGGGAAGACACCACAAATTTAATATGTTCAAATCGAACTCCTTGTTCAGTTTCTGTTATCTCTGCTGTTTTTCCTCATTCAGTAATTGGCGGTTCTGTTTTTCCTGTTGATAGGCCAACATGTCTCAGGTTCCACTCCAGAACTACTGAATCAGAGATTCTGGAGATGAGGCCTGATAATCCATTTTAATATGCGCTCACGGATATTCTGATGCATAGTGAAGTTTGAGAAGCATTGGTTTAGGTCATAGTCTCTAATAATTATCTTGACTCTTTTATCTCTAGACATCAGTAAGTTCTATCAGTTCTTCAAATAGATCCAGAATCAGGGTGCCTGGGTGGCTCAGTTGGTTAAGTGTCTGCCTTCAGCTCAGGTTATGATCCCTTGTTTGTGGGGTCGAGTCCTGCATCTGGGCTCCCTGCTTAGCGAGAAATTGGCTTCTACTTTTCTTTCCTCCTCTACCCCTTGCCCTTCTCATGTGTGCTCTCACTAATCACCCATCACCTCCCTTGTGGTATCCATCAGTTCTCTATAATGAAGAGTCTGTTTCTTGGTTTGTCTCTCTTTTATCCCTTCTGCTTGTTTGTTTTGTTTCTTAAATTCAACATACGATGCAATGATGTAGTATTTGTCTTTCTCTGACTTATTTTGCTTAGCATTATTCTCTGTAGCTCCAACCATGTTGTTGCAAATGGCAAGATTTCATTCTTTTTACAGCTAAATAGTTTTCCATTCTGTATATATATATATACCACATCTTCTTATCCATTCATCAGTTGATGGACATTTGGGCTGCTTCCATATCTTGGCTATTGTAAATAATGCTGCTACATCTCTTTGAATTAGTATTTTTTGGATTCTTTTGGTAAGTAGTAGCATGATTGCTGCATTGTAGGGTAGTATTAACTTTTTGAAGGACCTCCATATGCTCCACAGTGGCTGCACTACTGGGCAACATTTGCATTCCTACTAACAGTGCACAAATGTTCCTTTTTCTCCACATCCTTACCAATATTTGTGATTTTAGCCATTCTGACATGTGAGGTGATATGTCATTGTAGTTTTGATTTGAATTTCCCTGGTGGTAAGTGATGATGAACATCTTTTCATGTGTTTGTTGGTTATCTGTATGTCTTCTTTGGAGAAATACCTGTTCATGTCTTCTCATTTTTTAACTGGATTATTCAGGTTTTTGGGTGTTGAGTTAGTGTAAGTTCTTTATATATTTTGGATATTAACTCTTTATCAGGTATGTCATTTGCAAATATCTTCTCCCATTCCATAGATTGCCTTTTAGTTTTGTTGATTGTTTTCTTTGCTGTGCAGAAGCTTTTTATTTTATAGCGCCAATAGTTTTTGTCTTTGTATTCCTTGCTTTATGAGACATCTAGAAAAAAGTTGCTGTGGCCAGTGTCTAAGGGGTGCTGCCTCTATTCTTTTCTAGAGTTTTTTATGCTTTCAGGTCTCACATTTAGGTCTTTAATCCATTTTGAATTTATTTTTGTGTGTGGTGTAAGAAGGTGGTCCAAATTCTTTCTTTTGTGTGTCACTGTCCAATTTTCCCAACACCACTTAAAGGACTGTCCTTTTCTTTTGCATGTTCTTTCCCTGCTTTGTCGATGATTAATTGACCACTTAAAGGACTGTCCTTTTCTTATTGCATGTTCTTTCCCTGCTTTGTCGATGATTAATTGACCATGTAGTTGCAGGTTTATTTCTGGGTTTTCTATTCTGTTCCATTAGCTATGTGTCTATTTTTGTGTCAATACCGCATTGTGTTGATTGCTACAACTTTATAAAATAACTTGAAGTGCTACCTGTTTCAGTGTACTGTTATACTTTATTTCCTACCTGGTCTTCTAGCCATTGCCCTTGGTCCTCTACTGTCTCTTATTCCCTTTGGCAGCCATGGTGATTGTAACTTAGATCATGTCATTCCTCTGCTCAGGTGTTCCAGAGGCCCTCCTCTCACACAGACTAAAAACCCCAATTCCTGGTATTGACAAAAACATGATTTTTCCTACACTTTGTCATCTGTCAGGCTTGACCTTGTTTGCTGATTCCAAAGACTTGCTCAAATATACCAGGTGTGTTCCCTCTCAGGATCTTTGTATTTTTACCTCTACATAAATGTTCTTCCCTTGAATCTTTTGTGGTTCATTCTCACATTTTTAAGTTTCTTATCAGAGAAACTTTTCTCACCTCTCTGTAAAATAATCATGCCCCCACCCCTCATCATCCTTATCTCCCTTACCCTGCTTCATTTTTTTCTCACATCACTTCATTTTATATGTTTGTCATCTCTGGTAGTTGTCAACAGAATGTAAGCTTCATCAAAAGAGAACATTTATTTTTACTTCTCTATCCCCAGAGCATTGCCTGGCTCAGCATTCAAGTATTAGTTGATCAAAGGAATGAACAAATGCCAAGTACCTCTTGTCAGATTTGGTGATGAAGAGGTAGCCAAAATGCTGTCCCTGGCTTCAAGAAATTTACATTCAAATTGTGGAGATAGTTTTATAAATAACTGATATAAGTGCTAAGTCCTTGACAAGCACGGTCATGGAAGAGTAAAAAGTTGAAGTTAAGAAGGCTTGCTGAGATTTGTATCAGATTTTGAAGGATACTTAATAGTGATTGATGAATTAATCATTATGGGCTAAGAGAGCTGTAGCAGAAGAAAATTTTAACTGTAACAGAGTCAAAGAAATAGACAAGGGAGTCATTCCTGGGTAATGAGTTTGAGTAATGAGTACAGAATTCATGTGGAGCCATAGTAATAATGATAGCTAAAACCATTGAGTACGTCTGTGCCTGACATTGTTCTGGAGGTATAACAGTAAATATTTACTCCAGCAAAACAATTATTCCTGATAGGACTCTGTAGGTACTTAGGCTAGTGAAGAAATAGAAGCACGGTAAGTGTATAGCTTCTCCAGAATTACTTTGCTGAGCCTTAAAGTCAACTTGGTCCTAGAACCCAGAATGATACCCACTGTACCAACTCCATTCATTGTAAAGTTTGATAGGACCTAGGTTGTAGAGTAAAGGAGAGTAAAAAGGAGCATAATAACTTTCAAAAAAGGTAGTGCAAAGAATGAATGTCAATTGGTGGAAGACTAGGTAAATAACGTATGCTGCATCTATGCTCTGTAATTGGTAAAGAATGAGGAATATTCTCCATGTGCTTGGTTATTGAGCAAGTCAGTAATACATTGTTGAGTTATAAAAGCAAGTGGAATGTCTGAGGTATGTTTACATTTTTGTAAAAATCATCAACCTGTGTAATATATTTTAAGTGCACAGAAAGTGAACCTGGAAAGATAAATTGAATTTTGAGACAGTGGCAATAGGGAGACATTGTTTTTGTTTTGTTTTTTAGCTAGCATCTATTATAAATATGTAAGAATAAGTTAAAATGATCCAAAATGTAGTGGGAAACAAGACAGACTGCCTTAAGTAAGTGTCCATGAAAAAGAAGATGGATAGAAGAGATCATATCCTTACATATTCCTTCATACATTTTTGAGAAATGGATGTGTGCTAGGACATTGCCAAAAGCAACAGACTGAAAAAAATGTAATGTCTAACTACATTTTAAAAAACTTTTGTGTATACAACCCATTGGTTTTTAGTATATTCACAAAGGTTTACAACCATCACCAGTATAATTCCAGAAAATTTTAATTATCTCCCAAAGAAACCCTTTACCCATTAGCGCCTACTTCCTGTTCTCCCCTCCCCACCAAGTCCTGGCAAACACTGATCTGTCTCCATTAATTTTCTCATTCTGGAAATGTCCCATAAATAGAATCATATAATATGTGATGTTTCTCCTCTGACTTCTTTCACTTAGCCTAGTGTTTTATCCATGTTGGACTGCCTGGTTAGCTTAGTCAGTAGAGAATGTGACTTTGTTGTTGTTAGGATTGTTTTTTTTTTTTTTTTAAGATTTTATGTATTTATTTATTCATAAGAGACAGAGAGAGAGAGGCAGAGACATAGGTAGAGGGAGAAGCAGGCTCCCTGCAAGGATTCTGATGTGGGACTCAATTCTAGGACCCTAGGATCACAGACTGAGCCAAAGGCAGACACCCAACCACTGAGCCACCCAGGCGCCCCAAGCATGTGACTCTTCATCCAGGGTCATGATTTCAAGCCCCACATTGGGCATAGAGCTTACTTAAACTTAAAAAAAAATTTTTTTTTATCCGTTTTATAGCATTTATAAGTATTTGACTCCTTTTAATGGTTTAATATATTACCTTGTATAATACATAATCTTTGTCCATCAGTTGATACTTTTTGGCTACTGTCAGTACTGCTCTAGGCATTCAGGGACAGGGCTTTTTTTGTTTTTTAAGAACACGTGTTTTCAGTTCTTTTGGATATATTGATCGGAGTGGAATTGCTGGGTCATATGGTTATTTTTAACATCTTGAAGAATGTTAAAATTGTTTTCCAAAGTGGCTGCACCATTTTACATTTTCACCAGCAACTTTGTTACCTTTTTCATCATAGTCATCCTGGTTGTTTTGAGGGTGGTAGCACACTGTGGCATTGAGTTGCATTTTCACAGGGCTATTGATGTTCCAGACTATTAATGTTAGGTATTTTTTTTAATATGCATATTGCCAGTTTGTATATCTTTTGGAGAAATGTCTATTCACATCCTTTGCCCATTTTCAAAATTGCCATTTTCAAAATTATCAGTAGCATCTGAAATTGTCTTCTTTCTATATGTGCTCCTTTTACTCTGGAGGCATGTCAATTTAGTCTTTTTATAGAACATTTTACTTTAATTTTGTGGCACATTATATGTTTGTCCCTACCTATGTGAGGCAGATTATATAGAATGAAAACAAGGCACAGTGACAGCTTTCTTTTATTTTAAGATTTTTATTTATTCATTCATAGTCACAGAGAGAGAGGCAGAGACACAGGCAGAGGGAGAAGCAGGCTCCATGCAGGGAGCCTGACGTGGGACTCGATCCCAGGTCTCCAGGATCACACCCCAGGCTGCAGGTGGCGCCAAACCGCTGCGCCACCGGGACTGCCCACAGTGACAGCTCTTATACCAGAATGATTACTTATTTCTCTGTTTGTAAAGAGGTTAAGTAGACTGTATTTAATGTTTTATAGTTCAAATCTTTATGAAATGGGGTGCTCAGGGTTGAATTATTTGCATTTAGAAATTACATTTTTTAAAATTATAATTCTCTCTTGAGTTTTGCTTACTTGTAGAATATAATCCTATATCTGTTTGCAAGTTTCAGTGGGGCAGTTAAATAAATCTTTCTGGGTGAAGGCATAACAAGAATCTTCCATTTAAATGACATATGTATTTTCCTAGAGAAGAAAAGAGTGGGTGCAGTAAGTTTATTTAAGCAGTTATTGAGAGCATAGTGTGCCAGGTTGGTTCATTGGTGTTTCATTTTCTATTGCTGTGTAACGAATACTAAAAAATACAGATAAATCCCAAAGTGACTTTTACGAACCTCTCATTTAGGAGAGGTATTTTATCGGATGTTACCTACAAAAATTCAGTAACAGCAGCACACAAGAATGTGGCATAAATGACCTTCAGATACATCATAGCTTGTTTTAAAATTCAAGGGTGTGATAGTGAGCAAGGACATAATTGTTCACCCTTGAGAATTTATAACTTAAATGTATTGGTCACAGCTTTGTTGGAAGATGAGTTTTAATGAATCTTACTAATTTTTTGGCTTTGTTTTGAGATAGAAAGTAGTTGGAAGAGAAACCCTTTCTGGTATCTTTCACAGTAGTTGTTCTTTTAATATTTCTCTTGTACACATTCTGTGCTCACCCTTTTTTTTTTTTTAAGGATTTTATTTATTTATTCATAGAGACAGAGAGAGGGAGAGGCAGAGACACAGGCAGAGGAAGAAGCAGGCATCATACAGAGAGCCCGATGTGGGACTCGATTCAGGGTCTCCAGGATCGCACCCTGGGCTGCAGGCGGCGCCAAACCACAGCGCCACTGGGGCTGCCCTGTGCTCACCCTTTCCTGCATGTGCTCTTCCCCACTCCCCCAACTCCCTCTTTTCCCCTATCTTCCCACTTTTTTTAGTTGGGAAAGAAATATATTGAGAGTTAGAGGGAATGAATGGAATAGGTTGTTTTTGTGTGTCTCCTGACCTGATGATAGTGTTTTTACACTAAAAAGTTAATGCCCTCCCTTTTTATCCCCAATACTAAGCATTTAAAGTTGTCGAGATTTAGGGATGCCTGGGTGGCTTAGTGGTTGAGTGTCTGCTTCTGGTTCAGGGCATGATCCCAGATTCCACGATCCCACATTCCACGAGTCCCCATATATCCTTGCATGGAACCTGCTTCTCCCTCTGCTTGTGTCTCAGCCTCTTTCTGTATCTCTCATGAATAAATAAATAAAATCTTAAAAATAAAGTTGTCGAGATTTCATTAGGATTTTCATCATACTTAAATGGTAGACTCCCTATTGGGTACGTGTCAAAATTAGTAACTCAGTGATTTAATGACTGGATGTTGGATGTTAAGGATCTACTGTGTACAGGCACTGCCTAACATTCTGGAAATGCAGTAGTGACCAGGACATAAGTTCCTATTCTCATGACATATATTCTAGTAATGGAGGCTGGTAATAAATACATAGATACAGATGCCATGATTTCAAATAGTAATAGATGCTGTGAAGAAAATAAGGTAATGTCACAGTAAGTGACTTCAGGGTGAGGGATAGGCCTTTGAAGAGATACCTAAGTTGAGGTAAGAGTGGTGTAAGGAGTCAGCCATTACAAAGAAAGAGGCTATTTCAGGCAGACATAACAGCTAATATAGAGGCCTTTAGTTTGATTTTGAGGAGTAGAAAAGAAAACCAGTGTGAATGGAGCTTGATTAAGAAGAGGCTGGTATGAGAAATGTTCTGAGGGTGCTAGGGAGGAATCTAGTCATGGAGGGTCATATATGCCAGAGGAAAGAATGGATTTTATTCCAAGTGAGTTTGTGGTGCATTTTAGGTGAGAGAGGGATGAGCAATAACATTCTCTAATATGTCCCCAAGGCAGTTACCACATTCAGGGAGTCCAATATATTATACTACTATTATCTACTATATGCTATCCATATTCAAGTTTCCTGATTGTCCTAACACTGTGTTTGATAACAACTGCTTTGATCCAATTCAGAACTACACATTAACATTTAGTTTCGTTAGTGTCTTTATCTACAGCAGTTCCTCAGCCTCTGTACCTGTCATAACATTTGCATTCTTAAATAGTATATGTTTATTGTTTCATAGACTATCCCTAATTTTAATTTAATCGGTTGTTTTTTCATGACTGAATTCATTTTAGGCACTTTTGTCAAGAAAAATGTGATATGTCTATACAGAAATGATATATCCATGGCATATCATATCAGAGGGTACTTGATGCTGCTTTGTCCATTTGATAGATTACTTGGTTTAGGTATTGTTTATCAGATTTTTTCCACTATATTTTTTCCATATATATATACATATATATATATATATATATGTATATATATATATCTTTTTTGTAATTAAAAAATTATCGAAAACTTTGTGTAAATATTGTCTCCCAGCAAACTTTCATCTAATGGTGAAATTTGTTTACTATGATTGTTGCAAAATCGTGATTTGCTATCATTCTATACTAATCAGTTGGTTAGTTGGTATTCTACAAAAAGAACTTTTTCTTATCTATTTATACATGGATTCATGGATTCTTTCAGTGTGTTATGTAGTTCATGACTATTTTTATTCCTGTGATTTGTATTTCCCTCATACTAAGTGATATAGAGCATTTTTTCATGTGTCTATTGTCCATTTGTATGTCTATTTTGAAGAAATGTCTGTTTATGTCTTCTGCCCATTTCATGATTGGATTATTTGTTCTTTTGGTGTTGAATTTGATACTTTCTTTATAGATTTTAGATACCAGCCTTTTATCTGATAAGATTTGCAAATATCTTTTCCCAATCTGTCATTTGTCTTTTGGTTTTGCTGTTTCCTTTGCTGTGCAAAAGTTTTTTATCTTGATGAAGTCCCAGTAGTTCATTTTTGCTTTTGTTTTCTTTGCCTTTGGAGACATGTCTAACAAGAAGTTGCTGCAGTTGAGGTCACAAAGATTGCTGCCTGTGTATTCCTGTAGGATTTTGATGGATTCTTGTCTTAGATTTAGATCTTTCATTCATTTTGAGTCTATTTTTGTGTTTGGTGTGAAAATGGTCCAGTTTCATTCTTCTGCATTTGGTTGTCCAATTTTCCCAACACCATTTGTTGAAGAGACTATCTTTTTTCCATTGGATACTCTTTCCTGGATGTTCTTTGTTGAAGATTAGTTGACCGTAGAGTTGAGGGTCCATTTCTGGGTTCTCTGTTCTGTTCCGTGGATCTGTGTGTGTTTTTGTACCACTATCAATACTGTCTTGATGATTACAACTTTGTAATAGAGCTTGAAATCTGGAATTGTGATGCCACCAGTTTTGGTTTTCTTCTCCAGCATTCCTTTGGCTATTTGAATCTTTTCTCGTTCCATACATTTTAATTTTTCTAGATGTTGCCAGATTTCCCTTTATTGGAGATGAAGTATTTCATTTTTTTTCCCCCTTACAGCTCTATTGAGATGCATTTGATATATAGTGAAGTACATGTATTCAAAATACTTGGTAAGTTTTGGCATGGATACACCTGTGATATCAACACCATAATCAAGATTAATGATGGATATGTTTAGTGTAGTTTTTATTTAAATTCCTCTTATGAGTGTGTGTATGTTTAAGAGCCTTTTTTTCCCCCTGTGAATTGATGTCTTATTTGTAGTGTCCCCTCCTCCCTTTTCAAGCAGCGCTGTTCACTTTATTTATTTTTATTTTTTTAAAGGATTTTATTTATTTATTCATGAGAGACACAGAGGCAGAGACATAGAGGGAGAAGCAGGCTCCTTGCAAGGAGCCCAGTGTGGGACTAGATCCCTGGACCAGGATCACGCCCTGAGTAGAAGGCAGACGCTCAACCACTGAGCCACCCAGGCATCCCTTTTCTCTTTATTTTTAAGAAGTTTTTAATGTATATTAGGGATATTAACTATAACATCAGTAACTTACATAATATTGTAACATCAGTAATGTATCTGTGTAATATCAGTAATCTCAGATCCACTTAGAACTATATTGGTATAAGGTATGAATAATGAATCTAAATTTGTTTACAGATGATTTTCCTTTTTTTTTTTTAAGATTTTATTTATATATTCATGAGAGACACAGAGAGGGAGATAGAGGCAGAGACACAGGCAGAGGGAGAAGCAGGCTCCATGCAGGGAGCCCGATGCAGGACTCAATCCCAGGTCTTCAGGACCAGGCCCTGGGCTGAAGGCAGTGCTAAACTGTTGAGCCACCCAGGCTGCCCACAGATGGTTTTCCCATTACGTAAACATTACTTTTTTAAAAATTCTGCTGGAACAACCAGATAGTCATATAGAAAAGAATGAAATTGGACCCCCTACCTTACAACATGTAAAAAAAAAGAAAAAAAAAAGAACTCCAAATGGATCACAGATCTAAAATTAATAGCTAGTGCTGTAGATGTCTTAGAGGAGAATACAGGAGGTAAATCTTTGTGGATTCAGCAATAGTTTTTTAGATATGACACCAAAAGCACCTGTGACAGAAGAAAAAATAAAGAGGAATTCATCAAACATTAAAACTTATGTGTTTCCAAGGATACTGTCAAAGTGAAAAGACAACCCGTGAAATTGGAGAAAATATTTATTTATATACAAGTTTTCTTGAGTTCTGTGGAGTGACTTAGTTTTTTCCCTAGGCTTTCCCTACTCTAAAATTGGGTTTTAGCTTTCTACAGTTCTTTTTTTAAAAAAAAAAAAATTTTTTTTTATTATTATTTATTTATGATAGTCATACAGAGAGAGAGAGAGAGAGAGAGAGAGGCAGAGACACAGGCAGAGGGAGAAGCAGGCTCCATGCACCGGGAGCCTGACGTGGGATTCGATCCCGGGTCTCCAGGATCGCGCCCTGGGCCAAAGGCAGGCGCCAAACCGCTGCGCCACCCAGGGATCCCTCTACAGTTCTCCTAATCAATGATCACTTGTTCATCTATTCTACTACCTTCAGACTTCATCCCCCGCCCTTTTTTTTGTTTCTTATGAGTGAGTGTGCTTTTGTGTCTTTATGTTGTCACTGTAGAGTGATTTTATGAAAAATCTAATGATTTCCTCTTTTTTCCTACATGCTTTGTAATGTTTTGTTTGTGAGTTCAGCTCGCTTTGTTTTCTTTCCTTTCCTTACCCTTTCTAGTAAGGCTAGAAAGGTTTTTTTGCTCTACTCTGTGGAGTGTCATTTTGAGAATGAATGGATATCCTATTCCGTGGCAGTCTTTTTTTTTTTTTTTTTTTAAGATTTTATTTATTTATTCATGAGACAGAGAGAGAGAGAGGCAGAGACACAGGCAGAGGAAGAAGCAGGCTTCCCGCAAGGAGCCTGATATGGGACTCAATCCCAGATCCCTGGATTACACCCTGAGCTGAAGGCAGATGCTCAACTGCTGAGCCACCCAGGCATCCCTGTAACAGTCTTTATACCCAGTAGTTTTAGCATCTGTTGATAATTTTTGCCTGAATCAATTATTGTTACTTTGGTATTTACAGTATGGTGGTTTTCTAATTTCATCATTCTTTCTAAGAATAGGAGTTTGCGTACTCCTGTAAAAGAGAATTTTTCCTCTTCCTCTCACCTGTAAAGGAAATAATTTGTTATTAATTGATACACAGATTTTTTTTAAAATGTATTATCCATTCCTGTTACTCATTTTGATGTGTGACTTGTTTCAAATTTGGCCTCTGGAAGTCTCTGCATTCTTGCTGTGCCAAACTATAGAAATGTACTTTTCCAACTGCTTGGTCTTTTTTCTCTGTGTTTTTAAGGTTGGCTCCAGTCAACTCATTGAGTTTAGACTTCTCCATGCTGAGGGAGGCATTGCCCTGCATGGGAAATATATTTTCATATATTTACATATGCTCCCAAACTTACAGATTCATATATCCTATCTCTCTCTGTGCTCCCTGATGTAGTCTTAGCAGTTTCTGATGTTCAGCAGTCCCCCACCACAAAGTAAGATACCATTCTCCCCTTTCACAGGTTCTTTATAGTCTCCATTTACTTGATGTGATTTTTGTAGTGCCTTACTCTCCTGGGGAGAAGAGGAGAAAAGTTAAGAGTGCACTTGCGTCCTTTGAATTTTCTTGCATAATGTTTTTATGTTATTTGTCTTTTATGATCTCAATAATAGTATTCTCAGGTTCTTTTTTAGTAAGTCCTGCTCAGATTTTTAGAATGTAAGATGTATTAATTTGCTAGGACTGTTGTTACAACTGGGTGACAACCAGAAATTTTGTCTCACAGTTCTAGAGGCTAGAAGTCCAAGAGATAAAGGCATAGTGAGAATTGCTTGCTTCTGAGAGCTATGAGAAACAACTTGTTCCATGTCTAGCTTCTGGTGGTTTCCTGACAGTCTTTGGATTGCGGAAGCACCATCTGATCTCTGCCTTCATCTTCATTTGGTGCTCACCTCGTGTATCTATCTGTGTCCAAGTTTCTTTCTCCCTTTTGTAAGGACATTAGTCATATTTAATTAAGTATCTTCCCTACTCTCTGGTGTGATCTCATCCCAACTTAACTAATTACATCTGCAGTCATCCCGTTTCCAAATAAGATCACATTCTGAGGTGCTGGGTGTTAGGACTTCAACGTAAGAATTTGGCGAGGTGCACATATAATGTGGGTACTTTTTAATCACTGTTCTTCAGTTGAGACAATTGCACATTCTTGTATATATGGGCTTCTATTTAATTTCAGATGAATGAAGGTTTTTTTTTTCCTTAGTTTTATATGTTACGGACTGAATATTTGTATCCCCCAAAGTCTGTGTGTTGAGAATTAACCCCCAGTGTGATGGTGTTTGGAGGTTGAGGCCTTTGGGAGATGATAAGGTCATGAATGGGATTAGTGCCTTATAAAAAGACTCCAGAGAGATCCCTCATGCACTCCTTGTATGAGGATACACTGAAAAAAAAAAAAAAAAATCTCTGAACTAGAAAGCCAACCTTCACCAGACACCAAATTTGCCAGTGCCTGTTCTTGGATTTCCCAGCTATTAGAACTGTGAGAAATAAATTTCTGTTGATAAGCCACAAAGTCTCTGGTATTTATGTTATAGAACCCTGAATGGACTAAGCACATAGTATATAGTTTAAAAAAAAAAACTTGCCATGTGTCATTTTGGAACCACAGGAGATGAACTCCCAATTATCACCTCATTTTGTCTAAAAATATTGCTATCCACATCCTTAAATATTTATTTATTTTTAAAGATTTATTTATTTGAGAGAGAATGCATGCATATGAGTTGGGGGAAGGGCAAAGAAAGAGGGGGAGAATCCCAAGCAGACTTCACACTAAGTGCAGAGCCTGAGGTGGGGCTTGATCTCATGACCCCGAGATAATGACCTGAACCAAAACCAAGAATCAGATGCTTAACCGGCTAAACCACCCAGGTGCCCCCACACCTTTAAAAATTTATGATGAAAATCGCAAAATTATATAAAGTATAGAAATATATAATAAACAAATACACTTATCAACCAGCTTCAACAGATTCTAAAATTCCAATATTTTTGCTGCTTTTCTTCCTGTTACCACGTCTACTTTTGATGTTATTAAAAAGAAACGAGACACTGGTTCACTCTTAGGGAAGATAACAATTGGAACAGTGGGAAAAGCTTCAAAATGAGCTAATGAGATGGTTTTACACTAATAGATTTTTATAGTTTTAGTGTTAAAGATGAAAAATGCTTGAAATGCCTTACTCCAGTGGTTTCAAATTAGTTTTAGCCAAGAAATGCTTTGAATTAAATTTACCTGGAATTCTAAATAAATGTCCATAAGAAAATCACTGTGAGGAGATTTAAAACACACTGCTGTTTCCTTACCCATAGATAAGTCACATGTGTCTGTGGAATCCTTTGGGCTCTGCAGAACACATTTTGAAAACCAAGGTAAAGTGATTTGTCCAAAGTTGTATGTGTAGGTGGTTGCAGAGATAGGACTGGGACACAGATCTCTTGTACAGAAATTCTTTGTTCTAACTACCTCTTTTAATAGTTATCAAAAGAATTTTTGCTTACTTGAATCCCAGACACAAGTTGTTTTTTTTTTTTAAAGATTTATTTATTCATGAGAGACACAGAGAGGCAGAGACATAGAGAGAAGCAGACGCAAGTTATATAAATGAAACATGACCTTTATTTCTCTAGAAAAAAACATGAAACCTTCTAAACAATGGCAGTTCTTTTGCTTTGCTCTAACTCAGTATTCGATCAACAAAATGATCTAAGCTTTGAGCTTTCCCACAGCAGACGAATTGGGTTGAGAGTCTCTGGTTCTTTAAAAACAATACATTTAGGATACGTTTGATTTCTAAATGGGATTTTCTTCATTTTAGTTCCTTACTGTTCATTGCTAGTGAACAGATACACAGTTGATTTTTATATATTGATCTTGCATCTTCCAACTTTGCCAAACAAGTTTCTAGTTTCTCAATTCTGAGTTTAGCTAAGGTTTCTTTTTAATTTTATTGAAACATTTTTATATATTATAAAATTCATTTATCGTAAGTATACAATTCCATGATTTTTAGAAATGTATGGAATCGTACAATCCTTACCACAATCCAGTTTTAGAATGTTTTCATCATCCCAAAAAGTTTCCTTGTGCTCGTTTACACTTAAGTAATGCTCCTATCCTTCCACTCCCTCAGGCAACCACTGATCTGCTTCCAGTTTCTATAATTACCTTTTCTAGATTTCATATAAATGGAATTCTACAATATACAGAGGTGTATGTCTGGCTTCTTTCACCTAACATTATGTGTTTTGTGTTTTTTTTTTTTTTTTTAAGAATACTGTTTTTGTTTTTATTATTTTTAGGGAGGGTGGAAGGGGCAGAGGTAGAGGAAGAGAGAAACTTAAGCAGGCTCCATGCTAGCATAGAGCCCACCATGGGACTCCATCTCACAACTCTGACCTGAGATGAAATTAAGAGCTGGATGCTTAACCAACTGAGCTACCGAGGTGCATCTAACAATGTTTTTGAGGTTCATCCATGGATCCTAACCTCTTCCTTTTAATTGTCCAGTAATAATCCATTGTATGGATATACACATTTTGTCCATTCACCATTTGGTGGAAATTTGGATTGTTTCCATGTTTGGGCTACTGTGAATAATGTTATGAACATTCCTGTATATATGTCTTTGTGTGGACATAGGGTATCATTGCTCTTGGATAAATTCATAGGAGGAAAATTGCTGGATTACATGATAAATTTACATTTTAACTTTTCGAAGAATTGGCAGACTGTTTTCCAGAGTGGAAATGCATGAGGGTTCCATTGCTTCCACATCCTAACACTTGTTGTTTTGTCTTTTTGATTATAGCCACTATAATGAGAGGATGGTGGTATCTTATTGTGATTTTGATTTGCATTTTCCTGAGTGCTGGTGATATTGAGAATCTTTTCATGTGGTTATCAGCTAGTTATATATTGTCTCTGGAGAAATGTCTCTTCAATGTTTTGACCATTTTTATAGGAGTTATTTGTCTTTTTAAGAGTTCTTTATATATTTTGGATTCTCATCCCTTATCAGATACATGATTTGCAGCAATTTTCTAGTCTATGCCTTCTCTTCACTTCCATATCATTTTTTAATGTTTTAATTTATTTTATCAGAGAGAGAGAGTGTATGAGAGCAGGGGGAGGGACAAAGGGAGAGGGAGAAAGAGAATCTGAAGCAGACTCCCTGCTGAGTACATAGCTAGCTCCATGTGGGGCTGTATCTTATGACCCTGAGATCATGACCTGAGTTGAAACCAAGAGATGGATGCTCAACCAACTGAGCCACCCAGGTGCCCCTCATGTCTTTTGAAACTCAAACATTTTACTGTGATAAAGGCCAGCTTATAAGGTTTTACGTTTATGGATTGTACCTTTGGTGTCATGTGCTAAGAACATTTTGCCAGCCCGGAGTTAGAGATCTTTTTCCCCTGTGTTTTATTCAGATATTTGCAGTTTTAGCTCTTACTGCTTAGGTCTGTTATCCATTTTGATTTAATATTTATGTATGGTGTGTATGTGTGTGTATAATACATGCATATATATATATATATACACACCAATGGTATATATATGGAGCCCCACCCCCCAGGAGGCCTGATCTGGAGCCCCGCCCCCCAGAGGCCTGACCTGGAGCCCAGCCCCGCCAAAATATATGATATACGTATATATGTATATTTTTCTAAAAGATATTTTTGTAAAAAATATATGTATGTGTGTATATACATATATATATAATATATATAATTGTCTCGGTACCGTTTTTTTGAAAAGATTATTCTTTTCTCCATTGATTTGTGTTGGCAAAAATGAGCCATAAATATAAGAAATTCTGAACTCTCTGTTCTGTTAATTTACATGTTTGTCTTTGTATTGGTACCCCACTGTCTTGGTTACTGCAACTTATAGTAAGTTTTGAAATCAGATGATGTATATCCTCCAACTCTTGTTACTTTTTCAAAATGGTTTTAGCTATTCTCGCTTTTTTGAATTTCTATATAAATTTTAGGATTGAGTTGTCAATTTCTACCAAAAAAAAGCCTGCTGGAAATTAGATCATGAATGCATTAAGTTTGTAGATCGTTTGGAAAGAATTGCCATCTTGACAATATTAAGTGTTTTGATCCATGAACATGAAATGTCTTTTATTTAGATCACAATTAATTAATTATAGTTTTAAGTGTACAAGTCCTGCCCAATTTATTAAGTTTATTCCTAAGTTTTTATTCTGTATGATATTTTGAATGGAATTGTTTTAATTTCAATTTTCTATTCATTGCTTAGTATATAGATATACTTGATTTTTGTATGTTGATCTTGTATCCTGGAACTTTGCTGAACTTAGTTATTACTTTCTTGGATTCTGTCATCTACGTGTAAAAACCTTTTTCTTTTTACCTCTTCCTTCCCAGTCTGGGTACCTTTGATATACTTTTCTATTCTTTTCCTTTTTTTTTTCTTACGGCATCAGTTAGAACCTTTAGTACAGGGTTGCCTGGGTGGCTCAGTCTGTTAAGTGTCTGCCTACAGCTCAGGTCATGATCCCAGGGTCCTGGGATTGAGCCCCGCATTGGGCTCCCTCCTTGTCAGAGAGCCTGCTTCTTCATCCTCTGCCTGCTGCTTCCTTTGCTTGTGTGCATTCTCTCTCTCTCTCTCTGTCAAATGAATAAATAAAATCTTAAAAAAAAAAAAACCACCTCTAGTACAGTGTTGAACAGAAGTTGGAACAGTGGACATCCTTCTCTTGTTTCTGTCTTACAGAAGAAAGCATTCAGTCATTCATCATTAAATGTGGTCTTAGCTGCTGGTATTTTGTAAATGCCCTCATCAGATTAAGAATGTTTTTTATGTATTCCTAGTTTGTTAAGAGTTTTTATCCTGAATGGTATGGAATTTGTCCAATGCATATTCTGCCTCTACTGAGATGATCATGTTGTTTTCTTCTGCTAATATGATATATTATCTTAATTGGTTTTGGAATGTTAAACTTTGCATTCCTTTGGTAGATCCCACTTGGTCATGGTGGCCTGTCTTTTGTATTTATTAATTTCTTGTTATGTCTTAATAAGGTAGTAATGGCCTCCTAGAATGAGTCAGGGAATTTTGCCTCTTTTAATAGTTTGTTAAAGATTGGCATTATTTTTTCTTTTAAATGTTTGATAGAATTTGCCAAGGAAGTCATTTGGGCCTGACTTTTTCTTTGTGAGATTTTTAATTACTAATTCAGTTTCTTGTACGTGTCTATTCAGATTTTGTCTGTCTTCTGGAATAAGCTTTGGTAGTTTGTACCTTTCAAGGAGTTTTTCCATATCATCTGAGTTGTTGAATTTATTGGCATAAAGTTGCTAATGTTCCCTTATTTTATTTAAAAAAAATTTTTTTTTAAGTTTTAAAATTTTATTTATTTATTCATGAGAGACACACAGAGAGAGAGAGGCAGAGGGAGAAATAGACTCCATGCAGGGAGCCCGACGCAGGACTCGATCCAGGGTCTCCAGGATCACACCCCGGGCTGCAGGCAGTGCTAAACCTCTGTGCCACCAGGGCTGCCCTGTTTTTTTTAATTTTTATAAAAGATTTTATTTATTTGACAGAGAGATCACAAGCAGAGGGGGAGGCAGAGACAGAGGCAGGCTCTCCACTGAGCAGGGAGCTTGATGCGGGGCTCAATCCAGGACACTAGGATCATGCATGACCTGAACTGAAGGCAGATGTCCAGTTGACTGAGCCACCCAGGTGCCCCCATTTATTTATTTTAAAGTATACTCTGGCCAACATCGGGCTTGAAACTATGACGGCAAGATTAAGACTATGACTGAGCCAGCCAGGTGCCTCTCATATACCATTTTAATATATGTAGGATCTGTAGTGATGTCACCCTTCTCATTCCTGATATTGGTAAATATGTATTCTTTTTTCCTTATCAGTTTAGCTAGAGGTTATCAATTATGTTGAGCTTCTCAAAGGCTAGCTCTTGTTTTAACCCATTTACTCTGTTGTTTTCTCTTTTTGAACTTCATTATTTTCTGCCCTCCTCTTCCTTTGCATTTAATTTGCCCTTCTGTTTGTAGTTTATCAAAGTATAAGCTTAGGTCACTGATGCGAGAAATTTTTTTAAAGAATTTATTTATTTGACAGGGAGGGAGAGAGCACACATGATAAGGGGGAGTAGCACACAGAGGGAGAGGGAAAATCAGGCTCCCTGGTCCACCGGTCCCCCAGATGTGGGACTTGATCCCAGGACCCCAAGATCACAACCCCAGCCAGAGGCAGATGTTTAATCAACTGAGCCAACAAGGCACCCTCTTCTATTAGAGATACTTAGTCCTATAAATATTCCTCTAAGTATCACTTTAGTGGCATCCTACAAATTTGAATGTTATCCTTTAATTTTCATTTAGTTCAAAGTAATGTTTTTTTTAGTGCAAATCTTTTGTTCATGAATTCTTTTGTATTTTGACTTTTTTATTGCTTTATTAAGATATAATTCACATAGCATTCACCATTTAAAGCATACATTCCTTGTTTTTAGTACATTTGTAGGACTGTGCAGCCTTTATTACAGTTATATTTTAGGACATTTTTGTCCCCCTTGAAGAAACCCTATGCCTTTTAACAGTTGTTTTGATCAATTCCTACTCACTCTTTTATAGGGGAGGGATCTTCTGTCCTAAATACTACAGAATAGCTGAACATACAATACCCAACACTAGATAGATGAGATGGACAGTAATTTGTTAGTCACATATACTCCTAGCTCAAGGGAGGGGAAAGCCTCACAACAGATACAGGGTCACATGAGTGTTCTACTTGGGAGCAAACTGAACAAGCATGAGTTGTGGGAGGCAGGCTCTGTAGTAATAGGATGAGAATAAAGTCACCCCTGCTTCCCACCAGAAGATGTGATTGCTTGTTTGAATAATCTCATGGGCTGGCAAGAAAGTAAAACTCATTAAGTTAAGAATCAGGAATAATGTGGTTGTGGTATAGTTAGATGGGGAACTTTTTTTTTTTTAAGATTTTATTTTTAAGTAATCTCTATACCCAGTGTGGGGCTTGAACTCAAACCTCAGGATTAAGAATGGCATGCCCTAGTGAGTGAGCCAGCCAGGTGCCCTGGGATCTTTTCTACTGGCTTGTGGGTGGGGGTGCGTGTCTGGTTAACACTTGACTAGGCATTTGGTGCCCTGTGAGGCCCAAGGTATCAAGGCAGCACTTAGTATTGAATCTTAATTTCCATGGTTTACACCACAGCAGTCAAGTCTGCACTCTGCCCTGACTCCTCCTCCAGCCCTTGGCAACCACAAATCTTTCTGTCTTTATGAACTTGCCTGTTCTGGACATGTCATATAAATGGACTCCTAGGCAGTCTTTTGTGTCTGGCTTTTCCCCCTCACATCATGTTTTCAAGGATCGTCCGTGTTGTAGCACATGTCATCAGTACCTCACAGCTTTTTATTGCTGATTAGTATTCCATTCTGGAGTTATACCACCTTTTTTTTTTTTTTTTTTAAGATTTTATTCACTTATTCATGATAGAGAGAGAGAGAGAGAGGCAGAGACACAGGCAGAGGGAGAAGTAGGCTCCATGCCGAGAGCCCAACGCGGGACTCTATCCTGGGACTCTAGGACCGTGCCCTGGGCCAAAGGCAGGTGCCAAACCGGTGTGCCACCCCAGGATCCCAGCCACCTTTTTTTTTTTTAAATCCATGCCTCAGTTGATGGGCATTTGAGTTGCTTCCATTTTTTGGCTGTTAATGAATAATGCTGCTGTGAACATTTATGTACACATTTTTTTGTGGATGTATGCTTTTTGTTTTCCTTTGATGTATGCCTAACTTTTCCTTTGTTTTTTAAATAAGCTTTTTTTTTCCTGGTTATAAAATTTGGGTTGATACTTTTTTTCTTTCTGCAATTTCAAGATGTACCCCCTTCTCTCTAGTTTGCGTTATTGCTGATGAGAAAGAAATCTGCTGTCATCTATCTTTATTACTTTGAATATATAATGTCTTAGGCTGCTTTTAAGATTTTCTTTTTATCATTGGTTTTAAGCAGTTTGATTATGATGTGCTTTGGTGTAGTTTTCTTCATATTGCTTGTGTTTAGGGTTTGTTGAGATTCTTGAATATACGGGTGTATGGTTTTCATCAAATTTAGAAAAACTTCAGCCATTATTTCTTTAAAAATTTGTTTGGTCTCATTGCCACTTTGGGACTTCAGTTATTCATACAATACACTGCTTGAAGATGCTAACTGATATCTTTTCATTTTGGGCGGATTCTTTTTTCCTCTGTGGTGTTTTATTTTGTATAGTTTCTATTGCTGTGCTTTCAAATTCAGCACCTTTTCTAATGTCAAATCTGCTGTCAATCCCATTTAATATATTTTTCATCTCCGTTATCTCAAGAAGTTTGATTTGAGTCTTTTATATTTTCTGTGTCTCTGTTTAACTTTGTGAACATATGGAATACAGTTATAACTGTTTTAATGTCTTTCTCTGTTAATTCTAACATTAGTTTCTATTAATTGATTATTCTCTTAAATATTAAGAGCTTTTTTCTCCCTCTTTGCATTTCTGGTAATCTTTCAGTGGATACCTAAAATTTGCTTTGTTGGATGCTAGATAATTTTATATTCCTTTAAATCTTGAGGTTTGTTTTAGGATATAGTTGTTACTTGGAAACCGTTTGATCCTTTCAGGTCTTACTTTCATGATGTCTTAGGTGAGTGTGTTGTCATGCTCAGTCTAGGTTAATTATTCTCCACTACTGAGGCAAGACTTTTCTCAATATTCAGTGCCTTGTGAATTATGTGTTTTTACAGTCTGTGTGTGGAAACAGGCACTGTGACCCACTGTGAGTACTACTAGCTCTTTCCTCAGTCACACGGGGAGAAGAAATCCTGTTGGATGGCTCTTTCCCCAGCCTCAGGGAGTTTCCTCACACATATTCTCTGATCATTGCTCTGCAGATCCTCAAGATTTTCTCCTTGAAGTGCTGCTCTCTCCCTTCTGGTACTCTGTCCCATAAACTCTAGCTGCCTTAACACATTTTAGACTCTCAGCTAAGGGAGTCCTCCATGTTCTGCCTCATTTCACCTTCTCTGCACCACTTGCATGGAAATTCTCTTGAGGCTACCATAGGGCTTACCTTTTTTCGTGTCCTGAATCTCTTGTGTTATCTGAGGTCTAAATATCTTGAAAATAGTTTCTTTTTTAACCCCCTTAGGTTATTTAAGGGGGGGAGGGATACTAAATCTAGTCCCTTTTTGCACCATTTTTTGCTGGAAAAGAAGTCTGCCTAAGGGTTTGACATATGACTAAACCAGTTGGGATGTGAACTCTTACACAGATTTTTTTTTTAAAGATATTTTTGTTAGTTTTTAAATTCATGATAAATTTCTTGGTCTAAGTTAGTTTTCTTTCACCCTTACAGCTTGCCTCTGAATATTGATTTGCTAGATAGCCCAGACTTACTGGAAACAACCATTGATGATGTAATTGGGGCACCTGACACTCTGGAAATAGCCCAAGCGCCAGATGAAGTTAACATAATCACCAGGCAAACCGGATTGGAGGGAACTAAAGAGGAATGCGGGAGTAAGTATAGATGTTCTATATAACATCAAGGACAAGTTTTTATTTTACATCCCTTTAAAATGAGCTATTTAAATCTGTTACTTCAAGCATATTTTATGCAATAGTTGAATTTTAAAATTTAATGGATAATAGTTATGCCTTCTTTTTGGCTTTTTGTCCATTGAAATAGTTAAGATCATATAATTGGGACAATTAAACATTTGTATCATTTATAAGTCATTAAACATTTACAGATTTTCAAACTTACTTTTTACTTTGAGTGAAAATTAAGAGAAAGAAAAATGTTTCCATAAAGATTTTCTGTATTACAGGATTCAATAAATGTTTGGGTATTCCATTAGCTCCTAGAAAGTATTTTGTTATCAATGAGGACTGTTGTTGCCCTGACCGCAAAAATAAATAATCCAGGAGGGGTGCTGCTTTTCTTAACTTTTTAAAAAGTTAAAAAGGAACAATAAATTGAAAATATCTATATATTTGTGAATTTGGTTTGATATTGAAGTATAAACTACCTTTAGACAGGAGCTTTCTATTAAGTATCAGTGTAATGTGTGTTCATTTAAAAGCAACTCATATTTATATGACTATTCCCAATTTTGATTTCTATCACTAACGTCGGACACCACTTTTAAACAGCTCATAGGGAACTGCCAGTGAATATGTGGTTGTCTGAAGAGCATAGAATACAGCAACAGTATGTAATAATTTAGAATAGAAAATGTTAATGGAAAGTTATTCAGTGCTTCTGGTTAATGGAACATGCTAAAGTACTACTGGTAATTAGTTTTAAAAATTTGCCCCTCTGTCCCTTTGTTCCTTAAGTAATCATTACAAATACAAAGTGAAGCAAATGTTTTTAGCCATAAGCAGGGCTAGCTTAACACAGAATATTTCCAGGGTTAAAATAAAAGTAGTCTTCCTATTGTAGAGTTGGCAATATTGATTTTATATATACATTCCATTTGATATCCATTATATGAATTCCAAAAAAAATTTTTTCTTCTCTTTTAGTGCTGCCACAGCATAGTGTTAGCAAACAGCATTTATTTAGTATATACTTTCCAGGAGATGGTTTTGGTTTTGGAGAACATGGTAGAATGAACTAGGAAAATGCCTAGGAGAGGAACAAATAAGATGTATAATAACTCTCCAAATATGTATAATAACTCTCCAAGCCTGATGTATCAAAGAATTTATTGTGCTTTATTGGTGAATCTTGGATCAGGAACTTCAAAGAGTAGGGAAGCATTAGAACCCGTATATAGGAGACTTTTAAAAATCTCTCTGCCATATATCAGAAATAGATACCTAACACTGAGTGAGCCCCCTCATTACAGAAGGTACTTAATTGGCAATAATTGCACCCTGGAAAAAATGTCATTGGCTCTGAAACTGCCACTGTGCAAAGCTTACAGAAGGTACTCAAAGCAGAGCTTAAATACGACATTGAAGTTGTGGCAGAAAAAATTATTGTGTAGTGTGGAGGTTTCATTAATTAAACTTACTCCAGGTTTATAATATTTGTTCAAAGTCATTCAGTGAAAATAGTGTGTTTTGATATTAAGAATTAAGGCCTTACAATATGTTGGCAAATTGAATTTAAAATATTTAAAAAAAGAACATCTTATAATCCTGGTGTCCAATTTATTCTGTATTTTCTTTTGGCTGTAATGTCAAAATCCTGATTCACATAGGTAAGAAGTTAAAATATAAAAAACAGCTTATCCTATTTTTTTAGGATGTTCCTCAACCAAACAGTAGTAGCATAAAAAGCTTTATTTCAACCAGAAAACACCCCAAAACCTAAGTTTTGGGGTATTAATTTATAAGCATAAGCTAAAGTATTTGTGGTCTCAACATCATCATGTTAAAATTTAGTATTGCATAATTTGAAGCATTGCCAGGAGATGGCAATTAAGTATGTAAGTGAGGGCACCTGGGTGGCTCAGTCAGTTAAGTATCTGACTCTTGATTTTGGCTCAGGTCATGATCTCACCTGAGATGGAGCTCCACACTGAGCATGGAGCCTACTTAACAATCTCTCTCTACCCCTCTCCTTTTCCTTCTTAAAAAAAGTATGTAAATCAGTATGGAAGATTTTGTGAAGATTAGTGTTGAATTCATGATTCTCAGTTTTGTACATTAAAATTACGTGTAAAGTTTTAAAAACTACCAGTACCAGAAAACTATATCTGAAAGTTCTGTTATCATGGTTCTAGGATCAGCTGTGGGAATCAGTATTCCTTAAAGGCTCCACATCTGATTGTAATGTGTAGCCAAGACAGTGATTCGCTGAGTTAATTAATGGACACTTTTATAAGATCTCTTTGACCAGGAGAAAGTGATTTCATCATTTTTCCCTCCTTTCTACTGGATTAACTAGAAATTACTAGGCATTCAACAGCTTTTTTTTTTTTGTCAAGTGACAGTGTAAAAATTTAACCAAATTCATCCCTGCAAAATAAGATTATTAGTGGTTACTTTTTTTTAAGATTTTATTTATTTATTTTAGGGAGAGAGAACAAATGGGGGGGGGGTGGACAGATGGAGTAGGAGAAGTAACCTCTCAGTGAGCAGGGAGCCAGCCGTGGGGCTTGATCCCAGGACCCCAGGATAGTGACCTGAGCATGCTTGAGCATGCTGAGCAAAGACACACGCTTAACCTACTGAGCTACCTAGGCACCCCTGGAAGGGTTAATTTAAATAGAATTCATTTAAAGCTGAATTGTGGGGATCCCTGGGTGGCGCAGCGGTTTGGCGCTTGTCTTTGGCCCAGGGCGCGATCCTGGAGACCCAGGATCGAATCCCACATCAGGCTCCCGGTGCATGGAGCCTGCTTCTCCCTCTGCCTGTGTCTCTGCCTCTCTCTCTCTCTCTCTGTGACTATCATAAATAAATAAAAATTTAAAAAAAAAAAAAAATAAAGCTGAATTGTGCTTAATATATTATCTTTTCTTTCAATGGTTAGAGAAATTTATTTGTAATGTGTTTTTCAGCTAGGCAAAACATAATAAAGACAAAGGGCTTGTCCTGTATCACATCTTGTGTTATCAATATGTACTCATTTGAATCAATGAATGAATAAATATATGTCCTTCATCTGTTTGCTCCACAGAAGTGTAGTTTTAGGCAGAGTATAGTCAATGCCAAGGAAATAAAGTGGCAAAGTACTGAGGTTTGGAAGGAGGAGCTTGCATTGTGGTAATGGAAGGATCATGTCACAGGTGTTCTCTGCCTTTTCTTCTTATCTTTTGGCTTGTAAGCCTACTTAATCACACATGCGATTGAGATTCCATATCTAGTGGCTTTCTACAAGTGGTATAGATACAAGGCAATATTCTTACAATTTAGGTTAACTCTTAAATTAATAGTTACCTAGTTGTAGAAAGAAAATATATTTATCCTGTGGTCATATGGGTTATTCCATTTAATTGTTGGTAACATGTTGGGAAAAAACCTTAAGTGTATACCTTCACACAGCTCTGACAGCCTGCCTAAGAGGCCATGTTGCCATTTTTTCTCAGCATTAAAAGATGCCTCACAGAAGCTCAAACACCTTGAGATGGAAAGTAGTCCATTGCCATCCCCTCGTCCCAACATTGATGTCAACATCAACAACCAGGTATTCAGAATTCTCCTTCGTATATCTGCACATCTCCAGATCTCCTAGAAATCTCTGCCTTCCAACGCTGATACTTTCTCTTTTCTTTTGCTGGGGAATGCGTGTGTGCCGACCTCTTACAGACCTATTTCAAAAGCACAATTTATGGATGTTCAGGAGGAAAGGAAGAAACTTGGGCAGTGATAAGAACTGTAAGGTCATCTCCTAAGTGTTTTTAAACATGCATGCAAAGTGTTGTAGCTGCTTTAAACTTGTCATTTTGATTCAGCCTGTCCTTAATTCTGTTCAGTGGGTCTTGATGTAGGTGAAGGTGACAGCCTTTTGAAATTACAGAAGGATTTGAGGCACTTGGGTGGCTCAGTCATTTGAGCATCTGACTATTGATTTCAGCTCAGGTCCTGAAATCAGAGTTCTGGGATCAAGCCCTGAGTCAGGGTCTGAGCTAAGTAGGGAGGCTGGTTGGGATTCTCTCTCCTCTCAGTCTCTCCCCACTCCCCACGTGCATACTCTCTCTTTCTCTCAAGTAAATTAAAATCAGTTATAGAAGGATTTGTTCAAAAGGGAGCTGCTCTGTCATATAAATAGGGAAAAGAATGGAACTTGAGATACTTCAACTTCATCCTTCATAACTTTCACCACTCTGTGTCCTTGGAGTTTTAGGTGTGGCATGGGGGGGTGCATACTGATTTAACCCTTAAACTTCAGTTAATTGAGTGTAATTTAAATTTTTTCTTAAATGACTTATAGGAATAAAGTAAATAAAATAAGATAAAAATAATTCATTGTATCTACTACTAGATGTCCCTACTGAATGGAAGAATAAATTTTAGATAATGATCTGGAAAGACCCTTTTTTCTCTATACATAGACCATAGGTAACAAGGATCTGTTGAATGAATTTTGTTTTGATTTTAAAGAGGGAAAAGGGACCAGCTGATTTGCAGTGCTGTTTCATATATTGGGTAACTAACTGGAATTTCTTCAGAGGCCAGTATGATCTAGAGAGTGATTTTCTTCTTTCTTGTCATTGTTTAAGCTATTCTTTGAATCCAATTTTTTTTTTTGGTTTCTTTTTCTAATATGTTTTTGCTTAGAAATGTCTTTTAGAAGCTGATTAAATTCCAGAAAGACTCGTTTTCTTGATCCCTTAGTAATTTTCCGTTATATTTGTGTGTTTGCTTTCATATTGTCAGTTGTTTTACTATCTCTGTAGGTAGCAGAAGCAGGGTCAGAGACAGAAAAGTTAATTGAAAGCTTTAGATGAAAGCTGTAGATTGTTAGCAATTAATTAGAGAAAAATTTAATGGAGGACTGGAATGATCCTGAAGGAGAATGATGACTGGTGAATCTTGGTGGGTGTAGGGTGGGGGGAAGAGAAGTGATTGTTACACTGGAAGGGAGTTCATGGAAATCCACTGAACAGCTATGTGTTTCTTTAGTAAAATTCCCTGCATATTTCTTTATAACTGAGCCTCCAAAGCAAAGAATCGTTAAATTACTCTTGAAGCCTTGAAAAAAGAAGAGGAGTGTGGGTTCAGGATAGGAAAGGGAGAGTAAGAATGGGTTAGGTAAAGGACAATGTGCTGTCAAGGAATATTCTGGGGTTCACATAAGTAGGAAAAATAATAGCTAATACCTACTAAGAACTTACTCAATGGCAAGCAGGAATAACAAGAAAGAATTCAGTGTTGTACTAAAAACTAAGATATTGGACTACTTATATCTTTGCAACTGGAGTGTTGTATAAAAGTTGATTCATGTTTTATTTATATGACACATTTTTAATCCAGTCTGATTTCTCTACCTCTACCATCAGTAGTTCATGTTTGCTTAGGAAATGCAAATTAATCTTAATAATCAGCTTTCCTAACTAAAGTAATCTTAGGATGAAAAACCTGTAAATAAAATACATTGTTCTAAAACAAAGTATAAATTTTGGATGATTAGCTCCAAGAATTTGTGTAACTGAGAAGGTCTAAGCCATGTTAGGCTTAGACTAGCACTACTTGCAGCAGAGTTGACTTTAAACTCATTTCTTGAGAACCCATTTTAAAGAGATCTTATACCATGTGAGACCTGCATTATCCAGGATTGATGCAATAACTTGACATTCCAATACACTTTATTCATTTCTACAAACATGTTTATTGTTTACTCTTTGTAAGATAAACTAATGAAATATTTTGTGGAATCCACCGAAGAATGACAAAGTCTTGGCTGCCAAGAAACTTAGATCTGTCCCATCAAGCCCCATAGAAATATGGCAAGTGGTTTTCTCCAGTGACCCTTCCTATAACATATTTCCTATGATAGTAGAATTTTCAGATGAAAACAGCCAGAAAGTAATAGTTTTTTGAAAGGCAAAATCAGGATCCATAAAGATGGACAGGCTGGAATGATGGACTGGATTTAAGAACATATATTTTAAGTCAGACACAAATATAGGATTAGGATAAAGAGGTAGAATATAACACAAGCATGTGTAAAAAAATGTTTTGAGAATATATATATGTGTTTGAAGTGTGACTGTCAGCTATATTGTATTAACTGAAAAGGTTTAAAAAGGAAGATCCAGGGACACCTGGGTGGCTTAGCCGGTTAAGTGTCTGCCTTGGGCCCAGGTCATGATCCTGAGGTCCTGGAATTGAGCCCCAGTTGGTTTCCCTGCTCAGCGGGGAGTCTGCTTCTCCCTCTGCCCCTTCCCCGCTCATGTGTGTGTGCATGCACGTGCTCTCTCTCAAATGAATAAAAATCTTTTTAAAAAATAAAAAGGAAGATCCAAACATATTATAGTCATTTCTGAGTACCACTCTTCAAAAATGATTTAGGGAACTAAAGCAGTTTGAGAAGAGAAAGAACTGTATGGTTGAAGGCTCTTGAAGCTGTTATAACTAAGGATTAGTAATCCCAGGAAATAGCATTTTAGGTATCTGAAGAGGTATTATGTGAAAGAGGAATTAATATAACCTGTTTTTTTAACAGCCTCAGAGAAGAGATAAGGTCACTGAGTATGTTAGAGGTGTGCAGATTTCACCTTGATAGAAGAGTTTCCTGGGGCACCTGGCTGGCTCAGTTGGAGAGCGTTTGACTCTCGATCTTGGGGTGGTGAGTTTGAGCCCCACATTGGGTGTAGACATTACTTAAAAGTAAAATCTTAAAAAAAAAAAAAACATTTTGTAACAATAATTTCCAAATTGCATGGAATTCCCAAGAAAGCATGTTCTCCAGCATGGGCAGTTTCTCAGGTGGAACTGGGGGGGTGCATACCAATTAACCACATTTTGGAGTCTTTTTTTTTTTTTTTTTTTTTTGGTAAAGATTTTATTTATTCATGAGAGACAGAGAGAGAGAGACAGAGAGGCAGAGACACAGGCAGAGAGAGAAGCAGGCTCCATGCAGGGAGCCTGAGTTGGGACTTGATCCAAGGTCTCCAGGATCATGCCCTGGGCTGAACTTGATGCTAAACCGCTGAGCCACCCAGGCTGCCCCATTTTGGAGTCTTGATGGTTGGAGAAACTGATTATTCCTTCCAATCTTGAAATGCTATGACTAAATGTCATTGTGGGGATTCTTCCCTCTTTTGGTATCTCCTCCTTTTGGAAACACAGTCACAGTTTCTGTGCTTGACCTATGTGTTTGAAATCTTTTAGGGCCTATGCTGTATCAAGATCTATAGATTTTTCAAATTACCTTCATCCTCTTAATTACCTGAGGCAATTCCAAGATTTTTTTTAATCTCCAAATTTCATTTTAGGGAATTATTTTTTTCTTCTTCTTCAGTCAGCAGTTCAAAAAAGTACTGTTTAAAGCATGGCTGGGGTGCATGGCTGGCTTAGTTGGTGGAGCATGCAACTCTTGATCTTAGAGTTGTGAGTTTGAGCCCCATGTTGAGTGTAGAGATTACTTTTAAGTAAAGATTTTAATCTTTACAAAAATGCTTAAAGTAACAAAAGTTAAACTGCATTTATTAGTGGGTGCAGGTGGCATGGCCTTTAACAACTAGTCTCTTTAGGGTAAACAATTAAAAATAAGATATGGTGATTGTGTTCTCTTGACTAGAAGTTGGCAGGCTATTTCAGTGAAAGGTCAGATAATAAATATTTTAGTCTTGCCAACCATACAATCTGTTAGGACTACTCTTGCATTGTAGCATAAAAGCAACCATATAGGAATGAGCATGACTGTGTTCCAGTAAACTATATACAAAAACAGGTGGTGGGTTAGATTTGGCTCGTGGATTATACTTTGTTGGCCCCTTCTCTTGATAGTTAGGAATTTAACTACCACATGATTTGCTACCACATGATTTGCTTGTATCCAGACTTATACCCTTTTAGGGTATAACCAAGATGTACCTCCAAAACAAAACTTGGCACATTGATTAAAACAGAGGGAAAAAAAAAAGAGTTTATTCTAAGCATTGCAACCTGCAAGCCAGAGATCTCAAGGCTGCAGGAGCAATGAGTTCTGAATTGCTCACAGACTATAAGTAAGGGTTTTTTGTTTGTTTTTGTTTTTTTAAAGATTTTTATTTATCCATTCATGAGAGAGAGAGAGAAGCAGAGACATTAGGCAGCGGGAGAAGCAGGCTCCCTGTGGGGAGCCTGATGTGGGACTCTATCTGGGGCACCCAGGGTCAGGCCCTGAGCCAAAGGCAGATGCTCAACCACTGAGTCACCCAGGCATCCTACAGACTAAGGGTGTTTTATGGCACAAATATGAAAGTTTGTTTTTTTTTTTCCAACTGATTTGTTGCTTTGGCGGTCCTCTTTCTTATTTGGATCAGGGTAGCTAAGTCAGGGAAACAAGTAAGTCCAGAGGTGGTGTGAACAGATTTGGCATTTAGAGGTTGTCCGGTGTTCTCTGCTGGTTTCTGAGAACTATAAATTCTTGTAAGGTTTCTTTTGTGCACCCACGTTGACTGTCTCCATATTTATCCTTGACATAAGTGACTCCATTTTAGTTGCTTCTACAAGTAACTTTTTTTATGTTTGCCCCCAAGTTGGACACAGAAGGTATGGTAATAGTTTTTAACTTCCTTTAGGAAATGGAAGCAGTTTTCAGACCTTGGCTGTACAAAGGCCATATTTCTCCAAGGATCAATGAGCTGTTATATATCATGTAATGAGTAAATAAAAATTATACTTTTTGGGATCCCTGGGTGGCGCAGCGGTTTGGCGCCTGCCTTTGGCCCAGGGCGCGATCCTGGAGACCCGGGATCGAATACCACATCGGGCTCCGGGTGCATGGAGCCTGCTTCTCCCTCTGCCTGTGTCTCTGCCTCTCTCTCTCTCTGTGACTATCATAAATAAATAAAAATTAAAAAAAAATTATACTTTTTATGAATACAAAGCCAAATATTTCCTATTTAGCAATAATAGGAACCTCTTGAGTTGTTGGCTTAGATCCCTGTCACCAAAGACTGATTAACAAGAGAAAAACAAGTTTAATTAACATATATATAGTTAATGTAATATAAGGGAAACACCAAGGGAAAAATGAGTAACTTTCAGAGTGAGTTTAGAATTCCTGCTTAAATACCATCTTCAGCTAGACTCAAAAGAAAGATGTAGGGGAGGCCAGTTATGGGGAGATTACATGGTAAACCTGATAAACAAGAGTAAAGTTGTTATGCAGATTTAATTACTTGCTTTTCATTGAGAAGGGTCTGGAGTATTCAGGGATTAACCTTCGTCCTTCCAGGTAGAGGGGAGGAGGGGCACCTTTGAATTTATTTTTTGCTTTAAGGCAAATGGGGGGGTGTGGTGGTGTGGAGCAGAAAACTTTTGTCTCTGCTTCTTGTCAGTTAAGCTCAAAATAATTTTTATCCCACGCCTGGGTGGCTCAGGGGTTGAACATCTGCCTTCTGCTCAGGGTGAGATCCTGCAGTCCCGGAATCGAGTCCCACATTGGGCTCTGTGCATGGAGCCTGCTTCTCCCTCTCCCTCTGTCTCTGCCTCTTTCTCTCTTGTCTGTCATGAATAAATAAAATCTTTTAAAAAAATTAAAAAAAAATTTTTATGCCAAAGTGGCATATTTTGGGGGCAAATATTCTGCTACCCTTGATTATTTCAGCTTGAAGAATAGTTACTAAAGATACTAATATTGTTGGGGCAGGTTGCAGGTTTTTAAAAAATAATTTTTATTTTTATTATTTTTAAAAGATTATTTATTCATGAGAGACAGAGAGAGAGAGAGAGAGGCAGAGGCAGAGACATAGGCAGAGCTGAGCCACTGGGGCTTGCCCATATATTCAATTTAAAAAAAAAAGGAGAGCAGCTGGGGTGGCTCCACAGTTTAGCACCGCCTTCAGCTCAGGGCCTGGTCCTGGAGACCTGGGATCAGTCAAGTCCCACGTCGGGCTCCCTGCATGGAGCCTGCTTCTCCCTCTGCCTGTATCTGCCTTTCTCTCTCTCTCTCTCTGTCTCTCATGAATAAATAAATAAAATCTTTAAAAAATAAATAAATAAATTGAAGTATAGTTGACATCAAATTTTACATTGGTTTCAAATGTGCAACATAGGGATTCTACAGTTACATGCATTATGAAATGCTCACCGTAAGTAGTTGTCTGTCACAGTACAAAGTTATTACAGTATTTGTGTTCACTATGCTAAGATATCCTTGTTTAAAGGTAAATAATATTCCATATATACATATACACTCGCCACATTTAATACATCATCCTTTGATGGATGTTTAAGTAGCCTAATACTTTCACTGCCTAATATTGCAGTGAACATGGGAGGGCAGATAGCTATTCAGAATAGTGATTTTGTTTCCTTTGGACATATACCCAAAAGTGGAGTTGCTGGATCATACCGTATAAACTAGCCATGATTGAAAGAGGACCTAGGGACTTCCTGCAATTAGTAGGAATCATTCTGAAGATGAGGCAGCCATAGGCATAAATAGAGTTTAGTACAAAGCAGTGATTCTCAGACTTCTTTCCATACTAAAATCACTAGGGAAACTCCTTCCTCATTCAGATGTTAGGGTCCCACCCAGAGGCAGGTGTGTGAAAATCACACTGAGAAACACCAAATAAGAATAAGCACGTTAATTAAGTCCTCCAAATCTGAAAGAATGGTGTAGTGTGTAGTGCCATACATGCCAGCTAGCCTGTTCTACAGAACAGAAGCTGTTCTAAGACTAAGAAAACGTTTAGAGTGAGTTTGTTGTTTAGACCAGCCTTAAATACCAAGCACAGTAATAATAATAATTGTTTTTGTTGTTATTCATCTTAAGTATCAGTTATAATGCAGATGATTTAAACTTACTTTTTTTTAAGTAGGCTCCATGCCCTAGACCCCAAATGTGGGGCTTGAACTCACAACCCTGAGATCAAGACCTGAGCTGAAGTCAAGAGCCAGACACTTAACCAGTTGAACCATCTAGGCACCCCTAGACTAACTTTTTAATTTGCTTTGTTCCATTTATTTCTTTTCATAATGATTTATTTAGTTTTCATTATGACCTTCACTGACTAGGTCTTTATTCTGTGCTTTATTCTATTATTTTCATAGACTGTACCTGAGAGTGACTGTTTGTGGCTATATAACATAACCCTAAACAAAATCATCTATCTGGTGACAGCACCATAATTGTAGGGATTATTATCCTGTGTATGGCCTAATCTAAAATCCAGTTAAATGACAGCAAACAGCACATGTTCTCCCTGTGTGCTTTAATTCAGGCATTTATCCTGGATCATGTAGTCATTCAGTTGCTTTAAAGACAGGAAATTGGGCTATATGATTTCTATAGATCCCTGCCAATTCATGTATCATGTTTGTGATTATTGCACCTTACTTTGAAGCCTCCTGTGGGAGGTGACTATTCTTGGAATAGAATAGGACTACTTAAGATATGTGATTTCCTGGTTGTCTGAATATGAACTTTCATTAGCCCTTTTCCTATTTCCATACAATTATAGCCCACCAGAATTGATTACAGTATATTTTTAATATCTAGGAGGAGGTGATGAAGTTGACTGAGAAATGTCTTAATAATGCCATTGAGAGCCCAGGAGTAAATGCCAGGAGAGTTCCTCCTGACTTGAAGAGTAACATTTTGAAGGCTCAAGTAGAAGCAGTGCACAAGGTAAGCTGCCTTTAATGGGGATAGTCCTGATGAAGGAAAAAGAACAAGAGACTTCAGGCTGAGAGACCTGAAAACACATAAAGTACATGAGTGTTAAAGAAGAGTGATCTACTTAGTGATTGGAGATAGAGAATATCACCCAGACATGTGCTCAAGATGCCTTCCTGAGTCTAAGTACAAGGTAGATTAACAGGCAGCCATGGGATAAAAAGTTGAGAGTGAAGACCTTGGAGGGCCTAAGAAGTTTTTGGTTTGTTTTAAAGCCACATTCCTATAGGGCATAAGAAGTTGTGTGTTTTTTTTTCTTTTTAAGTCAAATTCCTATAGAAGTGAGTCCCTAATCTTTGCCACTTTTATAGCCAGAAAATCTAATGATTTTTAGGTTCCTATCAACACTAAGTCTGTGGTTTTAGGTCTTTCTTTACCAGTCTGCTATTCCCCACCAACCATCTGCCCTCAGTTTGGCAGAGTTGTGTGTCACGAGAGAGAGAGTTGCAAGATGAAGGAGTTGGCTGTGACATTGTGAAGGATGCATTGGGAAGGGACCAGCCCCCATGAAGTTTATGGCATCCATGTTCTCAAAGTCAGTTTGTCCTTGTGCTCCCTAACTTTCATTCTTAAACTCCAGACTGAAATCAGGACAGAAGCCCATCTGACCAAATATTGTTATCAACTAGAATTTCAGAATATCCTGTTGTTGAGAAGGTACACTTTCCATATCCTGCCCCAAGGCAAAAGCCTTAAAGAGAACCTGACAAAACTTGTGGAATATTGTTCATACTTTAGTTATCTATCCTCTCCCCCTAGTATAAACATAAAGCATAATACTTGCCTATAAATATAAAATATGGGGGACCCGAGTGGCTCAGTGGTTGAGCCTCTGCCTTTGGCTCAGGTTGTGATCCTTGAAATCCTGGGATCGGGTCCCACATCAGGCTTCTTGCAGGGAGCCTGCTTCTCCCTCTGCCTATGTCTCTCATCAATAAATAAATAAAATCTTTTTTTTTTTAAAAAGGTAAATATAAAATATGACAGTGCAGACTCTGGAATCAGACATCTTGAGTTTGAATCACATTTCTAATCTACCGCATACTAGTGTTGTGACTTAGCAAGTTAGATTCTTTGAGCCTCAGTTTAATTATGTTTAAGAAAGGATATTGGTGGTACCTACCTTAAGGTAGAATATAAGGATAAGATAATAAATGTAAAAGACATGAAGCAGTGAGTGCCTGGCACATAAAGAACATCTACTTAAGTGTTGAAATCCCCCATGTTGAAGCTACATGTTGTATTAGCAATGGTAGTAATTGTCACTATCTTACATTTCATTTACACTTTTGGATTTTTCTTGACTTGAAGAAGAGAAAAATAACTTGAATAGCCCTAAAATAAAAGAGATTTTATTTTATAATTCAAAACCTTCCCATGAAGAAAATCCAGGACCAGATGCCCTCATTGTTGAATCTGTTGAACTTTTAAGGAAGAAATAACAGTTCCACACTAACTCTTTCAGAAAATAGAAGAGGAGGGAATGCTTCCCACCTCATTTAATGATACTAATATTACCCCAGTACCGAAGCCAGAAAAAGATTTCATATGAAAAGAAACTATAGGGACGCCTGGGTGGCTCAGCGGTTGAGCGTCTGCCTTTGGCTCAGGACCTGATCCCAGGATCCGGAATCGAGTCCCACATTAGTCACCCTGTGAGGAGCCTGCTTCTCCCTCTGCCTGTGTTTCTGCTTCTCTCTCTCTCTCTCTCTCTCTGTGTCTCTCATGAATAAATAAATAAAATCTTTAAAAAAAGAAAAGGAAAGAAACTATAGACCAATCCCCCTCTTATACATAGACCCAAAAATCCTTAACAAAATAGACCAAGTAGCATATACCTTAGGAAAAAAGTTGGTTTATTATTGAAAAACCTCTATAGTTCACAATATGAAAAAGTAAATTGTTTCAACTTATATGGAAAAGGCATTTCACAGAAATCAATACCCATTTGTGATAAATGCTTATGGCAAACTAGAACTAGAATGGCACTTCTTCAGCATAATGAAAGGGCATCAATGAAAAAATCTACAGGTAGCATCACACTTCATGCTGAAAAACACATTCACTAAAATGGCCAGGATTAAAAACTGACCATCCCTGTGTTGGCTATGGTGGAGCTCTGCTGTGCACACTCCTGGTAAGGATATAAAATGTTATAAACACTTGAGGAAGAGTTTGACAATGTATTAAGCATGTACTTCCCACATGACCACACAGGTCCACTCTGAGGTATTTACCCAAGGGAAATGAAAACAGGCTCACACAGTACACAAATGTTCCTAGCAGTATTATTCGAAATAGCTAAAAACTAGAAACAAGCCAAATGTCCATCAGCAGGTAAACATAAACAAATTGTGGTATATCCATTCAGTGGAATGGTACTCAGCACATAAAAAGGAATGAATTAGTGTAGCACCATGGGTGAATCTCAAAAACTTCATGCTATTCTAAAGAAATAGACTCTAAAAAGATAGGTATTGTGATTCCGTTTATATGAAATTATAGAACATACAGCTCACTGTTTACCATGTGTAAAGGTTTTTGATGGGGTTGCATTGGCCATAAGGGAACATTATAGGGTAGTGAAAATGTTGCACATGTTGACTCTGGTGTTGGTTATGCACCTGTACATATTTTTCAGAATTCATCAAACTCCTTAAAACATGTGCACTTACTGTATGTAATGATGCCTCAATAAAGTTAGAGGAAAAAAACCTCTTCAGAAAAATATTTTAGAATCTCCTCCTAATAAATTCATTGTCTTTAGGGAAAAATAAAAAGCCGAATATACCACTTAACATCTCTTTCTTCTTCTCATCATGTAAATTCCAAAAATCCTGGCATTGAATCTTTTTGGGATTCTGATATATTTACTAACACACCATGGTGTCTTAAATGAGAGCTGTCTAGTAAAGGGTGTGAATTTGTGTACTACTGAAGTGGAAGTGTAGATTATTAATTTGGGTATGGGATGGGACCGTACTAGGTGTAGTACTGATACCTTCAGAGGTATGATAACCTCTGGAACTGAAGCAAAGTGATATTTCTCTTTTTACCAGAAGTAAATTTCTTGTTACTTTTAGTATCTTCAACAAATGCTTAATTTTTTTTATGATTTCATTTTCTTAGGTTACAAGAGAAGATAGCTTACTAAGTCATAAAAACTCCAATGTTCAGGATGCTGCTGCAAACAGGTACAGGTCTGGGTTAGATGGAATTAAGTTGCTGTTCTCTTCTTAACTTGTCTTTACTCCATTACATAGCTGTTTACTACCAAGTTTTAGATTATCTGGAGATACTTCTAATTAGTCTTCCTACATTCCCATCTTTTACTGAATCAAACTGCAGAGCTAAAGCAATCTTGAAAGATATTTTTAATCTTATTCATGGTGAAAAATATATGTTATTTCTCTTAACTCTGGTGCCATTTTGTTATCGTGGTGGTCTTAGAAACTTTTTCTTACTGTGGGCTCTGCCATTATTCGAGTAAAATTCTTTGCTTTTCTCTCCAAGTCCCTTCTGCTTGTCTTTTTCTTAATGAGTATCAGGCCATTTATTCGTTTTGCTAGGCTTTGATCCCCTGCTCTTTGCCAATTTGTATTGTTGTTCATCACTGTATATCCAGTGTTTTGTGCTTAGTCAGTGCTAAACATTGTTGAATGAATGAATGCTGTTACTTTTCCCGTTATTCAAAACGTATTCAATGAGGAATTTCCTGATTAATCATATTCAGTTCTAGATATTGTAGTCAAAATAGCCCTTAAGCATATAGCATGCTTTGTATATATGACTTTATAGTTAGTATTCAACAAATACACTAATTGGTGATCAGGATAAAACTGGAATTTTAATTAATTTCAGTAAATCAGTTGGCCCACAACATTTTAAATACTGTCATTATTAGAGCCTTTTAGAACTTGATAATTTTTTTTTTTTTTTTTTTTTTTTTTTTTTTGCCAGTTTGAGGATAATGGGGTTAGGACTGCCAAGTGTCATCGAACTCTTAAAGATGGAAAGAGCCTAAACTCCTTTTTTTTTTTTTTTTAAAGACTTTATTTATTCGTGAGAGACACACACAGAGAGAGAGAGAGGCAGAGACACAGGCAGAGGGAGAAGCAGGCTCCATGCAAGGAGCCCGATGCGGGATTCGATCCCCGGTCCCCAGGATCACACCCTGGGCTACAGGCGGCGCTAAACCGCTACACCACTGGGGCTGCCCAAGAACCTAAACTCTTAAAGCTGGAAAGAACCTAGAGTGTACTCCAACTTCTAGATTTGCTTTTCTAAATGGCTAATGATATTTTAAATGATCTATTTTCCTCCTACGATTTGAAATGTATTAAAATATCCTTGTTTAAACATTTTAAAAAAAGATTTTATGTATTCATTCATGAGAGACAGAAAGAGAGAGAGAGAGAGGCAGGCAGAGACACAGGCAGAGGGAGAAGCAGGCTCCATGCAGGGAGCCCAACATGGGATTCGATCCAGAGAGAGAGAGAGAGAGAGAGAGAGGCAGAGACACAGGCAGAGGCAGAGGGAGAAGCAGGATCCATGCAGGGAGCCCGACACAGGACTCG
Organism: Vulpes vulpes; assembly: GCF_048418805.1. Taxonomy (NCBI): domain Eukaryota; kingdom Metazoa; phylum Chordata; class Mammalia; order Carnivora; family Canidae; genus Vulpes; species Vulpes vulpes. The sequence continues at coordinate 10,033,598 of NC_132784.1, read as the reverse complement.
ATCCCGGGACTCCAGGATCACGCCCTGAGCCAAAGGCAGGCGCTAAACCCCTGAGCCACCCAGGGATCCCCTAAATTCTTGTTTAATCTTGGGTCTATTTCTGGACCTTTCCTTTTCTGTTAATCTTTTATGTTATCTGTTTTGTCCCCATGCCATACAACAACCCCCCCGCACACACACTTTTTAAAAGATTTTATTTATTTGAGAGAGAGCGAGAGCATGAACAGGGGGAGGAGCAAAGGAGAGGGAGAAGAAGATTTCTTGCTAGGCAGGAAGCCCAATGTGGGGCTGGATCCCAGGACCCCAGGATCATGACCCGAGCTGAAGGCTACCACTTAACTGAGCCACCCAGGCACCCCTACCCCCTTTTAAAAAAAGGAAATATTTCAAGCATAGACAAAACTGGAGATTATATATTGTCTGTGTACCAAATATTAAGCTTTGTAACATTTTTACATTTTGCTGTAGTAGATTTAGACCATTTTTCCTTTATCTTTTTTTATTGAGTTGTAATTCCCATACCATACTGTTTTCCCTTTATAAATATACAGTTCAGTGCTTTTTAGTACACTGACGAGATTTTGCACCATTACCACTAATTCCATAACATTTATATCACTTCTAAAAGAAGCACCACACCCATTGCAGTCTCTCCACATACTGCATTTGCCTACTCTGATCAATTCATATAAATGGAATCACATAATATATGGCCTTTTGTATCTGGCTTCTTTCATTTAACATAATATTTTCAAGGTTGATCTACATTGTATCATGCATTGGTACTTCACTCCTCTTTAGGGCCAAATAATATTCCATTGTATTAGATATACCAATTTTGTTTATCCATATATCAATTGATGGACGTTTGTGTGTTCCCACTTTTTGACTATTATGTTATGAATATTCATATATAAGAATTTTTGTAGACATGCTTTTAATTCTCTATATACCCAGGAGGGTTACTCCTGAGTCAGTCAATGTAGTAACTCTGTTTACCTTTTTGAAGAACTGTAAAACTGTCTTCCATAAACAGCTACATTTTCAATTCCCCCCAGTAATGTATGTGGGTACCAGTTTCGCCACATCCTTTCCAGTGCTCATTATTCTCCATCTTTAAAACTACAGCAAGGGGATCCCTGGGTGGCTCAGCAGTTTGGCGCCTGCCTTTGGCCCAGGGCGTGATCATGGAGTCCCGGAATTGAATCCTGCGTCGGGCTCCCAGCGTAGAGCCTGCTTCTCCCTCTGCCTGTGTCTCTGCCTCTCTCTCTCTCTCTCTGTCTATCATAAATAAATCTTTAAAAAAATATTTAAAAAATAAATAAATAAAACTACAGCCATCTTAGAGAGTATGAAGCGTATCTCATTTTGGTTTTGATTTTCATTTACCTGAGGACTAATGTTGAGTATCTTTTCTAGCTTGGAGAAATGGCTATTCAGATCATTTATTTTTGTAGTAACAGCTTTACTGAGATAAAATTTAAATACTGTGCAGTTCACCTGTTAAAGTATATAATTCACTGGTTTTTGTTCTGACATACCTGAATTTTATAAAATTATCCATGCTTCCTTCATTTTAACTACCAATACATAAGTCAGGCACAGTTCATTCATTGTTTTATTAATGAGCCGGTGTTTGTTCCAAATTAACATTGTACTTGTTCTTACTTACACATGTTGTGAGGATTTTTTAGGGTGTATACCTGAGTGAAATTGCTGGGTCATGACACATGCTGAGCAGAATGGCTGCAGAAGCTTTTCATCTCCTTTCTGTGTTTTGCAGCAGTGTAAACTCTACTAATTTTTTCTTGAAGGGCGGGAGAATTCATTATAAGACATATTTCATTCCTTTTAATGTGCACTTTGGCTTCTATTGAGTCCTTTCCTCTGAGCTGTTGCTTCTTCCTGAAGCACAAAGTTATTTTTTCTCTCTTTTCCATTTTACTGCTTATTGTTGAGGAAAAATGTTTACTGCATTTTCATTGCTAAGAATAGGTTAAAAAATTTTTTTTTGTTAGTGTTCAAGCTGGCTTTACATTCTGAAGACCTATATATGTCTTTTTTTCAGTTCTGGAAAATCATAAACCATTATCTTTTTGAATGTTGAGTATCAGTTGAAACAGCTCGAAGACTTCTCTATCATAAGTATTCCTTTTTAAAAGAAATTTATTTATTTGGCAGAGAGAGAAAGCCAGCACAAGCAGGGGGAGCTACAGAGGGAGAGGGAGAAGCAGGCTCCCCACTGAGGAGTTGCTGGATACGGGGCTCGATCTCAGAAACCTAAGATCATGACCCAAGCTAAAGGCAGATGATTTAATCAACGGAGCCACCCAGGCACCCCATAATTATTCCTTCTTGTTTTTCATCTGTCATTTTTTGCCCCATTGTTTGGATGAAACAGTCCGAGCTTCCACTTCACTAATTACGTCTGACTTTTCCAATCTAGGATTTATTTCTTTTTTTTTTTTTTTTTTCATTCTTCTTGTAGACTTCAGGACCTGCTCCTGTTTACACACTTTTTAGCAATATTAAGGAGGACTGGGATTTCCTCCTGCATATGTTATCTTGGTGGATGATAGTCTTTTGGCTCTAGATTTCCCTCCCTTTCCTTCCTTGTGTTGAAGCCTCTCTTATCTGATTCCTGCTGCCAGGCCTAGTAACAGATTATCTGGCATCCTCTCACCAGACTAGTCCTCTTGTAACATCTGGAGCACTTGAGGTGTTTCTGCCTTCTCCAGCATGGGGCTTCTCTCTGTGGTTTTCTGACTATTCTCTCATATCTCAGATATTCTGGTTAGTTTCTAATTCACTGAGTTTTCTCATTCATGTATTTAACAACAGCTTTTAAAAATCATTCAGTTGATCTACCCTTTTTGTGTATCTTTTTTTTTTAAGATAAATCTTTTCTGAACTTCAGTGAGATTATAGGAGGGAAGCAAGTAGTCTACCATTTTGATCCATCTGTGAATGAGTCCATTGTGGATATGAAGACTGTTAAACAGTGGGTGGAGGAGGGTCTCACAAAGGCATATAAATGCAACACTGCTGGCATGCTCCTCACAAATTGTTATTTCTTCTTCCTTTATGTGAATTCTTCTTCTTTCTGAAGTTCTTTCTTCAAATATGCTCCCTATGCTTGTATAGGTGCTCCATGATGTGAATTTGAATTTATCTTTTTCTTCCAGTGATATATTAAATGAGAATAATGTGCCTTTCCCTGAAGATTCTCTTGCTCTGATGCATACCACACCTGCAACAAATGGTTCTGTTCTTAAGGTAACAACACTTAATTTTGAAAGTTTCTCCAAAGACCATACTGGGTTGAGTCCTGTGGTATAATCACAGACATCTGATGATTTCTGACTGACACCAGAACTTAAGCTGTGAGAAAAGCATTGAGCCTCAGTTTTCTAGAGAGAATCCTATTGTCAAATCTCTCATGAGATTTGGGCTCATGATTTGGGCTACTTCTTCAGTTTTTCTGTCATTGGTCTTTTTGTTTTAGCTAGTCTTTGTATTTTGTTTTTTTGATGCTGGCTATGCCTCCCTAGTGTCTCAAAACAGACAGCACATAGTAGGCACTAAATATTGATTGCTTGAAATACCAGCACCCTGTCATTGTGTTACAGTATAACCAGCTCGTCATCGCAGTCCCTGCTTTTCTGTACCTTGTCACACCTTTACCAGTCCAGAAATCATAGAAACCCAGTACATTGCTCATTGATTGTTTTAATTTACAAGTTAAATGAAAAATTATCCTTGCAAATGAACATTTACCATTTTGCTCTTTACATAAATGCATTTATTGTAGAAATTTGCCAAATATTTCATAAAAAGAAAAAGTTAGGAATCACCTGTATTCCCGCTATTGAAAGATCATGTATAATTAAGATTTGGTGTATAATTTTTCAGACTTTTGGGTTTAAAAAAAATCCAACCTAAAATATCTCCAGTCAGGAGTTTCCTTTCTGCTAATTAAAATTCTAAAAAGAGATATTGACGATCGTTGATCATTAAAAATTAAGTGAAACCGAGATTTTTTTGGAACAGAGGTCATTTAATTCAGAGATTTATTGCATATTATAATATGTACTGGACACCATGGTAGTTTCAAAAATTCAAAAGTTAAACATAGCCTCTTTTTTAAAACTGCTTACATTCCACTGGGAGAGAGAATTTTAATACCTGTGGTAGTGATACATACACAGTTTGGGGGCCCTCAGGCCACAAGAGTGGGAGACGGTGGCGTGAGAGGAGGAGATGTGAGCAGTGAGGGAACAATTTTTTCCTACATGTGATTACATTAAGTTGAATCACATTAAGTTGAATGTTGAGACATAAATAGGAGAATGACCACAGCCTTAAGCCAGATAGATGGAAATAGGATTGTATAAATGAAGGGCCTTTTTTATTATGTGGACTACATCCTAGAAACTTATTTTATTTCCAGACCAGAGTTTTCTATTTTATTCTCTTTGAATTTTTCTGCCTACTTACTTTCTCTATCTCTTTCTGTCTTTTTCTCTCTCTTTCTCTGTAGTATAGAGCTCCATCATTCATTAGGTGATTCAAATACTAATTAAAAAGTATGAACATTTATGGGGAAGTTCATACTGTACTCTCTTTCAAACAGTGAAGTACCAGTACATCTGGATAAAGAAGTCTTTGGAATTTAGGCATCATCTTTACTCACTCTCTCCCGTCCTGAACCTTTTATCTCTTTCTTTTAGTCTAAGAGCTAAGAGCCAAAAAAATTTTAACCCTATGCAAGTTTTGTCTCCCCAAAAAGAGTAGCTTAATGAAAATTCACGTAACATTTTATTTTTTTTAAGGTTTTATTTATTTGAGAGAGAGAGAGCATGAGTAGGGCAAAGAGGCAGAGGGAGAAGTAGACTCCCCAATGAGCAAGAAGGCCAGTGCAGGGCTTGATTCCAGAACTGGGAAATCATGACCTGAGCCAAAGGTAGGTGCTTAACCAACTGAGCCACCCAGATGCTCCCACATTAAAACTTTATAGCTTTTTCAACTTTTTCAACTTCTGATTCTAATCTAGGTTCCCCTCCAAGCAAAATGGAATCAATATAATAACCATGATTTCTGAGTGTCCCTATTTGTTTGTCCACCAAACAAAGGCTGGGTCAGAATTGTAAGTTGAGAGGATATGGAAAAGATGTAGTTTGATGATTAGTCATTCAACAGCTATATATATTTTATTGTTCATAGGATGCTACAGATGAATTGGATGCATTACTTTTATCTCTAACTGAGAATCTGATGGACCACACAGTCACACCTCAGGTAAGTATGTTTTGAACAGCAAGGTGGAAAGGAATTTCTGTTTTGAAAAAACATTGTGCTACATTCCAATTTTTGCCATTTTAACCATGTAGTTAAACTGTTCATTTAATAAGAGATTGTATCTCAGCAACCACTTAGCTTACCTTTCTACTAAAATTTCACCAGTTTAAATTTATGTGTCACTGTACAGTAACCACATTTTACTACATGCCTATTTGTAATCTCAACACCATATTAAATAACATGAGAGGAAATATGTAGGGATAAACATAAAGAGTTAAAACAGTAAGGACATACAACATACGAATGGTTAGCATTGAACATATCAATCTTTATTGCAGTATAGGAGATACTGTGTTGGGTACTATGATCAAATTATAATACAAAAAAGAAACAATTCTTTCCCTCCAAGACTTACTATGTAGTTGAGATGAAAGGTATGCAAATAACTCATTCAGTATGTTATGAGTAATATGATAAGAATTGCTATGGGAACTAGATGTCATTCTGAAGGCTTAGAAGTACAGATGGTCCTTTTCTCTGGAGCTGGATGTTTGCTTAGATCCTTAGTTCTTACATTTGGGTGTGTATCAGAATCCCCTGGAGGGTGTATTAAAACATAAATTGCAGGGCTCCACCCTCAGAGTTTCTGATTTGGTGTGTGGGGATTAGGACCTGCAAAGTCACATTTCTAGCATGTTCCAGGTAATGCAGATGTGGTCTGGGAACCACCCTTTGGGAACCACCAGCTTAGATCAATAAACAGAGACTCTATCAAAGAATAAGAATTAATCACAAGTCTAGAGAAGTGAGCAAGCAGAAGACAAAGGGATAATGTCAGTGCTGAGCCATGATGATCCTTTATGAGAACAAAGAAGTAACTTGAAAGATTAATGCAAGATGGCCTAAAGCCAGAGCAGGACTCCCTGGGGCCGAGCTCAGGATCGTGTTCTGTGTGCTCTCTCACAAGTGGATTCGGTGATGAAAATCAAATTTATTAAACAACTTTATGTCACTGATGTTTTCCCTTCCCTGCAAATTTAGAATGCTTTTTTTGTTTTAAATCAAAATTTAGAATTTCATGCATTTTAGAGTCTACATATGGGCTCCCTGTTCTGTTACACTGACAGATTTCTCTGTTATTAGAACTGTAACACTCTTCTAAGAACTTTAGCTTTTTAATTGATTTTGATCCAGAATATGGCCAGACAAGCATCATTATGTAGCTGTTTTGTTACTCTACTGGTGAATTGTTTCAGAAGATTTTTAGAATGACTTTTTCTAGTTCCACCCCTCCAAATTCCTTTGGATTTTTATTCGTAAATACATTAAATTCATAAGTAAATTAACTGATATATTTATGATAATTTGTGTTCTTAGCTAAGAATATAATATTTTTCTCACTCAAGACTTCTTGTATCTCTTATTAAACTTTGTCATTATAGTTCCCCCAACATATGTTCTGTCCTTTCTATTTTTATTATTTTCAGATCCTTCCTGAAATGAAAACATTGCTATTGTTAATGAGATCTTTTTTTTCTGTTATATTCTAAACTGGCTTTAAGAAGGCTATTGTATTCTGAAAAAAATTCAACAAACCTTTCATCAATTAAAACAGTACAGCTGGGATCCCTGGGTGGCTCAGCGGTTTGGCGCCTGCCTTTGGCCCAGGGCGCAATCTCCGAGTCTTGGGATCGAGTCCCGCGTCGGGCTCCTGGCATGGAGACTGCTTCTCCCTCTGCCTGTGTCTCTGCCTCTCTCTCTCTCTCTCTATGTCTATCATGAATAAATATATAAAATCTTAAAAAAAAATAAAACAGTAAAGCTGTAAAAAATTTTATATTTAAATAAAGTATGCATTTTCTTGAGGGAAGGACTTTTATTATCATATTTTTATGTTTATCTCCATTACAGTTACCATTCTGAAGAAGTGTCCAAATGATAAAGTTCCATCTTCCCTGAGAGGAACAAAGAGAGAACCTAAAATCTGTAGCAGAAATATATATTACTAAGGCTAGGAAGAAGTTGTGGAAAGCACTAAGATTCCTATCAGTTTGGGAATTGGTAAATATGTAAAATAAACTTGTGACAAGAAGATATCTCTAAGACCAATAGGATAGTATCCATTTTTTTTTTTAAGTCAGATGCTCAAATTAATTACACCTCATAGTCCATGGCAGACTATCTTCCTAGGTCCATGCAAGGCTTCTCTTTTGCTTATCTTATTTTCCTTTATCCTCCATTCCTCACTTCCATTTTCCATTTTCGCTAAGGTACTCATTCTAAAGTATTTGCTATATGTCCTTCCAGGCACCTTTCACATATTTATTTAGATAAACATCTGTGAAAAACAGTATGAAGTTTCCTCAAAAAATTAAAAATGGAATTACTATCTGATCCAGTAATTCCATTAAAGAAAACGAAAACACTAATTCAAAAAGACCTATGCATCCCTATGTTTATTGCAGCATTATTCATAATAGCAAAGAAATGGAAGGAACTCAAATATCAATTGATAGATGAATGGATAAAGAAAATGTGGGCTGTTTGTGTGTAATGGAATTAATATTAATATTAATTAGCTATAAAAAAGAATGAGATCTTCCCATTTGCAATAACATGGATGGAGCTAGAGGGTATAATGTTAAATGAAATAACGCAGACAGAAAAAGACAAATACAAAAAAAAAAAAAAAAAAAAAAAAGAAAAAGACAAATACCATGATTTCTCTCATGTGGAATTTAAGAAACAAAAAAGAACAAGGGAAATAAAGAGACAAACAATAAAACAGACCTAAATACAGAGAACAAACTGGTGATCACCAGAGGGGAGTTGGGTGGGTGGATTGATGAAATAAATGAAGAGGGTAAGGAGTATACTTATCATGATGCACACCTGAGAAACATAGAATTGTTGACTCGTACAATTGAAACTAATATAACGTCGAAAAAAAGTCTTCATATTTCTTTTACGGTAGAGAGTTGGTTAGATACCCACAAATGGGATTGCTGGGTTGCATGCTTATATGAATACTAGGTATTGCTCACTGCCTCCAGAATGGTTTTCACAGTTTATAAGTCCTATGAGCAGTTTCTCCTTAACCTGCGCTTTATCTGACTTTCTAATATTTTTTTGTCTTTGTGGGTTTGTCTCATTGTTTCAGTTCACATGAGTTAAATGGTATTATTTCTTCCATTATTTTAATGCTGCCTTAGGTTTCCTCTTTGGTTGAGTCACCTGTATGTATCTTTTACTCATTTTTCTATCAGGTTTCCTGCCTTTTTTCTTGATTTCAGGAATTCCTTGTATAGTCTAGATACAAATTCCATGTCAGTCTTAGGTATTAAAAATACTTTCTGCTATTCTGTATTTTAGCACATCTGAGGCATTTTTATGACTGTCATTTGTGACAAGTAGCAAGGACATTGAGACAACCTATGTCTGTCACTGTGGAGGTGGATGAGTAAAACAGGTGTATATCTTTCACTGAACAGAAACCTATTCTGATGTCATGCATTCTTCATTTTTTCTTGTTGTAGTTGGGGTTTAGGGTTTGAAAAAATCCTTCCTCATCTGCCATCCCATCTCCTGAGGTCATAAGAGATACTGTTTTCTGTTGATTTCTATTAGCTTTAATTTTATTTTACCTGTAACCTTTAGATTTTAACAAATTTGAACAGTTTGAGGTTTGGGGGGGGGGATGTCAGTTGTGGTTTTAATATAACTCAAATTTGTATTTATCCATAAAAAGAGCCAATTTTACCAATATTCTAAAGAACTCATCCTTTCCCAGTTGATGTGTTACTAATCTTTCTGTTGTGTTCCAGTGGTGGGCTCTCTCTTTTTCTGCTGTCTGCTATTGTGTTTATTACCTTGGCTTTGTACTGATACCTAGTATATTCTTACTTAAAATTTCAGCATGTCAGGTTTCCCCCAAAATTCTGCTGGCAGTTTAATGGAGTTTATATTAAATTTGTAGATTATTTTGGAGAAAATTAGCATTTTTATGATATTTAATTTTCATGAATATGATACATGTTTCTATTTTTTCTCATCTAAATGTTCTCTGTAAGTCTTAGATTGTTAGGCTAAATCCTAAATACTTTATAGTTTTGTTATAGTTTTGTTGATATCATGAATGGTATTTAATTTTTTACTGTTGAACTCATAAGTTGATTTTGTGTCTAGCATACTTGCTGAATTCTTTCATTAATTAATCTGCTGATTCTCTTTAATATTCTGTCAATTTCTAGAGTGTGTTTTATATCTGTCTACAATTGATTAATTCAGTTCTCATCTATTGCTAAATCTGTCATTTTGTATATTTTGAAGATATGCTGTGAGATGCATATATATTAATGGTAATTATACTTTCTCTAACTCCTTTGAGTACTTTAAAGTATCCGTCCTTACCTCTTTTTTCTCTCTTAATTTCCCTTTTGGCTCCTATAAAATTGACACCTTAACTTTCTTTTAAGTTTATATTGCCTGGTATATAATTTCCTGTCCTTTTATTTCCAGCCTTTTTGTATCTGTGGGCTATAAGTGGACCTTTTGTGAACAATAGTTTGCTGGATCTTGTTTTTTAAATCTTCTTTGAGGATCTCCTCTGATGGAGTTTAATCCATTTATATTTACTCTAATTATGGTTATTATAGGACTTATTTCTGCCAAAACATTTTTTATTTACCTTTACCGCATATTCTTTCTCTCTCTCTCTGTCTCGTATTTCCTATGGTAAAAGTGCATTTTCTTAATATTGGTGGGAAAGTTATGTTGTATTTTTATTCTTCTGGTGCTTTCCTAACTTATTAATGAGACATGGACTTATGTAAATTTTTTCTTATCAGAATCTGAAACCATGAGTCTAAGGACAGACTAGTCTAAGTTTCTATAAAATAGGAGTTCTTTAGCGTATAATTCTATACATAGAAGTAAAATCTAGAAAATTAAACATTAAAAAGAATGTAACAAAGCCCCTATGTATCAGGAACAATGTGAGTGTTTTTATATGCATGCATGAAATTAGAGAATGACCTAAACAGATTTTTTTTTTCCTCTGTACTTTCTTTGTGCTGTTCATTTGGATTAGTCACAGTCCACTTTCAATATGCTACCAAGAAGGCTAAAATGTTAAACTGGATGCTGGGGTTGGAAGGTAGAGGAGTCCTATTATTAATGAACTGAAAATAGTAGGAGCATTCTTTTTTTTTTTTTTTTTAATTTTTTTATTTTTTTTATTTATTTTATGATAGTCACAGAGAGAGAAAGAGAGAGAGGCAGAGACATAGAGGGAGAAGCAGGCTCCATGCACCCGGAGCCCGATGTGGGATTCGATCCCGGGTCTCCAGGATCGTGCCCTGGGCCAAAGGCAGGCGCCAAACCGCTGCGCCACCCAGGGATCCCTAGTAGGAGCATTCTTAGACTAGAACATTTTTAAATTAAAGAGATTCTCGGGATCTCTGGGTGGCTCAGTGGTTTAGCACCTGCCTTCGTCCCAGGGCCTGATCCTGGAGTCCTGAGATTGAGTCCCACATCAGGCTCCCTGGATGGAGCCTGCTTCTCCCTCTGCCTGTGTATCTGCCTCTCTGTCTGTGTCTCTCATGAATAAATAAATAAAATCTTAAAAAAAAAAAAGATTCTCAGAATTATAGTTTCTTAAGTGGTGAGTATGGCATCTGTGTTGTAGAAACGGATCTTGGATTCAAAGTGTATGTCAGCGCAGGGGGAGCCATTGAAGACTGTCTCCCTCTATGATGCATTCCATAGTAGAAGAAAACATTATGAGAATGGTTATGAAAAGAAGTCTTCCCTAAAAGTAAACACATATATAAAATTTATTTTAGGTATCTTCAACATCCGTGATCACACCACGGTGGATTGTACCAGTAAGTTAATGATATTTACAATTTTTATTTTGGTTACCCTTTCAGAGTAAGGCCTAAAGGATTACCAGGCTCTTGTTTTTCCTTAAAAATGTGAGGGCATTCTCAAAGCCTTGTTATCTGAACTTAATGTCTTCAAACTAGTGATTTACCTTTCCTGTTTGTAAAGGCTTAAGGATGCTGACAAAAACAAAACTAAAAACCTGAGGTGAAGTATGGTGAAAAACAAACCAAAATAGCCATGATCATCAAAATCCTCTTACTTACTACCGTAATCATTAGGGAAGATGACTTGGAGCTGAACTGCTGATGCTCAGGCCTATGTTATCACTTCTGTTCAGACATGGTATTTGTCTCCCTCAGCAGAGTGGTGTCCTTTCCAATGGACTGGAAGGACTGTGCTTGGCAGAGAAGGAAGAACATGGTAACAGAGAAGTAGTCTCGCTGATTTCTCCCCCAGGACCATTCTTGGTGGATGCTGTGACCAGGTGAGGAAATTCTTTCTCCATTGCAGTTCTAAGGCATCTGTTCAGAAGAAAATATACTTACAGCAGTAATGTCAGTTCTTCTTTAACTGAATTTAACTGAAACTGGATAAATTTTTTCTCTATTATTTAGAATAGTGTTTTTTTGTTTTCCTGTCAGTAACAATTTTCTACAAAATTATAAAGTAGCCCTTTTTTTAAATCAAGTCTTCATAAATGTTAACTTTTTAACAGGCTTATCTTTAAAATTTTTATTCGTTTTAAAATTCATTTATGCCTTTCCCATGCTTTTATGCCTTTCCTTTCATGCTTTATGTCATGTTGTCCATCCATAATAAGGTGAAGAATCATAGATAAGAGTGAAGTAGGAGATTCCCAAGATGAGGGCTCTGAGACACCTTTTACCAACACCTGTTACGAGTTCATTTCAACATATTGCTTGCCACAAACAGAAGCTGGACTAAAAAACTCAAAAGACCTTTTGTTTGGCATGTAGTTCTTCAACTCTTCATTGTTAGGACCAAAACTGGGCCTGTTTTACAAAAGATGTACAGTTGCCTTCATTATCACCTCAGACTTCTTCCTGGTGATGTCTGTTTCTCACATCTTCCTGGTGTTGAGAGTATAGGTCAGTTGAAGTAGATGCTTTCCTAGTTAGAGAAGAAATTTCCTAATTAGTTGGAAAAGTTATTAAAGCCGATTAACTCAAAAGAAACTGATAGTTTCATTTTAAAGTTCCCATCTCCACAGTCTTCAAAGTAATATAATCACTTAGCAAACGTTTATTGAATGTCCGTAATGTACCAAGCATTGATTTTACTGGTTTGGCAGCACTGAAGATAGTAGTGAACAAAACAGGCGTGGGACTTGCCATAGAGAACTCACATGTAGTTGTCAAGTAGCACCATGTAGGTTATTTTTCTAACCATCTATATTCCTAGTAATTGACACTGTAAAAAAAGAAATTATGTGCAGAGGACCAGGTGATAATGCTTTGTAATTGAGTTTACACAATGCTTTGAAATTGAGTTCTTAGGACTTGTAAATTAAAAATTATTGATGAAAGAAGAGATCATCTACATTCCTTCCCGAAACAAAATAGTCATAGAGGAATTAATGAGATCAAAGAGGACAGGTAGTGTACCTGAAATTAATAAAATGTTAAATGTCAATCATACCTCAAAATAAAACAAAAAAAAAACAATAAAATGATCAGTGGAACAGAATAGGGTCTAGAAACAAACTCACACAAATATAGCTACTTGATTTGTGAAGAAAAGGATGATGGAGTGCTTGTGAATAGATAGCCTTTCAGTAAATCAGCTGAACAAAAAAATTTTTTTAAGATTATTTATTTATTTATTCATGAGAGAGACACAGAGAGAGGCAGAGACACAAGGAGAGGGAGAAGCAAGCTCCATGCAGGGAGCCTGACGTGGGACCCGATCCCGGGTCTCCAGGATCAGGCCCTGGGCTGAATGTGGCGCTAAACCGCTGAGCCACCTGTGCTCCCCATCAGCTAAACAAATTAAATAAATATCCATGTGGGAAAAGATTAATCTTGACCTAACCTCGGACCATACACAAAAATCCATTCTAGATGGGTTGGAGATCTAAATGTGAAACTTCAAATAACAAAGCTTTTAGAAGAAAATATAAGCAAATATCCTGGAGATCAGGAAAGATTTTTTTAAACAGGTCACAAAAAGCTTCCATCACAGTTATATATATATATATATATATATATATATATATATATATATATATATATATAAAACTTGGCTTCTGTCAAGAACTTCTGTTCATCAAAAGAAATAATCTCAAGATCTCAAGAAAGGAACCCAGAGAGTGAGAGAAAATACTTGCACTTCTTCCCTCTCTCTCTTTCTTTGATAACGGACTCATATCTAGAATATATAAAGAGCTCTTATAAATCTGTAAGAAAAAGACAGCTAAATAGAAAAATTGGTAAGACTCGAAAAGGCAGGGGTGGCACCTGGGTTGCTCAATGGTTGAGTGTCTGCCTTTGGCTCAGGTCATGATCCTGGGGTCCTGGAATCAAGTCCCACATCAGGTTCCCCGCGAGGAGCCTGCTTCTCCCTCTGCCTATGTTTCTGTCTCTCTCTCTGCATCTCTCATGAATAAATAAATAAAATCTTAAAAAAACAACAACAACGTGGAAAGGCAGTTCACAAGAAGACATCCAGATGGTCCGTAAGCATATGAAACAATGTGCAACTTAACTAGTCATTGAGGAATACAAATTCAAACCACCATGTGGTGACCACTGTATACTCCCAGAATGGCTGAAGTGGAAAAGACACATAGTATCAATTGTTGGTAAAGATATGGGGCAACTGGAACTCTATAAATTGGAATAACCATGCTGGAAATAGGTTTGGCAGTATCTCCTAAAGTTGAACATACCCAGTGACTCCGTGATTTTATTATTAAATACATACCAAGTAGAAATACAAATAATTGTCTATCAGAGGACATGTAGAAGAATGTTTACAGCAGGTATATTCATAATAGTCCAAGCTGAAAGCTTTCCAAAATCTCATTAATAGTCAACTACATAAATAGCAGTACAGATGAATCGTGTAAATGTAATTACGTTACAATAGTTTGCTATGTAATATATTTAGCATCTTAAAACAACACACATTTATAATCTCATTTTCTGTGGCTATAAAGTCTGGATACAGCTTTGCTGGGTCCTGCAACTACCACAAGCCCATTAGTTAGTGAATTTTGCCCATATATACAGTTTCCAAATGGCATTCTAGTCTGTCTTTCACTTTTAAGTATGAATAAGTGCTTCCCACATAAGTGTGAAGAGAGCCAAAGATTTTCAGATGTTTGAGGAAATACTGAAATAGGTAAACTGAAAAAGAAATAGGAAAGAAGGGAACATGAGCGTCAAAAACTTCACAAAATGATAATCTCATGAGAGGAGATGCTGCATCTATGCAACACTAACAGGAAATGTAAAAGAAAGGAAACAGAAAATGCAGTGTTCTTAGAAATTATTAACCATGTTAAAAATAAAAAAAATGCAGTGTTCTTAGAAATTATTAACCATGTTAAAAATAAAACCCAAAGAATGGGTGGAAGATTGAGGAAATCTCTCAAAAAGTAGAACAAAAAGATGAAAACTGAGATAGAAGAGATCCTTGGAGGATTGGTCCAGGTAGTCCAATATATCAATCATCAGAGATCTAGAAAGAACAGAGTAAATAAAAAATTGTTAAAGGAATTTAGATTTCTCAGAACAGAAGTACTTCAGTATTTCCTTTTAAGACTTTATTTATTTGAGTGAAAGAGAGAGAATGATCAAGGGGAAGGGCAGAGGGAGAGGAAGAAGCAGACTCTCTGCTGAGCAGAGAGCCCAGGACCCTGCTGAGATCATGACCTATGCCCAAGTCAGATGCTTAACCCACTGAGCCACCCAGGTGCCAGAAGTACTTGAGTTTTTAGATTAAATGGGCCTGAGTACCCAGCAAGGAAAGTAGACAACACTAAGGACCATCATGAAATTTCAGAAAGAGAGAGTGTAAGTCTTCAGAGAGAGGATAAAAAGAATACATGAAAGGATTGATAATCAGAATGACAGACTTCACTGAAAGAAAGAAGATAATAGAGCAATGCCTTCAGAATTCTGGAGTAAAATTATTTTTCCCCTAGTTTTTTTAAGATTTTATTTATTTATTCATGAGACACAGAGAGAGACACAGGTGATCATCCAAGAAGGAGGAAGACACAGGACCCAGGAAACAGGTGCAGGAACTGACCGGGAGAAAGGTGGAAGAAAGTCCTGAGGCAGCAGCTGCCTTGTTGTTTAGGAACAATTCTGTACAGATTTGAAGAGGGGAATATAAAGTTCCAGGAAGGATATTGCCAGGAAAAAACACAAACACATGGCCTACCCCACTTTTTAAAAAATTACATGACATAACTGAATGTACTTGGAAAGATCCATGCTTCTATCTGCAAACTTAAGTACAAATTAGAAATAAGTACAGAAAATGAAACAAACAGTCTCAACAAAAAAATGAAGCAGTTCTTCAGTCCAGGAGGAACAAATTATATAAGAAAAAATGTAATACACTTATATCAGTTGTGAAAATATTTACATAGTTAAAACAAACCCTAAATATTAATATGATGAAAATTGTTTGTTTAGCTATATTGAAAAGGTAGGAAGGAAAGATTGGGGGACTGATGAGTGGGCTCTAAGAATGGTAGTCCATGGCAAGAAGTTGTAGAAACAGGCCACTTGGACTTTTGCTAGTCGTGCATCACAATCACCTGGAGGGCTTATTAAAACAGCTTAAGAGAGCCTGGATGGTGTAGTTGGTTGAACATCCCGACTCTTGGTTTCAGCTTAGGTTGTGATTTCAGAATCATAAGACTAAGGCCTGTGTTGGGCTCCACGCTCAGTGCCCAGTGCAGTCTGCTTGAGATTCTCTCCCCCCCTCCCTCTCCCTCTGCCTCTCCACTAATGCTCTCTTTTTCTTTCTAAAGTAAATAAATAAATCATTAAAACAAACTGGGCCTCCTGTAAAGTGCCTAAGAATTTGCACTTATAACAAATTCCAGGGACTGTACTTAGAGAACCAGAGATACAGAAAAGTGAAGGAAAATGCCAGGAAAAAAATATTGAAAGTGTTTTGTCTCTGTATAGTAGAAATGGAGGGGGCTGGTACACATGACTGCTGTTTCAACAGTCAAGCTTGTTAGTATTTTCGACATGTTAAACTATATTCTTTGTAGTATATATTTTGACTGTTAAGTTTTAATGAAACTAAGGTAGATGACATGACGTCCTTGCCTCAGTTCATGCTCTTCAGCTATGGCAGAGACTTTCAGGTGCTCATGCAAAGCCCACATTGTTTTATTTTTCACATTAACTCTGACAGAGCAGATTAACTGGTGTGGGAACTCCCACAGCCATCTTGGGACTGTCTATGTAAAGTACAAAAGTATGTACCCACTTAACCTTGGTATTTCTTTTTTTTTTTTTTAACCTTGGTATTTCTTGAGCAAGTTTGCTGTCATGCTCTGCACAGTACTGTTCTTGCTATTCATAATAATAAGCCTGAATCATTAAGAAATGATTGTTTGGTATGTTTTATTCAGGGAAGTAGGGGAAATTGGTATCTTTAGATTTCAAGGTGACATATGCATCAGTTACCTAGAAAAGTCCCTTCTGTAAACATATCATTGCTAAATTAGGTGTTGCAACATAGTCATTTAGGTCAGTGATTTGCTTTCAATCTGCTCCATGTAGCACTGGTAGAGAAATGCATGGTGCTCCCACCCCTGTGGTTTCACGGAATAATAATCCCTCCTTTCTTTTTTCAGCTCTGTTCCAACTTTGGCAGGAGAAACTGTCTTGAAGCAGAAGTGTTTACTGACAACTGAGCTCTGAGGGATTGGCTCCTTCTCACCTATAACTGGAATGCCCAGCGCTCTGCAGCTGTCCTTCCTGAATCCATTTCTGCTGGAATTTGTCAGATTCAGGAGCTTGTCCTTACTTATGAGTAAAAAACCTCACCTCGATTTGACTTCAACTCAATGAAAAACATTTTCCGTCCAACTGGAAGGGTTTAATTACACTATATATTTGCCCAAATGAGGGTATCTGGTCTTTTACTTTCTGTGATTGTATTGAAGTTGTAAATTCCTGACACGGAATTATTTCCATGTGGTTTCCTTCAATCTCTTGTCTCCATCTAGTGGTTATAATTGTTCATAACCACCCATAAGCAGGCCATCTCTGGTAGTCGTAATAGCCTTAGGGTGAGTGTGCTTGATCTGAACACTTGTTAGAGAAGTTGCCCTTATCCATGCAATACTTGGAAATCAGAAGTTTAGGAAGTTAATGAGGACATCACATAGGTAGGTTGAGGCCTAATTGTTTACAATTATTACAGTACTAAAGAGAAGTTTAGAATACAGAAGATTTTCAAGTGTCTCATACTTTTGACTACTTACTACTGGCTATCTTAATACTCCTAAGTTGACCTCAAGGTAAGCTAAGCCTTGAAAAGAATATAGAGAAATCAATTGCACCTATCTTGTATCCTATTTTTTTCAGCCCTGCTTCCCCATAGGAAGCCGTCACATGTACCACACACATACTCTGTAACTTTTCAGACCAGACAGAGACAGCAGTGACTTCTCCACACTGGCACCAGTTTGGATATAGGCTCCGTTTCCTTTCAATATGAGCTGAATAAGTTTAGAACTTGTAAACTAAAGGAAACAAAACAAAATGAAAATACCAGGACAGAAAGAGGGAATCGGAGGTGGGGGGTTTGTTTCTTGAACACCTACCCCATCTGAAACTGTACTTAGCATACTGTAAGAACCTGGTATCTTACCTATGTTAGGTATTTTGTGCTAATTTTAAAAAGTCTGTAGAAGTTCCTTATCATTTCTGGTACAAAAAAAAAAAATTCTGGATGTTAAAGTAGCACATTTGCATATAGAAAATGAGTGTAAAAATAACCACTTGCAATCCTGATATCCAGAAAAACATTCTTATTTTAGCTTTAAAACTTCAGAATGCAGAAGGTAAACTACAATTGCTACTGGAAATGAGAATGAGGTGGAGACCATGTTGGCATCCTTGTTAATCCCAGTGATCAAGGATTGATGTCAAACTATACCTCCTGGGAGTTGATGTTTAGTTTTCTGCCCTGTATTATGTATATAATTGGGTGTTAATTTATATTGCTCAGCACAAGAGAACATCCAGCTTTGTGATCTTTAAAACATCATGGTTTGGACTGTCCTGGGTTCCCTATAGCATAATCATTTGCTCAGGCAAACACACACACTAGTGTCTGATTGGAAAGCTCAGGAATTTTAATCCCTGTTTCCCAGGGAGCTGTAGAGTTTGGAAACCACTTTTGCACAGAACAACTTCGCTAAAGGAAAGAAAGTTGGCACTTCTTGCTGGCTGCCTCCCCTTAGCCATTATGCTGAGCTTGTGAATTTCATTGGCAGAGCTTTTGCCAATTCTTTATTGTAAAACAAATTTTCTTGAAGCTGTAAGTGATACCTATACTTGACCAGGGGCCTGACTCGAAGCACGCTGGACTGACTGGACATCAAATTTTCAGTGTGCTGACAATGCTGGATGTACTGAAAGGTTAAAGTTGTGCATCTAACCACAAAGCCGCTAAGGCATTACTGCTAGCTTGGAAGACCTAAACGTCCTATCCTGTTTAGGAGGTAGCACCATACTTATTTTAAACTTTTTAAAATCTAAGAATAAGTTGTTGAAAATATTCCATAGCCTCTGTGTCTTTGGGTACCTATTATTCTTACTAGTTAGCATATTGATAAGTACTTTCTTAAAATTTACTTAAATCTCAGTCTAAAATGGGGAAATTTTGTCTTTTGGCCTGACACAAAGTGGTAAATATGGAGATTAATACTTTAATGATGAATTAGCCCTGACAGTTCAGATACCTGTCAAGTATAACTTCCCTGTCACTACTGCTGCTGATGCCTTCCCCAGAGTTGCTGTAACACTGATCTTGTTCCTGCTTTTCTGAGGGGAGAGGGGAGAGAATGGCGGGACTGCGGGGCTCAGGAAATCTGAATGTGTCTGAGAGGGAAGGGAAAAGTCTGTCTCTGTGATGAGAGAATATATATATGTGTGTGTGTATATATATATATATATATATATATATATATATATATATATATATATATATATATGAATCTGTAAAGAATGTGAGCAGGGTGAGATTTGAGATAAGATTGAAAAAGAGGGCAGGTTGATTACCTTGAAGTGGAAAGAGGGACAGCTCTGTTGGCCCTACCCTGGGGGGCCTTCAGGGCATAGTCCTCCCCTACAAAGGTTAAAACCCACCTGCACATCCGAATCATCTGATAAACTCACTAAAGCTCTGACCCACAGATGAGATGAAATAGCCCTACTGGCTGTTCAAAATGACAGCTAGTTGGGCAGGAAGTTTTTTTTCTATCTAGAATGAGGTTCCCAGGCACCTTAGTAAGTGTAGCTAAAAAGAAATATTGGCAACGTTTAAGTCAGAAGTAATGAGAACGGTTGCAAAGAGAGGAAGAACAATAGCTTATTTGAGGGCTCCAGCTAGGAAGCTGTGAGCATTCTTCTGTTTCAAAGTATTTGGAGGTGATTTATAGCTGAGATAACAGACCGGGATTGGCAACAAATAACAGAAGGCTGTTAGCCACAAGCTTAGCTAGTCTGTGGTTACTTTCTTCCCATATTTTCCAGTACCAGATTTGACTGTAGTAACTCATTAGGGTCAGCGATAATGGAACTTGTGACTGGGAGCAGATTTAGGCTGGCGCTGAGAGAGTGGCAGGGCTTCTTTTGTTGTTTTGCCACATCTCATGGGTCTGTGGGGGCTTGCAAGGAGTGGATTGTTGCTGCCCATCTCCTGGCTTACTGAGTGCTCCGTCCCAGGAACGCTTAGTACAGTGTCATGCAGTAGGCATCTGTGGCAGGCCTTGGGAGAGCAGAAAGGAGAGGAACCTGAAATCAGGCCATTTGACAGCACTGGTAGGGAAAGGGAGAGTTGGCATGGAGGTTTAAAATAAGATTATTAGGTTTCAGCTTTCTGCCCTCAACTCTTCTTCTGAACTTGTAAAATAATAAGTGAGATCCTATTTCTTACTATTGTCAGTAGTATCACCTTTGTATACACTGGAAGGGCTCATGGTTCTTGCCCTTCAAGAAACACTGCTGAACAAAGGAATGATTAGATTCCTTTGGTCTTGATAAGTTTAGACATACCTTTAACAGCTTTCCTAAAATGTTTATATTGTTTTAAGAAAAATTCTATTTAAAAATATTTCTTACAGCCTACTGTTTCTCTGCACCTGTATCTGCTTTTGCACAATCACAGATGATTTGTGGACAATTAAGGATGAAAGCCCTGGGTTGTTCCTTGCATCTTGACTGCTGGTTCTCTAATGCTTCCCAATTCTGGCTAAAACTGGTGCCCCTGTCTTCTCTTATATAAGCCTCAGAATGAAAACTCAGAGGAAATTCAAACTCAGAGACTTTGCTAGAACAGAATTATTTGGCAATCACTTACATAGAGAAAAATCTTCCATATTTTTCTATAAGTAAGGGTCTTGAGAAGCAAAGTTTTTGTCTTCTCATCTAGAGCAGAAATGAGCAAAGTTTCTCTGTGAGGAGCAGAGGTAGTTAATACTTCACTCAGCTGTGCGGCTGTAGCACAAAAGCAGCACTGATGATAGTATGTGCATGGGCTGCCTGTGCTCCACTGAAGTTTCATTTACAAAAACAGGTGCTGACTCCAGTTCCACACTTGGTGGCGTGGCAGCATGGCTCCCCGGAGTCACGCAAGTATTCCCATAGGTTCTTCGTAGCCTCTGGATGTTGACATCCTCATTTGCACATGGATAGGGTGCAGTCCTGGGTCTCCCGCTCGCTCGGAGAGTCTTTTGTGAGGCCTCCCCAGTTTGTAACCAATCTTGCCTTCAGCCTTCCAGTTGCTTAGAAGCCTGGAATCTTCTGCAGATTGAAGAATGTACATTTCCATATTATGTCCTTTTTTCCTGTCAGAAATGTAAACTCTCTGATTTTACAATGATCAGAAGACAGCTGGAAGCTTTTCTTATCTATCAGCCTTCAGGATGAGGAAGTTTGTTTGGATTATAGAAATTTGTCCTGAGCCGAAGTCTTCCTGTGTTAACATGTCGGCAGAGCAGTAATTATTTCCAGTTCTAAGATAGGATACAGGAGTCTCTTTATCACATTGCTTGGGACAATAATTCAGTCACTTCCCAGGATTTCTCTTTATCAGGGAGGTGTTTTAGCACAGTTCCCTTGATCTTTTTATTTTCATGAGTAAATGTTCTTTTCTCATATGATAGTTCAAAGGACCTCACTAACTATTTGTGTTTACTTTTTATATGTGTAAAGCTTTGCAGTAGCTCTTAGAGTGTAATTTATTTTTATATCAAGTGCACTATTTGTTGTGTTCCACAGTTTTATATGACTTGTATTAGAAGCACTGCATTGAACTGAGTTGTTTGTATACTGACATGAGAACCATAGATGTGACCACAAATAAAGCTTTTGTGAAACATTTATGTTCTTATGAGCTGTTTTCAGTTTATTGGAAGTGTAATACCTACATGCTGCCCGTTTTCTGTCCTCAATGCAATGGTTTAGATCAGAGCTGCTGTTGGAAGCCATGAACAGAAGCAACACCAGTTTTTAGTGTCCATTTTACTATGTATGGTACAAATTTGGGAGTAGAGGCATTTCCTTTTTTTTTTTTTTTTAAGATTTATTTATTTATTTATGAGAGAGAGAGAGCGAGGCAGAGACACAGGAGGAGGGAGAAGCAGGCTCCATGCCGGGAGCCCGACGTGGGACTCGATCCCGGGACTCCAGGATCGCGCCCTGGGCCAAAGGCAGGCGCTAAACCACTGAGCCACCCAGGGATCCCCAGTAGAGGCATTTCCAAAGTTTAAAGACCTCATTGGTCATTCGCAGCATATCCTGGAAGGCCCAGCGGTTGTTCCCAGGAGCAGTGTGGTCAAAACACAGCTCTACTACTCAATGCCAGGGGACCTTGAATAAATTACTTAACACACTTGCACCTCAGTTACTTTGTCTGGAATGGGATGGTACATTGTATGCTGTGCAGCGTCTGGCAGAGAGTAGTAGATGTCCCCCATCATACCGTCCTAGTGAAGAACACTGATACTGGCCAGAGTCCCACACACCACAGGAGCTCGGTGAGGTTTTTGAGAACAGTCTCTTTCCCGCTCCCCTACTCTCCCTTTCACCCAGAAGACAGGTAGCATTGGGGCTTGGAAACCAAGGAGGTGTTCCTCGGCTCTACTCTGATGGGCAGGGTGAGGCAGGAATGCTGGAAGCTCTCAAAGACATCTGGCATTAAGCAACCAAAACACTGTAAACAAAAGGACAAGATCGGGAGCTCTCTGAATGGAGAGGATGAGCAGAAGTGTGGACTCCTGGTACCAGCAGAAAAGCTCCGGCTACTCCCTGACGTTCACCCTACAGGCAGGGGGCACGGACTGGCCTTCAGGGTTGGAGAGGGCAGGACACTGAGAAGGCTGTGGATCCCCAGAGGAATGGTTAATGGGCTACCAAACCAATCACAGCTTTGGGAGAAGATACTATATGTCAGTTGTTAAAATCTGAAGAAAACTGAGAAAATTCAGGAAAGTAGACTATAGCTGAATAATTGCTCTCTAAGTGTTGGAGATTTTTTTTTAAAAAAATGTATGTTTATACTCCAAAAAATTTTTTTTCACATTATTTGTTCTTACAATATTAAATATTTTTAAAAATGAACCCAGCATGCCACCCAGAAAGGGCTTTTTTTTTTTTTTTTTTTTTAGCACCAAGAAAAGGCAAGGAGGGGCCGAAGGGGAGCTCAGGTCAGTAAGGCCCAAGAAAATGAGCTCAGTGTTGGTTTGGGGGCAGTGTGGTGGGCTTAGGGTGATTTGTCCAAGTAGACATGCTACCCAACTGGGCTTAAGTTCCAAGGTTCCATCCTGGAGGGGAGACCCAGAGGAGCACAGAGCAGCCTTCTCTCCACAGTGGGGTTGCTCATGTCCTCGTGGGCCCTGGTGGCCACTCCCCAGCTGTCCGTGGGGTACCCTTCATGCCTCAAAGTGCATCATGCAAAGATCAGTGCTAGTTTCATGCTCTCGAGCTACAAAATTAGGATGTTGGGGTGGGAAGTAGAATTTCAGGATGACCTAGCTCCTCAGTACCTAGATCAGAAAAGCGGTCCAGAAAGGGAAAGGCACTGGCCCTTGGTCACAGGGCCAGGAGTGGGAATTCCCTGCTCTCCTCTCACCCACTTCCCTCAGCACTGCTAGTCTTGGCTCATTAGGTCACGGTTCCCTCAGAGCATAGTCTCACTTTTTCTGTCCAGAATTCCCATGGGAGAAGCTTGCCCATTTCAAACCTCTGGCTCTGAGCAAAGTCTCCTCAGAAAGAAACCACAGCATGGATCTGGAGCGACCCACTCACCTCTGCCACCCTCTAGTGCTCCAGAGGCCATGGAACAGCCCCTTTCCTCTTCCCTGGGGGGCAGGCAGTAGCCCTACCTTGGATGGATCCGTCCACATCACCACCTGCTCCCAAATCCCACTGGTCCTGTCCCTTCAAGAGCTCTGAGTATCGTCTAGCTGTCAAACCAGCAGGATAGGTGTTCATGGGAAAGTTCTACCCGGGGGCTCTCACAGGGGTTCTCACAGGGGTTCTCAGGGCTCTCACATAGTTTGCCATTGACTACTTTTCTCTACAAAAATCTTTAACATTTAAAAGAAAGATTCATAAACGTTTTACATTAGATCCTCACACCTTATATCATAGTTATAAATTTGCTTTTTGGCCAACCTCTCCCCATTTCTCCCAACACCAGCCCTTGGCAACCACCATTCTACTACTCTCTTCTTGAGTTGGCCTTTTTTAGACTTTACGTATAAGTGATATAATTCAGTGTCTTTCCCTGCCGGACCTATGTCACTTAGCATAATGCCCTCAAGTTCCATTCATGCTGTCACAAATGGCAGGATTTCCTTCTTTCTCATGGGTGATATTCCACTGTCTATATGACACATTTTCTTTAGCCATTCATCCACTGATGAATTTAGGTTGTTTCCATTTCTTGGCTATTGTGAATAATATCACTGGTTCTTAATGTAGGTTAAAGACTGTCTTACACATCTGGACATGCAGGTAGTTTGTCTAGTTCCATGTGCTCATTGATCCCTTAGGGACCCTCACAGGAGCTGGGTTAATGATGGGAATATCTGGCCAGAAGAGATTTTTATTTGTTTTTTTGTTTTTTTGTTTTTTTGTTTTTTCAGAAGAGGTATTGATCACGGAGAGGGATGGAGAGAAGGAGGGGTTCTCCTAGGCTCCTCTCACACTGTCTGCTGCCCTGGTCAACAGCACAAGCTCAGCAGATGCTCGCTTGGCCAAGGCCTAAAGGCTTGCTGAGTACTCAACCTAGAATAGTCAAGAGCACAATACATTAGGCCAACTGTTGAATTATAAATAAAAGGATAAAAATATACCCTACTGGAGCCCCGTTCATTGGCCTTTCTGCCTTGGGCTTGTACATGGGGGTGAGACTAGTGCCCGCCTCATGGTGTGGTGAATGTTAAATGAGTTAATACCAGAATCCATCTGTGAGCTGATGCGTCTCCACCCCAAGTCCCAATCTCCAACCCAGATATCTGCCTGCATCCCCTCCTGGCTCCACATGGATGTTACGCAAGCAGCTCAGACTCAGCCTATCATAAGCCAGACTTAAAGTCTCCCAAAGCCCCCATCCCCACACATGCCCCAACGATGGCTTCTCGTGACCCAGGTCACAGTGAGTTGTTTACTTGCCCGTGATTCCTCTCTCTCCCCTCCCACGTCTGATCTAAAGTCCTGCCAGATCTGTCTCTGAGGTGCCTCCTCATTTTTGCTGCTACACCCCTTGACCCAAGTCAGCATCTGGCTTGAGCTCAGGCAATTGCCTGTGTTGGGTGAATTTATTTTCTAACTATAGCCAAAAATGAGGTCATGCTCCTCTGCCTTGAAACCATAATGGCTTCCCATTGCCCAGAACAAAAAATCCAAACTCCTTTGATGGCTTCCATGGCATGGTCTTTGGCTGTGCTGCTTCCATTCCTTTGGGTGACCTGCACTCCCTCTCACAACTGGGCCTGTCCTCCTTCTACTGGGAACTTGGTGGCCCCAGGCCTTGTGCCTTGAGGCTTCTTGTTTAGGGTTCAGGTTGCGTATTACTTCCTCCAGATGTTGCCCTGAGCACTCCAATATCATCCCCTCTCTACTGTCACCACCTTTGTGAGTTAACTGCCTTCCTGATAATATAAGCTTGTTCTTTGCTGCGTTGGGCGACCCAGCATGCTGCACGGCGTGCAGTTGGTGTTCAAGTGTTTGTTGAATGAAGGACACTGGGGACATGGCTGAGTCTGACCCTAAGACCATGCAGGATCACACCTCAGTGGCACAGACATTTCCTGCAACAGATGCTAGATAAATTTCAGACCATGGCCAACCAGATCATTGGAAGGATTGATGACATGAGTGGTCACATTGACGACCTGGAGAAAAACATTGCAGACCTCATGACACAGGCTGGGGTGGAAGAACTAGAAGGTAAAAACAAGATACCTGCCACACCGATGAGTTGAAGGTTGCTAATTTACACTAAAATCTGGAACACCGTTTTTACAAGCCAAGAGAAGAGTGAATGGCTTTCTGAAGCAACTAGTATGTGTAGACATATTTTCTGTTACAAAGTGTGTGTCTTTTTTAACACATATTATATAGTTTGTAGAGTGATTCCTCTCCCCCGCCCCCAACCTCCCCACCCAGTTTCTTGAACATGGTAACTTCACATCTTGGACTTTGGTCAGTTGTGCTGTTAAATATTAAACACTAAAACTCTGATGGTTCTTGCATAAAAGTGTCAAATTTTTTATTGTAAAAAAAAATTTGTTGAATGAATATTGAACTGATTAAGTACCCACCATGTTCACGGACCCCACCAGGGCCTTCATTTAGGTTTTCCCGTTTGCACCTTACCACAACTTCTGTGGTCTTACAAAAGCACCAGGAAGTCCGGCTGCCAGTGGGTGTTGGACCAGGAGTTGGCCCAGGCCTGACACTAATGCCTGAAATCAGCATATCCCAACCCTCAGGCACTTACACACAGGTCATCAATTGTCCTGGTTTTCCTGGGACTGAGAGGGTTCCTGGGACATGGAACACAGTGCTAAAACCAGGAAAGTCCCAGGCGCATCAGGACAATTTGTCGCTCACTGTATTAACAGGCCACAGTGTTGTCACATCGGTATGTTACTTAGAACTTACTCTAGCATTACTGTTTTTACGAACTTGCTTTTACACGGCCTTATCCTAAGACATAAATCACAGCTGTGACAGATGGTTATAGTTCGGCCAATGTGCAATAAAATGGGCACAATTATTAAAAGGACAAGTGGTTTGTCTGTTTGTCGTATAAAGCTGCCTTGCAGAGCGTCAAGGGTGAGCCTGGCCTGCTTCGGGAAACCCCGTCCACCTGTCCTTCCCCAGACCCACGATCTGTCTTCCTGCCTCTGAGCGGTTCCCAGGATGTGCTTGCCCGCTGGTAATAGGTCTGGGGGGTCGGTGCTCACTGGCCTCACCGTCGTGTGAAGTTATCTCCTTGGGTTCACAGCCTTCCCACGAGGCTGTTAGACTAAGAAACCAGTGAGTGGGCATCCTAGTAATGACATCTGGGTGCGTGTCGGGGGTGATGGTAAGCGTGTGCCTGGGCCATAGATGGCACACTTGTCACAGTCAGGATATGAACCCGGCTCTGCTGTGGCTACTATCCCGGCAGAGCCAGCGCAGGTTCAGCTCTCTATGAAGATCGGTTCCTCTGAGCTAATCCTGGCACCTCCGTCTGCTCCTTTCTCAGTCAGTGCTAAGGCCTTATGCCTCGGCCCCTTTCCCCTTTGCCTTGACACTTGCCTCGTCTGGGCGCTGCCTGCGGTCTAACCGGCCCTCTCCACCGGCTCCATCCTTGGGACAGGGTGGAAAACTCGGCCTCAGTGAAAGTCGCTCCAAACTAACCTATTTGCAATTCGGCATGAAAGAGGATGCACGGGGTTTTGCAGCATCCTCTGACTTCTGAGCGGGTCTGGGTTTAGGGTGAGGTGAGTAGGGTGCCTACAGCATACAATTAAGGAGGTGCTTACTCCTAGGATCACACAAGCACCCAGCAAACAAACCGAGCCAGGAAGTCCCTTCTTACATTTCCTGTCTTACCTCACTCACTTACCCCAGGTCAGCCCTGCTCCTCAGGGCTGGATGCTGGTCCTCAGATCTTAAGGTATCTGGGGGCGGGCTTGGGGTACGAGCTCCAAACGCCTGGGAATTGGGGTGCTCAGAGATGCTTGGAGGGCTGTCAGGACGGGGTGGGGGGGGCAGCGCCTCAGCAGGCTGTCCTGCCCCAACCAGGGAAATCCCTGCCACCACTGGGTTGTGATGTCCTCGGTGACCACAGGGCGGCGCTGCAGCACCACAGTCAAGAACTGGAACAACCCTAGCTGGTGTACCCCACCCCACATGCCTCTTCCCAGCCCCTTGCACGCTCCCAAACGTTAACACAGTCTACACATCCCTAAACAGCAGAGTTTAGACTTGCCAGCTTTTGAACTTCACATAAATAGGATCATACTGGATCTCTTTGGAGCTTCTTCAACTTTGAGTTCATCAGCTCATTCCACAATTATCGATTGAGCATCTACTCTGTACCAGACTCTCATCAGGCGTTCAGGACACAGCCGGGAGCCTCCTCTGCAACAGTCCTGCCTGCACAGAGACTCCACACCACCAATGCCCTCCCAACTGGTCCCTGAGGCCATGCTGACCCGACAAGGCCGACAGACTTGCCTCCAAATATTCTGGAGCTGCCTTCTTGGTTCTGCTCAGAGTTTGGGAGCTCCCTCTCCATTGCCCCAGATAAAAATATTATCAGAAAAGACCATTACAGACCAATATCCCTTATGAACATAGATGCAAAAATCCTCATCAAAATAATAATAAACTGAATCCAACAGCATATAAAAGGGTTATACATCATGACCAGGTGGGTTTTATCCCAGGAGTGCAAGGGGGTTCAACACCAAAAAGTCAATGTAATGCAACACATTTTTTTTTAAGATTTTATTTATTTATTCATGAGAGACGCAATGAGAGCCAGAGACATAGGCAGAGGGAGGAGAAGCAGGCTCCATGTGGAGAGCTCGATGTTGGACTCGATCTGGGGACTCCAGGATCACACCCTGAGCCAAAGGCAGATGCTCAACCACTGAGCCACTCAGGCACCCCAATGCAACACATTAATAGGATGAAAAGAAAAACCATGATCATCCCCATCAACACAGAAGAGCATTTGACAAAATCTAACACCCTCTCATGATAAAAACACACAGAAAACTAGAAGTTCAAGGAAATTGCTTCAATGTGATTAAGGCCATATAGGAAACAACAGCTAACACCGTACTGAATGGTAATGCATTGAACGAGTTCCTCAAGCAGTCAGGAACAAGCAAAGGATGTCCGTTTCACTACTGCTGTTCAACACATACTGAGAGGCCTAGCCTGAGAAGTTAGATAAGAAAAAGAAATGGGGGATCCCTGGGTGGCTCAATGGTTTAGCGCCTGCCTTCGGCCCAGGGCATAATCCTGGAGTCCTGGGATCGAGTCCCACATCAGGCTCCCTTCATGGAGCCTGCTTCTCCCTCTGTCTGTGTCTCTGCCTCTCTCTTTCTTTCTCTCTCTCTCTGTGTCTCTCATGAATAAATAAATAAAATCTTTAAAAAAAAAAGAAAAAAAAAAGAAAAAAGCCAATTGTCAAATTCATAAGGAATTTCAAGAGACCTTGAGTAGCCAAAGCAGTCTTGAAAAAAGATAAAATCATAGGATTCACACTTAACTGATTTTTAAAACTCACTACAAAGCTGCAATAATCAAAGAGTGTGGTACTGGCCTAATGTTAGACATGTAGACAAATCAAATAGAACTGATAGTCCAGAAATAAACCCATATATCTATGACCAATTGATTTTTTAAAGAATTTATTTATTTATTTATTTATTTATTTATTTATTTATTTAACAGAAAGACAGAAAGTACAGGCAGGGGGAGAAGCAGAGGGAGAGGGAGAAGCAGGCTCCCCACTGAGTAGGGAGCCTAAAGTGGGTCTCAATCCCAGGACCCCAGGATTATGAGCCAAAAGCAGACACTTAACCGACTGAGCCACAGGCACCCTAACCAATTGATATTTGATAAGGGTGCCAAGACCATCTAGTAGGGAAGGGCCAGTCTCTTAAATGATGCTGGGACAACTGAATTTCCACTTGCAAAAGAATGATGTTGAATCTATGCTTCACCATGTACAGAAAATTAACTCAAGTGGATCAATGGCCTAAATATAAGAACTAAACCATACAACTCCTAAAAGAAGGCTTAGGTATATATTTTCATGATTTTGGATTTTGCAGTGGAGTTTTTTTATTTTTTTAAACATTTCATTTATTTATTCATAGAGACACAGAGAGAGAGAGATGCAGAGACAGAGACAGAGGGAGAAGCAGGCTCCATGCAGGGAGCCCGATGTGGGACTCGATCCCGGCTCTCCGGGATCACACCCTGGACCGAAGGTGGCGCCAAACCCGCTGAGCCACCAGCGCTGCCCTGCAGTGGAGTTTTAGATGATTCCAAAAGCATGAGCAACAAAAAGGAAAATGGATAAATTAAACTTAATGAAAATGAAGAACTTTTGTGCGTCAAAGGATATTATCAACAGAGTGGAAAGAACCCAGAGAATGGGAGAAAATATTTGCATTCACATACCTAATTAGGAACTAATATCCAGAATGTATGAAGAACTAAAATTCAACAATAACAGGATGAACAACCCAATTAGAAAATGGGCAAAGACTTAAATAGACATTTCTCCAAAGACAACATACAAGTGTCCAATAAGCAGAGGAAGAGTTGCTCAATGTACTTAACATTAGGGAAGCATTCAAAACCACAGTAAGATACCATCTACTGGGATGGCTTTCACAAAAAAAAAAAAAAAAAAAAAAAAAAGTGTTGATAAGGATGTGGAGAAACTGGAAGCCTTATACATTGCTTGTGGGAATGTAAACTGCTACAGATATTGTGGGAAATAGTTTGGCAATACCTCAAAAAGCTAAAGAGAATTATCATATGATCCAGCAATTTCCCTTCTGGGTATATACTCAAAAAAATTGAGAACAAGGACTTGAAGAGATCCTGTGTGTCGCTGTTTGTTGCTGCATTTTCACAAATAGCTAAAAGGTGGACACAGCCCAAATGTCCATCAGCATATATGGATAGACAAATGCTGTCTATCCGTACGATGGACTATGTTATTCAGCCCCCAAAAAGGAGTGAAATTCTGATAGAAGCAACAGCATGGATGAACCTTGAAATAATGCTAAATGAAATAAGCCAGACACAAAAGGATACATATTCTATGAATCCACTTATCTGAAATATCTAGAATTGGTAAATTCATAGAGACAGGAAGTAGAATCAAGGTTCCTGGGTAACTGTGGAGAGAAGGGAATGGGGAGTTGTTGCTTCTGCCAAGTTTGTGTTTGGATAATGAAAGATTTGGGAAATGGATAGAATTGGTGATTGTACAACTGCATGAATATAATGAATGCCACTGAATTGTATATTTAAAAGTGTGAAAACTGGAAAATTTTGTTCTATATATTTTACCACAATTAAAAAAAGAAAAAGAATGGGTATATCGCCCTATTCAGGCCAATAACATGGAAGGAGAAATCATATAGGTTCTGGATGATGGATGATGTCATTAGTGACTGAACCAATGAGCTACAGGGTCCGTCCTCTTTTGGATTCATAGCTATGTAGGATAATAACTCTCTTCTTGTTAGAAAAAGGAAACACCAACACCCAAGACAATAACGCGCTTAAAAAATGCCAACTCTTTACTTGAGCTTAAAACAGGAATCTTCTGGGGTGCCTGGGTGGTGCAATTGGTTAAGCGTCCGACTCTTGGTTTCAGTTCAGGTAGTGATCTTAGGGTCGTGGGATTGAGCTTTGTACAGGGCTCTGAGCTTTGCCAGGAGTCTGCTTGAGATTCTCTCTCCCTCCGTCCCCACCTTTGTCTCTCTCTCTCAAAAAAAATAATAAATAAATAAAATAAAATAAAAATAAAAATAAGTCTTAAGAAAACAGAATATTTTCCAAAAGACCTGAAAGATGAGAGATGGAAATATTCAGACGAGTCAGACTGAGGGCTTAGCCCTACCTGAGAGATTAAGACAGTGGATGGTGGCGCACCGGGGTGGCTCAGTCAGTTGGGTGTCTGCCTTCGGCGCCCGACATGGTATCAGGGTCCTGGGATCCAGCCGCGAGCTGGGCTCCCTGCGCAGTGCGGAGCCTGCTTCTCCCTCTCCTGCTGCTGCTCCCACCAGCTCATGCTCTGTCCCTCTCTCGCTCTCTCGCTCTCTCTCTCCCTCTTAAATAAATACATAAAATCTTAAAAAACCCCATAGATGATAACACATCACCTTTCAAGTGGCTGCAACCAAAACAGCCCTCGCAGTCCATGGAAGCAAAGAACAACGGCAGAGATCCGTAGAGGTCGATTTGGAGGGCAGCCCCCCCCCCGCCCTTAGGGGAAGCAGAGGGGCCGCAGGATGGAGACAGCAAACTGGGGACCCGGAGGGCGGGCAAGCGGGGCCCCGGCTGCTCCTAGGGAGACCTCCTGGAGGGTGAAGCAAGAGCAGCTCTAGAGAAACGGAGTCTCTGCGGCTCGGTTCTTACCGGAAAACTTGAAAAAAGAAAGAGGGGAAAGGAACGCACGCGGACGGGCTGAAGGAGGTGAAGGGGCGGCCCCTCAGGAGGCTACTGCGCACGCTCCCCACGCGGGGACACGGCGCTGCCCGCAGGACAACCTGCGCCCCGAGGGGAGGGCAGGAAACCCGGGGGCTCCCTGGACTCCCCAGAAAGACGAACTTGCGCGCACAGTCCGCGCCAGCCCCCAGAGCCGCCGGGGGAAGCGGGCGGCCCCGGTGCCCCGGCCCTGCGGGGAGCCCCTCGGGGGGGAGCCGGGCGCACGCAGGGTCGGCGGAGGCCGGGGGCGCGGGCTCAGGGCGCCGGGCGGCGTCCACCTGCGCTCGGGGACCAAGCCAGCCCAGCGCCCGCCTCCTGCCCCGCCCCTCCTGCCCCTCCTGCCCCGCCCCGCCCCCTCTTGCCCGCCCCTCCTGCCCCGCCCCGCCCCCTCTTGCCCGCCCCCCTCCTGCCCCGCCCTTCCTGCCCCGCCCCTCCTGCCCCTCCCCTCCTGCCCCGGCCCGCCCCCTCCTGCCCCTCCCCTCCTGCCCCTCCCCGCCCCTTCTTGCCCGCCCCCTCTTGCCCGCCCCCGTCCTGCCCAGCCCCCCCCCCCGTCCCGCCCCTCCCCGTCGCGCCCACCCTCCCCCCAGGGCAGTGCTTGCTGGGCGCCGACCTGCAGCCCTTCCCGCCTGGGCTCCGTGGTCGGGCCGGCGGGCCTCCGGTTCCCGTGGAGGTGCGGGCCTCCACTCTCCCACGCTCCTGCCGGGGCTCTGCCCTGAGTCCAGCTGGCACATGGCAGCACAGTAGGAGGGACCCTGAGCGGCCAGAGGTGCAGAGGGTGTTCTTGGGGGGGACTGCGGGCTGCCCTGGCCTCCCACCCGCGCACACACACAGCGGCTCCCTGCGGGTCTCCGCGGCCTCCCGCACCGGCCTCGGCCGTGTCCACCCCGGGGGAGGGGGCAGCCGGGGCCCCGCGGCCCGCGGCCGAGCAGCCCTGGGGGGGTGTCCGGGAGGCCCTGGTCTCGGCCCGATGCACCGGCTCACCTGGTGCTCGGAGGCCGGCGCCTGGCTCGGCCCAACTGGCGGGCTCTGTGCGCCCCCGCAGAAGCTGCTGGGGCAGGACCTGCAGGGAGCCCGGGGCTTGGTGTGGCTCCGGGAGCAGCGCGCTGGCGGCCCAGAGCCCGCCGAGCTCCCCCGCGGCCCAGGGCAGTGCTGGCGGCCCAGAGCCCCCTGAGCTCCCCGCGGCCCAGGGCAGTGCTGGCGGCCCAGAGCCCCCTGAGCTCCCCGCGGCCCAGGGCAGTGCTGGCGGCCCAGAGCCCCCTGAGCTCCCCGCGGCCCAGGGCAGTGCTGGCGGCCCAGAGCCCCCTGAGCTCCCCGCGGCCCAGGGCAGTGCTGGCGGCCCAGAGCCCCCTGAGCTCCCCGCGGCCCGGGGCAGTGCTGGCGGCCCAGAGCCCGCTGAGCTCCCCGCGGCCCGGGGCAGTGCTGGCGGCCCAGAGCCCCCTGAGCTCCCCGCGGCCCAGGGCAGTGCTGGTGGCCCAGAGCCCACCGAGCTCCCCCGCGGCCCAGGGCAGTGCTGGCGGCCCAGAGCCCACCGAGCTCCCCCGCGGCCCAGGGCAGTGCTGGCGGCCCAGAGCCCACCGAGCTCCCCTGCGGCCCAGGGCAGTGCTGGCGGCCCAGAGCCCCCTGAGCTCCCCGCGGCCCAGGGCAGTGCTGGTGGCCCAGAGCCCACCGAGCTCCCCGCGGCCCAGGGCAGTGCTGGCGGCCCAGAGCCCGCTGAGCTCCCCGCGGCCCAGGGCAGTGCTGGCGGCCCAGAGCCCACCGAGCTCCCCCGCGGCCCAGGGCAGTGCTGGCGGCCCAGAGCCCGCTGAGCTCCCCGCGGCCCAGGGCAGTGCTGGCGGCCCAGAGCCCGCTGAGCCCCCGCGGCCCAGGGCAGTGCTGGCGGCCCAGAGCCCGCTGAGCCCCCCGGCCCAGGGCAGTGCTGGCGGCCCAGAGCCCGCTGAGCCCCCTGCCCAGGGCAGTGCTGGCGGCCCAGAGCCCGCTGAGCTCCCCGCGGCCCGGGGCAGTGCTGGCGGCCCAGAGCCTGCTGAGCCCCCCGGCCCAGGGCAGTGCTGGCGGCCCAGAGCCCCCTGAGCTCCCTGCGGCCCGGGGCAGTGCTAGCGGCCCAGAGCCCGCTGAGGCCCCCCCTGCCCCCCCCCATGGCCCTCCTGCTTAGGGTTAGATGCCAGGGAAGGGCCCCCGCTGGCGCTGCAGTTTGCGATGCTGCCCCGAGGCTGCCCTTCGCCCACCTCTGCCTGGGGCCTCGGGCCTGAACTTTGCCCTCCCGGTGCCACTCCCAGGTGTGGCCCTGCCCTGGCTGCGGAGGCCACCCTCTCGGTGGCTTGGCTCGGGGTGCTTCTCACCGCCTCTGTTCCCTCTCCCTGCGCCTCTCTTCTCTCCAGTCTGGCTTCTCACTTCTTACTCTTCAGACCAGCCAGGAATTGGCACAGATGCTCTCATTCACTCCTCAGTTTATTCTTTTGTTTGTTTGGTTGGGTTTTTTTTTTTTTTTTTTTTTTTTTTTTTGGTTTTGTTTTTTGCATTACGTCCTCCTGACCACAACTTATTTATTTTATGACTGAGAGTTTGTACATTCGGATCCCCTTCACCCATTTCACACAACCCCACCTGCCTCCCAACATCTGACAACTACCAATCTGTTCCCTGTATCTATGAGTTTGGTTTTGCCTTCTTATAGATTCCACATATAAGTGAGATCATACGGTATTTGTCTTTTCTCCGTCTGATTTATTTCACTTAGCACAACACCCTCTAGGTCCAGTTTATTCTCAAACTGACAATGTGCCAGGCCCCTCAGAGATCCAGGGATGACCAGCCATGGTTCAGCCCCAGAGGAGGTCTCTGCCCTGGAGGAAGGAGTCAGATGTAGAAATAGTTGGAGATCGTGTTAATGGAGCAGAGGAAGTGGGCAAGGGTATCAAGGAAAGCTTCCTGGAGGAGGTGGCGCTGAGGCTAACACCTAAAGGAAGAGAGGTAATTTGACCATGGGCCGCAGACCTTCACTGGTTCCCCGCAGGGTGTGCTGGGGTGAGGAGCTTGCTGACAGCATCAGCCGAATTAGCATTACCGTCAGAGATAACACCGCAGAGGAAGAGCTTTGAGGGCACCTCCTCCAGCTGCCTGGCCACCTGGATGATGTGCGGGTGATGCACCACCCCCAGCTGGTGCTTCCCCGAGCTTCTGCAGACAAACTGGAGTCTACCACCCGACCACCTTCCTTGGTCACACAGGGCCCTGCCCCTCTACCCCTCACCAGCTCAGTGATGAGGGCTGAGCCTACCTGGCTGTGAAGAAAGACTTCCTGACTCAAAATAGTTCTGCCAGAAGGTACCCTGAGGCTCTGAAGTTGCCCCTCGCAGGAGAGTTCCTCAGGTGAAGGTGTCCCACCTGCAGGGGCCCCTCAGGTAGGACGTGAACTCGCAGAGCAGGGCCCAGCTGTGGATGGCTCTGTCGGGCGGGTGCTCGGTGCGCTGTGAGCAGATGCTGTCCAGGGATTCTGGTTAGTGGAAGGGCCCTGGTCACTGTAGGGCAAGCGGGGCAGCCCTGTCTCTCTCACTTCACCCCCACCCCAATGCCAGGGACAGAAATCCTGAAAGGGGAGTGGGAAGCTCCCCAGACAGGGATGGAGGCAAGCTCTTCTAGGTGAAAAAGTCTCCCCAAAATGGCAGAAATCTTACTGCTTAGCATTTAGGCTCACTCCTCCTGCAAAGAGGTGAGGCCACCTACTGTGACTTTTCTTGCTAAGGTTGAATTGTGTCCCCTAAAAAGACCTGTTTGGGTCCCAACCCTGATTACCTGGAATTGTGACCTTCTTTGAAAAGTCCTCCTAGACTTAGGGTTGACCCAAATCCAACGACTGGGGTCCTTGCAAAGGAAAGGAGAGGGAGATTCAGACACAGAATTGCATACATGGAAAGAAGAGGGTCACGTGATGACGGAGGGAGAGACTGGGGAGATTGGGGTGATGTGCCTACAAGCCAAAGAAAGCCAACCAGAAGCCACCAGAAGCAAGGAGAGCACCAAGGAAAAGATTCTTCTCTAGAACCTACAGGGAAGCACAGCCATATGGACACCTTGACGTTGGACGTCTAGCCCCCAGATCTGTGAGAGAATAAATGTTTCAGGTCGTGGGTTTGGGGTACCTCGTTACGGCTGCCATAAGAAACTAATACACTTACATCCAGACTGAGCTACCTTGGGCTTGTGCCTCCATTCCTTGACCTGACGGCCAGGTTTGGGGTGTGTCTGTTGCTGATTCACATGGGGAGATAAGAAGGGGACCAGACCTGAAGTTTCCTTCTCTCTCTCAAGAATTATTTCTTGATCACCTGCCGGGCTCCAGGCTCGGTGGGGTGTAGGCATGAACGAAGGCATGGCCCAGCCTACCCACCAGCCTGAGGGAAGAGCGTGGGAAGGGCTTGGGAGGTTCGCGGCCCAGGCCACAGCCAGCCATGTGGGGTTCCTGTGAGCAGTGCAAGGGTGCTCTCATTCAGGGGGGAAGGATCCAGAGCAGCTGCAGGCTGAAAGTCACTGAGTCAGGGGGGAAGGATCCAGAGCAGCTGCAGGCTGAAAGTCAGGGTTGGGGGGCAGCCCCGGGCTGGTGGGGGTGCTTCCTGGGAAACTTGCCAGGCATTCCAGGCCCATTCAGGGACACCAGAGTTGAGCTGGCCCCCTGTGTCTCTGGCCATTAGTGCTCACAGTGGTGACCACCTTGGTTACCTTTCAAAGTTGACCCTAAAGACTCAGAGAGGTCAGTGGCTTTCATGGGGAATTTAAACCCAGGTCTCTGGCCCCTAACCTGAGCTCTTCTCCCCAGGAGACTGTGTTTTGTGCTTGGCTCGGGGATGGTGGAGATGAGTTCTGATAGCTGCGCCTGCGTGATTTCCAGGCGCCAAAGTGAATGGAGACAAACAGGTCAGTGTGTGCTGGAGAAGCTTTCCACCCCTGGATTCTTTCTGACTCTTGGAAAGTGCTGGTAATCATCAGGACCACTTCCTCCAGAGCCTAAACAGACCCTGATCGGGGGGCTCAGGGCAGTGTTCTTTGGGGTGAGGCTGACATCAGAGTGGCCTGTAGGATCTCGGGCTGCCAGGGTGGGCTTAGGGTCCAGGAAGTGATGGGGCCGAGGGGAAGACTCTCTGCTGCTCCGTTTGGGCTGCACTGGGTAGGGCTGGCTGTCTCAGGTCCAGCGCAGATGACTCCGTGGTCTTCCTGTAAGAGGAAAGAAGGCCTGGCCGGACACAGACCCAGGGCTTGGGGGTCTGGGTGGGGGCTGCTGTTACCCTCCACCCTCCATGAGGTGGTCCCTGCCAGGAGGCCCCTTTGCTTCCCGCACCAGGAGAGGTTTCCGAATTGTCCTCCTGCCTCACTGCTTGGGTCACATCTCGAACTCAGCCTGCCCTATGTCCCAGGTTGGTAGCAGATCTTTTTCATAAATGCCTCTACTTTCCCTTCCCCCTTTACTCACTGTCCCTAGAGTAATCTTACTTTGTCAAAATTCGAAATTACTTGCCTGAATATAAAACTCATATACGCTCATTGTAGGAAAATGATTAAGTATGGAAAAGTAGAAAGAAAGATAAAGCACCTGTACCACTTGGGTTTGTTTCCTTTTGGTCTTTTTTCTATAAGACCACAGAGAGAGAGAGAGGCAGAGACACAGGCAGAGGGAGAAGCAGGCTCCATGCAGGGAGCCCCACGTGGGACTCGATCCCGGGGACAGCGGGATTGTGCCCTGAGCCGAAAGCAGATGCTCAACGGCTGAGTCACCCAGGCGTCCCTTAACGTTGTTTTTGTCTTGCATTTCCCTCCTGCCCTCGCCCAACTTAGTATACTATTATATTTTCTTAGACTCTGAAAATTCTTTATAAAATATTTATTTTATAAAGTAAGTTATGAAATTTCTTTATAAAATATATAAAATCTTTTTAAGAGGGATCCCTGGGTGGCGCAGCGGTTTGGCGCCTGCCTTTGGCCCAGGGCGCGATCCTGGAGACCCGGGATCGAATCCCACGTCGGGCTCCCGGTGCATGGAGCCTGCTTCTCCCTCTGCCTGTGTTTCTGCTTCTCTCTCTCTCTCTGTGTGACTATCATAAATAAATAAAAAATAAATAAATAAAGTTAAAAAAAGTCTTTTTAAGAGACTGATTAAGATTCCAGTCTTTGTATGCATGAAGTATTTAACTAATCCCCAATTCTTGGGCATTTAGGTTCTTTCTAATTTTTTTTTCTCTGATAGAATGATCTTTTATTTTATTTTACTTTAGAGATTTTATTTATTTATTCATGAGAGACACACAGAGAGAGGCAGAGGGAGAAGCAGGCTCCCTGTGGGTAGCCTGATGTGGGACTCGATAGCATGATCCCTGAGATCATGCCCTGAGCCAAAAGGCAGACGCTCAATCACTGAACCACCTGAGTGCCCCTAGAATGATCTTTTAAAACATAAATCTGCTTAAACCCTTTGGCTGCTGCCATGGCCTTCTGGGTATTAAAATTCACCATTCAGCCCTCCAGGCTCGTTCCTCTCTCTCCTTACTCCCTCCCTCACCTCCTGGATCCTTCCCAAAGGAACATGGACATACGGTCCCCTGAGTGTCCCTCTGCCCACCACCACCCCTAGGGAACTCCACTGTCCCCAGGTTCACCTCCGTGACTCAGGAGGTAATCCTCCACCCCCTATCAGGATGGGGATCAGGGCCCGTCTACACCCTCATGGGGGCTGCAGCCTTCTTGCTGGTGCTTGAATCTGTGTCCTGATCCCCGCTTGGTGGAATGAAGGAAGGTCTTGGGATTCTGGGGACGCTTTCCACCCTGATAAAAAGAGACATACAGGGGAAGTGCTGTTCCTCTCGGATGGCCATCACTTCACATGACTGTGACACCTGCAGCTGTGCCTGGTGACCGTGGGGGCGGGTATCCCCAGGGGTTGAGGGTGAGAATGGCACGGCAGCAAGATGGAAGGCCAGTCTTCCCTGATGAAATGTTGAGCAGACACCAGGTTCACTGCTCATTCTGCCCCTGGATTTCTTGTGATATCTTGTGATGTTTAAGTCACTAATTATTGCCCGGGCATCCTGCCTGAGCCTTCCTCCTTCCGTCCACATTCCTGGGCCAGCCCGTGCTACGACACCTCCACGTCTGCATTAGGTGGGCCCCATTTATGCTCCTCCTCTACCCTCCTCTCCTGGGATTGCTGTCCCGAGGCCCCACCGGGCTCCTGGCAATCCCTTCCCACTCCCCCAGCACCAGTGTCACTCACCTGGACACCCTTAGGCCTTGGGTGACTGGGAATTTCTCAAGGACAGTGGCCATGTCTCATTTGCGGTGAGCCCCCTGCACTTGGTACACAGTAGGAGCTCAGGAAATGTGAGCTGAGTGAATGTTAGGCCTGGTCCCCTGCCCTTGGGCCTTTTGTGCTTAGTATATGCTACGGCCTGAGTCGTGTCCCACCCCTCGCCCCCAAATCATACATTCAAGGCCTATCTCCTAATGTGACAATATTTGGGGGTGGGGTCTTTGTTGGGTAATTAGGCTCTGATGAGGTCATGAGGGTAGTGTCCTTCTAAGAAGAGATGAGAGAGACTTGCTTCCTCTTTCTTTCCACCATGTGAGGACACGGCAAGAAGGTAGCCGTCTGCAAGCTGTGAAGGGAGTCCTCAGCAAAATCTGATCGTGCTGGCACCTTGGCCTTGGACTTCCAGCCTCCAGAACTATGAGAAATGAATCTGTGTTAGGTCATCCAGTTTATGGTGTTTTGTTATGGCAGCCTGAGCTAAGATTGGGGTTTTGGCCATGGTCAACTGTTGCCTGACCTTGTGATGTGGCAGCGTGTGGTCCTCTGCAGGGTGGAGCCTGCATCTTCCTCCTTTCTGACTTCTCCCTCCCATGGACCCATGGGGCTGAGCCAGGGCACCCATGGAGCACTGGATGGCCCCCATAGCCTGCTCTGAAATGGCCCTTTCCCTCTGCTAAGGGTTGTCAAATGGGTCATATGGGTACAGGGCCTCAGGGACATCCCAGGCAAGGCCCCTTCTCCCCACTTATGGCTTCTTCCCGAAGCCTCTTGGGAGGACAGTGACCATGAGAGACAATCCCAGACCAGACACTCTGGCCCCATGTGGACTCCTGAGGACTGGGCCTGGGCCAGGGTGGTCACAGCCCTGATCTCCCAGCTTTGGGGTTGTGCCTGGTGTTGTCAGAGCCCCTGTGAGTCCCAGCAAGCACACCTGGACCAGGCCAGGTTCTGGTCCTCAGGCAGAACCTGGCCTGGTCCTCAAGGGCAGTCAGGAGATCAGGCTCAGGTGTCCTGTGCAAAGGGACAGGAATCCGTCAGGGACCAAGGACAGAGTGGGCAGTGAAGTGGAGGCAGACTGAGAGAGGCACAAGCCAGGCCTTGAGTAGAGCAAGGAGCCTTAAGCAGCGTTCAAATGACCAGGGCAGCAAGGCCCCCGGGCTGCCAACAGGAAGTGGGGGTGGAGGGGGAGTGGCAGGGCAGCCGAGGGGCAGGCTGGGGGCAGCTCTGGCTGGATGTTGGCACTGGCCTGGGGCAACTGCCACAGAGAGTAGGGGGGCCCAGACTTTGTTCTCATTGGTGGCTGGCCACCCAGTGTGCAGGGGGGGTGGGGGCAGTAGAGGCAGGGGGCTGACTTGCTGGAAAGGTCTCAGACTGCTGGGCAAGTCTTTGAACTTCTTGCCCTACTCACTGCCCCTGGTTAAAGCCTGGAAGGGCAAGGTCAAGATGACCAGGCGGCTGCACCGGGTGGAACTTTAGCTGCATGTGGCTGGTCACGTTCCAGCTCCAGAGGGTAGCTCAGGCCAAGGGAAGGCCAGGGGAGGAGGGTCACAGTGTGGAGAAGAGGAAGGAGGGTTGGAGTCACTTGTGGATGGGTCATGGGAGGCACTTGTCCAGGAGGGCAA
Source organism: Vulpes vulpes (assembly GCF_048418805.1). Lineage (NCBI taxonomy): Eukaryota > Metazoa > Chordata > Mammalia > Carnivora > Canidae > Vulpes > Vulpes vulpes. The sequence continues at coordinate 9,992,523 of NC_132784.1, read as the reverse complement.
GGGTAGGGGAGCCACCAGGGGTTTGTGCGGAACAAAAGATGTGACGGACACAAGGCCCCAGATTCTGCACAGCAGTGTCACTCGTGTCTCAGGAGAGAGCTTGAGGCCCCGGGTCGCTGTGGCTGAGGCCTGGTGCGGGGTGAGAAGGGCAGGGGACACAAGCACAGGGGAGGGAGGAGCCAGGGGCTGTGGGGAGCAGAGCTGAGCTGCGGTGGAGAAAGGCTTCAAAACCCACTTCCCCTGCCCTGCCCTTCCGCAAACTGTTTAACAAACAGGACATCCTGTAAACACAGACGCAAGGTGGCCTGTGAACCCTGGGGGGTGGCCGTCCATTCCCATTTCCTCCTGGAGATCAGGACCAGCCACCCCAGCCAACACGACTGCCCTTTGGAAGGACTGCCCAGGGCAAATAGCGTCACTGCCACAAAATGGAGAGAGGCTTGTGGCCAGAGCCCAAGAGGTCTCCTAGGCTCCTCTTGGTTCTAATGAAATGAAAGCCACCAGCAGGACCAGCAAAGGGCTCAGGCCCTGCGGCGGGCGAACGTGTGAGGCATCCCACTGGGTTAGTAACCCAACTGAACCAGGGCCTGTAGAGGACAAAGGGAGTGTGGAGAGGCGCAGGGGGGGACGCCATCCTGTGATCTGTTGCAGAAACGGGTGCCTGGGGGTGGCTCAGTCGGTTGAGCGTCTGACTCTCCAATTTCGGCTCAGGTCATGATCTCAGGGTCATGAGATTGAGCCCCTCATCAGGCTTCACGTGCAGCACAAGTCGGCTTGGGACTCTCTCCCGCGCCCTCTGCACCTCCCCATTCTTTCTCTCTCTCTCTCTAAAATAAATAAACATATTTTTTTTTATTTAAAAAAGGACAGCATCTGTTATTTTGCAACCCTGCTATGTCATACTGAATTGAATAAATTTCACCCAGTTTTAATTTTCTGTCCTCTCCTTCCCCCACTGTAATACAGGGCAGCTGTTCTCGAAGCTTTTGGTCACAGAACCCGTCACACACTTAAAAATGGTTGAGGTGGGATCCCTGGGTGGCTCAGGGGTTTAGCACCTGCCTTTGGCCCAGGGTGCGATCCCTGGGTCCTGGGATCGAGTCCCGCGCCAGATCCCGGCATGGAGCCTGCTTCTCCTGTGTCTCTGCCTCTCTCTCTGTCTCTATGTCTATCATGAGTGAATAAATTTAAAAAAAAATCTTAAAAAACATGGCTGAGGACCCCCAGGAGCTTTTGTTTGAATTGTGTCCACATTTGCCATGGAAGGAATTAAAGCCAGTAGCTTTAAAAAATATTAATTCATGTAAAAAACCAATAAATCCGTCATGTTAACTTTCTTTAATGCAAAATGACCGTAGTTTGGCAGGCAAAACCCATTTCGAGGAGTAGGAGGAGCGGTCACCGTGGCGCCCTGCAGACCTTGGCTGGGGCCGCCTCCTCGCGCCCCCTGGGCCCGCGGCTCCCAGAGGTGCGGCTGCAGCACGGAGCCCGCTGCGGTGGCCCTGGGCATCCACACCTCGGGGACAGATGGAAACAGGACCAAGCAGAGGACCGTGAGACCTGTCCAAATGTCCTGGGTGGCCAGGGCCAGGTGGATGACACGACGGGGGGCACCTGTGGCTTGCCCCCTCCTCCCTGGGGGACGAGCCGCTGCTTGGCCGCAGGCACAGGTGAGCAGGCAGGGTGGGGACGGGGCAAAGGACTGGTGGAGCAGACTTACCATCTCTGAGCATCCTTCCTTAGGGGGCAGATCCCTTCTTCTTCTTTTTTTTTTTTTTTTTAAGATTTTATTTATTTATGCATTAGAGACACACACACACACAGACCCAGGCAGAGGGAGAGGGAGGCTCCCTGCGGGGCGCTTGATGCGGGACTCGATCCTGACGCCCCGGGATCACGCTCTGAGCCGAAGGTGGATGCTCGACCGCTGAGCCCTGCAGGCGTCCCCGGGGGTGGGGGGATCCTCTATGGGGTTCCAGCAGAGGCCTCCCTCCTACCGAAGCTGAAGGAGCCAGGGAGTCTCTGACGGAGATGAAGGCAGACCTGAGCTTTGCCCGATAACCTCCCTCCTGGCATTTTAATCCTGAGCCCATGGCAGGGGCAGTTGAGGATTGCTTGTGGCAGTGGGATGGCCCTGGTGGCAGTGTCAGGCAGCCAGCACGGGAGCACCAGCTGCAGCAGCCTCGCCAGGTGCCCTGGGTTGGGGGCAGCACAACTTCCCTTGGTCTACTTTTTTTTTTTTTTTTTTTTCAGTTTGGAAGCCAGTTGAATTTCTGATGGAGTGGCCAGACCCTCCCCATGCCCCAGGGGCTCTGGGGTAGGAGCAAAAACAAAGTTTAAGGCTGTTGCCACTATATCCTGGATGCAACAACCTGGAAAATCATATTAATCAAGGAGACAAAAATCCCTCTAAACTCTGATACTGCACTCAAAATCAAATGAACAAAAGTAAGATGCCCAAGCCACAGCTCTAAGGATGACAGACCCCTGTCCCTTCCACAATGTTGTTGCTGTCATCAGGAGTCCTCAGTCAATCCTGGACTCAGTCATCACTTGGAGTCATGAGGGTGTAGGACTCTTGCTTGGTCCCTCCATCCTTGCTTGGTGTGGGTTCCAGTGATCTCCCAGGGGAGTGGCGAGGGGCTGAAGCACTCAGTAGGAACAGGGGGAGTCTGCTTCCTGATTGGGGCAGGATGGAAACCCATTCACCTTCCCCGAGGTAAGGGAAGAGCACAGTTCTCTAGAAAAATCATTAGATATTAGATAACTCTAAGTGGACATGTGTACTTACTTGTGATCCTTTACCCTATGATTGTTACCCTTAAAGCTTGCAAATAAACTCAGAGGGAACTACAGGGAGATGAACCTATTTAGAGCAAATTGGACATGGATAAAACTCTAGTGGGAAAAAGTTCAAAAGTGATTGGATGAATAGTTTAAAAGAGGCTCTTTGCCCTGGGTGTTAACTCCAGGGATCCAGATTGTGAGCAAAGCCTTTGGACAGTCAGGACAAGTAGATACTCTTTGAGAAATTCTTGCCGGAATAAAATTGGTAATGATGGATGGTAAATATTCATAGAAGTTACAGAAAAGTGATGAAGAAGAACCCTGTCTGTGGGCCTCCTACTTAACCCCTGCCTCTTCTCCCTACCCCAACCACCTCCCTACCCTTCCCCATTTTATTGTATTTCTTTTTACTAATATTGTATTGATGTTATAATAAAAATCCAATTAATAAAGATTTAGTGGTTAAGTGCAAAAAAATAAAAAATAAATAAAAAAAATACTTGGTCTACTTCTACTTGCTGACTAGATCCAAGGCCTCCCATCACCGTGGAACTGCTGTACTCTCCAGAAGGTTCTCTTGATGGAGCCAGCCCTGTCATTTGCCACCCTGAACCCCAGAGCAGGCGGCTGGGAGGGCCTGCCCCTGCTGTCCTGTGCCTGCCAAGGCCCGTCTAGACTCCCTTCGTCCACGTGTCCTGGCGCCCCCTCCCTGGCTGGGCTTCCGGTCCCTTTTTGACCTAAAACTGTCCTGGGCAGAGCCTCCCCCTAGTTTCCGGAGGGGTCTAACCGCAGGGTTTTCTCCATTTCACCTCACATCCCTTGTCTCCCTCCCTCCAAACAGACTCCCTAAATTTTATTAGAAACAACTTTTTAAAATTACAGGAGGTTTGTAACACAGGGGAGGAAAATCATTCACGATCTGCCGCAAGTTTCGTGATTCCTTTCCAGTCTTTAAAATTATCTGGCGACATCAGTGCAGATTGTCATTGTTCCCTGGGCATGTAGTGGCCCACCCCAGAGGGTGGGGTGTGGCTTTGTGCTTTGGCCAACAGAAGGAGTACACCCGCTATACATCGCGTGTGGGCAGGGGCAATGTTGTGCTTGCAGGGGTTGGCTTGGCCTCTTGTGCTTCTGCCATGAGAAAGAAGAACATGCCCCAGGGAACACTGCTCCTCTACCTGGGCCCCCGGATGGCATAAGGGACGCATTGTGGAGCAGACCTGGATCAGCCCCATGGCCCTCACGGCAGCTGACTTGTAGAGCAGGAGTCTGTAATCGGAAGCCCTGGAGATTTCTGAGTAAAGGCTAATACATCATCCTACAGGAGAAACTACACTCAGAATCTGACACGTCTAAATATTGTGGGTAGTCTGCGTTACAAGGCAATTAATAAGACCCCAGGCACAGATGACAGATTCTAGTAATTTTTGTGGATTCATTTTCCACAACCTGTCACTCCCACAGTTTTTATCTACTGTTTTTGAGGCCAAGATGAGGTACAACAGGAGATGGTCCACCTGGGGGAGAAAACTTACCACTTTCAGACCCTGGCTCTCTAACACTGGGGAGGCTGGGTCAGTGTGGGGAGGGAGGGACCCATCACTGCCAGGAGGGGCTGCACCAGTTGTCAGCAAGCCCTAGCCTGAACCTGTAGCCAGGAGGGGCTGGGATCTCACTGCTGCCTCCAAACCCTTCCCTCCACTCCTCAATCCTACTCAAGTGCAAGCCAAGGTCTTTGAGATATTACCTGGGAGTAGAGGGGCGACCAGGGGCTCTCTGCTCCTGAAAACAAAGATTGGCCAGAAGTTCCAGGTGGCATTTTGCATATCCTGCTCTTGGCTTGTTCCCTCCCACAGGTAGGCTGCTGTGATGAGCATGATCTTCTCATTGTCACTTTGGACTGTGTATTTTGTGAGTGTGGGGAGGGACCGCATTTGAATCAAGTCTGGCTCAGGGTAGGTCCTCAAATATTTGAGAAAACGAATGAATCCTTGTTGATGAAACGTTACTGCTGCTGGAGGCTGCTTCCCACATTCCGAGGGCTGGTGTTAACTGTGTGTGTGTGTGAGAAAGAGAGAGAGACAGACAGACAGACAGACACGGCGAGGGAGCCTGGCAGTCCTTAGGTGACTGAACTGAGCTGTGGCATCCTCGGGCTTTCAGGAAGCCAGGCTCCTGGGACTAGCTGTTGTTGCTGGCAGGCTCCTCGCTTGGTAAACTGAGTTATTGACTTCGTTCACATGGCTACCAATTTAGATCATTTTCACTAAGCTGCTAATGATAAAAATGGATTCCTTCCTTCCGTTTCTCCAGTAATAACATCACCACTTTCGATTTCAACCTCTTTTTGAAAGTACTTCTTTGTTCTCAATCAGGAGAACACTATTCTCCCAGAATCTGGGTTTTGCCTTTCTGATTTCCCTGGTGTACCACTAAGTCACTAAGTTAGTACCCTGTACTTCTTTTAAAAATAACCTCAACTATTCTTTCCCTATTGCTGACAGATGAAAAAGTCTGGCCCTTGAAATAATACCTGATCTTGTTGGCCATTTTTTGGTTAAAGCCACTCTCTTCAGCATTCTGGTGACAAGTAACATTTTTTATTATTATAGCCCAGTAATATCCTAAGACTCTTAATGAACAAATCACCTGTTGCTAATTTTGATTGTCACTGAGGAGGTGTTACTAACCATGTGGGAAAATTCAAGGTGCTAAATAACAGTATCACCTTATGGCCTGGTAACACTCTGGAGCATGTCCCCGCAAAGGATGGGGCTCCTCCCTCTACTAACAGAGACCTTAAAATTGTGTAGACCGAGTCATCTAATACCTGAATATTAAGATACGTGGGATTTTGATCCCTATTCACACCTAATACTTTGAGAGGATCTTACATTGGGCACCTATTATTGGTTTATGCAATCTTTAAGGACATCTACAATAGACATGTATCTTCACATATAAACTTAAAAAAATACTTTAACGTAATACATTGTAACGCACAGAACTAGAATTCAACATAATATATATTACATTGCTAAAATATTCATATAAATATCATATGCATGGATTCATTTCATTAGAAAAATTCACCTTTTCTGATATTAAAGACCAGTATCAGCAAAGCCCAAAGAAAAACTATTTTAACAGTAGGAACACTAAAAATAACTCTAAGGCTTATAAACAAGTGGTGGGAAAGAGAATTCTTTACATTTGCTATTATGTCACAACAGGCACGATCTGAAATACAACTTGAGACTAGCAGTGTATAAAAATACTTTTAAACAATACTTTCCATAGACATAGTACCGTTAAAAAAAAAAAACCCCAGCTGTGTATTTATTTCATTTGAGGACCTCCTCTTCAACTGACTGCTCCCAAGCCAGCTTTTAAAGCACCAGCCTGGAAAGCAAGTTCTCTCACACGTATACACCACACATCACACACACAGACGCGCGTGCGCCTGAGCACACACACACACACACACACACACACACAGCGCCGTATATTAAAATAACCTCCTACATCTATGGTGCATACTGATGAGTGACTGACAGGCGTCAATCTCAAACAAGGCATGAGATAATGGTGTTTGGAGCCTATTTTCAGTTCCAAGTTTGGGATGGATGAACAAAGAGGCAAAAATAGGGTGGATTTTGCATGTGTCTATACGGTTCCTGTTTGGCAGATGGACGCTCCCCAGAAGAGTTGTTTAATCCGGCATATCAATATTTAACTTGGGAGGTGGGGGGACATATTTCCCAGGGCTCTGGGTTATAACTACCCTGGCCTTCTTTCCAAACATGGGAGCAATTTTAGGAGCATCTGGAACTGATGTTTCTTCGGCATCTTCACTATCTTCGTGATGCAGATCATAGGAAATGTTCCCATATTCTCTTAAAAAGGGGAAGATTTCAAGCAGAAACTGACAGAAATCTCTGCGAATACCAAACCACCAATGGTTGCCTCCTTTTCGCCTAAACGTCGTGGCCATTAAAGTTATCAAAGAGAGCCAAAGGGGGACAAATATGGAGATGTAAGAGAAGGTATTGTGGCCGTCCAGTCTGTGAACCAGCAGAACCTCAAAAGTGAGCAGGGGCACGACAATCGTTATCCAGCTGATGGCCATGGTCACGTGTGTCCTCCGCTGCTCGGCGACCACATCCAAGGACCGCAGGAACAGGAGGGACCAGACGATGTAATAGAGGACGACGAGGCAGAGGAACGACATGAGGATCCACAGGGGCACGAACACCACCAGCCACGGCCAGTGGATAATCCTGTCCAGCCTCAGGGCGATGAAGATGAACTGCAGGATGTTGACGGAGCACAGGATCTCCAGCTCCAGCGAGCGGTCGTGTCGGAAGCCCCAGACGCAGGCGGCCACGGACACTGGGGACACGAAGAAGAGCGGCATGAAGACCAGCAGCCAGAAGTGGGTTCCCCGCTCCACCCTGTCGCAGACCAGGACTTCGAACATGAGCAGCAGCAGGTGGATGGCCACGGCGATCAACATGGCCTTGAACTCCACGCAGGCCTCCCCCTCGGCGCGGTAGCGGGGGTTGCGCGCCCAGACGCCTGCGCCCACGGAGGCGCCGGCGACGACCAGCAGCTTCCACAGCCATATGGGGGCGAAGACGGCCCAGTAGCTCCAGTGGATGACGCCGTCCAGGCGGAGGGGCAGCAGCACCGAGAAGAGCAGCAGGCAGGCGTAGATGAGGAACTTACTCGGGTTGAAGTCCTGGAACAGGCCCCTGGGGTTCATGGCGAAGCCGCCGCCAGCCCCCCGCGCCCGCCGCTCCGCCCGGCTCCGGGGCCGCCGCGTCGCCGCCGCTTCCGGGACACGCCGCCTCCCGCCCCGCCTGCCGGAGCTGACGGTGGGCAGCGGCCCGGCCGCACCCGGAGGAGGTCCCGACCCGCGGCGCCGAGCGGCCGGAACACGTGCGCGCGCGGTCACGTGGCGCGGCCGGAAGCGCGGGGGCGGGCGTGCGCCTGCGCCTGCGCCTGCGCCCCGCCCGCCCTCTCGGGCCGGGGCTGCGGGGCGCCCAGGAGCGGGGCGCGGCGTCGGCCCCGCCGCCCGCCTCGGTTCCGTCCCCCCCCGGGAAGCGGCTGCGGGGTCGGCACGGGGAGGGCGGGGCCTGGCGCGCCGCTGGCTCCCCCGCCGGCCGGTCGGCGGGCGTCGGCGGGCGCTTCCTGGCGGCGCCGGCAGCGGGGAGGCGGGCGTGAGCTCACATCCTCCGGCCGGCCCGGAGGCCGGGCCCGGCGGGGCGGGGCGGGGCGGGGCGGGGTCCGCCGGGGTCCTGCCCCCTCGGCCACCTCCCCCCGGGCTGGGCAGCGTTGGGAGGTCCGGCGCCGGCGGACGGGGTGGGCGCCGCTACCGGGAGCGCGGGGCGGGGCGGGGCGGGCCCGTGGGGACGTGAGGGCGCCCGGCGTGTGCGGGAGGCGGCGGGCTCACCCCGAGCCCGGGGGGGGGGGGCCGCGCGGGGGGGGGGGCCGCGCGGGGGGCGGGCGCTGCCCGGGCGCCGCCTGTGAACCGGCAGCCGCTGTCAGCCCAGAGGGCGAGGCAGGTGCTGGGGAGGGTGTCAGACCGGCCCCCCCCCCCCCCCGCAAAGCCTCCGGGAGCAGCTGCTTCCTGCCCCAGGGCACCTGCCAGGTTCCGAGCAGAGTGAAGCGCAGACTTCCAAGCCTCGAATCCTCAGTTTTACTGATTTCGCCCCGCCTGAATCCGGTCGTCGCAGCGCGATGTTGGGAGCAGGGCCCTGGACCCGAGGAGTCAGGAAGTCTGGGTTCTGGTCTAGGCTCTGCCGCCCGTCAGCCGGGAGACCTCAGCAGTGCACCCTGGGCTGTTGGGTGGTTTCCGTGGGGCAGCCGCGTTGCAGCAGGTCTGCGATTTGGGGCACTCCCTTCTCTCGTGCCCACTTGGCAGACCCCCAAGTACCCCCCCCGCCCCGCCATTCATCACCTGCCCAGCAGAGCCCCGGTTGCTCATCCTTCTGCCTTTTTTTTTTTTTTTTTTTTTTCCTTCTGCCTTTTAGATCCCCACCCGTCCCTTGCGGTCCATCCCTTGCAGCAGGAATGGAACGTTGATCCTCAGGTACTGGGGTCTGAGGGAAAGGACATCAGAGAAACATGTCAGTCAGGGTCTCTTTGGGGTAACAGTAAGGGCTTCCTGCAGGAGGTAGGGGCCACGTCCGGATCCAGGAGCTGGCTTTTCCAGGTCAGCATTAGGATGCTCGTGAAGCGTGGTGTGACGGGGACAGTCCTATAGGCCTCAAAGATCTCCCTACGACTTCTCCACCTTCCACGTCAGCTAAAGGCAATTGGGTGGTCCCGGAGGAGGAACTCCCAACCAGTGAGTCCCGCCAGGCCTCTTAGATGTGTCTTCAGGGCCCCTGGTTTCTAAAGAACCCCTTGGGCGTCATTGTTGTTGGGGGGGGGGATGTTAGCTAAGTGGGGCTCTAGCCTTTCCCCCATCCAGAGTTGCTCTAATCTGTCTTACATGTTGGTTTTTCTTTTACTGTTTCCTTTTAAGAAGGGATTTGCTGGTTAAAACAACTTAAAATTCAAAACCTTTATACCTGTTCAACGATGAAATGGGCTAAAAAAAATCACGGAGACTTGTTTGGAGCATCAGATGAGTCAATGCATGGAAAGGAGTTTGCATTTAAAGAAATGTGAGCTGTTCATACTACCACACTGGGGAATGTAAAGCCTGAGGAGGGGAGGGCTTGCCGGCAGCTCTGCAGGAAGAGGGGCCAGAGCCAGGTCCTCTGGACCCTGTTGGAGCAGTGAGAAATCCTTCCCAGCCTCGTCCCTGGAGTGGATGACCTCAGGGCCTCTGCTGCCAGCTCTGTGGTGAAGAGAGTGTGTTTTCCCATCTGTAGAGCTCCTCAAAGACTGGTGCCTGCTTCTCATCCAGGAAGGGAGTTTTGAGTTTGAGGCACCTCCCCTTTTCTGTTTTTAAGGGCTCATGGGATTGCACTGGGCCCCGCCAGATGATCCAGGATCATCTCTCTATTTTAAAGTCAACCTATTTGGGGATCCCTGGGTGGCGCAGCGGTTTGGCGCCTGCCTTTGGCCCAGGGCGCGATCCTGGAGACCCGGGATCGAATCCCACGTCGGGCTCCCGGTGCATGGAGCCTGCTTCTCCCTCTGCCTGTGTCTCTGCCTCTCTCTCTATCTCTCTGTGACTATCATAAATAAATTAAAAAAAAACAATAAAAAAAAAATAAAGTCAACCTATTTGTAAACTTCATTCCATCTGCAAGGTCCCTTCACAGCAGCATCTCCGTTAGTGTTTGCATGCGCAGAGGACCCATGGGAATGCCGGGCTTTTTTTTTTCTTTTTAATTCTTTGTAAAGTAGGCTCCATGCCCAACTTAGCTTGAACTCACGACCTCGAGATCAAGAGTCGCATACTCTGAGACACCTGGGTGGCTCAGTGGTTGAGCGTCTGCCTTCAGCTCAGGTTGTGATCCCAGGGTCCTGAGATCGAGTCCCGCATCAGGCTCCCCGCCGGGAGCCTGCTCTCCCTCTGTCTGTGTCTCTGCCTCTCTCTCTCTCTCTGTCTCTCATGAATAAATAAAATCTTAAAAATAAAAATAAAAAAAGAGTCGCATCCTCTACTGATGGAGCCAGCCAGGGCATCTCTAGATTTCCATTCTGGCCTAGAGTGGCTCTTCCTCCTCTGAGCTCCATGAGGGGCTGCTGCTCTGGGAGAGCCACACGGAGCCCTTGCTGAGTACCCTCCACACACAGGCCAGGGTGACAATGCCGGGTTCCCTTGATGACACCTGGGTCACTGAGCCACTTCCCCTGAGCACTTGGAACATGGGTGGGATTCAGGATTCAGCCACGGTCCCCTGGCCCCTCGCCCCTGCCTGCAGTAGCCTCCTGCCCCTCCTTCTGCCTCCCCTGCTGCCAACACACACACACACCAGTCAGGGTGCCAGTGGGCTAGGGGCATGGACTCCAGAACCCCTCAGGCCAAGGCAGGAGTTCTCACGCGGCTGGCCATCTCCAACCTCTGTGACCTTGACAACGAATGGAGCCTTGGCGCTCATCTATGAAATGGTGATAATCTCACAACTTTGTAAGGACAAAATGAAACAATGTACCCACTTCCAGAATTTGCCCAATCCCTGTAGCCCTTTGGCAGCTATTGTTTCTGCCTGGGCAGCAGATGGAGTGAGCCCCTCTTGGCCTGTTTTCCCTGCTGTGTGGTAGGTCAGTCACACGTGGCGGCATCGTGATCCACCCCCCCCCCCACCGCCCCGCACCAAGTGCACCGTGACTGCCGAGGGCAGGGCCCGTGTCTCCTCTCTGGCTCCGCAGCATCCAGCTCAGGCCTGCGCACCAGCGGCCAGGAAGTTTGGAGCTGGAGCTGGAGCTGATGCGGCATCTTTTCCCCTTGCTGAGCGTGGAGCAAGGTCAGCTGTGTGAGGCAAAGCAGCTTGTCTAAAGCCCCTGGGTGTCAGGTTTGCAGGGAAGTGTCCCTGGGCCCTCGCGAGGACCTCCTGGAGCTCGCCAGCCCCTCATGCTTGCACCAGGCTCAATATTTCAAAGCGCTGGGTCATCGGAAGCTGACTTTGAGGGGCTCTGGTGGCAAAGGCACTAACCTCATTTTCTGGGTGGGGAAACTGAGGCCCGACACCCTGACCACAGTTCTCTGCTGAGCCCTGCCGTTGGTCCGGCCAGTATCCTGGCCCTGTTCATCAGCTTGGTCTGGTGAGAATGGCCCCACTGAAGAGACTGCAGACTCTGGCTGGGACCCGTTGAGACTTGGCAACTATTGCTTAATTCCCGTATTCAGTTAACAAATAGGTTTCAGGCGTCTGCCTTGTGATTCAAGCTCCATCCTGACCTGGGATGCAGCATGAGCAGTTCCTACAGCTTCTCCAATGCTGGCTCCTTCTCAGTTGGCGTGTCACCTCCTCCGGGGTGCCCTCCCTGACCACCCCACCTGAAGTCACCCCCTCCCTCCTTATATCACCCTGATTTATTTCTCCTCTGTTTCCTGTATGGTCACTAAACACATAGCCTCTTTAGGAGAATCGGGAAAATGTAGTCATTTAAAGAAAAAAAAAAAAAAAACCTAATCTTACAACTAAGATGCAGAAAATCCCTGTTAACATTTTACTGTATTTCCGTCCAGTTAGTAGTCTCTACAACGTGTCATTTTCTTCTGCTTTTTGCTTAACATTAATCCTAAGACTGGCTTATTTTCACATTCTAACATCTCTGGATCTAGCACTGCACAACTGATGGTGTTTTACAGGTGCCGTCAGCCTGTTGAAAACTCCCCTCTTCCAAAGAGGGTTCCCAATGGCTTCTGACAGTCACCTGAGGGCACTGCCAACTTGAGAAGACTTTACATTAAATTTAAATTCAGTTTCAGCATTTGCTGGAGGTGTTTGGACTCCAACCTGTGTGAGTACAGGCTTCCTCACATTCTCAAGGGCTACTTTGTTCCCTCCCTGCACTCAGGGCAAGGATAAGACATACTTGCTGCCCGAAAGGGCTTTTTCAACCCCCTTGCATTTGGGGAATAACCCTTTGGGGTTCTAGCTTCCTTTACTTAGATACCTCTTGTTAGATAACCCACCCTGGATATTTTTTCCTGCCTTCCTGCTACATGATATCGCGGCGTGTCTGAGAATCAGTGGTGATATGTGATGATTTGCCATCCCTAGAAACATTCCTCAGATTACCACTAACGCATCGTGAGCATCTTCTGAACGGCTCTGCAATATCACACCACGGGATTGCCCAGTATTCCACTCACCCATTCCCTTGCTGTGTATTGGGCTTATTTCTGTTCTTCTCTGAGATAAGAGGCTCCATGGTCTTTCCTACTACACACAGCTGCCTGCCCATTCAGAGGATTTGTGTAGGGTAATTCCCAGAAATCAAATCGCTGGGTAGAAGGAATGAATATGCTGATACATAAAGCCTAGTGTTTTTAGAGGCTGATTTTTTTTTTCTGTGTTGCCTTTGCAGACATGGGGTTGGTGCTGTCACAAGTTGTGGGCATGAATCTACTTCTGCTGACAGTGGCCCGTCCAGTGCTTTTGGTCTGGAAAACTCTGTAAGGGTGAAGAATTAATGTTAATGATGTAAAGAGGCTGAAAGTAGAAGCTTCCTTAGGAATAGGGCTGCAAAAAATTAAAAGCCAACTGAAAACCAGGACTGGTTTTGACGTGCAAGTTGCCCCCTGCGGGGTCAGTGGTCTTTTTGGGCTCAATCACGATAACCTCCAAATGTGGAGAAGTGTGATAAGCGGAGCGCTGGGAAATTTAATTTGAGGCGTTTAGATAGAGTTAAGTATTACTAATTCAAACTGATTTTTGTATTTGTGTGGGTATGGATGGGAAACTTCTGAGTTATGGAATATTGTTGAACAAATGGTGGATAATTCAGTTATCAGTTGTTTGCATTTAAATCGGTTCCACTTAAATATTTTAAGCAGTTTGCATGTGTGATTTCAGCTTTCTTTTCCAGCACTTCTCTTAGCACTATTAATTTACTTGGCATAGGATCTTTTTGTTTTACAAAGGTGATCCTTAGTCCTGTTCTCACCTGGATTTGTGGGCAATTCGTAGGTAAAGTGTACTAGATGAATGAGGTTTTAATTGGGGGTCAGAAATGGACACTTGTAAAATTGTAATCCCAATTGCACTATGAATTGTCCTTTATTCTTTCCTGGACTGGGGCTGAGTAGCAGACAATCACTGACAGGCATATGCTTCTGCAGGTCATTCAGAGCCAGGGCCCCGGAGTTACCCTGTGCATAGTTTGGAGCTCTTGCCTTGGACAGGCTGTCAGCCCAGCAGCACAGGAGGCAGACAGCACAACATGGGGCACAGGAGTCTGCATTCCCTACTTGAAACCTTCAGTGGCTTCTCATTTCTTGGAGAAAATCCACATGCCTTACCATGCCCTTCAAGGCTCTGGTTGCCTGGCCTCAGCTTATCCCTCTCATCTCATCCTACCAGCTTGCTGGGCTCCTGTGGCCACGCCAGCTTCTTTCTGTTCCTCAAACTCCCAGACCCTGGGGTACCTGGGAGGCTCAGTGGTTGAGCATCTGCCTTTGGCTCAGGTCATGATCCTGGCGTCCTGGGATCGAGTCCTGCATTGGGCTCCCCACAGGGGGCTTGCTTCTGTCTCTGTGTCTCTCATGAGTAAATAAATAAAACCTTTTTTTTTTTTTTTTTAAGATTTTTATTATTTGGGATCCCTGGGTGGCGCAGCGGTTTGGCGCCTGCCTTTGGCCCAGGGCGTGATCCTGGAGACCCGGGATCGAATCCCACATCGGGCTCCCGGTGCATGGAGCCTGCTTCTCCCTCTGCCTGTGTCTCTGCCTGTCTCTCTCTCTCTGTGACTATAATACATAAATAATAAATAAAAATTAAAAAAAATCTTAAAAAAAAAAAGATTTTAATTATTTATTCATGAGATACACAGAGAGAGACAGAGGGAGAAGCAGGCTCCATGCCGGGAGCCCGATGCGGAACTCAATCCTGGGACTACGGGATCAGGCCCTGGGCTGAAGGCAGATGCCCAACTGCTGAGCCACCCAGGCATCCCTAAATAAAATCTTAAAAACAAACTAACAAACCCAAAAGCCAGACCATTGCTGCACTAGGGGCTGTCATCGATTTGTGTGTTGCATAGATACCTTCATGAGGAGATGTAACTTGGGGAGCCTGGGCCTGCACATGTGCTTCAAGCCACCCGCCTTGAAGTGTGTTGTAGGCTGTAGCCAGGCCTCTGCTTGGCCCCAGTGTGTGTGTGTGAGGCCTTGTGGCCCCTGTCGCCAAGGACTGATTACTCTTCTGGGTAGTCAAAGAACACAAACGTGAAACACTGAGCCACCCTGAAAGAGCCAGAGAGTGAACCAGACGTCACTGGGCTCTTGGCAATTAAAAGTCAACTAGAAACTAGAAAAAAGAAGCATCAGACATAAGCTGTAGGGTGAAGATTGAGGGACAGCTAGGTGATCAGGTGTCTAAACAAGACCACTGCTGGGGGGCTCACGCTGTGTTTCAGAAGGAGCCAAGGAAGGGACCACCTGAATTTAGACCCCAGTTCTGTCATTTAACCAGCTGTGTGTCTTCAGCCCAATGATTCAGGCTCTCAGAGGCTAGGTTTTCCCATCCGTAAAATGGGGATAATGACAGCTGCTTCACAGGACAGAGGGGAGGTAGTAGAGATATGAGGCTGGCATGTTTAGGAGATGATCATCGTCTGAACATAATCCCCTGCCCTCTGCCCATCCCCTTCCCCCCACCCCCCAAGCTGCTGCTGGAGAGAAGAGTGCCTGGCAGGGGGTGAGCCACCCTCAGATCTGTGTAAGAGTCAGGTGGCCTGTAACTAAAAGTGAACTGGAGCACCTGGCTGGCCTAGTCAGAGGAGCACATGACTCTTGATCTTGGGGTTGTGAGTTCAAGCCACATTGCATGTGGAGGTTACTTAAACTTTAAAAAATAAATACATAAAAAATAAAAGTGAACTTATGTAACTAAAATAAATATAACTCAGGTAACTGGGACCTGATTCACTTCACCCTGGGCCCGGTTCTACTTTATAGATTAAGGGGGCCGGGTAGGTCAGGAGGGGTCTCCCAGTGCAGGTCCAAATGCAGCATGTCTGGTAAAAAACAGGCAGATCCCCGGACCTCCACCCAGACTTACCAAATCAGACGCCTGGAGGTGGGCTCCCAAATCCAAATTTCTTTAAACTACCCCAGTGTGCAGCCAGGTCTCACAACTATCAGCTAGGTGCCCCTCACCCCGAGAAACATTTTTAGCCCTTAGAGTCTGTTTCTATCCCCACCAGATGCCCTGTGTGTGTGTGTGGGGGGGGCATGGATCTCATGTCAAGACATCTAGGCCAGAGCTCATCTGCTTTCGTCAGACAGGGAGCTTCCCCCGATGCTGCTCCTGCCACAGAACCGTAATTCAGGGCCACTCTGTGTAGAAATAAATCTTGAGCACTGTCCAGTGCCCTGCTCTGGACATCGTCTGCGAGGGGAGGAGACAGGGGTTGCTTTCTCACCGCGGATCATCTGAATATAAAGTGGAAATACATCTCCGGGGCCAGAGATACATCACAGGTTAAAACCTAGACCAAGCAACCCTTTCTTCTCATGGAGCAGCAGCTCCCTCCCTAAGAAAAAAATTAAATTCTGCACAGTTCCTGCTGGTCTTGGAGTTTTCTCGTGTAAGAACATAAACGTTATTTACCACCACTGAGGATCTTTCCAAATTGCCCGAAGCGGCTATAAACTTCCCGGCTTTATTCAGGGAGCCTCTGCGGTGGTGAGTTACTGTTCACATAATGAATTCCTATTGCAAATCCGGCCTCACCAGACTTCCCCCATGAAGACGGGTCATTTGTTGAGCTCTAAGTGCTTTTACAGAGCAGAGGGGAGGGGGGGGGGTGGTTGAAGAAAGAGGTTTTACTTTACAGTTTCTAAGTGAGTGATTAAAAAAATCCTGTAAAAATGGTTTATGACCCTGAGTACCACGACAGCAGATGTGTCAGCACAAGGCAATGCCATAGATTACATGGGAGGAGGGAGTTGGGCGTGTGGGGAGCAGAGATGCGAAGATTTTTTTTCTTAATTGACAAAAAACCAAGAATGCATTTTGAAGTAAATAGAGGGTTCCATTTCCCCCTTCTGGCAAAAAGGGGCTTCGAAAAGAGGAGGCAAGAGAACGATTTTCACTGTTTAATAGAAGAATGATGACAAGGGCGTGATAGGGAGAAGTGCTACCGTTTGTGCGACGGGCTGCCCACCGTAAGGGGGAGGCTCGGGCCACTGGAGACCCAGCGCACAGTCGACATTTGAACCCAGGTCCCTGGACTCTACCGTCTGGTCTCTACAGCGGTGCAAGGAGCCGTCCACGCCACTGCTCAGAATGGACATTCATCTAGAAAAACACCTGGAAGATGTCTGCCAAACAGCTGTTTCCAAGTTGTTTTTTAAAAATTATTTTATAGGGATCCCTGGGTGGCGCAGCGGTTTGGCACCTGCCTTTGGCCCAGGCGCGATCCTGGAGACCCGGGATCGAATCCCACGTCGGGCTCCCGGTGCATGGAGCCTGCTTCTCCCTCTGCCTGTGTCTTTGTCTCTCTCTCTCTCTGTGACTATCATAAATAAATAAAAATTTAAAAAAAATAAAAATTAAAAAAATTATTTTATAATAGCTGTTTTTTTTTTTAAGATTTTATTCATTTATTTGAGAGAGAGAAAATGAATGAATGGGGGGGGGCAGAGGGAGGGAGAAGCAGACTCCTCACTGAGCAGATGTGGGGCTGGATCCCAGGACCCGGGGATCCCTGAGCCGAGGGCAGATGCTTGACAGACTGAGCCACCCAGGTGCCTTGAGCCAGTTTCTAACCATTAAGAAACGTATGTGTGCGTTGATGTTGGGTGACCAGAGGTGAGTGGCTAAGAACCCATTTTCTGAGGTAATAATTTAGGCGGTGCCCAGGATTTTGCAGGGACGTGGGAGGGGACTTTGCCCTACCCCCAGAGCACGGGGTCGGTTGGCCCATCACAGGTCACAGCCACCAGGAGCAGCAAGGTGGGTGAGGCCAGTCGCCGGGCGACCGGGAGGTAAGGAGGTGACACACTCCTGAGTGGCTGGGTTTTCTCCTTTCCTCATGACCTTGCTCAGAGCATTGAACTCCACATTCCTGTCATGGGCAGCACAAATCCAAGCAGCAGACTGCATATTTCTGTGACAGGGGGCGGTAATCCCTGCTGTCTCGCCCCCGTCTTTCAGCGTGGAAATCTGGATGTAATCATCAGTTCGTTTCTTTCCTTCATCCCCCCACCTGAATGGGGACCTACAGGGATGTGGAGGCATTAGACCTGGGTGGGTCTGGCTGGCAGCGGGTACCTCTCAAGTCTGGCTTCTAAGCGCACGTGGCAGGTGGTGGCCTTTGGCTTCGTGTCCTTCTCCCTAGAAGCAAACAGCCCAGCAGAACTGACAGAGGGCAGAGATTCAGGTCGTTCTTCTTCCAGCGCCCTGGCACACTGTCATGTGGCTCTCATTGTCCCCGCCTGCCTCTGTCTGCTGGCCTCGGGCCCTTGTGTGGAGATACTCGCCTCTGGTTGGGGCACAGAGTTGTGATTTCCAGCCTGGGTTTTATGCAGGGCAGCCCTGGTCTGGATGCCCACCTTTGCTGCTCACCTGCTGCGAGATCTTGGGCAAGAAGCTTAGTCATTGCACCCATCTTTTCCCTTCCTGTAAAAGGGGGTGTGGGTTGAGCCCACCCCAAAGGGCGGCTTCGAAATCGGCCAACTGCAGGCCTGGCAAGCCTCAGGCCCATCCTGATGAGCAGGAAGCCTTTGGCGACTGTCAGCCATTCTCCTATTGAGAGAGGTGGTTATTTTTAAAGATTTTATTTATCTCTTCAAGAGAGACACACAGAGAGCGGCAGAGAGAGAGGCAGGCTCCCTGTGGGACTGGATCCCAGGACCCTGGGATCATGATCTGAGTCGAAGGCAGACACTCAACCACTGAGCCAGCCAGGGGCCACTTACTTTTATAGCGATCTTGCCATCTTCGATCTTTATCCGCTGATTCCCTTCAACAGATTCTGGGCAATGCTGGCTGCCAGCTGCAGTGGTTCCTCTCCAACCTGATCCCTTTCTCTCTTGGATGAGAAGGAGCTCTTCCAGAGGCTGTATTCTAACCTCCATCAAGATCAGCGTTTTGTGTGCAGCTTTGGAGAGGGAGTGTGATTCTATTGTCTCTTTGGTGGGAAAAGTCACTTACTACTTGGTCTGTGTTTAAAGGCTCCCCCCACCCCCACCCCCGCCATTGTGTGACAGAAGCATTTCCTGTGTGGCTGGCAAGGAAGGTAGTAGTGGGGCCAACACATGGATTGTCTATAACTTCTCAGAGCCTGGACTCCATCTCTAGATGAGAGGCATTGGTCAGAGTGGGGACCTGGGGGGCCCATGTCCTTACTCCTTAAGACTGGATTCAAGTTTTTATTTTGTTTCAATCCCTCATGTGGACACAGCTGGATTCTTCTCTTAAGTAATGTCAAATGCTTATATGGCATGTACCGTGGGCCGGGCACCACTGCTGTCACCGCAGTACATAGCACCATGGTGCGCATGTTAGCACGTGAGGCCCCCTGATGCTCACGGTGGGTAGTGACTTGTTCAAACTCAGGTAGCAAGAAAGCAGCAGAGCCGGAGTGCACAGGTGGTGCGGCTCCAGAGTGCAGCTCTGACCCATCTGTGTGTGGCCTCTCATCACCCAGGGAGGAGAAAGTAGTATTTATTGAGCACCTATTATGTCCCAAGCAGGATGTAGAAGTAACTAAAATCTCTGATCACCTCCTGCCTCTCAAGGGATGCCAGAGAGGGAGAGAGGGAGAAGGAGGGGGGCAGCAGGCAGCTTTGCCCCCTTTTGCCGTGTTCTGCTGAGCTGGAGCCCAAAGGACAGGTTGTGGATGAGGCCAGGCTGAGCTGGCTCATGCCAGGAAGAGGGCAGAGGCTGCAAGGCAGGCAGCTCCCCCCGCCCAGCTGCAGCCGCCCACAGGGAGACAACCCACAGCAGATGGCCCAGAACACATCCGCTCATTAGTGGCCACCGGGGTGGCCGGCCCAGCGCCTGTCCCACGGGGCCTCCCTGAACTTGCAAGTCGAGCAGCCCAGGCACCTCGGGCAGGGCCCCTGAGCTGCTTTCCTTCGCTCGCCGCACAGGCAGGCCCAGCCCAGGTGTCTGCCAGCTTTGGCCTCAGGGTCAGGGCCTCCGCATCCAAGCCTCCGTGGGACACCCAGGAGCTCCGGCTCAGCAGCGTGGGTTGTAGGATCCAAAAACCAATTAATGTGAGGCTTGGGGGAAAATCTGTCTGACCGGTGGTTTGGCCAAGTCTTTAATCACTTAAGACCAAAGAGCCAGGTTGTGTGCCGTAACTATGGCTCACGGTTGGCTGCTGCCAAGTAGGATGGGACCCCCTGCGCTGCTTCTCGTCCTCCCTCCTGAGTGCAGAGGGGGAGTATCCAGGGTGAGAGGCTCTTCGGAGTGTCTTCATAAATTCTCCCAGACCCACTTCCCTTGCACGCCAGGTAACAGCCCCCATTCAGCCCATGGGCGTTCTCAGGACGCCGGATCACACGGTCCATTCAGGGGTTGAGGTGTCGGTCAGGGTCAGAGCCAAGCACCTGCAAGAGCCTTGGGGGTCAGGGGCAGTAGTGAGCTTTCTGCCTGGCGGCCCTACAGACAAAGAGTCTGGTGTGCACAGGCTCCCTGGGGCTGATGGGAGACCAGGGAGGCCAGAGCACGAATCACATTTCTGCTGTGATCACGCAGGAGCAAGTGCAGTGAGCATGGGCTGTGGGCTTCCCCCAAACTGTAACCATCTGGGACCTTCCTCTGTGTTAGGATCTTTTCCTTTGAGAGGGTCGGCAGCCTATGTGAGACAGGAGGCCTCATCAGGCCCTGGGCTAATGGTCCTGGTTCCCTGATCACTTCTGTGTGGTTCTCGAGAGTCAATAGGGCATGTGCTCCCCTGTGCTGACCAGTGGAGCTCTGGGTGCTTCTGCTGCAACAAGTCAGGGAGCTGAGGTTATTAGGAATCAGAGCTGTGTGCAGATCTTGGGTGGGGTCTCAGAGAAAGAGGCAGACAGGCTGCACCTTTAGCTTGCCAGGGCATGAGCATGTGTGTACACAAGTGTGTGTGTGTGTGTGTGTGTGTGTGTGTGCACGCTCAGTCACACAGTGACCAGAAAAGGGCCGAGGAAACTTGAGCTAAGGAGTGTCCAGCATGGGAGGGCCCCTGGGAGGAGGAGAGGTGAGTCATGGAAGGTGGGGACTGGGACAGTGGGTTTGCCTCCCAGAGCTGTTTCTGGGAAGGCTTTGGACATGAGGCTGTCAACCAGGGTTCCCCTTCTTGAAAACAGGGCTCACCCTTACCCAGAAGCTCCCCCATTTCCATGGCAGGCGGGTGCTCTTCTTGTCATTCCAGGCTTTCTGCTCCTGATAGAGTTCTCTAGCTACATCCCCGATTCCTCTGTTAAATGGTCCTATGTTGCCTGGCCAGTCGCTTCTTGGGGCTTCCCCACCTCTGGGCCTTTGTTTCTCTCCGTGTCCCCTGCCTTGAATGCTGTCCATCTTTCCTCCCTCCCTCCTTTGGGTGTTGCCAGAATCCTCTTCATTCTGGAAGCCCAATTCAAGCTCCACCTCCCTCTGGACAGCTGGCTGCCTACTTAGCTGTCCCGTGATGACTCTGCTCTGAAGCCCTCTCTTCTGAGGTCATGGATTTGTCGTGAACATTATTTGTGATGGCCTTCGTGGAAGTGGCCAGCCCACTGTAGGTACTCAATAATGCTCGTCTTCTCCTGCTCCGTGCCGGGCCCCAGGATACAGACAGAAGATGAAGCCCTCAGTCCCTGGGTGGGGTGGGGGAATGGAAGGCAGAGGGGGGCCAGCATACTTCTCCAGAGAGGAGTGGGGTGGTAGGGAAGCCCTACTGCTTGGTTGAGTTTGGAGGAGGAGCAGAGAGATGGTGGAGAGCTGCAGGGGAGGAGGAGAAGGGATGTGAATAATTGGGGGGCACTGGAGTGCTCCGTGCTGTCCGGGGAGCAGCAGGGAGGAAGGAGGTGGTGAGGGCCTGGTTTTGTGGCAGAAAACCTGGACTTTCCAGGAGTTAGAGGTGGGGACCGTCACTGAAGGTGTTGAGGGAACACACCCAACATGACTGTGTGTGGATGGGGTTTGGGAGTGGGGAAGTGGCACCCCGGGAGGGCAGGAGGCGGAGGGAGGCTGCTGATCCCACAGAGGGGTGCACACCGGGAGCCTTGACTCAGGCTTAGCCTGAGGCCCTGGTCCTGGCCCTGCAGCCTCACATCGCCCTTCCTGGAACAAAAGGTGGAAAACTGGGATTTGCTCTTCGGAGTTGTCTTAAACTTGAGCTGGGTAAGGAAGCTGGATCCCTCACTTTCATTTCCCTGTGTGTTCCCCACTCCTTTGTGCTCATGGTTGTAATCACATCCTGCACCACGTACCTTGTTTGTCTTTGGCTAGGCGGTTTCTCCTCCATGGACTTTGCTCTTCTGTTGGGATTCCCACTATCTTCCCTGCTCCCTCAGTGGAGGAGGGTTCAAGCGAGCAGAGTGTGCTGGGGGCTTTGAACACCAGCAACATGGGGGCAAGGAGTGGGAAGGAGGGCAGGGTGGGAGAATGGGCAAGGACGGCCCCCGGCCTACTTCAGCCCTGCTTGGGCCTCCCATCCCTGGGCCCTGGAGGGGCTTTCTTGCTCACTCTTGTGCCCTAATACCCAGGACAGAGCCCGGCAGCTGGTTTGTGATCAATAAATAAAGGCTAAATGGATGTGTATTGAATGCCAAATCTGTGTTCCTCTAAGATCCGGGTGTGTAGTGGGGCTGCAATAATCTCCCCCGACCCCTGCATAGTCTTAATGTCCAGGACTTGGGGGCAGGGGCAGGAGCGACAAGCAGTGGAGGAGATGATCATCTGAACCCTCAGCAGGGTTGATCTGTCTATGTGTCCTTGGTGCATTCCACGAGGTCCCGTGCTGTTGGGAGTGGAGCCCAGGTGACCCGTGACTGCGCATGTGGGGAGTGGGGTGGTGTGGAGGTGGGGGGCACTGGGGAGGCCTTGCCTCTGTTCCACATCTCTGAAATGTGCGGGCCTCTTTCTGGAAATGGCTCGCTTTTCTTATCAGTGGACTTGGCAGCCGTCGGGGAAATTTCTGGAGGGGGGCGGGGGACAGGAGGGTCCTGGAAGGAAACCGCCATCGGACTGCTGTTTCCCTAGAAGCCCAAACACAAAGGGTGGTGTGGAGCCCGTGCCACAGAGGGGCTGTTTTTTTCTCTTAAGAACAAGCCAGATCATGTCAGAAAAAGGAAGGATAACAACCTTGAATCTCGTGTGTGGTTCCAACCGATGCTCTAATGTGTGTGGGATTGTAGCGGCGGGGATGGGGATGGACGGGTGTGTGTGTGTGGGGTTTCTGCATTAATTAGTGCCAGTCGGGTGGATGTGATCCCCCCTCTCCATGAGGAGGACCCCAAATGCTCTGAAAAGCCACAGGGGCAGCCCTGTGATTCACGTGTGACGTCCTCATGTGCCTAGAAGTACTCTGAGAGGTTAAGAGCTTGTGTCAGTCACACAGCATGTGTTGATGGAGCTGCAGTTTGAACCCAGCCAGCTCTCTGGCTCCAAAGCCGTGACAAAGCATCCTCCTCGAAGGGAGGAACAGCAGGCTATCCGCAGCCTGCTGCCATTGCCAGTCTTGTTCTAGATCATTCCAGAGATCAGAGCTTACCATTTTCCACTATTTTCTGCCAGCCTCCTTGGGGGTGCCTTCTCCTGTGTGTGCTGTGGAGCCAGTGAGAGGGCGGCTTCCAGGCACCATGTGTGACTGTTGGGGATTTGGAGATGGGGTCCTCCTGGTAGGATCTCAGGCCACCACCCACTCTGCCTTTGGGCAGGGCAGTGAGAGCAGGGCTCCAGGGGAGGAGGGAAGGCCTCTCTCCTGGGAACTGGGAAGTGGAGCAAAGTCAGTACGGGAAGCTGGAAAGGAATTAGCAGCCACAGGATGCAGGATCCATCAGTCACAGGGCTGTGTTTGTCCTTGGCCCCGCCAGAGCTGACAGGGCATGTCTCTGTGCCGCACCAGCAGACAAAGCTGCAGGGGCTGTGGTTACCCGGTGGCCAGGACCCTATGCCATGCCCTCACCCTCTCTCCCCGCTACCCGAGCCTGCCCTAGAAGCAGACTGAGGTGGCTCTAGGGGTATGTGATCCCCCAGAGCCACAGGGCCCGAGGTCCCCCCCCAGGGAGAGAAACAGCCCTGTTTGCATCTCAGGGAGCCAAAGGACCAGCTGAGAGAGCTTGAGACAGAATCCAGTTCACAGGACAAACATCCATTGGGTCCTGCTGAGAGCAGGGTCCCCAAATAGAGGAAATGGCCACTTCACCCCCATTGTGTGTGTGTGGGGGGTGCTGCTGTCAGAGAATGAACAGTGAGCATTGGTGAGGATGGGGAGAGATTGAAACCCTGGAGCACCATTGGTGGGAATGCAAAATGCTATGGCGGTTCCTCAAAAAAATTAAAAAGAGGGCTGCCATATGATCCAGCAATCCTACTTCTGGTATGTATCCAAAAGAACAGGGGCTTGAAAAGAACAGGGAGCAAGGGCTCAAAGAGATATTTGCACCCCCGTGTGCACAGCAGCATTATTCACAGTAGCCAGAAGTTGGAAAAAGTCCAAACGTCCACTGACAGATGAATGGATAAGCAAAATGTGCTGTCTACACACAATGGCATATTATTCAGCCTTAAAAGGAAGGAAATTCTGATCCATGACACAACATGGTTGAACCTTGAGGACATTATGCTACGTGCAATGAGCCAGTTGCAACAACAACCAAATACTGTATAACTGCACCTATGTGAGGTCCTTCGAGTGGTCAAAGTCAGAGAGACAGAAAGGAGAATGGTGGTTGCCAGTGGCTGGGGAGAGGGGAGGAGGGAGTTAGGGTTAATGAAGATGGGTTTCAGTTTTTTTTTTTTTTTTTTAGAGATTTTATTTATTTACTCACGAGAGACACAACACAGAGAGAGAGGCAGAGACACAGGCAGAGGGAGAAGCAGACTCCCTGTGTGGAGCCCAATGTGGGACACGATCCCAGGACCCCGAGGTCATGACATGAGCCAAAGGCAGATGCGTAACCACTGAGCCACCCAGGTGCCCCCAGGTTTCAGTTTTGTAGGATGAAAAGAACTCTGGGGATGGATGGTGGTTGGGTGGTTGTGCAACAACGTGACCCTGCTTAATGCCACTGGACTGTACACTTAAACATGGTCAAGATGGTGAATTTTACATTATGTCTATTTTACCACAATTAAACATGAAAATAAAAATAACAAGTTAACCTAAAGCAAAATGAGATACAGGAAACTAAGGGGCTCCTACAGGCCAGGTTGGCATCAAGCGCTTGCAGCATAGTTTTAAATCCTTCCACCAACCTCCCTGCAACAGCTCTCTCCTTGTAGACAAGTAAACTGAGGCTTAGAGGCATGACAAGTCCTGCTCCAGGCTCCCAGCTGGGAGGTAGCAGGTCAGGGTTTAAATCCTCTTTCTGTTTGAGGCAATAGCTGTGTCATGCTGTAGCACTGGGCGCGATGTGTGCTGGGGTCTTAGGATTTCGGTTGGGGGCCCTCACACGGCCCCCATCAGAGAGCAGAATGGAGGAGCAGTGTGATTGATTGTGAAAATGTATAGACAGATGGGAGAGGCCTGAGCCATTCAGGAGGCTTCGTAGAAGATGAGGTGAGGTTGGCTAAGGCTGGAGGTCGTGGCTGATCTGCCATTGTGACTCTCAGTCATTATATGCTGAGGGAATGAATGGGTGCAGGTTGGTGGGTTGCGGGGGGGGCCAGGGGGGCTTCCTTAGGAGGAAGGCTGCAGAAAATGAGGAGGAAGGAACTGGGCCTGGAGGGATAGCCCCTCACCATATCCTCCTCCCTGAGGCTTAGCTCTGACTCCCCCCCATCCCCCCATCTTCACTGGGGAGATATTATATGCCCTGTGGGAGTGGGGTGGAGGGAGTCCCTCTGTCCAGGAGTCAGTTCCTCCCCTCTTGGCAAGTACTACAGCTGGGGGCTTTGACCATGTCAATGAGTGGGGACCACTGAGATTTGCCTATCCAGAGATACCTGGGCTTGGGTGGGGTTGTCAGATTTTGCAAATAAACATACAGGATGCCCAGATAAATTTGAATTTCCAGTTAACAATGAATACTTTGTAGTGTAAGTATGTCCCCCATGTCAATCCCTAGTCTTGGGGCTTTGTTCACTGAGAAGGGGCCGCTGGATGGACACTCTGGGGCCTCCTGGCCTCAGGCAGAGTCAGGCCTGCCACAGATGTTGGTCACTGACTATCAGACCTAGCCTGTCACTCTCCTGAGATGTAAGAGGCAGCCTCTACTCAGTGTAGCTGACCAGGCAGACAGCAGGGGCCCTAACTGGCAGGTGTGAGTAATACCTGGCTGGCACACAGAGACTAGCACCGTCGACACTTGGGGTCTATGTTCCAGATCTGGCATGCTTTTCTTTGTGTGTGCTTTCTCCATCTCCTGCCTGCATCGCTCAGATCCTCAGACAGCTCTCTAGCTGCCCAGTTCCCTCTTCTATGTCTACCTTCCCATGCCTGCCTTATCAGGGCACCCCAGGGCATGAAAAGCATGCCCTTGTCCTTGAACCTCCTGACCAAACTTTCTCCAGCTGTTCCTTCATCCATCCATCCATCCATCCATCCATCCATCCATCCATCCATCCAATCACTCATCCATCCATGCATTCACCCATCCAATCCATCCATCTATCCCTCCATCCATCCACCCACCCAACCACTCATCCAACCATCCACCAATCTACTTAGCCATCCATCCATCTATCCATAACAGGTATTTGATGAGGCTTACTATGGGTCACTGTAGTAGGCACTTTGATGTATAACACCTCAGCTTCGAGGAAGGATTAAAAGAATTCTAAAATGTGAGTGACTGACAATAGTCATAAGTTATTATTTCTGGTTAACCATAGGTCCTGATCTCCTATGTTTAAGTGTCAGGTAATTTTTAACCTTACCCTTTATATACCAGCTACTCCTCCAGGGAAGTTCCTGGAGATGGCCTCAGGCTGTGAGGAAAAGGGGGTAAGAACACTGAGGGTCAGGAGTCCCATGGGACCCCAACAGTCAGGAGCTAAGCTGGTTCTGCCAAGGTGTGGTCTCTACCTTATCCAGGTACCCACTCAGGAGGTGTTAGAGCACAAACCCTAGAAGTCCCAGACAGCTGCTGCCTGAAACAGCTCCTGCCCATTGCAGGTGCTCAGTGTAGACTCAAGGCTGACTGTTACTGTACCGAGAAAACAGGTCAGAGAGGGGAGGTATCTAGTCCAAGGTCACACAGCTTGCAATTGTCAGTGGGAAGGTGGTAGAGACTGTGTTACAGAGTATGGTTTTGTAGTCAGGCACAGCTGGTTTGAGGCCTCCGCTGCCTATCAAACTCACTGACCCCTCTCTAAATAGGAAATCATAGCTCCCTCTTAGACTATGCGGCCATAAAAGATGACATGATGACGTTATAAAGTGCTAGGCACAGGACCTGGCGTGGTGCCAGCCTGAATTGCTTGGGGGAGGGTGGACCTTGGTCTTGGTTGAGAGGCTCCCCACAGCCTCACCTGCCCCAAACATGTCCCTTCTGAGCTCTGGGCCTCTCCTCTTCCCTGTGGGAGGTGAGAGCAGGCAGGAATGGGACTAGAGGGGCAGAGAGCAGAATTCTGACCTCTGGCCAGCTGGCCCTTCCCATTGAGCTGCTGTGTCTGGATCTGCCCAACTACCTGGAGAGTAAATTGCTTCCTGCAATTTATGGTCCTGAGTACCAAGACTGGGACTGTCACCTGCGCAGATTGTGCAAGGGGGCTTTGTGTGTACCCCTCTCCCTGAAGGGGCTTTTATCTGGTTACTTGGAGGTCAATAGTACCAGATCTGTGGTGGTTGATCACCGTGCAGATTTTCAGAAGCAGGGAGCGTGTGTCTCCACAAAGATGGAAGTGGGGGAGAACATGAGCGGGCATATAGTGGGGATTAGTGATAATGATGAACACTTAGTATTTAATGACAAGACAGATTTGACTTCATTTTGGCAGATTACTTTTTATAAGCTATGATGGCAGAAAGATAAATCTAGCTAATTCAATAATTTAGCATAGAAATGAGCCATTTTTTTTTCTAATATGTTTCCCAAGTAGATGACTTTCTTTTGGAAGATGAAAGCTCATCCTCTAGCTAATTACTTCGGGCTCTGCCTTAGTAGCAGAGCTATTCCCAGGAACATCTGGTTAGCTCCTGCTGGCTGGCTGGGGCTGCAGAGATCACAGAGAAGGATGGTAATGAGGAAAGAGAGGCTCTCAATGAGACACATAGCAAAAAGTGGTTTTTAAACCCCCTAGTAAGTCTTTTATAGTGGCAATACCTAGATTGAGCAACAAAGTCAAGAGTTTGAATATGTATTGGGAAAAAGCAAACGCTAGGGGCTTTTCTTGGTAGCTGTCAGCAAACAACTGCAAGGACAGGAAGGCTTGGGGATGGTACCCAGGCTTTGGAGAGGATTCTAATCATATGTTACCCTTATCTGGTGCCTTGGGTAAGAGGACTCAGGAGTCTGAGCCTTTTCCTGAGGAGGGGGTAAATCATTCCATTCTAGCAGTTGTGAATTAAAGATCTCCAGTCCTCCCCTGATGACTTCCCCTGGCCTGGACTTTAGGCTTTGATCACCTGGATGATCCAAACGTCTAGGAAGGAGTGGGTACCTACTGAGCCGTCATTAGTTATCTAGTCCTGCATGTGAATGAGGCTGTGAGACCTGCTCCTAGGGATAGGGTGAGATGGCAGGAAGTGAGGAGAGAACATGTGGGCATGGAGGGTGGAGAAACAGAATAGAAAGATGACCCAAGTCCTGAAGATGAACTCCTGTTCATCTTTTGCTGTTTTTTTTTTTTTTAAAGATTTATTTATTTAAGAGAGAGAGAGAGAGAAAAGGAGAGAGATGGCAGATGAGTGGGGGGAGGGGCAGAGGGAGAGGGAGAGAATATCTTAAGCAGACTCCCTGCTGAGAGTGCATTCCCAACACAGGGCTCGATGCCACAACCCTGTGATCAAGACCTGAGCTGAGATCAAGAGTTGGACACTTAACCGACTGAGCGAGCCACCCAGGTGCCCCTAGTTTTGCTATTGACAGCAGATTCTTGCCATAACATTCAGTCGGCAAGAATGGTTTCTGTTTTTTCATCTATAGATTGGTGGCACTTGTCCTTTCAAATCCACGTAGACACCAAGCATCAAATGCCCATGGGGGTGTTGGAGCTTGTGAGACTCTGTCTAGTAATACCATCTGTTTAGGTGACACTGTGGGCTCATGGGAACAAGTCTCCGATGCTGCTGATGACCTAGGAAATTGGTCAGCTATCTGCTCCACTCCCTCCCCTGTTCCTGCCTGCCTTTTGGGCACTATCTTCCTGGGGTCAAAGCAGCTCTGGGGGCCCCAACTTCCAGCTTGCCCCTGTTTCCTCTGGGATCTGGCAGGAGAAACCCCTGGTTTAGTCATCAGCTCTCTTGCTCCCCTCCTCCTACAGTCTCTCCACATCTGTTGTCTGAGGGCAGATTACGCTTCTAGCCTCCGCTCCTGGAGCCCCACTTTGTCTGGACTCCTGAAACGGTCTCCTAACCTCCATTCCCACATCCTGCCCCTCACAGCTTATTTTCCACATAACAGCCAGAGTGGTCTTTTTAAAGCCCGAATCAGGGGCACCTGGGTGGTTCAGTGGTTGAGCATCTGCGTTCAGCTTAGGTCATGATCCCGGGGTCCTGGGATCGAGTCCCTGCATTGGGCTTCCTTCAGGGAGCCTGTTTCTCCCTCCGTCTATGTCTCTGCCTCTCTCTCTGTGTCTTTCATGAATAAATAAATAAAGTCTTAAAAAAAAAAAGTCTAAATCAAACATGTCACCTTCCTGGCTTAAACCTCCTCAGTAGGTCTGTATCACACTTGGAGTAAATTCCAATCTACTTATCATTACATAGAAGCCCCCACCTAATCTGGCTCCCACCTCCCTCTCTGTGGCCTCACTGTCCCCTGCTTACAGCCCCCTCCACTTGAATGACCCGTCTTTTCTTAAGAGGGGTCCTCTTCTCCTCTTTCTGCCTTAGAAGTTTGTGCATGCTTGCCCCTCTGCCTGAGATATTCCCCTCTCCGCCAACATTTTCCAGGATTGATTCCTTTTCACCCTTTAGGGCATAAACTTAATGTTACTCCTAAAGAGGCCTTTTTTCTGCTACCCAGCCTCAAGTAATTTGTAATGACACAATTTGTAACTATTGACTTGCTTGTCCACTGGGTTATTACCTCTTCTCTGAGCTGTCCACCACCACTGTGTCCCAGCTTAGCACACCTGAGGGCCTTGTGTCAGTCAGAGCAGGCTAGCAACGAGGCAGTAACAAATGACTTCCAAATCTTAGTGCCCTCAAATCACAAAGGTTTGTTTCTCATTCATGCTAAGTGTCCACCACAGGTTGGCAGGAGGAGTGCTGTGCATGCGCACTGTAGGGGTCCGGCTGATGGGGCAGCCACCACCTAAACATTCCCAGCGGCCATCCCATAGAGACAAGAGCTTCGGAGGGTCTCACATTGGCAAATGAGTTCTCTGGCCCCCAAATGATTTATGTGACCCTTCTGCTCACAGGTCATTAGTTAGAGCCAGTCACGTAGCCCCACCCAACACAGGGAGCTAGAAAGTTCAATCCTACCCAGTGCCCAGAAGTGGAAATACTGTTTAGCAGCACTAAAGATTCACACCATGCTCAGTAAATACTTTTGAAGGAGGGAGTGTCTGGAATGTTCTTTCTGCAGCCATAAAGGGTTAGAGGGACCTTGCAGGACCTTCTGGGGAACTTGTATTCCTGTTTCTCAGGCCCCTGGCTCTGCTGGGAGTCAGAGTTCCCTAGAGCAGCTTAGCAGACAAGAGTATCCTGAAGCCTGACATGAGCAATCCTGGAGGCAGCCACAGCCAAGGTCTGCCAGTGATCTTTCTCTGGTGGGACATGTTCTTGGGCTGGGGTACAGCCTCTCCAAAAGCATCCTGCCATTACCCTCTGAACCTACAACACTCAGCTAGGGCCTGGCATGTCCAGGAACTGGACAGATGATCCTACTGGTAAAGTCCAGCAGATCTGAGTGCTGAAGGCTGAGGTGGGTAGATAGGTGGTTGGGGGTCGAAAGGCAGTGCATCCTTTATCACATCCTGTTACTAACACAAAGGAATGGAACTTACACAACTGAGGAAAGGTGAAAACATCTCCTGTGCCTAGTGTGGGTGTTGGGGGTTTCGGGGTGGGAAAATCCTGGTCTCTCCATGACCCTGATCTCGTTCCCTGAACTACTCATTTCACTTGGGCAGGATGCTGCAGGCAGCTCTCCTGTCTAAACTTCCATTGGATAAAATGGCATCACCACAGCAGCTCTTCTCCACCCGGCTACACACAGTATTGGCTGCACCAGTATTCATGGTGTCACACACTCCCAGATATAATGGGCCTTGGGTCCATCGTGGACTCTGGTGACAATCACCTGGCACTCCCAAGCTCCTAGTGGAAGTACTGCTCCTATTGGGCAGCTGGGGAAACTGAGGCCTACAGAGCTTAAGAGATTTCATAAAGTAATTGCTAGTTATATGGTCAAGTCCTCCTTCGAACCTATGCTTCCTGATTCCAAACCGGTGCACTTAATCATTACTCCGTACGAAGAGGTTTGGGTCTGATTCCCCTTCTAGGCTGTAAACCCTCGAGAACTTTTTTGAGACACCTCTTCCCTTTCTCCTTTATACTGCCAAGCAGCATTTCCGTCATATACTTAGCATGCAAGAAGTCTTTAATGTGAATGAGAAAGATAAAACAGAGAATTGAAGATAGTCTAACAGTAGGATACTCTTCCAGTCACATGGTTTGTGTTTTTTTGTTTGTTTGTTTGTTTGTTTTGATTAAGCCTTCTATTGAAGACTAAGGTATAGCTTTTGTGCTTTTTTTTTTTTTACCTCTTTTAAAAATTTTTAAAATTTATTCATGACAGACACACAGAGAGAGGCAGAGACATAGGCAGAGGGAGAAGCAGGCTCCCCATGAGGGGCCTGATGCGGGACTCCATCCCAGGACTGGGGTGTCAGGACCTGAGCCACCCAGGTGCCCCTCTTCTGTGCCTTTTGATACAGCCCTTGGTGGCCGGCCTGGATCTGTTGGCTGCTTTTACATAACAATCTAATCAAGGCACAAAACCTCTCATGTAATACACATGTATCCTAACGTGTAATTATTAACAAGGAAAGAATTAGCTAGCTGCTGCGGATATCAACTTGAACAAGAGAGTTTCCATCCCCAGAGATTACAGAGGCGGACATTTAAACAAATGAGATACGGTGTGACCTGCCGTGAGTTTTGTGTAAGGGCCAGAGGGACCACAAACCCTGCGGGGGTGAGGGGCTGGGGGTGGAGGGGAGCCGGTGGTGCAGGTGGTGGTGGTAGTGGAGAGGAGTCAGCGCTGGGGAGGGCCGGATGGTTAGGAACGTCAACCCGAGGTGAAGCCCTATTTGGATAGAGAATTACAATGACCTCCCTGGATTTGGAGGTCAATGACCGGGGCAGGCTGTGGGAGACCAACCTGCCCGCGAGCCTGCCTCCTGCACTTCCTGCCTCAAGGAACTGGGGTTAGGGTTCTCCCCCTTGTATGTGATCTGGACCAGGTTACTGCCAGGCACTGGCCGAGTAGCCCCGTGCCAGCTCACGGGATGTCACTGGGCCAGGCGCAGGTCCGCTGCCGCAGGCACCCGCAGGTGCCGGGCCCTGAGACCCTCCCGTGCCGCGTCGTCATTTTGGCTTTTCTCTATCAGCCTGCGGCTCCCTTTTGCATCCCCTGGCTGGGCCTCGCCCTGACCCAAACCCCCGCGGAGCGCCCTCCACCCGCGCACGCCCGAGCCCCCAGGCCCGCGCCCCCCGGCTGCAGCAGCGGTCACGCGCAGCCACCCGGCCGCGGGAGGGAGGGGGAGCGGGGTGGGCGGGGCGGCCTGCCGAGCCCGAGCCCCGCCCCCCGCCCGAGGCGGCTTCTCACTGGCCGAGACTCCGCCCCAGCCTCCCAGCCCCACTTTGGATTGGCTGGTGGGCTCCCGGGGGGCGTGGCCCGAGGGAGGGCGGGAGCGGAAGGGAAGCGCGCGCGCCCGGGAGGCGGGGTTGCCTAGGCGACGGCGGGGGCGCGCTCGGGGGTGGGGCCGCGAGCCGGGGCTGCTCCATGACAAATCGGCGGGGGACTGCTGGGGTCCGGCCCCGCGAGGAGGCGAAGGGGAGGGCGGGGCAGGTTTAAGAGCGGCGGGACCGGTGCGGACGGCCGAGGCGGCGCGGGACGGTCCCAGGTAGGGGTGCCCGCGGCGGGCGGGGTGGGGCGCGGGCCGGGGAAGTGGGGTGGCCGCCCCGCGCTCGGGGGCCTCCTGCACCGCGGTCTGCGCGCGGGCTGCGGGGACGGCGGAGGGCGACGCGGGGCTCTCGGCCCGGTTCTGCCCGGCAGGTCCGATGGAGAAAGCCTCCCTGCCTCCCTGCCTCCCTGCCTCCCGGCCTCCCGGCCTCCCGGCCCGGCCCGGGCTGAGGAAACCCGGGCGGCGCCCCAGCCTCTCCCTTTTCGCCGCTCCTTCCCTTTTCCCACAAATGGCCTCGGCTTCCACTTCCTGCCCTTTCGGGCCTCCGGCCCGAGGATGGTCCACTTCCTTAGTGCTTTCGTTGCTGCTCTGGGCAGGGTAAGAGCTAGAATTGTGTTGCAAAACTTATTAGTGCCTTAAGAACTTGGACTGACCCGGGGCCGTGTTCCAAAAGTTGTTCGGTCTGTTTGTTCTTGGTCCTGCCTTGCAAGTAAGCCTCAAGTTGTTTCCTTGCCCCCCCCCCTTCCGTCCCCCACCCTTCAGCTCCCTTCTGGTAGGGGCTGGCCCTGAGTGTGGCTTCTACTAGGAGGCACCACGGACTCGAGCTGTTCGGCCTGGGCTTCCACTGTTCTTGCCCACTGGTGGGCATGTCAGGTTATGGGGGTCGCGGTTGGTTCAGAACTGCCAGTGGCAGGGATAGCTGTGCCCAGACTGCTTGTTTGAGCAATGTCCTCTCTGTGCTAACTTACAGATGAGTATTGGAAACGTTGGAGCTTTGATATTGTTATCAGGTGAGTCTTGGGGGGGGGGGGGAAGTTCTTGTGGCTGGCAGACTGCTTTCAGTTGCCCCTGGAAGAGACTCAGCTGAGTATCATTCATGAGAGACACAGAGACACAGGCAGAGGGAGAAGCAGGCTCCCTGTAGGGAGCATGATGCGGGGCTCGACCCCAGGACCCCAGGATCACCACCTGAACCAAAGGCAGACGCTCAACCACTGCGCCACCCAGGTGCCATGTTTCTTAAACATGGGGCAATAGAGGTGGAACATGGAAGTTCTCAGAAATGGAGTGACTATGGTGGTGGCATTGAATATTGGGAAGAAAAGGATATCAGAGTGTGAGGCTTAGGTTCGATACTGGTTTTGCAGCACTACTAATGGAGGGGGCTTGAGCATGACTTTTCACCTGGCTGTGCTGGAGAGTCCACAGCAGTAAAAAGGTGGCAAGTTTTCTCTCCCTGTTAGGATTACGTGAAATTCGGAATGTTTGAAGTTTTCTTTGTGGTAGCGAGGGTGGGATGGGGGTGGGGGTAGGAATAAGGCCAGGGATACACATTCTTTGTGTGTGGTTTTAGTCCTGTCCCCTAGTCTGCTTTCTTCTGACCGAATGCAAGTCTTTCCTTCCTTTTCGATTTATGGTATTTCCCACTGGAAACAGTAGGGGAGCTGAGATCTCCACAAGATCTCTCCAGTGCTAGAAACTTTCCCAGGACTTTGTGAATATGGGACCAAGACACGTAGGTGGGAAGACAAGAATTAGAACGTTGAATGGAATCTAGACAGGTGTCGGTGGCAGGTGCAAGTAGAAGAAAATGTCCTGAATTCTTGCCTTAATTCTGGAAGGTTCTTACCTTGGCTGGAGATGGCTCAAGACTCTGGAAATTTGTAAACCAGGGAGTTGAGGTAATGCATTGTGCCACATCGCCCAGTCCCACAATGCCTCTTTGCATTTAGTTACCAAATTCCTCTCCACTCTTGGAATTTATGGAAGGTGGAAACATCGGTGGAGACCTTTTCTGAAAGCTAAATTTAGAGACAGTATAACGACAGTGTTGGGAGAGGTCTTGGTGAACTCTTCTAATGTCCCCAGCATAGTTTGTCTCAAGATGATAGGCAAGAGTCCCACTTTTCCTTGACTCCAGTTACTTCTAAACAAACAACCCCTGCTGTAAGATATATATGCAAGAGTCTTGAGATTATTTTTTTAAATGAACATGTGTTTTTAAGTCTGAATCAGAGAGACCCGAGTCCCAGAGAAAGTGGAGCTCTTTCCTGATCATGGAGGAGGTGGGTAAGGAACAGGAGGGAGATCAACATTTATTGAGCATCAGCTATCCGCTTGCCACAGACCCACTGATCTAAGCAATACCAGATACATATCTGGCCTTGGCGATTTGACCATGAACTGGCTCCTTTAGCTTCTCAGTTTTTTGGTTACTTAGGAATATAAACATGGGCGTATATGTGTACATATCCTTAAAGGTTTCAAAAAGGAGAAGGGCCAGGAGGTGAGAGGGCGTGTAAGCTTTTGGATGGGTGAGAGTGAGAAGAAAGATGAAAAGACTGTGGCCGTGGGAAGTCAAAGGGGGAAGGTATTGCAAGGTTATGTTACTCTAAAAAAAAAAAAAAAAAGGAACTGCTCATAATTTCTGTGAGTGTTCTGTGTGTCATTGTGGGCGTCCATGAATCTTTGGAGAGTTTGTGCTTTCTGAAAAAATTGGAATATAAATGCAGGAAATGGTGCTATTAATTGATAATTGCTAATGTATTGCCATTGTTGCTTTTGCCAGGGTTTTGTGGGCAACTTAGATACAGTATACTCTAAGCTCATGAGATTGGGACTTGACGTAGAAAACTTCAAGTGAGGTCTGATCCAGATGAAACATGTCAAACTACCTACATACATAATTTTAGCATATGGCATGAGTTGAAGGAAGTACAGTATGGTCCTGTGTAGCTGGCTACCTCTATAGTTTGTCCTGAATGAATTTTCTGCCGTATACTATGTTACCCCAAACATTAACAGCTCAAAGGAACAGACACTTATCATCTCCTACAGTTTCTGAAGTTCAGGAATCTGGGAGCTGCTTGGCAGGTGCTTCTGGCTCAGGATCTCTTCTGAGGTTGTTGTCAGCTGAAGGCTTGACTGGGGTTGGAGAATCTGCTTCTGAGATGGTTCACTCACATGGCTGTGGCTGGAAGCTTCAGTGCTCCACTGCTTGGGCCTCTCTCCCTAGGACTCTTCACAACATGGCAACTAAGTTTCTCTCCAGAGCAAGTGATCTGAGAGAGGGAGAGAGAGATGGACAGTGTGCTATCTTTGCATCTAATGTTGGAAAGGACACACCATCCCTTCTATTGGCACATAGACCAAAGGTGGTACAGTGTGGGAGGGGACTGCACAGGGGGAGCTTGAGGACCTTTGATGTTGTCAGAGGCTACTAAATTTGAAGGTTTAGACTGGACATTATTGAGAAAAATCTTTGTTTCCTATGCTTATTAAAGTATGTACTCCAGAAGAATAAAATACAGCTGGAGTTTTACCAATTTAGAAACTTTTAATATTAGACTTTTAACTTTATGTTCCTTCTTCTGGTTCTTCATTGTCAGATGCTAGAAAGAATTAATTAGCCAAATATGCAGTAGCTTTGTAAATTAGAAATTTAAATCTTACTGATCCCTAAACCAAATGGAACAGCTGAGGGTTTTTTTTTAACCCTAAAACAAATTGGTAGAAAAAATTACTGCCAAAATGAACTCCTTGATGAACAGCTTAAAATTAGTCATTAATCATCTGTGTATTTTTTAAAAAGATTTTATTTATTTACTTGGGAGAGAGAGAGAGAGGTCCACAGAGGGAGAGGGAGAAGCAGACTCACCACTGAGCAGAGAGCCAGACACAGGGCTCAATCCAAGGACCTTGGGATCATGACCTGAGCTGAAGGCAGATGCTTAACCCACTGGGCCACCCAAGCACCCCTTTTTGTGTAAAACTCATTGGCAAAGTAGCTTAAAAAAATCTTAGAGAACCTAAACCTTGCCCCTCCACCCCAATTATTTTAGATCTTTGTACAGTATTTATTTGGCCAGCGCTATTGCATTTCTCTTTTGAAAACCTAATACTTTTAATTATCCACCTGGATAGAAGGGCTTTACTCTTTTAGCTTCTAGGTGAAATCTTCCTGAAGCGTCTGCAGCTGGAGAGAAGGGGCGTCCTGAGCCTGCAGCCTGATTAAACGACCTCTATGTTCCCTTCTTATCTCTGAAACATCTGTGATTGTAGTATTTTTGTATAACAGATATCCTTTGAATGAAGCGTATTGATAACGGGAGCGTTCATAAATCATGTTAAATTGTAACTTCAGAAAGTGAAGGCTGGTAAAAATAGCTTTTGTTCATCCCAGCCAAATTGAAGGTTGCTGGAGTCATCACCGGGCGGACTGGACACTCAGCACAGCTCGTGTCTCCTTTCGCCCTGTTTTTGGCTCTTTTCCCAATTGCTGCCCTAATTTATGAGTTAGTATCTTCCTTTTCTTTCATCCCACCTCTCCGATCGCCCCTCTCCTTCCCTTCCCCCCCCACTCTGGCTGTAAAAACAGGAAAGGATTGCTGGACAGTCATAGTGTGGATTAGCTGATCCTATTCTTAGTGGATTTTTTCAGGGGGGTACCTTTACACATACTTGCAAGTTAAGCTTTTTTAAAATCTAAAAATGATAGGTGCTTATCCATTAAGTTCTTCCATTTTTTCATGCCTAAGGGGGTTCTGTACCCCTTTCCAAGGTGGAGGAGCGTGTGTGTGTGGTTTCTCCTGCACCACCATGCAATTCTCTGGCACCAGCTGGGTGTCTACATTTCTTTCTTTCTTTCTTTCTTTTTCTTTAAAGATTTTATTTATTTATTCATGAGAGAGAGACAGAGAGAGGCAGAGATGTAGGCAGAGGGAGAAGCAGGCTGTCTGCGGGAAGCCTGATGTGGAACTTGATCCCAGGACCCTGGGATCACACTCTGAACCCAAGGCAGATGTTCAATCACTGAGCCACCTAGGTGCCCCCCTGGGTGTCTACATCTCAACTTAGTTCTGGCACTATCTACCTGGAGACAGTGTCAGATTCCACACATTATGGTCCCGGTCCC
Source organism: Vulpes vulpes (assembly GCF_048418805.1). Lineage (NCBI taxonomy): Eukaryota > Metazoa > Chordata > Mammalia > Carnivora > Canidae > Vulpes > Vulpes vulpes. The sequence goes on along the minus strand of NC_132784.1, from coordinate 9,954,810 downwards.
ACAAGACCACACCCCACTTCAGATGTCTGTTGCAAGTCCAAATTGTTACCCGAGCTTCTGACTGACTCACTGTAAATCAGAGGTTTTCATTACCCCTTGCTTGGGTTCGGCTAATGTGCTAGAGTGCCTCACAGAACTCAGGAAGCCCATTTCCTCAGTAGGTGACTGCTTTATTACAAGGGATATTAAAGGATTTGAACCAACAGTCACATGAAGAGATACATAGGGTGAGGTCTTGAACAAAGGAGCTTCTGTCCTCATGGAGCTGGGGGCCCACCATTTGGTACATGGAATTATTCTGATTCCCCATCCTGGAATCTCTCCGAACCTCCTTTTGGGTTTTTATGGAGGATTCCTTACATAGACGTGATTGATGAAATCATTGCCATTGGTGATTGAGTCAACCTCTGAGGTCAGGGGGTGGGATCGAAGGTTCTAACCCCCTGTTCCAGCTTGATTCCTCTGGCAACCAGCACCCATTCTCAGGTGGCCTAAAGGTCACCTCATTAGCACAAGCCCACTTGTGGTGGAAAAGCTTTATTATGAATAATAAGACACGCATTTCACCTTTGTGACTCTGAAGCTTTATAGGAACTGAGGACCAGTTCCTATAAAAAGAGTCCATATGTTAGAACAAAAGATGCTCCCATTGGCTTTAGCGGTCAGGAAATTCCAAGGGTCTGGGGATCTGTGAGAGAGACTGGATGCAGACCAAATATATACGAGAACTAGATTTTGGCCATCTGAAGGAGCAAGTATGTACTTCAGTGTCGCATCCCCCTAAATAGTTCCAATATCTAGCCATTTTCTTCAGATCTGCTGTCATCCTCTTAGGCCACCATTGTCTCTGGCATCTCTCTCACATCTGCTCCAGGCCCTTCTATTTTTTCCACAGTCTCACGAGAGTGAGCTTCTCAACTGTGCAGGTCTAATTATGTCACCCATTTGCTCGAAGCACTGCAGTGGATTTCCAGTGCCCTCAATAGAGAGTCTAAAATCCCTAAACTGGTGGGTGTACAGGGTTTTAGATGATCTGGCCCTTTCCTTTCTAACATAATCTCATCAAGCAGACTCTGTGTCTTTCTTTTTGCTCCAGGCAGCCTCAAGGGTCTCCTTCAGTTACTTGACTGTACTTGCTTGCTTTCTCTTGCTTCAGGGCTTCCTAAAGGCAATGCAAGAAGAGAGTAGAGCATGTAGAAGGGAGACCAGGTAGGAAAGCACATGGCATATTCATGGAACTGAAAGAAGGCAAAGCTGGCTGGGGAAGGAAAAGTTTGTGTAGGGTCTTGTAGGCCATGGTGGATAGCGGGTTTGGATTTTATTCATGGTACGCCATTGGAGGGCTTTACACTCACTTTTATTTGTATTTTTGGAAAATTTGCAGTAAAGACTATATGGGAAATAGATTGAAGAAGAGCCATGATGAGTCATTTAGGAAGTCGTGGCTGTTCAGTGGTTGGTGTCCAGGCCTAGGAAGTGGCAGAGATGGAAGAAGCAGTTGGATCTGAAACCAGAATTGGTCACGAACTGAGTTGGGGGAGAGGCAAGGGGAAGCAAAGATAACTCCCAGGTTTTTGGCTTTAGTTAAAACTTGGATACAACTAGATACTTGAGTAACTCCTAGGTGGGGAATAGTGGAGAAGGAGCAGATTTGAAGTGGAGAAGGAAGAATCAAGAATTCTCTTTGGGAATGTTGGGTTTGAGATTCTCACAGGACACCCACACAGGTACAGGAGGGTGGAGGGAATGGGGTCTGGAGGTCAGGAGAACGGTCTGGGCTGCGTTCTAAAGGTTTGGAAGCTGCTTGTAGAGCTCTGGAATGGATGAGGTCACTCATCCAAGCACGCAAAGGATGTAAGACCCAGCTCTGAGGAGGACTGATGACATTTAGAAGCCAGGTAGAGGAGGAAGACCCAGCCAACAATGCTGCCAGAGCACTGCCAGAGAAGCAGCAAGCCCCGTGGGAGAGTGTGGTGCTCTAGAGGCAGGAGGGACGGTATCTGGAGGGACAGTACCTGGAGGGAGATGCCAAGAGGGCTGTTTGAACTGACCTACCATGGGCCTTCCCCTTTCCAGGCAGCGTTCTCTCCCAGGCGTTACATGCTCCACTGTAAAAGGGGAAGGGCACGGGAGAGGATGAAGAGGACAGTTGTTATTGGAGTTTATTGGTAATCCTGACCAGCCCAGTTTCAGGAAGTTGTGCTGCGGGAAGGAGCCACACTAGAAAGGACTTTGTAAATGAAGCAGTAAGGAAAGGGGAGGGGGGCTTGTTATGAAGAATGGGGTCCTTGGGCCAGAATAGTCATCTGGGAGTTGGTTGGCAGTGCTGACTCTTGGGCTCCACCCTAGACCTACTGGATCAGAATACACACTTTAACAAGATTCCCCAGTAATTAAAGTTTGAGAAGCATTGGTATAGATAACCAGGGCTACAGGGAAATCATGTCACTAGCTAGAGGGACATATGGTGATCAAAGGGGTGTGTGTGTTTAGGATGAAGATTAAGTAGAGTGTCTGCTGTTGGGGATGATCCTCAGTGGAGGTAAAGACAGATTAGTGATGCAGGAAAAAGGGGATAATGGCAGAAATGATGTTCCTGGGCATGGGGGTAGGGGCACATGGAGTTCAGAGCCTGTGTGGAGTGCGTGGTCTTTGCTAAGAGCAGGAGGGTGCTGTCCTTGTAGAGAGAGACAGGAAGAGGTGGGCATGGTTGCTGGGAGATTTGTGGATTTGGTGGAGAAGCCCTGAGGGAGTTTGTCCCTGATGGCTTGTGTTTAGGAAAAAAGAGGCAAGATCATCTGCCGAGAGGGAGCATTGGGATGGTGTAGGGGAGATCACAGTAAAATATCTAGGCAGTGTAGAGTGAATGCCCATTCCTGGTTTGGGATCATAAATGCATTTAGTGTGAGGCTTCACAGCTGCAAGATTCTCTTTACCTCTCCAGCAAGTTGGCTTGCCAGATGCTGGGGCTGGAAGGGAATGAAAGGGGTAAGGCGGGGACTGTTGTCAGCCAGAGGGCTTTCATACTGTGAGATCTGAGCTGCAGAAGGAGGGAGTTCATGCAGAGAGAAGGTTCTGGAGGCCAGTGCTTGGAAGTGACCCGCAGGCAGAGAACTGTGGTAGTGATACTGTTGGTGGGAATGAGCAAGCTAGAAGGAAGGAGGAGCTAGAAGGAGGGAGACCGAGGCTGGTGACCTGGAGGAGACAGCTGTTTCTGATGGTGATAAATTGTGGGGCAGCAGCACAACTGTGTTATGTAGAATCGGGGAAATAATTTTCAGAGAAGAGGTCAAGGACTTGGGAGAGGCTGACCTCTGTGACAGGTTGTCCATATGAACGTAGGAGTCCTGAGGAGGATGACAGGAGATGAAGTGGAAAGGAAGCCTATGAACTGGAAGCAAATACCACCAATATGTGAGGGAAGTGGTGAGGTCCAGAGATGACGTGAGGCCAGCAAGGTGCAGGAAAGCAAATTGCTCACACCTTGAAGATCCAGGCTTTTTCTTTTTTTTAAGATTTTATTTATTTTTTCATGATAGAGACAGAGACACAGGCAGAGGGAGAAGCAGGCTCCATGCAGGGAGCCCAACGTGGGACTCGATCCCGGGACTCCAGGATCATGCCCCGGGCTGAAGGCAGGCGCTAAACTGCTGAGCCACCCGGGTTGCCCAAGATCCAGGCTTTTTGTGAGAGAAAGGAAATTATTTTTCTGAAGGAGGTCCTCTACTGGAAGTGATGGTTGGGGGAGAAAGGATACTTCTTTCTTCCTGGCCCTGAGGCACATGGCTAGAGAGGAAGATGGCATCTATTTAAAATATGGTGTCCCCAGGGCATACCCGAGTCTCACAGGAAGCTGAAAGGTAGAGGAACGTTCTTGGAAGAGGTAGAGGGTCTTGAATTGTTGGCAGGTGTTCTCCTGGGCCTGGGTGGGCTCGGGTGGATGGGAATGAATCCTTCCAGAGCATGGCTGCAGTCCTGTTGGGAAGGGAGTCCTAGTAATGAGGGAAGGAGGACACCTGCACTTCTGGTGGGTAGAGGATATTCAGCAGTATGCTGCCCCCTTCGAGAAGGTGGACTCTGTTCTGGCTCTGTAGCTCCCCAGTCATGGGTTCCCTAACCCTTCATACAGCCCAGCAGGGAAGACAGTGAAGGACTATTTCTTTTCCTTTTTTTTTTTTTTTTTTTTAAGATTATTGATTTATTCATGAGAGACACAGAGAGAGGCAGAGACATAGGCAGAGGGAGAAGCAGGCTCCGTGCAGGGAGCCCGATGCAGGACTTGATCCCAGGACTCTGGAATCATGCTCTGAGCCGAAGGCAGACATTCAGCCACTGAGCCTTCCAGGTGCCCTGAAGGACTAGTTCTGTTAGAGAAATTTCCAGAGCTGCTGGGGGAAGATTTAGGGTAGGTCCTGAGATGCCCACTGGCAATGCTTCTGAAGATAAGTGACATTGTCTTTTGGGTGACAGAGAAGAGAGAAGGGTCTGAAGAACCTCTGTTGATAATACTCCTACTCTTGTTTCCACATTGACAATGCTTCTGAGGCCCTCAAGTCTTTTGTATGAATTTTCCCATTTGTTCCTTCCCAGTTACCTTGAAAGATAGGGTGAATATTGAGGCCAAGTGGGGTGGACTGACTTGCCTAGTCATACAGTGAGTGAGTGACTGAATGAGGTCCAGAGGCCAGGCCTCTTCCTTCCTAGTGCAGTGTTCGGGTCTGGTATCACCTCGGCAAAGGACTGAGTCTTGGCAGAAGAATCTCTCTGGCCTATGCTTGTCCTTCTTTAAGGACTGGCAGCTCATCCTGCCTTCAGATCGGTTTGGCTTTCAGGCCATTTTCTTTCTCAGAACTTTCTAGAATATCAGAATGATGTCTAAACACCAGGTCAGTGCTTGAGTACTCAGAGCCAGGTGTTTTTTTTTGTTTTTTAAGATTTTATTTATTCATGAGAGTCACAGAGAGAGAGAGAGAGAGAGAGGGAGAGAGAGAGAGAGGCAGAGACACAGGCAGAGGGGAAGCAGGCTCCATGCAGGGATCCTGACATGGGACTCGATCCCTGGTCTCCAGGATCAGGACCTGGACTGAAGGTGGCGCTAAACCACTGAGCCCCCCCCCCCCCCCCCCCCCGGGCTGCCCCCAGAGCCAGGTGTTATTTTTTTTTAATTTTTTTTAATTATTATTTTTTTAAATTTATTTATGATAGTCACACAGAGAGAGAGAGAGAGGCAGAGACACAGGCGGAGGGAGAAGCAGGCTCCATGCACCGGGAGCCTGATGTGGGATTCGATCCCGAGTCTCCAGGATCGCGCCCTGGGCCAAAGGCAGGCGCCAAACCGCTGCGCCACCCAGGGATCCCCAGAGCCAGGTGTTATGATAGGTGTTTTCTCATTTAGTCTCCATAATTACCCTGAGGATACACATCCTCTGTGCATTTTAATAGAGGAGACTCATGCTGAGAAAAGCAACTTTACTAAAAGAATGAAGGGCATTGGCTGCCCAATGGCAGACTCCAGACTTCAAGCTGTTTTCTCTCCTGTCCCACACTGTAGTTGGTATAGAACTACTTTAAAGATTTTTTAAATGAAGTATTTATTTGAGAGGGAGCAAGAGAGAGAGAGCAGGAGTGGGGGGAGAGGTAAAGGGAGAAGCAGACTCCCTGCTGAGCAGGGAGCCCGATGCAGAACTTGATCCCAGGACCCCGGGATCATGACCTGAGCTGAAGGCAGACGCTCAGTCAACTGAGCCACCCAGGCGTCTGGTATAGAACTACTTAAAAAAGTTGTGGTAAAATAGACATGGTATAAGATTTGTCATTTTAGGAATTTTTAAAAAGTAAGCTCTACACCCAGTGTGGGGCTTAAACTCATGACCCCGAGATCAAGAGTCACCACATGCTCTACTGGCTGAGCCAGCCAGGTGCCCCTCTGTCAGTTTAGTGATTTTTAAGTGTATAGTTCTGTGGCATTAAGTGCATTCACAGTGTAGTGCAATCACACCACCATCCATCTCCAAAACACTTTTCATCATCCCATTGTGGAACTCTGTGCTCGTTAAACACAAACTCCTGTCCTCTCCTCCCCTGGCCCCTGGCAACCACTCTTCTTCAGCTTTCCATCTCTATGAATCCACTCTTTCTGGTGCCTAAGAGAAGTGGAATTATATAGTTTTGTCCCTTTGTGGCTTCTACTGGCTTTCTGCACTTAGCCTCATGTCCTCAAGGTTCATCCATGTTGCAGCTTCTGTCAGAATTTCATTCCCATTTAAGACTGAATAATATCCCCTTATATGGATAGAGACCACATTGGGTTTTCCATTCATTCATCAGTGGACACTGGTTGCTTTCACTTTCAGCTGTTGTGAACAGTACTGTCATGAATGTGGGAGGACAGATCTGTTCAAATCCCTGCTTTCCGTCCTTTGGGGTATATAAGAACTGCTTTTTTGTTATGTAGTTCCTCCTAGAACTTGTCCCATGGTTGCCTGTGCCTTTCTGTCTTTAACGGAATTTTTAAAAAGATTTTATTTATTTATTCGAGAGAGAAAACACAAATAGAAAGGAAGGGCAGAGGGAGTAGCAGACCCCCAGCTGAGCAGGGAGCCTGATGCAGGACTCAATCCCAGGACCCCAGGATCATGACCTGAGCTGAAGACAGACGCTCAACTGACTGAGCGACTCAGGAGCCCCTTCACTAACTTTCTGATTTTTAGTTCTGTGTTGATAAAAATTCCAGTATTTCACATGGTGTTTGAAGGTCTTCCCTACCCTACCTCAGTTCTGTAATGAGCTTTAATTTTTAAAAATTTCCAAATATACATTTTATTAATAAAAGTTAGAAATTTCATATGTGTAATAAAGATGTCATTTTTGTTAACACACATACATGTTTGTGTAAGTAGAGACAAAGTCTGAAAGGATAACATTAAAATGAAAATAGGAGTTGCCCCTGGGACAGTTAATTGTGCGGGAGTGCTGACTGCTTTTCAGTAATGGCTTGAATTTTCTAGAAGCCATTCTATTCCAAATTTGTTTACTAAAAGAAAATGTAAACTGTTCTTACCAGTGAATCACAAATCTTCACTACTGCAGTAGAAATAACATATAAAGATGTTAAAATCTACAGAGCTTTAAAACTAGGGGTGATAATGGCAGAAGTCACATGCTGCAGAAGCCAAATTTTCAAATCCTATATAATCAAATTTTTGCTGATTATCTTTGGGGCTCAGAAGCCAGACTGCTGGGTTCTAGCCCTGCTGTAGACTGGGTAAGTGACCTTGTAATTCTCCAAGCTCTGTTGGAGTGCACGTGATATGCTAGTTGGTGCTGTAGAAGTAGAAATAATAGTAGTACATCCCTGAACTGGATTGCATTTGGGTAAGTCAGAACAGAGGCTAGTTCCAAATTTTGACCTTCAGCTACTGAGAGATGAAGGGGTTCTATTTTTTTTTTAATTTTTTATTTATTTATTTATGATAGTCATACAGAGAGAAAGAGAGAGGCAGAGACACAGGCAGAGGGAGAAGCAGGCTCCATGCACCGGGAGCCTGATGTGGGATTCGATCCCGGGTCTCCAGGATCGCGCCCTGGGACAAAGGCAAGCGCCAAACCGCTGTGCCACCCAGGGATCCCAGATGAAGGGGTTCTGATGTCTCTGAGGCTGCCTTTGCAGCTGAAAGGAACAGAAGTGTGTATAAATTGGTCGACCTCTCTAAGACCAGTGAAAGCTCCTGATAACACTGGGGGTGAGGGTATGGTGGGAGAGGACTTTATTTCATAAATAGGTGTATACTTTAAAAAAAAATCGGAGCTTGCAAATTACCTCCCACTTGTAGTTTAGTTGCTTAAGAAGTCTAGGAAAGTCATCATATAAATGAATTAGCTTTTCAGAGTTTACCAGTTACCAAATATCCTCTTGAGACTGGACCCCTCAACCCAGATGGAGAATTCGATTATTTTATCCAAGTACTGAGCATCTCCTAAGTACCAGGCATGCTGGGCACACAAAGGCGAATGGGCAGCCCTCAGTGTCATGGGACAGATAGACTTCATCTAAGAGGAAATGTCCAGTTTACATCTCAGTGCCACAGTAGGCTTATCGGCAGGCCCTGGGACCCACTTATGGGAGGGTCAGCCTTGCTGGGGGACATCCAGGAAGGAGCAAAGGAAGTATTTAGGCTAAGTGTTAAGTTACAGGTAATCCTCCATCAGGAGGAAGAACAGTCCTCTTAGAAGGAATGACACGTGCATAAGGGTACAAACTAGAAGCAGAGTGCTGATGGTGAGCGACTTCAGAGCTCTCTGGTTTTTGTTTTAGTTAATTTAGGGGTGTGTGTGTGTGTGTGTGTGTGTGTTGGGATGTGTGTTTTGGTGGGAGAACATATAAAGAGATACTCATTAGGGAGCAGGAAGACCTAAAACAAATTGCCCTCAGCACTCTCAGGAGCACTGATTTAAGTTATTTTGCAGATTTGGTTTCAGGAAAAAAAAAAAAAAAAAAGCAAAAGACTGGAAAGGAGCTTAGACCATTTAATTCAACTTCCTTATTTTTATAGACATGGAAACTGAGTCATACATGTATAACAATATAAAAAGATTCTATCCACTGGGGCTAATGACAATAGCAGTTGCACAAGGGGAGGGGAAAATTGAGTTTCCTTCTTTAAGAGAACATGTGTAGGCAAGGCTGAGCACAACAAAAGAGAAGCTCCGAGAACTGTGATGACATATTGTGTCTTTTCTGGGACTGTCACTGCCCGAGTGCCCTAGTCAATGAAAAGCAGTAAGAAAATACAAATTTACCAAATAGAGAAGTCAAGACCGAGTGTCTTCATTTTAATAGAAAGATTTAGTAGAGGTTCAGTCATAGCCCTGGTGAGTTTGTGTCCATGGAGAGATTGTTAGGTAACCCATACACATTCTTCACTAGGTGACCAGCAGTAAGTACCAAGGGCTGAGAGGCTCTGAGCCACGTATTGTGTTATTCTGGTCACTGACCCCATCAAGTTGTGCTCGCTCCTGCAAGGGGCTATGGCCCTTTCTCAGAATGCAAAGTCCTAGGAGAGATGGTCAGTCCAAAAAGTCACTACCAATTGAATAATAATGAGAACCCCATAATAAGTTCAAATAAATACTTAAATAAGAACCTTAAGAGAGTCAAAGTCTTCAGTGATAAATCCACAAAAGCTTAAAAAAATAGAAATTAACATCATCCATTTGCCAAGCTTGGCTTTTGGAACGAGGAAATGATGGCTTAAACTTTTTAGGCTTTTGGCCATCAGTAATGGAAATACGAAATGGATGAATCCAAGTGTTAAGTTTGCACAGTATTCTAGATTTTATGATGACCATAAAATTGAGTAAACTTTATGTTCTTTAGGCTGAAGCATGGTTTATACCGTAACAGGGAAATAGTCCTAAGACTATTGAGTCCACAAGAGTTTAAGAAAGGAAAGGGCAGACCTGGATACAGGCTTCCCTTAATAGTAGTGTAAGAAATAAGCAAAAAGTATGCAGAAAAAGAAGGGAATTGCAAGTTGTGATCGGTTCAGTGAAAGAAGACAAGGGGCCGACATGGAAGATGAGAGAGGGGCTATCTGCGGTGCAGGAGTCCTGGAAGACCTCTCTGAGGAAGTGACATTTAAGTTGAAAGTTGTATAGGAAAAGGAATTGGGTTTGTGAATGATGACTGTGGAAAGGCTCAGGGTTGGGAAGGGTAGCAGGGGAGAGGTGGGAGAGGTGGGAGAGGTGGAGCCTAGGGATGGGGGAGAGAAAGTGGGTTCTGGAGACTTCAGCTGAGCCTCTGCAGCAAGCTTTTACCTGGATATGTGGTTACATGAGCCAATAAATATTTTCCTTAAGCTACTTTCAGTTGGGGTTTCTTTCATTGTGGACCAGACCCCTAATCATATAAGGGGGCAAAATATTTGAATTGCCTGGAAGCATCTTCAGCTGGATCTTGCTCTTTGTAGAGCTCATGCCTTATTCATGCAGAATGAAGTATTTTTGTGTCATGATATTTCCCCTCCGGCCTTTCCTGGGTCCAATTCCCTGGACTTGAATTGTATGTGTGCTTTCAAAGTCATTACGTACAGTCAGTTGGGACTCCCTTGGTTGGAAGTGACAGAAACGTAAGGGATATGAGCTCACACCACAAAGGGGGATTTATTGGGTGGACACCAGTGCATGTCACTGACTCAGCAGGGAAATGAAAAAGCAAGCCAAGGAAGGGGCCCAGGATGAGGCCGGGACTCAGGAGCAGCTGCAACCAGCCCCTGAATGCTGCCAAGACTGTTCCCGTGTTTCCTCCCCCTGTGCTGGCTTTGTCTCTGCTTCTTGCTGTAGGTTGGCTTTCACCACTTGCCAACAAAACATAGCTGCCAGTTTGCAAAAATGAGCGGCCTGCAGACATGCTTTGTTTGCTCACAGTGTTTTTAAAAATTGATTTAGTTATTAACATTTAAAGAGGGAGATTTTACATAAAATTCCAAATTACTCCTATCTCTTAAAGAATCAGAAGTTTGACATTCCTAAATCCCATCAATGAGCAGGTGCTTCTTTTGGGAAGGGCAGTCCATTGTCCAAAGGGCCACAGGAGGGCTGCTGTGCTCTTACTTCGGCCTGGGGCTCCCTGTCCCAGCTGTAGCCATCATGGACCTAGCTGACCCATACCCTACCTTGGGCAAGTGCCCTCTTTGCGATCAATTTGTCCCAGGGACATGGCCACATACTAATCTGGCATGTCTTACCTCCCTCACCCCTCTCCCCTGTCCTGTAATAACCATGTAGTTTCTAGAAAAGAGAAGCTAGGTAGACAGTCCCTTAAGTTGCATATTTGTGTAAAGTGTGTTATTTAGTGAAATCTTTTTTTTTTTTTTTTTTAATTTTTTTTTTAATTTTATTTATTTATGATAGGCACACAGTGAGAGAGAGAGAGAGGCAGAGACACAGGCAGAGGGAGAAGCAGGCTCCATGCACCGGGAGCCCGACGTGGGATTCGATCCCGGGTCTCCAGGATCGCGCCCTGGGCCAAAGGCAGGCGCCAAACCACTGCGCCACCCAGGGATCCCTAGTGAAATCTTTTTTAAACTCATTTTTACTGATGTATGTTTGCCAAAAGGGTCTGTTATTCTCAATATACTTAACATACTTTAAGTAGTCCTCTGCTTTTTGATTTTGGAGGTGAGCTGGAAGGCTTCGTAGAAGTCTTCGTGGTAATTCAGTCCTGTGAGTGTGTCCATTAAAACTAAGCATTTCAGTTGGAACTTATGATGTAACAGGGCTTAGCCATTTATTTTTGCAGATGATCCAAACTAGGATTGCAAAAAGTTGTTGCAGATGTGGTGACAATCTTCCAACCCTGATTTAGTAAAGATTAAGACTTAGATATTGATAGAATTTGGTAAAGTCTTTAAAAAAACTTTTCCTGGTTTTTAGAGTTTCTCTACTGTTCTAACTTGTGAAAATCCAAGAACGCATTTTCAAATCACAATCACTTTTTTTGTTTCTTTAAATGTATTTCCTTTTTTTTTCCTTAAATGTATTTCATTATTTGAGTCTATCATTTTAAGCCTTGATTATTTTGTCTTATCTTTGGTATTATGCTATGCTTTCCCAAGACAATCTTTTAAAAAATTTCTTTCTCATTTCCTCGGCTCCCCTATTTCTGAAGGCTTTAAAACTGTAGAGTGAAATTAGGGAAATTAATGTACTTGAAGTTGAAGAACAGGAGTTCAGTAGAAGACTATATATAGTGTGAAAAAGGCCTATAGTTAGGAGAGAAATATGAAGAGGAAAACATTCACTTGTGGACTGATTGAAAAGTAAATGCCTCTCGGCATGACTTTAGATTATATTTCATCATCACAATCTCAATACTAGAAAACTCATGTGAAAACGTTTTTTTGAAAACTCCCAAAGATTTTTGAATCAGATTATGATAAGTGAATCAGTTTTCTTAAGATGGCAACATACCATGGCCCTTGCCAAAACAAAGGTGGTAGGAGAGTGTTCATTGTGAGACTGTTGACTAATAGAAAATAAGAATTTCATGTGAGGGGCACCTGGGTGGCTCAGCGGTTGAGTGTCTGCCTTTGGCTCAGGTCATGATCTCAGGGTCCTGGGATTGAGTCCTGCATTAGGCTCCCTGCAGAGAGCCTGCTTCTCCCTCTGCCTGTGTCTCTGCCTCTCTCTCTGTGTCTCTCATGAATAAATCAATAAAATTAAAAAAAAAAAAAAGAATTTCTTTTGAAGGTCGGTCCATAGTGCCATATGTTTTCTACTTAGAGAATTAAGGGTGAGAAAATGGCTCCAACCTTAGTTAATGAATTCAACTAACATTTAAGTATGTTTTTTGTAATAGGTCATGTGTAAATCAGTGGTTAAAAGAGATACAGGATCTGTTCTCAAAGAGTATCAAGTCCAACGGATTGGTTTTCAAAGCTGGGCATGAATTGGAATCATCTGGGGAACCTAAGAACATAGGTGTCAGAGCACCATACTCCTGAATTGGAATCTCTACGGGGTTGGGACCCAGGCACCTAAATTTCTGTCATTATTTTTTATGAATTTTTAAGTGTGAAAGTTTTCAAACATGTATGAAAGTACAGAACAGGAGCACCTGAGTGGCTTAGTGGTTGAGCAATCTGCCTTTGGCTCAGGTTGTTGCTCTGGGGTCCTGGGATTGAGTTCCACATCAGGCTCCCTGCAGGGGAGCCTTCTCCCTCTGCCTATGTCTCTGCCTCTCTCTCTGTGTCTCTCATGAATAAATAAATAAAATCTAAAACAAAAAAGTACAGGGAACAGTATAATGAACTACCTTACACCTGTCAGTCAGCTTCAAAAATTATCAATTCATGGCCAGTCTTATTTCATCTGTATCCCAACTCCTTTCCCCCTTGATAACTGAGACAAATCCCATATATCATTTCATTTGTAATGAGATTACGTTAAATTACTTGGAATTTTTAAAAACAAGAATTCCTTAGTATTATCAAATCCAGTCAACTTTAAGATTTTCCCAGTTTTTGTACGTGTTAAGGATCCAAATTGACGTCCATATGTTTCACTTACTTTTATGTCTTAGCTCTCATAACTTATGGCTTCCCTCCCCATCTCTCTTTCATCTTGCAATGTATTTGTTGAAGAAACTGGGTGGCTTATTCCACTCTGTTTTCTTTTTAAAAAGATTTTATTTATTTATTCATGAAAGAAACAGAGAGAGGGGCAGAGACATAGGCAGAGGGAGAAGCAGGCTCCATGCAGGGAGCCTGCTTTAGGACCCAATACCAGGACCCCAGGATCATGACCTGAGCTAAAGGCAGATGCTCAACCACTAAGCCACCCAGGTGCCCCTCCACTCTGGTTTTTATGTTCCTGATGGTGTGTGCCTGTGTGGTGATGTTCACCATATTCCTGTCTCCTCTATTTCCCATACATCAGCAGTCAGATATAGAAGCTTTCTTTGCAAGACTACATCTTGATGGTTATCTTTTTCAAAGTGCTCATAATGTCAAGTTGTCTTTTTTTTTCCTTTAAATAATGTTAGCAGCCTTTGATTTTCAGGGCTAGATTTTCTTAATCTGTGAGGAATTTCAAAATGGTGGTAGCCCAAATTCTGTCATTCTTTGATTTGTTAGAAGATGTTGTGAAGAAAAAAAAAAAAAAAAAAAAAGAAGATGTTGTGAAGGGAAACTTTGTTTCATCCATTAGGGTTGACCCTTGAACAACATGAGTCTGCACTGTGTGGTCCACTATATGTGGATTTTTCTCGGTACATACAGTTCAGTGCTGTAAATGCGTTTTATCTTCCTTAAGATTTTCTTAACATTTTCTCTAGCTTACTTTGTTGTAAGAATACAGTATAGATAACTACATATAACATACAAACTGTGTGTTACTTAACGGTTCATGTAAGGCTTCTAGTCAACAGTAGGCTATTAGTAATTAAATTTTGGGGGAATCAAAAGTTATATGTGGAGTTTCAACTGTAGGGGGAGGGTGGTGCCCTAAGGCCCCCATGTTGTTCAAGGATCAGCTGTATTTAGTCACCTGTTAGTACAGTGTATAGGAAAAACATAGTGCATTTTAAATTCTTTCTCTGTCTTTACCAATTTTCAAAATAATGCGTTGTTTTCCTAGTCCTCCAAAGGTGACCAATAATACTTAAAGTATTATTGTGAACAAATTTGAGGTAATTCAATCCATTTCAGTTGCTATCTTTGACCAGTGTTTTCACCTTGTCTCCTGAGTGTGTGTGTGCATGTGGATTGTTTTTAAATTACTATTACTTTTGTAACTAATGGCATTTATTATTAAGCCATAAAAAGAACCTCTGGGGAGGGCTGCTACTTTAATGATGTACTGTCTAGAATCAGTGTTCACAATAGAACACTCAAGACATTATTTCCTTAATGGAACACTGATGAGAAATGTGGCCTAGTATGCGTCATGGAAAATCGTTTAAAATGTGTCCTTGTTTTCATTTCTTGAAACCCTTTCCTCATGATTCATTCATTCCTTTACTCTCTGGGTGGTTCTAGGTCTCTGATACATTGGAGGTCAGAGTTCTAGGTCCTGGTGACATACAAAGGAATAGGCCACTATCTCTCTCCCCAAGGAGTGCCTTTAAGACTGCTGACCAATAACCAACCACAATTTGTCTTGTTAAAATAACAGTGATATAGGGATTCAGCGCAGGAAGGGAAGTGCTGCCAACACACACTGGCACACTCATGTACAGTCCTTCAGTTTTTTTTTTTTGTTACAACTATTGAATAATTTGGTGTTAGATATAAGAAAAAGATTCCATGTCGATTTTCAATACTAACAGATATGACATCTACTGAGTAGGCAGTGTCATTGCGTTTTACTTTTTTATTACAATCCTTGCAATCCATCTGTTTCCTGTGTTACTTCATATTTGAAAGCACTGCTTTTTTTGGGAGGGTTCTTCATGACCCTAATTTAGATCAGATTGTTCTGAATTTGGATCGTAACAGGAAGTGTTGTGAATAATTGGGATTTGCCTTGACACTTAAGTAGTGCTGCTTGTTAAAATGCAGACTCTGATTCATAACTAATATGTGGAGACCGTGCATATATCCTGTTCCTCATCCAGATCTCCCCTTTAGATTTAGCATCTATTAATGATTCTTGCCCAGACCAGTCTTTACTATAATAATTAGAAAATGTTGATTTTCCAACTCAGATGTACCCCCTGCATTTATCAGTCTGCCTTTGGCGTTCTACTAGAAGCAAGAGCTCTACCTCTTTCCTGTTTATTTAATACCTATTATAGGTATGGATTCATTAATTCCTAATTTTTCAGTGGTCTGTTGTCATTACTGTCCTTAATTGTTTTGGTGCTTTAATTGTCCCAGATTTAGGATTGCTGTCCTTTTGGATTCTTATTTAATTATTAAAAACATGGATGATATTTTGGGAGACTGAAGTATTATGATTATGGCCTATTAGCAATATCTAGGTTACCTTCAAGTTATATTATCTGGAAAAAAATGCTGAGTGCAATTCTTTGCATGTGTACAGTGTCTAAGAATTTCCTCATATGCTTTTGTGGGCCATATTACCTAGGACACTTGAATTTTATGAGAGGGACAGGAGGAGTAAGTTTTCTTCTGCATTTTCAAATTCTCATTTGATTTTTTTAAATTTTTAAAAAAATTTTATTTATTTATGATAGTCACACACACACACACACACACACACACAGAGAGAGAGAGAGAGAGAGAGAGAGAGAGAGAGAGAGAGGCAGAGGCAGAGACATAGGCAGAGGGAGAAGCAGGCTCCATGCACCAGGAGCCCGACATGGGATTTGATCCTGGGTCTCGAGGATCGTGCCCTGGGCCAAAGGCAGGCGCTAAACCGCTGCGCCACCTAGGGATCCCCCTCATTTGATTTTCTTGATAACTCTGTTACAGACAGGGTGGCTTTTTGACTCTACCTACTAACTCATTTTCTCCTAGTCTCAGCTTAACCAAAGACTGATGATTATATTAGCCTATGGGACTAAGGGCCACTAGAAAACACTCCTTCCTTCTAACATGCATTTGTGTGGTTTATATATTGTGATTTGGTTTAATAACTTTTCTTCTCAAGTGAATGTGTTCTAGTCTTTGAATTAATGCTGAATGGTAGAGAGCCCTGTCTCATATTAATGTATCACAGAACATGACGTAGGAAAAGCATTTCCCAACACTTGCCTCCCTGATGAACCATCTGAATGAAGTTTTTTTAGTTTGAGGTGTCTCATTTTTCTGTATGGGAGTATGTGTGTTTATTCTTTTTCTTTTTTTAAAAAAGATTTTATTTTTTCATTCACGAGAGACACACACAGAGAGAGAGAGAGAGAGAGAGAGAGGCAGAGACACAGGCAGAGGGAGAAGCAGGCTCCATGCAGGGAGCCTGACATGGGACTCGATCCCTGGTCCCCAGGATCACACCCTGGGCTGCAGGCGGCGCCAAACCGCTGCGCCACCAGGGGCTGCCCTGTTTATTCTTATTGATCCAATGCTTTACATGGTCACTTCGGCAGGAGTACACACCTCGCAGTGGCCTCCTATTTCCTCCCAGGTAGGTTTCTCAAGATGGCATGTCACGCTCGTTTATAGATGAAACTGTCTTCTCAGTATCATGTGATACCTGGTACCTGCTATTATGTTTCATGCTTTTTTCCTTAGCATGTGCTCTCAGTTATGCGTGGAAAGCTCCCCTCTCTCACTCTTTGTCTGCTGAGTGAACTCTTCTTCAATTCTGAAGCCTTTCCTGATTCTCTCTTCCCAGAGTTCATTATGCTTTCCATTATGTCTTGTACTGTGTTCATCACTGAATGTGAGAAAGTCTATTAAAATGCTTTAGTTGTATGTCTTTCCTTAGGGGATTAAGTTCTCTAAGGCAGAGACCCACGGCTTGGCACAAGGTAGCACTTAAATGTTTTTTGAACAAAAAGGAATCTAACTGCTGAGCTTTCCTGTTAGTAGGTGGAGACATAGTAAAGGGTGTTCACTGGTGTGTTTCTCAAGTTCCTTGTAAAAGACTTCTGACCCAGTGAGAGCCATGCCAGGATTTGGTGTTATGGGCCTTCATTCCCCTTATGGAAAGTCTGTGTTGTGGCTTCATGTATTGGCCAGGAACCCACATAGTTTGTTGAAGTGATTTAGGAGGATTGCTAACCTTTTAGAGAGAGTTCTGAAATTGTTAATGAAGGCAGTGTGTTTGTGTGTGTGTGTGGGGGGGGGAGTATGATTGCTGTGTAAAAAATGATGTCTCTGCCAAAGTCAGGGACAAAGTGTACTGATGTCTACAGCTTACATGGAAATGCATCAGAAGAGTAAGATGGATTGATGGATAGGAAGAGGGATGCCAAATAATGGGGATTGTGGTAAAGCAAATGGAGCAAAACGCTAACTGGAGAGTCCAGGTGGTGGGTATATGGACTTGCTGTGTAGTTTGCTCAACTTTGCTAAAAGTTTGAAACTTCATAAAATGTTGGGGTGAAAAGGATACTTGTATTATTTTTTAAGAACACATTTTTTTTTGTTTTTTGTTTTTTTTTTAAGAACACATTTGTTGAGTAGGCATATCAATTATAAGCATTAAATCATCAGCATGCACTTCCTCAACTGCGCTGCTTTGTTTTCTTCCTGTTATTTCTCTTCCTCTCTTTATCAAATCCACTCTTTCAAATCCCAGTTCCTAAGTTGCTCCCTTTGGGAGAATTTGCCTGACTTTCTAGTCTGATTTAGACATCCCTCCTTTGTGTTCTCAGAGCAAACCTTGACTTGCATCGTTCTGCCACAGGATTTATTAAATTGCTAGACTTAGAGTTTCTTGAGTCAAAGACCATGTTTCTGGAACACTCTCAGTACAAGTAAGAACAAAAACAACAGGTAGACTGACAATGGCCAATGTCAGGAGCCTGGAGGTGGGCATTTCCAGTTTCCAGGATTGATTTGGTCATGGGCACTTGGCTAGCCCTTCTGCTTTTATCCTGTCTTTCCCTTCATCAGGTCAAGTTGATCAAAGCAGTTTTATGTAGGTTGGAAATATCCACTGTGGTTATTCAGTTTTTGAGCACAGATACTTTGGCAGACGTCTTTAGATTTGCTGAATAGTCTTCAGTTCATTTATTGTGATTTCCTCTAGAAAAGTTGACTTTGTTTTTGGAAAATAACAGCTCAGAATTAGATATATGTCTACATGGGTTTGAAAACCTTCCCCACCCCAACCTGGAAGATTATTTCTCCATTTTTATACAACTATAATAATTCACAGGAGCAAGGTTGCTTTAAAGAAATTATGTGATGGATAGTCTGGAGGTTCCAACCTCATGCACCAACCTTAGCTCTCTGGAAAACACTTGTGGACCAGAAATTAGGTCAAAAGTTGTTTCACTTTCCTAAAGTAAAGCCTTTTGGGGAGGCCCACGCCTTATCCCATTTATTCTATTTTAGTCACAATTCAAATGTGCTTAATTATCTAGTTAATTGCTTAGAACACTTATTAAAAAGCACATAATTAGAAAAGGAGCAGTGGAAAGAAGACTGGCATAGGCAAGTAAACTGAGGTCCTGTGAAGGCACAGAAGAAGCGGACATCTGATCCTTCTCACCACAGCCCAAGGCTGCTCACATAACTGATTTCATGCTGACGATGGTCCTTAAATCAAGGAAAGGTTTAATTCTGTTCAGTCTGCTCTGAGGAGACAGATGGATATAATACGTGAGAGAGAACATGAGAACTACACAAATATGATCTCAAATAGGTCTTATAGGAATATATAGATTAGAATACTGGCAGGATGTCTACTGTTAATAGTGAATATCTCTGCCTGGCAGACTCATGAATGATATTTTTCTCTTTCAGAGACAGTTTAGATATTTCTTAAATTTTAAGTCATCTCTGTACCTAACACAGGGCTTGAACTCATAGCCCTGAGATCAAGAGTTGAGTTCTCCACCACCTGAGCCAACCAGAACCTCCTATTTCCTAAATTTTTTATTAAGAATTGAAAGGGTTCAGAGGATGCCATCCCAAAATATGCTGGAGGCATATTGAGCTGAAGGCAGTTGAAAAGTAACAGACCAAAATAAGATTCTGTGCCTTCCCTTTCTACCAGGAGGGCAGAACTATCCTTGAGAGCTGAAGATTCTTAGCAGCCCAGAGAAGGCACTGGAGGAGCCTGCATAACACACCCTACTCACCAGTTCTTATCATCCATCAATTTCCTTTATATAGTATTTGCCTTTCCATAGTTTGTTACCCTTAGAAGTGCAGAGTCTTTTGTTTTTTGGTCTTGTCACTTCTCTATAAAATTTATTATTATTTTGTTAAGATGCTATGTAATCCGAAGTTCTAACCACCCCATTTGAGTTACTCATCACTGAATTTGTGTGTGTATGTGAGATGCTCACAGTAATAAGCTCCTGTTTGTTTTTCTTTTGTTAATCTGTTTTTTGTCAGTTAAATCTTCAGGCCCCAGCTAATGAGCCAAAGATAGGTAGAGAAAAAAAATTGATAGGTTTTTTTTTTTCTCCCCTATGGTTTTATAACTTTTTGTTTTAAGTACTTAAAAAATATTTTAGACATTCAGAGGGGTTCTTGTTCAACTCCTGGTCTTTTGATAATGCCATTTTTCTAATATTTTGATTTTGGCTTTATTAAAAATGCTCAAATTATGGGGCACCTGGATAGCTCAGTTGGTTAAGCATCTGACTTTGGCTTAGGTCATAACCCCAGGGTCCTGGGATTGAGCTCCACATTGGGCTCCCTGCTCAGCAGGGAGCCTGCTTCTCCCTCTTCTGCTTCCCCTACATATGCTCTCTTCTTTCTTTGTCAAGTAAATAAGTAAAATCTTTTAAAAATGCTCAAATTATACTTTTTATAATTGTCCAAAAAGTCCTGCTTGTTATGGATGTGGACTCCCATGTATGGTGATTTTCTTAGGTGTGTTGTAGGTTGGAATTGTGGACCTCCTACCTGTGAGTTTTAGCTATGAGTGTCCTGACCTCTCAGTGTATGTTGTCGCCCCATAGAGGTTTTGTTAATCATTCTGCCTTGTGTTCTGGCACCATGACCAGCCTGGGACTGCTTTTTATGTTAATTTCTTGGCTTTGGAGAAGTGTTGTGGTCACATATTTTCTAGGTACACTTCCATGCAGCTGGGGCTCAGTCAGACAGACTTCCTTGTCATTGTCTCCTGTTGGTCAACAAATGTTTTTCTAGTTTATTCTTTACCTTAAGTGTGTTCCTCCAAGGGCCTTCGTGTCTCAGTTCTAACTCCCACCTGGCCTGAGCATCTGGTCTCCTAGCCCTGTGTGTTTGTGAAATCTGAAGTTACCAAGAACAGCAGCTATTCAGGACTGCAGGAATAGCAGCTCTTATTGCCCTGAGTTTTTGCACTACCGTAGGGATTTTCTTTCTTTTGAACTGAGCTGTGTATGTAAGAGAACTTTTCAATCTTGAGCATCCACTATAATCACCTGGGAAGCTTTTAGAAGTCCCATGCCCAGGATGCATGCCAGGCCAATTCCATCAGAATCTCTGGGGTGGGACCCACACATCAGGATGTTTTTAAAGCTACCCAGGTGATTTCCATTGTGCAGCCAAGGATGGAAATCATTGATGTAAAACAATGTTGCTTTATTTTGCCTGGATGATTTATGTGTGTGCTATGTGTATTAATTTATTGTTCTAGTGGTGATGTTTTCAAGTTACTTTGTCAGTAATGGAAATAGGAGCCTATCATACTGTAATTAGAAAAAAGTTTTAAATCTTAAAAAGTTAGAATTGCTAGGAAGTTAGGTTTGCTAGGAAGGAAATCAGCCTTTGTTAAGTTCCTACTGGGTGCTAGGCACTGTGCTTATTAGGTCATTCACATGTGTTGTCTTATTTAATCCTCAGGAGAATCAAACAAGGTAAATGATGGTTGGTTTTTGCAGGTAAAAAACTGGCTTGGGGAAATCAGGTAGTTCTAAGTCTCCCAGCTCACAAATAGCAGACCTGGGCTCAGGCCCATGAGATGCCCAGCCCCACGTCCTTTTCTTTACCCTGTGGTCTATGTAAAATAGGCTTTTCCATACAAATTGATTAAAATAAAATTTGGAAAAAAAAAATAAAATTTGGCACTGGAGTTAAAATAAGTTCCAGGTATCTACTTGGAAAATTTTATCTTCCCATTAATTCCAGGGACCCTCATCTCTTTTTAAAAAATATTTATTTATTTACTTATGATAGACATAGAGAGAGAGAGAGAGGCAGAGACACAGGAGGAGGAAGAAGCAGGCTCCATGCCAGGAGCCCGACGTGGGACTCGATCCTGAGACTCCAGGATCGCGCCCTGGGCCAAAGGCAGGCGCCAAACTGCTGAGCCACCCAGGGATCCGCGCCCCCCCCCCCCCCCAATCTCTTTTTATCTCATGTCTGATTGTAAACTGATTTTGACTAATCAACTGTTAATTATAGGAGAGTTTAGCTCATTTTAGTTCATCACTTTAAATGCACTTGGGGAAAATAATTTCGTTCTCCTTCTTTTAACTCTGTCATGTGCCGCATAGGGGTACTTATTATAAAAGCTGCACTTAGCCCTCCTCTTCTTGAGCACTTCCATGGCCTGTGTGGGGGGCTGTGTGGGTGTGTGTGTCAGGAGGTAGAGGGACAAGGGGAGGTGAGGAGTAGAATAAAGGGGTGGAGATTGAGGTCCCTGAGTGCTGGTGTTCTCTGGGGCTCCAAATGACTTGGGGTAGGGGTGAAAGGTGGGACTGGGAGCTCTTTGGTCACTCTGCCCTGGGTGAAGCACTTTGAGGACCTAATAGATTTTTAGTGGCAGGTTGTCCTTCCCCACCTGCCCCAGTGATACACACATTGGATGTGCATACCTATTTTTTTCTCTCTCCATTCTGCTCTCTCTCTGGCTCTGCTGTGGTAAATGACTTGTGGGGTTGTTGGAGGGATTGTTTTATCTCTGTGGAACCTAGAAGATTTATTTCTCTATTGAAATGTCTGGGTTGGCTTTTCTGGTGCATATGGATTTCATTTAATTTTAATTGGGTAGAAATCAAACTGCTTCTAAGTCTTTGTCTTGTTCATTGGCAGCTCTTCAACTAGGTCTTTTGTTCGTGTGTTGCAACCTTAGAAAATCAGCAAGATGGCTGCGAACAAGAGTAAGAGCCAGAGCTCCTTGGCCCTTCACAAGGTGATCATGGTCGGCAGTGGAGGGGTTGGCAAGTCGGCCCTGACTCTTCAGTTCATGTATGATGAGGTAAGACATTGCCAGGCACAGGCGGCTTTTGTCATGGAGTCCGCTGTAACAATGTCCCTTTTCCAGCTGTGTCCATGTGCTCATTGCCTCACACGCATGGATGATCATGGGGCAAATTTGTGTTAACATGGTTTCTGAATAGCTTTTTAGGGGGTCTAACCAGCATAAAACTTTGCTGATTTTTGGTAAGGAATTTCAACTGTGGCAGGAATGTGAGGGGGTCCTTGCTCGCACGATTCCCATCATCCTTTGAGCTTTCTTTCTGACACAAACAGGAGAAGAGGCTGTTTCTAAAGAACAGGTCAGATAATTAGCTTTGTAAAGTCCATTTGGAGAGATACTGAAAGGGAGAGCTAAGTTGTCATAAGAGTCTTTCCTCAAGTGATAGACATCTGGTTCTCTCTAGTTCTCTCCCATGCAGCAAAGGAAAGCTCTCACTGTCCTTGCCTCAAATTTGTATCACTTAATGTAGATAATGGAACTGGTGCCGAGTCCAATGTGACAACACAGTTTTGATTTCCATGGCAACAAATGTCCCTGCCTGATGGCCCTTGGCTGATACTATAGGTAAGAGTGTTCTGACTAGAGCTTGCATAAGCTCACACAGGTGTGTGCTTTACAAAATTTGTGAAAGGGAGATACCTTTAACCACGCTCGGTTCTGATCATTATCTTTCTGTTTAGATAGATCTATTTTCACTAGACTTGCCCTCTGTCCAACTTCCTCTAATGTTGGATGGTATTGGAGTGGTGATGGCCATTTTTGGGATCTAGCTGAGTGAAGCTGAATTAGGATATGTTTAGCTGAGAATTAGTGGAATATATTTATGTGGTTTGGAGTCATGTTGGTATGTGGTTATTACCAGCGTTCCCACTAGAGGAATGGCTTCCAGGAATATACCCACCACCCACTCTGCTGACTCATCTGGCACTGTGACATGAGGTGCAGGGCCAGGAGTATATCGTGGTGTGAATGTTGTCTTGAAAATGGCACCTGGCTCTGAAAAGGTGTGTGCCGTGGAGGAGAAACAAGGGTTGAGACCTACGGAGCAAGAGACTGGTCTGGAAGTTTCTTCTAGATCTTAGACCTTCTTACAAGGAAGTTCAATAAAGATTTCCTAAATTTGACAATAGTCCTAAAACTTTTGTTACTAATAATGTCACGTCATTATGAAGCGGAAAAAACCCTTCTAAACTTTCAATAAAAGAGAAATTTGGACCGATTATGCTAGAGGACAAGACTAAATTGTTTTTTATTCACTATAGGAAGTATTAGAGAATCATTGGCAGGTGTTATGAGATAATCAAAGAGTACATGGCAAACAAATCAGCAGCAAGGTATACTAGAGGTATACCAGGCAGCTAATTAATAAAAATGTGTTATTTTGTGAAATAAGTGGTATTCATATTGGTTTTCTATAGCCATGTGACATACTATAAATTTAGCAGTCTGAAACAACACACATTTGTTATCTGCAGTTTCCAGGGGTTGGAAGTCTGGCACAGCTTAGCTGAGTGCTCTGCTTGGGGTCCCAGAAGGCTGTAGCAGTGTTGGCTGTGGCTGTGAGCTCAGCTGAGGTTTGGATTCTCCTCCAAGCTCTGGGTGCTGGCAGAGATCAGTTTCTTGCAGATGTGGGATGGAGGCCCGCAGGTCCTTGCTACCAGGCCCTTTCCATAGGTAGTTCACACTTCAGCTTGCTTCTTCACAGCCAGTAGGAGAGTCTCTCTGGTTAGCTAAGACAGATTCTTACGTAAGGAAATGTAATCATGGGGTGATCTCGTGACCGTTGCCTATTCTGGTAAGAAGCCAGTCACAGATTCCTCTGCATTTAAGGGCAGAGCATCATACAAGGCATGACTCACTGAGGGTCTCCTGAAGGTATATTTGCCACAGTATTTGTCCACTTAAAAAAACTTTTAATGGATTATGATTTTTTCTCACTTTAGATATTCACTTTTGTATCTAATATTATATGTATATTTTTATATTCTTTCCTTAAAAGGGGGCCCCAAAATGAATAAGCTTTGGACCAAAACCTTGATTTCCTCCTGGGTCATTGTATATTTTACAACGAGAAACTCTTGTCTTTGATGTTTCCTTCTCTTTTTCTTTTTTTAAGATTTTATTTATTTATTCATGAGAGACACAGAGAGAGAGAGAGAGAGAGAGAGAGGCAGAGACACGGCAGAGGGAGAAGCAGGCTCCATGCAGGGAGCCTGATGTGGGACTCGACCCTGGGACTCCAGGATCACTCCCTGGGCTGAAGACAGGCGCTAAACGGCTGAGCCACCCAGGGATCCCCTTCCTTCTCTTTATCTTATACTAGAGACCAAAGTAGGGGAAATCTAGCAGAATCCACTTGATTTACCCAGAACATTTTTGCGCAAAGAGGAGAGGCAGTTTTTGATAATGGCTTTGAAAGTCTTTGTTTTTGCTTAGTAAGATGATTTGCTTACTGAAAATTTCTTATTGTTCTTCTATGAAGTCTAGGAAGAAGAGATGGTGAGGAGCAGAGTTAAGATGGAGACAGGACTAGAGTAGCTTGTTAATCAAGATGAGGAAGAGGATTTTGTCCCCACTCCCAGGAAACCGTTGGTGATGTCTGAAGATATTTTTGGGTGTCCCAACTAGGGGACAGATACTACTAGCCCTTGTGGGTAGAGGCCAGGGATGGTGCTAGGCATCCTACAGTACCCAGGAGAGATCCCACAACAAAGAATTATACAGTCCAGGTAGTCTTATCAATAGCATGGCTGCTCATGCAGTTGAGACTAAGTAGTGCAGTCACATCTGGGTTTTCCTTTTTATTATGTATGTTTGTGTGCATATGGTAAGAGGGAGGGGAAAAGATGCATGCAGAAGTGCTTTGTCCTTTCTTCCCAGTATCTTCAGAGAAACAAGGGGATGTGAGGCTTGATTATAGTCTATTTTTTTGTGTGCTAACATTTGAGGACTGGAGAGCAGCATTTATTTATTTTTTAAATTTTAAAATTTTAAAATTTTAAAATTTTTATTTTTTAAAGATTTTTATTTTATTTATTCACGAGAGACACAGGGAGAGAGAGAGAGATTGAGGGTTAGAGACATAGGCAGAGGGAGAAGCAGGCTCCATGCAGGGAGCCCGACTCCATCCCCGGATTCCAGGATCACGCCCTGGGTCAAAGGCAGGCGCTAAACCGCTGAGCCACCCAGGGATCCCCAAGAGCAGCATTTATTGAAGAAATGGCAAAATAAAATCAGAACAAGGAAAGAATGGAGATGAAACGATGTATGTTTTAAGAAGTCTTTAATTGATTTTCTTTCTTTCCTTTCTTTTCTTTTTTCTTTTCTTTTCTTTTCTTTTCTTTTCTTTTCTTTTCTTTTCTTTTCTTTTCTTTTCTTTTCTTTTCTTTTCTTTTCTTTCTTTTCTTTTTCTTTTTCTTTTTCTTTCTTGATTTTATGTCTTTATTTGAGAGACAGAGAGAGAGAGCGCGCACAAGGGCCGGGTGGGGAGAAGGAGAAGCAGACTTGCCACTGAGCAAGGAGCCGGATGCAGGGCTCCATCCCAGGACCCTGGGATCATGACATGAGCTGAGGGCAGATGCTCAGGAGGCTGAGCCACCCAGGTGCCCCAGTTTTCTAAAATAGTGCCTTGGTGAAAATGTTCTGTATCTATACTTGTTCATACATGTGGCTGCTGAGCTCTGTGACACGTGACTAGTAGCTACTATATTGGACAGTATAGTTTCAGAATCATAATTGTGGAGCTTGAAGAAATGTTAGTAGTGATTGCAGAATCTCCTGGGGCACCTTCTTAAAAAACACCTTCTGACATAGACATGGCCAACATGCACGTGAGAAAATGCTCTGCATCACTTGCCATCAGGGAAATACAAATCAAAACCACAATGAGATCCCACCTCACACCAGTGAGAATGGGGAAAATTAACAAGGCAGGAAACCACAAATGTTGGAGAGGATGTGGAGAAAAGGGAACCCTCTTACACTGTTGGTGGGAATGTGAACTGGTGCAGCCACTCTGGAAAACTGTGTGGAGGTTCCTCAAAGAGTTAAAAATAGACCTGCCCTACGACCCAGCAATTGCACTGTTGGGGATTTACCCCAAAGATACAGATGCAATGAAACGCCGGGACACCTGCACCCCGATGTTTCTAGCAGCAATGTCCACAATAGCCAAACTGTGGAAGGAGCCTCAGTGTCCATCGAAAGATGAATGGATAAAGAAGATGTGGTTTATGTATACAATGAAATATTCCTCAGCCATTAGAAATGACACCCACCATTTGCTTCAACGTGGATGGAACTGGAGGGTATTATGCTGAGTGAAGTAAGTCAATCGGAGAAGGACAAACATTATATGTTCTCATTCATTTGGGGAATATAAATAATAGTGAAAGGGAGTATAAGGGAAGGGAGAAGAAGTGTGCGGGAAATATCAGAAAGGGAGACAGAACATAAAGACTCCTGACTCTGGGAAACGAACTAGGAGTGGTGGAAGGGGAGGAGGGCGGAGGGTGGGGGTGAATGGGTGATGGGTACTGAGGGGGGCACTTGACGGGATGACCACTGGGTGTTATTCTGTATGTTGGCAAATTGAACACCAATAAAAAATAAATTTATTATAAAAAAAACAACACCTTCTGGATAACATTTCTAGAGTGTTCTAGAAATGGGAAATGGGAAGCTCTCCTGGCGATTCTGATATATGGTCAAGTGTGGTGACTCCTGCCTGAGATGTCAGCTAGTAAGGCCCGATTTCACAGAGAAGGAAACTGAGTCTTGTGCTTGGGGATGCCAGTTATCTAAAGTCTCATGGGCTACCCACATTCTTTGTTCTTGGTCAGTGCTTTACCCCAAGTTAAAAAAATTAGCTTATATGGTGAAATTGCTATGAAAATTGGATTATGTGAGGAGCAGTGGTCTCAGAAGTTTTTCTTTTTGGCTAAGTTCTGACTTTGAGATAAATTGGAGGGAGATCTTAACCTTTTTATTTTTGACTTTTTATACTCCTTTGTGGCTAGCTCAGTGGCTAGCTAAGGCATCTTAGACATGCTCA
The DNA here is from genome assembly GCF_048418805.1 of Vulpes vulpes. NCBI lineage: Eukaryota > Metazoa > Chordata > Mammalia > Carnivora > Canidae > Vulpes > Vulpes vulpes. The sequence continues at coordinate 9,927,482 of NC_132784.1, read as the reverse complement.
GTAAGAAGGAGTCTCTATGAAGTTTGTTTCAGTTTTGTGTCTTGGGCATCTGAAACTGAATCACACACAGCCTTGCAAGACCAGGAGCATGGAGCATCTTAACAGATACCAAGACATCAGGGATTTCCTGTTTCTAGTGGAAAAAAGGAAACATCAAGATTGTAATCTATGTCCTAATAATCTGTACACTTTTCAGTGGCACAGAGGTATGCAGTCATATCAGGACACTGTGACTTCCTATGTCCCGGGAGTCCATGGAACTCTTGCTGGTTTTAAACTTGAAAGCTCAGAAATATACAATTGAGGTGCTTTATGGTGGTATTCAGAGATTTGCACTGGGTGGTGGGGTTTTTTGGGGTCATGGATTTGTCTCTTTGGAAAGGAGTTAAAAGGACACTGTGTGAAGCATAGGTCAATTTTCACATATTGTGTATTTTAATACAACTATTAATACAAATGTAAGAACCTAATATAAAATTCTTTTCATTTTTTTATTTGAAATTTAAAATAATCTGAACCATTAGCTCTCAATTGGCAGCATGAGGCTCTTTTTAAAAAAAATTATTTTAGAGAGAAGGTGTGCATGAGTGGTGAGAGGGGCTGAGGGAGAGGGGAGAAAGAGGTAGTAGACGGAGAGAAGCAGACTCCCTGCTGACTGCAGAGGCCCATGTGGGGCTGGATCTCACAACCTTGAGATCATGACCTGAGCCTAAATCAGTAGTTGAATGCTTAACCCACTGAGCCACCCAGGTGCCCTAGCATGAGGCTTTTTTTAAGGGTATTCTTCAGAGGGGCCATAAGTTCAAACTGATAATCTCAGTTCAATTTTTAAATTTTTAAAAATTTAGACTACAATATATTAAGATATAATTCATATACCATGATATTCACCCTTTTCAAATGTACAATTCAATGACTTTTTAGTGTATTCACACAGATATGCAATCATCACCATTATATAATTTTAGAAGAATTTTCTCAAAAGGGAAAACTCCCTACATATAAGCAATTTTTCCTCATTATTGCCTCCCCTGCTTCTACTTCTGGTTCCTGACAACCACTTTCTGTTTTTATGGATTTGCCTATCTAGACATTTCATATAATTGGAATCATATCATATGTGGTCTTTATATCTGGTTTCTTTGACTTAGCAAAATGTTTTGAAAGCTCACCGTGTTGTAACTTGTATTAGTACTTTGTTCTTTTTTTTAAAAAAAAAAAGATCCTTATTTATTTATTTATTTTAGAGAGAGAGAGCGCATGCACTCAAGTGGAGGGAGAGAGAGAGAGAGAGAGAATCCTAAGCAGGTTATACACCCAGCACAGAGCCCAGTGTGGGGCTCGATCTCATGATGCTAGGATCATGACCTGAGCTGAAATCAAGCGTTGCATGCTTAACCTACTGAACCACCCAGGCACCGCAATACTTCATTTCTTTTTATCACGGAGTAATATTCCATTGTCTGGGTATGCTATATTTTGTTTATCCATTCATACATTGATGAACATTTGGATTATTTCTTCTTTTTGGCTATTTTGAATAATGTCACCATGAACATTTGTGTATAAATTTTTATAGACCTATGTCTTAAATTCTCTTGCCTGAATATATTGAGGCGTGAAACTTGCTAGGTCTTATGGTAACTGTACGTATAACTTCTTGGGAACTGCAAAACTGTTTTCCATAGCAGCTGCACCATTTTGTAATCCTGCAAGCAATGTATGAGGGTTCTAGTTTCTCCATACCCTTGCCAACACTTGTCATTGTTTCTTTTTGATTATAATCCTAGGTATGTATGAAGTAGTACTTCATTGGGGTTCTGATTTGCATTTCTCTGATGACTGATGATATTGGGCTTATTGGCCATTTGTGTGTTTTCTTCAGAGAAATGTTTATTCCAGTCCTTAGTCTATTTTTAAATTGAGCTATTTTATTGTTCAATTTTAAGTGTCTTATGTATTTGTAATACAAGTTCCTTCTTAGATGATACACAAATATTTTCTCTCATTTTATGGGTTATCTTTTCACTTTCTTGATGGTGTCCTTTGAAGCATGACAGTTTTACATTTTGATGAAGTCCAGTTTATTTCTTGTTGTTGCTTGTGCTTTTGAGGTCCTAAGGATGTATTGCCAAGTCTCAGGTCATAAAGACTTACACCTGTGTTTTCTTCTTAGAGTTTGTGGTTTTAGCTCTTACATTTTGGTCTTAATCCATTTTGAGTTAATTTTTGTATGTGATGTGAAGTACGGGTCTAACTTCATTCTTCTGCATGTGGATATCTGCCTAAACCAGCACTGATTTAATTTTAAAGTGTTCTTTTTTAAAGATTATTTATTTATTTATTCATGAAAGACACAGGCAAAGACATAGGCAGAAGGAGAAGCAGGCTCCCTGTGTGGAGCCCTATGTGGGACTTGATACCAGAACCCTGGGATCATGACCTGAGCCAAAGGCAGTCACTCAACCACTGAGCCACCCAGGCATCCCATGTTTCATAACTTTTAAGTTTGTTTGTTTTATTTCTTTTCAGAGTATCTTTTTGGCAAACATATACATACATATATACATAGGTACGTAGGCATATACATATATGTTAAGATATATATATATATAATATATAATATATATAATATATATACAAACAACTATACACACACACATTTTTTCCTTATTCTCCCTACTTGTGCAAAAGGTAGACTTATAATCTGGAGACCTTTATTATGTATCTGTACGTAGTTCTCTTTGTCATTTTTTATAACTGCATAGTATTCCATTGGTGGGTGCCTGCTGCTGGATGTTTGGGTGGTTATTAATTGTTTGCTGTCACAGTGCCACAGGGATCACCTTGTATGTTGCTGTAGATTAGATCCCTAGAAGCAGAGTGGCTGGGACTGAGGATGAGTGCTTCTCCAGTGCTCTTAGGTCTTGCTCTGTTCATCTCCATAAAGACTGCACTGTTCTCCACTCCCACCAGCCATGTACAAGAGGGCCTATTTCCCCAGAGTGTGTTGTCCAACATTGGGGTTTTTGCGAGTCTGGTAGGTGAAAAATGCTATTTCCATGTAGTTAACAATTTCCATTCTCTATATTCAGTGAGGATGAACATCTTTTCGTATGTTTAACATCATATGTATTTATTTTTCTGTGAATTGTTTATGTCTGTTGCCACTTTTTCCCCATTGGATTGTTGATCTTTTTTTCTCCCTGTTTCTAGGAACTGTTTAAATATAGCTCTTTGTGATGTGGGTTCAAATACTTTTTCCCTGTTTGTCATTTGTCTTTCTTTATAGTGTGTTGTGCCATATGGAAGTTTTAAAAGTTTTTTATGTAGTCTAATTTATCAATTTTTTCTTACATGGCTTCTGGAGTTTGAGTCATAGTTAAAAAGGCCTTCCCTACTTCAAGGTAATAAAAGGATTTCACCCATGTTTTCTTCTGGTGCTTGATGGGTTTATTTTTATATTTCATTATGTGTATATTTAATCTTCCTAGTTTCTTTTGCCAAATTACTTTTCAGATGAGTTTTATACTTCTGTTGATTATATGTAAGAGCTTCTGCTTCTCACTCTTGCCAGTGTTTGTTATTGTAATTTTATCCTGAGAATAATAATGCCAAGTGTTCCTTCTGCCCTGTGCTTGGTCTCCTCATCTACAAAATGGGAATATCTGCTCTTGTTTAAAAGCAAAATAAATAAAAAGTGGTAGAGCTGAGAGCAATAAAGAACAGAAGTGTTATATAGGAGTTATTTTTATTTCATAGTGCTTTGTACATAGTGTGATAATGATAGGCACCCAATAAATACTCAGTTGATTGTAGGCCAAGTGCCCATGTATTGAAATGTATTTTTTGGCAGATTTTTTTTTCCCTTAAAACTTTGTTAATTACTGATCATGTTGTTTACTTCCTCAGTTTGTAGAAGACTATGAACCTACCAAAGCTGACAGTTACAGGAAGAAAGTGGTTCTTGATGGAGAAGAAGTCCAGATAGATATTCTGGACACGGCTGGACAAGAGGACTATGCAGCCATTCGAGACAACTACTTCCGCAGTGGGGAAGGCTTCCTCCTCGTGTTCTCAATCACAGAACATGAATCGTTTACAGCAACTGCTGAATTCAGGTATGTTTGAAGTGAAATAGCCTCCAGACTCTGGGAGGCTTTTTGCCTCTCTTTTTTGGCTTGGCAGGACTTTAGGGGTGAGTACAGTAGTAGAGGGTTGAGCTTGCTGTTAAGAAGAATTTTCTGCGGCTTTTTGAATCTTGGCACATGATAGTCCACCATTTGTTATAATCTCTTTGGGTTTCCCTGTTTCTATAATTTCTGAATATAAATTATCTTAAGAATCTGTTGTCCCTAGAGAGGATGAAGCCATTCCATATTCTCAGGAATCTATAATTTTGTTTTCATATAAATCCTAAGGGACAGTGATTGAGGAGTTCACTAATAAAAATATATCTTTTTTTCCCCAAAGATTTTATTTATTTATTTGAGAGAGAGAGAGAGAGAGAGAGAGAGAGAGAGAGAGAAACAGAAAGAGAGCAACAAGCAGGGGTAGGGGCAGAGGGAGAAGGAGAGAGAGAATCTCAAGCAGACTCCCCACTGAGCTCGGAGCCCGATGTGGAGCTTGATTCCAGGGCCCTGAGATCATGACCTGAGCTGAAATCAAGAGTCAGACACTTAACCAACTGAGCCACCCAGGCACCTCAACCATTTTTATCTTTTTTATACTTTTGCAGAAAAGTAATACTTTTGATCTATTTTGAGGTTGATGAAACATTGTCAGGAGAGTGAAGGATGTGTGTCCGAGTGACCGTTTGCTGCTACCGTAAGGACTGTTAGCAGAGGTGAATGGAAAGGGCCCAGCCTTAGAATCAGACAGATCTGGCTTTGAATCCATCCCCTGCCCCTTAGCAGTTTTGTGACCCTGGGCAACTTTACTTAACATTGGAGATTCTCTCTGTCTGAAACTGCATTTGTTAGTTGATGAGATGAAGTGAGGCTCTAAGCTGTAAACTCTTCGGGGCAGGCTGCATGGCCACTGCATTGTATGGTGGCCCCGTGCCTTCTCACACTGTGAGCACCTGGTGCTTGTGTGGTGGAATATTAACTGCTGCAATTCATTTTAAATGCAGTAGCTTTTTTTTTTTTTTTTTAGATTTTATTTATTTATTCATGAGAGACCCAGAGAGAGAGGCAGAGACACAGGCAGAGGGAGAAGCAAGAAGCAGGCTCCATGCAGGGAGCCTGATATGGGACTCTATCCTAGGTCCCCAGGATCACGCCCTGAGCCTAAGGCAGAGGCTCCCCGCTGAGCCAGCAGGCGGCCCTAAATGCAGTAGTTAAAGTTACTGGAAGTTCATTTTGTCATAAAGAAATGTGAGCTGTTAGGCATAATCCTTAGGAATTCTAACAAGAAGAGCGTCTTTCTCCTTGCCTCATATGCTTTGTGTTTCTCTTATACAACTGTATATTTTCATCTACTCTCCTTATATCCAGAGGACTTTTGATTTTAAGAACCAGATCTAGAGTCTAATAGGGAACTAAGAAGGGGAGAAAAGAACCCCCCCCCCCCCCCATTTTTTAGCAAGTTTTGGTCAGAAATTAAAGGATTAGCCAAAGATCAAAATAGGGAAACTAAATATTGGGAAAGAAGCATCAGTGAGCCCGGGAGGCCTCAAGGGGTGAACCCAGCTAAACCAGCAGAGTGAATGGGAGGTAAACAAAGTAGCGCTCTGTTGCTTTGCTGCATAGTGTCAAGTCTTCAGAGGTGGAACACCTAAATTCTCTGGTACTAAAGTGTGTGTGTTGTGGTGATCAGTTATATGATCACGACTCTTATGAGCAGTCCTATTAATTTTTCAGACTTTCCCAATACACCTAGATTTTTCTCTCTGTGGGAATAGCCCCTATATTCATAATTGTGTTTGCAGCTACATAATCCTATTTTCTCTGTCCTTCAGGATAAACAAGACAGATGCACACACTTCCTTATTTTCTTGCATATCCTGTACCTTTTGACTTCCTATTACCCCATGACTTGCCAAGAAGGGAAATGATGGGCAGTGGAAGAGTCCAGACAAGAGAATAGACAATACAGCCCTCGTCCTGTCCCCCCACACTATCGTACACACACAGACAACATTCATGCATTCTCAGAGATTCCAAGCAGAGTCTCATCTCATCTTGAGAGATGGGTGTCAGTCATTATGTGAGAACAGGGATCCTTAGAAGCAAAAGGACAGATGACTACCAAAAAAAAAAAAAAAAAAAAAAAAAAAAAGGTTGGGCAAGTTACTTCTGACTTGAACTCTGGAGATTCAGATAAAAGTCACAGGTCTGTCCAGGTTTCTCAAGGCATCGGAAACAAAGAGTGGAGGCACAGTATCTGAGTCTTTGCAGTTAAACTCACCATATGCCTGTTTGCAGTTTTCAAACGTAGCATTTCTAATCTATGGGAAGGTCCCAACTTAAAACGTTAATATGCTCTATCTTCCTTGAAAATTTCCCTGGATGATATTCAATAAGCTAGAAAAATAGGTTTGTAAGAAGAGACCAGACTCGATACTCCCATTTTTGATTGAATATGTTTATTAATGAGGTAATGTTACAAACGTCTGCATGACTAATAAACCAGAGAGCTATTAGTTTTTCTCGTTCATAGTTGTGTTGATCATATAACTTCTAAGTTTAGTATGTTCTTTGACCTCTGTTGAAATGTAACCTATAGCAAAGCTGCTAAAAGGCAATTTTCAAGTATCTACTTTTCTTTTTTTTCATTTTTCTTAGAACATTTGATATCGGATACTTAAATTGACTCTAATGGAAAACTTGTAATTATATAATATATTTTTATTATGAAATATTACCCTATGTCATATAAAAATCAATGCAGAGCTCCATAAAATATGCTTTTGAAGGAGTCTCTTCTTGGAGTATTTTAGAAAGTAGAAGTGTTTTTACTGGACCAAAAGAATGACAATGGAATGTTTAATTTTTTTAATGCTGGATTTTGATTAATAATTTTATTTATTTATTGAAAAGGTTTTATTTATTTATTCATGAGGCACACAGATAGGGGCAGAGACAGAGGTAGAGGGAGAAGCAGGCTCCCTGCGGGGTTCCTGATATGGGACTCTATCCCAGGACCCCCAGGATTACAACCCGAGCTGAAGGTATATGCTCAACCACTGAGCCACCCAGGTGCCCCTAGATTAATCATTTTAGATAGCTGATAGTTTTAGTAGAGGTAGAATTTAATGTGCATTATTTTCTTTCTTTTTTTTTTTCACTTTGTAGTAGAAATATAATATGCATTAAAATACACACCCTAACATAACTGACTCCATTCTGTTGGCTGTAACATTTACTGTATCCAAATGGAACCTGTCTTTGGGGGAACAGCTGCATACACACATACAGTTAGAATCGAAACAGAAGTCTCACAAAACCATACTTGATCTAATACTCAAGATTCCCTCTGAGTTTCTGTTCTATAATATTGTTTCATTGAGGAAAAAAATTACTGGTTGTGACTCATTAAACTCATTTCATGATCTAATAGACCACTGCCTTCATTATGAAAAACATTGACTTCATAGCTGTTACTCTCACAAAGAAATCATAGCATTTTTTTACAGGGAATTAATAAGCATTTTATATGTATGAAGATACTTCTCTTAGCTTGTTTTTATCTCAGCGGTTCCCAAGTTCTTTTTGTTAAAAATTTTTCAATGCCTAAACATAAATTTGGGACCCTGTTGAAATGCAGAATCCTGGGCCCCTATTCAGACATTACTTCTGCAGGACTCCTGTTGGACCCAGAAATCTGTATCTGTGATGAGCACCCCCCCATCCCTCTGGTATAGGCAGACTGAGAACCAGGCTTTGAAAACACTTGTCTAGTTTATGGCAGGATCTACAGAGTGCGTCCTTGGAACATGTCCTAAGTGTAACAAGTTTTTCTGCTTCCTAGGAAAGGCATCAGTGAAATTGAGTTCTTATTTAAGCTTTTTCAGCCGTATTGTATTGTTTTGTTTTGGTTATTTTGATGCTATGCCTTAGGGAACAGATCCTCCGTGTTAAGGCTGAAGAAGATAAAATTCCATTGCTTGTCGTGGGAAACAAGTCTGACCTAGAGGAGCGGAGGCAGGTGCCCATCGAAGAGGCGAGGACTAAAGCAGAGGAGTGGGGTGTGCAGTACGTGGAGACATCGGCTAAAACGCGAGCTAATGTGGACAAGGTAGGTGTGTGCTCTGTGTGTGTTTCCTAGAAACAGCAGAATGTAGATGCCTCATCTGTTTGGCTTTGAGGGAACTGTTTATGGAATGTAGAGGAGGACTGATTTTTCCAGATGTCTCAACCAGTATAGTGAGAAGCCCTGGAAGGATTTGGCCCTGGAGTTAAAACAACTCAGAGTCATGCACCTTTGTGGGTATGCTTAGTGTTGGCATGGCCCTTGGAAGTGTGGTAAGATGAGGCCCTGGCTTTGTGCAGACCGGGTAGGACGGACATAAGTAGCTTCCCTCTGCTCTCATCTTCTGTGGCCTGTTCTTCAGGATCACATTCTTCAGCAGGTTCTTAGGAGATTCCCCAAAGACACGTGGTGTATCTTGGTTTTGCTGTCATTGAGATATTAGTTAGACTTCTTCTTTTCACCTAACTGGCCACTGGCAGAGCCAAGGTGCTCTGTCTTTATAACTTAGCTTCTAATTAGTTTTTGCTCTTAGGATCAACTCTCTAGGGATCTCTCCTCTCTTCTCTCTCTTACTCATCCCCAGCGTACTTTCTCATTCAGATCTCTGAAGCCAATGAAAGGGTGACCTTGAAAATGATGGACATTGACAATTTGAAAATCCACCTACCAGTGATTGCCATTGTTAGTATTTTTTTTTTTAAAGAATTAAGGTTCAAAGTGGTTGCCACACACTTAAAGTAGACAGCCTTAGAGATGAGGCTTTGCCTTCTGCCTTCACCTTGTTCATTGGCTCTTACTTCATGATCCATGCTCTTGTAACATCTAAACCTATTTCATTTTGGCAGCCCGGCAGTGGCTGTTATCTGCTTTGTATTCAGCAGCAGCAGCATCTGAATCCCTCAAAGCGCTTCTTACATTGCTCTTTCTTAGGGGGAAATGATTCTCCTTTACTCATTACCTGAAGAGGGACAGATTTGTAATCAAGCTTTAGCCTGAAGTGATGCTAGAAGAACATTGGTATTTAGAATATTGGTGTTAGAGAGGACTCACTTTATTTTTAAAAAAAATACTTATTCAAGTATAATTGGCATGCAATGTTATATTCATTTCAGGTGTACAACAAGTTGATTTAACAATTCTGTATATTACTTAGTGCTCATTACGATAAATGTACTCATCATCTGTCACCACACCGTGTTATTACAGTATTATTGACTCTGTTCCCTGTGCTCTACTTTTCATCACTATGACTTATTTCATAACTGACAGTTTGTACCTCTTAATCTCCATCACCTAATTCACCCATCCTCCTGCCCTCCTCCCCTTTGGCAAATAACAGTTTGTTCTCTGTATTTAAGAGTCTGTTTTTGTTTGTTTCTTTTGCTTTTTAAATTCCACATATAAGTGAAATCATATGGCATTTGTCTTTCTCTGCTTGTCTTATTTCACTTAGTATAGTACCCTCTAAGCCCATCCATGCCATTACAAATGTCAAGATCACATTCTTTTTTTCATGGCTGAGTAATATTCCATTGTATTTATACCTCTTCTTCCTTATCCATTCATCTATCAGTGGTCACCTGTGTTGCTTCCGTAATTTGGCTCTTGTAAATCATGCTTCTGTAAACATCAGGGTGCGTATATATTTTTGAATTAGTGTTTTCATTTTCTTTGGATAGATACCCAGTAGTGCAATTACTGGATCATATGGTAGTTCTGTTTTTAAGTTTTTGAGGGACCTCCATACTGTTTTCCATAGTGGCTGTACCATTTTACATTTCTATCCGTAGTGCACAAGTGTTTCCTTTTCTCCATATCCTTGCTAACACTTATTTTCTTGTCTTGTTATTGGCCTGACAGGTGTGAGAGGTGATCCCTCATCGTGGTTTTGATCTACATTTCCCTGAGGATGAGTGATGTGTCTTTTCATGTGCCTGTGGCCTTCTGTAGGTCTTCTTTGGAAAAATGTTTATTCAGGTCCTCTGTGCATTTTTAATGAGATTATTTGGTTTTTAGGTGTTGAGTTTTGTATATTCTTTATATATTTTGGACATTAACCCCTTATCAAATTTATGATTTACAAGTATCTTCTCCCATTTATTAGTTGTTTTTTTCTTTTGTTGATGGTTTCCTTACCTATTCAAAAGCTTTTTCTTTTGGTGTACTACCAATAGTTTATTTTTGCTTTTGTTTCCCTTGCCTGAGGAGATAGATCCACAAATATGTTGCTAAGGCTGATGTCCAAGAAATTACTGCCTATATTTTCTTTTTTTCTCAAGCTTTGATTTAAATTCCAGTATAGTTAACATACAGTGCAATATTAGCTTCAGGTGTGCATGTACAATATAGTTATTCACGACTTCCATACAAAACTTGGTGCTTGTGCCTATGTTTTTTCTTTTATGAGTTTTATAGTTTCAGGTCTCACATTTAGATCTTTAGTCTATTTCGAGTTTATTTTTGTATGTGGTCTAAGAAAATAGTCCAGTTTCATTCTTTTGCACGTGGCTGTCTACTTTTCCCAACACCATTTATTAAAAAGACTGTTTTTTCTCCATTATATATTATTGTCTTCTTTGTCTTAGATTAATTGACCATATAATCATGGGTTTATTTCTGTGCCTTCTGTCCTGTTCCATTGATCTATATGTCTGCTTTTGAGCCAAGACCACACTGTTTGGATTACTAAAGTTTTGGAAGTATATCTTGATATCTGGGATTATGATACTTCCAGCTTTATTATTCTTTCTGAGGATTGATTTGGCTATTCAGAGTCTTTTGTGGTTCTATACAAATTTGAGGATTATTTGTTCTAGTTCTGTGAAAAATACTATTGGTATTTTGATAGGGATTGTACTGAATATGTAGATGGCTTTGGGAAGTATGGACATTTTAATAATATTTGTCCAGTCTATGAGCATGCAATATCTATATTTGTTTATGTCATCTTCAATTTCTTTTATCAATGTATTATAGTTCTCAGAGTGTAGGTCTTTTATCTCCTGGTAAAACTTATTTCCAGGTATTTTATTCTTTTTGGTGTAATTGTAAATGGGATTATTTTCTTAATTCTTCTTTCTTCTACTTCAATTTTGGTGTATAGAAGCAGAACAAATTTGAGTATTAATTTTGTATCCTATAACTTTACTGAATTTATCCATTTTAATAGGTTTTTTTGTGGTATCTTTAGGGTTTTCTGTATATTGTATCCTGTCACCTGCAAATAGTGACAGTTTTACTTCTTCTTTTTAAATTTGTATGCCTTTTATTTCATTTTCTTATCTGATTGCTGTGGCTAGGATTTCCATACTATTTTGAATAGAAGTGGTAAGAGTGGACATTCTTGTTTCTGATCATAAAGGAAAAGCTCTCATTTTTACACCATTGAGTATGATGTTAGCTGTGAGTTTTTCAGATATGACCTTTATTATGTTGAGGTATGTTGTCTCTGAATCTACTCTGTTGGGAATTTTTATCATGAACAGATGTTGTGTTTTGTCACATGCTTTTTCTGCATCTATTGAAATGATCATGTGGGTTTTATCCTTTTATTATTATTTTTTAAAGATTTTATTTATTTATTCATGAGAAACAGAGGGAGAGAGAGAGAGAGAGAGAGAGAGAGAGAGAGAGAGAGAGAGAGAGAGAGAGAGGCAGAGACACAGGCAGATGGAGAAGCAGGCTCCATGCAGGGAGCCCGATATGGGACTTGATCCCGGGTCTCCAGGATCCCACCCTGGGCTGAAGGTGGCGCTAAACCGCTCAGCCACCGGGGCTGCCCTTCTTTCTCTTTTTAAGGTGATGATTGATTTGCAAATATTGAACCACTTTTGCATCTCTAGAATAAGTCCCACTTGACTGTGGTGAATGATCCTTGGAATGTGTTGTCGAATTCAGTTTGCTGATATTTTGTTGAGGATTTTTGCACCTGTGTTTATCAGAGATATTGGCCTATACTTTTCTTTTTAAGATTTATTTATCATTTATCTGAGAGATAGAGGGTATGGGGGGTGAAGGGCAGAGAGAGAACCTCAAGCAGACTCCCCACTGAGCATGGAGTCTAATGCAGGGCTCAGTCTCATGACCCTGAGATCATGACCTGGGCTGAAATCAGGAGTCGGATGCTTAACTGACTGAGCCACCCAGGGTCCCCTGTAGTTTCCCTTTTTTTGTGGTTTCTTTGTCTAGTTTTGTATCAGGGAAACATTGACCTCACAGAATGGATTTGGAAGTGTTCCTTCCTTTTTTTCTTTTCTTTTTTTGGACTAGTTAGAGAAGAATAGGTATTAACTCTTCTTTAATGTTAGGTGCAATTCACCTGTGAAGCCATCTGGTCCCTGACTTTCATTTATTGGGAGTTTTTTTTTTTTTTTTTTTTAAATATTGGGAGTTTTTTGATTACGAATTCAATTTTATTACTAGTAATCAATTTTATTACTAGTAATCAGTCTGTTCAAATTTTGTTTTTCTTTTTCCTGATTCTATTTTGGGATATTTTATGTTTTTAGGAATTTATTCATTTCTTCCAGGTTGTCCAATTTGTTGGTATATCGTTTTTAAATATTTTCTTATAATTCATTGTATTTCTGTGGTGTCCGTCATTATTTCTCCTCAGAACTCGTTCACTTTAGAAGCACTTTGGCAGCATCTACAATATAAATCTGTCTGAGAGGTGAAACATGTTCACTTGTTAAGTATTTTTTCTTCATATTATTTCTCACCTCTTATATTTATTCCTATGCTATTCCAAATCTCTTTCTTTCTATCAAATTGTTTCCTACATGTAGGAACATGCAGGAAATCCAGACATGTATTTTATTAAAAAAAAAAATCAGGAAGGCTTTCTCAGCATGGAACCATGGATGTGTATTTTTTTTTTTTTTGACAGGGTGGTGGTGGTTGGGGCTATTGCAGGGCACCTTGCATCTCCCCTTCCTCTACTGGACCAGCTTGACCTGCCAAACAGGACCCAGCAGAAACTTATGACTGGCAGCATTGTATTCACTTGTAAACAATTTACACGAAAGGACGGGAGGTTGTTGATAAGATCAGCTATGAACAACTTCGTCATCATTTTCAATTGGACACATTCCATTCCCTTCTTGCCTTTGCTGTTAGAACAAAAAGAAAAAGCTGTAACATCTGAAGCTGTTCACTGCTGCTCTTGTGGGTGGAGTGCTTAGGTCACTTTGGGGGAAGGGGGTCCTTTTCTGGGCTCAGAGCTGGTAGTAAATGCATGTGGAGTCTCCCACTTGGAAAGCTTGATCTTACTTTTCACCAAGAAGAAGGTATGTCTATGAAAATAAAAGGAGTGTGTAGTTTTGTACGAACATCCAAAGATTAAAGGCTACACTCAGTCTCATGCTGTCATTCCCTCTGAGAAATCTGAAATGTTTCTTTGTAGGAGGCATATTTTGTCTGCTTGGTTATCATCAGCACTTTGGCATGATTGCTGGTAGCAGAGGGCAAAACCCAAACTATCGTGACAAATGATAATTTGTATCTGAGTAACACACTGGCATTCAAAGGACAAGTCTTCTATCAGTTCTTGATAAAGTTCCTTTCAGCGAACATCACAAGGAATGGAACAGTGGCTGTTCCTGAGAATAAGGGCAGGGGCATGGGCGTGGGAGGGTGTGGGACAGCATATCTCTCCTCCCCGTTTCCCGATTTCCTGGTGCAGGAGCCTTAGTTTGTTTATGCTTTTCTCCCCACCCCACCATGTTCCAAGTCTGCTAGTTTTGCTGGGGAAGCTGTCAGGCATAATGATATTCTGACCTTAGTAAGGTCATGATAAAGATTTCATGGTAGTATCTAAGAAAGCACCCGGTAGCAGGCACTCCTATTCTTAACCTTGACTCCTGGTTGGAAATGCTAGAAAGTCTGATGCAAATTTTGGTACAGGGTTGCTAAAAATAAGTTTGCTTTATGCTTTAAAATGTAACTACATATCCTGCTTAGTGGAATTGTTTCATGAAATCATTAAATGGCTTTTTCTTCCCTATTCTTTTCATGCCTTCCTCCCCACCCCAGGTGTTCTTTGACCTAATGAGAGAAATCAGAGCCAAAAAAATGTCCGAGAACAAAGACAAGAACGGCAAGAAAAGCAGCAAGAACAAGAAAAGTTTTAAAGAAAGATGTTGCTTACTGTGAAAGCCAAGATGGTGAATGAAGTCAGTCGCCACTAAGGACATAGGGCGGGCTCATTAAGAGAAGAGTATAGTTGACTCCTTGATGTGTTCTTGCTCTCCCCAACCTCATTCACACATACTTCTTTAAATGGGGAAAATATTTGTGAATCAGTGGCTGGCAGAAGAAATAAGCCCTTGTCCATGCATTGGAATGGCTACTTTGTTGGGAGGTTTTGGAATTTCCTTCTTCCCTTCTCCTTCCCAAAAGTTTTATCACATTCGTAGTGCTATAGGTAAGAAAAAAGTGTTAACTAAAAAGAAGTGTACTGTCATAGCATCTTATTTCCCTCCCTAGTTTTATAATATCACCATCTTTTGTTTTGAAATAAAAATGTCTAATTAGGTTTGGGGGAAGGGAGTAGGATAAGACTCTCCCTAACTCTTATCAGCTTAACAGAAGTATTCAAATAAATCCATTAAGCTCTAATAAAAATTCAGAGATTTTTGGGGATAAGTATTTTGGCAATACCCCATGGATCTGAAGCACAGTGAAAAAATAAAAATAAATATGAATTGGGCCAAATAGGTCAGTAACAAGCTCACAAACCCTTCACACATATGCAAAATGAAAGTTGAATTCTTTGTATTTAAATATTAGCCGACTATAGCCTGTGTTAGCTATTTCTCTCCTGTAGCATACTGATTTTTTGTGTAGAAGCTTCTTTTTAGCAGAGTAAGTGAAGACTCAAGAGTAATATACTTTACAAATGACACAGTTTTCTAACCAGATCAAGACTATATCTTTGGATACACCATCTCCTAATTGCCAGATGGTTAGGCCCATCCTTCTCTGCTGGTAACCAATGTATGTTCTTCTGGTCAACCTCTGCATGCAGAGGTTAAGAGAGCCTCTTTGCGTGTTTCTTTTAAATATAATGAGTTCTTCTGAAGAATGTGATGAGTTGAAATTGTATTTTCAAATCGTGAAGCCAGAGCCTGTGCCAGACCTTCTGCTACCTCTCATAGATTTGCTCTAATTCTAAATGTAAAATTAGGAGAAGTGGAAAAGGATAAGAGAAGCCATTGCCTTTTTACCTCTGAGAATTGGCTGCTATTTCTATGTAATTTTCTTCTGAGACAGCCATAGAGTTGGTTAGAAAAAGGCTTTTACTGATGAGATATTGTTAAGCATTCTTGTATCAATATTCTCAATTTAGCAACCAGAAAATTTTTCCTCAGGAAAGGAGTACTGTGTGATGAAAACCCAGTATTCAGCATATTTTCTCCCATTTTTTGGAAGTGACATTTCACACACAGGTGCCAAAAGTGAATTGGGGTGGGGAGAGTGGGAACCTTTCAAATTTATAGTTATTACAGAAATTGTGGAAATTATGATCTGACTGGAAAGCAATCTTGTATCACCTCCCAAAGAATCATGGTCTTTTTTTAAATAAAAAAAAAAAAGCAGACAAAAACACTTTTTCAAGGGTTTCAGCCTTTTTCTTTTCCCCTCTTGTCATATATGTAAAATGCAAGTATTAGAGAAACTGACAGTAACTTACTCATTATTGATCTTGTTAGATGTTCTGCGATATCAGACAAACTTTATTTCAGTTAATCCTTTGAACTGGTCTGTGGGAAGTAAATTTAAGTATAAACATTAATTTTAACTTCATCTTTCCTTTGGGAGAGAGGACTACCCTTTCTTTGTAAAGTTTAAAAACTCGAAGGTAGTCACACTCTTGAAGTTTTTGAAACAACCTTTGTGATATCAGTTGTAGTCAATAGGTAGATTTGGAAGATGTACAAGTATATTAAAGATGGTATGAATTATCTCGCGCTATGGAAATTATTCTTGGTTTGTGCTATTAGTATATTTCTAAAATTATATTAAACTGGATAGTAGTCAGAAATGCATCTTCCTAACAAAAGAATTTATATATATGAGATTCATTTACATAGAAAACTAGGGATGCAATGTTATTTATAAAATTGAAGCACGGTTACTTGCTAAATGTTGATCTATTGTGTCCAAGAGCCTACCATTATTTTCCTAAAGTATACCTTCTAGAAATATTTGAGCACCTACTTGGTGTCAGACTCAGTTCTAGGTGCTAGGATGGTATTGAACGAGGTAGGCAAGAGCTCTGTTCTCCCAGAGCTTATGCTCCGGTGATGTAGGAGACAAATAAATGAAAATATCAGAGTAAGTGTTTTGATGAAAATAAAACTGGGTAATATGATAAGTGTTTCTGGGCAGTAGAGCTGGTTTCAATTGCGTGGTCAACAAGCACGCTCATCTCTGCACAGTGACACTTAAGCTGGGACTGCATGCCCTGAAGGAGAAACCATGTGCCTACAGCTTGGGTGGGTGCAGGGAGTTTCCCAGGCTAGGGAACAGCTGGTCCAAAGGCCCTAGGTGTTCTGGAAAAGACCCCAAGACCATATGGATGCAGTATAATGAGGGAGGGGCCAAGTAGTAGAAAAAAGGTGCAGCAGTTTATGGTTTCATAAAATAACATGGAGGAAAATACCTAAACATTATAATTTGCTATAAGTATCCTGTTTCATCAAATCCAAGACACCATTATTTTTAAGATGTCACCATAATTTATAGACCACCGAGAAAAAACCTGCCAATTAAGTGAACCCATCCTGATTCTAGTGACATAAAAGTGTGAGGAAAACTGTGCATGTTTTAGATGAGGTAAATTAAAATATATAAACCTAAATGGCAATAGAAATACAGAATTCACCTCTGTTGGTCTAGAAGCTACATTAAAAATACAATAGAAGCTTAACAGTGGGTGAATAGTAACAGTGGGGAAATACACAGGCATACAGTTCATGTAGTAAATTTGACTTGGATATTTTTATTTAAAAAATTCATCAAAATTATTTAATCAAAATTGCAACTGCATGTGCTTTAAAATTCCAGTGGTCTAGAAGTGTTTGTAATGGATGCTCTTTGGTCTGGCTTTTCTATTCCAGTCCTGTTCCCCGACAGTCATATTCAGCTGTTTCTATTCTCAAGTCCTCCTGAGTTTCTCAATACTCCTCTTATGCCATGATTTCTTGATCTTAGACCTCAGACGTTCCCAGTGATGACTTGCTGTGGGAGATGAGGGTGTAGCTCTCTCATGTCCCTTACCCCTACCCCATTTTTGACAGTAATAGGACTGTTTTAATTCCTGTCTTGGTGACAGTTACATCTTTTAAAACTATATTTAAGCATCTTGTTTCTTATTCATGTAACTCTTGACAGCATCTCTTGGCTCCCCGCTCTGAAGGATGAAAATATTAACACTCCTGCCCTTTATCTCTTGGCCCCCTCCTACCTCTTTCTTTCCTTCCTGTGACAGCTTTCACTTTTATATTGTCAAGGTCGATGACATGAATGTTCTCTTCTGTGACCATAACTCAGGAAAGGAGTATCGCTTTCCTGCTTTATCAGTAGATTAATTTTAAAAGTTGAATACCAGTCAACAACAATTGGATGATGGTGACTTACGTAAATATGACTCATTGCTGAGCCAAGCACCATGTGGTAACTGAGTCTTCTTCAGGCTACACAGTTCTGTTGACACCATATAGAAGAGAGTGGCCCTAGTATCCGGTCACATGGTCTCTTCCATCAATTGCCCCATTTTAGTTCGCTTCATTTTTGGATGGTTTCTTATGCAGTGGCCCCCCTGCCCCACCATACTCCTTCCTCCCATTTTTCCTGAAGTTTGCATTTTTTCTTGTAGAGAGGATAATGATACATCCTATTTCCCCAATGCCACGTTCTTTCTGTTGCTTGGGATCTGCTTCCATTCTTCTTCAGAAGACCTTCCTCATAGAGCTCTCTGATGGCCTGATCTCATTTGGACTCATGACTTTCTAGATCTTCTACACGACTGCTGTACTGAGGGTGGTTTTCATAGATTCTTGGGTCAATTCCAGTTTCCTGAGTGTCCCATAGCTTCCTTTGTTGGTTTTTTTTTTCCTTTGTTGGTTTTTAACCATATTTTGTGGGAGTACATCTTCAGAAAGGGTGCCTTAGTGGTAAGCTTTCAGAGTCTCTCACTGTGTATGGAAGTCTTGGTACCTTTGCCCTTTATTTAATCACTGGTTTGGCTTGGCATGGAATCCTAAGTTCAAAATAATTTTCCCTTGGAACTTGGCAGCTCTGCTTCATTGTCTCTGAGCACATATTATTACTGCCATCCTTTTGTAATGGGTGCTCTGCTTCCCCCTCCTCCTCTGGAATTGTAGAGGATCCTCTCTATCTGTAGTGTCCAAATGGCACAGCGACAGATCTGAACGTGGGTCTTTCCTGTTCATCCTGCCTGGCACTCAGTAGCATCTTTCACTTGCATCTCTTCAGCTCTAGAAATGCATTTCTGAAATTTCTTTGAATAATCCTCCTCTTCTGTTTTCTGTGCTTGCTTTCCAGAACTCCCAATCTCTGCTTTTGGACCAACTTGATGCATTATCTGCACCATCTCTTCCTGTATGTTCCAGATTTATCTTCTCCCAGAGCTGCCCGCCCTCCCTTCCTCCCTGTCTTCCTCCCTCCCTCTCTCTCTCTCTCTCTCTCTCTCTGTCTCTCCCCTTCTCTCCCGCTCCTCTCATCACCTGTGATTTGCCAAACACTGTTGGAGGTCCTCAAGATTCAGCAGTGACCAAACACGAAATCCTTTGCCCTCCTGAAGCTTAAAGTAGTGCAATCAGCTTTTTTTTTTCCCCAACTCATTATTCATGTATTTGTTTGTGCAAACAAGAGCTTTCTTTGCCTGTAATTGTTCCTTTTTCATAGCACCTGTTCTTGGCCTCATGGATGCAATAGCATGACTTTTTAAAAAAGGTTGTGTTTGTTTGTTTATTTTAGAGAGTGAGAGAGAGAGAGAGCGCTAGCGAGAGAGTCTTATGCAGGCTCCATGCTCAGCGGGGCCTGATCTCACCACTCTGAGATCATGACCTGAGCTGAAACCTGAGAGTCAGATGCTCAACCAACTAAGGCTCCCCAGGCAACCCCCATGGCATGGCTCTGAGGATATTAATCTTTGGAAAGTTCTATTCCCAGAGTTACCTTTAATTTTTATCCGATTTTTCTCTTTGTTCTTTATTTTCTTTAAGCTGCAGTTTTCCTCAAGCATCCAGTGACCTGGCTGTCCAGCCCCCTTCTGAGGGACTATAGAGATGGGCCAGGAGCTCCAGGTACAGGAGTAGGGAGTTGTGAAGCAGCAGGCTTGACTTTGGGGTGAATGTGGGAAACCAGTCACAATACTGCAGACCCCTAATGTCTAAACCAGGGAAGCATACTTGTATGCTCAAATGCATACATTTGAGCTGGGGATGCCAGCTGCCAAGCTGGCCTCCTTGGTTCTCCCCAGATACTCTTTTTCTTCAAAGAGCAGAGCCCTGGTGACAGATGCAGTGTTGTCTGCGGGAGCGAGGTGGACTGTTTGCCAGCACACCCCTGACCAACCTCACTATTTTCAGCCATTCTCCATACACCTGCTGCTCGAAGTTCACAAGTCTATAGATTCGGGGCCCCCACTGGGCAGTCAACCCATCCTCTCCACAGCCTTCTTCCCTTCTTTTCCTTCCATCACTGCCCTTCCAGAGTGTGGCTTTCATAAATTTGTCAAACTTCCACCTGGACTAGCAGCCCTCTCTTGTTCTCTTGGCTGTTGGAGTTTTTCTGGACTAGGACTCGAACGCAGGGGTCAGGAAACAGGAGGACCTAACATTTGAGCTCATGCTTCCATTTTGACCTGTTGTCATTTTCACAAGTACTTACTATTTCCTTTTTTTTTTTTTTAGATCAGTGTTGAATAAAGCATAGAGTGAAACAATTGATCTGAGCTCCTGCATGGGTCATCTTAAATGAGGAGGTGCCTGTGCCAATCCCTGTTCTACAGGGATGTGGACTTCATTATTTGGGGTCAGGTCCGGGTCTGGATGGTTGTTTTCTTCTTTTTTTTTTTTTTTAGTTTTTATTTATTTATTCATGAGAGACACGGGGAGAGAGAGGCAGAGACACAGGCAGAGGGAGGAGCAGGCTCCCTGCAGGATCCCAATGTGGGACTCGATCCCAGGACCGTGGGATCATGACCTGAGCCAAAGGCAGTCACTTGACCGCTGAGTCACCTAGGCATCCCTGGACGGTTGCCTTCTGCCATCAACTTTATTTTGTTTTATTTTTACTTTATATTTATTTACCGTCAATTTTAAGGTGAGGGAATTGTGGATTCTCCCTAAGCCTGTCTTGATTCCATTCATATTTTTTGGTCTTTTATCTCTTGAGTGTAAACAGATAAAACTGTTATATGAAGTAGTGATTTCTCATTTGTCCTATCTTTTTAAAAATGGGGTTGACTTTAGATGTTCTTTTATGTTAATCTGGTCAAGAAATCTGAATGGACTTACCCACGGGACTGGTGATCATGGAGATCTGTTTTGTTATCAGGCTTAGGTCTGTCCTGTCTGCCAATTTGTAGTCAGTCTGCTGTCTGGCTTCCTGGCAATGATGCTTTTAAAAATACATATGCTGGGACGCCTGAGTGGCTCAATGGTTGAATGTCTGCCTTTGGCTCAGGGTGTGATCCCAGGGTCCTGGGATCGAGTCCTGCATCAGGCTCCTGCAGGGAGCCTGCTTCTCCCTCTGCCTATGTCTCTGCCTCTCTCTCTCTCTCTCTCTCTTTCTCTCTCTCCTCTCATGAATAAATAAAATCTTTTTAAAAATGCATATTGCTGATACCAATTCCCCGACCTCTTTTTAATGAGTGACTACAGAAGTTTTACTTTTTGAGGATTGTGGAAAGAATGTAAAAATTGTAGAGCTAATTTGGGCTCTTGGGTTTATAGCTAATCTTCTCTATGAAAAGATACTTCCCCTGATACTACTCACCCTCCTCCTATCTTTGTCTAATTTAAATGCTAGAGTGTGTTCTGACATAGGGTAGCTAAGTGTTCATTTTTGCTCATTCACATGTGTGCCACCAAGCTAGACATTCTGTTGTAGTACTGTCCGAAGTAGCACTAGGAGGACTGACACGTATGTGCATTGCAGAAGAACGCAGCCTTAGGTTGTGTCAGGACCCCGGTAGCACGGCTGAGCTGAGAAGTGTCCCCCACCTAGGCTGTGAACTGTGCAGCACGGTCAGGCCCGAGCTGCCGCGAGGGCAGAGCTGCTTCGGTATAGCATCCCGCCTCCCACTCTCCCACTGGAGCATCTCCTGGGCGTTGGAGAAGTCCGGACATCTGAACGATTTCGGAGTCCCAGAATCCTTAGGAGAGAGGGCTTTTGTCAACTTCCTATTTTAAAACAAGCTTAATTATTTCGAGTGGTGAAACCGAATGCATCTCAAGGTGAGTGTGCCACAGCAATCATAAAGGTAAGTTGATGAACTTCTTAAGGGCTAAGTCATCAAATAATCCCTGTGTGTTTTCAGTAGCTACGACCGGAAAAGCTTTCCTAAAATCTGTTTCACCCAGTGCAAACAAATAAATGGTATCTTTATTTTATTTTTGTAAAGATTTTATTTATTTATTCATGAGACACACAGAGGGAGAGGCAGAGACACAGGCAGAGGGAGAAGCAGGGTGCCTGTGGGGAGCCCGATGCGGGGCTCGATCCCAGGACCCCGGGATCACGGCCGGAGCCGCTGAACCACCCAGGGGCCCCTGGTGTCATTTTAAGCCCGTGGCAAAATATGTAAATGGCCACTGGGACTTACTTTCGTGAGTCACATGCTGACCTCAGTGAGCAGGTGAAGGCGAGTTGCTGCCTCGGCCCGAAGCCTCCTCACCTGGGCGCAGCACCAACCCAGCTGGGGCCTGGTTCTCAGCTTGTGGAGACGGGTGATAGGTGGCCCTTGGGGATGGGTGGCCAGCTGGGCCTATGAGGTGCTGGGGGGTGTCCAGCCGGGGGGCTCTGCAGTGCGGTGTCCCAAAGGGCTCTGATAACCGGGAGCACCCCCAGATGCCACTGGCCATCTCCCAACTCCTGCTGTGTGGATTGGGCTCTTTATTTGGGATAAATGGCGTTTGGCGTGTGAACAGGTTTGGTTTTGTTTTTCTGCGGAGGTGCTTGAATTGTGTAGGTGTCGGAAAATATTATCGATATTTTGCCTTTTCGTCTTTAACAGTAAAAGCTATGATTATTTACCTCATGCCCAGGGGAGGGAGCCTCATCTTCCAGGAATGTGAACCAGAGAGAGCCTATTGTCCTCTCCATTTCTGCCGGGCTCTTTGGGGGCAAAGTCACAGGTGACTTCCTATCAAAAAAAGGAAATTCCGATTTCTTGAAAAATTGGAAGCCTTTTTCAATCTTTGCTCATGCTTTCCTATCTCGGCTTTGTCCTGCTTCTCCCTGCGCCTCTGACTCTCCTGAGGTCTCATTCCTTTACTGCCTTCACTTTTGCCCACTTTTTTTTTTTTTTAAATTCAGGTTTATTGTAGAACAATATACAAACAATAAATTCTCTTTCTACAGCCCAGATCTGATCATCTCTTCCCTCCAAATGTCCCGCAGCTGCAGGATACGGCCCAGACCCAGCAGGCTGGCTGCTTTCAGTCTCCCCGTGTGGTCCCTCATCCTTCCCTGCCTGCAGGCCTTTCCTGGAGGTTCCTGAACGTTCCTTATCAGCCCCTCCCACGGTACCCACTGCTCCTCTGCATGCCCATTGTCCCCGTCATGATGGAAGGCACAGACTGCCTGCTTTTTTACTCAGTTTTTGGGCGTCATACTTTTTTTTGGCCTGTTGTAGGTTTTTTTTGTTTTTGTTTTTGTTTTAGGATTTTATTTATATATTTGACAGAGGGAGAGAGAGAGAGCTCAAGCAGGAGGAGAGGCAGAGGGGGAGGGAGGAGCAGACTCCTCACTGAGCAAGGAGCCTGATGCGGAATTTGATCCCAGGACCTGGGATCATGACCTGAGCCAATGACAGATGCTCAACCCCTGAAGCTGCCCAGGCACCTCCTGTTGTAGGATCTCCAGTATTGGCTAAGCTGAGTTAAACAGCTCAATTATCAAGTTGCATCTCCTTGAGGAAGCATTGAATGAAAGTTTCTCCATAAAGCGGTGGCTCTCTTCATGACTACGAAGGGGCAAGAGTAAGAGCTGGAGCCATTGCCCTGGGAGGTCTGGTGAGGATATATTTCTCCATCCCCAGGGCTGAGGGCTGCGGGTCCCGCACCGTTGTGAGCCTCCGGCCGTGGTGGAAGTGCCCCTTGCCGTCTGCCCCACTGCCCCCCACTGCAGCTCCCATGTTGAGCTCAGCTTCCTGTCCTTTCTGCCCCCTTCTTAAGAATGTTTGCTGGCCCTTCCACTTAAATCCCCAGTGGCCCCCAAAGAGCAGAAGTTTCTAGTGTTTAACTCTCCCTTCTTCCCTCTCATTTCTTTCCCCTGATTGCATGCCCTTGGGGGCTAACCAGTCATCAGTGGGGTGGTCCATTGGGCACCGTGGTCATTCCACTCCGCTTTCTCCCCACGTCCGCCCTCTGTGGGTGCCTTGCCTTAGCAGGTAGCCTAAAGCACCTTGACTCTGCCCCTGCCCCACCGTCAAAAGAAGTATGAGTGACTTGGCAACGTTCAAGGCCATCAATGGGACTGCTCCAGAGAAACGTGCCACCCAAGTTGCAATCGTGGTCACCAGTGCTCTATGATAGGCCCGCCCACAGCACCCCCACTGTGCATCCAAACCTCTTTGCGGGGTGCTTTCCCCCCCCATAGAAGACTATGCCTTCTGTCATGCAACCCAACCTGCCTCGAATCTTCTCTCTCCTCACTGTTCATCAAGTTTTACGCATCCATGAGGGGCTGTCACCCCAGAAAGGTTCTCCTTCTTCCCTCCAAGCAGCTGCTACCCCACACGGAGCCCTGCAAACCTGACCCCTTCACGGCCTCCCGTGTTCACCTCATATGCCTTCTCGTGTCCCTCTGCTCTGGATATCGCCTCTTTCCTTAGTGTCCTGTTGGATCCTTCTTGCCACCTGTCTTCACTGTCTGAGCTCCTCTTTCCCATCGACACCTTCTCGGGCTGGGCGAGGGTCATCCCTTGCTTCCTTGTGGCACCTATCTCAGCGCCTTCCATTGAGAAGCCCCTCTGGGCCTTTGTCTTTGGGAGGGGACCCCGACGCTATGGGTACCTTCAGAGGAAATTGACTAAAATCATGACAGAGAGCCATGGCTTCCATCACCTGGCTGCTTCTTATCAAAATTTTCTAGAAATCTTCGATTTTACAGGATGAAGAACTTAAATTTATCAAAGAGGTAAGAGACTGAGAAGCAGTTTTTAAACATTGAAGTTCCCTTCACGTTCTTTTCTGAATTGCGTATGTATGTGCCTAAGTGTAAGAGTAACCAGCGGAGGACCTGCACGAAAAGGTGTGCAGGTGTGCGGGGAAGGCGTGCTGAGTACGTGAAACTCACATGTCGTGGGAGTCTGACACTTAGAAAGAATTATTCCCGGAACATGGCATGCTTGCTTTTCACACTGATGGTGTAGACATTATAGGTATTTTTAAAAAAGATTTTATTTATTTATTCGTGAGAGACACAGAGAGAGAGGCAGAGACATAGGCAGAGGGAGAAGCAGGCTCCCTGTAGGGAACCTGATGTGGGACTCGATCCCAGGACCCCTAAGGCAGATGCTCAACCACGGAGCCACCCAGGTTGCCCTGACATGGTAGGTGTCTAATCTAGAGGGAGGGAGGTTTTGCTCTGCTGTTCCTTGATTGCTGAAGGCTCAGAGCACCTGCCCTAAGGTCTTCACATTTGGCAGGTCCAGGGTATAATCGCAGGCTGAGGGTGCAGTGGAGCAGCTAGGTCAGGGTGGCATCAGCATGTTAGTAGCTAAAAGTGAACATCTAGGTCTTGGGGAAGATGATATTTCAGCATATTTCAGAGGCTCTGGGTTTATAAACACACAGTTCAGCAAATATGGGAAGAAGACTGACTTACGTGTTACTATTACCACTCAAGATTGCTATGAACTTTGTTTCTCAGCTAAATCAGGGAGAAAATTCTGGTGAAATTTCTGTATAAGCAAAGGAACTAAGGTGGATTTTTTTCTACTCTGTCCATCAAGAAGAAGAAGAAGGGATCCCTGGGTGGCGCAGCGGATTGGCGCCTGCCTTTGGCCCAGGGCGCGATCCTGGAGACCCGGGATCGAATCCCACATCGGGCTCCCGGTGCATGGAGCCTGCTTCTCCCTCCGCCTGTGTCTCTGCCTTTCTCTCTCTCTCTGTGACTACCATAAATAAAAAAAAAAAAAAGAAGAAGAAGAAGAAGAACAACAACAACAACAACAACAACAACAACCACCCTCCTTCCACCAAAGCAAACAAAGACCATCAAATCAGAAAATGAGCATAATAAGACCTGGCCAATCAGTTCTGAACTTCCACAGTAACAAATTGCCATGGGGAAAGTGGTACGATGGAGTATGTTAAAACTGTATATTTAGAGAGGGCATACGCTGGTATAAACAGACCTGCTGGATAGTTTTGGTAGACCTGGAGCCCTACTTTGAATAGAGAGTTCT
The DNA here is from genome assembly GCF_048418805.1 of Vulpes vulpes. Lineage (NCBI taxonomy): Eukaryota > Metazoa > Chordata > Mammalia > Carnivora > Canidae > Vulpes > Vulpes vulpes. The sequence continues at coordinate 9,901,618 of NC_132784.1, read as the reverse complement.
TTCAAATTCTCTTATTGCAAAATAATAGTGATTCTTGGGGAAGACTTTTTTAAATGATGAGTCATTTAAAAACATGCCTTCTGGGATCCCTGGGTGGCGCAGCGGTTTGGCGCCTTCCTTTGGCCCAGGGCGCGATCCTGGAGACCCGGGATCGAATCCCACGTCGGGCTCCCAGTGCATGGAGCCTGCTTCTCCCTCTGCCTGTGTCCCTGCCTCTCTCTTTTTCTCTCTCTGTGACTATCATAAATAAATAAAAATTTAAAAAAATAAAAAATAAAAACATGCCTTCTAAGAAATATACATTGTGATGTACCTGCTGTATGTATACATTATTTGGAATGTTCATCAGAGCTGCTTCTTTTCTTTTAAGATTTTATTTATTTATTTGACAGAGAGAGGGAGAGCACAGACAGGGAGAGGTGCAGGCAGAGAGGGAGATGCAGGCTCCCTGCCGAGCAAGGAGCCTGATGTGGGGCTAGATCCCAGGACCCTGGGATCCTGACCCGAGCCAAAGGCAGATGCTTAACCGACTGAGCCACCCAGGAGTCCCTATTAGAACTTTTTTTAAAAAAGATTTTAAAAAAATTTATGATAGACATAGAGAGAGAGAGAGAGAGAGAGAGAGAGGCAGAGACACAGGCAGAGGGATAAGCAGGCTCCATGCCAGGAGCCTGACACGGAACTCGATCTCGGGACTCGATCCCGGGACTCCAGGACTGTGCCCTGGGCCAAAGGCAGGCACCAAACTGCCAAGCCACCCAGGGATCCTCCTATTAGAACTTCTTAAGGCATTTTTTAAATTGAAAATTTAAAACATACGCTTTAAAACATTGATGGAATGTGTTTTAGCCACTGCTACATTAGATGTGTATTTTAATAATAATAAAGGGGTGTATTTAATGTCTACTATGTAGCTCTGTGGCCGTTTATTCTGTTGTGATCGTCAGAATCCTCATGCCATTCAGTGCTCTTCCTAAAGGGTAGAGTCTTTTAATGTCGACATCTTTTCCCACTGAACACATTCTTCTGTGTCCCATTGCTTCACAGATTAACAAAGCCAGTGAGGACCACTAGGGGTCATTCTCCTGCCTCTGTCTAGTGAGCTCCAAATGCTCCCAGACACACTCATTTGTATCCAGAGGCTTCTATATGTCCACGAGGAGGTACAGCCCACAGTAGATGTGTACGGGGGTGATTGTGGACTCTCCTCCCTGGAAGGAGGGCGTGAGCCCAGCGAGCCCTTGGGTAGGCTCAAGAGAGTCAGTTATGCGACAGATATTTGTCCAGTAGCTATTTGCGGGAACTCCTATGCCAGGTGGGCGCTGAAGTGGGTGATGGTAGGGCTTTGACATAAATAAAACGAGCCTTGCCTTTAATCACCTTACAAACTCCTGGTGTGGTGGTGCTGAGCGCTGCTGCTGCATTTCATGGGCAGAAGACATCACTTCAACCAACATCCCTCTCTGTCCTGAGCTCTGGGGGTACACAATGGAATAGAACACAGTGCTGCCCTCAAGGGGCTTCCAGGTTGTTGGGGAGGATGTGTACACGGATCCAGACACTGCCACGCACGATCATGCCATCAGCTGTGTGATTGCACGTGCTAGCAGTGCTCCGCAGAATGGCAGGGCGGGGGGTAAATAACCCAGTCTGGAAAGGACGGGAAGGCTTCTTGGAGGAGGTGGTAATGAGATGAGTCTTGGAGGATGAGAAAGGGGAGAACCGGCAAAGAAAAGAGGAAGTTTAAGACAAGGGAGGCTGGAACAAAATCAGGAGGAACAGGGATGCAGCCAGCCGTGTATGGGCAACTCCAAAAGGGCCACCTTCCTGATAGGCAAATGGGGACACCAGATGGTGGCGCATCTCTGGAGGTCACATCATGGAGCCAGGACTCTTCGGGGAGGGACCTGTTGGATAGGTTTGGAGCAGAGCATACTGGGGGCCGTGGCGATGCTGGTGCAGGACAAGGATGTCCACGAAATGTCAGGCCAAATCTATCCTTCATCTCCTCGGCCCGCGGGACCCCGTCCTTGTGGGCAGGACCACAGAAGCTGCCTGGCTGAGTTGTAAGGATTGTTTGTAGCCTGGGGGCGGGTTGGGGTGGTGGTGGGGGGGTGCGGCTTGTGGAAGAAGGTAGGTTTTGTATAGAGCAGCTTCCTGTCTTGGCTTAGCAATGAAACTCTGTGCCCATTACGTGTCACTAAATCTCTCCAAGCATCATATTCTCATCTCTAAAATGAGGATGATGACCCTTTTCTCATTTGGGTCTTTGGAAAGATTTAATGAGTGTGTGTGTATAAGTCTTTGTGCCATGCTTAGGTTATGGTAGGTGGAGAGTGAGACGGTACATGATCATCCTCATCTCCACTAGCGATGTTCTACAAGGGGTATAACATTGGGGAAAGTGAGATCGATTAGCCTCTTGCTGTTGACTGGTTGAAGTATTTGAAGATGAGAGTTTTTAAAAAAATATTTATTTATTCTTGAGAGACAGAGAGAGAGGCAGAGACACAGGCAGAGGGAGAAGCAGGCTTCTTGGGGAGCCTGATGTGGGACTCAATCCCAGGACCCTGGTATCACGCCCTGAGCAGAAGGCAGCCGCTCAACCACTGAGCCACCCAGGCGGCCCTGAAGACAAGAGTTTGAACTGGGGAGTGCCAGGGAGAAACAGAGAAGGGTTTGGAGTTGAGATATTTTTTTAGAGGTAAAATCAGAACAACTTGGGGATGAGTTGAGCGCTGGAAGTAGAATCCACAATGACTTCCGCCTTTTCTGCTGGCAGGGGTACCTCAAGGGGCCCCATCTGAGACACAAACCACAGGTTGATGAGTAGGTTTCGGGGAGAGATGGAAAGAAGTCAGAGGGAGGGCTGCACTTGGAAGGCCAACCCTGTGCACAACTGGAGTCCTCACATGACCCACCCCCCGTGCTCCCGTCCCTGCACGCCGCCCCTCTCTGTGACTCAGCCCTTCTGTGCCTACGTTGCTGCATCTGCTCTGCGGCCGCCAGCGCTGACTGGTTCTTTGTGCAGCTCAGCTCCAGCCTCTGACGCTGGACACCCTTGATGGGTGGGGATATGCGTTATCTATTGCTGCACAAACCGAGTGGCTTGCAAAACATAGTTATTATCTCACAAATCCTGTGAGTTGGGGTATGCGTGTCACTTAGCTGGGGCCTCTGCTTAGGATGTCACAGGCTGCAGCCCAGGGGCCAGCTGGGCTGTGTTTTCATCTGGAGGCTCAGTAGTGGAAGGCTCCACTTCTGATCTCCCTCAGGTCATTGCAGAACCCGTTTCCTTGAGGCCGTAGAAGGGAGAGCTTCATTGCCTCACTGGCTGTTGGCTGGAGGCTGCCCTCGGTTCTTCAGGCCTCCCACGGTTCCCTGCTATGTGGCCCTCTCCATCGGCATTCACAACCTGACAGCTAGTTTCTTCGAGGCCAGCAAGCATCCGGTAGTGTAAATCACAATGTCACGTCATCACAGGAGGGACGTCCCATCATGTTGACCAGATAACTGTGGCCAGAAGTGGGCAAGTTTACCCAGCTTAGAGCCTGGTGGCCTCTGTATGCTCTGGCACTTGCTTCAGAGCCTCACTGACCTTGGAGGCTTAAGGCCTCATGGTTGTATCTTGAGACTCAGAGAAGGGCAGGACCTTGCTTGAGCTCACAGAGCTGCAAAAATCATAGCTGTAAAACCTGTAAGCTACTCATAAGATTCACTTCCTCTACTTAAGTAGGTACTTTGATCATCTGTTTCATGATTTAAATTGACATTCTTTGGATATTCTTTAAGCTTTTCTCATGTTTCATCTCAGAATTGGAAATAGCCCACTTCAGTGACTTTTCTATACTGTTTTATTTTATTTTATTTTATTTATTTGAGAGAGAGAGAGAGAGAGCATGGAAGGGAGAAGCAGACTCCCTGTTGAGAAGAGAGCCCAATGTGGGGCTTGATCCCAGGACCCCTAGATCATGACCTGAGCTGAAAGCAGACACCTAACTGACTGAGCCACCCAGGTGTCCCTATACTGGTTTTAACATTTGTATTAAATCCACTTTTCAGTAGCTCACTCTTAAACACCCAGATTTCTGTTTTCTGAAGCTACAAAAAGTTTTGACATATATAGTTCACAAAGTTTGATGAGAATAGCAAATATGTTGGGGCGTCTGGGTGGCTCAGTCGTTAAGCATCTGCTTTTGGCTCAGGTCATGATCCCAGGGTCCTGGGATTGAACCCTGAGTTGGGCTCCCTGCTCTGCAGGGAGTCTGCTTCTCCCTCTGCCTCTCCCCCATTCATTCTCTCTCTCTCTCTCTCTCTCTCTCTCTCTCAAATAAATAAATAATATCTTAAACAAAAGAATAATGAACATGTCACATATGAAAACTTTGTCTCTCTAATTTAAAGGTGAAAAAATCATTTTATTTTTGTACTTCAATTTCCTCATCTGGAAACCAGGGGAGGCAGGCAGCCTGTTTGCAAGGCTCTGAACCTGAGGGCTGCTATTCTCCCAGGCTTGTGGTCAGGATCAAAGGACCAAAGCCCGAGAAGGCGCTGGCTGCCCAAAAAAATCTGGGCAGCAATACCACCACAAAGAGCTTCATTATGTTGCTGCAGCTATTTTATTTTTATTATAATTTTTTAAGATTTTACTTATTTTTTTGAGAGGGAGAGTGTGAGAGACAGAGAGAGCACAAGCAACAGGAGGGGGAAAGAGAGAGGGAGAAGCAGAGTCTCCATTGGGCAGGGAGCCTGATGTGGAGCTTGATCCCAGGACCCTTGGATGATGACCTGAGCTGAAGGCAGATGCCTAACCAACTGAGTCACCCAGACACCCCACAGCTACTTTAAATAGAGTTTCTTCTCCGCTATTCTAGACTTACTTGTTCATAATGCTCAGTTTGTATGACTTCTCAGGGGCTTAGTCCACAAAGTGAGATCCAAACCATTTATTTATTTATTTAAGATTTTATTTATTTATTCATGAGAGACACACAGAGAGAGGCAGAGACACAGGCAGAGGGAGAAGCAGCCTCCTCTAGGGGAGCCTCCTGCGGGACTCAATCCCAGAACCCAGGGAACACGCCCTGAGCCAAAGGCAGATGCTCAACCACTGAGCCCCCCAGGTGCCCCAGATCCAAACAATTTAATAAACTCTAGCACAGAAGTCTAGCTAGAGCATTAAAATGTTTTATCAATGTAGATCTTTGTGCCCCTGACTGCACTTTTGGTTGAGCATCAGTGTCCCTTTCTTCTCCTCCTGCATGTCTTTCACTTGTTGCTACTGTTTTGACCAAACTCAACTGGGTATTTTTACTGAAGTGCCAGGAAGGAAGTTGGTACCAACCTGACTTCCAGTCAACACCGGCCTGAATGCGCCATTCATTTGGGATGGTGCACTTCAAGAAATCTTGCACGAAATACTGGTCCTCACAAGGGCTAACTGGCTTTTTTAGAAAAGAAGATTCTCTGACCAAATAGGCTCATGAAGTCCTGCACATTAGCTTCCACTTTTTGGAGGTTCAAAGTCCTTATTAGCACACTTCATTTTTAATCTAGTACTATCTGGATCTAGATGGGAAGCACTGTTTTTGTTTTTTTTTTTAATTAAAAAAGCTAAAACAAAACACTTTCATTACTATTCAAGAAATCAGATCCATAGTTTTGCAAATGCTATCTATGTTCCCCAAAATGCTTTCTCTTGTATGCTTACCTTAGCTCTGGATGACTTTGAGAGCTAAATGCTCCTGCCCAGATCCAGTGATCTGATTAAAAATTTTACTGATTTAAAAAAATATAGAGATATGCCGCTTTAATGAGCTTCTCATTCCTTACACTTTCATGGGTTGCATGGAACTTAACCAGCTTTCCTGGTTTGTGATTGATTTGCAGTAAACTGAGTCAGGGATTCCCGAAGCAGAGGCTCTTTTGAGGTCAGCCAGCCTTTCCTGCTGACCGCCTGCAGACAGAAGCCCAGAGCCATTCTGCTGTGACCCCACTGGTACGCTGCCCCAGTCCTGGGCCCTCCGGGTTTTCTCATCGCTGCCTCCCTTGTGGACTTGACCGCCACACACATACACCCCTTGCCACGATTCGTTTTTTACAGGTTACCTAAGAGATGAGTTTGATCAAAGAAAAGGTATGTTAAAAAGCCGTCAGATAACCTAAGTTTGCAAGATGACTTGTGTTGAACAGCCACTGCGTTTTCAGCTTATCAGTAAGTATTTTGATAACGAGTAACAAAACAATAGCATATGTCGGAGGCACGTTTTATCTTTTCAGAGTGCTTTCACATTCTTTGGGTTTTTGGGTCCTCCCAGCAGCCCTATTCGTGGGCCAGGCCGTTGTCAGCCTCGTTTCTTGGTACTTGGGATCAGTGACACAGTGACCCAGAGGAGCCAGACAGCACAGTCGGTGGCAGAGCCAGGGCTGGGAGGGCCTGAGACCCCCAGAGCCCAGGACCAGCAGGCAGGTGCCCTCGGAAGGGCTCCTCTACACCCCTCCTTCCTGGTCCCCCCAATACAGCGAGGGATGGAGTCCTAGCCGACCATACCTGGGGGGCTCCCTCTGGAATAAAACTTTCGGGTGCTTCTCCTAGTGTGGTCCTCTCCCTCGCATTTGTATTTCTGTGCACAGAGGACCCACACCCCGCAGCCGGGGCAGCACCGAGGCCCGACCCGTCCGCTTTGGTAAACAGCGCCACCTCGTGGCCACAGAGGCGTCCTTTTTTTATTTTTTTATTTTATTTTATTTTATTTAATACCAAGAAAACACGGCGGGGCTGCTCCTTGCCCGCTTTTCATCGGAGGGTAGCATCTGATAAGACAGCGAATGCAACCTGATTCCGTGAGGGGGGAGCGCTTGCCTGAATCACTCCCTTGAAAAAGGTCCAAATGCAGTTGTTTGGGTTAATGACCTGCATTATTACAGGCTTTGGATTTTGTGTGTGTGCCAAGAAAAAGGGTGAACAATACACAAACTCTTAAGCGCAATGTTCCTTCAGAGAGCTGAGCAGACAACATAAGCCCCACTGTTTGCAAGGGCCCGTGGTTTCAGTCACATTTTTCTGGCATTAATCAATTTGCATTGCAATTTATAGCAATACTATTCCCACACTGAGTTTTGTTGACTGAGAAAAGATTTGGAAGGAAAAAGGAAGCCCTCACCCCTCAGCGGAATCTTCCTCCTGGAGGTGGGGGTGGGAGATGGAAGCGTCACCCTGAGGGGGGCTGGATGGGAAGGAATGTACGCTCTCCCGCCTGTCCCCAGAGGGGACCCAGACCTTGAGTTTAAGAAACATCCCAGCCCGGCTTGGGTTGCTCAGGGATGATGGCCTCTACTTCAAGGACCCCCTCTCCTAGCCCAAACAAGCTGACCTCAGAGGTCTGAGACAGCGGGCGGTGGACGCATCACTGCCACGTGCGGCTGGTTGGAGGGAGTCTGACCGTGACCTGGGAGCTCGACCCCTGCAGTGGTTTTTGTACACTGTGCTCGGGTGGGTGGGAGGTCACGGGAAACCATCCTGCATTGAGTGCATTTTGTCCTTGTGCTGTAGCAGAGCCACGTGGCCGTGCCTCCGTGATGGGGCGTGTGGCTGGCCCTCAGTGTGGGGGCTGGGAGGTGGGCCCACCTTCCAGGCCCGCCGCCCAGCCTTGCCTTGGGTAGTTCAGGAGTTAGCAGGCAGAGGAACCCCGCTTGCACATCGCCATGCTGTGACCATATGCTGCTTTAAATTTCAAAGCAGACTTTTTTTTTTTTTTAAGATTTTATTTATTTATTCATGAGAGACACAGAGAGAGGCAGAGACACAGGCAGAGGGAGAAGCAGGCTCCCTGTGTGGAGCCTGATATGAGACTCGATCCCAGGACCCCGGGATCACACCCTGAGCTGACGGCAGATGCTCAACCACTGAGCCACCCAAGAGTCCCTAAAGCTGACTTTTAATAGCAGGGTCTTGCTACCTTACTCAAAGGAGCTGGATGCTTCTTGCCTTCTACGTTCACACCTCTTCTCCCTTGCTCCCGGACCACTCCTTCTGCGCACCCTAAATTACAGATCCTCGCTGGGTCTGAGCACTGAAAGACGTCCTTTGGCTTCTCCCGTTCATTAATAGAGGTGCTTATGTCAGCTGGATCGCCTGCCCCGGCGCTCGGTACTCCCTCCACCCTCCTCTCCTCTCCATCATCCCTGGCCCTCCTCTATCCCCACCTGTGTGCAGCGGTTCCCTGGATTAGCTCCAAAGCACTTTCTTTCATCCCTTGATTGGGGTTTTATTTTTAAGAAGAAAGCCAAGCACATTTTTAACAGCCACGACCAGATGGAGGGAGCTCTTCTGAGACAACATAAAGGTAATAAAACAGAGCGAGCTGGTGTGGCTATAACCTAATGAAAGATCCCGGGGCTCCGCGCCAGCTCTCACTAACCTTAGAGAATACCTCTGTTGTGTAGGAGGCAAATAACCCAGGGCAGTGTTTTCCTAACTTTTTCTGTCCTTAAACAACTGCCTGAAGTCCGTGTCTTTTCTTATCCTCCAGCCTTTTCTGTCTCTGTCTTGAACGCTCTTCACCGCTCATGCTTCATGGAAAATTCTTCCTCCTTGGTATCCTCGTCGTTGGTACCCGCTGCCTGCCCCGCGGCCCCCGAGAGCACAGGCATGTAGAACACAGCTGGTTTCTCCATGGTGAAGTCATTTCCTTTGAACCATTAATCTTTTCCTTCCGGTCCTCCAGGCCGGCTTCTGGAATGGGCCCTCTCTCCCTGTCTGTCTGTCTGTATGTCTCTGCCTGCCTCTGTCTCCTCCGTCCCCTCTCACCTGCTAGCTCAGAGTGGACTCTGGCCTGAGAGTCACGGGATCAAGCACATCCTCCTTCTTCCCCTGGCCCGGCCCTGCTGCCCTGTCCCGAATCACTCTGTGCTTCTTTGTCATCTCTCAGGTGTGGCCCTGTCAGATGGTCTCCACTGCCCCTGGGTCCTGGCTGATACAGCTTCCCCCTGGCCACTGCCTCGGCCTTTATACTGATGCCACGCTGCGCTCCCACAAGCACAGGCCTGGCCAGGCCACTCCTCCTGTTGGCGATCTGCAAAGGTGGGAGAGCACCCATGACTGCCCAGTCCCCCAACCTGCAGCCCAGGGCTGGGCAGAGGCTGTGGCCTCTTCCCCAGCAGTGGGAGGTGGCTGCATTGTCTGTGCCCCCAGGTGCCGCCCATGTGGCATCGTTCTCGGAGTCCCAGGCAGGGAAGTTGGGCTAACCCTCGGGCCCCAGCTCAAGAGACCCTTCAGTGCCCTGTGTCGCAGCCTTCAGTGCCCTGCGGTCCTTTGCATGAGCAGGTGCCCTCTGTGGGTGAGTGGGCACTGGGCTCCGCTGAGCTGGCCTTCTGCCCGAAGCGCACTCCTCCAAATGCTTCACCCAACGCCCCTTCCCTTTTCCCCAGGTGGAACCAGATACCAAATGCCCCCAGTGGCCTCATCATTGCAGAAGGCGACCATCAGTTAGCTCAAGTTCATTCTCCACCTGAGTCCCTGCCAGGCTCCTCTGCTAGCTCCATGCACCTTAATGGAAAGGAACCTAAGTGAGCACAGGCACGTGAGAGGAGAGGGATGGGATGTTTCCAGTGCTGGGGGCCTGGCACACCCTTCCATCCTCACAGCAGCCGTGGGCACTGGCTGTACTGTCACCATTTAGAGAGTCAACTGAGGCAGGCCCTGAAAGGTCAATCAATTTGCCTGAGTTCATGGTCCCCATGACTCTAAGCTTCCTCTGGAACATTCTGCAGAAAGTGGGCAAAGTGGGAGAGTTGAGGGAAGGGCGGTCTAACCGCCAAGGTTGGGGATTGGGACCTATCAGGAGGGTTGGAGGAGCTGCTGCCAGATAAGTGGATTGTGGCTGGAGGCAGAGAGGGTAGGAGGAGGGTCTGATGGGGGTTTGGAGGGGTTTGGAGGCTGACTGACATGAGGTAAGGGGAGGAAGGAGGTGTCTGGAGGCTGCTGCTTCTACTTGGGGGACTGGGTAGATGGGTGCCCTTACCAGGGAGGGGGAACAGGAGACTGGTCCTGCCTGGGTTGGGTGGTGGGGTGAGGCTGTGAGCTCAGCAGGTTTGCTGGAGGTGCAAGGACCACAGTGCCCTGATGGGGTGGTCAGATGGCAGAGGCTGCAGCGGCGTCTGGGTCCTGGGTACATCATCTCTCCTCTGCCATCTCCCTGCCTTTCAGCCTATCTCCTGGGCCCGAGAGGGGCAGGCTCAGAGCCAAGCCCCAGTCTTGGCACCTGCCCTCCACTCCGCCCTGGAGGAGTTTGTTCTTATTGTGCTTAAAAGTAGGCTGAGAAATCAGTGCAAAGGTGGGAAACTTTGTTTTCACAGATAACGAGAGGGGTGTGCAGACTTGGCAAAGCAGGGGCTGATTGAGTTTTATTTCTCCTGGAAGTGCAGAGATGGGATGTCAGCAAGTAGCAGGGCATACGGTGGGGAAGGGGGCACTGGTTTCCCCAAGTGGCAGGACGACTGTCTCAGGAGCCCATTGGAGGGTGATCCCGGGCTGTGCAGCCCCTCCTGCCCCACCCCAGCCACCTGGGGAGGATCCCCACCCTCTCACGGCTGCTCCCTTTCTGCCCCTTGAGGCCGGGGAATCATCCCCTCCTGTCTGCGCTCTGGTGACAGCGCATAGTGGGGTGTGTGGGTTGGTAGGAGGGGCACAGTGGGGTTCAGACAGACGAGAGCAATGCCTGGGACTTGGTTTGGGTCTCCAAGGTCGCCATGGTGATGCCCGGCAGCCCTGCACTTGAGGCACTTCTCATACGTTGTCATCTCGCTGGGTCCTAGTCACGGTTTCCAAGTGTTGGGCAAGGAAGCCGAACCATAGACCAGTAAGTCCCCTAGAGTCACAGAGACAGCGAGTGGCAGAGCTGGGCTGGGGCTGGTGACCCTACAGCCAGCTGGCCCTGCCTCCTCTGGCATGTGGCCTCCCGGGAGACAGGACCTCGGCCCGGCGTGGTGTCCAGCTCCTGCCGGGGCTGGGTGGACGTCCACCAACGGTGGCAAGGCTGGCAGGCCTCGAAGTATGTCCTGCAGTGTTTATTGATCCCAGTGAAGAAGAGGCGTTTGTTTCAGATTGTCGGACCACCTTGGACAGACCTGTGGAGGTCAGAGCCATCAGAGTGGTGGCAGTTTCGTGCGCATCTCTGACCCGCTGTTTCCAGCCTCCTTAGATGCCCAGGGACCTCCAGGACTCAGGCTGCCGGTCTCTGCAGCTCCAAACCCACCCCTGTCAATTTTCCCTTTGGGGCCCTTTGCTTGGGCTGTAGGGATTGTGGGTGCTGGATATTTTGGGTCGAATTTTGCAGACCAATATCAGAGGTGGCTGAAATGTGGCAGGGAGAGAGGGCTCTGGGCGTGTCTCCAGGATCCCCTTTCTCTGTCCTGGGACCTTCGCCCCTGACCCCTGCTGGGTAGCAGCCATTCACTTCGGGGAACTAAAGGGGGGAGGGTTAGGCTTTGGGGCAAATAGGGAATGAATGAGCTTCTGTTCTCTGACCACATGTGTTGGAGGCAAATAGACACCTTGCTCTGCTCCTGTAAACACACTTTGTGCAGGTAGACGCTTGTCGGCTCACCTCTCGCTTGGGAGGGATGCCCTTCTCATGCCCTGGCATCGTTGGCTCTTTGCTGCTCAAAGGACACTGCAACCTTGAACCGGCTCCCTGTGTTCCTTCCAGCAGGGATGAAACGAGCCTTCAGCAGGGCCTGCTCCTTCACCGGAGCCTGGCAAGGCCCCTGGGAAGGCAGCTCACCGTTGAGCAACACCCAGACACAGTCTCCCATTCATTTCCAGATGCCTCTGGGCGTTGATCGTTTTTCTTCCTCCCTTCCCATAGTTACAGATTTTGCAAGATCCGCTCAACACGTGTCCGTGGATCCATCTCTCCTGGGCCATTTAGATCTATCAGTCCAGGGTTTCTTTTGCTCTCTTTCATGCTGATGGGCTTCAACAGCTATGTCTGACAAAGCTGGCGGATTAAAGGAACAAGTGCTGTTGTACTTGCACGGCCGCCCCTCACATAGGCCAGTAGGCACCTATGGTTTCCCGGAGTGGGATAGGATGGAGCCTCCAGGCTTCCCAGAGCAGGCCTGGGAAGGTGGTGGATGTCTTTCTAAATGGAGGATGGTATCTTTGTGTTGAAGGGAAGGTATAGGGGTACTTAGGGTTCCTGTTGAAAAAGCCAGGGTTCTTAGCATAAGAATCAAGGGGAAAACACTGAGATTTCCCTGAGCTCTATTGATCTTCGGAAGGTCTTAGCTGTGTTGGCCGGGCCAGCAGGAGTCCTCTCCACGTGTCTGGTGGGGCGAGGATGAGGGTGATGCCCAGCTGTGGAACTCTAGGCCTGGAGGGACCATCCGAGCTGCCATTGTGAGGGCTTCCTTGGAATCACGAGACACGTCCTGCTGCACATACCATACATTTGGGGTGCTGGCTGTCAACAGCCAGCTACAGCCAGGAGGCCGTCTTACGGCAGAGATGGGACACAGGGAAAAAGCTCTGAGTCCATGTGTTGGAAGTGTGGGATGGCCCAGGGAGGGCGATACACCTGGTATTTTCAGAGTTTTGCCCAAGCAGGAGGGGCAGTTCATTTCCCATCACCTACGGCTCCCACACAAGGAGCCAGATCATTGGAATGTTCTCTCTCTCTCTCAGCCCTCACCTGGCGGCAGACATGGCCATGTTTCCAAAAAACCTGTTTCCTTTCCGTCCTGGGCCCCCAGCTGGACGGCTTTTGCTAGCCTCCCATTGGGTGTGGCTGTGCGATTAGGCCTGACTCGCGCGACGTAGGTGGCAGTGGCGTGGGCCGCTTCCAGGCCCGCCGGGGAAGCTTCCCACACAGCCCCCCACTGCCGGCTGCTCTCCGCGGGCCGGAGCGCGCAGCGGAGGGGACCGTGCGGGCTTCTGGGTGCCCGGCAGGGCTGCCACTGCCCACCAGAGGCACCGGACTCTGTGAGTGAGAAATCAGCTCTCGCTGGCTCGCGGCCGGGGCTTCCGTTTCTTGCTTTCTAGATCACTCTGTGTCGTCCTGGTGAGTGTCAGCCCCCTGCCCCTCGGCACCTCTGCATTTCTGGCTCCCTCCGCTGCCTCCTCTCCCATCTCGGAGGATGAAGCGCCTTCTCCTTCGGAATCTAACCTCCTCCTCCTCGCTCAGCTGTGCCATCCGACTCCTGCTCCCACCGCCTTTGGCCGCTGACCGGCCCCGGGGGCCCCCTCGGCTGTTACACTGGCAGTTCCTCCACGGGTCCCGCGCCCTATCCTCTCCGTGGCACCTCCTGCCAGGCCCTCCCTCCCTCCTGGGCTGGCTGGCCTTTGTCGCCGTGTTTGCTGGTTCTCCAACAGCTCGTCCCTTCGTACCGCTGGCTGGTGTCCATGCAGAGATGGAAGGGAAGGTGTTCCCGGGGTTCTGGCCTGCACCTCTTCTCCTCCCCCATGGTCTTGCCTTCCGTAGTCTGTATTATCGCCCCCCTGAGCTTCAGCCCCCAGCTTCACGCGTGTTGTCACCCCAGTCCCGATCCTCCTTCAGGATGCCACAACCCTCTGCCACAGCGGTGGCCTCTCCCAGGACCTCCCGTTGCACACACACGGTAGATCCTGGCCAGGGGCTGCTGCCCTGCACCTGCCACGACTACGCCCGCCTCCCCTGCATCCTCCAGCTCCGTTCACGGTCCCCGTCTCCCAACCCTGCCATTTGGTGGGGTGGGCGCCAGGGATGACGGGCCTCTGTCAGCCAGCTGCCCAGCCCCGATGTTTCCGAATGCACCCTCCTATGTTTACCCGTCCGCCCCATCTCTCGCTCCTGCCGCCCCGGCATCGGAGCCAGCTGGCTGGGGTGGTGAGCCGTGCGTGCGTGTGGTGCTCCTGGCCGCAGAGTCCAGAGTGGGAAGAGCGTGGGCCGTGGGCTTGGGCAGGCCTGGATCCCTGTCCTGGCCCTGCCACCTAGGAGCTGTTGACTTTGGCAATTGCTTAATCTCTGTGAGACTCAGTTTTTGCGTGTAAAATGGTGATAACACCTACTTTAACAGGGTTGTGGTAAAGATTAAATACGGCAGGTACAGGAAGCCCCTAGGGCATGCAGCAGGTGTCCAGGGATGCCCCCTCACCTGCTTCTTAGGCGTGTTCCTGGGGACTGCTGGCGGGAAAGCCAGCCTGGGCCCGGGTCTGTGCTGGGTCCCGGGCCCGTGGACACCCGGAATGCAGGAAGCCACCGTGGCATTATCTGTGCTCAGGTCAGCCGCAGTTTCTACCCAGGGCCTTGCTGATCGGATGAAGGACCTCAAGGCACTAAAACCCTTTCTTTCATGCTGCATTTTTAAGCTTGTTAAGTTCTGGAACATTTACAAACAGCAAACTCTTCCTCCAATGCTGGCCTTCCCCCCTGGAGAAAACTAGGCTGCTGGAAACTCGTTTCATCTGCTGCAGAGGTGGAGGTGGCTGGGGGCCTTGATGAGCAAGATGCGGCTCTCTGGGAAAGCTGCTGGTGCCCGGGACACTGCCAGGGGCCACAGTGGGGTGCTGGTGCCTGAGAAAGGTGGCCGCTCAGAGCTGTGTCCAGACCCAGGATGCAAGAGAGGGACATCCCCCACAGCTTTTAGATCTTCGGCAACTAAACCGAATTGCCCCGGCTAGCCGGAGGTCTGAAGGTGAGCCCTCAAGTGATTCTACAGGCAGTGCCCGCCCCATCGCCACTCTGCACCAGTGTGGGCTTGGGTCAGATTTTATCTATTTATTCGTGAGAGACACACAGACAGAGGCAGAGACACAGGCAGAGGGAGAAGCAGGCTCCGCATGGGGAGCCTGATGTGGGACTTGATCCCGGGACTCCGGGATCATGACCTGAGCCAAAGGCAGATGCTCAACTGCTGAGCCACCCAGGTGCCCCGGGTCATGCATTTTTAATGCCTTTCCAGTGCTTAATGTAGACCTTAAGCTCTGGAGCCAGATCAGCTGAAGAGATAAAATAACAAATATAAGAAATGATTGAGGTACCTCCTGTGGAAGAGAGTTAGATTTTGCAGAAAGTCCTATCCCTGCCCGAGGGCCTTCACCTGCAGTGTCCCGCCTTCCACCAACCAGCGGTCAAGGCTGGTCTGGCCTGGGGAGTAACATCTACTGGAGTGGCACTTCTGGGCAGGGTCCTCTGCTGCTGGGCAACCAGACCACTGAAGCCCAGACTCTCTAGCATCCGTGCAGATTGTTGCCAATCATGCTGGTGGAGTGTGACGTGCTTCACCACCCAGGCCCCGCAATAGCCTTGGACAGACCGAAGAGCTTGTTGGACCCTCAGCACGCAGATGAGCAAACTGAGGCCCGGGAGGAGCCCACAGGCAGGTGCACCACGTTGGGCAGGCCCCTCATGCCGAATGCCTGGGCTGTCCTCCTCCCCATCTTTCCAAGGGTGGGTGAGGCTTGATGATATAATTGATATTAATCCCTGCGTTACTGGGTGGAGAGGACACAGCCCTATCTGCCAGAAACACCCCCTCGTTCCTCCCAGCTTTGGGTTTCTGTGAAAAACTCTTGAAAAATTAAAAAAAAAGTACAAATCCAAACTCACGGATGACAGAAAGTCAAGGGACCATTGCTCAGACAAAATGTTTGCTCTCCGCCGGACTCCATCCTTTCTTCACACAGACCCAACGTCCTTCACGCCTGAACTCAACCTCTTAGAGACTCTGGGTTATGAAGACACGTTTCCTCTCGGACTCGACCCGAACTCGGGACCTCTTGCAAGTAACATGCCTGAGTGGCCTGATGGCTGGGGACACGGGCAAGGAGAGGAAGCCTTGCCAAAATGAAAGTACAGAAGCTTTTTTGTAAAAAAATATTTTAGTCATTTATGTATGTATGTATTTATTTATTTGAGAGACAGAGAGAACGGGGGGTGAGGGGAAGAGGCAGAGGGACAAGCAGACTCTGTGTTCAGTTCAGAGCCAGACTCTGGGCTCAATTCCAGGACCCTGAGATCATGATTTGAGCCGAAATCAAGAGTCGGACACTCAACCGACTGAGCCACCCAGGGTTTTCAACCAACCCTGAAAGCACAGAAGCTTTAGAAGCCACCTGTTTCGGGGGAAAGGCTCCGCACAGGCAGCTGTAGAGAAATTCAGTTGGTATGACCAAGTACCCAGGGTTGTCTAGACCTTGTTAATCATTGATTTAAAAAAACCCTCTAAGTTTGGTGTCCTCTGTAGCCAAGTTTGTGTCCCTGCATTGACAAGCACCCTTTCTGTCAAGGCAAGGAGCCACAGCTCTGGGCACAGGCTGGTGCTAGTGGGGGAGAAGCCTCTTGCCTCGTCGTTGCCCTCAGCCGTAGCCTCTGCAATGTTCGGCGGCAGCACGGAGGAGAAATTATACCTTAATACTTTTTTTCTTTTTCTTTTTTTTTTTTAACATGAGCTCCTTTGAAAAACATTTTGCTAACAGGTATATTAGAGTAGTGGGTGGGGTTAATGTTACATCAGAGACAAGTCTGAACGCAGACCTCTGTCATGGTTTTGGGTCTTGCTTTTCACTTTTATGTGAGGACAAAGTGAAGTAAGGGATTCATGTTAAATTACCTGGAAATGAGTTTGGTCAGGTTGGTGTCGTCATGGGAACTCCTGACAGCTCCTTCCTCCCTTGGATTTCTGGAGGGTGCAGCCACAGGACCACTGGAGGGATGTGAGGGGGGCCGGGGGACCCCTGTGTAACAGGTTCCCCGGGTGAGGGTCTCCTGAGGCCCAGGTGTGCTCTGACACGGCCGTAGGAGCCTCTGAGCTTCAGGTATGTAGTTGGCTCCCGAGCCCTCGCAGAGCTTGGTTTCCTGGGGAAAGGGCAGGACGCGAGTGGGAGTGGGTGGGAGTGGAGGTTAGCTAATGCAAGCCAGGCATTCGTTCAGCTAAGAGGGTCCGTGAGGGGCCTGTGGCCAGGCCAGGGTGCTTGCTCCCTGAGGGACTGCCACGCCAGGGACAGTGCGCTGGGTGGACAGGGGCAGGCTCTGCGGGTAGCTCTCCCCGGGCTCCACTAAGCTTTGGCACCGAGTGGAGTAACCTCGGGCAGGGTGCTCGTCTGCTCCGAGCCTGCTTCTCCTGCTCAAAAAATTGAGGACTCTACTGCCTTCCTCCTAAGGCAGGTATGAGGACTCATGGTGTCACCATGAGGGAAACGCATGGTCGCCAGCACAGAGCAAGGAGCTGTGTTTGTTCTACTGTTAGGATGGCAGCCAGCCCTCCCCCACGAGGAGCCCCTAGACGGCAGGGATGGAGGGTGACGGGGGGGAGGCAGTGATGCAGACAAGTGCAGGGGAGCAGGTGGAGACAGGATAGGAGAGCCTTCGCTGAACACTTGACATTGAATCTGGACTTGACAAATGAGTAGAAATGGATCAGGAGCCAAGGGCGTGCCAGGTTAGAGGCACAAAAAAAAAAAAAAAAAAAAACCCACGAGGTTGGAAGGGACGTGCGTGATGCGCGTGTTTGGGAGACAGTAGGACTTTGGGTGTGGCTGGATGCCGGATGGTGTTGGTGAGTCCCCAAGGGGGAAGGCTGGCCGGTGGTCCATTTGGCTGCACAAGCCTTACACTGTATCTTAAAAGCCTGGGGGAGACTTGAAAACATACAGACAAGATGGACTGTAGACTCTGTTAACGGGGCTGGTTTTCTTATTGAGTGTTGAATACGCAGCCAAGGCCTGCAAAGCCCAGAAAACACCTTTCTTTGAGGTCAAAACCTGGGTAGGAAGAAGATTTTTGCTATTTTGTTTTGTAATTTTAAACATGTAGAAGAGTGTGTGTGTGTCCATCAGGCAGCTTCAACAGCTGCCAACCTGGACAAGCGTTTTCGGTGGCGAGAGCGGTGGCATTAGATGGGTTTTAGGAAGCTGACTGGTGGCACCAAGGGACCCCCACACAAGGGGCTGGGCTGGTGACAAAGAGAGATATCTGGGCTTGTAGTCTGGTTTAGGTGATTGATGGTGAGGACCCAGACCAAGATGAGTGGGGAGGCGAGAAGAGAACAAGAGAGTTGGGAGACATTTTGAAGTAGAACCAGAAAGGCTTTGGTGGCCAACTGAATGTGAAAGGGGAAGGCAGGGGAGGGGCCTCATGTGATTAATTACCCATGGGTGGTCATAGGGGAAGGAAAGGGTTTGAGGCAGGACAGAAGTCCAACCACAGTCCCCAAAGCCCTGTGTGACCTGGATCACCATGTTCCAATTCCATTGGGTGTCTTCCAGTTCCTTGACTGCACCAAACTCTTTTTACCCCAGGGCCTTTGCACATGCTGCTCCTTTTCTCTGGGTTGCATCTGTCCTCACATGTCATATCCACAGCTCCCTCTTATCCTTCCAGTCTCAGCTCAAATGGCACCCCCTAGGGAGAGTCATTGATTCTTGTTCTGTCTGGCTTGTTTGTTTCCTTACTGGTCCTTATTGATCACAACATGCCATTCTTTTGCTTATTTGATTACAGGCATACCTTGGATATATTCTGAGTTGAGTTCCAGACCACCACAATAAAGCAAATATCACAATCGAGGGATCCCTGGGTGGCGCAGCGGTTTGGCACCTGCCTTTGGCCCAGGGCGCGATCCTGGAGACCCGGGATCGAATCCCACGTCGGGCTCCCGGTGCATGGAGCCTGCTTCTCCCTCTGCCTGTGTCTCTGCCTCTCTCTCTCTCTCTCTCTGTGTTACTATCATAAATAAGTAAAAATTAAAAAAAAAAATCACAATCGAGTGAGTCAAATGAATTTTGTAGTGTCCCACCATATATAAAAGTTACATTTACACTCTACCATAAGCTATTAAGTGCATGTTTGCATTATGTCTAAAAAAAAAAAAGAACGGTACATACCTTAATTAAAAGAACTTACTGCTCAAAAATTCGAATCACTGAGGTTTCAGCATGTCATAATCACTGATCACAGATCATCATAACAAATATAATAATAGTTAAAAAGTTTTGAAATATTATGAGAATTACAAAAATATGACACCAAGGCACAAAGTGAGCAGATGCTGTTGGAAAAATGACACTGATAGATTTGCTCAATGCAGCGTGGCCACAAACCTCCAATTTGCAAAAAAACGCAGTATCTTTGAAGCCCAATAAAACGAGGCATGCCTGTACTTTCCATTTGCCTCTACATAATGTAAGCACCATGGTGGGCCGACAGGGAGGCCTGGGGGTTGGGGGGGTGAGTGAGGGACTCTGGATGGAGACGTTGGTGGAGGGGCTGGGGCTCAGGGCAGTAAGGGCACAGAAGGCCTCTGAGCAGGGGAGGGCACGATGGAAGGCACCTAGAGTGGGTCAGACAGCGGGGACAGAGTCAGTGCCATGAAACCAGATCAGCAACCCAGGTCTCTCTTGGTCAAAGCCCCCATGCGCCGTGGGAAGAACACATGAAAGGATCCGCTCATTCAACAATTAATTGTAGATACAGAGATTTTCTGAAAAGCTAACTTAGAACCTTTGATTTTAAATACATGGGTTATGACAAAAGTCAAGTCAATTAATATAGCCTTGTGTCTGTCATTCAATGTGCGTGTGCGTGTGTGAGAGAGGATGTGCTGAGAAATTCCCAGGAGCAAAATAACCAGAGAGGCGCAGGGGTTTTGGGGGGATCCATGTGGGGCCCTCAGGGCTGAGGCGGGGTGGAAAGCACTGTGCAGATGCTGGCAGCATCAGAAGGACCTTATCCATGTCGATGTCAGCACTGTGACAGGTAGGTGAATGGTGGGCACAGCGGGGGACGGGGGGGAAGGCCTACTCCCTGCTACAAGCGACAGCCACTGCACAAATACTGTCAGGAAGCTCTCCTCTGGGCAGAAACCTGCCATAGCTCACAGCTCACGAGGGCATAGAGGTCAGCTTCCTCTTCATGGCCTCGGAGGCTTGCCCCCCACTTCTCAGGCTCATGTCCCCTTGGAAGCTCTTGGCATTTGGCTCTGTCACACCTTTGTTCGTAGGTCACTTGGCTTAGAATGACTTCTGTCTCCAACACTTCAAATTCCAAGGCTTCCTCAAGCCTTGTGCGTGTCCTACCTCTTCCACGAAGCCCTCCCTGACTGCCCTCCCGTTCGTCTGAGTGCCCACCTTGCTTCTATTTGTTCATTACATGCTGCCACCCCATGCTTCCTATTGTTTCTCTAGTATTCACCTTGTGTTCCCACCACTAAGCTCATTGAAGGAAAGTATTATCTTTTCCATGTCATCTGGGTTCTTAACTCGAGTGTAGACCCTCAAAAATGAATGTTTGACTGATGGATTGATAAGGTTAGTGGGCGATTGATAAAGTGCTATGATATGCCAGGCTTAAAAAAAAAAAAGCCAATCTAATTTTAGACCTGGCTCACACAAAAGTTACTTAGAAAGGCGTGGGGACCATAGCACTGGATTTAGGGAGACTCTGGTGTGATCCTGACCGTCCCTTAGCATTTCTTGTCTTTCAAGGGGAAACTCAGAGGATCTCTTTAGCCCTTTGCCTCTGAGAGCATGTGGCGAGGGAAACAAGGAACTATCTGGCTTGAGAGCTGTGATTCATCCCCGGCCTTTCGGGATGGAGAGGAGAGATGTCCTGAGCAGGCCTTCCCATCACATTTGCATAAATACCTTCTGTGTACGTGTGCCTGTGGTGCTGTGTGGACACACACCTGCGCCATGCTACTCTTTCCTCTGAGAATGAGCCGTTCCAGCCACAGCTTCTTGCTCTGTCAAGTGGGTAATCCTGGCAGCTGTCAGACTTGTTGCTATTTGCAACTCTACCAGCTGGTTAACTCCAGGTGGATTGGCCAGACCGGGCCACCCTGTTACTGCTGGCTTCGGGCCACTGGGATCTCTCAGCTACTGTCACTCCCCAGATGTTAATGTCTGCCTAAGATCCTGGGGGAAGGAAGGGACTCAGAGAGGTCATCTGGTTCTCCCTCCTGCCTTGAGGCGAGACCACACCTAAACTTATGCCGACAGCCAAGGATCAGGCCTGTTGGTAAAACCTACAGAGAAGTCTCCCCCAGGTAGCTGGCTCTGGCGTTTAACAAGCTCTTCTACGAGGAGGCACGGAGTGTTGGATGTGCCCTTGCTTCACGTCCTGCCCATCTTGTCCTCAGAGCGATTTTTGGATGCTCACCTCTTGCACCCCTGCTGGTGTGTTTGAAATCCCACGTCTCCCATTCTGGCTGCAAGGGCAAGGAGAGGCAGCAAGCCAGAGTAGGGATGGGATGTTAGCAGTTTTGCTGACTATCTGTGAGCTGGCTGACACTCCAGGGTCAGCTCCAGCTCTGGAGTGCCCAGTCCTGCTGGTGGACAGTGGGATCTGGTCCAGAATTTGAGCGAAGTTTCAGCAGGAGAGAAATGAGGGCAAACCAGGAGGACCAATCAGTTAGAACTTTCATTTATTCTGTTGCTCATTTCAGCCAATTTTTGTTGAAGCCACACTGTGCAATCTGCCGTGTGTGGGGAGAAATTAGAACCAGAGGCCCCCAGGTTCCTTTGTCTGGCTGAGCGTGGTCCCCCCTGAGGCTGCAGGATGCTGGGAAGGTCTGCAAAGTCTGTGCAGTTGGCTGATGTGTTTTGAACGTGTTTGCAGAGCCTCACACATACTCTCTGCTCTTTAGGCTGTCCTGGCTGCCCCTTATGCTTATGCTGTTCCTTCTGCCACATGACACCTGGGGCCACCTTACCCCAGCACGGCCTGTTGTGCAGGAGGCACTCAGCAAAAACTGATGATGGGTCTTGGGGCTGACCACTCCCCATGCTCACCACTGCCCGGAGTGAGCCCACAGAGGGCCACCTGCTGCTCCAGTCATGTCACCCATGTCATCCCCTGGGCTACAAGCTGAGTCGTGTCCTCCTCAAATTCCTATGTTAGAGCCCTACCTGCCTGTGCATCAGAATAGGATCACATTTGGAGACAGGGTCTTCAAGAAGGTAATTAAGGTAAAATAAGGTCATATGGGTGAACTCTAATCCCATATGACTGATGTCCTTAAAAGCAGAGGAGATTAAGACAATGACACATTTAAAGGGAAGACCACATAGAAGACAAGGAAAGAAGGAGTCCGTCTACAAGTCAAGGAGAGAGGCCTCAGAAGGAATCCACACTGCTGACAGGGGTTCTTAGACCTCTGGCCTCCAGAACCTCGAAACAATGAATTTCTGCTGCGGAAGCCACCTGGTCAATGGCACTTTGTTACAGCAGCCTGAGCAGACACACGTGAGTCCCTGGAGGGGGCTGCTGTTCCCCTCTTGTAGATGAGCCTGTAGCTCCACACATGAAACGCCTGGCCTGTTTGTGACCCTCCCCAAACCTCTGTTTCCTCATCTGCAAAACGGGAACAATGATAGATCGGTGGTAGGGACTCAGTGAGATATGACACAATGAATGTTTGTCCCTGTGCATGCCTCAGCCTGATTTGGCTAAGGAACCCATGGGCCTGGGGCGGAGGCTGGCTCTGGGTTCTGCATGTGGTTAACAGTTGGTGTTGATGACTGATATGTAAAAACAAAAAAACCCAAAAAACCAACCCCCCCAAAACCCCAACAAAAGATGGTTGCGTTCTAGGTAGAACCTGGGGTGGGAAGGGCTTGGGCTCCACTGGCTGGCAGATGTCTCTGACCTGGGAACTTGAACGGCCGCCCTTTGCATGGGCTTTTTGCACAGGTGTGGATGCAGGGTGCCCACGCAGGGAGGCGTGAGCTACCGAGCTGCACTTTGTAGGTGGGGAGCTTACAGCGCGGTGCAGTGACCTGTCCAAGGAAACTGAGTGTTGGCACTCTTTCTGTCAAAGTCTTTCTTATGTCAACCTCTGAGCTGGCCTGAGCCTAGTGAGGGTGTAAGAGGGCTGAATCCGGGTAGCCCAGGTGGCTCAGCAGTTTAGCGCCACCTTCGGCCCAGGGTGTGATCCTGGAGACCCAGGAGATTCATGAATAAATAAATGAAATCTTGAAAAAAAAAAAAAAAAAGAGGGCCGAATCCAGGTTCAGGTTCAGGGGCAGGACAGCATGCTCTTGGAGAGCAGTCATGGGTACAGAGAATGCCAGCCAAGTGGACCATTCTTTTTTTCTTTAAAGATTTTATTTATTTATTTATTTATTTGTTTATTTATTCATTCATTCATTCATTCATTCATGAGAGATATACACAGAAAGAGAAAGACAGAGACATAGGCAGAGGGAGAAAAAGGCTCCCTGCAGGGACCCTGATGTGGGACTTGGTCCCAAGACCCCGGGATCACGACCTGAGCCCACGGCAGATGCACAGCCACTGAGCCACCCAGGTGCCCCCAAGTGGACCATTCTTCTTTAGCACACGTCCCGCTAAGCCTGGCTTGGCTGCAGGAGCCAGCTCGTCAGCTGTCTGTAGATGCCCTGAGTATCCACAGATACCTTCCTGGGGTCAGGTACCACTTCCTTTTTTATTTGGAAGTTATCTCCCTGAGTAAAGTAGCCTTGAGCCACCTTGACCTTCCTCTACCCCTTGAACCGTGACCTCCCAGAGGGCCATCAGAATCCTAAAGTGTCACCTCGTGAGAAGCTGAGTCTGGGAGGGGCCCCCGGGGTGGGGCAGGCAGGGGATGATCGTTCTGGAACTCTCCTTTGGGTTGGCCCAAGGACCTGCTCTGCACCCCTCAATTATATTTTAATATCTATCTATATTCTTTCATACCGCAATTACTAAAACATCATTAATTAGGTTACACACACACATACACACACACACCCAGCTTAACAATGATACAAAATGCCAAATTCCAGTTGACAAGAAGCCAGCAGCCCAGCCTTTCCTCTGGCTAAACAGAGGGACCCATTATGCTGGAATATTATTTTCTCATGGTTTGGAGCCATTACATCAGCCTTGATGTAATAACATTGTTGAACTTCAGAGGTATATTTATTTTGGTTTGGAGTTCAGATAGTTGAGCCGTTAGCCCGGGATTGAGCAAAGCCTGGACAAAGCCACTAAAGTTTGAAACGAACCATTTTGCCGTTCCCCTCCTCCTCACCCCAAGCACACACACATAGACATTTTTTCATTTCTCGGCACAGGTGGTGGTGACCTTGGTGCTGGAGCATTTTGGAAGGAATTTTACTTTTTTCTAAAGTGACCGGGCAATGCAGTATTGACCAGCAGGGTGCTGAGGTGGTAAACAAGCCCCGGAGCTGGAAGATTCGGGAATTCCACCATCAGCTTGTCTGACGACAGACGGGACGTGTTCACAACGCTGAGCAGGGAGACCTACGCTGGACTCGATCCCAAGACCCCGGGATCATGACCTGAGCTGAAGGCAGATCTTTAACTGACTGAGCCACCCAGAGATGCCCCTGTGTGTGGACATTTCTACAAGCAAGTGAAAACCAAACAAATTCCTGGTCCTGGTGATCTTTAGGTATCCCCCTTTCTCCTGTGATAGGGAGAGGGCAACGGAGGATAGGCAGCCAAAGGAGAGGGAAAGTGCAGGAGAGCGTGAGGAGTTGCAGACTTCTGAAGAACACATACCACCCATAGCCCAGGAAGATGTGTGTAACGTGAGTGTGTGAGTGTGTATCACGTTAGAGGAAGGTCAGGGGAGCACGGTTGATGGGAACCAGCCCCCTGCTGATCTTTGTGCAGAGCCCACATGCTAGTAGGGTGTCTTCACTCCAAAGAATACCTTTGTGGGGGCACCTGGATGGTGCAGTCGGTTAAGCGTCTGATTCTTGCTTTTGGCTCAGGTCATGATCTCAGGGTCTTGGGATTGAGCCCTGAGTGGGGCTTTACCCTGAGTGCAGTGTCTGCTTGAGGTTCTCTCCCTCTCCCTCTGCCCTTTCCTCCCCTGACCCTTGCCCAATCTTTTTCTCTCTCTTAAATATATAAATAAATCTTTAAAAAAAAAGGATGCTTTTGGGTTTCTAGGGCATGAGGCAGAGAGGACTGAACAATCATTCTGACTGTGACCTCCTGGAGGGCTTGCCAGGAGCCAGCAGGTCTGTGCCACCCTCTGTCACACCCAGGGGGTACCAGCGGCTTTGGACACTGTAGCCACAAAGCACAACTGTCCTGCTGCAGAAGGGAGGGCAGCGTGGCTTCAGTGAGTGGGAGTGCCATACCTCCTTCTATGCCAGTGGTTCTTCCCCGTAATCCTACGTTATAATTAGCCTTAAAGCCTCCCCACGCCCGGGCAGCCTCCCTCCCAATTACATCAGGGTCTTTGGGAGGGCGGCTTGCTGGGTGCTTCTAACGTGCATCCAGGTTGAGAACCACTGGTCCCTCTACCTGATGGATCCCGGCTGGGTTGTTGGCTTCAGTGTCTACTCAGCAGGGTGGAGGATCCAGAGTGGCATCTTCTCACAGTAGCACTCAATTGCATTTGTTACATTAGATGTAACTCTAAATAGCTGTAGATCGGGTGGCCGCAGCCTGGGGACGCTATTTCTCCAACATGCCATTTGTGACACACAATTTCCACTAGAGGAAACAGCAGCCCCCTCCAGGGAATGATGCCCCCCACCCAGTCTGCGATGCTGAGGATGTCACTGCTGGGGGTGAGGGGACAAGGAGATATTCTAGAGGCTGGTGGTTTTCACCCTCTTTTGACTTTAAACTCAATGTCACGAATCCGCTTGATGTCACCACCTAGAACACACATGCATGCCTACAAATACATAGACATAGACACACGAAAACAGCGTCATGCAATAGTATTCATTTTATTGTGTGCGATTTCCTGTTAATTTCCATTCTATTCCTTTTCCTTGCATTAAATGAGGGTCCTAACCTGCTAAATCTGAAATTCATGACCTGTTTGCGTTTGACACAAGACCTGCAGTTTTGAAAACATTGCTGTAGTCTTTTGGCAAAACTGACTCTGGGGCCGAACAACTGTCTTCCTCCTCCACCCAGCGCTCCGTGTGGTCGTCATGATCCTTTTCTCTCTAGTGTGCGCTTGAGAATTTCTTTCTTTTTTTTTTTTTTTTTTAAGGTTTTATGTATTTATTCATGAGAGACACACAGAGAGAGGTAGAGACTAGAGACACAGGCAGAGGGAGAAGCAGGCTCCCTGTGGGGAGCCGGATCCAGGACTGGATCCCAGGACCCTGGGATCACGAACTGAGCCAAAGGCAGATGCTCAATCACTGAGTCACCCAGGTGCCCCTGTATTTTGGAAATTTCTATAAATAAGACAAAATAAAGCCCTGGCCCCAATCTCCTTAGCATGGCACCTGTTTTCCTCTCATACCCAGAGAGAGGAAACAGGGCAGGCAGCAGAAGGAGATAGACTCAGGAAACCCAGGTGGGGATGTGATCCAACAGCACCTGGTCAACCTCCCAATTCAGGGGGACCTGATTCAGAGTGAGAAAGGGGAGAGGAGGAGTACATGGTCTCCTCCCCAACCCTATAGCAAGCAGCCTCAGAAGAATTGACATGATGTTGGTGGCTGTGCCCAGCACAGGGACTTGCACAGAATGGGCACCTGGTGTAGCTTTGTTGGCTGTGAAATGACCTCTCTGGCCACAGAGAGAAAGCCGAGACATCAGAGATCTCAACAATGAGGGTCTGACCCTCTCGACCCCAAACTGAACCCGATCTGTTTGGTGCCCACCATCCCTGGGGCTCTTGTAGAGCGGTGGCAGGGGGGAGCCTACCGTTAGGCACTGGGGCTTGAATGTGAGGTGCCCCCCCCCCCAGGACTTCCCATCTCCTCCGACTCTGCCCCATTCCTCTGCTTTCCTTCATGTTGGGAAGAACTTCCTGGCTGGTCCTCTTGCTCATCAGCTATACTTGCTAAGGCCCTCTGGCCCTCGGCTCTACTGAAATGGCCCTTGGATCGGGTCAAGGTCACTAACAAGCCACATCGCCAAACCCCAGGGTGAGTTCTCTGCTGTGCTGATCTCTCCCGGCATCGGGCATCTGGCCCTCGCTCCTCCTCCGGCCGCCGCTCTGGCTTCTCTCCCGGCGCTGAGCTCCCTTCCCGCCTCTCTGCTGGCTCCCCTGGCTCTAGGGGGGACGCACCCCAGGCCCCATCCTTGGCCCTCTTCTCCGTCAACACCTCTTGCCCTGGCTTTCCATACCGCGCATGCACCTGCGGTGCCCAAATTGTTTCACCTCTGCCCTGAACCCTGTCCAACTACCGATGCAGCAGCCTCCACTAGTGCCCCTCAAATTCGGTACATTCAAGCAGAACGTGTTATTGCCCCCTCTTCCTCTCCCCGTCTCCCCCACCCCCACTAGGGGCACCACACCGTCCTGGTTGATCAGCCCCCGAACCTGGGATCCGTCCCCTCAGTTCTCTCTTCCCTCCACACCCCACACCCAATCCGTCCGCGTGTCCTGGCAGCACTAACCCCCAGGGGCCGGTCAGGCAGCTTCTTACCACCTCCTGCAGAGACACTAGCCCCAGCTCTGTTCTCTTTCACCCGGGTGATCGCGCCGGCGCCCCACTCATCTTCCTGCACCCCGTCCCCCGCAGCCGGAGCACTTCTCACTGGGCAAATCCAATCACAGTGGCACTGACAAAAACCCTCTAAAACTTTGCATCACATTCAGAACAAACCCCAGATTCCTTAACATGCCCTCTGTGTACACCCAATATTTAGTCTGTATTTACTTTATTATTTTTTATTTTTAAAGATTTTAATTACTTATTCATGATAGACATAGAGAGAGTGAGGCAGAGACACAGGCAGAGGGAGAAGCAGGCTCCATACCGGGAGCCCGACGTGGGATTAGATCCTGGGACTCCAGGATCACGCCCTGGGCCAAAGGCCGGCGCTAAACTGCTGAGCCACCCAGGGATCCCCCTGTATTTATTTTCTGATTGAACTCTTGTTTAATTTGGAGCGGTGTAGAACCCTGCTACACTGTGTTTTTCGACCACCCTTATGTCTGGGGGTGGCCAAGGAGATAAAAGCAGTGTTGTCAAGTGGGGCCTCGAGGGTTAGCCTTGTAATAGAACTGGCCTAGCTAAGAGGATGCAAGGCCATCCCCTTTCCTCCTTCCCACTGCTTGAAACAGTGATGTGATGGATGGTGCTCCAGCAGCGATCTTGTGGTTGTTAGGTAACCTTCATGGAAAACTTATGGAAACTTCATGATAAGAAAGAAGGAACAGGAGTTCCTACCAACCATGGAGCCATCATACCGGGCTTGGAATTCCTAATTTGGAGTTCTTAGGTTTTGAGGGAGATAAGGAGCTGACTAAGAAGCTTCCTGGAGGCAGCAGCGCTTGGGCCTAGTGTGGATAGAGTGTTTCCTGGCAGACAGGGCTCTGCAGGCTGCACTAATAACATGAGTAAAGATAAGAAGGGGTGAGGCATGCAGTGTGGCCAACTGTCCTGGTTTGTCTGGGACAGTCCCGGTTTTTCCATGGAAAGTCCCACATCCTGGGAAACGCCTTGGCCCTGGGAAAGCCAGGAAGATTGGTTATCCCAGAGACACACATGGCCTGGCCCGGTCACTAGAAGTCGCTCTCAGTGTCCGGAAGAGAAAGAGAGAGTGAGTGAGTGGCTGGGGCCCAGGAAGGGGTTCTTTATCAAAAGCCAGATAGGCGGCAGGGGCTAGATGAGAAGCCCCCACTCCACACCCTGTAGGCTTCACAAGGAACTCGAACTTTTCCTTGACAGTGGAGAATCACAGAAAAAAACTGCAGGATAGAAGTGTGGTCATAGGAAAGAGTGAACTCTTTATTGGTTGGAGGATGATTCTTCCTACGGGAATACACAAGGAGCTACCGCTCAACAGCCTGCGTGCTCCGAGTGGTGGGCTTGGCTGCCACTGCTCTATCTCCAGAAGCAGCACATCTTGCACCCCAAGGCAGCCGGGGGTAGGCTTCTGCCTGTGGCAGTGGCCCACGCAGCGACCCCCGGCTCCTGAGTCGCCAGCCCAGAGGTGCGCCGGCCAGCACCCACACCCCCCATGCCCAGGGCTGATGCTCACGGGCAGTTCTGGGAGTCACCCTGTGTCTTCTCAGCCACTCCTCTGGAACCTCTGGTGGAGATGTGGGCTGCCTCCCTCCTCCTGGCTGATCTCATTCTGCAGATCACGCTTTCTCCATACTTCCAGGGACAGTCATTGCAGGGGAATTTGGGGAATGTTTTCTCTCTGTGGCTGTGGTGATATGGGAGAAGCAAGTGTGCCTGGGCAAGTAGCTTTCTAGTGCAATGGGTTGGGTGGATGGGGATGGTGGCTGTTCCACCAATGCTTAGGACCTGTCTTAGTGTCTGACATGCCCAGGGGGACGCCCGGCCCCAGTGCCAGATGCCTGCCATTCCTGATTCTCCTTCTCCCTCTCTTCCTCATGCAACCGCAAACTCCTATGAGTCCTGCCTTCTGAGTCTCTCCGGGAATCAGCAGGATGGTTTTACAGGGCAGGAAATGCCTGAACTATTATTTTCCTTGCTGTTCATCTTATCGGTCAAAGCATCCCGAGATTGGTGCATACATGTCACCACCACCAGCACCCATGCTAAGACCTGCACACTCCACCGCACACACTCCACACCCATCTGCCACAACACACACACACACACGTATCCTGACACACATACTCCAACACCAGACTCCTGAACATACCCGACACAACACATATGTCTCAACACGCGCCTACACCAATACCACAACACACACACACCAATGCAAATGCTAATGCACACATCCTAACACATACATGCACCATTCAGTCCTCTGAATTCAGTTCCTGGTGTTGACCTTCTTCAGGCTGATCACCGTCCCACGCACCCAAACCTGTGGGCTAGTTTGGGTCCCCATTTCCATCTCTCAGACTAAAATGCCCCAGGCCACCCTATTCCCTGGAGGACTTCCCCCTCCAGGTCTCCCCCTATGGTCTGCTTGCCTCTGCTTCTGCGTGTCAGCCAGCCCTGCCTCCCACCTTCGGAGGCCGCCCCACTGCACAGCCACCCCCCATACTCACTTCCAGCCTCAAAGCTCTGGGCCCCACTGGCCTGGATCAGGAAGGAAGGTGGCACCCTTCTGGGTCCACATGTCTTCCTTCCCCTGAGCACTTTGCTCATCCAGGGACTACCACCTCCCAGCCCCATTTGCCAACTGCAGTGCCCTCTCCAGGAGTCCTCTGGGACTGCTTGGCCACACTTGGTCCCCTTGGCTCCGGTACCCCCCTGGCTGTGTGACACCACCTTCTCCTTTCTTTCCACCTCCCCTACTGCTCCTATTCTGCTTCTCCTTTCTTTTTTTCTCTTCTATTCCCTACTGGAGCAGGGAGGTTACCTCATCTCAGCTGCAAGACTCCTTGGTTAGTTAACCTTAGGTTTGACTGCAAATAACAGAATTCCCCAAATACTGGAGACTTAAACTCCCAAGGTTTTCTTCTCTGGTGTAAGGGAAGAGCGGAAGAGGCAGCACAGGGCTGGTGTGGCTGGTGTGGCCGCAGAAAGTCACCATGACCCCGCTCCGGTCCTTCTGCTCCACCATCCTCAATTTGCGAGGAGCCTGCTGTCTGGAAGTCCCTTGCCAGACACCCCTCCCTGACCCTGACTGTCTCTGCCCTGCCTCTGCCAGGGTCGCTTCAACCCTCAGCACCAGCCCCAGCGAATTCTCCGAGTTCCCCTCTTCCCCCCTCCTTCTGCAAATCCCACCACGCCAGGCCTCTCTCACCCCTCTGGTCCTTACACACCTTCTTGTGGCTGAAGGGCCTGGCCCTCTCTGCTAATTGAGCCGAAGGCAAGCCAGTGTCGTAGTCCTGTCATCGCCTGGTACAAGGTCCCATTTCACTAGGTTCTCTGAACAAATGCATCGCACACTTTTTGAACAATAGGTGGAGGGATCAGGAAGGGTTGGAGATGATTTGGAGCGGCCCTGAACCCAGAAGATGCACTCGTTGCTGGGAGGGTTAGTTATCCCCCGCATGTGCAAGATAGTGAGTGTGTCAGACTGTGTCCAAATTTGATTAATAATAAAGCATTCTTGGTTAGCAGAGCTTAGGTGGATAAGGATTTGCATTATTTACAGGTACAAACAATGTCATGAGGGGGTTTTATAATAATGCATATTCTTAGCTTCTTTTGATGAGTGATAGTGAATGTCAGTTGATGAGTATTTTAGTATCTGTGTCCCTGATGAAAGCCAAGGCACTGGCAGCTTCTTCTTTTTATTTTTAATTAAGTTCCTTGCTCTGTGCTGTTATTTCTGAATCAGTAGGAAGTTGTGGGGGTATGAGAAGCATTAGGCGCTCTCAGAGAGATGAAGGTCAAATGGAAGTTTAACAATTTGTATTTCTTCATCCTAGAGATGCTTGTTCCTTATTGACCTGATCTATTCTCTATCTATCTATCTATCTATCATCTATCATCTCTATCTATCTATCTCTATCTATTTATCTATCATCTATCATCTCTATCTATCTCTCTCTATCTCTATCTCTATCTCTCTATTATCTATCTATCTATCTATCTATCATCTATCATCTATCTATCTATATCTATCTATGATCTATCATCTAGTTATCATCTAGCTATATCTGATTATACCATCTATCATCTTGATAGCTTTCTTTTCCTTTTTCCTTTTTTGGAAAGGTGGAGAAGGGCAAATCCCCTCAAATCCCTGGCTTAAGACCAGCTTGCATGAAAAAACTCTGGGCAGACAGGCTCCACTGGCAGGGGGAGCCCCCGGGGGCGCTGCCTTTTAGCCTGAGCTCTGCTCATGGTTCTCTTGGCACTGCTAACGAGGACCGACTCTGGGCGTCTTTTACCAACTTGGAGAATGAATGCAAAATAGGTATTTGTCCTCAGTAGGCCAGAACTAAAACACTTTACCCCCTTCACAGCGAGGTTTCCTAATTAGATATAAATATGTTTACCCATCAACAAAAATCTGATCATTTCCTTTTCATTCTTTTTTTTTTTTTTTTTCCCTCCAGCATTTCAATCCAGAATCTAACGTATGGGCAAGGAAAGGCAGGGAAAGAGCTGAATGTGCTGGAGCCCAGGGGGATGGGTGAGAGATCCCTCCTTTCTTGGATTAGCACCTGACTCTGGGGGAGGGGGTGAGGAGGAGTGGGGGTGGTGGAGGAGCAGGGCTGGGGAACACAGAGGCAAGCGTGGGGAGAGCAGTGTAAATGAGTGTGTGCCTGCCCACTGCCCAGTGTAAGGCTGCCCAGCGCTGGGCCAGAGGGAAAGGGCTCAAAGTTTGGGGCGCTTGAAATTAACCCAGCTTTTTGAGCCTGCAATAGGCCTGGGCTGGGCTGGGGAATGAGCTGGTAATGGCTCTATTTTTTTTTTCTTTCTTCTATAAGCACAGTGGTTCCCCCTGCAGAATTCCCTTCATTGGCAAAACAGACCGTTTTACTGACAGCGAAAATTCAGAGTCTTCCCTTTACAGAAGGGGTGATCTTGCGTGAAGCAGTACATCTTGGTGGCTCTCTTTCTGAGCTACTCCACTGGGAGAGCCCCACAGGTATGGATTTGATGACTATGGAGTACCCAGGTACACGGGGTGGGGGGTGTTTTGACTATTGGAAATAAAGGTCTTCAGCTTTCATGAATTAACCCGTTCACTGGTTTTGTTTTAAAAAGAAGAAAGGATGTCTTGTCAATACCCACATACAAGAGTAATTTCCTTGTTTTCTTCTGTGTTGTTCCTGTCACTCGGGAGAACCTAAGAAATGCTATCTTGGGTCGGCTGTGCATGGTTGGGTTTTTTTGCTGATGGCTCATTGGACGGGCAGGTCACATCCCATTCTCCAAGGCATGGACACAAGGTCACCTATGAAGTTCAAGAGCGGCTGAATACTGGGGGATGCTATTTAAGGAGAGTTCTGTGGTTGGACTCAAGTGTTCCTGAAGTGGACATGGTTGGGCTTGGGGACCCAAAGCCAGGAGACCTTTGAAATGCTCCGTTTTTCCTTTGTTAGTTGCAAAACAACTAGCTCATTGGGTTCTCGCCACACACATGGGAGTTGCATCCAGGACCACTCAGGGCAGAAATTGGGTGGGGGAGGATCCTCAGCTCATCGTGCTCAGCCCAGACCTGGGATCTTGATGCAAGGCATCCAACCTTTCCCCTTTCTTCTTTTCTTCCTTCACTGCCAATACCTTCTCTTTGGCCCTTATTTCCTCCCTGATAGGCTGACTCTCTCTCCTGCTCTGATGCCACCAAGGTCCTCCTAAAAAACTCTCGCAAGGGTTACATCCCCTCCTGGCCTTATGACACCTTTCTGGGCTGACAAGTCACCCTGTCCCTCTCCAGCCTAGCTTCATTGGACTTGGAACATATTCCCATCATGAAGGCTCCTCTCCCAGGTGACCTTTCCTCTCTCATGTCCACCTGGAAAATGCCTCCTCCTGTTTCAAGGTTCAGTTCAAATCCTGCTTCCCCTGAGACTCCTGGCAGATGTAGGTTGTTCATTCTCATTCCCACTGTGCCGCATTATCCCAGCTAGCTCCCAGTTAGTGTATTGGCCTCCCCAATAGACTGGGAAGGGGTCACGAGGGTAATGAGGTTGGACTTCAGCTTTGCTTTATCCTCAGCAGCTAGTTCAGCATGGTTATTGAATGAATGGGAAGGAGTTCTGGGCTAGGAACAGTTTGTGATTAACAATTTGAAGTGGGACACTATCTAAATGCTGTATTTAGGACCCCAATTTTTCCAGAAACTATACCAGCTTGGATAGCCATCCCTATAGGTGCTGTTGAATACCTCCCGAGTGTTCAAGACACGTTCAATCATACTCTGGGACAGCCTTTAGCACCGTGCTGGATGAAGTGGAGGGGTGGGGCTCCCTCAGGTCCTCTCAGGCCAACTTCTTCCCAGCGCCTCAGTCTTACTGAGAATGGGTTCAGGGACGTAATGATTTTTTCTTTTCTTTTTTTTTTTTTTAAGATTGTATTTATTTATTCATGAGAGACACAGAGATAGAGGCAGAGACACAGGCAGAGGGAGAAGCAGGCTCCCTACGGGGAGCCCAATCCCAAGACTCCAGGATCACGCCCCGAGCCAAAGGCAGACGCTCAACCGCTGAGCCACCCAGGTGTCCTGGAACACAATGATTTCTAGGATTCTTGCTAACAAATTTTAGGGGATTGGTTGCTGAGAGAGTCAGCTTGAAAGGAACTACTAGAGGAGGGAGCCCTACTACATGGTTTTGCATTGGAGCTGGTTCAGGGATTGGTGTGGTCAGCATGCATATGCCGGGTGGGAAGCAGGAGGGCGCACACCTCTGGTGGCCTGCACCCTATATAGCCCAATTAGAACTTGGGAGTCTGCATGTGAACCCCAGGCCCACTGATGAGGCCACGTCCCGGAGCCTTAGCTCCTTCATCAGTGACACGTGACAAACTGACTTTAATTTGTAAACATTCCTAGGGCAGGGCTGTGCTGGGTGCCAGGCAGCTACAGTTGAAGGGCACACAGTTGGTCTCAGCCTTGGAGCTCTTGGGTTTCAGAGATGACAAGCATCCTTTCTGAGGCCACAGCAGAGCTTAAGGATGTGGAGAGCTGGTGGGGTCCCCCAAAGGTGGGCACCATCCAGCTGCCCTGGTGAGAAATACAGGGTTGTGTCATCAACATGACCTTCCCACAGTCCTCTCTTGTCAAGGACTTGGCTCTGTGACCTCAAAAGCATGAGGTGGCCTTGGGGCACATTCTGCGGGGACTCTGCTGGTGTCTGAGCTTTGATGAAGGTCAGCCTGGCTCCTGGCCCCTCGGGGGTCCCCGTGGCTGAGTCCTGGCTTGCCCCGGGCTCTAGGCTTGTTCCTCTCCTGTGTCTTGAGCTGCCAGGTGGACAGGATATCTCCTCTGGGCTGGCATGCAGCTCCTGCCATTCAGACACTGAGCCACTCCTGAGAGGTGTGATGTACCATAGTGATGTGTGGCACAGGGAGCAACAGTGGCTCCCTGACCAGTAGTGGGAAAGTGAACACCAGGTCC
Source organism: Vulpes vulpes (assembly GCF_048418805.1). Lineage (NCBI taxonomy): Eukaryota > Metazoa > Chordata > Mammalia > Carnivora > Canidae > Vulpes > Vulpes vulpes. The sequence goes on along the minus strand of NC_132784.1, from coordinate 9,866,732 downwards.
CTGGGCCCAACTGTGCCAAAGGCCTCTCTTCAGCCCATGTGCCATTGGTGTGAGGGCCTTCTTTTCACCCCGCATCCTGTGGGGGTCATGCGGCCTAGAGCTGCACCTGGGGTCTCTTTTAGCAAAGGAGTTCTCAGGCTTATTCATGGTTAGCTTTGTCACTTGTGGACATTTCCAGTGTCCCCAAATTGACACTTAACTGTGAGTTATGCAAAAACAAAACAGTTGTGAGAGCGCATACTCTGTGGCTCCCAGAGGAAGGCTTCTCATGCTTTGTGTGCCAGGATCCACAATGCCGCCATGTTTTCTTCCTTCCTTCTCCATGGGGCCTGAGTCCCTTGAACGGTGGCAGGGAGGCAGCCTTCTGTGGCGGTGTTTGTGTTGGGGGGTGACCTGTCCTGCAGGAGGGCACTGGCTATGCCACTGACGTGTCTTATATTCTAAACTGCCAGGTGCCGTGACATCCCTGGCTGATCCTGAAGGCTGAGGTCAATGGCACAAGGAGAACAGAGCCCAGTGCTAACAGAGGCTTGGAAGCAACAGGAACAGGTCCTTGCCCCCCAGTAGGAGATGGGGGGTCCCCCCCAAGTACAAGGTGATCTTGAAGAACTCAATTTACACCCTCAGCTCCTGTGGGCTGGGGGATCAGCAGAGGGCGGGATAATCCCAGCTTCTCGAGCAGATGGTTTCTGACTACCGCTTGACCCAGTTCCCTCCCAGCAGATGACTGGCAGCAGGGCTGACAGCGCTCCACCAGGGGAGCAAAATGGGGACCCTCCTCTCAGCCTCCTCTTCCCAGCAAGGAGGAGGTGCCTTCTGCCCCTCCTGGAGCCAGGTCAATGGGCAGGATGCTGCACCTTCCCAAAGGTGCGGAGCACCCCCTCTTTGCCAGCCCTGTCCAGGCGGGGTGGGGCTCAGTGAGATCCCTCCTAGCCAGATAGGAACGGACAGACGGCTTTTGGGAGGGTTTATACTGGGGAGTGCAGGGGTGCCCATTTCTTGATGAGCTCATTGCTTGATGACTTTTCTCGTTCGTTCATTCATTCATTCATTCATTCATTCATTCATTCATTCAATCAACCAAGCATTAGTTCAACAAGCTGCTCCTGATCTGGCATCCGATAGGGCCATGAGACTTGGTCTTTGTCCTCTGGGAGTCTGGGGCCCCACAAAGGAGACATATAGGTGAAGGGCTAATAGCCAGGCACTGGGTGGAGGAGCCTAATATGGCAAATAACTAGTCAGGACACAAGAGGGCCATGGTGAGCTTCACCAAGGAGGAGAGATGAGGTTGGGTCTTCAAGACAGAGGAGTTTGCCAAGTGGTTGGTGGCCGCAGTGATGGAAAGACCCAGAGAACCAGAGCATGTGCGTCTGGTGGAAGACGCAAGCAAACCCCTGAGGTAGAAGCACCTCCTTCCTGCCCAGATACCACAGGCTCCCCAGGTTCTGGCATCATCCAGCAAGTGGTGGAAAGAGAGGCCAGAGAGTGCCGTGCTGTTTGGGAACAGCAGAGAATCGGGCTCTGGGGAAAGCCCTACGGAGACAGGAGGGCCGCCACGGCGGGGACCCTCCTGGTCCCCTGCTTCTCTGACTCCCCCTTGGTAAACCCGCATCAGCTCCAAGGCTGTCCCGAAGGGCCAGGCACCTTCAGGTCGGTTCCTCAGCTTGGGAGGGAGGGGGCGCTCGGCCTCCAGACTTGCGGGCCTCAGCGGGCTGCAGTCCGGCCCAGCTCCCCGCAGGCACGAACGGGCGGGAGGCCCGACTGCGGCTCGCAGCTCGCAGCCCGCAGCCCGCAGCTCCCAGCTAGGGGAGGGTGGGGAACCGGAGCTGAAGCCACCATCCAGCTTCCGCTCCCCTGCGGCCCAGGAAAGCCACGATGACCCCCCACCCTGCTTGCACCGCACAGGCTCGCCTGTTGCAGGGACCGCGACCGGCGGTGGGGGTCCGGGCGAGGAAGGGGACAGCGCAGGGGCAGGGCGGTGGTCCGTGGCCCCAGCGCCGGGCCCTCTGGCTCTGCTGTGCTGCTCCGCACCCAGGTGGGGGCGTAAGGAGGGGAAGGACCGGCTGCTCTTGGCGTTGGGAGCTCCGCGTTCACTGACAGGGTCTGTTGTCCGGGTCCCCCCAGGAACTATGCCTTGGAATCACGGTATATAGGGTTCTTGGAGGTGCTTGGCCAAGTTTGGGGCGCCCAGAGCGTCACACAGGTGTTCTTGTCCTCCCCCATCACAGATGACGAGATAAGGACGGGAGAGGGTGAAGACTACTCAAGGTCACTCCTGCAAGGCTGGCAGCGGCCGAGCCGCCCCTGGAACCCGGGTGTGCTGAGACCTAGATCTACCGCTTAGGGCGGGGGGGCAGTGGGGCCGGAGACCTCGCCAGTTCCGCAAGTCCTGGGGCTCGGAGGCCTCCCAGCCGCGAGGCTGCCCCCCCACGCAGTCGAGGACTGCCTGGGGCCGGCCTCCAGCGGCCACCGCCCCCTCCGCCCCTCCGGCCCGCGGGCCCGCGCCTCGTGCGATGCTCGGGCGGCCCGGGGCGCTGGGCTGGGGCACTGCAGCCCGGGAGCCGCATCCACGCCGAGCCCGGGAAGGCGCACCCCGGGAGGCACCAGAGGGGCCGCTCCCGGGGGCGGGGGGCGGGGGGCGGGGGGCGGCGGCAGGGGCCGGGAGGGGGCGAGCGCAGGGGCCCGGGCCGGGAGCGCGTCCGTGTCGCCCGCCGCCCGGCTGGGGAGGGTCCGGGGCGCCCACGTGGTGGGAAAGTTTCGAGACGGCAAAAGTGTCCGGGCACTGCGGGGCGGGGGAGGGGACGGCCCGGCTCGCCCCTCCTCCCCGCGGAGGCAGAAAGGGGAGCAGCGGGGGGAAGCGGGGGGAAGCGGGGGTGGGCGTGGGGAGCGGCGGGGGTGGGCGTGGGGAGCGGGCGGCAGCGACTCGAGCAGATTCCGCCCCCCCGGCGGGGAAGGCCGGAGCGGGGAGGCGCGGACGGCCCCTCCCGCAGGGCCGGGACGAGACTCGCTCCCCCCCCCCCTTTATGCCAACGTCTATCTCAACGCGCGCGCACATACGGAGATTGTGCGGCTTTTTTTTTCCCCCTTGGGAGAAAAAACGAGGCGAGTAAAAGGAGAGAGGGCAAAGGGAGGAAGTCCTCGGCAGGCTCCGCACCGCGCCGCGGCCGCCACGCTCCGGCTCGCCCGGCCCCGGGAGCGCCCGCGGGAGAGGAGCCGGGGCCCCGCACCGGGGCCGCTGCGAGACTTTGAGGCGCTCGGAGCGAGCTCGCCGCCGCCGCCGCGACAGGGCGAGAAGGGCCCGGCCTCCGCCTCGGCTCCCAGCCTGCGCCCCGCGCCCCGCCGGCCCGCGCAGCCGGCGGAGGGAGGGAGGCGGCCGGCGAGGAGGCGGCGGAGCGAGCCCGGAGCGCGCAGCGGCCCGCCCGCCGGTGGATGCGGCGCCCCGGGAGCCTGGAGACAACTTTGCCGCGTGACGCGCCGCGAGGACTGCAGGGCCCGCGGCCGGGGGCTCCGCGCCGCCTCTGAGCCGGCCCCGCGCCCCGCGCCCGCCCCGCTCCGGCCCTTCCCGGCGCTCAGGTGCGAGCGGGGCCCCGCCGCAGCGCCCGCCGCAGCGCCGCGCAAGCCGCCCCGGCCCCCTCCGCCGACTCCGGCGCCCTCGCTTCCGTCTCGGCCAAGTTGCGTCGACCGGCCCCTTCCCACCGGCCCCGCGCGGCCGCTTTCGCTTCGCCGGAGCCGCGGGCGGCGGGCCCCGACGCGGAGAGGATGGGGGGGAGGCTGCGGAGGCCGCGGCGCCCGGAGACGCCCGCGCGGCGCTGACCCCCGCGCCCCCGCCCGCGCCCCCGCCCCGCCCCCGCCGCGGCCCGGCCCCCTCCCCGCCGCGCGCAGCCCCCGCGGCCCGGCCGCCCCCTCCCCTCCCCTCCCCCTGCTGCCGGCGGCGGCCCTCCCGGCGGGCGGGCGGGCGGAGGCCCGGGCGGGCGCGGGCGCGGGCGCGGGCGGGGGCGGGGCGGGGCGGCGCGCCGGGAGCCCGGAGCCCGGAGCCCGGAGCCCGGAGCCCGGCCCTGCGCTCGGCTCGGCTCGGCTCGGCTCGGCTCGCCTCGCGGCGGGCGCCCTCGTCGGCAGCGGCGCACCATGGACGGGCTGCCCGCTCGGGCGCTGGGGGCCGCCTGCCTCCTGCTGCTGGCGGCCGGCTGGCTGGGGCCCGAGGCCGGGGGCTCGCCCACGCCCCCGCCCCCGCCGGCGCCCGCCGCGCCGCCGCCGCCCCCGCCGCCCGGGGCCCCCGGCGGCCCGCAGGACACCTGCACGTCGTGCGGCGGCTTCCGGCGGCCCGAGGAGCCGGGCCGGGTGGACGGCGACTTCCTGGAGGCGGTGAAGCGCCACATCCTGAGCCGCCTGCAGATGCGGGGCCGGCCCAACATCACGCACGCGGTGCCCAAGGCCGCCATGGTCACGGCCCTGCGCAAGCTGCACGCGGGCAAGGTGCGCGAGGACGGCCGCGTGGAGATCCCGCACCTCGACGGCCACGCCAGCCCGGGCGCCGACGGCCAGGAGCGCGTCTCCGAGATCATCAGCTTCGCCGAGACAGGTGGGTCTGCCCCGCGGGCGGCCCCGCGCCCCCGCTCTCCCCGCGGGGCGCGCCCCAGCCCTGCCGCCAGCCCCCGCCGTGCGCCCCGTCCGTCCGTCCGTCCGTCCGCCCGCCCGCCCGGTGCCCCCCGCCCCCCACCCCTGCTCCCAGAAATCAGCCCCGGCGCCTCTGGGCGCGCATCCCCCTCCCGGCAGATGCGCGCGGCCCTGGCTCCGCGGGCGCTTGCTTGGCGGTTGCTTAATGTTTTTGTTTCCCACGACCGGAGTGTAGGCTCAGCGGTGTGGTTGGAGATGTGTGTGCTTGTTGATGCCCGTGGGCCGAGAAGTGGGTGCGTGTGTGCGTGTGTGTGTGTGAGTGTGTGTGTGTGTGCGCGCCGGGAGAGGCCGGGCCGCTTCCCTCGCCGGGCAGGGCAGCGCGGGCTTGCCAGGATTGCTGCCGGCTCGCTGGGGAGAGCTAGGCAACCTCCCTCCGATTGTGTGGGCACCGGAACCGGCGGAAGGCAGGCTTCTCAACAGGTCCCATCATTTACGCAGAGAAAGACGCGGCTCGGGGGCAGCCCCGTGCCTCTGGGCTTGCCTGGCAGCCGCAGCAACCCCCTCGCCTGAGAGCCGCAGAGTTCCCAGTTAACAAAGGGTAGGAGTCCCTTCTGGAATCTTCTCCCGGCCCTGCATCTGCACATTTCTGCCACTGTCCAAATGTAATAATCGAGGGACAGAAAACCTTTCGGAACTTTAAGAGGAGGAGGAAAATGTGCCGGCGCTGAAATGCTGCAAGTGCTTTCCACTCCGCTGTCCTTTTCAGGACTTGAATGAGCCAGGCTGGCTTTTGTGCCTGGAGCTCAGCCCCATTTGTGCCGAGGGGACTGCGGAGAAGGTCGCAGAGGGGGAAGCCCTGGTGCAGGCAGGGCGGGGGTGGGCAGGGAGCTTGTGTGTGTGTGTGTGTGTGTGTTGGGGCGGGGAGCGGTTGTGTCACCAGGCTGAAAATGCCCCCCACCCTCCCAGGCAGCAGGCAGACGGTGCCGGTGCCGCCTGGGGATGAAAAGGGATGAAAAGTTTTGCATGGCCGGGTGTGGAGAAAAGCAGAGACAATCGGACTGGTTTGTGCTTAGAAAGAAATGCATTGCTGTTTTAGCTGTCCGACCGAGTCAGGGAAAGCTCGACATGCAATTAGAGAGCTTGGATTAAAAGGTGCTTTGGGGCCCAGAGTAGAAATGTGATTCTGGAAGGTCGAGGAGGCCTTTTGGTCCCGGTGGCACAAAATGACAGCGGGGGCTGGTATATTTCTGGTCCATTTCACGGAGCCAGCTCTTTGACTTATAAATAACAGATTCAGGTCACAGGCAGCTCGTCCAAGACCAGCTTTTAAGGCTGCACTTTCCCCCATTTCAAAGTCAGATGTCAGTGTTATTAGAGGAGCCAGGCGAGGCCTGAGGAGGGGGCTGCAGGGCAGTGGTAGGAGGTTTGATAAAACCAGCCACGGCCACACAGTTGCCTTATTTGTTCTTCCTGGAGAAAAAAAAAAAAAAAGGAAGAAAAAAGTCCAAATTGTCAGAAGAGTCACTGCAATGTAGGATGAGAGAGTAGTTGTGTCTGGGTTGGCATGGCCTCTCTTCTTGTTGAGCTGAATTATGGAGGAGACTAACAAGCCAGTTCCCCTTTCCCTTGGCAATTTTGAACGTGCCATTAATGGGGAGCCAGCGTCTCATGAAAGGAGCGGACCTCAAGTTTCAAGGCTGAATGTCCTGTCCCTTGGAACTAGTCAGAAACGAGGGCTGCTCTTTGCAGCCTGCAAAGCACACGTTCCTGTGTTAGAAATCTGAGCAGAGCTCGCTTGTTTGCAGTGGAGGTTCCACTGGGGGTTGGATCAGATCATGCTTAGGTAAACACTGGGAAGAGGCGGTAGGTGGCTCAGCTCGATTTTGCAATGCCCTGAGTTAACCAAAAGAAAAAAAGAAAAAAAGAAAAAAAAAAAAAAAAGAAACTACCTTTCCACTGAAACAACCCACCCTAAAATCCTCAGTGCGATCCTGGTTTTGTTTTTCAGATTTCACAGATACCCATAACAACTTGTTAAGATCTTGGCCTCCTGACAAGTTCCTCTGTTGAGCTTTGAGGCCTGACAGCCTGTCTCCAGGGAGCCCTGGCCTGGGAGAGGTGAGGCAGGATTTTATAGGCCTGGACCCTCCAGCTCCAAGCTGGTCCGGGTTTCTCAATGGAAAACGATTTTCTCTGCCTCTCCCAGGTTACAGTCAGAGGCCCTGGCCCCAGGAACAGTATTTCTGGTCAATAACGTTTTCCAGCTGCGTGGCAAGTTCACATTCCAGCATCATGCAGCAGAGTCTCTTTCCCCATTGCCTCGTGTTCTCCTTGAATTAACTTGGCCTGCTCTCCCACCTCTCCGCAGATGGCCTCGCCTCCTCCCGGGTCCGCCTGTACTTCTTCGTCTCCAACGAAGGCAACCAGAACCTGTTTGTGGTGCAGGCCAGCCTGTGGCTTTACCTGAAGCTCCTGCCCTACGTCCTGGAGAAGGGCAGCCGGAGGAAGGTGCGGGTCAAGGTGTACTTCCAGGAGCAGGGCCAGGGCGACCGGTGGAACGCGGTGGAGAAGAAGGTGGACCTCAAGCGCAGCGGCTGGCACACCTTCCCACTCACGGAGGCCATCCAGGCCTTGTTTGAGCGGGGCGAGCGGCGGCTCAGCCTGGACGTGCAGTGCGACGGATGCCAGGAGCTGGCCGTGGTGCCCGTGTTCGTGGACCCCGGTGAGGAGTCGCACCGGCCCTTCGTGGTGGTGCAGGCGCGGCTGGGGGACAGCCGGCACCGCATCCGCAAGCGGGGCCTGGAGTGCGATGGCCGGACCAACCTCTGTTGCAGGCAACAGTTCTTCATTGATTTCCGCCTCATTGGCTGGAACGACTGGATCATCGCACCCACCGGCTACTACGGGAACTACTGTGAGGGCAGCTGCCCGGCCTACCTGGCGGGGGTCCCTGGCTCCGCCTCCTCCTTCCACACGGCGGTGGTGAACCAGTACCGCATGCGGGGCCTGAACCCCGGCACAGTAAACTCCTGCTGCATCCCCACCAAGCTGAGCACCATGTCCATGCTCTACTTCGATGACGAGTACAACATCGTTAAGCGGGATGTGCCCAACATGATCGTGGAGGAGTGCGGCTGTGCCTGACCACACGGCAGGGCTGCGGCGGTGGTGGAGGGGCGCCAGGGCCGGAAGGGTTCCCCCCAGCCCCCGTGGGGACCGCCGGGTGCCCGGCCGGCTCGGCGCGGTCCTGACGTGGGGCTGCCCGGAAGGCACCAGGGCGAGGCCCGAAACGTTTTCCTACTACTTCATCGAGCAATCAGTCAAAGCCAGAGCAAGAACCCTCGACCGACGTGAGATACTTTCAAATGCACACGTAGACACGCACAGCCAGACGCATCCTGCCACCCACACAGCAGCCTCCAGGATACCAGCAAATGGATGCGGTGACAAATGGCAGCTTAGCTACAAATGCCTGTCAGTCGGAGAGAATGGGGTGAGCAGCCACCATTCCCACCAGCTGGCCCGGCCACTCTGAATCGCGCCTTCCGAGCACACATAAAAGCACAAAGACAGAGAGACACAGAGAAAGAGAGAGAGAGAGGAGAGAGAGAGAGAGAGAGGAGAGCGAGCACGGGAGCCACAGAGAGGAGAAGCAGATGCGGGGGTGGGGAGTGTGCGGACAGGCAGGAGGGCTGCGTGTCCCCCTTTGCTTGTGTGCGAGGCCTGCCATGCCTCAGCATCTCCTGGCTCAGACACGTTGGCTTCCTTCCCTGCCTGGGATCCTTCATGCTGCAGGACCAGGGGAAGCCTGTCTTTTCCCACCCTTGTAGAGGGAAAGAGGCCCAGAACGGACACAACCTGCCAGAGACTGCGGAGCCGTGGCAATGACCCTTTGACTGTTGCTTGGGTCCCTGGCGTGACTTATATGTGTGTTTGTTTTTGGGGTAGGGAGGGAGGGAGAAGAGAAGGGTCTTAATTTGATGCTTTAACTGATCACTAGCAGCTGACAGGTCATTCATTCCAGTTGTATAATTGAAAAGGGACTTTGCTACCAGGTATGACCTTTTAAGTTAAGATTTGAATTGTTCTACATGGGAGGAAAAAAAAGTTGCAATCTGTGCCCTTCACTGGGCATATTCCTCTAGGACTGGTTGGGGAAGGGGTGGAAATGATGCCCTAGGCAAGGGAATGAGCCCAGAGGAGGAAACGGTGGAGTGGAGGCATTCTGGAAATGCTTGCGTTGGGGAAGGGGGGGGAGGATGCCCCCCCACCCCCAGCAGGGTTTGTGGGAGGGGAACACTTCAGCCGGTGTTGGAGAGCTGGGGAAGGCTTTCCGGCTGCTTTGCAGAAGTTGCCTGCGTGGGTCCCGGCCACCAGGGCCGGCCATGGACGCGGCCCCCGCCTGCTCGCCTGCCCGCCTGCCCTTCCTAGCACTTGCCGACTTGCCTGAACGCACATGATATAGCACTTGCCCATCTGCGTGTGTCCAGAAGTGGCCCTTGGCAGAGCACTGAACTCGCTCACCCCCAGATGTCCAAGTGCCACGTGAACTATGCAATTTAAAGGGTTGACCCACACTAGACGAAACTGGACTCGTACGACTCTTTTTATATTTTTTATACTTGAAATGAAATCCTTTGCTTCTTTTTTAAGCGAATGATTGCTTTTAATGTTTGCACTGATTTAGTTGCATGATTAGTCAGAAACTGCCATTTGAAAAAAGAAGTTATTTTTATAGCAGCAAAAAAAAAAAAATACAGTTAAATGTATTATACATAATTTTGGAACCAAAGAGGCCAACAGATCAGTTTTAATTTTTATTAGATGGTGAGGCCATCTTATATGAGGTAGACGTTCTGAACAATCCCTTGAGTGGCCTGCCAACGTTTCAGGGTATAAATGGATTTTGTTTATTCAGTTTGATGTGTCTTTTCTATCTTTACACACCCAGAAGGTACAGAAAAAAATGACTATGGTAGATTGCAGGTGTGCGTCCTTAAATCCCCACCTTTATGTTTATTTAATAAAGCTCCCCTTAGGTTCTGTTTCATAATAATTTAAAACCAAACAATTTTCCCATAGACTTGCTGTTAAAGTATTTTACATCTGTGTACAGTTTAAGAAAATAAAAGGTGGAGTGCCACGGGCTTCCTGCCTTGTGTGCTGTGCGGGGCGCTGGGGTCTGGGCTGGAGGCGGTGGCGGGAGGAGGGTGTGGCCAGCCGGGCGTCCAGCCTTGATGCCCGTCGCCTCCGCGGCTCGCTCCCGGCACTCTCTGAGTCCTTGCCACGAGCACGGATGTCAGTCAGAGACTCTAGGAAAAATGGCAGAAGATCAAAATGAAGGACAATTAGCAAATTCATGAATTACACATTTGTTTACCCTCCCGGTCCCCAGACTAATTATGTTTTACTAAAGCCACATCTATTACCACTTGAAAGTGCCGGTTTAAGCCCCCATCCCTGGAAGGAAATGTAGAACCTGGAAGACTGAAGCCCACCTGACCTGCAGGCCCACCCCATGCGCTAATGCAGGTGACCGTAACCCAGAAGAGGCTAGGACTTTAGGGCAGAAGGGTGAACAGAAACCGGGCCCAGAATGTGCTAATTGTCCTTGCTTGTGGGGATTTTAACTGGTGGTAGTAGGTGGTGGTTTTAGCAGTGACAACTGTCCAGCTGCTATGGCGGGTAGGACTTGAGATAGCCGCGAAGTGCTGTTTTGTATCCTGCTTTCTGAGGGTTGGGGGGAATGGTTTCATGTTCATTTTCCTGATTCTGGAATCTGAGGCTCAGAGAGGTTCAGAGCTTGCCTCGGGTCACACAGCTGGGACAGGCGCCTGGAGCACTTGAGCCCGGGCGCGGCCGGCCAACCCATTCCACTGGGAGAACTGCCGCCCTAGAACTGCCGCCCTAAAGCCCGGGCCTTCATTTGAGGCCCTGCAGGGCCAATGGGGTTACTCCTTGGTTTTTGGGTCACATGTGGTCTTCCCAGGGAAAAAAAAAAATATTTGAGTAGGGCAGGACCTTACAGATTGATCCAACCCCATTAAGGGGACAATGGGGGAAGTGATGGAGAGCTGTGGGCAGCGGGAAGGACATATCTCAATTCGCACCGCCAACTGGTGGCAGGAGGCCGCATCTGGCCTCTGTCTTTGCCTATCTGCAGGAGCTGCTGCCCTGTCAGCCTCTTGTCCTGAGGGATATGTTTGTTGATCTGCAAGGTCTTCAGATACGATACAAGGTAATAGCAGCAAAGAAGAAAATTGAATAAAGACCAGCCTGGCCCGGGCATTTGGGGTGTAGGTCAGGATCCAGCTGGTTCTCTGCAGTGGGCTCCATCCAACTAATGCTGGTTGCTCTCGGTCCTCAGTCTAGCCCCTGCCCACCCCTGGCCCAGGAACTTTTGCGGGCAGCCTCCAGGATGCCTCTACAGTTTGGATGTGGGGCATGTCTGGGGCCCACCTCTGGGGCTGTGCTTCACAGCATGGACCCCACAGTAGCCCCGAGAAGGGTCTGGGACTCTGAGGGTCATGAGGCCAGCAGGCTGGCAGACACTGTCTCTGAGTGGTACTCGGCTGCCCTTTGCTGGCAGGTGTCCCTGCGGGCTCCGGCCCTGCTGGGACAATGGGAGTTGGCAGTAACTTTTCCTGACAGGTGCAGTGAGGCCAGGCATGCACCCCCCATCTCGGGGCCTAGTGTTCTTGCTCAGTAGGGACGTGATGCTTCCTTCCTGTGCTTCTGAGGCCATAAGCTCCCCTGTTCCTTCTTTCCCATGTAGGTCTCAGCCCTTTTCTGCCAATTGCTTTTTCCCATGCTCTGCCCTTATCTTCCCAGTGGACCAGCTCCGGGGGAGGGGGGGGCCCTGGAGAGCAGGCCTGTCACACCGCCTTCCAGGTCCCGTGCCTCTGACCGAAGAGCCCTCCTGCTCTGCCTGAAAGTTCTTTTCCTTCTTCGGGCCACCAGGCTGTTAGCCTCTCATAGGACCAACCGGCCAGCCAGGGCCAGAGGCTGTTACCATATCCACCTCAGATGTCTCCATCACCCACCCACTGCGATTCATGACATCCCACCATGTCAGATGCACCCTTGGCTGACCTTCAGACACACCCTGCGTCCTCAGTGACTCAGTGGGCCAAATCTGAGGTGGGGGTATAGGAAGTCGGCTGCGGTGCAGAGAACCCCTTGTTTTGTTTTTTTTTTAAAGATTTTATTTATTCATGAGACACACACACACACACACACAGATTGGCAGAGACACAGGCAGAGGGAGAAGCAGGCTCCACGCAGGGAGCCCCACGTGGGACTCGATCCCTGGTCTCCAGGATCACACCCTGGGCCGAAGGCAGCACTAAACCACTGAGCCACCTGGGCTGCCCCGGAGAGCCCCTTGTGCAGACAGCGCTATACCTACCACCTCTCTCTTCACCCCCATTTCCTGGATGGGCAGACTGAGGGGCCGTTATGCATAGGCTCCAGGGGTGTCCTGTGTCTGTTTTCCCTCCCAGCCCTCTGAGAGTTTGGCTTCAAGTGGAGCACACCAGGGGGTTGGGGGGAGAGGGACTGCTCCCCAGCCCAGGGTGGAGGCAGCATTTAGGAGGGCCTGTTATGTGCCAGAGCTTGCATGCATGCTCCTGCTACTGGGGGTGACACCACTGCCACCTGGTGCAAAGGCTGGGGTCCCTGCCACCGCTCCAGGCAGGGTCTGGGACAGCGACTCGGGCAGCTCTTGCTCCGTGGCTGGGCCCCTGCCTCACCTGAAATTCCAGCCTGCCCAGCACGCAGCTAGCATGTCCTCTGCAAGGCCCTGTGGGAATTCTTGCTGGGAACCCCATAAGGAGCAGGCAGAGCATCCCTGCAGCTGCCTAGACCTCCTTCCAGGGCAGGGACGAGGGGTGGGTGGGTATAGGCTGCCACCAAGCCACGAGACTGCTATAGGCCAAAGAAAGGATGCCCATGTGGGCAAAGGAGCAGAAAGCAGGCGCCTTTCCCGAGGGCAGAGGCTCCAGGAGGAACCCCGGCCCGTACTCAGCTTCCAGTGGGATGCCTTGAACAAATGATGAGCTACCCGGGGGGCCCTGCAAGATGAGCTGTGCCACCTGTAGGTGAGTCGGGGGGCGTGGCAAGCTCTGGAGGCCTGTGGGCTGTGGGGTGAGCTCGGTGGTGCCGGGGGTTGGGGGGGCTGTTAGTGGGAGTGGAGGGGGATTTGTGGGTGAGGTGGTGTGATTGCAGGTATGACCGTCTGCATGTAAGCTGTGTGTGGGGGGGTGCGAGACTGTGTGTGGCTGTGTGTGAGCTGGGGGTGTGTGGGTGGCTGCCTCCGAGGCTGTGTGGGGGAGTGTGCATACGGGGTTGAGTGTGAGGCCGTGTGGGCTGTGAGACGGCGGTGGTGGGGTGTGGTCGCACGGTTGGTCGTGTGTGTATCTTGCCCGTTTGGTGTTCTTCATCATGAGGTAATGCACCTGGCCGGTTACATGCTTTGGGATCGGGGTGGTTATATTTGTAAATTTGGCCTGTGGCTGGCGAGCCCCCCTGCAGTTGGGTCAGGGGGCACAGGCACCATTTCTGTGACCTGTGTGGTTGCCTCCAGTATGGTGTCACCGAACCCTGCTGCCCTACCCTGGTCACTCAATTCTGGGGGTTGGGGGAAGGTGTCACCATGCTGTTCCCGCAGCTCTGAGGCGGCAGCAGTTTAAAAGTAGAACAGTACCAGGACGCCTGGGTGGCTCGGTGGTTGAGCGTCTGCCTTCGGCTCAGGGTGTGATCCCGGGGTCCCAGGATCGAGTCCCGCATCGGGGTCCCCACAGGGAGCCTGCCTCTCCCTCTGCCTGTGTCTCTGCCTTTCTCTGTGTGTCTCTCATGAATAAATAAATAAAAATCTAAAAAAAAAAAAAAAAAGTAGAACGGTACCCTCTGGCCATTTAATTGCTCAACAAACTCTTTCCTGGGTGCTGTTCTTCTGTGCTGGGGGATCATCAGTTTGGTCCTCATAACAATCCTGGTTGGAGGGGGAGCAGGTAATATTGTCCCCATTTTGCAGATGAGAAGATTAAGGCTGAGAAAGCTATTCACCGAAGGTGGCACAGCTCATAAGCAGCAGAGCTGGGATTTGCTCCCAGGGGCTCTTTCCGAAGTCACTTAGAGCCACTAGGCTGTCCAGTGGGAGGGGTAAGGGAAGACCCAGCTGTCCTGGGGCCTACCTGGAAGAGAAGAGAGGCTGGGGCTCAGGGTTTTCTCTCCTCCCTCCCACAACTCCTGACCCAGACTCCAGCCTAGCATATCAGTGGCATCCGTGCACTGAGCTGTTCTTCTGTCTATGGGGACTGCCACCCATACGCCATCCCTACTCCTCCCTGGCCAGGTGGGTGAGACGGCTGCTGGGTCCGATTCTTAGAAAACAGATATGGATTGAGCAAAGCCGAGTGGGGGTGCAGGAAGCCGGTGGCTTTGCCTCTGGATCCAGCGGTGGCCGGGGAGGCAGTCTGCACAATGTTCCATGAGCACAGGCGCTGGAAACATGGGTTTGGGGCCTGCCCACCCGGTTTTGTGATCGCAGCCCAACCTAGCTTCTCAGTGTCGTCATCTGTAAAATGGGGCAATGGCAGTGCCTACCACGCAGCCCAGAGGCTCAGGGGCTTGTCATGAGTGTTGAGGTGCTCAGAACAGTGTCCGGCTCCGGTGTGGTTTCGCTGGTGCTGTTCTCAGTGCGCTTCCCTGAGTCAGGAATGGTGCCAGGTGCCCCACACGAGAGCCCCGCCCTTCCTCCTAGAGGCCCTCTCTGGGACACTTCATTCATCCCTAGTTATTCATTCAGTGAATATTCACAGGGGCTTGTGACACTGTGGACATGAGCTAACATTTATTGAGAACGTACAGCCGTCGTTGTAATGCTTCACACCCGGGTCTGGTTAATCTTTACAACCTCCCCGTTTGGCAGGTGAGGTGTACCCATTTTACCGACGAGGAGGTGAGGCTCGGGAAGTAGAGTGCCTTGCAGGAGGCCTCATAGCTATTCCAGGGGCGGAGTGGCGTCCGTGGCCTTCCAGACACTGCCTCCTCTCTCTCTAGTGTTCTCAAGAGGACCTCGGGGCCACTGAGCCCCAGGAGCTGGGGGAGGGTGGAGGAGGCAGGAGGGAGAGCTGCTGTAGGGCCAAGGGGACCCAGGGCTGCCGCGGAGTGTGCCCTGGAGAGGCCCTTCAGGAGCCCTCAGGAGCCCCCAGCCCTCCCCCCATTCCCCCCCCCCCCACCCGTGCCTGCCCACCTGCAGGTCCCGGTGAGAACGGCCACTCTGTGAACAGGCACGGGGACCTGTTGGAGGTCACTGCAGACCTGCGGACCCCCAGAGAATCTGATGGGGGCAAAGACCCACAGAGGTGTGGAGAAAATGCATAAGAGCCACATTAGCAAATGGGATTTCAGGGATGGATTCCTAGTCCCCCTCATTGAGGCAGGGGAGAAACAGAGGCAGACAGAGGATTGCAGAAGGAGACATTAGCACACCCAATAGCACACCCGATTACAGCTCCGCATCCACGTCAGCTCGCAGGGCTTTTTGTAGCCAGACATTCCTGCTAGCATCTTACCTCCTGCTCCAGGTGGGCTCCTGTTCTGTTCCCTCCTTACCCACTTCTTTCCACCAGGCCTTCCAGCACACTTCTGCTCCCCAGGCCTCCCCTGCCCTGCCCCCTTTAGCCGTGTGTCTCCTTCCCCAGCCCCAGGGATGGTGATGGTGGGGAGCATGGGGTGGGTTCCTGGGTGCCGATTCCAGCCCTGGTCTAGAATGAGGGGTATGGGAGGGCTGGGTTTGCCTGACTCACTTCCCTTCCTCATTACTGTGGGGCCTTTGGGTGGAGCACAAGGCCCTGGGGTCCACCAGTGGAAAGGGGAGACTCTCGTTGGCCTCCGTGTGCATATGTGTGAATCTGACAGACATCTTCACCCTGGGGAGCTCCAAGCCTTGTGCAAGAGCCCTGGTTTTTAGGCCACTTGTGAACCCTGTCATTGACCCAGTAGGAGTACAGCCCCAGGCCTCAGGGGACAGTCTCAGGGTGGTCTGGCCCTGTGTTGGGGCTTTGAGGCATCATCTCACTTCTCACAGGAAGCCTGGGAGAGAGGCAAAGTCCCTGCTGTTCACCCCATCTGCAGCTGAGGCTCTTGGGGCCACCTCCCACTCCCGGGGCCTCAGGGCATCCTGGGCAGCTAAGTGCTCCACACGGGCTCTGACACTGCTTCTTAACTTTCCTGCTGTGGGGCAGGCCCTGAGGACACCCTGCAGCTCTGTGCACCCTGAGGACACTCTGCAGCTCTGTCTGGGCCTCCTCCTTCCTTAACCGAGAGCAGCTTCTGTGACCCTCTCAGCATTAACAGCACAAGTGGCCTTCATGTGGGTACATCTCTGGAAGGGGAGGGAGTGACACCTCAGACCCATTGTACGTAAGTCGTACCTTTGGGGAATGGCCGGTATGGGAACCAGGGAGGGGCTGGGGCCTCCTTGGCCCTGCCAGAGGCTGAAGGCTGTGCCCGTCACCTGTTTGGTGATGGCAGCCACAGGTCAACACTGCAGGTGGGCGACTCACAGGTCTTTTTCCCAAACATACTCAGGGCATTCTCCCGCCTTCCCTGGGTAATAATTTAAGCACCACTTGGTGGACCCGGTTTCTCCCCTATATAAAATCCTTCCAGGGCCCCCAGCCCCAGAAAGAAGTCTGGTGGCTCCTGGGCTCACCTCCCCACCTGGAGCCCGCAGGCCCCTCCTCGTCCTCCACGCTCAGGCGTCAGCGCCCATCCGCAGCTCACTGCCTTCAGCTCTGTGCCTCCAAATGCCCTTTGCTGCCCCCAACACCTGTTCTCCCCCTTTTTTCTCGGGTCATTGTGCTTCACCCTTTGGGGCTCTGGAGGGGGAACCCTGACTCCCAAGGCTCAGGGAGCTTCCCTCCAGTCTTACCTGCATGGTCATGGACATACCTGCCTGGAATCTAGGGGAAGAGGGGTTCACCACGGCACCGTCCTGAGACTGGGGCAGAACTAGTGCTCAACTGCTAAATGAAGGAATGTAATCACGCTCAGGGGGAGAGGTTGACCCCACTCACCCATTTCCCTGATGGAGCAACTGAGGCTGAAGGGGCCAGCTGGTCCTGGGGAGAGTCTCAACTGGCTAAGACCAAAAGCTAGCGCTCCTGGCCGGATTGGCAGTCCTGACCACGCCTTTGTTATTTTTCTTCCTTTTAAGAGCACCCGTGCCCCACAGGTGACTCATGCAATAGCATTTCAAAAGCCTGTAATTTGCTCTGAGTGTTCAGGCTTCATGGTGAAGCACTACCTCACGTAGGAGCTTCTGCTGTTGCCCTGGGCAAATGCAATGCCCATCTGCCTGGGTGGCAACGAAGGGCCCAGGCTCCAATAACTTTATTGGAGTCCTTGTTGGCTTCCTGGTTCCCTCCAGGGGCTTGTAGCACCCCCGAAGAAGGCATCCCTCCCTGCCCTGGGCTTCTGCTCCTGGGAAAGTATGGTTCGCCACCCGAGGGTGTCTTATAAAAGTGAAACTTTAATTAATCAATCACCAAGAGATGAATTGGTTAATGTGGGCCCCGCTCCCCCATGGGTGACTGGCACATTAATGAGTGTCAGTTATTTCAGCATTAAGAATTAATGCTCCGACCGCGCCGAGAAGGAGTGGAAAGTGCACGGTGCCGAGTCGGCTCTACGGACCAGCCCACCACCCAGTGGGGTTCACTGTCTTCTCTAGGGGGTCTGAGCAAGGCCTCAGGGCAGTGCGTCCTCTTTGCTATTTCGGTGTGAGAAAGGGCCCTGGACGAGGGGTCAGGGAGCTGGACTTGGGAGGCAGACTGTAAGCCTCACCAGGGCAAGGGCCTCATCTGCTTGTGCTCTTGTCTCCCCAGCGTGGGATCGGGCCTGGCACGCAGCAGGTGCTCTCAGTAAATCCCTGCTGGTCGCTGCCTTATCCTGGCCCTGCCACTCAATTTGATCTCAGGTGAGTTTTTTGCCCTCTCTAGCCTATATTTTTCTTGTTTGAAACTAGATTGGACTAAATGGTTCATTCATTCATTCATTCATTCATTCATTTCTCTAGTTATTCCTTGTTTGTTCTCACTTCATTTCTTAAATGCCTATTATGTGTCAGTACCCCAGAGCCAGCACTTCTCTCTCCTTGAGAACAGTCACCTGCAGCTCCCATAGGCCCCTGCCGCAGCCGATAGCCATTCCCTTGGCAGAGACAAGGCCCCGGGGCTCCAGGATGGCATTCAGAGGGGCAGGTCATCCTGAGCCAGCTTCACATGAACTTCATGTGAACTTCGGCTCCCAGGCAGTCACCGGGCATGCCCTTGACCTCCTCTTACGGGATTATTCTGTGTCCCCTGGTGGCTGAGGACGCCATGGCTTTAGCCATGGGAAGTTCAGAAGTTTTCACACAGTGTTTCACCTCTTCTGAGTGCCCGGCTGGGATATGCTCTCACCTATCACCCATCTTGGAACGGGCAGGGAGAGATGGCTGGCTTGGCCTGAAAAGAGATATCTAGGCTGGCTGCCTTGGTGTTGGGAGGTTAGGTGGTCTCCCCACGAAAGTAAAAGCTAAAAAAAGAGTTCCCATTCTGTTTTGTCTTCAGTGAGTCATGGGAAGGCAGGTCCCAGGATTCAGTGTTTTAGGAGGTGGGGGTGCGGGAGCCTGTTGTGGAAAGCAGATGCACCAGAGGTTGGTTAGATCATAGAACTGTCGAGAAGCCCATCCAACCTCTCATTCTGTAGAGGGATAGCCATGGCACAGAGATTACAGACTTGCCTGAGTCCCCATAGCTAATGGAGCTCCACTGAGCAGCCCAGACTCTTGCCCAGTACTTGCTCTGTGCACAGGGCTACGGGGGTCCCTTCTAAGCAGAGTCGAACCCTCCAAGATGTGATCCTGACTGGCATGTGATACACAGGAGTGTGCATATCGTTCCCTAAAGCAAGAGGTGAGGCTATAGGAGTGCAAAGAAAAGCTTTCTGGAAGAGTCAGGTCTTGGCCACATCACCCCAGGGCGCCTCCCTGCAGCCCCTCCCTGGGCCTGGGGCTCTCTGCAACTGTGGTTTCCCAAGAGGGGAAACCCACACAAGCCAGTGGCTAAGAGCTAAGTAGACAGTGGTGTGGCTTTCCATACTTGAGCCCCACCCTGTCCTAGCTGTGTGCCCTAGGGCTAGTTACTTAACCTCTCTGTGTCGCAGTTCCCTTATACAATGGAGCTAATAATAGTGTTTACCTTCTAGGCTAATTGTGTGGATTAAATGAGACAATAATAATAATAGCTGCCACTGACTGAGTGCTCATAATGTGCCAAGAACTCTTCTAAACTTTTGACGTATTTTCACCCAACTAATCCACCACAGCTCTAGGGAGTATTATTATTTCTATTCAACAGGTGAAGAAACCCAAGTGCAGACGGTGTAAGTGACTTGCCCAGGGTCACACCATCTGATAGGGAAGGGCTACAATGAAGTCTCAGGTCCCAGGGGACACTGGGCTCTGGCTTGTGGGGTCTGCACCCTGCTGGCCTCATGAAGTTGGCTCATTGTGGGGAATGAGTCAAACCTCCTCTCCCCCACTCCGCCTGCCCGAGCTTGGAGATCCCAGGCTAGTCTTGTCAGGGCCACTTAGGTGACCGTGACCCTCCTTCCAGGCCAAGGCTGAGATGGGGTTCTGGGATTGTTTTAGGAAATCATAAAGCAAGCATTCTAGTACCATTTCCCCAGAAGTTCATGGCCTCTTATTCTCTGTCTTTAGTTGCAAATCTTCTCCTTTAGTAGATGCCCATGGATTCCCGTTGCCATCCACAGGGGACACAGAGCCAGGCACAGATCGGCAAAGCTGTGCTAAGGGACCCTAAGAGAGAATGCCCGCGCAGCTCATTATTGAAGCTACACTCCACTGTGGAACCAGGTTGCCCAGGGCTACCTGACCCCTGAGAAAGCTCCTGGAATGTCCCACCCTATGGATAGGGGATTGGGGTCCGGTGCCCTCACAATGCCATGTCAATTCCAGAACAGGGTTTGGTAAAACTACTGCCAGCAGGCCAAATCCACAAGCTACAAATGGTTTTCGCGTTTTTAAATGGTCGAAAACAAATCAAAAGAAGAAAACTATTGCATGACATGAACATTATATGAGATACAAATTTAGTGATTGTAAATAAAGTTGTATTGGCATACAGCTAGCTACCTCATTCTTTATATATTAGCTATGACAGAGACCCATACAGCCTGCAGAGCCTAAAATACTGAACCTGAGCCTTCATAGGAAAAGTTAGCCCACCCCTGATCTAGACGCCTCTTTGCCTGGGCAGATGTCCCGATGTCCCAGGAGCCCACTGCAGTGTTCCCCCTCCATCCTTCTTCTGGGAGCCCCTCGTGAGAGGCCACCACACCTCCAGGACTGTCCCGTGTGGATGGGGGCAGTGGAGGACACATGACCCTGGCCAAGACAGCCACAGTCCGCTGAGCATTAAAGTTCACAATAAGTGAGGCCCTCCAAAACATTTAGAATGAGGGGCCCCGGAGGGCTGAGGGTGCACTCTGTGATTCCTCAGAGCACCCCCCACCCCCAATGCCCAGCACAGGGTTGGACTAGAGAAATTATGAGAACCACATGGAAAATAGACCTACCATATGATCTAGCAATCTCGCTTCTGGGTAGGTAACCACAAGTATGGAAAGCAGGGCTCAAGGAGGTATTCACACACCCATGTGCACAGCAGCATTACTCACAGTAGCCCAAAGGTGGAAGTAACCCAAGTGTCCATGGACAGATGAGTGGATAAACACAATGTGGTGTCTATGTAATGGAGTATTATTCAACCTTAAAACGTAAGGGTGTTCATTCACGTGCCACAACAGACGTGAGCCTTGAGGACATCATGCTAAATGAAATAAACCAGTCACCGAAAGACAAATACTGTATGATTCAATTTATATGAGGTACCGAGGACGGTCAAATTGATAGTCAAAGTCATAGAGAAAGAAGTAGAAGGGTGGTTGCCAGGGGCTGAGGAAGGAGGCCTGGAGAGTTGTTGTTCAGTGAGTAGAGTTTCAGTTGGGGAGGATGAAAACAGTCTAGAGCTGCATGGTGGTGATGGTTGTCAACAGATGAAGGCACTTAATGCCACTGCATTGCACGTTTAAAAATGGTCCAGGTGGGAAATTTTATGTTACATATATTTTGCCACGATAAAAAAATTTTTTTAATGAAAAAAAAAAACCCACTAGCTCACCCACAAAAGCCCCATGGGCAGCCCCATTTATGGCTTCCTTGGCAGCAGACATCCGTGTCTTCTTGCTCACCGACCCACCTCACATCCTCTCCAGGGGGCAGATGCTCACAGGTGCACGTTGTCTTGGCCTGCTGCACCTATGAAGTTCTCTGTGAGTGAGTGGGTGTTCGCGACCTGCCCCTTCAGATGGCAGACCTCACCTGGAACTGGATCCAGAAGCAGATGTCACAACGAGCCCCCCAAACCCTGGAAATGGTGCCAAGCATGGCCCCTAAGGGAGTACGTTGCCTAAGGATCCTCCCTAGAGAAGATCAGTGTTCCCACTGCTGGTATCAGGTCTGCGTAAGGCTGAGCCACCTCAAAGAATAGCCCGGCCCGGGCCAGCTGGTTGGGGAGAGTCTGCAGGACTCACAGTCACCGGGGGCCCATCTAGAAGAGCCACCACCTTCTCCTTGCAGACCTGAAGGGGGATGCGAATCTGCAGGATCTGAGCAGCTTCTCTTTGCCAGGCACTGAATAGGGATTTTCCAATCTCGTTTTATTCTCCAATTACTCAACGAACCGTGGGCACTGTGAGTTCCTGCCTATCCTGCAGTTGCCTTGAGGCCCCAGACCAAGGGGCTTGAGGGGATCTGGAAAGGCTTGGAGCCTGGACCCCTGCCCAGTGGGGCTCTGAGACCGAGGGGCTGGGGAGGGGTTGGACCGGCACCAGGACTTGCCAGAAATGCTTGGCATCCATCTATAAATGCTTTCATGAAAACTGCCCTGCCTTGGGCCTTACATATGGGTGCTTAGCCACTGGTGGGCAGAGCCCAAAGGGGTGGGCAGTGCCTAGGCCAGAGCAGGTAGCTGAAGAAGACCCGTGGAGGCCCACGCAAGGGCAGCCGGGTGAGCCAGGCATAAGAAGGGGAACTGGGCTCTGCACGGTGGCTTTCTGAGTGCTAGCCAGGTTCTAAATGCATGCATGAGATATCCTCCGCCAAACCTTCTGTCTGGGACCCAAGAGGCTCCTGTAGGAGCCCACAGGAAGGCATCTAACCATGCCCAGAGGCCTTGGAGTGGGGTTGTCAGGGAAGCCTTCCTGGAGAAGGTGGTCAGGGAACCAGGTCTTGCTGGCTAGGGAAGAGGGTAGAGGGCAAGTTGTGTTAGAAAGCAGAGGTAGGAGGAGCAGAGGCCCTGCAGTGGGCGGCTTTGGCCTTTAGTGCTCTCCACTCCCCTGGCTTCCTTCACCCCTAGCCAGGTCTCCAGAAGGCCAACCTGCCCCAGGGAGGTGCCCACGACCCCCTGCCTTTCCTGCTGCCTTCGGGACCTCCTCTCCTCCCACCGTCCCTCCTTGGGGCCTCTTCCCAGGCAATGTCCCAAAACCTGATTCATCAAGTCCTTTGGCAGAGTAAATTGATGCAAGAGTGCCCCTTCAAAGGAAGACTCACATTTCCTTTCTTTTTTTGTTTTTTTAAAGGAGTATCATGTACTGGTAGTTTCATTATCATTATTGTAAGGCATATTTGCTGAGAGAATTAGGAAAACATATCAAAGTAAAAGGAAACATAAAAAATGTTATTAAATGTTAATTAAAAAGTGCCTTAATCTCAGCAACCAGAGCGTGCCCACTGTTAATGTGCGGGACTGTGCTGTGTATGCCTGTCTGCAGGGAAAAGCTGGCTTTTCCCACCCATGTGAGAGTAAAAGCTTTTCTTCCAGAGGATCAGGCGTTCTGGCAGAAGCATTTGGATGGCTTTCGCTTAATTTAGAATTTTTTTCCCATTGTTTGATACTTAGGTTGTTTCCAAATTTTCTCCTTTGTAAATAACACTGTGGGGAACATCTTGTAGCACTGTGTTGTCGATGGGCGTGCTTATGGGCTGCCAAGAACGGTTCTGTGATGGTGAGCGACCCACCTGGGCAAGCAAGCCCCGGGAGTGCCTGGGAGCAGAGTTCCTGAAACTCTAGGGGCGGACCTCCAGGATCCTTGGGGTCTGTGGCAGCAGGCTCTGGTTAGTGGGTCTGGGGCAGGGCCAGAGATTTTACATTTCTGTGGAGCTCCCTGGTGGGAGCACTTTGAGCAGTCAGGTCTTTTTGAGGTTTTCCCAGGAGGCCACTACCAGCCGGGGATGGGCTCTGGGGAGGGTCTTTAACTAGCCAGGACTTCTCTGTCCTGGGCACTTTGGGAAGCACAGGCCCTTTGGGAAAGGGTGTGTGTCCTGAGGGTCCCAGGCAGGTTTGCAGTCATGGTCTCCACCCTGCACCCCTGCACTCCCAGAGCTGCCTGGATGTCTGTGGTTCTCAGCTACCCTTGGGGATCCCCAAAACTCTCATGTGGCCAGCCTCCCTCTGGTTCTGTGGTCTGTGATAATGCCAGCATTGGTTGGCTTGGGTCATTCCTCTCCAGCCCCTTGGGCCCACAGAGGTGCCTCCTTTCCCCCTTAGTAGAGGACACTAGTGATAGGTCTGATTTCACAGGAATTGACTAAGAGAGTCCACAACATGGGGGCGGGGGGGGAGGCTCAGGAGGTAGTGGGCCTTGATAGCTTTTAGTGTTGTGGGCAGTTGGGTGACCAGGATCAGGGCGCAGGTGGAGCAGTCTTTGCCTGAATTTCCCTATGCTGTGGCCTTATCTGTCCAGTGTTCTCGGGCTCATCTCTGGATCCTTCTATTCATTTCACAGCTCCTTATCAGTGTCTGAGTGCTGAGGCTGTGGCAGGGGCCAGGGCCATAGTGGATGTGGTCCCTGTCCTCTCAGACCCCATTGTCCAGTGAGGGCGATAGATTTGAGCACATAAATAGGAACCAATGCACGTAAATAATAACAAATGCCCTCGCAAGCTATAGGCAGGTAGGCCTACTTCAGAGTGGACAGGTCAGCTGAGTGCTGAGGAAGGAGCTAATCATGGAGCTGCCTCAGGGGCCAGGGCCTGGTCATGCTGGGGTGTGTGTGTGATGGAGCACCTGGGGGTCTCTGGCAAGGGCAGAGGGTCACCTGCCTTACATTTCCAAAGACCCTCCCAGTGGCTGTGTGGAGAATGGACCTTCGCAGGACGAGGAGGTGAAGGGAGCCCAGCCAGGAGGCTCTTGCACTCAGAGTTCATGTTGCTGCGACCATGTAGTGGTGAGAAGGTACCCAGGAAAGGCTGCGCTCAGGCGGGACTCTGAAGGCAGGCCAGGCAGCCCTGGGTGGTGAGCAGGGAAGGGCTAGGACATGAAATGCAGGGTGTTGGTGTGGAGAAGCCAGGAGGAGGTCCCCACTGGAGGGCAGGTGTAGGAGGCTGTGGTCGCTACCCTCCAGGTTGCCACGTAGGACGTGCCCTCACGGTCCTGACTTCTCCCTCTGCTGGGCTGCCCTGCAGCCGTGCTGCAGAATAAGCTGCGGTGTTTTATCTTTGTGGCTGTGGGCCTCCCGTTCTGGGGTCTGGGAGATGGCCTACGGTTCCCTCAGGTCACCAAGCACACTCACGAGCTGCATTTCCATTTCGGGTGTCCATGGCCTCATTTCTTATGAAGGAGGATAGAACCTTCTCTTGGCCAGAACTCCAGGGCAGCTGTGGGGCTGAGAGGCAAGGTTGGCGTGTGTGTGTGTGTGTGTCTCTGTGTGTGCGCACACACATGTGGACGTTGGCTTTTGGGGGCTGCTGCATGGGATGCTGCTGCAGTCGGATGCCTAGAGTGTTTAAAGGGGGAGCAGTAAGCTGGTGGAAGGTTGGGTTGAGCTTTCGAGATCCTTTCCAGATGAGGCCCCCACAGGCGTCAGGACAGTTTCCAGACTCACAGAATGATGATCAGTAAGTTTCCCGTGCCCGCCTGTGGTCAAGGCAGTGATGGGGAGCTGTTGAGAATATGTACAAACTCTGTGTGTGGCTCAGCTGGGGATGGGGGTGTGGGGCCAGGATGGGTTGTCTGGATGTAACTGGTTAGGAAACGGGCAGTTCTAGCCACATTTCCCAGAATGTCCCTGTGCCATGAGGGGATGTGTTCCAAGCTCTTCTCCCAGTGGGGCTTAATTCTGTCTCCACTCAGCACTGCTGACCTGCTGCATGAACTTTGCATTGCATGTTGGAGCAGCCCAGTGGTACAGCAAGGACCCGCATAGGTGCTGATGGGTGGGGAAAGGAGATGAGCTGGTAGAGATGAGATCCACCCAAGCCAGCCCCAAGCCCTGAGAAGGCCTGGCAAAGGCCCTGTGACTGGAATCACATGACAGCTGTCTCAGCAGGTAGGCAGTGGCCTAATCTTATTACCTCCTCGCTGACTGCTGGTGGAAGGAGGCCCAGAGACACCCCGTGACTTCCCCAAGGTCACACAGTGACTAGAAGACCTGCAAGAGCAAAGCCAGGAGGGCTTTCAAGGACACTCAATGAACCAGGGGCTCCTAGAATCTCTCCTCCTGCCCTCCCATCTTTCCCTTCTCTCCTCTTCCTTCCTTGTCACTCAAGAAAAAAATGATTTGAATATCACTACAAGGCTGCTGTGCCTCAGAAATTCCTCATCTGTGAGCCTCTCCTCGAGGAGGTGGGAGGCCCTCTGCCCTCAGAAGGGCTTGTGGGTAAACTTGCGATGAGCTATTTCTAAGGTAGGAAAAGAAAAAACTAGATCACAGAGCCCTGGGGAAGGGCTCTGCTTGGCACAGAAAATAAGTGATCCTGTCAGCAGGCAGGTAGGCTGGGGGCTCCTCTGCACTGGAGGGATTGGAGGCCAGCCCTCGGGGCATTTCTGGGTCCCCAAGGGCAGGAGCCAGGCTTAACCTCCGAACCTAACCCCCCTAATTCCTGAGCCTTGTGAGCTCAGACAGGTCCTACAGAGGCCCCGGCCTGCAGGCCATGCATCCCAACTGCAATGTTCTATCTGTCTGTCTGTCTGTTGGGCTGCATGTCTCTGCCTTACTCATCTAAGCCCTGAGTCACTTCATTTAAAATGCTCTTCCTGGAACAGAGCTGGGCATCAGTGGGTGGGCCTGAGTCATTCTGCCATTGGGAGCCTGGTCCATGAGCCCAGGAAACATGGAGGGCCTGAATGGGCCAGCCTCGTGGGTGGGGGGCGGGAGGGGGTGGGAGTCAGTGCTTCAACACAGATACAGTGCATGGCACATAATAACAGCCCAATTAGTGTTACAGCTATTATCATCACCATCATAATTGTCACTGTCATTATAATCAGGAGAGAACATGGGTCCAGCTCCCAGCAGCTCAAATGACAGCTCTTGCAGAGGGGATGGCATCCTCCCAGAGAGGGCACCCCGATGAGAGAGGGAGCAAGGAGAAGGTGAGGTTATCTGGGGTGACCTAATGAGGAGAAGAAGAAGGCGTGGGGAAGGCCCAGAAAGGAGGGAATTCTCATGTAAGGGTCACAGAGATTGGAAGGAACCAGAAAGAAGAGTGCACAACTGAGGAGGGTCTGTGCACATTAACCCTAACCCCAGTGCCAGGCCTCTATGAGTCCATAGCTGGACTGGCCATTTATTATTTTTTTAATTATAAGAGTATTATTGGATAGAATTCACATCTCATACAATTTACCTATTTAAAGTATACAATTCAATGGCTTTCGGTATAGTCACAGAGTTGTGCAATCGTCAGCACGACCAATTTTAGAACATTCTCGTAACCTCCAAAACCCCACCCCACAGCCATTAGCAGTCATTCCCTTTTCCTCTACCCCCACCCCCAGCCCTAGGCAATCACTCACCTCCTCTCTTCTCATAGGTTTACCTATTATGGACAGTTCACACAAATGAAATCATACAGTACAGAAGAAGCCTTTTGTGTGTGGCTTCTTTCACTCAGCATGATTTCCAGATCCATCCGTGTCATGGCATGCATCAGCACTTCAGCCCTTTTTATGGCTGAATAACATTTCATTGCATGGATATACCACGTTCTGTTTATCCCTTCATCAGTGGATAGACATTTGGGCTTTTTCCATTTTTTGGCTATTGTGAAGAAGGCTGCTGTGAACATCTGTGCCTATGTGTCTATGTGGACACATGTTTTTAGTTCTCCTGAGTAGATATCGGGGCATGGGATTGCTGGGTCATAGGCTGGAGCCCTATGTTCAACCTTGTGAGGAACCACGCTGTCTTCCAAAGTGGCTGCACCACTTTGCACTGTGACCAGCAGTGTGTGAGGGGGTGTCACCACATCCTTGCCAATACTTGTGATTGATTACAGTTATCTTAATGGGTATGAAGGGGTGTCTCGCCGTAGCTTTGATGGCTAGTGAAGACCAGCATCTTTTCATCTCTTCACATATCTTCTTTGGAGAAATATCTATTCAGATTTGTTGCCCATTTTTAAGTTGGATAATTTGTTTTTTATTATCAAAGTGTAAGTGTTCTTTATGTATTGGGGATACGGATTCCTTATACGACATGTGATTTGTAAATATTTTCTCCTGTTCTGTGTATTTCCCCCACTTTATTGGTGGTGGTTTTTTTTTAAAGCATGAAAGTTTTAAATATTGATAATGTCCAGAGTATCTCTGTTTTCTCTTGTTGCTTGTACTTTTGGTGTTCTATCTAAGAATCCATTGGCTAATGCAAGGTCATAAAGACTTTAACCTGTTTTTCTTACAAGAGTTTTATAGTTTTAGCTCTTCCATTTAGGTCTTTGGGTTAATTTTTCTCTTTAGTGTGAGGTAAGGGTCCAATTTCATTCTTTTGCATGTAGATAGCCAGTTGTCCCAGTACCACATGTTAAAAGACTATTTTTTCCATTTAACTATCTTAGCACCCTTCTTGAAACTCAGTTGACTAGAAATGTGAGGATTTATTTTTGGGCTGTCAACTCTGTTCCATTGTTCTATATGTCTACTGCTATGCCAGTAACAAGCTGTCATATTTATTGCAGCTTTGTGGTAAGTTTTGAAGTCAGGAAATGTGAAGTCTCTAACTTCGTTTTGGTCATTCTGGCTCTCTTGAATATCCTTATAAATTTTAGGATCAGCCTGTAATTTCTGCAAAGAAGCCCTCTGGAATTTTGATGAGGATTGTGTCAAATCTATAGATCAGTCTGGGGAGTGTTGCCATCTTAACAATATTAAGTCCTGTGGTCCATGAACATGGAATGTTTTTCTATTTGTTTAGGTCTTCTTTTATTTCTTTCAACCTTTTTGTGTAGGTTTCAGAATATAATTTTTGTACTTCTTTTGTTAAATGTATTCACAAGAATTTTATTTTTTTAATACTACTATAAATGGTATTGTTTTTCTTAATTCCATTTTTGGATTGTTCCTTGCAAGTGTATAGAAATAGAATTGATTTTTGTTTATTAATCTTGTATCTGGCAACTATGCTGAAAAGATTTATTAGTTATAATAGTTTTACAATGGATCCTTTAGGATATTCTATATACAAGATCACATCATCTACCAATAAAGGCAGTTTTACTTCTTTCCAATCTGGATGCCTTTTATTTCATTTTTTACTTAAGTGTCCTGGCTAGAACCTTCAGTGCATTTGCTTTCACACAGAAAAGGTGTCTACCTGAGCCCACACTCCATCTCATCCCATCTCCTTGCCTTTCACTGTACAGATGCCTTCCCAACTCCTTTGACTCCTGTGCTGTCCTTTGTCTCCAGATTCTGTTTCTTCTCAAACTCCAGAGTGCCCCGCTTGGTTCAATTTTTGACTCCAGCCATGCCCTTGAGGGCAGTTGCTTCCTCTCATTTCCCCTGGTGTCCCTGGGCATGGCTACTGGTCATGAGGACATGTGGTCATGGCTGGAGCAAGCAGAGTCCTGAAACCAGGCAAGGAGGCAGTTCAAGTAGAGCCTGCAAGGTCAAGGACACCATGAAGTATAGCAAGAGGGCAGGCTCCCTGTGGATCTGGGGGTCACCAGGGCTTATCTTTCAGGGGGTCCCTGTATGGGGAGCAGGAAGAAATTCCTGAGACCAGGAGGGCAAGAGTGAGTGGCCAATCCTGATGGCAACCTATTCTTGATGCACGGCAGGTGTCAGGCCCCGGACCATCAAATTGTCTCTTCCCAGGGTGGGTGAGCCTGGCTGAGGAAGCTGCAGAACCACTTCTGAGAAGCTCTGAGGACTTCTCGAGAGCAGGCACGTTTCTAGGTGAGTGGAGACAGTTTGGAAAGAGGGAAATAATCCCAGAAACTCCATGGGGATGAATATCATGGCAGGCTCTGCTAAATTCCAGGACTCAGGCTAGGCCAATGATTTGAGACAAATCAGGAGAGGTACAGCGACCAAGAGGAGACAGCAAGCAGTTGCCCCTCACCATCTGGGTGACCTGCCTCTCATTTGCTGAGTTAGCTTGGCAGCCTGCTACGGTGCAGATGCTGCAAGGAGCTTTCAGCAGGGTGCGGGATAAATTCTCTCAAGGCACCCCCATGAACTTGGAGAAATGGGAAGCATAGGGAAATTTTATATATATATTTAAAGACATTTATTTATTTATTTATTTATTTATTTATTTATTTATTTGAGACACAGAGAGTGAGGTAGAGACACAGGCAGAGGGAGAAGTAGGCTCCCTGCAAGGATCCCGATGTGGACTCGATCTCGCACCCCAGGATCATGCCCTGAGCCAAAGGCAGACTCAACTGCTGAGCCAACCAGGCTTTCCCGGGAAGTCGATTTAAAGATGGTGGCTCCTTTTTTAAAAAAAATCAGAATGTGCCACCTCTGTGTCAACCTGGAAGAAATTCTCTGGGGCCCTCAACATATCACCTGGTGTGATTTAAATATTCTGAAGGCTTCCATGGTCTCCCAAGCTTGGGTCATCCCGGGTTAAGGAAAGTCAATGAGGTTCTTCTCAGGACCTCTGTAGTTATGTTCCCTGGGAGGTGTTTTTTTTTTTTTATTTTTATTTTTTTATTTTTTTTTTAAGATTGTATTTATTTGAGAGAGGAAGAGTGCACGAGTGCAAGTGCAGGAGCATAAGTGGGAGAAGGGGCAGAGGGAGAAGCAGACTCCCCGCTGAGCAGGGAGCCAGACCTGGGGCTCTATCCCAGGACTCCAGGTCATGACCTGAGCTGAAGGCAGCCATTCAACCAGCTGAGTCATCCAGATGCCCCTTCCTGGGAGTTTCCAAGAGAGGGCTAACATACTACATTTTCCCTACCCAATTGGACCAGGAGACTGTGTTCTCCTTGTGGCATCTCCCTAGCCCAATGATTCCTGTACCTCGCCTTGGGAGATGTTAGCCTCATGGCAGCTCCCTGGGCTCAGCTCATGGCTGAGAGAAGCCACCAGAGTGCAGAGATCAGGAGTGCTGCCAGAAGAGCCAGTGGTTGGGGGAAGAGCAAGGAGTCAAAAAGATTTCTAACCAGGAGTCAATACAGGGAGAAGACAAAGTCAGATTCTTGGGGGAAAAAAAGCAAGAGGTGGAATGGTGCCATTTGTGTGAGTGTGCAGCATACACACTGAGTTCTGTTTGTTTCTTATGGACACAGATTCATGTATACAAAAGAATAAGAGGCAGCAGGATGGCTTCATCTTTCTTGCCTATGGTTGCATCTGAGGAAGGAGAGCAGAGGCTCCTGGGATGCGCTTGATTTCTAAAGGGATTTTCATCATATCTAGGTCTTTGGTTTTGTTGTTGTTGTTTTACAAGAATAAGGTTTTACTGAATTTACTTGCAACAAAATTAATTACAATGCACAAAATAACTTTTTTTTTTTTTTTGGTAAGAAAAAGGGAAGATATCCAGGGTCTGGCAGGGAGAGCTGCTACAATGAAACATCAACTCTCACATTTAGGCTCAGAGCATAAGAACATTTCCTGGGACCCAGCCCCTGCTAAGCCTGTGCTAGGGAGGGCCCCAGAATGAAATGAACTCCTGGCCTGGCTGCTCCTGGGGCAGCATGGGGTGGGGAACATCTACATAGAAAACAGAGACTTTTCCTTTTGGGTGTGTGGAAAAACCTCTGGCTGCCCAGAGGGTGGGGGAGGGGATGGCCAAAGGGAGCTGCATAGGGTTGGGACTGATGGACAGACACTTAGTAAGACATGGATTTCTGGAGGGAGCAATGCTTAGGCCAGGTCTTGCAAGTGGCCCAGTGTTATCTAGGTGAAGGAAGGGCATTCTAGAGAGAACAGCAGAGGTAAAGGCTCAAAGGAGATGATAATAATAATAATAATAATAATAATAATAAATAGCCAGTACTTGTATGGTTCATCAAGTGCCAGTCTGCTCTGAGCCCTTTATTTTTTATTTGTTTAGATTTTATTTATTTATTCATGAGAGACACACAGAGAGAGGCAGAGACATAGGCAAAGGGAGAAGCAGGCTTCCTGCAGGAATCCCAATGTGGGACTCGATCCCAGGACCCTGGGATCATGACATGAGCCAAAGGCAGACATTCAACCACTGAGTCACCCAGGCACCCCTCTGCTCTAAGCCCTTTAAATGGACTCATGGCAATATAATGTGGCAGGTCCTCTATTGCCCCAATTTACAGATGAGCCAACTGAAGCACAAAGAGATAAAGCAAGTCGCCAGGGCTCACACAGCAGGCTGGCATCTGAGCCCTAACCACCACACTTCTGGTAGGTGGCAGGACCTGTGGGGGGGGGGGGGTACAGTTTGCATGGTGACAAGAGCCAGATGGGACTGGAGTAGAAGAAAGCCCCTGTGTGTAAACCCCACCCACCCACCCAGAGGCCTGGAAGGGAGGTGACCCATCTCTGTGGGGCCTGTGTGGTTTCTGAAGTTGTACCTTATCTTGGGGTCCACTAAGATCACAGGGCCTCAGCACCCACTTGTCCCTAGCAGAGAACAGCCAGTAGGGCAGGTGGTCAGAAATCAGTCTGCGGAGGGGTGGGGGGGGGGGAGGCCTGACAGTGGTGGACAGAGAACTGCCACTGAGGTAAAAAAGCAGCCAGCCCTTCACGCATTTGTCCCATAGTCCCGTTGAACCCCCACAGAGACCCTGTAGAGGGCACATTCTTGTTCAAGGCACAGAAGGTCAAAGTGACTTGCCGATGGTCGTTGGGCTTGGCAGAATGGAGCTTGGCCCCTCAGGGGCTGGGAGGCCCCCGGGGAGGGGGTTCTGTGAGGGATGAGGCAGCTTGAAGGCTATCTATGGTACCACCCCCCCCCCCCACCCCCCCAGACATTCTGAGGCTGATGATGGACTTGGGCTAATGGCCTCGTACGTAAGGCAGCATCTTTCTTCTTGGCTGGGGAGCTCTTCCTCTACCTAAGACATATGCCCCCTGCTGTCAAGGAGCTTGGGTGGTGGGCCCAGAATTTGGAGTGCTTATCTGGGATACTGGTGTCCCCACCACAATTTTGGGGGTGTCCAATTCTAAAGGGGAAGGCCCTAGATTGCTTCCTCCCTGACTCAGCCTCCCCAGAGAGAGCCCCTCCCCCAGCTCTCGGGCATCCTGGGGAGCTTGCGGAGGCAGCTCGCTGGCCGCCCTCCCGTGCCCCACCCGCCACCCCAGATAGCCCTTTATCGCTGTTGTGTCTTGCTGGCTGGGGGCTTCTTGCTCTCCAAAGCTGCTGGGGGCTGGCCAGGGCAGGCTGGAGCTCTCCTTCGCCCCAGGTCTTGGCAGCAGCTCCACTGCCCTCTTGCCATCCTGCCAGACCCCCAGGGGCTGGAGGGCCAGCTCACGAGTCTGTCTGAATAGGCTGAGCCCTGGGCTCTGCCAAAGAGCCTGACTGACCCGCCGTGGACCCGTGCCCCCGATCGACTTCATTGCCTCCTTCTGGGCTGAGACACTGGGTGTCCCCTAAGTGCATGCTTCTCATTCAAAATGCAGGCCCGGGGCACCTGGGCGGCTCAGTGGTTGAGCACCTGCCTTTGGCTCAGGTCATGATCCTGGGGTCCTGGGATCGAGTCCCGCATTGGGCTTCTCACCAGGAGCCTGCCTATGTCTCTGCCTCTCTTTGTGTGTCACTCGTGAATAAATAAATAAAATCTTTAGAAAGGGGGGCCCCTGAGCTCTTCCTGGCAGTGCCTGGGTTGAATGGAATGGTGGTATGGAATGAGAAGCAGCGGCCCTGGCCCTCTGCCCAGGGACCCCAAAGTCCTGCTACCTCCCTCATTGCTGTGTGGCTTTGGGCAGCCTCGGTGCTGGTTCTCACCCCTGCCCACCAGGGCACAGTGCACCCAGAGCCTTCCTGCAGCTCACATGGAAGGGCTGGAACAGCTCGGCATGGCCAACAGACCAGGCGCCCAGAGAGCCCACTTCCCTCTCTGTCTAGCTGCTACTGGGTGGTGTCTTGAGCGGACCCCCTGCCTCCTGCCCGGCCCCACCTTGGTCAGCTTCAGTTGCAATATCTGAGAAATCAGTCGTTGGGACTGAGTGGGTCTCGGAGCCTTTTCTGGAGCCCCTGAGCCCTTGCAGCGACCCTCCTCCCACTGGCCCATGCCCCAGCCAGCCACAGCTCCCTCGACACCCTATGCCGCACTCCACCTTGGCAGGGGAGGGAGGTGCGAGCTGTAGTCTCCCACCGGGGCTGGGAGGCCAGAATCACTCAGGCCTGGGGCATCTTCTTAAGGATGCACGCGTAGGGTAGGAGGGCTCTGGCTGGTGTGGGTGCCAGAGCTGTGGTTACACCCTGGACTTTGGGGCCAGACGTGAGTTTGGGGCCAGGCTCTATCGCTAACAGGCTTATGTGCAGTGAAGCACTGGGACAGCTGGTTAGGACCCCCGAAGAGGCTTTCCTGAGGGGTGAGGGGTGAGGGGGTTTCTGGGGCACCTCCTCCCAGTCATAGCACTTAGGAGTGACTCAGCCGAGAAGGCCAGGTGGTGATCTGGTCCCAGCGGGCTCAGTGGCTCCAGCCGCTCGATCCCAGTGACCTTGGCATTCCTTCCTGCCCCGGGCTCTAATCTCCCCTCTGCCCTGTGGCCGCCCCAATCCCTCTGCTCTATCACCCAGCTGGGGGCTCCCTCCCTTTCCCTTGTCTCCTCCAGGGCCCATGGCCTCTGCCTTTCTCCCCCTTGCCGGCTTCGCTGGCTTAAAAATAAACCGACACAAAGAGATGGCATCTTGGAAAGACTCATCCTACAGGAGGCTGCACCTTGCAGCCCAGGAGGACAGCACGCGGCCTTCAGGCTGGGCTCACCTAGCTGTGGCGCTGCCTCTGGCATTTTGATGCTCACTGCGTCCTCCCTGCCTGGCACCCACTCAGAGCAGCACTGTGCTTGGAGAGTTTTCTGTGATCTGCGCGGCAAACAGAGCAGGGAGGGGTTGGTACTTTTACTTCACAGGTAAGGAAACTGAGACTCAGCTGGTAAAGTCACTTGTCCCAAGCCCAGCCGGTTAGGTCCAGAGTTTAAACCCAAGTCCACTGGCACCAGAGCCTAAGTTTTGAACCACACACTGATGCAGCCTCCCTGAGCCTCAGTCCTCTTGTCTGTGAAATGGAGGCATAGCATGTCCCTCCAAAGGGGATTTGTTTGTGCCCTACCTGGTGTAGTACCTGGTGTGTGTGTTTCTTGCCCTTCCTATTCTCTTCACTCTGGGGTTGCGTTCCCCAGTGTCACCAGGACATGACCCCACGATGTCTGGCCCTGCCTCTGCTTGAAACAGGGGTGTGAGGGGGAGGACAGGTCTCCTAGGGTGCAGCTCCAGTCCCACCCGCACCCCCAGCGGCGGGCCCCTAGGACGGGGACTGGGGATGCTGTCCTGCAGACACTCCTCTCTCCTGCTCTGTGTGGCCCTACCCTGCCCAGCTCCTGTCACCTTGCAGGATCCCAGAAGCTGCTCTGTTCCAGCTGCTCCTGAGGCTGCATGGTGGGCAGGGGGACGCCCACGCCCTGGGAGCCCCTCCTGGGCCTTGGCGCCATGCAGAGGCTGCTCCTCATATCCCTTCTGCCTCCAGTGCTCCTCACCCCATGTGATGCCCTCACCACACCTCACCCTGAGAAAACAGGAGCCACTGCACAGGGGTCCCCCCACTTCTCTCTTCTCAAACCCCAACTCATACACTTGCATCTTCCACGTCCTGCTGCAAGCGGGGAAGAGGCTGTGCTCTTCCAGGCCGACGCTTCCTGTTGAGCCCCAGGCCCCGGCCCTCCTGACTTCTTGAGGACTTTGTGCTATCTGGCCCCCCTCCTGGCCTACCATCCCGGGACAGGATCTAGCAACGTCTAACCACACCCCCTCTGCCAAGTCCTGTCCAGACCGAGCTGCTCCAAATGGACTCGTGTCCTTTCCAGCCTGACTTCTGTGCCTCTATCCCTCTCGATCTGCTCAAGGCAGACACCCTGTGGCAAGGCTGCCAGGCCTGGTGGCTGCTTCTTTGTCTCCATCTTGCTCCATCACAGTCCTTTGCAGCTCACTCCTCACCCTTCCACCCTCTGGTGGGGCATGGTCCTCAGCCCTGTCCTCGCTGTAGGGACACCCAAAGTGAGCCCTCCAGGCCCGGTGTGGTGCATCCCAGCCTCTCCCCAGTTGCCAACCTGACATCACCACTCAGGTGTCTTCTAGGAACCCCAAACTCAACAGGGTCAACCAGATTTCTCAATTGTCCCTTGTCTCCAGTCTTCTCAATAAGTATCATTGCCTCCATCCCTCCATCACTTGTGCTAGGAATCTGGGCCTCACCCTGACTCCCTTTGCCACCTGCCCCACACCCAGTCCACCAACCAGGACCATTAATTCCAGTTCTGGAATCATCTTGTCTGCTTCTCCTTGTCCCCAGGCCAGTGTCTCACTACAGGCCACCGTCACCACCCCCCACACCTCCTGGCAGGGCTCCCTTGTTCCCTGGTCCTCTGCACCAGCCTCGTCCCTGTGATTGAAGGGAACTTGTAAAATGAGAGTGAAGTCTAGTGCGCAGCCTCCAGGGCTCCCAGCCAGGCCGCCACCATCAGGCTGGCCTCTGCCCCCTGCTCCACATTCGGGCATCCCCCCGCCCTCCGACCCTGTCTCCACATGCACACACTCCCTTTCAACCCCCACACTTCCCAGGCTGGTGGCCTCTAGCCTCAGCACGTCTGTACTGGTGGTTCCCTTTGCTCTTTCCAGGTGTCATCCAGGCAACCTCTGTGTCTCTCCCACTTCATCTCTGGTGGGATTGCCTCCAGCCCAGGCTTTCCTCTGGGCCTCACCTCACTTGTACTCTCCCAGGGCTTAGCGGGTCTGGCCTCACCCTGCTTACAGGCAGAGCAACGAAACTTCATGGCAAGAACCCTAAGACCAGAAGAGCCTCAGTCCAGCCAAGAGCCCATTTCTTTGTCCCCCTTGGGGGACCGCTGTCTGGGCATCCAAGGGCTATCCTGCCAGGGTGCGCTGCAGGGCACTGTTCTGTGCATTACCAGCTGTGCAGTGGAGATAGCAGAGCCAGACAGACCCGAGCTTGCATGCAACCGTGCTGTACTTTGCTGAGGACTCTCACTTCTTACCCCAGCTCCCTGAGCCTTAGTTTGCATGTCTGTAAAATGGGCTAATAAGTACTTACATGCAGAGCAGTGAGGATTAAGCAAGTCAGTGTTTGTAAAATGCCTGACTCACGGTGGGCTGGCAACAAGTGATCATTTTCCTTACGATTATGGGGCCCTGGGTCTGGGAGGGCACCTTGACGTGGGTGGTGGTTGGGGATGAGGTATGTCAGGACAGCAACGTGCCTGCTGAGTGTACAGCCCAGGGCTTCTGTGGGAGAAGCAGAAAATGCTTCCCTGCCTTCCAGCAGCTGGCAGTCCAAAAAGAGTCCCAGAGAAAACATCGCAGACTCCTGTGCGCTGCTTTGAGGAATGGTGAGACTGGGCTGTGACTGTCCTGGCAGTGGGGGCCAGGAAGGATGGATGACCAGGATTTGGGGTGGTGGGGGTGGCTCCTGGGGTCAAGCTGGGACTAGCCTTGGGGCCTGGCGTGACGGATGGCAGGGTAGGTAACCAGAGAGACAGGAGACGGGCTCCAGAAGGAGGGGTGGGTGTTGTTTGGTATTAGTAGGGAAGAGTCAGGAAATTGGCCTAGCATGATCCAAGGCTCCACATTGGGAAGAAGTTAGAGGTGGAGCTAGGGGGTTAATGTTGGCCTCCAATACCCAGCCAAGGAGAAAGAGGGGGCAGGAAAGAATATTGGCCCAGGAAACACATGTGCTCTCATGTGTACTTACTACCACTGACATTTGAGAAAAACAAGGCTCAGAGAGGTTAAGTGACTTGCCCAAGGTCACACAGCTACTCTCAGTCGTAGCCTCTAGATTTAATCTGGAAAGCAACAGAAAGCCATGTGGGCAGGTTTCCAGGCTGGCACAGGGCATGGAGAAAGCAGCCTGAGGTGGAGAGAGGTAAGGAGTAGGTGGGCTGCAGAAGGCAGGGGGTTTGCAGAGCCTATGTGGGCTAGAAGGAAGAGATGGTGGAAGGGGGTGTCAGTCTGGGAGACGACTGGCCTCTGCACCCCCAAGGAGGCAGATGACTAAGACCTCTTAACTTCTGGCACTTCCAGCTCCCAGTCCCCGACTGTCCCCCACAGAGCGCCTTGGGGCTGGACCAGCCCTCGGGCCCAAGACTGCCTTCTGGTCCAGACCCAGAGAACGAGCTTGGCCCAGCCTCTTGTTTTTCAGTCTGGTTGGTGAACACACATACAACCCCGGCTGGCAGCATGGCTGTGGCTCCTACTGCAGGCAGATCCACTTCAAGATGTTCCAGAAGGTGTGCATTTTTTGGGAAGACCGAAGTTTCCCACCAACCCTAGGACCCACTGAACCTACCTTAGGGGTGGCTTCTGCCCTCGGAACTCCACCCAGGGGCTGGTTTGTAAAGATGAGAGGCTGGGCTGGTGGCTGCTCTGCCTAATCCTGACCAATGCTAATCCAGAAAAGTAAGCAGGCAGCAAAAGCAGGGGTGGGCTGGAGTGTCGTGTAGCCAGGTGGAAAGCCAGCAATTCAGAGCAAAGGCCAGTGTCCTGGGTGAGCAGGGAGGGTGGGGAGTATGGGTCCATGGGACTAGAGCAAGGAGCCAGTTGGGGCAGCCACCCTAAAGTCCCTAATGCCATCAACCCATCGTGGATTCACCTACCTTCCAGGAGGTGATATGTCCAATCTTGTGCCAGAAGTCTCTGAGTGCTGTTGGGGATGCACACGGGTACTCAGACTTTGGTGCCCACAGAACCAGACCCCAATAAGTTGTCCTTGGGAAGGGGCTTGTTTCATGGTGTGTTCGTGTCTGCTGTGGGCACTCACGGAGGGAACGGTGCATTCATTCATTCCAGAAACCTTTACTGAGCACTTCCTATATGCTGACGCTTACCTGGCACTGGGGTTTCAGAAATAAAAAGTTGAAAGGAAAGAAACCTGTGTTCATTGATTTTCCTGCTTTGTGTCATAGGTGAAGCACATGCTTTTACCAGTTGGTGCAAAAGCCCCGTGTGCCAGCTATTGTCCTCCGTGCCTTAGCTCTGACTTCTCAGCCTGTGACCTCCACCCTGTTTGCTATTTTACCTCTCCGTAGCATCCTTGCATGGTAGCAATGAGGATCAAGTGATGTACTTCACATCCTATCTATGTCCAGCCTGGTGCCAGGCATGTGGAGGGCTATTCTCGAAAGATGAGCAGGTGAGAAAGCGGGTTCAGAGAGGTGAAGCTACTTGCCCAGGGACACTGATCAGCAGGTGGCTGAGCCTGGGTTTGAATCCAGGCCTGAGGAATGCCGGAGTCCCAGGAAACCTGAGCCCTCTCAGCCGCCTCTTCTTCTGGTCCCCTGGCCTGTCTGTTTGGTTGAAGTGGCTGGCTTGGCTTTTGGAGAGCCGTGCCTTGCGGTATCCAGGGGTTGGTCCATCTGAAGACCCTGCAGGGTTCCCAGAGTGCACTGATCCTAAACTTGGTGTGGGTCCCTTCTGGCGGGGTGCCTGGTGCCTTCCCCAAGCCCACCAAGCAGAGGGAGCCATTCCTTCTACTATCCTGCTGCACAGTGGTTGCACCATGGCAGGCAACTGGGTTTAGCAGTAATGTTGATTTTGAACTTGATTATGTTGGGTTGGAGGAAAATGCTGTAAGGGGAAGGGCAGGTGAGGCAGGGAGCCAGGCGGAGGGGCAGCCCACCCAGCCCCTCAGTTTGCTGAACCTCCCTTTGGGGAGTTCTTTCTGCCTGGTGAGCTCCCCACTCCCCAGCCGTGTACAGACCGTCTGCCAGAGCCATGGAGAGTAGGTGTCAGAAGTGTCTGGCAGGTGAACAGGCCCAAGAGGCAGGGGTGACGATTGGTGGCTTTGTCACTTTCAGCCTTGACTTGCTGGGCCATCTTAGGGGCCAATCCCCTCAACCTGAGAGTCTAGTGCTCATCAAACTTCTCATGGCCAACTGTTCCTCCTTGCCTGGGACTGCTCCAGTGAACACCTCAGTCCTACGCAAAGCAGGACAACTGGTCACCCTACAAGCCCAGGTACATAATTTCTCGAGGCCTCAAGACTGCCATAAGGCAGACTGAGTCATGGGTCATCATCCCATGTCACAGGTGTGGAAAGCAAGGTTGGCTGAACCTCAATCTTAGATGGGGAGGCATCCTGCCATCACTGTTGTATGATAAGTGCTTTGAAAAGCACCGAGGTCCATGCCAGAGGCCGGGGGCAGGTCCCACTTGGGTGTTTCCATCCCCTGGGGCAACCTGAGGTGGACGCAGGGACCCAGCAATGAGAGTTAGCTCAGAGTGGGCTATGGGCTCTAGGGACGTGCCAGAGTGCTTTGGGGCTGAGCGGAGCAGGAAGTCCTGGAGAAGTCCTGGAGAATGAGAGACAGCTCCCCTGGGCTCCTGGGGCCTACCTGAAAAGGTGCACAAGGGGGAAGCAAGAACTCAGAATCCCCACTTCTAGAGGGCCTGCTACTTGAGCCAGCTGTTCCGGGCAGCTCTGTCACATTGCCTGGTTCAACAATTATTCATGAAATAAATGCCAGGCAATATGTCAAGCTGAGCTTGGTAAGGAATAAGAGACACAGCTCCTGCCTTCACGGAGCTGGCCCTTTAGCAGGAGAGAGGCTAAAACTCTCAAACGGAAGCAGAGTGTTTTGTTTTGTTTTGTTTTTTTAAGTAGGAGCCCAACGTGAGGCTTGAACTCACAACCTTCAGCTCAAGACTTGACCCTAAGACCTGAACTGAGATCAAGAGCCACCTGCTTAACCGACTGAGCCACTCAGGCACCCCAGAAACAGAGTGAGTTAATTGCAGAGGTGGTCAGTGTCATGATGGAGAAAGGGAGCTCCAGATGCAATGAAATGCTGGGACACCTGCACCCCGATGTTTCTAGCAGCAATGTCCACAATAGCCAAACTGTGGAAGGAGCCTCAGTGTCCATCGAAAGATGATGGATAAAGAAGATGTGGTCTATGTATACAATGGAATATTCCTCAGCCATTAGAAATGACAAATACCCACCATTTGCTTCAACGTGGATAGAACTGGAGGGTATTATGCTGAGTGAAGTAAGTCAATCGGAGAAGGACAAACAGTGTATGTTCTCATTCATTTGGGGAATATAAATAATAGTGAAAGGGAATATAAGGGAAGGGAGAAGAAATGTGTGGGAAATATCAGGAAGGGAGACAGAACATAAAGACTCCTAACTCTGGGAAACGAACTAGGGGTGGTGGAAGGGGAGGAGGGCGGGGGGTGGGGGGGGAATGGGTGACGGGCACTGAGGGGGGCACTTGACGGGATGAGCACTGGGTGTTATTCTGTATGTTGGTAAATTGAACACCAATAAAAATTAATTTATTAAAAAAAAAAAAGAGAAAGGGAGCTCATGCAGGGGGGCCTCAGACCTGGTCTGGGAGGGCCCTGAGAAATGTGAGCTGATGTCCCAAGGATGACCAGGGAGTAGCTGGAAAAGTGCTATGGGGTTGTGACCAGGCTGGTCCCTTTTTGGCTGTGTGGCCTTGGGCAAATTGATTGGCCTCTCTGAGCCTTGGTGCTTCCTCTGTACCGTGGAGATGGTCCATACCTATTCCCAGCTGATGGAGGGCTTCCGTGGGTACTAGGGGAAGCAGCTGCCAGAGTCAGCACTTCATTTGAGAAACAGCTACATTCGGTTGGCTACCTGTGCGCCTGGCTGTGCGGGGGGAGGGGAGAGGGCAGAGAACTGGCTGTGACCCGCCACCCAAGGCTCTGGCCCAAGAGCAAACACCACCCAAAAGAGCCACCTGGCACTACTCTAGCTGACATCTGGGGACAGGGGACGATTACAGTTCAGAGAGATAAGGCTGGTAAATGCTCAACAATTACAGCACAATTATGGACTTAATTGTGCGCTCCTGCTTCTGGGCCTCTAGGGATCTACCCAAAGCTGTCCCCCTGAGCCCAGCAGCGAGATTTTCCCGCCTATCAATGGGTCTTGTGAATTTTTAAAATGTCAGGCTCAACGCTGTGTCCTCAGTGTGGACCTCAGACCGGCAACTTCAACCTCACCTGGAATTTTTACAAATGCAGATCCTTCGGCCCTGCCCCAGACCCCGTGAATCAGGGACTGGGGGCAGCACAGCCCTCTAGGAGATGCTGACGCTCCGAAGTTTCAGAACCACTGGGCTATAAGGTTTTAGATGTTCCAAACTCTGTTCATTCCCTCTTCTCAGTAATAGTAACGTGACAGACAGCTGGAGCGGACGTGTACTGAGCATCTCTGGGTGTGCTGTCCCACCCTGAGCATCTTACAGGCATGATCCCCTGGCAGCCTGTGAGGCAGTTGTGGTCACGACCCCAGGTCACAGATGGGCAAACTGCAATGTGGCCCCGTCACACAGCCAAGGGTTTGCACTGGGCTCCGGGCTCACAGCATGAACTGCCAGGCCACCCTGAGGCGCCGCGGGCTGTGACAGGATCAAAGTCACACTGCTGAGCTAGCCAGGCCTGGATATCCAGCTCTACCGTTCATGCATCCAGCGTTTCGACCAAGGGCAAACAACTTCACTGGTCTCAGTTTTTCCATCTATAGAAATGGGACAAGAGCACCCAGCGCAGGGGATCATTGTGAGGATTCCATGAGGTAATGAAAAGAACAGCAGGTAATCAGGAAACACACTGTGTGCCCTGGGGGCTCCCCTTTTTCTTGGAGCTTGCAAAGAGACATCATCGATCTGTGCCTCATTTTACCCATTAGTGCCAAGGGAAGGAAGTCCTCTGGACCAGGGTCAAGTTGGGTGAAACAAGCACTCAGAAGAGCCATGTCTAGAAAGGGCACTGGGCTCCCGGGGCCTCTGGAGGCAAGCCTCAAGGCCCCTCACTTCGTGTGGCTTCCCAAGGCTGGAGGAGCCCAAAAATGAGTTCATCCGGGACTCCCCAGCCTGGGCCTAAAGATGGCAAGATAGCCAGTTGAGTCTACTCACCCCTGGGAGACACAACAGAGGGGTGCAGGAGGGCAGGGCTGAGGTGAAGGGCGAGGAGCCACATGCTGACCTCATCACGTCTACCAGCTGATAAGGCCTGATGAGGTGGAGTGAACCATCTCTCCCCTCTCGCGCTCCCTGGCAGCCGGGTCTGGACAGACGGAGCCTGGCCTTGGCACGGGGCTGGTGGGAGGGGCTCTCCTCTGCTAGGACCAGTGAAGCCAACCCTTCCTCCTTTCCCTGAGGCCCTGGGTGGGGCAGAGGGCCAGACTGCCCTTCCCCAGTTGTGTGACTTTGGATGGACCACATCACCTCCCGGCACCGGTTTTTCCCGCGTGCAAAGTAGAGTGAGCCATCGAGGACTGCTGCTCCACGGGTAACCCTGGTTTGGAGTAGACCATGGTCACAGAAGCATTTTGGGGGCTGAGCACCTACTGTGTACCACCACAGCGGTGGAGACATTGGGCTGACAAGGCCCTCATCCCCAGAAGCTCTTCCTGCACTGGGCAGTCTGGTCTTCCCCAGCACCTGCCACATTAGGGTACTCTTAAAGTGGCCAAGCCCATGTGGGCCTTTCCAGGCCTCCCTAATGTCCTAGAGGGTGCCACCATGGCCTGATGCCTGATTCTGGGGGCCCCATCTAGGATGGCCTTGGGCCTAGGCCCTGCGGGGAGTCTAGCCTTACAGGTCTCTACACTGGACCTTTCTGTGGCTCCCATCAGGCATTTGGGGTGTCTGTTCCCCACCCCCAACTATATCCTTCTCCTCCACCCCCATCCTGACCACAGAGTCAAGGCCTCATCCTCCCCAGGCCTCCGCTAGGTCTTCTGCAGAAGCCTGGGGGCCCTGAGTCCTGGCCACAGAGGGAGTGTGGAGTTTGAACTCAACTGGACTCATCTTCTCATCTGAGGACAAGCTCTGACAATGGCTGGGGTTCAGTGAACCTGACTTGAACACCCTAGAGAATGGGCCAAAATGAAATGTGTGTGCCTGCTGCAGGGGGAAGATGAGAAGAAGCCCTCCACCCCCCCACCACCAGGGGCTTA
Source organism: Vulpes vulpes (assembly GCF_048418805.1). NCBI lineage: Eukaryota > Metazoa > Chordata > Mammalia > Carnivora > Canidae > Vulpes > Vulpes vulpes. Next base: position 9,823,603 of record NC_132784.1, on the reverse strand, counting down.
CTTGGAAATGCTGCGTTCATACTTCCCTACTGCCCCACCTGCCCGACAGGGGGTCCAGAAGGAGGCCTGACCTGTGATCCCCAAGGACAGGCCCCCAGAAATTGCTTTGACAAGGTCCACGGGAGAAGGAGCTGCCTTGTGATTCACGAAGCATTTCCAGCTCTAGGATGGGGCTTCCAGACCACTGCTGCTAGAAAAATGTCATTGGGAACGCAGATGCTAGATCTGGGAGGAGCGGCTGGGCTGGGCTGGGGGCGGTGGGGGAGGAGGCTGAAGGCCTGGTGGAGAGAATGCAAATTGGCGTCATGAATTATGCATCAGCCCAAGCTTCTCACACGTTTGGGGCTGAATGAAATCATGTTAGCCAGGAGAAGGGGGAGGGGAAGATAGGACAAAGATGAGCAGGGCCTGGCCCTGGGCAATCAGAAAGGATGTCTTGCTAGGTTTCAGGAGGGGCCCTGGGAAGGTGCCTGGGCAGCAGCTGGAGGCATCTTCCTGGTGTCAGCCTCTTGCTGTGTGACCTCAGACCAGTCTCTTACCCTTTCTGATCAGTGCACTTCCTTATGGACATCACCTGAATGAGAACCTCTGCCCTGTCTCACCATGACCGCGAGGGCCACTCCATCTGTATAATTTTGAGTCATCTACCCAGGGAGAATTGTTCTTATTTTAGAAAACAAAGATGATTATCACTGCCTTACCATTTATTAAGTTCTCACCGTATGGGTGCAGAGCTAAATGCTTTGCACTGATTTTTCATGTGATCCTCACAGCCATCCTTGCGCCTGTGTCCCATGATTGCTCCCATTTCACAGGTGAGAGGAATGGGGTTCTGAGAGGTTAAGTCATTGGTCTAAGGTCACACAGCTGGGTAAGAGGAGAGCCAGCACTGGATCCAGTCCTTCAGGCTGCAGGGATGCCATGCCATGGGCCCGGGGAAGGAGGAGGCAGCTCTCCTGGCCGGCAGCAGGTCAGATCTGGAGTGACCCCTTTTTTCTTGAGTGGCAAGAATCTTGGGGCTTGCTGGGGTCCTTGGGAGAGGCCGATGCTGTCATGGTTGGTCAACGTTTCTCCCAGAATGCCTGTCAAGATGTAAGCTCTGGGAAAACCTCTTGGTTAGGACTCGCTGAAATGGGTAATGATTTTGACTAAAAAGAAACATGAGAACCCGTGTTAACTGAGCACCTACCATATTGCTGGGCCCTGTCCCCGGTGCTCCATGAGGGTCTAACAGGACCACTTCGCTGGGCGGGGGGTACAGGGGTGGCTACGTCATTCCTGACTCACAGACCCAAAAGTAATGTCTTTACACTCCACTCATTCTAAATCAGCCCAGCAGTGTGTCGACACTTGGCACATGGGGCAACTTTATTTTGTTAGTTCAAGTCAGGGACCTGGAAGTGAGTAAAATTAAATTGGTGGGGGCGGGGGCAGCCCTAGATTTAGCTAGGTTTAGGTTTTGAAATAGTACAATGTTCATCCATCCTTAGGACTCCATCCAACCGTCCATCCATCCATCCATCCATCCATCCATCCATCCATCCGCGCCTGCATCCATCGGGGACGTACGGCCGCATCTGTCTTCCCAAGCATCTGCAGTAACTTGCACCATCACAGTTAGAGCAAGACGTGCCCCAGGTCTCGGGAAGATCATGCTTCCAAGTGATTCCCTGGTGACTTGAGAGGTGAGACCTGTGTGTGCTTGGAAGTCTCTGTTCCTACCTTTGCAGGGTTTGGGATGTCCTCTCTGTGGTCAGGGTGGGGCTTGGCCACCGCCTCTGAGCCCGTGAGCCTGAGAACTTGGTGGCCCACGCAGCCCGCTGCCTTATCGAGGCTGTTTGGTGTTACTCGTTATCTTCTCTCGTGGGAGGGCTTTTCCTGCCTTGCCAGCTTCCACTCCCTCCACGCCTGCCTCCTGTCCTCCCGCTGCCCCCACAGCCACTGCCAAGGTCACTGATGACCTCCTAATTGCCAGATCTGGCGGGCACTTGGGGGTTCTTATCTCAGTCGCATTCTCTGTGGCATTTGAGGAGGCTGGCCCTGCCCGCCTGCCCACCCGCCTGCTTCCTTGGCTGCTCCTGGCTCCTGGCAGGGGCCGTCCCCTCTGCCCCTTGTGGAGTTCCCAGGGCTCTCGCTGCATGCTCTCCTGGGGTGCATGCTCCCATGGCTTCCTCTGCCACTGAAAGCCCCTGGGAGAGATTCTGGGTTCCTAGATGCCCAGCCTGCCCCACCCTGCAGCCAACCATGTGTGCTCAAGGAGTGAGACACCTGCTCAGTTACCCTGTGAGGTGGGTTCCATTTGCTCCACATTTTGCAGCTGAGTAAACTGAGGTTCTGTGAATTCAAATACTTGAATTCCCAAAGCCGTTTAGGAAGGAAGTGGTCAAACAGGGATGTAGACTCAGGCCTGTGGACCCCAGAGAACCCACCCATTTCCTGAGTCTGCCTCCTTCAGGGAGAAAGACTAGGGGACCCCATTGAACATGCACAGAAGATTCACAATCCTGTTGCTCAGGTCTCTGCTCTGTCTGTAGGACTTCATAGCTCCATTTTGCAGTTGAGAAGACAGAGGCTGGGTGAGTTAAATAATTTGCCCCAGGTGACATGACAGTCAGGATTTATTTTATTTTTCAGATTTTATTTATTTATTCATGAGAGACACAGAGAGAGAGGCAGAGACATAGGCAGAGGGAGAAGCAGGCTCCCTGTGAGGAGCCCAATATGGGACTCGATCCCAGGACCCTGGGATCGTGACCTGAGTCCGAGGCAGATGCTCAATCACTGAGCCACCCAGGTTCCCTGACGGTCGGGATTTAGAGCAGAATATTTGAGATTCTGGACACTGGGGCCAGGGGCTTGCCCGGATGTCCCAACTCTAATAACTGTGTCACCTTGGGTATGTTGCTTACCCTCTATGTGCCTCAGTCTCCTCAGAGTGTAAAACTGATTATTATCCTCTGGAAGGAAAAGGAACCATGGTCCAGAAGCCCCCAGGAACATCTATTCTGGCTTTGGTGGCCCACATCTGGCCCGATCACCAGCAAGGAATGGGTGCCGTTGCTACTGAGTGGCAGTCAGGCCCACCTCTGGGGAAGGAATTCAGGGCAGCTCATGGGGTGATAGGGTGCGAGCATGAGACCAGGGAGGATGGGACCACCCGGCTCGGTAGACGGGAGATGACGGGGGCAGGGTCCGTTATATTACTTTCTAATCTCTAATGGACTTGTTCTCTGGCTCGTTGAACCGCCTTACCCAGGGATGGTGGGCACGGCTGGTCTCTCCCCCTCTGAACCCCTGCCCCTGCCCACGAACCTACTCACGCAGGCACCACCTAGTTAGTGTTTGTGGAGTGATCAACAGCGCTCTTCTGGCATCTGGCTGTCAACCGTGCGCTCACCCACTCATTCATTCCTTCATAACTGGGAGCCCTTTCTTCAAATGAAATACTTGGCAGGAGCCAAATATGAGGGACACACTTGATGAAACAGCTTTGAGGCCCCCGCACAGCACACCCTTCCGTCTCCAGGTATGTGTGGGGATCCTGACAGAGTATTCCTTCCACGTGGGCTAGGCTATGCCATAGAATTCTTTTTTTTTTTTTTTTTTTAAGATTTTATTTATTTATTCATGCATGAGGAACACACACACACACACACACACACACACACACACACACACAGGCAGAGACATAGGCAGAGGGAGAAGCAGGATCCTGGCGGGAAGCCCGATGCGGGACTCGATCCCAGGACCCCAGGATCACAACCTGAGCCAAAGGCAGACGCTCAACTGCTGAGCCACCCAGGTGCCCCTACGCCATAGAATTCTTGGTGGCCCTTGCTGGCTCAGATCCCTTCTGCCTGATGGCAGCTAAGAGCACTGTGCCCGGAGGTGGCCACATGAGTTTGGCAGAGGAAGTGGGCTCCAGTGGGTGTCCGCTCAATCCCTGTTGGATGAAAAATGGAACGGGCTTTGCTCTTCCTTGGGCTGGGGGAAGAACACCCTCCAGGGAGCTGCAGCTTGGCTCTGACTCTGGTCTGCTTGCCCAGATGCTGACACTGAGGCTGCGGCTCCCAGGCCCTTCTGTCCCCTGATCTGGGTCCAGCCCCTTGTCTGAGGTGTCATGACGACGAAGAGGTCGGAGGAAATCGCTCCCAGCCTGGAAGTCATGGTGACGGGACCTGAGCGGCCCTGTCTGCATTTTATGTTCCATCACCTCCTTCTGAGGGCAGCGTTTCCTGACATTTATGGTCCTCTTTAGGGCCCTGGGAGGGCTCATCTGGAGTCAGCAAGTCTTGTGAGAGATGGGGATGCAGTTGAACCTGGCACGTCTGGGGGGCCAGTGGTGGAGAGGAGTCGCCTCCTGCCCAGAGCATGGCAGTGCCACCAGGCTTTCCTTGCAGGCACCACCTGGATATGAGTCAGGCCCTGCTTGGGGCTGGGGCCCTTCCTAGGCTTCTCAGCTGGGGGGTACGGGAGGTGCTGGGAGAGACTTGCTATGCTGGGGTATCCTCCCTTCAAGAGGGATGATCTGAGGATGGTCCTGGGTTTGCGGGCTCTATTGATGGGGTAGTGACAGATCATTCTTTCCTACCTGTTGGGTACGTGGATGTTTATGCTCTTTAACAAATGCACATATATATTTAATCCACACTTTGATATGGGAAATACAATTTCACAAATAAAATAATTGAAAAAGAGTTCTTTATTGCCCTCTAGAGAGTTAGGTAAAATGCTGAGAAGGGCAAGTTTGTGGCTCTAGCTCCTTTTAGCATGTCTTCCCCTCTCTTCTCTTTGGCAGATGCTGCTAATTTCCTTCCTAGTATTTATTCTCCATATCTTTTTTTCTAACAGAAAACTGATTTTACCCAGGTGGCAAAGTTTCCAACTCACAAACCACTTGTCTTTCCCCCCTTTACAGCTAGTGTTGACCAAGGAGATGTGGATGAAAGTTGTTGGGTGGGAAGGTATGCTCTTTAGTGCATCATCTCTCCTTTCTACCCCAACTTTCTTTTTTTTTAACCCTAATTCTTTCTGCTTCCTGCCTGGAATGAAGACTTGATGGCTGGAGCGCCAATGGCCATTTTGGAACACAGGCAACCTAGAGGGTAAAAGCTGCATGGAATGGGCAGAGCAGAAAGACGAAAGCTGAACCACTGAGGACTTTAAGAAGCTGCCCTATTGTTTCTGGACTTCTTTATATGAGAGAAAAATAAAAGTGTATCTTATTTAGGCTACTTATATATGTTTTCTATTTGTGGTAGATCAATGATGAAAATAGCTGTATCATACATGTCTTCCTATACTGACAGTCTTCACAAGGTGACCTTGTAGCTCTCCTACCAGAGATGGAGTTGGTTTCCTCCCCACTTGAATCTGAGCTGGCCTCATGACTTGCTCTGGCCAACAGCACATATAGAATTGACAGTAGAATTCTAGGCCTTGGTCTCAAGAAGTATTGCATGCTTCTGTTCACTTTCTTGAAACCCTGCCCAGCAGGTCTGCTGGACAATGAGAGACACATGGCTTGGTCCCCATCATTGTCCTAGCCGACCACCAGCCAACCTCAGACATGTGAGATGTGCCATCCTAGTCCAGCCAGCCCCCCACTGACCTGTCTCTCTGATTTGTGAACAACCCAGCCAAAATCAGCCTCCAGCCTGCTGAGACCAGAAGAACTTTCCAGCTAAGCGCAACCTAAATTACTGACCTGCTTAATGTTGAGCTAAATAAGTGGCTATTGTGGTTTTTTTTTTAAAAGATTATTTATTTATTTTAGAGAGAGAGAGAAAGAGAAAGAGAAAGAGAGAGAGCATGAGGGAGCAACATTGGGAGGAGCAGAGGGAGAGGGAGAAGCAGGCTCCCAGCTGAGCAGGGAGCCCCCTGTGGGGCTCAATCCCAGGACTCCGGGATCATGACCTGGCTTAACCAACTGAGCCACCCAGGTACCCCTGAGTGGTGGTGGTTTTAAGCCTGTACATTTTGGAATGGTTTAGCTAAATGGTGCACTCATATTTACAAACAGAACCATCACAGAGATTGTGAGATATTAAAAGGCAGCCGTATTCGCCACCTGGTCTCACCACCGAGCTTCCAGTTACATCTTCCCTCCACCTCTACTTTCCTTCTTTCCTGCCTTCCACCTATTCGTAAAATCCCAGATTCTTAGTGTCCAGATGGGGCGTCTCATTTAGTTTGATTTTCTGTTGGTCCCTAGGAGTTACTTGCACACATGAGTGTGCCACTTGGCATGTCACTGACATGTAGCGGCTTACTACAGGTCCAGACACACTAAGGAGGTGTTGGAAGTCGATCTACTTGCCCAAGAACCCGGCACCTAAGTGCCGGAAGGCACACCATTCAAAGTCTGGCCGAATCAAAGAGCCACTGGGATTAGTAGGATGAGCACGGGAGCCAGGGCTAGGCGATAGAGAGTGGCGAGGACTTCGGCGAGCCGTACGGGCCTCTCTATGGTGCACAGCTGCTACTCACCTGCAACAGATCGGTGCCTGGTAGGACTGTTAGATTTTGAACAACCTCCTGATTTTTAAATGTGGGCAACTGATTTGATTTTTATTTAATGTCACTGTGTTGGCCAAAGACAACATACATGAGGGTCAAATTCAGCTGTTAGGCCCCCAGTGTGTGACCTCTGATCTGGCATCATGCCCACCCCCACCCCCAATATAGGTGTCCCAGCGCTAGTTGCTCAGTGGTCCTGGCATCAGCCCTCCCCGGATGACAGGTTCTGGGCTGAACGGACACCAGCTCCTCTAGGGGGCCCCTGGTGGGCCTTACACTTCTCTGAGTCCTGCCTTGATTAGAAAATTCTTTCTCCAGAGCGGTCCCTGGCAGTCAGTGGCCTCTATCTCTCCTTACTACTTCCCTCTTGCCAAGAACGTTGCACTCCAGAGCATCTTACCTCTTCCTTCTGTTCCCCGAAGCTCCCCAGACCCAAAGCACCCAAAGTTGTAGAGTCAACTAGACCCAGGTTCAGACTCCGGCTCTGTGTCATCCTGAGATGCTGCTTAACCAGGTGTGAAGTGAGTGAAATGAAAAGTAGTCAGGACGGTGAGCTGACACAAATTGTGTGCCGGTACGGGGTCCGGCGCAGGGATGCGGAGGGCTGGGGGTTTGCTGGACAGACAGCAGCTGTCTGGGGAGGTTGAGGAGTGGGGTGTAGGGGGCATTCTTAGGTATCAGTCTCTGTCCACAGGCACCTTCCAGGTTAGGGAACCCTCTCCTTACCCCTAGCCTGTAGATATTTCCTTCCTTTCATAGGCACACGTGTGGATGTGTATTTGCTTATGCACGTGTGTGTGTGTGTGTGTGTGTGTGTGTCTGTGTGTGTGTCTGCATCTGCACGCATCTGGTGACAGCACAGCTCTGGCCACCTCTAGGTCTTATTGCTTTTAAGAGCTGCAGGACTGCTGTGGTTGAATTGCACATCTAGAAACTTCCTTCAGGGTGCTCCCCACTGTCCCATCTTGGGGTTCCTCTGTCTTTCCACTGGAGACTCCTCTCTTCTGAGCCTGGCCAGCGTCCGCAGAAGACCTGGTCCTATGGCTTCTCAGTCTGTTGGGGAAGACCTGGGACATGTGGGTTTCAATGCTGGCTCTGCTGACTTCCCCATTTGGACCTAGAACCACTCCATCTGCCTTCCTGACTCTGGGTTTTTTCGTCTCTACTAAAAGGGCAGTGAACTATGAAATAATGACTATCTTGTGGGGTCACTGTGGGGACACAGGGAAAGGGTGTGTGCAAATCACTTAGCATAGCACCTGACCCATCCTGGGGCTGCAGCTGGGGTCCCCTTCACCCTGGATCTCAGCAGGGGCTTGGGAAGGCCCCCCTATAGGCTGGGGGAGGGGAAGGATGTTTCTGAGGGGTAGGCTGCTTCTGGGAGCCTTCAAATCATTCTCCAGAGGCAGCTGCCTGTGCATAAGGCTGCAGCTGACGCTGAGCCAAACGCGGGGGGCTCTGAGCGAGCTCCAGAGACTCAGGCACCCACCCACTCTCTCACTCACACCCGCAGGGCACTTGGGGAGTGCTGGTAGAGGCCAGGGCTGTGCGTGCACACTCAGATGTATGCACATGTGTGTTCAAGAGTGTGGGCTAAACTGTTAGGTGACTTGCATAAGTTCATTCTGCTGGTTGGCGCCCATGCCAACCCTCAAAGCAGATAAGCCTCTCATTGGAGGCAGGGCAGCATGCCCCCTTCCTGGGCTTTCTTCTAGCATTCTCTGAGAGGCTTTACCCACCATGGGGGCACCAAGCAGAACAGGGGCTTGCTGTCCAGCAAGGCAATGGATCATCCTGTCCACCTGCCATGTTTCTGCTCTCAGAGAGTCAGTGATGGATGGGGGATGGTTGCCACAGGGGACCTGGATCTAGGAGGGCTGCCCTGGCCTCAGCCCTGCCACTGGCCTTGTAATGACCTGAGCCTCAGTTTCCCCAATCATCAAGTGGGGATGTTGACCCAGGCTGCTGACCTTACAGGGCTGCTGTTGGAAATGGGTCCTGGGCAAGGAATTACCTGTAAAGGATACTTCTTGGGATATGGAGATGGAAGAAATTCTCTGCTACCTTCCCCTGCCCTGGCTGAGCCAGATGTGACGTAGGGAGGTGGGGGGGAAGGAACTTCTCTCCTGGTCCTGAGGCTGGCGGGGAGCTGGATATGCAGCTGCTGGTGAAGGCCTCAGCCACACAGACCCTTTGCTGGGCAGACCCCAGGCTGGAAGCTGTCCCAGTGCTCAGGAGCTGTTCGCTCAAGCACAGGGGACATGAGGGGTGGGCCAAAGTCAGCTTCTGTTGCCCCATGTCAAGAGGGGCATCTGAGTCTCGGAGCAGTTAGGAGGCTCCCATGGCCTTGAGGAGGTGGTGAAGGGGGGTGAGGTGTGCCCTGAGCCCTGCCAACCCTGGGGGCATCACTTGCAAGCACAAAGCCTGGGCAGCACTTTAATCTTTATACTTGCCTTGGCCCACAGAAGGATCTCAGGAAGGTTATCTGAGCGCAGACTCACCAAATGCTAGGCAATTCAATATGTCCCACTGAGCGCTCTCTCCATGGTTCCCAGCTTGTGAGGGACACAATATTTACGAACTTGTTTGGCAGCTGAGTCATCATCCACAGTTCATTTATACCACAAAGGTGGCTCTGATCACTGCCAGGCCAGGTGGTCATACTCTCTGGAGCCTGTCCCCCCCACCAACCCCCAGCCCAGTGGCTCTGTGTGGCTGCAGCCCCCAGGCAGAGCACCCCTGCAGAGTGGTCTGTGGTTCATCCTTGCCTCAGCCCCAGTGGCCGGCTCAGAGCCTGATTTAGGCTGGAGCTTGCCGAGGGGTGGGGATGTCATGTTAAATGGATGGCAGACATGAGGGCAGGCATGGGGCTGCAGAGGTACCCCACCAGCCTCTGCGAAGCTGGCAGCCAAGCTTGAGAGCTGCTCATGACTGATTCAAGCTCAGGTGTGGGGGACTTACAATCGCCTTTGGTCCAATGGGACTGGAGCACACAGAGCAAAACTTCATGAACAAGAGGAGCCCGGGATGGGGAGCGGCAGACATCCCGAGTGCTGGTTATAAAACATCTAGGATGGTGGGACATCCCCAGAGCCCCTCAAGGCACCAGGAAGCCTCACCCAGAGCCTTTTCAACAGGAAGAGCAGGTCAGAGTGGAAGAGCTCCCGATGTAAGTTCAAGGCCTAACTCTGCTCCCTAAAGCCCAAAGGATCTTGGGCAAACCATTGACTCTCTCTGAGCCTTGGTTTCCCATCTATAAAATGGGTCCTATAGCAGTGCCTACCTCTTAGCTGGCTGAGGTGGTACAGAAAGGCAGCCCAAATGGCCTTCAGTGTATCGCAAGTGAATATTAGCATTTCTATCACTCATTCATTCATTCATTCATTCCCACAAGTATTAATCAGGCACAGACGCTGTGGTTGACTCTGGGATATAGCTCAAAACAAGGTCCTCAGTCCCTTGGGGCTTAAAGACTTTAGCACAAGGTACCTATGGCAATAGCCGCTCTGACGGTGATGTGAGTTCTGGGCATAAAGCTGATTTTTAAATTGCCGTGTGCTAATGATGAAAATCACAAAACCTGGGGCCCGGATGGGAGCTGGAATGGGAGCGGGCATCCTGCTCCTCAAATGCCTCCTACCAGCTGGCTGAGCAACAGGTTCCATGTGGGAAGCAGGAGGCAGGAGCCCCGTCTGTTGGGGCCAGCGGTCCCCTGAATGCAGAGTCAACCAATGTGGCCAGGGAATGGGGTGGGTGCATGCTGGTGGCGTCATTCTGGTTTTGAGGATAGAGATGCAACCATTTGCTGGAAAAGAAAGGGTGTAATCATGCAGATGTACAGCCTGGACTGGAAGCTTCCAGAATCGAGGCTGCTGAGGGTGTTGTGCCCACCTCCACTCCCTCCTGGGCCAGGGAGGGAGTCTCTATTTCCCTTTCTCTACTGTCTCTACTGTCTCTACTTCCCTTTCTCTTCATGGCCGTTATCCTCTCCCTCTGCGTACAGGAGCTCCAGTGGTACCTGCAGTGTTTGCTACCTTTGGTCCCAGAGCAACCAGCCCAGGCCTCAATTCAGATTGGTCCAGCCTTTCTTCCACAGGTTCTAGATCCTGCATCTGGGAGCCATTTGCCTTTGACCTCATTAAGCCCATTGGCAGGCAAGCTGAACCCCACCAGCCTAGCTCCCAGGGTGGTTAGGAGGCAAACCCAGGACAGGGCCCAAGGCCTAAGTTCAGCGCTCACCGCATTCTTTCCCCAAGAGCAGGAGACTGTTAAGTGTCTCCCTCTCTCAGCTAGGGTGGGTCTGCGTGGGCACACGGAGACACGGGAACCCACGGACAGGACACTGACCTTGTCCTAGGGAGCTTGGAGTCTCCCAGGAAAGGCCAAGGGTTCCCTGAAGGATGACAGCCTGGACACGAAGAAGCCAGAAGGTCTGGGCAGGGCTGCAGTCTGTGACTGGGAGGCCAGGCCAGTGAGGGGCCCCAGACTGCATGGAGTCCCTGCTCCGCAGGGCATCTGGTCAACGTGCCCAGGAACAAGGATCTGGGAAGCGCTGTTCAGCCTGCTGTTTTTAGAGAGGAAACAATGAGATGCCTTAGTGAGTGCTCCCTCCCTGCTGCCAGGGGAATGCCAGGAGCTCTTGGCTTTCATGCTCAGCTTTTCTGTCCCAACAGAGCAGCTTTCACAGACACCGCCCTCCCCCCCCCCCCACCCAGGAGGTCACATCTCCCCACAGCCCGTCATCAGAGACACACCCTGGATCAGAGTTTTCTCCAGGCACCACAGAGCAGAATGAGGCCTCAGGATGTCCTGCTTCCCCTCCTGGGCCGACAGTGACCCTCAGAGCTGTCCCCGCTTGTAAGAAGGGCATGTGGTTTCTGTCCTAACTACAAGAATTGCTGTCAGCTCAGGGAGACTCACAGGAAGGCATGGCACTAAGGCATGATGAGCTTCTCATGGTTTATCATTTTTTGGGTCACTTTGATCATGATTAGTACAAAGGCCTTTGTTATTACCTGGCAGTCAAAGCTTTTTCCCAAGCTTCTCTATACGACAAGAAAAACAAGTCAGTCAGAGTGACATTCATTCATTCATTCATTCACTCAAAAGATTTGTTGACCACCTACCATGTGTTGGGTACTGGGCTGGGTTCCAGAGACCACAGCCCCAAGGCTAGGGATAACCCTCCTTCCCTGGGCTCGCTACACAGGTCAGACAGTGTCCAGAAGTAGGTGGGTAGGTCTCTGGGTCTCTGGGGGCCCTTTAAAAGGCTGGCCATCCCGGAAAAAAATAGGACAACCAGAGGACAGAGGTGTCCACATTCCCTGATCCATCCAGTGAGAAGTAAAGAGGTGTCGTCCCCCTATCCCCCAGGCTGACTTGGCAACCGTAGTTCTGGGGGGAAATTTAGCCAGGGGTCAGCAGTGTGTGTATGTACTGGGGGGGGCATTTAGGTCGGGTAGGGTAACTCCTGAGCTTCTTGCCGTCTTGCCCACCATCCCTGCTGCCTCTTCAGCAAAGATGTGTGTGCTGCACACCTGCCCTCCCAGGTCTAGCTGGAGAACAAGGAGACACAGAGGAGAGAAGAGAAAGTCAAACTGATTTGCTAACAAATACCCTCCAGCTCAGCACTGATCACCTGCTGAGCGTGGAGGTAGGAGTTGCGGGAAGGAGGGGAGCTGGTTGTCTTTCTCCACAAAGAGATTTCTTTTTCTGTCTTTCCAAATACAAACCCAGGAAATTCATTTACTTTTTAAATTTTTTATGTACTTATTTTTTTTAAGTAGGCTCCATGCCCAGTGTGGGGCTCCAACTCATGGCCCTGAGATCAAGACCTGAGCTGAGAGATCAAGAGTCAGATGCTTAACCCACCAGGCTGCCCAGGAGCCCCACGGCAAATTCATTTAATCACTCATTCATTCCTCATGTTTTTGTTGAACGCCTCCGGGGGCCAGACCCTGGGGATTCAGCAGGGGACAAGATAGACCGAGTCCCTGCCTCCCTGGAATTCACATTTTGGTGTGTGGGTAGGGGTGGGGTTGGGAGAGATGAAAGCCAGATCAATCCATGCACAATGTCAGGTGGCACGAGGGCTAAGAAGAGAAAAGCAAGAGTGCCAGGCCCCGTGCCCCCGACAGAGGCCTTGGAGACCCTCTGACCGCCTCCACGGGCCTTGAAACACCCAGCTGGCTAACCCTGGCAGGGAAGTGGGTCCCTGTTCCTCCCAACTCCCTGCTACCTGGGTCTGACCCTCATCCTCCAGCTCCAACGTGTCTTCCTTCCTAAGACGCCTTCTGCTCTCCCCAGTCTCAGTATGAAGTCCGGGCAGCCTGTTGTTCCCCTGGAGGTCCGAGGCCGGCTCCCCGGGCCTCCCTGCTGGCCTCCTCCTTGCGGACATGGACCCTTGGTTCCAGTCACATCTGACCTTTCCCCAACTCACAAAACACCCTCGTGCCCCTATGCCATTTTGTACACGACTCCCTCCGCATGGACTGTCTTTCTTGTGCTTCTGTCCTTCTGGACCTGACGTCACTTCTCAGTCTCAGTTTCCCCGTGTGTAAAATGGGGATGGTGGGCTATTATGAAGATGACATGAGGCGCTGTGTGTGGAACACCTACATGGTTTACAGCCCACGGAAGGGGCTCCATTTACTCCAGTCTTCTCTCAACATCTCTCTGTGAGTGATAGGGAGCCATGGTGAGCTGAAGAGGGGGGGGGCATCGTCTGAACCGTGCAGGGAGAGGTGCTCAAGGGCTGGGGGGCTGGTTCAGGGAGGCAGTGAGCAAAGGCTGATGCAAGGGGGTCGCAGCAGGAGGGAGGTGCTGACCACAGGCCTCATGATCCTGACTGGGAGAGGATCCTAAGGGAGGAACAGAAAGACACCACCACCACCACAGCTTTCCATCTGGGGCACTGAGGCAGGGCTGGAGCGGTGGTGCTAGTGTGCTCTGCGGAGGAGGGGAGGCTGGTGGCCGGTTTGGAGGAGTGGGGTTGGGGGACATCCCAGTGGAGGTCTGGCGGGCAGCGGAGAAGTTGATTTGGGCCTTGGGAGAGAGGTCAGGGCTTCTCAGGAAGAGATAAGGTTAGGTTTGGGCATCATCGTGCCCTGGACCCCGGGCCCACCCTTCTTCTGATGGGGCTGGTTCCAAAGATGCCGGGAATGTGCAAGAGCATGAACTGGGTGGCCGGATCGGGCAAAGCCCAGGATGTGGGTGCTAAGGCCTTCACTCCACAAAGCGCAGCGCCAAGCACAGCCCCAGGCACGGGATGGATTCAGGGGATACAGGCTCAGGGTGCTCAGGGTCTGCAGGGGCGGGAGACATAAAAACACATAGTTTCCATAACAATACAGGCACCCAGAGACCCTGGGCCCCCCCGAGGGGGGCGGTCAGAGAGGGCTTTGTTGGAGGTGAGGCTTGAGTCAAATCTTACCACCCGTGCTGTTCTCTGGAACTTCGTACACCATTACTTACATAAGACTTTTTCTTTAGATTAATTCACTTAAAAACCAACACCAAAACCAACAAACCCTTCACTTTGAAAGGAAACCAGACCACTACCACACCCAGAAAACCTTATCATCTGCCATTTATAGGAGGGAACACAAGCAAAAATGACAATTTCTAGCTGGAGGTGGCTGTCTGTGGGATGGTTCTATTTTTTTTTTTTAAGATTTTGTTTTATTCATGAGAGATACATAGAGAGAGAGGCAGAGACACGGGCAGAGGGAGAAGCAGGCTCCCCTAGGGGAGCCTGATGCAGGACTCGATCCCAGAACCCTGGGATCACACCCTGAGCCGAAGGCAGATGCTCAACCACTGAGCCACCCAGCTGTCCCTGTGGGATGATTCTGAGCTTGAGGCCTCCCCTTTCTGTTGAAAAGAGAGATTAATGAAATGTTTGAAAGATGTTCAAGCTTGCTAGCTCCGAACCCCTTGACATAAGTAGCAGCTGTTGAGAAAGAATTGATTTTAAAAGGGAATAACTTTGTCCTGGTGGAGTTGGCGTTCTCTAACAGGCTCCAGCCCCACGTTGGGCCAGAACGTGTGAGCCGAAGTGTGCCGGGCCGTGTGTGAATGGATGTGTGAGTGTGGATGTGTGTCCTGGGGTGTAAATGTGCATGCATGTGACCGTGTGTGCCCATGAGAGTGTGCTGATGAGGGTGTTGGGAGGGCTGGGGCCCCATGAAGGGCATTACTGGCAGGGGCACAGGGCTGAGAAGCCACCTGGGTGTATTGAGGGGATGTGTCTCCCTCCAGTGATGCTGCAGTGATAGGTGCTGTGCGTTGTGGCTGTGGGGGAGGTGGGGAGCAGGCCTAGCCCTGAAACCCACCTCCCCGAGGAGGAAAACTTGCATTTTGCGGGAGGCTTTAGGAACTGAGCCTGGTTGGCTGATGTGTTGACTCAAGGTGGCGTCAGGTGCTGGAGGCTTAGGGGTGACTGGGTGATAGGCACTGAGGGGGGCACTTGATGGGATGAGCACTGGGTGTTATGCTATATGTTGGCAAATTGAACTCCAATAAAAAAATATGTAAAAATAAAATAAAATAAATATCTAACATAAAAAAAAAAAAAAAAGAAAGAAGGGGATGTGTAGAAAGGACATCCTCCTGCTTCCCCTTCCTCCAGAGGCCTTGTCCAGGCCCCTGAACCCAGCACATACTGCTTCTGGGAGGAAGTGCCAGGCTGGGGGAAGCAGGTCCCTCAACTATGTCCAAACTCCCCCAGGGGCTCTATGACTTGGAGCACAAGCATGTGTGCCTCCAAGTGTGTGCCGCTGGGAGTGTGAGTACCTGCCTGCGTGCCTCCACCCATGGGACCAGCTTTAACGGCTGACCCCCAGGGGAGGGGCAACTTTCCTGCTGGGGAAACTTTCCCACTCACCTGCCTCTCTCAGTCCCCCACTTATAGAGACTGCGTGACCTGCCCAAGGTCACGTGGTACAGATGCCATGGTTTTTTGCAGGAGGTTTATTTGAAAATTTCTGGAACTTGAGGAATTGGGGAGGGGGTGTCTTCTGCTTTGAGGCAGAAAGAACAAATAAAGTAGGAAAACTAACTTGACACAGGGCCATTCCATCTGATTGACAACTTCCCAGGACACAGGATGCTAGGGTTGGGAGCTGATGTGGGAGGCAAGGGTCTCCCAGGGGCGGGCTCCTTCCCTCGCCAGGCCTGAGGAGCACACAGGGTCAGGGTGAGTAGACCCACGGACACAGAGCAGCTTGGCCTCTGGTGCAAGCAGATTTGAGCAATTATAACTTCTAAGGGACAGGAGCCTAATTCCTCCT
This sequence comes from Vulpes vulpes, assembly GCF_048418805.1. Classification (NCBI taxonomy): domain Eukaryota; kingdom Metazoa; phylum Chordata; class Mammalia; order Carnivora; family Canidae; genus Vulpes; species Vulpes vulpes. The sequence goes on along the minus strand of NC_132784.1, from coordinate 9,807,794 downwards.
GGAGCTTTAGTCTCCACATCTATTAGATGAGGCCAAGGGAAAGTACCTGCCTCAGAGGTTCATGAGGATTGGATGAAATTAAGCCTGAGGTCAATTAGCACAGTGCCCGGCCTGAAGAAACAGAGAAGGTGAGACACCTGGCCAGGGTGGCACTGTCTCTGAGTGAGAGCTGGGTTTCACTGTCAGCTTGTCTAGACTGCCAGGCCCACCCCTCCCCTGGCCTTGCTGCTGCGGGCAGGGATTCATTTCCAAAGGCGCCCTGCAGAGTGTGTCCTGGACTTCACCTGGATCCCTCGGCCCCTGTGGCCATAGCAGAGGGTCCTGAGGAGGCTCCAAAGGAGGACACATGGCTCCAGAGTCCCAGGAACAGAATCCCTGGGGCTCTGACCAAGGCCAGGTGTCCCTTCCAGCCTTCAGAGAGGGTGACCCCACAAAGGTCAGTGGACAGAGAGCTTCTGTGGTGAAACCTTCTGATCAACCAGCCTTTCTCTGGTATCAGGGTCTGCCTCTGGGGAGAGAGGCCTCTTGGTGGCCATCAGATGCCCTAAGCAGTGGGGCTGGCAGCTCAGCAGGCCCTGACCACTGGCACCTGTTCACCACCAAGTCCTGCTGGCTCTCTCTCTGGCACATTCCACCTGTTGCATCATTCACAGTGTCTGGCCTACATCATGGGCCTGGCCCCCTACCTCTGTTGCCCAGGTGGCTTTTCTAAGGCCGGAGGCCAACGGTGGTCCCCACTGTCTGTAGGATGAAGTTCAGGCTCTGTGGCATTCCCCAAGGTCCCCGAGTCCCTCTGCACCCATTCCCTTGAACTACATACAGCCCCATCGGAGAGCTAGTTGGCACTTGCTAGTACCGCAGGATGCCCATACCTTTGTGCCTTTGCCAAGCTGTGGCTCCTGCCCGGGATGTGCTTCTCTCTGTCACTCCCTTACCTCTCGGGATATAGCCTCCCTGCCATCCCTGCTCTGTATTCTTTTCTGAAGCTCCCAGAGCCCCGCACTCAGCATACTTCAGGGCAGATGTTCAGGGGGTACCTGCTGCTCCCAGTCCCTGGCAGCTGCTTCCTTAGACACCAGGGCAGCCTCTGCTACCCAGGAGTGCCCCGTGGATGTGTGCAGCTCACAGACTGGCCCGGGGGGAGCAGGGCGTGGCATGCTGGTCCGGTGGGGCCCCGATGCCAGGCTCAGACCTGGCACAGGGAGCCCATTCATACCTGCTCTCGGCTCTGCGGCACTGAGCCAGGCCAACCTGGGAGCCCCTCTTCTGTCTGTTCTTGCACTAAGCCTTCCAATAATTCCCCACCCCCTCAGAAAACAGAAAGCTCTATTAAACAGAAAAGACAAAACAACCCAGTGGGGTACACACCCGCTGGAGCCGGGCCAGCCAAGGGAGTGTGCTGCAGAGGGCACGTCTGGCTTTGAACCTCCCGTCCACCTGTCTCGGGGCCATCCTGGCTGGGCTCACAGTGAGAGAGGAGGCTGTCCTCCAGCAGGTCTGCAGAGGGGAGGCCTAGGAGCTGCAGGCCTGTCCCACGCATCACCACCTCCAAAGCCAGGGCTCTATCTCCACCAAGTGGGCCTCACACTGGTCTTTGCCTTGGCTACCTGAATCTGGCTTCCCCTGGTGCCAGTCCAGGTGTGGCAAGAGAGGTCCTGGTCCCTCCCCCACATTCATCAGTCCTGTGCAGGGGGCCAGGCTTGGGGTGGAGGCGGAGAGGGGCCCTGCGAGTGGGCTGTCCTTTTTGTGCAACCTGAGGTGGAGGCACGGGTTCCCAGGGAGGCTTGCCAGGCCTTCCCTACTCCTGGGTTGGAGGGGTGGAGTGCTGATCAGAACCACTGAGATTACTATTTGATCTCTCATCCCTCTTCCTGGAACATTCTCCCCAGCTCCTCTGTGCTGTTGTTCCCTCTTGCTCATCATCCGGCACCTGCTCCAGTGGCCTCTCCCCAGGGAACCTCCCTTCTGGCTGGATTTGACACCTTCTTCACATGCTGCCAGAACAGAGACTGAAGCCTGGGCAGCAGGAGCCCACAGGCTCACTCCATTTGCTTAGTACCATTTCAGAAGCATTTGAATTAGTTAGCAATGTTTTATTTATTTATTTATTTATTTATTTATTTATTTATTTATTTATTTTGTATTTATTTATTTGAGAGAAAGAGAGAGAGACCAAGTGTGGGGTGGGGAGAGCAGAGGGAGGAGAAAATCCTCTAGCAGAGTGATTATTGAGTACAGAGCCTGATATGGGGCTCGATCTCACCACACTGAGATCATGACCTGAGCTGAAATCAAGAGTCAGACACTTGGGGCACCTGGGTGGCTTAGTGGTTGAGTGTCTGCCTTTGGCTCAGGTCATGATCCCGGAGTCCTGGGATCGAGTCCCACATCAGGCTCCCAGCATGAAGCCTGCTTCTCCCTCTGCCTATGTTTCTGCCTCTCTCTGTGTGTCTCTCATGAATAAAAAAATAAAATCTTAAAAAAAAATGAGTCGGACACTTAAATGACTGGGCCACGCAGGTGCCCCGTTAGCAACATTTTAAAGTTTATGGCTTTTCTTGAAAAGTTGGGCAATGGGGTAATGCGGGACCCACATTTTCAAGCACTACCCATGGTGATGGCTGAGGTACAGCTGTGCCCTTGCATAGGACGGAGTCTCACAATACCCATCTGGCTGCTGACAGGTTTATAGCACCTACTTGGACCCTGTTTGCATTTGAGTTTGCCACTTTAGATTCCAGAATATGAGTCCCTCCAGGGAAGGCCCTGGAGTCTCATTCATTGCTTTACTCAGTGTCAAGCACAAGCATAGCCCGAAGAGGTAGGGAGGTAGGAGGATGGGGGATGCGTGGAGAGGGAGGGACACCCAATAAATGTTTGCAAGATGTATGCAAGATGTATCTGAAGGAGGCATGCACAATAGCGGGGGGAATTGTTTTTAAGAGAAAGAGAGGGAAAAAAAAAAAAAAAAAGGGAGGCCAGGCTGAGGTTGTGAAGATGTGGCAGACAGGAGCATCTGGGGAGGAGAAGCAGCCCAGGGAAGAGCCTCAGAGGTGGAAGAGGGCATGGCACCTTAGGGGAGCTGGAGGTGGCAAAGCCTGGCTGGGGTCCAGGTGTCTGTGGGGCCACAGTCGTGGATGTGGTTGGAAAAACCTGAGCTGAATCTTGAAGGGCGAGTGGATATTTATGAGGAGCTAGATAAGCCTCAGGAGAAGATTCCAGGGGGAAGAGTCACAATGCACAGACACAGGGCGTGAGAGGAAGAGCGTCCCTTATGTCTGTGCACAGCAAGGAGTCCACTGTGGTGGGAGCGCAGCATGAGTGTTGGGGGGTGGGAGGCTGTTGATGAGAAGTGATGAACCGATGGAGAAGGTGAGCCAGGCCTGGGTAAGAGAGGTATTAGCCCAAGCCCAGCCGAGTTTGTTTCTCTCTCTCTCTCTCTTTTTTTTGAAAACAATGGGAGTAATGAAGTTTCTTTTGTGTGTGTTAGAAAGATTATTTTGGTAAACTGGTAGTTCTAGTTGTCAGTTTTAATACGTCTCAGAGACTGATTGACCAAGCTGACCAAAAATGATGTAAAAAAATTGATAGATGCAATTAACAAACTGAAATTTACATAGGCAGATAAAAGTTTGCAGAAACAGAGAATGCAAACGTTATCGAAGCATGAATGAAGCATTTACAAAAATTGTCCCTGTGCTGGGCCTCAAAGGAAGCCTCAATGTGGGCTTAAAAGAACCAACTTCATAAAACTATGTTCTCTGATAACCACGCAATAAAGTCATAAATCAGGGACTGAAGGATAACTGCAAACATTCTGAATGTCTGGAAACTATATAACATCCTAGTAAATTACACCCGGATTAAAGAGGAAATCACCAGGGGGAGTTATATAATACCTAGACTTGAATGACCATAAAAATTCTATATGGCCAAATTTTGAGACACAACTTAAAAAAAAAAAAAAAGACTCACAGGAAAATATACAACTTTAGATTATTTATCAGAAAACAAAAAAAATGAAACAAACATGCTAAAGATTCAGCTCAAGAAGTTGGAAAAGAGCAATAAAGCAAACAGAAGAAAGAAGGGGTAAATAATAAAATAACGAATTTGAGAAAATATAGTTTAAAAAAGAGTGCCAAATTCCAAAAGTTGCTTCTTCGAATAAATCAATATGACTGATTACAAAATAGAATAAATATGCAAATAGAATGTATAATAAAAATGAAAATAACTACAAAGGAATGGTATTCTGAGAATATGATAATAGTAAGAATAACCACATAATAATAAACTGATACAGCTAAGCAAAATGAACCAAGTCCTGGAAAACATAAAATGATGAACAGGCTCGAGAAGAAATAAAAAACTTGAATAGGTCAATAGTTATTTAAAAAATTGAGATGATAGTACAGTTCTTTTTCCAAATGTCTAGGTCCAGATAGTCTCATAGGTGAGTTGTTTTAAACTTGCTCTCTTACAAAATTTGTTCCAGAATTAGACAAAGAAGGAAAGATGCCAATTAATTTAATAAGGCTGGTTAGTATAATCTAGATTCTGAAATATGATAGGGACAGAACAGGAAATTATAGACTTATTTAACTCACGAGCATAGTGGACGTGAGGTTTGTTCTAGGAGTCTAAGGATAGCTTAACATCAGAACAGCTATCACGCAATTTTTCCCATTAATGAGCAAAAGGACAAAATCATACAATTATTTCAGTAGCGCTTAAGAAATTCTAGCAACTATTTTGGATTAAAAGCTTCCAAGAAAACCAAGAATAGAAGGGAATTTCCTTGCTGAAGTTTATATACCAAAAACCTACTATAAGAAAATAATTAATTGAGAAACTTTAGGTTCATTTTCATTAAGATTTATTTTTTAATTAATGAATTTAGTTTTTAAGTAATCTCTACACCCAACGTGGGGCTCGAACTCGTGACCTTAAGATCAAGTGTCATATGCTCTTCTGACCTAGTCAGGCAGGTGCCCCATTCTCACTAAAATTTAGAACAAGACAACTATGCTTAAACTGTCACTACTGGCTTTTTTTTTTAAATTTTTGTCTAAAAATAGTATTACAGGGATTGGCTAAAGCTGGAAGGCAAGGAAAATGTATATGAAGTGTAAGAATTGAAAAAGAAGAGAAAAGACTGTCATTTATGGAAATCCTATTAGCTGCATGGACGACCAAGTAAATCAACAGAAAAATAATGAGAAATGGTAAGCAAACTCGTGCCATGGCAAGATGAAACACTGACTTAAAAATATCAACAGCATTCCTTTATACCAGGGGCTGGCCAACTATCTATAAAGGGCTAAATAGTAAGGATTTTCGGCTTTGTAGGCCACAGATGGTTCCTATCCTACATTTTCCCCCCTTCCTTTCTTTTCTTAACAACCCTTTAAAAACATGAAAACAAGTGTTAGCTCCACGGGTCATATGAAAACAGGCCAGGGGCTGGATTTGAGCTGCAGGCCATAGCTTGCCACTCCCTGCTCTGTAACTGCAATACTGGCCAGAACATATAATCAAAACGGAGATACTATTCACAACATCATAGGACCTATGAACTATCTAGGAATTAATCTAACAGAAAGCAAACAAAGCTCTCTTGGAGAGAACAGGCTGTCTCCTGAAGGAAATTTTAAAAGATTTGAGAAGATAAAGAGATATTCTATATCCATAAATGAGATGAGTCAACATAGTAAGGATGTTAACAACCTCCACAGTAATCTGTAAATTGAAAAGCAAGCTTAATGAAAAATTTGGCTAGATCTCTCAGAGAAGTCAAGAAAAAATGAAGGTCCATGAATAATAAATCAATTTTGAAAAAGGAATAGCAAAATTGAATGTGTGGCAGACACTTGTTCTTGTCCCTCCTTATTCTTTCTACACTTTTTTCTTTTGTATAGAACTCCCCAGTTTTAGCCCAAACAAATGGATGCCTGGTTAGCTGCCATATCTCCCAGAATCCTTTGCAGTGAGCTGTGGCTTGTAACCAAGTTTAGGTCAATGAAATGTGAATAGACAGGTTGGCAACTTTGGGGCCATGTCTTTTAAAGGACATCTCTCTCTTCTTTTTGCATGCTAGAACAGTGAGCCACCTTCTCCCAGTGGATGAGTATCATGCAAGGGACTAGAGGAACAACAGAGTTGATGGAACCTGGAAATTTGGGTGACCATGTGAGTAGGAACTGCCTACCATCTCAGAAATTTCTACCAAAGAGAATTAACTTTCATTTTGCCAAAGCTCTTGATTTATGATCTCTGTTAAAACAGCCAAACCAATAATCCTAATTCATATAATGGGGTATTTGTTCAACCAGACAATAAGAATACTATAACTAGTATTAGTTATACTAGTTATACTATACTAGTATTAGTATAACTAGAATACTAATACATCTTAGTAATAAGATGGAGTCGTAGTAATAAGATGGAGTCCTGCTGGAGCAGGAACAGACACACACAAGATAATAGACCAGAAGAAGGGGCACAGAAATAGTCCCATGAATATACAGGGACAAGATAGATTGTTCAAGATAGCAACACAGGACAATAGGAAAGAACAGATTTTGGTAGATCATACTAGGACAACTGCCTATATGGAAAAAGATAAAATATATTCATACACTAAATCATATAGGAAGGTAGACTCAGATAAATTGAAGCTCTAAATGAGAATGATTAATGCATAAGGTTAATAGTAGAAGGTGTAGAGAATTTGTGTGTGTGTGACCTGGCATGGGAAAAGACCATTTTATTTTTTTACAGTTTTATACCTACACAAAAATGATGAAAATCCCTCAGTTCAGTATTATTATCTCATATCCAGCTTGTGTTCAAATGGCAAAGACTCCTAAGACAAGATCTAAAAAAATAGAAACTGTAAGGCAAAAAAAGACAATAATATAAATATTAAAGATTTCTGTTTAGTAAAGGACATTTAAAAAAGAAGTGACAGATTAGGAAAATCAACAAGGAATTCTATCTAGAGATGGACTATGTGAAAGGCCTGGTTTGCAAAGAAATGTCAATCAACTATGGTCACTAAATACACTATTTGGTTTAGCTGAGATTTTTGCTTTTAATAGCGAGTATTTCTTGATGAAGGGATCAAAGTACTTTGATTTAATAAACATTTCTTAGACAGGCAGCTGGTCCCCTCTTTGAGCAGCACTAATTAAGATTATTCAAAGAACTCCAAATCAATAGATAAAAATTGGAAACCCAATACAAAAATGGGTGATGGATATGAAAGGGCAATGCTCAGTAAAGGAATCCCAAATGAGTGAAACATGTGAAGAGATGCCCCAACTCACCAATAACCAGTGAAATACACATCAAAACCAGGAGTTACCATTTGTATCCATCAGAATGGCAAATGAAAAGGGTGGATGATGGATTCCAGGTGTTGGCAGGTGTGTGGGGAGCTGAAGACTCTGTAGATGCTGAGTGTAGGAGTCTGAACAGGTACAGCCAGTCTGGAAAAAATTATTTATTATAATTAAATATGCATATGCTCTTTGGCTCAGAGATCCCATTCCTGGGTATATGTCCCAGCAAAATTCTTCAAATGGGGGCGTGAATGAGGATATTCACAGTGGCATTGCCTATGGCAGCCAGAAGTCACTGGCAGCCTGGCTGTGCATTCCAAGGGAGTGGATCCATGAATGCAGTGGGCCACCAAGGAAGCAGAAGCACCCTTAGGAGTGATGAATGACATAGCCCAGGGAGGAGTCTCAAGTTGCATGCCAAGTGCAAAATCATGGAAAGAGGAGCTTGACCACATTATACCAGCATTCCTCACACTTTGGTCTCAGAACCAAATATTTAAAAATTATTGAAGATCCCAAGGAAATTTTATTTATGTGGGTTATAGCTCTGTATTTATCATAATCAGAAACTGAAAATTTTAAACCATTTATGAATTTATTTAAAAAGACAAACCCATTACATGTTAACATATTTTATTAAAAAGTTTCATTTTCCAAAATAAAAAATATAGTGAGAAATGGCATTGTTTAACATTTCATAAATCTCTTACATATCTGGCTTTATAAAAAAAACAGCTGAATTCTTATATCTGCTTATGGATTCATCCTGTTGTGATATAATACATCATGTAGATTCTAGAAAATTCCACCATACATTCATGAGAGAATGGGACGAAATAGGCAAATAATACCCTAGTATTATTTTTTTTTAAGATTTTATTTATTAATTCATGAGAGACATACAGAGAGAGAGGCAGAGACACAGGCAGAGGGAGAAGCAGGCTCCATGCAAGGAGCCTGACATGGGACTCGATCCTGGGTCTCCAGGATCCCACCCTGGGCTGCAGGCAGCGCTAAACCGCTGCGCCACCGGGGCTGCCCCCCTAGTATTATGATAATAGTTTTAACCTTGTGGATCCCTGAACCATACTTTGAGAACCCCTGTATTAAATGTTTATTGACAACACATAAAGAGACATAAAATTTCACTATACATTTTATCCTTCAGGTATGTCAAGGCTGTAGATCAAGTATATTGGGTCAGGACCTGTGGGGTACAAGATAGGAATGGGAGGGAGATGGGATAAAAGGGAAAGTAAAATACACAAAACAAAGCAAGAAAAAGTCTGTGTGTGCTTTACTGAGGATTATGATTAACTCAGGTCTCTGCACCTGAGGTACAAAAATGCTATAAAATAAAGTGTTATAAGAAGACAGTTCAATGTGGCTGCTAAGTGGAGCATGACTAGCCAGGGCTTTGTGGGAGGCAAGGAGGCGTGTGTGTGTGTGTGTGTGTGTGTGTGTGGCGGGGAGCAGGCACTAAAAATTGATTGGGGCAGAACTGTGAAATTCATCCAGTCTCAAATCCAAGATGGTGGGCCAAGAGTGAGTAGATGCATCCCTTATTGCTTCCCTTCCTGCTTTCCTGGACACCTTCCAAATCCTAGACAGGACTTGGATACCCTCAGACGGACCCAGGCCTCCTGGACTGAGGCTGGCCAGAATGGAGAGGTCTGTACTCCCACCTATGCCTCCCTATTGCAGTGTTATGGGCTTTACAGCAGGGCCAAGGAAAGATATTTTGGGTGACCCCAAAGGCCCTTCTGACATCTACGCTATGATATTATGGCCATTTGGTGGCCTTTGAGTGGGGGGCCCAGCTGGGTAAGGCTCAAGCAGGCAACGGGTACCTTATTGTCCTTCATGCCAGCAGTGCCCTGCCTGAGTTGACCATCCCACTTACCTCAAGGCAGGGCCTGTAGCTCTGCCCAGGCCCCTTGGAGATAGCTAGGGTCTTCCCACGCTCCCAGGTGCAGGTGGAATTGAATGGATGCCCTGCTCCAAGGCTCACCCCTACCACTGATCCCATTGTTGGCAGGCGAGTTCACTGGTGGCCCTGTCTTGCCCTGTCTTGCCAGCTGATCATCTTTAAGAAGGCAGGAGTCCATTAACCCTCTGTGTTCTACATCCTATCACCCTGCTCATCTTTTCCCCCTCTTTGCCTGATTCACCCCTACAGGTCTTTTGTCACTCTTTGCCCAGCTACCCCCTTTCCCTGATCTGGGACTCCTCCTCCGGTGGCTGGCACCCAGTTGTCCCCTGGCTGCATTGTAAGAAATTGAAAGCAGAAAAATTCTTCCATTCATTCCTGTGTCCCCAGGGTCCAGCGCTCAGGGGGGCTTGGTGTTTGAGGAATGAATCAGAATCGTGCAGGAGTGCTGTCTCTAAGGGACGGGGCAGATCTGAATAGGAAGAGCGAAGGCTACTTCCTGCCATGTGCCCTGTTCCACCACAGCCAGGCGGCTCTGCCTGTGATGGTCAGACCCTTCCTGCCTACACCCCTTTGAAAAAGTATGAAGCATTTCAAACAGGCAGAAAAGTGGTGAATAATATAATTAATTAATGTAATTAATGCTCATGAATCCCAAGCTTGTATTCAGCTGGGATGTACAGGTTGTTACAATACTAAGCTACATTCATACAGGCTGGTACCTAGCTGCTGTCCTGAGCCCCTGGATTTCCATGCCCTCCAAAATGAGGACCTCCTAGACCTCTCTGCCACCTGGTAATTAAAGGGTTAATGCCTGGCTCAGCCCATGGGTGGCACACCTGAGTGCCACTATCTTAGGATTTGTTACATATTTGAAATATCCCCCTACAGGACCCATTCTCAGCTTTGTCAGAGCAGAGCATATTTTTATATTTATTCCAGGTTTTCTTTAAAGAAATAAAACAACTGGGAACATTGAAGCTCCCTATGGACCCCTTCCCACTCCATTTCCACCATAACGAATTTGTTGTTCATTCCCTTGCATGTGGTTATGTTTTTGCTACATAGGTAAGTATCCATAAACGAGATATTGTACCGTTTTTGCATAATTTGAAACTTTATATAAATGCTACCAAGCTGTACATATCCTTCTGCAACTTGCTTTTATGCTCAATATTGTTTTGAGATGGTCCATGTTGATACACGTAGCTTCAATTCATTCCTTCTCACTGCTGAAATGTATTCCGTTGTATGAATATATCACGATTTTCAAAATCTACTTTGATGAAGATTTAGATTGTTTCCAATTGTTTGTTTTTTGCAAGCAGTGATACAATAAACATTCTTGTGCATATCTTTTGGTGCACACATGCATGCATTTCTGTTGGATGTGTTTCCAGTTATCTGTGGCTGCATAACAAACTGTCCCCAAACTTAGTGGCTTAAAATAACCACCATTTTATATCTCCCAAGGCTGTATGTCAGGAGTTTGTGGCAGGGCTCAGGGGGGAGCTGCTTTTGCTTCACGGGGCATTGACTGTGGTCACTCAGTGGGGTCACTCAATGGAGTTACTCTGAGTTGGTCTGGAGGTTTGGCTGGAAGACTAAGCTCAGTGGGACCGTTGACTAGAGCACTTACCTTTGGTCTTGGGGCACTTATATGGTGGCTCAGAGATCCAGAGGTAAGCATCCCAGCAAGCAAGGCAGAAGCCATGAAGCTTTTTACATTACCTAACATCACTTCCACTGAACTCATTGACTGAAGCAGTCATATACCCATCCAGATTTCAGGAGAAGGAACATAGAGCCCACCTCTGGATAAGAGGAATATCAAGTAACTTGCATTCTTAAAAACCACCTCACTTGCCTACTCAGGAGCACAGTGGCTGCATTGTAAGACACGGGCATCTTTGACTGTACCAGGTATTGCAAATTCCTCTCCTAAGTGGAGGTACAGGCAAGGTGTGAGGGTTTCTGGCTCTCTATATCCTCACCAACACCTACTATTGTCAGATTTTTCCCTTTTTTATTTTTTGAGAAACAGTGATTTACTATGGCTTTAATTTATTTGATCTTAATCATAATATATCACGACTAGTAATGAAATTGAATATCTTCTCGCATGTTTATTGGCTGTTTAGGTTTTCTTTTCTCCAAATTGCCTGTTCATACCTCTTGCACATTTCCCTATTGGGCTGTCCATCTTCTCCCAATTTATTTGTAAGAGTTTATTATATATATTACTTAGATACCAATCCTTTGTCAGATATATACATTATAAATATCTTCTCTTAGTTTGTGGCTTATCTGCTCACTTTTAAAAATATCTTTGATTTTGATGTTATGAAATTTATCATTCTTTTTCTTTGTGGCTTGTGCTTTTGGTGTCTTAACAAGTGCTTTCCTGTTTCCTTAGTTAATCCAGTATCACCTGATATTAAGCCTTCATGTGCTTGATTTCTCCAGACTGGCCCAATTCTGACTGTTCTTCCCCTGACCCTGGTCTGGCCTCCACATCTTCACTCCTACTTCATCTCCACTTGGAATGCCTCTCTGCTAAGCCGCCCATGCAATTCTATTACTTCTCACAGCCTGCACTGATCTCTGTCCTTTCAAGCATGTTTCCAGAGATTTCTTCTCCTTCTCCCTACCCTTCTTTCTTCCTCTCTTCTTTTCTGGACACCCAGACCCACTGGTACCTGTTTTAGCTTCTCTTTATTCCCTGCAGCTCCATGGAAGTCTGGATTTACAGGGCTAGATTTTTAGAGCTGGGGTTTCCTTCTCAGCACTGTGCCTGCACCCAGGAAAACTGGTTCTTAAGTTTGCCCAGGGGTTATGGCCTGGAGTGTCATCAACAGAAATACCAAACTTTTGGGCAGCCCCAGTGGCTCAGTGGTTTAGCGCCACCTTCAGCCCAGGGTCTGATCCTGGAGACCTGGGATTGAGTCCCGTGTCAGGCTCCCTGCATGGAGCCTGCTTCTCCCTCTGCCTGTGTCTCTGCTTCTCTCTCTCTCTCTCTCTCTCTCTCTGTGTCTCTCATGAATAAATAAATAAAATCTTTTAAAAAAAGAAATATCAAACTTTTAACAATGTTCACAAAACATAGTATTAAAACAATTAAACTTTTTTACAACGCAGTATTAAAATAATAGCATAATTTATTACCTAAACACCCTAAAGCACATAAAACAAAAAAGGAACACAATTTGAGGCAAGAATTACAGAAATAAAAACTCCTAATTACAAGCAGTCCATTTGTCACTGAACTCTGCCGTGATTAACTGAGGCTTGGCATTTCTTCTGATTTTGAGGAGTGATCCTCCTTGGAGTTTTTAGGGCTGGTGTACAGTCATTTTTTCACAGCTTCTCATGGTGGGGGCAGCTCTGGGCATCTCTGGCCATGCTAGGAGCACATAGTTTCCAACAGATACACTTTTGTGCACCTATAGGATCCTCAACCCTGGCCCTTTTTCTTGGGTGCTGGGCCTCACATGGAGTCTCTCTCTTTCCTAAAAGCAGTGCAAAGCCCCTGTCATCTCTAAGAGAAGATGGTAGCAGCAGAAGATGATGGGAGCATGCTGACCTCCCCTCTGAGGGTGGGAGTCAGAGTGAGGGATGGGGTAGCCGTCACTGGGCAGGAATGTGGGGGGGCTGGAAACAGAGGGATTTGTCAGGAGTTGATGGAATTGCCAGTGTCAGAGAGATGCAGACTCTGGTGCTGGGCAGGAAGGGCAAGGGGAGAAAAGTGAGGATGAAGGGGGCTCAGCTGGCCCAGGGGAAGAACTTGAGGGGAGTTGGGTGGGCTGTCGCTATAAAGAAAGCCTGTCTTCCCCATGGTCAGCCCAGGAGTGCAGGAGGCTAAGGATGAGGAGGATAGGGGCCAGGCAAGGACAAGTTTGGTGTTGACTTGTCCTCAGGGTAGGACTGGTCTAGCAAGGCATTACGAACACAAATGGTAGCCAGACCACCTGGGCTTGATGGTCTTGACATTTTGTTCCTTAGCTGTCTCACCTATAAAATGGTGGAAGGATAATATGGCATACTTTCTAGGGTTTTAGGAAAAATCAAAACTCATTTTATTTGTAGAAAGATTAGAGCAATGACCAGCATAGGCACAATTTCACTGGGCTCCCCCTCTCCCACTTTAAAACAAGTACTAATTACTCCTGAGAGGTAGATGGTGCAGGTAATGCTCCCTATTTGAAAAATGGGGGAACTGAGCTCCAGGGTGTGGAGGTGTTCTTCAGAAAGAGCCAGAAACCCTGTTCAGGGTTTTCCCAGGAGGCAGGGTGGAAAGGCATTTTTTAAAAATTTCTTTTTATTGGAGTTCAATTTGCCAACATATAGCATAACACCCAGTGCTCATCCCATCAAGTGCCCCCCTCAGAAACTCCCCATCATGGATAAGCTTCCATGTGACCCCTGCTGTGATAACAGTGTGACATCCTGTCTTCTGCCAGCGGAAAATCTGAGAGTAGAGGGAGAGTTGCTATCCAGTTTGCTTGCTGCAAGACTGGCCCCACCAGGAGTGTGGAGACTCTGCTGCTTATGAGGGAGTGGTGTGGCTGACCTAGAGAGGGCAACATTCCCTGGAGCCTGGCAAGGGACATTCCCACATCCTCCCAGCTCAGGGGCTGCCCTCAGCATCCCCTTCCGAGCACTGCTCAGACCACAGGGTGCCCAGATTGCAGAAAGGCCTCTCCCATGGGATTTAAAGTTTAAAAGTAGGTTGGCTGAGGTCAATGCTTATCCTGAAGGAATGAACTAGGATTTGTGGGATTTCAGCAACAGCAGGGAGGCCTGAAAAGTAGGGGTGCGGCTGAGACCTGATTTCCAGGCACTGATTAACATCATCCTAACTCCTGGCTCCTGCCCTTTGGGCTGATGCTGGGAACAAATCAGTGATTAGCTTTAGGCATCAGCCCATCATTTGCAGTCATCCAAGCTCACTGGGTCACCCATTTATTTTTTCTTCATTCTGCAGGCATGCATTCATGCATCCATGCACCCACCCACTCATCCCTCCATCCATCCAGCCATCATCCCACCAGCCATCATCCATCCACTCATCCACTCATCTGCCCAATCTGCTATTCACTTTGCACTCATCAACGGGCAACGAGGTCCAAGCTTTAGGAGCCAGCAGGCTGGGGTTGGATCCCAGACCTAACATTTACAGGTCGGCTGCTCTCGTGCAGGTCACCTCACCTCTCTGTGCCTTGTTTTCCTCAATTGTACAATGGGAATGACAGTACTACCTACTTCATAGGACCTTTTTAGAGGCTTAAGTGAGACACACCCTTGTTGGAGCGCTCAGCACGCACACAGTGTTTTATGTATTAGCTTATTCCTTTGTTCTTCCATTCACTCTTTTATTCAGTTTCTCCATTCACGCTGTTTACTCATTCATTTATTTATAGTTACTGCCCTAGTTCACGGAAAAGAACTTGATTTTCTTCTTGGTTCTTTTTATACCCTTCTAGCTCTAGCTTTTGGTCTGGGGATTGGGGCTTTTCCTTCTTTCTTTCTTTCTAGATTTTATTTATTCATTTGAGAGAGAGAAAGAGAGAGCAAGAGTGGGGGGAGGGGCAGAGGCAGAGGGAGAAGCAGGCTCCCCGCTGAGCAGGGAGCCTGATGTGGGGCTTGTTCCCAGGAACCAGGATCATGACCTGAGCCAAAGTCAGATGCTTACCCAACTGAGACACCCAGGAACCCCAGGCCTGAGGCTTTTCTTAAAGAGCAATGCTCCAAGCTAATCCCAGAGGCCAGATTTTTAAGAAGGACCAGAAGAGAGGAGGACAAATTTCTAGAACCAGCAAATTCCCAGAACCCTGCCCACCAGCCTCAGTTGTTGATCAACTTGAGGCTGCTCTTGGGTTCCTGGGTCTCCTTTACCCAGCTTCATTCAATCCCTTCCAGTGGGCAGAGATCCAAAGGTGAGAAGGACAAGAGAGGGATTGCCAGCCCCTTTCCTATGCTAGGTTTTTTGCAGACCTTCTCTGATTTAATCTTTCTTACAGCCTTTTAAGGTTTAGGGTTACTCCCATTTCCCAATTAGAAAACTGAGATTCAGAGAGGTGAAATGACTTGCCACAGGTACCAGAGCAGGTAGGGGGCAAAGGTGGGATTCTACTAGGTCCCAAATCTCAACACCTTCCCTCCAACTCCAACAGCCATCAGTTTGTCACTGGTTCAGAGGGCTGCTCAGAGTTGGGTTTCTTGCCTCTGGGTCCCTCACCCTCACCCTGACAACTGTCTCAGCTCTCCCTCTGAGCTCAGTCTGCATACCCTCCTGACCCCTGTTGAAGTCCCAGGAGCTGATGGAGATCTGCAACAGTTTCAACTGGGGCCGGGTAGGGTGGCATGCGGAGGGTGTTTGACTCTGGGTTCTCCTGGGAGAACAAGACCGCTGTGGTTCTCACCATGGTGGCAAGGGTGGCCAGCCAGGCTGGGAAGCCAACAGGAGCAGGTCTGGAGAGGCTGTTCCCCTGCTTTCCCTCCTCGCTCTCAGCCCTCTGATAGGCCAGGTTGCAAGGGCCTGGCCCGAGAGAACCAAGACACAGTCTTCTGATCACTGTTGCAAAAACAGGTACAGAGTCTGTCCTTGTCCTTGCCAGGCCGGAACCTGGCCTGAGGCCCAGGCAGATGTAGGCCCCTGGGAGCTTGCAAGTCATGTCCCTCTCATGGCCCTCCACCTGGAGTGGCATTCCTATATCAACTCAATTCAATTCCATCCAGTCTACACAGACTTCTGGAGCCAGTCATTCCTGTACTTGCAAGACAGTACTTGCCTCCATGGGATGAACTTCATCCTCCTGCCCATACAAGACCCTAATGTATCCACTGGATAGCCAAGAGAACAGAGCTCTCCAAGGGGACAGCCATCAGGGTGGGGTGCAGGGAGCACTGGGCCAGGAGTCAGGTTGAGATGGGATTTGCCTCATGCTAGCGCCCGCACATGAGATGCTATGCTAGGGGCCGTGGTGGCTCCCGGCCAGAAGATGAGCATGACGTCATCGAGAACTTCATGGCAACAACTGAACTACCAGGCTCTTCAGACTAGACTACGTGTGCAAGTCCGTTGGCCTTCTCACACGGTCTGGTTCAATCTGACAAAAACACATGTGCCAATATCCCCAAATATCCATCATTAGAACATCAGGTAAATAAATAGTGGTATAGTCACACAATGAAATACTACAAAGCAGCAAAAAAGAACAAAGTTCTCATTCTGTGTAACAACGTGAGTGCCCCTCACAGCCATCATGATGAACCACGGCAGCCAGGTACATGGACACACTGTCTGATTTTACCTACGTCGTGTTTAAGAACAGACAACCTGGAATATGGGAAGAGCTGGCTATCTACTTCTTGATCTGGGTGCTAGCGCCATGAAGGCATTCATGTGAAGAAAATGCAAATGTGCACTTGATGTATATTTGTTATCTTAATAAAAGAAGTAAAAGCAGAAGTGCTTGGATAGCTCAGTCAGTTGAGCATCTGCCTTCAGCTCAGGCCATGATCCCAGGGTCCTGGGATCGAGCCCCGCATTGGGCTCCCGGCTCAGTGGAAAGCCGGCTTTTCTCTCTTTCTGCTGCTCTCCCTGCTTGTGCTCTCTGTCTCTCTCTGACAAATAAGTAAATAAAATCCTTTTAAAAAGAGTAAAACCAACCAAACAAAACCCCAATCTTGATCTCGTGAAGACTAGTAGCAGACATTTGTTGCGCTTTGGTTTATCAGTTTCCGTATTCTGATTGCAACACCCCAAATTCCTTCAGGAAATACCTACCCTCCATCAGTGGACACCATCTCAATGTGGGCACATGGCTATGGTGGCCAACTAGACACTCCCTCTTGGAATGTACATTTTGGTCAGAGTAAGGAGAAAGTCCTGGAATGGTAAGAATTCTCCAACTCCAGAATTCTCTGACTGTCTGTTGGCTGACCTTGCTCTTGGACATCCATGGAGGCTGCAGTCTGATCTGTTAGACAATGGGCTTCCCATCCTATGGAGCCCACAGCCTTCCAACCAATTCCATTTGACTTGGGTCAGTCAGTTTTGGGGAACTGGCCCCAGTGGTACTTGTACCAGTTTTACCTTGGAGGGGGCCTTGGAGGGGGGGCATGGGCTAGGGATGGGGGAGCCTAGGCTTGACTCCTTAGCCTTTGGGACACTATTTTTTGAAGGAAGAAATCAGGGTCATTCTGAGATGCCCATCTAAGATCCTGCCTAACCTTCCATGGACCATGGCTTGAAAGTGAAGAAGAAATCTTTGTTTTTTCACATTTCTTAGATTGGCAGATTGTTTGTTACTGAGGTGTAACCTGGCCTGACTCTGCTGACAGCCACCATTTAGTATCTCAGCCCAAACCTCTCTTCTCGGCTTCAGGAAGACACACCCCATGCCAACAGGACCTGTCCATTTTGAGGCCCTACTGCTCATACCTTCTGTCCCTGCTCACAGCACTGTTCACTGACTGTGTTGTTCATCTAGATGAGGGAGGACATTCCCATCCTCACTTTCAGTCCAGGAACCTCCCATCATCCTTGGCACCTCCCTTAGGCTCTCCCTAATGCTGGTGATGGTGTTCCTGGGCACTAGCAAGCCCTCTGGCCACGTCTCCCATCCTCACCCTCCTGCCTCCATCTCACACATGTCTCTTGAGGACTGTGGCTACTTCTCTCAGCCTAGCACTCTGCTCTCCCCTCTCTCTTCCCCTTGGCCACAGTGGGCTTTGTAAAGTCAAATTGGATTGAGTCACCTGCCTAAATCCTTTTAGTTGGCGCCTTTTGCCCTAACCTTCCAGGACCTTCACCAGGTTGTGCAGGCATCTCCAGCCTCCCTTGACCACATGGGTCCTATTTTGGTGCCATCTCCTGGTCCAGGAGCCCCTGCATTAATGGTGTCTTTTATTTTTGGTGTTCTGTTGCTTTAACATCTGGAGCATGGCTGACCCTGGAGGGACTGCCCCTCTAATTCCTGGTAGGAAGCTCACTGGTGGGGCACCTGGGAAGCTCAGTGGTTGATGTCCAACTCTTGATTTTAGCTCAGGTCACGATCTCAGAGTCATGAGATCAAGTCCTGCATTGGGCTCATACTCCACACAGAGTATACTTTGGCCCTTTCCCTTTGCTCCTCTTCTTTTTCTCTCTTTCTCTTAAATAAATAAATAAATAAATAAATAAATAAATAAATAAATAAATAAAATTATTAAAGCAAAAGGAGAACAAAGAAAAGACACCTGCAAGTAGCCTTTTCAAATACAAGCCAACCAATCCAGAGCCCACACTCCACCTATCCCTCCATGGGCTCTCATGCTCCACTCTGGGCCACATCCTTCCTGCTCTGATCCCCCAGGGCCAGGTACCAGGCAACCAGGGGCAGCCTCTGTGCCCCCAGAGCCCACTGACATGATGCGGGGCAGCTAATCCTAAGCCTGCCCACAGCTGCCTCACCTTTCTGGGGAAATCACAATAAAGGCCCTGGCCCACATTTTCCTCTGTACCCTCTGCCTCCTGACCAGCTTCAGTGCTTCCTCATGGGACCCCTTGTGACCTGGGCACCCCCGTCTCTTGGGATCTGTGTGGATAACAAGTTCTCTTTCAGTGGCAGCTGCTTCCTCAGCTGTGGCTCTACTACATCTAACCAATGACAAAATGTGTAGCAAGCAGCATCTTGCCCCTCTGTGCCTGGCCAACTCCCTCACTTCCCGTTAGGTGTCCTGTCTGTGGCACCTCATCCCTATGTGCTGAAACCTCCTAAACACATCGCTTCACCCTTTACTGTAACTGATGGCTTCAAAGCTCCGTCTCCTTTGGAAGGGTCTAATCTCCTATGCAACAGTAACTATCACTTTCCTCTGGCTGATTGTATTCCTGGCACATACTGAGTACCCAACAAATATTAGTTGTTGAATGACTGGAGGTACCAGTGGGTGTTGATCATAGCCACCCCATAGAGCCTGGCCAAGAGAAGGCAGGAATAAGAATAAAGATGTTATTTAGAGTCGTGTTACTCTCTGAGGTGGAAAGATTGGGTCTGTTTCCCCTCCCCTTGGATATGAGCTACCTTTTGACCAACAGAATGTACTGGAAGTGACACTGTACCTCCCAATCCCAGCCCCAGTCCGGTCCTTATGAGATCTGCAATGTCTTCTTTTGCATCTTGGAACATTCTTCCTTGGAACCCAGGAGCCAAAGGGGGGCATCCCACTTGTAGGAGAGCAGATGCCCCCAGGTGGATGATCCCAGCTGAGTTCCCAGCTGGCAGTCAGCATGGACTGCCCTTCATGGGGGTGAGGCCATTCGGAACTTTCCAGCTCAGCCACAGGCCAGCTGAAGCAGCTGAATGAGCCTCCGTTGATGCTGCGTGGAGGAGACCTTCTTCTCAAACCCTGCCAAATCATGGCACAGGGAATGGCGGCTGTTTTAATTGCTCAGCTTTGGTGGGGGTGGGGGGAGGGTTGGGCAGCGAGAGACAACGAGACATCCTGCTGCATGCAAGGCCATGGTCTTGCATTATTTATGAAGCTCACAAACACCCTGCTATGAGGACACGATCACCCTGCTACAGATGAGGACCAGGGATTAAATAACTTGCCTAATATCACCAACGTTGGAGAAAGTGACAGAGCAGGCCTTTGTCCGCCTCCAAACCCGCCCTCCTCGCATCCATCCCCCTGCCCTCTCCATCTGGGAGAGAAGTGACTCGAGACCTAGTGCATGGGCCTAGGGGTGGGGTTGGGGCTGGGACCCAAGAGCCACCGTGGTGGGAAGCGGAGGGGGAGAGGGTGTTTGGGGGAGACACCCCGTGACCGGCCAGCCCAAAGCGGCCCCAACCCTGGATGGGCATGAATGCTTGGCTGTGGGCCTGGGGGTGAAATCACATTTCCCCCCACCAGGCCATTGCTCGGTCGCAGTGTGCCCCTGGCCTCACACCGCCTCGCTCCCCTTGGCTTTGCCTGGGAACAGACGCTGTCAGCGGCAAGAGAACACCCTGAGGCTCGGCCACGCTTGTCGGGAGGCATTAGCGTGGGGCTTTGAAGTGGGGACCTCCCGGCCTTGCTCAGATGCTCTTTGCCGGGCTTTCTAAGGGCCCGTGGGGGTGGGGGCCGCCCCGGGCCAGCGTGGGCACTCGCAGCTCGGCTGGTCTCCTCGCTGGCACTTGGCTGCCCCAGGCCCCTTCCTCCCGGCGGGGGCTTGGGGGGCTTGGAGGGCTCCGCGCTGCATCGGCCAGCGCAGGCCGCCGGCCAGGCCTCTCGGGCGCCCCGGGCTCGGATTAAAGCAGCAGCGGTAGGTGCCGACCTCCGGATGCCACCGCACCCAGGACGCCTGCCCGCATCCTCCGTCACCTCGGGATTACTACCCGCAGGAACTCCTCTGCAGGCCCGCATCTGTTTTCATCCTGCCTTCCTCTTTTTTTCTCGTTCTTTCCTTTTTTTTTTTTTTTTTTTTTTTTTTAAGGATTTTATTTATTTATTCATGAGAGACACAGAGAGAGAGGCAGAGACACGGGCAGAGGGACAAGCAGGCTCCCTGCGGGCAGCCCGATGTGGGACTTGATCCCAGGACCCCGGGATCATGACCTGAGCTGAAGGCAGATGCTCAACCGTTGAGCCACCGAGGTGCCCCTCTTTCCTTTTCTCTGGTCTTAATCCTTTTCTTTTTTGCCTTCCCTTCCTCCTTTCCTTCCTTCCTGCCCCTCTCTTGCTGTTTCAGTTTTTTTCAAAGCAATTTCACACGTACACGTAGCTTAGAATCAACCAGTTTTATGACGCTTGTCACCCCAAACAGCAATCCTATACCCTCTTCTCTCATTTCCTCTTTCCCAGGAGGTCTATTTTAACATTGAAACTTGTGATTTTGTCTCTTACCTCTCTGTCTCTAAAATGCCGTGTGTGTAGGGCCAGCTCTGGGTTTCTCCATGTAACCATCACCTATTCACTTCCTGCCAGGCGAGATGAGACTTTAGTTCTTTTTTTTTTTTCCTTGCCAAGCACTCGCACTTTCCCTCACATGCACACATTCCACCACCACCCCCTGTCCTCAAAAATACAGTTATTGTGTTGTTTTGCTTAGGTATCATTTTTCTAAATCAAGTTACAACTGTGAACACTAGTTAGACAGGAGCTAGGCAGGACATTATGAATATTTTCCCTTTACTGAGCGACTTATTGTTTCAATAAATCTCTCTGTCTCACTTTCTCTGCTCACTGTTTGTAGAGTACCTGTCACGAATTGTACTCCAAACTTTGCCAGTCATCTAAGTCTTGTCCTAAGATGTTCATTTACACGGGACATCTGTCACTGTTCATCGGCACGAAGTCCCTCCCAGAGCCCTTGACTATTCCAGGCTGGCCTGGCTGCTCTTGGTAGGGACGTGGCTGCCATCCCTATGGCTTCCTTCCATCGTCATCCCGGGGAGCCCCTCCATCCCTCTCCTTTTGATTCTTGAGTCCTATGTCTTCCTTTTTCTCAGTTTACTCCTTCTTTGTAGTTGGAGCACAGTTTCCAGTAGCTTCCCAAGAAAGCATGTGTGGCTTTCGAAACCCTGCCTGGCTGAAAATGCTGTAGCCCTTGATGCCTGCTTTGCTGGGGTATGACATTCTAGGTTGGAAATAATTTTCCCTTGGACTTCTGAAGATTTTATTCTTTTGTGTTTTGGCTTCCAAAACTAGAGAAGATTGGAGCCACTCGTATGCTTGACCTTTTGTATGAGATTATTTTTTCCTTTCTCTTAAGAGAAGAGGATCTTTCCTCTGTCGCAGAGAATATCCAATCAATGAACTTTGGGATGCGCCTATTCTCACTCACTGGAGGGGCCTTTTGTCTTTCTTTCTTTCTTGAACTCATGTTCTTTAGCTCTGAGGAATATTCTTGAATTAGCTCAGTGGCGATTTTCTCCCTTTCTATCTTTCTGAAATGCCTGTTATTCGAAGGTCTTGTGGGTTAGGTTTCAAATCTTCTTATTTGTCCTTCTGTATGTTCTCTCTTCCTGTCCTCATGCTCTATGCTGGGTAAGTTCCTCCACTTAATTTTGTAATTTCTCCCCTCATGTCTTTAATTTCCAAAATTGTGGAAATCACTTTTTTGTCCTCTGAATGTTCTTTTTTTTTAAAAAATTACTTTTTAAAAAGTTTTTATTTATTTATTTTAGAGTGAGAGCAAGAGCAAGGAGAGGGAGAAGGATGAGCAGATTCTGTGCTGAGCATGGAACCTGACGCAGGGCTGGATCTCATGACCCCGAGATCAAGACACAGCCAAAAATCAAGTCGGATGCTCAACGGACTGAGCCAATCAGGCGCCCTTCTGAATATTTTTTTTGATGGCATCCTCTTCTTGCTTCTGGAATATAATGGAATCTCTTATCTCCTGAGGGTATTAATGATCATTCCTTGCCAGCCTGCCTCTTTTCCCCCTTGTTTGTTTTGGTGACTCTTCCATTGGAGGCAGTTCCCAGCTGTCTGGAATCCTTGGTTTTCTGTGCATATTTAAGATGGAAGATTACAAAGCTGAGCAGAGACTCTGCGCTCACAGGTGTGTCCGTGGGCCGTGCGTCTCACCATCAGGTGAGTAGCTACACCATTTGGCAGATACCTGGGTATTTCTTCTTCAGATTCCACAGAGATTAATCTGATTTCTTTTCTAGAGAGTAAAGGCCTGGCTGCCAGTATTCAGGAAGATATCTATGGCACAGCACAGACGTCCAAGGTCATCCAGTTGATTAAGTGGTGGGGCAGGGGTTCGAACCTTGACATACTACCCTTGACTACCCTGCGCTATCTCAGGTTGCACACAGGAGGGGACATTACTGCACCAAGCTGCTGTGTTTTACTAAAGGATACAGACATTGTTAGCTACTTTCAAGTTAACGTCTGTTGTGGTATAAAATTTATACTCACTTACCCCGCACGTCTTTACTTCAGTCTTCTTGCCACTGAGTGTTATATTATTTAAACAAATCAAACTTTGATAGGGCACCTAAAACTATCAGAACAACACAGAATGTGCAAGGGAAAGATGCACCTTTCATGGATTGGAGTCAAGACTTCAGGGAAGTGAATTAAGCTGCCCAGGATCACACAGCATAAGCAGCGGGACTAGAGATTTGAGTCTTAGCTCGTAAACACTGCCTTATCCCTTAATGAAGTACTTGGCTCTGGGTCACCTCCTTTCCTGTACAATTCTCATTGGCCTCAAATGCGCTTTTGTTGGGGCACCTGGGTGGCTCAGTTGGTTAAACGTCTGCCTTTGGCTTAGGCCATGATCCCAGGGTCCTGGGATCGATCCCCACGTTTGGCTTCTTGCTCAGCAGAGAATCTGCTTCTCCTTCTCCCTCTCCCTCTCCCCTCGCTGTGCTCTCTCTATCTCAAATGAATAAATAACATTTTTTTTAAAAAAATGCCCTTTTGTTCTCCCTCCTGGGGGTGTGTTTGACTTATTTTTCAACTCCCAGAGCTCCACGTAGTGCCTGGCACATAGTAGGCACTCAGTACACACTTCTTGAAATGAATACAGCTCAGAGATGAGAAAAAGGAGCTGAGAAAGGCCGGTGACCTCTTCCAGGTGGTCATACCACAGGGACCAGGTCCTCTGACTCCTGCAGGCCAGATCAACATGCTTAAACCCTGGATAAAACCCAGCAGGGGTCAGTGGTTTGGCCAGCAAAGGCCTTGTGTGTTCAGAGAGCACCTGCTTGGGCGGGGTTCTGGCAAGGAGAAGCCACGGAAGCTCGTGCCAGCTCCCGGGCAGTGGTGGGCTTAGCCAGAGCCTGGAAGGAGTGCAACACAGCAGAGTGGCCCTTTTTTTGTTCTTCTAAGTTTTCACCTTGGCCCTGGTGCTCTGGCTGTCAGAGAAAATAGAGAAATACAGAATGCCCAGTTAAATGTGAATCTCAAATAAGCAACAAGTAATTTTTGGAATATGTTTATCCCAACTATTGCATGGGATAAATGTATACTAAAAAAACAAAAAGAAAAACAAAAACAAAAACACCCCAAAGTAGTTGTTGTTTACTTGCAATTAAATCTAACTGCGGGTCTTGATATTTTTATTTGATAACTTGACACCCTCCCTGATGCCAGCTGCCTGGGCCGGTGGATGGGGTCCCCCCCACCCCCCGGGAAGGACAGGGACCTCCATTTGTGATGTCCTGCTACTTACTTGGCTGTGTAACCTCAGGTAGGCTCTTGCTCTCATTCTCCTTGTGCATGAGAAGGCTGTCCAGGTGCTGCCGGCCCAGGAGTGAGGTGGACCCCAAACAGGGTCTAGGATGTGACTCGGTTCCTGACAGTCATGTCAGGCCAGGGATGTGGCCTCACTTCTGGTGCAAAGACCTATCTGACTCCAGTCGTTTCTCAGGCTCACCCTCTCACAGCCCCCTGCGTATGCCCCACCTCTCCCAGCAGCCCCACACGGTAGACCCTACCCTCCAACCATGAAGCCAGGTGTCCCAATCCTCCAAGTAAAGGGCTCCCACCTCATGTGGAGCAAATCCAAGTCCATTCAAGGCCTTTGCCATTCCCTCCCAACATCCTTTCAGCCCTGTTTGCGCCACGCCCAGGCTCTTGGTTGTTCTTTGGACATGTCAAGTTGTCCTGCCTGTCCTATTTTCTGACACTCGCCCTGCTTCTCTTTTCACCCCCTGGCCAGCATCACTTTGCAGCGTCTTTGTATTTCTTTGCTGTTCTGCTTTCTGACTGCCCCCTAGGTTGAAAACACGAGGAAGACAGGGCTTGGCATTTTATCTGTGGATCTATCATTTATCTGCTCCCACTTGTGCCCTCAAACCCAGAACACATAGCCAGACCCACCATATGTTGTTGAAGGAAGGCGTGAGGAGGCCTTCTGAGAAGGTCAGAGAGGCCTGCTGGGTTGTCCAAGGCCACGCAGCCGGCAAACCCCAGAGCTGGGCTGCCCTTGGTCCGTTGGAGCCCCGAGTACACATGCTGACAGCTTTATTTATTTATTTATTTATTTATTTATTTATTTATTTATAAAGATTTTCATTTATTTATTCATGAGAGACGCAGAGAAGAGGCAGAGACAGGCAGAGGGAGAAGCCTGAAGCAGAACTAGATCCCAGGACCCCAGGATCACTCCTTGAGCCAAAGGCAGATGCACAGCCACTGAGCCACCCAGGGGCCCCACATGCTGACGGATTTAAACTGTATTTGAGGCCTTACTTTGGAGTTTGATGCTGGAGAAGAGACCCTTCCGGGCCTCAGTTTACCTATTAGTGGTAGGAAGAGCTGGGCAAGAAGCTGAGACCCCCTCTGGGAGCCTCCTTTGCAGCAGATTAGCTGTTGGCTGACACCCCTTATCCCCCAGGGAGAAGACGGAGGGGAACCAGGGGCTCTGACCCCATGGATGGTGCAGCCACAGCGGTGGGAGAGTTGGATGACTCTGGCTGGGCAGCAGGCTCCTAGGCGCCATCACCCCAGGGCTGACTTTAGGAAAGTGAGTCAGGATCTTCCCAAAGCCTGGTCTCCCTCCCTCCTTCCAGGATCCCAGGGGCCCAGAGGGGTTTACTGCCCGCACAGCCTGGGCAGAGGGGCTTGTCACACAGGCCCTCATGCAGAATTCCCCACTGCTGGGGTGGCTGCAGGGAGAGGCCCTGGCTTGGGCCTCACATGCCATGGTCAGACCAGTGGCTAAAAGAGTCAAGGCTCTGCCTGCTGGTTGGTACAGAGCCTTTGTCTGCACTTCAGTCTCCCTAGTCACTGAATGGCATTGCCAGCGGCCTCTGCGGTGACCTGGAGGGGCCTGTGGCTGCTGAGTGGGCAGAAGGGCAGCCTGGCTCCCAGGGGAGCAGCAGGGGAGGCCAAGCCCCCTCCTCTGGGCTGGGCCCTGACCAGGTAGGCTGGGTCAAGTCCACTCGGGAAGCTCTGGGTGCAGGTATTCAGGCCATCTGGACCCTGAAGACTCTTGGCATGGTGGTGGTAGTGGGGGGTGGGAGTGTTGTATGAGCGTCCTGCATCAGGTTGGGGCTCAGCTTAGATAACAGGCATTTTAAAATCTGGAAACAGAGACGCCTGGGTGGCTCAGCGGCTCAGCGGCTGGGCGCCTGCCTTCAGCTCAGGTCATGATCCCAGGGTCCTGGGGTCAAGTCCCACATTGGGCTCCCTGCATGGAGCCTGCTTCTCCCTCTGCCAATGTCTCTGCCTCTGTGTGTGTGTCTCTCATGAATAAATAAATAAAATCTTAAAAAAACAAATCCAGAAACAGCCATGTCCCACAGAAGATCTCAACCACGTCTGGGGAAGAAGTGAAGGGACATTTGGATGATTTGGTTCAGTTATCTGTGTTACAGCTCGCGTCACTTGGTAAACCGTATTGGTGAAAGGCGTAGCCTAGTTGGCAAAGAAAAGAAAATATTTTAAAACTTTAGGTGGATATTTTAATTTACATAACTGTTCCAGGTGTTAAACATTTTGAATATCACACCTGCTGTGCCTTTGCCTGTTCCTGTGGGGGGAGGGGTGCCAGTGGGCTTGGACAGGCTGGGGTGGGTTGATCCCTGCCCTGGCACCCCTGAGGCGTGGCCGTGGCTGGGAGGCCTCTGAGGGCCTGGGGTGAAAAGGTGAACACCAATTCCCAGCACTGGGGGCTGGCGGCCCAGAAGTGGCAGGGCCCCGGCTCCCTTGATCCCAATCCTCTGGGTACGAATGATCCAACTGAGACCCTGCTTCTTGTCCCATGTCGGTGGCCTGTGTGTGGGAGGGAGCAGGGGCCCGTCCGAGCTTCCTGGCTGGCCCACAGCCCCCTCCCCAGACTGCCTTCTTGCTGGTTTCCTGGCATGGGCAGCTCAGGCCAACCCCAGCTCCCAGCCTGGTAAGAGGGAGCTCTGTCTGAGGTCACACAGTCTGGGGGTCAAATCCCGACTCATGAGCTAAGGAAAGTGACACGAATCTTCTGGACCCCCTGCAAATGAGATGAATCACAGAATCACAGTATCAACTTCTTAGGGTGGTTCTAGGCCTCAGGACTCAACCTCCCCCCAACGCACACACACAGCAGGAACTCCGTCAGGGAACACGGTTGTGTCCTGAACTTCCATTCACATGTCTGCCGCCCCCTCCCCACACTGTGAGTGAGTGAGACCCCTTCTAGCGACTTCTCCCTTACTTTTTGATCCAGCCTCAAGCTCTGAGGTGGCCACATGGCTCCACACCTCATTTACTCTGCACAGCCACACAGGCCTCCTAGCTGGTTCTCAAACCCACCAGGCATGTCTACCTCAGAACTTGTTGTTCCCTCTGCTTGGAGCTCGCAGATTAGCCTGTGCCCTCGCTGGGGCCAGGCCTCTGCTCCTCCTCAGAGACTTCCTTCCCACGTCAAAATGCCCCTCTATGGTGCCCTCACCCTTTACCCATGATTTTGTTTTCTCCCAAGGAGTCACCAGTAGCAAATGTGCCCATGTGCTTGCTCATGCCCACCCCTGGAAGGTGAGCTTGGGGCATGGGCACCGGCCTGTGCCCCTGACACTGCCTCCTCAAGGTAACACCCAGCGGGATGGGGCGGGGAGGTCCTGTGCCTTGGGACGGAGGGGCTGGAAGGGGCTTCCTCATCCGGACACTGTCCTGGAGCAAGACTGTGGGCCAGGTGCTCTCCCTCCGCAGGAGCATGCCGTGCCCACAGCTGTACGCAGCCTCAAGCACCCGCCCCACATACGCAGACAGAGGCTCAGAGAAAGAACCAACCCAGGGTCCCAAGTGGCAGGGCTGGATGGGGACCTGGGTTGGCCCAAAGCCCAAGCTCCATCCAGAATCCTCTGGGGTCTCCTTCTAGCCGATTGCAGCCAGATCCCTCAATCTACAAGCATGACAGGGAGGCCCCCAAGCCCAAGTCACCTGCTCCAGGTCCCCTGCAAGGGAGAGCTGAGCCAGCCTGGCTACTGCAGCTCCCTGGAGGGGGTGATGTCCCTGGGAGGGGGCGCTGCTCTCAGTCCCCTACCCCTTGCTAGGTCCTGTACCCAAAATGCTTTCTCCGAGGCACACGTGGCTGTCATGCGCATCTTGCAGGTGAGGGAACTTGGGCCAGAGAGGTAAAGCTACCCATCCAGGGCCACACAGCAAGTCAGCTGCCTCCATGCCTCACACCCTTTCTTCCTCTTGGCTGTGCTTAAAAACAGTCTTCGGACGGAGCCTGAGCTCCTAACCCTGACTCCGCTCTGTGAACTTGAATGGTTGCTTGAACTCAGTTTGTCCCTTTATTAAACAGGAAGGGTCGTGTTTCAGGGTGATGCTGGGGCCCTTGGCGCAGGGGTCAGAAGTGCCCCATGAACAATGGCCTTGAGAGCCAGTGGGGGGCGGGGGGGGGCTCCAGTTTCTGACCCAATCCCGTCCCCCGAATCCAGCCCCACCTGGTCGAGGCAGCCCCAGAGCTGGGGCTTCTGCTGGGGGCGTGCTGCTCGCCTCCCCGGGGAGGTGACAGGAGCATCGGGCCCTCCGGGGGCCTTGCCATTGTTTTCTTCCGCCCCAATCTGTTTTGAATAAACCACGTTTTCATCATCTTGAGCAGTAATCCCCGGCATCAGAGGAATATTGTGAAATGTCAGCCCTTTCTGGAGGAATCTCAGCAACATGTTTTTTAATGTTCAGCATCACATATGGGGACAATAAATAGCGAAAATATGTGGAACAGAACAGGATGGGAGCGTGCTTGGCGCTCAGCTCTGCTTCCCGCCGGCCTGGAGCCTGATTTTTGCATCACAATAAATTAGCTGCGGGTGGGAGAGCTCCGGAGGCTCCGTGTGAGCCCCCTGACCCCAGGGAACCAGGTCTTGGATTCCCAGGCTCCGGGCCTCAGACCGCAGGTCCCAGCTGCTCCTGGGTACCGCAAGCAGGTCCTGACAGTGCTGTGCCCCTCGGGGCTCCTCTGCATGTACCCTGGCCACACCTGCGGAGCCAAAGCTAATTCCCTCTTCTTGCAGAAGAGGACACTGACCTCCAAGGAAGGGGACCCAGCGGGCCACCGGTTAAACTGTTGGTGAGTCCCAGAGCTGGGGCTTATACCTGGCTTTGAGGACTCAGCGTCCAGTGCTCTTCCCACGTGAGGGTCATAGACTTCCAGCTGTCAGAGCTGAGAGGGTCCCAGAGACCAATCTGCCTTGCCCACTCTCCTGTCCCCAGAGATGAGGAAACTGAGGTTCAGGGGTTGGGTGTGGACACCCAGCAGGGCATCTAGCATATTCCTCTCAATTCGGAGGGTCTGTGTTTGAGTCAGGTTGAGCGTCTGGTGGCGTGTGTGACCTGGGACAAGGCATTGAATGTCCCTGAACCTCGACATCCTTATCTGTATAATGGGGATGGGATCCTTACCCTTTCCAGCTGCTGGGAGGGTGAAGGGAATTACCCACAGAACTCCCAGCTTCGCTCCACAAAGCCCTGCTCCCCCACCTTCCTATCTGTCACACGGAGGTCATAATGTGTGCCCTGCCTGCCCTATCTGGAAGGAGATAATGGGTAGGAATGCGCCTCAGGAGTGATAAAGCACTGGTCACTTCTAATTGAGCATCAGTATTATTATTGGCTCACCGAGCTGTCCAGGCTCCAGGCAGGTGGTGTCTGCCCGCTGGACCTGCCCACAGTAGGGCACAAATCCCCTCATAGAGGGCCCAGCATGGGGGTGGGGGGGCAGGTGGGCTTCTGTCTGCCAACTGCATCTTGCCTTGTCGGGAGGTCATTCTGGGGGTGCTGCTCTTCCTTTTAAAGATGAGAAAGCTCGAGTTCAAGGCAGGGAAGATACTTACCTGCGAGTGCCCTCGTGACGGGGGCTCCGTGCCTCCCCAGATGCCAGGCTGCCCTCCTCATGGGGTGAACTGGCCGCTCCCTGCGGGCTCACCCTGTGCAGGTGCCCACTTTGCTCTAACACTGGCTACATGTTGGCTGGCGTCTCCCTGCGGTCTCCTGCAGAATGCATGTCTAACTGACCTAAGGTGTGGCCTTTAACCAAAAGAACCCCAGGCAATTTTGACTGGGCCCCTTGTACCCCTGTGACCTTGGGTCAGTCATTTTGTCTCCCCATCCCTCATTCTCTTTCCTGTAAGGTGAGGCTCACCCCTTTCCCAGGGTTGTTGGGGATCAGACTGATTTAGTGGAATCCTTGCCTGCTGGTAGGTGCTCAGTAGATGAGTCACGGTGCTTTCTGGGCTGAGTCCCCAGGCTGTTCCTCTTGATCGCCCTGGCACCGTGCGGGTGGGGCCTGTTTTGACCTTGTCTCAGCTCCCCAGGATAACTGTGACTTTGGCTCTGGTCTCCAGCAGCCCCCTCTGCCCAGCCCCCTCCTACAGCAGCTGGCTGACCAAGGCCATGCATAAGTGAGTCATCTGTTTTGGTCTGGGTCCTGTCGGGAGCACTGCCACTGTGGCCTCAGGTCAAGTGACCCGATTCCTCTCCAACAAATAACAGGAACCACTTACTGCTTCCATACCCAGCCCCCTAGCCTCTTATCACCCACAAACCCTTTACCCAATCCCTCCTTCCCCACGTCTCCGTTCATCCCTGTGTTTTGACCTGCATCTACTCATGCATCACTTCTGTGTTTATCCTGCCACTTCACTGCCCAGCACAGGGCCTGGCACGTAGTAGGGGCCCAGGAAAATGTGTTGCCCCCTCACCCAACCCTCTATTCAAGAAACATCCATCCATTGTACCCCCTGATTGCTCAGTGGATTTTCAGGACTGAGTTTTAGCAGGGGGAGCCCCTTGAAAGAGGCAGAGAAGAAGAGAAGAGGGACAGGGACATTTCCTGGTGAAATGGGAAGGAGGAGCTAGTTCAAACTGTTGGTCAGGGGTGGAAGATGGGGAGGGGGTCCCTTAGAGAAGGTTCAACTGAGCAGCAGAGTCAGGAAGAGCCCAGGGGCTATGGGAACCTGGGAGGGACAGAATGAATGTTCCAATTTTTTAGGACTAGGGGCTTCTGGGCTGATGGTGGGCAGGGAAGTGGGGCCTCAGACCAGGGGAGCTGAAAGGGCCAGAGAAGGTTGAGGACACCTGGTGGAGGAGGCCTGGAGTGAGTTGCCAAGAAGGGCTGGCCTGGGCAAGGATAGAGAGCCAACTCTCTTCTGGGACGGGAGTGGTGATGGTAGGGAAGCCCAGTTGAATTCAAGGCTTGCTCTGTGGTCAAGGAGGGAGGGACTTGAAGGAGGAGCCACCTGGTGGCAGCATACCCAAATTACCGACTAAACCTTCCATGAAATAGCATCTGAGCGTGCTGATGGTCCCCACCAAACCTAGGCGGTGCTGAGAAGCTAGACTCCCTCTCAAGGACTGAAGGGGCCAGTGTACACAGAGCCCCACCCTGCTCTTATCTGCATTGGCCCCAGGGCAGTGGGGGAGCAAGGGGTGGTGGCTCTAGTACCACCCGGATGAATCTGTCTGGCCCCAAATACCTTCCCTATACTTCTGAAATTATCATCATTCAATTTCCCACTTACAGGGCTTCTGGAAACTGGATCAAAGTGGCCTTGACTTGGGTGGGACACAGGATGACCTGGCTACCTCTGCCCCATTGAGTAGATCCCAAGTGAAGACCTCCCCTCACCACACACCCAAGGGTATCAGGGAATCAGGCTGCCCCAAAGTGGGGCAGGGTCTCCCCAGACAGGGCAGGAAACTTGGTGAGTCAAGAGTGCACGAACAAGCCAGGCTGCTGTCCACAGCCCCTAGAGACAGTGCGCCCTGTCACCCTGTCCCTTCCCGCCAGCACAGCCCTGGCAGGCACAGACCCTGGGGACAAGGCATCCACCCGCCAGGCTGGAGGAGGACAGCTTGGTAGTCTATGCCCTGAAAATCCTCCTGGCTCTCCCTTCCAGTTCAGCCGCCCCCAAAGGCGGCCATGGCTGTGCTCTGTCAGCCTCTCCTCCGGACTTGAGGGGTCCGTCCCAGCTCAACAGGCACGCATGACGCTAATGCAGCAATGACTTCCTGGGCTCGATCTAAACCCTCCGTGTAAGCAGATTCATTCAATCCTCACAACAGGGTGGCTCAGTGGTGGAGTGTCTGCCTTCGGCTCAGGTCATGATCCCGGGGTCCTGGGATCGAGTCCCACATCAGGCTCCCTGCAGGGACCCTGCTTCTCCCTCCGCCTATGTGTCTGCCTCTATGTCGCTCATGAGTAAAAAAATAAAATCTTTTAAAAAAGAATCCTCAGAGCCCACCCGGCAGGTGCTTCTGTGGGCCTCCTTTCACAGAGGAAGACACGAAGGCATGGGGAGGTTAAGTCACTCGCCTGAAGTGACACCCACTAGCATCAGAGTTCCCGCCACAGCCCTGTTTACACGTGGGGGACAGGGAGTGGGAGCTAGGGCTCTGGTCTCCCTAACTCCGTCTCCAAACAGCAGCTCTGTTCCCAGCTTGCTAAAGGTAGAATGTCGGCAGGGGGGTAGCCAGGATGACGGCGACAAGGTGTCAGTGGGAGCTGCGGGGTGGGGGGATCTGAGCCCTCCTAGCCCGGGAGCCGTGTGCAATAGGCATTCCATGTCCCTTGGAAGCCCCTCGTGGCTGCAGGCCCGGGGTGGGGGGGCACCGGGGACTCTCCGGGGGCGGCTTCTCTGGGTGCTCAGTGCCCCAGTGCTGCTCTGCTCTGGGCTTTGATCTGCCGGGTAGCTCCCCAGATCTATTGGCCGGCTGGACACTTGTCCTTCCTCAGTCGCTCAAACTCAACAGGCTTCCAGTTGCCTCACCCACGCTCATGTCAGGAGGCCCTTCCCAATCATGCTGTTTTCACAAACAGCCTGGCCTTTGCGGGGGGGTGGTCCAGCTTGTGCCCCTGTGTCTTGGCCGTAGTGTGCCCAGCCTCCCGGCCTCCTACCCCGGCACTCCTCCAGACTCTCCCACCTCCCGGCCCTAGGGGCTCCCCTTCGTAGTTCTTCAGGGGCTCCCGAGGCCTGCAGAGCTATGTCCCAACTCTCGCCATTCAAAGTCCTTGGTGGTCAGACCCCAATCACTCCTCTGATTTTTCTAGGACCCAGCCCTGCATTCCCACTCCCCATGTCCATGCCAGAGGTGATGCTGTTCCCACCACCCAGAAAGCCCCCCTGCTCTGCTCTCCACCTTACCCTGTTCATCCCTAAAGAACAATTCCAAGTGCCTCCTCCTCCAGGAAGACTTCCCTGACTCTGCCCTCCACAGACGGTTTTGACTGTGGTCAGAATGCACCCAGGTGGTGTCTTTTCCTAGAGACAGAATGGAATAAGCACCTCTACTTCCAATTCTGCTTCCCCCAGGTGTGCAATCTTGGGTACATTTGTCAACCTCCTGAGTTTTAGTTTCTTCAGCTACAAAATGCGAATGACTGATACAGTGAGCGTAAAGCCTCTAGTAGACAGTAGGCACTCACAGTGGCTTCTATTAAGATTTCTCATCTCTGTATCTTTCCAAAGCCTTGCACATAATAAGGACCAAATAAGAATCAAATTAGGGACAAAATGGGTGTCTCAATTCACCTTTCTGTGACATGGTGATGCTATGAGAGCCTGTTCATGAGCTGTCTCCTTAATTTCCTCCCTCTCTCAGGGGCCTTGTGTGCTGAGTAGAATGGTGGGAAAGGGCAACAGGAGGTGCCTGGAGGCTCTCAGCACGAGAAGGCCCCCTCGGACACTGTGGCTCCAGGGGCTCACCGAGGAGGGCACAGCAGGCAGGTGGCCCTGTCCCCGCCCTGCCGTCCCAGTGCATGAGGGTCCAGCAGGCAAGTGAGCCCTGACTGGTCAGTCCAAACAGGGGAGACACTCGGGACAGCACAGTGCCCTGCATCCACCTAATAAAGTGGGGGAGCAGGGTGGTGGAGTGGGGCAGGTTGGTGGGGCAGTGATAGGGTGGCTCCAGAAAGATCAGTGCTGCCCCCCTCCCCTCTGAGGCCCCCCCTAGCAGTCACTGGGCACTGCCCACGTGGGTCTCAGCACCAGGTGGGTCCCATTGCTGTGGGAGGAAACTCCAATTCTGGCTGGAGTCCCTCCTGTACCCTACTGTCCTCCCTGAGCTGCCAGGGGCCTGGGCCTTGACCTTTGTGGAAGCACCTACAGCCCCATCCGTCAGCTCCTGGCCCTGCAGCTCTGTTTCCCGCACCTGGGGCGGAAGGTTGGAAACCCGGTGACCCGGCACATGGGCTGGAGGTGGCTGCCAGGGCTCGGTGATCACATGATCACATTTGCTCCTTTCTCCTGGCACTGCTCTGAAGAATTGAGGCAGAGGAACTGGGTGGGGAGGGAGACCGACAAAAGGCAACAAGAGGGATCCAGGAAGGGAGCCGGGACTTACTGAGGGTTCTCTCGGACATCAGTGTATTTAATAAGAGAGAGCTTATTAAGCAACCCACCAGCCTAGGGCCAGCTCGGTGATCTTCCTCTCATGCACCATGTCCCACCCCGGAGGAGTCAGGCAGGAACCACCTTCCTGGGTGAGGGGGTATGCACCCCACTGGTTTTTTTGCTATGCTTGCTGAGGACTGGAGGCTTTTGACCGATGCCCATTTCCTCCTCCACCTGCCTTCCTCCCTCCTCTCCTTCTGCAAATGCCCTACAAGTGTCTCCCCAGCACCAGGTCTTGTGGCAGGTGCTGGCCGTGAAAGGCGATACTGGCCATGCTCCTTTCCGCAAGAGGTGGTGGTGGGGGTGAGAGGTGCTCGTGCACATGGGTGACATATATTTCTTGTGGTAGGAGGAAGGGGGGGCGGCCAGAGGGGAAAGTGAGGGCAGGTTTCCTGGAGGAGGTGATGCCAGAGATCAGAAAGGGCCCCCAGGGTTCAGTAGGAAGGAAGAAGGGCTGGACCCCAGGGCGGGCTGGAGGGAGGAAGCATAGCATTTGGACAGCATGGCGTGTGGGCCCCGGCCTGGCCATTGTCACAGTTCTGCAGGAGGCGAGGGGGTGGATGGTCATGAAGGGAGTGCAAAGAAAGGACAGTCTCCTCCTGGGCTTACCCCCCCCCCCCCCAACTTCCTCTGTACTCCTGTACTCCTCTCCTTCTGGGTCTCAGTCAACTCTGGCAGCCCGGGAGTCATCCTGGCCCCCTCTCTCTCCAGAATAATCCCCACATCCAATCAGTTTCTGAGGACCAGGGAATCTACTTCCAGGATATGCCTTATGCCCTCCTCCTCCTCTCTCCACTCACTAGTCCTATATCTTAGTCCAGGCTGCCCTCATCTGGCCTAGGTTACTGTAGTCGCCTTCCAGCCAGTCCCTGGGCTTCACTCTTGTTCCCTCAAGCTCGTCCTCCATACCTCAGGCAGAGAGAACTATCTAGCAGATAAATCAGACTGTCCTGGTCCATCCTCCAAAGCCTCCAATGGCTTTATTGTTCTCAGAGTGAAGTCCAAGTGCTTCAGTGTGACTTATAAGCTACTCCATGATCAGATCCTTGTTAGCCTGTCCAGAGACATGGGAGATTTAGGATCAGGACCCCAGAGCAAGGAGCACAGGTTGTACAGGGTTCCAGATCTGAGAAGACAAGAAGAATTCCCCTGTCTTGGACCTGGGGTCAAAGCAGCTCTGTCTTTGGAAAGAGGCCATGGCTCCATTATCAAAGCTTTAAACTTACAGTTTGTCAACGCAGGGTGTATCTCAACTATGAAGGGCTCTGTGTTCTGCTCCCGGGCTCCCAGGCTGCCCTCCTGAATCATTTAGGTAAGGCCCTTCTCTACCTGGGTGAATGGTGCATAAGGTGAGCAACAATGAGCGGGCCTGTTCGTGGCCCTGTTATAAAGAACAACCACCGGCTTGCTTCAGGGAGGCCTGCAACACGACAGGTGAAATGGTCCTCTTGGTGAAATGTTGACAGAAGCTGTGCCCGAGCTAGTCAGGGAAGACTGAATCTCTGGCCCAGATGTACAGGGGGGTCACATCTACAATAAGGTCGGGGGGAGAGTCTTGTCCTCACAAAGGACAGTGGCAGCGTAAACATGACCCTGCGTGTTGATTCACAGTAGGAGCCCATATTCACAGCGACACCCCAGTCTTATCTGGCATCCCTCCATCCTCTTGCTCTGGACCCAGTGGGCAGAGGCCAGCCAGCTGCACTCAGTCCCTGAGGCCAGCTCTGCCCCTGGCGGCAGTCAAGCTGCCCCATGTCTATTGCATATTAACCGGTCCCACGGTATGGTGAGGAACGGGAAGGAGATGCTCCTGCCTTCTGGATTCTTCTTGGGAGTTGACAAGTCTTAACTAGTAGCGAAGCGAGGCCTTAAATTATCAGAGAAGAGAGGGCAAGAGGAAGAGAAGGGAAAAATATTTCCTGCTGGCCCGCCTTATATTTGGGGTGACCCTATCATTTATAACCTAAAGGGGATGCTTCCAAGCCTAAGGTCACTGTTAATAATGATGCTGGAGCCACAGGTAGAACTGGGGTGTCCCAGGTAAATGGGTGTCTGGACTTCCTCCTATTTATATGTGGGATCTTACTGATTCCTAAAACAGCCCCGTAATTGGATGTCATTATCTGCTTGTGACTGGTCAATGGCTCTGAGATGTAACTGCTCAAAGTCACAAAGCTAGAGCTGACATTTGACCTCAGATTGGTCTCATTCCAGATTCGTTGGTCTTCCTTTCACTCAGCCTAAAATTTGCCTGTTCCGAGAAGAGGTTGGCGGAGGGTAGTGGTAAGGGGGAGGATGGCTGGGCTGGGAGGTCAGGGAGCTTCATGCAAATGGTGGGCTGGAGGGATGAAGAAGGTTTTTCTAGGGAGGTTGCATGCAGAGCAAGCTTGGGGGTCCAGTTCCAGGTCCAGGCTCCTTAGAGCCACAGGAAATCCTGGGGCTCTGATCTTCTCATGCTGGCGGGATCAAGTGGGCAGATCCACGCCCCCCAGTCCGGTGGTGCTCCAAGCTTGCAAGAGATGCCCAGGTGCGTAACTGCATAAATCTGCACATGAGGTCACAACACAGGTGAGGCCAGCGCAAGCCACACAGGTGGTGCCACCTGCTTGAAACATGGGCATATGGATACCCATGACTTCACAGACGCAAGCAGCCCGAAGCAAGAATACCCTCACACGTCAGTGCATACACACACACACACACACACACACACACACGTGTGTCCCATACACAGACCCAGTCACCCTTACCCCTGCCTCACATACCATGTGTGCACACAGGCTTTTGGCTGAGATTTTCAACAGTAACCATGCACTTCACCCCATGACACCCCTAAGCCTCTCCCCTGGGAACCCCTGCCCCCCTCACTAAGGGTGGCAGCCTAGGGCCCCAGCCTTTATGCAAATGCCAAACCACAGCTCACTCCATCTTTTCTCTCCTCTCTAATTGACTGTTTTCCCTCCTCGCTGGGACTGCGGGAGCCCTGGGTCGGCATTCAGGAGGGATCTCCCCCCACTGCCCGGCCCCTCCAACCCAGGCTCCCGGCGCTTTTAATCTAGTTACTTTTCCATCAACACACTGGGAGAAAGACACAAAGGGGCATAATCGTATCTGTGGCTGTTGGTGTTCAATTAACCACATAACCTTTAGGCTCTCTCCTTTCCGTCTCTCTCTCCCCCTCCCTGCACCCCACCCCTTATTTCAAGACAGCTGACCCTCTGAGCATGACTCTGGCTCGTCGGTCCTCAAACACCCCACACCCAGGCCCTGCGCTGCGGTGCCTGGGGAGGTGCCTTAACTCTTACACGAGATAAGCCATCAGCCCCCAGTGCAGCCCCACGCCCCATCTGGCCGCTGCCTGCCCTTGGCCCGGCCGGTCCCTGCCGTTCACCTGTCACCCCTCCGGCCCGCTCCAGGCCTGGAGCGAGGGGTGCCTCTGGGAGCGAGCACCCTGCAAAACTGCGCCCTCGCGCCCTTGTCTGGGGCCAGCAGCTGTCATTTGCCGGGCGTTCCGCTTTCTCCACTGTACCATGCTAATTTTTCGAGGGACAATTTTTCGACAATGAGTCCTCCAGCCCGAACAGAAACCCTTTATGGGGCCGGCCCCAGGGAGGCCGCGGCGCTGCCAAGGCAAACAAAGGCTCATTGCTGCTGCGGAACATGCCTGTGCCTTTCAGGCCAGTTCGCAGAGCGCGCCGCCTCCAGCCCGCGCCGAGGTAGCACCTGGTCCGCCGCCTCCTGGCGCCCGATCAAGATATCAATCACCGCGGGGCAGGGGGGCGCGGGCACGGAAGGCTCCAGAAGCCGCATGTGCAGGTAGCCGGGCGGCCAGGCGGCAGGGCTGCTTGGCAGGAGCGCAGGGGTCGGGGGGGGGGGGGACCAAGCCCCAAAGCTGAAGCACTTAATTAGGCTGATATCATCCCGCACAAATGTTCCTCCGAGAGGAAGGCTTCTGGGCACCAAAATTATTTTGTGATTAAAAGTGAAAACGAAGGAGAAATTATTCCGCCTTCTGAAGAGCTTGGAGGGGTGGGAGAGGCGGCAGGAGGCTCTGGGGCAGGGGATGAGCCTTGGTGCCTGGCCCCAGCCGAGCTCTCCACCCGCCGCCTGCCCCCGACCACCTTCGGTTTTCACGCTCGGCCTTTGCGCGCTGCCCAGGACCTGCACAGATTTTAAACAGTGCCAGGCAATGTCCGGATCCCGTCAGAGAAGTCGGATCTTTGATCGTCTCACCATGCCGGGGAGGCATAACGTGCTATCGTCACCCTATTTTGCAGATGAAGAGAATGAGCTCAGAGAGGTGGCATCTTGTCCAACGTCCTACAGCAGGTCAGTGGGGAGTGGGGAGTGGCATGACACCTGTCCTGCCAAAGGCTCTTGCTCCTGGGGACTGTGTTGCCAGGTGGATGGCTGACAGACAACCCTCTGTGCGCTCACCGTGGCCCAGGATGGGGG
This sequence comes from Vulpes vulpes, assembly GCF_048418805.1. NCBI lineage: Eukaryota > Metazoa > Chordata > Mammalia > Carnivora > Canidae > Vulpes > Vulpes vulpes. Next base: position 9,768,753 of record NC_132784.1, on the reverse strand, counting down.
GACAGCATCCCAGCTTCAGAGAGGAGGATGCTGGGGTTGGGGCTTGTCTCAGGCCACGCCTCCTTAGTGAAGCCCTCAACCAATCCCCGTCCTTTTAGCCACATCCAGCACTAGCACAGGTGCCTCACCCAGGCAAGCCACAGACCCACGACTTCTATGGGGGCAGGTCCTAGGGGGCACCTCGACAGGCCTGGAGCCGATCTGGGTTCAGCCACTTCATCCCTGTGCAATCTCAAATGAACAGCTTAACCTCCTGTGTCGCATGTCCTCACTCCTCACTCTAATGTGGGACACTGGTAGTCTCTCTCACCTCTTGGTGCTCTTTAAGGATGGAATGAGCTTGTTGGGCATGTCCGGCTCAGCCCAGGGCTGGCCCATGGATGTGCTCTGAAAACTCTGTGCGTAGGGCTGCATCAGCCAGCAGGCCTTGGCAGTGTCACACTGAGCTCCTTCTAAAAAGTTGGTAAAGGCTGTGCCCAAACTTCTCAAGTGCCCTCTTGAGCACTAGAGGCGCCCAACAGGGGGCGCCCGACCTGATCTGGCCCTAGGGGGTTGAATTGTTAGATTGGATGCAGCAAAGAAAAAAGCAGACTCTGTGATGGGGAGGAGGGGAATGGCCTTCTCCGAAACAAGGGTACTCAAGGACGGACAGGCCTGTGCCATGTGTTAGCTTGCTGTGAAAAATTACTCCAAAATGTAGTGTCTTAAAGCAAAAATCAACATTGAATGTTGTTCACAGTTTCCGTGGGTTAGAAATTTGGCACTACCTTAGCTTGAGGTCTCTTGAGGGTTTATATCAAGATGTGGCTAGGACTAGGGTCACCTGAGAGCTCGAGAGGCTGGAAGATTGGCTCCAGTTGGGGCCTGCTGACCTCAGAAGCTGGCCTGTTAATTCAGCTTCGGGAATATTCCCAGGGGTCTCCGGATGGTGCCTGGCCTCCTAAAAGGGTGCAAGAGGACACTCTGTCTTCCCACCTAAGCTCTTTCCCCCAAGCTGATGAATTTGGGAGGTGGGAGGAGTTGTTTCTCCGCACACCCCCAGCCGGGTCATCTGGTCCCCATTCTCACTGCCTGAAGTGTCCATTCTCAACCAGGCACTAGGCCTCCATATCTCTCTCCCAAGCAGTCAATTAGCCAATGGAGGGGCCTGGGTACAGCCAGTGGGAAAGCATGGATTTCGTATGTCGGTCCAGCTGTGAGCCTCATATAAAGGCATTGAGGCTGAAACCAGCTTCATGGGATCTTTGGGAGAAGTCAGTGCCAGGAAGAGTCTGGCCAGCTTTAGTATGAAAGTATAGTGCTGGACAGTGTCGGGAAGGGTCAGAATCAGGCCTGCTCTGGAGACTCCGGCAGGAGGGGTCTTGGTCTTTCTCTTCAGCCAAGCCCATAAATGTAACTGATGCTCACTTTCAAATTCCTGTGGGAAAGAATTTGATTGGTCCAGCGTGGGTCAGGTGCATTCTCCAAGACCAGTCAGTACGGCTGGAAGAACATTTAATGCAGCCCCCGGAGGGGGTGCCGGTGGGTGTGCTCATGTGCATGTGTGCACACTCACTCGTGTGTGTACGAGTTTGTGGGTGTGTATGTGAATTCCCAAAGAAGTCTCCATAAGCTAGGTTTCCATCCCCCAAAACTGTCAACTAGAGCAGGGATAGCACCCTTTGTCTGCAAAGGGACAGATTTGGAATATCTTAGTTTTGCGGGCCCTATGATCTATGTTGGGATGACTCACCTCTGCTATTGCAGCACCGAAGCAGCTATAGGTAGGAGACATAGACCAAAAAGAATGAGCAAGACTATGTCCCAACAACACTTCCTTTCCAAAAAAGGCAGCAGCCAGATTTGTCCTGCAAGTCCTAGTTTAGCAATCCCTGAATTGATTGCTAAGATTGCTCCATGTTTGTTTTTAAAATTTCATTTCCTGTTTGTGGCGTATGTGGAGATGCATCCCCAGCCCCTACTCCCCTGGTCCCCTGTAAGGAAGGACTGGCCGTCCTGATGCAGGGACCGTGACCAGCTGACAGTTCAGGCACTTGTGTTCTCCAGAGTAGCCCTGGCTGCACAGAGCCGCCTCATCGGAGGTCATGGCTGTGCCAGGACAGCCAGCAACAGGTGCTTGGCTGGAGACAGAGCCTTGCTCGTTTTGGCCCAGAGCCCCCCCACTTGTTAGTCCAAGGCTTTGGGGCCCTTGGATCACAGTTCAACATCCACCTCTGTCCTGTCCCATTGTTCCACTCATATAGGCATTCCTTGGAGGAAAATTTTGTAAAAAAAACACCCTAAATTTGTAATATCACATGAGTGTGGTACAAGGTATAGCTGCTCTGAGGGGCCGGAGGAGAAAGAGGTCTCTGTAGGCTGAAGCAGTCAGGTCTGGCTTCCTGGAAGAGGTGGCAACGGGGTTGCCCTCAGAGGATTTGTTCATGAGTGAATTTGCTGAATGCTGCAGTGTGCAGGTGCCGAGCAGGGGGCTGGGTGGGGGAGTGGCCGTGTGCCAAGTGGGGTGACCACATGGGCAAAGACCAAGGTGGGGATTAGGGCTCACCTAAAGGAATGGGCTATTGAGTGCTCAGAAGGGAGGGAGGGCTGGTCTCTGGGCAGGGCACTGTGGGCTTTGTGCCAGAAGGGGCCTTAGTGATGGCTTTGCCCACTCTGGGCACTCTGCCTTTCTTCATGCCCGAGAGCCCTCTGTCTTTGAGTCTCCAGTTCTGAGAGCACTTCTAGACTTCTGGTTTTGTGTCACTGTGATGGTTTGGGAAAAGAACACAGGAAACCAAGTCCCAATTCCCTGACCCCCCAAATCAGTTGGTCAATATGTCACAGACTCTTCCACTGGGGCCTGCCAGGGGACCCAGCTGTGGCCATGCGTCCAACGGGGTCACAGTTCAGTGAGAGACACACCTGCCTACTTCCCAGGAATGCTGTCATAGGAGCCATGGCTGAGACCCAAACCAGGCGCCTGGGTACCAGAGCCTTCAGAAGGCTCAAGGGAGTGGGGAGTGATGTGGAAGCATGAGTGGGATTCCAGGAGGCAGATGGGGGAAGACTGGTCAGACATGGGCCCTGACAGGGAATGGGGAGGGCTTCTGGCTGGGAGTTGGAGGGAGGACTCTTGAGGGGACACCACGAGTGAGGCTGGAAGTGTAGGTGAGCATCAGGCCTGACTGAGTGAGGGTCCCCAGTTGTGTTCCTTGAAGAGCCTGGAGTGTCATAGCAACAGCTGGGGTTGTACTGAGGGTCAATAGGGAGATGCTAACTATTTTGTTATGTCCGTTTTATAAACAAGGCAAGTGAAGTCCAGGGGGCTGCATGGCCAGTCAGGGGCCAGGCCAGTTTGGCCTCCAGGTGTGATGTAGCTTGGGGCTCTCCAAGCACTGCCCTGCTGTCCCAGGGACAGGTTCATTCTGCCCTTGCCCCAAATCCTCTGGGCTCAGACCCTCCTGAAGGCTCAGGACATCTGCTTCCAAGATGGTCATACCCGTTGTGTGTCCATTTAATCACATACTGGCTCCGGTTGTACAGCCTGTGAGGGAGGAATTGGGAGAAGGGGGGTTGGGGACATTTGGCCATCATGAATCACTCACCAGAGAGTTACGAAGCGTAGGTATGTGACAGGCCATGGATCCCATGGTGAGGGAGGACAGACAGACACTTGGACCAAAAAGCCTCCCATGTAGGAGACCACTTGATCTTGATATTTCTCTTCCTAAAAATTAGCCAAAGGTAAGAGTTATACCTCAGCAGTGACGTCAGGAAGCCCTAGCATGTGCTGGGGGTGCCAGCAACACACAGAGGCATCTCCTTCCAAATGAGCAAAAATGGATTTAAAACTGAATTTAATACTCCAAACGAGGCATAATGCATCAGGGGAAAACCAGAACTTTGCCAGATGTCCGTACCCTGTTTCACTGCTTGTACTTAATAGTGCATTTGGGGGCGGGGGGAGGGCACCAAACGTTGCCAGGGCTCAGGGGCCTCTAAAGTGTTGATCTGCCCCGAGGAGGATCACGAAGATACAAGAGTCGTTGTGGAGAACTGTGTATACTAGGGAGAAATTAGAAACAATGCCGATGCCCAGCAGTAGGGGAGGGGTTCCCTGAGTCAGGGGATGTGGCATGGCTGTGCTCTGGCTGTTGGTAGAAAACCTGAGGAGTTTTCAGTGGCTTGGAGACATAGTAGCCTGCAGAGCTATCCCAGCTCAGCAGGTATCAAAACAAGGCTCAGTAGAATCCCCTCCCTCCCTCCCTCCCTCCCCCTCCCTTCCTCTCCTCTTCTCCTTTCTCCTTCTTCTTCTTCTTCTTCTTCTTCTTCTTCTTCTTCTTCTTCTTCTTCTTCTTCTTCTTCTTTCTTTTCTTCTTCCTCTCTTTCTCTTTCTTTCTTTCTTTCCTTCTTTCTGTATAAAGGCATAGAAAAGCCTGAAAGGAAGTATTTGGGATGGAAGAAATGTACATTTGTAGCTAGTGGAATTGGAATTACAGGTGTTATTTTATTTTATTTTATTTTATTTTATTTTATTTTATTTTATTTTATTATTTTTTGCTGTTAATGTGTTTTCCAACTTTTCCGTAATGAATATATATTACTTCGGTAATCAATGAAAAACTTTAGTGGTTCATGGAGAGCATTGGCCAGCCTTTGCTGAGCTCCCCAGGGCTATGCTGGGAGCAGCTGGAGTGGCTCAGGTAGGGTGCTGGCCTCTAGGAACTCCCAGCTTGGAGGCACCTCCAGCCTTGAAAATAGAACTGCCCAGAATCCTTTCTTTGACCAGCCCTTGGGGATGAGAGTTCCCATCAAAGGGGTGGTACTCCAAGCTACGAGGTGCCCTGCACAGAAACTGCCCGGGTTGGTTGTGAAGACAAACACACGGGGCTGCAGCCCCAGCTGGCAGCTTTCAACACCTGCTTCCCATCTGTTTACCTGCCCAGGGAAGCTCCAGGCACCATGCTGGGCCCACCCACAGACTGGGTCCACCCATCGGCACCCCTGCCGAGCTCGGCCCAGTGCTCAGGCTGAGGTCTGGATGACACGGAGTCCCTTGTGAACAGAGCAGGTGATGGCAGAGAAGCAGGTGGCCTGCCCAAGGCTTCAAGGCTGGGTGAGGGGAGCGCCCATTCTCTGCTGGTCACCAAACGTCATCCATCCTCGGAGCCTCGGAGTGTCTTGGAGAGGTGATGTGGACACCACCACGTTTAGTGCCAGCTGAGGGCCAGATGCCACCCTGGGGGCCCTGACTGGGGATTGTGACAGAACGCAGGCTAGTGTGCAAAAAAAGACATTTACAGAAGACTGGAGGAGCCCAGCCTCCTGGAAATTAGGGTAGGCTTCCCAGAAGAGGTGACATTTAGAGCTTGCAGGACTCTTGAGACTGTCAAAGCTGCCAGGATTGATGAGAGTGGAACAATGGCGGAATTGTTGGTACACTGTCTAAAGGGTAAAGGTAAGATTTAGGAGACGGTGGGAGGAGGGTAGACTTTCCAGAACACTACCTGTGTATGGGGCTTCCTGTCCTGCTCCTCAGAGCCTTGAGGACCTATCCTTTGCTCCCTGGGCCTTCTGGGCAAGAGGGTCTGCTCATGCATATCCGTCAGGGAAGGGACAGAGGCCCCCAGCTGACTGCTTATTCCTATGTCTGCCCTGGCTTCAGCCTGAAGTCCCTGGTGCAGGAAGACAGCAGAAAAAAGGGGCTACCTTTAATTCAAGGTAAAAGAATATTTAGGGCAGCCCAGTGGCTCAGTGGTTTAGTGCAGCCTTCGGCCCAGGGCCTGATCCTGGAGACCCAGGATCAAGTCCCACGTTGGGCTCCCTGCATGGAGCCTGCTTCTCCTTCTGTCTGTGTCTCTGCCTCTCTCTCTCTCTGCGTCTCTCATGAATAAATAAATAAAATCTTTCAAAAATAAATAAATAAAAGAATATTTATTGCATATCTGCTATCTGCCCATTGTTGTTGTAGGCAATGGGTAGAGTTAAGGGGATCATTTAATCAGATCATTTTAAACTCTCAGAAGATAGTGTAAAATCATGTGTACTCTGGGGATAGCTTACGTGTGTGTTGGGGGTCAGTGTCTGATACCTGTTATGAATAGCAGGGAAGGCTTCCTGAAAGAGGCGGGCTAGAAGATTAGGATGACTAGGAAAGGCAGGGGGAGGCATCACAAGGCAGGCAGGTAGGTGGATGCTGTGCGTGAGGCCAGGAGGCTGATGGTAGCAGGTGAGCGCAGGTCCTGCACAAAGCTATAGGTGCCCTGGGAAGGGCGAGAGCATTGGGGTCAGGCAGCTCTGCCCGTTATCAACTCTGTGATCTTGGGCAAGTTTCCAGGCATCTCTGAGCTACAGTTCACTTACCTGCCAAGAGAGTCTGGCATCCTGGACACATGGGGCTCCTAGCAGAGCCCTCACCCCACCGCCATGGGAACTTAGGGTGGAGGAGTCTGGAATTGGACTCCAAGACCTATAAGGAAGCAGCGAGTGGTGCCCTGAAATCAGTGCCCGTGGAGCGATGAATGATGAGTGTTGGTTGCTGTGTGCATCCAATGGCAGAACTTCCTAACACCTCTGGGACCATCATTTAGACAAGTCCATGCACACTGGCCATGGCCTTCCCCTTCCTTCTTCCCTCCTTCCCACCTGGTTCAGGGGAAGCCCCCCAGTCCCTTTGTCACTCACCATCCTGTCAGGATGCTGCTCTCTGTCTGAAGAGACCCCTGAGATGCCTCTTTCCTTGCAGAGGTTATTCCATTCAGACCACCAGGTGGGTCAGGATAGTCTTTTCTTTTGTGTTTGCTCTGGTGTAGGTGTTTTCCAGTTGGCACCTTGCTTTTCAATTTCCAGCTGATAAAATATTGTCTGAGTTTCCTTATCTGTAAAATAAGGATAGTAACACTAGTTTCAGTTATAGGGGCCCAAACATGGGTTCTCAGCAGTTTGCCATCCAGTGGGGGCTCTAGGGACACTTTATGCCTCTGTGGATGTGGAGTGGACTCCGGTTAGAGGCTGAGAGGGGAGGCAGGACCCCAGTACTTTGGTACCTAAGGAAAGGCACAGAAGATGTGAGCCCAGCAGACAGTCCAGGGGCTGGATGTGAGGCCAGGTGCAGTTGTGGGGGAGGTTACTCTGGGCTGCTGAGGAGGCACAGGGGACACCTCTAGCCCCCAGCATAGGTCCTGGCAAACTCACAGAGATGGGACAAGGAATCTTGATAAGGGTCCAAGCAGAGCACCTGGTGGGAATGTTGCTGAGTAAATGGGGTGATGGGGGCAGGTGGAGGCCCTGTAGGCATGTGGACTCAGAGCCACCCTGACTTTATCATTGATGCCAACATAATTTCACCAATGAGACTAGATAAGAGAGCTATGAGTTCATGTGCCTGCAAATGGTAGCTGTCCATTTCTTCTCCTCCTCCTCCTAATCCTCCTCCTCCTTCTCCTAATCCTCCTCCTTCTTCTTCTTTCTTCTTCTTTCTTCTTCTTCTTCTTCTTCTTCTTCTTCTTCTTCTTCTTCTTCTTCTTCTTCTTCTTCTTCTTCTTCTTCTTCTTCTTTCTTTCTTCTTCTTCTTCTTCCTTTTCCTCTTCCTCTTCTTCTTCTTCTTGTAGGCTCTACACCCAGCATGCAGTCCCATGAGGTGCTTGAACTTACAACCATGAGATCAAAATCCAGACCTGAGCTGAGATGGAGAATTGGACACTTAGCCAATTGAGCCACCCAGGTGCCCCAACTCCCATTTCTTAAAATCTACCTTGTTCTGGAAGGTGTGAAGTTTCTGGGACAGGGAAATTATTCCAGGCTTCACCAGAGGGTCTTGGGATAATGCTGGGCCCAATCTGGGACCATCAAGACAGTGGCCGACCTGACAGCATTGGCAACAGGGGCCTGAATGGCACAGAGGTCCTGGTCCCTGGGAAGGAAGGAGGTAAAGAGTTAGATGTGGGGAGACTTGCTGTTTTAGGGAAAACAAGGCTCTTCACCAGAGCTCACATGGGCCTGGGCCTGGCTGGATGAAGGGTTAAGGAAAAGAAGGTTCCACTCAACACTTACATGTTAGAACCAATGGGAATGTTTGGATCATTGGTCAACTCTTCCAGGAATCCAGTTCACAGAGGGCAGAGGACTAGCATAAGGCCACAGGGAAAGATGGGGAGAATGCGGTTAGGAGTGTGGTGGCTGGAGTTAAGCTGGGAATCATCCTCTGTTCCCTGATGATTCCTAATGGTGGCACTAAAAGGCTGTGGACTTGTCTGTGTGGTCACAAATGAGACTGGATGGGGAGGAGCCAGGAAGAAGAGGAGCCCCCTTCCCCTTTTACTTTCCAGGTAGGTGCTGGGGTCCTCCTCAATGTAGAGGATGTCTTCAGGGCACTGAGTCTATCCTGTTGCTGGGAAGCCAGCCCCCCAGACTTGTGCCCAGTGATGAGCTGCCAGCCCCTCCTTTCATGCCTTCCTCATGAGGGAGCCATGTTAGATATGGATCTGCCAGGCCCACTCAGGGCTTCAGATGACTACAGTCCCGCCGACATCTGGACTGGAGTCTCATTAAAGGACCTGAGCCAGAGCAGCCTGGCTTAGCCATTCTCGAATTCTCATCCCTCAGAAACCATGTGAGGTAATAAATGTTTATTGTTGTTTTAGCTACCAGGTTTGGTGGGACTTTGTTATGCAATAACAGAGACAATGTTAGACAAGCACAATGGCTAAGTGAACAGAGAGAGGGGGTGTGGTCCAACTGAGGCCAGAGAGGGGACAGGCTATGGCCAGGCAGGCCCTTGTAGGCCAGGGGAGGAGGATGGCCTCAAACCTAAAGCCCTGGGGAGCATCAGAGGTTGTCAAGCAGAGGTGTGACACAGTGCGTCTTCATGAAGGGCACTCTGGGATATGTGGGATGGACTGGGATCTGAGTAGGCACAAGGGAGTAGGTAGAGGCAGCAGTCAAGGGGCTCCTGCAACACTCAGGTGGGAGACCTGAGGACTGGCCAGGGAGGTGGCAGTGCAGGTAGAGAGAAGAAGATCTGAGAGAAATCTGGGGGTGAAGGAAGATGATAGAGCTTGGTAACTTGGAAGTGGGGAGTAAAGGGGAAGGAGAGTCAAGCTGATCCCTCCACTCCCACTCGGGGCAGCAGAGTAGCCAGGTGATACCACTGAGCAAGCCTGGGAGCCAGGTGGTGAAGCAGACCTCAGGGGATGATGACAAACTTAGGTGTCTGAAGGAGAGCCATTGAGAACCATCCAGGGGACAGGTGGTATGCAGATCTGGAGCCAAGGAAAGAAGACAGAGCTGGCTTATAGCTTTGAGATGCCTAGCAGCAAGAGTGGGAGAGTGTGCCCCATAACAGGCACAGACCAGAGAAGAGAGGGAAGCTGAGGGACCTAGGGAAAGCTTGAGCACTGGAGGCCTCATGGAACTAGGAAAGGGGTCTCTAGTGGGTTGGGGTAGGGGATGCCATGTTGGAGGTCACAGAGGGGGTGAGTAAATGAGGATTACCTTGAGTCCTCCACAGGCCTAGCAACCAGAGGGTGACAGGGAGCCTTGGCCAGACCATTTTGATGGATTGGGTGTGAGAACAGGAAAAAAATCAGACCAAGTGGTTTAAGAAGTGTATGGAAGGTGAGGAAGTAGATACCTGGGTGTAGCTACTCTGTCATGAAGGGAGGAGACACGGCAAGAGGTTTCCATTCTCACTACATGGGCCTCTCAGAAGGCTGCTTGAGTGTCCTCACAACATGGTAGCTGGCTTGCCCCAGAGGGAGCGATCTTGTCTCCAGACATTTGCACATGCTGTTCCCTTTCCCCAGAGTGAACTTTCTGTGCTTTCCCGACATCACCTAGCTAACTCCTGTTAGTCCTTCAGGTCTCTCTTGAAATGACACCTCCTAGGGAGGCTCCCCTAACCACCACAGTACTTGAATCCTCTTGTGTTAAGCTTCCCCATTATACCTCTTCTCATGCTAGGAATATGGACACGGATATACTCCCTACTAGAATACAAGACTCTCCTTTGTCAATTGCTATATTCCCAATATGAAACTGTGCTTGATGAGTGCATGAATGAGTGAAGGCAAAGGCCAAGCTGGCTGTGGAGAACTAGCTTTGCAGCTTGCCACTCAGCTCCTCTAGATTAAGCACTGTCCTTGCATTCATTAGAGGGCAGGGGACAGGTCTCTAAAAAGACAGCCTCACCTTCCTTCCCTACCAGGTGTGACTTTAACAACACTTTAATGGGAATTTGTTTTGCACAGAGCTCTGGTCTCAGGAGTATCCAGTCCAGCCCTTCTTATTATCTAAAAGGCTCAGAAACAGTGACAGGAACAGGACTGCACAGCATGTGGGGCCAGGAATCTGGTTCTCCTTAGTTTTCTTGTGGACATTTGGACAGGCAAGGACAACCTGGGCAAATGCTACCTGCTGGGCATGGAGGCTAGAGGCTATGAGCTGGGGAGACCTGGCCTCAGCTTGGCTGGAGGACTGGAAGGGGAGACAGTGAATCATCATGAGAGAGGTGAGCATGTGGCTCTCCTGTAGAGATCCCTTTATACTTTACTCTTATCTTTACCCCCAGCCAATGTTTCCTTCTATACATGAGGGTTTGAGTGCCCACGGCCATGGTCACTTGCTCATGATGATCTTCAAGTGCATTCTAAAGGGTGGCAAGATGTCATTGGGATGGTGGACTCACTTCCTCTGAATCCTACCAAACTCCCAGGCCTAGCCCAGAGTGGGTGCTGTGGAATAAATGAGTGAATCCATACATGGGTTATTATAGATGAAGAAAGGGAGACATTCTCAGATTGACATTTACAGATGGCTGAGCAAGTGGCTACCATGTCCCTGTGTACATGGCTCCATACTATTAATGACAAAGCTTCCTCCTCACATCATGACATGGGTAGCAATTCAGAAGGTCACATGGTCGGCCATATTCTCTCAATTCAAGAGTCAGTCACACACCACACACACACACACACACACACACACACAAAGAATCACACAGCTTAGTAGAACAGTTTCAGGTGTGGCTAGTCCATAATTAAGTGAGTGAGGTCATGAGTTGAATGCATGGCAATTGCACCAGGAGGGTATCGAAGCCAGAGCTTATCCATTCTAAGCAGGATGGCCTTGATGGGGCTCTGATAAGGCATGGCTTCCTCAAAATCCAGGCCCAAGAACAGATGACAGACCACTCAGGGGCCCTGTTCAGGAGAAAACTCCTGAACCCCACAAAGCAATAGCAGGAGACCTGTAAACAGTCAACAGGATCTACCATAAGGACTTCCACTTGGCCAACACAGAGAAGACAGCCAGAATATGGTGGGACAGGTAGAGTGTAGGCAGAGAACCATCTAGCCTCTCTGGACACCATCCCTTCAGAACAACCACTAAAAATGCTTTAGAAAAATATATACTCAAAAGCACTGCAGATAAGTCAAAGTGGAATTCTAAAAATGTTCAAGTAACCTAAAGGAAGGAAGGAAAAAAAAAACAGGGAAAAAAAAACCCAGTACAAACTAAAACAAAAAATAAAATGGCAAACTCAAGCCCTAAATATCAGCAGTTACATTAAACCTAAAAGATCTAAATATTACCAATTAACTGACAGAGATGGGCAGAGTTGATTATAAAACAGAACCCAACTATATGTGGCCTAGAAGAAATCCCCTTCGAATATAGCAATATAAGTAAGTCAAAAGTTAAAGGTTTGAAAAGGATGAATCATGAAAGTATTCATCAAAGGAAAGCAGAAATGGCTATATGAATATCAAAATAAACTTCAGAGCAAAGAAAGTTCTTGGAGACAAAGAGGGACATTATGTAACAATAAAAGAGTCAATCCATCAAGACGACATAGCAAACCTAAATATGGATGCACCAAACAACAGAGCTGCAAAATATGTGAGCTGACAAATGACAGAACTCAAAGAAGTAGATAAATCTACAAATGCCATTGGAGAGGCCAACACTCCTCTCTCAGCGGACACCTAGATAGCAAATCAGCAAAGATACAGAATGACTCAACACCATCAAGCACCAGGATCTGACTGAACACGCCACCCAACAAAGCAGAATACTCGCCCATTGAATATCTATTAATATAGATCATATCCTGGACCATAAGAAAGCCTCAGTAAGTTTAAAAGAATTCAAATCCTACAGAATATTTTCTCTGACCCGAGTGGAATCAAACTCGAAATAAAAAAATAATCCATGAGTCAGAAGGGAAGTTTTTAAAAAATCGTAAAACAAACAAACAAATGGTGGAGGGGGTGCCTGGCTGGCTTGTTCGATAGAGATTGTGACTCTTAATCTTGGGGTTGGGAGTTCAAGTCCTACGTTGGGTGTAAAGATTACTTTAAAAAAGTCTTTTTTTTAGAAAGGTGGGGGAAGTGTCAAGGTGGGAAGAAAAGTCCTGCATACCTAGCAAGATAATGGGGGCTCCACATCACAGCCAGAGTGGAAATCTAGGCTCTCAAATGGCTTTTGCTGGCAAGGGTGTGGTGGGGCTATTTTCTCCCGCTGTGGCATTTGACCAGAGTAGAATGGTTACTGACCGAAAGTCTTCTGTCTTAATAACCCCCCAACTACATGGTCAAATGATTTTCAGCAAAGATGCCAAGACCATTCAACAGGGAATAAATGATTTTTGACAAATAGTGTTGGGAAAATTGGATATCCAGATATGAAAGAGTGAAGTTGGAATCTTAACCCATACGCATAAACTAACTCCAAATGGATACCAAAGACCTAAGGATAAGGACTAAAACTATAAAACTCCTAGAGGAAAACATGGGGGAAATCTTCGTGACATTGGACTTATTTACCAATGGTTTCTCAGATATGATACCAGAAGCACTGGCAACAAAAGAGAAAATAGATAAATTGGAATTCATTGAAATGAAACACGACCTCAAAGGGCACGACCAACAGAATGATATGGAGGCGGCCCACACAATGGGAGGAGATATTTGCAAGTCACAGATCTGATGAGAGGTTCATATCCAGAATACATAAGAATACCTACAACTCAACAACAACAACAACAACAACAACAACAACAAACCACCTGATTTTTAAAAATGGGAAGAGGATTTGAAAGGGCGTATTTCCAAAGAAGACATACAAATAGCCAATAAAAACAAACTCCACAGCGCTCGTCCTCAGGGAAATGCAAATCAAAACCACAATGCGATACCATCTCGCACCTCTTAGGACAACTGCTATTAAAACAACAACAACAACAACCACAACCAGAAAACAAGCACTGGAGATGATGGGGAAACTGGAACTTTGTGCTTTGTTGGTGGGAATGTAAATGGTGCAGCTGCTCTGCTGCATCAGGTTTTCTCAAAAAATTAAATATAGAATTACCATAGGATCCAGCAATCTCACTTCTGGGGATGCACGTAAGAAAATTAAAAGCAGAGTCTTGAACACCAGTGTTCATAGCAGCATTATTTACAACAGCCCAAACACAGAGGAAACCCAAGTGTCCACTGATAGGTGTCTAGATGAAATGTGGTGCAGATACATGCAACGGGCTAGTGTTCAGCCTTAACAAGGAAGGACATTCTGGCACACGCTACGATGTGGTAAAGCCTTGAGGATGATATGCTAAGCGAGATAAACCATTTCTGGAGAAGGATGGTGGTGATGGTTGCACAACAGTGTGAATGTGCTTGATGCCACCAGACTACAAAAACAGTTAAGGTGGCTTATTTTGGGTTATGTATGTTTTACCACAGTTAAAAAAAAAAGTTTTCTCTCTTGCTATGCTGCCCCCCCCCCCCCAACTCCTGGTCTTGTGGTTAATGAGAGTAGGCTTTTGTTGGGACAATTTTTTGTTTGCGTGTGTGTGTGTCCATTGGTGTTGCTGAGTTGTTGACTCTTTTGGTTCAAATCTGGGCTCTATGAAGCAAAAGAAAAAAAAAAAAAAACACCCGGCCAATTCGCCACCATGTAGCACCTCGGGTCCCAGGGTCCTTAGCCAGCTGGCCTTCTCTCCACTCTTCAGAGTCCTCTTCTCTTTGTTCTCTCTGCAACGTTCAGGGTTTTTAGTTGTACTCAGAAGGTGGAATAGAAGAAAGAACATCTACTCCATCTTTCCAGAAACAGGAGTCTTGGTCTGCTGTATTCATGTCAGTTGCCCATGTAATGCTGAGGCTCACCAAGCATGGACTACTGAACTGGCATCGGAGTCCCAAGTAACCAAGGGCAAGGACTGGGTCTTCCTTGTTTGTGATGAATCTCTGAGCTGAGCACCGTTGATCCTGGTCAGTTCCCACGTGAGGCCCCACACCCCATTGGGTCTTCCATGCAGTCCCTGCCCAACCTCAGTGGCGCACGTCCTCAGTGATTCACTGGCCCATTCCCCTGGCCACTCATTTTCTAAGCTTTCTCTTGTTTTCCTCAAGCAAGAGTTCAGACTCACCCCTGAGGCTTCTGGAAGGTTCTTGAAAGCTCCTGAAAAGTCAAGCACACAGCAGCGAAGCCCCTTTTTCCTCCTTCACATAAAAGTCAGCCTCCCCAGGCCCTAGCCCTCTGTTGAGTCTTGCTCCTTTCTTCTGGGTCCTTTTGGGGCCTGTTCATGCTCCCACATTCCCCGATACACATATAATGGCATCTAGCAGGTGGAGAGCAAAACACTGGCCCACTGCTCCGGGTACAGTCCTTTCTGAAGCTCTGGGGAGGGAAGTGGTAGCTCTGTGGGTCTTTGGTGTTCCAGGCCGGTGTTCCTACAATTCCTCCCAGTTTTTCTTTTCTTTTCCTTTTTTTTTTTTTTTTTTTTTTCTAAACATTTTATTGATCTACTCATGAGAGTCAGAGAAATAGTCAGAAGCAGAAGCAGGCTCCCTGCCAGGAGCCTGATATGGGACTTGATCCCGGAACCCCAGGGTCACAACCTGAGCCAAAGGCATATGCTCAACCACTAAGCCACCCAGGTGCCCCCTCCCAGTTTTTCAAAGGACTGCTTGCCACCAATCCACAGAGGTGGAATGGAGGCTCAGGGAAGTTAAGTGACCTGCCTAAGGTCATGTGCTGGTGAGTGGCAAGGCCCGGACCAGGAGCCAGGTGGCCTGACTTTGAAGCCTAAGCACTTCTGACCTTGTCTTAAGGGACCCAAAAGCTCCCCAGGATTCTGAGTGTCAGACTATTATCTGCCCCCAAGGGCCACTCACAGAGCCAGACCTGACCTAAGTCCTCTTAGCTATAACCCCTGTTGTGTCCAGTTCAGGCAACAGGTAGGTACCATGTGACCTGAACTAGGAGGAAGAGGAGCAAGAAGATTGTTGACATCAGGTTTTCTGAGGGGCTCAGGAGTTGGAAACACCCAGTTGAGTTCAGAGTTAGAACCACCCTTTCCTCTACCAAGCAGTTAAGCTGCCTCAGAGAAAAATGGCTTCGTTGGGGCCTTGGATACCATTCCTGAGAGATGATGGTAGCAGATAATGTGCATTCAGCAAACCTCCTGTCTCTGCTGCCTGGCTGGCTTTGGATGTAGTCCAAGAACTGGTGTGCTGTTGGCCTCCTGTTCCAGCCCCAGCCAGTCCTGGCTGCCCTGGGTGAGGCTTTTAGCTGGGCCGGATTCTTGGGACCTGATTTAATACATACCGAGCTGTTTGGGTCTTCTGTGGAAAAAGAAAAACATTCCCTGGATTTCAGGAACAGTCATCATCCTAATGCTCCTAGCAAGCAGGACCGTGGCAGCCTCAGTGCAGCCAACTTTCCTTGTGGCCTCCCACGTTCCAGGCCACTTGGCAGTCTGTAGGCTGGGTCTGGGAGGTGAGCACTCGTTCTGCTCCACCCATTTTACAGACGGCAAAAGTAGAGGCAAAGAGCAACTTCCATGTAGCCCTGTTTTCAGGAAGTACTTCCCGAAAATTTAGGTCCTTCTCTTAGTGTGAACTGTGGACCTAGGAGAGTAGCCAGCACAGAGCTAGTCAGAGCTAGGCTAGGTACTCAACGACAAGTACCGGTGGAATGAATGAAGGTGGACTTGCTCGTTTCTTCATTGTGATGAGCTTCTATTTTTGATAGTAGCGAGGTGACGGTGTATGACTGGAGCCCTCAGTTCTTTCCAAGGCACTGCAGATACGAAAGAAGAAATAAGAGCCAGAGCAGCAAATAATTACTGTGGTACTGGGCACTGAGCTGAAAGCTTTCCTTAGAGACTCCTGGGTGGCTCAGTTCGTTAAGCGTCTGCCTTCGGCTCAGGTCATGATCCCAGGGTTCTGGAATTGAGCCCTATGTAAGGGCTCTCTGCTCAGGGGGGGCGCCTGCTTCTCCCTCTCCCTCTCCCTCTCCCTCTGCTTCTGCTATATCTCTATCAAATAAATAAATAAAATCTTAAAAAAAATAAAAACAAAAGCTTTCCTTGTGTCATCTCACTAGGACCCCACAGCAATCTTCTGCAGTGAATCTTATCATCCCCACTTTACAGATGAGGGAACTGAGGCACAGGAAAGGTAAATCCAATGGGGTGTGTCATTTAGCTGGTGGGCGGAGTCACTGGCTTGCAAATTCCAGGTGTGTGGTCTGACCCCAGGCGGCCCTCCCACTCCCCCGACATGCCTGCAACAGCAGCACAGCTGTCTGGCAACCAGAATCTGGCTGACAGATAGAAGCTGCAGGAAGACAGGCAAGCATCTAGTAAAGAAGCACTTTCCAGAAGTCAGAAATGTTGGGCTGTAGAATGAGCTGCCTTGTAAGGTGGTGGGCATCAATGTGGTGGAATGGTCCAGGAGGATCCAGGTCCCAGAAAAGTCTTGGGACCACGTTAAATCCAGTTGAATCCAATTAAAAACAGGAAAAAAAGGAAAAAAAAGGAAAGTGAGGAATGAGTGGCGTTTGCAGTATATCTCTGAGTATAGATGTGTTTCAACTGCAGCTAGAAACGTCTCTGGCACCTGCATCTGAGTCTCTCTCCAAATACTAGGACTCCTGAAACACCAGGGTCCTTGGGGGCAGGTTTTGACCTTGTTTCCACGACCTAAAAAGGGGAGAAGTATGGATGGGAGGCCTGGATTTGCACAAGCAAAAGACTCATTCCCTCAAATGTCCATCTGTATGGTGAGATGAGCCTCAGAGAAAGCAACTCACTAGCCCAGGGCCAAAAGGCTCACGCATAGCTCAGCTGGGGGACCTGGGAGGGACAGAGCCTGTTTGGAGGGGGCGGGGAGCTTGCCCTTATGCAGTCCCAGATAGCCTCGGAGGTGGGGCTGAGCTCCCTTCTGGTATCCCTTCTCCCTCCAGGTCACCAGGGACTGGCTCTGGACCCTGGAATAGGGTGGTGAGAACATCCTGGCCTCCAGTTTCTTTCTTTCTTTCTTTTTCTTAAGATTTTATTTATTTATTCATGAGAGACACACAGAAAGAGGCAGACACACAGACAGAGGGAGAAGCAGGCTCTCCCTGGGAGCCTGATGCGGGACTCCGTCCTGGGACCCAGGGATCACGACCTGAGCCAAAGGCAGATGCTCAACCACGGAGCCACCCAGGCATCCCTGGCCTCCAGTTTCTTTCCTGCTGGAGCATATTAGGCTCAGGTTTGGTTGAGAGTGGGTGCCTGGCTGGGAGTGGGGTGTTGAGCACACGTCTGGCCCATTGCTGCCCTCGAGAGACCAAGTCGAGGTCCAGGCGGCGCCTGGGCTCATCCTGGAGGCAGTTTTGTGGTTGGTAGACGCCTGCTCTGTCAGGCCAGGGCTCGGAGCCTTTTTCCACCCAGGCTTCTTTCAGCTCTTCCTGTACTTTAGGAGAATAATCAGATTATTCTATGCTGTGGCTCTGTCCCCTGCAGGCTGAAAGGTGACCTGGCATCTGGTCGACAGGGAGGATGAATCTTTTGGGATAGACCAACGGCAGAGGGGGCCTGGGTGGTGGGACCTAATGGTGGTGGCAGTATCGAGTATAGCCCAGTTCTTGCTCACTCAGGACCCTTCCATCCGGGAGACTCATGCAGGGTGGGGTGGAGGCCCCACGGGTATCATTTCACAGGCCAGGAAGCTGTGTGTCACTTGCCTGAGGTTGGGCTTCTGGCGAGTGACAGGCTGGGAACTAGACCTGGTCAGAGGGCTCGTAGGCCTGTGATCTTAACACCGCACGACAGTGCTCTCTTCCCATGGCAGGACACTGCCTGGAGCTTTGCCACTGGGCCCCGGGTACCTGCTCGCATTGCCTCACCGGCCCCCTGAGCATCAGAGGTGGGCATGGGGCTCAAGCAGCCCCCTCCTTCCCAGAAGGGCTGCTTACCTCTTCCATCTGCTCCTCCTAAGTGGAGGCCTGTGCCCTCCCCAGACATCCCTGCTGTCAGAGGGGAAGGGCCCATGGAGAGCACCTTATGTCTTGTTTGATGAACAAAACCCCTGCAGCCCAGAGAGGGCAAGTGGCTTGCCTGGGATCACAGAGCAAACTGGGGGCAGAGCTTGTCTGGAACTTGGGCATCCTGGCTCCCAGGCGTGCACACACACGTGCTTGTGAGCGGGGCCTCCACACTTCCCTTCTTCCAAAGATGTTAAATGTCAGTGGGACCAGGCACAACCAGGACCAGCCCTGTCCAGCTGTTTAAACATTCCAAGCACCTGTGAGACTGAAGTCTGTTGGTGGGGATGGAGATGGTTCCCAAGTGTCCCCCACTACCCACCAGAGGCACCAAGTCTAGAAATAATGTTCCACCAGTTCTCTGGCGTCCTGCTACCCCTAATCCGGAGAGTGAGGCGGCGATGAGAGCAGAGGTCTTGCTTTCCTTCCAGCGGACACCTGCTGGAATGCAGGGAGCACTCTTCTACTTTGGGGGGGAGGCCGCCACCAGCCTCAGTTTCCCCATCTGTGGCAGTGGCTCCGTGCCCGGCTTGCTGGACAGGCACGGAGAGGGGAGAGGGGAGAGGCCAGGGCAGAGAGCGCTGTGCAGGAAAGTCAGCAGTCGGGTCCGGGCCGGGCCCTCCGTCCCCACGGGGCCAGCCCGGGCCTCTCATTTCCTTTGAGCAGGCGCTGTCCCTGCGCCGGGAGCCAGCGACCTCAAAGGCGGCCGCCAAGGGGCCCTGACATCGCGGGGAACAATGTCGCCTGTTTACCTGACAGATTGTCCGCTTTCTTTTCATCTCCGAGGAAAAGGGCTCCCGCTGGGAGCCGCTAATCCCAGAGTAAACAGATGACCTCGTGGTGCTTTGCTTCCGGAGGTGGGGTGCGGAGCAAGCGCCCCGACTGTGCAAACAGATCCCGGAGGCGGCCAGCGCCTGCGGGGGCGGGGCCGGGGCGGCCGGGGGCGGGGCCTGGCCGGGGCGGGGGCGGGGCCGGGGCGGGGCCTGGCCGGGGCGGGGGCGGGGCCGGGGCGGGCGGGGGCGGGGCCTGGCCGGGGCGGGGCGGGGCCCTGCCCCCGCGCCCGCCCTCCCGCGCCCTTGGTGGTGTCGCCCTGGATGCCTAGAAGCTCAAAGGCAGGGGCAAGAAGAGGTCAAAGCCACTTTGCAGGGCCAAGGGCGGGGGAGGAGAGAAGGGGCCAGGCCGGGCAACGGGGAGGCGCGACCTTCACCTGGATCGACCCCTGCGGCCCGTCCCCAGCTCTTCCGTGGCGCTGCGTCCCCCCCCCCCCCCGCCCCCTTGCCGGCTGTGCGGCGGGCGCCTCTCTGAGCCTCAGTTTTCCCATCTGGAAAGCCGGGAGGAGGACCCCCGTCTCTCAGGGCTGTTGCAAAATAGGGCTGCGTGCTCTCAACAAGTGGTCGTGACTCATGATTAGAGCCGAGGAGGCCCGGGTCTGGAAGCTGGAAGCAGATGGCCGCGGAGTAGGGAGGGTCTTCGGGGAGGGGGCAGGCAGGGCCGGGACCAAGGCACTGGGCGGGGGGTGGGGGGTTAAAGAGCGCTTGCATGCGAGATAGCAAATAAGGCAGCCTCTGAAGTAACATCGCCCATTGTGGGGTTATCTCTGGGAGGGAGCCCAAATTCTTCCTTTTCCCAGGGGTGTGACCTTGGGAGAGCTATGTGGCCCCTCTGTCCTTCGGTTTCCTCCTTTAGGGACGGGGATGAGACGTCCTGTATCAAGGGGGATGAGAAGTCCTATATCAAAGGGCTCTCCCGAAATGCAAAGAGTCCGGTACATAATAGATACTAGTAAGTATTAGTTCCTAGGGCTGAGCATGGGCAGCCTCTTTGTTCCCCTGCTAGGAGGGGGGAGGGTGGGAATCTGGATGAGTCCAAGACACGGGAGCCCTGTCTCTCCTTCTGTGGCTGCTGCCAGAGGCAGCCCCATCTCTCGGTTGGCAGGGAGCTGGGCCCCCACACAAGATGAGCCCCGGTGCCCAGCGGGTGCCTTCCCACCCACCCTCTCCTTGGCTGCACCGCCGAGCCCTGTGCGTCTGGTCTCGGCCTTCAGGGCTCCATGACTCCGGCCCCTCTCTGGGGTAGAGAAGGTGACAGGTGCCTAGGTGAAGCAGGCCCCTGGTGCTTCCTAGGGCTCCTCAGCTTTCCTTTTTCAAGGGAAAGGACAAGAAGGAAAGGCAGAGAAGGGCTGTAATATTTGATGAACGTCTAAAGCAAGCTTGTAGGTATCAGAAATGCCTTTGGCTTCACGGAACAGCCACTTGCCGTAGCTTAAACAGTTCTATTTTTCTAACAAATTAATAATTCTGGACATGGGTGGTTGCAGGTCTTGGTCAGCGGCTGGTGATGCCAACAAGGCCTGGGCTCTTTCCACCTTTCCACACATCCGTGGCACATAAAAGCCTACTCATCACCTCAAGGAGACAAGATAGCTGCCTTGGCTCCATCAGGAAAGTGGAGGGTCTCCCAGGAGCTCCTTGCTGGCGTCTCATTGGCCAGGAGTGGGTCAAGTGGCCATCCCTGGAAGCAAGGGATGCTGGGAACCAATTTCCCCAGGGTACCTCCCCCACCTCCAGCAGGTGCTGGTGAGGGACGGTGAGCGGCCACGTGGGGAGAAGGGTCAGGTTGGCTGCGGGAGGAGGTAGCGCTCCTCACATCCCAGTCTTGCAGACGGCAAGCCCGTGCCAAGGGCAGAGAAATGCTTTACCCAATAAGCACTTTGATTGATTTACTTTGACATTCTGGGCCAGCAACCAAAGATGCAGAGATAAAAGCCACTCCCTTGCCTTTCAGAGACAGAAGGAGAATAATAATAGTAATAGTAACAGTATAATAGCTGAAATTCACTGACCATGGACCAAGTGCCAAGTGCTTGCTGGGCACTTTCTGGCCTTTCCCTTGTGTCTTGCTCACTCCCACCCCCGGCAACAGGCATGATTCCACCTGCCGTGGAGAAACCAGCAAGGCCCACAGCACGCAGGCAAGACTTCCCCCCAACAGTGCACAAGGTGGGGGATAGAAGAGCACAGGTATGAGCCAGGATCTCGGGCAACCCACGGAAAGAGGAAGACCCGGGAAACTTTCAGGAGATGGGCCAGTGTGTAGGGTCTGGAAGCAGCAGGTGGAATTCCACATTCAGACAAGGTGCGGAAGGTGCCCAGGTGAGGCAGGACATCCCCGAGGATGCATTAGAAGTGACCTTAGCAATCTGAGGCACCTCTGGCGGCTGTCCACCCCTACTTTCCCAGAAACTTGTTTCTTTAAAAGGAGTGAAAAAAAAAGGAGCGTTGAGAATAAAGTAATGACTTGTAAAATCAGCCAGTGACATGAATATTGAAAACAAAATTGTCAAAGATTAAAAAAAAAAAAAAGAAAGAAAACCAACCCTTAGACTTGATGTAGATGATAGAGAAGTGAAAGATGAAGGGCTAGCGGCCCCTGGGTGGCTCAGTTGGCTAAGCATCTGCTTTTGGCTCAGGTCATGATCTCGAGGATCCAGCCCCGGGTCGGCTCCCTGCTCAGTGGAGAGTCTGCTTCTCCCTCTCCCTTTGCCACCCTCCCTGCTTGTGCTGTCTCTGTTAAATAAATAAAATCTAAAAAAAAAAAAAAGGAGGGGGGGAAGGAAATACTGGCACACAGTTGGGAGGAGTGTGAATAGGTATAAACCTTTAGAAAAGCAATTTAAAAAAATTCTTTAAAATGTGTTGATCTTTTGGCTTGATTTCTAGAAATATATGCTAAAGAAATGATAAATAAAAGTAGATAATGGCACAAGACATCATTTATTAAAATATGACTTTGTGTTTTCTCCTTTGTATTTTCCCTCTCAGTGTCCCCAGGTTTGTAACCAGACTCCTCCCTACTCCCGAGTCCCAGGGGGCATTTGCAGGACCCAACCAGAAGCTGTTTGAAGGCAACATTTTTCCCTGTGTAGTTATTTATTTATTTGTAAAAAAGAAAGCTCAAGAGAGAAAACATGAAGGCAGTCTCAGTAAAACAGTAGGAGGAATTGTAAGACGGCAGGGGGAAGGTTCCTAGCACCTGAAAAGGGGTCCCAAGTCCCAGAGGTGGGACGTCAGTCCCCTGCATAGCCACACCTCAGGACATTGCTTTGATTTCCTAAAGCTCACGGTCCACAAAAACTAGAGTCACAGCCATACCCCAGTGTCCTGAACCTCCAAGCTGGCATCCAGCAGCAGCCACTGGCTACCGAAGAGCATGCCCTCTGGGATGACGGGTATCTGTACAAACCCCAGGACCTTTGCATGGCCCTGGCAGACAGGGAGTTTTCAAAATGACTGAGGCCTCAAGTGGAATTCAAAGAAAACTGAATGTGACATTCTCACCTATAGGCATTCACAAGAAAAGACGTG
This sequence comes from Vulpes vulpes, assembly GCF_048418805.1. Classification (NCBI taxonomy): domain Eukaryota; kingdom Metazoa; phylum Chordata; class Mammalia; order Carnivora; family Canidae; genus Vulpes; species Vulpes vulpes. The sequence continues at coordinate 9,746,092 of NC_132784.1, read as the reverse complement.
TTTTTTAAAGGTCATTGAGTATAGACTTACTATCTTGCTTTGATTTTTTTTTTAAACTATTAGTTAAATATTTTCCATAGGAAGATACCGAAGTCCCCTGCCCTGTGTTCCCTGACCTCCAGGCACATACCTTTACTATTGCACCAACCTTGCTGGGAGGGTCATTATCTATATTTAGTCCCTCACAGTGTTCTTCGAGGTTCTCAGGTCCTAGAGACTCATCAAGACATTGTCTTGTTTACCTCCATATGCCCAGTGCCTTGCATAATGCCTGGCAAACACTCAGGGAATGAATGAGGACATGAATGAATGAAGGAAGGAAGGAAGGAACGAACAAACGAACAGGTGTCTGGTATCTGGGATAAAGGGCTTGGCGAGGCCCATCCCTGTTGTCCCCACACAGACGCTCCTGGCAGCCCTAAGGGCTGTGCACTCGGCCACAGAGTTAACTGCAAGCACATACTTGGGAGTGTAAACAACCCTCCTCCAGGCCAGGGCCGACTGGCAGCCTCGCGGGCAGCTTGCACAATCTCGTGGGCTGCTGTGATTCTCATTTTTGGGGCATGGAGTCATCTCTGCCATGAGCCTCTCCCTCCTTGCCCTGGATTGTCTCTTGGCAACATAAAAGGAACTGTATGTCTGTTGTCAGTGGGAAGAAGTTCAGACCCCCCCATCCCTCCAGGAAACCGGTCCTGATGAACTAGATCTGTCCGTGGACCCCAGGAGGGTGGAGCTGAGAGGGAGCCTGGAGGTCTTCCAGACTGACTGCTTCATTTTACAGATAAAGGGCCTGAGATCCTAAAGAGGTGGGGACACCAAGCTGATTGCAACTGTGGCAAAGCTTGGCACAGAGCTGTGTGTCCTGGGATGGCAGCTGGTTTTGGAACCAGCCGAACAGGGCTGTAAATTCCTGCCCAGCCACTGTCCAGCCGTGTGAACTTGGATCGGGGATGTGTCCTTGAGTCCCCATCCCCTTGTCTCTGCTGTGCTGCCTGCAAAGGTGTCCTGGAGCCCCTGTGTGATAACACCCAGCCCAGTGCTGGGCTCAGACTAGGGCCTTTTGTCTCCTGCCTCCTCCCACCCTTTCTTTCCTAACTTTTCCCACTCACCGTTCCTCACCATTCCTCCAATCTGGGTGTGAAGTGCCCACGCATCCCTCTGAACCCTCCACTCCAGGGCAGTTCGCTTCCTGATTGGCCTCACATGCTCTCATGGCCTCTAGACTCATTAGGGTCCGCCTACTTTCTCTCTTGCCTTTTCTGTTCTCACACACCTCTTGATCTTGCCAAATTCATTCATATTTTCCTTTCTCTCTCCCTTCCTGCAAACTTTCCCAGGCCTCTGCTCTGCGCCAGGCACCTGATGGGCAGGGAAGCTCCTGGCCACCTCTTGCCCTTTCAGAGCTCACCTGCTGCTTGAGAGGGGTTGTGCGAGCACGGACAAGACAGGAGAGGAGCGCTGAATGGCAGAGGCGATGCCGGGTACCCACAAAATCCTGTGTACTAGCTCTGGTTTCTGGAACACCGTGGCAGATAGAACAGTGACCATGTCCTATCCCCTAAACCTTTCAATGTTACCTTATGTGACAACAGGGGCTTTGCAGATGTGGATAAATGAAGGATTTTGAGAAGGGGAGACTGTCCTGGATTATCCAGGGGGACATAGGTTCCTTGTAAGAGGGAGAAAGAAGATCAGAGAGGAGAGATGTTGTCCTGCTGGCTCTGAAGATGGAGGAAGGGGCATGGGTGCCCCTGGAGTCCTCAGAAAGAACCGACCCTGCTGACACCGTGATTTTAGCCTTCAAGACTCATTTTGGACTTCTGACTTCCAAAACTAGAACAGAGTAAATATAGGCTGGTTTCAGCCACCAAGTTTGTGTTAATTTGTGACAACAGCGGTAGCAAATGTAGAAGACCATGATTCTCTGCCCTTTTGTGGGGATATGGCCCGTGTGACTAACTCCGGCCAGTGCAACGTGAATGAGGGTGACGCACCTTGCTTTGACCTGAGGCTTCTCTCTTGCCCTGCCACAGCCAGTGAAGACGTGGTAGTTGGTGAAAGTACAAGGCTGTGGTGGTGCTGCTGGCAGCCTGGGTCCCTGAGTGATTGTGTGGAGAAGAGCCGCCCGCCCCCTCCCCCTGCCCCACTGACCCTCTTAGGATTTGGAGATTATTCAAGACTGATATAACCTAGATTTTTCTTACTGTGGGAGCTCTGATGAGGCTCTTGCTTCATAGAGGCAATGATTAAGCCTTGAGAAGATAGGTGGGCACTTAACAACGTGAGCAAAGGCCTGGAGGGGCTGGAGTGCGTGGTGGAAGCAGAGGCTGGCTGCAAAGGTTGGGGGGAAATGGGGAGTAGGGCTCTGCTGTGACTCTGGCCATCCTGTCCCCCCAAGCCAGGCTCCAGTAGGCTTGTACTCCTTTCCCAGCATGTACTGCTGGGTGTGTACCTAGTGTGCCTGCAGGCCTCATGTATGCACATGCATGTGTGTGGTCTAGAGGCCTCTCTCTCTGGGCACAGGTACACACGTGACTGCAGGTGTGTGCAGCTATGGGTTTGTCTCTGGGTAAAGCTGTAGCTCCAGCGGGGGTCTGGGCCAAACGATGGTGTCGGGCTGCGAGTGGGTCTCCGGTGCCGAGGAACTGAATAAAGAGTGTGCAGCAATGAGGATGGTGAGGGAGTGTATCAGAGTGAACACAGAAGCTTTTCAAATCATTGGCAAGGGGAAAGCTGTGGAACACTGCGGTGGCTCATAAGGGGAGTCGAAATCCGCAGTGCCCCCCTTTGGGGCCGAATGTGCAATGACTCATTAACCTGTGCCCTCTCCAGGGGTGACCGATTGCTGAACAAGCGTGGGTCTTTCTCGAGGGGCCAGCGTGAGCCAGAGAACACCCTATCACGTCAGTCCCACCGCGGGCCAGGTTTGCATCCTGTGTTTATTGCCCACATTACTCACTGTTTTGTTACCTGAAATACGTTTAATTCCTATTAATAACGAGCACTGTAGGGCATAGATTTCATCACTGGCATTAAATTACTTGATTGCAGTTTACAAAGCAGCTGCCCGTGATGGATGACGCACCAGCTGAAGCCAGGGCCTTCACACATGAGCCGCTCACATGCGTGTGGACATTGCACGGCGGGAGTGTGTAGTCAGAGGCAATGCGTTTTCTTGCACACTTACAGTAGCACGTGAAGGTAACCTTTTGTGCGCTTGGCCCTTCTGTGGGGTGCCGCTGTGCCGCCCTAGACCCGAGCCTGCTTTATTGAGAATCTCCTATGGGCTGGGTGCACAGCTCAGGGCTTTTGAGGCTCTTGTCTCCGTGAACTCCAGGGCCCCATGTGGGCAGGGGCTGTAACCTTCACATCATAAACGCAGAGACAGAGGCTCGCAGAGGACCTGCCTGCGGTGCACGGTGGGGCCAGCCTTCAGTCCGGCCAGGCCTGCTTACACGCCGCCTCGCACGTTCCTCAAGCGCCAGTCAGACCAGCTCATTTCTGCCCTCCCTGCCAACCTCGCAGGCAGGCCCCTTTAAGATCAGGTGAGATGATGTTTTTTCGCTGAGAGGCCGCAGGAAGATTACTCATTCTTTTTAGTTTTCTTTGGTCATACCGTTTGTATCTTTCATTAATGGCTGGAAGAGTGTCCTGTCCATTGGTTCCCCGCGCGGCCCCCCTCCGTGCGGGGTTCGTAGGAAATGATGTCAGAGCGCGAGAGGGTGAGTGGTCAGGGGGCCTGACAGAACTGCCCTTCTCCCGCCCACCGGGCACACACACTGCCTTTGCAAAAACAATTCCCTATTTGGCAAAGGGCAGTGTTTGCCCTGGGATGGGACCTTGCGGCCCTGCACCAGGCCGTGTTTGTTCTGGCATGAACCACAGAGATGTCCGAGCCTTCCATGTTTGTTGAACTTCCTGGATTTCTTATCATGCAGCCTGCGCTGCCAGGGAACGGGTGAAATGCTGACTGGTGCCCGAGAGACCAAGAGGGGATACTGAGAAGTTCCACAAACCCACTCCTGCCCCCAAGGGACAAGCAGCACTGGGCAGGGCCGCTGAGGGCTGGTGGGGGCAAGGGAGAAGGAGCCGGACAGACCTATAGGTAAAGCCTTCCCCTTCTTTAACCTGGACTGAGCCGGGGTGCCCAGGTGGCTCAGTCGGTTAAGCGTCTGCCTTTGGCTCAGATCCTGATCTCAGGGTCCTGGCTCAGTGGGGAGTCTGCTTCTCCTTCTGCCTCTCTCTCTGCTCATGTTCTCTCTCCTTGTCTCTAAACAAAACAAAACATCTGGCCTGAGCCTACATTCCCACGCCTGAACCCCACTCCTGAATTCTCTGCTGTTGAGTCTAGTCTCCTCACTTTCCCTGGATGTCCCTTGCCCGGGCCTGGGCCATGCCTGCCACGTAGCACTTTCTGTCTCCCATGTCTCCAGCTGACACCCTAGTGGGGAGGTAGAATGAAGGAACCACCGAAGCATTCTGAGGGTGGGGCTGGGCCCCACACTATACTTTCCTGCACCTTTGCCTTCGCCTGGGTTCCCTGACCTTCCAGAGCTCCTCAGGATGTTTGCCCGGGGATGCCGAAATGAACCCTCAGGGAGCCCTGGGGAGAACGTGTCTCTGCCCCATCGGGAAGTCACACAACACTGCAGCTGGGGAAGGCTGAGGTAGGAGTCAGTGGTGATGGGGTGGGCGGGGTGGGGGGGTGCGGGCGGGGGTCCCTGGCTCAGGAGTCGGCCAACCAGGGTCAGGTCCCAACCCAGCCTTCTAGCACCAGGACCTGTGCCTACGTAGAATGAGTCTAATGGCAGCTCCTTTCTTGGGAGGCTGAACTACAGTGAGAGGTCGATGAAGTTCCACGAGCACAGTAGGCAGATTTTAGCAGCCCCTTATGTTACCCTAAGGGGATTTCAGACAAATGGTTGACCTTCAACCACCTTTGTGCCCTAATCGTGCTATTCCTTGACTGCCACCTCCAAGGCTCCTTATTTCACAACAAACATATGGTTGCAATTGTCCATCCTCTCTGCAGATGAGGGGACTCGGAGGCTGGGGCTGTGGTCCAAGGACACGCAGTCTGTAGGTGGCAGAGCAGGGTTCAGTGCAAGCTGGCTTGACCCGAAGTGTGCTTCTTCCTCTCTGTGACCTCTGCCATAGTCCCTCATGCTGCCCAGGGGTCCTTGAGCTTTCCTGGCCCTCCTGGGTCTGGTGGCTGAGGCAGGAGGGGCAGCTGCCAATGTGCAGTGAGCTCAGGGAGGGCCTGGGGTCCCCTTGGCAGACCCCCTTGTTTGCTACACACCCTGAATTCCTACCATTACTCATGCTGCTGTGGCTCCTGTAGCATGTGGGCAAGCCCCCTGGTATAATGCAATCCACTGTCTGCCTCTGATGGCAGGGCACAGCCACGGAGGACACACCGGCACCTAGTATCTGAGGACGGGGTCCCAAGCCGGGGATGATCTCATGAAGAGGAGGAACCTTGGGTCCTAGAGCGGCCACCCTGGGACCAGGGCTTGTCACCAAAGGGAGAAAAAAGGCTTTACCACGGAGAGCAGAGAAAAGGAGAGAATGATGTTGAGTTCCTACTGTGTGTGGGTGCTGCCTTTATGTACACTGTGTCATCCAGCTCTCTCAAAAACCTTGTTGGGTCCCCATGTTACAGAAGGGGAAAGAAAGCACAGCAAAGTTAAGCGATTTGTCCAAGGCCACACAGTTAACACCGCAGAGGCAAGGCTCAATGCAGGCCTGTGACAACTTTGTAATTTTGCCAGGACATAGTTCCCTCTGCTGCAGATGTGCTTATGGGAAGGGATTTGTGTCTTCAGTGGAGCTAGCTGGCCTGGGTAGAAGCAGGGTTTACCAACAGGAACCGTTGCCCCATCAATCAAGGGTCTGGCCCTGGCAGCTCTTGCCGCCCACCTGGGATGGCCAGAAGCCTGGAGGTGCTTCAGCCCAGTTAGTCATCCCAGGTGAGCGGCAAGCAGGCACCCATCGGGAGGTTTGCCTCCACCCCCCACACTTGAGATGAGAAAACAACAAAAGTACTTTATCTGGCCTCAACCCTGAGCTCGGTGCCCAGGCGCATTACTCACTTCCTTCCTGGGACCTCCATGGGAGGGGGGTGCTGACTCCTGCCAGCACTGTGGGTCATAGTGGGGTGCAGGTGGGCGTCGCCGGGTCACTCACGTCCCCTCACTGGACCCCATGGGGACCCAAGGTGAGCCAGGACATCAGGCTGAGCCTTGGATGCCTCTGCTGGAAATATATATTAAATGAGAATAAAGCGATTTGGCTCCACTTGAAAGTAAAGTAGGGTCTGCAGAGAAAACGGAGATAAAACAGTGAAGTCCAACAACCAGAAACGGTCTGCCCCAGTGACAACCACTGGGTGCTTTCGTCCCCGCCCTTCACACACATGGACTTGATAGTTGGTGTTGCTGTCTCGTCACCTTTCCTGGGTCCTAAGCACCCCCGGGCTTCCCCCAAACCATTTGTTTACCTGTTCTAGCCTTTGGAGGGAGGCGATGTCACTTTGCTTTCTAGATGTGCAAGGGAAGCTTCAAGAGCTTGACAAACCCGGGCTCACACATACTGAGATAAAGGCAGAGAGGAAGGATTCTGCCTGCACAGTCCGAGCCCCTGGAGAGTACCATAGCCGCTGCTGTGATTCCCCATCTGCCCCCTGGCCTCCCGTCAGAGGCACGTCCCCCACCGCAATGAGTTCAGGGCAAACAGCAGGTGTCGTTCTGCATGCGATTCCCCATGCCATGGCCGTAGAGCAGGATGCCACCCTCTCCTGGTGCTGGCCACCTTAGTTATTTCGAATTTCTCACCATTATAAGCACATTGCCGGGAACTGCTTCGAGTTACGGTGATTTCTCTGGGCAGTGCTTACCGTGGAATCGTGAGGCCAGAGGGTGGGGACACTTTGAAGAACTTCTAGGAAGCACCGCCCCATGTGGGCGCCTGATTTCAGCTCGCTGGGCAGAGATGAGCCGGCTCCTTCAGAGGCTCCGTGCGGCCTAGCGGCCCAGCGTGGCGCTCCATGCTGATGACTCACGGGAGGTAGCACACAGCTGAGCCTTCCTGGGGGCGCAGGTGTCGTGGCCTCTGCCACACTTCAACCCAAGCTCAGGATTGAGGCCTGTTTCAAGGTGATAAAAATGAATCTCCTAGAGGCAAAGTCACTTACCCAAGGTCACACGGCCTGGGCCCAAACCCACGTTTTGCAAAACGCCGGCCACTAATTCTTCAGCAGTTCTAGCTAACTTTCCCCACCAGCGCAGCGTCCACAGGTGCCAGCTTACTGTCTGAAGCATCTCCTGGAGATTTTCACAGAGACTGGGGTTTGGCTCAGTCCTCACCTCCTGCTGGCCTCTCTCTAAATTATATTTTAGGCTCTGCCCACTTCTCTGCATCACCTTTTGCTGGTTCAGTAGCCTCTGGAGGTTTTGTGTCTGGTGGGCTCGTGCTGAGCCACTCTTGCCCTTTTCTCCACTTAGCAGTCAGAATGGTCTGTTAAGGACCCAAGTCCCCCCAGGTGGCTCCCCTGCCCTGGCCTTTCAGGGACTCCCCCCTGGGTGTGAGGTGACTCACCTGGAAACCTGCTGAGATGAATTTGATTCAGTGCCTGCCCCATGCCAGGTACAGTGCTAGACACGATGGGAACAGAACCAGACACAGAACTTAGGAGGCCTGCCTCCTCTGTTCCCTCCCTCCCTCCCTCCCTGATCCTGTCCCATCCCTACCTGAGTGCCCACTGGGCCCCAGACATTGGGGCCCTCCTTTCCCTCATGCAGACAGGCCACTCTTGCCCTTCCTCCCCGAGTTCTGACTGCCTCCTTTCTTTACCAGAAAACCCTCCCTACACGCAGGCCGGCGCTGTGTATCTCACTATTGTCTTCACAGAAGACATATGCCTCCCCCAAAACATGTGCCTCCCCAAAACACACCCACCCACACACCACAGCTTCCCCCAGACAAATTCTCTGTTCATAAACTTTCGAGGAGAAAGGGGATAGGGGAATGACTTTCTAGCCACCTTGGTCATGTTTTTGCATTCATAATAAATATTTTCACATTCATTTAAAAAAAAATCCAACAAAGACAGCATACTCGATGAGAAGAGTGACAGGATATTGGCCACAACATAATGATAGTTGCTCATTTCAATGGCTCCCCCCACCTGGACGGAAACCCTTCTGGATTGCCTTCCTCACAATTTCAGTAAGACCCTTATCAATTATTTGGTGAGCCAAGAGGCCTTCCTCCTCCCGTGTTTGGTCTTCCACGAACTGGACTCACTGATTCTGGTGATCGCAGTGACACGGCTCAGAGAAATCTCCTGATAGAAGGACTTAAAGGCCTCTTGCTGTGGCCTGGGCCTGGCCCTCTGCAGGTGGGGTGGAGGTACAGCTGGCCACATCCCTCCGTCTGTCCAGCCTTCGAAAGAGCCACCCTCTGCCCCTCTCTGATTCGCCCGCAAAGGTAGTTATGAGGCTCGACTCCTCTTGCTGTCCCCACTGGGCTTCACGAGGCCTTAGTGCAAAGAACTCCTCAACTGGGCCGTGTTTCCTCTATTATAATTGCCACTTTCTGATTTTCTCTCTTCCTTGATGTCTTCAGCAGGAGAGTACAGAAGAGCTAGGGTGCTCTTAAGCCCTTGCAGTGGGAACAGGAGACAGGGAGGGATCACCACTGACACCTGCGGGTCTGTAGCCTGCCAGGTCCGCCAAGCCCCAAGAGGGAGAATGGGATCCCCCAGGAGTGAAAGAGACCAGCCCAATGACAGCAAAACAAGTTTTCCTGGGTTGAAAACCATGAATTCCCAAATAATGAGGTTGATGAAAAGATGGGGTGAGCACATGTGACCATGTGCCAGAGCTGCTTATGACAGCAAGGCTCGGGTAAGTACCTCCTGGGTGCCAGCTCCATGCTGGGCATCGTGAGGGCCACACACAGTTTCTGACTACTGGAGACTTGATGGACTGGGGGCCTGACACAAGCTGGGGCCTGGACAAAGCGCTCCCTCTCAGCTTTCTGCTGATGAGTTGAGTAGCACTGGACATCACCCATGGGAAACTATTCTTCCCAGCTCCAGCCAAGACTGGGGATTCCCTCTTGTGGAGAAGATTGACTTCTCTTGGGAAGCCTTTTCTCTTCTTGCCAAAGGCAGAAATGAGGTCTCTTTTTTCTACCCTGAAACTCTGAGCTTGACCCACAGGAAGGCACTGGGCATTCCTGCTGGACAGGCCTACAGGACTGAGGCCTGGCTGAGTTGGGGGCCCCCTCCTTCTGCACCCAGAAGCTGGATGTGCCTCATCCACGTTCTGGGTTGCAGGCCATGGGTTAACCTAGAAGAAGGAGGAGTAATTGTACAGAAGTCAGATATTCTACAGCGACCCCAAGCAAGGCCAGTCTTCCTGGTAGGGCAGCAGGGCACATGAGGGGAAGCACAGCACAGGGGAGTGAGGGCAGGGGAGCTGGTCAGCCCCAGGCCTCACAGTTAGGAGTGGGCCCATTCCTTACATGGCATTTGGTGAATGAGAAATGCATGCAGAGCCAGCTCCCCCAGGACAAGTGGCCTGCTTGAGGGAAAAAGTATATAGGGATGTGTGTGTGTGTGTGCTTGGGCTCTGGAGGCCCGGCCCAGCTAGCGGCACCAGCTCTCAGGCATCGGCCAAGGGTAGGCACACAACAAATATTTACCCACAGACAGCCTGAGCTGCTTCCTGTCTCCCGCTTGGAGCTGGGGGCTGCACGGAGGCTGGTGGGATTCTCATGATACCCTCAGCAGCAGAGACTTGGAGCCACATGACCACAAGGCATGGCGGATGGTCTCCCAAGGGGACTGTGGCCTCACTCAGGCAGGTGGGACTCCCTCCTGCTGACAGGCAGTGGACAGTGAGCAGCACTTGGATGGAGCTGTGGCCACAGGTGGGCACGCCCAAGGAGCTCTGATGGGTGTGGAAGAGGAGCTTGAAGCAGCCCGCACTTCCCGCAGATCAAGCAGAGGCTCGGAGAGAGCAGAGTTGATGCATTCGCAGGAATGTAGCTTCGTGGGACCGTCAGGGTTGCTTTTGGTGAGCAGTTCCATTCATTCAGCAAATATTTACCAAGCTCTGGCCAGATGCCAGGTCTTGCCCCAGAGAGCTGTTGAGAGGCTCCGGGAGGTGACGTGGTGGCAGGAAGGGCTCAGTGCTTGTTTGCCAGCGGAGTCATGCTGCCCACAGGCCCCACCACTCTCCAGGACTGGAGACAGGGTCCCTGCACATCAGAGAAATTTGTCTTGTCTCCCTCCTCTCCTTGGACCCACTTGGCTATGGAACGGACAGATCTGAGCCTTGCTTATGTGAAAGCTGTGGAAGGAAAGAGCCAGAGCAAAGGATCAGAACTCTACCTTGAGGCCTTGTTGCTTGTAGCCAAGGGTGCTGGATGCTCGAGGCTACCCTGCCAGCAAAAGTAGAATTGCCTCCTAATCCTTCCTTTGTCCTTAAATTCTTCTTTCTCAGAGAACATCAGACCTGCAAACCACTTTATCTTCCTGTCCAGTATCACCTTTCACTCTGTTCCGTTGGCCTAGGGGGGTTCTCTCACCTTTCTGCCATGGAACAATCCATATTTGAAGACCTCCAAAGACAGGAAGCTCAGTAACTCTAAGCACCCAGGTAGTCTGAGTGAGTGGCTGTCCTGAGGCCAAGAAGGCAGCAAGGGGAAGCTGGAGCACATGAGAAGGCCATGGGGACTCAGGAAATGCTGGTGTGCTGGGAGAGGCCACAGGAGACAAGGACAGGGAGCCCGAGAGCCAAATGGTAGGCACCTGACCAGCTTGGAAACCAGTAAGCACAAGACACATGGACTCTCTGTAGACTACCTGCTACCCTTGAATCATCCACCGCCTGACGCCCTTGGGACCTGGCGTGGGGAATGGTGAGAGCCAACTCTTCACACCCCCCAGCATAGCACATGCCTGGGAGCATACTTGCATATGTGTGGGCCATGCAGGAGGCCAGAAAACCAATGGCAGTAGTGTCCACCTTGCCAAAAAGGCCCAAGGAACCACCAAATCCAGAGCTAGCATGCTCCAGCTGCATACTCAGGCCCCAGACCCCGGGTGTCCCCGTGGGACCGGGTTGATGGAGCAGTTGAGCTTACTATCAGTTTCTGGCAGCTTCTAATGAGTAATGAAAGGGAGTAGATCCAAGTTTTGCCAAACAAGTGATTGACCTTAAGTGCAGCGGGGTAAACAGGACTCTGGAGGAGGAATTGGCTCATTGTTGGGCCTGGTGGAGACCAATAGAACCTGCTACGGGAAGAGGCCATTAGGCATCTCTTGTTATATCTGTCGCTCTTCTCTTCACACATCCAACAGGATACAGGCCAGTTTTCTAAGGCAACTGGGCTTGCTCAGCTGCTGTGAAGGCCTGGGTCTGTGAATGGTTTTTGCATCTTTCTGGATGTCAGTGATGCTCTGTGCGGCTTGTGTGTGGCTTCCTGCCCTGTAGGTACAGGCATATGTAAAAGTCACGTCTGTGGTTCAGGGGATGAGTTCAGACTCCAAAGCTTTAAAGATCCTTTTATGCATCCTGCCTGCCACACTCCAACCTCGCACTGCTCTGCCTCCCTCTTAGGTCATCTGTTGGCCACATGATAGGCACAGTGGGAAAAACATGAACATCAGGATCCTGGAAACTGGGTTCCAGTGGAGGTTGCCTTGCTTACTAGTTGGTTGCTATTGGACAAGAACATGTTTACAAACATTTTCTGTGTTTGCAACCAGGAATAATAAAAAATGATCAGCCCCAAAGGCTGTGAAGGGAACCAACTGGGTTAAGACATGTGAGAATCCCCCACTGAGCTTGTCTGGACCACACAGGTGCCCCCTCCAGCAGAGCTGGATCCCTGCCCTTGGCCCAGGGTGGCCTTAGGAGACAATTCCTTCATGGGGAGCCTGAGTGGTGGTTGCGTCCCCCATCCCTGGACCATGATGACGCCCCACTGTTTTAGGCTGGAGCATCCACCTGCCTCTGTGGTTCTGTACCCATAGCCAAAGGACCCTAACCTAGCTCTGTGGACAGCCCTAACCAGACATGGTCAGCACACCCAACTGCCTGGCCTCCCTTGGAGGTGCTGGTGCTCAGGCAGCTGCAGATTCCTGGGACATGGGAACAGCCCTGGGGCCCTCTGAGCATGCCCACTGCCACCATGCTCTACCCAAGCAAGGACAACAGGGTTCACTGTCTAGAAGAGACATTGGCCCCAGCATTCTGGTCCTCTTCATGTCACTACAACCAGGAACTGTTGCAAACATTTCACCAGGGCTCAGAAGAACCCAGAGGAAGAGAAAATACACTCAGTCTACCTCAATTTTGCAATCTCATGAGAGAGATCAGCTTAGCACCCAGGAAACAATTAGAGAACAAGATAGTGTCCTATTACCAACTTCATGTGCCTCAGAGGGCACAAGTCACAAGTCTTTGTTTACTCAGCTACTAAAGGGTTTTCATGCCTAACTTCTCAGAACCCCAGGGAACTTTCATGGGCCTTAGGGGATGAGGAAGGACTAGTGGGCAGGGACCCAAGATCCCCCATGCCTTAGATCCCCACCCAGAATAATCAACACTTATGTGTTCTCTATTGGCTATTACGGTTAATTTTATTGGAGGGGGGGGAAAAAGAGTGTGGAAACTACTGGATGAGCTGAATTTCTGAGCTTAGAATTGTTATTTAGAGAAGGAGCATGGAATGCTGTATAGGAGGAAGAGAGAGCACGATACATAGGGGGCGGGAGATTTCATCTGTCCCAGGCTGGCAACTTGCCTCTCCCACTGGCTGGCTGTCAGGCCCCCTGTGTTCCTCTGGGTGGGGGTCCTAGGGCTGCATGGGTCTCAGAGCTTGAGGTGAAGTTCTTCATACACCCTGCAGCCTGAAGCAAGCACCCTCTTCACCTGCTGCTCCATGGAAGCCTAGCAGTGGGATCTGCCAGAGGGAGAGCCAGCAGGACTGTGTCCTGGGTGACATAGTTTTACGGTCCGTTTTGGCTAAGGGTGATCTTATCTCTTCTACTTCGTACTAGCAAAGCAAACAATACCGCAGTGATAATGCTGTATAAAATTTATAATGCACAATTGCATGATTGATATGGCACATTGAACTGTGCATACTGTGGGCACTTGATAAATGTAGGCCTGCCCTTTGTCCCCAAGGTAGGGGGGCGGTGGCATTGCAGTGAAGACAAGGACTCTATTTACTGAAAAACATTTTTGTCATGTCCAGCTCCTCATCTTGGCATCATCCCAGGCATCTTCCAAGAAACCTCAAGAGGCAGGAACTTCTGGCCCTAGTTTTTAGAGGAGGAAACAAGGCTCAGAGACGGTAAGTGATCAGTTGAGGGTGTCAGAGCCTGTATTTGACCTAGGACTGACCCTGAGCCACCGCCCTGGTTCTCTCTACACAGCCCTTGCCAGGTCTGAGGCTGTGATTGGGAGGGAGTGGGCAATAAGGGTGGGGGGGGGCAGGGCTGGCACCTCTTCTTACCCACCCCATCACCTTGACATTCTGGGTCTTAAAATTCCAGAAGGTTGGGAAGGGGGCACGGAAGAGGTAAGCTCTGGAATCCAGGAAGTGGTCACGGGGTTTAGAAAATCCCGGGCAGTGGGCCATGGCTGGCAGCAGGGACTTGGCCAAGGAGGGGCAGAGGAGCAGGTCCCAGGTCTCGGCAACCAAGTCAGGCAGCCCCGATCAATGCCACCCTGGAGGGCTGCCTCGGTGAGAGCATCGCCCGAGCTCGGCTTTCTGCGCTTAAAAGCACAGAATGGAGCACAGAGATACCCAAGTTCCCTCAGCGAGTTAGGGGTGAAACCCATCTCCTGCCTGTCTCCCACACGGTTCCCAGGGGAACCCAGGTCCCAAGTCCCTCTGGGCCACACACTGAGCTCTGGTGTCCTTCGGTGCATGACCCGCTCTGGTTTTACCTGCTCGCTTCTCCAGCCATCAGCCAGTTGAAAGCTCATCTGGCCAGGCCCGTGCTTTTCCTGGTCTTCCTCCTGCAGCTCCCAGCCTCAACTTTACCCATCAACACTGTCTGTCGTGTTGATGGGCATTTGTACAGTGTCACCTGACCCATTGACATCAGGGCCCCAATCCCCAAGACAGGATGGTGGGAAAGATGAGGTCCCTGAGAGCAGTTCTGAGAATTTGAAGCCCAGCACAGCCATTTGCTCCGGATATGAGCCCAGCCCTGACTCCGGGAAACCTCTGTTTTCCATGTGCCAAATGGGAAGGATGGCCAGCACCACATGTCCCCGTGCAGGATGTGATCAACACAAAGCCTTGGACCGTGCTGACTGCTAGGTGACACACATGCTGAGCTCTCAAACAGTCCGTCACCTGCAGAAGCAATGGTCGATCTTCCTTGCTCTCAGGGTGGTCTTTATAAAGCCTGAATTGGCCAGCAATCTTCTTGGTGGACCTCCCATGTCCTTCCCCATGTCATCACCGGCTCTGAGCTCTGGGAACCCCAAATTCCTACAGCCCCAGCACATACTTGTTTATGCACTTCCCTTCCCTGCACCTGCCTCTTCCCCACACATACTTCCAGGAGATCCTGGGTCTGAGGAGGCCTCCTGACATCGGTACCTCCCACCTGACCCTCATCCTGGCCAAAGCCAGAGAGATGGTGGGTGGGAGTATGGTGTGTGTCACATGTGTGTGTCACCTGCACAGATCAGGTCTCTGCTGCTCAGCCTGTCACCTGGTTTCCTTCCCAGCTGACTGCTTTATTTTGGCATTTGGCTTGAGTCCTCCATGACTTCCCCATTCTGTGGGCTTCCTTCCTCCTTCAGGCACTGTGAGCTTGCCAGACAGGTTTTCTTCCCAGCCAGGTGGCTTTAGTGAGGCTAGGAATCCAGCTGGCCAATCTGGAGCCCAAAATGAAGCCCTGTCCCACTGCTTTCTTCTGGAAACTTCCCCTTGCTCCCTGCTCTAGGCCTGGCTTGAGCAAGAAGCATCGGTAGCCCAGAAACCCTGAGGACTAGGCAACTGTCTTCCCCCATGCCCTAGGCTTGGCCTGGAACCATCCCCCAGACCACTGACATAACTGTGAGTTGAGAAGGCTATCTCTAGGTGTGGGGCCTAGAAACTGTCAGGTGGGGAGAGGCTCCTCTCCAACCCCATTGTCTGGGAGCCCAAGGAATGGGCCAGAGCAGGAGTCACTGTTGCTCTGCATTGCCCAAGCACCAGGCATTGCACCAACACATCACAGTGATGGTGACATCTGACTGTCACCATAGGAAAGGGGCCATCGAAAATTACATGCTGAGGACATGATAGTTCCCAATCTGAGCCCATGCTCATGCTCCTGGAGCTGTGATTTCATGTGAAAATGGGTCATTTAGAAACTGCACACCAGTGCCAGGGATGTGAAAGCGTCAGAGCCATACCATGTCATCAGGAAACCCCAACATCGCTAAGGTGACCTCTCAGGAGGGCACCCTCTGGTGGAAGAGTCCTGGTGGAGATACTCAGGCAGTAGTAACCCCATCACCTTTCCTTCCCTGGCCACCACGCTCTGGCTCTGGGCTGCAATACCTGAGCTCAGTGCCCAGCAATGGATGGTTCTCGGTGAAGGCCAATCCCCTTGGCCTTCTGCCCCAGATGCTCTGTCCTGCTGCCTAGATCAGCTGATCCTCAAGTCATCCCACCAAACATGATGAGCCCTTTCTAGCACTGGGAGCTGATGAGCCGAGTATGGTAAGAATCACAGATGTGGAATCAGGTGTCGGGCTTCTGGCTCTGGCTCTGGCACTCAACATTTAAGCCCATGTGGGCAGATCACTTCATTCCCCTGGGTCTCTGTGTCATCATTGGTTGTCATCCCTACAGCAGGGATTCTCGTGAATGCCACAGAAGATGCAGTAATATGCTACATGAAGGCCCTTAAAATGTAAAAAGTACAGTGAGAGATCTCACTATCACCGTCCTCATCACCGTTTGCAGCGTCCACGGCCAGAGCCTAAGGACCTGAGGTGAAATCAACCAAGATATAAAGCCCCTGGTGCAGAGCCAGGCCCACGGCCAGCCCTCAATAAATATTGGTTCTCTCCCCTTCCTACCCTTTCTGAACCTCCTCAAGCTGGTGGGTAAACAAATGCCTGCCTAGTGACTCCCCGAAAGAGGAGTTAATACGTAACATGCTGTTCTGGGGCTTGCCAATCCAGCCGGACTCCTAGAAACATTCCTACCTGCCAGCCAATTTCATACACTGGGTTGTAATCCACTGGGACTCCTGCTGCCCAGGGCAGTTTCCACACTGCTTCCCAGCCGCCCTGCCTGGTCGGGAGGTGTGAGCCCAGGCCACTGTGTGGGTCACCAGGTTCAGCTCTGCCTCTGAGTCCTTTTGGCATGACGATGTCTGCTGACATACAGTGTCATCCCAGGGGGCAAATCCTGAATCCCAAAACAAACAGATACACCCAACTAGCCCTCTGTTGTGCTCCACATCTTTCTGAAGACTTAATGTCTTTATTTCCCTTTTATCTCTCTGGTTCTTCATACAGATTACGGGCTAACTCAAAATCCAGGCTCTGGTTGTGTACGTGTGTATGTGTATGTACCTCTTTTTCTTATCAAGATCAAGAATTCCTTTTCAGATGGAAGTTCACAGTCAGGTGCTATGGGCTGTGATTGTTTGGTTTGGGTGTGTGTGCCGTGGCTAATCCAGCCTTCCTCTTCTTGAACCCAGAAGTCCCAGAGGACTGGATGTGGACTTGTCATTACTTTTGCCCCTCGAGTGAGGAGTCATCTTGAGGGAAATGCTCCTCTTCCTTCCGCTCAAGTCACTTGAGCACCATTGCCCCAATGCCCCCTGCCTCACAGAGGCAGGGGTGGGCTAGGCAGTCTGGGGTGGGCTAGGCATCTGGAGGAGGCAAAGGCAAGGCCTCCGTTCAAGGAGCATCTCTCGGCTCTGCCTGTCAGCCACATGCTGACGGGCCCCATCTTCATTCAGAGGCAATTGGTGCCAATAAGAATGCTGCATGCATCCAGCAGTTTGTGAACCCGGGGACTTCAGGTGTTTTCTCTGGAGCCTGAGGCCTCAGGGATGGGAAGAGTTGGTAGGACAGAGTCAGCAAGGAAGCTCCTGTAGGCATCCGGGAAGTAACACTGGGCTGGTTTGTAGGGAGACTTCTATGTGAAGGAGACCATTAGCAGAAATGCCATCGAGTTCAGGGAACTAAGAGGGATGGAAGGCACCGAGGGATTGGCCAGTGTGGGAGCTGTTTCCACCCCTAGGGCCTAAGTGCTGGATTCAAAGCTAGAGATGTGGAAGGAGGCTGTCCCGCAGAAGCTGGAGCTCCCAGGGGCACCACCAGTCCCAGAATGAGACAATGAGACAAAAGAGGGCAAGCAGGATCCCCTGAACCCCCTGCCCCTACCCCATGCAGTACCCTGCCAGGACTTCCCATTGGAAATCCAGATGGGAGCCAGGGGGTAAGGAGCCCGGGGTACATGCTCCAAAGAGAGCATCTTGCTGGGGCACAGAGCAGGGCAAGGGCAAGAGGGATGCGAGGGACAACCAAATTATCAACATGCAAAGCTCTGGGCAGGAGTTTGGTGACAGGGTTCCAACCCCCACTTGGCCACTAATTCACATGCTATTTGGCAGGTTGCTCTGCCATGCTCAGTATCAGCTGCTTTCTCTGGGGATGGAGGTGTTGGACGAGGTCAGTGATTCTCAGGGCTTGCTGCACTTACTGCTTGTGCACCCAGGACAATTTTAACAGCACACTACTTGTGTCTCAATAGCCACTCTGCCCCTCTCCATCATGGAAATAGAAAGAAGCCATGTCTGGGCTACCTCTCTTTATTGTGTGGTCCACCACATGGCACATTTGTAGTTGGACCTGAACAACTGGCAGGTAGAGGGGAGATTCATCTGTGAGCCCATCCCAGAGGGCTTGGGGCTGGTGTGAGGTGACTGTAAATGGTCAGGACAAGAGGGGCCAATGTCACTGACTTCTGTTTATGGTGGAGATATAAAGTTTCCTTGTAAAATACTTTATTGGGTTTTTTTTTAAAAAAGTAAGTCTATTGAAGAAAAGTGTGGCTGTGGATAGACGGTGTGGACATGACAAGAATCATGAGGGTGATGGTGGTGGTAATGAGCAAGTGATCTTGCTATAACTGAAATTTAAGGAGGAAATAATACCAAGGCTACACAAACTCTTCCAGAAAATGAAAGAGCTCATTTTCAGCTCATGCTGTGAGGTCAGCATTACTTTGATATAAAAACTAGATAGACACACTACAAAAAAAAAAGACTTCAGGCTTATCTGTCATGAACATAGCAATGAGCAAAAGTTTTAATCAAATTTAATCCAAAAAACATGTAAAAAAAAATTGACCATGACCAAATGGGGCTTATGAGAGGAATGCAATATAGTTTAATATTAGAAAATCAATCAATGAAATTCACCATTCTAACTGACTAAACAGGACAAGCATGGGATCATCTCATTAGATGCAGAAAATACATGTGACAACATCCAGCACCCAGTCATAATAAAGACTTTCAGCAAAGTAGGAGCAGAGAGGGGAATGCCCTCAATCTGACAAAAAGGCATCTCCAGAAAACCTACAGCTAATATCACACTCGATGCCAAAAGACTAAGTGCTGTTCCTCCACAAATGACCCCCCTCCAAATGGGTAGAAGATTCAAAGAAATACGTCACCAAAGAAGCTACATGGATGGCCAATCAGCACAGAGAAAGTTGTGCTTTTCATCAGTCATTCAGGAAATGTACATGTAAATCACAAAATACTACTGCGCATAGGCCTATGGGAAGGACCCTTCGGGTTTGTTCTGCTGTGTTGCTGAATGTCTGCCCGGCAGGAGACACCTGGCTACCTCTAATTTAGCCTAGAAGACACACATCGTCTTCCCACCCTACTAGATGAGCTCTTAGCTTCACTCAGAAACCACCACATCCTGCTCCACTTTTTTCTTTGGCATTTTCAGGAATGAAAAGAGAACCACCAATGTATGGAAACATCACGGTCCTTGCAACAAGGGGAGGCAGAGTACAGTGGCGGGAAAAGTCTAGGCGACACTGTTGAGAAACTTCTCTGCACCAACTTCCAGGGTCCCTATTCTGACCCCGGTCTTTGGTCCACTTGCCATGTTCCCCCGTCCTAAGTGATGAGCACCTCCAGCACTCATCTGCCTCTCCAGCACCCTGGGGCCTCCCTGACTCCTCTTGTTCTTCCACAGCCACATCTGGTCCTTCTCCGGGTTTGCATGGACCCCCGCCTTTCCAGTGTGTGTGCACTAGTCCCCACCTGCCTGCACATCTCGTGTGCACTTTTGCCAATGTTTCCCCTGGGGTCTGAGATGAACCCTCTGCCTGAGAGCCTTCCCATCTCCTCTCGTTGGGAGACATTCATACAGGTCTCTGGTCAGGCACCACTTCTTCCAGGAAAGCTTCCTGTTTGACCCCTTCCTTTACCACTGTTCCTAGGGTAAGGATGTCGTGTCCCAGGCAGCCTGTGTAAGCCACTGAGCCCCCAGCAGGAGTGGGTAAGGGCCCTGGGAAAGCTGAAGCCAGCGCTCAGGATGATGCTGAGCAGTCGTCCCTGCTAGGAGCAGGTTTTTTTGTAAAGTGATCAGCATACACAAATAGCAGAGAGGACAATTTATTTATTTAGTTTTGAGACAGAGAGAGCGCACATGTGCACTAAGGTGGGGAGGGGTAGGGCAGCCTGGGTGGCTCAGTGGTTGAGCTTCTGCCTTTGGCCCAGGGCGTGGTCCTGGAGACCCGGGATCAAGTTCCACGTCAGGGTCCCTGCATGGAGCCTGCTACTCCCTTTGCCTGTGTCTCTGCCTCTCTCTCTCTCTCTCTCTCTCTCTCTCTCTCTCTCTCACGAATAAAGAAATAAAATCTTAAAAAAAAAAAAAGGTGGGGAGGGGTAGAGGGAGAGGGAGAGAGAAAACCTTACACAAGCTCCACACCCAGCGCAGAGCCCCACATGGGGCTTGATCTCACCATGCTGAGATCATGCCGTGAGCTGAAGCCAAGAGTTGGAAGCTTAACCTACTGAGCCACCCAGGCACCCCAGAAAGAGCAATTTAAAACAAGCCCTCTGCACCTGTCAGTCAGCTTTAACAATTATCTATCTATTGGGGCCAGTCCCAGCTTCCACCACCTGTTGGGTCCTTTCACCCGTACAGACCTCAGTATGCCTCTCTAAAAGAAAGAGCCTCTCTTTCAAAATTCTTAAGGCCACCATTATCAAATAAAAAATATGAACAAGACATTTTTAATGTCATGTAATATCTATCCATTGACATTTCACCTATTGTCTCCCAAATGTCTTTTACAACCAAGTATTCAAATCCAGACCCAGATAGACGCTGCACATTGCTTTGGCTCGTTACCTCTTCCATATCTCTTTAATCTGCAACAGCATCCACCCTCCGCCTTTTCTCTCTAATGCTATTTGTTAAAAACAAAACAAACAAGCAAAAAAACCCTGGTTCATGCCTCCTTAGAGCTCCCCATGTTCTGGGTCTGGCTGACTGCTGATTGCATCTCCATGTCATTGTCCCGCATATCCCCTATCGCCTGTATTTCTTATCCACATATAGTCAGACCCAGAATCTTGGTCAGATTTGGCTTCAGTTTTTCATAATGCCCTCTGAGAAGTGGTGCTGTGTGTTACCTGTTGCATCATAAGGCACATGTCCGATCTCCTCTTTCTGTGACATTACAGCTGATCTGTGGGTCCAGGTGCTGTAGGCTGGCCCATCCACCATAAATTTCCCAACATCAGCCTTTTGGTTCATGGTTTTAGTGGCCATGGTGGCCCATTATTTCATTAGGGTTTGCAAAGTGGTAATATGCTATTATTCATGTGCATTTTCTAGGTGAAATTTATCTATAATGCTCTTTCCTTCCTTAATGATTTCCCTAGACTGAAGTTTATATAGCAAAGGCAGGAAAAATGTTTGATCCTTCTCTTTTAAAATAATAATTTAAAAAAGTTTTTAAAAAATAAGCTGTTGGTTTCCTAACATCCTCCGAAGGCTATTGCTTTTTGGATGAGTTTTTAAAAATATCTTGAACTCTATATTTGGGTTATTTCAATAAATTTTAGTTATTATTATTTTTGACAATAAAGTTTCCCCATCATTGGTCAATTAGAACCATTCTGAGTTGATTCCTTCTAATAACTGTAGAAATTTGGGATGACTTCTTTGCATCTTGGTATAACGAGATCGTGTTGCTCACCTTATATTTGTCTTACCTCAGCCCTAAAATCATCCATTTCTCCCAGGCTCCTTGGTTCTTTGGAGACTCCAGTGTGGAGCTATAATGCTCCTGCCTCCGAGATGATGCTACTTGCAGGGCTTTTCAGTGAATAGGCCTAGGAGGTATCTGTTTTCTTTATGAAAAGGAAAACATATCATTAGTTTATATTGATATTTCCAATTTGGGTTTAAGATTACAGGATTTTTAACTTTCCCTATACTGCCTTATACTTGTATCTCTTTGCTATTATGCTGAAAATCTTGGCTCCTAACTATATTAACATCACTCTTTATCCACAAAGCAATAGGGGTTCTTAACCCAGTATGAATGGAAGGGCTTTGGGACTGTATGTATATGTCCCTGTGGCTGGATACAGAATGGTGTGGGGTAAAAAGTGTGAGTGTGTGAGTTGAGTGAATGTATGAGTGTGTTAGCACATGGGCATTTTCCTTAGGAGAGGATCACAGTACTCATCATATTGTCCAAAGGATTCTCAGTCTTGGTACTACTGATGTTTTGGGCTTGGTGGCGGAGGCTGTCGCATGCACTGCAGCACCCCTGGCCTCTACCCACTAGATGCCAGTAGCACCCTCTCAGTCGTGATGATCAAAATCTTCTCCAGACATTGCCCGAATGGCCTCTGGTTAAGAACTACCAGTCTAGAGCACCAAAATATTACAAGTCTATTTCACAGGCTGCAATATTTTTAACATTTCTGGAATATTGTGGAATGGCTTTCAGAAATGCCATGGGAGGACTACAGTGATTGCTTTAGTTTGCTAGAAACTTCATGACCAAGTACCACAAAGTGAGTGGCTTAAACAATGAAAATGTGTCATCTCACTGTTCCGGAGGCCAGAAGTCTGAGATCAAGGTGTGGGCTGGGTTTGTTCTTTCTAAGGGCTGTGAAGGAGAATCTGTTCCATGCCTCTCTCTTAGCTTCTGGTGGTTTGCTGGCAATATTTGATGTTCCTTGGCTCGTAGATGCATCAGGCTGATCTCTACTTTCATTTTCACATGGAGTTCTCCCTGTGTGCACATCTTGGAGTTCAGATTTCCCCTTCTTAGAAGAGCGCAAGTCACACAGGATTAGAGTCCACCCTAATAACCTCACATTGACTACATCTGCAGAACCCCTATTTCTAAGTTCTGGGTTCCGCATTCCAAGGTACTAGGGGATTGGGACTTCAACGTATCTTTTTTGGGAATCACAATTCACACCATAACAGTGAGGGCACTACCATCCTCGACTAGCAGCAGGTGGACAGCAGCCATTGAGAACAGACGCTTGGAGCCGCACCTTCTGGCTTGCAAGTTCACCATTTGCTATCTGTGCATCCGTGAAATGAGGTAATGCTTTCCCCACTTCCTAGGGGAGTTACAAAGAATAAAGGAGTTCCCATGTATGAAGTCTTTGGGCCTGGCACATAGTAAGTGCTCTGTGGGTGTTACATGAGTAAAACCATCAGTACAGTCATTGAGACTATAATCAGTCCAGGGCAGACTGGCTGTGAAGGGTACATGAAGGAAGTAATGACACTAGTTCAGAATCTGGAGCCTCTTCACCTTGGCTATGCTTATAGGGCGCCCTTCCCTAAGGATAAGAGGAAAGAAGGACTTCCATTTAGTGTCTTCTATGTGTGTAACACTGGGGCAAGGACCTCACGAATAGATCTTTTTCCTACTGAGAATGAATGAGAGGCTTGCGGACATGGATGAACTGAACGGCCCGGTGACCAAGCCCATTCTCCTTCCTCTCCACCTCTTTCCTGTGGGTGAAGAGCATGGGAGCCCTTTCCCACCACCCTCTTACTCTCCCAACTTATCCTGGTGGGGTGAGCTCTGGCCAGAGCACCAAGAGCCCTCTGGGCTACTCTGGTATTCAGCTCTTCACTGCTTAGTCTGCAAAATGGGGGCTGAGGCACCTGCCAGAGCCTACCCCATGGGCTAGGTGCAAAGATGGTCTGAAATGTGTTGGCACTCCTGGCCAGTCCAAGTGACACGTTGCTATGTACCTGAGACACACGAAGCTTTGCAGAGTGAAAACCCCCTAAGGAGCTCTCCTTCTTAAAGTTGGCAAATGGATTCTGGTCTCAAGACCACCAAATCCCACACGACAGATTTAGAACCTATACACTTGTTCTTCCTTTACAATAAAAAAAAAAACCTTAATATTAGACACAAAGCCCATTTGCTTACATATTTTGCAAGATTGGACTGTCCTTACAGTTTACATTCAGCAGTGTTTGGGGACATGGTGGCTGCCCTCTAGGTGTGATGGAGTGTAGCCAGCAGGAAACCGAGGCCTGCTGGGACAACAGGCTCAGCTCTGCCCCTAGGTTGTCCAGTGACCACACACAAGACAGACTCCTCCCCACCCCCGACTCTCAGGGCTGGCGCTCATGGCACTCTGCTGTTCCCTCTCATGCCCTGAGTCTTTTTTTTTTTTTTTTTTTTAAGATTTTATATTTATTTATTCATGAGAGACACACACAGAGAAGCAGAGACATAGGCAGAGGGAGAAGCAGGCTCCCTCAGGTTCCTCAATCCCAGGACCCCGGGATCACACCCTGAGCTGAAGGTAGATGCTCAACCGTTGAGCCACCCAGGTGCCCCTCATGCCCTGGCTCTTATCCGCCTTGGACTTTCTCAGTGCTGTTCTCTGCCACCCTGCAAATGAAAGCTGGCCAATCCCGGGGCAGGAACCACAAGGACATTACACACAAGCCCAGTCCCTGTGCACCTGCCTTCACAGGCCCCATTATCTTCTATACCTTCATGTTGGTTTGTGGGACTCATCAGATCACAGCTGACCACCTCTACATGCTTTACACTTACTTTTATATTCTTCCTAATAACCCAGAGGAATGATACTCTCCATAGTTCTATTTTTAGACTTTTAATTTTAAAATTTAAAAAAAATTTTCTTTTAAGATTTTATTTATTTTAGAGAGAAAGAATAAGAGCACAAGCAGGGGGAGCAGCAGGCAGGGAGAGTGGGAGAAGCAGACTCACCTGCTGAGCGGGGAGCCCAATGTGGGGCTCGATCCCAGGACCCTGGGATCATGACCTGAGCTGAAGGTAGATGCTTAACTGACTGAGCCACCCCAGGTGCCCCCTAAACTTTTTATACTGAAATAATCTCAGACTTGAAAAATGTTGCAATGTACCTCATATACCCTTACCACTTCCCCTAATGCAGATGCCCTGTGGACCCTGGTAGGCGACCAAAGCCAAGACATGGATGGAGGTAAGATACTCCTAAGTCACCTACAGTCCTTGTTTAAATTTTGCAAGTTTTCCCACTAACATCCTTTGTCAGTTCCAGGATGTCCCTGGGATCCCAGGCTGCATTTAGCGCTCGAGTGTCCTTAGAACCCTCCAGGCTGGGACGGCCTCTCCCTTTGTCATACCTTGGTTTTCATGACCCAGACACCTTTGAGGGGTTCTGACCAGTTATTTTGTACAAATGTCTCTCAGTGGGGGCTTGTCTTATGTTCCTCATGTTTAAATTCCAATTGTGCATTTTGTGAACCACATAAGGGAGACTATGCCCTGCTCAGTGCAGCACATCAGGAGACACTTGGTGCTGCATTAATCTCATTTTAAAGATGGGCAGACCACAGCACTCAAGAGTCAAACACTCAAAAAAAAAAAAAAAAGAGTCAAGAAACTCAATAAAAATGCAGCTAATAGCTAACACTTGTCAAGCCTTACCCATGCTCCAGGGTAGGTAATATATGGGGATATATTTAATCACTTATGTATCTGGAGTACCATTAGCAGATTCCCCTGACTCATCAGCCAGCCAGGAAAGGAATGGGGAGAGGACAGAGAGTGGGAAGCAGGAGCAGCCAGAGTAAAGGACAGACACGTCCAGGAAGGGGTCCTCGGATGCAGGCACTGGGCCCCCTGGGTGCATCAGACCCAGGCAGATAGGGACAGAGCTTGGAATAGAAGCCCCAACAGAATAAACCAGGAAGCAAGGCTCCAAGGCTCTGGCTGGCCATAGCTGGAGAGTGGGCATGGGGGTGGCGGTAGGGAGCACCCTGGGACCTTGCAGGGGGTGGGCTTGCTCTGGAAGTCATGCTGAGGGACAGCCTGGGCCTGAGCCAGATGGGAGTGGCAGCTATAGGCAGTCTTCTCTCAGTTCTGCTCACAAGGGCTGGGAACAGTATCCCCACAATGTCCCCTTCAAGGGTCTCACAGCCTAAGCTGGCATGGGAGGGAGGAAGGAGGGGGTGACTGCCCCACACTCCCCCATTATGAAGATACTTATGTACCTTTCATGCCCTTAGCCCACTGCCGTCCCCATCCAGTCCTGCCAGCTCCACCTGCCTCCTCTCTCCCTCTGACTCCCCTCTGAGCTCCCCACCCGACCACCCCTCTTCCTCCTTGTCCATCCCTTCCTCCTGTCTCTCCCTTCTGCCTTGACCTCTCTTTCTCTGTGGGACTCAATAAATGAAACAGTAGCCATGGGAACAAGAGAGTCACCATCCCGGGCCCTGCTGTCTCCCCCCCTCTCCACGGGTCCTCCACTGCCCAGCCAGCTCCTCTTCGGTGATACTCCTGGCTCTGGGCACCTCCAAGAAGCAGCTCTTGCAAGTTTTGTGCTCCATCAGCCATGGGCCACACCTGCTCTACCCCGGGGTAAGGGGAAAGATGGGGAGCATTTAATTCCTGGCCCTCAGACTCCTTGGTCTTGGGCAAGGCCAGTGATAGTAGCCCCATTCAAGGGATGAGGGAAATGAGGCTGGGCTGGTTCCTCTGTGGGCTAACCACCATCTCTCCTGCTTTCCTGCACCTGTTTCCTTTGCCAGACCAGTGGAGCCCCATGTGCCGCTGACCGTAGCTGCAGTCTGAGGGTCTGAGATTTCTGGTTTCCCTCTCCAGACAGCCTGGGGCCTTCTAATACTGGGAGAGATTCTGGCTTTAAATGTTCTGTGTGCATTTTCCCACTGGTTTGTAGGCTGGCCACCTTCTTGCCATTCTTCCTTTGGAGGCGAGGGTGAGGAGGTGACACACAGAAAGGAGATGCTTGTATTTGACTGACTTGGGTGTCAAACCAGCTCAAGAACTTCCACTTTCATCATTGTCACCACCTGCCTGAGTTCTATTCTCCCAGGCATCTTGAACCCCGAATTACATTTATCCTTTGGGACCCACCTTGTAAAACCCGCCCACTGCTGTGACCCACTTAGGGATCTTCGATGCCCCATCTGTCCCCCGGAGCCACAGGGTGCCTCACCTCACCATGCCATGGAACTCTCATTGGCTTCACCTCCCCTGACCCGGTCTGGATAGGAACCCCAGGGAGAGGGTGGCAGAGACAGTGGACCCCTTTCTAGGTGTACACTGCTGGGCATTAGGGCCTCTGGGTACAGTTGTCCCAACTGTGCTGACATTAGACCATCTTTGCCTCATGTTCCCAGGCTAAGGTGAGTCTTGTTTGCTAGCTGGTCAGCTGGGATAGAGTCCAGAAGCTCTGTGTGTGCCCCCTATTGCAAGGGAAATGTGCTTTGGGACCTGGGTCATCTGTGTCCTCTCTGACCCCATGCAGAATGGCCTATCCCCACCATCCCCACCTCTCCTCTTCTCTGGTCACCTGTGCCCATCAGTCCTACACTGGGGCTTACGGCTGAGTCTGGGCCTTTAAGGGGCTCTCGGGGCAGTGGATTCTTAGGGTAGCCTTCTTGTTAGCTGTGTCCACGCCTATGCTTATCCCCTGTGGGCTTCACAGTAGAGACTGTCTGGCCACTGGGCCCATGGCATATGTGCCTGCCTCCTCGCTTCTCCCTCCTGATGCTGGGACAATGTATTCCAGAATTCTATCCCTCCTCCCCACTCCCCAACCACAGCCTTGCTGGTCAGCACACTGTGTATTAGCTGCTCGGTAAATATGTCAGGGGAATGGATCGTGGAATGTTGATGGATGATGGAGCCCATCATCCTTGGGCTATGGAACCATAGATGAAGAAGGGTCACAGGTTCTGGACTAGCCTCTTCCCAAAGAGTGGAAGGAGTTTCCCAAGGTCACAAAGCTACTGTGATGTGGCATATAATCAATTGCAGTGCTCCCTACGTACTCTATTTACTGTGGGGACTAAGTAAGATACTCCTTGTAGAGCACTTAGGGCAGTGCCTGGTCAAAGTAAGGCCTCAGTAGATGCTCGCTGTTATCACTACTTTATATCAGGTTGCCATTTTTGCAATCAGAAGTGGTCACTTATCAGTAGTTGCATATGGCTTGACGCATTTCTTTTCTACTCATAACACTCTTACCCTATTTATTAAATGAATGTGTTTTTTTTTAATTTTTATTTATTTATGATAGTCACAGAGAGAGAGAGAGAGAGAGAGAGGCAGAGACACAGGCAGAGGGAGAAGCAGGCTCCATGCACTAGGAGCCTGATGTGGGATTCGATTCCCGGGCCTCCAGGATCGCGCCCTGGGCCAAAGGCAGGCGCCAAACCGCTGCGCCACCCAGGGATCCCTAAATGAATGTGTTTTTAAAAGAAACTTTATAGGACATCTGGCTGGCTCTGTCAGTGGAGCGTGTGACTCTTGATCTCGGGGTGGTGAGTTTGAGCCCCACGCTGGGTATGGAAGTAACTTTAAAAAGAAAATCTTTTACAAATAAATTTTAAAAAAATAAATAAAAGGAACATCATGTCCTTACTGCAAACGGGAAACCAAGAGAGGTGACACACGCCCATACACAACACAAGTAAAATAGTATTACTAAATTCTGCTCTGAGGTTCTTGCCTCCTCAAGGCATTGTCCTGACTCTGTGTTCTCCTCGTTTTAAGGTGAAGATTAGCAAGAGTTCAAGAGGGCTTAAGACCCTGCTTCCTTTAAGTGATTAGAAGAGTTCAAACAAAACAGTGAGGGATGGTGTCCATCAGGTTAACCAGTGTTCCTCGCAGTGCCTTGGCTCCTGGAATCTGTCACCTGAGGGAACACCAGATTTGTGGGGGACGTGTTCCGAATGGCTGTTCTGAAACTGCCTAAGCCTCACAATGAGCCTAAGCCTGTTAACTGCCCAGCTCTGGCCCCAGGCCCAGGGTGGAGGGCCCTCCTCCCTGCAGCATCAAGGGCTGGAAGGAAGGTTAAGCCTGTCTAGTACCATCTCTTTGTTTTCTAGATGCAGAAACCAAGGCCCAGAAGAAGAAGGACTTGCCCTCAGTCACTCAGCAAATCAGAGCAGGGGCCTCCTAAAACCTAGGTCTCTGAAGCCCAGCTCAGCTCCCTCCTTCTGCTCTACCCTAACACCACCCTACAAAACCCCCTCACTTCTGCACCACCACCTGCTCCCCGGGGAAACACCAGGGATGCCAAGGCTTTCTGAGGGCATGACTCCCTGGGCTGCAACTGTTCCTGATGAGCCAGAAGTCCTTCCTGGCCCCAAGAGAAAAAGGGGCCACCTTTTTTTACTTTTTACTCCCCTCTATAGCTTGCACAGTACCTGGCACTAAAACATGCATGCTGGACAAATAAGTAAGCACTGCTTGAGCACCATTTGCAGTAGATGCCATGGGCCTATTTTAAAGAAGAGAAAAGTTGAGGCCCAGGGAGTTTGAATAGCTTGCCCGAAGTCACACGGCTAATAAACGGTGCTGTCAGGCTTAGAACGCAGTTCGGCCAGACTCCACACCTGTGGTCCTCCCAACGGGAAATCTACCTGTCCTCCTAGCGTCCTGGAAGGTAAACAGGATGAAGAGGAGTGTGGTCAGCAGATGAGGAACAGGCTCTGAGAGGGGAGGCGTTCTTTCAACCAACGCCAAGCCAGGAGCTCAGCCCCCTCCGACTCTCACTTAGGCTCCTGGGTCCCCAAGCCCCACCCAGGCTAGATTCCTCCTCCTGCCCACCCCACTCCTCCACCAAAAGCTGCAGGTGGGGCCTCGTGGGGACACGACAGCATTGCCACCCCACCTCCGGGCCTCTCCTGGAGCCCCCTAACTTGTTTCTCTGCTAACACCTGGACCCTGCATTCACTTCTCCACAAAGCAGCTATGGTGGCAATGAGGCCAAGTCACCCCGAAATGGAAACTCTGCACTGGCTTCCCATCCTCCTTAGATAAACTCTGAGGTCGTGGCCACGGCACCCCCCAGGCCCTGCGAGAGGGCTGTGTTCTCTGAGAACTCCCTCCTACCTCGTGCCAGCCCCCTCGTTCCAGGCAGACACCCCCGTGGCCTTCCTGCAGCTCCTTTAAAGTACAA
Organism: Vulpes vulpes; assembly: GCF_048418805.1. NCBI lineage: Eukaryota > Metazoa > Chordata > Mammalia > Carnivora > Canidae > Vulpes > Vulpes vulpes. The sequence continues at coordinate 9,716,565 of NC_132784.1, read as the reverse complement.
AACACATTCCGTCCTCAGGACTTTGTATTTGCCCACCTGCCTCCCGAAATGCCCTTTCCCCAGATACTTGCCTGATGGATCCATTTCTTTATTGGTTGATGGCCTGTTTCCACTGGAATATGAGCTGCGGGGAGGAGGGACCTGCTGTGTCCCCAGCCACCCTTGCAATCCCCGCTGTGGGCTCGCCCTTACCTTGTTCCAAAGTGACAACCGCTGGCCTGAGCCCTGGTGCAGGGCTGAGTCTCAGGGCCAGCTTGCCCTCTTCACCCCACCTGGAGCCCCACGAACAGGACAAATGACAGGCATGTCTCTTCGGGTGCGCAGCCCGGCCCTGGAGTGTCCACATTGTTCCTGGAAATTAGCAGCGGTCACTGCCCTCGGGGGAAGCACTCCACCCCACGGGCCACCTCACTGGGGGGAGTGGGGGAGAGGAAGGGGAAAAGAGAAACAAGATCCCCAGGCAGGCCAATGCCGGTGCCTTTTCCCTGCCTGAGACACACACTTCATTTAATTTCCATAGTGGAGGGAGATGTGGGGTCTTTTGAGCATCGATATCCTCGTGGGCCAGTCTAAGTGGCAGACAATAAGTGGAGGAGCCAGCGCAGAGCGCCGGCCCCGCTGTCACTCTTGCCAGATTAACAACTTCATCGGAGCCTTTGTTGATATTGACACTTGGTTGCTAGGTAACATGTTTACCGCCCAGTGAATAGGGACTTGAGGGCCAGGGGGCACAGTCAACAGATTGGCAAATAAGGCGGACGTGCTGTGACTTGATGTGCCCGCCGTGGTGCCCAGGAGCAGGGCAGGGACGCCAATCTGCCCTGGCTACCCCGGCGCAGCAAGCGACTTGGGGTCAGCGTGGTCTGGTGCCCAGGTGGGGCAGATCCTGGAGATCCACCCCGGGGTCTGTCCCCACGGTGCCATCCGCATCCCCAGCCTCTTGACAGGAGTGTTCCCATTCAGCGGTACCGTATTATTATTATTACAGTCTCCCCGCTGTGCTCTACAGTCCTGAAGAGGCCTGATGAGTGCACCCTTGGGGACACTTTACCCATGCAAAGAACCACTGCTGGGAATCTGGAGGCTGTGTGCACGTGCTTTCACCCTAGTGCTTGTAACCTGAGGTTAGAATGCTAGCCTGCCCACACCATCAGGGTGTTCAAAGGACTGCCACCTGGGAAGTACCAGCTGAGTGTCAGGACTGTGCTAGGCACAGTGAGGTGATCCCTTTACCCCTTATACCCACCGCACGCACGAGGTGGCGACTGTCCTGAATTCCTTTTGCATAGGGCTGGGGGGTGCTGTGTCTGTGTTAAGTGATTGACCTGAGCATCCTCAGTGAGGATCCATCTTCATGCATGCAGTGCAACTTTGGAGTCTCCCCTTTTCCACTGCACTGCTAAAGGGACACAGGGATCAGGGCCTGCTCCTCAGATCCCCATCAAGGAATTAACCTCTCCCCCTGCCACGCTTTGAGCTACCTATGGTCTCAAAGGCTCTGCAATAAAATCTCAATCTATTGAGCAGCCCACAAAGCCATCATGGGTGCAGGGCTAAGCTGCAGGCATTGTACTAAGGGAGCTGGAGAGGCAAAGCCACTCAAGAAAATGGTTGATAAATACTCAGTGGAGGGAGGTGAGAACAATCTCGGAGACAGAGGCTCTGCCAATGGCAATCACGACGCTAACGCAAGGTGTGACCTTCCAGGCCACGAGGTGAGGGAGATGCAGAAGCTGATCCGTGGACACAAGGAGGAAGGAAGTCCGGACCAGGATGGAGCCTGGAGGCTGTGGCTTCTCACGGTCCTCGAAGGAGAAGAATCTGGACTCAGATTCAGTGAGTCTTCACTGCATGCAGCCAGGCTTGAGCAGCCTCTGTCTCCATATTGGGACTAGAGCTATGAAGGAGAGAGGCTGTTTCCCATGTTCATGGAGCCTTCAGTTCAGCAGAGGAGATGGGAGTTAGACCTGGGATTGCACAATGAGTATCTAATTACGCTTGTTCTAAATGCTGTGAAGAAGTTGACCATAAGCGGGATGCCTGAGTGGTTCAGTAGTTGAGCATCTGCCTCTGGCTCAGGTCATGGTCCCGGGGTCCTAGGATCGGGTCCCACATCGGGCTCCCCACAGGGAGCCTGCTTCTCCCTCTGCCTGTGTCTCTGCCTCTCTCTCTGTGTCTCTCATGAATAAATAAATGCAACCTCTAAAAAAAAAAGAAGAAGAAGAAGAAGAAGAAGTTGCCATACTGTGTACATATTAGCAGGGGAGGGGCTCACCTCACCCAGTGGTCACAGTTGGCCTCCCATGGAAGCCACAATGAGGCTGAGACCTAAAGGTTGAGCTGGTGAGGTACAGGTGACAGGGAATCAGGTGGGGATGTCCTGAAGGTGGAAAAGCGATCAGAATGTGGGAAAAACCCAGTTTGAGTGAGCTAAAAGGAAGGGGGTGATTGGGTGGGAAATGAGGAGGCAGGCAGGGGCTAGAGTCTTCTGGCTTCGTCAGCTCAGATTTCATCCCAGTAATGTAGTAGTGAGGACTTGTTGAAGGTTCCGGGGAAACTGAGCTGATGAACCATTTTAGCCAGGATGCCAGTACTAGGATGGGCTGGCCAGGTGGGAAGCCCTCTTCCACAGGCCTATTACGGGGAACGCCTTCTGGCCAAGGAACCCTTACCCCAGCCTTGGTTAGGTCTCTTTATTTCCAGGGTCCGGCGCAGAACTTGGAACAGAGGAGGGGGGCGATCCATGCTTGCTGACTTGAAAGGAAGTGTCCAAGTATTCCCTGCCCTTTAAACACACCGTACAGCTAGCTAGAAGATAGCTGATGATACTGCTCCCTCTTTTCTCCTGGCTACTAACCCATGCTCCTGACCGCTGTCAAACCTGCTAACTTTCCTACCTGTGGACCTTTCCGTGATGCTTCTAACTTTCCCACTCCTTGAGCTAAAACACCCTAATCTTCCAGCTTGCTTTGAGGATAAAGCAGTCCAAGTGTAACTGATTTTCCCTTACCATGGATCATTTACCCTCTTGTATCTTTTTATATCAAATACTTTCTAAAATATACAATTTCCTGACCTCAAGGTAATCGCACTGGCTCTATCAACCCATGCATTATTTTTATCTTATTTTATCTTATTTTATTATATTATTTCATTTTATTTTATTTTAAAAAGATTTTGGGGGGCTCCTGGGTGGCTCAGTGAGTTAAGCGTCTGCCTTCGGCTCAGGTCATGATCCCAGGGTCCTGGGATGGAGCCCTGCATTGGGCTCCCTGCTCAGTCGGGAGTCTGCTTCTCCCTCTGCCCTTCCCCTTGTTTGTGCTCTCTTTCTCTAATATAAATAAAATAAAGATTTATTTATTTTAGAGAGAGAGAGAGAGAGAGAGTGCACCAGAACGATGGTAGGCAGGCACGTGTGGGCTGGGACTGGCTTGCAAGCCCCTCCCAGCAACAGTGCACAAGCTAAGTGTGTCCACTGAGCCTTAACTAGTGTCCCTTAACCTCTCTACACCTACGGCTTCTCATCCATAAAATAGCTGCAGCTGGAAAAGTTGCTTTGAGAAATAAATGAAATATAGAAGTACACGCTCAATAGTTGCAAATGCCTTTCTCTTTTCCTTTCTCTCCTCAGAGAGGACATAGGCCAATTAAGGAGACTAAATAAATGTGAAAGCACCAGAAAAATTTCTATTTGAAGGAGTTCCCAAAAAGACAGACCCCGGAAAACGAGCAGAGGGAGAAGCAGACTCTCTGCTGAGCAGGGAGCCTGATGCTGGGCTCGATCCCAGGTTCCTGGGATCATGATCTGAGCCAAAGTCAGACTCTTAACTGACTGAGCCACCCAGGCTCACCCGCCCCCACAAAACCAGTGCATCATTTTAATATCAATTCTTGAACCAAATAAGACTTCACTCTTGAGAGTCAGGAGGGCCATTTGCTCCTGGACTCAATAAACCCCTTATAGTTACACGGTTCTTGTTTCAACTCAGCAAAAATATAGCACGTACATTACCCTTAATTGATCACCCAGGCAGGCATTGCCCATCCTGCTGAGTCTGGGGGGACGGCTTCACGTTCTAGGCAGCCGCAGTTCATGGGTGGGTACTGAGGTTTGAGATTAACTCGTTCATCATTCAAGTTATCTTTTTTATGATTTTATTTTTTTAAAAAAATTTTTATTTATTTATGATAGGAACACAGTGAGAGAGAGAGGCAGAGACACAGGCAGAGGGAGAAGCAGGCTCCATGCACCGGGAGCCCGATGTGGGATTCGATCCCGGATCTCCAGGATCGCGCCCTGGGCCAAAGGCAGGCGCCAAACCGCTGCACCACCCAGGGATCCCTGATTTTATTTACTTATTCATGAGAGACACAGAGAGAGGCAGACACACAGGCAGAGGGAGAAGCAGGCTCCATGCAGGGAGCCTGATGCAGGACTTGATTCCAGGACCCCAGGATCATGATGTGAGCCAAAGGCAGACACTCAACTGCTGAGCCACCCAGGTGCCCCCCAACGAGTAATCATTTTTGAGGCTCTCCTTTGCAGGATTCTCCCTCTTTTCAAAATTATTATCCCCTCCCTACTCTCCTCTGCCAATTTGGTCTTAAAACTCCTGCTTCCTCTCTTCTACTCTCCTCCACACTTCCGTCTTCCTCTAGTCCCTTTTCTTGACACACTCCTGTCTTGCTTCTAGAACCACTGGCAACCCCAAAGCCATGGTGAATCTCCTGGTGTCTCCCTTAACCATCCAGGCTCAGAGCTTTGGGCTGGCTCAGAGCTTCTTGTGGGAGGACATCACACAGTGGGAAGCTAGATCAGAGGCTCGTTTTCCTGGGTTTGTCTTTTTGGGAACTCCTTCAACTAGAAATTTTTCTAGTGCTTTCACATTTATTTATTTAGTCTCTCTAATTGGCCTGTGTCCTCTCTGAGGAAGGATAGGAAAAGAGAAAGGCATTTGCAACTATTGAGCATGTACTTCCATATTTAAAAAAAATATATTTTATTTACTCATCAGCGACAGAGAGAGAGAAGCAGAGACATAGGCAGAGGGAGAAATAGGCTCCATGCAGGGAGCTGGACGTGGGACTCGATCCTGGGACTCTGGGATCGCACCCTGAGTGGAAGGCAGCCTCTCAACTGCTGAGCCACCCAGGCATCCCTACTTTTATTTCATTTATTTCTCAAGCAACTTTTCCAGTTGCAGCTATTTTACAGATGAGAAGCCGAAGGTGTAGAGAGGTTAAGGGACACACTGAAGGTGACTTAGTTCGTGCACTGTTGCTGGGAGGGGCTTGCAAGCCGGTCCAGCCCACACGTGCCTGCCTACCATCTTTCTGGCCCTTCAGTGCTGCTCTCCACCACCTCTGACTCATTGGGCTTTCCAGCCACCGCCCACCATTCCATCCAGTCAAAGAGACTCAGCTCCCTTGGCTGCCTTTGGAGCCTTGGGGATTTTCCCAAAACAGGTTTTTAATTCAGATGAAACCCAATTTATCAGATTGCTTTTTTTTTTTTCATTTTTATGGATGGTGCTTTTGTGATATACCTCAAGAAATCTCTGCTTAATACAAGGTCACAAAGATTTTTCTCTAATGCTTTCTTCTGGAAGTTTTATGAGTTTAGGTTTTATCCAGAGGTCTGTTATCTGTTTTGCATTATTTTTGTATAAGATGAATAAGGGTCCAGATTCGTTTCTTTGAATATGGAGATCTAATTGTCCCAACGCTATGGGTTGAAAAGATAATTTAATCTTTAGGCAATTTAGCCTAAATTTTTGTCAAAAATCAATTGACCATATCTCTGTGTTACTATTTCTGAACTATCTGTTCTCTTCCATTGATCTGTGTCTTTTTGTCACTAACACATTGTCTTGATTATGTGGCTTTGTAGTAATTCTTCAAATCCTTCATCTTTGCTCTTTTTCAAATCTGTTTTTGGCCCTTCCAGTCCCTTGCATCTCCACAAAAATTTTAGAACCAATTTGTCGATTTCTATTTTTAAAAAAATCCTACAAGGGCTTCGATGGGGATTGTGTTGAATACACATGTCAGTTGGAGAAGAACTGATATCTTAAAGCCTTTGGGAATTTAGTTAACATTTCATTTTTGGCTCTTGCCCCAAGCCATAGCCCTTGGAAGGCTCAGTTAAAAAGGAAAATACAAAAAAATAATTAGAGTGATAGTGGGAAAAGACGGGAAGAAGGATAAACCTTCACAAGTCCATTGTGTATGCTGTTGAGATACAGAGAGAAACCGTGTTAACATCAGACAATAATGAAGTCAGAATCCCACCATTGAGCTCACTTTGTGGTAAGTTGTGAAGACTCTGGTGAAAATACCAATGCCAACAGGAAAGGGCCACCCAGGAAATTCCTTGGTCCCTTAGTAACTCAGCGGACTCCGTGCCTCTAAGCAGCCCCCTCAGCAGGGCTTGGAGGAGAGTAGGTGTTGGTGGGGACAGGAGCATGAGCTTTCATCTAGGTCCTGCGGACCTGGGCTCAGATTCCAGCTCTGCCTCTCCCAGCTCTGACCCCTGAGAAGCTACTTAGTATCTTTGCGCCTCAGTTTCTCTGCTCTAAACTGAGCTGCAGCGTTGTTTTAGGAATATATAGCTATTTACTCAATGCAAGGTAAGGCACAAGAAGCAGGAAGTGTTGTTATGCTGATGAGCTGGGGGCTCAGACAACTAAAAAGAAAAGTGTGGAGTGGAGCTTCCTGGGCTGGCCCTTCAGTGCTGGGGTGTGGGAGTGGGGTGCAGCCACCAAGCAGCCGGAGGGTCTTGATGAGTCATGGCTCCTTGGACAAAGGTTGTAAATGAAGGACTGAGAGGAGGGGAGGGAAGAGCGTGGGGGGTTAAGGGGTTCAGGCTGCTGGACCTCTTAGTTTTCATTCATTCAGCTCATATCAACTGAGCACCTACTCACTGCCAAGCCCAGGGCCTCTGCGGGGCCCCAATATGACAGAAAGACAGGCCCTGCCCTGCAAGGCCTCTACCAGCCAGGGGGCCAGGGCTCTGATGGGGTTGGGCCTGCTTGATGCCAGACCCAAGTGCCTTTGGAAGACAACTTAGAGCAGGCGTCATGCAGAGGGGATATTACACTACAGCCATAAAGGGCCATCAGTTCTCCTAAGAGAAGCAGAGGAGGCCCCCGCAGGTGGCTGAGATGACACAAGTGGCCAAGGGCTGGAGCTCCCGCCTTGGAGATGCCAGAGCCTGGGTTGCGCATGGCTAAAGGACAGCCAGGAAGGAGCCTGCAGAGAAAGGGGTCAGGGTGCCAGCCAAGATACTCGATCACCCAGATGACGGGAGGTCACGGAAGGGGCTGACACAGGGATTGACACGGTTAGATCCTTGGGAGGAAAGCTCTATTGTGGCGACCATGGCAGGAAGGAGAGGCTGGAGTGAACAGCCCAGGGGAGAAATAGAAGGACCCAGAGGATGAATGCCCTGGCTCCCAGCCCGGCAAAGCCACCACCAGGCTGCACTTCCTGACCTCGGTTTCACCATCCTAACGGCCCTTCCTGCTCTGGGATGCCCCTCATGGCTTTGCCTCCCAGACAGGCCTGTGGCAGCCTGTGGAAGCAAAGCTGGGATGAGGTTCTCAGAGGGTTTCAGAAGGAAGGGTTCCTTCATGTCCCTGCCAACCCCTGGCATGGCTGGAATGGCTAAAAGCGAGGTGCTATAGAATCTGGGCTTCTGTGAGCTGCCCCATTAATATTCCCTCCAGAAAGCCTTGCCAGACAGGGAGGAGGCAGGGGGCAGATGGGGCACTGAGAGGCCAAGTAATCTGCTTAAGGTCACCCAGCAAAGCAGCAGCAAGCTGGACCAGGCCCCAAGCCTCCAGATGTCCAGTCTGATGCCCTGCCCACTGGACCATGAGGCCTTTAATGAGGCCACCTCCACAGGGACTGTGGGCTGGCCCACCGCCCAGGGCCGGTGACTTGCCAGGCATCCCAATCAGCCATTCCAAGAGGCTCTGCCCTCAGCAGCCAGGCACACAGAGGCTGGGAGTGAATGTGTCAGCTGAGACTGGTTGGTTCTGCGAGGTGGCCCCTGGGTCCAAGCATGCCTAGCCCTTCTGGCTAGGATCCCCAATGAAGAAAGCTGTGTTCAGAAAGGGGCCGGGCATATTCCGGGAGCTAAGGTGACTTTCGAAGGCCACGTCCCCCTGCAGGGCTCCCTCCTGAGCTAGGCCGCAGCACCTGGCCCTGCCCCCTAGCCTTCCTGGGCTGCAGAATCTACAGTCAGTGTCAAAAGCATCAATGACTAGCACAGCCCGCCTCCCTTCTCCAACCTAGAGCCCACAGCCAGGGCTGCACAGAAATCCCTGGGCCCAGCTCATTATGTACGGAGGAGGGCCCAGGGGTTTCGAGGGGGGCAGGACTGGGACTGGGTCACAGAAGCATATGGTGACAGAGGCATGATTCCAATGGGTCTCCTGATTCCCAGGCCAGCCCTCTTGCCCTGCCCCATTAGGTTTGAGCTTTGTCTCCAACCCAGTGACCCCTGGAAAAACCACCCTCTACTGAGCCATAACTAGAACCCATGATGCCCAGGCTGAGCTCCTGGGGCCTGGTTCCCTGCTTCCCTCTTGGCTTTGCTCTCTTAGGAGGGGAAGACCTGCCCAGGGGAGAAGCTCATGGTGTGAGCATACAGACAGGGCAAACCAGAGCAGGCCGAGGGACCTAGACCCTTACCCTGGGGGCTCCTGGGCTTTGGTGGGAGGAGAGAGAAGACCGCCCCAGCCGTTAAGGGGGTGGAGGGTAGGTCAACCACAGCACACCATCGGGGACCTGGGCCTAAGTCTCAGCCCTGTGGCCTCTTCAGTCCTTGGAGTCTTGGGCTACCATTTGCATTTAGGAATAGAGGGTGACCCGTGACAGGAGAGCCCTGAGGACCCCTCCCTCTGAAGCGGAGTCCCCCGGGGTGCCAGGGCAGCCACGAGCATGGCTGGCAGCACGGTGGGGCCGTGCCTCTCTCTGCCTGCCACCCGCCCCCGTGTAGCTGGCAGTCGGGCTCGGCCTGGGCCAAGGGGTGCCACTTTTTTCCCAGGGCTTAACCTCCCCCTCCTCTCTCCTTTCCTCTCTGTAGTTTCCACACCCTCCCCCCAACACGCACACCTCAAAGAGACTCAATTCATTTCATCCCCTCCCCCACCTCCTCCAAAGCCCTTCCAAGAACCTTCCCGCTGCCCCCCACTTCTCTGCGCCCCAGCCTTTTGGGGGGCAGATGGGGGACGGGTCGCAGAAAGGAGGAGGCAGGGGAGAGAGGTAAAGCAAAAGCAGCACATACCCCTCCCTCGACAACAAAACCCCCCAACACCCCACATTATGTTCCATAAAGCTGGAAATACACAACAAGCCGGCATCTGTGTGGAATAATAAAACCGGGTGTGGACGTGTCGTTCTCACAGGGCATTTGGCTGAGCCCGGGCAACGCGAAAGCATGCATAGTTAACGCTCCTGACTGTGTGAAACCCTTTGTCGCCAGCACCGGCTCCGCGAGGGACCCAGGGCCCGCGGCTTGGCAAGGGCCCGAGACATTTCTTGGAATGGTTTCTTGTTCATCACTGACACTCGTAATGAGAAATTTATACACCATCCTAAGCAGATAAATTAATTTCAAACACTTTAGACTGTGGAAGACAATGGTTCCTGGCAGGACCCTTTATCACCCGTTTTATTAAAAAAAAAAAAAAAAAAAAAAAGAAGAAGAAGAAGAAGGAGAAGAAGAAGAAGAAAGAAAGGAAGAAAGGAAGAAAGGAGGAAAAAAAAAAAAAACAAACCGACCCAGCCCTCCAGCGGGTCCCCACACAACCTGTGTCCCTGGCTGGGGGAGGCCCGTGCGGCCCCATGTGGGTCAGGGGCCCGTGGGTCACTTTTTAAACTTCATTAAAGTGTGTGCAGCTCCTCAGGGGCTCTCCCCTCACTTCCCCCACCCCGGGGCGGGGGGTGCACTATTTCCGCTCACCCCTGGCTCCGCTTGAGGTTGGCATTGTGGTCAAGAAGTGGGGTTTCTCAGGCTGCGTTTGTGAAAGGTAATTAAATTGTGATAATGTTTCCATTCAGGCCCCGGCCCGGGTGAAGGCCGGGGACTCGTCAGACAGGCGTGTCCCCGGCGTCCACTGAACCCGCAGGCCAGCCTGGCAAGAGGCCCCGTGGGGCGGCGGGGGGTCCCGAGCTTCCCCACTGCCCCACCAGCCGGGGCGGCCTACTCCAGGCCCCAGGCCCCAGGCCCCAGGCCCCAGGCACCGAGGAGCCGGCAGCAGGAGCGCTGGGCAGTGCCCTCGAGGTCCCTGTCGTCCACCCGGGATAACACTGTTTCCAGCAGGGGCTGGTTACGGCAGGTGCAGAGGGAAGCAGGTGGGATGCGGGGCTCCATGCAGCCCACCCCACCCCGGAATGCTGGGAGCGAGACCTGGATGCAAGGCAAACTTTCCCAGGGCAGAAAGGCCATTCTTTCTGGGCCTTTCCTGTATTGGCGCTCTACCAGTCAGAAGAGTGTCCAAGAGCTCCTCCGAGGGGTGGCCCACCTCTCCGTAGCAGATCTCTCCTGGCAGCCCCTGACTGCTCTGACCCTAGCTCAGCCCCCTTTCCCCCTTATCATCACTGTCACAATGCCACCCACCTTTCACATCAGGGGTCCTACCCACCCAGCCCTACCCCTGGAGGCTGCCCCACCCTTTGGCTCCTGGGGACCTCCGCTGGGAATCCTGGTGACTCCCCAGTGCACTCAGAGGTCCCATCTCCTGGACAGCAGCCCCACCCTTTTCCAACTTAGAGCACACATAGAGAGTCAGCAATTCGTGGGCACTTGGGAGACATTAAAGCAACGAGAGGGGAAAAAAAAAAAAACCCCAAAACAAAAAAACTCTAAAAACAAAACAAAAAAACAAATGAAAAAACTTTAAAAATTACTTTTTTCTATATTTTATAAATGTATGTTAGGAGAATAAAATGTATAAGGGAGCATACTATAAATAAATAACCAATTTAAATCAGCTTCCAAAAGCTTTCTTTCAAAAATTAATTAAATGAGAAACAGCTGCTTCCATAACAAAACTTGTTTTTGTGTCAGATTTGATGCTTTAATGTGTCTGCATGTGATTCTGGAGCAAGAGGGTTTTTATTTTTTTATTTTTTTATTTGAAAATAATTATAGACTCACTGAAAAAATTTAAAAAATCGCAGGGAAAGGTTGCGTCTCCCCATCACCCAGCCTCGCACAGTGGTGAGGGCTCCTGTGCCTGGAGCGCGTTGCCCGAAGCGGGCGGCAGTCTTTGAGGACCACGTTTTCAAAGCCTCCTCGGGTGGGAAGCACTTATTCACACAAATAGGTGATGAAGCTCTGAAACTATCTTACCACGGTTGAAACTGTATTTTAAGAACCTAAAAACTCCTTTTCTTCCACTGACAAATGTGATGTTGAAATGTCTTCTTTTTTGTTTTTTAAGATTTTATTTATTTGAGAGAGAGAGAGAGAGCACACAAGAGAGGACAGCAGGGGAGAGGCAGAAGGAGAGGGAGAAGCAGGCTCCCCGATGATCAGGGAGCCCGATGATGATGATGATGATGATGATGCTATGTGGGCTCGATCCCAGCACCCTAGGATCATGACCTGAGGCTAAGGCTCAACTAACTGAGCCACCCAGGTGCCCTGAAATGTCTTATGATGATACTCGCGGGTTTCATACCCCACTGAATGTTTTCATGGGAGGTGTTTGTCAAGGATGCTGAAGCAGCTCCGGTTTTGTGGTTGGCTCGGTCACCTGCCACTGATGCCCGCTCCCCCGAGGCCCCTCTGCTAGACTAGCGACTAGATGCTTAGAGACGCAGGGCTGCGGCCAGCCTGGGCTTCCAGGAGCCCCCTCGCCGCCTCCCCTGCAGGCCCTCTGGCCAGGCCGTCCGCAGCTGCGAGGCAAGCACCCAGTGGTTCTTGATGGCTTCCCTTTGCAGCCGGGCCCTCCCTCGGGAAACCGGATCTGTGTTGTCCCATCTTTTTCCTCCTTGTTAGGTGGTGACCACGCTGATCCCACACTTCATGCTTCCAGGCACGTTTGCTCTCCTGGTGTATGTCTGTAAAGGGCCAGGCTGGGTGTGACTTCCCCAGGCCCCCGGCACCCTGCCCTACGCCTGGCACCCAGCAGGTGCTCAGGGTTTGCCAAGCGAGCGCAGAAGCCTCTCAGTGATGGGCTCTCGGTGATCTCTCCTCCTCTACCTGAACATCCCCCACGACGGAGCGCTCCCTGCTTCACGAAACAGCCCGTTTCGGCGTGTGCCAGATTGCTTGAACATTCTTCCTGTAAAGTACTGAAATAGCTCTCCTTCTGCCCTCTGGAGTTGTTCCCGTCTAGGCCTCCCCGCAGCAGATGTCCTGACCCCCAACCGCTCGGCTGCTGCTCCGGCACCGGCGGCACCGGTGCCGCCCTCGGGAGCCGCGGGCCCTTCCCCAAGCTGCTCCTGCAGAGATGCCCCAGCTCCCAGGAGCCTCCCGCAGTGGGGACGCGCTCCCGCAGGCTTCCTCCTCCAGCGCCCACTCCACTCCACTCCAGTGCCCACTTGGTGTCAGCGCTTCCCGGCCATGCCGCAGGGCCCCTGCTCTCAGGAGCCTCTATTGAGAGGCTGGAGTGGGAACAGGGAGGCATGTGAGTGAGCAGGAGCCTGGCTTGGCCACCCTGTCACCCCTCCAAGAGTGCAGTTGCCCTCCTAATGCCGGGGTCCTTCCTTCTCCTTGAGCCGCCTCTGCTGAGCCAACTCCCCTCCTCTTTGCTCCCCCTCCTTCCCTGGCTCATCCTTCTCCCTCACTCTCCTTCCTCCCTAGATCCCTCTTCTTCCTGGCTCCCCCTCCTCCTTGCCTCTCCCTCCCATCCTTCTTGACTCTCTTTCCTCCCTAGCTTCCTCTCCCTCTTTGGTTCATCCTTCTCCTTGACTTCCCCTCCTTCCTTGACTCCTCCTTAGCTCCCCTCCCACCACCACCTCTACCTCTTCCCTGGCTCTACCTTCTCCTTGACTCCCCATCCTTCCTTGGCTCATCCTTCTCCCTCACTCTCCTTCCTCCCTAACTCCCTCTTCTCCTTGGATCTCCCTCCTCCCTGTATCTCCTCTTCCCTGGTTCATCCTTCTCTTTGACTCCCCTCTCCTCCCCTCACTCCTCCTTCTCCCTGACTCTCCCTTCTCCCTAGCTCCTCCTCCTCCTCCTCTTCAGCTCCCCTTCCTGACTCTTCTTTCTCCACAGCTCACCTTCCTCCTTGGTTCTCCTTTCTCCTTCTTCCCTTCCTCTCTGGCTCCCCCTCCTCCCCATATCCCCCTCCTTATCTGGCCCCTCTTGCCTCTTTGCTCTTCAGCTCTCATCCCTCCCTGTGTCCCCTCTCCTGGCCCTCTGACCTCCCTGGATCCCCTTCTCCTAGCTCACCACCTCCCCACTTGCCCCCTCTCTGGATCCCCATCTCCCCAGCTCACCCTCTTCCTCAACTCTTCTGATTGGCCTTTTGAATCCAAGGGCAGGCTTCACCTTTCTTACTGGGAAGTTGCACCTTGGTGGGTTCAATTACATGTGCCAGTCGGTCAAGCAAACCCCTGTGTCTGTGAGCTGGGGCCTCCGTGTGTCCTCCAGGTCCCCACTCAGCATGGGGGCTATTCACAGTGCACAGTGAGCCCTCAGAGGGCCAGGTGAGACTCTGGGTTGTCCCCAGCGGGGCACTCTGCAGACCTGTGTAGGGGCCTGAGCTTCTGAACACAAGTAGGGAAAGGAGAGAAGGTTTGGGAAGGTGTGACAGCTGCAAGCAGTGGGGCTGGCCCAAGGTGAGGGCTCAGAGGACTCTCCAGTCCTATGCCCCATTCCCGAGCCGTGGGTGGTAGGCTCCAGGGCTGCCCCAGGAGGGCCAGACTCCACAGAGCATGGGCCCTCATCACTTTCTCTTGAGCAAACTTCTGCCCAGACTTCCCTCCATAGGGAAGAGTCCAAACTCTTTGCTATGACCTAGCCTGCAGCCGCCTGGCCCTGCTGGGCCCTCTGACCCCTGGCTCCCTCAGGCTCACCACTTGGGGCATCTCTCTATTTCTCAGCCTCCACATGGCTCAGGGTTCCTCCTTCAGGCTCACATGTCACTCCCACAGAGTGGCCTTCCCTGACCTCCTTACCCAGTGTCATGTTGGTCTGCCCCGACCCCTCCAGCCAGCGTGCCCTTCCTCGCCCTGTGCCGTTGGAAGGCCCAGCAGTGTGCTGTGCAGGCTCTGAAGGTAAATGTCCTCCTCTTAGCAGGAGCCCTGCGACTTTGGCCACTCAAGCTCTCAGTGCCTCAGTTTCCCTTATGCACACAGTAGAAATAATGATAGCACCTATCTCATAGGATCGTTTCGTTGACTTTAGAACAATACCTGACACCCAGTAAACATTTTGGCTATGATATCACTTTTTCTAAAATTACCTAGTCTACCTTCCTGTGTGTGTATATATATATATTTTTTTTTTCTTTTTTAATTGTTTGCCTCCCCCAGCACCCTCCTCTCCCTGGACTGTCAGGGAAGGACTCCTCTGGACACTCTTGTTTCCCCCTATATCAGCAGGACCTCGAATGTGCCCAAGCGGTACCAGGTGTTTTCTGAGTATTGGCTGGACGAAAGAATGAACGAAGTCTGGAAGGACGCCTTTCTTGCCTTCTTCTCAAGGTCCCTGGGAGTTGCAAGTGCACCCAATGGAGCTGATGTTTTACATCACACTCCAGGACAAGCTCTGTTGGACCTTCATTCAAGTTTGGTCTTCACTATTTTCTAGCCAGTGTGGCCTCGGGTGAGTCACCCCATCTAAGCCCCAGCTCCCTCAAGCGTAAAATGAGAATAATAAAACAGTCCCAGCCTCAGGCAGCGGTTGTGAGGATTAGGCTAAAGTATGCTTGTAAAAGTCCTAATAATTTTTGTCTCCTCCTGAGTAGCTTTCTCTGTCACCTGAATTTGATAAGCAGATTTTCCCGTTCTTTATTGAATGCATTGGTAATACGGTTCCAAGACAAGAGCAGATCACACTAACAGAGCTCTGTGTCGCTCTGCTGGAGACCTCCACAGGGCTGATCCCAGGCCAGCGGTCATTACCCTTTGAATACAACTATTTAACCAGTTGAAAGTCCAATGACCTGTTCCAACATCCCCTGGCACTTCCCGACTCCCTCCACGGAGCCCAGCCCAGCAGAGCCCACGAACAATCCAGGTGGGTACCTGTCACTGTTTCCAGCACCTCTGACATAAGAGACTCTTGCAAATACTTATTTAAAATAAATCTCCTTTCTGCTGGCCACTTCCTCTGACCTCTGATGCTCTTACCTCCGTGAGAGAGAAAGAGATAAATTTGACATGAACTTCTCTCAGGAGAAGCACATTCCTTCCAGATTCTTTCCAAACCCTTCTCCATGTTTCAGAAGAGAATGCGGCTGGTTTATAGAGGAAGGAGACGGAAAGTAATGCAGCTGACCCTTGACCAGCGCATGCTTGAACTGCCCAGGTCCACTTACATGCAGATTTCTTTTTTATAAATGCAGCACAGAACTGTGAATGTATTTTTCCTTCCTTATGATTTTCTTTTTTTTTAAAAAAAAAAAGATTTTATTTATTTATTATTTGAGAGAGAAGGAGAGAGAGAACACGCAGGGGGAAGAGCAGAGGGAGAGAGACAAGTGGACACCTTGCTGAGTGCAGAGCCTGACACGGGGCTCAATCTCACGACCCTGAGATCATGACCTGAGCCAAAACCAAGAGTCGGGCGCTCTACTGACCAAACCACATGGGCACCCCCCGCCTTATGATTTTCTTAATAACATTTTCTTTTGTCTAGCTTACTTTATTGTAGGAAGAGAGTATGTGACATGCAGAACTTACACAATAAGTGTTAATAGACTGTTTATGTTGCTGATAAGACTTCCGTTCAACAGAAGGCTATCAGTAGTTAAGTTTTGGGGGCAATCAAGGGTTATAGGCAGATTTTCAACTGTGCTGGTGGTTGGCACCCTGAACCCCCATGTTGTTCACGGGTCAGCTCTATTGTATCTGGTCCTCTTGGAAAATCTCATGCATTATCTTATGCAACTCTCGGCATCAGCCCATAGGGTATGTGTTATTATTCCCATTTCACAGATAAGGAAAGGTGAGGCCTCAGGACTTCTTCCAAGTCATACAAATCCAGAAATTCTATCCCACCTCTTTCTAGTCCCAAACCCTGTTCTCTTTCCCCAACACCACGTTGCCTGCTGCCAGCTGTAATTGCTAAAAATGCACTTGCCTCCCATTTGGGGGATGACACATTTGGTCAGGTATCCCGCCTCCAGCTCTCCATGATTTCTCCAAAATTCCTGAAGGAGGATCTGAGTTAACATCTGCAAATTCCCCTGGTATTCTGGGAGGTCGTTTGTCTGGGCCAAGAAGCTGGAGCTCCATCTGAGGCCCCCAGATGCTCTCTGACCATCCCCTCTCCTGTCTCCTGGATGTGCTTCCCTGTCAGTGATGTGGGCCAGCCCCCTGTGGGATGGCCCTTTCCTGGCTGCCACAGGGAGCCTCGGCGCTCTCTGCTCTGGTCCCCACCATATGAAAATTATTAAGCCTTCCACATGCTCTTACTCAGAGCTGTGATGCCCAGTAAATGAGAAAGGCCTCCTTTCAAATAAATAATGACCACCGTTGACAATGGAAGTATAAACATGACCTTAATACATGAATCGCTAATCATCGTGCCTGTTAATAGACACTCCGTCTTTGCTGTGCACACATGTGGTTCAAGACTAATGCTCACAAGAGGACAATGAGCAGCATTAGCCTGGAGGGGCCCGCTGGTGCTCTGGGTCAACTACAATGCAAATCAAAGGAGGGGGCCTCCATTCTCTCAGCCACCCCCACCCCCGCCTCTGCACTACAGGGTAGCTGAGTAACTTCTTGGGTAGCTCAGGAAAGCTGCAGTTAGGAAATCTGGATTGTACTCACGCCCTGGGAGAGCACTTTCTCCTGTAGGTCAGAATATTTGGGTCCTCAGGAGACCAACACAAATACACACCCACGCTCACCTGTGTGAGGCCCATTTGGATTTTTTCAAGGGACTCCGTCCAGTTGTGGGAAGCAACAAGAGGGCTGCAAGCCCCTTGTGTATGAGCAAGGCTCTCTCGGTGCCCTCCGTTTTCACACATCATGTGCTTTATGTACCGATTATGCAGACTTTTCTTGGCCCCGGTAATTTTTTTAGTTCTGGTTGCAAGTAACAGAGACCAAAATAACAGTGCTTAAGGGAAATAAAATCTGATTCCCTTGCCATGAAACAGTCCAGAGGGAGGCTGTCTGGGCTGCCTTGATGACTGTCTCCATGAAGTCCTGAGGGACCCAGGCTTCTTCTAGCTTGCTTCTTTGCCCTGTGTGGCCTCCACTGTTAAGGACCTCTTGCCCAAATTGCTGTTCCAGTCATCCCCACATTCTAGCCTTCTGGAAGAAGGAAGGGATGAAGAAGGGGGTAAAGGTACACAGCTGTCGCTTAAGATAAATTCCTAGAAGCTGCCACATGGCACTTCTGTGAGCCAGAAGTTAATTAGGTGTCACAGTTTGCTGTGAGGGAAGCTGGGACACCAAGTCTTTAATCCAGGTGACCCAATGCAATGGGAGGAAGGGGAATGGGTATGTTTGAACAAATATGGGCCTCGTCTTGTGGAATAGGTCTCTTTGATGGCTTGGTGGAAGGCTGCATGCCCCAGAACCCACAACCAATATTTATTTCTCTTACAGCCAGAAGAAACATCAGGAACAGGCCAGCTCAACCCTCTTCCTTCTGTTTCTCAGGAGTTGAAATGAGGCCGACAAAGGGGAAATGAGCCTCACAGGTCGCCGGGGATGAGAACACTGAGCAGCCCATCGATCCACACAGCTCTCAGCTCCAGCCCCACTTAATGCTCTCAGGGGCTGTTGTGTCCTGGCCCCCGGCAGCAGCCTGTTTGTGACAGAGAAGGAGGGTCAGCAGAAGAAGGTAAGGTGGTGGTGAGGGAGGGAAGACGAAATCCCTGAGAACCTGCCAGAGCCAGACACCAGGCTGGACATTTGACAGCCATTGTCTTATTTTAAAACTCCAGCATCCCCCAGGGCGCCTGGGTGGCTTAGTCAGTTAAGTGTCGGACTCTTGATCTCAGCTCAGGTCTTGATCTCAGGATCTGAAGTTCAAGCCCCACATTGAGTTCCACGCTGGACATGGAACTTGCTTTAAAAAGATAAGTTAAAACTCCTACATCCCTACATCCCCATAAAGAGATAAACACTACTGATTTACAAATGGGAAAACTGAGTCTTGGAGAGGGCACGGCTTTTGCCCAAGCTTAAAGTAGTTAAGTAGCAGAAGTGGGTGAAGGGTACACTTAGGCCTGTTTCATCATTCTGCTACACCTGCAGGTCACTGTGTCTCCCCCAAGCCATCTTGGTTCCTAAGTCCCAGGGCCCCCAAGCTGCCTCTTGCCTGCATGCAGGAAGGAGTAGAGGTGTCTACCTTTTGGGCCCAGGGCTTCCCCCTAAGTCCCTCCTGCCCCACACTACACCCTTCAGTAGCAATGCTGACTCCTGTCCTGGCTCAGGAGTCAGGTTAAGTGGAGCTCTCCCCCAGAAATGTTGCACCCTCTCCTCCTGCATCTGCCCAGGCTCATCTGTGCTGCTGGCCTTTGGGGGCTTGTGGCCCTCCCCTGTCTCTGGTGCAGAGGGGTCTGCTGTACCTGGGAATGTCCTCAAAAACCTGCCTTCCCCCCTGGTTTCCTCCCTGAATCTCCAGCACCGGACCCTGGCCATTCTAGAGGGAATCTATTCTGGGAAGCCTTGAGAAGCTCTCAGGCTGGCAGAGGTTGCTTGGAGGTGTGGGTTGTCCTGAAGGGTCGACTGATGGCCAGTGACACCCCTCAAGGGCCTGAATCCACATAGTTCTCCATGGCTGCATGGGGAACCTGGTAACCATGTGCCATGTGATGACAGCCTTAAAGCCCGGATATCATATGACTGTTACCTGAGTGGGCTGGAACAGAAGTGGTCATGGCCACTGCCCCAGGCTGTAGGGGTGGGGTATGTCAGAAGAGGGCCTGCTAGAGATTCTCATGTGGGCTCAGGGACTCTTCCTGGAACAATGAGGTATGCAGGCCTGGGCAGGTCACATATGTCCTCCTCTCCTCTTTTGACTTTGCCCATCCTTTCCCTTTATCTGGAGGGCTCCTCGTGACTGCTTCTGTCCAGATAAGTCCACTTATTCCCATGGCTTAGAACAAGTGCCTCTTCCTTCAGGGAATCCCTCAGTCACTGTAGGATTGGGCAGCCTCATGGGGCTCTCCTAGCCCCATCAGGGGAATGCTCATCTGAGCTGTCATTGCGTGGGTCTCTGCCTCCACTTTGAGCACCTTGGGAGCAGAGATCAGGCTGGTTAACCCCTGGGGCCTCTGGAAATGTCTGCCAAATGAGTCAATGGAGCTCTGAGGCCTGAAATGGAATAGCAAATATTGGCTGGAAGGGTGAATGATTGATTGTATGAATGAATAAAGTTTCCAGGAAATGGGAGTGGGAAACATGTGGAAGAGATAAAGACACAAACCTCACCTTCGTTCTGGTTACCTAGGACCATTCCATGGCCTATAGCAAATCATAATTACAACTGATGCTTGTATACTGCTATGCACCAGCACCTCTGTAAGCACTTTGTGTGTAACCCATTTAATCCTCACCACACCACTGAGAAAGGTACTTGTCTTAGTCTGCGTGGGCTGGTGTAATAAACCATAGACTGGGTAGCTCAAACAACACCGATCTGTTTTCCCCATGATCACAGTGCCCAGCATGGTCAAGTTCCAATGAGAGCTCTCCTCCTGGCTTGTTGACTGCCGCCATCCTGCTGGATGCCACCTGACCTCTTCTTTGTTTGCACACAGAAGAAGGAGAGCAAGCCTTCTGGTGTCTCTTCTTAGAAGGGCACTAATCCCATCATGATGCCCCACTCTCATGACCTCATCTGAACCTAATTACCTCCTCAAATGCCTCACCTCCAAATACAATCACACAGGGCATTAAGGCTTCAATATATGAATTTTGAGGGGACATAATTCAGTCTACAGCTGTGCAAATGAATCTGTATCTGTCAGTTTAGGCTGGCAACAAACAATCCCAATATTTCAATAGCTTAGAACAATAAAGGTTTATTTGTTGCATATGCTACATGTCCAACTCAGGTTGGCAGGGGCCTCTGCCATTCATGGTCACCATGGGAGTGGTGCTGGTTCAGAGAATGTGGAAAATCACTTACATTTTTATTGGCTGAAGAAAGTCACAAAGCAGGGCGGCTGGGTGGCTCAGTCAGTTAAGCATCTGCCTTCAGCTTAAGCCACGATCCCGGAGTCCTGGAATTGAGGCTCACATTGGGCTCCAGCTCCCTGCTCAGTGGGGAGTCTGCTTCTCCCTCTGCCCCTCCTTGCTGGTGCTCTCTCTCTTTCTCTCAGATAAATAAAATCTTAAAAAAAAAAAAAAAAGTCACAAAGCTACACCTAAATTCAAAGTAGGTAGGAAAAAAAAAACCAAAATAGGGAAACAAAATCACTTTTGTGATTATTCCAATTATGTTTAAAATAATATATTGTCTAAAAAAAAAAAAAAAGTAGATAAAGTATGATCCTACCACGTGTCCCGGAAGAACTCAACTATTTGTGGACAGCCCAAACGACCCAAATCATCTTCTTCCCATTTTATAGATAGACAGACTGAGGCAAAGAGAAGATAAGAAAATTTGCCCAAGGTCACTCAGCTAGTAAGTGGCAGAGAGCTAGGATTTGTACCCAGGAAGCCCAGTGGCAGAGGTAGTGACCCCAACATGGAGTATGCTACTCCATAGTGATACTGGCAGGGCAGTCCTCCAACATGGTCTATGGCTGTCCTACATGAGCACAGGAGAATGGCACTAAGACACCACTTACCTCCCTCAGTCTCTTGCCCAGAGCAACACAGAAAGCGTGTCATTTGTTGGATTGGATTGAACTAGATTAAAGACAAGGCTTCATAGTTTATACACTGATATATATACACTGGCAGTCACTGATACATACAGCACTTACACATCTGGACTTTTCTCAGATGGTCTCAAATTCAAATGCAACCCCCTCTGTTCCTACCAGTACCCCACAGGCCTCAGAGCCTGCGTCTCACTCCCTGACACAGAACACTCCATGACTAACCTCTGTGGTCCTCGAGATGCCTTACCACGGCTTTTCCCCATCCGTGCCATGAACAAACCTCCTGGCACATCCAAATACATACGTTGAAGGGCTGGGCCCTGGGGCCAGGGCATCTTTCCCTCCTCTACCTGCCCCTTGTGGCTTATCGCTACTGCCCTCCGTGTTCCGCTGGGCTTCTTGATGGCTTCTTCTTCTGGACAGGTACCTAGTGGGCAAGGCCAACGTGGCACTTCCTTCTGGCATCTCCAGGGGCCGAGGCAGTTTCCTGGTATAGTGAATTTAATTAAAACCTTGCATGGCATGTGTGTGAAGAGTACTGAACGGGGAAGAGCTCCCGGTCTACACTCCCTTTCATCCCGGATTAGTGCTCCACAGAGTCTTTGCAGGACGTGGGTGGGCCTTGCTGCCCCCTCTCTTTATATCGGCGCCTGGCCAACCTGGGAGCCCAGTGTGAAATGGACAGACAGACCGATGATGGACAGATGGATGGGTGGCAGAGGTGGAACCCCTAAGCAGTTACATACCAAGTCTTTTCAGGACCAGGAGCCCCATCTGACCCTGTCAGATCAGTAAAAGCTTGTTGGATGAATGAATGAATGCAGGAGGTCAACAACGGCACCAGGTCTGGGTGACATCACGGAGTGCCCAGAGGCCCTCGGGGTCTTGCCCCGACCCCCATCGCAGCCCCACCAAGCGCGGGAGTCACCGACTGAAGGGAACCGGCTGCACCTGGCATCGAGGACCGCAGCCCGCACGCGAGGAGGCGCGGTGGAAGCTTAGCTCTTGGCAAGATTAAGGCGGCTCTCCACAGAGGGGCCCGTATTGCAGGCCTGCAGGGAGGGCCCGGCCCGCCGAGTTTGCACCTTTTTACGCGGCATCTGTCCCTGGGATCAGGAGAGCCGGGAGGCTGGATTAGATGGGTCAGCGCCCTGATTGACAGTGACACTTCCTCCCGCGCCCCCGCCTGCCCCCCGGCCTCTCCCGCTGTTCCTCTCCTGCCTCACTCAGGCCCCATCCTGTTCCCGAAAGCGGGCGATGCCTTCTAATCTCCTTACCAGGAAATTATTTTCCTGGGTGTGAAATCCCTGTCGGAGGGGAGGGCTGCAGATCAGCCCTGCCCCGGCCTGGACGCTGACCGCAGGGCTGTCTCCCGGAGACATCTGGCATGGCAGTGGGGGCGGTCACAGCGAGAGATGGGCAAAGCTTGGGCAATCCTACCCCCGGATGGGGCCCTGACCTCCGGAGTGGGCCGTCCCCAAACTGCCTCTTCCTGTCTCCGTTCAAGAGACTTCTCAAAAATGATTCATGTCTGCGGTTGGCGACTGTCCTCTCCGGTAGCAAGTAGCATTGGGGGTGGGGAGAGTGTTACCGGGAGCAACCTGCCCTGGAGGGTGAGGTCTGGGACCCAGCCCTGGCCTGGGACCAAGGCACTCTGTGACTCTGGACACATCCCAGCCTCTGCCTCAGTTTCCCTCCGACTTCACCATAAACAGACTGTGAGGTCAGGTGTGGGGTCTATGCCTCACCCTCCCTCCACACCCACTGTATAAAAAGTCAGAACCTCGGTGGAGGGAGCAGGGAGGCAGCACCCCTTCTGACCAGGTACTTTCCCCCAAAGGGGCTCAGGTCCGCCCGACACCATGTTTTGAGGAAACCGATCACTCTGATAGTTATTAAGATCATGAAGAAAAAACCCTAGAGAAAGCAGTGGGAAAGCCACAGGACCAGCTTATGTAATTCATAAGGTCAAAACCTGTGGCCAGACCGGGAATTGAACAGAGGAGGGTGGCAGTGACAGTGATCCAACTACCCTGCTTGGTTCTGTGACTTTGGGCCATTGATCATTCCCTAATGCCTCAGTTTCCCCACCTGTAAAGAGGAGATGTCACACTTACTCATAGGCTTATTGTGAAGGTTTCAGTTAATTAATAATTATAAAATTCTTAGAATGGTCCCAGGCACAAGTAAATACCTTATAAGGATGATGGTATTGCTGTTGTTATGCTTGTCATGGAGAAGCGCTCGGCACATTATTTATTGTGGGTTGAGTCCTGAAGATCTAACTAACCTCTGGTACCTGTGAATGGGACCTATTTTGGGAAACAGGGTCTTTGGGATGTAGTCAAGTAAGATGGCTGGAGTGCAGTGGGCCCTAAGCCAGTAAGATTGGTGTATGGGGGCGGGGATGCCTGGTGGGCACAGCAGGTTAAGCATCGGACTCTTGGTTTCAGCTCAGGTTGTGATCTCAGAGTGGTGTGATCGACCCCCCACCCCCATGTAGGCCTCTGCACTGGGCGTGGAGTCTGCTTGAGCTTCTCTCTCTCCCTCTGCCCTCTGCCCCTCCCCACTGTGCTTTTGAGCTCTCTCTCTTTCAAATATATAAATAAATCTTTAAGAAAAAAAAAAGATAGTTGCATGAAAAGGGACAAAGAGACAGGCACCCAGGGAGAAGGCCATGTAAGGACAGAGGAGGGAAGGCCACGGATCACCGGCCACACTAGAAGCTGAGAAGAAGCAAGGAAGTGTCCTCACGGAGTCCCGGAGGGAACGGGACCCGCCCAGGCCTTGATTCTGGACTTCCAGCCTCCAGCACTGTGAGAGTACTTTGTTAGAGCAGCCCTGAGAGGCCAACCCAATAACAAGATGAATGGCCACAGACTAGGAAGGAAGCCTCCAGCAGACGGAGGTGCTCCTTTAGGACTGGCGGATCCACTCCAGGATGTGGAGGGTCCAGGTCTCAGGAGGGCCCAGGGATCTGCTCTCCTCCTCCAGGCCTGGCCGTGGGCTCTGCTGTGGCTGACAGGGGACCTCGGGGGGAGGGGGAGGGCGAGGGCTCACCTGGGGGAAGCACAACTTTCTTTTTTTTAAAAAAAAAAAAAATTGGAGTTCAATTTGGCAACATATAGCATAACACCCAGTGCTCATCCCATCAAGTGCCCCCCTCAGTGCCCGTCACCCAGTAGCACAACTTTCTGATGTATGTGTTTGACCTCTTGGCCACAGGTCCGCCATCAAAGGCGAAGAGGATGTGGCTGCAGGGTTTCCCAGACAGAGTCCAGGGTCCCAGGATCACTGACACCTTCGAGGGAATGTAGCTGCCTTTGAACCAGGCACTCCAGATGGAGAGACGGAAGACAGGCCCCAGGGCAGTGTCTCTCCTTCCCCTCCAACCTCCCTCCCCCTCACCCAGTTTCACCTTCAGGAGACCCTGTGCCCCCATGAAACCAACTTGGTCCAAACACCTCAAACCTTTGCAAGACCCCAGGAGAACTGACTACCCCACAGCCTGTTCTGAAAGCCCCACAAGGGAGGTGCTCAGGTGCTAGAAGAGAAGGGGAATTTGCTGCATGCTCCCTAGGCTTGGAGTGGGGCAGGGCATCTCTGCTAGCAGGGCACAGCTATGCCTGTTACAGATGTGGAAACTGAGGTTCACTAGATTAAGCAAACAACTTGCCCAAAGGAGCACACTAAGGAAAGGGCAGTTAGGCTTTTTTGACCCCTTCCCTCTGACCCCACAACTTGAGCCCCCTGCATGCTTTTTCCCTTGTTGAGGGGGAGAATTTCCCTTGGGCTCTTCTGAACCCCTCTACCAGGAAAGCAACGCTTTCCTCCTGGGCCCTTGAAATTCCAAGTTGCACAGAACAGCCAGACACAGGGACTTGCGAGGGCAGGAAGAATCCTGAGTGCTCAAGTCCTATACTTGACTTACCACTAAATTTCTCTGCGACTCTGGGCAGAATACAGGAGCCCAATGCCCTGGGTATCAGTTACTAAAGGCAACTAACTAACTGCCCCACACATGGTAACTTAAAAGCCCAGGTTTTCTCATGTCTCATTACCAGACAAGTCCCATGGCCAAGTCCAGAGTCAAGGTCGGGGGAGGGGCACAGGGTGAGGGGCACCAAGTGGTATTGACAGGGGCTGCTTTTATGATAACCTACCTTATCCTGTATGTCCCCGAATCAAATTTTTAGAAGGCAGAAAATAGTGTCTAGAAAATTAGGTGGTTCTGCTGTGCTCGTCTCTGCCATCATGTAGCATCTATGGAGGGATTTATGGTTTAGGAAGAAATCACTTTCAACATAATGATTCTGGTAATTTCTCCACCAACCCTCTGACACAGGTGTCATTAGAGAAGTAGGATCCAGAAGAGTTAAAGCGACAGGCTAAGAAGTGGCAAAGGAGGCAGGACCCAGGCCAGACAGCGCCCAAAGCCCACTTGGCCATGTCTGTCCCTCTAAACTGCCATCCTTAAGTCCCTCCCGGGGACCTATCCTTGGGTCTTTCCCCAAACAATGCAGCTGTAGGAACCGTCTTAGAAAGAATGAAGGAGCTGTGGTCAGTTTTCCAATCCCGGTCTGAGGTCTAGATGAGGAGTGTGATGACCACCTGCCTCCAGAGAGCTGACACTGCTGCCGCTGAGGGTCATTCCCACATAGGCACGGCTATCCTGCATTCCTTCTGTCTGCTGTGCTCCACATGAACAACTCAAGTTACTACTAAATGAAAGGGCCCCGGAGGTCAGGTTGGGGGCGCTGGAGAAGGAGACAAGAGCAGGGAGCCCCCAACCTTGGCAGCCAAGGCTTATGGCCTGGTGACCTTGTTTCCCGGCTGGGTGTGATACTAGAGCACCAGAGCAAGCAGGGGCTGTGCCGTCACCAGCCCCAGAAAGTCCCTTTCTGGACCAAGAGCTGCTTCCTACTATAGACTTGGGCTTCCGTCTTGTCCACACTCCCATTTGGGACACATTGTTCCTTCTGGCTGTGACGCCATCACCTGCTCCTAGAAGGGAACCTGCGTATTAAAACCAGCAGCTGCTGAAGAGGGAAGATTCATTGTTTATAATTGTTCACATAAATAATGTGTGCTCCCTGCCGAAGGAAGGGGAGACTTCACCCCTGCGATACTTCTCAGGGAATAGGGTAGATTCTGGTTTATCTTCCCTTCTGGATTGATTTTTAGGTCACAAATACACGGAAAAACATTTGATGTGCTGGAGTGGGTTCACATACACACCTGACATGTAGGTATACCACGTACACACCGCGTACAGTGACGTACTACCTGGGTGTGCATGTTATATGTGCACCTCACTACGAAGTCTGCGTATTAGTGCCACATATGTGCACACTCATGTTGGGGGTGAGTGTGATTATACATGTACACTCGCAATAGTTATAAGCTGTGTCTATAACTAGATATATCATTTTTGGGATACGTGTACTCAAACATACTTCATATGCACCAACACATACGTACCATGTGCTCACATGTACTATGTGAGATTTGCTTATAAATACACATTTGAGTGCCAGGTATGTGTGTACTTATGCATGTGTGTGGGGGTGTCTTCATAAACATGCAATATGTCTACTGTAAATTCCTGTAGACACAAACACTGTGCATGAGCGTGAGCATACGACGACGTGGATATGTGGTGCTATATGGACACTGATGTGCTTATTTTTGTCTTTGAGATAGGGTGTCACCTCCTGGAAGCCCCCCAGGCCACGCTTCCCCCTGCGGTGTCTGTGCACAGGCCTGGTGCTGTCCGCTTGTCCCACCTCAGGTACTTACTGTATACCCTCAGCTCTTCCAGCCTGCCCCCTACCAACACAGCCT
The DNA here is from genome assembly GCF_048418805.1 of Vulpes vulpes. NCBI lineage: Eukaryota > Metazoa > Chordata > Mammalia > Carnivora > Canidae > Vulpes > Vulpes vulpes. Next base: position 9,689,740 of record NC_132784.1, on the reverse strand, counting down.
GATCTCTCTGGAATATCTGCTTGGAAAGTAGAGGGGATGTGGCTGGTCCCACAGTTGCTAGGGGCAGGGAGGGGACTCATTCCCAAACACTGCTAGCCCTTTGCCTTCTGCAATCCCTCAGTGACCTGGAGACTTTTGGGGGGTGATTGAGACTGGGACCAGGGGACATTGCGCCTTGCTCTTGGCCCTGAGGAAGAGCCTAAGGGCTAGATCCTGGGTCTCTATGTGTCGAGATCACTTTGGCCAGCTCCTTTCCCTCTAGACACACATGGTGCCTCCTCTGGGAGGCTCCCCCTGGCGTCCCTCAAGCTTCCCTAAATCAACCTACTGCTCCGTTTGCTAATGTCTTACTTCCACTGGACAAGTCTCCTTAGTCTTCCTGTATTTTATCCGGCAACTATTTCTTATGTATGGGGAAAGGAGAGTGCATCTTCCCCACTCCTCAGGTACCGTGAGGAGAGGTCTTCCCCGAGCATTCCTGGTATCCTGTCCCACTCTTCCTTCTCACCCTGGAGGGGTGAGTTTGGCACAGAAAGGAGGCGGCCCACCCACAGGATACACACACTCAGCCTCTGGCTGAGCTTTTCAGAGCTGCCAACAGTGTGGGGTGGGGGTGGGGGTGGGGGGGTGTCCAGCTTGTGGTCGATTCCATGGCTACCACGCAACTAACCACGCAAGCTCTGGTCCACCTCTTTCTCTTTCATTATATGAAAACTGAAGTACAGTTGACATATAAGGTTATATTAGTTCTATTAGCGCTCATCATGGTAAGTGTAGTCACCACCTGTCACGTTGCAACATTATTACAGTATTATTGACAATATTCCCCACACTGCACTTTTCATGGCAGTGACTTTTTTATTTTATAACTGGAAGTTTGCACCTCTTAATCCCCTTCACTTATTTCACTCCCTTGCCTCCCCTCTGGCAACCACAAATTTGTTCTCTGTATTTTTGAGTCTATTTCTGTTGTTTTGGGTTTTTTTTTTAGAGTCTACATATAAGTGAAATCATGTGGCATTTGTCTTTCTCTGCCTGTCTTATTTTGCTTACTATATCCTCGAGGTCTATCTATGTCATTACAAATGGCAAGATTTCATTCTTTTTGGTGGCTGAGTAATATTTTATTATGTATATACCATAATGGTATATGCGGTATATGCATCTTTATCCATTCATCACTTGATGAACATTTGGGCTGCTCTTATATCTTGACTATTGTGAATAATGCTGCAATTATAGGGATGCATATCTTTTCAAATTAATTTTTTCATTTTCTTTGGGTACCCAGTGGTGGAATTGCTGGCTCATATGGTATTTCTATTTTTAAGTTTTTGAAGAAAACTGTTTTCTACGGAGGCTTCCACCAGTTTGCATTCCCACCAACAGTGCTTGAGTGTTCCTGTTCTCCCTGTCCTTGATGACATTTGTTATTTCTTGTCTTTTTGGCCCCAGCCACTCTGATTGGTGTGAGGTGATAGCTCCTTTTGGTTTAGATTTGCATATCCCTGATGATGAGTGATGTTGAGTATCTTTTCATGAGTCTGGTGACTATTTGTATGTCTTCCTTGGGAAAATGTCTCTTCAGATCCTCTGCCCATTTTTAAATCAGATTATTTGGGAGATTTTTGCTATTGAGTGTGTAAGTTTTTAAAATATATTTTGGATATTAACCCCTTCTCTATCAAATATATCACTTGCAAATGTATTCTCCAATTCAGTATCTTGATCTTTTATTTGTTGATGATTTCCTTTGCTGTGCAAAAACTTTTTATTTTGGTGTAGTTCCAATACTTTATTTTGCTATTATTTCCCTTGCCTGAGGACACAAATTCAGAAGTATTGAATTTCTGATCTAAGGCTGATCTCCAAGAACTTACTACCTGTTTTCTTTTAAGATTTTTATGATTTCAGCTCTCACATTTAGGTCTGTAATCCATTTTGAGTTTATTTTTGTGTATGGTGCAAAGAAAGTGGTTTGGTTTCATTCTTGAGCATGTAGCTGTCCAATTTCCCTAACACTATTTGTGGAAAAGACTGTCTTTCCCCTATTGTATATTCTTGCCTCCTTTGTCTCAGATTAACTGACCGTATGAGCATGGGTTTATTTCTGTGTTCTCTATTCTGTTCCATTGATCCATGTGTCTACTTTTGTGCCAAAACCATATTGTTTTGAATACGATAGCTTTGTAGTATAACTTGAAATCTGGGAGTGTAATGCCTCCAGCTTTGTTCTTCGATATCAAGATTCCTTTGACTATTTGGGATCTTTTGTGGGTCTATACAAATTTTGGAATTCTTTTTTCTAGTTCTGTGAAAATGTTATTGGTATTTTGATAGAGATTGGATTGAATCTGTAAACTGCCTTGAGTAGTGTGGACATTTTAACATTATTAATTCTTCCAATTCATGAACATGGTGTATATCTTTCTATTTGTTTGTGTTGTCTTCAATTTCTTTCATCAATGTCTTATAGTTTTCAGAGAATAGGTCTTTCACCTCAGTTATATTCATTCCTGGGTATTTTATTCTTTTGGTGCAATTGCAAATGGGATTGTTTTCTTAATTTATCTACTTTGTTATTGGTGTATAGAAATGCAATAGATTCCTGCATATTAATTTTGTGTTTTGCAACTTTACTGAATTCATTTATTATTTTTTATAGTATTTTGGTGGAGACTTTAGAGTTTTCTATATATAGTATCATAAAATCTGCAAATAGGGAGAGTTTTACTTCTTCCTTTCCAATTTGGATTCCTTTTGTTTCTTTTTCTTCTCTGATTGCTTGACTTCCAGCACAACATTGAATAAAAGTGGAGAATAGATACCTTTGTCTTGTTCTTGATCTTAGAGGAAAAGCTTTCAGTTTTTTACCATTGAGTGTGATATTAAACTGGTATGTTATCACCAACTGCCAGAATTTTAATCCCTCAATTATTTCCAAACTTGAACTTACATAATATTTTGTTTTGTTTTTAATGCAGTCTTTTCTGACCCCAGATTGTCGATCCCCATTTTATGTCAGGTGCTGCATTAGGTGCTGGAGACATGTTGGTCCCTTCCCTAATGGAACACACAGTCCTGTGGGAAAGAATGAAAAGGAAGTACAGAAATTGACAGTGCATAATTACACTGTGACCAGGGCTTGAAAAGAAAGGAATAGGCTATCGAGTAAGATAATATAGGCTAGATGGGGAAGGGTTTAGATAGAGTGGTCAATGAAGACCTTTGCAAGGAAAAACCAGGAAGATGAGGGTCAAGTTTGCAAAGAGTTATGTTTAGGAATAGCATGTGGAGAAAACCTGAGGTTGCGTGTGGCTATTGTGAGTGAGGAAAGAGGAGCAAGAGTTAGAGAGAGAGAGGCTGGCTTATCCCTTGTTGGCCCCCAGAAGTAGATTAGATTCTATTCAAAGTGGATTGGGAAGCCTTTGAAGGTTTGGGGTGGGGAAAGGTCAGTGACATGATTCATGAGTTTCAACAGTACTCTGGCAGCCAGAAGGTCCAAGAGGAGTGAATGGCAGTAAGGGAGCTAGTGTGGTGCACCCCAGGAGCAATGCCTGGGCAACCACTGAGCAGGCACAGTGCACACATCATCTGAAATCCTGGACACAGCCCAGCAGAGTGGTGATGATGGCTGGTGCCCTCCCCCAGCTGGCAGCCAAATGCAGTGTTGGAGAACAGGGCCAGCCACATTGATGTTAATATAACAAGAACAACAAGACAGCTTCTAGTTTCACACCAGTGTTTTACAGGCTTTATCTAATTTAATCCTCACCACCCCTCCCCCGCCCCCCAGGAGATGAGCACTACTTTGTATTTCCATTTGTCAGTAACTTACCCCAGGTCACACAGGCATTCAGGTACCCAGCATAAGGGTGCACCTGACTGCTATCCATACTGCCAGGAAGGTTGGGGTACATCTTTATGCTCTTTGGAAGGGATGCATTTTGCTCAAGGTGAAAATGTTTTCCTTTGATGTGTCACAAAGCTTGTTCTTAAGCACTTTAAAAAGCACAATAACTTTGCTGTATTGTTTGCTTAGTTCAGAAAAAAAGTTTCTCTTTTGGGGGATTGTCCAGGGTGGGGCTGAAGCATGAGTGGGGAGCCAGAGAGCACAATGGCTACCTCTCCCTTAGCAAGCTCCTGAAGTCTTTTTTCTGTGGTTGTTCAAATGATGATAAAAAGATGAGAGATGGAGAGGGTGGAGTGAGTACAGGGGAAGCATGCAGAGCCAGGAGCCACAGGGGTGCTTTTCTGATGTGCTTACTTCTCTCTCAGCCAGCAGTGCCCCCCCAGCCCAGGTTCCCTCCTCAGATGTGCGAACATGAGCAAGCCATTAATAGAGTCCCTGCATGCCCCCAATGTCCCAACGTGGGGTCCTGACATCCCAGAAGGGGGCAAATGTAATTGCTGGAGATTCGATAGAATTGTCAAAAATACATGAAGTTGGTCACCTAAATTGTAAAACATGCTGGAAAATGTTCTACCAGATAAGACATAATCTAAAAGTGAGGACATGAGGGCCATTTCTGAACAGACCCACACCACCGAGTCTGTATTATCTGTGCCCCCAGTGCATGTGCGTGCACGTGTGCACACACACACACACACAGAGCCACATTTTTCTTGCTTAGCCTATAATTTAGAGACATACGGATTCCCAGCATCTGATCAGGCTTCCCTGTAATAAAAATTTTCCACCTATCATACTTCTTTTCTTCAAGTTTGCCAATTCTCTTTTCAGATGTGGTCAATCAACTGTGTTTAATTTCAATGACTGTACCTCACACTTGCAGAACTTGTAGAAGTTCATTTGCAAAAGTTAATGCTTTTGCCTTTTTTAACAAATAATGTCTAGGTCTTCATCGATTTTTCTTGTCCTTTTATCTATGCCTATCTGTATTTCTTTTTAAGATTTTATTTATTCATTTATGAGAGACATGGAGAGAGAGGCAGAGACATAGGCAGAGGGAGAAGCAGGCTTCCTGTGGGGAGCCTGATGTGGGACTCGATCCCAGGACCCTGGGATCACACCCTGAGCCAGAGGCAGATGCTCAACCACTGAGCCACCCAGGCACCCCTGTGACTATTTGAAGAACTCTTCTTCCGTAGTCTCCCTCATAGTGTTCTCTTGCTCCTATTCTAGGGATGCAAACCTTCCCATCTACAATATCTGCAGACTCACCTTTCCAGGGTATGCCTCCCTGGAGGCTTAAACTTGTTTATTATAAGCTCATCTTCAGCGGGGGTTGTATCTGAAGGAGTCTGCTGTTCCAGGTGGCAAAACGGCTCTGCAGAGTGGATTGGCTTTCTGTTCTAGGGCCCCAGGCGGTTCCCTGGGTCTGTGATAGTTTTATGCTAATTTCTCATCTTGGGGTTCCTGCTGAGGCTGCCTGGTGCTATATTTTAAGCTCTACACCTCCACCTGAACAAGCTTGCACTTTTGATTTCTCACAGAAGGCTTTTCTAATCTCACTCAGAGCCCTGAGCAGAGGGAACTCACCTCCTTTCCTTTTCTGAGCTAGTGGATGGAGCTCTCTAGTCCGACTTTCAGAGATTGGGGCTAACTTTCAAGTGTCTTAGTTTTTTTCTTTTTTTTTTTTTTTAAAGATTTTTTGTTTATTTATTCATGAGAGACACACACACACAGAGAGAGAGGCAGAGACACAGGCAGAGGGAGAAGCAGCCTCCATGCAGGGAGCCCAACGTGGGACTTGATCTCAGGTCTCCAGGATCACGCCCTGGGCCGGAGGTGGCACTAAACCGCTGAGCCACCCGGGCTGCCCTCTTAATTTTTTTTTTCAAGCGTCCCCCTTCCCACCTCCATAGGCCCCAGGCCATTTCTCCTACTCAACCTGGACATTAAACCCTAGTTTCCCAGCCCCACTAGGCTCTAACTGGGCCAGAAATGGCCGTGGGCAGTGGCAACACCAGCCCAAGATGGCCAATGTTCCTGGCTTTGTTATTTCTTTGTTACTGGTCCTGGGAGTTCCCACCCCTTAAGATCAGCTCTGTATTTAAAATATTTTTTAAAACATTATCTTGTATGCAACATTTCTTTATGACTATATCAGAAGGGGAGTTTCACATTAATTCAGTCTACCATGTTGTCAGCTCAAGTTCTCTACATGCCCTTATTAGATTTGTAAGAATTTATGAACGTGAATTTTTGTGGCTACTCTGTGGTCTTATTTACAGTAAGGAGAATCACAAAGTTAGTTACTCATGAGCCATAGGCAGTTAGGAGATACTGTATCCCACCCTCCAAGTGCAGAGACCCAGAGTCAGCAAGCTCATGTAACATGTTCAAGGCTGTGGAACCACCCACCAGATGCCTCCTTGTCCTTGAGGTGAGAAGACTTGCTTTAAGGTGGATCAATAAACACATCCATGAACAGCCTTCATTTAGAAAGTCTTTCTGGAAGAAATGAAGTTCATAAAATCTTCAAATAGCCAGAAGCCATCTTTAGGGAAACCCTCTCCTTCCAGTGACTTAGAGTCCCAGCCTTCCCCCTGCCCGGCCCCAAAAGGAGGCACATCTCAGTCAGCTGAGTGGTTGTGAAGCCTCTTCCAGAGTCTGCCTCTGCCAGGACATTCTGTCCACCTGGGCTGAAGAAGTCCTGCCCAGGCAGCCAGACGAGCGTCTGGTATTTGTAGGTACGTGAGTTTAGGCAGCCGCCCTGGACTGTGTGTTGCTGAGACCACTCCTTGACCTCTTGTGTCTCCAGGGCGCCAGCCTCTGCCTCAAAGCCCTGCTGACCAGAAAATCCCAGGGGAGGGCCGATTGGGAAATTTGCAGCTGGCTGGGCCAGAGTTCCTGGAACCAGGCCTACAGCTACCCAGGAAAAATACAGTTCCCTGAGACAATGTGGACGGTGAGGCCACTGGCTTACATGAGGGCAGATGTGAGTTCAAATCTGGACATTGCTTTAACCTCCCTGTGTAACAGTTCCTCTTCTGTGAACTGGGTAAAGTGCCTGCCTCGTAAAGTGCCCTGTGAAGTGTATGACTTTGTGTCGGGGACAGAGCAGACTCTTCATACCCTGAACCTCCCGGAGTGCTCTATGATGTCACCAAGTTCCCAGAGGGCAGGAGGGGACTCTGAAAAGCTACCTTTGGCTTCAACCCTAGAGCTGGGAGGCGAATAGATTAGGGATTGAGGGGAACAGGAGGCAGGGAGAAGAGCAGGGCTCCTCAAATGCTAATGCCCTAGAACCACAATGGGGGGTGCCTGGGTGTGGGGTGCATGGGAACAGTCTGTACTCTGTTCACGGCATTTTGGTAGATCTAAAGCTGCTCTGACATAACAAGTTTACTCAAGGTACATGGATCCCTTTAAATGCAGCTTCTGATTCAGCTGGCCCGGGTGGGGCCTAAACACACACATTTTCCAAATGTTCCCAGGTGGTGGTCATGCTGTGATTGGACATCACTGGGCCTCACTCTGGGGAGTAAGGGAAGAGAGGTCCATGTGAAGGGTAGGGGACACCAGTCCTTTAGAGCTCCCACTGGGCCTGGAAGCAGCAAGGGGGCTTGCAGGAGATTCATAGGGGCTGCTCAGCTCTGCAGCATGTTTAGTGGCTGAGTTAAATCTCCAGCTGCTGCTGGTGATGGTGATGACAACAAGATGAAGTCTCCTGGAGGCTGGGGAGGGACACAACTTATCTATCATAACGGAGCCCTGCAGAAATCACATGGCAGCTGGCTGCCCCTCCTGTCTGGCTCACAAACCAGCCTCTCCCCTCTGCTCCTTATGAGGAGTGCAGTGGTTGGCATTTGACTGTCCACTGGCTGCAGGCATCATCCTGAAGCCCGAAGTGACCAAATGACCCTGGATTCCCCAAGGCTCGAGACACTTCCCCAACACAAGGGAAGCAGGGAGCTGTGCCTGGTATATTGCCCCCCACCTCATCGCCCAAGGACAAGGGCTATGATATGATTCCTGCCCTTAGAAGTTCAAGTTGACACCTGAAGGCCCCCAGAAGGTGGGGTTCTCCAGGGCTGCGTGACAAGAACAGGACCTGGTCCCCTAAAACCCTGATGGTGAATGGGTTGGGGATCGGTCTTCCCAGGGCTGCCACTGGGAGCTGTGACTTCTTTCCTCTTGGTCTTTCTCTCTGCTGCCCTTCCTGTGTCACCCACATACCTGAGGGGGTGCTTTTGTCCTAGTTTACAGTCCAGATCAGTGGGAGCAGCCCTGGGTGGGAGTTGGAGTTCTGGGTCCCCATCATCCATGTGATCTTCCTCTTTGTGGCTCAGTTTCCCCAGCTATAACTATGGAAGTGGACAATGCAATTTCTCTGAGCCCTTCTAGCTCTGGCCATCTCTAGTCCAAGGTAGTGGGTTGGGGGCTGAGGGGTCCTCCTAGTCTGCAGTCCTGAGTTCCCTCTGCTCCATGTCGTGTCCACATAGCTCTATCCCTCCCTACTCATGCACATCTGTCCCTGCAGCTTGGGCCAGTCAAGGGGTGAAGTGAGAGTGAAGGCTGAAATCCAGCCTACCCCAAGTCATGTGCCTCCAGCTCAGGGTCTATCTTCCCAGATGGAGCACCAGGAAGCTCCAGAGTGGTTTTGGCTTGACTGGCACCGTCTCAGACTTGAATGTGATGTGAGCTCCTTGGGCACATGGACCAGGCTCGTTCACATTGGCTCCCCCAGCACCATATCTGCCCAGAACTCTATGGGGCTCAGAAAAGGTCGAGGCATGAATGGATCAATAATGCCACATCATTTATGGAGTTGGGGTGTGGCCATTTGTGCCACATAGCCCAACCAGAAGAGGATCATCCAAGCAATGGGCAGAGGTGAGAGTGAGGATCCCTCCCAGGAATCAGGGCATCCTGTCAGGGCCCATGGACAAAAGGCACAGTTGATATCAGGTGACCCATGGGCAGCTCCAAGGCACGAAGGCCCCTGGTGTTGCAGAGCCAACCTTCAGGGACTGTTAGCTGAGAGCAGGATCAGAATCACTGGGACTACCAGGGCTTTGGGGTGGCCCAACAGCTGTCCCAGAGACCATGCAGCTGCAGGTCTACAACTGGGCTGGCCCAGAGGCCTAGGGGAAGGTCAACAAGAAGTGCCACTCCCCTTGTCGCCCCTCAAATAAACATCCGCTGGAGCATGTCTGGGATTCCACCCTCCACACCCTTCTCATTCCTGACTGCACTTTCTTTCTGACCCTTTTGTGCCCCAGGCTGAGGGCCCCAAACCGAGACAGTGATGGTGGGGAGACCGCCTCTAGTGCTCTAACCACAGGCTGGTCCTCCCCATCTGATGCTGGTTGGGGCAGTGGGGTTTTGGGGGAGCAGGTTGGGGTGTGGCCACTGAGCAGCAACCATCCTTCCCCAGGACCAGGATGCTTCATCAGCCACATCTGAGACCTGGACTCATTGAGCTTCACCCCAATCCTCCTCAACACACATGCAAGGGGAGGTCAAGACCCCGGGACACCTGGGAACTGGATGAGCATCACCCCCAGCTCTGGGGTGTCAGCACAGAGCAGAGCCTGATGTCGTCCTATGAAAGAGGCCTGCAGGACCTCCAATGTACCATAGGCTGTGACGAGAGCCTGAGGCAGCTTCCTGAACTGCACCATGCCCACCCAGCAGACAATGCCCCTGGGCCTTTGAGCCCTTGGGCAATAGTGAGCAACTGAGTTTGGCCAATGGGGCCTGGTGAGAGTCAGGAAGCACTAAGAGGTTGCCCCAGAAAGATGATTTCTGACCTCCTTCCAGAGAAGAACTGAGGCAAATGGACAGTGATCCCAGCTTTGGGGAGCAATGAGTATAGGATGCCAAAACCACTTTCCAGAACAGCCTTGGCCAGCTCAAGATAACACTGGAAAAACATGGGCTCTGTCTCCGGGCTGGGCCCCAACACAGGCTCCCTGATGACTGCATGCCCTTGGCAGGTAGCTTATCTTCTGTACCCAAACCCATCATCTAGAAAATGGGATGAAAACATCTTCTTCCTAGGGTTATTGGGAGACTGAGAAAAATTATGCCTGTAAAGCCCCTGGTGTGAACCCAGCACAGTATAGATGTTCACTGAATGGAAACGTCACCAATAACAACCAGCTCAGTGATGACGAAGGATCTGTTAATACAGGATCCAACTGTCCTGAAAATGTGTTGTGACTAATCCTTAATATTGATGGTGACCTTGATTGCTTGCTGAGTGCTTTCCTGTACATCATGGTCCCAAACAGGCTTTCCCAGGAAGGAAGGGAACCTTGCTTGTTGCATGACTACTGCATGCCAGACACAGCCACCCCTCAAAAAGAATGGGGACACACCAGGTTCCCACCATGCAGCCCCTCTCTGCTTGCACAGGACAGCCATGGTCCTGAGGGGTTACAAACACACCAGGATTTCTCAGAGAGAAGCACAGAGCAAGAGCTAACACCATAGATGAAAAAAAAAAATGGGGACTCAAATCCCAGGCTGCCTGATTGCAAAGCCTATGATCTTTCAAAGAGTTTTGCAAAGTGCTCCACATCCCTGGAGCTGGCACCTTCTGTTCTCTCCTTAAGATCTGCTCCCGGGTCCCTCATTACAGGGCAGCCATCCTGAATCAGCTGACCCCTGGGCTGTGTTCTTATATCCCATGCCGCTGAGACTGCGCGGTAAAAGCCTGGGAAACACTGCTGGGACTGATTTGTTCTGGATACGTCTCTTCCAGGTTTGACAGGCCAAGAGCCTGGCCCCTATGGGCAATACTGACTGGGGAGGAGCTTGACAATAGAGCTGTGAGCAGGACCCCATGGAAGGAGGACAAGCTTGTGATGTATACGTGGCCATTCCCCTCTCTGTAACCACCGCATCATCACTAATCACCGAGGGCTTTTCCGAGGAGCAGAGACATGAGGTCAGAATCCTTCTCTGCACAGGCTCTAGTCCCACTGTCAACTGGAGTTGGCAGAAAGATGAAGCTGCTTCCACCCCTGCCTTCCACCCCTGCGTGTAGGACGCAGGCAGGGCCTGAAAGAGATGGAGTGGGGTGGGGGTAATGTGGAAGGCAGTGTGGCATCACATGGGGGAGGAAAGGCACCACAGGATGGGGGGGGTGTCCAGCCCTCACCTGGGGGCCAGCATGTAATAGGGACCACAATTGCTCCCTACTGTGGTTTCAAGAAACAATGACGAGAGGCCCTAAACCCAATAGCAAGCAAGAATGGAAACAAGAAATGTCTTCAGTCATTAAAGAAATGCAACCAATATTCTGCTCTTTTCTTTCTTTCTTCTTTCTTTCTTTCTTTCTTTCTTTCTTTCTTTCTTTCTTTCGAGAGATGGGGTGGGGGAGGGGTAACAAAGAGAGAATCCTAAGAAGGCAACACGTCCAGTGTGGAACTTAATGCAGGACTCGATCTCACAGCCCCAAGATCACAACCTGAGCCGCAATCAAGAGTTGGACGCAAAAAAAAAAAAAAAAAAAAAAAAAAGAGTTGGACGCTTAACCAACTGAGGCAGGTGCTCCAATACTCTTCTCTTTCTTAACGATCAAAGAAGCAGTGACTTTGAAAAAAACACTAAGAAAACCTAGTGCTGTTGAGGTTAATTACACTCATGTAGTTGGCTGGTGGGGTGTCATTCTCTGAGCAGTTTGACCATGTGTAGCATCACGAGGCTTAAAGAAGTTCCCATTTTATGGGACGCCTGGGTGGCTCAGTCGGTTGAGTGTCTGCCTTCAGCTCAGGTCAGGATCCAGGGACCTGGGATTGAGTCCCACATCAGGCTCCCTACTGATTGGGGAGTCTGCTTCTCCCTCTCCCTCTGCCGCTCCCCCTACTTGTGCTCTCTCTCTCTCTCTCTCTCTAATAAATAAATAAAATATTTTTAAAAATCCACAGAAGTTCCCATCTTCTAGTTCCATGCAGGGTTTCTGAAATACAGGACAAGCTTTACACATGAAGATACTTACCATAGCATCACTTCTAATAGTGAAATATGAGAAGTAACCTAAATGTCTTATAAAAGGGGTTTAGTTGAATAAATTAAGACACATTCTTTAGCAAGACAATCAGGCAGCCATTCGTATGAGGCTTACAAAGGATATCTAACAGTGCAATGGAGAGCTGGCATGGTCTGAATATAGCAGAAAACTGTGTTATCTCACAGAGCCAGAGGCAGGGTCATGCAGACTCTCGTTTGTTCCAGTTCCCCACTCTGATGTCACCTGTCAGCTCCTCATGCAGCTGGTCTTGAGCTGCAAGATGCTGCAAGATGCAGCAGCTGTTCCAAGACTCACATTTAGACACAAGTACACCCAGAGGAAGAATAGGGACTTCCTCTTTGAAGATCAGTGAAATCCAGGAGGCCCCCAATGGACTCCCCCTTGCTGTCGGAACCTGCACGTGGGTGTGCGTCCTCGTCCTTTCAAGACAGGTAGATGGCAGGAGCCTGGGGTTTACCACAACAGGCTGCAGCTAATTCCCTGACCTGGTGGTGGGTACGGCCTCCCACCCACATGGGACATCATGCTGCAGTGTGAAGCAGGAACGCAGAGAGTTGCCTACTGCAGCAACTCTCTGCGTTTTCTTGCACTCCTATAAAATTTCAACACAAGAAGTTATCTCAAACCATTCTCCCAGGCTAAGCCTTCAATAAATCAGTGAAAAAGGCAAATACGCTTTACTGATGATTGTAACGTATCTTTCCCTTGCCATTTCTTCTCTATTTTGTTGATAAAGAGGAAATCAAATGTGATAGTGATATTGTGGGTGGTATTTGGTCAATACCAAAGCAAGACTTATAGAGCCTAAATGCACACATTAAAAAGTTTTAAATATTTTTCAAATAAAAATGGCATATCCAGCATTGATCACTCACTGACTTAACCTAGAGTCCCTGGGAGCAGAGCCAAAGGTTGGCACGCAGGTGGTTTATTGGGGAGCTCTCGCCTGGGGCTACAGGAGGGAACAACATGGGGGGGGTAGCTAATTCTAGAACATGTTCTGAAGCTGATCCTTGCTGCAGACCACTGGTGCTCCACACATCGGCAGAGCCTTATAAAATGTGTCTCAGAAACGTCCACTCCAAAGAGGAAGGGAGGGACATTTGTCCACAGCTTTCATCTCCACTGGTCAAGGGTGGCCCGAGGGTAGAGCACACTGCAGTTCTGGGCTGAGCATGTGCCAACACGGAGCCAGGCAGCCTGAGCAGCAGCTGAAGGAGACACAGGCCACACTCCCCTGCATGAAGCCACCAGAGCTGGTGTCCCTTGTGATGGCGAGGACACCTGACGCGGAGACTGAAACTGAATGCAGGATAAAAGCCCATACACCCATGCACACCCAGAGCTTGAGGAGGGCACAGATTTCACCTTAATCAATTCTCTGGCAGCCCCCTGGCGAAGTTCTCAATAAATGTCTGCTGAAAAATTAATCCAAGGTTTATACAGAAGGAGACACATACAGGTTGGTAGTTCTATGTGGGTGGTAGGTGAGGGGCTCCCCCAGCCCCCATTTCTCTGTGTCTCTTCCATTTTCTCTAATAAGGACACATTATTTTCATGATGGAAACATCAGGATTTTACTGTTTCAAATCCCCCAATAATTTCAGAAGTCACTGCAGAAGGAAGACAGAGCCTGTCCCTCTGCTCAGATAGATAAACACTCTCTTCCCCAGAGAGATCTGGTGACAAAGTGATCCATAACAGCCTGGCTTTTTCCACCGGTCATCTTGATCTTGGCCAGCCAGTCATCATAAATAAAAGTGCCATGCTTGGCAGCCCAGAGGAGAGGCCCCGTGTTGAATTCTTCTGTTCTTTCTCTGGGTGTGAGGGATGCATTAGACTGACCACACATGCGGGCTGGAGAGGAGAGAACGCCAGCCTCAAAGTCAGCGGGGCCTGACTCCCCGCACCCACCCCTGCCCCCACCCGGGACAGGCACAGGGCCTCTCTGATCCTCAGGTTCGTCTTCTCCAAAGCGAATCCCGGCAGAGCTGGTGATGGAGGGGCCTTCCTTAGCCGGTGCGGCTCAGCAAGGATCAGCTCCAGTGCAGTCCTCAGTGCAGCCCTCTACTTGTGACTCAAGTGCGCCGGGGAGGCGGGCTGGGTCGCTGCCTGCACCAGTCATCGGATACGGCCAAGGTGGCGGTGACCAGCACGGTGGCCGCAACCCCTGAGCCTGGGGCCCTGGCCATCCCGAGTCCTGCCCAGTGCACAGAGCAAATCCTGCTCTGAGCCCTGATAAAGCGGCTGAAGCCAGCCTGAGATTCAGTGCTATTTCTCCACTGAGAATTGGGGGTCATAGCAGGTGCTAACTCAGCAAACTGAGCAGGAGCAACGAGATGATGCCTGTGTGTGGCACTCAATAAGGAATGACAGTGCTATCGGTGGCGCGTCCTCCCCACGGACAGGAGGCAGAGGGCATCCGTAGCCACATTTTGTATTGAGCGGTCTCGGGTGGACAGGGGAGGCGTACACTGCCCAGGGCACGCAGGAGAGAAGCAGCCAGATTGTGAACTGAGAGAAATGGAATCAAGAGCCTGGGCCCCATCCCCTAACCCCGCTTGTTCCTTCCTGTTGCTGCTGACGTGGCCGTGCCCACGTCAGGCGAGGCTCGCTGTCACCGCCGCCGACCACTGGCCCAGTGACCTGCCCTGCTGGCCCAGGGAGTCCGTGAGCTGGCCCTTTAAGCCTCCTGGTATGGGGAGCCTGCCCTATGGTGTAATCCCGCTCCCTGGAGCCGGCAGCATGACTGCTGCAGTAAGGAATGTCTTCGGGGGAGATTTAGTGCCTGGTGATAGACATGTGGGCTTGATTTACCCGCATTGCTCCATTAAGCCCAAAGCAGGCAATGCGTACAGGCCGAGTAGGTGAAGAAACAGAGGAAACCGGGGGGCACACGGGAAGCTGGGTAGCCATGGGGCAGGAGACTTGTATTTGAAGAGTGCTTCCCTCTGCCGGGCCCACGCTCTCAGTGGATACCCAAAGCAACACTCTCGGGCTACATACCCATTTTACAGAAGAAGAAACTGAGGCTCAGGGCGGTTAGGTAACTATACCAATGGACTAGTCAGAAAGATCCAAGGAAACCTTTGCTTCCCATGGGGAAAGGTATCCTGGGACCAGAGCATCTGCCTTGAGCCTTTAGGACCAAGCCTAGGGGGCTCTGTGCACTGCCTCAGCCCTGCCAGCCTGCCTGTCATCAAAATCCAGGCCCTCTTCAGAGGCTGTCAACTCTGCAAGCTCCCTGCTTCTAGCTAGGGAGGGACTTCCCTCATGAGCCTCTCCAGGGGCCTTCCACCTGCCAAACCCAGCCCTGGGCCCGAGCACGGTCTCCGGCAGGAAGGGCTGGAGAGAGTGACCTACCACCTTCTAGCATCCGCGTGCCTTCCCACCTCCTCCCCTTTGCCTCTCCCAGCCCCCTTGCCCACCCTTCTGGTCCCACTTGGGAACCGTATGCTCACAAGGCCATTCCTGACTCTGCAGCCCCGAGTTCATTGTTTTCCTTGCTTTTTCTGCTTCCTCAGAGCCATGCCGGTGGCCCATCGGGGAGAGCTCCACCCAGCTCCGCACAGTTTTACCCTCCTTCCTAAGCTCGCTCATCTGGCCACCTCGTCAGGAGGTCTTCAGGAAGACACCCCGCCAGGGCGCCTGGAGAAATCAGATAGGAGTCATGGGCTCTTCCTTTCCTCTCCTGCACCTGCCCAAAGGCCCCCCTGAAAAGGGGACTGCAGGACCCTGGGCCCCTGATCCTTAACACCTGAAGGATGTTGTTGGACGTGGGCACCCAGCAGCTGGGAAAGGAGCAAGGCTGGTGCAGCCGAGGGTCTGCAACTTATGCCCATGGAGCCTGGGGCGCGCGGTCGCCTCATGTGCCCAAATGCAAGACGAGTGGCTGAGCTAGTTCCTTTAAGCCTTAGCAGGCTGAGGGCCAGTGCTCCCCACCACACTGCGCCCAAAGGCAGGAACGAAAGAGTTGGCTGCGGCCCACTATGACCCATCACTGTGGGCTTATTGAATGCAGACTGTCCTGAGCTAACCACGGGCACTGCTGCCCGAGCTCCCTCATGGCGGCCTCATGAAGTCTCTGGGTCCACTCCCATTACTGTTATTGTCCTCGGATGCCCTGCCTGGGGGTGGGGGGGGGGTGGGGAACGTGCCCTGCTACCATGATCCCAAGTGGGAACCAGTGTGGCGTCCCAGGGGAGGTGCAGACCAGCCTTGTCTGGCCCTGACAGCTGGGAGCACTGTGACAGCAGGGCTACCACAGTGGCTTCTGGGTGGGGAGTCAGGACACTTGGGTTCTAGGCCTGTCTCCGTGTGTCCTTCAATCATTCTCATCATTTTTCTGCTGTGTTTGTCGGCACCATCTGTGTTGCAAGGGACTGGCTTTAATAATGACACAGTTGAGAAAGGGAATCTGTGGGATCACATAAATGGAAATTCCCATAGTTGTGTGGGCTTCAGGTCACGTGGATCCAATGATTCACAACGGCTCCAAGCTCTGGTGCCATTCTTTGTCGTTCCCTTTGCCCTTCCTCCTATAGCATATCAGCTTGCTCCCTAGGCTTGGGCCTGCCGAATATCAGGAATGGCTGCATCTACCCCTGCCACATCTCCTCACACCCCTGGGCCAGAGAGAGAGAGGGTGTGTCTCCCCCCATTCCCATAAACCCTGACATTTACACTGATTGGCATCGCTGAGATCATGTAACCCAGGGAGAACAGAGCAAGAGCTAGGACTTGCCTTGTGCCATCCACAGAGAAGGCATCTTCTGAGCAAAATGCTCAGCTTTCAGCAACTCTTCGTCAGCAAACATGCAAACATTCAGCGTATCTTGTTCCATGCACGCACTGCAAGAAATGTTCAGAGGTGCAACACCCTGTCCCAGAACTCGGGCCTTACAGTTCAATCAGTGGCATGCAACAGGCCTTGACTGAGTACCTTCTGGGTCCAATGCCAATGAAATACAACAAAGACATCTTCCAGTTATGAATCTGTTTGTGCCTCCTGACAATCCTGCGAGGTAAAGCAACGTCATTAGAAAAAGACAATGAGACGAGAGCAAGAACAGCTCACAGAATGAAAGGGATGCCAGTTGCTATCGCAGCGAAAGTTCTTGGTGTTGGGGACGAGAGCAATGACTGAAGGCTGAAGCGATTCTACAGGGGATCCATTGAATATGCTTTGAAGCGGGGCTGGCTGCACAGGCGTGGAGCCCAGTACAAACTGAAAACGGGGGTCCCCTGCATGAAAGGCAGGAAATAGTGTCAGCAAAGATACTAAAATGTAAAGCTTTTTCCTTTGGTGGCTTCTCTCTTTCAACTTATCATGGTGATCACTTAACTACTTAATGTCATTCTAAGTAAATAAAAGTAAAAATTTAAAATCACTTGTATACATTATACTGTACACCTTTATACTGTGCAATGCCAGTTTTATAAGTTAACATAAGAACACGAACTCAGGGACTCCTGGGTGGCTCAGTGGTTGAGCATCTGCCTTCAGCTCAGGGTGTGATCCTGGGGTCCTGGGATCGAGGCTCCCCTGAGAGAGCCTGGTTCTCCCTCTGCCTATGTCTCTGCCTCTCTCTGTGTATCTCTCATGAAAAAATAAAACAAGATCTTAAAAAAAAAAAAGAAGAAGAAGAACATGAACTCATTGCAGAATCACCAAATCACACAGACTATATTTCTTTTTTTTTTTTTCAGACTGTATTTCATAGCGAGTGTATGCGTGTGTATTTCGTTCTTACTAGGACAGTGGCAACAGAATCCCGCACTCATGGGGCATCACACACACCCTTATGGAGGACGCACACAACATCCATCCATGTTGCACCTCACTCCTCACAAGCATGCTCCATTGTCCCATTGGACTTCATGTGCAAAACACAAAATCAAAGATAAGATTATTAAGAATTTCAAGATGGTGGTGGGGCAGGGGATTAGCGCCTGGGTTGATCAGTCGGTTAAGCGTCTGCCTTCAGCTCAGGTCATGATCCCAAGGTCCTGGGATCAAGCCCCACATTGGGCTCCCCGCTGAGCAGGGAGTCTGCCTCTCTCTCTCTCTCTCTCTCTCTCCCTCTGCCCCTCTCCCCCTACTCATTCTCTCTCTCTCTCTCTCCTCTCTCTCAAGTAAGTAAAGGAGATCTTTAAAAAAAAAAAAAAAAAGAAGGCTTTAAAGAACTCATTCTTTAAAAAAAAAAAAAAAAAGACTTTCAAGGTGGCAGCAGCAGAGTATTAAACCAAATATGGGCTCTCCTTCTAGAAGGGGCCACTTCTGTGAGTGCACAGCTCAGATGCCCCGCGTGAAGGAAAGGCAGTGTTTGCACAGGAGGAGGGGTGCACAGAGGGCCTCCTGGGCGGCAGGAGGGGCTTCACCAGAGATGAAAAGGTGGGAATTCTCCTGGCAGAGTCAGGGGAAGGAAGAGAAGGCCTGGTTAGGGCTGGGGCTTCATGCTGGCTGGTGAGCAGTGAGAAGACAGCAGGACAGGTCAGGAGGGAGGTTGACATCTTGAAACCTTCATTAGCACTAGCGCTAGGCCTCCCAAGCAGGGGTGGTGTCACTCATAAGTCATTCCTAGGTCTCGAGTCGGGATCCCTGTGCTCCCAGTGCATTCCTACACTTTTACCTCCCTGGGCTTTTCACACTTGGGTGTGATTATCTGCTCAATAGGAGCTGATCTCACCTGACCCCATGCTCTTTAGAAAGGAGGCAGGTGTTACACTGTATTCCAGAACCTGCTTCCAGGGCCTGACATTAAAACTTCATTAAAAAGAAATTGTGGAAGAAAGAAGACCTCGCTTGTTGAGTAGTATGTCTTTTAAAGTATTTAATCCAAGTAACTGATCCCTTAAGATATTAAAATTTCATCTTTACAATGGTCCAGTCTTCCCGGTTTCCATTATGTTTGGCTTTCCCTTTAGCAGACAAAAGGGAGTCATGGCTGGTTGGAGGAGGGACTGGGAACTAATCATGGAGTGGGCGAGTCTTTCTGCTTTATGGATGACATCATCTCGAAGGCTTCAGGAAGAGTCACGAACGTGGTGGTCACGTATGATGAGACAGAGAAGACAGAGAAGGGCAGACAACCTTCATCAGATTATATGTTGGCTCAGGCCTATATATTGCCAAGCAGTCGGCTAAAGATGTGAAGTTTCCCTGATTTGAAAAATTTTGAAATTACAGTACCGAATAAACATTCAAATTCTTGGATTTTCCCCGAGTTTCGCTCCAGATGTTTGGTGTGGCATAGATACCACAGTCAATAAATGTGTCCAAAAGTCCAGTAAATTAGGCCAGAGGGCGTGGAGGCTGTGCCATTTTGCAGGGCCTCCCTGGGACAGAGACACCACCGCCGCCGCTGTAGAGGTTTCTTGCACCTTCAGCCGGGGAGGAGGGTGGGGGGCTCTGCAGGAAGGCTCCAGAACAGCGAGGTGCTTTAGGCAGCATGGTGTAGCGAGGAATGTCCCGGCGAGGCCGACACCCGCCCAAGCTGTCAGAATTCACACCGCCGGAGAAGCAGGCATGAGCCGAGAGGGGGGCGAGGAGGGGGTGCGGACGTGGGAATGTGTAGAAAGCCCCCGCCTGTCCTTGCTGGCGCAGCGGCCGCGCTGGGCTGGGGCGGGCAGGTGGCGGCCGGGCCCTGGAATCCACCCGTCAATCCCTGCTCCAGATGTGGGCTCTGGGGGATCAGGGCTGTCGGGCTGGGAGGCTGACAAGTGGCGGTTACATCACTGTCCAAAGACTTGATGGAGATTGACTCATGCGCTCCCTAAACGCCTTCTACGCCTTAGGGCCCTGGGGCCAAACGAATGCGCCCGGTGAGGTGTTACCCCGCCAGCCTAGCAGGCGCAGAGGAAAGAAACAGTTGCTTTTGGTGGTTTTAACCCTGAGATTACACCCCGTTGGGGAGGGACAGCAGACAGGCTGGAGAGCAAATGAGACAACCCCAGGTCTGCTGAGAGGAGGAAAAATCTTCCCTTCTCACCTCCTTTTCTCAGAGCGCAGGCCAGGGGGGGCCCAAGTCAGGCCCTCTCGGAAGGTTCCTCACTGCTGGGGAGGCAGAAACTACTAGAAATGACATTGGGCCATTAAAGGATGCGCTCAAAGGGAGTGGGGCCTGGGGGATGCACCTGCCCGGTCGATGCTTTTATGCAGGTCTGCTGTCAGGAGCTGTTTCTAGGGTCATGTGGCAGCTCTGGAATCCCAGAGGTCGAGTTGTTTGGGGTGCCACCTTTCAGACTGGGAGCTGGAGAGCTGATGGCTCATTTATGATGGCCGAGCCCCAAGATTAGGTGCCTCCGGATCAGGTTCACTTCTTCATGCATCAGGGGGCCTGAGGCTGAACATAAATGTGTCAAACGCCTACAGGGTTGACTTGGCCTGCAAACCTGGGTGGCCCAGCTCAAGGGAGATGTTGACCTGCATGGCCTGGCTTCGCTGAGTTCAGCCTGCCTGGACTTTGATTCCGGAACTCATTTGGTGGTCCATCACTCACCAGCTACGTGGCAATTACTTAAATCCTTCTAAGTCCATTTGCCCATCTGTAAATGGGGGCGATGATGGTACATTGCCTCCTCAGGGCTTTGCCGTGAGCTTAAACGAGGATTCCCATGTAATAGATGAGTTTCTGAGAAATGTGTTGCTGTCTTAGCCTGTTTACTGTTAGTGAATCACTTTCTGGGACAGCCAGGCATCTGAGCCTCAAGCTCTGGCTTCTGTCACCCTATGAGTCTAGGGCTTTTAGAGTTTGGGGCCCAACAAGGAGAATTAATTTATAGTGTCCCAAAGAGAGAAGGAGTGGAGGTTTTGGTATGCCAAGTGAGTGAGAGGGGTTGGCCCAGTTCCAGATGGCTGATGAGGAAGGAGAAGAGGAACAAAAACAGAGTTGGCCACGGGAATGGGGTCTCGAAAATGCAGAAACCTGCAAGTGGCCCTACCTGTTATAGGAATGGCTACCTTCACATCTGGGACTTCTGGGCCCAAGTTTGGAAGCCCAATAGCCTGATTGGCCAGCTCAGAGGAAGTGTGGCCACCAGAAGGAGACGCCCTCATTGGAGGGATGATGCTGACTTGGACAGGAGGTCAGGCACCTCTAACCACAAAGGTGCCTGCTGCAGCTGCACAGGACGGGTCGTGCTGCCCACCACACAGCACCACCGACTGTGGCTTCTTGGGGGGACCTCCAGAGCCCCCTAATCTGCAGATGGAGTCACGAATGGCTGATACTGCAATTTCTGCCCAGTTTTGTGAGTAGGGAGTCTTGAAACAGACTTAATTGCATTGAGATAAATGAATGTGGCATTTCTCCTGCCCAAATATCATAAAAGTACTCACATCTGCCACCGACAAAAAGAGTGAGCATGGAGTTCAGGACAGACTAGCTTACAGGAAATGTCCTGCAAATGATGGTTCAGAGAGGGCCCTGCTGAAAATAGACTGACCTAAGACCCCAGGCATACACTACTCCTAGGCTGGGCTTGGGGTAGATGAGGGTAGCCCCTGTAAAGTTTGAGGTCAGTGGTGGTTAGCTCCTTCCCCACAACCACATGATCAGGTTGTGAAGGAAGTAAGTCTCAGACCAAATTCCTCTCCTCCACACAGAGGCATTTAGAAAACCAGCTTCCAGGGTGCCTGGGTAGCTCAGTCGGTTGGGCGTTTGTCTTCAGCTCAGGTCATGATCCTGAGGTCCTGGGATCGAACCCTGCATCAGACTCCCTTCTCAGCGAGGAGACTGCTTCTCCCTCTCCCTCTGCCCCTCTCCCTCTGCCCCTCTCTCTCCTAAATAAATAAATAAAATCTTAAAAGAAAAAATAAAATTTGGGGCTCCTTCCTTCCCAAGGAGCCCCAAATGGTCTGCACAAATGCTTGAGTACATCAGAAATCTCGACTCCCTGTCCTTTTGAGGGGCTCCCACAATCACCTGCATAAGTTTACTTGCAATAATCATAAATTCCTGGGCAGGATTCCAACGTGTTCAGAACCCTTCTAGTCAGGCTACTGGAAATCCTCCCAGTAGGTGGACAACTTCCCGAAGGACTGTTAGGGGATGTGTCAAGCTTTGGGCAGCACCAATGCAGGCCAAGCCTCCAGATGCCCCCGGATCCTTATACAGGGTACAGGATGCAGCCTGGGTGGGATGTGTCTCTGAATAAGGCAGCCAAGTTTGCCAGTCTTGGGTACCCCGATTTTCACCAAGGAAAGCTTATTTCTTATGTCATCATGCTGGTGAACGGGCAACTAGTTTCACCGAAAGACCACAAAACACACTATTTCTGACATTCTTTATGCCTGGTGGCAAAGGATGGGCAAATATTAGGATGCCAGAAGCACTCACAGTGTTTCTGAGGTGGCAGGGCCTCCTCAACAGACTGGTCAGTGCCCTCCTAGTCTGGGTGTTTCCATTAGTGGCTTAGAGGACCCGTTCACTGCTTAACTGAAGAGGCATCTCCCAAATGCTACATTGGAGCAGGCCCTCAGGATGTTTGGGGCAGGGGGCAGCATCAGGACCAGAACTTGGGATCTGAATCAGTCCTTTGATTAAAATATAAAATAAAGCTCTATTTCCTCTCTCTCTCTCTCTCTCTCTCTCTCTGGTATCTTAAGTCTTGTTCCCAATGAGCTTATGAGGTTCTTGGGAACAGGGCCAAGATTTTCAGCCACACAATGCTAGATTCATCGTATTCACTCTTTCTTTAAATATTTATTAAGTGGCTTTTAGAGAGTAGAACAGTTGGCTGAAAAGGCATTTTGGGAAATGGGGGTCTTAGTAGCCAGGCTGAAGAATCTGGATTACGTACAGGCAAGCCAGGAAGCCACTGAACACTTTTGAGAAGGGAAGTGGTTTGATCAAAGCAAAGGCCCACAAGGAACACTTAGCTGACGGAGCAGCCACTGAGGGCACCTGGGTTCATGCACCGCGCCTTCCTCCTCCGTGGTCATTCTTCAGATCAGCAGTCTCTCAAGAAGAGGGACTACAGAGTACCTACCATGTGCCAAGCACTGTGTTAGGAGTCACAGTCCCCAACCCACCTGAATGAACCCTGACTCACCCCATTATCCAAAAGAGGCGGCCAAGGATAAGAGTGGTTGAGTCGCTCAGAGGCACACCACAGGAAGGGGGGAGGATTTCTGTATGGCACCAAGCGCTCCCCCACATTCTCCCTCTACTTGCCCCCAAGCTGAGGCATTGGATTCTGAGTCGCTCCGGAGGTATTTGGAATAAGGGACAGATGCAAAGCAGGATAATTCCAGCTCTTTCTTGGGAACAGCGACACAGAAAACGAAATGCTCTCTAGCAACAAAACCCGCTATCTGCGTATTGGCCCATCTGTGCTAAGCGGAATTCCACAGAGCTTATTGTCCCTCAAGGAACAGGGAGGAGCCATTTGGGGAGCTGAAGAGTTAGGACGAGACCTTCACCGATGACAAGTCACATTAGACAGTGGTTACATTCCTGGGTCCTGGGAGGAGTGCTTGCTGGATTTGCTCTTATACTTGTTGCAAAAAGATAATGCTGGATAAGGACATTCTGGCCTTCTGCATAACAAACCTGTGTATTGGATTGAGTTTGCAGTATCTGGCACATTAAAAATTACTTTTCAGTTGAGATTAAAAAGAACAAGCACTCTCCTGCCCACACTGTCTTCAATCCAGAGGCCCTGAAGTTTTTCTATGTGGAGACAGATTATTCATCCCAACATGGACCAGCTCTGAGGCGAGCAATAAGGGTTTTAAAATTTGTTCTCTGATACCCACCATCTCATGAGGAGTATTTTATGGCTCAAGATAGTTACTAATACTCCACCCTAGGCCCTGGGAAGCTCACACACTACAAAGGGGCCAGCACAGACCCTGGGACAGCCAGACTTGGATTCTTGCCCAAACCCTGCCACCTCCTAGCTGTGTGGCCTTGGGCAGATTACTCAACCTCTCTGAGAGTTGGTTTTCTCCTTTGTAATATAGAGCAACTCACTGAATTCCGAAGGGAGTAAATGAGGTAACAGATGCAGAAGCTCCTGACACACTGGCTACTCTGGGAATGTTAACTGGTAGCTGGTAGTTGATACTTCTCTACTATTCACAGGCTCCCAGAACCCAGCTGTGGAGACAAGATTAATAGTCACCAACTGTCACATGGAAGAGCGGGATGGGGGAAAACATGGGCTTTGAGGACACCCAGACCTAATTCACACCCTACTAATCACCAGCTTTGTGTCTTGGGCAGTTAGCTTTCGATGTTCTCTATGTTCTTATCTGTGAAATGGGCTTATCTTCCTACCTGCTGGGCCTGGTGCCATCAGGGAGCTCATGCCTGAGGAAAGCCAGGGTTATGTTAACACTGCATTTGTTGGAGACTCAACTGGTCCCCAACCTGGAGGAACCCAGGTAGGGGGTCTGCCAGAGAAGCCATCATGCGCTGTCATAAAATAAAGAGATTTGTCTCACCTGCACATGTCTGAATGTTTTTCAAATGTACACAGGTGCTGATGTAACGAATGGAGTACAAATTCTAAGGCACTGCTGAAGTTGTTTGCTCTCAGACAGTGGAAGCTGAGAAAGCACAAAAGAGGAGCCAATGTTTCGTTTCACACTAAATCGGGTCCTCATACCTGTAGCCGAAAAGGTTATAAATTCTGGTCCCACAACCAATGTAGAGTCATCTGTATGATGCTGGATTTGGAGTCTGGTGGTGGCTGGGGGGAGGCTGCAGGGGAAGCCAGACCCAGGGCCAACCCAGCCCTCCACTCCCCAGCTCCTTTCTTCCCTCCCTGGGCTCCCAGGTGGGGAAGGAGGAGCCATCACCTCACAACCAAGAGCTTTGGGGGCTCCTCCATGGGGCCTCTACCGTGTGCCCTTTGCAGGTCCTCTCTGATTTTGTCTGCACAATAATCTTAAGGGCTAAGCATTAATATATGGGCCCCTTTTACAGATGAGGAAACCAAGGCATGGAATGATTGACTAACTTGTCCTGGGCAGCACAGCCAGGATTCAGACCCACGCAGCCTAGCTGCACGAGGCTAGCTCCCATCCAAGGCTGGAGAGAAGGCTTCAGGGACACATCGGTTGTACCAGCAAGAGCAGGAACATAAAAGTGAATCCCTGAGACGTCACAGGTTAGGTAGAGGCCAGGGTGGCCTGTCAGGGTCTTTCCAGCACACCTACCACTGCAAACTCCACGGGTATATCCAGGAGGCTCAGAGAAGCTGGAGGACAGAACTCTGCAGCTCATTGAAGATTTTCTTCCTTTTCTTTATCCTCAGGTCAGGAAAGCAGGGGAGTGGTGTGAATCGCTTTTGCTATAAATGTTAGCACAAGGCCTCACAGACCTACCTGGACTAGGCCCTGCTGAAACTTCTGGGAGACTCCACGCTGGCTGCAGAAGCCAACACGCTGTAGCACAAGGGCTCCTGTGGACACAGAACTGGGCTGCACAAAATATTGCAGGAAGGATGTGGGTGGAAGGGACCCTCTGTTTCGGGGCAACCTTGTTGAGGGTGGGACCAGGTGTGAGCCCAGAGTGGCGTCCAGACGTTTCAGGCAGTGGCTATTGAGGGAGATGGAGGCAGACCAGGCCACTGTAGGCCTCATGGGAGACTTTCTGGAAAAGGCCAGACAGGGGGCCTTGAGGTTTTATGAGCATTTAGAGAGAGGGCCCCGATGCGGTGGTGGGAAGGCAAGGCTGTGTCTGTGAGGCACTAGTCCCAGGTTTCATTGGTGCATGGGCATTCCCTGATGCCACGTCATGGTCACCGGGGACCTCTGTGTGCCAGGGAGCCATTGAATGACATGCAGTCCTGGCCAGCAGGGAGCTCCCAGCCCAGATGCAGAGACAGGTCATCCCCATGATGCTGGAGCTTGAGTGTACATCAGAAGCCCCTTGGAGGGCTTGTGAAAACCCAGATTTCTGGGCTGCCTGCTCAGAGTTTCCACTTTAATACATCTGGGCTAGGACCTGGGAATCTGCATTTCTAACAAGTACCCAGCTGCAGCCTCATGACTGTATGTGGAGAACCATGAGCCTATAACATGCAGAGAACATGCCACTCAGCCACGAAAACAGCAGACCAGAGACAGTGTCATGAATAAGGAGAGCGCTGAGATGAGCAGAGAACAGGGAGGAACTCCCAGCAGAAAGCCATACAGAAGCAGAAGAGTGGAGAGGACTAAGGGACAGAGCCGGTTGGACCAGAGCCAGCAGGAGATGCATGTGGGAGCAGGTGGCCCACCTGCCGGTGGCCTGGGGTTGACCATGGGGGGTGATTTTTTTCCTGGACCCACTGAGGACTTAGCTGAGAAAGGTCAGCCTGAGGTACCACCTTGTCAGAGGGCATCAAAACGGTGATGAAGCCTCCGATGGTGCCTTCTGGTTTGCAAAACACTTCCCCATATAAATTTCCTCACTTCACCCGCCAGCAAGTCAGTGAGTTCTGATGCAACATTTTGTACCACCCACTTTCCTTGCCTGTTACAGAAAAGGAAACTGAGGCATTTCTCAGGTGTGAAGTTATTTGCTCCTGCTGACAGGCCCTGCAGGGAGAGCCGCCGCTAGAACCCAGCCGTCCAATCATCGAGAGTTCCATGATGCTGCTGCTTTCTCAAAGCCCAGAGTCAAGCCAACTCCTTTCCTTGTTTCTGCTAAATAAATGTCGTCGTCATGTTCATACCATTAATAATAGCAGGAAGTCAATCTGGCCATGTAACGTGAGAAAGGTAATAGTCCCACGTCAGGAAATCCTGTTGCTCAGAGTCCCCTGGGAATGTTAACTTTCCCACTCTGCCCCCACAGGCATCCTGACCTTCTGCACAGTTGGCTTCCCCAGGCGCAACGAGGCCGGAAATGCTGGGCCCTTGGCCAGAGTCCGATCTGACCTTTGCCCTCTGGTAGCAAAAAGTCTTTTTCACGTAGCACCTACTGGGGGTAGGAGGCAAAAAAGGGGCCACCGGGGAGCTCCTCCTACTCCTGGGCCTGCCCTTGCAGGTAGGTGGTGGGCAGTGGGTGGTGGATGGTGGGTGGTGGGCCGTAGGGAAGGGGAAAAGCTGCCAGATGGATGCTCAGACACGCTCACTCCGAGGTGAGAGGTAACTGGGACGAGTAACCCAGCCTCTCTGCTTCCTTGCCTGAAAGTGAAGCAGAGTGAGGTGAGGTTCAAATACACAGGCGGGCACATCGAAGGTGCCAGTGGCTTCGCAAGGGAGACTCTGCTCTCTTCTGCAGGACGGGGGCGGGGGGGGCGCGGCTGGAAAATAGGGAAGGACCTCCCGCCGAGGTGAGGCACATGAGGACTCAGAAACTGAAGCAGTAACCCCCCTGCAGGTCCTCCCTGGAGAGGAGTTCAGGTGGCCCGTATCATCGACTTCGTGCTTCACTCACGGGCTTATTCTTCTATCCAGTGATCGTATTGTGTGACATACACAACACTCATTTATTTTCACGCACAATTACCTCCCTTCTTCCATCACATCACCCTGCAAGTTCGGTTGTAACATTATTCAATTATCCACTCCCTCGACAAATAGAAATAGAGCATCCACGAAGTGCCAGGCACGGTGAGGTACTAGGGACACGGGCACAGTCTTGCCCTTGAGAAATTCTCCGTCTGTCCGGGAGGCTGACCCTGATGGTACAAGAAATGTGCTAATTACTATAATAGTAAGCCCTTCAAGGGAGAAGTGCTAGGTGCTAAGAGAGCTCAGGTCACCGACCTGCTCCAGCCTGGGTCCATGAACACCTTCTTGAAAAGGTGACTCTTGAGCTGGGAGCTGGCAGGGGCTCATCTGGCCAGCTTGCCACTGTCCCCACCTGCCCCCTCGCCTGGCACCAGTAACTCCGCTGTCCTGCTGGCCCCTCTCCGTGCTGACTTTGCAGCTCCTGCTTTATCGTCCTGCTGTAGCCATCCTTTCCTTCGTGGTGCCAGACTAACCTTGAACTCCGGGTGGTGTCCATGCTGTCTGTCCTTGGAGGCAGACATCTCCTTCTCAGGCCATAATCTTTACCTCTGAAAATTTCAGCAGCAAGTCCTGACACCCCACCAGGTTTGGGAATTACTGCTGCAGAGACCTCAACCACCTCTTGTCATGATTCCCTGACACGTGCCCCCCA
This sequence comes from Vulpes vulpes, assembly GCF_048418805.1. Classification (NCBI taxonomy): domain Eukaryota; kingdom Metazoa; phylum Chordata; class Mammalia; order Carnivora; family Canidae; genus Vulpes; species Vulpes vulpes. The sequence continues at coordinate 9,661,683 of NC_132784.1, read as the reverse complement.
GCCCCACACTCACTGTCCTGTGGCAGGTTCAGGACAGGAAGACATGGTTTCCTCCTTCCTCAAGCTCACAATCGAGCAGGCCAGCAGCATCACAGAACCCCCACAGAAGTGATGCAGATTGTGTGGGGCGCTCAGGAGGCCCGCAGGAGGATGGCTAACCTACCCAGGGGTCAGAGAAGACTCCCTGGAGGAGGCAATGTCTGAGCCGAGTCTGAAAGAAGGAAAAGCAGACAGGAGCAACATTCTGGCCACAGAGAGCAGTGAGTATAGAGGCAGGGGTGGAGATGGGAGCTGGGGGAGGGGTAGAGAAAGGTCTTTCTAGAAATGACAGATAGATCACTGCTGCTGGAGCATAGGGTGTGAGGGGAGCTTAATCCAGCTGGAGGCATCAGGAAAACTTCCTGGAAGCAGTGGTACATGAAGTGAGACATTTGATGGACCACTGGGAGCTGGCAGGGAGGAGGGAGAAGGATGCTATTAACTGAAGTTGGGAACTGTACTCATCAACAATGCTATATAACTTACTCCAAAACGTAGTGGGTCAAAGCAACAATATCTATTTATTATCTCTCATGGTGTCTGTGAGTCATGGTTGATGGCTCCAGCATGGTATCTGCCATGAGGTTGCATCAATGTGTGGGCTGGGCTTACCTGAGGCTGGAGGATCTGCTTCCAAGGTGGCCCCTCACTCGCCTGGTACACCGGGGCTGGCTGGTTGTTGGCCAGAGGCTTCGGTTCCCACCCCGCGCACCTCTCTGCAGGGCTGCTAGGGTCCTCACCGAAGGGCAGCCGGCTTCTGCCAGAGTGAATGACCCGAGAGACCAAGTGAAAGCCCTAATGTCTTTTGTTGTGACCTAGCTTCAAAAGTCACGTGCTTCTGACTCCGTCTACCTGTCACATAGGTCAGCGCTGTTGCAGTGGGAGAGGGGCCACTGCCAGGCCAGTCAAGGGAGGCCCTCGCTTCGTGCACAAAATGTAAGGCGGGCCAAGAAAACTCAAGACCACAGGTAAGTAATATTTTGAAAAATCAAAACTAATGCAAAAACATCCATGATGAACAATGGTCAATATTTAAAATACAGACCGAACCCAAGGGGGCTGGGATCAAGATGGAGCAGGTGAAATGAGCTGGTCAAGTGCAGGGTTGAGCCCTTTATGATGGGAATCCCAGGAGGCCAAGATCATTGAGGCCTTTCTGAAGACTGGTGACCACAGGGCGGGGCCCATGAGGCACAGACCTCTCTGCACACTTCTCATTTAGGAGCCAGGAGGCTGAGAAGCAGGTGTCTAATCCAGGTCCAAGGGCAAAGAGGTGAGGGTGGGAGATCTGTTTCTCCACTGAGAGTCACTGAACCCAGAGAAAAAACCCACAAGCAATTCAGATATAAATGGTAGCCTCATGCCTGGGGAATCAGAGATGGAGGTTGTCTTCGTTTCCCAGGGCCACCATAGCACATTACTGCAAACTGTAGGATTTAAAATGACAGAAATTTTCATCCTCTTACAATCCTGGAGGCCAATACTCTGAGATCAAGGTGTCAGGAGGTTGGCTGCTTCAGTGGACTGAGGGTGCCTCTCTCCTGGTGTCTGGGAATTGCTGACAGTCACTGACCATCCATGGCTTCTGGACACATCACTCCAACCGCAGCCTTGATCATGCTGGAATGGTTCTCTACCTGTGTCTGTATCCAAATTTGCCCCTTCCTACAAGGACACCAATGACTGGATTAGGGCCCACCCTAATCCAGGGTAACCTCATCTTAATGGAACTACATCTGCAAAAACCTTACTTCCAAATAAAGTCACACTCCTAGGTCCAGGGAGGTTAGGACTTGACCAGATCTCTCAGGGCCACAGTTCTGCCCCCAGTAGGAGTATCAGGTTATTCTAATGGAGGGCTTGCTGCATCATTAGAATTGGAAGGGAGACAAATATTTAAAAATTCACATTTCATGCATCTGCTTTTTAAAGCACTAACAGAAAGCATCAAGTGCTCTTGCATAAAAGTGAAAAAAAAACCACAATAAAACATCTACTTCCATTCTGTGTGTTCCGATCTGGTAGGAGAAAGTGACAGAGTGCACAAATGAGCTGAAGGGGGACGCAGAACACATGGAAGCTGAGACAGGCAGACAATCTCAGAGACATGGCCAGCAAGAGGGGAGGATGGTGGCAAAGGCTCTGAGAGACAGGATCTCTCCCAGGACCTTCCAGGAGCCTGCCACTAGAGACTTCCAAAGCCCCATTGCATTTTCGCAACAAAGGGCCTAAATAGGGAATTCCCATTTTGTTGCTCTCCACTGGGGGTGGATGACATAGTAAGATCAGTATTTGGCCTGAAATCTGGGGAGTCTCCACTCCTGCTCAGACATGGTTGCTCACAATTTATCAACTGTACTTTGGTTACCAAGAAGGTGTCAAAAATGAGCAGGTTGGAAGGGACTGAAATGAGTTCCAAATTCAGGGATGGCAAACAGGTTTTGTCTCTCATGCCATGCCTCCACTGGCAGTTGTCCAGAGCACTGTGTGAATAAGATTCCAAGTGCAGAGAGCCATAATTGATTAGTTATGTCTGCCTCCGGTGCAGGAAGGTCAAGTGGCACCTTTATGCATTTGCTATTCTAGACCTTGTACAAACATTGTATATTGAAGGTGGGAAAAGTGAGACCACGGAAGAAAAAAATCGTATGCCTGAGGCCTCTTTGCTGGCGCAGAGTAGAACCCAGTTGGATCCCACCACCCCCAATCCCACTACACACTGGGCTTTCTCTCTCCTTAGCCTCCATGTCAGTGAGCGGCAACATCCATCCAGCTGTCTGGGAGCTGTCCTCAGCACCCTCCTCTCTCACACCCTGTACCCTCGGCTGCCATGTCCATGTCCTGTTCAGGTGCCACTCAACTTGCTCTTGAGCCATCCGCTTCTCTCCATTTCTCCATCATCCCCTAGTCCAAAGTTCTTGTTCCTTGAAGGACACTTGGCAAAGTCTGGAGACCTTTTTGGTTGTCATGACTTGTGGTGGGTGCTACTGGCATCTTGTGGGCAGAGGCCAGGAATGCTGGTAACCATCCTACAATATACAGGACAGTCCCCACAACAGTGGGCCCCACATCCAGCCCAGAACTTCAACAGTGCTGAGGTTAAGAAATCCTTTCCTAAGCTGAGCCACCATCATCTCTTGCCTAGACAAGGTCAAAGACCTCTCAGTCAGCCTGCCTGCCTCCATCTTGTCCCTATGGTCCATTCTTCACCAAGATACCAAAGTGATATTAAAATGCAAATCCTAATACTGTAGTTCCAAACAGATCCAAGCTCCTCACCATGCCCAGCGGATGGTGTGCGATCTGGCCCCGCCTATCTCCTCAGCTGCACCTTCTGCTACCCTCTTGCTCCACTTCTGTGCTATATCATCTTTGGCCTTCCTTCAGATCTGAGGGAGCCATGCTCCCTCCTCCTTCAGGGCCTTTGCAGGGGCTCTTCCTTCTGTTGGAAACACCAACCCTCAATCCCAACATCTTTGCCTAGTTAACTCCCACTCAACCAGCTGAATTTATGAGGAAGGTTCTCTTCACCTCCTTCCCTCTTTATAGTATTTATTATTGCCTGTAACCATGTGTTTGTGAGGTTGTTTTGTGATTGTCCTCCTCTTCCCAGTGCACTGGAAGTCCCCTGTAGGCAGGAGCAGTATCTGTTTTGATCACTCCCACCCATGTTTTTAGTGTTTCATATTGTATCTATAACCTCGTGGGCTTTCAAGAAATGTTTGTTGAGTGAATGAATGAATGGACAACCTCAGGTCTCCAGAGCCTTTGGCTCTTTATTTGCCCTACTATAACCAAGGTCTTTCTCTGTTGCTCTTCTCTGCCCTTCATACTTTTCCTTCTACCCTTTCTCTCTCCATTAACTGTCATCTTATTCAGCCAACGACTATATGTAAGGATTTATTGTGCTGATTAAATGTCGTTCTTTGTGAAAGAAATTCAGTTGATTTTCTTATTTGCATATCCTTCAACTGATGTTGCCAGGAATGGAAAACAGTCGAATATAATGAGCTGTCTCTGCTGGATGGACGCCTGGCACCGCCTGAAGGCAGGCATTGGACCAGGTGTCCTTGGGCTGGGAGACAAAGTCAGTGGCCAATAGTTCCCCAGCCCCAGCTCCAAAGGGGACATGGTTGCTGGCTTCCTGACAAAGCAAAGCAGGTCCTCCTCCATCTCTGCCCAGGGCTGACATTTCTCAATCTGCAAGACTTGGTCAAGTGTCATCTCCTCAGAGAGGCCCTCCCAGATGACCTATCTAAAGTAGGCCAAAGAACAAAAGCCCAACTGGGGAGGCAAAGTGTATAACCGGGAAGAGGTAGGAGCCTTGAAACATTGTGGAATCTTCTCCCTTATGCTTCCTGCTATATACAGTAATTAAATACCTCTGGGTCAAGCTAGTCTTAGTCAGGTATCTTGTTACTTGCAGCCGAAAGCACTCTGATGCCTTTTTACCATGTGTGCTGGCCTACTCGGGCTGCCATAACCAATCACAAAGATGGGGGCGGCTTATACAACAGAGATCCATCATCTCACAGTTTTGGAGGCGAGAAGTCTGAGATTGAGATGTTGGCTGAGGTGGTTCCTTTTGAGAGCCCTATGAGTGAGGGATTTGTCTCAAGCCTCTCTCCTTGGCCTAGGTATGTCGGCATTTTCCCTGAGTGATCATATCATCTTCTCTCTGTAAATGTCTGTGTCCAAATTTCCTCTTCTTATTAGATACCAAGCATATTGGGTTAGGGCCACCCTAATGACTTGTTTTAATTTAATTATCTTTTAAAAGATTCTCTCTTTAAATACAGTTACATTCTAAGGTAGCGGAGGTTAGGAATTGGGGGGTGGGTGGGTGTTTCATAACACCATTGATCCAGAATTATTACCCATCACACAAGGCTCACTCTTGGGGATGGAGACAGAGACCAGGCATGGCAACTGTTGCCTCCACTTCCCTCACAGTAGGAATTGTTGGTGAGAGCCCTATATGGCCCCACCAGTGGTCTGGGGCGAGAGAAGGCAGGAGTGAAAGCTTCTCTCCAGGGCTTCAATCTCAACAGTCCAAGGAGAATCACACCAGAAAACCATGGCGATGACAGCAGTGACCACTACTCATCACTTCCACACAGCAGGCACTTCGCTATGGCCTCGAAAATGGGGTCTCCAACAACAGGGCTGAACTCAGAGGTATTAATTGCAGGTCCAGGGTCACATGGCTAGTGTGGCAGCTACAGAGGTGCCTCTTTCACCTCCTTCCAAGAATGAACCTGCCCTTCAGCTATGTGAACACAGGGACTCCAACCCCCAGGGCAGCACCTTTGGGATCTCCTCTGATTCTGGGTCAAGGCCTTCCATTTCCGGGGCAGGCAGATCAGGGACTGAACCTGACAGGGGGAGGGCCTAGGACCAGGCTATTGCTACCCAGCCTGGGAAGCCTCTGGGGAGCAGTCTTGGCTTCACACCTCCGTGTAGGGTCATGTGGGCATGTGGGTTTGAGGCTCTAGTGAACCATCTTCCTCCAGCCACCTTTCCTCTTTCACAGGCCTTCCTCCTAATAAACCCCTGTCTATTGCTCAGTGGACCCAAATTGGCACTTCTGTGGAGGGCAGACCAGGCTTGGAACCATGACTGCCCTCTGGAGAGTTTCAGAATAAGAGATGGATTTGGGGACGCCTGGGTGGCTCAGTTGGTTAAGTGTCTACCTTTGGCTCAGGTCACACTCTTGGAGTTCTGGGATTGAGCCCCACATCTGGCTCTGTGCTCAACTCCTGTCTGCTTCTCCTTCTCTCTCTGCCCCTTCTCCCTCTGCCTCATTCCCTCTCTCTCTCTCAAATAAGTAAATAAATCTCAAAAAAAGGAAAAAAAATAGAGATGGATCTTGACTCTATGAGCCCTGAGTGCAAACCCGGTGGCCAATTTCACCTAGACTTGATGGGCACATAGCCAAGGTACCCAGGGTCCCAGGGATTAGTGACAGTCTTGCCCAAGGTCACCAGCTGATTGCTAGATCCTGAGGTTTCCAAGCCCCATCTGAGCCCCTTGCATGGGTGAGGACTTGGACTAGCCAAAGTGACTCAGAGCTATAGCCCTGAGGTATGTCTGAGGAGAGAGGAGACTGGGGACCTGGAGAAGCCAAAGGTCTATCACTGAGCTGCAGGACAGCAAGGACCCTTCAAGGTGCTCCCCAAGAACCTCCTGATGATGAAGAACCGTGTCTCCCAGCAGCAGAACACAGAGGCAGCAAGAGGTGGGCAAATGAGAGGGGCCTAAGCCCCTCCTCCCTATTCTGCATTGCCTTTGCCAAGAGAGGCACCATTCCACGTCTGAAGTGGGCAGAAAGCCCCTTTCTTGGAGGATAATTGGGAGTCTTCAGGGAGATGGTGCGCAAAGAGCCCCCTGCCTGGATCCTGGGACTCCTGCTCTGGCCCATGGTAATCGTGTAGAACCAGCGCTTGAGTGCAGGCCTCATCACACACTGATTTATGACTGGATGACCTGATACCTCTCTGAAGGGGCTCCTGAAGTCACCTTACAGCCCTCCCCATCTCTAGAGCTAAAATATTTTATGGTCAACAGGAGAGAAGGATGGACACAGCTGGACACATCTCTTTGATTCAACAGGCACAAAGCACAGCTATTTCTTTTCCAAGGGGCTTCCCAGTGGAGGGCCTCCCTTGCTCCCTCCCTCCCTTCCTGACACTGCTTAAGTCTGAGCGATAGGGGACTGACAGGGCACAACGGGGTCTCTCCAAGTCTGGCAGAGAGCAGGTAAGGGCAAGGGGGGAGCCTTTTCCTCAGGCTCCTACATGGGGCTGTTCTCTTGCCAAGGCAAGGATTCAGGGCTAGACTGGGGTTCCTCAAAGTAGGGGCCTAGATTGTTCTGTGAGTAAAGGAAACAGGGTCTGCCCATTCTCATCAGGGAGCCTCTGCAGGATGCTGCCCCGTGGCCCTAATGTCCATCTGCCTGCCTACCCTGTTGGGCAAGTTGTCTGAGCTGAGCATTTGCACTCAAGGCCAGTCCTTCAATGACCTCCCCAGCAACAAACACACTCCAGATGTCTTCACAATCAAAGCAACCCACTGGCCCTGGTTGTGAGCTCTTAAAATGTGCAGTGCATGTGTGTGTGTGTGTGTGTGTGTGTTTCCAACCATTGTAGGCAGCCAACATAGAGTAACAACAAAGCAAACACTTTGGAACCAGTCAGATCCAGTTCTGCTACTTCAAATTACTACTCCCTGAGCCTTGGACTCCTCATCTGCAAAAGAGGTTAATAAGGCATCCTCAGGTTGCTACGATTAGATGAGATGATGCAGCAAAGCGGAGTCTCGTGTCTGGTCTTGGGCGGTCAGTGTTTCTGAACCCTGATCTGACAGCTGTGGTTACTCACCTGGCACAGCTGAAACATCCGTCTAAACAGAATCTTCTTGTGCACACCCCCTTGCGTATCCGCACGCATAAACTCATGTATCTGGGCACATGCCTGCCTACACACTGGAAATCGGAAGGATCTTGGCTCATGTGTACTTTTGTGTGTTCAGATACATGCATCGCGTGCATGTCACATGTTCCTGCAGACACACGCACAAGTACACACATGCACGCATCCCTGCATGTATGCGGCATGCACATATATGGTCCTGCAGGCACGTGCACATACACACACACACACATGCACTCCTCCCTGCACGCACACATACGGTGCACATACAGGTGCGGAAGAACAGGCTGACAAACCCCGGAGCCAGACCAGTGAATGTGGTGAACTCAGGTCCCAAGAAAAGGAGGGAAGAACAGACCTTTTTAGCTGCTCAAGGGCATCTTGAAGTAAAAACAGGCCAGTTCAGGTCTGCCAGAAGGGGTGCTGGGCAGCACAGTGACCCTGATGCCCCGAGCCCCGCTCCCATCTCTTCTGGCTCAAGGTCCTCATAGAACTCCCCTGTGTAGTCCAGATACCATATGAAGGAGCCATTAAAGGTGCCACTAAAAAGGCGAGACACTTCTTGCGCACCCTCAGGATCAGGGTCAGCGCAGGATGGCTGGAGACCTGGAGGTAGAGGGAGGTGCACCCCTGTCCCTGTAACCCATTTGGTCCCCGAGAACCATCCGAAGACCACAGGGTGTGGGCATAGACACCTGCCCAGTGGTGGCGACTCTCAGTCCTCAAAACTGTGTGTGGTCAGGGGCTGTGGTCCTCGGAGCACAGGGACGCAGCAGGAAGCCAGGGTGTTTATCTGAGAGGCGTGGCTAGGAGAAGGAGAAGCCACACTCAGGATCACACAGGCTCCTGTGTGAAGAAGAGTGTTCAAACCTTGGCACGCAGAGGCCTGCCTCCCACGGGCCCCACCCAGGACAACCCGGGGAGAGGGAAAGGAAATTAATATCAATACTAGTAGACTAATAAAACTGCATGTCATAACAATATGTTGCTATCATTGAATTGTACATTTCAAACAGGTGAATTTTATCAGATGTGAATCACCCCTCAATAAAGAGGTTTATATGTCTCTCCGCCCTTACTCTACTCTGTGGTCTTGTGTCAGGCACTCTGCAAGTTTTTTAAGCGGAGTATCTCATTAAGTCTTCCCCAAAGGCCATTCCATAGGTGAGGGGAAGGTATGGGGTCTGGTTCAAAGCCACCCCGCTGTTTAGTGGTGGAGTTGGACACTACTGAGCAAGTCGGGCAGGCTGGGTCATTCATTCCTTCTTGTATATAGTCAGTCAACATTCATGCACTGAATCTGGATGTCCCATAGGAACTGGGCCAATGGTTCCTAAATCCATCATCCAACCGAAATGTCATCAGGAATGATGGAGAACAAAGGGCTAGTCTTCAGCTAGCCCTCTGTTCCTCATCAAGGAATGCTTCTTAAACGCTGGTTTGGGGACCCGCTCCTGAGTCCTGCCTCAGTGGGTCGCTGGACCTGAGACCTGCTTGGACCCTCCAGTACCCCCTCTGCTTCCCCCTCCCCCTCAGACCCTTGGGGTCAGGTCCTGCGCTGGGGGAGGGAGGGAGGTGGCCCCTGAGGCAGGATGAGCTGAGTCACAATGCGTTTGTGCTCAGGTATTAATAGAAACATAAAACCCCGGATCAGCCATTTCTTCCCCCTCTGGACAAGCCCGGACAACGCGGGCTTCAGTGACTCTGACCTCTGTCGCATATTAAACAGAAGCGGGCAGGTCACATGGACACCTCATTAATTCACCGTAACCATGGGGGGTGGGGGAGGATGTTGGGGTGGGGACACAAAGGACAGAACTAGGTGCCTAACATTATCAAGGTTAACTAGTGATCCGGTGAGGACACTGGGGAGGGGCAGGGTCCCCAGGGGTGCGGCCCTGGTGAAAGGATAAATTAGTGCATCCTTTGTTTGCCTGTCAATAGGTGCTTCCAGGGGAGCCCCCCGGGGCTGGGGAACTTTGTTTGCCAAAAGCCCTTAATCCTCCTGCAATCCTGTTTACATTCTTCATTTGCTCTGCAAACCTGCCCCTCAGAGATAGCTTTGGGGGGAACTGGGGCCCACTGCTATTGACACACTGCCTACTGGAGAGATTCAGTCCTGAAGAGCTGCTCTTGGCCACCACAAGCTGGGCCAGGGGCTCCAAATGTACACAAGGCTCAACTGGATGCACACATGCGCGTACACACACAGACACAACACCCCACCTGACCTCAGCATCTTGCTGAGCAAGTGAGAGTTAACTTCCTAGTTCAAGCGCATTTCACCCTTCAGCTAAGTACCTGACTTTTCAAAGGTCAGAGGCACTGCAGGGCTGTCTCTGCTCTCAAGAGGCCACTCCTCCTCCCTCTCCCTCTTTGCTAGGCTGCAGGGGAGGTGGCTGCGCCTTCAAGGCACATTGGTCTCCAGGGTACAGGGGATGAGCCATTTTGTATGCAACAAGCCCCCCAGTTCTGTGGGGGGGAGGGGGGCCCCAAATTCTGTGCACTGCACTTAAGCCTTGCAGAAGGATTGCTCTGGGCCCTGCTGCTCATCCTCCACTCATTCCCATCACACCCCCGCCTGCCCCCTGGAGCTGCTACCTGGTGGCCTAGCTACCAGCCCAATAACCCCTCGTATAGTTGGCTAATCTGCAGTTCTTGGCTATAGGGCTGACCCCTTTGCAAATTCACCAGCCACTCTCAGCTCCCTTCTGGTTCTCTTTCAGACAGCTGAAAGCCTAAGAACCCTGGGTGCTAGCTGAGGGCCTAGTGCTTTCTGGGACTATGTCACTCTCTACTCTGGGAGCAGTGAGAGCACATGCTGGGGAGCCTGGGTCCTAGGTTCCAGAAGCATAGGGGATAGCGGAGGAACAGCTTCAGTCAGCATCACCTCTGAGCTACGGAGTTTCTTTCTTCTCTCTCTCCTGGGGTCTGGCCTGGGCTGCCAGGGGCACAGGGTCCTGTGGAACCCAATAGCATGCTCAGCCACAAAACCTCCCCCCCTCCCCACCCCCTGAATATCCCTATTGTCTGGCCCAAACTCACCTCCTTGTCACATTCTGTGTCCTCTCTACCCTACGCCAGCTGAGAGTAAACCGCACACCTGGAAACTTCGGGCATTGCATTTGATACCTAAAGGACAACATGCAGAACTTAGAAACCTTTTTCTCCTGCAGGAAAGCCCATCTTTCAAAACTCTTGTGCTGTGGGCTCCGTGGAGATCCCAGTCTGGCTTCACGCATACTTTCCCTTTGGGCCTTGTTTGAACCCTAATCCTCCCTGAGGCTCTGGGTGCCTCTGGCAGGCTACTGGGAAGGTCACATAGGAGGGAAAGAAGAAAGAGCATGTGCAGTCCCACTTACCTAGATGTATGATTTCGTTATATAAGTTGTCCCACCATTACTCGAGGGAGCTGTGTTGCAAGACCTCCAGTGTCTACCAAACCCTGTATATACTATGTCTTTTCCTATATATGCATGCCTCTGATAAAGTCCGATTTCCACACGAGGCAAAGTCAGAGATTAACAACAATAATTAGTAATAAAATAGAACAATTATAATAACATACTGTAATAAAAGTTATGCAAATGTGGGTCTCTCTCAAAATACCTGACTGTCCTATACTGAGCCTTCCTCTTGTGATGACGGGAGATGACAAAATGCCTACATGATGCGGTGAAATGAGAATGATGTAGGCAGAGTGACATAGTGTGAGGTTACTGTTGACTTTCTGACAGGTCGGAAAGAGGATCATCTGCTCCCAGGCTACAGTCGACTGGGGGGAAGGAACTAAAACTCTGGATGAGGGGGGAATCCTGTATATGAACTTTGGCATTGGGGAGGGGAGGTCCTGGTAAGGGCATGGGCCAAACACAGAATGGAGCTGCTCCTTCTGAGCCCTAGGATCTCCTGGCACCTTGAGGAGAGAGCAAAGGAGCCCTGCCACTTCTTAGTAAATGGCCAAATGCCTGTGACAATTGGAACAAGAAAGCCTGTGTCACAAGGTATGAGGATAGGGATCCCTGGGTGGCGCAGCGGTTTGGCGCCTGCCTTTGGCCCAGGGCGCGATCCTAGAGACCCGGGATCGAATCCCACGTCAGGCTCCCGGTGCATGGAGCCTGCTTCTCCCTCTGCCTGTATCTCTGCCTCTCTCTCTCTCTCTCTCTGTGACTATCATAAATAAATAAAAATTTTTTTAAAAAATTAAAAAAAAAAAAACAAGGTATGAGGATAAAGAGATGAAACTCCTAGTGTAGGCCAGGGGCCTCAAGAGGGTGTCCCTGCCCCCGTATCACTGGGTACACATAGAGCTGCCCCTTGCCTTGCTCCCTCTTGGCAGGTTTTGTTTTTTGTGTTTGTGTGCGTGCGTGCGTGTGTGTGTGTGTGTGTGTGTGTGTGTTTAAGATTTTATTTGTTTTAGAGAGAAAGCACACAAGCCAAGGGGAGAGGGAGAAGCAAGGTCCCCGCCTAGCGAGGAACCCCACGCAGGGTTTGACCCCAGGACCCTGGGATCATGACCTGAAATGAAGGCAGATGTTTAACCCACTGAGCCACCCAAGCCCCCACCTCTTGACAGATTTTAAACCCCAGCTAGACCATTTGGGCCTGGAAAGTAGGAGCCTGCCCTGCCTTCCCCTTCCAAGCAAGCTTTGGTGGGTGTGGCAATGCCAAGGCTGGTGGACACTCTCCCCAGGTGTGCAAAGGGAGAAAGGAATCCTCTGCCAAGGAGGGGTTTTAAATGTTTCTTTTTTTTTTAAATTTTTTATTTATTTATGATAGGCACACAGTGAGAGAGAGAGGCAGAGACACAGGCAGAGGGAGAAGCAGGCTCCATGCACCGGGAGCCCGACGTGGGACTCCATCCCGGGTCTCCAGGATCGCGCCCTGGGCCAAAGGCAGGCGCTAAACCGCTGCACCACCCAGGGATCCCCCAAGGAGGGGTTTTAATAGAAGAATGAGACCATGAGGACCCCGAAGCGATAAAGGGCTCCCCTCACTCCCGCCCCAAGCTGCTGGGTACTGAGGGAGGACAGGGGGAGTGAGAGAGAGTCATCTCCCACTCGGACCGCTCTACAAAGACCTGCTGGGCCCCTCCTGCCTCAGTTTCCCCACGGTGCTGTGGACATCAGGCTGGAGCCAAAGGGTGTGGGAGCCGTGGGTCTGAAGCGCACCAGTTAGGAAATCAAAAGCGATCTTTTTCTTGCTGCCGGGGAGGGTGGCGTGCGTGAAGGTCAAGATAAAACCCGCGAGGGGGGGGCGCGGAGTGTTTTGTTTGGCGCAGCCGGCTGGGCTGGCCGTTGCCTCGGTAGCTGAGAACATCGGCTCTGGTCACGCTTGCCTCCGCTCCAATCCTATTACTCCGTGCGGTTGGGCTCCGAAAATAGCCCCTGTCAGCCCCATCAGCGCAGTTCAGCGCTTCCACCGTTGGCCACTTATTGTTCCTCGGACACAGGCATCGTTAACCCCTCCTGTGCCAGCCGGCCGGGGCACCTGGGCTGAAGGCCCACCTCTGGGGAAGTCATGGTCTTTTCAGTCCCCTTGGTCGCTGCAGGGACAACCAAAGGGCGCCTCGGCCCGTTTTCACTGGCGCGACTTGCTCCCCGCGGGCTGGTGCTTCTCCCGCCTTTGACGCAGGAGGAGAGCAGGCCCGGGGAGGGGAGGTGACTTGCCCAAGGTCACCCGGCCAGGCCAGCGCAGCGCTCAGCCCACGCCCAGCCGGGCTGCGTGATTCCAAGGCTGCGCTTTGCCCCTGTGCCCTACACACTCCACCCTCTAGACCCCCCCAAAGCTCTCCTCGAAGCCTGGAGGCACGGGGGCCAGCTGGGGGGCTGGGAGATGACCACAGGTGTTGAAACGCGGCCTCCGCCCCAACCCGACTCGGTGAAGGTGCGGCAGGGCGCAGGCATCTGGATTTTTTTAACCAGCGCTGCCCGTGAATCTGAGGATAAAGTGCACTGGGGAGACCCGGGCTGTGCTGCGGCTCTGCAGGAATTCCTCCCAGGGACGGAAAGGCGATGACCTTTTTGGGGCCCGGCAAGCTCTCGGGCATAGCAACGTACATAATATATTTCTTTTCATAACAAGTCAGTTTTTCAGATGAGCAAATGGAGGTTCCCTCCACTGCACCAGATTGTCTCTCAAGAGAAAAGAGTCAACAATTCGAGAGCAAAGACCATCCTGGAAAACGGATGGATGTGTCACATAGACCTGAGTGTGGCGTGGGCTCCTGGGGGAAGAGCGCTGGGACTGGGGTTCCAAGCACAGGTGGGCCCTAAGTTGTGGGGGGGGGGGGCTTCCACGAGGTGGTGCAGGTCACAGAGGAAGTCCAGGGCTTGTTGTCAATGATAATATCTGAAATACACCGAGACCTCACTATGGACAAGCCTGCCCTAAAACCCTTCTATCTATTGATTTATTTAGACTTATAAGGCAGATTTTGCTATTATCCCCCTTGTACAGGTAAGAAGACAGAGACACTGCAAAGAAGCATCTGGCTTCAGAACTTGTGTCCAGTTATCATTAGAAGTGTTCTCTAGATGACAGAGGAATCCCAGGATGATGGCAAGAAAGCCCTGGCCTGCCAGGAACTAGATTGAATGCTCCTGGAGCCCTTCTGGCCCTGACCCACTGGGCGAGGCACACGGCTGAGGCCTCCTTGTGGCACAGTCCTAGGACCAACCATCCTTGGCTTCTGCAAGCCACATCTGGGGTGCTTGGAGCTCCCAGGCCATGTCGGGCTCAGCCCCCTTCCACTAGGCTGAGCTGCTGAGCAGCGGATGTACTGTGGGCTCTCTCTCTTGAAAGCACCTCAGGACAGTCTCTTCTGGTGGTTTGAACAGTGACCTCCAAGCCTGTTCCTGCTTGGACTCTATCCTGGTCAGTCTTTGCTTGTGGACTATTGTCATTCATTCTTTTTTAGCATTTACTTATTTGTTCATGAGACGCATGGAGAGAGAGGCAGAGACATAGGCAGAGGGGGAAAGCAGGCTCCCTGCGGGGAGCGTGATGCAGGACTCCATCCCAGGATCCCAGGATCCTGACGTGAGCCAAAGGCAGCCGCTCAACCACTGAGCCACCCAGGTGCCCCGACTATTGTCATTTAAATCCATCTGCCTGCAGAATTCTGGGAGAAGAAACCGAAGGCTCTGAGTCCTGTGTTACAGCCTTGAAACTTACAGTGAGGGGTGTAGGGGTTTTGAACAGTCCCAACCCTCTGTGAAGCTTGGAATCCGACAAGGCCTAGAGGTGGAAATAGATCCCTCATGGTGACCTATATACCTTGGCCTTTACTTTGTAGCTATTCTTTTATTAAACCCTCAAGTCATTAAAAAAAAAAAAAAAAAAAAAAGGGATCCCTGGGTGGCGCAGCGGTTTGGCGCCTGCCTTTGGCCCAGGGCGCGATCCCGGAGACCCTGGATCGAATCCCACATCGGGCTCCCGGTGCATGGAGCCTGCTTCTCCCTCTGCCTGTGTCTCTGCCTATCTCTCTCTCTCTCTCTCTCTCTCTCTCTCTGTGACTATCATACATAAATAAATTAAAAAAAATAAAAATAAAAATAAACCCTCAAGTCTTTCTACTTCAAGTGGATAATCTGTTTCCTACTATTACCCTGGTGGGTACAGTAGCTAAAAAGATACAAAACCAAACTAGTTTAAAAAACAAAACAAAACAACAACAACAAAAAAACCACTTGTTTCAATGGACCAGAGCTTGAAGCCCTGAGATGGGCAGCTACATGCTAAGACTGCTCAAGATTTAGTGGCCCATCTGTGCCTGGGCCTTCTGTTCCTGCTTCCCACATTGGTCTTCCCTTCACATCCCAGGCCCTGAGATCCTGCGGCCTTGTTTGGGAGAAAGAGAGAACTCAATCTTTCCTCAGGGAGGAAACCCAGAGCCAAAGGCCATGGGCTCTGGGCCCCAGAGCCCTGGAGGTGAAAGGGAGATCCCTCACTTCAGGCTGGCTGTCCCCGCACTGGCCTGAGACCGATGGCCAATGTAAGGACCACCTGTCTTTGTCAGACTTTAGAGACTTTCTTTCTCTCTTTCTTTCTTTCTTTCTTTTTTTTTTTTTTTTTTTACTTTAGAGACTTTCTTAGGGAATCTCTACTTTGTCTGAGTTTTCTGCTCACTCCACCCCATCTGGGGGTCTCTCCTATCTTTTCCTTCTGCTAATGATCAGTAGGCTGGCTGAGGGCCCGAGATGCCCTGTACTCCTTCCCTTTCTCACCAGGTATGGACACAATAAAGCTCCCTGCCCTGAAAATAGCACCCGGTATCCCCATCAACTACTACTGATCATTGCTGAAAATTCACGATGAACTCCTAAGACTCTGATGAGACATATTCCAGCCGCGTGTATTGGATGAATTGGCACCACTATAAAAATGAGTTTATCAGAGCTCTACCTGAGGATAGATCTTGATAAAAGGAGGCATGTATAAGTCACAGCTCTCAGCTCAAACTTGCACAAGTCTCACAGGGCATTTAGGAGTCACTGAACGAAGAAGCCCAGGGTTACCTGCTTTGAGGCATACAGCGTCCTGGGCATCGGTGTCTCTTCACCTCTTGGTTCTATTTCCCTCCCTGCTACTTCTATTTCCAGCAGGCTGTCCTCACTGCAGGTGGTGACCACCAGAAAGGATGACCAGCCCTGGTCTCCAGGCTCACTCCCGTCTTCTGGGAGAAAGCACGGAACCTTATGCTCTAGCTCCTGCAGCCCCTGCGTGTTGCTGGCCTGCTCAGTCCTCACACCACTCACTCTGTGGCCTCAGACACGCCTCTCCCTTTCCAACGAAACCAGCTCCTCCCCAGACAACAGGTACTGAGAGTCGGGGTGCTATAGCCCCCCAAGGAGGATCAGGGTGGTGTCATCTGCCCAGAGAAGGGAGAGAGTGGGGAGGAGGGAGAGGTGGGCTTTGGGAAGCAAGGAGGAGAAACAGAGGCAAAATGCCTCACCTTTCTCCCTCCACCTGGCCCACCTTCTCTGACCTTCCTAACCTTGTCTCCAGGCTCAGGCTCTTGCAGCCTCCATGCCTCTCTGGTTGGGCATTTCGGCAGCGCACAGGAATGTTTATGGTCTGTTCCTCTCCACCTGATGGAAAGCTCCTCCAGGCCAAAAGATATATATTACTTAAGTAAATAACAAATGCTCCCTGCTGCTCTGAACTCTGTAAAAGTTGCTAACTCGCACACATAGTTCAGCATGGATATCTCTAGTTAGGGGGTAGGTAGCCTTCCACATGATCATTCCGGACTCTGAGGTCTTGGAGCAGCATCCTGCCCTGGGGCCTTCTGAGATATCCATGCATATCTGGCTAGTGAGCACTTGAAATGTGGCTAGTACAACCAAGAAACTGAATTTTTAACTTGGACTTTGCATCCATTTAAATTTAAATAGCCACCAGCATCTAGTGGCTGCCGTCTTGGCTGGCACAGCCTTGGAGCTCTCCAGTGGATCTTCCTATTCCAACAGGAAGGCAGAGAAGAGGAGAAATGTTAGAGAGGATTCTGAGACGGGCCTGGGACGTGGCATTCACCTCTTCTGCAGATGTTCTGTTGGCCCAAACTCACCACTTGACCACAGCTAACTGCAGTGGAGCCTGAGAGCTGTAATCTTGCTGGCGAAGACTGGGGGTGGGGTGGGGGTGGGGTGGCGTGGGGTAGGGGGCTGGAGATAGAGGAGTGAGTTTTGGCAAGAGTTTGCCACACACTGTGCTGATGCACCTCTACCCTTTCCAGACCTAGTGGTGCCTGGCAAGAGGCTGGCATTCAGGAATGGTTTTTAATGAATAGATGTGATCATGAGTAAGAGCATGTGTCTAAATATCAATATGGATGAAGCAGTGGAAAAAGGAGTTGGTAGGGAGAATCTTAGGCAGATTTCTTCACTGCTCTAGGTCTCAATGGCTGCTGGGAACTCCAGGCTACCTCCCTGATACCAGGTTCTCCCTTCCAGGGCCCCAAAATCTGGGGCAAAATGCAAAAACTTCAAACACAGTCAAATAACATTCATTTAAATAGCAAATATTGACCCTGCCAGGAGATAAGCAGAATACAAAGTACAGAAGCACCATGACAAACTCCCTGCCACGCCAGGCGTGGGAGGTAGGTCTCAAAGCTGGGACCCTGAGGTCAGGGACGGGGGTGGGGGGGGTGATGCCTTTAACTGAACCCATGTAAAAACCAGCCACCAATGAGGGAATTGCAGGCTACATTCTAGGAAGCAGGGTCTCTGGAGGTAGGCGTGCCACCGAAGGGATCACATGGGGCAGGGAAGGGATACGGTGGGGGTCAGGGGTCCTTTTGGCTGCGTCTCTGACTTGTTGCAGGTCTGTAGGCGAATCTCTTCCCTGCCCCACTCCCACCCCCACACCCACTCCTAAGTTTCCACAGCCTGGACAAGGAGAGGTCTAGACATAGGGTTTCTGAGGCTCCTTCAGCCCAGCAGACCTCAGATTGTTGTCTCTGTACTCCAACAGGCTGCAAAGACTCGGCAAGGCCTTTGGCCTTCAGAAGCCTCTGTGTGCCCAACTATGAAATGAGAGGAATGCCGTTCACCTGGGGATGTCAAAAAAGCAGTACAATCTTTGGACTTACGGTCAGAGTAGCAAGAGACAGACGGACCACTTCCTTGGTAAACCTGGCCCACCCTGGCCCCAGCGTTGAGGCCTGGGGATCTGTGGAAGGGATGTGGTCCCACAGGTCTGTCTCCCTCAGGGAAACTGGGAGCTTCTCCAGGAAAGAGGCCATGCCAGTGGCGAGCTGGTTCTGGGCCAGGGCAGGGGTAAGGCTGACTTTAGTGTTTGCTCATCTATGATACGGAAACCCACACCATGGCCAGTTGCAAGCAGCAAGGGCATCACTAGCTCAGAGATGCCCACAGGAGCAGCAGGCTGGGGCTGTCCCAGAGGGATCCCCAAAGGCAGCCCCAAGCGGAACCTCCCCTCACCTCAGGTCAGACCGTGTGTGAGCCTGTTAGAGCACACAGAGCAGGCTGGGGCATCTCCTGGGCCTACCTAGCAGCCAGCCTCAGGGACCCCGGCCCCTCTGCATTGCCTCAGCCCTGGTGCACTAAAGGAGGCTCCTGGTAGGGAGTCCGGGCCAGGCTTTGCATGGCAGACTATGGGCAGGCTAGTCTGGAGGGTCCAACACAACCTCACTGGCACACTGGTGAGCTCTGGGCACCCTTTCAAGGTCTCTCCAGGGTGATTGTTATTTGGACTTCTTCTGTGGAAATTGGCTTCCCCAAAGGGAGCACCCTAAGGGAAACAGCGGGAAGCTATGTGGTTTAGAACTCAGGTGGTGTCACTGCTGGCTCCAGATTCACCTGTTGATGGGGGAGTGCAAAGGCCCAGTGCAGGAGAGCATGGGGTGAGGTGTATGGCTGTCGCCAACTATGCTTGCTGAAGGCCCCCCCCCCCCCACAGTCAAACTCTCACCCAGTTCCCTGCTTTTGGGGCAGCCTAGGGAGGGGTAGGCTTAGAGGGTCTGATTCAGAAAGCACTACTAAGAAAACACTGGGTTGTGGCTTTCCAATAATATGATAGTTAATTTTATTGGAGCAATGACCATGCGCTGGGCAGGGACTGTCCTAAGTGTACACACACGTTCTCATCTCTTTCTCACAATAACTCTATGGGGGAGGGACTGTTATTCTTCCCATTTTACAGATGAGGAAAATGAGGACGGAACAGTTAGACAGTAGTCTCAGTAACTTCCCTGGCAGAAGCACAGGAAGGATTCAAACCCCAGCCTTGGGCCCCGGGGGCCCAGTTGAGCGCATAGCCATTGGCTTTCCTTCCTTCCCAGGAAAACTATGGAAGGAGCAGCCAGTTGGCCTGCAGCATCGTCACCAGGCTGACCACAGGCCTGTCATTTACTAGCTATGTCACTACTTCCCTGAGCCCCTCTCAGCCTCAGCTTCCTTGCCCAGGAAATGGGATAATAGTGCCCACGCCCAGGCTTGAGGGCTTGCCTGGAGATGATATGGATACGGGAGTGCTAGGTGCCAGGCAGGGGGTTTGGTATTGAACAAACCTTAAATTCCTTTCCATTTCTCCCTCAGGAAGGAAACTTGAAGACAATGCACATAACAAAACACTATTGTTCTTCCAGAGGGTGGAGACATGGGAATTCTAGAGATGCTGTGATTAAAACCAATTGTGAACGCTCTGGAAAAGGTAAAAAGGGTAACAATTGCAGCTAATGCTTTCTAACTACCCCTGAGTGCCTACTGTGTGCCAGGCTGCCTGTTAGGTGCTTTACATCCTTAGCCCTCCCAGCAGAGCTGGAGGGTGTGATAAAGGAGTCTGAGATTCAAAGAGTTTAAACATTGGACCTCAGTCCCAAAACAGTGCCCACAGAACAGAGATTTGAACCCAGGACCCTCTCATTTCTTGTGTTCCCTGCCATCTTGCCCTGGCTCCTGAGGGACAACTGAAATACAGAAGCTCAGGATGCCAGGGAAAGCAGTTTGGGAGTCATCTCTGAAAAGGGAAATGACAGCCTGCTGTCAACTACACTAATGAGTTCTTGCCCTCTGGCCAGTTGGTATCAGATCCAAACTCCTCTGGGAGCCTACAAGCCCCTGCCTGCTCTGAGTCCCCATGACCTCTCTGATCTCACCTCCTCCCACACTCCCATGCCTGTCCCCTTGCTGCTCTTGCCAGTCACATTCCTGCCTCAGGGCGTTTGCACTTGCTATTCCAAAGTTCAGAACACCCTATCCCCAGACCAGGGTGAGGCTTGCTGTTCCCCTCATTCAGGTCTCTGCTCAAAGGCACCACCTCGGGGAGGCTTTTCTTCACCTCTCTATCTGCCATTACACCTACCCCACTTTCCATCCCTTTAACGTGTTTTTTTTTTTTTTTTTTTTTAACTAGCTAGCCCTCAGCACAACCTGATATTATAGTGTAGTTTGGTGCCATTATTTATATTTATTGTCTATCTTCCCCACTACAGTGCCAGCCCTAGATGGACGGGGGTTTCATCCACCCTGGCCACTGCTGTATGTCTCAGGTCTAGCGCGGCACCTGCACACACTGAGTGCTCAATACATAATCACAGAACAGAAGAAAGGCCTGATTAGCAGGACAATGGGCAGGGCAGGGGCCCGAGAAGCTTGAGTCACCCTGAAAGAGAGTCTACTTAGGGTCTTGTTTTTGTTTTTAATCAGACTTTCATCAGCCTGTTTGGAAGGATGGCCACATCCTCACCGACTGCTTCAAGGATTTTCAGAAGCTCTTTCCTTACAAGGGAAATGTTGTAGTAGCTGAGCATGACCACATTTACAGGCATTGCCCCAGAAAGGGGGGCTGGGGTGGGGCAGTGGGAATATTTTAATAGGAGACACTCAAGGCATCTGACCTCCAAGATCCAGAGACAGGGCTGTTTTACGGGCGCCTGCCCTATGCAGTAGCCCTTAGAAGGGCCCTGTGCTCTAATTAATACTCTGCTGTTGCCCTCTTGAAATTCTTAACTTTTTAACCACATTTTTATTTACAGCGGATTCTGCAAGCTATGTGGCCAGTCCTGTCCAAAGAGCTGGCCAATGGTAGAACTTAAGGCTTTCTAGACATTGGTTATCTGTGCAAAGAGGTTCTCCTGGGTGTCCCCCACCCATACCTTCCAGGCTGCCACTTGCATTGTCGGTTCAATTCGCTGAGCACCTACTGTGTGCCAGGCACTGTGTGAGATGCTGGGGAAGCAGCGCGAAGGAGACTTGGTATCTGCTCCAGGAGCTCACAATCAAGAGAGCCTGACAGGTAAAGAGAGAGGTGGCAGTGAGCTAGAGGAGGCAGGTGGGAGGCAGAGCCAGTAACAAAGTAAGCTTACGCGGGGCCAGATGCTATTGGGACCATCAAGCTGGAATCCAACTCCAAACTGGGCCCCTAAGTACATGCTCTCACTCCCTTCACTGAAGCCTCTGCAGGGCACCAGCAGGGAGGCTAAGGTGGGCAGAGCCACACGGCTTGGCCTGCAGCCACCAGATCTGGACCTGGCTGGGTGTCCAGAAGCTGAAGCCACCGACGCCACGCCCGTGGCTGTTTTGTGGGTGAAGGGAACTGGGAAGGGGGTTGGCCAGGGAGTGCCACAGCGATGCCCCCCTGCTGGAGAGTCCTCCTGCAGCCACTGCAGCGCCTGGAGGAACCGAAGGCAAACCCTCTGGAGCAGGAAAAGGAGAAATTCCTCTTAAGACATCTTTTCAGCTCTTTCACGGAGTCCTGCCGAGAGCCAGCAACACTCAAGGAGCTCCTTCAGTCCTGGCAACACGCCAGGAAGGTTTGTTATTAACCCGATTTTTCAGAGAAGGAGGCAGAAGCCCCAAGAACGGGGGAGTGGCTCGCTCCAGGTCACAGGGTCACAGAGACCCCAGGGAAAGGGCATCTGGGGGACCAGGAGCTGCGGGACCTCGCGGACGGCAAGGGGGAGGCCTGGGGGCGCCCCTGGGTCCCCGAGAGGGCCAGGCAGAAAAAGAGCCTCGGGCTCGGGAGGCTCAGCATCTGCGCGGGGTTCGCGGCGCCCCGACGCCGGTGCGGGGCCGCTTCCGCCTCCTCGGGCCTGTGCCTGTGCCTGTGCCGAGCGGATGCGCTGCCTGCGTGTGAACAGGGCTTGTTTTCCCTTCACGCCCTCGGGCTCCGTTCCTATGAAGAACTTCCTTCTGTTGGCGCTTGGGGAATATGCATTCCTGGCTTGCACAGCGCACGGGTGACAGTTGGGCTGGGAAATGTCCCCGCAGCTTAATTAGGGCATCACCAGACCGAGCCAGGGACCCGCCCCCGCCCTTCCCTGCTCTCGGGACCCCGGGGACCCTGGAGCCTGCACACGCGCCACACACAGGCACACACACAGGCACACACACACCCCGTGGGAGGCAGCATAGCTGCTCCTGCCGCTGCAAGCACCACTATAGCTCCTGCAGCCCGTCCAGCGACCCTGGTGTCCCCGGCCTGCCTCCATCCCCTCATCCCTCCTCGGAACCTGTCCCGGAGCCGCAGACGGCTTATTGTTCCCCCAAATAAGCCATCTTCTTGCACATTTCTGTTCCTACTGTTGCTCCTGTCTGGAATGCACTCCGCTCTCCTCCTGGCATGGATCTTTCCTTGCCTCCAGACCCCTCCACCCCGAAATCTTTCTACTCCCCTCCCCCAGGCTTCACTCACCCAGCCAAGTGGAAGAAGAGTCCTTTCCAGTTAGGGGATGTCCTAAAGCCTCCTGCTGTTCTGTCCTGTGGGATACATGAACCCTGATGGGCCACCTTCCCCTCCTATATCCTCACCAGGGCATCCTTAGGAGGAGGGGCTCACATGTACCCCAAAAGCCCAGAAGAATACTGCAGAAGGAAGCCTAGTTGGTGTTGGGCCATGTAGGTGGATGGATATTGTCCATACAGGGCTTTGTCAGCCTTCCTGTGTTAACTCCAGCTTCCTCCAAATGGGGGTGAACCTGTATGGACAATATTCATCCACCTACATGGTGAGGGGTGAGGGGAGCCTTCACACCCTAAAACCCCAGAATAATACTGCAGAAGGAAGCCCAGTGGATTGACTTAAATGTCAAGCCAAAAAATAAATATTGAAAATTCAACTGCATATTATATTGAAATCCCACCATAAAAAAAAAAAAAACTTGAAAAAAATTTGCAACACACATGACACAGGGTGAGTCTCCTTAAATGCTAAAGCATTCCTGCAGTGAGAGGAAAATCAACCACCCAAGGGAAAATGGACAGACTGTGGAGAGAAACCACAAATGGTGTCTGAAGCACTGAGATATGCAGCCTTACGCATCCACGACAGACATGTGGAGGTCAAAGGTGACATCTTGGTTTCAATGTGATCGAGAAACATCTTCAAGATGTGTGGCCTAGTGGGAGGAAAAGGTTGCAGGGAGGTAAGTGTTGTGCTCTCAGGGGAGTGGAAAGCCCAGGTCAGTCGTGATTTCCAGGAGATGCTGGTCAGATGTGGTGAGTTCAGCTGCCTGTGCCCAGGGGGGTGGGGTGGGATGCCTGGGGTGGGTCTCCAGGCAGATGTGATGCAAGTCAGGTCCACCATTCCCAGCTACCTGCCTGCAGGTAGCTCATGTTCTCTTAGGCTCAGCTTTCTCATCTGTAAACTGGGGTCATGATGCACTACCAGGGAAGATTCAGACATGGGGAGGGGAGGGAAGGGGAGGGGAAGACTTGGGGAGTAACACAGAGGCTGAGAGAGCAGACCTGAGGGGAAGGGAGGGAGGGAACACTGTGGGGAAGGGGAGGGCCATGGGAGGGTGCCAGCTGCTGCCTGGGGTTGAGACAGTTGTTAGGTGGGAAGCAGTACAGCCGGGCAGAGCTAGGGCTGCTGAGGGAACAGGGTGAAGATGGAGTTGCTCTTGGAGACCACAGTGTCAGGGTTGTTTGGTGGCAAAGGGAGGAATGGGGTAGGGGTGGGAAGGTGATGAGGGAGAGGGAGATGAGATTATCAGTAGGCTGTGAAAATACTCAAGCCCCCGGAGACACTGCTCTCAAAGTGGCATCTCCACACCAGGCCCACAGCTGGCAAATTCTCCAGAATGACTGTATTTTTCTGACCCAATTTTGCAGAAATCCAGCTGTTTGTAGGGAAACATTAGCCCAGCTGAAAGAAGGAAAGGCCCACAGCTGGCAAATTCTCCAGAATGGCTGTATTTTTTCTGACCCAATTTTGCAGAAATCCAGCTGTTTGTAGGGCTGGGACACACCCAAAGCCCAGCCAAAAGAAGGACCAAACCCTACCTTCCCAGGAATTAGATGGAGATCATGGCCTTTAACCCAGGGCCACAAGGACAGCAAAATCAGAGGAAGAAATAAGTGAAGACTCTGGCCTAAGAGAAGCCTGGCTCTAACTCATCCCCAAGCAGCAGGGCTAACAGGAAAACAGGTCCTGCAGTCAGAAGGTGAGGGTGAACCTCACACATGTGCTCCGGGAAATGTGCCTGACACACTGCAGACACTCAACACACATTTCTTAAATGCGTAACCTGGAAGGAGGCTTGTGAGACTTGTGGAAACAAATAGTTCAAGGCCGAGCTTGTGAGGACAAGCAAGGATACTGGGTGGCTACAAGGCCAGGCGCTGGGCAGGCAGCACAAGGGTGGTGGAAATGCCAACTCTCAGCACAGACCAGAGTGGGGCGGATGACCCTGTTCTTGCCACTCCAGAGGGTGGGTACAGGAGGCAGGCACCGTGCCCCCCCCCCCCCCGAAAGATGTCATCTCAAATGGAAGAAGATGCCTTGCTGGCTGGGGCTGAGCAGGTGAACTCAGTCTTCCCGGGTTCTGCAGGACGGCTTGCTTTCCCTGGCGCCTTGGGCGATCTGACCTCTGTGGAGCAGGGAGCCCTACTGACCCTGAGTAGAGAAAGGGAAAGGTTATTAATGCAGAATCACAGATTCCACAGCGTGGGGAGGGGTGTGGCACGGGCAGCGAGGGAGAAACCAGGACAGCTCTGAGGACCTCAGAAGCTGGAAACATGCAGACTCCAGGCTAACAGCTTCCAATCTGGGCCTCCACCGCCCAGCTCCCTGGCCTCCCTGTGCTGACTCCAGCCAGATCTACAGCCGTATCTGACTGGCTGCGGGCCAACCAATAGATGGCTCCCCTTAACCCACTCGGGGTCCAATCAGCTCCCACGGGGCTGGTGGAGCACATGTGGGAAGAGGAAATGGGAGGGGGCCAGCAGATTAACATCTGGGTTTGCCCTGAGCGACCTTTAGGATGGAGAAGAGCCTGGAAGGGGGTCAGCCTACGGGGGCTCCAAGCTAGCCGTTAGGAGCTCCAGGAACACAGTGTGTCGAACACAGCGTGTCCTCTCTCGGAGCCTCAGTGTCCTAAATTGCAAAATGGCAGTAATAATGTGTTTGTTGTGAGGAGAAAATGAGATAATAAACAGGAGTGTCTTGTAAACCGTAAAGCTAGAGGCGAGTCGTTTTGTTTCACACCCAAGGGAGTGAATATTCTTGATTTTGCTTTCCCACGAAACTTGGCACAGCCCCCAGCTGAAGCTGGACACGGGTCAGACCTTACACCTACACTCGCCGCCTGTGAGCGAAGAAGCATACAGGTCTTCCTGTGGGATGCACCAGCTGGATGACCTTAGCTACGTTTGCAGAGGAGACTGATTAGACCCTCTGGGTCTCAGTTTCTCCATCTGCAAAATGGATTGACACGACCGCCTTGCCCTATTCACACACTGCTGGGGAATTCAATCCCCTCCCTCCTTCCCCTTGCTTCCCTTCTCTGCTCCTCTCTGCGGCTTCTGGTGATGGTAGCAGCTGAGAAGAAAGGAGCCATCGAGGACATGTCTGTGCCCTCATCCAAATGACCCTGGTCATTACACCCTCACAGCCCAGCACCAGACAAGAGTTGCACTTTGCATGCCTCTCTAAGCGTTTGAAGTGTGTCCCTAACACGTTCACAACAGGATCATAAATTTTAGACCTTGCTTATCACCTCTGTTGTGAAAATCCCAGCTGCCGCCTGCAGGACCAGAAAGGGCACCTAGTGGAAGTGGTTGGAGGAAAGGGGACTGAGCATCCCGCAGCATCCCGCAGAGTGGGGCCTGCTGACGCCAGTTCCTTCCTGCCGGCAGCCCTTTGACCTCCATGCATTCCTGGCCATCCCCAAGGCTTCGGGTCCCTGCACTTGGGCTGCCGGGGATAAAGACCCCCCCTTGAGCGGGCTCGCCAAGCTCGCTTCCTCCTGGACCCCTTCCCGCCAGCCCGGGATCCTAGGACCCAAGCAGGCAAGGAGGGGCTGCCGCTCCTGCGCTCTCACCCACCCACCCCTGCAGGCCCCGGGTGTCATCTTTTGCAACAGCTGACAGTGACGCCTCCACCACTCTGGTGTCACTTTTAACACTGCGCCTTCACACCAGCGGCTGCCTGTCTGCGCGGAGGGCCCCAGCGGAGCCGCACGCAGCCGCACCCCACATGTGGAGCTGTTAACCGGCAGTTGTTCAGCAGGTTCTCTCGGCCTCACCTCCAAACGTGTTACTTCTGGAGGGAACGACAGCACGGGACTGCACCAGCCCTCCCAAGAAGGAATGTCCCGCGTGGACCAGGAGCAGCAGGGCAAGCATTCCGGGTGGTGGCAAACGCAAAGGTCCAACGAGGGAGGCCCTGCCCGGGGCCTCCGCAGCTCCACGCAGCTCCCCAAATTAGGAAAAGAAGAGGAAGGGCGGCCCGTGCGGCCCAGCGCCCGCCTTCGGCTCCGGGCCATCCGGTCTGGAGATCGAGTCCTGCGTGGGGCACCTTGCGAGGAGCCTGCTGCTCCCTCTGCTTCCTCCTCTGCCCACTCTCAATGTCTCTCATGAATAAATAAAATATTTAATTAAAAAAAAAAAGGAAAAGAAGAGTAAGAAGAGAAAAAGGATAAGGGAAGTCGGGTCGCCAGACCACTTGAAACGTTTCATTAAATCTGCACGTTTACTGCTTGTCTCCGAAGAAGAGCTCATGATACCCTCCAAGTCAGCGTGCCCTGGGTATGAGCACAAAGAAATTCTTGTGCATGATCTAGCCTATGTTTTTTTTGTTTGTTTGTTTTTGTTTGTTTATGATAGTCACACACACAGAGACACAGAGGCAGAGACACAGGCAGAGGGAGAAGCAGGCTCCATGCACCGGGAGCCCGACGTGGGATTCGATCCCGGGTCTCCAGGATCGCGCCCTGGGCCAAAGGCAGGCGCCAAACCACTGCGCCACCCAGGGACCCTGATCCAGCCTATGTTGAAGGACATGATAATTTGAAATAGATGTGAAAAATATCATCAGGAAACTTTGCAGCTACTGGCGGTTTTTGCTTTTAAACTTCTCTAAGTTTTCCACATTTTTGTGTGGTCAGCATGTATTACTTTTGTGATTTTACTCTTTTAGTTTTATTGAGGTAAGATTGACCTACAGTACCGTGGTAATTTAAGGTGTGCTTATTGGATGGTTTGAAAGTTGCTCCTCCTAAGCGTAGCCAGCTCTCTAACGCAAATAAATGTGTCCTCAGTACTGTACTAGAGACTGTAGCTGGGTCATTCCCTTTCATCCTTCCAAAACCCTAAAAGGATTTGCCCATTTTAGAAAGGCGGAAATCAGAGGTTTAGAGAGATAAGGTGCCAGGTACTCTACACTCATTATTCTAGTTACCTCCTCAGAGGCTCAAAATACTTTATTCCAGTTTGAAAGATGAGGCTCAGGGAAGTTATGCGAGTTGCCCACTGTTAATCATTTAAGAATTAAAGAAGTAAAATTGGGGATCCCTGGGTGGCGCAGCGGTTTGGCGCCTGCCTTTGGCCTAGGGCGCGATCCTGGAGACCCAGGATCGAATCCCACATCGGGCTCCCGGTGCATGGAGCCTGCTTCCCCCTCTGCCTGTGTCTCTGCCTCTCTCTCTCTCTCTGTGTGACTATCATAAATAAATAAAAAATTAAAAAAAAAAAGAAGAAGTAAAATTGAAAAAATAACCACAAAAGCAGACATGTT
Organism: Vulpes vulpes; assembly: GCF_048418805.1. Lineage (NCBI taxonomy): Eukaryota > Metazoa > Chordata > Mammalia > Carnivora > Canidae > Vulpes > Vulpes vulpes. The sequence goes on along the minus strand of NC_132784.1, from coordinate 9,633,730 downwards.
TTATTGGATGCTTCCATGTGCCAGGCCCAGAAGTGGTCATTTTATCCTCTCAGTAACTCTATAATGTAGGTACAAAAACTATCTCAACTTTCCAGATGCAAAAAAAAAAAAAAAAAAAAAAAAAAAAGGAAGCTCAGAGAGACTGACCTACTTGCCCAGGGTCGCACAGCCAGCAATCTGCAGAGCTGGGACTGGCATCTTGGTCTGTCCAAATTTTGGACTATTTTACTGAGAGCAGAGGTGGTACAAAAGGTGCCTTTAGGTAATACACACATGAACATTTAAAAATTAAATTTCTATTTTTATCAAAATATTTACACAGAACATTTTATTTTTTTTTTAAGATTTTATTTATTTATTCATGAGAGACACAGAGGGAGAAGCAGGCTCCATGCAGGGAGCCCAACGTGGGACTTGATCCTGGGTCTCCAGGATCTCGCCCTGGGCCAAAGGCGGCGCTAAACCGCTGAGCCACCTGGGCTGCCCACACAGAACATTTTATTTTATTTATTTATTTTTTTTTTTTTTAAACACCCAGTGCTCATCCCGTCAATACACAGAACATTTTAAAAATCAAATGGTACCATGAAGCTGATAATGAGAAGCATCACGCCCTTTCACTCACCACCTAGCCCCCTCCACAGAGGCAACTACTTTCAACTTCTTAAGCTATTCCTTCTGACATTTATTTTCACATTTCTTTTTTTTTTTTTTTTAAGATTTTATTTCTATTTATTTGAGAAAGATCCAGAGAGAGAGAGAGAGAGAACACAAGCAGGGGGAGGGGCAGAAAGAGAAGCAAACTCCTTACTGAGCAGGGAGCCCCGAGTCAGGGCTCAATCCCAGGACCCTGAGATCATGACCTGAGCCAAAGGCAAACAAACGCTTAGCCAACTGAGCCACCCAGGCACTCCTATTTTCATATTTCTAAATGTCATTCTTGACCATTATTTTTTAAGATATTACTTATTGGCTTCCTCCTATAGAAGACCATTTATGCTCCACTAGATGCCACCCCCACACATACTTTTCCTTCCTGGATAATTATATCACAATCGTTAAATTAATACTCAGTTTTTACACTGTCATATCTGCATATGTTATTCACAGCTAAATAAAATATGATATAATGGTTATAGTTGCTGTCTTCTGTAGGTTTTTTGTTTTCCCTAGAGTTAATAATTGTCTCCGTTTTCACTTAGTTTTTGACTAGTTAAGTCAATAACATCACTAATATCATTAAATTAGTAACATCACTAATTCTTCCCACAAGTATGTCTAAATTTCTAGCAATACATTCAAACATATTTGGTAACCTGTCAATTTTATTTTTCTCTTTATTTTTCTCTGCCCTGATGCTCCTACCTCTGTCCAGCTGCTCTTCTGGCTGTGTTGTAGTCCTGAAATTGCTTTTCATCATTATCCCAGAAATTCCCTTCACCTCCTATGTTGGTTCCTTGTTTCTTAGCTCTTAAGCCATCTTCTTTCTTGGTTTTCTCCCTTCATTTTGTTGTAATATGTATGCCAGTAGCTTCCTTGGAAACTGCATATGGAAGTTCAGTTTTTGGATAATTGATTGACAGTTTGGCTGGATGCATAAATCTTGGTTGGAAATAATCTTCCTCCAGAATTCTGAAGTTCTCTATTGGCATGTGGTGTTCTGGGTTGAAGTTAACAAGTCTAGTGCCATTCTGGTTCTTGATCGTCATTATGTGATGATCTAAAAAATCATTTAATAAAATTCAATATATTTTCTAATTTTTTTAAAAAAGCTTTAATAAGTTAGACTAGATGGATAATGCCTTAAGTTGACAGCTATGTATTTTAACCCAAAGCCAGGGGGAGATACTAGAAACACTGCCATATGGTCACCACTCTTCTGGAGACCAGTCAATGCAACAAGAAAGAGGTGTTAAATTGGAGAGGAAGAGGTATCCTGTCACTGTTTGGAGATGATTTGACCATGTACTGGGAAAACCCATAAGAATCAACTGAAAAAAAATACTGAAAATGAGAAAATAATTGAATGAGGTAACAGCATACAAAATTATTATTCTATTACCAATAGTTTTCAGATATAAAAACAACTGGTCCTAAAATAGGATGGATAAAAGACTCCATTTGCAAAAGCAGCCTAGAAATAAGCTTTTTTTTTAAATGTGCAAAATATTACGTAAAGAACACTTTTTGAATGCTACCAAAGGATACAAATGTGCAGTTATACCACATTCTTGTAAAAATATTCAACATTATAAGGATGTCAGTTCTCCCTAAGTTAATCTACACGTCAACACAATTACAATGAAAACACCAACAGGGTTTCTCATGGAAACAGACAAGTTGATTTTAAAGTTGATATGGAAAAATATACAAGCATGATTATCCAGGACAAATTTGAAAAAGAAATGTAAATAGCAGAGATAACCCTATCAGACATTTACACATATTTTAAATCTATTACACAGCTAAAATAATTAAACTGTGGTACGAGTCCATGAATAGACATATAATTCAGTAATTATAGGAAGTCACAGAATATATATAGTAAGTTACTATATGATCAAGTTGGCATTTTAAAACAGGATTTATCCATATTACTGGGACAATTGGCTACCCATCTGTAAAAGAAATTAATTTAGATCTTCACTTCGCATGTTACACCAAAATAAATTCCACATGAATCAAAGATTTAAATGAAATCATGAAATCCTTAAAGTGCCAGAACAAAACAGGGGATATGGGAACAATCATCTATTGAGCCTCTTGCTCAACACCAGGCCAGACAAGAGTGAAGAGTCCCAACTTGTGTATTGTTGACTGAAAAAAAATTGATTGTCCGGTTTCGTACTAGATGCCATACTAGTAGATGCCAACAGGAAGGCCTAGGCTAGATTTGCCACATGTAATTTGTTTGGTTCTACTGTGTTAAAACAGTTTTAGTTTTGATTTACTATTTTTCAACCTGGAGATTTAACCAACAAATCTGGATTTCAGACTTCCCCTGAAATGTCTAAACGTCTGGAAGCACTAGGCCCTCATTCCTACATTCCTACATGAATAGTCAGTCAACTGTGTCACTGTCCTTTGCTCTGAGGATGGGGCACATGGGCTGCAGTAGTACCAGTGACCAGAGCAAGTGAAAGGGCGTAGTGGCTGGTGAGCCCAGAGTCCAGGGATAAGTGTCAGAGTGTAAGGCTGCTGGGGTGGGGTCAGGGGCCATGGTGGCACAAGCAGTTCCTAGGCTGTTGAGATCACTCAGGCAAGAAGTCACGGTAGGGGCAACAGGAAGGAAAGGTTTGGCCAGAAGGAATTAGGGGCTTGAATCCACAGGGTTTGAGGACAAATTGGAGGTGTGGCTGTGTGTGTGGGAGAGAAAGAGAGAGAGTTCTTATTGGAGGAAGAACTAAGAAGTGTGCCAAGATTCTCACTCAGGTGGACAAATGCTCATGAACATGTAAACCAGACCAGGTCACACTCCCGCTTAAAATCCCAACTCCTTACCTGACAGACCTGGCCACTGCCCATCTCTGATCCTTTCCTGTCACTGTGCTGGCTTGCACCCCAAGCAAAGGGCCTTGGGCCATCCCAGAAGTGGTCAGGGTCTTCTTTGCCTCAGGACTCTTGCACTTACTATTCCCTCTGCCCAAGACACTGTTCCCCTGACTAGCTGGCTGGTTCTCCCTCATCCCTTCCTTCTGGTTTCTTCTTAAATATTCTCTTCCGAAAGAAGTTTGGAATATGCTTGTAGAGGCTGAGGGACAGCAAGGAGGCTGATTCCCACAGAGGAATGAAAAGGCATATAGTTTTCTGAGTGCAAAGGGAAGGCTTCAAAGAGGCCACAGATATGGGATGCAGTGGTGCAATGCAGTGGTGCAATGACTGGATCAGATTCACCTCTTGAAAGGCTGCCCCCCTAGCACCCGTGTGGGAAGGAGACCCCAGGGCCAGAGTGGCAGCAAGCAAGAAAATTCTGGGTCCCTGTTCTGGTGGGGCATGGCAGAGGCAGTGAACTAGACGGAAGTCAAAGTGTTTGGGGACTGTGTGGCTAGGGTTGAGGTGAGAGCCATGGTGTCAGGGAAGAGAGGCACAGGGCACTACTTGGTTTCCAGCCCCGGCAGAGGGGTGAGTGGCACAGAGGAAGGTATGTGTTGCGAGGAACATGAGTCTTATTGACGCCAACAAGTCTTACTGATGCTCGGCCGAGCTCCCACCACCAGCCTGCAGACAATCTGATGGCAGCAGTGCTGCAGGGCGGCATGTCAGCTGCGGGCGCTCACAGCACGGCAGTCCCAGCTCCAGGGCTCCGACCAAGGGGGGTGGAAAGGTCTGGAAAAAGTAATAGTGTAGCTGCTGAGCCCCTGCCCTGGCAGCAGCACATCCAAAAGAGAAAGGGCCGTGGGCCCGGTACCGGGCAGGAGGCCGATTCCACCCGTCAGCCCCTGAGCCGCTCAACCTCATCCGAAAAGCAAGAGTCTTAACCCATCGGCAGAGCCCTGTGACGGTGCCGGTGGGCACCCCGGTCCCTCCCTCTTGCCCTGGGCAGCTTCGGGGCGTCTCTGTGGAGGGTGACGAGGGCGCGCACGCGGGCTCTGCGTGGAACCGCCCGGGTCGCCGTGTGCCCGCGGGCAGCGTGGGTGAGGCTGGCGGCCCTGGCGCCACCCCCCCCTCCGCCCCCGCCCCGTTCCCCCTGCCCGGCCCGCGCCCCCGAGGTCCCCGAGTCTGCCCGGCGCCCACCCCGCCCCCCGTGTCCCCGCGCCCCCGCAGCCCCCGCGCCCCCCGCGCCCCCCCGCGCCCCCGCAGCCCCCGCACCCCCCCCGCGCCCCCCGCGCCCCCCGTGCCCCCGCCTCCCCCGCAGCCCCCAAGCCCCCGCCTCCCCGCAGCCCGCGCGCCCCCGCGCCCCCCCGTGCCCCCGCCTCCCCCGCAGCCCCCGCGCCCCCGCCTCCCCCGCAGCCCCCGCGCCCCCGCAGCCCCCGCAGCCCCCGCGCCCCCGCAGCCCCCGCAGCCCCCGCGCCCCCGCAGCCCCCGCAGCCCCCGCAGCCCCCGCGCCCCCCGCAGCCCCGGCAGCGCCCGCAGCCCCCCGCAGCCCCCGCAGCCCCCGCAGCCCCCCGCAGCCCCCCGCAGCCCCCGCGCCCCCCATGCCCCCGCAGCCCCCGCCTCCCCCGCGCCCCCCCGCAGCCCCCGCGCCCCCCGCAGCCCCCGCAGGCCCCGCAGCCCCCCGCGCCCCCCGCGCCCCCCGCAGCCCCCGCAGCCCCCCGCAGCCCCCGCGCCCCCCGCAGCCCCCGCAGGCCCCGCAGCCCCGGCAGCGCCCGCAGCGCCCGCAGCCCCCGCGCCCCCCGCAGCCCCCGCGCCCCCGCGCCCCCGCGGCCCGGAGGGGGCGCCCGCCACTTGGCCGCCGTCGGCCCGGGCGCCAGAGAGCCTCTTAATTGTTCCCAGAACGGGTGGCGTTTAGATCAATTAATATGCAAAATAGGAGTAAATCAGCTCATTCGCGGGCCCCACGCGGGGCGGGGAGCCGAGGCATTTGCTATGCAGCGCGGTCGCGGCCCCCGCCGCGTGTTTATCTGGGGAAATGGAAATCAGGCTGCGCACAAAGCCGCCCCGCGGGCCGGGTCTTGCCCTCGGCCGCCCTCGGGCGGGGTCGCGGCGCCCGCCCCGCCGCTCTGACCTGGGGCGCGGGCGAGGCGGACCCGCGCGGGGGGCCGGTGGGCTGTGCCCGGGAGCCCTGGCTGTGCACCCTCGGCCGCGCACCGCCGTAGGGCCGCCCTGCCTAGGTGGACGGTGAAGAGGTCGCCTTTACAAACGCCGGGTAATCGGAGCAGCTAACTCCCTCTGTTGAGTTTAGGATTGGGGTCGACAAGCTCCTGACCGATAATTCCGCTGCGGAGCCTTGAATGCAGCCAAAAGCCTCACTTCTATTACTGCATTTAATCTTCAAGATCACACTAAGCAGCAAGTGCAGTTATTCCCATTGTACAGCTGAAGAAACAGAGGCGGAGAGATGAAGACTTTCACAGGGTAATCAGATGTGGCCCTGACCGAGCCGTCACCACTGTGCTGTAGGTCCTAGCCCCCTGCTGTTTAGACAGCTCCCTTCTACTGGGGAAAATTGCCTCTATGGCAAAGCTCTGTTAGTCTAAGATACTCTTAAATCCTTACTCATTTTTCCTGCAGTCAAGAAACTTAACTGAGTGTCTACTATGTGCCTGCACTCTTCTAGACTCCAGGCCCCGGGACAAAATAGGAGATGCCCAGCTCTCCTGTTTTTGAGAGCACCTTTTGGGAAAAGGATCAGGATGAAAAGGTGATGGGTTGGCCCGTCTGAGGAGGTGACGTTTGAGCCGACATCTGAAGGAAGTGAGGGGGCCATCCCGGCAGAGGCAGTGGCTTTGGGGCAGAGCATGAGAAGGTGCATGAGGCTGGTGTGAGGGAGCAAAGGGAGAGTGAAGAACAGAGGCAGAGTAGGTGGGGTGGGCTCTGGCTTTGGCCCTGGCTGCCCCCGGGAGTCACTGAGTCTGGGGGACAGCCTGGGTATTGGGAGTTGTAGAGCTTCCAGGTGATTCTAACGGCAGCCAGGATTGAGAAGGGACTCACAGACCATGGTTCAAAGTTTCACCTTGGCTCTGCTGAGTTATTAAGCCTGCAGAGCGTTCTGAACAGATGAGTGACACCTCATGTAGGGCTTTCTTAACAATTACTCTGATTGTGTGTGGAGACCAGGTTCTAGACAGACAAAGGTAGAACTTGGGAGACCAAGTAAGGGACCATGTCAATCACCTGGCAATAGATGGGTCTGATCTATCTATCTGATGCCACAGTCGAAGTGTCGGTTTCTGGACTGATCCAGAAAGACGAGTGAAGGATGACACTTGTTTCCACCCCAGGCAGTTTGGTGAATGGCAGAAGGGTTGGCCGAGAAGGGGAACTCTCCAAGAGCTCTGAGGGCCCATCCCTCCTTCTAGGGCAGCAGGTCTCAAAGGGGAAGGAAGGGGGGTTCTCAGGCTACACAAGCTGCTGGGCTCCACCACCCCCATACACACACTCCATGTTTCAGGGCTTCTTGCTCTGCTTCTTAGCAAGGGGCAGAGTAACCTGGTCTCTCTGACCTCAAGCAAGTCAAGCATAAGGTTACCCGAGGCCTTCCACAGAAATTCCAGGCAGCTTCGATTCCATGTGTAGCCCAGACATGAATCAGACATGCATGATAAGGGGAGCCGTTTGACGACAATACCGCTTAGGGTCTGCCCTGGATTATGTAATGCTCATCAAATGTGTCCATTTTCAAAAATCTCATCTTTTGCCTCCAAGCGTGTTCCAGAAACGTCAAAAAATAAACAGCTCAGTTCTTGCAGCCTCTGCTACCAGGATGGATTTCCCACAATGCTAAACATTGTTGGCCCCGCAGAGGTCTGACCTGGGATTTGCCACTCTGATGAACTAGGAGCAGCACACATGGCTCTGTCAAGGGACATTCCCTAGTGGGGTGACATCTCCACGTCTGAGGATCTGCTTGCTCTTTGAGAGACTTTCAGGTGAGCTCTTTATTCCATGGCAGCAGCACCCACCTAGAAACTGTTTCATCACAAAACAAGCAGCTCACCATGAGACAAAGTCCGAGCCCTCAGGAGGACAAAATGGCTACTTTTCTAAGAAGAAATCATTTTTCCAAATGTCTGTGGGCTCTTGTCACATGTATAGGGGTTCAGAGGCAAAGGCACGAACTGTGCAAACCAGCAAACCGTCTCTTGATATTCAAAGGTGGCTTTCTTACTGGAAGTCAAACCAACACAGGTACAGATCCATTTTTGTTCTCATGGAATTACTGGGATAAATGGAAACCCATTTAATTAAGTAGCCAGCTTTTTTTTTTTTTTTTTTTAAATAAAGTTGCCAGACTTTATGGTGCATGCTCGAAGTGTGTGCTGTGTGGCTCCTGCCTGCTCAGGGACATGTGGCCTGGGGGCAGGGGAGGGTGAGGCCAGCCCAGGTGCTGCTGGCCAAGCTGCACGGGCCCGGGGCCCAGGTGCCTAGAGGAGGGGGTGCCTTTTCCTCATTCACACGAAGGCACTGTATGGGCTGCTGATTGATCTCCAGCATCGATTCTCTTCTTCTTTCTATTATAAGTATTACCCAGATCCAAGTTTACTTGGAACAAATACTACATTTCCCAGCCTAACTTGCAGCAGGATATGACCGTGTGACTAAATTCAGGCCAATAGGATTAAAGCAGACATGTCATGTGGTAGCTTCTGGGAAGCTTCTTAAAGGACAGCTGGCAAATGACCTCTGCCACTTATTTTTCTACCCAATGTTTTATCATAAAATTTTTCAAATATACAGAAAAATTGATACAATTATTCAGTGAACGCCTACATACCCATCTCTTACATCCTATGCGATGTTTGATATGTCATCTATCCATCCATCCTTCTATCTCACCATTAACAACCCAATTTTTTTAAAGATTTTATTTGACAGAGAGAGAGCTCAAGGGCAGAGGGAAAGGGAGAAGCAGACTCCCTGCGGAGCAGTGAGCTCGATGCAGGGCTCAATCCCAGGACCCTGGGATTAGGACCTGAGCTGAAGGCAAATGCTTAACAGACTGAGCCACACAGGCACCCCAACAATACTATTTTTGATTCATTTGAGAGTAAACTGCAGACACTGGTATACTTCCCTCTAGATACATCAGTATATATTTGTTTATGATACCCTGATGTGCAATTCACCCACACTGAAATGAACAAACTTTAAGTGCACCTTTAGTGAGTCTTGACAAATGCATCAAGATAAGAATCACCACTCCAGAAAAGTTTCCACACACTCCATCCCAGGCAATCCTTGACCTTCTCCCCATTGCTAACATCCACTATTCTGGTCTTTTCCCAACTCTGAGATTTTCCTTTTCTATAATTTTGTTTAAATGGTTCATATGGTATGTACTCTTTCGTGTCTGCTGTGTTTGGGTCAGCATAAAGTTTTTGAGGATCATCAAAATTATTGCAGTTACCAGTAGTTTCTTTTTATTGGTGAGCAATAGTCCACTACGTGAAGATATCCATTTCCCTGTTAATTGACCCCAGGCTCTCTCTACTCTGGGGCTATCATAATTAAAGCTGCCACGTAGTGGGAAACAATTTCCCCACCTCTTGTGTGTGAGGTACAAGCTATTTTTTGTTTGGGACTATTTTTCCCAGGATACTTATTGAGAATTGTCTTGGAGGATGAAGTATCTCCAGGGGAGCAAATGGCAGGTATGAGCTTACTACCCATTATAAAAGATCTGGGTTCCCTAAACCTGGGGTTCCCTTCCTGTAATACATCTCACTGCATGTGCAACATCCATCCAGGCCCATCCACATTGCCCCCCTGGGACTTGGGGACAAGAGGACCTGATGCAAATATGCCAATGCTCATGCTGCTTGTTGTGCTGTGAATAATTAAGTCCTTTGTCTCTGACCCATGGTTCTGGCATCTTCTGTTACTTGTTAGCTTTCTTGGGTAAAATCTCAGCCCTTGTTCTTGACACTGAACATTCTTGTAACAAGTGTTCTTGTGAACATATGTTTGCCTTCTTCCTCTTTGTCCTTCTGTTGTGTTGCCTGGAGTGCAGATGTGGTGGCTGGAGCTCTAGTTGCCATCCTGGCCCATGAGGACCAGGGCTTTTCTCCAGGGATAGTGATGCAGGGGTGCAAGGAGCCTGGGTCCCTGAGATCTTTACAGATCAAAATCACCACAGTAGCCATGAAATTTTACAAGGGAGAGAATGCCTTGCTTACATTATTGTTCTGTGGTGTTTTCCAACCCTATCTAATGCAGCTCACATGATGGCTCATCCCTTCTGAATTCTCTTCCCTGCTAGCACTCCTCCCCTCTCCCTATTCACTGATGTCTATTGTACTAACCTCAGTGAATGGTTCTGTTCATGCTTCTAGTCCTTCCACGTGATTGCTTCCTGCCTCCCAGTACCTAGCACAGTGTCTGGCACTCAGCAGGTGCTTAGGAGATGATAGTTGACAAGGCAAACAAATCCATGAAAGAAAGACTCAGATTAGTAATGATGATAGAGAAGGAACATCTTTAATGTGATATGACAGGAAAAACATTAGATGGGGAAGGAGTCAGAGCTCTAGCCCCGTGCTTGGGTATAGTTCCTACCTCTCTGAACTCAGTCCTCTGACTGTACAGTGTGGGCTTTGGCTCAGGTGATGATTGCCCACGAGCCTCACTGATTCTTAAGCCCTGTGCTAACCCTGAAATCTTGAGCACTGCTTTCTTGGCCATGCTTCTCTGCTTCCTTTCCTGTATCTCATGTTGGACCAGTGGCATCACTTGGTGGCTGAATGAAGACCTACTCCGTGCTGGGCCCAGGAGTGTTCTCTACCCCAAGTTTGGGGAAATGTGAGTGTCTGGGCAATTTAGCAGCTGGGGGAGACTGCCAGCTTTAGTGAGCCCAGCTGGTGGCATCAAGTTGTTGGGTGCCCAGTCACCATGTTAATCTGCTGGTGGTGCCACTAATACCAATTGTGAGCAGACAGCCAGGATCAGACAGGCCAGCTGTCAGGCAACTGTGGGCAGCTCAGTGTGTGGTTTGATTTTATGGCTTAGGGCTAGAATTAGAAATTAATTAGCAGATTTAAATTTCTGGTGCTGCTTCAGTCAGGTAGTCCCCAGGGAACCCACCCAGCCCAACCGGCATCCCTTTGTCCTGCCACCACCCAGCTCTGGCTCCAGCTTTGCCACCACCCTGCTGGGTGACCTGGAGGAGCCACTTTCCCTCTCTGTGCTCAGCCTCCTTGCCTGGACCACAGAGAAGTTGGGCTAACGCTCTCTCGATTTTTTCCAATCCAAAATCTGTGATTCTGGTTTCGCACAAGATGCCTAGTGCATAGTAGAGCCCAGCAAGCCTCTCCATCCACTCCCTGTCTCCACTGCCAGTGGGACTGCTTTCCCCTCTGCACCCCTGTAACCTCTGCTGAGATCCGGGACCCTCACTTCCGGACACAGTAGGCAACCCAGTGGAATGACCAGAAACTGCAGTGTAGCTGTGTCATCCCCTTCACCAAATGTTCCAGAAGCTTTCCACTGCCCTGGGAAGAAAGTCACTAAACACCCCACCTGGGTTACAAGGCCCTGTCTATATGCATTACCCCTCTGACCCCCTATCCCATCCCCATCACTCACGGGCTCCAATCACAGCCACTTTCTTGCTAGTGCTCCTAAGTGCCACCTTCCTGCCTGCCACAGGTTGTTAGCTTTGGCCGTTCCCTCTCTCTGGCGGACCCTTCTTACTGCTCCCCAGCCTCTCCCCCTTTTCCCTAGCTAGTCATCTTTCCAGTCTGTGCTCTGCTGTCCCTCAGAAAAGCCTGCTCTGGTCCCCTATTGGAGCTCCCTCTACATTCCAGAATACTCCTCATCATAATGGACTCCATTAACTCTTGGGGTTGTTTGTCATGTAATATCCATCTCAACTCCAGTTATGCGTTCCCTTGGAGCCAGATATGTCTGTTTTATCCACCAGCTTGGTCCAAGCCTACTAGTTGTCACCTGAGATCTGTTCTCTCCTTCTCTCTGAAAGTGACAGATCTCCGATGTTTGGTTGGCCTGTGTTCACCCAAAAGAAACACCACATTTCCCAGCCTCCCTTGCAGCTAGGTGTGGCCCTGAGCCCAATTTCTGTCCAATGGGGTATTGTGAGTGGTCACAATGTGCATGACTGCTGGCTGTGCCCTTCCTCCTTCACCTCCTCCTGCTGTGGAATACAGGTGTGAGTTGGGCTGCCCTTTGAACCAGGCAAACAGAGGCTTCACTCCAGAAATGCCCAGCATCAAGGGTGAGGGGTTGAGCAACATACCAAGGGGGCTTTGGCAAGGTAGAGTGTACTTGTCAGGATCCTCCAGGGAAACAGAACCAATAGGATATATATATATATATATACACACACACACACACACACACACACATACATGGAAATCGATTAAAGGAAGTGGCTCACGTGATTATAGAGGTCAAGAAGTACCACAATCTGCTGCCCACAAGCTGGACATCCAAGGTAGCTGGTGCTGTAGTAACAGTCCAAGCCCAAAGGTGGGAGAACCAAGGGAGCCAATGGTGTAAGTCCCAATCCAAGACTGAAGTCCTGAGAACCAGGACTGCTCATGTCCGAGGACAGGAGAAAATGGGTGTCCCAGTTTGCACAGGGAGCAAATGGGCCCTTCGTCCACCTTTTTGTTCTACCCAGGGCCTCAGTGGATAGGCTTCCATTGGTGAGGACCATCTTCTTCACTCAGTCTTACTGAATCAAATACTAATCTCTCCTGGAATCACCGTCACAGACACACCCAGAACTCATGTTTTGCCAGCTCTCTGAGCATCCTTTAGCTCAATCAAGTTGACACATAAATTTTTTTAATTGAAATTCGATTTGCCAACATCTAGTATAACACCCAGTGCTCATCCCATCAAGTGCCCTTGCCCTCCTCAGTGCCCGTCACCCAGTCACTCCATCCGCCTGACTGCCTCCCCTTCCATAACCCTTTGTTCATTCCCCAGAGTTAGGAGTCCCTCATGGTTTTTCTCCCTCTCTAATTATGCTGAGTGAAATAAGTCAGTCAGAGAAAGGCAGTCACAGGCAGCCCCTATGGCGCAGCGGTTTAGCACCGCCTGCAGCCTGGGGTGTGATCCTAGAGACCCAGGATTGAGTCCCACGTCGGGCTCCTTGCAATGGAGCCTGCTTCTCCCTCTGCCTGTGTTTCTGCCCCTCTCTCTCTTTCTCTCTCTCTCTCTCTCTGAATAAATAAATAAATCTTTGAAAAAAAAAAAAAAGAAAGGCAGTCATGTCATCAAATGGTTTCACTCATACGGGGAATATAAGAAAGAGTGAAAAGGATTATAAGGGAAAGGAGGGAAAATAAGTTGGAAAAGTTGGCACATAAAATTAACAGAGAGCTAATCCTCCGTCTTGTTTGAGCCACCAATGTACCCCAAACCTAAATAGTACACCACTATATAAGGTAGGTGCTTAGTTAAGTATTTGGGAATGAGTGAGTGAATGAATGAGCAAAGTACTATAGAACCAATGCTTTGAGACTCAAAGAACGTTTATGGTCTAACCTGGGACCTAATCAACATTGTTCTCTTGAAACAACATGGTCCAGGTTCCCGGCAAGTGGGCTTGTGTATCCATGGATGGTGGCTCAGAAGCGCAGCTGCTTGATCCCCCTGCTCCCGACACAGACATCAGACTCAAGGAGGCTCCTCCCATAGTTAACTACACCTCACCAAGTATGGAGTGTCCCTTTCACCCAGAGTTCTGCCAATCAGAAACCCTGTGAATGATGTCTAGGACATGCCAACCCCCCTAAATAATGAAAGCAAGACAGTTAAACTTTATCCAAAGTTGTTTTTAGGGCAGGTTGCTTTTTAAGTGAATTCAAAGTCTTTGAAAACTGGTGATCTATGAAGAAGGATAAATAATAACCTGCCAAGGGGGGGCCTGTCAGGACAGACATTACAAAAAACTAGGGTAGAACTTGAAAATGTCTCAGGGGATCTCCAGAATTCCTAGTTGCTGATTCCAGAGACATCACCCTTCTGGGTAAAGTGACCATAGCATTTCTCATAGTGCAGATGGGTCTGGGAAGGGCAGCCTGTGAGCCACTGTCAACGGTTTGTACCTCAGTGGGTGTGAGTTTAGGGGCTGCCTGCAGCTGATCCAGAGTAGGTTTGAGTAGAGGAGGGGAAAGGGAAGGAGGCTAGAGGAAGAAATTAGGGAAGCCTAAACAGGGAATCGTTTTCACAAGTCGGGGCCCTGATGCTGACTTCACAAGAAAGAAAAGGCACATGGCATCCTTCCACCCCAGCAGGGACTTCAAGGTCTATCCCTTTTGAGGGGTGCAGGGTGGTGACTACAAGGCCACCTGGGGCCTCCTGGTCTCCATTAAGGGTTACCTGAGGCCACCGAGCCTAGCTCCCTGCCTCCAGACAAAGCTCTTCCCCAGGCCTCCCTGGGCAGATTCGCACCTGCCTAAATTTAAGCTGCACGTGTCATTAATTATCCGCAGAAGCCCCGAGCTCAGGGCGATTCCCAGGGCGCAGGGTCCTTCACATCCTGCCAGAAACGCGGTGCAGGTGGGCCCGGCCGCAGAGACTGGGTGGACCAAAGTTCAGGCTTAGCAAGAAGATAAATTAGCAGATGATTATGTGCTTCGTGAAAGTCTCGCTGTACCAGGGGGGACAAGGCCCAGCCAGGGGAGGTGGGGGGATGAGCCCTGTTGTATAGGGAGCCCTGGAGGCTGAGCGGGGCCCGAGCGACCAGGGAAAGGAAAAGAGCATCCACAGCCGAGAGCCTGGGCCCCACTGCTGCCTCGCCCTTGGGTAGCTTGAGGCAAATTACTGCTCTGAGTTCCACTTCCCTCCCTGAAGAGGGTCTGGTCCCCATCCCCGTCACCCACAAAGGCTCAGCACGGCCTGGCCTCTCCGGGCTGCTCGTGAGCTGTGTGACCTTGCACGGCGACTGCATCTCTCTGCGCGCAGCCTCTGCAGCTGTGAAAAGGGAGGTACCAGAGCTGCCTCCGCGGCCTCCTGTGGAAAATTAGTGAGGAACAGTGACAGGCACCTGGGACAGAGAAGCCGGCCCGTTCAGTATAGTGACCAGGCCCCTCAGCCACACATCGGGCTCTTGACTCTTCCAGTCCCTGGGGTCTCAGCCTCCTGAATCATACCCGCTCATCCCCGGGTGCGTCTCTTTGCGGAGCGTGCCAGGGTGGCCCAGGCCTCGATCCTGCCTGCCACAAAGCCTCCTCCGCCTCCAGGCCATGTCTGAAAGCTCAACCCCTCCCTCCCCCTCTCTCGGCTTCTCTCACACACACATTCCCTCACGCCCGTGCACACACAAGACACAAACACACACCCTGCATTTCTGGCTTCCCTAGACAAATCAGAAGACTGGACCACGCGGGTGCCAATTCCTGCCCGGCGCCAAGCAGCTGCTGCTAAGTAGCTGCTGCTCCCCTTAGACAGGAGCATGGGCTCTCCATCTTTCCATGGCACCCCCACACTCCCAAGCCCTCAGGTGACGTCTCACCTGCTCCCCCGGACCTCTGCAATCACAGTGTCCTCCTTGCTGCTCTGTGTTTTTTAGGCTCATCTTTCTGGCATCTTCTCTCAGCATCAGCCTCCCTTATTCACTTTCTTTGCGCTTTCCCCACAGCGCCCCCTGTGACCACCTGCGGGACTGGCACGGGCTTCAGGACAAAGCAGGTGCTCATTTTGGACTGAATCTCTGAGCCGAATGAAAATGGACCCATGCCCATTTAAGGAAGATCAGAACTAAACTTCTGTGCTCCCAGAGGGTGTGGGGCAGCAAATGGAAGCTGACCTGGCAGGGGAGGGGCACGGGGCTGGCCCAGGATGGCACAGCTGCGGGCAGGGAGGCTGGAGCCCTGCCTGTTCTCCACATGCCAGTGCATTTGGTGGAGGCCTGGGGCTTCCCCACCTTCACTCCACCCACTGCAGGGACACAGGGGTAGACCTTCCCCCTCCCCGGCATGCACCTGCCCTCCCCTCCCACCCCCATAGCACTAGGGCTGTCAGCAGAAGGCTGCCTGCCAGGCCCCATTTTCCAGTCCCCTTGCAGTCGGATATGGCCAACTCTTTTAGGCAAAAGAATGCAAACAGAAGTGAGCTGTGCCAGTTCCAGTTCTCGCCCCTGAACACTCCCCATGCACCCCCTCCATGCTTTTCCTTTTTCCCACTGACCAGGGTGGATGGCCAGGGGAGCCTTTGAGGCACCCAGCTGAAGGTCACAGAGCTGCGGTCACCGAGATCCCCGAGGGACCATGGAGAGCCAAGCCCCTGCCCACCTAGAACCTCCATCCTTGACTGTTTGATGGGAGAACAAAACATTTCTCTGGGGTTTAAGCTGTGACTTTCGGGGGTTTATGCATGACAGCTGTTCAGCCTACCCTAACTCACACCATCTTCAAGGGTAGACTTATCTTGGGAAGTACGGCTGCCCAGGCAGTCAAGAATTTGGATGCGTGTGTGGGCAGGGCACGTGGGGTGGGGCAAAGTCTTGGGCACACACAGGTGGCAGGCCCGCTGGCCAGTCCCCATGCTGCTGCTGACAAAAGATCCTCACCAGGCAGTGGGAGGCTAGTGTGAGGGCTCCTCAGCTGAAGTTGGCCAGGCCCAGCCCCATGGCAGGGTCCCACTCTCCAACCCCATCACTCCCTGGCTCTGGTACAGCCACCGCCTCCCACCTCGTGGATGTCCCGTGTGTTGGCCTGTGGCCTGCTGCAGCGTAGGACCCTACCCGAGCCTCCTGCTCCCTCTCCCTATCTCTCTCTCACACACAGAACCTGACTGCCCCTTACCTGCCCTCTAGCGTGGACACTCACTCACTCTGGTACCGCCCAGATCTGCTAATGGTGGGTAGTGACGCTGGGTCCCCGGACCTGAAATGGCCAGAGTCCCAGAATTCAAAAAGCCTTATCTCTCAAAGTCACCCATGCCACTAGGGTCTTCTACAACATCCTCAGTGATGGGCCTGGATAGCTGGGATTATGTCAGGCCAGATACAGACGGGCCTAGCAACGTGAGACTCCAGCGCCAGCCCCTTGTCGGTGGAAGGCTTCTAGGCCACCCCTGCACCTGCCACTGGGGCTTTGCAGTCATTTTTCTTTTTCAGTTTTCATTCCTTTTCCCCAAATTAAGGAGACAAAAATTTCAAAGGCCCCTGACTTTACATCCTGGGGGCCTGACTGGAGGGGACGTACTGGGGAAGCTGGCAAGTCCCTTTGGCCAGATGGTGCTTGAGGAGATTAGTCTGTGGGCCTGGTTGCTCCTCCTAAGCCAGGTAAGGAGGGTGGCTGGCCCCAGGTGCTCACCAGCCCCACCTCTACATCCTAGCTGAGGCCATTTCCACAACAGGGCTGAGGGCTGGGTGGAAAGAACCTTCACTTTGGAACCCGAGACCCCGATCCAAACCTTTCCCTCCACACCTACCCATGTCTCGGCTTCGGCAAGATGGATGCCTCCTCTGGGCCTCAGTTTCCCTATCTGTAAAGGGGGAAAAGGAATCCTCACCAAATGGGCTTGCTGAGAGAATTAGGACCTGCAGGTTTTTGAACATCTACTATGGACCATATGTGTGACTATTAAAAATAGCAAAGCCTGGGGGCTCCCAGGTGGCTCAGTTGGCTGTGTCCCACTCTTGATTGTGGCTCAGATCATGATCTTAGGGTCGAGGGATGGAGCCCTGCATCAGGCTCCCCACTCGGCACAGAGTCTGCTTAAAGATTCTCTCCTTCCTTCTCCTTCTGCCCTTCTCTCCTCTCTCTCTCTCCTTCAAATAAATGAACAAATCTTTGGGGAAAAAAAAAAAAAAAAAAAAGCAAAGCCTGCCTTTCCAATCTGTCCTCTCACTGGCTGCTTAGTTCCAGTAACTTCCTTTGCGGTGCCTGGGGCCAGCCCTCCCCTCCCCTCCTAGCCTGTAGCTTAGTGATGGCTTCTTTCTTTTGCAGGCCAGCCTTTTAGGACAGGTACATCCACCGAGGCCCGCCCTGGAGTCGCCCCCTGCCTGGGGTGCTGACCAAGCCGCTCTCCCAGTGTCCGCGGGGCCCCTTCTCCATCCCAGCCTAGCCCAGCCCCACCCTCCATTTACCCCTTGCAGGTCCCAAAGATCAGCCTACTCCCCTGACTGTCCCATCTCTGTCTTCTGCCCAGTGAACCTCACCTCCTCCACGCTGGGCCTGGTGCTGCCTGCCGGGCACATGGAGATACAGGACTTGGCCCAGCTCACCTCAGGGAGCTCAGCATCTCCACCCTGTCCTCCCCATGGAAAGCAAGCCCCAAAGCCCTTTCTTTTACAGGCTGTCCTAGCTAATGGCCAAGGGCCAGGCAGTACCAACTGGGCTCTGAGAAACGAGAAAAGTTTCCACCTTTCCAAGTTGGTCCAGCCTCAAGCCCTGGCCTGTGCATCTAGCTTTCTCCAAAATACCAACAGACTCACCAACTGGGCTCTGCTACCTGTCGCCTGTCCTAAGGCCAGGGCTGATGCCACTCCGCTGGTTTGGCCAAGGGCAAAGGCCTAGAGAGCCCTCATCTCTGTCGTACGAGGCCATCAGGGCTGGTGTTCCCTGTTTGGGGGCACAGGTGGGGCTTTCTATAGATATGGCCCCATCGTGGGCTATGCAGGCAAAGCCTCCAGGCCACCTACTAGTACCTACTGAGCCTCTGCCACACTCTGGGCCTCCGGCTCAAGGCTGCAGGGACTGGCGGAGGCGCCTCCCAGAATAGTCCCTGCCTTCAGAGAGCTTGTGGTGAGGGTGGGAGATGGAACACGGAGGTGAAGAGCTAGGCTCTAACAGGAGGCTAGGAACCGTCACGGACAAGTTCTGTGGACACCCCAAAGAGGGAGAGGACTGAGGTCTATGGGTGGAGAGGTAGTCAGGGGGGCTTCCTGGAAGAGATGGGAAATGGACTACAAGTCCGGGAAAAATACATCCTTCTTTATGTACACCTGCTGCTCCCAACTCCTGAACACGTGCCCGGAAGCACACGTGAATGCTGTACCTGAGCAGTTATCTCGGCACACGGGGCTCAGCCTCAGAGGCCTGGCCATGGTTCTGGATGTCCCCGGGGTCCCGGCCTCTGTGGCTGTGTCTCAGGTCTTGCTCTTCCTGTCCACCTCCCATCAGCACCCTCCCCTCTCTGCCCTCAGGAGCACGCTACCCGGCCAGTGGTTTGCGCGGCCTGGTGGCCTCTGCACACCGCCTGCTCTCCACGTGTCTCTCTCTGCTATCTGGATCCTTCTCTGTGTGTGTTTTCATCCAAAAGCCCCAAGTGAGAGCATCTGTTTGGCGGGACAGACCCTGGGCTCCGGGCCACGCTCTCGAGCCAGGCTACTGACAGCTGCCCTGGGTCAAGGTTCCAAGTCTGGTGTCCCCAGCTGTGGCCAGAGCTGGAGTTGCATGGAGGTGCCGGCCCTCAGCGGGGCAGCAGCGGGGCAGCAGAGTCCTGCTCATGTTGGGGGCGCATCGCACACAGTCAGGGCCATCTCAGCGATGTCGGGCCCTCGGGGCACCCTCACAGTGAGGCAGCCACCAGGACCAAAGGCTGACCCGGGTTGTAGACGTCTGTCTGGATGCCCTGCACCAGGGCCTCGGCAGGCCTCAGATGGCAACTGCCGGGCCCTGCGCTAGGCGTGAGCCCAGGCCTCTGCCTCAAACCGCGAAGCCAGGCACTGGGAGCAGCTCGGCGCTCCCCAAATCTCAAGGCTCTTGGGGCAAAGGCGTTTGTTCTGTTCTGCCCCGCCAAACACTTGTCCCCTTTGATTTTTGCCATTGTTCTTTCCAGGGAAATCTAATTTTAAAACAAAAAAACATGTTTTCTAACCAGCAGGACATACTTGTGTGCCAACAAATATTTGATTTGAAAGCAATTCTTTGCTTAGTTTAAGCTTTGTTTTCTAAGGGACAGGACAAAACATCATACCCAGCTGTCTAGAGTGTCTGTTTGGCCCCCATGCAGCCCTGTGTTCCTTTCGGCTCAGAAATCTGGCCCGAGGTGTCCCACTGAAACCCCATCGTGACGGTCACATAGTTTCCAATCTGGAGGGAGAGGCAGGGCTGGGTGGCAGCAAGATCTTCCCTTTAAAGAAGGAAGAACCAAAATATCCTGGTCTGCAGCATTATCAAGCCCGGATGTGTCTCCACACACAAAGCAGCTTGCAAAATAAAGCCACTTTTGAGTTCTGGCCAAGGGTGATGTCGAAAACAATGGAGCTAATAAGTAACCAGTTGCTGGATGAGGTCACACTGTTTTTGTCTGGGGGTTCCTCTGCCTGGGGAGCAGCTCTTCCGCCCCTGGGGGCGACCCCTTCCTTACCCCTCTCCTCCTTCACTCCAGAGACAAGGTCCCCACAGGCCTGAGCTTCCACGGTCGACCTCAACGTCCCATAGGTGTACTCTGCCCCGTAGGTGGGCCAAACCATCCCCTATACTCACCCCTGCATAAGAAAAAAAAATGCCAGGTCCACCCAGTGGCAAGAGACTCAGAGGTGGACAACGACTGGGCGTCTGGACTCCTCTGTGGTCAGTGCTATAGTAAGAGGGCTGGAGAGAGCCAAGCACAGAGGCACAGAGCAGGGTCCCATGGGGGCTCCAAGTGTGAAATGGACACTTGGCACTCACAGGCTGAGTGTCACACGTGTGTGGAACCTCAGTGGGCTGCACTTGGCTCTCTGGGCAGTGGAGCCAGTATTCACGCCACATGAGGTCGAGATGAGCTAATTATGTGACATCCACGGCAGAGGCTTCGGGTCGCCCGCCGCATGCCCACTCTCCTGACGTTCTTGGTAACACGAGCCTGGTATTTTGCCAGACACAGGGCCGACCAGAATAAGTGCTGTATGGAGTTTCTGGAAATTTCTTTAAAAGGACCTTACCGGCAGCCCCGGTGGCGTAGCAGTTTAGCACCGCCTGCAGCCTGGGGTGTGATCCTGGAGGTCCGGGATCGAGTCCCGTGTCGGGCTCCCTGCGTGGAGCCTGCTTCTCCCTCCGTCTGTGTCTCTGCCTCTCTGTGTGTCTCCATAAATAAATAAATAAATAAATAAATAAATAAATAAATAAAAGGACCTTACCCACTTCTCTGGGTAAAGTGGGTGACAAGACTTTGCCCGCTTCTTTGTCTTCATGCCACATGCTTGGCATGTGGAGAGCATTCCGGGGGCCCCAGGACCCATGTTGAACCACAAAGACTGGGGCGCATCCAGAGGTTGGCGGAACTCGGGTCTTCTGTGGCTTTGTAGAGCCACCTTGCCGGTCATGACCTGCCTCCCCTGGACTTCTTCCCATGAAAGATAAGCGTGTTTCTCTCTGTCGAGGGGTTCTCTGCCCTAGCTGCTGAACCTCATCCTGGGCCCAAGGTCTGGCACGGACTATGTGGGAATGAACCACAGCCGCTCTGAACTGAGCGTTTCTCCCCCAGGGATGGATATGCCCTGCTAGGCCTGCGGTGACACAGTGGGACTTCTTGGTGGTACGGAGAAGGTCACCCACTCCTGTTTCTTTTCTTTTTTTTTTTTTTTTTTAAGATTTTGTTTATTTATTCATGAGAGACAGAGATTGAGGCAGGGACATAGGCAGAGGGAGAAGCAGACTCCAGCAGGGAGCGTGATGTGGGTCTGAATCCCAGGACCCTGGGATCACAACCTGAGCCGAAGGCAGATGCTCAACCCCTGAGCCACCCATGTGCCCAAACACTCCTGTGTCTACACTGACAGGGAGACGAAATGAGGGAAGGAGCCTTAGTAAGGAGCGGTGGGGAGCTAGTGGGCCAGGACCTGCAGCCAGGGCCGTGGCCTGCCCAGTGTTACCTCAAAGAGTCAGGCCAGCTTCGCCCACCCCGCCAGAGCCTCTGATGTTTCAAGGGAAACTGGAAAGCTCATGGTTCTGTAAACCCTGCTAGCTTATTCAGACTTGCTAGCAACCACTATGCGGCTCCTGTGGTGGGACTGACCTGAGGCGTATCTGCTGAGAGCCCGGGCCTCCCTCCGCCCATGTCCCCTGTGTGTGTGTGCGTGTGTGTGTGTGTGTGTGTGTGTGTGGGTGGGTGGGTGTGTGGACTAGAACCCGGCCACCCAGGGCAGACTGCAGGCTAGCTGTCGCTGCCTCTTTGTCCACCTCTCTGGGCCTCGCAGAGCCCTTGGGCTGACCACTCTACCCCTAAGAGGCCCCACACACCCCTGAACCCCTCACTCGCATCCTCCTGTCTCCCACTATTTTCTTCATCCAGATTCACACTCTGACCCCTGTCCTACCACACATAACCAACGAACAGATTATTCCATCTTTTTTTTTTTTTTTAAGATTTTTTATTTATGTATTCATGAGGACACACAGAGAGAGGCAGAGACACAGACAGAAGGAGAAGCGGGCTCCATGCAGGGAGCCCTATGCAGGACTTGATCCCAGGAGCCAGGGATCATGCCCTTAGCCACTCAGGCATTCCCATTCTCTTTTCAAAGTGACGTGTGGCAAAGCACACAAATTGTTCCAGCGTCCATCTCTCCTTCTTGTTTTAGTAAATGACCCTCCAAGTTCAAGCTTAGCAATGACCTCCCAGCTAAAGACCACTGTCCCCAGCTTCTCCTGAAGCAAGGTGTGGCCCTGGGACTGAGTTCTAGCCACTCAGGTGTGATGGGAGCCACTTCTGGGCCATTCCCTCAAAGGAAAAAGGAGTTCCTTGTACTTCCCCTTCCTACTTTCTGCCGGCAGAAATGTGGATGTGAAGGAGCTGGAGCAGCTACCTGGGACCTCAAGATGAAAGCTGTTTCTTAGGATTAGCAGAGCCTGGGTCCCCTGACACCATGGAGCTGCCCTAACGATGCTTCATGCTCATAATCAGCCCATCAGTCAAGGAGCAATAGACTTGGATCTTGTTACTTTGGCATCTTTACAGCAAGCCTGCATTTTATAGCAACACCCAGCCTGTGCTCTAACTAGCACTCATGGTTCAGGGTCATCGTCTTGTGTAGACTTTTTTCATATCAGTTACCTCCAGTCAGGTTCATTCTTTTATCCATTTAGTGATCCCCGAGTATCTTCTGCACTGATTGTTGGGGCAAACGCAGAGAGGTAACCCGCAGGTGCCCACGTTCAAGCAGGAGTTTATGGCTGGCTGTGGGAAGACAGATGACATTAGAAGTCTCAGACCTGTGAAAAAGACTCCAGCCAGGTGGGTGAGCCCACATATTTGCGCGTGCGTGTGTGTGCTTGCATGTGCACACGCTTGTACAAGGAGAGAAAGCAGGCCTGTTCTCTGGGGTTCAGCTCTTGGGGAAAAGGACTCATTTATCCATCAAGAAACCTGCCGAGCACCAAGAGGTACTCAAGACAAAGGGTGAACAAGCCAAGGCCACACCTTGGAGGAGGCCCTGCCAAGTACAGACCTGCTGGTGCTGAGGACCTCCCTGGTGTGAGGACAAGGACGGTGCAGATTCAGTCATGCCCAGAGCTAGGGAGAAGCCCCTGTGCCCCCCTGCAGGACAGCTGTGGCAATTGTCCTTGCACTGAGGATGGGTCTACACTGAGCCATGAATGCTTTTCCCCCCAATCTTTTTGGGTCAAGAGTCAATTTGGGGGCTCTGTTAGAGGCCAGTGCACAAACAAATCATAACCAGTTTTATTCCTCAGAAGTATTCCCGACCTTTCCCATCAGTTGATCGCTGACTGTATATACATCTCACTCATGTTCCCAGTAACTCTATTATGAAGACATCTTATCCCCATTTTACAGATAAGAAAACTTAGACCCTCTCTAAGGCTCAGAGAAGTTGCAGGTGCATGACTCAAGTCTGTGTAATAGAGACCCCAAAGCAGGTGCAATCTTTAATCAGTCAGCAAACACCGATTGAATGAACACCTGCTGTGCGCTGGGGTCGGGGTGGGGCCCTAGGAACAGAGCAGTGAGCCACACCGATGGAGGGCTGTGGGAGCCAGCTCAGCAGAGGTGCCTCATCCGGGCTCCCAGGCTTCAATCTCCTCTCTGCTTTGGCTCAGAGTCGGTTGGTGTGGATCATCAGCCCTATAGACTGTCAGACCCACCATCCAGCTCCCCCACTTTCTACCAGTGGCACCCAGGCCGGCAAGAGGGCATCTTTCCCCACCTCCTTGGGGATGAAAGAACACCTAGGAAGGCATGTTTGCACATTGGCCATATGGCTTTTTGGGTGTGTCTCCCAGGTCCACCGTTACCCCAGGAGGAGAGGACTGAGGGAGCTGTGAGCCTACACAGCCCTCCCTGAGATACAAATGGGGACACTCTTGATCAAGTGGCCCTAAAACTGCTTGGTGTTTGGAACCCAACTCTTCAGAATCTCTTAGGACTCAACAGCTGTTGAAGTTGGGGTTTTCTATCTGGTCTTGTCCTCTGCATCATCCAAAGCAGGAAATCCAGCACCTTGTCCTAGGAATTTTCCACCATTGTCTCCAGGATTTTCTTCTGAGTCACTGATACCCATCCTGCAAGTTTTGATGTGCATAAAAAAAAAAAAAAAAAAAAAAAAGGTCATCGTAGAGTCCATCAAATATGGTAAAACAAGGAAAGAGGGTTGGTGCCATCTTAAGGAGAGACCCAGATATTAGTTCTTGGTTCTCATGCTCCTCCCCAGGGGAGCTAGGAGGCTGTGCCAAGAGACACGGTGGTCTGAGGGGTGACTGGGTTTGGAGGTCGAGTTCAGGAGCCAACTGGCCAGGCAACATTAATTGATCTTCCTGGGCCTCTGTTTCCTTGTCTGTGAAATAGAGCCCGAAACATCCAACTCACCTAGTGAGACCTGGGTGAAAACATGTAGAAAACACCTAAGTGTAAACAACCAAATATGGGAAGCTTCCAACTGGCTAGTGGTCATAAGGGGGAGGCAGGACATCAGACAGAACTGCCCCAAGTCCTGGCTCTCTGCGCCCTGGCAGTCTGTGTCCTTGATCCCTCTGCCCTTAGCAAGAGAGCAGTGGGCTTACCCTGTGGGCTCTGAGGGTAAAATGAGGAAGTGGACCGATGCAAGAGAACCTTCCTTGGGGGGCACCCAGGGTGGCTCGATGGTTTAGTGCCACCTTTAGCCCAGGGCGTGATCCTGGAGTCCCAGGATCGAGTTCTACGTCGGCCTCCCTGCATGGAGCCTGCTTCTCCCTCTGCCTCTGTCTCTGCCTCTGTCTCTCTTTCTCTGTGTCTCTCACAAATAAATAAATAAATAAGATCTTAAAAAAAAAAAAAAGAACCTTCCTTGGTCAGTTGCCATTGATGTGCCTGCTAGCGCAAGGGCCATGCACCTCTTTTGCTGTACCAGGGCCTCCTCCTCGGCTGGGTGAGCAGACACAGCCACCCCGGGCTCCACGGCCCAGTCAGCTCCGGGTGTGGGCATGGACCCCCGCATCTGCCGCCGCCCCCAGCTGAGCCTCCTCGGCTTTTGGCTTCCTGCCATTGTCCCCAGTCCCTTCTTACCTTTCACACGTCCAGCTGCCCAGCTCTGTGAGCTCAAGGACCAAGGTCAGAGGAAGAAGCAAAGACAGAACAGCTTAACTCTCTTAAATCACCACCATCATCTGCTGTGGTGGAGAAGGGCAGAGAAACAAGGATGAGACACTAGGTGTGACCTGGTGACACTGAGTAGGGTGACCGGTGGGGAGGTGGCTGTCTCTGATCCAAGTGGACCTAGGTGCTATCCGGACACCCAGGGCCAGCCCCTTCTCTCCCCGCAGCCTGCCCTGTGGGCTCCACGCAGCAGTGCCTGTGATGACACTGTCACTATTCTTGTAGCCTTTTCTGTGTGGAAGCCAGGGCTGTGTCCGGCCACCTGCTCACCTCTACACCCCCTCCCCCCCGTGCCTCCACCAGCTCACGGCTCTAGGTCCCCTCACACATCTGCCTGCCGCAGCTGGGCCTCTCCCCTGGACCGCAGACGCACATCTCCACCTGTTGGCTGGACATCTGCCCCAGCGCCTCGGGCCCTTCCCTGTGTCAGTGTGTCCAGAGCTCAGCTTCAGGCCCCCCTGCGGATGAGCTGGGTGCTGGGGAGGCTCCTATGAGAAGGGGAGTCCTCCCCCCAGGGAGGGGAGCACCAACGTCCCTGGGGAAGGGGGTGCCGCCCAGGAACAGTTCCCCTCACCGGTGCACACCGAGCTGACGCTGAGGCTCTGTGCTGGTACAGACCCTGAGGCCCGGCAGCAGCGCCCTCCCACTGCCGCATCATGTCCTGGAGGATCCAGCCCCCGACTGGGCCGGGGCAGGGGACCCTGCGGCCCTGGTTGGGCGGCCTGGCCTGTGCCTGCCACCCTGAGAGACCCCGGATTTCGTCTCTCCACCCAACGGGAAAGCAGGGCGATGGGAACCGTGCAATGTCCACACCATGTGTGGAGGTGCCAGGGGGACCGGCCCCCACGGCCTTTAGCCGCGGGCTTGGGGGGCAAAGCGAGGCCGCCTTAAGGAGGCCCTGTGGTCTCCCCAGAGCTCCAGCCAGCCACGGTCCTTAGGCCCCCCCCGCCCTGATCCAACAGCACCCTCCCACCCCAGCAGCACCCCTCTTTAATATTACTTGTTCTTTGTTTAAATATTACAATAGTACTATATTGAGTTGTTAAAAGTCTACAATAGGGACGCCCGGGTGGCTCAGCGGCTAAGCGCCTGCCTTCTGCTCAGGAGGGATCCTGGAGACCCGGGATCGAGTCCTGCATCGGGCTCCCTGCACGGAGCCTGCTTCTCCCTCTGCCCGTGTCTCTGCCCCTCTGTGTGTGTGTGTGTGTGTGTGTGTGTGTGTGTGTGTGTGTGTGTGATTCATAAATAAATAAAACTCTTTAAGAAAAAAAAGCCTACAATAAAGAGACAAATAAGAGGGGTACCTGGGTGGCTCGGTCAGTTAAGCACCTGCCTTGAGCTCAGGTCCTGGGATCGTGCCCCACATCAGGCTCTCTGCTCAGTGGGGAGTCTGCTTCTCCCTCTGCCTCTGCCTCTCCTTCCCCTGCCCATGCTCTCTCCTCTCTCTCTGTCAAATAAATAAATAAAATCTTAAAAATAGAGAAAGAGACAAGTAAGAAATGGAAAGTCATTCCTCAAGCTCCACCCCACCCTCCCCAGAGCCACTTGCTGGTGACAGTTGGATATTTCACCCGGCACCCGTCTACATCTGTGAGAACACAGACAGGATTTAAAAACACACACGAATGGGGACCCCACCACTCCCGTGGTTCTGCATCTTGCTTTTATTTTCACTTAATAAATTGAGAACCCTTCTCAGTGCCAGAACAGAGTCTTGCTCTTGGCTGCATAGTTCCCGGCAAGCCACTACCTCCCTGCCATGGGCCAATCCTGTGGCTCTGCTTTCTTCCTGTGCTGGTACAGACCATGGGGCATCCAGCAGCTTTGGCATTTTGCAAGGATAGGTTCCGAAAAGTGGGATTTCTGGGTCACAAGGAGTGTGAATTTTCAATGTCTGCCCGGTTGCCCTCCCACTGCCTTCAGGAACCACACACCCCGTAGGAGGCACCCGGAACCACGCACCTTTGCCATACAGCATCGCCCCGCCCTTCGGTGGTGCCCCCAACGGGTTTTGTGCACGGCTAAGCATTTACTCAGCTGTTCACAGGCCACATGTATTTCTTCTTCTGTGAATTCTCTCTTCCTCTCCTAAGCCCATTTTTTTTCCTACTGGGCTGTACGTGTCTTACTTATTGGCTCCTGGAATCTCATTTTAAGTTATGATCATAATCTGTTTATTAAACAACGTTAAGAGGCATGTGACATGTACAACAGATTATGATCATAACTTACGATCCTGCACATGCCGTCTCACGGTTATTTTGACATGCATAACCTGTTTGTTTTTATGTAGTCAAATCCATCAGGCTTCTCTTTTACAGCTTCTGGATTTTGCACCTTGCTTGAGAAGCTTATCCCTCCTCCCAGATCATGAAAATATCTTCCTCTCTTTTCATCCTGTGGTTTTACAGCTTTGTCTTTCCCTTTTATAACCCTGATCCCTCTGAAATGGGTTTCACAGTGTGACACTCCCTTTCTTGTGGTCCTGCCTTGGTGTCCACGGATGCTCCAACTGGTCCTGCCTTCCCATCCACTCCTCCCTTCCTTCGTTCACTCCACAAACGTGTTTTGAGCTTTCACTGTGGGCCAAACACTGACAATACAGCAGAGAGGACCACAAGCCTGCCCTCAGAGAGATGACGTCTGGCGGGAGAGACAGACCGCAAAGGAAAAATGCGCAGTTAGGTAATGCAAATTCAGGTCATATGGGAGGGAAATGGGATAAGGGGATGGAGGTTACCACAGGGATGATATTTTAAGTAATGTGGTCAGGAGAGTCTTTTCTCAGAAGACAGCCAAAGCCAGAGATGCTAATGAAGTGAGGGAACAAGCCCTTGGCTGCCTGTTGCAGATTGCTCCAGATGGAGGGAACAGCAAGTGCAAAGCCCTGGAGGGTGGGGGGTGGTATGCTTTGCCAGGTCAAGGAACAGCAAGGTGGCCATGTGGCTGCATATGGGACCTATGAGATAAGTGGTGGCCTAGATCATGGGGTCCTTGGGGGTCCCCCGGAAGGGACAGATTTTTTTCTGCCTGTGCTTGGAAGTCTTTGATGATGGCCTTGGTGCATGGGGAGGAGGTGAGTGGATGGGTGGGTGTGGACATGAGTCATTTTCTCTGCTGGTCTTTTAGTGTGGGGGATGGGACAGGCCCATGTCACATCTTACTCCTTACCCGTCATGAGAATGGTCTTCCCTTGGTCTTCACCACCACCATGGTGTGTGCAATGTGCACCTTGCTCTGGGCCTGGCACATGACAGGCCCTCTATGAGCATCTAAGAGTGACCCATGTTAACTCCAGTCCAAACCCTGTCCTGGTTCCCAGACTTGTGTCTTTCAGGACCCCTGACCTCTGTCCTCCAGGGACCCCCCTGGAGCCTCACACCCAACATGTCCCAATGTGAACTTGGTCCCTCCCTTCTCAGCCTCTAGAGAAGGCAATAAGATTGGATGCTGCTCCCTGTCCGGCCATGGAGGCCATGCAGAGGGACAGCAAGCATGCCATTGCCTGGACCAGGGGGACACTGAGCCACCAAAGGCTCCACCCTGTTCCCTTGACTTGGGAGATTATGACAGTGAGCCAGTCAGATGGGAATGTCACTGATGCCTTCTGTGGTCTCCAAGGCCCTGCAGAGCTGGCTCAGGACAGGAAGGGAGCCCAGAGCCAAACTGAGCAGCCCAGTCCTGCAGCCTGTCACCAATCACTTTAAAGCAGCAGAACGTGGGCACAGAAAGACCTCAGAGGGCACCCCCAGCAGGAAGGAAGGGGGGCTGGCCCAGGGAAGAGAGCAGGAGGGCTCAGAAAAGTGGGGAAACAAGAGGTGACCCCAGAGGATCACAACGACCTCCTGCTTATCCAAGGGCACACAGCTTCCATGGTCAGGGAAGGTCCTGCCCTTACCAGTGATGTGCATGTGTGCACACAGCACAGACATAAACACACACGCACCCCAGACATGTAACCCCATACTTGGGGACACACATATACGACAGACCATGGATACACACACATACACACACATCACAGACTAGACACACAAACCCCAGAAATAAACACACACACACCACAAACATCACAACACATACCCCACAGATACACACGTACATATCACACACACGTACACTACATAGACCCTGCATACACACACAATACACATATCGCAAACACATACATACCATACCTAGCACAGAGACAAACACACCTGCCATCACACACAGATACACACACACGTACTGACACACAGACCGCACAGCACACCCCCAGCCCCCACTCCCCAACTCTGGTCTTGCCTCACTGGCTTCTCTAGGTCAGGGGCTCACAGAGGGGCCGGCTGCCCCCTGGCAGGTGGGCTCGGGTCTGGAGGTTAGGGGCTACACTGCCTAAGCAGCTGGGGTACCTTGCCTGGTGACAGCTGCTCAGGATCTGGGGGCTGAGGGAGAGGGAGCACTTGGGTCCCTCCTGGCTGAGCTGGTGAGCGGCCAGCTAGAGGGTCTTTGAAGGGGAGCACCAGATCACACTCTCCCTGCCACAGGAATGCCATGTGGCCTGACCCCCCATGACTATGCTTTCATGCGTTTTTCAGCTGCGGTTCTCCTTTGGGATCTAGGAGGGGGCGGAGTGGGGTCACACATCAGATGAGAGCAGGGGAGGGAGGGAGGCAGGGGAACTGAGGAGGGCGGGGCGGGCACACTATTGAGTGGCAGCCCCACAGCAGGTGGACTGAGCAAGTCTTCCCTTAGGCTTGTCCTCAAGCTGCCCCACCAGAGAACTGTCGTTCCTCGGCCTTACAGGCGATAAACTGAGGCCCATGGTGGAGGGAGACTGCACGGCTGGCCCACCCCCCTGGGCTCCACCTGGGGCCCTCCCTGCCCCGCGGGATCCCTCCTGACTGCAGGCTGAGGAGCCCACCCTATGTCCTGTGTCAGCCCAGCCCCCAGCCTCTGCCCCAGGCCAGCTCCAAGGAAGGGCAAGGAAGGCTCGAGTTCCGAGTTCCGGGGCCTGAATGCTGACATTCCAGCCAGGCCTCGGCCCAACCCTCGGGGCCCCTTTTCATTTCTTTTTTTTTTTTTTTTTTTTTATTTCATATATTTATTCATGGGGGGGGGGGGGCAGAGACACAGGCAGAGGGAGAAGCAGGCTCCATGCAGAGAGCCCAACGTGGGACTTGATCCCGGGACTCCAGAATCATGCCCTGGGCCAAAGGTGGCGCTAAACCGCTGAGCTGCCCGGGCTGCCCCCCCTTTTCATTTCTTTATTAAGCCTCCCAAACTCATCTTTATCAGTCTTCGGGCCAGGGAGGGAAGGGCAGAACCAGCAGCAGAGGCGAACCCGTCAGGCCCTTCCTGGGGAACCGGAGCTGGGAGCTCAGATGGCGCAGGGCTGGGCAGGCACACGGAGCCTGGCAGGTGCTGAGAGCGTGGTGGGGAGGAAGCATGGGCACTTTGGCTCCCAGGGCCAAGCCTCCTCTGTCAGGTCATGCTTCCCACGGAGGGTCAGGAGGGCCTTGACCCTGTGCCGGTGTCCATCTTCCCCCACCAGGAGGGCTGAACGGAGGCAGGAGCCACCCAGGAGGGAGGTGGGTGACGGGGCCTCCAGGGCCAGACCATGCACGCTCTGGCCAACCAGACAAGGGTGAGGTGGGTGGAGAGGGAAGGAGGGCGGAGCAGGAAGGGCCCCAGCCCTGGGGATCAGATCAGGATTGCAGAAATTACACAAGCAGACATCTGGAAGTGTTGGCTGTCGTCGGGCTCTTGGCCCCCTAGGGGTCCTCTCCCATGGTGACATCCCTTCATCCCTGAATGTGGACACACTCCCACTTAGGTCTCTAGGACTCACTATTTGGGCAGAAAAGGATATGGGTGCCCCGGCCTAACATCTGAACTCAGAACCATTCAGTCATCACTCCAGACACCTGACCACGGTGGCACGGGGCTGAGACCGGCTCCCCTCCTCACACATCAGCATCGGCTCAGCCTCAGAAGTTCCCAGATACCCAGCCTCGAACACATCCTGTCCACCAGGGGCCTCGGTCTGGCTGCCTCTCATCCATCTGGCCCTGCCCCAGGGGGGCCCGCCGTAACCCCCTTCCCTTCGTTCCACAGCACCCCTTCCCCACACTGTACACAGGCTGTCATATTTTGTGGCACACACAATGAACTAAAAGCATTAGCCAGTTAGCTGGTTGCTTAAACAGTTATTTAGCTCCTGGTTTATGTCCATTCCCCCGACTTTCCTGTAAGGACCCAGAGGTCAGGGGCCTTGCCTGTCCTATCCAGCTCTTCTGTCTTTGCTCAGCACAAGGTGGCCTGATGTCCCTGTTGAATGACTGCATGCCCACACCTACTGGACACACACACTGACCATGCCAGGTACAGGGCAGCTTGGGTGAATAGAATGGGGTTCACACCCCTGAGGAGCTCCCAGTACAGCACCCCACCCCCATTGCTAGCCTGTCCCTGTCCCCGAACCTCGGCCCTGACAAACACCCTGGGTGGAGGAGGGAAGACCTTGGAGGAGGAGGATCATGACTGGAGTCAACATGGATGGATTACCCCCACTCGTGCAGGGGGTTAGTATCAGGACCTCCAGCCTTCATCCCCTGGGTGGAAGAGTGGGCGGAGGATCCTGGAGCCCCCCTACTTCTGGAGAAGGCCTTGAGGACTGCTGGAGCTGAGTGTTACCAGTATCCAAATCACCAAACCACACAGCTTTGGGGCAATTCCAGGTGGTGTATTCCCAACGCTTTGGCAGCTTTAGCTTAGTGTGTTCATGGAGGAGGAGGCACCTGACTCCAATGTCTTGCGGATTGCAAAGAAGTCAAAGGGGCTGCAAGCACATGAAGACAGGAACTCAGTCAGTGAGGAGGGTGCTTCAACTGCAAAGAGCAGAAAACCCAACCCAAAATGGCACTGAAGAAAATTTCACGTGACAAGAAGGGCAGCACCAAGCATGATTAATTTCCTGATTCTGTGACATCATCATGGGTTAGGTTCTTTCCATGTTCTTCCTCAGTATGTTAGCTTTGTCTTCAGACTAGCCTCTCTCATGGTCCTAAGACGGCTGCCAAGGTTCCGGGCATCACACACAGATAGCACAGCACTGAGGAGACAGGAGCCACCTCTTCCTATGTGTGGATTCTAGGCAGTGGGAAACCTTTCCCCAAAGCTCCTCTCCAGCTCATTTCCCCTCACATCCTGTTGGCCAGAATTGTGCCACTTACCTGCCTTTAAACCAATCACTGACAAGGAACATGGAATTAACCATGTTTGGGTTAAAATAGTTAGAATTTATCCTTGAACCAGGGATGGAAGGAGCATGAACACCAGCAAATGCAAGTCTTACCAGTGAGACACAGGTATTGGGGGACGGGACCCATCTCCAGGACAGAAAGCACAGTGAAGGGCCTTCAGAACCATAGTGTCCCAGGGCCTGCGGGCCCCAACAACACTGGGTCCAAGGAAGACTGGAAATCCAGTTCTTGTGTGGCTCCACCCTTGAGTTACAGAGCAACACAACCTGTGACAACATGGGGCTACTGCAGGGGTCAGGGCTACAGAAAGAAAGCCAAAAGAACTTGCGGGTCCGGGGTCAGACAAATGGGACACCTCATCCTCTGGGCTGACACTATCTGACATAGGGTGCAGGGCCCCTTCCCCTGTTTGGGCTCCATAGTCATTTGTCAAAGACGCACCCACAGGGAGGAATAAAAATTGGCTGGAGGGGTTGGTTCTGGCTCAAGCCAGAGGCTCCGCCTCTCTAAAAGGGCCCAGCCTCAGCAGCTGTGGGCTTCTCTGATGCTCCCAGACAAGAGCTTTTCTGGATAGTCAGTGAGGGAAAAGCCCCACCTCTGGGATGGCATCCATGTCCTGCCAAGGAATCATCTAGGTGTTTTACAGGCCAACAGCTTCCCTGAGACTCCCGAGGCCCTCATCCCTGCCATGAGGCATGGCTGCATGGGAAGACGCAGGAATGGGTCCTCTTCCCCCACCAAGGTCATATCTCCCCACATCATTAGCCACTGTTGATGGAAAGTCAAATGACCCTTGAGCGGGAGGTGGTGTGTGGAGGAATTTATATGCTTTTAGAGCCAGTTTTCCCCATCTTGTTGTCTGTTCCTAGCTCAGGGCTGGGTTTTTTTTTTTTTTTTTTTTTGATGCCTGGCTGCAGTATCATTTAATTTTTAAGAGGAGCCCAGGAAGGCAGTAGAACAGCCCCCTAGACAGGCAATGAATGTTGCAAACTTCCAGGATTTCAGGACCAACTCGGGCAGAGGAATTGAGGAAAGCTAGAAGCCAACATTTGTTTTAATTGTCAAATTTGTTTTTTTGTCTATGAGCTCATTTGATTCACTTCACAGCCCTGTAAGAGAGTTGACCTAGGGATTTTTTTTTTTTTAAAGATTTCATTTATTGGGATGCCTGGGTGGCTCAGTGGTTGAGCGTCTGCCAAATGAAAAGATTTCATTTATTCACAGGAGACACAGAGAGAGGCAGAGACATAGGCAGAGGGAGAAGCAGGCTCCCTGCAGGGAGCCCGATGTGGGACTCCAACCCAGGTCTCCAGGATCACGAACTGAGCCAAAGGCAGATGCTTAACCACTGAGCTACCCAGGGGCCCCAACCCAGGGATTTTAAGCCCACCTGACAGATGACAAAGCTGAGTGAGTTGCCCAAGGTTCCTCTTTGGGTGAGTGACAGAACAGATCAGAATCCCCTAAGCCCTGGGCTGTACGACAGCACCAGTCACAGTGCTTCTGTGGGTGAGCAGGCCCTGCACTGGGAGGGGCCTGAGCTTGTCCCCTCTGCTCAGGGTCCCCAAATAAATGCCCCACCGTAATGAGACTCTGTCTCAAGACACCAGGCTGTCCTCTCCATCGGCTGAAGGTGGCTGATGGGCTGTTGGTTATGGTGCAACACTGACTTTTGCTTCCAATGCCATATTTGAAATGTGAGATTGTGGCTGATTTTTTGCAATCTGTGTAGAGGAGTAGCAGAAATGGGAAAGCCACTTGTGCCCAGCAGAGGTGCCCAGACCCTCTCTTGTCAAAAGTGAGGCAGGACGAGGCCAGATTGGTCGGCTACATCAACAAAAAAGCACAAAGTCTACACCCAGCACCCACAAGACACCCAGCCCGCCCATGTGGCACACGTTGGGTAGCCGAGACCACTGACAGACATGCACTCCCCTCAGCCAGGTAAGCCGAGCCAGTTCCAGGTATTCTTGGTGTCTGATTCTAACAGCTAGCTCCATCCTTACTGGGCCTGAGCCACCAACTTCACTCCCAGCCTCGGTGTCTGCCACCAGCCCACCTGTCTGGACCAATGAGAAGGGCCAGTCCTTGGCTCCTTTCTTGTTCAGGAGCCCCTGCCTTCCCCATTGGGTCCATGGAGGCCAAGAAGCAACACTAAAGCTTTATCCCCCTTCTTTAAGCCCTTGACTCTGGGCAAACGCTCCCCATTCCAAAGAGACAAGCTCCACTTCTAGTTCCATCTTGGAACTAGAAATTGAGCCTTCAATTGGCTGTGGTAGTGCCAGCTGCTGGGAGTCTCCCTGCCCCAGCTCCCTTCTTCCTGAAGGCATCAGGCAACCCCCCAAGGTGCTCAGCAAACAGGGGGTGTGGCTTGTAAGCACGGAGACCCCCTGACACCTGCCAGGAAGAGTTATATAGGATATAGCAGTCATAGCACGGGCCTTCCTGGGAAGGACTGATGCGCAGTGTGGTAGCCTGCCTCTCCCTCCCTCTCCCTCCCCCTCCCTCTCCCTCTCCTTCCCTCTCCCTCCCCCTCCCTCTTCCTCCCTCCTGGTTTCAGCAAAAGTTCACTCAGCTGTTCTGGGCTTGGGCTGGGCTGCCAGGGGAGATCTGCTTGAGGGCCTCATCTCTCTCAGTGACAACTTCCCACCCCATCCTGAGCCTCCTCTGATGACCACCACCCTCTCTTCCAGACCACACAGGGCCAGCTCAGGACTTTAACTCCCATCCATAGGCAGAGGAGCCCCGGATATGTATCTCCAGGTAAGGTGCCTCTCTTCATCTTCAGACACCCCCCCCTTGACGGTCCCATGTTGGTGTCCACCGGAAGTCTCCCCTGGCTTGGGCCGCAAAATTATGACGACAGTCACCTCCTCAATCAGTTTCTCCACCTGTGTCTCCATCTAGGCATCATCCCTGACGGCTCCCCAACTCCCACCCTCATCACTACATCCTGTCCCTTCCCCACTGCGGCCCTCACCCCTGGTTGGTGGCCCTCACCCCTGGTTGGCGGGTGGTGTGGGGAGGGGAGTGTTACTCCAGCAGCCTCCTTGCTGGCCTCCTGCCTCGGCCTTTCCCTCTTCCCAGCCTGCTTTTCCCCAGGAGGAAAGATCATTCTCGATGGAAAGCTTGCCATGTTGAAACAGTTTGCTTTGTCTCCAAGACAAAGTCCAGACCCTCGCAGACAGGAGGCTCCTCTTCCTGGGGAAGAAGCTGTCCTGTTTCCTCAGCTTCCTGGTTCATGGTTGCTGGTTCCCCCTCTGCCCTTGTACTTCACCTTTACTGCACCGACCTGCTCATACCTGTAATCTCCCACGCGGTGCTCTTTCCACCTCCCACCTCGGCTCTGCGGTTCCCTCTGGCTCCCCTCCCTGCTCCCCTCTGCCCTTTAATTCAGCCAAAGCCACTCCTCCTGCAGGAAGCATTCCCAGACTACCCTCCCCCATTCTTTCTGCCCAGCCGGGTTTCAGGGACCCTGATGTGTGCTCACCTCTCCCCTCCCACCCATCCTATCTTGCTCTCTGTGTCTGTTCCCAGGCCTGTCCACAGGAGCCATTGGATCCGTTGTCATATTGCCAAGTATCTGGCTGAGTGCCTCGCTCTGCATGCAGATTTGTCCAACGGAGCAGCCCTGAAACAGAGCCAACAGAAACCCTGGGGAGATAATGAAAAGGCCCACTCAGGAAGTAGGGTGCAGCAACAAGCCCTGGCATAGGCGGTCAGAACCCCAATTCTACCTCTGGCTCACCATGGGGCAAACCCCACAGTGTCTCTGAACCTCCATTTCCCTATTTGCCATCTAAGGAAAAGGACGAGCAAGACTTTCTGCCCCCTGTCCCCGTCTCCAGGTGAGGTTATGATGACATGAAATGGCAGGCCTGGAATCACAGGCCTGTTAACATTCCCAAGCATTCCAAACAGGATGTATCCACAAGACACAGAGCAGGGTGTATGTGCCACTGGAAACCACAAACCAGGCGGAAATGAGGTGAGCAACTCCAAACCTCCATCTTCCCCTGCATGACAGGTATAACCTCCCTCAGTGTCATGGGGGGGGGGGGGGGGGAGCACTGTTCTCTTAGCCAAAGCAAAGAACATGTTCTCTACTGCATAAGCACCCTCCCCCAAAACCTATTGCTCATCTCTGGTCTTCTCTCCTCCCCCCCATCCCCGTCCTTTACTCTTGTATCCCAAGAGAACCCCTATGCCTCCTCCTCATTTTGGACCCAATCTCTCCTTTCACTTGGCAACCTTCCCTGATCCCTGTTCAAGCTAAGCTTGAGCTCTGCCCTCCTGCTCCACTGGGTCCCTGCACTGAATAGCCACATCCTCCCCCAAGGTCAAAGTACGAGGCAGCTATGGAGAGCAACCTCAGTCCATCCACACAGCTCAGGAAACTGCCCGCCGCCTCCACCCCCAACTCACACGCACACGCATGCACGTGCACACACATGATTTTGGAGACTCGCCTTTTCTTCTAAACACAATCCCTCTAGATTGGAGTCTCCATCTGCTGCAGCCTGAGTCAGCCGGCACCCCCACTGTGCTCTGCAAACCCCATCCAGACCCCTAGGAACTGAGAGCAAGTCAGGAGTCCCAGGAGCTGGCTTTGAGTCTCTAGCACTTTCTTATCCAACTGGGACTCTCCTCCCACCGGCAAAGCTTCCCATCCTGTGTCCCACTGCCTGAGATAGCCTCCCGGCTGAAAAGTGAACCCACACTAGTGTGTGAATGACTGTCCAGATCATGAATACTTGCGATGCTACTAGATTTGGAGAGAAAAATGCCTTAGCCCAACGGAATGAGCAAAATGGGTGATGTGGCTGCTGGCTGAGACACTGGGGCAGAAGGAGGGGCCCAGGCCGGTGCTCCCACCGGCCCCCACATTCCGTGTCTGCCCAGAGACAGCCCCTGGCCCGGGCACTGGCCTTGCCCTCCTGGTCTCCCCCACTCTGGCCCACCCAGGCCCGTGGTCTGGGCACACCAACCAGGCCTCCTGAATGGTAAATGCTGCCAGGGCCCTGGCTGGAGAAGAGGTTGCCAAGGCTGGAGCCCAAGGGAACCCCATGAGCTTAGAATTTAGAACTTGAACTTTCCAAGGTCTGAGTCCATTTAGACTCCAAAAAACACAACTTCCGTTCCTTCTACATAAACAGGGAGTAGTGGGGTGGGGAGACAGCATAAAACATCTCATAAAAAGGCTCCCAGTCCTGCCGGACATCAAAGGGCTCTTAGGAGCCGCCTGCAGATGAGTTCAGGGTAAAGGAATCATCAGCATATGGATTAAATTCCCCATTCATTATGCATCCGCCAGAGCTCAGGAGAAAACCTCACACAGCAGGGCCCCAGTTCAGCAAGCTGGAAAATGCTCTGAGTCACGGAGGGACCCCAAAGGCAATCAGACACTCTCCACCATCTCGAATCTTCTTTCCGCTGTGGAAAAACCTGCACTGGAGGAAACCCACAGTGCTCATTCAGACTGTTGGCCCCAAAACCCAGCCCCCTCCCACTGCCGTCCCCTCAGATCCCTGCAGCAGCAACGGGGCTTCCCTGAGGGCCCCTCCACCGTACCCCCTGCAGGCAGGATGAGCTTCATCCCGGCACTCCTCCTGGGCTAGGCCTGTCCTGCCCCAGGCCCTTCCTCCCGGGGCAGGGCTCCCCACTGGGGAAGGACCCGTTGAGCCCCCCTCGCTGAGTCCCAGGACCCACTGTAGGACAGGACAGATAGCTCCAGTGCAAGCTGTCCATCACCCTACTGTGTCTGAGGTCCTCAGAACAGGGGTTCAAGAAGCAGCAACAACAAGGTAGCCACACCCAAGGCCCTCCTCAGGAACAAAGAACTCCCTCCCCAGTCTCTGGGATGGCTCCGTAATCAGCTCTCCCTGTTCCAGTCCTCCTGCTGGGAGAGAGCCCCTCACCCCAGGGCGTACCCCTTTCCTCAGGGCCACCTGTCAACCACTGACTGGTGACGCAGGATACAAGCGCTGGTCCGCAGCTCCCTCCAGGGTGGGCGGAGGCCTTGGTGGAGACTGCCTGGCAGCTGGACCCCTCCCTCGGCCCACTCTGTGTCTTCCCTTCCCTTCCATAGGTGTGTGTCCCCGGAGCACCCCTGATGAGCTCCCCGCAGGCAAATCTCTGTCGCAGTCTGCTTCCCGGGAACCCCCACCTGCAACAAAGGCCAAACAGCAAACTGCAAAAGAACCACTTTATTAAAAACTGGCCTCTTGGGGCAGCTGGGTGGCTCAGTGGGTTAAGTGTCCACCTTTGGCTCAGGTCGTGATCCCAGGGTCGTGTAGGACCAAGCCCCCGTGTCTGGCTCCCTGCTTAGTGGGGAGCCTGCTTCTCCCTCTCCTTCTGCTGCTCCCCCTGCTTGTGCTCTCTCACTCTTTCTCTAGCAAATAAATAAATGAAATCTTTAAAACAAAACCAAACAAAACCTGGCCTCTTGTTCAATGTCTCCATGCAGAGCTCCATGCAGAAAAAATTTTGGCCCTCCAGAGGCGGAGGTAGGGAGCCTCCCTAACCATGCATCTAGAGCTTGCTCACCACTCACAACCCAATCCACACCCTTAGTCAGCAGGCAGAGGAAATAAAACAGTCTGGGATAAGCCAGGGCCCTCTTCCTGGGTGGAGAGACATAGAAGACCGCAGAAGGAGCACAGGATCCGGCCCTGTGTGGGTTTTGC
Organism: Vulpes vulpes; assembly: GCF_048418805.1. NCBI lineage: Eukaryota > Metazoa > Chordata > Mammalia > Carnivora > Canidae > Vulpes > Vulpes vulpes. The sequence continues at coordinate 9,594,705 of NC_132784.1, read as the reverse complement.
CATCCGACTGGAAGAGTAACTGCTGTGCCCCTGAAGTAAGCATGGAAGCAAGCAGAGAGGCCTGCGTGGAAGCAGAGGGCCTGCGTCTCCCCACCCCCCAAACCCTGATTTGAGGCTGAGCCCAGGGGTCACTAAGATTAAGTTCTTTTTTTTTTTTTAAGATTTTATTTATTCATTCATGAGAAACAGAGAGAGAGAGAGAGAGAGAGAGAGAGACGCAGAGACAGAAGTGGAGGAAGAAGCAGGCTCCATGTAAGGAGCCTGATGTGGGACTCGATCCTGGGTCCCCAGGATCACACCCTGGAGCTGAAGGCAGCGTTAAACCGCTCAGCCACCCAGGTTGCCCCCGAAATTAAGTTCTGATCACAACTTCAGAGATGGTTATCAAGGGACAGTCCCTTTATCCTCAGAGCCTCTGTTTTTCCTTTGCAAGGTGGCACCGGTAGTGCCCTCCTGTTTCCCTCATGGAGTTGGCATGGGGCTGCATCGAGAGAAGGTAGTGGCAGAGCTTGGTGGGTCCCCAGGAGATACACAAAGCAGAAGGCTTAGTGGCCAAGTAGCCAACTCTTACGGTGACGTCAATCTTGTCTTCCCCCATGAGCTGGTCTGGCTTTCCTCCCTGGATTTTTTCACCTCTCTGGAGGACTGGAACCAGGTGCCACACATCTGGCTTTCCCTCCAGCCAGCAGAGCCAGCCAGGTGTTGGCCAAAGCTGGCCCAACGAATGAATTCAGGCTTGCAAGAAGGGAGCAGCCTTCCATTTTCTCCCAAAGGCCCAATGGCACACGGAGAGGAGGGTCGGCGTGACACGGAGTCCAGCCCAGCTGTTAGATGTTGCACGGCCTGCCTTCTGTAATCATGCCTTCCTTTCATCCTCACACCCACATCTTGCAAGCTGGTTTTCTGTGCCAGTTGTGTGTGGTTGGGCTGAGATCGAGAAGCTAAAAGAAAAGGGAGCTACAGTGGCTGCACATAGGGGCTCTGTGTACCTCACCTCACTGCTGGTTCCCAACACCTGGGGCACCACCCCACAATAAGCAGACAGTGCCCTGCACCAAGGCCCCTAGCTGAGGCCATGGGGACTCAAATCCAGCCGGCAGTCCATGCACCAAGCCCTGTGCCCACACAGATTATTTTTTCTCATTTATAGAAAGATGATCTATAGGTCAGAAGTGCCCAGATATTTCACCCCTCTGAGGGATGGCGCCACTTTACAGAGGGAGAAACTGAGGCTCAGAGAGGTTAAGTCACTTGCTCAAGGTCACGGTGCAGCTCGGTGATAGCCCTAGGACACGACTTCAGGTCTATCTGACCCAACCCCTTCCAGAGTGTGGGTGGCACAGACAGGCTGTTATCAGACCACAGCGGGGCTTCATAAAGTGGTCTGGAAAGAGGCTTTCTCCACACGCTGCTTTAGGCCTGACCCCGCCTTATAATCAGGACAAGCAGATAATCCCTTGCATCATGTGTTAGTTAGAGTCCTTTTGATTTCAAGTAACAGTAAACAAACTAGCAAAAGGAAAAAAAAATCATGGGAAGGGCGTCGAGAGGCCCAGTAGAATTTGAGGAAAGAATGGAAGATTCCGACAGGAAGACCAGAAGGACAGCTCCGAAGACCCCAGAAGAGGACGGCTGTCACAGTAGCTTGATTGGTGTCCAGGCCCTCGGTGAAATTTCCGAATTCTCGAGACAGAGAGAGCATGACTGGGCAGCTTTCTTCAGACATTTCCTAGAGGCAGGATCTGTCTGCCAGTCGTGACCGCGGGCCGCCGTGGGTCGTGGCGGATCGGTAGCGGTGCGTACGGCCCTTCCACCCAGCACGAGGGGCTCACACACACACACACACACACACACACTCCAGGGCTGAGTGCTGGCAGCTCACAGCCTGTCACCCTAAACCCCCATCCCCACAGTTGACACCACTCAGGCCCCAGGGAGATACCTCCCTGCATCTCATCTCATGTCCTCCCGACGAATGGTATCTGAACTTGTGAAGGTTTGTTTCAACTCATGCCAGAGACCCACTGCTTCCAAAAGTGAGGAAGGTCTGAGCCATGGAAACTCCTACCTAAAGGAAAATAAAATCATTTAACTCAACATGAATGCAATGTATTTTATTTTTATTTTATTTTTTTCAAGATTTTATTTATTAATTCATGAGAGACCTGGGGATCATAACCTGAGCCAAAGGCAGATGCTCAACCACTGAGCCACTCTGTTGCCCCAAATGCAATATATTTTAATGACAAAATATTGTTCCTTAATATTATTGAGCATCCATTTTCTTTCTTCTCTTCCTGTTTCCTTTTTTTAAGTTTTTATTTTTAATTCCAGTTAGTTAACATCCAGTGAAATATCAGTTTCAGGCGTACACTACTCTCCTATTGCAAATCATGATTCCAAAGGTCCGTGATAATCAGCAGATTTTTCACAATAGCAGAATTGATATTTCGCATAAGTTACTGAGAACTATTTTGCCATATTAAACAATTTGTGTTGCTCTTCAGTTTTTATGTGTGTCTATATTCAAAATTACATGATGAAGTATAACACCAATTCTTTATATTGACAACTAGATAATCATAGAATGCCAGAATTATAGGTAATTTTCATTTTATAAAAACATTGAATGTGATTTACTTGAATTTTCCAAAAAGTAAATGAAATTAAAAATGTTATCTTTACTTAAATAATTTTGATTGATGGGGGATCCCCGGGTGGCTCAGCAGTTTAGCGCTTGCCTTTGGCCCAGGGCAGGATCCTGGAGTCCCGTGATCGAGTCCCATGTCGGGCTCCCTGCATGGAGCCTGCTTCTCCCTTTGACTGTGTCTCTGCCTCTCTCTCTCTCTCTCTCTCTCTCTCTCCCCCTCTAGGTCTATCATAAATAAATAAATAAATAAATAAATAAATAAATAAATAAATCTTTAAAAAAATAATAATAATTTTGATTGATGAATTTAATAGTCATTGTATTTTGTCCTTCAATTCTGATAGATAATTTTGAGTAGTTTAGAGAAGGAAAGGCTTTTCTGAAAATACATAAATTTAATTTTTTTTAAAGATTTTATTTATTTATTCATGAGAGACACAGAGAGAAAGGCAGAGATATAGGCAGAGGAAGAAGCAGGCTCCCTGCAGGGACCCTGTTGTGAGACTTGATCCCAGGACTCCAGGATCATGACCTGAGCCAAAGGCAGACAGATGCTCAACCACTGGGCCACTCAGGTGCCTCCCCCAAATTTTATTTTTATGTTCAGCAAAATTTAGAATTTTAATAAAAACATATTCAAATTTTATAACTTTAAATATAACTTTAAATATAACTTTAAATAACATTTTGTTTATTGTTTATTGTTTAGAATTTTAATAAAAACATATTCAAATTTTATAACTTTAAATATAACTTTAAATATAACTTTAAATAACATTTTGTTTTTGATCCATAAGGTCAAGACTGGCAAACTTTTTCTTAAAGGCCAGATAATAAATATTTTAGACTTACAAGCAATAGGGTCTGTCACGACTCTGCTGTTGCAACATAAAAGTAGCTATAAGTAAATTGTAAATAAATATATGTGGCATGTTCCAACAAAACTGTATTTACAAAAATTACTTGTTTGTATGTTGTTTCACGTGTAAGAAATTTTTTGTTATATGATTAACAAAACATGTTCTTTGGTCAGCGATGAGCAAAGATAGATTGTCAAATATGACTATATTGTCCAGTGAATATTAATAATCAAAGAAGATAATTCTGATGAAGTCATGGGCAAATTGCAGAAGTTAAGGATCGAAATGTGAAGCTAATCCTCTTAATTACTGTGACAAAATGTATTTTGCATTTTCCCTTTCCAGAAGTATTTTCCCTTTTTATTTTTTATTTATTTATTTTTTTAAATTTTTATTTATTTATGATAGTCACACAGAGAGAGAGAGAGAGAGAGGCAGAGACATAGGCAGAGGGAGAAGCAGGCTCCATGCACCGGGAGCCCGACGTGGGATTCGATCCTGGGTCTCCAGGATCGCGCCCTGGGCCAAAGGCAGGCGCTAAACCACTGCGCCATCCAGGGATCCCGTATTTTCCCTTTTTAAAAAAATAAAAAGAATACACAGATACCATTTAAAGAATATTAATAATAATAAAATAAAAAATAAATGAAAATAAAAGCATTAATTTATTACTTTTTTTCCTCTTTTCCATTCCTCCAGGTCAGTTAGATGCTGATAAAACCCCAGAAGCTTCCATCTTGTTGGAAGTTTCTCCTGAGGGCAGATCTTGTTAGGAAGAGCAGGATTCTCTGGCCCCTTTCAAGATGGTTTCTTTTCCCCTCTGCTTGTTGGAAGCATGAGGGGATTTTTCTCTGATATTCACGGTGAGGGCTTGGTGGAGCTCTTGAAGGGAAAAGTCACCACCCCTGGGGTGCCTGGGTGGCTTAGCTGGTTGAACACCTGACTCTTAATTTCAGATGGGATCCTGATCTCAGGGTCAAGAGATGGAGTCCCACGAGGGCTCCTCGCTCAGCAGAGTCTGCCTGAGGGTCTCTCTACCCCTTCCCTCGCTCACACACCATCTCTCTCTCAAATAAAGGAATTACATTTTTAAAAAAGAAAAAAAGTCACTACCCCCACGACAGAGTCTTCCTAGAGTTTTTAACTCCATGCTGAGAGTTTTTAACTTCCAGAAGTTCTCCAGTTACAGTTCAGATTGCCCTACCCTGCTTCTGGTTCCCACAGAGATTTCAGCTCACAGGTTTCTATTCAAGTGATTTGCAATTCTCTGTGTCTGCCTGTCAGTCACTCCAGTTCTGAGGCTAGCAGTTTGCCCTGGGACCTCATTTCTCTGCCAAATTTAAGAAGAGTTGTTGATTTTTCAGTTAGTTCAGCTTTTTACTGTACTGCTAGGATAAAGTGGGACTTCAAAGTTCCTTAAATGCCTTGCCAGAAACCATGTTTCTGATTCTTTTCTCCTTTTTTTAAATTATATATTAATTTTATTTTATTTTATTATTTGTTTGAGGGACAGAGAGAAAGAGAAGGAGAGAATCTGGAGCAGGCTCCACGCCCAGCACGGAGCCTGCCTCAGAGCTTGATCTCATGACCCTGAAATCATGACCTGAGCCAAAATAGTCAGATGCTTAACCAACTGAGCCACCCAGGTGCCCCATTTTATTTTTTATTTTTAAAAAATCTTTACTAGCATAATTATAATAAAAGAAAATGTTATTGTCTATTAAAATAAAATTAAAATGTCTATGCTTCTTTTCTGGCCATTATTATTCATTTCTTTTGATGAATATTTTGTGAAAATAATCTTATTGCATAGAAGAAGGGGATTTGAAAATGATCCACTCTGGTGGTGTCCTGGAGCCAGCTTGCCCTGACTCATAGGAATCAATCATGAAATTTCTTTCCAAGTCTGAGTTCAGTGATGTCGTGTTGACAGCCCAAAAATCAGCCACAGTGGTTGTGTTTACACCATGGAAATCTGCAAACATGACAAATGAGGGCTCCCCCATCCCCTGCCTGAGAGGTTTGTTGTTAAATATTTACCAGTACACTTCTGACTCTGAGTGTCAAATATGCTAAGTATACCCCTGATCCTCAGGACCTGCGTAGGGCCAGTGTTGTCTATACCTCTTTTACGTAGTGATGGAATGTTGAAGGCCATGCTCAATTTTTTGGTTTGGTGGAGCAGATAATACCCAACTAATAGGAAGAAACTCAAGTTAAAATAACCATCTGACATCCTCTGGTTGGGTATACCCCAAGCCAAGATCTACTTGTGGAAAAAAAAAAAAAAAAGAATAGTTGTTTGCTGAACAAATCATAGCTTTGCTTCCAAATCTTTGGATTTCTGCTGACTCTCCAATCAATGACCTACTACAGAAACTTAGCATCATTGGATCTGTTGGCTTATAAAGCCCAAAGAGCAGAGCCACTTATATCATAGCCTGGACCAGCTTAAAGAGCTTTTCTTGCTCTGAAACCATGTTCCTTACCCAGGACTGGGAGTCTTCTAACTTACTCAGTAAGTGAATCAGGAAAGCTCAATCAAATATCATGTTTGGTTCTTTCTATATTCCTTCCAAAGCCCAAAGGACTTCACAAAGAATCATACCTCCTTCTTCATAGTAGGGGATATGATGAGTCAGTTTCTCCCTGACTTTGGAGCAAGTACCCCAATATATCCCAGAACACCACAATCTCAGAAACTTCAGTGAGGTGGCCAAGACCTTGTACTTTTATGGGATATATTGCCTATCTTGTAACACACACGTCTTACAAAAGCATGTAAGCACCTGTTACTTTCTACTCTCCATGACCCTCTAGCTTGATGTCAGCAATGCAGTAGGCTAGCATCACATGTGTGGGGTGATGAGACAATTAGAGTTAATTGTGCCACAGAGCCAGAAAACTGATGTAATCCAGAGAGCAGATCACGAAGATATATTGCTGTCCTTTTCGGGTGAAATCTAACTACTGAATTCCTGACATCTTTATGCTCATAGGGGTTTGAAAAAAAAGAAAAGATTTGCCAGCTGTGATGCCATGGGCTGTGTAAATTTGTAAAGATACTTCATTTAAAATAACAGCTGAAATTGAAGTCGTCACTTAAATAAGCTTGCAATTACCTAAGGTTATTCTCCAAGATCGACCTGTCTTCTGCACTAACTAAATAGGCAAGCTGTGTAAGAGTATGATAGAAATCACTATTCCTGCATTGTTTTCAAATGTTTGATGTTGGCACTAATATCTGAAATTCCCAAAGCATATAGAACCATATGGGCTAACAACTTTGATAAGGAGGCAGAAGTCCAGAGGCTTCCATTCAGTCCCAAGCTTTTCTAATAGCCATTACTGCACAAACCAGGTCAGTGGGGAGACTTGGTCAACTCCCAAGTATGTCCAATCAAACTATTTACTCAAAACCTTGGCAAATAAACATAGGATGGGTTCTGATTCCCATTGTCTTCACTGAGATGGATTTGAGTCAAAACTCTAACACTTTAGCCTCAAAATCTTCTAGCTGGTAGACCGCAGTGATGTTTGGGGTTTTCAGGCATAAGGTTTAGCTTCGAGCCAATGTTCAATAGTTCTTCCTCCAATGCACAATTTCCTGCTAAGAGGCCCAGATCACCGTGGTAAGCCAAGAGGAATATTCACCTCACTGCAAGGTCCTGCTTTAAGGACAATGGTTCTTTTCATGAGTTCTGGATCTATGAACTAAATCAGGTCAAGGGATTGGCAAAGAAGCCATGACTATCACAGTAAGTCAGAACCAAGAGGATCTTAATAGATTACTTCTATTTCAGCCTAAGGTCCCTAAAATCAAAGAGGCATAACCAAGATCCCTGTGGGTCAGAGCATCCTCGCTCCAGCCCAAAACTCTCTAATGTCCCCACACCCACTGTCTCTGGCACTCAAGTACCATTGCCTGGACTGTGCCCCTGGACATCTTCCATCTTTGAAACCACATCATCCCTGACCTGCCTTTCCAGCCTTCAGAGAACAACCATTACAGCTCTTTCCAAAGATACTAGTACTCCCCTCACCAAGGGACTTGGGGTGAAAGAAGTATCCTCTTGGGGGAAGAAATCAGGAGAGTAATAAGCTCACTCCAGAGCTGTCATTTTATAAGGCACATCTGGTGTTTCAATGTAGGCCAGGTTCCTGTCGACCAGCCATGGGAAGATGAGAACTGCTCCATTGCCCAGGCTGCCCACTGAATTCAGCATATCCAGTATGGGAATGACCCGCATGTTGCTAAATGCCACCTGCTCCAAAGCTAATGGTTTTGAAAGATGCTTAGAAATAGAATCAACAAGAACATGCTGATAGATCAGAATGAAAGTGAAGAAGAGAGATTTCAGAGAGGACTCCCAGGATTTGTCAGGAGCAACTGAGAAATGGTGGAGGGCAGGGTCATTGAGTAACAAGGGTCAAACCAAAGGGGTGTGGGCATGGGGAAAGTGCTACCATTATACCTACTGGGCAGGAAGTGGTGAAGGAAGTTAAGTGACTCTCCTAAGATCATGCACTAATAAGTGACAGAGGTGTCTGAGTCCATGTGGCCTGATTTCAGAGCCACCTTGCCTCCCTTCCCACTCTCCTGCTCCTTCCCTCTGCCTCGTATTCAGGGCTTCCTGGCCCTAGGTGGAGTAGGTGGTGCCTCCATGATGCACTTGGAAGATTCCATGTTGAGTACTTTGCATGCCTCTTAAAACTTGGTTGTCTCAACACCCCTGTAAGATAGACTCCATTATCCCTGACATTCCATATGAGGGAACTGAAGCTCAGACAAGCTCATTAGCTGCTTATCAACTGCATAAGTTTACCAAAGGACCTACCTAGCGCTTACACTTTATCTCACCAGCCTGTTAAGAAGATCAAAAGGGCAAGTGTCTGTGGTAGTCCTTTGAAAAGTTAGTGTTCCCCCTGGTATTTAGGATAAACCCCCTTTTGCTCCTCTTGGGCAGAGGGAAAGTCGGCTCTTCCCTACTATGTCTCTCTTCCTTGTGTTTCTGTTTTACTATTCACACAGCACACTTCACTTCTGACACTTCTGGTTACCAAACATGGGGAGGTTTTTCCCTACAACAAGCAATTCTCTGAGACACCAGTTGGGCATCCTACAATTTAGTTCAATTCTGCCATTATCTACCTAAAGATAGGGTTCAGGGCTTGATCCTACAAGACTGCCCCCTACTCCAACATGTAGTTCAAAATGCCAGGGGCAAGGTCAACTTATCTTGTGTGCTTCTGATCCACCGGCTGTAGATTTGAGGTCCCAGCGACCCCTCCTTGGGTTCCATTCATTTGCTGGAGCAGCTCACAGAACTCAAAAATCCTTACCAGCTTATTATAAAAGGATATAAGGGATACAGATGAACATCCAGATGGAAGACATGGGTAGGGCAGGGTCTGTGGGAAGGGGTGCCAAGCTTCCGACATCCTCTTTGCGCACACCACTGTCCCAACACCTCCAAGTGTTCACCAACCCAGATGCTCTCAGAACCTTCTAGTTTGGGTATTTTATAGAGGCATCATCACATAGGCATCATCAATCATTAAGTCCATTTTCAGCCTTTCTCCCTTATCTATTATAGAGAATGGGGGAGGGAGGTGCTGAAAGTTTCCAATCATGGCTTATTCTTCCTGGAGACCGGCCCTGATCTACCAGCCCACCGAGGGGCTCCTCATTAGAACAGAGACCCTCCTATCACCCAGAAAATTACAAGGGTTTCAGGAGCTCGATGCCAGGTACCAAGGGGCAGAGACCAATAAACATCTTCTATGTTCTCCTACCTGGTATCACATAAAGTTGACTGTCTATGGTACTTTCTGTTGCAGGTTTTGTTGGTGGCTCAGCACACCTTGGTGAACAACTATACCAAAGGAGACTTCTCCTATCACTCGGGAAGTGGTGACTACACTCCACATAGGGGAGTAAGGTGCCACTAGGTACCTTACAACTTAGAGAGCAGCCAATACCTGTGGCCAGACTCCTGATGCCAGGGTTGACCCAAGAGTGGAAGTTCTGGGCCAGCTACCATCACCCACCACCCTCCGCTCACCCTGGTCACATGAGGAGAAGGCCAGGCAGGGGGGCAGGAGGCAGAAGCCACAACTGTGCACCAGGTGGGAGGAAGGGTTTCTGCTGGAGTGTTTTACCCTCCTCTCCCCATGGAGAAAGAGGTTGTCCCTTGTGACGGGTTGATTTGACATGGGATGCCTACATAGCTGTTAAAACATTATTTCTGGGTGTGTCTGTGAAGGTGCTTCCAGAAGACATGAACATTGGAATGGGAAGACTAAGGAAAAAGAGCACCGGCACCACCGCAGGAGCGCATCACCCAATTCGTGAGGGCAGGACTAGAACAAGGGAGGGCAAGGCACGTTTGCCTTGGGGGAAGGCAAGTTTGCTTTTCCTGTTTGATATCAGAGCTCCTGGTTCTCAGGCCTTCAAGCTTGAACCCAACTGCCCCACCAGCTTTCCCGGGTCTCTGACTTGTGGTTGGCAGACCCTGGGACTTCTCGGTCCTATAATCATGTGAGTCACTTCCTGTAATAAGGGAGGGAGGGGGAGGAGGAAGCCTCCTCGGGAAAACTGCATATTGGGCTGAAGAGCACTGTGCTGGCTTGCTGCTGGGCACAGGCTGAAGCGGGGAGGCCTCTAGTCACCAACGTGAAACCTACATGCAGGTTCTTGGACAATGTCTCCCCTCTGTCCTCCCCTGCCCCCATCCTTGGGGAGCCATGTCCCGCAGATGGGGTGGGCCGAGGGAGGAGGCAGTATGTATGCCACATCTTTCTCCCCATTTCAGATCCTCTCAGCTCTGAGGTCAAATCTCAGATGCATGGAAGGTTTAAACCAGGTCAGGATCCTTTTTTTTTTTAAGATTTTATTTAGGGCAGCCCCAGTGGCGCAGCAGTTTAGTGCCGCCTGCAGCCCAGGGTGTGATCCTAGAGACCCAGGATCGAGTCCCACGTGGGGTTCCCTGCATGGAGCCTGCTTCTCCCTCTGCCTGTGTCTCTGCCTCTCTCTCTCTCTCTCTCTCTCTCTCTGTGTGTGTGTGTGTGTCTCTCATGAATAAATAAATAAAATCTTTTAAAAAAATAAGATTTTATTTATTTATTTATTTGAAAGAGAGAGCACGAGCAAAGGGAGGGGCAGAGGGAGAGGGAGAAGCAGACTCCCTGCTGAACAGGGAACCCAATGTGGGGCTGGATCCTATGACCCTCAGATCATGACCTGAGCTGAAGGCAGATGCTCAACCGACTGAGCCACCCAGGCACCCCATACTCAGGGATCCTTTAATAGCCAACAGTTATGTGAACCCCTTGCCATGTTGTTTGAGATTCAACAAATCTGGCTGGCACTCAGCAGTGGGTTCGAGAGCTTGTCGCTGAATTGACCATCCTCCATTAAACTCCCCCTCAGATCATCTTGAACACAGCCTGCCCAAGTGGACACTGCTTCCCATGGCCCTTTGCAGAAGGGGACTCTACAGGAAGGGAGTGCCAGGGTCCTGACACCCCCCAGCAGCATTGCCTCTGAGCTGGGTCCTGCAGCCAGTGCCGAGAGGAAAAGAGGGATGCTGACTCATAGCCTCGATGACAGCACTCCCACTCCTGGTGACAGCGACCAGATGGCAAAGCCCTGTCCTGAGACCACCCGGCGCTCACAGCCCGAACGCTCCTGTCCATCAGAGATGAGCAAATTAGCCGTGCGAGGCTGCTGTTTTCAGGGCTGCTTATTTAAGTCAGGGCTGTTAGTCCAGCCAAGATGGGTTTGGAGAACAAAAAGAAGCCCCTTACCCAGGAGCACAGGACCAGGTCAGAGGCTGATGGGTTGGGAGGAGTCTGCAGGCTCCCGTGGGCATCCGCCCTGGCTGTAGGGCCAGCTGCCCCGACGTCATCGCCAGCACTGGGACCACGGCCACCTGTAGTCGGCACCTGAGGACAGAAACGAGGCCTCCTGCCTTTGAACCCAGGGACCTGGGTCTGCCTATTGATCTGCAGGGAGTTAGAAGCGGTCCTCAGCTGTTTCCAACCCTTCTGTCTCTAAGCTTTGTGTGGGATGGGGGTGCAGGGGAGAACACAGACCGGCTTTCTCCCCCCCTCTGCTCCCTACGGGACCCACCCAGGGAACGGCTCCGGGCCACCCCAGGCACGATCTCGCTGGCCCGGGAGACCAGAGTGAGCCTGGGCTGTCTCGGAAAGCTTCATGCAAGGGGCAGCGAGTCCCGAGGAATGCTCAGGCTCAGGCCAGCGGCGGGGTGGGTAGGGCATCGAGGGCACAGGGAGGAGCTCGGGGGGAGCAGGGGTGACATTCACTGGTTTGGTTGACAGAGCTTCACCGAGGTCTCCTGCGTCAAGGTTTTGTGCCGTAGCTGAGGACCAGGTTGCCAAGGGCCAGCGAGATCATGCCTTCCAGAGATTTCTGTCTAAGAAAATACAGGGGAGGGCAGCCCCGGTGGCTGGGCGGTTTAGCGCCGCCTTCAGCCCAGGGCAGGATCCTGGAGACACGGGATCGAGTCCCGTGTCAGGCTCCCTGCGTGGAGCTTGCTTCTCCCTCTACCTGTGTCTCTGCCTCTCTTTCTTTCTCCCCTCTGTGTGTTCTAGTGAATAAATAAATAAAATATTAAAAAAAGAAAAAAGAAAGAAAGAAAGAAAATACAAGGGACAGAGCAGGCTGGACCATCTGAGGGGTCCCCAGCAAGCATCCGGGCAGGGTGGAGGTGGCCAGATGGCTGCAGGCTGGACCTGCGTGCCTGGGAGCTTCTGGAGGAGGCCCGGCCTGCTTCTCTAGCATTGCCCACTGCTCCGGCCTCATCCTTTCCCTTCTAGCCAGGAACAAATTCCTCCCACTCCAAAGCTTTGTTCCTTGGGGCTTGGCCAGTACCTGTCCACTGGGCCTAAATACTCTTTCTCATCTCTGTCTGGCCAACTCCTGCTTATCCTCAGCCTTTCTGTGAACCATCACTTTCCCTGGGCTCCTCGCCAGACTCACGGAGGGCCCGACCTCTGGTTTCTCCAGGACGCTGACCTGAATGTAACAAGGATATTAGATGTTAACTCATGTTATTTTCACGACAACTCTATTAGGAGATAGAATCATCTTCATCTTATGGATGAAGACATTGAGGCACAGAGAGGTTAAGTGAGTTGCCCAAGGTCACACAGCCACTTCCTCTAGGCAGAAAACTACTATAATTGTTTACAAGTCTGACTCCTCCCCTGCCCAGAGGGCTCTCCAGTTGCAGGCAGGCCTTCTCTCTTCTTCATGGTGCTTTTCTGGGCCAGAGTCCAAGAGATGTTTGTCTGCCAGAGTGTACTGGCCCATGAAACAAAGAGCCATCGCAGCACCCCGGAGCCCTCACCAGGTCTGCCACCATGCCAGTCATGCAACTCATGTGACATTGCTTCCCCTTCCGTGACTGCTACCCTCCTTTCCTAGAGAGGGGGGAGGTGACAGCAGGGCATAGCCTCCAGCAGCAAGAAAACAAACAGCCTCAATCTCTCCACCTCCCACTGTTCTCCAAACTGGATGCTCCTCTGGCTATCGAGCATGAAGGAATTCTTCCAGGAAGGACCAGGGAGAGACAAGAAAGATGTAGACAACAAGGAGGGACAGTGGAAACATTCACCAATCCTCATAAACCATGCTCTGGATCTTTGCCCAGATGTCAGCCACCTTCACTCAGATGTCACCATGCCTGGTCTGTGCAGGCAGGTGGTCCACCCCCCACCCAGGGACAAGGGAGGCTTGGGCACCAGCCCACTCAGACCACATGGCTTCCATCCTCAGAATAAGCCAGCTTCTCCTTTTCTTTCTTAGGTCCCAAGGTCTGTTTCTCACTATGGCACCTTCCCAGATGCCTGACTTCACAGAATTCTTGCAATTAGGCACATGTCACAGTGCCAGTCTGACTGTAATCATAGTTCTTCATGGGCTGGGTGCCTCCCCACTCCTGTCTTCCTCTATTTTCCTTACAGATGCATCAACAACTGGTGGGTGAACACACTCCATTGGCTCCTCTAGCCTCCCTGCAAACACATGCAAGGACACATACAGCTCACTCACAAATACATACGCACAGAGAGGCACACGCGGACTCCAGTGTTCTGATTCTCCCAATGCTTTTGATGGGTCCATTCTTCACACAGTGCTCTGCACAGCAAGATTGGGATGAGGACCTTTTGGAGAATGGCTCTCCATCAGTCCAGGATGGCTGCCCCAGAAGCTACCGCCTCCCTAATTCTACCAACCCGGAGCTCTAGGTGCCAGGCACAGTAAGACCATCACAGCTGCAATGGATCAGCATCAGGTTTGGCCAATAAAAGTGACCTCGACCAGTGTTTCTCAAACTTGAACAGGTGTACAAATCATGTGGGGGATCTTACTAAACTGAAGACGTTCACTGAGTAGGTCTGGGTGGGACACAAGATTGTACATCTCTGACAAGCTCCCAGGAGATGCCAATGCTGCTGGTTCTTGGAACACACTTGGAGTAGCAAGAGCTTAAACAAGATAGTTTATTTCTCCCTCATGTTCTTGAAATCCAGAAGGAGTCAATCCAGGGCTGGTGTGGCCCTTCATGGTCTCAGAGACCTCCATTCCTTCTATCGTGCGTGATTTCCATTTCTGAGGAGATTCGCATGACCCAAGATAGCTGCTGGAGCTCCAGCTATTACACTCCATTTCATCCAGCCCCTTTCCCAGAAAACAAGAACTGAGAGAAAAAGAGCTTGCCCCTTCCCTATAAGAATACATCAGGATTTGGCCACTTTTAATACCCCACTAGCCACAAGGAAGCCACATGGCCTCACCTTCGTCCCTCTGTAAAGGAAGCTGGAAAACGATCTTGTTGGTCAGGTTACCATGTGCCTTGCTAAAAATTGGGAGTTCTATTACTGAGAAATTAGATAAGGAGCACTGGGAGTCACTTACTAACGTCCAACAGACAGCAAACTGAGATGAAAACATAGACATTTCCGAGTCTTTGTCAGCAGAGCCAAACACGAACATGGAGCATATTCCTGGCCATCCTAGCGCTGTTAGCCCATCTGGGATCACACCCTGGGCTGCGCTGTGTGCACAGAACTAAAGAGAAGGAGGAGACGCAAGGCTATCCTGGAAGAGCTGACAATCCGTAAGCTGAATTAATGACCTTGGATCTGCGCATTGGAAGGCCAGTCATTTATTGCAGATGATCTCAGTCTGCTACGAAAATTTCAGGATGATTTTCTTCCAAACTGTGTCGTTTGTTTTTTTTGTTTATTTTTTTAAGTCATCTTTACACCCAAGGTGGGGCTCGAATTAACAACCCCGAGATGGAGTTGCACGTTCTTCTGACGGAGCCAGCCAAGTGTCCCCCTTCCAAATCGTCCTCTAATGAGTTTTTGACAGAAGAACTGAATTCTTACCACACTGCGGCAGCCTGGTACCCTCTCGGCCAGGTTGCACTCCATGCCCCAGGGTTCCTTCCCCTGTGTGTTTCCGCTGGCGGCGGCCACAGGGGAGATTGTCCCAGAAGAGGGCAGCTGGAGGCAGGGAGGAGGTGGCCATCATTCCAAGGCACGCAGTAAATACGCACAGTGCTCATCTGCTCACTGGCCTCCCCAGCAGCTGGGCCCGAGGTCCACTTTAGACGAAGGCTCCCAGCTTCTGCTGGATTCCCTGGCCTCCAAGGTCAGAGGCAGCGAGAACAGGCATGAGTGTCGGTCTCACCCTTGGGGGAGTCCCAGCCCGTGCCCTTGGGGTCCCCGCCTTCACCCAAGCTTCTCTTCTGACTCCTGTCCTGTGGACTTCAAGCTCTAATATCAGACCTGCAGATGGTTAACTAGCTCTTGGGATTGGTGTGAGCCAATTTTCTGGAATGAATTTTTTTTATTTTATTCATCTATTTGGGGGGTGGGGAGCACATGAGCAGGGGGAGGGGCAGAGGGAGAGAGAGAAGCAGACTCCCCATTGAGCAGGGAACCCGACGAGGGGTTGATCCCAAGAGCCTGAGATCATGACCTGAACCGAAAGCAGATTATTGAATGAGCCACCCAGGTGCCCCTGGAATAAATTTTCTATCTATGTATGTATCACTTGTCTGTTTAACTAAAATCTCATACTCTTCCACTGGTCTCATTCCAGTGGTCCTGGGGTGAACCCCTCACTGAGTCACATACTAGCAGAAATGCAGAGGAACTTTCTTGTTACTCAGTCTCCTATTTTGCAGCTGGGAGAAGTGAGGCCCAGAGAGGTGAGACCACCCTTCCAAACTAGTGACCCAGAAGGACTGGAACATGCTCTCCTAACTACCTCCCACTCCGTTCCTGTGCCCTTTGCACAGACATCGCCAGCCACGCTGCTACATTCACACAGCAGAACATTCTGGGCCCCTCCTGCCTTCCAGCAGCCAGATCTGAGTGTGGGTTTGGAGCTATATCACATGGAGGCCTGCCCTCAAGCTGCCCAGAGTCTGGCAGGAGGCAGGTGAGTCTGCAGACCATGCTAACTCGGAGCGACAGGTGCTGCTCCAGGTACCTGGCCGTGATCTTCTCTGAGGACACTCTGGGAAGAGCTCTTCTCCAACTTGGCCAAGGAATGAAGCTGCAGACAGAGAGCTCCCTCCAGTGCCAGCTGAATGGTCCCGGGGGTGGATGACACTCCTCTCTGTGCCTGCTGGCTCTCCCTGTCGCCCACCCCTCCTCTGCCTGGTGTCCTTGTGCTTTCTCTGTCTGTGTCACCTGAGCTCAGACCCCAGTCTCCTGAGCATCCCCTTCGGTGCTGAAGGCTTTGTCTCTGACCAAGATGAACTGATGGGCAGGGAGGAATCTGGGAGGGGTTTCTGACGGGTTCCCACCTTCCCCAGTTCGGTCCCAGGTAGTGCTCCGTGGGGGCATCCTCAAGGTACTTTTTTTCAGCAAACTTGTGGAAGCTGCCATGGGCTCACCATTGTCTTAGTCACTGGGGAGCCAGAAAGTCACTAAGCCCCAGGCCTCGCCGGCCCCCACCCGCTGTGGCCAGCAGAGCCCGGGCGGGCTCAAGTGTGACAAACACCGTGACTGGCATTTCTAAATCCTGAGGTCCTTCCTGGCCTGGGACTCCAGGAAACACAAGGACCCCAGGAACGGGGCTGCCCTCCCCAAACCACAGGTCACATCAAAGCCCTCGGGAGAAAAAACAATGTGCTTCTTTGGTGACTTGTTGGGGGGAATGCAGAAGGGGGTGGCAGGGGAAGGACAGGAGCGAAGTCACTTGTCCCTGTTTACTCACTAAAGAGCCAGAAACTCTCTGAACTTACTGGAAAGCTCCTGGGACTTTGTTTTCCTGAAACGATACAAAAACAGGTTGGACTTCTCCAGTGTTTACTCGAAGACTTAATGACCTAATTATGAGCCAGGTTGCCTGGCAGGCTTGCAGAGGTAAAGGTGGGGCAAAGGCTCCTCACCTGGGCTCTGAGAAGTGCTGGGAGGTGGGCTGCTCCACCCCAGAGGGGGCTGCGTGAAACCGGAAGATTCCTGGCTGCAGAGAGGACAGAGTTGGTTAGAATGCTGGGTGCTTTGAGCAGCTTACTTAACGTCTCTGATCCACTCTTCATCTGCTGAGTGAAAGAGCAATAATACTTCTCTCGCTGGGTGTTGGAGGACAGCAGTTGGTCGGCTACCACCCAGTACGCAGGCAAAGGCGGCCGCAGTTAGTGAAAAAGTCCTCATTTGGTCAGGCTGTTGGGGACTCGGATGTTCTGGAGACGTGGCTACGACCCTCAGTCCCCTTCACAAACTGATTCTCTCCAAGCATGGATCCTCACCGCCCACCCAGGGTCTCCTCCCAGCCTTGCGGCTCCCAGGCATGGGTGGCATTGGGTGGCACCCCCTCAAGATGGCAGGTGACAGGCTGTGGATACGGCGATGTAGAAACCCTCCGAGCTGCTGGGAAAAGGTGCTCTCAGCTCTGTCATGTCTTGACTCAGTTTCCCTCTGCTTGTCCCCTCAACCCCCAAGGAGCCGTGTTCATGCCCTGGGCCCTGATCACCTCTGGCCGCCTCTTTATCCAGTCTCTCATGACCATCAACATTTTGCCGTTGGCCCTGGCATGACGAATTAGAAAGAAATCCACACCGGATCTGAAATCTCCAGTGGGATGGGGAGCTATGGGGATGGGCAGCTACACAGAATGCATTTAAATGCATTTTTAGATGTTCGAAAATGAATTTTTTTTTCAAAGTTCTCAAGAAGCTGCTGACCCCAGTCTGAGAAAGTCTGGATTGGGGTCAGCAGAACCCGGTGCATTCCCACCAGACCCTCTTCCCAGCCGGTAACACCTCTTGCCTCCTCCTCCCGGGCACACAGGAGGAACGGTGGGTATTGGCCTGGAGCCCTCAGTGGTGTCCGAGGTAGCCTGCAAACAGCAGTGGAAACGTTTACTCTTCCCTGTCTCCAAGTCCTTGTGGTGACTTTGCAGCTCCTTCCTCGGGTTGGGGGGGGGTGTCTGTTTCCTTGCCCTTGAATCCAGGCTGGCCCGATGCTCGCCCTGAACCAGAGAACACAGAAGAAGTGAAGGTGATACTGAGCCAGGCCCCCAAACCCACTGGGCTTCTGCTCTCCCAGTCCCCCCTGGTAAGCTGAATTGGAAATTAGAGCTCCTTCCCTCTGTGGGAATCAGCACCTGGGTCCTGATTCTAGCGGAGAAAGGCCGTGGTGTGGGTGCAAGGCAATGCAGGAACTTTTCAGGTCTCCTGTTCCCAGTTGGGGGAAAGGGAACCGCAGTAGCTATCTGTGCTGGGAAGCGAGTACCAACCTCCTGGCTGCAGAGAAGCCCACAAGGATAGTGTGCCTTGGCCCCCTAGAGTGGCCGAGAGGGGAAGGGAACTGATCCCCTGCCCCCAGCTCAGGAGCCCTCGCTCTTCTGGTGGCAGTTGCTGTTAAACTGTGTCATTCTGCAGAAGGGAGATGCCAAGCCCGGAGATGCTGTGTCCTTTTCCCAAGCCACAGAGCTAGCGAAGGGCAGGCTCAGGCGGTCCCCTGGGGGACACATTCTCAACCTTTCCCCGGCCAATGCAGGTCCTGCTGCTGGCCTGCCTCCTGCTCCTTCTCACAAACCCAGCTCAGTTGGGAGAGTCTCTCTTAAAGAGGAGAGCTCCTTGAGGGCTGGAGTCCTGTTTGCTTCAGTTCTCCTTCTTCCTGGTGTCAGGTGCTAAATCTGGCCAGAGGGGGAGCCAGGATACGGTTGCTGAAGGAGCTTTTCTGACTCCCCATCACTAGTTGCAAATTCAAAGTCTCCTGGCACAGCACACACACCTCTTTGGTGGTATTTAAAGCGAGTCTATAAGTGATTATTTACATGCGTATATTCACATTCGTGTGTGTGTATGTGCGTGCGGACACACGCGTGCATGCCTATTTTTGCCCACTGGATTGAGAGCTCCTTGATGGCATCAGCTCTGAGATAGATAGATAGATAGATAGATAGATAGATAGATAGATAGATAGATGATAGATAGATAGATGATAGATAGATAGATAGATAGATAGATAGATAGATAGATAGATGATAGATAGATAGATGATACATAGATAGATAGATGATAGATAGATAGATAGATAGATAGATAGATAGATAGATAGATAGATAGATAGATACTGGGTAGGTGGATGGATAGGTGGGTGGGTGCATGGGTGCATGGATAGATAAGTTTGTTTATAACGGACTCAGATAACATGGAAGGAAGGGAGGCAGAGTGCAGGGCAGCACTTGACTTTAGAAAGACAGAGCAGCCAGGACAGACACCCTGCAGCAGCCAAGGCTGGAGGTTTGAAACTCGAGGGCCCAGTGTGATCTTAGCCATTCAATTTCTCTGATCTTCAGTTTCCTTCTGAATTAGAACAACAGGGTCTGACTCTCAGGAACAAATGAGAGGATGAGCCCAAAAGAACTCGCTTCAGAGGTTCTCAGAGCAGACAGGTCTGGGGCCTTGAACTCCGGCAGGAACAGGGGTGAGTTCCAGTCCTGCCACATAATGTAGTGCTGGACAGCAGGGAAATTGCACAGCTGCCCCCCTACCCCGGCCCACTCCAACTACCACCACCACCACCACCACCACCACCAAGCCTCAGCTGCAAAACTGGGGGAGGAAGTTGCTCCTTGGCAGGGATTTGAGAATATGAAGCAAGTTCTGTGTTGGAAGCAGGTGCTCAGCAATGACGGTGGGGCTGCTGCTGCTGACTTCCTTCTTAGAAGGCCTGGCTCCATCCTCCACCCCACCCCCACCCCCACCCCCGGAGAAGATCAGAGAGATGCAGGTGGAAGCTCTGCCAAAAAGTCTGCACTGCAGTGGCCCTGCAGGCTACAGAACAGGCGGCAGGGTGAAGGCTCCCACAGGTGGATGGGGCGTGAGGGGCACCCCTTGGAGAGGTGGGCAGGATTTGTGAGGGAGACCCTTGGTTCCCCAGCTGACTCCCAGGGAAGGGAGATTGTGGGAGAGGCGATGCTGGCAAGGTGGGAAGAAGAGAAATATTTTAAACACAGAATGATGACAGTTGTTGGGAGATGCCAATATAACCTTCAGATGTGCTCCTCCAGGAAGGGTCAGAGGCCCGGCCACTGGAGACAGCTGCCACCACACACAGCGGGAGGGACCTGGCTTCCTTTGCAGACAGAGCCCAGTGGTTAGGAACCAGGTCTATGTGATGCGGGAGTGGAGGGGGAGGAATAATAAAGGGTCTGGGGCAGTCCTGGGCAGCCCAAAGCAGGCAAACAGAGTCAGGGCAGCTGGCCTTCTGGGTTCTTCTAGTCTAGTTCTAGGTTCTTCCCATTCCTACTGGGGCCTGAGGTCATTTCATTCCAGCTTCACACCATCCTCTCCTTGTACTGGGAAGGACTGTCCTGTCCTCTCCGCCCTGTCAGAGAAACTGCCTGCCCTTAGCCCCTCCACCAAAGCCAGCTGAGTTTGAGCAGAGGCTGCCCTTCCTCACCCCCTCCCCCAGCCTGTGGGCCAGGAGTGATTAGACCAGGGAGGGCCTGACCCAGGGCCGCTGATCCTCAGGTGGCTGGTGCACAGCAGTGGTCAATTAGATGCTTTTTTCCCTGAATCTGAATTTGGAAAGAATTTTCCAGCTCTTGGAAAAGACAAAAGGCTGGGAGCAGAGGGGCTGCCCATACTTAGCAAAGGGGTGATGATTGGGGGAGGGGGAACATATGGGTTTTAGGTGGTAGAGAAAGGAAAGTGGAAGAGGAAGAGATGCAGAAAGAGGGAGGGAGGATGATGGGGATGAGGAGGAGAAAGAGTCTAACTCACCCTATACCCTCCATAGGACCCCAGCCTCAGTCCTCACAAATCCTTACATTAAACCTATCCTTGGGATGCCTGGGTGGCTCAGTTGGTTAAGCGTCTGCCTTGGGTGGCTCAGTTGGTTAAGCGTCTGCCTTGGGTGGCTCAGTTGGTTAAGCGTCTGCCTTCGGCTCAGGTCATGATCCCAGGGTCCTGGGATCAAATACACATCAGGCTTCCTGCTGCAGGGAGTCTGCTTCTCTCTCTGTCCCTCGCTCAGTTCGTGCCCTCTCTTGCTCTTTCTCTCTCTCGAATAAATAAATAAAATCCTTTAAAAAGAAAAAGAAAGAAAATATAATATTTTGTGTGTGTGTGTGTGTGTGTGTGTGTGTGTATACCTGGGGTGCCTGGATGGTTCAGTTAAATATCCAACTCTTGGTTTCAGCTCAGGTCATGATCTCAGGGTCAAGGGATCAGCCTATATCAGGCTCCAGGCTCAGCAGGGAGTCTGCTCAAGATTCTCTGTCCCTCTCCCTCTGCCCCTTTCCCTGCTCACACACGCTCTCTCTCTTTCTCTAGCTCCCTATCTAAAATAAATAAATCTTCTTAAAAAAAATAACCATACAACTTAACAAACTATTACTGTCTCAATTATAGGCCAGTTTGAGAATCAGGATTGCAACTCGCTGAAGAACTTCCCATTCACCACTTCCCTTCCCCGCAAAGTTGGCCCATATGAGAACTTGTGGCTTTTCTTTATAGTCTTACACAGCCAACTAAGCATGTGAACTTAAACACTGTAATTTAATCTTGCCAGCTTTTATTTTTAATTTTTTTAAAGATTTTATTTATTTGGCAGAGAGAGAGAGAGCACAAGAAGAGGGAGCAGCAGGCAGAGGGAGAGGGAAAAGCAGGCTCCCTGCCAAGCAAGGAACCCAACAGAGGGCTTGATCCCAGGGTCCTGGGATCACGACCTGAGCAGAAGGCAGATGCTTAACCCACTGAGCCACCCAGGTGCCCCATTAATTTTGCCAGCTTTTAAACTTTCCTAAATGGAATCATACCTACATATTCTTTTGAGTTCAGTTTCTTCTTTCATTTTTCTATTTTTTATCTTTCATTTTATTGATGTAGTATATCACTAATTTGTTTTCATATGTATTTTTTAAAGCTTTATTTTAGTGAGAGTGAGCAGAGAGGAGGGGCAGAGGGAGAGAGAGAAGCAGACTCCCTACTAAGTGGGGAGCCTGATGTGGGGTCGGATCCCAGGACCCTGAGATCACAACCTGAGCTGAAATCAAGAGCCTGTTGCTTAACCGACTGAGCCACCAAGACACCCCAATTTCTTTCATTTAATGTAATAGTTTTTGATATTAAATAATGTTTTGCCTGTAGCTTAGGTCGTTAGCTCTTGGTGCTGCCCATCACTCCACTGCATGACCATACTTCAGTGTACGCATCCATTCTAGGTTCATGGACATTCAGGTTGTTTCCAAGTAGAGACTAGTACACATAACCCTTCCTGTCCTACTACCCAGTTTTCTTTAGGTGTCCTTAAGTACATCTCTGATATTTACCATCAGTGAGTGACCTGGACATGGGGATGCAGTACCCAACTTAAAAATAGAAAAATCCAGAGAAATCTGAGTCCTTATGAGGAGATCCATCCTGGACTTCTCAGAAAATGAAGGTTCAGAGTCCTTTCACTGCCTGGGTCGATAAATCAACAAAGATTTTTTTGAGTGGGTAGAGTCTGAAGGAGGGGGGAGGCCAGGCCCCAATGCATGCATAAGAGGCCATGAAAGACAGTGGCCTCAGGCTCTGAGGTCAAGGCAGGCTTCCAGAAAGAATCAGCCTTTGAGAGGCTAGGAGGAAGGATTCATTTAGAGTAACCTGGAAATTATTTAGTTCAGCCCTTTCTACAGAAACTTCTCCAAATGTCTGAGGCTCCTGGCTTCGTTGTCTCCCCAGAGCAGGCAGGAACCGGGACGTCCTCCGATCTGTCTAGAGGAGCACCTGGCTCACACTTGTCTGGACACTGAAGGGCACAGTCTGTACCTGGAGAGCAATGGAGTACCAGGAGGAGGGGGCTGCACGAGACAGGAGCTTGTCACAGGGCAGCCTGTAGGTAAAGATGGTGGACAAAACCATCAATCTAACCTCCTACAACAACGCTTTCCTGTGTGAGTCCTCATAAAGGAGCATTCAGGTTCTGGAGATGGAAATCAGGTTGTGTTCCCTGGCACTTCACAGCCTCAAAGGCTGGACTCTGCTGCTGCTGCTGCTGCTGCTGCGAGAGCTGGCCTGGGCTGTGGTCTGCACCTCTATAGAACGAGGACTTGGAAAACCCACATGCCAAGGTGTTCCAGCGGGATAGAGGAATAAATTCAAAAGATTATCTAGATTTAGATCCCACCACTGACCCTGGCTTGCTGAGGGATCATTTTCCTCACTGGGCCTCTGCTCCTCTATCTGTAAAATGGGGGGCTGGACAAAGAGACCTCTAAAGGCCACTTATCCCCCCACATTCTATGGTTCTACACATGCTCTGGGGAGGAGTGGGCATCATACATGAGCTGTATGACATTAAAAGACTATTAGGACCAGGGCCAGGTGTTACACCCAGAGCCCTCAGGGAGACCCACTGCTAGCAAGGGTTTGGTTGAGAGGCCAAATCAACTCAAGGCCGGCCTCTCCAGCCTCTGCAAAGATTGTGTTCAAGCATTGCAGGTGGCTTTTGCTGCTCTAAGAAGATACACACACACACACACACACACACACACAGATACTAGACACCTTACCTTTTCATTTCATGTATCAAGAACATCTTTGCAGGTGAATACGGAAAGCTCAAACTCATAATCCATGGAATTGACATGACATAGTTTATTCATGAATGCACATAACAGGATATGTCCAGCTTTGCAAACTGTGGTGCAAACTGTGGTGTGATATACACCCTTGTACCGACATCCTCACACACTGCGGTTTTTAACACACTGCTCAGATCATGCCACTCACCTCCTCCAAGATGAAATGCAAACTCTTTTCCCTGAGCTTCCAAGGCCTGCATGATCTGGCCCCATGCCTTCCCCAAGCTCACCTTGGAACACCCTCCTCTGCCCACTGGCACAAGCTCTGCTGGCCTGATTGCAGGACCATGAACTGGCCAAGCCCAATCCTGCCTTGAGGCTGTTACGCCAGCCGTTCCCTCTCCTAGAATGCTCTTCCTTGATCTTCAGTGACTTCTAACTCGCCACTCAGAGCTCACGTTCAATGTCACCTCCTCTGGGAGACCTTCCTGCTCATCCAAGTTCAAGTAGCCACTCTCACGCTCTTATTATCATTTTATATCAGTTCTCTGCATAGCCTGTTCCGGGTTGAATTGTATCCTCTAAAAAGATTCATTCAAGTAACTCAGTACCTGGGAATGTGATCTTATTTGGAAATAGTCTTTGCAGGTGCAATCAAGTTAAGAGGAAGTCAGATTAGGCTAGGATGAACCCTAATCCAATTATTGGTGCCCATATAAACAAGAGGATAATTTGGACGGAGAGACACACAGAAAGAAGAGAATGCCCTGGGATGGCAGACTGCACTGAGATGGCTACAGTAAGCCACGGGACACCAGGGATTGCAGAAACCAGAGAGAAGCAAGGAACAGATTCTCAAACCTCAGAGCCTCCAGAAGGAGCCAACCCTTCCAACACCTTGATTTTGAACTTCTGGCTTCCAGAACTATGGGCACAAGTATTTTTTCTGTTACTTTAAGCCACTGTTTGTAGTCATTTGTTATGGCAGCCCTAGGAAAGGAATACCCAGCCCTGACCACTATCCAGTACATTTCTAGCTTCTTTCTTTCTTTGTTTACTTGTGGCCTGCCTCTCCCATTAGAACGTCAGCTCCATGAGAGCAGGGGCCCACTCTGTCCTATTTGTGGCTACTCCCTTAGTGCCTGACACACTGACATTTTTTTAATGCAGGGGCAATGTGTTATTTCTGAAGGAAATCAATGCCTGTAAGTGGGATTGCAAAATAAAATGTAAGTGTATTTTAATTTTGATGGGCCATCAGATTATTTTCCCTCAAACATTGGCTACTGCCCTCCTCCCTGCAGGCCATAAGAGTGTCCACTTCCTATGTCTTAGCCCTAGAGGATGTTAGCCTGGTTCACACTTGCCATCTGCAGAGTGAACATGAGATCTCATTGCTGTTCTCTTATTTTCTTGATTATTAGAAAAAGTAACCACCTGTTCACAGATTCGTGTGCTATTTGCACCTTTCTTGTGAATTTTTTTCTTTTCTGTTGGTATGTGTGGTAGGCAGAATAATGGCCCCCCTAAATTTTCTGTGTTCCAATCCCCAAAACTCTGAATATATTAGGTCACATGGCAAAGGGGAATTAAGGTGGTGGGTGGAATTAAAGATGTTAATTAGTTGACCTTGAGATGGGAAGATAACCCCAGATTATCTGGGTGGCCCCAACGTAATCACAGGGGTCCTTGTAATGGAAAAGAGAAGTAGAAAAGAGAGCCAGATAGGGGGCAGTGCAGGGAGGACTCAGCTAGACACTGCTGGCTTTGAAGACAGAAGAAAGGACCAAAAGCCAAGGGAATACAGACAACCTCTGGAAGCTGGAAAAGACTAGGAAATGGATTTTCCCTGAGAGCCTCTAGAAGGAATGCAGACCTGCCAACACTGTACTTTGATTTTAGCCCAGTGAGACTCATCTTGGACTTTTGACCTTCAGAACTGTATGAGGATGAATTCATATTGTTTTAAGCCACTAGCTTTGTGATGACTTATAGAGCAGCAATAAGAAATCAGTACACTATGTTTGAATTTTCTTATCAATTATCAAAGCCAGCACCCGGCAGGTGCACCAAAAATGCAGAATGAATGAAAGAACAGATGAGCTCCAGGAATATCTTTACATTCTATTATCCTTGCATCCCTCCCATCCCTGTGCCCTACAAACACCAAGGCTTCAAATAATGGAGAGACCCAGGTATTGTCCCATTTCTTGGCCCTGTCCCCCAGGCTAAGCTCGGAGGTGAGGCTCCTCATAAATTCCCTGTGCCTCACTTCCTGAGTGGGTCTGGATAGTGAGCAGGACTGGAAGGAATGTCACACAGCAAAAATGCAAGGCTGCCGAGCTGACATAGCTGTGGGAGGTGGGCACGGACAAATGATGAGACTTCTCCAATCCTCAAATACTCCAGCATGTCAAGGCTGCTGCAGGATGCTCTCCCTGAGGACCAGAATGTGACTAATGTGTGGCTCAGCAGAACTGAAGTGCTCTGGGTCTAGAAGTGATGAAGCATCACTTCCCAGATAAGATTATAACTGACTGTCTTGGGCTCTCCCAATGTACTGGATTTGGGAGAATCCACGTCAAAAGCAGCCCCACGGAATCACCTCTGCAGCAAGGACCTTCAGCCCCGAGCCAACAACCACATGGATGAGCTTGGAAGCAAATTCCTTTGCTCCAGCTGAGCCTTGAGATGACTGCAACTGTGTCCCCCTAGCTGGGCACAACCTCAAGAGTGACCCTGAGCCAGAACCACTCAGCTAAGCCACACCTGAATTACTGACCATCAGGAGCTGTGAAATAATAACGCTCATTGTTTTAAGCCACTAAGTTTTATTATGTAGCAATAGTAACAAATATCGTCGGAAATCCTCTTCCAAGTTTTGAGAGCTACACTCTAAGGCTAAGGCTCCAGCTTTCCGGTGTTTCTGTTGGGAAATCCAAAACAGTTCTGATTCCCGATTCTGTGTGCCTGAGGCTCTTCCCCTGGATGTTGTGATGTTCTCTTCATCCCATGTGTTCTGAAATTGCCCAGCAGTTTGCCTTGCTGGGTCTGTATTTTTCATTGTGGTGGGTCCTTGTGGGGGTGGGGGGGCAGGCTGTGTCAGGCTGAAGATTCCTTTCTGTTCAGGGGAATTTTCTTGAATTATTTTATTGACAATTTCTTCCCTTCTATTTTCTCTAGCCTACATTCCTGAAATCTCTTTTATTCATATTTGGGGCCCCCTGTACTAGTCCTTATGTTCTTCCTCGCTATCCTCTTCTGGGTTGAGTGTTCCTCAGATGTTTGGCAATCTTGGTTTACCTGTTGATATTTAGAAATGAACACTGAAGAACTGACTGGAAAGTCTAAAGTTTTATTGGGTTGAATTTGTTCCCCTGAGCCTCACCCAGGTAGACAGGATCGAAGCCAAGTCCCACTTGGGTTTAAATTCCCTTCCATGAGGGCACTTGTGATGAGCACTGGGTGTTGTATAAGTGATGAGTCACTACATCCTACACCTGGAACTACTATTACACTGTATGTTAACTAACTGGAATTTAAATTAAAACTGAGAAAGAAAAAAAATTAATAAAAACAAATTTACCTCTGTGAATGGGCTCCTGATGGACAGGTAGAGAGTTAATAGGGGATCAAATGAAGGCAGCCAGACAGGTGAAAGCCTTCCACAAGGGGGCCCCTCAGCCAGCCCCCAGTGGGCCTCACTCAGCTGGGCCACCTCCACATTCAGCGCCACCTCACTCGGTAGTCCTGACCACCACTTCCCACCCTTCCAGCTCTCTCCCATGTACTCCATTACTCTTCCAGCCTCTGCAAGAAACTCTCTTGTTTATAATGAGAAATTTCAAACTACAGGAAAGTATAGAGAGCAAAATAGCACCCATCCATTTACCACCTCACCAGCAGTGATAGGTTTTTCTTTTGTTTTGTTTTGTTTTTTTGCTTCCCATTGACTTTCAAAGACAAATAAACACTACAGGTATAATTGAGATCCTATATGTAACTCCCCTTACTCTCTTTTCTCTCCCTAGACTTAACCCTTCCACTCCTAGAGGAAACCACTACCTCAACTTTGGTGTGTCCAGGATTCTTTTCCTTCCACTTATGTGTACATCCATAAGTAATAGATAAAACTAGGCTATGTTTCAAAGATTACTAACATGATCCAAATCTATTTATAAATTCATTGCAATCCCTATCAAAATATCAATAGCTTCTTTCACAAAAATGGAAAAGCTGACCCTCAGATTCATAATCATATGAATTCCAAGCGGCCTCAGATGGTCAAAACAATCTTGAAAAAGAAGCTTAGAGGCCTCACATTTTTAGATTTCAAAATTTGCTACAAAGCCAGAGTAATTAAAACAGTAGGCTACTACTTTTTATAAGTACTACTACTTTCATAAGTACGGTAAGATCCACCAACAGAATAGAGCAGAGAGCCCAGAAATAAACCCTCCCATAGTTAGTTGACTTTTGACAAGGTTGCCAAGACCATTTGATGGAGAAAGGGCAGTCCTTTCAATATGTGGTGCTGGAAAAACTGGGCATCTTCATGCAAAAGAAGTTGGACCCTTACCTAACATGAGGCTTGAAAACTAACTGAATATAGATCAAAGACTTACACTTAAGAGCTAAAATTTTAAGTGACCTAAAAAAAACACAGGGGGCCATCTAGACATTGAAGTTGGCAACAATTTCATAGATTCAACACCAAAAGTACCGACAACAAAAGAAAAAATAGATAAATTGGATTTCATCAAAATTTAGTCTTTACACTTGCTGGCATAAAGATTTTATAACCTTTCTGTGATTTTTTTCTTTGACCCATGGGTTATTCATAAGTGCTCTGCTTAATGTCCGAACATTTGAGGTCTAATAATCTTTCTTTTGTTCATTTCCAGTTTCATTCCACTTTGGTCAGAGATCATACCCAGCATGATTTCACCTTTTGAAATTTGTTATAACTCGCTTTATGGTTCAATACATGTTCTATTTTGGTAAATATGCACTTGAAGAGGAGAACGTGTACTCTCCAGTTGCCAGGTGCAGTGTTCGAAACTGTCTATTAAAGTCAAGGTGATAAAAAATAAATAAAGTCAAGGTGATTAACTCTGTTATTCATATTTTCTATATACTTACTGATTTTTTTATCTGCTTTTTCTATCAGTTGCTGAAAGAGATTTTTAAAAATCTCAACTATGATTTCAGATTTGCCTATTTGTCCTTTTGGTTCTGTCAACATTCTGCTTCAAGTACTGTGCAGCTCTGTTATTAGGTGCATACAAATTTATGATTGTTATATCTTCCTGTTGAATGGGCCCTTTTATTGTTATGAAATGTCCCTATTTACCTTCCTTACTACTTCTGGCTATGAAGTCCACTTTGATATTAATAGAGTCACACCTTTCATTTGGTAAATATTTGCATGATATAATTTTTACCATCATTTTACTTTCTGCCTATGTTCTGCAGTTAAAGTGTCTCATAGGGCAGCCCCTGTGGCCTAGTGGTTTAGCGCTGCCTTCAGCCTGGGGTGTGATCCTGGAGACTCGGATCGAGTCCGTCAGGCTCCCTGTATGGAGCCCGCTTCTCCCTCTGCCTATGTCTCTGCCTCTCTCTCTCTGTCTCTCATGAATAAATAAATTAAAAAATCTTAAAAAAAATAATAAAGTGTCTCATAGAAGTGCTGCAAGGGATGGAGTATGTGACTCTTGATCTCAGGGTCATGAGTTCAAGCCCCATGTTGGGTGCAGAACTTACTTCTAAACATTTCTGGGCAGCCCTGTTGGCTCAGAGGTTTAGCGCTGTCTTCAGCCCAGGACCTGATCCTGGAGACCGGGATTGAGTCCCACGTCGGACTCCCGGCATGGAGCCTGCTTCTCCCTCTGCCTGTGTCTCTGCCTCTCTCTCTCCTGCTCTGTATCTCTCATGAGTAAATAAAATAAAATCCTTGAAAGAAAGAAAGAAAGAAAGAAAGAAAGAAAGAAAGAAAGAAAGAAAGAAAGAAAGAAGAAGGAAGGAAGGAAGGAAGGAAGATGTTTTTTTCCTGAACCATTTGAGAGTATTTGCCGACACGATATACCTGAACACTTTAGCGTATGTTTCCTATAGTTTCTGGTGTAACCACAGTACAATCTTCAAAATCAGGCAATTGATAATGATGAATTCTCATCTTATCCAAGATCCCATTTAAGATTTGCCAACTGTCCCAATAAGATCTTTAGGAAAAGAATCATACATTAGATCAAAAATTTAGTTGTCATGAGTTATTGTGCCTTTTTAGTCTCCTTCAGTCTGGACCAGCTCCTTGACCTTTCCTAACTTTGATACTTTTATAGATTACGGGCTATAATGTGCCTCTATGTGTGTCTGTCTGATAGTCTGATTTGTGAGCATTACATTCAGATTATGCATGTTTGTCTGGAATGTCACAGAAGTGCTGCTGAATTCTCATTGCATCTCATCAGGTGGCGCATATCAATTTGGGCCATTACTAGCAAAGCATACTTTGGTCATTTGATTATGGTGGGGTCTGCCTGCCTTCTGATCACTGTGAATTATTCTTTTCTCCTTTGTGACTGGTATTTTGTGCAGAGGGACTTTGAAGCTATATAGTCTTGATCCTTGCTGAACTTCACTATTTATTTATATAGACTTGTGGTTTCTTATTTTATTCCAAGGTTTATAATCCAATTTATTATTTATTTTGATTTTCAGATTGTCCCTTATTTGATCAGTAGGAGCCACTTTGAGACAGGTTCTGTATCCTTTTGACATATCCCCATCATTCCTTGAGCACTTGCTTGCATTTTGACCCAAAATATTCCAGATTTATCTTACACTTTCCCTACCTCAATCCTAGAATCAGCCATTCTCCAAGGATCCCCAGGTTCTTTCTTAGAAACTGTTATTTAGTGTGACACTTGGGTGGTAGACTTGGTTGAGCATCTGACTCGTGGTTTCAGCTTGGGTCATGATCTCAAGGTTATCAGATCAAGCCCCTCATTGGGCTCTGCATTTAGTACAGAGTCTGCTTGAGAGTCTCCTTCTCCCCAAGCCCCTCCCCGCTCCCTAAAATAAATAATCTTTTAAAAAAGAAAAAGAAACTTATTTAGAAACCAAACTCTAGGTGTTAAGATATTTTCATTGCTAATGAGGTGTATCTTTCTCTGCTTTGTGTGGACAGAGCTAGAGAATGCGTATGTAATACATATACATACATATAATATTATACATCTATTATATATACACATATATTTTATATATGGATGAATCCAACAGATACATTCTATTCCAAACAAGTATCACAAGGTTTGTTCTATTTTTTTTCCTTTTCTGTATTTGTAACTCTGACTAAACCTGAACCTCCTCTCCACAAATGGGGATGACCTCTTCACTGTGCTCAGGATCTGGCATCCCACACCTGGCTTCCCTTCCAGGGAAATGCCCTTCTCATCCTGTCTGAGCTCTAATATCTTGCTTTTTTTAGGTCACCATGGCTTCCTCACTTTCCACACTCTTCACACACATACACCCTACACCTTGTTTTGCCCCACCTAATGGCTTTAGAATTAAATTGCTCAGGAATAGAAAAGAAAGGAAGGAAAAGAGGAACATGAATTGCCTTTATTTTTGAAAAAAAAAAATTCATAGGATATAGAAAGTTTTTTTCTATAGTTAAAAATGCAATTCCATTGTCTTCTAGATTTCATAGTTGCTATTGATAAGTCAGCCATAACTCACTGTCTTTCCTTTGAATGTAACGTGTTCTATTTTTCCAGGCTGCTTTTAATAGTTTGTCTTTGGTTTTCCCCTATGTGTAGTTTTCTTTGTATTTTTTTTAACACAGGATGCACTGAGCTTTGTGAATCTATGAATCGTCTTTGATTTTGAAAACTCTTGCCCTTTATCGCTTCAAATAAGCTTTTATGATTCTCTCTTCCTCCCTTTTTCTGATAATCCAATTATATACATGATTGATCTGATAACTGTGTCCCAATATGTGTCTTATATTGTTATTTTCATTATTTGCTCTCTGTGCTTCAGTTTGAATATCTTCTATAGTCTTAAGTTATCTTCCAATAACTCCAATAGCAAAATTATCTGAGTTGTGATGATGGAATGAATACCTCCAACAAATGTCAAGATTGATGATATCAAGCACACATCAAGATCGGGAACACTTGGGCAGCCCGGGTGGCTCAGGGGTTTAGCACTGCCTTCAGCCCAGGATGTGATCCTGGAGACCTGGGATCAAGTCCCACATCGGGCTCCCTGCATGGACCCTGCTTCTCCCTCTGCCTGTGTCTCTGCCTCTGTGTGTGTCTCATGAATGAATAAATAAAATCTTAAAAAAAAAAAAGATAGGAGAAACTTTATTACTTACATATGAAGATTACTGGGGGAGAGCCCAGAAACTTCCCAAGCAGGTCTAAAAATGGCTTGGGAGAGCAGAGAAAGGAGACTGGCTTTTAAGTCAGTCATTGGAGGGTGGGGGCTAGGGCGAGTGTTTCCATGCATCGACCAGGACTTGCATGGCTTGAACTTCCTGCTGAGACTAATGGCGGAAGCACCTAGGCTTTCTTCTGAGCTGGCCCAAGTTTAAAACAGAAAGGAAGAGGGAGTAGTGGGGCATAAAAGCTGTCAGCATTCAAGTATCAAAAATAGATTATTTTACTATAACTTGTGCTATGGACTGAATGTTTGTCCCCTACCCCCATGCTTGCCTCTAAATCATAGTTAAAGCTTTAACCTTCATTGTCATGGTATTTTGAAGTGGAGCCTTTGAAAGGTGATTAGGTTTAGATGAAGTCATGAAGGTGTAGTCCTTATGATGGGATTAATGCCCTTATAAGAAGATGAGATACCAAAGTTCCCTCTCTCCATTGTGTGAAAACACAGCAAGAAGGTGTCATGTGCAAGCCAAAAAGAGCCTCTCACCAGGCACCAAAGGTGCCTTGACCTTGGATTTCCCAGCCTCCATGTCTGAGAAATGTCTGTTGTTTAAGGCATCCAGTCTGTGGTATTTTGTTATGGCAGTCTGAGCTGACTGAGATACTCTATAAGTCTGGTCTATTACATTTTTTTCTCATGCTTTTTGGTCATGATTTCTTATCTATTCATATGTGTTATATTTTTTTAAATTGAATTTCAGATGTTATATTTAAAAGAATCGTAGAACTTAAAAGTCATTATTCTTCTCCAGAAGGGTATTTCTCCTGTCTTTGGCAGATAAGGTGAGGGGCAAATCACCTATATCCAATCAGAAACTGAATTGGGGTGGAGCTAGATTCCAGGGTTAATCTGTCTCTGGTTTCAGACGTTTCAAGAGTGAGACATGATACCTGTTTCTTGCAGCTTCCTCCTTCTAGAAGCTTCCTTCTCATGCATGGTCCTCCTGAGTTTTTTATATTGAGAGACTGGCAGTTGTCCCCTTGGTCTTAAAAATTCTGCTCTTCTGGGACCCCTGGGTGGCTCAGCAGTTGAGCACCTGCCTTGAGCCCAGGGCGTGATCCTGGAGTCCCAGGATCAAGTCCCACGTTGGGCTCCTGGCATGGAGCCTGTCTCTCCCTCTCTTGGTGTCTCTCATGAATAAATAAATAAAATCTTTTTAAAAAATTCTGCTCTTCTGGGACACTGAGCTTAGCTCTTTTACCTCCCTTCACATGCAAGCAGAATATCTGGCAAATGTCTTTCCATGTTTCTTGAAGGCTTCTTCCTCTGGTTGTATTATGTTTTTCAAGAACTAAAAAATCTGTGTCTTGATAGCATATCCCACCAGCATCTTATACTATTCCAGCACTCAGTGTTCCAGGGGGAGAGTATGGAGCTTCATTAATTCTCTAGTCATTCAGGCTAGTCCATGTAGCTGTCAAAACCCCTGTTGGGTTTCTCCTTCCACTAGCAGACCTCTTTGCCCAACACTCAGTCTGGAACACTGACTCAGCAAATGGGCTACTGGAAGAAAAGGCCTAGTAATTTCAACTCACCTAGGGAGAGTTTTCCTTCCCAGTAGGTTTATTGCCACCTACCACATTTTAACCTTTCTAGATGCTTCATTTCTATTGCTACCTATCACAAAATTATTCTTACAAAGAAGGTGGAGAAACGTGAAAATGATCACAAGAGTAAAACAATTCAGTAGATATTTTAACTAATTAATAGCTCCAGTGGACCATGAAAGTACTATCATGGCTCAAGCAATGTTTACCTCAACAAAATAACTGTCAATACTGGTGCTTCAGCCATCTGATATGAGTTGAAGAAGGGGGAAGGTATGTTTGGGCATGAGGTCTTATTGTCATCTTTCAAATCTTTCTTACTTAGCAATGATTGCCTCCGTCTGTTCTTCACGTTGGCTCAGGATCTGAAGGGACAGCAGAGTAACTGAAAGAGAGTGAGTCTGGATTAGGTAGAGCCTTTTAAATTCCTGTGCTAGGGCCGCCCAGGTGGCTCAGCGGTTTAGCGACAACATCAGCCCAGGGCCTGATCCTGGAGACCTGGGATCCAGTTCCACGTTGGGCTCCTTGCATGGAGCCTGCCTCTTCCTCTGAAAATTAAATAAATAAGCAAGAAAATAAATAAATAAAATAAAATAAATTCCTGTGTTACTTTCAGGAAGTTACTTTGCCTCTATTAAGTTCTGGTTTCCTCCTTTATAAAAGAAGACAACCAATGCCTACCTCCTGGGGCTCTAATTATGTTAGACATAAAGTACCCCAAACACAGGAAACAATCTATGCATTGTCCCCATGGGTCTCCCCTGGGGCCTCAGTTTACTCTTATGCAAAATTAGGATGGTGCCAACTTCCAGAGTTGTTTTGATTCTGCAGTTAAATGAGACCATGGGGCAGAAGGGTCCTGCTGCATTTGGCTGTGCAAGGTCTGGTCCCTGTGTTGGAGGTGGCTCTTTGGGTGGCTGAGCCACCAAGTAACTGGACTCATGGCAAAGTTTTTGGTTAATTTTGGTTTCTAGGGCCTCTTCCCTGTTTGTGCATCCTCAAATCCACCTGTCTTCATAGGGTGGCTGGTTGCTGACCAAGCTGGGACCTCGTGCGCCGGAGCTCCGCACCCTCAGGGCACAGGGAGCGGCTGCGGTCCACCCCACCGCTAGGATGTGCCCGCCCAGTCGCATGAGGTGGCCACGTGGTGCAGTGCGTGGAACCACTAAGAGCAGCGGTCAAATCCCACCTCCGCACGACTAGCTGTGCGACTCTGGGCAAGTCCCTTACACTTCCGCCACCAGTTTTCCTCGTCCATGACCCAGGGGGATACCAGGATACCCACCGCGAGACCGTCCCAACAGGAAGCCTGGCGTCCGTGGCACACACCCGTGAAAGGCAGCTGTCACTCGGCCAGGTCCCCGGCCCCTCCTGTGCCCATGTCCCCGGCTCTGTGCGGGCTCAGCGCCTGCCTTCGCCGATGCCAAGTCCGTCTCTGCGCCTCGCACTCCGTCAAGATGGCGCCTCCCTGTTCCCCCACCAACCAGGCCACAGAGGGTGCCGCCCACGGGGCCTGGGGGGGCCAATGGGAGCGCGGGAAGGTGGGGGGGCAATGGGCGGGGCAGAGCCGACGGGACTGTGGGAAGGCGGGGGGGGGGCCAATGGGCGGGGCAGAGCCGATGGGACTGTGGGAAGGCGGGGGGGGGACAATGGGCGGGGCAGAGCCCATGGTACTCTGGGAAGGCGGGGGGCAATGGGCGGGGCAGAGCCCATGGGACTGTGGGAAGGCGGGGGGGGCAATGGGCGGGGCAGAGCCCATGGTACTCTGGGAAGGCGGGGGGCAATGGGCGGGGCAGAGCCCATGGGACTGTGGGAAGGCGGGGGGGGCAATGGGCGGGGCAGAGCCCATGGGACTGTGGGAAGGCGGGGGGGGCAATGGGCGGGGCAGAGCCGATGGGACTGTGGGAAGGCGGGGGGGGACAATGGGCGGGGCAGAGCCCATGGTACTCTGGGAAGGCAGGGGGTGGGGCAATGGGCGGGGCAGAGCCAATGGGACTGTGGGAAGGCGGGGGGGGGCAATGGGCGGGGCAGAGCCGCCGGGACTGTGGGAAGGCGGGGGGGGGGGGGGCAATGGGCGGGGCAGAGCCGATGGGACTGTGGGAAGGTGGGGGGGCAATGGGCGGGGCAGAGCCGCCGGGACTGTGGGAAGGCGGGGGGGGGGGGGGGCAATGGGCGGGGCAGAGCCCATGGGACTGTGGGAAGGCGGGGGGGGGGCAATGGGCGGGGCAGAGCCGCCGGGACTGTGGGAAGGCGGGGGGGGGGGGGGGCAATGGGCAGGGCAGAGCCGATGGGACTGTGGGAAGGTGGGGGGGCAATGGGCGGGGCAGAGCCGATGGGACTGTGGGAAGGCAGGGGGGGGCAATGGGCGGGGCAGAGCCGCCGGGACTGTGGGAAGGCGGGGGGGGGGCAATGGGCGGGGCAGAGCCCATGGGACTGTGGGAAGGCGGGGGGCGGGCAATGGGCGGGGCAGAGCCGATGGGACTGTGGGAAGGCGGGGGGGGGCAATGGGCGGGGCAGAGCCGCCGGGACTGTGGGAAGGCGGGGGGGGGGGGCAATGGGCGGGGCAGAGCCGATGGGACTGTGGGAAGGTGGGGGGGCAATGGGCGGGGCAGAGCCGATGGGACTGTGGGAAGGTGGGGGGGCAATGGGCGGGGCAGAGCCCATGGGACTGTGGGAAGGCGGGGGGGGGCAATGGGCGGGGCAGAGCCGATGGGACTGTGGGAAGGTGGGGGGGCAATGGGCGGGGCAGAGCCCATGGTACTCTGGGAAGGCGGGGGGCAATGGGCGGGGCAGAGCCCATGGGACTGTGGGAAGGCGGGGGGGGGGGGGCAATGGGCGGGGCAGAGCCGATGGGACTGTGGGAAGTTGGGGGGGGCAATGGGCGGGGCAGAGCCGCCGGGACTGTGGGAAGGCGGGGGGGGGGGGGGGGTGCAATGGGCGGGGCAGAGCCGATGGGACTGTGGGAAGGCGGGGGGGGGGCAATGGGCGGGGCAGAGCCAATGGGAGCGCGGGAAGGTGGCCGGGGGAGCCAATGGCGCGGCGGCGGGCCGGGGGCGGGCCAAACTGGCCCAGCGGGCCTCTGAATGCCTGGCGCGTCGGGGCTCCTGGCCCGGCGTTGTCCCCCTTCTTCCCCGGCGGCAGGGCTTGGGCCCGACGCCAACGCCCCAGCGGCCTCCGCCCCGCCTCCCCGCCCGGAGAGCGTGAATACATTAGGCTGTTCTTAGTAGGGCCTGAAAAGGAGCCTTGCTGTGTCCTGGGAGACACGGTTTAGTCAGTGTCTGATGCTCAAGCCCAAGCAGCACAGCTCGGTGGGTCCCCGGCTTGTGCAGCTGCGAGCCCGAGCGCCCGGGGTGCTGGTGCCCCAGGGGCCGCTCCGCCGGGGCCGGGGTCTCTGCTCCGCTGGGCTCTGGCGAGGGGGCAGATGCTCTGGGGGTCGGGGCAAACCGGCGTCTGGCCGCAGGAGCCTGCCCAGAGGTCGGCCCGGGGCGCCAGGTAATGCTGGGCCGCTTGCCCCCCTGGCTGCTCCTTCCGGTCCCTCAGGCCGGGCTTTCCTGAGCGTCCACCTGCAGGAGAGCTCTCCCTCCCTGTCGCTCTCCATCACATCGTCCCGCGTTCCCTTTACAGTGCTTATCCCGACATGAAATCATCCGTCCATCGGGTCACTGCCTACTCCCCAACTGAAGTGTCAGCTCCACCAGGGCAGGGACCGTGCTGTCTCATTGACACGTGTAGACATTCAATAAATTGATGTCGAATGAATGAATCCAAAATATGGTATTCGAAGGCCCAAGACCGGGCAGCCCGGGTGGCTCAGCGGTTTAGCACCAACTTCAGCCCAGGGCGTGATCCTGGAGACCCGGGATTGAGTCCCACATCGGGCTCCCTGCATGGAGCTTGCTTCTCCCTCTGCCTGTGTCTCTGCCTCTCTCTCTCTCTCTCTCTCTCTCTCATAAATAAAAAATAAAATCTTTTTTAAAAAAAATAAAGGCCCAAGACCCTTCTGGAACTCTTCTTGTTGCAGATTGATGAGTCTACCAACCAAGGACCTTATTCCCCACACCCACTTGGAGAAATACCCATGGTTGGTGGTGAAGATATGGGTGGATCCTCTACTAAACAACAGCGTGAGAAAGGCTGGGCCCCAAACATGTCTGTATGGCTCTCTCTCACACGACGAAAACAAGGGGGAGCTCTGGCCAACATCTCAGAACTTGAAATTTCTGGAGCCATTGTGAGCTAGATGCTCAGAAATCCTTGAATATCTTATTGATATTTTGTTGAGTTGAGAGTGTCTACGTCTGGCAAAATAATAAGGAAAATGACCTTGATATATTGAGTTCCTGTGCCGGGCATGTTCCCTGTCTTAGGCTGCTGAAATGAAATACCAAAGGATGGATGGCTTCAATAGGAGGTGTTTCTTTCTCACAGTTCTGGAGGCTGGGAAGGCGAGGGTCAAGGTGCTAGCAGATTCAGTTCCTGATGAGACCCACATCATGGCCAGCAGATGGCCACTTTCTCTGTGTCCTCACATAGTAGAAGGCAGAGAGAAGCAAGGTTTCTGGTGTCTTGTCTTTCTTTTCTTTCTTTCTTTCTTTCTTTCTTTCTTTTTCTTTCTTTCTTTCTTTCTTTCTTTCTCTTTCTTTCTTAGATTTTTATCTATTTATTCATGAGAGACACAGGCAGAGGGAGAAGCAGGATCCCTATAAGAGCCTGATACAGGATTCGACCCCAGGACCCTAGGATCATGACCTAAGCCAAAGGCAGACGCTCAACCACTGAGCCACGCGGGCACCCCCAGTGTCTTTTTTTTTTTTTTTTTTAAGATTTTATTTATTCATAAGAGACAGAGAGAGAGAGAGAGAGAGGCAGAGACACAGGCAGAGGGAGAAGCAGGCTCCATGCACCGGGAGCCCGACATGGGATTCGATCCTGGGTCTCCAGGATCGCGCCCTGGGCCAAAGGCAGGTGCCAAACCGCTGCGCCACCCAGGGATCCCCCCAGTGTCTTTTCTTATGAAGGCACTAATTCCATCATAGGGGCCCCACCCTTATGGCCTCATTTAAACCTAATTATGTCCCACTGGCCCTACCTCCAAGTACTATCACATAGGGGGTTAGAATTTCAACATATGAATTAGGCGGGGAGAGGGTTACACTTGTAACACTTGTAGAGCTTGTATGGCTCATAACACTCCCTATATCAACTATAATTACAGAAATACCACAAAGTGAGTGATTAATCTCATTTAGTAACACTCTCAGGTACAGGGAGGCAACAGGGGAGATTTACTCAAGGCCACACAGTGAAACCAAAGTTCGGTGGCCTCCTGTAGTAAGCTGCCCCCTCAAACCAGCTAGCTAACCCCTATCACACAGAGATCATACAACAGGCCCCGGAGTCTGGTCTGCCTGGCCACTCAATAATAGAATTTGTTGCTGAAAAAAAAACCTCAGAAAAATAACATCCTGGATCAGAGGGAATCTTTTGCTCTAAGCATCACATTTTGGATTTGCTCATTTATTTCTCTGTCCCCCAAAGATTGTGGAGTGTGTACTTTGTACCCCAGAATATAGCAGACAGCATGTTCTGACCCTGGTGGGGCTGACCCTCAACAGGGAGTAGACAATGAAGAGACAAGTTAATAATTCCATACGAGGTTAAGTATCATAAAGGAATATACAGAATTGGTGAGTGTAGAGCAGTGAGGAGGGAGAGCTGCCCTGCCTATGGGTGGTCAGAGGGCCCCTTGGAACAGGTGACGGGAGAGAGACTCCTAGAGGGACAGAGCTTGGCGACTCTTGACACAACTGCTCCTGAATTTCAGAATCACACCTGTGGATGCTGAGAAGCTCTACTCAGAAGGGGACTCCAGGTGGGCCCCACAGCACAAGGCGCAGCAAGACCCCAGCGTCTCCTGCTTCTGTGCCTACAGCGCCGCCCCCACCTCCACCTTCCCCACAAAGGCCACCCCCACTCACACACCATCTCTTTGTTTCTTTATTTATTTTACCACATCTGAGGAGTTTTTAATGGGAGAAAGGGCCTAGGAATGGGGTTGTATGAGGACAAGGAAATGAGCCACTTGCTGTGATGAATGTTCTTGAAAAGCAATTTCTTTTTTCACAGGTAGCTCGCTGGGCTTGGGAAGAAAAGTGCTTTGGCTGCCTATCAAATACTAACAGAGGCTAACTGTTTTCTCGGCACTTCTCTCTCCCTGCACACGCTCTCCCGCGTCTCTCCCTACACAGGCCAGAAATGACACCAAGTTCGAGGGTTGGAGGGGGTCTCCCCCCAGGATAAAGTGGCAGGCAGCTGTTTTTCTGGTGCCCAAGGACCTTCTCCCTGCCCACTACCCTCTCCCTTCTCTGCTCATTTGTTTTCAAGCAGCGACCATACTGCAAGGACATCTTCTCTGTCCTGCTGGGAGGGGAAAGGGGAGTCCCCAGGAAATCGGAGATCAGGTGGGAATCCTGAAAATGCAGATGCTGCCTACAGCAGCCAGGAGCTCACCCAGGGTCTCCCAGCGGTTTAGCAAAAGGGGAAATAACCCTGCACCTTTGCCCCTGGACTCCAACCACATCCCTCCACCAGAGCTGCCGTATTCATGTTGTGAGTCCACATTTCTCCATTGTTCTCAGTTTACCCAGGCAAGATCTTTTCCCCCTGAGGGTGGACTCTCAGGCCTCGTAGTGCATCTGCGGGAAACACCTCTCAGGTGGTGCCAACAGAGACCCTACTGATACTCCTAAGTCACCGGAATCCTGCTTTTGCCAAATGATGGTTGTGCCTGGCTATCTGAGAGAGTATTTTAAATCCTTGAGAAATATGACAGTTAAAGGACAACAAGAGATTAAGTTTCTAGCTAGGCCCACGCAGAACTGGTGAAAAATTAGTGTCTGAAACTGACTGCTACAAGAGTCTGAGTTTCAGCAATAATTCCAGGAAACCGGAAGTCTCCTGCTAGCGCACATCCTGTAAGGAAGACAGGACCAAACTCAACCTCTCTCTCCTGCTCCCCTTTAAACTGACTCCTGCTTTTAGGTTTGCCAAAGGGACAGTTGTCAGAAACAAGAGGCCGGCTGGGGGGTAACTCAGCCTGGACAGGCAAGTAGACATCAGTGTCTAATCATATTACAGATGTGTCTGGAAACGATTTCACTTCCTCAGCAGAGTGCTGGAATTAGGGATTTGGGTTTGTTCTCCTGAAGAGGGAGTGACATTTCTCATCTTAGTCACAGAGGAGAGAGGCCTGTACTCCTTATTAAAAGAACTGGAGGCAAGTAGCAGGGTGTGGGCTCCCTTTAGTCCACTCTGACAGTCCCAGTTCTAGAGCTTGGACAAGTCTCTAGCCTAAGGCCCCCAACTCCAAATTCTGACAGTGGCTGCAAAGGCAGGGTATAGAAGGGTCGGGCCTGTGTTCTCCTCCCTCCTTCCTTTGGGACTGCGGTAGCCAGCCTCTAATGATGGCCTTCAATGAGCTTCATCTTCTTGCGACTAGCTATTGACTAATAGAATGTGACAGAAGCTATGCTTGTATTCCTGAGGTTGCATCATAAGAAGTCTTGCAGTTCCACCAGGGTCTCCCAGGTCATGCATCTGGAAGTAGCTAGGCTCCATATAAGAAGTCTGACTACCCCAAGACTGTATGCTGGGTGAAAGTCTACACAGCAAGGTCCTGTGAAAAGAGAGCTGCCCAGCCAGTCCCTATGCTCTGAGCCATCCAGCTGGGGCACAGACAGGCCATGCGGGGTGACCTGCCCAACTGAGTCTCAGCCCTCAAGCTCCGCCCAGCATCTAACTGCAGCTACAAGAGAGACCCCCATAGAAAATAGCCCAATTGTGAGCCCAGTCAACTAATGAAAGCAAATAAATGCTATAGTAAGCCAGGAAGTATCGGCGTTTTTTATAATGCAGCAAGAGAAAGCCAGAACAGAGATCCTGGCTTGGAGAAGGAAGAGGTTTGCAAAGCATTTCCCCCGGTCTAGCTGACCAATGGTTTCAAGCACTGGTTTTCAAACTGGCTCAGCTAAGGAATCTTTTGTCCATTGAAATCATAATCAGAGGGGCAGCCCCGGTGGCCCAGTGGTTTAGTGCCACCTTCGGCCCTGGGGTGTGACCCTGGAGGCCGAGGATCGCGAGTCCCACGTCGGACTCCCTGCAGGAAGCCTGCTTCTCCCTCTGCCTGTGTCTCTGCCCCCCTGTCTCCCTCTCTCTCTGTCTCTCATGAATAAATAAATAAAATCTTAAAAAAAAAGAAATCATAATCAGAACTGGCATATGTAGTCAAAATAATAGCACAGTGGCTTTCTTTTTGAAAAGGAGGGAGGCCCCGACCAATCTCTCCTTTTCCCCTATGCCCCTGCAGCCACCCCTGAGAAATGAATGAGACCTCCACGGCATCCCCCAGGACTCTCACTCTTGTTCTCCTTTCTTCTTTTCCTAAAAAGCAGAGACAAAATTAAAACAAAAACAAAAAACAACCCACAAGAGACTTTCTTCATGCACAGTCCCCTGGTCCAGAGGGGATTTGGGCCACACCCTGGAGTTGTGCCCACAGTGGTCTTGTTGGGTCTCTTATACATCTGAAGGTTACACACTCTGAGGACATCCCCTGACTCAGCAGGTGGAAGATGCCCCGGGTGGTTCCAGCACCCATGTTCTCTGGCAACACCCTGCCTTCCTTCACCAAAAAACACCAGGGTCATGGTCTGGCTGGCCCTCCTGAGAAGCTAGAAAAGCTCTTCTGCCAAAAGATATTCTTATCAAGAGACATTGTTATCAACTTCTGCCTCCAGCCCACCATTTAGGTAGAAGAAAAACAGGTATATACAATCTCTGTTATCCTAATGGAGAAACTGAGGCCCAGAGAGGTTCATACTCTCTGTAAAACAAGAGTAGAGATATCTCCAGCCCTGGTCCAAGTCTTTCTTCCCAGTAGCATTAGCTGCTCCACCACCCTTGTGTGTGTGAAGACAGTGACCATAGGCCTGAAGGGAGGGTCAAGCCAAGCCAAGCTGCACTCACCAGTCACAGTGACTGGCATGGCCCCCTCCCCACTTGGGTTATCCTGGCCAAAGCTGGAGCCTGTGAGTCTTTCCAGGACTAGGCAGTCACCCAATAGCCATGGCCGTCCCCACCAAGACGGTATGTACTGCATAGATCTTGTGCCCTTTTCATCTTTATTGCCAATCCCTCCAAAATCTGCTCATCTTCTCAGGGAGAGCGAGCACTTGGCTAATAAGCACTTGACTGGTCTCCAAAGCCAAGGTTTGTTCCAATGGGTTTGACTTTCAACCTCCCCACGTCTCCTTGAAAAGATGAACCGTGCTTTTGTACCGCAGGACATGCCAGGAATAGCTCACAAAGACTGCTCTCTGGAGGGGGTTTCATGAGGAAGAGGCCACAGATAAGCCAGACATCCGAAAGGTGCCATTAAGATGATGAACGCCTTTTTCCATGGTGCCTTGGGCAAGCCGTTGAGCTTTATTACTCATCTCTTCCATGGGGAGGTCACGATGTGAGAATGTCCTGTGCTCCTCTGGCCAGG
The DNA here is from genome assembly GCF_048418805.1 of Vulpes vulpes. NCBI lineage: Eukaryota > Metazoa > Chordata > Mammalia > Carnivora > Canidae > Vulpes > Vulpes vulpes. The sequence goes on along the minus strand of NC_132784.1, from coordinate 9,551,573 downwards.
ACACGTGCTCTGGGACCACACTCGCATCCTTGGGAATGGAGGATGCCGAGTAGGACCTCAGAATGCACTGTCTCTGGAGAGCTCAGTGCATCCCTGCCTGAAAGCAGGGCTTGGGCAAAACAGACAAGGGTCCCTTCCAGGCCACTATGGCTATGTCACAGCCACCATCCCCCACACCACCACCTTCCCACCATCTCATTTCCCCCAAACCAGCAGATTCTCATGCTCTCTTTGGTAGCACATATACCAAAATTGGAACGATTCAGAGATTGGCATAGCCCGTGGGCAAGGGACATGCAAACCAGCAGATTTTCCTCATGGTCTGCAACCTCCCATCAAGGGAAAAATCCCAGCAGCAAAGCCAGATTTGTGACCAATTTAGAAAGGTCTAAACACACTATACTTACAACAATAACCAGTCACTGTGATGGGCAAGTGCTATGTCAAGTGCTCAACATCGCCTGCAAAGCAGTGTTGGCCATCTTGCTTACCCAGAGGCTCAGAGAAGCTAGAAAATTTGCTGCTTTGTAAGTAAAGGCAGGGCTGGGATTAGAAACAATGTCCGTCTGGTCCCAAAGTTCACCCTGCCCTTTCCATTAGCAACACTGCTCGTGTGATCGAGAGGGTAGAGACTTTGCTGTGCAGAAACAAGAGGTTAGATTCAAGGCCGGGGAGGAACTGGGTCAGTCTGAACTAAGTAAGTGGGGGCGGCGCAGCAACCTCTGCCTCCCAACCAGCATTCCCTGGCTGACCTTCAAGCTGGGGCAGGCCTCAGGCAGATGTGGAGGACAAGGAACCTGGGAGGTCCTTGGGGAGCCTCTAGCACCTCTTTTAGGGACCACTGGGAGGAAGGGAATTAAATGTTGAGTCCCTACCGTATGATAGGATCATTGCCATAGGAACTTGGTGATCTTTAGAAAAAGACCATGAGGAGCACCAGGGTGGCTCAGTGGTTGAGAATCTCCCTTTGGCTCCAGTCATGGTCCTGGGGTCCTGGGATTGAGTTCTGCATCAGGATCTCCACAGAGAACCTGCTTCTCCCTCTGCCTATGCCTCTGCCTCTCTCTCTGTGTCTCTCATGAATAAAGAATAAACTTAAAAAAAAAAAAAAAGCCCATGAGATGGGTATTACTTCAGCCATTTCACAGATGCGGAAATAGAGGCTCAGCAGGGTCAAAGAGCCCAAAAGACGTGCAGAGTCTATGCTAGACCTGTTAACTGCAAGGACTATGTTTTCCCACTCTTACCCCACACTGCTTCTACGTGGAAAGCGGCTGACTTTGACCCCAGCAGGACCCAACTTCCTGTTAACCAGTGCTAGGTATCAAGCTCTCGAGGCACTGACCAAACAACACCATGTGATAGCTACCTTGCACTTGAATCACCTTCAGGATCGTTTGGGATACCATGGGTGTGATTTTATGATTGAAAAGAACAATTTTTAAATCTCTCAGTGTCCAGAGATGGGTTTCACTGCTGTGCTTAAAAATTCTTATTTCCTCTTTTGCTATGTGAAACCTCCCCTGAAATATTATAATTATCCATGTTTACACTATCGACTAGCTTTTTAAGGTCTTTCTGTGTAAATACAGCAAAGATAAATTTCAGGCGAACTCCCGTCTGAATTATTCCAAGCCTGAAATGCTGCGGGGTCCATGTGAATGGGCTTTGACTGTACCTTGATTCTCAAGAGGAGGAATACATTACCCCTGACCTTTCCAAGAGTAGCTCAATGGCAAGCCCTGTCTACTGGGAAACAATCTGATTGGATGAAGCTTTCCATGTCCCCCACCCGGCTTTGAGACCCGAGGCTCACTCCTGGAAACTGGAGGTGATCTCGTGCTCCAGAAAGGGCAGGCACATGGCAGTGCTTCCTTCTGAATCCGTGCAAGATATCTTCAGTTTGCAGCCTGGGGCTGCCCTTTGACAACTCTGCTCTCTACCCTGGAACATAGTCCTGCCTGGTTGGGACCAATGGGCTTCCTGGCCCTCTGCCTTCCTGCTGGGTTTGGCCATGGGAAGTCCCAGCACAAGATGGGACATTGAGATGGATCCCCCAGGTGAGCAATGCTCTCTTTACAGTCTCATTGACTCTCTTCTCTTCCCCCTGGCTTCTAGGTGGTCAAGGTCCCCCTGACCAGCCTCAGGTTGTAGCTACTAATCCCTGGGCCCTACACCTTACCCAGGCTTCTGCAGTGCCTCTGACAGACTCTTCTTACAATGCATTTGCCATATGTTGGCAAAGGTGGGCCTTTGCCAAGGAACAATAAGAGCTACCATCTTACCATGGTAGCAATAAGAGCTACCATCTACAGAGAAGCTTCTGAGGGCCGTCATTTTACCTGTGTGCCTTAGCATCGGTCTTACAGCAACTCTTAGAAGAAAGTATCCCCACTCTTCAGATAAGGAGACCAAAGTGGCAGATGCTAAGTAACTTATCCCATGGGCTAGCTGCTAAGTGAGGAAGCAGAGTTAGAGACAGACACATCCTTCATGGAAGCCCGAGTGCTTTCCACTGAACTGCCTGGCCTCCTGGTGGAACCATGGTCGCAGGTGGTTGCCTCATAGGGCCCAGCCATAGCCACCACCCCTGGTGTCAACTGTCCCCATCCCAGCCCCAAAGTGACACTCGTTTAGGCAATTCTACTTCAATTCAAGACACATGACCACCTTTGTCTTCCCACCATTGTGCCCCATGAGCACCATAGCTGAGGCCCATCACTTGACCAAAATTGCCATCCATCTGGGAAGCAGGACATTCTGAACCCCACTGTCTTGCGCTCCTCCCCACTTATGTTTCTGGGCCTCCCTCTCACTTGACCTTCTGGTCTTTTCCTCTCTTCATGAACCTCATACTTCTCTCTCTTCACCCATGTTTCTCCATTTCACAAAGTTGTTCATGAATTTCTTTTTTGTTTTCTAAAGATTCTATTTATTCATGAGAGACACAGAGAGAGAAGGGGGGGTGGCGTGCAGAGACACAGGCAGAGGGAGAAGCAGGCTCCACGCAGGGAGCCCGACGTGATACTGGATCCCAGGTCTCCAGGATCACACCCTGGGCTGAAGGCGGCACTGAGCCACCCGGGCTGCCCTGTTCATGAATTTCTGACAGATGAACAAAGAAAAAGATATAACTATCTCATTTTTAGAGAATCAATAAAGAATATTAACCAGTAGAAATAATCACACACAAAATACATCAACATAATTAGCACTTCAGGGGAAAAGTATACTCACCTAACAACTAATGAAAGAATTACACCTTCTGCATGGAGTTTGGATTCACACCATTTCCAAGAGAAATTGGAGTTCTAGAAATCATGGCTAAACACACACACATGCACACAAAACAGCAGAAGTTAAAATTACATATGGACAAAAAACTGACCTGTGAATTAGTTGTAAATTTTTGTTATAAAAATTAAACTGAAAAGAACTTATTTGGGGGGAGTGGGATGGCTCAATCAGTTAAGTGTCTGACTCTAGATTTCAGCTCAGGTCATGATCTTGGGGTCATGGGATTGGGCCCCACATGCTGGGTGTAGAGCCTATTTAAGATACTCTAACTCCCTCTCCCTCTGCCCACCCTCTGCTTGCATCTCTCTCTCTCTCTCTCCAAAAAAAAGTAAAGAAAAGAACTTATTTGACTAATATAACCTCAATAAATTAAGAAAAACGAACAGAAATTGTAATTATACTACATAAAAACCTACAACTAAATTAGCATGATATTTGGTCTGAAAAATAGTTTCACAGCAAGATTGCTTCAGTGTTCTGCATAATCCTATTAAAATGTAAATATCCAATCAGTTTTGGGGTCAAAATATCCTCAATATTAAAGGGGCAGAGTCAAAATGTCAGAGCCAAAAGGCTGAGGATATAACTCCCCGTCTCTGTCCCAAAGGACCCCATATACTCTTCATGGCCTCAGCTTTGGCCCGAATCTCTAGCCCAGCCCAGTTCCCGCATCCTGCCCTGTTTCTCAGTCACAACATGCCCAGTGTCTGACCTCCAGACCATTTCCCCTTCACAATCTCCTCTCACCCTCTGTCTCCCAATATCTCACAGTTTTCCTGGCCTGGACTGGTCCCTTCCTCTCTGACTGTAATCGGAGCACTCTCAGCATCTCACCACCACCTGCCCAGGCAAGCCCCAGTGACCTCCAATGATGTTAGCCCAGAAAGCATGGTTCCCACCAGCTTCCCCTCCAGCCTGGCCACTCCTCACTGCTGCAGAAGCCTCCTGAACGTCATGCACACAAAATCCCAGAGATTCATCCAGGGCACCAGAGATGCAATGAGGGAGCCACAGAGACTCTATGAGATCATCAACAAAAACAAGGTTACATATCTTCAGTACCTGCCACATGTTAGGCATTCTTCAGTACACTACATGTGTTTCTTCTAAGCCTCAAATAAATCCTGCAGGGTGGATATTAACCCTTTCTTTCAGAGACATAACTGGGGCTCAGAAAGATTGGACAGTTTGCTTAAGACCACCCAGCTATCAAAAGGTGGAGGTGAAATTTGAATCCATACCTAACTGGATTCTGAAGTCCATTATCATCTTCACTCTGGTGATGGCAGACTCTGGCTGAGAACAACCAGCAGAGAGGAGAAAAAGAAAGTAAATGTCTGTCAGAAGGTTTCCGAGAGCTTCCAGGCAGGGAGAGACTGAGGTAACAAGACAGAATGGAGGGGAGTCCGGAATGGTGATGCCACTGTGGAGCCACTCTCCTAGAGGAGCTCCTGAAGTGTGCACATTCCTGAGAGTGAGTGAAAGGCAAGGTCAGGCTTCAATATTGTTCCAGGGGTTCTGGGACAAATATTGGGATTTTGGACCCATTAAGATGTCCTGGTAAACGTCCCAGGCTATCAGTTGAGACTAAAGGCCACACCCTAAGAGTGAATGTGACCAGCTGCATTTCTCACTCTCACTGAGTCTGAAGCCCAACATTTGGTTGGGTTAAGGTGATCCAGGATTGTGGGGCTCCTAGCTTCTGAGGCTGCCACAACCAAATATAAATCTTCCCTGAAAAATTATAACATCATCCATGATGAATAAGCTCTACATATCTGCTCTACAACACTGTAGTCAACAGTACTGTCTTGTGCAGTTAAAAAATTATTAAGAGGGTAGATCTGATGTTGTATGCTGTCACCACAATATAATTTTTTTTAAATTGTATCATCATCCAGAGTCTCAAATTAACACTGTTTAAAATGCCATGTCTGGCATGTAATTAAAAATAATATATTTGAATAGGTCAGATGATGTGATCAAAAACTAGTAGAAAAAATAAACAATAAAGACAACAGACCCATGGTAGATCCAGATGGTGATACAATCAGGCACATACCTGAAGTTTCTGTTTAATATGCTTAAGGAAATGAAAGATTCATTTTTCAGCAGAGAACACAAACTATTAAAAGTTGAAATTCTAAAACTGAAAAAAAAAAGAAAATTAATAGCATGCTGGATGGATTTCAGAGATAATGAGATATAGCTGCAGAGAGAATTAGTGAACTGGAAAACACAACAGAAGAAAATATCCAGAGGAAGGCTTAATGAAACAAAAAGATGGAACAAATGGAAAAAAGCATAAGAGACAGGTGGGATAAAGTAAAGAAACCAGGCCTAGGGCACCTGGGTGGCTCAGTGGTTGAACATCTGCTTTTGGCTCAGGTCATGATGCCGGGGATCCTGGGATCAAGTCCTGCATCAAGTTTCTCATGGGGAGCCTATTTCTCCCTCTGCCTATGTCTCTGCCTCTCTCTCTCTCTGTCTTTCATGAATGAATAAATAAAATCTTTTTAAAAATTACTTCTATAACTGGAATCTAAGGAGAGAAGAGGCAGAATGGAGGAGATACCCATGTGAAGAGAGAAAAACTGACAATTTTCCCATTTGTGTGTTCTTCCCATTTAATCCATTCCAAATAATTCAAGTTTATGGGCTCTTTTGTCTTTACTTTCCCTATTCTATTTCTCTTTTGTTCCTAATTGGTACTTCTTAAGAATAATTATGGTTCAGGTGCTGGTCATATACAACATTAATAAATCAGGAGGTGACATTTTCTGGGAGCCTCTGGGAAGGGATGATCTTTCTGTTCCTGGACAGTGGAGTCTGAAAGCCAGGATGGCAGCAGCTATTTTGTAAGCAAAGAAGAGCAGTCTTGGAAGAAAAGTAACACCATATACATAGAGAAAGTGGAGCCTGTTTTCATTAGATCACAAAATTAAGGCATGCAATGTGTGTGTGTGAGTGTGTGTGTGCGCGCGCACACACACACACACACACATCTCTCCATTTGGGACAATAAGTTCCCTTTTAAACCAATTGAATCATGGGGTGCCTGGGTGGCTCAGTCGGTAAGAGTCTGACTCTTAGTTTTAGCGAAGGTTGTAATGTCAAGATCCTGGGACCAAGTCCTATGTTGGGCTCTGCTCTCCCCACCGAGTCTCCTGGAGATTGTCTCCCCCTCCCTCTGCTCACACTCTGTCTCAGTCTCTAATATATATAAATATATATATCAACCAGTTGAATCAGTCTGTAGACACTTGCAACTGAAGCTACCCTAACAGATATAAAATTTTGGAAGTAAAACTACTTTCCAGAAAGTGTGAAACCATATCAGTCCTGATGTCAATGCAAGGGCTTCTGTGTCTACCCCAACATTTAATGCTGTCATTTTGAAATCTGCTTCCGATAGGCAAAAGATTCAAACTTTATCTTTAGTTTTCATTTGCCTATCTTGGGTGTCCAGAGCAATTGAATATGTTTATTAGCATTTTAATTCCTCCTCTTATGTATTCTTTAATTATAGCTATGACTTATCAAGACCATATGTTTCCACTTTTCCCCCTTGCTTCCATTTTTCAATTTAATTCAAATAAACAAATGCTTTTTTACAAGCCTCACCAGACTGAGGGCCAGACATTGTGCTGTGCGGGAAAGGAGTCATGGAATTAAGTGGGATAGGCTTTTGTCCTGGGGAGTTGATCTTCTGGTGATGGTAAAAAGACATGGATGCAAACATCTGGACCAGAGGCTGATGGCAAGCATAAAAGAAGAGGTATGAGGTTGCATTCATTAGAAGTCTCTTACATTTTATTGCAACTGAGTTATTTGTTATTTGAAATTATTTCCACCATGTAATTTGGGGCTTTCTTTGTATTTTCTATTCCTCTTCTTTTTCTCTTTTTTTTTTCTCTTTTTTTCTCTATTCCTATCTTCATTGTATTGACTGAGTTCTTTTTGTTCCTCTCTGTCCTTCTATTCTACTTGTTTGGAAGTTATACGTTCTATTTCTATTCTTTGAGTGCCAACCCACCATGGTTAACATGTGTATCTGAGACTGATCAAGGTCTGCATCCTTCAGCCAAATGATGTATGGTGTTCATAATCATTTAACTTCAATCAACCATTTAACATGTACCATGATGTTGTTGTATATTATTTTGCTTCTACCTGATTTTTAAACCCTTTGGACTTATCAACATGCTTACTAATTTCTTTGCTTACTTTGTTATCTATTTTTTGAATTTCATTTCCTTATTACTCCAAACAATCCCTTATCAATTCTCAAATTAGAGTAATAAATTCATTCAATTTTGTTTGAAACCTGTCTCTCTCATCCTTATTCATGAATTATTGTTTAGCTGGACAACAATGATCAAGTTGACAGAATTTATTCTTCTTCAGTTCTGTGATGATTTTTATCCCATTGTCTCCTGGCATCAGTCATTGCCACTGAGAAGTCTGCTGTCAGCCTAATTATCATTCTGCTTTCACAACTCTGTCTCTTTACTCTGTCTACTGTGTTCACTGTTCTATAATGATGTGTCTGTGTTTATTTGTTTTTATTTCACCTGTTTGGAACTTGTTGTGCTTCTTCAATCTTTCATAACTATTCCCTCTTTCTGGAGAGAATATGTGTCTGGACCACTTCATTCTGTCCACGGTATCTTAACATCACTGTCACATTTTCCTTCTCCTTATCTCTTTTGTCGAAGTTTTCTCAAACCTATCTACCAACTCCCCATTTCTCTCTGCTTAAATGCTCCATTGAGTTGTTCATGTTAATGACTACATTTATTATTTCTTGAGATGTATTCAGCTATTGTTCAAATCTGTCTCATTTTATTTTATGATTGTTTTCCCCATTTTATCTTTTTAAATGTTTTGATCATATTTATTTTCTTTTTTAAAGATTTTATTTATTTATTCGTGAGAGACATAGAGAGAGAGAGGCAGAGACATAGGCAGAGAGGGAGAAGCAGGGTCCCCATGGGGAGCCTGATATAGGACTCAATCCCAGAACCCCAGGATCATGACTTGAGCCAAAGTCAGATGCTCAACCACTGATCAGGTGCCCCTGATCATATTTATTTTAGTATATTTTTGTTAAATTCTAGATTATTTTATTATTTCTAATTCTTAGAATGGGAATCTTCTCTTCATTAATTCTGTGCAGGACTATTTTTAATTGTAAGGACAAAAAATCCCACATGACCTAAGCAAAAGTAAGTCCATTGGCTTATATAACAAAAAAGTCTAGGGTTGTATTGGCTTTAGTCACAATTTGGTTCAGGACTAAAACCTAAGGCCTAATTTCTCTCTTTTTCTATTATTTGGATGCACTTCACCTATATTGGCTCTGTTCTTAGACATATGACTCCCCATGGTGTCAAGCTCTTCCATCCTGAGTCTCAGATTCAAATTGAGCCATCAAGAGAGAACTTTTTCTTCCAAAGCTTCTAAAAAGTCCTGATATTGACTCTGATTGATCTAGCTTAGATCATGTGCTCACCCCTGTGCCAATGACTATGGTAATGGAATGAGATATGCTGATTGGCTTGGCCTGGGGTGGAGCCCCACCAACTGACCTCATATGGAGGAAAGGAGATCACCAAATGGGTCATGAAGGAAGAAAGGACAATGGATGCTGGCAGGGATAGTGTGTAGATGATAGTAAGTTTCATTAAATGTTGAAAGACTAAATGAATTTAATCTGATTTTATCTAACTCATAAGTCCCCTTTTTTCATTTGTCCCCCTACACACACACCATGTACATACATACCCACATGTACATACATGAACATAAACCAAGATTACTGCCCCCCCCTCCCATGTACACACAGCTCCATCTCTTGTCTAATAGATGAGCAAGTCCAGCTCAGAAAGCTCCTTTCCTAGGTGTCTTCCCTACAGGGAAGGATTCTTTGTTTGAATTAAACCCCAGGCCTTTCCCTGGACTGGGCATGGTCATTCTGTCTGGCCATGCCTGAGCATGTCCCTCTCCTATAGCCAAGGCAGGGACAACCCCACAGAGTCACACAGTCTGAGACAGCAGAAAGGATGGTCCCTAACGGAGGTGGGGTGCTCACATCAGAAGAGGGGGACAGATATATCAGACAGAACTAACAACTGTCCCTTTCAAAGGAGAACCAACTAATTCCCCCAGGTCATGGCTTCTTATGGGACAACTCAGGCTGCCAAGGCCAGATCAGCTTCCCTGTGCTTTCCATCTACAATGTCACCATACCACAGACACTCATGGTTTCTCTGGTGTCTCCTATCCATAGATTTATTTTTAAACTTTTCTCTAATTGAACATATGACGTCTTTTAGCATGAGCAAAAATGTGACCAGAATGAGTCACTCACTACCTAAAGTAGGACTTTGTTCATTACTGGTGTCATTATTTCTCACTGAGGCCTCTTTGGAGATCCCTGGTCTAGAAGAAGATGGATTCCATATTCTTCTGATCTAATGCCCTAATGATTAGGGCCTCTGACATGACCCTCCTTTTAGAGATGAGCCATCAGCGTTTGAGTCTGTTCTCTGGATACAGACCCTCCTCACTTCTGTGACCTGGCCCCTCACTGTGCCGTCAGAGAGACTGCTTCTGATGCAGAAGTGGTGAGACTTTTGATGATTTACTCAACTTCTCAGAGCCTCAATTCCTCATCTGCAAGATGAGTATAATGATGCTCACCTCCCAAGGTTGGGGAAGGAATCACTGGCAGGGCGGCTCAGGCACGTGGCCTAGCTCAGCGTTAGCCTCCTGGACTGGAGCTCTGTCTTCTCTCTTCTCACTGACCATGGCTCATTTTGCAAGGCCTTACTGTTCCTTGACCATTGGACACATGCTAACTGGTCAGTCCTTGGCCTCCAGATATTAACAGCCACATGTCATTGCCTAGGTATAACTGCCCATCTGACCTTTGATCCCTGACCTACGATACCTCCCCCCCACCACCACTAAGATTTCACCATTGGCCCATCCTTTCCCGCGACCCCTGACCCATGAACTCCAGGTGTGGGTGCAGTCCCACTGGAATGGGGTTAGGGCAAGCAGGAGATGGTGGACATGTGACATGGAGGAGGTGCTGGAGGTCACAACAAAAGATGTCCCTGGTAGTTCTTCTCTTTCATCTTGAGAGAACATCTGTGGCTTCCACGTTGTCACAAAACAAACAGAAGTGAGTCTTATGTTTCACAATCCATGCAGCTAGTTTCATGGATCTTTGACAGTTCTTTCATGTCCCTGACAGTGGCAAGCTTTTTCCCCTGGGAAGTTAGGGGGCATGTACCACACCCCCCTATCCCGCCGGCACCCCTCGCCCTAGTGACGTTATGCTGGCACTCCCAGGCTGATGACACTCTGCAGCCACCTTTCATGTGTGAGCAGATGTCACTGCATGGGTTTCCAGGTGGCCACACAGTGTCCCTGCCGCCTCCACTGCTGCCTCTGGAGGACCCCTCTGACTCACGGGTCCTCCGCCCACACCCACGGAGGGCTTCCAGCTCTGCCTCTCTTGGGCAATCTTCCCAGTTTTGAACTAATGCCTTTGCACTCCCAGCCTTTCCTGGGGCCATGGTGGGGGCAGAGCTGCGGGGGGCTGGGTGGGATTGTCACCTTCTTGCTCTGGTCAAATTTCCCAGATCTGCCGGTGAGATCCCTGGACTGTCCCTTGATTGAGGGTTTATCTGTTTATCGAATGCTCATTTCTGGCTCACCACTGCCCCATCCCTTCCCATGACTCCTCCCCCCTCAGGGGACTGCTTCTGGTGACAGTCCCTTTGACAAAGCTGTGACAGCCACAAGAGGTAGGAGGCTGTGATGGGGGCTGGGCTCACATCTGCCTCACGTGTCCCATCACCCACTTCAGCTACACTTCCTGCCTTCCTGCTTGCAAAGTGGAGGGAAGTCAGTGATAATTTGGAGCCAGGAAGAGCCCTTTCTAACAGGGTACAGACCTTAGCTGTGAAGCCCATCTCTGAGCCTGAGATCCCTCATCTGTAGAGTAAGGACACTAAGACCCACCCACAGGTGGCTGTGAGGGTTAAATGAGAAAAGCTGTACAAAGCGATGGGTTATGATACGTCTTTACTCTACTACAAGCTGATGGCTAGCGTTGATGACGCACCCGCACTGTGCCTGGCACATGGTACACACATCAACTTAATCTTCACTAAGCCACAAGGAAGATCCCACAGGATGCCCATCCTACCCATGAGGAAGCCATGGCACAGAGAGATCAAGTACCTTTCATAAGGTCACACAGCTGGGAGGTGGGAGAGCTGGCTGTGAACGCAAGCATTGCCCCTTTCCCTCCAGGAAGAGGTCATTCGCATTTCTCTGAGAACATTCCTTTCCTTCTTAAGGGAACAGGAGGGTGCTCTGGTCTCCAGAGGCTCATTATCCCCTTGTGACCAGTCTCCACGGTCACCATCACCCTCCCAGTTCTGATGGTTGCCCTGGCTGGGAGTTTGCCTGGAGTGGGCACTCAGTCCCCGCTGGCAAGGCTCAGGTCCTCAGGCCTCTGTGGAACAGATAAGAGCCTGAGTTTCTGAAAGGAGGTGTCCCAGGCAGGATTGGGACAGAGGCCAAACAGTGGCTCTTGGCCTCTGCCTCCCCCAGACAGGTGGCTTTGGGCTTGGGCACTTCCCGGGAGCCGGCGGGAGGAGGCCGTGACGGTCCCTGGGCTGGCCCCCCGCCCACAGGTGCTCTTGGGGGGCCACGTGGGCAGGAGGGGCAGGGAGCTGCCAGAGGGGCGCCCGCAGGCAGAGCCCGTGAAGAAGGTGTCTGTTGTTTCCTCCTTCGTCTCCGGGAACAATTCCCCTTTTAAGCTTCTTGGCTAAGACAGTTGAGAGATTCTTTCTCCAAGGCTTCTTCTTGACAGATTGATTTATCTGTTTCGGTAACTTGGCCGTCCTGCGAAAGGGAGGCTCTGTGCCAGGGCTGGCGTGGGGACCGACCTGGGGGTGAGTGAGGGGCCCCATCCCCCCATCCCAGCAGACAGCTGAAGTGCAGATCCCGGGGCCAGGGTCCTGCCCCAAGCTATTGACCCTAGGAATGAGGACTGTCAGCCGCCAGGAAGGGCACAAAATCCACCAACGGGCCATCCCTCCTCGGCCCTCCCAGCCTTGGCTCCCCGCTGTAGGTCTTCCTGGACCCATTTTATGGCTGGGCAAGTAGAGTAACTGATCACCAACTGCCCAAGGGTGCAGTGAGCAAGGGGCTGAGACCGACTGTGAAGGCACTTGCACCTGAAAAAAGACCTTGAGGCGTGAACCACTGGGGTGCTGGAGGCTGGGATGTGTGAGGCCCCCCAGATGCTATAAGGCATCGGGCCGACAGCCCCCCAGGGGCTCCCTCACTGGTTCCTGCCTCTGCTGGGCTGTCCTCCACCTGTGCCCAGAGCCCCGTGCTTTGACCTCTATCCTAGAATAAACCCCCATTTACTCGCCTGTCTCCCCATCAAACTGCCCCTCCTTCCAGGCAGGGAGCCGGGGGCTTGGCCCTGAGGAGGGGTTCCACAAGTGTTTGAAGAAGCAAGGGAGGGAGGGGGGAGGGCAAGAAAGATGTTAGGATGGGAGAGAGGAAGGAGGAAAGGAAGGGAGGCTTTGGGAGAGAAGAAGGACTGACTCCCCATGCTGATGCTCAGGAGCCCTAGGGCCACCACGAAATCCCTACACAGGCTGTGCCTTCAAAACCCAATTGAAATAAAATACAAATTCAGGCCCCACTAAGAGCAATTTCTCCCCTGGGCAAGGACACTGGAGCCCAGAGGCTGATCCTCAGCCAGATGGCATAAGCCTGGTCCTGGACCTGTAGGGGGAAGGAGGACAGGCCCACACGGCTGAGGCTACAGGCCGGGCACTTGGGCTTGTCACTTCTCCTCGCTGAGCCCCATTTCCTATCTGTGGTGGGGGTGGGGGGTGGAATTTTTTTATATGGGGTCAACAGAAGTGTCCCTTAGGGTTATACCTCTGCCTTATTTTGCTCCTCATTGCAAATCACTGAAGGTCTTTTTGGGAGCAAGATGGGAATTCACAGGTAGAAATAAAATCATGGGGGTATCGGGGTGGCTAAGTGGTTGAGGTTCTGCCTTTGGTTCAGGTCATGATCCTGGGGTCCTGGGATCAAATCCTGAATCGGGCTTCCCACAGGAAGCCGGCTTCTCCCTCTGCCTGTGTCTGCCTCTCTCTCTGTGTCTCTCATGAATAAATAAATAAAATATTAAAAAAAAAAAAAAAAGAATGAAAAGGAAATAAAATCCTGTTGGAACCATGGCAGTTGCTGGTTTTAGTTGAGGTTTCCTTTTAGGTACTGTTTCAGTGGCTACCTCAGGAACCCACTGCTTTCTTTCCAGGCGAGGCCTCCTGCCCACTCCCAAGCCATCCCGGGTGCACCAGGCCTCCTGACACAGACTGGGTCCCCCTCCCTCAGGGGTGAGGGTGAGGCAGCTGCTGGTGGCTCTGGGCTTCTGAGCTGCTCTGTCCCTGGGAGAGGGGTCTCCCAGGCCTGGGTTCTACCCCAGGGGCTCAGCCTTCACCCAGGTTTTTTTTTTTTAATTTTATTTATTTATTCATGAGAGACAGAGAAAGAGAGAGAGAGAGAGAGAGAGAGGCAGAGACACAAGCAGGCTTCCTGCAAAGAGCCTGATGTGGGACTCGATCCCAGACCTTGGGATCACACCCTGAGCCAAAGGCAGACGCTCAACTGCTAAGCCACCCAGGTGTCCCTTCACCCATGTTTATAGCCTGGGTTTGAATTCAGCTGTTTTTTAAGAATGAATGATAATCAGTTGTATGCATGTCCCACACAGGTTTATCCACTCACCCCTCAGTGACCTTCTGTGCTTCGGAGTCAGGCTGCCAGCTGAACCCTGCCTGCTGAGCGGAGCCCTCCCAGGGGCCAGCCTGCCCAGCCCTGTCCCCGTGCCCCTCCACCCCTGCCAGGCCTCAGCCTGCCACCCCTCTACCCTGCCTTTCCCAGCAAAGGCTGACTGCTGTGGTGAGACCCCCTCTGTGCCCCTGGCCCTGTGGGAAGTCACTGCTGGGGGTTATCAACAAGCCTTCTTCTGCCTGTTTCCCTCTTCCCCAGAGGCCTGAGCCCACCCAGGTTCCTCCTGCTACTTTCTCTCTTAAGAACCCCAAGCAGGATGTTGGTGCTCTGACAGTTTTGTCTTCTCAGTGACACATGTGGAAGAGGAGACAAAGAAAAGGCCATGCACCCCCAGAGGAATTCTAGAAGTGGACAGGGTGGTTGGCAGGGCTCCACACCCGGGGGCCTGGACCAGCACGGCGTATTTCGGCCTCCCCCCAAGGCTGCTCCAGCGTCTGGAGGCCCAGGGCAGGGTGCTGGGACACACTGACCTTGAGTCCAGCAGAATGGGCTAGAATTCCAGGCTGCCACGTATCGACTGCTAGGCCTTGGTAAGCTCCCTCTCTCAGACCCTCGCTCTCCCAGTCATGGCTCACGGAGTAGACATACAGATGAGCCAGCCAGAGCCTGCCCTGGCTGGTGCTCAGCCAACACATGTCTGCTGCAGCTGCCACCTCGGGTGGACCCAGGGCCCAGGACAAGCCAATGTGGCCTGAGAGCAGCAGGGTCTTTGAGCCTCAGCAAAAAGAGTGAGAAGAAAGAACAGGACCTGCACACCCCACCTGCAGGAGAAGCTCCCCAAAGCCAGGGACAGAGACCAGCGGGGTGCCCTGCCCACTCAGCCTAAGACAGTGGTGTGTACACTCGGGGTCCTGGCCAGGCATGCGAAAGGGTAATCCCCACTGGTGGTGTGCCGGGAAAGATCCAACAGCCTCTGTCATTTCGAGCTACTTCCATGCCTTGACTGAAATGCCGAGACAGAGTTGCACGGCGTCTAACGGTATTCCTGCCACCCAGCGAACAGTGTAAGGACCTGCCAGAGCATAGACACATAGCCCAGGGTAGAGCCGTAACCAGGACGCGCTGAGCCTGGAATACTTACTGCCTTTTTCATGTTTATTTAATCCGTTTGTACAATTTAATTTGTAATGACAATTCTCAGCATTCCTGAATTTTTTTTAAAAGATTTTATTTATTTATTCATGAGAGACACAAAGAAAGAGGCAGAGACACAGGCAGAGGGAGCCCAATGCAGGACTCGATTCCAGGTCTCTGGGATCACGACCTGAGCCAAAGGCAGATGCTCAACCACTGAGCTTCCCAGGTGCCCCACATACCTGAATATTTAATGACCAGTCGGTACTAGCCATGCCTCACACACCACTGCTCACCCCCAAGGGTGCTGAACCTCCAGACCCAGGGTTTCCAGCCAGGCCTGGCCTCACCTGTGTGTGCAGAGGAAGCTGCTGTCTAGAATGGCCCCCCACTCCCAAAGTGGATGGTGAATCAGGCCAGAGACCTCAAGCGTTTCAGATATGCTCACTTCAGCCTCCAATGGGCCTGTCTGCTAGGCACTGCCACTGTCCCTACCGCCCAGATGGGGGACCCGGAGAGTCATCACTCAGCCTTATATGCCAGGTGCTCTGGAGGGACGATGCTACCCTGGTCATGGTCCCTGGGTTCAAGCAGTGTGTCAAGGGTAGGTCCTGCTGAAATCCCTCTCCTGGGTGGGACTGAGGAGCAGTCAATGAAGTCAGACTGAGCAGTGGCCAGCCTGGCTCTAGCTGACACAGGGCAGCCCAGGCAGAGCCCCATACCCCTGGGGTGGGGTTTTGGGGCCATGATACTTTGATATTTTCAGCTGCTGCGGCCTAGCTCACGAAACAGCCTCAGAGTGTCACTTTCTCACACTGATGTCCTTACAGGGTGAGACTGGGCCAGCCAAATTCGAATCCAGGTGCTCTGCAAAAGCTGTAAAATTACTAAGGTGGTGGGGATGAGGGGGTCAAACCAGTAGGTCACAATGATACATCTCAAGCCCCCACATTCTAGAAACCCACAAAGCCATCAGGTGAAATGAATGCCCCTCTCTGGGGTACCCTGGGCACTCTCACTTTGGCTAATGTTTCCTGTTTTGCACCTTCCCAGTCTTGCCCTTATGGAGCTTCCAGTCTGAAGGGAAAAAAGATAAGGCTGGAAATGGGGTCTGGAGGCTGGGGACTGTCTGCTCAAAGGTATGCGATCAAAGAAAACACACGTATCCGCTTGAAAGGGGGAGACATTCTGATGGAACTTAGGGCCATTTAGAAAGTTTTGTTCCTATTTTGTAAATATATTTGATTTTTTTCTGTAAAAACCATTGTCTCACAGAGGCGTCTGCAAAATGAAAATAGTTCTCTTTGGGTTTTTACAATGTAAGACGATCCACTCGTTCTTTATTAGAAGCAGTAAGTTGAGGCACCTTGGTGGTTCAGTCAGGTAAGTATCTGCCTTTGGCTCAGGTCATGATCTCAAGCGCCGTGTCGGGCTCTCTGCTCATGGGGGAGCCTGCTTTCCCCTCTTCCCCAACTCCTGCTCTCGTTCTCTCTCAATAAATAAATAAAATCATTTAAAAAGAAGCCATAAGTTCATGTTCATGACATGCAGCCAGTGCCTTCAGGTGCCAAGCTCAGTTTGCAACAGATCAGACTTGAGGGGGGCAACAGGAGAGCACAGGGGAGTGGAGAGAAGGACTGGCCCAGGAGAACCAGGAGAGCCAGGAGTGGGCCGGCCACCTGCATCATTGTCCCCTCACTCCCCAGGCCTGTGTGAGCACTTGCCTCAGGAAAGACACAGGCAGGCCCTGCCGACGTGGGTGCAGGCACGTCCTTGGAGCGCAAGGAGGAAACCCTGTTGCCAGGACCAGGTAAACAGAGACAAGCACAGGCAGGGGGAGGGGGGAGGGGACAACCTGGCCAAGAGCGAGTGTCCTTGACATAACATCGCCCTCAACTGGCCGTCTGTGATACCGCAGGCAGGAACGCTGAGGCCGTTGCGATTTCACAACGGTAGCTGACAGGTAAAGAATGAGGCCTTGCTTTGTGCCCTGCAGGTTGGGAAGGACAAAACAAGAAACCGAACTTGAATCTGACCAGATCTCTATGCATTATTATCAACCGAAAAAAAGACGTGGACAGAGGAACTTGTTCAACGCCATGGTGGGGATGCACTCGGCCAAATCCAGCCTGTGGGAGACAACAGCTTCTCCAACACATAAGTTATGCAGGAAAAGTAAAAAGGTGGCGAGGAGCACTGGGTTTAAAAGGGCTGGAGAAAGAAGCCGTTTCCAGGTGATAGTGTTGAGTTAAAAGAGCCGAGAGTGTCAAAGAGTGTCTGTAGCACACCACCTCCCACGGGCGAGAAAATCAACATGGACTGCTCGTTTGTGCAAAGGAAACTCAGGAAGGATAAGCCTGATCCTGATGAAATTAGTTATAGAGCCGGTGGAGGGGCCCCAGGGTGAAAAGAATGGGTGATGGGGACAGAGTAGAGAGATGGACGGAGAGGGCCACCCGAGTGTACCTATTTGAAGAGCTCTGACTTTAGAGTCTTGTGAGCGTTGCATGCAGTCAAAACATTTTGTAGATCAGCAGGGATGGGAGGGAACCCCAAATGGAATACAACCCGAAATAAATCAAACTAAGGGTTTTGCGAATAAACTCCATGCGTACGCTGAATGGGAGGGAGAAGGGAGCTAACCTAAGAAACTTTGGGGCACAGAATTTTGTGTTTGTTTTTTAAGATTTATTTATTTATTTTAGAGAGAGCATGAGCAGGGGGAGGGGCAGAGTGAGAAGGAGAGAGAATCTCAAGCAGCCTCCCGGCTGAGTGCAGAACCTGACTCAACCCGCGACCCTGCAGTCACAACCTGAGCTGAAATCAAGAGTTGAATAATCAACTGACTGAGCCACCCGGGTGCCTCAACTGTATTTTTATACGGCGTGTACGGGTGAAGACCGAAAGATCTGTATTCATCAATTACACCCTAGTTAGCAGGTGTATTTTTCACTAGGATATGAAACTATTTTATGGCATCCTAGAACTGAGCAAATGAGTAAACGGGCACAGCCAGCACTCCAAGCTTACTTCTGCAAACCATTCTCAATGAAAGAGACCAAGGCTACTTAGAGAAACAGCTTAAGGGCTGCGTCAGCACAAGTACAAGATGGGCTGCGTACATGTTGTCATGCCCGAGAGGAAGGAAATGCTCAAAAGATCATAAGGACACGTCAAAAAGGACACAGAAGCCAACTTGAAGATGCTTCCAATGGCCAATTCTGGAACAATTTGCATAACCAAAGAAACAATGATTATCATCGCCCGTAAGCCAGAGACTAAAATAAGAATCCATGAGTGACATAGATATAGATAAACGAATAAATATGTAAGTGGGGGAGACGAAAAAAACCCTTCCTCACAAAGGAAATTCCAAGTGTTAAACACAGGAGTGACGCCTGGGTGGCTTTGGCTCAGGTCGTGATCCTGGGGTCCTGGGATCGAGTCCCACATCGGGCTCCCTGCAGGAAGCCTGCTTCTCCCTTTGCCTGTGTCTCTGCCTCTCTCTTTGTTTCTCTCATGAATAAATAAATAAAACATTTTTAAAAAAGTAGAAGGAATAACAGAAAAATCACTCTTTGGTAAATACTTCAGTAATAACCGTTTCAAATGACAATGAAGCTAAGACTAGTAGGCGAAAATACAATGAGAAATACAACATTCACACAGTCTCAAATTCTCTTCCTATGGGACTTAATTACAAAGAGGAGAAATAGTAACTTGATAACAGCAATGGGACCTAGCGTGCCCCCAAAATTATGCACTGAGGATGCAGTACCTCTTCTGTGGCATTCCTGCCAAAAATGCATCTCCCAGATTTGATCATGATGGAACATCACACAAAGCTAAATTCTACAAAATAACTTGCTGGTACTCTTCCAAAAGAAGGAGGAGGAGGAGGAGGAGGAGGAGGAGGAGGAGAAGGAAGATAAAGCAAGACTGAGCAATGCTTCCAGATTAAAGAAGAGACTATCGAATTGGCAAAATTTAACTAAGATCTGTACATTAGATAATAGCATTGTAAGCAGATTAATTTCCTGATTTTGATCATTGGCCTGTGGTTATGTAACACGGTAACTCTCAAAGAATCTGGGTGAAGAGGATAATGGGGAATTCTGTGTACTATTTTTGCCACTTTCTGTAAGTCTGAAATTCCTTCAAAATGGAAAGTTAAAACAGAAAAAAAGAAGAGACATCCAGAGGCGCCTGACTCTGTCACCACAGACTCAAACCACAAAGGAAATTCTGCTCCGTCGCAGGTGACTGGGGGACTGAAGCTGGGCGTTTGCTGGTGCTGGTGCTGCCCTGCCCTCCATCAGAGGTGTGCGCACAAGTATTCTCGGATGAAGTGACACGATGCCTGAGATTTGCTTCCAGGTGGGGGTGGGGAGTGGGAGCGGTGAGGCTGGGGGCCACGGTCCATGAGGCTGCAGGGTGGCTCTGAGCCGTTCATTACACTCTCCTACTTGGCAAAGGTTTGAAATTCTCCAAAATAAAATGTGTTGCAAAACATTGCCCAAGGCTGGCTCAGTTGGTTAAGCATCCAACTCTTGGTTTCAGATTAGGTTGTGATCTCAGGGTCTTGGGATCGAGCCCTGCATCCGGTTCCACGCTCTGCAGGGAGTCTGCTTGGGTCTCTCTTCTCTCTCTCTCTTCTTCTCTCTCCTTCTGCCCCTGCCCCTCCTCACCACTCGCTCTTTCTCTTTCTCTCTCAAATAAATAAATAGTTAAATAAATATAAAACACCGCCCAGAAGCAGGTCTCAGCCAGGACAGGGGAAAAACGGAGGGAGCATTTTGGGATCACAGATCATTTCTCCTGGCTGAGCTCCCGGATGCTTCCCTTCTCTGTGGCGCAGACCACGCCATGTGAGGCCTGATCAGACATCAGACTGACCCCGCCGAACCTCACTCAGCTGCCCACAGCCTGATTTCAGAGGTTCTCAGTGGGAAGCCCCTGCTCCCAACAGCCTGACCCCACCCCGCAGGAGAGCCAACGGCAGCCCTGGGACCATGTTACATTCTCCTCAAAGCGGCCCCTTATCCACTCTCTGATTCCCCCCTTGTCATTGGAAACACAACATGTGGGATTTTTTTTTAAAGATTTTATTTGTTCATGAAAGACACAGAGAAGCAGAGACATAGGCAGAGGGAGAAGTAGGCTTCCTATAGGGAGCCCGATTCAGGATTCGATCCCAGGACCCTGTGATCGCAACCTGAGCCAAAGGCAGACGCTGAACCGCTAAGCCACCCAGGTGCCCCACAACATGTTTTAACAATAGCTCACATTCGTCCCTTCTTTTTGTCCTTTCTCTTACTCAAGCTGGGGAAGGATACTGCAGGGTGGAAAGCAAGTGGCCTCTGGTCCAGCGCCCCCCCCCCCATTGGGGGCTTTTTGGATGCTCAGCAGAGGACATCTCTCTGTGTATGGACCCTTGTCTGTATTACAGGATGCTTAGCATTCCTGGACCCACACTCAAAAAGCCACTCATCCCCAGGTCTGGAACAACCTCAGTGTGCCCACACCATTGAGGGCCACCATGCTAGTAGCCCTTGGTCCCTGTCTTCCAGAAGTCTCCTGTTATGAGAGAGCACATTTGTGGTCAGGTAAGAGGCTGGAGGAGAGAGATTGGAGGAGAATATTATCCCTTTGACTCTTCCACCCAGACCAGAAAATGGTTGTCTAGGCTGAGGAGAGATTGAAGACAGGACAGATGCTGGGTCCCCTTTGAGAAGCTCAAGGTGACCATTCGACACCCGATGGAAGAGGGGCCCTGAGCCCACCCCTCATGGAGAGCTCCATGGAGGGACGGGCTGCAATCTGAGTGTCTGCGATTCCTGTGCCTGCAAAGAGGCTGCTCTGTGATTTCCCTGTCCACCACCCAAGGTGCCATGGAAACCACAGGGAGGGCTTTGGACCCTAAATGGCATGGGTACAGTGACAAGGGAGCATCACTTAGTGAGCACAAATGGTATCCAAGATCAGATTCTTTCTCACACACATGCACACCCTCCACATACATTCACCCTCACACTTTTTCAAAACTTAGAGCCAATGCCAGTGACCAGTGGCAAATCAGGTGCATTCAGGTTCCCACAGATGAAACTAAGCTCAGTTATGGAATAAAGCAGGTGACCCACCCTCACATACCTGAATTTATACTTCTAAAAAATTAAAAAGGAGGAGAGGGTGTCATACCATGGAATGCCTGCCATGGGGAGAGCATTGCCCTGCCAGGTCAGCCCAGAGCCTAGAAAACCAGACAAGCAGTCGGCCGGGAAACATGCTGTCCACGGGGGTCCAAGTTCCGCTCTCTGGCACACACCATTCTCTAGGCCATCACACCGTGCAGGTAGGTGTTTGTGAGTTGATGTGTGTACATTTTGGTTCAGAGAAGGTAAAAGTGTGCAATTAAGTTTTTTACTATTTTCTGATAGATTATGCCTTTGGAGTGTCATTTAATGTGTTTGGGGGCAGTGAGGATGGATAAAAAGTGTTGAATGGTGAAGATCTAGGAATAGATGATAATTCACTTTTAAAGGCAGCCTGGGTGGCTCAGCGGTTTAACGCTGCCTTCAGCCCAGGGCCTGATCCCAGAGACCGGGGATCAAGTCCCACACCAGGCTCCCTGCATGGAGCCTGCTTCTCCCTCTGCCTGTGTCTCTGCCTCTCTCTCTCTCGTTAATAAATAAAATCTTTTTTTAAAAATTCACTTTTAAAATGAATTATTACTAAAACAATCTCATCTTAAAGCCTCCTTGCTGCAAATTTCCTGGAAGTTAACTGGGACACAGAGCACTGCAGTGGGCTCTCCGTACTCCGTATCCAGCGCTTAGTGCTGGGCTGGGCTCAGGCTGGCGCGAGCCTCGGACACATGTAGGTCACTGGATAAAGGCTCGGGTTAGGCAGACGGATGAGCCCTGTTTTCCCTGGGCCTCCTTCCTCCCTGTCTTCCAGGCCACTCTTGCTTTTCTTCTGAATGAAGATCTCCGTGGCATTGGGTGTCCCAACTGTGGCATCCGGGCACCACCTGGTGGGCAATACGTGCACTACTGTTTGCCCCAAGCCATCTGCTCTACGTGTGGGTGTGTGGGTGTGTGGGTGAGAGAGAGAGAAACCATAAGGGGTGGGTGATGGTGTCAGGAGCAGTCTGGGGAGGGGCAGCCTATTGTCTGGAAAACCTAGTTACACACCTGATCTTAGCCCAAGGTCTGAGGAGCAATGGAAAACCTAGTTTCAATTCCCAGCTGTTACTTGCTTAGTAATTGACCTTGGACAAGTCACTTGAATGCTATGAGCTTGCTTCTTATCTGGAAAATGGGAATAATATTCCTCCCTTGCAGAGCTGTTCCATGAGCATATGCGGCCTATAGGAGGCTGGTCATAAACTGAAGCGACCCCTGATTCTACCCGTAGTCAGCAGTGATGCTTTCACCGTGGACTGGCTCCTCCACTAGCTGCCCAGCCGAATGCCTGCCTCCCCCCTCCACCCCCCAGAGCAATGCACAGCGGGGGTTCAATATGGGTACTCATCTTCAGCCCAGCACACATTGGGACCCCTGAGGTTGGTCTAATGATTTCTTTAACTGAGGGCTGCTGTCTCCATTTGGAGCTGGTTCCATGTCAAACAGCATTAAAGGAAGCTCACAAGATAGAAGGCAGAGCCAGCCCAGGGTGAGGATCGGGCCTGCCTGACCAGCACCTGGAGCATGCCCGGACGGACTCTCAGGGAAAGCAGAGGAATAGGAAAGAATCAATCAAGAGCAAAGACTGCAGGAGTCAGTAGGGCTGGTCAGATGAGTCACCTCCATTTATTGGAGGCTGGACTGGGGGCTACTGCAAAGAGATAATCAGTAAAAATGGGCCCTGGCTGCAAGCCAGGAGTGGAGGCTCCTCCTTTCCTGGTAAGCTCCAAGGCTCCCTTTCTCATCCACAATTATGTCTCATTTAAACTGGAGAAGATGGCCAGGCCAGTTACTTTGGGGGAGTAAAGGGAAGGATTTTCCCTTGGGAAGTGAGAGTAAGCTTGTTCCCCCAGAGAGAAGGAAGCAGCCCCGAGTGCTGACCAACCAGACTCTATAGCTCTGGCTGCTGCTACTGCCACCACTCAGCCCTCCACTAACTTCCCAGGGGAGGAAACTGAGTCCCTGCTCTATCAAGGCCACCTCAGGGACCTCACATTGTTGCATCCTCCCACACAACTCCTGGTTACATGCCCAGCAGTGGGAGGATGCTGGCCCAGGACAGGTGTCCACAGTGGAGGAGGTCCCTGCAGGCAGAGCTGGGGGGTGTAGGACACGCAGGGTGGGAAGCTCAGGGAACAGGGAGGGACCATGGCACTCCTGAGAGGCTGCAGATGATATAGCACCAGACACCTGCTCGGGATGTCTGTTCTCTTCGCCTGGGGGATGATCAGGTGAGGCCCCATAGGTAAATTTGCTTTGTGAATTGGAAACACTGATTGATACCCTGTGATTGTTTAGGCTCTGGCTGGGGCGGTGTCAGATTATGGCAGGGAGCGTTACAAGCCAATTTATCAGCTCCTGACCCCCAGTTCCTTATTCTCAAATCCAAAATCCAAGAAGCTACCCAAACATTCCTTTAAATAAAAAATCATTTGGTGGGGGACGCCTGGGTGGTTCAGTCAACTGAAGGTCCAACTCTTGGTTTTGGCTCAGGTCATAATCTCAGGGTCCTGGGATTTAGCCCCACGCTCCACACTCGGTTCAAAATCTGTTTCCCCTTTTCCCTCTACTCATCCCCTTGTTTGTATTAGTGCACATGTGCTCTCTCTCTCAAATGAATAAATAAAATCTTTTTTAAAAAAATCATTTGAGAGCACCTGAGTGGCTCCGTTGGTTAAGCATCTGTCTTCAGCTCAGATCGTGATCCCAGGGATCTGGGATGGAGTCCCACATCAGGCTCCCTGCTCAGTGAGGAGCCTGATTCTCCTTCTCTCTGCCCCTCCCCCTGCTTATGCTCACTTGTGCTCTCTCTCTCTCTCTCTCTCTGTCAGATAAACAAATAAAATCTTTAAAAATAATAAAAATAAAAGTAAGAAAATTAAAAAAATAATCATTTGGCAACAAACCTTGCCCTGCCTCCACTTGAGGTTACACCTGGCCTCTGTTTATCCATACCGTGTGAGGTCGTTCGTTTGGGTGGAGAAAGCTTGGTGAGTTTGATGAGGGGTGCTCCCCAGATGCCTTTGAGGGAGTCCAATAACAGCATGTGCTGTTTAAGATCTGAACACAGGATTACAAAAGTCGGCTAGCCCTAAATTTTGGGTCAAGGATTATGGGCCTGTGATCAAAACTGAAGGTGTCTCCTGGCTCCTTCAAAATACGCATTTCTAGAACTATTTAAAACTGAAAATTCTTAGGACACCTGGGTGGCTCAGTGGTTGAGCATCTGCCTTGGGCTCAGGGCGTGATTCCTGGGTCCTGGGATTGAGTCCCACATAGGCCCCCCATGCAGAGCCTGCTTCTCCTTCTGTCTGTGTCTCTGCCTCTCTTTCTGTGTCTCTCATGAATAAATAGAATCTTTAAAAAAATAAAAAAATTAAAAATAAATAAAAAATAAAACTGAAAATTCTTGACCATTGAACAACATGGGGATTAGGGGTGCTGAACATCTGTGCAGTGAAACATATACACCTAATCTTTGACATCCCCAAAACTTCTCTGCCCTGCCTCATCTACTCTTGACAGGAAGCCTTACTGATCACATAAACAGTCACTTATGACATATCTTATATGTATTATATACTATATTCTTAAGGTAAAGTAAGCTAGAGAAAGGAAAATATTATTAAGAAAAGCATAATGGAAAAAAAAAAGAAAAGCATAATGGGGGACACCTGGGTGGCTCAGTGGGTTAAGTGTCCAACTCTTAATTTCAGGCCAGGTCTTGATCTCAGGATCATGAGTTCAGGCCCTGCCCAGCATGGATCTCACTTAAAAAAAAAAAAAAAAAAAGCATAAGGAAGAGACAATACATTTATAGCACTGTTCCATATTGGAATGTGGACCCACACAGTTAAAAGCCATGTTTGTTGATCAAGGATCAACTGTACTTCTCACGTCTTCTCAAATTATTGCACTGCAGTACATTCTAATTTCTTGCTACGTATTTACACAATTTTTCTCAAGTTTCGGGTCACTGTCAGACCGCGTTTCTTTAGGCTAAAGCTTTGAGGTCAGTCTTATGCCTACAGCAGCTCAGAAGGGTCCTCCCTTTCTGTCTCCTTGCCCATCCCAGGCTAAGCCACCAGCTCATCACCACCAAACGACCGTGGTCATCTCCCAGCATCCTCTCTGCCCTCCCCCAAGACCCTCAGCCTGTCCTGTATCCTGGACCTTCTTCTGGTCCCCCTGTGGACCTATGGAGCCCTCCATCCTCAGGTCAGCCTTTTTACATGTTGAAATGATAGGGCTCAAGGGAAACCAATTGCACACGAAGACAATTGTCAAAATCTATAAAATCCTTGTGATCTTTGCATATTATGAAACCTTTACCTGAAGACAGTGAAGGCTGACCAGCAACATCACATGTAGCCAGGAAGACTGGCTCCTAAGGGGAGGCCAAATACTGGTGCCAACCGCTCAGGACTTTGAGGAGGGGGAAAGGGGGAATGGAGGGGACACTGCCCAGGGCTGGAGGGGGAAGCAGAGGTAGCAAGTGTGAATTATCTCCCAAGAAGCTTGGTGGCTGAAGGGAAAGCAAAGAGGATGGGAGCCAGCATGGAGCCCACAGCTAAGCAAGGTCTCTGTCGGAGAGAGATGAGCCCTCAGCCTGTTGTCTAAGGAGGAAAGGGTATGTCTCACCTCTTGGAGGAGGTGAGAGGGTTTGCTCCCTGGGGACAGGTTTCAGGGCAGGGAGGGACCAAGGTGGATAGGGCAACAGCAGAAGGCCCAAGATGTGGAGCACATGCAGGTGAGCTGTGTCCTGCCCTGGGAGGGCCATGTAGGTGTGCAGGACCTGCCAGTTCAGAGCTGGGTACGCGGCCTCTGCCCCAACTTTATTTTGACCTCACTGTACACCAGTGCTGTGGCAGGCTCTGGGCTACAATATGTCTAAGACAGACACAGTCAGTGCCTCCCGGGGACCATGGGGCCCAGCCCCAGAGAGCACGCAGGGCTAGGGCCATCTGACTCCACCTGGGAGGCCAGGGAGGAGGACACGAGGAGGAGACCCAGGGCTAAATCGGAAGTCCCCAAGAAGAGACACGAATGTGTCCAATGCTGAGCAATCCTTAGACCCCACTTTACATTACGAGTTAGATGTCACGCTCCACCTGCTGATTTGCTCATATGACCAAAAGCTGTCATCCATCTCAGGCACAATCTGTGCATCAAAATGGAAATGGCTAAGCGAGAAAGGGCCAGAATTTCACAGTAGAAGGCACTAACCAGGACTTTCCTGAATTGTTGATTTTACATTCTCTAGCATTTTCCCACGCCGTCAGCTCCCCGCCTCATCTGGGCCTCCCTGTGGAACAAGTCAGTTGAAATCAGTTTCTTCTGTTATCTGGAGATTAGGGTGCTTTATATCACAGGAGTTTACATGACTTTCTGGAAAAAACAGAAGCATGGCGTGAAGGAACCGGGCTGATCTATCCGGGCTGCCAAGACTGTGAGCCCTTACACAAAACAGCAAGAGGAAAAACAACATTCACTTTGCACAAATTATGCCCCTACCTTAATCTTTGCAGCTAATGAACAAAACGCAGCCCAGCCATACATTTATTTGGCTCCCTACTCCTTCCATGCCTGATGTGCTTTGCTCATCTTGAGCTATAAGTAAATTGTCATCCTGCTAGAGAGAAAAATCACTTTATAAATGTCTTGTTGGAAACAGGCAGCATTTTTAAAGTGAAAATGTTTACCTTGTACATGGTGATTTGTTACACATTTGGCTGTTAACTTGTGCAAAGTTCTAAGACATTCCTCCTAAAAGCAGTCACCTCCCATCAGACAGACTGATCTGGTGGCAGCGAGTAGAGGGGAAGGATTTCCTGGGCCTCGTGTCAGGAAAGCAGAGCAGGAGCCACGCCACTTGGGAACCTATGTCCAGCACCGCGTGAGTCCCACGTGGCTGCACCCCCCTCCTCGCCTCCCCGCCATAGGCCCCAGCACTAGGACACACACAGACCAGGCACCAGCGAGAGGCTCCAGGTGTATGTTGGGTCCAGGAATCACCTTCATTTTTTATATTCCTGGATTTTATCACCACCCATGATTCTGGTGAGTGCAAGTTTAGCTTTGAGCTTTGAAGGTCGGACACCACAACATTTTATAAGTGGGGGAGGGGGAGGGGTTGGGTGATAGTGGAGGGGACAGAGGGTTCCACCTGAAGGCCAGAGAAAGGCCTAGGCCCCAGCGCACAGAAGCACCGCACATCCACTCACCAGGGCGAATGAACAAGCAAATACCACTTGCTCCCCTGTCCCTTTCATCCAAGTTGGTGGCAGTGCTCAGCACAGGGCCTGGCATGCAGGATCACTCAGATGCATGCCATGGTGGGGCCTGGGGGACGCAGAGCTGAGAGACCCCCGCCCGATGTCCCTGTATCTCAAACCTCAACTTAAATCCACTCAACAAATAAGGCACAGTCGTGCTTGTTTAGTGGCATGTCTGGTGACACCTTCACTGTCCCTTCTCTGCCCGTGCAGAGGCAGGTGGCAGGGTGTGAGCCTAGAGCAGGAGCCTCTGCACCGGGCTTGGTCTCACTCCCCACTGTGCACCTCTAACCCTCACATCCTAGGCTTCGGGCTGCCCGAGCTACAGGTGAGGGGGGTCTGGGACCACCTATGGATCCTGGAGCACAGGATGAACTGGAGATTGGAGGGTGCGTCGGGGGTGGCAGGGGGCAGCATGGAATCCTTGCCAGTGACTCCATGGGCTCCCATGCACCCAGAAGACAGCCCTTCCTTACATGTACTGTGTCCTAAGGCCATTGTAGCATCTCTGCCCCTTCAGGTCCATCTCGGGGTCCCCAGATCCAAGGTCTGCTCCAGCCCCACACTCTGCCTGCTTCTCAGCCCACTGTACACCTCATCAGCCCCACCTGCCACAGCCCCATGAGCTAACATGGTTCACACCTGAGGACACCGAGGCACAGGGCAGTCCCTGCCCCAGCACAGAGCTCGTCAGGTGAGAGCAGGATTCACACACGCTGCCTGCCATCCTGCCACGACTCTGTGCTTCCAGCAGGTTCCCCAAGGACTGGCCCCCACCACATGACACTTCTCACCCACCAGCTTCTTGCGTTCTCCATCTCGTCTCCCAAACCCACTCAATGCTGCTGCTTGAAAATATCCATTTTTCCACTTGCCCCTTTTTCTGACCACAAAAGCAGTGTGCGATCATCTCGTGAAAATGCGGATAATGCAAAAGGAGTAAAGAAGAAAACAAAATTCATGCATATTCCATTCCATGTCTCATTCTAGTCTGTGCCAGATGCTCCAGCCCAGGGGCCAGAGGGGGTCCCGAAGGCTTGCCCTCCACGGAGATGGCAGTGCTGCTCCCAGCTTCCCTGGCAGCATCCAGCACCTCAGACAGACCTGCCACCTTCCTGCCAGACCAGAGGGGCTGGGGATCCCGGCGGAGCAAGACAATCCTTCCACCTCACTGCCCAACTCCCCACCCTTCCTCCTCTTTCCACCCCTTCCCAAAGCACTTTTGTTTTTTTGTTTTGTTTTGGTTTAATTTTATTTATTTAGTTATTTAAAGATATTTTATTTATTTATTTGCGACAGAGAGAGAGAGAGAGATAGCGAGAGAGAACACAAGCAGGAGGCAGGGAGAAGCAGGTTCCCCACAGAGCAGGGAGCCCGATGCAGAGTTCGAACCCAGGACCTGAGCTGAAGGCAGATGCTTAACTGACTGAGCCACCCAGTCATCCCTTTTTATTTTATTTGAATTCAATTTGCCAACATATGGTATTACACCTGGTGCTCATTTCCAAAGCACTTTTGATCTTCTGATTCCTCTTCGGTTGAAACAGACCAAGATCCCCCAAGGCACCCCAGTTGTGGGGGGAGCTGTATTTTTTTAATGACACCCTAATCCCCACTTGCTCCTCCCTATCCCCCTCACGACAATCCCTAATCCCCACTTGCTCCTCCCCTTCCCCCTCCTGACAACCCCTAACCACAGTAACAACTCTATGCTGGTCTGTTTAGTTCTGTTCACGCATGGAATGTGAGGATGACTCCACCCCACACCACCTGCTTCTCCATTTTCCTCCTGGCCTGTGGAAGCAGGACTACTAGGGACCATCAGTTCAAAACACACACAGCATTAAAACACACACACACACACACACACACACACACACAGTAACAACTTTTTAAATTTTTAGAATTTTTTTTATTAAAGATTTTATTTATTTGAGAGAGAAAGAGAGAGAGAGTACAAGCAGGGGGAGGGGCCGAGGGAGAGGGACAAGCATGCTTCCTGCTGAGCAAGGAGCCTGACTTGGGTGGAGCTCGATCCCAGGACTCCAGGATCATGACCTGAGCCAAAGGCAGATGCTTAATCCACTGAGCCACCCAGGGGCCTTGACAACAACTTTTTTAAAAAGGCTGGCTCAGAGAGGGAGATTTTACAATGTTTCGTCAGCCTTTCATTACAGTCAGCCACTCCCCCACGCCCACCCACCCGCCATGTGACAAGGTGACATTCCTGAGATGGGTTCTATCCTCAGCTTTGTCTTAGCTGGACACAGTCTACACAACCACCAAAATGTCCTTGACATCAAATTTGGAGTTTGTGGCTGAAGGATCCCAGAACACCTAAATTTTACATAACAATCCAAACAGGCTTCCCTGAGAATACCCGGTTTCACAAGATTACAGCAGCAATAGTTTGGGCCCTATGAGATTGCCGTGTTTATGGATCAAAACAGTCAAATGCTGGCAGCTCCACGCGGCTCAGCTACTAGCTGCTAACCCGCTGGCCGTCCAAGCTCTTCTGCCCTCGGGAGAAATTTGTTGCCCACAGAGGGTGGGGAAGGGGCTCACTCATGCCTTCTCATCCATCGCTGAAATTCTGTATCGTTCACACGTCTCCAGCTTGACTTCTAATTCAACACTCACATTTAAATTTTGCGGTGTTTGCATCATCCCAAGACAAATAGACCTGTAAACACGACTTGTTATTTATGTAGCCGATTTCTGGAACTTTCAACAGCTTGGTCACGTGTCCTGCTGCTGGGCTCGGCACACTGCTTACTTTAGGAATGTTGGTCTATGGGTGGTAGGAGGCTGTGGTTTTCCTGATCATGAGAACCTAGCCAGCCAGGGACCCCTCTGTCCCCATGAAGGGATCTATAGAGTGGGAGCAATTCAACGAAGAGTGAAGTCAGTTTGAAAACAGACTGTAGGGCAGCCCCGGTGGTGCAGCGGTTTGGTGACACCTGCAGCCTGGGGTGTGATCCTGGAGACCCGGGATCGAGTCCCACATCGGGCTCTCTGCATGGAGCCTGCTTCTCCCTCTGCCTGTGTCTCTGCCTCTCTCTCTGTGTGTCTATGAATAAATAAATAAAATCTTTAAAAAAACAGACTGTAGGAATCTTTGTGGGAATTACACAAGTTCTAAGTCCAGTTTTTAAAATTGAGGACTTAGGGGCAGCTGGCTGGTGCAGTTGGTAAAGCATATGACTCTCAGGGTTCTGAGTTCAAGCTCCATATTGCGCCTGGAGCCTACTTATAAACAAACAAACAAACAAATAAGATTGAGGATTTAGAATCAAGGAAGAGTCAAGGGAAACACCTGCTACTAACCAGACTGGGAGCAACCTGTGGGCATGAACCTTGCCTGATTTGTAGGATCCTGGTATCCAGTGTAGGGTCAACACAGAGCAGTCTGGTTTACTCAACATCTGCTTAACAAATATTGAAAGTCTCATCCAATGCTAGATTCTCTGATTGTACTAAGAAGGAGAGAAATAAGGACAAGTTTGAATTTTCAGGACTCTTTGGGCTTGTATTATGATTCACATCAATGAAAAGTCCTGGGTAGATCTATCAATTATGATTCACATCAATGAAAAGTCCTGGGTAGATCTATCAGCATAGCTTGACCCAGGTACATAAATGGTGCCAGATTCGATTCTCTCCATCCTCTGCTTTGGTCTCAGGTATTCTTCTCACAAGAAGGCAAAAATATCTCACAGCACCTTCATGTGACATCCCAGCATCTTAGCAACCCCAGTGGAAAGAAAGCTGCTTTCCCCACCACTTCCAGGAGGTAGAAGATGTGCCAGAAAGCTGAAAATAATTGAGTTCCAAGTGGCACATTAAAGAAAGCAGAAACATAAGGCAGCTTCCACTGGAAGCTGGACACGTAGAGAGTCAAGAAAATCTGCCAACAAATGTGTCTTGCATTTTCTGGTCTTTTTTAACATAATCGACTTTGAATCCAAAGAGTTTGGGGAAAGTAGAGCCTCAGTACTGGCTGTCAGTGAGGTGCTCACTTAGCTGCTCTTGCTATAGAGCATGGAGATAGGAGTGGTACAGAAAGACTTGTTTGTTAGTCATTTAAAATGTCATTCCTCTTGAGGAACCAAGTCAGTCATTTGAGCCTCTGACTCTTGATTTTGATTCAGGTCATGATCTCAGGGTCCTGGGATCAAGCCCCACATTGGGCTCTGTGCTCAGCTTGGAATCTGCTTGGGATTCTCTCATTCTCCCTCTGCCCCTCCCTTTCTGCTCTCCCTCTGTCTCTCAAATTAATAAATAAAATTTTAAAAAATAATAATTAAATAAAATAAAATGTCATTCCTCTTCAGAAATTCCAAACCAGGGCGCCTGGATGGCTCAATCAGGTAAGCATTTGACTCTTGATTTCTGCTGTGGTCGTAATCTCAGAGTAGTGGGATCAAGCCCCCCAGGCTCTGAGCTCAGCATGGAGTCTCCTTGTCCCTCTCTCTATGCTCTTCCCCACCCCTATCAAATAAATTAATCAATTAAATATTTAAAAAAAGAAGAAAGAAATTGCAAACCACTGTGGATCTACCACCTCGTGCCAAATATATATAAAATTCACACATAATAAGGGTGATGGTACCTCATGATGAGATGAGCACTGGGTGTTACACTATATGTTGACAAACTGAATGTAAATAAAATATTGTTTTTTAAATGGTGATGGTGCCTGAGCACTTTTGCCTGATCTCAGAGAGAATTCCAAGCTGGTCTTCTGAGGATCGGGAAGTAGGGCTTCCCTACCTGTTGCCATCACCCCATGGGGTAGCCACGCCACCCCTCCCCCACCTTCAGCCTCTTCTCCTGGCTCTCAGCCAAGGGGCTCCAGAGAAGGCACTTGGCTCAGGCTTGGCCAACGAGAGCTCTTCACCCTCTTGAACATCCTCTTGGTCCAGGGAAGGACGCATGATCCAAATCAGGCCAGCCAATCGGAGGCTTCCAGATGGAGAAGTCAAGCAGTGTCAGAACCCAGACAAACAGGCTGCTCAGAGGGCTCCGGGGTCCTGGCTGGTCATCAGTACCCTCTCCTCCGAGTGAGAAATAGGAGATATTGGAGTACTGCATGGCCACAGAGCTCTGGGGCTTTCTCCCCAGGACTGGGCTTCCTCCACCCTTTTCTTTCCTGGCCCCAGTCCTCTCTCCACCTGCCACCATTTATTTAGCCTTGAAGAGTATATCCCGTCTTAGTGAAGTCTCCAAAGAAAGTGCTTCACAGGGATCCCTGGGTGGCGCAGTGGTTTGGCACCTGCCTTTGGCCCAGGGCGCGATCCTGGAGACCCGGGATCGAATCCCACGTCGGGCTCCTGGTACATGGAGCCTGCTTCTCCCTCTGCCTGTGTCTCTGCCTCTCTCTCTCTCTCTCTCTCTGTGTGACTATCATAAATAAATAAATAAATAAATAAATAAATAAATAAATAAAAGTGCTTCACAGCCACCTCCACAGGCTGGCAGGGAGAGAAGATGATCCAACCTACAAGTGAGAGAATGAGGAGCATGCAGAGGAAGATTTTTCTGGAAAATGTTGCTGGGTGATGAGTGCTCCTCCCTTCACCAGGAGTCAACAGTGAGGGGTTTCAGGAGAGAGCGTGGGGAGCCACAGCCTGGGGACAATGGACAGGTGTCTGCATCACAGCTCAGGAACACGAGGGACAAGAGGCTGTTCCAGCTCAGGCCAGGAAGCAGGGTGGGTTGGCCGCTGTGTTGGGTGCAGCCACACTCACAGTATGTGGGGACAAAGGTACCTAGTGTGGAATTCTCACAGTACTAGTCTCAGAAGCCCTCCTGGAAGAGCAAAGAGGCTCAAGCCAAGGAACTGGACTCACAGCTGGAGGCTTGGGTATCTGAGGAAGATGAGCACACCCACATCTTGGATTTCACACTTGGAGCCAACTTTCCTTGAGAAATGGCTGGTTCCCCAGCAGAAATGGAAGGTGCAAAGTGAATCTGGGACATCTGGTACCAGAGACAAAAGAACCACCGAAGTTCACTTAGGGTCTTGTCAAGAGGGTATAAAGGCTGGTATGGAGGGTTTTCACTGCCCGTTTGGGGCCCTTTGAACATCGAAAATGGAAACAATGGTAATAGATGAGAACACATTGACCTTGCAGTCACCACCCTAACCAAGTGATTGCACTCCGTATCGCTTTAGTGGGACAGCCTGGCATTGTGCGTCTCCAGAAGTGACACACGAAGAAGGACCCTGCACACCCACAAGGTTTTCTTACCAAAAATGTTCACTGTAATCCTAGTCATGGGGAAGAAAAGACCTGACAAATGCAAAGTGGAGAAGTTTTGGCAAAATAAGCACATGGGTGCTTCAAAAATAGCAAAGCCACAAAAGATAGATAGATGATGATGATAGATAGATAGATAGATAGATAGATAGATAGATAGATAGATAGATGATAGATAGACTTAAAAGTTAAGGGAGTCTTTGCAATTAAAAGGGACTCAGGAAAAAGGATCATAACATGTAAATGTGTGCTCTTGGTTGCACCCTGGATTCAAAAAATCAGCTTTCAAAGATATCTGAGGAATAATTATGAAAATTGGAATATAGATTTCATATTGGATATTGTTGAATTATTGTTCATTTTCTTAGGTATGCTAATGGCATCGTGGTTGCATAGGACGGCATCTTTATTCTTAGGAAACGCCCACTGAAGTACTTTAGGGTTTCTCCAAGTCCAGGCTATAACAGAACACCGTAGATTGGGTGGCTTTTAGACAGCAGATATTTCTTTCTCATGGCTCTGGAGGCTGGAAATCTGAGATGGGGTGCCAGCAGGGTCAGACCCTGGCAGTCGTTTTCGAGTTGTATGAGGGCCAACATCTCATATGGCAGAAAGAGGGTGAGAGAACCCTCATGGCTAACCCCCATCCCCCCAGAGGCCCCACCTCATGATACCGTCACCTGAGGACCTCGGAGGTTAGGCCTTCCACGTGAATTTTGGAGGGATACAAGCATTCAGTCCCTAATACAAGTGGAATGTCACCAAGTCCGCACCTCTCAAATCATTCTCCACACACGGATGAGTGTGTATCTGCAGATCTGTACCTATTTGCAGCTACACCTGTATCTCTATCAACATCCACACCGTATCTGTGGAGAGATATGGAAAGAAAGCAAGTATGGCACAATATCAGGACCTGGCAAATGCAGATGACAAGTATAGGAGTGGTTATTGGATCATTGTTTCAACTTTTCCATGTTTTTTGTTTTGGGTTTTTTTGTTTTTTGTTTTTTTCAAAATAAGAAGCTTTGAGGGCCCCTGGGTGACTCAGTGGTTGAGCATCTGCCTTCAGCTCGGGTCATGATCCCGGGGTCCTGGGATCTAGTCCTTCATTGGGCTCCCCTCAGGGAGCCCACTTCTCCCTCTGCCTATGTCCCTGCCTCTCTCTCTGTGTCTCTCGTGAATAAAAAAAAAATCTTTTAAACAAATAAGTAAATAAACAAACAAACAAACAAATAAATAAGAAGCTTTGGGCAAAGCCCATCCTTCCTCCTTTGCTTCTTAAGCAACAGTTCCCAAAGGTAATTACATTTGGTGATGTTGTCCTTGGGAACAGTGGGGGCGAGAGGGTAAAGTTCATTAAGAAGACACACTGTCCATGAACACCGTCCTTGTTCCCTGAAAAGGGCTTTTGAGTCTGAGGGGTCTCAGGGGGGACAGAGCAGCCATCGTCAGCCTTCTGCCTTGGGCCACATCAGGATGTGGGCTTGTTTTAGGTTTTTTTTTTTCTCTTCCCTAGGGTCCCCCTACACACACACTCCACTTCCTTCAGTTCTGGGGAAAGCTTCTGGCCATTAGTGTGATTCAGGGCGCAGGCATCTTACATGTGAGGCAGGCAGATCCAGCCCAAGTGCAAGCGGCCAGGGGCTGTGAGATGTCTCCTGGGCCCCGCACACCCTTCTCACCACCCACTGTCCCAAGGAAATGGCCCTGAGAGCTAGCAGAGACTTGCAGGCTCAGGTCCAAAAGCTGCCCACGGGGCCTGAGCCAAAAGCATCCCAGACCCCACGATGCACCAGACGGACTGTTCCCTGCTGGCCCCTCTGAGGGGGTTAAGAGGGGAGCCCCTCCACTTCTGTTTTGGAGCTTAAGGAGCCTAGGACCCCATTGGAAGGGTGAATAGAGCTTCTGTGACATGACAGAGAAAGCTCCAAACCAGAGTCATGTGCATCTCTGGCTGAGCCAGCCAGGCCCCCCTAACTCCCACTTTTCTTTCTTTCTAAGATTTTATTTATTCACAAGAGAAGAGGCAGAGACACAGGCTCTGTGCAGACACAGAGGGAGAAGCAGGCCGCCTGCGGGGAGCCCGATGCGGGACTCGATCCCACGACCCCGGGGTCATGCCCTGAGCTGAAGGCAGACGCTCAACCACTGAGCACCCCCACCCCGGGGTGGGGGAGGGGCGGGGGCGGGGGGCGGGGGCCTAACTCCGGCTCTTCAGTTGCACCGGGTCTGGGCCGGCCTGTGAGCGCGCAGCGCCCGGCGCACCAGCAGGTGGCAGGGCAGACCCGGGAACCGAGCCCTTCCTGGGGCGGCGCGGGAGGGATCCAGGGATCCCGCCCCTCGGAGGGCGCTGCGACCCCAGCTTTGCTCCCGCGGAGAGGTGGGACCTCCGGGCTCGCAGCCCTGTCTCTGGACAGGGAAAGTAACAGGCGTGGGTGGCGTGGCGTCAGGGTTCACACACACCAGTGACCTGGCATTTCAAAATGAACCCCCATTCTGCAGCCGAGGAAACTGAGGCTCGCTGGAGGCCGTGTCACGGCTGCTCAGCCGCACAGCCGGGTCGAATCCCAGCCGTGGGCATTGATAGAACCCGGTGTTCCTGATACGTTATGTTGTCTCCGAAAAGCACAAAATGACAGAGGCTGCTGCTTCCCCCTTCCTGGGCCACAGGGGATGGAGCTGGAGCCTCGCCACAGAAACCTGCCAGAAATGCCGAGGGGTAGCTAAAGCCCATATGAGGAACACACCCCCAAAACAGCAAGGAGGCCTAACAATACAATAAGGTTTGTGATATCTTACTTGGACACCACATTTTATCTCCTCCTGATCGTACCACCTCTTTGAATGCTCCCATTTTATGGAAGAGCAAATTGAGACCCAGAGGGGCTGAGTCCCTTGGACAAACGCACAGAGTCTCCAACTTAGGCTTCTGACCACAGGCCTTGATTCATAGCCTTGGTGCTTTTGTATTACACACTAGATTGCTTTCCTCGGTTGATGAAGTTGGCGTGGGCAACACTGATTCTGATTAGAACCTTGGCTCCAGGCCCCCCAGTCAGTGAGTTCAGACAGCAGGATGGATGCCAGGTGCAGTGAGAGAGATGGGAAGAGACACAAGGGAGGGCAGGGGTTTCCCAAAAGAATTGAAGAAAAAAAATTTAATTTATTTTCTTTTATTATTTAAGATTTTGTTTATTTATTAGAGAGAGACACAGAGATAGCAAGAGACCATGGAGGAGGGAGGAGAAGAGGAGCAGGCTCCCCACTGAGCAGGGAGCCCAAAGTAGGGCTTGATCCCGGGATCCTAAGATCATGACCAGAGCCAAAGGTAGGCACTTAACCAAGCTACCCAGGCACCCTTTAATTTCTTTTTTTATTTTTATTTTTTTGGGGTGAGAGAGCACACACACAGGCACATGAGTCAGGGGTTGGGAGGCAGAGGGAGAGACACAGAGCTCCAACTCAGGACCCTGAGATCATGACCTGAGCCAAAATCGAAAGTCAGATGCTTAGGGACAACTGGGTGGCTCAGTGGTTAAGTGTTTGCCTTTGACTCAGGGCGTGATCCTGGAGACCCAAGATCGAGTCCCACATGGGGCTGCTTGCATGGAGCCTGCTTCTCCCTCTGCCTCTGTCTCTGCCTCTTTCTGTGTGTCTCATGAATAAATAAATAAAACCTTAAAAAAAAAAAAGAGTCAGATGTTTAAGCCACCTAGGTGCCCCGAGAAGTGAAGAATTTTGGGGGAACTTCAGCTGGAACAGCCCCACTGAAAGAGACTAGGGATTGGCAGGCCTGGAGTTAGATTCTGGCGCTATCACCTACCAGCTTCCCCACTCTTTAGTTTTCTTTCTGTTAGACTGAAGATGATAACCACAATGTGTACCTCAAGAGGTTTTTTTTTTCAGGATTAAGTATAAATAAAATGTATTAAATCATTCACACCCATTAGGATGACTACTATTAAAAAACAGGAGAAAATGACAATGTTGGCAAGGATGTGAGAAATTGCAACCCTTGTGCACTGTTGGTGTAAACCTAAATTGGTGTAGCATTTATGGAAGAGTATGGAGGTTTCTCAAAAAAATTAAAAAGAAAATTTCTATGTGATCCACCAATTCCACTTCTGGGCATCTGCCCCCTCAAGTTAAAAGCAGGGGCTCAAAGAGAAATTTGCACACCCACATTCATAGCAGCCTTATTCTCAGTAGCCAAACATGGAAGGAAACCAACTATCTACCAACAGATGAGTGGATAGACAAAATGTGTACTGTACGTATAATACAATGTTATTCAGCCTTAAAAGGACAGGAAATCTTGACACGTGCCACAACATGGATGAACCTTGAGGACATTATACTACGTGAGATAAGCCAGCCACAAAAAGACAAATACTGTATAATTCCACTTAGGAGCAATAGCTAGAGCAGTCAAATTCATCCAGACAAAAAGGGGAAGGGTGGTTCCCAGAGACTAGGGGAGTGAGGGAATGGGAAGTTAAGGTTTACTGGGGACAGAGTTTCAGTTCTGCGAGATGAAAAGCTCTGGAGAAGGACGGTGGTGCTGGTTGCACACGGGTGTGAGTGTGCTTAATGCCACCGAACTGTGCACTTTAGAAAAGGTTAAGATGGCTAATTTTGTGTTATGTATATCTTACCACAATTTTTAAAAATTAAAAATGACCACATTATATATAAATAATAAAAGAATTAAGACAATTTTTTCTTTTCTTTTCTTTTTAATTTTACTTATTTATTTGACAGGGAGAGGGAGGGACACAAGCAGGGGGAGCAGCAGGCAGAGGCAGAGGGAGAAGTAGGCTCCCCTCAGAGCAGGGAGCCCCATGCAGGACTCGATCCCAGGACCCTGGGATCATGATCTGAGCCGAAGGCAGATGCTTAACCCACTGAGCCACCCAGGTGCCCCAAGAATAAAGACAACTAATCAAAAATAAATATGTTTAGTCAGCTTATGGGTGACTTGATTCAGAACTGTGGTCTCTGGCGTGGCTACAGATTCTTTGAGAGGTGGGGTCTGTAACCCCTCCCTTGAGTTGGACTCGAGTGGACTTGTGACTAGCCTGTCACCAAAACAACGTGACAGAAATGATGCAGAGTAACTTTCAGATCTAGGTCAGAGAGGCCATTTGGCCTCTGCCCTGTCTGCTGGGCCACCTGTGGTTGGACATCCGAGCTTCTGAGTGAGAAGTCTGAGCACCCCCAAGGCAGCCCTGCTGTGAGGAAGCTTCTAGGTCACAGACGATCCCTGTGCGGGCACAGTGGGCCGCAGCACCCACTCAGGTCCTGGCCACGAGCGAGGTTCAGACAGCATGGGGCAGAGACAGGCCATCCCCCACTGGGCCCTGAGTCCCTGACAGCGTCCACCGTCCACCGTCCACTGCGTGATAAACCACTTGTCTCAAGCTGCTACATTTCCAGGTTTCTGGGCTCTGCAGCGCTAGTAACTGAAACACCTGCACTTAGAACAAATATCTGTAGAGATACAAAGGAAGTACATTTTCTGAGGGAGACAGACCCAAGATTAGAGCACCAAGGAACATTGTAGAATGCTGTTCTAGAAATGTCTCGGAGGCAGTACTTGAAGAGAAGTTAGACTCACCCAACTTCATGGAAAAAGATAATTTCTTGGGAAGGTTGTAAGTAAATTCAGAGTTCTGTCATTGGAATCTGCTTTTCCCATTGATTTCTGTGTTTGTTGTAGAGATGTGATCTGTTCATTTGCTTTTTCGGGTAAAACTCCACTGGGCAAGGGCGTCTAGAAGCTTAGCTCTAAGCACTTCTCACCTTGGCCTCTCTGGCAAGTTAGGGAAAGGACTTCAGCCCTTCCTGGGAAGCTTGAAATCTCTCCAGAGGCGTGACAAGCTGCCAGACCCACAGTGCAGCCATGGGGTCAAGTGACAGTAGGGCATAGCCAGGAAGCAGTATGGGGTGGGGGCAGACACCCTGCCACACACTAGCTTGGTCATCCTGGGGAAGGTCACGAAAGCCCCAGGCCTCCCTCCATTTGCTACTCCTTCTGCTGTGACAAAAATCATGAGGTGACAAGCACCATCCCACTCACAGTGCCTGACAGTGCCTGACGTGTGTCATTCACTTGGCAGATCGACTATCACCTGGGCTGCTGAAGGGAACAAAACAGGCCCACAAGCGCCTTCTTGAAGTTGAGGTGCACATGGGGCTAGGCAGGTGATCAAGATCAACCAAATAAATAAGTCCGTGTCAGAGGAACTTCGGGCCTGAGAACTGCCCTGGGGGAAAACAGAGTAGGGAAGAAGGAGCCCAGGCACCCTGGGGTGGTGGTCATGGTCAGTGAGTGGGAGTGGTGGTCTTTGCAAAGATATGAAAGAGGTAGGGAAGTTAACTATGCAGAAATCTATGGGTTTCAATTTGTCTGCCATGTGAAATTACGATTATGGGGGCGCCTGGCTGGATCAGTTAGTAGAGCATCCGACTCTTGATCTCGGGATTATAAATTTGAACCTCCATGTTGG
Organism: Vulpes vulpes; assembly: GCF_048418805.1. NCBI lineage: Eukaryota > Metazoa > Chordata > Mammalia > Carnivora > Canidae > Vulpes > Vulpes vulpes. The sequence continues at coordinate 9,511,062 of NC_132784.1, read as the reverse complement.
GCATAGAGATTACTTGAAAAAAATAAAATCTCTAAAAAAAATTGAATTATGATTATAAAAAGGAATAGAAACAGACTGAGGTGACTAGCCAACTCTTTCTATCAGAATCGAAGTTCGACCCCCGGATTTAGCCCTTACCCTGTCGTCACCATTGATATTTTATTACAAAGCTCATATATTAGGATAGGGATCAAGTGATCTCTAAACGATCTACCCCTGGCTTGGGCCTCCTTACAGGGGTGCAGTTGGGGGACTCTTGTAGGTTTCAGCCGTCTCTGCATCTGGCCAGAGGTTATCCTTCCCCTGACCCGTTGGACTGTGCTTTCGAGCCTGGCCTGGGAGTGAGAGCCCCTGAAAGCTCCTGAGGCCTCCTGGAGACAGAGTTGGCCTCTGGCCTCTGGGTCTTTGCGGGCTCAGGTGGCCCTACCTCACACTGAGAGGGCCCAGGGCCCCACTTCTGCTGCTGGGGCAGTAGCCCTGCACTGTCCACCCTCAGAAGCCCCTCACTGAGAACGAGGACTGCACTTTTCCCTACCTCCGTTGCTCCTAGCTAGGATGAAGCATCCCCCAGCAGGTAGAAGGACTTAAACATTGTACTTTGTCATCAGGGTAGACACTAGCCAGCCACCTGTGGGTATTGAATTTTAATTGAAAATTAATTGAAAATAAATAAAATTAAAAATTCAGCCCTCCGTCTTACTCAGTAGGCAAATATCAAGTATCCAATAAGTTGCATGTGGCTAGTGACTCTCAGATCACAGATATGGAGCATTCCCATCACTACAGAAAGTTCTTCTGGGCAGCATTGCTCCCAAAGGAGTCCCTGCCCATCCTGCAAACTGAGAATGTGATGGAAGGATGCAAAGTTCTCTGTCCTCTGCCCTGCCTTCCAGGTTTTTCTTCTCCTAGTCTCACTGCTCCCTGAAGAGACAGGAGGTAGCATTTTTTTTTTTTTAAGCCAGGCTGGAATCTAGCTCTTTCTAACTCAGGATTTCTCAACCTTGGTGCCTTTGGCATTCTTTGTTGGTGGAGGCCTGTGCATTACGGGATGTGTGGCATCATCCCTGGCTTCTATCCAATGGATGCCAATGACCCCCCTCCCCTCTGATATGACAACCAAAAATGTCTCCAGATGTTGCCAAATGTGTCGGGTAGGGTGGGATGGACCGCGATTGCTCTGATTGAGAACCACTGTTTTAACTGCACGGACCTGCGCTAACCCTCAAGATGGAAGCCTCTTTGGTGGGGAAGGCTGCAGATGAGGCTGTTTCAGGCATTAGCATCTTCCCGTCATTAACTGCAGAGCCATCTCCTCCCCATCAGACCTTGAGGCAACAGGATCTTGGTCAGGGGAGCACTGATGGAAAAGGGGAGGCTGCAAAGGGGCTTCCACCTGGGAGAGGCTGCCCAGGAAAGGGGAGAAAATGACATCAGCAATAACCCAAGTTACTGACCTGCTTTAGGAGCCCGTGTCCGGCCTTGACACTGACTGGGTCCTGGTGGCCTGAGCCCCTGCTGCTTGCATCAAAAGAGGGGAGCATGCAGGAGAGCACCAGGCCCCATTTGTTTCCCCTCCAGGGGTCATGGGCAGAGACACCCAAAATTTCTGATGAACTCTGAAGGCCCAGCTCCCTCTGTTCCTTGGCTCAGCGGGCTGGCCTCTGTGGCGTCATCTATTAGAACAGAGGCAAGGGAGAAACGGTTAAACGTGCACCCACAAATAATTCCCAAGTGGCCACTCCGCGCGCAGAGCCGTCATGGGCCGCTCCCACAACAGATGGCAGTACCAGGAGCGGCTGCAGTGACCCGGCTGCCCGGCCACCGCTGCCGAGCTGCGGATGAGTGAGGAATGGCTCCTGTACAGCCTCACAATTCACGGGGTAATGACCTAACATCGCTCCTCTGGGAACCGAGCCCAAGAAATATATTTTTGCAGGTAGCGGCAAATAAGAGCCAACTCAGCGAAGACTGAATAAATCTCTCTGCCCCCCCGGGGAATTCACACATTTTGACAAAAGCCATCTGTAAGCACTCTGCGGCATCTCAAGTGCCTGAGGTGACTGGGAATGGTATTCATTGCTGTGCCTATGCGGCCTAGAGGAGCCCAAGGGAGCCAGAAACCTGTCCCTCCCCACAGATGACAGAAAAATACAGAGGCTACCCCTGCTCTTCTGCTCCAAGTGGGTGGGGGCCTAGTCTTCTGGAATCTGGGGGTCCCTAGTCTTCTGGAATCTGAAACTGAATTTCCCAGGTGGTATGTGATGGCTGGAAACTGGGGAGAACTTTGCTCATCTGCTTTGCCGTTGAACTCCTATTCATCCTTCAAAACTCTGCTTATGGGTCACCTCCTCAGTGCAGCCCTCCCTGAGCCCTGGCTTTCCTCACTCTTGATTCCACAGGCTTTCCAGCCTGAAAGGTCACGCTTCCCTTTCATGGTCAAGGAGCAGCAGGCTGAGGCCTCAGGAAGGCCCCTCTTGCCAATCTCTCCCTGGAGTATTTCTGAGGAGATCTCTGTCTTCAGACTCCACACATCCAGCCAGCCGCTGTCACTGTCACTGCAGCTGGCTGGGGCACACATTTTCCTGGAGCCACCCCTCGCTGGTTCTTCCCCCTTGCTCCACTGCCACCAGCCACAGGTACAGGATCCCCTGAGATTCCTCAAAATACATTGAGGACCAGAAACAAACTTTTCCAGAAAGTTTTGGGAATGGCAGAAAGGAATTACGTTGCAGAGAAAAGCTTCTTATGGGCCAGGAGCCTCCCTGCTCTGTGGACTGCCCGCTGGACCCCCCATGGTCCCGTCTGCTGCCCCATGGCCAGGACCAACTAACCATCTGGTCCCCACCTCCTGTGACCAAGATTCTCTACAAAGACCTGGCCCGCAGCCTTCCCTGGGCCCCAACAGGGCAATGAACTCTCTCCCTCCTTCTGATTATTGGCTTTCTCTCCTTAGCACCAGGATCACCTTCTCAGAAGCAACTCCGCTCCCCAGAAGGACACCCCTTCGCAGTTAAGAACAGGACGATTTAGCTCACAAAGAGTCAGCTCAAAAATAAATTTCTGGTTTTAATTATGAAGTGGCTTTCCCCAAACAAAGAGCAGTTCTTTCCCAATTATGAATCAGAAGCTGTCAGAAGCTTAAAATGGGAACGTCCCTGGAAACTTGTGGGCTTCAAAAATGTGGAGTCCCACCTTATGTAGAGGACTCAGTCCCCTCCTAGGGAGTGTATTATATGCTAGTACGGTTGCTGCTCAGTCTCTCTGCCAAATGCTGAATCTCTAGAGGGCAGGACAAGAAAAACAAATGTTTACATTGTTCAAAAACAAGGCCCCGGGGGTGCCTCGCTGGCACAGTCCATAGAGCTGTAGAGAGTAGAGCATTCCAGTCTTGATCTCAGAGCTGTGAGCCCCACATTGGGTGTAGAGATTACTTTAAAAAAATAAAATAATGTTTTTTAAGATTTTATTTATTTATTCATGAGAGACACACAGAGAGAGGCAGAGACATAGGCAGAGGGAGAAGCAGGCTCCCTGCGAGGAGCTCCGTGTGGGACTCGATCCCAGGACCCCGGGATCACGCCCTGAGCCAAAGGCAGATGCTCAATCGCAGAGCCACCCAGGGGCCCCTAAAATAAAATCTTTAAAAAAAAAAAAAAGGAGTCACTCTTGACCAGCACAAGTAAGGTAATCTGCTCAATAGACCCCTGCCCTCCCCTCGGGGAAAGTGATCTTGCAACAGGTTTTTTGTTTGTTTGGGTTGGGGTTTTTTGCCTAGTAGAACTTCCTTGTTCCTGCCTTCTTCTGCCTATAAAAGTCTTTAGCAGGCTCCACAGAGCTCTGCTAGATTGGATGCTGCCTAATTCAAATCCATTTTCGTTCAAATAAACGCTTAAAATTTTCAATATGCCTCAGTTTATCTTTTAACAAAGTATTTGCCAGGCACAGTTCTAAGCAATTTGTACACATTAACTCATTTTATCTTCATCACAATCCTATAGAATCGGTGCTAATACACCTCCAGTAGCTAATGTGGAAACTGAGTCAAAGAGAAGCTGAATAATTTGTCCAAGCTCAGAGTTAGCATGTGTCCAAGATTTAGGCCCAGATGGAGGCTGTGCATTGCACCACTACATCCCCTGCCCTCTAGGTAAGCACACTCCTGCCTTTATCTTTGCACTCCTGGAATCTGGGACAGCCTGGCCGTGGTGCAGAAATGGGAAGCTCACTTTGCACTGGGCCACTCTGAAAAAACACTGGGGCTTTGCCAAGGGTCTCTCAGCGACCCCCACAAACCTTACACGGCACCTCTGCTGTGTGCCAGGTCAGTCTCCAGGGTGGTGGGGGAGCAGGGTAATCAGAGCAGAGGCTGGCCTTCCAGCAGTGCATGGTCCAGTAAGGGGACCAATGACCTCTAGTCCCGCAAGGTGACACGGTGCCCATGGTCTCCTGCATTCCAAGGGGCCTAGTGTGCTGACCAGTGGGGGCAGCGAGTATGAGTGGCTGAGCTAAGGAGGAGGCCAGGGGCATGGAAGACCCAAGAAAGGGTTTGGTGGTTTTTTAAAAGATTTTATTCATTTATTCATGAGAGACACAGAGGGAGGTAGGGACACAGGCTGAGGGAGAAGCAGGTTCCATGTGGGACTTGATCCCAGAACCCGGGGATCACATCCTGAGTTGAAGGCAGAGGCTCAATTGCTGAGCCACCCAGGTATCCCCCAAGAAGGGTTTTTAATGCCAAGCCTCTGAGAGGCTGGAGAAGCATGAAGGGATCCTAGACCTCGGCCCCACCCTTACAGGTGCAGGACCCAGGCATTCAGCTGCTCAGATGGGCACTTTCCTCTGCTGTATCATGGGCAAGTCACCCTCTGGCAGGGCAGCTTTGAGCATTAAGGGAGGCGATATACGTGGAAGACTAGCTCAGTTTTCGATATCAGATGGGTTCTGCAATTGGGCTTTGAAAAGCTCTAGCCTAGCCAACTTGGAAAGCCTTAGCATCTTTCTCTGTGGAAGGGTGGGCAGTGTGGGAGCTAGTGAGAGGCACTGGTGTGAAGGGAGCTGGTGCCTTAGGTCCACTCCTCTTCTGTCTGTCCGGTTGCTCCAGGCTCCCCACCCCCCTTCTGCAAGGACCAACAGAGCACACAGTCCTTGGCCCTGCACTGCCGGGGGCTGGCTGCCAGAAGCTGGGCCTCCTGCCTCCACCCCCTCACACTTGCCCAATTTCAAGGCTACAGTCATTTAATCCTAGCCCCATTCCAGGAACAAGGGAGGAATTCAAAGTATCCAGAGGAACAGAAACCCAGTGATTCTGTAACTCAGGATTGACACTTGCCTCCTTCCTCCAAACCTGAGGTCAACTGGGTCCTCACATCCTGGTGCAAATGGAAGGAACCTTTCATATCACCAATCAAATCCTGTTACTCTATCTACCCTTGTTTAAAATTCTTTGGTGGTTTCCCATGGCTCTTGGGGTACACTTCAAAACCTATGGGATCCAGCCCCTGCCTCCCCTTGAGCATCCTCCCTCCCTCCCCACTGTGTTCCTTCCTACTTTGAGGCCTCTGCTGGGCACACCCCCTCCGTGCTGCCCCCTCAAATCTGTATCTGTGTAATAACTAATGACTCTGCATCCCAAAGCCTAGTACAGTGCCTGACATACGGAAAGCACTTGGCAATTATCTTATGAATGAGTCGATTGTTAATGATTGTTAACGGCCGGGTTTGGAAATAAGACTTTGGGCCACAGCCATTGTTACTGCCAGCCACCACCAGGGGCCTCACCTGCTACACCCTTTCACCACCGGCAGACTCACACTGGTTCTCCAGGCACCTGCCACTTCCAAAGCCACAGAAATGACAAAATAAAACAAAAACCTTGTCAAAACCCCAGAGGGTCCATCAGCAAAACAAAGGGGTTTTTCATTAACTACTAAAGACCTGCCATTCAGGTTCATTCGCATCTCAGATGGGGCCCTGCCCCCAGAGGCTTTCTGGATCCCGGTAGACCTGTGTGCCTCTGACCAGCAGGTGGGAGGGAGAAGCCCCAGGAAAAAAGCTGACCATGGGGCTTCTGGGAGACACTGCCCAATAGGTCTCTAAAAAGGACCTTGAACACTGGTAGGGCTCTTTCTTGGTTGGTAGAAGCGTAAACTTGTACTTGGGTTCTGGAGAACGCTTTGGAATTTCTTTTAAAAATTTAAAGTGGGGCAGCCCTGGTGGCACAGGGGTTTAGTGCTGCCTGCAGCCCAGGGTCTCCAGAGTCGAGTCCCACGTCGGGCTCCCTGTGTGAAGCCTGCTTCTCCCTCTGCCTGTGTTTCTGCCTCTCTCTCTCTCTCTGTGTCTCTCATGAATAAATAAATAAAATATTTAATAAATAAATAAATAAATAAATAAATAAAAATTTAAAGTGGGCATCCCGGGTGGCTTAGCGGTTTAGGGCTGTCTTCAGCCCAGGGCGTGGTCCTGGAGACCTAGGATCCAGCCCCGCATTAGGCTCCCTGCATGGAGCCTGCTTCTCCCTCTGCCTGTGTCTCTGCCTCTGTGTGTGTGTGTGTGTGTGTGTGTGTCTCATGAATAAATAAATAAAATCTTTTTAAAAAGGAGGGGGGATGCCTGGGTGGCTCAGTGTTTGACCATCTGCCTTTGGCTCAGGGTGTGTGTGGGTGGTCCTGGGGTCCTGGGATCGAGTCCCACATTGGGCTCCCCACAGAAAGCCTGCTTCTCCCTCTGCCTATGTCTTTGCCTGTCTCTCTGTGTCTCTTATGAATGGATAGAATCTAAAAAAAAATTTAAAGTGACTATATACCATCTGACCCAACAAGTCTACCTTCAGATTTCTTTTTTTTTTTTTAAGATTTTATTTATTTGAATGAGAGAGAGAGAGAGAGAGAGAGAGAACATGCTGGGGGAGGAGCAGAGAGAGAGGGACAAGCAGACTCTGCTGAGTGTGAGCTCCGCACAAGGCCCGATCCCATGACCCCGAAATCATGACCTGAGTTGAAATCAAGAGTCTGACGCTTAACAGACTGAGCCACCCAGGTGCCCCTCTACCTTCAGATTTCTGTCCTAAACTATTCTTCCCCAACCGTGCAGAGATGTGTGCACGAGAATGTTCTTTGCAACACTCTGTAATGGTGAGGTGAGAACGACACAGTGTCCATCAGCAGGGGCCGCGTCCATCCGCCACAGTACACCGTGCCCGGGGGGGTAGGTAGTAGGGAGCTCTCAGAACAGCGGTCAACAAACATGCAGAAGGGAAAAAGCAAGTTTCAGAACAATATTTGTAATATCACCCAGTTTACGTGTAAACATATTTTGAAAGGATGGATGATTCTAGAAAGTGAGAGACAAGCTGATGGGCTGGGGCAGCACGTAGGAGGGGACGGCTGCCAGGAGTGAGAGGCATCTCAGCTGATACAGGAGGTGGGAACAGAGAGAATGGAGAAGAGTGCCTAGCCTGGAGCATAGAGGTGTGACTGCTCAGAGGTGGTGGCCTTGCGGGGGGCGGGGGGCAGTTAGGCCAGGGAGGAGGGCGGGCAGGCACGCTGGGGTCACACAGGACCAGTGAGTCCTGAGAGCATGAAGCGGCCCTTGCAGACATTGTCAACGGGGGAGGATGGGGTAAAAAGTGCCAAAGCACTTTCCCTCTGGCTGGCTGGACAGCTGAGCACAGGGCAACTCCGGGTGAGTGCCCTTACCCCCCGGAGTGCCCATACCCCGTCCTGCAAGGGGTACTCGCTTCTTCTTTTTTTTCTAAGATTTTATTTATTTATTCATGAGAGACACAGAGAGAGGGGCAGAGACACAGGCAGAGGGAGAAGCACCCTCCAGGCAGGGAGCCCGATGTGGGACCTGATCCCGGGACTCCAGGATCAAACCGCTGAGCCACCCAGGGATTCCCGGGGTACTCGCTTCTGCTGCTGGTACAGCCTCTGCAACCCCGGGGCCTTGGTCAGTCTGCTCTGTGGGGACATCTACGGGCAGACTTGGCAGCCAGCAGAAGAGAAGAAATGCAGGCGCTGAGAAATGCAACTCAAAGGAGCCCAGGTTTGTCCCTGAAATGAGGCAGATGGTTCTTTTCTCCAGGAAGGCATTTTGCAAGAGAAGCCCTCTCCTCAGGGGGCCTGATTGGCTCTGGTTCCCTGACTAAACTGAGCTCCCCCCTTCATCCCTGGCTGGAACCTCTGGGAATAGAATAGCCTCTCATACACACCCCTGCAGACTCAGTATCAGGACATCCTCATCTCAGGGCAAGAGTGAGGAACAGACACTTTTTATGCCACAAAAGTCCCCAAAACCAATTCATGTCACTTAGAATACCTCTCTGAAGACCAAAGCATCATCTCGGGTCCGTACGGACTGATGCTGAACTCGCTCTGGAGGAGGCCCATAAGATACCACCCCTGTACGTTTGCACATTCCTGGGCATCAGAGAAGGACGCAAAACACATTGTTTGCAAGTGGTCGTCACCAGCTATCCTGAAGGACGCAGAGGTTTTTAACATATCAGGTTTTCACAACGAGCAAGTGTTACTTTTACAATCCTGACTACAGTAAAATTTGACCTGGGCAACTGTTTCAGTACCACCTTTCCTAAGCCTTCTCCACTTCTGGAACCCCAGACCAGGGGCCAAGCTGGTATGGCTGAGGGCATGGGGACTCCTACCCCCCCAACCCCCACCCCAGGGTTAAGAACAGTTGTGTTCCCATTCTTGAGCTTGGAACAAAATGCAGTTCATTCTTGAGAGAGAGAGGAAGAGAGAGAGAGAATGCAGGAGGGAGGGGCAGAGGGAAAGGGACATAAGCGGACACCGCAGAGCATGGAGCCCATCACCAGCTTGATCCCAGGACCTTGAGATAACGACCTGAGACAAAACCAAGAATCAGATAGATGCTCAACTGACTGAGCCACCCAGGGGCCTGCATCCTCAGTTTTCATATATGTACTTCATATGATTTGGGATTTGCAGGAGGATTTATGGCACTAATTTCTTAGTCCAACACAAATATGAGATCATAGTCATAATGGGTAATTTCCAGAAAGGATGTAACAATGTGCCAGGTGTTGGGCTAGGCACTTTCTGTGAATTCCCTCATAACATTCTGGGAGGGGAGGGAGGTAGGTACTATGATCTATCCATTTTACAGATAAGGAAGCTAAGCTACAATGAGATATTGCCATTAAAAGCCTCTGAACTTTAAAAAACAATTTTTTTTTTTTTAAAAAACCCTCAAAGAGTAGGCTACCAACCAAGACGATAATCCTGATCTACTGCTGAGTACAGTACTCGTGTTGATCTACGTCAGTCAAGCAAGCATTTATTTTGGAAATTGATCAGAGCACAGTTGTTCTCAAAATGTGGCCCCCAGACAAGCATCATGTGGTTTTCATCACTAGGGACCTTGCTGGAAATGCAGGTTCCCAGGCCCTGCCCTAGACTTACTAAATCAGAGACTCCAGGTGGGGCCCAGCACCTGTGTGTTAACAAGCCCTCCAGGGGATTCCGATGCAGCTCAAATCTGAGACCCCCTGGTGGCTTGAATTCAAAAGAGAGCAAACCCTCAATTGTCCCTGCCTGAATTCTCATGGCATCTCTCAGAACTAGTTGATTGCCTCCAAAGACTTGGAGCTACAGGTTAGTTCAGTGCTTCTCAACCCTGAAGATCCACAGAATCATCTGCAGGGTTTGTTAAAACAGGCTGCGGGCCCAGGCCTCAGAGACTTTGAGTCAGAAGGTCCAGGGAGGGGCCTGAGAATCTGCATTTCTTTCTTTTTTTTTTTAAATTTTATTTATTTATGATAGTCACAGACAGAAAGAGAGAGAGGCAGAGACATAGGCAGAGGGAGAAGCAGGCTCCATGCACCGGGAGCCCGACGTGGGATTCGATCCCGGGTCTCCAGGATCGCGCCCTGGGCCAAAGGCAGGCGCCAAACCGCTGCACCACCCAGGGATCCCGAGAATCTGCATTTCTAACAAGTTCCCAGGTGCTCCTGAGGCTACTGATCCCTGCTGGTGGGGGGACCCCGTCTGGAGAACAGGTAAAGCAGTAAATGGCCAGAGGAACCTTGGCAAATTCAGAATGCCTCCTTCACACAAATCCTGTTTTACATTTTTAATTAAGAAACTGAAGGGACACCTGGCAGACTCAGTCAGTAGAGCACGTGACTTGATCTCAGGATGGTGAGCTCAAGCCCCACATCTAGTGTAGAGCTTACTTTAAGAAAAAACAAAAAAAAGGAAAAAAGAAACTAAAATTCATAACTGTGAGACTGCCATCTTTATAATTTTTTTTAAAGATCTATTTATTTATTTGAGAGAGAGACCAAGTGAGAGTGGGGGTTAGGGGAAGGGGCATAGGGAGAAGGAGAGAGAATCCCAAGCTGACTCCCCGCTAGGTGCAGAACTGACCCAGGGCTCAATCCCATGACCGTGAGATCATGACCTGAGCCTAAATCAAGAGTCAGATGCTTAACCGAAGTGAGCCTTCCTGGCACCCCAAGACTACCATCTTTAAATTGAAACCTGAAGGCAATTGCAAAATAGGATTTGATATATACATGTGAAGCTAGAAGAAATACACTTGGGGCCCGAAGTGAAGGGTGGGGAGTCACTCTCTGCAGGCTCCTTTCCTGTGAGAGCCCAGCCTGTCTCTTTGAGGCTGTATTTCCTGCCCACCTCAGGCTCCCTCTGGGGGAACAGATAGCGTACCTGAGAGGCTGCTCTCCTGTGCAAAGGGCAGGAGGAAGATGGTTTAGGGGAGTACTAGAGGGATCTGCAAACAGCCAGAAAATAATAGGTCCACATGGGCTTTCCTCATCCCTCCTGCACACAGATGGCAGCAGTAAAATGAAGAAAGATGCCTCTACGGGCCTATGACGTGTTAGCCTCGCAAAGGCCACAAGGTACCCTGGAGCCGGATTCATGAGTGTGCTGAGGACAGAGCCTAAGTGACTCACTAAAGTCACTCAGCAGGCCTCATGCCGAGTAGGCCTACAAGTTAAGAGAAGAGCCATGGGAAAGACACCAAACGTGTGTTGAAGACCTATTAGGTGTTTAGTTGCTGGGGCCCTGGTCCTGTCTTGGAGGAAGATGCAGGACCACAGGTCCTGCCTGGCTATGCACCTGACAAGAGGGGACTGGCAGGCAGTCCTTGGGAACAAGGGATTCTTGAACTGAGCCCAGTTAGGTGAAGAGGGCAGGGAAGGGGCTGATCAACAGAGTGGGTGCCCTGACAGGAGCCCTGGTCCTCCTAGAGGACAGTTAGCTTCTCCCACAGCCCGAGGGAAATGGGATTACCTGAATTCTCAAAAGCCAGGCAACTGGCTTTTGCATTGGTGCTGTGGGCGGACCAGAGGGCACCGACACAGGAGCCATGAGGCAGGAAAAGGCTGAAGGACTTGGGAATTAATTGGATGTGATGCAGGAAGGAAGAGCACACAGGGCTGCAACCATGTGAATGGAGCTAGAGCGTGTGATGCTAAGTGAAATAAGTCAGCCAGAGAAAGACAAATACCATATGATCTCACTCACATGTGGAATTTAAGAAACCAACAAAAGGAAGCTAGCAAAGGAAAAAAAAAAAAAGAATGGCAAACCAAGAAACAGACTCTTAACTATAGAGGACAAACTGATGGTCACCAAGGGGGAGGTGGGTGGGGGATGCGGCAAACAAGTGATGGGGATGAAGGAGGACACTTGTGATGAGCACCAGGTGACATACAGGTGTGTTGAACTACTATATTGTACACTTGAAAGTAATATTACACTGAATGCTAACTACACTGGAATTAAAATTAAAAACTTAACATTTATAAATATATATATATGCAAATATATAAATTAAAAAATAAAATAAAAGTCTTAAAAAGCACAGGATAACTCTGGAATCCACTCATCATTCTGTGCTTCATCATACTGAGCTCCTGCTACACATCAGACCTTGGGTGGCAGTGCCAGGTTTCTATATTAGAAGGTTCCAGAATAGCAGTCTGGTGGAGGAGTGCGGGTAGGGCACTCATCTTGAAGCAAACACACTGTTTTTGTTTTTGTTTTTGTTTTAAGATTTTATTTATTTATTCATGAGAGACACAGAGAGAGAGAGGCAGAGACATAGGCAGAGGGAGAAGCAGGCTCCGTGCAGGGAGCCTGACATGGGACTCAATTCCTGGACTCCAGGATCGTTCCCCAGGCCGAAGGGCGGGGCTCAACTGCTGAGCCACTCAGGCGTCCCAAACACACTGTTTTATTTAAATTACCTGTTGAGGGGTGCCTGGGTGGCTCAGTGGGTTAGGTGTCCGACACTTGACTTCCCTCAGGTCATGATCTCAGAGTGGTGAGATCAAGCCCCACGTCAGGGTCTGTGCTAGGCATGAAGTCTGCTTAAGATTCTCTCTCTCCCTCTCCCTCTGCATCCCCCACCCTGATCTCGCTCACTCTCTCTCTAAAATAAATAAATCAATCTTTTAAAAATAAATAAATTGCCTACTTATGTGGGGCTGGAGGAAGTGTGCATGATGGAGACAACAGAGGTTTAGACTCTCACAAACTGTAGGCAGGTCCTACACTAGGTCTTGGGGATTCTAAGATTAAAATATTGTCCCTGCCCTCCAGGGCCTCACCATTCAGTGAGAGAGATACACCAAGAGATCATTAAAAGGTAAGTATGTCAAAGAGACACACGTGGTGGCATGGAAGGCTGTTGGAGGGCTGTCTAACCTATGGGAAGATAAAAGTGACTACAGAGGGCTTCCTGGAGGAAGTGACACTCAAGTTCCTTTTTCAGCTTTCTACCCTAGGCAACCAGGTGTGGGACTTGGCTGTTGGTGGGCCATTTACTGAGGTGGAGGATGCCGAGAAAGAGGAGCAGAGTGGGGAAGAGAGGTGTCAAGTTCAGTTTTGGACACCTTGAATCAGGTTCCTCTACAACCCCAAGGAGTCATGCCCAGTGAATATTGGATACATGGGTCTGCATTGCTATCATTCCCATTTTATAGTTGGGAAGGTTAAGGCTTAGACTGCTAAGTACCCTGGCAACAGTGACACCGCTAGTTAATAGCAGGGTTAAGCTTCCAACTCAAGCCAAGTAGTGCCCAAGGCTGAGCAGCTGTTCTGTGGCCCCCGAGGGGACAGCGCTTGACATGTACTTGCTGGCCTAATTAGCTCTGTGACAATCAGTCCAGAAAGGCCTTTCAGACAGTCTCTGAAGATGATCAACAGAAAAGAGGATTTAATTGATAGGAACCAGAGGGCAAAAAATTACTTCTATTAGAATGAGCTCACACTCTCTCATCTGATTTCTTTCTGATGATGAGATAAGATGGAAAATGGCAGAATTTCAAGTTACACCCAAACTACCAGGAATCCTTCCTAGTCTCCAGCCCCCACAGGCTGCCCATTTGGCTCCAAGCCTGCCTCGGCCCCCCACAGCGCCCCTCCACCCTGCCCTCCCACCAGCACTCTACCCTTAGGGACCTCCCCAGCTTCACCCTCCAGGACTCGAGCCAGCAGGATCTCGGCGAAAGGGCCTCCAAACAGCTGCACCCAGAAGTGGCGACCTGAAAGCTTTGCAATGTTCTGTCCCCTCCAGCAATGTGCCCATTTCGAGGAGAGGGAAACTGAGGCCTGTGTTAAGGGGTGTCAGGTTTGGCTCAGCCAAGCCTCCATGCCTGTCACTGGCCTTGCTCTTTCTCAGGTCGTGAGCCCTCGATACCCAGCCAGGACAGATTCACCACATATGCCAATACACGGAGCCATGAGACCCAGCCAGGCGAAGGGACAAGGGTCCAGGAGACAGGGAGCAGTATGAGCAAGGATCTTGGCCAGGTCAGGGGAATGAACTCTTGTGGACTTAATTATTCCCCTCCTGATGAACATTTAGCTCCCCAAAATTAACATTAAATTTTTAACAAAAAACAATTTCTTTTTCTCATGAGTTTCCTCTAAGATTTTTTCTCCCTCCTTCTTTGTCCGAGATCTCTGGCTTTATTAAACAATAATACTTGCAGGGGGACCTATTTGGGGCTGGCATGTTGGCCACTTGCCCCTTCTCTTTAGCAGGCAGCTGGTTTCTTTGTAGGAAGTTCGAGTGAGCTCCTGCTCTGCAAGCACGCAAACCACCAGGCCCTGATCCCGTCCCAGTGAGAGCACCGGGGCCACCCAGCCCTCTCTCCATCAGCCAGGAGTGGAGGGTACAGGTAAAGGAGGGTTTCAAAGGGTCAGTGGCCTTGACAGTGGGGGCCAATTTCCCACCCTGACATCCTGTCCCTGACAGCACACAGAACCACCTGCGCATCCCCAGATCTTGGTCCAGAGGGTGGGCTCCAGCCTTCAATCTGCCCCTGTCCCCCAAGTCCTGGGGTCATTTTAACATGCTCACTCTTGACATTTCCTTGCCCTATGGGACCAGCCCACCCTCCTTTCTCCTGTCCCTCAGCTTGGGTTCCTGACCCTGGACAAAGACTGAAGTGCAAATACTTTATTTAGCAAAATCTAGAAAATAACACTATGGGGAAGAATTTGTTAGGTCTGCAATAACAGTACCACAAACTGGGGGACTTTGGAAGGGGGGCTTAAACAACAGAAACGTATCGTCTCACAGTTCTGGAGGCCAAAGTCCAAAATCAAGGTGTCGGCAAGGTCGGGTCCTCCGGAGGGTGAGCTGATGGCAGCTCGCTGGCAGTATGTAGCAGCGTTTGTCTTGTATGTAGGAGTCTCGCTCTGATTTCTGCCTTCATCTGCATTTAGCGTTCTCCTTGCATGCATGTTTCTGTGTCCACGCTCCCCCTTTTTATAAAGACACAGTCATTTTGGGGGAGGGCCCACTTTACTGACCTCATCCTCCCTAATTATGTCTGTGGCAACTCTGTTTCCAAATAAGGTCCCACTCTGAGGTACTGGTGGTCAACACTTCAACCGATAAGTTTTTTAAGGGGGGGACACAGTTCAGTTCATAACAGGGGTGGGAAGTGAGACCAGGAGGGCAGGAAGCCAGGACAGAGCATCTTCTCCAGCAGACCTCCACGATGGGCAACTGGAATCCTGCAGGGAGCTCTGGGCCCTGGGCTCCTTATCCACCAGACCCCGTTTGTCAGCAGTGGAGGCTGCTCCCAAGAGAAGTGATTCCTTGGGGCTTTCAGCTGGTATACGTATGGTCAGGGCGGCTCTAACGTCCAGACAGACCCTGAGGCCAAAAGACAGAGGTGCTGGCAAAAAAAAATAATAATAATAAAAATTTAAAAGAGGTGCTAGCAGCTGGAAGTCAGGCCCAGGGTGGAGCGCCTGAGAAGGGCAAGGCTATGTGGGCAGGGCACCAACAGGTCAACTTCCAACTTTCAAAGCCTTCCTGATCCCTTGAGTCTGTGAACACAACTTGGAGGTCTGGACCATCAGCTGGACTTCAGTGACGATGGGTCTCTTTGGTCCTCACCAGCCCTGTCCAGATCTGATAGATATTCACTTTACCACGGCCAGACCTCTGGTGCTCTGATTTCTTGAGGGACACTGCATCCATGGGCACCCTGTGGTGCAGGACAGGGTGGCAGGACCCAGCTATTGGAGTGTTGAGACTTTACCGTAAAGATAAGGGCAAGGCGTTGGTTTGGGGACGATGGTGAAGGCTGACGTAGGCACACGGGGCCGCATGGCAGCATGACCAAGACGGCTCCCCAGGCTTGCCCATTTCTCAGCTGCCATCCAGGCCGAGCCTGTAGGGTACCTCCTGAAGACAGGCAGGGGCAGGCAGGGGAGTCTAAAAATCTGCCAACCCCATCTTTCAGATGAGGGCCCCCAGGCAGGAGGCAGCAGACCAGGAACCTGGTCGTTGGGTGCTGCCATCTCAGCCTCAGCCTGTGCTTGATGTATGACCACCAGACTAGCAAGAGGTGGGGACACTGAGGCAACTCAGGATCTCAGCAAGAGGCAGCACTCCAGAGATCGTCCAGTCCAACCTGTTCATCCCAGACACGGAAACAGATCCGGGGAGAGAAGTGAGTTCTTCTCAACCTTGCAATGACTTCATAATGGTCTTATTAATGCTATAATTAAAAATAAAACAGTCAAGACTTATCGAACACTTATAATATGCCAGACACTGACATATTAAGGGTTCGTAAGAAAGTTTCTGATTTTTATCATCATAACAACCCTCTGAGGTAGGTACTATTTACTATCTGTTTGACAAATGGGGAAACTGAGGCTCACGAGGCACTCGCCCAAGTCTGGCTCTGAGCTCGTGAGGGGGACTTTGCTCTGAGAAAGTGGCTTGAGTTCCTCCACGAGCCACCTCAGGACTAGGTGCTCAGCGGGGCAGGGTGGGGAGCCCCAAACCACACAGGCCTCCCACATTCCGCCTTGGCTCAGACCCAGCGACAGGAACAGACAGGGAGCACCCCGGGGCCTGTCTGCGCTCCATCAAAGCATCGGGGTGGGAAGCCGCCGGCTCCAGGGCTGAAGAAGGGAGCCGAGCAGAGCAGCCACGTCCCAGCCCGGGAGGTCCCAAAGGTGCCCCGCAGGAAGCCACCTCGCCTCCCCGGACCCAGCCCGGGCCACCCTGTCAGCGGGGCCCCAGCAGAGAGGCTGAGGGGGGCACAATGAGGCAGGAGGGACTCAGGAGTTCTCAGCTTGGCCTCCCCACGCTTCTACTCTTTTACCCACTCCATGTTCAGAGCTGCCAGCAAACTGTGGAGCAGTCGGGGGGCATCCGGAGCAAAGCCCGACCTCCCCTTGAAGGGCAGGTGCCTGCAACGTAAAACACAGCTGGACGACAGCAGGCAGAGGCTGCTGGTGGCGCTGGGATGGACGCCTTAGGCTCATTCCCCTGAGCATCCCCTCGCCCCCACCCCCATCCCCAACAGCCCCTCTGATGAAGGAGGATAGGGATCTTGTGCTCTTTATTTCTTTATTTTAATTTTATCTCTTCCAGTTTCGTTGAGATATAATTGATACAAAAGGAAAATTGTATTAGTTTAAGGCACACAACGTGATGATATTTGTACATATCGTGACATGATCCCTACCACGGAGTGTAGTTAACATCCGTCATCTCACAAAGTTACAATGTTTTTCTTGTGATAAGATCTCTTAAGATCCACTGTCTTAATCAACTTTCTTTCTTTTTTTTTTCTTAAATATTTTATTTATCTATTCATGAGAGACACACAGGGAGAGGCAGACACATAGGCAGAGGGAGAAGCAGGCTCTCTGTGAGGACCCTGATGCAGGACTCGATCCCAGGGACCCCGATCACGACCTGAGCAAAAGCAGATGCTCAACTGCTGAGCCACTCAGGTTCTTATCAGCTTTCTTTTCTTTTATATTTTTTAAGATTTTATTTATTTATTCATGAGAGACACAGAGAGAGAAAGACAGACAGAGAGAGAGAGAGAGAGAGAGAGAGGCAGAGACCCAGGCAGAGGAAGAAGCAGGCTGCCTACAAGGAGCCTAATACTGGACTCCATCCCAGGACCCCGGGATCACACCCCAAGCTGAAGGCAGATACTCAACCACTGAGCCACCCAGGCTCTTAACAACATTCAAACACATTAATACAGAATTCTGAGATCCAGTCACCATGCTGGACAGTCTTGTCTCTTACAACCGTGTGTATGTATCTTTGGACCACCTTCACCATGATGCTCACCCCCACCCCTCAAGTCAGAAAGCCACCCATCAACTCTCTTTCCATGAATTTGTTTTTAGATTTTTTTAATTCCACATTTAAATGAGATCATGCAGTATTTGTCTTTTTCTGTTTGATTTATTTGTCTTAGCATAATCCCTTCAAGCTCTGTCCATGTTGTTGCAAATGTGAAAATTTCTTTCTTTTTTATGGCTGAATGATATTCCATTATATATATATATATATATATATAATGGAATAATATATATATCTCACATTGGCTTTATTCTTCATCCATCTATCCATGAGTACTTCGGTTGTTTGTCTGTCTTGGCTATTGTAAATAATGCTGCTGTGAACATGGCGACACAGATATATTTTCAAGATAGTAATTTTTGTTTCCTTCAGATCATACCCAGAACTGGGATTGCTGGATCATATGGTAGTTTCACATTTAATTCTTTGAGGAATCTCTGTGGGATCCTGTACTTTGTAGTGTGGGGAAAACTTGTCTCTCTGCAAGATTCAGGGCCAGTAAAGTACACAAGCTAAACAGAGCTTCAGAACTAGAAGGGCTAAGACATCACCACTGCCCCCCGTGGAAGAAGCAGCCCAAGATCCAAGGGCTCCCCAAGGGCATAGGGGACCCCCCATGGTAAAACCAGGCCTGGCCACCACATCCCCACCACAGCCAGTGCTCTTTTCTGGCCTATATCTGTTTTCTACTGCTGCCATAACCAATCATCACACATTCAGTGACTTAAAAGTGACACACGTATTATCTTACCATTCTGCAGGTCGGAATCCTAGTACGGGTCTCACCAGACTAAAACTGGGGTGTCAGCAAGGCTGCACCCTGTTCTGGAGACTCTGGGGGAGAATCTGTTCTCTGTTTACTTGGATTGTTGGAAGGACTTAGTTTTGTGGGTTCAGGAACTGTTTCCTTGCTGGGCGCAAACTGAGGGCAGTTTCCAGCTTCTAGAGGCCACCGTACTCCTTGCCTCATGGCCCCTTTCTCTGTCCTCACAGCCAACAGTGGCAGCCAGCATCCTTCCCAGACTCATCTCTCTGACCCTCTCATCAGCTTCCTCTTACACTTTTAAGGACTCATGTGATTAGGTTGGGCCCACCCGGATAATCCAGGATAATCTCCCCCATCTCAAGGCCCTTGATTTAATCACATCTGCAAAGTCTCTTTTGCCGTGTGAGGCAATATAATCATAGGTTCAAAGGAGTAAGGTCTGGACATCTGGGGTGGGGGGGACATTATTTTGCTTACTGTGTTGCCCTGTTCAATTTCTTTCTTTTTCTTTTTCTTTTTTTATTTGTAATTTTTAAAATTTGAGTATAGTTGACACACAATGTTACATTAGTTTCAGGTGTAAGACATAGTGATCCCACTTCTCTAGACACAATGTGGTGCTCACCACAGACGTAGCTCCCATCTGTCCCCATACAACCCTAGTATGATACCGTTGAGTATAGTCCCTGTCTTTTATTCCATGACTTTTTATTTCATTACCAGAAGGCTGTATCTCCCCTTCCCTTCCTGCCCTGCTCATTTCCCAAAGGACCAAAACAGAGTCGATGACCAGCTTTGCAAAGCAGCTTCATGCGGCCCCAGGGGAGACATCGCAGAATTCATCATGGGACAGCCACCACCCTGCTAACATACCCAGGCTCTGCTTACCTGAGGCTCCCTGCCCTCTGCCAGACTGCTTGCTGCAATCCAGCAAGTGGGCTCTTCATCATGAAAGAACTACACAAACGGTAAATAAAGTTTGGCAAATACAAAAGAGGTACAAGAAGAAAAACTCCAGCATTGCCCCCAAAAGGCACCATTAATACATCACCGAATTGCCTTCCAATCTTGGATTCTCTTCATGGGCTGAGTTTAAAGACTAGCTCTAAAAGACTACACAAATAAAATTACATTTTGCTGTTTTCTTACAGCATTATATTAGACATATCTTTCCACATTGAAATAAATTATTTGTTAAATGCATTTTGATGAACATTGTTTGCATAAAGCATTCCCCAGATTGGAGATACATTCCCTAAAAGGACTGTGGGATCTAAGAGCATAAATCCACTTTAAACTTCTGATACCCTACATGGATAGTGACTTCATGTCTCTGGGACAGTTTCTATTTCAACCTGTTGTCCTGACATCATTATGGAAAGTGCTGCCTTTCACTCTGGTCCCTGTTTGGGGGATAAATCATATGGTCCCCCCATTCCACAGGCTGCTGGGGCAATGATGGGGGCAGCGGGGGATTGTCATCCCTTCTAAAGGGTGGGTGCTTCTAAATAGTTTTTAAAATTTTTTTTATTATTTATTTATGATAGTCACAGAGAGAGAGAGAGAGAGGGGCAGAGACACAGGCAGAGGGAGAAGCAGGCTCCATGCACCGGGAGCCCGACGTGGGATTCGATCCCGAGTCTCCAGGATCACGCCCTGGGCCAAAGGCAGGCGCTAAACCGCTGCGCCACCCAGGGATCCCAGGGTGGGTGCTTCTTATTGCCAGCTCAGTTTCCTGTGGTAGAGTCGGGCCTAGGATTGCTAGAATTTCTGGATTTTTCAGGGGAATGCAGAAATCTTCTTATATGGATTGTATTATATCTTATTATGTCATATCAAATTGAATACCCTCATTTTAAAATATTTTTAAGATTTTATTTTTATTTATTCATGAGAGACACACATAGAGAAGCAGAGACATAGGCAGAGGGAGAAGCAGGCTCCCTACGGGGAACCCGATTCAGGACTCGATCCCAGAACCCTAGGATCATGACCCGAGCCAAAGGCAGATGCTCAACCACTGAGCCACCCAGGTACCCCTCATTTTTAAATATTATCAAGAAGTTAAAAGTAGGAGACAACTGTTTAAAGTGCCTAAGCCAAGCAAACCCCATCTGTGACCTGCAACCAGCCCAAACCACTCGTGGTGTCACAGATGGGAAAACTGAGGCCTAGATGGAAGGGGCTTCTCTGATCATGGAGGAAATTGACAGCAGAACTCCACTGACTCCACGGTGAGTGCTCTCCCCTCCAAGCCACCCATCTCTCTATCAAAGGTACCCAGAGGAGGGGAAGTAGGGAGCTGGAGCCTGAATGTGCCCATGAAGAGGGACAGGTGCACGGAGCGTAGATTGGCCATTTAGCTCTGCACAAGGGAGGTCCTATTTCCCTGTTTTTCCTGATGAAGAGTTTCTGGTTTGGAAGGGTGAAGGGACTAGCTTCTGTTAGCCAAATGATCTGCTCAACAGCACAGACCTACCTAGAAGGTGGCTGAGGGCTTCGCCAGGGAGGGAAAGCTCCCCCCGGCACACATGCTGTGTTGGCCCAGCCCTCCAGGGTGACACTGAGTACATGACAGCAGCCCCTTAGGTACTTACACGCAGCTCTTGATGTCACGTAAGTCTTTATATTCCAGGCAAAACATCTCCAGTTCCTTCAACTTTTGCCCATGGGTCAGGGTTGGGTGCCTTTCTCTTCCAGGTCAGTTTTGGGACACTTTCCAGTTGGTCACTTCATTCTTAGAATGCAGTCCCTTGTTGAACACACCCTGGTGGCATAGGAGATGAGCCAGAGAGGTATAGAGACAAACATCTTATAGTTGGCAGGTCTGCATGTATGTTTGTGTGCCTTGTGTTTATGACAAGCACACTAGTCTTGTTTACCTAGACTTCCCTCTGTGAGGAATTGAGTTGACCTAAGGGTGACCAAGAGCAAAGGTGGTCTGTAGCCATGCTGGACACCATGGTGATGGACCATGATAACAGAGGTTTGGGCCACTGTTCTGGATCACAGCCACCAGCTCTTATGATAGCATTTAAGTCTGGGCTGAATTGAGCACCCTCAGATTTTTCTTTTGTTTCTCTCTCTTTTTTTCACAAACGTTGCCACTAAGCCATAGCTCTCGATTCTTTCCTTATAAGATTTTGTGGGGGCACCCGGTCCTGATGCCGGGGTCATGAGTTTGAACCTCACACTGGATGTTGAGATTACTAGAAGAAATAAATAAACTTGGGATGCCTGGGTGGCTCAGCTGTCAAGCATCTCCTTCGGCCCAGGGCGTGATCCCCGGGGCCTTGGGATCAAGTCCCATATCGGGCTCCCTGCATGGAGCCTGCTTCTCTCTCTGCCTGTGTCTCTCCCTCTCCCTGTGTCTCTCACTAATAAATAAATAAAATATTTTTTTTAAAAAGGAAATAAATAAACTTAAAAAACTAAACTAAAAAAAAAAAAGATGGGCACGGTGAAGCTCAAAATCTTAGATACATTTTGCCAGTTTCTTCTCATTCTTCAGGGGTGATGTCTTATCTTTTCAAATGGATTCTCATCTCAAGTTCTAAGTTCCAACTTTGTATCCCCTCCAGGTGTGATCAGCAGCCTTGCTGTGTCTTTGTGTTGGTGACGGAACTGCAGTCAGGTGGGGCTGAGGACTGTGTTGTCGGTGGCCCTCTGCTTGGCTCCCAGGGCAGCAATTTCTGCCCAGCACTCCCCACCCACTACCGTGGGAAGTACCCCCAGCTGCAAATCCAGCCATGAGTCTCTCTGCTCCTGCTCCCCATCAGGTTCGAGAACTCTGCTTACCTCCATCTCTCCATCCTGGACCAGTCTGGCACCAGCCAGACTTCTCACCGGGGCCAGTCATTGTCAGAATCCATCTTCTCCTTGCTTGCAGAAGCAGACACATTTCCTGGGACACTTGCTCTGTTTTCTGGTCCAAGCTCCCTGCCTTGCCCCTCCTAGAGAGCTGCAGGGTGCAAGTTTGCATTCATTCCTGCAAGTTCTTACAATACTCTGTGCTGTAACTTATCTGGATTTAGGGACCAGATATTATTAAACCTGGCTCGATTGTCAGCCATGTGGGTCATTTTCCTCTTAACCGTATCTTTTCAGCCTCCTTCTGGGTGAAGTGCACCACTTTCTTTAAAACTATGTGACATCAGAATCAGGTAATTCCTCCCATCCTGCTATCCGCTTTGACACCCATCAGGGGAGTATGCACTGCGGTCAATCCAGGGAAGAAAGATACAGAGGTAATGATACAATGTCCCTGCCAACAGGAGACACTGGCCCTGGCACTGCCTCTGTTCCTTCCTCCTCCTCCTCCTCCTCCTTCTTCTTCTTATTGTTATTGTTATTATTGTCATCTTGAACATACTATAAAAAGGCACTATACCCTGACTTCAGAATTTTAAACTAGTGTCATTGCCTGTGAATCTAATACACCCAACACAGCCAGTTTGTGAAAAAATAAAGCTTCCCAAATGAGAATGGGGTGAGATGCAACAAGGTTGGATGCATTAACCATTGCAGCCAAAGGAAGTAGAAAGCTAGAGAAGGCCATGTTTAGGGTTAGCTGGCTGGTCAGGGTAGGAGGCCTTCTTATTCGCTCAGCATTCATGGAGAACCTTCTGAGAGGCAAGTGTGGTCCTCCCAGCTAGAGACCTGAGCTGAACACTAACTTGCTTTCTGAGAGCGAGTGGGGGCAGTGGACCGGGGGTGGGAACTGATCTCTAGACATCAGTAGCACAGTGTTGCTATCATCACTATGAAGAGATGGGGACTGTCTCATTTTGTTTTATTTTTATTATTTTTTAAATATTTTATTTGTTCATGAAAGACACAGAGAGAGGCAGAGACACAGGCAGAGGGAGAAGCAGGCTCCCTGCAGGGAACCCGATGTAGGACTCTATCCCCTGACCCGGGATCACGCTCTGAGCTAAAGGCCGACGCTCAACCGCTGAGCCACCCAAGGCACCCCGTGTCTCCCTTTGTCTAGGGGAGTCCAGGAGGGCATCACAGAGGAGGTGAATAGCAAGCAGGGTTTTGATGGATGCAGAGGAGCTCTGTAGCAGAAAAGGTGGTGGAGGGCTTTCCAGGGAAAGGCAGCTCATATCAAAGGTGGGGGGACAAAAGACCGCAGTGTGCTGCAAGAGACAGCTTCGACTCCATTCTGAAGTGGCTTGCATGCCCTCCTGGAGAGGTAGGAGCCGGGGAGTGATTTAGGAGGCTAGGGTGGGGGAGGGGTGGTACCGCTTGCAGGGGTGGGGAACCAGCAGGAGGCTCCTCACAACCTCAGCTGTGTTCCTTCTTTACTCAAACCTGACTTATTCTCATTGCTTCTTCTCCCCGCCCCCCACCCCGGAATTAAAAACCCCCCACAACTTTTCCTTATTGAAAATATCAGACATTTCAAACATGGGGAGAACAAGAAGAAACTCCCATGAATTCATCAGTTGAGATCAACAAGTATCAATTCCTGGCTGATCTTGTTTTATCTCTATCCCTACCCTCTCCCTCCAACCCAATTTATCGGGAAGCCAATCCCAGACATTCTATAATTTCACCTGTAACGATTTCAGTATGTGTCTTGAAAAGGTAAGGACTCTTAAGGACATAAGGTCAAGATATATATATATCAGGTCTCAAGAATCAGTAGTAATTTCTTCACATCAAGGACTCTCCAGGCAGGGTTCAAACTCTCACTACTGTCTTATGCTTTTTTTCCCTTTCAATTTCTTATTGTTCGAATCAGGATTCAGATAAGGTTCCCCCACTGCCAGGGGTTGTTATGTCTCTTAAATCTTTTACATTTTACAGCTCCCTCTCCAACTGTTTTGTCCCCTCTCGTAATTTATTTATTAACAGAATTGTGCTGCCCCTTGTGGCTTTCCTTGTGGTTTCTCACTGTCTGGATTGCATTTCTCTGATGGTGTTTAGCATGGACCTCTGTCCCCTAAATTTCTACTAAATTGTAGTTAGAATCGGAAGTTTGATCAGATACAGGTTTAAACATTTTTTTTTAAACAAGAATTATAGCGTTGCCATCTACTTCTCTTAGGCACATGGCACCCACTGTTGAGATTGGGCATTAGCAGCCCAAGCCATCAATTCATTGGGAAGTGCAAAATGGAGATAATTCTGATTCTGTCATTATTATTGTCATTATTATTATTATTGTGATTGTGATTAAGTAATCTCTATGCCCAACCACGGGCTCAAACTCATGAGCTGGAAATCAAGAGTCCCATGCTCTATCAACTGAGCCAGCCAGGCACCTCCCACCATTTCTTCTTTCTTTATTTTTTTTTAAAGATTTTATTTTGGGGCTCCTGGGTGGCTTAGTAGGTTAAGTGTCTGCCTTTGGCTCAGATCATGATCTTGGGGTCCTGGGATTGAGTCCAAGTCTGAATCCCTGTTCAGCATGGAGCCTGTTTTCCCTTCTCCCTCTGCCTGTTTCCCCACTTGTACATTCTCTCTGTCAGGAAGAAAGAAAGAAAGAAAGAAAGAAAGAAAGAAAGAAAGAAAGAAAGAAAGAGAGAAAGAGAGAAAGAAAGAAAGAAAGAGAAAGAAAGAAAGAAAGAAAGAAAGAAAGAAAGAAAGCAAGCTTTTTAAAAAATAAAGATTTTTATTTATCTGATAGAGAGAGAGAGAGCACAAGC
Source organism: Vulpes vulpes (assembly GCF_048418805.1). NCBI lineage: Eukaryota > Metazoa > Chordata > Mammalia > Carnivora > Canidae > Vulpes > Vulpes vulpes. The sequence continues at coordinate 9,485,991 of NC_132784.1, read as the reverse complement.
GGGAGGAGAAGCAGGCTCCCTGCTGAACAAGGAACCCTGATGAGGGCTAGATCCCAGGGTCCTGGGATCATGATCCTGGAATCATGACCGGAACTGAAGGCAGGCACTTAACCAATTGAGTCATCCAGGCACCTTTCTTTATTTACTAGCTGGAATGCATCTAAAAAGAAAAACTTACCTCCTTCATGATTTGGTTACTCTGAGATACAGTTAGGATTGGAAAAGCGGAACAAACACTTGGATTTTTCTCCTTTTATTTTCCATGTATAGACATAACTATAGCATCCTTTAATGCAATAGAAACCTTTTATGCAATAGAAATAGAATGTCATCCCACAAATGTAATTTAAAATTTTCTAGCTACCCCATGAAAAAAGAAACAAGTAAAATTAATTTTAATAACATATTTTATATAACATATACAAAATGTTACACATCATATACATTCTATTTTTAAAGTACTATCACTCCAACATGTGATCAGCATAAAAAATACTCATGAGACACTTTATATCATTTTTTGGTAGACTGTCTTTGAAATCCAGTGTGTATTTTACACTCTGTTAAATTTTCATCTGAAATACTTGACCTGCCTGGGCGGCTCAGCAGTTTAGTGCCACCTTCAGCCCGGGACATGATCCTGGAGTCCCGGGATCGAATCCCACATCGGGATCCCTGCATGGAGCCTGCTTCTCCCTCTGCCTGTATCTCTGCCTCTCTCTCTGTGTCTCTCATGAATACAAAAAAAGAAAAAAGAAAAAAACCCCAAAGTGTGTTAAAAGAATTCTAGCTTTCATCCCAGTCCCCTCCATCTTATTCCCTCCTTCTCCCGCTAAATAGTTTAAAACATTTTTATGGTTTATCTACTTAAAGATATAAAAAAATATTATATATATATCTGTGTGCACATACATTGTCTCACTCTTTTCAAGATCAATAGCAGTCTACTGTCTACACTTTGCCTCAGTTTCTTTCACTTAAGGATGTATATAAAAGTTTAAGAAATATGCCTCATTCCTTCTTATAGCTTCTTATAGCTAATATTCCATTAAAAGGATGTGCTTAGTTCATTCAATCTGACTTGACATGAAGATATTTGGGTTGTTGCCAGTTTTTTTTCATATATATATTATCAATAGTCTTGGTTTTCTGCGTACGCCTTTTTGCATTGTGTCTGGGATAGATACCTTGGAAGTAAGAGGGCAGGTAAAAGGGGGTAAATGTATTTTTACCCCCTTTTGGGGGTAAAATTTTGCTAGATATTCCAAGTTTCTCTCCATAGGGGTTGTCCATTTTGCATTCCCACCAGCAATGTGTGAGCGTGACTGGTTTCCCAAGAGCCAGAAAATGCTGTCCAGTTTTGGGATATTGTCTGTTAACTGAAAATTGGCATCTTGGTCTTGTGTTAATTTCTCATTGTCCTGCTACAACTCATTAAAAAGTACATGTGTCAACGCTTCATTGACGGTGCCACCTTTATCAAAATTAAAATTTCCATACTCAGTGGGATCTATTTCTGGATTTTGTATTCTATTCCACTGGTCAATATCAGATTGTTTCAGTTAAAGAGGCTTTGGATTTTATTCATTTATTTATTTGACAGAGAAAGAGAGATCACAAGTAGGCAGAGTGGCAGGCAGAGGGAGAGGGAGAAGCAGGCTCCCTGCTGAGCAGAGAGCCTGACTTGGGGCTCAATCCCAGGACCCTGAGATCATGATCTGGCCTGAAGGCAGACGCCTAACTGCCTGAGCCACCCAGGCGCCCCAAGGCTTTAGGTTTTAATATCTGACAGGGCTGTCTGTTCCTTCTCTCCAATTGCTTTTCTTTTTCAGGATTTTTCCTGGCCCTTCTTGGTTCTTTCTCCATCTAAATGAACTTTATAATTGTTGATTTATCTAGCCCTGTTTTCCCTCCGCTCCAAGAAAAGACCATACTTTGGTTTGATTTGCAATAATTTCTGCTTTAACTTGGTTCTTAGAAAGAACTAACTCCTTTGTGTATTGAGTCATCCTAACCAAGAACACGTATCTTTCTATATTTTCACATCTAATTATATTAATTCTAGTAGTGTTTTATGTTTTTTTTCATCCAGGTTTTGGGCATTTCTTTTAATATTTAAACCTAGATAGTTTATGCTTTCTTCCTCTTTGCTATCAGAATTGGGGTCTTTTGTTCCATCTTATTTTCCAACTGGTTTTGCTTAGTTATATGGAAATCTTTGACTTGTACGTTAATTTTTTAAAAAATATTTTATTTATTTATTAGAGAGAAAGAGTGAGCAAGAGACAGAGATGGCTGAGCAGGAGGAAAGACAGAGAGAAGGAAAAGCAAGATCCCCATTAAGCAGGGAACCTGATACAGGGTTTGATCTCAGGACTCTGAGATCATGACCTGAGCCAAAAGGCAGATGCTTAACCGACTGAGCCACCTTGGTGCCCCAACTTGTGTGTTAATTTGAGGAGGGAAGACTTGCTGTCCGATACACTCATATAGGCTATTCTCAGCTACTGACCAAATCCAGCCTTCATGAAGCAATTTCCTGCTTCCACTATGCAGACACCCTCCACCACACAGCCTGAGAGGGGACAGCCCCATGCCATCTCTTCCCACCTTCAATTCATTCACAGGCAGCGAGAGCTTGCCTCTCCTCAAATGACTTCTGGCAAAATGAGGCTCACCAAGTAACCCACATACAAAACAAACTTCTGACACTGAACATTTAGAAAGACAAGGTCAGGGGCACCTGGCTGGCTCAGTGGATGGAACATGAGACTCTTCATCTTGGTTTTTTTTTTTTTTTAATATTTTATATATTTATTCATAGACACACACACACACACACACACACACACACACACACACAGAGGCAGAGACACAGGCAGAAGGAGAAGCAGGCTCCATGCAGGGAGCCCGACGTGGGACTCGATCCTGGGTCTCCAGGATCACACCCCAGGCTGCAGGCAGCGCTAAACCACTGCGCCACAGGGGCTGCCCTCATCTTGGGGTTCGAGCCCCATGTTGGGTGTGGAGATTACTTAAAAATAAAATCTTTATTTTTTTAAAGATTTTTATTTATTTATTCATGAGAGACAGAGGGAGAGAGAGGCAGAGACACAGGCAGAGGGAGAAGCAGGCTCCATGCAGGGAGCCCAATGTGGGACTCAACCCGGGGACTCCAGGATCACGCCCTGAGCCAAAGGCAGATGCTCAACTGCTGAGCCACCCAGGGGTCCCAAAAATAAAATCTTTTAAAAAAAGAATAAGAAAGGAATGCCTGGGTGGCTCAGGGGTTGAGTGTCTGCCTTTGGCTCAGGGCGTGATCCTGGAGTCCCCTGGATTGAGCCCCACGTCGGGCTCCCTGCATGGACCCTGCTTCTCCCTCTGCCTGTGTCTCTGCCTCTCTCTCCCTCTGTCTCTCATGAATAAATAATTTTTTGAAATCTTAAAAAAAAAAAACAGAAGAAGAACGACAAGTTGAAACACTAACAGAATAATGGATAACAGAGGAGGTGTTGAAGGAGAGAAATAATCTATACACAAGTTTAAATGTTCCTTTAATGAAGTCCACAAGGAGCTCCCACATTATTTTCTCTCTGAAGGAGACAACAAATGGAATGGAGGCAGCTTAAGGAAGTGGATACAGTAGAAACTGGTCACCTCCTAGTCTCTCTACTGTTTCCTGGTGACTTCCACGAGAGGTGACTGAGTCAACTCTGATACATTACGGGCATGGAGAGGTTATCCTTGAGATCAAAATGGAAGTCAGTCTAATATCTTAAAATAATTACAACCCATTTTAATTATATGTATCTGAGAATTTTAAAAAATTGCCTTGAGGGGTGCCTGAGTGGCTTAGTCACTTAAGCAGCTGCCTCTTGATTTTGGTTCAGGTCTTGATTTTAGGGTAGTGGGTTTAAGTCCAGCATTGGCCCCATGCTAGGCATGCAGCATCGTTTAAAAAAAAAAAAAAGGAAGAAGAAAAATTGTCTTGAAATAATGGTTTTCATTATTTTTTTTAAAGATTTTATTTATTTATTCATGAGAGACAGAGAGAGAGAGAGGCAGAGTACTAGGTAGTGGGAGAAGCAAGCTCCCTGCGGGGAGCCTGATGCTGGACTCAATCTCAGGACCCCAGGATCACAACCTGAGCCAAAGGCAGATGCTCAACCACTGAGCCTCCCGGGTGCCCCATAATGGCCTTCATTGCTATGTGATTGGTGAGAACTGTTGTGGGAGACGATGCCATCTTTTTCAGTTTGGTTAACAAACTCATAATGTATCTTGAGAAAAGTTCTTGAGAAGGCTGACCCTGATGGAGAAAAACTCCTGAGGAGAGAGTCTCATTCTCCTTCCTCTTCCCATCCACCCTGCACACATGGCAACCTCCTCCAGAGTCCTCACTACTCTGAGCTGACACAGGAGCCTGTGGGGTCACCACCAGCCAGGGACTAGCTGGTGGTAGGTGAGGACTCTATCTCATTAATCTCTTTTATCTCTAAAGTGCACGCTAATAGTAGGAGCTCAACAAAGAGGGATAAATGAGTGTGAACAAATGAGTGTATGTATAAATGAACGAATGAATGCATGCATGCATGAGTGCATTAGATCAAGAGTTTTGGTGGTTCTGCTCTTGAATCTTTCCCAGCTGCCCTCTAGGGAGGTTCTGGAAGAGAGAAGGGTTTTCACTGGTTGGTTCTGTGGGGAGGGGTTCCTAACATCTCCCAGTCTTGCACAAATCCCCTGTGTGCGTCTCTACATTGTTTTCCCTACAATGTTGTCTGGGAGACGGCTTAAGATTTGAACTGAAAATCAGAAATAGGTGTTTGCCTGTGGCCTGCCTGGCACCCCTCCCACCCCTCGGGGACTTGTCCCCCAATAGTTCCCCCACCATTGCCATCCTGATGTTTCCCATTCCTATATGAACTTGTTCAGTGGAAGAAATTTGATCATTCATTCACAGCGGTAAGGTATCCTATAGAAACTTTCTGTGTTAATGCCCCTCAAACATATTTGCACAGTAGTAGAAGACACAGCCTTAAGACTTAGGAGTGATTCTAGACTTCACAGTGTCACTGATTCCAGAGCCTGTGGGAGGATACCAGGATGGAGGGATGGTGGACTGAGAGCCATCGCAGGACTCCTGAAAGAATAACACATAATCAATCCACTTTGTTTATTTTATTTTATTTTATTTTATTTATTTATTCATGAGAATACACAGAGAGGAGAGAGAAGCAGAGACACAGGCAGAGGGAGAAGCAGGCTCCATGCGGGGAGCCCGATGTGGGACTCGATCCCGGGTTTCCAGGATCACGCCCTGGGCTGAAGGCGGCGCTAAACCGCTGAGCCACCGGGGCTGCCCCCAATCAATCCACTTTGGGTTGGGGATTGACACATCACTGCCCATCCTCCTTAGCCACTGACCAGCTATTTGTCCTCCCGCCTGGCTCCTCAGTCATTGCTCCACTGCTCACTCCTCACTTAATACATTTCGTGTCCTCCCTTCCTTCCTTCCATTTTTTAAAAAAGATTTTATTTTTCTGTAATCTCTACACCCAACATGAAGGTCAAACTTACAACCCTGAGATCAAGAGTCACATGCTCCACGGACTGAGCCAGCCGGGCACCTATCTTATGTCCTGCCATTGTGGCCACTTTGTGTCTGCCTTGATGCGATTGCAGATTCCTTGGGGTGAGGGATTGGGTATCTTCCTTCTAATGTTCCAAAGTGCTCGCTAAGGGGCTTTGTAGCCAAACCAGCAAACAATACACGTGGTGGGCTACCTCAGGGGCTTTTCACCGTCTTCTCTGTTTTCACTTAGTTTTGTGTCGTGGACTTGATTTCCAAAAATAGCCACAGCACCATTTCTGCCCCCATATGCTCTACAGAATCTTGCCATTCCCCATCAAGAAGAAGAGTCTATTTTCCCATTCCCTGGACCTAGGTAGAACTTTGTCTCCATGAACAGAATGCTGCAGAGGGATGCTGTGGCCTCCAAAGTTTTATAAAAGGCTCCTCTTGGCCTGCTTGTGCACCTGTCCCCAGTATTGCCCCCTCAGGAGCCATCTTTGTGTTTCTTACTTCTTCTATAGAAGTGTGCTCTTTGGAAGGCTTTTATCTGGCTATTTCTTCTTAAGCTCTCTTGGAACCTAGTTACCACCATGCTATGAGGGAGCCCAAAGTAGTCACAGAGACCACCTGGAGAGATCCAGGCAGAAAGGAACCAACGCCCCCCTGAGCCAGTAGCCAGCATTGTGTGCCAGGCATGTGATGGGCAAGTCTTCAGATGACCCCAGTGCCAGGCTTGGGGTCTTCCAGCTAAGGCCCCAGCACTGTGGAGCAGGCATAAACTGTCCTTCTTCTGTTCTGTCCAAAATCCTGACCCCCAGGATCTTTGTGTGTAGTAAATGATTGTTTTCTCCCACTGCATTTGGATAGATTTGCTCTACAACCCTAGTAACTAGACCACTGTCTAGTGCGGTGAGGGACAAGCACTTCTCTTTTGGGCTAGATTTTTTTCTTTTCTTTTTTTAAAGATTTTATTTATTTATTCATGAGAGACATGGAGAGAGGCAGAAGGAGAAGCCTCTCCCCATGCAGGGAGCCCAGTGTGGGACTCGATCCCAGGACCCCAGGATCATGTCCTGGGCCGAAGGGAGGCATTCAAACACTGAGCCACCCAGGTGTCCCTGGGCTAGATTCTCTTGTCACTCAGTCTCCTTTGTGTTCTCTTCCCTCTCTTAGTTAACCCTCCCTCATTCCTTCTACTTTCTTCCCGGCTTTATGAAAGTATAATTGGTATACATAAGTACACAATTAATGTATAAATATGATGAGCTTGGATATATGCATTTATTTGTGTTACTATCACCACAATCCAGGTAATAAATATATCCATCATTTCTACAAGTTTCCTTGTGCCCCTTTTCTTTTGGCGAGGGAGAGGACCTCTCCAAGGGAACTAACCTCTTGAATTCTTTTACTACACACCTGATTGTTGACTATAGGTACTATGTTGTAGAGCAGATCTCTGAACTTTGTTCCTCTCATATAACTGGAACTTTACCCACTGAATTCCCCATTTCCCCCATCCTCATCGCCTGGTAAATACCATTTTATTGTCTACTTCTCTACTTTGACTATTTTAGCCTCCTATTAGATGAACTGACTGGTATTTGTCCTTCTCTGCTGGATTTGTTTCACTTTGCATAATTTCCTCCAGGTGGATCTCTGTTGTTCACAAATGGCAGGATTTCTTTTTTTTTTTTTTTTTTTATAAGGCTGACTAATATTTCGTGGCATGTATATGCCACATTATCTTTCTCCCTTTATCTGACGAGATATATTTGGGTTGTTTCCAGATCTTGATTATCATGAATAATGCTGCAATGAACTGGAGAGTGCAGGTATCTTTTCAAGACCCTGATTTCAATATTTTTGGATATATACTCAGAAGTGGGATTGGGGGATCATATTCTGTTTTAAGTTTTTTTTTTTTAAGATTTTATTTATTTATTCATGAGAGACATGGAGAGAGAGAGGCAGAGACATCGGCAGAGGGAGAAGCAGGCTCCTCACAAGGAGCCCAATGTGGAACTTGATCCCAGGACACTGGGATCTTGACCCCAGCCAAAGGCAGACACTCAAACACTAAGACACCCAGCTGCCCCTATTTTAAGTTTTTTTGAGGACACTCCATACTGTTTTCCATAATGGTTACATTATTGTGCATTCCCACATACATCAACAGTGCACAAGGGTTCTAATTTCTCCACAACCTCACTGATACTTGTTATCTCTCATTTTTTTTGACATTAACCATTCTCAGGGATGTGAGGTGGCATCTCCTTGTGGTTTTTGACTTTCATTTCCCTGATGACAAGTGATGCTGAACACCTTTTCACATACTCGTTGGCCATCTCTGAACATCCTCTTTGGAGAAATGTCTACTGAGGGCCTCTGCCCACTTAAAAAATATTTTACTTATTTATTCATGAGAGACACAGAGAGGCAGAGACACAGGCAGAGTGGGGAGCCGATATGGGACTCGATTCCAGGACCCTGGGATCATGCCCCCAGCCAAAGGCAGATGCCCAACCACTGAGCCACCCAGGTGTCCCCTCTGCCCATATTTTACTTGGGTTATATGTTGTTTCTGCTCTTGAGTTTTAGGAGTCCCTTATAGATTTTGGAAATGAGCTCCTCGGCAGATATTGTAGTTTGCAAATATTTTCTCTCACTCCAGAGGAGGCCTTTTTATTCTGTCTTTTCCTTTGCTGTGCAGCTTTTTAGTGTAATGTTCTCTATTTTTGCTTTTGTTGCACTCCATTCCTTCTTCATATCGGTGAAAACTATTTCCTCAGGAATGCCCTCCTTGAGCCCCACACCGCCTCCCGTGACAGCTCAGGTCACCAAGCACCAGTTTAGCGCACTTTGCATTTTTTCCTCACCCGGTTTCTGATCATATATTTGTTCGTGGTTACTAATGAAACATTAAGCTCGAGAGGGGAAGGGACTCTCACCAGTTTGGCTCACGGTGATGTTGGGTCACTTAGCACGACGCCTGGCGCGCAGAATGCTGCCAACCGAGTGAACGGGGACTTGCCCAAGGTCATTCATTAAGGATCAGATCTGAAACCAGACTTGGTATCCCAATGCTCACAGGAAGGCTTTCTCTGCTGTGCCACTTGCCTCCACTCCAAACCTCATTGCTTTTTTCAGTGCCAAAACTTCTGACCATCTACCGATTAAGGCATGGTGTCTACTGCCTCTCCTCAAACCGAAAACATTCCATCTTCATCTCAACAGCCACCTTCTTGCCAAAATAAGCCAGAGAAGGTTATGGGAGTGCCTGGATTCCAACAGGAGTTGAGCCGGTCTGAGAAGAAAAACAGAGAAAAAGGAAATATCCCAAAATGTTGATTTGTTTAAACTTCTCCACAAACTTAACAACACAAGGAAACCAACAGAGACAAACTTATAATGAAGTAATCAGCCGATGAAGCTAATATTCCAGTAACATGAAATGATTCCCCACATTTCATGGGACAGATATGAATAGGGTCATTAAAATATGGCCATTGAGGGGAGGGAGAGTTTACTTTTTCTGTCTCCTTGGAGTCTGTGTTCTGAAAGCTCAGCAGGAATTTAAACAAATAGCATGGAGGAATGAATGGTGAATCCGATCATATTTAAAGAAAAAGCCCCTTTCAAACTTTTCTTCCCTTTAATAAATGCATTGGCTTCTGCAAGTTTTGCTTTTTTTTTTTTTTTTTAAACCCTGTGGGTTTTTTTCTCCCCATCTGGAGAGCCTATTTGTGAAAAACAAAATTAGCATCAAATTGTTCTAATATTGTTCTGCATATTTTTCCCCCTCTAGGTCAAGAAGAAATTGTTACTTCTCTCATATAAGTGAATGTAAGGAGAAAGGAAGAAAGGCAGGGTGACAGGGAACGGGGACCCTAATATTCCTTCCCTCTATGATTAAAAAGTGAAAAATAGAGTTGGGGAAATGGTCAATGGTATATGGAGACAGCTACCCACCAAAAGGGATTGTATCAGAAAAATGGGCTCGTGAAGGTCACGCCCCCACAAGGAGAGTAGAATTGCCTCTCTGAGCCTTTGTTTGTCTTGCATTCCAGACAAGACGCAACGGTAGGAAGGGAGGCTGAGGGGAGAGATGCTCCCACTCCTCTCACCTGGGCCAATTTAGTTGAAGTCCTGGTGCAACCCACTGAAATTCACGGAAGATGGGGTCCATCGCTCTGACCTTGGGCAAGTTGCTTAACTTCTGTAAACCTCAGTCTTCTCATCTGTAAAATGGAGAGGGGGAAACCAATCTCAGAGTTTTGTAGGATAGATGTAAAGGAATTATCACCTGTCACCCAGCAGATAGTGTTTGTGTAGGCACTTTTTGGTTACACTTTTGTGCCAAAAGTGTAGGCACTTTTTGGGTGAGAACCCTCAGCACAGAGAGAGGGGTGGCCCCCGAGGAGCTGAGGGCCACTTTAGCCGGCCACTCCCATGCTCTGCGTGCAAGCCGGGCCGCTCAGTTCTGAGCAGCGGTGCGGCTCGAGGGCCCAGAGCTAGTCACCCAGTTTGCTTAAGCAAGTTCTTTCACACACCCCCCCATATACACTTTGGCCCAAACTTCGGTGAGGCTTTTTTCTTCCTTCTTCCTCTGTTGTTGTTGGGTTCTGATTACTTCCATCTGGCTGTGGCAGCTAGAGCGGAGTCTCTTAAAAAAAAAAAAAAAACAACAAAAACAAACAAAACAAACAAAAACCCTCCCTGCAAAGCACACATGCCCCAAACCTAGAAGGCTTCTCGCCTCCCGCCTGCCTGCGCTCGGACGCGACTCGCGGGAGCGGCGGCGGGGGGCGCGGACCGACCCCGGCACCTGCCCGCGCCGCGGGGTGGCGCAGGGTCCCCGCCTCCCGTCCCCCGCTTCCGCCCCGGCGCCCGGAGGAGCGCGCGGCTGGGCCCCGCGACCCGGGCATCTCCCGGCGGAGGGGGGCGGAGGGGGAACGGGGAGGTGGGGCGGGCGGGTGATCTCGGAGATTGGAAACAGAGCAGCGCCCGCGCCTCCGCTCCCGCGCGCATCTGACTTGAGTTAGCGCCCCCACCCCCACCCCCACCCCCACCCCGGCGCCTTAAAAAAAAAAAAAAAAAAAAGTGTTGGAAACTGGCGCGTTCCTGGGTTCCCTGCTCGAACTCCGGGGTAGGTGTGCTTCCTCGGGCCGGCCGCCCCTCCCCCCCCGGCCCGCGGGTCCCCCGGGCGGGGGCGGGGCGCGGCGGGGCGGGGCGCGGCGGGGCGGGGCGGGGGCGCGGCGCGGGGCAGTGCTGCGGCCGTGCGCGCGGGGGCGCTGCGCCTGCCGGCGGCGCTGCGGGGCTGCAGGAGAGCCGGCGCTCGCCAGCCGAGGCTGCACGGCTCCGCGGACTTTTTTTCAAACTCCCATCAATGAGACTTCGAGGAGGAGCGGGAGGCGGCGGCGGCGGCGGACGCGCAGGAAGGCGAGGAGGCGCCGGGGAGCCCGAGCAGCCGGAGGAGGGAACGCGGGCGGCGCGGCGCGCGGGAGCCTAGGGAGCTGCCGGCTGCGCGCGGTGCGGGCTGCTGGGCCCCCTCCCGCCTCTCGGGCCCCTCCCTGCCCGGCCCGCCCCGCCTCGGCCGGACCGAGCTCCGGGACGCCGCAGCCCGCCGCGGGTCGCCGCGGCCGCCAAGTTGGGATGGGGGCCCGAAGCCACCGCCCGGCGCCCCGGAGGCCACCTGCGTGCTAGAGGCAAACTTTTGTCTCCTCGGTAAAGTTGCATTGGCCTTCTTTTGCTTGCTTGGCGTTGCGAAGTGCCCCCGCCCCTGGCCGAGCCCGGGCCGACCGGGATGCTGCGCCGATCCCGAGGGTCCCCCGGCCGGGGGCCCGCGCCGCCGGGCTTGGGGGGAGGGGGGCGGCGGCTGGCGAGGCGGCCCCGTTTCGGGCTCTGGCCAAACCGTGCGGGGACCATCGGCGGTCCGGGGCTTGCAAGCCGTGTCCGGGGGGCGGTTTCGCATCCCCCTTCCCACCTGGGGGAGGAGAGCCCGTCCTGTCCGGGCGCAGCGCCCGGCCGGCCCCCAGCCTGCCCCACTGCGCCCGGGTCCCGGGCTGCTTCTGCGGAGGCGGCGGGCAGCGCCGGGGGCGGGATGCTGCGGAGCTCCCGGGGTGGGCAGGGGAGCGTGTCTGGGGAGAGCGTGTGCGTGTGCGTGTGCGTGTGCGTGTGCGGGGCTGCGGCCAGCCACTTGTGGACTTGTAAAGTGTACTTCCCCGCGCTCCCCGTCCTCGTCAAGCCCTGCCTTCCTTTCTTCCTCGCTCCTTCCACCCCGTCTTCGGGCCCTGCTGCCCCCCTCCCCTCGGTCAGGCTCTCCTCTCCGGCCTCCCTCCTCGCTTCTCCCCTCCAACTCCTCCTCCTCCTCCTCCTCCTCCTCCTCCTCCCCTGTCCTCCGCCCCAAGATCCGCTTGACTTCTCGGAGGGATCCGCACGTAATCCCTGGCCCCATCCTCGGGTCCCCCCCACCCCTCACTTTCATCCCCGCCCCCACTCATCGTCTCCCCCCCCCAACCCCCCAAAGGCCAATCTCTCAACAAGTATATTTGCTGAGGAATTTGAAAAATCCACTACTGCAACTTGATCTGTGTGTGATGGATGGGGAGAGGCGCGTAGAGAGTTGGGCGCCAATCCTATTAAGGGTTTAGAGAGGGGAGCGTTTTTCCCGGACGGGGGAGGGGGCGGGGGGGCTGGGGAGGGGTGGAGGAAGGGAGCGTGTGTGTGTGTGTGTGTGTGTGTGTGAGTGTGAGCGCGCCCGCCGCGCCGGGGAGCTGGAAGTCCACCCTCTTCGGCGCCTTTTCAGCCCCGGCGGTAATTGCTGTCATTTCCTAGGAAACCCGACTTTTACAGCGCGAGGAGCTCGAGACCCAGCCGGCGCGCTTCACCCCGGGTGACCAGCTGCGGGGGCGCTTGCGGGCCCCGAGCCCCCTCCCCCCCGTCCTTTCTAGGGTGCCTCTCCCCGCTCCCCTCTCATCTGTATGATTCCTTATTTCTGGCTCTCTCTGGGTCCATCCCCGCTGGCAAAGTAGACCCCTCCCGAGTCCCGTGCGGGGCCCCGGGGGCGGTCTTGCGCGCCGCGCTGCCCTCCCGCGCCCGGGCATCCCGCTGCGTGCACGGCCCCTGGCGCGGCTCTGCAGCCCGGTGGCCGCGGCGGAGTCCCGGGCCCCCGCCCCGCCGCCCTCGCCGGGCGTGTGAAGGTTTAATCCCGACAGCTTCAGATAAAGGGAGCAGTTGTAAAACGCTCATATGCTGTTTGCAGACGAGGCTCTGGGGGATGTTGGAGAATTTGAAAGTAAACGTTTCCCTCGCAAGCGGCATAAAATAGTGTTTAAACAAATATTGTATTGGCATGCTCAGGGGGCTCAGTGCCAAAAAGTAAAGTAAATAAACTGTGAAATCCAAAATATACAGCGGTGGAAAGCGCAGGGATAGGCGGACCTGTCGCAAGTCCCCCTGATGAGATCTGTTTGTTCTGGCCACCTCACCTACAGGCCCCCTCCCCTCCCATTTCCTTACCTTGGCTGAGAGTTTCCTTCTCTCGGCTTCCCAGTGTCTGGGGGCAGGCCTCCCCGGGCCTGGGAGCTGCTCTGCCCGTGGCTTAGTCTGGAGGGAATTCATTGTGTAGCTACCTGGGCTGGTCTCCCTGCCCCCCCCCACCCCCAGGGGAGGGGAGGGTCCCCAGGCCACGCTTGGCTGCTTTTAATTTTGATGTTCTTTATTTAGGCTTTTCCCAGCTTCTGGTCTGCCCCCCCTGGGGCGGCAGGTCTAGAATGTAGACTTGCAGATGCGTGCCTTCCAGGCCTCCTCCCTGCTGGAGCCTCTCACAGCACTTCTTGCTCCTCTTCTTCAGCTTTCTTGCTTTCGTTTTTCCTAGCCTCGCTGCCTCTCCCCTCCAGGGCTGAAGGTTACAGGAAATTCTGGAGGTGTTCTCTCCCGGACTTAAATTCCATTCAAAGCCGGACAGGAGGAAAGTTGTCACTTGGCCGAGAGTTTCAGAGTCAGTTAATGTTTTGTAATCTTTGGGATGCTTTTGTGTTTTCCTTCTGCTTTGAGAAATCCGCTGATTTCGGGAGATTGTTTAGTGGTTCTGGGGGGGGATTTACACTAATGCAGGAAGATCTCCTTGGAGGCCAGGAGCCCACCTGCCCAGGAGATAGAGCCCTCGGGTGAACCAGCCAGCCCTAGGTCTGGCATCCAAGAGACTGTGGTCAGAGCAGTCTGTTTTCAACATCAGTGGGTGAGGCTGAGAGAGAGAACCCCCGCTTCCCCTCCATAGGGGAGCCAGGCTACAGAGGAATAGGGTGGGACCAGTAGAGATATTTTTGTCCTCCGTGGGAATTGTTCTGAGGGGAATTTGGAGTGTTCAGACTCCTCCAGCAGAATCCCCCCCCCCTCCCCAGCTGCTCCCCAGCTCACACTGCCCCTTAGCCGTGGCCTTGGAGGGAGCTTTGGACTTGGCCCACGTTGAAGTGTGTGTGAAATTAGATGAGGCCCTCCTGGAGTGCCACTCCACTTTTTCAGGGGTGCTCCAGCCGACTTGTGGGGGGAGCTTGGACAGAGGAAGTCCTTTGAGCTGTGTAGTCAGAAGAGGGGGCCGCAGAGCTGCTGGTCAGCGGCTCACTGCCCGGCCGTGGGGGTCCTGCAGGCTGTGTACTGTAGCTGGCTTGTTTGCACTGCCGACTGAAAAATACACAAATACTTCATGCTTTTTGTACTCCCACAAGTGTCCTGTACACAGTGCAGCCCGTAGGGCTGGATTAGCAAACCAGGGGATTCAGCAGGCAGGCAGACAAAATTGGATATTTGTCTACTAAACACCCCTCTTCCATCAGGGCCTCCCTCGGCCACTCTGGGGCGGAGAAGGAGGGGGAGGGTGGCTTCGCCCCACAGATGCCAGCAATTCCCTTTAAATGAGACCAGGAGGTTGTCGTGTGCACTCTGAAAGCCCGTGTGACCCCTACACACCCTGCTGGCTTGTTAACTCTCAGAACGGAGTCCTACATCCTTATGTACCCTAGGGATAGGGCAGCTTGCCTTTTCTTGGGGAAGTGTGTGTTCAGCAGGGCTTTACTTTCATCTGAGTGACGCTCACTCATGACGCCGGCTTGAGGGGGGTGGAGCAAACCAGTCTTGCTTCTTTAGACTGGGGTGGGGGTCGGTTTCTACCTGTGCCAGCGCCTACTCCCTGGCGCTTGAGGGATGGCAGGCCAGGTGGACCTCGCTGTGGACATCTGCAGCTGTTCCCGCTGGGCCAAGGCCCTTTGAAAGGGAACCCCAGGGAAGCAGTCCCCCACCCTTTCTTCTTTTCAGTAAGTGTCAGAGGCACGGACAAATGAAACACGTGAAGAATGCCAAAGAGAGAAACTATTCTCAGATTCCAGAAAATTCGGGGGCGGAATAGGTGATTGTACCGACAACCAGAATGAATATGCAGCAATTTCGGTGAACGAGGCTCATTGGTGGAGTCTAAAGACCGTGGGGGAGCTACTCTGTAATTGTTTCTTGGAGCTTGTTTAAAAGACCAGAAGGCAAGGGGATGTTGGTGTTCGGTAGTGTCCGTTGGCAAAGGGCAGCAGCTTTGTGGTTTTTCAAATAAACCCAGGACACCAGACTCAATATTACTCATTTTCTCTAAAATTAATTTGAGTGTTTGCTGTGGAAGATGGGATTAAAAAAATAAACAAATCATTGTTGGTTGTTTTTAGATTTTGAGGGTGACAGAAACATCCTTAACCCACAAAACTGTGTTTAAAACCCTGAACAGATGCACCAAGGAGAACAGCATACTTTCTTTGGGTTTAATATCTTATTTCTCCCTAGTCCTTCACCAACAAAAGCATCCTCAGTAATCCTGTTTGTGTGCCGATTCTGGTTTCTTTAAAAACATGCAAATGGGGGAAATAACTCAGTAAGATGTGACCAAAGAGTACCTATTAAACCGTTTTTGAATTTTTTTTTTTTTTTTTTTTTGCTTTAAATCAAGTAAGTCAATGTGGTTTTGTGTGTGTGCATGTGTGTTGTTAAAAAAAAAAAAACAGGTTGCTGGGAAGTGTGTTTTAACAGTGAGTGCCCGGTTTCATGCATTAGCATAAGAAAAAAGTTTTAGTGCATTTACTATTGTCTTGAATGAAGAGTTTCAGCAAAGGGGAGGAAAGCCGCAAAAGGGTGATGGTCCATTGAGATTCTTCAGCAGCCCCCCAGCTCGTCATCTGCTGCTGAAATCTGTGATCGGATATCACTTTTATCTCGCTTTTCCATTCTCTGGCCTTTTTCACACGTTCACTTTTGTCAAGGTTTATTGATTATGTTTTCTTCTCTGCAAATCTGTGGAAAATTTAATGAAGCAAAAACAGCAGTGAAATAAAGGGGACTTTTTATTCATTAGCACGGGATTGATTTACCCCCTTGGGCGGAGGGAGGCGGAGGAGGAGGGAGGGTGGCCCTGCTGCTGGCTGAGGCGGGGCCTCCCCAGGCCTGTGGCCTCAACCGCTGACCAGCACGGGTGGGGGAGCCTGGGATTCCCTTCCCAACTGAACATTTCAAAGCTTGGACCGACAGGATGGCTGTTCCTGGTCAGCCTGAGTCTACCATGCTTCAGACCCCAGCCCCAGCCTCCAGGAATCCGGCTCGGGGGGCTTTAGGGCCGGGTCGGGTGGAGATTGGGATATTTGTATTCCCCAGTCTTTACAAACCAGTGGAGTCCCTGCCTGGGCCTTCCCGGGGACACAGTTAAGTATCTCTTTTCCTCCAGCCCCGCTTGCAAACCTGTAATTAAGCAAAGCCCCTGGTGTGATTACACTTTGCTGACTCGGCTGGCTTTGGAACCGCTTCCCTCTACCAAAGAGGGTGAACTCTTGCTCTTTCCAGAGGCTTCTTGGGCAGCCTGTGGTACAGTTCCATGGCACATATGTTTGTCTGTGTCTCCCTGTCCTACTCTTCTTTCCCCTGTCCTCTCTCTCCTCTTTGTCTCCTTTTCGTCTTTCTCTCCCCCCTTCCCCTTTTGCTCCCTCCCCCTCCCCCTCTCTCCCTGATCCTTTTTAACATCTCTCTTCCCCCATTTCCTCTTTTGCGGCTTCATTTCGCCCCCTCTCTCCCTTCTCCGTCTCCCACCCTCTTTGTCTCTCCCTCTCCCTTCTCTTTCTCCGCTTCCCCCTCCCCCGCGCACGCCCCCTTCCCCTTCCCCTCCCCCGCCCCTAGCCGCCCCGCCGAGGGCTGGCCGGGAGGCGGCGCGCCCAGGCCTCGGGGACCGTGCCCGCGTCCGGGGGACCCTGGGCGCCCCGCGTGCCCGCGCGCCGGCCGCGCCGCCTTCCTCCCACCTGCCCGCCGGCCTGGTTTGCGGCGCCGGAACAATGGCCACATTGTCCAGGCGGCGCACCGGCCGCCCCCGGCGAGCGGCGGCGGGCGGGACAGTGCTCGTGGCGAGTCGGGAAGGGAGCCCGCGGGCCGGATCCCAGGGGGCCCGCGCCGCCGCCTTTGTCGCCGGGCGAGCGCCCCGGAGCGCGCGGGTCCCCGCGGCCGCGCACCTGGCCCGCGCACCGGCCCGCGCACTGGCCCGCGCACCTGGCCCGCGCACTGGCCCGCGCACCGGCCCGCGCACCGGCCCGCGCACCTGGCCCGCGCACCTGGCCCGCGCACTGGCCCGCGCACCTGGCCCGCGCACTGGCCCGCGCACCTGGCCCGCGCACTGGCCCGCGCACCGGCCCGCGCACCTGGCCCGCGCACCTGGCCCGCGCATTGGCCCGCGCACCTGGCCCGCGCACCTGGCCCGCGCACCTGGCCCGCGCACCTGGCCCGCGCACTGGCCCGCGCATTGGCCCGCGCTCCTGGCCGCGCACCTGGCCCGCGCGCACCTCCCGGTCGCCCCCGGCGGCCCTCCAGGGCCCGGGCCCCGGGTGCTGAGGGCAGTTCGGGCTGGGGCGTGGGTTGAGAGCATTTCGCCGGAGCCAGGACACCGGGGGCCACGCTACCAAACTTTGGGGGGCGTCAGGAACTTTTCCTGGGAGGCGTCGGGAGACCGCCCACACCCGGGGAGGCGTCCCGTTGCCTTGTCCCCACCCCAAAGGCAGGAACCGAGTGCTGGTTTCTCCGAATAGTCCGCACCCCCTCCTCCCCCCCGCCCCACTTCGTCTTGACCTGTGAGGATTCGAAACCTCTTGGTTCAGAAAGAGAAAGATCTCTGAATGCTTTAGGATGTTAAAAGAGCATCCGTCCCCGGGTCCAAGCAGATGCTTAGCAGTGCTGCTTTGTGCGGTGGACAATGCAATAAGTCAGCCCGACTTTTGAGCCACATTTATAAGGAACTGTAAGGGCCGCTCAAGTACACTTGTGCTAAGTTGAATTGATTGAAATTTAATGGCGGTTAGTGGCGATGAATGGTAATGATTTTCCAGCGTATCTTTGGCATACTTGACATTAATAACCGGAGAGTGTGTGTCTGTGCTCACCGAGAGCCTGCCACACACGTGAGGCGTAGCATTATTCATTTCCTTCGCCTCCTTCCTCTGCTCAAATCCTTTCCCTCCTCACCATAATTCAGTTGGTTTGGATGACTTAAAAAAAAAAAAAAAAAAAGGAAAAGAAGGAAAGAGAAAAATCTTTCTCCATTGAGCATGTACGTCATGTCAACATAATTTTGGGCTCATGATTTTTTTCAATTCCTACATAAATCAGCTTCTAATATACGGAATGTGATGAATTTGTTTTAGCTGCCATCATGAATTAATGTTATGCAAATAGAAACTTTGCAGGTGAAATGATTTACTAAATAATTTCAACTTCTAATATTTAAACTCATTCATTACGTTGGGAGTTAAAAAAAAAAAAAACAACTCCATATTTTTAAACCTGAGATGGGGAGATTAATATGTAAGTATTTGCAGTGCAGGCAGACCTTGATGGCCAGAAAATAGCTCTTAATGTGTTGATTCTTTCTTTGAGAATCTACGATTCACCAAGCAGTGGCTTCAGAAGAAGGGGATACAAGTCTTAACCAACTTTTGTCTGGGGGAGGACACAAATGCATTAAAAAAATTCCAACATGACTCTCAAGGTAGCGTATCCCATGGGATTGAACTAGCTCTGTTTTGGGAACCAGAAGGGGCTTTCCTCTTCAAAGAGGAATAAGACCAAGGCAGGTGGAGAAGGGTGAAGGGCCTTTGATATTTCCTGCTCCCTCCTGTGTCATTTGCTAGTTAAGACTATTTTCGTAAACATTTATTATTGAAGTATCCATGACATACAATGTTATATTGGTTTCAGGCGTACAACTCAGAGATTCCAAAGTTCTATACTAGTTAAGACCAGCTTAAGACCGAGTCACTGATACCTGCCAAAGAAGGTGGCAGAGGTGTAGGATGTTGGACAGAGGATCCCCTGTCCCCTCAGAACCCCCTAGGCCATAACTGCCGGGAATCCTTTCTCATACACATCATCTTTCAGGCTCTTTTCCTCCAGAAAGAGCTGAGGAAGAGGGTTGGCGAGTTGGATGAGTGCATATGAAGAAAAATTAGCCCGAGCCCTTGGTTACCAGAAAGGAGAGGGAGACCAGTCACTCAAGAGCTGGCTGACCTTGTGCAAGTTGCTTTGACTTTCTGTGGAAGGAGGACCTTGGCAAAGGTGATCTCAGATTCTTGGGCTTCAGAATCCTGGGAGCCTGCCCGCCCCATCTCTTGCCGCCCACCCTGAGAATCAGACGGCAGGCAGGGTGGGAGGACCCGAGTCTGGAGAAAGTGTGGAGTTTCTGTACTGCCTCAGCTTCCAGGGAGCATGTAGTGAGGTGCTGCTCTGACTATGCCCCATCAGTCACTCGCCATAGCCCATGGCAGTGCTTGGACATCTCTGGGATGTAGTCATGGCGTGAGTATAGATGGGGGTGGACTTGGGGACATTGGCGGGTGGTGGGGGGCAGGGGAGGCACACGGCCTGTGATGGCCTTCTCAGACTTTCTCGAAGGCTACGGGTAAGTTGAAGGAGGGCTGATGCATAAATATGTCTTGGATCTCCGAAGATAAGGGTAGAGTTTTGACTTGACTTCTCCAAAAATTGAGGTCATTGTGGTCCAATGACAGGTTGAAGGCACATCACTCAGACATTTCCGCAGACAGTGGTGGTGGGTTGTGCTATGGTGATACATTATGTGTCCAGGCAGTGACAGCGTATTTAGGGCTGGCCCTCACTTTCTGTGGAGATCAAGGTGAGGGGACGTGTCTGGTGTCCCCAGACAGAGTGTGTGCATGCGTCGCTTTGTTTATGCAGCGAAAAGAGAAATCAGACTTCACAGTTGCACAGCCAGGAATTTTCAGGTTCAAATGTAACTCACATGTCTTCATCTATAGGAAATGGATACAATATAATATGTTACTCACATAGGTGATAGAGTATGTTGTTACTCTTCCTGTAAGTGTGAACACGGGATGTGTGATATGTATATATATTTATTCTGAAATACATATATATCAGCAAGCCCTGTAACTATCAGATCCCTTTAAGAATTAGATTTTTTTTTTCACTTCTCCTAAGCTGACTTAGGAGAAGTAAAAAAAAAAAAAAGAAAGAAAGAAATAGTGTAAGAGACTGAAGTCAGAACTGGACATGAGTTTTATATATATATATATATACATATATATATATATATAATTCCATTTATTTATTCATGAGAGATACAGAGAAGCAGAGACACAGGCAAAGGGAGAAGCAGGCTCCATGCAGGGAGCCCAACATGGGACTCGATCCCAGGACCCCAGGATTACACCCTGGGCTGAAGGCAGGCACTAAACCGTTGAGCCACCCAGGGATCCCCTGGACATGAGTTATAGAGGCAAATCTGAGAATAAGGCCTCAGGCACCTCAAGGCTTGGTTCCTGGGACACCTGGATGAGATTCATGTGGGAAGCTGGTTAAATATGCAGATTTCAGGCCCTGGGGAGTACCTAGTAAATGAGAGAGAATTCCTTCCAGAGTGGAGTCTGAGATCTGAACTTTATTGATAACTTTTAGGGTGGGGTGATGGGGATTAGTGTTTTCTTGCTGTGATTAGTGTTTTCTTAGTGTTCCTTGGTGACTTTTTTTTTTTTAATAAATTAATTTTTATTGGTGTTCAATTTACCAACATATAGAAAAACACCCAGTGCTCATCCCGTCAAGTGTCCCCCTCAGTGCCCGTCACCCATTCCCCCCCACCCCCCGCCCTCCTCCGCTTCTGCCACCCCTAGTTCGTTTCCCAGAGTTAGGGGTGACTTTTGTGTTAAGAAAGGGATAGCATTGGCATCTGTAAGACTGGATGGACAACCCAGGATGGGCCTCAGCAGATTGTTAAGAGTTTTACTGATTGATTGATTGATTGATTGATTGAGTGTTAAGACTTTTAGCTGGCTGATCAGCTAGTGCTGACTGGAGGTTGGGGCAAGCTGGTCTGAAATTGAGCTCTCCTGCTCTAGAACATCACAGAGAAGTGGACTCTAGGGCAGAGGCTCTCTTTCACGGGATAGTGACAGTCACCTGTTTTGCTGTGAAAGGTAGCTTTTAGGCCTCAGGAGAAACCATAGCTTAGTGAGTTTAGGAAGTGTGCAGTTCTGGCCCCCAGGGTCCCTAGGATAACTGCTTCCCTCTCCCCCACCCCTTTTTAAAAGATTTTATTTCAGAGAGAGAGAGAAAGTGAGCACAAACGGGGGTGGGGGGTGGGCAGGGATCCCTGGGTGGCGCAGCGGTTTGGTGCCTGCCTTCAACCCAAGGCGTGATCCTGGAGTCCCGGGATGGAGTCCCAGGATGGGCTCCCTGCATGGAGCCTGCTTCTCCCTCTGCCTGTATCTCTGCCTCTCTCTCTCTCTCTCTCTGTGTCTCTCATGAATAAATAGATAAAGTCTTAAACAAACAAACAAACAAACAAACAAACAAAACAAATGGGAGAGAGGGAGAGGTGGGCTCTCTTCTGAGCAAGGAGCCCAGTGCAGGGCCTGATCCCAGGTCCCTGAGATCATGACCTGAGCCAAAGGCAGATGCTTAACCAACTGAGCCACCCAGGCACCCATGACTCCTTTTTTCTCCTGTAAGAACCCTCCTGTGTGTCACGATAGCTGCTGTCTCAGTGCTCATGGCTGAAGTGGCCAGAAGTTGGACCCACTTGGGGCCCGGTTCAGTGTTTGACGGGTGTGAGCAGACATTCTAGAAGTTCTACTCACGGCGAGATTTGGGGAAAGGGCCACCTTGTGGGTGTCTGTGGTTTCCTAGTAGGAAGGAGCTAGCCTGGCAGGAGTGGGTGTGCAGAGAGGAGCTGGTGGCGGCCGCCCTGCCCACGCCGTGCCCGCCTCGGGCCTGGGAGCCGGAAGGAGGACGGGCTGTGGACCGTGAGGTCAGCCTGCTACCCGAGTGCTTCAAAGGTACCGCTTGGCTTCCTGCCCCCGTCACAGTGCCTGGTCCCCGCACCCTGGCCCTGGCGTCAGCGTCTTTCAAGCACATCCTGTCTCACTAAGACTTGAGTCGTTTTGGGAGGAAGAAGTCGAAAAAGAGCCTGGAAGGAGAATTGACGAGTGCGGGGCGCCTGGGCATCCGCACAGGCTCGGTTTCTCTCTGGCCCTTGCTTTTCAGCTCGGACTGGGAGTCCTGACAGCTTGCCAGTGGGTTTTGTATAAACGAGGCTCCAAGTGGGAGCCCAGCTCAAGGTCAGGGTCCCGGGACCGGTGGCCTTTCCGGTCACTAAGGCGCCCCTGGCCTTTGACACATGCCTCTGGCTCTGACGGCGTGGGCCAGCTTTTGGGGGGACTTTGTGACCTGTAGTGTCCTGTGCTGCGGACTCTGTTAGCTTTATGTGGATACCTGAAGTGTGCCCCGGGGGAGGATTTCAAGAGAGTCTGGAAAAAGGAAACTTGCACGCCCCTGACCTGGGGATCTGTGGACTCGTCCCCACCCGCTGTGCGGTGGCCCGGGTGGAGCCGGCGGAGGCGGTCTGCGGGTCCGAGGTGTGGTATCGTTCGCCGTCTGCGTTTGCTCGGCTCCTCTGCGCGTCTACGCTGCCGCGGGCTCCCCTGGCACCGGAGCCCCGTGGGACGTGGATGTGGGGGACAGGCGGGCGACACGAACACCGCCCCGGGTCTCTGCGCGGCAGCACCGGGCGCCGAATCCTCCGGATGCAGCCGGCAGTCCCAGGCCCCACAGACCCCTGAGGCCCCGGCCCTGTGTCTTGCTGTTCTTTCAGGTAGGGCTGAGCCCCCGTGCTCCGGTGTGGTGCTGCTCCGAGTGGCCATCCCCTGCCACCCTCGTGGGGCCCGCCTTGAACGGGTGGTTAGTGGCAGGCAGGGACGCTGGAGGCAGCATCAGGCTGATGGCGATGGTGCCTTTGGAGCCTGGCTTGGAAGCCTTGGTTTGCTGAGCTCCAGGGTGCTGAGGACAGCCTCCCCCGCCGGCATCCCCACCCCCACCTGTGCTGTGAGTCCTGTTCTTGCTTTGGAAGATTCCAGTGCCCGCTGTCAGGCCCCTACTGGCCAGCCTCACCGGCCAGCTCCCCGGGGAAGCACCGTGTGTCCCCCTCTGGCTGCCTGGCCAGCAGCCCAGACAGGCAGACAGAGCATCTGGGTCTCACCCAGAGCCCTGCCCTGCCCTGCTCACTTTGTGGGTGCCTCAGGTTGTTTACCAGTGGCCTGGGTCCCTTACCAGTGGCCTGGGTCCCGTTGGTCCCTCTTTCGTTTTTATTTCTTCGGATTTCCCTTTATTTAGGTTTAAAATCCTTTTTCTTTGTGTGGCTGGGGGCTGTATTCAAGATCTGGGCTTTGGTTTAGCACTTGGGGATTCGAGCAAAAAGCCTTCTCTTCTGATGTAAAAATATTAGCAGCAACAACAATAAAAGCTTCCCCCCTCAAGATCTTAAAACTAAGACATGCTTTAAAAAAAAAGAAAAAAGCAACTGGTGAATTAGGGAACATTGGAAAGAGGAAAATACCATTAAATATCCTTCCAGTCCCTTTCTATTGGTTTTATATGAGATACTATTTTTGCTTGATATTTTCTTACAAAATTGAAGTTGCATTGTGCATGGTCACGTAACTCTTGATTCACTCAACATTATATCATGGACATTTTTTTCCATGTTTATTAATGAATAATTTTTATTTCTGTGGAGGTTTTTGGCAACATAAAATTCCTTTGTCTGCCTTTATTATATTTGTACTCTCTTTATGTGGTTGGATGTTTAGATTGTTTCTAGTTTTCGTTATTAGAGATAATGCTGGAATAGATGTCTTTGATGTAAACGTTTGCCTGAAATTTCTGATCATTACGTTAGAATAGGTGCTGAAATGTGGTCTAGCTTGGCCAAGGTATTTGAACAGCTGTGAAGCCGTCGTTAGGCCTTGGTGGATTTCCAGTGGTATCTTCCTAGCTTTTGGGGAGAGATCAGAGATGCTAGCTTGAGGTTTTTAGAAAAACTATGTACAAATTGATGTAAAACAGTTATTGAGTGCCTTCTGCACACCTAGAAACATGCAAGTCACTTGAAGACTATGATCTCATGTTGTAAAAAGGTAAACTGAGTCTTGGAGATATTGGATAGCCTCCGTGTTTACCTGGCCAAGCAAAGTGAGACTTGCTCTCCTGAAGTTGGCTTCTGAGTGCAGCCTTGGGAACAGCTGGGCCACAGCACCGTTTCTCAACTAGGGCAGTTTGTCCCTCAGGGGTCATTGGTCAATATCTGGAGGTGTTTTTGGTTGTCACAACTTTGGAGGGGGCATCTAGTAAGTGGAGGCCAGGAGGCTGTGTAACATCTTGCAATGTGCAGGGCAGCCCCCGCAGCAAAGAATTATCCAGCCTTGTAATGTTGTTACCAGTGCTACAATTGGGAAAGCCTGGAGAGATGTCACCAGCTAGGGTTTCCTCCGTGACCCACACACCAGGACTCTGGTCCTCTTCTTTCCAGGGCTGGCAAAGCAGGCAGCAGTGCCGTTTCACACCTCACTCTCACACCAGGCTGGAAATCTTTAACCCTCTTTTCTGTGCCTTGAGTTGGAAATGGGGCGGCCATTGCCATCAAGAGGAATTCCTTGAGCAATCCATCAGTCAATCAGCTAGCACTTAGTGGAACATCTGTTATGTGCCTTGCACTTATTAAACTCACTGCTGTAAGTGCCACACCTTGCTGACTTGGTTAAGAGCCGCTGGCCTCTGAGATTTCCAGCAGGTTTCTCAAATGTGCATTTTCCAGCAGTCTCCATGCCTAGCAGGGAGGCTACTTTGGGGAAGTCATGAATTGGCCAGCGTGATCTCAAAAGACAGCTACAGAGGACTGTTGCCAGGAGCATGGATCGCCCTCAACTGTTGTCTGAGAGAAACTGGATATGCCTGTTTTCCTGGCCTCAGGCTGGTAGGTTTCCCACTTCACAGTGAGTTTTATACCAGGCTCTCCCTGGCAGCTACTGGTCAGGAACTGCAGAGTCCTGGGTCCGAATAATGGGAGGTCCTGGGGTGGGGGAGATCCTTTTGGCAGTGGCGCATTTGTTTAACCATACAGTTGTACCTGTGCGGTCCTGGGAGGCTTCTTTGAGGAGAGGGCCAGACTGGGTGGGTCTCTAGGATGGGGACTTTGCCATGGAGGGGCAGGGGAAGGCAGGACAGTCTAGGCAGAGCAACTGAGCAAATGATTGGCAGAGTGTGGTGTTTCTGGAACCTACAGAGTATCAGTGTCGCTTGGAGGGTGAGCTGTGCCAAGAGGCTCCAGCAGGCTGCGGAGGGGCCCTTTATGAGAACCTAGGGTGCTATGAAGGAGTGACTTTGTGGTCCCAAGGATGGCCCTTGTTACCCGTGGGTTAACTTCAGGTCATGAGACATAAGCACATAGGAACCCAGGTTCTTTTGGGAGATGGGACATTGGGCAGCAAAGTGATTCTCTGCCTCTTGGTTTGGGCTGACTCTGTTTCTCCAGTTTTTTTTTCCTGTCAGGCAGACCGGCAGAACAGTACAAGAGGGAATTTCCAGCAGATATGCACGCCCTCTTCTCATTCTGGTGACCTTCGCCCTTCTTGTCATCTGTTGGCGAGAGCTTTGCCTATTTGTGACCTGGTCCTGAAGATAACTCCCCTTACAGGGTTACCTTGGTGGAAAAAGGAAGAGATAAATCTGGTTCTCAGAATACTTTTCACTCTGATCCTCAGAAACACTTTCAGTGCTTTAAGGGTGGTAGTGGTTATCCATCCATCCTCCCTGCATCCATCTATCCATCCATCCATCCACCCATCCATCCATCCACTCTACCTCCATCATCCATCCATCCTCCCTCCATCACTCATCCATCCATCCATCCATCCATCCTCCCTCCATTATCCATCCCATCTATCCTCCCTCCCTCTTTCATCCATTTATTCATCCTCCATTATCCATCCATTCATCCATTATCCACCATTCATCGTCCATCCATCCTCCCTCCATCATCCATCCATCCATCCTCCTTCCATTGTCCACCTACCCTCCCTCCATCACTCATCCATCCATCCTCCTTCCATCACCTATCCATCCATCCTCCCTCCATCATCTGTCCATTTATTCATCCTCCATTATCCATCCATTCATCCATTGTTATCCACCATTCATTGTCCATCCACCCATCTATCCATTCTTCCTCCATCACCTATCCACCCATCCTCCATCACCTATCCAATCATGCATCCTCCATCATCCATCCATCCATCCATCCATCCATCCATCCATCTTCAGTCCATCATCTATCCATCCATTATTATCCATCATTCATCATCCATCCATCCTTTCTCCCATTCATTGACAACAGAGATTTTAAAGGCCTTTGTTGTTGGTCTTTGGCGTATCTCTCCTCTCCTATCCATGAAGGCGATAATTTCAAGGGTCACCTCTTTCATGGAGTTTTTCCTGCATCAGACCTAGGCTCCCACTTGTCCTTGGAGTTTCCTTGGCTTATAACACTCATTAACATTGTCTTGCAATTGTATATTTGTGTTTAGTAGATGTTTGTTGGTAAATGTATTCTGGGAGATTTTTCAGTGGGAGAAAATGACATTTGTTCAGTGTCCTTTGACACCTTTGTTAAGAAATACAAGTCAACCAAGCGGCCTCCAGATTACTCTCTCCAGAAGAGTAAGAGCAATCATTATAAAACAATTAGTTTGTAATAGAGCGGAGTTGTATTTTTATATAATATAAACATGTTTGCTATATAGTTCATTTGGACTCCACATGTAATTTCTGTGTACAATATTTTTATACACACTTTGAAGGGTTTTTAGGTGGGAGGTAGGTTGTTTTGATGGATAAGGTGGTGCAATAATCAGGGTTCTAGCCTGGCTTCCCCTGAAGTTAACATGAGCCCTCCTTACGCAGGCTGGCCTCTCCTAGTTTATTCCCTGTCAAATGAGAGGCTGGGATAGATCATCTCTATCTGTGTAGATTATGTCTTTTTTTTTTTTTTTAATGTCTTTAAGCCATGACATTCAGTGCCTGGGGTCACTCACAGTTTCCCTGTCCCATTGGTTAGAGAGAGTTGCAGTTGGGCTTCGTAGACTCACTGATGGTCACTTCACTGATTTATTTGAGTGAGGAGTCAGCCGTTGACCTTAGCAGTGCCATAGGAAATGCTCTTGTCTCTAAGCACTCTTACACCATCTCAAGATAGAAGGGCCTTAGAGACCACGTACGGCTTTAGCACCACTACCACTTGGTGTGACAGGCACATGAGCTCTGGCGGGATGACAACCTGATCTGTGTGGGAGGAATTATCATTTGCATTTTCCAGATGCTGTGGAGGCTTTCTGGTTTCACTGGAGTTGTCCAAGTTCCCAGGGGTGGAACTGTCAGGGTCCCAGCTCCCCTCTCCTCCTTAGGGTTGGTTTTCCATCCACAGGGTGCTCTTCCATAACCTCTGGGGGGAGGGCAGGGCACAGCCTTTGTCTCACCAGGAACTCCCTCTGCCTGGGAGTCCCCTCCGTGGCAGCCTGGACAGTTAGGAATGTGGCCCTGCCCTCAATCATAGCCTGCCCACTCCATCGCCCACTCCATCGCCCACTCCTACCGTCCTGAAGGAGGTCTGTCCCCTTGTTATCTCTTCTGTGGCCCCCAGCTCTCTGAGGGAGGATGGAGAATGTTTTCCTGGACTCATTCTTTCCCGGGCTGGCTCCCACCCTCTTGTTATGGGCAAATCCAGTCCCCCTGTGTTTCACATGACCCAGCTTGACATCTTTTTTTTTTTTTTTTAATTTTATTTACTTATGATAGTCATACAGAGAGAGAGAGAGAGGCAGAGACATGGGCAGAGGGAGAAGCAGGCTCCATGCACCAGGAGCCCGATGTGGGATTTGATCCCAGGTCTCGAGGATCGCACCCCGGGCCAAAGGCAGGCGCCAAACCGCTGCGCCACGCAGGGATCCCCCAGCTTGACATCTGTTTGACACCCTGGCTCTTGAAAGGAACTGTCTAGTGGCTGTGGCATTACTACTGGGAAGGGACAGACACATTAGCCCTTATTTTGGAAGGTTTGGTGGAGCAGGGGGTTCAGACCAGGTGCTGGAGACAGGCTGCACATCCTTGTTCTATGCTTCTGTTTTCTCATCTGTAAAGTGAGGATTGCTATAGACCCATCTCCTTGGGGTATAGTGAGGATAAAAGAGTTCATAGGTAGCATAGTACATAGTACTATGGAACATAGTAATAAATCTTGATTATTATTAATAAGGTGGCCCAAGTGGGTGCCATGTATTTGGCAGCTATGTCATGTAGCCACTCATTTAGGCTCTAGTCAACCCAAATCCAGATTCTCATTTAGCACATGCTGCTGGTTTTAGCCAGAGTCCCTATCCTGCTGGGTCTTATTGAAAGACATCTTGGTGGGGGCAGACCCTGCGCTTACTGGAACCTGGACCCTGGCCAGGAAGGAGATCAGTTTGCTAGAAGGGATCGTTTCTAGAATGTGCCTGATTTTGTTCTGCCTCAGACCAACAAGGCACCTACCAGACATTACCTTCAATCTGCCAATGGCTGCCCTGGGCCTGAGGATGGCTGTGCAGTCACCTCTGCCCTGCTGTGCTCTGGAGAGGCCTTTCCAAGGTAGGTCTCTCAGCCAGATTCCTCCAGAAGCCAGGACAGTGACCATGCACTCCAACCTGTGGACCTATTCAAGTGCAGATGGTTGCTGGGCAGAGAAGAGACATGAGCTTCATGAGACTGGTGGCTATGAGGCTCCCATAGAGTAGTCCTCTGTGGCTGCTCAGAGGCTTCTGCTGGACGGAACAGCTGCAGTGAAGCTCCCTTGCCTCAAATTGTCCTATCTCCATTGTCACCTTGATTTAAGCATCATGATTGTCCAAATATTAAAACAACAGATTTGCTGTCTTGGATTAAAAAAATTGTTTTTTTTTGGTCTACTTAATTTTAATCTTTGTTAGTATTTATCTCCCCCCCCCCCAATATTTTACAGATTCAAGATTGAATAGTTTATCATTTGCATCCTGTAATTTTTACTTAATACTTTTTGGTAAGCATTTGCTGTGGGCTCTGTTGAAATGTGTTGTTGCTTCTTCTATTTTGGACATAAATATGATCTATTTCATGATCATAACTAATTCTTCTAAAAACATCTTTACATATAAATTCTCTAAGATTTTTAGTGTACTTTTTTTTTCTTAAATCAAAAACATACCCTTTGTAAGCTAGTTGAGAAAAAAGATTTAGAAAGAAGAAAGTAAAGGCCACCGTGACCTGAGGCCCGCATTTTCCATGCCCTTTGTAGGGAACCTCCTTAGCACCTTGATCCCTTCTAGACCTTTTCTATTTATATTTATTAGTATTTTCTACACTCACTGGATCACATCTCATTTATTGTTTTGTAATTTACTTTTGTAGATTACGACCACAGTTGTGTGTATGTCCCCCCACCCCCGGCCCCCCATGTAAATCTTTGGCTATAATGGGATCGCATTCTTTGGATAAATTGCCAGAGGTAGAATTCCCTATCAAAGGTGAGATCACATTTAAACTCATTTAAACTCTACTCATATTTCTAGTCAAGTGGTTAAAAAGAAGTAACTGCCCCAGGGGAGGGCAGCCCATGAAGCTTGTCCCCCCTCCCCCCATACAAACTTAATACAAATAAAAAAGGTTAAATGTTCAGAAATGGATGACGTGGAGTGAGAAGTTCCCCCTAAATCCTACTGCTTAGTGATAACTTCCGACTATGGGTATACATGTGTTTTTCAGTGTTTCTCAACCGACATAGACCAATATTTTATTGTCATTATTTTATTTTTACCCAAATGGGATCATATTACAAATAGCATTCAGCAGCTTGCTTTCTTTGTGTTCACTTAGTAATATGTCTTGGTGTTCTTTCCACATCTGCCCGTGTAGATCAACCTCATTTATTTTTCACTTACCTGTAATTTTTATGTATCCTTATTAGTGAATACTCACATACCCACATGCTTAATAATTTCCAAAGGCATAAAGAGTTATATATACTTCTATAGGAAGTCTGGTTGGCACTACTGTATGTAGCCCATCCACATAGCCCTCCCAGGGCCAATCACTGATGCTAGTTTTTGTGTGTATCCTTACAGAAATAAGTTTTTTTTTTTCTTTTTAAGATTTTATTTTATTCATGAGAGGCAGAGACACAGGCAGAGTGAGAAGCAGGCTCCCTGCAGGGAGCCCTATGCAGGGACTGGATCCTGGTGTCCCAGGATCACACCCAGAGCCGAAGGCAGATGCTCAACCACTGAGCCACCCAGGCATCCCCAGAAATAAGTTTTAAGCAAGTAGCATTACAATGAATAGATCATCCTTTTCCCTTTTATGCTCAAATGGATGCATAGTATGCAACCTGCATTGTAACCTTCCTTTTTCACTTACCATGCCACGTGAGCCCATAAAGAGCTTCTTCTTCATTCTTTATGCCTGGGAGGTATACCATGTATAGTTGGTTCTGTAGGGGATGTGGTTTTTTTGGTCTAGTTCCTATTGATGGACACTTGCCACCATAAACAGTTGCATTGAACAGCCTTATGTCATTTCACGTACATGAGCATATCTTTGTTGATAACCTCCTAGAAATGAAATTTCTGGGCATAAGCGTGGGATTTGTTTTTGGTAATATGGATAGATATTGCCAGATCACTTTCCATGGAGGTTTATACTCCCACCAGAAACCTATAAGAACGCCTGTTTCCCCATATCCATGCCAACAGTGTTGTTATCAGACCTTTTGATCTTTCTCAATCTGATAGTTGGAAAAAAACCCTACATCTCAGTGGAGCCTTTTTTAAATGTGAAATTTGATAAGTCTTGACTTATGTGTGCCAGCCAACACCACGATCAAGATAGGGAGCATATCCATCATCCCCAGAAGTTTCCTCCTGTCCCTCTGTAATCTGTTCCTCCCGCCTCTTCACCTTCCCTAGGCCACCGCTGCTCTGCCTTCTGTCACTATAGATTAGTTTGCATTTTCTAGAGTGAAATGGAACCAAACAAGATGTATCTTTTGGGGGGGAGGTCTGGCTTCTTTGACTCAGCACAGTTATCGTGAGATTCATCCATGGCGTGCTTATCCATAGTCCATTCCCTTTTATTGCTGATTAGTATTCGTCGTGTGGATATACCACAGTCAGTCCAGGCACCTGCTGATGGACATTTGGGTTGTTTCCAGGTTGGGGCTATTGCAGATAGGCCGCTGTGAACATTTCTGCAGGAGTCATTGTGTTGGTGTGGGAGATAACTGAGAAATAGAATGTCTGGCTTCCAGGGTAGGTGAGTCTGGGTTATGAGGTTGATGTGTTTGACTTTTTAAGCAACTGTAAAACTGTTTAACCAAGATAGTTGGGCCATTTTTAATTCCCACCAGCAGTAAATGAGAGTCCCAGTTCTATCATATCCTTGCCAACACTTTGTAATGGTTAATCTTTGAATTTTAGCTACTTTCGTTTTAATGCAATCATTAATCATTGTACTTTTAATTTGCAATTTCCTAATGAACAATATTGTGCTTTTTTTGGCATGCTTTCTTGCCATCTGCATATATTCTTTGGTTTAGTATCCGAGCAACTCTTGCTCCACACATGCCTTTTTTTTTTTTCCTTAACTTTGGTTTGTTTCTATTTCAATTATTCAATTTTGAGAGTGCTTTATATATGCTGGATACAAATCTTTTATCAATTATATGCTTTGCAAATATTATCCCTCAGTCTGTGGCTTATCTTTTCATTCTCATAACAGTGTCTATTATAGAATAAAAAATTTTAATTTTGATGAAATCTACTTTATCACTTTTTCTTTTTATAACTCATGCTTTGGGTATTGGGTTCAAGAAATCTTTGCCTAAACTGAGATCATAAAGATTTTTCTCTTATGTTTTCTTTTTAGGAGTGTTAGAGTTTTAGATTTTACATTTAGGCCTATGACCCATATAGAGTTAATATGTTAATATCAGTATATAGTACAGTAATGGATCAAAGTTATGTATTTATTTACTTGCATACAGCTATCTAATTGCTCTAAGGCCATTTGTTAAGATTTTTCTTTCTGCACCAAGTCGCCTTTGCACCTTTACTTAAAAAAAATGTGTTTTCCATATATGCATGGGTCTATTTCTGGACTTTCTAGTTCATTATTTTAATCTATTTCCTATATTAACACCAATACCGTACTTCCTTGGTTACTGAGCTTAATAATAAGCTTTGATACCCGGTAGTGTTAGCCCTCCAAATTTGTTCTCTTTTTTTTAAGGTTGCTTTGGCTATTTTAGATCTTTGAATTTTTATATGAATTTTAGAATCAGCTTGGCAGTTTTTTCAAAAACCCTACTTTTAAAATTTTGATTAAGATTGTGAGGAATATAGATAAATTTGGAGAGAATTGATATCCTAATAACGTTGAGTGATGTGACCTATGAACAGGGTGAACATATATGTCCCTCCGTTTTTTTACATCTACTTTAAATTCTCTCAGCAATGTCTTATAGCTTTTATTTTTTATTTTTTTAAAGGTTTTATTTATCTATTCATGAGAGACACATAGAAAGAGAGGCAGAGGCATAGGCAGAGGGAGAAGCAGGCTCCATGCATGGAGCCCCATGTGGAACTTGATCCCAAGACTCCAGGATCATGCCCTGAGCTGAAAGCAGGTGCTCAACCACTGAGCCACCCAGGCGTCCTAACTTATAGCTTTTAATGTACAGGTATTATACATCTTTTTCAGATATATCCTGAGCTATTTTATGCTTTTTGAATTTATTATAAGTAGTATATTAAAATTCCAATCTACTAGCATTTCAAAATTTAATTGATTTTTGTGTATTGTTCTAGTATCCTGTTTTGTGGATTCTATCTGATTTTGTACATAAATGATCACATCTGAGAATAAAGGCAGTTTTATTTCTTTCTTTGCAATCCGGATGCCTTTTATCTATTTATTTTGCCTTATTATATTGGCTGTGGAGCTTCCAGTATAGTAGATGACATGTCGTGAGACCAGGCATCATGCTTGTCTTGTTCTTCATGTTGGATAGGACATTATGGTGAATCACAGTAATTGGGCTATTTATTTATTTATTAGATTTTATTTATCTATTCATGAGAGATACAGGAGGCAGAGACATAGGCAGAAGGAGAAGCAGGCTCCATGCAGGGAGCCTGTTGTGGGACTTGACCCTGGAACTCCAGGATTATGCCACGAGCTGAAAGGCAGATGCTCAACTGCTGAGCCACCCAGTCGTCCCTAATTGGGCCTTTAGATGTTAAACCAGTACTTTGTTTTTACTTCATGTATCTTTTTTTTAAAATTTAAGTGATCTCCATCCCCAACATGAGACTTGAACTCATAACCCCGAGATTAAGAGTTGCATGCTCTAAGGATGGAGCCAGCCAGGTGCTCCTTCATGTATTTTGAAACTGTGTTGTTAGGTGTGTAAACATTCAGGATTGTTCCATCCCCTTGAACTTACTCCTTTGTCATTATGAAGTGATTTTCTTGATCTCAGGTAATTATCTTTGCTCTGGCTGCTTTTAGGACTTTCTTCACTTTTGTAATTTTCACTATATTTCAAACATCTTTAGCCATTATTTCTTCAAATATTTCTTCTTAACCATCTGTCCTCTGGGGACTCCAATGATCACATAGGCAGCTTGAGTTTATAGCTTTGCTTTTTTCATAAGATTTTATTTATAAGATTTTATTTATAAGTAATCTCTACACCCAATGTGGGGCTCGAATTTACAACCTTGAGTTTGAGAGTTGTGCGCTCTACCTACTGAGCCAGCCACATGCTCTTCTCTTTTGTAATTTTTTTTCCCTTCTGGTTTTCATATTGGAGAGTTTCTATTGACATTTCTTCAAGTTCATGAATCTTTTTCCAAGGTGTCTAATCTGCCACTAACCCTATCTGGTGTCTATTATGTCTCTGGAAGTTTGATTAGGTCTTTTTATATCTTCAGTCTCTTCACTTGACTTTTTGAACATATGGCAGATGGTTAGAATAACTTGTTTTAAGGTTCGTCTGCAAATTCTAAATCCGTGTCTCCTCTGGCTCCCTTTGGATTAATTGATTATTTTCCTCAATATGGAGAAATAATTTTTCCCTCTTTTCCTGCTTTGTCTGGCATGCCTACTAATCTTTGATAGATGCTAGATATTGTAAATTTTCTCTTGTTGCCTGTTGAAAATTTTGTTTTCCTATAAATATTCTCGAGCTTTCTCTGGGGCATGGCTGATTTCCTTGGAAGGTTTAATCTTGCTGTGAAGATTGGTGAGATGGCACCAGAGCCCAGGGTAGTTATTCCTCACTGTTGCAGCAACAACCTCTGACTTCTATCCCCAGTGCCCTTGACTTTGGAGATGCTGCAGTCTGGCTGGTGGGCACAGGCGCTGGCCCTGTGGGTGCCATGGCACTGTTCTCATACTTCTGGCTGGTTCTTTCCTTGGCTCTGGGGAAAGGACTGCATGTCCCTGTATTCTACAGTTTTCCTGGGGGGGATCCCCTGCAGATCTGCGATGTACTCTCTCTGTTTAGCTCTCCCGTCTTGGCATTCGGTCACTACCCTGGTCTCCCTGGACTTCAGCCCCATCTCCACAGCTTGGGGAATCAGCCAGGTTCTGCTTGGGTCCCGCCTCCCTGCCCTGACCTGCCTCCTGCCTCCAGCCTCACCAGCCCATTTGTTTCGTCTCTCAAGGACCTACTGTCCCTTTGTGGCCTGCTGTTCAGTGTCTTGAAAAATCACTGTTTCAAATGTTTTGTCTAGTTATTTGGTGGTTTTGGGTGGGAACCTAAGTCTAGTGCCTGTTATTCCATCTTGGCTGCAAGCAGAAAGTTTGGTTTGTATTTTTCTCCCTAGAAGGGCCTTTCCGATTTTCAGTGGTGTAGAGATCCTGCAGCAAAGATAGTCCTTAGCCTGAGTGTGCTCACGGCCTGCCAGGAGAGTCTGGCTTGTCCAGAGGGTGGCCGATGTGACAGCTGGTGCTGAGAGGCAGGGGCACTCCACCAGTTCTCCTGGCTGGGCCGCCCCGAGGGAGTGTGGCCTCCGAGAACGTTTGTGTGGGCCGGAGGTCTGTGTGTTAGTCCTAGCACCACACACAGTCTCCGCGGCCTGTCCAAGGGCTGTGTGCACAGCTGAGCGTGGGAGCCGCGTCAGGGCAGAAAACCCCAGAGTGCTTGGGCTTGCCAGCAAAGGCACTCGTTCAAGATGTTGTCATGGGGAGAAAGGGGAAAACGGAAGTGGGAAGGGCCTGGTGTGAATCACGCTGGCTGGGAGGCCTGGCTCCCCCCGGACGGGGCCTCTCAGGCCTGGATGCAGGGCCCTGGGCTTTGTCTCACCCTTCCCTGTGATGGATGCTGGTTCCTAGGCACAGATGTTTGGCCCGGGCCTCTGGCCTGCCTGTGTGTTCAGGAGATGGGAAGCCGGCGTGAGGCCCAAGGCCTGGGCCCACGGCTCCTTGAACGTCTGCTCTCAGCTGCAGCAGTGGAAAATATTGGCTGGGTTCACAGCCTTGGGAAGGGTGGCTGGATGAGGCCATAAATCATCCAGCAGTCCCGGAGAGCCGCCACTGTCCTTCCTGGCTTAGGGAGAGGACCGTGGGCAGGCCCTGGGGAGCCTACTGTCTGAAAGCTGGGCCAGGGCGGCCATGGCCTCCCTTTGGCACCAGCAACCCGGAGGAAGAGGAAGGCTAGCAGGACTTCCAATGCAGTCCTCCTGTTGTATAGAAGGGGAGGCCAAGGTCACATGGTGGCCATGGCTTATCTAGGGACACACAGCCTGATTCAAGGTTGGGCCACCGCTGGCTCCCCCTCCTCCTCAGGAGAAAGGGTAAAAAGAAAGGGACGCAGAGATTGGGGGCTGGGCCCTTTTGGTGCCCTATCTCACGTGGTTTTCCCTGTACCCCCACCCCACTGGCAGGTTTCTTTCTTAATAGATGTGCCGTTGGCTGTTTGAGGCCACTTGGCCAGCAAGTGCAGTGACAGAATGGGACAATCCAGCCTGTGTGCCCTCAGTGAGAGACCCTGAGGGGCCCTTGGATGAGTGAGGGGACTCGGCCCATAGGCTGCCCCTCATGGTCTCTGAGGCTCTCCCATGACATTCCTTTCTGGGCAAAAAGATGGGTCAGTGTCTGAAGGGTGGAGTGAGACCCACTAGCTGTATAACTTTGAGTAAGGTCCTTGCCTCTCTGGGCCTGTTGCTGCCTCCGTCAGGTGAAGGGGATGTGCTAGATTCTCCGGGGGCCAATACCAACTCTGGAAGTTCTTGGAGGCTCCCTTCGTGCTGGGGTTTGGGCCCTCCTTGGGATGCCAGCTGCGGAGTGGGACCCCTCTGACGAGGGTCTGGGGCTTCCCAGAGGGCATCCCTGTGCCTTTGAGGGGATACCTGAGAGTCTGAATGTTCCAAGGAGTGGAAGAGACGAAGCTTTTCCAGGACTGGGGAGATGGAGTGAGACTCCTCCCCCGGGGCCCGGAGTGACCCCTGGAGGTTGTGTTAGGAGATTTGGGGACTTCTCCCTTTTGGCACTTGTGTGGAAAGGCTTGTCTCCAAGTTATTCTGGGGAGGTGGCAACATTTTAGTCATCACCTGAGCTCCTTGGTGACTTGTCCCTGTGAGCCCCACCAGCACTCGCCTGCCTCCCTTCTGAGCCTGGATGACCCTCGGCCTCCTGCCTGGGTCAGCTCTTGAACCACAGCAGTCAATCTTTCCTTCTGGGCAGCTCTCAGACCTCAGCCCTGTCTCTTTTTTGCTCTGTTCTCATGCCCTCAAGTTCTGTTTGCCTCCTTGCAAAAAAACAAAACAAAACAAAACTGCCATAATGTTTCCAGGTCCTTCTGGAACCCTGCCCTTCCGTTCCTCTTCATTAGACGTACTTTTCTCTAAACCCTGTCCTGGGAAGTTCTGACCCGAAATGCCCTGTTGTGCAATCCAACGGGCCCTGGGAAGTCTGTCGAGACGGGCCTTGTCCTGCTCCAGGAGAGTGGGCTAGAAGGAGGAGGGGATGGTCCAGACTGGGCCACACCTCAGCTTTACTGCAGCCGATGCTGTTGCCAGACATTTTCCCCCACCTCATTGCTGCCTTGGGTCTTGGTCCAGTTCTACTGGTTTTCAAAATAAAGGAGAATAGGGTGGCAGGAGAAAGGCAGGTGGCCAAGGAGAAAGCTTACCTTGTGTCACAGACTTCACCAGCTTCTTGCAGGCTGGTGTCTGGGACAGATGAGAAAGCTTTGGGAACTGACCCCGGGGAAGAGTATCAGCTGGGCTGGGCCGGTGGGTAGGGGAAAGAACTGGGGAGAGCCTTGGGTTTGGGGGTGGATCCTGGATTCTGGGAGTGGGGTGTCCTCAGCATGAAGCACTTTGTCCCTGGCCTTCCCTCCCCTGCCTTTCCGACTCCTCAGATGGGCTCTAGTCTGGGCAAGAGGAGGTTGCAGCCAGAACCTAGTGGAGGGGTGGAGGCAGCAGGCACCTGCTTCCCTCAAGCCCTGATCCCACTACTTCCTTTGCTGTGCCATCTCACTGAGAAACTCCGTGTGGGCCACATGCCATCCCCTCCCTGGGGTCCTGTCCCTGACTTGCAGAAGGCTGACTGGTCATGGGTGCACCAGAGCCCATATGGCTGTTGGCCCCCTTCTGAATGGTGATGTCTGCACCAAACTGGCTGGGGAGCCTTCTGTTGTATGAATCCTCTCTGGAGGATTCAGGACAGTCTGTATAACCCGCTCAGCCCCAGTGTCTGCGCCCTGGGGGCATCCATCCTGCTCTAGCCCCAACGTCGGGGGCTTGCACATGCTGGGCAGGGGTGGAAATGAAGGGAGCCCCTTGCACTTACCTGTGCACAGATCCATCATGGGGAAGTTGGTATGTGACAATGGCTTGGGTCCCCATCACTGGACAGGGGTACCAGAAAGCTGCCACTTTAACCCCAGGACCCTTTCCTAGAGCCCTGGTGCTCTGCCCTCAGGTCTGGGCAGGGATTGTCACCACTGACCAGGCCCCATGCTTCCTCTGGCTCTGGAGCTTGAGTTTACTATAATGTCTTTTTCTAAAACTTGGGGCTTTTAGGGGATAAAGTCCCTGCCTCTTTATCCTTGGGGCACAGAAGGGAGCCTTCGAAGAGTGCTGGCCTTCTGGCCATGTCTAAGGTCTTTACCATCACCTCCGTTGGTCCAGTACTGGTCACCCCTCTCACTGGCTTAACTGAGCTCTGTGTAACTCCATCACCACGGGGCATTGCAAGTGAGGGAGGCAGAGGAGCTGGCCCAGGGCCGTGCAATGGAAGACTGCACCGAGATGGGCTGGAGGGTCAGCCCTCAGCCTTCTCAGGGATGCCCTTCTCTCACCAAGGCTCTGTGGTATCTCGTACCCAGGGCAGCCTTCCTGGTGTGTGGCTTTGGGCGGGCGCTCCGTTGAAGGAGTGGTTGCATGGGGCACTCCCGTCGGCCAGGAGAGTCTCCACCTTGACCCAGACTGTGGTACCCTAGCTCATCCAGAGAGCACGGCTTCCGGGAAAGGTTTGTTGCCCTTCTCCTGAAGGAGCAAATTCAAAAATTTGGCAAAACATCAGAGTAAATCAGGCCCCAGTGCTGTTTATTTGCAGCATAGCTGATGGCAGAAACTCAGGTAGTGAGAGGTGTG
Organism: Vulpes vulpes; assembly: GCF_048418805.1. Lineage (NCBI taxonomy): Eukaryota > Metazoa > Chordata > Mammalia > Carnivora > Canidae > Vulpes > Vulpes vulpes. The sequence continues at coordinate 9,447,318 of NC_132784.1, read as the reverse complement.
CTCAGTGGCACCCCCATTACTGTGTCAGTCTGGGACCACACGTTGCTGGAGGCAGTTGTCACCGCACCTGGGACCCCGCTGAGAGTGTATAGCCCTAGCGGGTGGCAGGCATAGCCTCTAAGGAGAGTTTTGTGGGTTAGGATGCTCCCTGTGGCGGGGTCCAGCCCTGGGAGGCAGATGACCCAGAGGCTGGCCAGCCCATGGGGTACGGAGGGTGCCCAAGACTTCACCAGTGCTGCTTGTGGAGTGATCTCGGTGGCTCACTGCAGCGTGGCTCCTGTTGATGGTGGTGTTCTAGAGATGGAGAATCGGAGGTGCTGTGTCTATGAGGAGCTGCCTGCCCAGCTGGGATTTGAACCCAGGCCTGCTGGCACCAGAGGGTTTGCTCTTTGCCTCTCACCATGGTCTCCGGCTGAGTGACAGAGACAGGAGTGAGGAGTGACCACAGGAAGGGAGTGGATGAGGAATCACATGAGGGTCTCAGGAAAGCAGCAGTCCCAGCACCTTATAGTTGGCGAGGAGCACGTGCTCATCTCTGAGTGACTCAGCCGCTCTCTTCCTACCTGTCCATCCATCCTTCTCTTTTTCTCTGTCTCCATCCATTTATCCATTATCCATCCATCCATCCATCCATCCATCCAGCGAACATTGATTGAGCACCAATCAATGCTAGCAGTGTGCTGGGCTTTGGGGATACAACATCAAGTAAGCTCTGGTTCTTGCCCTCATAGAGGTCCTGTGATGGGGGAAGATGGATACACGAATGGACCCTCAGGATGTCAAAGGTCAGGGGCTGTGCTGGAGGGGGTACAGGGAGTGGGGAGGCCTCGCCGTAAGAGGGACACAGGGGTTCCCTGCGAGGGGCTTAGAGGGCCTATGGCCCAGACTCTACTCCAGACTCAGGACTTCTGCTCCCATCTTTTTTTTTTTTTTTTTTTTAAGATTTTATTTATTTATTCATGAGAAATACACAGAGAGAGGTAGAGATAGGCAGAGGGAGAAGCAGACTCCCTGTGGGGGACCTGATGTAAGACTGGATCCCAGGACCCCCGGATCATGACCTGAGCCAAAGGCAGACACTCAACTACTGAGCCACCCAGGTGCTCCAGAAGGTTAGAGTTTGATTGGATGGAAAGAGGGCAGGGCATTCCAGATGGCAGACTGCATAGGCAGAGCTTAAGAAAGTTCTGGAACTTGGCATCGAAGACCTCAGGCCCTGAGGTCTGCCCCCAATCTGTCTTTGTTAGCCACTGGCACCAACCTTTTGCTCCAGTTGGACTGGTCTCGAGTTCCAAGTATCCCCAGGCCCCCACCCTGTCATAGGACCAGTTGGCCACACCTGTGCCCCCTGCCGCCCAGGACAGACCCCTGTTTGGCCATTGTCACTATTTTGATTGACTGGGTCTCAGATCTTGTGTCTCCTTCACCTGGCAGACCAACTGGCATCCATTGGCCATCATCATCAACGAATGCTCGAGGAGTGTGCGAGGCGAGCAGGGGTACATGTTTGTTGGGTTGAGGGAACTTGAACGCCTGGGAGGACCGGCCGCGCCTGGGCTGCTGGTGAAGTCTGAGGGGAGTTAAAGGAACTATCTCTGGGTCAGGATGTAGTTTATGAGGGCCTTGGGAGGCTTGCCTTGGGCAGGGCTATGGGCAGCAGACCCGACACCCAGGGGGCTCTCAGGGGCCTGGTCACCATCAGGCCCCTGGGGAGAGCTCTCCAGGAAAGCACAGGGAGGGGCCAGCGTGGAACCCCTGCGACGGAGGGGACTGCCTTCTAATTATAGCCTTCTGGGCAGAATGACAAGGAGCCACGCTCTGTGGGCCGGGGCCGGCGTGTGCCATCTTGTCCCCCGGAGGAAGCTCTCATGGACTTTTGGGACTGCCTCTGCTGAAGGAGCAGAGCACGGGTTTGGCATGTCAGCGATGTGTCTGTGCAGTGGGGCCGTGAAGAACAAGTTGGGGCCAAAATCCAAAATCATTTTAAAAGGTTTGGGGGCAGGTTCTACTGGAGAAGTGGGTTTTGTCAACAAGAGGGCCTTTTAAGTTTTTCCAGGCCGGCTGCCTGGCCAGGGCATTGCAAGCCACTGTCCCCTTGTCCCAGGAGATAATCTCATGGTGCCGCGAGGACATCCTGCTCTACCAGCTTTCTTACCGGATCCCAAGAAAAGCTACATCAGTGATGTGGACCCTCGTTGTTTCCTGGACCTTTTGTGCTGGCCAGAAGTTACCTGGGTGTGCCCACCCATTGTGAGGGTGTCAGGGAGCACTGTCTCTGCCCCAAGTCACAGTCAGGGGTGCAGATGAGGTGGCAGGGCTGACGTGTGTCCTGTGGCGCCGGGCTTTGGTGTCAGCCAGGCAGGGCAGAGTCTTTGGTCGAGGGCTGCAGTGAAGGCCACGCATGGTCCCTGGAGCCACCCGAGGACGTGCCGGGGAGGGGGTGTTCCAGGCATCGGCGACTGGCCAGAGGAAAGCCAGGATAGGATGCACCTCCCGAGTTGTCAAGAGCAGGGTTCTTACCTCCAGAGCACGCTTCTTGACAAGGCTGTTGGATGTGGCCCCTGCAATTGGCTAATAGCACCAGATACACTACAGGTATTTATGGGAATGTTTATTATTATTTTTTTTAAAGAACTGATGCTTCTAAGTTAACTGCTTCATGATGTCACCCTCACTCACTTGTACCCCCCACCCCGAGTGGGAGCGAGGGGCTGGATCACAGCTGGGCATCGGGCTGCAGGCCGTTGTCATCGAGGGGAGCCCAGCTCAGCATACTTGTACCCGCCCGCTGTGGTCAGAGGGAGAAAGGCGGGGAAGTTCCCCAGAGTTTGCTTCCTGTGACTCCCCTTTACAAGCTGCTGCAGGCAGAGAGGGCCAATGCTCAGGTGAGCATGGGAGAAGCCACTCTGTCGACTTCTGGGTTCTTCAAAGTGCGTAATGTTATTTTGAAGGTCCTGGTAAATCCCACACTAAAGAAACTCGCTTAATGCGGACCCAGCATGGCTCAAACTCACAGAGTGTTGGAGCCATTGTTTCCCTAAGAGTGCTTAGCTGTTTCTCCAAGAAAAGGCTTCAGACTTAGCTCTGGTTCGTCTGTTTTTGTGTCTCTTGAGGAAATCAGGAGCTGTAACAGTTTTTCATCTGTTCATGCAGCAGATGGCCGGTGGTAGTAGCTGCTTCCACCATGTGGTGTGCAGTGAGCAGTGCCTTACTTCCAGGTACTTGGTTCCTGCCTGCTGCAAGGCCCGAGTCTTTCCTCAAACCCACTTCCTGCCCTTGGGACTGAGGGCTCCTGTCTGCCAGTCCCACTGTCCCTCCAGACATTGCACAGCCTGGAACCACTGGGCCTCTCCCGGGTGCCCTCAGGCCCCAGTTCCCATTCATACCCCAAGCCCAGTCCTGGATGCCACTGGAGAATGTGGAAGGTGACCTCAGGGTGACCTGTCCTTTTTTTTTCTTGGCCCATTGCTGACTTTGGTGGTGGCCCCTTCATGCAAGGCATTGACCTGTCATTCCTCATGACCTTTAGCCTTTGAGTGAGGCTGAGATGTTTTGGATGTGTAGGGGGTGTATACATTGTGCCTTTAGAAAGCTTCAAATTGGGGTGCTCAGTTGGTTAAGCAGCCAACTCTGGATTTTCAGCTTGGGTCACCATCTCAGGGTGGTGAGATTGAGCCCTATGTAGGCGGGAAATCTGCTTGAGGAGTCTCCCTCTCCCTCTGCCCCCGCCCCCATGCTCTTTCTCTCTCTTTCAAATAAATAAATCTTAAAAAAAAAAAAAGCAAGCAAGCAAGTTTCAGAATTTGCAGGTTTCATGTGCTGTAGTAGGGCTTGGCAATTTAGTAGCATGGGGTCCTCTTGGCAATAAAAATGTGGCAATAAAAATGGTCCTCTAGTGTGTCAATAACACTGCACACTTCTGCGTGCACACAGTAGCCCTGGTCCCTGCCGTGCCTCTGTGTGGGCTCCGTGCTGGGCAGGTTAATAGAGCCTGGGGGCTTCTTGAGGCAGGACAGTAACATCACACCTTCTGCATCTGGTGGCAGGCTATGGTCCTGGGAGTTGGGGCTGGGAATGGAGGGTTAGTTGGGGCATCAGGAAGCAGAGGAGAGAGGACAGGGAAGGACTAGAGCCCCTGCCTCCGGGCTCAGTTCAGGACTCCTCCATCTCAGACGTCACCTCCTCCAGTAAGTCTTCCCTGCTATCCCTCTCCAAGCTCAGCTAGGTGCCCCAGGCTCCTATGCACCCCGTGCTGCTGTCCACGGCTGCATCTTCATTTTCTGCATTCCCCACCATCTTATTGCTTTTCTGCCTGTCTCCGTGTGCTGTGAGCATCCGGAGAGCCAGGTTAGGGTGGCACATCCTCTGTGTCCTGAGCATTGGTGCCATGCACACAGTAGGTGCTTGGTAAATGTGAATGAACAAATGAGTGGTTAAGGGAGTGTTGGCCGCAGGAGCCAAGTGTGGCAGCAGGGCCAAGGCAGTTATGGGAAGCAGAGGAGGGAGAGAAGCACACGTGGGATGGAGGGAACAGACAGGCCTCGAGGGAGAGGGCCTGTGATGGCCTTGGGGCCTGGTGCAGGATGCAGGGCTGGCTGGGCAATGGGCGGGGAAGACCCCTCAGGGCAGGGCAGGGTGGGCCAGAGCCTTTCCCCATGTCTCTGCTGCCTATGAAAACTTCAGGGGGAAAAATCAGAGAGGAAGACAGACTATGAGAGACCCCTAACTCTGGGAAACAAACTGAGGGTTTCGGGAGGGGAGGAACGCGGGGGATGGGGTCACTGGGGGATGGGCATGGAGGGACCATGATGGGATGAACACTGGGTGTCATACTGTATGTTGGCAAATTGAATTTAAATAAGTAAAAAGAAAAGAAAAAAAGAATCTCAGAGCTGGCTTCCCTGCACTAGGGACCCGGTTGGGCTTGTCTGGGGAAAGGCTCTGGGGACACAGGAGCTTCTGCAGGACGGTGTGAGTCCTGCTGGTCCAGCAGAGCTCTGGCTCCCTGTAGAGATGCAACCAAGTCATTAGGTGTCCTTGAGACCCGTGTCCCCTCTGTCTCTGAAGTTGACTGCCTGGCTTCCTTGTGGCGTGTGCTAGTCCCTGGGGGCCCGAGGAGCCACGGGACCCAGATAGGACATGTTGATGGAGAGGGAGAGAATTTGGGATTTAAAACGCGATAGGAGAAAAAAAATACTCCTGGAATCCAGACAGCATTTGTCACAGTGATAATGCCTGTTTTCCAAACAAAAGTCCCTCTGTGGACAGGGTCTCGGGGATGTCTGGGTCTCTGGCCAGCTCCTCTCTCGCGTGGCGGGTCGGTGTTTGCTCACATCACGGCGCAGAGGGTCAGAGGTTCGAGCCGGGGAGGCTGGGGCCGGGCTGAGTTGTGCCTGCTGTTCCTCGGATGTCTGGAGCCGATTGACCCTCCCTGACCCTGCAGCCTTCAGCCCAGCTGTGGCGCCTCACTCAGGACACGGCAGTGGCTCCAGGAAACGTAGCAGGCGGACGTCACTTCCCGCCACTTCCCGCCACCCGCCTCCCCAGGCCTGCCCTTGTGAGGCCAACAGATGGGGGGTGCAGAGGCCCTCTCGCCCCTCGGCCTCAGCGTCAGACTCCTCACCTGGGGGGAGTGGTTCCTGGACTGTCTCCCAGTCCATCTAGAAAGGATTTAGGGAGGAGCCCTGGGGTGGGAGGGCAGGGAAGCTGCCCTCAGCAAAGAAGAAAAGCCGATGGCCCAGAGGGACCACACCTCAATAGTGGGAGAGAAAGTCCCAAACCCTGGCGTGTGAGGTTCTGTGTTCATCCCAGGTAGGAGAAAGCCAGGGAGGCGATGAAGAAAGGGAGGAGCGTCTTTATTCTCACTCTGGCCCGGTGAGATCAAAGGCTCCTTAAGACTTTTGTTCCTCAATGTCCTAACCTGTAAAATGGGGATGTCACAGTGCCCACCTGCGGAGTGATTTTTATGAGTCGCTTAGATAACAGGGCACAACAGAGTGGACATCTGAAGAACCCAGGGGCCACCATCATTATATGATCATATGGATAGATTCTAAAAAAGTTCTACTGCAATTTCTGGGGCTGGTGCTAGTTAAGGCTTTACTCGGGAACTCGCCATGTGGGGCCGGTTTCCAAGTGTGCAGTGTGGGAGTCCTGACTGAAGGCAGGTTTTGTGTTCACGCAGCCATGAGAGGGCAGGAGATGGAGGGAGCCTGGGGGTGGGAAGAGCGTGGCCCTCAGGGTCAGAATGAGGCCTCCTTCCTGGGGACTCAGGCAGCTGGCGCTTGCCTCTCCCCACCTGTCCAGTGGGTGTAACCTCTGTGGGAGGTTTTGCAAGAATGAGATGAGCAGAAGTGGCTGAAGGCCTGGTAGGCATCCGGGAAGCTCTGACTAAGGACTGAGCATTTTCTCCTTTCCCCTGCGGGGGATGCTGGGCTTGCCACCTCCAGGCAGCAGCCCTGGGCTCTGTGGGAGCTGCTTCCTTGGCTGCGGAGTAGGCCTGCCAGCTTGGGGGTGGACTTCCTCCCTCTGAGGGGCTGAGCCTGGGCCCCTGAGGAGGTGGCTGAGGTGCGTGGGTCAGACCTTACCCGAGTTTTCTTTTTTTAAAGATTTTATTTAATAAAAAATTTTTATTTATTTTATTTATTCACGAGAGACAGAGAGAGAGAGAGAGAGAGGCAGAGACACGAGCAGAGGGAGAAGCAGGCTCCCTGTGGGGAGCCCGGTGTGCGACTTCCTCCCAGGACCCCAGGATCACGCCCTGAACCGAAGGCAGATGCTCAAGCACTGAGCCACCCAGGTGCCCCAGAGCTTACCTGAGTTGGAGCAGAATGTATGGCCAGGTCCTGGGGTACGCTGAGCAGGGCCTGGGGCCCAGAGAGGGGCCGTGTCACCCTGCACCCCGCTGCCGTCTGCTGCCGGGGCCCTGCACGTTCGGTGGGGATGTTTTTTAATCCTTGGCCTCTTGGAGCCAGCGCACCCTCCCCCTCTGCTGCTGGTTGAGGGGGTCAAACAATTATGGGTCTCCTCATTTCCAAACCAACTGGGAAATTAAGTCGTATCTTCATCAGAGCGCTATTAGTAATTTTCAAGAAAGAAGTAATTGAAAAGAAACTTTTTAATACCCTCACCAAATTGGCATGGGGGTGCAGGAGCCCCGAGGGCTTCTCCCCCTCTTCCCCTGTGGCCCCCTGGCCCCCTCCCCGTGTTGGCCTTCTCTCTGGCACCCCCAGCCGGCCCCCGCCCCTGCCTGGATCACCCCACCTCTGCTCGGGCTGCACCACTTGGCCTCAGCCCTGGCTCCTGCCCAGCCAGCTGTGTGACCCTCCAGTGCCCCTCTCCTGGGCGCCTCTGGTTCTTCATCTGTAGGAGGAGCTTGTCACGTGGGCCTTGGGAGGCATGAGGGGAGGCGATACCTACGAAGTGCTGGGCCTAGGTTGGACACGTCAGGGGGCTCAATGCTTGGTGGCTGTGATTCTTCCAGTGACGCCGGCACCACTGCCCAGAGGCCTCCGCCGGGCATGTGCCGAGCCCGGTGGGCTGCAGCTTCCCTCTGCCCGCAGTAGGGCAGGCCTGGCTCTGGGAGGAGGAGGCAGGGGCTCTCTGGAAAGGTGGTCAGAACATTTGACCCGTGGGCAATATACCTGGGGAGCTAAACCGGTGTCTCCATTCTTCCCGCTATGCAGTCAGTCAGGAGATTGGAGGGCTTCTCCTAGGCTGGCGGGCCTTATTCCTGTGGCTTCTCAGGGATCAGGAGATGTAACCGAGTTCCCCACTGGGAAATGATCCAACAGCATGACACTCGGTGATAGGGAGCAGCTCTTCCTTCCCCCAGAGGCCACTGCCTGCCCCCAGGATCTGCTCTGACTTTGGAGACCCCGCCTTGGCACTCAGCCTGGTGTCTGGCTTGGGCACCCGCCGGCAGGATCGAGTCACTGAACTGGGGCATCCAGATGGAGGAATGAGGGAAAATCAGGAGACACTCTTGGGCCTTTGCACATTCACTTGGCACTGCAGACTTCCTAGGTAACATGGGTAAAAGCAAGTATGTCCCTCGCATGTCGGTGAGCCCAAGGCCAGTGCTGGACAACCAGTGCTGCCTGAGTCCAGTGGGTTCTTTCTGTTGTAGAATGGAAGATTCTAGGGTTCCCTGGCTGCCTGCAGCCTGCGGGGACCCCCAGAACCTCAGGGCCATGTGTATTTAGCCCCTTCTCTGGGAAGTCATCTCCGCACGAAGCTCCCTCCAGATGTTAGAGACCCAACCCAGCCCTCCAGCTACTGGGGGTCCTTTGTGCCAGTCTCGGGTGACTCAGGCTTAACACCAGGATCTGCTGCTGAGACAAATGTACTGTGTGGACTGTGAGCTCTGGAGCTTACCTTCTAGAAAACAATTTCCCTGGATTACAGAAGGCAAGCTCAGGGACGTGTCTACCTGGGTCAAGCATGTGCACGATGTGCTGCTGAGTAAGAGACACTGTGTGTGTGTTTGGTGTGCTTGTTGTATGTGCCTGTGTGTATTTGTGAGTGTAAGGGTGTGTCCGTTATGTGTGTCTCTACGTGCCTGCATTTGTGTGTGAGTGCATTTCCGACTGTGCGTGCATCCTGAGGGTGTGGCTCTGCCTGTTTGGGAGTGCATGTTTGATCGTGCATGGTTTTGGAGTATATGAGAGTGTGTGGAGGTTTGCACATACACACTGTGCAAATGCACAGCCTTTAGAAGTGCACCTGCCCGGACAGGTGCTGGCTGACAAGTGGGTGTCTGTACCTCCTGCCCCTTCACTTTGGCTCTGCAGAGGGAGGGTGCTGCCTGGAGCACACTGATTCCAAACCAGCATGCTCCGGGAGCCTGGTGGTGGTGGGTCTTGGAAACCTAGGAGGGCGAGGTGCTCAGGACTTGGCTGGAAGCCTTGAGAGCTTGGCCTTTGATATTTGATCCTCCTTGGCGCCTGACTGACAGAAGGAGCATTGCTGGGGTCTGTGAATCACTGGGGCCCCATAACCCTGAGATGGAGGACGAAAACATTTCACAAAGCCTTTCCAACTCAAGCGGGCTCCACTCCCCAGGCTGCAGCCCCTGGTGGTTGGACGCCAAGGCACGATTCATTGTGGATTCTGGTTGGAGCCAAAATCACATAAAATAGTTTGGCACCCCCTGGAGGTGTGCAACTTGTGGCCTCATATGAGGCACTCTACCCTCAGCTTCCATGTTTCCACTGTTTCCGCTCACATCTTCTGCTCACCGGTGGGGTACTAGTTGGCCTAGCTACTGCTTCCAACCTCTGCCTCTCCAGGCCTTTGGCTGGCCAGCTCCTCCTGCTGGAATGCTTCCCTGCCCATCACCACCCCGCCATCACCCCACTACTGGCCACCTTGGGGGCCCCCTGGCCACAGCTCCAGGCTTGGTGCTGGTTGTCCTGTCTGTCTTCCCAGCTGCGTCACCATGCACTGATGGTGGGGAGTAGCCCTCCGTGCCCGGTGCAGACATAAAAGCACTCAGGAGTGACTGGGTGACACTGGGGAAAGTGGTCTGCACTGAGGATGTCAGTGCTAGACGGTGGTCACATGACACCTGCTCTCTGGTGGGCAGGTGATTTGAGACAGGAATGATATGAGGTGGCACCTGGAGGCAAATTCTGGTCTGCCCCTCCCCTGCTCTGTGGTCTTGGGCAAGGTAGTGAGCCCCTGGGGTCCTCAGTTTCTCGTCTCAAAAACGGGGCAGGGAGCCCTCAGAAGGTTGTGTGGATCAGGAGGGGCCACCCATGGGACACACTGAGCAGTGTACTGGGCCCCTGGCAGGTGTTTCCTAATATTACTGCTCGTAGTCGTGGTGCCAAGAACTGGGGCTCCACCATGAGCGCTGGCCAACTCCACTTGCCTGGTGGGCCGCCCGGACTAGCTGGGAAAAGGCCTCCTCGGTGAGCCACCACACGTGTCCACACCCCTTAGACTCCCACCTGCTGGGTCTGAGTTAATCTTTGGAGTCCAGGCACTGGTTATGACATCCATCCTGTCCTGCTTGCCCAGGCCCAGAGCGCACCAGGAACCCCCATTTTGTCTGGCCACACGTGGCTCCCTGGCTGAGAATCAGTCTTCTGAAAGCCATGGCTGAGTGAACACAAAAGAGCAGCCGTCTGATCCTGATTGGGGTGCCACTGCTGGGCCCTGCGTGAGCCCTGGCTCCGTAAAGTCTTAGGCCTGTCCCTGTGTGCCCTGATGGAGAAGTTGGGCTGGTCCAGAGGATGGTGGCCCGCCGCCTTGGGTAAACTCAGGCAGGGTGTCTGGTCCTGCATGGTCCTTTCGCGCGTCCCTTGGCCGATCAGTCAGTATTTAGTGGGTGCCTCCTGTGTTTGGCATCTGCTGGACTCAGGAGACAGAGCCGGGCCGCGGGATAGTGCTGCATTTGGGGCAGACTCTTGCTTTGCCCCTTACCAGCTCGTGACCTCCAGGCAAACGGCCCCATATTTCTGATGTTGGGCTTCTACCTTTGTAAAATGACCAGGTGAAGCTGGGTGGTTTCCAAGGGCCCTTTCTCTTTTTCAAAGGCGTTTGCAGTATCCTCGAGAAGGTAAGACGTGTTGTCAGCAGCTGGAAGAGCAGCTTGAGCGAGTGTGGCTCAGACCACCCCCTCCGGCTAGGAAGCTGGGAGTCTTTGGGCAGCTGCCCGGGGCTGTCCTGGAGGTCTTCTGCTCATCCTAAGTAAGCTGCCTGATGCAGACCTTCTGTGCCTTCAGCTGCTCAGCCAAGTGCTGAGTCTTCTTCCTTGCAGAGGGGCTACAGGGTTTGGTGGGCTAGGCCTCCTGAAAGTTAGAAGGAGGGAGGGAACTGGCATAGGAGTGGGCCACGTGGCTCTGTTCTCCTCTGTCCCTGTCACCTCCCCAAGGAGAGCCTCCACCTCATAATTTATGCTTCCAAGTGCTTGGATTTGTACACCTGTCTCCTGCCTGGCCTTCCTGCTGCCCAGCCACCCTTGTTTCCAGAGTGATCCATGTCAAATGTGGTCATCCCACTCCCCCACTCCCTTGCTTAGACGCTGTGTTGCCCCCCCACACAGATGGAGGGTGAACTCTTCCATCCCAGGACAGTGATGGGAAGAGGCTGTCTGATGTCTTGTATGAGAAGGATCCCAAGTGCTACTGGAAAAAGTGCTACGATTGATTGGCAGTGTCTGTCATACGTCAGGATGGGGGTTAATGATGTTGGTCTTATCCAAACCTGAGTATAATATTCAATTTTTTATTGAGAGCAAGCTAGTGAGTGTTGGAGGGCAGGCAGGGGAGGCCAAGGAAGAGAGAAAGAAAGAATCCCGAGAAGGCTCCACGTTCGGCACGGAGCTGATCCCAGGACTTGATCCCACGACGCTGAGATCATGACCTGAGCTGAAATCGAGAGTCAGACGCCTAGCTGACTGAGCCACCCAGGTGCCCCAATGTCCACATTTTTTCATAACAACCAAGGTCTCCTTCTTCTGGGGGCTCCCCCTGCCTTCCCCATATCTTCCCCAGCTTCCAGAGACTCAGGTCCTATCCTGCAATTAATTACTGATCTCCCTGATTTTTGCTTCCACTAAATAAAGCCTTCGGAGGGTACAGATCACATTTATTTTGTTATCCCCAGGGGCTGGTGTGGCACCTTGCACCTAGGGTGCACTCAGTAAATGGCAGAATGAATGTTTTATTGGAAACAGTTCATTCTGGGTCCCCAAGAACACCCAGCGTGGCCAGTTCCAGGCTGAGCTGCAGGAAGGAGCCGTCCTGAGTCCCCCAAGGCCCAGCCACAGATTCAGAGGCTCCCAGCTCTGGGTGCCTGGTACCTGGTACGTGGAAGGGAGGGGAGGGTAATGTCTTATGCTGTGGACAAATGGTGTAGAGCATTTAAAAAAAATTATAAGCAAACAGGGGCACCTGGGTGCCTTAGTCAGGTAAGCGTCCAACTCTTGGTTTCGGCTCAGGTCATGATCTCAGAATTGTGAGATCGAGCCCCGCATCGGGCTCTGTGCTCAGAGAGGAGTCTGCTTGAAGATTCCTTCCCTGTACCAGCTCCCTTCATGTGCTCGTGCTCCCTCCCCAAATAATAAATAAGTCTTAAAAATTATAAAGAAACAAAAACTATATATTATAAATAAAATAATTGTAAACAAATGCTCAAAGTGGTAACATGGAAAGTTCAGGAGAGTGTTCCTCAGAGGTGCCATTATTCAGTAAGTCGTGGTGACAGGTGCATTTCCTTCCAGAACTCCCTCCTCCAATGTGCCACCCCAGTTAAAGACTTCTCCTTGCCTTTGCCAGTTTGTATCCTGGGTTGTAGCACTTGGTATTTTAACATGAGCCCTTCCCTTGGTATTAAATCAGTCTGTAAATATTATTTTCAATGACTAATGTTCCACCGTTTGCACATGCTATGATTACTTAACCAGCGCTTCTTTGGGGCCATTTGGAGTTGTTTTCACTATTTTGGTGTTCTGCATTTTCCAGTGACAAACAACTTTGTAGGTAACAGCTGTTGAGGTCCCTCTGCAGGGTAGATTACTCGAAGTGGAACAAGTGGGTCAGAGTGGAAATGTTGTTTTGGCCTGAATAAAGGTATCGCTTTCTTTTTAAATATTTTATTTTATTAAAGAGAGAGCATGGGACACGAGAGGGTGGGGAGGGTTTGGAGGGGCAGAGAGGAAAAGGAGAGGGAGAGGGAGAATCTTAAGCAGGCTCCATGCCCAGTGTAGGACTTGATCTGCAACTCTGAGATCATGACCTGAAGCCGAAATCAAGAATCAGATGCTTAACCGACTGAACCACCCAGGGGCCCTTAAAGATTTTTTTAGGGGCATCTGGGTGGCTCAGTCAGTTGGGCGTCTGCCTTCGACTTGGGTCATGATCCTGGGATCATGGGATCAGGCCCCGCGTTGGACATCCTGCTCAGCAGAGTCTGCTTCTCCCTCCGTGCTCTTGTGCTCTCTCTCTCTCTGCTTCTCTCTCTCTCTCTCCTTCTCAAATAAATAAATATTTTAAAAAAAGATGTTATTTTTAAGTAATCTCTACATCCAATGTGGGGCTCAAACTTACAACCCTGAAATCAAGAGTTGTACACTCTACCAACTAAGCCAGCCAGGCACCCGTTGAATACAATTTTTTAGGGTAGTTTTGAGGAAAAGGTGAGAGGTGATCTTAGTCACCTCTGTAGTCAGTTACAGGGTAAGAATATTGGTGTGCCTGGAGCTTTTTTTTTTTTTTTTGAGAGACAGAGAGAGGCAGCATCAGTACGGGGAGAGGGAGAGAGAGAATCTTAGACAGGTTCCACGCCTAGTGCAGAACCTGATGTGGGGCTTGATCTCACGACCCTGAGATCATGACCTGAGCTGATATCAAGAGTCAAATGCTAAACCGACTGAGCCACCCAAGTGCCCCGAGACTGCTTCTTTGAAAAAGAAAAGCAAGGCCAGTGGCTTGGGTAGGGAAGAGTCCAGTGTGTTATGTGTGGCATCCCATCACCCGTCGTGGCAGCTCGGGCATTTGGGGCAGGGTGCTGCTTGTCGGGTAGGAAAGTTGGCATGTCCCCTCCAGGCTGCTCAGCCTGACACACTGGCACATTTCTGTCTCCTGCTTCTGGGTGCTGGCCAGTCCCCCACTGCTGTCTGCCGCCACACTCACCTCTAGAAGGTTGCCCTCTGTGCCAGGCGGCGTGTTGGTTGGCACGAAAGAGAGGTGATGAACACCGCTCATCTGTCGTGCGTCCCCTGGGGGCCTCCCATGCGCAGCACCTGCCTTCACATAGCACCCTGGGGTGGGGGGCAGTGGCCACATCAGCAGAACCGCACGTGTCAAGCCGTAACCACTGGGATGCAGGTGGGGCTTCGGGGCTCAAAGAGGGGCTTCCGCCTCCGTGAAACAAGAGATGAGTTGGAACACCATTGGGGGCTTGCTGGGGCTGCCTCGCCTTCCTTCCTTCCTTCCTGGCCTCCTCCCTCTCTGCCCACCTCCCACCTCCCACCTTCTAGAAGCATCCTAATTTTCAGGTGCCGCCGCAGCCTTCCTGATAACAATCTGGTGATTTCGAAGAGCGTCATACGTTCTGTTGACGTTGGGTGGGGACTGAGGGCTCCCCTGCTGTCTGCCCAGCCCCTCCCCACCGAGCTGGCCTGTAGGTCCCTCAAGACGTATCGGAAAGCCACGAACGAAACATCATTGGTGGGGTAACTGGCAGCCAGTGGGTGCCTTGGAGATAAAGACCGTGACTTTATTATTTTTTAATAACTGCTTTATTGGCATATACTTCACATTCCATAAAATTCATCCTCACAGAATTATACAGCCATCCCCGCAATCTAATTTTAGAACATCTTCTTGCCCTCAGAATGAAATCCCATGCCCAGTTACCAGTCATTCTCCGCCCCCCTGGTTGCCACAGATCTACTTTCTAAAGTGACAGCTTTTGTAATGTTTCATATTTATATAGATATTCCTGGATGAATGGTCAAATATTGATAAGCCTTAGGTTAGGCCCACGCTGTGTTTTAAAAACTCAGGATGGAGGCAGTTAAACACACCATCCTTCACTCTACTGGGCGTCTGGGACACTGGGCCTCCTCCTCGCGTGGCTCCCCTAGCCGGAGGGAGCGGTGGCTGCCTGCTCGAGGTCCAGCTTCGGGGACGCATGAGCCGCTCACCATCTCCAGGCGTTGACCCTGCTGCGATCGAAGTCGTGGCAATTAAATTTTAATTGAGATGCACGCTGCTTAAGCAGACACAAGACAGCTACAGCTCTTGCTAATTAATTTTCTTCCGAAATGACAACATTTAATAATTATGTTCCGTGACGCTCGCGTTATTTATATACTTTCCCCTCTCCTGGAACCGTTCAGTGGTTTCCACCCAGAGGTGGTTGGTGGCGTTCTCCTGCGTGCCCACTGTGATGGCTTCAGGTGTGAGCAGACGGTTGTGCTCCACAGGCTGGCAGGAATGCAGGAGCCCACTGCTGTCTGCCTGGGGGAGTGGAGGCACCGGGCTCCCCTGTACCCTCACCTGCCTCCTCCGGTTAACTGACACATCTCATCCTCAGAGGCAGCAGAGCAAAGGGGTTGAGAGCTCAGGATCTGGACTATCCCATAGATTTGGGTTTTAAGTGTGAACTGGAGCAAGTTGCCTCCGCCTCCTTATCTGTAAAAGGGAATAGTAGCACCTCCCTCTGGGGAGCCCGCGAGGCAGGATAGCACAGCTCAGGCATGCGGTTGGGCCCGCGTGGGTCCAGTGAGCACAGGCTGTGGCTGTCCTGTCAGCGAGACAGGGTTCCAGCAGGCCCTCTGAGAGGGGCTGGGGCCCAACTGGGTGCCCGTATTCCTTCACTAGCAGTTCTTGAACCCAGACCACCCCCATAAGATGCCTGGGAAGGTGAGGGGTGGCATGGCAGGGGGCAGAAGCAGTGGCATTGAGCACCAGCTGGGCACTAGTCTTGACATCTGTTGACACATTTAATGTTCTCCGTGCAGGTTATGTTCTGCTCAATTTCCAGATGAGGGATACAGACTCTGAAACGTTGGGTTACATAGCTTGTAAGGTGTACCATTAGCTTCGTTTCTTATTGTTGTTGTTGTTTTAATAGATTTTATTTATTTATTCATGAGAGACACAGAGAGAGAGATGCAGAGACACAGGCAGAGGGAGAAGCAGGCTCCCCGCGGGGAGCCCGATGTGGGACTTGATTCCAGAACCCTGGGATCATGACCTGAGCCAAAGGCAGACACTCAACCACTGAGCTACGCAGGTGCCCCATACCATTGGCTTTGGAATCAAGTTCTGTCCGACTCTTAGCCTGACTCCTTCCACTCTTACCTTTTATTTATTTATTTTTTTAATTTTTATTTATTTATGATAGTCACAGATAGAGAGAGAGGCAGAGACACAGGCAGAGGGAGAAGCAGGCTCCATGCACCGGGAGCCCGATGTGGGATTCGATCCCGGGTCTCCAGGATCGCGCCCTGGGCCAAAGGCAGGCGCCAAACCGCTGCGCCACCCAGGGATCCCCCACTCTTACCTTTTAAGGAGAGGGCCTGCTGGGGGCCAGAGGAGCTTGTAGCCTCAGGCTCTGGTGGGGGCGCTGGGCAGGGTCAGGGCCCCTTGCTGCTGACAAGGTCAGACAGGTGCATAGGAGTGGGAGTCATGGTTTCTAGAACCCGAGACTATGGCCCAGGTCAATTTCTGTGACAGTAGGTCATGGAGATGCTGGTGAAAGGCAGGCCCGGCTCCTAGGAGACAACCCACGTGCCATGTACAGGTATTGTGCCCCACTCATGGGATCCCCCATCTGCCTCCCAGGCACTTGCTGTGCTGTGGGGTCTTGCCCCTTTCTGGGTGGGAGAGGCCCTCCCTCAAGTGCCTGTGACTGTGTCCTGGGGGTTCCCATGACAAGTTGGATAGTGAAGAGGTCTGAGGGTCTTGGGATTACACGTTCAGACACTGCTCTAGACCCCAACCCACCTTTCATTTCCTTGTCTCCTCAACTATCCCGAGCCCTGGATGTGCTATGAAGGGAGGGCTGGGGCTAGGAGTAGGGAGGGAGTTTCTGGTCTAGCCCTGCCGTGCAGCATTGGGAAAATGTGTTCTCCTGTCTGGGCTTCAGGTCTTCATCTATAAGATGAGGGGTTTGGTGAGAGGCTCCACAGCTTCCCTTCAGTTGGAAAATACTAGGCAGTGAGCTGGGAGTGTGATGTTGAAGACAGAGAGAGTCACAAGTCCTGATGGAGTTGTGAGCTGAGGTGAGTTCTAGAATGGGAGAGACACTCGTGCATTTGCTCCTTCAGAAAACCTGAAGGAGGCCACCTCTGTGAGCCTGCCAGCCGAGCGGTCTTTGCTGAGTTCAGAAGTGACCAAGACACAGTCCCAGCCCCAGGAAGCGGCGGGGACTTAGGAAGGTTGGCCCCCAGTCAGGTTCCCAGATGTGCCGCTGCCTGTTCACTTCCCAGGGAAGACTGACGGGACTGGGGACAGCCCTGGCCTGCCCGCTTGCCCCAGCGTGTTTGGTGGCTGGGACAGGCCGGTGTTTTTCCTTTCAGTTCCCAGCAGCCTTCTGGCCCTCCTTAGGCCCTGGGCCTGCTCCCTCGGCCTAGACACGCCTGCATGGGGAGGAGGAAGGGAGTCTGATTGGTGTTGTGAGCACCCAGTGCATCTTGGGTGGAAGCTGGTCCTGTGAATGGAGGGTGGAATGCACATGGCCTGGCTAAGACCCTGGATTAAGCCCTGGTCTCTGGTCCCCTGAGTCCAACCAGGAAGCTGTGAGGTCTGAAGGAAATGGTGGGGTGTGGGGGCTCCAGAGGTTTGGGTCTGAGCAGGGAGTGGAGGCATCTTGGCAGGTGTTCTCCCCAAAGGCACCAGAAGAGATAGTGGGGGCTGTGGGAAGGGTCTGGCCAGTTGGGGCTTTGGGGGCCAGCCTTTGTGTGTGTGTGTGTGGGGGGGGGGCCTGGCAGCAAAAGCCCTAAGCAAAGGGGTTCTCCTCTGTCCCTGACTCAGTGCCTCTCCTGGCAGGACAGCCGATCCTGTTGCAGCCAGGGAGCATCCCTTTCCAGAAGGACCTTGCCCTGCCACCTCCCCCACAGTGAGCAGAAGAAGCACTGTTGGCAGGGAAGGCCCAGGGTGTCCGACTCTGGGGGCAGACCATCAGTGGTGTGTGGGGTGTGTGTGTGTGTGTGTGTGTGTGTGTGTGAACGAGCATGCCACTTTATGAACATTGTGGGGGTCTGAACACGACCGCTGGGAGTGTGTATAAGTGATAGTGAACACATGTATATGCGTATGTGTGAGTGGAGCAGAAGTTTATGTGAGTGTAAGAGTGTGAGTCTGCATGTGAGTAGGTGTGTGTGTGTGTGTGTGTGTGTGTGTGAGCACTGGAATGAGACAGGGAAGGGGAGGCGGTGGCAGGTCCCCGTGCCCCATTACTCTCTGCCCAAGCCCCTGTCATGGGTGTGGGGCTGCTGGCGCATTTCCCAGAGTGTGACGTTGAGAGGGGGTGCAGGCTAGGAGCAGCCGGGGGTCTGGTGTGCGGTGCCCCTCGTGGATCAGCAGACCTGTATGCACCCTGCACCCCTGGGGCGGTAAGAAATGTGGGGGAGTATAACAGTGGCTGGAGATACTACTTGGGGTTCTGGGCAGGCATTTCCTCCAGGTGGATGGCCTGTTTGGGGGAGCAGTGGTGAGTGTATCTGGGTTGTAGACTGGGGCATCTGAACCCAGCGTAGACAAGGTGGAGAGGTTGGAGACTCCCCGGGGTGCAGAAGCTGCTGGGGTCTCGGGGGGCAGGCAGCTCTCACCGGGTGGGGGCATGGCTTGGCCAAGTGCGAGCCAGTGGCACTGACCATCAGGTTGGCTGTGCGCAGTGGCCGGCGTGGCTCTGCTGGTTCAGGACCTGGCGGGTTGGGAGGAGGGAAGCTCTGTAAGTGCCCAGTGCAAACAGAGCCGCGTGGCCGCCTAATTGATGGGTTCTCCTCCTGCAACCTCGAGGCCTCCCAGGCCAGACTTCGCTCTCTGAGTGGAAGATCCCCGTGATGGTCACCAAAGCCCAGTGCCGGTGACAGGCACCCTGGCCTCCTCCTTGGGTCATTTCTTTGGCAGCGCTGGGCTCCCTGGCCCGCCCTGCGGTCTCTCAGGACCCACGGTCACCTCCGTGCTCTGTCCCACTCTCCTGTGACTCAAGTCTCCGCCCCTTGTCGGTCCTGATGCAATATGTGTAGTTCATGCCACGCCCGCGCAGCCAGAGAAAATAATTAGGGGAGCAAAGCGGGCTGCCTGCCAGGTTCCCAGGGCAGGTGACGTAGGGGCTGGGCTGGGCCCTGGTCTCGGGAGGGCGGTGACAGGCCCGTGAATGGCATTGGCTGGGAGCCCTTGCCCAGGTTCTGGGACATCTGAGGTGAGGCAGATGGGAGACTCTGATGCTGTGCATGGGTGATGGGATGAGACTGGTGGGTGAAGTTGCCCCAGGACCCGTCTGCCTGTGCTCAGTGGCTGTGCAGTAACTCTGGGTGGCATGTCCAGGGGCCAGGCGAGATGCTAGAGAGCATGGTACTCCTCACCACACAAACCCAGGGCTTCTGGACTGCTGGTCTGCTCTTGAAAGCTGTGACAGGGAAGCCGCCCGGTAGGGTAGGAGACACTGGCAGTTTTGTGACACATGCTCCTGGTCCTGTCCCTAAGCGCTGGGTTGAAGGAGGGGGCGGAGCCCTGGGTCCAGCCCTAGCTTGCCCTGAGCACCTGGGCCACCAGCCTTGCCCAGAGGAGGGATGGAGGATGCTTCAGGGGCTAAGTAGGGAGAAAGTCTGGGTTAAGAGGCCCTAGGGTGGCTGTTCCTGGAGCCAGGCTGTCAGGGCAGCCACACACCCACACCCTTCCTGCATGAGGTAAAAACCGAGGTGGTATCGTGCCAGCGCTGTGCTGACTACCTGTGTGCCCTGGCCATGTAAGCTGTTGACAGACAGATGGACGGACATGCCTCCATCTATGATGTCAGCATGATTATCCTTCCATTCTACAAATCCGGGAACTGTGGCTTGGGGAGGTTGAGCAGTCTTCTTAAGGTCTCATCTGGAAAGGCTGCTGGCCCCGTTGCCTCCCAAGACAAGCCCTGGCCTGTGAAATCCTCCTGGCAGTGGCTCTTACACAGGGGAGTGTGGGAGACCCCGGCCAGGGCCGAGCTGGGGCCAGGCCTCCCACAGCCAGTCCCTGGCCTCACAGGCCCCCGCAGGCAGCCTTGAACACTGCAGTGTGGAGCAGGATGGTGCCTGGTAGAAAAGCGCCACAAAGTCCAAATACCGGACTTGGAGGAGGAATTGGGATGGACCAGCCTGGAACAAGGCCCAGGAGATCCAGAGGCTTTTTCCTGGAGGATCCGGGTCTGGTGTGTCTGCTGTCTTCTCTGCCAGCAAGAGGATTTAGGCTCTTGTGGTTCTACTGGTCACAGTGGGCACTTGCTGGGGGCTGTTTCTGCGTTGGGCGCACCAAGTCTGCAATCTAGCTCACCCTTTACAAGGGGAAGCTGGCCCAGGGGCGCACAGCAAATACAGGGGCAGGGCAGGGGCTAGGCTCGGAGGCTGGCTCCTGCCCACTGTGCTGTCCTGCCTCTCCAGGCCAGGACCTCTGCCTTGTGCTCTGGTTTCTTTCCAAAACCAGGCAAGTGCCAGTCTGAGCTGTCTTGGGGCAGAGAAGGCGCATATGTGTGCACGTGTGTTTGTGCCGTGGGTGTGTTTGTGCCTAGGCAAATGGGGAAAGAAAACAACACCCGTCTTTTTTTTTTTTAAACTCAGCTCAGTAGACATCACTGCATGGTGAAGGAATGTGGATTCAGCAAAACATTTTTTTTCATAGTATGTAAATACTTCTGGGCTTCTCAGTTCTCAGAAAGACATTTATCACTCTACTCTTAACAGCTACTACGAAAAGGGGATCCTATTGTGAACGCGCACGCACACACACAGGTGCATGAACACACGTGCACACACATGCATGCAGTCACACACGCACACGCGTGCATGCACACCCTTTAGCAGCCCCAAAAGCGGACTCCTTGCATTCGGACGAGGTGGATGTGTTCAGACCAAGGTGTAATTGCCGAGCTCTGGTTAGGGGCTTGGAGGCTGCGGCCGACCTCATGCCATCAAACATTCTGTGTTTCTGATAAGCAGATACCACCGTCCCTACTGACATGCAAGGCCCTGGCTTGCATCCCACTGCCGGACATGAAGGAAGGAGGACAAGGAGGGTGGCGGGGAGGAGAGGAGAAGAGCAGGAATGCAAGGGAATTAGATAAGGGAGAGGGAGACAGACAGCTCAAGGCAGACCCTGCGAAGTCTTTGCGGGTGGGTGGGGGTGGCTGCTGTTCACTCTCCTTTCCCGGCAGGAGTGGGTGGTTCCAGTAGGCAGGTGGCGTGGGGTCTGAGAGGATGACGAGTGAGGAGGCCCGGTGTCACTATCCCTGTGTAGATAGTGTCACTGTTCACCATGGGCAGGAAACTACAGTGTGGTGAGGTTAAGCCTCCTGCCAAGGTCCCCCCTCTCCACCCCCCCCCCCCCCCCCGACACACTGGTAAGCAGCAGTGCAGACCTGGGAGCCTCACTGGCCTGACCTCGGCCATGCTGTCCCCTCCCAGGAGGAGGACTCTGTCCCTTGGACCAAGAACCCACGACCCTCTCGGAAGGTTCCTCTCAGGTGAGCCTCTTCCACGTGGCTCTGGAGGGGGGAGGCAGCCCCTAGCACCCTGCGTATAGATAACCCTGCCCTCCCTTCAACAGGAGTCATGGTGACAGTGACATTTGCTCATGGCCTGCCTTCCGGCCCACTCTGCCAGGTTCAGAATCTGCAGGGCCAGGGGCTTGGCCAAGGAGAGGTAAAGTGTAGGGGCTTGTGGGGGACCCAGGTGCCATCTGGAATGTGCCATTGAATGCTGCTGCGTGCAGAGCTGGGCTCTGGAGTGGCATGCTCCCGGGGTCCTCTCTTTGTCCCCAGGGCTTGGCCCTCAGACTGGAAGATGCACCAGGGACAGACCTGGCAGCTGGGCCTCGGCTCCCCTGGCTCCCCCCCAGCTTGCACAGGCTTAGGGGGCTTATCTCCTGCCCTCTGATTTCCATGGGCTTCTGACAACACCCGCCCATCTCTTCACCCCTGCCCTGCTCGCCCACTCCTTCCCGTCACCCAGGACCGCGGTTCCAGCATGCAAACCCCAGCTCCAGGGGGCCTTGGAAGTTGTCCAGTCTGATGCACACACTTGGACATGTGGAACCGAGGCCCAGAGAGGAAAGTGAACTCTGCACGTGGTTCATGGCAGAAGGGATCACAGAGCCCGTGTCCCCCTCCCAGGAAAGTCCTGAGGCAAGCTCTCTGGAGGGTTTCTGGCCTTTGACACCTGCCCCGCCTCCACCCATGGCTTGCGGACCACAGCGTGGCATCCGCAGCTGCCCCGGGGCCTGAGCTGGCTCCCCCCTCCGCCCTGATGCACCTGCGTCCTGCGTGGCTTCGGTGTTTGCCTCACGCCTCTCTTCTCCCCAGAGGCCATCGGCACAAGCCTCTCTTTGCCACGATTTCCCCATCGGGTAAAGGAGACACTGGCTGTGCCTGTTTCTGGGGCCCTCGGGAGAGGAGAGGACAGAAGGCAGGTACCCGCAGCTGGTGCCGCCCAGCCTGGCCCCTCCATCTCTGTCATCTGCAAGGGTCGGCCCTCGAGTGGGGCGAACATGGGCAAACGGCCTCTGACAAGGTGGGGGTACTGGCTCCCGAGGAGGACGGGACTGGAGCCACACCTGACTGTGCTGGCCCTGGCTCTGTGGCTCTGGGCAGCCTACTGTTGTTCTCTCTGGGCCTCAGTTAACTGGCCTCTAAAATGGGATCATTAAAGAACCATCCTCATGAGAGGTCAAAGTGCAGGGGAGGTGGAAGTGGGATGATGTGTGAGGGACTCCGGTATGGGGCTCGACGGGTGTTAGCATCCCCACCTCTGTTTTCCTCGGGATATCTCAAAGGTATCCCCCCATTTTAACCAAACTTCTTAGAACCCGGAAGATGGAACTCACACCAAGGAGGCAGAGATACTGGGGAGTCTAGGGAAGGGCTGGCCTGCCAGAAGGAGCACCCATGCTCACACCAGGAGGGGCGTTGGAAGAGAGGGGTCACCCCGGGTATGCTGCAGGATCCTTCTGTGCATGGCACCTGTGGGGTGGCACAGTGACATCTCCCTGGCGGGTGACCTGTACCAGTGGATGGTTGGGTCCTGGGGTGCTGCTGTAAAACAGCGCTGTCGGCTTTTTTGGTGGGGGCTCTCCTTTGACCTTCAGTGATCCTGTCATGCCATGGGGGATAGGAATGCAGTCCCTGAACTCACTCTTCTTCTTGGGGTCCCCTCATCAGGTTTGGAAGAGGTGATAGGTCATGTCCTTTGAGAGAGGAAGTAGGTGTTTATAATGTCAGCTCTTGCCGTCTCTTCCCTAAATCATCCCCACTTGGCCTTTTCTCAGTCTATTGCCTTCTTTCTAGGTCCTTCTAAATCTGGCACTCTGGCCATTCTCTCTCCTGGAAGCAAGCAGGAGGTGCTGGGGAGAGAGGCGAGGAGGGTCTGTAGGGTCCACTTCCACTTCAGGGGGGCTCAGCACAGGCCCCACCTCACCGGGTGCACCCCAGCCCTCTTAGGGCCTCAGCCCCAGACAAGGCTGGCTCGGTGGCTCTGGCTCTGGTGCTCTGGGCGGGCAAAATGAAGCAGCTAGCACAATTCTTGGCTTTTACATACTTTCTTTGGGGATGACTAGAGTGGACCCTTGGTGGGAGGGGACATAAAGAAGGAGTAGCTATCTTTTCATGTTGTGGGGAGACAGATTCTGAGACTTTTTTCCAAATATATACATATATATATATAGATTAGTTAGCAAGCATCTTTTTTTTTTAAATTTTTTTATTCATTTATTTGAGAGAGAATGAGAGTGAGAGAGAAAGCATAGAGGGAGAGGGAGAAGCAGACTCCCTGCTGAGCAAAGAGCCTGACATGGGGCTTGATCCCAAGACCCTGGGATCATGACCTGAGCTGAAGGCAGACACTCAACTGACTGAGCCACCCAGGCACCCCAGTTAACATTTTTTTTCACATGATCTCTACACCCATTGTGGGGCTCAAACTCACGACCTTGAGATCAAGAGTTGGATGCTCCATCAACTGAGCCAGTTAGGTGCCCCTCAAAATATTTTTGATAAAGTAATTGGGTGCTGCCCAGTGTTTGGGGCTGGCCTTGGGACACGACCTCCAAGCTGCAGCCTCATCAGGAGATGTTTCCTGGCCTTCAAGAGAGGGGTCCTCTCTTAGGATGGAGCACCAGTCACCCTGGTGGATGCTAGGTGCCCCCCAGGCCGTGCCCATTCCCTCACTCCCCCCACTCCTGATTTCTCCTTTGTGAGGCTGGTGTGGTGACGATTCGGAGTGCAGTTGGGAGTGCAGCTTGCTCTGGTGGATACTGAAGGGGACTCTGCTCTGCAAGCAGAGGAGCTTGGTGGGTAGACCTGCCCCCTCTGCCCTCAGGAGCATTGGAGGCAGCAGCCCCCCTTCTGAAACCCTGGAAGCTCCTGGAGGAACTGGCCCAGGATGTCCCCTGAGATTCTCCGACGCCCTTTTCCATCATGGTCAGAAATGAGGCTACATTTGTAGTTTCCCCTTCTATATTCTCTATAGTTATAAATAAATAGCATCTTAATGGAAAAGCAATATAACCATTGCATTAAAAAGCATTGCCAAAATCCCAGCACTGCCCCAAATCCCATCATCCTAACAGAATTTTTTTCTATTGTCTCCTCTTGTACATATGGTTTATCCTCCTAGTTGCATTAGAGGATGCATTTAACTTTGTTTTATTTCCATCTACCATATGATCTTAAGCATTTCTGTGTTTCTCCTTTTTTTTTAAAAAAAGATTTTATTTATTTATTTATTTGAGAGAAAGCCCAGAGAGAGAGAGAGCACAAGCAGGGGGGGGAGGGCCAGAGGGAGAGGGAGAAGCAGACTCCCTGCTGAGCAGGGAGCCCAATGCTGGGCTCCATCCCAGGGCCCCGAGATCATGACCTGAGCTGAAGGCAGACACTTAACCCACTGAGCCACCCAGGCGCCCCTGTTTCTATATTTCTGTGTCTTTATAACAACAACCTAAAATAGCCACAGTACTTTCCATTGTGCTGTGCTGTAATACAAATATACTCAAAACAATCTCTTTCCTGCGAGCATAGAGGTTGGGGCCAGGGTTTTGCAAGTATAGGTAACTTGTGCAGTGCACACTCGCCTGTCCCTTACTCATGACAGTGTTGGTGAGGCAGGCCAGGGACTTGGCAGATGTTTTCTGGCAGGTGGTGGACTTCCAGCTGTCACTGGGATAGCTGGAGTTCTGTGCTCTGGTGTACTCTGAAACCAGACACTACAGAGCAGGTCTTCTTTGGTGTAAGGACGTCCTGTGTGTGAAGCACTGTACTAGATGCTTTGTGGTCACGAAGTCATTCATAACAGCCCTGGAACATCAGATTCCTGGCTCCATTTTCCATCAAGGGATCCTGAGAGGAGAGGAAGCTGGGTCATTTGCCCTTAGCTTCCAGCAAGAGGCTGACCCGGGCTTCAGATCCAGGCTTCATTGCACTATGTCTCCTTACAGCATAAGGTAGTGAGCTCCCCATCCATGGGAAGTATTTAAGCAGAAGTTGCATGATAGAATGTCCAGAATACTCTAGATCAAGTTTCTCTTTTTTAGATTTTTTTTTTTTTAAATTCATGAGAGAGACAGAGAGAGAGGCAGAGACACAGGCAGAGGGAGAGGCAGGCTCCCTGTGGGGAGCCTGATGTAGGACTCGATCCCAGGACCCCAGGATCATGCCCTGAGCTCAAGGCAGATGCTCAACCACTGAGATGGAGAGACTCAGTCTCGGTGTTGTAGACATTTTGACCGGATAATTCTTGTGTTCGTCACTGTAGGACATCTAGGAGTGACCCTGGCCTTCACCGAGTCACTGCGAGTAGCACAGTATAGAAACAATAACAACCGACTTTACACGTTGCAAAGTGTCCCCTGGGATGCAGATTCACCCCAGTTGCTACCTGCTGCTGTAGGGGCTTCTTGAGTAGGATGGGAGGTTGACTGCTGGATCCCTGGGACCTCCGTGAAGCTCCCTGTCTGGCTGGATCCTTTGGTTGACTCCGTTAGTGGGTGGCTGATTGGAGGGACTGGGCATGGTGCTGTTGTGGAAGGAGTCCTGGGGTCCAGGCTAAGGGGACGGCCTGGACAGCCTCTTCCTCATGCAGACCCCAAGTCAAGGTGCAAAACCTCGTGATCACCAGACGTGCCCTGGGGCAGGGAACCCTGCTCCCAGTAAAGACGGGGAGTGTGACAGCCCCCTGACCAAGGGCCACCTAAAGCTCTGATCTCTCTGTGACTTCTTGCCAGTTGGAAAGACTCCCCTCACTGGACGAAATCTGCATGTCACCGGGGCCTCTCACCCGTGTTGGGGGGGTCCTCGAGCTTCTTCCCAGGGACAGTCCTGATCGGGGAGCCCTCCCAGGGCACCCCAACTTCCAAATCAGGCCCGTGGGGGCGGGGCTGGCAAGGAGACTGTGATTTTGCAGTGCTGCGTGTAGAGTTGGGCTTTAAAGAGCGCTCTCATTTCCTCTCCGGAAGCCTTCAAAAGGCCCCGGGAACAAAAGGGGCTTGATTGAGTGTGCCTTGGAGAGCTTCATCCAAAAGGATGGAAAGGAGGGAAGAGAACAAGCGGCCCACACTACAAAGCCACTTAATTTTGCATATGGTGTCATGCCAAGAAACGCTGAAGTGCAGGAACAAGCCGAGAGACATGTTCCTTTTATCAGGAGGGTGTGGACTGGCGGTGAGAGCCAAGGACAGCCGTCAGCAAAACGGTGCTGTGTTTTTGGCACCCCGACCCCACAGTTCCTCCCCTTACCCCCTGCCCTCTGGCTCCCTCCCGCCCTCTCTGTTCTGTCCCCCTCTCCTTAGAGAAATGAACTTTTTCTACCACAAGCACTTAAGGCCTGACCTTATTCCCGGGGCAGTTTGCATTTTAATAGGCTGTTCTTGAGAACGAAAAAAGTGTCAAAGAAGTGACTCTCTAATGGTATAATTGTAGGTAGTGAGTAAGGGTAGTTTTTACTCTTTATTTTTTGTTTATTTTTTTGGCAGTGAGTTCTGTCTGGCACCTTCTAAGATACAAGCAACCGGCTGGGCTACATCTTCCCGTGAGGCTCTCTGGGGTCAGTTAAATTACCATTGCCAGTTGTTTACTGTGTGGAGGTCACTAGTGGACGCGGGGTGGGGGATGGTTTAGGGGACAGCTGACCTCAGAACACTGGGTTCACTAGAGAGCCCTCGTTGCACATTTATGGGACACTGACTGTGTGCCAGGGGAGGGTCAGGGGCTAGGAGTGAAAGTCAAACCACCCAGGGGTGAGATGGTTAAACAGAGAGTTGAAAGGTCTCCCTGAGTACAGTACTGTGCCCAGGCTGACATGGGGTCTGCAGGAGCACTGTGCCCATCTCAGGGCGGGGAGGTGACACCGGCCTTAGCCTTAAAGGTATAAGCAGGAGTTAATCAGGTAGAAGGGGCGGGGAAGGGTGTTTTGGGGGATGAGGGGGGAAGAGCATGAGTTCAGAGGCCTGACAGGCAGTGTCTGGTGGTCACAGATTTCCAAGGTCCGAGCGGGTGGGAAGGAGGCCCAGGAGGGGCCTCTTTGGATCTGGTCTCAAGTTTTTCATAAAATGAACATTGCCTTTTTTTCAATTCATTTTTTCCCCTTTGAATTAGCACGTGTGGCCCCCAAATGCTGGTGCATTAAATCCTGTCAGTCCCTGTCAGACAGACCACTAACGTGCTCAGCGCACGCGCGTGTGTGTAGAATTCTAGCTCGCCCTGCATCCTGCTCACTGCCCAGACGCTGTCCTCTATCTGCTGTAGTCCCCTCTGCTTTAGCAGACCATCTGGACCTGACCATCCTTCTTTTGAAAATGTGTATTCACTCCTTCCTCCAGGAAGCCTTCCCTGACTTCCCTCAGGCTAGCCAAGGCTCCCTGTAGTCCCTTGAGTTTATCTCTCTGCCAGGAAGCTTATTTTGGGTTGTCACTATTTCCCTTGATGACTGTGTCCCTGCTTGGGCTGGGCGCTCTGGGAGAGTAGTTAGTACTGGTTTAATTCACCGTCACAGCCCCATGTATGGCACACAGTAGGCCCTCAGAAATGGGTGAATCTCACACTTGTGCCCAGTCACGGAGCCCTTAGAACTTCCCTGACCTCCCTGAGAGGGCCGGTGCTCAGGCTGCAGCCGATCCACAGGGGGCTGGAATGGGTGTCAGTTTACTGGGGCCTAGGGATGCCCAGACCCCTGGCTCAGGCTGGGATGTGTGACTGCCAGGAGACAGAAAGGTTGTGTGAGCACTAATGGGCTCCTGAGAATGGAAGGGGAAGAGCCTGGCCTGGGTGAAGCTGGACTTGGGCAAGGCTGAGGGGCTACTTAGCAGGTGGGCCTGGGGTGCCCTCCTTCCACCTCAGGCACGAAGGTGCCAGCCAAAGGCAGGCCACTCCTGCCAGCTTCACTCCTCGGGGTGGTGCTGGCTGTTGGTTCCTGGTGGAGCCTGGAGAAAGCCAGTGGCTGAGCCTGGAGGAGGCACAGATAGAAAAGCTGAGTGAGGGCATCGCCTGTGTGTGATGGGGGAGGCCGTGGCTGGGCAAGTCAGAGCGGCACACTGCGCAGACCGAAGAGGAGATGCCGGGCCACCCACTGGCCTGGTTCTCCCCAGAGCCTCGAGAGGCAGAGTAGCTACCCTGGATCTGCAGCCAGCCCTCCCTACCCTTGCCCGGCTCTCTACCCCAGGCCCAGCACCACCTGTGGAAAGGGTGACTCTGGCTTCAGAGGTTGTGGGGGTTCAGCAATATGGTTGCTGGTTCATGGATGCAGGTGGCAGGGCACTGCTCTGGATCTGGGCTGCATGCACAGGCCTGGACAAGGTGACCTCTGGAGGCCTTCCTTGGTGCCGGAGGGAGAAGGGATGAAGGGATGGAAAGAGGTGGTCTGGGGACCTGGCGTGACTCCTTGCCAGATAGCCTCATAATCTCACCAGTCTTAGATAGGGCTATAGCAGAGAAATCAAATGGGTTCTTTCCCCTCTGGACCAACTCAGCAAACCCCAGAGCCCATCCCCAGGCTTCGAGGGGCAGCAGTGGATGAGCAGAGACTCCTTTCTCTGACGCCAGCCCCAAACTGCCCCCACCACTCAGGGGGCGTCCATCACTGCCCAGCCCCCTCCTCAGGAAAGCCTCTTGACTTGGGTCACTTATGTCAAGGTGTGTAAAGGGTGAGATTTGTTCTGGATCTGCAACCCTCCTTCTCTCAATCCAGGTGAAGAAGGCCTGGGTCCCCTGATCCTCTAGAGGCTGTGATCTGGTTGATGACAGGAAGGATGTGGAAAAGCCACCTGCACCATGTCTCTGACTCCAGAATGCCACCCCTTATCCTACAATTCCACTCGGACAAAATAGCCCTGTTTGAGTGTGTAATAGCTCAAGAAGCACATTTTAAGCATTTCTGCTTTAAAAAAAAAAAAGTTTGTTTTTTTTTTAACTTCTCTTGAAAATGGTGTGTGCCTATACAAAGTAGGTGCTTGGTAATTTATAGACTTGAGTGCTAAGCACTATGCATAGAAAGTCTTTGTGCTCGGGGAGTTTATACTCCCCCCCCCCCCCCCCGCCCGCCCCATCGGTTGTCAAATGATTTTTTATTGCTATATTTTCCTCTGTCGTTCTCCACCGGCCGACCATTCCCCGGCACCACTATTGACGTCATCTGTGATGTCGTGAGGGTGGTGGCCATCCACCCTGCAGCCCACAGACTGGGCAGTCTCTGGGATCTCATTAACGGTTCCAGAGAGTTCTCTGGCTGAAGAGCGGTGCCGCATCTGTCAAGCATTGTTGACAATCTCACCCGAAGTGCTATTTCCACTGTGCCTAATGTTTTTCTGCTTCTTTCTGTCTCTTGGCGGTTTCTTGAGGGCTTAGGGAGTCAGGGCAGAGGCAGAACCTACACTTCAGTCTGGGCCCTTCTGTTCTGAATGGTCAGTTTTTCCACTGTCAGCCTCAGACCCTTCCAGTCACCCGTTGCCTTGGCAGCTACCTTTCTGGGAGGCCGACCCTCAGGGCCAGGGCAGAGGTGACACCGACTTCCCTAGCAGGGCACCTCAGGTATATGACTTTGGGGTCGAACTTAGGCAACGTGGTGGAGGCGGCTGGTGTCGGATGAACCCGGATTCAGGATGACGGAAGGCAGTTGCACCTTCGCCTCCTCCAAGCCAGAAGCCAAAAAGCTCAAAGAGTTTATACTCTGAGGGAAGGGGTGCATTCATAGGCCAGTGGTAATTTTGCCCTGGAGGCCTTCACGGCAGGGTGGGCAACCACTGCGTGGGGCACACGTGACAAGTTGACTCCAGCCCCTGCTCTTGACCTCAGCCCCTCACCCCCAGAATGCCGATGGCTCTCAGGAACAGGCCTGCCCTTGTGGGGATCAGGGCCTGATGGGAGGCCAAGAGAGGAGAGAAGATTCTCACAGGCTTGGGTACAGAGAGTGTGTGGTACCGAACCAGGATCAAATGGTGATGAGTCTCCCTCTGGGGCGAACATCAAGGGGAGCAGACGTGTAACCATGTGCTTAAAACAGTGAGATGGGAGCTTGACCTCGGGGGCATGGCATGAGTTAGGACTGACCCCTGACCTGGGTGGCATGGGGCTCAGCAGGAGGGGCTTGGGGGAAACAGTGATGCGGCCGGGAGAACCTAGGGTGAGACCTTGGTGGGGTTTTGTGTCTTATCCTGCAGGCACCTCCTGCCTTTCTGGTTCCTTGCCCCCACCAACTCCCCCTCCTTTGGGGATTTACTCCATCCACTGGGCCTCTGTCTTTGCCTTCCCTCCTCACGTCTTGGGGGAAGGGGACCCTGCGGTTCCTGTGTGCCAGGCCTGTTCCTGGTCGTGCCCTCCGCAGCCCGGGGCCCGGGCAGAGGCCTTCTCCCAGGCCTGCAGCCGGCCCAGGACAGTCTGTTTTCCCTCCTTAGGGCAGAGGCGAAGCTTGTTTTTCTTCCCCGCTCAGGAATTGTGCCTCAGAAACACACAATGCAGCTGTTAAAATATCTGGGTCTGGCTGGGCGGCCGCACAGCGGGCCCCTTGTTCGCCTCGGACGGCGGCCTCCTTGTGGGAGCCGAGTTGGGATCATGCCTCTGCTGGCGGTGTGTGGGGGGCGGGGGGAGGGAGGGGGGCTCGAGGCAGAGACCCGGTCCTCTGGACCTTCTGCTGCTTGAGGGTTCTCCACAGAGGCTGGGGACGGACAGCAGGCCTTTGCAATCAAGCAGGATGGCACGTTACAAAGAGATGCCAACCTGAGAGTTTCCACATTAGACCCCGGAGGCATGGACCCTCGGGTGGGCAGACGGAGAGGGAGGGGCTGTGACGAGGCTGCCTTGTCCAGTCTTGGACGGGCCTCCTCTTGGTGGCTTGGCCCCTTTGCACTGCTTGGGACAGGTCTTTCTGTCCTAGGTTTGCAGACTCACGCAGGCTGCCGTGATGATATGGTGTGCGCTTGAGCCCAGGCATGCCTGGGCTTTTATTTATTTTATTTTATTTTATTTTATTTTATTTTATTTTATTTTATTTTATTTTATTTTTTTATTTTATTTTATTTTATTTTATTTTATTTTATTTTATTTTATTTTATTATTTTATTTATTTTATTAATTAAAAAAATTTTTTTTTGCCTTTATTCACCAGAGACACAGAGAGAGGCAGAGATACAGGCAGAGGGAGAAGCAGGCTCCCTGTGGTGAGCCTGTTGTCGGACTCAATCCCAGGCCCCCAGGATCATGCCCTGAGTTGAAAGCAGATGCTGAACCACTGAGCCACCCAGGCATCCCATGCCTGGGCTTTTAATCCTTACCATGACAGTGCTGTTGTCACCCCCATTTTACAGATGAGGAAACTGAGGCACCATAAGAAGTTTGTGTCTGTAACCCTAGGTAGAGCTGGGATTCTAATGTGGCGGCCGTCTTTCTCCAGAGTCTGCACTCACCATGCTCCCTCTGAACGTGCTCACTGCTGATAGGACCAGGGAGTGACAGAAAAGTTTCAGAAGCAACACAGGGGGAGGTAGTGGCAGATCCAAATAGGGCCCTGGGCAGGAGTTCATTAGGAGAGGCTTCCTGGGTGTTAAAGCATGGGTCCGTGGGGAGAGAAGAAAGGAAAGAAAGTTCTGGGCAGAAAAGCATGGGGATCATGTAAGGGCCAGGGGCATGGACGTGGCCTGGGATTTTTCGGGGAATAAACCCATATGCAAGCAAATGGTCGTTTCGATGCCATCTGAAGTGTCAGTTACAAAGTAGCTCTTACACATATCCTCTCAGAAAAAAACAAGGGGGCCTCTTGCCCAGCTCTAGTCCTGATACCCATCTCCCCTTATCTGCAGCTGGCTCCTACAGCAGGGGCCTGCATTTCCCATAGGGGCCCTCGCTGGCTGCTGTTCTGGCCCAATAAGTCAGTGAATTAGGGTTAATTATCTGTTTTCCTGCACACCAGCAAGCCCAGGGGCTGGGCAAATTAGGGAGCTTTCGTGCTTGGAAAAAGCCACTCGAGGAGTGATAAAGAAGCAGGTGCACCCACTAGTAGAGTGATTTTTGCACAGTGCCTGCCCCTGGCCACCACAGTGAGAGGGTGAGGGCTTTGCCCCCTGCTTTCCAGGCCTCTGGCTCAAAGCTTCTGGAAGCAGCCAGGATCATGAGAGCCAGACTGGCCAGGTTGTGAGGCTGAAGTGTTTTCAAGAACCAGGAAGCAAGAAAGCACATCCTTCCTAAACCCATCTCCCTCTGGCCGGCCTGTCCCAGAGAACCAGTCAGCGCCTACGGTGCCCCCTCGACACGGTCTGTGCTCTGTTCCCTTCTCCTTGTGAGAGCGTTCTCCTTTCTTTTCCTTTGCCCACAGTATGCCAGGGGCTCATGCTCATGTCATTCCCCGCCTTGGAGTGTCCTTCCCTCCCCACTCTGCAGGCCAAGTCCATGGCCTTTCTTTCATTCTTTGTCTCGAAGCCACAGGGCAGATGGGTGGTCATCTGGAAGCCCTCTCTGACATCCCCAGTCACTAGTCCTCGCTACCTTAGCTTCTGTGGCTATGAAGTCGCTGCTACTGATTTGACTTTTAGCATATACTGGCTTAGACTTCAGTGAACTTTATAAGCTGTGCTTTATGCTTTTTGACAGCTCTGTAATATTCCCTGCACATGGCAGGCATCTGCATATTCAACAAATTTGGTCGTGGTAGAAACTGTGTGGGCTTCAGAATCCTGCAGACCTGCAGTAAGACAACAGTGCTGCTACAGGTCAGCTGTGTGACTTTGGGCAGGTTGCTTACCCTCTCTGGGTCTCTGTTTCATTGTAAAGCAGGGATCATGATATTGGCATTGCAGCGTCACTGTGGCTGGCTGTGTGATAACACGAGGAGAGAGGTTGGCCTGGTGTGGGCACCTGCAGGTGTATGAGGCTTCTGATCTTTTCTTTTTCTGGTAATGAGGCTCCCAATAAGAGGGATACTGCTGGGTAGAGCAGAGGGCCTAGGGACGATGGAGCAGTTTGAGGGGACTATTTTTTCTCCGAGTCACAGAGGAATGAGGGTCCCACGTTGTAGATCACGGGGCAGCAAGGGTCAGAAGAACGCTTTATTTTTTTCCAGATGTGTCTCCCTTTGTTGTCCTCACCATGCGCTGGGCAGCAGGCCAGGCAGCAGGCCACGTGCCAAACCCACATAGAGACAGAGGTGTCTGTGCTGGGTAAGGAGCAGCTACCGGATGCCAGCATCCCACACACATTGATACCTGTGGGGTTCCTCATCACCTTGGGAGGAACTGTACAACCTCTCACTGTCCATGGGGTCAGGGAGCTGGGACCCCATGATCCAGCCTCTCATCCCATATCTGACCGGGCCAGGGTCCCAAGGGTCTTCCACAGGCTCTGATTTTCCCTCTCAAAGTTGCCCTCCCTCAGGGGGCTCTGTGGTGGGAACCACTGGCCAGGATGGTGCCCGAGGGGCCAGCCCAGGCAGGAGTGTGTGGTTCTCCTCCCCATGTCATGTCACTGGAAGAGGGAGAAGTGAGGGGACAGGGCAGTGCCATGGCTGTGTCTCCATCACCACCCCTGCCCCTGCTTTACCTCGGCTCTGGTGGTGGAAAGTCACTCATATCTTTTCCAGCCCTGCAGACTGTCCAGGTCTGGAGCCCCTTGTCTGTGTTTTGCTGGAGACAGTTTGCTCCTGGGCCCTAGAGGAGCTGTTTCACATAGGCGTTGATTCCACATACAGAGACGAGGCAGGTGGACAGAGAATTCGGAAGCAGATGCAACTTAAGCCTGAGGTCCTCCAGACAGGTGCATGGATGCAAAAAGCCCAGCTGTCACTCGGTGGATACAGGACGAGTCCTCAGGACCTTGGTGTCGAGGGGAGTCTGCAGTTCTCTTCTTAGTTATAACTAGCTTATAATTATCATTACCTTTAATCTGTGTTGCACTGACAGCGTGTTCCTCACTTCAGGAAATTTTACCTGTTTTATCTCATTTGATCTGAAAAATGAGTCTGATCAAGGCAGGACGAGTGTTTATTATCTCTGGTGTATTTGTGTGTGTGTCAGTCTGTATCTTTGCACATACACGATCATGTGTGAGCGTGTGCCCGTGGCATGTAACTAGGTGTGTGCTGTGTGTGGCTATGTGAGTACATGGATGATGCGATCACGTATGTACGGGACTGGGCATACATGCACGCGTATGGCAGGGTGTGTGTGACTATGTGGTGGCAGTTGTTGCATGTGTTGTGTGTGCTCTGTGTGTGCCCATGCATGTCTATGCGTGTGGGGCCGGGGCACGCATGCCGCACAGCTGAGATCAGAGGAGGTGAGAACACCATAGCCCCGAGGTGGCTGCGAGGACTGCGAGGCGAGGTTTCATCTCTCTCCTAGAGAATGATTTTGCCTGGGGAAGACGCTCTAATTCCTGTGACTCACTCGTTAGAGGAGTTCAAAGCAGCCAGGTGGCGGGAGGGTGTCTGGGATTGCAGGTTTTGGAGTGATTCGCTCATTCTGCTCTGATAATTAATTTATTCTTCAAGGCAGTCCTTTCACTCAGAGCTCTTAACCTTTTCTGTGCCGTGGACCCCTCCTCAGAATGATGCTGTAGATGCACAGAATAAAAAAACACGCAGGGTTACGAGACAAACTGGTTGTATTGAACGCGACGATC
Source organism: Vulpes vulpes (assembly GCF_048418805.1). NCBI lineage: Eukaryota > Metazoa > Chordata > Mammalia > Carnivora > Canidae > Vulpes > Vulpes vulpes. Next base: position 9,412,521 of record NC_132784.1, on the reverse strand, counting down.
AAATGTTACAGGCACCGCCTCGGTGCCACAGTAACGCGTGTGCTTCTCTGCTGGCTCGGGTTGCCAGGTCATTGGGGTCTGATGGTGACCTTAAGCAGGATGCCGAGGGGAGCACAGGTGATGATGCTCTGTGCCATGATGTGAGTACACCTGTGACTTGTGCCGGTGGTGGGCTCAGAGGCACTGTGGCTTGTCCATGTTTCAGGCCCAGGGACCCCAACTTCCAGTTCCAAGTTAGCCGAAAGGAAACGTATTTCTTTTTCCTTCGGGCTATGCAGCCTTGCATTAGCTGGAACTTGTAAATTATTTGGAATAATTTGTAAATGATCTGGAAGTGACCTTGTAAGTGGCACCCCGTGAAGGTTTTCCTAAACCTGCCTGGGTATCACAAATAACTATGGAACTTTAAAAAAAATGTGATATTTTGTCCCCAACTCTCTGCTGAGACCTCTAGAGTCCAAATGTCCAGGAGAAGGTCCAGGAATGCCTGTGGTGGGGTTTTTGTCGCTGCCAGGACCCCCTGGAGGGCCAGTGACTCTGTAGTCTCCTAGTGAAGACCTGCTCCTCCTCCTGGCTCCCGGTCCAGTGCTCCCCCTTCCCCGAGCAGAACCAGGGGAGTGTGGTTGCATCTTGTCTGGGGAGTTGTTCGGACATGCTAGAGCAGTGTGAGTTCCCTAGGTGAAGTGGGGGTGTTGCCTGTCCTCCTCCCCCCACGAGTGCTGTATTCCCAGCCCCTCGGGTTCTGGAGCCTTTGTGGGGATTGTGGGAAATATTTCAGCACAAGCCATCATGCCCCCCCCCCCCCCCCCCCCCCCGGGTTGAGGTCTGGGGCCCTGGAGCCTGGCACCCCCCCTCCCGCCCTGTCCCCACCTGGCCTCTGGGGGCTCAGGTGAGGCTGCTGACAAGGCTCCGGCAGCAGCCTCATTGGAGCTTCGGGGAGTGAAAGTGGCTGCCTGGGACCCTGGGCGCCTGGTGTTTACCTAGAAATTGTGCTAATCCCACTAATTCCCGTGCTTTACGCAGCCTCTCGGCTCTGTCTACTGTCTTCCTCCTCTGGCAGGGGAGGGAAGTGGGGGGCAGCTGCTGATCTGCAGGAGACCGGGCTCTGGCACGGTGGGGACTACACGGACCACCCCCTGCCCACCTCTGGCGCGGCCAGCTCCCCACGGGCGTCCGTGGAACCCCTGGAGCTTCCAGGTACACATCTGTTCCCCAGGCTGCAGGCTGCAGGCCGCAGTCTGGGTCGTGGGAATCTGATAAATACCCTTCCTCCCCACACTCCGTTCACCCTGGTCCTGTGGTGGCCACACCTTGAGGCTTCGGGTCACACAGCTGCCAGAGGACCTGGCCCTGGACCGGGCCTTTTTCCCTCTGTGGAGAGTGGCCTGGGGCAGCTCACTTCCTCCTGTGTAAGAATCAGGCTGCTGACACCCACTCTGACAACATAGGGCAGGGTGCTGGTGTAGGGGAGCCACAGCTACTGTTCTCTAAGAAAACCCACAGCCTTTTCTTGCTCTTTCCAGGCTCCTCATGTCCCTTCACAGAAATTGTCACAGTCCCTTCTTGAATCTTTCTTTCCTTGGCATCCTCGATACTAAAGTCTGAGGGTTCTGATTTGTTGGCCTCAGTTTCCCCATCTGCTTTTGGAAAGGAGCCTCAGGAGTCTGCTGTCCTCTCATTGGGGCTGGGGCAGGGGTTTGGTCATATGCACTGATGCTGTGGGTGCCTTGAGTCCTCTGCTGGCTTCTGGTCCACCGAGCCCCGTGCCCTCGAGATACATGCCTGGCTCCCTGGGCCCGTCTTACTCATCTGCAAGGGTTCTGGACATCTGTTCAGCTGGGCCTGGGGACTTAGGGGTACAAGGCCCAGCCCTGCCCTGGAGGAGATCACAGTCAAGCAGGAAGCCAGGTGGGAGTGTAGTAGGTTATGACCATGCTGTATAAAGAGGTGCCATGGTGGTGGGGGAGTATCCAAAGCCAGGGCAGGGACACTTGACTCATCTAGGGGATGTGCAGAGCCTAGCCATCTCCCACCTAGTGCACTGTGAGGCATGAAGCTGTTTGTCAATAAAGAAGTACTGAGGGGCGCCTGGGTGGCTCCTTCAGTTGGGCAGCCGACTCTTGGTTTTGGCTCAGGTCATGATCTCGGGGTCCTGGCATTGAGCCCCACACTGTGTTGGGTTCTGTGGTCAGCAGGGAGTCTGCTCAAGGATTATCCCTCTCCCTCTGTCATTCTCCCCTGGTCCGCACTATTTCTCTGTCTCTCAAGTGAATAAATGGATCTTTTTAAAAGACTTTATTCATTTGAGAGAGAGAGAGAGAGAGCACAAGCAGGGGGAGAGGGAGAAGTAGACCCCTCGCTGAGTAGGGAGCAGTGTGTGGGGCTCTATCCCAGGACTTGGAGATCACGACCTGAGCTTAAGGTGGAAGCTTAACCAACTGAGCCACCCAGGCCCCCCCAGGATAAATGGATCTAAAAAAAAAAAAAGAATTACTGGATAAAGAGTGAGTGAATGAGTACAGCCACCCTACCCCAAGCAGCTCCAGCAGACAGGTGTCCCTGCACAGGCACGGTGTTTGCAAGCAGCTCTGACACAGCCTCAGCTTTTGGCCACCCTTGACTGGTGGCCTCCATGCACCAATCCTGCTACCTTGGATACAGCAGTAGGGCAGGAGCCATGCCAAATCTTGCTTCTGGGATGCTCCCTCCCACCCCCTGGGCTCTTGGCACAGTGCTCCCTAGAGCTGAAGGGCTCAACAGTTAGTTACCTTATGGCCTGCCAGGGGATTCAGGGTAAATCCCTTAGCGCTGTGGGATCCTGATGCAAGGGATAGCTCACTGTGGTGCTTGAGAGTACAGCTTTGGGGCCAGACAGCCTGGGCTCAAGGCCTGGCACAGCCACCTCTAAGTGTGCATCTTTGAGCAAGTTACTCAAGTTCTCTGTTGGTTTCTTTCTTTTTAAATTTTATTTGAGAGAGAGCGTGAGCACATGAGTGTGTGTGTGTGTGGGGGGGTGTCGGGGAGCAGAGGAGGAAGCAGATTCCCATCCACCTGAGCAGGGAGTCTGACATGGGCCTTGATCCCAGGACCTGGGGATCACGACCTGAGCTGAAGGCAGATGCTTAACCAACTGAACCACCCAGGCACCCCTAAGCGCTGGTTTCTTTCTATGTAAAATGTTGTGAGGCTTAAATGAGATCACTCTTATAAGGTGTTTGGCAGCCGGTAAATGCTTATTAAAGTTTTGTTGTTCCAGCTGTTGTTTTTATTTTTGTCCTTACTTCCAATTCAAAGTGTGTTGGGCCTGAATTCCTTTACCTGAGCTTCTTGGGAGGAAAAGGCAGGCTGTTCACAAAATCACTTGCATTTCAAAGGGCTGTGGTTTCCTGCCACTGAGGTCCCTTTGCTTTGCCAGGCATTCCTGAGCAGTTGGTCTGTGCCAGCCTGACCTGGAGGTGCTGATGAATTCAGTATGAGGGTGTTCCTTGGTGGCGAGATCCCTAAGCAGTGACGAGGAGTTGGGTGGCTCCCCGCAGGAGCTGAAGTCCAAGTGGCATCTGGAAGGAACAGAAAGGGTGAAGGGTTGCTGCTGCGTGGCACGCCTTGAGCTGAGGCCTGGTGGTGTACAGGGCAGGGCTGGTCATGCCTGGCTGGGTGCGAAGGAGAGGTGGGGAGAAGGGGCTGCAGGAAGGCTTTGCTTAATTAAAGGTCAAAGGGACTCAGCGAGGCCTTGGCCAGCAGGGGTGGTGGGGGAGGTGAGGGTGGGGAATGTGGTGAGATTTGGGTTTGGGGAAGGCCCCTGGTTGTCCGGGGAGATGACATCCTGGAAGAGGACCAGACGTGGTGTAGAAGGTGCCCCTGACCCGGAAGGGAAGGGTACCAGAGCAGCCGGCTCCAGAGGCACCCCCTGGCGAGGTGTTTTGGGAAAGTGAGTGCAATCACAGCCCATCAGATGTTGGAAGAAAATGGGGAGGAGAGAGGTGACCCAGAAGTGCAGCTCAGATGGCTGGGGGAGGGTGGTCCCTGTGGCCAGGCTAAGGGAGCCCGGAAGGCAGAGCAGGCCTGAGCCAGGCGTTGCTGCTAAGCAGAGCCGGAAAGAACAGATGACCTATGCAGGTAGACTGGAGGCCAGAAAGGCGTCACTCACCAAAACCTGCAGGGAGATTCCTGGGTCCCCCGTCTGCCTTGGGTTTCCTTGACAGGGAGTTTGTGAAAGATGGTGGAAGCGGGACAGGCCGGTGTGTGCAGACAGAACAAGGCGGTCCAGGACCTCCCATTTTCCACTTAGAAAGACGTGAGTTTTGGGTGGATTTAACAAGATGGAAATTCTGTACCTGCAGATATGAATTTAACCTTGAGGGTGGGGATGGAGCTGAACAGTGTCTTTGGTTTCTGCCCTGCTGTGACCCATGGACTCCCGACCAGAACATTCCCTTCCCACGGGCCTGCAAACTGGCCCTGCCTCCCTACACAACAACCATGGAGGACCTCTGGCTTCTTCAGTTGTTGCATCATTTTTTTTTTTCTGCTTTTATGGCAAAGCTTCCTGACTAAATTGTTTATACCTCTGTTTCTCCTACTTCCACTCATTTCCTGACCTCCACCTGGGCCCTGGTCGCCACACCGTCCCCCTCCCTCAGTAGCTTGGGAGGGAGCTGATTGCTCCCCCCTCTTCAAGGCGTTTCACTCCTGCATTGGCTTCTGGCACCCCCATGCTCTCCTTGTGGTTTTTTCCTTCTCTTTCTCCCACTGGCTACTCCTGCTTACTCTCCTCGACTGGTTTCTTTTCTCATTCCTGGAAATGTTGGAGTGCCCCTGTCTCAGCTCTGGAACTTTCTCTTCTTCCCTTCCATCCCATCTGATCTTTCCCATTGGCTGCCATATTCCTGTCTCCAGCCTCTACCTCTACCCCGAGCTCTGACCTTACGTTTCCGACAGTCTCTGCGTGGCTTAAAAAGGATTTCAAACTTGATGGGGCCCAGACTGAGCTCCTGATTTCTGCTCCAAACCTGCTTCTCACCCGCTGGGCTCCGTCTCAGCAAATGACAGCACCATTCATTCATCCAGGTCCTCAGCCAAAAATAGGAGCCGTCTTTGATGCTACTGCTCTTCTTTTAAGAAGTTTGGCTTTCACATTTCTGTTCTGTGACTTGATACGAATAATCGGTTAGTAGTATCTGTGAGTGATGAGGCATATGAGTGAAAGGCTTGCTTGTGACCCAGAACCCAGCCTCAGACGGAGCGTTACCTGTGCCCTGCGTCCCCCCGCCCCCCGCCCTCCCCCTCGGGCTCCCCCTCCTTCCACCACAGCCCACGTCCAAGTCCAAGCCCTAGGAGGTCTGTGATGTCTGCATTCCACCACCTCCCCCTTCATCCAGATCACCATCATGTCTCCCTGGGTCATTCCCATAGTGCTTCTTTCTCCAGATCTACTCTCACAACAGCAGAGTGACCCCATATACTGTGAGACCTGTCATGTCCCCCCTTTGCTCAAAGCCCTCCAGGGTCTGTCCTCACCTTGTTGTTCTTGCAACAAGCCAACCTCTGCCCACCCAGGTCCATTCTTCAAACAAGCTCCTGCCTCTGCCCTCTGGCTGCTGTGGGCTCCCTCAGAGCTTCACTGGCACCCCATTCCAACCTCAGAGAGGCAAGGCCGTTGTCCCTCCACCCCTCCCACCCTGCCCTAGCCTACCACTTGGCTTTCTTTTTTTACGCTACTTCTAGCTAACTGAAACTAAGTTTACATTTATTCCCCTTCCCCTTGTATGTCATCTCTTTCCCAAGTAGAATGTAAACTCCGTGGACTATACCTTCAGCACCAGACAGAAAGCCTGATACGTAATAGGGGCTTAAAAATGTGCTGAGTCTGCGCCAGTGAGTAAAGGATGAAAGATCTGTTGAATGAATGAATGAATGAATGAATGCACATACACACAAATAAATGAGAGGTGGATCCTGGTGAGCAGGGAGGGAACAGGAAACCAAAGGCTTTCCTCTGAGGACCACTAAGTCATTGTCACACTATTTGGACTTTCCTGTGATCCCGAGTTGGAGGCCGTTACTTCGGGCTTCCTTTCTCAGAGTGGGCCTTGCTCGTCGTCACTGCCACGGGCAGTAGGAACCTGTTGGTCAGATTTTAAAAATCTGGGGTAGGGGGCAACGCCCATGCTCGGCTGGGGTCCTTGAGGTCGTTTCCATACCCAGCTGAATCTCAGAACTAATAATTCTCCAAATTAATTAAACCCTCCTTCCCAATTATAAGAGAATTAAGTTGGTTGCCATGAATCTGGGTCGATGTATCCCGGCTGGGTCTGGGGGCAGTCAGTGTTGGTGAGTGTCTTTGTCTTTTCCTCCAGGGTTGTCACCCAGGACTATGAGCGGCTGAGATGGAGACGTCGGCCCCAATCACTGCCACGGAGAAGAAAGACGCCAAGAGTGGGAGCCTGGAGGGTGCGGCTTTCCCGGACCCGGGCAGGAAGGCCTCTGCTCTGGCGGTGGCCACGGCGGCGGCGGCGGTAGCTGCCCACGGAGGTACTTGGTGTCCTGCATGCTCAGCTGCCAGCGGGGGTGTTTTTCATTAGCCCGTTAGGATTTAATTAGGCTGATGGCCGATGTGCTCAGGCAGGCGTGCTGGGTTTATGGGGGGCGAAGGGGAGGGCGCACACCCCCCCCCCCCCCCCCGTCTGCTCCTGGGGATCCCAGGCCCAGTGACGTTCGCTGGCAGGTTGCTTGGGCGGGGGGGGGGGGGGGGGGGTCCTGGCCGCCCTCAATCTGCCAGGCGGCCCCGGGTGCGTTCGCTTGGCACATTTGAGATGTGCCAGAGACACGGCTCCTGGCCTCTGGCCCGCCAGGGACTATTTTGGAAAGTAATTGTCTCCTGATCCCTTCTGGCTGTAATTAGAGGGTCAGGTACAGAATTTAGTATCCTTAGGTGAATTTCTGGCCAACTTAATTATAACAGAAGGACTACACGAGCCACAGCCTCTCATTTACTGCCCCGAAGAGAAATACTCTCTGGTTTCCACTGGTCCGTGCCAGCATCCCGTCGGGAAAGTTTGGCGGGAAGGCGAGACCTCCCCTTGTGTGTGCGCCGTCCATCTGGAGGCCACAAAACTATTTCTGTCTCTGAGGAATGGAGAGTCTTAGATTTCTTTTCTTTCCTTTTTTATTCAAGTGCGTTTAGTCATGGCCTGTTGCTCCCGCCGCTCAGGCCAGCTCGGAGGGCGGTGGGGGCAGATTCGCCCTGGCAGGATGGGTGTGCAAGGGGGGCGGGGCCGCTCACACTTTGATGTGCTCGCACATGCACCCGCATATGCACCTGCACATGCAGCCAGGCTCGCTGAAGTGCGGAGCTCAATCTAGCAGTCAGGCGGGGCTGAGTTTCTGCATTTCCCACCAGAACTCAGGTGATGCTGGTGCTCCTGGTCCATGGGCGGCACCGGGCACAGCTGGAGGCTGGAGCCCAGGGTATCAGGGAGACACTGAGAAGGGGAGGAGGGGGTTGGTGTTTCCAGGAGTGAACCAGAGGACCTCTATGTTGTCATTACTACATTTATTTTATCCTCACCCCCTGCCCCCTGTGATGCTCAATTAGAGGTCATGATTAGGCTGTGTGGCTCAAGTTCAGAGAAGGAGAACTGAGACCAACCTTCTTGTTCCCCCCTAGGAAGGTAGGCGTTTGGCCTCCCTACCTGGGTGATGCCCCTTGACCCGTGTCCATCTTGGAGATGAGCTCTCCAGGCTCTCCCTCTGTGACCAGCTGTGGTGGAGGAAGGAGCCAAAGCCCAGGGCCGACCCCCCATACAGGGTGGTGTCAGGAGATGAGGGAAGGGGAGGCTGAGAGTGGGAGTCTGCAGGTGGCTGGGTGGCCCTGCTGCCTGGTCCTAGAGCTGGCTCATCCTGGGCCTGGCTGTGTCTGCATGTGATCTGTTCCTTCTCCAGAGCCAGGGCCTATGCTGCCCTGGGGTGATAGCTCAAGATGTCCCTCTGCCTGATGGACAGATGCATGGCCTCTGAGGCCTGAGTGAGCCCTGGCAAGCCCAGCCCTCGGTGCTACTCTGGCCTGCCCCTGGGCCCTCTGGTCTCCCTGCCTCGGCCTGGGTTGGCCTCTCCTGAGCCATGGGTAGATCATGAACTGCCACATGGTGAGATTTACTGCCATGCCACGGGAGCAAAGAACAGGCACAGGCAGTAATTAGACAGTGATTAGGATGTAACTGGGGGGGAGAGGAGGCCCCTCTAGTGTCAGACGCAGTTGTCACCAACATACAGTAACAGCAAATGCTTGAGGGGATCTGGATCTGGGGGAACGGGCAGCAGACCTGCAGCTTGGGGTGCAGTGGCCTCACGGAGGCATCCAACCCTGCTCTTCCACACCTGCATCCTTCCTTAGGATGCTGACCCTGCCCATTCCTGCAGGCCCCCATCCCCTGGTTCCTTGGCCCCGGAGGAGTGCTCGGTTGATGCGGTTTCGGTTGATGCGGTTCCAGAAGACGGTAGATATGACCGATCTTTGGAATGAGTCTCAATCAGACGCCGCCGGCACTAGGAAGCCTCCTCACCACTGCTGCTCCCCATGGCCCTGTCTGCACAGTTTGTGGGGAAGGGCCGTCCAGGACTCAAGCAGGAGCAGTGCAGTGCACAGGGGGCTATTGGCCTGGGTCCTCATTCCAGCTACATCCCCTGGGCCATGCCATTTACCTCTGGGCCCCGTTTTCCCAGTCATGAGGTGGACATTTGGATATTTGGCAGATATCATCTAGAGTCATCATGATCTTGTGACAGTCCTCTGTCATTGAATACTTAGGCTGTTTCTAGTTTTTGACAGTAGGAAAATAATGTGGATGTGAAATCCTTTTGCCTAAAGAGATGTGTTCATCCTTAGAGCCAGAGCCATACAATTCCAGTGGTGAGACTGAAGCCTCTGGAACTGGTGATGGGGTGAGAGGGTTCAATCGAGGGGTCGGAGGCTGACCTGCAATACAAGCAACCCCCTACATCTGGACACCTTGTGACCCTGCTGGTTTGTAGGACCTGGCCCCTTTGTCATCACTGCTGCTTGCTCATGACAGTGCTCCCGACATCTTCATGCAAGACTCACCCATCCTCTGGACCGATGTGTGATAAGCCACAAAATGCCAAGCTTGTGTGTTCCATGGGAAGAGGTTGATTAATCAAACCATGGAATAGTTATTGAATAGAACGTCATGTAGCCACTGAAAATGTTTATCAAGACTTTATGATCATAGTCGGGGTGGGCTCCCCCGGGTGTGCCTAGGTTCCAACAGTAAGTAAAAAAAGCGGGGTACAAATTATATCTTACCTCTGTCACAACTTTAGATACCTAGAGGTCCCATCAGCAGTGGTTGCCCTGATGGGACTCAGGGTGATGGACAGTGCATACAGGAAGCCCATCTCTTTGGTTCTTAAGGACCTTCAGCCTTCCAGAATCCTCTAGTAGACTGTAACTACCTCTGAGAGCAGGGGTGTGCTGAAGCCAGCCTCTGCTAACTTGTGTGAGTGGACTGTGGACATCTTCCAGCTCTGCCATCCTTGACCTTAGGTTGGTAACTAGAAGTCGGCCACAGTGGGAGTAGTTAAGGCAGGAAAATTGGCAAATGCTACAAATCAGGACTGTCTGCTCCCGCTGTCTCCTGTCAGAGCCTGTCGTCGAACATCTCCCAGCACAGGGAGCTGCTGAGTACGAGGCTGGGGTGGCAGGCACGTCTTTTCTTGAGTGCTCGGAGCTTCTCCATTTAGTGAATGAGACTGAGATGAGGTAGGGCCGGGACTTGCCTAAGGCCACTTGCTGGTTGAGCAGAGAATAAGATCTGAGGCTCCATCTCATCCCCGTCACGTAGTGAGTCTTTTTTTTTTTTTTCTCTTTTTTTGGTGTTTTCATTGAGATGGTGATTATAGACTGTTGGTGGGTGATTTGGGCCATAAAGTCCAACCCACTGATACTTGGTGATAACTGTCCAGCCCTGCACCAGCCACAGAAAGTCATTTGTGCAATAGGCTGGCGGCGCCTTCTCTCTTCCAAATGGCCTGTTCTTTGAGATCTGAGGCCATGACTTACTTGCAGAGGGACCCGAAAAGTCACCTGGCCCGGCTGGCCCCTGTTGTTTGACCTCCCTTAGGTGTCGTGGAGCCAGACCTGCTGGGGGCTGGGTATTTCCACTCAGAGTTGCTGCCTCTCTGAGCCCACGTGTGCACAGCGGGACAGGGTGGTGGCAGAGGGCGAAGCAGCACTGTGGTCAGACTGGGGGCAGGTTCAGTGAATCACCTGTCTGGCGGGAGCAGCTGGCGAGGAACAGACGGCAGAAGCTCAGGCCCAGGCCGGCAGAGGCCCAGGCCGGTGGGTCCTTTCCCAGCCTATTCAGCTGTGGTGCTAACGCTTTGGAGACCATAAATCTTTTAAAAAACACATTTTGGCCTAGAGCTTTTTTCCCCCTTTAATTTTTAAAATGGCGTAATTTTAAAGGCAATTTGATTCAGATGTTTTTCATTGCTTTACACCGAAACTGCCCAAATGCTGTCGTATTTTCCTCCTCAACAGTAGGTTTTCTTTCCAAAAATATTTCTGAACCTGTGTGCCTCAGCTGAGAGCACCAGGGACCCAGCTACTCCAGGCCTCCGGGCTGGGACGATTGGAAAATCTGGAGCCATAAAACTTGGAGCTGAGTCTGGGTCTGAGAGCTTTGCTAAGTCCCCGAGGTCAAATATCCAGACGGGCTTTAGAAATTCTGTGAGGCGCACTACCGTGGCAACACCTAACTGTTGCAGAATGCCCACTGTGTGCTGGGCCAGGGTCCCTCCCAGTCTGGTCCCTCGCCAGCAGCATCAGCATCCCTGGGAGTTGGGGCCCCCCATCCAGGCCTCCGGGAGCCCTGCTTCTGGGAGTGGGGCTGGGCAAGCTGTGGAGATTCTGATGCACTTGTAAGCGTGGGGCCTTCTGTGTTCTAGCTGCATGAGGCAAGACGTGACTTTCCTTATGTAAAGTGGAAATCACATGCTGAGCTGATATGGGAAAATTACAAGACACAACGTGCTCCCGCCTGCCTGGCACAGGGTAGCTCACGGGGAGTGGCTGCTCCTGCTGCTGCCCTTCTTGCAGGTGGTCCAGAGAAGTGGTAAGAAACAGCTCAGACTCTAAAGCCACACCACCTGGGTAAGGCCCAGCTCTGCTGTCCTTGGGCGGGTCTGAGCCTCTGTTTCCACATCTATAAAATGGACACAGCAATGGTCCTTACCTTACCGTGTTGTGAGAATTACTGGAGTTAGCAACGTACGGTGGCAGGTGCTAAGTTAGCTCTGTGTGAGGTCCAGGCTAAGTCTCTGCTTTAGTAGCTGTTACTAAAGTTTTCCTTTTCTAGGCCTGGAAGCTCTGCCTGACTTCAAAAGGCTTCCCTTCGCTGGTCGCTCTTGCTAGTTGACTTTGAGGCTGGACAGGGGTAGGTAGACCAGATTTCTGCTGTCTTCCTACTGGAGAGTGGAAGAGGGAGCCCTGGGCTGCAAATCAGGCTTGAGTTACTGTCCTGCTTTGCTTCACTATCACAGGCTGTTCTGGGTAGGTGACCTGACCTTGATCCCTGGCCTTGCTAACTCAGCCTTCTCCCTCGTATGCTAGTGGGTGGGAGCAGACCAGAGGTTGCTAAGGCTGACCATGCCTCAGAATCCCATGATACAATCGTAGTAGATACAGATCCCCAGGCCACTCCAGCCCCGTGGAGATGGAATCTCCCAGGTGGGGGCCTGGTTTCGGGTATGTTTACGTTGGATACAGTTGGGCCAAGGTGGGGCGTGCATCCCTGGAGGGGGCACACTAACCAGGTACAGCTGGTTAGTACTGGCAGGGTGGTGACCTGCGTGTCCACCAGGGTTGAGCATGTGTGACTCTCAGCACCTGACTCCTGTGGCAGCATGGCCCCACTGCACCAGCCACCCGAGATCACCTTGTTTACTGGCCCTGTTCGCTTCTTTGAAAGTTTCTTCCATGGGATCCCTGGGTGGCGCAGCGGTTTAGCGCCTGCCTTTGGCCCAGGGCGCGATCCTGGAGACCCGGGATCGAATCCCACGTCGGGCTCCCGGTGCGTGGAGCCTGCTTCTCCTTCTGCCTATGTCTCTGCCTCTCTCTCTCTCTCTCTGTGTGTGACTATCATAAATTAAAAAAAAAAAAGAAAGTTTCTTCCAGGCACGTTTTTGCCCAGTGGTCTGTTTTTGCCCATCCCTGTCCATCTTGGAATACTGTGTGAATTCCAGAGTCTGTAAACAACTCAGGTGGCGAGCATTGTTTCTGGGGTGCCAGGGTGAGGAAATGTTACCCAAATCACTGGACCTTACTGTGTGCCCTGTAGTTTGATAAATGCCTCTGAGTCCTTGGTGTCTTTGTCCTCTCTTTGATCCTGGGCCATCGCCCTATAATGCCCTATGGGCAGGGCATTGTTGGCTCATCCCCCAGCAAGGGAAGATACCCGGTAAATGATGGTTGAGGAAGGGGAGTCTGACACTGTCATGCCGAGTGTGTGCCAGTAGGCTGATATGGCCTGCTGCCTCTGAGGTCCCTGGGGTGAGTTGGGCACAAGTTAGGTTGAAGTCTGCTTCAACCAGGGCTGGCCTGCTTCTTGGCCCCGGCTCCCCTCCTGAGGCCCTCTGGAACTTGCCTAGTGGGCCAGCCTCCCCAGCCTACCTGAACTGCTCTGCTGCGGCCACACACTTCTGCCTTGGGCTGGAGGATGTACTCAGGTGTGACTAAGTGGGCAATTATTCTTATTTAAGTGATTTTCAGGATGGCTGTTGTCGCTGCTACTCAGTTTGTTTTAATGGCCCAACCACATGGAACAGCCAGTTCCCACCAGACTTTTCTCCAAGAGCAGAAGAGCTCAGTCCTCCCCCGACAGCTTCGCACACTCAGGAAGCAGAATACAGCACGACTGCCTGGACGTTTTCTAGGGGCCCCTGAATGACTTAATGATGCCCTGGCTAGTGAGGTCTCATGTGCCAGGGCTGAGCTGGAGGGTCAGTGCTCCAGAGGCAGAGGTGAGGGTTGGAGACTCCTTTTGGCCCACAGTGGAATATGGTAGAAAGGACCTGGGCTCTTGCCAGCTCCCTGTTGTTAGCTGTTTGCCCTGGAGCAAGCCCTCTAACTTTTCTGAAGTTCTTGAAGTAGAGATGGCCACGGGAACTACATCTGGCTCTTGTGGGATGAAATGGGAGAGTGTTTATAGAGTGGCTATCAGAGGGTCTGTTTAGTGACCAAATGTTAGTGACACGAATGTGAATGCCCATTCGTCTTGCACATCGCGGTCTCCTGTGACCTTGAGACCTCATGCTCTAAGGGCCGCTCTGAAAGTCCCTCAAAACAGCTGCCAGCCAGAGGCACCTGAGTGGCTTAGTCGGTTGAGCATCCAACTCTTGGTGTCAACTCAGGTTGGGATTTTACAGGAATTTATTGAACATCAGGTTGATGATGCGATGATGGTGGCTGCAGCCCGAAAACTTCCCTTCAGGACTCCTAAAACTAAAGAAGGCTATTACTACCGTCAAATTTTGGAACACTACACCCAGGCCAGGCTGACTGACTGACCCATTTTTGGGTGCTGAGGTGGATCAACACCACTGACCCTCCTGCCTACACTCTGGCCCAAGGCAACTACCAAAGCCTAGGCGCCCTCTGCACTAGCAAGTACAAGGAAACGTTCCTCTTGCAAAGAGTAGAGAGCTGGGGGGCAGGAAGCGGGGTGGTGAGTGTCAACCTCCCAGGCTCATTGGGCATCAAAAAAATAAGTCTCAAATCCCTCGGGGCCTTGAGATCAAGCCTCACATCCGGCTCTGCACTTAGCGGGGAGTCTGCTGGAGATTCTCGCCCTCTCTCTCTCTGAAAATAAATACATCTGAAACAAATAAACAAAACAGCTGCCATCCAGATCAGAGCAGATGCCCCACTTGCCCCAACACAGCAGCCCCCGCCTCGGCGTAGCGTTCAAGGCCCAGCCCAGGGGCTGTGCTCTGGAGCCTTCCACTGGCCTGCCTGACTTCTCCCACTTGGTTGTAGAGGCCAACGCACCCACATTGCCACTTCAGACCCGCATTGCGTGTTTCTGGCTGGCACATGTGAGCTGATGAGCTCTGCCCACAGAGAATGGAAGCCCCTGAGGGCCACCCTGGTGGCTCCAGCTCCTGTTTTCTCCCCGGGCCTTGGCCACACCTGGCACACATGGCCTCGTTTTTTGGGGTTCATTTGTGCATATTTAACTGTTGCAGAGTTGGGGAAAGCTTCAAAGTCATTTCCAGATACAGAACTGAGAGAAGCCCGAGTGATCATATAGTTCAGATCTGTCCATTTTACAGATGTGGAAGCCAAGGCCCAGAGACCTGAAGCACACACAGTCGTCTGGTGACACCACCAGAACTGGAGACCGATGGAGTGAGACTTGCCCATGGGATGGGACACAGCTGCTCCCAGCCCAGCCTCCGTCCTGTCCCAAACCCCAGCTTCCCAAATTGATGGTGTTTATGTTGGAAACATTTTTCTGACGTTTGGTTCTGTCAAAACTAATTTTAGCATTTCTAAAGCTTGGTAAAAATACAGTCTCATTACTTTGATGTCAGTGCATAGTTTACTATTAGTATATTCTGGGGTTTATCATTTTAGTCATGTTTAACACGGCTGCACCAGGCATGCACTATTAAATCTGGCTTATTTTACATTCCTGTCCGGAATTATTTATTTGTAACAATTTCCTCTCTATCAAAAGACACAGCTAATGCTGTGTTTTAATGTGTTATTTACACACAAAATAACCTATTTACAACTCAGTGTGCGCCGGAGGGAGAATGGATGGGCCCCAGTTTCCTGCGTTCTGTTATATCGGAGTTTAACAATCTGGTTTGCTAATAGAACCATTTATCATTGGTGTGGGGGGATAATTTATTTTATGTTTGTGGCCAGGTCTTACCGCCTCTGATCTTGGGAACATTTTGAAGATAATGAAGTCAGGCCTGGTGTTCAGGGTGGAAGCAGGGCACTCGGAAGAGGAGGGGGACCCATGGCCTTCCAGAGGTGGTGGCCTGGGTGCCTCTGGGTTTCCTGAGCTCAAGTGTGCATCCTATGGATGGTTCCAGAACACCAGTCAGAGATGTGGTGATGTAGAAACCCTGCTTCTGCCCTTCAGGAGCTCTCCTAGTTGAAGGCATCGGGGGACAGAGAACAGAGCACTATGGGGATGCTCATGAGATGGTGACAGATCCTGCCTTGGAAGCTTCATGGGGAGGCAGTATCAGAGCTGGGAACTGAAGGATGTGGAGGGCTTCATTGGGTGAAAAGAGGAAAGGGTGGGTGGAAGGGGCAGCAGAGTGGCCTGTTGGGAGTGCAGGGCGATGGGGGTTTGTGTTGTGGGGGTGGGGTGGGAGACAGCATTTGGTCCATGTGGCTCTAGGGTGTGGTATTCAGGTGGGACCTGAGAGGGCCCCCTGCCTCAGTGGCAGGTGGGGTACCTAGACTCTCCCCTCGCCTCCAGGCCTCAGGGAACCAGTGACCGGGGTTTAAGGCAGACCCCTGCCACATCAGATGGTCAGTGTCAACTTGAAAGCGCTATCTGCAGTGAGAGACATCCTGCGCAGAGAGACTGGAGACAGGGAGTCCAGCGAGAGGTCCCTGGGTCTGGCAGCCTGACAGTCGCATGGCAGGGATGAGCAGCGGCATCTGGGACCAGTGGGACCAATGAAGGACTGCTCGGGAGTGAGGCCCAGGGGTGTCCGGGCTGCTAGATGGATGTGGGGCCACTCCACCGTGCAGGCTGAGGTCCTGTGGCTCTCTCTGTTGGAGTCTCAGTGCCTCTGAATGAACTGTTGCCCTCTCAAGCCCTGTGCCAGCGCCAGAGGGTGCAGGTAGGAGGGAGGGAGGGGAGGCATCCAAGAAGCAGGAGCCATAGTCTCTGTCCCTAAGAGCTGTGGCCCCAAGGAGAAACCACACACCCCCACTCACGGTACTGACGTGGCCATGACCTGATGCCCAGAGCAATCAGAATACTTGGGCAAAGGAGTGGGACCTGACAAGGCTCCGATATCTGAGTAAGGCCCTGGCGAGTCCACGATCTGCAGCTGCGTGCCCTCTCTGACCCCGGGTTCTACAGGCAGCAGCCGCACACGCAGCCTGGGGAGAGGCTACCAGAGTGGTGCTATGAAGTGTGGCAGGGCTTAGGGCAAGCCACAGGGAGTGGTGCGTGGAACAACCAGCTCTGGGGTGGCCAGCATGGTCTGAGGGCCAAGGCTCGGGCTTGGACAGATAAAGTTCGAATCCTTGCTCTGCCCACTTCCCCGTTGCATATCCTTTGCTGATCTGAACCCCGGTGTCGTCACCCTAAAAGTGGACAAAATACTTACCTTTTGAGGGCTAAGATTACAGATAAGCAGTGTAAGATGCTTGGAAGCATGTGTTGTATAGTAAGCGTTCTGGATGTAGTGGTTGGTGCTTTCAGTATTATTGCTGTTGCTGTTATTATGATTATTCTAGAACTATTTCTGAGACTAGCACATATGCATCAAATAAATAAATTTGAGAGTGAATGAATGCATGAGTATCTGAGCAGAATCTTCACAAGGAGTAGAAGCTTGCCCATGATGTATACAAGGGGAATCTGCCTTCTAGCCCAAGGAGCAGCATGTGCAAAGGCCCTAGGAGCTGAGGGTGGCTCTGTCAGCCCCTAAGGGAAGGGCTCCCTTCACTCCTCAGCCCCCCCAGCACAAGCTGCTGTTCTGGAACTGGGAAGCCCAGTGATACTGTGTTCAGAGGCCCCTCTGGGGTCTGTGTCCTCTGGCTGCCGCTTAGCCAGTGGTGGATGCTGGAGGCACAGTCCAGCCCAGCTCTGGGTGCATGTGGCTTGTTGGGACCTGCTCCAGGTTCAGCTGGTCTCTCCTCTTGGGCAGGTGGGGAGGAGGGGACTGGAGGGCTCTTTCTTGAGAAACTGCTCTTGGCCCTTTCCCTGAGACTGTCCAGGCTGGCCCTGCTCCCAGGGGACATGGGTTGCCAGCTTATGTTTGTGGGGCCTGGGAAGTCTGAAGGTAGCAATGCCTCTGGTCTGAGGATGGTCATTTCTGTGTCTGATTTCCATCCCATTTTTATTAGTGACATTTGAAAGGAGGGTTTGGATTTTGTGTGGTGCTGGGCAGAGGACACCAGGCATAGGCTCTACACCATCCTCAGTCCCTGCCATCCTGGAAATGAAGGAACATCCAGGGGAAGCTTCATGCCTGGAGGAGCAGGTGGTCCTGCATGGTGTGAGGGTGGTCAGGGCAGGAAAGCCCTCCCCAGCAGAGTGCCTGGTATTTCCCTGTTAGCTATCACTCTGCCTGCAGGTTGGTGCAGAGGCCCATGTTGTCCTAGGTCCCTCTGTGTGACCTGGGTGATAACCCACCTGATAAGGTGCTAGGCCCCTGCCCTGTGGCAGCCCAAGGGCACTGGGGTACCTGGAAGTATTAATGAGAGAAGGCTCCAAAAGGGAGGCACAAATTGTCAGACACACTTTGCTACCTCTGCAAGTTCTGAGGCTGGATGCAGGTGGGACCTTCATTCCGTTTGTGATTCCCAGAATCTACACACACTGGTCACATCTCTCCTGGCCTTGTTGGTGACAGGGAAAGCAACAGGTACCTTTAGTTAGAGGCAGGCTGGCATGGGTTCACATTCAGGTATGAACATGGGCTGCCCTTGCCTCCTCTGTGGACTGAGGGTGATAAAGCCTCACTGGCCAGCTGCATAGGGCACGAGAGTCCGGCCTGTGGGTGACAAGATAGTGACATCACCTGCCTGAGAGGACAGGTGCCAGCTCCTGGCCATATCGTTAGTGGCCAGAGCAGGGCAGAGCTTCCTAGCCACCCACGGCAGTGCTGACGTGCCAGGCCCTAGCTTCCCCGGCTCTGAGCCCAGGATGGGGCGGATAAGAGGAGGGAGAGAGGAGATGACGATCCACTCTTAGGTACAGACCAAAGGGATTTGGAAACCCAGCACACACCAAAACTTGCATACAAATGTTCACAGTGATGCGATTCAGAATAGCCCCCAGATGGAAATAACCCAGAAGTCCATTAGCTGGCTAATGGGTGAACAAAATGTAGTGTATTCGCATCTGGAATATTATTTAACCATAAGAAGGAACGAAATACTGAATCTTGCTTCAATACGTGTGAACCTCGATGACATTATGCTCCGTGAAAGCAGGCAGACGCAGAGGGCTGTGTCGTTGGACTCCATTTATGTGAACTGTCCCAAACAGGCAGATCTCTAGAGGCAGAAAGTCGGGGGTGGGGAGGAGGGAATGGGGAGTGACTGCTAACGGATATGGAGCTCCTCTTTGGGTGATGAAATGTTCTGGAATTAGATTCTGGCGATGGTTACACAACCCTGTGAATATAGTAAAAACCACTGAATTGTATACTTTCAAAGGGTGGATTTTATGGTATGTGAATTATATCTCTGTTTTAGAAAGAAAGGAAGGGAGGGGGTAGGGAGGTAGTGTGGGAAGAGGAGAAGGAGGAAGTTAGGGAGGACGAGGGGCAGGCCTGGCCTTGGCCTCCAACCCTAGTGCAAGTCCCCGGGCTGCGTGAGCAGTGCTGTCCCTCGGGGGAGGACCCGGTTCCCCTGGCCAATGAGCAGCCTCCCCAGCTAATTCTATAGGCTCCAGAAACTCTAAAAATAATTGGAGTGGAAGGAGGGTGTTTAATGACAAAGTAAATAATTACATTAAGGGTGTGAGTTTGGAGGGAGCCAAGTAAATCACTTTAGAAAGAGCACCAGCCTCCAGCTAACATCCAGTCCTTTATCACCAGATCCCGTCCTCCCTCGGACTCTGAATAATTGATTGTGGCAGGCATTGTGGGCCAAGCAGCAGCAGGGGCTGCCGGGGTCAGGCGGGGCCGGGAGAGATGGCCAGCTTGCAAGCCAGGGTGCCGCGCCAGCCCCACCTGCTGCTCCAGGTAGATGAGCCCCCGGGGCAGGGGGCCCTGGGTCCCTGTCCTGCTGGAAATCAGATGCTTTGCTGGGAAGGGCCAGGGCTCCATGCTTCATGACGCCCTCAGTTGGACAGGAGATTCATCTGTGTTTCTGAGAAGGAGGAGCATCAAGGGCCATGTGGCCCACTGAGGCCCAAAGAGGGAGTGGTTTGCTAAGGCCACACAGTGAGCATGTGGCAGGTCTGGTAGGAAGCAGATCTGGGACACCCAAGCCAGGACGCTCTACCAGCCCCGGGGCGGGCACTCAGGTTGGGTGGGCCTTAGCCCATCAGGGGTGTTTCCAGATCATGTGTGGTGTTCCCACCCCGTGATGTGATGATATGGTCCCTCTTCAGAGCAGTGTCTGTGGAGGGTGGGTGCCAGGAAGGTTGTGCCTCCTGGGAAGTGGCACAGCTGGCCAGGGTTGGCATCATGAGGGTTGTCTGGCAAACACGCCCACCTCCTCTGTCCTGGCCGAGAGTTCCCGGTTTGCTCCTTCCCTCCACTGTCCTCTCTCCCTCCACCCAATGGCCTCACTCTGTCCTCAGTGAGTCCCAACCTGTGGCTCCAGGAGCTCCCTTACCTCTTTCCAGTCCTGTGCCCGCCCACCCTCCGACTGACTCTCTGCCAGAGGTCATGGGGGATGGGCAGGCAGCCAGACAAAGCTGAGCCCCAGGAGGGACAGTCGTGATGTATGACTATAGGAAGATAGCTGTGCCTTGGCCTGGAAGGATGGCTCTTCTTTAATGGAAACCTAATCATGATGCTCAAGTGCCAGGGATAGAAACCCACTCAGACCTTCCAAACTACATGGATTTCTTGGCCTCCATAACTGGGCAGCAATAACCAGCTGAATCTGACATTCCAGCAATGCCTTTGGGACACCATCTCTTTCCCTCAATGCTCTTGGTTGGCTTGCCCCTTGGTTGGCAGGCCAGCAGCCTCTCCCCACCAGGCAGCAAGAGCTGCTGCAGGTGAGCGTGAACCTGACACCCTGAGCTCTCGTGGGGAAGTGTCTCCTTCCAGGTGACTCTAGCAGAAGTCCAGGGCATCTTCTCATTGCCCTGCCTTGGATCCCCTGTACCCTGTGAGCCAGTCACCATGACCAGGCCATGTGTTATTATGGACACCTGGTGGTATGGGGAGGGCCAGCCTCCCTGACTGGTAGGGACTGTGCACAGGAGGATGGGTTCCACATGATGCTGGGCAGACCAAATAAAAATGCCCACCTCACTTCAGCAAGTTGGCAGGAGGGGGACACCTTGGGGATTCCAGGCACCTGTAGACACTCACAGTGAATGGAGTCAGAGCTCTGGCTCTTCAGAAGCAGGGAGCAGTCCTCTAGTCCTCCCTTCCCTGAGCTACCTCCCCTGGGCTCTATCTGGAGTAACCAGGGCCTCTCTTCCTTCCCTCCTTGTCCTTTAGAACATCCCGTAGGGAACACAAAATGTTTCGAGAAGTACCAGGTCTGAGCCTTAGAGAAGTAACAGAAAGTTCCACAGGTAGTGCCGCTAAGAAGATATGTATATATATATATATATATATATATATATATATATATATATATATATATATAATAGATTTTATCTATTTATTCATGAGAGACAGAGAGAGGTAGAGACACAGGCAGAGGGAGAAGTGGGCTCCCTGGGGGGAGTCTGATGCGGGATTCAATCCCAGGACCTCAGGATCACATCCTGAGCCAAAGGCAGATGCTCAATCACTGAGCCACCAGGCCTCCCTAAGGAGAGTTTCTTTAAGAAGGAGGGACATGTAGGAGAGAGTCCTGAGAAGGGGCAGGAACAGAGGCCTGGGGTGGGGATGCAGGGGAGGGACAAGAGCACTTGCTTGAGAGGAAGCCTCACACCAAGGGATGTGAGGAGAGATGCATTTGGAAAGGGAACTCTGAATGGCTTTGGAGAGCCTGGACACGCCGCAGGGAATTTGGACTAAGGGCAGTGGGAGCCATGGAAAGGCTTCGAGCAGGGGAGGGACATTGGAATCCACTCGCTCTTCGGCTAGACTGGCTAGATTGACTTACACCCTGTGACTTGAAGCATCCCATCCCCACGAACGAAATGCAGATGATTCCTGCGGGGTTGCTCTGTTTTTCAGACCTCCCTCTTTGCCTCCCCGCCCCACCCTGTCTCTTTTCCATCTTTCCCCAAATGTTTTTTTGGGGCGTCGTGTGTGCTGAGCAATGTTCTAGCTGCTAGATGCCCTGGACTTTTGCTAGAGTCACCTGGAAGGAGACTCTTCTCCATGAGGGCTGTGTCAGGCCCATGCTCACCCACGGCGGCTCGGAGCAGACAACACACAGGCAAGGTCCAGTTCTTCTGGACCTGACAGCCGGGTCGGGCAAGACGGGAAGTACGTGAAAAAACGACCACGCTCTGCAGAATGCCGTCTGGGTCCTCCGGCTGGGGAGACAGGGCCCGTCTGTGTGTCCCAGGGCTGTGAAAACCACTGCCTGTGTCAGAGGTGCTGGTGACGCAGAGTGAAAACCGCTGGCGGGGGGAGGAGAGGTGCATGAGCTGGCCCCGGCCATCCCCGTGCGGGGCCTCGGCCTCCGGCTGGGGTGCTGGGGCGGAGCCCGTGGGCCGGACACCTGGGCCCTGGGCACTGTGGGCGCAGGTCAGCTCCTTGGTCTGTCTCATGGGATCGGTACGCCCTCCCTTGTAGAGCTGAGCTCGGGACTGAGGCAGAGGCCAGCCTTGGGGGGCTTTGGAAGGACCGGCCAACTGTCGTGCCAGCCCCGGGGGATCTCCAGCCTTCCTCTCTGTTTCTGAGCCATCCCCCCAGAGTGGGCCTCTGAGGGCATTTCTAGCTCTCAGGGAGACCATCTTGTGGACATCATCCTTGCTAGTCCTGCAGGCTATTGGGATCCTCTTTCCCCTGGCCCCACCCTTGACATGCAGTTTCTATCCTCTCTCCCTATTTCTGGAATGTTGCCTCCTGGGCCATCCTGCTCAGGTCTGGCCCAGCTGGGCCCTCTCCCCATCCCGACCTGTCTGTGCATCCTGTCCTCCACTCTAGCATGGCGATAAAAGCAAGCACCCCCTGTCAAGTGGAGGCTGAAAGCTGTGGTCTCTGTTCTTGCAGTAGATTGCCAGGCCTGGGCGAAGGTGTAGGAACACGTGGCTGTGTGCTGTTGGGTTCCCTGAACTCAGAGACACAACAGGCCCTCTGTTTCTTGGCAACCACCATCCCCCAGGAGCACTGGGAGGTCCTGGGGAGGCTGCCACCAGTCCCTGTGTGACATCTGTGGGAGCGTTCACAAGAATTCTCTGCGTGCCGCGGAACGTAAGGCGTTGGAACTCTCCTGTTGGTGCCTGCGCGTCACTAACACTGACCAAATGTCCTGGCTGTGGGCTGTGGGTGGTCAGACAGGGTTTTTGTGCATGTATCCCAAGGAGGAGTCAGGAGCTTCTGGGATCTTAGAAAAACAAAATGAAACAAAAAAGCAGAGTCCATGTTTCCCTATGCTGTGATTCTAGGAACTTCATTGCCTTGGGGCTGTGGAGACGGCAAGAGTGGCCTTTGAAAGTTTTTCCCAGAGGAGATGGGGGTGGAGTGGACCATGGGGAGATGTGGCCCGCATGTCCTTGGGCCCCCCCATCCCAGAGCTGGCCCAGCTGCACACCGGGAACAGCCCGATCCCCGTGGCTGGGCTGTGTCTTGGGAGGGAGAGAACCAAGCCCAGGGTCAGACTGAGACTTTTGGCTCTGCTTTTGCAAGAACTTCTCAGCTGGGTGGTTGCCTGGGGCAGGATGGACACCACGTCACCAGTGTGCTGGCTTGTTCCCTTGCCCGTGGTCTTGTGGGCACAGATGCATCTGGTCTTTCATCTTCAGATGCCCCTCCCCACCCGGGCGCCCCCCTGCGCCTTGCCTTTCTTTAGTACTGTCTCCTCCCTACCAGATCACCAGGTTGGTCCAGCCCCCTGGGCCACCTTGTCCTGAGAGAGTCACTCCCAGGTTCCCTGGCCCTCAGACTGTGCCCCTCATTTGAAGCTCCTTGCACATATGGGATCCTAGTGACAATGCTTAGAGCCTCTACCATAAGGATTCTAGCACACATGATCTATTTAGGAATAAGGTAGGGGCAGGGGGAGGGGAGGCAGGAGAGGGAGGGCACCATAGCAAGCCAGTTACTACCAAGAACTACTGCACTTTCACCCCAGGGGGAGACTCCAGGACCCCGTATGATCCGTCCTACCCAACAGCCAAGGTCTAAGCACCATCAACTCTTGTCTGTCCTTGCTTGAGGGCTGCTCTGGCACTTCTGACCTGTTTGGTTGTCAGGCAAAGGGGGCTTTGGAGGCAGAGAAAACCCTTCATTAACCACCAATGCTAGTGGTCAGAAGTTGGGTGTGTGTGTGTAAGGGCATGAAGGCATGAGTGTGAACCAGTAGCATCTGCTCTATGGAGACAGAAGTGGTGGATGCTTAAAGGGCATAATTTCTAGGGGCTTAGGGATCCTTTTCTGTGTCCCTCTCTGTGATTTCATCATTAAAGAGGAACTCAGATTCATCTTAACAATGTGTGAGTGTGCCACAGCGGGTACTTTCCAAGGTGGAGGCCATGCAACGTGGCTGTTGTCAACCACAGTGCCCTCGTGGGAATGAGTTTATCAGATGCCGCGTAGAGAGACTAGATTTGATGGAGAAGAGCACAGGAGGACAGGAGAGAGGCTGCTGCTCAGAGAAGGGGTCAGAAACATGCCTGAGGGACCTGAAGATTCCCCTTGGTGTGTCATCAGAGACTAGAGCCCGTGTCCTGCCTTCTTGAGGACTGTCAGTGTCAGAAGTCCTGAGGACCAGGGCCAGGGGGGCACAGACTGGTTCTCCTAGACTGGCCTTCTGGAACGGAAGAGACCCTGGACCCCGAGCCCCAGAGATGAGCCTGATTTATAACCAGTCACTAAAAATATATATAGCGGAATAATGAAAGCTTCTGTTACTGAATAGGCTCTCTCTGGCCGTTGTAAAGATAAGTAACAGCAGTTATAAGGCCACTTAAACCCTTACCTTTGGGGTATAAAGGGGTCTCTGCAGACAGTAAGTCTTTATCGAGAAATGTTTACTCGTAAAAAACACAGTGAAGCCTGGGAGAGAAGGCATCTGAGCCATCAGGCCTTTCTGGCTTTATGTAGCCGCGGCCCTTCGTAACAGGAGCCGCAAATCACCTCGGCCCAAAGTTGGGGGTGGGAGAGAGTTAAACCTGACTGCTGCCTTCCAGGCTGCCACCATCTACCCTGGTTCCCTTCTCCCATTGGTGGAGGGGACCGTCTGGTGAGTGGTGGCTCCCTGGCACCATGGGCCAAGTCCGAGCACCGGGCACAGGGGGCTCCTGGCCCGCCTCTCCAGTCACGCAGTGCCCATCCGATAGGCCGGCCTCGGGGGCCTGTGCGCCTTTGTGCAGGTCTGCCTCTCCCTGTAATGCCCTCCTCTGCTTTCCTACCAGGCTGGCTCCTGCTGGTCCCTTTGGGGGCACTTATACATGTTCCCCTAGACACTCACTGCCATACTCGCAGTCCGGTTAGGGGAGCAGAACCACTGTGAGTGACACGGGACAAGGGTTGTGATGTCACCAACTGCACCCAGCTAGGACACCTAGCTGGGGGAGCCCTGAAATCTCTGGAAGGCTGCAGCCTCTGCATCTGGTGTTGGGTCAAAGTCACCATAGGTCAGTGGTGTCTGACGCGGGACAGAAGGCCAGGTGTGACAGGGGCAAGAGTGTGGACAAACTAGGACCCATGGGGACAGTTAGAGCTTACATTTGTCTCTCTCTGCTAGTTGCCAACCTTGCGCTGGACGGATACGGAGAGCTATAGAGGAAGCCTCTGCTGGGAGTTGTACTTGCCCTAGGAGCCCCATGGGAGCTGGAGTAGCTGGCTCTGCCCACCTTGTTGGGTGAGCCACAGATTGGCAATGCAGTGCAGAGACTGAGGGTGGCATGCCTGCCGCCCTGCATAGAGGCTTCCCAAACTGTTTAGTCCCTTAAAAATGATCAAAGACCCCAGAGAAATTCTCTTTCTCTCTTTTTTGAGATTTTATTTATTCATAAAAGAGAGAGAGAGAGAGGCAGACTCCCCATGGAGCAGGGAGCCCGATGCGGGACTCGATCCAGGGCCCCTGGGATCATGACCTGAGCCAAAGGCAGATGCTTAACTGACCGAGCCACCCAGGCGCCCCGAGCACTTCTCTTTATATGGGCTTATATCTATCAATATTTACATTACTCGAAATTTAAGGTGAGAAAAATTTTTAAATATTTTAACTTTTAATCCACTTGAAAATAACAATGGTAAACCCATCATTTCTATCAAAAATAACTCTTCTCCAAAATAAGAAAGGAAGAAGAATGGGATCACACTTTTGCAAATCTCTTTAATGTCTGACTTAATGGAAGGCAGCTGGATCCTCGTATCTGCTTCTATGTTGGCATATCTGTTGTAATATGTTGTTTTGCTTGAAATATGTGGAGGGGATCTGGCCTCACGTACAGTTAGAAAGGGGGGGATGTTTTAAAAGCCTTTTCGGCTGATTGTAGATACTCTTCTTTGATACCCCCCTGAAACTCGACACGTGGTTGTGTCTTAAAATTACGACATGAAATCCCAAACCCTATCAAAGACCTTTCCGTATTCTATTTGTAAAAATCCATTGGTCTCTCTTGCACTTTGAGTGGCTGTTTTTACCCTTCCGTTATTTTATGCTGTCGTGTGGAAATAACTGGTTTTTGTCTTTGGGATCTATTGGCTCACGGAGTGGACGGCACTGCGAAAGAACGAGTGAGAAAGATCAGGGTTTGGTTTGTGATGAAAACTCTGTGACTTTGCCCCTGCCTTGAAAGAGAACCATGCTTTGCCCCATCCTTCCTCCAGACCATGAGGATTTCAGCTCGAACCTGGAATCACACGGAAAAGGGAGTTCTTGGCAATGAAGTGTCCACTTAGCCACATTGCCATGTACAAAGCCACCCCAACACCTCCACGGGGGTCTCTCTTTGAAGCCCCCTCACTCTTTGGTACCACCTACCCTCTGGCTGCATTTTCTCTTTTCCCTTTCCTTGACGGAGTTGCCTCTGCTCCCTGTCTGCGAGTCACACCCCGCAGGACTGTGCCTTACCCCTTCAATCATAGGGCCTGGTGAGACCCCCACACTACTCAGTCCAGTGGATGCTCTTCATGCCTCCTCTTAGGGACACGCTGGTGCTTGGTCTCACACGCCCGGCCCTCTCCTTCCCTGGTTTCTGGATATCACACTCCTCTGCATGGCCAGCTGTCCCCTGCATTGCAAATGGCAAGATTTCATTTTTTTGATGGCTGAGTCGTATTCCATATATATACTACATCTTCTTTATCCATTCATCTGTCGATGGACATCTGGGCTCCTTCCATAGTTTGGCTATTGTGGACGTTGCTGCTATGAACATTGGGGTGCAGGTGCCCCTTCGGGTCACTACATCTCTATCTTTGGAGTAAATACCTAGTATTGTAATTGCTGGGTTGAAGGGTAGCTCTATTTTTAACTTTCTGAAGAATGAGGACCATCCACATTGTTTTCCAGAGTGGCTACACCAGATGGCATTCCCACCAGCAGCGTGAGAGGGTTCCCCTTTCTTCATGGATGCACGTTCCTAAAGCCATCATGGCCCCCTGTTATACTTGAGGCCCAGAGGAATCCCCCAGCTTGTCCACAGAATCACCATGAGCAAGCAGTGATGATTAGAATTTGATGGGGTTTGGAGTTCAAAGCCTATGCTCCTCCCCTGCTCCATGCCTCCTCAGGTATCTTGCCCTTGATTCAAATGACCCTTGACAGATAAGAACCGCTTGAGCCTAGGGCCCAACCCCTTGCAGAAGGGTGGTAGTAAGAGCCAGAAAACTCTATACAGAGCCCCAGCATCCATCCCTGTGGGGGTGGCGTTGTCTCCCTAAGAGGATGGGATGGTGGTGGAGGTGGACAGAACCTTCCCTGGGATTGACAGGTCTGTGCCTGATACTAGGGCTGCCATTTGGTGCATCCAGGAGTTGTTTTTGGTTTTTGTTTGTTTGGGTTTTGTTTTGTTTTGTTTTATTTTTTTCCCTTCCATCCAAGAAGAAATCTCTAAGAAGAAGACAGATCTGCCTCCTAAGCAGTCCCTGGGAAGGAGCATGTTGGGCCTTAGGCCCAAAGCAGAGAAAAAGGTGTGTGCCGACCTTTTTCAACTGGCTGGGCCCTCAGCTGCTGCTGGATGTGTCAGGCATTTAGTGCAAAGCCAAGAGCCAGGCCAGGTCCTGGCGCTGTTAACTGCTGACACAGTAGGGGCTCTGCAGGTAGGAGCACGAGTGTCTCCTGCTGCAAGGCCAACAGGATCTGTTAACACGCCGCCGTGCCTATCTCTCCTTGCTCCCCCTGCCCCTCCCCACAGCCCCAACCCAAGCAAAAAACACTTCTGAGCCTCCTGAGTTTGTCTGGCTCCCAGCAAGTCTCTGCAGGGGACCTCTCCCACCCCACCCCCATATTTTCCTCTAGGCCCTCGGCCTCTAAATCCCAAGGCTCCTTCTGGGCCAAATTCAATTAGTCAATTCTGTTTAATTCAAAAAGCATTTGGATGTTTATGAAAGGCCTACTGGTTAGCATGTTGCCAAGGCCACCCAGCTATTAAGTGGTTCAGCCAGGACTTGAACTTGAGTCTGTCTGTCTGAGCCCCAAGTGTGGGCTGCCTCCCCCTTCATCTTCTGCTGATAAGCTGCTTATCTGGAGCAGTCAGAAGTCCTTGCCTTCTTTAACTTCTATCCACTTTCAGTTGATGCACTGGGAATACCTATGAATCTGTTAGAATTGTGTCTAAACTAAGAATCCAGGGGCACCGAGTAAGGACTCAAGAGGCTCTTGAGTGAATGAATTACACCCTGCTTGGTGCAAGGCCTCTGAGGAGCAGATTTAGGGCATAGGGGCTGCTTGTCCGTTTCTGGGTTACAGTTGGTGGAGCTTGCCTAACTGGTAAGGGACCTCCAGGCAGGTGCGATTTGTGCTTCACCTCAAAAGTACCGATAGCAGGCACTTCAGAGCCATAGAACACTGGTAATAGAGATTGCTTTTGTAGTCCCCGTCCACCCCTTCTTTTTTTCTGCCTCTGCCATTCTTCTCCCAGCAGCCTGATGGCAGGGACATAAACATAGAACTCTTCACCATGAGACTTGGTCTCAAGAATAGTAAATCTTCATCCATTTGCAAGTAGTGACCAGTCACTGTATTGGTCACTGTGCAAATACCCAACCATCCAAGCCCCCAAGGATCTCACCAGCCAGGAGGAGGCACTGACAAGCACATGGCTAGGATCTCAGTATGGTTAAAGACTTTGAGAGACGGGTGCTTGGGTGGCTTAGTGGCTGAGTGTCTGCCTTTGGTTCAGGTCGTGATCCCAGGGTCCTGGGATCAAGTCCTGTATTGGGCTTCCTATAGGGAGCCTGCTTCTCCCTCTGCCTGCAGGGAGCCTGCTTTTCCCTCTGCCTCTCTCTGTGTCTCTCATGAATAAATAAGTAAAATCTTAAAAAAAAAAAAGATGACTTTGAGAGAGGCCTGTGCTAGGTGTTTCTTCCTGCCCCTGAAGGAGAAGGGACAAAGAATGGTTCCTGGAGGAGTGATGCCTGAAGCTGGGTCTTGAGGGATGAATAGGAGTTCACTAGGTGAACAGTTGGGCATATGAAGATAAGCAGAGGGAATAGTGGCAGCCCAGATGGTGTGAATCTGAGCACTGTTGACTGCTTTGCTGGAGGAAACCTCCAGCAGCTTCTCCTGAAGCATCACACCCTAGAAAGACTGGGATTGACAAAAGCAGGCGAAAGAAAGCTCAAGGCCAATCCCTTTTGCCTTCTGTCTGATTCTCTCAGCTGAGTTTATGTTCCCTCTGGCTCCCTGAGAATCGGGACAGTGGAATGAGGGTGGGTTTTGGAAGTTTCTCTTTCTCTTACCCACTCAGCGCCTGCTCTCTCATCTCATGTGAGCTCTCCGCTATTGCTCTCATAGTCACTGAATTCACAGCGACCGGGCTCTGGGGCCCCGGTTAGGGTGACCTCAAGCTTTCTTCCCAGTCGAACGCCCTGGAAGCCTGAGAGGGTTAAACCACCAGGCCAGCTGGTGAGCATTAGTCCCCTCTCCAGGCGATAACGTCAGAGGCTGAGCAGGAGAAAGAGGAGCTGGTGGCAGGAGGCCGCAGAGGGCTGTCTCGAAGCTCTACGGGGTGGGCTCCGCGCCCGGCAACCCCCAGGTAGGCCTGCTGTGGATGTGTGGGCCTCGGGAGGACATGCGGGGACGGTCCCCTGGGCTAGCCAGGGACATGTGTGGCTTGAGGGCCTGTCTCTCTCCCTCTCTCTGTGCGAGTTTTTTTGCAGTGGCAGAAACTTCGGTGGAAAGGAAGGGGTGTGGGTTCTGGGGAGGGGAGCTCCCCATCTGGGGGTGGGGGTGGAGGTGGGGATTGACTTCCTTAAACAGTCGCTCGAGTGTCCCGTCGGCAGAGCCGGCAGGCAGGATGGGCCGCCCTGCAGCTTCTGGCACCCCAAGCTGCTGCTCTGTCCTGGCGGGGGGTGCAGTCCCGAATGGCCAGGGGAGCCACAGGCGGGGGTGGCTTCAGTACATGTTTCCTCCATCTGCCTGGGGCCAGGAGGCCTCTCCAGAGGGTTGCCATATGCCGACTCAGTGACTAGTGTGTGGCCTCCCCGTGGTTTGAGACGCCTCGCCAAGACCCAGGAGTATCCTGCCTCCCCCCGGGGAAATGGGAAAAGTGTATGCTCTCCTTCCCGACCGGCGGCCTGTCTTGGTGTGGCCTGCCCAGCCTGCTGCTGCCTGGACGAGACAGGGATGCATTTCCTGGGGACACCCGTGCAGGGGATGCTCTGCGGGTTGCAAGGGTTGCGGAGGTGCAGCTGGCCGAGTGGTTAACTGGCTCCTTGGACATCGGGGATCAAATTTACTAGGCCTGGTATGTAATGTCTTTTCCTCTTTCGACTATTTTTGGGAGAAAAATATCTAAATTAGGGGTGGGCCGGTGGCTCAGCCAAGCGGCATCATGAGTGAACTTCTACTGTGGAAGAAACTAGTAGATCCAACAGACATTTACGGTGACCGAGAGGGAATCTCACTGTGGCCTAGGCTGTCACCCACCGAGGGGCCAGTCAGACTCTGCTCCGTGGGGTGTCCAGCGGTTCACACATCCGACTGCCAGGCCCAGCCTCACTGGCGTGTGGTGGGGTCTGCCTGGATGCCAGTTGGGGGTCAGACATGAGGAGGAGGAGAAAGAGTCTGGGTAGGTCTGGAGGGGACATGCAGTCTCGGTGGGCAGCCTGACTCCAGGCAGTCTGGCCCATCCATCCCCCTTCACTCTTCCTCCTTTGTTAAGAGGAGGGAAGGCTGACTTCCACTATTATTAACAGCTACTTGGAAAAGACTCTTTTTCTGTTTTAACCCACATGGGCCTTTACAAGGCTACTTAAGTCTGTGCCATGACCCCCAGAGGAAGACACAATTCCATTTTACTGGTGGGGAAGGCAAGGAGCTTCCCTGTTGGGTGACCTGTCCTGGACTGCCCTGCTGGACAGCAGAGGGACTGGGTCGTGCTCATCCTCCCCTAGGCTGGACCACCACCCGTGGTGCCTGGTGGGGGTTCTCAGAGCAAGGAGGAATCGGGCTGCTGGTCGACCAGGCTCTGCTGTATCCCACACTTTCAGCCTGGAGAGGAGGCTACGGTGGCTAAGGCCCAGCTTAGTTCATGTTCCCCCACTCTGCCCCTGACCAGCGGGATGGGACATGGAGCAAGTGGTTTTGCCTCTCTGGGCCTCAGTGTCCCATCTATAAAGCACCCATCTGGCATGTGTATGGATTATGGCAGGGGTTTGATTTGCCATCAGGGAAGCATTTGGAACAGTGCCGGGGCAGGGGATCCACGGATACAAGTGTGGTGGGTGGGAACAGCCTTCCGGAATGCCACCAGTCCCCGAACCATGCCATGGATGCAGCACCCTGCATACAGTGAATGCTTGAGACAACAGGGGTGTGGGCTGTGGTTCAAAGCACATGGACAAAATGGCCTGCTGGAAGCATGTTAGCATGCCACCGGGTAGGCCTCAGAGTTCGGAACCTTTATGTCCTCCCAACTCGTGAACCTCGCCTCCGTCATAAGGACCTGCTGTGCACGCTCGGATGAATTGGATGAACGCAGCAAAGCACAGAGAACATTCTTACATTCTTCTCTGCTTCCACTTTGCATCATTTCTGTGTTAGCATGTCTTTCCAGTTCTTTCTTTCTAGGCAAAAATTCCTTTCTCAGTGTTAGGTTCCAATGAGGAAATTAAAGAGCAAAACCCAAACAAGACAATAAGAGAAACAACTCCCTGGGCTTTTGGAATTCAGAGCTTCCGAGGAGACGGTGCTCATGCAACCAAAATGTCTAATTTCCCATTTGACTTTATTTTCAAAACACTCCAGACTGATCTTCTTCTGCCTCTCACCCTGGCTCTTCTGCAGGTGTCCCCTACCTTTCCCTTGCCCCTCAGAGGGCATCTCCATGGTTGAGGTATGGCAGGTGGAGAGGGTGTTGTGGGAGACACCTGGACAGGTGCACCCATCTGCAGTGAGAAGCAGGTGAAGGGCGGGCAGGCGGGTGTCCCAGGAAGGACCCACTCCAGGCCCCCACCAGTGTGGCCTTGTGTTTCCAAGGTGCGGTGGCATTTGACATGCAGCAGGCTGTGCACCATCTTTGGTATGCTGTTTGGTCCCTGGGCTTAATGAGTTCTGCAGGGACGCTCTGCTGTAGCTAAAGATCATTTACCTGAATTGCTTTTTAATTTCTGCCGGGGGAAGCTGCCCCTGGCGCGGTATAATTACATTATAATTTACAGCAATCCCAAATCTATAAATTTAGCCATACTGTGGCGGGGGTTGGGGGGTAGTGATGGGAGCTGTGTGGGGGGGGGGGGCTGGAGGAGAGCAGCCATCATTAAATTAACCTTCATTTCTGGGTGCACTTCCCAGTCGCTGGACAAGTGGGAAGAGGCAGGGTGGGACACCTCTTGACCAGTAGATGCTGACATCTGCTTTGACACTGAGGAGTGTTTGGTCATGAGCTTGTGGGAGAGGACTCGGGCATAACTTAACAACCATTCTGATCTGCTCACTTAATCAGTTTTGCTGTGGGACTCGGAGAGCCCCCAGAAGTGGGTGGCCTAGGGATGACAATGCAACATCTGGCTTTGGAAAGAGGGCACAGAATGCTTCCCCAACTCCACGGTGGGGCTCTGGAGAGGAGGAGACCCAGGCCCCAAATGGGGCCTAGGGAATGTTAGTGGGTAACTGGCTGGGAGCTTAGCGAGTGCATGGAAGCAGGGCCCCACTGAATTCTCATGGGTGGTAGGGAGAGGGTCATGCCAGTGGTGTGGGCTAAGAGGAACTTTACTCCCTGGATCCACCTGGTCAAGACCCACTGTCTACACCCATGTGAGGATTTACACACGTAGCGGTCTTTTGCTTTCAACCTTGCTGTATAATTTGCCTCATTCCTGCGAAAACCATATACATACAGATCGAAACACCCATATTTTCTGTGCACAAAGGCAGTGAGTTAATTAATGGAATTCTGTGGTGAATTAACTTTATAATAATAAAGAAAAAAATAGGGTTTTCTGATTTATATAGGCTATAGAAATCTAAATGTTCACATCTTGGGTGATTTATATTGCAAGGACTTTATATATATATATATGTATATGTTGCAGTGGGAGGCCATAGTGTAACAAAACCAGTAGCAGACTTGGGTTCAGAGAGGTTAAATCACTTACTCCAAGTCACACAGCTGATGGGAGGAGATAGGGCATGTGAATGAGGACATTGAGAATGTGAACACCAGAGTTTACTGTCAGACTGTCATGTGGGGGCAGTGACTGTAGGGCAAGAAGGAGGGAGGAATAGGGGAGTGAAAAATAATTTGTCTTTTTCTGGAGCCCAGAGGCAGGGCGATGGGGGCAGTGGGTAAATGTGAATCTGATTGTTTTCAGCGCTCCCAAAGGTGGCTGTTTGGGGTGGTGTCTCTGGCAGCACCCTATCTCTCCAAAATCCTTGCCTCTGGGCAGTGCCCCTCTCTCTCTCTGCCTGGAAACCCTTTCCTGCCCCACTCAGGCCTACACCAGCACCTCCCAAACTAGCTCTGAGGAGGTATTATAGATGCTCCTTGAGAATTTAAGCCCACTCTGGGGGACCTTGCTGTGTGAGGAAAGATGTCCCCACATCATGACATCTGAGCCATAGCGACACATCAGGACTCGAACTCCCTCGTGAGCTGCACCACGGTTCAAGAGGGATGTTTGGGGATCCCTGGGTGGCGCAGCGGTTTGGCGCCTGCCTTTGGCCCAGGGCGCGATCCTGGAGACCCGGGATCGAATCCCACGTCGGGCTCCTGGTGCATGGAGCCTGCTTCTCCCTCTGCCTGTGTCTCTGCCTCTCTCTCTCTCTCTCTCTTTCTCTGTGTGACTATCATAAATAAATAAAAAAAATTAAAAAAAAAAAAAAAGAGGGATGTTTGCACAGCATTTCTGGTAGTGGAGTCCACAGGCCTCTTGCGTCACATGTGCGTGATTTGGGGATTCGGGAAGAATTTCAGCCACTGCTTAGAGTCTGAAAGGATTTATTCCCTTTAGAAGGAATCTGTTCTCGCTGAGGTTTTAGAAACACGGGCCCACAGGATAAAGCCCAAGGCCGGGCCCTGTCTCCCTCCTTAGCCACTCATGTCAGACACCTCCTACTTGAGAAGAGCCTTGTGATACTTTAGCCCTGATGCACCCATCCCCATCTGTTGCCTGCCCCCTCCAGGAAGGCCTCCTACATTAGAGCCCTCCTCTACATCCCCCTCTGTGCTTCCCGCTGTCCTCAGAGCCTGTGTGTCCCCATCTGATGGGTCTCCTCCATGAGGCAGAGCTCAGCCAGGCAGAGTGGGCTGTGCTCTGTCCCCTGCGCCTATCCCTGGCCGGCCAAGAGATGTTTGGATTAACCAGGCGGAGGATCATAGAGACGCCTCCTTCCTGTGTCTGCTGGTCCACAGACGTCCCCCCACACGAGCCTCAGCAGCTCGGAGCCTTGCACTCCAGCTGTGGCCCAGCAGTGTCCGGCGAGGGACAGGATGCCGGGGGTGAGGACCCCACTGGCCTTCGCTGCCGGGCACGACGGGAGGCGGCTGCCTTTGTTATGACAGAGCGGAGCCTTGGGCCAAGGCCAGGTTCTGTCCAGAGACAGCTGCGGTGCTTGCAGCCCGCCTGGCGGGGCAGGACGGAGCGCGGCGGGAGGGAGAGCTGTGGCTGGCGTGCACCTGCATGCACCCAACTAAGCCAGCTCAGCTTGTGTGGGAGAGAGGGCAGACCAGGGCAGCGGGAAACCGTGCCTGTGGCTGAAGCAATGCCCTTGCCCGCCGCTCTTGCCTGTGTGTGCCATGGCTGGTGTGGGGTGAGTGGAGGTCGGGTGAGCACCTGCTGGTCTCAGGTCACATTCATCTCTGCTTCCTGTGTCATGAGCTCTTGGGCCAGAGTTTATACCTCCAACCCCGGCTGGTTCCACACCCGGAGTTTTCACGCACAGGCTTCTGAATGCAGCCAGCACCCTCTGTTGCTTGTTGGCTGGGTGTGGCAGGCTGGAGGAGCAACGTGTGGTGTCTTCACACGTGGGAGCCTGTGAACTGGACTCGTAAGAGAGCGAGTCCACCTCCCCGTGGGGCCTCCTTTGAGGTGCGCAAGGGTAGATTGGGGCCATTCGTGTGTGTGTGTGTGTGTGTGTGTGTGTGTGTGTGTTTTAATCTTATGCACAGACATTAGCCTCTAAAGTCTACAAAAAGATAGGAATCCTTTGTATTCCCAGTTTACAGGTTAGGGACCTGAGACCGCGGCTCATACAGGTGGGAGGGGTGGGGCTGGAGTCAGGCCCATTGGATTTCAAAGCCTGTAGCCTCTCCAGCACATGTCACCAGGGGAGTGGTTTGAGAATCAAGCAGATACGTCTTTATAATTATTGTCATTAGTGATAACCTTTGGAAGCCATTTCAATGAACCCAGGCAGCCTTCCCCCATTTCTTCTGTCCTTCCTTCAAATGCTGGGCACGTTCTTCACTAGGCTTTCCCTTTGGGCTACAGCTCCCCACACTTCAGTCTCATGAAACACGGGCTCTGAGGACGAGTGAGGCTCCCACCATCTTGCTTTCTCATCGTGAGTCCACAAGGGACCATTGTGTCCCCAACTCCCAGAATAGCACCTTGTCTCTGTACATGTCAAATGGTTGCTGAATCAGTGATCAGATGAGTGCTTTGGGGGCTCATCTGGAGCCAGCCCAGAAACGCAAACCTGTGGCAAACTTGTCCTGACCGCTTGCCATCTTCTTTCAGGATGGAGTGGCCCAATGCAAGTTTTTGCTGATACTTCTTGCTAGGTAGTGAACCCTGTTCACCTGAGCCAGGTCCTCTGCTTGCAAGCTAGTAATAAAGAGTCAGTGGGGACTCACACCCACTAAAATGTCCACTATCAAAGAAACACACACTGTAGCAAGTGTTGGTAAGGATGGGGAAATTGGAAGCCTTGTGCACCATGGACAGGAATGCAAAAATGGTGCAGCCACTACGGGAAACCATGTGGTGACTCCTCAAAATATTAAGCATGGAATTACCATATGATCCAGCAATCCTACTTCTGATGTTTACCCAAAGGAATGGAAAGGGTGTCTTGAAGAGACACTTGCACACCAAATATTTGTTCACAGCAGCATTATTCACAGTAGCCAAAATGTAGAAGCAACCCAAGTGTCCACTGGACCGATGAGTGGATAAGGAAAATGTGGTGTATATACACAATGGCATATTATTCTTCTTATAAAGGAAGGAAATTCTGACACATGGCACCACCCAAAGGGACCTTGAAGACGTTATGCTGTGTGAAGTAAGCCAGTCACAAAAAGACAGATCCTGTATGATCACACTTACATGAGGCACCTAGAAGAGTCAGACTCAGGGACAGAAAGTAGAATGATGGTGGCCAGGGGCTGGGGGAGGGTGACCTGGTGAGTTTTGTCCAATGGCAACAGACTTTCATTTGGGGGAGTGAAAAAAGTTCCGGGAGATGGACAGTGGTGATGGCTGCACAACCATGTCACTGTGCTGAGTGCCACTGAACCACACGCTTAAACATGGTTAAAATGGCAAAGTCCGTGTTGTGTACATTTTGCCACAATTTTTAGAATTCAGCAATTTTTTAAAAGTCAGTGGGGAACAGGTCCAAAGACCCCTGGACATTTTGAGCTGTAGAGGACCTTGTAAGCCTGGTCTGAACACCCCCTTGTTTTGCACAAAGAGGGGAGCCCACAGGGATGCAGGCCCCTGGGCTTCTCTGAGGATGGGTTCATTTTGTCCTGAGGTCGCTGTTCCCTGACCCAGCCACCTAGAGGACAGCCTCTCGTCTGAACCCTTTGGCCCGGGGCTGGGGCTCAGCACTGTTGGGGCTTTCCACCCCAGGCAGACGCTGAGGGCGGGCCCCACGGAAAATATGTTGGTATGAGAAATTCAAATCTGATTTTTTTCCTTCCCCGTGAAAAGAATGAAAATCCAGCGTAAGCCTATTACGGGCGGGCTGAGGTTATTTTGGGAAGCAGCAATTAAAGGTTTTATACTTTTCCTCTCCCTTTTGCCCTTGCAGCTCGTACAGGTCTGTGAAGCTATTAAACCTTCACCCAGCCCACAGCCCAGAGGAGTCGGCCCTGCCCCATTTCTCCTCAGTTCCATGCCTTGGGAAAAAAGAAAGTTAAATTCATATTAATTACAGCCAAATCCGCTCAGTAAGCACTTGCTGAATATGCTCAGAGATGAGGTTTAAAGCTCTCCTCCAAACAAAATGGTAAAATGAAAGGAATAATTTATTTGGTCAGACACTATAATTTGCCACGTTATTCCACTGCTCTTGTTGCTAAAATGGATTCTCTGCTGAGGCCGTGGCTTCCAGCTCCTAAAAAATCATTGTCCATGGTCACTACTCCTCCCCAGCCTCCCTTGAAGGTCTGCCTCGCACCCCCCCGGCTGAGGGGGAGGCATGCGGCACACACTTGTGCACACTCACACCTCCCTCACACGTGCACTGTCACCCACGCTTATATGCACATGCACACACCGACAGTCACACACTCATGCTGACACGCTTACCATAGTCACACACACTGTCCATATCTGTGCACACTTACACCCATAACTGACACACTGTAGGTACATACAGCATCACATACACTCACACCCACATACTGCCACATCATAGTGACACCATCGTGTGCATGCATGCCCACACTCCCGTATACCTCCCGCACACACGGTCACACGCACTTATACACACATGCTCACATACACACTGACAGCCATGCAGTCCCGCATGTGCACGCACGCACACACACCCTCCTATTCACACCCAGCCACACACGTGCATGTATGTAGAGAACTGAATGCTACAAAGCGTGTTAGTAGTTCAGTAAACCATCTCTTTCTAGGTGTTGTGCAGAGTGGGCACGTGTGGGAATCTGAATGTGTCTCTGACCCAGTTTGTGTCTTTATGAGGCCAATTTACTCAAAGGTAGTTTTGTGATTAGAACCACAGACCCAGGAGCTGGACAGAGCCAGAGTTGAGCCTCAGTCCAGTCACTTAGCTGTGTGGCCTGCAGCAGGTAGGATGAGCCCCAGCCCAAGTGAGGATAACAAAGTGTTGACACTCAACAAAGTATGAGGAGTAAAGCAGATCGTGCACAGTACCTGATTTCCAGGAGGCACTTAGCTGGCTTGGCCAGTGCCACCGAATTATCACATCCCCAGGATGCTAGACGTCCCATCCCTTTGCCAAGTCCCCTCTTGGCTGTGGCTGTGCGCCAGGCCCTGGGGTGGAGGAGAACATCCCCCTCCAGGGTGGTTGCTTGA
This sequence comes from Vulpes vulpes, assembly GCF_048418805.1. Lineage (NCBI taxonomy): Eukaryota > Metazoa > Chordata > Mammalia > Carnivora > Canidae > Vulpes > Vulpes vulpes. The sequence continues at coordinate 9,374,574 of NC_132784.1, read as the reverse complement.
GGGGGTTGTGTGGGTTGCATGCTCACCAGGATCCTTTCCTTTGGGGAGCTCCTTCCCAGGGGCTTGAGGTACGGGGCTAATTTCCCATGAGCTCTGTTGAGTAAGGGCTGTGCTGGGCACCCAGATGGAAGAGGGCTAGTCAGGTGATGAAGTTGTGAGGGGTGTGTGTGCCCATGTGCACACGGGCTTGCTTACTGGAGGCAGCTTTTGAGTGGAAGTGCTTTGGGTGACAATTAAGATGGGTTTAAGAGGGTTTGCTGTTACCTGGATGGGAGTCTGGTGGTGGTGGGCGGTGGTGACCTTTCTAACTAACCCCAAGACCCTGGGCAGGTCACAAACCTGTCTTCATCCTCAGTCGGAGTACCTGCCATCCTGGAGGGCGAGTGTCAAGTGAGACCTTGGTGCGGCCACACGTACCATGCAGTGCAACCATCAAGGAGTGTCTTATGTCCCTCCTATTGCCATGTTGGTTTTAGTGGCTTAGCCCCCTCTGCCCTCCAAGAGTCTCCCCCTATCCTCTGCCCATGTGCTATGCCTGAGCCCCCAGAAGCCCACAGCCCCTGGGTGTTGGTTAAGCAGGGAGAAGGCTGGGCTCCACCAGGTGGCAGGTTTGCTGAGTGTGCATGCGTGTTCAGGTTCATGTGCCCGTGCATACAAAGACACGCACACACATACACAGCACCTGCCAGGCCCCACCCACATCCGTAGGGAGGGCCGCACAGTGGTGGTGCATGGGTCCCTACCTGGTGGCACTGACACCCAGCACGGACCTACAAGCCCATTTCAACCAGGTGAGGCCAACAGAGCTCAGGACAGACCGGGACAGTGGGCTTGTCTTCTGGAGCTCCCTGAGGACCGGCCAGTGCCACACGCTGCAGAGGGCCCTGCAGTGGGTGAGCTCCCCCTCCAGGACCGTCTCTGTCCCCACTGTGCTGTCTGTGTGTCTCTTCTGGTGGCTGTCTCTACCTCCCTTGTCTTGTTCCCACTGCCCTTCCCTGACTGCTGCAGTCTGTCGCTCTGCTTGTCTCCTTTTCCTGTCACCCTGCTCTTCTCTTGTCAATTCCTGGCCCTGCATCTCCCTCTTCTTCCATGGTGCTGTTTCACTCTCTGCCTAGGTATCCATGTATCTGTCTGCTTCTCTTCTGTTCCATCTCTTTGTTTCTCAGTGGTTCCTTCTCTTTCTCCCACTCCCCCCCCACCCAGTTCTGTCTCTATACACTGAGGTCCGTCCTGGCTGTTGGTGCCACCCACCCCACCCCCATCTCGATGCCTGGCCCTGGAGCAGACTCGAAGTTCCCCGGAGGCATCCAGCCTGGGCCCCTGGGAACTGTTCTGATTGGGCAGATGGCTGGTGCACTCCTCCAAGGAAGGCCCTCATGGTGCAGTGACCTCTGCGGCGTGGGGACGGGTGCCTGCCAGGATGTCGACCTCAGCCAGGAGAGCATTGGAGTTCTTCTGAGAGAAGGGCTGTGTGCATCACAAGCCAGACAGGCTCACCTCCAGGGTGGAAAAGGCTTGGCTCAGAGTCCTTTTATTCCTTTTTTTTTTCCTTTGAGTTGGGAGATGTTGATGAGAATATTAGTTTCTGTTCTGAGAGCATCTTTAGTGTGCATCTGTGAGCACTGAACCTGTGGAAACAGCTCACGGATACTGTCTCTGATGGTACACTGTCATTGTCCCATTTCAGAGTGGCGGCGAGAGGGTTGGAAGGGGAGGTAGTGCATGCCCTGGGGGCTGGGAGCACAGACTAGAATCCCACCCAGGCACTTGGCTATGCCCATGAATTTCTCCAAGCCAGTGTCTACATTTGTACGTAGGGTTCCCTGTGATTCCTGCCTCACATGGCTGCCGTGGGATTAAATGAGGACACGCTCATAAAGTTTCTGCTTGATGAGTGAGATGAGTGAAATGGGAATACCATGAATAGTAGTGCCCAAAGTCCACCTGCGAAGTGGCCCGTGAGATTGGCCCATGCTGGGCTGCATGTGCCTTAGCACTTCGGAGAGAATTCTACTGCATGTAGGTTCCATGCTGAGTTCTGCAGTAAAAAATGAGGAACACAGTGTGCTCTTTGCTTGGTGAGAGGGAATCTGCATGGGTCAATGGGGTCCCAGTCCATGCCCACCTAGTCCAGGGTGGGATGACTGGTCCCACAGGGTCCCCACGGCTCCCAGGCGTGGTCTCCTCCATGTGGCTGATGGAGGCCTGCATGCTGGGACAGTCAGCTCTGTGAGCACTGGGAAGACAATCCTTGGGTGCCTTCTCCACCAGGGCACTCAGCAACAGCTGTGTCCAAGCAGAAAGTTGGCTCTCTGGGGGTGAGTGGTGTGTCTGCCTTTGCAAGGGCACCTTCTGGTTCTAGCCCAGTCTGAGCAGTTCTTGGACCCCTTGGCCGCTACCCTTGCCCTTGGGGTGCTCCTGGTGGTGACTCAGTTGGAGTATGTTTAGACAGTTGGAAAGTAAATACCTTTCTGAAGGGAGCAAGAGCCAGGATGGAGGGTAGGTCTGCCCCTGCCAGCTGTGTGACTTGGGCTGGTCACTTCAGCCCCTGAGTCTCAGACTGCTGTGCCTTTGGGAGGACACACGGGCTGTGTTAGGTAGTGGAAGGCCAGGAGGAGGGGTCCTCCACAGGGTGGCAGCAGGCAGATTAGGGGCTCCTGAAGCTCTGTCCTAACCCTTTAGAAAGATGGGGAGAGCTGGAAAAGGCTCTCCTCCCAAAGGCATGGTGATGTATTGGTGTGTCCCTAGGAACCAGGTCACATGAGAGGCCACCTCTGTTGTACCCTTGCTGGGTGACTTTGGGCAAGTCATTGTACCTCCACGAGACTTGCGTCTCCATCTGCAGAACCAGAGAGTCAGGCTGCCCCTGCAGGGCTGTCTTGAAGATCGATTGGAAGCCTCATCCCCCCCCTACCTTGGATGAGTGGGTTCCCTTATATGCACTGTTCCCCTTGGAGTCTTTTGCTGAGACATCCAGCAGCTGCCTCCACTGCAGAGGTTACCTCCCCTCACCCTGCTTGCTGGTCACCAACAGGGAGCCCAGCACCTCCAAGACCCCTGGGCTAGGAGGATCCTTCCTCTTCCCAAACCTCCTCACTGGCAGTTAGGAAACATGCAGGCCATTTAGGGACATTCAACATTTGAATTTAAGATTCTTCCAGCAGAATCCACAAACCAAGCTTTAAAATTCAGTTGGAAACCAACCCCCAGGACTTCCAAAGTCATCTCAGTGCCCTTCTTAAAGCTCAGGAGTTAGCACATAGAGAGTCTGTAGTTGGCTTGTCTGGCTTGGCTGAAGTCAACAGTGTGTTGGCCACTTTCAAAGTGACCCATGAATGCTGCTGTACAGCCTGGGGGTGCTCAATCCCTCCCCCCCATCATGCCCTGGTCCTCTGCATAATGTACAATCATGTTTTAAAATGTAGATTTTATTATTATTCAGGTATGGTGAGGCCAACAGATGGGAAACGATTGTCACTAAAGAGATAGTTTGTTACTCACAAATTGGGAGAGGAAGGGTACATCACACCATATGGGGTGCGCTGGTCAGCCAGCAGGCAGGAGCGAGGGGAGAACGTGGACAGGAGCCTTGATTGTGGTTTTTGCGGGAAGGAATGGGCCAAGCAAGGTAAGCAGGTTGAGGATTGGCTAGTCTGGAGAATTTCAGCAGGCTCTGGGGTATAGGGCTGTCTCTCCCCATCTGCTACCTGGCCTTGAGGGTGATCGGGTCAGAGGAATAAGCCAGATAGAGGAGGTACTGGAGTCTGGGCTTTCTTATTGGTTGGTTTGCATATGAAACGCACTCCTCTGCTAGTCCTTTGCTATCTTTAAGAATGGACTGGCCCTAAAAAAAAAAAAAATTTTTTTTTTTTTACTAACTCTAAAAGGAGCAATTTTTCCTGTAGGGAGGCCCAGGATGCCAAAGCATCAGGAATGTGGAAAATAGGAAAATACAGATAATCAGGAGATGTGAAATAGGATCTGCTTCCCTGCACACCCTTTTGCTCACAGACCTTTTTCTGGCCCCCTTGGCATGCAATTCCAGTGACTGTCCCTTGCCATGCAGTCATTATCACCAGGCATGCAAGTCATCAGCAGCTTGCCGCATCCTGTGCGTGGTGTTTTCCGGCAGTGTCCTGCTTTCCAGGGCTGGGGGATCATGTGGAAGCAAAGAGCTTGCTGTGCAGTCCTTATATGGGCCTTTCTGTGACTGTGTCCCAAGTTTTCTTGGTTAATCCCACACCAGTTTTCAGCTAGTTTTCCACTGGTCGCACGTGCAGGTGGGTGCCTTTGGTACCAGGCCAATGTTTTGGAACAAATGTTCTAATTCTGTTGGAGTGGTTGTGGGTTTTGATCAACACACCATAGCAATGAGAAACAAATGTCTTTCAAGAGGGGAAGGTGGTGGCCAGGATTTGGGGGCGGCACAAAGTGGTCCTGCCTGGGGTTAGACTTGGAATGCCAGGTTCTGGTGGGAGCTGCGACATGTGTTACCTGGGTGACCCCTCCTCTGGGCAGGTCTGAGGCCTCCCTGGCCAGCAGCAGCCAAATGCTGGGCTGCTCCCATGACCCGCTCCCTGCCTCCAAGATAGGAGGGCTGGCACTGTACCCATTTAGCAGACAAAGAGGATAAAGCAGGAAAGAGCTAAGGCCGAATTTCACAACGCTGCCCAGGAGCCCACTGAGCTCAGCCACATGAGGCTTTGATGGGAGCCATTCAGATGTAGTCCTAGAGAATTGTTGCAACACTCAGATGGCAGTTCTGGGTAGGCCTGCCTGCTGGGCCTGCCTGCCCCCTGCCCACCCCATGAGCTGTCAGTCAAGGCCTCCATGGCCTGCGCTAGGCAGACTCCAGGCTGTCTTGACTTTCCCTACACTGGGGCTCCGCAAGCACCTTATCCTGGCTTATCTGGTCTTTGGAAAAGACAGACAAATATATAATACGTAAATACATAAAATGTACATATACGTTTTAAGCACACCAAAAAGGGTGTAACCAATACCCATACAGCTTTACCCATACATTTTTTGGCCTCATTTCTGAAATGTGGCATACCCAGTGGGAGCTGGTCTGCCCTGGGTCCAGACAGTAGGGGATGCACGTTGCAGAGAATTAAAAAATGAACATCAAATTTCTAAAAGTCAGAACACTGAAGTATTCCCCCGCCCTGGCAGGTGTAAAGAATGTCTGAGATAAAGCGGTTCCTGTTGGGGTGGCCAGCTGAGAAGCCATCACAGGTCTCCCACCATTTCATGATCATTTTAGACCTCGATCTGCCCCTTGCTCATCCCTACTTTCCCCCCAGAGAATGTCATGTTTATCATCCTCAGACGTGTTTTCACATTTTCACTATATATGTGCATATCCACATACGGTGTTTCAAAAATTAGATTTTATATCACTGTGTGTTTAGATACATTTTTTTTCTTGCACATATCATGTTTTTGAGATATATCCATGTCCCTGCCAGAAGCTCTAATTGGTCGTTGAAAGTCCTGTGTGTGCTCCTCAATAATGAATATTCCACAACCCATTCATCTACTTCCCTATTGAGGTTGCTTAGATTGTTTACAGTTTTTTATTAGCGTGAATATTGTTGCTATGGATGGAGCATGTCTCCTTGTGTACATATACAAGGAGTTCTTTGGACGGAGAGGGGAGGGTTATGAAATTAATTTTGTGGGTAATGCACAGCATTTGAAAAGGTGAGATAGAAAACACCACAGCGCATTGCAGGTAGTCGAGGTGGAGTTGCGTGCGTGCATGTGTGTGCGTGCTCGTGCATGTACGAACCTCACTGCTGTATAAAATTTCTCTGCATCACAGTGGAACAGTTTGAAAGCTCCAGCCCCAGTGTAGCTACAGGAGTAGAATTGTGGCTCGTGGGACATGTACATTTTCAGCTTTATTAACTACTGCCAAATTGCTCTCCAAAGTGGCTGGGCAAATTTACTCCTACTTTCCAAACAATGATTTGTATTTTTAGCCTCAAATTTGGGGAGGCAGTATTTTTTTTTTAAGATTTTATTTATTTATTCATGAGAGACAGAGAGAGAGACAGAGACATAGGCAGAGGGAGAAGCGGGCTCCCTGCAGGACTTGATCCAATGCGGGACTCGATCCCAGGACGCCGGGATCACGATCCGAGCCGAAGGCAAACGCTCAACCACGGAACCACCCAGGTGTCCCAGGGGAGGCAGTCTAATAAGTGTGAACGATCTTATTTTAATTTGTACCTTCTCGTTTGTGAACTGGAGATCTTAATTTTTTCTCTCTTGGTTGAACTATTCATCTCCTTTGCTCGAATTTCTACTGTCTGCTTTCTTCCTAAAAATTTTTTTTTAAATATACTAATCATTTATTGTGTAGATGTGTTGTTTAGATGTGTTGATAAATAGCTTCTTCCTGTCTTTACTTGGCCATTATCTTTCTTTATGGTGTGGTTTACGGGGGCAGAAATTATACATTGTAACATAATCAAGGACATCATTCTTTTCCTTTATGGTATACATTGGTATCTTGTTTTAAGAGTTTCTTTCCTACCTTGAGGTCATAAAGATATTATCCTATATTTTCTTCTAAAAATTCTAAAGTTATGTGAATAGTTTTTTAATGTAGCTGGAAGTGTCTTTGACATGATACTGAAATCAGATTTTGTTTTATTAATCTATGTGGATGAGCATTGTCCTGGTAGCAATTACTGCATTTCTTAATTTTTAAATGATTTTTTAAGTGCAGAGATTATCACTTCAGTTTCCCTTCCACATGTGTAGACTCTGCCTCAGTTCTCTTCCACTGGCCGGTGAGTTTCCCTATAGGTTTGCACACTGTCTTAGTTGCTGTCGGTTTATAGGAAGGGTAATACCTCATAGAGGAAATCCCTTCTTTTGTTCCTTTTTCAAAACATCTTTGTTCCTTTTTTTAAAAAAGGTTTTTTAAATGATTTTATTTATTTATTCATGAGAGACATGGAATGAGAGGCAGAGACACAGGCAGAGGGAGAAGGTAGGGAGCCTGATGTGGGACTCGATCCCGGGTCTCCAGGATCACACCCAGAGCCAAAGGCAGATGCTCAACCGCTGAGCCACTTAGGCGTCCCAAAACATCTTGGTTCTTGTCTGGCTTTTGCTGTACCATAAGAATTTTCAGATGACTTTTTTTTTTTTTTTTTTAAATCCAGAATCCCTCTTGGAATTTTGATTGGAGTTAAATTAATTTGGGCGAATATTGCCATCTTTGTCCTCTGGAACTATCCTCACCTATGATCCTGATCTTTTCTTAATGCTTCTTTTATGTCTTTTAGTTAAGTTTTATAATTTATATCTTAAAGCTTTTACACATTTTCTGTTAAGTTTACTGAGTTCGCTGCAGTTCTGTGGCTGTCGTAAAGGGTAAATATATATCTAAAAATGACAGTTTCTAATTGTTTACTGCTGGTTTCATCAGTCTTGTTAAATGCATCTGTCTAGATTTTATAGCTGTTTTACGTAGTCACGTCATTTAAAAATTATCAAAGTTTTTTCTCTTTCTAAATCTTGTATCTTTTATTTCCCTTCTGCATCTTGCTGCTGTGCTGTCTGGAGCAGCAATGTCCAACAGAAATACTATGTGAGCCTCATGGATGATTTAAACATCTCTGTGGCCACATTTTAAAAAGTGAAACGAAATAGGTGGGATTAACTTTAATAACATATTTTAGTTAGCCCAGTATATATAAATATTATCATGTCAACATGCAATCAATAGAAAAGATGATTGAGACAGTTTATATTCCTGTTTCATCTAGTCTTCAAAACTCGGTGTGTATTTTACACTTAGAGCACACGTCAGTTTAGACCAGCCACGTTTCCAGTGGTGAGTGGTTATCGTGCTAGACTGCGTAGACCTAGAGTCTTCAATTCATTTTTTTTTTCAATTCATTTTTGAACACAGGTTTGGTGAGTGGGCATCCTTTTCATGTTCCTGACTTGAAAGGGAATAATCCTGAAATCTTACCATAAGAATCATGTTTAATTTAATAGTTTTTGGTAGATTTTCTATGCTAGGATTAAAATTCCTTTTTATTCCTATTTTGTTAAGGGTCCCTCATTGTGAATGGTTGTGAGTTTTATCACTGCCTTTTTGCAAGTAACAAGGTAATCATAACATTTCTTCTTGAGACATCTGGGCGTCCCAGCGGTTGAGCATCTGCTTTTGGCTCAGGGCATGATCCTGGAGTCCCAGGGTCGAGTCCCACAAGGGGCTCCCTGTTGGGGGGCCTGCTTCTCACTCTGCCCATGTCTCTGCCTCTCTCTCTGTGTCTCTCGTGAATAAATAAATAAAATACTTAATAAAATAAAATTTATTCTTTATCCTCTTATTGGGATGGCTTTTATGCCAGCACATTTCTCTTATTTTAACATCATTGATTCTGGGGATAAACATACTTGATTTTATATTGTTGGATTTAACCAGGAATATTTTCATTGACATTTGAGTCATGTTCAACAGTGAGTTCTGCCTATAAACATGCTTTCTTTCTGTCCTTGTTGACTTGAAGTAAGTATCCACCAAATTAGCTCTGTAATACATGTTAAGGAATACTCCTCTCAAATATTCAAATATGTGTATATGTTAAGGATTATCTTAGAATATTAGTATATGTTAACGTATTTGTAGTTGTTCACATTTGTATTGTGTCGAATATATGTTAAGGATCATCTTGAGATACTTGTGTATGTTAAGAATTATCCATTCCTTAAAGACTTGGAAAAATCCAAGCTATATAAAACTACCTCAGCCTGGTTTTGTTTGTTAGAGGTTTTTTTTTTTTCCTTCAGCTACTAATTCAGTTTGTTTAACGGTTGAAGGTATTTTCAATTTTTTACTTCTTTTTGCCTTGTCTTTCATTTAACGAGTCCATTTCTGTCTCGAGGAAATGTGTCTGTTTCTCCTGTTATCAAATGTATTGGCAGTGAGTGTAGTTAGTCTCTTTCTTTATTCTTGATGATGTTTATTTCTGTCTTCTCTGTGTTTTGGTTGATCTTCACAGAGGTTAGGTGGCTTTATCAGTCTTTCGGGTTGCTTGATTTCTTTTTGTTCCTTTGTTTCTATTCTCATAATTTCTTGTCCTATCTGGTATCCTTTTTCTTTTTAGGTTTTCACTAGAATTATTGTCGGTTCTGTGAGTTGGGCACTTCGATGATTGATTTTCACCCTTCCACTTTTCTCCTGGCCCCAGCATAAGCATACATCCATGTCCTGTTTCCAGTACATACCAAGGGTCCTGATATGTAGCAGTTTTATTACTTTTAAAATCTCAGTTTGTCTTCAGTTTTGGAAAACCTTACAGTATCTTTTCAAGTTGTGCCTTTCTCCCTCGTTCTGGAACTTTCTTCATGCAACTTTCTCAACTATCCTCCATGTCTTCTTCAATTCTTTTTGTATTACCCACCTTCTTTATCTCTCTGTTATGCATTCACTCATCTTCTCTTAAGCTGACTTTGATGTTTTTCGTGGTATCTGCTGACTCTTGCTCATGGGTGTGTGTGTGTGTGTGTGTGTGTGTGTGTATGTATGTGTACATTTTGTGATTTGGGATTGTGAATAGAGTTGTATCTGTAGGAAACCAGTGTGGTCAGAATTGAAGCTCTCTCCCTCCAAGGTGGTTTTCTTTATGACTCTGCCAGATTCCTCAGGCATAACACAGGTGTGGGAATGGGTTCGCATTCTTTTCATAGCAGCAGGGGTTCCTGGATCCTGTGGGGACTGTCAACTTGAATCCTCACCCAATGAGAAGGCAGGTAGGAGGTTACATGCCCTTGGAAAAGACTTCTAGAAATCTTTACCCACTTCCCAGGCAGAAGTATAAGCACTCAGGGCATTTCTTGTCGGGTCCCTGTGCCAGTGGGTATTGAAGGATCCATCCTTTTACCAAAGCTGTAGCCCTCCAGTGGTCTCGACTGTACATGAGGGTCTCAGTTCCCATTTCTCATCCTTTGCGGACTCCAGGTCTCCCATCCTGACCTGCGTGGGTCACTAGAACAGGACCACTAGGTGACAGATGCCACCCATCAGCATCAGATTACCTCCTCCTGCTTTGGTCTCCAGACTCCTTCTTGGTTTCTGCCCTCGGGTGGTCTTTCTTTCCTCATCAGCTCATATGGGAACCTCAATAGGTATTATATTTATCCAGCAGGAGAACTTTTAGCTCACCATGTCAAGTCACTATGCTGTTGTTTTTATATGCAAAATTAAAAGTAGAAAATGAGGTTGATGGGGGAAAGAAACCCATATTTTGGGAAAGAGCTGTAATTATTATCCACTCCAGGCAAAAGACCCATGAAGTGGTCGGTTTTCAAAAGAGGAAATCCTTGGCGTCTGCCTTATTCCAGATCCACTGGCTAAGTCCCTGACTGACTAAGCCTTCTTGGACAGAGACCAAGGTTCCTACACACTACACCAAGGCCCAGTGTTTGGGGTTATGGTGGGGCCTGGCGGAGAGAGGGGAGGGCTCGTTTCATCTAATTTCAACCTCTTGCTGGGCGCCCTGCTGCTGCCTTGCTGAGTCATCCTTGTGGGTCACTTGACCATTCTGTGAGAGCGGCCTTATCTATAAACTTGTATCTGGATGACAGTGGTCCCCCAAGACCAAATTCAGGGGCTTCAGGTGAACTTACGTTGGGAACGCTGATCTCTTGATTATCGCTTTCTGAATTTCCTCTTCATCTTCATTCATTCCAACAACATTTACTGAGCATCTGCTGTGTGCAGGTGCTGTTCTAGGCACTGTGTAAAACATTTCTTCATTACCTTTGGTATGCCAGGTGCTAGGAAGCCAGAGGAAAACTGGACTTGCCTCTTGGCCTGTCCAGGATGTGGTGGGGAGCAGAGCAGCATGCATGAAGTGTGCTAACAGAGGGGCCCGGGGTGGTCTCCAGGGCCTCAGTGGGGAGGGGCTTCATGACAAATCCAGTCAAGGGGGAGTGGGTATGTGTGTAGTCCATGGTGGTGATGCTGCTGGTGGGGCTTGGGAAAGATAAATGTAGCCTCTTCTCTCTCGATCCATTTCACCCGTTTGTCAGGGACAGTTGGAGGTATTGGCTCTCTGGTTTGTTTGTTTAAAGATTATTTATTTATTTATGAGAGGCAGAGACATAGGCAGAGGAAGAAGTAGGCTCCGTGTGAGGAGCCCATGCGGGACTCGATCCCAGAACCCTGGGATCATGACCTGAGCTGAAGGCAGATGCTCAACCACTGAGCCAATCAGGCGTCCCTGGTTTCTGTTACTTATTTATTTTATTATTGTAAACAGCATAACTTTAACAATTCAAATTTCAATAGTTACAAAAGTAAAAAACTCTCCTTCCCAGCCCCGTCTTCCAGCCAAACCAACTGATTTTGCTCCCTGGAGGCAATCAATGTCCTCAATTTCATACATATCCTTTGCAAGATATTCCAAATGTATACATGTAAATAATATATATATTTGTGAATATTTATATATGTGTGTGTATCTATAAATTTATACACATGCATACATATATATGTTTTTTAATGCATTTGTCGGCATCTTGCTATTTTGGCTTGACAATGTATCTTGGAAATTGGTCCATATCAGGCCTGGAGCGCTTCTTCATTTGTTTTTATGGCTGTTTGGTATTCCATTATGTGGACGGATCGTAATTTATTTAACGAGTCCCCTTCTGATGGATATTTAGATTTCCAATCTTCTGCTATTTTCAAACAATGCTGCAAGAAATCGTCTCGTGCTTGAGTTACGTCACAATTTGAGAACATATTTGTAGGATACAGATCGCAGTATACAGGGAACTCCTAGTATCAGAAGTAATAATGGTCCAGGTTACAGGCTGCCTGGCATGGGGCGGGCTGGTTTCTGCCTCCTGGGCTTCCTATGGGCTGAACCTGTAGTAATAGGAATTTTTCTGAGACCCTCTTCCACAGATTTGCTATGTATAGTTGCCAAATTAGTGAATGAAAAATACTTACACTTCAGAGAAATTACAGGCAGTAGAAGGCATGAGAAATAGTTTTGTTCGCTTCATAGATTATCTGCAAATGAATTCAGAGAAGAGTTTCCTAATTGTTTTCTAAATGACCCTATCCCATGAGAGCTGCTTCATTAGACTGCAGTGGTTGAGGTAGAAATCTGGTAGAGGAATCATTCACTAGGTCGTAAAAGTTGGCTCACCAAATTAAAGATGGTATATATGACACTAAGATCACATGAGTGTCAAACTTGGTAGAAACTTTATTTTTGACCTAAGACAAGACAAGTCTTTAAAAAAAAAAAAAAAAGATTTTCTTTATTTATTTGAGACAGAGCACATGAGAGGAGCTGTTGGGGGACAAACAGATTCCACGCTAAGTGTGGAGCCCAACTTGGGACCCAATCCCAGGACCCTGATATCATGACCTGAGCCAAAATCAAGAGTCAGAAGCTTAACCGATTGAACCACCCAGGTGCTCCAAGACTTTTAAATTACAAGCTGTTGCACCTTCCAAAGCATACGTTTATTTTTTTAAAAATGATTTTATTTGTTTGTTTAGGGCCAGCTAGGGGAGGAGCAGAGAAAGAGAGAGAGAAAACGGTAAGAGACAGCACTCTGTGTTGAATGCGGAGCCCAGCTCAGAGCTCGATCCCATGACCCTGAGATCATGATCTAAGCTGAAATCAAGATTCAGATGCTCAGCTTCCTGAGCCACTTGGGAGCCCCTAGAGCATACCTTTAAATAAAGACCTGGTGTTTGTTCTTATAATCAAGTACGCAAGGACACTTAATGATAGCATTTATTCAGCAAGTGTTGTAGGCCAGCCCTAGCTCTTTGCTGGGACTCTTTCAGTCTCCCAACAGCCCAGCCCTGTCATCATCCCCTCTTTACAGACACACCTGTGGCTCTGAGGGTGTGTAACTTGCCCAGGGTCCCACGGGCATGATTCACGCCCAGGCTTCCGGCCCACGAGGCTGCATTATTGAGAGTGGAACCCCTCACCGTGACTCCCCAGGCATGCTCAGAGCCTATGCTTCGGGACCAACTCAAGGTGCCAGGTGGCAGGTCTTGACTGGGATCTGTCTATACTTCTACTGTTTATACTTATTCCCAGTCAATACTGTGTTGTCAATAAACATATTTCCAAATAGGGCATGAAAAGTGCTATTTAAGGACATCTGGTCTCCCCTATTTCATTTTGAAAAGGAAGATAAATAACCCCTCCCCAGTTAGGGTCAGCATAGTGAAAGGACAGGGGAGCCATGGTTCTGTGGGTCCCTGGCTGGCAGTGCTAGAGCTTCAAAGAGCTTTGGAGCAGGGAGGAGCATTCCGGCCCTATTAAAGCCTACAGTGTGATCTCAGTCTGGGTCTATCTCCGTCTGTGACATGGTGGCGCAGTCCTATCTGATGTCACAAAAGAGCCCCGAGTAACTCCTGGCAGGGTGTGCTTGACATTTCCCTTGTTTTAAATCAGCAGTCAGCATGCTTGTCCTGTCAAGGGCCAGATAGTAAATATTTTGGTCTTTGCAGGCCATGCATGTGGTCTCACAATAGCTCACCTCTACTGGTGTGAAAGCACATGGGTGGTGTGTGCATGATCAAGCAGGACTGTGTTCCAATAAAACCAGGGGAGGTAGATTTGGCCTTTGAGCTGGAGTTTGCTAACCCCTGCTTTTATTGACAAACGATGAAATACTGAATCTTCCTAAACTAGTGAATCCTACATCTTCACAGTGGATGTGGGGGGAGCCATGGAGGTTCTACACCCCTGACCCAGAACTTTACTCCCAAGTACAGTGGGAGGAGCGCTGGCTGGGCAATCAGATGACCTGCCTTCACTGGTGAAGACTGGAGCAGCCTTTGTGGCTCTGAGTCTCACTTTCCCCATCTGTGTAAAATGGGAAGGTGGACTGTGACTTCTAAAGATTCCTCCCAGCTCTAATTTTAGTTAGGAAAGGGAATGAATATTCTCTGTCCTGAAGCTTGTGCTTTCAGATTGTCTTTGGCCACCAAAACAAAGTAGAGAAGATAACTTTGTACTATAAACTGTACTGCCAAGAGGCATTTACCCTCAGGGCCACCCCATGTTAGCAGACTGTCAAACCTGCAGGAAGAGCCATTGGGTAGGGACAGCCCTTGGTGCCTCCTTTGGTGCAAATAGTGTCTTTTTTTTTTTTTTTAAGATTTTTTTTTTTTTTAATTCATGAGAGACACACACAGAGAGAGGCAGAGACACAGGCAGAGGGAAAAGCAGGCTCTCTGTAGGGAGCCTGATGTGGGACTTGATTCCAGAACCTCGGGATCATGCCCTGAGCCGAAGGCAGATGCTCAACCACTGAGCCACCCAGGGGCCCCACACACAGTGTCTTGAAAGTTTGTCTTCACCTGTGAGTTTCTGGCCCATCCGAGGTGAGGAACATGCTAGTCCCCCCCAAATCACCCCCTGTAGAGACAGGCTGGCAGGAACAAGTGAGAAAAAATAGGAAGTACAGAGAACGCAAGGCTCTGTTTGCCATTGCCTGTCTTTTGGGTTTCCCCAGGAAACGTGCTCACTTTCACCCAAGAAGCTGGAGAGATCCGGCCCATTCCCTTCTGCTGAGGCCTGGGAACGCCCGACCAGGCCCTGACTGTGGGCCGGTGCTCGCACACTTGCGATGCCAGCTGGCCCGTGAGGCCGTCTCGTTCTCGGGCACCCCACCCAGCCCTGGGTGGCCCGGGACGGGAGGAGGAGTGCTCCCTGGGAGAGCTGGAAAAGAACCTGCACGGCAGATGGGGCCCCCAGTCGGCCTCTTGTGCTGAATCGGCCTGTTCCGCCACTAATGAACTCAGGCCCTCGACTGGACGCTGGGAGCTTCAGCTTCCTGATGGGAATCACGGGATGGGTGATCCCTGCGTGCGCCGCTTGGTTTCTGTGGTAAATCAGCCACTTGGGAAATATACATCATGTGTTAGGTTCTAGGCACGGCACCAGGATTTATAGGACAGTATGATAGAGATTATTTCTAAGGTTTCCCTAATCACCAGGCACTAGGATAAATATGACACAGATTAGCCCATTTGACCTTCACAACGACCCTCTCCATTTTACAGATGGCAAAACTGAGGCTTAGTGATACTATCTAAGGTCACAGAGATGCTTGAAGACAGAGCCAGGACTGGGCCTGGCTGGCTCCAGAGTGGGTGTCATTGGGAGACTCTGCATTTTCCCCAGGTCGGCTGGGGATCAGCACTGGGGAGGCCCGAGGCATGGCCTAGACTTGCCTGTGTTTTGTCATTTTAGATGCACCTCTCCCCACCCCCCTAACCCGTCAGTGCTTTGCTTTCCTGCTGTGGGTTCACCTCCCTTCCGCCTTCCTGAAAGCCACTCCTTTGGTCATTCCCCTAGGCTTGTGGATGGAGCCAGTTACACTGTAGTCCCGGGCTCTGGACCCTCTGTGTCACAGCCATCAGCAGAAAGAAAGGTTGAGTTCTGGGCTCCCAGTTTCTGGCTGGTCAGCAGAGCGGCTCTGAAGAGGTTTTGTAAAAACCTGACTGGCTGGGTCTGGGGGAGCTCTGGTATCTGCATCTGCTGGAGGGAGTACTTTCCAGGGGGCTCTCCGAGGCTGCTGGTTGTCTGGCCTCCAGGTGGCTTGGTGGATTCTCATTCTACAGGGGGCGGTGAGGACCCAGCGCCTCCCCCAGGACTGTCTGCTACCACCTCTGATCTTGCCGAGGCACCTTCCTGCCCAAAAGCAGGAACGGCAGGACTGTTGGATCCCCTGAAGAGTCTGGGCCTTGTAAAACCATGACCAGGCTTGGATCTGGAGGGTCAAGGCTTGATCCCCAGCCCCTGCTCCCTTCAAAGCCAGTGAGCATGGGACAGTTAGACAGAGGATGGAGCTGTCATTCCAGAAGTGTTTCCCAGCTCTGATCTAGCAGCCTAGTCCTCGGAGCACACATGAGTTTGGCCTGTGTCTCTGCAGCTCCTCACCAAGTCTTGATGCACACCAAGGGCTCGGCCCACTTCTGTTTACGTGTGGTGGTGACTCTGTCCTGGCTGTCCATGCTGCCAGGGAGCTCTGGGCCTGATATGGGAAGGTTCAGGCTGGGTGACTGGCCATCCTGGTTTGCCCAAGGCCGAGGGAGATTCCTAGGATAGTTCTGAGCAAACCGGGATGAGTTGGGCACCCGAGGACAGTTTGGCCCTGGGGTGCAGCAGGAACAGGGTTGGCTTCTTTTAGGTCCATCTGGCATGGTGCTGACAAGGGCTTGCGATGCTGTTAGGGCATTTATTTATTTATTTATTTATTTATTTATTTATTTAGGAGCCTGTCTCTCTCTCTCTCTCTCTCTCTCTCTCTCTCTCTCGCTCTCTCTTTAAAATAAAATAAAATAAAATAAAATAAAATAAAATAAGATAAGATAAGATAAGATAAGATAAAATAAATAAGATCCAGTCCAGAAGCCTGGCTTATATTCATCTTTAAACCAAGACATTTGTCAAATAGAAATGTAAGTGTTTTATGCAGGAAGGGGCCGCCAAAGACCAAAGTGCTAAGAGCCGTGACAGTTCCAGTGTGGCTGCGGAGATGACTGCTGCACCCCACACCTCCGGGCCCCCTGGCCTCCAGGTCTCTCTGTCTGAGGATCAAGAGGAAGAGGACATGGCCAAGGAGAATGGGGCCCAAGGGCCTCAAGCACCCAGGGCATTGGGGTCCCTGCTGAGGTTCATGATGATGCAAAGGAAGTTGATGCCTGTGTTCCAGGGCCTGCCAAGCCCCAGAACTTTGATGGGAAGTTGATGGTGGGGTGGCATGTCAGTGTTGAAAACGGCCCCTTGCCCTCCCCGACTGAGCTGGGAGATTCTGGTCCTCACATGCTCCTGTGTCGGCTGCGTGGGGGGCAGGGGTGGGGGTTCCTGCTTGGAGCCAGGGAATTGATTTAATCCAGCTGAGGCCAGGACCCAGCGTGGAGGCTCAGAATGCAGCTGGGTCCCCGCCAACTCCCCTTCCCCCACCGCATGTGGCTCCAAAGCCCAGAAAGGGGGAGACCCGCCGGGGGTACAGCAGATGTCGTGCTGTCCCTGCACGGCGCTTCTTGTTTATCTTTTATTAATGGCAGGTGCTTAGGCGGGGGTAGCACTTGGAGCAGGCCGTACGAGCGGACTGGGTGGCAGCTTTCCTCAGAAGCCAGGGGGAAGAGGGAGAGGACATGAATAATACAGGCTGCGTCTTGATGGAGCCTGTCGGGCAGCGCCGCACTGCACACCTGAGCAGGGCTTTGACGCTCCTGGCCTCCGAACTTGGGAGGAAAGATTTTCTTGGCTCTAGGATGGGTGGCTCTACTGAGCCACCTGATGGAACAGCCCTGAAGGGGAGGCCCCAGTCCTGGCCTGTGGCTTGCACCAGCTGGGACTTGGGGCTCCTCCACTAAGGATTCTGCGATGTCTGGAGTTAGGTAGCCCTGCCCCTTATCTCATCAGACAGGGGCTTGGGGTCCAGGACTAGAAGAGTCACACAGCGAGTTAGCAGCTGGGTGGTACTCAGCCCCCTGACTCTGGTCTCCCCTGCCTCTCATTTTAGGTTGGGTGGAAGCAGAATTTCAGGACAGAGAAGAGAGAACTGAAGTCTGTTTTTCATTTTTCATCCTATTCTTGGCAAATTTGCAGAGGGACCTGGCAGGAAGAGGACGTTGGAGAGGGAAGAGTTGAAGGAGAGAGAAGTCTCGTCTCCTTGGCTCCTTTGCCTTTTCTGCTAAAAATGGTGGCAGTTCTGCATTTCCACTAAAAATAGCTAGTCCTCTGTCAAGGCCACCCACACCGAGGATCTGGGGACTGGGGAAAACGAGATGCGGGCCTTGGGCCACACCTTCTGCGGAGAGGTCTGGAAACTCACTGATGGGCGTGCTTTGAAAGAGAGGGAGGGAGGGAGAAGAGGCTGGGTGCTGGCTCTGAAGACCTGAGTCTCATGCTTGCCTTTGTGTGCTGAGGACAGGGCTGTATTCTTCATGAGACATTGCTCTAAGTTGCTTTAAGAGTAAATGAGCGACAGGAGCGTGTGGGTGGCTCAGTAGATTGAGTGGCCAACTTTTGATTTTGGCCTCAGTCATTATCTTAGGGTTGTAAGATTGAGCCCCGCATTCTGCTCCATGTTCAGCGTGGAGTCCGCTTGAAGATTCTCTTCCTCTCCTTTTTCCTCTCCCGCTCCCCCACACTTGAGCACGTGTGTGCATTCTCTCTCTCTCAAATAAATAAATCTTTTTTAAAAATAGTAAATGAGTGACAGATGAATGGATAAACAAAGTATGGTAAACACACGCGATGCAATATTATTCACTCTGAAAACGGAAAGAAATTCTGAGCCTGCTACAACATGGATGAACCTTGAGGACATTATGCTGAGTGAAATAAGCCAGTCGCAAAAGGAGCTATTGTATGAGTCTACTTATATGAGTTACCTAAAATAGTCATTCATGGAGACAGAACGTGGAGTCATGGTTGCCAAAGACTGGGAGGATGTGGGAATAGGGAGTTTGTGTTTAATGCGTGTGGTGTGTTAGTTCAGGAAGATGGATGGCAGTGATGATTGCACAAGAATGGGAATGTTACTGGACTGTATCCTTAAAAGTAGTTAAGATGGTAAATGTTATGTGTATTTTATAGCCATTAAAAAAATTTAAATAGGAGTTGACCTCTCTCTTCCTCTTGACTTCCCTCTATAGAATCACTAGTAAAGGGTGTTTATCCTTTACACCAGTAGTGATGATGATAATAATTGGATTGTCTGCAGAGAAATGAACTAGAGTCTCTTGGGTCACCAGGACAGACCATGTAGATGTAGGGCCAGAGCCAACCTCATGCACTTTGGCATGTAGGGATCTCCCAGTGGAATAGCTAACGCTTCCACTGGACAAGCCCCACTCAGATATGCAGAGCTTCCAGACAGGCTTTCCATCCCTTATCTTTAAATATGAATGGTATTCAAGGTTTTACTGACATCTCCAGGAAGTCTGCTATATGAAGGAGCAAAGTCGACATTGACAATGGGGCAAGTACAGTCCCAGAAGAAACTGAATAAATTCAAGAAGAGATGAAAGTGTGAGTGAAAAAATAGCCCTCTCATTGGTATGCCCAGATAGATCTGGGGAAATGTTACGTTCATAAAACAAAAACAGGATGCTATGAAGTAAGAACCAGAAAAAAAAACTTTAGATTAAAAATATGATGACAGAGATAAGTTCATTCAAGGGATGAAAGGTGACTCATAGGGCAGCCCGGGTGGGCTCAGTGGCTTAGCGCCACCTTCAGCCCAGGGTGTGATCCTGGAGATCCGGGATCAAGTCCCAGGTCAGGCTCCCTGCATGGAGCCTGCTTCTCCCTCTGCCTGTGTCTCTGCCTCTCTCTCTGTCTCTCATGAATAAATAAATAAAATCTTAAAAAAAAAAAAAAAGAAAGGTGACTCATAGAAATATCATGGGGAGAAGAATCAAAAGGCAAAGAGAAATATGAGAGGAAAGTAGAGAAACTAAAATACTAAAGCTGTGATTGATCGTGTAACTCATGGGAGTTACAGAAACTGAAACAGGAAATGGATGAGAGAAAAATGATAAAAGAATTAATACAACAGGGGCTCCTGGTTGGCTCTGTCGGTTTAATGTCTGACTCTTGATTTTTGCTCAGGTCATGACCTACCTCATAGTCGTGAGATAGAGCCCTAAGTCAGGCTCCACGGTCAGCATGGAATCCACTGGAGATTCCCTCTCCCTCTGTGCCGTTCCTTGCTCCTATGTGTACACCCACACTCTCTTTCTCTCTCTCTTTGTCTGAAATAATAATAATAATAATAATAAAAGAAATGTGTCTATATCCAAAGGACAAAAATCTTCACGTGAAAATAATCCTCAGTGTGCCTGGCTCTTGAAAAAATTCCTGTTTTAGACATATTTTTTTTTTTGTGAAATTTCAGATAACTAAGAAAAAGAAATGTCCCTAAAATTTTTGAGACAATGGAAAAACAAACAAAAACCCAGGTTGTGTACCCAGGCAGGAGGATTATACTATACACCCCGCTTTATCAGCAGGATCCTATGTGGGAAGACAGTGACAGTGCTGGCTGATATGAGGGATATTACCATACTGTCAGCCTGGTCATCACTCGGGGCTGAGGGAATCTTCAGTAGTACAGGAAGTACTTAGAACCTTTTCTTTCCACACATCCTTCTTA
Source organism: Vulpes vulpes (assembly GCF_048418805.1). Classification (NCBI taxonomy): domain Eukaryota; kingdom Metazoa; phylum Chordata; class Mammalia; order Carnivora; family Canidae; genus Vulpes; species Vulpes vulpes. Next base: position 9,354,381 of record NC_132784.1, on the reverse strand, counting down.
GGCATTTCCTATGGTCCTATGATGCAAAGTAGAGAGGTAGGTGATGGGAGGGGAGACCTAGGACCCGAAAAGGGAGACCCCCAGAGGGAGTATGATAGCAAGGCCCTGGTTCCTGAATCAGTGCAGAGGGCCCTGGGAATGGAGAGCCAGGGGCCCCAGGGGAAAGGCGGCAGAGAGTCTACACACCTGGAAGAACTGAAGGTCAGGTCATCCCTACACCAGGAGGGTGGGGTGCCCTTCGACACAACTCTGTGCATGCAGGAGAGGCTCAAGTGAACAGAGTGGTCCTCCATATAAATAACTAATAAATCAGAAACATTGCACTCAGAGGATTAAAGCATCAAAACACACTGTTTTAATAGATTCCTTATATAGATCAGATAGGCACCAGAGGAGCTAGAAGTAGAAAAAGATTTAAAACATTAAACATGGTTGCCCCCAGAGCCCAGGGAGGGGGATTATTGCTTTTTTATTAGAAGTCCTTCTGTGCTATTTGATTTCTTAAAAACCATATGCTGAATCACTTCGTTGTTGTGTTTTTTTTTTTTATGCCACACACACACAAAAAAATTGTGAAAATTAAAATGAAACAATGTGAATGAGCCTTGATTTGCAATGGGAACTTGCTGACTTGGGGAAGTCGAGGATGAGCTGTGGAATCGCTGGTTTGAGTACTGTTAGGGAATTGAAGGCCTGGCCAAGCTCTGCTTGGGTTTGTTTTGGGGGGAAAACAAATAGGCAGAAATACAGCTAGCTGGTCTGACATGAGTTCAGAGCCAGTGGAATGGTAGTGGCCCTTGCTTTTGGACAGGCTTGGTGAGCACCGTTTCCTGCGGTGTATGCACTAGGCCCCTTCAAAATGCGCCTTGTCCAGGAGGCCTTGTGAGCAGAGTTCTTTAAGATCCTAGGAGGACACACAGATGGGTTAGGTCTGGTCCTCACCCTTGGGGCCTGTCTTACCCCAGCTAAGCATGAGTCAAGGCAGAGGGAAATGCCCCACCATGGGCATCTTCACCCAGTCCCAGAGTGAGGAGTGGGACAGCGAATGCCCCCCTGGCAGAGGCAGCAGGCTAAGCCACTCTAGTCCCTACTCCATGGAGCGCCTATGCCTGTAGTGGGAAATAAACAATCTTCAAGTGAACACACACAAGACCATTTCAGCAGGAGGGGCTAGCAAAATGCTACATCTAAGAGCAGGAAGCTGGGTGGAGCGAGATTTAGGAAGAGGGTTTGCAGAGAATCCCACTGGAGATGGGCAACACCAAGAGGAGGCCCACGGGATATCCAGCGGGAGGGGCAGGCCGGCCAGTGTGGAGGAGCATCATCCCCTCTTGGGGAAACACACTGATCAGCTCCAGACTGAGCTAAGACTGAGAAGGTAGGTCAGAGGGTGCCCGAGGTGCCTTGCACCCCTGCAAAGAGTGAGAAGCCCCAGGCTCAGAGTGAGTGTATGAAGCCCCACAGGGAGTCCTGGCAGCTCTGAGACTAGAGCCCACTCTCCCTGGAGACTAGATGGCATTGACCCACGTAGAAGGCCCTGATGGCAAATACTGAGCTTGGATTCCTGTAGGGAGTGTGGGGAGTCGTCCCTAGTCTGCCTATGCCAATGGAAAGCAGAGACAGACGCCCAAGGGCCATTTCCTGTGCAGTGAGCATCTTCCTGGGCCTCATTCATGGGACCAGCTGCATGCTGGGCCTGGCTGGGGCCACTTCAGGCCAGAGGAGGGACTGACGCCCTACCTTGCCTCAGGGCTGGCAAACGCTGCCCTGCAAGAGCCAGCCCTGCCTCCACCATGGGCACCCCAACCTCAGATGACGTGCCGTGTGGGTGCCAGAGAAGTCAGCACAGGCCTGACAAGTGCATATCTGAGGCAGGGCAGTGGGCACCGGTGCCAGCATTCCAGAGGCAGGGCCACCCATCAACACAGGCAGAGGAGGCAGCTTTTCTTTGGTTGGTTTGCGAAAAGTTTCTCTGCCCGCAGACACCTCTCTTGCCTCCCTGGCCAACTTGGAGCAGAAGCCCCAAATTCCACCATTACAGGTTCATTCCTTAGGTTTGGGATACAAATGTCCCAGGGCTGAGAGGACCTTTGAGCCATCACTGGTACTGAGGACCCCGTATGGCTTGGCAGGCCATCAGGGTGCCAGGTGACAGGGTCACAGGTGAGGATGGCTCGAGATGGTGTCTGGGGGGCTGCAGGTGTACAATGCTGGGGGTGGTGGTGATGGGATGTGTGGCCCCCACAGGGTGGGTCAGTTTGGCCGTGAGAGCAGAGACACATGGGCACTAACTGCCTGTGGGGGCCCGTGGGTTTCCCTGAGCCTGTTTCTGTCTACTCCTTCATGCAGCCAGCATTTATTGAGTGCCTGTTGTGTACTAGAAACTACAATGGAGAGGGTAAGAGATTCCTGCCCTCAGATTGCTCACAGTCTGGTAGAAAAACCCAGCCAGGTACGTGGACAGTCACAGTGTAGGGGTAAGAGCAAAGAGAGCCAAAAGGGCAGCCCAGAGGGTGGGACGTGGAGTCAGGGAAGGTTTCCTGGAGAAAACAGAGCTGGAGTCGAGTCTCAGAGGATGCAAAGGAGTTTGCCAAAGCATGGGAATGTTCTAGGCAAAGAGGACAGCAGGTTCGGAGGCCCTGGCACTTGAGGAAGCATCCCTGAGAAGTCTGTGTGTCCTCATCTTCCGGGTCCCGCTTGGGTGCCACCTCCAGGAAGGGCTCCCTGGCAGCTCCTGAGGACCAGGAGGACCTGTCATATTTGCTACACAGCCCTGCTTCAGAGGAGTTCCAGTCCGTACTGAGTGTACAGTCTCCACCCCCACAGGCTGTGACACGCAGATGAAACCAGGGTCCCTGAGCCACCTTGGGAGTCCGGATGGTCTATAGCTGCGTGAGGGATCATTTCTGCCGTGGTCTCCACCGTCTTCTGAGTTTTTCCTTTTCTAACGTTGAGACACATCCAAGGACAAGAAGAAACCAGAAGGAAGGCATGTCCACCAGAATTGACTTTATAAATGTCTGCCATGTGCTTAGCCACGGGGTTTCTCAGGTGTTAGTGTGTGAGAGAATCACCCAGAAGGCTCGTTAAAACCCAAATTTCTTGGGTCCGCCCTGAGTTTCTGATTTGGTAGGCCCGAATGGGGCTTGAAATTTGCATGTCTGAGAAGTCCCAGATGATGCCAGTGCTGTGGGCCTGGGACCACACGTGGGGACCCCCTGGCTTAGCCCAATGCTGGCCAGTCCGGGCCCTGCAAGGGCCAGGTCCCCATCATGAGCTGGAGAAGCAATGCTATAGTCCATCTTGGAGCCATTGGAACACTACCCTGACCTCCTTGTAGGAGAGGAGGTTTATTGATGCCAGAATTTTTTTTAAAGATTTTATTTATGTATTCATGAGAGACACAGAGAGAGGCAGAGACATAGGCAGAGGGAGAAGCAGGCTCCCTGTGGGGAGCCTGATGTAGGACTCAATCCCAGAACCCCAGGATCACTATGTGAGCCAAAGGTAGATGCTCAAACCACCGAGCCATGCAGGTGTCCCGATGCCAGAATATTTTAAAACACAGCAAATCAAGGGAGGAAAACATAGAACCCACCAGACAGGCAAACCTGGATGGAGAGTTCCCAGCCGACCAGGGAAGGTCCTACAGGAAGGAGTTTGCAGACACTGCTTGTGTAAGAAAACGGGTCTCTGAGGGCTCCTGGAGGGGGCTGGTGGCTCCAGGCTGCCACTGAAGGCAGCTCTCAGCCTGCCCTGTTGTGGCTGTTCTCACCCTTGGAGTCATCTTCAAAGCCACTGAGGGAGCCACTCAAGGAAATTGGTCACAGCCACACTTTGCTTTTTACCCAAATCATCAACAAATGTCCCAGGCGAGGGCCATGATCCAGTGCTCACAGGTTTACGGGATGGATGGGGGGGAGCAAAGGCAAGCTGAGAGTGCCATTCTTTTCCCCTCCAGGCGGGATCCAGAGAAGGGACAGACTGGGATGATGAAAATATTGTGAGCTAACATTTCTTAACATTCCAGGCATGGCTGTGCTTTACATACATTTGCTTATATAATCCCAGCCCCTGCACACTATCCTAGAAAATAGTGTCATGATCCCTGTTGGGCAATTGAAGAGAGACCAGAGGGGTTGTGTGACTGGCCTGGGGTCCAGCAGTAAGTAGAGCACCAGGCTTCTAACCCTGACTGTCTGACCTCAGCCTCCCGCTCTTACCCTTGGGCTGGACCACCTCTCCTCCTGTTAAGACAGCATCTGTTCTATTAAATTCATTAAGGAGAGACAATTATGTTATTTAAAGCAATAACAGCTCCCATTTCTGCACCGCCTACTTTGACCTGCTTTATCCTACGTGCTCTTGATAACAGGGAAGTCACCCATTTCCCATTTCCAGGCTTCTTCCCATTTCCAGGCTCGGGGAGGTGGGTTACTTAAGCAGACCTGCATCATTTGAACTCAACCCTGGGCTGCTGACTTCAGAGCCTGGGCTCTCCCCATCATCCATCCCGACTTCGTTTCTGCCCATTCTAGACAGGAAGTCCTCCTCCCACTCTGCTCCCTTCACATCCTCAGGGCACCTCTCGTGATGCCAGTCAGGAGTGCTTGGGGAGGAGGGATGCCTGCCTCAGACATCTCAGATAGAGTCCAGGGCCAGCTCTGGTGATGGCCTGCTGGAGTTGGAGCCGTGATCGCCGCCCAGCCCATCAGCCATGGTTACACCTTCCTGGCTCCTTCCTGCCAGATCCCAGGTTAGGATTTGGGCCACCTATGTATGGCAGTTTTGGAAGGCTGTTCCTGGGCCGGAAGGCATGATGGCCCATGGGCAGTAAGGTGGGTGGGGGAGAGATTTGGACAGTCAGGAGCCTCATTCTGAAATGTACCTGCCCCCTCCCTGGATCTCTGCTGTCCTTAGGCTGTGCAGTGCCTGGGCCCAGCTGCTGTGCACGGGAACTGGCCCGTAGGACAGTCCCATAGCACCAAGAATCCCAGAAGTCTTTGATCTCCAGGGTCCAAGGTCCTGAGCACTGTACCTTTATACCTGCCCGTCTCCCATGCTTCCATTAATCTGCACACCAGTGTCTTCCTGGGCTGCTTCTGTTGACTGTCTCAGTGCATTCCTCAGGCACATCTGAAGCAGCCTCATGTGGCTGGGATGGGGATAAAACCCCAGCCAGAGAGGCCCCTGATGGGTAACTTGGACCGTTGGTGGACCTGGCTCAATTTCAGGCCCAGAGGGAATAGGCTCTCTTTGAGTTGAACTGGGCCCAGGGGCCCTTTGATTTATATCAAGGTAGGAGCTGCCTAGGCAGGCAGAAGTAATAAAGGTATGGGCTGAGGGCTTGCAGGAGATGGGGTGGGGGAAGGCTGAGAGGAAAGCTCATCCCTCCATGCCTTTTGGCAGTGCTAAAGACCAGGGGAAGACTTTGTGATGCACCCCAAGACATGCAGGGCTGTGTGAGTCTTAGTTGTTGAAGCCACTGCCCATCCTCTGTGGGCACCTGTGGAAGAATGAGAAGATCTGAGCTGAGATGGCTGTGGAAGAGAGGAAAGAGGAGTGAGGTGAGGAATAAAGGTGAATATAGAAAAGGAAATGCACTGACCATTGAGCTTCCACCTACCCACCTATCCATCCATCTATTCAAACATCCATTTATCCACCCAAACATCCACCCACCACTCATCCATCCACCCACCCACCCACCCATCCATCCACTCACCTATCAATCCATTTACTTAAGCATCCATCTATCCACCCAAACATCCAGCCATCTACCCACTTGCCCACCCACCTATTCATCCATCTACTCAAACATCCATCTTTCTACCCACCCACCCATGACCCATCCATTCATCCATCCACACATCCACCTATCCATCTATATACATCCACTTGCCCACCCATCCAACATTTTTTTATCAATCACCTATGTTCTAACCATTTCCACCCAGTTCATACCTTCTCAATGTAGTCTCCAGTGGACAACCACCCCCTTACTGTTTTTTAATCTCTTTTCTGCACTCCCATCCTGATCATGAGCCTTGGCCCTTGCAGACCCTCCTTACCATCTTCTTATGATTAGACTTCTCTTCACGACTCACTCTGAGTTTATAAGCCCCTTCACTCAGAGCCACGATTGGTTGCTTCTAGTTCTCTTACACCTTTCTAGCGCTCTCCTTGGAGGAGGACCGATGGAAGGCTTATTGTAGATACTTGAATTCTTTGAGGTTGGGATTGCTGGGCGTCCGTCTGCAGTGGTTGAAGTAGGAAGGGAATTCACACTTGGTGAGCACTTGCTGAGTGCTCAGGGTGGGGTGGGCGAGGGGTGCAGAGCAAGTTGCTGTGGAAAGAGCCCAAATTTTGGAGCCAGGCAAGAGTGGGATTGATTCCTGGGGCTGATGACCTTGGACAAGTGACTTCACCTCCCTGAGACTCAGGGTCCTTATTTGTCAGGAAATAAGATATAAAGCAACCTGTGCAGTCATATGTACATGTAGGCACTCCACAGTGTACCTGGCACGTGGTTGGTGAATGATGCTCGCTCCTCCCCTGCATCCATAGATTTGCCTCCATTGACACCCCCCACCTCTACCTCCTTGAGTTGGAATAGGCAGAGCCAGATGAAGCTTCCCGAGGATATAGGACTCCGGGGCCAGAGCCAAGCTGGGAATAGCACTGGGTGGTCTCCAATTTTTGTGACCATTGCCCTCTCCTGGCTCTACCCTTGTCTTGTTGAATCTTGCTAGCTTCCCTTTTGGGCTCTGGAGTCCCTAGGGTGAGGCCGGGGAAGAGCCAGCTGCTGAGGTGCTAGAGGGCAGCGCAGCTTGGGTTGAGCCCGGCACCTTGCTGAGGGCCCCCTGGGTGCCCCGGTGGTCAGTGGATTGGTTCTCGATACCCAAGATGTGGTGGAGGTGAGGTGGGCTCAGAAGCCATAAAGAAGGGAAGGCAGGAGGCTCAGCCCCGGGGAAGGCATGCGGTGCTGAGGGCCATGGGCATTTAATCACCTGAATTCCCTCTGCCCCCTCCCTAACTCCATTTATTACCTATTAAATAATTATCTCATTTGGAAAGTGTTTCTTAACATAGGGCAGACTCCACCTCCTGAGGCACAGATTTTGCAATGGATTGTCTCCTGCTTGTTCCGGGCTGGGGCAGGACCGGAGCATTCTTGCCCTGGCTGCGCCTCCGCACGAGGCTTGGGCTTGTGCCAGGCTCTGCCAAGGCACAGCAGAGTGGGGCGTCGCCGCCCCTTGCCCCAAGATACCCTGGTTAATAGCTTCATTACTGGGGCGTTTTTCATCACTCGTCTAAAGGAGAGTGCCTGAGGCTAGGCCTCCCGAGTTACTTGCTGTTTTCTGGGACCCTGCCCCCGGGTCCTCCAAACATCTGGCAGTAGCAGAGATGGGAGGGACCTTGGTCCGTTCTATAGGTGAGGCCACTCAGGCCCTAATATGGCAGGAGCCACCCTAAGGTCATACCCAGAGTTGGGTGCAGAAGCAGAGGCCTGGGCCTCCTGCCTGAGAGTCCAGAGCTCTCTCTGCTCCATCCTTCCTTTGTCTTGCGTGTCATTGGCATGGAAATGTGGCCTCTTGCCCTCTTGTTAGGAAGGGGCTGTTTCCTGAAACAAGAGCCAGGAGCCGTGTTGGATGAATGAATGAGAGATGAGTAAGGCAGCTAAGCCTCACAACAACCCTGCAGATTATCCCCCTTTTTGTTATTAAAACGTTATACAGACTTCCTAGAACATGTGCAAACAGTACTGAGGCACACACAGAAATGCAAGCCTTGGCCCCCACCCCCACCTGCCCATGCAGGTCATCGTGGTGGCCGGCTGTGGCGCAGAGGATGGATTGGTGGGGACCAGACATTTGGAAAGTGTTGGGAACATCCTCCAGGCAGGAGGCAGTGGTGGTGGATCAGGGAGGGGTCCACATTTATCTCTGGATTTACTGGTGAGAGTGAGGCTGGCAAGGTCAGCCGTTGGCAGGAATTTCTGTCTCCTTCAACACCCAGAGATGCTCCGAGGCATGGTTTTGTTCCTGTTGCCACCAGAGAGCTGTGTGAATGTTGGAACTTCATTCACATCCCACCTTGCTTAGCCTGCACAGTGGGGCTCATCATCCTCACCCTGCCTTCATCACAGGTCCTGAGAGTCACAAAAGCCGAGGCCCTGGAGCTGCTTGTGCTCAGGCAGCTGTCACTGTCATTTATAGAAGCTCAAAAGGCTTCCCTGGGACTCAGCCCACTGTCAGGATTCTGGGACCAGAGTGGTCGCAGGGCACTTTGGACAAGTGGTCTGGTTTGTAGGATGAATGTGGAGGTATCCCGGTGGCAATTTGAGGTGGCTCGTGAGTCAGAGATTTGTGAGGGGCCACACACCTGTCTGAAAGAAGGTCTTGTGGGTAGGGTGTGTGCAAACAGGGCTCATCCTGGAGCTTGGGCTCGGCTGCATTGTTAATAGGGAGCCCTGGTAAACTCTGGAGCAGTGGAAGCACAGCAGCGGAGGCGCATGGGAGTAAAGACAGAGTTGGAGTCTGTAACTCAGCTCCCAGAGGCCTTGGATGAATTACCCCACTTTTACTCCTATAGGGGTTAATATCCTGCCTCCTACGGTGGTTGTGACAATTGGAGCTGATTCATTATGGTCCCTAGTTCAACCCCCACCTGCAGAATGCACATCGTGGTGGTGGTGCTGGTGTAAGTGACTCAAGGACCAAGACCACTAGACCCTTCCATTCCAGGAGCCCCAAGACCTGTGCCCTCAGTAATGACAACTGTCCCTTATGGTGCAATGATGGGGTGATGGATGATGAGTTCGGGCTCTAAATACATGATCTCATTTCATTTTCTCTTCATTCCCCATTGTGCAAATGAGAATCAGGTTCCTGATGTCCCTGAGGCCACTAGCCTGTGAGTGACAGTCTGAATGCCATCCCAGGACTGTCTGTGGTCACGGCTACCAGCCTCCAACATTGACTGTAAAACACCACAGTGGACACAAGGGCCCCATATGTAGTGAATATGGAAGTGAGTATAAAACAATGAACGCACTGGCAGGCCTGTGGGAGAAGCCTAAGGAGGCTTCTTGGAGGTGGCGTCTGTGGCATTTCCCTTACCTGGGGCCTGGCTTCCCTGTGATTCAGCTCTAGATGGTGAAACGAACTGAGGACCGGGTGTTGGTGTCAAGCCTAGAGCTGGGGACCAGCCACCCTGTAGCCTATCAAGTCCTTTTGCTCACTTACTTTTTTTTTTTTTTTTTTTTAAGATTTATTCATCAAAGAGAGAGAGCGCATGAAAGAGAAAGAGGGCAGAAGCACGGGGTCGGGGGGAGCAGAGGGTAAGAAACCCAAGCAGACTCTGTGCTGAGCACAGAGCCCAACGCGGGGCTCAGTCTCACGACGCCGAGACCATGACCTGAGCCGAAATCGAGAGTTGAACCCTCAACCAATGGAGCCATCTGGGCATCCCTTACTTGCTTTTTAAGACAGAAAAAGCATTCAGGTGGTTTAGTCTCTAAGCCTGGCCGGGTCTCGGGCCTCCGTAACGATGCAGTGGATTTCAGATGCCATGGCAGGATTAGCTCTCCACAGCTTCACTGACCTTGGGGGACCTGGGGCTCACCAAGCTGAGCCCTTTTGTTAATGCAGATGAAAAAGGCTCTAACCTGCAGGCCCTGGGCCGCCCACCGCGGAAAGGTGACTTGCCTGCCTGCACGGTACACCCCAAGACACTCACTAGCTGGCCTGTGCACCCCACAGACTCATTACCACTGGCCCACAGAGGAATTGGAGAGCAAGGCAGGGACTGTGTCTGCAGGCTCTGGCAGCTCGATGGATTTCAATGAGATGATCGCTTGTCATTTTTTATTAATGAGCGACTGCCTGATTCATTATACATCTGAGGGGCGAGCCACCCCAGATGGGGAGGAGGAACACGGAGATGCGCAGCCGCCACGGAAGGGGTGACATGGCCCCGTGTGCAAGTTTTTTCTTCCTCTTTCTTCCCCTGGGGAACAAGTAACAAAAGGTGCCCGGCTCGGGCAGGCGAGCCTGCGGGGACTTGCTTATGATGCCAAAGGGAAGCCATCCCGATGGCTAGATGGTCTCTTAGCTTAGGGGTTGTGGTTTTCTGTGGTCATTTCTCCCCATTCTTCTCCAGCACCTCCACCCTTTTCCTTGGCTCTTCAAAGCCTCTTGCTTACCTGTGCCTTGCAGCGTGAGCCCGTGGAGGCCAGGCCCCCGGAGTCCACGGCTCTGGATGAAGGGGAGCCACAGAGAGAGCAGATGTCTGTGGTCTCACAGGAGGTCTCGGAGGAGACCTGGAATGAGCTTTGGCCCCAAAAGGCATTTACTAAATGTTTGCAGAATGAACAAATGCCCACATCGGGGATGCCTCCTCCCCGAAGGACGTGATTCAGGCGCTCCTCTGCTAGCGCACCAACTGCTGCCAGGCCTCGCGCCCGGTGCGGGGGACACGGCAGTCTTCGCTCTCCGGGACCTCCCAGCGGTCCTGGATCGTGTCTGCCCTGCCACCAAGCTGGCCGCGCGACTTCACCACTCCTGCCTCCTCGTTTGTAGACGCGCTGAGTGGTGTCTGCCCGTCTGTCTCTCCCGGGGTGGACTGGCAAGAGCTGCGGGTTTTGGAAGCTTTTTGCAGCTGACAGATCTGCTGTGAGCACTTAGCGTGCAGGTGGGCAGGTGGGCCAAGCCCTCTGTTCTCAGGGCTCTGAGGAGAGAGAGGCACACTGTCTTTTTCAGTGTTGCCTTACCAGGACCTGTGCTGAGCAGGCACTCCACAATTGGGGATGACTGGGGGGTCTTACCATCCACATGAAATGCTGCACGGGCCCTGGCTCAGAGGGCACCTCCATTCAGCCAGGTTGGGCAGCAGACTCAGGCTGTCTTAGAGCTGAGAAGGTCAGTTGTGTTTGTGGTCTCTGGTGGCTGCTCGTGCCTCCCCATCCATCCCTACACCGTGGAGAGGCCATCCCGACCCCCTCAGCTGCCTGTAGGTGTGACGCGGGAGGGAGCTTCAGGAGGCATCATGTGGCTGGTAGTCAGCTCTGCCACTTGTAGTGTGAGCTTTGGTTTGCATCGGAGCTAATAGCTATCTGCTTCCTGGGGTTATAAAGTGATGGGAACCCTACAAGCAGCCTTGTGGCCGGGCCATTGGAGAACTTGGCTTAGACCACCCACGACTCGGCCATATTATAGGAGAGGGGTCTTCCTGCATCAGGTCAGCAGACCAATGAGAAGACAGTGTGCCTGTTAGTGTCTTGAAAGGGGCCTTTGGAAGACACTGGAAACACAAGGCTTGCTTTGAGTTCTCCTGAGAAGAGCTATCACAGATATTTCCCTGGCAGGCACCTGCTGCCCCTCGGCACCCCCAACTCGCCTAGGCTCCAGTCAGCGCCCACATTGGCCCCGGCCTAGGACTATCTGACCCATTAGTGCCTGCCTCTTTCCCCCACCCCAAGATTACACAACCCAGCTGTGGAATCCACCCAAGCCAGCTTTGCTTTTATGATGAGCTTCTGCTTTGCTTCAAGCACTGGGACTCAGCACAACTAACACACCAGTCTTTATTCTGTTTTAATCAAATGCTTAATGGCTTTCAGTCTGCTTAATTGCTAGTACTGTATTTTCAAAATAGAGGTTGTAACTGCAAATATGCAGTATTTAAGCTACATTCTGGGTTACCACTGTAGTTGCAGGCTAATCTGGAGACTTACCCACAATACGATATTTTGTATGGGGGGACAAAAGCATTGGAGTTTCAAATCATTGATTTACAAAATGTTGAACTTTGAGGACGCAGCTCATTGATAAGCAAGAACTGCCTGTATGCAGAATAAAAGAAAGGATCTGAGATGCCATGTCCCTGTAAGTCGCAGAAGCCACAGGAGGGTGAGGCCAGGGGTCCCAGCCAGGAAGGCCTGAAGAGGGAGGGAGGGTTGTGCTGGGCCTGTGGGCATCTTGGGGTCAGCAAAGAGGCCAGTTTGGCAACAAGATGACCCATATTTGGGGGGTGACTGAAGAAGTGGAGAGATTTCCATGACTAGGGACTGGATTTGGATGTCACACACCGTGTTCTGGTGAGCTCAGGTTCTAGACTGGTGTCCCGGAGGAGGGCTCTGCGAGGGTAGAGTGGGGACAGGGGGACAATTGAGGACCCTTGTGGCTGCCGAGGTCTTCCTAAGGGGCCTGCACACACCAGGATGGGAGGAGCTACTTCTGGGGAATGTGACCATGCCCAACCAGAAGGAGTCACAGAGGTTGGCTGTGGTCATAGTTTTGTTGCCAGACTGTGCTTTTCACTTGCTATCTCTGCTGTGGGCTCCCTTGGGCATCTTGACATGACATCTGGGCTTGTGAGTCCTGCTGTGTGCAGACCTGAGTGTGTCTGATGTGGGACTCGATCCCAGGACCCTGGGATCCTGCCCTGAGTCGAAAGCAGATGCTCAACCACTGAGCCACCCAGGTGCTCTGCAGCAGGGCTTTTGCTCCCACTGGGGCGCCAGAAGTCACAGAAGGGGATTTTTTTTTTTTTTTAAGATTCTTATTTATTTATTCATGATGGACATAGAGAGAGAGAGAGAGGCAGAGACACAGGCAGAGGGAGAAGCAGGCTCCATGCCGGGAGCCCGACGTGGGACTCGATCCCAGGACTCCAGGACTGCGACCTGGGCCAAAGGCAGGCACTAAACTGCTGAGCCACCTAGGGATCCCCCCAGAAGAGGATTTCTTTAAACTCCCCCCAAACCTGGCCAGAGAGGACCAGCTCAGACATGGCTGCATGTGGAAAGCCTGACCCTTGGGAGGGGTGTCTCTGGAGATGGTTGTTCTAGTGGGGTGTTTGCTGTTGAGGCCGGCCAGGAGCAGCCCCTTCCATCTCGTGATGCCCCGCTCTGGGCCCCCTGAACGTTCTCCTGACGAAACTGAGGCAAATGGTGACCATGCCAGCATTTCTGCCCCTTCAGGCCCCCCTCCCATCTGTAGGGAGTGGTATCAGCAGCGGGCGCTGGGAGTAGGGAAGCTTCTAGAACTCTGGAAAGTGTGATGGCAGTCCTTTTGGAGACTCCTGAATGGCCACATGCCCTAAATCAAGAGGAATCTCACTGGAGGGTTGTGCAAATAGCAGCTAGCTAGGCCAGTTCCTAACTGTTTCCATATGACCCCCTGCCCCTACCCCACACAACTGCTGCCAGACTCCTGTCAGAAGGGTCAGGATTCGGCGGTGTCTTCGCCGCCGAGAGGGAAGCATGCACTGTGGGCCAGGGTTCCGGCAGGACAGGGACGAAGGCTAAGGTTTCGCCCGCCTCCCCCGAGCCCCCTGCTCCCCTGAGACAGAGGCAAAGTTTGGGTCATTTCCCTTGTTTTCATTTTGTGGGCTTTGCGGTACCATCTGAGGCAGTACCACCCAAGAAGGGGTCTGCTTTTTAGTTTTGCTGACCCAGGAGGTTTGGGGATGAGTTTTTTGTGTAATCGACCGAAACAAACCTCTGACCCCTTTGCAACTCCCCGAGTAAGCGTCTGCTCTGGCCATCTCCTCCCCAGCTGGCCTGTCCCAGGAGGCAGCCTTGACTCAGCTTGGAGGAAGTGTGCAGGGCTCACCCAGTGCTGGGCCTGGGATCGAGAGACCCGGGTGCCACCAGGCCCTGCCGAGGCAGCCCCTTGTAGGCGTGGGGCCTGGCCGTGTGCTCCGTGGCAGTCGTTCACGGTGTGCTCAGGCAGGGCAGACTTTCTCCCGAGACCCAGCACCCCCTCTTCAAAGGAGGAATAATGCTGAGGGGACACCCTGGGCCCCAGGAGCAGGACTGCCTGGACTTGGAGCACTTTGATATTTATGGGACTGCCTCCTCGTTCCTTATGCTGAGGCAGGGATGCACCAAGGCATTCAAAATCTGAGGGAGGCCATGAAGAGGAGTGAGCTCAGGGTGGGTCAGGGCATGGAAGGGAGTGGTTGATTCTAGAGCTCGTGTCCTCCAGGTCAGGCCTGCTGCCCCTCCCTTTTTGTCCTGGGGTATAGATCTCAAGCATCTTGTATGTATATTAATTACCTAAGGGAGAATGTCCCCTTTTGGGGACAGAATGGCTGCTTTCATATTCTTCTTCTTCTTCTTTTTTAAGATTCTATTTATATATTCACGGGAGACACACACACACACAGAGAGAGAGAGAGAGAGAGAGAGAGAGGCAGAGGGAGAAGCAGGCTCCTCAAGGGGAGCCTGATGTAGGACTTGATCCTGGGACCCCTGAGCCGAAGGCAGACACTCAACCACTAAGCCACCCAGGTGTCCCTGCTTTCATATTCTTGATGCCTTGAGATCAAATAGGAGGATGGATACAGAATATCACTGGGGTGGAAAGTGGGCAAGATGACAATGGTACTGACCCCTTCCCACCCCAGTATTCCTCTTCTCACTCCATTAGCAGAATATATACTATCCTCTGGCTCAGCACCTGGCATGTGGGGGTGGAGGTGGGAGGCAGAGACTGAGCAGGCTCAGCCATCCTGGCTGACCTCACCTGGTCCATCCATAGGCTGCCAAGTCTAGCAGTGAAAGCTCCAACCTTCTGTTTGATGGGATCTCCTGTCCCCAGGTATTTGCCATGTCCCCCCTCCCTGTGAAAGGGAGAGGAAGGCTGGGGAGTGATCTTCGGGCAGCCTGAGAAGGCTTCTGCATTCAAAAGACCTAAACTCAATTAGTGACATTTCAGCTCCTCCCGGATGGGGTCAGATCTTCTTGTGACCCCTGCATGTGAGGGGCTCCCAGTGTCTGGGGCAGCTGCAGGGAACCAGGTTACCTTCCAGAAGAGGCAAGGGATAGTGGGTGCAGGTAGGAGGGCCAGTCACGGCTTCCTCGCAGCCTCCCTGTGTACCTTGAGCAAGTCACCGTCCCTCTGTGGGCCTCAATTTCTCCTTCTTGGGCAGCAAGCCCGCTGGTCCCTCTCCCTCTCCTGGGACTGTGAGCTCCACGCAGGCACCCAGGCTTTGGACGGCCACCCTGGGACAGCCCTTACCTCGGGAGGACAAGGTGGGCAGCTTCTCCCAGCAGGAAGGGCTCCGGGAGGCAGGAGCACCCGCGGCCCGCGCCCCCCCACCCTCGGCCGCCGGGTCCTAAATGATTCACGCGGCCCCACCTCCCCCACCTCCCCCACCTCCCGGCCGCCCGCCCCTCCCTGCGCGGCCCCTGGACCGTCCCTCCCGCTGCTCCATCCCGGCTCCGCGCCCGCGGCCTGCAGACCCGCCCCGCCCCGCCCCGCCCCGCGCCCCGTGCAGCGCGTCTGCTCCCTCCGGCCGCGCAGGGTAAGTTGCAGGAGAGCGGGGGGGGGGGGGGGGGGGGCCCGGTGGGACGGAGGAGGCGGCGCTCGGGTGTGCACGGGCCAGGCCCCCGCTGCTGGGCTCCCGCCCTCCCCGCGCCCGCGGTGCCCTAAGTTTGCAGCGGGAGGTGGGGGCGGCGGCTGGGAGCGCCGAGGGGCGCGCGGAGGCTCCCACGCCCCCGGGTCCCCCCAGGAAAGTTCAGGGACTCCGCTGCCCGCTGGGGATGGACGAGGACGAGGACGAGGTCGAGGGCGGGAGGTGCTGGGGGAAAGCACGTTGTCCTCCCGGCTCCCGGCTCCCGGCTCCCCACGGACGCACGCGCCCCGCCCCTCCAAGCCCTGGGGTGCCAGCCAGGACTCTGCACTGGGGGTTTCTTCTGAAACGTGGCAAAGCCGAGCTTCTGAGAGCCCAGCCCTCGCCACTCCAATTCCCGGTGGTCTTAGCAGCCGGCAGGACTCGCAGACAAGAATCTTTATTGTCTGCAGAGCCTCAGCTCTGAGAAACACGTGTGTGTTAAAACTGAGCTTCCCTGGGGAAGATGCTGTTTTCGCATGAGGAATGAATTTGGGGAGAGTTGAGTGCAGGAGAGAAGGAAACAAAGTCATATTCACAAAGAATGTTCTAGAGCTTGACGAAATCTGGAAGATACTTTTTTTTTCTTCATCCCTACCCACTCTCCCTTTTTTTTTTTTTTTAACATCCTGTGGATTCTTCATTCTTTGGGTTTCCCAAAAGCCCTTACCTAGCCTGGCCTTCAGGGCCCCAGGGAAGAGGACCCCAGGGGTTCTAAAAGTGGGGTGACTTGTTCTGATAGGGGGTGGTGCTGCCTTGTGAGCTGCTCCCTGGCAAGACAAACACATTCTCAGGGGAAGGCCAGGAAGGGACAGAAGCCCCCTCAACCCCTGTCCTTGTCAGCGCTGGTTCCTGGATATTGATGTTTTCCTTTTGCCAGTTGGAAACAGTTAGGTAAGGAGGCGAGGTCTTCCTGGTGGCTGTCCCCCGGGGGAACAGGGGACAGTAGCCACAAATCAAACCAGAGAACAACTGCACTAAAGGAGGAATGGCTGGAGACCCTCAAGTAGTGGATCAAAGGGAAATAGCAGCTGCCACTTGGGATGGTCCTTCCCTGGGTTCTAGAAAGAAGCCATTTCCCCCTCTCCCCAGGCGGAGGAAGCAGCATGTGGGCATCCTCTTTGGGGCGGTGTGCATGGGGAGAAGTCTCAGCCTGGGGCCTGGTGAAGCAGGGAGATGGGTGGAGATAAGAGAGAGGAGATGGGTCACCTGACGTCTGTCATAGGCCATGAGGGTTGGGTGACCAATCCTGAGAGCAATAGGAAGGACATGACCAGGTGGTAGTATAGGAACACCCCACCAGCTGCATGTTGAGACCAGACTGGAGGGAACCAAGGCAGAAGGTCGTGGAGGGGACCATGGCAGGGCCTGGAAGAGATGACAGTGGCCTGGACTGGAGGGGGAGCAAGGTAGGGCAGCACTTCCTCTTGTGTCAGGCCTGTGAAGAGACCTGGGAGGGCTGTGGTCGGGGGGCTGGACCCTGGGCCTGATGCTGCCCCAGCATTTGAGTACAAAGTGCCATTTGGTATAATGGACATAGCTCAGTCTTGGCCATTTGTGGTTTTTAAACAAATCATGATCCCCACCTTCTAAACAATTTAGGGTTTTTTTCTAGCCAGCCCCATCACAAACTTTTGAAGCATGAAATGAATTTTGCTGGCCCCTGCCAATAGGATCCTTTCCCTAGATAATGGATTTTATGAAATGGCTATAATCCTCCCAGGTAATGAGTGAAAGCTACACTCTCCATTTGGACCCAGCATCCCTCTTCCTGATTTATGATATATTGGTTAAAATAGTAAACTGATAGCACTCGCGAAGCGGTCATCAATCACCAAGCAGTGTTGCTTAAACTGTAGAAAGGTTTCCAGAAGTGAGATGCTGGAAGCCAGCAAAGGGACAATTTGGCAATCCCAAAAGCATAAAGCACCGTGAAATCAAATCTGTATTTGTATTTTGAAGTCAGAGGAATGGAACAGCTAAAGAAGGAAGGAACTGTAAGCAAACCTGTTCTCTGAGGTCAAAGGACACCCCCTCCTGCGCTCTACCCTGCAGGGCCCCATGGCTCTCTCCACTTGGTGTAGGATTTTGTTTCTCTTTCTAAGGTTTTGGAAAATTTTCCAAATCCTGAAATGTTTAAGTGTGTTGGGCTAAGAGTATGTAGTACTGAGTATTACAAAGCAAAATCTTTCTAAAGTGTAAGTGGCACCTGGGTGTGTCAGCTAGGGTTGGATGGCAAAAGCAACAAGTATTAGTGGGAGCTGGAGAGATTCCGTCCTTAAGGAAAGCACGAGGTTTGCAGCACCATTTGCCTGGCGTTGCCTCCGTCTTGATGAGTGATTTCAGGCCTGTGGATTACTTGAATGAACCACGAATGGTGAGAACTTCTGGGAAGCTGTGTAATGTCTAGGCTACTCCCTCATTCTACAGGCGAGGAAACTGAGTTCTGTGA
Organism: Vulpes vulpes; assembly: GCF_048418805.1. NCBI lineage: Eukaryota > Metazoa > Chordata > Mammalia > Carnivora > Canidae > Vulpes > Vulpes vulpes. The sequence continues at coordinate 9,336,527 of NC_132784.1, read as the reverse complement.
GAGGGAGCAACTTGGCTCTGGTCTCACAGGATCAGAGTGGGACCCCAGCCACCGGGAGATTCACAGTGACCTCTACTAGAACTCGAAATTCACAGGTGACTTTGACTCACCTCTCTGTCAGCTGAGTACCAGCTTGTCATTGGAGGGCAGGGTGTAGGTCAGCAGCCCTGGACACCTCTCTGCCTCTCCACTGCTGCTGAGATGATCTGCTTACCCTTGACCCCTCCAAGTGGCTATGCCACGTGCCAGCTCTAAACTTGCCACTGCCAGAGGGCCGTGCCCAGCTCCCGGATCCCCAGAGCCTGGGGTGGGACTGAGGCCCCCACACTCGCTGGAGTGTGATTTTCCACAAGCCATACAACCCACTTGATTGTCACCTTCCTCCACTGTCACACTGGGGACTCATACAGAGTCCGGCAGACAGCAGAAAGGGGCTGCTGCTCAGGATCTGGGACACAGCTGTCAACCCCATCCTTGAGACTAGAATTCCCAAATCGAGGAAGGCAGGTCCTTCCCCAAAGAGCTTGGAGAAAGAGATTGGAAAGAATGACTCATGGCCATACGAGTCACAAAGTACTAGGAGAACAAGGCAGTCCTTTCCTTAGCCTTGTCCTTTGGGCCCCAGCCATAGGTTAACACTAACTCAGGTGACAGCTCCTGCAGGAAGCCGACGCTGGCATCTGTAGCCAAGGCTGGTCAGTGCTCCCAGAGCTCCCAGTAAGAGCCTTCCTTATTCCAAGGTCATGGCTTTCTTCTCAAAGGTGGAGTCCCCCTGCATATCCTGTGTCTGAGCTGAGCTGGGCATGATGGGCCTTCCCTGAGCCTTTGCCCCCCGGATGCACAGGATGGGCTGGCTACTTGGAAATGGAGGTAAGGCTTTCACTCCTATGATCCTTGCAGAGCTGCAGAGGCCGGCTCCTGAGGCCCGCACAAGCCCAGGCTTCCCCCATGCTCCTTCTCCCCAGCGCCTCTCTGCGCTGACACCCAGCCAGCCACACCCACCCAGGACAGAAACTTTTCTTTACTTCTCTGCACCTGGGCTGTTGGAAGGAGAGTGCTAATCAGAGGCTGATCGGTGCTCCGATAGGTGCAGGTTTGCAAAGGACGTCTTTTGTTCTTGTTAGAGTAGCTAACCTCTAAATCTATTTAATACCCCTTCCCTGGTTGTCCATCATTATGACACATGATTTTCCAAAGGATTTACTATTAGTTAGCAGCACGGGGCTTTCTCCCTGGGGTAGCAGCTACTTGCAGTGAAGAAAATGCATGTTCAATGTAGCAATTTGTCTTTTTTTATATATTTATTATAAGAGTAAATGAGTTATTGTTGGAGACTTCAATATTATTGCAAATTAGGTGCTGCACATGGAGCTGGGCCCATCTATTATGTTTCTCAACTCCCACAGCAAGCACACCAGTTCAGGAATCAGCGGAGAGTTCTGGCCCTTCCAGAGTGAGCTCAGGGGGACAGCATCGCCCGGTGCGCCCAGACTCCCTGTCTCCTGTGCAGGCAAAGTTTGTCATTGTGTCAGGTGGTCAGCAGCAGGCAGGCTGATGGCTGGCGTAGGCAGGCTGGAGAAGGCTGTGAGACGTGGGACCCGAGGCTGTGATACCAGCCCCTATGACCTCCTCTCAGCCCATAGCTGTGGTCAGGGAGGTGAGGTTGGAGACCTATGCCTAGAGTAACCCCTCAGCCATGACCTTGCTTCCAGGGCACTGGCAGCCCATCCACCAAGGCCAGGTCTGGGTCTGATCTGGGGGGTGAGTCCCCCCAAAGGAGTGGTGGCTGGGGTCAGCCAGCCTACAGCAGACTCCCCTAGGGACCATGCATTCTGATAGACCTCTGCTGGGGTGCTGTGGCTGCCTGGTCCTGTCCATTAGTCACCTGCTCAGTCCAGGGGTGGACATAGGAGCGGCAGGATGCATGGAAGAGAGTTGAGTCCTTGGAAAAGAGTTGGGCCCTTGCCGACCAGAAGTGAGGTACACGTGGCGAGGTGAACAGGCCATGTGCTGTCAGTGCCAAGGAACGATGACTGCAGGGAAGGCCACCTAGCCCAATGGTCAGGAGTGTGGGCTCCGGTGATGGACCAGCCTGGATTGGAGTCCTGGTTCTGAGTCACCTGCTATCTGCAAGACCGTGGACAAGATGCTAAGCTTTGCTCTGACCTTCAGTTTCCCTTCTGCAAAAGGAGCCTGGAATTAAATAAACCCACATCTCCAAAACATTCAGCACAGTACCTAGCCCTTAGTAAGGGCTCAAAAGTGTTGCTTGTTCAATGACTACTCAGTGGGCTTTTCAGAACAGGATAGACTAAGCTTTAAACATTAATTGTGCACTTCCTTTGACTGCAGTAGTAACATATGTGAATGACAGACAAGAAGCACCACCCAGAAAAAGCTGGTGGTAACATTTTGGAACAGGTGCTCACAGTCTTCTTCTGTGTCCATATATCTGATACACAAAAGCCCATGTCCTTTTTTTGAAAATGAGATTGTATTGTATTTGTTACTGCAGACCAATGCATCCTGCCCACTTAAGACCCCTTGTTGTTCAGAGTCTTGTACAGCTGCCATTCTCAAATCCCTTGGTCCTGAGACCTTTACACTCTTAAAAATTATTAAAAACTCCAGGGGCACCTGGGTGGCATAGTTGGTTGGGTTTTGGCTCTGGTCGTGATCTAGGGGTTGTGGGGTTGAGCCCCACATCAGGCTCCAGGCTCCATGTGGGATCTACCTAAGACTTTCTCTCCCTCTCCCTCTGCCCCTCCCCAACTCTCTAAAATAAATAAAATATTTTTTAAAAAATTATTGAACAAAAAAACACACAAATAAACAAAATTTAAAAAATTATTGAATACTTCAAAAAGCTTTCCTGGGAGGGGTGCAGGAAGTTTATATCTTGATATTGATATTGATTTATTGATATTTAGAAATTAAAACTGAGACATTTAAATGATATTTAAAGTCAGCTGGAAAATAATAGCAACAAACCCATTTCATGTTACTGAACATAACCCATAGCATGTTATGAAAAATATTTTCCCAAACAACAAAAACATTACAAGAATGGCATTGTTGTTTTGGGTTTTAAATACCTCTTTACTGTTGGGCCAAGTAAGAATACCATTCTCTTACCTTTTCTGCATTTGATTTGGTCCATGGTAGCCTCTAGAAACCTGAATAGTCAAATAACATCATTGTATAAATGTAGTTTTGACTCTGTGGACCTCCTGAAAGGGTCTTGGGGATCTTTGGGTGCCCCCAGACTACACTCTGGTCTCCTTTTTAATCCCTGCAGGGTGTTTTTTTTTTTTTTTTTTTTTTTTTTTTTTTTTAACATTCCTACCTGTGGCTGGGCTGTGAGTGTCCCTCCAATATCCAGGCTTAATGGGTCCCTCATCTGACCACCCCATGCCCAGTGAGGCTGTCCCAGTGCATCTCTCTCCCTTCACTGTAAGATGAGAAATCTTGTTTATTTGCGGAGTGTGTGGCCACAGAGTGCATTTTCATACCTTCGCATGGTCACCTTTGAGTAGACGGCCCAGGGGTCCTCAGCTGCCCTGGCACCTTTTCTAGGTCATACGGATCTCTTTGTCCCAAGGCTGTTCTGAAGAAGAAAGGGCTGATGCCCCAAGGATTGACCTAACCTGTCCTGCAGCCCACTCCCTGCAGACCCTGACCAGGAGGGAAGCACCCCACTCCTGTGTGTCCCCAGCCCAGAGGGTTCCTGGCTGCAGGCCACCTTCCCAGCTGGCACCCTGAGGGCCAGAGAGACCATGTTCAACCCTCAGTGCCTCCTTTCCAGAACCACCCCTCAGACCAACAGAGCCCAGTTTGTGAGGCTCAGTGGATCTGTGCAACAGCCCGTTTGCCTTGGCTTTGGCCTCATTTCTCTACTGGCTGGCCAGCTCTTTTCAGAAATTGGCTGGGGTGTTTCGAAACTTTATTTTTCAAAGAGAAAAATTCCTGGACCTGTAGCAAGGAGGGGGGAAGTTAACAATAATAAACAAAAGAACCAGTAGCCAAATTAGAAATCGTGAGAGTTTGAAAAGATTGAAAGTCATCAGAAAAGAGCGTGTATATAACTCAGCCATCAGGAGAAGAGGCTAATGGTGTGGGTCTGGGAGCCAGGGCCCCCCAAATGTGTGTGGAGCACAGGCTGGGCTGTCTTCTCCCTGCATCAGCATTTGGGGAAAGACGAATGGTGCCCGGAAGCGGGCCTCACTCCTGTCTGTGTAAGCAGGGCCCACGTTGAACGTCTGCGGGTGGCATCTATCATCCATGACCTGTAGCACTGTACTTGTTGTTTATGGTCTCTTGGCATGCATTGTTTTCTCGAGGCTGAAATATAGCACGCTAATGAGGTATCTCTCTGCTCAGGAGGATGCCAGCAGCTTGGAAAGACTCCTCAGCAGCGTCCTGACTAGTTTGTCAACAGCTGCACACTGTGGCAGCTGCTGTCCTTGCAAAGAAGAAAAAGGAGTGAGAGGTGCTAGGAGAAACCCCAGTTAGGGCCTGGGGGTAGGGGGTCTGGTGCTCGGGAGCCTGAGGCTCCTATGCGGGGTCTGCCCTGGAGGTGAGTGACTTTCTTAGGGATATTTGCTGCTGGGGCCGTTGGCCCCAGGGCCAGTCATCACTAGGGGAAGAATAGGGTTCAGGGATGTCAGGTGGACCTGAGTTTGGGTCCTAGCTTCTCCACCTTTGTCCTGATGCTCTCTACTCTCAGAACATGTTTCGTCTTCCATAAAGTAGGGAGGCAACACCCATTATTGTGGTACTTACGAGACTTACTGGTAGCCTGGGGTCCATGCTGGGTAAATGGCAGCAGGAAGGTTGGTGGTGGTGGCTGTGCCTGGCATGATAGCTTAACTTTGTGTATGCAGGCTTCCCTCCTAAGCTGGGACATGTGCTACACCTGTCAGTGTGTGGTGTGTCAGTAGAGTAGAGGCAGAGTCAGTCTCCACCTGGCCCTGGGCCCCGAGAGACCCAGTGTGGACTCAGGAGCCTGGAAAGGTGGACCAAATATTGAGGGAAAGCTTGAAGAATGACTTCGGGTTGGACATCGTGGTCTGGGGACTTGTGCTCTGGGGGTGAGAAGGGCCCAGTGCTGTTCACTTGGAAGGAGGGTATATGGAGAAGGAGCTACAGGACCAAAGTTCCTCTTGTGGGGACATGGCCCACGCAGAAAGGGATATACTTGGAAGCAGTTTGAAAAGTTTTTAGGAGAGAATGTTTCCTTGGACCAGAAGAGATGAAATGGATGCAGCACATGCTGGGTGAACCCCTCCCTACTTGTAGCAACAACTACAGTAATAATAGCCCCTGTTTATTGACCACTAGCCGTGGCTCCGGCCCTCTTCAGACACCATCTCTCTTTTCCTCACAACCTTATGTGGGTTATTACCTATCAGTTCTGTGCCATCAGTCACGATCCAAATCCCAGGAGGATTCTAATGGAATTCTCCAAGCCGATCGTAAAATTCACGTGGAAGAGAAAGTAACCACAAAGAGCCAAGACTGGTTTGCAGAAAAAGATGATAATCCAGGGTGAGGGTGGGAGGCCTGCCCTACCAGACATTAAACCATATTCTTTTTTAAAAAATATATTTTATTTATTTATTCATGAGAGACACACACACAGAGAGAGAGAGAGAGAGAGAAAGAGAGAGAGAGAGAGAGAGAGGCAGAGACACAGGCAGAGGGAGAAGCAGGCTCCATGCAGGGAGCCCAACGCGGGACTCAATCCCAGGTCTCTAGGATCAGGCCCTCGGCTGAAGGCGGCGCTAAACCACTGAACCACCTGGGCTGCCCATTAAACCATATTCTAAAGCTGTAGTGGTTGCAGCAGAGAATTGCATAAGAAATAGATAAAAGTATAATAATGAATTTAGTTGTTTTCTTTTTTAAAAAGATTTTATTTACTTATTTAGTTTTAATTTATTTAAGAGCAAGAATGAGAAAGAGAGAGCCAAGTAGCGGGGAGGAGCAGAGTTGGGGGTGGGGGAAGGATCTCAGGCAGACTCAGTGCTGAGGAGGGAGCCTGACACAGGGCTCGATCCCACGATGCTGAGATCATGATCTGAGCTGAAACCAAGAGTAAGGCAGTCAACAGATCCTTCACCACCCAGGGGCCTCAAATTTAGTTTGTTTTTAACTTCCCTGTAGGGAGTATTAAGATAATAGTTTATAGAGAGAAGAAATTCAAACCCATACTTCATATGTTTTATAAAAGCCAACTGAAAATGGATTCAAGAACTGATTCTTGAAAAAAATCCAACTTAGGAAAGTGGGTGCCTTCATTCACCCCAGTGCTTTGGCCGCCACGAGAAGCCCTAAGCAAGACACAGTGTGAAAGTAATATAGGAATAGGTGTACACACACTCGACTATACCAGAATTGCTTATTTTTCTTCTGCTCTTTATGTTCTGAAACTTTTTTAAACATTCATAGGAGGTGGAGAAATTTTACATGGACATTCCCAGCCTGATTCTGCCATTAATACCTCCCATCCCCGGCCCCGATCCGTCTGTGCCTCTCTCAGACTCTGTTCCCATTTTATTTTTGATACATCCCAAAGTAGACTGCGGCTGTCACGCAACTTGTAAACTTCTGTATGAAAAAGATGGCATCGGGACGCCTGGGTGGCTCAGCAGTTTAGTGCCTGCCTTTGGCCCAGGGCGTGATCCTGGAGTCCCGGGATCGAGTCCTTGGGCTTCCTGCATGGAGCCTGCTTCTCTCTGTCTGCCTGTGTCTCTGCCTCTCTCTCTCTCTCTCTCTCTCTCTCTCGCTCTCGCTCTCGCTCTCTCTTTCTCTCCCTGTGTCTCTCTTGAATAAATAAAATCTTAAAAAAAAAAAAAAAGATGTCATCAACAGAGTTCAGACAGGTAACAGACTGGGAGAAAGCATGTCCCACGTCTGTACCACAACAGGAGGACAGAAACCTTGATGAAATAGGAAAAGGCTGCCCCATTAAAAAAAAAAATAGATAAAACATGGGAATAGTTAATTAATAGAAGATAAACATAAGGAAATGTATTTTCGACATAAGAAGAAAGCCTTCTCAGGATTTAGGGAGTAGTCCTCAAATCAGCAAAGATTTCAGAGTCGAAGGAAGGCAGGATGAGAAGTGGGCGCTCTCCTGGGTCGCGGTGGAGCGTCAGCTGCACGCGGCCCTTCTGGAAGGCAGTTGACAGCGTGTAATAAGAATTTACAGCAGTTTCCCGTCTCAGGATCTAGCCCAGCGAGGCATGCATAGGAAGGTCCCTCGTAGCGTTGTTTATAACAACAAAAAATTGGAAACAACCTGAACAGTGTGGAAATGGTTACGCAAATGATGGCATTTCCATTTTGCGGAATAACATGCAGCAGTCAAAAGTGAATTAGATCTATTTGTTCTGACATGGGACGGTCGCTAGGAAGCCTTGCCAGTGAAGCGTAAACAGAGTACAGCTATTACTTGCGCAGTGAGGCATACGGAGGCTTGTAAAAATAACAGCCAACGTTTATTGAGTCCTTGCTGTTTCAGGCCCTTTGTGTCTGCGCCCTGTTCCTCAGCGTAAGTCCCTGGGGTGCCGTTATCCCCATTCTACAGATGAGGAAGGTGAGGGCCGCCTCGCCAGGATCACTCCAAGCTCCACCTAGCTCCAAAGCTCCTGCTCCTTACAGCGTGTTCCCTTTGTCCAGGTGTGAAACAAAATGGTACCTGTGCACAGTAATTGCCCAAACTTAATTCCCTCTCCATTCCCGGTTTTCAGACACGATGCATTCAAATTGTATATTCAAAAGAAGGCATACGAGCAGATCAAACAGAGTGCACGGTGGCAAGCAGGGAGGGGAAGGGAGGGGAAATGTCACAGGCAATATTGCTTTGCAAAGGGGCGAGTGAGTGCTCGGGGCTGCTCCTCCTTCCTGGGGGCTGGCTGCAGGTTACCCAGGGTGCCTCGCTGTCTGTGCAAGAACAGCATTTCTCCAGCAAAAACCACGCTCTTTGGGGCAGTGTAATGGGAGGTTCTCCCCAGTGTCCTGCATGCTGAGGAGTTCCCAGAGGAACAAAGCCTTGATCAAGCAGCTACACCTCCCCCAAAAGCTCACCAGTACACTGTCCTGCAGCAAAGACACATGAGATCCCATCTCATCAGCAGGAACGTCCCTTCCTGTGGTTTCAGGTATTTCATCAGAGCAGTAAGATGAGGGTGGGTGGCGGGGCTTGCTTTCCGAGGGTTTGTAGCTGGCTGGGGAGGTGTGGGGTGCAGGAGGGAGCCCCATCTCGGAAATGGCCTTTCTCCGCAGGGCCTGTGTGTGGTCAGGTGGGGCCAGCAAGCAGGAAAGAGCAAAGCCCTGCTGGTCCCAGCTGAGATGGGCTCTGGAAAGCACCCGAGGTCAGTCTGGGGTCCGCCAGTGTCAGGGGTGGGCACCTGGAGTCTTGGCCAGTGTTAGGTCCCCTCAATGTCAGCTTGTGCTTCAGGGCCCTGTTTGCATGGCCCCTTCTACGGCTTTACACTTAATAGTAGATTCATTAAAGAGCCCCCCTCCCAAACTGTACAAGCCCCAGGCCCCATGGAATCTGGACCTGTCACTCACACAACAGGCTGTAGCAAGAGGTCGGAGAAGGGCTGGTGAGGCGTGATCATGTGGCCCAGAACAGGCTGGGCCATGACCTTGGCCTTGGCCGTGGGTATGCGGGTGATTCACCTGCCCAAGCATGACCCAGCCTCCACAGTGTGACCGTGGCGGCTGCTTCCCCAGCAGCCCCAGCATGGGCGGCCTGTTCCTGAGCCCCGCCAGCCCTGAGCCCGGCCTGCAGACCACTCGCACGTACCTGAGGCATGGCAGTCCGAACTTCCTGAGGTTACACTGCAGACCTAGTGGACAAATCCTGCACCCTGTAGGGGTTTCTCCCGGGCCTTGCACGCAGACACTTGAGAAATTCTTTGATGACGTTTAAAAGTGACCATGTGTCCTTCCAAAAAGCTATTAGAATATAGTATGTTTACAGTAAAGTACACACATCTCAGGTGTACGGGGTTGGTGAGGTTTCATCATTGGAACACACTCGTATGAACCAGCACCTGGATCAAGAGACAGACCATGGGGGGCCCCTGGGTGGCTTAGTGGTTGAGCATCTGCCTTTAGCTCAGGTCATGATCCCAGGGTCCTGGGATCGAGTCCCCCATTGGGTTCCCTGCAGGGAGTCTGCTTTTCCCTCTGCCTATGTCTCTGTCTCTCTCTCTGTGTCTCTCATGAATAAATAAGTAAAATATATATAAAAAAAAAAAAAGAAAGAAAGAAACAAACAAACAAACAGACCATGGCCTGCATCCCTGAGCCACTCGTGCCCACGCCCAGTCTCTAACCCCCTGCCCGGGGCAGCCACAGTCCTGACCTCTGATAGCATCCCTTGGCTTTGCTTGCTTTTGTTCTTTCTATTAGCGGAATTATGCCGCGTGTGTGCTTTTGTGTCTGGTTTCTTTCTTATGTTTGGGAGAGCCGGTTCGTGTTGTTCCATCATGTTGTGGTTTGTGTATTCTCATCGTTAATGTTGGTGAATAGAGCACAATATACAATCTGATTCAGTGTTGATGACCATTTGGATTGTTTCCCATTCGGGACTGTTCTGTGCTGCTTGTGAACGTCCTTGCGCAGGCTTGGTGAACGTAGGTGCGCGTTTCTGCTGGGGACTTCCCCAGGAGTGAGACCGCGGGATCTTAGGTATGTGTGTGGTCAGCTTTCGTAAATACTGCCAGTGGTCCAAAGGGGCCTCAGTTTTGATACTGGAATTTGTTATGAAAAGGTTATTTGTTTACCTTTTGAAAATTCCTCTATATTAACATCTAGGAAAACTGTTCAGGTTGAGACAATACGTTCAGAAGTATTGGCTGAGCCTGGGTCTCTGATGGGAAGTGAAAGAATGATCACTTCAGAAAAATAGGTGAGGGGAATGGTCCCTTACACAGTGACTCACTCACCTATTCGTTCTTCCTGCAACCACAAATATGCGCTGTGGCCTCCTCCCACCAGGGGCTGGATGAGAAGGAAAGAAAGAATCCTTTCCCCTCATGATATTACAGTCAAGTGTATTAGTTACTTTTTGTTGCCAATAATGGCTCTAATGGAGGAAGACCGTCTCTTTATACAAATAATTAAGACCAAGGAATGCTGCTTAAACAGAATCATGGGTGCAGTAAAGTCACTTTATAGTGTTTAAAGACTTGGCTGAATAAAGGGGAAAGTTTAAATAAATTAATCTCTGTGGAACGAGACAGCATGAGTGCACTAAAATGATATTTATGAAGCATCTTAATGACATAGGACAATGTGAAAAACTAAAAGCAGAATCTGGAATTATATACATGGTATGAAACTTATTTTTGAAACTCATGACTTAGAGCAGAAAGAAAAAGCAAAGTTGGTTTAATTTTTCTGGTTTTCAGAATCTTTCTTCTGCTTGAAGCCCCCCTCCTCCGAGCTCCCTGCCTCGGGTCGGGTTTTGTGGTGGAGGGACATTGCGTGGTGTCAGGCACTGTACCACGGAGGGGCTTGCCGGCGGGGTCACCTCCTGGATGTCAGTGGTGGATCCGGTTCCTCACCCATCAAAGGTGGAGACTCACTTGCTACGGCTCCGTGTGCCCTGTGCCCAGCTCTGTGCCTTCCCACGGGTGGCTTCGGCGTCGGCTGAGGCAGGAGGCCTTTAGACACTGCTCTGCCCAATGGGCCTCGTGGGAGGGAGGGTGGCAGAGGGTCTGGCCTTCGGGAGAGCCAGGAAGGGAAGGGCCAGCGGGTGGGCTGCAGCCCGGCCGGGGGTGGGGTGGGGGTGGAGGTGGGGGAGGTGTGTTCCCACCCTGGGAGCTTGACCTTGGCCCAGGAAGGGACGTGGGCAAGTTTGCATGGTAGAAATTGCACACGGGCGGGGAGGGAGGGAGAGGCTGTTAGGACCCTGTTGCGGGCTCTCTCCAGGCCAGAGATGACCCGTGGTCCAGGGCGAGCGGGGACAGCTGGCGTCAGCAGGCTGGAGGGAGGAGGGCCGCACTGACCATGGACGGCACCCCAGCCAGGCCTCTCTCTTAGGGCGTGCACGTGCACTAGCTGGCCTCTGTCTGCAGCCCTGCCGTGAGCTCCACATCTGGGAGATCATCAGGCTGCAGTCACTTAACAGCCTGGGCCGTCACCCTGCAGTAACCCATAATTACTACTTAGGAGTTTGTGGACGAAAACCAGTAGATTCCAATTCAGTGTGTTAAACTCTGTTTGCACGCGCCCGCGCTAATGAGGAGCTTTTAACCCACCAGAGCCACCCGGCCACGTGAGGGGGACCCTTCAGCCAGAGGAGCAAACCAATCATTTTCTTCCGCTTCTAGCCGAGCTTCCACAGGCAGCCGTATTTCAGGCATTTAGGATTTTAAATGCCTCTTAAAATGCCCATATGGAGAAATGCGTGTGCATTTTCCTATGTCTGCAGCTTGTGCTGGGGACGGGGGGTAGGAATAAATTGGAGTGTCTGGGGACCCCCACTCCAGCTCGCTGCACCCCATCTGCATCCACAGTATGGCATGGGAGCAACGAGCCTGACTTTTCCACCTTCATACCATTGGGGTCTCTTGAGAGGAAGGGGAAAGGGCTTTCTTTAAGGGCTCTGGGTACGAGGGATGGCAAGCAGAGTCTGCCTCTGTCCGCTAACAGGCCGCGCTGAGCGGATGCCAGCTCTGAGTCCACTGCCCGCATACTTAGTATCCTCGCTGTGTTTTACATGAATTTCTAGCACCCGGCCATGGGGGCTTTGCTAGTTGGGAATTTTAATTAGAGAACTGGCCACACTGAATTACTTTCCATGCAAATTCAAAGCAAGGGGCCTCTGGATTTTTTCCCCCATCTTTTCCATCCTGGGTTGGGGCCACCTTATCTGGCCCGGCCCCACCTTTCTCCTTACCACCTGGCATTCTCTGCGAGTCCTTCCTGCCCTCCTAAAATGGAGCCTTCTTTCCTCCTCTGCCCTGGGTCCCCCAGCTCTGTCCTCAGAAGGGAAAATCAGGTCACATATGTGGTTATTCACAAACAAACACGGACCTTGTTATGCTCTACTATGAGGCAAAGCTTTTGGTGTCTCCATCCATGCCCTGGAAGATGTCAGACAGCAGGAATGAACCAGGGAAAAAGCAGGGAGGAGCTGGGTTAGGACTGTTGAGATATTTGCACTTGAGAGAAATTATGAATGGCTAAACTATGTCTTTCTCAAGCAGAGTTTGATTTGTACTGATTTTGAAAAAGAATATTTGGGTACTGGAGGGGACGTTGAGCATAATTTCGTGTTAAATCACTGTCTTTAGCTCTCCTGGTTGCACAAAAGGCCCAGCAAGCTACCTGGACCGAAATACTGATATTTCCACCTCAGGGAGCAAAACATGAAATTAGAAATCCTTCAAAGGCAACACCTGATGATGGAAATATTGGGTTATCACGGTAACACGATGCACAGAGCCTCAGTTTCTGCATCTGCAAAATGGGGCCAAGGTACTAAGTGTGAAGAATGTTTAAGTAGGATTATCTGAGCAGGCGCATGTGTTGGGTGCACAGTGGTCCTACTGGTGTTATCGCTTCTTCACTCAAGACGTTGAATGAGATGCTCTCAGGAAAGGGAGCCCAAATGCCGAATTTCTGCTGGGCCCTACTCCCCGGTGCCCTGTCAGACTTACCCATGCCATACCCAGAAGCACTGAGGCTGGGACAGTATCCAGTTTGGGGAAGTCCCAGCCCTCCCCGCTTCCCAGAGCTCTCCTGGACATGGGAGGGCGGGCAGGTGGGAGGCAAGGAGGGAGGGAGGAGGGGAGAGAGTGGAGGGAGGGCAGGTGTAGCTGGCAGCATGGCAGTGTGTAGTCGCAAGGGAGAGCCCGGAGCTCCCAATGACGCAACGTCCAAACACAGCTTGCTCAAACGTTCTATCTCTTCTTGCTTAGTTTTGGGAGATTATGTTTCTAGGAATTTATCTGTTTCTTCTAGGTTGTCCAATTTGTTGGCATATAGTTTTTCTTTGTTTTTGCATGTAGTTTTTCTTACTAATATTCTTAAAATTGTTTGTATTTCTGTGATGTTTATTTCTCCTCTTTCATTTGTGATTTTGATTATTTGAATCCTTTCTCCTTTTATTTTATTATTATTATTATTTTTTGATGAGTCCAGCTAGAGGTTTATCAATATTGTCGATCTTTTCAAAGAGGCAGCTCCTGGTTTCACCGATCTGTTCTACTAGGGTGGTTTTTTTGTTTTGTTTTGTTTTTAGTTTTCATATCATTTATTTCTGCTTTAACCTTTATTATTTCCTTCCTTCTGCTGGTTTTGGGTTCTGTTTGTTACTCTTTTTCTAGCTCCTTTCGGTGTAAGGTGGGTTGCGTATTTGAGATTTTCCTTGCTTCTTAAGGTAGGCTTGTGTACAGCAACACAAGGATGGCTTAGGATGGCTTTTGCTGCATCCCAGAGATTTTGATTTGTCGTGTTTTCGTTTTTGTTTGTTTCCCTGTACTCCTTTTTTTTTTTTTTAAAGTAGGCTCCATGCCCAACGCAGGGCTTGAACTTACGACCATGAGATTAAGAGTCACATGCTCTACTAATTGAGCCAGCCAGGAACCCCTGTTTCTTCTCTGATTTCTTGGTCGACCCATCCATTGTTTAGTTGCATGTTATTTAACCTCCTTGCATTTGTGGTCTTACCGGATTTTTTCTTGTGGTTGATTTCTAAAAGCCCAAGTGTCCATTGATAGATGAATGGATAAAAGAAGAAGTGGTAATATAAAATATAGAATATATACAGAACATATATATTGGAATAACATACATAGACTAGTATATGTACAATGGAATATTTTTCAGCATAAATAGGAATGAAATTTTGCCATTTGCAGGAACGTGGATGAGCTAGAGAGTATAATGCTAAGTGACATAAGTCAGAGAAAGACAAATACCATACGATTTCATTCATATGTGAAATTTAAGAAACAAAACAAATGGGCAAAGGGAAGAGAGAGGCACACAAGAAACAGGCTCTGAATTATAGAGAATACACAGGTGGTCACCAGGGGGGAAGTAGATGGGGGCTGGAGGAAACAGGTGATGAGGATGAAGGAGCACACTTGTCCTAATGAGCACCAGGTAACGTATGGGATTGTCAGATCACTGTATTGTATACCTGAAACTAATCACGCTCTATGTTAACTATCCTGGAATTAAAATAACATAAAAAGAAAAGACAGCCTGCAGTGGGCCAGGTCCTTGGGGATAGAAGAGAATACGGGACCAGGAAGGCCCTACAGAGTGATTCTAGGCTGCACTAGTGTTCAAGTACAGAGTGGGGGGACATAAAGCTTAGAAATAAAATAATTCAGCTTATTTCAGAGGTTTTAACTCCCTGAGAGTCCACGGTGGGTCTCTGAATGGATGTGGCTGCCCACAGTGAGTACGACTCACCTCTCAGAGGAGGAAGGGGGCAGGCCCAGACTTCATCTGGAGGGGTAACGGTGAACAGGGTCAGTATCACAGGGTGGGAACTCCCAGTAGGCCTCAAGACACCTCCCCCATGGGGCAGGGGGCCAGGCACCAAAGGAGGAAGCAAGGAGGATGATGCGCAGGTGGAGGGCACCTGGCTGCAGATGAGGTGGGGCCCAGGCTCCACTCCAGTCTCACCTGTGAAAGGCAGGCGTCCCTGAAAGTCCCTCTGGACACCATGAACCCGTGACATGCAGTCCAAGGAAAGAAGGGAAAGCCAGAGAGGGAGCAGAGCCCAACTCCATTCACCATAGGGGAGGCCTGACCCCTTCTGCCTGTCTGTCATGTCCGTTGGTCCTCTAGTCCCTTCAGGGACATTAGGAACCCATCCCCTTCCAAGACATTCCCTTGTGGGTCCTACTGACACTCTTTGCTTATTCTAGACCCTCCTTCTCACCTCCGGGACTGGGACACCTGGTCTGGTCTCACACCTGGGCTCGCATCTGGCCCTACCTGGCTCTTTGTTTCATCTTTTTTTTTTTGAAAGTCAGGGTTATTAAGGAATAATTTACATATGCAAATTTCACCTTCTTGAGGTATATAGTTCTGTAAACTTGAACACATGTATGGTTGTGTAGCCATCACTACAATTAATATCTAGAATAGTTTCCTCTCCCTAAAATGTTCATCCTGTCCCTTTGCTTTCGCCCTCCCACTTCTCACCTACAGCCCCCCACCACAATCTCTGTTTTGTTCTCTGTCCTCAGATTTTGCCTTTTCTAGAATATCATTCATACAAATGACGTCGTAAAGTTTGTGGAGCTGGGGCTTCTGAGAGAGCAAGACAGGGCCCCTTCAACCCCTTTAAGGAGTCGCATCCGCTGTGATGACAAAGTTGACACTCCTGTCAGGACTAGAAGATGAGCTTGAACACCAGCCTGCAAAGGAAGTTGTGATGTTTGTAGATAACTGTCAGGCATTTGCCGCTCCTTAAATCCCCACAACAGTGATAGGAGAATAGGTGTCATGATCCCATTCAGCAGATCTAGGAAACAGCAGCTCAGAGAGATTCAGTAATTCACTAAGGTTGCACAGCTGAGATTTGAACCTGGTTCTGTCATCTTCACTGTCTGTGTGGTTCTTGAGTTGTGTCTTGGACAGATGTTACTTGGTAGTGACAGGTAAGGGTCTGGCACCTGGTGGTGGGGGTAGAAGGAGGTGCCTAGACCTGTGTTTCTAGTCCCTGTCTCTTGGGGCACGGGTGGAGGGGGTGGTTCCGTTCCAGGTAAAAGAGTCTGTGCTTCAGGCCCTCCCTAGGAGATAGACATACTTTTGTAGGCCTCTGTGTTCTGTGTTGTACATTTGCAAGGCCACCACCTGAGATCCCCACCTGGGGGCATTCCCAGGAGCATGGGCGGCTGGCAGCTAGCACTGGCTCACGGCCACACAGCATGGGTTTTTCTGTCTTGGGCCACACTCACCCTCTGCCCAACTGCCCAGGCCCAGCCAGGTCCCAGCACGTAAGGGAGAGGGCACCCATCTGGGAGGGCAGCCGAGCCCACAGCTTTGGAGAGAGGGAGACCGTCCGCACAGATGGTGGAGTGGACGGAGAGGCCAACGGGAGCAGAGCACCTCACGTACTGGCCAAGGGGAAGGCTCAGGGAAAGGACAATATTGCAGTCCTGGGACCAAGTGCCACTAAACCTTATGGGTAATGGGTTTTTCATCCCCTGGGTAATAGGAGACACCAAAAAATGAGGACATTACTTAGTGAGTCCCTCACCTCCTTGGCCCCATTCAGCAGACTCGGAGGAAGGACATTGCCCAGCATTGAGTCGTGTGTGGATTTAATGGGGTTTCCAGCTAAACCTTCCATCAAATTTACGGCTGTGCCTGTCTCCTGACCTTCCCCCTCTCACACATTCTTTTCGGAAATGAAGCTGTGTGCAGGCTGTGAGGTGTCACTTCCCCCACGTTGGAGATATACAGCTATGGGCCCGGGTTGAGGTGGTGGATTTAATCAGGCTGGGTCCCCGCGGTTCACCCGCCCCTAAGCCAAGGGACGTTAGAATAGCCATCAGGGTCCATCTGGAGTGGACAGCGATGAGTCAGTGAGCACTTAGCCTGCCAGCCTCACGGCCAGGCCCACCTGTCCCACTGCCCTGTTGGAGTGAGGCCTGAGGTCTGCTCACCCCACTGGGCCAGCCCAGGCTCACGTTGCCCTTTTCGGGTTCCCGTGCTGCTCTTCAACTCCCTCTCTCTGCCCTTACTGGCTCTCCCTTGAATGTCCCATCCCACCTCTGCCCAGCAAAACCTAACTGCCCTTCAAGGGCCAGCTTAAACATCACCACCTCCAGGAAGCCTTCCCAGATTCCCCTTTCCCTAGCAGGAAAGATCTCCCTTCTGGGAATTGCGAGGGCGCCAGAGATCGAAGGCACAGGCGTTGCCGCCACGAAGCCTGCTGCCTGTTAGAGCCTGTGGCCCCAAGTGGACCTTGCCCTGAGGGCCTCAAAGGCAAGCCTGCGTCTGTATATCCAGTTGCTGCTGGGCCTGGTTCACAGAAGATGCCCATTATTGTGGACAGTGCCATTGCCATAGCTCTGCGTTGTTGGACCCCTGCCCCAGACTGCCTATTACATTGGGCTCTGTGAATGCCTCCCCCCCCCCCCCCATTGCAAATGGGCCAGGCCCAAGTGTCACAGACAGCCCCTCTTCACAGCCAGGAAGCTGGTGTCTGGGTTCTAGAATAAGTGCCCTGGCAGGTGGTACCTCTGTGTCCCGCTGCCTCAGCCTCAGCACCCCCCCAGACCTTCTGACTGGGTAAGCAGCATCTCGGGCTCCCCGGGGTTCTCTCTGGGGATGGCATGTGTTTTCCCAGCCCTTCCTGTTCTGACCCGGTGTTTGCCTGACTGGCTGCCTCCGAGGGCTGTGGTGGAGGCCATAGCAACAGGCAGCTGATCCAGCGCCCGCTTGGACAAACAGAGCACGCGAGGTGGCTGCTGGCACAGGAGGGCGTCTAGCAGGTGGGCAGAGTGACTCAGGCTTGAAGCCTCAGGGGAAGATTAAAAATAACACCGTCCCTGCTCCCTGGAAGCTGAGGGCCTCTGCTTTGCGCCGGAGGAGGAAGGGTCTGGTCACCCCAAACTCCACTTAGTTGTGGGAGGGAGGGAGGGGGGCTTCAGACGGGGGCCGTTGTCATTAGCGTTCAGGTAATCGTTACTATCACGTAGGAGTGTGAGCTGAAACTGTACCGTTGTCCCTCTGTAACTCTGAGATGATGAAAATGGGAACCAGTCCTGTTTATTGAGCACCCACTCTACACCAGATCTTTTTTTTTAAAGATTTTTATTTTTTAAAGTATTCTCTACCCCCAAAGTGGGGCTCAAACTGCCAGATCTTTTTATTTTTTTAATTTACTTTTAAAGATTTTATTTATTTATTCATGACAGACAGAGAGAGAGGCAGGGACATAGGCAGAGGGAGAAGCAGGCTCCACGCAGGGAGCCCGATGTGGGACTCAATCGCAGGACCCCAGGATCATGACCCGAGCTGAAGGCAGGTGCTCAACCACTGAGCCACTCAAGTCCCCCATCAGATCTTTTAAATACCGATCAGCATGTGCTCCTTAGACTGGCCTAGTGGGGCAGGGATTCCTCATCCCATTTTGACAAAGAGTTCATGAAGGGGAGGGATGCGATGAGACCTGTATTTTGGAAACCTGTGTTGGCTTTCCCCAGGGGCACAAGAGGGCGGGGAGCCAACACGATGGGGCAAGGAGGCCACTGAGTCTCACACAAGAGAGATGGGGGCCAGAGCCACCTCTGCAGGGTGGACTCGAGGCCAGGGAGGAATCCAGGCGGATCCTGGCTGAGTGGATGGTGGTGCCTTCACCAAGACCGGGGAGCCCAGCGCCCTACAAGCCCCTGTGGGACGTGTCCTGCCCCAGAGGCTGAGACTTGTAGGGGCTCAGAAGAGAGGTCTGGGTCAAGACGTGGCTCCAGAGACATAAGGAGATAGACGTGTGCTGACACACCCATGTTTTTTCTCTGTGGGTGCCAGTGACACTCTAGGAAGAGGCCTGGCTTCTCCAGCGAGCCTCAGAAGCTGGCCCTGACAGATTCCTGTGGTCACTGGAAACAGGTGGCTGGATGCCCTGTCTGAAAACTCCCACATCGCAAATGGTAGACAGTGCAAGCCGCAGAGACCTCCAAGCTACCCCGACACACCCGGGTGAGGGCCATCCCGTTCTGTGACTGTACAGCTGAGGGGCACCCCGGGAGCGCTCCCCGACGGTGACCCCGAACGGGTGCTCACCAGATCAGGTCCATTCCAGCCAGAGCGCTTAGCCTGTGGTTATTACCCTCTCCAAGTGCTTTCTCCTTGCCGGGCTGGGTGTGGGATTTCCAAAAGCCTTGTAATCAGCAGTAGCGAGGGCTCTGCATAGCCAGCTCTCTGCGCCGACGGAGCCCAGGAAGGCCACTGTTTGAGGTTAGCTTTGAGTCAACTTGTGCCATGTACTTGGGAGCATTTCAAAGGAGGCGGGTGCACACACAAATCATTATGAGGCTAATCAGAAGTTTGGGTATTTAGTGGGCTGTGTACACAGCAATCATTGTTGCAAGGGCCCTTCTCCCACAGAGGCCATTCTTCCAGAGCAGGGTGCTGCTGTTTGCCTGGTTTTGTCTGGTCTACAATTTGCATTCACTTGATGGATTGTCAGGGTCGGGGGTCTCCTCCTGGGGAAGCGGTGGAGTGGCCGCTGAGCAAACCCTTGAGAGGAAGGAAGAGTGCTAATACCAGCATTTGCCCAGGTCCTTGAGAGGGCCGGGATCCTAGCGCCGTGCTAGATCAATATGACAGGCGGCTAAGAAGCTTTGGATATGCATTCACAGACCCCTTTTATTGCTCACTCAGACAGGGACCCGGGAAGTCCACTCCAAGGCAGGGAGCGGCCCAGCGACGGGGGCTTAGATGCAGTCAGCGCGACCTGGCCCCTGGGCTCTTGGTTGCTTGCCAGCTACAGAGGCCTGCTCTTGGTTCAAGATTGCCAAAGCGATTTGGAGTTGCCTCTTCCTTCATCCCCACCCTGCACGAGCCCCCCTGAGCCCCTGCCCTGTCACCTGCCTCCGTTCCGTCCAGCTGGGTGCTGAAGGGAAACCTCTGGGGTGGGACATGGAGTGGGAGGGAGGGAGGAAGGGTGTTCACCCACAGTGGGAAAGGCCCCCTCCCGAAACCCGTCGCCGAGGTAAACACTTTCAGCTGCCAAAATGCCCTGTGATCCAGTGCTCTTGCTGTCTTTTTTTTTTTTTTTTTGGCGAGGCGGGAGATGTTTTTGGTTTTATTTTTGGTGTTTTTCTGGGACACCAGTGGTGCCTGGTGACTGCATATGCTCTCCCAATGGGACGTCACTGACAAGCTCTGGGAGCTAGACCCAAGGTCCCAGATTCTTAGTTTGGAACAGCATTACCATCACTTTTATTTTCCATTGCTTTTTTTTTTTTTTTTCTCTTGAGACACCAAAGACCCTGTGCTGTGATTCAGGGGAGGGTGGGCAGCTGTTAGAGACACACAAACCACAGGGTCATGCTCCCCTGAGAAGCCCAATGTTTAGTGTAGATGTGCACCTGCCACTGGCATTTGGTTTGGGAGTGGAGGGTAGTGAGATTTTTAAAAAATGAAATCTGTATTCAGGACCATCAGGCATTTCCTTTTGTCACCATCAGAACTATGGAATACAGCTTGATGACCATCACTGATACCTGTTTTTCTCAAATGGGCTTCTATTCAGAATTGCCATCTGGAGGGGGTCTAGTGCAGGTCACAGCTGGGGTCGGGCTCCACTGAGAGGTGCCCAAGGTGACCCAGACAAGCCAGCGTTGGCCAAGACCCCTGTAGCAAATCCTTTTCTGGACGAGAACCCAGAAGTTCACAGGCTTGTTGGCTGGCAAGTGACTTCACATTTCTCCCTCCCCCCATTTACAGTTGAGATGGAGATAAAGGACCAAGTGTCCCTTCTGCCCAGAGTGGAGAAGTTACAGTGAAGAGGGCCCATGCTAAGTGCTAAGTGGGTAGGAAGACTTGGTCCAGAAAAGGGACACTCCCTGGGTGAGGTCCGTCGATCGGGTGCCACACGACCCCAGGGGAACAGAACCTGCATTTTATACCTGGTCCTCCTTCAGGAAGCAGGGATGTGGGGGCCCCAAAGAAAACAGATCTTTTCCTTCAGTGCTTTTCTAATCCTGCCAGTCAAAAAAGGCTGTTGAGAAAAGGTCGGAAGGCACTTCAGGCTAGGTTAGCATATTAAGATGTTCTAAGGAACCAATCCTCAGAAGGCAGGTGGGAGGCACATGGCTGAACAGGTGGACATAGAGAAAGAGTACTGTCCACCTCAGAGAATGCAAGCTCCTTCACCCTAGGAAGGGATGAGAAATCACTACACAATGTGGATATAATTTTTTTTTATTTATTTATGATAGTCACAGAGAGAGAGAGAGAGAGAGAGAGAGAGAGAGGCAGAGACACAGGCAGAGGGAGAAGCAGGCTCCATGCACCGGGAGCCCGACGTGGGATTCGATCCCGGGTCTCCAGGATCGCGCCCTGGGCCAAAGCCAGGCGCCAAACCGCTGCGCCACCCAGGGATCTCCACAATGTGGATATAAAACATAAAATGAGAAAATAGTCTTCACATCCGGGACCAGGCATAGGATCTTGATACCAAAAACATGATCTGCAGAATGAAAAATTGGTGACATTGGACCTCACCGGGACTACAAAATTGTGCTTTTCAAAAGACCCTTAATTAAGAGGGTGAAATGAAAGATACAGGCTAGGAGAAGATATTTGTAAACCACATATCTGATAAAAAAAAAAAAAAACAAACAACAACTAGGGCCTAGAATATATAAAGAGTTCTCAAAACTCAACAATAAAAACAGAAACGGTCCATTTTGAAAGTGAGCAAAAGATGAGAAAAGAATGTCACCAAATTGGGGTGCCTGGGGTTAAGCATCTCACTTTTAATTTTGGCTCAGGTTGTGATCTCAGGGTGGTAAGATACAGCCCCACATCAGGCTCCACGGTAAGCATGGAGCCTGCTTGGGATTCTCCCTCTCCTCCCCACCCCCTGCCCACTCAGGTGCTCTCTCTTTCTCTTTCTCTTTCTCTTTCTCTTTCTCTTTCTCTTTCTCTTTCTCTTTCTCTTTCTCTTTCTCTTTCTCTCTGCCCCCCCCGCCCCCCGCAAAGTCACCAAAGAGAATGTCTGACAGACAAGCACATGAAAAGATACTCACTTTCACTGGCCATTAAGGGAATGCAGGCTAAGTCCACCATGAGAAACCACTACCCCTCTATCAGAACAGTTAAGATCTAACACTAGTGACAACACCAAATGCTGGAGGGGAAGTAGAGCAGCGAGGTACTCACACACTCCTGGTAGGAATGTAAAAATGGTGTAGCCACTCTAGAAAACAATGTGGCCATGCCTTATCAAATTAAACCTGTGTATACCATATGATCCAGCAGGTGCTCTCTCGGGCATTTACCCCAGAGAAGTGAAAATTTAGGTTCACGAAGAAGCCTGTATATGGATATTTATAACAGCTTTATCTGTAATATTCCCAAACCAGAAATGATCCAAACATCCTTCAGTGGGTGAATGGTTGCACAGATTGTGGTCCATCCTTATTCTGGAACACTAGTGGGCAATAAAAGTAGCCAATTCTTCACATGTACCAACTTTGTTGAATCTCTAGTAAATGATGCTGAGTTAAAAAACCAATTCCAAAGGTTACGAAGTGTATGAGTCCATTTGGGTAGGAATTTTTGAAATGACAAAATTTTAGAAACAGAGGACAGATGATTGTTGGCCAGGGGTCAAAGGCAGAGGAGGGAGGGGCAGGAGGGAAATGATGTTGGTTATCAAAGGGCACACAGAGGATCCTCATGGTACAGAGCTATTTAGCAGCCTGTGTGCTCACACACATATGTACAAGTCAAACTGGGAAAATCAGAACAAGGTGGACAGATTCTATCAATGGCAGTATCTTGGTTCTGATGTAGCATTAGTTTTGCAAGACATCATTGGGAAAATCTGGGAGAATGGTGCCCAGAATCTCTATGATAATTTCTTTTTTTAAGATTTTACTTATTTATTCATGAGAGACACACAGAGAGAGGCAGAGACGCAGGCAGAGGCAGAAGCAGGCTCCCTGCAGGGAACCTGATGCGGGACTCAATCCCAGGACCCTGGGATCATGCACTGAGCCTAGCGCAGATGCCCAACAACTGAACCACCCAGGTGCCTCGCGATAATTTCGTACAACTGCATTTGAACCTAAAATTATCTCCAAATAGAAAATTTAGTTCAAATGCAATGTGGATTAAGGCATGTGTCTTCACTAGCTCCTCTCCAAGTAAGCGAGCTGTGTCTCAGGGGGGTTAGGCCTCCCTTGGGACAACATCTTGCACTTCTGGGAGTCTGGTGAGCTGTAGAGTTGGGGACTGTGGTCCCCAGAGGTTTGGCTTCCTGGAGCTGGCAGCCAGGTGGTATGGGAGCAGGGATGAATATCCTCTGCTTCACCTCTGGCCACGTTCATCTCATGGTGTTGCTTTCTTCTACTGGCTTCTCAGGATCATGCCCATTTGTTCATTCACTGAGTAATCCATTTGTCAGCAGAGATTTCTGGGGAACCCCCTGGACACCAGGCATGGGCCTCAGGAAGCTGATGGGATGGTGGAGGAAGGGGTGAGAGGTGCTGAGGTGAACAGGTAGCCCCAAAGTGGGAGCCAGTGTGTGAGCGAGGTCCAGAGGAGGAGGAGGAAATAAGAAAGCCCTTCTGGAGGAGGTGACGCTTGAGCTGCCTTTGGAAGACCATGTGCACATTAGGCAGAGGAGGAGCTCGTGGAGAGGTGTAACCACGTGGTTGGGAGTTGACTGTCTGGGTTTCAATTCTGGCTTTTAACTGTTCTTCCTTTGCTTCCTTTTCTAAAACAAGGACCAGAAGGGGGCCCACCGTATGGGGATTGTTCTGAGGATTGGATGAATTGCTTTTTGTAAATGCCTGGTCTAGACCGAGCACTGTGCAGGTGTTGGATAAATAAAATAAAACTAGCTGCTGAAGAGACCTGCAGCATGCAGTTGAAGCCTGTACCATGTGGCGGGGTGAAATCAGGGCTGCCACAGAGGGGGAGCAGGTTGTTCTCCGTGGCTTTGCAGCCAGGACGGAGCTCAGGTGCCTCCCACCAGGAAGCTGGCTCATAGCCCTGAGCTGTGGAGTGGAGGGGCCACACTTGCTGCCTTGACCAGGAGAGCACTACTCCGTACTCTCTCCTTGTGACCGGCCCCTTGGTCCCTGCATCCCGACTCCATTTGGAAAGTAGCAGAAAGGGACATTTCCTGTCAGGTGGTCCTCAGGTGCTGAAGATAGAGACCTTGGAGATTTGGGAGAAACTGGAGTGCTGAGAGTCCTGGAATAGAGACCCCTCTTTCCATTGCTTCCCCCCCCCCACGCCATGTGTGACCAGCACCAGACTCTACTGAAACACAGTGGGTGAAGCCCCCTCCCTTCCTGACCCTGCACCACTGTTTGCCCTGTTACCTCCTTGGGCTACTTAAGAGAGGAGCACTCTGACTAGGCTTCATTAAAAGTATTGTCCTGCTGTCCTGTCTCCCTGCCACCAAGTAAGGGTTAAAGGAAAAAGAGGGGAGGTCAGATCTGGTCTCTTGGTTCAAGTCACAAGCGTGTCTTTTCCTTGTTTTAGCCCTTTGATGGTTCCCCTGGGTCACGAAGGAGAGGTTTATTTCAGGAGAGGTTTCCGCAGGTGGTGGGCTAGGGTCCCCAGTCCCCCCCCATCCCCCAAATCTGGGAGGGCTGAGATCTGGGCCTTGGAACCACATGGTCCATTCAGCTTTGGTTTTGCTCAACAGGAGAGTCAGGGAGGCCTTGGGCAGGGTACAGACCTCTATTTGCCCCTCAAGAAAGTAGGTGCATAAAGCCTACTCTATCCTATATGGGTAGAAAGGGGCCCCAGGAAAGGGAGAGTTCTAGTGTTCATCTGCCAGCTAGGCACCGTTAGGGTTTGCTGCAGAAGAGCTTGTGTCCCGTGCATACCGCTGCCTGCTGACCACTTCCATGGGTCCTGGCTCCCTCACGGCCATGCATGAGGGCTTTCTCTTACTATGGCCCTGGTGGCAGACCAGGGTACCAGCACAGGAACACGTCGGATCAACAACCTTACTTAACAAGTGGCTTTTGCAGAACTGGTGTATTAATATCCCAGCTCCCTCCCCATCGGCTGAGTCTACAGTGGCTCCCAGAGCCTACCCTGTGCAGTGTTAAGCCTACTTGCCCAGAATGGTGGGGGATATGCTAATGCCCCCCCATAAGCTTCCTGCCCTTGCTTTCCCTGGTGCCCTACAGGTGGCCTGTCACCTCCAAAATAAACCCACTTGCACTCACACCCTTGTTTCCCAGTCTGCTTCTGGGACACCCAGACCTGATGGGGTTGATGGGGTTTCTCTGGCAGAAATCAAGAACGTGAAGTCAGGTGAGACAGACACCCTGCCCACATGCTTATTTCAGCAGAGCAGGCCTGTTCTCCTATGCCTCAGTTTCCTCTTGTGCACTGTGAGGATGGTAACCCCTACCTACCCAAGCTCTGCACCTTCTCCCCCCTCCCCCCAGCATGCAGAGTTATTAGTTTTCTGACTAAGGTGTCTTGGAGCAGTAACCTTAGAGATTCCTGTAGCCCAGCCTGTCCCCAAGTCTTTGGGAGCAAGGCTGACTTGCCACCGCCCGTGGGGGCTTCTCTTACATGCTTCTATTCTGGTTTGATCGACAGAAATAGGGGGAGAAGGCTGGGCTCAAGGTGAATAAGCAAACCCAGCTCCCCCAAGAAAGGAAGAGTTGTTTTCAACTCTCTGCCCCTTGGCTCCCCTCCCCCACCTGGGGCCTGTGTGTGGCGCTGGGACAATTAGGATTCTTGCTGGGCGCCCACAGCCCCCGCCTCCAAGCCTGTCTTGAAGGATCTTCTGAGAACGGGTTCCTTTCTGGGAGCGTTTATAAGAGATTTCTCATGGCTCAGTTCCCCTATAGAAAAGTGGGAATTGTAAGTCTCATGTAGCTCGAGAAAGTAAAGGGAGTGAGTCAGAGCCAGACAAGAATAAGTTAACAGTATTCATGGCAGTGTCTTGGGAGGAATTACCAAAACAGAAAGAAAAGCTAAACACAAAACCAACCAAACAGAAAAAAGGAAAACTCGAAGCGGACTTAGACAAGACGGACAGGAGAGAGCCCCACTCCCTGGCCGGGCCCTGGAACAAGGAGGCAGACCGTTTTCTGGGTCTCTGGGTGCATTCTCCCTCCTTAGCCGGGGCCTTTGTGGGCCCGTCTGCGGGAATATTTAGCAAAGCTGTTTATTTTGCATAAGCCCAAGTAATGGCCGAGCCTGGGGGAAGAGGAATTGTGTGGGCTGACAGCGGCGTGATTTAATGGCGAGCCACCTGACCCCCTGCACCTCTCAGCCTCCCCCTGCAGAATATATTCACATTCCTCTGCAGCCCGCTGCATGCTAATCACCTAGGGAGGCTGAGGCCCGAGGGAGGCCCGTTGCGGGGACAGAGGGCTTGAAAGCGGTGCCTGGGGTCCTCCTGCGTCTTTGTGGTGGCCTGCACCGAGTTTGGGGTGCTCATTCGCATTTCCTTTCTTTTTTATATTACTCATTTGAAAACCCAACCTGCTGGGAAGGGTGTGAGTTTTTATACCCTTGAGCCTTCCTGATTTTTCCCAAGCATTTTCCTGTCTCCCAAATCTGGGCACTTTCTGAATGCACAACTTGCTTGTTTATGGTTTCCTGCAGTTTGGGTGGCAGGTACCAGCCCCCTTAGAAAGGAGAGCTCCCCAGGGCCCACATGACTTTCAGGGTGACACAGGGGCTGGGTTTTAACTGTGCCCTGGGGGATTTCAACCTCTAGCTCTCAGAAGCACCTGCTCTGTTCCCTCCCGTGCATTCTGTTCCCCTCCCCACTCGCTCTCTTTCTAGAACACCAGTGCTGTGTCAACAGTTAGCCAATCTCAGGGCTCCAGGCACATCGATTTCGATTTCGGTGATTCTCAATCTATGCTTTGGTAAGGATTGGAGGGGGAGGAATTGCAGCATTGTCGAGAGAACTAGAAAGAAGAGAGGGCAGGCTGGGGGACACAGCTGGTTTCAAGCCCAGGTGCAGATAAATCCACACTCCCCCATTTTGCCTCTTTCCTGTAGAAGATGCACAGTTTGCCTGCTTTCTGGTGCCTCAGTGGGCCCCTCCCTGTGGATGTGGCTGAGAGTAAGAGAAGGGGCTCCCCAAGCCGGGGCTCTGGACACGAGTCTGGGGACACCCTCCAAACTCCGCCCCCCCCCCCCCCACCATCCACCAGCCCCAGGCTGGCCCAAGACCCAAGAAAACTGAAAATGCAAACTGGCTATAAATACGGAACAGAAAAGTTTTGCTTGGACTTGGCACTGAATGAACTTATGGAAGGAACAGGCGGACATTAGGAAGGGACGATGGGGAAGTGAAGCGTTTTCTTTTTAGGAGTGGGATGAGAATGTGATCGGTAAGTGGGATGTGTTTCTCACAATGTTTCTCAAGTTCTTTTTTTTTTTTTTAAAGATTTTATTTATTTATTCATAGAGATACAGAGAGAGAGGCAGAGACACAGGCAGAGGGAGAAGCAGGCTCCATACAGGGAGCCCAACGTGGGACTCGATCCCGGGTCTCCAGGATCAGGCCCTGGGCTGAAGGCGGCGCTAAACCGCTGAACCACCTGGGCTGCCCATGTTCCTCAACTTCTGAGAGGGAGGACAGGTCTCATGGAAGCCGTGGGTCTGGGAGATGGTCTTCCTCAGCCACCTACCCCTTTCTTTCCTCTTTTTTAAAATAGGCAGTTGGGGGGCGGGGGCGGCGGGCAGGCCTGGCTGGCTCAGTCTGTAGAGCATGACTCTTGATCTCGCGGTTACAAGTTCAAGCCCCATCCATGTTGGGTGTAGAGAGAACTTAAAAATAAAATCTTTAGGGGCATCTGGGTGGCTCAGTCAGTTAAATGTCTGACTCTTGATTTCAGCTCAGGTCTCGATCTCAGGGTTGTGAGATCGAGCCCCATATAGGGCTCCTCACTCAGTGGAAAGCCTGCTTGGGATTCTCTCTCTCCCTCTCCCTCTGCCCCTCCTTCCGCCCCACTTGCTTTCTCTCTCTCTGTCTCTCTCTTTGTCTCTCTCTCTCTCTCCCTCTCTCAAATAAATAAAGAAGGGACACCTGAGTGGCTCCATGGTTGAGCATCTGCCTTCGGCTCAGGTTGTGATCTCAGGGTCCTGGGATCAGGCTCCCTGCATGAGCCTGCTTCTCCCTCTGCCTATGTCTTGCCTCTCTCTCTCTCTCTCTCTCTCTCTGTTTCTCTCATGAATAAATCAAATCTTTAAAATAAATAAATAAATAAATAAATAAATAAATAAATAAGATAAAGAAATCTTTTTAAAAAATATATGTTTTTTTTAATCTTAAAAAAGAAAATGAGAAATTCGCTTCCCAACTCTGGCTGCTTGGGTTTTCTGAGTCTAACCCTCAATAATTGCAAAGGGCTCTGAAGCCCTTATCACTCCTCCTTGTCACCTGCTGGTGGGACAGATGGGGCTCTTCCCTCCCTTTATGCTGATAAGGAAATAGTGCTGGGGGGGGCACACAAGTGAACTTGGGTGGCAGGGGTGGGGGTGGTAAACTGTGCACAGGTTCCAGGGTTGTGGTTCCTGGCAAGCTAAGAGTGACAGTGTCTAACTTTTCCTGTCCCCATCTCTCCTTCCCTGAGGCTGGATAAAGTGGTTCTCACCTGCCTCATTGGTCAATGTACCTCTCAACATTGGGTATGGCTTAACATTCCTCCCTCCCTCCTTCCCTCCCTCCCTGCCTTCCACTCCCCTCCCTCCCTCTCTGTGCCTCCCTGAGAACTGCCTGGAGGCAGCCTCCACCCCTCTAGTCCCAGGCTTCTGGAAGCTGAGGTTGAGGGCAAGAGTCTACAGGAAGTCAGAGGCTGTTGGGGTCCACAGGGAACCCAGAGAGGCCATATCTTCCCTACCTGAGATGGGGTGAGGTCAGGCAGAGGAGGAATGGAGCCTCAATCCATGAATGGGGTGAGGCATGATCTACAGAGACATGAAGGAGATGGCCTTTCTTCTGAAGAACAAGATTAAAATTCTAAAGGCAGGTGATGCCAGTGCCATGATGACGGCAGTCCAAGTTTCCAAGGAAAAATTGCACCACCACCAATCAATTGGCATTTTGTTGTAAAGGTGGAAGTGTTAACAGGTCTCTGCTTCCTTTGAAACTCACACATATGAAACTCTTTGGAAGCCTTGTTCCTTTTCCTGTCTTTCTTAAAGAATCCCTGGGTTGGAGATTCATCACTCAAGAGTCTAGGAATTAACTCTTGACGACATTTGTTTATTCATTTTTATTCTTTGTTGTTCTAGAGGCAGCCTCCAAAAATGCATAGTTTAATAGGGCCAACGAGAAAGGAGACTAGTGTAAAGAAAAAGGGGATCATAAGATAAAAATTAACAAGTTAGAGTGGAGGCCAGTGCTTGTGGGGGGCTGGGGAGGAAGGTGTACTCCCTTCCATCCCAGATGGCCTGTGTCAGTGATTGGGGGGCAGTAGGGTGGGAGAGAGCCTCTCTACTCTTATCCTAGAAGCAGAGACCCCAGAAATGCTCTGGAAGAACAGGGCTCTCCCCCCTAAGTACCCCAAATATGAGTGTTCTCCCCACAAACCCCTCTCCCGTTGATACCCTATGGAGTATCAGTACCTCACAAATACATCCAGACTTGCTGATCTTGGTTGTGTCAGTCTCAGAGGGAGGGAACTCCTGGAGTTTATTTCCTGGGAGGGGAAATAGGGCTTCATCTTTTGGGTCCTAAATCAGTCTTTTCTTCCGGAAGTTGTACAGGCTCTGCTCCTTCATTCTGCCCAGATTCCTCCTGGCTTGAGTGAGCCACTCAAAGGGAGCGACCCACCCCCTGGGGATTTTGTGAGCCTTCGCTCAGCTTTGCCATTCCATGCTGAGGAACCCGAATGTTCCACTTTCCTAATAAGAGGTAAAAATACAGTTTAAAAATATGAGGTCAATCGAAATTTTTGTTTTTAAGATTTTATTTATTCATGAGAGGCAGAGACATAGACAGAGGAAGAAGCAGACTTCCTGCAGGGAGCTTGGTCTCAGGACCCTGGAATCACGACCTGAGCCAAAGGCACATGCTCAACCACTGAGCCACCCAGGTGTCCCGAAATAATATTTTTTGTTAGGAGGGCATCAAAACCATGGGCACACGATTTCAGGAGGGAGGGTTTCTGTTGGATTTCCAGTCTTCTTGTGGAAGACACCCCCTGGGGATTTTGTGAGCCTTTCTCAGTAGTGCCACTGGCTTCCCCTGTC
The DNA here is from genome assembly GCF_048418805.1 of Vulpes vulpes. Taxonomy (NCBI): domain Eukaryota; kingdom Metazoa; phylum Chordata; class Mammalia; order Carnivora; family Canidae; genus Vulpes; species Vulpes vulpes. The sequence goes on along the minus strand of NC_132784.1, from coordinate 9,306,596 downwards.
TGCAGGAAATAGTCCCCCTCCATCTAAAATCCAAAGGACACTGTATATTACCTCTCAGACACCCACACACCCCATAACTCTAATTTGAAAAAAACAAAACAAGCAAAGAACAAGGGAAATTTGCTATCATAGGCTTTGCCATTAACATCTATGATCTCATGCAGGTGACATCTCGGAGCCTCAGTTTCCCTTGTCAGTACAATGAGTGGGTTTGACAGTCTCTTAGGTCGATCTAATGATAGCTTTGATCCTATACATATATAAAACAATCATCTCTTCAGGGTCCTAAAATTTCATGAGACTTTTTTTCCACCCCTTTTCATGAAACCGTCCAATCATTCCACCCATCGCAGTGACACTATGTTGTGCATTCAACGGCATGGTCATGTCCAGTCGGAGTGGATTTGGTCCCGGTCTTCGGGGATTCTATCTTTCCAGCTTCGGCCATTCAGAGGAGTAAATGCAGTATTATTTCCCCTGTGAGGATCCCTTTACCTATCGTCTTTTGTTATTGCTCCTGCTCCGGTGTGATGCGGTTCCCATCCACGCCCCCTCTTCCAAATGACAGTAGAACGAGATGGCGTTATGCACCGCTGTCGTAGCTTTAAACAAACAAACAAAATGATTGTCATAAAAAAAATCATTCCAGTCCTGTGAGTTTGGGATTATATTTTCCCTAGACATTTGCTGTGTTTACAGAGAAAAATAAATATCTCTGTAAACATATGTTGTATTTACAGTGAAAAATAAAGATCTAAATAAATATCCAGCTTTGGAAATTGGAGCACTCACAGAATTCAATGCAAATGGATGTAAGCAAGGGCTTCTCTAACTCAGGGATGCGCATTCCCATATTTGCTCTTAACTATGGTGTGTTTGTCTTTCTCTCCCCCGCGTGGAGCACAGAGCCCAGCTTTAGGGAAGGGAAATGAACATTTATGGGGCATCCACTGTGGGCTCGACACTTTATACAGAGAGCTTCGTTTTATCACCACCCCACCCAGGGTGGTAAGAATTATTACTGCCAGTTTGAGGTGAAGAAGCTGAGGCTCAGAGAGGTAAAGTCATTTGGGTCAGATGACACAGCTACCAGTCTGCGTGTCTGGATCTTTCTCTAGCCCGGCCTGAAAGGGCCAGCCATGGGGCCAATGCACACACATATGCCATCACAGCATTTTTTTTTTTTAAACCCAGAGCCAGGTCGTGGTTAGCTCCTGGCACCTCCAGACCTGGGGCCAACTGAAGGTTCTGTGTGAGAAAGGTGAGAGCTGCCCTCTCGCTCCCTCAGGCACAGGATGCCTGGCTGCTCACACATTTACACCTCGCCACCGAACACCAGGGCCTGAGCCGGAGCCCCTTCCAGACGGCAGGCCTCCTGCACCCTGCCAGGACGGCTCCCTCCTCGGGCTTATTGTGAGCAGAACTGCAGCTGGGCCTCATTTGTGCATTTGAGTTTTACAAGCCGGCGTCTCGGTGGGAGATGGGTTTTGCAGATCCCTGTAATAGCGAAGCAGACACCGTAGGAGAGGAGGGAGAACAGGTTTCTCACTTTCTGCCTTTGCTTCTGAGGGCTTCCTTTTTTGGACATGTGTTCTCTGCGTGTGTGTGTGTGTGTGTGTGTGTGTGTGTGTGTGTGTGTGTCTCTCTCTCTCTCTCACACACACACACACACCCCACACCCCACCCCATGGCTGCAGCTGTGGAAGGACAGCCTCCCCACCCCAACCACCCCCCTGCCCCCGAGCGTGCCTCTGGCTGGGCCAGCGCGGGATCATCTCCCCTTGCAGGATCTGGAAGGCCTCGCTGGCTGTGGGAACCTCTCCCGTTGAACTGAGGGCGATTGTGTGAACCACAGCAGGGCTGGGAGGCCCGGCCCTGGCGGCCCGGGGACCCGATTTCTGCTCAGGCCCGACTGGACCTGTCAGTAACGGGCTCCCGCCTCCCTTCTTGCCTCTCTCGGTGGCCGCCTGAGGGTTAAATGAGGTGCTGGATGAAAATATGCTTTATAGAGACGAGGTCTGCACAGTGAGTACAAATGCAGGCTGTTTTTCTTACTGGTGTCCAACCCAGGTGTGGGCCTGCAGGCAAATTGTAAGCCGCTCTGTGAGGGGACAGTAGCCCTTTGTGGGAGTGGGCACCGTGACTCTCCAGCGTCTTAGCGTCACCGGAAAGCCTTTTCTCATTTCTTCCTTAACAGAAAATATCCCTTAGACCAGTGTTCTCAAACCCATTGCCCTGGGATCTGGCCTAAATTCAGCTTCTGAATCCATAGTCTGGGGTGGGCCCAGGACACTATCAGAACACGCACCAGGTGCTGCCAAGGCTGCTGGTGCTTGGGCCGCAAAGCCAGGAAGGCAGTTTCCAGACCTGAAAGATAGTTCTATTCGGTGAGCCCAAATGTCATGTTCTCCATGAACTCTGACAGCAACCAACCAGCTAGCTGGGTGACCCTGCACCCAGGAACTGAGCATTCACTGCCTCAGTTTCCCCTCTATACTCTAGGGACAATAGCGTGGCCCCATGAGGGTCATTCACATTAAACAAGATAGGGGACAAGGCCTGTTTCCTTCAAGGCTCTGGATAAACACGATCTGCTGTCTTTTCCTCGACTGCCTTTTACTCTCACAGACCCCAGGTGCAAAATAGCCAAGGGATGGGTGTGAAGACAGTTGTTTCAAAGAAGTGGAAGTCAGCACTGTTGGGTGATTTGCATCGGCTGGGGGAGGTAGGAGTGGGGGATGGGGTGCCCCGTGTCTGCTGCTCCCCAGTTCAGGTTCAGCATCGTGCCTTCAGAAGAATGAGTAAAGACCCAGCAGAGGGGGATGCCTGGGTGGTTCCGTCTGCCTTCGGCTCAGATCGTGATCCCGGAGTCCTGGGATCGAGTCCCATGTCGGGCTCCCTGCGGGGAACCTGCTTCTCCCTCTGCCTAGGTCTCTGCCTCTCTCTGTGTGTCTCTCATGAATAAGTAAATAAAATCTTAAAAAAACAAAACAAAACAAAACCAGCAGAGCATCTATCTGGTCACTCACATTCCTTTGGAGTTTTCAAGAATTTGAAATGACTTGTATTTTTCTTTTTTAGGGAAAACAGAGCCCTTTTGCCTGACTGGTGTAAACCTGAGCTTTGGGGGCTTTGTACCAGCACCAGTCCTTTCTCACACACCCACACACTTATCCTCACCCCCCACTCCAATCTGTAAACATTTTTTAAATGTGTATTTTCTTTCAAAATAAAGCCACTTAAGCTTTCCCAAAATGAGCTGCTGACATGAAATTCACATTTGGCAAACCCCTGTCATCCATGTTTTACTGAGTGTGGACTATTGTAAATTAAGTGAAGTCGGTGTTTTGTTTCTTTTTTTTTTTCCCCTTCCCCTCAAATGGTTATGGAAGTGGAGCTGCTCCTAAGTAAAAGATAAATTACGGCCGGATGTAAAGAGGCATCATTTAAAAAGTGTCAGGATACAATTGGGTTCTTAAAAACCATGCAGAGCTGCTAAATTCACATGAAAATTGAATGGTGCGGGATTGCCCAGGGTGACAGCGTCCTTGGCATTGATTTATCCCATCTGTTTGGCCGACCCATTACTTCAGGCCTCTGGTGATGAGGCTGCGTCCGCTGGGGAGGGTCTCCGCGTCCCCTATGTCCAGCTAGACCTCGGGTGAGCACGGGGAGAGCGGGGGTCTGCACAGAGAAAGACCGTGCGCGGGGACCCCACTTCACAAAGGAGGCATCGGGCCCGAGTCAGCCCTTTTTCTTATCATTTCTGATACAAGTCCTGGTCGTATCCTCTCGAAGGCTGACTTGAGGCTTGCTTAACCCCTTCCCTCTTGCTGAGCTGCTGGGTTCCCTACCATTGTGTGGTAGTACGGGGTCTGCTGTGATCACAGTCTCAGTGCCAGCACCTGTCGCCACGTAGGTGTCTACCCTGGAGTAGAGCAAAAAGTGAAGCCATGGAGTCCAAGGGTGTGATTCTCAAAATGTGTCACCCAATTCTTTCTAACAGTAATTTCCAGCAGGGTGCCACACAGTGCTGTTTCCAGCATTGTGTATTCTCATTAAGAAACATTTCCTGCTAATTTTTTCAGGTGGAAAATGGTTTTATTTAGCTCTCAGGAAATCAACGTGTTTGTTTTGTTTTGTTTTAAAGAATCCCCCTTGCTTAAGGAAGCACTGGGGACTGTGCAGACCCAGTCTGGCCGTTTCTTTTTTTTTTAAAAAAGAAAAAAAGATTGTATTTACTTATTCATAAGAGACAGAGAGAGGCAGAGACCCAGGCAGAGGGAGAAGCAAGCAGGCTCGCTATGGGGAACGTGATGTGGGACTCGATCCCAGGACCCCAGGGTCACGCCCTGAGCCAAAGACAGACACGCTCAACCGCTGAGTCACCGAGGAGCCCCCAATCTGGCTGTTTCTTGCCATAATCAGTTCACACCAGCACATGGGAGCTGTTCTCCACATTGGCGAGAGCCAGGTTCAGTGATGGCTCATCGGCTCTCTTGGAATCAGCCACAGTGAGAGTATTTACACCATGGAAATTGGCAAATGCTATAAGCCAGGGCCCCCACCTCTGCCCCAGGAATTGGTGGCCAGCATTGATCAGCACACAACCTCAGCCGCTTAGCACTTGCTTATAGAGAGTTTGCTGAGAAAACACATGATTTATAAGAAAAGCCCACAATCTAATTAGGAGTAGTGCTGGTTCATCGCAGCTGTCACTCTGTGATCAAGGACTGTATCTTTGCAAGATTGCTAGTCTCCGAGTGGGAAGAGGACATGTTACCTTCAGGCTTGAGTGTTTGAGGAAGACTTTGAGGAAGAATTAGAGCTTAAGCCAGCAATCCCAGGGTGTGCAAAATCAGGAAGGAGTGAAGGCTGGGAGACAGGGTGTGCTTGTGGGGCTGTCGGGAGGCCCTCGTTTCTTGTCATGAGTGATGGCTAAAATGGAAATTCGAGCCAGTGCCATGAACCGGGGCTATGACATTAGCCAGAGCTCCCCACTCCCACCCCCATCCCACCCACCAGGGTCTGTGCTGCCCACCCCACATCTCTCTCGGTGAAGGACAGTGGTGGCAGGATGCTGTGCACCTCCAGTTCCTGGCATCTGGTTCCCATTTCATCAGAGGTTGGAGTTCACCCTCAGCAATCTGTGGCACGCATGCATTTCAAAGGAAATGCTTAATTGGTCCCCAATGCTGGGTTTGTTTTGGTTTTTTGGTTTTGGGGGGGTTGGTAGGTTGGTTGGTTTTTGTTTTTTTTTTTTCATCTCTCAAGGAGAAATGGCTTTTGTTGTCTTGATGGATGGGGGAAGACAGGTGGAGCTTGTGAGTATATTTGGAAGTTGCAAAAGTTGTTCATTTTGAGACTCTGCTTGTAATAAATGGTTCAAGCTGAGGCAGGAGAGGGAAGTGAGACTCAGAGATGGTTACAGAGGAGGGATTTATTGAAGCCCATTCTTCATGGCAGAATTGGGGCCAGACAGCCAGAGGGGTAATATTCAGGGTTGGGTTTGGTTTAAAAAGGCAATTCAGACAGTTTCCTTCAATGGTTCACTGGCCCCTTGGTAGTGGGTGCTGGGTGCTGGTGACCCACCCCCTCCAGGGCCTCAGTGAGACAGCTGGGATCTCAGTTCTGACAACACTGTCCCCAGAATCTTCTGCCCTAGAACCTTTGACTGTAGCACAACCTGAAAAGATGGGTCGGCTGAGGATTCGTGAGGAGAATGAGCCAGCCTCAGAGTCAGACTCAGCCCTTGTCCATCCTTTGTCACCTGCCTTGTCTTCCTTTCTGCAGCAGGCACTGCTCAGGGCATGAGAGAACCTCGAGCCACACTCGAGGTGTGCAGAGACACTGACAGAGTTGGCAGTAGTGGCAAGTGAATACAAGCCTTCCAAGACCCCACGAGCCTCCCCACTCCCTGCTTCCCGCTGCTCTGCCCCTCTTTCCCATTGATCCCACACTTACTTCCTTATCCCAAAGGACCCAGAGGGATTAAGACAAAAGAACCTGTGAGAGAGAGCTGGTAGGAGATGCTCCCGGGGAGACAGAAGTCTGACTCTCCTGGGGGCCAGAGGTGTGTGGGTAGAGCTGCTGGGAGGTGAGTTTGGGGAGAGGCTGGCAGGTGGCGGTGGGGGGGGGGAAGCTGTCCTCCTCAGCTCACTCAGCCCCAGGAGTGAGTTCATCCTATGAGGACAGCTATGAACAACGGGCACAGCTGTGCTAGGGGAGCCACAAGCAACCAGGAAGACGGACAGAGACCCTGCTTGCCTCGAGTTCTGGAGTGTGCTGGGATCTTCTGGAAAGTCAGCATTGCAGGAACACCCAAACACCATCCTTACCTGTAGGACACTGAGGTGGTGGGACAAGTTTCCTGTAGGGAGAAGCCATTCATTCATTCATTCATTCACTCGTTCTTCTTCATCTCTTGAATGCCTGCTGCGAGGCAGCCCCGGACCATTCTGCCCAGATGCTCATTCAGACACTGTTCATTCAGATGGAAAGGGCGGGACTGGGCTCAGAAGGCATGTGGGTTCCTGGCTTTCTCCGTGACCTCATGACCTCTGGGTTTGGTTCCCTCCCCACCAGGTAGAGAGACACGTGGCTGCCTGACTCCTCCTGGGTGCAGGACAGGATGTCCCTGTGACATGTGTGAGCAGTGATGTGGCTGCCAAGGGAAGAGCAGGCTGTGACCCAGGACTCGCCTTCCCAGAGGAAGTGCAGCTGTTCTCCACACCCGCTGCCCAGTGGAATCCCCAGGAGAGCTTTTAAAAATGCTGATGTCCTGGAAGCCACCCCAGAGATTCTGTCTCAGTTGGTTGGAGCTGGGCTGGGTATTGGACTTTTAATTCCCTGGTGTTTCTAATACGCTGCCAGGGCCTGTGATCCTCTGAGGTTGAGAAACCAGGGGGGCTGGGGAGTGGGGGTGATGGCCCCCCCTCCATCTGGCCCTCTGCCTGGGCCTCCAGCCCTGTGGGGAGAGGAGGGAGGTCAGCCAGCAGCATGGGGCAGGGAGGTGGGAGGACAGAGCGTCTGAGCTGCAGGCTTTCCCTCAGCCATTAAAGTTTATCGTTGCCATGGACAGTGATTGAAAAAGGCTTTTTGCAGGACTGAAATGTGAGCAATGAAACTTGCCAGTTGATACCGACACAGGGCACTTATCTCATAAAAATATCCTCCGTGTCAAAAGGTTTCAGTAAATGTGCCTGGAAGTATTAGCAGTCATTTCTGCCAGCCTCAGGCTCCCCCGAGGCCTGCATGAGGCTGTAAAAGGGGGCTCTTAGTTTCTGTGAAAGAGGAGGGAGGAGGGAAGGAAGGAAGGAGAAGGGGAGGGGAGCTCAGTCCCGGCCTGCTGTTCAGGGGAAAGCGCGGGTCCTTAGTGTGGCTCCCCACAGTTAAGGACAGGGGTGCCTGTCCCTTGTATAAAGGTGGAGGCTGGGCGTGCTGCTTATGGGAGGGGCAGGTGGCTGACAGCCGGCTCTGGCGTGAGGTTACATTTGTGTGATCTCATTGGCTGCTCCCAGTGACCCTACCTGGGAAGTTATCCAGAAGGACAGTGAGGCTCAGAGAGGTTGTGTGATTTACCCCGGGTCACACAGCTGGTAAGTGGCACAGCTGGGATTCGCACCGCATACTGTCCACTTTGAGGACACCCAGAGTCTGGGATGAGTTCTCACTCCAGGAGGTGCATCTCTGCCGGAGGCCCAGCATGATCTGGGCAGGCCTCTGTCTTTGGCTCTGCAGCTGCTCCAGTGCCTGGGTTTGGGGCACACTTGAGACCAAGGAAAGCTTTCCTGCCTTCATCTGGAAGCCTCTTTGGTGGGAACACAGGTTTTCAAGTCAGACTCAGGCTTCTGTGGCCCTCAAGACCCAATGTAGAGCTGAACACGAAGTAGATGCTTGCAGATTGGGTGCTGGCTGCCTCCATGAGCTCCCCCGGGACTGCTGAGGGCGGGGGCTGCACCACCACCTGTACACACACAGGTCAGGACCCAGGTTCATTGGGCAGGCCAGCGGCTCAGATTGTACTTAAGCATCAGAAAGCCAGAGGAGCCAGGTGAGCAACGGACAGCTCCGACAAGAGCCCTGTCTGCTAGTCACCCACTCCCCCTCTCTGTTACACACTCATTCTCACTCGGGGTTCCAGTCCTCCACTCAGCGTGCCCCAGATCACAGCCTCCCTTCTAGGGCTGTCCCCCCAGCTCTGGCCTCATTTCTACAACTAGTCCCCGGATATGGCCACCTGATATTCAAGGCACCTCAAACTCAGCAGGTCAGAAACCACTCATTTGCTTGTCTTCCAAACAGCCTTTGTCTCCTGGATCCCCTCTTCTAGGTGGGGACACCACCACCCACTTAAGCCCCACCTGGGATGCTTGAGGGCACCAGCTTCATCCTACCCCGACTTGGCACCAAGTCCCACGGGCCATGCAGCCTGCACTGGTCATGAACCAATCCCTCTCTACCACCTCCGCCCAGGGAGGCCCCTCTTCCCTCACCCCGGTGCTCCTGAGTCTCCTTCCCTCCGGCCTCATCCACACACCTTACCCCCTGCTCCCTGTGTGTAAAATGCAGACCTGATCCTGTCGCTCCCTCACCTAAAACCTCCTTGTTGTCTCCCCATCACCAGCAGGCTAATGCCTGACATCCTTGATGTTGGATAAGGGGGGCACACCCCAGCCTTACCCTTCGCCACTGCTCCCCTGTCGTGCTATGACAACACAGAGCACTCCTGTGTTTCTCTTTTTATACTGAAGTACAGTTGACTTACAATATTACAGTAGTTTCAGGCACACAGCATAGTGTGATTCAACAATTATGTACATTATGAAATGCTCACCACAGTAAGTGTAGTCACCATCTGTCGCCATACGACGTTATGATAATCTTTTTTTAATGTATTTATTCATGAGAGAGACACAGAGAGAGGCAGAGACACAAGGCGGAGGGAGAAGCAGGCTCCCTGCGAGGAGCCTGATGTGGGACTCGATCGCAGAACCCCAGGATCACAATCTGAGCCAAAGGCAGACGTTCAACCACTGAGCCACTCAGGAGCCCCTATGACAATCTTACGGAGTATGTCCCCTTTGCTTTACTTTTCATCCCCATGACTTTTTTATTTTATAACTAGTGGTTTGTATCTTTTGATCCCCTTCACTTATCTGGCCTATCACCCCATCCTCCTCCCCTCTGACAAGCTTCTGTGCCTTCCTGGTCCTCTCCTCTGCTCACCTGTCACCTGTTGACCTGTGTGTCTCCTGCTGCCTGAGACATCCTTGAGACAGGGACAAAATATTTTCCTTCCTGCATCTCCAGAGCAGAGCCGGTGCCTGGGCCCTGAAGGCAGAGGCTGTACTATGGAGAAGACAGAACTGGGAGCTCGGTGACCCTCCACAACTCTGAGCAGAAGTGGCCTCTCCTGGGAAGACCCCAGAGCACTGACTTACATAGGACCATGGGGAGTGCAGCCGGGGACTTCTGCTTCTCTGCTTTTCCAGCCACCCACACTACAATAAGAAAGCCGTCATCAGGGATGCACAGGCTGGAAAGGTGGTTAATTAAGTCTCAGGCTTTAGAATCACAGATGATGGTGCAAATCCTTCCTTGCTGGTTATTTGCTGTGTGATCTTGGTTATGTTACATACACTTCAAGCCTCAGTGTCCTCATCTATAGAATGAGGTCGTGATAGTTCATGCCCCCCAAATGGTCGATGTGAAGAGCAAATAAATATGAATATCAAGTGCTCAGAATTATGCCTGGCATAAGCACTCAAAAAATGTTTGTCATTTTGTGTTATTCTATAGATACTCTGTTTTTTTTTTTTCTCTTCCAAATTATTATTTAAATTCTAGTCAGTTAACATATAGTGTAATATTGGTTTCAGGAGCAGAATTCAGTGATTCATCACTTATGTACAACTCATCACAAGTGCTCTCCCTAATGCCTACCCCCCCCTCCCTCCCTCCATCACCCTTCAGTTTCTTGTCTGTCATTAAGGGTCTTTTATGGTTTGCTTTCCTTCTCTTTTTTTCCTCTTCCCACACATTCATCTGTTTTGTTTCCTAAATTCCACATGTGAGTGGTATCCTACGTTATTTGTCTTTCTCTGCTTGGCTTATTTCTCTTAGCATAATATACTCTAGCTCCCTGCAGATCATTGCAAATAGCAAAATTTCATTCTTGTTGATGGCTAAGTAATATTCCTCTCTCTCTGTGTGTGTGTGTGTGTGTGTGTGTGTGTGTGTACCCCACCTTCTTTATCCATCCATCCATCAATGGACATTTGGACTGTCTCCATAGTTTGGAGCTACGATAAACATCAGGGTGTATGTACCCCTTCAAATCTGTATTTTTGTATCCTTTGGGTAAATTCCTAGTAGTGAAATTGCTGGGTCACAGGGCAGTTCTATTTTTAACTTTCTGAGGAACCTCCATACTGCTTTCCAGAGTGGCTGCACCAGTTTGCATTCCCACCAACAGTATCAGAGGGTTTCCAATTCAATGGATACTCTTAAGGAGGGCCCAGCTGGCTCAGTCCGGAAAGCATGTGATTCTTGATCTTGGGGATATGAGTTTGAGCCCCACGTTAGGTGTAGAGATTACTTAAATAAATAAACTTAAAAAATATTCTTGAGCTTTTACCACTGGGCTGCTAGGCTGGGAAAAGCAATATTATTACTAGAGTGAACAATATGGACAAGGAGGCTGGTGCCCTCATGAGCATTTATGGCTCCTCTTTCATGGTCTTAGGATGAGAGTTGGCTAGATGGCTGGCTCATATTTATGTGGGACACTGCACAGGTCATTAGTCCTGCCCCAAGGCACTATGAGGGGAGCAGAGACTGATTATAGTGGGAAATCATTCAGTGGTGATGAGGGTGGCCCTTCAAGCTCTGGTCAATGGTCTGTCCCCTCAGCTTTTGCTTGGCTTCAGCCTAAGCAGGGCTGGGTGTGGGAGCAGGGGTGCCCAGGACCAGCCAAGATATGGAGCATGGACATGGGTTTCAGCGTGACTTGTCCATGTGCACTTGGGTCAAATAAGGAAGTGAAATTCTGACTTCTTTCTGGTTGGCAACACAGTGGGAACTTTTCCAGAGCCCTTGTGTGTCAGGGCCCTTATCTTTGGAGCATTTGGTCTGCTCCACCCTGCAGGCTGTGCTCTGTGGATTGTTTACTGAGCACCCCTCCCAGAACCTCGAAAGAGAAAAGAAGCCAGAGCTCTGGATTCAGGGTCTGCATGTTCCAGAACTGTGGGGCAGGAGGGCCCTGTGGCCTATCTAGAATGCGGAAGAAGGAACTGTTTCTGCTTCCAAAGAGGGAAGGCTCCCCCACCCAGATCTGGCCCCAGCCCCTCCCCACCCATGGGCCATGCTTGGCATCTGCCCTGAAGCTGTGGTTTGGGGGAAACCAATGTTATGGGAACAACTCCTGGCTCAGGCTAATGTCACTCTAGCCCGGAGGCAGATTCAGGGTGGGTGGCTTGGTCTCGGAATCTTATTTTGCTCGGAAAGGAAGAGGAATCAGTTACAGGGTAGGGCACCTAACCACTTATAGCTGATGGGGCAGACTGTCTGCAGAAGCGAGACACAGGTGGACAAGGATTCCAGTTTTGTGCCAAAGTTACCTTCCTCCTCGGCCCTTAGGTCTGTCTCTGACCTATTGTGGGGAATCAGGGTTCACTGTGGTCCACGGCTTATGCTAAAGATCTAACCCCCAAGAGAGCGGCTGCAAGGGTCCCCCAGCTCTGGAACCCCAAGTCACCAGAAGCCAGAGGATTACATCATGATCATTATCATTCCTTCTTGGGAATAAACGCACCCTCCACCTTTTGACTGGATTGGTGATGAGGTCCCCATGGGGAGATCACCTGGAGGTGCTTCTCAGATTCAGGGAGTCCACCTGATGCTCCCAGCCTAGCTGGGCCCTGCTGACCTCTTCCCAAATCTGGCCCTCCCATCCCCCACTTTAAGATCTGTTCCCCCTCCCCAGCTGCCCTTCCAGGGTTACTACCTCCAGCCAGCCAGCCCCTGCAGTTTCTGTCCCCACTGCTCCTGGCCCTATCTGTTTCTGTGAATTGTCTCTTCCAAAGTGCCATCCGGAGGGAAAGAGTATGAACAATTCAAGGGCCCTGGAGAAGGGACATGGATGTTGTGACCCCAAATCTGGGATTGCTCGGAAACATACAAATACAAACATCCATTTATGGCGGGGCTGCTATTAGGTTGTACAAACCACCCCCATTTAAACCCAGTTTACGGAGATCCCTGGGTGGCTCAGCGGTTTAGCGCCTGCCTTCAGCCCAGGGCATGATCCTGGATCGAGTCCCGCATGGGGCTTCCTGCATGGAGCCTGCTTCTCCCTCTGCCTGTGTCTCTGCCTCTCTCTCTCTGTGTGTGTCTCCCATGAGTAAATAAATCTTTAAAATTTTTTAAAAAAATAAAAAAATAAACCCATTTTACACATGGGGATCCCAGATCGTCCCAGGCCCCCAGCTGGTCCCACAACCCTGTAGGGCAGAGCTTTATGAAATAGCTCATGGGATGCCTGGGTGGCTCAGTAGTTGAACATCTGTCTTCGGCTCAGGTCGTGATCCCGGGGTCCTGGGATGGAGTGTGGCATCAGGCTCCCCACAGGGAGCCTGTTTCTCACTCTATGTCTCTGCCTCTCTCTGTGTCTCTCATGAATAAATAAATAAAATCTAAAAAGAAAAGAAAAGAGAAAAAAAAAGAAAGAAAGAAAGAAAGAAAGAAAGAAAGAAAGAAAGAAAGAAAGAAAGAAAGCTTGGTAACTTTAATGACAGCAGCAGCTTCTCCACGTGGGGCGTGACAAGGGTGTGCACAAGCTCCAGTCTAGTCACACGTGGGTCTGCCCCTCCTGTCTCCCTCTGGATTTCCTCAGGACCCCCGGCCTCGATGATATCTGCAGCTTTCCTACACTGGAGTTTCTTCCTCCAGCTCCCCTGTCCCGATCTTGACCCCCATAAGATGTCTGGTTACCCTTGCCAGCCGGCGTCTGCCCATCCCACAAGTTTGTCATGCTAACATGCAGCTGGGGGTCTCCCAGTGGCCAGGGGCCTGCGGCAGGGTGACTGCAGGGCCCTCGGCCACCTTGTCCCTTGGCAGGGCTGGCTGGGGCTTCTCATCCTAATCAAGGGCTGCGTTTTAATTTATGCAAATGGGGGAGGGATGGTGGCAGGGAGTCCCAGACATCCATCACCCCATTTCCCGGCACCAGTCATTCATCAGCGGGGCCTTAAAGATAATACACTTTTTGTTTAAGGCAATTACTTAATCTTGACAAACTCGTGTGTTAAGCAGCGCTATTAGTGGGGCCCATCATTAATCAGTATAAAACCAGGTGGGTGCTTTTTCTGAACTGCAATCGCTCTTGGGGACCCAGGGTGGGCCCTTTGCCATTCTGACTGCCCTAATTACACAGGCGGCATGCTAACAACGAGCATCCTGCATGTGCTGTGGGGGCGCTGAGCCACGGGCGGGGAAGGGGCCCATTTTTAACGCCAGTCAGCACGTTTTCCAAGCCAGGCAGAATGATCCATGGGGGTTATTAGCAGGCACCAGAAGCACAGCTGGGGAAAACAGATAACCCCCTCCCGCGGGTCCCTCCCGACTTGCCTCCAACTTTACAGATCCCTGGGCAGCACTTAAAAGCTGCTGCGTGAAATACCCCTTCTGTTTGGGGGGCGGCTGCACTCATTTTTGGAAGGGTTGTGAACAAAGTAAGTGGAAATACCCAGTCCAGCCATATGTCTCCTGGAGTTTGTTGGCTCCGGGACCCCTCCTTACCTGTCCCATGTGCTCCTTCCTCATCCTCCCTCCTGAGGCTCCTGTCCCAGGCTGCCTTGCGGGGGCTGCCTGTCCCAAGGCTGTCCTTGTCCCAGGACAAGGCCCTGGCTGCCTCCTTGGCTTCCTATCCTACCTTCATCATCCTAAAAGAGCTCTCACTGCCCTGTCCCACCTGTAGGAACGTGTCTGGAATTCCCATGGATGGCTGGGAGGCCCGGCTATGACACTGATTAGCTACAGGACTGCCTCTGGCCAGTTCCCTGAACTTCTGTGCCTCGGTTTCCTCATCTGCAAAATGGGGATCACCCTACATCATCATAATACATCCCTCATTAGGAGCTATGAGGATTAAATCACATGCCCAGGAGAGCTCCAGCGTGTGGGAAGGTGAATGCCTTAGCTGTTAGAACCACTTCTGTTTTCAGTGTCTCAGGAGGGTCCCAACAGCTGAGCTGGGGACTCTTTGTACGTCTGTCTGCTACTACTGCCATCATACTACTCCATTTGCTGCTACTCTGTGCACTAGGACTTTCCTAGGTCCTAAGCTAGTTTATGCAGAATGCAGGCAGCTGCTGGTCACCCCCAATATCCACAAGATCTCTTTTCCAGCAGTGAGAAGATTCACCCATTATTGCATTCACTCACTCGACACGTATTCCTCACTCCCATGGTCTCAGGCAATGGACTCTGGCTTTGAGGAAGTGATGCAGAGGGCATATCTCCTGCCTGATTTGGAGAAGGGGCAGAAGAAGAGTCCAGGAAGCATCACAGACAAGGCCAAGGCCAGTGTGATGAGAAGGGGAGGGGAGGGACTGGCCGGGGAGCGGCTTTCAGGCAGGGTGAGCACTGGCAATGGGCTGGCAGGTGTGGCAGTGGGCCTGGAGCTTTCTGGGGCTGTGATCCCATGCCTTCTATCAATTCTGGAGGATCAGGAGAGTGCTACGGGTGAGGCTGGGCTTTGCACTCCATTCTGCAGGCCACGGAGGGCCTGGGGGCTGCCTGTCAAGCAGTTGTATCTGTCCTTTGGGTCCCGTTGCTGGGGTGGACCTGGACCCACAGAACAGGGCCACTGCCCACAGCACCTTGCCTGGGACAAATGGGCCAGGCTGCCCTTTGGTTTGAGGAAGGGCAGCTCTGGTTTCTCCAGCCCCGAGACACATGGTGTGTGGGAGTTTGCCCCTAGATTTTAAACCCTGTTTATTTTAAAGGAAGTAGACTCCATCTGCTTTTAATTCACACACTTAGCTCATCAAAATATTGTTTTGCAAGAGGTTTTTTTGATGTCCAGGAAGCCTTTGGAGTTTCTCTCTCTCTCTCTCTCTCTCTCTCTCTCTCTCCTTACAGTATTACTCTAGGAAACAAGATTCTGAGCCTGCTCAGGGCCAGCAAGGTAGCTCATGAGACCTTGTTTTCTGCACCTCAGATTCTCTTCCAGTGTAATAGGGAGAATAGGCTTTTCCCAGGGGTTCTGTGGACTATCCCCTAGTCTTGCCAGGTGGATCTCCAATGTCCCCAGTTAAGGGAACTGCTGTGCCCAGCAATGGGCAGCCATGGGCTGGAGTGTGGGGAGAGGTGGAGGGGATGGCTCTGCTGGAACCTACTCTTGAGTCAGCTGAGTCCAGAATTGCCTGCAGCCAGTGCTGCCCAGGGAGCCAGGCTTCTGGAAGCCTTACACAGCTTGGCCTGTGCTTCCCCAGGGCCCTGCTCTGCCTGACAGCATGCATGCACTTTGCTTCCTGGGAGGCTCTCTCTTATGGGTCAGAAGGTCTTAGGAGTCCGCACACCCACTGCCTTGTTCGAAGACACTTGCCCAAGCCTGTGGGGAAGGCAGTGGGCAGTGATCCAGGGCAGAACTCAGGGTGGTGCTGCTGCCTCGCTCTGTTCTGCCCTAATGGATCAAAGGCATGGAAGGATGGCCCTGGGAGCCCTTGTCAGTTAGATGGAAGGAAGGAAGGAAGGAAGGAAGGAAGGAAGGAAGGAAGGAAGGAAGGAATTTATTAATTGGTTATTTAAGTGAACAAATAGAAGTTTTGCAGGAAGATAAGACTCAGAAGGGAGGAAAGGCTTTTAGAAAGATGCTCTTCCCCATATTTTAAATATCAATAAGACTTTTATTAACCTATATTATAATTCTATATAAACAAAGTTTAACCATGATAAGGCAGCCAGTAGCCCACTGGGCACTTCAAATGTAGCTGCCTCGAATTGAGATGTGCTGCAAATGTAAACTACACAACTAATTTTGAAGAATCAATACCAAAAAAAGGAATATCAAACATCTCGTTAATAATTTTATATTGGTCATATGTTGACAGGATAATATTTTTGATAATATTTTTTTAAAGATTTTATTTATTTATTCATGATATATATATATATATATAGAGAGAGAGAGAGAGAGAGGCAGAGACACAGGCAGAGGGAGAAGCAGGCTCCACGCAGGGAGCCCGACGTGGGACTCGATCCCGGGTCTCCAGGATCACGCCCTGGGCCAAAGGCCGGCACCAAACCCCTGAGCCACCCAGGGATCCCCTATTTTTGATATTTTGATGTAATTTTGATATTTTTTATATCCTCACCCCCCAAGTGAGTCAACAAAATTGGATTATTAAAAATATTAGCTGTATATTTTTAGGTGGTTTTTTTTTTGTTGTTTTTTTTGTTTTGTTTTGTTTTTTTATGTAGCTACTAGAAAATGTAAAATAACATGTGTGCCCTGCAGGGTATGTCTACTGGCCAGAGCTGCATCTGACATGTGGCCACTTAGAGAAGAAATCCGTGGTAGCAATTGTCTTAAAGAAAAGAACCGTTTTGAGTAACATATAACCATTGGGACCATACTGACAAGGGGCTCCCGAGAAGTGGTCCTTAAGAGACTTGTTTCAGCGAAGAAACGAAAAGCATTTTGTAATTAGCTGTAGAATACAGAGAAGGAAGTAAGTGTAGCCCACGTGCTCGGAGGTGCTTGACCGCTCTGTTCACTGCAGATTCTGCTGCACAGTTTCAAATTTCATGAACTGGTTTTGGCCAGAGCACTCAGAAGTGTCTTAGCCAGCCCGGGAAAAGTGTCACCCGTGCCTGATGGAGACTGAGTGTCGAAGTCCCTTGAGAGCCATAACAGAGTGACCACAGGCTCTCTTGGTGCTCTTGGGGGGATGAGAAGCAGCACCGAAGCAAGAACTCTGCAGGAAAGGGACCAGATGCTGGTGAAGGAAGCAAAGAGGCAGGTGACACTGTGGGGACCCTTGTGGGATAGGCAGAGGAGAGGTGCAGACCCCCTCCTGAAAGCCTAAATGGCCATCCCCGCCCCCATGAAAAATGGGCTTTTTCGACAGTGACAGGACAGCATGGGAACTGCCGGCTAGTGGCTGCTGGTGCAAGCTGGCAGGTGACTCTCTAAAGGGTGACAAGATAGGAGGCTGACATGCAGGTAATCCTGAGCAGTGTTGGGTCTGCACTGGAATGCTGACATCCATCCTGGGGCACAGGCACCAGCTCACAGGTCACTCAGTCCCCCAGCCCCTGGGGGAGCTTTCAGCACTGTCTCTTAGAGGTTTTCAGGGAAGACCTTCAGAGCCATGGTCTTTTGGGCCTCAAATCTAATACAGATTTTAGGGTCTTACTACTTCCTTTGGAACAGATTCCATGACAAGGACAGTTTTCAAACTTAATCAGGCTTAACCTTCTCTGAGGTCTCTTTTGGTTCAAAGATTCTCTAGTGTAGGACCCCACTTGTGTACCCCAACAGGTGAACAATCCATCCCATCCCCTGCGATGGCAGAGGTCACCCCTGGGACGCTCTGCAGCACCCCTAACCTTCAGCCCCTTATTGCAGGGGTGGGAGGTCCATGGAGATGGCCTCGCGGGCACCACTGGGGGTGGTCCATGCTCTGTACATGTGTTATTCTATTCTGCCTCATAGCCTCCCTCGGTTGGCGGTCATGTCACTACCTTCTTTGTACAGATAAGGAAACTGAGGCACATGAAGTCTAAGTGAATCTGTGATGGGACCTGGATTGTTCACCGTGTCAGCTGCAGCCTCTCGTTCAGCTTCCATCCGGCTCATGTGGCCTGTTCTCCCCACCTTACCACCATCATCCGGGGTGTCTCAGTCAGCACTAGTGGCTCTAATAACACCATGGACCAGAGGGCTTATACCTCAGACTTCCCAGTCTCCAGATCTGCGGGAAGTCTGAGGTCATGGCGCCAGCACATTCCGTGTCTAGTGACAGTCCCCCTTCCTGGTTGGTAGACAGCCATCTTCTTGCTGTGAGGCCTGAGGGACTCAGGGTCCCTTTTATAAGGGTACTGATCCTATTCATGAGGGCTCCACCCTCCTGACCTCATCACCTCCCACAGGCCCCACCTCCAAACCATCACATCGGGCATTAGGATTTCAACCTATGAATTTGAGGGGTAGGTACATAAGCATTCAGTCTGTAGCAGAGGGGGACAGACCCCAGGACCACCCAGGCTCCCACACCAGGAGGGCCACGTTTGGTCAGGCACACTGCAGGCCCTTGGAGCGTGCGCTTCTCCCTGCACGCCTGCCCACCCCGTCCTGAAGAGCGGCCTCTGAGCACTGCCCTGCATGGGGTGGCTGGCCCTGGCCCTGGCCCAGGGCTTTCCCTCTTGCCAGCAGCTATTTTGTCATATTTTGTCAAGCAACACCTTCTTGGAAAGGCCAGCCCGCAGCTCCGGGGTGGGCGGTGTACACTGGTGGGTCCGGCCCAGGCCCTGATCCTGAGCTCTGTGTGGGGGCAGGACTGACTGCGTGAGCCCGGGGCCTCAGCCTGCCTGCCGGACACCAGCCAGCTAGTGGTGTTGGAATTTCCTGTCTCATTTTAACTCCCCCCACCGCCTCCCCCCAAGTGAGACAGAAATGCTTTTTAATTGCATGCTGTGGAGTGCCATTCAGGATATTATTATTCTTATTAAGTGCTTCCTGTGGGGTGGTGCCTGGGCATCAGGAGGAGGCTCCGGAGGCAGCCTGTCCCAAGGCTTATTATTGGGAATAATAATGCCATTTGCATAAATCCCGGAAGTGGACTTGCCTGGCTGCTGGGAATGAGGCTTTCCTGGACTCTTCTGCATTTTCTTGCCTCCTAGCTCTGATGCTTTGGCCGCTACTTCGTTCCCGCTGGGAGAGGACTTGGCCATCTGAGTCCACACGTCTGAAGGGTTGGCCTTTGAAACTGTCCAAGTTTCCAAGTGAACTGAGGCCACCCCAGGCGGAGGGAGGAACGCACGTGTGCCATCTCCCGGGGCTTCTCCCAGTCCTGGCGTGCACCTTTGCCTCATCCCTCATGATGCTAAACCCTCTGCCACCACTACTGGTAAATGGGATGGCGTGGCAGTGCCCAGGATCTGACCATCACACCCAGGGATGTCTCAGTCATCAGTCGTGTTGCCCTTCTCCAGATGTGGACATTCCCCAGCTAGTACAATGCGTAGCAGGCATGAATAGGGGAAATAATCTCCTCTTCCTTCCCGGTGCCAGTGGGAACTCTGGAAGGATGGAAAAGTTAAGATAAGCCAGGTAAAGTGTGGCCCCTGAGAAGTTGTGTGAACCTCACCTGGGCACTTGTTATAGATGTTGAGTCTTAGGCCCTCCCAGCACTGAAGCCAGAGCTCTGAGGATGGCGCCCAGCGTGGTACTAGAACAAACCCTACAAGTGATTCTTGGTTCTGAGAAGCACTGATGTTGGTACCCAGTAGGTGTTCCACAGTGTGCCTCCTGTTATCTGTGGCACGTCATATAATCTCTGGGAGGACCCTGGAAGGAGGTGTGGCTAATCCTGTAATGCAGGAGAGGTCACGTGGTTTGACTGGGCACAACTCTGTGCCCTGGTACAATTGAGTCCTCTGGCCACATTGCCTCTGAGCCTGCACTGCCCACACTGCCCACACTACCTCCGAGTCTAAAGAATGCATCATTCTCCCCCTTCCTTCCAGCTCTCCCCGTCTTGGCTGCTAGGGCCCAGCTCCAAAACTGCCTCTTCCAGGGAGGCTTCCTGGCTGCTCTGGATGCCACAGAAATCCCCCTTCCCTGACCATTCCAGCAGCCTATGCACGTGGAGCCTGCTGAATCACATGGGATCCAGCTCTCCAGCTTTGCAGAGTGCCCCTGGTGTACTCCCTATGGGCAGGAATGTGCTTCTTGTTCTCTGGGGCCTCAGAGCACTCAAGCAAGGGTGTTCCTACGGTGACTCTGTGAGGGAAGCCTTGGTGGGCTGGTGGGCCCAGAGAGTGAACTCCATCTTTTGGGCTGTGTAGGCCAGGGATTGAGAACACTGCCCTGGGTGGTGGGCAGCTGGTCCCTATGGATTCTGGGGACGGCTAAAGAGCTAGACCCTCTGGGGCCTGAAGCCAGTGCAGGTCAAGGCCATGTCGGAGGGGCCATGCGTCTGAACTGCATCATGTCCCTAGGCCAGGCCTGTGTAGCTAAGAGAAGGATTGTCCCATCTCTTCTTTGGAGCTGATGCTATCATTTCTGGTATCTTCTGGGAAGTCCCTAGCTCCAGAATCCCTGAGAAGTGGGATCCTGGGAGAGCCCAAGATCTCCACAAGAAAGGGAGAGAATATAGAGTCCTGTCCGGTAGGATTTGCAATGAGCCCAGCTTCAAATGGCTAAAACATAGACTGTAACCATGCAGGCAACTAGTTAGCATCCAGCATCTGCTGAAGGGCCTGCTAATCTTCCGGCGCCATTTGCACAGAAAATAAGGGTGCCAATCACTGTCCCTTCCCTGCATGATCAACATTTTTCATTTTGTACAGCATGCACCTTCCTTCTCCAAAGATACAGGCGTCTCTTGCTGCCTGGGTCCTTCCGTTAAAGGGAAAGTGACCTGGTAAGTCATCTGCACTTGAGTATGAATTTGTTTCCATGACTTTCCCAAGGTCTGTTTGCTTTTAAGAAAACTAATGAAACTTCTGCCCTGGGGTATTACTTAAGATGCAAGGAATTCTAAGGGAAGGGAATGTGATCCATTAGTCTTTAACAGGGAATCCCAAGCAGAGCCCCCCAGACTGCAAGAGAAATTGGAGGCCAAAGGAGCCCTTTCCTGGTCCTTCAGAGCATGCCCAATTGGAATGCCCCCATTTCAGCTTATTAGAGGCAGCCTGGAGACCATCAGAGTGTCTGTGATGCAGCCTACAGTGCTGCATTAGCCAGGATGGCAGCCCTGGGGCACAGGCCAACTGCCCAAGAAGGGTATGGGGATCCACACCCTGCCTCCCAGGGCCCCAGGGACCACACCGATATACGTTTCTGTCTCATCATAACCCCAACCGGTGTTGTACTAGGACCGGGCCTGTTTCTGGAGACACCTGCCGGCGCCTGCCCTCGGCCACTGCCAGGGCAGCGCAGCTCTTCTTACAGAAACCCTTTGCTTCCCTGGTCCCAGGCCCAGAGCATACCGGCCCACGTGCTCCCACCTAACAGCCCCTGTGGTCTTAATGGAAATGACCAGGGTGAATGGAGACCGTGGTAATCTCTAGGGTGTGGACAGCCCAGAGGGCCGGGTGTCCCTAACATGTCCGGTCTGCTCTGGAGGACAGCTACTTTGACCCCCCCACCCAGCCCCTCCGGCTCCAGGCCAGCCTCCCCAGGCCTCTCTGAGCTCAGTCCTCAGGGCTGCACCCCCTTGTTGTAGCAACACATGACTTCATTCGAGGAGAATCCTCTGGCTGCTGACGCAGCTGCCCGGTCATGTTTCGATGACCCAATTTTCCCGATCCTGTGTCTGAACCCTCTGCTGACCCCGCCCCGTCCTCTCTGGCAGAAATTCACCGGAGTCGTTATTAATGGGACATTAACTAGACCCAAGCTTCCGGAGGAGGGTCCTCCCTGTCCCCTTTGCTTAGGCCAAGGACACTGCCAAGGCCAGTGAACGGTCATCCCTGGGACCACCAGACAAGGAGCACTTGGCTTTTAAACCTTAGGCAGAGAGATTCTGAGTTTAAAAATCAAAATCATGGCACCACCATCCTCAGCTTCCCAGACCAGTCGTCTTTCTGCGTAGGATCAAAAACAAATGTGCATTTTCTTCAGAGGGACGGGGGCAATCCATCGAAAATACCCAGTTTAGAGTTTCTTCCTCAGAAACTTAAAAAGAGAGCCATTTCTTTGAAATGACATATGGGATGTGTGTGTGTGTGTGTGTGTGTGTGTGTGTGTGTGCGCGCGCGCGCGTGTGTGTTCCCGCTTGCCGGAAGGACATGATTTAGTTTGGATTCTTTTTTTACTTAAAAAAAAAAAAAAAAAGAGCCCACAATGAAAACAATGTGTGGAAGGATCTCATTCAACATGTCACTTGAAGGCAGCTCTTGTTCTTTGTGTATATCTTCGTGTTCCTTGGGTGCTGCTGGCCTCTCGACAGAGGGATTTCCCACCAGGGCCCAAAGGAGAATTCCTCCTCCTGCAGCCTGGCGGAGGGGCTCTGAGCAAAGCGTTCATTTCTGAATGAGGGCTGCGGGGGTGGGGGGCGACAGGCCATGCTGGTCTGAAAGGGGTACTGAGACCTCAGATGGGCCAGCTCAACCTTCATCCCTTGGATGGCCTGGGATGCACAGTTTGCCCCAGAGACAGCTGACGGGGGCACAGGTGACAACCAGGGGCTGGTGGGCTGGGCATATCCAGAAGGTCGCTGGTCCCTAGTAGTGAGTTGTATGGATAGGGCCACAGTGATGAAGCAGTGCCTGTACCCCAAGCGCCTATGCCCTGCCCAGGGATCCCTTTTAAGCCCTCAACGTGTCACGGGCTGGGACAAGCATAGCTCTTTCTCCTGGGAACAGGTGACCTTTCACAAACAGCAGGACTGTCCTGTAGGGAGGAACTGAAAGCCCATCTGATCCCCATTGTACAGGGACGCCTGGGTGGCTCAGTGGTTGAGCATCTGCCTTCAGCTCAGCTTGTGATCCCTGGGATTGAGTCCTGCATCAGGCTCCTCACAGGGAGCCTGCTTCTCCCTCTGCCTCTGCCTCTCACTCAGTGTTTCTCATGAATAAATAAATAAATAAAATCTTTTTTAAAAATTCCCATTGTACAGATGGGTAACGTAATGCTCTGAGAGGAGACATGGTTTCCCCAGTGTCCGTGGCCTGACCCCCAGTCCTGATTTAAGAGAAAGCTACTCCCTCTAGTAACTTCCACAGCCTACACCCCAGAATGGGGGAGGTGGGGTGCAGCCTCAGCTGCAGCAGGACTCTGTGGGTGGCTATGTGTTATGCCTCTTCCCAGAAGCCCCAGGCTCCTCCTTCCCCATCACACATGTGTACACACACACACACACACACACACACACACACACCATTCATACACAGCAGCGGGCTTCAGCCGTGGTCTCACCTCCATTTCATGTCCTCCTGGTAAACTACCATGAGCACTTCATTCCTGCAGATTTTATAGCTCATGAGACCTGCATGAAGTTGCATTAACCCTGAGAAAAGCACTCCTAGCTAGCTAGTGAGGATGAGGGGAAGGTCTGGGCTCTGAGGGCATTAGAGGACTGCCTTCCACTTCTGCAGATGGCAAGATGAGCGAGGAAAGGACCACACCTGGGTGCTGGGGGACAGCCAGTGGGAGATCTGGGGTGAGTACAGCCTGGGATGCAGCGAAGAGCCAGGAACTGATATCTGCAAAGCACTGAGAACAGGGCCCAGTGCTGCATGAGCGTTTGTTAAATATAATACATAGGGTGGGACCAGAAGAACCCCAGGGATTGCCCTTGCTCCCAGGGACTGCTCTGAGCATTCGTTTTGGCTGGACAGAGGGAAAATCCCTGACCAGCTCTCTTGGGCCTCGGATTCTCCCCTAGTTTCTGTTGTTTTTCAGCTTTGTGACTTTGGGCTGAAATCACCCATAGCCTCCATTTCCTCATCTGTGAAATGGGCACAGTAACACCGCCTGGCTGCTTCATGGGGCTTTTGGGTATGCAGGAAAACATTCAGATACATACAAATTATTTTTATTTTATTAACAATACTATAATCTGATCTGCGTGGCCACGTTAAAAAAAAACAACCCTCAAAAGGCCCTTTCTTGAACATCTGGGGAGCTGGACATGGCTTCCCTGCCAATTCCTATGGGAGTTCAGGGAAGGCCAGCTCGACTCCCAATACATAAGCAGGCCAGTGCTGACCCTCCTCCCTCTGAAGGCTGGCAGGGAGCTGGGAGCAACTTGTCCCACATGGCACAGCTGGGAAAATTCTATTCACAGTAGAATAGGGACTTTGGGCCTCCAAATATTAGTGATAATTGTCATCTACAGTAGTAATATTTATGGAGTGTTTTTTCTATGCATAGAAAGCACCCCCGCTGCAGGAGTCTTTTATCTGCAGATTAACCACAATGGTGACTCAGAGAAGGAAAGAAGCTTGCTCACTGTCATGTGGCTGGTGAGCAGCAGGTCTGATCTCGGGGTCTCTGACTCCCAGGGGCCCCCTGGGCATCCTGTCACTGCCACCAGAGTCACACCCGGCCTTACCTGTCAGGGGACACGGGCGGGCCTAAGGGGATGGGGTGGTCAGTCATTCCAGCAATCTCCCACTTCAGAAGTGAGGGCCCAGAGGGATGGGACAGCATGGCTGCTGTCATGTCTGATGGCCGGGTCCCCCAGGAGCCCAAGATCTGTGGAGTCTATTTGGCAAATTGATTCAGTCAGGGTAAGAAGATTCGCTGTTTTCATTCTCGTACCTGTGGAAGGTGCCAGTATTGAGGAATTATGAAGATGAATTTGAGTATGTAAAAATTCAGGTTAAAATTTCAGAGGGAAAGTTTTCTTTTAAGGATTCATGGTGTTCATGGGCTGATTCAGTCAGTGGAGTGTGCAACTCTTGATCTTGAGGTTGTGAATTTGAGCTCCGTGTTGGGTGTAGAGATCACTTAAAAATGAAAAAAAAAAATCTTTTTTTTTAAAAGAGAGAGTATATGCAAGTGGGGGGTGGGGAGGGGCAGAGAGAGAAATCTTAAGCAGACCCTGTGCCCAGTGCAGAGCCTGATGCAGGGCTGGATCTCAGAATCCTGAGATCAGTACCTGAGCCAAAATCAAGCGTTGGATGCCTAATCAACTGAGCCACTCAGGCACCAAATTAAAAAAAAAAAAATTAAAAAAATTTTTAAAAAAATTTCACAATGTTCTACCCAAGTGTCTGTTGAGTCGCTGGATAATCAGATGTGGTATATCCATGTACTGGAATATCATTCAGCCCTAAAAAGGAACTTCTGACACATGCTACACACTAGATGAACCTTGAAGAAGTCATGCTAAGTGACATAAGCTATGTAGATAAGGACCAACCCCACACGATTCCACTCATATGAAGTATGTAGAATAGATTCATGGAAACAGAAAGGCGAGTGGTGGCTGCCAGGAGCTGGGGGAATTGGGGGAGTGGGGAGTTAGTGTTTAATAGGGACAGAGTCTCAGCTGGGAAAGATGGGAAAGTTCTGGAAATGGATGGTGGTTGTCCACCAATCTGAATGCATTAATGCCATGGAGCCATACATTTAAAAATGGTTCAAAATGGTAAATTTTATGTTACACATATTTTACCACAATAAAAAAAAAAATTCATAGTGCTACTAGGACGGTCCCAGGATCTGTTCGCACGGAAACCGTTAGCAGGATTACGTGTGTATGTTCACTGCAGAAGGCTGGGCAGTCAGCTGACCTGTACGTGTGTAAAACAAGCCCGTCCTCGGCTCTTGCAGGGACTCGGGGATTCAGACTACACGCACGCCCGCTGGCCCGTGGCCTTCAGCCTGAGTACGAGTTGACTGAGAAATCTCCACTTCTTAGCCCTTTCCCCAGTCTAACTACTTTTTAAAGAGGCTTGTTTTCCTAAAGCCTATCATTATGTTTGCCTCCAGGGACCCAGGAATTTTTTTTTTTTTTAAATAAGCAAAGAGCATCCTACAATTATCATGATGATTTGTTGAGGGCAGGCCAAGTGCAGACGGGAGGCTGACATGACTCTGAAAGCAAGGCTCACGTGCTGGCGTCTGCGTCTCGGAGGCACCCACCAGCTCACGTGGGATCGGCAAATAATATGCGGAGCTGGAGAATTAACGGACCCACGTAGGTGCCCGCTGTCCGCCGCCACCTGGACGACGGGGCAGGTGCCTGGGTGGGATCGCCCCCGCCCCCCCCCCCCCCACCACCACCACCAGGCTGGCCGCAGTCAGGAGCGGGCCCTGGCCTCGCAGATGGTTCTAGGTAAATATTTCCAGCCAGGGTGACTGCAGCATCCGGATGCCGTAACCCGGGGCCGCTCCAGCCACACGCAGCCGGGGCCGAGATGGGCAGCAGCCTGCCGGCTCTGTCAGGCCTGATTTGCGGCTGAGCCTGTAATCTCCCCGAGTTCAAAGAGCGCTTAGCTGCTTGTCTTTGTCAAGAGCGCGGTTGGGGATCTTTTATGTGAAAGATGTTGGATTCTCGGGCTGACTTTGATTATTTATTCATCCCCCTCCATGGGTGTGTGATAGCCAGGGCACCGTGGAGCCCCCTGTCCTGGCTACTCTTGCTCTGAAATTCATTGAGCTTTAAAGCCCTTTGAAAATTGCTTTTTGAGGGAGGGGAAAAGTTTTTGAAGGCCTGTTTCTCTCTCCCATTCCACAGTGCCGCAGCACCTTTTGCCACCGCTCCATGCTCCCTTCCCGATTGACATGAGACACCAGGAGGGAAGGTACCATTATGAGCCCCACTCTGTCCACAGCGTGCACGGGTAAGTTCTGCCCTCTGCCCGCCGCCCCGGCCTATAGTTACCTGCCACAGGTGGGGGTGGGGGGAGGCCGGCAGCCTCGGCCACCTGTCCTGCCTCTGTGTGTCTTTCTGGAGTTTCCGACATGCACTGTCCTAAGCCGACAGTCACCTTCGCCACCAGGAGTGCACTGACCCAGGACCCTGCCTGAGTGTGTTGATGGGACGTGAACACTCAGCTCCCTCTGGTTTACCTGAAAAGGAAGCCCTGCTGGGCTGGCACATCGCCACTGCCAAGGCTGCGGGCTGTCCCTGGGTGTCCATAGCACCTTGAGGCTCTGTTTGCACCCATGCAGTGGGATTCCCTTCAGGCCAAAGGTCCTATATAAGTACGGTGACCTTAGGGGCGTTTGGGTGGCTCAAAGGGTTAAGCATCTGCCTTGAGCTCGGGTCATGATCTCCAGGTACTGGGATCGAGCCCCAGGTTGGATGCCTACTTAGCAAGGAATCTGCTTCTCCCTCTCCCTCCGCCCCTCCCCTGGCTCGTGCTCCCTCCACCTTGCTCGCTCCATCTCAAATAAATAAAATCTTCAAAAGAATAACTACGGTGACCTTAGTTATACGTTCTTACAGTACTGTAATTCATAGCACCCTTTTTATGTGTCCTGGTTTAAACACTATGCTATAGAGACACCCTGCTGCTGAGGACAAGCTCCGCATTACACTTTGGGACCTCCTCCCCGTGCCCTGCTTTGAGGCTCCCAGGTAGAAGGGGCGTGTCCCAGTGCCATCTCACTAAACCTAATCCTGTCTCTCTTTATTCCCACCTGAGCCCTCGAAGCCTGCAGCCAATGTCACTTTTCTTGGTCATCACGACTCAAAGACAGCCCCACTCTACCCCATCCATTCTGCTTCCAGAGGGGAGGCCGAAACCTTTGCCCTACCCCCGCATCCCTGCCGCTCCCCACACCTGCCTTGCTGGGAGCCTACTGCAAAGGAGCAGGTGGCCCATGGACCCACCACCTCATCTGTCCACACCAAGATGCTGGTCACACAGCCCTGCCACAGATTCCTATGCCTCCGCTCCTGCTGCCCACCTGCCTGGAATGCACCCTCCCCATGGGACACTGGGACCCCCCACATGAGTGGGCGCCCTTCCCCGGAATGATCTGTTTTCCCCCCTGCTCCCCAGCAGGCTCTGAGCCTCCTTCTCATTGCTGCCTTGCTGACGGCTGATACATAATAGGTCCACGATCAGTGTTTGCTTAGTGAGAGCACTGTCTGCGCGTCCCACCCATTGGAGACAGCCCATACTTCCTGCCTCTCCCAGCTCCTGTCTGAACGAAGTCAGTAAATTCTTACTGAGCACTCCCTGTGCTCAAAGCAAGCCCTGGGCCTGATCAGCAGGCCAGGGGCTGAGAAGGTCCCAGCCCTCAGGCAGCTCCTGTGTCTGCGCACCCATCACTGCCTCCCCACGGCAGAGCAAATCGGGGACCTTCCATTTCTTTTTTAAAAAGCATCTTTCACTTTGAAATAGTTGCAGACATGGGAAAACAATTGCAAAAATAGTACAAAGATTTCCATGATTCCCTCCACTGGGCTCCCCGGGGTTCATATCCTAAGTGACTAAAGACTGATACAGTATCATTAAACTAACTTGTAAATCTTGTCCAAAGTTTCCTCAGCTGCCCCAATAAATGTCTTTTTTTTTCCGTGTTTGGGATGCAGTCTTTGCCATTTAGTGGTCAAACCTCCTTTAACCTGGGATGTAGTGGCTTAATTTCTCTTTTACAACCTGGACCCTCTTGAAGGCCAGTACAAAATGTCCAGTTGTCCTCGACTGGGGACACTTGCCTAAATTTGCCTCAAGATTAAATGCAGAATAAGCATTTGGGAGAATAATACCCTAAAAATTGTGTGTGCCCTCCCTAGTGTGTTGCATCAGGAGGTACATGATGGCAATAGTTCTCGTTCCTGGAGATGTTCATTTTTCTCATCACTAGAGGTCACTTAGTTAAGGTGACGTCTGCTGGGTCTCTCCACTTTAAAGATGGTCTCTCTGTAATTAATAAGTTCCTGGTGGGGGCTGACATTTGATAATATGGAAATATCCTGTGTCTTAACTACTAACTTTAATATCCATCGTCGGTTCTTGACAGAAATCATAATTATTAGTATTCTTCAAATAGTGATTTTCTTTAAGATTTTTATTTATTTATTCATGAGAGACACAGAGAGAGGCAGAGACACAGGCAGAGGAAGAAGCAGGTTCCCTGTGGGGAGCCCAATGCGGGACTTGATCCCGGGACCCCAAGATCATGCCATGAGCCAAAGGCAGCTGCTCAACCACCGAGCCACCCAAGCATCCCTAAATAGTGATTTTTATTTCTATCACAGCTTCCACATTTTTTGCCTGGGATTCTCCTGTAAGGAATAGTCTCTTCTCCCTCATTTCTTTCTTTCTTTGATCATTTATTTATACCAAATAAATGCATGGCTAGTCGTGTTATCCTGAGTTATACTCTGTCATTGTCACTATTTCCGTGTGGTTGAAATGGTCCCACATGTGGGCAATTGGGAGTTCCTTCAAGTTGTCTCCCCCAGGTCTTTTCAGATGTTGTAAACTTCACATTTCATGTCAGTGCGTGTGGCTGGTTCTCCCTTGACTAGGGCCTGCTGCTGCAGGCACCCTGTGCCCGCCTGGCAGGTGATGGGGCCCTTTCAGCCTTCTGCCCATCCCTGGGCCCCTGCGGCTGTAGGGGCTGAGACCACAGCTCTGGCAGCTATCTTCGGGGCGGGGGGGGGGTGGGTTGCACATGTTTGGAGCTAGTTGGTCCCCCAAAATCCCTTACTTGGTGGCATCTGAGCATCGAAGGAGAATCACGGAGCTGAGTTCCCATTTGGGAGGGGGTTGGAAGTGCTGACTTCCTGCTTTTGAGAAATGTTGGGCTGGCTCAGTGACACAGACCCTGGGCACAGCAGACCCACAGGGAAGCCCCCCCTGAAGGGGCCAGGTGCTGTTCGGAGATGTGGGTGGTGCTGGTCATTCCCTGAGGGCATGATCCACATAGGATGACATCACTGTGAGGTGACTATCTTGGCTCAGGTGTCCCCACATGCCTAGAGACCTCAAGAGAGCTATGAGTAGACCCCACCATTGATGACTTACCATTTCTCCTAATAATCCCGACCTACTGACCAGACTCTGTTGTACATACTTCACTCATCTCCCCTAACCCTCTCACAACCCTGTGAGGTGGACTTTTTGTATCATTCCATTTTACAGGAGGAGGAACTGAGGCAGCAAGGAGACATGAAATACTAACCACTAGGGTTGCCTGCTTACAGAGTGGGAGGGTTAGAAATCTAGTTACAGCCTTCGGAGCCCAGGCCTCTCTCTTGGGAGCACATGGATGACCACCGGTCCCCTGGGAACCTGTTAGGAATGTGGATTCTGAGGCCCTTGGCCCCACTGATGAGTCTGAAACACTGAGATGGGACTCGTATTTGGTGTTTAACATGCCCCCCACTCAGGGACGCTGCTACAAGCAAGGCCCGGGCACTGGATAGGGAGCCCTCTGCCGTCCCCGCCTTGGGCTGATAGAGAGCTAGGAGGCCATCCCTGAGTCTTCTCCAGGCTTTGCCATTCACCAGTTCTGGGTTGGATACAAGTCATGTCCCCTCTCTGGGCCTGCTTCCTTCCCGGCCAGCAAGGGGTGGGAGCACCCAGAGAAGTAGAAAGTCTTAATGGCAAGCAGCAGAGGTCTGGCCAGGCCAGTGGGCCTGTGGAAGTGACCTTGTCACTCACTGGCCCGGATGGCTCTTAAAGTAGACTCGATACCTGAAGGGGGTGTATCAGTCTCCTGTTGCTGCTATAACAATTACTCAGTGGCTTAAAAGGATACTCAGTTCCTCTCAGACAGTTCTGGAGGACAGAAGTCTGAAGTAATGAAGTAAGCCAAGGTGTTGGCAGGGCTGGTTCCTTCTGGAGACTCCAGCAGAGACTCTGTTTCTGTGACTTTCCTAGTTCCTAGAGGCCACCTGTGTTCCTCAGGCGGGGACTCTTGCCTCTTGTCACATTGCCTTCTTCTCCCCTGCTCTGTCCTCATATCCTTCTTCCTCTTCTGTAATACTTCTCTTCCTCTGCCTCTCTTCCAAAGACACCTGCAATGGCTTTTTGAGGGCCCACCCAGATAATTGAAGCGAATCTTCCTTTCTCAGGATCCTTAACTCCATCACATCTGCAAGGCCCCTTTGCCCTAGAAGGTTACAGTCACGGATTCCAGGGATTAGGGCATGGACATCTCTGGGGCTTATGTGGGATCACTGAGCCCCAGTGGCCAGTGTGGCATCACCCAGTAGAATACAATAAAGGGTGTTAACAGCATGTGCAGGGCCTCTGAGGAGGCTGGGCTCTACACGGGAGGCTGGTGTGCAATATTAGGTTCACCTTCCTGATGGCCTTGTGAGCATAGATGCTGAGCTCCGAGAGGTGCACCAACTTGCCCGTGTCATCCCTGCAAGGGAGACATGCTGGCCTCCCCTCCCCAGGCAGGGAGGGGCTCTCCTGGTTGACACCCCAGTGATGGGCAGCAGCACTGTATTCCCAGAGCACCCTGCTGGAGTGGGGTCCAGGGGCTCCCCACTAGCCTCAGGGCGGTTGGTCCCCACCCAGCCACGGAGGGACACAGCGAGTGCTTCGGGGCAGGCCTGGTGCTCTGGAAAGTCCACCCCTTCACCCTTTCCCACTGGTGCCTCAGGTGGGAGAGGACGAGGCCTACAAGGAAAAAATGGCCCCAGTAGCTCCAGCTTCTGTGATTAATGCGGTTGGAGGCTGGTGCAGCGCCGGATCCATCAAGCCTCTGCTGTAGCCCACGCCTCCTCTGCGGCGCCACATGTGTCTAATTACACGAAC
Source organism: Vulpes vulpes (assembly GCF_048418805.1). Classification (NCBI taxonomy): domain Eukaryota; kingdom Metazoa; phylum Chordata; class Mammalia; order Carnivora; family Canidae; genus Vulpes; species Vulpes vulpes. The sequence continues at coordinate 9,275,177 of NC_132784.1, read as the reverse complement.
ATTTGCGCAGCAAATGAAGTGCGATGTCGTCTCTTGTCAGCCTCAGTGGGGGCCTCCGCCTCCTGCTCCGTGCCAGGGCCGCTGCCCCTTGGCTCCCGGGGAGCTCGCAGCCCTGGGATCGGGCGCCTTGTGTCCACCACGCGTGCTGCTCACCCTCCCATCAGGGCCGCAGGACTGCTCTGTCCCCAGCCCTGCCCGGCTCCCTGGCCTTGACCCCCAGGGCTGACCTCCCCAGCCTTGGGAGAGCTCACCAACCTGAATGATGAACCTCAGTTTTGTCATCTGTAGTAGGGCGCAGTGTTAGAACCTACCCCATCTACTGGGTTATTGTAAGAGTTCGAGGGGTTATGTAAGTAGAACTAGTCAAAACAGTTTGGAAACATTCAGTTGCTATTTGCATTTGCTTACGGGGTGGAGGGAGTGTCACTGCAGGCCCAGAGACGGCCATGTGGCCGAGGCAGGCTGTGGCATGACCTTCAAAGAGGATTCTCTTGGTGGCAGAAGAAGATGGAAAACAGAACCGAAGGAGCATTGGGGATGCAGAGAGGAGGGTTTTTTTTTTGTCCCAGTTGAAGAATCTGGACTTTATCTTGGCAACCAGGAACAAAAGGGAGTGGTCAGATTTATTTCCAGGGCACCTGTAGGAGCAGTTAGGGGATGGATTGGGGTTGGGGGACACAGCAAAGGGGCCTGCCAGAGCTGTCACCATGTCCCAGTGTCCAGGCTGACGACCTTCCATCCTCACAGGCCACTACACAGGGAAGAGTGGGGCATGGGGTTCAGCGTGTGGAAACCCAGCCAGCATGCCAGGATGGCGTCTTCGTAGATGCCTCTGCTCCATCCCAACAGAGCCACCTTTCCCCATCCCCTGGCGATAATAAACCCGCAACAGGATTTGCCTAGCTCGCTAATGCTCAGGTGGTTCTAGCAGAGTAAACGGCACCGCCCTTGGACTCCTGGACAGCATTTCTGATCTGTGTAAGCCACAGTGATGGGGAGATACATGGGTAGAGGGGTTGTTCTTGTTGGTCAGGTGGGGTTCTCTCGTGACCCACCTTCCCCACGGGGATACGATCCTGAGAGTCCAAGAGTCCCTTCTCAAGGGCGAGAAGAAAAGGCCAGCCAGTGGACGGGGGTAAGCACTCCCTGCAGACTTTACGTAGCCTTTTGACTGCTGGTGGCAAAGGGGACCTCTTGGGATCCCCTGCTGGCCCCTGCCCCTTGGAAACAGGCTTCCAGGTATTGTGGGGACATATCGAGGCATGGCATGGCAGGGGCCCTAGCTGGAGCTCTCTGTTTGCCCCAAGCAGGAATGAGGGCTGCCCTGAGCCAGGATCAACCCATGTCCCTTTGGGGAAGGTAGAAGCTCCTGGTCCAGGAGGCTGGGGTCGACCTTTGACTCCCCATGTTACTTACAGAGTCCTTCTCATCCCAGCCCTGCCCTGGGGCTTCAGAGAGGACCAATTCCAGCTGCTTCCCGCCCAGAAGGGTTACTGAGACCATCCCGTGCTGCAGCTCTCATACCTGGCTGCAACTCAGGTGTGTCTTAAAGATGTACATTCCCTGAAGTTCTGGTTCTTTCGGGCTAGGGTAAGTACTGGGTATCTGCTTGTTTACCCACAGGCCAGAGTTTTATACCCAAGGAAATAGGCCCAGACCTGTGTGTTGGCTTTCCAGAGTCCTCGAACCAGCGGGATTTAGCGCTTTTTTTCCCTCAATGATATTGACTTCGAAGTATGGGGTGTTAAAAATCCCCTGGTTCCTTTTTATCACCCGTTCATAGACGCAGTGTGCACAAGTTGACCTAAATCTTTCCATATTCTCAGCTCGCAAAAGGGGATGAGCATATGGAGTGAGGGCAGCTACAACATCTCAACCACAGGAAGGACAATCCCCTTCTCGGTCCTCTGGCCTGGTTCCACACCTGACCTCTGACATCCATGAGCCCCAGCACCTGTCCAGACTCTAGATCTGACCACCACTAGTCGCTCCCCTGCAGACCACTTCATCTTGAGCTGTAGTTGTGAGCAGGGTTCCAGCGGTCACGGCCCAAGGCCACCCTGCAAGGCAAGGAGAGAGGAGGAGGGAGTCTTGCTGGGGACAGATGGCTCTGGGGCTTAGCTATCAATTCATGTAAAGTCAACATGCTGGCCCAGGTACTTTAAGAAAAAAGGAAACGCCAGCTGGTGGGTGCGAGGGCCTCCGCCTTCCCACCATCATCTGCACACTTTGTCACCCGTGCAAATTACCCAGAGCCCCCTGGGAGAGCTGTTAAGGATGTCTGAGGCCACCTCATCCTGGTGACTGCATACTAATGGGGACGTTCAGCCCCTCTCTTGGTGTGCTGCACTTCAGAAAGTAGTTGCTCTGCTATTGCTGGCTGAGCTCCTGAACCTTCTAATCTGGAGGGATTTGAAGATGGTTTTTCCCAAGGTCAGTGTTCCACAAAGACCACACCAGCTCGTCGTGAGATTAATAAACAACACAAGCCGGAGCGGCCTGTGTCGTCCCGGGCCCCTGACAGCCCTGTCCTTGGCCAGTCACCGCAGGGCAGAAAGATAGTAATATTCTCTCCTTGATTCTTGGCACCACACCACTAGGTTCACGGGTTCAGAGAGAACTGGCTCTGTGTTTTGCAAAGAACATTCTCTTCCCTCAGCAAATGTGTGTACTTCTTTTCAGAGATTTGTGGGAGAAAGGAAGAGACTATGGGAGGGCGTGTCTGCCTGGCTTCTGAGCTAAGTTGACCACCGGAGGCCTTGTCCTCCTCCCTGGAGTCTTAGCTGTTCTTTCATCTCCAGCGAGCGCTCCTTCAAACCTGCTGTAACTGGGGCCCCTGGGGGGCTCAGTGGTTGAGCATCTGCCTTTGGCTCAGGTCATGATCCCAGAGTCCTGGGATTGAGTCCCACATCAGGCTCCCTGCATGGAGCCTGCTTCTCCCTCTGCCTGTGTCTCTGTGTCTCTCATGAATAAATAAAATCTTTTTAGGGGATCCCAGGGTAGCTCAGCGGTTTGGCACCTGCCTTCGGCCCAGGGCGTGATCCTGGAGTCCCAGGATCAAGTCCCACATCAGGCTTCCTACATGGAGCCTGATTCTCCCTTTGCCTGTGTCTCTGCCTTTCTCTCTCTCTCTCTCTATCTCTCTCTCTCTCTCATGAATAAATAGAACCTTTTTTTAAAAAAATCTTTTTAAAAAATTAAAAGTAAATTTAAAAACCTGCTATAGCTGACTACCTCTTCAGAGCCACTGGATAGCAGGGAGACTCAGAGCCCAGAGACCTCTGGGACTAGGCAGCTGGTGGGGCAGCTGGCCCTCCTCCCATGGCTGTCTGAGGACCAAGCAGCAAATAGGTATAGAACCTTGGCTCATGGTGATGTGAGTGGCCCTTAGAGACCCCTGTGAACAGCAGGATGCTGGGGCCAGGGTAACTGAGGTGCACCCCCAGCAGCCTGGGGCTGGCCCTCTGGATTATACCACGTAGCCCTCATCTCCACTCTGTAAGGAGGGCAGCATTGTCACTCTTGCTTGCTAAGTGGAAAAACTGAGACACGATGAGGTTGACTGCTTTCTCTAGTGACATCCGCCTAGTAAGTAGCAAAGCTAGGACTGGAACCTGAGCAGTTTGCCCCCAAAAGGCCCCTTTCTGCACTGACCCCTCTGCTAAAGACTCTCTTGGCTCCAAGAGCTTCAGATTCCCAGCTCCAGGAACGTGCTCTGCGGTGTGGGACAGACAGCTCATTTATAATGGAATCTGGCCTGTAAAAGTTTAATGAGGAGCGTGTCTGATAAGCAGGCCTGCTCTTTGATCTTTGCTGAACGCCAGCCCCTCGCAGAAGTGGAGCTGCCTGGCTCTGGGCTTTGGAGAGAGTCCGTGTGGTCAGCCCAGGGCAAGGGGGGCCCCGGGAGTGAAGCAAATCTTGATGTGCAGAAATGAGGTGGGTCTGCAGTGGGGGAGGGCATGTAAAGCAGGTGTGGAGAGGGGCTTCCTGGTGGAAAGGTTCTGTGGGGTTGAGAAGTGGTCTTTCTGGTTCTTCTCTGACCCACTGGGCCCCCATCCTGGTATAGCCCATCCTGCACCCCCAAGATGTGGGCAGAATGAGGTGGGTCAGGGTTCAAATCTTACCGATGCCTTTATACCCTGTACGTCCTTGGGCTGGTTGTTTAATTTCCATGATCCTTGGCTTCCCCATCTCTAAAATGGGGATACAACAGTACCCCATGGGGTGGTTTCGAGGTTTAGGTCTATGTAAAGCACATAGAAGAACCCCTGCTACATAGTGAGCACTGGACAATGATTTGCTCTGTTCACCTTGTGTTCTGATTGTGAAACCAGAAGTAAATCCGCATTTCATTCCAGGCCCCTGCTGGGTGTTGGGCAGATGAGATCATCATATCTAGTCCCCCCAATACCCTGTAAGGTAGGTGATAGTCTCCCCAAGTCATAAGCAGAAAACTAGAGGTTCCCAGGATTTAAGAGCTTCCTAAGATCATTCAGCTAGCAAGTGAGGCTTGAGCCTCAATCCTGAGCTTTTTCTCTGTGCCGTGCATGCCCTTGGAGAGCAAGTGGCACCTCATTGCAAGTCTTAGGGCTATAATTGGTTATCCTGGCTGGCAGATGTGGGAATGGAACAATGATCACCCCAAAGGAATTAAACTCTAAGAGTAAAATATCAGTGGGATAGAATGGCCTTTGAGGTGGGGTCCTGTCCCAGGGCACACATCCAGGGTGTCCACTCTGGGTGGAAGCTGATGCTGGTGCCTAGAATGCATTTTTTCTGCCCAGTTCATTACTGCTGGATTTCCCGTGTCCTAAGTGCTGTTGCTGGAGGTCACTCCTGCCAGCCTTATTCAACACTTGGGGGGATGCTTGAGCAGTGCTCCACCCCTGAGGCCTGCTGCTCTTTGAGCGCCCATGGAGAAGGAGAAATACTGTGGGCACAGTGGGAGCCCCTTCTCCCATTCTCTCCTGCCGGGAGCTGCGTTTCTGATGTGTGAACTTGACCTGCCCTGCCCAAGCAAGTAGGGTTTAGCTGTTGCTTTAACTCAGGTGGGGACATTCTTTGAGCTAATTCGTCTGACATCACCCAGCCCGTGCCTAGGATGTGTCAGCCTTGTGTCAGGTGTTGGGCATACAGGCCCAAGGAGGCCCAGTCTTGCTGCCCACGCATATCTCATGGTCTTGGAGGGGAAGGAGGAGAAATGGGGTGGTTACAGAGTGGTGTGCTGGAAAGAGGGGCGGGAAGCCCAGAACACTAGGAAGCCAGGAATGGAACACATTTGTACCAGGAGGAAGGCACATGGGAGGACTGTCTCTCCCCATCCCACCCCTAGCGCCAGCCTGCCCTGAGGCTCTGTGCTTTTCTTGGGGTTGCCCCCTTCCAGTGAGGGGCCTCCACACCCAGGCAGACAGATGCCAATATGAAAGAGGAGCTCTTTTCAATGTACCCACTAATGGACTCAAAAGTTTGGTAAGAATCAGCAGCACACCCACCTCTAAGAAGACTTTTATCTAAACTATTTGGGATTATCCATCTAGTTTTGACAGGCATCCAGGAAAGGAAATTCCACACACCCCTTTGGCAGGCCAGGCCAGAGTTTAAGAATCCTCATTGTGGAGGAGTTTCCCTGTGTGGAGCCCACCCGCCTCCGCCAGACTGATTTTCTCATGCCTTAAACCCAGACCCCTAGGGCAGCGTAAGGAAACCCCTCCTTTTACTGAAGGCTTCTCCCACCCCAAGACCACATGTCTCACTCCTCCCATGGCCCCCCTGCCAGCCCCCTTGCACTTGCCCCCTGTGATAGGACAGTCCCCAGAAAGCCGTGACTTTCTGGAAGATGCGGCTCAGCTGTGCTCAGCCAAGGTTGGCTGTTCTTACGGACAAAGGGCTCACATCCCCAGAGGTTTAACCCACACCACAGGTCACCTGGAGAGGCCCTAATCCATGCCAGGTCCCCCAGGGCCTCTTCTCCGGGGCCAGCTGTGTTCCTGCCTCACCACCCCCCAACACATGGCTCAAATCCAAGATCTCTTCCCCAACCCCAGCTCAGTGTAAGCCATCACTTTGCTAGGGAAAAAAATCTCCTTGATACTTCCTTCTTGTCTTTTTATGCTTTTTAGTTTTTATGTTTGAAAAAGCTGATAACCTTCCTATCCTTCTGTTCCAAGGGGGAAAAAAAGTGATAAAGGGTGGGCAATTGAATTAACCCCTCTTGCCTGTGTGGCTAGACCTTAACCAAGTCCATGTGTATGGCCTCCTTTGTAGGCACACTTTTATAACCTAATTTCCCTACCAAAACATCAGTGTTTACTCAGTAAGAAATCTGCTCTTTGTCAGCCGAAAACAGTGATTTCTTTATTATGGTTCTGCGTAGGGAGTGACAGCTGAGAGCTGGCGCTCGGCTGGGTCTGGTGGAGTGTGCGGGTCTGTAAGGGGAACAGGGTGAGCGGAGGGTCGAATGGATTGCATGTGTAGAAAGACGTGTGGCAGCCTCCGAGCAGGCCTGTCGGATGGACTGGGGCTGGCCACGAGGGACCCCGGGCAGCAGACAGATGGAGCGGCCAAGACGAGCCCCCTGGGTGACAGGGAGACGACCACTGAGCCCCAGAGGCTTCCCAGCAGCCCACACAAGTTCACGACCAGCCCTGCGGTTGCTCCGCTCTCCACCGCAGAGCCCCCGTCCACTCAGCCTACTTCTAACCAGCAGCCAGCCATCCTCTTTCAGGTTTAGGCTTATTAAATATTGAAGACATACAAAAGGAATAGCAAAAAGCATGGGTAAGATATAAAGGGTAATGATATCATACACTGTCGTTCCGTGCCCGGCCTTGGGACTGGGGGACATGCCAGCACCTTGGAGGTCTTGTGTGCCCCTCCACTGTCCTGCCCCAGGGGCTCCCCCTCCCACCATGCTCTGGGATTTGGAGTTTCCCATCCCCTTGCACCCAGGACAGTTCCACCCCAGGTCTGACTCCCCCAACTTGCTTTGTGTGCTTGATGTAACCAGAATCATTGCAAGTGTATTTGTTGGGAAACTACTTTTGTGGGTCAAATTATGTTCCAGAGATTTGCCTGCTAATGCATGGTGCTCTTTCCATTCATGAATTTGCACTACTCCGAAGCAGTCTGCATTGACAGGTATCTGGGCTGTGTCTTTGTTTTGGCGATTTTGAACACTATTGCGGTGAATGCTCTTGCACCGTCCTCTGGGCCCCCTGTGCAGCTGGCTCTTCTTTAGAGTAAATGCGTGTCTGGGAATGAAATCGCTGAGTCATGGAGTATTCACATTGTAACCCCAGATGCTGCCAGACGTTTGCTTGGGTGGTTTCGCTACCAGCAGGGCTTGAGGGTGCAACTTGCTCCACATCCTTGTTACCAGGGTAATGTCAGCAACATTTAAATTTTTGCCATGATTTTGGTATCTCCTGTGATTTGGATTTCCTATTTCCCTTATTACTGATACAGCTGAGCATGCTTTCCTATGTTTATTGGCCAATGTTTCCTTCCTGTGAGGTGCCTTTTGAGCTCTTTTGCTCATTTCCGTATGAAGTTGCCTTTTTCATATTGATCTGAATAAGCTTTTTATATATTAAGGCATTTTGTTCCATAGTGAGTTATCTGTGTTGCAAATATCTTCTCTCAGTTTGTGCTTGTTCTCTTCATTCCCACAGTGAAGTGTCTGGCTGAAGAGGAGCTCCTTTCTTAACCCAGGTCCCTTTTTTATTGACATTTCCTTCATGGTTTGCCCCACACATTCTCCTTCCATCAGCTGTGGGGTCTGACTTTTGGCACCTGGACCCTGGTAGCTATTCCCCGATATGGTCTGCTCTTTGTTCAGCTATTCTCAGAACACCAGGCCTGCACCACTCACTGCCTCCTTTCTATTTCTGTACAAGAGTTGAGACACAGTTTCAGATGCCACCTCCTGCAGGAAGCCTTCTCAGATTGCCACAACAGAGTGAATAAATTCTTCCCTCCCACCCTTCTTTCTGCTCTGGCACCTTGTATACTGTCTGTAGTGTATACTAATTGTAGTGACCACTTTCCTCCATGACCCTAGAAGTCCCAAGACCTGTGATTCTGTTAAGGCCCTAAGGTGAACTGTAGGCTTAGGGGGCTGTGATTTCCTGAACTGATGGCTGGATCTGGGGTGCTCCCCCAAGATCATCACTCTAACAGCTTGTCATCACCACAGCCTCATGGGGACTTATGCTCTCTGCTGGGATCTGGGCAAGTATGGGTTCAAGGTGAGCCCTGGGAAGGTCAGAGTTGACCAGACGCACCTGGTGCAGCACTCGACAGCCAGTTTTTTGACTTCCTAGGTGTGGGGTGCTGGCTGAGTCTTCCTGCCTGGGACCCCCAGCTCCCCACCTGGTTCCTTCCGCACCCATGTTCAGCGAATGTTGGCTGACTGAGGGAAGAGTGCATGAACACACGAACAAATCAGTGAATGGCTGGATGCTGTGGCCAGGCCCTGCTTACAGTTAGCCTTTTTGCTGATTTACAGAGCCTCCCCACATGGGCATGGGGCAGCCCAGATGCCTTGGAGCTTGCAGGTTGTCATAAAAAATGAATCGGGCTCTGATTTGAAGACAGGGCGGTTCTCCAGCACTTTCCAAAATAATTCAGCGTACATCTCTTTACAGTTGCAAATCCCCGTGGTGTATTTTGAAAGGGTTGATTTCTGGAACTTTTAAAACTAATGTATGGAAGTGTGGTGAGCAAGCTTGCCAGTGTTCAGTTTCACATACCCCAAACCAACCAAACAGCAAAGCAGAAAACAAAACCCAAACCAACAAACAAAACCCTTGCAGAAGAGACTGACCTCTGCCCAGAAGAGCTCATTGGAGCTCTGCCCACCAGTAGGCCTAGGGCAGCGGGCGCCAGCTTCGCTCTACAGTGATGCACTGGTGAGAGCAGACACATGCCTGCCTGCCCTGCTCACCCAGGCCTGGTGCTGAGGAACCCCAGTTTGAGGAGGAGAGTAGCTCAGAGCAGGAAGGCCAGCTTTGGGGTATTAGTTTCCCTTCTAGCAGATCAGTGGGCCCAAGGCCAACTGCCTAGTGTTGTTGAGAAAGTGGGTGCCTGGCCCTGAGCCCCTGGGCGGCAGCACAGCGGTCATAGCCTCCCCCCACCCCGAGCCCTCTGACTCCACCCATGGCCCTGTGATCCTGGTGGGTGGTAGCATCTCAGCCCAAAGGCAGGATGAGGACATGCGAGCAAGCGGTCCCTGGGGCGGGAGGGGTTGGCGTGTCAGGGCTGTGTGCAGGGCGCGTTCAGCTATGGGGAGCCAGTGACCGTGTAATCCAGGCAGCAGGGGGGGAAGGCACACTCCAGAATCCAGAGAGCATGCTCAGAAGCCCTCCTTCCCTGCCAGCTTGCCGCTGATGGAGCGCCTCCTGGGGGCTAGGCCACGCCAAGAAATAACACACAGGCCCTGCTCTCTGCGAGCCGTCGGCCTCGGAAGAGAGGTGACCGTAGTAATGATGGTGATGTCAGTACCTCCCGAGGGCCTGCTCCACACCAGCACACTATGCTGTACGTACTGTATCGGCTCCTCACAAGTCGCCACGAACTCAGTGGCTCAAAACAACAGGAATGCATCCCCTCACGGTTCGGGAGATCAGCAGTCTAACATCAGTATTGTTGGGTCAAAATCCAGGTGTGGGCAGGGCCATGCTTCCTCTGCAGGCCCTAGGGGAGAAGCCGTCCCCTGCCTCTGCCAGCATTCCTTGGCTTGTGGCCATGTCCCTCCAGCCTGTGCCCCGTGGGTACACTGCCTCCTCTTCTGTATCCCTCTGCCTCTGTCTTATAAGGACCCTTGCTCCGGCATTTAGGACACCCCTGACAATCCATAACCTCCTCCTCTCAGCATCCTTACCTTAATCACATCACAGAGTCTTTTTCTTTTTGCAAATACAATAGTATTAACAAGGGATCCGGAAGGACACGGATGCATCTTTGAGAGGTCAAGGTCAGCCTCCATACTTAACCTCCCTCCACTTCCCACTATGTGTTTGTAAGAGTGCCACGGCGATTGTTCTTTGTAGACGAGTGTGCAGGTTTAGGGGGCACAGGAATTGCTCCAAGCCACAGAGCTAGGAGTGAGCTGAGATGGAACCCAGGCCTTCTGCCGCAATGCCTGCGTGTTGGACACACTCACTGCTTCATTTCTTCATTCTCCCCACCATTCATGCAGGAGCCGCATGTTGAGCATGCTCTCCAAGCACCTGATGGGCACAGGAGCAGGTGCTGGGGAAGCAAGTGAGCAGGGGGGTTACCCAGAGCTTGCTCCCTGGCTGCTGGTCTAACTAAGCAGGAGACAGGTCCTGAGTGAGCTCTTCATGGCAGGTGCCCCCTGCTCGGCCGGGAAGAGGGTCCAGGGAAGGAGCTGTCCTCCACAGGAGCGTCTTGCGGGAGCCCTGACCTCCATGTGGGGTTGGGAAGTTTCTTGAGCAAGGGGGCCCTGAGCCAGACCCTCTGAGGGAGATTCGGGGGTTAGCTGGGGACAGGGACAGGTCATGACCGGAGGAGCAGATGTGGCACATGCTGAGAACCAGAGCGGAAGCCATGAGGTAGCACAGAGTGTGGTCGAGGGAGGCAGGTACATAAACACACAGGAGCTCTCCTGCTGCCACTGAGGCCTTCAGTCCCTTGAGAAGCAGACCAGAGCTGGAGGTCAGAGGCCTGCAGCTCCAAGTGACTGGACCTCCCCTTTCTCATCCTCAGCAAAGGCCCCTAAAACAGGCCATGATAACACGGGGTCCCGGACTTCCAGTCCGGCTGTGCTGCTGACCTCACCATCCAAAAGCTGTACCACCACTGCTTTGGGTCTCAGAAATGCCGTCTGGAACGGGACCCAAAGTGTCCATTTCTGCCTGTTTCTGGCCCAACTGACCTGCACAGGAGGAGGTCTCTGAGCAAAGCCATCAGGAGCCGCTCTGGGTTGCCAAGGGTTCCTCCTTCTGGCTCCTGGCCCCCAAGTGGAAGAATCTGCTCCAGTGGCTCATGCTGAGTCTGGGTGAGTCAGCACCCTCGGCTCTGCATTGTTCTGCCTTTCTAAACAGCACCATGGGTGGGGTACCGGGGTGGTACTGCGGTATGGAGCGCGATGGTTCCTGCCCCTGCGCCCTGACTCAGGCTGCACCATGGATCAGATGCCCTCCCTGGTCCTCCCATCAAGCAGAGTCCTACCCCTCCAGCCCAGCGGGAGCCATACACCCTGTGGGGACACATCCCCATCCTGCCAGCTCCCAGGGATGGTGCCCATACCCAAGGGCGCAGCCACTTTAGTCTGGTTGTATGGGGTTCTCATCGCCATGGCTTTGCCTCTCACCCCACTCCAGAAATCTTGATCCAGCATGTGGGGAAGGGGCTGGGACTTGATGTTGAAAGATTGAGCTGGGTCCACTCCACTCTCTGAAAGTCCTCCCTTTGCTCATCCATTAAATCTAAGAACAAGACATGGGGAGCACCGGGTGAGCATCTACTATCTCCTAGGCACCCAGGGCCGCACAGCCCATGGAGCTCATGCCATCCCACAGCCGCTCCTCAGGCAGGCTCCACTGCCCTACCCCACGGGCAAGGATGCAGAGGCTCCAGGCAGAGAGCACAGCCGAGGCCCACAGTAAGTGGCAGAGCTGCAGTCCAGACCCAGAAAGTCCAGGTGCCACCAGCCTGCATCCCCGCCCAGCTAGGGTCAGGAGGAGCAGCAGCTGAGGTGACGTCTGCAAACGGACACTGGGCCGAACCTGTCGAGGGCAGACACAGCTGGGGCAGAAGCTTGCCTCTGGGGGGACCGTTGGCAATGTCAAAGCACCACGCCTGAGCTCGCAGAGTCAGAAAGGCCAGCTTCCATTGCCCTCTGCCACTTAGAGCCCTGCAGCCTTGGGCACGTTTCATTTACCACTTTGCACCTCGGTTTCCCTCTGCACTAAAACCTGCCTTGCAGAGTTGCTGGGTGTGTTGCGTGCACTCGGTGTTGGGCGAATGCTGATGACCCCATGGGCCGCACCTTCCCTGCCACCATGTCGCATGAGGCTAGCTCAGGAGCTGCCCAGCTAGGTCTCTGTTTGCCTTGCCCATCCTCTTTGCCCTCTCTTCCCGCTGGCTACCACTCTGGGCCTGGCCCTGAGATCTTGTCCAGGGAATTGGCCAGGCCCCCTCCCAATAGAGAGGGAAGGGAAGAGGGTCGAGGGAAGATGCTGCTCAGGAAAGGCCTTCCTTTTGGGGAGGAGGAGGTAGAGGGGCCCAGCCACCTGGCCAGCACCAGTACTAGGAAGCAGCGCAGGAGTCCTCGACTGCCCGAGGGAGCTGGGCCCCACTGCAGGCGACTGCTGCCCATCACCAACATGTGCACGCACGTACACCCACGTGCACAGAGGCAGGGAGGCAGTTGGCTGTTCCTCTTACCCACAGCCCCCTTCTTACACCTCATGCTCACATATGGAAGGGCCACCAGAGCTGTCCTCACCAAGCCTCAGTAGCCCTGGACACGACACCTGCCACCCTCTCCAGCAGTCCTGTAGGCAGGAGCTTGGACAGGCCTGAGGAGCTATGGCTCTGATCCGTGTTGCAGAATGCTGGGTGCACGATCATTCTGGGGATGAGAGGCTGAGTTAGCCAAGGTTTGCCTTGGCAGTTGCCTGTGATAGAAAAACTCAGCTCAAACTGGTTTAAACAGACAAACAAGTGCATTGGCTCAGATAACTGAAAAGGCCAACGCTACTAACTTCTGGTGAAGCTGGATCTGTACTAGGGACTCAATTCAAGAACCCGGTTCTACATCTTCCAGCCCTGACGCTCTGGTTGTGGTCTTCATCCTGGACCTCACCCTTCATCGTCCCTGACAGCTCCATGCTTGCTTCCTACCTGCATAGCAGCTCTTGTGGGCAGAGAACCCTTCTCCCCCCAAAGATTCCAGCCAAAGCTGCTATCGTAGGCATATGTCCATCTCTGAAATGATCACAGTACCCAGGAATATGGAATGCTCTGATCAGCTGGGCTCAGGCCGCATGGCCCCTGACCCCTAGAGAAGAAATGAAGTCGTCCAGTAGAGATCCAGCCCAAAGTGCTCTCTGCTCCCCCATCAAAGCATAGCCTTCACACACACACATATCCTTATACTCCAGCCTCTTCGCTTCGCTCCATGCTGCTTCCTTTCTTTGTATAATGCCCTTTCTGACGAACTCCTACTGAACCTTCAGAACCCAGGCCAAATGTCACCTCCTCTGAGAAGCCTTCCCTTACACTTACATGCAGAGTTAGATAATTTTTTTTCCTCTGCTGGAGCCTTTCTCAAACTGTCTGACATACCTGGCTTGTGGGTCTGACTTTTCCACTTGGGCTCTGAGCTCCCTCTGGGTCCTGGGCACAGAACAAGTGCCCGGGACAGTTTTGTCAGGAATGTGAACAAATAGACAAAGGACGGTAGAATGAGCTCAGAATCGGACTGCTCAGAATCGGGAGAAAGCAGTGCATAAGAATAACATCCAAGCCAAGCAGCTTGCAGCAAGGCTGGCTTTGCCAGTCCAGTTGACGGCGGCCTGCAAGTGTGTGAGTGTGCATACGTGCATATCTACGCCACAGGAGAGTGTGACCATCTTTTAAATGAGCTCACGCTGTTGACTGCTCCTCTCACCCTCAAGGTTGCCTCCTTGAGTCTCTGCCCAGTTGCCAGAATTCAAGGCCTGGACAGGCCAGGGCTGAGACCTGGGTTGGGCCCCCAGAGCCAATGCTGCGGACATGCTAGAAGAAAGGGAAGTTGTGGCTGGGGGTCAGCCTGAAGTGTTGGCTCCTACTTCACCAGCAGATGGTTTTCCTGGTGTCAGCTCACGGGCGCTGGGAGCACCCGGCCCGCATGTAACCCTCAGATGGGCCCCAGGAGGGAGACCAGAGGAGCCCCACTCCTTGAAGGAGCTGCCTTGAGAGCTGGCAGCACTGGTGTGATTTTCAGGACTGCTGGGAAGCTCCCTGCTCCCTCCCGTGCATTAATAATGCTTGCACTTCTGCCGTTTGAGATTCCTTCCGTTTGCTGTGTTGGGTCTGTCAAAATGACAACCTCTTGGAACATTTGTGCCCCTGGATCCTTATCAGTCATCGACAGCACAGCGCGAGGGAGAGGTTCCAGCTCCCTCCAGAGAGCTGGAGTGGCTTGTGTGTGATGATGGAGTGGAAGTGGAAATACAGACGGGAAGGGAGGCTGAAACAGTGGGGAGGAAGCTGCTCGGCTCTGAGGTGCTGCTGGTCCCTGATCCTGTGCCCCCCCCCCCCCCCCCCCCCGTCCCTGGCTCACAAGAAACACAGTTGTCTGTGCCCAGGAGACAGGCACAGTGCACTCTTGGCGTGGTTCCACTACAGTGCTATGTGAGTGACCTTGGGCAAGGAGGGACCTGGCTGTCCGGGTGTGTCCTCATCTGTAAAATGGGCAGGAAGTACCTTCTTGGTGAATTCTTTATTGAGATGAGTAAAGAAATACATGCACGATGTCCTGTGATGGTAGGTACACAGTCAGCCCTATCTTGAGGCGATGTCGGATAAGGACACGACTAAATGGCACTGTGCAGAGGGGACAGCTAGGGAGCCTTCCCAGAGTAGCTGTCGAGACCGTCATCCACGGCTGTGTTGACTGAGGCACCTGTTGTCCTGGGGACTGAGTACTCAAGTCAATAGATGCTCCACACCCCGAGTTGACTTGTTGCAGAGAAGGGAAGGGATGAGAGTTAATGCTGGCTAACCCCCTGCCTGTGCCCCTCCCCGGAAGGGACCAGAGAGGGGCAGCATGAACCCCCTGCCCGTGCCCCGCCCCGGGAGGCACCAGAGAGGGGCAGCATGAACCCCCTGCCCGTGCCCCGCCCCGGGAGGCACCAGAGAGGGGCAGCATGCTGGCCGAGGCCACCCAGCAAGGTGGGAAAGATCAGTGTTAGTGAGACAACTGGTGCTTTCGAAGGCACAGGCCGTGCCCAGATGCCAAGGCTGCCCCACTGCTTCTAGGCCCTGGGTCCCCCATAGGGCCGCCAGAGCCAGTCCTGCTCTGTATGTGAAAGAAGAGCATTTGCTCATTAGTCTCTGCTAGAGGCTCTCCCGGCCTCCATCCCAGGGCTTCCAGGCCTGGCAATGACAGCATTCCTGGCCCTGGGAAGAGCAATGGTTGTTCCATGTACTCTCATCAGCCCTGAGAGCTGACCTGTCTTACCAGTGAACCCTATGGAGTCTGCTTTGGCCGAGGGGCAGAGGCCTCTCTCGGCTCCATGCCCATCACACCAAGGAAACAGGGAGGACTTAGCAATGTGGGGGGTGGCCCCTGGGATGAGGGGAGCAACAGCCCGGGAATGAGGCAGCCTTGGGTCGCATCTTGGCCCGTGTCACTCTGGCCACACAGCATGATTTCCCTCTCTGGACCCAGAGTCCTCATGGGAGGTTGTTGGTGTCAGAGTTTCCCCACATCTTCCAGCTGGACACACAGCCAGCCAGTGCTTCCTTTGAGGCTGGCCAGGTGCCTCTTCTAAGAGCCGTAGGGACTCCCCTCTGAGCCCCGGGCCCGAGACAGGACCCAGGGTGCGCTGGAAGAACGAGCTCCCTGTTCTCTGGGTGACTCATGGTGGGAAGAGAGCCTCAGAGTTCACTTTCCCCTGAAGGGTGATAACTAAGGTATGAAGACCAGTATCCCAGCTCCTACGTGTGGGGGCTCAGGCCCCACCCACCACATCCAGGCCCAGCTGCTAGGTTGGGCTGGACTCCAGCCCCCACCAGGGCAGCCCCACAATGGTGTGCTTATTGCCATGTCAACACGTCTCCAGCCTCCTGCTTGGGAGACACTCATCTGGCCAGTGGAATGGGGGTCACCTTGGACAGACCTGGGCTGGCTGCCGTGTGCCTTCAGTGTATTCCTTTATATCCCCATGTAGTCACTGGCTTGTCTTGTGAGGCCTCAGCTGTCATCAGCAGGCCTTACAGGGAGACCTGGGTGCCAGGGAGGCTTGGAGAGGCCATTTAGGACCACTGGCTTCAGTGACCACAGGCTGCTGTGACCTCACCCCTGGCCAGTGTCCTGCAGGCCCTGGGAACCTACCCTGCCTCAAGTGTCCGCAGGAGGACTAAGGGATCTGAGGACAGGAGGTGCCTCACACTGGTCTCCAGAATACCCTGTGTTTATTGAAGTATGCTCAGCCTTCCAGAACTTTCACCTTCAATCCCTGATCTGTGCTCAGGAGTCAGACAGAGGGCTCCTTCTTGCCTCACAGGTGATATTTTTCTAGTATTGTCTTCATAGAACACATGTCCTGTTGCAGGAATGTGCGAGTCCATCCTGTGCCGGTCAGCATGCCCAAGGCAGCAAGACAGACCCTTGGTGAGGGGTGAATTAATCTGCTTCTGTTCTGCCCCCCTCACCTTTGGACACAGAGTGCCCCTGCCTAGAGCAAAACCATCTCTTAAGCTGCTTGCACTTAATGCAGTGCCTGCCCTGGCCTCGGAAGGCAGCCTGTGAGTGAGAGCAGCTTGAGGCCACGATGCGTGACTGATCCCAAAGACTCCCTTCTGCCAAGCTTGGTGCCTGGAAACAGATGTGTAGCCACCAGTGCTTCTGAAAATCCGTCTGGGATGCTAGGTTCCTGCCAGGTGCTAGAATGTAGAGGTACGTCAGACAGGACCCAGTTCCCTGGGAGATGGGCCCGTCAACCTCAGACCAGAAGCAGGTGCTGCAGGGGTAGCAGGGAGGAAGCAGCAGAGAGCTCATGTCAGGGCGGGGGGCTTTTGGGAAGGTATCACCCAAGCAGTTCCCTCTGCTGGGTTTGCAGGGTGGAGAAGGGATTTGCCTGACAAGGTATAGGATGCAGGAAGGCCTTCGGTGTGCACCATAGCACAGCAGTGTGGAAGCGCTGCCTGGCAGGTTTGTTGGATCTGCACACCCATTACAATCACATCTGCAAAAGCTACACAATAATGTAGCAGAATGCTCACATCCTCCACCCCGGGAGTTTGTGAAAGCCAGATGTAGAGACATCTGGATGTCACCTGTTTGGGTCCTGGCGTGCCCTGTGTGGCAGGCACGGTTTCCGCGCACTATCGTACATAAGCGGTAATTCTCTCTGGTTCGCTCCAGCCAGTGGACAAACCATCCCCGCTCTGAAGTAACCAATCCTCACGATGCCCTTGCCCACATCCACGGCCAACCCCGTGGGGAGGTTTGGAGGGCCTCCCGGGCACATCTGGGTTTTGCCCTCCAAGTATGGCGCTAATGCCATAATAACAGCTCTGGTTTATTAACTGATGGCTGTGTCTCACGCACCATTTGGAGGACTTTCGTCCTCAGGGCAGCCCCATGAAAAAGGCACTATTATCTCCGTTTTACAGTTGAAGAAACTGAGACTCACAGGGGTTAAATGGCCTGCTCAGCGTGGCTGAGCTGGGGATGGCTGAGATCCTAATGCTGGTTTGTCCGAGTCTGACACAAACTCTTTTCTTCGCACTGTGTCGGATCACAGAGAGACCCCATTTTCTGAAAAAGCGAAAATTATATCTTGGTAAATTTGGTCCCCAGTGACTTAGCTGTGGTTTCATAGCTACTTTGCCTCTCAAGCCTGCTTTTTCATTAATGGGCAAGTTTTGGGAGTAGATGACCTCAGAACACCCTGGCGCTAACACGCTCATAGCTGCTTAGAGGCTCCAAGTGAGTAGGCCTGATGTCAAGTCCTCGTCCTTGCATTAAGTGGAGCCAGGGCATCTCCAAATAAAAGTAATTGATTTATTTGCCCCTTGAGGGCTGAGCAGGGGACATGGGGGTGGGCCACGGCCATGCCAGCCCGGGGCCACAGGGACCAGGCCAGGTGCATGCCTCACAGATGTTGGGCATCCGAGAAGGGAGGCTCCATTAACATTAAAAGGAAATCCAGGACGGCTCACGTGGTTGCACCTCACGATCTCCGGGTCCTGGGATCAAGCTCTACGTTAGGCTCCCTGCTCAGCGGGGAGTCTGTTTTTCCCTCTGCCTCTGTGCTCTCTCGCTGTCTCTCTCAAATAAATAATTAAAATTTTTAAAAATAAATAATAAATTTTAAATAAAATAAAAATAAACCAAAAAATTTTAAATAAAAATGAAAAAATAAATAAAAGGAATTCCTCGTAAGGAGAGCTAAAAGGATATTCTAGAATATTAGCTATGGCTTATCATACAAAAACTCTTCTGAATCCTGCTCTGATCCTTTCCAGCTGGTCCCCTGGTGGCGCTCCACAGCACCAACTATCCCACTAAACCAAAAGTTCTCTACTTTCGGGGCCTCCCCCGATCCCTCTGTTTCTCTTCATTCTGGTAGGAATATGAGCCCTTTGCATCTTGCCCCTGGTACTGGTGTTTTCAGGTTCTGTTTTTCACTCATGTAGAATGCATGTGCCTGTTCACTTAATGAAGATTTGGCTCATCGCTAGTTGTCCAGCCTTGAGCAGGCTTGGGGAAGCAGTGGTGACACGTGTGTGGCGTCCTGAGCCTGTGGCCCCACACATCCAGTTCTGTGTGAAGGCACTTCACCGCCACCAGCAGACCAGCCGGTGGGCAGCTCTACCCAGTAGGAGCTTTCAACGTGCTATGTGCTGGGTAACATGTGAGAGTTCGGACTCCATGAAGGGTCCCCATGCCTGCTTCTCAGCCGGGTTCCCCACACATCCTCCTGCAACAGGCCATGCCTTCCGACCCCACTCCTTTGTCTTACAGGCCTCCTGCCCTGAGTGGCAGCCCTGTCATCTCGGACATCTCGTTGATCCGGCTTTCCCCACACCCTGCGGGCCCTGGGGAGTCCCCCTTCAATGCCCCGCACCCGTACGTGAGCCCCCACATGGAGCATTACCTCCGAGCCGTGCACAGCAGCCCCACGCTCCCCACCATCTCTGCAGCCCGAGGTCTCAGCCCCGCTGACGGTGAGTAGAGTTTGGGGTGCTGGGGGAACCGGGCTGCTAACTCTGACGTGGTTGATTCCTCAGCACCAGCACCAGAACCAGCCCCTGGGATAGTGAACAGGTTGACATTCCTCCCCACCACCCTGAACAATGGGTTCTTCAATAAATGAATGGGGAAAGCCCAAAGAATCTGGGGATCATTGGTTTTTGTGCTCATTAAAGAGCTGTCAATAAGCACCCTTCCACATGCAAATTATATAAATATATATATGTATATATAATGGTAAGATATGTTTGTGTAAGTCTTATCTTAGGTGAGAATTCTTTGGTTGCAATAAACTAAAATCTGCTTCTGGTTAAGTAAACGGGGTATGGGATCAAGGTGTCTCATGGGCCCCCAGCGCTGAAGGAAGGCAGAGCCAGGCTGGTTTCTGCCTGCATCTCTGCTTGTGCACCCCCTTGGAAGTCAACACATGGCCTCCAAATGGCACCCCAAGGCTCCATAGGTGAGTTCCAGTGGCTTTGTGTCTCTCAGGTCAGAAGCTTGAGAGAGAACTGATTAGCCCACTTCAAAGATCAGATGGCCACCCCAGTCCAGTTAGTTTGAGACAAGAAAGGGCAGGTCACATAATACAAATAAGGTTTTCAGGTCTAAAATTTAATGCTTAAAATAAAACTTAGTACTTCCAGGCCCATCCTCACCTCACTGATACATACGAACACACACACACACACACACTCACACACTCACCCTGGACAGTAGTAAGCACATGCGGGACTTGGCCGTGCCCATCCTGTCTTTCTGGGAAGTGTTCTCACCCCACTGTCCCATGCCACACCCACTGTGCCTGGTAGCCACTCACTGCTGCCATTTTCAAAAGGAACCAGGCTACATCATCTCAATCTGCCTATTGAAACCATGGTCCAGAGGCTCCAGGAAACATGGTCCCAGTGGGCCCCTTGTCACTCACTATATCCAGTCCTTCCCAGGGGAACATGTCCTACCCCACTTCATGGATATGACCAGGAGCAGCAGCCAAGTCCTGGACCTGAGAGGCTCAGGTTGGAGTTTCACAAAGAGAAGGACTCCAGCTTCCAAATGTATAAAAAAGTTGCCCTGAATCATTGGGCTCATCGTCCGAGGCAAGTGGCAGTGACCACAGGACATGAAAGTGGCTGGCCAGAACGTGGCTATTCTGAAGTGACCCCTTGGAGCTGGAACCCAGCCCTGGAATCTGCATGGGTTTTCTGGGTGGTCTTGCCCGAGTGAGGGTGCCCTGAAGGACCACGCTGCCTCCACGCCTCTCCTGATGACACAACCAGTGCTGGACTCAGCCCGGAGTTCTGTGCGGATGCAGGCCAGATTCCCCAGGCTGCCCCGACCTTGAAGCTCACACATAGCCAGAGGATGCCTGCCCCCAGGAAGATGTGTCCACGCCCTAATCCCCTGAATCTGAGAATGTTGCCTCGTTTGGGGGGAAAAAAAGGCCTCTGCAGATGTGATTTAGCTGGAGATTTTGAATGAGAAGATCATCCTGGAATGTCCGCGTGGGTTTAACTACAGTGATAAATGCCCTCACAAGAGACATAGACAAGAGAACAACACAAAGATAGGAGTGTTGTGGCCATTGGCCAAGGAAGTTGGCAACTTCCAGAAGCTGGAAGGAGCACAGGATAGATTATCCCCTAGAGCCTCTGGAGGGAGTGTGGCTCTGCTGATACTTTGATGATAAACTTCTGGCCTCCAGAACTGTGAAAGAATGAAATTTTGTTGTTTGGGCAGCAGTTAGCACCAAGTCCGTACCAACTTGTTATAGCGGCCCTAGGAAACTAATACACATGGTGACAGGGTTACCACGGAGGAGGCAGGACGAGGTAGTGCTCCCGAGGCCAGGTTCAGAGGACCCTGCAAGATGTCTCTAGAAAAGACCAGGACGCTGTAGTTTCAGCTGACAGCGGCACAGCTGATGAAGAGCTAAGTGGTAAGACTGGGCTGCCCTTGAAGGAGCAGCTTGCATTTGTGCAACACTTGATTCTATGCCTGATTTCTAGAGAAACCTCGCTGAGGCTCCTGTCACACCCACTTGTCCCAGCCCCAGCCCCAGCCCCTTGAGATAACAGGCATGGGTTCAGCACCAGAGGACACTTGGCTAATGTGCAAAGCCCTGACCTTCAGAGGGGATGGACCTGATACCCGGAGACCTCACAGACCTGGAACCCAGCTCCCAGGTGAAGAGAGAGAGCATGTCAGGCTCACACTGCAGCTGTGCAAGCCCCAGCACCTGCCCACATGAGACCCCAAAAGTTCATCAGCCATCAGGGCCATGTCTGCAGACCGCGTGGGCTCTGAGGACAAATGGGCACTCCAGAGGAGGCTTTGGGGAGGAGGTGAACATTCAGGGGGAGGAGGACAGGAGGGCATTTTGAGCATGGACAGGGCAGGGGGAGGCCATGGGATATCACTCTGGCTGCAGGCCAGAGCTCTCTCTAGTGGATACAGCAGGAGAAGAGGAGGAGGGGGAGGAGGCTGCTTCCATTGACCGGCTTCTCTCTGCCCAGCACGTAAGAAATCTCTTTTACTTTTTGCCAAGACTGATAGCAGAGAGCACTGGAGTTCTTATCTGCCATTGAGGATGGTAAAGGTGGCCTTCCACTCATAACGTGTGAGGATAGTGACCCTGAGGATGAATGGGAATCCCTCGGCCCTGTGCCTACACAGGCCCAGCAAGCGCTCAGCGTGACGTTGGCTGTCTCGTTCATTTCTCATAGTAACTTGAGTAGCAAGTATTATTACCCCCATTTTACAGATGGAAAACTGAGCCAGCTCAGAAGGGTGGCCCCTTCCCAATTTTGCACACCTGCTAAAAGCCAGGCCTCTTGATGGGTCTGTTTGGTTCCCAATTCCAAGCCCCCTTGAGATGCTTGGAAGTTCGTCATCCCTGCCTCCTGGCTGAGCCCCTGGGAGGGGCCGGGCATGGCGTGGGGGACAGACAGCTCTGGGTTGCCACTGCAGGCCAGGCCGGCAGCTTTATCTGGCCGGGTCCAGGCGAGCTCGCCTTGAATGTTCAGGCCAGACTGACCTGGCCCAACTGTCGACCACCACGGCGCCTTTGTTTGTGTCTCTGTTTTCCTTTGAAGACTCTGCTGGCCTGTGGACCTGGTCAGCCTGGAGCTCTGGGCTTCTGTGGGGCCTGGAGGGGGAGGTGGGAGTGCTTGTTTATGGTGTGGGGACAAGGAGGCATGCTGGCTCTGATTCCCCACCAGCAGAAACACACCCCACCCCACCCACCCCATCCCACTTTGTCTGCTCAGTGGGGGAAGGGGACCCAGGGGCAGAAGACGGACCAGCGGGCACGGGGGTGGTGGGGTATGCCTCAGCCCTTGTGTGTGTTTCTCTCTCTTTTGGGCCAATCCTGACCAACTCTCTCTCCTCCTCACAGTGGCCCACGAGCACCTCAAGGAGAGGGGACTGTTTGGCCTCCCCCCTCCAGGGACCAACCCCTCAGACTATTACCACCAGATGACCCTCATGGCGGGCCACCCTGCACCGTACGGGGACCTGCTAATGCAGAGTGGGGGTGCCGCCAGTGCACCCCATCTCCACGACTACCTCAATCCAGTGGATGGTGAGTACTGGGCCCCGGGTGGGGGTAGGGAGCGGGACAGGCCATGGGGGCTGAGGAGGGTGCATGTTGCTCCTTTTGTGGGTGAGGAGCCCTAAGCGGGGGATCTGGGATCCCTGCCATGACTGCTGTCCACAGGGGACTGAGTCTGAGCAACCCCCGCACATACTTAGTGAGTCACCGCAGGCCAGGACGTGTTTTAGGAATTGCAGTCTGGGGAATAAAACACACTCGTCTCTGCTTTCATGGAACTTCTAGCACAGTAGGGAGAGACAAACAAAGCCAAGGATGGGGTAGGAAGCACCAGGTCGAGTGGGGGCGGGCTGCAAGTTCTTGAATGAAGATATTGAGAAATCCTCCCTGGGAAAGTGATATTCGAGCAAAGAATTGAAGGAGCTGAGCAGTACAGAAATATGATCCAGACGGGAAATAGCAAATGCAAAGGACCTGGGGCAGCAGTGTGCCCTCTGAGCTCAAGAAAAACCCAGGAGGCCAGCAAGCCCAGCACCCAGGGGGTAAGGGGCTGGAGGAGGGTGGGGCCAGAGTTCCAGGGCTGGTCGGGCAGGCTAGTCGTGGCTTTGTAAGGCTTGACATGATGGGGCCCTTGGGGTGGGGAGTTGGACAGAGGAGTAATGAGATCTAACTTCTTAAAAGGAATCCCATTGTGGCTGCTGATCTGAGAGTAGGTTTAGGGGCAAGGTGGAAGCAGGGGGGTCTGGTTAGTAGAGGTGGGGAGAGTGATCACATTTTAGATAGTCACAAGATTTGTTCGCAGACGGATGAGAAAGTAGGAAGGAAGAAAGGCATTAAGGACAACACCAGGTGTTGGGCCTGAGCACGTGGAGGGTGGCTGTCACTAACTGAGCTGGAAGCTGCGAGCAGGGCACGTTGGCAGATGGGAGATCCAGTGTTCTGGGTAAAGTTCTTGTTGCCCATAATATACCAAGGCTTTCCCTCCCGTCAAATACTATCTTAATTTCCCAGGGGTGCCTGTGGCCGCCTGACCATGAGCCCCTGGGATCACCACGGAGCCCCGCCTCAGAGAAGAGGCGGGACGGGGTGGGGAGGCTAAATCCCCCCTCACCCAGCCAGTGCCATTCCACCTGCTGTTCCTGGAGCCCAGCCCAGAGATTCCCAGGGATCCAGGCCAGACAGCAGAGCTAGAAACCACTGCAGGGGGGCAGGGTTATTCTCCTCCAGCCCTGCCTGGGAGGGATTTTCCACTCCCTGATGGTAGGGAGCACCCAGGTCTGCACGGAGACCTGCCCTGGAGGGAAGTTCGGGTGCCTGCCCGGCTGCATGACTCAAGGTGGGCCTCTGCACCCCTCAGCCTCCTCCCATCCCCTAGGATTTCCCGTCCCCACCAGCCACTGCAGCTGGAGCAAAAAGAAGCCTCTTATTTCCTCAGGCCTGGCTGAGATTTTGCCTCCTCTGGGACATCTCCCCAGATGCCCTCTCCCACTTCCCTCCTCTCGATCCTTCTTTTCTCTGCCTGCCCTACCCACCTCATATTTGCAGGAGCCACCTCATGTGGTTCTGGAACCCCACAGAGCCTTCCCCTGATCCACCACAGGAGTGTCACTGGGAAGAGTCCTAGAGTCCTCCCAGCACCAGCGCTCATCCGGTGTTCTCCTCGTCATGCCCTGAGGGGTGCCATCCGCATCAGATTCCCGGGGCTGTCCCATCCCGCTCCCTTCCCCAGGGGATGGCGTTCAGTCTAGGACTAAGCGCAAATGTGGGGTGTGAGATAAGGCCCGGCCCCCTAAGCACACCCCCCCACATGCCCTCCTTCTCTCAACAGCCCTCTGGTGCCCCCCACAGAATTGGGGTGGGGTGTCAGCAGGTGGCGAAGGTAGGGCTCCAGTAAAGCTGTATGTACCTGCCGCTTGTCAAAATTAGAAACCAGACAGCAGGCACAATATAGTGCTCAAATAGCCACGTCCAAGTGTCACATCCTCCCACACAGGGCCTGCCTCCCGAGGCCTCAGGGTGGCTGGCACCAGGCCACCTGGTCAGTGGGCAGACACAGACAAACCATGGCCCAGGGATCAAGTCAGGCAGGAGAGCCCCGGTCAGCAGACATGAGCGCCTGCCCACTGCCTCCAGGCAGCACCACGCATCTGACACCCCAAGAGCCGTGGCCCCAGGGAGGGCCTGCAGGGCCAGATGTGTTCCTGAGCATCTGGGCAGAGCACGGTGCCCATAGGGGTGGCCGTGGGGAGGGAGTTTGGGTCGTGAACCGCGGCCCGGCCAGGCCAGCACCACCTGTGCGTGTCCCCACTGTGGGAACTGGCCCGAGGTGCTGGGGCACTGAATGCGGCCCGCACCGGATCCCCAGCCCTGCCTGCAGGTTGAACCAAACACGCCGTTGAGTTGGATCGCGCGTGTGAACGTGGCTCCGTGGCTGGCATGCAGTAGCCGCTCAGTCAGTACTTGTTCCAGTCTCTTTCCGCCAGATTTCTCCTTCTTCTCCTGCGGGACTTTTGTCTCTGTGTACCCCGTGCCTAGCCCCGTGCCACGACTCCTCCTGGCCACCACCCCCTGCCTCCCTGGCCTGCCACATCTGGCTTGTCAGCCCTCCTGGCAGCCCCACGATTTGCCACCCCGGGGTCCCTCAGGCTCCATGCTGCCTGGCAGTGATCGGTCATCCCCTCTGCCCTTCTGAGTCCCGGTGGCTTCCATCACTCTCAGGGCCAGATTCCGGCTTCATAACCTGGCTTGAGCGGCCTCCCCCTCCAGCCTCGGCTCCTCGCCTTGCACACTGCCTCCCAGCGCCCCGCTCCTCCTGCGGTCACCCGGACAATTGCCGTGTTCCTTCTGCCTGCAGTGCCGCTCCCTACAGGCTCGCCCAGCTCAGGCCTCCACCCGAAATCCAGCCCCGGCTTGACTGCATCAGCTCTGCTGGAGCTCCCACCCTCCCCCTCACTGGGTGCTGCTTCCCCGTTAACAAACTGGGGAGCCCTCCATGTTCGGGAGCTGGGCTGCCAAGGAGCAGGCCCTGTGTTTGCAGAGTGACTGTGTGAGTGAGTGACAGTCACACAAGATCCTAGAGTGGAAGGATGCAAACTGGTTGGGGAGAGACCGGGCCGACTTGCAGGGAGCCGGGGAGGCGGCTGGGAACACGGCCGCTTTGTTCTCAGGGGTGCTCAGCATTTGGCAGCATCTGAGGCCGAGCCGGAGCATCAGGCGATGAGCTCACCAGTGGGCGTGAGAGCGTCCAGCTCACGTCGGGCTCATCACACCCACCCACGATCCTTTCTCCACCTTTCCTCTTGGGAACGTGATTGGCTCCAGGGTGCAGAGGGAAGCTTCCGTGCTGGGCCGGAGCAGGCACATCAGTTTCTCCAGCTGAGGCCTGGGGTGGGGCTGGGGGATTTTTCTGAACCCTGAAGCATGTCAGGAACAGAGGATTCTTTGCCTTTGGTCCCAATCACTTACGATCCAAGCAAATCAAGGGTAGTGCAACGTGATATCCTGTATTTGTCATGACTTAATACAGTTTTTCTTTTCAACCCAGTTTGAATTACAACCGGAACCTTTGCTTCCGCTTTTAAAAATTTTAGGAATTTCTGTTCTGCTTTGATGCCCACATGGATGTGTCGTTCGTGTGCATCCCTAAGAGACTCCAGTGCTCAGAGCCCAGCCTCACCCCTCCCATAAACTGAGGAGCACCAGTTCCGGTGCTTTCTGCTGGTCCCAGCTGCATGGATCTGGGGAGAGATCTTCCCATTAAATTTCTTTTTGCTCAGACTCTCAACAGAGAATGGTGCAGGTTCAGAGCCCCCCTATGCAAGGGTCTTGAGACTCTCTGAGGACATGTGTGTTCAGTTAGGAAGCCTCCCATAAACATGACCATGACATGGAAGCTCTGTGCAGATGCAGGGGGCCTCAAGAGCTTGTGCGAAGTCGAGGAGACTAGCCCTTCCCTCTCTCTCTGTTTCTGTTTCTCTCTCAGTCATTCTGAGAATAGGTCTTGAGCACCTCCTATATGCCAGGCATGGCTCTAGGTGCTAGGGACACAGCTATGCATAGTCGGCCAAGTCATGCCCTCGTGGTGCTTCATAAGCTCCATGGGCTGCCCTGTGTAAGCTCCTTGTCAGGACAAAGATTATCCCATCCTGCGGCCGCCTCACCTACCCCGCCTCCTTTCTCAGCTCTTTCCCTTTCTTTCCGAGAGGAGAGAACTTCCCAGAGGCTTTGAGGTGCAGAGGTCAGGTCTGCCGGACTGTGTGGCAACCTACAGGGAAAGTGTAGGACACAGGTGGCCTTGTGTCCACATCCTCCAGGGCAGTGTCCCCAGCCCACTCAATAGCAAACCACCAGCACCATTTTTATCTGAGCCAAGTGCTATGGGCACGATTCTTTAATAGTATATTTTTAATATAGTCACCTTTGCAGATTAAATAAATAGGTGTTAGAATAGAACTGATATTTTTTCTCATGTGAGAAACCTGATTGTATCTGAGGATACGTCCTGTCCCTGTGTCCATTAGGCCGAAAATAACCTCGTCTGGGTTGAGTACACATCCTACACTGAGGAAAACCCCAGGGCGGTGCAGGAAAGGCAGGGAGGCAGAGAGGCCTCTTGCTGGAGTGCACATCCAAGCCCTGTACTCCTCTTAGGACCCGGGGCCGGGCCGCGGGCAGGACCAAGGGCATCTCCCATGTCCCTCCCTTGCTGGGGGCTTCTCAGCCTCCTGGTGGTCGATGAAGGCCCGTTGCCTCCTGTTTTTAAAGGAGGCTGATTTATAGCAGGAAGAGTGGGAAGTGATGCTGTGCGGGGAGGTGATGGATAACCGGTCAGGGAGTCCAAGGCCATCACTCTGCCCCCCAGTTCTCTGGAGGGCCGGGAATTCACTGGTTGTCACCAGGGCCTTAAAATGGAATTCTCTTGTTTTATGCTGTTGAATATTGGTGATTTAACAGCAGAATGGTAGCAGCCACCACCCCACCCCCTCCTCCTCCCACCGCATTGAGAAGATTGAAATGTTTCCGATTGAAATGTTGTCTGTTTACAGCCCATATTTCCTCCAAGCTGTATATTTTATTGTCATATTGACACTAATTTGACTTGGATGTCACCTCCGTTCTGACGCCAGTTCTTTATGCCGCCTGCGGGTCCAAGGGGGTTTTCAGAAACCAATTACATTGATCACACCGCAGAGAGGCAGGAGGAGCTGCTCGGGGGACTGCCAGAGTCCTCAATCTCTGGGCAGGGAGCCTGTGCCCAGCCTGCAGACAGGAGGGAGACTGAGGCACAGCGGGCCAGGCCACAGGTCCCGGAGGAGCAGGACTGGTGTGTGAGTGCAGGCCCGGGTTAAATGGTGTCTGTGGCTCGTCTGGTAAGCCTGCGCAAACAGCGCTGAGAGACGAGCATTACAAAGTCACTCTGCAGGCCAGGAACCTGAGTTTCTTTGTCTGCATCACAGAACTAGGAGATGGTCAGCCTCAGCCCCAAGCCTCTGGGCTCGAAGCCTAGGTGTTTTCAATCCCTCCCCCCACCCCCCTATAAGAGGGGATGAGGGGCTGTGGATAGCTAAGCATGCGGCAGGTTAAACACAATCCTCCAGTTGGGTTTCCTTAGAGCACTTCCTCAGTGAGTCCAGAAGATAGTGGGTGGGCCAAACTGTGCAGGAATGTTCCAGAACCCGTGGGGATTCAGAACCCACGAGCCAGGCCACAAGGCTTGTGTCCTGCTGTCCCCAACCCATGCTCAGGACAGCATCTGGCCCAGGAAAGGCTCCTGGGACGTCATGCTGGGTCACCGCTCTCTCCACCGCTGGTGCTACACCTGCCCTGGCCAAGCCCTGTGGAGGCCAGGTCCTTGCATCCCTCCGGCTGCCCTCTGCCCAGGCTACTGGGTCCTCAGGACGTCCACCCGGAGCTTGGGTGATATGCTGGTCACTAGCCCACAGCAACCCTGCAATAGATCCTGTTGGCCCATCTTCCAGGTGAAGAAGCAGCTCAAAGGAGGTCCAGGGACTTGCCCAAAGCCACACAGCTCAGAGCAGTCAAGGGAGGTCAGAACATGGCCTGCCTGGGGCCGGGGCCTGTTTTCAGATCTCCTGCTGTTTCTGGCTGCCCCAGGAACAGCAGCCTTGTCCCTGAGCACTGTGGAGTTACCTAAAGTGATCCCAGGTCCCTCGCAGACCCTGCCCAGTACTGTGGGTACTGCTTTCATCACTCACCTGGGCAGTGAGCTTCACCAGAGGGCAGGGCCAAGGGTCTTCCCTGCTCACAGCCCGCATCATGTCCAGCCCCGCACCTGGCATACTGCCGGCCCTGACAAGGGTCGGAGGGGCGAATGAAGTTACATTTGGAATGAGCAGAAGACAGACCCTGTGGCTGAAGCAGGGTTCAGGCGCCAGCGGCAACAGGCGTGGGCAGCATCAGGCGTTGTCTGCCCAGGTGAGGGCCGGCTGGTGTCTGGTCACCCCGGCAGCTGACAAATCACAGACTCATCCACAGATGAATGGGCGCAACGGCTCCGTCAGTCCCCGGCCATAAATCACCGGAGAAGCCACAGGAAATGAGTGCCAGGATTTTCTTTCTATTTAGTAATTTATCAAGGGAAGAGGCACATTAATAAACATATTTCCCTTGAGGGGCAGGAATAACAGAGATGAATATCACTGTCAGATTTGGCCTGTTTCCTCTTGTTAGGGGTGCATGAGCGGGTGGGAATCCAAATATTAGCAGCAAAATCTTTTCTAAAAAATGTATTACACAGATGAGCATATTTCTTCCTTTATGTGATGTGAGATCTTCCCTCCCACCTCACATTTCTCCATTTGCTGCTCGGTTCGTAAGTAATAGGAATCTTTGGGAAGATTCACTTTGGCGTCTTTGGTTTTCCTTCAAAGCGAGGACTGACAAGGGGTGAACTCAGTAAAGGAGAACAAAGAAGCTGAAAGGAGCCCGGATGGATGGACGGATGAGTGAGTGCTTTAGTGACGAGTAGACTGCTGTGTGGCCCAATCGTGTTTTCTAGACGTGCTGTCCTTTAGTATTGACATTAGGCCCACCTGCCTATCAAAACCATCCTCCTGGCCCCTGAAGAAGCTACGTTAACTCTCAGTTTCATTTTAGCAGATCCCCTGGGCTTTAGGCACTTGGTGCTCACCGGGTGCCCTCCCGATAACCCAGCGAGCCACGCTGCCCTGCTCCCATTGTACGGGTGGGCAAAGAGAGGCTCAGAAGGCTGAGTAGTGTGCTCCAAGGCAAGAGCTAAGTGTTGGGTTCGGTGTGGCAGCTAGCACAACTGTGTGTCCCCACACGGTGTGTATGTGTGTCTGTCCAGCCCAGCTGGACAGAGGCAGTGTGCTGAGTGGTTTGGTGGCCAACTGCTTGATCTCCAGTCCCTGTCTGTATTTCCCTGGGTTGCACGGCCTTGGGCAAGCCACTTGTTTTGTCATTTATAAATGAGAATAATAATGACTCCCTTCCTTCTAGTGCAATTTACACTATTTAATACTTAAAAGGTCAAACAATTTAATACATGAGAGTGCTTAGAACAGTACCTGGCACCTTCCAGGCAGTCTGCAAATATTGACTTTCCATGGCTGTGCTTCTGCTCCCCCTCACCAGCGGCTCAACAGTCACCATCTCAAACTTGGTCTCACCACTGAGCCCGCTGTCTGTGAATGCATGTAGCAATGAAAGGACCCAAGTCCCTCATGCATAAAAGTGGGGGAGCCAAAAGCAACCAGAAAACCACACCAGTGGATGCAGGCTTGCCAACATGACACCTTTGGGAGAGAGGGGAACCTTCCCCAACCAGAGGATGTCAGGATACTTCCCCTAGGAAAGGGATAACCTGCTGAGGTCTGAGCAGAGAGAGTAGGGACGAGCACTTCAGACAGAGGAAATCTGTATGTGCAAAGGCCCTGTGCGGGAAGGCAGGCGACCTGAGTGGAAAGCAGGAAGGTGGCTGGAGCAGAGCCTGGGACATGGGCAGAATGATGCCGGAGAGGTGGGCAGGGAGCACCCACAAGGCTGCCAGGCAAGACACCTTGAGGATTTGGGCTTTTTTCCTAATAGCACTGGGGAGCTCTAGAGAAGTGGGACCAGAGGGCCCAGAGGCATAATTTGATTTACACATTATGGAGCTCTCTCAGGCTGCAGTGAGGAATGTGCAATCCACATAGCAAATGGCTAAGGGCCCCAGGATGACCAGGGTTGATGGTAGGCTGGAAGGAGCTGGGGGAGGATGAGAGAAAGGGGACCTGTAGGCGGCTTGGGGGGCAGCCTCAGTCTTGAAGGAGGGGAAGATGGGGAAGCATCTGGCCAACTCCCAGGTTCCCGGGTTCCCACTCTGCTGCTGTGTGGACGGTGGGTGACTGGCTGAGCTCAGCCCAGCAGGATCCCTGTAGTGACCTGGAGCTACCTTTCAGACAGAATCTGGGGCCTCATCTGTCCTCTCCACAGCCTTGGAGTGTGCTTATCCCAGTGGCACAGGAAGAAAGGGGCTTCCAGAGTTTGGCAGCTAAGGGTGAGGACCTAGGGGAGCACCAGGGCATGAGTACCCCCAGGGTTCAGCAGTGGGGGGCAGGGGCAGCACCAGGGCATGAGTGCCCCCAGGGTCCAGCAGTGGAGGGGCAAGGAGAGCATCAGGGCATGAGTGCCCCCAGGGTCCAGCAGTGGAGGGGCAAGGGGAGCATCAGGGCATGAGTGCCCCCAGGGTCCAGCAGTGGAGGGGCAAGGAGAGCATCAGGGCATGAGTGCCCCCAGGGTCCAGCAGTGGAGGGGCAAGGGGAGCATCAGGGCATGAGTGCCCCCAGGGGTTCACCAGTGGAGGGGCAAGGGGAGCATGAGGGCATGAGTGCCCCCAGGGTCTAGAAGTGGGGGACAGGGGAAGCACCAGGGCATGAGTGCCCCCAGGGTCCAGCAGTGGGGGACAGGGAAAGCACCAGGGCATGAGTGCCCCCAGGGTCCAGCAGTGGGGAACAGGGAAAGCACCAGGGCATGAGTGCCCCCAGGGTCCAGCAGTGGAGGGGCAGGGGGAGCACCAGGGCATGATGCAGTGGGGCCGGGGCTCTGCTGAGGCTTCTACAGGGGGCAGCTGCGGGCTCTGTGCACTCACACAGGCTGACTTTGCCCTAAACCCTTCTCGGGGGCTAGCCAGCACTGGGGATGGGGGCTCAGAGATCCAC
Organism: Vulpes vulpes; assembly: GCF_048418805.1. Classification (NCBI taxonomy): domain Eukaryota; kingdom Metazoa; phylum Chordata; class Mammalia; order Carnivora; family Canidae; genus Vulpes; species Vulpes vulpes. Next base: position 9,243,514 of record NC_132784.1, on the reverse strand, counting down.
AGGTCATCAGCCCTGCCCTTGGTGCCCGCACAGCTTGGGAACAAGGCACGAACACAGCAACCCTGCAGCCAGGGTCACCTGCTGCCTCCTTGGAGGAGGAGGACCTGTGGGGTCCAAGCAGCTCTGAGCAGACAGAAGGAAAGAAGGCGGGCGTCATGAGCCCAGGAAGAGCTGAGCACAGGCAAGGTGTGCACAGCAGCCACTGGAGCTGTATACAGGCAGGCCCGTCGTGAGTGGCCGCCAAGCTGCTCAACACTTACGGTTTGTGTGTGTGGCTGCCGTGCCTGAAGTGTTGCTCAGTCCAGCCCTGCTCTTTGCCAAACTGGCAGTAAAGGCGCTAACTTATGTTCATTGAGATATTCTCTCACCCAGGCCCTGAGCTGTGCTGCTCCCACCCTGACCACACCATGCGCAGGCCAGTACCATTCTGTAGACCAGCAAACTGGGTTTGAGAGAGCCTCGGCCCCTTGCCCAAGGGCCCCCAGCTGGAAAGTGGCAGAGCCACGATTCTCAGATTCTCATTAGACCGTCCTCAAAGGCCCCTCCTGCCATCCCCCGCCTCCTAGTCCCCCTGCCCCGGTTCTGTCCCCCTGCAAGCCCAGTGACGCGTGGGGTGGCTGTCCCCACAGTGTCGCGTTTCTCCAGCCCGCGGGTGACGCCCCGCCTGAGCCGCAAGCGGGCACTGTCCATCTCCCCGCTCTCGGACGCCAGCCTGGACCTGCAGCGGATGATCCGGACCTCCCCCAACTCGCTGGTGGCCTACATCAACAACTCCCGCAGCAGCTCGGCTGCCAGCGGCTCCTACGGGCACCTGTCGGCAGGCACCCTCAGGTGAGCCCAGCCCGCGGGCAGGGGGCTGAGAATCCGGGGGCGGGCTGGGGGCCATGTGGGGGGGGTGTCCACACTTTCAACCCCAGGAGAGAGATGGGACTTGCAGCTGTGAATGAGCGTGCTTGCAACTGGTTCATGAATTCAAAACCAGTAACGAGGACATTGAAATGTGCCAGTGTTTGTCTGTCTTCGTGTGCTCGTTCAGCCCCCAAACACACTTTCTGATGTGAAAAGCAACATTTACCAGGCCTGGCATGAGAGATTCCATCACGAAACCAAAGGTAGCTTTCTTTGTGTTTCTGTAGGTGTCGTGGCTGTTGGCTAGTGCTGGGGACCATGTGGAGTGTGATAGTGACTTGGGTCCCCCAGGTCTCTGAGCAGGCAGTGGGCCTCCGCTGTGGTCATAGCCTGGCACACCGGAACCTTGTGGATGCCATTCACCCTTGTGTCCCCACCCCCTCCTCACCCCCATGCAGCCCATGGCTGTTTCAGGACTCGGACCCAACCACTTTGACTAAACTCATGTCCTCCCCACGATCCTCCTGAGAGAGGCCAGGATCTGTTAGGAATGTCGGGAGAGCCGGGCCCAAGGACCCAGGGATGGGAATGATAACAAGTATGGGAGCTACCTTTTGCTTCATAAGCAATTACTCATAACCTCAGTGGTTTAAAGCAACAATAAGCTCTTCATCATCTCGCACTGTTTCTGGGGGTCAGGAATGTGAGACTGGCTTGGCTCTGGTGTCATGAGCCTGCACTGAAGACGTCAGCCAGGGCACCTGACTGACTTGGGACCTGAAGACTTGCCTGGGCCTGAGGGTCTGTTTCCAAGGTGGCTCACCCACATGGACGTCGGCAGGAGCCTTATTTCTCGTCACAGGGGCCTCTCTGTAAGGCTGCTTGACCGTCCTCCCAGCCTGGCAGCTGGCTCCCCTCCCCCACCCCCAGAGTGAGTGATGCAGGAGTGAGCGAGGAGGAAGCCACAAGCCACCTGTCCTATGGCTTAGGGTCGAGGTCACCATCATTCCTTAGTATCCTATTCTAGAGAGTGGCCCATATGCAGATGACAGGAAGGGGCCTGGAAATGCAGTAGAGGTGGAAGAAGGGGGGGACCATGTGAGCCGGAAGGCCCAGGCACCTTTCCTAGACAAAGGGGCATCAGAACCAGCCTCAGGGGCCCAGTGGGGGTGAGATAGTCTGGGAGTGATGGTGCAGGGTGCATCTCAGGCATCAGAGCATGAAGGGCTGGGATGTGGGGATGAGATGGAGCCTGGCTCCTCCTGGGGGCCAGCCTGCTGGAGTGAAGGCTGCATCCTGGGGCAAGGCCTGAGGGCGAGCTCAAAAGGGAAAGCCTGAGATAGCAGGCAGTGGGGAGCCACGGCTGGCTCTTGAGCAAGGTAAAGCTGTGCTGGCAGTAAGATGAGCTGCACTCCCCTCCCAATCCTTGGCAGGGTTTCCTCTGCCCCCCACCTCCATCCGTGACCTGTCTGCTCTTCTTTGCAGCCCCGCCTTCACCTTCCCCCACCCCATCAACCCGGTGGCCTACCAGCAGATCCTGAGCCAGCAGAGGGGCCTGGGCTCTGCCTTTGGACACACTCCACCCTTGATCCAGCCCTCGCCCACCTTCCTGGCCCAGCAGCCCATGGCCCTCGCCTCGATCAATGCCACACCCACCCAGCTCAGCAGCAACAGCAACTGTCTGAGCGACGCCACCCAGGTAGATGGGTGCAGGGAGCACAGGGTGGGTCACCGGGCTCTTGGGACCCCACAAGGGCTGATCATTGCCATTTCACTCCGGGAACTTGTGGAGGGACTCTGGGCACAGGTCTGGACAGAGGTCGTGGGATCAAAAGGGCTGGATGCCCAGTCAGGAGACCTGGGCTGGGTCCTGACACCCTCACTTTATCTTGGCGAGTGTCCAGCCAATAAGTTCTACAGTTGCCTATTTAATCAACGTAATGGGTAGACAGAGAAATGCTAGAAGTCCGAGTCTGGCGGACAGAGCACTCTGTACAGTTTAGTTTTAGAGCATAAGTGGACAAAAGGCCATCTTCTGTGACCTTTCCAGCAGACCTCTCAGTGGCAGGACATGCTAGCACAGTGCCTGGCACGTGGCAGGTGCCATTCGCGTTTGGTGAGTGAAGCCCCGTTTTGCTGATGAGGAAATGGAATAATAGAGAGAGTATTGGAGAATGGAGACGCACAGGCTTTGGCATCAGTCAGACTGTTTGGGACCCTGACTCGATGAGAGCTCTTTCAGCCCCGGCTAACACATGGGCCGAGTGGGGCCTGCCACCTAATTGGGTCATGGTGCTCATACATGAGCCTGTGTGCACGGAGCCCCGTGTGGACCTGGATCCTGGTTAGCATGAACGATGACAGTTCTTGAGATGGAGTGACTGCCCAGGCCAGTCACCTGGCGGGGCACAGCCCAGACGTGACTTCGTGCTGGGTGGAAGGCAAAACTCCACCCTGTCCCGAAGAGCCCCTCTTCCAGGATGGCCTCCCTCCCCACACCGGGGCTCCAGGTGGCCGCCTAGCACCTGCCCCTACACAGTGACTGTCAGCTCTTGTCATCACCCAATACTCTGGCTCTAGCCCCCTTCTCCTAAGGAACTAGGCCCTTCTTTCCTGCTCCCTGGGCTGGCCCAGCCCTGTTCTCCACAGACTCTGAGCTGCCCCCGCTCTTACGCTTCAACACCCCCTGCTCCAGTGGGCTGAGCAGTTGAGGCTGTTGGCACAGGAGTGATGGTGCCCAGCATTTCCCAAAGAGAGGGTTTCTTTCCATGCCCGTGGAGGTGGGGGCTTGGAAGGCTCTGCGCTCTCCCCAGGTGTGCCCCTGGCCAGAGGACCAAGTAGGAGGCCCAGCTCCTGAAACTCCAAACATACATATTGGCCCAGTCTATGTGGGGAGGATCCTGGAGGTCAAGCCCAGACAAAACTCGGGGTGTCCTCACCCTGCCCCTGTGTGACGGGCTCTCCTGCACCCCTCCCTCAGAACAAGCCGAGCAGCGAGTCAGCTGTGAGCAGCACCGTCAACCCCATCGTCATTCATAAGCGCAGCAAGGTCAAGACAGAGGGCGAGGGCCTACGGCCGGCCTCCCCACTGACCCTGACGCAGGTAACCTGTTGGCTGTCCCAGTCGTCCTGCGGCCGGGTCGGCGGACCTGGGACCTCAGCCCTGGTGGTGACTGGATGAAAGAACAGTTGCCTGCATGAATGAGTGAATCAGAGAGGGCGGGCACACCGTGAACTGTGTCCCCAGCACCCTGCACATTACATACTCATCAAACATGTGTCGCATGAAAGGATGGATGGATAGATGGATGGATGGATGGATAGATGGATGGATGGATAGATGGATGGATGGATGGATGGATGGATGGATGGATGGATGGATAGATGGATGGATGGATAGATGGATGGATGGATAGATGGATGGATGGATAGATGGATGGATGGATAGATGGATGGATGGATGTCCGGGGCTGCAGCCATCTCCACCCCAGCACCTCACACGAACCTTGATCAGACTTGGTCGCTTGTGAATTCATAGCCTGAATGACTGTGGCTCCTGTCTGGTTGCCCCTCTCCCTGGAATTCCACCCTCCCACCTCGTGCCCCTCACTGCCACTTCACCCTTTCCTGACCCTCCTGTAGAACAGGACTCGCATCTGCCTCCCGGAGTCCACCTTAGCTTCTAGGTCATCTTGCCTGTCACCTACACTGCTCTGCAAGCTTTGGAGAGGTCACACTTGCAAGAAGTGCCTGATTTGACTCCACATCACCAGGGTTTGCACAGGGACTGGTGTAAAGTAGCTATAAATTAGATTTTCTTTTTTTTTTTTTTAAGATTTTCTTTATTTGAGAGAGAGAGAAGTGCATATGCTTGTGCAGGGGTCGTAGGGGAGAAACAGAAGGGAAGAGAGAAAGGGAAAGAGTCCCAAGGGGATCCCATGCAGAGCCTGATGCGGGGCTCGGTCTCATGACCCTGAGATCATCACCTGACCTGAAATCAAGAGTCAGATGCTCAACCAACTGAGCCACCCAGGAGCCCCGAAATAATATTTTCTAATGACTCAATGCACATTTGAGGCAGTGAGTGGCATGATGAGGAGAGACGGAAGGGAAGATGATTCTTGGCAGGAAGGTAAAGAATGGAGCAACCCAGAGCCCAGGACTGGTCGGTTTTAGGGCTGAAACCCTGTGTAGGTCCCTTGGGAGATCCTGCCACTTATTCGGGCACTCTAAGACAGCAGGCAGAGACAGGCCCAGTCCTTGGGGCAAAGGCCTGCTCCGGGAAGGGCTTGGTGTGAGTGCTGACCCCCAGGTGAGCCTCCCGCCCCCCCAGGCCTCTTACAGTGCCATGGTCGCCATCTGTTACTACAGAATCACCAGCTTTGACACCAAGGATGCAGGGGACCTCCTGTCCCTGTCTCCCTACATCTGCCAGACCATCCTTTATCAAACCTGTAAACCATCGGGCATGCTCTGGGCACTTAATTTTTATGAAATATTGGGTCCTGTTATTGTCAGGCAAACAGAGGAGTTGGTGACAAATTCTTCTCCCCTCGCTGACGCCAAAGCATCTCAGCATGATGCATGGTAGGCACGAGGTTGGCCATCATCGGGGGCCGTTGAAATTGATGAGGACGGCACGTATCCGGGGGAGATAAACATGCTGTAGCCGCGAAGACAGGCGCTGAGCCCCCGGGAGCCCCTGCCCTACCCTCTAACCCAGAAAGGCAGCACAAAGCCCTCCTTATTGCCCCACCTGGCTCCTCACACGTGTCGTGCAAGGAAAGCCGTTTGTCACGAGAGGTTGTCACCGTGTCACTCAGTGTCCTGATTCAGTGACCTGGCTCATTTGCAAGGTGGATGGGCAGGCTTTCCCTTGGCAGGCAGTGCAGCATAATGAGCCCCCACTCTGCTTAAGCCCCCCGCACAGCGGGCGAGGATGACGCCTCGCTCCATCTGGAGGCCTGAGTGCACCCACCGCCCCTGTGCCATCTTCCACTCACACGTCCATCTGGCAGCTCGTTCGAGTCTTCTTAGAAATAAGCGGGAAATTAGGAGCAGCTCAGGAAACTACAAGTCTGTGTCCAGTTTTTGTGACAGTGTGGAGCAGGTGTAAAGGGGACCTCGCAGGCCTCCCGTTACTAAAGGTCCTGTGCTGTGCTTGTAACGTGGGCCTTGTGCTGCCCGTGGACTTAGGATACCACATGTCATCCTTTGCCTTTGCAAGGCAAGTGCATTAATTAAAGTGCTCTGAGAAGCGGCCAAAAGCTCCCCTGAGTGTAGGAGCCCTTCGCAGCCCCAGTGGAAAGTTGGGCAGGGCCTGAGTCTGCGGCCAGCCTGGGGAGCCGTGAGGCCCACGTCCCCACTCCCAGAAATGTACTCAGCATTAGTAATGAGGCTAGTGGACAAGCTGCAGGCTCCGCCTCGTGGTCTCTGGAGCCTATGGGGGCTGGGGCTCCCGACGGGGGGTGGTGGGGGGCTGTGTCCCTCTTAGTCTGAGCCCTAGATGTTTTCCCCAGAGGCTCTTTTGAAAGACAGAATATTCCTGCTGTTTTGTAGATAGCATGAAATTGTAAGCAGCTCGTTCTAACATCTGCTTCTTTGCCTGGCTTTGCTCCTGAACCTGCCTAGTGAGCCAGCAGCATACTAGGGAGTCCTTGACATCCTGCGGAGGTCCTCACTGGCCTCCGTCCCAGCTGGGCACATCTGGGCCTCCATTTTTACCCCCACTCTCAGCCTGCCCCTGTGTCCCCTGACCAGCTCTGTGTCAGCATCAGCTGGGGCGGGGCTCCCTGGGGATAGATGCTCAGGCTGTGGCTCTTCTGGGAGTGACAGGCTTTATGCTCTTTGAAAGGAATTCTAGGCACCCAGCGTCGGGTGAAGGCCTGTCTTGGGGGCCTTTCCTTTGCCACCTTGAACACGGCCCATGTGGGCCCCATCCTGATGGGGAGACGTGAGTGCAGATCTAGGCTGTCATGTACTCACTGAGTGCTCTACAGAGAGCAGGGTGGCCTCTCCCTGAACCCGTTTTCCTGGCTCTGCTGCACGAATACTGACGCCCACATCTCAGGGCTGTCGCAGGGAAGACGAGGCGGTGGGAGAACATGGCACAGCACGATCGCTCCGCCCTGAGCCTGAACCGGAGCGTGCTATGTGTCCCAGGGACGAGGGAGCAGTGTGCGAGTAAGTTGTCGGAAGGACCAGGCCGGATGCACTCTGGCTGTCCTCTTGCCTCCTCGCAGGAGCAGACCTCGTACATACTATAAATAAAAACGCCCCATCCTGACCCCCTGGGGCCAACCCCAGCTCCCCCAGAGGAAACCGCACCAAATAAGCAAAAGTCGCTGCCCTCTTTTCTCCTGTTCTTCCAAGTCAGTTGACCCAGGATGTGATGGGACACTTTGGTGATGACAAGCCAGCGCAAGAGAGGAAGGAGGGGCCTCGGGACAGCTGTGCAACAGGAGAGGGATGGGTCGGAGGGAGCCAGCTGAGGAAAGTGGCTGAGTGCATACATGTGCATGTGTTTGTGTGTGTACATACATGCTTGCATGTATGCTTACGTGTGCATGCATGTGCATGCATACATGAATCCGTGTCCACACCCGTGCCAGCCCAGGGTTCTCGGTATAGACTGCCTGGGACCAACAGTGACCTTTTGCCAGGGGACAGGTGGCTGAACATGACTCATGTGGGTATGCTCTGCTCCTCCCCCAGGAGCAGCTGGCTGACCTCAAGGAAGACCTGGACAGGGATGACTGTAAGCAGGAGGCTGAGGTGATCATCTACGAGACCAACTGCCACTGGGAAGACTGTACCAAGGAGTATGACACGCAGGAGCAGCTGGTGCATGTAAGCCTCAGAGCCCCAGCAGCCTGCCCCGGCCGGCAGAGCTTCCAGGCCCTCTACTGGAGAGAAGGGGCTGGAGGAGGTGGCTCCAGGAGATGCCTGGGCCACAGCCTCTGAGCGCTCTCCAAGTGGGAGGCATAATTACTTATCTGGGCCCTGCCTGCTTCTAAAAGGGTACTTACAAATATATACATAGTAAAAGAGATTAAAACAAAAATAAATGAGAAGATCCAGGAGAAAGGAACAATAACATGAAGCCAAGAGTAGAATGTAAAAAACTAAGTGCTCTGAACTGTAATTCACATAAATATCTCCCCGCCCCCCCCGAGCTTCCTAGCAGCCAGTGCAAAAAGGGAAATAAGACCAGTTAAACCAGCCAGCATCTGCAAGATAATAACAAACCTGACCCTGAAGCCTGAAAGAAGTTCCTCCCATGAGGAAGGAATTAGTAATTTCCTCTGGGAGGCCATTCCCAGAGACCTAGCATACACAAGTGCAGACGGAGTGTGTACACCGTCTCAGGAGTGCTGCTTAAAAAATGCCTGGAAACTGACAGGTCAGAACACCAGAGAGGCTGTGGGCCCTGGGTGTGCCTTTCAAGTCATGTCTCTTGGTCCCCACTCTGAATTCTTTGACAGCAGCATTCACATGATGGCAGTCAGGGGGTAACCCTTGAGGTGGCAAGAGCAGAGGCTTCACAGCTGGCTACACCACAGCTAGCCAAGTGGTTCCAAACAAGTAACTGAGCCTCCACGAGCCTCAGTGCTTTCTCCTGTGATGGCAGGTGAAGCCTGCCCCACAAGGGTGTGAAGGTTAGATTGTGAGGATACCCACCTAAGCACTTAGCAGATGGCATTTCATACATGGTGGTTCCCCTCGCTGTTCCCCACACCAGCCCTGAGCGGGTCTCTCTTCTCCACCCAGAAGAGAAATTAAGTTCGAGAATAACCCTTCCAGACAACCACACACACACACACACACACACACACACACACACACACACACAAAACCCCTGGGGGGAAGGAGGGCTTTTTAGCCCCAGCCTTCTGCCTCTGCCCAGGACTGTCCCTGCGGGCATAGGGGAGCGCCTCGGCTTGGCCCCAGAAAGAGAAGGCCCCAGTGAGAAGAGAGCCGGCCCCTCTGCCCAGCTGTGTCTTTCTCTCCGCTCCCTGGGAAGATGGATGGTGGCAGGCACACAGGCAAGCTGGAGCCCCCAGTCGATTATTAACAATTTGTTGCTAAGTAAACCAATAAGAAAAAAATGAAAGGCATTGTCAGGAAGCATTTTTATCATTTGAAAGGCTTTAAAAATGGAAAGTGAGGCTAATATGATAAGATTTCCCTGGAAGTTCAAAGCGCTGTAGGTTTTACTTGCTCCCACGTTGACATTTGTATGCACAACAGCCGGGCGTGCATCTCAGGGCGCGTGGGCCTGGTGGCTTTCTGCCTGTCTGGGTCGGGTGCTGCTAGGACCCGTGGGCTCAGCTCTTGGACAGCCCTAGAGCCTGCAGAAAGATCTATGGCAGCACCGTCTGGTAGAAAACACCCCACCAGCCCCAAATGCCCTCCACGTGTGTAATTTTACATTAACCTGGGAGCACATTTTAAAAAGAGTAAAAGGAAATGGGTGAAATTAATTTGAATATTGTATTTTATGTAACCCAGTGTATCTGAAAGATGATCATTTTGATGTGTAATCAATACAAAACAAAATTATTGGGATAGTTTACATCCTCTTTTTTTTTTTTTTAATTTCTCCATTTCAGTAATAGCCCATCCCAGTTGGGACCAGCTGCATTTCAAGGGCTCTCAGGAGCCACAAGTGGTGAATGGAGGTTGTGACTCCATTCTGCATTGAGGGTGGTGGTGGGTGGGAGACAGTGGAAGCTGGAAGAAGAGCCAAAAACAGAGAGAAGAAAGGCAGTGGGGCAGGAGAGAACAGGCATCTGAGACCTGAGTGTTCCACCCTCCTGCCCCACCCTTTGGGGGGAAGCAAACCCAGCCCTGTCCCTACACAGGACACGACCTTGAACCAAGAGGGAAATGAAAGAAGAAGGATGGGGCCCTATTGGGGCACATGGAGGCTCCCTGGTTGCCTTTAGAGAGAAGCCCTAGAGGGAGAGGAAGCACGTGAGGTCCAGTATACTTTTCAGTCCACTGTGTGAGTGACTAATGCCACCTGTTCTCACTCCCCCAGATAAATAAGCAAACTCAAAGCCTAAGGACATAAAAGTCTGGAGGCCCCGCACATAGCCACACATCCTAAGCTCAGAGATAATACTACCCCTGCTCCGGTGCATTCCACAGCCTTCAGTGAAATAATCAAAGCAAGTGATTAAAATCCCAAGGGCAAAAAAATAAAAAATAAAAATAAATAAAAATAAAAATAAAATCCCAAGGGCTTGCTCAGGGCAGTGTGCTCGGTTCCCTGTGGCAGAAATTGGCCCGTAGCTGTGGCCCATTGCTCCATATCACGGGAGAAACTACCCGAGGTGGCACACCTATGATGAGCCCAGGGCAGGAGCTGGAAGGTGTGGGTGCCAGGACTGGGGAAGGTTAGCTCCACGTTCACACGGCCTGGGATGCGTCTGCGGTCCACTCCTCCAGGAAAGGCTCCTCGTCCCTGCCCCAGGATGCAGGGCTCCGACGGCCGTGCCTGGAGATCAGTCGTGCTGTCTTTGGCTGACGTGCCTTGCCTTCCTGGGCCACTGTGTCCCAGAGGCAGCCTCACACAGTGCCCAGAGCCCAGCATCAGAGCGCAAATCGAGCTCCACCCGCCCTGGCTGCCCAGGCCATGTTAACCATCTGGGCCTTGGTGAAAAGGGGCAGAGCCACCATCTCATAGGTTCCTGTCAAAAATAGAGATGAGGATGCCTTTATGTTTTCATTATGATTAAAAAATGCTATTCAGGAATTCCTGGGACAGCACGATAGGGACAAGCTTGGGAAAAGCTTCTCGTGCCCCAACCCTGTGCACAGCTGCCTCGCTACAGTCAATTAGTGCCTACCGTTTGCACCCCAGGAGCATCATCATCATGACCAGAGCCTGGCGCCAAGCCTGGGTGAGCATGATGCCCTTGCCCATCCTAGACAGTCCCTTTGATCACTGACCAATTGGGAAATGCAGCTGAGACTAGTAGCGCACAGCAGGTCTGCAGTTACTGGCAGCTGATGAGAACTCACGAGGAGGTGTGGCCCAGCACGCAGGTGGTGGTCTCGGTGGGGGGGGGGGGGGGGCGCACGTTGTAGGTGGGGTCTGCGGCAGGTGGGTGGCTGGGCTCACGGCTGTTGTACGCTTGTTCCCGGCAGCACATCAACAACGAGCACATCCACGGGGAGAAGAAGGAGTTTGTGTGCCGCTGGCAGGCCTGCACGCGGGAGCAGAAGCCCTTCAAGGCGCAGTACATGTTGGTGGTACACATGCGCCGACACACGGGCGAGAAGCCCCACAAGTGCACGGTGAGCGGACCTTCCCGCATGACCTTCCTCCCCACGATGTGCGGATAACAGCTGTGTTGGGGGGCTGGCATGGGCTGTGTTGGGCATGGCTGACCACGGGGAGACCCGGGTGGAACGGGCCACAGCAGCATCACGGGGACCCACCTTCCCAACGTGTTGTCCCCAAGTGCTCCTGCCCCGGCCCTTCCACCTGTCTGGGGTTCTAGAGGCCTCACACCTGTCTGAGTCCCAGAACTCTGATGGGCTCTGGACATGTGTGCATCTTGGTAACTGCCCACAGTGGGGATGCACTGGTGTCTGTGTAGTTGTGTCTGTGTGACCATGAGCCCCCACGGTACAGCTATATCCCCGCTCCAGCTGGCTTGGCTGGTGGACCCCAGACAGGTGCCAGCTCAGTAGCACTCTGTAGTCTGGAGTCGGTCCCCCGGCCCCCACATAGAGAAAAGCATCACTGGGGATTCACAGCTTGAGCCAAATCCCTTTGGTTGAATTTATTTTTTTTTCAAATTTCTTTTTTTTTTATTGTATTTTTTAAAAAAAATTTATTCATGAGAAACACGGAGAGAGGCAGGGACATAGGCAGAGGGAGAAGCAGGCTGCTTGCAGGGAACCTGATGTGGGACTCGATCCCAGGACCCCGGGATCACACCCTAAGCCAAAGGCAGACACTCAACCACTGAGCCACCCAGGTGCTTCGAATTTCTTTTTTTAAAGTGAACACAAAAATAAGACCTTTCAGACAGGTTCCCTTGTGGTGTCAGCAGAACTTGTGACTATAATTGGCAAGACCTTTTCTTAACACATACAACTCCCTTTTGAAAAGGACTGTCAGTGATACACTCACGTGGTTGCAGCCAAAGCCTCTGGGAACTCTCCATGAATTACCTTATTTTATAATTCTGAGATAGACATTTTGTTCTCATTTTAATATCTCTGGAATCAGGCTGTCTTAAAATTAGTGATGTCCGGATTCATTTTTACATATATGTGTGTGTGTGTGTGTATATATATATATATATATATATAGTTTTATAGGGTAGCTCTACCATTTAGGTCTTAAATCCATTTTGAGGCTACCTTTGTTGGCAAGCTTTTTTTTAATTAAGATAAAATTCATATGCCGTAAAGTTCACCCTTTAAAAAATGTACAAATCAGTGATTTTCAGTATATTCATGATGTTGTGCAACCATCACCACTAGCTAATTTCAGAACACTGTCATCACCCCAAAAAGAACTCCCAGAGTGCTTGCAGTCACTCCCCGTCCTCTTTCCCTCTATTCCCTGGCAACCACTAATCTGCCTCTCCATCTCTATAAATTGCCCTGTTCCAGACGGTTCATAAAAATGGAATCACACGATGGTCAATGTTTGTGTCTGGCTTGGTTCACTCAGCATGTTCTCAAAGTTCATCCATGTCATAGCATGTCTCAATACTTCGTTTCTTTTTATGGCTAAGCACTAGTCCTTTGTATGGATAGATCCTAGTATTTTTACCCATTCATCATTTGATGGATATTTGCTGTGTCTTCATTTTTTCGGCTATTATGAAAAATACTGCTGTGAACGTTAACTGTACGAGTTTTTGTGTGGACCTGTGTTTTCTTTTCTCTTGTGTTTGTACGTAGAGTAGAATCGCTGGGCCATATGGTAACTCTGTGTTGAGCTTTTTTGGGGACCAGCCAGACAACTTTCCAAAAAGGCTGCACCATTTTACATTCCCACCAGCAATAATGTGAAGGCTCTGATTTCTCCACATCCTTGATAACCCTTGCTAACTCGTCTTTTGATCACAGCCATCTCAGGGAATGTGAAGTGGCATCTCCTTTTGGTTTTGATTAGCGATTCCCTAATGACTGATGGTGTTGAGCATCTTTTCATGTACTTATTGATCGTTTGTATACCATCTTTGGAGAAATGTCGACTCAAATATTTTGCCCATTTTTAAATTGAGTTATTTGCCTTTACTGTTGAGTTGTAGTAGTTCTAAACCCTTATCAGATATATGACTTGCTAGTATTTTCTCGCATTCTGTGGGTTTTCTTTTCATTTTCTTGATAATTTCCTTTGAGGCACCAAAGTTTTTTAATTTTGATGAGGTCCAATTTTTTAACTACTTGTGCTTTTGGTATCATATCTAAGAAACCATAACCTAATCCCAGGTCACAAAGATTTACCCCTATGTTTTCTTCTTTGAGTTTTATAGTTTATAAACTATGTAATCATATTTACATATATATGTATGTATGTATATACACACACACACACACACACACACATACACACAGTTTTATAGGGTAGCTCTACCATTTAGGTCTTAAATCCATTTTGAGTCCATTTTCGTATATGGTGTGAGGTAGGGGTCCAGCTTCATTCTTTTTACATGTGGCTATCTAGTTGTCCTGATTCCATTTGTTGAAGAGTCTGTTCTCTCCCCATCAAATGGCCTTAATGCCCTTGTCGAAAATCATCTGACCCTGAAATAGGAGTTTATTTCTAAACTCTTACTTCTAGTCCATTGATCTCTATGTCTGTCCTTATGGTAGCACCACACACAGTGTTGATTACTGTAGTTTTATAGTAAATTTTGAAATTAGGAGATGTCAGTCATCCAAATTTGTCCTCCTTTGGCAAGATTATTTTGGCTTTTCTGGGTCCTTTGCAGCAAGTTATTTTTGTGACATTCTGAATGGTAGCAAACCATAGCCCTGTGGTGTGAGCTGTGAGTTGTAGAAACAGATCAATGTACCAAATATACTCAGTCAGACTGGTCAGCAATAAAGGGGAGCATGTGAAGAGCATGCCAGTTCCTACTGGGGTTTATGTGTCTTTCTGAGGGAATTTTCATAGGAACATTAGATACTGTTGCAGAATCCTGGGAATAGGTGCAGAACCTCCTATAATGATCCATCCTTCCTTCCTCCCTCTCTCTCTGCCTCTCTGCCACTCTTGTTCCCCCTTTCCTTTCTTCTTTTCCAAAAATATTTCTTGAGGGCCAAATTTTTTTTTCATCAGATACTAAATAATACTAGGGACACAAAAATGAACAAGCTCTAGGGAGGTACCTACTTTCTTGGAGCCCATATCTTATGGGAAGACCAGTTAACAAAAAAATGACCAAGATAATTATAAATTGTGGTAGGAAATATGAAGAAAAATGGGTAGTCTTTTTTTTTATATATATTTTATTTAAATTCTATTTGCCAACATATAACACCCAGTGCTCATCTCATCATGCAAAAAGGTAGTCTTATGTTTAAGAATATAGAGCAATGCCCTTGGAGGAAAGGACCAAAGAGATTGAGAGGGAGTGAGCCAGGCCAGGGCCAGGTTAAGGTTCTAGCCAGAGAGGACAGTGTGTGCAAAGGTCCCATGCCAGGAAGAACTTAGTAGGGCCAAGGTACTGAAAGGGGACCAGCATGCCCAAAGTGATGGTGAGGGTGGCCAGCACACTCAAGTATTCAGAGGATATTTTATTTTATTTATTTATTTATTTAAGTAGGCTCCATGTCCAGCATGGAGCCCAATGTGGGGCTTGAACTCACAACCCTGAGATCAAGATTTGGATGCCTGACTGAGCCACCCGGGTGCCTCTGGATTTTATTCTCAGCACATTTAATGCACACAAACATTCTAATCAGGGAGTGGCACTGGAAACAGTTAAAAATCATATTTTCAAAGCATTTTTAATGATATGGGAAGAGTCTCACCATGTGCTGTTGATTTTAACAAATGGAATATGTAACTAAATACATGATACGTTCTCAGTTTGGGTTTTTAAATATGTGGGGATGAACTACAAAGTTCTCAGAGAGAGACCTACTTGGAGGTTGGCAGTGTCTGTTGTTAGGCAGCTAGCCAGCAAATGATTTTTGTTTCTCTTTTTGCGCTTTGCCATCCTTTGCAAGTTTTCTAGAGTGGTCCTATATCATTTTATAATTAGGAAGCAAGGTGGACATTATTGTTTAAAATACATGCTCCTGGGTGTACCAGCAGAATGCAGCAGGCAAGGGGCCTGAGGATGGAGGCAGCGGGCCAGCCCCTGAGGTCAGGTTTCCTGTGTTGCACCTGGGACACCCTCACTGACCGAACTCCCCTCTTCCCAGTTCGAGGGCTGCTCTAAGGCCTACTCTCGCCTGGAAAACCTGAAGACACACCTGCGGTCTCACACTGGGGAGAAGCCATACGTGTGTGAGCACGAGGGTTGCAACAAGGCCTTCTCCAACGCCTCAGACCGTGCCAAGCACCAGAACCGCACCCACTCCAACGAGGTACCCCAGCCAGGGTGTGCACAGCGCGTGCTCACGGGACCCCTAGACATCTAGCAGACATTGGGTAGCTAGATGTCTGACACCCCTGGCCCCATCCCCCACCTGCAATCTGAGCTCAGCAGACATGGGCAGGGCCCTGCCCCTCCACCCTGGGCAGCTGGCAGTGACATGCTGTAGCTGCTAATGCTGTCTGACCACTGTAGCTGTCAACCCCACCACCACCACCACTGATAGGGCACAGAGTGGCCTTTGTCTCCCCCGGTAGCCCGAGCCCCCTGGCAGGGCTGACAGCCCAGGGAGAGAAGTCTAGCTGCACCTGCCTCCCTGTCCAGGCGCAGCCACTCAACTGCATTTACTCGGGTAGACTCAGGAAGGAACATTTCTAAAAGCTAGACACATTTTGGATCCCAAAAGGATTTCCTCCAATGCTTGTCAGAAATCAGAGGAATTCCCAAAGGAATCTAAACTCCTTAGGGTCTCTACAGACAAGAGCTGGCCTTGGAAAGAGCTGTGTTTGTGTGTGTGTGTGTGTGTGTGTGTGTGCACGAGTACATGGATGTGGATGTATGTATGTATTACGTGGGTCTGTGTGGATGTGTGTTTGTAGGATGTGTGTGCATGTGGGTGTTTATGCATGGCACACATGTGCGTGTGTGTGTGGACCATGTATCTGCATGGACATGTGCGTGTGAATGTGTGTGAAGGGGTTCGGAGGAGTCTGTCTACATGTAGATGTGGGGCATAATATGTGTGCATGTGTGTGTGTGTCTGAGCTCAGGACTGAGGTTCAGAAACTGGGTTTTCATCCCATTCCTGAGTGACACTGAAACAGTTTCTCTGCCTCTGTGAACCTGTTTTTCCTCATCGGAGAGATCAGGGTTTTAATGCTGTCTCTCGGGTATCACAAAGTAATACACTCCTACTGATAACAAAAACCCCAGTGCCCTGGTCCCGGGGCAGGCAGCATTGCAATTGCACCATCTCTGTCCCCACCCCTGCATAGTCTCTGATCTGTGTCCCCAGCTGTGATGAGGGCTTCCTCAGCCAGGTGCCTACCTGCATGAAAAGATGGCAAATCAGATGGGTGGGGCCAAGCTCCTGCAGGCCTGGGGCTGGCATGGCTTCAGGAGAACGAGGAGTGCTTCCACTCAGAGTCTCATCACACAGGCCTGCTTCTCTTCCCAGAAACCCTACATCTGCAAGATCCCAGGCTGCACCAAGCGATACACGGACCCCAGCTCTCTGCGGAAGCATGTGAAAACGGTACACGGCCCAGATGCCCACGTCACCAAGAAGCAGCGCAATGACGTGCACCTCCGAACCCCCCTGCTCAAGGAGAATGGGGACAATGAGGCCAGTGCCGAGCCCGGCGGCCGGGGCTCTGAGGAGAGTGCCGAGGCCAGCAGCACCAGCCAGGCCGTGGAGGACTGCCTGCACATCAAAGCCATCAAGACCGAGAGCTCCGGGGTAAGCAGAGCTGGGCAGTGGAGGCCCTGGTGCATGCCTTCCACCCCCACCCCCACGCAGGAGATGAAGTCCAGCAGCATGAAGGTCCAGAGACCCGACTGCAGCCATGGGTTCTCCCCCGGGGTCCCCCCCTCTAAGTGCACAATGTTATCCTCTTCTCTCCAGCTTGACTTTCCTCCCTTCACTGCCTCAGGCCTCTCATAGAAAATTTGTCTCACGCCAGGTCCCATTCTGGCGGGCAGGGCCACAGGCAGCCGGGATGCCTGCCCCCAAGTGGTCCATCTGTGGGTGGTTCCTGGGGTCTGCCTTTGCAACCAGCACCCGAGCTACGGATGGTCCCCTCCCCTCTGTCCTGTCTCTGCGTCCTTGCCCCTGTGGCCTCCACTCCTTTTGTTCTAACCACCTGTTCTTTGTCTCCGCCTCTTTTTCTCGACTGTACCTCCCCTAAGGATAGACGGTACTGAGGTGAGCAGAGAAGCCCGGTTGGGGTATGGGTGGGCTGGCGTGATGAGGGCTGGCGTGATGAGGGCGGGCTGGGGTGCGTGTCCATGGCTGCTGCCTGGGCGCAGACTGACCTGTTAATCCAGGCCCCTTGGGAGCCTGGTAAGGCGGGTTTGGATAGGTAGATGCCAGGCCCTACAGGGAGAACCCCTGGGATGGATAAAGGCTGGCAGCTGGAGTCGAGCTGGCAAGTATAGGAGTAAACTCTGGGGACCAAGCCTCCACAAAGGCAGGGCTGAGTGGAGGTGTGAGTTCAGGCCACAGAGGCGGGGAAGGGCCAGCTGACAGAGGGTCTTGAATGTCATGGTAAGAAATGCAGGTTATGCCACTGGCAGAAGGGAGCACCGTAAGTTCCTGGGGGAAAAGTCTGGAATCTGGGGCCATGTGGCCTAGGAATGAGCCCACAGGTGCTATATCTGAAGTGAACCTCAGCCGGGCTCAGATCCCAGGTCCCAATGGAGGTAGCTCAGGTTCTGTGGAGGCCTGCATTGTACACAGGTGCCATGAATCCTCTGCCCCCCTCCACATCGACTCAGAGGGAGGACTGGTTTGGGGTGGCCATTCAGGCAAGGGCTTGCATCCAGCAGGTCCATCCTCCCTGGTCTTCCTTGCCCTTTCCCACAACCTACCCTAGGCCTGTTGAGAAGGCATCAGGTCAGCAGGCCTCCACTGCTCCTTGTTCCATCATATGGCACATCCCTGTTGTTGGAGAACTCTGAGGTCTCCATCAGTTGCACCACTGATGTCAATGTCACACACCTGTGGCAGCCTCTGTGGGGCACAGCGTCAAAGTGTCCACACACTGAAAGCTCAGCATGCAGAGCTCTGGCCGAGACGTGGGCTGGGAGAAACAAAGAGCAGGAGGCAGGGTAATGTGGGGCTGTCCATTCCCGGGTGCCCTCTGCCTACCAGATGCTTTCCATCCAGCCACTGACCCCATCCCAGAAGCAGTTCAGGTCCATCTTCTAGTTGGGGAAGCTGAGGTTCAGAGACATGAGGTGGCTGGGCCACCTTCTACAAACAGACAGTGATGCTGGGAAGCACCTCTGCATGGCAGCCTCCTTCCTGGGTGTGCAAGGGCACAGCGTGTGTGCGGGCATGGGCATAGGGCCGGGTGGATTCTCGCACCCTCTGAGTCTGTGCCTTCTCACCACATCCCCTGTAGCTGTGTCAGTCCAGCCCCGGGGCCCAGTCGTCCTGCAGCAGTGAGCCCTCGCCCCTGGGCAGTGCCCCCAACAATGACAGCGGCGTGGAGATGCCGGGGACAGGGCCCGGGAGCCTGGGAGACCTGACAGCTCTGGATGACACGCCCCCGGGGGCCGACACCTCAGCCCTGGCCGCTCCCTCTGCTGGTGGCCTGCAGCTGCGCAAACATATGACCGCCATGCACCGGTTCGAGCAGCTCAAGAAAGAGAAGCTCAAGTCGCTCAAGGATTCCTGCTCCTGGGCCGGGCCAGCTCCACACACCCGGAACACCAAGCTGCCTCCTCTCCCGGGAAGTGGTAAGTGGAGGCTCTGGGCGTGCGGGCGGAGGGCGGGAGAGGGCCTGGGGCCAGCACCCACTAGGTTCACCTCCATCAAGCACCAGGTGCCATCTCACCGGATGCCGACTATAGGATAGATCTTACCAGCCTATTGCACAGATAAGGAAAGTGAGGCTCGGAGAGGTGAAAGTGTGCCACTCAGATCAATGGCAGAGCTGAGACTCCGCCCTGGCCTGAGCGGCTCCAAAGCCAGTGCTCTTTCAGCTACAGCAGGCATCTGCTCTGGGCCCTAGGCGGGGAGAGCAGTATAATCCCAGGCCCTCTGGCTAGAGGGCCATGCCATGAGCTGCACACTGGACTGGGGAAGGAGCCAGGGAGCAAGGACAGAGCTCAGGGTGGAGCAGTGCAGAGGAGGGAGAAAGAACGTCAGCTGGGGAAGGAGAGGACTTTATGCAGAAGACAGCCTCAGGAGCTCAGGAGGTGCTGGCCAGGCTTTGAGATGCAGCGTGTCCTCGGGAGCATTTCCTGAGTGCTGGCCCTGTGTCAGGCGGTGAGCTGGGCACCAGACACTTCCGCTGCCCTCCAGGGACTGACAGCCAGTGTGGTGGATGCTGAGATGCACCACCCAGGTCTCCCTCGAAGGGAGGATTTGTTGCCACAGCTGTTGAGGGAACTGCTGGCAGGTGGCCTTCAACTCAGCCTCCTGCAGAAGTCGCCTGGGTTACAGACAGCTGCCTTGCCCGAGGTCACCCCTTCCCAGGGTGGCCCCCATCCAATGACTGCAAAAGTGTAAGGCCGTTCAAGGCCCAGAGCTCCCTGTGACCTCGGCTGTCGTTGAGCCTGCGTGGCCACGTCCTTCTCCCCGCCCGCATCCTGGGGCCCTTCCTCCCTTCCACGCGTGTGCATCGCAGGGCGCTGCCTGTGGGCACCTGGGGAACGGGCTTGGCCGCAGCCATGTCCAGATGTCCAGATGGTGAGGTGCAGGGAGGCTGCACCAGGGTGCTCCCGGCCCCTCCTCTCCTGCTCCCCATACCCTCCTCCTGGAGAGAGGCGCGGCTTTTCTAGAGCCGGAGAAACCGAGGATCCGACAGGCTGAGGCTGGAACCCGGCCCCTGCCCCGCGGGCCCCGTCCCCCACCGCGCCTGTCCGCTGGGCCCCGGCGCTGACCCCTCCTCTCCCGCAGGCTCCGTCCTGGAGAACCTGGGCGGCGGCGCGGGCGGGCCTGGAGGGCTGCTGCCCGCCCCGCGGCTGTGCGAGCTGCCCGTGCCCGCGGGCGAGGTGACCGTGCTGAGCCACCTGCAGGAGCGCCGCGACAGCTCCACCAGCACCGTCAGCTCGGCCTACACCGTGAGCCGCCGCTCCTCCGGCATCTCCCCCTACTTCTCCAGCCGCCGCTCCAGCGAGGCGTCGCCCCTGGGCGCGGGGCGCGCGCACAACGCCAGCTCGGCCGACTCCTACGACCCCATCTCCACCGACGCGTCGCGGCGCTCCAGCGAGGCGAGCCAGTGCAGCGCGGGCGGGGGCGCGGGCGGGGGCGGCGGGGGCGCGGGGCCGCTCAGCCTCACCCCCGCGCAGCAGTACAGCCTGCGGGCCCGGTACGCCGCTGCCACGGGCGGGCCGCCCCCCACCCCGCTGCCCGGCCTGCGCGCCCGCCCCGCGCCGCCCGGCCCCGGCCCCGGCCCCGGCCCCTGCCCCGGCCCCTGCCCGCGCGCGCTGGGGCCCCGGCGGGGCAGCGACGGCCCTGCCCACGGCCACGCGGGGCCCGCGCCCGCCTTCCCCCACGAGGCCCCGGGCGGCGCGCGGCGGGCCAGCGACCCGGTGAGGCGGCCCGACGGGCTGGCGGGCGCGCGGGTGCAGCGCTTCCACAGCGCCCACGACGTGAGCCCCGCGCGCCGCGCCTTCTCCCCGCGGCCGCCGGGCATCAGCGAGCTCGTGGGCCTGGAGGCCCTGGCGGCGGCGGGCGCGGGGCCCGAGCTCGGCCTGGGGCTGCCCGACGACGACCTGGTGCTGCCCGACGACGTGGTGCAGTACATCAGGGCGCGCGCCCTGGACGGCGGCCCCCCTCCGGCCCGCGCCCCCGCCCCCGCCCCCGCCCCCGCCCCCGAGAGCTCCTGCTTCCCTGAGCCCCCGAGACCGCCCAGCCCGGGGCTGCACGGCGGCTGCCAGCTGGGCTTCGGGCCCCCCGCGGGCCCCAACAAGAGCAGCATGCCCGTGCAGTGGAACGAGGTGAGCTCCGGCACCGTGGACACCCTGGCCAGCCAGGCGAAGCCTCCCGCCTTTCCGCAGGGCAACCTGGCGGTGGTGCAGCAGAAGCCCGCCTTCGGCCAGTACCCGGGCTGCAGCGCGCAAGGTCTGCACCTGAGCCCAGGGGCCCTGGACGGCGCGCAGGCACACTTTCCGCCGTGCGCGGGAGGCCCCTCCGTGCAGAGGATAAATTACGTGCAGCAGCTGCGGCAGCCGGGGACAGGTGGCCAGTGTCCCAGTGTGACCGCCACCTCGGGCCCCCACACCAACTATGGCCAGGGCCACCACCCCCAGCCGAGCCCCAGTACCATGGGGGGGCCCCTGAACCAGTACCCTCCATCCTGCAGCAACCTGGCCGCCAAGCCGGTCCACCTGGGGCACCCCCAGCAAATGGAAGTGGCTCCCGAAGCCACCATGCTGGGCAGCAACCGCAGGGAACTCGGAATCGCCACTTCAACCCTGGCCGGGATGCCACCGCTTCACTCCACCCAGAGCTACCCGCAGCAGAGCCATCACCTGGCCACCCCCATGAGCCAGGAGGGCTACCGCCAGGGCCCCAGCCTTCTGCCGTCCCAGCAGCCTGGCTTCATGGAGCCCCAGCAGGGCGCCGTGGGGGTGTCCGGGTCAAGCTTTGGCCTCGTGCAGCCCCGGCCACCTGCTGAGCCCAGCCCTGCCGGCTGCCATCGCGGGGTGCGCGCTGGGCTGCAGCTGGCCTACGCCAGGGCCACCGGTCATGCCGTGGCTGCTGTCTCGGCCAACCAGGAGATGGTAGACGTGCCCAAGGGAGCGATGGGCAACGTGGGGGCCCGGCCTCCTCAGCCACCCCCACAGGACACGGGTGGGGCCCAGGACCACAGCATGCTCTACTACTACGGCCAGATCCACATGTACGAACAGAACGGAGGCCTGGAGAATCACGTGGGCTGCCAGGTCATGCGGCCCCAGCCGCCGCAGCCACAGGCCTGCCCAGACAGCGTCCAGCCCCAGCCCTTGCCCTCGCCGGGGGTCAACCAGGTGTCCAGCACGGTGGACTCCCAGCTCCTGGAGGCTCCCCAGATTGATTTCGATGCCATCATGGACGATGGCGATCACTCGAGCTTGCTCTCAGGCGCCCTGAGTCCCAGCCTCCTCCACAGCCTCTCCCAGAACTCGTCCTGCCTCACCACCCCCCGGAACTCGCTGACTCTGCCCTCCATCCCCACGGGCATCAGCAACATGGCCGTTGGGGACATGAGCTCCATGCTCACCAGCCTGGCCGAGGAGAGCAAGTTCCTGAACATGATGACCTAAGGCCCTGGCCCCTGGCGCCCAGTGGACTCGGAGGAGCCCTCATTTCCCAGAGCATGGGGGTTTTTGCCAATGTTGTCTTTTTCCAAAAAAAGGATTTAAAGGTCTGAGGGCATTTTGCTAATGGCTGGTTCAGACCACAGATGCTTTAAGGGCAGGTTTGTGTGCATCCTGTCTGGTCTTCTTTTGAGCTATTTTTTGGAACGCTGGGAAAGGCAAGGTAGGAACGAAAGACTCCTTTGCACAGTGCTTCCCAGTTTTCGGTGTTTCTAGGACCAAATTGTTCTGGCTTCTTCACCTCTGTCATTTGGCTAATGAGGGATTCCGTTGGCCAGAGGCTTTCCAAGTACACGAGGAAAGAGGGTAGAGGGAGCCCCACATTTGGGTTTGAATCTGAAAGCCATACTGGATATCCTAATCCAGGAGGATAAGCTTCTCCTTCCCATACTTCCAAGGTAAAAGAATCCCTGGCCCACCAGGATTCTCCTAGGAAGCTTTCTTCTTGAAGCCTCTGACATCCTCGTGCCACAGAGGAAGCAAAAAGATTTTTGCCTGGATGATTTGGAAGCACGTCCCGATTCCAGGTTTTGGTAGAGCCGGCATGTCGACCCCCACAAAGCCGAGCCTGCAGCTGGCAGACTGGCCAAGTGTATGTGAATGAGTAAAGTATGGAAGTGTCGCCAGAAAAGGGAAAGGAAAATTGTAGTACCCGGGGGCAAGCCCGGAGCTGCCCTGGCCTCTCCAGACCGTGTTTACAGTGTTCGTGCATGTCGAATGTAGCCCTTCCTGGAAAGAACGCTTACTTCTAAATACCTCGGGGCTGCTGGAGCTGCTGGGGGTCAGGGATGGACCCAGGTGAGCCAAAGCCTGGCACGGGGCCTCAAGAAAGTGGGAAGAGCACCAGGGGCCCAGCCTCAGGCCACCCGGGAGATCTCCCAGAAGAAGAGGAAGTCGTATGTTTACCCAATCCTGTTTCTCCAGTGCACTGTCCACCCACTTTACCCTGGAAACGCCCAGGACATGACAGCAGCCTCTGCCCAGGCTCCCCCAAGGCTGTGCTGTCCGCTCACCCGCAGCCCAGCCGTCTGTGCCAAGGCGCAACATGCAGTCCCGGGATCTCTGGGATTCCCTCCTCTCTGTCCTCCTGTTCATTTTGCAAAGTACAATGACATGCATGGTGTCTTTGGTGGGGGCGGGAGGGTGACGGGGTTGATTCTTGGGACTCTGAGGGACCATCAACTGAGTTTTCCTGTTCCGTGTGACCAAGCACCACCCGGAAATGCAGTTCGGAACTGGCATCAGAAGACATCACTCCTGAACGTGCTGTCGGGTGAATTGATGCCTCCTCCCCACCATGTGCGCACAAGCACACACACACACACACACACACACACACACATACACCCCACACCTTCCCCCATGTAGAATTTGTGGCGACCTTGCCAAATCCAACCTCACCGCTATGAGCCTAATACTGTGACCCTGGCCTCAACCAGGGACAAGGCCAAAGCCCTACCCGGGCCCTCTGCATCCCAGAACACCAGATGCTTTGTTAGGGTCCAGCAACAAAGCCAACGCCAGATAACAGCCCTGGGATGCCTCCAAGGGTCTGGGCTCTGTGGCGGTGATCATTCGCTCCCTGAGCTAGGATTTCGCTAGCCGTTCCCAGCCTGTGTATAGTCTGTACAGAAGGCATCATCCCTGAAAATACCGTAGGTGAATCAGCCAGCCAAATTTATATCTCCAAAATATTTAGCTTTTTCTACATGCTATGAATTGAGATGACACGCTCAACTTGTAAATAAGTCTTTTTGTACATTAAAAAAGTAATTTTTTCATAATTTATTTTGTCTGTCTGCTTCTTCCTTGACAGTAGTTAATGAGAACCTGGGCAGTAAATTTGGTGCATTTGAGCACAAACTAGGCTGTATTTTTTCACAACACTGTCAGAATCGACTGTCCCGCCTCCGCCAAGAAATGGTGAATGCTAAGGCATTTACTGGCTGCTTGCTTGTTGTCTCTGGGGGTGAGAGGAGGGCAGGGTTTGACGATTTACAGTGCATATTGGGCTGTTCTTCCAGTGAGCTGATGTGAAAATCTAAGTTGGTTTGCCGAAAACCATGTGTAGCAGATCCCGGTATCTTCCCCGGCAATCCTCAGGTCAGGATTCCTTCTCTAATGGGCATTTTGGTGAGCACTTTTGAGTCAGGGTTGGGGGCAGGGAAGATGATAGGCCCCTGTGCTCTGGTGCTGCTGAAAGGAGAAAGGGCAGGCAGGTGGAGCCCCATGATACCCAGCAGCCAGCCTCGAACACAGGGGCCCCCGGGAGCGGCCACGAGCTGGCACTCTGAGCCCTAGGAGGTGGCCCTGGCAGGTACACAGGGAGGGCCCAGATCTCTCAAGCCATCTGGGTCAACCGTTAGCAATGATCGGGCCACTACAGGAACCTCAGGGGGCCAGTGGGTAGTATATGGTGACTAGGATGGTTTCTGGGACAGAAGAACAGAGGGGAAGGCCCAAGACTGTTGGAGGGGGTAGAAGTCACCTTCTGTAGGGCCAGTCACTTTGAGCCCCTGAACTCCCTCCTCTCCATGAGACAAGCCTTGGCACCGGGCTCAAAGAGTCCAGTTCCTTGGCATGTGACCAAGTGGACTCAGGAAGGTAGGAAATCCCCAAGGAAAACAGAATTTAGTAGGTTTCCTTTCCTCAGGGCACCCCAAAGTCTTCCCTGCATGCCTGGCCATAGTTTCCTGCTGAAAAGACTACAGCCAGAGTCACTCCCAGACCTCACTCCTCCACGGAGAAGACTCCCTTTAGCTGATTGAACCCTGGGGAGGAGGAATGGAGCATGCTGGGTCAGGCCCCATCTCTGCCTCCTTCAAAGCTTATCTTTAGGCCTTGTTCCTCTTCTGCTTCACCACATGCTAAGTCTCTAGAAGCAGCTCTGCCCTGCTTTGGGGGCAGAGGGAGGTCAAAAATTGTCCAGTACTGCTTGATACTTGATGAGTCACAACATTAAGAAGCCGCTCCTGACCATCCAACGGAGTCCCATGGCCCCATCAGCTAACTATGGCCACAATCATGCTGCATACCAATACCCGCGAAGCTTCAGCATGATAAATACCTACTGGACCTATGAATCTGGGCCACCTGAGGGTTGGCTGATCCAGGGTGGGCTGGGCTGGGCTGGGCATCTGTGGGGGAAGCTACTCCGGTGAACTTGGCTGGAGAAGCTTATATCAACCCCACATGACTCTCTTCTTCCCTTCCGGCCAGGATGCTGGCCTGGCCATTGCCTTCTTGTGGTATCAGCAGAAGCACAAGAGAATAAGCCCAAAAACCAGGGTCCTCTTGAGGCCTCTGCTCAGAACCAGTACATCATGGCACACCTCATTCTTCTGGCGAACGCCGCCATCAGTGACATCGGAAAGTACTTTCCTTCTGTGGAAGGGAGAAGGAGAGAGTAATTATTTCTCAACAAATATAATCCACCATAGACTGCCCTCATAAAGCCTGCGATGTGTGCCCCTCCGACATGGAGAGTATACTGACCCGAGACCCCCAAAATCTGTCCACTCCATCGTCAGGCTCAAAGTCAAGGATCTTGTGATCTACACATGTTGTGAATGTGGCTTGTCTGGACCCAGAGACTTAGGAACCAGAAGGACGTACCCGGCCCACCCTGCGCATGCGCAGGGTGGCACAGAGCTAGATTTGCTGGGATTGCCACTCCCGCCTCCATCATTGGTCCACAGTATCTGAAACCCTGCTGAGCAAGTATGCTTGGCATCCCGCCTGGTGGAAGATTCCTTGAATGGCTCCCAATCCATTGCGCTCCGCAGCTCTGGCTCCCACCATTGGGGCCATCCTCCCTTTGGATTAGCTTCTGGAGAGGGCTTTGGGAAGCATGCCCTCTGAGAGCACAGAACTCTTGAACCTCTTCCTGTCTGAAGGAAGTTAGAAGCCTGAAGTCCTTTTTGTTTCTAACACTTTCCATCCCTTTAGTCCATACATTTGCACACTCAGCTTTCTCAAATGCTATGGATTCTCGGCATATTTTTTTTAAAGATTTTATTTCTTTATCCATGAGAGACATAGAGAGAGGCAGAGACACAGGCAGAGGGAGAAGCAGGCTCCCTGCGGGGAGAACCCCATGTGGGATTCGATCCTGGAACCTGGGATCACGACCTAAGCCAAAGGCAGATGCTCAACCAACTGAGCCACCCAGGTGCCTCCAAGCCGAATCTTAAGTCGAAGATCTCTTAGTGGCTGCAGAGATGGGAGATGAGAACTAATTTCATTTTCCAAATCCTGCTTCAAACTGGCCAGTTCCTCTCTGAACTCATGGCTCACTTGTAGTACCTTATCATTTATGGCTCAAAAAAGCTCATGCTTACAATCTTCTGCCTGGAAAGCGGCCTGCCGAATTCCACAGATTCATAGGAGCGGTTTCTCCCTCCCAAACTACCATAGGCAATAATCTTACCAAATATTTCTTCACCACATAGCACCCTGGTCACCATTTTTCTGGCCATTTTTCTAATCTCTTCTAAATTTCCTCACTGTCCAGTTCCAAACCTGTGTTGCATATTTTTGGACGTTGTTACAGCAGCCTCCCATTTAGGTACCAATTTCTGAATAAGCTAACCATGACCCAAAAATGCTGTCTAACAAAACCCACAAAAGCCCCGAAGCATAAAACAAGCAGTTACTTAGCTCAGAAGTCTGCACATCAGCCGAGGGGGCTTGCCTAGGCTGGGCTCGCTGACAGCTCAGCTCTGCTCCTGGTCTCCTCCCCTGGAACCAGAACATTGCCTGGACATCTACTGCCAAAGGCACAAGTACCCAAGGGCAAGCAAAAACGCAGGAGGCCTCTTACGGCCCTGGCTTGGAACAGGAAGCAAGTCACATGCCTGAGCCCAAAATCAATGGGAGAGAGAAGAATATGCCTCCTATAGAATTAGAGCAGGCAACTATCCTAACCATGACCTGACCTACCACTTCTGACCAGCTCTGATCGTAATAAGACGAACATTGTAGCCTCCACCTGTCACACATTATAGCCTCCACCTGTCCCCTGACTCTGTATGTTAGTTGGTTCTAAACAGAAAAGGGAAGAGGGGGGTCATCGATAGGTACTTTGTAACCACTGAGGTGTCAAAGCCAGCTCCTGAGCCTCTAAAGTGCATCTCTGCCCAACTCTGCAATTGGCTTCACATTGATAACTTAAAATTAGTTATGTTGGGGGCAGCCCGGGTGGCTCAGCGGTTTAGCGCCACCTTCAGTCCAGGGCGTGATCCTGGAGACCTGGGATCGAGTCCCACGTCAGGCTCCCTGCATGGAGCCTGCTTCTCCCTCTGCCTGTCTCTCTCTCTCTCTCTCTCTCTCTCTCTCTCTCCCTGTGTGTGTGTCTCTCATGAATAAGTAAATAAAATCTTTTAAAAATAAAAAAATAATAAAATTGGTTATGTTGGGAGAATTTACACCATGGAGATCAGCAAACACTGCCACTTGGGATTTCCCCATCCTGTCCCCCAGAGACTCATTGTTAATCATTTGCCAACGTACCTGCTAGATACTCAAGTTCTGTGAGTTGTCAATAGCCTGATACGTCCAGACTGGGAGCTTTTGGGGGCAGACATTATGCCCAATCTACCTGGTTCCCTGTGTCCAGCACTTGGAAACCCATTTTGCTGACTTTGTTTCCAAATTAGGTGGTTCTAGAAAGCTTCATGGAGGAGGAGGAAGTGATCAAAGCCTTGAGAGGTAGGAGGAGTTGGATCTTGAATGGCCCTTTCAGAATATATATGGATATGTATGTATGTATGTATGTATTTTAAAGAGCATTTTTAAAAAGATTTATCTATTTATTTTAGAGAGGGTGGGGTGGGGCGGAGGAAGAGAGGAGAGAGAGTTCCAAGCAGACTCCACACAGGCATGGGGCTCAATCCCAGGACCCTGAGATCACGACCTGAGCTGAAACTAAGAGACACTTAACCAATTGAGCCACCCAGAATGTATTTAAATGTAAGCCCACATCCACAGAAGTCCACAAAAAATTCTGAACACAGAGATGAAGCTGTGGAAACTGAGGCTGTCCTTAAGAGGTATTAAGTCTTGTTTTATGTTTTTGTTTTTGTTTTTTTTAATTTTCTGGGCAGAGGTGGTGGGGAGAGGGAAGAAGAGACCAAAAAGGAAGAGGAAGAAGGCAGTGATCTGGCAGGCTGGAGGCTAAGCAGGTGCCAAAGATTTGGGGGCAGAAGAGTCTCATGGTAGAACCAATAGCTGCCCTGTCACTGTGAGCTGAGGGTCTCTGGTGGGCCCTTCCAACTCCAAAATGCACTCCGGCCTTCCAGAATATGAATGAGTCACTAAAGCATGTTTCCTTTGGGTGCAAGTACTGAGGTCCACTGAAAAAGATGCCAATGTTATGCAGGAACTTCTAACCTAGTCCATGTAGGAAGGAGCCCATTGAAACATCCTAAGCCCTCACCAACTGTTTCCTGAACCACCTGGCAATTTCCTGCAACCAGGTGGCCATGGAAGACCCACCTATGTGGTTGCACACTGGCTTTCTTCCATACATAGGACGCTTGTTTCTTAACTAGTTCAGTTCTGGAAACATCCTCTGAACTCAGAGGTCATCTGAGGTTCCTGAAAGTTGACTGCTCTTCAGCTTCTTATTCATCCCCTCATCCTCCTCTCTGTCCTTCTTCCATCCTCCTCTTGCTCTTTCTCCCCACTTTTCCTTCTTTTTCTCTTTCTTTCTCTCTGTCCATGTGTCTCTCTGTGTCTCTGTCTCTATCTCTCTCTCAGCTGGTGGACTTACCAAAGAACAAAGAGGGGAGCCCAACATGAGGTTGTGTGCAATGATGTCACATGGAGGAAAGAGTGACCAGCTTCAGAGGCGGGGGGAGGTGGCTCAGAAAATCAGCATGGCCTGAACAGAAAACAAGACCTGATCCAGATGTTGAAGATAAATGGAAGGTTGCCTGAGGAGACAGGAGATTGCTCAGCAGAAACTACGGAGACCAGAGGAATATTTTGTAAATGTGGAAAGAAAAGAAGTGTCAACCTAGAACTCTGCATCCATGAAAACCACCTGCGGGGATGAAGGTCAAATAGACCTTTCAGATAAATAGACCCTCTCAGATGAAGGAAAATGAAGACCACTCACCACCAGCACATCTGTTCTAAGGGCAGAAAGGAAACAAAACCAGAAGAAAAATTGGAGCATCAGGAATGAAGAGCAATAGAAATGGTTTAAGTATCTGGGTAAATATAGTGGACTATTCTTCCCTCTTGAGTTCTTTAAACATGTTTAACAGTTGAGAGCAGAGAGGGTAAGTAACATTGACTGGGCTTTCAATGTATGTAGATGTCCTGAGACAAATATGCCACAAGGCTGGATGTGGCTCAGGAATCTGTGTGGACTTAAAGAACGTTCCACTAGAAGTGCTAAAGTACGGAGTCTAAGCAGACTGGGAGAAGTTCAGCGTGCATATTGTAATCCTTCATGTGATCAGTGAACAGAACTGTACAAAGAGAGGTGTGCAAAACCATAACAGAGAAATTGAAATGGGATGCTAAAAAGAATGTTCAAATAGCCCAAAGGGAGTCAAGAAAGGGAAAACGGGAACAGTAAGAACCACAACCACACACACACACACACACACACACACACACACAGAAAACAGAATAAAATGGTAAAACTAAGTCCAAACATATCAATAATTACATAAAATTAAAATGGTCTAAAAGCATCACTTAAAAGACATAATACAGCTTGAGCACTCACTCTGCCTAATTTTAAGACTTACTATAGAGCTGCCATAATCAGGATGGTATGGTGTTCATGACAGGAAAGACACAGATCAATGGAACAGAGAGGGTGTCAGCAAACTAGGGCCCAAAGATCAAATCTGGCCCGTGGTCTATTTTTGTAAGACCCACCAGCTAAGAATAGTTTTTAAACCTTGAAAGAGTTATTTTGGGGATCCCTGGGTGGCTCAGCGGTTTAGGGCCTGCCTTCGGCCCAGGGTGTGATCCCAGAGTCCCGGGATTGAGTCCCGCATCAGACTCCCTGCATGAAGCCTGCTTCTCCCTCTGCCTGTGTCTCTCCCTCTCTTTCTCTCGGTGTCTCTCATGAATAAATAAAAAATCTTTTAAAAAAAAAGAATTATTTTTTTATTTTTTAAAAATATTTTATCTATTTGAGAGAGAGAGAGCGAGAGAGAATGAATAGGGGGAGGGGCAGAGGGAGAAGCAGGGAGCCTCATGCTGGCTCGACCCTGAGATCATGACCTGAGCAGAGGCATATGCTTAACTTACTGAGCCACTCAGTCTCCTTGAAAGAGTTATTTTTTAGAGGGATATGCGACAGAGACTATATGGCCCACAAATCCCAAAATATTTACTATGTGGCCCTTTGCAGAAAACGTCTGCCAATCCTGGCACAGACAATCCAGAAATAAACCCACATAGATATGATCAATTTTTGACAAAAGTACAAAGGCAACCCAATGGAGAAAGAGTTGCCTTTTCAATCAATGGTATTGAAACAACTGGCTATCCACAGACAAAAACAACCTAAAAACACCGCTGCCTAAGCCTCATGCCTCCTATCAAAATTACCTCAAAGTAGACCATCTCTAACATATAAAATCATAAAACCTGGAGGATGAAATCCTGTGACCTGAGCCTAGTCAAAGAGTATTTATGCACAACATTAAAATCATGACCCGTAAAAGAAAAAACTGAGAAATTGTACTCCACCAAAATGAAAACTGTGTTCTCTGCAAAAGACCCTGCCAAGAGAATGAAAAGACTAACCACAGACTGGAGGAAATAATTTTTCATCACATATCCAACAAAGGGCTTGTAGCCAGAATATATAAGCACACTCAAAACTCAACGATAAGAAAACAAACAATCCAATTTAAAAATGGGCCGAAGACTTGAACAGATGTTTCACTATAAAGATACACAGAGGGGAAAGAGGCATATGAAAACACGTTCAGCATCATCATCCATTAGGGCAGTCCAAATTGAAATGCAACTAGATATGACCACGTGACTATTAGAATGACTAAGATGTTAAAATATCAAGTTCTGGCAAAGATACTGTGCAGCCTGGTAAAGTTAAGCATGGAGTTACCAGCAAGGCTTCTCCTGGATGAATTACCCTCGAGAAATGAAAATGTATGTTCACCCAAAACCCTACACACAAATATTGACAGGAGCTCCATTCATAATCATCAGAAGCTGGAAACAACCCAAATGCCCATAAGCAGATGAATGGATAAACAAGCTGTGGTACATCCATCCAATGGAATCAGTGGCACAAAGGGAAGGATGATTGATACATGCAACGACTTGAGTGAATCCCAAGGGCATTCTGCTGAATCTCGAAAGGTTACATACTGAATAATCCCTTTTATATGACATTCCTGAAAGAACAAAGCTATCATGTTGGAGAGCGGACTGGTGGTTGCCAGGGGTTGGGGTAGCAAAGGGGTGTCATTACAAAGGATAGTGCAAGGAATTTTTTTGGAGTCACGAAGCTATTTTGATTGTGGAGGTGAGGACACAAGTATATACAGGTGTTCAAATTCACATAACTTTACACCAGAAAGAAAAGGAGGTGAGGCAGAGATAGGGAGGGAGGAAAGGAAAGAAGGGGAGAAGAGGAAGTAGGGGGAAGGAGGGAGGGGGGAAGGAAGGAGGGAGGGAAGGAAAGAGGGAGGAGGAAGGAGGGATAGAAGGACGGAGAGAGAGGGAGGGGGAGGAAGGAGGGAGGGAGGGGGAGGAGAGGGGGGAAGGAAGGGGAGAAGAGAGAGGGGGGAAGGGAGAGAAGGGGCAGAAGGAGGGAGGGGAGGGATGGAGGAGAAGGAAGGAGGGAGGGGGGAAGTTAACTTCCCCCTTCAAAAAGTTAGGAGCTGCTACTTTATATTTCATTCCCAGACTAGACCTGAAGGTGCTGGTTAGACCAAAGTCAGAGAGGCCAGCCGAGAGGCTGTCACCTCGGAGACAGACGAGGAAAGGTAGGACAGGGGTTAGGAAACAGGGCTGGTAAGAGAGGTCCTGCCCTCGGAGAGTTGGGGAGCCTGCAGGGGAGATCCAGCCAGTTGGGGGAAGCAGTGTACACGCAAGTAATGACCAAGACGCCCATTCCGGCAGCCCGTCTGGGTGCCAAAGGGGAGCCACAGATCTGAAATGCCCTGAGAACCTCCAGGGCCGGGACCATCCATCCTTATGGGAATGGACACAGGCCAGTCTCCTCCCCTGGGTCCTCCTCTGAGGGCTTCCAGCCCCATCTATCACGTGACACTAACCACGTGGCCTGTTCTTGGCTCACAGCACGCAGGCAGGGATTGCTCCAAGGAGCCCCAGACTCCGGCCAGAGCTCCAAAGCTACCTGCCCCTTAGCCCCTTAGCCCAGTCTCCGCGTCTGGGGCTGTTGGTGTTTCCGGTGCCCGTGGAGGCCTTCCAGAAACTGAAGCCTCTAGATCTTCTATATTAGCAGCTCAATGGGAAAGAGCACTAAAATGCCATGGCCCTCACCCGCTACCTGAGCTGCCGACACAGACCACTGGCTGTCTGCACAAGCCACCCCCCTTCCCTTTCTAGCAGAACCCTGATTTTATTGAGGCCACGGTGTGGTGTGCCTACTGGACCCTCACCCTGGGGCCCTCCCCCTCCCTGCTCAGAGGGTGTCCTGTTACTCACCTTCTGTGGGGCCACCTTCCAGACCAGGAGCCAGCCCTTCTGCTCTTCTCCATATAATGAAGATAAATCTTCACTTCCCTTTGCACCTCCAGCCTGCCTAGGGGGAGACATAAGAGGCCATGAGCCCCAATCTCCTCATCTGTCAGAGAGGTCTGATAAACTTCCTGCCTCCAAAATTATCTTGCAGATTAAATGAGACACATTTTGAAAACAAGTGGGTGTTCAACAAGCCTTACCTCTTTTGCCAAGTGCACATTTTTAGGATGTCACCATCACAGAAGTAGTGCTTTGGCTAATTGGCTTGCAACAAAATATCCACGGAAACGATTACATTCAATCTCACTTTCGTGAGAACCCATTTAATCAGCGACTTCTGTCATAAGAATAAGTCCGAGGGCTACGTATCAGGTGTGGTGACTCTGAGGTCCCAAGTCAGGCTTAACTACACTTCCCAGAATTCCTCGTCCTGGGGGTTTCTGGTTAGGATGGGTCACAAGAGAGGTGTGGGAGGGTAGGGAGGGTAGGGAAGTGATAGCCTTTCATCGTACATTCACATTGTCAGCCACCTGACAGCAGCCAGCTGTTGAGGGGCAGCAACCAGGGGTAACCACTCACCTCCCCCCGGACCATCTCTAACCTCCCTTGTACCAGGGTTAAGCAGGGGGGTGCAGTCCCATGATGAGGGGCCCTGGCTTCTGAGAGACACTTGTGCCATCAAGGTAGAGTCAACTGACACAGTTCTCATCCTTGCGGGTCCCAGCTTGTCCTCGCTCTCCCCACTTTATATCCACCTTCCCTTCCTGACCGCCTGCCCCGGGGCTTCCAGTTCCAGCATCACACATGAGACAAGGGCCTTGCGGAGCTCTCTTGACCAGCCCCCATAGTTGTGCAAGGCCAGATCCCCATAACAGATCCATTTGTGTGTCTGCCTGCTTATGTGTGTCTGTCTATGTCTGTGTCTGTCTGTCACAGTGGTTCTGCATCTCGGGCTGAGTCCTGGCTGGTACGTAACATGTGAAGGGCAGCTTTGGAAGATCTGGGGTGGTCTTCAAGAGCCAGCTCGGGGACATGCCAACGTGGACAGAGAATGATCATAATAGTGTTTCTCTCTGTCAGAGGCGCTGAACCAAGCACATCACATCTACCGGGGCAGGTTACCTACTGCCACAAAATGCTGGGAACAAGCCATCCCAAAACCCACAGGCTTAGAACAACGGTCATTCATTCTCACGGGTCAGGGAGGGATTGGCAGGTCTATGCAGCCTTGGCTAGGTGAGCCTGCTCCACGTGTGGGGGGCCCAGCAGTGACCCAGGGGAGACTCTTCTGGTGGCAATGGCCAACGCTCAGGAGGACACATGGAATTTGCAAGGTCTCTTGAGGCTCGGACTCAGAACTAGCCTCCTGTCCCTTGCACCCTATTCCATGGGCGGAGGCAAGTCACATGGCCAGACACAGAGTCAAAAGGGCAAGGAAATTCACTTTGCCCACAAGGAGGCTGAAGCCAGGGCATGGAGGCCAGGCAAGACGGGGGACTGGGGCCAGCGGCAGTGATTCTATCCACCACACACGGTGCTTCCCTCCGCGACAGGTGCTGTGACAGGCACGTCCCGTCGGCTGAGCCCTGTAATGCCAATGACATCCCTACCAGCATCTCTCGTTAAGTAAAACCACTGACCAAGGAGCACACTACCACTAAGGGGCAGGAAGGGATTCAAATTCAGACTGCTGTGACTCCAGTGCCCTCATTTCACTGTGAGGAGACAATGGTAAGCAAGATGGGGCTACACGGCATGTGGGGGAACCAGCACGATCAGAGAATTGCTCAAACGGAAGGACAACTGTGGCTGTCAGCATCGTGAAGACAGGGATCACACGCTAGGAGACAACACGGCATGCAGATCTGATGATCAGAGAGGTCGGGGAAGATGTGTCCAAGAAAGTGGAGACTGAGCCTCCTTAAAGGGCAAGGAAGAGCATTCCAGGCAACAGGAAGAGCATGTGCAAAGGCCCTGAGGCAGAAGGGAGAGAGCATGGCACAGAGAGGGATGGAAGGAAGGCTGGAGTGGCTGGCTGAGGGCGAGGGCATGCTATGACAGGCCTGAAAACGTCCGCAGGGAGGCTGATAGTGCCCGGCCTCGCAGACCAAGCCGGGACTTCACCTTTCTCCTGAGACCTCAGACAGCATGAGAGAGGTCTTTGCAAGGGCGTGACGTGAGAGACTTGTGTGTGGGAAACCTTGCCTAGCCGCAGGATGTGCAAGGGAGCACCAGGAGCCTAAGGCCAGGCCACTGCAGGTGACCAGGGAGGGGTGGGGACAGAAGGGGGCAATGGCTGGTGGGTCCAAGAGTGACCTAGGAGGTGAAACCTGTGGGACTCGGCAAGGGTTTCCACGTGAGCAGTGAGAGAGGGGAAGGCGGTAGGAAGTGGTCCCTGGTTTCTGGTTCACTTGACCCCCAGACATGGGGAGATTGGGGTGAGGGCTGGTGTGATGGTGGGGGGACAGGGTGAGACAGGGTGGGGCGAGCTCATTGTGAGCTCAGATTGGCACATGTTGAGTTTGACATGTTTTTGTGGCCTCCGGGAAGAGAGACATCGGGAGCCTGGAGGAACCGGGGGCTGTGATGTTGGCTTTGGGGCCCCTTGCATGTAGGCGGTATGGGAGCCTCTGAGGGGGTCACCTGGGGCTCAGCGGGGCCTCAGAAAGGAGAGAGAAAGTCCAGCAATCAGAGGCAGGAGCCAGGAGCAGGAGGGGAGAGGCTGGCAGGGATGAGAAGGCCCGGAGTGGGGAGTGGGGAGTGCCCCGGAATCCCAGGACGGCGCACTCCCAGGAGTAGGGGCCCCCACAGTGAAGGCTCCTGGCCGCCAGACTGCCTCTGTCTTCCCGGGCCCTGCCTTTCTCTCCAGTTCCACACCCAGCCTGGTCAGGAAGTCCTTCCGACTGGAACTCCAGAGAATATCCGAATCTGTCCACTTTCACCAGAACCCCCGGGCCCCGCGGCGTGCTGGAGCCCACCCCTGGCTGCGGCGTGCGAGGACTCTGCTAGCCTGTTGCCAGGCCCCTGGCCCCGTGACTCCACCACAGAGGGTGCGGTTTTCCGTGAAATGACCTGACCCGGGCTTTCTGTGCTCCCTGCAGGAGAGGTGGTTTCCCAGCACCCTGTGCCACTGCCATATTCCCGTCTCATCTCAAGCCTTTCTGCTCGCCCACTGGCTCCCACCCTCACCTCCCTAGTGGGAGCGAACTTTCAGATCGTGTCCTCTTAGCACTGACCCTATGCCCCTCCTAGCCAAAGTCCTGTAGCCTCCAAAGCTCTTTTGGGTCTCATTTCTTTCCTCCCCCCACCCTCCCCCTCCATCTACCCTGACTCTTGCTGTCCCACCTATATGGCCAGCACACTTTGCCTCAGGACCTTTGCACCAGCTGTTCCTCCTGCCTGAAACATTCTTCCTGAGATATAAACATGAGTCACGCTTTCAGGTCTTTGCTGTTCTAACTTCCCTACTTAAAATGATAAACTCACCTCCTTACCTGCTTTGTTCTTTCCTCCAGGGCACAAGTGAGCTTGCACTCACTGTATAATTTACACTTGCTGAATGAGCTCATTGGTGACAGCAGCAGAAGCTGGGGGTGGGCAAGGAGAGTGGGAGGTGGGAAATGAAGAAAGCAGTTAGAGACAACTCTTTCCAGAACCTTGCCAGCGGAGGGAAGGGAGCAAGAGAGCAATAGCTGGAGAGGGTTTGTTTGTGATTTCTTTTTTTAATGGCGTGTTGGAAGGTAGAGAGGCTCCAGTTGAGAGGAAGAAGTCAAAGAAACATAGTGGGAGGGCCTGGATGCATGGTGGGAGCCAAAGCACGGGGTGGGCAGAGGGCAGGTCTGAGACAGCAGAGGGGACAAAGTCCCTGTTGAGACAAGAGAGAAGGAAACAGGAGAGCAGCAGATAGAGCTCGGCTTGTGGGTTTGGCACCGGGGAAACATAAAGACCTCTCCTTCCCTTGCCCTGGGAGGGGAGGCCGCCTACTGGGACAAGCAGGATCAGAGGCTCAGAAGTGCAGAAGGTTTGGGATGTTAGGCACGGGGGAGTGAGGTGTCCCTGGGGACCCTCTGAGGCTGATGGCCGGTTGCCCGGGAGCCGTCTGCCCCCGGGGGTCTTGTTCCAGCAGGACTGTGCTGCCCGGGGGGGCTGCACAGAGAAAACCAGGGCTGGGGGGCAGTCATCCAGCTGGCTGGCCGAGAGGGTGACGATGGGGCAGAGGGGCAGGGGGCTCGAGGCAGCAGCGAGTCCCATGGAAACAAGCCCCGGCTATGCCATCGTGGGGAGATGCCGAAGACCCAGAGATGGCACTCTGCTCTGACGTGGGCATCTTGGATTCCGAGCCAGCCGGGGATCTGGGGACAGTGCCTCTGCAGGGAGCCTGCTTTGCTCCCCGAGAGTGGTCACTGGGGGCGGGAGGAGCACTGTCTAACTGAGGGCTTTACAAGGTGGCGGGGGTGGGGGGACCCGTTAGGCCGCCTGGTCCCGGTCCCCGTGGTGCGTGCCCTTTACTGCCTCTGCTCTGTGGGAGTGACACCGGGCCCTGCTTTACGAGCTGGCCGCACCGCTTCTACGAGCAGACCCGCTGGCAAGAAGGGGCTGTGTTTTATATTACGGGTGGGACGATTTATGGGCCGCCCCAGCACTCGGAGACAGCCACTTGGCCAGGGAAGAAAATGACCTAATGTTTGAGAAATTTGGAAGCCAGAAAACAATGTGTGTGTGTGTGTGTGTGTGTGTGTGTGTGTACACACCTACGTGTGTAGCTGTGTCTGCGTCTGCCCGACTCCATCCACCTGACCTACCAGATATTGAAACACAGGAACAACTCTGTTAAATACATAGGTTATAAAAATGAAATGAAAGAAAATGACTCATTTCCTTCTGGATGGGTCCTTTGCATCATACATGGACAAGAAGAGGTTTTTGGGAGAGGGAGGGAGAGGCAGGTGACCCGGGGCGGAGGAGGGGTCGGTTCCTGCAAAGCAACCTTTCTCCCTGAGTAGGTCTAGTATATAGTAAAGTCTCCCACGAAAGAGTTTGCCATCCTTTGGGGACATATCTGAGTTTAGATGCATCTTCCCACTAGACTATGAGGTCCTAGAAAGCAGGCCATGCATGTCTCCTCTGGCTTTGCATTCTTAGTTCTTTCCATTGTACCTGACATCAAGGCAGCGGTTCAACTGATGGCGATTGAATTTCTGCTTGAATGAGTGTGGGTCACCTACCTGGGCACTGAAGCGGTTTGCCAACAGTTGACTTCCTCATTAGATGGTGAGCCTCTTGCTGGTGGGTGCCCTGTCTTCGACCCATAGGAGGCACTCAGCCAAGTATGTTAGACCGGGATGGACTGAGCACACTAGAGAATGGGGTGGAGAAGGGGTCAGATGCCTGAGGGTTAAACAGATTTGCAACTGGTAGCTCCTCCACCCTCATCTCAGACAGTGTTGAAAACGAGAATAGGTGATCCTTCATGATCTTGTTGCTGGTTCCTCATCCCACTGAGCTCTGAATGGTAGAGGCCTCCCCAGCCTCCTGCCCAGCACTTTCTTCTGCTTCTCTGCCTTGGTGTGCCCATGCCACCTCCAGGCGTTAAGTACCATCTACGTGCCAATGACTGTAAATGTGTACCTTACTCATGAACTCTGGATTCTTACATTAAACTGCCCACCCAACATTCCCTTGGAGGTCTCATAGGCACCTCAAACATAATATCCATCTCCAAACTTCCCTCTCCTCCAGTTGCCCAAGGTGAGAACCCAAGAGCCATCTAAGATGGTTAATTTTATCTGTTAACTTCACAGGGCCACAAAAATGCCCAGATATTTGTTTGAATGTTGTCTTAGTGTGTGTCCATGAGGGTGTTTCTGGATTAGATTAACATTGAATCAGTAGATTGAGTATACCAGATTGTACTCCCCAATGTGGTGGGCCTCATCTAATCAGTCAAAGGCTTCAAAAGAACAAAAAGGTGCTGTCAGGGGAGATTTGCTCTCTCTGCCTGCCTGCGTGTCTCTGAGCTGAGACAACGGTTGTCTCTGCCTTCAAACTCAGACTCAGACTCTAACTACACCATTGTCTCTAGTGGGCCTCTGGCTTGCTGACTACAGATGGTGGAAATTCATGCATATATGAAAATACATATTTCTCTCTTTTTCCATACATCTATTAATGGAATTCTACTATAAAGAAGAGCTACCTCTTTTTCCCATTTGTTTATTTATATTAGTAAGGACATGTGGATTTTATTTTCTTTCTTTAGGTTTAAACCTAATTTATTTTCTTGCTCAAATTGGTCTGACTCTGATCACTGTGGGCTCCTGGAGGTTGGCCTCTTTGGGTTCTTTTTCAGTCTTACTGAAATACAGTTGACATATAACATTATATCAGTTTTATGTGTACAACATAATGATTTGATCTGTGTATATATTATAAAATGATGACAGTAAGTTTAGTTAGCATCTATCATCTCACAAAGTTGCAATTTTTTTCTTATGATAAGAGTGTTAAGATCTACTCTCAGCAACTTTCAAATATACAATATGGTATTTTTTTGTTTTTTTTTTTTTTAAGATTTTAAAATTTACTTTAGAAAGAGTGTAAGCACACGTCCATGAGTGTGTGAAGGGCGGAGAGGCAGAAGGAGAAAGCCTTCAAGCAGACCTGAGCAGAAAGTCAGCACAGGGCTCGACACAGGGCTCAATCCCACAACCAGACCCGTGAGATCATGATCTGAGCTGAAACCAAGAGCCTGACGCTTAACCAACTGAGCCACCCAGGAGCCCCTCAAATATACAATACAGTATTGTTAACTTTAGACACCATGCTCTGTGTATACACACAAAAAGATAGAGATAGATAGATGATAGATAGATCAGTTTCTTTATCCATTTAGCCATTGATGGACTCTTAGGGGTTTTTTTTCCCCATATATTTGCTATTGTGAATAACGCCGCAATGAAGATGAGGGTGCATAGATCTTTTTGAGATAGTAACTTCATTTTCTTTGGATATTTATCCAGAAGTGAAATTACTGCATCATATGATAGTTCTACTTTTAAATTTTTGAAGAACTGCCGTGCTGTTTTTCATAGTATCGCACAGTTACATTCTCACCAACACTGCACAAGAGTTTCCTTTTCTCCACATCTTCACCAATATTTATTTCTTCTCTTTTTAATTATAGTCATTCTCACAGGTAATACTTGTTGTGGGTTTGATTTGCATCTCCCTGATGAGGAGTGATGTTGTACACCTTTTCATGTACCTGTTGGCCCTCTGTGTGTCTTTTTTGGGAAAAGTATCTATTCATTTCCTCTGCCCATTTTTTTAGCTGGGTTTTTGGGGGTTTTACTATTGAATTGTGGGGAATTCTTTTTATATTTTGGAGCTAAACTCCTTATCAGATATATGGTTTGCAAATATTTCCTCCCATTCTGTGGGCTGTCCTTTCATTCTATTGATGGTTTTTCTTTTCTGGGCAGAGGCTTTTTAGTTTGGTATAGTCCCACATGTTTATTTTTGGTTTTGTTGGCCTTTGCTTTTGACATCATATTCAAAAAATCATTGCCAAGACCAATGCCAAAGAGCTTACCACTTATGTTTTCTCCTAAGAGTTTTATAATTTCAAGTATTATAGTTGTCTTCCATCCATGTCGAGTTGATTCTTGTGTATGGCATGAGATAGGAGTCCAGTTTCATACTTTTGCATGTGTGGCTGTCCAGTTTTCCCAACACCATTTATTGAAGAGACTATTCTTCTCCTCTTGTATGTTCTTTTTTTTTTTTTTAAGATTTTATTGATTTATTCATGAGAGACACAGAGAGAGAGAGAGAGAGATACAGAGATACAGGCCGAGGGAGAAGCAGGCTACCTCCTGCTTTTGTGCAGGGAGCCCGATGCGGAACTCGATCCCAGGACCGTGGGATCACACCCTGAGCCAAAGGCAGACACTCAACTGCTAAGCCACCCAGGCATCCCTCCTCTTGTATATTCTTGATAACTTTGTTGCAAAATGATTGACCACTAACATGCGGATTCATTTCTAGGCTCTTATTCTGTTCCATTTCTCAGTGTGTTTTTATGCCAATACCATACTGTTTTGATTACTCCTGCTTTGTAATACTGGTTTGAAATCAGCATGATACCTCCAGCTTTGTTCTTCTTTGCCAAGATTGCTTCACATATTTAGGGTATTTTGTAGTTCCATACAAATTAAGATTTTCTCTCTATTTTTTTGTGAAAAAAATGCCATTGGAATTTTGAAAGGTATTACATTGGACCTGTAGATTGCTTCAGGTAGTGTAGACATTTTACCAATACTAATTCTTCCAATCCATGAGTAAGAAATAATTTTCCATTTATTTGTGGCTTCTTCAATTTTTTTCATCAATGTCTTACAGCTTTCAGTGAGTGTACAGATCTTTCACCTCATTGGTTAAGTTTATTTCCAAGTATCTTGTTTTTTTGGATGCAATTTTTAAATCGGATTATTTTCTTAATTTCTCTTTCTGAAAGTTCATTATAATGTATAAAAATGCCATTGATTTTTGTATATTTTTAAAAATTTTATCCATTCATGAGAGACACACAGAGAGAGGCAGAGACATAGGCAGAGGGAGAAGCAGGCTCTCTGTGGGGAGCCTGATATGGGACTTGATCCCGGACCCCAGGATCACAACCTGAGCCAAAGGCAAACACTCAACCACTGAGCCACCCAGATGCCCCTGATTTTTGTGTATTGATTTTATATCTTTAAACTATACATAACTTATTAGTTCTAATACTTTTTTACTTTTTTAGAGTTATATATAAATAATATCAAGTGAACTGCAAATAAAGATAGTTTTACTTCTCCCTTTCTGATTTGAGTGACTTTTATTTCTTTTTTTCTTGCCTAATTGCTCTGGCTATGATTACAGAACTATATTAAATGAAAGTGGTGAGAATGGGCATCCTTGTTTTTTTGCCTAATCTTAGAAAAGCTTTCAGCTTTTCACCATTGAACATGTTAGCTGTGGGCTTGTCGTAGATGGTCTATATCATGCTGAGATACAACCCTCTATACCAAGTTTGTTGAGAGTTTTTATCATAACTGAATGTTGAATTTTGTCAATACCTTTTCTGCAGCTATTGAAACAATAATATGTTTTTTATCCTCAATTTTGTTAATGTGGTATTTCCCAGTGATTGATTTGCAGATTTGAACAATCTTTGCATTCCTGGAATAAATTCCACTTGATCATACTGTATAATCCTTTTTATTTAAAAAATTTATTTATTTATTTATTCATGAAAGACACAGAGAAACAGAGAGGCAGAGACACAGGTAGAGGGAGAAGCAGGCCCCATGCAGGGAGCTTAATGTGGGACTCGATCCTGGGTCTCCAGGATCAGGCCCTGGGCTGAAGGCAGCACTAAACCACTGAGCCACCCGGGCTGCCCCTGTATAATCCTTTTAATGTATTATTGATTCAGTTTGCTAGTATTTTGTTAAATATTTTTGCATCTGTGTTCATTAGGAATATTGGCTCATAATTTTCTTTCCTTGTAGTGTCTTTGTCTGATTTTGGTATCAGGGTAATGCTGGCCTTGTAAAATGAGTTTTAAAGTCTTCCTGCCTCTTTTCTGGGGGTGGGGGAGAATGACAGAAGGATAGATATTAATTATTCTTTAAATAGTTGGTAGAATTCATCAGTGAAACAATCTTGTCCTGGGATTTTCTTTGCTGAGATGTTGTTGATTTCTGATTTGATTTCTTTGCTACTAATTGGTCTGTTCATATTTTCAATGTCTTCATTATTCAGTCTTTGTAGGTTGCATTTCTAGGAACGTATGTTTCTTCTAGGTTGTCCA
Organism: Vulpes vulpes; assembly: GCF_048418805.1. NCBI lineage: Eukaryota > Metazoa > Chordata > Mammalia > Carnivora > Canidae > Vulpes > Vulpes vulpes. The sequence goes on along the minus strand of NC_132784.1, from coordinate 9,200,491 downwards.
ATTTGTTGGCAGATAATTGTTCATAGTAGCCTCATAATCTTTTGTAATTTTTTAAAAGATTTATTTATTCATAAGAAAGAGAGAGACAAGAAAGCACATGCTTGCACATAAGCAAGGGGAAGGGAGAGGGAAATAACCCCAAGAAGACTCCCTGCTGAGTGCGGAGCCCAACTTGGGGCTCTATCTCATGACCTGAGCTAAAACCGAGTTGGTCATTCAACTGACTGAGCCACACTGACACCTCAATCCTTTGTATTTTTGCAGTATCAGTTGTAATGTCTCCTGCTTCATTTCTGATTTTATATTTTGATGCTTCTCTTTTTTCTTGTTAAGCCTAGCCAATGATCTATTTTATCTTTCAAAAAGAAAAACCAGCTCTTAATTTCATTGACCTTTTCTATTGTCTTTTTGGTGTTTAATTTATTTCTGCTCTGTTCTTTATTTCCTTGCTTTACTAACTTTGGGTTTATCTTTTTCTTCTTTTCCTAGTTCCTTGAGAAGTTAAATTAGGTTTGGGTAAATTTAGGTTGTTTATTTGAGATCTTTCTTATTTCTTAATATAGATGTCTATCTTATAAACTTCCCTCTTAGGACTTCTGCATCCCATAAGCTTTGGTATATTATATTTCCATTTTTATTTATATCAGAATTTTTAATTCCTCTTTTGATTTCTTCTTTGATCCTTTGGTGTTCAATGACATGTCACTTAATCTCCACATATTCGTGAATTTTCTAGTTTTCTTCTTGTAACTGACTTCTAGTTTTACACCACTATAGTTAGGAAATACACTTGCTATAATTTCAATCTTCTTAAATTTATTAAGACTTGTTTTGTGGCTGAATGCATAATCTCTCTTAGAGAATGTTCCATGTGTACTTGAGAAACTGTGTATTCTGCTGCTTCTGGATGGAATGTTCTGTCTGTTCACATTCTGATCTAATGTGTAGTTTAAATTCAATGTCTCCTTATTGATTTTCTGTCTAGATAATCTATCCATTGTTGAAAGTAGGGTATTGAAGTCTCCTACTATTATTAAATTGCTATCTGTTCCAGTCTATAAATATTTGCTTTATATATTTGGATCTTTCTGTTAGGTGCATAAATACTTATAAAGACAAACAAGGGGTCTTGTTGGAGTGACCCCTTTACCATCATATAATGACCTCCTTTTTCTCTTATTATATATAGTCTTTGTCCTAAAGTCTATTTTGTCTGATATAAGTATAGCTATCCCTGCTTTCTTTTATTTTCTATTTGCATAAATATCTTTTTCTATTCTTCACTTTCAGTGGGTGTGTGTCCTTAAAGGTAAAGTGAGTGAGGCTTTAGTAGGCAGCATATATTTTGTTTTTTTTTAAATCTATTCAAACTATTCTGTTTTTTGATTGGAGAATTTAGTCCATTTACATTTAAAGCAATTATGGATAGGTATGAACTTATTATGATGATTTTGTTCATTGTTTTTTGGTTGTCTTGTAATTCCTCTGTTCCTGTCTTCTTCTGCTGTCATCCTTTGTGATCTGATGATTTTTTGTAATGGTATGCTTAAATTCCTTTCTCAAGCATTTGTGTATCTGTGATAGGTCTTTAGTTTGTGGTTACCATGAGTTTTATATAAAATGTCTTATATTACAACAGTCTATTTTAAGCTGATAACAACTTAAACTCAAATGGATATTAAAGCTCTACATTTTTACTCACCTCTTCCCGCATATTATTTTGAGGTCACAATTTACGTCTTTTGTCCTATATATCCATTAACAAGTTACTGTTGTTATTTTTATTACTTCTGACTTTTAAACTTTATACTAGATTTATAAGTGCTTACCCACCACCATTACAGCCTTAGAGTATTCTTTTTTTTTTTTAAAGATTTTATTTATTCATTCATGAGAGACACGAGAGAGAGAGAGAGGCAGAGGGAGAAGCAGACTCCGTGCAGGGAGGCCGACATGGGACTCAATCCCGGGTCTCCAGGAGCGTGCCCTGGGCGGAAGGTGGCACTAAACCACTGAACCACCCAGGGATCCCCCACCTTAGAGTATTCTGACTTTAACCATATAGTTATCTTTACCAATGACATTTATACTTTCATATGTTTCCCTATTACTAATTAGTGCTATTTCATATTAGCTTGAAGAAGTGCCTTTAGCATTTTTATAATATAATATTGGCCTGGTGGTGATAAACTCCTTCAGCATTTACTTGTCTAGAAAATTTTTATCTCTCCTTCAATTTAGGAAAACTTTGCCAAGTAGAATATTCTAGGTTGGCAGGGTGCCAAGAAGATCATCTATATGACCAGAGTTGGATGTATGCTCAGAAAAGATCTGAGAAGACTCTAAGCTTTCACCTCTGGCTGACCTTCAGTCTCCATACAAGCAGGAAGTGGAAGCTAAGACAGAGTGGTAAATGGCCTGGCAAAACATTGAAGAAGTGTCTCTATACAAAGCCTATCTTCAAAGACTGGAAGAACAGTATTTTTCTTATTCCTTCTTTCTTTTATTTCTTAGCCCCAAGCATTAAAACAAAACAAACAAAAACTCTGTCAAAGCACTAGTTGACTACTAAGTTAATAGAACGCAGACTTCATCTGTCACTGATGACAAACAATAGACTTTACAAAAAATAGTTTATTTTTTAATTTTTATTTATTTATTTATTCATGAGAGAGAGAGAGAGAGAGGCAGAGACACAGGAGGAGGGAGAAGCAGGATCCATGCCGGGAGCCTGAGCAGGACTCGATCCTGGGACTCCAGGACCGCACCCCGGGCCAAAGGCAGGCGCTAAACCACTGAGCCACCCAGGGATCCCCCCAAAAAATAGTTTAGAAAAGTCACCAAGGAAGCACACACAACAACCTGGTGAACAACAACAAAACTTGGGGAGGGAAGGAGACTCTGATTTCCAGAGTTGCCAACAAATCTTTAGTTTTTGACTAAGACTCATGAGGCAAGCAAATAATAAAGAACTATAGTGCATTCACAGGGAAAAAAATTAATAGAAACTGTCACGAGGCCCAGGCATTGGATTCACTACATAAAGATTTCAAATAGGGATGCCTGGGTGGCTCAGTGGTTGAACATCTGCCTTCAGCTCAGGATGTGATTCTGGAATACCAGGATCGAGTCCCACATCGGGCTCCCCTAGAGGAGTCTGCTTCTTCTTCTCCCTATGTCTCTGCCTCTCTCTCTCTGCATCTCTCATGAACAAATAAATAAAATCTTTAAAAAAAGATTTCAAATAAATTGTCTTAAGCATGTTCAAAGAACTAAAGGAAACCAGGAGAACCACATCTCACCAACTAGAGAATATAGATAAGGAGACAGATGTAACAGGAATCAAATAGAAACTTAGAGCAGAAAAGTAAAATAACTGAAATGAAAAATTCACTGTTGCAGTCTGCAGCAGCAGATTTGAGCAAGTAGAAGAAAGAATCAATGAATTGAAAGACAGGTCGATTGAGATTATCCTGGTGAAAAGCAGAAAAAAAAAAAGAGTGAAGGAAAATGAATAGAGCCTAGGAGACCTGTTGGATACCATCAGTTATACAAATATATACATAATTGGAGTCCCAAAGGGAGAGAAAAGAACAAATTGAGAAGAAAGAATATTTGAATGAAAATATAATGGCCAAGAACTTTCCAGATTTGGTAAAAGATATGAGTCTACACATCTAAGACACTCAACAAATCCAACTGAGAGTAAATTCTGAGACCCAAGTTGAAAGAAATTGTAGTCAAATTGTTGAAAGATAAATACAAAAAAAAAAAAAGCATCTTGAAAGCAATAAGAGACAACTGATTATCAATGACAAGGGATTCTATAAAAAATTAATAAGTTTTCTCATCAGAAACTTATGTTGGGGGACACCTGGGTGGCTCAGTGGTTTAGTGCCTGCCTTTGGACCAGGGCATGATCCAAGTCCCAGGATCGAGTCCTACATCGGACTCCCTGCCTGGAGCCTGTTTCTCTCTCTCTCTCTCTCTTCTCTCTCTCTGTCTCTGTCTCTCATGAATAAATAAATAAAATCTTAAAAAAAAAAAAGGAAACTTATGTTGGCCAGAATAGGACATAAAGTGCTAAGCGAGAGAAGACAAACCAACCAAGAATTCTATATCCAGCAAAATTAAACTTAAAGAGTGGCAACAATGGGATGAAACTAGAAATCAATAAAGAATAAAAATGGGAAGTTCACAAGTATGTAGAAATTAAACACACTCTTTAACAATGAATCAAAAAAATTACAAATGAAATAAGAAAACACTTTGAATGAAAATGAAAACAAAATACCAAATCATGTTAGATGGATGAGAGCAGTGAGGAGGCAGATTTATAACTGTTAATGCATACATTTAAAAATCAAAACAATCCCAAACCAATAACCTAAATTTGCATTTAGGGAATTATAGAAAAAAGCAAGGCTAAACTCAAAGACACTAGAAAGAAGCCAAGAATGAAGATTAGAGCAGACATAAATGAAATAGGGAGAATTAACAATAGAGAAAATTAAGGAAACCAAAAATAATTTCATTACAAAGATTTACAAAATTGAAAAACCTTTAGTTAGATTGACATTGAGGGAAAAAAACAGAAAGAAAACTCAAATTATTTAAATTTAGAATGAAAGTGGTAGGAAGGGAGGGTGGAAACTCTGATCCTGTAATTCACATGGAATTTTAAAAATCCCTAAATAGGCAAAACCAATCTTTTTTAAAATATTTTATTTATTTATTCATGAGGGACACACAGAGAGAGGCACAGACAGATGCAGAGGGAGAAGCAGGCTTCCTGCAGGGAGCTTGATAACAAAAACAATTTGGAAAAGGAAAAGTTGAAAACCTCACATTTCCCGCTATTGAAACTTATTACAAAGCTACAGTAATCAGAACATTGCAGTACTAGCAGAAGAATAGACATATAGATCAATGGAATAAAATTGAAAGTCCAGAAATAAACTCATATATCTATGGTTAATTGATTTTTGACAAGGGTGCCAAGACTATTCAATGAGGAATGTAGAGTCTCTTCAACAAATAGCAGTGGGACACCTGGATATTCACGTACAAAAAAATAAAATTGGACTCCTACCTCCCAACACACAAAACATGATTCAAAATGAATCAGACCTAAGTTTGAAAGCTAAAACCGGAGAATTCTTAGAAGAACACACACATATGAATGACCTTGGATTTGTCAGTGAGTTCCTGGATATGCCACAGAAGTAACAGAAACAACAGAACAGAAGTGCACATGGAAACAACAACAAAAGAGATAAATTGGACTTCAACAAAATTTAAAACTTTTAGGCTTCAAAAGATAGTAGTAAGAAAGCATAGGGGTTCCTGGCTGGCTTAGTTGGAGTATGTGACTCTTGCTCTTGGGGTCGTGAGTTTGGACTCCATATTGGGTGTAAAAATTACTTAAATAATCTTAAAAAAAAGAAATTTTAAAGACAACCCTCAAAATGGGAGAAAATATTTGCATATATCTGATAGAAGTCCTTATCCAGAATTTATGAAGAATTCTTACAACTCAACAAAAAGACAAGAACCCACTTTTTTAGATGGACAAATAACTTGAATAGATATTTTCCTAAAGAAGATCTACACAAATACATGGAAAGATGGTCAATGTCATTGTCATTAGGCAACTGCAAATCAAAACTACAATAAGATACCACTCTGGACCCACTAAGATAACCAAAATAAAAAAGATGGGCAATAACAAGTTTTAGGGAAGATGTGAAGCAATGGGAACGCTTTGACATTGCTGGTGGGAATACAAAATGTGCAGCCACTGTGGAAACCAGTTCGATGGTTCTGCTGAGCAGAGCTATCATATGAACAGCCAGCAATTCCACCCCTAGGTGGAAAAGAATTGAAGACAGGCGTTCAAATAGAAACTTATCTATGAGTGTTCACAGCAGCACTCTTCACAACAGCCAAAAGGTAGGCACAAGCCAAATGTCCATCTACTGGGGAATGTGTAAAGAAAGTTGGGTGCATCCATACAATAGACTGAATAATAATTCAGCCATAAAAAGGAAGAAGTATTGATCCATGCTACAACAGAGATGAACCTTGAATCATTATGCTATGTGAAAGAAACCAGGCACAAAAGAGTCACATGTTGTATTGTTCCATTTTTATAAAGTATTCAGAACAGGCAAGCCCAGAGACGGAAAGAGTATTAGTGGTTGCCAGGCGTTAGTAGGAGGGAGGATGGAACATGATTGCTTAATGGGGTATAGTTTCCTTTTTGGGTGATAGAAATGTTTGGAACTACAGTGATGGTTGCACAACATTGTAGATTCACTAAATGACCCTGAAGAGTAGACTTTAAAACAGTTAATTTGGGGGCACCTGGGTGGCTCAGTGGTTGAGCATCTGCCTTCAGCTCAGAGCGTGATCTCAGGGTCTTGGGATTGAGTCCCACATCAGGCTCCCCACACGGAGCCTGCTTATCCCTCTGGCCTATGTCTCTGCCTCTCTCTCTTATCTCTCATGAATAAATAAGTAAAATATTTTTTAAATGCAAAATATAAATAAATAAAACAGTTAATTTTATGTTATGTGAATTTTATCTCAATTAGAAAAAAAGACTCACAGTTCCCAACTCAGACCTGTGAAATCTAAATCATTAGATGAAGGCAAGGCCCTTTCCTGGGCTTCTGGAAACACCAATAAGATATTCTTGGGACCCTGGGGCCTTTGGCTCAGCAGTGTGCTTTCCTCGTTTTTCAAAGCCAAGCTCACTGCCCCGAGCTCCAAGATACTGGCCTGACCTCACCCTTCTCTACAGCGTGGGTCATGCTGGACCCTGCACCTGTCTTCATGCCGGGCCCCACCAGGTCCTTGCTTGTCCAGCGTGGAGTTCCCCTGAGTGTACCTTAGGAGGTGCTCGCTGTCCGGTTCTGCTCTGTCTGTACCCAACAGCTAACAGCGTGTTCCCCTAGCGCTGCTAATGAGAGGAATGCAGGGGGAAGGGAGGGCCCCCCAAGTAATGGGAGAGCCACAAAACAGCTAGACATCTGGATGGCCTGGGGGCTGCTTTCCAGTCCTTCTAAGCGTGTAAACCCTGTGGCTCAGCATCCCTCCAGGCAGGCCATGTGGGTAGGAGGTGGAGGAGAGATTAGCACTCTGTCCCTATTAACTTGCCTAACCCCTGCTGGGCATGGTATAGCATGACCTCATTTCAAACTCAAGAGCCTTCCAGGCAGTGGAGTGCAGCAGGCCAGTGCCCTTCAGTTTAGCAGTACTCACCTTCCCCCACCTGCCAGGTAATAAAGAGGCCTTCTCAAGGAATAGAAGGTACTCGAAGTGAGGCCAGAACTTAAAGTCCACACTGGTGCTGTTTCGAGAGCCTCTTGGCCATCTGCCTCCTTTCCGGCTGGTCAGTTCCCTCTCCTGCTTCTCTCTAGGCCTTGTCCCTACCTGCTACCAGCCAGCCAGCTTGTGCTCCCTGCACAGCCCCACGTGGCCTTCTGCATCTCAGGGCACCCCCCACTGCTACCTGGCAACTTCTCTTACTTCAAAATCCCAGAGAAAGAATTCAATTGACAGTTGCCTCTGCTTGGTCCCATACCACCCAGGCCAGGCCACTGCCCTGGTAGCAGTTCGAAGGGCCAGGCTGGACAGAACCATCCTATTATTACATAAAGATGTAGAGGTTTAATAACTTGTATATGGGCCCACTGACAGTGTCTCCTGAGCACTACCCCAACCCCTCACCCTGGCCTATGCCCCTGCAGTCCCCCACATCTCCCTCCTCCTGGTTGGGAAATGAAGGCCCCTTGAGGGTGGCAGCATGTGGCTTCCTGGTCCCCTGTGCTGGCTCCCTCCCGGTGATGTACACCCTTGTGGGGAGACTTAGGCTATTTGAGGCTGTCAAGGGAAACCACCCATGTGTAAATATTAACTCTGTTTGGCAAAATACCTTCAAAATAAAATACCTTTTATTTCTGCCGGGCATTATTATGGGTATTGATTTGAGAATCTGAAAATTCAATAAAACAGATTAAACCTCCCAAAGAATGAGTGTGGCCTATCATTGTGTCACCATGAGGCATGAAGGCGCAGTGGGTGGGAACAGCAGCCAGAAGGCCCTCAGGTGCAGGAGCAGGCTGGGCTCAGTGGGGACCCCCACCCCCATCCCAGGGCTGCCTGCCGGTTCCTCGGCCCCTTTGCTGCCCAGTCCCCCTCCCTGGCCCAGGAGCTGAGGGCACAGGTGTTGGGAGTACAGTCCCTCCCTCTCCAGGACACCTGGCTTGGCTCTGCAGGAAGCCAGAATTATGGGAAAATGAAAATGGGAGAGTTTGGGATTTCAGATGGAAAGTAACCAGAGAGATCCAGCAACCAAAAGTCAACCTTGCCTGCATTCTGACTCAGAAGGAAAAACAAAAACAGACAAACAAAAATCAGCTATTAAGGTCAGTCCTGGGACAATAGGTGATATTTGAATATACACTGGAGTATTAGAAGATATCAGAAAATTACTCTTAACTTTTTAGGTGTCATAATGGTTTTGTAGGAAAACGTCCTTAATTCTTAGGAGCCACACCTTAAAATACATCGGTAAGAAATGTCATGATATCTGCACTTCTTTTCAAATGGTCAGTTTAAAAAAAAAAAAACAAAACCTGTGTGCATATGTTGACAAAGCAAATAAGGCAAATTATGTACAACTAAATGTAGGTGGGGGGGTTTGCAGGTGTCCATTCTACTATTCTTTCCACTTTTTCTATCCTTGTAATTTTCAACAAAAAAGGATAGAATCTCTGTCTTCAAGAGGCACACAGTCTAAGAGTTCAGTTAAATATTTACCTACACAAGTGACATGTGAACTCAGGCCTGGGGACACACCAGGAGCCCCTCCTGCAGTGGTTAATCTTTATGACCCATGACATAGCACTCCCCTTTGGAATACAGAACAGCGGTTCCCAGGGGCTGGCTCTTCAGTGTTAGACAAATAGGCAGGAAGGAAGGGAAGAGCACAAACACATGGCACCAGGGAGATGCCACAGGGCAGAGGACCTCCTCAGTATCAACTCCTCACCATGTCCAGGGCATGCCCATCAGACCACCTTGGCTTCAGTGCCCAAGGAAGCCAGAGCCTCATCAGATGGGCCAAGCCCTCCTTGCAGGAGCCTGGGGGCCTGGAGGGTGATGGGGTGGGTCCTTGCCCTTCAAACACTAAAACCCATGAACTCTCATCGAAATGTCCCAGCTGGGATACAGGTGGCACTAAGCTGGTATAGAGAGGTCAGGGCATGGGCAGGACATGCATGGGGCAGGGACAAACTAGGTAGAGGGACAAGATGAAGTCAGGAAAAGAGGAGAGATTGGGGACACTTGAATATTACTGGGTACGGCTTACAAGCCTCGCTTTTACATTTAGATATGACTGAAAATCAAGCTGTGTCAGACACCTCCATCAGGTTCCTTGGAGGAGTGGCTGATGCCAAGCCAGGGAAGGTACAGCTGAGCCTGGCACCTCTTGTCAAGGCAGAAAGGGAGGAGGATACTGGAAAGCCAGGCCACAGGAACCATGCTGAAGGGACTCCTAGTAGCTAAATCTGGGTTAATTTAAGCCCTCGAATGAAAATAAAGCACCAGAAAAAATAGGAATCTATTTCCATTGGCAAATGTCAATGGTGCCAAAGTTGAGAAACTTGGTGTTTACTGATAGTAAAAAGTCAACAAAGAAATAAGTAAGTCCATGGGGAGAGTGGGCCTCTTGCTTATAGCAAGTCATGGAGTGACAATGGGTAGCTATAGAGGGTGCACCTGCAATAGAAAATCATCAGTGTGCAACTATCACAGTTATGACAGGTTTGGGTAAGAATCCTCAACGATGCTAAACCCAGGGGGTGGGGAATGTTGATGAGGAGCTGGAAATTTGCACGGTCTAGAGTGCCCCCATAGACAGCTTACTGGTTGCTGGTGGGGGCAGGGACCCATAAAGTAGAGAATTCGGGCCACATCTGGGATTGATCAAAATTAATGTCACCACGAGGTGCAGATGGCCAGCATGTGTGCCACCAGATGTGACATCCTGAGAAGAACACAACGTTGTGTAGTATTCCAGTCAGAATTGCGTGATCTGCCCCCAACCGAAAATGAGCAACATTCTATTTTTTTTTAAGGCGTGTGGTTTTTCAAAAATGTCAACTTCATAAAAGGCAAATAAATGCCGAGGATAGGCTCCAGATGAAATGAGATAATAAGACATGACAATGAAAATGTCATCCTAGACTCAATCCCACACGGAAGGAAGAATAAAGCTATAAAAGATATTCCTGGATCACACGGCAAAGTTTAAATGTGACCACAGATTAAAGTATCGTATCTATTTAAGATTTCTTGATATTGCTAATTATACTATAGTCATAAAAGAGAAAGTCCTTCTTAGGAACTCTACCCTGAAGTATTTAAGGGCAAAGGGGCAATGATGTATGCAATTTATCCTGAAATGATTCAGAAGAAAAGCCTATATGTGCACATGTGTGTATGTATACGTGTGGGTACTATCTACACACACACACACACACACACACACTATGGCAGACTGTATAATGACTCTCCAAAGTAGCCATGTCCTAAACCCTGAACCCTATGGATATTATCTTCTATGGTAAGAAAGACTTTGTAAATGTGATTCAGCTAAGGATCTTGAGATGGGAAGGTTGCCCTGGATTATCTGGGTGAGCCCCAATATAGTCAGAATTGTCCTTATGGGAGGGAGGCGGGAGGCTTTCTTGTTTCAGCTCTTCTGCGGTAAACTAGTGTCCTTTTTAATCTATGTCTATTTAATGCTATGTTTTTCACATTTTTGTGCTTTTTTTGTTGGTGATTTTGCTGCTTAAAATGGCCTTTAGATGGAATTCTGCAGTGCCATCTACATCCCCAGGTGCAAGAGAGCTTACAGGGAAAACACTTGTGTTAGATCAGCTATATCCAGTCATGAGCTATTGCCAGGAGTCCAATGTTAATGAATCAGTGATGTGTATCAAATAAGGTACCTTTTTTTTAAAAAAAAAGGTTTTATTGGGGATCCCTGGGTGGCGCAGTGGTTCAACGCTTGCCTTTGGCCCAGGGCGCGATCCTGGAGACCGGGGATCGAGTCCCACATCGGGCTCCCGGTGCATGGAGCCTGCTTCTCCCTCTGCCTATGTCTCTGCCTCTCTCTCTCTCTCTGTGACTATCATAAATAAAAAAAAAAATTAAAAAAAAAGGTTTTATTTATTTATTCATGAGAGACAGAGAGGGAGAGAGAGAGAGAGAGAGAGAGAGAGAGAGAGAGAGAGAGAGAGAGAGGCAGAGACATAAGCAGAGGAGAAGCAGGCTCCCTGCAGGAGCCTGATGTGGGACTTGATCCTGGGACCCCAGGATCATGCCCTGGGCCAAAGGCAGGCACTAAACCACTGAGCCACTCAGGTGTCCCATCAAATAAGGTACCTTTAAATAGAAACACATACAAAACAAGATGATGCTTTGATGAGTTGAGAAAACATAACTGGCTGGAGGGAAACTCATCTGGTATTTGCTCAGGAGCAATGGTTTGGAGTTCACCAGGGCAGGCTCCCCAGAGGAGGCCACGAGTGGGAAACAGCAGAGCAGCCTCTTGCTGCAGCCACCTTGTGGATGGCTCAGGAGCCACAGGTGGGGCGTGAAGGATCAGGACACCGAGGTTCCCAATGGAGCAGGCCAGCTGACTGCCCAGAGCTGCATCTGGGCTCATGGAAGCCACAAAAGCCATGAGGGAGGGAGTAACCCAGCAGGAACACTGCCCATTCTCCCCTGGGCCAGGAGAGGCGGGAGACAGCTCAGCCAGCATCACCCTCCTTCTGAGGTCCCATCTAACCACAGGGCCCCATCAGCCACCCGAATGCCCCAGCAAGAAACCTAACCACCAGCCTTGTGCCCTCCTGTTCCCTGCTCCACATCCAAGCACAAGCCTCTCAATCCCTCTCCTTCTCCACAGGTGCAACTGCCTGGCTGACATCTTTTCTTATCTAATCTCATCTCAAATGCAAGATGTGCAGAAGTGAATCCTTGGTTTCTCCCCAGATCTGGCTCTCTCCCCTTCTTCCTCATTGATATTTGTGCCCAAACATCTAGAATAGTTCTCTGACCTTTGTGTTTTTCGTTTTGTATTTGTTATATTGCTTTGTTCTGTTTCTGGTAAAATCTAGTTAGAGTGAAATGTAGATCATAAGCCCTAAATTTGATATATATTTTGTTAAATATTTATTTATTTAAGTAATCTCTATACCAGCATGGAGCGCAAATTTACAACTCCAAGATCAAGTGTACCCCTCTTCCAACTGAGCCAGCCAGGAGCCCCAAATCTGATATATCTTAATGCAGGCATACACCTGTATAACCAAGGTCTCAGTCAAGGAATATTTCCATCACTCCCTTAAGATTCCTTATCTTTCGTTCCAGTACCTCTGATTTTCAAATGTTAAACTAGCCTTGCATTCCTGTGGTAAATTATACTTAATCATGATTACTATCTTTTTATGTATGATGGGATTTACTTAGCTAATATATTCTTTTAAGATTTTGTTTATTCATGAGAGAGAGAGGCAGAGACACAGGCAGAGGGAGAAGCAGGCTCCATGCAGGGAGCCTGACGTGGGACTGGATCCCAGGTCTCCAGGATCATGCCCTGGGCTGAAGGCGGCACTAAACCGCTGAGCCACCCGGGCTGCCCTACTTTGCTAATATTTTGTTAAGTATTGTGGTAGGGACACCTGGATGGCTCAGTCTGCCTTCGGCTCAGGTCATGATCCCAGGGTTCTGGGATCCAGTCCCATATCGGGCTCCCCACAGGGAGCCTGCTTCTCCCTCTGGCTATGTCTCTCTCTCTCTCTGGTCTCTCATGAATAAGTAAATAAAATCTTTCTTAAAAAGTATTGTGGTAAATAGAAGAGTGTTTCCCAAGGATATCCACATTCTAATCCCTGGAACCTGCAAATATTAGCTGATATGGCAAAAGGGACTTTGAAGATGTGATTAAGTTACAGATTTTGACCTGCAGAGCTTATCCTGGGTATCCAGGTGGGCCCTAAGAGGGAAGCAGGGGGAGCGATCATCCCAGAAGAGAAAATGATGTCACCATGAAGCAAGATGCTATGGGGCTGTCTTTGAACATGGAGGAAAGGGCAAAGAAGGTAGTTTAGAAGCTGGAAAAGAGAAGCACATAGATTCTCCCCTGGAACTCAAGGGAGTTTGGTCCTGCTGATGCCTTAATTTCAGCCCAGTGAAACTGATTACTACTTCTGACTTCCAGACTGTAAGAGAATAAACGTGTATTGTTTTCAGCCACCAGGTCTGTGGTGACATGTTGCAGCAGCAATGAGAAACAAATACAAGATTTTTTTCTTAAAGATTTTATTTTTTTAAGTAATCTCTATTCCCAACATGGGGCTTGAACTCACAACCCCCAGAACAAGAGTTGTATGCTTTACCAACTGAGCCAGGCAGGTGCCCGCAAATATGAGAGTTTTTGTGTCTAAATTCATAAGAAATATTGGTCTGTAATTTCTTTCTCCTTTATGCCTTTGTCAGATAGTGCATCAGGGTTATTTTGGTTTCAAAGAACAGTTAGAGAGTATTTCCTATTCCTCTAATTTCTGAGTTTGCATCAAATAATATTGTTCTCTTTTTTAAAAAATATTTTATTTATTTATTTGACAGAGAGAGCACAGCAGGGGGGGGGGTGGTAGGCAGAGAGAGAGAGAGAAGCAGTTTCCCCCAAGGAACAGAGAGACCAATGTGGGGCTTGATCCCAGGACCCCGGGATCATGACATGAGACGAAGACAGAGACCCAACCAACCTAGCCACCCAGACATCCCAATATTGTTTCTTTCTTAACTGTATGATGGAATTCACCAGTGAAATCATCTTGACCTAAAGGGGTTTGTGTGTGTGTGTGAAACAATTTTAAAATTATGAATATAATTTTAATAGATACAGGGTTATTAAGATTTTCTATTTCTTAATGAGTTAGGTTTTTTTTTTTTTTTTTAAAAAGATCTATTTATTTATCTGAGAGAGAGAGTGCAAGCAGGGGGTGGGGCAGGGGCAAGGGAGAGAATTCTCAAGTAGGCTCCCCGGCTGAGTGTGGAAGCCATCTCAGGGCTTGATCCCAGGACCCCAAAATCATGACTGGAAGCAAAGTCAAAAGTCAGACTCTCAACTGACTGAGCCACCCAGACACCTCTTAATGAGTCAGTTTTGATAAGGCATGTCTTCCAAGGAATTTTTCCATTTCATCTGAGTTGTCAAAGTTATTGGCATAAAGTTATTTATAATATTTTCCCTTTTTATTCTTTTAATGTCTGTAGGATATGCAGCGTCATTTCCTTAGTCCTTTCCTTTGCCAAATAGTGGTAATTTCTGTTTGCTCTCTTTTTTTCCTGGATCATTTTTGCTAGTAGCTTATCAATTGTATTTATCTGGTCAAAGAATCCACTTTTTTTCTTAGCTTCATAAGGTGAAAACTTAGCTCATTAATTTTAAGCTTTTCTTGTTTCTAATATATATTTCTGATGTTTTTAATAAAAATTTTCCAGTTGGGTGGCACAGTTGGTCAACAACTGACTCTTGGTTTCAGCCCAGCTCATGATCTCAGGGTCATGAGATTGAGCCGCACTTTGAGCCCTCCATGGGGCTCCTAGCTCAGCATGGAGTCTTCTTAGGAGTCTCTCTGGCTCTCCCACTGCCATCTCCTGCCCCAACTGTCTCTCTCCCTCTCAAATAAATAAATACATCTTCAAAAAAATTTTCCCTTTGGGATGGCTAGGTGTCTCCGTGGTTGAGCCTTCATCTCAGAGCATGATCCCAGGGTCCTGGGATCGAGTCCCACATCAGGCTCCCTGCGGGGAACCTGCTTCTCCCTTTGCCTATGTCTCTGCCTCTCTCTGTGTGTGTCTTTCATGAATAAATAAATAAAACCTTTAAAGAAATAAAAATAAAAACTTTCCCTTTCAGGACTGGTTTAACTGCATTCCATACATTTTGATGTTTTTATTCATCATTCAATTAAAAATGTTGTTAGATTTCCCTCATGATTTTTTCCTTGACCCATAGGCTGTTGGTTATTTACAGGTGTGTTAAAAATTCGGTACTTGGGTGTTTTTCTAGGGTTTTTTGTTTTTTTGTGTGTGTGTTTTGAGGGGTTTGTTGTTTGTTTG
This sequence comes from Vulpes vulpes, assembly GCF_048418805.1. Taxonomy (NCBI): domain Eukaryota; kingdom Metazoa; phylum Chordata; class Mammalia; order Carnivora; family Canidae; genus Vulpes; species Vulpes vulpes. The sequence continues at coordinate 9,185,284 of NC_132784.1, read as the reverse complement.
CTTCCTATTCGAATTCTATTGTTGTCAGAAAACATATTCTGCAAGATTTCAGTCTTTTGAAGTTAACTGAGATTTATTTCATGGGCTAGCATATGGGTCTGACTTTGTGAACATTTCACATGCACTTAGGAAGAACACCTATTTTGCAGACTGCTTAGGCTCACATCCAGGTCAGCCACTTATGAGCTGTGTGAGTGAAGCATATAACGTCTCTGAGCCTCAGTTTCTCCAAATATAAAATGGGAATAAATGATGATATCACTGATCTAAAAAGGTTGTGGTGAGAATGAACTAGAAAGCTGTGAGCACTCGGCTCTTCTCCACCTCTTCCTCTTCCTACTTCTCAGTTGTCATTACTGTTATGACCATAATCATTATTGTTACCACTGTTATTACATAGTTGCAATCATCTTTAATTGAATTTTTGAGGTTATTATAATAGCCTGTCCCCAGGAGAGGAGTTGCTAGTGGATTATTTTACAGTCAGTTGCAGAATTGTTCTCTCCACTATGATCATTCTTACCCTCCTAACTAAATTGGGTGCTTTACGTTTACTCAGAGATTATTACGGAAGGAGGCACCAGCCCCACCTAATTCTTGGAGCCACTGTGTGCATCTGGTGTAACAGGTGAGGCTTGCTGAGGTGACCAGCCTTCTGGGGACACCTGGTGTTTAATAACACAACCTTCTCATTCCTGAGCTCTGTGATTTGGTACATTTGGTGTGGCCTAGAGGGCGTGGCTGTGGCTAATGATCTCCAGGAGGGCACAGGGACTGGAGACAGGAGGTCTGGAGCACTTGCATATTAGAAAGCGGCTCCCCGTTCTCTTCCCTTGTACCAGGTGATGTGTCTGTGGCATCTCTGGCTGTGAACCTTCTCTTCCTAAACTGCTTATCCGTGGCTCTGTTGCCTTCTGGCATTTGAAGGGGCAGAAGAGAAATCTGAGCCTAGACCTATTCTTGTTCCTTGAGATGTAACTCTTATTTTTCTGCCAAGTGGCTCAAAGAACTTTTCTTAATGCAATTCCAAAAGTTTTGCAAGGTAGGAGTACAAACAGCTTCCCTGATTGGTTGGTTTTCACTTTTGAATGATTTCTTTCCTTCTTTTTTTTTTTTTTTAATTTTTATTTTGCATCCACACACAGACTCTTTATTTAGCTGGGATATCTTTTTCTGAGACTATATTTGATCACTACTTCAACGCTTTCATTCATCCAAAAACTATTTCTTGAGAATCTATGTTCCAGGCACTGTGAAGGCAGCAGTGAATAAGATAAAATCCCTGCCTCCAGGAGCTTACAGATTGTAGGAGGAAGAGTCAATAAGCAAGCACACACGATGAACAAGGTATCCGGGCAGCGTGCAGCAGCGGGCAGGGCTGTGCAGAATCATAAAGCAGCATGAGGGGGTGAGGAGGAGGAGGTTGGGCATGGACGGTCTGACTTGGGGTGAGGAGGATTTCAGTAGAAGCTCCTTCCTTAGGATTATCTATTGTAGGTCATGAAGAAATTGGCTCTCTTCTCTGTCCTCAACATGCAGTTTACTAATTTTTTTTATCATTTGCATTGATTTTTTCCCCTCTTTTCAGCAGTCTGGGAGAACTGGCCAAGTTGGTCCTCCACACCATTAATCCCATCACTGTCCCAGTCCCCTGTGTCCTATAATTCTCCTGCCTTTGCCTTCCACCACACCTTGACCCCGGGCACAGCCCCTCCCTGCCTATAGGTTTCCTATAGGTCTTGTGGAGGACGTGTCCCTTCGATCACCTTAAGTTTGGAGACAGTTTGCTGAGATTCTATCCTGACTCTTGCAATGAACCGTTTTCAGGAGCCTTCTTCCTCTGAGTCATCAGTATGACTTTTACTTTCTTTGGCTCTGCAGTATTTTTCCACTGGTCCCATAAAGGGGGCTGCCTTTCTCAGCTCAGCCTTGGATGTGGGTTATAAAGTCCCTCTGTGTCCCCTTCAGCAATGGCCACAGGCAGGATGGAGCACTGCCCTTGCTCCGCTGTGTCTGATGGAGTGCAGGGCTGATATACCCCCCTGAGGCTGGCTGGCTGGTGCAAGTGAGGGACATGGTGCCCAGGCCTAGCCCTGGGTGTTCGGGCAGCAGGATAGCTCTGTCTGGAGACTCTCCACAGCCTCACGCCATCACACCAAACAGATGGAGCCCCCGTGGAAACTCCCAGAGGCCAGAAAGCACTGCCACTACAGTTCCTACCTCTGCCCTGAAGCTAGCACTTGGCTCGGGGGAGAGAATGTGGAGAGGCAGATAATTGCACAAAACCACAGACTGTTTCGCCTCAAAGTTTCTCTTCTCAGAGCCCCCAGAAGCCCCACAGCTGGAGAGGTTATTTATGTTAACCTCCTATTTAGAAATTAAGCTCCGATTTGGAAATTAAGGATTGTAATTTAGTATTAACCCAGATGTCAAGATATAATGAGACACTCTGTGGGGGAAATTGAATTCCATATTGCCAAAGACCCATTTTATTTATAATAACCAGCCACTCACATCATGCCAATATTGATGGATCATATGTTTAAAATTTTGATAGCTCATTCATTTCTATAATTACATTTATTTCAAATTAAATAAGTCTCGCACACCCTTGATATACAAAGAGACAAAATTAATTTGTGGATCAGAATTAACCTGCCATTCAACCCCCGGAACTGTCCTTTCTGGAAGCCCTTGGAGGACTACCTTCTGCCATTTTCACAGAAGATGATTTGCACATGAACCACTTTTAACCTGGGAGGGCCTTCATCCTTGGGCTAGAAGGGAAGTGTCATTGCAAAGGGGACACGGTAGCGATGGACTTGCTCATCATCGGGCTCAGATACAAAGATGGGGACAATGGCCAACAGAACTTGTCTGCCTGGAAACCAGCTAGAGCCATCAACAGAGCAGCTGCCTGGTGTTGTGGGGCAAGGTGTGAGCGTGGGCATCGGTCCCCATCCCACTAGTTGTTGGCGAGTGACCTTGAGCAGGATTCATACAACTGCCCTTTCCTGAGCAGGGTGATAGGAATGCCCACTCCTTCCTACCTGCCCACACCTCTTGCCCGGCCACAACTGGCTGGACCCAGTGTGGAGTCATGGACAAACGGATCCCATTGGATGGGCATGAAGACCCCGAATAGCTGGATGGTGTGGGAGGTGTTGAGGGATTTTAACATACTTCCTACCAGGTCAGCCAGAGTCAATGTCATGGGCACTGTGCAGAAGCCGGTCCGCAGATAGAACGGAGTCGCCTTGCAGAGCCAGGCAGAAGCAGAAGCAGGTTGGCCAAGGAGAGACAAGGGGTGGAGTTCATCCTAGACTCTCTGGCACTGGTTTCCCCGCACGTCAGCCGTTCTTGGTTTCCGGTGGTCCAAGCTTGCCTCTGCATTTGCTCATTCCACCTCTCACCCCTCAGGCTACCCCCCTTGCAAGCCAGGAGACTGTGACATGCTTTGACTCTGTGCCAAGGCTTGGATTCAAGGTGAGGTCTCTGCCCCCGTGGACTCATCGTCTAGTGCAAGGCCCCTTACGATTGCTACACAGTGTTCCCCGGCTATGGCCTGGGGTGTCCTCCCTTTGTCCTCCCGGGGATTACAGAGCCTCCCTGAGCTCCTGTGCTGTTGTCTGCAATGAGGACATAATACTGTCCTGGCAGGAGCCTTGTGAAGATGAGGATAATGGGTATGGGGCGTCAACTTAGTCCTAGTGCACAATAGGTTCTCCGTAAGTGAAAAAAAAGGATTGAGACGCCTGGGTGGCTCAGCAATTGAGTGTCTGCCTTCGGCTCAGGTTGTGATCCCGGGGTCCTGGGATCAAGTCCCACATTAGGCTCCCCACAGGGAGCCTGCTTCTCCCTCTGCCTTTGTCTTTACCTCTGTGTGTGTGTGTCTCATGAATGAATAAATAAAATATTTTATTTTTTAAAGCGTTGACTGTATTTTTAAAATAAAGATAAAGCTGTCGACAAAAAGATATTTGGGGCTGGGAGACATGAGAGACTGCCCTGAAACTGGTGGGAGCTAAGAGCAAGAAGGTAAAATGATTCCTCTGTGCAGCCAAGACTGAGAGAAGTGAAACCTGCAGGGCCTGGTGTGACAGTAGAATGTGGGAGAGAGTGGCAGGGTAGAATCTAGGCTCTGGGGAGCATCCTGCCATGGAATGTCATGGAAGGGCCAATGGGCAGGTTAACTGTGAGAACAAGCCCGAGGGACCTGCCGGGGTCTCAGGTGCAAAAACCACCTGAGAGAGTTGCCCAGGAGATGGGGCGAGGGCTCAGTTCTTTCTCAGGACTATACTGGGGTGGGAGGTGGTGTGTCAGGTTGGAGTTCACAGAACGTGGCGAAGGAGCGCGGGATAGGACATGGCACATCTTGGTCCTTGGGTTCAAGTCAAATGACTTCTGAGAAGTGGAAACATCCTCACTCAAGACATTTGCTTGACATCCTCTCCCTCCCAAAACTCATCCTGGTCCCAGGGACTGGGGGGATACATTCTGAATTGATGAAGTTTTAAGATCTAAAGCGTCTAAGAAATCACTGATTTCAACTCAGTGAGTAACTAGGATCTGTCAAATGAAATGGGGCTCAGCATCAGAAATTAAGTGATGCCAAAAAATGGGGACTTGTGTTTATGTACTTGAATCTGTAAGCATGAAATTTAGTCCCTGGAATCTCTATTTTTGGATGAGGGACCTCAGTTCTCGGAATGGCATTCAGCAGGGGAACCCCCTGCAGGGGCGCAGGACTGTCGTCAAAGCATTGAGTTGGCACATGACTAAGGTACCACGGTGTCAGCAGTTCTGGGAGCCATTCTTAGCTCAGGCTCAGAAGACAAAGTTTCCTGGCCACTGTGGTCTCCACCACTGGCTGGGTGGTCCCCCCAACAGGGGACAACAAGGAGTTAGGGGCTGCAAAGAAGAAGAAAGTACCCCATTATGTTAAATTTTGGGCCAAAGGATTTGTAAGGTTCTCTTCTAAATGAGGGATGGACAGCAGCTCACACTGAGCCACTGTCTTCCGTGGGGCTCTAGAATGGAAAGGAGCGAACAAAATCCAAGGCCAGATCCTGGGGACTCCCAGTGACAGATAGGAAAAAGTTCAAATCACCTCGAGATGCTGAGCCCCTACAGGAATCAGCATGGGAAGTGGGGGAGGTGGGGGGGGGAGTGCTGTTCCTTCATTAGCTCCTGTAATCTCCACAGCCATCCAGTGATATGGAGGGATCATCTTGATTTTACAGACGAAGGAACCCGTTCAATGGCCATCCTTAACCCACCTAAGGGTATGCAGCTACTGAGCAGCAGAACCCAAACGAAATCCCAACCCTCTGCCCTTCCCAAGCATTCCAGACCTCTTTAAACAATCTAAATTCGAAGAAAGAAAATTTCAGCAAACCAAACTTTTAAAATCTCTTGATTACATTCCGTGGACTTCCAAGAGAATTCTGTATATACATCAGCCCAGATAGAGCCTCAGCCGGCGACAGGCAAACGCCCAGTTGTTTTGGCATGTTTCTGCGGCACCTGGAACCCCTCTCTGCACCTTTCCTCCCCAGAAGTCTCCTGCTCTTGATATCATATAACTATTTCAGAGCAGTCAGGGGTGAGGGAGGAAGAGGAAAACAGCCTGCCTCCATGTGTCCCCAGGTCTAGGACGCAGGGGATGGGGTGCTGGGGACTCCTCGCCTGGTGCACTGTCTCAGCGGGTGACTGATCTAGGGCTCCTGCCCCTCCCCTGGTGACTCAGTTTACGATGATGCAGTCCATCTGGGCTGATCCATGCTGGCTTACTCACCTGCTAAGGCACTTTGTGGCTGTTACTTAGAGATGCCATTTAAAATTCAGTAATCATGGAGCACTCTAGGCAGTGTAGACTCCTGATAAATGTTATCTAGGAATTCCAGAGGGAAAGAAGCCGCAGAATCTAGGATGTCATGCCCATGGGACTCAAGCAGAGAGCCCCGGGTGGGGCCAAGGGACCCGGCGTTCTGACCCTGACCTGCGTCTTGGCCACCTTCTGTCAGATGGGGCCACCATAGCCCAAGCGGCAGAGTCCCCAGGAGCCGTGAGCACTGGGGAACGTGGAGGTCGGCTCCAGGTGCGGGGACTGCAGATCCAGTGTCTATCAGGGTCACCCTCACCCAGGGCTTTGGCCAATTCAACAGGGAAACAGCTGTTGTTTCAAACATCTAGATGACAAAACCCATCCTCAGTTTCTCACAGTATCAGCCACTAAATGTAATTAAAACCAGGCATCAAAAATGTCCCTCCCTGGATGTAAGCTCCAGAAGAGTTTTGTGAGCCCAGATTCTCACAATAGATAGAAGGAGACCTTTGTTCCCATAGTACAGGCCTGGGCAGGTGGAGGCCCCCGGGAATGACGTGACAATGAAGTTGGTAATGTGGAACTTGTCACAAGCAACTTGGCGCGTGCCTTATGGCCTTGGTTCTAGCACCTTCCACAAAGCCAGGACCTTGGAAAAGAGATGTCAGTTAGGGTACTTTCAGCTATGAGCCAGAGAAACTCCAGCTCCACCTGAGTGAGATTTGTTGGTCCCCACCACAAATTGAGTGACTTAAAATAACAGAGATTTATTCTATCACAGATTGGAAGCTAGACGTCTGCAATCAAGGTGTCAGAAGGGGCACGCTTCTCCCCGTCTCCCCGACTCTGGTAGCTCCTGGCAATCTTTGGCTTGTAGCTGAGTCTTTTCAGTCTCTGCCTCCATCTTCCCTGGTGACTTCTTATAAGGGCATCAGTAATATTGGATTTAGGGCCCCCTTGAACCAATATGACCTCATCTTAACTGATTTCATTTATAAAAACCCTATTTCCCGATAACATTCTGAGGTTCCAGGTGAACAGGAACTGGGGCAGGGGTGGGGGGGATGCTGCTGGCCTCACTCCAGTCACCTCCTCTTTGAGATACAAGACAGCTGTAATAGCAAACGGGGACACAGGTCCTGGGTGGGAGCCAGCTCTCCTTCCCAACTGTTCGGTAGATATTGAGGGTGCTCTCAAGTCCCTGGGGATCCCCTTCACTGATTCTCCACGCCCTTCCTTTTAGCTGCCTACAGTTAACACTCTTTGTAGGAGCTTTGATTTTGAGTCACTAGAGAGGCTCAGCCAAAGAACTGGAGGCTCTAGAAAGTAGACATTCCCAGGGAGGCAGGCTTTTGTCAAAAGTCGCCTGCTGTGAGTTTTGGAAACCCAGCTCCCTGGCTTCAGGTGAAGTGTGATTTGTACTCTGGAGAGAGTTCAAATAGAACCTCCAAAGAACCAGTTCCCTTCTGCAGCGCCTTACCTGAGATCTCAACCCTGCATGGTTTCCCCATTCCCCCATTGACCTCCTCTGCAAGCGCTTCTTTAATTCGCCATCTGAGTGGGATTCCTCCTTTCAGAATCTGAGTCTGGGTAGGGTTGCCAGTTTCAGCAAATAAAGACACAATTGATAATAATAACAATAAAATAAATATGAATAATAAGTAAAATAAAAATACATAAAAGCTCAGTTAAATTTGAACTCCATCTAACAACAAATCATTTTTAAGTGTAAGTATGTCCCATGAAATATTAGGGACATATTATACTTAAATTATTTGCTATCCGTCTGAAACTTAAGTTTAATTAGGTGTCTTGTATTTGGCAACCCCAACTTCTGGGGAATGTACTTTAAGCAAACTTAATTCTGATTGGACCAAGTTAGAAGAGGACCTTGTTTTTGAACCACATCACTGAAAAAAGAGATAGGATAGTAGGGTTTTGCTTCAATCAGTCTGGGTCCAACTCTCTATCTGGGGGTAACATTAAGTCCACTCAAACTTTGGGGTTGATTGTTCCACATGGGGGAGGGAGGTGTGGATATTGGGGAGACAACCACAGAAACTATTACTAAATATAAGTAACTAGAGTAGGTTCTCATTATCGAGATAGTTATGGTCTACAATAACATCATGGTGAACCCTGAATTATCAAACACGGACCTGTTGCTCCTAAGGGGAATACAGGATAGGGTTCCTGTGAGCCTGTCATCTCAACATTTTGTCAGCTAATCAATGTGTAACCTTGTTCTATGAGTGCTTCTCTTTAAAGACACCTTATGTGATATCTACTATCGATTCATTTACATCTCACACCCCACAGCACTATAACCCATGATTGGATGAAGCTTATCTAACACATGAATTTTCTCTTAATCACGACATTCCCGTGCTCAGAAGCATTGGACAGCACTTTAGCACTATGCTGGGAAGCCATTTTATTTTATTTTATTTTTTAAGATTTTATTTATTTATTCATGAGAGACACACAGAGAGAGAAAGACAGAGACATAGGCAGAGATAGAAACAGCCTCCATTCAGGGAGCCTGATGTGGGACATGATCTCGGGACTCCAGGACCACACCCCGGGGCCAAAGGCAGACGCTCAACCGCTGAGCCACCCAGGCGTCCCAAGGCCATTTTAAACAGTGAAATCACCACCAACAGCACAAAAACATGGGAAATGTGGCATTGCATAGATCACGGAAAGGACACTTGCTTACAGGATGGGAGCTGGAGAAAGAAGGCAAAGTCATGTGGTCAGCTGGGAACATGCGCACTGAGCAACTCAAATTTTTGCCACTCTGCACATGTCTACAAATGACCAAGAAAGTGCTGTGAGTATTGATTTGGGGGCTAGAAATAAATTTTAGTTGAGTTCACAAATACGGGATCCACGGATAATGGGGATTGACTGTGTGTTCAAAGATCCATTAATGGCTGTGTTTGCAGAGCTACCGGTGCTGGCTTCAAGTAGACTCATATTACGTTTACCTTTCAGAGAATCCCCCACTACAAAAATAGAGGGGCTGGCTAGATAAACACAGAGCTTGGACAAACAGCTTCTTGCAAGGAACTCTGTTTGCATAGCTATGAACATGCAACCTTTACTCGCTATGTAACTACAGCAGCTAGCCACGTATTTACAGTGTGAACACAAATAACTTACTACAAGGCACCATATTTGTCTGGCGATTTAGTACCTGTGCTGTGAAATTCCTAAACTCAGCCTCATGGCTGTGTTAATCTGTAAATAGAGCTGCTTGCTCTTTAAAGTAAGGGAAAAGCCATGCACTAATCCACTTGACACGTTGCTCTTACTATTTACATAGCCAAATGCTATCAGCTTTTCTCACACATCCAAAGTCCTGGCAAGACTGGTTCACTAAGTGTCATTATTTTAAGTGTTGGGAAGGGATCATCTGCCAAAGCTTTTATTTATCTCTTGAATTTTTTTCTTTCAGATTGACTGTTTGCCCCAAACAATCAAAACATCAAAAAGTTTTTCTTGGTGAGAGTTGGCGGTCTCATCCCCAAAAGGCTCCAGTCAGCTGTCCATCTATTTTTCCCAGGCACCAGAAGGGTAGGTTGGCAGATTAGGATGGCCAGGGGTGACGTGATCTAATAGTTTCATGGCAGGTCTCCCACAAAATGGTATTCGTAATTCTTTATTTCCCTCAATTTTTAATTGTAATTCATTTCAATTAATTTTATCTTTTACCAAAATTATATCAGCATACAGTTTTTGAATCAACTATCACTTAAAGGCTTATACAGTGGTCTCCTAACCTCTCCTCCCATCCCTTGCAAGGCAAGTGCTTTTGTTTCTTGACACTCTTACTGTTTCTTCTGGTGTTGGCAGCCTTATTGTTAATAATATGTTTCCACCTAGTTTCTTGATTGGTCCCTTTTAGTATTAATTACTGATTCCCTGTTAGGGAAGCTAGGTTTTAGCTCTTTCCCATACCCCTTGGGTATCCCGTCCCCATCTCCTCAATATAATGATATATCATTCCTAGTTGGGTTGACAGTATTTATTTATATCATGATAGTCCTGTAAATATTGTTTGTTGCTGAGCAATGATTTTGTTTTCTTTCTTGAACATTTTTTCTTCTTCTTTAATGATCAACATATTTTTTCACTAGCTTATTTTTCTATGGGTTTATTCCTGTTTGAGTTTTTTAATTTTTTCATATACCCCACAGGCCTGTCATATACCAATAAATATATTGCTTTTCAGACTTCAAGCCCAGTTCTAACATTGCCTTTCTAGCTGGACCAGACATCCTCTAAGTGTCCTCTCAGCTGTCATCCTGGGACATTCCTTTCCCCACCCCCCTGTTTTGTAGAGCTCACAATCTCCCCATTCTCAGTCTAGACTCTTCTTTTGCTAAAGCACATCTTCTGGTAGTTTCCTTTGAAACAGTGACTGGGAACTGAGTTTTTTGAGGTCTTCAGGGTTGACAATAATTCTCTTCTACCTTCACACTTAAATGATCACTTAGCTAGGTATAGAATTCTATGTTGAGAATAAATTTCCTTCAGAATGTTGAAGCCACCACTCCCCTTTGTTCTAGGATAAGGTGTTGCACTGAGTGGCCCAATGCAGGTCACATTCCTAGGTGTTTGACTTGGGGCTTTTAATCTGGAAGTTCAAAGAATCTTCTCTCTTGTCCTTAAGGATCATGAATTCCCCTCATTTCATTGTCCAGATGAGAAGTCACAGCCCCAGAGAAGACTTTCCATGCCATGTTCCAGCCTGGATTAATGCAGGCTTCCTCACAACATGTGTCCTGCACCACCCTGACCCTCCCTGGGCACCTTATGCCTCAGTCTCACCTGCTGACATTTTGCAGCCAGGGCTCCAGCCTTGGGGACACAATCTTGCCACCTTGGAATCTATCTTATAGAACATGAGGCCAAGTCAGTAGGCACATCCCAAGATACAAGGAGCATGAAAGCAATGTCAGTATAAGAGTGAAGGTACTGGAAACTGAACTCCAGGCAGAGTCTTACCTGAGCCTCTGAGGGCTGGGAAAGCTGGCTCACCACTGTGCAGGCTCTGTGCTGACAGCATGGCCACACTGGATGATAGCCCCCAGAATGCCTTTCTAGTACACTTCTGGTTACATTGGGCCACCAAGAGAATTTCTCTCAGAGATTGGATGGGGACAATAGCCATTTTGCAGCATTCACACACTCTTTCCCAATTATTCCATCACACATCTATCTAGGTGCTGCTGTGAAAGGATTTTGCACACGTGATGAAAGTCTCAAAACAGTTGACTTTGATTGTTGATCTTAAATTAATCAAAAAGGAGATTTTCTTGGGTGGGTATGACTTAACCAGTTAGAAGCCCTTCAGGAGGATTTAGGTTTTCCCTGAGCCCAGAGACTCTACACCACAGTAAAGTCTATAATTCCTCTCCCCTCCACTGGGGTCCTCCCTCCTGACTTCTGCCTGGGACCACGAGCTTCAGCTGGTGTGTGTGGGGTCCAGCCTGCTCCTCACTGGCCCTTCCTGACTGACTGCCTCTGCACTTCAGACTTGTATATCCAGCCTTCACAATGGAGCAAGCTAATTCCTTGTAATAAACCCCTTTTCATATATATATATATATATATATATATATATATATATATATATACAGTTCTTCTTGAGCCCTAATGATAATTCAGTGAAGGATCAGTGTTCCCTTGGAAGCTGGGGTACTGTAGTGCCCATGACTCCATTGTATTGTGTGCTCTCAGGGGAACTCCAGGTGGGGTGCCTTCCTGGGCCTAGGCTCAGCAATGGCCCACGGTAGTGGTTCTTAAACTGTGGTCACAGCCTACCAGCACCAGCATCACCTGAGAACATGTAAGAAATACAAATCCTCCACCCATTTCCAGAAACTCATCTGAAAACTATCATTCCTGGGGAAACCCAGATGTCCTGCCCTCTGTTGATCTTTGTTCAGGTGCTCAGGGAAAAGAGGCACACTAAGCCCACATGGGAGGAACCAACTGGACTGGCCAGGTCAGACACACTCTCAGACCCTCCTTCCTATCTGGGAATCAGCCCAGGGATCTGCTCCCAGCGCCTTGTCCTTAGAGGCACAAATTGTAAATGGAGCTCCGCTTTGGAGTTCAAACCTGACTCTAGCTCTTCCAGTGTGAGCAGATACATCTAATAGTTCTCAGAATGAGACCAACCCCGTGGCGTCATGATCTGGCCAGCCTCTCCAGCTTCTCACCCACCTACCCCCTGCTCCATTCCTGTTGTTGTGCTACAACCAAAGCCCCTTCTACCATTCTACTAGGAGCCTTTGCACACACTGTCCCTCTGCCTGGGGGCCCCCCTTCCACTCCCTTCACCTAGGCACTCCTGCTCATCCTTCCCTCCCAGCCAAATCACACTCTCCAGGCCATTCTCCCTGGTGGATTCTCCCAGTATCCTGCACACTTTCATTTCATGCACCACAGTGTGGAATTATACATTTATTATATGTGCTCATATTATTCTGTCTACTAGCAGCTGTCTTGCTCATTGAGTCTAACCCTGAGGACAGAGACAGTACCTTTTGGCCCACTAGAACTCCTTCAAGCCCAGTGCAGGCCCTGATGCCCTAGGAAGCATTTCTTGATAAAAGTATGTTCAACAAATAAATATCCCTGAGTGAGTGACTCAACGTGGCTGAGATTCATTTTTTTTAGGAGGGAAGTAGGGCTGATGACATCCACCCTGCAGGGCAGGAATTGACTGTGGCCACCAGTGGGTGCTCAACAGTGACAGCAGGTGTTGCCGGTGGTGGACCTTCAAGTAATGTCCACCACAGGCCAGAGCCTGCCTCTCAGCTCTCCAAATTGTCTGCTTCTCCATTTGTCTCCACCATTTGTCCATAAGTTTCTCTTGCACGGGATCTGTTCCTTCATCATTCCTCCATACCATCTCGGGATTGTGGGGCTGCCACAGAGGGACCCTCCATGTCTTGGGCAGAGGTCCCCAGAAGCAGGCCTTGGGACGAGGGCTCCTGAGCAAGGATTTATTGAGGAAATGCTCCTGGGAGAAACCAGGGGGAAAGTCAGGCAAAGAAGTCAGGGAAGGAGGCAGAGCTAGAGCCAGGGAGGAGCTTCAGCCTGACCCCATGCATGGAACTTGGAGTGTGAACTAGGCCTCAGATCTGTCCCAACCTGAGGCCACAGATCTGGGCTTTCATTCCCATCCATCAGTTAAGGGTGGGTGGGCTGGCTAGGGGGTCAGATCCCAGGCACTTTGATTCTTTGCACTGGAGCCAAGGGACTCCAGGGGGTTGAGAACAGGCAGTCTGCCCAAGAAGAGCTGCAGGTGCGGATTGTAAATACAACAGTACATGGCAGGGGTGGATGGGGGTGGGTCCTTAATGGTAAAAGGACTTGGAAGGGCGGGCCTGATAGAGCACTACCTCTCCTGCTACCATTCAGCAAAATTTCCTCACACTTTCCTGAATGTTTGCCCTGAACACAGAAGGGGTCTCTTGAAGAGTGCAAAGGGATGGCTCTGTTTCTGATGCTTCTACAGGTATGGCCAACAGAGGAGCCAGCCCTGCCGGGGCAGGGTGTCAGCCGGAGCCCTGGGGTGACTTCTGCAAACTCTGCTCTCCCCAATGCCCAACCTGGTTGCTGGGGGCTCCAGGGCCCCTGGCAGGTGCACAGGAAGAAGGGCTAAGCCCGGCCTCCCTCCTCCCCACCCCAGTGACCTAAGAAATGACCACTGCTGCTTAGGTAGAGAAGACTTTCAGACCCTCCTCCATGAGAGGGTGGAAAAAGCCAGATGGAAAATCCTGACTTGGCCAATTAATACGAGCAGCAGGAAAATCCCTAAATTGGTTCCATAACAACCAATCTCTGTTCCCAGGTCCACGGGAAGGCAGAAAAAAATGCATCCCACGTGAGGGAAAATTGAAGTGTGCCCAAAAGTTCATCAATACTTTTCTGTCTTCCCTCGCCAGGTTCCCTGCTAAAGTTGTTAGAACATGCCTCCCTGTTTAAGCGAGGTAATTTGATGCGGGCAATAATAATCATAAATATTCATGGTTTTGCCTTAACATTAGGATAACATCTGTTTCCAAACATCTGCAATCTGTTTTCAATGCTTCAGTAAAATGTAAATTAGCTATAACTAATACAATAAAGCACTAATGGGGATAATGATAATGAAAGACGCCCATTAAGGCGGGAGTCCAGCTCTGTCTCCAATGGCCAGTTTTCCGGAGTTCCCCAGAACTTTGCTTTCCACCATCTCAAACTTCCTTCAAATGAAAGGGGCTTTGAAAAGCCTCTGCTGGCCCTCTGGTTTGCTCCCTAAACCATGAAGCATTTCACCAGCCAGAGCCCTTTCTGTCCCCCATCCTTCTTCAGGGGATGCACATAGATCTTTCTAGAAGGCACATCCCCCTGGGCAGGTACCATGCACAGAACCCCCCACTTCCTGCAGAATAAGGTCTAACCTCTTGGCCTGCAAGCCAGTGCCACCGCGTCCCCCAGCCCCAGTGTGTCCACCACCCTCAGCTCCTCCAAGTCCCCCCAACACCCCATCCCTTTTATTTGCCCTCTACTGCCTGGTTTTGGGCGCCGCACAGAGAGCGCTGAGGGAAAAAGCCAAGTGGCCAGTTGCAAAACAGCTGGGGAGATGAACAGGGCATTCACAGAAGAAATTCTAATAGCTAAGAATTTCACACTCACTAGTCAAATGCAAAAGCAAATGAAAACAACGATGAACAATAAATAAAAACTATGATCATAATGTCGTTAGATGAAATAACTAAGTTGTGTTGCAAAAAGAATTGGTGTAAGATGATACTACTCTGATTTAGAAATATATATACATATTGGGAAAAGCTCCCAGGCAAATATAGATGCAAATGTGTCTGTTAAAAGATTCGACTGTTAACCAAACTGTTGAGAGAGTTCCCATGGAGACACAAGATTGGACAAGGCTTCTTTGTTTTGTTGTTTGAGTTTGTTACAAGGAATATGCATTGTATTGTATTTTTTAAAGCACACCCACTTACCCATTCCAAAAGGCAAAATAACAGCTCGTTAGTGGGACAGTCTGGAGGATACCCTCTTAACCAAGTTATCAAAATGAGCGTCAGCTTCGATGGGACAGGTTGACATCAGGCGCTTCCTGGTATGATGCGCTCGGAAGGACACAGCATCCCTGCTGCGATATTCCTGACAAAACGCAGAACTATGGGGAAACATCAGACAAGCCTGGGTTAAGGAAAATTCTACCAAACAACTAGCCTGTGCTTTCAGAGATGATAATGTCATGAAATCGTCCCTGTCCCAAGTTAAACTGAAGAGATGAGACACATGATCCCGGATTTTCATTTGCTTTAATGGACATTTTTAGGGTCATGCGTGAAATCGGCATCACTTCCGTAGATTGTATAATAATATCCTATCCATGTTAAGTTCCTGATTTTGATAATGGTTCTATGATTATGCAAAAAAAAATTCTTGTATTTAGAGCTACGCATGATGCATTTCATTGGAGAGAGAGAACCTTAGCCATAAAGCTATAGCAGAGAACAGCTGTAGGCACGCAAGGCCACCCTACTGCAAGGTACACAGTGGCGGACCCGGTGGAGCAGGCTCCATTACTATTCCTTCACCTGGTGAAAGCCTGAGCAAGAGGACAGAGGAGGAGACCTCAGAAGGAAGGAGGCAGGACTGTAGGAAGTGAGGAGAGGCTGAGGGGGGGCTGTTGCTGAGGGATGGCCCGCCCCCAGCGCCCAGGAGTTCCAAAGACAGAACCTCAGAGCTTGGACTGGCTTTGGCTCAGTCATCTAGACACACTGAGCATATGTTTCGGGGAAAGGCACACGGCAGAGGAGGGATAGCCCGGCCTGAGCAGAGCAGGGCAGCACCCGACCCCCCTCAGCAAGGAACACCTCCCCGTAGATCACCACCCAGCCCTTGCCTCACCTTTGCCCCCTGCAGGTGGCTAGAGACGCTACTCATAAGACAAGAAAGAAAGGCCTCCCGGCTCCCCCTCCCTTGCTCCCACCGCACCCCAACCCCCCCCCCCCCCGCAGTGCACAAACAGGGTGCCACACAGCAGTAGAGGAAACATCTGGGCACAAGAACATCAACCCCAACATGAGTGAAGGGTCCCGACAGTGCCTGGAAAAAATAGTTGATTTTGTTGTGGGATTGTTTGGAAGGGTTTGTGGCACTGGAGCTAGTTTCCCAGGGAGAGAGGAGAAATACTTCTTTGTCTTCCTTCCCTGCTGGGAAAAAAAGAATCTGTCACCCACTTAGCTCGCTCCCCTGAAGTGTGCTTCCTCCCTGTTCCCAGGCATAAGCCCCCAGGAGATGCCGGAGCTCAGCACCCCTACCACCACCACCCCCGCCCCAGCCTGCATGTACTGGTGAGGGCTCCTCCCTCTGTGTCAGGTACGGGGGACGGACCCATGCACAGGACAGGACTGATAATGCGCCATGGGCAACGTGGAGCCACTTGTGGGTGTGGGGCCTCTCCTACAGCCCACCTGCTGAACAGGACATCTTCCTGCCCCATAAATACCGCTACACCTCACTGGGAAGCACTGGGGCCACAGGGAATCCCCAGGCCTGGGCCCTGGACTCCCACCCCGTTCACAGAGAGCCCTCTGTTAAACATATGCTGACTCTGTCTGCCTGGATTGAACTTTGGAACAATGGGGATTTTAAAAATGAAAAAATAACTGGCTAACTCACCTGACAGCTCTGCGGTGAGGATGGCAAAAGACCACAGCTTCCCAGAATGTCAGGATGGCCTCCGGTGCCATCTTTCCACTCATAGAAGGTCAGGTGTGTGGTTTGTTGTTGGCTCACCTGACTCCCAGGTGTGGGATCTGAGACTTATTCTCAAGTCATGGGATTTTCCATGCAGTGGGTACCCACAGGTCGGTGCTTGCTTGCTTGCTTGCTTGCTTGCTTTTCCTTTCTTTCTTTCTTTTTTAAGATTTATTTATTTATTTATTTATTTATTTATTTATTTATTTGAGAGAAAAAGTGTGCAAGTGTAAGGAGGGACAGAGGGAGGGGGGAGGGAACTTGATGTGGGGCTCAATCTCTGGAAAGAGAGATCATGATCTGAGCCGAAACCAAGAGTCAGTTCGCTCAACCAACTGAGCCATCAAGGTGCCCCTGGTCGGTGTTTCTGGGTCACCCAGGAGCCCCCAGGCCACTGGACCTGACTTCAGCCCAGTGCTGGGACACTGCTGTCCCTATCTTCACCAAGGCTGGTGACGTGGACAGGTATGATGGTGCAGGGCATGCTGGGCCAGGGACTGGCTTTCCCTTTGGCAGGACAGCTCCAAGTGTGAACGCTGGAGCCGTTTTTAGGTGCTCTCCATTTTAATCTTGTGGGGGACTCTGATACCCTGGGCACGGCATTACCTGAGAACCACACGTATTAAGCCCCCCGACCACTCTGCCAATGGTGAAACTTGAATTCAGCTTTCTCCACTGGAAACTTCTATTTCCCACTGTAGACATTCTTTCTCAGCGGCCCCCATAAATCACTATCTGCAAGAAGGGCAGAGGAAACAGGAGGTGGAGACCACTTAGACCCCCATTCTTGGACTCTCCTCCTATGGTACTGTCCCAACAGCTCTTTGAGGGGCTTCCAATCTGTCCCCTGGCACTAAGGACTCTGGGCCCTGAGGGCCCTTGGCCAGCCAAGGTTTCCCAAGTAGCAGCTGGGGTAAGAGGGGTCTCGGCTTTGGTCCAGCCACTGAACCACTAGGGGCAAGTTCTCAATCCTCTCATTTCTTATAAGCATCCTTTGGTTAAGGTGTCATGTTTCCCAGCAGTCTCTGGCACATTCTGGAAACTCAGCAGCCCCTTACATACCCCTTATCTCACCTCCTGTTCTAGCCAAGATTCTCCAAAGCAGTAATGATGTAGTTAGGATGGACAGCTCTTTCCCTCTATTTTAGTGGTTAGTAAAGGAAAATATGTTTGCGTTGTGTCCAGCATTGCATGTTTGAATTTTAAATGATTTAATTCATTATTAAAACTTAGTGTTTTTTAAATGGCAGAAAGAAATGATTCAGTGAATGCTCCCCATGGGAATTGCCAGCATGTCAGGAGCTGTACAGACCTGTTGGTCATATTACCTGCATGTCTCATGAAGTCAGCCTTTGGTTCCTGTTCAGGTATGGTGTGTGCAGGTGAAATATCACCTGACTCTCCTACATCTAAACTTAATTTCTGTTTGGAGCCCCTACTCCATCCACTGTTGTTACAAATATGAGTTCAGTCCATTCAGAATCCCCTGTCCCCTTTCCTGGAGCACAGAGTCACCACCAGCCCCCTCTGGCTTTGGCAGAGACATCCTAATTCTGGCTGCCATCAGGTTGCCAGGCTGACCTGTGCCCAGCCTCTCGGAATGCCCATTCCACAGCTACTGCCTTGTCCCTCTCCAACAACGGGAAATACCACCACTCCCTTGTCGCCTGGGCTCAGGAAAGCTCTGTGGGCTCATGCCAGGCTCATTTGTCCATGCAGACCTCCTGAGTACCACTTCTCTGGGGCATTGTCACCTCCCTGGAGCTCTGCCTGGGAAAGGAAAACTGGATGATCATGAGCTCTGATCCCGAAATGTTTCCAGGTCTTCCATGCATGAGGCAGGGTTGTACTTCTCTGCCTCCTTGAAACCAGGTGGGACCTATGACTTCCTGTGGCCTGTGACTTGCTTTGGCCAATAAAAAGTGAGAAATGACAGGTGGCACCCCCTGTCAAATGCTTTAAGAGCCAGATTGCACTTTGCTAACGCTCTCTTTTCCTCTGCTGTGGAGACTAGTGTGTTGGCAGCTGTTTTAATGGTGCTGCTCCATCCACTGGGGTCCTGGGCAGCGTCTCCAGGCCAGGATCCGGCATGAGAAGACACGAGGAGAGCTCCCAATCTATCCACAGTGGATATGGAGTGACAGTGAGAAATTAACCTCATATGGTTAAGCCAATGAGATTGGGAGATGCTTGTTCCTACAGCAAATCCTATCTATCCTGACTGCTACAGAGACATAGGTCTTCTCTGCTCTTAACCTTCCAAATCAACCTAGGGTCCAACATGCCCCATTGCTGAGCCAAAGGGGACAGGATGGGAGACCCTCTCTTGACTTCCCTGGGATCCTTGCCCTCCCAATCTGGGGGTTTTCCTCTGCTGATACCCCACTTCTACTTGTTAATGTACCCTCCCTGGCTTGTTCCATTCCCTCAAGGCGAGACTCTTGAAACACGTAAAGTAAGAAATGACTCCCTGTTCTCTCCTGTCCTGTTATCCTTCTCCAAGGCCAAACTGGGGGAACAGAGGAAGAGGAAAGCCAGGGTGACAGTGGAATGGAGAACAGAGAATGGGGTAGAATGAGAATAAAGGCGTGGGAGGCTGAATAGTGATCCTCAAAGAGATGTCCGTGTCCTAATCCCCGAACCTGTGAATACGCTGCCTTAGGCAAAAAGGCCTTTGAGGATGTGAATAAGAGTTTTGAGACCTGGAGGTCATTCTGGGTTATCTGGGTGTGCCCACCATGACCTCTGGGGTTCCTGTAAGAGGCGAGCAGGAGGGTCAGTCAGAGTAGATGGGATGACCGGAGCAGAAGTCACACTGGGGGACATTGTAGGTGGAAGAAGGGATCACAGACACAGGCACCATAAGAAGCTGGAAAAAAGCAAGGAACCTGATTCTCCCCTGGAGCCTCCAGAAGGCATGCAACCCTGCCAACACTTTGATGTTAGCCCAGTGAGATAAGTTGGATTTCTAACCTACAGAACTGTAAGATAACAAATTTGTGTTGTTTAAACTGCCTGGTTTGTGGTAATTTGTTACAGCAGCAGTAGGAAACAAAGCCTTTGGTTGCTAGCTAAATATCGTTCTGTCGTGTACGCAGGCCAGGTAGGGTCACCAGGGTTGCATAAAGTAAATCCTTTGTCGGCTCTTGTCGGCTTCATACAAGCTCAGCTGTGGGTTGCCCGGATGGACTCGGCTCCTGCCAGGACATACCACTCCCTCTAGCTTGGTTTCTTTTCACAGCATTCTAGCCTTCCAAACCCCTGTATCTTCTTCAGACTGAGGATCTACCTACTTATTTGGAAAAACTGGATGAGCTACTTCTTTGGCTTCTGCTTCCCCTCTTGGGGTGCACTCCTGTCCCTTCTTTCTGCTTGAGTTCCAACATTCCCGCCACTCCAGAAGGATAGGCCCATCCTGCCACCCCTGCCTCAGGAATGCTGCTGCTTCTCCAGGGGACCCCCAATCCCACTGTTTTCTTCCTATAGGCCCTTCCTAAACCCAACCAGATCAAGCCTTTAGTAAAGTAAGGAAGTCAGGGTCCCAAGACTGACTTTCTGGGCACCTATAGGAATGCACTGTCCAATATGGCAGCCTCTACTCTATGTGGCTATGTGCATTTAATTCCAAAGTAATGAAAAGTAAAAACTCAGTTACTTAGTCATTATAGCCACATGCCATACACCCAACAGCCATATAGGGCTAGTGGCCACTGTATTACACAGCACGATATGGAAATTCCCATCCTTGCAAAAAGTTCCATTGGATAGCCCTACCCTAAAACATTCTTCTTTCCCTTTAATGTCCTTACACCTTTGTCCGGCTTAGAGAAAGGAGCTCCTATTGTCATCTACATGTAGGTGTGAGGAAGCCTTAGTTTCATATTCTTGCTCCTTGGAGTATTTGCATTTTCTTTCTCCTCTCTGTCTAGGAGATGGATATTTCTGGCCCATGAGAAAGGAATTCCAATAGGTATAGTGCAGCCACAGATCTCAGCTTCTGTTTCTTTCTCCTCTAAAGTGTCTTCTCTAACTGCACAGACTGAAAGGTTCAATGACATTTCTCAGCCTCCCTTGCATTTGGAGTTCTGGATTAAAAATTAGCTCTTCCAGGGCACCTGGGTAGCATAGTATGTTGAGCATCTGACTCTTGATTTCAGCTCAGGTCATGATCTCAGGGTCATGAGATCAAGCCCCACATCAGGCTCTGTGCTTAGTGTGGAGTCAGATTGGGATTCTCTCTCCTTCTCCATCTGCCCTTCCTACTCTTCTATCTCTCTCTCTCTCTCTCTCTCTCTCTCTCATAAATAAATAAATAGTGAAAAATAAAATAAAATAACCTAAGCTCTTCCAACTAGACACACTTACACAAGGTTACAAAACAGAAGAAAGGTGGAGGCCATCTTCCTGAAGGTTTGGGTTTTCTCTTCTGGCAAATGAGAAAGACCAGGTTCCAGCCTCGAGCCTCACAGTATTGAGAGGTGGTGGCCACAGTGGCTGGATTCAACATTTCAGTGTCCAGCTTCACAGGCCACAAAGCAGCTGTGTCTGAGACCAATGCTTAGTCAGGAGGGACAGTGCTACCTTCCCAGTCGCAGCTTCTTGATCCCAGGATCACAGCCAGGGTGGTGTGTTCCTGGAATAATTTTCTGTTCTGTAGTGTTCTGGTAGTCATCCCTGGAGACCCAGGCTAGAAACTCCCCCTCTAATCTATCAGGTGGCTTTGTAAATTTTTAATTCCCTGTATTAAATCCCTTTCTGATTAAAATACCTAGCATGGCTTCTCTTCCCTGCACTAAACTATTTCAGCAAGGTGCTAGAGAACAGCTGAAACAGGTAAATTCTAAATCAGCATGACCATCTGGGCATCTTGAAAATCTAAGTTGCCTGTGATCCCAATGATTTGCTCTGGAAGTAGCAATTCCCAGCTTCAATTGCTGTTGCTCTGCAGAGCTGGCCAGATGGACACCCGCCTTTATTTTATGTAAGTGTTTTTCAGCTTTTCAGAATTCTTAAATCCCAGAATACAGGGGTCAAGGAGCCCAGACAACTTCAAACACCATAACTGGCTGAAACAATATTTTCGTTTTGTTTTTTCACTAAGGCTAGATTCAAAGCAGTAGAGTTGCAAGGTCAAAGGATATGTCTAAAACATAATGTCAAAAGTGCATAAAATCTGCCACATAAAGTTATAAAACACAAGTCACAGTTATATTCATTCTTCAGCAGTAGAAAACATGATAATTTTTTTCATCAAGATGGAAAAATCGTTGGAAGACTGTGGGTGCCATGGTGGGTGGTCTCCTCACCATGACGTCCACTCCCCTGTACAAGTTCATTCACTGCTGTCCACACTGTGTAGCTTTACCTGCCCTGCCTTACATGCACTTTACTCTCCATCCAGAATTCAGTGATTCCAGGACAGTGAATTGTCCTTTCTCCTCAAGGAGAAGCAATTATTTGAAAATCACGTCCCAATAAGTGCACTTTTATCCCTGTGGTGATCTCCTTGTAGTAAAGATTGCCAAAAGCTTGTGCCCATTTATCTCTCCCACTTGTTCACTGAATATTTAGTGGATCCTGCTGTGGATTATATATAGAGTGACCCCCCCCCCAAAAAAAGATATGTTGGAGTCTGCTAACCCCTAGACCCTCCAAATGTGACCTTATTTAGAAATAGGGTCATTGCAAATGTAATTCATTTGGATGAGGGCACACGGGGTTAGAAGTAGGGTTGGCCCAAATCTAACATGACAAATGTCACAAGAATGTGGCCATGTGAAGACAGACACGTGGCCAGGTAAAGACAGAGATTAGAGGGGATGTGAGTATAAGCCAAGGAACATTGAAGCTTGTTGGCAATCACCAGAAGCTCAGAAGACACAAGAAAGGGTCTCCTGTGGCTCAGAGGGAGCACAGCCCTGCCAACACTTTGATTTTGGACTTCCAGCCTCCAGAAGTATGGGATAATAAATTTCTCTTATTTTACACCACCTAATTTATGGCACTGGTTACTGCAGCCCGGGTAAACTAATACAGGCACCCACCATGCACCACACAATAGTCTAGGAGCTTACAGTCTTAGTCTAGGGGGTTACAGTGGGGAAGGAGGTGGCGTGGTGTCCGTCCTCTAGGAACTCATGGCCTCTCCCGGTTTCCCACCTATCTCAGGGCTTCCTTCTTCCTGTCTTCAACCCAGCCAACGGAAGGCCAGGCAGCAGTTTCCAGTGTCCTGAGATCAAGAAGTCAACCAATAAGCCAATCATCACAGATGATTTAGGACCGGGGCCACAGTCCCTGGCTCATTAGCTAGGAGCAGGATATTTCAGTCATGCTCTGCTTCTCATCAAGGCTCCTGATTTTATAATGGGGAAACTGAGGCCTAGGGAACTGAAGTGCCTTGCCCACGTACAAGTTAGGGCTAGAACCAAAGATAGTGCTGAGGTGCCCAGGTTTCCAATTCTGTCTCTAGAGGGCCCTGTTTTCAGAGCAGTGTCTCATGGTTACAACCCTGCCTTCTTCCCAGGCCCACACATTTGCACCCACCTGTCCGAACTAACAGCCCCCAGTCCACTGGTGCTCCCTGACCACCCACTCTGAGGCTTCTCCCTCTGGGCCAGACATCTACACCCTGAATCAGGTCAGCCTGTCTGGAACGCCCCATACAGAACCACAGCAGAGAAAGTGGGGATTTGGGGGCTGGGCTGGGAAGCCCGAGTCAGCCAGAGTACCCAGCTGTGCACCTGGATGACAGACGAGTTCATTCATACAGCAGAGAGCCTGGCTCGGACGCGTGCGTTCAGTACATCAGCGCCTCCTGGCTCTTGAGGGCTCACAGCCCCTCTAAGGATCTCATGAAAGTTATAAATCCTCCTTCATGAAAACTGACACTCAGGTACACACAGAGAACTTTGCAAGCGATTTTTCAGGGGCCTTGCTAGCCACTGAAGCACACTTAAGTCCTCTTCAGAGGCCCATAGAATCCAGGTTAAGACCCCAGACTTAAAGTACACAGGAGCAGGTGCGTGATTACAGATCCGTGCACAGCACGTTGGCAGATACGTTCACATATAAAATACGTGGTATGCACTCTCTGTGGCTTATCTTACGCGTGAATACTTAGAGCCAGGTATCTCTAACCTTACATATGTTGAGTGAAATGAAAACACAGGCTTTGGAGTTCCACAGACCTGGGATAAAATTCCACTTTGCTTCTATCCAAGCTGTATCACCTTGGGCACGTGAATTTGCTTCTCTGAGCCTCAGTTTCTGAAAGTGTAAAATGTGGATACGTGTGAAGTTGAGAAATAAATTTAAAATGTCTAGTAAAAGAGGGGCACCTAGGTGACCCAGTGGTTGAGCATCTGCCTTCGGCTCAGGTCGTGATCCCAGGGTCCTGGGATCGAGTCCCACAATGGGCTCACTGCCGGGAGCCTGCTTCTCCCTCTGCCTATGTCTCTGCCTCTCTCTCTCTCTGTGTCTCTCATGAATAACTACATAGTCTTTTTTTAAAAATGTCTAGTAAAAGAATAGCCAGCAATTTGTAAACTATCAAAGAAATCCACTATATCGTGATCCCTTTCTTTCTCTGCCCCACTATTTCTATATATGATATACCATATACATCTTAAAAGATATTCTCCCAAATGCTACCAATGCAGGGATTGGGTGGAACTATAGGTGATTGAATGTACTTTTCTATATTCAACAAAGAACATTTATTCTTTCGGCATACAAAAGGAAAAAAATTATTATTTTTTCAAATTAAGTGCCTAATACAGTGTTTGTCAGAGAGTAGATGGCCAATAAATAACACTCATTGTTACATTTATGTGTTGCATGAAATATGCTTCAATATCATATAAAATATATTATTAAAGAATCACTGGTATTCATTCATTCATAAAATCTCTGCAGAGTATCCAGGACGTGTATACAAGGCATTGTCCTGGACCCAGGGGAGGAGGTGGGAAGGCGACGAGGCCAGGCAGGGAACTGCTGTACCCCACACAAAGTACCAGGTGTCGGGGCAGGACGCCAAGATTGCTGGGACAGGGTGCGTGTGTGCAGGGGGATGGGGAGGAGGCGGAGCGTTGTGTGGACAAGCACCATTTCAGCAGGTCTTCGAGGCAGGATGGGGAGGAGGAGGGATTTCCAAGGAGGAGATAGGAGGAAAGAGGAGTTCTCAGAGGGGCAGATGGAGAGGAGCCAGCAACAAGCAGAACCCTCGGACCTGGGAACCCAGAGGGGGGTGGGGATGGAGCACCGGCCGGCTATAACGTCCAGGCTAATGCATCTGACTTCACTGGACAGAAAATGGGGGTCACTGAGCTGCTTCTTGAGCAAAGAAGTAGTCTAATCAGTCACAGTTTATGTTTTCAAGTTGCCATCTCAGTCTTTTGCAAACAGCACAAATTGGACAGCAGTGGCTCAACAACTTTCTTTTTCTTTTCTTTTTTCTTTTTGCTCTTTGTTTTCTTCATGTAACACAGAATCTGGAGGTAGATATTCCAGCTCTGGCCTCTAGGCTCTACCATGTTCTGGATGAGGCAAATACCTCTAGCTTTCTGCTCTACCATCCCTGGAGTGAGACTTTAGCCTGAGATTGCCTCATGGTCATATAATGGCTGCTACCCCTCCAGCCTCATGCCCACATTCCAGGCAGGCTGGGGGCAGAACAGGAGAAGGAAGAGGAGGAGAATGTGGAAGAGGAGGTGGAAGGAAGGGAAGAAGGAGGAAGTGAATCTTATTCATATGAAAATCTATAATAGGGACATCTATAGGGGACAAAGTAGGTTAGTGGCTGTCAGGACTGGGGGAAGGGAGATTGGAGACATAAGAGGGTGGTAGCTAAGGATACAAGGTTTCCTTTTGAGGTGATGAAATGTTCTAAAATGGACTGTGGTGATGAGCACACGTCTATGTGACTACACTAAAAACCACTACACTGAGTTATACACTTTAAGTGGATGGTGTGTACAGGATGGGAACCTCCATAAAGTTCCTTCCTAGTGCCTTGCCTACAAGGTGGCAGAGCTGTGGAGGACAGGCCCTGGCCCTTCCTGAGAGCCGATGGGAGGAGTCAATAGGAGGCCCCTTGAGAGTGGGGAGAGGACGGCGTGGAAGGTTGGAGAGGACCGGATGGGTCTGAGGACACCGAGGCAGCCCCAGACCCTAGAGGGTGTTCAGGTCCAGACCTGTGCCAGGCAGACTGCAGCGTCATCTTTCAGGTGACATCGAGGTAGAGACAGGTGTCTGAGTGAGCCTTGCTCCCATCTGCCTCGATTCCTGCTCTCCATGGCCCTGAACGGCCCTTCATTCATTCATTTGTTCACACGTCTGTTCATTTATTCCCTGATTCATTCATCTAGCAAATACCCACTTGCCATCTACGTGGTGCTTCCAAGATTCCCATCCCGCATCCACACAGATGTCCTCTTTCTCACAGCTTCAGTCACTCATTTCACGGATATTCAGTGAGTGCCTAGTAGGCGCCAGGCACAGTGACGGGTGCTAGGGTACAGGTAGACCGGACAGATGAAACCCCTGCCCTCTCAGTAACAGACAGACTCTCTTGAAGGAAAATAAATTCTAGTATCTTACATTATATTTATTATAATTTTTCTTAAATAAGAGCACATAAAACTAGGTATAAACTCCTTATGCTTAAGAGTTCTTATTGGAACTATAGAACCCAAAGGAATTTACAAATGCAGTGCAAATAAAACCATAAAAACCAATAACAATATAAATGCTTTGGGGCACCTGGGTGGTTCGGTGGTTGAGCATCTGCCTTGGGCTCAGGGCGTGATCCCGGGGTCCTGGGATCAAGTCCCACATCAGGTTCCCTGTGGGGAGCCTGCTTCTCCCTCTGCCTGTGTCTCTGCCTCTCTCTGTGTGTCTCTAATGAATAAATATATTTTAAAAAAACAATATAAATGTTTTTCCTAGATTCGGACTTGCTGTGTGAGTGTGAGCCCTGTAAAGTCAGCCTTTCTTCCACGTTTTCTGCCTAAAGTCCTGCTCATGACGCAGACGCTGAGTGTGGGAATGACAGGGCGGGGGTGAGCTTGGCAAGCCCGGGCCAGGAGGCTCTGGCTGTGGGAGAGGAGAGCCTGACAGCCCGACCTGGGGGACCATAGGCAGTGTCCCTCGAGCAGCGTGGGGTCCCCGGAGTACTATGATCGCATTTATGTTTCTCAGGGCCACACTGGCCACAATGTGCACAGCAAATGGGAAGACAGAAGAAGTAGGTTAGTGTCGTGGTAGGACGTCCGGGTGGGAGGTCATAGGCTCGAGGCTGAGCCCAGGAGACAAGCCCGGAGACCAATCTGGCCATCGGCAGTGGTGGCCCGGGGCAGCCAGGACAGACCCCAGCTTGGACACGGGAGAAAACAGGGGAGGCTTCAGGGAATCGATGCAAAGGGGCTCCTGACAGAAAGGCCTGCAGGGCCAGTCACCCCAAAGTGGAGAAGAGGAGCAAGAGAACATGGGGGGCGGGCAGCTCTCAGAGGAGGATGTTCAAGGGCTGGGCTGGGCGCTCCGCAGTGGCTGGTGGCTCCTGAGCACCCCTGTGGGCAGCCCTTGCATCCTGGTCAGGAGCCTTGGGATGGGGGTGGCCAGGCGGTCCCCAGCGTCAGAGATGGGCTCGGGCCCCGAGGAAACAGATGCCCACCTTCCTAGGCCTGCTTTTCATTCTGGTGCCACCATAAATTGCCTGGAGCAGCCCCCACCCCCCCTCCCGGCTGCTGTTTTGCAGTCGGGGTGTATCAGTCATGATAAGACATTACTTAAAGCAGTGGTGACGGGGCCTAATCAGTCTTGTGAAATATAGACTTCTCCCCACACGGCGGGCAGGGCCGACATTAATACACATTTATGCAAAGCAAGAGCTGTAGCTGTCGGTGGCTAATCTTTACAAGTATGATAAATGATGTTTATTTTCCATGATGGAACGAAACACCCCAGCCGACAGTAATTGTAATAAAAAGGACAGATCAACTTCTATAAAGTGATTGAATTACCCTTCGATTGCATTAATGTCCACACTCGGTTGTGTCACTGGCTTCCTCGAGGTTCCGAGGACAGCAAGCGGGACAGTCTCCCCTTCACGTCAACGCCTGCCCTTCACCCGGGCCACGGGGGCCATGGGGCTGCCTGCTGGCAGCGTGGGGTTGGTCTCTCCCAGCCCAGACCTTTATCTCCCAGGGCATAGGGACCCGAGCCGCGGGAACATGGTGACAAGCTTCGGGCCTGGGAAGCCCGCTACTGGCCGGGACAGAATGACCTTACATGGTGCACAGAACAAGGGGTCATGTCCAATTGTCCCCATGGCCCGGAGGGCCTGTTATAATTCTGTCTTTGTAGGTGAGGGAGTAGGGGCTCAGAAGGATTAAGTGGCTTGGCCAAGGTCACACAGCTAACGTGTCACGGTGCTCGTAGTCAGAAGTGTTTACGGGAATGCTACTGCAGTGTCTGAGGGGACCCCTTGCTCCAGATCTTCCTCTGATGTGTGACCCGCGCCCTGACCAGCTCCACAGTGACCCAGAGCACTGGAGTGGCAGGCCGCCCCCCTTTCCAGGCAGGGTCTGGACACCAGGGCGCCTAGACCAGAGATGCTGGGTACCATCCTCCAACATCACAGCCTAGGAAATGTATGATGTCAGCAAGCAAATGAGTTGGACTCTGTCTCCAGACCTCAGGCTTCTTATCTATAAAATGAGCATAAGAAAAGTACCCATCTCACAGAGTTGGTGGTCAGTTCCATGAGAACAGGGTCCCCTGAAGTCTCAGCAGTGTCGTCCCCCCGACTCAAACATCTCTTGGGATGACCCTATGCGGATGAGGGCTGTCAGGAATCCCAAAGAAAGGAAAAATGGCATCCCTGACCTTTTATCCAAAGGATCTTTTAATAAAGTACATTGGCTTTTCTCACCCTCTTGCCTAAAACCTCCAATGCCTTCTATCAAATTCAGAATAAATCGCCAGATCCTTAACCCACACAGATTTGTCCCCAGGTATATTCAATGTCATTCAAGCTACCCAAATGGCAATTTCATTAGGGGCCCGTCAAACAACGCTTTGTCCTGCTAGAGCCCAGATCTGAGTGCTCTCACTTACTCCTCACCACAGCCCGTTACAGGTGGGGAAACTGAGTCTTGGAGAGGCAGAGCACTTGCCAGTTCACCTGCAGCTGGTTAGCGACAGAGCCAGGCTTCACAGCCAGAGCGGTGGCACTACAGACTGGAGTGGGATCTGCAGCAAGTGCGTCCAGAGAGGCTGGCGGAGGATGCTCGAGGGGACTATGGGCCACCCTCCCCAGGGGACTCAGTCCCCAGTCCTGCTGGTCGTGGTTCTCCAATTTGAGCATGCCTCAGAGTCACTGGGGGGCTGTGAAAACACAGATGGTGTGATCTGTGCATACGATGGAGCATTATTCAACTATACAAAGGAATCCAGCTCTGATGCATGCTGCAACATACATGAATCCGAAAACCATGATGTCAAGTGAAAGAAGCCAGATGCAAAAGGCCACCTATCGTATGACTCCATTTATATAAAATACCCAGAACAGGCAAACACATGATGCCAGAAAGTACTGACTGGTGGCCGAGGACCTGGGGGATAGGGTACGGAGAGTAGCTGTTTAACAATACAGTGCGGTTGAACTCTGTACTTCCTTCCTTCCTTCTTTCTTCCTTTTGGGATGATGAAGATTCCTGGGGACTAGAGAGAGGGAGTGGTTGTGAAACACAAGCTCAACATTGTGAGCTCACCAATGTCATTGAATTGTAGACTTTAATTGCTCATTTTATGTTATATGAATTTCACCTTAATTTTTTTTAAAAAAAACCCACAGCTTTCCGGGCACTACCCTTAGTCTCTGATTCAGGAAGTCTGGAATGGGGCCCAGAAGTACCATTTCTTTTTTTAAAGGCAGACTGCCACATGCAGTGCCTCATTTGGACGTGTCTGGGATCTTGGAAGTCTGATCACCCTACGTTCTCCTACAAATGGACTTCAAGAGCTTGTTCAGAGGTTCCAGCAGGGGAGCGCAGCTACTCGTATACCCTTGACCCAAGAGCGGTCCTCCTCTATCGGGGAAGGCCATCCTCTTCGATTGAGCACGCGGCTTCGGGAGGGATGCACATGGAGCAGTGAGGGAGGAAGGGGACACCTGCCTAGCCAGCCAGATCAGCTGAGTCGACCCTGGCGATCAGTGTAGTGACAGATGTCCCAGCCAGATCACCTTCACATCCCCAGAAGTACCATTTCTAACAAGCTCCCAGGTGCTGCTGACTCCTGGACCACACTTCGGGAGCTGCCCAGCAGGTAATACAGACCCCCTGGGCTGCCCAGGGGCTTGGGTGAACCTCAGATTGGGGCCGTCTGCTAGGAGACTACAGGACAGTACGGTGACATTACATTCATGGGGGTTATCGTCCATTTCACATTGATAATTTGGGGCTGGTGTTTATTTCCCTCCCAGGTTTTCAATTCATATCCATGTTCAGCATTTGTTATTTGTTTTTAATATTCCTCATATTTTAGCTAAAAAACAATCATTTTTCACTGGAGTGTTTTAAAAACAGAATTGTTTGTTTGTAGCACTGGTTTGGGATGTGCTCAGCTGCACTTGGAAGTCAGCTGGAGGCCGGAAGGTGCTAGAAAGAGAGAGATGGAGTGAGGGCCAGGGAGTTTTGAGTCCTGGACGTCCTCCTCTTCGCCCCCCATCCCGCTCTCTCCCTCCATCAGCCCCACTGGCTTTTCCTCAGCTCCCAGCTTCAAGCCCAGGGCCACTCTGGGCCACACCACAGCCCCCTCCCTCTGTCCAGAGACCACTAGGTCAACATCGTCCTCAAACCTGGGCCTGCCTAGGCTTCCCTTCCACCCTTTCGTGTAAGTCAGGCGGTCAGGGGGCATTGCCAACTCCACTTTTTCTAGAACCTCCCCAGCCAGCCGACTGCCACTGCTGGCAAGGGTACTCCTGACACTTAATGTACCCCCGTCATCTCTCATCAGGACTGAGGTAAGAGAGTCCTAACTTGTCCCCTGCCTCTGCTTTTGCCTTCCTATGGTTCTCTACACCATCGCCAGCAAATCTGATTGTGCTTTCCTCGTACCTCCCATAACAACTAACATTCTACAGCATCCTCTCGGGCTCCCCTGTCACCCTGCTTCCCATCAACCTGGCCTTTGTATCATCAGTCTCCAGCCGACCCCAGGGCCTCGGCCCGGACAGTCCTTGTTTCCTTGGAGCCTCACTTCCCAGTCCCACTGCCCACACCCCCACCACCCAGGTAACCCTACACATCCTCCAGCCACTACTTCAAAAGTCACTTTGTCAGGGACACCGTCCTTGACCCAGACAGGGCCAGGCCCCAGCCAAACTTTCCCAGAACATGGACACTCTCCTTCCTTGCGCTTGTCCTGGTCTGTAATTATACTTTGATTTGTGTGTTTGTTTAAAGTCTAGCTCTTTTTCCACCATGGAAGATTCGCACAGGCCGAGACAGTGAGCAGTTTGCTTGCTATTGCATCAGCCCCTGGCCTGGCGCTGGCACAGGGCAAATGCTCAGAAAACTCCCCCCGAGTAAATGAATGATGAACTCCTTGTTGTCTTCAGGGAGGACAGGTACTTGGCCACAGATATTGAGTGTTTAAAAATGTTTTGGGGGGCACCTGGGTGGCTCCGTGGTTGAGCATCTGCCTTTGGCTCAGGGCGTGACCCCAGGGTCCTGGGATCAAGTGCTGCATCGAGTTCCCCTCATGGAGCCTGCTTCTCCCTGCCTGTGTCCCTGCCTCTCTCTGTGTGTCTCTCCATGAACAAATAAATACATTTTTTTTTAATTAAAAAAAAATGTCTTTGGTACCCAAGTTTTCGCTGCAGACATGTATGCACACTTGTATCTGTCTACTCACAAGGACATTTCTCCGGCCCCTTGGGTGGAGATGAGACAGCAACAACAAGCATCCTAGGCATCTGGCTCTGGATGCAGGATCCTGTGGAGGAGAGAGATGGGAAGGATTCTCCTCATTCCTGCATTCCAAAGGGAGGGCCTTCTGTTTACCTGGGGCCAGGCTGGCCCCTGGCACCCAACAATTCCAACCACCCAGCCAGGCTCTGGAAGACACCTTCATCTTCGTTCCCAGCTGCCTGCACCCAAACAGAGCAAACCCTCATCAGACTCTTCCCCACCCCCTCTTGGGCAGGAGAAAGGAAGATGCAAGCTTCCCCCTCTTCAACTGAGACCTCCCAAGTGAAGGAGCCTCACCCTCATCCCACCAGCCTCCTGTCATCATCAGACAGGCCTGCAGATCACCTTCAAAGACCATGCAGACCCAGAAAGTCTACAGGAAGCCTGGCTACTCTCCCCCCACCCATGCCGCTGCCCCAAGAACATCATCAGCCTCCCACCACAGCAGCGCCCCTTGGGCCATGGCCATTGCCGGAGTCGTGTGAAGCCTTTGGCCCTGTCTCCATTATGGGTGAAAGCCACATGTAGCTAATGTCTTTAGGAAGGGAAGCTCTAGTGGCCACCGCTGAGCCTGCTGAATCTAGGAGCTGCACTTAGCCCCCTGTTAACGACATTAGCCAAAGGGAAGATTTTAAGATGTTAGCATTCTGTTTATTTCTGAAATTTCTTCTCCAAGCACCCTAGCCATCACATAGATTCATTCAACAAAATCATAATAAGGGGCCTGACACCTGGCCCTGAGCCCTTGGCCTCAAAGAAAGGAACAAGAACCAGACAATGAGCAGTCCATCCAAGAGGCCATGAGAGGGAGCCCAAGGTGGGGGGCCTGTCCCTGCCACCAGAGGCCATTAGGAAAGGCACCCAGAGGAGGGCACACAGAGCTAAGTTTTGGGAGGGCTGAGAGGGCCTGGCAGGGTGAATGGGTGGGCGACAAGGAGAGGTATCCCCAGAGGAAGAACATGACCGGGGGAAGAGGTCGGAACAGTGTTTGGTTTCTGATTACACCACCTCCAAGCCACCCCCCAAAGCCCTTGAACTCCCAGGAACCACCAGCAGATGTTCGTTAGCGGGCGGGGAGCAGGAGGACCGGAGCCGTTTGCCAGGGCAGCGTGTTCGGAATAAATCTCGGGCGACGCTGCAGGGGCCCAGCTCTCCTGGTCCCGAGCCAGTTTGGGGGCCGGGGGTGGGGAGCAGGGGGAAAGGAGCCTAATAGGTTATTCTTAATTATTATTATTACTTTTTATTAGGAGGCCGGGCTGCCCAGACCATAAGGACGTGTGCGCCTACCTCTGCTGGAGCATCATTAGGGGAACATATTTGGGTGAGACTAATGAGGTTGGCTTAGGTAAGGACCGGAAATCAGCCGGGGCGCCGCCGGTTAGTGCCGAGAGGTTTCAGGCCACACTTTTATTTTGTGGCAGCATATTGCTGCTAGCTGAGGTTCTTGTAAATGTGCCCCAGCCACCTCTGGGCTTTGGGCTCTGAAACGCTACAATTTATTATGATTATCAGGGCCATGATGTGGGGAGGCTGTTGAGAATTTCCACCCAGATAATGAGGAAGGCGGGCGGTGCCATTCTCGGGGCCCATTCTCCCTCAGCGGTGCAGGAAGCCCTGGCCTCGTGGTACCCGCAGACAACACCCCCCTCCCATGGAATGCGGGTGGGAACCACGGTGGGGTTTGCAAATAGTTGTCTCTTGTCTGTGTGGCTGGAGCTCTGTCCACACAAGGCATCACCCGGCCTAGTCCAGCCCATCCAGAGAAAGGAAACTCGTGTCCTGGATGAAGACTTATGCAGCTATGGAACAAGCCCACCCCCTTCACTTGAAAACCCTGCTCGACCCCGACCTCCTACAGGAAGCCTTCCCTGATATATGCATCTCTCTGTTCTGAGTGCCTATATGGAGGGTGGCCTTTGTCTTACTCGGTGCCATTTACTCGTCGCATATCAGTTTCTCTGAACAAAAGCATGGTGGGGTGAGAATAAGCAGCACACTGAAGGCCTCTCCACTAGCACTTCTTCTCTGGGGCAGAGAAGGGGACCCTCTGGTGGCCTAGAATCTTCCCGTGTCTCTTAGATCCACTCTCAGCCCTGCTCTGTCCTAATGGCTCTCTGGCCATCCAGCTTTATTTGGCTTCGGGCAACAGGAAGCCCAGGCATGTGAGGTGAGGGAGGGAGGCAGGAGAAGGAAGCCAGCATGCTCATTCCCCCACTGGCTGTCTTCATTTGGGGTTGCTTCAGGTCATGATTTTTTAAAGATTTTTTATTTATTTATTCATGAGACATACAGAGACAGAGACACAGGCAGAGGGAGAAGCAGGTTGCCTCAGGGAGCCTGATACAGGACTCGATCCCAAGACCCCGGGATCACGACCTGAGCCACAGGCAGATGCTCACCCACTGAGCCACCCAAGTGTCCTCCAGATCATGATTCGATGCAACTGCCCCCTTTGAGGTTTCTGGACTCTTTAGTCAAAGGGTGCAACAGCTCTTCTGTCATGAGTTACCGCTCAACTTCCCACACCTGTGTAGCTAGTCACACTATTTTTTTTTCTTTTTTTTTTTTAATTTTTTATTTATTTATGATAGTCACAGAGAGAGAGAGAGAGAGAGGCAGAGACACAGGCGGAGGGAGAAGCAGGCTCCATGCACCGGGAGCCTGATGTGGGATTCGATCCCGGGTCTCCAGGATCGTGCCCTGGGCCAAAGGCAGGCGCCAAACCGCTGCGCCACCCAGGGATCCCGCTAGTCACACTATTAAAGCCTCCTTGCTCATCCCCAAGTGATGATCATGCCAATGAACCCCGTGTGGCTGGACAGTAGGATGGGGTGGGCAGGAGAGAGACAGAGATTTGGGTGAGGAGTGGATTCGAGAGGGCCAACTTCTGATCAGTTGTTTTGAGGTGCCTGATACATTGTGCCCTAAAGAAAAGTCCAAAGACACCTCCTGGAATAGCAGAGGGATAATGCTGTGATGGATTAGTAATGCCTGCGTGGGAGCGAGGGCTGGAGTAGCAACCTGCGTGCTGTGGCTCTTACCACCCCAGGACGGATCACAGAGGGCTTCGGGCTGTAGGAAAAGCGATTCGGATTTTATCCTATAAGCTTAGTGGGAGAGAAGGAAAGTGTCATCAACATCATTTTAAATAGAGAAGCCCAGTCCAAGTATTTTTCTCCCCTATGGCATGGCATTATGGGCAGTGGACAGAAGGGAGACCAGCCAGCAGGCCACTGCCATGGACACAAGCAGGTGAGAAAAAATGAAATGCAGGGAATGGAGGGGTAGGGAGACACTGGGGTGGGGGACGGAGACTTTGAGGGCAAATTCTTTTTTTTTAATTGGAGTTCGATTTGCCAACATATAGTACAACACCCAGTGCTCATCCTGTCAAGTGCCCCCCTCAGTGCCCGTCACCCAGTCACCCTGTCCTCCCACCCACCTCCCTTCCACTACCCCTTGTTCATTTCCCAGAGTTAGGAGTCTCTCATGTTTTGCACTTGAGGGCAAATTCTTAAGACTGGATAGCTTACAATGGTCAGGATTGCAAAGGGAAAAGATTTAAGCAGGATACAGGGAGGATGCAGATGCCATTATGGGAACACAAGACTCAGAAGAAGAAGCAGGATGGGGAAGACGTGGGAGGAAGAAATCAGAAAAGTATAAAATGTCACTATTGTCTTAGAAGGAGCCCTGAGCCCTAAACCCACTTTGACAAATGGGGGCTGGGGTAGGCTGGTGGGCACCGCACAGGCTTCAGTCCCCTCAGCTGGCCAGTAATGAGGCACCTCTAATTGGAAACATGGTGGTGGCACCATCTGGCCTCCAGGAGTGAGTGACAGCAGGGGGAGGGGCGGCAGCTGGTCAGGAAGGGGTGAGGGGTGTGTGCATGCCACACAGGTGCCTCGGGTCCCTCTGCCTCACAGCCAGTGTGGAAGCCACCCTGGGAGCCCCGTCCCTCCAGTGACACTACTCTGTCCCCGTCCCCTTAAGCCTGGTCTCTCCAGGGCAGGTTTGCCTGATTGGATTATTTTTTTCTTCTAATTTTACAATTCACATCTGCTCATTGTAGAAAATCAGAAAACCACAGCTCACTGTTAAGAAGAAAAGAAAAATCACGAGAACCCCACCTGCAGAGAGAGTTGTTGGTAAGAGTTGGCATATTCCCTCCAGACTCTTCTTTTTTCCCTTTTCTTCTCTGCTTTTCTTTATTCGGATGTAGGCTGAGGAGACCCCTCTGGGAGCCACCTCGGGTCTGCGGGAAACAGCCTGTCGCTTTGGGCTGTCACTCAGCTGGTGTGGATTCTGAACTGTCAAGGAAGCCTGAGTCACCTATCACTTAATGTTTGTCCACGTAAGTGACCCTGGAGAGACACTGGGGCTCTACTGCGGCATTGGCATCTCTCTGGGACGTGGGGCTCTCTGCGGGTTTGGAAGCTGGCACCTGTGGAACATCACTTAGAGTGTGGCCAATGTGACCACTGATGGCCGGGGCCTTTCCTGGGCCTCTGGGTCCCCTGGCCTCCCCCTATCCAGCCTAGGCCCAAAATCTCCCCTTTGCTTGAGAGGATCCCGGTTCTCCCTGCCACATGTGCCACCCTGCCCCCTCCTGATGGACCTGGAAGGACCCTGAAATCCAAAGGCTCCATCACTTGTAACCAGAAACCAGTTCTTCTTATCCCTGGGCCAGGTGGGGGGGAGAGGGGGAGGGCAGAAATCCTCCCAGGAGGCGAAGCAAGATATTCGGGCAAAGAAAGAGAAAACAAAAACCACCATAAATAAGTCTCCATCATAAAGTAACCCGAGGGTTTGTGCCCCAGCAAACGCAGACACGTGGACTTCTCTACAAAATCGAGCCGGGAACGCACATGCTTGATCGTTTCTTAGTCTTTCTGTCAGCATCACACTGTGGGCATTTTCTCACATCATTTGAAAATGTGGTATTTGATGGCAGCTCCTAAGGTTAATTTAGTAAATGAACTGGAACCAGGGGGTTTTGTGGGTTAAAGATCCTGTCACGGATGCGTGCGGGCTGGCATCAATCACCCATCGCCTTCCTGCGCTTCCCCCATCTCCGCTGCGCTCGCCACTCCCTCGCTCAAGAAGCTACTGTGGTTCCCTACTTTTATCACACCGGGTCTGGACTCTGGCTTCAGACGGCGGCAGGACCAGCACGCCCCTACTCTCCCCTGCTACCCATCTTTCTGTGACATCAGTGCCCCAAACACCCAACCCTGTTTCCGTGACTGTCAGCATCCTCCCTCCTCCCCTCACCCTGCTCACCCGTGGCCACCAACCCCCCCAGCCCCTCCAGACACCCCACGTCTCTCTGTTGAGGCATCTCCCGAGGATGCAAAGAGCGGCCATCCTTGGGGAACTGGTGAGTTCCTTGGGGGACAGGGCCCCGCTGCTCCCGAGCCTTGAGGCCAGGCCCCTCTGGGGGTGGTGGGCTTGGGTCTGATGGAGGAGTCCACGGAACTAGCCTCTGTCCCAAGAAGGGCTGTGGCCGCTGCTGGCCTCGGGTGACCGGCCCTGACCAGGCCTGCTTTGCTGACTACCCCTCGGCCGTCCAGAGCCAGGCAGGGCCCGGCCCAAGCTTGAGCTGCCCTCCGGGGTCCAGGGCTGGCGAGCGAGAAGCGTGGCCCCAGGCTCTGACTTCTCCCTGGAAGGAGGACCCGCCCCAGGGGGGGGATTGTGAAGGAAGGCCCCAGGGCAGACCCGGCAGGTCCTGGCTACGCCGTCCCCCCAGCACGTGCCTTCCTGCAGAGCAAGAAGGAAAGAGGGGTGACGGCACCCTCAGCTCGCTAAGTCTTCCACCGAAAGGGCTCCTTCTGCTCCGGCTCTGGTGGGCTCGAGGTCGGCCCCAGAACCTGCCCAGATTCCCCCTGTGGTTCCGAAAGCCGCAGTGTGAGCTACAGCCAACTTCTCCAAGCGGCTTTCCCAAAGCCTGTTTGAAACTGGATCCTGGAAAAAAAAAAAAAAAAAGAAAGAAAGAAAGAAAAGAAAAGAAATTGGATCCTGGGCAGCCTGGGTGGCTCAGTGGTTTAGCGCCGCCTGCAGCCCGGGGCCTGATCCTGGAGACCAGGGGTCGAGTCCCACGTCGGGCTCCCTGCATGGAGCCTGCTTCTGCCTCTGCCTGTGTCTCTGCCTCTCTCTCTCTCTCTGTGTATTGTCATGAATAAATAAATAAAATCTTTAAAAGAAACTGGATCCTGAGAGCACGATTTCTAATCCAATAGAGGGGTGCCGCGGCCCCGGGAGGGGTGGGCACCCCGGGGCCCGCAGCCAGCCCAGCAGCGCCCCCTGGCGACGGCGAGGTTGAGGCGGCAGGTGCATGGGGGCGGCGGGGGCGCGGCGGCAGGTGCATGGGGGGGGTGGGGGGCGGGAGGGGGGCAGCGCCCCGGGCTCCCCGCCCCAGCCCTGGACTGCACCCCCGAGGCCGCAGAGCCCCCCACCCGCTTCCAGCCGCCCCCCCAGCCGCTGCGCCTCACAGACCCAGGGGCCCAGGGGCCGTGGGCATCTCCAGAGCGGCTCGCAGCTCGCCCTTCACCGCAGCCGGAGGGAGAAAGGCTCTGAGAAGGGCCTCGTCGGGGCCACAGAGCTGGAGAGGTTCAAGACACCAGCGGCCCGGGCTGTTCTGGGATTTGACCGAGGGGCCCAGCATGAGGCAGAGCCCCGGTGCCAAGTGACGGAGTGGGGGAGCATCCGGGCTGACTTCCTGGAGGAGGCGGCTGATCTGGGCTTGGCAGGATGGGAAGCATTGGGAGCTGGACAAGAAACCATGGGGGGCATTCTAGCGGGGGAGGAGGGGCCAGGAAGCAGTGCCTGAAAAAGGAATTTGTTTTTTCAGCTTTAGAGAAAGCAGTGGTGAGGCGCCTGGGTGGCTCAGTCGTGAAGGTGAAGCGGCTGCCTTTGGCTGGGCCATGATCCCGGGGCCCTGGGAGGGAACCCCTGGGCCGGCTCCCTGCCCAGCGAGGAGTCTGCTTCTCCTTCTCCCTCGGTCGCTCGCCCGGCTCGTGTGCGCTCTCTCTCTCTCTCTCTCTCTCAAATAAATAAATAAATAAACAAAACCTTTTTAAAAAGAAAAAAAAAGTCAGTGGTTCTGCAAAGAAAGTTTCAGGCCAGAGTTTTTCTTTTTTTGAATTATAATAGTATACTATTCTTAACCCATTTGTGTTGGGGTTCCCGAGACCACCCTCCTCGGTTTAGATGATTCACCACTAGAACTCAGAATACCCAGGGCTAAGATTTTTTTTTTCTTTTAACAGCAAAAGGGTACAGAGCAAATCAACAAAAGGCGAAGGTGCATGGGGTGAAGTCCAGAGGAAACCAGACAAGCTTCCTAAAGCCTCTCCCCGGAGTGAGTCACACAGGACGTGCTTACCTCCCCTTGCAGCTAATTATGACAACGTACCTGACATGCTGTCCACCAGGGAAGCTCCTTAGAGTCTCAGCGCCGGGGCTTTTACTGGGGGCTGCTATGGGGCACTTCCGCCTGGCACATCCCCAAATCCCAGCCTCTCTGCAAAGAGGAAAGCAGGTGGGATTCAGCATAAGCCACATTGCTGTACAAGCGGCCCAGGCACGAGTGAGCCCCTCTCATCATTTAGGGAGTGGTGGGAGCCCCCAAGCCACGGTTTCTAACAATTGCTACTTGCTCCTACACAATTCCAGACTATTTGCTGTTAGATAAATAGCAAACCCCTCACACTCACTTTCCCAATTTCCCCCCTGCCTTGCTGGTTATTTCCTTCAGACCTCCTTGGCTGGTTCCTCCCACCTCCTTGACCCCAAAATGTTGGGGAGTCCAGGGCTCAGCCTCCTTGCCTTCTCCCATCACTCTCATCCATTCTGGGGGCTTTAAACACCATCTATCATATGAGCAGATGATGCTTTCTCTTCGGCCCTCCCTGCACCACACGTGGATGTCAAACTGGCATCTGGAACCTACCACCCCCATCTCTTCCCCACCCCCACCCAGGTCTCCCATCTTCATCTGTGGAATCACCACCAACCCAGATACGAGGCTATACACTGGAGCTGTCGTGGCCCAGCCCTTCTTCCCCGACATCAGTGCCACTAGCAGGACCTCTCCCTGTTACCTCAACCTGTGTCCTCCTGTGTTGGCTCGTGTCACCTCTGAGTCCCAGCCACCGCCTCTGGCCCAGACCGCCATACTGACTTTCCAGTCCATCTGCCTGTCCTCCTGCCCCCTTACAGACCGTGGTCCACACAGCAGCCAGAGGGAGCTCTCCAAAATGTGTGTCGCTGTGTCCCTTCTGGCATCCTTTCTCCAGTCACAAGGTTGGTGGGACCCAACCCCAGCAGCCTCTCTGGAGTCCCCTTCTACTGGTCTTCCCTTTCTTGCTCTGCTTCAGCCAGCCAGGCCTTCTGCAAACACCAAGCTCATCTGACCCCGGTGCCTCTCAGCCTTTGAGGTTTCCTTTCTCTGAAGCTATCTACTGCCAACCTTCCCCCGAGACTCTGGGAGCAGGGTGGCCTGAGCGAGGCTATGCTGCTGTCCCCGCCTCTCGGAGCTGGCAGGGCAGGCCCTGGGGAAGAGAAGGTAGCAAGCACATGCAGAACTGGACAGACTGAGCTGGAGCTCCAGAGGGATGATCTGACCTCAAGTCCATGCATCCTTGACTCTGAGCCTATGTCTTTCACAATGGGGTGACCTGCTGGAGGAGCTGGTGCCTTCTTCAAGGATCTCACCACACGTTCAACCCAGGAGTCAGGAAGGCTCAGGGAGGGTCTGGCTGTCTCGGCACCAAATCCATCCCCTATAGCTCAGCCACACCTGTGGGTGCCAGAGCAGACACCTGGTGCCCTGCACTGCCTTCTGGGTGTCAACAGATATGCCTGATTCTCACCTTGAACCTTCTCATGGTGTGCAGTCTCTATCTTGGGGTCCACGCTCATCAGAACTAGGCAGCGAGGGATGCCTGGGTGGCTCAGTAGTTGAGCATCTGCCTTTGGCTCAAGTCGTGACCCTGGGGTCTTGGGATCAAGTCCCACCTCAGGCTCCCCACAGGGAACCTGCTTCTCACTCTGCCTGTGTCTCTGCCTCTCTCTGTGTATCTCATGAATAAATAAATAAAATTATGGGGAAAAAAAAAGAACTATGCAGGGAAAAGACTTCCAGAAACTGCAGTGCCAGCTTAGCTAAGGTGACTAGATACAAATCCATCACCCCACTCCAGCACCTGACACTGTGTCGCCGTGAGGCTGCACCAGAGCTGTGGGCACAGGTCCCATCTCCAGGGAACCCATCCTCCCTGGGAAGAAGGACAAATCAAGACGGAAGTAAAACGTCACTTCATACACACTTCGGGAAGTATGAGCAAGAGTCCATGGGGACCTGAGGAGGAGAACTAGTCTCTGGAAGAAGGGGAGCCTGGAATGGCCCCCAGGGATGGACACCTGAGTTGGATGTGGAAGCCCAGAGGGAGGCTGACTGTGCAGGGCCAATGTCCTGGGGGAGGGGACAGCTGAGGCAATGCCCAGGACCCACACTTCTGGGCATTGGATGGATGGGTCGGATGGTGCTCCCCTCGAAAGGGCAGAAGGGAGGTGGGCGAGGGGCAGGCTTTGGGGTGAGACTGGCCTGGGAGATTGCCCCAGGGGTGATCCTCGCTGAGCCTCACATTCCTGTGTGGAAGATGGGGTTGTTGGAAGAATTTGGGAAAATATATACACAAACACTACTCTGTGCGCACCCCTCCTACCCCAGGTTAGGCGTCCCTGAAATGATGCTGTCTTAGATCCTGAAAAATCGGAGAGGAAGAGGAGATTTCCGGTCCTCCCAGCAGACACAGCCTCCCTTGAACTTGGAAATCGCCTCAGGGGTGCAGCCCAAGGTCTGCGGGGACACCAACAGGGCCTCCTTCTGGGGGGGCTCCTCCGACCCCCATTCCAATCCTGCCCGCAGCACCTCATCCCCGAGAGGACCCGCAGCCGGCTCCTGCCATCTGCCGTGATTTATAGAAAAGAGGCCGTGATTAATCAGCCAGTCAGCGCCCAGTGCAGCCACTTTCTTTCATTTGCCTGCCCCCTGACCCCCAACACAGTCCCAGGCAGCGCTGGGCAAGTGTATTAATCATGCACTTTAAAAATATTTAAAGGAGGAGCTGGGCCTGGAGCAGAGTCTCCTTTAATGGACTCGTTTTCAGCAGAGGGTGAGTATGCTAATTAGCAGATAAAACAAACTGGCTGTTTGAAATGCAAATGAGCTGGTGGAAGTGCTTCTGGTCCCTTCCTTCCCCGCCGCCTGCTTGGAAGGCTAAATCTTACTTCTCCCAGCCACTTCCCGTCACCGATTTCTAACCAAAAAAGATAGTGATGGGCTCTAACCCTGAGAGGTGCTCGGTCTTGCTTCCTCCCGGCCCTTCTTCCTGTGTGAGGAACAAGAGAGGACAAAAGTCTCCCCTCCCGCCTGTGTCTGGAGAAACCCAAGCCCGGAAAGGAGCAGCCTTCCCCCCCCCAGCCCCCCCCCCCGCCCCCCTCTGCTTTCCCTCTGTCTTGGCCTGGATCTGGGTTTCCGACTCCTCTCCCGCCTGCCTCCCTGCCCAGTTAAACCCTCTCCGTTCTGCAAAAGCAGCCAGCGCCAGCCTCCCGGGCGCAAATCTGAGCATTTCCCAGCCTCCAGGCTTTCTAGTCGAGCCCAGTCACCCCCCGCCCCCCCCCGCCCCCCCAAGCACCAAGCCTAGACTCTGCCTCCAGTCTGGCCGCCCCCTGCCCACGCCACCCCACCGCGACCCTGGCAGGTCGTGCCCCCCTCGTGGTCCTGCGCACCCTTAGTCTTGCTCATCCTCAGGACTTGGGCGAGCGTCACCTCCTCTCAGAGGAGAGGGAAGCCTTCTCGGACTCCTCCTTTTGCTTTTGTGGTACCTGGATACGGCACCTGTCTTGAGCTTGGCAAAGCGCCTCTGTGTTTGTGTATTTGCCACCCTGGGCCAGGTGCCCCTTGGCGCAGAAGCGTCTCCCTGCCCACCATGCCCCACGCCTGCTGGCAAAAGATGGCATTTAGTAAAATCATATTGGGAGGTCCATGAGCCTGCTGTATCCAGGGACAGGCAGCTTGCAGTGAGACAGGCCCCAGAGACGCACACAGGCTCCTGCAGACACCTGGACCCCCAGTCCACCCCTGCCGACTGGGCAGGTCCCACTACAAGTGTCTGTTCTGGAAGACAGGAGGAGCGGCTCGGCAGCCCCAGGCACGATCCAGACACAGCTGTGCCCTGCTCTGCCTCCTGGTCGCCACAGGTGTGGGGCCTCCTCCTGCGGCCCTACCTGGGCAGCCCCGCCCGTCTCCCTCTGACCCCCGTGCCTCCTCAACACTCTCAAACCCTAGATGTTCAGAGTCTGGCCTCCACCTCCCCAGGCACTGCTAAAGGATGCCCGATAAGAATATTAGGGTATGAGGGACGCCTGGGTGGCTCAGTGGTTGGGTGTCTGCCTTCGGCTCAGGGTGTGATCCTGGGGTCCTGGGATCGAGTCCCACATCGGGCTCCCCACAGAGAGCCTGCTTCTCCCTCTGCCTGTGTCTCTGCCTCTCTCGGTGTCTCTCATGAATAAATAAATAAAATCTTTATTTTAAAAAAAGAATATTAGGGTGTGAAATATTATCTTCTGTTACCAGCCCCCAAACCCCAGCCTAAACTCTCCGTGCTCTACCCAGTTCACTGGTGCTCTCAGTCTCTCCCCCAGCTCCTTGTCAAACTGCATCTCTGGTTGGAGTGTCCTGGAAGCAGGTGTGGAGAGGAAAGCAGGGCACAGAAGTTTATGGGGGGGAGGCTGGTGGGAGGAGGGCCCTCACCTATGAAACGAGAGGGAAGACGCAGGTGGGCAGAGGAGCGACAGACTGGGATGTAGAGTGACACCCCCCCCGTACCCCGTCATCCCCTCCCCCCCAAGAATGTGTGTCCCCCCAGCAGTGGGCGCTGGAGCAAAGCGTGCCCATCACAGGAGACAGGGCCAGGCCCTGATCATTGCTGGGGCCACCCCAGGGCATCATGACTTGGGCTTGAAAGCTGACAAAGCCAACAGCTGGAGACTGTCAGCTTAACATGCTGCTCACAGGTGGGCACCAGGCCCTTCTCCAAGGGGGTTCTGAGCAATGACTTTTCCTGGGTCTTAGCCTTGGCTCCCCTGTGGGCTGATCCAGAGACAACAGAAAACTGGAAGGTAAGACAGCCCGTACCAGAATTATCAATTATTAGCCAAAGAATTATCAGGTTGGCCACCCCACAGTGACCAGTGGTTGCATCTGAGACCTCCTGAAGAGCATCATGAGACGCATCTCAGAACTAACGCCTGGGGATGAAGGAGGGAGGATCCATCCAGTCACTTCTGCCCCACCATGGGTGGCCCCATGGGTACTAACTTCCGCCACACTTCCAGGGGTTTTGGGCGTGGGTGCTGAGCACTTTTGCCAACACCCCCTCCCGCATGTGGACCAGAGGCAAGGTGTTGTCCGGTTGTATCTGTGTAAAGGTAGCCAAAGCAGCATGACACCAGTCATGGCAGGCAGCAGAGAGGGAAGGGAGGCAGCAGGTTGACCTGGGCTGGGGGCAGCTGGAGTTTGTTTTGAGACCTTATTAAATTTGAGGGGCTTATATAAACATCCAGGAGAAGAAGTCACATAAGGATGGATATTTAGTGATCTCTAGTTCAAGGAGATGCTGGCCCTGGAGACATAAATTTGGGAGCTATCCGTTCATGGACCACATGAAAAGCCACCCACTGCATGAGCAGACATGAAAAGCTCACCTGAGAGGAGGAAAGAGATGCATCCGAATGAGCTCTAAGATCCCTCAAGGTTGGAAAATGA
Source organism: Vulpes vulpes (assembly GCF_048418805.1). Classification (NCBI taxonomy): domain Eukaryota; kingdom Metazoa; phylum Chordata; class Mammalia; order Carnivora; family Canidae; genus Vulpes; species Vulpes vulpes. The sequence continues at coordinate 9,140,850 of NC_132784.1, read as the reverse complement.
GGAGGATAAGCAAAGGAGACCAGATGGCACTGCCAGCAGATAGGAGGAAAGCCAAGAGAGCGGCAGACCTGTGGCAGGGGCACACTGCCTTAGACGGGGCCGAGACGGTGCAGCCGCTTTCACAGCAGCACCGGGGGAGGGTCTGGCCGGCCAGGGGACCTCTGGTAGTGCAGTCTGTTTCCCTCCAATCGCTCTTTCTTGGTCTCATGGGAAGCAAAGGCCTTAGCTGAGAATTTGGAGAAGGTAGAGGCTGGTGGTGGGGGGGGGGGGGGGGTTTGAAGAGACAGTGAAGATGAGAAAGTCTGCAGAATAAGGTGAGTGGTGGATGCTTTTGGGCTTCTCTTTCAATCAATCTGAGCGTGTGCATGTGTGTGCTTATGTGTGTGTGCAGGTGCACATGCGTGTGTCCATCCCAGGGTTTCTCACTTACGTGGGTCTCCACAGGGTGTAGGTATGTCCTGATGAGAAGCCTGGGGATAGAAGGTTATGATTCCCAAGTAAGGGGTTTGGGGTGCAGGTAGGGTAGTATAATGAGGCTGAGGGGTGCAGTTTCGTTTGGAAGCGAGAATCTAGTGAGACCTCTGGTCCTGGCTGTGCTACTCACTGAGACAAGTCACCTCTTTGTGCCTCAGTTTCCTCACTGTAAAAGGCATGTGCTGGGCTAGTTGGGTCTGTTTCTATCTTTGCATGTCTAGATGGCCAAACGCTCAAACGCTGTCCTGGCTTTGATCGTAAACAGTGCTGACGGCAACTTCCCTGGAGCTGTTCACCTGAGCAGCTGCCAGGGAAACCAGAATCCTTCAGATCTGGGGGGACTGTGGGAGGGTGGCAGGGAGTGACTGTGGCTGCAACGCTCTAACTTACACGGACTGGCAAGAAGGTACCGCCCAGCACCAAGGTGGTAGCTTTCTTGCCTCCTTGGTGAAACGCTTCCCCAGATCCCGAGGGCAGCACGCCCACCCGTTAGCCGCTCCTTCGCCCCAGAATAGGGGCACAGCTGGCCCTGGCTGGCGAGCCATTTGTCTTATTAATTCTAATATTGGAAAAGATGACTTCCGCCTGCCCACTGCATTTGTCCCTCTGCTGCTCACAAGTCTGCTGGGATGACCATCTGGGTGCTGTTTGCTGAGTGATGGCACAGCGCGGTGCTGGCACCCAGGAAGTGCTCAGTGCCTCATCACTCAACCACTGAACGAGGGCAAGATGTCTGGGGAGTGATGCTGTGCAGCCCCCTGCTCCTCTTTCTCTCTCTCTTTGTGCTCCCCTTCTCTGTCTTTGCAAGTACACCCTGCCCCATCCCTCTGATAAATGGCCAGCCCCTCGTGTGGAAGGAGGGGCATTTTGAGGGCACTGCAGGGAGCTGTGTGGAGTCTTGTTTTGCCTGACACCTTTATTAATCGCTGGGCCAGGAAGATAAACAGCTTGTTAATTAAATTTGCAGATGTTGCTAAATTAGGAGGTGTTTCGCTTATTCAGTCCCAAGAAGATTAGAATGGTCCCACATTGGGCCTTGGAAAGGTCAGCTTGGGCTGCGGCCAGGATATGGGTGGTTAGACTGTGTGGATGATAGTATAATAATGGCCAGCATTTGCTGACCACTTACTCTGTGCCAGCCACTGCATGAGCTGGGAATTAGGGGTCTGGGTTCCATCTACTTACATGTTTGGGCGCCTCGAGCAAGCCTCTTTCCTTCTCTCGGCCTTCATTTGCCCTTCTCTGCAGGATGGGACCCCTCCCATCTGTGGCATTCACGCCTAGGTGCTGTGGTCCTCACTAAGCGGAGGGAGAGGCGTCGCATCCCAGTGCAGGGGGTGGTCAGCACCCACAGGCCCAGCATAAAAGTCCCCGAGAAAGCTTCTGGAGGGAAGTGGCAGTCAGGAGGCCTGGGTCTTGGTGTGAGAACCTAGGGGATCCAATAGCTTTGGGGAGAGTTGCAGACTGGGCATCTGAAGCTGTTTGCATGGCCATCTAGAGGTCTGTGGGGCTAGGAGGTGGGGAGGGGTGGTGGTGGGGTTATGGTTCTCAGGAAACTGGAGTCTACAGAGTCCAGAAGGGCCTGAAGACAACGGGTAGTTGGTGGGGCCTTGCTGAATCTAGGGGTTTGAGGATGTGAGCAGTGAGGAGGTCTGCGAGGCATGGCGGCGGAAGGCTGTTGAGGATTGGGGTTTGGGAATGCTCGAGGTGCTAGGGGCCTGGAAGATCTGAGTCTGGGGTTTGGGGGGTTGGAAGTTACAGATTCCCTGGGCTCTCTGAGCAGAAGAGTCGAAGGTCTGGGCTCTGGGTGGTTTGAGATTTGGGAATCTAATCTAGTGTTTGGGAAGTCAGAGGGTCGGAGGGGTCTAGAATTTAGGGCATTGGGAAACATGGGTTGTGGGATATGGGGGTCTGAGGTGTCAGTCTTGGGGGTCCTGGGAAGTCTGAGCGCTGGAAGAGCTCCGAGACCCGGGCATCTGGCGGGAAGGCGGTGTGTGGCCCAATACCGCCACCCAGCGCAGCCGCCTCCACATTACAACCAGGGAGGCCGTGGAGGGAACAAGGGCCTCGATCCTCCCAGAAGCTCCTCCCGGCTCATGGCCTGGAACCTCCCAGGAGCTCAGAGCACATACCTGCAGGGAGGAGGTATGAGAGCAGATCTGTAGGTTTACAAATGTGCAGTATCATAGCCTCCTGAGAGGTGGGGAGAGAGAGCAAGTGCTGGTTCACCGCTGTGACCCCAAAACACAGAACAGTGCCTGGCACACACACATGTAGTGGGCATGCAACACAGGTCTGTTGAGCAAAGAAAGTGGCATTTTAAAAGTAGTTCACCTGACAAGGGCAAGGCCAGAGCACACCTGCATGTGTGCAGACACACACATGCCCCCCAGCAACTAACATGTGTTGAACACTCTCATACCACCCAAAACCACCACGTGACGTACATGCTATTTTTTTTTAAGATTGTATTTATTTATTCATGAGAGACACACAGAAAGGTAGAAACGTAGGCAGAGGGAGAAGCAGGCTCCCTGTGGAGAGCCCAATGCAGGACTCGATCCCAGGACCCTGGGATCACGACCTGAGCCCAAGGCAGATGCTCAACCACTGAGCCACCCCAGTGCCCTTGTAGATGCTATTATTAGCACCTCTTACAGAGCTGGAGATTGAAACTCCAAAGGCAGTGTCTCGCACCCAGAACTTCACAAAATCTAACCCTGCGCTGTTCAGTGCGGTGGCCACCTGCCAGGTGTGGCTGTGGAGCACCTGAGCTATGGCTGGTCCTCACAGAGATGAGCTCAAGGTGTAAGAGACACACTGGATCCCAAGGACGTGGCATAAAAACCGAAAAATAGCTCATTAACAACCGTTAATGTGGATCACATGTTAAGACGATCATAGTTTGAATATGCTCAGTTAAATAAAATATATTACTGAAACTAACGTTACCAGTTCCTTTTACTTTTTCCTCTATGGTGGGGAGAAAGTGGTGTCATATTTATAACCGGCATCCTGTTTATTCTGGCCAGCGCTGGTTGAGAGGGAATCACTAGTCACCAGTCCATCAGAGTCAAGGTCTCTGCAGGTGGGTGGATGGGGGTGCAAATGGCTCCAGGGACCTGGCACTAACAGGTAAGCAATAAAATCTGCCTCTGCCTCATTGTCTCTCCCCGTTTCCGTATCTGGGCCTTGAGGACAGGTAGAGCGATGGGTAAGGGCAAGTCACTTTAGCCAAAGATGCTGGATGTGGGAATGAGCAGGACCTTCCTCAATGAGGGGACACTTCCTTTCGGTGAGGAGTGATGCTGGGCGTCCACACAGGTGGGGCAGTGGTTTGAAAGATGCCCTGAGGCCTCGAGTCTGTATTCGGGGCAAGTGACAGTAGCTTGAGCTGCATCATAGAGGGGCGCCTGCTAGGTGCTTGGGGCGTCCATGCTTGACCAACCCCGTGGTTGGATCAGAGAGCCCTAGCTCCCACTGCTCTGCCCACATTGCGAGCGCCGGGCTTCAGCGAGGGTCTAAATGTCTCCTTTGGAAGTCAATGTCTTGCACTGTTGCTCCAACATTCTGCCCTGATTGAGAACTGCCCAGGAGGCAATGCCCAGTGCCCTGTCCCCAGGATGTTTGCATCCAGTTGAGTTCAGAGCTCAGCGCATGTGAACGTGACAAGTCTTAGTTCGAGGACTACTTCCTGAGTCCCTCTCCCTGTACAGGACTTGGGTGGGCCTCTGTCTGCCCTGCAGACCTCGGGGGGAAGGCAGACCTTGGTCCTGTCAGGTCCTCAGCCAGGGGAGGAGACAAGACCTGCAAGCAAGGACCATCCCGCCGTGTGATTGGGGCTGTGACAGGGTCACAGGGCACACGGAAGAGAGCGGGGTGGGACTCAGGCCCTTGAGGGAGATATTCCCTCTTGAGAGAAGCAAAATCAGAGCAAGAATGTGTGCAATCAAAGAGAGGCTGGGAGAGGCAACAGTGTGAGCAAAGGCTCATTTGGGGCCACACAGCCAGCAGAGCAGCGCTGGGAGTTTGACGTGTCCTGCGTGTGACATGCAGGAGGGGAAAGATGAAGGAGATGAAGCTGGAGGGAGGCGGGGGCGGGGGGGAAATGGGGACATGTGACCAGACAGTTCCTTTATTTATTTTTTATTTGAGAGAGAGAGAGCAAGTGCTAGAGCATGAGCAGGAGGAGAGGCCGAGGGAGAGGGAGAAGCAGACTCTCCACTGAGCAGGGACCCCGATGCAGGGCTCGACCCCAGGCCCCCTGGATCATGACCTGAGCTGAAGGTAGACCCTTCACTGACTGAGCCATCCAGACGCCCCCAGGGAATTCCTTTAGAAAGAGTCCTGGTGGCTGGACAGGAAATGGCCGTGCCAGGGAGGCAGGATGCAGGGGCCAGTCTGGGGAGGCGGCTGCATCTGTCTGGGGAGAGACGACAAGGTCTGATGATACCAGTAGTAATGTGAGCCAGTACGAGTGCTTACTGTGTGCAATGCATTAGCTCATTCAATGCTTTCAACACCATATTGTTGTATCAGAAGCACAGAGAGCTTAAGTGACTTGTCCAAAGTCACCAGCTAGTGGAGCAGGGTTCAGCTACAGCCCTAATCCACCTGTCTCCTGAGCCGAAGAGGAAGGGACACTGGGGATCACCTGCGGTGACCCTGTGGCCCTCCAGCACACCCGTCCTAGCCTTCTCTTCCCTTCATCACTCCTGCCTCCTCTAGATTTCCTCCCAGGGGATCCAATCCTCAGGCTTGTACTCGGAGGCATGTCTGGAAGGACCCTCTCTCTGTGGGTGCCCAAAGCCCCCCGTCCCGGTCCCCCGGACTGACAAGGAGGGTGGTATTTCATAGAGCAGCGGGGCTGGCAGCCATCTCTCTGTCACGCAGGACAGACCGGGCATGGCGGATGATTAAATTTCTATGGGTGTAAAGTGTAAAATGCAAGTTAATTTCCTCCAGGATAGGAAATCCTTGACACTTCAGCCAGATGATGAGTAGGGCTCTAAATCGCAGCGAGGAGGGAGGCGGGCAGCGTGAGCTATGACCAGCCCGGCAGGCAGCGTGCTGGGGAGAGTTATTGCTGCATCAGCACTTGATCGTGGCCCAAGACAGACTTTTCAAAAGGTGGGACACGTGGACAGGGCCGCAGACGGGAGCTGCTGCTCCCAGAGACCCCACGCTTCACGGCCCCCCTTACTTCCACTAAGAACAGCGGCCGTTGGCCTGGTCTCTACCAAATGGAGTGACTCATCCAAGGTGCTCCGTTGGCTCCAAATGATGGCCGGGAAACAACCGGGTTTTCCAGGATGTAAGAAGCACGAGGGCACAGCAGCATGCGGATTTTGCATGAAAATATTTGGGGAGGGGGGGATCGATTTTAAGAACTTGTAAACGTGCTCATATTGCAAATATTTTAGGCATCGTTTTTCAGAGGAAAATACAATATTTTCCTCTTGCAGATATGGTGCGTGGGATCCTTAGGTCCGGTGAGAAAGCCCGGCTGGCTCTTCAATACACGAACGGTTCTTGGATCCTGCTCAGGTCTTGGAACCAGACCGTGTGAGATGTTCATCTCTGCAGCGAGGATTTGTGTCGCCACGAGAGGGCGGCAGCGTGGGTGGTTTTTACCCTGCGCCCAGGCCTTCTGTCCTTGCCAGGATTTGGGGGAGATTTTGGAAGGGAGGCCAAGAGAGTAATGCATCATGGACACCACCCAAGACGGTAGCACGTGTACTTCTGTGCCACGGGACCCTCATTATCTCAGAAGCATCATCATAAGCCCACGAGGAGGGTATTGGAGAAATTAAGCAGTTTGCCTAAAGCTGCTCAGCCAGTAAATGTCAGAGCTGGGATTTGACCCTGTGTCGGTCTGACTCAGAGGCTGGAGCTCTGCGTTACCCTGCCCTCAGGTCAAGGTCAGAGCAAAGCTCTCTGGAGCCCTGGTCTTCCTGCAATGCAGTCTCTTACCATAATTTAATGCAACTGTGTGTTTCATCTCCCCTCTTGCCACCACCCCGATCCCAAGGGCCCGGCTCGGCAGCATCAGCAGGATCTCTGTGGAAAACAAAAGCCCAAGCAAATCGTGGAGAGCAAATGCAATTCTATTTTTTCCTCCTTTTAGCAAGCCAGCCAGAACTCTGCTGACAGCACCACCGGCCATGGGCAAGGGGTTCTCCGGCGAGCTGTGGGCTGCTCGGGTGGACCCCTTGCCCGCTCTAGCAACACCAATGGGCCACTTGGCGGTGGAGCTGAGATGAGAGCAGGCCACAGTGTCCTCCCCATGAAATAAGGAAACGATGTCAGGGTGGAGGGAAAGATTTTTCAAGCCCTCCTTCTTAGAATTCCTTGGTGGGTGCTCAGTTTCTGTTAAAAGCAGCCTCCCCCATCCGGCTGAGCGGCCTGAGGAGAGAAGTGGGGACCAGGGGTGGGGTTGGGCAAATCCGCAGAGCTGGGGATCTGTGCTGTGCTCTGAGTGAGACCCAGTCTGCGCCTCCAGTTTGGAACAATGGTGAAGCCGGGAAAGGGCATTGATAGAGGGCAACAAGGAGGAGCCAGGAGGGAGGAAAATTTCCATGCGGGAGAGAAGACAGCCACCCCTTAGGGACATGCTCTTTGGCTAGCACTGTGCTGACCACCTCTCCCCTAAACGCAGGATGGATTATCCCCAATTTACAGATCAGAGTACTGAGACTCAGGAAGATGAGTCTCAAGGTCACACAGCGGGCAGATGGCCGAGGTGGTGTTCACGCCCGGGCCCAGGTGGGGTCCAGGTCTGTGCATGGTACCCCCTTGGCTTCTGTCATCCTGGGGCCACCTGGGATGGCCCAGCTCCTGCTGGCAGCTTAGAACAGACTTGGTGGCATCCTGGCTGCATCTTGCCCATTGTGGCCTCTGGATCTATCACTTCAGTCCTCAGAGGGGCTGTGTCCTCCCCAGAGAAATGGGACAAACAATGTGCCTGCTCCAGGGAGCTGGGCTTGTGAAGCTGAGCCGGCACTAGCAGCATGCCCCCCATGCATGGGGACACTTGTGAGACACACGGTCCAGGCCCCACCCCTGGAGGTTCAGAGCGGCTGGGGCAGACCTGGGAACCAGAACTGTCATACCCCGGGCAGCTCTCTGATGAGGCGGGTCTGGGACAGAACGACAGTGTGGTGCAGGCAGGGCTGGTCTGGTCCTCCGTCCTGTCCTCCGTCCTGGTCCCCTCCCATAGGAAGCCTTCTGACGTGGGCTGCTCTCCTCCTGGCCAGCCCTGAGGGGACACCCCATCTTCCAACACATTAATTTCCTTGGGGGCATCTTGATGGGATGCCGGCACCCACGGCCACCGGGGATTCGTGCTCCAGCCCCCCAGGGCATGTCCACTGTAGGTTCCTATGTCAGGGGGCCACGCTGACCACGCTGGCTGGTGAGCGCCACACAGGAGGAGTAGACCAAGACACACACAAGTGGGGTGACAGAGAGCCACCGCCTCCCACATCCCCTCCCTACCTGTCAGGCTACCGTCCTCAACCAAGCAAGGGTGTGAAGCGCTCTCTCTCCCTAGGATCGATTGTTTCCCGAAATTTCTTCAGCCCTTTACCCAAGCTGATCTTTGGTGAGCATTTTATTGATTTATTTTAAAGATTTTATATATTCATTTACATAGAGAGAGCAAGAGCACACAAGCAGGGGGAGTGGCAGGCAGAGGGGGATGGAGAAGCAGACTCCTCACCAAGCAGGGAGCCCAATGCAGGGCTCGATCCCAAGACCCTGGGATCATGACTGAGCCAAAAGCAGACCCTTAACCAACACAGTCACCCAGGTGCCCCCTTTGGTGAGCATTTTAAACATTCTAGAACATCTCCAAACCTGAGGAGGAAAGATAACACATAAAGCTGAAGCTGGGAGTCCTTCAAACCTCTCTCTCCCCCACCCATCATCAGATCATCTGAACTGTCTCCTACCAGCATGGGAGCTGCCAGGACTGGAGCTGGCATCCCAGGCAACCTCAGGCTCTCATTAGCCCATCCTGAGGCTGGGGGCTGGGGGCCTGGGGCAGGGGGCTCGAGTGAGAGCACTCCACGGTGATGGGGCTCGGTAAAGCATGGGCATTAAGACCAGGGCTGAATCATGACTTCCATGTGCCCCAGGCAATTTAAATAGCAAATATTGGGGTGCCTGGGTGGTTCAGCTGGTTAAGCGTCTGACTCTTGATTTCAAGCTCATGTCATGATCTCAGGGTCGTGAGATGGAGCCATATGTCACCTACACACTGAGCATGGAGCCTGCTTGGGATTCTCTCTCTGCTTCTGTGCCTCTTCCTGCTCTTGTGTGTGTGCTCTCTCTCCCTCTCTAAGAAAAGAAAGAGAAAGAAAGAAGAAAGAAGAAAGAAAGAAAGAAAGAAAGAAAGAAAGAAAGAAAGGGCAAACATTGTATTTTAAGACTGCACTGGTACAAGTGCAAATATGATGCAGACTGGATTCATTAGTATATATTCATTATGATTACATTTTTTGAACTCTGATCTAAAATACATTAAACTTAAAACATTTTCAGAAGCCCCTAAAAGTCCCCTGACCCTAGGCCTGTGTTCGTGGTGGAGATGTCAGCCAGCCAGGACCCAAGTAGTGACAGGCTGGGACCTGAGGCAGCGTGACAAGTCTGTGCTAGGGCTTGGGCACCAGGCTGGGGCCACAGCCTGGCTGTGTGGCAGGTACAGCCTAGGTGCATTGTCTACCATCTCTGAAACTCTAACTTTGTGAGACAGGGGTCATTATGGTCACTAGATAGATTAGGGTGGAGGTGATGGGGTGGGGGGTGTTGGGTACACAGGTGGCCTCAGTGGCTCCTACGATCCCTTCCGGCCCCCCAAGGAGGAAGGAAGTGAGCTGAGGGCGAGAACATTGTTTCCCTGCATGACACGGCAAGCTTGGGTGAGTCAGGTGGCTCCTCATGGGGGACACTGGGGACATGGGAGATAGGCACATATCAGGGACCTGTCAGCACTGCCCCCAGCTGGGAGCTGCAGTACCATGCCCTCTGCAGATGTGTGGCTAGCTGTTTGCTCCTCCTGGCCACCCCTCAGCACCCCCAGCTCTCAGCCAGATGTCAGGCCGCTGTAGCTTCATTCATCACGCTGCTCCGGGACATGGGCTCTTGGGGCTGCTCAGGCCAGAGGCCCCAGGTCAGACTCCTGTGGGAGGCCGAGACAGGTCTCAGATGCTGCCTCCTTGGGGATGGTATTTGGACCAAGCAGACCAGGCTCTGGGACCCGTTCATACCAGGGACCTTGATAATTTAATTATTTTATTTATTTTAAGATTTATTCATTCATAAGAAGCACAGAGAGAGAGAGAGAGGCAGAGACACAGGCAGAGGGAGAAGCAGGCTCCATGCAGGGAGCCTAATGCGGGGCTCGATCCTGGGACTCCAGGATCATGCTCAGGGCCGAAGGCAGGCGCCAAACTGCTGAGCCACCCAGGGATCCCCTGTGATCCCACTTCTATGAGGAACTTAGAGTGGTCAAAATCATGGAGATAAAAGTAAAATGTTGGTTGCCAGGGGCTGGGAGAGGAAGGGTGAGGGGTTATTATTTAATGGGGTGGAATGTCAGTTTCACAAGATAAAAAACTCTGGAGATGAATGGTGGGGATGGTTGAACAAGATTATAAATATATTTATTTATTATTTTATTTTATTTATTTATTCATGAGATACACAGAGAGGGGCAGAAACATAGGCAGAGGGAGAAGCAGGCTCCATGCAGGGAGCGCGATGCAAGACTCAATCCCAGGACCCAGGATCAGAACCTGAGCCGAAGGCAGAGGCTCAACCACTAAGTCACCCAGGCGCCCCTATAAATATTTAATACCACTGAACTATATACTTAAAAATGATTAAGATAGGAGGGCACAGTCCATTAAGCCTCGGACTCTTGATTTTGGTTCAGGTTATGAGATCTCAGGGTTGTGAGGTCTAGCCCCACGTCTGGCTCCACACTGGGCATGGAGTCTGCTTAAAATTCTCTCTCCCTCTCTCTCTCTTCTCACTCCCATCCACTTTCACACACTCTTTCTTTAAAAAAGAAAAAAAAAAGGTTGAGATGGTCAATTTTATGTAGCATGTACTTTGCCACAATAAAAATATTCAGAGGGCAAAAAAATCAAGTCACGATGTCTAAGAGCTCTGAAGGTGATAAAGGGACAGACCACTTCCCCCTTGATACTGAACCACAGGGTAAGAGCATAAGCACAGACGAGTAATTGTATAGCAGAAGAGGAATCTCACCCAGAGGAGCCCCAGGGAACAGAGTAAGGGAGAAACCAGATAAATAGTCCTTCATACTAAAAAAAAAAAAAAAATCAAAGACAACATAGCTTCTTAGGAAGAAAGATGGCTTCTAGTCGATTAAAGGGATTGGAGCAGAAATACAAAACTACATCAGCAGGAGGGAAACTAGAGAGATGAGAGAAAAATAAAATTATTAAAGAGATAAAAGCCTGGGTGCCCAGGTGGCTCAGTGGTTGAGAGTCTGCCTTTGGCTCAGGTCGAGTTCCCAGACTCCTGGGATCGAGCCCTGAGTTGGGCTCCCTGCTCAGCAAGGAACCTGCTTCTCCCTCTCCTTGCTGCTCATGTTCTCTCTCACTGTCTGTCTGTCTCTCTCTCTCTAATAAATAAAGAAAATCTTAAAAAAAAAAAAAAAAAAGGAAGCCAGTATAGCAACCAAAAGGCGTCTTATACAAGAAAATCTACTTGATTGAAAGTTCTACCCTCCAAGAGATGAATCCAAATTAATTCCAGAGCAGAGAGGCTTCAGTAGAAACACAGTGGTACGTAGCAAATAATCTAACTTTGCCTTGAAAGAAGTGATGTGTAAGCTGGAATATCATACCCAGTAAGAGTATCCTTGTTTGCCCAAGAGTCTTAGGTCACACTGGACAGCCTGACAACGTGACTTCCAGTAGAGAATGGCCACACCAGGTGGTCTTGGGTGCGGGCTGGCCACGCCAGGAGGCCAGAGTGTGATGGGGACGGGATGGATTGGGGTTCACCCGGGGACTAGACAGGACCCTGAGATCGGCCACATCATTGGCGATCGGTCACTCCTATGTCATGAAGCTCGAGGCTGGGGAGCTGCCCGGGTTGCCAGTAGTCCTGTGCATTGTCCCCCATCACTGCTGGGGAGGCAAGGCATCCTGACCCCACAGGGAGGGGACAGCAGCAAGTCCCACGAGGGGTACCTCCCGGCTCTGCCCGAGCTGCTTCATTCCCTGGCTGACGCTAGTCTGTGCCCATGCCTACAACACGGGGCGAACGGCTTTCCGAGAGTTCTGAGTCTTTCTGGCAAATTATGAAGCTGAGGGTGGCTTGGGGAACACCTTCCAAACTTGTCACTGCTGTGCGAAGGGAGGCTGGTCTCCTGCGTGGACGGTGATCCCTCACCAACACCGTCGTTCTAACTGTGCAACTCTGAGAGTAGCCAGTGTTTACCTGCTTCGATACAAAATTAGGACTTGCATTTGGGGCAAAAAAATTCTGATGCATGATGACTGAAATAAAACAAACGCGATTTTAAGTGTCTACCTGAATGTGTAAGAAAGCCAGGGAACCCCAAGGACTAAAGGCTAAGCGGAGGTGGCAAGTGATCCCTGAACCATGGGCTGTGCTGTGGCATCTGGAAATTCCTGAAACCCACAGTCACTGGTTCTAACAGCCATTCAGCAGGGAGAAGGCTGGGCCCTGAGCCCATGTGGACAAGATGGAGCGTCAGTGCTGAAACCTCTGGAAAATGCTAGAATCCCTGAAGAGCTATGCCCTAAGGTGAAAGGTGGGGAAGAAAAGAAAACTGTCTGTCCTGACCTCTGCTCTGTGTGAAGGAGACAGAAAGTGAAGAAAAAGAGGACGAGAAGGAGGAGAGATTTTGGCCCTGTCCCCCTGAAAATTTAATCCCAGAAGCTCATCCTCACATGGATTTTGGGTCTGAGTTTACAGTCCCCAAAGAATACCTAAGCTGAGAATTACTCCCGTGTGTTTCCAAGGCGGCAGCCATCCAGAGCCTGATGGTAGAAATGAGCGCAAACCTCTGCAGAGGGCTGACGACCCCCAACCCAGGCCTCTTGGGGTTCCACAGACCAAGACTGGCCACATAGGAACGCCCAATGAAAAGTGACCAAAACATGAAGACATGATTGATGGGGACCAAGTGTCAGCAGTAATAGCAACTGGTGGAATGACCCCATCAAACGCATCGAAACATGGAATTACCAGGAACAGGATCAAAGTCGTTATGTCTTAAATGTTTACAGAAACAGACAGAAAAAAGTAGAAAACCCAATCGGGGAACACAAAACGATCAAAAGCGACCAGATTTCACAACCAACTACAATGTCTAGAATGAAAATATAATTATTAAATTTTTCAAAGTCAGGGGCACCTGGGTGGCTCAGGGTTTGAGTGTCTGCCTTTGGCTTGAGTTGTGATCCCGGGGACCTGGGATCAAGTCCCGCATCAGGCTCCCTGCAGGGAGCCCGCTTCTCCCTCCGCCTATGTCTCTGCCTCTCTCTGTGTGTCTCATGAATAAATTATAAAAAATACTTAAAAATAAATTTTTAAAAGTCAGAAATGGTTTAAATATCAGAAGGGACACATCTGCAAAAGAATTAATGAACTGGGGGAGAAACGATGGACGAAATTACCGGTAATGCGGCTCAAAGAGAGAGATGGAAAGTCAGAATTTCTCTGGGGCCCCAACTTGGAAAGAAGCTGGGTTCTGTAAAAGGCCGGTGTGGACAGAGGAGCTAGAGGGGTCAGCAACGCTCCCTCTGCCGCAGGGAGGCCCTCTCCTTCCACCTTTGAGAGAGAGAGGAGGGAAAACCAGGAGGAAGAGAGACTGGTCTCTGTGATCTGAAGCTCACATTTCTCCTTAAAACCCTCAGCTTGTCTATCATCTGGGAATTTCCCTAAACCTAAGGCTTTTTGGAAGAGATTCTGTTTCTAGTCCATTCCATATGGAAGTGATCACTTCCCCTCCTCGGATTTGCCGGTATAATAACCAGGTCTCTAAGGGCACTCCAATATTCTCTTACCTTAATACGTTCTGAGATAATTACTTTATTGCACCCCGGATGTGCAGCAGAGCTTGACCTCTATACTCAGAGCAAGTCAGGGATCAAGGGACACTTAGAGCTCTGCCGATCCTTTCTATCCAAAACGCTGATGTGGAGTCTGAAATTCCACCATTAGAGAATCATTTCTTTGGAGATACACATTGACATGCTTAGATTCTAATAAAAAAAATTGTTGCTCTCCAGTAGCTTGGGGGAAAAGATAGATAATAATTAAAGCCAGAATCAAGCATAGCGTCTCAGTGTGAGTTATTTTTGGAGATTTTTTTCAACGAAACCATATCATCTGAGATGGATTTGATGATGGGAGGAGGGAGGGAAATGTGATGGGTCAGCCACACTTTGGGGGGATGAGTGGCCTGGCCCAGTCCTGTGGGGCGGCAGAAGCAAGGTTGCAAGGGCGGGTTTACAGCCTCTCTGGACCTGGCCTTGCGGGTCCTCTCTCCCAGCCTCTGGCTCCGAACTACCCAGCCTGGTCAGCAGGTGGCAGTACAGGGTTGGAAATGAACATCTCTGCAGGCTTTCCCAGGTCTGGGTTCAGCTGGCTTCTTTTTAGGGTGACCTCAGGGTTCATTTTGGAGAAGGGGACCACAGGCACCAGGCCGCCAGATGTGGGATACGCTGCGCACGCCTGTGTAGCTCTGACCTTCAGCTCTTGGAGGTGGTCACGGTGGAGGGCCAGGGTGCCAGATTGTGGCACCCTGTAGGAGGGGGAACCTAGGTGGTGTCCTGCCTGACTTGGGGAGGGTCATTTTGAGGACGAAAGGAGATCTTAGGGGGCTTGTATGTTCTATAACCTTCTTGGGGCTGCACCTGGTGAGGCAGGGGCTGGAGGGCATTGCAGGGGGCCAGGCAGCTCCAGATGGGGGAGACCGAGGCTGAGGTGGAAAGAGTCGGGCTGGGAGGGCGTGGTGGTGCAGCAGGGAGCATTGTGAGGGTGTAGCCCCGGGACCTCAGCTCACCGGCCGGCCGGAGCGGTGCAGGAGGCCAGCTTGCACTGGGGAACCAGCCTGAGGCTGCCCAACTCTCTAAGCCTCCCTTCTGAGATCTCCAAATGGCAACGACCCCTGTGCGGACAGTCCTCTCTGCATCCTCTGGTGGCACGTTACTGCCTTGGGCCACCTCCGCATCTGGAGGTGTGTGGCTCTGCAGCTACGCACTTGCCACCTCCCTTCCTTCCACCTGCTCCAGGTAGCTCCCTCGATCAAGGGAATGAAGTGAGGTGCTCGAAGCAAATGCATCTCTCTGAGGACACCTTTGCTTCTTCCCCCGGAGAGCCCGCAGAGGCGCAAGCCTGAGGCCGGCACACGGGGTAGGCCGACTGGTTTGACTCCACCGAAGGGCGTAGCAGGCACATTTTCCCTTACTGCATTAAAAATCCACTCCTGCCACCGCCCCACTTGGGGGAATCTTGCCTGTGATCTCATGCAGGGTCTTCCAAACACAGCTCCTCATGGGGATCTCTGGGCGCCTTTAAACATTCATATTCCAGGGCTCTTCCCAGGCAGGCTGAGGTGCCTACTCTGGAGGAGGGGTGAGCATCAGTGTGTCTAGCAGGACCCTGGCCAGGAGATAGAGGCAGAGGTGGAGCCCCATATTTTAACAGAAGAAAATCTAACAGGCAAAAGGAAGGTGGGTGTCGGTGAACAGTCAGCCAGCCTCAATCCTATGGCCCCTTGCCCTCTGGACAGTCTCGCTCTTCACCTCTGTTGGCCTCCTGCCTTTTCCCCATGGTCTGGGAGGAAACCGAAGCTTGCCAAAGTCCCAGGATCACTGCTAAGCCCTGTGGCTAGGTTGCTTGCCCAGAGCCCTCTCAATGCCCCAGGGGGTGATTGTGGTAGGCAGAGTGGCCCCCAAAGCTGTCTATGCCCTAATACCCAGAACCTGGAATACGTTACCTTCCACGGCAAAAGGGACTTTGCAGGTGTGATTGAATGAAGGGTGTCGGGATGGGGACGATCCTGGATTATCCTGGAGGCCCACTGTCACCACAAGGGCCCTGATGAATGGAGGTGGGAGTCAGAGTCAGGAAGAGGGACAGAGACAGAGACAGAGACAGAGACAGAGACAGAGAGGAGGCGAAGGCATCACACCTCCGGCTTTGAAGATTCGAGAAGAGTCCAGAGACAAGGAATGCTCGCAGGCCGTAGAAGCTGGACAAGGCGAAGAGATGGGTGCCGCCTCCAGGAGGACACCTGGACAGAGCCCAGTGGGATTTCTGCTGGAAAGAATCGTAAGAGATTCTTACGAGTGTTGTTTTAAGCCAGTAGGTTTGTGCTAAGACGCTGCAACAGCTGCAGTGAACGAAGATAATCTAATGGGAAAGTTGCTCTCCGCGTGGTTCCTGCCCAGACCTGAGAGCAGCAGCGCAGAAGCCGGAGACTCCCCACCCATGGGACATCCAGCAAGTCCCCATTCCCTCCAAGTCCCCTTTCCCCAGCCAGACAATGGGGGTGGCGGTTGCACTAACATGCAGGAGTTGGGGCTGCCTCAGAGAACACCTTTTGCTTCTGATTCTGTTCTGTCCACTCGGACACCCAAGTTTCCTGGGCTCTCCGGACACAGGGTTTGAGAAGACAGACCTCCCCAGCCCCCAGCCCCCAGTCCTGTGCTCGGTGCCCAGGCACAGGGGGCACTCTGCAGAGCAGTCCTGTGACTTCCAACCCTGCAGCTCATTTGTGGGGTTGTCTGCTGTGTCGCCCGAATCCTGGGGGCTCCAGGCTCGCTCTTCAGGGAGCGTGAGCTGCTGGCTTCCCATACCAGCTGCCTGCCGGGTCCAGGGCAGCCACGCTCTGGAACTTGTTTGCATTCCAAGGGTTCCGGGGCCAGTTGCCTCCCAGAAACCTCTGAATGGAGAAGAGGGAAGGGTGTGGGCAGAG
This sequence comes from Vulpes vulpes, assembly GCF_048418805.1. Taxonomy (NCBI): domain Eukaryota; kingdom Metazoa; phylum Chordata; class Mammalia; order Carnivora; family Canidae; genus Vulpes; species Vulpes vulpes. The sequence goes on along the minus strand of NC_132784.1, from coordinate 9,124,385 downwards.
GGGCCGCTGGGAGCCGGGCTGCACCCTGGATGGCCGGGGGCCCCCAGGGAGGGCACGGCCGGGACAGATGGCCCACCGCCCCCCTCAGGGCTGCCCCTTCCCCTGGTGTGTCTGTCCCATCTACGACCCGCCACTCACCAAGGGACCCAACAGCCGCAGCCTCGTTAAAAGCCCCTCTTTGCAATCAGGCTGATGGGGATCAAACCCAGACCGTGTCATTGACCAGTGACATGGGGCAAGGGACTTAAACTCTCCGAGCCTGGGTCCTCATGTCAGTTTCTTGCAAATGCACACACGGCCTGCTTCCCTGCCTGAGAGGGACTGGAAGTGCAGGCCTGCCCTGGGTGACAGGGCTTCTGATCTCGGAGGGAGGGACGCGCAGAAGAGCCGGGAGGGTTCTCAGAGAGCACCCCAGCCAGTGCCCCCCCCACCCGTGCAGGTCAGAGGGCGACAGCATCCCTCACCGAAGCTCAGGGCAGGTAACAGGGAGCCTCTCCGCCTGGCTCCTGGCGTCCCCTGTTGGCTGTGTTAGGAAAGAGGCTGCTGCTGGGGGGTTGGGATCCATCAAGCCTTGTTTGGGGCATTGCCCAGCAGCCCTTTCTCCAGGGGTGACCGGTTGGGGGTAAGAAATAGGGATCTGGGGGTGCCTGGGTGGCTCAGTCAGTTAAGTGTCTACCTTCAGCTCAGGTCCTGATCCCAGGGCCCCACATCCCCGCTCAGCGGGGAGCCTGCTTCTCCCTCTCCCTCTGAACCTCTCCGTCTCCCTCTCAAAATAAAGAAATAAAATCTTAAAGAGAGAAAAGAAATAGGGTTCTACATTCCACTGGTACCACAGGGCCTGTCCCGCAGAGCAGGAGTCCTGGCCCCTCAGATTTCCCTGCCTCTCTCCATGCCATCCCAGGCAGCATCTTCACCAGGCTTCCAGAACTGCACCTACTGCAAGGAGGGTGTGCGGTGGGGGGAGGGGGGCGCTGCCCTGCCCCCGCTCCAATCTCAGTGTCCTGTAATCAGTCAGCTTAGCCTTTGGGGTGCAATGTAACCAGGCCAGCTCCTGCTCAGAGGGAAGTGATTTGAAAATCAAATTGGTGAGGCCAGAACATTCCATTCCTGCGCTGCACGGTTTCCAACCAGGGCACGCAAATGAGCTGTCTGCAGCATAATGGCCCTGGGAGGGATAGTCTGGGGCACTGCCGGGTGAGATGGAACGGGCCTTGGCAGGAATACCCACCTGACCTTTCGTAGCTGCTGTGAGAAGTGACGATGACCAGGCCTCTTGTGCTCCACCAGAAGGGACCAAGCATTTATGAAGCAGCAACTGTGTACTGAGCACCTTCCTGTACTTTTAGGTCACTTGCTGATCAGACTGCAACGACGGTGCTTCTGGTTCTCTTTTACAGATGAGTAAATGAGGTTCAGAGAGGTTCAGGTAATGGTCCAAGGCTACCCCACTCTGGTCAAGACCCAGGATGTCTGACTCCAAGGTCAGCGTCTGTCTGCCCCCCTGCATGTTCCACTGTCCTGCCTGCTTCCACCTGTCCCAGCCACCCTGCTGCATCTCACTTTTAACCTTCCCAGATGTCCCTTGCTCCTCCTCAATCCTAATCTCTCTGGCTCTCAAAGTCACCTGGAGTCCCCAGCTCCCATGCAGCAAACCTCCCAATGGACGAGTATGGCTGAGACCCTTCCTAGCTCTCCCTCTATACGGATCCAGCTCACTCTGCACCTCTGGCCCTGCTAACTGTGCCCCCACTTCCCCCCTGAGCTCCATCTGAGAGATGATGCATCAATAAGGAGCTTGTGGGATAATCACCAGGGATGAAGCAACTCGCCTCAGGCCACATATTGCAGGTGCTCACCAAACACTGTCACCTTTTCCTGGGGAGGTAGTGGCAATGGTTAGGTGGAGGAGCAGGGCAGCCTGCTGTGTCGAGAACCCCTCACTCCCCTATCCAATCTTGAGCCAGCACATTAACGTGTGCTCCTGAGCAGGCATGATGTGCCACAGGGTTAGGCAGTGCTTGGGATATAAAGTTGCTGCTACCCCAGGGGCTTACACAGAGCAGCCTATTCTCATGGAGAGGCCCTGGGGACTCCAGGGGCAGGGCTTGTAGGCATTTCTCTGGTCCTAGCAGCCCTGCGGGATTTTGGGTCCGTGGGAAGCAAGGCCCTTTCAGATCTGTGCTTGGAGCACAGGGCAACCCAGGGAGAAGCTCAGTTTTCTAACACATTTACATCAGGAAGGCTTTTTCCTTCTTTTGTACACACATGTCACAGAGCACAGGCCTATCCCCCTGGGAGCACTCTCCCCCAGGACTCAGCCAGCCCTCAGGGATTATTATCTCGGAACAAAGCTGTTCATCATTGCTTTATCTGCCCATTCAGGAGAGGTAGAGACACCTGTCATCACCAGGAGGGTAGAGGAGCACTAATTCAGCGATGTCACTGTGCATTCAGGAGCACCTCAGGTAGATGAGTCAACAAGGTCAGCAGCCACATGAGGGTCTGGGCACTTAGGGGCTTGGGGTATGTTTGGACCAGGGTGACGCTGGAGGCAATGTGGGGCTGCTGTCCAGGAGCACTGGCCTGGGTTTTGTCCAAGCACAGCAGAAACAACTCAAGGATGCTCTCAAGAACGAGAGCGCCAGCAGTCTGCTTTCTTGGGCTCTGGTTTATCTAGATTTTGCTGAATTCATTCAGAATCTTTGGCAATGCAGAGCAGAAGGGTAGGACATCTCACTGACTCTGGGCCTCCAGACCAAGAGGTTGACATGTGCTGTGCTGGAGAAGGAATCAGCTCCAGGAAGCAGCAGAGAAGATCAGGATGGGGTTGGAGAGGCCCAGCCTTGGCCCTGCTGGTCTCTGTGGCTGCCCATGGCCATGACCTTTGTTTTCTTTCTTTCTTGGTTTCCCAGGCTGGCAAGTTTGACCTCATGGTCTTTAAGGTTTATGCCAGCTATGAAGTGCTATGATTTAGGGAATCACTGAGAAGCATATAGAAAGTGATAATATTTACCCAGGGGCTTCAACCCTGGGGATCAAAAATCTGGTATCTTGGGCAGCCCTGGTGGCTTAGGGGTTTAGCGCTGCCTTCAGCCCAGGGTGTGATCCTGGAGACCCGGGATCGAGTCCCACGTCAGGCTCCCAGCATGGAGGCTGCTTCTCTCTCTCTCTCTCTCTCTCTCTCTCTCTCTATCTCTATCTCTATCTCTATCTCTAATAAATAAATAAATAAATCTTAAAAAAAAATCTGGTATCTTCTGCAGAGACGTCCCAAATCCTGTGGTCTACAAAAAGCCAAATAATAACACTCTCTGGCCAGAGAATTTTTCCATATCTTATCATGGAAGCTGGGAATAGACTCCATACTTAGGAGCTAGTGAATGGTTTGTGGGTGGACTGGCCCCGTTGGGTCTCTGGCAGGTGGTCAGAGCCTGAGCCTCCCCACCATGTTGGTGGATGAGGAGCAGGGTGGGGGATGAGGGCCAGGTCTTCAGGTTCAGGGAGTTGCCAAGGGCTTGAAGACTAGGAATGACCACATTTCCAATCATTCCAGGAAACCTTAGCATGCTGGAGTCTTCTATTTTTAGTGAAAAAATAAATAAAACAAAAACGAAAAATGTGTCATGTAGATAGCTTTAGCCAGGATACAATTGGACCATCTGGACCACCTTCAAAGCCCTTGATTTGTTTGAGACTATTCCGCCGTGGCAAGTATTCTTCACATGTTGTGTTGAGAGTCTCCCTTTGACACCTTCTACCAACCCTGTCCTCCAGGAGTTGGTCCGTGGCAAAACAAACACAAACACACACACACACCTCAAAATGCAGGAAGCCCTGAATTACCCCAGTAGAAGGTTCTAAATCACTGTGATCTATCTCATTTTTATGTAAATTACCCAAATGATTGAATTAGCTATAGGAAATGTATTAATTCTTTGGCAAGCAAAAGACTCAGAAAAATTATCCATAGGAACAAATAAGTTTTGCAAAAGAGTATCTTGAAAGGACGCTTTGGGCAATAATTAGGGATAAGCAACAATGAGCCCATTAACCAACATTTGGAATATGTCCTTTGATGCAAGGAGGAGATGGTCTCTTTCCCCTTTCACTGTGGTCTTCTTTTTCCGAAAGTAATTGGAAGATAAACTCATTCCAGCAGTTTTGGGAGTATCTTTACCACTCAGTGTGTCCACGTGTGTGTGCACGTGGTGACATGAGCTTCATCCTGAATCTAAGTCATGGCCCATTAATAATGTCTGACTGCAAAACTAAGGAGCCACTAAATATTATGCTATTTATAAGTAATCTGTTGCCCAAGGCATTGAGCTACTTAATGAAGCCTTGAATTAATGTGTAACTTAAGAAATAGATCATTCTACGAATATAGGCTACCAGAAGCACAGTTTAAGTTCTTCTATTTACTTCACTACTTGGATGGGAAAGCACATAAATAAAATGCATTGAGCCAGGTGTTGCGCAAATGACTTCTTGTGCATCAGCTCTTTTGGTTATCATAATGGCCCAGCAAAAGAGACGCTGCCACTATTCCCATTTTACAGATCAAGAAACTGAGGCTTAGGGGATCCCTGGGTGGCTCAGCGGTTTAGCACCACCTCTGGCCCAGGGCATGATCCTGGAGACCTGGGATCAAGTCCCATATCAGGCTCCCTGCATGGACCTGCTTCTTCCTCTGCCTGTGTCTCAGCCTCTCTCTCTCCGTGTGTGTCTCTCATGAATAAATAAATAAAATCTTAAAAAAAAAAAAAAAGAAACTGAAGCTTAGAAAGATTTATGTAACTAGTCCATGGTGATGCAGTGGGATTTAAATCTGAGTACCTGTGACTCTTATAACTGGATAATGCATCCCTGGGGTAGAAAGGGTGAGGCAAAGAGCTGATGTGTATCCCATGATGTCAGTTGATTTGTCTAAATGCAAGGATAGAGTTTTTTTGCTTGAGAGGCTGATACTGACTGTTGGAGAATGCAGTGATAAAGGTGGAACTGGGGAGAGCCATGCAGGTGGCATGGCGGAGGCAACTCTTGAGGGGGACACCAAGTACCCAGCAAGCTACCACTGATGACTGAGCTTTCTTTCTTTCTTTCTTTCTTTTTTTTTTAAGTTTTGTTTATTTATTGGAGCACCTGGATGGCTCAGGGGTTGAGCATCTGCCTTTGACTCAGGTTGTGATCCTGCGGTCCTGGGATCGAGTCCCACATCAGGCTCCCCACTGGGAGCCTGCTTCTCCCTTTGCCTGTGTCTCTGCCTCTCTCTGTGTGTCTGTCATGAATACATTTTTTTAAAAAAGATTTTATTTATTTATTCTAGAAAGAGAGAGAGAGCTTGAGCTCAGGGTGAGAGGGAGAGAGAGTTAAGCAGCCTCCACACTCAGCATGGAGCCCAACATGGGACTTGATCTCATGACTCTGAGATCATGACCTGAGCAGAAACCAAGAGTCAGGTGCTTAACTGACTGAGCCTCCCAGGTGCCCCTAATGACTAAGCTTTCTAAGACCTTGAGGCCTGATACTGGAGTGATCTATTCACTAACCAGCCGTGATGTGAGGAAAGCCCAGTTCAAGAAATTCTTGGGGAATGTGTGTTTCTAGAGGATGTCCAAGCCAGACACATAAAAATGTCTTCAATTTTTATTCAGGGAGATCCTCCCAGGTTCAGCAGACCTGAGGACAGATTCCATGATGAGGTTGAGCCCTGTGCTGACCTCCATGCAGGGAGAGCTGCGCCCTACCCCACAGTCACTCCCACAGCCTGGATGACACTATTCTGTGGGCCCCAGTTGCTTCCTGGTCACATATGCAACCCAAGAGTGAGTTCTGCCCAACTGCGTCCCTTAAGTGCCCACCTCAAGGTCATAAAAATGGACATGTGCCGTGAGGAGGTCTGAGAGGCTACACTACGGGTTTTGGGTGGTTAATGGAGTGTCAGGGACAAGCTTGTGGACGGGTGGGCAGAGGCCTGTTTACTGTTCAGGATGCTCTGGTCTCTGTGCCTCATTCTTCTGTAGATCCTGACTCAACCAGGAGAGTTGGCATGGGCCTTAGTCCCTCTAGGAGAATGGGCCCACGGTCATGTACACTGGTTAATGCCCCTGGCTAGTGACAGAGTAAACTAAAGTCAAGCTTTCTTAATTCCTGGCATGTGATCCTTCTTCCCCATTCAACGCATTTAGCCAAGCACCTGCCACGCAGTCAGCACCACCCTTTTATTCTGTGAGGTTGAAAGCTGAAGTCAAGCATCTCCCAAGTCAGAGAAGTTCCATCAGCAGAGAACTCAGAAGAGACCTTGTTTATTTAGGACCGGGCTACAGAATGACTTCTGGATTCTGGAGCTTCTGGAGCTTCAGGTGACTGAAGCGTTCTAGAGTCTAGTCTGGACTGAGGGAGGACACTCAGGTGAAAGGGGCTGGCTTTCTGGAAGGGGATGCCCCACCCTGTGCCTTTGACCTGTTGAGGGCTCTTTCGGAGCTGGGAACTGTCCAGCTAATAGTCTGCTGAGCTGCAGGGGCAGCTGTCCCACCTAAGTGGGCTGGGCCAGAGGTTGGCCTGTGGCTACTGAGCCCAACATAGGACTGGAGACAGAATAGGAGAAGGGGGGACTAGGCTGGGGACCTTGGGAGGGAGACGCTTCCCATTGCCACATCTGATCTGTAAGCATTTGCATTCCTGATGGTTGATTAATTAAAAATAAGCTCAAAGGGCTTAAAGAGGCCCATAGTGGGCTGGGAACTTCTCGCTACAGACAGACTCCAGGTTTCAGACTCAAGTAATGTAAAAGGGATAGATTGCTCAAGCACTTACTCTTACTGATGTGAACTTGGATGTTCTGAAAGGGACAATGACGAACTCATGGTCACAAAACTAGTTAAGAATGTGGCCAGGGGCCCCATCTTGTCCCTACTGTAGTCCACTCCCAGAGTAGTTAATATATATTTAGTTAATATATATTTAGACCCAGATAATTTTACTACCAGATTCGAGGATAGAATCTTTCTGTATTATTATCTGATCTTAATAATGTCATTATTTCATATGTATCAACACCTGTTATAAGTGCTTCACATTTGTGATCTAATGCTGTTAATTCTCTCAAAAATCCTATGAGGCAGAAATTATCATCATCCCCATTTCCCAGAGGATGAAACTGAGGCACAGGTTGGTGAAGAGACCTCCCCACAGTTGGTAGTTGGAGGGCAGAGACCCAGGCCCAGATGATCTGACTTCGGAGCTACCCTTGGCCACTGCGTTGTGTGGTATCTTCAAAAATCTGCTTGAAGGCTCATGGTGTGCGCTTGTATTTTTATATTTGCAGAGAGTAAAAAGAATGAAGAAAGAATTTGGGGAAGGGATGTCAGCGGAAGATCTCAAGTTCACCTGGAAAGTTTCACTTCAGATCTTCTCAGTAAGAAAGTCCTTGAAATATGGACAACACCCATCGTGCACAGGAGGAGCAGCACAGCTGGGTACACCCGAGATCTCTGGGACCCGTCTATCTTGGCTGCCAGGTCTCCTGCCCCCTAACCCCCGCAGTGAGGGATTTCCTAGTGTGACTCCACTGGCTACCCTCCCCAGACAACACTCCTGAGTTAGCAGAGGCTTCCAGGGAATTGAAAGAGGCTCCTCTTCGCCTACAGGTGAAAATTGGCCATGTATTAATAATTGTCACAGTGGAGTGATGGCTTTCTCAGGTTCATTACTAGTCTCTCTACTTTTCTCTATGTTTTAAATTTTCCATTCTAAAAGATTTTTTCTTTTTTTAAATTACAATCTATTTATTTATTTATTTTAAAGAGAGAGAGATCATATGATCAGGGAAAAAGGCAAAGGGAGAGGGAGAAGCAGATTCCTCACTGAGTAGGGAGCCTGACTCAGGGCTCAATCCCAGACCCTGGGATCATGACCTGAGCCAAAGACAGATGCTTAACTAACTGAGCCACCCAGGTGCCCCCTAAACCATTTTCTTAAAATGTAATAAAACATGCTGTGTCCTCAGGAAAATGCCAAGGAGTCAACTAGAGCTTGGGAATTGAAAGGTGGATAGGATGGGCAGCTGGGGAAGCTGAATCAGTTAGTGTCAGTTAGGATGCTTTCTGATGCAAAATAGCAAGAGTTCTCTTAACTTAGGTCCATTCGAGCAACCACTGCACTCCATTTCCTCCCAACACATTCTATTGGATGCCCACTGCACAGGGAATGCATGTAGCTAATTCGCTACCCCTCTGGGGTCAGCAAACTGTGACCTAAAGACCAAATTGGCCTGCCACCTGTTTTTGTAAGTAAAGTTTTCTTGAAACAAAGCCACGTTTATTCATATACATATTGTCTATGGCTGCTATCTCACTACGGTGGCAGAGTTAAGAAATTGTTATAGAGACTATATGGCCCACAAAAGGCAAAAATATTTGCTTTGTGACCCTTATAGAAAAAGTATCCTGGTCTGTTCTAGAACATCATGTATGTCTGCCTTTATCAGTCGAGTTGTATTCTTGCCAATCAGCTGTATCTCCAAACTTGTTTGTGCTAGTTAAATTTATTATTTAAGTGTTTAATGAAATAACGTATAGATCAATGAGCTCAAACAGCCTGAGCCAGCCAGGCGCCCCTAGATAAATGAAATAGCAGTGTGGAAAGAAAGTGTTATTAGCATAAAAATTAGACAAAATGCCTTGGAAGGACACAATAAATGCAAGTCACTAAAAACAATCACTATTAAATCAAATATGGGCAAAAGGATTGTACAAAGCTGGGTTAGGGCAATTTCACAAATCTAGGATAATTTTGCATTAAAAGAGCACTCCAAGGACACTGGATCACTCCAAGGACACTGGAACTGGAAATTTAAAGATCACTTTATTTTTTTATAATAAATTTATTTTTTATTGGTGTTCAATTTGCCAACATACAGAATAACACCCAGTGCTCATCCCATCAAGTGCCCCCCTCAGTCTCCGTCACCCATTCAGTCCCACCCCCTAAAGATCACTTTAAAGATCACTCCAAGGACACTGGAACTGGAAATTGTAGACAATGTTCTATCTATGTGGTTTATGTATGAAAGACGACCTACATCAAAGAAAGACCTTAGCCCTACATCAAAATATTGAAACATAAAGATATGTCTGTGTTTTGAAAGTTAAAAAGTTTAAGGAATACACACATGCGTGTGGATTTTGAAATATGTTTTATGGATCTCTACTTGAAACAAGTTTTTAAAAATGGTCCAATTATTAATCCCCATAGCATCAGACCTGATGGTTTATCCTAGAACAGAAAACCCATCCTCAAATTGCTTTATGTTTTTTAAAAAAGATTTTATTTATTTATTCAGAGAGAGAGAGGAGGCAGAGCCACAGGCAGAGGAAGAAGCAGGCTCCATGCAGGGAGCCCTACGTAGGACTCGACCCCGGGTCTCCAGGATCACACCCCGGGCTGAAGGCAGCGCCAAACCGCTGCGCCAGCGGGGCTGCCCCTCAAATTGCTTTAAAAGAAGAAGTCTTCCTTCATATCATTCTGCCATTTCTACCTTCCCATCATTTCCCCTTCTAGCCTAGGGTTGTCTGCACCTGAGGAAGCAAAGTGAGGAGGGAAGGGATCCCTTGCAGAGCCGTGGGCACTGGCGTTCCCTAGGCTCCAAGGAACTAAAACAGAGGTGGCAGGTTGTGGAGGTGGCTGGAGTGGACAGAAGATTAGTTACATTGAGCAAATAGTTAATGGCTTGAACAAATAATTAAATATATTAAGGATATGGGAGCCGGTTTCTCACTGAGTTAGAAACATGGGAACACGGAAGGATGGAAAGAACCCTGAGGCGTTGAAATGGAATTGGAAGTATCAGATGAACTCCCAGGCTTTTAAATACATTTACTAGCTGGATGTAGAAATAGTTACAGGTATGGGAATATAGATGTATGCATATATTTACCAAGAGAACTGAGAAGCAGTGACGCCCTGGTAACAGTGAACACACCCAGGATACAACCTTCAGAACACAATCTATAGACTACAAGAGGAATCCATTACACCATGTTGACACAGGTCAATGAATGCATACATGAATAAATTGGGGTGGGGAGTGATCTTCCTTTAGAGAAAATGGAATTAATGGAAGTAAAAGGGCCGATAGAAATAATCACCACCTGACAACCATCACAGGATGTGGAGCAACAGGAACTCATTCATTGCTGGTGGGAATACAAAAATGTCACAGCTACTTTGGAAGACAGTTTGGTGGTTTCTTACAAAACTAAACATACTCTCACCATATGATCCAGCAATCACACTCTTTGGTTTTACTCAAGTGAGTTGAAAAGTTCACACAACAATCTGCACATGGATGTTTATCACAGCTTTATCCATAATTGCCAAATTTTGGAAGTAAGCAACGTCCTTCAGGATGTGATTGGATAAATAAGCTATGGTACATCTGGACAAAGGACTATCATTCAAAGTTAAAAGAAATGAGCTATTAAAAAAAACATGGTGGAAATTTAAATTCATATTTCTAAGTGAAAGAAGCCAAGCTGAAAAGGCTACATAAAATATGATTTAAGGATAGAACATTCTGGAAAAGCAAAACAAAGGAGACAGTACAAAGATCAGTGGATAACAGGAGCTAAGAGGGAGAGAGGGATGCATGGGGAGGGATGAATCGGTAGAGCACAGAGGATTTTGAGGGCACTGAAAATACTCTGTGTGATCATATACTGGTGGAGACGTGTCATGATGTATAAACATTTGCCCAAACCCAAAGAATGTGCAACACCAAGAGGGAGCCTATTCTAAACTACGGACTTTGGGTGAGAATGGTGTGTCAGTGTAGGCTCACTGATTGTAACACATGTACCATGCAGGTACCCAGATGTTGATATTGGGGGACACTGTGCATTTGGGGCCTGGGGTATACACAGGATATCTATACTTTCCACTCAATTTTGCCGTGAACCTAGAACTCTTCTAAAAAACAAAATCTAATAAATATGTATAAAATATATAAAACACCAAAAAAGTCAAAGATCTTTCAAATAGTCAAATGGCCTCATAAGATAGCAGCAAGTCCTAGTCCTAGCAAACTTTCAAGGAAGATACAATCCTGTGTCCTATAAACTGTACCACAACTTAATAAGCATCAAAAAACTTCTTGCCTCTTTTATGATCCCAACATGCATATATCTGAAATTAAATATTAGCATAGGGAATTCATTACTGAATTAAAAGGGAAAAATGCATCACACCAATAGGATTTTTCCCAGAAATGCAAGGATTGTGCAAGATTGATATAAATGAAACCCTAAAGCTAGATTGAAGAACATGAACGACCTGAATAAATGGAGAGACTTCAATGTCGTAGGATCAGAAGACCTAATTGGGTAAAGATATCGCTTTCTCACAGATCAATCTATACGCTTATAAATGTAATTTTAGTCAAAATACCAACAGGGTTTTAGTGAGATTTGACAAGATTGCTCTTTTAAAGTTCTTCTGAATTACAAATGTGTGGGGATGGGTAGCCTGACTGGCTCAGAAAGAGGAGCATGCAACTCTTGATATCGTGTCATGAGTTTGAGCCCTGTGTTGGGCGTTGAGATTACTTAAATAAATAAAAGAAAACAAAGAAGCAAAAAGAAATGCATGAGGATAACAAAGTCAATTTTGAAAAAGAATAATTAGGAGGTATGTGAACCACCATTTATCAAAACATATTGAAGATAAGTAACTAAAATATTGAGGTGTTGGTGCAGAAACAGTCAACTCATTCAATAAAACAGAATGAAGCACAAAAATAAACCTGATAAAATATTCATTCATCCAACAAGTGTTTATTGAATACTTATTATGTATCAGCACTGCTTGAGGCAGGTGGTACAAGAATAAACAAAACAGATAATATCTTTGCCTTCTTGTTGGGGAACACGAACTACGAGTGAAAGGCAAGTACTTTTACAAGATGGTAGATGGAAATGGATGAAGCTGGAATCAGGATGGTCTCAGTGGAAGTGGCAAAAAGTGGTCAGATCCTGGATGTGTTTTGGAGGTAGAGCCAGCAGGATATGCTCATTGGTGTTGATGTACAGTCTGTGAGAGAGAGCAATCAAGAATGAGACCAAGTTCTGGGGGTCAGACACTAGAAGAGCAGAGTACCCATCCACTGAGATGGGGGATATTTGGGAGGAAAGGGAGGGGACTCATGAGTTTGCTCATGGAGATGCTCAATGATCATCCAAGAGAGTATGTCCAATAGGTAGTTGAGCATATGGACATAGGATTAGGTGAAGGTCTTGGGCTACAGCTAGTTATGTGGATGTCAGTGAACATATAAATAGTATTGAAATCCAGAGGATGGGGGATCAGGGAGAGGGTATAGACAGAGATGAAGACAGAGCCCTTGGCCCACTCATTGCAAGCAGATGGGAAGATGAGGCGTAATGAGTGAAGGACACTGAAAAGGAGAAGCCAGGGTAGCAGGAGGAAAACCAAGAGAGTGAGGTGTCCTGGGAAGGAAGAGAAGTAGGTCAAAGAGGGAGAAGTTCATGACCACAGGTTAGCCTAGTGTTTGTGGTCTACATACAACCACACCTGGAAGTAGCCCACAGCAACTGCCAGATAGTGGGAGAGAGTGGAACACTATCTACTCTGAAGGATTACCTTGATACATCACATGCCATTTTTTTTAATTGAACAAAAAAAGACCTCTGGAGCAAATACGGTTAAAATTGTATTTACTTACTATTGATCTTGGTATTGGATTCATGAGTAGTCTGTTACATTTTTTTCCTTCTTAAAAATATCTCTAATATGTTGCATAATAAAAAAGAAGAAAAGTCATTTATAAGTAAATATGTAGAATATATCTGCATAAAATACTTTTAGAATGATGTCCGAAACACTAGTAATTGGTTGTTACTAGTAGGCCAGCATGCATTATTATGACTTTCAAGGGCCCTAGGCACTTCTACCTTCTTTGAAAAATAATAAAAAATATGTTTTATGATTGCCTTGATATAAAGATAAATATGATCCAGGCTGAGCTCATTATTATTGTGTTTTTTCTAATTGTAAAAGAAATTAAATTATTTCCAGATTTTCAGGCCCCCTAAAAACACTGTGGTCACATGTGCCATACCTGTGTGCTCAGGAAGACATGGACCCTGGATGCTGCATGGAGAACGGGGCGGGGGGGGGGGGGGGGTTGGGGGTGGGAGGGGGAATTCCTTTTGCCTCTATACCTTTGGTTTTATTTGAATTGTTTAAATCAGGTATGTTTTATCCATTTTTTAAAAGGAGGTAAAACCCACACATAAATAAGTAAAAGATGATTAACGTGATAGAAGTTCAGGCAAGGGTAGGAGACAATTCACACCTGACTCCATACAAATGGCCAGTGGCCATGAAAAGATGCTCAACCATACCATAATCGAGGAAAGGCAAATCATACCCATAAAAGTTATTAACTGGCAAAAAGGAAAAATACGGATGCTTTCAAGTGTTGACATGAGTGGGAACATGGGCCCTGTCACAAGGTGATGGGAGAGATTATCGGCTTAGTCTTTGAGAAGAGCAGTTTATCAGTGTTTATCCACACATAATGCAAAGACTCTTTGGCCAAGCATATTTATTCCAAGATAGGTAGCATTTTTTTCTCCTATGTGAAAAAAGATGCATGCACAAGTATATGCATTGCAGTATTGTTTAACTGAAAAATTAGAAACAGTCTACATGTTCCTTGATGAGGAAATTAATAAACCATGGTGTATACATCCTGCAAAAATGTTGATTAGTCATTAAAATAATATGATCAATATGTAGCAACACTATATCCTATGAAAGAAGCCAGTTGCAGAGCAGTAAGTATGAGCCTTGATGATGTGTGTATGTGTGGAGGGGGATTGATAGAAGCCATCTGGAAGGATCCACACTTAACTCTGCACGATACTTATCTCTGGAAGGGGGATTGATAGAGGTGAGAAAGTAGGGGGTGATGAAAAAGGATTTTTACTCTCTATTTTACATACATTCATAGGGCTTAATTTTCTTACAAAGTACATGCTTATGGGATAGTTAATATATTTTTTAAAATCAAGAAGTGGTTGCTAGGTGAGGCTGGGGATAGTTCTTGCTGATTAGGCCAGGGGGCTGAGGGTCTGGGAGAAGCCAGATCTCTGAGGTCTGGGGGCAGCTTCAGTTTGGGATTACAGAGCTTCAGGGTTTCAGAGTTGAAAAGGTCTGGGATCCTTCACCTGTACAGAAATGCAGCTAAAATACACGGGCTGCAGCCTCTTGAAGCCAGATGTGTGCCAGGAAGTTGCACAGACAAGAGAGGTGTTTGCATTCCGCTTTCACGACGAAGGCCCTAAGGTTCAGAGAGCTAACCCCGGGGGGAAGCAGCAGAGTCCACTTGGAACCAAGGGTCCCAGGCTGGGCGGAGAGAGGGCTGCAAATCCTCCCAGGACGGCGGCCTTGCCAAGCTCCAGGTCTCCAAGGCTGGAACCTGGCAGCACCAGGATACCCCAAAATCGCGTGGAAATGGTGGCAACCAGGCACAGGCCAGGGGCGATCACAGCACTCATATCTAATGCTCAAGGAGAGGTGTGGATTTCCTGGGATTACGTTTGTCCTCAAGGCCTAATGATGATTTGAGTAGCGTCAATGTTGGGGTGCATGTGAGGGATGAGTGAGTGAGGGAACGGGACCCTGGAATGCAAACCTGAACAGGACAAAGGACAAAAGAGGGGAAAGTCAAATAGAGCCTCGAGCTAGGCTGGTCCTGGGAGTCCACCACTTGCAGTCCTGGGAAGCAGGCAATGTCCCATCCGGATCCCCCAAGGGCGCAGCTTGGGTCTGGGGCTCCTTTTTCATCATGGCTCTCACATTCCCATCAGTCATCCCTGCATGGCCCCTGCAGGAGCTGGCGTCCTCACTGGGGCTGCTGGTCAGGACGCCCAGGCCTGAATCCACTCCATTTACCAGTGGGACCTCGGTTTCATCTCCTGTGACGTGGAGTTAATAGTAGCTACCCCGTAGGCTGGAGTGGGGTTGAAAAAGTTTAAGAGTCTTAGAGTTTAGCACCTTGGTGCCTGATAATCATGTGCCTTGATTTTCCCTAAAAAACGGGATTGGGGAAGACCATCTCAGCAGTGTGACCTGAAGCTCCAGGCTCGCCAGTTCATCTGCAGAATGAGCCCCGCCCCCCACCCTGTCCAGTGGTGGAGAATGGGGAACTGGGACAGTGGTCCTCAAACAGCCTGCGCTCTGGGGATGGGGAACAGACCCGGCTCCTGGTCTAGAAGCCCGTGGGCACCAGGCAGGCCACCTTCCTGGTGACTTCCTTTTCCCTGCATTGGGCAGCTGTCCGGGAGAAGCCCATGCAAGAATGAGTTGGAAGAGACGACCTTTGAAGGTGAGAGATTCTGGTGCATCTTCCTCATCAGCGCGGCCTTGGCCTGGCGAGCAAGGGCCTCAGGACCCCTCCTCAGAGGCTTCTAATCTTGCCTGGGTGGACAAGGGGCAAGGTCACCTGGGGCTGGGGGGTTCCTGAGTTTCACAGTCAGGGCACCAGGAAGGTGACATCACAGATCCATGTGTCTTTCCTGCCAGGACTTCAGCCTCTGGTGAGCTTGGCCCTTGGTTTCCTGGCCTCTGTTCAACTCTGACCTTGAGCTGCCCTAATTAATGGTGGAGTCAAAACCCTGAAGCAGAGTGGCAAAGTTTAAGATCTCTCTCTCTCTCTCTCTCTCTTTCTTACAGAGAAATTGGGCAAGGGCAGGGGGATGAATGCAGGTCTCAACACAAGCTAAGGACAAATACTTGTAACCAACTAGAATGGCACTCACCAGCCCCAAGCTGCCGAACCGAGGATGGTGGCCTGAAACGTTTCAGCATCTGGATTAATCATTGGGTGTTTCCCCCAGGTCTGCCCTTCCTCTGGTCACAGGGTGCACATCCCCCAGGCAGGTGGGCTTCCTGGCGAGACAGGTGCATGTGCCCTCACCATCACCTCAGAGCTCACCTGAATGTTCCTGCTCCCTGTCCAGGAGGCTCTCTGCTCCCCACCCTGCCCTTTCTTTCCTCAGCTGGGAATGACAAGCTCGCCTTGGAAACCATGTCCTTATTGTGCTGTCAGCCTGGGGTCCGGCCACTTGGTGCCCATTTCCCTCCCTGGCCACTAGCATCCAATGCATCATCATGGGAAGGGGCAGCGGGCTCTGTGCTGGGCTCCCGTGCTGCTCTCAGGAGATCTTCATACCTTCTGGGGTTGGGGGGGGGGCTCCACAACACCTACTTCACAGGAGAGGAGACCGGGGCTGACAGAGTGTAGTGGATTGGATAGTGGCCCCAAAAAGATAGGTCCAAGTACTTAGTACTTGGAATGTGACCTTGTTTGCCAATCGGCCTTTGCAGATGTATTAAAGTAAGGATCTTGAGATGGTCTTGAATTGGGTTGCGGGGGGACCTTATATCAGGAGAAAGGAGAGGGAGGATTGGGACATCGAGAGGAGAGACAGGGAAGGATGTCTCTGTGGCCATGTGACGACAGAGCCAGATGCTGGTGTCGCTCAGCCCAGAGCCAACGGTTGCCGGGAGCCACCAGGAGCCAGAGAAGACGCATGGATTCTCCAGGAGGAGAGCCTCCTGGAGAACCAACCCTCCCAACACCTCGCTTTTGGACTCTGGCCTCCAGAACCACGAGAGAATAAAATCCTGTTGTTTTAGGCCACCTGGCTTGCAGACCTTTGTACAGCAGCCTTGGGACACTAACCAAGAGGCTTAGCAGCACGGGTTGCCCAGTCGACAGGGGTGGGGTGTGAATGGGAGTCTGTCTAGGCCGCGTGTTGCTACAGTAGAGGGTGGGCTGGTACTAGTGGGCTGGCCTTCATTTCAGGGAGGTTCCAGAAGAATGGTTTGGGTATAGACCATGGGTGCACGTGTGTGTGTAGGAAGAGGTGCCCTCGGAGGCCTGGCCTTTTCTGCCCAGGACCGTGACAGGCCTAGAAGGGAAGGGTCACTGCTGGGTTGGCCTGCTTTCCTTTGGTGGCCACTTCCCCTAACGCTCCGCCTGCCCTTGCCTCAGAGAACACTGGGCCTGGTCAGGAGACCATAAACCTCCCTCCTTGGCCTCCACGTGGCCTGTAGTCCGCAAGAGGAGGCCCCTGGCAGGGGTTAGTAATAGGCCTTCTCTGGGGCAGTGGGGGCCTCTGGAGAGTCCTGGTGGGGTCCCCAGGGGGAACACTGTCTCTCCCAAGGAGACAGTTTTCACCAGTCTCACCAAATACCTCTTCTGGGCCACATGAGGTGATCAAAGTCAGGGGCTGGATAAAAAAACCAGCTTAGAGGCCAGGAGGGCAGGTTGGCCCCCAAAATCATCCTCTCCTCAGTGGCAGTGAGGCCAAAGGCTCTCCCAAGCCTCTGAGGAAACCCTTCCTCCCCTCTTCTCCTTGTGACCACCTGAACATGTACGAGCTTCCCGAAGGCAGGACCAGGGAGAGCTTTCTCAATCCTGTGCCTTGCCAGCCTCCATTGCAGTGGGCCAGGGGGATTAACACTCGCCCATCCTCCCACACAGGGCTGGGGAGACACCCCTCCACCTCTGCTCTGCCCACACTCAGCCCTTGGCCTGCCAGGGTAACAGAATTTGGGGACTTCACACAGTCACTTTGCAGGGCCAGGCTAAAGCCTACACCTCAATCCTGAGCTCAAGTCGAAGCCCTTCCTAACCTCCATCACACACATCCTTGTCACACGTATGTTATGTCTCCCCGTCATCACCCCCACTGGGCTGGGGACTGGTGGAGCACCAGGGCTGCACTTACAGAGCCCTGTCCCTCGTGGCAAGCAGGGTACCAGGGAGGCAGTGGGTGTTCAGCAAACACCCATCCAATGAACCGAGGTTCTGAGGACCAGCCTCGGACCACCTCAGTCTCCCAACCTGTGACATGAAACAGTCACTTCTTGACTCCCTGCACTAATGGAGGCCGCAGGGGCATGGACAACGCGTCACCTTTCGACTTACCTCCAAATGTGCAGAGCAACGAGTTTATGGCAACAGATTTGTCTTCATAATTATTCTGATATTGACCTTGCGTTGCAAAATCCAGGCTAGAGGAGACTAGATATAGAACAGATACAGGATGGAAGATACACAGGAGGAGGAGCAGCTTTGCCAAGAAACTCCACGTGTGTTTAAGAAGAGATTGAATATGAAGGCACATTTTAATTGCCCCAACAGGCTAGAGGGTGACAGATTGATCATTTTGGGTTCCTTCTCTTACTTCTCTGTATTTTCCAAGGTTTCTAAAACGAGCATTGTATTACTGGTGCATTCAGAAAAGGGTCAATATTGAAACGTTTAAAGTGCATTTTTGCTAAACCAAGCAGCTGGGGCAGGAGATGCCGGGAGCATGGGGCAGGGAGGGCCGGGGAGACTGGGGTCCTGGCAGCTGCTCGCTGGAGCCTGGGCCAGGCAGGAAGGGGATGGGGAGAAGGACAGGTGTGTCTCTGCCCGCGGAGAGGAGAGCCAGCCGGACAGGCAGCACGACGCCTCTAGGTCTCTCCGTTTCCTCTCCCGCTGGTGGGTGCCAGTCCCAGGAAGCCCAGCCCATGTGAGCCCAGCCACCCTGCATGCCCTCGGCCCGGCCCTGCCCGGCTACCTTGGCTGTGTCTCAAAGGCCAGGTGCCAGGGGAGGTGAGCCAGGTGTCAGCCGCACAGCCTGCGTCTGGGGGAGGGTGGCACAGAGGCACGTACGTCGTCCAGCTTCTCTGGGCTGGGATCTGGTTTCACCACCCGACCCTGCCACGGAGGGCTCCACGGCAGGAGACTGTGGCAGGCCGTGCCAACCAGGCCTGGCCAGTGCGATACCACACCCTTGCCCAGGCTTCGAGGGCAGACACAGCCACCGCCTCATTGCTGAGCACCCACCATGCTCAATCTCCATCCCACTAGAGAAGTAGGGATTTCTGTGCCCAATTTACAGACAAGGGAGGAGAGGCCGTGAGCACCACCTCCTTGGTGAAAATCCTCCAGTGCTTCCTCTTTGTCCTCAGGCTGGGTCTGAGCCCCTTCCCTCGGGTCCTGCCACTACCCATACCCCATGTTCCCACCGCACTGAAGTTTTCACACCCTCTCCACTCACTGCGCTCCCCACCTTGTTTCCAGCCCTGTGTTTAGAGTTTCCCTTCCCTGTGTTGACCCTCCCCCCATTCCCGCTTCATCACATCTCTGGGCAATGCTACCTCCTCCAGGAAGCCTCCTCTGATAGGCTCCAGCCATTGGGGCAACTTCCATTAAACCAGTGTTGCTCTGGGCGCAGCCCCAAACGTGCTGTGCTGTAGGCATACTTTCATGTCACGACCTCCTCCTGCCCCTGACCGTGGACTCCCTGAGGACAGGCTAGGAGTCAGGGCCACCACACAGAATGCTTCCTCCAGGGACCTATACGGGGTGACAGCCTAGTGAACCTGCACAACTGTGTACAGTGTTCCTGGCCTGGGTCCTTCTCATCTCTGGGCCCAGCACAGAGATCTATGTGAGTGAATGAATGAATGAACAAATGAGTGAATGAGTGAATGAGTGAGTGGGTAAGTAAAAGAGTTGCCCAGGGTATCCCAGTGGCACAGCCACTTTGATCCTTGGCTTGAGAGACTCCAGATCTCATGCGTGGCATGCTTCCTGGAGGAGTGGAGACTTCGGGGCATGACCAGAAGCCCAGCCAAGGCAAGTCCAGAGGACTGAGCCCTGCCCATGGTGGGCATCTGACTGCGGTGGGCTGCTGGGCCTCCCGTGGGTGAACACCCAGGTGGGAGGGTTGTGCTGCTGGGCAAGGAGCCAGACAGGCTGGCTAAGGCTGATGCCCATATGGCAGTGAGTCCCAGGCCAGGCCAGGCTCAGGGAAGCCAGACTCACAAAGCCCAGACCTGGCTCCTGAGGGCACATGGAAGCTGATAATCTGGACCCAACCTATCCTTAGGCACCTGGGGAACCCTCAGTCAGGAGGTGGCTTGGACCTCAGAGCAGGGCTCCCAAGGAGGAGACAACACTGTGCTAGGTGCTGGGGTAGGAAGGGTGAGCATTTCCCTGTCCTCAGGCTGCTCAGAGCCTAGAGGGCCTGGGCGGACTGTTACTTCCCCTTCTCCAAGGGCAGGTGGCTCTAGATTTCCAGCACTGATTCTCCTACGGAGGAGGTAGAGACAACAGAGGAGCAGACCAGCAGGTTGGGGTGCAAGGATCCAGAGCAGCAACCAGCAACTACTTTCCAGAAACTGTGTTCACTCTGAGGTTGTTCTTAGATGCAGGGCTGTAATAAACTGATAAAGATGACCTTTGGAGCCACAGAGCCGGGATCAAAATTTTACTCTACCGCTTTATGGCTGTGTAGCATCTGTGGTTTCCTTGGCTCCTGAGAGTCCCCCAGTTGGTAAAATGGGGGTGATGATAAGGCCTGCCGGTGCATGCTGCAACATGCCTGAGCTCAAATTATGCTGAATGACAAAAACAGGCTGAAAAGAGCACCTATTATGTGAATCCATTCATAAGCAAGTGTAGAAAATGCAAACCAATCTGTAGGGAGAGAAAGTCAATCAGTAGGGTGGTGTTGAGATGGCAGGGATTATGGAAAGATCACAAAGAAACTTTGGGAGGTGGAGGACATGTTCATTATCTTGAGTGTGGGTGATTGGCTCCATGAGTGTATCCATACGTTAAAACTTAAGTTGCATGCTTTAAATCTGTGCAATCCAGTGTATGTCAGTTATACCCAATAAAGCTGTTTTTTTAAAAAAAGGAAGAACTCCCCCTCTCAACCTCAAAAAATTTTTAAAATCTCAGAATCTCATTACTTGGGAGCATGCCACAAGGTTTAGTGGCTCTTGTCGAGTGACTTGTTCCAGTCTAGATCTAGCATGTTCCACGGTGGTTAGTTCCCAACCCCTCCTTGCATCATCAAGGCAATTATTCCCTTATTCATTGGTTGAACATATATCTACCAGGTTCCAACAAGGCTCTAAGTCAATGGGCCAGGACTGGCCTCCAAATGGAGAACACTGTATGGTCTGGTCTGGGAGACTAAATGGATGGTCCCTAACTTGGCCTGGGAGCCCAGAAAACAAGGTGATACTCAGTTTGCCCAGTATGGACACCACCTTCCCACCCCACCCCCGCATCAGCATGTTGCTCATCCAGAGGCCCTCGGTGGCCAGCAGGAGGAAGGGCACATTTCAGAGCTCACTGCTTGTGCTCCCTGGCTGTTCAAATGTTGATGAACTTGGTGAACCACGGGCTTTTCAACCCTTTGTGCACATATGAGCAAGCATGTTTGTCAGATTTATTTTTATTTTTTGTAAGATTTTATTTATTTATTCATGAGACACACACACACACACACACACACACACACAGAGAGAGAGAGGCAGAGACACAGGCAGAGGGAGAAGCAGGCTCCACGCAGGGAGCCCGATGTGGGACTCGATCCCGGGTCTCCAGGATCAGGCCCTAGACTGAAGGCAGGTGCTAAACTACTAAGCCACCTGGGGTGCCCAGATTTAGATTATTGTTTATCTTTTTAGTTCTGATCACTTTTAGTCAACTATCCCTATTTTGAGCTGTAATTGTAAAACATTCAAAACAAAATGTCCACAAACATGGATTTGATTTAAAGAGTTAGACTGAATTTCAAACAAGCATGTAGGATATTTCCATGTGTATGTATGATTCATGTGTGTATGTGCATGCTCGTGGGCAACAAGGTGTGAACAATAATTTCTCTGGGCAGCTTCAACTTGACTGTCCTTCATGCTGTTCTTGCTAGTTGTTATTTTCTGTTCTCAGAAATTATCATGGACCACTCCAGTATTGAAAGGAAAATAATGAAAGGAACCATGAAAGAAGACAGAGATGCCGGGGTGGCTCTGTTGGTTAAGTGCCTGACTCCTGATTTCATCTCAGGTCATGATGTCAGGGTCATGAGATTGAGTCCCACCTGGGGCTCCATGCTGGATGTGGATCCTGCTTAAGATTGCTCTCTCTCCACCCCTGCCCTCTTCCACCCCTCAAAAAAAAAAAAGAAAGAAAGAAAGAAAAAGAAAGAAAGAAAGAAAGAAAGAAAGAAAGAAAGAAAGAAAGAAAAGAAAGAAAGAAAGATGAAAGAAAGAAAGAAAGAAAGAAAAAGAAAGAAAGAAAGAAAGAAAGAAAGAAAGAAAGAAAGAAAGAATATACCACCACATATGTCCAACCATTGTCCTTTTTTTCTGACCTGAGGGTGCCCCAAGGATCCAAATGGCCCCTGAGCTCCAGGCTGGCCTCCTCTCTTCTGTTCTTTACCTTGAGTGACCCTCCCAAAATGCTAGTGTCTGATCATGTCTTTCTTCTGCTATAAATCTCTCAGTGGGCAACTCTGCCCACAGAAAAAAAGTCTAGTCCCCCTGGTGTGACAAAATAGGACTTTTCGTAGACCATCTCTTCCCATTCCTAAGCTCCAGCTCTCATCATCCCTGCCCAGGCTCTGCCAGGAACATTCCAGACTCTTTCTGCCAATAGACCTTTTGTACAGGTCTTCCTTTGCTGAAGCCACTCTCCTGCCCTTGCATTTGTCCTTCTTCTATCCTCAGCAACCAGGTCCTGATCCCACAGGTCTTAGCCAAGCCCTCCCTTCTGTCACGAGGCCACATGCTCCCACAGCACTGCAGCCCATCCATCCAGGTGTGTGTAACCCTGACCTCTCACGCATGCTTCCTCGTCTGGGCTGTGAGGGTCCCACCGATCCTTCCAGAAGCTACCGCTCCTTGCACCTCACATAAGGCCTGCCCTAGAGAAGATGCTCATCAAAGTATTGTTGGTGGATTAGTAACAAATTCCTAGAATGCATTAGCCTGTATCATCTCCAAGTCCTTGTACCTTGATAGATGTTTTCTCAACTCTCAGCCCCTGGGGACATTGCCTTCTTCTGACCTTTAAATAAACTATTGAAAAACTGGGTATTACCTATAGAAATTTTTGAAAATAAATCTTAGAACTTTGGCACATCAAAGGAACTACTGAGAAAGCAAAAAGACAACCAAACAATAGGGGAAAATATTTGCATATCACATTTTTGTTAGGTTCTACTATCCGCATATATAAAGAATTCTTAAAATTCAATAGTAAAAAGAAAATGGAAATAAGAATGGGCAAAAAATTTGAATGGACATTCCTCCAAAGAAGATATGACCAATAAGTACATAAAAATATGTTCAACATCGTTAATCATTAGGAAATGCAATTCAAAATGATAATGAGATACCACTTCACATCCCCTAGGATGACTTTAATAAAAAAGGTGGACAATACCATGTGTTGTCCATGATACAGAGAAATGAAAAATTTTATACATTATTGGTGGGAATGTAAAATGTTGAGGCGCTGTAGAAAAAATTTGGCAGCTCCTCCAAAGTTAAACATACAATTACCATATGACCCAAAAATTCCATGTGTGTGTGTGTACATAGCAGATACGGTAGGTATTCAAATCAGAATGTACATAAATGCTTATAGTGGCATTGTTTATAAGAGCCAAAAGGTGGAAACAACACAAATGTCCATCAACTGATGAATATATAAACAAAATGTGATGTATCCAAGGGAATGTCATAAAAAACAGAAGTAAGTACTAATACATGCTACAACATAGATGAGCCTTGAAAACAGCAGACATGAGACACAGAGGCCACATACCATGTAAGCACATTTTTTAAAAAAGATTTACTTATTTGAGTGAGAGAGAGAATGTGAGCAGGGGCAGAGACGGAGAGAAAGAGAGAGAAAGAGGGAGAATCCCCAAATAGATTCCTTGCTGAGCACCAAGCCCAACACACAGCTCAATCCCACAACCCTGAGATTATGACCTGAGCTGAAACTAGGAGTCAGACATTTAACCCACTGAGCCATCCAGGTGTTCTCGTGTAATCATATTTATATGACATGTCCAGAATACTCAAATCTGTAGAGACAGAAAACACGTTTGTGGTTGCCAAGAGCGGGCGGGGTGGGGGATGGAATGGGGAGTGATTGCTAGTGGGTACAGGGTTTCTTTCTGGAGTGATGAAAATATTCTGGCATTAGATGGTAATGGAGGCCATATAAATGTACTAAGAGCCACTGCATAGTACATTTTAAAGCATTTTAAGTGGTGAATTTTATGTTATGTCACTTTTACTTCAATATAAGGATATATTGGGGGAAAATCAATAAATACAAAAATAAAAATCCAGAGAATATAATCAAGTCTAGAAAGCCGGGGGTTCAGAGAGGAGAGCAGGATTAGTAGAATGGATACATAAATTAATGGAACCCAAAAGGGAGCCAGAACAAGCCCACTCTCATATAGGAATGAGATACTTGAAGTAAGGGCTTTCACACCGTGAGGGAACAGCTGGATGAGTAAATGGTGCCAGGGCAAATAGCTACCCATATTTTTAAAAATCACTGCATTCCAACCTCCCACCATTCACAAAATTAAACTCATACTTGCAAATGAGTTCAGAAAAATGAAAGCTTTGAAGCCAATAGAAGAAAATACATGTTCATGATCTTATAGCAAGGAAGCCTTTGTCAAGAGGCACACCAAGCAAAAGCCACAAAGAAAAAGGCAGCCACACTTCATTGCACCAAAATTGAAATTGAGCTTGGGTGGCTCAATTGTTTAAGCACCCTACCCCTACTCTTGATTTCAGCTCAGGTCATGAGTTCATGGGTCCTGGGATCCAGCTCCACCTTGGGCTCTACACTCAGCGCAGAGTCTGCTCTTCCCTCTCCCTCTGCTCCTCCCCTCCCCCCCATCCCCGCATGCTCTCTCTCAAAGTAAATAAATAAATAAAATGTTTTTTTAAAAATTGAGATTTCTGGGTGAAGGGGATCAAAAGGTACACATTTCCAGTTACAAAATAAGTCAAGGGGATGTAATGTGCAGCATGGTGGCTCTAATTAATAATACCACATTGCATATTTAAAAGTAGCCAGAAGAGTAGATTTTGAAAGTTCTCATCATAAGAAAAAAATATATAACTATGTACAATGATGGATGTTAACTAGACTTATTGTGGTGATCATTTTGCAATATTTTAAATTTTTTTTTTTAATGATAGTCACCCACACACAGAGAGAGAGGGGGGCAGAGACATAGGCAGAGGGAGAAGCAGGCTCCATGCACCGGGAGCCCGACGTAGGATTCGATCCTGAGTCTCCAGGATCGCGCCCTGGGCCAAAGGCAGGCGCCAAACCTCTGCACCACCCAAGGATCCCCATTTTGCAATATTTACAAACGTTGAATCATTACCTTGTACTCCTGAAGCTAATATAATGTTACACTAATTGTACCTTTAAAAAAAACTTGAAATTTCTGTATGTCAAAGAAATCACCTGGACACCTGGGTGACTCAGTGGTTGAGCATCTGCCTTCAGCTCAGATCATGGTCCCGGGATCCCGGGATCGAGTTCCGCACTGGGCTCCCTGCAGGGAACCTGCTTCTCCCTCTGTCTGTGTCTCTGCCTCTCTGTGTCCATCATGAATAAGTAAATAAAATATTTTTTTTAAAAAAAGAAATCGCCATAACCAAAGTTTAATAAATTGTAAAGTAATTTAAAATACTAGGGGGAGAGGATACCTGGGTGGCTCCGTTGGTTAAGTATCTGACTCTTGATTTCGACTCAGGTCTTGATCTCTGGGTCCTGGGAAGAAGCCCCATGTCAGGTTCTGCGCTCAGCATGGAGTCAGCTTGGGATTCTCTCTCTCCTTCTGTCCTCCTCCCCACTGTTTGTGCCCTCTCTAAATAAATAAGTAAATAACATATTTTTTAAGAAGACTAGGGGGATTTAGTTTATATACATAATTAATATCCAGAATACATGAAGAATTCCTATCAATCCACAACAAGAACAGAAGACCACCAACCCAATAAAAAATGGACAAAGAATATGAACCACGATGAGCAAAACAGGAAAACATTTGACAAGAGCCTTATCCTTGCTAGCAGTCAGGGAAGGGAAAATGAACACCACAACGCACAACTATTTCTCTTGCATGAAATGGGCAGAAATCAGAAAGTGTGAGGACGGCCAGTAGGAAGAAGATGTGGAAATGGGCATTCTCATGCCCTGCGTGTGGGACGCGTCAGCAGGTATATCCGCACCAGGAGGCAATTTGGCAAGATGAGTTTCAGATTTTAAATCTCACTTACCAAGACTTAACTATTTCACTTCTTGATACATACCTAGAAGAAACACTTTTTCACACATGCAGAGAGGCATATACACCCTTGCTTAGGACAGCGCTCTAACAGCAAAAGCAGGGGACGTAATCTAAATGTCACAAGTAGGGGACGGGCCTAATAAACTGTGATGAAACTATACAATGAAATAGCATGCTGCATTTAAGACACAGGTAGCTCCTCTCGCTGGACAAAGGCAGGGCTGCGAGACATACCATTAGATAAAAGCAAGTCACAGGGTGACACCTCGTGATTATATCACTTGTGAAAACATGCAGTTAACCACGACAACGATGCCCTTTCTCAGACACGTGTATGTGTCAATACAGCGCTTGCCCCCGGGAAGGAGAGTGGGATTAGGACAGTAACCTAAGAGGATCTAAGAGTTGATTTGCCCTCCTTACCATTTCTTTCTTTTTTTTTTTTTCTAAGTAGAATGTATTTATGCACTATTTGTATAATTTAAAAATATGAACTAGAAAAGCAAACGAAAACCAGGAAAATTTAAATGAGAGGAGGAAGACAGTGGGGATAAGAGAGTGGGGGTAAGAAATAGAAACATAAAAACCCAGGTTACAGTGACCTATAAAATGATCACAGTTGAAGTCGAAATTTTGTTCTGAGCTTCCTGGTGGCCCAGGAGAAAATGCGGATGTGACCTGACATATCCCTGATTGTCAGAAAGGAGAAAACTGCCGTGTGTGGTTAGGAATTTTCTCATATGCTAGGCCTTAGCTTTCTCACTTAACTAATCCTGAGTACCATTAGTTTAGCCCTCTGTCACTGAGGGGGCACTTGACGGGATGAGCGCTGCGTGTTGTTCTGTATGTTGGCAAATTGAACACCAATAAAAAATAAATTTATTATTAAAAAATAGTTTAGCCTTCTGTCACCCACTGTCCCTATGGGGGGCTGAGCACTCACCAGTGTGCCACACATCTTTGTCAGGGATTATGAGAACTCTGGTGAGTGAGGGATACTTCTAGGGGGTACCATAAACCCTGCGGGCTGAAGCAGAACTCCAAAATTATGGGACCTGCTATTGGCTACATCATTCAGATCCCAACCCCAGAGGCATAATCTGACCCCAGGGTCCAACCCAAACCCCAAGGTCATAGTTTGCCTCTCCTTCCAGCCCTTCCATCTCCTCAATGATAATTTAAAGAAATCGCACATAAACTGTTTAAACAGGGCTTGGAGTCATGTTTGCATCCCCGTATCAGCGGTACAAAGCTCAGAGAGGTGAAGCACCTTCCCTCACGTTGCACAGTCAGCTGGCACCAGAGTGAAGACTATGAACCTAGTGTCTTGACTCTTTCTACTGCCCATCCCAACCTGATATTCCAGATTCGACTATAGACTAAGCATATGATTTGTCAACAAAGTCCTAAGACATCCTATGTTCAAGTGTGTCTTTCACTTCACATTCTTCACGTGGCAGGCAACGCTCCTATTCCCGAGGAGATTTTCAGATTGAGAGTGGAATTGACTTTCAGAAATGACCAAAAGTATCCCAGATCTAATCTGGTAAATGGCATGGGCAATCGCTCATCACTTGCCATTTATTTTGACCCTGCTCTCATCCCAAATGGATGTGATGTGATTTTTAAAAGGTGTGTAAACAAGAAAATATGAAGTGAGTAAATGGCGAAAGGAGCAAATGAAAGTTCAAGCTGAAACAGAGCACAGCCAGTCATAAAATGCACACAACATAATGCCAGGCAGGAGTGGCTACAAATGTCATCCTGAGCTTCCTAGTGGCCAAAGCAAAAAGGGAAAATGGCCAGTTTCAAGGTGCTCAGATCCCACAAAATATCAATAAGCTGACTGTTCAGAAGCACAGGCCTTCCTGACTTTGAGATCTGAAGGCAATTTCTATTATGGTTCCCAATACAGTGGGTCTCATGGGCTGACAAGTTCCCTGCAACAGTGACGTTTCCGAGGCTCCTTTTAGAATAGCATCCTCACAGCATTCAGCTGGCACGGCACCAAAATGTAATTCAGTAAACTCACCCATCGAGGGCGGGGGTCAGTCTGGGCAATACTGGTTTGTCACGAGCAAGGTGTGGGGATAAAGGAACTAGCTCACTGGCAGATGCAGACATTTGTTCCCAAAGAAGACCCAAGCAAGTCTGGCACTGCGTGTGACAGATACCACTGGAGGCAGTATTGTCTTACCCGTGGAGGAGGGGCAGTGTGCGCTTGGATGAGACGGTTCTAAAAAATAAGGTCTCAGTTTATGACCCTGTGTCTTGTGTCTGAGCAAGGGCCTCTCATGGTTGCTTGCCCGTGAGGAACTATAGGCTGTGTTCACCAGGCAACCTGGAGCCGTGAAAATCCCAGGTCTGAAAGTCCAGCAGACCCGGGCACGAACCGTAGCCCTGCAACTCTGTGGCTTGGCTACATTACATCGCCACTTTGAACCCCAGTCTCCTCCTCTGCAGAATACAGACTGGTAACAAAAGTTCTTGCTCTGCAGGTTGGCTGGAAGGCCAAGAGATAGAACAGTGGCACGCTGGCTCCTTGTGGGCACCAAGCGGGGTTATATCTTCCCGTCACGGAAGAACAGGAGCTTGCAGTGTGAATCTGGAGGGACCCTGGCTCGTGTCCCTGGCGTGGATACAGGACAGTCTCCGTGAACCACTTCCTAAACTCAGTACCCAGGATTCTTCAGGGCCTCCCAGGGCCCCACCAGGAACCAGCTCCTTCAGACCTGCAGGTTTCTAAGTGGTCAGGGGCCTGCCTGCTTAGACCAACAGGCCTGGGAAGGAATTTTAATTAAAGAGCATTAACATTTTTCTCCCACTTCTTGAGGATTTGCTTTGAGAGTTGGGAGGAATATTATCTCTAATAAGAAAACAGGGCCCCCGAATGAACGGAGCCCCCTTGCTTGGAGGGATCCCTGTTACACGCTAAGCTTGCACACACATACTCAGCCAGTCCCTGCACCCCACTTCCAAGCAGAAGACATTAGAGCCATTGGCTCAGGCTCCCCAAGAGCTGTCTGTCCCCTTGATGCCTCTGTGAGCTAGAGTTGGAGAATCCTGGTGCCTGGGTCTGCCTGCAAGGCTATGGCTATGTAGCCACATATTTGTTCAACTTGATATTGTTTATATCCTGTTTATAGCTGACCTGCTGGTTAATCCTCAGGGTACTTAGTAGAGGTCTGTACTACACTTGCCCCAACTTTCCAGATGAGGAATCACAGGCACGTCCACAGCCCAAGACTCAAGCCTAGGCAGGTGACTGGAGGCCCTTGTGCTGCCCTGGCCTCTCACACTGCTGTTGGGTCTTGGGGGTCACACTTCCCTGGGCATGAGTATGTCACAGACATCCAGCAGATGAGCTGGACTCAAGCCCCACGCTGCCCCATCCCAGAACTCAGGCCCTCTGTCCCTCCCACCTGCTGGTACGGAGCACTGCACTACCCAGTGTGTACCCACTACCTTATGTGGCCATTTACATTTAAATTAAGTTAAATCAAATTAAAATTTCAGTCCTTCAGCTATACCAGCGACATTGCCAGAGCCCTGGAGCTACTCTGGCTGCCCATTGGACAGTGGAGATGCAAAACATTTCCATCGTTGTAGATAGTTCTATTGGATAGCGCTGGGTATCAGAGGCTGGTGGGCTCGGTGACCAAGCTACTGGGAACCAAGGGAAGGGAACACAACTCCAGATGCATCCACAGGTCAGGATATTGAACCCTAGGCACATCTAAGCCTCTCCAGGCTGCTCCCTTCCTGCCCTGAGTCAGGCTCACCCCCTAAGCCCATGCTTGCCCTCCTGCCCCCAGAGAGGTCAGAGGTGAACAACCGGTTTCAGTGATACAAGGTCAGCAGTTTCCAATCCAGCAGGTCTGAGCTGGGCCTCCTGTTTACAGAGCTCAGCGGCCCCTGTGGCTCCATGGTCAGCCGGGCCGCCACCCTCTAGAAGCAGCCAGACACCCCCCAGCCCACTACCTCAACTCCATCTACCCATGTGTGACCCTCCTCCCTCTTCCCCGCCAGAGTCGGGTGGCTGATAACAAGGCCCCTCCCGGCCCACCCAGATAGCATCAGTGTTTGCCTGTGTGACAGCCTGACAGGGACCTCTGCTTCTGTGAAGGCTCCACCTCCCACGTGCATGCAAGTGCACACACATGCACATGTGTGTCTATGTGTGTGTGCTTATGAGTATGCATCTGTGCGTGCTGGCATGTGCGTTCACACATGCATGCAGGTGTGTGTTCCTATGCGTGTGTGTGTGTGCCTGTATTGTCCTGGGCTAAGGCTGTGGGGCTGGTCCCTTCCCCATCCTTCCCAACATACACTGATGGCAGGGTGAGCATTTATATTCCCAGTCCAGCCCAGCGAGCAAAGGCCTAGTTCTGGGACTTTAAAGACTTCGTGGAAGTACCTCCAGGATGTGAAAGAGGATAATCCTGAACTCAGATCCAACTTGGCCACTTACTCAGGCTTAGTTTTCTGTCCTGTAAAAGGAGGGCAGAGAAGCCACCTACTGCACAGCCCCACGATTAGGTATAAAGCTCTCAGCACGGTGCCCGGCACGCTGCACATGCTCAATAATTCTTAGCTATGTTGCCTCCTAAGATAATAAACACAGCAGAAGACCTTCCATCATTAAACTCCTCCTGTGAATTGGAGCTCTGCTGAGACCTTTACACACCTTACCTCCTTGGATGACCGTGGCATCGTAAGAGATGACAGACACATCGTTATTCCCATCAGGCCAACGAGGAGCAGGGCTCCAGAGAGGCTCACTGTGTGGCCCACAGCCATGAGGCTGTCTGACTGCCCACCCTCAGCACGGCCCCTCCCGTCCCCCTGGAAGCATCAGAGGCCAATTGGGAAGAAACACGACAGGTGACTGCCAAGGTCACAGATGGGAGGACAGGGTGGCCAGGTGTGAGCACCATGGAGCACCTGCTGTGTGCCAGGGGCCCTGGCCTCCCTGCAGGGGTGGAGAAAAGAATAAGATCCCTAGAGACTGTCTCTGGAAGGTCACTGCTGAGTAGAGAAGAGGTGGGAGCCGGCCAGGACAGTCAACCACAGTGAGGGACGTCTGTCTGCGGCCCTTGGAGGCTGAGAACAAGGGCACCTGCCCAGCCCACCATGGAAGAGGGAGGAGGGGCAGAAGGAATGCCTTTCTACGCCTTTCTATGGCTCCGACTGCCCTTCCTCCATAAAAAATATCCTACCCATCTGCCACCAGGACCCAAATTCCACTGCTTAAGACTCCTCCAGGCCTTCGGGGTGGAGAATTCTGTCCCGGGTGATGGCGCTTGTGTCTCTAGCAGGGGACCATCTTACAGGCTTGGAGTCACCCACCAGGGGCAAGGCCTTGGGGAGAGATGACCCATTCTTTAGCAGAGGAATGGACCCTGGGAGAGCGGCCCACTGCAGGGATAAGTTTTGACGAGACATGGGAGGGAAGAGGGGGCGACCTGCCAGACTGGGGGGCTGATTCCCGGAGTGGGACCCCAGGGAGATGGACCGCAGTGCCCAGCCAGACAGCTGCCTCGGGCAGACACACTTTGAGGCGCCAGCAGGCACCACTGGCAGGCCTACAGGTAAGCACAATGACTTCATTTTCAGATTATTATTATTTAAACACGGAAAAATGAAGAGAGACAAAAGAAGTTTGTTTTGGCAACTTGACTTTCAGGCTTTAGGACAGTGGTGGCCTAGGGTTTTCCCCCAGCATTTTTTCCCCTGGGCCTTGGCCACCGCTGTGCGCACATAGGGGGTGAGGTGCAAAGAGGGGAGAGCGTCAGGTGAGATTGGGTGCAGGGAAGGGTGAAATCACATGGCCACTTGTTTTGCCTACAAGACACCAAATAACTAGGGTGACTCGTTTGTTACCTGGTAGACTGAAATATTGCTTTGGGTTTTTTTTTCTTCCTTTTGTTTGCTGTGACTCTTGGTGTAAAAACACTGCTCGGAGCCCCAGCTCTGCCATCGTGGTGTGGTGTGGCCCTAAGCCATGAGTGTCCCTCTCTGAGCCTCATCTCATAGCATCTGTACAGTGAGGACTGGGTTACATACCCTTAGCCTGTCACTGCAGGATCCCAGGGTCCTGCAGGCTCAGCCCACCTCCACGCCCTGAGCAGGTGGTGCTCTCACCTAAAATGCTTTCTCTCCCACTTCTTCACCTTCAAGGAACACATTTCCAAATATCACCAGTCCGCCCTCGGAGAGCTGGCCTGGGCCCCTCTGGCCATTTGCCGTCCCTATAACACAATCACTTGGTGCCTCATTTTGCAAAGAGCAGACCAGAAGACTTAAACCTGCCCTGTCTCTTACCTGCTGTTGGCTCTCAGGCAAGTCACTCACCCTCTCTTAGCATCTGTCCCTTCATCTGAGGATGGGGGGACCTGTCCTCACCATGAAATGGTGTGCCAAATCTCCAGGCTGATCTGGCACAGCCTGGCACACCATCAACGGTCAATATCAGCTCCCATGAGCATCGGCACCCACCTGCCCCTGTAGCCGTGATGGGCCGCTCTGTCCACACTCCAGTGGAAGCTCCCAGGGCAGCCACCGTGTCTCCTCACAGCCCTGGATCAATTCTTCTTTCTTTTTTTTTTTTAATTAAATTTATTTATTTATTTTTTTAGTAATCTCTACACCCAATGTGGGGCTTGAATTCATGACCCTGAGGTCAAGAGCCACATGCTTTTCCAACTGAGCCAGCCAGGAGCTCAATGAGGATTCTTGAGAAGGCCCAGTACCTTCTCCAAAGGCTACAAGAGCATCTGGGCCAGGGCATGGGTGAGGCAAGCTGAGGCCTCCAGGCACAGCCTTTAGGGAGGCTCCCACTCCAGGTTCATGCAAGCACAAGATAGGACCATCGAGTCCCTGTCCTGCATTTGGGACCAGAACAAGGAGATGCAGCAGCCAACTGTCCTGGTTGCTCACTCTGGCTCTGTTCCTGGAGGAGTGGGAGTCTTCCCAGAGAAGTGGGGGTAAACGATGCCAGAGCCCTCTTTCTCCCTCTGCTCATTTATCCATCAGCTGGACTGGCAGACCTTTGAGAGCAGGCGCTGCAGAGTCTTCATCTTCTCCAAAACTGGAGCGGAGCCTGCATACAGTAGGCACCCAATCCAGAGGCTGAGCCGGTGCGTGGATGGGTACTCACTCCACCACCTAGCAGCCAGCCGTCCAGGCGTCTAGCGGTCCACCAGCAGGCGTGGCAGAGATGCCCGACCCTGTGCACTGCGCTGGGCTGGGAACTCACAGAGACAAGGCAGGCCCTCACAACCCTCCAGATCCCTCACGGCAAGTGTGAGTGTGAGTGTGTGTGCGAGAGAGATGGGACTCTGTGTGTGTGTGTGTGTGTGTGTGTAACTTGACCCTCCCCCACCCCCTTGTCCTTCAGAAAGATGACCCAACAGCTGGGGTGGCCAGCCCCGAAGACGCCAGCAGGGAACGGGGCAAGGTCACATCTCACACCGTGGTATTTCTCCATAAATCAGGAGAACCCCGCTGGTGGGGCCCGGACAGAGCCGGTTCTTTATCTGTCCTGAGCATCTGTGAGCATAGGCCTTCTTGTGACTAAATAGGCTTCTGCCTCCCAGGACTAAAGGTCTGTGATAGGGAACCCTGGCTGATCCCCACGGTCAGGAGAAAACTGTGATGGCTTTATCCCGGACTGGCCCCTAGCCAGCCTTCACCACTTGCTACTCCATCTCAGCAAGGCCACACGGAAGCTGACCGCAGGGCAGAGGCCCATCTGGGCCTGATGTGGGCCTCATGTCCACCCTTGGAATCCCCTCTGGTGATGAAGCAGATGGCTTGTGTGCCCAGCACAAAGCTGGGTAAGAATAACAAATTAGAGCCCCAGCTACACTGAGTGCTTACTCTGTGCTAGACACTGGGCTGAGTTCGGCCTCTACCTGATTTCGTTCAATCCCAACATATCCGTATAAGGCAGGTGCTATCCTCACCCCTGTTTTACAGATGAAGAGACTGAGGTTCAGAGTGAAACTCACCCTCTCCAAGTTTCATCACCTGGAAAGAGAAACTATGATACCTTTTCAGAGGGGCTAGTGCAAGAGTCTGAGAGGATCATGCAGCAGTTTTAAACGCACTTAGCTCAGCATCAACTGCCACGAAGCCAAAGTAAGTCAAGGGGTTATACGCAATGAGTGCCTACTCTGTGCCAGGCAGCTGGTGGTCCTCACTTACAAGTAAGTAAGTACCACCTTACAAGGTGGGTACTGCTATCATCCCCAGGTCCAGGGGAGGGAAGTCAGGCTCAGAGGCACTGAGCACAACTAGCAAGTGGCCTGCCAGGTTTCAGACCCGCAGTAAATTCTGCGGCTATGATGCTATTTACTGTTAGAGTTACAGGGTGAGAATGGGGCATGCAGCGCTGGGAAGCAGGTAGCTCTGAGTTCAAACCCCATCCCTACCACTGACTACCTGTACAATTGTGAGCAGAAGTGGGGGGCACCTCTCTGAGCCTCAGTATCCTCATCTGTCAAGTGGGGTTCAGATATGCTTCCCCAGGAGGACTGTGAGGACTGAGTAAAACAATGGGGCAGGGTGCTCAACACAGGGTTGGTAATACTGGCACACTGATCTATCAGCGCTAAGTCCCTCCGAGGGGGCAGGAACCAATTAGGGGGCTTAACTGAATGGGATTTACTTTTTCTCATATGGCAAGAAGTCCAGGAGTGGGCAATCCAGGGCCAACACAGTGACCCCACACACCACTGGGATGCACTTTTCCTCTCTGCCATCCTGACAGTGTAGCCTTCTCCCTCCTGCTGGGAAGACAGATGCTCCACCTCCTGGCATGGCAGCCACTCCAGACAGGGCAAGAGGGGAAGGGTAGAGGAATTAAGGGATGTGTACCAGCTGGCCAGGTCCCTTGTGTCAGGGATTTTTTACTCAGACGCCCCATCAGCACACATCCTCTTACCACTGGCCAGACCCAAGTCACGTGATCACTCCTAGATGCAAGGATGTCTGGGAAGGGGAGGATGCCCCAAGCTGAACCTGGGATCTGATGGAGAAGAAGAGGGAGAACGGGTGTGGGGGCACCAGCTGTCCTGACCACCCAGATAGCCAGTCAGGATAGCCTTCCCCTCTCCCCCTTCTGGGTAGCTCCTGTCTCCCCTGCACTTACCTGCACCCTCACACCCGCAGATCAAGTTCTCCTCTGGCAGGAGCCTAGTCGTTATGAACATCCAGACTTGGCCATCTTGGTTGGCCTTGCTTTTCACTCAGAAAATACCTGCTTTCCTAGAATCCAAACACATGGAGAATCCAACTGACCAGAGCACATTTCCTTTCAAAGGACATTCTAACTATCATATAATTTTGTCTGATTTTTCAGAAATGCCAAGGACATGCCCCAGGGGCTGGAATCCTGGATTTTATCTTCTGACACTGTGGTCCGCAGTGAAATCTTGTAGTTCTGAGGGCTTACAGAAACCTTGAGGAGCCTTCTGAATAATCACAAAAGCTCACGATTAGGGTCATCATAGCAGTAAGACTGGGACTCTGCACCTAGGCTACTTGGCTTTTCCCAAAGCCCTTTCAAAGTCGCCATCTCAAGACTTGGGAGTCTAAAAGGTGCAGGGGGGACACTGGAGTGGCTCAGTGGTTGAGCGTCTGCCTTTGGCTCAGGGCATAATCCCAGGACTCTGGGATCGAGTCTCACATCAGGCTTCCTGCATGAAGCCTGCTTCTCCCTCTGCCTATGTCTCTCTCTCTGTGTGTCTCTGTCTCTCTGTCTCTCTCTCTCTCTTTATCTCTCTGTCTCTCTCTGTCTCTCTGTCTCTCATTAATAAATAAATAAAATCTTTAAAAAATATAAATAAAAGGTGCAGGGCATCAGAGTTACCAGGCTAGACTCAGGGCATTTCATGCAACCTCAAGACGGTTGTTTCAAAGAAACTGAGGCTCAGAGAGGTGAACACACTTTTCCACAGCTATTTTGTCAGAGAATGGCGGAGTCAGGATTCAAACCCAGGTCAATAACCCAACAGCACTCTGTCCAAAAAAGCTCCTGAGTATCTGCATCAACCTTTACATTGTACACATAGAGAAACTGAGGCCCACAGGTGGGAGGTGACTTGGCCAGACAGAGCCTGCTTGATGAAAATTTGGACACAAAGGGCTTTGATAGATTTCTCTTGACTTTAGTCATCTTAGTTGATATTTTGAAAGAAAGGAGAGGAAGAAGGGAGGGGTAAAGAGAAGGTAAGTTCTGGATCTTGCATCACATCGCCATATGGAAAGGAAAAATTGCTTTTTCTGCCTGATTTTACTTCTCTGCCTCCTTCTCACAATCACTTCCTCACTGCCTGGTATTCACCTCCTGAAATGTCTGCCCTCTCCAAGTCATTCCCTGTTTATTTTCTTCCTAGCACCTATAACTAAAATGTTTATACTACATACTTACGTGTTTCTATGTTCATCATTTGCTCTCACACTAGGATATGAGCTCCATGAAGAGGTCCATTTTCTGCTAGATCCCCAGGGCCTGGCCCATAGGAGACCCTCAAAAAATTTGTCAAGGGAAAGAATGAAATTTTATCAACCTAGGGAAAATCCTATGCCTTTACCAGAAAAATTGGTGACCAACGCAGTGGTGTCTGCGTTCATTAAATTTCCCTGTACTGGTTTTATTTATTTATTTATTTATTTATTTATTTATTTATTTATTTATTTATTTGGATTTATTTATTTATTTATTTATTTATTTTTAAGATTTCATTTATTTATTCACAAGAGACACAAAGAGAGAGGCTGAGACATAGGGAGAGAGAAGCAGGCTCCCTGCAGGGAACCTGATGCTGGACTCGATCCCAGGACCCCAGGATCATGACCTGAGCTGAAGGCAGACACTCAACTACTGAGCCACCCAGGTGCCCCTGGTAATTGATTTTAGAACTCTGAGAAATTGCACATAATATTTAGCCGCAAATATAGAGATGCAATTCTACTATCTTAATGCAAATTATTTCTATTAATTTAAATTAAATTTCTGCACTTCAGATATTTTTTCTGCAAATTGTGATAGAACGGGCACTATAGGTTCCTTACATCAGGAGTGACTTGGCAAAGTCTGGGACATTTTTGGTTGTCTCAACTGTGGAAAGAGTACTACCAGTAGCTAGTAGGTAGAGGCCAGAGATGCTGCCAAATGTTCTACAATGCACTAGACAGCCCCACAACAAACAATGATCTGGCCCCAAATGTCAAAGCTACAACAGTTAAGAGATCCTATTCTACATAAACTGTATGACGGTCTTACTGAATCTTTGGTGAAAAAAGTCAGACTCAGACATATCCGTGAATAAATGCATGAATATTTATTTGGCTCCAGCTCTATGCCAAGAGCTGTGCCAGGTATTGGGGATGATACTCAAAAAATAAAAATAAAGTACAATCACATACAAGCCTTACCTTAAGAAGTTCATCAACTCCCTATCTGGCCAGAAATCTAAAGTTAGATCTTCTTGCTTCTGCATTAGCTTTCTGTCGTGGTGAAGGAAGTGATATTTTGCTTTTTGAATGAAGAAGTCCCAACATTTTCCTTTAAAATGCTTTCCACGTGAATTTTTCAAGAATTCTATCCCACATCTATCAATCATGTCTTTGCCATCTTGAAAAATCGCAGACCCAGTGGTAATACCTCAGTAGCTATAGTGCATGGTATCATCATTCCCAACTTTCCACACCTCCCATGTCCACTCTCTTTGCCATTTGACTTGGGGTTGCTCTCACCATAAAGAGGATATATTCCTCCACCCACTGATAATGGATTTGGCCAACAGCTTTGGCCAAGGGCGTGTTAACATGCAGGGTGCAAGTAGTAGTTTTTAATGTGTCTGTGAAATTAAGCTTGTGCTCTAGCACTTCTGACATTGTCATAAAGGACTGGTCCCAAAACAATGGGAAACATGTGTAGAAGACCTAAATCCAACTATCAGCTTAGAGCAAAATCCGGCCAGCCTGATAGCCTGGGCCAAAGACACAGTCAGGCTCAACCAGAATCAGCTAAACTCTAATCAGCTGCAGAACTGTGATCATGAGAGTAAATGCTTGTTGTTGGAAGCCATTAAGTTTTGTGTTTTTGTTTTTGTTTTTGTTTTTGGCATACACAAGGTAGAAGTTAATTTTTCTTGCAGAAGTCTAAGGATAGGCAGTATGGAGCTAATATGATGTTTTCATGATGCCATCAGGGATCCACATTCCTGTGTTTCTGTCCTCAATACTCGTTTATATTTTAAAGATCACTTCATGGCTCAAAAAGGCTGCTGGAGATACAGCCAACAAGTCTGCAGGAGGAGGAAAAGAAAAAGGTTGTGCCTTATTTCCACTAAGGAAGACTTTCCAGAAGCCCTATGTGACATTTAGGCTTGCATCTCATTGTCCAGAACTTATTCTATGTCTATAACTATATGCTAGGGAGATGGGGAAATGGGGTCTTTCAACTGAGCTTCAATGTCCATCTATAAAAGGAGTATGATAACACCTTCCTTGATGCTTGTTGGGGGGACCAGAAATCAGGTATTATTCTAGTAATAATAGTGGCTCATCTTCAGAAAAGCTAAGCACTTATAATTCATTATAATACTTAAATCCTTCAACAGCTTCACTATAAGAAAGTTGAAAATTTGCTAGTAAATAATCTAGTTCAAATTTGAACGCAGGGGTTTCGACTCCAGAGCCCTGTTTCCCACCTGCTTTTCCGCACTTCCCTCAAAAACTGGAAACTACTGATTGACAGACAGGAAATAACTTCCCAGTACACACTTATTACAATGGCTAAAACAAAACAAAAAACCTAGTGCTGGCAAAGATGCAGAGAAACTAGGACTCGTCTACGCTACTGGTGGGAATGCAAAATGGTACGCTCCACCACGAGCAAGAGATTGGTAGTTTCTGACAAAGTTAGACATGCATTGACTGCATGACCCAGTGGTCCTACTCATTACCCTAGAGAGATGAAACCTATGTTCACCCCAAAACCCAAACATGAAAGTTTACAGCAGCTCTATTCACAATCGCCAGATTCAGGAAACAACCAGATGCCCTTCAATGGGTCAATGGCCAGCTATGAGACAGTCACATAATGAATGGAATGAATGCTACTGAGCAGGAAAAGGGAGCTACCTACTGACAGATGCGGAAATATGGTTATTCTGAAATGCAGTGTGCTTGAAAGAAGACAGACTCCAAAGGCTACACACACTGGATGACTTCACTTATATGACATTCTGGAAAAGGTGAAGTGACAGGGTCAGAAATAAGATGGGTCATTAGGTCTAGGCTAGGGGAAGGGTTTGACTACAGAGAGGCATGAGAAAAATTTTGAGGTGACAAAAATATTCTATATCTCAATTGTGATGGTGGTGGTTACCTAAAACTTATGAAACTGTGCACTAAAAGGGAGCAAATTTTATTAAATTATGCAATTTAAAAAATAAAAACTTAACACATATTGTCTCATGCAAATACCCCAGAGACCTTGTGATGGATAACTGAGCTGTTTTAATTCGATAGGTAAGGAAACAGAAAGTGCAAGGGATTGAAGCTAGGGTGGCTCAGCTGGCCATGGGGTCGGGTCCTCTGACTCCCAATATGGAGCTCACTGGGTCTCGGTAAGTGGCAGCAACCATTGTCATCAGGCACTGTACCAAGGCCGGCAGAGAATGCACAGATCTACGGGGCGGGCCCCAGACTGCCTGCACCTAGGCTGTCTGAGCTGACAGTTCAGACATGGTCCAGAATATGGACCGACGACTCCACTTACAGCCCCAGGGCTGGGACCTGCCACTTCCAAGACCCAATGGCCACAGCTGTCCTCTGTGATTGGTGAGAGGTGACTGCCATCTGAGTGTCTGTCCTCTGGCTCTCTGAACACTAGGACAAGGCTTGTTTTGCGCAGCATTCCTAAGCCCTGGGGTGGGGCAGCTCCTTTAAACATTCTGTGTAATGGCAACAAGGGACCTGCATGAGTAGAGCAAATTCCGCG
Organism: Vulpes vulpes; assembly: GCF_048418805.1. Lineage (NCBI taxonomy): Eukaryota > Metazoa > Chordata > Mammalia > Carnivora > Canidae > Vulpes > Vulpes vulpes. Next base: position 9,084,146 of record NC_132784.1, on the reverse strand, counting down.
TTCCTCCACCTGAGAGCAGGGCCCCCAGTGTCAGGCCCAGATGGCAGGATGAAATGAAAACAGGAAGGGCTCCAGGTCAGAAAGCAAACACAGCAGGCATATGAAAAGTCACCAGCAAAAACTGTGGAGTGGCTACAGATGTACAGAAATGCTTTAAAGAGCAGGGTGACATCAAGTCCTAGGTGTGTTGGGGGCTGGTGTGTGGCATGGATTTGGGGACCACAGACCTCCTGCATCTCAGCTTTAACCTCACCTACTCTGGGCTGGGCATATGAACTGGCCTTTGGAGCGGCTCTGAGGAATGTACAAGACGGCACATGGGAGGTGCTCAGCAAACTTGAACAGGCGCTGTCGGGGGTCTACGCCGTGCCAGGTGCTTGTCTAGGGTGTCCGTGAGTTAGCGAACAAAACACGCAGTTCACATTGTCACGGGGAAAGCAAGTCAATGAAAACAATCAATCAAATAAACATCAAACGCGGGGGGCGACAGGGCAGGGCAAAGGGAAGACGGCTTCTTAGATGAGGTGGTCCGGGAGGGCCGTCCAGAGAGGACGCCGGAGCAGGGCTGTGGGTGCAGCAGAGGAGCCCCACATGCGGCCGCGAGGGGAAGCATATTCCAGGTCAGGAAGGAGGGCGGAGGTCGGGCCGTGCTTGGCCTGTTTGAGGATGTGCCCGGGGAATGGTGGTGACGCTGGACCGGAGTCGTGGGAGGGGTGAAGTCAGGGATCACCATGGATGTTGCAGGTCCTGGGAGCATTTTGGATTTTACGCCAAGAGAGCTGGGAAGAAAGATACTGAGGGTTTTGAGCAGGAGATCGGCCTGGATGCTGGCCCAGGGAGATGAGGCGCTGAGCAGAGCTTCCGACGGCAGCGCTACTGACCCCGTGGGCCGGGCGAGCCTTTCCGTGGGAGCTCCGCTGTGCATTCTACGATGTTGAGAAGCATCCCGGGCCTCTACCCACCAGATGCCAGAAGCACCCTTTCCCCCGAGGTGTGACAACCAAGAATGTCTGCAGACCTCCCCCAGTGTCCCCTGGTGGGCAGAGCACCTGGTTGAGAAGCGCTGCAGGAGAGACACGGAGGAGGCCGAGTGCAGTGACGAGCTTCTCCTTATCCGGGCAGGAGGCGTCCAGGCTTGCACGAAGTGGGAGCTGTGCACGTGGAGACAAGTGGTTGATGTTTACGGATTTGATGCTGGACAAGAGGGCGCAGTTCACCACCTTCATCTAACCTCCTAAATTGTGTATAAATATAATCTAAGGGACTAAGAACTGGGGATATTTTGCAGTTTTGCAGAAGAGGACTTGTGTGTCTGTATGTGTATAAAAAAGTTTAAAATGAGGGGTGCCTGGGTGGTTCAATTGGTTAAGCGTCCGACTCTTGATTTCCCCTCAGGTCGTGATCTCAAGGTCATGAGATCAAGCCCAGCGTCATGCTCCCCACTCAGTGGGGAGTCTGCTTCTCCCTCTCCCTCTGCTCGTCCCCCCACTTGTGCTCTCTTTCTCTCTCTCAAATAAATAAATAAAAATCTTTTTTAAAAAAAAGTTTAAAAGGAAACCCAAAAAACTATTATCAGTGTTCCCCTTGGAGGGAGGACTGGATAAGAGGGAAGCCAGGTATGACCTCTAGTTCTGTTTAAATTTTCACTTTATATACAGATCCTCTTCTTATGATGAGGGTTATGTCCCAATAAGCTGGAAATATCTAAGTCGAAAATGCCTTTAATCCACCTAACCTGCTAACCACCATAGCTCAGCCTTGTCTACCTCATGCGTGCTCAGAACACTTACATAAACCCACAGTCAGACAAAGTCATCTAACAGAAAGCCTATTTATAATACAGTGTAGACTCTCTCACGTAACTTATGGACGACTGTACTGGAAGTGACAATCAGAACGGCTATTTGGGAAAAGTGGTTGTAAGTGTATCAGTTGTCAACCCTTATGACTGGGTAGCTGCCCAGCATCAGGAGAGGGCATCATAGTGCATGGAGCCAGCCCAAGACAAGACCAAAATTCAAAATTCGAGGTACAGTTCCTACTGAATGAGTATCACTTTTGCACCATTGTAAACATCGAAAAAGTCACAACTATTGTAGGTTGGGGACCGATATACACACAAATTTATATGTTAAGTAAACACAATTTCTAAAGTATATATTATATGACTCCCTTTACATAGTATTTTCAAAATGGCAAAATGACTGTGATAGAGAGCAGAGTAATGGTCGTCAGGGGTGAGGGATGTAGAGGGTGTGTGGCCGTGCAGATGGAATAGTTCTGGATGTTGATGGTGAGGGTTACATGAACATATACTTGTGGTAAAAATTGTACAGATATAGTCACGCACTTGCACGCATGCACACACAGTATGTAAAAATAGTGCCATCTGACAAATTGGTCACATTGTGACCCGTGTCGATTTCCTGGCTTCAGGGAGATGCTACAGTTATGCAAGACATTGTCCTTAGGGAAACTTGAGTGAAGGGTACACAGATGTCGCTGTACTATTTTTGCAGTTTCCTACACATCTATGATTATTTCAAAATAAAAACGATTTTTTAAACAACAGTGGAAAAGGTCTTTTAAGACAAAAGTCTTGTCTTGTTAATTGCAGGGAGTTTCCAGAGGACAGAGCCTTACAGCAAAGCCTCACCCAGGCTGGCCACCCCACAGAGGCCAGCCGGTCCCTGAGAAGAGCTCAGCTGAGTTCAGGGATGGAGCAACATGCAGATGTCCTCAGTAAACATAACTGGAATGGGAGACAACGTGGAGGGTATGGAGAGAATCAGATGAAATGAAAGACATGGGTCTGAGGACGTTGAAAATATGCATGTGAACTGCTACACATTTCTGCTTCAATAGAAATAGATTTTTGGTGATGGGTACTCAGTTTGGTCTAAATAGTACTGGCAAGTGGCAATGGGATACAGAGCCATGATAAAGGAAGACAGTGGCCAGCACGTCCCACAGGGGCCAAGGGTCGCGCAGGTTGGTGGGCATGGGAGCATCTAGAGCTCCCAGATGATGAGCAAGGACTGGTGCATGTCTGGGCGCTGTGCATGTGGGTCATTCATGGCTGGACCAAGGACTCTGTTCTCAACTCTTTCCCCTGCTCAGGGACTAATGGGCAATAAGGTCCTGATGAGTCATAGAAGGGAGGGGGCGGGCAGTTGGGATGACCCTGGTCAAGCCCTTGGGTACCCATTCCCAAGGTAGCAGGAAGGCTGGGAGAAGAGTCAGTCCCATGCTCTGGAATCGCAAACAGGAAAGGGGGGGGACACTACACCAAGAACAGAAGGAGAGTGGAGTTTTACACCCTGGCCACCCTTTGAGTGCCAAGAGGCCCCAGGCTCCTCTGCCAGGGAAGAGACCAGAAGGCATTGTCTCCCCTGCCCAGCTCAAAGCTCCCTGCAGGAGGAAGAGAGAGAACTGAGCATTAACAGCTGACCTGTGGCTTCTCTGCATTTCCTGACCTCCAAGGAGATTGTTTTTCTCAGTCATCATAAGGGTAATAAGTGTGCCTGGGCTGTGGAGCGACAGCTGCCATAACCACTGCTCCAGGACGGCCTCACCAAGGCTGCCTCCTGCGTGCAAGGTGGGCATGGGGGAGCAGGGCTAACTCAGGAACAGAGGGGCGCCCTTCAGCTCTGTGGGCCTTTGTTTCCACCAGCATTTTTTTTAAGGTTTTATTTAGTTATTCATGAGAGACACACACAGAGAGGCAGAGACGTAGGCAGAGGGAGAAGCAGGCTCCCTGAAGGGAACCCGATGCGGAACTCGATCCCAGGACCCCGGGATCACACCCTGAGCTGAAGGCAGTTGCTCAACCGCTGAGCCCCCCAGGTGTCCCTCCACCAGCATTTATTGTACTGACTCTGTGCCAGACTGTGTCCAAGTCAGGGCAGCCAGGCTGTCACTGCATCCATGTCACTCACGCCATTCCGGTGTGAAGCAGGCACCGGTGTTTGACCATGTTTGCCCACCTTGCAGGCACAGGTGGTGCCCACATGAGGACACCATGTCACCTGCACATCTTCCTATAACCGGAAGAGAAGGCCAGCATTTGAGCACAGGCCTGTCAGATTCCAGAGTCCCTGCTTTGGCCACCCCACCCCCTGCCCCACACCATTGTTCTAAGGGGGACTGTGGTAACACCGGAGCTCTGAGGAATCAGAAGCTCATCTGGGCCTCCAGACCACAGTAACACCCCACCACGACTGGGGAATGACTCCCAGGTCCCCATATGCGAAGAGAATGAAGCCCTTCCCATCCCTCCAGGTCAGGCTCAATCCCACTTCCTCCAGGAAGCCTTCCATGATGTTTCTAGCTTAGATGACTTCATCCTTCTCTCGATATTTCCAGAACACCCACTTCTCTGGCCCCTTCACCGGATGCCTTATCCCCCTCATCAGAGAGGCAGGATGGGGTGAGGATGAGGGCTCCCCCAGGGCCAGACTGCCCCACTTCAAATGGGAGAATATTTAAGATATCAAAGAAAAGAATTTGGTGGTGGTGGTGGGGGGTGTCAATAAACACCAGTCATTAAGCGTCATTCCTAATAAATAAATAAACATTTAGACATGTATATATAAAATTTCTTCAGCCATGAATACACATTTATATGTGTATGTATATAGTATTCACAGAGTATTGTACATTAGCAAAAAAGCAGGCTTTACCTTAGAAAATAACTTTATGTGGGATTATGGGTAACTTCTTCATACTGCTCTGTATTGTCCATGTTAGAAAACCTTGATTTTGGGGGAGGAGAAGGAAATGAAGTCAAGAAGCATTAGCAGATGAAAGCAAAGTAATGTTTGAAGCAAACAAGTACTTCCACAAGAAATGCAGGCGTGTTTATGGAGCACCTCCCACCTGCTCCCGGGAGGTGCCAGGGACCCAGAAAGGAGTAGGACCCAGGGATCCTGGGTGCAGGGAATGCCCAGCCTGACCAATCTCCCAGTAACTATTCCTGGAAGCACACAATGTGCAATGTGTTCTGAGAGTCCCAGGAAGTGCAAAGGTTTATAAAATGCAGCCCTTGCCCTGAACCCATTTGCAATTGAGTAACATCTTAAAACGAAGATGCCCAGAACAGCCCAGAATCCTAACCAGGGAACAGGAACCTGTCAGCCACTCTCCTCAGCTCCCCAGCCTCACAGCAGCCCTTGGCTCTCACTGCCTAAACCTTTCCTAGGTGCTAATTAGCCAAATACACTTAACACTTTCCTCTTGAACCTTTGGAAACAGCATCTCCCCCCTCTTACAGATGGTGCCACTGATGTTGAGAGCGTTCGTGAGGATAGGGCTGGGACTGTAAAGCATGTGGCTGTTGCCTGACAGGCCCAACACTGCCTTCAGCCAAAAGGATACAGGCCTCACATTCTGACCAGCTCGCCCCACTTCAGGCCTGCTGGCAGCCCTAAGAAAAGCCACAGAGAATGGAGAGGCAGCCCCATCCTTTGCCCCTTTGCTTTCTCTTTCTCCCCCAGAAACGTATTCTCTTTCCCTCTGGGAATGGAGTCTTGCTACTCCCTGCTCCTGCCTGTTTCTTCTTAATCTTTCTTTAAAAGGATTCTTGAGTTAATTAATGGCCCTGATGTGGCTCTGCCAGGAAAGCAGCACAAGGGGTATGTGTGTGTGTGTGTGTGTGTGTGTGTGTGTGTGTGTGTGTGTGTGTTTAAAGACCAGACAGAAAAGGAACAAAGTGTAAGTGGTTTTAGAGTCCAACATAAGACTCTAGAAAGTCCCTTTGGAACAAGGAAGAGTAGATCACATTTGTTTTCTTGTCCTCAAAAATAGTAAGTGGAAGGAGAGACCAAGGAGAAAATTTTGACCTGACTATACTTCTCCTTATTGCTCAAGAACCACCCATAGCTCCCTATTACCTGGTTATGAAAGATAAGTAAGCCAAGCATCTGTTTCTTCTCCCCAATCACCCCAGTTCTTCCTCCCAGCTTCCCTGAGAAAGCCCCTCTGCAGGTGCAGACACATACCCACACAGTCTGTGTGTCATCTCTAGGTACTGGGAATTCTCAACAATGTCAGCAGTGGGGCTGGCTCAGCAGTTTAGCACCTGCCTTCAGCCCAGGACATGATCCTGGAATCCCGGATGGAGTTCCACATTGGACTCCCTGCATGGAGCCTGCTTCTCCCTCTGCCTGTGTCTCTGCCTCTCTCTCTCTCTGTCTGTCTCTCACGAATAAATAATATAAATAAATAAAATCTTTTAAAAAAAGAAAAAAAACAATATCAGCAGTGAAATACTCTTCCCAACTTGGGCATACTGGACTCATCACCCTGTCCCCTTGGTATTTGCCATTGCCTGTCACAGCACTTTTACTCAAGCATACTCCCCACCAAGGCCACTGCCTTGAGTTCCCCTACCACTCCAAATCTTTAGAGTTATGTTTCCTACCTGTAGCTCATGGACAACTGCACCAGAATCCCTTGGGAAGGCCAAGAGGAATAAAACACAAATTCCTGGGCTCTAGCCTAGACCTACTACAGCAGGTTCTCTGGAGGTGAGCCTAAGAAAAAAGGGGAATGCTAAATGGGTGTGTGTATTTGCTTACGTATAGAAAATAATGAAAAGAAAAAGCATACTTTTAGAAATGGTTGCCCACAGTGGAGGGAGGGAAGGGGGAACAAGGTGAAAGAGACATGAGGAGTCAGCCTTTGAACATCCCTTGTCTTTGGGTCTGAGTATGAAACCATCAAAAATGCATTTTCATGGGGCACCTGGGTGGCTCAGTTGATTAAGTGTCTGACTTCAGCTCAGGTCATGGTCTCAGGGTCCTGGGATCGAGCCCCAGGTCAGGCTCCCCACTGAGTGGGGAGTCTGCATAACCCTCTACCTCTGTCTCTCCCCATGATTGTACATTCTCTCTCTCTCTCTCTCTCTCTCTCTCTCTCTCTCTCTCTCCCTCTCTCTTTAATAAAATCTTAAAGAAAATCTTCTTTATAAAAAATGCATTTTCATGATTAAAAACCAAAATTGAATAAATCAAAGAACAATCCCCAAAATTAAAATCAATGAACCTAATTTGTATTTAGCTGGTAACATAACCACATAGAGAGAAACTACTTCAAATGATATTAAAGCTTAGTAATTGAATACACATTCTTACTGGGGTATAATCTAAAGGCAAAAAGAAATGCCCTCCAAAATCTTAAATCATTTTTGGTGACCATAATGGTGTTATTCTTCTGAGCCCATTGTGTGTGTAATAAAAGATAAATCAAGTGAGTAACTATGCTGGAGTTCTCAAAGCTGAGATTTTCAACATGGTTAAAAGAAATCACAGAGTAAGACCAATGAAGTATTAAGCCTCTGGTCAAATTTGAATTGAAAATATCACCATGAACTTATAATGTATCTTATCTTTTTTTTAAAAAAAGTATATATTTTATAGTTGTGTTCACTAAAAAGATCTGGAAATGTAAATAGTCCAGTACAATGAGCACCCCGCTAGATCCAGATTGTGGTGTCTAAATACCACTTCTTACTGAAAGAAACCAGAATTCCTTATAGAAATGGACAATTCTGAGTCAAGAGATGTACAATGAGCTTGGAATATCCTTTCATACAGATACAGTAAGCTATCAAAGATTAATAGAGTATATCAGAAGGACTCAGGAGCTCATTCCAGTAACTTCCATTGGCCAAAGATGGTGTAATTTGGGCATCAAGAAAGACTATTGTCTTACTACCATAAATTGAAAGAAATCAAATATGTTTAAATCATGGGATCATAATAATATCAAACACACACACATGCACACAAACTCAGTGGTTACTTGTGGAAAAAGCTGGGAAACCAAATCATGGTAAATGATACATACATAGAAGGGAAGCATCAAACACTTATCCTGCTTTTACAACCAAGACCTCAAAGTCATCACACAATTGATAGGGGAAATCTTCTCTTTATAGAAGCAGTCCAGCTTAAAAATAAGAGATGATTGAATTTGAACATCAGTCCTTCCCAATCTAATGAATTAGTAGATCTAGGTAATGAATATCATTAGCTGCTGACATGACAAAAGGATACCCAGACATCACGCTCCCTGTGGTAGAAGAACACAGTACCGAGGAAGCAGCCAAGCCAAAAATCCTAGTCACCCCGAAGGTCTCACTGCCAATTTTGAGCAAATACAGGAGGCAGAGGAAAACTATAGGATACCTGAGGATGAAAATAGAATGGTCACAGTGTAGGAAACTTTATAGTATCAGCCACGTGGTTTCTTCAACAAAATACTCTGAGCAAATAAAAGATAAAGGAAGAACTTACGAATCAAAAGAGACTTAAGTGAAAAGTCAATCTTAATAGAAGGCCTCTAAGTGGATCCTGATGTAAAGAACACACTTAAAAATTTCACATGACAATCAGGGAAATGCAAACACAGACTGGACGTTTGATTGTATTGAAAAATTGTTCTTAGTCTTTTTTTTTTTAAGATTTTATTCATTTATTCATGAGAGACACACACAGAGAGAGGCAGAGACACAGGCAGAGGGAGAAGCAGGCTCCATGCAGGGAGCCTGACGTGGGACTCGATCTCGGGACTCCAGGATCACACCCTGGGCTGAAGGCGGCGCTAAACTGCTGAGCCACTGGGGCTGCCCTGTTTTTAGTCTTTTTAAGGTGATAAGAGCATTGTGTTTATTATTCATTGCAAGACCCCCTTTTTAGGGGTTCATGTTAAAATATTTACAGATGAAGTGGTACGATGCATAATGTCTGCTTCAAAAATTTAGAAAAAGATTTTCAGACATACAGAAGACTAGAGAGAATATAAATTCCACCTTCAACAATTAAAAACAGGGAGACAAACCATAGGGACTCTTAACTCTAGAAAACCTACTGAAGGTTGATGGAGGGGAGGTGGGGGGGGTCACTGGGGGATGGGCATTAAGGAGGGCACGTGATGGAATGAGCACTGGGTGTTCTATGCAACTGATGAATCAATAAATTCTACCCCTGAAACTAATAACACACTATATGTTAATTAAATTTAATTTAAGTTAAACACTTTAAAAAATACTATCTTCTTTTGTTATACCCCTCCCCTTTCTGACTAGCTAATCCCAGATGATTGTTTGCATGTTTTCCTGGCATTCATAGCTGTAGCCGAAAACAAATCCTTTCAGCAAGCTGCTCAGTTAATGATTGAGCTCTGAGCCTGGCCCAGGGGTCCTGGATTATGTCAGAGGCCAGCGGGCAGGGGGAGGGGCAGAGTGAGGCCTGTTCCTCTACAGGCCACCTGGCTGTTGTTCCCAGGAGTTTTGTCTCCAGGACGGGGCTTCCTTAGCCAGCCTCCTTGACAAAGAATGTTGCAGAATATACACCACCCCGTCCCCAATCCCTCCAAGCCCTGGCACCTGCACCAGCCTGGGTGGCTCACCCCAGCTTGGGGGACAGGTGCAGCCTGAGCACGCTTTTACTGAACGCCTCTTCCTTCTTCCTCCCCTGAGTCCAAATAGGTGCTGAGTGCTTGGATCCTGAAGTATTTTACAGGGAATGTAGCAAAATCAGGGAGTCAATGGTCTTATTATTTGTTGGGAAACCAAAGCCACCATATGCAGGACCAAAGCCAGGAGGGCACCTCCAGGAAGACATAGGAAGACTCCAAAGACCTCTGCACACCGCCCTGCTCCCCCAACCACTGTGCTGAAAGTCTACCATCCCCTGCTCTCTCTGTTGGGCGGAACACTCCCTCTCACAGGGTTCAGACTTAATACACAGGCATTCGTGGCAGGAACAGTGCTTTTTCTGAGTATCTGTGCTGGCACTGGGTTATATGCTTTACGTGACTTTTCACCTTTCAATTTACTTCTCACGGCATCCCTATTAGGTAGATGCTATTTATTATTAGCTCCATTTCACAGAGGAAACTCTGAACTTCTTTAAGAAGTTAGGGCACCCCATGGGCAAGAGACAGGGCTAGATTAAGACCACAAGTTCTGGCTCCAGAGAGGATATGCCCGTGGTTTTTGAACTAGGTCCCGTGGATCCCTAGGGGTTCCAAAGAGGATGGAGTGGAGAAGACAGGCAGTGTGGGAGAGCTCTGGGCTCCTGCCCTGCCTCAGCTGCCAAGCTCCTGCTTGTTCTGCTTCACTTATTGGAGTTTCATGAGGATTTCTTCTGAAGCAAGATCCTCCTCCTAAATATCTTAGGACAACCAACCTCTCATCTGGCCTAATCCTCTAAGTGACTCACAGAGGGAGGGCGCCTGGCCTAGGGACACCCTGCCCACAGTGCCAGAGCTCTGGTCTTGACTGGTTCTTCTTTCAGTGGCCTTCCCAAAAGTCCCAAGGATTAGAAATGCTCCTCATTGGGTTGGACACTTGCCGAGCTCCCAGGACACCTGCAGAATGCCTGCACCCAGTGACATAGTGGAAGAAAGGTAGATATGTCTCCAGAGACACAGGTCAGGTCTGGGGATAAAGCAGGTGGGTCTCTGCCTTGTATAGTAGCCAGCAGATAGGTTGGAAAATAATGTCTCAGCTTGAGGAGGAAATCTTGGTACCTGCCACCTGAGTCTTCTTTCTCCATGAATTTCCCGCATTAAGCACCATGTCCAGCGCATGCCAGGCGCCCTACAACTATTTTCCAAATTGCTCTGAAGAGCACTCACATTTCCTAGCACACCTAGTGTGTGCTAAGCCTGGGCTGGGGGCTTTTACCTACATAGGTCATATTAAGTGAAACCAAGTGTGTTAGGTGGTCATTATCATGATCCCTTTCAGATGAGGATTTTACCATCATGAAATGTTAGGATGGTGTTTGCTGCTCACAAGACAGGCCCCGGCTCTAAGCAATCACAGACTCATTAGGCATGACCAGTAGTGGTCAAGGATGGAAAATTCATAAATACAAGCTCTGATGAAGTTTGCCAAGAAATCACACTTTTAGCAGACGGCGAGTGAGTTAAGTTTTCCCTTCTGGGCTGTGCTACTCACCTTCTGGCACATGTGTGTCCACATCTGTGCAATGCGTTGGTGCAGAGAATTTACAGTCAGTGAGGCCACATACCAACTATCTCGATTAATTCGAGACAAAGAGTGTTGTTGAGTGCTTACCATGTACACGGTTCTGCAAAGGACAGCTGTCTGTTCCAGAAAACAAACATCAAAGCAAAGAGCCAAAGCACTGAAAAAGCTGCTTCCAAAGAGCAAGATACTGTGCAGAGGTAAAGCAGGGTGATATGATGGAAAATTAGAGCGGGTGGCTGGGGAGGATCTCTGTGGAGGTGGCAAGCAAGCAGAAAGCAAAATGACATGGGGAGAGCAAGCACACCCAGATTGGAAGACAAATAGTCCAGGCAGAGGAAGAGCAAGAGCAAAGGCCCTGGGGCAGAGGTGAGCTTGGCACGTGCAAGAGGCAAGAGAACAACCAGGGCTGGGAGAGACTGGGTGGAGATGTGGTCAAGAGGCAGCCCGGATCGTGAAGGGCCTTGTCTCGCACTGCAAGATATCCAGGTCACATTCTTAGGGCAGTTGGATGCCACTGAAGCCAAGGAGTGCCAAGGTCCGATTGGCACTTGAGATCTGCTCCACTCAAGGCTGTCGAGCAGACGACACGTGGCTGATCCACAGTGAGATGTGTTGCGGGTGTAAAATACATGATAGATTTCAAAGGTTTAGCACGAAAAGAATGAAAATGTCTCGTGACGTATTTTTATGCTGGTTAATGTTGAATTAGCAATACTTTGGATATATTACGTTAAAGAAAATAGACTACTAAAATTATTTACACGTTTTATCTTTTTGAGTGCCCCTTGAAAGCCTTAAATGGCATGCAGAGCTCGCGTCCCATGTGTCTTTGCCTTCGGGGCCCAGTGGGGAGCCCGTGGCAGGACGTGGGCCTGGAGGTGGAGCAGTCTGCTGTGTCACCCTCTGTCGGGATCACTGCCCCTCCTGTGTGCTCTCCCTTGCCCTTTCTTCCTTTATCGGCACTTGATCACTTTAAACTATTATACAATCATGACTCCTTCATTTACCTGATTTATCATTTTTTCTCCCTCTCAGAACGTGAGACCCACAAGGTTGGGGATGCTCACCTGCCTTGTTCTCTGCCGAATCCCCCATGCTTCGAACGGCACTGGCACATGGCAGGTTCTCAGCAAACGCGTGTTGAATAAATGAATGAAAGGTGCTGGAAATCTCAAGCTGGCAGGCTTGTGCAGCCTAAAAGTGGGGTGGCTGGGGGCTCCTGGGGAGTAGGATTGTCCCCTTTGTCACAGGGCAAGATGTGCCCTGAGAACCCAACCTCATTATGGCCACATCCATAGGGTTTTCTTTTTAAAACATTGTTTTGCCTGATTCCTCTAAATACACAGGATTAGGGGCACCTGGGTGGCTCAGTGGGCTAAGTGCCTGCCTTCGGCTCCAGTCATGATCTCAGGGACCTGGGATTGAGTCCCGAATCAGGCTCCCTGCTCAGTGGGAAGACTGCTTCTCTCCCTGCCCCTCCTCCTGCTCCTGCTCTCTTGCTCTCTCTCAAAATAAATAAATAAAATCTTAAAAAAAATACACAGGATTAGTTCCCAGGTAGGAAAATCACAGGCAGAGGTCAAGTGGAGAGTGAAACTTTGAAAAAGAAAATCCTTGGATTTCTTCCCATGCCCCCAGCCTAGGGGCAGACCCCTCTACGGAGCCCCATGGGGGATTCTCAGACCCCCTGCTTTTCAAGTGGGGATGGTGAGAGCTCACAGAGGGGCAGGGGCTTAACTGGGGCCACACGGTGAGGAAAGAGCCCTGCTGGGGCCACAGGTAGGGTCCCAATCCGGCTTCCCCCTTTCTCTCCTGGACATCAGATGACTGGTCTCTGCTCCATCACTGATGGCTGGTGAGTGACCATGCACAAGGCACCGTGTTCCCAGAATATTGTCCTCCCATGGAAACTGATGAGATGGCATCAGCAACTTCCCTAGGTCCCCCAAATCCTATAGCAAAATCAATCAGCATGTGACAGCTGTCCTAGCACAGAGGACAGCCGGCTTGGGGTCAGTCGAATCTGTGCTGGGCAGCTACCTAGAGGCTAGATGACCTCTCTCTGCATCTCAGTTTCCTGGTCTGCTATAGGGGACAATAAAACCAATTCTAGAGTCACCTGGGTGGCTCAGTGGTTGAGTGTCTGTCTTCGGCTCAGGTTGTGATCCTGAGGGTCCTGGGATCGAGTCCCATATAGGGCACCCTACATGGAGCCTGCTTATCCCTCTGCCTATGTCTCTGCCTCTCTCTGTGTGTGTCTCTCATGAATAAATAAATAAATAAATAAATAAATAAATAAATAAATAAATATTTAAAAATAAAAAAGACCAATTCTGTAGGACTGTTGTGGTTGAATGCACAATATTGTATGGAAGAGATCTAGGGTACCCCCTACAGCAACAGTGGTGACTTCGATCCTAATTATTATTATTCATGTCTTCTTCTCACTGTTGCAGGTGGCCGGCTGAGCAAGGTCAAAGGACAGAAGCTGAAAACTCCTGTCTACATTTCCCTCTAAATCCACTTCTAGCATGGGGTCCCCACAAGCCACGGAGCCTCTCCCCAGCTGGCAGGGCCCCCATCCTTTTTTCCGATGCCAGGGTCTGAGAGCTGACTCCAGGAATCTTGTTTGTGAGCACAATATCCCCCTTTGTTGTCCAAATAAACGTGTCTGGTGTGGCGACGGGACAGAGGGAGGGGTGCAGGTGGGGGTGCGGAGAGAGAACTGTGAGAAGCAGAAAGTGAAGAAGAAAGCCTCCAGCAAGGCAGAGGCAGGGAAAGTCAAGGAAGGGAGGGAGGAGGGAGGCAGAAGGACTCAGGGCGGGCAGCAGGCAAGACAGAAGGAGGAGAAAAAAGATGGGGAGGCAGGGGGATGGACCCCGGGCAGACCCGAAGTGAGCCACAGGGAGGGGTGAGAAGGACCACGCAGCAGTCCTGTGTCACGCCAGGCCAGTTGGGTCCAGCCGGGCCCCACAGGCCCCTCTGCTCTATCAGAGCTGTCAATCTATGGCCTCGTGAGCTGAGGAAATGAGCCTTGAACACGTTATTCTGGGTAGGAACAAACACCCTTTCGCCAGCCTGTGCTCTGAGGGTGGCCCTGGGTGGGTGGGGTGCGGGGGCAGGGTCTGCCCAAGCCCTAGTGGCAGCTTCTTGGGGGATCTGCCGAACCAGAGTGGTCTCTGTGAGTAAGGCTGGGGCCCCAGCCGGGTCTAGGGCCCCGGGGAGCCTCTGTGGTCAGAGACAGGGAGGGTCAGGCCCAGGTGGGGCGAAGAACGGGTACTAGTCAACAGTGGGTGGGAGGAGGGCCAAAGGACCCAGAGAGGGAGCTGCTTCCTGGGGCTTAGCGCTGTTCTTAGGAGCCCCCCAGCTCTCCTCCACCAGGAGAAAACCCCTGCCGCCCCATCCCACGCTGGCCTCAGGCTGGCACCACCCTGGCCCCTCCCGACTCTCCCCGGTCTGGCTCAGGGGCTATGAAACCTCCCTCTCCACAGCCCCCTTCCAGCCCCTGCTCTGGCCCCAGCCCAGGAGGAGGCACCTTCCTTTAACCCCGCCCACCCCTCTTGGAAAGAGGCTGAGGTTTTATTTTTTTTTTTATTTTTTTTAATTTTAAAGATTTTATTTATTTAAGAGAGAGAGACAGAGATAGCAAGAGAGAGCCTGAGCAGGACGGAGGGGGAGAAGCAGGCTCCCCCCGGAGCAGGGAGCCGGGTACGGGGGCTCGATCCCAGGACCCCGAGACCAGACCTGAGCTGAAGGCAGTCGGTTCAGTGACTGAGCCACCCAGGCGCCTCAAGGCTGGGGTTTTAAATAGCAAAAACCTCCTTCCACCCGGAATCCCCACTATGGCTGAGTCCACAGGCCTGACTCCGTAACAAGACAGGTAACTCAGAGAAGGTGAGCTCCTGAGGCAGGAGCCTGCCTACTTACCCACAGATTCTTTTTTTTTTTTTTTTTTTTTTTTTTTTATGATAGTCACAGAGAGAGAGAGAGAGAGAGAGAGAGAGAAGCAGATACATAGGCAGAGGGAGAAGCAGGCTCCATGCACCGGGAGCCCGACGGGGGATTCGATCCCGGGTCTCCAGGATCGCTCCCTGGGCCAAAGGCAGGCGCCAAACCGCTGCACCACCCAGGGATCCCTTTACCCACAGATTCTGAGCTGAAGTTTGGCACATCCATCAGGGGTGTGAGGAAATCGCCTGTAGCCTTGTCATGTCCTGTCCTTCCTGATCCTGCAGCCAGAGCAGAGTCTGAAATATAAGCCATAACCCTCCCCCACACGCGACCTTCAGTGGGCTCCCCAGTGCTCTTGGGAAGCCCTTCGGGAAGGAGCCCTGGCGTCTTGGCCACACCTCTCCACTTCCCGAAGGTGCCCTGATCTTGCAGCCCCTGAGGCTTTTGCAGATGTGATTCCCTTTGCCGGGAGCACCCTGTCCCTATCTCCTTCACCAGCTTCCTCCCATGTACATAGGAGCTACCCCCCTAACAACACTCCCTGCCCAGCATCCCCCCAGATCTCTCCCATTCATCCCGAATGCCTCAGGTTGCAAGGTACAGTGACCCGGAGCCTGGACTTGAAAGCCCTGGGGAGCCTCACAGAATCTTACAGCGTCATCATTTCATTTCTAAAAATTAAGAAGTTGGAACCAAACATATTTTACAAGACTCTTTTTCCCAGACTCTTTATTTTCTCCGTGTTTTCCCTTACATTTTGGGAGTCCACATGGAGTCAGAAATGCCTGAGTGGAATCTGGTTCTGACTCTTCCCAGGGAGGAAGTTTCAGGTAAATTCTTTAGCTTAGGGGTCTCTTATGGGTCTCAGTTTCCTCATGCATGAAATGGGGAGAAGCCATTCTCCAGGTGCTGTGAGGTGCAAGAAGTGTGTGGATAGCACCCGGCATTGCACTGGGCACTTCCAAGGTGCTTGGTCAATGGGGCCCTAATCATCTATCTTGACTTTGATAGAACAATGACAGCGTAACAGCTTTGGCCGGCGGTCACCTTACGTAAACCAAACACAATGTAAGGCGCTGGAATTTGCCAGTTGGAAAGAACCACCTGTTCTTCTGTCAAGTGGGAAGGAGAGCAAAGCAGGGAGAGGGAGTCTGGCTTTTTGAGTTCCCCACAGGCAAAAGATGCCACAGAAGCAGCTGCTGGAACTTAAGGACCAGACAGAAGGTTCTGGAGCAACCTGCTTTTCAAACATCAGAGCGGCACAGCATGAGCTGACAGCAGTGCATCCAAGTCCCTGCCCTGAAAGGCTCCCCAGCGTGTCCCTGAAAGCTGCCCTGTCCCTCCCAGATCCATGCCTCGTCTGGCGTTCCCACCCTGGCTTCTCTGGAGGACTTCTTGCCTCTCTCCCTCTCTCTCTCTCTTTCTCATGCACACGCGCACACACACACACACACACACACACACACACACACTCCCTAATTCACCCATGGACAATTACTGATCACCGGCCAGGACATGCACCTACAGAAGACCAAGCTCACCCTCAAGGTGCTCCCTCTGTGGCAGGAGAGGATCCCAGAGGCCGACACTGGAGAAAGCACATGACATGTCCATGCCCAGCTGCAAAAGAATTGCCCCAGGGACACCTACGCCAGTGCAGAGGAGGAGGCCTCCTGAAAGAGGCAATGCTGAACCGAGTCTTAGGACAGGAGGTGTTCTCAGGGGTAAAGTAAGTGAGAAGAGCATCCAGGTGGAGGGGACAGGGGACAGCCCCAGCAAGCACAGAGGAGGGACAGAGCATGGGGAAGGCAGGTGGCTGGCGGAGTACAGTGTCCTAGAAAGTAAAGACAGGCGGGCGGTGGTGAGAGCAAGTGGGAGAGGAGAGCTTGGCCTCCTGCATGAGGTGTGGGGACTGCGGCAGAGCCTGAGGACTCTGTCCAGGAAGCAGGAGGAGCCTCTGCAGGTTAACAACAGGGGATGGGACTCCCTCACATGTTTTTTTTAGAAAGAACACTTTGGGGCACCTGGGCGGCTCAGTTGATCAAGCGCCCAACTCTTGATTTCAGCTCAGGTTGTAATCTCAGGGTGGTGAGCTTGAGCCCCGTGTCAGGCTGTGCGCTGGGGCATGGACTCCGCTTAAGTCTCTCTCTCTCCCTCTCAAAAAACCAAACCAAAATGAAACCAAAAACCAAAATAAGCAAACAAAAAAAAAATCATAACAAAGAACACTCTGGCCACCAAGCACGTAGGAAGACTCGAGAAGGTCAGGTTCATTCAACAAGCACCAAAGTTCTGTTCATGCAGACACAGTGCCAGGCACTGGAATCACAAAAATGAGTACTTCCCTGGGTGTCTTCTGCTCTTTAAACACAGCATCAACAATTTCACCTACCCTTGACCCCCAGTGCCCACAGCATTCTCTCCTCTCAGCTTGACGCACCTGCCCAGGTGTGTCAAGCTTGGGGAATCCAAGCCTGCCCACGGCTGTAGTGCAGCGGAATGGGTGTTCTGAAGTCACGCACCAGGGGAGGCATTTGCCAACGAGCACGTCCAAGGAAAGCATCACCGACCCAACCAGAAGGGAGTCCATTAGAAAGGAAAAAGATAAGGAGGCAGTATCTTCTGAGTCTCTATTACGCTGGGAGTCCAAAGTAAAATCCTGCCTGGAAAGACTTTCTAGTACAGTCGTAAATGTATGTGCAATTGTGTATTTATATGTATATACAATATAGAATTATTGACTAATAATTGTATATAATAGAATGTTTATCTAAATTAAATATATACGATTTTTAAGCTGTATGATTCCATTTATATAAAATTCCAAAAAATTCGAACTAAAATGTAGACACAGAAAACAGATTATTAGTCATCCAGGGGGCAGAGATGGGGAGGGAGAGGGCATTGGGGAGATGATAAAGGGGCACAGGAACACAACTTGGGGGGGGATATGTTTATTGTCCTGATTGTGGTGATGATTTCATGGGTGTCTACATATGTCAAAATGTAGGGATCCCTGGATGGCTCAGCGGTTTAGCGCCTGCCTTCAGCCCAGGGCGTGATCCTGGAGTCCTGGGATCAAGTCCCACGTCAGGCTCCCGGCATGGAGCCTGCTTCTCCTTCTGCCTGTGTCTCTGCCTCTCTCTCCCTCTCTGTGTATCTCATGAATAAATAAATAAAATATTTTTTTAAAAATGTATCAAATTGTAGACTCTAAATATGTGCAGTTTATTGTATGTCAATTATTCCCTCAATACAGGTGTTACTCAGGAAAGTCATGCCACAAGAAAGGGACTCACAGGGAGCTTCTGGGATACAGAGAAGTTCTAGTCCTTGATGCGAGTGCGGGTCACATGGAAGTTCTTTTCATTATGACTCATTAAGCTAAATATGATACTATTTTCTATCCACCTTCCCTGTTATTTTTCATGTCTTTAGCAGTTTTATTAGATAAAATTCACACACTATGCAATTCACTAATTTAAAGTGTACACTTTGGTGACTTTTGGTGTACTCATACATATGTGCATCTATCACCACAGTCAATTTTAGAGTATTTTCATCATCTCCAAAAGAAACCTCATGCTCTTTGGCAATCAACCCCCAATTCCCCACCCCCACCTCCCTCCCAGCCCTAAGCAACTACTGATCTACTTTCTGTTTTTCTCTGTTTGGGGCATTTTATATGAATGGACATTTTATATGAATGGGTGTGTGATATTTGGGGACTGGCATTTTTCACTTAACACAATGTTTATATGCTTCATTCATTGGAGCATGACTCAGCACTTCCTTCCTTTTTACGGCAATCAATATTCCATTGTATGGATATACAACATTTTGTTTATCTGGTCATCAGTTGACGGGCATTTGGGTTGTTTCCACGTTTGGCTATGTGATGAGTCCTGCTATACACATTCATGTACAAGTTTTTTTCTTTAATAAAGATTTTATTTATTCATTTGAGAGAGAAAGAGATTGCAAGCAGGGAGAAGAGCAGAGGAGAGAGATAAGCAGACTCCAAACTGAGTGCAGAGACTGACATGGGGTTTGATCCCACATCCCTGAGATCATGACCTGAGCTGAAATCAAGAGTCATATATAGTTTAATTGAGCCACCCAGGTGCTCCACGATTTTTTTTTTTTAAGATTTCATTTTTGTATTTATGAGACACACAGAGAGAAGGGCAGAGACGCAGGCAGAGGGAGAAGCAGGCTCCATGCAGGAAGCCTGATGTGGGACTCGATCCCAGGACTCCGGGATCATGCCCTGAGCCAAAGGCAGACACTCAACCACTGAGTCATCCCATTTTCTTTCTTTTTTTTCATGCAGATATATTTTCATTTCTCTTGAGCATATACCCAGAAGCAAAATTGCAGGGTTGTATGGTAATCCTATGTTTAATTGAGGAACTACCAGAATGTTTTTCAAAGTCACGGCACCATTTTACATTCCCATCAAGGATGTGATAGAACTCCAATTTCCCCACATCCTTGTCAACACTTGTTATTTCCTGACCATTTAATCCTAGCCACCCTAGTGGTTGCGAGAGGGTATTTCATTGTGGCTTGGATTTGCATTTCCCTGATGACTAATGACATTGAGCATTTTTTCATGTCTTATTAGCCATTTCTATATCTTCCTTGAACAAATGTCTATTTATAACCTTTGTCCATTTCTTAAATTGAGTTTTGTCTTCTTTATTATTGAGTTGTAAGAGTTCTTTATTCTAGATCCAAGTCCCTTATCAGATATATGCTTTATAACTATTTTCTCTGATTTTGTAAGTTGTGCTTTCACTTTTTTTTTGGTGATGCCCTTAAATTTTGGTGAAGTCCAATTTATTTACATTTTTCTTCATTGCTCATAGTTTTGATGTCATATTCAGAATCCTTTGCCAAATTCAAGTTTATTAAAATTTACTCTTATGCTTTCTTCCTTTTTAAAAAATTGTATTTATTTGAGAGAGAGAACGAGAACAAGCAGAGAGGAGGAGCAGAGGGTGAGGGAGAGCACGGACCCTAACACCCCAAGATCATGACCCAAGCCAAAGGCAGACACTTAACCAAATGAGCCACCCAGTGCCCCTCTTATGCTCTCTTCAAAATGTGTTTATAGTTTTAGGTCTTTTCATTTAGGTCTTTCATCCATTTTGAGTTAATTTTCATATATGGTGTGAGGTTGGGATCCAACTTCATTCTTTTGCATGTGGATATCATTTATCCCAGTACCATTTGTTAAAAATACTATTCTTTCCTCATTGAGTGGTCTTGGCACTAATGATGAAAATCAGTTGGCCATATACGTGTGGCTTTACTCTGGACCTCGAATCTATTCTACTAAGGTATATGTTCATCCTTGTGCTGGTACCACCATGTCTGGATTACCATTGCTTTGTTTTTAGGTTTTGAAATAAAGAAGTGTTTCCTCTCGCCTTGTTATTCTTCTTCAAGATTGGGCTTTTCTGAGTGACTTTACTTTCCATATGAATTTTAGAATCAGCTTATTAAATTCTACAAAGAAGTCAGCTGAGATTCCAGTGGGGACCATGCTGAATCTGTAAACCAGTTTGGCGTGTGTTGCCATCTAACAATGTTTAGTCTTTCAGTCTGTGAATTGGGCATGTTTTCCAATGATTTAGATATTCTTTCAATTCTTTCAATTAGGTTTTTGTAGTTTTCAGTATGAGTTTTGTTCTTGTTTTGTTAAATTTATTCCTAAGTATTTTATTCTTTTTGGTTCTAATGAAAATGGGGCACCTGGTGGCTCAGTTGGTTAAGCTTCTGCCTTTGGCTCAGGTCATGATTCCAGGGTCCTGGGATTGAACAGGGAGGCTGTTTCTCCCTCTCCCTCTGGCTCTCTCCCACTCATGCTGTTTCTCTCTAAAATAAATCAATAAAATCTTTTTTTAAAAGGAATTGTTTTCTTAACTTTATTTTCAGACTTTTTTTTTTGCAAATGTTTAGAAATACAATTTATTTTTGTACACTGACCTGTTTTCTGCAATTTTGTGGAACTCATTTAATAGTTCTAATAGTTTTTTTCAGGGATTCTTTAGATTCTTCTGTATACAAGATCACATCATCACATCATCTGCAAATATAATTTTGCTTCTTCCTTTCTAATCTGGATGCCTCTTATTTCTTTTTTGTACTAAATTGCTCTGGCTAAAATCTCCAGAACTAAGTTAAATAGAAGTAGTCACAGATGATATCTTTGTCTTTTTTCTGATCTTAGAGGGAAAGCATCCACTTTTTCACCATTAAGTATGATGTTAACTGTAGGGGTTTTTGTAGATGCCCTTTATGAGGTTGAGGAAATTTCCTTCTATTTAGAGTCTATTGAATGTTTTGGTTTTTTGGGTTTTTTTTTCTACTGAATCTTTTTATCATAATATTTATAATTGTTATATCTTCCTGACGATTTGACTCTTTTATCATTTAAAATGTCCCTATCCAACTCTAGTAACATTTTTTTGTTGTATTAAAACTTATTTTGTCTGATAACAATGTAGTCACTTCAGCTTTCTTGTGAATCCTATTTGCATGATACATGTTTTTCTTTTTTTTTTTTTTGATATATGTTTTTCTTAAATTAATCTCTACCTTTAAATATAACATGTGTCTCCTATAGGCAGTATATAGGCAGATCATTCTTTTTAATCTGTTCTAACAATCTCTGTTTTGAATTATTTAATCATTCACATTTACTATATTATTGAGATAGCTGGATTTATGTCTACCATTGTCACTTCTTGTTTTCTACATCTCATACCATGTCTCATCTTCTCTTCCTCCTTTACTACTTTCTTTTACATTGAGTATTTTCTAACGCAGCATTTTATTTTCTCTAATGTTTTATTTTCACTATTTTTGATGGTCTTTAGAAAGTGATTGTTCTGGGAGCACCTGGATAGCACAGTCGCCTGGGTGTCCGACTCTTGATTTCAGCTGAGGTCATGACTCTGAGATCAAGTCTACATCCAACTCCACACTCAGCACAGAACCTGCTTGAGACTCTCTCTCCATCTCCCTCTGCCCCCCTCCCATCCTTCCTAAATAAATAAATCAATCTTTAAAAAAGTGGTTGTTCTACAGTTTGCCATGTATATCTTAACTATCTTAATCAGTTACCAATTTATACTGGATTATTCCAGTGATATGTAGAAATATTACTTCATTATAGCTCTATTTTCTTTCTGCCTTTTTGTGGTATTAGTGTTATACATATTATATGTATTATATTAGTAAGCCAGTGATACATTATTATTAGCTTGCTATCTGTAGTCATTTCCTTAGCCCAGTGCAGCTTTTCAGATGTTTTCAGATACTCTAACCCACTTCCTTTTTGCTATTTTGGTAAAAACATTACATTTCTATATGTTATAGACCCAATAATACATTCTATGCATATTATTTTATAAGTTGCTTTTAAGATTCATTAGAAAAAGAAAAAAGGTATGCATTTGCACTGTCTTTTTTAATTACATAATTATATTTACCAGTGTTCTTTTTGTCACATGTGGATTCAAATTATCATCTGGGGTCACTTGCCTTCAAACTCAAGAACTTCTTTTAGTATTTCTTGCAAGGATGGTCAGTCTGAGGGTAAGTTCCCTCAATTTTTATTTATCTTGAAAAATCTTTATCTTGATTTCAATTTTGAAAAATATATTTTGTGGAAATAGGATTCTTAGTTGACAGTTTTATCTTTGACCATTTTTAATATGTTATTCCCTAGCCTTTTGGCCTCCATTGTTTCTGCTGAGAAGACAGCAATTAGTCTTACTGGGGGTTGTCTTGTAAATAATGAGTCCTTTTTTCTCTTGCTACTTTCAAATTTTTTCTTTGTGTTGGCTTTCAACAGTTTACTATAATCTGTCTGTTTATATATCTCTTTGCCTTTATATTGTGTAATGTTCATCAGGCTCCCTGGATGTTTGGGTTATTGTTCCTCAAGACATTTGGGAATTTTTCAGGCACTATTTCTTCAAATGTTTTTTTTCTGCTCATCTCTCCCTGACTTCTACTTCTGGTATTTCCATGACACATATGTTGCTGTTCCAGGTTTCTGTGAGGCCCTCTTCACCTTTCTTTATTCTTTTTCCTCTGTTCTTCCACTTACATAATATCTATTGATAGAGTTTCAAGTTTGCATATTCTTTCTTTTGCTAGTTCATATCTACTGTTGAGTCCTATAATGAATTTTTAATTTGCTATTGTACTTTCAGTTCCATAATTTCCATTTTGTTCCTTTTTATAATTTTATATCTTTATTGACACTCTCTATTTGATGCAACATTGTCATCATACCTTCCTTTACTTTCTTCATCATGGTTTCCCTTAGTTCTATGCATGTGTTTAAAACGACTACCTTAAAGTCTTTTTCAGACTGGGTGGCTCAGTCAGTTAAGCATCTGCCTTTGGCTTAAGTTGTGATCCCAGGATCCTGGAATTGAGTCCTGCATCAGATTCCCTGCTCAGTGGGGAGTCTGCTTCTCCCTCTCCCTCTGTGTGCATGCTTGCTTTCTCTCCCTATCTCTCTCTCTCAAATAAATAAATAAATAAATAAATAAATAAATAAATAAATAAATCTTTAAAAATACATTAAATTCTTTTTCAAATAAATCTGACATCTGATCTCTCTCTCAAGCAGTTTCTGTTCCCTGCTCATTTTCCAATATTTGGGCCATACTTTCTTATTTCTTTTCATGCCTTGTAATTTTCTGTTGGAAACTGGACATTTTATTTATCTTTTTAAAGATATATTCATTTATTTGAGAGAGAGTATACACAGGGGGAGGGGCAGAGGGAAAGGGAGAGAGAGAATCTTGAGAGAGTCTGTGCTGAGTGCAGAGCCCAGTGCAGGGCTTGATCTCACGACCCTAAGATCATGACCTGAGCTGAAATCAGAAGTCAGACACAACTGACCAAGCCCCCTAGGGGCCCCAGAAACTGGACATTTTAGATAACATATGATGGCAATTCTGGGTACTGTTCTGCCCCTCCCTCCTCTTAGGGCTTGTTATTGTTATTTACTTGTTTATTTGTTTAGTGACTGGCTAGATTATTTTAGTGAAGTTATTTCCCTCCCATGGTGTGCAGCCTTTAGTGCTGTCCCTTGGTTATGCCCACAGTCACCTGGGGATGACAGTGGTTTGCATATGGCTTTCTTCCTCTCTTTCCCTGACCATACCCGGCTTTCAAGCTCCATTCATTGCTCTTCTGTTTTCAACTATACCCTGGGAGCATAAATTGGCCCGTGTTTGTCCAATCAAACTCTCATGCCTTTGAAGAAACAGGGTCTGAGGCCAATGTTTGATTTTTGCTCTGATCCCAGAAGGGCTCCTTATATTCCTTGCTTCCATCCCACAAATATCCAGCCTACGGGTTAGCCTGTATCTTGAATCTCCTCCCAACTGCCCTTCACCACAGTTTCCACTATTCTTAAAAGTACTATTAGGCATAAACTTTTTCATTCTCTGTTGCAAATGAAGTCAGTTTTTCTGGAAAGGGATAAGGCACTATTTGTTTTATGGCTTGTTTCTACCACCAGGCAAAATCTGAGCCAAGGCTCCAGAGCTGTGGGTAGGGATAATGGCAATCTTCTCTCTGAGTGACACTCCTACTGTAGCAGCTGAGCACTCTGTGGGTGACGGTGGGGAAACAACCTGGGGTTCCCTCAGCATGCCTCTCCTGGTATGGAACCTCCACCTCACAAACTGGGGCATGGGTGATCAGAGACCCAGTATTGTTGGCACACCATGCCCAAGGTAGAACCTCCATTCCATGAGTAAGGTGGAAAGGTAGCCCCAGTCTCTCAATCAGACTCACTGAGGACAGCCTCAGCAACAAGAATTGGGGGCAGGATGAGAAATGCTGAAGTCCTTCTCCTCCCACTAAGAAAACCCTCTGGCTGGATGCTGTGAAGAGGGAGCCCTGTGTTCTTGTCTGCAGCAGACTCAAGTGGAGTCTCCACCACACTGAACCAGGATGAGAGAGGGAAGGAGCAGTCTGGGTTTAAATGCCACAGATTCTTATTTTCTTAGGATGGAGTTTTCACCAACATTCATAAACATTATGGACTTTTCAGAGATGTTTTATTATTTGTTGTTTACCTAAGGACCATTTTCTGAGGCTTTCAATGTTTTGTTGTATTTAGGGTTTCTTTTATTTTTTTATTTATTTTTTTTAGGGTTTCTTTTAATAGTTGTCACCAGTTTCACTGGGGAGTCGGTCAGCAAAGCTCTTCATGCTGTCATGCTTGAAGTTCATCCATATTTCATGTTTTTAAATTTAACAATTTTATGACGTATACATAGGTATACATTAAGGTAGAAGTATTGAATGTAGCTATTATCTAAAAGAGATGCAATAAGCATTCAGATTTATGAATTTTCTTATTATTTCTCCCTTTGTATGAGACAGTGGAGGTTTTAGTTGTAGTATACGAACTCTTTTATTTGGCTTTATAAATTATGTGTACCTTCCCGATTGTCTTAGAAGTTGAGATCAGTTTCTATTTCATTCACAGGCTCATCTTTATTCTAATTGCTTTTAGACGAGTAAAAAACCACAAAACTATAATATAACTGTATCTCTATAAGCCTCATTGGTGGCTCATACATTATAGAATTGTCATCTGCCCATTTGTTCTGGTAGCATTCAATTTATAGCTACATTTGGAGGTAGGGAGTGGCTACTAGGAATATTGCATTACTTATTCTATTTTATTTTATTTTATTTTATTTTATTTTATTTTATTTTATTTTATTTTATTTTATTTGTATAGTTTTGCCCTTCCCTGTAGTCATAAGGTATGGTATCTCTATCACCCCTTTGGTTGCATTATTATATTCATTTGATGCATTGATCTTGTCTCAGGTGGTTCATTTCTTTTCCACAGGGCACAGACATTCTTTTTGCTTTCCACACCTCATCCATGAATTCTTCTATTTAGTTGCTTTAAAATACTTTGTCCAGCTGTGCAATATACAGTAAAGAACTTGTATATTTATTCTTCCTATTTTTCCTTCCTTCCTGACATGCCAAGGTTCTGTATTTTATCATTTCCTCTCCACTTTAGGATTTTCTTTGGCCATTCTTTTAGTGTAGATCTGCAGATGACAAACTATCAGTTTTCCTTCATCCAAGAATCTCAATTTTTCCTTTCACTTCTGAAGGATATATTCAGAATCCTTTTTTTTTTTTTTTAAGATTTTAATCTATCCATCTGAGAAAGAAAGCACTCAAGAATGAAGGGGGGGGGGGCAGTGCAGAGGGAGAGGGAGAAGCAGACACCCTGCTGAGCAGGAAGCCCAATGCAGGGCTCAATCCTAGGACCCTGGGATCATGACCTGAGCCGAAGGCAGTCGCCCAACTGACAGAGCCACCCACCTTCCTGCACTGGAAGTAGAATTCTAAGTCAACAGTTCTTTTCTTTTCAGTACTTGAAAAATGTTATATCACTTCCTTCAGACCTCCATATTTTTTCTTTTTATTATTGAAGTAAAGTTGACATACTCCATGGTTTTTAATGAGAAATTCACTGTTATCTGAATTTTTTAAATTTATAAATGTAATTTGTTTCCTTCTCACTGCTTTTAAGATATTTTCTTTGCCTGTAGTTTTCTGGAGTTTGACCACATGTCTTAACATTGGCTTCTTCGGTTTTATCCTCTTTGTTTCACTCAGCTGCTTGAACCTGAAGATTTATGTGTTTTGTTAAATTTGGTAGAAAATCAGCTGCTATTTAGTCTATTCTTTTGTCAGCTCCACACTGTGTTTTCTTTTCTCAGGGATCACAATCATATAGAAAATTTTGTATTATAGTTTTACAGGTCTGAGAGGCTCTGTTCTTTCTTTTTCTTTTTTCAGTCTAATTTCTCTCACTCAGATTGAATGATTTCTGTTGCTCCATTTTCAAGTTCGCTGGTTCTTTCCTTTGTTCTCTCCATTTTGTTGTTAAACTAATCCTGTGAGTTTTTAGTTCGATTATTTTATTTTTTACTTCTAAAATTACTATTTGATTCTTTATCTCTTCTATTTCCTTGCTGAGATTTTTTCTTTGTTGAGACCTTTTTTTTTTTTTTTTTTTTTAAGATTTACTTATTTGTTTGAGAGAGAGAGTGAGGGACAGAGGGAGAGGGAGACAAGCAAACTCCCTGCTAAGCAGGAAGCCTGACATGGGGCTTGACCCCAGGACCTGAGATCATGACCTGAACCAAAACCAAGAGTCAGACACTTAGCCAACTAAGCCAACAGGTGCCTCAAGACTTTATTTTTGTATTTGTTTTAAGTGTGTTTATAATTCCTTATTGAAGCATTTTTCTAATGGCTATTTTTAAAACCCTCTTCAGATAATCCAACATCTCTGTCACCCCAAAGTTGATATCTGTTGATCATCTTTTTTTCATTTGAGGTGAGATTTTTCTAGGTTTTGGAATAATAATATTTTACTGTACTCTTCCCATTTGGGTCATTATGGAATGAGACTCTGGTACTTATTTATTTATTTATTTATTTATTTATTTATTTATTTATTTTCTGGTTCATATTTAAATTTTCTGTTTTAGCTGACTTCCTCTGATACTGCTCCAGTGGAGAAGGGTGCAAGGGAAGTGTACCACCCCATTACTCCCAAGTGGGGGCAGAAGTCCAACCTCTCTACTCTGTCTCCATTGGCACCCTAGAAAGGAAGAGAGCCATGTTACTGCTAACTGGGTAGGAAGCCCCTTCTGACACCACCCTGATTGGGAAGGGAGGGTCAAGTCATTAGTGCTCGCCACGTGGTTGGTATGACCTTTGCTGGAGGAAATGGGGAGGGGGGCACAGTTTTTTCTCTGGTGTTTAGCTGGAGTTTGATGGTTGTTGTCTAGAAGTTTTCTTGTTGCTAGACTGCTCCTTCCCTGGTCCCCAAGCTAAATAGGACAGGCTTTTGATTTTTTGTTTTTGTTTTTTAAAGATTTTGTTTATTCATGAGAGACACACAAAGAGGCAGAGACATAGGCAGAGGGAGAAGCAGGCTCCCTGTGGGGAGCCTGATGTGGGACTCGATCCCAGGACCCCGGGATTATGACCCAAGATGAAAGCAGACACCCAAGCACTGAGCCACACAGGTGGCTCACTTTTCTTTCTTTCTTTCTTTTTTTTTTTTTTTTTTAAGATTTATTTACTTATTTGAGAGAGAGAGAGAGAGAGAGAGAGGGAAAATATATGGTGGGGAGGGGCAGAGAAAGAGGGGAGAGAGGGAGAGAGAATCTCAAGCAGACTCCCTGCTGAGCATGTAGAGCCCAACATGGGGCTCAATCTCACAACCCTGAGATCACAACCTGAGCCAAAACGAACAATCAGATGCTTAACCAATTGAGCCACTCAGGACCCCTTAAACATTCATTTTAAAGCATGAAAACCATTCTAACTTGTGGGACATGCAAAAACAGATCATGGCAAAGTGAGTTCATTAACCACAGTTTGCTGCAGTAGAGCCTCAAACATTGTCTTATATGACTCATTTCCCTCACCTATGCAAATATAACTATCTTCCTGGCACATATTTCAGGTGAGAATTACTTTTCCTGTAAACCTATAATCCAGTGGAAATAATATAAATATCTAATATCTAACTTATTTTTAAATGAAAAGCAATTCTTTTAAAAAGTGACATAAATATTAAGGAATTGATGTCAATAAGAAAAAGATAAAATTAAAGAACAAGTCTTAAAGAAATGTAGCATTGATATAGCAATAGTGTTCAGTTGACCTAAACTTTTATTAACTTTTCTATTTATGAATTTTTTATGTATCTTTGATGTAAAAAAACAAACAAACAAACTGTATACCTCTTCACTCATTCTTGCTTTGAGCTTGTCCACTGTTGATTATATTGACATCTGTCTATTTTGGCTGTAGCTTTATAGCTCTTTTAGCATCTTACATGAGATGTCACTTGAAAATTCCCATTTAGGGGCGCCTGAGTGGCTCAGTTGTTTAAACATCTACCCTTTGGCTCAGGTCATGGTATCACGGTCCTATGATCCAGCCCCGCGTTGGATTCTCTGCTCAGCACAGAGCCTGCTTCTCCCTTTATCCCTGCTTTTCCCCCTGCTTTTGCACACTGTCTGTCTGTCTGTCCCTCTCTCTCTTAAATAAATAAATAAATAAATAAATAAATAAATAAATAAATAATTTTTTTTTTTTTTAAAGAAAATCTCTTGGGATACCTGGGTGGCTCAGTGGTTAAGCTTCTGCCTTCCTCCCAGGGCATGATCCTGGAGTCCCAGGATCGAGTTCCACATTGGGCTCCTTGTATGGAGACTGCTTCTCCCTCTGCCTGTGTCTCTGCCCCCCCCCTCTGTCTGTCTTTTATGAATAAATAAATAAAGTCTTTTAAAAAAAAGCTTAAAAAAATAAAATCTCAAGATGCCTGGGTGGCTCAGTAGTGGAGCATCTGCCTTCGGCTCAGATCATGATCACACAGTTCTGGGATCAAGTCCTGTATCAGGCTCCCCAGAGGAGAGGAGCTTCTCCCTCTGCCTCTCTCTGTCTCTCATGAATAAATATATAAAATCTTAAAAGAGAGAGAGAGAAAAAAAAGAAAAAGAAAATCCCCATTTAGCTCAAAGATTTTTTTTTTAATCTCTTCTAAATTCTTCCAAAAAAGAAGCTTGTCAGGACACCTGGGTGGCTCAGCGGTTGAGCATATGCCTTTGGCTCAGGGCATGATCCCAGATTCCTAGAATCAAGTCCCACATCGGGCTCCCTGCATGGAGCCTGCTTCTCCTCCCTCTGCCTGTATCTCTGTCTCTTTTCTGTGTCTCTCATGAATAAATAAATAAAATCTTTAAAAAAAAAAAAGCAACAACAAAAAGAAGCTTGTCTTTCTGGGCTTTTTTCCCTCTGACTCATAATTAGAATAGAAAAAAGAAATTCTATAGTTTGAGGATAGTCCACTGTGTACAATTCTTCATGACTCACTTTCCAATCACCAGAATGGAAATAATATAAATATGTAACTGATATTTATATAAATGATTCCTCAGCTGAGCAAATTACTGGAAAAAGAATATTCCCACTTTTTCCTGTCTGATCTGATGCCTGTTCACCCTAATCTTGATTTTGCTGAAACTCTGAGCTACATAGAAAGATATCTCTGGTGAGTTATCCCCAAGCAGTGTGTTTTACCCTTCAAAATCTCTGCCCCAAACTGTAGGTCAACCTTTTTTGCTTTTCCATCCTGAGCTATAAATAGGCCTTTCCAGTTTTCCTAAATAAGTAAATTCTGGAAAATGGAGCCAAATCATGGAGGCCCTCAAATGTACAGTGAGGAAAGTGTACTTTACCTAAGGGCAGTGGGTTGTTTGGGGTTGTTTTTAGTGTTGAGTTGTCTAGTTCTTTATGTATCTTGGTTATTCATCCTTTATCAGGTAAATCATTTGCAAATATCTTCTCCCATTCAATCAATTGGTCGCCCTTTCATTTTGCTAATAGTTTCTTTTGCTGTGCAAACCTTTTTATTTTGGTGTTTTCCCAATAGTTTATTTTTGCTTGATTTATGACAAATATGCTAAGGGAATTTAGTGCAGAAAGAATAGTTTCTTTTTAAAAATTACTTATTTATTTACTCATGAAAGACACAGAGGGAGAGGCAGAGACACAGGCAGAGGGAGAAGCAGGCTCCCTAAGGGGAGCCCGATGCAGGACTTGATCCCAGAGACATATCTAGAAAAATGTTACAATAGCTGATGTCAGAGGGATTCCTGCATATGGTTTCATCTAGGATTTTTATGATTTCAGGTCTCACATTTAGGTCTTTAATCTATCGTGAGTTTATTTTTGTGTGGTGTGATGAAGTGGTCCGGTTTCATTCTTTTGCATGTAGACAATAGACTGTCTTTTCCCCATCGTATATTCTTGCCTCCTTTGTCTTGATTAATTACGTTTTAGTCTTTTTAACATTTAGCCATTCTAATAGGTGAGCAGTAGTAACTCATTGTGGTTTTTTTCTGTGTTCCCCGAATGGCTAGTGATGTTGAGCATTTTTTTCACTTGATTATTTGCCGTTCATATTTATTTTTTGGTGAAGTGTCCATTCAGATCTTATGCCTATCTTTTTTAGTGGGGCTGTTTGCTTTCTTATTATAGAGTTTCTCAATATAGTTATATATATTTCAATAAATAGATAGTTCTTCATATATTCTAGGTAGAAGTTCTTTATTAAATATATGTTTTGACAAAGATGTTTCTCCCAGTCTATGGCTTGTCTTTTTCTTCTCTGAAAGTATCTTACAAAGGGCAGAACTCTTCATTTATTTTTTTAAAGATTTTATTTATTTATTCTTGAGAGACACACAGAGAGAGGCAGAGACACAGGCAGAGGAAAAAAATAGGCTCCCTGTGGGGAACTGACATGGAACTCGATCCCAGGACCCCAGGATCATGACCTGAGCTAAAGGCAGACGCTCAACCACTGAGCCACCCTGGTGTCCCAAAGAGCAGAACTTTTTAATTCTAGTGAAGTCCAAAATATTACTTTGGGGTTTTTTCCATGGATCATACTTCCAGAGTCATATCAAAGAAATCTTTGTTTTACCCAATGTCACCAAGACTTTCATTTATTATTTCTTCCAGAAGTTTTATAGTTTTAGCAATTTTGGTGTTTAGGTTCGTGGTCCATCTTAAGTTCATTGCAAACATGGGTTAGGAATATGACTCGTCCTGAGGGAAATTTTATGTGTAGTGTGAGGTAAGAATCAGAATCTATTTTTTCGCTAATGGATATGTTATTGTTGTAGCAACATTTGAGGAAGAAACTATCCTTTTGGGAAGCCTGGATGGCTCAGTGGTTGAGCCTCTGCCTTTGGCTCAGGTTGTGATCCTGGGGTCCTGGGATCAAGTCCTGCATCGGGCTCCCCTTAGGGTGCCTGCTTCTCCCTCTGCCTGTGTCTCTGCCTCTCTCTCTGTGTCTTTCATGAGTAAATAAATAATTTTAAAAAGAAACTATTCTTTCTGCACTAAATTCCCTTGGCATATTTGTCATAAATCAATCCTCCTATATTCATGGGTATATTTATGTACTCTTCCTTTTCTTGCATTCATTTGTTTGTTGATCCTGACAACAGGGCCACATTGTCTCAACCAGGAGTCTGCAAAAGATGGCCAAGATCACAAATTGTCAATGTTTTAAAGTCATTCTGCACCCATTGGTGCCCTCCCACCTGTGCTTCTGAGAAAGTAAATTGCAAGAAGTCACAGCACACTTGCTCTAAGCCCAAGGATTTTGGTTTCTGTCCTCTGTGAACTTGGGGCTTTGACTTGGGCTGTATTCACCACGTGAGACAAAGCCATACCTCAGAGGGGGACCCCATTTATGAACAAAGCCCTCCTGCCAGCCGTCTACCCAGCATGTTATTCCTGCACCCATGCCTAAAACCACACTCATCCTTCCCAGTGAGCTCCTCAGTAACTTCCACCAGGAAGCCGTCTTAGACCTAAAGCTGGATGAGGTGCTCCTTCCCTGTGCCCCACTTGATCCTAGCACTTATTGCGCTGTATTATAATAAGCTGTGGATATGTCTTGCTCTCCAAACAGATAGGGAACTCTGTGACAACACGAGCAGGTCTTCTAACACTTTGTGGCCCCTACACCTACCACGTACCCCGCCCAGAACAAAACAGCAGGAAAGAATTACTGGGTAGCTTGGATGCAATGAATGAGGAAATAAATGACAGAGGTTGGTCTCTGGGTCTCCTGCTTCATCCTCTGCCTCCCCCCGTTTTCTGCGGCTCCTGGTAACTTAGCTATCTAATCGAACGCTGCCCCTGGGACCTGATCTAGACCTTTGTAAGGTAAAAGGGAAAACCAAACAGCCTCTGGTTTCAGGAAAGCAGCAGAGTCCATGGGGGATTCTCTCCCCGATAAAGTTCTGGGAAACATCCCAGCCATCAACTCTCCGCCATGAAACAACCTTACGTTTCTCCTCCCTTACAAATCTGAAGGTTTAATAATGAGAGGGGGAAGGGGACATATGACTTGTTCCCATCTGGAGCAGTAAGAGAGGAGTAGCTCCTGAGGCCACAAGCCTGTCTTCCCAGACATGTGTGTCATGGCCAGCATCCCATTCTACCCCTCATCCTTACGCATAGGTAAGAATTAGGGGGAAATCGCACCACACAGGGTGCAAGTCACTTGCGTAAGATCACACGGAAGCTCAGGATGTCACCAGAACCCTGTAATCTAAGACTCCTGGCCTGTGGGCCTTGGATGTGGCAGCGAGGTGGTGTAGGCAGACACACCCGGAGCCCTGGCAGGGAGGCCCTCCTTGTGCAAGAGCAGCTCAGAGTAATTGCCAGTGGCCTGGGAACCCGTAGTCATTCCAAAGATTGTCTCCATTCCGAATAAATAACATCACACACATTTACTTGGTGCCAATTTTTCCAACCAAAGTAGTCGAATGCTATTTTGGTGAAAAGGGATAAATTCATGTATTTAAAAACTACATATAATGCCTTTTTATTTTTTTGCAGATCCTATGACACCATGTGTACCAAAGACCCAGCTGCAATCATGGTCTTTGACATTTTGTGGATGTCCTTAATGGGGGCCTCCCCTACTTAACAAAATTGGAATGTTCCAGGCTCCAGAGCTGAGAGGGACTGTGTTCTGGGATTCGACGTTCAGTTTCCTTTAATCATATCTGCTATAGTGATGAGCACGGGGTATTATATGTGAGTGATGAGTCACTAAATTCTACTCCTGAAACTAATATCACTCCATATGTTAACTAACTGGAATCTAAATAAAAACTTGAAATAAAAAAATAAATAAATCATGTCTGCCAGAGGCACGCTGGAATCAAGACAACGTTTAGCCATTCCTAGCTGTGCCCTCCGTAGTGGAGACAGTAGTGGGCTCCAAGAGTGCAGGGTGAGTAAGAAGGCGGGGGAGTTGCCATCCTCCCGCCCCAGGGTCTGGTCGATTCTGCCCAGGCACTGCCTAGCACCCCACTCCCCCAGGGGTGTTCAACGGCTCCCCCAGCCCTGCCCATTCATGCATCAGGAAAACCACAGGCTCAAGCCCATTCCATTGTGTGCTGGTTCAAGCGCCTTGGCCACGGGCCTGTTCTTCCCTGCTCGGCTCCACCGGGCTGTCATCGAACACCTGGGGAGCTGTCACCCTTGGTACTCAGACACTTCCTGCACACATTCCTGACCCCTGTTCTGGGGGCGAAGGGACAAGGATGGATTGAGCCCAGATGCTGAAAAGCCATTATAGACTGTCCCAAGAACAACACGGAGCCCTGCTGCCACCACTGTCCAGATGTGGGCCTTGTGGGGCGCCGGGACACCCAGCAAGGTAGCAGGGCCGGGTGGGGGGCAGGGGGTGCTGACGTGAATGAATCCCTTAACCTCTCTGAACCCCAATTTCCTTATCTGGAAGTGCAGATGATCACACTGAGCTAGGTTCATGAGCCTCAGTAAAAATGAAAGAAAAACATTTGAAGCGCCTGGGCCCACGTCTGCTCTACAGCTGCCTCTTATCCGACACCCGTTCCCTGTGTCTTCCTTTGCAGAACACAGCCTGGATGTGACTGTCCTGCTCGCCGGCCCACTCAGCTGTGCTCCTAATGGTGGAGAGGGAGCCCCTGGAGGAAGGGAGGGACACAGAGGCCACCGCAGAGCGAGACATGAGGACCGCAGGTGTGTGCGTGCACATGTGGGTGCTCGTGTGTGTACAGGGGGGCCGGCCCAGCAGGACCCAGATTGGAGGGCCCCAGAGAGCTTCCGATTAATCAAATGCCCCAGGGTCCACATTCTTTTGACATAAGCGATCTTTTTATTTTTTAAGATTTTTATTTATTTATTTGAGAAAGAGAGAGAGTGAGCGAGCACAGAGGGAGAGGGAGAAGCAGACTCCCTGTGGAGCAAAGAGCCCGACACGAGGCTCGATTCCAGGACCCAGAGATCATGACCTGAGCCGAAGGCAGATGCTTAACCTACTGAGCCACCCAGGTGTCCTGTAAGCAATCTTTTTAAATGTGAATGTCTTTGGGAGGCCCAACAAATTGAGTCCCTCCTGCTTTAGTGTAAAAGCTTTTGCTGTTTTTAATAGTTCCATCATCCTAAGACTGATGGAGTGGAGGGAGACGAGGAGACATGGGGATGGGGTCAGAGAGGGAAAGGACCAGGTGAGGGGTGTGGGGTGCTGGAGGAAGACAAGCAAGGCTGATCCCACAAGGCGGCACTCAGGTGTGGGGGTGGAAATCCAGGGTATTTTTTCCCTAGGGAGGTAGTCAGGAAGGGTTTCACAGAGGAGATGCCACCCCAGAGTCTGGAAAGACGAGTGCCAGCAGGTGGCTTGAAGCTGTGTGTAAACTGTGGGCTGCCCTCTGAACTTAGAGCACGTCTATGGCATGAGCAGGCGCAGGATGGCCACAGAGCATACACCTGCTCCCTCGGAGTCAGAGCTTCCCTCGGGGGATAGAGAAGTGCCTGGACAGACGCTGGTTGGACCGACCCCGGTGAATACCCCTGGTATTGGCTGGTCAGGCTCCCTTCACACCAGCTGCCATGGGCTCTTGGGACACTGCACCCATTCGCACCTTGGGGTTCTCCTCACAAGGACAAGGCTCTTATTTCCTCTGCCCACCTGATCCTTCCAGCTCATTTTTGGATCTTTTTGGGTTTCAGCTCAAATGTCACGTCTTCAAAGAGACCATCCTGGTTCCTCCTCATCTAAAACAAACTCCTTCTCCCGTCAAAGTGCCCTCCTCCTGTCCTTCAAGGCTCTGATATCATTTGTAGGTATGGATTCGTTTGCTTGAGGGGAGGGATCATATTTCTAGGATATTCACCAAGACCTCCAGGGAAGGTCTTGGAGAGCTTGAGGAGGCATAGAGCCCAAGGAGGGGGGCTCTGAACTGAGCCCAAGAGGGCAGTCAGTAGGCTGCACCCGGCAACCCTACAACATAAATTGTCCATGGAGCTACATAAGCCTCCCAGAACCTAGACATAACTGTTGTGGGGTGGAGGAAAAGGAACCCCAAGCTAACCATGATCATTAAACTATTTACTCTCTCAACTATGTGCAGCCTCAAAATAGAAATTACAGTGAATTATAGAAAATTAAAGTTACCTTTTTTTGCACACCTGGGATTGAGAGTATGAAATTCATGCTTGTCTCATTTCCTTACTCAGCTACAATCTGTAACCTGTTATAAAGGCAGAGAAGTCACTCCCTTTGTAACTACTGTATCCCCAGAGCAAGCACTGGACCTGGCACCTAACACACACCAGGGGAGGGCGGACCCATAGCTATACAGAAGAGTTACAGTGGGCTCCTCTTCTGCCAAACCCACCGCACCACCCACGCCATACTTGTCCCTGTCCCTTTAGGACAAGTATCCCTTCCCTCGGAACATGGACCAGGCATGTCTGAGTCCCCCTCCAGACCCGTTTTCTGGGAAGCTGCCACAGGGGCTTGCCCTGCCATGATGCCGGAGGCCTCTGAGAAGCAGGTGACAGCTTGGGCTAAGCTGCTCTCTTTGTTCCCAGCATCAAGGCAAGCTGAGCAGATGCTTGGCAGTCACCACTGCCAGATTGGGCCTGCCAGAACAGGGGGCTGACGCCAAGCCAGGGAATGTGTCAGGAGATCCCGGGGGGCAGGAGAGCACAAAGAGAGTGCTCCCAGGTCGTCTGCTGGGAGCATGCCTGAGCCCCAAGTCCACATGTCAGGCCATGTTGCCCATTGAGGCAAGAGCTCCTGCCCAGGGCAGAGGCAGGCTGGATCTGCCCCAGGGCCTTCTGGGAAATAAGCAAAGTGGTCATACAAGCAGTCAGTACATGTAGAAGGCTGGGTGCTGAGTGGAGTGTGCATGGTTCACCAGCCCTGAGACTTGAGCATGTGTCTTCAGCAATCTGAGCCTCCATTTGCTCATGGCCAGAACGCTACCCACCTCTTCTCTGTCCATGCAGCTCTCTACAATTCTCCACTGTTGGCTCCCTGTCCAGTTGCAAGGGTGAGTGAGTCATGCTGGCAGGGCCAGACTCATGGCACAGCAAGCATGAGTGAAGGCTCGTTTGGTTGGTTGTACTACATACATCGTTAGAGCGTGTAGCCTTTACACACTATACTGCATCCCATCCAACCAGGATTCAGTCTTAAGTCTACAGGTCATCACTTAGTCTCACGATGGTCCTTGTGTTTATTTGTCTCCAGTGATGCTGGTTGTCTGAAACTCATCCCTTAATAGGCTTCTCAGGCAGGGATCGTGTGAATTATATAATCCCTGAGTTCTTACAAATTCATAACAGTTCATGGTCTTTATACTTGAAGGTCACTTTAGAAAGAAACAAAATCCTTGGCTCACATATCATTTCCTTCAATATAAATATGTTTGTCTAATGTCTTCTGGCATGCAATGCTTCCAACAAAATATCTGATGCCAACCTGACTTCTTTTCCTTAGAGAAGTGCTGTCCAACAGCACTTTCTGTGATGATGCAAACTTTCTAGAACCTGTGCTGTCCAGTGTGATAGCCACTAACTACATGTATTTACTGAGCACTTAGAGCATGAGAGGAATTGAACTTTTTATTTTAATTTTATTTTAATTTAAATAGATATGTGAAGCTGGCCAATTACCATATTGGACGGTGCAAGATTGACTTGGTCTTATTTCCTACATATCCAAAAGACTTTTTCTTTAAAATCTGCCAATTTTAGGGGCACCTGGGTAGCTGAGTCAGGGTCTGACTCTTAACTGGGGCTTGGGTCATGATCTCAGGATCATGAGATCAAGCCCAGCGTCAGGCTCCACACTCAGTGCAGAGTATGCTTGTCCCTTTCCCCCTGTTCATACACTGTCTCTCAAATATATAAATGAATAAAATATTTCTTAAAAATGAAATAAAAGCTACTAATCTTACTTAAGTCTCATTGTTGCTCCAATTTTCCTAGGTATGGAGTGCCAACATTTGATATTTTGATCCAAGTCTTTTTATTTCAGGAAACTTTAAAAAATTAATTTAATTTTAATTTAATAGATTTTTAAGATTTTTTTAATTATTAGAGAGAAAGCACACAAGTGGGGAGAGGGGCAAAAGAAGAAGGAGAATCTTAAGCACTCTCTGTGCTGAGTGCTGAACCCAATGAGGCAGAGATCAACCCCAGGACCCTGAGATCATGACCTGAGCTGAAATTAAGAGTCAGATGCCCAACTGACCGAGGCACCCAGGTGTCCCTTAATTTAATATATTTTAATATTCATTGTGCCCATTGCTTTGGTCTTCCTCAGATATCACTCTCATACATATATTGGATCTTCTCTGTCTTCTTATCCATCACTGTCTCTCAAATCATTTTCACTTCCTTTTTAACTTTAAAGACCATGAGGGCCACGTTCAAAGGGATTCAAGGGTCAATCTGAATTAGACCCCACCTGGGACAATTTGAAATAAGGCACTTATTCCCACAAAACATCATAAGTTGGCGAACTTTTCCCACATTGGAGGGGGTCCATGTGCTGTGCAGCCCAGAAGAAAGACAACCATCACCAGAATTCATAAGGGTTTCCTGTGAGGTGCTACTGAGCCATCCATCTCCAATCCAGTCTGGTGTTGAGGCTGGTCCCAGAATGGGCAAACAGGGTCTATAGGAGGAAGAGAACATTGGACGCATGTCTTTTACTTGGGCAGTCACCTTTAAGAGGAAGAAAAGCCTTCAAGAGTAGGGACTGCTTCTTATCCAACCTTTCACCCGAAATATTTTACACAGAAAATGGTATATATAAGATGTTACATAAATGCTTATTAAATTGAGCTCAACTATTTAATGAACTCAAATTTACTGAACTCAAACTTACCCTACTAATTTAATCTCATTAGATTTTTGTTCTTAATTACTATCTATTGAGGAGCTCATTGAATTTACATTCCATCATCCATTTTATAGTCCTAGTGTCAACCAGCTGTGTGATACACCCCACAAGTGTGCAGATATTAATCTCACCCCAAGGGCACCTGGGTGGCTCAGTGGTTGAACGTCTGCCTTTGGCTCAGGGCATGATCCCCGGGTCCTGGGATCAAGGTCCCACGTCAGGCTCACTGCAGGGAGCCTGCTTCTCCCTCTGTCTATGTCTCTGCCTCTCTCTGTGTGTCTCTCATGAATAAATAAAATCTTTCAAAAAAATATCATCCCAGTATGAAATATAAAGAGTAGGAGGGGGCAAGGACAAAACATGTATATCGCCTACCTACAGAGATATCCCTCAGAATTGTCACCAAGACTTTAGTCATGCCTGCCTGAGACCATGATTCAGTTATATCCCACCCAATTATCTAGTAACAGATCACAGCTAACACATACAGAGCACCTACTAGTTGCCAGGCACTACACTGAGTGCTTTACATCAATGAGATGATTCTGGCCTCAAAATAATCCTCTTACCTGGAAGTAAAGTTAAGAGTTTAAGAACAGAGTCTCTGAGCAGGAAGAAATAGAAAACCTGAACAGGCCAATAACCAGGGAGGAAATTGAAGCAGTCATCAAAAACCTCCCAAGACACAAGAGTCCAGGGCCAGATGGCTTCCCAGGGGAATTCTATCAAACGTTTAAAGAAGAAACCATACCTATTCTACTAAAGCTGTTTGGAAAGATAGAAAGAGATGGAGTACTTCCAAATTCGTTCTATGAGGCCAGCATCACCTTAATTCCGAAACCAGACAAAGACCCCACCAAAAAGGAGAATTACAGACCAATATCCCTGATGAACATGGATGCAAAAATTCTCAACAAGATACTAGCCAATAGGATCCAACAACACATTAGGAAAATTATTCACCATGACCAAGTAGGATTTATCCCTGGGACACAAGGCTGGTTCAACACTCGTAAAACCATCAATGTGATTCATCATATCAGCAAGAGAAAAACCAAGAACCATATGATACTCTCATTAGATGCAGAGAAAGCATTTGACAAAATACAGCATCCATTCCTGATCAAAACCCTTCAGAGTGTTGGGATAGAGGGAACTTTCCTCGACATCTTAAAAGCCATCTACGAAAAGCCCACAGCAAATATCATTCTCAATGGGGAAGCACTGGGAGCCTTTCCCCTAAGATCAGGAACAAGACAGGGATGTCCACTCTCACCACTGCTGTTCAACATAGTTCTGGAAGTCCTCGCCTCAGCAATCAGACAACAAAAAGACATTAAAGGCATTCAAATTGGCAAAGAAGAAGTCAAACTCTCCCTCTTCGCCAATGACATGATACTCTACATAGAAAACCCAAAAGCCTCCACCCCAAGATTGCTAGAACTCATACAGCAATTTGGTAGCGTGGCAGGATACAAAATCAATGCCCAGAAATCAATGGCATTTCTATACACTAACAATGAGACTGAAGAAAGAGAAATTAAGGAGTCAATCCCATTTACAATTGCACCCAAAAGCATAAGATACCTAGGAATAAACCTAACCAAAGAGGTAAAAGATCTATACCCTAAAAACTATAGAACACTTCTGAAAGAAATTGAGGAAGACACAAAGAGATGGAAAAATATTCCATGCTCATGGATTGGCAGAATTAATATTGTAAAAATGTCAATGTTACCCAGGGCAATTTATACGTTTAATGCAATCCCTATCAAAATACCATGGAATTTCTTCAGAGAGTTAGAACAAATTATTTTAAGATTTGTGTGGAATCAGAAAAGACCCCGAATAGCCAGGGGGATTTTAAAAAAGAAAACCATAGCTGGGGGCATCACAATGCCAGATTTCAGGTTGTACTACAAAGCTGTGGTCATCAAGACAGTGTGGTACTGGCACAAAAACAGACACATAGATCAATGGAACAGAATAGAGAACCCAGAAGTGGACCCTGAAATGTATGGTCATCTAATATTCGATAAAGGAGGAAAGACTATCCATTGGAAGAAAGACAGTCTCTTCAATAAATGGTGCTGGGAAAATTGGACATCCACATGCAGAAGAATGAAACTGGACCACTCTCTTTCACCATACACAAAGATAAACTCAAAATGGATGAGAGATCTAAATGTGAGACAAGATTCCATCAAAATCCTAGAGGAGAACACAGGCCACACCCTTTTTGAACTTGGCCACAGTAACTTCTTGCAAGATACATCCACAAAGGCAAAAGAAACAAAAGCAAAAATGAACTATTGGGACTTCATCAAGATAAGAAGCTTTTGCACAGCAAAGGATACAGTCAACAAAACTAAAAGACAACCTACAGAATGGGAGAAGATATTTGCAAATGACATATCAGATAAAGGGCTAGTTTCCAAAATCTATAAAGAACTTATTAAACTCAACCCCAAAGAAACAAACAATCCAATCATGAAATGGGCAAAAGACATGAAGAGAAATCTCACAGAGGAAGACATGGACATGGCCAACATGCACATGAGAAAATGCTCCGCATCACTTGCCATCAGGGAAATACAAATCAAAACCACAATGAGATACCACCTCACACCAGTGAGAATGGGGAAAATTAACAAGGCAGGAAACAACAAATGTTGGAGAGGATGCGGAGAAAAGGGAACCCTCTTACACTGTTGGTGGGAATGTGAACTGGTGCAGCCACTCTGGAAAACTGTGTGGAGGTTCCTCAAGGAGTTAAAAATAGACCTGCCCTACGACCCAGCAATTGCACTGTTGGGGATTTACCCCAAAGATTCAGATGCAATGAAACGTCGGGACACCTGCACCCCGATGTTTCTAGCAGCAATGTCCACAATAGCCAAACTGTGGAAGGAGCCTCGGTGTCCATCGAAAGATGACTGGATAAAGAAGATGTGGTTTATGTATACAATGGAATATTACTCAGCAATTAGAAACGACAAATACCCACCATTTGCTTCAACGTGGATGGAACTGGAGGGTATTATGCTGAGTGAAATAAGTCAATCGGAGAAGGACAAACAGTGTATGTTCTCATTCATTTGGGGAATATGAATAATAGTGAAAGGGAATATAAAGGAAGGGAAAAGAAATGTTGGGAAATATCAGGAAGGGAGACGGAACATAAAGACTCCTAACTCTGGGAAACTAACTAGGGGTGGTGGAAGGGGAGGAGGGCGGGTGTTGGAGGGGAATGGGTGACGGGCACTGAGGTGGACACTTGACGGGATGAGCACTGGGTGTTTTTCTGTATGTTGGTAAATTGAACACCAATAAAAGTTAATTAAAAAAAAATAA
This sequence comes from Vulpes vulpes, assembly GCF_048418805.1. NCBI lineage: Eukaryota > Metazoa > Chordata > Mammalia > Carnivora > Canidae > Vulpes > Vulpes vulpes. The sequence goes on along the minus strand of NC_132784.1, from coordinate 9,041,964 downwards.
TAAAAAAAAAAAAAAAAAAAAAAAAGAACAGAGTCTCTGAAATCAAACTCCAGAGGTTCAAATCCCAGTGAGACCATGCGCCGGCCCATGACCAGGGATAGGTACTAATCTTTCTAGGTTCCCAGTTTCTTCTTCTATGAAAAGAAAGAATTGGCTTACTCACCTCATACAGTTATTGTGAGACAAAATCAGATTATACATGTAACACACCTACTACAGGCTCCTGCAGGTGATATGTATCGTAGGACACAGCCGACATTGGTTTTACCCTCACTCTGAGGCAAATGGAGGGCCAGAGATGTTAAGTAACTTGCCAAAGACATACAGCTAGAAAGTGGCCATGCCCATGCTTCCAACATTTCTCTCTCCATCTTGTCCACAGGACACCATGAGTGATCTTACAAGTCTTAGTATTGTTCACATATGCCTGGTCTCTTCCATTTCCTTGCTCACCAATATTTAAAGCCTGTCCTGAGAAAGACACGCTGACAAGGAAATTAAGGAGTGTCAGAGAACTTTCCTTCCTGGTTATTTATCCTTTTTCTTCACCTAGCCTAGGAGACCTGGATGTCAGAACAGAAGAATGACCAGAAACAAGATAGAGTCATAAATACGGAGCAAGTGAGACAGCAAATAAATGGATAGGTGAATAAATGGATAATTCATCTGAACACTGCAAAGTTGTCCAAAGTCCAGACCCTTGATGATGTGGGCTGTGGCCTGGCATCGTGACAGCTCTCATTGCTAGGGATATCCTAGGGAATTTTGTCCTCTGCTCCTTAGGCAGTTTGCTATTCCTGTGACACATGGGGACGTTTCCAGTGTTGGAAACCATAACCAACCATAAAACATTTTGAAAGTCCAATCCACAACCCTCTCTGCTGTATGTAAACATGCCAGGAAGGAATATGACTGCCTCGGGACCCTGGCTATAAAAGGTAGGGCTACACCCAGCCTCCTCCCCGAACGCCCGCCCCAGCGCCTGTGAAGTCCCCTGGCTCTGTCATGCACTGAGACTTTATGGGAATGACTCAGATTCCCATCCCTTGCCGAGAACCATCATTGCTGAAAGATTTAAGTCCTCACACTTGATTGAACCCAACTGTGCCAAACTGCAAGTAGTTAATCGACCTACCTGCTACTGGAGAAATCCAAACCAGTGAGTTCCTTCGGCTTTTTTGCCCCCAGTCAGGGTGTGGAAATCTAAAGATAGGAAACAATCATCTCGGAAGTAAGTAACTCAGCTCCCAAGGCTTCCCCACTCCAGCTCCCAAGGCTTCCCCACTCAGCTCCCAAGGCTTCCCGGCCTCTCCCCACACTGCCCTGGTCACACTTGACACTCCAGAGACCTGCTAGCTATGGGTGCCCCAAGGTGCCACACAGCTGGACCACCCTGGGCTCCACCAGGTGTCTCTCCCTACACTCTGCCTCATTTCTTAAAGATTTAGCTCATATTTTCTTTATTTCTGTGAGTGTTTGAAAATGTCCATTAAAAAGTTGGGTTTGGGGGCATCTGGGTGGCTCAGCTGGTTAAGCGTCTGACTCTTGATTTTGGCTTACGTCATGACCTCAGGATCATGGGATGGAGCCCCAAGTTGGGTTTCATGCTCAGTTGGGAACCTGCTTAAGATTCTCTCTCTCTCCCTCTCCTTCTGCCTCCCCCAACTTGTGTGCTTGCTCTATCTTTAAAAAAAAAAAAAAAAGTTGGTTTTCCAAAAAATTCAGTTCAAGCATCACCTCTTCCAGGAAGTGTTCCCTGTCTTCTCTGGCCAATTTAGATGTCATGACCCTCCCTTGAGATTCCACTGCATCCAGAGTTGGTCTCTATCAAAATAGCACAAAACAGTGGTTAAAGCTGTGAACTCGAGGATCAGACACATCTGGTTTCAAATCTTAATTCCACTATTAATTCCACTATTTATTTGCTACATGACCTTGGGCAGGTAGCCCCAGATTCTGCTTCTATAAAATCAGGTTGATAAAATGCATACCTCCTAAGAGTCTTACAACAATTAGATAACACATTTAGAGCACTTAGTGTAATACCTGGGATAAAGAATGTGCTGAGCAAATAAGAATATGCATTTAAAAATTATTATCTTAACACAGGTGATTCTGTAATGAGATTAAATACCCATCTGTCTCCCCACTGGACTGTGGGCTCAATTTTATTTCCAACTCTTGGCAGAGGCACACAAGGGAACTGGATTTTTCTAGCGTTTACATCTTCCGAAGCCCATCTGATGTCACATGCCCTTTCTGAAAAGTCCAAGCAGCATGAAGCCTATGAAACCTGCAGAACTAGAGTCTAATTAGCAAGTACTTACCGAGTAACTGCTATGTGCTGGACAATGTGAGGGATTAAAAAGAAAAATTGTAAAACACAGAGTCTTATTCCTCAAGGAACTCATGTTTTGTTTTAGGAGAGGAAGTGCATGCCTGTGGAAACATCAATCTAAAAATAAGATTTAAATAACAAAGGTGGTAAAGAGAAATACAGAAATAATTAGTGGGTGTCCTGCCTCTGTTCACCATTGCTCCTCACAGCTGGGTTCCCAATTCCCATAAACCTCACCCCTGACCCCTGTGCCCTTTTCCCTGCATGAGGAACTCATCTGTGAGCAGCCTAAGGTCCATTTCTCCCTCCATCTGGGTAGGGGTCAAGCCTACCCCGAGACTCTGGGGACTATGTATCTTTATGCCTGTTTTATAGGCAAGAAACGAAAGACTCGTGGGGATTAAGTAACTACTCAGAGCCCCAAATTTCATTAAGTGGCAGAACTTGGATCTTATTCCCTCCCCAACACCTGCCCCAGGAGGCTTTGCGTGGGAGATACACCAAAGTGGAAGACAGCCTTCCTGTCTCCTGAGGGGTATAGTCCAGTAGAGGGGGAAACTTTTTGTTTGCCTGGAACACTTGGTATCATGCAAAGGAAAATGTGTGTGTGTTGAGTGCAAACAGAGCTCTGCCTGGTGGGGATTCAGAGTCAACAGAAAGATGGGAGAACCAGGCTCAAGAAATGGCAGGAGCCAAGGGAGGCCGGGAGCAAAAAGTTTTGCTAAGCCATGGCCCCGGGTCCTCTGGGTGAGGTCTACCCCCACCATAGCGGGACCCCAGAACCACTGCTTCCACCTCTGGACACTGCCGTGGGGAATGGAGCCCAGCTCTCTATCTGCATGATGCTACCACTTAAGATTCTGAGCCCTGGGTGGGAGCATCCTTTGGGTCAAGCCTGGGCCCATCTGCCCAGGACTGGGGTGAGGGAATGTCTGCCCCTCCTGCTTCTGCAGGGAGTGGATTATCTCCTGCCAATACTCATGCAACAGGGGCCTTACTGTCAGCTAAGGAGGGGGTAAATATTTGGGACAGTGTCCTCTTAGCCCAATAACAAATACCCCCTGCAGGGTTTAAGAGCTAAAAGAGCATGGTTTGGGGTCTAAAGGACTCGACTAGGAGCGCGTCCACAATGAGGGCTGGAAAAGCTCCAGAGGGCTTCATGGAAGAAGTGTGTCTTGATGTTGGCCTCTCAGCACAGAGAGGATAGGGCCCCTCTTCTGTCCGTGGAGCTCGGCCTGACCTGGCCACCGCCTTGCAGGTGCTCCTGGGAGACCAACCAGAGCCTGTGTTTCTACATCACTGTGCCACCCCCACAGCCCCCAGCGCCTGCCGAGAGCTAGGCGTGCGCATCCTGCAGCTCTCCGGGTCATCTTGCTGCCTCGCTTTACTGGTCCACTCCACACATGGGGAAGCTGAAGCAGAGACAGCCTGCCCTGCACGGGGGCGGCCGGTGCGGGAGCCCAGGCCTGTCTGACCTGAGGCCGCACTCCCTGCCCCTGCCCCTGCCCCTGCCCTAGGCCTGAAGCCTCCCAGCAGCCTGGAGCAGCAGCAGGAGCAGCAGCAGGAACACTTGGCTTTTCAGTCCCACTGGATTCTATTCCCAGGAATTTTTGTATCCTTCACGCCACCCCTAGGAGACCGCGTGGGCCACTCTAATCACACTCTTGAGCAGTCGAGGAACCCAAGGCCAAGGTCAGCAGCTTTCAAGTACTGGGGTTTGGGTAGGTCTGGGGCCGGCGCTCCACCCAGAGCCAGCCTGGCAGCTGCCGAGCCTCCGGGCCTCCGCTGGGGGAGGCTGGGGGAGGCTGGGAGAGGCCGGGGCGGAGGCTGCCAGGCCAGACCCCATTAAGGGGTGTCCCTCCGCGCGGTGTAAGCCCGCACCTGGCCATTCCCCGGGGCGCAGTGGTGGAAAGTGCAGACAGGACACGGGTCGGGACGAACAATGCGAGTTGATTACTCTGGCAAGTGCAGCTGGCACTCTCCGAGGCGGTTTGGTCTGGGGTTTGGGGTGGTTTTTCTTGGATGCTGAGCCCGGTTATTCATCATTCTTGCTCCACCTGGGCCCCTGGGCTGTCCGAGGACCCGGTGGGAATGGCTCCACGGCGCAGGACATGTGCCACTGCACGTCCCCTCTCCTCCTGGGAGTGACTGGTGTTACTGCGGGGGCTGGGCTGAGGTTGGCCTGATGGCCCTCCGAAGACTAGCACCGGGGCCTGGGCACCCCGAGCTGGAACATCCCAGCCCTGGAGATGGGGAGGTGGGGAGGGGTATCCTATTTTATATTGGAGCGGGCATACCTGAGAACATTCTAGAGAGGGCTGTGTCCATCCTCTGTTGCCTGCCACCTACATGTCACTCCACACACACAGACTCTACATATACACACAGGGCCAGGCCACCCCTGTCACCACTGTGATCACTTCAGTGCCTGGGGAGTCAGTAGATCTCAAGCAAGTCCTGCTTCAGCCCCTACTATGTGACCCTTCACACCCCTCTCTAGGACTTGGTGTCCCCACCTGTCCGGTGAGGAGACTGGACACATTGACCAACTTTGCATCACATCAGACCCTCTGGACCTCACCCTCCTTCTGCTCCTGTCACCTGTATACACCTACAGGGACCAGCTCTGTGTTCTTGCCCACCCACACGCCTTGCCTGGGGGCCACACCATCACAACCTGAAAGGGTGGGACGCAGGAGCATGTGCGCACATTCTCCCCCTCTCTCTCCGCAGGGATGAGGTCGTGAGCTGCTCAGAGCTAGGCCCCGGAACCTGCTCTCAACCACAAGTGGCTTCCATTCTCCGTCCCTTCTGCTTCATACCCCTGTCCCTCATGCCATCTCCCTGACACTCTGCTTGGGCGGACGCAGGTCATGACAGTGGGTTTGAGAACGTCTTAGGCCTCTATTCTACGATCTGGGCAGGCTGTTCTTCCAGGAAAAACTGCCAATGCCTGGCCCTTCCTCCTCTCGAAACTGGTTTGCAAGCTTGCCTCCTTTACTCACTGGGTAGCTGGTTCTCACTTACTTAGCCGATTCTCACCAACCCTTCATTCCTTTTTCTGTAAAATGGGCTGAGCCCTTATAGAATTTCTCCAAGGATCTGATGTAACAATGCTCATAACGCACTCTGCACGACGCCTGGCGTCCCGTAGGTGCTCAGTAAATGAAACACAAGCAAACAGAAACAACCCTAGGCTTGAACAGAGCCCAGAGAGGCACAAGTGTGGCTGCAAGCAGGGTCCCTGAGAAGTTTCCAGCTGTCCCTCAGGAGGCGGTGTCCCGCTGGCTGGCCGTGAAGGCAGAGGGACCCACGTCCACCCAGATCTCACACCCACCCCAGCCTCGTCGCCCTCCTCTGCAAACCCCCAGAGCCAGTGTTTGCAGGCTGGATACTGCACACCCTGGGTAGGGAGCCCGGAATCGGGGCCAAGATTCCGGCAGGCGCTCAAGATCAACAAACTTCGGGTTTCCTGGTTGAGGTCATGCACGTACAACATGTTCCTTCTTTCCCGAGGAGGGGAGCAGCCCCAGCACCCAGATGTCATGCTTCTCTGTCATTCTGACCCCCTTGCACCTCCAAGCCCTCAGTTTCCCCTCCGCTGCCCAGTGCCCAGCTGGCTGAGAGACAGTCCTGAGCTCCAGAGCTTGGAGACCAGCTCTGGGGACAACTGTCTGCTGGCCTCCACTCCGTGCCCTGAACCAGCTGCAGATCCTGGGGGCGGGAGGGGTGTCCACACAGCACCCCACTCACGTCCAGCCACTGGAGGCAAAGCGAGAGGCTGGCAGCAAAGAAGCACGGGGAGCGCCAGCCCACCCAGAGCAGACCAGCACACACGACCAGGTAGTCACACACCCAGGAGGTCACCCAACACAACCGTCTCGAGCACCTGGCCCACGAGGATCCCCGACTCAGCTACAAATTTAGCACTGTCTGTCCATGTGCCCCCCACCATCTCCCCACCCTCCAGGATCTCCCCCACCCCCGTCACCCCCTGGCCTGCCCAGCCCTTGTCAGGGCCGCGGAGCTGGCACTGCTGTCCACCACGTGCCCAGTGGCACCCTCCTCTTTTGCAACCGCTCCACAGGGATGCTGACCACAAGCTTGCCCACCCTCCACAAGTCTCTGGGACGGTGGTTCCAGAGCACAATTCACATCAGGGTGATCCTTTGCTCAAAATCCTCCCATGGCTCCCGAGACTTTCACGGTAAAGTCCTCCGAGACCTCTCATCTTCCCACAGCTTAGCCTCCTCCCCTACCTGGCCTTGCCTGTGCTCGCTCTGTACCATGCTCTCTGGCCACGGGCCTCGGCACATCCTGTTTCTTCTCATCGGGATGCTCTTCTCTTCCTCTTTGACAAAGGATCCCCTACCATCTTTTGAGACTGGGCCTTCTTCCTTAGGAAACCTTCCTAGATGCCTCCAGGCTGGGCTGGGTATCTTCCTCTGGGCCCCCCAGAACTTGGGCTCTTTACTGCCCTTCTATCCCCATACCTGCTCGCTGTTCTGATTCCCCTTATTGTCTGACTTCTCTGAAGACAACCTCAATGTCTTCTTCATCTTTTGCAGGCTCAGCAAACTTCCAGAATATAGTAGACCTCAAAAAATGTTTATGAGGGGTGCCTGGGTGGCTCAGCGGTTGAGTGTCTGTCTTTGGCTCGGGTCATGATCTTGGGGTCCTGGGATCGAGTCCCACATTGGGCTCTGCCTGTGTCTCTGCCTTTCTGTGTCTCATGAATAAATAAAATATTTTAAAAAATGTTTATGAGATGGATGGATGGATGAATAGATGGATATATGGATAAATGAAGGATGAATACCTATAAAGCAGCAAAAGATCCAAAATGTCCTTACATCCTCCACTGTCAATAAAACCGTGGAAAGTAATTCGATTAAACTGACTTGAAAAGTTGCCACTAGGGGCACCTGGGTGGCTCAGTGGTTAAGGGTCTGCCTTTGGTCAGGGCGTGATCCTAGGGTCTGGGGATCGAGTCCCACATCGGGCTCCCCACAGGGAGCCTGCTTCTCCTTCTGTGTCTCTGCCTCTCTCATGAAGAAATAAAATCTTAAAAAAAGAAAAAGAAAAATTTGCACCCAAGTGAGTGTTTTGCGCTTGGGATACAGACTTCATTTCCAGTGTCCATCCAGTTAGCGTTTACTGCAAGCCTCCTGGGGACCCAAAGGAGGAAGAAGACGCAGCAAGTAGAAGGCCAGGGCACTGCCCACAGGAAGCTGGCACCATCACTAGACCCATCTGGGAGTAAGCCCAGGGGCCTGTCCACCCCCTACTGAATGGGGGCACCAGGTACGGGGAGGGGTTTGGAGGGGCCCAGGGGGGGCCCAGAGAGGGTGACCCCAGGCTTGCTCCACAATGAGCACTCAAGCTCTGCAAAACTCGGAACCCAACCTCCACATCTCTTGAGATAGACAAAAACATGACCCAAAAACTGACCCTCGAGCTCTGGTCCTGCTACTAACCTCAATCTAAGCTTCACCCTTCTCTGGGAGGCAAATGTGGCCCTAATCCAAACCTGGACCAAACCTTACCTGGGTCAGGTGGGAATCCAGACCTCAATCTTTACTCACATGGAAGGTTCCAGAAGCCCTTGTGCAACAAGTAACCAAATCGAACTCGGAGCCCTCGGGGAGAAAGACTCTGGCAAAAGCAAAGTGGATTCGGAGAGCAGCTGCACTGTGGAAAGCCCACCTGCCCCCCTGGCCACAGCCTGGGGCCCTGTGCCAGGGACTCGGGTCTCTGGGGTGAGGGACACGGCCTTCAGCAGAGGGCCCCCCCCGGACCTGGGGTCAGTTGAGGTGTCTGGTGTCTGGAGCTGCAGAGAACAATCAGACTCTGTCCTCTGGATCAGGCCCCGAACTGGACCCTCAGGGGTGAAGCACTCCCAGACCGTGCCCTCGGGAACCCAGCTCCTGTTGGGAAGGTGGCGTTTATTCCTTCCTTCATTCCACATCTGTTGCACATCTTCTGTAGTCCACAAGCTCACGAGGTAAGTGTCCCACAGTCCAGGGGTCTGGGGGCCACCCCAGGTGCACCTCTCAGAACAGAGTCACATGTGTAAACGCCCGGGCTGCCGCGTGGCGTGGGCGCTGCTGGCATTCGCCTCTGTGACACCCCCCTTCTGAGTGGCGGTGAGAGAGACGTTTCTTCTTTAGATGTAACAGGTGGGAAGATGCCTGGCTTCAAATACTTTGAGAGCCTTTCCCTTTCTCCTGGTTGACTCATGGCGCGAGATGGCTGCTGCCGCTCAAGCCTCACAGCCACATTCCGGTCAGAAAGGATAAGGAAGGGCAAAGGAGCCAAAGGACCCTTCCAGGCAAAACCTTGCCCTTCCCGAGGGACGTTCACCAGCTGCTGCTGCCCAGAACCGCGTCACGTGTACACCCCGAGCCCCAGGGGAGACTGGACGAGCGGTTTTGTTTTCATAAAGGGCAGCAAGGAGAAGTGGTGGAGCCCGGAGGCCGGGCAGACACCCAGCACCCAGCACCCAGCACCCAGCACCCAGCACCGTCTGCGGTAGGCGGGCCGGCAGGCGGCACAGCTGGCCGCTCTGGGAGCTCGTCGGGGCCTGGGCTCCCCTCCCCGATCTCTGCCGTCCAGCCCACAGTTGCGCGCTCAAGGGCTGCTGCTCCGCAGGGGGTCAGGGGGATCCCAGATGCCCCTCCCCGGTGCAGCGCAGGCGGCGGCCCCCTCCGTCCCTCAGAGCGGTCCTGGGGCTCTCCAGAGGTGGCCTTCCAGTCCAGGTGTTTGGTCTCTCGGTCTGCAGGGCCCCCACCCCTGCTGGGCCTTGGCCCCACCAGGCCCTCCTCCTCCATGAAGCCTCCCGGGTAGCTCCTGTCCCAAACTCATCCTCGGGCCCCTCACCCCCCCCCACCCGCCCTGAGTCTCCAGGTGTCATCCGCACTAACTGGCTAGCGTTTCCTTCAACGTCCCCACAGGAACACTCCTGGGACCAGCCCCTGGTGCTGTCCCCACGTGTGTCCTCACCTCAGGGTGACGGCAAAAAGCCCAGGTCTTCAGTTCTCTCTTTCCCTCCCTCGCCACGAGAGAGGCCCCTGTCACAGCAGACTGCCACTGTGTCCTCAACACGCCCCTCAGAAGCCCCCAGCCGGCGCCCCCTGCCCACTGACCCCGGCCCAAGGGCAGTCTGGTTCCCCCAGCTGGAGCCGATCCCACTTCCTCTCTCTCCAAGCAGATGTCTGACCTCCCTGGGAGGATGGCCTCTGGTTCGGATTCTCAGATGGGAGCGGCAGTTCCCAACATACTCCATGACCCACTGGTGGCTGTGAGTTGCCAGTCGGGGGAGAGTACTTTTGGCAACTGTCGGATAACACAAGGCGAGTTTCTTCACTGCAGACCTTCTCAGAGCCTTAACGTGCTGTGGTGTGGGATGGGAAGATCCCATGTGCACCGTTCCCCACACTCATTTTAAACACTAAAGACCGTGCTCGCTTCGGCAGCACATATACTAAACACTAAAGACCTCTGTGGACTACGGTTTGGAGAACTCCTTCATTCTCTCATCCATCCACCTGGTGTGTCCTTGGCCTGCTGGGCCCTGGGATGGGCAGCAAACACGCAGGTGTGGCCCTGCCCTCGCAGGGTTTGCATTCCAATGGGGACAGACCTGATTGCACTCCTTTCATTCACCCACTCCGTGCCCACCGGATACCCCTCAGTCCTCAGTGCCAAACCCTGGAGCGGAAACGAATCAGCCGGGATGCGAGCCCTCGGAGTCCTGTAGTTAGCTAATCTAAGAGGCTGTCCCTGGGGTGAGGCGTAGGAGGCACGGTAGTTCTGCAAAGGACATTTCAAGTCTTTTCCTCTCATCCAAGCCACCCCTGTATCCTCCCCCTTCCATTACTGAGTAAATCCACCCTCACACCCTACGTGAGCCCCTCCAGCAGGTGCTGATGGAACCCCACTAGTCTGGGGACAGCATAGCAGAGATCTCGTGTCCCGCCCAGGGCCCCAACCACAGGGGCAAGGGACTATTTGCCCACAGCATTCTGGGTAGCCTGGTAGTGATTCCTGCTGTGTGGCTCTCAAGCCTGGCCCTCCACACTCTGGGGAGCCCCCAAATCCCTATAACCAGGATTTTGGTGCTTACAACAAGACCCTGCTGCAGGCTGGGCTCCTGGAGGCAGATTCTGGGTGGGCGATTAGCACACAGGACATTTATTAGGGAGCGCTCTGGGGAGCAGTATGGGCCGAAGGAGGGGGCACTGGAGCTGAGCGGGCGAGGGAAGTGGAGGGCAGGGAGTGGCTTGCCCCCTGTGGGAAAAGCTGCTCCTGGCAGAGGAGCTTCCCTGCAGTGGCCAGAGGCCTCGGCGAGCTCAGGGAAGCCCAAGCGGCTCACTGTGGCTGCTCCAGAGGGAGGGGGAGGATAGAGGAGGCTGGACAGTGGATCGGGGCTGCGCATAGACAGCTGGAGGGTCAGCTGAGGTGAGGCTGGCCTTACCCCACCCCTAGACTGGGGGTGACTGTACACCCCTGCCATGTTTACTCAGCATTCACATGTTCGGGCTGCTCTGAACAGTTCCCCTGTATTAGCTCATGAAACCTCCACAGCGCTGCTCAGAGGCAAGGCCTGTTACCACCCCCATTTTGCAGATGAGAAAACCGAGACTCAGAGAGGCCAAGTCAATCATCCAAGGTCACAGGGCTAGGAAGCAGCACCAGGCTGTCTGGCCCCAGAGCACATGCTCTTCACCTCCACACCGCTCATCACAGAAGCATCTTTGAGTGGCTGGGGCCAGAGCTCTGTCCTCTGACCACCTTGATGCTGCCTGAATCCCAGGCAAGCACCTCCCCGCTGCCAGCCAGGTGGAGACGCCACTGGCCTGGCCCTCTAAACCCAAGCCCTCAAAACACCAAACCCTCAAAGGCAGCTTGTCTTCCAGGGACAGTGTAGCTGATGCCAAGCCCCAGGGGATGGGCCGCAGGCCAGGGACATGGTTTGGCTCCAGAACATCATAGAGCAATTTGCAACACCTTCAAACCTCCTCAAGCAGCCAAGAGAGGCAGGTGATGTGCAATCTGCAGAAGGGTGGCCGGTGTCAGGTTACCCTGGGTGGCACAGAAAGGGCCCGGTGGGAGCGAGGCCTGCAGCCGCCGACCCCTCCTGCCAGCACACCCACATTCCCCCAGCGTGTAGTGCATTGCCTGGGACCCCTACAGCCAGGTGCCCAGGGCCTCTGCCATCCTTCGTCGAGCTCCTGCAGGACCACACCTCGGTCCCCTGGCCACAGCTTCCCACACTCCCCTCCTCTGCCTCAGCCCCATAGGCAGGAGGCTTCTTGGCCTGATGGGAGCAGGTGCTGGGGAGGGGAGGCTGGCGGCCACCTGGCCTGCTGTTAGCACCCATCCACTTCTGCACTGCGGCCTCATTGGCCGGGGCACCTGCCTCTGAGCAGATGCTACAGGTCATGCCTGTGGATGATGTAAAGGTCTCCTGCAAGACAGCTGGTCCTCCCCAGGGCACCTGTTGCGTGCCAAGCACTACCTCAGGGGTTTCTCTCCCTCCTGGCTTCCATAGGCGGCTACTTAACCCCTCCACGTACCCCGGCAGGAGTGCCCAGGTGAATCAGAGGTGGGCCTGCCCTCGGGGCTCCCCCTGGCAAGCTGGAGGCACCTTAAAAAAGGGGAAGACGGGTGTGTGGGAGCCGTGGGGCCTCGAACTCCAAGAGACCCACAGGGCCCCAGGGGACCAGCCGGGCCTGCCTGGAGCCTGCTTTGTGCAGAACAGTCCCCACTGCTACCACAACCTACGAGGTGTGGACTGTCATTCCTGCTCTCGAGACATACAGCTGAGGCCCAGCGAGGTCGAGCAACGTGCCCAGGCTCACACATTGGCCACGCTGGGATCCGAACCTGCTTCTGAATAACACCAAGTGCGTGGGCCCAGCCAGGGGACCGGGCAGGCCGAGAGGGGACCGTGCCGGCGGCCAGAAGGGAGGCGACACGGAAGGAAGGCCGTGTGTGTGCGTGTGTGTGTGAGCAGAGTGGTGACTCACCGGGGGATGTTGTCACGGTGACAAAACAGACTGCGCTGTGCCAGACGCATACTTTCACTCACTTTTCCCCTTTCCTTCCCTGCCCTTCCACTCCCTGATCCCTGAGCTCCTAGAGTACATTCTGTTCTTTTGAACTTCCTACTAACAGGGCAAACTGACCCCTCTCCAGGGCACTGAGCGCCTCGGGCGACAGGGATCATCAGCTCCAGGCCCCAGCCTCCCCGCAGGACAGGGCCGGCTGGAGTAGCGCGGAGCCCAGATCCGCCCGGCGGCCCGGCTTGCCCCGTCAGGTTCAACCTACCCTTAGTCTCGTCCCGGGGCCTGCGCGATGGAGCCCTCCCTGGGCTGCCTCCCTGGGCTGCGGCGGGCCCCCCCTGCCCCCCAGGTGCTCAGACTCCCACACGCCACCCGGCTCCGCGTCCCCGCCTTGATCTCTGTGCTGTGGGCATGTCCAAGAACGCGATGGCCTTTAGGAAGTGCTGAAGTACTTAGAGGCCAAGGGCCATCACATCTGCAGCAGGATTGCACCGAAACATTTCAGAAAAAATTTATTGAGAGGGTAGATGATCGACAGATTAGATAGATCGATAGACCATAGGCAGGTGGTAAATAGATGGGGGAAGGGAGACTGGTAAAATACAAACATTTTAAGGAATCTGGGGAGGATATTGAAAATGCCATGTACCAATTTTGCATCTTTTCTGTAAGCTTAAAATTGTTGCTTTAAAAATGCAGAAAATAGGGCATCTGTGTGGCTCTGTGGTTGAGCATCTGCCTTTGGCTCAGGGTGTGATCCCAGGGTTGGGATCGAGTCCCCACATTGGGCCCCCCATGGGGAGTCTGCTTCTGTCTCTGCCTATGTCTCTGCCTCCCTCTCTGTGTGTCTCATAAATAGATAAAATCTTTTTTTTTTTTAATGCAGAAAATAAGTAAAAAACACACTAACCTTATCCTCATCTCCATAAAACAGCCGAACTCTGGAGGCTGGGTGCAGGGACCCCTTCCCGGCCCCCACCCAGACCCAGTTCTTCCACTGTCTCTTCGTGTTCCCTGTCACATGCCACCGTGATGGTCTGTTTCCCACTTCAGACGGCAAGTGCCTGGGGGGCAGGGGCGGTGATGAACTCACATCTGTGACCCACCTGATGTGTGTGCGCGTGCCCGGCTCTAGGCTTAGGGCTCTGAAAATACTGGAGCAAGATGGGACGTGCCCATCTTCAGGAGCTCCTGGTTGTGCAGGGCACGGGGAGGAGAGTGCGAGCCACATTGCTGCTCGCCCTGGCTAGGGCCACTGTCCTGGGCCACCGGGCCACTCGTCCTCTGCCACCTGACCCACTGCTAGCTGACTCCCATGAGTTCAATGTCTCTCCAGGAAAGCTGGAAGGGTACAAGAAAGAGTTTGAGAGGTCAGGCAGCTGAGGGCCAGGACCTGAGGGTGGGAGGTCAGGCAGGGACATCAGGGTCTCTGTAAATGGTGTCACAGAAGCAAGGGGGAGTATGTGATGCACTTGGAGGGCTCAGACTTGTCACCCGGTCACTCGGTCCTTGCTCGCTCTTCATAGAGCACCTGCCTGTCTGAGCTCTGCTCCAAGTAAAGGCGATAATGGCAGTGAGTGAAACACAGCTCATCCCCCATGGATCCTCCCCCCTCCCATGTCCTGCTGCAGGGGACACTCAGCCCCACACAACTGCAGGGGTCTCTAATGTATCTATCCCTCTTTGGTATGATATGGCAAGAGTGAGGGATGCTGTGGGGAAGGGGGTGTCCCTGCATGAAGTGATGGAGCCGCTGGGCCGCCTGCAGGGGGCACCATTCCCATGGGCCCAGCCTGTGTACAGCAGAGCTGTGCAGATCCTGGAAGGAAGATCTTCCCAGCTGGGAACAGCAAGTGCAAAGGCCCTGAGGCCAAACAGCATTCCAGAAACAGCCCAAGAAGGTCAGTGAGGCTGGTAGTAGAAGGGGAGGATGCTGATGTTAGAGAGCCCATGAGCCTCTTGAGTGGTCGGACTTAGAATTTTAGAAGGATCATTCTGGCTGCTTCGTGGAAGACAGACCACAGTCCGGGGCAGGGCCAGGGAGACCTGTCAGGAGGTGACTGCAGCATCCCAGGGCAGGATGATGCTGTTGGTCAGGACCACACAGAGCCTCTAGACAACCGAGAGCCATTCTCATTCCTGCAGGATTTGTTGCAGTGTTTGGGGTTTAGGGGTTGATGGTTTTCCATCTTTATCTCCCACTAGTCCAGGAGTCCCTTGAGCCAGGGCTGATGTGTCACTTTGCCCAGGCCCCCAGTGCCAAGCACGCTCCTGCCCAAGTCTGCTACGTGGATGTCCTTAAAGCCACGTCCTCCAGCAAAGCAGCACTTGCATGGGGCAGTTTCCAGCGGAGCCCAGCTCTGCCTGTCTGACCTCGGGCTGTAACAGCATTTCCTTGGCTCTGCTCTGGACCCCTTGCTGAGCCCTGGACCCCAGCGGTCAGCCTGGAAGGGTCTTACCCCAGAGGCTCTCATTCACCGGGAGCACGTTTGAATGCCTGTGGACGAGGCGTGGAGGCAGGTGCATGGCGAGGCAGGATGCAGCTTCCTGACAAGCTGCAGGCCTGCAGCCCATCCCAGAGCAAGATGGGAGCGTTAGGGGGATAGGAGCTGGGTAGGAGGGTGGGAGTGCAGTACCAACGGTCTCCTTGATAACTTACCTTTTCCTCCTCTACTTTCCCATCTGGAAAATGGGTATAATAGCCCCTACATTATAAAGCCATCACAAGAGTGACGCACAGAGCCTAGCACCTAGAAGGGGTTTGGCTGGGGATATAGAGGTCTGGCTGCCTCCCTATGTGGAGGCAACTCTGAAATGTGGGCCAGCTCGAGCTGCCCAAGCTGCCCATGGAGGACCCCACTGAGACTACATACAGCTCAGCTTCTCTCCTCCCTTCCTCTCCCGGGGCTGACCTCAAGAACATTCCTGTTAAATGTCTTACATACAAATCACTGCCCCAGAATCTGCTTCCCAGGGAACCCAGACCCTCCAGAATCCAAAATCTGAATTCATATAAGGGAAAAAGAATTTTTTTCTTTTGAAGGTGGAGGTGAGCTTTGCTATGTTACAAAAGGATCCTTTACTCCCCCAAAGAACTACCTTAACCCATCATAGGCTTCCCTTAAATGCTGAGTCTTGTTGGCGCATTGAACCAGCACTTGATTGACCGGCATTCCATTTGAGCTCAGCAATGTGGCTACTGTTGGAAGTGAGAGGTATCCAGATTAATCTGCAGAACCAGAGGCATGGAACGGAGCGTGGGGGATTGCTCTGGCCAGCTGGTCAGCTGCCTTCACTCACTGGGGCTTCTGGGCCTCAGGCTCCATTATCCAGAGAGACCCACGAATCGTTCTCCTGCCGTGTCCAGGCCGGGGGTTGGTGCAAGAGCATCTGGAACGTGGAGCTGAATAAGACAAGTCCCTGTGCTCCAGGGGCTCTCAGAGCAGTGGGAGGACAGGGCAGGCCCCAGGGGGCCGTGGGAGCTGGAGGAGGGGCATCTGACCCCACCTGGGTTCGGGGGAGGTCAGGAGGCCTCCCTGAGGCCAACGAGGGGACTGGAGATGTTAAGCAAGAGAGCAGCACGGTCAGGTGGGGGTTCGGACCCTTTCCAAGCCTGCGGACAGGAGCGGCGGCCCTGAGCAAGGACGCCGCGCAGCTGGGCCCTCTCCATGCAAACATGCTGCCACGGGCTTTTGCGAAGGCGTCACAAGAATCCAGGCAACCGGCCTTGGGAGGTAGGTGCGAACCTCTTTATTCTATGGACTCAGAAGCCGAGGCCTGCCGGAAAAGTCAGGGCCAGATCTGGATCCTGTCTGAGTCCTCCGGACTCCCCGCCGCCTCAGAGCCCAGGGGGTCCACTGACAACCTTATGAACCCTTCATGCTCTGCAAGCTTTGCCATTTCAGCCAACCCTGCAGGCTCAGAAAGGGCATCTCTTTGTAAGCAAAGGCACCAGTGTAAGAAAGACAGACAGACAGACAGAAGGCAGCATCCCCCAGATGAGGCTGGCACACCAGCAACTGTGGGCAGCAGGTGGCTATGGCATGTAGGGTGGGAACCTTGAGTCTCTCAGGCTTCCCCCAGGTGACCTCCTTTCCCTACTAGGCTGCCCGGCCAAGACTAAGGCACCTTTTTAAAAAAATACTTTTATTTTTTCTTACGTAGGCTCCACACCCAACATGGGGCTGGAACTCACACCCCCAATGTCCAGAGTCACATGCTCCACCACCTATGCCAGCCAGGCATCCCCAAGGCACCTCCTAATTTTGATGCTAGGCCACCCTGAAAATGGCTATGTCCTGGTTCCCTGACCTAACCATGACCCCCAAACCTGTCCTGGCTGCAATGCTCCTTTGAAGTCAACATGTCAAAAACCCTGGCCAGGTTGAAATCAATTTTAAAATACAGAGAACAGGGCCGCCTGGGTGGCTCAGTGCAGTACGCATCTGCCTTTGGCTCAGGTCATGATCCTGGGGTCCTGGGACCGAGGCCCAACTTGGGCTCCCTGCTCAGCGGCAAGTCGGCTTCTCTCTCTCCCTCTACTCCTGCCCCCCTGCTCATGTTCTCTCTCTCTCTCAAATAAATAAATAAAACCTTTAAAAATAAGTAATAAATAAATAGAACAAAATGCAGAGAACAGTAGAGGGGGGCCTGGGTGGCACAGTCAATTGCGCGTCTGACTCTTGGTCCTGTGTCACTGCTAGACCCCACCAGGTCTTCTGTGCCAGAGACAGAGGGAACCGCAGCAAGCCCGGAGTCGCGGCCCGCCTCACAGTGGGCCCTGTGTGCCACCGCCCTGCCCCGCCACCCCGGGGCCAGCCTCTGTTTTGTACACAAACACCCAGGATGGGACATTGGAAACCTGTAGGCTGATTTCACCTTTCCAATAACAATGTCCTTTTTTTCTTAAAGGCACCGCAGAAACCTCTCAGGGTTAGAGAGGCACGGAGAGGCCGTATGAGGGGCCTGGAGGAGATGGGGTTCCTCTCAGCCCCTGCGTCTCCCTGACTGCCTCCACCGCATCCAACAGAGGGCCTGGCACATGGCACCAGGGGCTAGAAGGACTGTTGGCTAAGAAAAAAAAAAAAGAATGAATGATGAATGAATGTTGATGAATGAATGAATGAATGAATGAATGTTGATGCAGCCTATTTTGGCCTTTATATATTTTTTTTAAGCCTGTTTCTCTGCTAAGGCAGAATCAAATAGTGGTTGAGCACAGACTTGAATCAAAATACCTGAGCTGAGTTCAAAGTCTTTCCTGGGCAAGTCACTGCCCCCCCTCACCCCCCCACCCCCCACCCCTCCCCACCCCCCCACCTCAATCTCTTCCTTCCTGCAACAGCATCGATGAGGCAGGGCTGTGGGCCCGTTGCTATTACAGACGCCAAACAGGGCCCGACACCGCACGTGCTGGCAATTTCTTTTTTCATTCATTCTGGCGTGTTAATTTGCTTATTTATTAAATGCCATAGTGGCAGAGGATGCCAGACCTATGGCTAGACTACACTTCCCGACCACCCTGTGACAAGGCTGGCTGGGGCCGCGGGGCCTTGATCTGCCACTGTCACGCGAGGGGAAGCTGCTGGTCACTTGCAGCCTAGTCCCTAAAACCTCTCCCTCCACTCTCTAGGGTGTCATCCCTTCCTCTGCCTGGAGTGAAGGGTCAAGGGAAGCCTCTGAGGCCCTAGAACATGGCAAGACCACCAGATGGAAGGCACGCGGGTCCCCAGATGACCATGTAGGACGCAGCCTGGCGAGCCAGATCCACCTGACACACAAAGAAGAAATAAGCCTTTATTGTGTTGAGCCACTCAGGTTTAGGGGTTGATTTCACAGCATCTAGCGTTACTTACCTAATAATATGGCCATAATATGAGACTCTCTTAATTAGTTCTTCTCGGATATTTCCAACTTGATTTTTTTCCTAACAGTTATTACCATAGTGGTGCTGTTTTATATTCTTGGCAGTCTTCTTTTTAATGTTATCTTCTGGATACTTTACAGACAGTTCAATTAGTCAATTAGTTTACAGACCAACCCATTCTTTGAACTCTTAAGTCACTAGCAGCCAAAAAAAAATAAAAATAAAAATAAAGAAAAAAGGCACTCAAAACTTTGACACATGGTTCCACCCGGGGAACTAATGACTCCTTTCCTACAGTCAGATTAATTTCAGAACAAAAAAAAAAAAAAAAAAAAAAAGGACACCTGGGTGGCTCTGGTTGAGCGTCTGCCTTCGGCTCAGGATGTGAGTGACTGGGGTCCTGGGATCGAGTCCCACATCGGGCTCCCTGTATGGAGCCTGCTTCTCCCTCTGCCTGTGTCTCTGCCTCTCTCTGTGTGTCTCTCATGAATAAATAAAATCTTAAAAAAAAAAAAAACTTTTCAGAACATAGAGGCTGGTCCCCTTGCTGAGCAACCCCCCACCCGCCACCTTCGCTGCCCCCCGGGGAGGCAGGTGGGAGGTGGAGACTCTGATGTAGGAGGTGGTCCTGGCTCACCCCATCACATGGCCCCACGGACAAAACTAGGACATGGTGGAGACAAGGAAGGGATGCACATGGTACCACCCTGTCCCAAAGGCGCATTCCCCCCACTCCTGAACATATGGAGAATTGGAGGAGGGACATCCCACAACCCACCTAGACCATCCTGGATTCCCCCTCCGAGCTCAGGGCAGCACCCAGGCTAGGATGCCTCCCTCCCTAGCTCACCACCTCTCCCAGAGCCACCTGGCACGGTCCTCTGGGTCCACGGCAGTCCCGGGAAGTGACAGACCCAGGTCAGAAGCCCACTCTGCCCCATGAGTGTCCTTGAGTCAACTACCCAGCCTCTCTGAGCCTCAGTTTCCCCAAGGGCATGCAGAGGCTTTTTTTTTTTTTTTTTAAGATTTTATTATTTATTCACGAGAGACACACAGAGAGAGAGGCAGACACAGGCAGAGGGAGAAGCAGGCTCCATGCAGGGAGCCCAACGTGGGACTCGATCCCAGGACCCAGGATCATGCCCTGAGCCGAAAGCAGATGCTCAACCACTGAGCCACCCAGGGGCCCCCAAAATGTGGAGACTTTAACACCTGCCTCCAAAGGTGGTGTGAGCACCGGGTGAGATCATGAAACGTCAAGGAGGAAAGAGTCTTCCTCCACCCTCTTCCACCCGGTGCTTGGGGCGGGGGAATGCAATGGATAGAAGACAGCAAGAGAAAGATATTTATTCTCATTTGTACACAGTTGCACACACAAACACGTGAGTGAAAGAAGCGGTCAGAACTGGGAGCTCACGTACCATCTTTCCGGGAGTGGGGGGGATGGTAGGGGGGAGGCTGGGAGACATCTGCCTCTTAGGAAAGAGAAATGGGCCCGTAGGAGAACAGATGGCATGCATGTGGGAGCTCATCTCTTATTCCAGTCAAGGCTTCTCAGCTTCTCGTGGCTGAGAGGAGTCAGTCTCCTCTGGTTGCAAAACCCCCAGGGAGATTTATGGCAGTTGAATTCTTTGGGAGGCTCTGCTTTGGGGCAGATAAGGAGAATTCATAAAGAACACACACCAAGTAAAAATCCCAAACCTCTTCACAGCGATATATTCTGGTTCCTCTCAGCAGCCTGTAAGACCCTTGGCACTCGGCAGATACTCAACTGGAGGGCCCCTGTCAGGCCCTGTCCATGCCAACACGGCCAGGGTCTCTTTGCCCCACATTTGGCACTTTGCCCAATTCCCTACTCTCCCATCCAAACTCACCTGTCCCAGTCCCCTGCCACCATACCGTGTCCTCAGTGTGCTAAGCTAATACACTAATCTGAAGTCTGGTTAAGAAGGCACAGCAGCTGGCTCCCTGCCTGGTACAGGCCCCTCTCGTGGGGGCCTCGGGTCCCTCTCCCTCGCTGGCCAATCAGCACCACACTGCTATCATTTACTCACTCAACAAACACTGCTGGAGAGGCTTCTCCCTGCCAGGCCCTGGGCTGGACTTCTGAGTGGCATTGGTGGAGCAAACCAATCTCTGTCCCCGAGGAGTTCTGCTCAGTGAGAGAAGCAGGCAGACAGACAGACAGACAGTTGAGCCTCTGCACAGGAGCCCACGAGAGCTCAAGGGAAGAGTGGGGCTGGTGAGCGCTGTGACTTGGGAGCCAAGAAAGAGCTGAGTCCCCAGAGGAATGGAGGAAGTGGGGAGGGAGGGTGGGAAGGAAGGAAGGATGGGAGGGGGGGAAGGAGGGAGGGGGAAAGGAGAAGAGGAAAGAAGGATGGGGGACAGAGGGAGAGAGGGAGAGGGGGTGGGGAGGGAGGGAGGAAGGAAAGGCGGACGGGCAAGTGCAAGTTGACTGGTTTCCCTCCGTCCAGGTTTCCCCAGTGGACGAGTCTGAAGCCCAGCCCCGCTCCAGCCCAGCCTCACCACGGATCAGATAGCCCAATAGCTGCCTCTTGCCCGATAAGCTCTTTCCAGATAACCCCTTTCCCTTATAATTGAGTTTAAATATTGATCCACCCAATCAAGGCAGGTTAATATTCAACAGAGCAGAGCTCTGCAGGCCTCCTGGCCCCCAGGATCCCGTCCCTGGAAGGCAGGTGCCCCGGGCCGACTAGGCCTCAGTCTCCCGGCAGGCCCCCAGCGCCCGGCAATGCCGCCTCCACGCGTGTGCCCGCAGCGCAGCAGCCCAGGACCCGCCCGTCCAGGGCAAGGACCAGGTGAGGACGGAGGACACGGGCGCTGGGGGAGCATAAAGCGACCCGGGAAAGGATGCACAGGGAGAGCCCGTCCTGCTCCGGCCGCGCACCTCCCCGGGGATTCTGCGTTAGGCCCTCGGCTCCTGCAAGCTGGGCGCTCGGGAGTCTCCCAGGGCCTGCCCTTCCCACTCACTCGGTCAATCTCCAGCCTGCGGGACAGAGGCCCGGACACTGGGTGCCCCCACCCAGCGCGAACGCTGTCGGTCTCCCGTGGGGACTGCCACAGTCGGGGACGTGGGGACAGCTGTGGCCCAGGACTTCCTGGACGCAGGTGGGGGAGCAGGGGTGGTGGCGCTGAACGTGGCTGCTCCCCACCCCCCCCCAGGCCCCGCTGCCTCCCCTGGAGGCCCAGTCACTGGATTTCAGAACTGGAGTCCGCTTCCCTTACAGCGAGGATGGGAGGAGGGTCCCACAGCTGGCCCCACACCCCAGGTTCAGGGGGACATCAGGGGACTGTAACATTCCGTAGTCCCGCCACCGCCACCCCCACCCTTAGCTCACACCCACGTCTGCATCTTGGATGACTCATTTCCGTCTTGGATGCTTCTACAAGCAAGCGAGCTCCTCTCGCCAGTAAATAGCACCCACTGGGAACCAGTTAGAAATACATTCTCAAGTCCCAACTCAAACCTGCTGAGTTGGAAGCGGCCGTGAGACCCAGCAGTGTGTTGAAGAAGCCTCCTGGGTGATTCTGATGCCCTCTGAGGGCCACAACACCCCACCGTGCTGCCTGAAAATGGGGCGTCGAGGAGAAATCATCCTGGGAGCTTCATGCCCACAGCAGGGCCAGCGGAGTGTGCAGGAAGCAGACGGGCTTCCAGTGTGGCTCTGCTCCAGCCCGGGGGAGGCAGCTGGGCCGCAGGCTGGGCCTGAGCACATAATGTAGCTCGTCCCCGTCTACCTACTCCGAGCCCCCACAGTGTCACTCTCCTTTGGATCCTGGAAAACACCAAGCCATTTCCCACTTCAGAGCGACCCCCTTTCCCCCACCCCCAGAAAGCGGCTCCTGAGCTTTGCGGGGAACCTCCTCCTGTGACCATGCTCACGCTCACTGCTTCACTGCAGTCTCAAGGCAGGTGACATTCCCAGTTCACAGACGGAGAAGACAGGTTCGGGGAGGTTAAGGAGCTTGCTCTACATGAGGTGGTTCCAGGATTCCAGCGCTCACCAGGCTTGTCCCATGCACAGGCCAGAAGGGAGGAGAAGGGGACTTTACTGGAGTGCGGTGGGAGGGGAGCCATGACCCCTGGGCCCGGGAGGGCAGGGAGAGCACGGGCAGCAGGCACATGGGAGCCACAGCCCTGGGTGGGCCGCACAGATGGTCCATTGCAATGGAGAGCTGGGGCAGGTGAGCTTGGAAGAGGGGTGTGGTCTGGGGAGACAGGTGTCTGAGCAGGTAGGGGCTGGGAGAGAGCAGAGAAGCTGGTGGGTGGCTCCAGAGATTGTACCCTCGGTCCCTGAAGGTGACAAGGGGATATGTGCATATGTGCCCACCCCGGCGTCCAGCATAGCTCACCCAGCTTCAGGGACTCAGGGCCTGTGGCAAGGGTGGCTACTAGCATAAGGAGAAAGTTAGTGTCAGCAGAGCGTGGAAGAATTAGAACCCTCATTTGCTGCAGGCGGGACCAGTGTGACCAGGTGACCCAGCAGCTCCACCTCTGCTGTATATACCCCAAAGCCAGGGCAAAGGCCCCAGTGGACATCTGCTCACCCGTGTTCACAGCAGCACAATTCACAACGGCCAAAAGGTGGAAGCACCCCAAGTGCCGCAGAGGATGACGGATAAACAAAACGTGGTGTCTACATACAATGGAGTATTATCCAGCCTGAGAGAGGAGGGGCAGCCTGTCACATGCTGCGACGCGGAGGAGCCCGGAGGACACTATGTGGAGTGAAATAAGCCAGTCACAAAGGACAGATCCTGCGTGACTCTACTCATATGCGGTGCCCAGAACAGTCCTATCCTAGAGACAGAGAACTGCAGTTATAGGAGCTGGGGTGCGGAGGGGGGCATGGGTGGAGTTTTGGTTGAAGAAGATGAAAGAGGCCTTGGAGATGGTGAGGATGGTTGCACAATATGAGTGTCCTTGATGCCACTGGACAATGGTGGGGGCACCTGGGTGGCTCAGGGGTTGAGCGTCTGCCTTTGGCTCAGGTCGTGATCCCCGGGTCCTGGGATCGAGTCCCGCATCAGGTTCCCCACAGGGACCCTCTGCCCATGTCTGTGCCTCTCTGTGTGTCTCTCATGAATAAATAAATAAAATCTTTAAAAAAATAGTTATGATGGTAAATTTCATGGTATTATGTATTTTACAATTTTTAAAAAGAGGCCTGAGCCACAGGGGTTTCTTACAAATGAGTTTTATTTGCATTCTGACCCAAGCACAGATCCCACATACAGATTTCTCATCTGCACAATGGTACAGTAACAAGTGCAAAATATGCTTTATTTCAGGTACAAAAACAATGTGGCAGTATGACAACTTCCCTCTTGATGCCCACCTCCCATGGCCCACCCGTCACACCCTCCTGACCCATCCAGGGCCCATACCACCCAGTAGTAGACTCCCACCACCTTTTGAGTCACCCAATCTAGAGAAAGCTGGGGAAGTTACATTTTAGGAAAGAATCACATTACATACATGAACATTAGAGGACACAGGAAACCAAGTTTTTACCTTACCCAGCAAGGGGAGGGCTGGGGGGAGAGGCACACACGACAATCCCCTACTCTCTCTCTCTCTCTCTTTTTTTAAAGATATATTTATTTGAGAGAGAACACGTGAGCTGGGAAAGAGGATGAGAGAAGAGGGTGAAGCAGACTCCCCACTTAGCATGGAGGCTGACACACACTGGGTCCCAGGACCCTGAGATCATGACCTGAGCCAAAATCGAGTCACCAGCTTCACCGACTGAGCCACCAGGCGGCCCTCCCCTTCTCTTGTCTTTAACAATCAAGTCCCACAAATGTTTTCCCACCGGGGTGCACCAGGCCCGGGGATGGAGCCTCAGGATGAAAGCCCTGCACAGGGAGCTTACCCCCCAAGTCTGGTATGCGAGAGTGTGGGGTGGATGCCCTGCCACAGCGACCTCACGGCACGGAGGGAGGGAAAGGGGCAACAGCAAAAGCACTGAGCTCAAAGCCCGACCTGGGAGAGGCCAGCCCGCATCCTCCATGGCTGCTGCTGCTGGTGGTGTTACTAATGGAAGCTTGGGTGCAGCATCCCGCCACCTGCACCTGGAGGGGAGACGCGGGGTGCCCACAAAGCCCACACCACCCCAGGAGGAAGGTGGACCTCGCCATGCAGGACTCAGCCCCAAAGGCTGGCAGTTGGCCTTATTTCCGCTTCTCCCAAGGGCAGAACCGGAAGCCCAGGCCCAGAGAACCCTTACTTGGGGCCAGGCAGGGGCCCCTCTCTATCACCAAATGAGGCCAGCACAAGCGGTTCCCTCTGTGTGAGGAAGAGCCCAGCAGAACGTGGAGGGGGAAGCTTGCGGGACCCCAGAGAAGCCATGACGTCTAGAAGGACCAGGAGGAGGTGAAGGTTGGGCTGTGACCTCCAGGAGAGGAAAGTTCCAGTGACCTAAGTTAGAAGGCCAGGGCCCACCAGCTTGGCGGCCTGGTAACACCCACACAGAACCCTTCCCTGCACACGGCCCTCGGACACCGACCCCTGGCACCTGGCCCGCGCTGGGGTCCAGGCCAACCTGGTCTCCGGGAGCAGGTAACCCCCGGGAAGAGGAAGGAAAGCCCACAGAGCGGCCAGGGTGGAGAGACCACAGGCAGGGGAGGCTCCAGGCTGCTCGGCTCAACACTTCTCTTGCTTCAAAGCTCAGAACTAAAATTATTTGAGTTCTTATTTAATGGGATTTCCACTGGGGACAGAAAACAGCCCAAAGCTTTATCTTGGTGGTTGGCAAAGCTTTTCTGGAAAGAGCTAGATAGTTAGTACATATTTTCAGCTTTGAGGGCAATGAGGCAAATCAATAGGATGTCAGAAAAAAACAAGTTTCCACAACTTTTTTTTTGTTGTTGATAGAATTCAAAATATAGCAACTGAATACTTTTTTCTTGCTTGCTTTCTTTTTTTTTTTTTTTTTTTGTAATACAGGTCTACTAATGAGAAGAATGGAACTGGGACGGGGGATTTGGGGTAATATTTCACTTGGGTTCAGAGATCATGCTCCCTGTCATCAAACACCACACAACCTGGCAGAGGGCTGGATCTGACCCAAGTTTGCCAACCCCCACGTGCAGGTGTGTGTTGATGCTGGTGGGAGCCGGGAGACAGGGCCTGGGGTTAATTATACTGTTCTCTCCTTGATGAAGCTTTGAAAACTTCTCTTAATAAAAAGCCTTTCCACTCCTTGCTAGTTCCCTGCAGCCCACCCGCCAGGGTTCCTCAAGATGAAGGGCACGAAGACAGGCTCACACACGATGCTCCTGTGGAGGGGGAATAGTTTGGCTTCTCGGGGGTAAGGGCTGGTCACTCCAAGATTGGGCACTGACCCCATCTCTCCATCTCATCCCATGAGCTACCCTGCACAGAGCAGCAAACCCACTTCTCAGAGCCACTGCTTGGGGACATTGCTCCTAGAAGGCCCCTACAAGCAAGTGGGGGATGGCAGGTCCAGCCCTGGGCCATCGGCACAGGGAACCACCAGAGCCACCACTTGGAACTACTGGCTATTCCCCGCAGGAGTAAGGGGGAGGACACCGGGGAGGTCTGGAGAGCTCAAGAGGCTCGAAAGAGCTCCCAGGGTGCCCTGGGTGGGTCCCAAAAAGGCCTAGGGTGGCCTGACCAGCACTTACTGCCCCCAGATCCCAGAGCCCAGCCCCCACAGAGCAGAGCAAAGGGTGTGCAATCATTTCTTAATAGCCAGGCTGCCTGATGGTCTCACACACAGAGCAAGTATCTCGAGGAGAGAAAGAGCATGTAAGGCAGCTGTGTGGAAGACTGACTCCATGGGCCCTGTTTCTGGGGTTCTTGTCAGATGTCAGCTGCTAACGCTGCTTCTCCCGCCTCAGAAGAGGTGGTCTTAGGGTGTGAACTACACCACCCCCCAACTAGGGCAACCTTACCCAGACCAGTTTCATCAACAGGGCTTGAATGAGTGTCACACAAGATCCTGTCACACAACAGGGCCTGAATGAGTGTCACACAAGATCTAAAAAGAAGAGCATTAATCACCACATCTGGCTGAGCTGTCCTGCCAGATAGAGGAGGACAGAAAGGGGCCCACGTGCACCCATAAACACAAGCACCCACCTGTAATGCAGACACGGAACTGGCAACGTGGAGTCTGGGCTCTGGCAGCCAGGCAACACCTGGTGGCCACTCTGAAGGGTGCTGAGCTAGACACACTTCCTGAGACATGACCCCAGTGCCAGGCCTCATGTTGGGGTGCACCTCATGGGGTGCCCACCAGCCTGAGCAGGGGCATTTGTGGTGTTACATACAACTAAGACCCAAGCATCTGTCTCACCTGCCGCTGTAGGACTCCATGGAGGGAAAAGTGCAAAAGCCCCGCCGCCCCTCACACTCACCTCCTGGCTGAGCAAAGGTCTGGGGGCCCTGGCTCCTGCCCCCCTCCTTCCACTGCCTCCTGCACCTCGGGCAATGCCACATTTGCCCCCCCCCCGCCCCCTCCACTTTCTGAGAACCTCTGGGCTTGCTCCCTTTGCTCCACTGACACCAGCAAGAGAACTTTTCCATTTTTCTCATCAGCTCGTTAATGATTTTCAAGCTTAAGTTACTCAGGCCAGGCCCCGAAGCCACTCGGGACTCGGAAACTTGTGACCCACAGCTCAGCCAGCTCTAGTCTGCTCCCCGGGGAAGCCCCCTTGAGGTTAACAGTTCTCCCCAAGGGGCCCGAGGCTGCCCGGGCAGGAGGTCAGCGGGGCAGTTGGCTGGCCTTTGCTTGAGACCCTAAGCCCTGACTTCAAACTCCCTACCCCATCCTGCTCTTCTCATCCATCCCTTCCCCAGCAAATCCTATCGTCCCCTCATTCAAAAGCCTCTGTGTCTTCATTGTAAGGTGCAACCTGGCAAACTGATAAGGTTTATCACAACCTTGCCGGCAGAAAAAGAAACATGATGGCCTGAGAATAAGGAGCTCAGCTTGAGGCTTATGGTTCACAGGAAGGTAGCCTGAGCACGAGGAG
Organism: Vulpes vulpes; assembly: GCF_048418805.1. Lineage (NCBI taxonomy): Eukaryota > Metazoa > Chordata > Mammalia > Carnivora > Canidae > Vulpes > Vulpes vulpes. The sequence goes on along the minus strand of NC_132784.1, from coordinate 9,014,669 downwards.
ACTGTCTTTCTCTCTGCGGATCACACCTTTAAAAACAGCTGCTGCCAAAGAGAAGCCACAGCCTAGATCCCATGGGGGTGGAGGCTGCAGTTCTGGGAAGGGTTGCCCCAGCCCCCAGCCCCAGACTCTGGTCTCAGCACTCATGGGAAAGACAGTGGACAGGAGTGGGAAGTGCTCTGGCTTTTCTGTCCTTCTACATGAAAAAGATAAAATCTACAGCCAGCTTTTCTGACTCCTGTTCAATAAGGACAAGCTGCTGAAACCAAGCAGCTAAAACATTTTGGTATCAAATTATAATGTGTACTTATTTTCTACTTCTGTAAACTACAATACTCATCTAGAACCATTAGGAGAATGTGAAAGAGGCAGTTGGCTGGCTCAGCCAGTAGAGCTTGTGACTCCTCGTCTCAGGATTGTGAGTTCAAGCCCCGAGTTGGGGAGAGACATTACTTAAAAATAATTTTTTTTAAAAAAAGAAACTACAAACAAACAAACAAAAACAGACAGCAGTGCAGATTCCAGAAAATCGAAGACCCCACTAACTGTGAACTTAAGGTAATAGGTCTTTATTAGACCCTCATTTGGAATTAATAAAAATATTAGCCCACTAAATTTTTATAATTAAAATCGAGCCTGTCATCACTTGGCCCGGGGGAGTCACTTAGGTCTAGTGACTGACTGACTGACTGACAAGACACCCTGAAGGCTGGTAGTTAGGAGACCAAAGGTCTAGTCCTGACCGTGTGTGACCCTGGGCAAATGATTCCATTTCCTTGAGACTAAATTTCCTCAAAAAAGGAAATGACTGGTCCTGACTTCCCCTAGGACTAATGTGTGGAGTGAGACCATGCACCAAGAAAGGCTGCAGAACAGCAGAGCAGGTCATGACCCAGTACTTGTGAGAAGGTTAAGGCAGAGATGGTAGGAGGAGTATAAAAATGGTGGAGATGGACATAGGCTGGGCTTTAAAAAGAACAAGAAAGAGGAAGAAGAAGGAAGACGAAGGAAGAAGAAAGAAGAAGAGGAGGAAGAGGAGGAAGAGGAAGAAGAGGAAGGAGACGCAGAAGCAGAAGAAAAGTTTTCCCAGTGACAGCCCCATGTCTCAGAAAAAAAGATCCAGTAGGAATCAGGGGCCTTTTAGCCAGGGTCAAATGGGCACCCACATGCAAAAGAACGAGGTTGGACCTCCACCTCATACCATATACAAAAGTTAACCTGAAATGAATCAAAGGCCACTGGAGAGCTAAAGCTGTAAAAATTCTTAGAAGGAAACAGAAGCATAAGTCTTGACCTTGGATTACACGATGGTTTTTGAGATATGACACGAAAAGCACAAGCAACAAAAGCATGTATCTTAGGTGTAATCAAAATTAAAAACTTTTGTACCCCAAAGGATGTCTTAACAAAGTGAAGACAATCCACAGAGTGGGAGAAAATTTTTACAGATCATGTATCTGAGAAAGCACTGGCATCTAGAATATACAAAGAACTCATGCAACTCAGTAACAAAAAAAAGACAAATGACCCAAACATAAATGGGCAAAGGATCTAAATAGGTTATTTCTCCAAAGAAGACATACGAATAGCCAACAAGCACATGAAAAAATGCTCAACGTCATTAGCTATCAGGGAAATGCAAATCAAAACCACAAGGAGATACCACTTCCCATCCACTAGAATGTTCTAATAAAAAAGACAGAGAATTAGCAAGTGTTGGTGAGGATATGAGGAAACTGGAGCCCTTGCGCACAACTGGTGGGAATGCCTTGGAAAAGTATGGCAGTTCCTCGAAAAGTTAAACACAGAGTTCTATATGACCCAGGAATCCCACTCCTAGGTATACACCCAAAAGAAATGAAAACATATGTGTATGTAAAAACCTGTACAACTATGTTCATAGCAGCATCAGTCATACTAGCCAAGAAGTAGAAACAACTCATACGTCGATCAACTGGTGAGTGGTTAAAAAAAATATGGTACGTATAGCCATAGAATGAAACATTATTCGGCTATAAAAAGAATTGAAGTGTGGACACAAGTTCAACATGGAAGACCCTAGAAAACAGTATGCTAGTAAAAAAACCAAGCCAGCAACAAAAGGCCACTGTGATTCCATTTACGTGATAGGTCCAGAATAGGTAAATCAATATGGAGGGACGCCTGGGTGGCTTAGTGGTTGAGCATCTGCCTTTGGCTCAGGGCATGGTCCCAGGGTCCCGGGATTGAGTCCCACATCGGGCTCCACTAGAGGAGGCTGCTTCTCCCTCTGCCTGTGTCTCTGCCTCTCTCTCTGTATCTCTCATGAATAAGTAAATAAAATCTTAAAAAAAAAAAAATCAGTATGGAAAGGAGGATCATGGTTGCCTAAGACCAAGCTAGTTGTGAGGAGAGAGGGAAGATGATCACTAAAAGAAGTAGGGTTTCTTTTTGGGGGTAGGGGGAAGGAAAATGTTCTCAAACTGAATGTGCTGATTCTGTGAATTCACTAAAAACCACAGAGTAGTGTACTATAGATGGGTACACTGCACGCTATGTGAATTTTATCTCAATAAAGCTATTACCTGCTCCCCCACCCTCCCCCAAGACAGAAAAGGAATCAGGAGGCTGCTTTACTCTAGAGAAACACCACACCTGTTGTCCCAACATCATCATTACGAAAGCACCCTTTTTGCCCTCTGAAGTGATTTATATGATAAATATCTATCACTGCCCTATCACTACGTGGTATCGGGCAGGTGGCTCTGCCCCTCTCGGCTTTCAGTTTCATCTGTAAAACAAGGTCTACCCAGTTCTGATCATCTTTGACCCTAACACTATATTCCCCAAAAGCTCCACTTTAGAAGTTGTAAAATCCTGCTCGGCTGATCATACAGCTTCCTGCGTTCGAAGATAAACCTAAGTTAGCTAAGAGTATATAGATCACTGGGTCCCAGGAAACAGACACAAGACAAAGACAAATTCCTGAGCTTACCCGTACTCAAGTTTCCCCATAGTCAAGCCACTAAGAGAGGCGATCCAACCATCCCAGTGCAACCAAAACGCCCTAACACTCCCTCTATAAAATGAAAAAAGATAAACATTTAAATGGGGACCCTCACAGTAGAGACAAAGTTTGGCAGTGTTAATCAAGGTCTTCTCTAAATGAGACTTAGTTGGTTAAGTCCACGCACAAGAGCCCGCTGCCATGACTGTCAAGGTCATCTGACTGCACAGTGGGATGCTCATTTCCTAGTCCTCCTTACCCATGATTGCTGAGGAAATAAAATCATATAAAAGGAGCTCAAGAAAAAAAAAATCATTTTGTTCTCATCCCTTTTACACTTGTGAGAATGTACCAGAAAATAGTTACTCCATCCTCTCCCTCTCCCTCCCAAGGGCGTAGACCTAGGTATGTGCGGCAGGTCCTACACATGCGTTGTGGTGTCTACATGACCAACGCAGAGACAGGTGAGCCCATCTCTGGGCATTATGGCAACAGGTCCTTAGAAACAAGAGTCAAGGTGGAAGAAGCAGAAGGCACAGAATAAACCCCATTCCCATCGATCCATCCAAGAACCAGAAAGACAGACATTCATGAGGGCCGCTGAGAAGGGAAACCAACGTGAAGGTAGAATGGTGGCAAGTTACCCAGTCAACAGTCCTGGTCACGGAGCTGGTCACCAGAGAAGATGACAGCTGACGGGAGGCAGGGCTTTCCCTGGAGGCAGGGGAGTAGTCAGAAGGATACAGTGGCACCAAGATACCCAGTGAACCAGCCTCCAACAAGGGACCGAGGGGTTTCAGAGAAGATGCCCCTGCCATTTGCCTCTTTAGGATAGCAGGCAAAGAACAAGGAACCGCTCAAAAGCTGGAGGTCAGGAGGAAGGAGAGAGGAGCCACTGGCTTTCTGCGTGCCAGAGACCGCATCCACAGGTTCCCGCTGGTTACTGGTCCATGGCTTCCACAGACTGGGCCAAGTCCCTCCCAGTCACAGCTTGCCAGGTGAAGCCGAAGCTTACGGTGGTGCAGGTTCTACATCCAAAGGAATCCACGGGGCTGGGAGTGGGAGGCTCTGGCTTACACACTCTACTTCTGCTCAGAGGCCACACTTCAGGATGATGTGGTAGCCATCGTTGCTCTCGGCTGCCAAGGGAGACAAGGGCATTTTACAGGAAGAAAGGCCCGACGCCATAACCTTGGGGTGTTAGGGAGCGCATGGCCTTAGAGTACCAGCGGAAGCCCTGCCACCGATGCTGGCTCCAAATACAACTGCGGAGAGCGCTAACACACACAGGTATTTTAGCACATGCCTTCACATGCCTTCTGCCTTGTTGAGTTTCTTTTTGGCAATGGGCCTTTCTACCGTAGCCCCAGGCCCAAGAACTAAAGGCTCTATAATATCCAAGAAGGCTCTGGAACCACACTGTGGTTCTCAGGGTATTACGGTCCCCAGCTCTCTGAAGGCAGTTACTGGCTAGATCCAGAACAAGGAGGACAGGAATGGCCCTGCCACCGTTCAGGGTCTCTGACCCAGTCATACAGGGCTTTCATTCTGATATACCCCATACAATCACCTGCCCCGGCCCTAAGGAAGGCTACAGCTAGTCTTTCCTTTCTCCTGGCACATGAGTTCCTTCTGAGACCTGTCCTCAGGTGGAAGCTTCATGTCCCGCCCCTCGCCCCATATGCCTGACACCCCACTAGGCCTGCAGGCTCAGCTGTTCTATTGCACACTTGCTCCTCCTGGAGACTTTCATTGTAGGAAAACCCAAACGCATCTTACGTCTACTCAAGCACCAGGAAAATCACATTGCCTGGCCAGGGTTTCCCTTTCAGAACTGACGTTGGAGCAGATCTCAATAGTCCTCACATTTCCAGGACAACGTTTCACCTTTTCCCCAGAGGATGTCCTCAGATAACGTTCTCTCAAGGGACCCACCGTGCAGGCAGGGAGGCCGGCCCCACTCACCAGTTTGGGTGTCTCCTACTACTCAGGGATGGGGCAGGAGGCACAGCCAACATACTTTAATTAAACACGATAAAAAGGAGGGGGGGCTTTACCTTTTAAGGTACTGAGGATAAAACAAGACTCATCTTGGAAATTCTGCACCATCTGAAAGGCAAAAGAGAGACCACGTCCCTTCGACAATGAGCTCATAATATGGAAAGCCTTGACGACACGGATCCCAGCCACTGTGTTTGTACAGATGCAGGAAAAGGGTTACACTTAACACTCACTAAGGAAACACAAAACAAGATAAATATATGAACTGATTATAGTTGTAAGTAACAAAAACTGAACATAAACCACAGAAAGGAGCCAGGAAGGGAAGCAAAATGTTAATATTCACCACGGGACTCTCATGTTTGCTTTTGTTTTCATTTTTCCTACTTTACTGGGTCCTCCTATCCCTATAATGGACACATTACAGGAGCATGTATGTGTATAACGGCAACAAGGTAAAAACTAAAGTGCTTTGAAAAAGGAAAAAAAATACATCTTGGGAGTTAACGGCCTCTGCATATCAGAGTCCTACGAGGACCAATATAAACATAGCGCCACCCCCTCCATCTACCGAGTGGCAGGAATGGAAGGATGACCCAGCCGCCTCTCTGCAGTTTTCATTTTGATGAACTACCGGGTGACTTCAGACAAGTCGACCTTTTCCCTTCTGGTCTCCATGCCCCATCTATAAAACGGGGCTGCTTCCGTGACAAAAGAACAGAACCAGGATACAGAATGTTAGGAATTGGCACCAGAACATCAGGAATCGGCACCCACGGCTAGTGGAGTGTTAATCTATACAACCACTTTACAAAACTGTCCACAGGACCTACTACATTACTCCTCCAGCCCAGTGTTCTAGATAAACCCCTGCATGTGCCTAACTCAAAGCACACCTAAGAATGTTTACAGCAACACTGCTAGGAATGGTAACTGGAGAGGCGCCTGGCTGGCTCAGCGTGAAGAGCATGCAACCCTGGATCTTGGGGCTGAGTCTGAGCCCATCAGGTACAGAGATTACTTACATAAAAACTTGAAAAAAAATAGTAACTGGAAACAGCCCCATGTCAATCAGTAATAATAGGAGCATGAATAAACTGTGATCTAATTCAGCATGCCAGTGGCCCCCGGGAGCATTTCAACATGTGTGACTCTCAGAAATATAAAGGGAAATGGAAGTCATAGAAAAACATGCTATTATTCCACCTCCATGAAATTTTAAATTAGGCAAAATTAAACGATATATTGAGGAGGAAAAGGGTACAATGAATACAACATTCAGAGCAGCAGGTGGAGGTGGTGTGGAAAAGGAAATTAGGGCACAAAGAGGCTCCTAACATAATACTTCATTAACCTGAGTGAAAGTATTGGGTACTCACCTCTTCCTTAAACTGTAAAAATAAGTTTTATAATTCTCCTTGCACACACATGCCGTATTTCACAATATAAATGGAAAGAGTATTTCAAAAATACTTAAAGACATACCCACAACACACACGCTAGCTACCACAAAGCAAAACTCCTTTGCAAATTAAAAAAATGCAATCCACATTTATTGCCGCCTCTGGATTACTGCCCCAAATCCTGCAAATCTATGTACCTGAGGACCCCTGCCCCTCCCTGCCGGGCCTAATGATGCGTGAAGTACATTTATTCTATACTGCTGGCCTGCTCCCTCCTGGACTCTTGGCAGCCCAGCCACTTGGGCATGCAAAGCCCTACATGGAGCCCACACGGGCTTAATCAGTAACTCTCTTGTTTAATTAAGTGCCCTTGCACCTCAGGGGCCGGCTTTGCGGCTGGCCAGGCTGCCTCCACCGCTCCGGGCAATTAAGAACCAAAGGTTTCCAATTGATTCAGGGTTAAGAGGCAAGGAGACTTTGGAGAATAAGAATCGCCTACTTAGCTGAGGTAGCATTTCGGTTCTGTTCTCTGCTTCACTTGCTTAACTGCCCACTCCGGAGGGCCCAGGGCAAGCCGGGGAAGGGACTTCCCGCAGGGACCCGTGACATTGCAAGGGTTCCGCACATTCTTGGCTTTCGTCTTCACAAAAGAAATTCATGCCCAAGTGCAAAGTGACAACTTTCCTGTGCCATGCAGCAGCCCATTGTGCCGGTGTCTTAACCTCCCTGGCTATTCCCAAGGGAGTGTTTAGGTCAAGAACTCTGGGCTTCGTTTTGTCTGTGAGGTGGGGGTTGGAAAAACAGCTGTCTCAGATCTCAATGCAAGGATACAGAAGAAATTCTGAACTGGTGACAAAAACTAACAAGTGGCAGATAAATGTACAGCTGGAACTCTGATGTGTGTTCTGAGAATCCACACCTACACAGTGCTCAGGCACACGACGGATGCCAGCAAGCGTCCTCTGACAAAATCACATCAAAGCTAATATAAACTCCTCCAGGAAAAGAGTAAGGAAGAGAAGTGCCTTTCACATTTGCCTTCAGCTGTTTTATACTTCTTGACTTACACTAACTGAATTACTGGGTTGTTGTTTTTTTTAAGATTTTTTTTATTTTTTATTTTTAGGTAATCTCTGCACCCAACATGGGGCTTGAACTCACAACCCCAAGATCAATAGTCTCATGCTCCACCGACTGAACCAGCCAGGCACCTGGTGAATTACTTTTTAATTCAAGAAGAAGGAAACCACCACCGCTTTGCCAACTTTTAGGACCAAACTCCCATGAAATGGGGGACTTCCATTTAAGGGGCTTGGGCAATTGTAATGACAAGTGGCAATAGGATTATCACCAATAATGACAATATATGAAAATACAGAGACTGTTAGAAGCCTTACGTTTTATACACTGTCAAATTGAAAGATCTCTACAACACTTGCTCCCAAAAGTCAAAAGCACCTAGCACTGTCAGTTACCACCATCACACCGATATCTGGTGGCTCTCGGTGCCTGAGGCTGTTTTCTCTTTTCTCATTTTATCCTAACTGCAACCTGTTCAGTGGGTTAATTATCCATTTTATAGATGCGGAAACTGAGGTTCAAAAGGGTTAAGTAAATCTGCCCAGGGTCACTCTACCCCTAGGAGCAAGGTCTGGGTGGGGACACATGTCCGATTCCAGAGCCCACATCTTCTCTACTTCCCTAGACGCCATTCATGTCCCACTTCATCTACGGTCCTCTACACAGATGCTCTCAGAGTTCCCACAATGGGCTTGCTGGGGTCTGCTGGGGGTTCAGGGGGCCACCCCTGTTCCCATCAGCCCAGCTGTTTTCCTGAGGCCTCATTTCAGGGGAGGTGGACTAGCCTGGCAGCTAGAAGCATGGGCTCTGGGCTCCCCCAGGGCTCCCCCCTACCTCCACCCCTTATGAGGTGTGCAACCTGGGGCAATTACTCAGCCTCTCTGCATCTCAGTTTCCTATCTGTGAAATGAGATTTCACCCAGTTCAGAGTGAGGCTGTCACGATTACAAGAGTCACTACATGTGCATTTAGGACAGGAAGCAGTGGATAAATGCTGCCACTCCTGGCTATTATCAGCAAGAGGAGGATTCCAGGATAAAAGAAGCTTAAGAGACTGCTCTACAATGAGCAGGAATGCCTAAATGCAGCTGCAAACCCTCCCTAGCCAGGAGTGGGATCGGATCACTCTGCCCTCTGCCATCGGGTGCTGGTGTCCTGCACAGGTCTGTGCAGGCAAGGGCAGACCCAGGAAGGCTGTGGTACCTTCAGTGGTCAGCAGAGGAGGGCTCTGTCCTCCCATGTGACCTGTGTCCTCTCCATCATCCAGTCCATGGTCCATTCTGCTGCCCCTGGGACCTGCAACCTTACACCCTGAGGGCAGGGGTGCAGTTTGCGCCATGGTTCCTACATGGCTTCTGGCCAGAGATGGGGTATGGAGTGGATACTAGACAGCCTCTCAGAGCCTCAGAACTCTCTCCACCTGCACTCAAGGGCAGCCAAGAGCATGTGGCACACAGCTGAAACCCATTTGCCATCTTGGGGCGTAAGTCCTCCTCCCCAAGCCCCAGAGGGGGCATTTCTGGCACCTGTTGCCGTGCCTCCCTACAGCCCGGAGCCCGGGGCCAGGAGCAGGGGTAGGGACAGCACTCACCTCGTTGCTCACCACCACGTGGATGCCTGTGGGGCCCTGCCGGTAGACTCGGTGGATGTGCTGCGGGGAGATGCTGTACAGGTTGGCGATCTTCTCAACCAGCTCCAAGGTGGTCAGCTCTTCCAAGAAGATGGCATGGTACACTGGAGGGCAAGGGACAGGGCCTTCTGTAGAACACACTCCTGCTCCTAAGGAGCCTGCCTACCCCTCATACCCAACTCCTAAATCAGTCACTCCGCTGTAAGGATGCTCGTGCCCAGACTCATTCGATGGGATCTGGCTGTAACAGGCACAAAGCCTCTGCAGAGCCCAACCACAGGGGCAAAGCAGCCAGGCTATGGTTCTTCATTCCTGTACCAGTCTCTCTTGGGGGAATCTTACATAAAATCGGGAATTCTTGGGGATCCCTGGGTGGCGCAGTGGTTTGGCGCCTGCCTTTGGCCCAGGGCGCGATCCTGGAGACCCGGGATCAAATCCCACATCGGGCTCCCGGTGCATGGAGCCTGCTTCTCCCTCTGCCTGTGTCTCTGGCTCTGTCTCTGCCTGTGTCTTTGGCTCTGTCTCTCCTTCTATCTCTCAAGAATAAATAAATAAAATCTTTAAAAAAAAAAAAATCGGGAATTCTTGCATCCACCCCACACCCAATGACACCCGTGGAGGAGTGGAGGCTGGAGGAAGAACTGCTGGCAGAGAGGTCTGTATTTCTAATAAGCTTCTAGTGATTCTGATGTGCCGCCAGATGCACACCCTTGCAGGAGAGAAGAGAGACTGTGCATCCTTTCCGTGGCTTAGCGGGGACGCTGGATGGCTCCTGGGGGCAAAGCGCAGGATTTAAGGATAACTGCTACTTCTTTATAAATTTATTTAAAATAAATTAACACGTAGTATATTATTAGTGTCAGAAGTAGAGTTCAATGATTCATCAGTTGTAGTAACACCCAGTGCTCATTACCTCACATGTCCTCCTTAATGACCATCACCCAGTTACCCCATCCCCCCAACCCCTCCCTTCCAGCAACTCTCAGTTTAACTGTTTCCTAGAGTTCAGAGTCTCTTATGGTTTGTCTCCTTCTCTGATTTTGTCTTATTTCATTTTTCTCTCTTCCCCTACATTCATCAGCTGTTTCTTAAATTCCACATGAGCTAAATCATATAATTCTTTCTGATTGACTTATTTCACCCAGCATAATAACCCTCTGCTCCATCCACATCATTGCAAATGGCAAGATTTCATTCTTTTTGATGGCTGAGTAATATTCCAGAGTGTGTGCATGTGTGTTTACAAAACACATCACCTTTATCCATTCATCTGTTGATGAGCATCTGGACTCTTTCCATAGTTTGGCTCTTATGGACATCGCTGCTATAAACACTGGGGTGCAGGTGCCCCTTTGAATCACTATGTTTGTATCCTTCGGATAAATACCTAATAGTACAATTGCTGGGTCGTAGGGTAGCTCTATTTTTAACTTTGAGGAAACCCCATACTGTTTTCCAGAGTAGCTGCCCCAGCTTGCATTCCCACCAACAGTGTAGGGAGGGTTCCCTTCTCTGCAAGGGGTAACTGCTACTTGACGGCACATGTGTCTCATCCTTGCCCTTCTCTGCAGCACAAATACTCCTCTGCTCCAGTACTGTGACCACAAAGGGCAGAGGGGTGCTGGGAGCATCGCCCGCCTGGTGGAAGATAACAGTGACCCCAAGGATGGAAATGCTTCCTTACGGGAAACCCAAACTAGCTGGGTAGGAGTCAGCTCTGTGGGCAGGCACCCCAGGGAGGAGGATTACGCGACCCCTGGGGGTCCCCAAATCCCTCAAAGGCAAAGCACCTGGATTAAACAAGAGATTCCCAAACTCCTACCTCAACTGAGGAACCTTCGGTTGCAGTGGCTGATGAGAGGCCCCGTACTTCAGAAGCACACATGCACGCACATGCGCACTTCGCAACACAGACTCCCTCCCAAAGGGGTTGGCAGAGGCCATGGCCTTCCAGCCACGCGGCCGACCCGCCATCCCACGACTTCAGGCAGGCTGGCCCGCTGTCAGATACTGGGCAGAGGACGTGGCCACTGCACCCTGCCCCTCCCATAGGAAACCCCGGTTAGAACACCAGGGCTCTTTTCCAAGATCCCTTTCTATGACAGATTCAAATGAACTTTTGTGTCTTTTCAATGTTTCAGAGCCACTTCCACTTCTGAGTTCACTCCTCCAACAAATCAGGCCGGCCCAAAAGACCTACACAACTTGCAGGCAGTGCATTTCGTTGTACCCTTCTGTCACCAGCCCTTCCCTCCCCCAGCTCAAAGGGGGTGCTGCCAGGAATGTGTGGAGCAGCTGAAGGCTCGGGGCACTCCCTCACTCTCTGCAGACACGGAGCACGGGCTCTGCGGCCTGAGGTGTGCAGTGGTTAGACCCTCAGCACTCACAGTCAAAAGCAAGGCACTTCGCTTTACATGCCTTGTCTCGCCAAAACCTCATCCCCCTGGGCAGAGCATTGTTCTCTGTATTTTGTACATGCAGAAGCTGATGTACAGGCCCCGGAGCCCTGCCTGAGGCCACACGGCCAACAGGTGGCACAGCCTGCACCTGTGTGTGTTCAGGCTCAGTTGACCTCAAGGCTTGTGTCCTCTCACCAAACTGCCTCCAAACTACCAACCCAAAAGAGTCACGTGCCCTGAGGTGCCCTGGCCCCTGCAGCTCTATTCCTTAGCCCCCGTGCAGCCGCCACACCAAACGGGAAAGCCTTGTCCAGCTCAAGGAAAACCCCAGTAACTATGGCCATGGGGCGGCACTTGTCACCAGCCTGGGAGTCGGAAGGCCAGACTCTTGGTTCTCCCGTGAGTGGCTAAGCAGCTGTGGGGAACACATCCTCTCTCTGGGCCTGCTCCCCACGGAGGAAACAAGGAAGCTGGAGCATGTGTTCTGGCAGAGAGTTTCCACCTTAAACATTTCAATCCCAGGAGAATGTTGACCAAAACTCATCCTGCACGAATGGAGGTGGATCAGTGGAAATGTCCTCAGCAAGAGAACTCGTGTTGGTGCTAGGTCTTCCTGTTACCTGGCCACCCAATAACCAGCCCCGGGCTGCTCCCCACAACTCACCACACAGACTGCTGTCCCCACCATCCCGCTTCTGCTGCAGGGGTGCTCTGTTCTGCTCCAGCTCCTGACAGACGTAAATGGTCATCTTTGGCCTCACATTCCTGGCAGGAGGAAAGGAAATAAATAGGTATTGGGGGGGGGGGCGGGGGGCGCAAGGGAATGGGACAAAGCTCTGTTGTTCCAGAATGTTCCAAAACACAGGGTGGAACTAGCACAGTGAAGGAATCAGAAGAAAAGACGCCACAGGGATGCACGAGGCCTTTCGCTGGGCTTCTATGGCTTCATGCAGTCTTGCCCAGAGACAGAGGGATGACAACCCCTCCAGGTCCTGCAAGCTGCCATGACGGCGCTCTGCTCAGAACTCACATCTCAAGGCATAGGCGTTTTTCAGGGTGGTAACAAGAGCAAACACTTTCTCTAGCTTACTCTGCCCCGGGAACTGTTTCCAGAACTTCACATGCCTACATTATCTCATCCTCACACCACCTAGGGAGACTGGAACCAAGGCCCTCATTTTATAGAGAAGGGAACCGAGGCTCACAGAGGTTAGGCGCTTTCGTCTAGTGTAAAAATCCTAAGAGGCAGACCCAAGGGTCACACCCAGGCTCTCTCTTTCACTCTAGAACTGTGCTGTCCATCTGTGAAAGGTAAATGAGATTTGCAGCTCACTTGGCCAGTCAAATCAACCTGAGATCAAGCGCTCCACAGCCACACGTGGCCGGGACTGCTGGACTGCACAGCATGGCCCCAAACACATCCACCACAGCAGGAAGCCCCCTCAGACCTGGCCCTGCTCTCCAGTCTGCCTGGAGAACCGAGAACTGCCACACAGTCCCACACCTTCCTCTAGGAGGAGAGAGCTGGAAACCCAGGACCATGCAAGCAGCTGAGGAGAGGCTGAGGGGCTGGGATCCAGGGCCAAGGATCCCGCCAAACCAAGAAGGGGGCGGGCTCAGCCCTGCCCACCCGCATGGCCCTGATCCCCTCTCACAGGGCCTCCGCTTGCACCTGCTCCCAGAGGAGCCCTGACCCCACCAGCCGGCCCATAAGGCAGCGGCAGCATCGAAGAGGCTGCGACGGGGCTTCCTGCCATACCCGGCCTCCAGCTGGAAACTGACACCCACCGGCCTTTGATGGCATTGAAGAGCCGGATCCCATCTGCAGGGCCACAGATCTGGACCAAATCGTCTCGAGACATCTTCAGCAAGTCAGCACCTAGGCAAGTAAATGGGGCCACCCATTAGTGGGACACACGGTTCTGTCCTCAGGCACCTGCAGATGTTGCACCGTGTGGGCAGGGGACAGGGAAGCGTCCGCCTCATCCTCAGAGGGCACCGGACGGTCCATGGAGAGAACAAAAAGCTAAACATCAGAAAATCACAGCCCGAGAGATGAACAGTATCCTCAAAGCTCAGGAGAACAGACATTGGCATTTACAAAAGCCAACAGGCCCTCACCACCTCCGCCTGCCTGTCCCTCCCCCTGCTGTTTACTGGCACTAACAAGTGCATGTAACCTAGCCCAGGACGCTGGTTACACATGCACCTGCTACATGCAGAAGAGCACGACCCACAGGCTGCAGCCACGGTGAAGGCACCCATACTCCCCACACACAGAACAAGGGCAGAGCATCCCCCCGCCACACACAGGCCCCTCATGCCAGCCACTCCCCCTCCTCTGGGGAACCACTGTCCTGACTCCTCACATGTCTCCGTTTTGCTTGCTTCTTTGACATTTACCTAAGTGGAATAGAATAAGATACGCTTTCCTATGTTTGGCTCCCTCCCCCAAGTTGTTTCAGGGCTCACTCATGCTGGCTGTGGTCAGAGATCATTCGTGCCCATTATTAGACATTATTTGTTGCATGAAAATACCACAGTCACCTGTCTACTCCGCCAATGGGCACTAGAGTTGCTCCCAGCTGGGAGTGATTATGAACAAAGGTCTATGAACATCCCTGTCCGTGGATGCAGTCCCTTCCACAAAGCCTAAGGAATCCCCTAGAACCTTGTGCCCATATGGACTCTCCAAGGGATAAGTATGAGATGAGCCTTCTGCCGAAACAGCCAGCAGCCACATGGCCAGGAGTGAAAATATCCAACCCCTTCTTCCCGCCATAGTTAAGACACAGTTTCAGTTGGATGCCTGGGTGGCTCAGTCGGTTAAGCAGCTGCCTTCAGCTCAGGTCACAATCCCAGGGTCCTGATATCGAACCCCATGTCAGGCTCCCTGCTCCACAGGGAGTCTGCTTCTCCCTCTGCCTCTCCTCCTTACTCTCTAAATTTAAATTTAAAAAAGATACACTTTCAGGCATAATTTTGTAAGCACAGGGGCTCCCCCTAAGTAACAACTAAAAGCCAAAATCCCTCCACTGTTCTCTCAGGCCCCCAGGACCTCTGTGACCTCACCTCCTTTTCCAGTCCACCTGGCCTCGCTCACCTGGGTGCTCTGCTCTGTGGCCACACCAGGCAGGCCCCACCTTGTGGCCTTTGCACATAACCCTGCTCGGACATCTCACAGTTCCCCCACCCCTACTTGGCTCACTTCCTCCCCTCAGCCCAGCCTCTGCTTAAGGCCACCTTCTCAGGAAGGCCCACACTGAGCACCCCCCCTAAAACAGCAGCCTCCCTCCCTGCTCCTCCCTGACCCAAGCCAGGCCCCTCCTCTGAGCCTGCCCGCCACCCAAGGGTCACACCGCATGGAAATGTGTGGTTCACACATCTGCGTGGACTCAAAGCTGCAAACTGCCGGAGGACAGGGTCCCTGTCCGACCCTCCTCCTACTGGCCACCCCCAACACAAGTTCTTACAAAAGCTGAGCTGAAAGAAGACCATGCACGGTATCCTTCCCACTGCCACAGATGCCCTTGCCAACCACTGCCCTAGTTCTGGTCAAAACGTCACTCCCTGTCATCCTGGATTAACTTGACTTGGTCGCAAAGTTCATTGCTCAGTATACCCTTCCACCCCACAGCCCTGGTTCCAGGTCTCTGTGTGACAGCCCCACCAGTAAGGGCTTGAAGAACCTTTCAGAGAAGGAAGAACCAGCTTCTCCTTCTCCCCTGTGGCTTCACCACCTTCTCAAAGGTCGTGGCTCCAGAGACAATGTGACCAATGGGCAGCACTGGGGTAGGAGAAGTGCCAGGAAGGCAGAGTATGCCCCGGCCCCCTGGCTAAAGGGCCCCTTCCCGGGCAGTTGAGGGCACCCCCCACAGGACCCAGATGGCCTCCTGAAAGCCATCCCCGACTGGAAACTCCCAGCAGCAGCACTTCGTATCTTAGCACTTGGCACAGGGTCAGCAGAGGTGAGTGACCCATGCTACACCGGGTCCCCAGGGCAAAACCATGGCCCTGCAGGCACTGCAGCAAGTCCTGAAAAGCGAGCGGCTTTGTTACGTGTTTTTAAGATCCCTGTGGGTTTGAAAAACAACACAAAGATGCTCACCTGAGAAACTGGCAAACAGCCGACAGAACTGTGAGAACCTGTTTCGGTGGAGCCACTGCTGGGCATCCTGGATGGAGGCTGATGGGAGCAGGTGCTGCAGGCAGAGAGAGAGGAAGGGTCCTGAAACGACCGTGCCGGGTCTGCCCGGGGGTGTGCAGCCAGACAGCCCGGCTGCAGACACTTACATCGTTGCTCAGGGGCAGGGTCTCCACCGGGTGGGTCGGAGAGCTGTTCCTGCAAAGGAAAAGAACAGGCCATCAGACGCGGGGACACCTTCAGGGACATGGGGACGGGCCCCTCACCCAGCCCGGTGCTCCCCCCGCCCCTCAGGCATGGCACTTGGAAACACAGCAGGGCCTCAAGAATTTCTCAGGTCAGAGAAATGTAGGCGGGACCGTCTGCACAATCCCTCCAAATCCCTGACCAACCCTTCAGGACAGACATGACTCAGTGGCAACACAGCATGACCAATGATCACCACTCCACTCTGAGCTCAGCATTTGTTTGCATCTGATTCCTTCCCAGGCAGAGCTTCCCCACAGCCTCGGCCCCAGGGGAGGGCAGGCCGCCCCAGGAGCTCCACACGCCCACGTGGGGCCCAGACAGCAGCAGCCAACACCTCTCTGCGGAGATGGGAGAAGGCTGTGGGCTCCTCGAGGAGGGAACAAGCAGCCTCGGTGTGGCATCCATCCACAAGAACATTCTAACAGTTGGAGGCCCACTGACCTCCCTCCAGGGCTCACTCATGGGGAAGGCACAGACCTGAACACCTGGATTCTCCAATTAAAAGAAAAAATACATTTTTAAATGACCCTCCCCAACAGACAGTGGGGCAGGTACGACGTGAATGGACGTAGGTGTCTCTCTCTGCGTTTAACATGATAACGAGGTAAGTTTTACTCTGCGAGTACCTTACCACAGTGACAATAAAGGCAAGGCCCTCACCGGGCTGACCCTCACACCGTCATCGGTAACAAGATGCACCTCGCCCAGTGCCTGTAAGGCGCCGGGCACCTTGCACACCCACCCCTACCCCCGACCCTGCATGGAATCCTCACTCCTTTGGTAGTGAAGAAAGTGAGGCTGAGGGAGGTAAAGGGACTCACCCCCAGAAAGGTGGGACCTAACACTCGGTCCGCCCGAATCTGAATGTGACACCTTGGCTATGCCACCCCACTTCTCAAGGAGGCCCCTCCTCACCTTGCGAAACCAAGTTCATGGACACTCATTCTCTCATCAGTGGCTTCTCTGTATGCCAAGCACGGGCTGTGAGGAGCCCACAGGTTCCACGTCTACCTGCTGGGTCTGCCTGGGGTCTCCCTGCTGCCCGCCAGAACAGGATCAGGACGTGCATGGCCACCACAGTGGTGCCGTGAGCCCTTCCTGTGCCGCAAAGCCTAGGACAGGTTGGGCCGATGCCTGCCAGTCCCCACGCTACTGTCACCTTTGAGTCAGTGTGGCCCATCATGCATCTGCAGAGCTGGGTGACCAAGTGTGAGGCTGCTCCTTGTTACAAGCCCTGAACCCTAGAGCAGGGAGCATCCAGAGCTGTCCTATGCTACCCAAAGAATGTGCACAGGGACCACAGAAAGAGCCAGGATGGCCCCTCACAGCCACTGGAGCCCCCTAAACAGCTGCCTCCTTAGGCCCCATCTGCCTAGGAGGCCATTCTTCCCTGAAGGGCAACCTGCAGGCCAACCTGCTTCTGCGGGTAGCCGGGGTGGGAAGGTGGGTTCTGGGCTGCTGCCCCAGCAGATGATGTTTACAGAAGCACATCCGAGCACAGAAAGCTGTGCAAATATTACAAGTGCCACCCCGAAGCCCAAACCGATGCCAGTGCACCAAAGAGAGGAAGACACAAAGACCAAGAAAGGAGACTACACCCATCATCACTCCGGGGCTCTCAAGGGAAAGAGGACAGACATACCCTTCACCAAGGCCGAAGCTATTTGGAGAGCCGTTGTAGCTTGGAGATGGGGCGCTGTTCACCTGGTAGGCCATGTCAGGCCACGGGGAGCACTGTGGAAAGAGCACAGGACGGTAGTGACTCGAGGGCCATGGTGGTCAGGAACAACTCAGGCCACAGAGCTGCAGACCCAGCTCCTATCCCTCCCATGCCAGCATCGATCAAGGCCAGCACGGGAAGCCCCTGACCCCTCAACACTTAGTCCACATCCTCCCAGGGCCCATGTGAGCCAGCGAAGCATGGGTACTAGGGCCATGCCCAAGAAACTGAGCGCGGCAGAGAAGACCTAAAATTCAGTCATTCCCAGAGCAAGCAAAGGCAGGCATGTGTCTCTGTGGGCTTCCTAGGTGTTGAGCCAACGAGGGAAAGAAACATCGTCAGTCATCTGGGTCCCTAAGAAAAGAGAACTAACAAAACAGGCCAACTGCCCAGAGGCAGGTTTTACCAGGTGTAGACAAGTGCGTGTACAAGCATGAAGGAGGGAGCACTGGACACAGATAACTTCCAAACAAAAATCATCCGTGAGGTTCAGTAGTGGGGTGCCCGTGTGGCTCGGTGACTTAAGCGTCCAACTTGTGGTTTTGGCTCAGGTCGTGATCTCAGGATCGTGAGATCGAGCCTTGCATCAGGCTCCACGCTCAGCGGGGAGTATGCTTATCCCTCTCCCTCTGCTTGTCCCCCTGCTCTCTCTCTTTCTCTCTCCCCCTAAAATGAATAAATAAATATAAATCTAAAACAAAAAAGTTCAGTACTAAAACCTGCACTACTTGAAACATTCCAGGAGCAGCCAGCCCTCTCAGGCATCAGTCGATGCGTGTTTACTATACATCAGCCGTCCTGCGAGGAGCTAAGGGATACACAAAAAACACAGAGGATGTGATCCTTGACCTCAAGGAACTTCTTGAGCAGAAGCCAAGGATGAACATAGGAGAGAATCGCCCAAAGAAAGCAAAGACGTACAGGTTTTGCCTGTTGGGGAAGCCAGGGGACAAAGTATTCATTTCTCCCCTTCCCTGTGATGACACCTCTTTGGAGAGGGCCAATTCGAAGCATTCCTGAAGATTTACTATCACCCACAGAACCACAGGTTGGTAAATATTTAACTCAGTTGTGCATGTGGGCTGGAATTTCTTGGTGGTAAATCCGGGAGCTGAGGAGGAAGAGCTGACAGTCACCTTACAAGGTCATGGGCCAGGCAGGGGTTTTGACCAACTGTACCACGCTCTGACAAGGGCGTGGACGGACGCTGTCTGAAGCACCCCCGGACCTCTCCTCCACCAGGGGGAAGACAGAAGAGAGTCAGGAGCAGAGAGGCTGAGGCTCGGCCTGGAAGGTAAAGGTGTCCGTAGGCAGAGGGCAGTGGGAGCGTGGAGGGCACCCTGGAGGGCCCGCACGCGAGGGGACTGGGGCCTGGGGAAAACTAACTGGCCTGAGCTCTGATTCATAAATGCAGGTCCTCGCACTGCTTTGCTGCTGAGAGTCAGACAGGCTCTTCCTGCACCAGGGCTCTCTGGTCACTATTATCCTGTGTCAGATAAAACACTGGTAACATGTCTATGCCGCAGCAAAGTTACCTTCCATACTGTATCTTGTTGCAAATACCTTTCTGCATATGGCTTCTCTCTCTCTCTCTCTCTCTCTCTCACACACACACACACACACACACACACACACACACACCAGCCAGGACCGGCCACTATTCTCTTAGATGCTCTGTGCCCTGGGCCTCACCCTTAACACAGCCTTAACTCTACCACAGCTGGGGCTGGGCCTCCTGCATCTGTGGAGGGCCTTCTGAGCAAGTCAAATTATTCAATGAACACCCACTAGCTGGGCTGATTGCAGAACACAATGGGGAACAGTTGCTTAAAAAATACAACAGAAGAGGGATCCCTGGGTGGCGCAGCGGTTTGGCACCTGCCTTTGGCCCAGGGCGCGATCCTGGAGACCCGGGATCGAATCCCACATCGGGCTCCCGGTGCATGGAGCCTGCTTCTCCCTCTGCCTGTGTCTCTGCCTCTCTCTCTCTCTCTGTGACTATCATAAATAAATAAAAAAATTAAAAAAAAAAATACAACAGAAGAGCGCCTGGGTGGCTCAGTGGTTGTGTCTGCCTTTGGCTCAAGTCGTGATCCCAGGGTCCTGGGACTGAGTCCCATGTTGGGCTCCCTGCATGGAGCCTGCTTCTCCCTCTGCTGAGGTCTCTGCCTCTCTCTGTCTCTCATAAATAAATAAAATTGTAAAAAAGAAAAAAAAAAACCACAACAGACCCCAGTAAGATGTGGCACCAGCAGTGACCAGTGACAGGGGGAAGAAGAGCCTGTGACAGTGAGGGTCTCAGAAGTACGCTGGACACAAGGAGGTCTAGAGCAGGTGCTGTCAGTGTCCAGGTTAGGAGGAGACGCGTTCCAGTCTCTACTCAAACAACAAAGCGGCAAGTAGTCAACACCCCCGGCCTGTAAGCCTGCTCTGAGGATGAAGCCTGCAGAGCTTTCTACCATATGCAGAACTTCACATGCACAGGGTCATTCCCTGCACCATGTGTGAAACGGCAAGAGCCCCGAGAGCACCAAATGTCCACCAGCAGGCCATCTATCTATACAACGAAGACCACGCCTCTGGGTAAAGAACTAGAAAGCTTTTTATGAACAGATGGAGAACAGACTCCAAGACAGGCTATTAAATAAAGCAATCAAGTTACAGAACAGTACGTCTATGTACACTGCTGGTATAAAAAAAGTGGGCGTGGGGCAAACATGTATGAATTGGCTTCATCGGCAGAGAAAGCTAGGCCAGATACATGGGGACCCAAGAGATGCCAGCTGCCCTGCGAAGAGACAGCTTGAGGCTAGGACAGTTTTGGGAGAGGCATTTTCTAGTGTAGATACACTCTCTTCTACCTTTTGAATTTTGGACTTTTATTTTTAAAAAAAAAAAAAAAATCACCTGATTCTGGAAAGTACAAATGGCAGCACAGACCTGGAAGATATTTCTGAATCACCTTCCTGGCCTCCTGGCCTTATCATGTGAACACAGCTCCGGACCCAGGGATCTGCCACAATTTTATAGGCACTTTCCAAAGCAGCATTCACCCAAGGTGGGCAATTTCCCAAGAACCTAAACCAAGAGCACGCGGTCATCCTGCTCCGGGCAGAAGGCCCCAGGAGGCGCACCCCGGCACCAGGCCGGCTCACCTCTGTGAGAATGGTGGTCTCGTAGGATGGCTGGTACTTCTCTTTTTCTTGGGCAGTTCTTTTCTCCATCTTTTCCCGGTCGGTCTTCTGTTTCCGGTCAGCTCCCTTTGGCTACAAGAACAGAGCACAGGGGTTCCGATTAGTCCAAAGTGGGCAGAGGCAGCTATCAGAGGAAGACCCAGGACTTAGAGACAGGTCCCAAGACTTGCACTCTCCCCAGGCCCCAGGAGTCCAGGCAGGATCTCCGGGCAGGTCGGCATCTCTCTCACCTCCCAGGCGTTAAGCACATGATCCTCCTCCTGGAGCCCCTCCCCTTCCTCACCTGAGGGAACTCACAGCCTGCTACGGGGTCCTGCCACTCAGTTACTCAGGGGAAAATGCTTGGAAACAATCTTTACCACAGACAAAACCCTTGGCTGCCACAGCAAATCCCAGTGTGTTCCTTGGGTTACGGGTGGAGGGCAAAAGAAAGTGGAAGAAGTCAAAGCTGCTGCTGGGAGTTTGGGAGTCTGGTCTGCACCCGCATGCTGGGAAATCCTGGATGTGTCACAAAGGCCTCCTGACCTCCCAACTCCCAGGATTATCTGCAGCTCCCTGTTTGCACGCCCCATACAGGGTAAGACCTCCAACCTCACAGAGCCTATCCTGGGCGCCCAGCAAACGTGAACAACTTGCAGAGGGGCCCAGGTCTCACAGGCACTACCATTTCTTTCATTTATAGGTATGGAAACTGAGGCACAAGTGACTTGTCAAGAATGGAGAGAAACCTGCTCTGGTTGCTTGGGGCCTTGGGGAAAAAAAACAAAAAACAAAAAACTCGAAGTAGAACCAAGTACTGACCAGGCAAAGAATCCAAAAGAGAATGCCCAGGGATGTACCGCCACCAGGCTGGCCATGGTGGCCCTGCTCATGCGGATACTCTGGACATCCTGTGACTATCACCTGTGAGTTCACAGCCTGGTTGGTGGCTTCAGACATTAAGACTCCAAGCAGCCCCAGAGCCCAGAACTGAACGGTCTCAGCGCACATGCAGCGGACTGTGCACGGTGCGCAGATAGTGAAAACCACCTGCCCTCAAGCTCAGTGTCACCTTCAGGGACTTTCATCCCAGTATGCACCTTCTTCAGGCCACACAACTTTTGGTTTCCAGATCAAGGGCACTTTAGGAAACGGCCCCCAGGGTGATGTGATACCCACATTTGATGGAGGCGGGTTTGCAGGGGGTCCTCTGGGGACAGGAACGACATATCCAGTGTCCAGAGAAAGAGCCAGGCACAGTATCCATACCCCCATCACCTGCCTCCCAGCCCTAACAAGAGGCTCTTCCTCCCCTTCCAGAAGCCACGAGGCAAGCCTGCATATGGGGAAGGCACTCGGCCTGGTGAGGCCTGCGGAGAGCTGGCTGGTCAGAGAGGGGTCTTGCCTGTCCTGTCAGAGGCCCCGACACCCCCATAGAGCCCCAGGGCCTGGCTCCAACCAGTGGGAGGCTTCTAGTGACGGGGGTGACTGGGGGAAAAATGACAGCCAGGTTAGCCAGACTCCACCCGGAGCTTGCGCACACCTGCTTGAACTGCCTCTGTGACAGGGCTGGGTGCGTGGGGTGCCCACACCTCCTCAGGCATTCGAGAAGCCAGTTTCAGGTGACAGGGGCCCCTGCGCCCCTGCAGGAGATGCCAAAGCCTTCCTTGGGTCCCTCAGACAAGGCAGCTTCCAGACCAACCCCTCAGTGATAGCTAGTGTACGGTCCAGGAGCCTGGAGAGCAGAGTCCTCACCCCTGAGCTTCTTCCTCGAGGTGTAGAAAGGGGAGCTGGCAGGGGGTCCTGGGAAAGCCAAGGCACTCTGCGGGGCGGGGCAGGGGGCGTCATACAGACACTATCCCTCCCTCCTGCTGCCTGTCTGCATCTGAGCCCCAGACATCCACAGGGTGCCACTGGACCCGAGGACCACAGATGTGGTCTGTATATGATGAGGACAGAGGTGTGGCCAGGACCAGGCAAAGATATCCGGCCACACAGCTGTGGGGCTGCCCACGGGAAATCAGACCCACGAGACCCTGTAGCAGGCAGCACCTAAGACCACAGGCCACGGCGCCCGCTGCACAGGGGCTCCTCAAACATGGCCACATCCTAATCCCCAGAACCCGAGGTTGTCACTTCACAAGGCAAAGGAAGTAAAGCTGCAGGTGGAATCAGGATTGCTAGCAGTGTGATGTGGAAACAGGAAGATTATCCTGAGTCATCCCAGGGGTCCAGCACGATCACAGGGTCCGTAAAAGTTGACAAGGGAGGGAGGAGAGGAGGCTGGAGCGGTGTGACCAGAGAAGAGCCCAGCCACTCTTGCTAGCTCCTAGGACAAGTGGATGTGGCCTGAGGAATGCAGAGGCCTCTAGAAGGCAGCAAAGGGAAGGAGAGGGAGCCTCCAGAAAAGAATGCAGCCCTCCTCCTCAACACTTGACTTTAGTCCAGTGAGACCATCAGACTTCTGACCCCGGGGCCTGAAAGGTAGTAAGTGCATGTGGTTTGAAGCCACTAAACGTGTAGCCATTCATTACAGCAGCAACAGGAAACCAATATCCCAGGTTGGATTTCAAGGCATCGCCGTCCTGAAGCAGGTTTCCGAGGGTGCTGGCGCTCTAGCACGAAAGACAATCGCGTGCTCCCGCCACAACCAGTACCTTCCCACCTAGGGCAGCATCACTAACTGAGCCGGGGCCCGCCCCCTCCCTCACCCTAGTGGATGCCACAGGCTCTGCTGCGACCCTGCAACTCCGCAGGCCATGCAGGACCCTGAGTTGCATCATTGGCCACCAATATCTTTCAGAGGTATGGGTCCAGACAGAGGAAAGTAGTTAATAGGCAGGGGGTGGGCAAGGAAGGAAAAGAGAGGCGGTTCCTCCAAACATGTTTCTTTCTCCAACAGGAGGTTACTGCAGAGGGAGATAGGGCCTTGGGCCCTCCATGGGAACGTCTGTGGCCAGGCCTCCTGCACGGGACGGGGTGTCCTGACTTGATTTTTAAGGAGAATCAAACCGGCAACTACAGAATCTGTGGCCAACTACAAGTGCTAGGGAAGATAAGGAAAACCTGAAAACGTGCAAATCCAGACAGTCTTACAAGGCAGAGCTGGGCACAGCCATCTGTGATGACGGAGGACAGAAGGTGCCCCACACCAAAGGACACCCGAAGCGGGCAGGCCCGTCACGCCAGGGCGCGTGGCTCATGCTCCTCAGGGGTCCAGGTAGAAGCCCCAGGCCAACAGGACACCCAGCTCCCTGCCGGGCCTCCAGCAGGAATCCCAAAGGTCAATGCACTGCTGTCACCGTCCAGCACAGGCAGGGACCCGTGGGTTCGGCGGCCACAGGTGGAACGTGGCAAGGACGTCCTACCTTAAACACCTTGATCTGGCAGCTGGCCGAGTGCAAGTGTTCTGTGTACTCCCCATTCTCATTCTGCTTAAATGTATCGATCTGCACTCGGAAAGGCACTCCCTTCTCACCCCCGTGCTTCCTGGGGGTGAACTCCGTGCTGATGCAGTGCACCTGGAAGGGGAAATGTGGGCCGGAGCCAAGGAGAGGAGTGGGGACAGGCCCTGGACTCCCCAAGGGTCCCTCGCCAAATGGAGGTTTCCATCCCGCACCATCAGGTCCACAGCTGCCTTGGCCTCCCCACTCCCCACGCACACTCCACCAGGGTGATGGCCTCTCTGTCCCCTCCACCCTCCCCTATTATAAAGGGTAAGCCCTCTCCCCTTTGTCCCTCAACCTCAGAGGCCCTGCCTGACCAGCTACGTCCTCGCCATCGCTCAGGCCCACGGACCCTCACTCCCTCCTCTCCCCTGGCAGATCCCACAGACTGCACAGCAGGGATCCCCGCCTGGTGCGTGTCCGAGTTACTCGGGCCAGGCCAGGAGCAGGAGCAGAAAGTTGGAGCCATTTCTATGTTTCTAAGTAAGCACGTGCTACAGAAAAAGGCACTGGGTAACATATTTATTATCAGAATACTATAAATACTCCAATAATATATATTATTGTGTTAATACAGTAGTATTATAATAACTTTAAAGTACAGTAAGAATATTATAATCATGTTAAAAAAAAATCACTAACTTTTACTGAGCAATTACTATGGACCAGGCACTGCAATAATGACTTTATGTTCATTATCTGATTTATAAGACAAGTGAAAAAACTAAGAGGTTCAGAAAGGGACACAGAGAGAGAACGAGAGAGTGCGTGTCAGCCCAGAAGCACGGCGGCCCCGCCAGGCTCCTGGACCCATGCCAGGTGCTTGATCATGAAACAATTAATTTAATCATAGAAACTATCATGGAAAAAAAATTTATTACCTATTATATACGCGAGGGCATACTTATTTTGTGCAAGCCTACATATTGTTAAGCAAAACCCACACAGTATTCTACAACATGCCACGTCCTTTCCTAGCTCTGGGGACCAACTAGCTCCACGACTGAGCCACACTCCTGTAGCCTCCTCCCCTCAACGTACATCCCCGCAACATAGAACAGGAGCCCGTTGGGGCCCTGCAGGTGGACTGTTTTGAGGAACGACATGCATGCAGGCCCCAAAACTCTGGCTTCCCCCGAGAACACCCTCCCTCCCACTTACCTGAATGAATGCAGAGGCTCTCTTTGAAGGGTCCCACAAAAATTCGACTGCATTCAGCTGTGTCGGGCTGGCCCTGGGGTCCAAGATACCAACAGACAGTGGAATATCTGCACACACATACACATACACAAAAGTGCAATTGTCAGCCACTCCCAGAGGCTTAGGGAAGGACTCTCATTACAGGTCCAAATTCCTTAACCACAATTTGAAATGCCGAAAGTTCTGAAAACTAAGTTTTGCATAACTCATTTGGCAGAAAGCCCAACGTGAACTGCCACAAAGCTATTCGGAGTTCTTTGTCCCATTTTCGGTGAACGGACATTTTACCCTGCTGCAGAAATATTAGTGTACTGGATGGCCTGCCAGAGGCATTACCTGGAGCTAGGGAACGACACACCCTGTTGCCATTCTAAAACTTCTAAATTCCAAGACACACCTGGCTCCCAGAGTTACAGGTAAAAGACTATGGATCAGCGCCTAAGACCTCAAAACTCAATTTCTGTTGCCCATCGCCGTGATGCCCATGCTTCCCTTCGTCACAGATCAGAATCCTTTAGGGCAGGGCCTTCTGCAATGCTTTCCCTGCAATCCCTGATGGCAGAGCTCTGAGTTAGAAATCCCTAAGGGCAGGCCTGGTGCCAGCTCGCACAGTGTTTTACCTAAGGCAAGGGTACACACTAAAGTGTCCTAGCTAGGCATGCATCCGACAGCATCCAAGAAGAACCCCAATGTTCTTGGGGTTCCCAATGAACTTGGAGTGCCTTGGACCTCACGTGGCCCAGCAGACTCACCAATGTCCAGGATTCGGTCCCCGGGCCGGCTCCACCGCCATCCCTCCAGCTGCTGGTGCTCTGTGTACTGCAGTCGGCGGTCGTGGAAAACCACCCGGATGATGCTCTAGGGAGGAGAAGCCAGTAGGAGACTAAGTGTGGGGCTGACAAGGACCCAAGAGAACTTCCCACCGGGGCAAATCTCCCACCTTTCAAGACTAAGACCTCTCCTGCCAGAGCCTTCCTTCCCAGCTCTCAAGCTCTGCATGCTTCTCCCCCCTCAGAACCCCAATCATAGGACAGCGAGAATGAGGACTATCCCCCTTTTCCAGAATTACTAAGTGCTTTACATACACAGCTAACCTATATATCTTTTTGTGCCAATGAGCCAAGTGAAATCTCAGGAAGATTCAGTAAGTGCCAAAGCCAGGCTCACCCCTGAGTTCATCCAGCCCAGAGCCCACTCCATCAGCCCACGCCCCTCCAGCTCTTAGCACTGCCAGCTTGCCCTCAACCGCCTGGACAACATGCTCCAGGGACCAGGAACCCCTCCCACTCCAGGGCTCTCCCCTAACTGTCCAGGCACTCCTGACCCCCACCACCAGCAAGCCCAGACCCCTCAGACCCCCAAGACCTCCTGGGGAGGGAGGGCGGCCCCACAGCCTTGCCTTGACATATTTTGTGTTCAGATCTTGAAAGTCTCCCAACTTCCGATTCTCCAGCAGTCGGATTTCATAAGATTGGCCTAGAAGGGGGTTAACAGTACATTTTCCATTTCTGATGGGTTTCAAACCTGGAGTTCACCCAGAGGGAGGCCTTCTTGACCTCCTGAGTGACCACCCAAGCCTCACGGCCCCAGGGGACAGAGCAGTCAGTCCATGGCCAACTCAGATGGCTCTCTGGACTGCACACCCCCATTTGTCCCCCAAGCCTGGTTGCGCCTAAGACACCCTAGGTAGCATACCATGTGTCCCCCAAAACACAGCATCTCTACAGTTTTCAAAGAAAGAGAATTCAACAAAATGGAGTTAATGTTAAGAACAGAACTTCATGTTTTCTTATAAAGGCTGCCCCTGCCCCCCCCCCCCCCTCCCCGGGTCACTTGGATGGAGAACACAGCCACCCACTCAGATCCATGTTACAGTAAATAACTGACCATACCCTTCCCAAGAGCAGGTTAAAGGAACGAGTAAAAGCCTGTTAAACATTGTCTCTAATTGCAGAATGAAAAGCATTTTCCCAACTTAAAAGAATTTCATGTATTTAAGGGGTGTGGGGATTCTATTTGGTGACATATAACCAGCACAAGCTAGTCAAAGAATACGCATGGAGAAAAGACTCATCCTTAGTAACAGGGAGAACCCGAATCTATGAATTACAACCATGAACAACCTGGATGAAACTACATGTTTTATGAGGAAATAAAATACAGTCTGAATAAATAGGATACGCCATGTTCCTAGACAGGAAGACCACTTACTGAACGATGTCAGTTTTTCCCAAATTAAGTGTTAACCACAGCTCTAAAACGCCCGTACACATTTCACAACTTAATAAAGGATGTTTTACAAATTAAGAGAAAATGATTTAGTGGTGGTATTGGTAAATCTGATTGGCTGCTGGAAATTTTTTTTTAATTTTTAGGTAAGGATGGACTCACGAGAAGTAACAAAAATAGTACAAAGGGGTCCTGGATACTTGTCCCCCAGTGTCGCCAGTGGTGGCATCTGAGGCAAGTATGATACATCATTGAAACCAGGAGCCTAGGGATGCCTGGGTGGCTCAGTGGTTGAGCATCTACCTTTGGCATGGGTTGTGATCCTGAGGTCCGGAAATCAAGTCCTGCATTGGGCTCCTCGCAGGGAGCCTGCTTCTCCCTCTATGTCTCTGCCTCTCTTTCTCTCTCATGAATAAATAAATAAAATCTTAAAAAAAAAAAAAAAAAAGAAAAGGAAGGAAGGAAGGAAGGGAGGGAGGGAGGGAGGGAGGGAGGGACAAACGAATGAACCAGGAGCCTGACCATGGTTCAATGCAATTCAACTAAAAGTCTCACATAGATCTCCCTCGGTTTTGAGGTTTTACTCAACTCACAGCAAACAGCAAAACAAGTTATCACTGGACTAAAGTCAACTTTCTTAAGGTTTTATGTGAACATGAATCATACCAGACACTCAATAGAGAAGGATTTTCTGAAACTAAAATTGGGCAAAAGGGAAATCTACCTATACTAAAATCTCCCTCTCTCTCTCTCTCTATATATATATATACACATATATACACACACGTGTATTTATATGTATATGTATAGACACACACATATATATGAATGAAACTTAAATGCCAACAACAAATTAGGAACAGCACAAACCCAGTGGCAAGCAGTTTTAAAATAGCTAAAACAGCCATTAAAAAAAATACTAAGACCCCCTGTGGCAGGTAGAATGCTGCTCCCTCCCAGAGAAGATATATCCAGATCCTCATCTCCAGAACCTATGAATGTTACCTTGTATTTGGAAAAACAGTCTTTGCAGATGCAATTAAATTAAGGATACTGAGATAAGGAGATATTCCTGGATTATCTGGAGGTCCCTAAATCTAATGACAAGTGTCCTTGTAAGAGACACACAGAGAAGACAGAGAGAAGAGGAGGTAACGTGACCAGCAGAGATTGGAGGAACACAAGCCAAGGGACACCTGGAGCACCCAGAAGCTGGAAGATACAGAGAATGGATTCTCTCCTCAAGCTCCAAAAAGGACCACGGCCCTACCAGATTTCTGACTTCTAGCCTCAGGAACTATGGGAAAATAAACTTGTGGTGTTTCATGTTAAGCCAACATGTTTGTAGTAATTTGTTAAAGCAACCACAGGAAGCTAATATACTACTCCTTGCAATGAATAATAGAACCAAAGAACATGCAATTAAATCACTCATTCCAAATATCTACCAACAACTACTACGAAATGCCACATGAATCCTAGGGACTTGGAGATGAGCACAATGGACATAGGGCTGTGTCACAGAGCTCGTCCCCATGGCTCCCTCCAGGCCTGGAGATGAGGCTGACCACGCAGAGAAACACCCACTCGGCAAGCGCCCTTCTCAGCTTCAACCAGCCCCTGGGACAGGACCAGCAGACACAGCGATGCACCAAGCCCCCATCCCCCTCAGGACGATGTGCTGGGGGCCCTTCCCATCAGAGGGAGGAGGCACAAACCCCAAACTCTTGTCCTGCCCACTTGCCAGTTCAGGAGATGCGACTCATAGAAGGGTCTTGCTGACCTAACCAACACATCTAGCTTTCTGAAAAAGCCAGATTTTTACATACATTTCCGGGCTCCTGAGCCAACACTCCATTAACAGCAACATAAAATGGAACCTCACACACCCTAACTGGTTTTTCCAGTGTCCTCCACCTTCTCCAAAGAAAAAAACGTAGCCAGCTCTGGCATGAGGCCTGAGGCCCAAGTGGTCATCACCACAGGTTTACAGGCGCCCCAGGGCTCAATTAATACCGACCCTGGGCTCTGCAGGGCAGCCCCAGCTCATGCACACCGGAGGCCCCGCCTGCCCCATCCCAGGCTGAACACAGAGATTGGAATCCACGCTAGCGGGTCCCTAGGCCTGGGGCTA
Source organism: Vulpes vulpes (assembly GCF_048418805.1). Classification (NCBI taxonomy): domain Eukaryota; kingdom Metazoa; phylum Chordata; class Mammalia; order Carnivora; family Canidae; genus Vulpes; species Vulpes vulpes. The sequence goes on along the minus strand of NC_132784.1, from coordinate 8,984,878 downwards.
CGGCCTCCTCCACCTGCTGCAGAGACCTGACTCATGTGCTTCCCCACCACCTCTCCCATCTCCAGTCCCTGTCCCTTCCTCCCATGCACACCCATTCTGGAGCCCCTCCCTCACACGCCTGCCTCGATGCCAACACCGGGGCCAGGCCGTCCTCCCCAAGCCCAGATCTCACACACAGTGCAGTGCCATCAGAAGGCCATGGTTCATGGTAACACACACTGAGGAGCAAGGTCACAAAAGGTCACAAAAGTGGAACCGACCCAGGGCACGGGGCACCTCTCTGTTTCATCAGCATCATTTTGGGACGTGGGTGGGAGCCACGGAAAGTGGGCTCTGTGAAGGCACAATGTGTGTCTCCTTTGCTCACCACTGCAGTGTGTAACGCACAGTAGGTACTCAGCAAGTGCTTAAATGTGCCTTCCTATTCTTTATACTGCTGTTCTCTGCTACAATTATAGGGTTTGCAAAACTAAGACACACTCTTGCCCTCAAAGGTAGGCAGTCTGGGGCATACCATACCACACAGGAGAAGCTCTTATATAAGGCAGAATTTGAAACACCTCCAGAAGAGACAACAAAGATCCAAAGTTGGGCAACACTCACAGAGAATGGGGAAGGGGGGGAGGGTGAAAAAAGGTCTGAATCAGGAGATAACATTTAAGACGGACTTTGAGGAGTGTGCAGGATTTCTATAGGGGAGGGGATGAATGAACGAGCAATCCCAAGCAAAACTGGGGCAAGGTGGTAGGAGGGGGGAGGCGTACCTCTGGGAAACAAGAACTAGCAGCTTCCATTCATTGGGTGCTTACCTAATGGCAAAGTCCTGCTCGGGTATTAACTCACCTGAAGCTCAGCGCAAGTCAACAGTTTGTGACAGGGGCAGCTGAGGATCCTGAGCCCCGCTGAGAAGAGGAGGTAGGGTCGGAGAGGTTACCTGACTTGGGCAAGCATGCACAACTAAGAAGCGGCAGAGCCAGGAGCAGAACCTAAATCTGTTTCCAGAACCTACCACATCCCACCTGGTGGGTGCTATTTGCTGGACAGAGGACATCTGTAGTTCTAAATGATACTCAAACTTCCCTCTTCTGGAAGGCATCAGATTCCACCTTGCACACTGACTAAAATTTACCTACAGTGTCTCATGGCATATAAACCATCCCCAACCCAAGTTAAGATGGGTTTTTCTCTTTCTTTCTTCTCTCTAGGATTAGCAATACAGATGATTCCTAGGAAGACCAAATCAACTTGATGGGCAATCCTGGATGTGGCATGTTAGCTCCGTTTCCTGATCTGTAAAATATGCTATCTCCCAGGGTGTCTGGGTGGCTTAGTTGGCTAACTGTCTGCCTTTGGCTCAGGTCATGATCCCAGGGTCCTGGGATCAAGCCCCACATCAGGAACCCTGCTCAGCAGGTATTCTGCTTCTCCTTCTCCCTCTATCCCACCCCCACTCATGCACACACGCTCTCTCACTCTCTCTCTCAAATAAATAAATACAACCTTTAAAAAAAAATCCTATAAAAAATATTCTGCTTCCCAAATTCTAAACAGTGATCTGGGAAGAAAAACAAGTACTACAGGAAATAACAGTAAAGCCTGTTCTAATTTCAGAATTGTAAAATGTGGCAAAAGAAGAAGTTGGCCCTAGAATCAAGCAAATAGGGTAATAAGTAACTATCATTTAGTTTCTGTACAGCTATATGCCAGGACATTGCCAAGCCCGTTATGTACACTATCTGATTTAGTCCTCTCAGGAGTCCTATGAGGAAAACTCATTATTACCCCCATTTTATAGATGAAGAAATTAAAATTATGATCCAGAGAGGTTAAGAATCTTGGTGAAGATCAAACCTGGGTCTGTGAGGCTCCAAAGACTGATCACTTAGCCAAACTACTCCATACAGTCTCCAATAGCCTCAAAAGTCCCTTCTGGTTCTAACATTTAAGGAGTTCCTCTATTATATTTCCTCCTGAATGTCTATATTTATCTTATTTTATGAGCCTCTCCCACATATTTAAGCCCTCTCCTTCCCTCAAGGCTCAAATCCCTAATCCCCTCTAACCTCAGTTCCCAGAACCAAGATGCACCTTCGAAGTCTGATGAACACGTAACCACACTGTGGCATAAGGCCTGATACTTGTTTTCCCATGATAAACTCGTCTCCCTGAAACACATAATCCTACTCCATTTAGAATACTCTGAAGACATAAGGTTATAGCACCTAAAACCATGTCATTTTCAGCATGCAAACAAATAGACTAAAAGAAAAGAACAAAGTACCCAGAAAAAGACTTTTAGATACTTGGAAACTTGATCTATGACCATGAGAGAAAACACAGACTTTCAGAGCATGTGTGTGATAACTGGTTATCAAAGATGGAAAAAATACTTCCCTACCTCACACCATATATAATAATTCTAGGGGAAAGAAAACCATAAAATAAAAGCAAAAACTTAGTATTTCTAAAGAAAATAGGAGACTCTTTCACGACTGTGGGGTAGAAAAGGATTTTTTTACGTAGACACAAATACACAAAGGAAAAACTGGGCTCCTTACGTTATATAGGAAAATGATGTTAAAATTTATATTGAGACATTTTTGAAAATGGCAGGGGTGGGGTGCCTGAATGCCTCAGTCGATTGAGCATACGACTCTTGGTTTCAGCTAAGGTCATGATCCCAGAGTCGTGAGATCAAGTCCTGCATCAGGCTCATGCTCAGCACAGAGCCTGCTTGTCCCTCTCTCCCTCTGTTCCGCACCCAACTCGTATGCTCTCTCCCTCAAATAAATAAATAAAATCTTAAAAAAAGAAAATGCCAAGTGTGCTATTAATAATTACACAGTCTGTATAAGTGGGGACTGACCTGGAAAACTGGGCCATAATGATCACCCGATGGAAAGAGAAAATGATCCGCACGTGAAAAAATGCTGATCTCTACAAGTATGCAGGATAATGCAAAGTAAGGGTAAGATACCATCTTACATCCATCAGAGGGGCAAAAATTATAGTCTGATAATATCAAGTGTTGATTACAATATAGAGAATGGGTACTCTGGGGCACTGCTGATAGATTATATTGATATAACCATTTTGGAGAAGTCTGGCAAAAAAACAAAAAAAGGTTTCATTAAGGATGTACAAACCCTTCAGTCAGGCATATCCTCAAGAAGCACTTGATGTATGTTAGGAAACAGACAAAAATTGCTCACTGTGGCATCACTCATTAAGGGGAAAAATTGTCAACAGCCTATATATCCAGCACTAGCAAAAGAGATACATTAAATCTTTCATTTGACTTAGAATGAGTGTCATTCTAACTGCACACAGCACTTAAAATGAGCACTCTAGAGACACACACCAACATAGAGAAATCTTCATAATATTAAGCAAAAAAGGTACAATGGTAAGGACGCCTGGCTGCTTCAGTCTAGAGCATGCTACTCTTGATCTCGGGGTTGTAAGCTCAAGCCCCATACTGGATATAGAGATCACTTAAAAATAAATAAATTTTTAAGAAAAGGTTAATGGTGACACATAAGAAACCTAATATAAAGTTTAAAGACAAAGAAAATGATGCTGTTAGTTTCTAGGGTTAACTATACAAGGAAGTAAAAAAAAAAATTAAGAATCTGAGTGGAGATTCAAACAAACGCCAACACCAACACAAGTGGTTTTGCTTCTGAGGAGGGAGGAAAGGCAATAGCTGTAGAGAGAGGTAAAATCAGAAGCAAATTTGGCAAGGCTGACACTGTGTTGGGCACATGAGTATTTGTTCTCTTATTCTCTGCAGTATTCAATCAATCTGAAATTAAAACATTTCTCTCTCTCTCACACACACACACACACAAAACATGACTGAGTGGAGGAAGAACACTTGGAGCCAGCTGTCATTTGCACTGCACTACAGCTGTGTGTTGGCTCCCCGCTCCCACCTCAGAGGGAGGATCCCTCGGACTCCATTACTCAATAGTCACCATGTACCCCCATGCCACCCACTTTGTGCCAGGGACATGCTGGGCGCAGGGCGTTCCAAGACACTAGCAGGGATAGCCTTCACCACACTCATTTACACACCACCCCACAACTTTGGCACTCAAATAAGCTGCCTGTAAGTGAGAAGCCTTTTTATTTAATCAACTCACTTTTTAAACTTAGTTTTTAAAAGTGTATAGCAGGGGCACCTGGTTAAGCATCTGCCTCCAGCTCGGGCCACAATCCCAAAATCCAGGGATCAAGCCCTACGTTGGGCTCCCTGCTCAGTGTGAAGTCTCCCTATCCCTCTGCCTCTCCCCACTGCTCGTGCTCCCTCTCTCTCTCTCAAATAAATAAATAAAGCCTTAAAAAAAAGTGTATACCATACCTGCATACAGAAAATGCTTATAAACAGTAACTGAAAAATTATAGAGATACGTACCTACCAGTGCTCTCCTGCATATTCCCAAAACTACCGTGGGAAGCTGATGAGCACCCAGGTTTAGTCTGGGCTGATAGCTGCACCCACCACTGACTCACCAGTAAATCACTCCATTTGTGAGCGTCAGTCTCCACATCTCCAAAATGTGGACAATCCTGGTGCTTGAGGCAGAGGGGCTGTTGGAGGATCGAAGGCACACCAGCAGAGAGTGGTCCACAGATGTTCGGCTGGATCTCAAAACTCCCAGTGGTGAGGACACTGGCACACAGTGGACCACACTGGTGCCTACTGGCCAGTGGTGGTCATTCTACAGCCTCCCCCAAAGCCTTCGGGGCAATTCCCTCCAACATCCCTGGCCACATCCTCTGTATTGGAGCTGTTAAAGGCGTTCTGAAGGGAAGGAGCCCAAGGGTCAGCAACTGTTGATGTAAACTAGCCCTCAGCAGGCGGCCACTAGGCCAACCCAGCCCGGAGCTGCTGAGCCACCAGGAGCAGCATGAGCCAGAGGAGGGGCAGTCACAAGCTCCACATCCACCTTCCCACCCTGACCAGCAGAACCCTGGTTACCCCGACCCTCCCATCTTGGCACTCCAGCCTTTAGTCCTCAGGGTATAGTGGGGACCCCTCAGCTGAGCTGGGACTCAGTTGGCAGCTGGGCCACATCCCAAAGAATGGTTTGGACCCTGCCAACAGGCCCTGATGCCATTCCCAAAGGTGTAGACTCCTCTCTAGGTCAACCTTAAGACTGTGCCCAGGCTCCGCCCCTCTGCCCTTCCTCACTTCCACCTCACACCTTGGTAGCAGAAAGGGAGGAAGGAGGGCAAGGATCATATGGCATATAGAAGAAATACTTCTTTTCCAAGGAGGATAGGTTTGGCACTTTACCTTGCACCCAGTCCAGACAAGTACTCAACAGACCTTTGTTTTTTCCCTCTTCCCTCACAAGCCCTAATATCTAACACCTTCTAGCCCAGACATCAGCCAACTTTCTCCCTAAATGGTCAGACAGTGACTATGTTCGGCCTTGTGGGCCATAAAATACCTGTCATAACTACCTGACTCTGTCACTGTAACAAGGAAGGAGCCATAAACATGTGAATGAATGGGTGTGGCTTTGTTCCAATAAAACTTTATTTATAGACATTGAAATCTGAATTTTTATATAAGGTTCACCCTTTCCCCTGACCTCTTCCTCCCTCTCTACTTCTTTTGATGCTTTGCAGCTTTGCCCTTGGCTTTCTTGCACGATGCCTTGGCTTTCTTGCACAATGCTTAAGTCAGAGCACCTCAACTGGACTGGAAGCTCTGAGGGACAGGACTGCTGCCGAACCAGAGGTTTGTGTACACACACATACCACCCCCTTGTACAGTACTGGCATGTGACAGGCTTGTAATTAATGATAGCAGAATTTGATATTAAATTCCCTAAAGCAAATAACAGAGCTAGAACTAGTCACCAAAGCAAGAAGGACATGATGAAATGCTCAGCCTCCCTAATGGTCAAAGAAATGCCAAGTGGCAATAACGCAATGCCAGTTTCAGCTATCAGTCTGGCAAAAACTTAACTGATTGCTAGCATCCCCAAAGGGCAAAATATGGGGCTGGATGTGGGAGATGTTACATCACAACCTACTAGATATTTTGACAATTACCCATCAATATTGAAGATACACACAGTCTATGATACAAATACCCCATAAAGAAGTTGCTGAATAATATGTACACAGATGATTTTGTACTTCTATTTTAAAATGTTCTACACATCCCCTTATATTTGTGAACCTAATATAATGTATCTAAAATTAGAACCTAATATAATACTAGAGAAGGACCTTCCCCTCGTAAATTATATACATCTTTAGTACTAACTTTGTTAAGACTAGGAATACATTACACATGAATTTGAGAAAAAACACAAAATAAAGAGTAGGGGATGTAACAGATGTCCACAGTGACAATGATTGGTATTTTTTCTTCTAGTGTCAGGCCACTACCAAAACCCAACCAGACAGGTGGGCATCTGGGGGAAAACAATCTTCGTCCAATAAACACAACACCAAACACATGCAGAAGAGGGCAGACATAGGAAGATCCCTTCAACCCAGCGTCTCTCTGGGAGACACCCCAAGAACCCACAGTATGATAAGACTGTGCACATTTTAGAGGTGAGGATACCAAGGCCCTGAGAGGTACTGATGTGCCCCAGGTGACACTGCAAGTTAATGGCAAAGACTCCGCAGCCTGTGGAGACAGGACAAGAGAAGGGAAGGAGGCTAGGGTCAGGTCAGAGGCACTGGAGTTAAGCTCAGACCCTCTCGTGTCCTGGCAAGTCCTGAACCTCTCTGCATCTCCCGCTCTACATCTGCAAAATATTCTTTTGCAGAATGGTTGTGAGATTAAATGAGGTAATGTACTTCCAGCCTGGCAGGTAGTAAGTACTCAACAAGTACCAGTCACAATTAGCACTTAAAACGAGTATTTTATGCTCTCAGGTACTCACCCTCATCCGTGCACTCACCACTGTACTCAGTGCTGCACAGATGGACTCCTCCGGCCTTCACAACAGCTCCGTACACCAGTGACCCAGCCACCCAAGGCCACTCAAGGTCACAAAGTCAAGAGGCAACCAAACTGGGACAGGTCCTGGGACGACTCGACCAGGGCTACCTGAGTCTCTTCTTGACTGTCTGGGGGAGAGAGGGTGGGGAGCACGGCTCTTGCGACCAGGGTGCTGCCCAGAGCAGGCCCAGCCCTGCTTGCCTCCCCCAGGCCATGCCTACCAGGTGCTCCTGCAGAGCCGCTCTGCCCAGGGAGCAGAACCCAGCACAGGGCCTCCTGCCCAGATCACAGTGTTCCCAAGAACAGAAGGCAATTGCCCAGGCCGGCCAAGATTTAAAGGTTGTTTACTTTCCAACAGTTACTGCTTTGGGTAATTAATGCCGCATAAAACATAATGGAGGCCATCATTACCCCAGAGACGGGAGCGCAGGACGCCAACAAGTGCTGCAATAATGGCAGGTGAAGGAAGCATAACAGTGCATGCCCTGTGTCCAGCATGCGGAGTTTGTCTTGTCACCTGCATGTGTGCAATATCATGCAAGTGTGTCGACACAGAGAACCCAACACAAGGCAGGCTTCTGCGGAAAGGCTGTGCCATCAATACATCCAAGCCTTGATCCTGATGACCTGTCGCCTGTGTGACCTTGAGCCCGGCACTTAACTTCCTCACAGTCACTTAAGTCAGGGACGAGGCACCAAGCCTGGTACACAATGGATCCCTTACATACATAAAGTAAGAGTGTGTGTGTGTGTACGAAAGTAAAGGTCTCCATGTCCTAGAAACTTTTTAGAGAAGGGATTATTACCAGGGCTGCAGTAGGGAAAATGCAAGATTCTCACCTTGTCTTCGGCATTTTGGGAGTGCCAAAAATGAGGACAGGCTCAGAGTAAGGACAGAGGTACGTCAAACAAAGCACCAGAGAACCCAATCTAAGGAGCCCCCTCTAGGCACAGCTAGAACAAACTGGACAAGAACAGAGGAACCACGATGTTGAATTTTAATGCCGAGAATAAATTAAATATCCACAAATCCATACTGATGTAATAAATAAGTGAATGTGTAAATCAGTGGTAAAAAATAAAAAGCTCCTTCTTACAATAGCATTCCAATTACTCAATGTAATTGAAAAGAGGGAAATAGAAAATCACCATTTAGTAAATGCTACAGTAAAAACGGGTGCAGAAATGATCAACTTGGATCATGGATGCTACACTATCGGGCAGAAGTTGAGGATAATTAAGACATTAGCATAGTCTCCAATTATCTCCCCCAAGATATTTATTAACTACAAAGGGGAAAAAATATCAACGTTGCAGTACAGAAACCTAGCAGACACCCCCAACTCATCAAGGTTACCACCACCAGCAATGAAACAAATCAGCATGGTAAGTCCAATACGATGCACTAGTCTGGGCACAATGTCACTTCTGTGACATTCTTGCCAAAAATGTAAAAACATCAATCTCGTTATTTAAAAACATCAGACAAACCAAAATTGAGGGCATTCTACCAAATAACTAAGCAGTGAACACTCTTTCAGTCTGAAGGTCATGCAAGACAAGAGAAGACCAAGGGACTGTAGCCAATTGCAGGGACTAAGGAGACAACAAAATGCCATGTGAGGGACACCTGGGTGGCTCAGTCATTTAAGTGACTCTTGATTTGGCTCCGGTGGTGATCTCAGGCTCATGAGATCGAGCCAGTGATGTTGGAACTTGTGCTTAGCAGGGAGTCTGCTTCTCTCCCTCTCCCCTGCCCTCCTCACCCCCATGCTCTCTCAAATTAATAAATAAATCTTTAAAAAAAAATGCCAGTGTGATCTGGCTTGCATCCTGAAGCAGAAGAGGGACTGCAATGGAGACACTGGTAAAATGCAAGTCTTAGTATAGATAAGAGCATCACCAATGTGAGCACCTGGTTTCAATCATTGTACCATGTTCATGTATGACGTTAATATTATGGGAAGCTGGGCAAAAGGTATATAAGAATCTTGGCACTACTTTTGATACTTTGTACTTCTTAATCCCCTTTGACATTTTAAGTCTAAAATTATTCTCTTCTCCCTTCCCAAAATGCTCCGGATGCCCAAGTTCCACTTAGAAATGTGTACAGTAGACCTAGGTGGGACCCAGGAATGGTCTTGCTCATAAGCACTGCCGGCTGATTCTAAACCAGAGGCCTCTGAGCCCCGGGACATTTGCTAAGCAATTTTTTAAACTGTCTGATATGCTCTCAGTACTGAGAATGGTATCTCTTTTTCCTATTTGGTTACTGTTGGTTCATAAGAAATTCACTAATTTTCGTATGTTGAGCTTATATCCAGCCACACTGCCAAACTGAATCGTTATCTATTCAAATGAACAATATGTAACCGCAGATTGTAAACCCATTTTGATTTAACTAGTAAATTTGACAGTAAGGTATATTAAATGGTAACTGCATAATGGTTCAACTTAATACAAGGTTCTTACAGGTCAATACGCTTTAAAAGGGCAAAAGAGAAATGAGCAATGGATATAAACAGCCAGTTTTTCGTATAAGAAATGTAAAGGTAAACATAAAAAAAGATGTTCAATTACACTCATAACACTTATTAGGAATTAGGTAAATACAAATTAAAATAAGGAGCTTGGGGCGCCTAGGTGGCTCAGCTGGTAAACGTCGAACTCTTGATCTCAGGGTCAGGAGTTCAAGCCCCATGTTAAACTTCATGCTGGGCTTGGTGCTTAGTTAGAAAAATTAAAAATAAAAATAAAAAATAAGGAGCCCACTTTCTGTGTGTACATTAGAAGGGTTTAAAAGGCCGACAACGTAGAGCTCAGGCATGGATGTGAAGAAATATGTACCCTCCTACTTAAATTACTAGGACAAAGGACAGTAAAGAGTAGAAAAACCAAATCTCTAAGATAAGGTCAGAACTGTGACTCACTGGAGTACCTCCCCTCTGAGCCCTGCCCTGCACCACATCCTGGGCTGAGGTGTTCATGTGACCTTTATTGGCCAAGATTTTGGAGGTAGGAGCCAGACTTCCTGGTCATTCACATCCCGACCCCTGACATCTGGCCCTGGGCAGCCCCATTTTCTGTCTCAGCCTCTTGATAAAGATGAAGGACTTTGTAGTTCCTGTCCATGCAGCCCCAAGACAACCTAAGCCTCTTCCTTCCCCTCACCCCTAGGCCTTCCAGAAGAGCAGGCATCTAGGGCCAATCTCCAGGAACTGGTCTATCTCAGCCTCTGCTTAGAGGGTGGAGAAAGGGAGAGGGTGGGAGTAGCCATGCTTACAGAAGGCCCAACTCTTGGGCCACATCCCAGCCAGGAGACATGGGATCTGGACAGGCCAATTGTTTCCTCCCTGGGAATGCTAAACCAGAGGCAGAGAATGAGAGCACCAGCCCCTCTGGGAGCTGAGCTGAGGATCTATGCTCTCAGGAGCTCTTGGTGGTCTTACCACCTTCCCTCTGCCTATGGAAGCTGGGACAGGCAGAGATAGCATAAGGTAGGTTCCCAGAGAGGAACAGAGAAGACAGTAGGAGAATTCTCATGGTGTTCAAGCCTATGGCTTCAGTTTGCTCCTGTGGCCCTGCTGCAGCCATGCCTTGAGGTTCCCTGCTCTGTGTGATGCCAGAAGACAGCCAACAGCGGCCACCAGAAGAGGCCTCCACCCTCCTATCCTTATACCATCAAAGAGATGGACAATAACAAACGCTGGATGGGAAGAAACTGGAATCCTCCCGCTAGCAATGCAATAGGTGCAACTGCTCTGGCAAACAGTCTGGCAGTTCTTCAAAAAATTAAAAGGAAAAAAAACAAATTAAAAGGAGTCCCCATATGACCCAGAAATTCCACTCCTAAATATATTCACAAGAGAAATGAAAATACAGGTCCACACAAAAACTTGTACACAAACATTCATAGCAGCATATTCATAATACGACAAGAGGCATAAACAACCCAAATGGCCGACTAACTAAAGAATGGATAAATAAAATGAGGCCCAAACAATGGAGTATTATTCAGCAATAAAAAAGAATGAAGTTCTGATTCATGCTACAACACAGTTGGCCCTTGAAATCATTACGTGAGGGGCACCTGGCTGGCTCACTGGTTGAGCATCTGTCTTTGGCTCAGGATATGATCCCGGATCCTGGGATCGAGTCTCCCATCAGGTTCCCCACAGGGAGCCTGCTTCTCCCTCTGCCTATGTCCCTGTCCCTCTCTCTCTCTGTGTCTCTCATGAGTAAATAAATAAAATCTTAAAAAAAAAACAAAAAAAAGATAAGATTATGCTAGGGGCACCTGGCTGGCTCAGTCGGTGAAGCCTGTGACTCTTGATCTCCGGGTCGTGAGTTTGGGCCCCAAAGTGGGTGTAGAGAGGACTTAAATATATAAAATCTTTAAAAAACAAAACATTATGCTAAGTGAAGGAAGTCAGTCACAAAAGACCACCATTTGTACAATGCCACTTACATGAAATATCCTGAACAGGCAACTTTTTAGAGAAAGCAGAGAGTGGTTGCCCAAGGCTGGGGGTTGCCTAGGGTTGTGGTGCAGGGCAGGCTTCATTCAATGAAGACTGCTTCCTTCGCTCCCTGCTTGTTAATAGGTGTAGAACTTCTTTTAAGAGGAACAAAGTGTTCTGAAATTAGTGGTGGTAGTGGTGTAATATGTTTAGTTGAACATATTAAAAAAAACATGGATTGTGTACTTTAAATGGGTGGATTATATGGTATGTGAATTGCATCCCAATAAAACTGTGTAAAAACAGAGACCAGATTGAAGTACAGCTCTGTGACATGGTACAAGTCACACAGCCTCTCTGGGCCTCAGTTTAGTCACCTATAATACAGGGGGGGAATGGGGTGGGAAGGGCCCAGATCACCACTTTTCAAACTTTAATATGTTCATAAATCACTTGTTAACTCATTGAGATACAGGTTCTAATTTTGTCCTACAGCAGACCCAAGATTCTTCATTTCTAGCAAGATTTCAGATGATGCTGGTTCATGGACCACGTTTTCAGTAGCAAGGCAGAGATGAGATCCTAGGCCTATCCAGCCCTACTCCTTTAGAAGTCTACTTTTGCCCACCTCTGTGAATTCCCAGGGTATGTGTCATCCTTCCCATTCAAGATTCACAGGATCCTCTGACCACCCACATGGAAGCTTCTGTGCCATGAACACCAGCTAGAGTGGCAGAGAAAGATCAAGAACCTCCCAAGTCTGCTTAAGCACAGAGCCCTCAGCTGGGCATAGGTGAGGTCTTCAAGCTACAAGCAAAGAGCGAAGAGTGGGGCAGGGTTCACATTTGCCTTCCAAGGTCCAGTCCTCTGTTTCTGGAAAGGAGGAGGTAGAGAACACCAATGCCCTCAACATAGTGGCTAACAAACCTTTGCACTCCTAAGCATCAATCACTGGGGGTACTTAGTGAAAAGACATTCCTGCCCTACCCAGCTCTATCACAGTAGGAACCACAAACTCCAAGAGACTCTGATGCTGATGGTCCAAGGACCAAATAACCTTGAGCCGCTCCTGGGAGAAGACAGGCTTGAACTCCCAGAGAATGTCAAGAACACACTACACATGCTGACAAGTTGATTCCTCCCTCCAGACTTCAGTTTCCCCATCAGTAAGAGGGGGTTGGATAAGATATCCCTCAAGGCACCCAAAGGACACTCCTGTATAAGACAAGGTGATTGGCAAAGTAGAAGGTAGAAAGAAAGGCCTGCTGGCCATCTCTGGCCTCCAACCAAAATAACACCAACCCACCGAAGCAATGTGCCTCTTTGCTAGAGAGCTCAGCAAGAACAGTATCCCATAGGGACCTGTCAGAGGGACATAGAGTCCTAAGAAAAATGAGGTGAGAACACCAGTTTCTAATTAACACCGAGCAGCATTTTTCCATCTCCTGGTGAGCTCTATAGACTCAAGCTGTCAAGCTCAGGGCCTGGGAGCTGAGAGTTCTGGGCTCATACCTGGCCCTGCCCTTAGCAGGCGGATGGCCCAGAAACATTCCATCTTTACTTGGCTTCCTTCCTTCTCTGGTGAAATGAAGGGAATGGAACAATCCGAGTGGCTCCTTTAAAACAAAACAAATGCAAAACACCTTCCTCATTCAGAGCAGAGACTCTATATACATTCTTCTAAGTCGAAATTCTAACCATACATGGTTGTGTGGCCTCTGAAACTGAAACCTGATTCAGGAGCCACTTTACAAAACATAAAGTGGGTCTTTCTACCCTGACCTACCTTCCTTTTAAAACAAAACAAAACAAAACAAAACAAAAAAACATTTTATTTATTTATTCATGAGAGACGCAGAGAGAGGGACAGAGTCACAGGCAGAGGAAGAAGCAGGTTCCCTGTGGGGCTTCCGATGTGGCACTCAATCCCAGGACCCCAACCTGAGCCAAAGGCAGACACTCAACCACTGGTAGCCACCCAATCGTCCCCTGACCTACCTTCCTGCTCCCTCCCCTCCAAACAGCCAAGGGGAAACAGCCAAACTTGGTACCAGAGGGAATTAACATTTACTGAGACCCAGTGATATGCCTGGCATTTAAATATGATTATCTTCCTACAATGGTACCATGCAAATGATAACCTTTCCCACTTATGCAGTGACCAGAGCAAAGTTTATTAAATCTGGTACCTTGTCCCTCAGCCTCACTGATGATCTGTCCTGTTCATCAGGCACTTGTTTGGTTTAGGGGTAGCCCACAAGCTACTGGCCCAGGGCAGGGTACAGTGTTCTTTGGGGCCAGGGAGAACTTGCTCATCACCACATAAATGTCCCTGCTGCTGACCATGTGGCAGCCGTGCAACGCTCTGATGAGGCTGCCTTAATTATAGGCACAAGGATCAAGCCTAATCTGGGTATCTCCTGGAAATTTTGGTATGCGCAGCTTTGATTGCTTTTGCAGTAAAAAGCCAAGGTACGATGCAGGAAAACAAGCTAGCCCAAAGATGTTCTGCCCAAGTTAAAGAATCTGTCAAGTAGGTGAGCAGATGAATGGCATTACAGTGGGAACACAATGCGGGGACTCAATCCCAGGACCCCAGGATCACGCCCTGAGCTGAAGGCAGACACTCAACTACTGAGCCACCAGGCGTCCCTGCTGGGGATTCTCTCTCACCCTCCCTTCTGCCCGTCTCCTTCCCCTACCCCCCATCACCATGCACTTGTTCTGTTGTTCTGTCTCAAATAAATAAATAAATCTTAAAAAAAAAAAAAAAAAAAAAAAAAAACGACGACTCAGTCTGTAGTTGTGCAGACTGAGAGGAAGCTCAGTCATGGAATATAAGTGGCTGAATTCAACGTGGAAAAGTAGCTTTTTTCCAAGTAGCTCCTTTGTCCACTTGCAGCCCAGAGCAGCACCCAAGCTCATGTATTAAATGACTATAAATTAACTTTGTTTCTGATGCTTTAGCATCTGGGGCCTCAAGACCCCAGAGGCTGCCCCTCCCACGCTAGATTATCAATGACTAGCCTTTGTGTGCCATTCATAAGCAAACCAACCAATCCAGAGACCGTGCCCCCAGCCACCTCCTCCCAGGGCTTCTGCTCTCAGGCCACTATTCTCCTGCATGAACCACTCCAGGGCCAGGTACTAGAGCAGGGTGACCCCTAGGCCCCAGGACCACGCCTGAGCCTGTTTGCTCAGCCCTCGCCCATTCCTTCCCCTGGACACCATAGGCTCCTGTCCAGGTTTTCCCCTCAATCTCGCTGCCTCCAGACCGGCTCTGGTGCTTCCCCATATAGCCGCCCCTGGTGGGGGGGGTGTGCCCTCTTCCTCTTGAGAACAGCGACCAACACGCTATCTTTCAATGGTAATTGTCTGCTTATCTGGTGGCCTCACAATGCCTGAAAAACAAGAAAACCTACATTTTAAATAGATCTGCACAGTCCCTGCATCATCAGACCCCCTTGGGAGCTGGAGGGGTTGGCTGTGAGGGAGGGACACAGGGGCAGATCAGATTCAGCTTCACAGGAGCCATCTTCTAAGCATCTGCAAGCACGGCGGGACATCTGAGGTGTCTTCTCTCTTTAAATTCATTCTGATTGAGGCCCATTTCATTTAAAGTGTTACTGAACTGATGCTGCATTGTTCTCATTTCTAAAACAGTGCTTCCAGAATATAGATGGTATTAACATAATTCTCTCCTTAAGATTTTATTCATTTATTTGAGAGAGAGAGAGAAAAGAGAGAGGGAAAAGAGTGTGGGGGGTGGGGGCGTGCACAGAGGGAGAAGCAGACTCCCTGCTGAGCAGAGAGCCCACTATGGGGCTCAAACCAGGACCCTGGGATCATGACCTGAGCCCACCGCAGACGCTTAACCGACTGAGCCACCCAGGTGCCCCTAAGTATATTCTTTTTTTTTCCCCAAGTATATTCTTATTAATATACCAATCCCAGTAAACTGGATGCTCTGGAATTAGATTGTCTAAGTGTTATATGTTAACTTAATTAATTGGTCCACTCAAGTTTTATATAACTAGGAGACCTCTGAAGCATTAAAAACCATTTCTATATGCTGTGAGCTGAGATATACAATCTGTACAACTAACCTCATATTCATTTCTAAATGTCCGTTGGTTTTAAAAACAAAGCAACAACAAAAACCAACATCCACACCCCCAGCTAACTTATTAGTATTTTATTAGTTTATTAATTCATAGATTAATCATGGGGAACTGACATCTGAGAAAACATTTCTTCCTTATTTTGTCTTTCTCTTTTTAACCTTTGCAACAAAGTTTATAAAATTCTTTGCTGAGAAAACATTTCTAAATTTTATGCACCCAAAATAAAGTATCCCTGCACAGCAAAAACAAATAAAAAAACAGCAATAAATATTTCATTTAATTCTCAAAACCATACCCGAAGCGGGTGTTAGTCTTTCACAGAAAACATTGGCTGACAACAGGTTCAGTAAGCTGGGATAGAGTAGAGAGAGCCAGAATCCGAACCTAGGTGTATCTAAATCGAAGATTCCTGGCTTTTTATCTGACACCCAGTTTCTAAGAAAGGATAATTAATAGTGTCATCCAAACTGGTATTGCCAAGAAGGGGAGACTTTTTTAAATTTAACACATGCTGGATATCTTTCATGGATAAACACAAAGATCTGCCCCATGCTTTTTCTGGCTGCACAGTGTGCTACTATATGAATGTTCCATATTCAATCAGTTACTGTGGGACAATTATGATCTCTGCCCCAAAAGTAATAGAGGTGGATTCCTCCTTCATTTCTTACACACCAAAATGAATGCCAAAGTGCCAAAGACTTGGGAAAAAATATTTTTTAAAAACAGGTGTATAAATTAAAATCCTGAAGTAGAGAAGGCCTCTCCCATATGGGACCTGAAGTGACACACAAAAAGAATCAAGGCAAAATCCAAAAGTCTGATCCCATAAATATTTATGAAAACCTATACTGTGTAAGAGAAATAACAAGCAAACAAATGAAAAAGGAATGAAATAAATGAAAACAGGGAAAAATAGTTTAAGATTTATTTTAGGGGGTGCCTGGGTGGCTCAGTCCATTTGTTAAGCATCTGCCTTTGGCTCAAATCATGATCACAGATCCTGGAATCGAGCCCCATAAGTCAGGATCCCCACTCAGCAGAAAGTCTGCTTCTCCCTCCCCTCCCCTTCTCATGCACACACACACTCTCTCTCTAATGATTAAATAAAATCTTTAAAAAAAAAAGATTTATTTGAGAGGCCATGTGTGCACACAGGGGGAGGGGCAAAGGCAGAGGAAGAGAGAGAACCTCAAGACTCTCTGCTGAGTGCAAAGCCCTACAAGGGGCTCGATCCTAGAACCCTGAGATCATGACCTGAGCTGAAATCAAGAGTTGGCTGCTTCTTACTGAACCACCAAGGCGTCCTTGGAAAAATATTTCTAACACATTATCCCAAATATGAAAAGAGCCTATACAACTAAATAAGAATAAAAATCCCACTCGAAAAATGGGTATGGGCACCTGGGTGGCTCAGTGGTTGAGCATCTACCGTTGGCTCAGGGCGTGATCCTAGGATCGAGTCCCACATTGGGCTCCCCACAGGGAGCCTGCTTCTCCCTCTGCTTATGTCTCTGCCTCTCTGTGTCTCTCATTAAGAAAGAAAAAAAAGAAAGAAGAAGAAAGAAAGAAAGAAAGAAAGAAAGAAAGAAAGAAAGAAAGAAGAGAAAGAAAAGAAAAGAAAATAAACAAACAAAGAAAAAAAGAAAGAAAGAAAGAAGATGGTATATCACATGAAAAGCAAACAGAATATTAATAACCAAATAACATAAAAATTATATATATTCAGGGGCGCCTGGCTGGTGGTTGGTGGAGCAAGCGACTCTTGATCTTGGGGTTGTCAGTTTGAGCCCCACATTGGGTACAGAGATTACTTAAAAATAAAATCTTTAAAAAATATATGCATACATATATTCAATATCAGTGCAATAAAAATTATGAGAATACCTTATACTTTCCCCACTACTTTAAGGTTCTTAAAAGGTTTTGGCAAAGGCAAACAGACATCATTCATTCATTCAAATAAGTCATGTGGGCAGCCCAGGTGGCTCAGCAGTTTAGCACCGCCTCAGCCCAGGGTGTGATCCTGGGGACCCAGGATCGAGTCCCAGGTCAGGCTCCCTGCATGAAGCCTGTTTCTCCCTCTGCCTGTGTCTCTACCTCTCTCTCTCTGTGTCTCTCATGAATAAATGAATAACATCTTAAAAAATAAAAAATAAAAATAAAAAACAAAGAAGTCATGTATGCCAGGCACTAAGCTGGGAATAGCAGAGAACAAAGTCTCTGCTTCAAGGACTTTATATTTCAGGTGTAGTAGAGAGAAGGAAGAGAAGAAAAGGCAGGAGGAAATAAATTATTTGATACTTATTTTTTGTAGAATTACAAATAAGTACACCTTCATCACAGGGCAACACGGCAATACCTATCAAAATGTTGTACTGGCAATTGTTATTTCTCAGTATTTATCCCACAGATATTCTCACTCTTGCTTAAGCCTAAAATACGTGCACATGCAAGCTCACTGCAGTGCTGGATATAATTCTGATAAGGAAAAAACGAAAAAGACAAAAAGAAGAAAGGAGGAAACAAGCCTGATGTTCCTCAACAGAACAAATTATGGGACATCCACACAATGGATCATAACGTAACAAGGAGGGATCAACTTTTGTTTTTTTATTTTTGTAATGTACCCACATGGAAAGACTGAGAATATTTTTGTTTGAGGGGAAAAGAGAGCAAATGGCTGAAAATAAGAATACGATCCCATTTCTCTTGAAAAGAAAGGGGCAGGGAGCACCTGGGTGGCTCAGTTGATTAAGCACCTGACTTCTGATTTCAGCTCAGATCACGATCTCAGGGTCATGAGATAGAGGCTGATGCAGGGCTCTGGGCTGAGCTTGGAGCCTGCTTAATATTCTCTCTCCCAGGTGCCTGGGTGGCTCAGCTGGTTAAGTGGCTGCCTTAGGATCAGGTCATGATCCCAGGATCCTGGGATGGAGTCCTGAGTTGGGGGGTGGTCCCTGCTCAGCAGGGAGTCTGCTTCTCCCTCTTCCTCTGCCCCTTCCCCACCCCCCACCCCCACCCAGTCACTCATGTGGGCATGCGCACCCTAAAAAAGGGGGGGGGGGAGGCACACATTTCTATTAAGTATGTATGTATATATGTCTATATAATTAGATATGGGTTAATGTAGGAGTAAGAAAAATCTGGAAAGTAGGATTATGGACCAACTTTCTGGAATACAAATTTGTGTACTCTTTGACATTCTGTTTTACAGTAAGCATGTGTCACTTTTTTACTCAGAAAAAAAAAAGCAATAAGAGAGAAAAAGCATTTTTAAGAAAAAAGTAATATATTTAAGGATCATGTGGTTTACTCAGTTCATATTCCCAAACTTCAAGCTGTAAGTTAATGTGGAAAGAAAACGTCAGCTACGGAGAAAGTCTAACAAGTAACCCTCTGCCTCATTCCTTAAATTCAAAGTCACCGATATAACTGGGGAGAGCAAGCAACTTAACTGTGCTTTACCACTTGCCAGACACTTGGGGACTCACTTAATTCTCAAGGCAACACACCAATGAAACCATCCCGAATCTGAGGCTTCTGGAATTTAAGTGACTTCCCTAGAGTAGAAGCTGGTAAAAAGGCAGCTGTCATTCTGTTCTGGTCTAGGAGCAGGAAGACAGGACTTCCCCACCCTCAGTTCTTATCTCTCTGGCCATTCCCTCAGGTCACCATGGGTGGAGAGCAGGGGGGGTGGGGAGGAGGGCAACGGATTATGGATTTCTGTTCAAGGAGGCATTGTCTACCCCTCCATTCCTTCAGTGGTCTCCCTGACTATCCTCAGAGCTGCACTGGGAGTAACAGGTGGCAGGCACTGCTCCCAGAAACGCCCAGGCCAGGGAGGGGGGGTGTCCTCCTCATTATTACATCACACCACTCAACCACTCCCCAGGCTTGCCTAATTGCATGACACAGGAAAGTGGATTTCGCCTCTCTCAGCCTACCTGTAAAATGGGAATACCTTTTGAGAAAAGTATTCAAAGGAGTAGCAGAAAGTATTCGTAAATTCTACAGTGCCGAACAAAGGATCTCACTAAAGGCAGAGGCCCTTGCGCAAAGCTTTACTTCGCTCAGGATTCAAGCAAAGTAATCCTCAATAAAACAGCCCACATCATTTAGGGAGGGGTCGGGTGACTTTTGTAATCAAAGTTAAAGATAGCATTTTAACAGCCTGTGTAGGAAATGTCTCCTCCAGGTTATGTCTATTATCTGGTTGTATAGTGAATGAAGAACAGAAAAGTCCAGCAGGCCTTCTTGGCTTTAATCTGTCCAAAGCTTGGACACCTCGCAGTTCTAAGAGATGCAGTTTTTAGTTCTAGCACCAACCTTGTATTAATCTTTGAATTAGGAAAAGGATCAAAACAGTAAAAAAAAAAAAAAAAAAAAAAAACCTGAAAGTCCCAATTTGATAAACCTTGTTAACCTCCAAAATAGAATTGGGGTAAGAGTAGGGCAAAAAATAATAATAATATGAAGGTAAACAAGAATACTCTTTATTATTAATAATGGGCAATATGTGAGTGCTTTCTATGTGCCAGAACCATTTTCAGTGCTCTACAGGCATCAACTTATTTTATCCACATGGTAGCATTGACTTTACAGAAATGTTATTTCCTCTATCTTACAAATGAGGAATGGAAGGTAAGAGGGTAAGGACTTGCCCAGGCGGCTGCCCAACAGTTCAGCCTCCTTGAGGCAGCTGGAGAACTTGGCAATCTGGTCTACCACTCCAGCCATAGCATTCACACTTTCCTTTGTATTCCCCAAACCTCAGTCATCCTAAACCACTCAGGCTTCTTCGGACAGGCAGTGTGCTTAACTGCGCCCCCATCCCACCCCTACACACACACACACACACACACTTCATTCTTGCCTTTGTTGGTGGCTTTTCTTTCTTCTCACTAAACCACCCTCTCCTTCCAAAGGACAGGAAGTTTCATTCCATGAATAAATGAAAAAGTAAGATTCCTGTAAGAATCCATTACTATATTTAAGATCCAAGTTCTTTGGAAGGAAATACTAAAAGGTACCTCTGTAACAAGCCATTCTTGCAAAGCTAAAGCTGTTCCTTAAGCTCCAAGCCAAAATTCCCCACACAGATTGCCTGGGGTTTTCTTTCTTCTCTTTTCCCTGAATCCTCCTCCCCCACTACACCCCTTCCTTCTGGCTCCAGCCTTCAAGAAAGATCGGGCCACTGACAAAAAGGTTGATCTGGGACTTTGCAGACCTCCATGTAATAGCTGTCCACCTATTCCTTAGGACTCCATGTCAGAGGAAGAGGACATACTTTGTTTTACAAATAATATTCACCATATATAAAATTAGCCATTGGTGATAAGACACCCATATGTAACACACTGGCTTGACACTGCTCTGAGAAATGAATATCCAATGGTTTAAATGTCTTTCAGACACAGCATCCCCCACCCCCACCCCATGTTTTCAGAGAACTTTAAAAACACCATTACAAGGAAAAGATATGGCATGGCCTCATAGAAATAGTACAAAAGACATCATAGAAATGTAATAAACATCAAATACTATTAGCTAACTCTTCAATTAATCAAAAAGGTTTTAATGGATGTGTCAAAACTATTGTTTTTAACTGAATCAATGACCATTTGTCATATGACAGAGAAGTAGAAGCTACTTTAAATAAGACATGTTAGGCGCCTGTGTGGCTCAGTGGCTGAGCACCTGCCTTCGGCTCAGGGCGTGATCCCGGGGTCCTGGGACCCAAGTCCCACATCGGGCTCCCTGTGGGGAGCCTGCTTCTCCCCCTGCCTCTCTCTGTGTCTCTCATGAATATATAAATAAAATATTTTTTTAAAAAAATAATAAATAAGAGATGCTGAAAAAGATATTCAGTTCAGCATTATTAATAACAGTAACAAAAAGGGAGGAGAAAAAAATAAAATGAAAATAAAATAAGTCATGCCTACTGTTCAATTTTCTGAATATCTATAGAACACCTACATCAGTGTCAAGGCACTACACTTAATGCTGGGGATACAATGTTTAAAGAAAAACAGACATGGCTCTGCCCTC
Source organism: Vulpes vulpes (assembly GCF_048418805.1). NCBI lineage: Eukaryota > Metazoa > Chordata > Mammalia > Carnivora > Canidae > Vulpes > Vulpes vulpes. Next base: position 8,963,267 of record NC_132784.1, on the reverse strand, counting down.
CTAGAGTTTCCACTCTATTATGGGAGACAGACATTAAAATAATTACATTGCGTATTTTCTTCCAGCATTTATGCCATTATACTCTCCTAAATAACAAAAATAGTAAGATAATATGCAGACATTTTAAATGACAGTAAAGAGGCTCTAATAATGACAGAAAACGTTACTACAAGAATAGTATTTAATAAAACCAAGAAACAATTTCATGAAGTATATAATCTCATCAATGTAAAAGGAAAGATATACAAAAGAGATTTAATGATAATAAAATCCATCTATAATAATATATGATAGAGAATAGCTAAGAAAAATGATGAAAAGAACTTCTACACTCAAATAGGGAAACCATTTCCAAGCCACAATGAGTAGCTCAATGTGAACTGGAGCAAGAACCGATGAATATCAGGGCAACAGGACAAATACCTATATTTCTGGACTAATGCTCTAGAATACAGCTTAAATGTTCCAAAGCCACATTTTAAGCCAGTGAGAGAAAGATCAGCTAGGCAATAACCAGTAAGTTAACTACTTAGAAAAATACATAAAGTTAGACCTTTAAAACATCAAAAATTCCAAATGCAATGTGACAGTATAAATCTCACTGGTAAAGCTAAAAAAAATATATATATATATATATATATATATATATATATATATACACATTATATATATATAATGTAATAATAATTCAAAATATCACTGGATACTTATTTAGTTCCCAAAAAATATTCCAAATGCATTTCAAGGTTGAAATTTAGAAACCATGAAATGAAATTTAGTGATCTTTATGTGATTTCAGGGTGGGCAGGCATTCTTAGAATCGAAGAAAAACTATTTCAAAAGACCGGGTTTACAATAAACATTTCAAATATATTCTCACACAGAAAAAAAAAAAAAAAAGACCTAGATCCCACAGCATAAATACAGGTATCACACAATAAATATAGGTAAATGGCCAGCAACCAACATGGAAAAATGTTTGCAACAGATAGCAACTTAAAGATTGACAGTCTTCACATAGGGTGTGCTCTTATAATCAATAAGATATAAGCATCCCAATAGAAAAATGTGTGAAGAACATGAACATAACTGATGGAGAAATTTAAAAGATCAAGAAACCTATTTTACAATATTCAACCGCGTGGCTGCATACATGCTAGCTTATCATAACCACAATGACAAAAGTGCTGCTTTAAGTTCTAAGTTTCACTACTCAGATGAAGAGCCACAATGTCCGCTATCAGAAAAGAAACAGTAAAGTGTGCCCTGCTGGCTAGAGTATAAGCTGGGGCATTCTGCTGAGAAGGCAATTTGGCAAAAATGCATAGGAAGCCTTATTGTAACTCTCCATCCAATAATCCTACTTCAAAGGTAATTTATTATGTTTTTTAAACATCTCACACAAAGACAACAATTCAAAGCTCGATGTCCATCCCATGAAACTGGTTAAAGCCATAGCCCTATTAACATGTGATACTATGTAACCACTACAAAAATTTAAGTCCTCAAAGCTTCTCGATGAACTACGAAAAGCTCATATTTCTAATAAATGAACGGGATCACAATTTTAAAAGACACACAAATATATGTGGAAATCAGGTTGGCAGTGGTCTTCAGGTGAAATCAGAAGAGATTTTCCTTTCCACTTTCTTCCTCATACGTGTCTAAATCATCTGAATTTTCTATAATGAGCATGTGCTATTTTAATAACCAGGAAAATGCAACTCAAAAAATATCTAAAGTAAACACACCAAACTGACACACGACCATAAGGCAACTCTTTTCCCCTCTGTTTTAACTTTTCTATACTGATCAAAGGAGAAACGAAAAAGCCTAGTATGCCGATCCCCAAACATGGTGCAAAGTTGGCTGACTGCAGGGGGGAGTGGTGGAGGGGAGGAGGCGGCGCGGCAGGCGGGAGGGCAGGGGCACACTCAGCGCGCAGGGCCACCCCCGGGGCCCCAGACATCATTCACTCCTCAGCACCGCAGGACGGGGCAGGACGGGGCAGGACGGACGGGGCAGGACGGGGCAGGACGGACGGGGCGGGAGCAAGACCAGCCTTGGAGCTCCGTGCTCCGTGCACGTCAGCCCCGGCCCGTTTCTTCAGGCTACGTTTAGGCAAAGAAGCAGAGGCCCAGGGAGGAAAGCAGAGCTACAGGAGTTGGAAGCACTTGATGTTGTCTGAAAGAGAAAGAAAAACGGCCAGAGCCACTCCACAGACTAGCGCAGAGGCACGGACGTAATCCTCCCACAGGCCACATCACCCGCCGTCAGGGCCCGAGTCGGGCACCCCCTAACCCTGGCTTCGGGCCCGGCACCCAGCTGAGGCCACAGAGCTCCCCTCGGAGAGCATCATGCCCTTCCACTGGGCCATGTCAACCATGGGGGGACGGGGCGGCTTCCGTCCACAGGTGGACGTAGGGCCACTGCTAACTCTGAGCCGGTGCCCCAGCCCAGAAGCTGGCCAGCGGGCAGAGGACGGCCTGATGATCAGGCTGGATTTCCACCCTCCGTGGGCTCTCCAAATTAAGGCCTCTCGGGTTCTACAGGAAGGAGGCAGCCCACGTAAGACGAACTGCCACCACGTTGCAGCTCCCCCGCAATTCAGTGCAGCCCTACAGAAACCACCGTGCTCCCCCTGCCGCTCTGCTCTGCCCGTTTAAAAACACAGGGTCAATTAATCCCCTTGATGCCAGGGTGTCTACGAGGTGACCCAGGAAGGAAGCGCAATAAACACTTACGCATGATCATGGAGAAACCACGAAAACGCCACCTGTTAGGACACTGATCCACGTGTCCTGATAAAGGGAATCAGCAACCCAACAGCCATTATCATACCAGGCACTTTAAACAGCTGCATTCTTTTAAATGTCACAAAATTACACTTCTCAGTTTACACAGGGAAACACCAACACCCAGGCACAAGTGGGTGTGAGGGAGTGCTAGCGTGGAGATGCAAAGTGCAAGGCCCTCCGCCACCCTGTGCCACGGCTCAGGGCTCAGGACAGGGTGGGCGGGCCTGTCGCCAGCGCCACCGCCACCCCCACCCCCACCAGGGGCTCCTGTCAGCCCCGGTGCTGCGTGGGGATGGGGACAGCAGACCTAGTATACATGAGGAGCCCCATCTCCACCCAGGAAGGGCCACCAGTCACGGTCACGGTCACGGTCACGGTCACTAGTCACTCTAACCACGGCCAAGCGCTGAGCCTCCGCCCCGTGGGGGGCCTGCACCAGAAACACGACCTCGGCTACCCACGGCCGACCCGCTTTCCAGATGCAGACGCGGAGACTCGGGGAGGGCACAGGGCTAGGAAGCGGACAGAACAGTCTCGGTCCCCGCCAACCCCACGGTGACCGGGTAAGGAGGCCCCGCTGCGGCACCCGCGCTCCGGCCACTACCTTGGTTGAGATAGGTCAGAGTCTCCTCGTGCAGCTTCACGGCCGGGGACGTGGCGGCACACAACACGTACTGCAGCGGCGGCAGGCGGGCCTCGTTCTCGGGGGACAGCTGGGGCTCCTCTTGCTTGAAGATGGGCAGGGCCAGCACATCACTGCAACACAGGGTGGGGCGGTCAGAAGCAGAGCCCCGGGGAGCCCGCGGGCGGAGACAGGGCCAAGACGGGGACAGGGACCCTGACCCGCGGGGGCCTCCAGGGCATCGCGGCACAGCACGCGACCTCACCTCCCGTCACCCCCATACGCCCAGATGCTGATTTCAACAGAGTCAACCAATCCTCCACGATTCTATCTTTCACTCAACGGCCCTCCAGAGAGTAAATCAAAGGAGGTAAAAATGCAAAGTTATCTAATATCTACAAATTACAGAGAAGAGAAATCTTCTCTGTGACAAGGGGACTGGCAGCAGCGGAGTGAACTTTAAATGTCACCTGGTTTCCATCCCCAAGAGACTGCTCATTATGGGGTCTTGCTCTCAGCATTAGAACCTGACCAAAACTTTTTCATTTTTTAAGTAAACCCTTCTTTCTATTCCTTGGTGGATTCTCAGACCAATTCAACCCTGTCCTCAGGCTCCGTAAACTATGCAAATGAAATTGCGTTTCACTCGTCCAGGCCGAGACCACCCCAATCATCCAAAAGGGCCAGATGGCCCATAATCCTTATTTTAAGGATCATACTAAGATCTCCTAAATGCAAAAGGAGGAGAGAAGAAAACTTCGGTGTTTTTTTGTTTTTTTTTTAAGAGTTCGGTTTTAATTCCGTTTTCTTATCCAAATGCAAAATAATCAAGATGTTCAGGGATTACAAAACTCGCTTCCACCTCCAAAAACAATCAGCCTCATATCAGCCTAGGACTGGTCTCTACATGTACTTTTTAAATGCCCTTACAAGGGAAAAAGAAATTCTTGAGGACATAAAGCGCCTGTGAGCAGGAGAGGTTCATTTAAGAACTGTGAATCCTAAGCAGCGTAGAAGCAGGTGCCCCAAAAATGCTAGTGCCCTTATCTTGATAATTTCCTCCCTGAGGATCCCAGGTTATGAGTCAGATCCACCGACCCCACTTCAGTGTATAAACAGCAGTCACTGGTACAATCTGTTCCTTGTACAACACAATAAATGAGTAGTCTAAAACACAAACCAGGAACACACCCCAGTAATCCCAAACAATTCTTAGACGTTAAAGTCTGGTGTGGAGCACACCTGGAAACTCTCCTGTGTGGGGGCCTCCCTGGCCACTGTCCCCAGCCCAAAGACAAGAGGCACAGTGCTCTCTTGGTCCCCCCCCCACACACACACACACACCTCACCTTCCTTTCACCACACCAACCCACACTCCCAGCCCAAATGGTTATCTAGGAACACAGGAGAAGCAGGCAGGCCTGCTCACCTGGGGATTGCATAATTCCATGTTTGCCCAGACTGTGTTAAGTTAATAATCCATGGGCTGCCTTTAAATTAAAATAAGAATGAAAGAAAGAGAGAGAAAAAGCAGGGGTGGTAAAAACCATCACTCAGCAGTAACTTGTGTCAAGCCTGGCATCCTTATTTGCCAAGAATAAAAGTCACAAGAACATCAAACAGGAAAGGGGAAGAAAGGAGTATAGGTCACTACCCTGGTAAGGTCAGACAGCTTGCAGAGGTTCTGTAGCATAAGGAGATGATGGAAAAGAAAATATAAAAACCAAGGAAAAGGAGAAGACTCTCGCTCTGGAGTTGGGGGAGCCAGTAGCATATTCACTGACCCTCCACTTTGGCCTTCACTGAGGTCAGCTTCTAAAAGGGTGAAACCCCCAGCTTTCAAGATGTGAAAAAGAAAAGAAAAAAAAATGTTTTTTTTTTTAAATAGCGTGGACTAAATGCTTCCTCATCCATGGTCCCTAAATGACCCCAGAAACCAATCTGGCTTTATGGCACCTTTCACCTCAATTTCCTCCAAACATCCCAACCGGCTCAAAACAACACCAAAATCCTAAAAAACTGTGCCTGAGGAATTCCACAGACCAATTTCCATTTCAGAAGCAGAAGCACCTCCCATACAAGGAGAAAATTATCCCCTGATGGGATGACATTTTAAGTATCCAGGAAGTCTTAAAAACCCTCACATTCCACTCAAGGTCACCTTCAAACTCATTTTTTAAGACAGGGCAACATATTTAAACGGCCACAGGCTAAAATTTAGGCGAAACCCCAACCATAACCCATCATCACACAGTACAATCTAAATGGACTCCAAAAAAATAATAAATAAATAAATAAATAAATAAATAAATAAATAAATAAATGGGCTGCACTGTAGCATCTCACACAGGTAAGTGGATAAATTTTCTGCAGAGACTAACATCTGCCCGGGGGACCTCTGACATGTCCCAGAGCAACGTCCCCCTGGTCTGCAGGGAGGCTCCTGTTCCTTCACTGGGATGTGAGACTGACTTACAACACCTCCTAGTACTCAGGCCCATGCATGAAATGCAGAAGCCACATGAGCTGGACCCAATCATTTCTTCGCTCTGGGCCTGGCGACGTCCTCAGGGGGGATCAGCGGACACAGCGCCCCAGGCCGGGATCTCGCTGCTGGACCTGAGCGGGAACCGGGGGAGGGGGGGGGGGTGAGAGCGGCCCTGCCTCGGGGTCACCAGGGCCAGCGGCCCCTCCGCCTCGCGGTCCACTTCCTCTGAGCCCGCACCAGATGCCCTTTGGGCTAGATCCGGCACATGCATAAGCCACAAGCCGCGGCTGGGATGGGGCTGCAGACAGGCCAGAGCTGGTTCAGGCCCCACTGCCCGCGGCGCAGGGAAAACGGTCCTGCGGGCACCGAGGCCACCGGGGCGCCCGCTTCCTCGGAGGGGACGGGAGGAGCGGGAGGAACCGGCAGGACGTACCTCTCCCTCTGAAGAGCGCTCGTCAGGTCCCTGCGGAGGAAGAGAGAGGCCATCAGGGGGCAAACGTGCGCCAGCGGGCCCGACCCCGCGCGGGACCACCCGAGGGCGGGGGGGGCGGGGAGGGCGGGGAGGGGCCGCCCGAGCTCCCCGACCCCGACCCCGACCCCGACCCCGACCCCGCTCTCCCCTCGCCCAAGGGCGCCCAAGGGCGCGGTCCAGACCCCCGCCCCCGCCCCGCCCCGACTGCCGGCAGGAGGCGCCCTCTCCGCGCACGCAGGCGGACGGACCGACGGACGGGCGGACGGGCCGACGCGGGGGCTGCGGCCAGCAGGTGCGCACTCTCCGTCCGTCCGTCCGTCCGCCCCCGGGCCCCGAGAGCCGCTCGCCGGGGTGGGGGGGGGGCCGGGTCCTGCGGCCGCGCCCAGCCCGGGAGCCCCGACGGCGCCCCCCCCCCCCCCGCGCAGCCCCCACCTCACCGCAGGTAGCTGCCGGCGCTGTGCTGGTGGTAGTGCTCGGGCTGCGTGTGCCAGAACAGCATGGCTGCAGCCCGGCCGCCGCCAGCCAGCGGGAGGCGCGCTCCCCCGCCCGCGCCCGCGCCCGCCGCCCGCCGCGCTCCGAGCCCCGGCCCCGGCTCCAGCCCCGTCCGCGGCGCCCCGGCCCGCGCCTTTATGGACCGCTCGGGGGCGGGGCGGGGCGGGGCGGGGCGGGGCGGGGGCGGGGCCACGGCCGGGACCGCCCCCAGGCGGCGGGGGGGGCGGGGGGGCCTCCGGGGGCCGCGCACCTGGCAGACCCGCGCGGGCGCCCTTCCCGGGAGCGAGCGCGCCTGGGGCCGCGGGGCCGCGGGGCTGCGGGGCTGCGGGGCTGCGGGGCCGCGGGGGACCCGGCCCGGCCCCTCCCCCTCCCCCCCGAGGGCGGGCCCGGGCGACCCTCGGCGCCTCCCCGACGGCCTCCGGCGCCCGGCTCCGCGCCCAGGGAGGGCCCCGCCCGCGGACGTTGGGGCCCCGCACCCGGCGCTCTCCGCCCCGTACTCGCTCCCGTCCCTTTCTCCGCTCTCTACACTCTGGGGAGCCACAGTGCTCCTTAGTTTTGTTTATCGATGGCCTTTCCCCCCGAATGTAAGCTGCAGCAGGGCAGGGCCTGCGCTCTCCGCTCACCGTGTTCTCCCACTGCCTAGAAAAGTGCTTGGACCTAGTAAACGCTCCGTAAATATTTGCTGAATAAATATGAAAAAAAAAAAAAAAAAAAAAAAAGGAAGGCATCGAGTGGGTAATCCGAGAAGGCTTCCTGGAGGAGGCGACATTGCGCCGACGCTTTGCAGACTGGGAGGAAGCATCTCTGAACATCTGGAGGGAAAGTGGCCCCAGCGATTGCCGAGGCAGACGGACCTAGCATGGCTGGGCTGGGGCTGGGTGACCGAGGAGATCTAGGAAATAAGGCGAGAGAGGCGGGCAGCGCAGAGCACAGAGGGCCTGGCAGGCCCCAGCTCCTAGCTGGGATTTCTTTTTTTTTTTTTTTATGATAGTCACAGAGAGAGAGAAGCAGGCTCCATGCACCAGGAGCCCAACGTAGGACTCGATCCCGGGTCTCCAGGATTGCGCCCTGGGCCAAAGGCAGGCCCTAAACCGCTGCGCAACCCAGGGATCCCCTAGTTGGGATTTCTTTTCTTTTTTTTTTTTTTTTAATTTTTATTTATTTATGATAGTCACAGAGAGAGAAAGAGAGAGAGGAGAGAAAGAGAGAGGGGCAGAGACATAGGCAGAGGGAGAAGCAGGCTCCATGCACCAGGAGCCTGACGTGGGATTCGATCCCCGGTCTCCAGGATCGCGCCCTGGGCCAAAGGCAGGCGCTAAACCGCTGCACCACCCAGGGATCCCCTAGCTGGGATTTCTAAGTGCACTTTAAGGAGAGGAGTCGAATATGTGATTTACCTTTTGGAAAGATCAGTCTGGAAGAAGTGTCGACAGTGGGTTGCGGTCAGTAGGGAGAGAGTTGGAGGCCATCGAGCCAGGACTCACCCCCAGCACATGGCACAGCGCCTGGCACAGAAGGGCTAGATGTTCTGTCTCTGAGTGTCGATGGAATGGGATGAAGACCCATGAAGATCCAGTCCTGAAACTCCCAGCTCCCCCAAGCATGGATGTGGGTAAGACACACACCCCCCACCCCTGGGCTCACAGCAACTCTTCCTCCAGCACAGGCCTCAGCTGGCGAGGCACTTCCTCTTGGCACTCTCAGGGACTACTACCTCCCCGCTGCTCCTCTATCCCATGAGGGAAACAAAAGTGTGTCATTCCGATCCCCCTGCGAGGATGAGGACGGACTTTCTGTGTGAGCCACACGGAGTGCTGTAAGCAGGTAGCTCCCAGCCATCAGCCGGGTCAGGGACAGCCTTCGCTGTGAGAGCCTCTTCGCCCAAGGCCACACCCAGGTAGGGGCGTCCGCATCCAAATGGCTATTGAGACAGGAGAGTGAAAGTCTGGCCATCTCTGCGGATTGGCTATTTCAGCCCCAGGACTCCCTCGAGGGGCCAAACGCGCTGTGGGTTCCTCCCATGGGCCCTCCCTCGGTCCACTCTGGCTTCCTTCCTATGCCTTACACAGGTGTTAATCTCAGGGAAACATCCTAATAAACATCCTGAACACTAAGCTCTGTCTCAGAGCCCATGACCAGCACCGCATCGAAACGGGGGACTCTCGGGGGTAGTGCGCAAAGAGCACACCCTTCACTGGACAAATACCCCAGAGCACCTGCCCTGTGCCAAGCATGGCACAGGGTGTGGGCTTGTGCTCCAACTGGGAAGGCCGGTAGGAAAGCAGCAGTAGAGGCTGCTCTGGGGGTATGAGGGAGGCTTGCAGAGCTCTGGAAAGACAGTGATGTCTCCTGATGGATGGGTAAGTGGAAGTTAGGCCAATCTGTGAAGCGGGAGGTTGGAGGAGGGTCTCCCGCTGAGCACACATGCAAAAGCCCAGAGGAGGGGCACCCGACATGGGAAACAGATTACAGTGGCCTAGACCTGGGTTTTCCACCTGATGCTGTCAGGATCTGTGACCCTGGGTGGAGTAAACTGACTGCCTGCTGCCTTTCCCATCAGGAGGGCCCTGTGACTTGCTTTGACCATAGGATGTGGTGGAAATGATGCTGGCCCTGTTCCAGGCTGGCCCCTATGAGGCCAGGCAGCTTCTGCCTCTGTTTTCCCCCACTGTGTAGAGTGGGGACCAAAGCCCTGCCAGCTCCCAACTATTCTGGCCTCTAGCAGAAGCCATCTCAGATTTGCTCCAGCAGACGCCACATGGAACGAGTGTGAGCCCTGCCACCGAGCCCTGCCCAAACTGCAGACGTGAGAGCCCATGCTCTTTGGCCACCATCAATTCCTATCCAAAAGGCCCTGCATTCCTTTCTTGGAACAAGGTTGGGCAAACGTGCTGGGATCCAGATGTATATCTGCTCCTGAGTAGCAGCCCAGGGCCCCACAGAGTCCTCAAAGGACAACACCCTCTTGGCAGCTCCAAAAGGGTTCCAGCTGCCCTTGGAGGAGGTCACCATGAAGGATCTGGGCCTGATGCCAGAAAGGATGGTTTTGACAAATGAATAGGAGTTTAGGGATGGCCAAGGTAGTGGGGTGAGGGGCAGGTATGCTAGCCAGAGGGAAAAGCTGTGTAATTATGTTTATCCCAATATTGTTTATAATAGTAAAAACCCGGACATAAGCTAAATGTCCATCACTAAGAGGCAACATACATCATCGGTGGCCTGTTGACATGAAATACTCTACAAACTTGAAAATGAATTAGAGCTCCATGGATGATGCTCCCAAACGTAAGGTAGGGCAAAGAGAAGCAAGAGGTAGGTTACATATTGTATAATATGCTTTACTGGGTTTAGAAACATGCAGAATAACAGTAGCTCTTGTACAGGAGCCTACCTACATGGCTAGGAAGTAATAAACACAATTCTCAGAGCAGGGCTTACCCTGGGGAGGAGGGCTCATGTAGAGGCTCACCCAGGAGCCTTCAACTGTAGACCATTACCATAAGTAGCCATTAGAACCTTCTTTATATATGCTGGCAATCTGAAATATTTCATTACTAGATCTATTTTATTCTTTTAAAGGTCTTATTTATTTGAGAAAGAGACAGCATGAGCAGGGGGAGGGATAGAGGGAGAGGGAGCAGCAGACTCCCTGCTGAGCAGGGAGCCCAAAGTGGGGCTCAGTCCCAGGACCCTGAGATCATGACCTGAGCCGAAGGCAGACATTCAACCGACAGAGCCACCCAGGAGCCCCTCATTAATAGATTTATTTTTGAGTATATGCAAAGGCCGGAAGCATCGGCAGCCCAAGGTGTGGCATAGGAAAGAAAAGGATTGTATTTGCCCAGCACCAGAAATCATGAGTTTCACGTGCTTTGCCTGTGGGAGGTAGGGCACAGGTATTGATGCTCCCAGGTATTTGCAGGGAGCAAGCGGCTCGCATCTGCCCAGACTCCATGACCTTTTCCCGGATGGGCTGTGCCCCGTGTCCTGATGTCAGCCCCTCAGAGCCCACACAGAGAGGAGGGACTGCTTGTTTGGGGGGGGGGGGTGTAGGAAGGAGGCATCCACGCCCGCTGTCCACATCCCGGGAGGGCAGGGTTAGTGGTTAGTTAACCATGTCGGATGATAAAAAGCCATTGCTTTTCCTGACTTGGGCTCCCTGAAGGGGAGAAGAACTGAGATGTCCGCTGTTATTTTGGGAATACCTACTCTGGGCGGGATGCTTTCCCCAGTAGCCCTGGGAGGGAGAGGCTGTGTGCCCTTTTGCAGATGGGGAAGGAGAGCCTCAACAGAGCAAGAGAGCAGCCAGAGTGTGTAAGGTCACAGGTGGAAGGAAAAGACCAGAGGGCCAAGAGGAGGAACGGATTGCGGTGCCTGCCTATCCACCCCTCCCTAGGGGGACACCTCATCTGCCCCTTGGCAATTCTTCTGGCAGGTTCCTCTGGGTAGGCTGCTTCTGCAGAGCTCATGAGCAGAGGTTTCCTCTCGGGGAGAGCCTCTCCCATGGGTGCCGTTATGCCCACAGGCTTGGTAGATAGTGTGTGGCCAAAACACAGAGCGTGCAGCTCTCACTGCTGTGCACATAGCCCAAAAGGAAAATTGGATGGGCCCGGGGCTGGCAGGACGGAGGCCTCCTAGCCCTGGTCTTTGGGCTGTTGGGCCCTCAGACTCTGACTCCTGCTTAGAGGCAGCGCCCCAGGCAGGGGGGTGCGGGGGATAGGGAGGAAGCTCCCACCTGCTGAGCGCTGGCTCTGCACAGGTGTAAATTTAATTCATTCAATCCCTGCTGCATCTCTGCCAGGAGGGGAAACAGGCACCAAAGGCGGCAGTGACTTGCCTAAGGCAAGGTGCCTAAGATTCAAGGTTTGAACCCAGGCCATCTGACTCTGGACCTCTGCACTCAGTCCTCTTTTTGGCACAGCCCCTTGACCCTCAGCTTAGGCCAGGATATGGGAGAGGCAGCTGTGCCCAACTCGGGCCATGCCCAGCCTGCACCCAACAGCTGGGGAAGGCTAGGGTGTCAGAGGCCCTCAGGAGCTGACGGCCCCACTGGGAAGGCCACAGTCTTCCTTGAGTCTGTGCCCCCATCAGGCTCTGGAATCTCCCAGGCAGGGGCCGTGTCCTCTTCCAAAATGTATGCCCTGCACCTGACATGGGGTCATCACAGAGGGGCTACTTAGGAGCTGCTGGATTAATCTGATTGACATAAACTACCATGAGACACCCTGGTGGATGCTTCAAATAGGAAACTCACTAGTATAGTCTATTACATAATTAACTAATCTTCTAGGAATAACATAGAAATGCGCCCAAAATTCAAAGGGTGGTATCCAGAAAGGACAATCTCTTCCCTTCCCCTGCCCCCCAATTCTCCCCTCATTCACCTTTTCAGGGTGAGCAGTTTCCATGGGCTCTTCTCAAATATGTGTGACCACAGATTATGGGAGGCACACTCGGCATTTCGAGCTATCTAGAGATTTTAGAGCTAGGCAACCCAGACAGGCTTCCTGGAGGTGGGTGGGGGGGAGGACAAGAGGAGGGGCAATTTGAGCTGGACCCGCCCCTCCCCCCCAAGGGAGGTAGGATTTCTGCAGTGAAAGAACAGAAGGGATTCTCCAGGCATGAGGAACAGTGTGTGCAAAGGTCCAGAGGGAGCAAACAGTGTGCTTCCCTAGGGTACAATAATGGGGGCAGCCCCCTGGAGTAAGAAAGGGCCAAGCGACAGTAAGCCTCAGTGACCTCTGACTTTTGGGGAGGGGACTGGTTATGTCACCATAGGCAAGGCATTTTACTTCTCTGTTGTTGAGTGCATGATGGATGTTTGCTGAGGAGTGCTCTTGGGATCAGCAGCTGTCGGGGAGTGAGTGAGGGTAGAGGAGTGAATTAAGCTGTGAGGTCTTAGTGGATCCTATGGGAGCTCTGGGGCTGGGATTGTCCTCAGAATGGTCCAGAATTTGAGCAAAGGATATACCCACAGTCAGCAATGACAGGCACAGGCTGCCCCCAGGGACATGACCTTAAGCAAAGTGACCCAGCTGGAGGCAAGTCCTGGAGAGGGACCCAGTCAATGGAAAGAATGGCCAGTGGGGGCCTGAGTGCCTCAGCCGGTGGGGACCTCAGCTGGGCACAGCACCCACCAGGCTCTCCGAGCTGAGTCTTATTCGTGAAATGAAGATGATGACACCTGCATCTCACAGCTGTTGGGAGGACTAAGGGGAGACAATGTCTAAAAAAATCTTCCTCCAGAATTCAAATAGTCAAGTTGATACATTTCCTCGTGAGAGGTTTGGTTTTGTCAAAGCGAGGCGCATCCCCACCACTAACATTTATCATTCACCAAACAGCCCAGAAAGGGTAGATATATTCTCACAAATAACCAGTGTACATCCAGCCCTTAGCATGTCCCCAGAGTTGTATGGGAGCATTAGGTTTATGAGCTAGCCTGGTTCTCACAAATGGCCTTAGGAGGCAGCTTCTATGCCCATTTTACAGATGAGGCTGTGGAGATCTGAAAGGTTAGGCAACCTTCACAGGAGCACATGGCTAACAAGTGGAGGAGCTGGGATTTGAGCCCCAGTCCCTCTCACTCCAAAGATTCTGCTACTGCCTTCTGCTGACTCTCCCCGCTCTATTTAGATTCTCTCATCAGTCTTTTGGGCAGTCAAGTATCCTCATTCTGATGAGAACTGCCCTACGCCCCACACAGCCAAGTGTCCTGGGCAGAGACAGCCACACGTATTTTGGCACAGTGCCTTCTCTCCAGGGGCCAGACAAGGGCCCCGTTACCTGCTTTAAGCCTCCTTCCACAAACTTCCCCAGTTACAAGCGCCAGCCTCTGCAGGGAGGCCTGATTTGGCACCTCTTCCCCAGGGGGCTGCTACTCTAGAGAAATGGGGAAAGCAGGGGCACCTGGGTGGCTCAGTGGTTGAGTGTCTGTCTTTGGCTTAGGTCGTGATCCTAGAGTTCTGGGATCAAGTCCCACCTCAGGGTCCCTGAGGAGCCTGCTTCTCCCTCTGCCTGGGTCTCTGCCTCTCTCCTTGTGTCTCTCATGAATAAATAAATACAATCTTAAAAAAAAAAAAATAGCCCACCCTAAATATCTTTTCTTTCCTTCTTTGTTAACAAAACCCTGATTTTGTTGGGTCTTAGCAATTTGTGCCGGGCTAACAACTACATTTCCCAGGCTCCTTCAAAGAGAGGGCTAACCACATGACTAAGTTCTGGCCAATGAGATGTAAGATGAAGTTGGTGGGTGGAGGTTTTGGAGAAATTCCGCAGAAGGTGAGCTGACTTCAGGGTGTCCCGCAAGGTCATGTCTCTCCCGTGGGTTGGGTTGGTATGGGTCAACTCTTCAAAGCTAGAGTTTCATTTACTATTGTTAATTGTGGTCATAGGGCACCTATTCAAGAGGAATGTCTTCAAAACTAACCACACCTCAAAACGCGTGTTTGGAATTACCCTAAGACAACAAAGATAGGGAACCTTAGGTCACTTGCTGTCTATTGACAACCCCAATAGCTGGCGAAGAATGATCTTTTGGTTCTATACGAATGTTTAGGCTTAGTGCCTTGTGTCGGAACCACAGTCAGCTGCGCAAGGAGTCACTCGGCACAAATTGGCAAAGTGCTTCTGTGGATAATGTCAGTGCAAGAAATATGGGACAGGCTAGAATCTGAGTTTATTGCCTTGCCTTTTTTCTAGGTACATTATTAATTACCCAACCACAGATTTGAGTTTTATTTTGTAGTTGCAGGATTTGTCATTGAATGATAATTAACATCCTCAACTAAGTGAGGTGATGGATGTGTTAATTATATTTGGGTGATCATTCCACAGTGTATATGTATATCGAATTATCACTTTGTACTCTTTAAACATATACAATTATGTTTGTCAATTATTCCTCAATAACGTTGAGGGGAATATTAATGTCTGTTTTATGGAAAAACCCATATTTATAACTTGACAAATACTAATTTTCCACCTAGTTTGTTCTACATCTCTTTGGTACCTCCAGAAGTTGATTTTGTTTTCCTAATGGTCCTATTTCTTAGAGTTTCCAATTGAAATAATACCACTTGATGAAGTTTTAAATTGTTATTATAAGGTTTTGCAGATTAAGTGTTCTTTCACGTTTGTTTCAGTGTGCCCCCACCGATTCCACGCTGGATATAGCATTTTTCCACAGTATATTCTGTTGAACTTAGTAGTGAAATCTAAGTATCATCTTTCCCACCTAAGAGTGACTCAGTGCTCATATAAGCAAAGAACAAGAGGAGGGAGAGCTTAACCTTTTGCCCTTGCCTTTTCCTCCTCCCTATTGCCTTGAATGCAGATATGAAGGCTGGAGCTCAAGCTGCCATCTTGTGAAGGCTATATGCCCATTTTAACATTGTCTTAACAAAAATACAGAAGCAGCCTACCTCCCCAAAAACCTCATGAAGACACCATTTCAGCTCTGGATTGCTCATCAGATCTTCACTGACATTAATTGACCCTCATTTGATACCTCAGAGTGGGGGCTGCAAGGTACAGAATCTAAAGTTTTGGAATTGGCTGAAAGGAAATGGTCAAGTTTGGGGCTGGAAGGTACAGATGTGAGAGGCCAGGAGGCCGGAAACTTGTTACCTTTGGTTATATGGTAGTGAAATATTTGGTCAGATTGTTGCCTTTGATGCTTTGGAAACTGGCCTCTGTGCCAACCAAGGCAGTAGGTCAGGGCACATGGTCGGAAAGGGAACAGAATATTCGCATAGGCTGGCTCAGCTCATTCGAATCCAACAAGAATGAGAAACCCAGGCAAGAGCCAGCTGATCAGCGCTGAAGGAACTACCACTCTGCCTACAGCCTGAATTCTAAATTGATCAGGGGTCCTGTAATCTGGAACCTTACCGAGTTGAATTCAGTTGCTCCTGTTCCACGTGCTGTGAAGTGAATGTGAAGGGACTTTAGCAGAGGGCAAGAAAATTCACCTTCAGGCTTTTTCAGTTTCCTTCCAGTGAAACCGGGTAGATTTCTGCCAGAGGATGAGGGAAAATCTACCAGGAAAATCAGACTAGGAGGGAGCCTTCCCACCTCAATTTGTTTTAAAATGACCTCAAGGCATGGGCAGAGGGGGCTGGGCCAGGGAGAGGGGCCAAAGGGGAAGGGCTGAGCAAGTGCAGAGCTCAGCAGTTACAGGACCCCAAATTTTCAGATGTTTTTTTAAAAGGGTCATTGATGGGGCAGCCCTGGTGGCTCAGCGGTTTAGCACCGCCTTCAGCCCAGGGAGTGATCCTGGAGTTCTGGGATCGAGTCCCACGAGTCCCACGTTGGGCTCCCTGCAAGGAGCCTCCTTCTCCCTCTTCCTGTGTCTCTGCCCCTCTTTCTCTCTCTGTGTCTCTTGTGAATAAATAAATAAAATCTTTAAATAAAAATAAAAAGGGTCATTGAAGCAAGTATAATTATGGGAATTAGTGACCAGAATATCTTAAGAAATCCCATAAATCAGGGTGCCAAGGTGGCTCACTCAGTTAAGCATCTGACTTTGGCTCAGGTCATGATCCTAGGATCTGGAATCAAGTCCCCCATCAAGCTTCCTACTCTCTCTTCCTCTGCCTTGCAAGAATCACCAAAGGGAAGTGGGGTTTGTTTTAGTTGATTTTTTTTTTTTTTTTAGATATTTTATTTTATTTTAGACAGTGCACACAAGCTGGGGAGGGGCTGAGGAAGAGGGAGAGAGAGAATCTTAAGCAATCTCCACACAGAGCACAGAGACCAATGTAGGGCTCAATCTCACAACCCTGAGATCATGACCTGAGCTGAAACCAAGAGTCAGATGCTTAACCGACTTGGATACCCAGGCACAGCTGTTTTAGTTTTTAAATGTCTGTGATATTATATGTACTCTCTTATGTATGACATATTTCACAATAAAAACAAAACTAAAGGCCATAGGGAGGTAAATTGCTGGATTAAGGTTACTCACACATAGATTTGACCAGAGGAATAATAGCCTCCAAGTAGAGTAAGTTACTATATTACCAAAAATTAGATAATGAAAGTCTCGCCACAGGCTCTGGCCCTGAACTCATGTCAACAGCAAGCAGGCTGCTAGACCCCTAATTATGGTTTCTGGGAAGGACATCTCCTCAACGCCCACACCAGCTATGAGAATGGAGGATAATAGATCCTGAAGATCACGGAAGTCAGAACCAGGATGGCCAGGTAGGCCAGGTAGGCTGACCAAGGCACTCACTCCATTGCCCAGATAGCAAATCTTCAGGATCTGACCATGTGATTATACTGTGTTCCTCACAGTCTCTTTTTTGAGTAAGTTTTTGCTGTGGACACCTCATTCTTCCTCTACATTCATTACATGTTTAGCACATTTAGGACAGATGACTTGTCTTTCAGTTTCTAGGTCCCTGAAAAGCTACATCTGCCCCTGATGAAGAAGACACCATCCAGGGGACCTGGACTTTGAGGTGGATGCAGTCATTGCATGAGACATAGGGCAGGGTAAATGTGTTCTATGAAGTGGAAGAGAGTGCGATGGGTGGTAGGTTGTCCAAGGAGGAGATTAGAGTGAAGACTGTTAGTTGCTCACCCATATAAACATCCCCTTTCTTCCTTAATAATCAAACCCTAATTCTATTGGGGGAACAATGCACTTTGTCATGCTTGAGGATAGAAGCTATTAGATACCAAAATGTCTATGTTTCCTCAAAATTTATATGTGGAAGCCCTAACCTCTGGTGTGGCTGCATTTGGAATAAGGAAGTAACTAAGGTTAAATGAGGTCTTAAGAGTGACTAGGGTTAGTGTCTTATAAGAAAAGACACTGGAGGGCACTTTATAAGTATAGAGAGACATAAAAGAGGCCATGGCATCTGCAAACCAGGAATAGAGCTCTCACTAGAAACTGAACTCTGGGGACACTTGGGTGGCTCAGTGGTTGAGTGTCTGCCTTCAGCTCAGGGTATGATCCTGTCCGGGGAGCCTGCTTCTCCATCTATGTCTCTGCCCCTCTCTGTCTCTCTCATGAATAAATAAATAAAATCTTAAAAAAAAAAAAAAAGAAAGAAAGAAAGAAAGAAAGAAACTGAACTCTGCTAGAAACTTGATCTTAAGTCTCCAGAACTGTGAGAAAACAAATTTCTGTTGTTTAAACCTCTCAGTCTAGGGTATGTTATTATGACAGCCCAAGCTGACTAATACAGAAGCCATGTGCTAATGATGGTAAAAAGAAAAGATTAAAAAATTGAAGAACTGTAAGATGAATCAAGGAGCCAAGAAATAGATAATCCAGGGACAGCTGGGTGGCTCAATGGTTGAACGTCTGCCTTCAGCTCAGGGAATGATCCCAGAGTCCCAGGATTGGGTCCCACATTGGGCTACTCGCAGGGAGCCTGCATCTTCCTCCTCTGCCTCTCTCTCTCTGTGTCTCTCATGAATAAATAAAATCTTTTAAAAAAGAAATAGATAATCCAATAATGATAAATGGAGACTCCAACCCCACACTAGGCAAGTAGAAGGTGGGAATAGCACTATAAACCAACTAGACCCAAAAGACATCTATCAAACGCTCTACCTGACAACAGCAGAATACATATTTTCTTTTCTTTTCTTTTTTTAAGATTTTATTTATTTATTCATGAGAGACACAGACTGAGAGAGAGAGGCAGAGACACAGGCAGAGGGAGAAGCAGGCCCCATGCAGGGAGCCTGATGCAGGACTCAATCCCAGGTCTCCAGGATCACACTCTGGGCCCAAGGCGGCGCTAAACCGCTGAGCCACCCGGGCTGCCCAGAATACATGTTTTCTCAATCACACATGGAACATTCTCTGGTTAAATCACATGCTAGGCCATTGAACAAGACTGGAATTAAATTAAAAGCAGGAAATATGGGAAATTCAAAAAAAAAAAAAAAAAAAGAAATATGGGAAATTCACCAAAATATAGAGATTAAACAGCAAATGCATAAGTGGGTCAAATGAAGAAAGGGTCAAAGAAGAAGTCACAAAGGAAATTAGAAAATACTTTGAAATGAATGAAAATGAAAGTTCAACAAATCAAAACTTACGGATGCAAGAGACCAGCAAGATGGTAGACAAGGAGTCTCCAGGCCCTTATTCTCCATTGAAATGTTAAATAAGCAACTAGGTACTGGATAACCTAACTTTATAGGAGCTCTTGAAATCAGTCAAGATCTATAGCAAACAAGTGAATGCCCAACCAAGAAAAACCATGTTCAAAACAGTAGAAGGGGTGCCTGGCTGGCTCAGTCAGTAGAGCATGCAACTCTTAATCTCAGCATCATGAGTTCAAGCCCTATATTGGGTGCAAAGCCTAGTTAAAATTAAAAAAAAACAAAAACAAGCAAAAATACAATAGGAAATTTATGGTGTTTTTACTTGTCTTTCTTCCAACTACTCCCTGGCATAGCATATGTTGGGAAAAGTGGTAGCCTGGTCCCCAGTTCCCTCTGTAAGACAGAACAAAATCATCAAAATTTGCAATGTTCTAACTTCTCCTGGGGCTGCCTAAGGGATTGGTCTCTGTGTCATCTAATATGGAGCTCAGATGACCAAAAACAGCACAGCTTGGAACTCAGGCTGGAGGAACCAAAGAAAGCAGCTGGAACATTCATGAAAACTGTTAGGCAACCATAGAGCTGCAGACCCCTGAGATAAAAGATTATTGATTGAGGAATTACAATAAAACAGCTAAGGGCCTGAGAGAAAGCCAAGCAGAATTCTTAGGGAAATTAAGACATTCAAAAGCAGTCATGAGTATGGAGGGATTGGAAAAAACACCACACAGGCCAGGGAAACCACATACCCAGAAAAGGCTTAAGCCTTCATGCCAGGTTGATTAGTGAAGACCTTCCCTTGCTCAGAATCAGTCTGCAAAGCCTGAGAGAAGATAAAGAAAGATAAAGAAGATAAGAGAGACTGTTTTTTTTCAAATGCCCGATTTTTTTTTTTTTAAGATTTAAAAAATGTATTTAGCTGTTAGAGAGAGGAAGCACAAGTAGGGGGAGCAGCAAGCAGGAGAGGGAGAAGCAGACTCCCCACTGAGCAGGGAGCCCAACAAGGGGCTCCATCACAGAACCCTGGGATTATGACCTGAGCCAAAGGCAGATGCTTAACCAACTGAGCCACCCAGGTGCCCCATCGAATGCTCAATTTTCAACAAAATATCACAAGACACACCAAGGAACAGGAAAAATATGGTCCATTCAAAGGAATAAGATAAATCTCCTGAAGCTGTCCATGAAAAACCACAGGCTGTGGACTTGCTATACAAAAACTTTAAAACAATTGTCTTAAGTATGCCCCAAGAGCAGAAGGAAAACACAGAGAGAGAACTAAAGGAAAGCAGGAAAATGATTCCTGAACAAAATGAAAATATTGACAAGATACATACCATTAAAAAAAACAAATTCTAGGGCTAAACATATAATAACGAATTTTTAAAAATTACTAGAGGTGTGTAGTATAATGAAGTCTATATTTGGTCATTCAGATGACCAAATATATTTTTCCCAGATAGATTTGGTCTTCATCCACAGTTCCTGAAAATGTTGCAGAGCCATAAAGGTGACATGAATGTCTTATTACTAATGAAGGTGACTTTTGGACCCCACCCAAGGGCAGGGGCTGATTGCCAGGAGGACTAATCATGAGATTAAAAAGTTGGGACTCTCACTCCTGACCCCTGACCTGTGTGGGGAGTGGAAAGGGGCTTAAGGTTGAATCAGCCAATGGCCAATGACACTCAGTCATGACTATCTAATGCCTCCATAAAAACCCAAGAGAAGTCAGCTCAGAGAGCTTCCAGATTGGTGAAAACATGGATATTGAAAGAGTGGTGTACCTGGAGAAAGCCTGGAAACTCTGTGCCCTTTACCCATACCTCACCCCATACATCTCATCTGGCTGTTGTTTCATATCCTTCATCATATCCCTTAATAAACTGGTAAATATAAGTAAGTCTTTCCCTGAGTTCTGTGACCCACTCTAACAAATTAAGAGAACCCAAAGAGGAGGTTGTTGGAGCCTCCAATCTATAACCAGTCACCATAGGTAATAGCCTGGAGCTTATGACTAGTGTCTAAAGTTGGAGGTGGAGGGGACTCTTTAAAAAAAAAAGTTTATTTATTTAAAAGAAAGAGAGAGATCAAGCAGAAGGAGGGGCAGAGGGAGAGGGAGACAAGCAGAACCCCCACTGAACGGGAAGCCTAATGACACAGGGCTTGATCCCAGGACCCTGAGATTGTGACCTGAGCTGAAATCAAGAGTTAAACACTTAACTAACTGAGCCACCTTGGTGCCCTGATGGGCAGTCTTATAGGACTGAGCTCTTATCTGTGGAATTTGGTACTATCTCTGGGTAGCTCCTGTCAGAATTGAGTTGAATTCTTGGATACCTCATGTCCAAGAAAAGCTCATGTCCCAGAATTGTTTGGTGTTGGGGTGGGGGAAGGATATACTTCCCCACATTGGAATTGGGTCTAGGCCAAAAAGATTTCGCCTCAGTGTAAGGGGTTCAATAACAGACTTCAACAGGCAGAAGAAAGAATCATCAGACTAGAAAACAAGTCATTTGAAATTCTCAAGTGTACAGAGCAGCAAAGAAAAAAGTGAACAGGGCAGCCCTTGGTGGCTCAGTGGGTTAGCGGCGCATTCAGCCCAGGGCGTGATCCTGGAGACCCCGGGATCGAGTCCCACGTCAGGCTTCCTGCATGGAGCCTGCTCCTCCCTCTGCCTGTGTCTCTGCCTCTCTCTCTCTCTATCTCTGTATGTCTCTCATGAATAAATAAATAAAAATCTTTAAAAAAAGAAAAGAAAAAAGTGAACAGAGCTAAAAGACTTATGTGGACATCATCTAGAAGATCCATATACACATCATGGGAACCCAGGAAGAGGAAAAAGAAAAGAGGACAGAGAGATCATTTGAAGGAATAATAGCCCAAAACTTCCCAAATTTGAAGAAAGATATTTATATAAAAATTCAAGCTAAGCAAGCTCCAACTAAGATGAGCTTAAAGAAACCCACACTGAAACACATCAAAATCAGACTGTCAATGACAGAGAGGGAACCTTTAAACCAGCAAGAATAAATCAACTCATTATGTAAAAGGGAACCTCAATAAGACTATCAACAGATTTTCCAGTAGAAATCTTGCAGACTGAAAAGAAGTAGGATGGTATATTTAAATGGTTAGAAGACAACAAAACAAAACAAAACAAAACAAAAAACCCAAACCCTATCAATGGAGAATTCTATATCCAGCAAAACTGTCCTACAAAAAAAATGAGAGAAATTAAGACAGTTCCAGATAAACAAAAGGTGATACTAGACCTGCTCTGCAAAAGTGCTAAAGGGAATCCTTCCAAATGAATTGAAAGGATGCCAGACAGTAATTTGAAACTACATGAAAATATAAAGTTCTCTAATAAAGGTAAATATATGGACACATATAAAAACCAGTAGTACTATAATTTTGGTGACAAAAACATTAAAATCATCATAAATCTATGTTAATGGATACACAATATTTGAAGATGTGATTTGTGTTATAAAGTAGAAGGTAATCGACCTGCAAAAGAGAAAAGGTTTTGTATTCAACTGAAGCAAAGTTGTATGAGTTTAAAATAAATTGCTATAACTTTACGGGTGCATGGGTAGCTCAGTTGGTTGGGCATCCTACTCTTGATTTTAGCCTGGGTCATGATCTCAGGGTCATGAGTTCGAGCCTGAGTCTGGCCCTGTGCTCAGCATGGCGTCTGCTTGGGGTTCTCTCTCTCTCTCTCCTTCCCTATGCCCCTCCTGCTGCTCATGCACTCTCTTTCTCTCTAAATAAATAAAAGCCTTAAAAAAATCATTATAATTCAAGATGCTATATGCAATCTCCATGGTAACCACAAAGAAAACAGCAATAGAGTATACACAAAAATAAATGAGAAGGGAATCAACTATATCACTACAAAGATCAAAAAGAAGGTAGTAATGGAGCAAATGATAGACAAAAAAACTAGAACACATACAGAAAACGAATCATGAAATTGCAATAGTAAGTTCTTTCCTATGATTAATTACTTTAAATGTAAATGGGTTAAACTTGCCAATCAAAAGACATTGGCAAAATGGTTTAAAAACAAGTTTCAGCTATAAGTTGAATAATGTCTACGGATCTAATGAATAATATGGTAACTATAGTTGATAACACTGTGCTGCATAATTTAAATTTGCTAAGAGAGTAGAACTTAAATATTCTCCCACACACAACACATAAATTTGTGAGGCAATGGATATGTTAATTACCTAGATGGGAGGGATCTTTTCACAGTGTTTATGTATAGCAGATCACCATGATGAATACCTTATCTTACAATTATATTTGTCAGTTATTCCTTAATAAAGCTGAGAAACAAACAAGATCTAACCATATGCTGTCTACAGGATACTTACCCTAAATTTAAGGACATATACAGGTCGAAAGTGAAAATATAGAAGTGCCTGCCTGGCTCAGTTGGAAGAGCATGTGACTCTTGATCTCAGGATCATGAGTGTGAGCTCCATATTGGATGTAGAGATTACTAAAAATAAATTAAAAAACAAAGGGAAAGATAGAAAAAGATACTCCTTGAAAACAGTAACCAAAAGAGCAAAGTGACTATCCTAATGGTAGATAAAATACACTAAATCAAAAAAGGTTACAAGAGACAAAGAAAGACATTATATATTAATAAAGTACAAAGCAAGATAGAACACTTGTAAATACATATGTACCAAGCATTAAATATCCTAAACACATGAAGGAAACATTGACAGAACTGAAGGCAGAAATAGCTCTAAAATAATAGTAGGCCACCAAAATTCCACTTTCAATAATAGATAGAGCAGCCAGACAGAAGATAAACAATAAATAAGGGGTTTAGATAACACCTTAGACTAATTGAACCTATAGACATATACAAAACATCCATTCAAACACACAATACACAATTTTCTTAAATGCACAGAGAATATTCTCCAGTAGGGACAATATGTCAGGCCACAAAACAAGTCTTAAAAATGGAAAAGACTGAAATCATATGAAGCATTGTCTGAATAGGTGTTTTTCATAAAAAGACATACAAATGGTCAAGAGGTATATAAGGAGGTGCTCAACATCACTAATCATCAGAGAAATGCAACTCAAACCACAATGAGATATTATCCAGGCCTGTTAGAATGGCTGTGTTCAAAAAGAAAAGAAATAAGTGTTAGCAAGGATGTAGAGAAAAGAGAACCCTTATGCACTGTTGGTGGGAATGAAAATTGGTGCAGCCATTATAAAAAACAGCATGGAGTTTGTTCAAAAATTTTTTTTCCAAAAATTTTTAAAAATGGAATTACTATATCATTCTGGGCATTTATTTGAAGGAAATGAAATCACTATTTTTAAAAGGTACCTTCACTCCCTTGTGCACTGTAGCATTATTTACAATAGCTAAGACGTGGAAACAACCTGAGTGTCTGTTCATGGATGAATGGATAAAGAAAGTGTGATGTATATACATATAGGCAACAGAATGTTATTCAGTCATTAAAAAGAAAGAAATCCTTTTTTTTTTTATTTTTATTTATTTATTTATGATAGTCACAGAGAGAGAGAGAGAGAGAGAGACAGAGACAGGCTCCATGCAGGGAGCCCGACATGGGATTCGATCTCCGGTCTCCAGGATCGCGCCCTGGGCCAAAGGCAGGCGCTAAACCGCTGCGCCACCCAGAGATCCCTAAAAAAGAAAGAAATCCTGACATTTGTGACAATAAGAATGGAACTTGAGGGCATTATGTTAAGTGAAATAAATCACTCAGAAAAAGACAGTGTGATAACACTTATATATAAAATCTAAAAATGAAAACAAAAAACAAAACCTATACTCTCTTTCTCTCAAACAAAAAAACTGAACTCAAAAAAATCCCAAAAACCTGAACTCATAGCAGATTGGTGGTTGCCAGAGATTGAGACTTGGAGGAGAGTGGCTGAAATGTGTGAAGGTAGTCAAAAGGTATAATCTTCTGGCTTTAAGATAAATAAATCCGGGATCCCTGGGTGGCGCAGCGGTTTGGCGCCTGCCTTTGGCCCAGGGCGTGATCCTGGAGACCCGGGATCGAATCCCACGTCGGGCTCCCGGTGCATGGAGCCTGCTTCTCCCTCTGCCTGTGTCTCTGCCTCTCTCTCTCACTGTGTTCCTATCATAAATAAATAGAAAAAAAAAATAAGATAAATAAATCCTGGAGATATAATATGCATAATTGGGACTATAATAAAAAAAAATAAGGCTATCCCACATTCCTGGTGAAAGACTAATATCACCATCAAAGACATCAGAGATACACAGTGGTAATCAAAGCCTATCATAGTTTCATGTGGATCACATATCTATCCTGTAGACAAGAGAGCTGATTCACAGGGATTGGAAAGCTCAATAATGTGGTGAATTTTGACCACCTTATTAGGAGTGGAAGAGCATGTGACTCTTGATCTTGGGGTAGTAAGTTTGAGCCCCATGTTGGGTGTGAAGGTTACTTAAAAATTGTTTTTAAATCTTAAAGAAAAGGGGGGTGGTGAATTTAAATACAGATCTTTCATGTGTCTTTTCTTTACTGGTACAAATTATCATAGATCCTGGTGCTTTGTATTCAGTTATTGATATGGCAAAGAAATGGGGAATGCCAGTTTTCTTTTAAATCAATGTATGATTTGCATATCATAAAACCCACCCATTTAGAGTATAATATTCAGTAATTTTTACTCTATTCTCAAAGCTGTGCAATTAGTTTTTCTAATTTCAGAATATTTTTGCAAGCCTACAAGGATCCAGGAGGAGCTTACTTGTACCTGACGAGGATTTTTTTTTTTTGACAAGGATTTAGACATATCTTTAGCACCATGCCTCAAAACCTTCCTGTTCTGGATTCAGTGGTATTCAATGTGTCTGTCTGTGGCAATTTTAGAGCAAAGCCATACTCTCTTCTGCAAGTAAGTATTTTCTTGAGAAACAGCTTTGGCTCTGCTTGCAAGTGAATATCCATGGGGCACCAGATGCTGAAGGGGAGGTTGTCTGACCATTCTGGTGTCAAATGGATCAGATCAGGCTTATGCAAGTCCTGGAAGCACAAGCAAGCTGCCTGAGCAGGCGGCTTCCCCACTCAGTGTGCTTGCTCCTAGCATACCTCCTTCCTCAACCCACCCTATGACCAGTTGACTGGGGAGGAAAGCGTTGCTTGCAGCCTGGTGTTCAGATGGCTCTGAACGGCAAGTTCCCACCAGCTTTGTGCATACACCCTACTTAGTGGTGCACGGAAGGACAGTGGAGATGGGAAGTCCTCCAAAGTGCAGAACTCCAGGCAACACACCATTGTGGGATCCTCTTTGCCCAGAGGAAAGAGGATGTGAGATGAGACTGTCTTCTGATTTACGTGTAATAGCTAAAGTCACTGGTCAGGAATTTGGAAGTAACAAAATTTAAAAACTGATAACGAGGAGGTTAGAGAAAGAGGTAGAATGGGTCCTGAATATGGAGATATTTGTGTCTCGTGAATGGTCCCCACAAAGGTCACCTTTTGCAGGGGAAATTTTCAATAATCAATCTCTTTCCCTGACCAGTAGCCTCTCATTGACAAAGCGGAACAGTGGCAGGATGGAGGTTATATATTGGCTCAAAGGCATGAATTGACCACAAAACCAATTTGGCTACTTAAAACTACCAAGAGCACTCAATATGGCACCATATTGAAGGGGGAGACCAGTCTGCCACCTGGTGGAGATTGACTGCATTGGACCTCCTTCATCATGGGGTGGCAGTGATTTTTTTCCTCTTTGGGGTAGACGTTAATTCTGCAAGTGAATTTTCCTGTCCTAGCTGCCATGTTTTCGCTGGAAGCACCATCTATGGACTTAAAGGAGGCGAGGCCTCCAACTCTCAACATCACTATTAAGAAATTTATTTTAAAAAGACAAAGAGACGTATTTTATAGCATAAAGAAAAGCTAATAATACCCGTGGGACTCGTGGGTTTTACCAAGTACCTGATCACTCAAAAGTAGCTGGTCTTTTAGAACAACAGAATGGCCAAAGACTGCAACAGCACCAGATAAGAGACAACGACTCACAGAACTGGATTTCTATTCTACACAACACATTATATGTCCTAATCAATACGTGGCCCTGTTTTTTCCTCTTAGGCAGAATATTTGGGGTCTGGGATTCAAGGGCTAATCACGTCCCTCACTATACAACTAATGACCAACTCACAAGACGTTTTCTTAAAGGTTTATTTATTATTTTATTTTATTTTTAAAAATATTTTATTTATTTATTCATGAGAGACACAGAGAGAGAGAGATGATAGATAGATAGATGATAGATAGATGATAGATGATAGATAGATGATAGATAGATAGATAGATAGATAGATAGATAGATAGATAGATGATAGATAGATGATAGGTAGGCAGAGAGGCAGAGAGAGAAGCAGGCTCCATGCAGGGAGCCTGACGCGGGACTTGATCCCTGGTCTCTAGGATCACACCCCGGGCCAAAAGTGGCACTAAACCACTGAGCCACCCAGGCTGCCCTTTATTTATTATTTCAGAGAGAGAGCATGCCGGGGGAAGGGGCATAGGGAGAGGGAGAGAGAGAGAGAGAGAATCCCAAGCAAACCCCCTGCTGAGCACAGAGCCTGATGTGGGGCTCGATCTCACCACCCTGAGATCACCACCTGAGCCAAAATGAAGAGTTGGACACTCATCTGACTGAGCCACTTGGGTGCCCCCAAGACATTTTGTTTGTATATCCCCACAATTTGGGGCTCTATTATTTGAGTAGCCTGGGTTACTCAAGGCAATTCTTCACTAGAAGAATTTAGTTAATTTAAATTAAGTTAGACTTTGAGACCCTTACTTGGTCCATTTGGGGCTCCAGTGAACAAATAAGAATACAGGGAGTTATCATGTTAACTAGTGTGACTGACCCTAATTTTCAAAAGGAGATATCATTACTGCTACACGATGAGGGGCAGGAAATCCTCAGGGGCTGTTCCTAACATGGCTATGTCTAATGGTAAAATTAATGGAAGACAAAAGTCATCCAACATAAACAGAATCACTAAGAGCTCAGATCCCTCAGGATTAGTTTTGAGTCTCCTCATTAGGTAAAGAACCTTTAAGGGTGAGAATAAGAATAAGATGTGTGTGGCAGTGTCTGCTTCGGAGTCAGACGTGAGGGAAGGAGAGAAGGTTATCACCCCTCTCTGTATTCCCCACATTGTCCTTGCCTTCCTCCCTCTCCTCACGCCAGGCTGGACGGAGTTCCCTCCTCTGGGCTCCCATAGCCCCGGGCACCTCTGGCCTTATACCCCTAATACCGAGGACAAGCCCATGTTTTCTCATCTCAGAGGACAG
The DNA here is from genome assembly GCF_048418805.1 of Vulpes vulpes. NCBI lineage: Eukaryota > Metazoa > Chordata > Mammalia > Carnivora > Canidae > Vulpes > Vulpes vulpes. The sequence continues at coordinate 8,934,952 of NC_132784.1, read as the reverse complement.
GGGGTTTTGACCTACTTCTGGTGCCTGGTGCCTGCATAACAAATTGCTCCAAAATTTACCAGATTAAAATAATAAACATTTAGGGTGTTTATTACCCCACCCCAACCTGGGTGGCTCAGCATCTTCCTTTGGCTTGGGTCATGATCCTGGGGTCCTGGGATCGAGTCCCACATCAAGCTTTCCACGGGGAGCCTGTTTCTCCCTCTGCCTGACTCTGCTGTTTTGTCTCTTAGGAATAAATAAATAGAATCTTAAAAAAAATTTAAAAACATTAAGAAATCTCACACACACACATGTCTGCGTGGTTCTGGCTCAGAATCTCTCATGATGCTGCAGTCAGCTTGTCGGCGCAGCTCTGGTCACATGAAGGCTTGACCCGGGCTGGAGATGATGCTTCCAAGGTGACTCATGCAGGTGGCTGTTTGCTGGACACCTCAGGTCCTCACCACATGGCCTCTCCACAGGGTTATCTGAGTGTCTTTTCAAGATGGTGGGTGGCTCCCCCAGAATGAGTGACCCAAGAGAACACGGGGAGGAAGCCTTAGTGCTTTTTGTGACCTGGCCTCAGAAACCACACACAATCATTTTCCCTTTATTCACTAGAAGTGAGTCACTAGGTCCAGTCCATATACAAGGGAAGAGGAATTAGGTTCCATCTCTTAAGGGGAGGAATATCAAATACCAAATATTTTAAAACCACAACTTAGGGATAAGACCAAATATATTTGTGTTTATTTCTTTCTTTTTTTAAAGATTGATTAACATATTTGAAAGAGAGAGCAGGAGTGTGGGTGAACATGACCTAATTACATGAGTCCTTTATTTTTTATTTATTTATTACTTTTTAAAAGATTTTATTTATTTATTCATGAGAGACATAAAGAGATAGAGGCAGAGACATAGATAGAGGAAGAAGCAGGCTCCCAGCAAGGAGCCTGATGTGGGACTTGATCCTGGACCCTAGGATGACACCCTGAACCAAAGGCAGACACTCAACTGCTGAACCACCCAAATATGAGCCCTTTATTTATTTTTTTTATTTTAAAGATTTTATTTATTTATTTATTTATTTATTTATTAGACAGAGAGAGAGAGAGAGAGAGAGAGATTGAGAGACAGGCAGAAGGAGAGTCAGAGACACAGGCAGAGGGAGAAGCAGGCTCCATGCAGGGAGCCTGACATGGGACTTGATCCTGGGTCTCCAGTATCAAGCCCTGGGCTGAAGGCAGCGCTAAACCACTGAGCCACCCAGGCTGCCCCAAATATGAGCCCTTTAAATCTGTGTCTACAAGTCAGAGGAAGTGAAAATCAGAGAGATTTGAAGCTGCAGCAGATGTGCTTTCCTGTTGGCCTTGGGTAAGCAAACTGCTGTGTTGTTGGAGAGCTCTACAGGGCAGGACATGTGGCAGGAAAGGGCAGCCCCCAGGGCCGGGAGCAGGGATGTTAGTCCGACAACCACAAGGACTTGAACTCTGCCAACAGCTATGTGAACGTGGAATAGGACCTGGTTCCAGAAAGGAGTGCAGCCCAGCTGACACCTTGACTTCAGCCTTATTAGACCTTGAGCAGAGGACTCAGGCAACCTAAGACTGGACTCCTGATCATGGCAACTGAAATCATACATCTGTGTTGTTCTGAGCTGCTTGTCCATGGTAATTTGTTATGCAGCACTAGAGAGCTATTACAGTAAGCATGATAACATTTTAGTATATTTACTTCCTATATGAACATACACAAAATAAACTTGGGTTCATATAATGCATACCCTTTTGCAAATGGCTTTTGTCATTTAATATGACATAAGCATTTTCCTGTATCATTAGATATTTATCTAGAACTGAACTCCAATAACCACACATAGAGTATGGACAGTCTATATTACATTCTTGTATATGCATCTGTATACACTCACCTGTGATTTTGTTGGGGGATGGTCTTGGAAGTAGTATTGGTTTTTATTTTATAAGATTTTATTTATCTATTTGAGAAAGAGAGAGAGAGAGAGCATGAGCAGGGGGAGGGGCAGAGGGAGAGGGAGAAGAGGACCCCCCACTGAGCAGGGAGCCCTGGGGCTTGACCCTGGGATCATGACCTGGGCTAAAGGCAGATGCTTAACCAACTGAGCCACGCAAGTGCCCTTAGAAGTTGAATTCTTAAGTCACAAGGTTTGCAATTCAAGATTTTTCATTCATCAAGCTGAGTTGCCCCTCAGAAATGCTGTACCAGTTTACACTCCCATAAGCAGGGTGTAAGGGTGCCCCTTTACACACTCACTCACTCATAGCCCTTCCCACTGGCTACTATTTTGATAGTTTAGGGTTTTTTTTAAAGACAACTATTGTGTGTGTTTATGTCTCATGTGTGTTTATCTCATGTGTGTGTGTGTGTGTGTGTGTGCAATGGGATATGTCTGGATTCTACAGTGAGGTTAACCCCTTCAAAAAGGAGGATTTGCCATTAGGAACTAGAATGTCATTCTCTTTTTGTGGGAACATGGAAATTATTTCACCCAATAGAGGAAAATGTCCTTTTCCTCTCCTTAATAAAATCATAAACTCTTTGAAGGTAGAATTCATACTTTTGTTCCTTTTGATCCTTTTTGGGAATGAATTCGGGACTGAATTCCCTTAATAAAGTTGTGGTGTGTTGATGACAAGGAAAATGTCCTGTGTGTGTGTGTTGAAGTGTCTCCTTGTGGTTTTAATTTGTTTTCCCTGATTAATAATGAGACTGAGCACCTTTTCTTAGCTCCAATTTGGATATTTAGTTTTGTAATCCACTAACCTATGATCTACTTGTCTTCTAGTGTTTTTATTGTTTTACAAGGTTTTTCTCATATATTTTGATATTAAGCCCTTTGGTGGCTAAATATTTTGTGAATATATTTTCCCATTCTCTGACTTTTTCACTGTTTTTTTTAAAGATTTTATTCTTAAATGATCTCTACACCCAGTATGGGGCTCAAACCCACAACCCTGCGATCAAGAGTCACATGTTCTACCTACTGAGTCAGCCAGGTGCTCCATTTTTTCAGTTTTAGTGATTCTTTTTTTTTTTTTTTTAAGATTTTATTTATTTATTCATGAGGGAGAGAGAGAGAGAGAGAGAGAGAGAGAGAGAGAGAGAGAGAAAGAGAGAGAAAGAGAGAAAGAGAGAGGCAGAGACACAGGCAGAGAGAGAAGCAGGCTCCATGCAGGGAGCCTGACATGGGACTTGATCCCGGGTCTCCAGGATCCCACCCTGGGCCGAAGGTGGTGCTAAACCACTGAGCCACCAAGGCTGCCCTTAATGATTCTTTTGATGAGTAAAAATTATTTTTGAATCAATTTATCAGTCCATTTCTTTATGACAAATTCCCTTTGTGTCTTATTTAAGAAATCTTCCCTACCTTAAGATCATGAAGATATTCTCAATGATCTTCTCAGAGATATATTGTTTTGCCTTTCATGTTTAAGCCTAACGCCCCTAGAATTCATTTTTGTGTATGGTGTGAGGTAGGGGTCAAGTATCTCTTCTTTTTCTCCACATGTAATTCTGGTGGACCCAGTCCATTTATTGAAAATGCTTCCTTTTCCCACTGCTTTGCAATGCCACTTTTGCCAAGGATTAAACATCCACCTATGCATGGGTCTATTTCTGGGGTCTTTATTTGTTCCCTTCCTATTTGTCTATTATTGCAGAATACCACACTACCTTAATTATTGTGATCATTCTAAAAATTCTTGACTTATGGTAGAATAAATTCTCCTACCTTTTTCTCTCAAGTCTCTTGGCTATTTTTGTCTCTTTGCATTTCCACATAGAGTTTGAAATCAGCTTTTCAAGATACATAAAAACACTTGGAAATTTTGTTAGAATTTCATTAAATATTAGATTATTTGGGGGAGAATTGACAACTTTATAATGCTATGTCTTTCAATGAATGTATCTCTCCATTTAGTTAGATTTTCATTTTCTCTCAAGAATGTTCTTATTATTTTCTTCAAAGAAGTCTTGTTCATTTTTTTGTTAGATTTGTTTCTAGGTAGGAGCACCTGGGTGGCTCAGTGGTTGAGCATCTGCCTTTGACTCAGGTCATGATCCCAGGGTCCTGGGATGGAGTCCTGCATCAGGGTCCCCATGGGGAAACTGCTTCTCCCCCTCTATGTCTCTGCCTCCTTCTCTGTGTCTCTCATGAATAAATAAATAAAAATGATTTTTTCTAGGTACTAAAGTTTTTCATTCTGTTGTAAATAGTATCTATATAATATTTTCATTTTCTATTTGTTCACATATAGAGTGGTTTATTTCTACTGAGTTTTGTCCAATAACTTTGCTGAACTTATTAATTCAAATCATTTATATGTAAAGTCTTCGGATTTCCTATTTACGTAGTCATTTCATCCACAAATTGTGACAGTTTTATTTTTTCCCTTCCCATCTTCATGACTTTAATCTCTTTTTTCTTGACTTTCTACATTAGATCTTTTTCAGGGGCTGCAGCACAGCATTCAACAGAGGTAGCAATAATATGCATCCTTGCTTCGTACCAGATCTCAAAGAGAAAGCTGTCAGCATCTCATCATTAAGTATATTTGTCCTATGTTTTTACAGGCAAACTTGATCAGATTAAGAAAGTTTCCTTCTATTCTGAGTTTTCTAAAAGTATGTTTAACCTCATAAATGGATGTTGAGTTTTGTCAAATCCTGTTTCTATATCTACTAAAACAATCATAAGCTTTCCTCATACTCTGCTCATGTGATGAATTTCATTAATTGATTTTCTAATATTAAACCAGCCTTGGGGTAAACAGTGCTTGAAGATTCGGTTTGCTAATATTTTGTCTGGGAGTTTTGTGTCTATGTTAATGAGTGAGATTGGCCTGTAACTTTCCTTTCTCATAATGTCTTATCAGGTTTGGTATCAAGGTTATGCTGACCTGATCAGGTAATGTTCCCTCTCATTCTATTTTCTGGAAGGGTTTGTGTGGAATTGGCACTTCTTTCTTCCTATGTGTTTGGTAAAATGCACCAATGCAGCCCTCTGGCCTTTTCTTTGTGTGAAGTTTTAAAGAGATTTAAAGTATTCAATTTCTTTAATAGTTATTAAGACTATTCATTTCTTTTTTGTTGTGTCAGTTTTGGACTATTGTATTTTTCTACAATTTGTCTATTTTGTCTACATTTTAGCAGAATATTGTTATTGTTACATTGTATAGACTCACCTTGTTTATTTACTTTTATTTTTAGGAGTGCAATACCGTTTTTAATGCATCCACATAGACTATTTAATTCCAGAATATTTTAATTATCCCAAAAAGAAACTTTCTGTCCACTAGCAGCCTTTCCTTCCTCTGGCCTTGGCAATTACTAGTCTATTTTCTGACTCTACAGATTTGCCTCTTTGGACATTTCATATAAATGGAATCGCAGAGTATGTAGCCTTTGTGAGTGCTTTCTCTCGCTTAGCATATTTTCAAGTTCCATCCATGTTGTAGTACGTAGCCATACATTGTTCATTTTCATGGCCAAATAATAGTTCATTGTATGGATATACTACCTTTTGTTGATCTGTTCATCAACTGATGGACATTTGTGCTTCCACTTTGGTGCTGTTATGGATAATGTTGCTATAAACAGTCTTAAAAGTTATTGTGTGGACATATATTCCCTTGGGTAAGTATCTAGGTTTGAACTTGCTAGGTCATATGGTAACTCTATGTCTAACTTGCCAGACTGTTTTCCAACATGATTGTACCATTTTATAGTCCCACCAACAACATATGAAGGTTCCAGTTTATCCACATCTTTGTCAAATTTGTAATTGTCTGCCTCTTTGACTCTAGCCTTTCTAGTGAGTGTGAAGTGATATCTCACTGTGGTTTTGATTTGCATTCCTTTAATGTCTATGGATGATCATATTTCATATTTTAATTTTTTTCCTGGAAAGGTCTATTCAGATCCTTTATTTTAAAATCTGGTCGTCTTTTATTGTTGACTTTTAAGGGTTCTTTATATATTCTGGATATAAGTTCCTTATCAGATACATGATTTGCAAATGTTTTTTTTTTTTTTAATGTTTTGTTTTCATTCTGCAGGTGTTTTTTTTCTCTTTCTTGATATTGATGCTGTTTTGTTTTTCAAGATTTGTTTATTTATCTTAGAGAGAGAGAGAAAGAGAGAGAAAGAGCGTGAGCACAGAAAGGGGCAGGAGAGGGGAAAACTTTCTCACTGAGCTCAGAGCTCCACCTAGCACTTCATGTAAAGACCCTGAAATTATAATCTGAGCTGAAACCAAGAGTCAGTTGCTCAACCAACTGCACCAACCAAAGGCCCCTTGTTTTGTTTTGTTTTGTTTTGTTTTTTTTAAGTAGGCTCCATGCCCAGCATGGGGTCCACTGCAGAGCTTGAACTCACCACCCTGAGATCAAGACCTGAGCTGAGATCAAGAGGCTCAGACTTAACTGACTGAGCAACCCAGACACCCCCTTGATGATGTTTTTTGAAGCATTAAAAAAAAAAAAAAACACTTCAAGTTTTTCATTTTGGTGAAGTCCAATTTGTCTACTTTTTCTTTTGTTGCTTGTAATTTTGTGTCATATTGCTTAACACACGGTTGTGAAGATTTGACATGTTTTCTTCTAAGAGTTTTAAAGTTTTAGCCTACATTAGATTTTATTTCTAATTAATTTTTGTATATGATAATAGGTAGAGATCTAAATGTAGTCTTTTCTTTTGCATGTGTTTTCCAGTTGTTCCTGATTATCTTTTTGACATCTATAGGATCTCTGAAGATGCCTCTTTTTTCATTCCTGATATTGATAATTTGTGACTTTTTAAAATCTCAGTTAATCTTCCCAAGTGTTTATTGATTTGGGGACGTTGTTAATTGTATTAGTCTTTCCAAATAATTAGCTTGGTGCTTATTGATCTTCCCTATTACATGTTTTTTATTTAATTCCTTTCTGGATTATATTATTTACCTTCTTCTACTTTGTACTTATCTTGCTATTGTCTCTCTAATTTCTTGAGATAAATGGTTAAATTATAAGTGTTCAGCTTTTCCTTTTAACTAATGTATGCATCCAAGGCTAAAATTTTCCTCTAAACTTGATTTTAGCTGCATTCCATAAATTTTGATATGTGATATTCTCATTATCATCCAGTTAAAATATTTTCTAATTCCCATTGTAATTTCTTCCTTGTCCATTGGATTATTTGGAAGAGTATTTTTAAATATAATACTTGTATGGTATATCTTTTTTCAACTTGTTACCAACTTACCTATATACTTATGTTTAGATGTACCTCTTGGAAACAGTATATAGCTGAGTGTTTTTTAAATCCAGTCTAATTATTTTCCCCATTTTATTGGTGTATTCTGTCCATTTGTATCTAATCCAATTGGTAAGATGTTGGCTTAAATCTAACATGTTGCTATGTGCTTTCTATTTGTTCCGTCAGCAATATTTCCTTTTTAAAGCCTTCTTTGGGATTATTTCTTATTATACAGTTTCACCCTTTTATGAGTTGGAAAGTTAAACCTCATTTTGCTTTAATTTTATTTTTAGGTTTTCTCTACAGTTTCAAAATGCATCATTGGCTTTTCAAATCCTAATGTTGATCAGTACTTCTATTCTCTTCTTTAGAACACGTGAACCTCAGTTGGGTCCCTTTTTACTTACAAACATTGTTATAATTTAACTTCTATATACATTTAAAATTCCACAGGACAGTACTATTGTCATTTTACATAGGCAGAATCATTTAGATTTGCCTTCATAATTATCATTTCAATTGATCTTCCTTTCTGCAACAACTACCTGTTATCTGGGATCATTTCTTTTTGCCTGGAGAAGCCCATTTAATACTTATTTTTATTTTTATGTTTTTACATTTTTTTTGTTTTTACATTTTTTATTAATGTTTTATATTTTTAAGTAGCCTCCATGTCCAACGTGGGGCTTGAAATCACGACCCTGAGACTGAAAGTCTCATGCTTTACCAATTGAGCCAGCCAGGTACCCCCATTTAATACTTTTTAAATTCAGGTCTATTTATGAAAAATATTACTGTTTTTGTTTGTCTGATATTTATTTATTTATTTATTTATTTATTTATTTATTTATCTATCTATCTATCTATCTATCTATTTATTTATTTATTTATTTCATCTTCTGCCTGACAGGATTTTTTGTTGGTATAGAATTCTATTATCTTCTATTTTCAATTATTTCTGCTGAGAGTAAGCTCATCACTGCTTCTTTGAAAGTGCTTTTTGGTTTTTTTCTGGCTGCCTTCAGGATTTTCTCTTTGGCTTGTTTTTGAGGAGTTTCATATGATGTACCTACATTTGAGTACTTTCTTTACCCTTATTGGCAGGAGGGACCAGAGGGAAGTAATGAATTGCTTTGAGCACAAAATTTAAGGATGGATTCAATCTCAGGGTCATGCAAGTTGCACCTTTATCCCAGTCTTGCTTACTTCACTGATTTTTTCTTTTTTTTTTTTTTCTAAGAAGGTAGTTTTTTTAATTTTTTTTAAATATATTTTTTAATTTTTTTATTTATTTATGATAGTCAGAGAGAGAGAGAGAGGCAGAGACATAGGCAGAGGGAGAAGCAGGCTCCATCCACCGGGAGCCTGATGTGGGACTCGATCCCGGGTCTCCAGGATCGCACCCTGGGCCAAAGGCAGGCGCCAAACTGCTGCGCCACCCAGGGATCCCCCTCACTGATTTTTTCATTTGCAGTTTGATATCTTTAGTCTTTTTTTTTTTTTTTTTTCGATTTTACTCTTAAGAAATCTCTATACCCAATGCGGGTCTTGAACCTACAACCCTGAGATCAAGAGTCACATACTCCACTGACTGAGCCAGCCAGGTGCCCCATTTTGAAAAGTCCTTGGTCATTATCTTCTAGTCATTTTGAAAAGTCCTTGGCCAATATCTTTTAACATATCACCTCTAATGCATTCTCTTTTCCTCCACTCTGGAATTTCCATTGCATAGATTTTGTATCTTCTTATGGCTTTTTTTTTTTTTTTAAGATTTTATTTATTTATTCACGAGAGACACAGAGAGAGGCAGAGACACAGGCAGAGGGAGAAGCAGGCTTCCTGCAGGGAGCTCAACACAGGACTCATTCCTGGGACTCTGGGATCATGCCCTGAGCTGAAGGCAGACGCTCAACTGCTGAACCACCCAGGGATCCCCTCAACCATACCCTTAAAAAATATGACATGGTGAATTTTAAAAGTTTCCAATCCTTGGGGTGTTTGGGTGGTGCAATTGGTTAAGTGTCCAACTCAGTTTTAGCTCAAGTCATGATCTCGGGATCATACGATTGAGCCCCATGTCAGGCTTCATGCTCAGTGGGGAGACTGCTTCAGATTCTCTCTCTCTCTCCTCTGTCCCTCCCACTCATGCTCTCTCTCTCTCTAAAACAAATAAATCTAAATCAATGTTTAAAAAAGTTTCCATCCTCTGCAGAAATTTTCAACCTCTCTTTTATCTCTTTGAATATGATAAATAAAGTTATTTTAAAGTCTGTGTTTGATAAACTCCAATCACTGGAGCCCATACAGATCTTTATCCATTGTCTATTTTATTCTATTGACCTTTCGTCAAAAAAAATTGTATGAATACTCTTATGGCCTGCATGAGGTTGTCTTTCCCCAGAGAAGAGTTATGTTTACTCCTGCCAGGAACTTGGGGCAGTAGCTATTTGGATCATGTTATTTCTACTGAAGCGAATCAGGCCATCAACAGCCCTGCTCTGACATCTCAGTTGTCTTAGTTTTCTCTTCTGGATCAGCAAACACACCCAGGACACACGTTGCCCTAAATGCTAGGCTTGGCTCTCCAGATTTCCATCTTCTCATGCTAAGTCCCAGTTATTCCTAGCAATTTTTCATTACTTTAACTCTCTGATGCTTCAATACAATTTGCAAAATATTTGTCTGGCTTTTTTAGTAGAATGTCTTCTTTTTTTCTACTGTGGAATGTTTTATCCAAAATTATCTAGTGTCCCATTATCAGAGAGGAAATCCTCCCTGTCTTTTTATTTCCCACTTTACATTATTTGTGAGCAGTCCCCCATGTGTTTAAGGATTTTTGAGCATACACTCTTACGTACTGGATAGTATTCCTTCAGGAGACTAAGTCATGATTTATCTAGCTGTTTTGTCTTCAGTTGGATGTTTTGGGTTGTCTGTATTTCTGTTGCTTGGGGTTATTCATTACAAATGATAGAATCCCCTCCAGTGAGTTTCAGCATGAAGGGATTTCTTATAGAGAGTTTGGTAATGGACATTGTCTTTGAGAGAGCTAGAAAACCAGGTGGGATAATACTTAGCCAGGAACAATAGCAGACAAGGAGATTCCTTTCCAGATAATGGGACAAACTTTCATGGTCCACCTACTATTTGGTACCTATGATACTACAGACAAGCTAGAACCTGCACCTGAGCTGTCCCCCAAGAACTAAATGTCACCACCATTGTGTACATCCTCAACAAAAGTTGCTTTCCACCATGTGAGGCACATTCCTTGACAGAACCTAGCCACACATGGAACCCAGTACCAACGGAATTGGCTCAGCAGGAGGGGAAAGCATGCTAGAAAGACTGGGAAAGGTGTGAAGCCAGCCAATCCTCCTCAGACTCGACATCTCTGCTTTGCACCCTATGTTTCCAAGAGCAGCCATGTTCTTGAGCACTTCCCTCTCCGGGTGTGTCTTTCTGGGGCTTTCCCATCCTTTGGAGGACGTCTCACACCCAGTATAAGGGACCTCAGATATGACTGAAAAAGCAGGATCCTCTGTAATCAATACCAATGTGGATACCGTCAGAACCATTTTCCCTTTGGGCCTTTATTAGGAAGCAAAATGAGGTGAGAGAGGAGTGAGAAAAAAGAACCAAAAGAGACAAAGTCCTTTTAAGGTTTAGGGGCCCAAAGGGCTATGGGAAACTGATACTGGAAAGAAGGAGATCTTCTATCTCCCCCTCCATTGCCATGTACAGAAAAGGTTGCTCTAGAGTTGTCCTATACTCGGGTGTCCCCTCAGACACAGGGCTGTTAGGACACTGGATGGAATATGACATTCCCTGAATGGTGGCCACGAATCTATTCTCAGGGGTCAGTGACTGCCCTACGGAAACTAAATATTTGAGAGTTTCTAGGTCTATCATAATCAAAAGAAATAGGAGACATCTAAATCACCTTATAGCTTAGTATTCTCACACATTATTGTTTTTAGATAATGAAATATTTGATTATACAAATACATATGTGTATATATATGTATAGCATACATGTTAGTAATGAGCTATAAAAATAAAATGAACACCTGTGAGCCTACCACCCAAATTATGAGCCAGAACATCATCAGCATCATTTACTTAGCTGCCCACTTCTCCTTGTCTTGTTATCCTGTGTTAAAGCAAAATACACAATGGAGACCAAACTTGAAAATACCCTGGGCAGACACAATTGTGTAAGCCACGTAGGCAAAACTAGACCCAGCTCACTTCACGAAGGAGCGTAAGTGCAAAACCGTGTTATCCTTGTAAATGTCTCTGATAATCATAAAAGGACACTTAAGCCCATGCAACGGTGTGCAATAATCAGTTTGAACCAATCCTTTGTCATCTAGAAACCCCATCGTGATTGCCAGTCATTGTCAAGGTCAAACAAGTTCCTCATGTTCATTTTGCTAAACTCTCACTAAATACTATTTTACTTTTTTTTTTTTTTAAAGATTTTATTTATTTATTCATGAGAGACATAGAAAGAGGCAGAGACACAGCAGAGAGAGAGAAGCAGGCTCCCTGCAGGGAGCCCGATGCAGAAGTTGATCTCAGGACCCCGGGATCACAATTGGAACCAAAGGCAGACGCTCAACTGCTGAGCCACCCAGGTGCCCCACTGAGCTGGTTTTAATTGTTGCTCTCCTGGATTGTTGACACGTGCCTTCCCCAACCAACCAACCATTCTCCCCCAATTTTTTTCAGATCTACTTACCTGGTAAAGTTTAACCACAACCTATGTCTCTCTGAAAGACACATGGTTACTTAGTTTTGGTTATTTTCACCTTTAAAAACTTCAAAAAGTGGTAAGGTACTCTACACATTCTTCTGGGGCTTTCTTTCACCTTGAAGTGGTGTTCCTAAGATTTATCCGTGTAAATAAGCTGTAGCTGTAGTGTATTCATTTGCCCTTCGTATCAGACCCCACCATGTGACAAAAGCCTTGACAAAATCTTTGTCCTCCCTCCTGGAAAGGCCAGTTTGAGCTGTGTCTTGTCTTGCTATTAGGAATCAGGCTGCCTCCAACACTCACATTCGTCCCTACAACTATCACGTCTAGGTTTTTCTAGGGCATGCCTCACGAGCGGGATGGATGGGTGGAAGGTACATGAATGTTCAACTTTACAAGAAAATGCCAAACTTTTCCAGAATGGTCAGACTGCTTCTCCTCATTTTCTGGCTAGTAGAAGTTGAAAGACTCGCCAGAGTTTGCAAAGATGAAATATGAAGGAAACCAGCATCAGGACCCAGAACTGACCCCTAAGTCCAAGCTCACTCCTTCACTTAACTGGTTTCATTGACCACCGGACAAAAAGTAGTGGCCAATACAACCTGCTGGGCTGGGGCCAGGGCACTTTTAATTTTTAAGTGATTTGCAGATATACCACGAGGTAGACACCACTGGCACTCTGCCCATTCAGAGAAGCAGCAGAGAGGAAGAGTTTATGCCCTTGACCCCAGGGACGCAGAGCTGGGACTGGGACCCAGGCAGTGTAGCAGCAGCAGCTGTGTTCTTATGTGTCATGGAAGGGCCTGGAAGTCCTAGAAAGAGCTCTAGGTCATTGGGCACACCCTTGCAATCACATGCTACTCAAGGAACTGCAAACTAGTCATTCATTCATTCATTCATTCATTCATTCATTCCTCGTCATGAACCAGCACATGGGCTGTATTGGGAATACAGATGTAAATGAGACAGGCCCGGTTCCTTCCCACAGGTATGGGTGAAGCAGACAAATAATCATACTAACAGATATAAACATCGGGTAAGAGAAGTAAAGGGACTAACTTAGATGCTTCTCCAAAGAAGTAATGACCTGGCATTTAAGCTGAGACATAAGGTACCTGTTAAAGTTACCCAAGGGAAGTGTGTGTATAAGTGTATGTTGCTTGTGTGTGTGTGTGTGTGTGTGTGTGTGTGCATGCAGGGGTGGTGGGCCTTATAGGCCACATTCAGGATTTTCAAATGTTATCCGTGTGTGTGTGTGTGTGTGCGTGCGCGAGCGTGTAGCTACTGCAAGGTCTGAAAGCAAAATGATAACACATCAAATGAACGTTCTTAAAAATACCAAGTGAGGGGGCCCCTGGGTGGCTTAGCGGTTGAGCATCTGTCTTTGGCCCAGGGTGTGATCCCGGGGGGGTCCGGGATCCCGGGATCGAGTCCCACATCAGGCTCCCTGCACGGAGCCTGCCTCTCTCTCTGGGTCTCTCATAAATAAATAAAATCTTTAAAAAATAAAAAGGAAAAAAATAGCAAGTGGCGTAGCTTTAGGAGGGAGGACAGAAGGCAGGAGGGGAGGGGAGGAGAGGATGGAGCAGCCCCTCTGTGGCTGTGCAGGGGGAGAAGAGGCGGTGGTCCCCGGGAGGGGAAGGGGGTGGGAGCTTCAAGACCCACTGTGGACATGGGGCTCGCTGTACTTGGGAGCTGGGGCAGGATGAGGGAAGGGCCTGGCGTCAGCATCCGTGTAGGCGGAAGCCACCAAAACGGGGAGCAGCAGGTTTGGGAGACCAGCTGGAAAGTCCGACCCTACTCCTCCACCCGCCCTCAGGACTCGGCAGGCGTGGGCCGGGCGGGGGGCGGCAGGTGGAGGAGTACCCCGGGGAGAGGTCTCCTGAGACGCTGTGGGGGCTCAGGGGCAGCGGGGCCCCCACCCCTCCCAACCCTTCACTCCTCTGCTCCTTTTACAGATTAAGAAATTGAGGTCATCCTAGGCTGGAGTCATTTGGGTCAAGTTCCAGACCCTGAAACACCCGAGTTGGGTTCAAGATCCAGACTTCCAGACTTCCTGCTCCCAGGTGGGCCCCTTCCCCCTCCCAGGCCCAGGGAGCAGCGCCCGGGGTGGGGGTGGGGGGGTGTAGGCACAGTGTGGACGGGGGGGGGGGGGGGGGGGGGGGGGGGGGGGCGGGCGGTGTAGGCACAGTGTGGACTCTACAGGCCGCAGACGGGGAGGCAGGAGGCCAGAAGGGGGGCGCTGATGGGTGCTGGAGCTGGGACACCTGGTGCCCCAAGCCCTCGAAGGCAAAGGTGGCCAGGGCGGCCAGCAGGCCGGGGACAGAGGCAGGGGTCCCCCAGCTGCTGGGATCGTGCCTGCAGAGGGGCCCAGCGCCCCAGTCCACCCCCGGCCCCCGCACTGGCAGCAGGCCCCCGCCTGAGGAGGGCACTGGTGTGGAAGCATTTTAATGTTTTTTAAATACATAATCTGGGACTAGATGCCCGTTCACATGACCTTTGTCCGTTCTTGCCTGGAGCAGGAGTTAATAAATACTGGAGGGAGCCGAGAGGCCAGGGGGTGCGGGCGAAGGCTCTGCGGGGACAGCTGTCCCCTGAGCTGGGGGAGCTTTGGTCTGGCGGTGGGGGCGGTTATGTTGTTTGCCCCGGACACTCCTGGCTCCCCCGCGCTAACAGCACCCCACGCCCCTCCCAAAGTCCTAGTCAAGAGACTAAGCTGGACGGTCACCTCATTACCTGAAAGGCCGGCGACGGCCCGGCCAGCACGCCGAAGCCCCGTGCTGTTCGCCCCATCCCGGACCAGCAGCATCGGCATCACCTGGGAGCTTGTTAGAGACGCAGGTCTCGGGGCTCCCCCTGCCCCCGCCCCGTAACCCCCCCAGAACCCGCTTCTCTGGGGTGGCGCCCAGCAGGCTCCTCACAAGCCCCCTGGGGGACTCCAGGAAAACTGTGGTAAGGGTGGGAGGCAAGGGAGGCTGGGAAGACACCTGCTAGACAAGGGCAGGGCCTGGAGTCTTGCCCTGACATTTGTCACCATCTCGTTGAGGCTCTTCCTCGTGACTCAGTCCCCCTGTCCTGGCCATTGAGCGTGACAGCACGTCCCTTATCTGCATCACGGAACTGGTGGAAAAACCAGGACGATGCAACGTGGGAGAATTCTCCCAGGCCGAAACGCCAGACTCGTGGTGTTCGTGCTGCGTGTCTGCTCCACGTCCCCCACACCCTCGCTGGCGACCGGAGAAGGCCAAGGGCACACACGGTATTCAGGTCAGTTTCCAGCTCGGGCGCCCGGATGGCTTCAGGGAATCCCGGAACCTTCCCCGATCGAGTACAAAACCCAGTGGGTGCAAAGGTGCGCGCCTGCGGGCGGGAAGGGCCTTCAGGCCCCCGGGGGCCTCGAGCGTGGACCCAGCGGGCCTGGGGACCCGCGCCCCCAGCCGTGGCCGGGAGCCTCCCACAGACGGCCCGGAGAGGGCCCCTGCCTCGCCGACCTCTGGCCCCCCGGGGGTTTTCCACATTCGCCAACTCGGTGGCGGTGGCGCGTGCAGGCAGCTGGCGGGGTGGCCTCCCCCGCCCCACGCTGTACCGGCAGCTCCCCTGACCTCATCGCCTCGAAGCCGCACGGTCCCACCCGGAGGCTGTTCTGGTTCCGCCTTAAAAATGGAACCACTGGGGGGCAGCCCGCGGGGGGGGGCGGGGGGTGCTCAGCGGTTTAGCACCTGCCCTGATCGGGTCCCACGTGGGGCTCCCTGCATGGAGCCTGCTTCTCCCGCTCCCTCTGCGTCGCTCATGAATAAATTTTTAAAAAAGTGGGGACTGGCCTGTGTGGTGGGTGGTGGGGGGCTCACAGTCATGGGTGGTGGTACTTGAGGGGCGTCATGGGACCCAGTGGGAAACTCCCCATCTTTTTTTCAGTAGAAACCTTCAAATAAGCGGGTCGGTGCCCGGGGTGCCCTGCTGCGGTCCTCCCAGGCCCATGGGCCCCTCCTTCCCAGCCCTTCCCCGAGGCCCAGACCTGCCCCCACCCGAGCCCATGTCTGAGGTCCCGGAGCTGGCACTGCCCGTCTCAGCCAAGCCCACCTGGGGTCTTTCTGCTCAATCCTTCCACTCCACAAGGTGGCAGCTCCCGAACGCACAGGGCAGGTGGGACGTTCTTCCCAGAGACGGACTTGTGGGCGCCGAGGAGAAAGCTCCCGTGTCGGAGCCTCAGGGAGACGCGATAAGCCGTCTACAGGGAGGAAACAGACTGCTCCAACGCAACAAACTGAATTAAGTTTCATTTATTCTAGGGCAAACTCAAAAGGGTTTTTTTTTGTTGTTTTCTTTTTTAGCAAATCCTAGCACATTATTAACAAAAAAAAATCTGTACATTTGCCATGATACACTTGAAAGTGAAACAAATAAGATATAAATACAGATATGGATGTAACATGAAAAGCCCCCAAAAAACAAAAACAAAACCCAAAAACCCAACCTGGGGGTATGGGGACCATGCGTGTGAACACAGTGCTGACAAAACTATTTTGGTGGCTGATAGTTTTCAGAGCGTTTTTTTCTCATTTCCAAACATCATTGTTAGCAAAGTCCTGGTGGGATTCTACAAAGTTCTTATTTGCTGTTAACGTGTAGTATTATGCTTGATAAATAAAGGGCGGCAGGGAAAGAAAAGGACTGATGAGACCAGAATCAGCTGCATCACCTGCACAGGGGAGGGTAAGCCAGCGGGAGCCACAGGGAGGCAGTCCCGGGCTGCCCAGTAAGGCGCACGCAGCCCGCATACTCCAAGGAGCTGCGCGCCCACCCTGGGCCTCAGCCCGCCGGCCTGTGCCACAGCCAGAGAAGCAGGAGCCAGGCACGTGGGCCCCAGGGGGAGGGCCGCGTGGGTCCCTTGCGGGTCCTGGATGGGCGGGTGAAGGAGGAGGCAAACAAAGTTTTGCAGTTTTGGGGTTTTGCTCTTTTGTGGTGTTTCGGCTCAATGGGAGGCCTGCAGGGAGGCGGCGGCAAGGCGAGGCAGCGGCTGCTGTCCGGATTCGGATTCGGAGGGCGGCAGCGGCGGTGGGTGCGGCTCCCTCCCCGTGAGGTGGTGGCGGCATGCGAGTCTCCCCGGTGAGGGCAGCGGTTTTGATTGAGGCCGAGAGACCTGTCAGTGATTGTATCTCTCTCTAGGTCGGGAGATTGAAGGTTGGGGGAGTGACATTCAAGGCTAGCCCTTTGTGAGTACTATGAGGACATTCAGCAATGTTCGAGATTCTTCCCAACTGCAGGCAGTGGGGGACCGTGAGGCCACGGAGTCCGAGAGGTCAGGAGAAAGGTCTTTCCAAACGGGTCAGGTTTTGTAAAAGAACTCATAAATAACCTAGCCGGGTGCACGTTTCTACAACAGAGGAGGAATCAAAAGGTGCCCTGACTCACTTGTCGAGTGTAAAAATGAAATCTCATTAGTGAAATATTAACAAACGGTATTTATCAATGAAAGTAAGGCCTGGTCCTGCTATGTTCTGAGCCAAAAATAAGTCAATAATATTCAACCACTTAGAATGCACCCCTGAAGTTCCTTTGACAGCAGCAGTGGGGTACTTCCCTCCATGTGCAAGATACCCCGACACACACACACACACACACACACACACACACACACTCTCTCTCTCTCAGTGAAGGCACCCTAGCTTCACTGTTCCTGTTCCTTCAATTTCAGTGCCTCGTTCCAAATAAAGTATCGAAACTAAATTCCGAAGGAAACTGAGCGATGCGCGCTAGTGTTACAACTTCCAATACACGCTGGAGGCTGGGGGCAGAGGGCTCCGCGGAGGTCGGCGGACGCCGTCCCAGTCTCTGCCGCTGTGCTGCGGGCCGCAGAGAATTCTGCATCAGGACAGCAAAGGCCTCCTTAAAAAATACCACCAGGAGAGGCATTTCCCTGAGGGAAAAACCAGTTCCAGGGAGAGAGAGGATAGAAGGCTTTGTGATGGCATCAAGGATTTCCATTTGGCTTTAAGAATTTTGTTCAAAATGTATTTAACCAGATTCCAAATCTATAGTTCCTTTTACCGGAACAATCAAACCCTTGAGAAAAATTTTTGAGAAGGGTAGTTTCTCTGGTACTTTCTCACTGGAGAAAAGGAAACAGATTTTAAAACTGGATTCCAGGTCCTGCGTCTCTGCAATTTGCCGGCCGCCAAATTACGTTTATCTTAAACAAAGACTATTTCAACCGATGAGCCAGGAAGTACTTCTGTCCACACAATTAAAAAAAAAAAAAAAAAAAAAAGACTCTGATACCTGGTCTCTCTGGACTTTTCTTTGATCTTAATCCCAAATGAAACCGAGAAGTCGAGAAGTCAAGACCAGGATGGCAGAGCTGCCACTGACCAGACTGACTAAGAACACTCCAGAATGGAGCAGCTTAGGCAGAGGCTGGGCGTGGGAGGAAGACGGACGGTGCTAAATCTGAAAATCCAAACCACCAAGCGCTGGGGGGTGGCAGAGGCCCTGTCTGCATAGTGCCTGCCCAAGATCTGACTAGTGCAACACGCGCGCGTGAACACACACACACACACACACACACACACACCTCCTCTCGTACCTTCCATGCTTCATTAAGGGCCATGTTAGGCACCCATGAGTGGACGCTACAGATTTACCTTGATTCTTGTGTTTGGGTTTAAATGAAAGAATTCTTTCAACTGGAAGCTGCAGGTGGGGCCAGCCAGCACGAGTGGAGCGTTCAGAGGGGTGGGGAGCCCATCCTGGAAGGAGCCTGCAGAGGGGGCCCCAGGCCTCCAGTCTACATAGTGTACAAGCAAAATCCCATGCAGCTGTTACAAAACCATCTCCAGGCTTTTCTCTTCTTGCCAAGACTTGACTCCTGTTCTTAGTAGGTCTCACGATATAATTGAAAGACGGATGATCCTTTCCTGGCATCATAAGCCAAATCCAGGAGGAAGTAAGCGAAGATGAGAGAGAAGCACAAATTAACAGACCGTCCTCAAATGTGATTAACTAAGAGAAAATGCTACTTTCTACCAAGTATTGGCTAGAGAGCTCTGATTTTTTAAAACTGCACCCCACACACATGGTTTTATGGTCTCAGCAGGCTGTACAAGACGTGTTTAAGTATGGCTCTTTTCTTTTTCCATTCGTTTTGTATGAAGACTGCAATACAGGCCTTGCTTCCTTTACATTCAATACCAGTAAGATTCTACACAAAAGCTGGAAGGGACCAAAATACTGATTGTAATAAATATTTGCGGGCCTCCTTGTACTGACTGGGCAGCCGATGAGGGGGAAGGTGGGGGAAGGTCTCTGAGAGGCACCACCGATTGCTTCTAGGGCTACACGAAGAGACTCTGGCGCGCCATTAGCTGTGTGTGGACACATCAGAGGAGGAGCTACTGTTGCTGTTCGTGGTTTGGGCCCTCTTTATATATAAGTTTAGTAGCTTCATCTGCAAAGAGAAGACACAAACGCATTAGCAAGAGGAAAGCAATCAGAAAGTAGACAACAAAAACAAGCCCAAGTGACAGTAAGAAAACAGCACGTCCCTTAGTTGAGAAATTCATTATACGAACATTTTCTGAGGACCTACTACTCGTGCAGCATACACCTGCCAGGGCCAGCATACACCTGCCAGGGTCTTCTGACCTTCACATCTTTGATGAAGCTGCTCCTTCCGCGTGGCACACCTCTCTCCACCCCCATTTCAGCCGCCTGAAGCCTGCCTCAGTGTGTTCATCTAGACACACGCATTCCTTTCTCTTGCCTCCTGTGGCATGGGTGGGCACCTCACTGCACCTCAGCTTGCGCTGCCTCATGCTGTAGTCAGCAGTGCCTCCGTGTGCTCCTTCCAGCACGATGAGCCCTCCTTGAGGCCAACACCATGTCACGGAATCACATCACCTTGGACAGGCACGGTGCTTCACAAGGAACGGGGCTTTCCTTTTTTTTTTTTTTTTTTAATATTTATTTATTTATGATAGAGAGAGAAGAGAGAGAGAGAGAGAGAGAGAGAGAGAGAGAGAGAGAGAGGCAGAGACACAGGAGGGAGAAGCAGGCTCCATGCTGGGAGCCCAACGCGGGACTCGATCCCGGGACTCCAGGATCGCGCCCTTGGACCAAAGGCAGGCGCTAAACCCCTGAGCCACCCAGGGATCCCCTAAAGGGGCTTTCCTATCCGAGATCTCATCTGTTTTCAGCATAAGCCCCCAGGACCCTCCAAATACATAAAAAAGTGCATAACGTGGTAGGTTTTCAAATGCTTCTTGAATGCTACCACGTTAGTATGTCATGCAGAAGGGGAACACCCATAAGAATCCCACATAACACACAACTTAACGATTGAGGGGATCACAACGTATTTCCTATCCACAGCTCTTTGCCTGCCTTGCTCTGAACAGGCCATGAGGCTGAGACAAATATAAGCCAGCCTGGGGGGAGGAGAGGCTGGCCTCCAGGGGCACCCAGGAAGAGAGGCTCGGTGTGGTGCACGAGAAATGGGGCCCCTCAACGACAACGGGAAGCAGAACAGCAACTGTATGGGGTTCCCAGGAGAGACTAAGTCTCCCTGACATACTACTCAAAGGTGTATGTAGAGAAAGAACTAAACCACTGTGTTGTGTGTTTTTCCACAAAGGGAGTCAGCAGTAAGCATCTGAGGCTCACTGGTTCTGTTCCAGTCCAGCGCAACAATCTCCTCATGTGAGTACCTGTACTGCTGCCTTGGTCTTTTTTAACTGAGTGGAGTATGGCTCAGTTTGCTTTTCCTTCCTCACTGTTTAAAATCTTAAACCTTTTATTTTATTTAAAAAATTTTATTTTATTTTTTATTTGGAGAGAGAGAGAGAGAGCACGTGCACGAGTGGGGAAGGGGCAGAAAGAGAGAGGGGGAGAGAGAGAAAATCTCAAGCTGACTCCCTGCTGAGGAGAGAGCCAGACCCAGCACTTAATCCTGAGATCATGACCTGAGCTGACACCAAAAACTGGAGGCTCAACCAACTGAGCCACAGAGGTGCCTCTGAGGGGAGTGCCATTATTTTACATGGGGATTCTAATGTTCTAAGGGTAAACCAGGTTCAAGGGAAACCCTATTCATCAGACAAAGCGCCAGCCTGAGGCATACCAGATCCGGCAGTTCTAGAACCAACTCCACCATGAACTAGTTGTATGACTTCAGGCAAAACCCTTTTTCAGCCTCAAACTCCCCTCCTGCAAAATGAAGAACAGTAAGAACATGTCCACATACCTCCAGTAGCTCCTTAATCAGAAAATAAGTCCTCCGAACACCCCTCTCCCGTTCCTCCCCGAGCTATTCCCGAAATGCCCTCCTGCAGTCTACTCCTGCCTCTCCCTCTGCAGCTCAGCCTCATGCTGCCAAGCACCACAGTGTACTCTTTACTTCCAATGAAAATGGTGAGACTCCAGTCAAAAGACAGAACTTGGGAGGATGAGTTAGGAAAACATGGCCCCACTCTAGGCTGTCTATAAGAGACTCACTTTAGGGAAGATACAATGAGGCTGAAAGTGAAAGGCTGGAAAAAGACACCTCATGTGAACCATAATGGAGAGCACAGGAGTAGCTGGGTAAAATACACTTTAAATCAAAAAACTATAGGAGACCAAGAAAGTCCTTCATCATTCATAAATGGTTAATACACCAAGAAGATACAAGTACAGACATTTAAGCATATAGTATCACACCAGCAGAATAAAAGAAGAAAACACCTCCTGCCTCCTCCAGGAGGCCTTTGCCTTTCCTCCTGCTCCACTGGGCCTGTGACCCAGTCCCTGGGTCAGCTACATGCTGGTCACTCCTGGGCTGCTCTGCTGGTGGTTCCTCTGTGTCAGTCCTGCCCCCGGATGCATTTTATGCTACCCTGCGGCAGGACAAGATTTTGCTTTTCCCACACGCCTTAGTGGTATAGTGAAGAGAGCAGCTCCCTAACCCATACTTGTTGAATCAGCATTTGTAAAGAAGAAAAAAATGTTCTAGAAGCCAAGACAGTTCTATTTCTGTGAAAGGCTGGTTAAAGAGGAGTTGCTAAACACTGTTGTACTTATTTGAAGCCAAAACCACTGAAGTATCTGCTGGCAAAGTCCAGAAAATAAGTGCAAGTATAAGAAAAAGATGTTCATAGAGTTAATGACACATACGTGTTCAGTAGCTCACAAGGAGCTTTCGTGGATTCTCATATTTGAGCCTCATAAAGATCCTTTGAGGGAGGCAGCACATGTTCTCTATCTTATAAATGAAATCGTTGGCATTCACTTGCTCTGTAAATTGGTATAAACTCAAATTACAGACTGTTACAAACTTAGGATGTCAGATGTAATCCCCAGAGCAATCACTAAAAAAACAGCTAAAGAATATACACAGAAGGAAATGGAAATAGCTCAGTACACAAAGAAAGCCTAAAAGGAGGCAGTAATGCAGAAAAATAAGGACAGACACAGCTCTATGGCCTATAGAAAACATATGCTCAAGTGACAGAAGTCTCTCCACCTCAGTAGTTACTTCCAATGAAGATGGTGAGACTTCAGTCAAAAGACAGAACTTGGGAGGATGAGTTAGGAAAACATGGCCCCACTCTAGGCTGTCTATAAGAGACTCACTTTAGGGAAGATACAATGAGGCTGAAAGTGAAAGGCTGGAAAAAGACACCTCATGTGAACCATAATGGAGAGCACAGGAGTGGCTGGGTAAAATACACTTTAAATCAAAAAACTACAGGAGACCAAGAAAGTCCTTCTATATTCATAAGTGGTCAATACACCAAGAAGATACAAGTACAGACATTTAAGCATATAGTATCACACCAGCAGAATATAAGGAGAAAATGCTGACAGAATTGAAGGGAGACAGTTTTACAGTAAGAGCTGGAGACTTCAAGATTCAGTTCTTAAAAATGGAGAGAGTAACCAGAAAGAAGACAAGGAAATCAAAGACTTGCAAGCTACAATGAACCAACTAGATCTAACAGACACATCCAGAACATGCTACCCAGCAACAGGATACTGGTTCTTCTCAAGCACACACAGTCCATGCTCCAGAACGGGCTGTGTGTTAGGTCACAAAGATAGTCTCAACAGATTTACAAAGAGAGATCCCACACAAAGTGTCTTAAATGACCACAACTGGACGAAGTGCGAAGTCCGTAAGACAAAGAAGACTGAAGAATTCCTGCATTTGTGGAAACCAAACAACACCCTGGTAAACAGCCAACGAGTTGAAGAAATCACCAGGAAAATCAGAAGACAGCTTGAAGCAAATGAAAACAAAACACAATGTGCCCACACTTACAGGACGCGGTACACCTGGCCAAGGAAGGAAATGTGTAGCGCAAATGCTTAGGTTAAAACAGAAGGAAGGGCCCATAGCAATCACCTAACTTTACATCTTAAGGAACTAGATAGAGAAGAATAAATTAAACTCAGAAGGAAGGAAATAATAAGGATTAGGACGGAGATAGAGGAAACAGAAAAACAACTGAGAAAAAAAAATCAATGAAACCAAAAGTTGGTTCTTGGAAAAGAGCAACAAAATCGACACCTAAGAAAAAAGAAGACTCAATTACTAAAATCAGAAACAAATGTGGGGACATTACTAACTCTAAATAAACAAAAAAGATTGTGAGAGAACACTATGAATAAACGTCCAGCAACTAATCAGATAACCCAGATGAAATGGACATATTCCTAGAGAACATCAAACCTATCAATGCTGAATCATGAACAGAAAATGTGAACAGACCTGGAACTAGTAAGGAGACTGAATCAGTAATCAAAAATCTCAAAATCTCATAGGTGGTGGTGGCCCCGTGGCAGACACAGAGATGCAGATCTTTGTGAAGACCAGGTCGGGCAAGACTATCATTCTCAAGGTTGAGCCCAGTGACACCACCAAGTATGTCAAAGCTAAAATCCAAGACAAAGGAGGGCATCTTGCCTCACCAGCCTCAGATTTTTATGGGCAAACAGCTGGAGGGTGGCTGCATTCTCTCAGACTACAATATCCAGAAAGAGGTAACCCTATACTTGGAGCTTTACCCGTGGGGTGGCAACATGGAGCCTTCTCTCCCCAAGCTGGCCCAGAATACAACTGCGACAAGATGATCTGCTGCAAGCATTCTGCTCACCTGTACCCCTGCTTCACCTGCTGCAAGAAGTGTGCCACACCAACAACCTGCACCCCAAGAAGGTCAAATAAGGCCCCTCCACCGGCTCTTCCTTTGCCTGCAGGGCCATCTCTTGCCAGGACCCTGAGGCCCTGGGGCCTCACTAACGTTTCCCTTTCATTGACTGGAGCAATAAAACAAAAACACAAACACAAACAAAACAATAAAAACTTCTTACAAAGAAAAGCCCTAGTCCAGATGGATTCACTGATAAATCCTACCAAACATTTAGCAAACTAACACGAATCCTTCTCAAACCTCTCCATGAAATTGAAGATTAAGGGACATTTTCAAACTCATGCTGTGAGATCAGCATTGTCCTGATACCAGAGCCAGATGAAGAACAGGAAACTAACTACAGATCAATCTTTCTTATGAACACCGATGTAAACATTCTCAAGAAAAGCCTCACAAACTTAATTCAACAGTGTATTATTTTTTTATTTTTTAAAACGATTTTATTTATTTATTCATGAGAGACACAGAGAGAGGGGGTGGGGGCAGAAGCAGGCTCCATGCAGGGAGCCCGATGCGGGACTCAATCCCAGGTGTCCAGGATCACGCCCTGGGCTGAAGGCGGCTAAACCGCTAAGCCACCCGGGCTGCCTTCAACAGCATATTAAAAACAGTATACACCATGGCCAAGTGGGAACTGTTCCTGAAATTCACCGAGAGCTCACCATATGAAAACCAATCGATATAATATACCACATTAACAGAATGAAGGGAAAAAAGAAACCACATGATCATTTCAACTGATATGACAAAATTCAACACCCTTTCACATAACAAAATTACTCAACAAACTAGGCATAGAAGGAAACTGCCTCAACATATCAAAATCTACATATGGAGAGCCTACAGTGAACATTATGCTCAATAGTGAAAGACTGAAAGCATTTCTTTGAAGATCAGAAACAAGAAAATGAGGCCGACGTTGCCCACTTCTTTTCAATATAGTATTAGAAGTTCCAGCCAGAGCAATTAGACGAGAAAAAAAATAAAAGGTCTCCACACTAGAAAGAAGTAAAACTGTCTCTATTCATAGATGATGAAAGATCTTATATGTAGAAAATCTTAATGATTCCTCCAAAAAACCGTGCTAAGACTGATAGATTCAGTGAAGTAATAAGATATAAAATCATCAGTTAATGGAGAAAGGGTAGTCTTTTCAAAAATGGTGCCATAGAAACTGGATGTCCATATGCAGAGAAATGAGATTAGAAGCATTACCTAATGCCATACAAAAATTAACTCAAAATAGACCAGAGACCTGCATGTAGAAGTTAAATTACAAAACTCATAGAAGAAAACATAGGGCAAAAGCTTCACAACACTGGATGTGGCACTGATTTCTTGGATATGGCACCAAGATCACTGGCAACAAAAACAACAGAGCAACTGGACTTCATAATTAAAAAATTTTACGAATCAAAAGACAAGGATTAGTATCCAAAATGTACAGAGAACTTCTAAAACTCAACAATTAAAAAAAAATTCAAAAATGGACAAAGGACTTGAGTAGACATTTCTCCAAAGATACATAAGTGGCCAACAAACATATGGCTGCTAGCCCTTGGGAAGGCTACCATCAAAAAAAAAAAAAAAAAAAAAAAAAGAGAAAAGAATAAATGGTCAGTGGTATGTAGAGAAACTGGAGCCCTTAGGTGCTATTCTTGGGACTGTAAAAGGGCACAGCCACCGTGGTAAAGTTATTATAGGATTCGGTGATTCTAGCCCTGCACAGATACCCAAAGAATTGAAAGTCAGGTCTCAAAGACACATTTGTACACGCATAATATACAGCACTACTCACAACAGCTACCAGCTGGCAAGAACTCAAGGGTCTGTTACAGAAAAATGGGTAAGCAAGCTGTTGTGTGTACATATATTGGAATATTTTTCAGGCTCAAAAAGGAACAACATTCTGGCACATGCTACCACATGGATGGACCTCAAGGACTTATTCTAAGGGAAATAAGCCAGTCACAAAAAGACAAATGATTCCACTTTTATGAGGCACCTGAGTAGTCAAATTCATAGAGACTGAAATAGAATGGTGGTGGCCCGGGGCCAGGAGGAGGCAGTAACAAGGAGCTGTGGAAGAGTGATCTGATACGCCTGGTTACACAGAGAAACAGGAATTCTTTTTGTTTCTAGTCTAGAAAACTGAGGCAGACTTACCACTATGTCTATCAGCAACCAATTTTTTGTTGTGGAGATGCATATGAGAGTCTACAAAGTTTATATTAACACACCAGAGCTATCACATCTAATGCCTGCAGGATGAATCGGGCTAGCAAAGCAGAACAGTGCGAGGGCCAGCCTCCCTAAGCCCTGTTAGTGGACTCAAGCTGTAACTGGCTCTGGGACAGGTTTGAGAAAACACCTGTATCTTCTCAGTGCATGATTAGAGCGGTAA
This sequence comes from Vulpes vulpes, assembly GCF_048418805.1. Classification (NCBI taxonomy): domain Eukaryota; kingdom Metazoa; phylum Chordata; class Mammalia; order Carnivora; family Canidae; genus Vulpes; species Vulpes vulpes. Next base: position 8,908,347 of record NC_132784.1, on the reverse strand, counting down.
ACAAGGTGATGGGACAGCTGCCTTACACAGGAAAGTGAAAACTTCCAGACAAAACTGGGGTCTGATATTATTTGGGGATGAGTTTTAAAAATCAAATTCTCTTTGTGAATACTGTCTTCTAGTCCCTCACGGCTGGTATTTTTCAGATCATGGCTAGGGTAAGGATCAGTGAGGAGCCTTTTTATAGGAGGAAAGGAAAGGAGAAAGTGGCAAATGGAATCAAGGAAGCCCCCAGATCATTTATGCGCACCTGCCTCACTCACACCTTCTGACCTAGCTGCGTATTTCTGCCTGCAGGAAGAGTCAAGTGTCTCCTTCTGGGTCAGCAGTTCTCCAGCAGGGGTGGTGATTCTGTCCCCACCGGGTCATGTGGCCACATGGAGACTTCATGAGGACTACCACAACTGCCAGCAGGGTGCTACGGGAATCTACAGCTGGCAGGCAGGAGTGCTGCTCATCTTCCTGCAATGCCCAGGACAGCCCCAATAACAAAGTGGCCCGAGATGTCAGTAGTGCTGAGGGGTAAGTCCTGTTTGGAAAGAGGCAGGCAAGCTGTCTGTGCCAGAACTCCAGGGAAGCAAGGCTCTGGCTGTGATGCTCACCAGCTAAGCAAAAGAAACAGCTCTGTTTGGAATGAACTCCATGTTGACATACTTTCCTCCCGTGCAGTCCCTGAAGCAGCCTTGCCACAAGGCCGGAGGCTGAGGCCGGCAAGGCCCAGGAGTCAAGCTGCTACTCCTGCCCTTGCCTCTCCTGCCAGAGTTCGGGGTACCATCTGCTCTCACCTGGCAGGCTCTTCAGATTTTCAGTTTATTTTTAAACCAATAAGCACTCTAGACATTCTCAGCTGCAATGAGCCAAAAGGTCTTGTGTTCCACATCCTGCCCCTGATTATAGAAAACTCTGAAAGAACATGAGAGGCAATAGAGTGAGGGAAGAGCCTGGTTGCTGGAGCAAGAGCTCTGTGTGCCCTTGGGCAATTAAATGCAGGATAACTGTCCTCGTCCCACGGAGATGTTGTCGTGAATGAATGCACCAACACATGTGAAGTGCAGACAATAGTATCCAGGACTTGGCAAGCACAGGGCGAGAGCCTGCTGTCATGACTGTTGACGCCCACAAGGGACCCAGGCTGTCTGGTGGCCAGAGCTGCAAACAAGCAGGTTCATGACGGCTGGCAGAGCCCAGGTGTGCTCTCGGCCCATGTAACACTATACATACCTTGCTCCCCGTGAGCTGGGCAAGGTGAGGTTTCAGCTCTTCTCCAATTACGGAATAAATTGCCACTAAGCAAAACACGCTGGCCTTACGCACACTACTTTCGGTGTTGTCATAACCCTACAAAGTCAGAGGGGACACAGAAAGGAAATGAGATCAAAGATCCGCTTGACAGGCAATGTCTCATTAACATTTCCACAAATACCCTCATAGTTCAACCTTGGACTCGTTGTTGCTAATATAATAACCACGACACACATGAGATTTGCCATGGAACCCAGAGACAGCTCTCGCCCCACAGAGGTCAAAACTTAATAGAGTCGAGAGTGAGCTGGTTCCTGGGGTTGGAAGCAGAGGCTGACAAGTGGCGCACCGTGGTCTGCTGGTGCTGCTTAACATGAGCTGCCAGAGCAGCACCACCCAAAAACCATGCCAGAGAGAGAACGGGAAAGGAAAGCAAGGAGGAAACATAGCTTGCTTCTTTCACATTTCTCCCAATGGGTAATGTAAATCTTTTTTTCCCCCTAAATTTCATTTATTTTTTTGAAAGAGAGAGAGCACAAGCATAAGCAGGGTAGGGAGGAGTGGAGGGAGAGGGAGAAGCAGGCTCCCTGCTGAGCAGGGGTCCAGGCCCGACCAAGGGGCTCGATCCCAGGATCTGGGATCATGACCTGAGCTGAAGGCAGACACTTAACAGACTGAGCCACCCAGGCCCCCTCTCCACCTCCTGGCTAAAGCAAATCTTGTGTGAAAATCCCTTTTAAGAAATAAGAACTGCATCCCTCGCTCAGGTGGGCAGAACCTCTGTGCCACCCAAAGATGGCTGGGGACGTCCATCCTCTACAACTGGGCCTCGATCTACTGTCAGCCTGGCCTCTGACTCACACTCAAATGGGGACTACCTGCTGTTCTTCAAGCAGGCCTGAGGAATTTTCTGTCTATATGTAAATTCCCAACCCGAGTGTTCGGCAAGTGACAGCATTTATTAAATCGTGAAGCTGATTTCTCTCTACCTTCTGCACTGAAACCGCACTCTCCCTCCAGGGTCTGACTCTAAACCAGCTCTTCTGTGAGCCCTTCTCTCTCTGCCGCCCCAGCCCGGACATCACCCCTCGCACCTGATCTCAGAAACCTCCACACGCACCTACAGTAACCCGGCACCTGGTGCCACCATCTAGAGCCACCTGCATAGCTGTACTGTGTCCCACGCATGCTCAAACACCCTCGGGGCGGTGCCGCAGCACTGCAGAACATCTTTTCTCTTCCAGAGTCTAACTCAATGCCTCACACTTAGAAGGCTTTCGGTAAGTGTTTGCTAGATAGGAGAGGAAGGACCATTATCTGATCCATGGCTCACATTGCCCAGGGCTGCGGCCCACGGATGTACAATAGGGTTTTGCTAAAGAAATGAACAACAAAAATAACCAAAATATATTTATAGTAAAACAACTCCTAGAGCCACAGTTCTAATCTGCCAGGAAGATCTTTCAGCTACATTCAGGGGAGGGTGCAAGGTGTCCAAGCCACACAGCTGCACGGCCTCTAAAGCATAGGTCAGAGCCTGCCTTTTCCTCCCTGCCCCTTGAGTGAAGGAGGAGCGCACAGCCCCCATATCCCCGGGGGGCTGGGGGGCAGTGCCTGCTCCGGACCTCACAGCCCTGAGCAGACAGGAGCCGGCCAGCCACCGGGAGGGGCCCACCTGTAGCAAGCCCGGGATGATGTCGGCAAGGAGCTGCAGCAAGGACTCCTTGGCGATCCTCTCGACGACTTTGGTCTGCATCTTGATGGCAGCGAGGTTGATGGGGTAGTCAGCGGTCTGGATGATGGGGCAGAGGACTTTGATGCACTGCTCTGGGTGGATGGAGCTGGCCAGTGTGGACGCCGCCTCCTCGGCAGCTCTCACCACCTGAAACATCAGGTCCCCCACATGAGTGAGCTCCCAAAGACCAAGTCACACCATTGCCTAACTTTGGGAAGCCAAGTGACAGATTTCACCTGGTGCCTCGTGCTAACGTGGTACAAGATATAGGGGGTGTGCAAAGGCAGGCATGGGGATCCTGCTAGAAACCCTGGAGAGGTGGTTCTCCAACTGTCCCCCACCCCCACCCCACCGCCCTCCCTGGCAGCAGCATTCCTGAGAACATGCCAGAAATGCAAATTCTCTGGCCCCAACCAGGACTGGATGAATCAGAAACTGGGGGAGGGGTCAGGTGGGTGGTTAATTTTTTTTAAAATTAACTTATTTTAGAGAGAAAGAGCCCACAAACAGGGGGAGGGGCAGGGGGGGAGAGGGAGAGAGAGAGGGAGAGAGAGAATCTCAAGCAGATTCCCTGCTGAGCGCTGAGCTGGGCTCAATTGATGCAGGAGGGCTCAATCCCATGAGCCTGAGATCGTGATCTGAGTCAAAACCAAGAGTTGGACGCCAGGTGCCCCCCAGCAATAAGCACTTGGGAGTCTCCCATATGGAAAAATTTGTGAGTCTTTGCCCTTTCTCTACAAGATTAGGGCCTAAAAATATAGACGCTTTCCAACAGTCCACAGGACAAACGCAATTAAAACAATTCAAGAGAAACCTGGAAGAAAAATCGGAATGGCTTCAATATTTAGGATTCTGTGGAGGTGCCTAAATGTAAAGGAGTTGGGGAAGCACCGCAAGAACTCTCTGGGTTTTTCCTGAGGAGATTCTTAAGGAAACTTGCTTTTCCAGGAATCTGTGCCTGTACCACATTGCCTTGCACTTTGAAAGAAGTGGGTGAAATGGAGACTTGGCCAAAGGAGCGGCCTCTGACCTCTGAAGAGATCACGATGCACTAGCATACAGTGAGCACTTGTACTGGAGGCCACCAGAAGGGCCACATGAACTCCCTGTAATAAAGACAGAAGCTAAATGCAAAACCCAGCAAGAACAAAGACTGCAGGCTCTGAGCTCAGAGAGCTGGTACCTGATCCCAGCCACGCCACTCCCCGGTACTAGACCTCAACTCCCCATCTGTAAAACAGGGATACTTAACAAATATCATTTAATACATAGTATCAAAATGTACTAGGTTTTCAGAAGAGGAAGTCACTTCTGTTAATGGCACAGAGATACATATATATATGGTAAACAAAAAACCAAACTGCAAACATATGCATTTCCTTATGAAATGTAATGAAAATCTAGTACTTTTCTTCTACTGCTGGCCCTGGACTGGTCATTCCACCCAGATTCTTCTCTGCTTTGTGTTCTATTTGAAACAAGTCAGCTGTCCTTAATTCAGCAACAAGATCAAGGTTTTCAGCTCAATACTTTAATCACCCCAGTGTTCTTGTGATTGAAGCCAAGACTGACCAACACGAAACAGCAGACTGACCATCTGGGAGGCATCTTCTAGACCTGGGCAAGAGTGCGCTAAGACGCTGGTGCCTACAAGCCATGGAGGAGAGGACACACGCTCTGCATGAGGTCACTATAGGGCCCTGACTGAGGCACTGCCCCCCAGAGCCCTAGCATCTCTCTCTAGGAGGGGCAGGGGCAGATCTCAGGGCGCCACACTCATGGCTTTGGTAAAAGACACAGATCAGCCTTGTGTTCAGCTGGGGCTATGCTGCCTTCTGAACAGGACTCGCTTCCTGGAGTGTGCCTCATCGTTCTGTGCATCTGCTCCGCTCTCAGAACAGTAAAGTGAAATCCAGCTTCTGACACAATCCTCTTCCAACAAAAGGGGGTTGAATTCATCTCATTTAAAAATAGCTATATTTAACAAGCCAAGAAAAAGAGATAAAATGGAATCCTCACAATGGAGCAGTAGATAACTTGGATTGACATATATTTTCCTTGTATTTATTATGGTGGTGAGAAATCTCAGAGAGGAAGACACAGACATGGCCAACACGCACATGAGAAAATGCTCTGCATCACTTGCCATCAGGGAAATACAAATCAAAACCACAATGAGATCCCACCTCACACCAGTGAGAATGGGGAAAATTAACAAGGCAGGAAACCACAAATGTTGGAGAGGATGCAGAGAAAAGGGAACTCTCCTGCACTGTTGGTGGGAATGTGACCTGGTGCAGCCACTCTGGGAAGCTGTGTGGAGGTTCCTCAAAGAGTTAAAAACAGAACTGCCCTACGACCCAGCAATTGCACTGCTGGGGATTTACCCCAAAGATACAGATGCAATGAAACGCTGGGACACCTGCACCCCGATGTTTCTAGCAGCAATGTCCACAATAGCCAAACTGTGGAAGGAGCCTCGGTGTCCATCGAAAGATGATGGATAAAGAAGATGTGGTCTATGTATACAATGGAATATTCCTCAGCCATTAGAAATGACAAATACCCACCATTTGCTTCCACGTGGATGGAACTGAAGGGTATTATGCTGAGTGAAATAAGTCAATTGGAGAAGGACAAACATTATATGGTCTCATTCATTTGGGGAATATAAAACATAGTGAAAGGGAATAAAGGCGAAAGGAGAAAAAATAAGTGGGAAATATCAGAAAGGGAGATAGAACATGGAAGACTGAACTCTGGGAAATGAACTAGGGGTGGTGGAAGCGGAGGAAGGTGAGGGGTGGGGGTGACTGGGTGGCGGGCACTGAGGTGGGCACTTGATGGGATGAGCACTGGGTGTTATTCTGTACATTGGCAAATTGAACACCAATAAAAAATAAATTTATTAAAAAATATTAAAAAAAAATAAAAATAGGTATATTTAAGACTGATCATGCTGCATCAACAGTGGAGCTCATGTCCCAATACCCGGCATTTACCACTATGAAAAACCTGGAAGGAAATGCATGAAATTTCCACTCACTATCTCAGGGTGGTAAGATTATAGGGAATTTTATTTTCTTCTTCGTATTTTTTATATTGAAAAATGGCAATGAGCATCATAGTAACATTCATAGCAAGGAGAATGTGTTTGTAAAAATCTACTTCAGGTGTCTTTTTGAGATCAGGAAAAGTTAACAGTTCACAGGGGAGCAGGGAGGATGGGGTGCTGCATTCTAAGACCAGGCAGCCTTTGTCTTCCAGAAGTGATTCTGAGCTCTGGCGTGGAGTCACACTCCCTGGGTGTTAGCGGAGCCTGGTGACTCTATACGGGATATCGTTATGATCTTTATAATAACTATTCCTATTTCTGTTCATCTCCTGTTTCTGTAAGCTCTCTTCTGCTCAACTAGAAAAATCACTGTGGCTAACCATGTGCCCTCCTTAACCAGCAGAAAGATCTTTTTCCTCAACTCCTAGAATTTTTTCTCTATTCCTGGTACCAAATGTATGATGCCTTACATTCTTGCCAACATTTTTATGTGTCCCCTTCTTCCCAAACAGGCTGCAAAGACCTAGCAGACAGAGGCTGGGGCATGTCCTTTGTACCCCAAAGTACACAGTAGTAAGTAGTAAATGTACACACAAAGTACATTTATCAGGTGTTCAACACTTATCGATGACTGAATTGCATTGTGTCTGTCGATATGTTCCTATTCAAAGAAGCCCCACCTTCTCGAATTCTCAAAGTGTTCTTTCTTGTTAAAGCCCTTTTGAACATTCCCTGGGAGGGGCTGCTATCTCCTTAAGGCACTGACCAAAGTCTAGGGTCTCGTTCAAAAAGCTCACACTCCCATCACCTGGCCAGCACGCTCATGGACACAACACATACACTGTGGGGGCAAAGACTGGGATTATGTATTAATCCTTTCAGGAGTCAAAACAGGGACAATGAACAGCACATTCAAGGGTGAATACTGTGTACATGTGAGAAGACAGCTGTCAAGAACATCCATGATTTACCTGTGTTTATTATATATGTGAAAGGTCAGGCTTGGGTAAAAGAATCTTATTCTCAATAAGCCCATAACAGCGATTCTTCTTTTTTTGTGCGTGTGATTTTTCTTTCTTACGACAATTCCCCCTGCCTTCTGTCTTGTGCTCTGTGTGTCAGGGACCAAGCTCAGACCTCAGGCCACAAGAATGAGGATGACGGTGGGCCCTGGGGTCCCTGCCTCAAGGTGCTGGGCAGGGTGGGCCAGTCTGTGCAGAAGGGCAGCATGAGGTTACAAAGCCCCAGGGGGCTGTGGACCAGGCCACAAAAGCAAACAGGGACCGGAGGGTGGGGAGCAGCAGCTCTCTACCTGTAGAGCATCCTGCAGTTGGCCAGTAGATGAAAGGAAGTTGGTGAGGGACGTGACGCAGAACAAATGTCTGGGGAAGGCTTCCTGGGTGTTCTGCAGGGATGCCTTCTGGTTCAAGGGCCCTTGGTCATGCAGAGCCAGCCCACCACGCGTCTGCCTCCTTCGCAGTAGGCAGGTGGTCTGGGTTAGCCAGGCAGTGAGCTCAGCCTCCCCAGGTACCTCAATACAAGCAAGCAGACTGCCCTGTCAGCAGGCATGCACTCAGTCACACTGAGTTCATCGCCCTCCACTTTACATATATAGGACAATGAGACGATTTAAAGACAGCCCACTGTGATTTTATTCTTGCCAACTCAATCTCCTGGCAAGGCACAGCTTTTTCCACACAGGTGGCCCTGGTGTGCACACATGACCTTTAACCTTTCAGCCCAAGAAGGGCAGCTCCAGAGTTGCATGGGCACATTCTCAGTCTCTGAGCGCCGTGTGGCAGACAAACCTGAGTTCATTCCTCTGGCAAGATGCTCAATCGGTCTGAGCCTCAATTTTTAAAAAATTCTAAAATGGGGATTTAAAAAATGACAACTTTGACCGAATACTGGAGTAAGAGAGACAACCTACCACTGCCTGCAGCTAAGGGGCCCCCAGGGGCAGAGTGGAGGATCCAGGGGCTCTGGGGCCACCAAGAGAGCTGAGATCTGACCAGAGGACCCCTCCGACCTGGCCTAGTGCCCACATCAAGTGGGTGGGACATTGCCAAGACTCTCTAAAAAGCTAACCCAAAACAAGGCCCAAGTCTGTCAAGACGGCATGCAAGGCCAGCAAGGCTTGGCTCCTGCCTGCCCATTTAGTGGGGTTTATGCCCTCCCTGTGCCCTGGTCAAGCTGAGGGCTCACCCTGCACATGCACTGCAGGCCACTTTTCAGAGCCCTGGACTAGCCCTCTCCACTCCTCCTCACTGTTGCTCACTTGTGCTCTTCACCTGGCTGGCCCAGGTCACCCTTCAGGACTCATTGGCTGTAGTATGGCTCTGGGAAGCCTCGAGTGCACACCTTCATCACTGCACTCACACACCCGGCTGGAGTGGTCTCTCCCAGTATACTCTAAGTCCCCTGAAGGCGAGATCTTATCTAAGTCATACTTTCACCCTCTGCGCCCAGTGTCATGTCCAATACACACGAGGTGCTCAGTGAATGTCAAACGAATTCCCCCACAGTGTATGTATTTTTAAAAATGCTCATGACTGGCAAAGTCACCTCTGGGGCATGCCTCACTGATTTGCATTTACATGTTCCAACCTAAGAGCTAGCCCAGAAAATGAGGAGGAAGCAAGATATCTATAAATGACCAACTTGAGCCTTGGGCAAAATCAACTGTGGAAGGCCTAGAGGGTTCCATTCCAGGTGTCACGCCTGAAAGGCAACAGCTCTGTCCTTTGGAAAAGAGACTCTGGTTCAGGTTCACTTTTTCTAGTAATCAACTGTTTGAAGAGGGGGCAGTGTATTTCTCAGAAGACTTCCACCATGCCACGAATTACCTTAAGATAAAGTGCTTCTCTTCCTCCTCAGCACACGCACATCCCTCTGGTTGCTCTATGCCCACGGTGTACTAGGCACGTGGCTGAGTTCCGCACCGCTAAGCAGACAGTGGAAGCGGCGGGGGGGAGGGGGAGGGTGTCCATCTCTTTTCTAAGCTGTTCTCACAGGGAGACCATGCTCTGAAACCCATGCCCTTCTGCTGTGTGAAACCACTGTTTGTAAGTACCCTAACATACTGCTCAGGAAGTGTGGTACTGAGTGAGGAAACTTGTATCTTAATTTTCAAACGTGGGGGAAAAAATAGCAGGGTCAGGAAACGCTGGGTGACTGCAGAGAGCCAAGGCAAAAAACACTGATGCACAGGAATCCATGCTGAAGATCCTGCTGGGAGCTGGGCAGCAGCTCAGTGGGTGCAAAGACAGGCTTGGAAACAGCCTGGGATTCAAGGGTCACAGTGGCACTTAACAGTCCTGGAGGGACCAACCCAATATGCCCCCCCCCACCCCCCGACCCTCAGGGTGAGAACTCCATCTCATCGTTAAGGTGTCCTTCTCCTCCCCTCCTGCCTCTCCGTGCTCTCTTGTCATTCAGCTGAAAGGGAGCTACCTAGAGTCAGATGCTAGGCCCAGACTTTCACATCTGCTGGGCTGAAATCCAAACCCAAGGCGAACTTCCTCTTATAAAACTCCACCAATTCCCCATGTCACCCACATGAAGCATTTAATCGAATGTACCTAATATAAAAAGGTTTACAAAAAAATATCTGAAAATAAAAATCCAGAAGGTGTACTTCAAGATGGCAGGTTTGAGGCCTTCTCTCTTCCTGAGGTTACAGAAAGTTTCCCAGGACAGACCTCATTTTTGGCAAGCTGCCTCAATCACGGTGAACTTTAGGTTTTGCCTCTGTGTTCTATGTAACATAAGAAGCAAAGATTATAAATGTAAGCAAACAGACAGCAAAAGTAAACATGGGCACCAGAAAGAAAAAAAAAAAAGGAGAACAATACTGTTTAGTAGACAAGGTGGCCAGAAGTGGTAAGGATTTTAAAAAGGGGGATGGGGCATATTTATGACAAAGCAGCATCAAGCAGGTTATAATCCACCTTGAAGTGATCAAAACTGTTCCAAGTCTGATTTTGCTACAGTCTGGTTAGGAACATAAGGATTCTTTCTTTTCAAAGTTAATGAAATAATAGTAGCTAGCTAGAAAAAGCATAATCTCCTCAACTAACTTTAAAAAAAAATGAGATCATTACTCAGAATATTAATGAATGTTTGCTTAAAGATAAGGTTTCTTCTAGAGCACAGAACCTGTCAAAAATTTGGATTGTGTGTTTTAAGTTTGCAAAGTTTGATTTGGCTCTGTCACAGACATGCCATAAAAATTGGTTCAATTAAAAAAGAAATTTTTTAATGCATAAAAAAAGAAAAGAAAAGAAAAAACAACAAGCAAATGTTCCTAAACAATGACAATCAAAGAAGTCTTCCGGGTGGGGCATACATAGTTTCGTGCTGTAATCCTGTGGAAGCTAAGAAAAAGCATGATGCCACCTTCTGGGGAAAAGCTGGAAAGACCTTATACAAACGGGATCCGCACAGAGTTTTGGGATCCACCAGGATCCTGGTGGGAGTCGGCCACAGGTGAGGGATTGGCACTGCTATAAATGCCAGGGTTACGGTAGAGTGCCAGCATGGGCTGGGACCTGCCCGTGAGTCCTCACTTAGCTAGGCTCAGTACCATAACAGAGGGAGGAAAGAAAAAAAGCTCCAGGTTCAACATCCATAGCCCTGAGTTTTGGACCTGGTTCTATCATCAGCTAGTGAGACAGTCTGGGGAGAAATTTCTTCTACCTTCCAAGCCTCAGGTTCCCTCATCAGAAACATTAGGGGAAGAATGTAAACCAAGAATTTTCTTATCTTGGGTTATATATAGTCTTATTTTCCACCCCTACTTGACACGTGCTGTCCCTTGAAAAAAAAAAAACACACACGAAAAATTTCAGGAGGCCAAGTCTGAATGATGTCTAGCAAGAGGACCATCACATCCCTGCCTGGAAAGCAGACTCAGAGCAACACACACTCTCTCAAATGCATTAAGGCAGTTAAGGGGGAGACTCCTGTCCTACCCTAAGGGGCAGAATTAGAACCAAGAGGAGAAAGTGCTGAGGAGTCAGAAGGGTCCAGAACCTAGGATGGTACCAGATATAGGACTGGCCAGTCTCTCAGGAGGGATGGAAGAGACCACCTAAATCTCAGATGGGAAGCTGGGCAGCACACAGAAGCCTCCTCCACTGCATCTCCAATGTCCATCTCTCAAATCTCATGGTGTTTTCCTGCCTGAAGGGGACAAGTGACAGCTACTCTAGCATAGACCTGGATAGATTTGGCCATGCAGCAGCCCCAAGACTAAAGCTGTGCTTTCCATTGGGTTATGTTTGCTCACCCAAATTTATTTTATTTTAAAAAAGATTTTATTTATTTATTCATGAGATACACACATAGAGGCAGAGACGCAGGAAGAGGGAGAAGCAGGCTCCATGCAGGGAGCCCAACGTGGGACTCAATCTTGGGTCTCTGGGATCACCCCCTGAGCCAAAGGTAGACGTTCAACCACCGAGTCACCCAGGAGTCCCACTCATTCAAATTTAAATAGCCTTCTTAGACGTATTTAGGAAAGTGCAGTTGTATCTGCTTTGTGTATAATGCCAACAATTCTGTCAGCATCCGCCTACTTTCTTCAGTGGAAAAAGAGAGAAAGGATGGTCCCTTCGGCTTTTAGCAATGAGCCCTGCAAGGCAGGACGCATCCCTGCTACCCTGGTTGACCCAGTGTACGTGTGTTCTAGAGACCCAAAAGCACCTGGGGCTTGCCCACAGTCACGTACCGAGTAAAAGGCAGAAGGAGGATGAGAACCCAGGACTTCAAAGTCTCAACTCAACACTCTGATGTTGAACAATGGCCCTCTTGCCTGTTTCTGAGTAGGCGGACTTTCCTGAAGCAATAGGAGCTAAAGAGCAGGAGTCACGTCGGGCTCCTAGGAGGGCCAGTCCACCAGAGGGGAGCAGCTGCTCCCTCACCCTGAATAACACTGCAACGGCAGCTGGCGCTGCCATTCAGAACCAGACCCTCTGCTTGGCACCTCACAACAACCCTTCGAGGTAGTAGAACACGGTATCTCTGCTTGACGTTCAGAACACAACGGCAGTCTGGGTCTCAGGGAGTCAACCCAGGCATGTCTCTGAAGCCCATGCTCCTTCCTCCTGGCTGTGCTGCCCAGCTCACTGTTAGAATCCTCTCCCTAACTACTCCTTGCAGCCAATCTCGGGTTCTAACTACCTCAGGCAGTTTTCCTGGACTCTTCCAGCCCACTTCAAACTCCTAGGGCTTCTCACTCTGAACCATGTTTGCTTTAACTTCAACTAAACCATGAGCTCCTTGAAGACTGGAGCCCTGCCCCCTGCCCCCCACCTCCTGCCTCCAATAATAAAACATTTACCAGAGTTTGTGCTATTCGTGTCAGACTGTTGGCTTGGCAACTATTAACCTTTCCATGATTATATAGGTTTCTGGTTTTGCCTTTCTGTTAAAAAGCAAAAACTTGCAAAGGAAATAGGGTTTCTAGCCACATCCTGAGACTGAGTCAGGGAAAAGGTGCATATATAGAACCTAGAAGGGTTAAGATTTGTTACTCAATAGCAACTTTTAGTACTTTGAGGCTGGATGAGACCCAGATAATCATCTAATCCACTCCCTGCGCTAACAGATAAGAAAAACCAAGGTCTGGAGAGGTGAAGTAATTTCTCCAGGTCCACATAGTGCATTGTTCTGCAGAGCCAACTGACACATGGCTGCTGCCCCCAGAGAGGCTTCTAAGGACCATTCCAGAGTGTAGAGGATCTGGTTAAGTCGTGGTCAGATAGTGACTTTAATTGGTAGAATGTGAAAGAGAATTATCAGCTCGCTAAAATAAAATGTCTCCCCTCTGACACACTACTGCTCTTCTCTAGCCATATCTGTCAAAAGGACTACATGAGACCCACCACACCAGCAGGGTAAAGCGGAAGCAAGAACTCTAGTTCCTCAAATGTTTTATTTTAAAAATTAATTCCTTGAAATCCTAAAACATAAGAGAACCCTAAAAGACAAAACATTGTTTTATATGTTATCTAAGAATCCAACTTCCCCAAGGAAATCAAAACACCCGAGGCTGGGCTGTGATGCCTGGCACACCCAAGTCTTTGTGCATGGCAGGAAATGTTTGGTGACCCAGTGCAGGACATATTGTGATGCTAATATTTTCTTCTTTAATTGATAAATATAACCCAATATTCACTAATGTGGACAAGTTCAAGAAAAACTAAGCCTAGAGATCAAAAAGTTTCAATTAGAGAATATCTTCAAGACGTAGAGTTGGTGCTTCTTTCCAGTTTAAATAAACATTTACCAAGTACTTTCAAATCTGGGACTCTATGTAAGACATAATTCCTGGGAACAATAGCTGTTCTTACATCACATGTGTATAAAATGATTCATAATTAGTGTGCCAATTGTTTACCAAGAAAGAGGTGCTTCAGAAGAAGATAAGGATGTCTAAAACCAGTTTCATGTGGCGATACTCATGCGGCATCCGACACTTTCCAAACCGTCATGCCTTTGGGTCTTATGACAGTCATGTTTTACAGGGTCATATACAGGTGATGAGACCCAACAACGCAGCTGGAGAGGACACAAGCTGGTCTAAACACCAGGTTTCCTGCCTCAGGAGTCATACCCCATGCTGACCCCAGAAGCCATTCATACCATCAATTCTCTTATCAAATCCCTCTTCATCGATGAACGAGATATTCAGCACCAGCCTGAATAGACTGCAAATTCTAAGATGAGAAGAGTTAAAATCAATGAAGTTTTTTTTTTTTTTGAAGTTTTCTTTCAAAACAGAAAATGAGCTTCAGATTTCTGAAAGTCCCTACCAATACTGAGCACTTTAAGATGTTTGCCATGAGCTAACCCTACTGAAAAACCACGGTGACTTTGTTAATGAGTCACTGAAACTCAGTAGCAAAATTTATTTACTAAAAAGATAAAAAACAAGGAGTGAGATAATGAAGGAGATGTACTTATTCAAGTAAGGAACAGGAAAACATGTCTAAGCTGACTCACACCAACTTCCTAAATAGAAACTCTAAAGTGGTGTCTAAATCCCCCATGGTGCTTTACTGGGTCTGCACAGCTGAAGATGGGTGAGGTCTGAGTGAGGCCTAGCACGGTATATTTTCAACATGTAACAGAAATGTTTTGCATGGACTGTTCCTCTTAAAAGATCCTGAGAAACCAGACTTTTGCTCAAAGGATGGGAATACAAGCCATCTTATCGTTAGCCCTGCCCTGCTCATCTTCCTTAAGAACTTTTCTCACTGCTGCAGTCCCGGAACCATTGTAAGGTGCCTCGTGGCATGGCCATCACCAATGCGGGCACCACTGAGGTCATCTGGTGCTGAGGTCTCAGAGTGGTTTGGGTCAGCCTGCTGAGTCTCATGTCCTTCATGTCCTGCGAAAACCTGGGTTCTGTCTGTGAATAGAAAACCCACTAGCTTCCTATGAGATGGAAGTTCCAGGAGTGCTCCAAAGAATGAACATACTTGGGAAATACTAATTAGCTGGGAGGGCAGACTCCGCCTCTGTAGGACCAGTACTGGTCACTGGGAGTTTCTGGCCAAGGGACAGAATGAGGCTTCACAAGGAGAACGCCAAGGGCACCAAGTCAAGGTGAGCGTGAAGGTACGCAAAGCAGGGGAGGCCTGCCAGCACAGGCACTCCTTTATTTGGAACACAGTGTTTTCCCTACCTGCTTTATCAGGCAATCAGTGACAGCAGCGTGGAGACCCGGGTTACTCCAATTCCACGACAAGTGAACACTGCTACGTTTACTTTAAGCAATAGGCACGTCCCTTAGGCAACTGAAAGGACTTCACACATAAGAACTTTCTCTCTGAAATTTCTCATTTTACAGGAAGGAAAAAACCCCTAAAACGAGATCCCTCAAGAAAACGGCTAAAAGCAAACAGATGATTTAATTCTGCTCACTTGTATTTCTTAGGGCCAGAGTGTCAAAGTTTCAGATCAGGATGCTGACTTTAAGCACAGGCAGCATCTTCCAAGGGGATAGGTACTAAGTGCCACACACTTAGTCAAGGGTTTTACCTTGATGCCACATTCTACCTCTATCCTCTACTGAGGAAATAACTGACATCAGATATTTGCAAAAAAAAAAAATCAACGTTACTTCTTTTTTTTTTTTTTTTCGTTACTTCTTTTTAAGATAGATTTATTTACTTATTTGAGAGAGAGAGAGAGAGAGAGAGTGCGAGCGAGCATGAGAATGGGAGAGGCAGAGAGAGGAGGAGCCTCTCAAGCAGACTCCATGCTCAACATGGAGCCCAATGAGGGGCTCGATCTCATGACCCTGAGATCATGACCTGAACTGAAACCAAGAGTCGGATGCATAACTGACTGAGCTACCCAGGCACCCCTTACTTCATTTTTTGATCATATATTCTCATTAAGGAGAAGCTATTATGGTTAAAAAAAGCCAGCACAGGTCAGGCCAGGTCAGGCCCCTTAAAGAGACACATGACCTGCTTCACATCTTGGTTCTGCCAATGACTGCTGTGCATCACCTGACAAACCGTGGCATTTGGGGGACCCTCTTTCCTTGCTCAGAAGTAATAGTGTTGGCTATATTAGCTCAACTGGTCCTTACATTTTTAAAATGAGTTATTGTAAAGGGAAAGTGATCTGTTCAAACATGAGTGATTTTTACTATCACACAACTAAGCCAGATTTCGGGAGCATACACTATCAGTCTGAAAACAAACTTATCACATATGAAATTGTGTCATGCTAGGACTATCAGGCGGAGATGCCTAGACAGAGCATGAGACCCCGACTCTTATTATGTATGCAACTGTGGGGCGAATTTCCGGATCAAATCTGTCATTGTTTGGCAGCCATGTAACCACTAAACAGAGAAAAACCATGATTTTAGGGTCCGGATTCTTTTTGTAGACCTGTAAGAACTGTTCTCACTGTAATTCCCTTAATCCATGAGTGTGTTCATGAGAGTCATGTGGGATCTGAGAATGAACTGAACAAGTGGTTATGTCTCACTTTGGGGTCAAATCCACTCAAGTTTTCTAAAGTTCTAAGTACACAGTCCTATCTTCCACAGTGCCTTCTTTTCCGAAGGGTGTTGTACTTAGGAAAGCTCCGTCCACTATTCTCCATAGGTTTCTAGACATCAAGGGACTGGTGGGCCATAGGGGCCAGACAATTCAGTAAGTGAGTGGATGAGGATTTGTTGCATATCCCTTCAAGGCCAGTCGTACACATGTGGGGCATAGAAACACGTCCTTCTGGCTCTCCAAGAGGCATCTGAGGTGCCAGGACAGTTTGCTAGCATTTTTCCGGATCTCACAGGCACAATGAGAGGGGAGGAAAGGGAGGAAGACCAATGTGGTGTAGCACCTGTCATTACACACAGCCCAGGAACCCTCCCTGGCTGTTTGACTTATTTGTGATTTATTTATTTACTTTGAGAGAAAGAGAGAGACCATGAGTGAGAGGGGGAGAGGGAGAGAATCTCAAGCAGAGTCCACACTGAGCATGGAGCCCCACATGGTGCTGGATCCCAGGACCCTGAGATCATGAACTGAGCTGAAACCCAGAGTCAGATGCATAACTAACTGAGCTACCCAGGCGTCCCTGGCTGTCTCATTTAATTCTCACAAGAAACTATGACAGTACCAACTTCTATCTTATACACAAGCCCACTGAGGCACAGAAGCTGAAAGAATCTGTCGAAGTTGTAGAACAAGGAAGAGCTGCTCCTGGCACTTGCACATTTGTGTCTCCCAAGCCCACTGCGATCTCCCAACACCAGTCTGGTGGGTGCCAAATGCCACCAGTAAATGGCAGACATCTACAGCCCTCCTTTTGACCATGCAAGAGGAACCACTGATTTGGGAAATCTCTCAGGGACAGGGCAGTGGAACAGGTGAGTTTCTGTACACGTAGAAAGGGAGTTGGGAACCTACCAAGAGGCACCATGCCTGCAACCACACCTGGGGTCAGCCACCATGCTAGCAGTGGGCTCTTTGCCCTGTAGCATGGTCTGGGCCAAGCTCAAAGGGAGTGACTCCCTGTCTTAGGCTGCACAGTGATCCACACTCCTCTCTTCCCACATCTTCACTGCACCCCCAGACCCATCTGCTCAGTATTCCTAGGCCAGAGGCCTGGCTCACCTCCTTATGGGAGTCTTTATGGGCTTCCAGAGTCTTCATAATGGTCAGCTCGGCGTAGTTTTTAAATCTTGCTGGCTGGTTTCTCAGAATTTCCCGTAAAACTCTCAGTGCTAGTGCTCGGATGGAATGCTGGAGTGTAAGAGGAAAGGAAGACATTAGCAAGCAACACCCAGTGCTTCACTGAACTTACTAGCCGGTAGCATCCGGCAGGGCCAAGCACCCAGCCCCGAGCTTCCCTGGCACTTTGCTGGCACCTCAACACAGATCACATTGTTTACAAGGCACAGGCTGAGGTGGATACCTCCATGAGGCAGGCGCTGTGCTGATGCCGACATTCCCAGGACCCAGCACCTGAGAGGGACCTGATGAAGGTTTCTGGATTGAGCCAAGTGAGGACCAAATGAGACCAAATGAAGATGATGCATCTAAGTTCATTATCAATCTCCTGGGGAATGTCCAGATTTCCTGAGGCTTAGATATACAAATTACCCTTTTGTAAAAGTTACAAAAAGAACAGGCAAAAAGCATGTAACCATTTCATCCATACGACCTTTAAGACCTTTAAGACTGCGGACAGAGAGAGCACTGCAGACCTGTCCTTACTCTTGACCTTCTGTGTGCTGAGATACCAAGGGAAGGGAATGTGTACACGCCTTGAGCTGTCTGAGGCCCGAGACTCACCATTTGGAGGAAAGCCACTGCAAACAGACTCCTAATCTCAATAAAAGAAAATGAGGTTTACACCAAACAGAGCCAAAAAGTACATCCTGCTTCTTCGTCACTCATCTGTACAGTTCACACACTAACACACCATCTACCTGCCCTCTACACGACATCACTTTATCACCCAACAAAGCCTGACCAGGCAGATATGCTTCGGCAGCCAATACTTTGTTGTAAGGGAAGTTAATACAGCTTTTTTGTCACTGTACTTCTTGTGTACTCACCCCTACACCAAACCATTAACCCGAAGCATCAGAAAGAAATCAGTCATCATGACACTCCCCAACCCTCCAGCACCTGTCTTCCATCAACGTGACCCCAAGATGATCTTTACCGTGGACTGTGTTGAGATTCCTCCAAATCCACCTGGTCCTGCCCCTGAACTCTTCACCACGCTGGCTTCATTGCTCCTCTGCCAGCTGACACAAAGCCCGGGGCAGAGAGAGACTTTTACATCTAGAGTTGAATATAGACAATTCCCAACATATGTTGCTGTCTCTGTATAAGCGATGAGTGCTCAGATGGGAGAAGGCAGGGCTCTGACCAGGTTAGTCCTCCTTTCAGAGTCATCTTGCACAGTGACATGTGTGGATTACAGACCAGGCACGGCACAAATGCCTCATGGGCCACGTTTAAATGTCACGGTGCAAAGAGAGTTTTTTATTTTGAAAATAATAGAAGATATCTAACGCTTGTTGCTTGACCAATGACGATGACTGGCACTGCTCATATATGCAGGGCTGAATCTACACAGAATTTCATGGAGGCAGCATCCAATAGGGTCTTTTAAAAAATGAACTTCCCTCTTTCTTAGTCACACATGAAACAGAAAAAAAAGCTCACTGTGAAAAACCACTCCATGCTAACAAAGTTGCAAGAAATGTGGGTTCAACAAAGTAACCTAAAGCAAGAACAGGTTTTCTACCAGGTCCTATCTGGTTACAGAAAACACTTGCATATAGTAAGCCGGGAATGGGGCCTCCCTCTGACAACTGTTTTGATGTCAACAGTAGGCACAATACAGAAGATAAAGTCGAAGCCAAACACAAGGAGAGCAGGACTCAATAACCTGTCCCATGGGAAGGGGGAATGTCAACATGAGGAAGGGGCCGGGCCTCACATCTTTATCCCCGAGCGTCTCCAGCAGCAGGAGCAGAATGGTCTTGAAATGTTCCTCCCAGACGCCCAGGCTGTCTTCCCGGGTGATCTTGAGCAGCTCCAGCAGGGCGCCTTTCCGTTCCTCTACCCGCTCGTTGTGGTTGGACAGCTCTTTCAGGAGGTCAGCCACCAAGTCAGAATGATCAATGGGCACTGAAGAGACAGCGAAACAAGTCCCGTCACCAGACATGTCCCCAGGGAACACCTGGCCTTGGTGATGCTCAACTCCCCTCCATCGCTCCCTGCTCTCCCGAGGCAGCCTCTCCTCCATCTCTGCTGCCATGCTCTCCACTCTGCTTGGTACCACTTCACTCTTTACACCCTCTTTACACCACCTCACCAAATATAGAAAGAGATGTGAGAACAGGTGTCAAGTACCAATACCAACATTTTTACCCTCCCTTTCCATCTTTTGCCCCCCTCTTATTTCAGAAAAACAGAAGGAATCATCTAAAAGTCCTTCCCTGGGTCCTGTCAGGACATGTGTCTTCTGAGGCCAGGGACTGTGTCTCATTTGCCTCCTTGTCCCCAGCAAGCTATAACACTTCACGGCACACAGTGAATGCTAACTCTTGAGAGTTCTAATTTAGGGTTCTGATTTAATCCTCCATTCAGAATTGAAAAATAAAACAAAAGGCTTCGGAACAAAGTGCATATATATAACTTTTTTAAAAATGGCTATTAAATGAACGTGACAATCAGGTGAAAAGGAAAGAATTAAGTTCCTGATAAAAATACCATCTTACCAATGCACTTTACTCACTTGTTACTCAACAATGGACACTGGTCTTAACACAAGCATCAGAAAACAAAATAAGACAGCAGACTAGTTCTGTTCCATATCAAGTATGTTATATTTGGGTAAGTCATTTAAGCTTTCTGAACCCTTAGTTTCTTAACCTGTGAAATGGGAAGAATTCCCTCTATCCCATTAGATCTATATGTAAAACACTGAGTTGGGCAGCAAGCAGATGGAAATACAGGAGCTCAGTATACGCTAGATCCCCTGTCTTTGAACCTCAGGACAGAAGTCAGCCTAAAGCAGCTCCAGGAAGATCTGGTGAAAATGCTGGTGTGAGAAAGGAGGCTCTCAGTGGTGCTATAGGATCACATTCCCATAATTCCCATAGGGAGAGTGCATAGCGGGGCCTCTATGAACACGGAGCCTGAATGCTGAGCCTGTGCTGGGCTGTCTTGTGCCTTTGTTGCCAGAAAGGAGTATCTAACTACTACTCCCCTCATGCTTCTGACCTCCACTCAGACCCTGGCTCCCTGGGGAAGCCTTCCCTCCTGGGTACAGCTGACCTGCCTTCACCACACAGTGTCACAACTCCAAGTTTAGGTCAGCTGTGTGACTCCTGTTTCATGACTGCCTCTGTGAGTGGTCTGTAAGCTTCCAGAGGGCAGACACTGTTCCTTCCATGGCTCAGCACATGTTAGGAGCTCAATAAAATAGTTGCTGAACAAGCAGCTAACCAAAACAAACAAATCATTTAGGTTTGCCCTGTCCACCCCAAGCTGCTCTGACAAGAGGAGAAATCCTCATAGAAAGTACTTTCAGATGGAAGGGAATTAAGTAAAAAAAAAAAAAAAAAAGACGAACCATCTCGAAGCTGCTCCATGTCATCATCAAACACGGCCTCCTTCAGGGCTGTCTTGTCATAGGTGTTGATGGTGTCGGAGTAGGGATAGGGATTATAGTCTCGCACTCGCGGCCCAGGGAAGGCACGTGGAGGCTGGGTATTGAGGAGGGATGTCTTGTTATCCAGAGCCGTTCTGCCTCCTTCTACCACATCGCTGCCTCCCCGACCCTCAGTGGCAGGCGAGGCAACTCCACCATCGCGGGACACCTGGAGCACAGCACGTGGTCAGTTCCTCTTTAGGACTTTTACCAAACTCTTCCTTTACATTTTCAGAAGCATCAGGAGAACCAGATCTCTCACTTGAAATCTGGCCACCAACAAAGGGACAGTTACAAGGGCTTCAATCTGCAAACACCTAATGCATAAACTACCTTAACAGGAACCGAATATGCTTATGTTTTCATTTCTTCATTCATTAAATTACACATACAGTCTGACTGTGTACTTGGTGATGACTTTTATGCACACATTTCTCCTGGAATCTCGTGTGCCAGCACTGCTGCCCATCACTTTCTTCACGAGCAGCAGGGTTTTCTCAGTGATGCCCTGATACATCACCAATGCCAGATGCTCTCCGGATTCTCACCACAAGATCTAAAAGCAGCTCAACCATTTGTGAGCTCCTTTTACATATTCCCCCAAAAGTGGTGAGCCAAATAATGCTTACTAATCTCTAGCAGTGGGGAGCTCAGTATCTGAGAGGCACATCCTCCCCCGGACACCCATGACTCTTGTTTAGGCTTTGTTGGTATTTTCGGAAATTTTTTTTCCTCATATATTCTGAGACTCGTCCTCAATGAATTCACCCCCTGGTGTCCTTTGGTCCTTGTATCATGTTCCTGACTCCCCACTCCTGAGGAGTGCCGCCTGTCTGTCTGGTTCCCTTTGCAGGGAGGTACTATAGCCAAGCAAGCATGGGCTGACTGCTGGGAACAAAGCAAAGCCTTCACTTCTCCTCACCCCCAACACTGACTATGTAACAATGGTGGAGCCATATCCAGGCAGCCAGGCCACACTGGTGATTCTGGTGGCATGTTTTTCACTTGTGCTGCTGACAAGATACATCTCTTTCATCTTGTTTGTATGCATTTTTAAAAATTGTGGCCAAAAAAAAAAAAAAAAAGCTAGTTTAAAATTGTGGCAAATTATATGTAAATCATTTTAATCATTTAATTCATAGGTACAAAGACGGTGACATTAAAAACAGTCATGATGTTTTGCAATATTATATGTTGGGCAAACCTTTTCATTTTCCCCAACCAAAATTTATACCCATTAAATAATAATTCCTCGCCCTTCCTGGCCCTGGTAACCTCTACGGGTATCTGTTCAAGTCCCTTCTTTCAGTTCTTTTAGACATACATCTAGTGGAACTGCTGTGATACATTAGGTATTAAGTAATGACAAAAAAGATTTTATGTTATTAAGATCTAAAAAGGATATGTAATATATGGGTAGACATGAACAAAATAAGACTTCAGGCTTTTCTCTCTATAGGAAGATGATTCATGGATGATTTAAATTTTTTCTCTTTGGAACTCTCTTCTCAAAGTAAAATAGATATTATTGTAATGAAATAAATTATAAAAAGAGAAAGGTTTTAAAAAACTTGAGACATTTAAAAAATAAAGCTAAACTATCCTAATTCTAATCACTTTTAACCAAAACAAAACAAAACAAAATCTTACTTTTTAAACTTAAAAAACTGGGTTTTTTAAGTTCTTAAACTGGGTGTATTATCCCAGTCCTTATCTTCATGCAGATTTTGCAGAGTGGGGATCACAGAGCACATACTCTCATATATTTTGCTTTCCTCGCAGTATAAAGGTCCCATATAAATATTTCCATTTGTATCCTAATAAGATTTACTCAACGATTCCCGTTTTTTAAAAAATGTTCCTGATTTTTGTTATTATAGATAATGCTGAAATAAGCTACACTGTAAATAATAACTTTCTTTCTTTTTGCTGAGTTTGTTATTTAGTATAGATTGCCAAATGTTAGATTATTGGATAAAGGATATGGAACTTAAAATGACTTAGGCTGAGGAGAGCCTGGGAGGCTCAGTCAGTTAAGTGTCTGATTCTTGGTTTTGGCTCAGGTCATGATCTCAGGGTTGTGAGATCAAGCCCCGTCTTAGGGTCCAAGCTGAGTGTAGAGCATGCTGAATGAAGATTTCTCTCTCTCCCTCTGCCTCTGCCCCTTCACCCCCCTACCTCCCACCCCCAAGCTCTCTATATCTCTTTAAAAAAAATCACTTATGGTAAATATAATTTAATAAGCTCCAAAGCAATTATATCAAGTTCCTGCTTTTGGGAACCATCTTCCTGGTGGATCTGACATTCATCCTTACAGATGTCTGTCTTAATAGCCTGGTCACTTACCAAGCCAAAGAGACATACTAGTTCCCAAATCTTTCACACTTAATGTATTTTTATATCCACTCTAGCTTCTTTGCTAACACTTTGATAAGCAGCAGCTAAAATGCTGAGTTTCGAAGCTGCTCAACAATTCAATTTCCACTTCATCATATCTAATGCAGATAGAAAATAACAATGAATGTCCAATGGAACCCTTTCACTCCACACCTGACTGGTCCCTCTCTTTGGCTATTCCTAAAAGTCTCCCTTAAGTTCTCTCACCATACTATACTATCCTGGTCTCCCACACAATAACCTGTAGCTTTTCTCCCAACTCCTTAGCGTTGATGCTTCTTTGGATTTTGTCTGTACCCTTTTTACTTGGTTGATTTTACTCACTTTTTAGTTTTCATCAAGCAACTAGTCAACGCCTCTCAAATCTCTATCCCCTACCTGAATGGCCAGCCTAAACTCCAGACTGGTATCTGCAAAGACCTCTGGGATATGTATGCTCAGATATTCCATGGGTCCTCCGAGTCACACATATTCACAACTCAATTCATCATGTTCCAAATGGACTAATAGACATTTTTTATCTCCTTCTGGGATATTATCTCACTGAACTGCCCCAGCACTTGAGTCCTAGTCAGAGACATCTGACTCTAATATTTCAGATCATGTCCTACCTAGCCCTACTTCCTCCAGACTCATTCTCCATCTCACAGGGACAACAATCTTTCTAAAATATAAGTGTGACCATGCCACTACCCTGGTTACAGATCCCTCAGAGACTCTCTGGTGACCCCATAGGAAAGCGAAGACACTGGCAGAAAGTCCCCTGGGTGTGAGTGCCCTTCCTGAGCCAACCTCTGCAGCTCCTTCCCCAAACCCCACCACCACCACAACACACTCGCCCTCTCCACTGCAGCACCCCCCAGAGGGAAATCCTGTCATGCTCACAGCACCTCTGTTTTCTCATAGCTGCCCCCCGCCATCTGTCCAGACAAACTCCCTTGGACCCTTTGCTTCAAGTAACTCCGAGGGTGCGACCATCTCTCCTGTTGACCCTTCTCGAGCACCAAGACTGGCCCAGCGTGTCTCTTCAGTACTGAAGCCTGACCACCCTCTGCCTCTGCGTGAGACGAGCATTACCAGAAAGCCATGTGGGTGTCCAACTCAGGCCTGTTATTTCTATCACATCTAGGAAGCAAAACTATATGTCCACGGTAAACAAAAACCAGACGGGAGAAGGAGGTAGTTGACATTTTTCACAAAGACAGCTGAGGGTTACTCAAAATTTTATGAAGTTGCTTTGGGCCTCTTAAAATAATGCTATTCTAACTACCAGATAAAAGTAACAATGAAGTTCAGTATTCACAGTGGTCAGTCTTCAGATTTGTCACTTAATTGAAATACAGTTCTCTGCTAGCCTGGGGATACTTACAGTATCACAGTCCTTCTTGCCATCTCTTTTAATTGGCTCATTCAGATCCTCTTGACTTCGAAAACTAAACTTTTCAATGGCTTCTGTAACTCCACGCAGAGAACTATAAATTTCTTCAGAGTTGAGGTTCTCTGTATCATACTCCAGCATGCTAAAGATCAAAAACAGTGTATTTCTTAAATTAAAGCACATGAATAAACTTGAGATATGGGTGTAAAAGACTTCCAATAGTTTATGGAGTAAGGAGTAATTACAGTTTGGTATCTTTAGGTGATTTGTAATGAAAAGGAGACACCTTTTGTTAGAGCGCCACCACTGGACAATGATGTGTTCTTTGTCAAACCAGGCCCCAAACACATTACATTGGCACTCAGTAAGAACCAGTGGGGAACAGCAATCAATAACCACGAGAATGCAAGAACTCAAAGGGTGACAACTGGTGACAATGCACGAGGTAATGAAAGTGGAAAAATAACTCTCATATCTTGAAGATGGAAACAAGAAGTCTGGTTGTTACTGGTCTCAAATGTACAAACAGATTAAGAGGAATGGGCATTTCAAACTAAAGCTAGTATTACAAGCAAGTTTCAGAGAAGCAAAGCAAATGACCTCACAAGACGGGGTTATGCTTATCAGTATCAGAAACTTACGAAATAAAACCCTACATTCAAAAAATGATTCCAAGTCAGATCCAACCTACTGGAGGGCTCCTGACAGTTTCTTGTGCCATCTAACCCAGGGTCTTGCTGTGAATACCAACTCTTTCAAGATGCTTAAGTTTATGTGTTTTATATAAAAAAGCAGATCTTATACAGATGAGTCACATTCCTAGAGGGATGTCTGAAAGTATTTCAGAAAGCAAGATATATTTGTCCCTTACAGAAAAGTGGTGTCAACTATCGTTCCTTTCGTTGAATGTGCAGAATAAAACATGAAACAAAGCAAAAATCCCAAAGAGCCCTTGGGTGTAATGCAGTGTGTCAACAAGCAGCCTTTAGAGATCTGAAAAGTGCCCTCAAATGGGTCCTGGGAACAAAACCCACCACCATCCCTCACAAAGAATATCAAAGAAAAGCACAGGATAAAGGATAGCAAAAAGAAAGCCAAATAAGAAGTGACAATCAACCAAGGGCAAGTCAAAAAACCTGTGTTAGTTTAAGTGTCTCTTGATTCAAGAAAATATCAAGAGATCAGATGAGTCGGTCTAAGTGAACTTACAGAAAGTCTTGAGCTATGCTGAGGATGGCTAGGGCATACTCAAAGAATTCTTGTCTCTATATAAGGAAGCATTTGACAACATTATTAAAGACTAAAGAAAAGCACTTGTGTGATCTTCAAGAAAAGTAACTGAACATAGACACTCGACAGCAGGAACCTTCCTCCAGGCACCACAATCAATCCTGTACATTCTCATGAAAGGTTAAGTTTCCTGTAACTTAAAAACAAAAATATATTTACAGGACACCTGGGTGGCTCAGCAGTTGAGCATCTGCCTTCGGCTCATGGTGTGATCCCGGGGTCTGGGACTGAGTCTCACATCGCACTCCTTGTAGGGAGCCTACTTCTCCCTCTGCCTATGTCTCTGCCTCTCTCTCCGAGTCTCTCATGAATGAATAAATAAAATCTTTAAAAATATATATATATGTACATATATGCATACATATATATTTACTATGTCTGCTCCCTTTTTCTTTCTTTCTTTTTTTTTTTTTTTTTTAAAGGATTGGGCAGATGAGTAAGAAAGGATTTGAAAATCCAGGAAGTGGATTTTCTCACTTGGAAATAGCCAGACCTCTAATGCTTCTAGTTTGCAATGACCCAAGTGTTTTCTAAGACTGGACAGGTTCTACTGGGGCACAGCATCTGAACTCAACCTTCACAGATGGGATTCACCTAAAATTGCAGAACTTGCTCAGATAGAACCCATTCTTCTTTTCTGATGAATGAAAGAAAATTCATACTCCAATTGTACTTGGAGAGTTCACAAAAATACACGCCAATTCAAAGACTGGTGCTGGCATCAAACACAAAAAATGTGAATGAACACGTTTACAGCTAAAATTGCACGTATATACTGACAGGAGGCGGAATAAAAAACTTGAATAGAATTCAAGATTTCAACCCCTGTTGAGTTCATAAGGTTATCTGTCTATGAGGCAACATCCCGTTAATGTGAAGAAAGCATGACTGAAGAGCACAGGGACTCCCAGCCCCTCCTTTATAGAACACCACAATACCAGCTTATGTGGGAACAAAGGCATTTATACATCTGGCCAGTACACTATTTTTTATATATAAAAACTGAGTATGACTCAAACAAAAAATATGCATACGAGATGTAAAAAGATGCCTTAAGATACTTTTAATCACAACAACCAAAAATAATAGCATAGCCCATGCAAAAGGAAAAAAAAACTGAAAGAATGACAGATGGACAAGAGGAAGTCTGGCGGAACGTTCAGCTTTTTAAGGGATGTCACAATATTATTTTCCATATGTCGCTTCAGATAACATTAGCTTTCACATAATTCATCTCATTATTCATAACCTAAATGGTCTTAAAATATTTCACTTGAGTTCACAGGACTTTAACATTACTGTATACAGCCTCTTTTCAAAGTAATAAAGGATCCTAGAAGTTAATGTTCCTCCTTCTTACTTTCAATTAATAATCAGGAGTACACATGCATGACCAAGTACAATCTGTGGTGACATTTCTTTTAGACTCACTACCCTAATTGAGGTCTGAAGTATATCCTTGGTATGAAGCTAAAACTGTGAGCTCCGGGTGAGAGACAGTATTGTTTTTCTCTAACAGGAAACAGATAATGCTACTTTCTTTGCTAGTTCATGTTTTGGCATTTGTTTTTGTTTTTTTCCCCCCAAATCAATGCCTATGAGCCTTCATTCTGTAGGGGAAACAAGGAAATTCTCATGAAAGCCATCATTGGGGAATCACAGACACCGTGCTCCTGTCTGTGCTGAGCATAGCAAGAAGGATGAAGTGGCTTCACCTATCAGAAGAGGCTTGCTTAGATACAACCTGGACTGTTACCTGCCCCCACATTCTGTCTTGTTTTAGCTCAGAGACATAATCCTTTAGGTTAAAGGCCAGCTCCTGGTCTTCTGTAAACACTCTGATTAGACCCCAGAAAGGTTTCCTTAGAATTCTTTAGATTAGGGAGGGTTGCTCAATTGGTCAATATTCATGGACCCAAGGTCAGGCCATGTCATCCAATACTGAGGCAGAATAGAGATCTGACTTGCCCTGTTGTAAAGGATCCATATCGTGGTCAGGGAGATGTGTGAGGTCAGGTCTCCAAGAATGGAGACTGGAGACAGGAAGTTTGCCTTCTGAGATTTTCCCCTTTGTCATTTTGTTAGAGAAAACACACCAGGAATGGAATTAGGATATAATCATTCCTTGTTACACAATACAGTTTTGGCAGAAAGCAAAGAGACAAAGATTTCCTCTTATTTGTAGGGAACAGATGGGTTTTTCTAAATGTAAAAGTCTCTTATCAATGCTCTCTCCCTCTGATTGTCAACAGAACTTATGGGTACTTATTAGCCTTAGCTGTGTTACTGTGCATGCGTTAAAGATAATTCTGGAAATGAGGTGTCCTCTGGAAGGGAGTCTTGATGGCTGGATGGGAAGAATGGCTGGGGTGAAGCTTAGTGTCTGTTAGGGCACACAGGTCATTGTCCTGGAACACAGTTAATAAGTGGGACTTCTACTTTGATGCATGGCTAACCTTTAAAAAAAAAAAGTTTAAGTATGGTGACATGCTTTATTAACATTGACGACAGCAGCTGTCACACTGCTGCTGTGTCCTTGCCCTAATCTTGTGTATCTAGAAACATCTAGTCATTATAGGATTCTCTGTACACTTGGGAAGTTACTTTCTGAGCTATAAGAGTTTCAAAGGAAAGATGTTGTTAAAACATTTAGCTGACTTGTTTATTATGTACAGCTTCAATGAGTCAAGAATACAAAAATAGGAATGTAAATCCATGCAAAAGCTATCTTTGAGGCATTCAGAAGTAACAGACCTTCTTCTGTTTTGTTTCTTTCATATCCTATCAGAGAGTACAAACTCATCTTACACAGCCCAGAGGCAGCTGGACTGTCTCATGCTCTGCTGGTGAAATTACAGGCTTCTAGGGAAGGGGTCCTCTGATCTTTGGACCTTTATAATAACCACCTAAGGGACCAAATAGGTATCCATAGAAATCTGTAGATCCCACTTGGTCCCACTGATTTACCACCTGTCTTCAATCTGAACAAAGGCCCACCCCTTCTTCTAGACTCCTTAACTTTTTCACCTTCCACCAGGGGCTAGTGAGAGAATACTGACTACTCTCTGGCCTAGAGTCAGGGCACATCAATGAAATGCAGCACTGAACACACTTCTCGGGGCTTCCCTTCAGGATCTGTGTCCTCGGACTCTCACCAAATTGCAGTAATGTTATGCAAGAAATTAGTCCACATTGTCAACAGCAGCACTGAGCACTACAGGTATGGTTGGGAAAGAGCAGGACTCATTTGCTTCTGAGCAGGAATGACCTGTCCTCCTGAGAAGAATAACGAAGAAAACTGTGCCCCTCTTGCCTGCCTTGACTTCATGGCATTGCCCCAGCACCTGTGAGGGGGCTCAGCCCTGCCTCGGCCAAAAGGCTCACTATGGTAGGTGCTGCTAGATTTGGTCGGTTGATGAAATGGTATCTGTCCCTGTGACACAGCAGGAGCCACACTCGTGCAGGTCGACAGAGATCATGCATCTGCTCACACTTCTCACCAAGGCTCTACTCCTGTTCGTCTAAGCCAAAGGCTTTCCGAAAGACCTGAGACGACCCTGGAAATGCAATAATATTGTGACACCTCAGACAAGGTTAACAGGTAGTTTGTTACCTGGGAGAGTAAGAGCGCCTGAGAGTCTTGTGGGAGGGAGCGGTGGGGATGGAGTTGGGCTGAGAAAAGGGAGGTGGGTGCTTCGAGAGGCCATCGGCACTCCAACCCCACAACCGACTGCAGTGATCAGAAGATCAGAAGAGGAGAGTCAGAGAGAGACAAAACAAGGCAACAGGGAGGGGAGGGGGGGAGGGAACTGGGAATCACTACATCCTCAGCGTCTTCCAGTCTCCTCTTTCCTTGACCAAGCTCTGTCAAAGTTAACTGGAGCAAAATTTATTCTTCACCATACAGAGAAAATGAACAAAGTTTTTTACAATTAAGCCTGCAATAAGGCTGCTTATTTTCTTTCCCTTCTCGGTCATGTGTTACATTTTTTAAATCATGAGATCATGAGATTCCAAGTGTAAAGTGTATATGTGCGTGTGTGTGCACACTGGGAAGAACATTATGAGCACTTACATACAAATATGTTCAGTTTCAGATAATGCAATCAATTGTTCTATAAAGAACCAAAGAAGGAATTTTGGGCCTTAATTCAAACGGGACCCAAGGGACAGCAGGAAGACTAGAGAACATGCCTTTCTGACCAGAGCACTCAAGCAGTGGACAGTGTGCTCCCTGAGGCCGGGACCCAATCAGATGGAGTTCAGAGGCTGCAACCAGTAATTTCCTTCTGGAAAAGTAAAAGTACCACTAGAGGGCCAGAGCACCAGGTCTCAAAAACACCTGAACTCCTCTGTTCATATCACCTAATTCTAGAATTAAAATGCATCTGAGAACACAGGGATATCTCTTCACCTTGTAAATGTCACCCAGTGGCCTGGGTGTGCAGAGGCCCGGACCAACAGTTCTAATAGCTGCTGCAGTTCAGAAGAGCCACAGGCACTGGGAGAGGTGTGAGCTGACCTGGCAGGAAATGTGACCTGAGGCCCAAAGTGGAGTCATAGCATCAGAGACCACATTCCCAGAAGCAGCACTGCCTGAGGCTGGCTATCATCATGGTCCTAAGAGCCTAAGAACCTCTGCCAAAGACAGCTGTGGCCTCATTTTGTAAAAACAAGTGTGGAGATGAGAGGTCAGCATGGCATAGGCATACAAGGGCCCAAAGACCTTCTCTGAGCCCCACACTGAGTCCGGGTGGAGGTACAAGAGAACTCTGGTGACCATCTGGGCTGGAACTCTGCTAACAGGGAGAGCATAAAACAGATGTACCACCATCTCCACTACTTTTGGGAGGCTGGGTCTCCCAATTAATCCCCATTTTACTTCCACAGAAATCTTGATCCTAAATGCAGTGGATGTAAAATCCATCTAAAATTACCCTTTATTGCGAGAGGTCATCTAGTTAGGATCACTCTGCTCTATAACAGGTTTGCCAAGAATGTACAGCAGAGAGGGATGAGGACTGCTGTCTACTTTGTGATCTCAAAGGGAATCGATGTGATGTGATTTCTGAAGCCCCTTTCAACTGTTTTTTCGCTTTTACTTTTTAATTTAATTTCAGTTAATTAACATATAGTGTATTATTAATTTCAGAGATAGAACTCAGTGATTCATCAGTTGCATATAACACCCTGGGCTCATTATATCAGGTGCCCTCCTTAATGCCCATCACCCAGTTACCCCATCTTCCCACCATACTCCATCCAACGACCCTCAGTTTGTTACCTGTGATTTAGAGTCTCTTACGGTTGTCTCCCTTTCTGATTTCATCGTTTTTTAAGATGATTCAAAAGAATGGTAGCTCACAGAAAACAGATGCTTCAAGAGCAGTGTTCTTGAAAAACGTCTGCAATCACGTGATAATGTGTCTACTGCCGCCTCAGGAATGGGGTAACCCTAAGTCCATTTTCCTATTTAATGCAAAAGTTCTTAGCTTTCATAATTTTCCTGGTGAAATATTTCTAGTTGTATAATGATGGTAGGCCATTTTTCCTACTTCTGGACAGTTTTAGTTGTGAGAAAAATCACATCTACTGAGTTCAAGTTGTTGGCTAAGGCCATATGGCTCGGTATTCCCTGACTGAGGACACATTAGTTTTAAAAAATGAAGAGACCATGCAATTAAATAATTCCCTAAAGCAGAATTTGTTGCCAAGAAAATATTTAGGTCACACTTGGCCTTAATCTTGAAAATGATATTAATATTGAAAACAAACGTTTTCATATTTTCCACTGACCAGCAACCTTGACAGTAAAAATTAAGACCAGGCCAAATAAAAATAAATGGTGACTCAAAAATAAATTTTTTAATAATCTGGGGATCCATGAAGATTAATACTGAACCAATTTTTAGCTCTCATGGATTACACTAGCAGCCCCCACCAATCTTTTACTTAGACCAGTAGCACATAAGATAATAAAGTACTTGAGTTTTACCTTTTGCTTATTACTAACTAAGGGATATGCCACCCTAATAGTAAAAAAACTAAAGATAAGAAGTATGAACTGTGTATTATGGAAGAGCAGATTTCCCAACTAATGGTGTAGAAGTATTACTTCTAAACAAAAGCAACCATTTACAGAGAATTCAAGTTTTCTATAAAATACCATCCCCATTCCAAGAAAGAGAACTCTGATTTAACTGTTATCACTGGACTCTGTTCATTTAAGACAAGTCATATACTTTAGATACAGATATTAATATGAAAAAAAATAGTTGGTTGAGCCTCAGTCACACCTGGGGAAAGTCAGACACGTTTTCACTCGCTTCTGATATCAACTAATTAATTCTGACAGCCTGCTAAAATCATGACAACACACACCGAACTTGGGAGACATGACATTCTTCATTCTACCTAAATACAGTACCAGGGGGATTTAGGGGGATTAGAAATAAGGCAATATCAACAGTAGGATACTATAAGTATACAAAATATTTTGTTTCACCAAGAGAAAAATACAAATTTGATATATTCCAAATATTTATATGACAACTTGAAGAATTAAAGAGAATTTTATTGGTAGGGATGGAAGATTTGGGAAGACTCTTGATCACTTAAAAATCTAAAATAAATTTAAAGGCACTCACATAAAAAAAAAAATAAAGGCACTCACATTTTGAAATTTTCCTACCTTTAAAGGGAAAATGGCATTACTTGTGGTATTTTCTTATCATCTTGGTACCAACAACCCTTAAGACACAGCTCCTTGATTCTTGGGGCCAGGGATCGCAAAGATCTGGACTTCTTATAGACAAAACCAGCATGTATGATCCTCACAGGTCCGCGTACTGTGATATCTGGCCTCTAGGGCCACTCTATGTGAGGCCAAGGCAGTCTCCAACACCTGCCAGGGGTCACTAAAGCCACCATACAGAGACTTCCAAAGGCTTTGGGGCAAATGGAGAAGTCTAGAGCTCCTGAGACCAAGTCTTTTTCTTATTTTAAGTTGCTATCTCAGACTCCGTAAGATCAATGTTTGCATGGTCCCAATAAAAGTCTGAATATTCTGATCCAATTTTAGTTTTCAGGTTCTTAATACCTCTCCAGAGCAGTAGTCTGCTTCAAATATGAGTCCATGATGACAGCAACTACACTTGGAATGGCTCCTTGGCTGGAACACTACCCCAGGCTATGTGTAGACTAACTATAAGGGATTTACTTAGATGACAATTACCTTCAGGTGTTCCTAGCGCTGAAAGAATAGGTGATGAATTCCTAAATGGTTTTATGTGAAATAGTACTAAATGTAAATTTAGTTTTAAAATCATTAAGTTACTAGGGAGTGCTTAGAGCCAAAAGAATCTCCAAGAACATTCAGTGCAAATTGGCCATTGCACCACAGAAGTCAAGCACTTTGCCCAAAATTGTACAGTTAAGATTTGAGTGAGGACTAGAGCTCATGGTCTCCTGATACCCATCTATTTTTTGGTATTAAGCTTGGTCTAAAAACTTAGAAATAGGCTGGATAGACACTGGGGTGCTTTAGTTTCTTCACTTTTGTTGAAATGGCATTACCTGGGAGATAGGCCCCCATGGGAACAGTTGGTGGGTGAGGTCAAGGGGCTGGTCCTGCTGCTGGTGTGTCGGGAGGGAGTCCGGCCAATTGTATTGCTCGGAGAGCCCTAGGGTGAAAGCAGAATGAGCATCATTATTCAAGCGCTTAACAAAGGTTATAGTGTCCCCTTTCCCTTAGCTTCCCCCCGCCAAAGATTTATTTATTTATTTTAGAGAGTGAGAGCAAGAGCACAAGCAGGAGGGGCAGAGGAAGAGGGAAACAATCTCAAGTAGACTCAACGATGAGCACAGAGCCTGATGTAGGGCTCAATCTCATGATCGTGAGATCGAGATCTGAGCCAAAACCCAGTCAAATGCTCAACTGACTGTGCCATCCATGTGCCCCCCACTCCCCACCTTTAGCTTTTTAACCCACATGTGAATAAAAGGGCAAAATCTGCACAATCAGGGTGACTTTTTTTTTTTTTTAAAGAATCATTAAGGCCAATTTAAAGTATATATACACCCAAAATAGATAACTGTCACATAGGGATTCCTGAGGTTGAATGGTCGATATCAGAGCTGGCTAGAATAACACAAATTGGGCACTTTCACTTCCATCTTTATTAGTATGAAAAAATTAAGTAACTCAATGAATAAAGGACCAAGTGAACAAGTAAACATTTAACTGGTTGAAAAATCTCACTTAAGAAAAAGGCCATATTTAAATACTAGGTTCACTCATTCATTGGGAATGTGGCAGGATCAGACACGGCCCCATTCTCCAGATGCCCACAACCTACAGAAAGAGAACAAGAGAAAGCTGGCCATTCTATTAGAGCACATCTAGAGAGCAGCGATTCACAGAGATCATGTTAGGTACAGAGGTACCAACTGTGACCATGCACTCACCACACTGGTGTTGCTAGCATTCTTGAGGTGGTTATGCAGGAGTTTGGTGGCACCATCCTGGAATGTTTTTGGCAAGGCACCAAGTAACATGGTAAATTCAGGAGTGTTCAATTCAAACAGAGAGATGAGCACAATCTGTGCTGCCTGGAAAAAGAACACTTGATTAATTGATATAACAGAAAATAGTGTGTTTTGGTCAAAACTTCCATTAAAATTGTTTTACAAAAATGTTTTTTGCATGAGTAAAGTAAATAAAAAAAACAGAGAGGACGTCTTTGTCATAAAAAACACAAGGAAATAAGATCATCAATTTTAAGTAGCCTGACTTTAATCTGAATCTACAAAATATGCCCCAGTTTCATCTTCGAGCCCTGGCCTTGGATTTCCATAACATGCTCGTAATAGACCATTACTCTTATGTTGTTCAGTACTACTAGGTACAAAGCTGATAAATCCGTAAATGAAACAATCCAAGAAGGTGAAAAGGCTGAGATGGTCCACTCTACTAAGTCAGAACTGGACAAGGCTCCCAGTGCATCCTGGAGAGAGTAAGGCTCTATGTGAGCTGCCAATAGGTTATTTGAACAACCACTTTTCCTCAAGCCTACTCCGAGTGACTGGGAAGTTCTAGAAAAAGAGTTTAAATACATCTGAAAAACTCCTGTTAGGCCTATGAACTGAGAGACAGACCGTGGGAAGCCAATCAGCCTTCCATGGTACAAATTAAAAACATATTTTTTTGTTTTGGCAAATGCTCTACTTTTCTTTATTAATTGAGACAATAAATTACAGGACTGCTGGCAGCAAGGTGGGAAAGCAGTTAGCTGAAGCAACAGTGGCCCAACGAGACTCAGCAAGTTTATGTGCTTTCTAGGGTACTAAGTAGTAGCAGGCACTCTGAGCTTAAAAAATGATGCCTGAGAGATTATTTCCAAGGGTTCTGATTTAGAAAAACTACGTCAAGAGAAAACTTTAGTAAATAATGGCATTTCTTACACATTTCTGAAGGTCAGAAGAAAGCAAAACACATTATGAGCGTCTTCCGACTGAAAGGATATATTTATCTGTCCAAAACACTTTAATTTTAGGATTGCAGTGATTATTCTGGATATTCTCTCCCATGGTATAGGGAATTACAAAAAATGTATTTGCTGAGAAATGCTTTGGAAATAAACACCACAAAATATTTCAGTGCTTTTACAGTGTTAAAATCAATTCTGGATCCAGTTAAGGCAGAATTATTATTTGTGTCCGGAGAAGGAAAAAAAAGAAAATTCAGAGACCCAGATATTTAACCAAAAATAAAAATTAATTATGAAACTTAAAATATCAGTAGAATGTTTTTTACAGCATCATGAACTACTTTTTAGACATATCGAAAGCATTTATTAAGCACAGCATTGGGCAAAAGTATCGTACTTTTTCCCCTTGACCTCCAAATACAGTCCTTAGTAACCTTTCCATCCAAACTAAATCCCAAGGGGCCAGTGTGTGCTTTCATGACACAGCAAAACACATTGTTACTGATTGTATTAAAATATACATCTTTACATTTCATTCTTGAAACATTCTTAATAAACAGTTATCTGAAGGAATCTATTTCACCACTGCGGTAATATATATTAACAGGATCTGTGTATTTGTATAGAAGCAAATCCAAAACTCATGCAAAGTAACCTGTGCATTTAAAAAACCATTTTATTAGATGTTAGAAAAAAATGCATGCAGAAAAAATTATACTTCAAAGAGACAGAAAGAAACAGACATGAGTTTTAGCAGGGAGGAAAAAAGTCGTCAATTTAAAATTGTAGGAAAGTTTAGGGACTTATTTTTTGATTGGCAATGGCATTTGAAAATTAGAAAATTTATCAGTGTATTTTTGAATCGTATATTTTTATGTGAAATGTGCTACTGTCTCTACTTAAAAAAAAAAACACATTTCTTTCCAAAATGACTAACTTAAGGGTTTTTCATGAAGCCAATTATAAAATCAGTAGGATCTTTTAGGAACAAGAAGGCTGCAAGATTGTAAGTCTAGAAATTGTGCTAATTCATGGCTATTAATGACTCTTAATCACATGGGAAAAGAAAGTACAGCAGACTTTCACTTCTGGTCCACTAGAGAAATCAAACAGAAAGATGGGGAATTTTGAAAATATAGCTCATTGGAAAGATGGTACATTTACGGTGACTTATACATATAAACAAATATAATTTATTTTTACATTTTCCAAAATGTAAATGATTTTATACAATCTTCAAAAGTCACCCTGTGGTTTAAAGCGGTTTTCAAAGTAAAACCCTTTCTGATGATGTTCAAGCTCCAGAAATGAATAGGAAGTAAGACTTAAATATGTTCTTTTAAAAACATTTTACGCCACAGTTTTAAAAAGAGATAAGGCGGTTATGGTCCTAAAATATTTTGCCTATAACCCTCTTAGTGAGACGTCAGCATACTAGAATCCAAGTAAGGAAGAAAACTGGGTTTTATTTATTATTACTATCAATACACTCTCTTTAAAATTAGTAATTCCAAACATGGGGTTGAGTTGGAGAGATCTGTTGAAAAAAGCCTGGAGCACAGCTCATGTGCAATAATGAATCCAATAGTGGAGTACGCCACTGTTCCTGTCCCATCACGGAACGCTTCTTGCCTTTCACAAGAGGTGGGGCCAATCAGTGGCCAGACAAAACACTCAAGGTTGCCGCTTTTTCTAATGGACAACTCTAGGGTCACTGAGTTTCAAGAACAAATAGCAACTTACAAGGAAATCCCCAGTCACGCCCCCTACAGGGGAATTTGGTGAGGGTAAAAGGTCCTTCGAATCTCAATGCCACAGCATGGAAAGAATTGAGACAGGAGATCAATAAAGCTTTGACAAATGCATTGGTACTGGTATTAATTGGGGAAAATTTAAAGTTGGGAGGAAAAGAAGTTTTCTAATGTATTAAATGATTACTGCTCCCTCCTGATGGTCATTAAAATTGCTTTAGAAAATCACCAAAGAAAGGGTATCTGAAAACACTCAGATTATTTCGTATCCTTCACTCATCTGCTAAACTATGGTAGAGGTCTGCACTCAACACAGCTATGTCTTTGGGCAGGGTGTTAATCATAAAACATGTCAAAACACAAACATTTACACGCACACACGCTCACATAGTATTATATGAATTTTAGGTTTCTTCAAAATCTTTTCAGTGTCTTGACATGGGTATCAGTATTAATAATCTAAAATGCAAACAGTGAAGTATCTTTTTTCAAATTAGTACTTAGTTTAATATCTACCTGTTTACAATTTTCTTCCAAGTTTCCTTCTCCAGGCCCAGAGCAGGTGGAAGCTGACCTAGTGGGGAAATCCTCACCTACTCGACTACGCTGAAGCGGGGACTGACAAACAGGAAAGGCGGTAGGATTTAATGAGAGAAGAAGCAAGTGCTTAAACCAGGGTTATTTGTAAGCTGTGGAAGTATTTGGCTTTTATTTACAAAATCACCTTAGGTATATATATAGTCTAACAGCTAAGAATAGGAAGCATAACAATAGTAAGTACCAGTTTTAAACCTCTATCATTTGCTAGGTGCATAATAACCATAATCCTTGCTAGCAGTAGTAGCATTCTTGCCTTACTCGATGAAAAGGTCAAAAATGAGATCAAAAAGGTCAACTCATTTCAGTCACCATTAAGCTGAGCCTCAAATCCTGTTTGATGGGAAAACCCTAGGCTAGGCCACACTGCCTACCTACAATCAGACTTGAAAGTTTTTCAGTGAGAGGGGCACCTGGATGGTTCAGTCGGTTAAGTGACAGACTCTTGGTTTCAGCTTAGGTCACAATCTTAGGGTTGTGACTTGAGCCCCGTGTTGGGCTCTGTGCTGGGCATAGAGCCTGCTTAAGATTCTCTCTCTCTTTCCCCCTCTCTCAAAATAAATAAATAAATTTTTTTCAGCTAGAAATTTCAACTTTTGAAGGCTTCTAACCTCTTCTTGCTTCAGGCAACGTCATCTTTATACTCTCTAGGTTTCTTTGCCATGCTTTCATTTACTGCATTTCTCAAAGCAACGTGTGGGGGGCTGAATCTGCTATCTCATCTGACAATGTAGGTGCTAAATGTCAGAGAACCAATGTATGATAAGCACACTCAAAGGGATTCTGAATCCTGAAATACAAACACACCATTAAAAATTCAACTGCATCACTACATTCCCTTTGGTTGATGGGGGAAAAAATACCTTTCTAAAGCTGGAAAAAGCAGGTTCTCCATTTGTTTCACAAACAGCAGCAGCAAAACCAAAACAACCCTTAAAGAATAAGAGCAAGGGCTCCGATGTATATATTTTCTTAAGATTTTATTTATTTATTCATGAGAGACACAGGGAGAGAGGCATAAACATAGGGCAGAGGGAGAAGCAGGCTCTCTGCGGGAGGCCAGTTTGGGACTCGATCCCAGGACTCCAGGATCACACCCTGAGCCAAAGGCAAGACAAGACGCTCAACCACTGAGCCATCCAGGTGCCCCAGTGGCTGCAATGTAAATGAAGTAATATTTATCTATGTTTTTTTCTACTGCAATTAGTCCTTCCAATGAAGCCTGAGGCAGGGATTATCATTCTCATTTTATAAAGAACAAACAAGAATTTAAGGTGCTAGAAGTTAAGGTGCCAGCTGCCAGCTCACACCATTACCAAACGGCAAAAGCAAAAGCAAAAGTCAAACGAAAGTCAAATCTAGAATCCATTTCCTATTGCTAATATATTATCTTTTTTTTTTAAGACTCCTTTATTTAAGAGAGAGAGGGCACGTGCACACATGTGCAGTCTTGTGTATGAACTGCGTGGGGGCAGAAGGAGACTCTTAAGCAGACTCTGTGCTGAGCGTGGAGCCCAATGTGGGGCTCTATCTTATAACCCTGACATCACAACTTGAACTGAAATCTAGAGTCAGACACTTAATGTACTGAGCCATCCAGGCACCCCACATTATATTAACACAAACACAGTGCCTTCAGAAAGGTATAATTTGGCCAACATGACTATTCAGGGCTCCCATACCTAAAACAGGAACCCAGTGACTTTGGGAATAAAGTGGTCCAGTGAAGGTCTGGGTGGGGGTTCTCCTGCTAGTCCCCCCTCAGTCTCAGCCTAAGCATATTCCACTGCTGACTGGCTTGTGTTCTGGTTTTGGCTATGCCTCTTCCCTCCTCTTCAAAACTTCTTAAATATCTAAACACTCCAACTCCAAAATGCTGAGATGAAAAGGGAACAACATAAATATTAAAAATGTTAACAAATGTACCATTCTGTCAGTTTAAAGTGCTTTTCCAAGTAAGATCCTGTAGAATGAATTACACTGTCTGCCAATTTCCCAGGTATTGTCTGCAGAAAATTAATATTCTTAGATAGATTAAGGTTTTTCACCAAATTTGGGAAGTTTGGGAAAATATTTTCCCCCCAAATATTCTCCTGCTGGCTTTGAGAAAGCAAATTGCCATGTTGTGGAGAGAGCCATGTGGCAGGGGGTGGTGGGTAGCATCTCTGAGCTGAGAACAACCCCTGCCGACAGCAAGAAAACAGGCATCTCAGCCCTACTTCTGTAAGGAACAGAATTGGGCTGAGAACCCATGAGCCACAAGAGACCAGATCTCAGGTGAGACCAAAAACCCAGACATCTTGATTTCAGTTTGTTAAGACCTGAGGCAAAGGACCCAGAGACAGTGTGCCAGATTCCTGAATCACAGAAGTGACAATCTAATAAATTTTTGTAGTTTCAAGCTGCCAAGTTTGTGGTGATTTGGTATGCAACAGAAAACTAATACAGATGTCAAAACAGGGGATTCCAACATTATGGCTTTGAAAATGATGGCTTCGATGTGCTACTTAAAATGAGATCATTTCTCTTTGGACATTTATCATTCGTTAATTAATTCGAAATATTTATTAAATGCCTACTTTGTTTCAACAGGTATTGTGCTAGGTGTTGAATATACAGAGTGGGTGGAAACAGGGAGGTGGGGACCACACAGGGGAGCAGCAAGTCCAGCCCTCGTCCTGAAGACACTGAAGATTAAGATGTAGGCTGGGACCAAGAGAATTAGTAGCAACCAGGTCAACACAACATTAGCAGGCTGTATGCCTTGAAGTTCAAACCCAGGGTAACAGTCTAAAGCAATGGGTCTCAACTCTGTGCATTAAACATCAGCCAAGAGCAGAGGGAATGGAGACCCAAAACACTGTCCATACTTTATACCAATTAGGTCAAATTACCTGGGGCAGAGCCCAGGAATTGAGGTTGATTTTAATGGCAGCCAGGACTGAGAACTACTGCTGTAATAAAGCTTTCCAACTTTTCTGAAGATCAGGCTTACTGTCCCAGAACTTAGGTTTGAACTAATATCTTAATCATATTTAACTTATGCTAGTATTAAAATAAGTTGAGTGTATTGGAGCCCAAGGTTAAATAACTCAAGGAAAAAAGTTACTATAACATCCTGTTTAGAATAGTTAGGAAAATAAATTCTAGTTCAAATTTCTAATGTGCATGTCCAGAGAAAGTGGACATTATGATGAAAGTGTGCTGTTCCCCTGCAGGCCCTAATCACAGTTACCTGGAGGTCGAAAATATGTTTCAGCCCTACAGGAGGGTATATTTAAGTAACATTCAATTTCAAAAGGAACACACATAGACACACATATACTTAAGTGTTATGACTAAAGACAGAAAGCTATCCTGAAGGCTTTTTGTATTTATTGGCCAATCTTGTGACTTCGAAAATTACAACAGAAATACTGGTTTGTGACTCACATACCAACCAAATCATTCAACCATCCCCTATCGTTCCTCCTTAATCCAACCCTGGCTTAATGGCTAAATTAAAGGCTGCCCGTGAAATGCTCTTTTGATAGTAATTTTGAATGAATACTTGAATAAGATTGGTCCTTGTTCTTTTGACCTTTGACAATTTAGTTTATTACTATACAGTGGACACATGACTTACATGACCCGCAACCCTTTCAAAGAAACCTTTTAAAGAATTCTTCTGCTGTCTTTGAACTCCATTAGAGGAAGAGCTAAGTGTTCATTTGCATTTGTAAATACGTACTCCTGCCAACTGCTCCTGGAATTCTTTCCTTTTTTCCTGCCTGGACTCAAGTGGTCCACATTATCAACTCTGCTTAAGGCCAAAGGAGTCCACTGGTCAGGCTAAACACGGAAGGAGTATGGCACAGAAGGAAAAAAACGCAAGGCTTGTGATTATACACCAATAACCAGAATCAAGTACTTTTAGCCTGAAAGCAGAACTGAGAAAGCTGGCTTTTAAAGAGTGCTTTATAAGGGCTACTCAAGTTTATATATTAAGTAAAAGAATAATGGCCACGGGTGAAACTCAAGAACAGAAAGACACAGACAGGTAAGAGAGAAAGAGAAACAAACACAGTAACTTATACTTGTTGCCTGTTTACAACTTGTCAGGAATTGACAAAGTGTTTTACATGTAATAATTAATCTCTGTAATGGTCCTGAGGCAGACTACTACCTAGTAAGAGAAATGGTACCCTGTGTACTATTATATGTCCCTGGGTACTAGTATATTACTTTGTTATATGCCTCTCAATGTTATCACTTCTGAAGAAAGTAGCCAATACTTCTCTTCAGTTGATTGAAAACAACAACAACAACAACAACAACAACAACAACAACAAAGCATCACCTTGGTGTCCAGGTGGCTCTAAATCTGAATTCTTCCTCCCCATCCATTCACCCCCCACGTCAAAGAAAGTATGTTCCAAATGTGGTATATGATCCAAAACTGTTTGCTCTTTTTAATTTCAGGAATTTCTATCTTAGCAAACTTTGCTCCACATTTTGCTAGGAGGCACTTTGTGGCCATGTAGCCTCAGATCTTCAATTCTGTCCTCAAAGTCCACATCTTGAAACTGATACATGAAAAACCAATGGCCTTAAGAGACACTAAGCTACCAGTGCTTTCACACATTTGAAAAGAACAAAACAGGTGCCTAAGAAAACCATGAACCCCTCATACATGATTTCTGATTTTCATTTTGATGTCAGAAGACTGGGAGTAGATGAAACCAGAGAGAAGGTAAGGGGCAAGAGCAAAGACTTGATTTTTATAGAAAAGGAGCGATAAAGGATCCTGTGAAGGTGTATGGGGTGGTTTGCAAGTTTCTAAGTAAATTTCTTTTCCTCACACGTGCCTGAGAACAGTCTGTGTTTAAAAAGCTGCACTCGAGTTCTCTTGGACATACCTTTCTCACGTCTGAACTCTTTGGTTCTGTCGTCCAGGTTATAATTCTAGATACAGCAAGCCTCGTCTCACTAGAGTTTACAAAGTCTGTTGGATCCATCTGCCGAGCGAGGGACTCAATGTACTTCAGGATTGCAACTTTGACCTGAAAGATCCAATAATTATAAACAATAAGTACATTTTACAGATCTTTGAATAGAATTTTGAGCTAAATTCTGATCAGAAAAAAGTAATAATATTGAGGGAACACCCCCTCTCCCCAGGATTCATGTTTCCACATAGAGTGGCATCTGCCAGGGACAAAAGCATGAAATGACTGATAGGTAAGTTTGGGAACAGGGTGAGTGGCATATAGCTCAACTCTC
This sequence comes from Vulpes vulpes, assembly GCF_048418805.1. Classification (NCBI taxonomy): domain Eukaryota; kingdom Metazoa; phylum Chordata; class Mammalia; order Carnivora; family Canidae; genus Vulpes; species Vulpes vulpes. The sequence continues at coordinate 8,865,443 of NC_132784.1, read as the reverse complement.
TTCAGTTTTAGACTGAAGGTATGCTCTGTTCCTCATGTATGCGCAGGACAACTGCAGGGCATGAGCCCCCATGGGCAGGCTGCAGGATTTCCAGCTCTGCCACTGACCAGAAGTATTTAGTTTTGTTTTTTCATACATCCTCAGTCATGTCCTGCATGGTAGCATTTTCAGCGATCAAGCTGATACTCTACCCCAACTACTCCATGGATGCTTCAATTAGCTTTGACCTTTGGAGAAGGGGATTATTATTTACTGGGCCTACACTAAAATCCCAACAAAAGTTAATCATTAAAGAACACATGATGTACATGACCAAATTCAAATTAACACACATCCTTCCTCAAATTCATTCTTGTTATAGTTATAATTTTCCAAAGTACATAATTAACAATTAATTTTCATGTGTTAAAATGTTAATATTGAAATCATAACATTCCAATAAGATACCTTATCTCACCACATCAGAACTTTCTAGTTTAAATAGTAATAATACCCAAATGTGGGTGAGGATGTGGAACTGGTGCTTCCATTATATTGCTGGTGGGAATATCATGGATGGATGTGGTACATCCATTTTAGCCATTTAAAATAAAGTTAAGTATATACCTACCCAATAAACCAGCAACTTTTCTCCTACGTATTCAACCAAGAGAAATGGAAACATGTTACCAAATAGTTGTACAAGGATGTTCACAGCAGATTTATTCATAACAGCCAAATAGGAGTCATGAACAAAAAAAGTATATTTTAAGCAAATTCAACTTCTAGAGGTTGAACTGTAATGACAAATAGGTACCAACCTTGAGGTTAGGAGTTTGAGTTTGATCCACAATAAATCTCATCAAAATGTTAAATTGTTGATCAAATGGAAAGGAGTCCCTAGGTTTAAGAGAAGAAGAAAAAGTGCTCATTTTGAAAGAAAGATTTATTGCAAAAAGTAATGTAAAACCATATCAGTAACAAAAATACACCATTGTGGATGAATCAAATGGATATAAAAGCAAGCCTGACCTTAGTTGACAAAGTTTACCAATTATACTTTTCATTTTATATAAATACTAGAGTGATACACATTATATAGAAAATTCAGAAAAAGGGAAATCTTGCCAAAAGTCCCCGAACACACACTATACTTACTTTGAGTTAGGCTATTTTAAAAATAAAGACCAAGCAATTAACTAAGAAATTTCCTACCTGCCTTCTAGGGACCTGCTCATCTTCTAACTACCTTTTTGAATACTGCTTCATGAGAAGCACTTCCAATCCCCAAATCTGAATTTACATCCTGACTGGGCTGCTTAGCGCTGACCCTGCTAAACCTAACTACACTGTCGTCCTTGGTCCCACTATGGACCTGCCACAGGTCCTCTCAAGTGCCTGTGGGAGACCCAGCAAGGAACTCCTCATCTGGCTACAACACACATGCAGAAGCCAGGGCCCTCAGAACTTCTGGCCTGTTCCTGATCTCATTTCTTGTAGCTGCTTCACATCTTTGATATAATCAAGTAACCCCAAGGGCTCCTGGCTAGCTAAAGTCTGTGCTCTATCCCCTTAAAGTACTGCAATTAACTACTATTAGTTTAAAAGTACAGAATGGTGTCCATGTAAGAAAATGCAGACACATATTCCACACTAACGGGAAAGACAGAGCAAAGCACTGGGGCTGAATGCACTATATTCTTCAGACTGACTCACACTGCATATTAATTAAAGAAACAAGGTCGACAAACCACACACAAAAGGCTTCTCTTTTCTTCTGCAGCAAGGGAAGAATGGAGAATCCACTTAGGTATAAACTGGTGTGTTTAATCCGGAAATGTGCCCATGGTTAGGCATGGCCACAATCAGGCATGAAGCAGGAACCCCTCTCGGCCAGCACGGAGACCCCACCCCACCACCCCATACTCACTGACTGATCCTATATATGCTTGAAAAGCTAGACATCTCAGCTCCTGAGGAAACAGGAATGATGAATGTGTTCTAGAGACTTGGAATGAATCTACCCAGAAGAGGATTCTTAAAGGGAAGAAGCATCCAGAAAAATAACAAGAGGGTTTTCCTTCATCACCAAAGTTTAGGAGTAGACTCTTAACATTCTTGCCATCACTAAAACTATGAATGGTTTTTGCCATTCATAGATTCACCTATAGTAAGGAAGCGACCTTTAGGCCTTTAGTCTGGTTCACAAAATGTTTTATCTGCCTTTCAGAATGTCATTAAAAACAACAACAACAACAACAACAACAACACCTCAAATATGTTGCCTTAATCCACATTTCTGACCTTCCTTGATAAGTCTGGTACCACGGGACCCACCTGTAACATGCTCGGTGGCAGCTCTCCAGCCTATGCATCCTCATCATCATCCCTCTTGTCTACCCTCACTCAGTTATTATCAGCTCGGTAAGCCTCACCTCTTTAATCCCCAGCTGAAGCTTTACAAATCCACTGATACACTGGTATGGAGGTATGTTCCCTGACTCCACTAAACATACTCAACCAAAGCAGGAGTGGCATTCCAAAGACTTATTATATAGTATATTACACTGAGCTCACTGAAAATCAAAAGGAACTTATCTAGTAATAAAATTCCACAGCGGCACAAATGAATGTGAATCTAAAGGGTCAGGGACCAAAAGAAAACAGGTGGCATCAGAGTACAGAGGAAATGTACATTTTGCAGAGACATCTATCAGACACATGCATGGGGGATGACAGCAGGATGGTGTATGCTACTGTTTGTAGAGGGAACCAGAGAGGAAGACAAAATGCAAATACTATCCACATCCTCCTACAGGAGAGGAAGATGCACACCCACAGGCCAGCCGGCAGTCAGAGGAATAGACAATGGGGCAACAACCAGCAGCCCTGGTTCCAGACCCCAGCCTGCTACTAAAACAAAGTGTGACCTGGGCAAGTCAAGTCAAGTCAGTTTCCTCATTCATAAAATGAGGAAGGGTCCTTCCCTTTTGGCAATTCTGATATGCAGTAATTGTCCAGTGAGTAATAACTGGGTCATATAAACATTACTGTATGGATGGCAATCATCAGCCCTGGAATTGTTTGTTTACTCTTTTAAAAATTCCTTGATCTGGCAACACAACCCTCTATCTTCCACCAAATCACAATGAAGACATAGCCAAGTGTCTTCTGAGGTCATGTAAGTTCTAATACTTGTATCCTGAGGACCTACAGCTGCAGAGGTAGTAGATTACAAGTCTCAACAATGATAGCGCATAGTTTTTCACACACCTCTGAGTCTTTTCTGAGCAGATTTTCTCTTTCTTCCATAACAACCAAAGGGTTACAAATGCTATGCTAGCAATTTCCGAGCCAATGAATGCTAACAGAGATTGTACCTGGACAAAAGGTACATCATACCTAACTATAACTAGACAAGTTTCTAGTGTGACTTATAAGAAGTTGAAGTATTAAAAATTCTGAAGTCTTCAAAAGGATGTAAATACTCAAATGTCTTTTATAGAGAAGAGAATCAATTTACAGGCTTTATATTTGCTTTTATATTTGTCTTGAGTGTTCACGAAAATAATACCAGCTCAAGGAGGGTATGAGTATTTAATCTCATGGAATACAGGGACATTTCAACAAGTATGCTAACAAGAGAATGTGGAAAATGTGTAACAGAGTACTTATTCAAGCAGATGACAAAACCATGGGCAACAAAATAGCAAAAATCCACCTATGAGTGGGTTTTTTTTTTTTTTTTTTTTTTTGTAACATCAACATGGGCTAGGCCATGTAAACAGACATTTTCCCGAAGACAGCCAAATGGCCAACAAATACACAAAATGTTCAACATTACTATTAGGGAAAATGCAAATCAAAATTGCAATCACCTCATACCTCCTAGCTATTATCAAAAAGTCAAGAAGTTGGTGAGGATGTAGAGAAAAGGGAACCCCTCTGCACTGTGGGTAGGAATATAAATTGGTACAGACACTACAGAAAATAGTACATGTTCCTCAAAAAATTGATAATAGAAATATCATATAATTCAGTAATTCCACTTCTGGGTATGTATCCAAAGGGGATGAAACCACTATCTCGAAGAGCTATCTGACCTCATGTTCACTGTAGCATTACTCACAATAGCCAAGATATAAAACAATCTAAGTGTCTGTCAACAGATGAGCGGATAAAGAAAAACAACAGAATGTTATTGGGTTATAAAAAAAGAAGAAAATGCTGTCATTTGTGACACTGTGGATGGGCCCTGAGGGCATTTTGCAAAGTGAAATAAGCCAGACAGAGAAAGACAAATACTGCATGACCTAGGTATACATGGAATCTCGTGCCATTACCTCACTCCCAAAAGCCAAATCCATAAAAGCAGAGTAGAATGGTGATTGCCAGGGGGTATGGGTTAGGGAAAATGGGGAGATGTTTGTCAAAGGGTATAAGCTTCCAGTTACAACATGAATAAGCTCTGGGGATCTAAAGTACAGAATGGTGATTACAGTTAACAATACTGTATTATTATGCACTTGAAATTGCTAAGAGAATAGATCTTAAATGTTCTTGCCACCACCACAACAAAAGAATGGTAAAGGTGAAGGATGTGTTAACTGTGTAATCATTTAGCAATATACAAATATATCAAATCATCACATTATACACCTCGAACTGACACTATATGTCAGTTATATCTCAAAAGCTGGGCGGAAAAATGATCTGTCCTCTAAAAAACTCACCTCGTGACATCTAGAGCCTTCTGAACTTTTGCTTGCACAGATCCAAGTAAATCTGCTCCCATTTTCTTAAGTAATTGTGTGAGAAGAACAAAAAGCCAGTCTTGTAAGTCATCCTTGTGAATTATTATAAAATCCACAAGAGTCTCCAAAAACATACTGAAAACCTAGGCACAAACGAAAATCAAACATTTCACATATGTAATTAATCATTTCCCCCAAAGTCTCTATTAAAAATGTACTGGTCATATTAGAGAAAACAAATATATTTTAAAAAATAGATAAAGGAAAAAGGATTGGAACTTACTCTCTGTTGTGAATTCCACGGCAAACCAGGCCATGCAACAAAACAAATTCCATGTTAGTCCACAGTGAATTAATACCATTTTCATGCAGTTTTTAAAAAGACCTGAAAGCCTTTAGATTGCTACTCTCATACTTTCCCCTCCCTCAATATGCCTTCAAAACTCAGTACCAAGAGAAATTAACTTTGCTGAAAGATGTTAGTTTAATCCTGGGGGCTTCTCTTCCTTCCTTCCTTCCTCTTTAAAAAAACAAAAAACAAAAAAAACCTTAACGATCATAATTCCATACTACTACTGTCCATTATCTAGAATTCAGCAAGTAATGTTACATGATGAGGGAGGAAAAAAATCTTGTGCATTGTAGATTTCGATGTATGCCAATTCAGATACTGTAAAGTAGTATGATATAAAAACATATTATAAAAGTCACCGTCTTTACAAAAAATTACAGCTTAGAATAAAATATATGGTCCACATAATTCTCATGCTGCTGTGCGAGCATTAATGCTGTATTAGCTGAGATAAGGGTCCACAGTGGGTGATCCCTGAACTGATTTCAGAGAGATAAGTAGCACTGTGTCCCCTATTTGGCTAATGCATTGTCCTCTACTGGGACAACCCAGCCATTATACACCTACTCAGTTCTAGCACAGCAAACTATAAACCACCAGGGGTCTCCCGTGAGACAGCTCAGAAAAAACTCAATGAGCCCCCAGCTGTGGGATTCCTGCTTAGCTCAAAGGCAGCTAGCAAATATTAACTAAACTGAGACCTCCAAACTCACTGTACAAGAGCCTTCTGATGGAAACAAATTTCCTTCTTTATCCTCACATTCTGGTTCTGAATCAGCAATCTAGAGGTGACAGGTAACAGAAATTTCATCAATGCCCCATACCACCTAATGTCCCCTGTGCTCTAACTTTTATGAATCTTATGCTTGAAATCTTTCTGCCTTTTTTTTTTTTTTTTTTTTTTTTTGTGGTGGAAGTAGGCTCCACACCCAGCATGGAGCCCAACACAGGGCCCAAACCCATGACCCTGTGATCAAGACCTGAGCCGAAATCAAGAGTCGGACACTCAACTGACTGAGTGCGCCCCAATTTTCCTCCATTCAATTCTATCTTTGATATCTGTGTGACCCTAGAAAATAACCTTTCTTGGACTCTACTTATGTTGTTAATATTAACCTTGCTGTGAGGTTCATCACAGGAATTTTAAGACATGCTTCAAGATAGGTATCGGTATAGAGAACTACTGTCTCCCACGACCCCCGCCAGAAAAAAGAGAATCCCCTGCATTCATTCTCCTAGGCTCCTGGAGCACATCAAAGAACAGGGGTCACGTGTTGTTTTCGGTGTCCCTAACACAGAGCCAAGGACTCACTCACTCACTCAGTGAGTGTTGAAATGACTGGATGGAGAATGTCTGACCACTCAGATGAGAAAGGGCAGAAAAAGCAAGGAAGGTCACAATGGACTTTCCAGCCATGACAGGTCTCCTTCTCCCCATAAGACTTATATTTTTACTAGGAAAACTATGGTTTGAAATAGTGAAATCCTGCATGTCAAGAATGTGAGATTTGCTCATGCTGACTTAAGGTTCTACCAATTTCTGCACTTCTGTTTCTGTCCTTTATCCATTCTTTACACTTCCCCAATAAAATCACTGCCCCATTTTCTTTCTCTAAGAGCATCTAACTAGGATTTCTCCCAAATTAATGGTATTTATTTCAAATCCAGACTCTAAGCAAGCTACTATAAAGGGTCCCTCTCTCAGCACAACTCCTAGAAAGGGCCTGGGTCATAATTAGGGATGTTCTCTACCCCCCCCCCCCCCGCCCCCAGCAAGGGATCTCTTTAGGCTCAGTGCTCTCCTTGGACCCCCGAGAATGTGGAACCATCCACCAGGTTCTTGGGGACAGCAAAATTCTATCTGGAGAAATGGCTTAACCTGGATTTTCAATAAATCCATTACATAAATGTTTCTACTTTTCTATCTTGTCCTATATAGACAAATTCTACATGGGGTCATGGGGTACAAAAAAAAATTATATATTTGATTATTTTCTTCACTACTGTTAAGCATAAGGTACCTCACTGTAATATGATGTTTTATTCTAGCACTTAGCCCAGTTTGGCTAATAGGAGGTACCCAGAAGTATTTGAATAAGACTATATCTGATTCTTTCCATTAACTCTTCAAACAAACTTTATTTAGCTCCAAGTTTTATGGACATTTGAAATTCCCCAAAAGTCGTTTTTAAAAGATGTAACATAAACTACTGTAGAAACTGGTGTTAAATCTGTAAGGTCTAAAATGCGCTATGGGGAATTATGTCTCACTCTTAAGTAGTGTATTATACAGCTCACATGGGCATGCAGAGGGGGCATCGGCAGGCCCGATTCCTAGACTTACCTTGCTGTGAGGGTCAGCAAACATTCGGGTGAAGATCTCACACAACCTTTTCAATTCTACTCGACTAGAAGGAATAAAACGGAAATAAATAAACTTAGAATTTAATGAGTCAACACTGAGATTAGTGACAGCTTTTTAAAAAAATAATCTTCATATAACAAAGCTTTTTTCACAAATGAATCCTTTTTTTTTAATTCATGATAAAATTAAGTAGAAATATAAAATCATGACAGTTTGGCTCTCAACCTAAAATGAGGCAACTGAATCTCAGAGCATGATTACTGAAGTTCACCCACTGGGAGTGGCAAAGCCTCAAGCTAAATAAATTCTGCTCATCTCCTTGAAGATCTGTTTTCCACCTGCCCCAGATGAAAGGCAATGGGATAAAGTGAAGGAAAAGCATGTGCTTTGGGATCAGACAGACCTGGATTCTAATCTCAGTTTTACTACAAAGTACTTGGATGTCTTTAGATTTGTATCAAACAAATGGCTGCAGGGAGTTAAAGGAGGGACACTTCCTTCCTATGAATGCTGAAACCAAGCAAACCTTCATTTCCTGTTAGTGCCCTTTTGCTTTTTCTGACCCTAATCTATACTACTGAGTCCCATTTTCCCTTCAAGGCTCGAATAAGCATCATCTCCTCTTCTCCAAATCACCCCTAAAGTAATCCCCCTTCATACAATTGAGATAGTTGGTTCAATGATCCTTTAACTTTATTAACAATGTGATCTAGTTCGACCAATGTCAATCAATAGATTTCTAAAGATTATTCAATGGATACTTGGTGAACACTAAAAATCAAGAAACTAGGATCACCCAAATGGAGCAGACTCTTGAAGACTAGTCATCTCAACAAACAATCCTCAATTAAAAAAAAAAAAAATCCTTATTTTGTTTTTGACAGCTCACTAGAGCATCAGAGGCTATGTGCATTTCAGAAGGCATATGACAAAACTCAAGACCTCTCGGGGGGAACAAGACGCAACAAGTACAGATACAGGAGGGTGGAGTCGGACAGGCTGGACAGGCATGCTTATGGCACGGGGATTCACTAGTCAATGTTCATTTAGCTGTGCGGAGCCTGTCTGTGACCAGACACTTGTCCACTCGCAAAATTTATCTTAGAAAACTTATCCAAAGAGTACAGTAGCTGTATTTCAGCTATTTCTTTACTTAGGTATTTACCTAACTTGCCCAATTTTTCACTTTTTAACATCTCTGTAATTTTGAGATTCATCTTATAATCAAAGACATAGTGCTGCCAGCCATGGTTTAATAAATAGCATTTCTTCTTGGATATAATATAATGTGTCAATGATGCCTCAGATTTGATGAAATATGGTATAAACACTATACTTTTTTGGAATATGTTAATAGATGCTCATTTTAGAAGATTTATGAAATACAGAAACAAAGAAAAAAACAATATAATCAACTCTAGTAATAATACTGTTACTACTTTAAAGTACTCCATTTTAGTATCTCATTACTATACATAAGCTATATGTATGCATTATTACAAAATTTTAGGCTGAGATTGCTATGAAAATTTTACCCACAATTCCAAAGCATTTATAATGAACCATACCAATCTGCAGAGTAGTTTTAATTTTTTATTTAACTTGCAAACTGTACCAAGATTTCTCAGATAAATGTGAACTATAAGGGAACCAAATGTTTTAGGAACTTAATAAATTATAGAGTATCTGTCAGATATTTCAAAGTCTCTGGAAAGCAAAGACCAGATCTTAGTCATCTTAGCACCCACAGCACCTGCCCCTCTGCCTGGAACTCTGTTAACTCCATGAGTGACGGGGAATCCAACTAAGCTGCTGCTGAGTATCATATGGGACTCAAAACTTGGCTCACAACCTTGGCCTCTTGTCCTCACCTCAGTGTTCTTTGGCTCTTCAGTAGGTTCTGCAGGCCTAGAAGCCCTTCTTTCCTTTCTGACCAGTTGGAACTGGCACAGTGGTTGAGAACTTCTGCCACGTCCTCTGTCTGCCGCAGATAATGGGGAATGCCACCATTCCTAGAGCCATAGGAGCGCTCAGAGCAGACACTCGAGGCATCACTGTTGGCGTCGTCATCAGAATACATCCCATACGGCTCGTACCTCCTCCTCACAGGCTTCTTCTGTCAGGTTCAACGAGGGTGGGGTGATGGAGGAAGACATGTGAAGGTGAAATGACCATGAGTCACACCACACAAAATCGACCACAGAGCTAAAGGTGAAAGATCCACATGCACACACGCGCGCACGCACATGCACACACCATACTTTCCTGTGCTTACAGATTAGGGAAATAAAAACAGAAAAGCAGACATTGAGTCAGGATAGTAAGTAACAGGCAGAGCAATCCATAGCAGAGAAGAAAGAGTATGGTCTCTAGTACGGTGTGTGGATGAAAGAGTATGGACTCTAGTGAGGTGTAAGGCAGACTTGGGTAGTAGTCCTGCCACCTACCTGGCTGAGGAACTTCAGAAAGCCTCCTTACTTTCCTGTTTCACTTTCCCCATCTTTGAAATGGCAACAGTGCTATCTCTCACATGCTGGTTACCAGGATATAATGTACACAGAAGTACACATTAACTAACCTGGCCCAGCTCCTGCCACACTGCAGGTATGTGCATCCACCGGCCCCTTCCTAATCAAAAGCAATCTATCTTGAACAGGGTCTGTGGGAAAATTTGTTTGAAAATTCATGCTTCCTTAAGAAAGTCTGAAACTGAAATGTCAGGGACAGACTAGCCCATGTAAAAGGACTCTCAAATTATCTGAACACAAACAGGTTTCCTGTAGACCCTTCACTTGTTTCTCTTACCTTGAATACGAAAGTATAAGTTAAACTTATAAATAATTCAACAGTAGCGATTAAACTGATAAAATACAATTTCCCCTAAAAGAAAAATTTTTTTTTAAAAACCCCACTTACAAAAAACAAAAACAAAAACAAAAACAAAAAACCCACTTACTTGGCTGAAACCATACAAATGTAATTTTTTGTCTTTTTTTCTTTCACAAATGTAATTTTCTAATAATATATGGCTTGTCTATCCACCGAAACTTGCTCAGGACAGTTCTGCCTTATGCCTCTTGTCCCAGCAGAGTTACAGTAGCACTCCCTTTTACTTTTACAAGTATCCTTGTTAGGATGGTAAATCGTAGGATCATTATATATATATATACACACACACACATACACACATATATATATGAACTAGATTCATAAAATAAGAAAAATGTTGAATATATCCATTCATGAAATAGTAATGACACAAGAATAGACACAAACTGGGTTAATAAATAAAACACTGATAGAAGGAGCAGAACTTGACATTAAAAAAAAAAGCTAAAACAGAGAGAGGGGACTGATGCCATCACTAATAACAGCTTCACTAGACTTGACTAAACCATAATACAGACCAGAATTTCTACATTATACTACATGCGTTGTTGCTTTCACTAGCTCCTACAGGAAATATACTCGCAACAGAAAAAAAATGAAGTTGTAAAACAAAAGTTAAAGCACTGGTACCTTGCTCCTGGAGTCTCCTAACAGCTGTAGGCAGGAAAATATTGAAGGATGGGGAAAAAGCATAGAGAATTATGTCAGAAGCGTATGTGGGGACTGTTCTTGCAACAAAAGTGTACAGCAAAAACATATCTTAGCAAATCAAAAATATAGGTTAGCAAGCGATTCATATCAAGCGAATAATAACGAAGAACGCTTTCACAATGGCATTTCCTAGCCCTTCCTACACCTCCTAGAAATGCCTTCCGGTACATGCTATGCTTCTTGCTACACTAAAAACTCTTCCTACACCACTGAGATAGGGCTCTAAACTTGCTGTTAACATTCCTGTCTGTTTCTATGCTCAATTCTCTCTGCCCCTGGGGTTTCTTCCCTGGGAAGCAAACACTGTGTACCATTCCTGTGCTCTCTCTTCTGCAGCAGGTCACTCGGGGAGACCAAGCAGTTTGAACAAAGAGTAATATGGGCAGCCTGAGTGGACTGAAGGCTAGAGCTCAGAGAAAAACCCAAGTCAAGGAAAGCCCGAGCTCAAGCTCTCAAGTCCGACTCTGCCTCCTAGAACTTTGTGCACAGTCCCTTGGGCAGTTCTTTAAAGAATGAGGGAACTCCCCCACCTTAACTGGAAGTCCCATTTAACTCAGACCTTTTTGCACATCCATCATTTCCTACCCCTCTGACCTAATAGGGTCTCTGAATAAATAAGTGACAGATTCTCAGTGCTGCAGCTTGGAAGGAAAAATAGCTTCACAGAGTTCTGTTCCAGCTCATGACTCTGAAGTCAAAGCCATGGTTAGAGCAATTATCCTGAACTCCAGCACCTGCCAGGAAAAAAAAAAAAAGCCCTTCTTCACAGAGGAGGATGAATAGAGCTGGCCAGGCAGCCCCCGCTTACAGGAAAAGCATCAGGAGAGTGGCAAACTGCTTGCTCACAGTTCACAGTTGCCTGTCAAAGAAATCTGACTGAGCAAGAATAAATGAGGGCAACACAGGAAGGGAGGAAAGTGAGAATCTCTGTTAGCCATAGACTATAACATTTTGATCAGATGAAAGACATGGCTGGGTTTAAAATGTCTGGGTCTGAAAGCAGGATGTTATAATACTTTTTTCCTCAGAGAGACAATATATCTTAAAACAGCACAAGCAAGGCCAGAGATCAGACAGTTCTAAAGGGGCTCTATTTTAAATGCTGAGCACATCAACAAGAATATGCTAGAGGCAGTGTCACTACCAGCTGAAATGCATCTTTAAAAAGCAATTTGACCACAAGCTGCTTCTAGCTGGGGTGGGGTTTGCTATAACCACAAATTGAGGGACCTCTAATTATACATATACATATATATATATATGTGTGTGTGTGTGTGTGTGTGTATGTATGTATATAGACACACACACATATATATATACACACACACATAAAGTATACTACATTATAGTGATGCAAAAACACATTCCAACAGTGCTTTATATCCTCAGGCTTTATCGGCATTAAAATTTGGAAAGTTTCCTTAAATAATGACTTAATGGCTCATTTTTAAAGACAAAAAACAAAGGTAAAATCGTATGGAACTACTAGTGTGGTCATGAATTTAATGTGAGATTTTCAAACCACAAACTCTGTTACCTAGTATTATGATGATATGTTTAGGCTATGCCATCAGAACCTATAAAGCAATAGAAGCCAGAGAATGAAAAAAGGAAATGCTGAAAAAAATAAGTAAAACAAACATGAAGAAAAAAAAAAAAAAAAGCCCAATGACATCAGAGAGGCCCAATGTCATCAAAACTTCCTTGATACTTGAGGAGCACAGAAGAAACACTTGATGCTAGTGTTTTTTTGTAAGGATAATTTTCACTTCTGTATAGGGATAAAAGTTTAAAGGGAAAGTGATAGTAATATAAGTGCACCCAGTATTTACACAATTTTACAGAGTGCTAAAGATGATTTAGTACCCTGATTTGGAGGTGATTTCTGTTAGGACAGAGAAAACTGTGGATGAGTAAGTCAAAGAGCCTCTGCACACACTGTGACTCTTACCAAAGCATCAGCAACGGCAGCTTCAAGATCTGTACTCGTGCTCAAAACTCGCATGGCGTTCACAGAGCCAGGTATTCTTCCTGCCTGGCCAAGCCCAAACCGGTCTATTTAAAAAGAACAAAACCAAAAGATATGTCACTTTAATTCAAATGTTCTCAATTCTTTGCAAGGGCTCCTGCCTCTTCCCACCTACTGGACAGAGGCACTGGAAAGTCTTTAGCCAATTTTGATTACCGCCCCCCCCTTCAGTTCTAACTAGACTTGTTTACCAGCAGCGGAGGTTAAGATGTTCCATATTTAATACTATCGTGCTACAAAGCATCCTAACAACTAAAACAGTTCTTTAATGATTCTTATTTTTGAAAAGTATTGAGACATGGGGGAAAGGGGAACTTATTATAGAAGTGAGCTGGGCTGTGAGTGGAGTCTTTTAATCTATTTAGTGTTCCCTCTAGAGGCGGGGGTGGGGGGCACTGATGTTTGGTCAAACTAATTAGAAAGCTTCATGGTTTCACAAGAGTTCTAATGCAATGTGTAATAAAAAAGTTAAAATTTCCAACAAACATATTTGATGGATGTCTGCAAATCTTCATTAGCCTCACTACTGTTTAACTGTCATGAACTGGGCTCAACTAATTTTTAGTATGTGTTCATGATTCCTGTGACACCAAAGGGTATTTAAAAATCAGTTTATTAAAATTCTTCAATGCTCATTACAAAAAAACCAGCATCTTCACTGTGAAACATTAACCATTCAGGTAACGTTAGTATACATTTTTCCTTAGTCTCTCAAAGGCTTTTCAAATGATAGTCTATACATGTAAACAAAATTGGATATGATCCAGAGATTTTAAAACAGATTTCAGTAGTTCAATTACTTTAAGCCTGTTAAGGATCATGGATAATGAAGACTAGCTTTTTAAAAGGCCCATTACGTCAAAAGGGCAGTCTTCCTTAAGAAGAGCTGAGGTTAAAGCTGTAACAGGAGAAAGTTCATATAAATTACACTTTCTAAGTGTATCACACTATTTACTGGCAGAAGTTTCTTATTTAAAATGCTAATACATAAAAAAAAAAGAAAAAAGAAAACAAAACCTTTGAAGAAGAATGTTAAGATAAAAATGCTTTTTTTTTTGAACAAATAAGACCCTGTTTGGACAAAAAAAACAAACAAAAACCCCACAACCCTCTCTATTAGCCATATTCTCATAGTGAAACGTTTAGAATAAAAGGAAAGCTAAATCTGGTTTACAGGAATTGATCTTTCTTATAAAGTGTTATGTTTTAAGCTCTGGACATATAACAAGAGTTCGTAGAAAACAAGAACTGTAAAAGTGAGGTGTCACTTAGCTTTTTTAAAATGTCAGTTTCAAAAAAAAAAAAAAAAATCACACCTTCCAGCGCCATCGAGGGGAAAAAAGTTTAAACACTGCTAACCAAAACGCTATACAGTCATGAATTTTTATAAGGAAACAAAAATTGTATGTTATACTATCCCCTTTTTTAATGCACTTGTTGGTCACACTCTATGCTGTCTTAGCTGCTATGTTTAAAAGATGATATGCCATATAAACTAAGAGACCAAAAACAATTCTATCTAGATCTTCATATATATATATACATATATATATATATACACACACATATATATAATCAGTTGAAATACAAAACAAGTGTAAATTTGAGATTTATTGTGCATATGGTTTTAAACATAATCTTTGTGCAAGTCTTTTTTTCCATTAAAAAAGGGTAGATAGTAAGGGATTTATGAGTAACAAAATGAAAGTAATTCAGTTATAAGCCATTTAAAAATTACCCAGCATAAACTTAAATAAAACAGAATCTAAAAAAAAATTTTTTTAAAAAGTATATTTCATGCCAGCAATTCTTGCTCCAGGGATAATACTGATTTTTTTTTTAAGACACAAAAATTAAAAATTTAAGAACAATGCAATAATTCTGTGCTTCCCAGATGCATACAGCTCCGCCATACACAGTGACTGCAGGATCACTTGATATATATCATAGATCATTTGAATTTCTAATCTGAAGGGGAAATGTTTGTCTGGGTCTGAGCAAAGTTACAGGCCTTTTGTTCTCCCCAGACCAAAACCTGTTCTACACTTGCTGCTCTGCTCTGATGTTATCACAAAGCTCCATTTCCCAAGAGATGGATACGTGTGACTGTGCCCTCAGTCTGGTCCCTGACTTCAGGGGATTGGACTCATCAGAGTGTACATAACAAAAAATATAGTTCACTTCGCTTAGAGCAACAATAGAGAAAATAACTCAGTGAATTGGCGGCAGCTGTCCCCATCAACAGTCTGTGTAATGTTTTACTCAGGTGAGAGAACTGTAGTCCTTAGGGACTGTTAGCATATAAAAATGATGTCTGTTAAATCCAGCAAACTGATGCATTTCCGTATGCATATTACTTTTTACCCCAATGGCTAGCTGGGGGATTTTTGGTATTTTTGGATTTTTGGTTAAAGCGGGCTGGGATGGGACATTTGGGGACCACAGGCTGCAAAGACTACCTTCCACCTGACCTGATTATCTGAATCGTGACCTTGTATTTTTGCGAAGTTTTAGGACGATATTTATCCATATGAAATCATGCACACTAGGTTTTGGAACATTTAGTAACTAAACAGTTCCTCCAAATAATGAGAACCTGACACTAATAATTAACGTCAGTAATCAACACTTTTTGGAAGCAAAGCCTCTGGAAATGAAAGACTCTGCTGGGTGAAATGCATCCCCTCTTTCCCCTCAAGGACTTTTTAGGATATCTATTTTGGGTGGCTGTTCTCCTGAGGGAGGGTATAAATGGAGGGGAAGAAGCCCCTCCCCGTGTTTTTGTTTTGTTTTCACACAAACATGAACACTGGAGAAATGGTGTTGTCAAACAGGCTATAAAGCATCTACGGCCTATTAACAGAACCATAAACATTCAACAACTTAAAAAAATAAAAGCACGCTGGGGAAAACAAATGGGAAGTGCATACATGCCAGGTGCTAGCCGACACTGATGAAAACAAATGCTAAAATGAGTGTGAAACTGGACCATATGAAGAAGCCAAGTCATGCAGTTAGCACTTGTTCACCTGACTGCCCAACAGATTCAGCAGTGGAGAGGGCACTAGTGGACCTGGAATGACGTCGAGAGGCTGCAGGTAAAAGGAACGGCAACACCCACAGGATTAACACAGAAGTACCCAAGACAGAAAACGCCACAGTCTGAAGGAAACGCAGGGACTGCTCCCAACGAGGCCATGTGTTCTCATGAAAGGAAATGATGCTGGAAATGAATGGAGAGCAAGTGCCAGTCCTCAAACTCTATGGCAGCCTGCTGGCTCTCACACGGCTAGCACACACACAGGCATGACAAAGGCACGCTTTGCGGTGTTGCTTAGGCAACCGCCTAAACTCAGACTCCAGGTTTATATTCACGCCACGAAGCCTCAATGAGCCGTTATGGGAATACACAACATGAGGACGTCAGGAGTCACGGAGCACCGTCCAGATACTGAGTGGGAACAGCAGTAGAATGGATTATTTACTCAGCTCACGAGATGCCTCATCAGTACGTGATGCATACGCAATCATGCACCAAAAACAAAAGCAGAGAAGTTCATCATGTTATTTGAACAGAAACAGAATGAAATCACGAGAAAGGGGCTCAACAAATGAAATCCTGTGTTCCCCCCAATTTTTGCTGTGCTGTTGCACAAATATCCTAATTATCAATAAACTTATAAACTACTAGAAATTTAGCTGTAACAGGTTTTTAGAGGCTTCCTTGGCGAGGCATTTGCGGTACTCTGGTTACGAGAGCACAGACTCCTAATGCGGGGCAGAGGTGGGGGGGTGGGGCGTGGGCAAAATCCTGGTTTGATTACAACCACCTGGAGGACCTCAGGCCAAGTGCTACATCTCTCTGTGTCTCAGTTTACTTATCTGGAAATGGTGCTAAAAATGGTACGTACCTCTTGGGAGTGGAGAGAACTGCAAGAGGTCATACACAGAGCACGTAAAGCAGTGCCAGGCACTGAATAAGTGGTGGGAGCAACAGTCGTAGTGCTGCGGGTGCTGGCAGTGGCAGTGATGGTTACCAGTAAATTCCAATTTACATTTCTAATTATTAGCAAATTAAATATTACTTTATTAGCAAATATTCATAATAAGCATATTAATTCATCAATCTGAGGAATTATATGCTAAACTCTGTCCTCATTATTACTTTCAGAAATAACCATAAAATAGACTTGGTTTAAAAATGTGAATTTATAGAATGGAATGCCATGCAATATATGGCTCTTCTTTACCTCAGGGAAAAAAACCCAAAAGATAGTATGCTTACATCCATTACTCTGAAAAGAACATGGTGGTCATACCAGAGAAAGTTCACAAGGTTTAACAAAGTAATACCAAGCAGTGCTACTTCTCACCCATGCTATTAGAGTGCAGTACCCTGTACACGAGAATACTTTCATTTTGGCTTCAAATACCCGAACCTCAAACTCGTCAGTATAATTTTTTTTCAAGATTTTTGTTTTTTAAGTAGTCTCTACACCCGACATAGGGTTCAAACTCATGACCCCGAGATTAAGAGTTGTGTGCTCTACTGACCAAGTCAGCCAGGTGCTCCATGACTGTATTTTTTCAAGTTCATGTTACTTTATGAAAATGCACATTCCCGGGATATAAGTGGTATCAAATAGCAAACATTACCTGGTTGACAAGGACAAATTTTTACTGACTTGCAAAAGGAAAATTTCTAAGTGGCAAAAATAAATTGGCAATTTCTAAAACAGATATAAAATAATCACTTTCCTTAAATATGTTGGCAAAACACTTTTTAAGACTGGAGCATACCATTTACTGTACAACACATCAGTACCATATTCTTAAAGTTTAAACTGAAAACAGCTTTTAAGCAATACCTGATGGTTCCTTATAAAGTCGGTCCTTTGGTTCTGTTTCAACAAACTATTCTACAGTAAATCTGTCATGTAATGAGTCCTTGGTCACATTCTCAAGTGAGCACTCATCAATGGAATCCAAGGTGGACCCTCTTACGTCGAAGCCTGATTTACAGCAGAGCCCTTACTTTTACTTAGAAGTTGTCACTTTAACCACATATGTATTCATACCATGAAAATGGTCCAAAATAACTTTGTAACAAAAATGCAAACATAAAATCAATACACAATTACCAAAATGTAGTTATTTTCACACACACACACACACCCCCCATTTCAAACTGAAGCCTGGCTATTTAAATTGATCCAAAGGGGCACTTACACAAAATCTCAGTAAGTTATAGAGAGGGTGGGAAACCATTATTAAAGTGAATGAGAAGGAGGAGGAAACTTCACACTGTCTGATGGGGCACAGTGAGTTCGTTCCCCTAGGGACCACCTCCAGGGACTCAACTATGAAATCCTCAGTCCTAACACCAAACCCAGAAGTCATAATTGAGAAAAATTGCTGGATACTTTCTCTGTGCTTAAGCCTAGAGAGAAAGCACTTAATACATTTCAGACGAACAAATGAAAGATGCTGGATTATCAGAACTTTCAAATGAAGCAGGGGAGCAGCCAAGCTTTGAAGTCAGACTGGGTTCAAAACCTAGCTTCATCATTAAGCTGTGTGACCTTGAGAAAGTGGCTTACTCTCCCTAAATCTCTGTTCTGTCATCTGTAAAAAAGGGATGACAGTACTACCTGTCCCAGAGGGTTAAATGGAGCCATTAGGGGCTGTACCTGCTCAGAATGGTGCCAATATGCACAATCACTGCTCTTGTTCTCACTGGATAAAAGTTTTATGGACAGGTTTAACTCAAGAAGGAAAAGGGGGCATGGCATAAAATTCAGCTGAGATGTTAACTATGGCCCTGACCACAACAGAAGATGTGTGCCAATGATGGTTTGTTAGGAAGGTGAAATATCCGCATCCACATCTTCTGCCCTGGTAGGAGCAACTGTACGTTTCACCACTCTGTGTTGTCACCAAGACACTTACGCAGATCCATTTTGCCAAAGAAAGTGAAAACCAGACCAGATCACTCAAGAATTCAGGGTTCAATGAAGAGCTCAAGAATTCAGCACACCTTGCTTGGTCCACTGACCACATGCTGGATTACAAAGGCTGCTTCCATGGACAATAACAAAAACGCCAGTACATACATGAAATAAAAACACGGAACTGCCTAAGAAGACCAAATAACCAATAGAAGAATTGGATTGTTCATTTATATAAAAGGTTATTTAGAAGGCCAAATAGTCAGCAAGGATGCAGAGATATACAGCCTTAACTTAAAAGGAAAAATCACCAGTTCATTCAGAAAAAAAATTATCATTGCCACCTTTGATTGTTGAGAATTGTGTTCTGATGCTTCAGATTGCTGTGGAATAGCTGATGTGTACGAGGTAAGTCACCTTGTTTGGGATCTCACACTCATCAGGCAGACTATCTCACAAAGGTGTCTTCTAACTAAGTCAAGGGACTCACCTGACATGGCTTTAACTGCATAAAGGACAGCAGGTTATAAGGAAGTATATCTGGATTTTGATTATTGATATTGATGGGATAAAAGGATGTTACGAAGAAGTATATGACATTAGGAGCAGAGAGAGGCAAATATTAAGACTGTGTGCTTCTGATCTATCATCCACTTTCTGGAGTGACACTTTTATACTTGAGAGACCATAATTAGAGTTGAAATAACAGACTGTTGCAGTCCACAATTTCATATATCAACTTCAGGTCTAGGCCTAACATTCTGAAATGATTTCTACCTGCAATGCTGATCAAAAAGAAAATACACAGTTTTATAGCAATTAATATGGCAAAGAACCAAAACACAATTACTGGAGAATACAAAGCATTTTTTGGTGAAAGGGTGTGTTCTTTCTAGGGGTTTCTGGGGATTAATAATTTGCACTAGGTAAGAGGTATATGTTCATTTTAGACTACTGAAGCTAAAAAGAAAAGGCAAATATGATACTCTATAAGGAAACATGTTTCTCTTTTTGTCAGTTTTTCTTGAATCCTAAAAACTGTGAAAATACAAATTCTGTTTGTAAGAGATACTGAGGATGGCAGATGAGCAGCCCTGAATGGCACCTGGCTGGTGACTGAGATACATTACTAATACCACCATATGGTGACCAAATACTATAAATTTCTGCCCTGGAGGGCATCAGGTCACAGCCTTTGAATAGCCTATTGAACCCAGGAAGAATGAAAATACCTGATCAATTAAAAATATACATTGTAAAATTGTGCGTTGTGCTGTACACCTAAGCAGTCTATCAAAAAAGTACTCTGGGTTTAAGAGAAAGTGTTGAAATGACTCACTTAACAAAAGCATGGCTAAATACCTTTGTCCATGCAGCGTTTTAATGTTATCACCCCTCAACTGAGCACATTTCATTTCATAGATGTTATCATGATTTTATTTTCCATCTTTGAACTAAATCACATAGGGCCTGACCTTGGGTACAGTTAAAAACAAATTGTCAAAATTTAATGACAAAAGATAAACTTTGGATTCGCTCTACTTTTTAGGAAGCAGTGCACTTTGGCTGAGCGACCCCATATGTTTGAAGTGACCACGCAGATGGGCCTGCCTGCTGGCAAGTGGTCACAAATGGCAACGGTACAGAGTGAAGTGGTGTTTTTTTCCTCCTATATATAAAAAATTGGAAATGGCCAAACTTTAAGCATGCAGAGGGGGGACAACAGAGGGTAACTAGGGAAGAGGAAAAGAAAGAAGAGAGGATCACGAGGACAGTAGAGGAGGGAGAGCAGGTCCATTCCACCTGGCAGTGTGTGGGCCAAGCATGTGGAGCAGGGCAAGGAACTCTGCTCCGAGAGCCAGCGCCTACGTGTACTCACCGAGTGGAGGAAAGCCCCGAGCGGGGCTCGTATCGCGGCTGCTCTCACAGCTGGTATTACGGCTGCATCCCTGACTCATGCTGGGTCGAGGGATACGGCTGCTCCGTGCTAGTGTGCAGCATGAGGGGTTTCAGAGAAGGTGAAGAAGTTTAATGAAGACAGAAAAACTCACAAAACGTCAGTCACATTCCGTTAACGTAATCATGACATTGTCCGCGCTGGGGGTTCATCACGATGGCTGAGTCCCTGCTGAGGCCTCACTGACTGGCGTGCTGACAACAGGAGAGGGTCTGCATAAAAACTCGATTATGCTCAAGGTTTCGGAAAGCTGTGGGTTTTTGTATGGAGGTGAAATAACACCTAAATGTAAGAAATGCAAAGAAAGCTTTCCAAAGAGCAAACTAGCATCAGGAAATCCAAGATCAAAAAGCCTATTAGAAAATGATCAGGTTTTTATGGCTTTAGCAAACTTCAACAAGATGATAAAAGACTAAAGCCATTTTCACATACCCTGCATTATTAAAAAGATAATTTATTTTGGATTAAAAAAAAAAAACAGAATAAAGGCTCTAGTCACTGAAATCCATGAACTTACCTAATTAAAAGGAAGAGGGTTCACTTCTCTCAGCCTGGGCTTCTTTACCAAGAGAAGTCCTAAGGACTGACAGCTGTAGAACCTGCCCACTTCAAGTAAGTATCTAGATGCTTCAAACATATCTTAATTATCTAAACCAACATAGAGAGTTGGGATTGCTATCCCTTGATTTACTAGTCCCAACATTTCATTCCTGCTTTTTCTGTGGGAATCCAAACAGATCTGCCCGTGGTCCCTACTCGAGTATGTTTACTTATACAGCCTTACACATGGGTCTATGGTATGTGGACTGACAATCCCAGTATTCATGTTAAAAAGATCCTCCGCTGACCTGAGAACAGCCGATTGCCTATGATTATCCATGGGTAATTTTAATTACATTCACATTACAAAACACTGAGAAGACAGAGTCACATGAATAGCTTAAGGACTAACATAACTTGGCCATAAAGCTCAGAAAAGACCTTGATGCTTTTGTTTTTTTAACTTAGTTTGGAGAAACAAAGACACACTACTGGCAAAATACTCAGAAATGACTCTGCAGACTGAATGTGTGTAGCCATCTCCATAATAGCTAGTGAGACAATAAATACATCCATCTTGAGTGGATCTACTAATTCTGGACTGGAAAGAAATGTCTTTCTTGCACATTTGGGGAAAAATAAAAATGATTCACTGATGTAAAACCAGCCATGTTTGCTATATTGCAATGAGCAGAGCCTATTATTTTAGAGCCAAGGTGGATTTACAGCATGACCAAACTGTAACAGGAATGCCTTACAAACTAGAATCATGAAATTTCCTGGAAGTGAGAAACCAAACCAACTTCTTCCTCCTGTAGTCTCTGTTCAGTGCTGGTGTTGCATCAGACCCCACGGCTATGTAAGAGATGTCCAAATGCTTAGGTCTGCGGTGGCAAGCAAGAAAAAAACCAAGCACAGGAATGCAATCTGAGCAAATCTGTCAAAATAGGGCTTGTGTTGTAATTCCTAAATTTGCCTTCATTTTGCCAAGGGACAAGGAGGCATTGGGTTTTCCTTTGAAGTAGCAAGGACTATTTAATCCATAATTTTTGATAATAATACTAAATGGCTCCTATGAGGAGGGCAAAAGCACAGGAGCTAAATTTAAAAACCTTTAAAACAAAAAAACTAGAGAGCATCCACTGACACCAATATATGAGAAGCTGTCTAGAATCTATGAAGCAATAGGCTCGTCCCTAGAGGATCAATACCACATCAAATTCGTGAAAGGACTTCTCTGGTTCTGTGCTAACTCACTGGTGCCAGCCACTGTGCCTCTCCTTACCTCAGGCTCCCCTTAGGAAGTCTAGAAGCAAGAGTCCCATCATTTAAATGAGAAAGGTACTGTGAGATAAGGTACACACATGAGTACCTCTGAGTTCCTGGCTGAAAGGTGTACATGAAAATCTTATTCCACCACCTACTCCGAACCATCGGAAACAAAGACAGCCAGATAAGTGTTTCACACATGCACATGCTTAAGTTAGGCATTTTCTTATAGTTCTTGCCTAATCACTTCTGTTACCCTGCTTCCACTCCCTTGCTTTAATAATACACATGCTACAACAATGGGAAATCTCTGCTCTCTCTCGCTGAGCCTGCTTTGTGAAGACAAGAGCATGAAAAGGGATAAGCAGACATGGTCTGAACAGTATGTGTAATTCTTAAGAAGGTTTCCCTTCCTTAGTATTTCAGCCAGAGAAAGTTTATTTACCCCGTTTGTGCCGACTGGCTTCCTTAACACAGGCTAGCAACATATACAGAAAGAATTCTAGTTACGAGTTTGTAATTTGCCCACAGCTGTCCCACACCACATCAAAGGACATCGAGGGGTCACAGCAGAAGGTCAAATGCTGGATAATTTAAAAAACGAGAGGAGGAATGCCTACTTCTAATATCACTTCCAAAGACCACTCTACAAAGAGGATTTTAAATATGTATATCAATAAATGATTTTTATAAAGACTAATTAATTAGATGGTCAAACCTGAAAAACAATATCAAATAAACCTCTTTGTGGAGTGCCAAAACCAACTGTTCTCTATGAGAGTATGTAAAGTGAAGGCATAACAGAAGAGGAAGAGGCATGAAGGCTTGCTTGCTGCTTGAACTTTATGAAAGCAGTATTCTTCGGTGGTTCTGAGGTCCTGTGCTTATAGGAAAGGCTGAGGAGCCTTGAAAAATCCATCTGACCGGCTTTCAAAAGTACACTCTACTTTTAGAGTGTTCTGGGGGCTAATCTTGACTTTTGCCCTGTAAGGAAGGGATGGGTCCTACCAGAACTCACAGTGAAAGCAGAAATACAAGAGAAATAAGGAGCACTAACATGAAATGTCCCTCCGTCTGGGGATTTTCATGTTGTGGTCTTGTACGCAATAGTCTAATTTAACAGATGACACTGATTACTATTAAGTTTTGCTTCCTTCAAAATATTTTTCATCAGAAAATCTGAAAACATTTTAAATGCACATCCACAGAATATAAGCTGCCAAAAACTTTTATAGCCTTTTCAAGAGATGAGTGGAAGAAGGAAACTAAAGGCAAACTTCTGAAATATAATTGCTACAGATATTAGCTACTTCTAGGACTTTATTATTCATCAATAACAGAATTAAACCCCAAGATGCAATAATTTACGATCTATTCTGTTTGGTTCAACAGTTTATGAAGGAATATTCTGCCAAGAAAAAAAATAGTAGTAGGATGTTTGTCTCTTGGTTATACAATAGGAATTATATCCTGTTTTGCTTAAGAAAACATAAATGCTAAATAAGACCTTTGGTGTCATTTTTATCACAGATGAGGCATAGCTGAACCAAACATAATTTGTAGGTCATCTGTAGAATTAATTCTTAGTGCAAATTCCAAGCCTAGTTTAGCGATGATTAAAACTATTAATTGGTTTGGGATAAAACAAAATATTCTTAGAAGATGCTTAATATTTTTGAATATTTATATTTAAAGTTGCTATACAATGAACCAAATGCTTATAGACATACAGGTATACAAGCCAGTATCAACTAAATGATCACAACCACGGACGATCTACTGCTAAAGATGCTATATACCTGACACCCTATAAAATGGAATCTTTCAGCAGTACTACAGGAAAAAGTAGAAAGATGTACTTGATTCATTTATCTATCTTCATACTGTGTGTATTTTCACCATGGGCAGAAATTTAAACAAAGCACCTTCTTTAATCAGATTCGTATGAATGACCTCAAAGCTTTACACATAACTAATCCCCTTAATGCGCATCAAGGAAATAACTTTTTCCAAAATATTTTTCAAATAAGAACTTTGAAAGAGAATAGGTTCCTATTTCGTTCTTACTGATGGATAATGTTTCATAGTACCTTTTAAAGGCTTATTAGATGCTGTCTTTTCAACTATCCACAA
This sequence comes from Vulpes vulpes, assembly GCF_048418805.1. Taxonomy (NCBI): domain Eukaryota; kingdom Metazoa; phylum Chordata; class Mammalia; order Carnivora; family Canidae; genus Vulpes; species Vulpes vulpes. The sequence goes on along the minus strand of NC_132784.1, from coordinate 8,840,517 downwards.
CACAAACTTCCTAGTTAAAACCATGGAATACCAGGTCCTAGAGTTATGTGTGGCAACCTGGGATGGTCTCTTTTCTAATACCAACAAAAGGTAAAAATAGCATTTTTAATAATATAATATGTTAAATCCCCCAAAAAGAAAGAATTTTTAAAAGTATGAAACTAATCTGGGTTGCCAAGAGACATCCTATACATTTAATTGACTACCAAAAAGGGCAGCCCAAACCTTACGATGAAATCAAACTCATTTTCCAAATAAAACTAGATCCAAACATACATCTGTTACAGCCTCAAATATAAAATTTAGACATTCTAGTCATGATACCTTCCCGCGTGTATCCACAGGATTTGTAATTACTAGATCCAAGTAACTTGTCAGCTCAGGGACCACACTATGTAATACCAACAGAAGTTTGGGATCATGTAGAATTAACAAAACCACTGCTTGATTACATTTCTCACTTGCTTTCGAAATGTTAGTTAAACCAACTATTAACCAATCCACTTCTTAACTATGTGCCCCTGCCTTCTCGTAGCTCAGGTGGCCAGAAGTACACTCCCAGTCCCTCTGTCCTTCTCCCACCTCACCCTGACAAACTTCCTTTGCTGCAAACAAATAAATTACCTGTGGGTCCCATAGCGCATTATGTTCCCTCCCATCTGACTGCTTCTGCACATGTTCCTCTCTGCCCTGGAATACCTTTCTCCTCTTCTCCTTACCCTGCCTAACCCTACTTACACATCATCAAAAATGGACCTATTCTGGGAAGGCTGTCCTAGCAGGAAATCCGGGAGGACTGGGGCACACGACGGCCCTAAGACACTCCTTTTCTATGGTCCCAGAGCAGCATGTCACAGTATCTGTCATCCTGTCTTAATTTCTACCCCTAAGACCACAAACTCTTTGAAAATCAGAAGCTACATCTGTTTTATCTTCTGGTTCTATGGTTTAACAAAATGGAAATAGTCAAGTGGAAGTTGCTGATGAGATAAATAAAAGAGAAATATAAGCCAACAGGACTTAAGAATATAGTAGTACTCTAATGTCAAGTTAATAGATTTATACCCTCGGAAAACAATAAAAATTTAAGAGATTTCTCATAATATATTACAAAAGACATCTTTTATGTTAAACAGATTATAGATATGAATAGGATAAGATGCTGAGATTAATTTATATAATTCTACAGACTGTCACAAAGAAACTAAATATTACAATACAAAAATATTATATATTTGGTTTTAATTTGTTCCTAAGTTTTCACATTTGAGCAACACTATGTCAAAAGTAACTATACATGTTATTTAACCTTAAGTTCCACCAATTAGGTTAGAGAAGATCAAAATCAAAATAAACTTGGGACTCTACAAATTGCTTTTGAAAACATATGTAGATTAATGGCTACTTAGTGCTAATCCATGAAAGAAAGATGAAAAGCAACACTGCTCCTAATTATGAAGAAAACAATCCTGCCCACTTCCTCAATTCTAACATTTTGTGAAATGGCTCTAAAACACAAAAGCCCCCAGTGATGTAATTCCTTCCTGACAATCTGAATGGTGAGGCCCATATAGTTTTCAGTTGTAATTCAAACCTGAACATGCCATAGTCTGTAAAAAGCACAAATCAGAATGTTTTTTTTTTAACACAAAGTGACATCCTCAGTTCAAAAACAGATCTCTATTTCCAATATTAGATAAAATCATTACATTATAATAAAAATTATGACCAAGTTAGGAATGATGTTTTGAGGTCTTTGAGAATCCTTACCTAATCCTATTCGGTTTGGACTTGTTTCTCGGCTACATCCCTGACTCCTGGGAATCTTGCTTCGTTTTTCTGAAGAGGGGGTCACAGGTGGGCCTCTTGACGAACCCCCAGCAAGGCCTCCATAACCACTTCCCAACAGTTTCCCTGGGGAACTTGACCGGCTGCCAGCTAAAAATGAAATGAAACAAAACTGAAGAATAGCTATAAATCAGGGAAGAAACTATAATAATTTCAGAAGTCAGTAAGTACATTAATTTGGATCAAACACTAAGAATTTTATATAAAAATGGCTTTTTGGTGGTGGTAGTACTAATTTTTTTTTTAATGGAGCATAAAGGAACATCAAGTATCATAAAAGAATGTTTATACAAAGAAGAATCACAGGCGGAGTTCTACAAAACTAAGAGTAAAATTTCTGATTCAAAAGAGTGAGCTGAGTATAAACAGCTCCCTATTCCGCAGCAAATTTCTACAAATAATCACAAAGGTGCTTGTTTACTGTTTTATTTGTTTGTTCTATAAGAGTTGATATGTGAAAAATTTTAAGTATAACTATTGGAAGGAAAGAATTATAACAGAAGTTTCTTAGACAAGAGTGGAAGAAAATAGATCCAATAACACAAATGGAAGAAAAGGAGGCAAGAAGATAACTAGAAACATGGTAAACAAAAAAAATCACACACAAAAAATGGTAGAAATAAACTCAAACATATCACTATTCGTACTAAGTGTGGCCAGATTAATCTATTAAAAGAGAGAAATTCTTGGATTGATTTAAAAATAGAAAATGATATTTAACTGCTGTTGTTCATTAAGAAACAAACAACACACCTAACACAAAACAACAAAACAGAACAAAATGTTAAAAAAGGACAAGGGATATTTCATATTGATAAAAAAATAACTGTCTATTAAGGCATAATAATCATGAACCTTTATGCTCCAAGTAACACAGCTTTGAAATATAAAACATAAAATTGATAAAGATACAGGGATAAACTGAGAAGGCCATAATTATTAGTGTATCTCTAAGGAAAATAACAACTAATGAAACTAATAACTAATACACCTCTCTGAAATGGACAGAGTGGTCAAAATTATACAGATATGTATAAACACACGTCCCACATACACACACACGTACAACAAACAGAAGATATTCTTTTCACCTTTCTACACATACTACAAAAACTGTGTACTAAGTTTCAAAGGAAATCTCAGAAACCTACAAAAGTAGAAATTACGTAAGACCACATGCCCTGAGATGTACACAAGAGAATCAGAAATTTAAAATAAATAACAGAGTTAGTGATTTTTATAAATGAGTAAGTGGTTGGATAGTTATATAACCATTTCTCATGAGACAGCATTCTTTCTTAAAACAGCAAAATTTTAAAGATTGCATCAACACACTAAAATGGCAGTCATTTACTTAGTACACTCCCCTTCAGTAGAGAAGGCAATAAAATTCTCAAATATAAAATGCATGTTATTGTGTACCAGAATAGCATGACCCAGAGATAAAAAGCCTTTTAAATAACATGTAACCTTGAAACACACACCCCCACACACCCCTCCATCATTCAAATGAATCACTAAGGTAACTACTCACAAAAATTAGAACTTGATAATGACAGCTACAATTTAAAGTGAAATTCATTATCAAAATCACTGGTACACATCACCATGAAGAACCTGTCTTAGGATTTATTAATCTTGCCCATTAACTTTGAGCACCCAAAATGGACTATTCAGCTATGTAAAAGGAGAAAAGAAATTCATTCTAAACTCTAGAATTTGAAAATGCAGAAAAAATGCAGAAAGATTAACTAAGCTTATAATAAACATAGAAATTAATATTGTGCAAGGAACATGGGACAGGGAGTGAAGGAGAACGCAAAAAAAAAAAAAAAAAAAAAAAAGGCAAGAAAAGAAATGGCTTACCACCAGCAGGATTAGCAGATCTGGATCCTTGATTATGAGAGCAGACCAAAGGACAGGCAAAAAGTGGATTAAAAGACAATAGCACAATACAGAAGGTCAGCATGCAACACAACACAAATGTCTTTGTTCACAAACACATTAGCAAAATAGCTTTTTCTTCTGGGTCTTTTTCCTCTTAGTTTACTTTTGTACCTATGTTTACTGTAGTCATATCATACTCTATCAGCATTTATTTTAGGTCTGTTCATGGAACACTCAGAAACCTATGTGCCAGCACAGTGCCAGGCAGAGGAGATGCAGAGAAGACCAGTGTGTTGGCCTCCGGGAGCACGTCTACTCTTCAGTGCTGAGCAAGCTTAGAGAAGTGACTAGATCCTATTCATTTACGGATTCCTACCACTGTGACTGGTACTTAACATATAGGAAGTGCTCAATAAACATCACGCATCCAAAGAAACTGCTACTAACTAGTTTCATCTGAATATCCTATGCCAAATCCTCAAATATTTAAATGCTAATCTTCACATATTTAAATCCTCAAATATTTAAAATATGCATTTTCAAAATATGCCTAACAATAGATTTAGGGCCCTAAATCTAATGTTAATGAAATCTATTCACTATTATACCAGGACTTTGAATGCTGCTGTATCTACATTTGTAAAACATATAAAGATGCTCATGTTTACCTCCTATAAGAATTTTTTTAAATACTAAATTTATATGCATAAGTTTGAGGTCTAGTCTTGATTATTTGCTGGGTTGTCCCTTCCTGTGAGTGGAATTTGGTCAGTAAGGTAAAGCTGAAGACTTTTAAAGTGGAGCGCTAAGATAGGGTAGAGTATTTCTACAAGACTAAAGAATTACAGCTCTATCCTTGCCTTCACCCCCACTACAGAAGCAATGTAGCCTTCACTACCTCCTAAGCAGAGGAGCCAGGCCACAGGCAGGAACCCCTGCAGAGGCCAATGCCAATAAACAGACATAAAGTAATGTAAAGTACTGTTTAACCCTTACTCTCCAAGAAAGGAACTAACACTGCATGGCTAAAGAACTAGACATTTTTTTTATTAAACTCAATTTTAACATACAAACCTATATTTTGAATCTTGAACAGCATTTGTCCAGAAAAATTTCTCTGTGAGAAGACCTGATTTATATTTATGAGATCATGACCAGAGTATTTTATCCATCTGTGACTCTAGGCATCACTAGGGTTCAACAGAATAACCAGAGCTAGGATACTGTTCTCAAGGTCTACAGGTGCACAACACATGTTATGTTGTGTACACCTGGGCGATACACCAGAAGCATGTGCTTCTGCATCAGACAAGCCTGTTAGCAATGTATGACCGATGTTATACTTTCTTTTCAGAAAGGATATTACATTTGTTTAACATGAGGCCTAGAGTTACCAGAGGGGCATAGGAGAGTGTCTGAATTCACAAGGAGCTGAGAAAGGCATTCTAAATACTAACCAGAACCTAAGGTCTGGCCACGGACTGAGTGCTCTCTACACAAGCCAGATAGCTCCTGGGAACCACAGAGGAGGTAGACACCTATGGGCTGGGGAGTGCTGTGCTGGGACCGAGTGCAACTCCCAGGGAAGGAGAGCCTTCCTCCCCCATGCTCACCTTGCCCAGGAGAACTGGGACACCCAGCTCCACTCTATATGCATACAGAAGGAGCAGGAGACTCAAAGTCAAGTGTGGCTGGGAAGTGAGACACTGGGGTGGTTCCTAAGAGTGATCTGAATACATTCCTTCCATCTATGGCTGCTTTCATGGCTGATGCTAAACAAGCCAAGTGACTCAACATGTACAGACAAGCAGTAATGGAAGCGAGAGCAGCTGGGCAAAGCAGAAGCCCACACTGGCAGGTGGAGAAGAGCAGGCTGCAGATGTTAGAACACAGGGTTAATGGGGAGAGCTTTTAATGGCTTTGCTCATTACCACTGAATGAGAACTCCACATTAAAATAATCCCCAGGTACTGCTCTTAAATTACATCAGAGGGACTCCTTATCAACAGTAAAATGGGTCACAGCCCAGGTATATCTCAATTTGAGATGCTTGAGGAAAGGGAGAGAAACCACATCTTAATGTTTAATGTGTAATAATACAAAATTTAAATCACCTAGAAGGGAGACCAAAGTATCCATTTTGTAAGCTTACCCAACAAACATCAAGACTACTCACGGCAGCTTGGAGCCACACAAATGTGGTTTTCCCCTGAAGTAATGAAAATAACTATAAATTTTTCAACTGTAGAATGGGCTGTTAAACAAAACTGGGATAACAAAGGGTAAAAAATATACTTCTTACGCTGAGACTGTGAAACCACTTTGGCGCGACTGCGGCCTCGATTGTCCGGGGTGGTAGCGACGTTGGTGGCACTCCCGGAGCTCTGACGTCTTGTGCGGATCCGACCTGGAAGATGCAGCAAAAATGGTGTTTCCATCACGTTTTCAGTCAGTGACACCTACTCAAGAAAACAACCCAGATCACGCCCAAGTGGCACTGACTGGGCCACCTGCAGGGGCATGGGTCTTCCTCGCGTGAGGTCCTGACCCATTTCCCTGTGTACAACACACATGCGCCTTGTATCTGCACACACAAGTTCTACAGATATGTAGCAACTCCTGAGAATGAGTCATGAACCTAGAAGGTGCTTCTGTTACAAGTATTATAGCATATCACATTTGCAGATAAAGAGGTGATATCCATTTGAAGATTTTTTTCCCACAATTTAATGTTGTTCACATTAAATTCTTTTTTACTACCTACAAATCGGTCAAATTTCCAAAAGCAGAAAAATATTAGCGGTCATCTTAAGAAAAATACTACAGAAATAAGAGTAAATGCAAACAAAACAAAACAAAACCACCAAAAAACCGTAACTCAGCAATCAAAAGCTATAGCACCCTGGAGAATGTTTTGATATATAGCATTAAACCTCTATTTTAAAACATTTTAAGATTATTTATTTATTTGAGAGAGAGAGAGTGAGTGCACAAGAAGGGGGAGGGGCAGAGAGACTGAAAGAAGTGGACTCTGCTGTGGAGGCAGGCTGATGCAGGGCTCAATCCTAGGACCCTGGGATCATGACCTGAGCTGAAAGCCGACCTTAACCAACTGAGCTACCAAGGCACCCCTAAACTTCTAGTTTAAAGCATGTGTGACAAGTTTCTAGACTGCAAAAGATGAAGACAGAATCTATATTACAGAGTAGCTAGAGAAGCAGCGACCAAAAAAAAAAAAAAAAAAAAAAAAGCATTTATGAGAAGAATTTGCCATTTGCCATTCTAAGTAAAGCAATCCTGTTCAACTCCCGTTACTAAATCATGAAACCTTAAAAACAAAAGTGAACTCAGAAATGCAAAATCAGTGATGATTGGAGATTAAAACTTTTTAAAATTCAAGACTTCTTTGGTTTCCGTAGGGGCACAAAATGCCTCTCCTGTCATAAGTCAATCAGAACAGCAACTTGATAGGGAAAACACAAACCAATGGAACTTGCATTGGCATCTTACATTGCTCAAAACCACTTCTACTTCATCATTTAAGAAAGCTTACAGAAAAGTAATACAGAAAAACAAATCCTAAGACTTGAAAAAGGCTCAAGAAAAAGAGGTAAGGAGCAATAAAAGCACTGCAGTAAGAAAAAAAATTAAAATTAGAATCAATGACTTTTAGTAGCAGTTTAAGCAAAGACCCACAAATTCTAGAATCTGTACTAAAGCTATATGGTATCATACTAGGAGCTGAACACGTGTGAATTTGTAATTCTCATAAGAACATTTTATTTCCATTTTACAGATGAGGAAACAAGGAAACGGGGATTAATTAATTTGTCCAAGGTCACACCACTGGTTTAGCTACCTGTGCTTGTCTGGCTAGCTGGCTGACATATGAATAAGGACATTTTACTTTCCTAAGGAAGTTAAATCAAGGCAGTCACTGAGTCAGTGAACATGAAAAACCAACTGAATCTCACTTCCTATTTTAAATTCACTGTATGTAGGACACAACTTTAAATGTCCCTGTATCCCCTACTTTCTCCCAACATTTGGTAACCTGGTCCTAAACCCGGCATTCATCATCCCCTTTTGCATTTCTTGAAACTTTTAATATAGCTAGGTGTATAACCAAGAAACAGATGGCATGGTTTTAGATATTTTAAATGCTTTTAATTGTATTAAAGGGTATATATTTTTCCAAAACTTACTGTTTTGCTCAACATTTTATTTGTGAGGTCACTTATGGAATTGATTTTTCTGTAGGAGGTAGAGACCCACTTTATTTTTTCCATATGACTAATCAGCATCCAAGTACATTTTCTTAACCCCTTACTGATCTAAAAGCCACCTTTTGTCATTTACCAAGTACTTAAATACATGTGTGGGCTTGTTTCTCAACTGTCTGGTCTGTCTCATTCAGTGGTCCACATGTCCACACCAGTGTAACATCACAATGTTGTGAATAGCTTACAAAAACTTTTTTGCCAATTGGTAGAGTAAACCAACCTGGTTTTCCCCCGAGGCCTTTGTTCTCTTCAATATGCATCCAAAGATACGATTTTAAAACAACCTGCTGAAATCTTAACTGCATTATGTGGAATGCAGGGTTAATTTCGGGGGGGGGGTGGGTAAGACAGATTTATGATCTTGATTTTTCATTTTCTTCAATGTCTTATAATAAAGCTTTATAATTTTGTCTAAAAGTCTTACTTAAAAAAAAGTCTTAAATTTTACAGATTTATTCAAAGGTGCCTTTTCTTTATGACACAAAATACATTAAATTGCATTTTCTAATTTCTAGACAAATGTGAATGTAATCTTTATATTTTGATCTTAATTCTGGGAATCTTGCTAAACTTTTGTTAATTTTACTAACTTGTATGTAGATTATCTGGAGTCACCTAAATATACTATCTACAAACAAGACCAGTTTTTTCCCTTCAAACTCTACTCTTTCATTTCTTTGTCTTTATCCCACTGTCTTAGACATGTAGTCCACACTTACATGGGTAGGCTTTGTTGCTTTGAGCCATATATTTTTTTTAATTAGGGAATTTCACAAAGTATGATATTTCAATAGGCTATGAAAACCCCTTTGTATTCCTAATTGCCAAGGATTTGCCAAAATAATTGAATTTTTTGATGCTTTCCCTACATCTTCTTAGGTAAGAGGATTCTTCTCTTAAATGTGCTGATCCACCAGGAAGTTTCTAAGCTATTAGACCCAAGATAAACTCTCACAATGTACATACTCACATACACAATATGTCTTGACTGTACCCTTTTCTCGTTTAGTGCTAAGGCTACATCAGCTGCATTAATGTGGGAAGTATTCTCACCTTCTTGGAGTTTATGAAAGACTGGGATTATCCAATGCCTCATACAATTTCTATTTCTTAATCCTGTCTTGTTAATGTTTAATGCCTACTTCATTAACTTGTACTCTTATCTCTATTCTTTCTTTCCAACTCTCCTTTGGGTTTATTCTGTTCTTTCTCTAACTTTTGGAAACAACCTCCTGAATGCTTCTCTTCTAATATGAACTTAAGGCTATGAATTTTCCTCTAAGCACTGTTTTTGCTTCATTCCATAAGGATTGATATGTAGCTCAACATAAAGTGTTGCTTTAAAAAAATACACTACTAGATCTTACTTGTTAATGTTTTGCTTTGGGAAAATAATTTGGATCTGTACTTCACACTTTATACCAAGAAAAACAGCAAATGAACCTAAGATTAAAAAGTAAAACACGAAATCATACAAGTTTTAAAATAAAACACAGGAGAAATCCCTTGTAACTTGTAGTGGGAAAGTCCATTCTGGTTGTGATTAAAATGAAAAGCCATTAGAAGACTGATAAATCTGATTACTTAATTTTTTTAAATAAAATCTCAGCATGACAAGAAGAAAACTATGAGCAAGTTAAAGAAAATGACAAATTGGGAAAAATTATTTGCAATTCATATCACAAAGGGCTAATTTCCACAACATATAAAAGGTTTCTAGGAATCAGTAAGTCCACCAAACAGTAGTTGTGCTGGTAAATGTTTAACAATGGGCAGTGGGGAAGGGTTCCTGCAGATCTGTGTTTTCTAATTTCCCTGGTGTAAATATTCTCACCATGGCCAATTTCAGGCTACTGACATGAAATCAACTAGATTACATAAAGTCTGAAAATCTAACAACTGGCTGTCATGAAATAGTTCAAGACAGCCCCAGCACACCACTATCACAATGCAATAAAGAATGGATAAGAAAAAAAAAAAAAAAAAAAGAATGGACAAGAGCTAGGAAAAGGTAGTTAACAGAAAATAGAAATGGTTCTTGAGTGTATGAAATATTATTCAGCCTCAGTCAATAAGAAAAAAAGCTAAGAATGTGCTAACATTCTAACACGTAGGGAAAGAGGAGGCACTCTTATTCATTGCTGCTGAGAGTGGAAATTAGTACAGCCCTTATAGAAAGCTGTTTGGCAAGATCTACCACAATTACAAATGCACACACTTTTTATTCCACCAATTCCACTTTAGGTAGTTTATTCTACTAATATACTTGCACCCATGCAAAGTGACATATATTAGAGATTATTCATGATAGCAATGTTTATAATAGCAAAACTCTGGAAATAATTCCAAGGTCTATCAATATGGGACTGGCTGGTTAGTTTCCACATAGCGGAATGCAGTACAGTGGTAATCAAGAATAAGGACATCCTCTAAGCTAATATGGAAGGATCTTATGATACATGAAGTGAAAATAATCAAGATGTAGTGTATAAATATGCTATCTTTTATGTTTTCAGAAGGGGAGAAAACACTTTTAAATTGCTCCTATATGTCAAGAAACTCTTGATAGAAATGAAACTAAAATTTTAAGACTGAAGTCAAAGGGAAAGAAGTGATAGCTAGGCAAATGAAAAGATGGGAGGGAAACTACTAATTGTGTACCTCCTCCTATTTTCTGAGTTTTGAACTACATGAACGTATTCCCTATTTAGAAATTTATATATATAATATATATTTTTTCAAACATCCAAACACATAAAAGTTTATTAATCTTCTCATGAAAAATCTGCACAATCACCACAGATAAAATCCCTGCAGAATTCTTACTACTAGTGTTGCCCAATCTTCAGCTCACTTCTTTTTTGCCAGTACCAACACTGGTTTTTGCAGTCCTTGACTTTCTTCATTCTGTTGTGTTCCTTTTCTATTTTCTTTATGCCTTTTTCTTCTCATATAGGCCATGTCTTGCAAGTCTATGTTTGGGTTCATTTTTTTTTTTTTTTGCATAATCCAAGGAATCATAAATACTGCCAAAGCCCACTGTCATGCCACCACCAAAATGGGTTCTAAATCCAAATACAAAGATGACATCTGGTGTGGTCTTGTACATTTTGTCTAGTTTTCCCCAAATTTCTGTCTTAGGTACTGTTGCCTTTCTGAGATAAAGAATATCAATGACCCTCTGTTTCTGCTGAAATAGTCAGCTGGTCATGAACTTCTCGATCTGGATACTTACTGTGTCATTCATGATAGTGGCTGAGCTTCAAGCAACTTTATATTGTTTGAAGGAAAAGAGCTACTTTATATTTTTATTTTTTTAAGATTTTTATTTATTTATTCATGAGACACAGAGAGAGAGAGAGAGAGAGAGAGAGGGAGGGAGAGAGAGAGAGGCAGAAACTTAGAGAAGCAGGCTCTTCACAAGGAGCCCAATGTGGCACTCGATTCCAGGACCTGAGGATCCCAACCTGAGCTGAAGGCAGATGCTCAACCACTGAGTCACCTCGACTTCCCTACTAATTTTTATTATATAGCAATTCTCTTTATCTCTAAGGTTTTGCCTTACTTTTTTCTGTTATTAATAGATCTTCCACAGCTTTCCTTTACTATGTATTTCTTATCCTTTTGTCTTTTACTCTATCTGCAGGCTTTTATTTTAGATTTGTCCCTTTAAATATCACATAGCTGGATCTTTAAAAACAATCAAGTCTAATAATCTTTCTATTTTAACTGGAAAGTGTAGTTCATATAAGCTTATTTTTACCATCTTAATCACACTTATTTGTCTTTTAGCCTCTGTTGCTTCCATGTCTTAATTTTTTAAGGCTATGCTTAACAGTGTTTTAAGATAATGGTCTCATTAATTAAAGTAACATATTAAAAACACAACTTCAATTAGATCATACTTTTGGGGAGATGGGAGTTTTTAAATCTTTTTTATTAAAGATTTTATTTATTTATCTGACAGAGAGAGAGAGAAAGAGAGAGAGAGAGAGAGAGAGAGAGAGAGAGAAAGAACCCAAGCAGGGGGAGGGAGGGTGAGAGAGGGAAAGGCAGGTTCCCCGCTGAGCAGGGAGCCAGATGTGGAGGCTCAATTCCAGGATCCTGGGATCATGACCGGAGCCGAAGGCAGACACTTAACCAACTGAGCCACCCAGGCACCCCCAAATCACTGTCTTTTTAAGTTAAACTTTTAATTTTGAGATAATTGTAGATTCCACTGCAGCTGTAAGATGGAACACAGATGGAGTCCATGTGCTCTTTACCCAGATTCCCTCCCATCTTCTAAACCTGCAGTGCAAAATCAGAAGCAAGACATGGATGTTAATAGGCTCCATCCATCTTATCCAGATTTCCCCAATTTTATTTGGATGTAAACTCTGGCTTTCCTTCATGGGTAGTCTCTTTGCCCCTCTCGCTGCTTCTAATATCTTCTTTTTCAATCTGTGGTGTTCTACTATTTTACCATTTGTCCTTCTGTCTTGCTTGGGACTTGCTGGGTTATTTGAGTCTGTGGTCTAGTACCTTTCATCAATTCTGGAGACTTTTCAGCCATCACCTCTTCAAATACTGTCCATGCCCCCATTCTCTCTTCATTAAATGTCTTCACTATTTTCCATGTAACTTTCTTTGTCTTTCACAACTCTACTCTTCTACACACGCTGTACTCTGGACAGTACTTTCCTGTCTTGAATTCATGAATTCTCTCTTTAGCTACAACAATTCTGTTGCTTAAATTACACAGTGAGTTGTTAATTTTAATCATCTATTATATTTTCATTTCTAAAAGATCCATTTGTTCTTTAAAATCGACTTGGTCATTCTTTATAGTCTCTTACTCCTTTGCTTGTCTTTGCAAATTTATTTCTTTAAATATTAAGACAATGAAAGGATTCCTTTTCTTGGAACTTTATAGGAATTCTTTAAGATGCAGATTGAAGTGGTATTCTTCCAATGAGGATTTATGTTTGTTTCTGCTAGTGTCCTCAGACACAAGTGATCCACAAGCCACTTTAATATGATTTATCTATTCAGGTGTTTTATCTGTTGGGTTCTCAGACGAAAAGTGTCAATTCTGATTCAAAAACTGCATGAAGATGCAATTTATGACTGCATATTCTCAGGGAAGATTCCTTACCCCCCTTTACCCAGTATCAAGATTAAGAAATGGGTAAAATTTCCTCTCATCCTCTTCAGTTTAGTGGAGTTAACTTCCTTTTTATCAGTGATGATCAGGTCCTGGGTAGGCTCCACTTTACTCATCCTCCATGTCCCACATATCCGTCATAGGGAATGCTCAACATCTCTGACATTCATCCAAAAACCTCAAAACCTTAAACCAGCTTTTAAACCCTCACTTACTAGGGTTCTTGTTTCTGCTTAGATCTGGAGATGTGTGGGTTCACTGTTTTCATCCTAGATCAGTGATATGTTTCTCAATGAGGAGGATCATTCAGACTGCTGAATTCTACATGTTGCTAAAAATGCAAGTTTCTTACTTCTCTTAGACATTTAACTGCAATTATATATTTCATGTTACATAAAAGATCCTTAAGTCTTGAAGGATTAAAATGTTTGTATTCTTTTCGCCTGCCACTTCTCCCTCATTATAGAGGTAATTATGGCTTATGAGCTCACATGTGGTATGTTTTAATCTCTGGGAATCTTGGACCCGATTTGGGTGTACTCCTCTGCAGAAGTTCACTGCTCCTGTCCAGCACCCTTGGAGGCTACAAACACATACCACTTAAATTCATCAGGCTGGAGTTCCCAGACACTACAGACAATGAGAACTGAAACCATAACTTACGCCAGAAGTGCACTCAGTTACAAATAAGGGGAGACTGGTTTTTTCCTCTAGATAGGACAAAGTCAAGAGATACCATATTAACCTGAAGATAAAGAGGTTTTGTTCCTTGTCCCCTTTACAATGCTGGCTCAATGTCAACCTTACCTCTCACCTGGGAAGAGCAGAAGGGCTTGTTTCTTGTCGCCACGGGGATCCCCATGAATCGCTAAGACCTCAGGGCACCCTTAAAATCAATTTTGGGGAGTTAAATGGGCCTCTGTTGTGTTGTACTCAGATAAAGATTTCTTATATAAGGAGAAGGTTGGTTGTTTTCAGTTTATTAATTTAGTGATATTACTCTGAGTGCCTATTTACGTTCTAAAGAGATGATATAAAATACTCCACGGTCTTTAAGAAAAACAAAATATATTCAATAAATGGAACAAAGAATAAAAATATTTTTAGTTCTACAATATGACCTGTTATTAACTGACATTCATACTGTGTAATGACAGAAGATGAAATGCAGACATGAAAGAAAAAAGCATAAGTAAGAGAAATAGAAATAAGCAGTATCAGAGAACTATCCAACAGAAAAAAAATAATTCTGGAGATGGACAAGAATGGACCTACCCAAAGAAGGGGCTACACCCAGAAGCAAACAAAGAATTGGAAGAGAGCAGCCTTTGACTTTCATAGAATAAAGGCAGAACAACCAATATTAAGTAGCTTTTTAAAAGAGCTGCTGAAGAATTTCTTTCAAACACAATGCCATTCTTCCAGAAGAGCCCTCAAAATGGGAAATGAAACCTGTGCAGCCAGTTTAACTTGCAGCCATGGTTTTCCTACATTTGGTCCAAGGTAATTTAAGAAATCACTTATCAGACAGCCTCATATCACTAGAGTTTCTGTCCCCCTTATGTTTCAAAATTTCAGGCAATTCTTAATTTAGAGGTTATAAAGATTAAAAGTTCTTGTAGATAAGTCACCACTCATCACACTGGGCCTTTTGGCATATGTATTTGCTTTATAAACTCATGGCTTCGGGGCACAACTAAAGCAAACTCTACTCATACGCAGCATTTTTGATAGAATCAAAATTTGGGAAGTTGACCACTTGTAAATTATGTTACCTGCAAGTACCATTCCCCCAAAGGAACTTTTCTTGTGTTTTTTAAAGACAAAACTGAAAGAACCTTAGTACTTTTACTCCAACATACAGACACATATATTTTCACTGTGTAAAAAAGCTAATCACTTAAAATTCAGAGTTCTTGGATAAATATTCAATAATACCAAATATTTTATTTCCCAATAAAACTGAACTATTCTTGGATAAATATTCAATAATACCAAATATTTTATTTCCCAATAAAACTGAACTAAAATAAAATCTAAGTTCCTTTTCCTGAAGAGCAGACAAGACTACATGGTTTTTAATTTGTAATCTTAAAAACCATGAAAAGTTAAGGCAGGGTTTTTTTTCCTACATTCAGTCCAAGTCCATTAAGCCTTTGACTTAATAACGTATGATCATTTATTCTCTGAAATGATCAGTAAGTCGTCAGCTCCCACGGGTCATTCAAGCCCAGGAACCCTGCATTTAAAATTATGTGTTCCAAGAAAGAATCTGAATGAGGCATTTCCTAAACCATAGTAGCTCTTAAAAACACACACACAAAAAAACAAAAACACAAAAAAACAAAACAACCCCCCCCCACACACACACACCAAACCCAACCATTAGATGAGAGTGCATTCATTTGTCACAGGTGCAGCATCTCATCATAGACTTTCCCACAAACAGCAGAATCAATGATATAAATGCTTCCTTCAAAATCTCCCCAAATTAATCAAAGATAACCTGGAAATAAACTTGTTTCCAAAGGATGAGTTTCTGTTGGTTCTTCACAAAAAAAATATTTTCTGACTAGTTGTAAATGTAACAAAGGCTACTTGATGGGTATGATAAAGAAACTCCCAAAGGAGATGTATTTTCTCCATTCCTACACTAGGCCAGAATTCAAATGCATTGTCTGAATTTTTACTTTAGAGCATCCAACTATTGATTCCAAGTCTTATCTTTGTCTCCTACTGATGAAAGCACCTGGCTCTTCTTGTCTCAGGAGCTAGACAGGAAAGAATTTCATAGGCTTATTAACAAATTTTAAAAAGGCCCAAAAGGTTTACAAAAATTCAAACTGGAAACTCAGGACAAGGCCAACATTTACTCCAGGTTGTGATACTTTCTGCCTTTTCCTAAGAACCGTGTGCAGAGTTTCTGAGCACCACCGCTAGGTTTCACTGCTTCACAGCCAGGGTCTCCTAGATGTAAAGGAGTATATGGTCCCCCAGGACCATGTCCTTTCCCTCTTGTGGGCGCTCAAGGCCTGATAGTCTGATGTCCAGCCCTCAAGAGCCTGCACAGCCCTGGGACACAGAGAACAAGGCACACCGGCTTCCCTCACTAAGGCTGGCTTCCATTGGATTCTGAACCCTATACAACGAAGGACCCCCATCTCATTCTCCCACTTTCCCTACTGGAAGAATCAGAAAGAGACGCCTCTTGGTCTTGGGCACAATAACTGAGTAGGCAATTCTCTGACCTTGTTCTGCATCAGTAAAAAGAAAACTAATAAAAAGGAAAAAAAAAGTGAAAAATTCCTAGTGCTGGGTAGAATAGCAGGCTGATTTCAAGTCTGTCACACAGATACATGACACGAGAGCATCTGAAAAAATAACACAATGTCCCTTGGAACATCTTCATTTCCCATTCCATCTACATTTTGGAATTCTGCTCTCTACTACTCTTCCATGTAAGCTGAGCAAATATGTAGGATGGTTTCTTTGGGAAGGAGAAACATACAATTACTTATTATCAGCTACAAATGGAAAAATCACACCCAGCCCCAAGAGTCTGCTGCTCTCATGAAGGAGGTCCTCATCGTGACATAGGCTTCTTGTCCACTTTTCATTTGGGCAACTTTTCACGTCTCACACTTGTCCAACCGGAAGAACCACCTGTGGGGCTTGTTGAAAATTCAGATTCTATTGCTCCATCCTAACCCAGGGCTCTGCTCCTTTAGCAAGCTGTAGGTAATTCTTATGATGAGGTTCACTTTGAAGAACACTGACCTTGGGACTATGCTCTTTGCTAAAAAAAATCCTATTCCTAATTTTTCCTTTATGAGTCCCCAAGGAAGTGGTATATTGATTAAAAGTACTGTGAATTGCACATATAGATAGAACCAGTCCACTTTGCAGGATAGCCTTTTAGAATGGCCAAATAACGTATGAAAGTAAACTAGCAGCTCCTAACTGTTAATCATTAGGCTGAGGGTTGGTGAGTCTAAGCCACTATCTTAAGAAGATGAGGTTCCCTAAGTTTCAATTATTTGAGGCATTATCCTACTTTACAGCTATAGACTGTGCAAAGGGCTGGTCTCATCTAGCATGTGCTCATCAAAGACCTGTACAGACTGAAATGGTTAGGTCAAAATGTCAAAAATATAATGCAAAATCAGGAAGAACTACTGGAGAATGGCATCAAAAGAAACCAAAGTGGACCAGGAGGCATGGGTTTCTTTCACCAGGCTAGATCCTGCATGTGGCGCAGAACAAGGCACATGGAAGGCATTTAATACATGGCTGGTGAGTGCAAGAATGGTCAACGAATAAATGGGGTATATGCCCGTGATACAAACAGAAATGACATTGCATGATTCAGCAGCATCTTCAGGAAAGAGAAAAGTGTCGTTTAACATTTCTATAAATTACCTGGTAGAAAACCGTTACCAGCCTCTCATCTAAATAATGAATTGATTTTTCAAAACAGGACATGGCAAATCCTGAGAAGCCCACAGAAGCACAAAAAGTAAAGAGAAAAAAAGAGAAGGGAACGAGGACTCCGGAGGGGGTGCCGCAGGAGTACTAAAATCTGAGACAAGCAGCTCAGGGGACAGTAGCACACAATGTCTTGGCAATGCTCCTCCCCAGGTAGACTGGGCGCCGGAAACCTCGTATAGCACACGTGAACGTGAGTGACAAATTCACCAGAACCACAATAGAACAAGGAAGGAGAGGGGAGCTCAGATAGAGGGGAAGCCAAAGAGCCGGGAAAACAGAATGAAGAAGAGTGGAGGGAACATGCAACGTGTCATGCAGGGACCTTGGTGGAGACGACTGGGTGCCAGGCAACACTCAGTGAGCACAGAGGACGAGTGAAGGCGAGACACACCTCAATCACAGAAACAAACCGCTTACCCTCTGCTTTAGTGGAAGTACCATCTTTAAGCAAATTAAAAAACAAGGGAAGGGATAACAGGGAACAGTTAGTAACAGTAAAAAAATTAAAAAGCAGAATGTTATTAGCTACTAAAAAAGCAAAAGTACAATTTAAAATAAAATTAAAAAAGAAGTTCAACAGCAAAGCAGATTCTGAAGCGAATAAGTGTGCCTTGTATTAAAATTGGCCTAGTGTCATGTCACTTTTGGAAAACAGAATGAAACATGACAACCCAGGGTAGGGCCTCCATTGGTACACTGTTGATTTTTGTTTTAGCCAACCCTCATCCTCTTCAGAGTTTCGTTTTCTTAGAACCAAGTACCAGCAGCGTACAGGAGGAGAAACCAGAAGCTAAAGTACTGAAGAATCACCCAAAGAACAGAGGCAAATAGGAAGCTAAGAGAAGTTAGCTCTAGCAATGACGCCTATCCCAACTACATGGTGCGCAGCAGAAGCTGTACAGCGGGGTACCTGCGTCAAGGCCTACGGACTCCGTATCTTCCCTCACGTGTCTGGATTCTAGAAGTTCGGAAAAGGATCGTCAGCTTTAATGCTACACTTCTGCACAGATGTAATGTGCCCAACCTAAGCAGTAATTGTAACAACCTCTCAGTAGGATTACGTTAAATTTCCAGGGTTTTTTGTTGTTTCGTGGTTTGGGACATGAGGCAAGTAGGGGTAGATGCTCTCTCAGGAAATGCTGAGAGAATGGGAATATTCCGCTCCTGTCACCTCAAGAACTAATGCCGGGCTGAAACTTATCTTCAGTGTTTTAAGAGGTCAATTCTGTATCATCAGACCAAAAGACCTGAGTGCTTTTCCTAGCACTGAGGGAAATCTACATGGTCCATATTAAAATATCCCAAAAATGCACAGAAAAACAAAGACTACTACTGAGTCCTCTAAAAGATGGTTTTTACTCAAGCTTTCAAGCAATGAAACAAATACTGATCACAAACACTTAAGGTGGGTCAAATGTATTGAAATATGGGTACATACTTAAAACTGACCTAAAATGAACAGAGCTACTACTCTACCCTGGGACAGAGTCATTCTGACTTCCCCCTTACTGGATGACTACATACCAACCTAACGTTATAAACGTTCCAGTGTGATGTTACAGTAGTAAAATGGAAGAAAGGGGGAACACTTATTGGGTTTCTTTCCAATCAAAAGGTACCTGTGTTTGAGGTATTTCCCTAGAGAAAACAAGGCTGACTTAACAAACATTCCAGAATACATGCCTCTCATGTTGTAATTTTCCTGGCACGATCCATTTTTTCACCTTATAGGATAAGAGTTTACAAAAGACTTTTATATCATTTCATTTATCCCCTGCATGTGTCTGAGCTGGCTGACATTTATCACAACTAATTAGGTAGAGAAACAGCTTCAGGGACTGCATGGCCCAGTCAGGGTCATCAAGCTAATCAACGGCAGACCAGTAATCTCCTGGTGATCTCTCATTGGGCTTCCATGCTCAGAACATTAGTTTCAGAAATGACTTTGGAATTGCTTTGTAAACCACATAAGCAATCCAGTCTCAATGTTCCATGAAGTTTAAATTATATGTATTCAATTTCCATAAAATCCAAAATAAAACAAATCCAGCAAAGTCCCCAGATTTTGGCTTGAACGACTTTGCTCTAACAAAAATAAGATGAAATAAGTAAGATAAGCCTTACATACAGGTTGTTCAGCTGTCTGCTGAAAAACTGAGAAACTGACCAACCATTCTGGCAGATAGGACTTCTTTTAAAAATAATTTAAAAAAATTCTTTGGGCTACTATGTAAGTACACTCTCCTTCCATGATACCCATGGAAGACCAACACTATTCTGTGGAATATGGTTATGCTGGCCAGTAGATCCGCCACATTTCTCGAGATGTCCCTTATTGGGGACCCTCCATCCTACACCTTGGCCACCCCAATAATATTTTCAAATTGTGAAAACCTAACTACCAATGACTCTTTGGTGATTCCCTCACTAAACCCTTTGACCCTGCCCCTACGGATGTCACAAGGGGGGAAAGCCAGCTTTGGCAATATGGGAGGTAGCATAGGTGCTGGTTGGGTTGCCATGAAGGGGGAAGTGAAGTAGAAGGATATGACACATCATGTGAGCATCCAGGTACTTACTTGTCACTAAAAAGGATGATGCTCCAGAGAAAGGGAACACTTAACAAAGGGTGTGTGGCTGGTAATCAGCAGTAAATGCACTGAGCTATTTATACATAAATATCAGCCCTGTAACACAGTGAGAATTTCCTCAATGATTGTGTCTTAGAATTTGCTAAATAAATCTGAGCAGGGCTAAGAATAATCTTGAACACCAGGACTAGGGGGAAAGGTGGTAGGGAGTCTGGTTACCTAAGGATGCATATGACCCCGGAGGCAAGGCTGCTGCAGAGCTGAAAGGCGTAGTGCCCGAGGCTGAGGACACCTTGGACTTGGCACTGGCTGCTGCATTCACATCAATATCACTTCGAGACCTCTGGAGGGATCCAGTCGTTGACACGGATTTGGTACTAACTGTAGAAGCTTGAGAAGTAAAGGTGGAAACATCAGCAGGGACTATGCTAGAATTATATACATACATTGTTAAAACTTGTTTTGCTTTTCTTATCAAGTTGTTTTTCTTTTTCTTTTTTTATTAAAAAGTAATATGCTGGGCATGGAGCCTAACACAGGGCTTAAACTCACATCCCTGAGACTGAGACTTGAGCCAAGATCCAGTTAGGATACTTAACCATCTAGGTGCTCCTTCTTATTAGGTTTTAACAAAGCTTGGCATGCATAAGCAAGGACATGCTGAAGAAAAAGATTAGCCAATGCTGAAGTGACCACAACTAGACACACCCATTCCATTGTTTTCTTGTACTCAAAGACTATAAATGCCAAAGAAATGGTCCCTCTTTCCGATGAAAGTGAGAAGTTAGGTAATGAAAAAGCGCACAGATCTGTCCAGTTTCTACATAATGTGGCCTAAGCACGCTCCCTGACTCTGATGCCTTCTGCTCCCAGGGAGCATTCTACTGTCTGATCTCTGACTGAGAGCATCCTCAGAGCATCACCAGTTGTCCTCATTCTCTTATCTAGTGACCAGAGCCAAGGAGAGGCACTATTTGAGTAGAAAGGTCCCAGGGCTCCACTTCTGCCTGCCTAAGGCACCCTGGTTGTGTGTTCCTCATTGCCCTTGGCCCCTGGGGCAGTGGAGTTCTGCCACTGGGCACAGCTGCAGCACCCAGAGCAGCATGTTCTGCAAACCTGAGGGGGGGCCTGAAAGCAGATCAACAGCTTCTAGCAACTTAGCAGCCCCTGGGAGCAGCACAGAAACAGAGGCCTCCCCAAGACTGCCTTCACCACAGCAGCCAGTCTTACCTCTAGAGGTGGTACTTCCAGTAGGACTTCTTTTGGCAGAGAGTGGCCGGCTGAAAATAAAAGTATATCTGTGTTTATTATAATCAAACATGCACTTCACCTGCATTCACACCAGTACAGTCTACAAGAGGAAACTAGGATGATGATGAACTTATTTCAGAGTTTTCAGAATGTATCAGGTAACTAAGACCACAATCTTACAAATCCTTGATTCCAGACTAAGCTTTAGGATTATGTATTGGCCTATCTTCCAAATGTACAAAGAGAAGTCATAACTCAAGGCAGAAGTTAGAAATCAAGAGTGAAGACAATACATTTATGTCCAAGTTCCTAACACCTTCCCCCTCTCCAGACTTGTCTCTAAGTCAACAATCATACTTTCTCAGAAACCGAGGCCATCTATTCCTTACCATTCCCTCCAGTATCTCACCTAGCAGCAGGTGAGATCTGCCCCCCATCTGAAGTAAGAAGGGATTAAAACAGGCCCATAAACCAAAAAAAAAAAAAACAAAAAAAAAAAAAACCAGCTGGGATTGTGTTCTCATATAGCAAACTCCCAACATAAAATCTCACACGAATGAAAATCACAGCTGAAGTGCTTACTTCAGACTCTCCTGAGAGCTCGAGGATGAGCGGTCGGACTGCGGCAGCGACACGATGCTGTCCGAGTTCTTTAGGTGGGATTGTAGGGCTTTCTGGTAGGATGACTCGAGGGTGTGGTACAAGTGCTCTGCTTCTCTGCTGAAGTGACTGTGAAAACCCCAGTAGCACCTAGGGGAGATACAAAGCTTGTCGTATAGCCAGGACTGCACAGGGGGCTCACAGAGCTCTGTGGCCCACCACAGAACAGTCAAGGACTGCAACCCTCAGCTTACTGCCACTAGGAACAGGACAGGGTAAGGGAGAGAGGGTCTAAGGAGGCCTGGGAGAGATCCTCAGCACACAACTTTCTGGCTTTTCTGACACTGGGCAAGCTACCAGACATCTCTGTATCCCAGTCTCACTTATAAAATGGAAATGAGGGACGCCTGGGTGGCTCAGCGGCTGAGCATCTGCCTTTGGCTCAGGGTGTGACCCAAGCAAGAGCTCTGGGATCAGATACCTGCATGGAGCCAGCTTCTCCCTCTGCCTGAGTCTCTGCCTCTCTCTCTCTTTCTGTGTCTCTCATGAATAAATAAAAACAAAATCTTTTAAAAATAAATAAATAAATAAAATGGAAATGAAAGGGCTGAACTTACGAGACTGGGGAGCCTTCGGGACGAGGGAGCTAAAACACCTAAAAGTAGACTCAGAACATGGAAGGGGACTCATCAGTGGCAGCTTTTATAAAAGCGATTTGACACTCATCGATTTGAAGTATTTACAGTTGCCTTAGATAACATATACAACAGAGGCACAAAGAGGTTCCGAGCTACTTGAAACCTGTTTGCAGCATGACTAAAGAACCAGAAAAAATGGGGAAGCAGGAGAATACATATAAGGATAAAAACAGCTTAAGCACATGACTAATGAATCCATTCCTAAGAGTTGTGAGCAACTATCAGCTATGTCACTTATTTTGGTAGGAACTACCCAAGCTGGGACTGTGGTAACCACTTCAGTGCTTCGATGAGGTCCTCTGAGAACCTCAGAAACCAGGGGAATAGAATTTAACCGAGATCGCAGTCCAAGAGCAACAGGGACTTGATCAGAAGGTATCAGTGCAGCTAAGTAAAACAGGAATAGTCCAGGTGAGTAGGAAGAGAGGCTACTTGTGTCAAGTAGAAGAGCTGGTCGCTATGAAAGCACAGGAAAAACCACTACAGGTGCCAAATTCATAGCGCTTATCTACACGTTGCCCAAGACAGAATAAGTCTCAGCATCTTTGACTCCTGGTATTTACAGTCACGATGACAAAATTATTCTTCAGGAGGCATGGAATGCATGGTCACAGCTATGTGACTGGAGCATGAGCAGCCCTAACGGCAAAACTGCCACAAACATGCCAATTACCACTGTGGTAATTGGCAGCAGCACATCATCTCATCTGCCCCTCACCACATTCACACTTCTTCACACCTGAAGCTGGCAGCGATGTCATCACATGGGAAGGATCCCTGGGACTGTGATTTTTCACAGAGAATCAAAAGGTCCCTTTGAATTATGACCTGGCTTTTAACAAAGCCTAATGAGTAAGAAAATGCACTGAATGTACATACAAGTGCTTTTCTGATTCATGTAATAATTTCTCATAAATTAAAAAATGAACATTCTGCTGTAGACTTTAGTCCTATTTACATTCATGCTATCCATCAGTTCTTCAGGCCTGGGCACCTGAACAATCTTCTCAGCAGAAAAATAAAGAAATCTCAGCAGAAAAATAAAGAAATAACAAGACCTGGCCTTTTGAGGTCATGTTTTCAAAGTCACAATTAATGAAACATGTTCGTATAACTTAATGAATTTTTAATAAGACAATCTAAACAACACGCCTGAAATTTAAAAACAGTGCATGAAAAACAAGTGGTGTACAATAAACACTTACTTTCTGGCTTCTATCCTTGCTTCGGAATCTGCATCATGTATTCCCTTCTTTATTGTTTCGGCTAATACTGATATATGTCTAGGAATTCAGAAAAGAAAGCAGTAACAATCATTATTAACATGTGGTGTTTTATGCGGATGAAAACAGGTGTGAGAACTTCAAAGTAGCATCATGGAATCCAGAGCCTTTGTATCCAGTGAGTCAACCAACACACAGCTGAGAAATCAGAGCGCTCCCTTATACCCCCTGTGCTATTCTCCTAACTTCTACCTCGGTCCTGGCCCACCCCCTATCCTCCATCAGCTACCCCCACCTAAGTACCCTGAGTTTTTTAAATAATGGCTGATTCTTCTCACATCATCCTTATTTAGTTCAACCTTTTAGGAACCCAAAAAACAAGACCCTACTTTTTCCATGGCCAGCTCTAGTTTCTATGAAAATTATGAGGTAATAATCATCAGAATACTGAAACAGCTACCTGAATCACATTTCTGTAATTAAACATAATGTTTTTATACAAGTTTCACTATGTAACGTGAACAAATTTATAAAATCGTGTCACAATTTTATCAACAGGTATTCTCTTTAGTTATGTTCTGCCCTAGCTGAGAAGAAATTATTAAAAGTATCTCTTTGAATACTTAACAGATTTTTAAGAAAAGAAATAAGGATGCAATGAGTCTCCCAGAACAGTAGTCACTAATTTTATGGCCCCTTCAGTCTTTGCCTCATTCCTTCCTGTTTAGCAAGTACCTGCCAAGTGGTAGATGGGATGCTGAGCAAAGAAAGGAATGAATGAATACACAAGGCGACATCTCAGTTCTTCACACACGTATCTTCATGTTAAATCTCCCACTCCACTTTACACCTCTAAATTCCAAAACTATCACAAATAGAGAGGGTACAATATCCGAGACGAAAGAATGCATGACTCTCTTCTAGATTCAAGGTTTTTCAGATGAAATTTTACCCCTGAGAGGCAGAGCTTTGTGTCCTCTCCAACCCCTGCAGTATGAACAGGACTCCCAGAAGCACTTCATTAGAATTCTACTAATAAAATGATTAGGATGCTGTGAAGTTCCTCACAATACGTAACAATAAAAACTGGGTGGCACAACAGCATCATCTATTCTCTCCAAATTTAACTCACAAATAACAAGCATCTCAAATTCAAAGGAACTAAAAATGGCAATGAATGAATCTCAAAATTAACAGACGTGCTTTTGCAAGCATGCTGCCATAATCCTACCTTTTATCATGATGATGTGAAACATACCAACACCAACCTGAATAAAAAAAAAAATGCAACTTTCTGATACAGGGGGATCAAAAAGAAAACTTTGAGATGAGCGAAACTCCTCGAAGGATCTAAGAGTTAATCCCGGCCTACCAAGAGCAGCTTGAAACTTTTTCCTAGTTGGAACTGACAGGGATGTCAGGCAGTACAATGAGCCTAACTCTGGGAAATGAACAAAGGGTTGAAGAAGGGGAGGAAGGTGTGGAGGGATGGGGTAACTGGGTGACAGGCACTGAGGAGGGCACTTGATGGGATGAGCACTGGGTATTATACTATATGTTGGTAAATCAAACTTCAATTTAAAAAAGGAGAGTCAAAGGGAGTTCATTGTGGTGTACTTCCAGGACAGGTGGCAGAGGAAGAGGACCCTAAACTCACCCACTCCCACAGTTATAACTAGGTATCACCCACATCAGTGTAAATAGCCCAGACCACCACTTGAAGATTGGCAGACTGGACTCTGCACAGCTAAGTCTAGAGAGGAGGCCACAATGAAGAAGGCAGGAAGGGCACAGATGTGGTCAGGAGCTAGATGAGCCCATGAGCTTTCTACAAAAGGGAGGACATTGGGAACACACAGAGGGGAGAGGACCAAACCTTCATACCAAGCACCTCAGCACAGGGAACCCACATGAAAACCAGAGGGGCATAATTTCATGAGTTCTTAGAATCAGTGGGACTTTAACACCTGGAACTTTAAAAATCAATAGCTAGGAAATAGGAAACTGAATCCCCACTCTTAGAGAACACAACAAACAGCCCCCGGGAGATACAGCAATAAAACAGCACTTCCAAAAACACCTGTGGTATACATGAAGGAGCTTTCTTCACTGATTTCAGAGCATGAGCAGAAGGGGCAGGAATCCTGGGGAGACTTCTCCAGGAACAAAGGAGCTGGTGGGTACCATCTCCCTGCCCAGACACATAGACACCTACAGAAACAAGTTCAGTGCCAAAACTTTCCATCTAGCTTGCTAACAGTATGCCTGGCTTCTCCTGTGGACACATCCCCTCCAGCCAGGCCCTGGTTCCAGGTCTCCCCGCTGAGCAGATCCACATAAAACATTGCTAACAAGTTTTGATATAGTCCCAATAGTTGAACGCCACCTACGGCAGCGTTCTCCTGGGTCCTGCCCCATCCAATACATCCTTGGCTGAAGCCCATCCAAAGCAGTGCCACAAGCTTGGCAGGGTGCAAGCAGCCGTGATAGGGATTGGCACCCCTGCAAACTGACTCCTGCCCTGAGGAGAGCAGAAGATAACCACACACCAGTCAGACTCTTGGTTCCAGCAGTGGGCTGGAGTCAGAAAGCCACTCTAACTGTAGGCATCACCCACCAATAGAAGCTTCTCAGGGAACAAAACAAGGCAACTGCCCAGCAGTCTGGTACTACTGCATCTCTGGCAAATTCCTAGTCTGATGTGACGCATGCCCAGGTCAGTCCCGACTGGCCCACTAAAAATACAAGAATCGAATGCTGCCCACAGCATGCAGAGAGCCACTGCAGATGACTGGACTGAAAGAAAAAGTGGCTCAGCCACAACAGCAGGGTATATGCAACATGCAGAGATACCCCTGAAGCACCAGGTTCTGGTGAACAGGGGACACTGCACTACAGGGCACTATAGGACCTCTTTTTCATAAGGCCACTGCTTTCAAGAGCAGAAGACATAGCTGACTTTTCCTAACATATAGAAATAAACACAGAGTTAGACAAAATGAGGAGAAAGAGGAGTATTTCCCCAGTGCAAGATCAGGTCAAAATCACAGCAAGAGATCTAAGCAAAATGGAGATAAGTAATATGCCTGATAGAGAATTTAAAATAATGACCATAAAGATACTCACTGGACTTAGAAAGCAAAAAAGAACCAATCAGAGATGAAGAACTCAGTAAGTGAAATTAAAAATACAATAGACAGAATAAACAGACTAGAGGAAGCACAAGATTGGCTCAGCAACTGGAAAAGAATAGTGGGAAGCAATTAAGTTGAACAGGAGAGAGGAAAAAAAATAATAAAAAATGAAAACAGACTTATGGAACTCAGCAACATCATCGAGCGTGGTAAACATTTGCATTATTGGGAATCCCAGAAGAGACAAGAGATAAGGGGCCAAAAAATTCATTTGAAGAACTAACAGCCGAAAAATTCTCAAATCTGGCAAAGAAAACAGAAATCCAGATCCAGGAGGCACTGAGAGCCCCCAACAAAAACAACACAAGGACATGCACACCAAGACACAGTAATTAAAATAGCAAAACACAGTGATAAAGAAAGAATTTTAAAAATAGCAAGAGAAAAACCAGACTACTAGAATAAATGGATTTGATAAGGTCACAGGATATAAAATTAATATACAGAAATCTATTACATTCCTATACACTAATAATGAAGCAGCAGAAAGAGAAATTAAGAAAATAATCCCATTTACAACTGCATCAAAAAGAATAAAATACCTAGGAATAAACTTAACTAAGGAAGTGAAAGACCTATACTCTGAAAACTATTTAACAATGAGGATAGAAATTGAAAATGACAAAAGCAAATGGAAAGGTATTCCACGCTCATGGATCAGAACAAATATTGTTAAAATGTCTATACTACCCAAAGCAATCTCCAGACTTAATGCAATCCCTATCAAAATACCAACAGCATTCTTCACAGGACTAGAACAAATAATCTTAAAATTTGTATAGAATCATAAAAGTCCCCAAGTAGGCAAAGAAATCTTGAAAAAGAAGAACAAAACTAGAGATACCACAATTCCAGATTTCAAGAAATACTATAAAGCTGTAATATTCAAAGCAGCATGGTACCAACACTAAAATAATCACATGAATCAATGGAACAGAACAGAGAGCCCAGAAATAATTCCATGATCACATGGTGAATTAATCTTTGACAAAAGAAGCAAGAATATGCAATGGGAAGAAGACAGCCTCTTTAACAAATGGTGCTGGGAAAATGGTCAGCTACATGCCAAAGAATGAAACTGGACTACTTTCTTACACTGTACACAAAAATAAACTCAAAACGGATTAAGAAGTGGGGTGCGGGATCCCTGGGTGGCGCAGCGGTTTGGCGCCTGCCTTTGGCCCAGGGCGCGATCCTGGAGACTCGGGATCGAATCCCACGTCAGGCTCCCGGTGCATGGAGCCTGCTTCTTCCTCCGCCTGTGTCTCTGCCTCTCTCTCTCTCTCTGTGACTATCATAAATAAAAAAAATAAATAAATAAAAAAAATTTAAAAAAATTTAAAAAAAAGAAGTGGGGTGCCTGGGTGACTTAGGTGTTCAACTCTTGATTTTGGCTCAGGTCAAGACCTCAGGGTTGTATGATCAAGCCCCAAGTCAGGATCCACATGGGATATGGAGCCTACTTAAGATTCTTTCTCTCCCCCATGTCCCACTCTCTAAAAAAAGAAAAAAAAAATGGACTTAGGACCTAAACAGGAGACCTGAAACCATAAAAATGGTAGTGGAGTAATTTCTCTGACACTGGCAATAACCACATATTTCTAGATGTCTCTTGAGGCAAGGGAAACAAAAGCAAAAATCAACTATTGGGGCTATATCAAAATACAAAGCTTCTGCACAGCAAAGGAAACTGTCAAAAAACTAAAAGACAATCTACTGAATGGGAGACAATATTTACAAACGACATATTCAATAAAAGCTTAGTATTTAAAATATATAAAGTCCTAATATAGGTCAATACCCCCAAAAAATAAATAATTCAATTAAAAAAAATGGACAGAAGATATGAATAGACATTTCTCCAATGAAGACATCTAGATGGCCAAGAGGCACATGAAAAGAAACTCAACATCACTCATCATCAGGGAAATGCAAATCAAAACCACAATGAGATACCACCTCACACCAATGAGAATGGCTAAGATTAACAAGACAGGAATCAACAAATGTTGGAGAGGATGGAGAAAGGGGAACCCTCTTGCACTGTTAGTGAGAATGCAAATGGGGGCAGCCACTGTGGAAAACAGTATGGAGGTTCCTCAAAAAGTTAAAAAAAGAAATATAATATGACCCAATAATTCCACTACTGGGTATTTACCCAAAAGTTATAAAAATACTAATTCAAAAAGATATATGCATCCCTATATTTATTGCTGCATTACTTAAAATAGCCAAATTATGAAAGGAATGCAAGTGTCCATCGACAGATGAATGGATAAAGATGATGTGATATATAAACATAATGGAATATTACTCAGCCATAAAAACTAAAATCTTGCCATTTTGCAATAACATGGATGGATCTAGAGAGGAGTATAATGCTAAGTGAAAGAAGTCAGAGAAAGATAAATACGATATGATTTCACTCATATGTGGAATTTAAGAAACAAAACAAAGAAAAAGACAAACTAAAAAACAGACTCTTAACTAGATAGAAAAAACTAATGGTTACTAGAGGGAAGGTGAGGGAGATGGGTGAAATAAGTGAAGGCGGTTAAGAATTCACTTATGATGAGCACTGACTAATGTACAGAATTACTGAATCATTATGTTGTATAGCTGACACTAATATAACATGGTATGTTACTTATAATGGAATTTTTTAAAATTTCAAAAAAAAGTTAATTGGGGCTTTGTAGTCGGCATGCTGCACGTGTCCGTTATCTCTAGGCACACTAAAACTATAATCGATGAAATTCACTAAAAGTTTCTGCCAATATTATGTGCCTCGAAACAGTATAAATAATAGACAAGTCCTACAAATGCTTAAGATTCCTTCGATCCTTTTTAGGAGGTTGGACCACTTGTCAAGGCATTAAATGTCAAGATTCAATTCAGTGGGAAAAACCCTGCAAATCAAATGCTTACCGTTCCAGTGAATGTGTCTGCCACTCTTGTAAAAGTAAATCTAAAAATTCAAAGCAGCGCCTAAAAAATGTAAAGAAAGAAATATGTTAACTCATTTTTATGTTAGTGAAAATAAAAGCTTTTTTTCTTCCCACGCTACTTTTCAGAACTGGTAAGTTTGTTCTAATCATTAAGATGCAAAAAATGGAAATTGAGATAGAATCAGCATTAACTGAAAACCCAACCAAGTAAAAGTAAGCATCTATGGTGATCAGAAAGAACAATTACAGACACATAGGAGACAAGATACAAAAGTCTCCCTCAAATCAGAAACTGAAGCCTCCTGGCAACATTACTGAAATGGCCTATCACTGTCATTTGTTTTTATACCACCTCAGATAATATGTTAATAAAGGAGGTACATGAGCAAAAAAGATCAGCATACGTTATTACAGAACCAGGGAATTAGTCTTTGCACTAATTTCACAGATTGCCTTATGAAAAACAGTTTAAAAATGGCCTTAAAAAGGGCTTTCCAAATTTTCCTAAGAAGGGCTCAGGTAGTGCTTAAAATAGATTTTTCTCTAACTACTCATCTATTTTCCTCTCTTTAATCTTTCAACATCCTTTCTTGTCGGGACTTTTCACTTTTGTCATCTTTCTTGCTCTGATTTGTGCACCAAAATAATTCTGGTCTCATCTCTTTTGGATAACATCACCACTTTGGGTTCTACCTCTCTAGAACTTTTCTGAAGTCCAGGGTATTTATCTTTTTGGGAGTAAACCTTAATAGTCTTAGGAACTCATTCAAGGAAACAAATCAGAGGGTAATTTTTCTCTAGTGACCAGACTTTCATTCCCATGGTCCTCCCAATTCAAAATCTCGTAATCCATAATTAATTACTCAATAAATCTTTAATAAACCCTAACCCAACCCTGGATGCTACAGATAACAATGGTAGCCAAGACACAAACCAGCAAGCGAGACAAGGAACAGTTCCCATGTGCCAGGAATACAAGGGGGCTCTTCTTAGAAGCACACAGGAGCTATTCAACTCAGGCCTACGGCTGGCAACCCATGTGCATGTGTACGCGTGTGCTGAGTGTTGGCTGTGAAGCATGCTTTCCCTCAGGAAGGACACTGACTCACGCCCACATGGTCTCTTCTCTGTCACTCTCCCTACCCAAGCTCTAACCCAGGCCATGTTTATTCTATTTCTTCCCTGTTCCTCATGGCATTTCCTGGGCTGATTTGCTTGTCTCTTTTTCTTTTTTAATTTATATCTCTTAGTGAATAAAGTTATCTTTGGTGCTAATTTTGGTCTTAAGTCTCTGTTAGAACAATCTAGTCAAAAATATGACATGTAAGTTAGGTTTTATTTTCCACTTTTTAGACTAACATACAAAGAAAGAAGTAGTATCAATGTTGGCATTGTTTAACACATCAGTATTTAAACACATCAGGTTAGAACTTGTCTCTTTTCTTTACCTACTCCTACTCATCACTCAAAATGCAACTCAATTTTTCAATTTGTCTACGAAGCATTGTAGGAATATATTAGCTGCCTGTAATCACTGCTCTCTGAATTCCTAAGTCCCCAACACCAGTGTTGTAACTCACTCTTACCTTGCTTTGCATTATCGTTTTTAATCTCCCCATCTAAACGAGAAACTTCTCAGAGGCAGGGAGACTGTACAGTCCATTTCTTACAAATTTTACAAGCAGAGCTAGGTACAGGCTGAGTGCATCACAGAAAGTGCACTGTCTGGGTTACACTGACCTCTTTAGTTCTCTTTACCTTTCTCAAGGCAGAGGGACTGGATGTCCCTATTACTTCTTCCAGCATTAAGACACATGGTTCTGACTGATGCACACACTCTAATGTAAGAACAGCAATCCTAGCGTGTGACTGAGAGAGCGGTGAAGGGGATGACATTTCTATTGTCACAGTGAATGCAGGTTACCAGTCATTTAGCATCAGAAGCCAGAATTTTTAAATTCTGTGGCTGAACAATGTTGCCCCAAAATTCATACACTGAAGCCCTAATGCCCCCCAAAAATTCATATACTGAAGCCCTAATGCCCTTTACATAGACATAAAGGAGATAGGACCTTCAGGAGGTAATCAGGTTCAAATGAGGTCATGAAAATGGGGCTCTAATAATGGGGCTGGCGGTGCCCTTCTAAGAAGAAACCCCAGATAGCATGTTCTCTCTCTCTCTGCCTTGTGAAGACACAGTGACGAGGCAGCCACCTGCAAGCAGAACTCATTAGAACTCAACCATGGTAGCAGTGCAACCTCAGATTTCCAGCTTCCAGAACTGTGAGAAAATCAATTTCTGTTGTTTAAGCCAGCCAGCATACGGTATTTTGTTACAGCAGCCTGAGCTGGCTGATTACACTAAACATCCTGTAACATACTACAACAAAGATCCATGTCACTTCATCAGAGGTGAAGCACACTCTGAATTTCTCTCAGAAAACCAAAAACAATAGTGACAATAATAGCAAAAGCAGCAACATACTCTAATAATGGGTACCATTTATTAAGGCTACATGAAGTGCCAAACCACTTTACCCCAATGATTGAGCCCATGGAACAACTCTGCCCCAGGAATAACGAGAATACTCATAGGTTAGACTATTAGTCAATGGGAAGAGGTAATGCTTCACCCTGCAGTCTACTGGGTTCTGAAATTCACTAACATCCTCTCCCCTGCTGAATTCACTCTGAACTCTAGAAGGCGAAGCTGAACTGTGGGTAAAGGGTAGACTGCATTCCTCAGAGAAATACAGGAGGCCACGCAGTTAGAGATTAAACTTCTTCAGTGGAAGATGTCAATTCCTTCCTTCTTGGCTTCATAAAGGTAGATGATTCCCCTTTCCTCCTTTAGGACTTCCACAGAGCTGTTGACAAGATGGATAGGCGGCCACCTTAGGCCTGTAGCAGGCACCCCTACCCATGGAAATGTGGCAAAACCTATGTGATATCCCAGGGAAGGAGGGAAATGATGGGCAGTGAATTTAAGCCAGGCTCCAAGTCTAGAGTGAAGGGCTCTTTCACTGGACTAGGATCAGACAATGAACTCCAGGAATGTAGTCAAGAGGCTGCTGCTCAGGCTGGCCATTAATTTACCCTATGAAACTCCTACTATGGTCCACTGAGAGGCTTCAACAGAGTCCATAAATCCCCTTAAAATCTACACAAAACTATTCTGCACATTTACATTTTCTTGGCAAGAGATGCCACAGGTTTTATTATACTCTCAAGAGTCAAGAACCACAGATTCCAGCTAGAAGAAGCCTTATTTGTCACATGTGATCTCAGCTCATCCGGACCCAAAACCAGCCACGGATCTGGAACAAAGACCTAGCTAACTACCTAGGTGGTATCTCCTGGATACATCTCCCACAATTGTGCAGCAAAAGCACATATTGGACAGGATTCAAAATCCCAGAAATCACTGTCAGAAGAGGGAACAACATATGCCTCCTTCTACCTACAGTAATATTAAATAGATGTAATCAATTTTATAATGTTCTTTTTCTTGCATGCAGTTACCACTTTCATTCAGAGAAGGAGTACACACCGATGATTTAGGTTAGAGGGACTACCTGGAAAAAAATGTATACTCCCTTCCATTAACTCACATACATACATATGCACATTCTCTCTCTCTCTCTCTCTCTCTCTCCTTTTCTCTCTTGTTCTCTCTCTCTCACACACACATACAATTAATAGAGGTTGTCCAAATTTATTTTCCAGACTATTTAGATCAAGATCCTTCAAACCAAAGACCTTTATTGCAATAATTTAAAATAATTTTAACATTTCAAACATGAATTTGTTTCCATGGACGCAAATTCTGGAATTTATTTTGATTTTTAACAATTTAAAAACAATGAGGAAACTTTAAAAATTTACCTTCTAACTGCAACAGACTTAGAGGTACAGTTGCTTGTTATGACAGGTATTAGCCTAGGGATGTGTGTGTGCTGCAGAGAACAACAAAAACAGAGGTGAACACTTGAAAATACAAAAATAAAATAAAACTAAGACAACCACATTTCCTCATTAAGCCACCTAAAGCACATATATATTTAGATTAGAACTTCACAGAGCTTAAAAAGGAAAAAGAATTTCATTCGATATTGCCAAAGGCCATGACAAATTTACAGAGCCTCAACAGACCACCCAATGATATATAAATAAATCTAACAAACCATTGGTGGGAAGTCTAAACTATCTGGCAATGGGGATCTAACTGAGTTCAAAAGGGATCTGAAGACCAATGTTTTGATACTGTTTCAATGGAAATGTCCAACAATGGCTTTGGATTTAATATTTCAAGTAGGCGGTGCAAATAGTAGGGGCTAAAAATAATACAACTAAGTGACCCACAATAACCAGGAATATGCTGGAAAGATTTTAGCATCATCAAGTCCCAGTCTCAAGGTTTGCCTCTGGGGAAAAGAGACTCGCAGGTGAGAAGAAAGTGATGTGGAGAACATTCATTTTTGAGAACATTCATTTTTAGCTTTTGTGCATTATTAGGTTTTATTGAAAACTTGTCTGTAAATTACTTGGATAGTTATTTAAATAAATCAGTGTTTAGAACACTGAAAAGAACCTTTTGTTTATGGGCTTAAACACAATTAACTAAATAAAAACTTAAGGTGAATAACAAAGCCACAAGCACAAATAGCTAAAATGGAATGACTGGGAATTAAGGAGTAATATCTGGAGACAAAAAGAACTAGGTAGAAACCCAGAAGCAGATGCAGATGTCCAAATATTTAAAGCCAATGATGAGTAAATGATCAACACATCAGTAGGCATACACCATATCCATAATTCACATCACAAAATGTAAAAGGCTCATATAGGATATAATTAAGGAGGGGAGAAGCTGATTTGTATCTACAATATGATTCTAACTATATGAAATCATGCTAATGAAAAATGCCTCCAATGTCGCTTATCAACCACCACCGTTTGCCACTTGCTTATTCTATGTATGGCCCCAAAATATACTTACCCGAATGATTAACCTAACAGCTACAACACCAGAAGTGGCCATAATTTTGGCACTATTTGGAATTAAATTAAAGATGGTTGGCATAATGGCTTCAGCTCCATGGTCAAATTTATTTCCCAGAACTGATGACAGATGCCTACAATAAGAAAGGAAAACTGCACTGTAGCTGTATTTCTTGGAAACAGTGAAGCATATAAACTTCAACATTGCAGGGCTTTTGATTAAAGTTATCTAGAGATAAAGGTAACAGTCTAAGATACTTTAAAAATACTTCCAATGTGCACAAAGTGGACTTGGCAAATAGCCATTGGCCCACAAGTTTGGTTCTTTTATTTTTTAAATAAGTCATTTCCAACTAATGAGTCTGAAAATAGCAAAAGACAAACTGATCATACACAAAATATAAATGAGAAAGCTCCCTCATCCTTTCCCCTCCTTTTGCCTCATTAAAAAACCTTTAACACATAATATACATGCTTCCCTATCTGACACTTTCAACAGCTGCAGTTTCTCCTTCCTATTGCTGCTTTGATATTCTCACACACTTTCAAACACAGAAGTTCCAGCTTCAAACACTGATAATAGGTTTAGCTAGTGTAAAATTATAGCCTTTGACTTTAACTTTATAGCTACAGTACTCTTCTGGAAATAAACAAAAATTCTGATCATCATGATATATCCAGGCAGCAAAACTCAATGAAAAAGCTGAGAAACAAAAATTTGCAAAATTTCTTTTTTCTGTTATTAGTAACAACTGCTTCAAGTTTAAAATAAAGGCTTCAGGGCAGCCCAGGGCCTGATCCTGGAGATCCAGGATCGAGTCCCACTCGGGATCCAGTCCCTGCATGGAGCCTGCTTCTCCCTCTGCCTGTGTCTCTGCCTCTCTCTCTCTCTCTCTCTGTGTGTCTCTAATGAATAAATAAATAAAATATTTTTAAAAATAAATAAATAAAATAAAGGCTTCAGAGCTAAGTCACTGAATAAAATTGAAAATCTGTCGCTTTTACATCAGTGGGCAGGAAATACTGTAATACTATAAAAGTACCAACAAACATATAAATGGAATTGGTCCTGGACACTAGTCAGAAGGTACATTAAAGAGACTTGCTGGGCATATTCAATGAACCATCTCTGAAGCACTGCAACGAGGCTATTTTAGGATGTGTGAGAATGTGAAGCATGGCAGTCCTTACCCCAGCGTGATACAAGCCTCCCGCACTACCTGAGACCGCAGGTCCTTAGCAGATAATTTAAAGGCTCCATCCAAAAGACGCAAATGTTGAAAGAAGTTATCATACTCAGCAGCACCAGCCAAAAGTAAAGATCTAATCTTTTTAAGCTGACGGGACAAAAAAAATTAAGAGATACACAAAACAATTTTTAAAACCATAAATATAAAAACAACAAAAACTATCAAACAAGAGACAAAAAGTTAATTGATGTAAAATAAAAGGTTTTCCCAAAAGAATTCAGCCAATTCAGCATCAGCTACCATACTCACAGAGAACAGATTATTTTAAAATACAGTATCTTACAATTCTAAAACCAATTCCAGCTGCCATTTGTTTAATGAATCAAAGAAAGGAGCAATCCTATATAGTCTGTTATATAGTATCCTCCACTGTATCCTTACTAAAAGACTAGTCTGAGTTTAAATGGAATATAGCAGTAATTTTATCACCTCACTTCCTGCCAGCTGACCACTGGAAAATAGCTTTCCTCAGATAAGACACACTCTCATTTTAATGTTCACCCCACTTTTCATTAATCCACTTTTTAAAATAGAAGGGACAGAACTTTCCAGCATATGATATGAAGAAAGAAAGGAAGAGAGGGACACACACTGAGAAAAGTCAATTCAGGGGCGCCTGGGTGGCTCAGTCACATAAGCATATATATGTCTTCAGGTTAGGTCATGATCCCAGGGTCCTAAGACTGAGCCTCACATTGGTTTCCCCACTCTGCTGGGAGCCTGCTTCTCCCTCTGCCTCTGCTGCTCCCCCATGCTTGTGCATGTTCTCCCTCCCCCCGCCCCCATCAAATAAGCAAATAAAATTTTTAAAAAAGAAGTATGGTACTCTACTAAAAGGGTTAAGTATAAATACAGTAATTTATATATAAAATACTACTTATAATTCATCAGAGCTATACTCCAATTGCACAATTATTTAGAACATTTAAATAAATCTAATGAAAATATAATCACATGAAGTCAACAGCTTACAGCATTTACTCTTTGCTCCCAATCATGCTTGTCATCAGATAATATTTCCCTAATCTTGTTTATGGATTCCTCAAGGTCTCGGCTGGAATAAATCTGTAAGCAAAGTTAATTTATAACCAATGTAAGGAATTTTATAGAATAAACAAAGAGTAGTTTTTAATCAAAGTCAAGAGCATTAAGTATACTTTAAAAGAAATTATTTCATTTTTCAGAAGGACCTACAACATCTAAGCAGATTTGTCTTAGAATGAGCTTCCTTCCTTTATGAATATATACTCCCTAGATTTCATACCAAATATGTATAACCCTGCTTCAAACACAGCTTTACTATAAACTTCACAGATGATTTCATGTACAGAAGAGAAGGAAGCCAGCAGGGGAACTGTCAGTGATGCACAAGTCATTTATTACTCTTAGTATTATTTGTAACACCACATCATACACATAACTTGAACACTCTCTTCCAATCTCCTTTCTCATTTATGCATACACCTGACTAATAAGATACGTAGGGGAATAATCAGCCAAGAATGATGCAAGCTGGGAAGGTCAAGGACTTAAGGATGAACCTGAGCCTATGATGCCGGTTACATGATTTATACACATATGGCAACCAAGCAGCAGGTGGCAAGTGATCGCACAGACATTAATTAGTGCTGTAGGAATCCAGAGCACCACATTCAGTGCAGGCTGAGGAAAGGTGTCATTAGCCCCCAGCTAACAACAGATGACATTGAGGCACAAAAGCAGTTAAAATGTGTGTACCCCAATCTTACGAGCAATGTCTGCTTCATCTGTTAGGGACTTAAGTGAAGCATCACAACAACATAGGCTTGGACTTTTATTAATCTGTTCTTTATAGCTTTGCAGACACCCAGTTCCTTGAAATTTACAAATAATCCTAAAAAAGGCAAGTCCCCAAATAAGCATGATTCTTTGTTCTCACACCTAAATCTAATCATTGCTTTCTCTCATTTACCTGACTTAACCCACAAATTTATTATTAGAGCAACAAGCAACTTCTCTCCAGTTCGTACTCAAAGATCACTTTGGGTCTTGACTTTCGCTCTTCATTTCAGCTATAAAAGGCACCAATGTTTTCTAGTCTGCAACAGCAGATCTCTTGTAGTCTCTGAGAGTTAAAAATTGCCTCATCTAGGAAGGGACTTCACATATCACCTATTTGAAAACTGAAAACTGAAGAGTATGTCTTAGCTGTTTTTAATCAAACTCAAATATCCTCACTCACCTGCACTACAGGTACATCATCAAATGCTTTAATAAAGTCCTCCTCATCAACAGCACCCGCTCCTTCTTTTGCAGCTATAAAAAAAGATTAATTTTTTTAAATGTGAACAATGTACACAGGGGTAATCTGAATATAAACAATCATCATTACATCTTAGAAGATTTGTATCTATTTTTCTAAAGGCTTAATGAAAATTTAGTGTTGTGGAACTGATAAAACATTACTAGCTTTTAATATCAAGGTGAAATGTAGTAATTCTATGATACTATATACATTAGCGTAGTCATTTAAAGGGGCCGACTACTTGTTAAGGAAGGCTTTTAACCTTTATAAGATATAGATAGTTTATATTATAGTCATGTCTGAATCTTTTGAAAGGTTCCTAATAAACAGATATATAACAAAATTTAATCCTTCAGGGCATAAATTAGGCTATGTTATTGTTAGGCAGCTAGCATAACAAATTTGTGAAATATTCAAGTAAATTCTAAAGAATTTAACAGTTTCATTTCAACTTTGTATTAATCTCAAAACATTTCCATTTCCCTGAATGCATGATAACTCAATTTTTCACATACGCATCAGTAGCAATTTTACCTCAAAGATGTTATAAGATGCTCTGTATACTTAGAAGTTGATTGCTATCATTTGAGAGTTTTTTCTTTTGCTAATATATGAACTCTACTTCACACATGAAAATCATGTGACTTATCAGATTTTTTTTTTTCTCCAAAATAAAAGTATCAAAATTGGAGTCTACGGCCATCTTGTAAGCCTCATTAAGGATTTTCACTGATTGCTTTTCTAGAGTTACCTTGCAGACAAGTTATTTTGTGTCTGAGGTCCCCATGGATGATTCCATGATTCTGGGAGCAAGAAATGTATGCCCTTAACTTTTGATGAAGATTCCTCACACTGAGTTCACAAGCTAACTGCAGAGACATGACAGTAATGCCATACTGTGATGTAATGCTCAATGTCTATTTTGGTGTAAAGACTGGATCCTCCCAAGCAGACAGGTCCTGAGCAAGCCCTGGACAAGTGTCATACCACGTACCCATGTACTAAAGGGGACTCGGAGACCAACATGGTCTGCAAGCCCCAGAATCAGACAAGGAGGAGTCATTAAGCCAATTCATGACCATGTTGTTTAAAAAAAAAAAAAAAAATTGGAAAAAAAGGTTAGGGCAAGGCTGAGCTCTGTATAAAACCTAGAGATAGGACTTTTGGAAGGGGTATGAGTAAGGGACAGGAAGGGAAAAAAAATAGTCTGATGATGTAGAAATCTTCTAAGCCTTGTTTGTGGAACTGATGCCTTCCAAGGATAGATTTTCTTAATGAAAGATTAGAAAGATTTTTCAGTCATAGAGAGGAAAGAAGTGCTGATACATGCTACAACACAGATAAAAGCATTATGCTTAGTGAAAGAAGCCAGATACAAAAGATCACATGTTACATGACTCCATTTCTATGAAATTATCTAGGATGGGCAAAAGCACAGAAGCACAATGCAGACTGCTGCCAGGGGCTGGGGGAAGGAAGACACGGGGAGCAACTGTCTAAAGGATCCGGGGCTTCCTTTTGGGAGCGGAGAAGCTCTTCTGAACTAGACAGAGGTGGTGGTTGCACAACACTGTGAATATACTAAATGCAACTGGACTAATACCTTCAAAATAGTTAACTTGATGCTTTGTGGATTTACACTCAAAGACAACCTTTTTAATACATCGGAAAATAAAAAAGATAGAAAGGGCCAAGAATACCAACAAACACACAGCTTTTCCTTCTGCCATCCATGCTGTAAACATCCCTGTCAACCATAAACACAGCTATTTTAACATGGACAGAGAAGCTGGGTGCAAAGGTACTGCAGGGGCATCGAGTTGACAGAGGCCAAAACCCCAACATTCTAAGGCCAGCACAGAAGGCCAGAAAGACCATCAGGAGACAGCATTTTAATGTCAATCCTTCCCCCAGTTTTAACTTTGTTCATCCAGCCAACTTCAAAAGCCCAATGGTAACAATAAGAACAGTTCTAAAAACAATTGTCTAAAGACAATTTGAAGTAAAAAGAAATTTGCATGTTGATTTCAAATGTGACAGGAAAATGCAAGTTATATATAATAAGGACTCAAATTGTCTAAATTAGAGGATGGCAGAGGAAGGACTTAGAGGAAGACATCTTTGTAAATCAATGTTCAAAAAGCTTTGGGGAGCTAATCCCTACCGTTTTCTTATTACTTAGGTCAACATTCACACAGGTCTCACAAGGAATAATGCTATTTGTAGGAACAAAATACATTTTAAAGACAGAAGGGGGATGCCTGGGTGGCACAGCGGTTTGGCGCCTGCCTTTGGCCCAGGGCGCGATCCTGGCAACCCGGGATCGAATCCCACGTCGGGCTCCCGGTGCATGGAGCCTGCTTCTCCCTCTGCCTATGTCTCTGCCTCTCTCTCTGTGTGCGTGACTATCATAAATAAATAAAAATTAAAAGAAAAAAAAACGGCCCCATGGTAATTTCAGGCATGGCTGGAGCCCCATAATGGAATAAAGCCATAAGGGCACACTCCTGCTCTGTCTCCAAGCTCTGCTCGCCTCTGCCCTGGCCATATTCTCCCATGGACTCCCCCAAGCCCCGTACCAAAACATGGCAACACAACAGCTCAAATTTCTACTGTCAGCTATTAGCATGAATAGCACAGTACTAATTTAAAGAACAGCAAGCAAAAACATATTGCAAACAGGATCACTCCACTACTGAAGGACAAGGAAGACAAACATGCACATGCACATCTGGTTTTAAAAGCTGGCAAAGCCGATCCCACAGCACCCCACGGAGGTTGATCTTACCTGAAGACTTGGGTCCAAGGGTGGATGATCCAAGCCGGCGGGTGGTCCCCATTCCAACGTTTCTCCGTGAACTGGGTGGAGCTTTGGATGATGTAGAACTAGCAGAGGAAGGTCTATTACCATCCACAGAATCTTCATCATCAAAATTTTTATCTGAAGCGAAAGTAGAGAAATCAATGTTTAAAAAAAGGGGGAGTACTTTTCCACCTGAATGTAGAACAACAAAGTAGTCATAGAGAGGTGAATGATGTGCCTACTCTTGAGACTTGAGGTGCCAGGTCAGGGTCTAGAAAGGTCTTAGGTAAATCCAAAATGCAGATACAAACATCATGTTTGCTCTCACATATCTAGAATGCTCTCCTGCTCTAATTTTGGAAAAAAGAGAAGACACAAAGAAGAAAACAATCTCTTATAAAAGCACCACCTAAGAACAGTTACTTTAACATTTTGGCATTATTTCTGACCATCCTTCCATACATTTTTAAATAACAGTTGACATGAGGCTACCTATCATTTGGTACTTTGCTTATTTCAAATATGTGCATTTTTCCATGTGCTTTCTAATATACTTCATAAACACCATTTTAATGGTTGCACAGTACTCTGCAATGAGAAAATGCCACAACTGAAACAACTCCTATTGTTAGGCCCTTGAGGTCATTCTAATAGGTCACCATTAGAAATAACATTGCAACAAACACCTTCCTATTTGCGTTTTTGTTTAAATCTCTAACAATTTTAAGAAAGAAAAAACAAAAACAAACCACCACCCTGGAAGCAATATATATATATATATATAGTGTAAAAGATTTTAGTATCTACTGCCAAACTTATTTTCAGAAAAGTAAAGTTCTTTTTTTCTGTAAGTTCAAAGAAGTACCCATGTTGTCACACACCTGCCAACACTAAGTATTATCATTTTTAAATGTCAATCAATTTGACAGATGAAAAAAATGCTTCCTCTTCAATGTCTCATTTCTCTTTTAGTGGGATCGAGCATGTTTCTTCAGTTCATTAACTTCTAAACTTTCTAAGCATCAGTGGATCCAATGAATAGTCCAAGGAAAACTGAAATATTCATTTAAAATTTAAAAGAAAAAAGAGGTGCTCCTGGGTGGTTCAGTTGATTAAATGTCTGCCTTCGGCTGGGGGGTCATGATCCCAGGGTCCTAGGATCAAACCCTGAGTTGGGCTCCCTGCTCCCCACCCCTATCTTCACCCCTGAGGTTGTGTTTACTCACTCTCTGTCAAATAAATAAATACATACATACATACATACACACAATTAAATTTTTTTTAATCTTTGGGTTTTTAAAAATCAACATATTTAGAAACAACATTTGGATGACACAAAGTTAAAGCTATCATGGTGCACTATATAGAGTACCATGGCCTTACACAGTATCTGCGAGTCATTCAGGAGGCTAAACAAAGGACCTAAGGGTTATTGAAAAAAGAAAAAGCAAGCAAGCAAGCAAGCAAACATCTGTAGCTGGCAATATTCATGATTTCTGAATAAAGATGCTAGATCTCTACCAATACATCTGAAGTAAAATAACTGTTGACCAGAAAACTGTATAAACAGCAGCCTGTTTCCTTGATTTGGTTGCTTCTTGGCTCAGCTATCAACAGCCAAGTCTCCTATCTACTCAGGAACCCCCCAACTACCAACAATCCACTTCAAACTACATGATGTTTTTAATTCAACACCGTGGCGGGGGGTGGGGGGGGGGTATGACCCATCCTTCTACATGCATATCCTTATGTAAATTAGCTTCCTCCAACGTGTCTTTATATTTTCCAGATCGCCTTATCAAGCAATCCTCTTTTACAGACACTTTTTTCAGTCCGCACACCAACTCTGCGCTGATCCAGAAGTTCAGTGGTCTCCTGGCACAGACTTCCTATGTGGATTCAAAAGGTGACTTTTGAACTGCAAATACATTAACGAGGCTCTTTCCAAGAGTAACACTGCATCTCATATTAAGGATAGGAACAACCCCAATGAAAGGTCACCCAGTGAGCACTAGCAGATGATTAGCAGTGGGCATTAGCAGAGACAAGGACTGCTCTCAGCCCACCTGCCCTCAGGGGAGTGCTAATCATCATTCTTGTCAGAACAGTAACAGTTCCAGTCTGTGGGAAAGGTACAGAATGAAAAGGACAAGTGAGAACACTAATATGCTTCACTCAGAAATTTATGTAAAGTCTGTTTAGTTTTTCTAACATGGGCAGGCACGGCATGGAGAACTGCATTCACTTAGTGAAAATTGTTTTCAATGGGCCAATGTCACCAGATTTCCTGAGGTTTCTACCGCAACAAGGATGATGAGTATCCAGGACCAGCCAGACACTACCACTGTCAGCAAACAGCTAGAAGCCAGAGTCTGTAAAACAACTATCTCAGATGAGACAACAGACAGTGCAGAACTGTGAGCCATGAGAGGGAGAAATAGGGTAAGTTATAGTCACCCAGCTTCCTCCCTGGACACAATTTCCAGGTTACCAAGTACTGGGAAGCGGACCCCAAAATGAACCTTGGAAGCCTTGCTAAGTGGAAAAAATGAAGATCAGACTTCAAGGGGACAGAGGGCGCTGGAAGGTACAGGCAGGGGTGCTGGGAAAGAAGATGCTGCACAAAAAGGGAAAGAGATCTCTAGAAATGAACTGAGTTCTAGGCCATGCATGCAGGAGTGAAATTCCACACCCAAGGCAGGGTGAAAAATGACCAGGAGGCTACAGGCTGAACAAATCCCAATGTGTGCACAAAGTAGGAGTGTGTTCATGCACCAGAGCAGAATGCCCTTGGAGACTCACCCCAGGCATTCAGTGAGACCCTGAGAGGGCAGGCCTTAATGGAAGGGCTGAACCATTTTATGCAGGGAAGGTCATAGTAAACCTGCCATTAAAAACAGACCTCTAG
Source organism: Vulpes vulpes (assembly GCF_048418805.1). NCBI lineage: Eukaryota > Metazoa > Chordata > Mammalia > Carnivora > Canidae > Vulpes > Vulpes vulpes. Next base: position 8,796,114 of record NC_132784.1, on the reverse strand, counting down.
GGTATTAGAATAGACCTGCAAGTAACTAAAGGCTCTGCCAAGCAAAGCATAACAGAACAAAACAAAAGGCAGATACTTGACAATGTAACTAACAATTCCAACACACACTTAATCCAGATAAGTAAGTGGAATAGAGACTCAGAGACCTGTAGGACAGTATCAGAAAGAAGATAAGATATCACTTACAAAAGAAAATGACAAGCTTCATCAGAAACCATGTGTCAGAAGACAATGGAACAGCATCTTGAAAACAGTTGACGGGAACATATTAACCTAGAATTCTATATCCACCAAAAATACCTTCTAAAAATAAGTTCAATAAAAACATATTCAGACAAACCAAAAAAGAATTCTTCACCAGGAGACCTGCACTCCCAAGAAATGTGCAAGGAAAATATTCCTGCAAAAGGAAAATGATACCAAGTGGGAACTTGGATTTACATAACAAAATAATGAACCACACTAGAGATAGTAAACAGATGGATAAAGATAAGACTTTCTCATCAGATTATAATTTTATAACTTACTGTTTAAGGCAAAAATAAAACCCTCGACATTTAGTTTTCATTCTTTTTAGAGTCTTATGTCACAGGCAGATGACCTGGAAGCCAGGCAAAGGACCCTGGTCGGCGTATGGACATAGTGGTATTTAGAATACATGCTGTAGTATGAGATGCCACACAAAAACTGGGGAAGCATGAAAAAAATGGAAGCAGTTCAGATTCTGCCCTAAAGGAGGTTATATTTTGTAAAAGTTAATTTTAACTTGGATAAGCATACTCAAGATGTCATATAATAGTGTACTCCCTGAGAAGGCAGGAGTCTTACCACAAATTTCTGTATGAAAATGCCTTCCGAGGAAGGGGAGGGGAGAAAAGGAACACTGGGCAGCCAGTGTTAAGTTTTTTTTTAAGTTTTTTTTTTTTTTAAGATTTTATTTATGGGGCACATGGGTGGCTCAGCGGTTGAGCCGCAGGTAGCCTGCTTCTCCCTCTGCCTGTCTCTGCCTCTGTGTGTCTCTCAGGATTAAATAAAATCTTAAAAAAAAAAAAAGATTTTATTTATTTATTTGACACAGAGAGAGCACAAGCAGGGGGGCAGCAGGCAGAGGGAGAGGGAAAAGCAGGCCCCCCGCTGAGCAGGGAGTCCAATGTGGGGCTCAATCCCAGAACCCCAAAATCATGACCTGAGCTGACTGCAGATGCTTAACTGAGCCACCCAGGCACCCCTACTGTTAGATTTTTCTTAAAAAATAAGCTTTAAGGGCACCGAGGTGGCATAGTGGATTATGCATCTGCCTTTGACTAATGTCATGACCCCAGGATTCTGGGATTGAGCCCCGCAGTGGGCTCCCTGCTCAGTAAAGACTCTGCTTCTCCCTCTGCCCCTCCCCACCTGTTCGTGCTCTCTCTCACTTGGTTCTCTCAAATAAATAAATAAAATATTTTTTAAAAATAAAAAATAAAAATGAGCTCTAAGAGTCTCACTCAGTCTTTTCATTTACACCCCTTGGAAACAAATCTAGCAGGTTTACTTAATGTTTTTTCTAACCGGATTAGAAGCAACTAAATATAGGAAGGCGGTATGAGGTGTGTAGGAGTAAAGCACAGTGATATTAATGACAAGTGACAGTTGAAAGCCTGATAGCTAAACAGAAAGTAAAAGCAAACATACATATAGAAAAAACCCCCAGGGATGCCTGGGTGGCTCAGTGGTTGAGCATCTGCCTTTGGCTCAGGGCGTGATCCCAGGTTCTGGGATCGAGTCCCACATCGGGCTCCCTGCAGGGAGCCTGCTTCTCCTCTGCCTGTGTCTCTGCCTCTCTCTCTGTATCTCTCATGAATAAATAAATAAAATATTTTTAAAAAGAAAAGAAAAACCCCCAAACCGAAATTGCTCTGAATGACAGTGCCTGTACAGAGGTCGAGTCACAGTTATATAGTCCAATAGGCACAACAGCAGATGCTCCCAACCACAAGCCTGTGCCATCAAGATTCAATTATTTTCGGGGCACCTAGCTGGCTCAGTCAAGCGTCTGCCTTTGGCTCAGGTCGTGATCCCAGGATCCTGGGATTGAGCCCCGCATCAGGCTTCCTGCTCAGCAGGGAGTCTGTTTCTCCCTCTCTCTACTCCCCATCCCCACTCATGCTTACTCTCACTATCTTTCTCTCAAATAAATTAATAAAATCCTTTTCAAAAAAGAGATTCAATTATTTTCGTGTGACCTCTTTATTAACAAAGAACGTAATTCAAGGCACGTGGGTGGCTCAGTTGGTTGAGCATCCAATTCTTAGTTTTGGCTCAGGTCAGGCTTTCAGGGTTGTGAGATCAAGCCCTGAGTTGGGCTCCTCACTCAGTGCAGAGTCTGCTTGGGATTCTCTCTCCCTCTCCATTCTTCCCTCCACCTCTGTTAGCACATGCATGGGCACACAAGCACATGCTCTCTCTACCTCTCAAATAAATTTTTAAAAATAAGAAAGTAATTCATATGTTCTATTGGAATTAGAAATCCAGGGGGGAAGAGAAAAGAATGTATTTGTTTTTCAGATTAGCAGTTGGACACACTGCTTTATTTTTATTTTTATTTTCACACTGCTTTACAATTAGAGACACTTTACCTGAAAAGGTGTTTGCAGGATAAAAGCTAAATGAGCCTACTGAAAACCGACACAAAGTAGGTTTGTTCTGTGTTTACCAGCTTTTAAACATGCAGAAATCGAAATCAAATTAAAAAGGTTAGCCTTCTGAAAAGTATCCCAATTTCAATACTGGGAAATTCTCTTACATAGAACATATTATTCTTTAACTGGACAGAAAAGCTGCCTTTACACCTGGCTGTGGTTAGAGTGGCTCCACTCTGGACGTAGCCCCGAAGGAGGAGCCTCTAAGCTTCCAACACATTTCTGTCTTTCTCAACTAAGTAATCCATACCGAACTTTACTCGTCACTGAAATCCTATTTTCCGGCAGCCCCGGTGGCACAGCAGTTTAGCGCCGCCTGCAGCCCGGGGTGTGATCCTGGAGACCCGGGATCGAGTCGCACGTCAGGCTCCCTGCATGGAGCCTGCTTCTCCCTCTGCCTGTGTCTCTGCCTCTCTCCCTCTCTCTCTCTCTCTGAATAAATAAATAAATCGAAAGAAAGAAAAAGAAAGAAAGAAAGAAAGAAAGAAAGAAAGAAAGAAAGAAAGAAAGAAAGAAAGAAAGAAAGAAATCCTATTTTCTTTAGGGTTTTCAGCTAAGTAGACAAATCTTAGGATATAGCCTCTTTTTTCCTAGACCTTTAAGAGAAAAACATGTGAAAATGAGTATTTTTAGGTATGCTTGCTTATGCTAGAACATCAATTTAAAATTTTTCACACTGTAGGACAACATATGTTACACAGAAAATGGTGGTAACGAAAGATACATTTACCTGAGCTTAAAGGAGTAAGTGATTCTATCTGCAGCCACCACTGCAAAGACCGTCATCTGGGAGTCCCTACTTTCATTTGACTGTCTTGGGTAGAAACCTGGGCCTTCAGGTCTCAGCCTTTTAATCCTTTAAATCACCTGGGCTCCCTTCCCCTTTTACAGTACTGGAACAAGACGTTTTTAAATGATTCATCAAGTTTCTACAGAGCGACACTGTGATCTTCATCCAACCCTCTATTCACCTCATTCCTGGCAACCCAGTTAGTAGGCCCAGTGGAGTGAAAGCAATAAAATAGAAAGCTGAAAAGGGCTACAGGTACAAAAGAGATTTTAAAACACAGAAGAGACAGGATTCTTTGAAGAAACAAAAGGCCAGAGAACAAACAGTAACACGGTCAATCATGGACCCAAAAGCACACCAGCAGAATTCTAAACAAGTCTCCAAACGTGTCTTGCACAAGTCTTGAACTGTGGACAAGGTGCTAGGTGGAGGCTAGAGAGAGAACATGGCCAGCCCGGAGGACAGAAGCAGTATGTCAGCCTCACCTGCCTCAGGCTCTGAAATCCCTGGGCAAGCCCCAACAGGGCCCCAATTGCCTCAGAAGTGAACTGTAGCCAAGCTGGATGGGGAAAGATATAACGTAACAAGCCACAGACAGATTCTATAGGTCAAAGGTGATCAGAGGAGTGCTGGGGTGGCTCAGTCGGTTACGTGTCTGACTCCTGATTTCAGCTCAGGTAGTGATCTCATGGGCTGTGAGATGGAGCCCCACACTGGACTTGGTGCTCAGCAGAGGGTCTGCTCGAATATTCTCTCTCTTTGGCCTTCCCCTCACTCACACACATGTGTGTGCACTCTCTGTCTCTCAAATAAATAAATCTTTAAAAAACAATGATCAGAAAGACCATTTTTATATATCACCATAACTACAAGTTTGGATCCAGGGTGATAGAGAAACAGAATAGTCTAAAGACAAGGCTTCAAGAGTTTAGTGTCTGGAACCTAGAATTACAAGCTTTGGATTACCCTGTCCATTTAGAAAATGTATACACTCATCCATGGGGAGAAACAAAATGTCACCAAAACTAAGAAATGCCTATTCTGTTGTCCATCTGCCACAAAGGCAAGAACCTAAACCACAAAGCTTTTCCTCTTTTCTCCTAAGGCAGGCTTTGACTAGTGGAAGCCCAATAGGGAGGAAATGTCTCATTTTCTAGAGCAAAGACAACTAACTCTCTGTTTCACTGCATTAGGGTCACTTTGTGGAAGCTGATATTCCTGATAGCATTACAAATTCACCCACTCCCTGGTTACGGAAAGGGAGTAAGAAATGGGACAGCTTAGTAACTAGAATATAATTAGCATTCCCCAAAGAGGCTGCAGAGAGACCTGATAATAAGCTCAAAGGCTTACTGCTTTTATAAATATCCCCAAATTTCTTCTTTCTTTGAATGTTCACAGAGCCAAGGCTTCGCTCTCTGCAGTCTTGCCTGATGTGCCCAACATATTCCTATGTTATTCTGAAAACACTAGTCTAGTGCTGGCTGCCCCTCCAAGTTCTTGCCCAGCTCCATCCAGAAAGAGCCAACCATGCCCATGCTAGACCCTGTGACTGGTTTTCTGCAGATTTCATCAAGTCCTCCTGACAACTCTACCCTTAAAGGTACCTTTCTTTAAAGGTAAAGAAACTTAACACATCCAGGTATAATGGGCCCAAAGTCATGAGGCTAAGTAGAGGCAAACCAGAAGGTGGAAGAAGCCAAGATTCAAGTCCATGTCTGTCCAATTCAAGATCCTCTGATCTGAGTCACGATAATTTAAAAAAAGCAATCCATATAAACTTGCCACTTACCTTGTGCTGAGCACTGTGCTAAGTGCTTTCTGTACATTATCTTATTTATTTCTTGTAACAAATGTTTGCTTACCTAAGAAAACTATTTACTTAAGATAATTTCTTAAACACAGAATTATTAATATCTCCTACAAACATGGACTTAAAATCAACAAAATACTAAGCAAACCAAATCCAGCAACATAATACAAATAATTATCATTATGGCCAAGTGGGATTTATCCCAGGAATGTAATGTTGATTATAAGATCAATTAATCGAATACATTGTATCAGTGGACTAAAAGACAAAACAACATGCTCAATGGATGCAGCAAAGTATTTGATAGTGACCAAAACAAAACCCTTTCATGCTAAAAACACAACAGAGATTAGAGGGGAACTCACAAAAAACACCCTATTAACGTCATACCTAATGGTGAGAAGACTAGATGCTTTACCCCTCAGACAAGATGCCTGCTCTTGCCACTCTTACTCAATACTGTACTACAGATTCTATCCAGGGCAATTAATAAAGGAAGAAAAAAAATCAACATTAGATAGGAAGAACTGAAACTGTCTCTATTCATAGATGACGTAATCTTATATGTAGAAAGTTCTACAGAATTCATTAAAAAACTATTAGAATTAATAAATAAGCTCAGCAAGGTAACAAGATACATGACCAATACAGAAAAATCAATTGTATTTCTATACATCAGCAATGAATGATCCAAAAATGAAATTAACAATTCAACTGGCAACAGCATTAAGGTGACACATACGCTGATAACGATGTAACATTGTTAAGAGAAATTAAAGACCAAATAAATGAAGATATTCCATGTTCATGGATCAGAAGACCTATTAAGAAACGCTTTTGGGACACCTGGCTGGCTCAGCAGTTAAGTGTCTGCATTCGGCTCAGGTTGTAATCCCAGAGACCCGGGATCGAGTCCCACGTCGGGCTCCCTGCATGGAGCCTGCTTTTCTCTCTGCCTAGGTCTCTGCCTCTCTCTCTCTCTCTCTCTTTCTCTTTCTTTCTCTTAAAAGACTCTCTCTCTCTCCATGTCTCTCATGAATAAACAAATAAAATCTTAAAAAAAAAAAAAAAAACTTGTCAGAGCATGAGGGATATAATAAGCTTTGACCTGGTTGGAAATGTTGGAATATTTCAAAGTATAAAGTGGAAATGACATAAGGGAAGCTACAGAGGTGCTCAGGAGTACCACTCCTGCCCCTTTGGTACCAGTAATCCACTCTCTACCACAGAAAAGGCGAACCTGAAACATCATCAAGCTTTATAGTGAGGAGTCCTTTCCACTCCTTCAGCCAAAAACCTGCTGCCAGAAAGCTAAGCTGGCATTTAAGACTATCTCAGTCACAACACCCCTAGTATAGATAAAGCAAGAAGAGACAAGATGAAGAGGCAAAAATTCGTTTAGTTTTAACTAATCCTTTACAAAGGGAGCTAAAGGGGAAAACTGGGAGAGGAGATAGGCAAAGACCGCACCACTAGAAACTGGAGAGGGAAACAGAATGTAAGGAGGTTGTGAGGCAAACCTCCACCGATACCTGTTTCTTAAAGGCCCTGGTGGGAACGAAGCATTCACAATGGGTGAGAAGTGACAAGTGCCTTCTGCTGGTGCAGATCAAGGCTCATTCCTTCTTTCAGACAGAAAGGGTTCTCTCTGGTTTATGAGCAGATAGGTAACAATGAGGAGGCTCAGGAGAGATGTCGGTATGTGGACAACAGAGAGGCCCAAGGATTACTTTGTGGGAGAGGAAAGGCATAGCTGGCAGTGAGCCCAGCCAAAGGCGGGGCCACCAGTCACAGGCCTGTGCTTTCATTAAGACTAACCTCAAGGTTTAGAAAGAAAATGGATTGTTTTCCTATCTGTGAAAAACAAGGGGTAACAGTGCCTACCTTTGGCAAGCATCTGAAAGCATCAGGTGTTGCCTGTACCACATCAACCCCCTTCTTGCAATGAGAGCAAAGAGCAAGTCTTGGGTGGTCACCTGTACCTGCCCCTCTTAGAGTGACCTCACCTCTGCCTCAGGGAATGGCCAGAACCCAGGCCTGGCCAAAGCTTCAGGGCTCCACCCAAGTCACAATAATTAATCCTGGAGCCTCTCTCTTCCGGACTGGGGCTGTGTAGATGCAAGCCCAGAAGCTGGAGCCAACAAAATGGAGGCACCTGGCAAAGTGTGAAGGAAACCAGAAGGAAGCAGAGCAAGAGGTGGAGAGAGAGCAGGGAAAGGGAGATCAAGCCTGTGCCCCAGAGATCACAGTGAGGCTTCCTCAACACCCAGTCATCACATGAGCCAGCTGATTTCCCTTTTCACTCACACACTGTAGTGGGGTTTGTGTCACCTGTGCTTGCAACCCAGAGAATCTCTGTGCTAGATTAAAGGATCTCATACAGACTACATAATATAGGTAAAGACAGAAAACCACAGGCCTGTACAAATGGCAACTACACTGTCATTGTGTTATGCTGTGAGTACAAAAAGCTAACCCTTCAAAAATACGTGGATGGAGCTGAAGAACTGAGAATAGATAATGATTTTTTTTAATTATGTATTTATTTAAGTAATCTCTACACCCAGTGTGGGGGCTTGAATTCACAACCCTTGAGATCAATAGTTGCATGTTCTTCCAACTAAGCCAGTCAGGCACCCCATAAGTAGATTTTTTTTTAAATATTTATTTATTTACTTATTTGAAAGGGGGTGGGGCAGCACACATGCATGAGTGAGGGAAGGGGCTGAAGCAGAGGGAGAGGGAGAGAGAATCTCAAGCAGACTCTCCACTGAGTGTGAAGTTTGACGCAGGGCTCAACCTCGTAACCCGTGAGATCACAACCCAAGCGGAAACCAAGAGTCAGATGCCTAACCAACTGAGCACTCCCCTCTAGGAGTAGATGTTTTTTAAAAAGCTCTTAAGAGGCATACAACAATTCAGGTTATACAGCAGAAAAAATTGTATAGGCATTTTTGAGAAAAGGAAGGCCTAGCAAATCACCTTCCCTAGAGCTACCTTCAAAAGCACAAAGGATCCAGCTGCCCCCCTGTCAAGATGCCTTGGGGATGGTCTCAACAACAGTTTTCTCAAGGTCACAGGAAAGAAATTTGGCATTTAGGAAGGAAGAAGAAAAAAAGCTAAACTAGAAATATGCTTCTGATAAGGGGTATCAATTATTAAAAAAAAAAAAAACCCACCTTTCTGTAACTTAGAAGTTTAAGTCCAGGGCACAGAGTCAGCTGAGAGGTAGTTTGGTCTCAAAGTAATCCCTTTGTCACTTCTAGAATAAAACTGGATGGATGCCCAGAAGCATCAGCCTCCTCTCACTGGAGGCTACAGGAGAGGACGCCTCTTCTGAAAACAGAGAACACAGCATGTGCATTCTCCTTCCTTTACCCCTTCCAACATTTATTTATCAAGCATGACTGTGTGCCAGGTACTCTGCTGTGAGTGGAGATGCAGACAGAAAAGCCATGGTTCTCACTCTGGAGCTCACAGTCCAGCACAGGGAACAGACATATACAACCAAGAGCTGTTATGATTCAGTGTGATGTTTTGCTAAAGGCACACACAGAATATTCAAAAGAATACAGAATAAGAGTAAATAGAACAGGGCCAAATAAACTGAGAGGATCCACTGTGCCCGCCTACAAACCCTTCAATATGACTCACTCTATTATTGTGTCCAGCACTGAGGGACTTAGCAGTGACTGGGGATGAGAGATGTTTCAAACGTTCAAGCATCTGACATAATTCAGTCACACCTTGGACTACCACACTGCGTGAATATACGGTGAGAAAGAACAAATTTCAAGGACGATTCCTGAGGAGATGGAAGATGGGCAAGGAATTTCTGACAGGAAAAATGAACCAACTAGCCAGATGCCTTCTGTGCACACCAGGTCTCAGAAGCCCCACTACTCTGGGACTGCCTCTACCTTGGGTACCAAGGGGCAGAGGCAAAGGCCCCCAAGTCATGCCCAGCAGCTAGGGCTATTCAAGTTAGTATCTCTTGACCAATCTGTAAGCCCATTTTATACAAAAACCCTGTTAACACTATACCTTCCCCCAGAGGAAAGAATCCTACAGCAATACAGCCATAATCATGTACAGGTCAATCTTGAGGAAGAGTATCTCCCAACCAACCTCAGAAAGACTATAAATTTGCCCTTGGAACCAAACCAAAAGGAAGGGAACACAAAGAGACTGCTAATATCCTGAGCATCAAAGACATCCCCAGAGGGGGAATGAGGGAAGGTGGGAATAAACTATCCTTACTGCTGGAACAGTGAACCACTGAGCTCTGGGAATGCTTGACCTGACTCCATATGAACATCTTCAGATGAGCCAGGAACTCTGATCTTAGGCAGACTGAAAACCTTGGTTTTACATGCTGTTAAGGACCATCAATCCCAGACATCTGTGCGGTAGTGCCTTAAACTCTGGAAAGATTCAGGGTAAGACAAAAGCAGAAAGAACCTTCCCCAAAAGACCTTCTCCTGCTTCTCTTGCCTGCTAGATGGCAGGGCTGGGACCATCCTCTTGCCCCCTCTATTAGTCACCTAAGCCAAAGTTCAGTAGCTGGAGGAAGAGAAGGAAGGAAAGGCTTAAAGTAATTGGCCATACATATAACTTTCTTCTAGATGTCAAAGGTGTTCTGGATCAAAGTCCTCATGCCTTTCTGTATCCTGCTTTAGCCTCCTGTACAGTACCTGACAGAAAGTGAATTTAATCAATTCACTACTGACTCATCTACTCTTTGGCCATGAGCTTTTAGCCACTTCTTAGGCTTTTCTCCTCAGAAACAAGATTATCAAAGTCTACACTGAAACCTATGAAACAGATCCGTCAAGCTCAGGAGAGTTCAAAAAGAGATTCTAAGGAAAAATTAACCACCGTAGTGAAGAAATCATTAAAGTCTTGTTTTAAGAAAGAGATCTTTCCTAGTAAATATCTCTGAGTAAATGCATCAAGATTCGAGCCTGTTGTATTTTCTCCAACTATTACTGTTTGTTTGTTTAGTTCAATGTTCATTCAAATCTGAGTGACTCCAGTGTTAAAATTTGAAAAATCAGAAGTCATACTAGTTGATCTTCTATTTCATAAAAAATAGGGCTTTAGGATAACTATAAAACACAGACTTCAAACAAATTTACTGCTAATGTGGTAGTGTCTTTTACTGAACCTGCTCCAACAGCTACCTGGAGTTCCCACTGCCGTAATTATTTATATAATTACAAAGCAAAAAGTAATATAAATCAAGAATAACTTGTTTCAAAATTTCAAAGTAGTTAGCTTTCTAAAATTCTTTAACTACATTAGGGTACCATTAATTGTAAATAGCACTCAAGTTTGTTGCTGTTATTTGTCTAGAGAATGATCCAGATTGAGTATGTGCCAGCTAAGAGCTTGTAAGACATTCTGATGCATGGCCACGAGTAGAGGCCATGCAACTGCACACTACAAACGGTAAGCAAGCAAAAGTAAGCTTCAGGGAGGTTATCAGAAGCATGGAGGGTCCAAGCAAATGTCTTTTTAAGGAGAGAAAGTACAGGTAAACAGTTGTATGACATAAAGGTACAGGACATCCTCAAAGAGATTTTTGTAAATTATAGGCATATTACTAAAGTTACTTGTCTGGTAACTTTTTTCACACTGATCAACTGCTTGTTTTCCAGCTCTAAGAGTAAAGTCAATTGAGTGTGCCACACTCACATGCCCACTATCTCGGCCAACCACGAAGGTCCACTCACCATTACCTTTGCAATGGCTTCCCACAGCACTCCTAATATAAAAATCATATTGCCCAATTTATGCCAAAGATGACCAGTATTTCACACCTGATTTGTGAGCACTGACATCCTATCCTCCCCTCTGTCTGCCTGTCAAAGTCAGCCTTGTTGGGCACGAACACGATCTTGCCGGGCACTTCTGGGCAAACCAGGTAATAAGGCAAGGGTCCTGGACCCCCGTCACAGACTTCTTCCATTAAGTAATGAGCTCCTTACCTGCAGGGCAGGAGGCTGGGAAAGGGAAACTTACATGAGGAAAGAGTGGGGCACAGGGAAGAAAAGAGGCAGGAAGGAAAGGAAAGAAACCAGAAATGGAAAGGAGACAAGAGATTCTCTTTCTAAAGCTCTAAGTTCAGGAGCAAAGCATTAATTCACTTAGAGAAAAAAACAGCTAAGGTGATTAATGGAAGGAAAGCAGGCTAGTTGCCGCCTGTCTTGGATAACTACCTCCTTCCTTTGTCTATTCATTCAATAAATGCATGAGGATCTACTAGCTTTCAGGCACTTTGCTAGGGCCTGGGAGTACAGTAAGAACACATGCTAACTGCCCACAGGTAACTTCCAGTTCCAAGAGTGAACATCTGCTAACACAGATCTGTGAAAGGGGGATGCAGGTGAAGAACAGTGTCCTGGAACAGAGGAAGGAAAAATCTCACAGGGGGCAGTGACAAAGTTTGGACAGGGTGGTTCAGGAAAGGCCAAATTCTTCTGTAGCACTATCACTCATCCACAAAGGGGAGGAGGATTACTCAGGCCTCTCTGTCATGGACTGGGAATTTAGTAGGAGGAGAGAAAGGGTAAGAGGGAGGGTCCAATTTACCATGAACAATGAGGCAAAAGAATGTCTTTGATTAAAGCACCAGGGTAGATGTCACTCTTTCACATCAGGAAAAGAGGTCCTCCCAGGAGGTTACTCTTCCTCTTTGAAAAGGTGCCACAAATTCCTGACACTTGGGTCCAGGCTCAAGGCCACAGGGCAGCATATGCAGGCAGCTAACCTACAGCTTCTTGTGGCCTGACCTGCATATCACTGGCTACAGTGTGAAGCACCATTTTCATTCCTGTATAAATAAACCCAAGTAAACCGAAGATGCTAAAAATGGATTTTAAAAGAAAAAAAAAAAAGAGCCTTTCAATGGTGGTTTTTTCCCAATTTCACTTTTTAAAAAAACCAAATGTATATACCTATTCAACCTTATTAACCCTGGCTCTCAGAAGAATCCATGAAGCCCATTCTAACAAAATTACAAGAACTGTGCATCTGCCTTGCTTGATCAATCCTCTTAATTTCAAACGTCAGTGGGTACACATATCTTCAAAGACTAAGCATTGGGCCAGATGGAACAGCGTATACATAAGTAGTCTCATGGAGTGTGGTCAGGCTATAGAGTTACATCAGCTCCCGGGTTGGGGGGAACCTGGGAGCAGCCTCTGTGCTTGCACATCATGAGGGACCAACCCATGGTCAGTGAAAGCCTCCTCACCTCAGAGCTGGACTCATTCGTGCTGAATAAAGGTTCTGGCTATTTCTAGCACTGAGGGGAAATCAACTATATAATGTACAGTTTCCCAGAGGAAATGAAACAATAATTGGAGCTCAGTCTCCCACATGGGACTCTAACCTTCTGAGGAAGCATGGAGTGTGGTGAGACACACACAGACTCCAAAAATCCTGGGAACATTTCTTAGTTTAGACAAGTTATTGCACTTCTCTGAGCCTGTTTCTCATCTGTATAATGAGGATTATTCATAGAACTTTTGTATATTCAGGAGATGTTTTTAAAATGCTCATCTTGTGCAAGGCCCTGAGCTGGAGCCTGACAACTCAGAACAAAACAGAGTCTCATCCCTACTCTCAGAGCTGACAGCCAGGCAGCATGGTGACCCTTTGGAAAGCAAACTCCCAGAGGCTACAGAGGTCCAGAGAAGGTATTCCTGGGCAAGCCAGTGCGTCCTGAAGAATGATGCCTGCAAACCGAGAGGATAAGTGGGGTGTGATGAGTCAAGTACATTCCAATGGGAACAATTTATCTGAAGACCATGAACCAAGAAGGCTGGCAGCTGAGCTGTAAAGACTGGCGCCCCAATGCACATTGGTACATGGCCCTATCTACCAGGAACTGGTCATTGCTAATAATAATAACTGTAATGATAACCTCAAACTCTTGTGTAGTAATAAGTTAGAGAAAAGTAGGGCATTTGAATTGTGATTTATTTCTGGGGCACTTGGACAGCACAGTTGGATGATCAGGTCATGATCTCAGGGTTGTGGAATTGAGCCCCAGGACAGGCTCCACACTCACCATGCAGTGTGCCTGAGACTCTCTACCCCTCTTCCTCTGCCCCTCCCTCCTCGATACACACTCTCTCAAATAAATAAAATCTTTAAAATAAATACTTATGTCTCACAAAAGTACTCAAAAGGTACAGTGCAGATGTTTAGTTTAAGTGAACATCCTCAGACTTAAATTTTTACTATCTCTTAGGAAAGGAAGAAGTTTTAGCAACTCGAAGGGCTGTGAATAGTCTGTATGTTGGTGATGAAAGCTAAAAGGGAACTTCTGTGAATCAACAACTAGTATTTCAACACCTTAATTTCTGAATGTCACAGTGACAAAATTCACAATGTATCCTTTCACTGATTAAATATTCTTTTTCATTTTGACCACAGTACTTACATTTGCCTATGTAATAAATGTCAGATTTCAGATACATCTTGCACTCTTATGAAAACGTCATTTTAATGATCACTGTGCCAATCATGACCCAATTCTTTATGACCATATGAAAGCACAAAAAGTGAGTCAGCTGGAAAATTCACAGCCAAATTTGGAAAAGTTTCCCACCTCAATGTGACTGCCCCAAGAGCTATCTGCCTCTTGTGCAACAACCCTTCAAATCAACCATTCTCTGCTCTAATACTTCATTCTCAAGAACCCCACAGAGGCAAATAATCATCCTTCTGCATGAGAAAGCAGAGAAATAAGATGACAGTTGAGAACAAACACCTACATTCTAATCTTACTCTAAATACCAGCCCCATGTCTACTCCAAGATACAAACCCACTAGAATCAAACCCACATGCAAATCAAAATTCTAAGTTGAAATGCCCAAAACTATAATCATCTCCCTACACTCAAGACCTGCCACGCTCCAAGTCTCCTCCTTCCACTGGCCTTACCACCACCCATCCAAGCCAAAACTTTCATAATTCTGAAAGCCAAACTTTCAGCCAAGCCAAAACACATAATTCTTCTCAGCTTTTCCTACATCCTTACCATCTCCCGAGGTGTCCTCCCTGCCCACCACCCAAATAATCACCCAGTATGGTCAGGGCTGCTTCCAACCATCTCTCACTACACTCCTCTGGTCCCATTGAGGTCGTCCCAATTCAGGTCTCTCTCATCTCTTAGGTGGATTTCTGTTACTGATATAGTCCTCTATAACTGGTTCTCTTTGCCTCCAATTTTAATTCTTAATAAATAACATTAGGTGTTTTAAACACATAGCACATTAAAAATATAATAAAAGCAATAATTCCACTGCCCAGATAAATTAGGTAACCTTTTTCAGAGAACAAAATTAATACACACATGAGTATGGTTAAATACTTCAATGATCACCAGAAAAAAAGCAAAATAAGAACAAAAAACTTTCTCTTCCAATCTCCTTACTCGTTTCTGGTTTTTTGTTTTTAATTGGGACTGTGTCAGAGTTGCAGAAAAGAGAAGTCCCAATACCCCCCACTCAATCTCCCTATTATTAACACCTAATGTCAGTGTATTTATTATTACTAATGAATCGATATGGATACATTATGATTAACTCAAGTCCATAGTTTATTACAAGTTCCTTACTTTTTCGTTACTGTCCTTTATCTATTCCAGGATCCCACCCAGGATGTCACACTACATTTAGTCATCACGTGTCCCTAGGTGCACGTGATCACAGTTTCTCCAACCTCCCCTGTTTTACATCACCTTGACAATTTTGAGCAGCACTGGTTCTGCAGCTTATAGCATATGCTTCCATTTGGGTTTACCTGAGGTTTCTGTCATATTTAGACAGAGCTTACAAGTTTTAGGGAGGAAGGCCACAGAGGTAAAATGCCATTCCTATTCACATTGTATCAAACAAAGTACATGCTCTCAACAAGCTTGCTAATGTTGACTCTGATGACCTGGCCGAGGTGGTGCTTGCCAGATTTCTCCACTGAAAAGTTCCTCTTCTCCCTCTTGTCCATGCTGTTCTCTCTGGAAGGATGGGAAGCTGGGCTTTCTACCTCTATGGTGAAGTAGCTACACAAATTGATTTGGAACAATTCTACAGAGATTTGTTTCTTCTTCCTCCACTTACATATTTATTGAATCATTCGTTTTTATCAGTATGGACTCATTGATATTTATTTTATACTGTCAGTTATAATCCAATATCATCTTATTTTATTGCTCAATGTTCTAGTTGCAGCCACTGGAAATCTCTCAGTTGATTCCTGGATCCTTTTGTCACAACTCGAGCATCTAAAATGATGCTTTGCTTCTGGAGCACTCTTACTTTCTGGCATGACAACATGCAACGAGCTTATTCTGTATAGTGTCCCTGTGCCTGGTCCTAGAATCAGCCATTTCCTGAAAAGCTCTACTAAACCATAATCTGGGGACACTGGGGGGGCAGTTTTTTTTTAAGGGACATTATACATCTGATACTTTCTCTTGTTTTTAAGAGAGTTTCCGTATCTATGCAAAAAGGTCAACCGTATCATTTTAAACATAGGTCCAATATCTACCTCCCATCATATCCTCAGATGCTGCCACAGTGGACTGTGTCCCTCTATCACGTAGGAGAGTATTCATGGGCGAGGTCCTACATCAAATTATTTGCGCCCACCATCTCACTTTCTCCTCCCAGTGGTGCAGGAATTGTCAACTTCAACTCACACAGGAGGAAATGGAGGCTGGCAGACAGGGAGCCTGCCCCAGGTCACAATGCTCATTCAGATGAGGGGTCCCAAAGTCCACAATGCTTACTCATTCCTGCCCCAAAGTCACTTGTGCACCCACACTCCAGTCACCCAGACCAGTAATCCCCCAAAACACTTCAAGGACTGGGGATACTTTTTGATGATTCACACTAGTCTGCACAAAAGAACTACAAGGGAAAACTTGCAAACTCCTCACAGGTCTACTTTTTTCACTTAAAGTACTATCCTTTATTCTAAATTACATCTTATTTTCTTTATTGGTGTTAATGTCCTGGTTTTATGAGACACCTAGAGATAAAAAGAGTTGGTTTAAATCCTGTTGTTATATTTGGTAAGATTAAAATTGGCCACCCTGTATTAGTCTCTCTGCATACAATCCAATTCTTACAATTTAACGGAGTGGTCAGTGGCCTAAAATCAAAATCTTGGTTTCTCAGCTTGGCATATGAGACCCTTGTCCATCCCTTGTCCATCTTCTGCAGTTTCCCCTCCAGCAATGCCAAAGTGCTTTTTTTTTTTTTAAAGATTTTATTTATTTATTCATGAGAGACACAGAGAGAGAGGGAGAGAGAGAGGCAGAGACACAGGCAGAGGGAGAAGCAGGCTCCATGCAGGGAGCCCGACATGGGACTCGATCCCGGGTCTCCAGGATCATGCCCTGGGCTGAAGATGGCACTAAACCACTGAGCCACCCGGGCTGCCCCCAAAGTGCTTTTAGAAACAAAGTCATCATGTTCACAGTATAATTTCATCTCCCAGAATTATCTCCCTCATCGTCTCGCAGGGCAAACAACTGACTAGGAACATCACATTTCTGAGGCATTTAAAACTTGTAATGCCTGTCCTTAATGTCTCCTTGAATGTTTTCATTTTTAAATTATCCCCTAAGACAATTACTGAACGTAGCACAATTTGAGATTCAAAGGAAAAAAAAAGCCAACGGTTTATCCTAACGGCAGGGAGGAAACACTGAGCTTGCCAGGAGGAGGACTAGTCTAAGAAGGCAAAATCCTGGTGCCCTGCTCTCTGCCCCGCCACCTTGCCAATTATAGCAAACCTGAAACTTGCTGTGTCCATGTGGTAAAGCTACCCTGCCTGTTACTCCTTATGCAGCTGCTGTGAAAATCATAGAAACAACTAAAAAACCTTCAGTAAAGTGCTCTGAAAATACTAAAATACTCGCTATACCACTGTGGTAAAATGGCTGGTATTTTATTTTGCAGATTGTTAATGAGCCCTTTATTCATCGTGGAAGATTCAAACAAACCACTGCTCCAAGAAGCAGCTTGTAATGTTCGTTTCCTACTGTATTCGCAGTTCCCTAGGGTAAAAGTTACCAATGCTTCCGAGGCTGCATTTCAGGTAACAGTGACTAAGGAGGTAGGCAACTTGAAAGGAATTACCAAGCGAAAGGACAGTCTATTTTAAACGCCAATCCACAGGCTTTCTCCATGGCCTTTAACATGACACAGTCAACTCTTGAATTATTTTGCCCTGTTTAAAAAAAAAAAAAAAATCCAAAGTACAGCAACATAAGACAAATGCCACTTAGAAGAAACACACTTTCAAATCCTCCAGTGAAGGGATCGGAAGAAGGTCACTTCAGAACATGAATTATTTAACTCCCTCAGTGGCTAACCTGAATACAGAGTACTGTAATGAAGTATGAAATCAAAAAGAACACCAGCACTGTATACTTCAAATTCTCAATTTAAAAATATAACAAACAGAAATGCAGCTTCTTCCAACATGACCATTTGCATCAAATTTAACCAAAGTTAGCTTAAGATAGATACATACATACACTTGACAATCCTCTACAAAATAAACACAGAACAAATGAGCTAGATATGTGCCAGTTTCCTCACAGCGGAGGCAGATAAACACTTGTTATCATGCACAATTTTACTCTGTGAAATACCTGTTTCAGTTGAAGAGTTTGGAAATATCCTTTAGAGAGACAACAAATTAAAAGCCAGCCAAGAAGACCATCCCACAGAAGGAAAGGCAGCCATACAGGTTGTTTGTATCACATCAATTGCACTTTCTTCGAACACAAACCTGTTCCTGTGGAGTTCTCTCAAAATCATTTCAGTGCTACCAAAACCTGGGTAAAACCTCCGTGCAAATACTGGAGACTTGGGCAAAACAATTCCTGTTTTGTAGTCTTTCAGTTCCATTTCTGCATTTTTAAAATGCCAGTCTTTACAGGGAAGGAAAAACCTTAAACAGTGATTCTTCAGACAGAAGCAGCATCCCCGCACTGATACGGGTTATATGCTTTTTCTCTATCCACTGTTGAAACATCATCTTAGGAAATTTCTGGCCAGCAGATTCCTTTCAAGACAGCTTGTATTCAGTAACAAATAGTCTTGTAATCACAAATAATTGATTTTCATAACCTACACACTGCGAATACCAGGGTGGCAGACAAAAATGTAAAGCATGAAACACAGCTAATCCGGCTTCTTGTGCCTACTTCCTCTTTCTTCCTAGAACTTGAAGGTCAACACTAATGTTAATACATCTGTACATTTTACAGTTTTTTTCCCTGCCCACATGGAAATATTCATAGCAATTCTTTTCCTAAGCTTCATCCACAATTTTTAGTTTTCAAAGCAACCATAAAATATCCTAAATGTGTTATTTCCTAGCAAACCAGCAATAATTACAAATGCATTTCAAAATGTATTAGAAAGCCTACCTTTCCCAGTAGTCATGATTGTCAGGGATCTTGGTACAATACAAACACTGCTCTGAAAGCTATACCTACTCACAGCAACTTAAGCATCAGCCAACTCCCCACCCACAGGACTTCTTCAGTGTGATCCGCACCAATGGCAACTGCCACCCTCTTCCAAAATAAAAGCCTGGACTATATATATATATATATATATATATGCAATTATTTTAAAAGAGGGACTGTGTGGGAGGTGAACCTTCTCCATCTGACTTTACTCATGTAAAAGAGCCTTCTTTAAAATTGATATTAAAAAATTGTTTTTTAAATAACTGCCTGATTTTTCTCCTGGAAAAAACCGGGAAGAACATTACTAACATAAACCTTAATTAAGAATAATGTCAAAAAGCAACCTTACTTCCACACAGAAGATGAAGCTGTCCGTTGTAGCTTAAGCTACTTAAACCGGTATCAGAAACAGTCTCTCTAGGCTATTTTAGGTGATCTTGTCCTTATGAAAGCACAGCGTACTTGCTAGCCTTATAATATTATTCTTAGATCTGTGACTATGGAAACACTTTCCTAAGATACTGAACCAGAACCCCAAACCTTATAATACACAGAGTCTAATAAACAAGCAGGCGAGAGGATGGGAGCCAATTACCAGCACCTGATCCATTTATTCACAATCACTCATTTTAGGCTACACAACATAACAATGGCTTGGCTTCTTAACAAAGAAGACACTCAATTCACCTTTAAATGAATGTTTTGTCCTAGTTAGGCTGGGCAACAATTCAAATCTTACCTAATAATTCAACATTGGTCTAGTCGCTTTCAGATTTGCACAGGTACTTTTCATCTCCAACAAGTTAGAAATGATATCTAACATTTTTCAAATTACATTTTTTTTAGTAGAGAAACATAAGGCAGGATGCATTTGGCAGCAAAATGATGCTCTAGATACACGCATAAGAGTCGATAATTTTATGATTATCTGTTATCTAGTTTATAGTTTTGTCAGCAATCAGTATTTTGTTTTTTTCATTAGCTACAGGTTTATTATGGAACTTTCAGAGATTTAACCAATATAATACTTTCATTCTTTCCTCATAAACATGTTAGCTTTGCTCAAGAAACTCAAAAGCATGCACATTTTTAACCAAATTAATGTCCATGGGCCTCACTTCAATCAAATCTAATTAAAGATCATTAAGTGGACGCAGATAAAGGACACTGACTAGTCTATAATTACTGGCTCTTTCATGCTGAAAATCCAATTCTCCTGTGAGCATAAGCACATCTGCATGATTAAGAAAAAGACTTACATAGAAAATAATTTGCTTTTTGAAACCCATGGAAGGCAAAACTGTAATTTTTGCTTCAAGGGGTTTGCTAATTATATGCAGATGGAAAAAAAGAAAAACATCTATAAAACAACATATTTTTAACTCCCATATTCTTGCCATTCAAAGCTGAAAGGCCTCTGGGTAACCTAGCAACAAAAAAGAATCCTACAAAGATGAAGTGTTCTATTACAGATAGGACTCTCCTCTCCAATTGCTACTCAGCTGCTTTCCCATTACTGTTTTAGTCACAATTCTGCTTTTAAAAAAAATTAAGTCCATGGGCCTTACATAAACATACTCAATTATACAACTTAGAACAACCTAATTTTGAACATGTTAATAGAACCCACAATGAAACCCTTCTCTTCCCTCCGAGTACTGCTATTACATTAAATTTCTTTGAACTTAGCTCAAATCCAGAGTTTTTCTTATTCAAAAGAGGGTTACTGTTTACAAGTAACAACAAAAAAATGATAAATTTCATAAAAATTAAAAACTTTTAAATACCAAAAAAGTATAAAAGACTACCCAGAGAACAGAGAAAAGTATTTACAAATCATATATCAATAAGAGTCTTATATCCAGAATATATAAAGAGTTCTTATAGCTCAACAGCAAAAAGACAAACACCAATTTAAAAATGGGCAGGGGGATCCCTGGGTGGCTCAGCAGTTTAGCACCTGCTTTCGGCTCAGGGCATGATCCTGGAGTCCCGGGATTGAGTCCCACATTGAGCTTCCTGCATGGAGCCTGCTTCTCCCTCTGCCTGTGTCTCTGCCTCTCTCTCTCTCTGTCTCTTTCTGGGTCTCTCATGAATAAATAAATAAAATCTTTAAAAATAATAATAATAAAAATAAAAATAAAATAAAAATGGCAGCCATCAGACAAGAAAAAGAAATAAAAGACATCCAAAATGGTAAGGAAAAGGTAAGCTGTCACTTTTTGCAGACATGATACTACAGATAGAAAACTCTAAAGACTATCCCCCAAAAAACTATTAGAACTTATAAATGAATGCAGTAAAGTTTGCAGGACACAAAATTTGTATACAAAAATCTGTGGCACTTCTAAATACCAAAAACACAGTAGAAAACGAAATTAAGAAAACAGTTCAATTTACAATTGCACCAAAAAGAAAAAAATACCTAGGAATGCACTTATGAAGGTGAGGACCTGTACTCTGAAAACTGTAAAATCCTGATAATAAAAACCAAAGATGATACAAACAAACGAAAATATACCATGCTCCTGGATTAGAAGAATTAATATTGTTAAGGTATCCATATTACCCAAAGAAATCTACAGATTCAATGCAACCCCTGTCAAAATACCAATAGCATTTTTCACAAAATTAGATTAATCCTAAAATTTGTATGGAGCAACTAAAGACTCTAAACAGCCAAAGCAATCAGGAAAAATCAGAACAAAGCTGGAGGTATCACAATTCCAGATTTCAAGATATACTACAAAGATATGATAGTCAACACAGTACAGTACCAGCACAAAAAGTGACCTATAGATCAATAGAACAGAATAGAGAGCTTAGAAATAAACCAATGTTTATATAGTTAATTAACCTATGACAAAGGAAGCAAAACTGTAATTCGGAAAAGACTGTCTTTTCAATAAACAGTGTTGTTCTTGAAACTAATATTACACTGTATGTTCACTAACTGGAATTTAAATAAAAACTTGAAACTACAAAATAAACAAATGGTGTTGGGAAAACAGGACAGCTACATGCGAAAGAATAAAACTGAACCACTTTCTTATGCTATACACAAAAATAAACTCAAAATGGATTAAGGATCTAAATGTGAGACCTGAAAACTATAAAACTCATAAAAGAAAACACAGGCAGTAATTTTTGGACATCAACCTTAGCAACATTTTTATAGATTATGTCTCCTCAGGAAAGAGAAACAAAAGCAAAAATAAACTATCAGGACTACATCAAATAGAAAACTTTCACACAACAAAGGAAACCATTGACAAAACAAAAAAGCAATCTACTGAATTGGAAAAGATATCTGCAAATGCTTTATCCAATACAGAGTTAATATCCAAAATATATAGAGAACTTAAACAACCAAACACCAAAACCACCTAAACAAACCTAATTAAAATATGGATAGTGAACCTGAACAGGCATTTTCCCAAAGATATATAGATGGTCAAGAGACACATGAGAAAGTGGCTTGACATCACCAATCATCAGGGAAACACATATCAAAACTATAATTATATACTACCTTACACCTGTCATATAGATACAATCAAAAAGACAAGAAATAACAAGTGCTGGCAAGGATGCAGAGAAAAAGGAACCCTTGTGTACTATTGATGGGAATGTAAATAAAACTTGTGCAGCCACTGTGGAAAATTTGAAGGCTCCTCAAAAAAATTAGAAATACCATATGATCCTAGCAATTCTACTACTATTTACTGAGACAAAACAAAAACACTAATTCAAAAAGATACATGCACCCTTATGTTTATTGTAGCATTATTTATAATAGCCAAGATACGTGGGATCCCTGGGTGGCACAGCAGTTTAGCGCCTGCCTTTGGCCCAGGGCGCGATCCTAGAGACTTGGGATCGAGTCCCACGTCGGGCTCCCGGTGCATGGAGCCTGCTTCTCCCTCTGCCTGTGTCTCTGCCCCTCTCTCTCTATGTGACTATCATAAATAAATTTAAAAAAAATAAAAAAAATATAATAGCCAAGATATGAAAGCAACCCAAGTGTCCATCAACAGATGAATATATAAAGAAGATGGGGAGGGGTGTATGTGTTTCTGTGTATCCTCATACACACAACAGAATAATACTCAGCCATAAAAAAGAATGAGATCTTGCCATCTATAACAACATAAATGAACTTTAAGGGTATTATGCTAAGTGAAACAAGTCAGACAGACAGATACCATATGATTTTACTTACATGTGGAATCTAAAAAAATCAAACAAATGAATGAACACAGAAACAAAAAGAAACAGACTCATAAATACAGAGGACAAACTGATGGTTACCAGAGGAGCAGGGTGGGAAAATGGCCAAAATGGGTGATGGGAAATGGAAGGTACAGGCTCCCAGTAATGGAATGAGTAAGTCAGGGGATGAAAGGTACAGCATAAGGAGTATAGTCTATAATACTATAAAAAGCACTGTATGGTGACAGATGGTGGCTATACTTGTGTTGAGTATAGCATTAATATATGGAGTTGTGAAATTACTATGCTGTGGACCTGAAACTAGTGTAACGCTGCATCAACCATACTTCAATTAAAAAAAAAAAAATATGAACAACCCTTAATAAAAAGGACAAAGGACTTCAATAGAGATTTTTCCAAAGATGTACAAATGGTCAACAGGCACAGGAAAAAAGGCTCAGCATCATTAGGGAAACACACAAATCAAAACCATAATGACAACACTTCACACCCACTAGACGCCTATAATCAAAGAGACAGACAATAACAAGTATTGGCTTAAATATGAATAAATTATGATTCTCATACGTTGATGATGAGAATATAAAATGGTGCAGCTACTTGGAAAATAATGTGCCAGTTAGGCAAAAATGTTAAAAGCACAGAGTTACCACATGAGCCAACTATTGCACTGCAAGGTATATACATAAGAGAAATGAAAACATCTCACATAAAAACTTTCAGGCAAATAAATATTCATGGTAGCATTGTTCAGAACAGTCAAAAAGTAAAAACAACCCAAATGTCCATCAACTGGTGAATGGATAAACATAAGGTGGTATATCTATACAACAGTGAAATATTATTCAGCCATAAAAAGGAATGAAGTACTGATACATGCTACCCCCATGGGTGAATCCTGAAAACAATATAATAAGTAAAAGAAGCAATACATAAAAAGCCATATGTTGTGTGACTGCATTTATATAAAATGTCCTGAATAGGCAAATCCCTCGAGACAAAAAGTAGGTTGTGAGGGACTGGGAGGAGAAGGAATTAAGGAGTGTGAATGGTCACAGGTATTCTTGGGGGTGATAAAAATATTCTGAAATTAGATAATTGCACAATTTTGTGAATACACACACACACACAAAAAAAAACAGAATTATATACTTTTAAAATGTAAATTTTTGGTATAAGGATATTTAAAATATGCTGATGAGGGGGATCCCCGGGTGGCTCAGTGGTTTAGTGCCTGCCTTCGGCCCAGGGTGTGATCCTGGAGTTCCAGGATCAAGTCCCACATCAGGCTCCCTGCATGGAGACTGCTTCCCCCTCTGCCTGTGTCTCTGCCTCTCTCTCTCTCTCTCTGCCTCTCTCTCTCTCTCTCTCATTTATTTATGAATAAATAAATAAAATCTTTAAAAAATAAAATATGATGATTTCCCCCCAAAATAATCCAACACTCACTTCTAATAAAAACTTACATAAATAGGAATAGATGAGAACTACGTCTCATCTTGCCAAAGAACACCTACAAAAAAGCCACAATTAACATCACACTTAGTTGTAAAAGACCTAAGAATGGGAACCAGGTAAGGATGTCTACTTTCACCACTTGTACTTTACATAGAGGAGGAAATTCTAGCCAGTGCAATAAGGCAAGGGAAAAAAATACAAAGTATACAAATCTGAAAGAGATAAAACTACTCCTATTTGCAGATGATTTATCTATGCAGATAATGCCACGGTATCTATAAAAACTCTAAGAACAGGAAAAATTCAGAATGGTCACAGTCTACCTATACAAGCAGCACACTAGAGACAGCAGAGGGTAGAGAGTTGAGAAGTAGAGCAATCAATAGTGCAGAGGGGTTCAAAAACTGGTTATACTAGGAGTCAGTGGACCAAAAAAACAAAAATTAGAGGAGGGATTTATTATGTTCCAACTGTGGTTTCTCTATGCTATCCAAATGACTCAAGCAAAGAAGGAAATCGGGTGGTTTGCTTCTGACAGCTACTGAACATCTTTACATCTTACAAGTCTCTCAAAGTTACCATCAAGAGACCAAACTTATTCAGGTTAAGAATTCTAAAATCTTTATATATATCCTTTTAGGTGATTCTGTTTTGGTTCTAATAATTAAAAACTCATACTACTTATAGATAGTAGTATAGAAAGTTGAAGCTTTAAGGCCTCCAACAAGGCTTAAGATTTCCTTACCATCTGCTATTTACACAGACGCCTAAAAAAAGATCTATCTTTCTTCCCAATCCTACCCCTTTACCATAGGTGATCTATCTTCCTTCCCAATCCTACCCCTTTACTATGTTCATATATGGAGATACAGGGGCAATATTTACACAGGGAGGTGTAGAATAAAATGCTGCTGCAACACACCCAATGCCACAGGATTTTAGTAGCCTTGATTAAATCATGTGTCATGTTCATTAAAACTCAAGAGAATATACATGCGCTCTCCGGGGCAAGGCCTCCAGCATGGGTGTGGATCTTCTCCCCAGTGCCAGCATTATAATGAAATTCTGTTTCAGTTATAATTTATAACATGGACTATAAAGCACAAACTCAAGTTTTCAGCCAACACCACTACCTCTTTACCCAGAACTTTAAAGCATCTATCTAGCAACTGACTAGCTGGGTAGCTCTGCCCATGCACACCATCAACACCACTCATCACTGGAGCATAACTCCATGGACAGAGTTCTGGTCCTACCTCTATCATTGATACCCTATTAAAGCACATATAAAAGAATATATACAAGCACAGGGCGCCTGCCTGGCTCAGTCACTAGAGTATGTGACTCAATGTCAGGGTTGTAAGTTCAAGTCCCATGTTGGGTACAGAGATTGCTTAAAAATAAAATATTTAAAAAACAAAAAAGTAGGGGGCAATGTACAGAAATTATGCCATGATAAAATTATATATAAATTATACAGTTACAGAAAAATGAATTGTAAGTAAATATGAAAAAATGAACACTGATTAATTGGTGATAGCAGAATTACAGTTAAGTATTTTTTAGCCTTTTAATATTGTTATATTTTTATAAACATATGAAAGAGAAATAAGGGGGATTAATGAAAGCATGTTTAGAACTCCTTAAGCATTTTTTAAGAAACATACTATGCAAAGACAAATTCAGTAATACTGAAAATGGTAGGTACAGAGCAGAGCAGGACTTAAAAGACCTGGATCTTGTTCCTGTTCAACCCTTATGTACTAGAAGTGACTTTCCCCAAAGTGACCGACTTTTTTTTACAACCTCAAGATATTCAAACTTTGACAGCTATGCTGTGATCTAAGATCCCTAGAAATTCAGAAATTGCTACAATGCAATGAGGTATCCCAAAGTTACAAATGTTGTTGGTGGCAACTGCTTTGCAAGGACTTCACTCATACACACTCATACACAAAATTCACTTGTCTTCTCTTCCTCTTCTGGAATCAGAAGAAATATCCACTTGTCCTCAAACATCATCACAAAGTGTAGTAAAAGGAATATAAGTACCAGAAACCTGAAGTCACAATTCAAGTCTCAATTATTATTCTGCTTATTTATTCAACAATATTTACTGCATACCTGTACCACATACCAGGGACTTTTTGAGGCATCAGGATAAAAGAAGGAACACTGAACAGAATGAAGGCACAGAGTTCCCTTAGAACATTGGCTGTGCTATACCAGCTGGCCTGGGTAATGAAGTGTGTCTATAGCCGAGATCTGGATAGAATGAGAAGGGCCATAGAGATACCCAGGAGACAAAGGTTTCAAGCAGAAAAAGAGTCATAAGCACAAAGGCTCTGAAGCAGGAGAAACTTGGAATGTTCAAAATTAGCAAGGTGATCAATAGGACTGGAACCCAAAGAACTTTGGGGAAGAGCATCAGGTGACATCAGAATGGTGGTCAGCATCAACTCGTGTGCAGGTCTGGTGGGCCATGACGAACCACTAAACTGCAGTCTCCATGTGACAAAAAACTTCTGGAGGATTCTGAGCAGAATATTAATAGCACATTACATTCTAAAAGGATTCGTCTAGGGGGTACCTGGCTGGCTCAGATGACAGGGCATGTGACTCAATCTCAGGGTCATGAGTTCAAGTTCCACGGTGGGCGTAGAGACTACTTAAAAAAATTTTTAACTAAAAATAATAAAAATATAGGGATTACTCTGATTGCTGTGACAAACAGCCTGTAGGTGCTTGGGGAGACTAACAGCAAGGACACTGGTCAGGAGGCCGCTGCAAAAGCACAGATAAAAGACCACAGGGACTTGCACTAGGAGAAGAGCCAGAGCAGCAGCTACAGTCAGAATCCCCAGGATTCCGGACATATTTTTAAAAGAAAGCCAACAAGATTAGCTCATGAATTCAGTGTAGGGTACAAAAGAAAGCCAATGACAACCCCACAGTTTTTGGCCTGGGAAAGTGGGTAAATGAAGTTAAATCTTTGGACCTAGAAACTGTTCAAGATATCAAATTCAGATGTTCAGAAAGAGCATAAGTATTACTGACCTAAAACTGAAGAAGCAAAAATAGAACGACTGCTTTTTCTACTCACCGTTTGCTGATTGTATCATGTTTCCAGATTTTTGGACTTCATCAAATTTTGTAAAAATTACATTCAACCTGTATGAAAAAAAATACATGTATATATAGAAACAGTTAACTATCACATATACAATTATATTAAAACACTAATGTGAAGTTGAGTCACACTCTAAAAAGAAAAAAAATCAATGATACAAACCCACCTAATAACAAAAACAATTAACTACATTAATAACATTAAACACCCAACAATAATCGGGCACTTATTATAGATCAAGCACTGACTTATAGCTCTCTCTGAAAGACCTCAATTAATCCTTACGACAGCCATATAAGAGATTATGGTCTTCTCCATTTTACAGATGAGAAAATCAAGACCAAGCAACTTACTTAGGGTAACAGAGTGACTTAGGGTGGAGATGGCAGCCCTGAGAGTAAGAATCCAGAGCCCATGCTCTCAGACATTATATTAAATGTACTAACTGCTCTAGGCAACATGTATACATTAAGAAAAGCATGTTTCTCCTATTTCTAAGCACAGACTATTGATCGCTTAGAATAAAGATTTTCAAAATGTATTGACATTACAATATAAAGGCTCTCTGTGACTTATGCTTAATTCAAAAATGCTATAATTTCTCTAGAAACACTAGACTAATTTGATATCTAGAAACACTGTGACTAGATAATCGTTAACTGAAAAAAACCTACGTGACATTTCCTATTAATGGATCAATGTCGCCTTGACAATTAAATTGAAATAAAACTTCTTAACCAGTCAAAATATACATCCTAGTGATACCCATAAATGAGCGAGAAGTTGGGGGTAGGTTGAGGCAGAGGGGTGTTAATTTGCCTAGTGGAAGAATTCAAGAATAAACCAGGCTTTCTCAAGCAAAACACAGATACACTGGAATAAGTGTAAAGGCTGAGAGTACAAAGCAATGTACTTCTGCATTCAAACTTATATATTTCAGGGACTGGACAAGAAATTTTACCACTTGCTTACAAACTCTCCTGTCATACAAGTTCTAAGCAGTTCAAACATGTTGTTTTTTTCTGCAAAACTAGAATGGACTCTCCTTCAGGACAAGGATGGGAACTAGATACTTTTTGGTGTTCCATAAGCACCAAACACTGTCATGCAGGAGCGTGACATCACTGCATGAATCCTGTTCATGCCCTCACTATGGAAACTAGGTTTCTACTGGCCTTCATTCATTCATAGTTCATTCACTGAGTCCAGCCCTGAGCTGGCCAGATGGTGAGTGTGTGAAGTTCTTAACTTCTAAAGCTCCTATTTCATTCTTTTCTACTTAGAATGTCACATTCTAAGTAATGGGGGAGCCAAAGTACACATCAGCAAAGAGCAGTAAAATGAAGGGGATGAAGGAGACTGACATACTGCCTTTCCCCCCTTCTTGTTCCATGCCAGATATCAATCTTTTTTGCACATCTTTCCATGTAAGCCCAGATGTAGCCTCAAACTCCTCAAAGCCCCTCCAGGCAACTACTACCAGTCAAAAGTTGGCAATGAATTACAAAAATCTTGTCATCTCAGGACCAGATAGGAATAAAACTCACTTTCAAATCCAAAGGGTCCTAAAGATCTGGAAAAATGCCTTAGAATCAATTTCTTAGGATGTTTCCATCACCTTCCCTTTTATAAGCACCAAAGATCTCCAGTGCCTTACAAAGCACACAAGTAATATCACTACACAGGTTGCCAGGGCATGCCCTGACCAACTTACCACTTTATTGTGTCACAACTACACCCTCTGACGTGAGCATGCCTGCCAGTTTGCAAGTTAGCGACAAGGTATACCTCTAGCCTGGTTCCTAAAATTACTGTGAGGGGCAAATATTTCATCTGTTTTTGGTAGAGTAGTCACCATTATCAATGGTCACTGTGGAAGAATCTGCAAATGCTCTCTCTGTGGTAATGTCTACTCAATAGGGCCACATTATCTACAATTAGCAGGCCCAAACAACTTGGTATGAGAACGCTAAAAAAAGATTACTATTTTTGGTACCTGTACTTTAATTCAGAATTCCCTAAGGCAGGCATGCCTTTCCCTCTAGTTATACTCCTGTCTCTCTAGCTGCCTCATTTTCTGCTCAGCAATGTCTATACAGGGGCTCTTACAAGAGATCAGTAAACCTGGCTTCAGGACAGTCTAGTCACCAACAAGGTATTCCTAAGGAATGGCTTTTGTCTGCTAGCTCTGAATACAGCAATACAAAATGCCTCTTTGGAGCCAACAAATTTACACAAACCTAAAAGGGTGAGTTTTATACATTCGAAGACACTGAACGTATAACTAATGGTTACTCTCTGAAGCTACCAATTTTTCTTTCATGTTTGTAAATCTCTGGATGCCAAATTTAAATGTGACAAATAACTAACACCATTTTCCCTTGGTTTTTCTAAATTCAAAATTTATATTCAACTCTTCAATCCAATTGTTTATTTTATTGTAAGATTTAGATCTAATTATTTCTCCTAGAAATAGGGGCTCCTGGGTGGCTCAGTTGGTTGGGTGTCCGCCTCTTGATTTCAGTTCAGATCATGATCTCAGGATCGTTGAAATCGAGCCCCATGTTGGACTCTGCGCTAGGAGTGGAGCCTGCTCAAGATTCTCTCTCCCCTTCTCCATATGCTCCCCTAACCCTGGATCATTCTCACTCCCTCCCTCTCTCCAAAAAATATAAGTTAATTAAATAAGTAATTAAAAATTGTTTTAAATTTTTAAAATTAAAATAATTTCCTAAATGCAAATACTAGTATGCTCACAATCAACAAACTCTAACCATACACTCAGAGCTTTTAATTGGCTTTTTAGTCTACTACTTTTAAATATGAGCAGACAACCAAGCATTCAAAGATACATGAGCAAAGCTTTTCAAGCGAAAGAGACCAAGGTGGACAAACACATACTCCAAAACCACAACACAGAGGAAGGAAGAGGCAATGGGAAGTTTTTAAAATATGTCATTATTACTTCCAAGAGGATAAAGAAAATACTGCAATTATAAAAGCTAACAGGGAAGGAGCCCTTCAAAATGACAGAATACAGACCTCTGAAAATCTGCTCCTCTAAAGAAGCAAAGAAAAACACTGTCAAAATCAAGTTTTTCACACTCTGGAAATTAAACAAAGGCTTGCAACAATCCAAGGAGCACTCTGCAAGAAAAATGACTGAATCTTGGTAAGGACAAGCTTTTCACTGTTTTGCTAGGTCTTATTTCCATCTTCAACTCACCTGCTAAAAATCAACAGCATCACAATCATGATAGTTTGAAAACCAGCAGTTTTGAGGCCACTGGAAGAAGCTGAACAAGTTTGGAGTGCCATAAAAATCCCCATTCTAAAAGAACTGTAATTGTTTCTCCTGTCTGGCATACCCTAGAACACCCATTCATAGGGTTTTATTTTACCTCATTCATAGCGCTCTCAGTGGAAGAGACTCTTTTCCTTGAAGCCATGATCAAAAAGAATCAGCAACAACTGTTTAACAATGGGAGTTGCCCGAGATGATAAACTGGAGCAAAGACACTAACCAAAAAACTTACAAAGAAAAGTGGAGAATGAGAGGTTCACAGGGAACTCCGAAAAAAATCTGACATATTCCTGGGAATGTGGAAGGCTATGTATATGTGCAAGACTATAAGAAAGCCTGAGGAAAGATCTAAGACAACACTAAGGTCTCATGTCTGGCTGACCTTGAGCTCTGCCCAAGCAGGCAGTAAAGAGGAAGGTAGAGATGTACAAACTGCCTGCCAGAACCCTGAAAACATCCCCCCAACATACACAGATATGTTGTATATATGTTGCAGCAAAGGCTAAAGATTTATTGGTTGGAGGCATTCAAGGAAATCTCTAATCCTTAGCTGAATACTAAGCTAACCAAGCAGAAACGTCAGTAGCCACGCACATAAAAAAAAAAAAAAAAAACAAAACAGATTTCATGGAATTAGTTCAGAAAAATCACTTAAGGAACAACAAAAACAACAAACACTACCACCAAAAACTCTGGAGAGAGACCAAATGTGGTTTCCAAAGTTGTCACAATAGATTATTGTAAATGACCAGTTTCAACCAAAAATTGTACACATAAAGAAACAAGAAAATACAGCCCATGCAAGGAAAAAAAATTAGTCAACATAAACTATCCTTAAAGGAAGCCCAAACATTGAATTTACTAGATGGATACTTGAAATCAACTATCATAAATAAGTTGAAAAGAACTAAAGGAAATTATTTCTAAAGAACTAAAGTATAAGAACAATGTCTCACCAAGGAGAGAGTGTCAATGAAGAAACAGAAAACATAAGAATCACAGAGAAACTCTAGAAATGAAAAGTACAAAAACCAAAATAAAAAATTCATTAGATGGGTAGCTGGCTGGCTGGCTCAGTTGGCATAGCATGCAATCCTTGATCTCTGGGCTGTGGTTTCGAGTCCCAAGTTGGGTCTAGAGATTACGTTAAAAAATAAAATTGGGCAGCCCCTGTGGTGTGATCCTGGAGACCCGGGATTGAGTCCCACATTAGGCTTCCTGTATGGAGCCTGCTTCTCCCTCTGCCTGTGTCTCTGCCCTTCTCTCTCTGTCTCTAGAATAAATAAAATCTTAAAAATAATAATAATAAAAATAAAATCTTAAAAAAAATGCACAGGGTAGTTCAACAACAAATTTTTGCTGGGGGAAGAAAAAAACTGCAAACTTGAAGATGCATCAGTTGACAATACCCTGAGAAACCAAAAAAAAAAAAAAAAAAAAAAAAAAAAAAACGGGGAAAAAAAAAAGAACAGAGCCTAAGAGGTCATGTTATTATAATACCAACATACCAACATACATATAGTGGGAATACCAGAAGGAGAGGAGAAAGAATACAGGACAGACTATATGGAGAAAAAAGGCCAAAAACCTCACAGATTTAATATAAAATTTTAATCTACATGTTCAAGAAACTCAACAAACTCCAAATAGGATAAACTTGAAGAGATCCTAACCTAGAGACAAGAGGAACAAGCTGCTGGAAGAAAAGACAAAGAGAAAATCTTGAAAGCAAAAACAAACAAGTCAGGAAATAACAAATGTTGGTGAGGATGCAGAGAAAAGAGAACCTTATATTGTTGGTGGGAATGCAACCTTGTACAGCTGCTCTGGAAAACAGCATGGAGGTTCCTCAAGAAGTTAAAAAACAGAGCTACGCTATGACCCAGCAATTGTACTACTAGTTATTTACCTCAAAATTACAAATGTAGTGATCCAAAGGGGCACCTGCACCCCAATGTTTATAGCAGCAATGTCCACAAGAGCCAAAGTATGGAAAGAGCCAGGATGTCCATCAACAGATGAATGGATAAAGATGTGATATATATATATACAATAGAATATTACTCAGCTATTAGAAAGGGTGACATCTTATCATTTACATGGACATGGATGGAATTGGAGGGTATTATGCTGAGTGAAGTCAACTAGAGAAAAACAATTATCACCTGTTTTCATTCAAATAAAGAATATGAATCACATGGGGGAACCATAGGGGAAAGTGGAATGGGAAGTAATCAGTGAGGGAGTCAAATTATGACAGACTCTTTAACTATGGGAAAGAAACAGGTTGCTGGAGGGGAAGTGGTTAAGAAGATGGGGTAATTGGGTGACAGGCACTAATGAGGGCACCTGATGTGATGAGTACTCAGTATTAAATGCAACTGAGAAAGTACTGAACTCCATATCTGAAACTAGCAATGTAATGTATGTTAGTTAATTGAATTTAAATTTTTTAAAAAGTGGGACGCCTGGGTGGCTCAGCAGTTGAGCATCTGTCTTTGGCTCAGGGTGTGATCCTGGAGTCCCTGGATCAAGTTCCATATCAGGCTCCCTGCATGGAGCCTGCTTCTCCTTCTGCCTATATCTCTGCCTCTCTCTCTCTCTCCATGTCTCTCGTGAATAAATAAAATCTCAAAGTAAATAAATAAAAAAATTTTTAAAAAGTAAGCAACAATAGAGATGCCACTCATTTTGTACAAAGAATCATCAACAAGATAAATAACTTCTCGTTATAAAAAAAAAAACAGTGGAGACCAAGTGCAGTGAGATGACATACTCAAAATTTTGAAATTTAAAATTTCAACCAAGTATATGTTAATAATTTGAAAATAAACAAATACATATGTACATAAAATAAAACAAAAATCTCAACCAAGATTTCTACATCCAATAAAATTATCCTTCAAAAATGAAGCAGAGAATCGTCTCTGGACCAAAGATATTTCAGTCTTTACGTGAAGTTATACTATCAATATAATGAATTGTAGACTCTTGGCAGGAAAAAATGAAGGAGAATTTAAGACATTCCTATATTTAAAAAAAGAGAAAAAGACAAGTCTTTCAGTTAAAAATGAAAGAAGACCATACATTAGCCCAAATCTACATGATGCTATATAAAAAACATCAGTAAAAGTAACTACAAAGGTAAACATAAAACCCAGGTAAATTATAACAGATAGTATAATTGTATTTTTTGTTGTTAACTCTTTTCTTGTCCTACATGACTTGAAACTACATAAAGCAATAATTATAAAACTGTGTGTGTTGGTGGGCTGAAATATACAAAGATGTATAGATAAAGAAAGCTGAAGAAAGGAGGGGAGGAAATAGAACTATATAAGAGTAAAGTTTTTAATACTGAAATTAATTAAGGGTAATAATTCTAACTAGACTTCTATAATAAGATGTCAACTGAAATCCCCAGAGCAAACACTAGGAAAATAATTCCAAAAGAGAATAGTAAAATAAACAAAGTTAAAATAAACAAAGTTAAAAATAAAACACAAGAAAATATAGATTTCATACAAAATGAAGTATTAAAGGAAGAAGAAACAAAGAAGTCATGATATACAGAATACAAATAGCAAAGTAGCAGAAATAAAGTCCACCTTATCAGTAGGTACTACATTAAAAATAAATGAATTAAACACTCCAATGAAAAGGCAAAGATTGTCAGAATGAATAAAGAAACAACACCCAACTATATGCTACCTACAAGAGACTCACTTTAAATGCAAAAACACAGAGATAGAAAGTAAAAAGACAGAAAAATACATTCCATGCAAACAGTGCTTAGAAGCAGTCTGGAGTGACTATACTATTATTAAGCAGTACTGACTTTAGGACAAAAAAATGCTACCAGGGACAAAGAAGGACATTTTACAATGACAAAAGGGTCACTATCTCAGGAACACATCATAATGATATGTACACAAAAACAGAGCCCCAAAACTTATAAGCAAAAAACAAGAGAACTGGAGAAATAAATAATTCAGCAGTATTAATTGGAGATTCAATATCACACATTTCAATAACTAACAACAGAATACAGATACTTCCGAAGTACACATGGAACATTCTCCAGGACACAGCATATGGCTAGGCCATAAAATAAGCCTAAAACAAATTTCAAAGAACTAAAATCATAGAACACAGAAGTTATGACTTGTGATCATAACAGGATAAAATTAGAAATCAATGACAAATAGAAATAATAAAGTAACAAATAATGTAAGAATTTAACAAAACACTCCTATAATAACAAAGAAAGTAAAAAAAAAAAACAAAAAACAAAGAAAGTCAATGATAAAAACAAGTGGAAAATTTAAAAAGTTCTCTGAGATAAAAATGAACATACAATATACATAACATGGGATGCAGCTTCAGTAGTACTTATAAAGTAGTACTTATATCATACCATAAAAAATTTATAGGCATAGATGCCTACATTAAGATAGAAGATTATCAAATCAATAACTTAAGTTCTGCCTTAAAAGACAGGGAAATCAACAAAATGAAAAAGCAGAAATATATAAAAGAGGAAGCAGAAAAACAATAAATAAAATCAACAAGCCAAAATTTAGTTCTTTGGGGGGTGGGAGGGTGGAGGAAGAATCAACAAATTTAACAAACCCTTAATTTGACCAGAAAAAAAGAGAGAGACAGAAGATTTGAATTACTCAACAAATGAAAGAAGGCACATTTACTACTACCCTTACAAAAATAAAAAGAATTACAAAAAACACTATCAAGTGTGTGTCAAAAAGTAGGTAACTTAGTGGATAAATTCCTAGACAGAAACTACCAAAAATGATTTAAAAAGAAACAAAATCTGAATAGACCAATAACCAAGCAAAGAGGTTGGATTAGTAATCAAAACATATCCCTAAAGCAAAAGCCCAGGCCCACATGGCTTCACATACAGTAAATTCTAACAAATGTTTAAAGAAGAATTAGCACCATTCACAAAATCCTATGAAATACAGATGAGAATGGAGGAAACTGAGAAGGAGGAAGCAAAGAGGAGAGAAAGAAGGGAACTCTGGACTTTCTAGCCAGTCTTTCTATACATCTAAAAATGCTTCAAAAAATAAAACCATTAATTAAAGAAAAAGATACCCTTTAAAACTAGAAAAAGAGGGTTGGGAACACTCTCCAATTCATTCTATGAGGGTAGTATAATAAATAACACCACCAAAACCAAGAAAAAGAATCACAATAAAAGACAAGTATAGACCAATTTCCCTTATATATCCAGCAGCATATAAAAAGAGTTATATACCATGACAAAGTAGAATTTATCCCAGGAATGCAAGGTTGATTTAATATCTGAAAATCAATTAATGTAATACAATATATCAATAGAATAAAAATCAAAGTCACATAATCCTCTCAATAGATGGCAGAAAAAGTATTTAACAAAATTCAACATCCTTTCATGATTAAAAAAAACACTCAACAAACTAGGAATAGAATCTCTTCAACCTCATACAGTCATATACAAAAAACCCACAACTAACAATGTTGAAAGACGGAAAGCTTTACTCCCAAAATCAGGAATAGGATGATGGCCATTGCCTCTCACCACTCCTATTCAATGTTATACTGGAAGAATTGAATGTAGAGAATATAAGAGAGATCTATATATCCATTTTCACAGCAACATTATTCACATAGCCAAAAAGTGGAAAGCAAGTGTCCATCAACAGAAGAATGGATAACAAAATACTGGAAGTTCTAGCCCGGGCTTTTAGGCAAGAAAGAATAAAAAGCATCCACATTGGAAAGGAAAAAGAAACATTCTGGGTGCCTGGGTGGCTCAGCTGGTTATGTGATTTGCATGAAATGTCCCAAAACAGTCAAATCCATAAAATAAAAGTGGACTAGTCATTCCCAGGGGCTAAGTAGAAGAAAGGAAGAAGAGAACGACTACTGATGGATACAGGGATTCTTTTCAAATTTCTAAAACTTGATAACAATGATGGCTACACAACTTTCTGAATATACTAAAAACAACTCTTCACTTTAAAGGGGATATGGTAAATTATAAAAATATGATAAACAAAAATTATTGTATACGAATATTTCAAAAAGACTCTTATTTTAAAAACAGAAACAATGGTATAAAAAGGGACCATACCATTAGAACAAAAAAGGAAAAAAAATATTTTAAGATTTATTTATTCATGAGAGACACAGAGAGAGAGAGGCAAGAGACACAGGCAGACAGAGAAGCAGGTTCCCTGCAGGGAACGTGATGCAGGACTCGATCCTAGGACCCCAGGATCATGCCCTGAGCCAAAGACAGATGCTCAGCCATTGAGCCACTCAGGTGTTCCCAAAAAAGAAAAAATTTTAAATCAAGCACCCAATAGAATGGTTAGAAGATAAATTTGAGAAAATCTCCCCAGAAGACAGAACAAAAATATAGAAATAGAAATAGGAAAGAAAAAATAAAATCAGAGGGACTGGTCCAAGTGGCCAGAACTATTATACTTATTAATATAAGCAGTATATAGATATAAAACTTAAACTTATATGCTAGTTTTATTTATGAACTACTTATATTTATAAACATAATAGTTATATTCTTAAGGAAACTTGCCCAGAAGATATGAGGTTCCAGATGGAAAAGCCCTCCAAGTGCACCACACAAAAAATGAAAATAGTCTCATATAAGACCCATCATCATAAAGTTTCAAACAAACTGTGGGGACAAAGAAAATCAAAGTTATCCACAGAGGTTGAAGAATCAGAATGGCTTTGCAATTCTCAGTAGAAACACTAAAAGCTAGAACACAATGGGGTGCTGGCTTTGACATTCTAAATGAGGAGAACCTGGGTGGCTCAGTCAGTTAAGCAACTGACTTCAATTCGGTCATGATCTCAGGGTCCAGGGATCAAGGCCAGCATGTTAGGCTCCCCTGCTGTCTGCTTGTCCCTCTGCCCCTCTCCCAACACTCCCTCTCTCAAATAATTAAGATCTTTAAAAAAAAAAAAGAAAGATTTTAGCCAGCAGATAGACAAGACTCAAATAACCAGATGCACGGTCCAAAAGCAAAATTCCAGCTCCTCCAAAGTGAAAGAACAAGTCTCTTCCCAGCTGTGAAATGGAAAAAGGAACTGCACCTCAAAGCACATTACTGATCTTAACTTTTATATCACTTAGCTGATATTATATCAAGGCATTTTTTCATCACATCTTTCTTACAAATGTAATTAATCTTCTCAAATACAGCACTCACTCAATGGACAAACTCTTAAGGGGGCAACATTTTTATTTTTGGTGAAATCCAAGTTTCAGGAAGCACCATGCATCTCCTGCAATACTTTATTAGTCCTGTGGCATCTTGTTCAGCTAAAAACGTATGATCTCATGCAACAGCAAAATAGATATATATAAAAATGACATAACAGAAGTCTAGAATGTTCAAGTATTCCCACCAGCCATTTGGAGCCACAAATACCAGACAATAAATTTTCCAAACAGCAGAACTTTTGAAAGTCTCATTCCATTTGCACATGTCCCTGGCAAAATCAAAATAAAGGTGGCAGCCAGGGCCTCTGACCCTCCCAGTGCTAGGTAAGTGTCTTGTAATAAATACAAAGAAATAGGAAGTTTTGGCTTCTTTCACCAGAGTAATGCCTTTGAAGTACCAACACCTCCTTCTCCAGGCACCCTGTCTACCACAGGTATTGCTGGGTTTTTTTTCTTTTTTTAAGATTTTATGTATTTATTAATGAGAGACACAGAGAGAGAAAGGCAGAGACACAGGCAGAGGGAGAAGCAGGCTCCATGCAGGGAGCCCAATGCGGGACTGGATCCCGGGTCTCCCGGATCATGTCCTGGGCTGAAGGTGGCGCTAAACCGCTGAGCCACCGGGGCTGCCCTGTCTACCACAGTTTACACTGACAGCAGTGAAGGATGTTGGCCCGTTTCCCTAGATGACCCTCTCCGCGTAGTCTGCAAATTTTAGGAAGGATTTTTAGGCCACATGAGACATCAGAAGCCTTCATTCCCATTCACAGAGGCCCAAACTCTTGATAGTTTCTTTTCAATACTTAAAAAACAAAAAACAGGAGAGTGATGGGAGTCTGGATGAGAAAGTGCTAGCCCTAGCTCTGGCTGGCATTAAGTGCCCCTGGAACCTTACCCAAATTACCCTCTGTGTTGGGGTCTCCAAGCCCACACCTGGGTTTAACGACCAGCTGGGAGGACTGAGAGCTTGGCATACATTCACACTCACAGCTATCACTATCATACTTTAAGGCACTCTGAGAAACCAGCAAAGGGAGAAGGTACGTGGAGTAAAGTCTGCAGGAAACCAAGCGCGAGCTTCCTAGAGCCTCTCCCAGTGGAGTGGAGTCACAGAACATGCTTAACATCCCCAGCAACTGGAGCTCTGCTGTGGCTGGTCATGCAGACATCTCCTGGGGTAGCACTTGACAAAATGCCAGACTCCCAGAAGGAAATCAGGTGCTCAGCATGACACCCACTGCTGGGATACAGGGAGCCACTCTTGCCCACTCTTCAGGAATGGTGGGAAGCCCCCCAAATCAAAGCTTCCAGCCACCAGCCCAGAGCAAGCCTTGCAAGCCGGCCTCCCCAAGGATAGCAGTCTCTGTGCACTCACCTCTCTAGATCTCAGTGTCACCTTATCACCTCCCAGACCTATAGGCTTGCTACAGCAGCTTTCAGACAGGATGCAGAAGTCCCACCATGAGATGGTCTGCTCATGGCCTAGAGCCACTGCGAGCTACGCAGTCCACTGAGGCCATCCCTGGAGTAGGAAAGGTCTTCCCAGTGATGATGCTGACGTCATGAGTAAACAGCCCTTTCCCTCCAGCCCTGCTCTCCCTGCTCACCTGGGCCCTCCAATTTTCCCTAGCACACCGTGTAATGCTTTTGTCTTTAAGTTCATCTTTCTCCTAGGTATTCTCCCATAAACTCAAAGACCAGAAAGCTGAGGTTCATAAAACGCGGGAACAAAATAAGTCTATTCTCACAGATTATCTGATATAAAAAAAACATGAAAATACTTTTATTCCCAATGAAAATACTTTTATTCCCATCTAATTATGTTGCACGCAGCTCAGGGGCACCGTGAGAGCAACCCTGGGGTCAGATTGGACTCTCAGCAACACAGAGTATAGCCCCACTTGACTGTGCATAGAACCCCTACTTTAGGGTAAGGGGCTCTCTTTCATCATATCCCATTAAGGGACATTAAGGCAGAGGATACCTGTATATTTCAAAATGCCAACCCACATCCTAATACTCTATAAACTCTTACAAAATGGGATAGAGAAAATTAAAAGGAAAGTCAGAACAGGGCTTCCCTCTGAGCTCTGACTCGTGCTATGTGCTCTCCCAAGTCACTTCATGTCTCTGGGCTCTGCTATCTCCAGGGACACAGTGACAGGCTCACACTAGCTGCTCCAGAAGCCCAGGCCATGTCCAGCTCCCCAGGACTTGCACATTACTCTCTCCCTTAAAGGAACAGGGCAAGCACAAATGGTTTAAAATTTCTCCGTTGTAGTTAAAATTAAAGATATCCAGTTCATTATTTTTTTAAATGTTAACTACAACAGAGACATCTGTGGACTCATGTGGTCTTGGATCTGCTGAGATGCTGATACCCTTACAACTGGCCTCTACATATTGAGACTAACAGAAAACTACCATTTCCAAGATGCTTTCCAGAATTATTTCTTTATTTATCCAGACACATTGTGGAAGGGCTTCATTAATGCAAACAAATATATTCTAGGCGCCTACTATACTAGGCATTATGTGCAACCAAGATATAGAAATATATGAACCAAAAGAAGGCTGAATTTTTCAAAGTTGACTTTAAATATGCTTCTAAAATCAAAACATGACATGAGATGTGGCTAGATGTCTGAGTGACAGTACTTCTTTTGAGGAAGTAGAATGGGAGGGGCCCCCAACATATTATCTGGACAAGATCTCCAACCACCAATCCTCTAACCACATATTCTTTGAATATAATCACAACAAATTAAGCAAGACGTTAACTGAAAAAAGAAGAGGGGAAGAAGAGCAGAAGAAAGGAAAAAAAGTCTGAACTCACCGGGATTGTGGCAATCCTTTTTTACTGAGATCTGCCCTCACACGTTCTCCTACATGTCTGTAAATTTCCACTAAGCTGTTTATTGCTGCATCTCGAACCTAGATGTAAAAGAAGAGATCTTACAGCTGCTCTGTGTCAATCCACAGCACTTCCTGCTGGGACACAACAGGCTATACACCACCCCAAGTTTATTACCAATCTATCAATGCAATTGTGATACAATCCCTTATAGACGTTTGACTAGACACAGCCATGCTGTTGGTACAATTCCAAAGAATATTTGGGTCCCATCCCTGTAAACATGTTGAAGTCCACATCCCTTAGCTCTTTCAATTCTTTCATTTCATGTCAGGAATCGGATAATCTTCCCAAAATGGAAAATACTACAAATAAATGAATTATACTAAAAACAAAACACCATATAAAAAGCAGTGTAGGTTTAATTCAGTAAAACAAATACTCAGCAACAAAACTGGGTAGTAAAGGCCATAATTCATAGAGCCCTGTATACAAGAGCTAAAAGGAGATGGGGGTGAGGTGGAGCAAAAATCCATAAATTCTACATTTAATACAGAACAGGATGTAGTAAACATCATACAAGAGTATAAAGTGTTCGCACAGTTTAGGGAATGGAGCAAGACGACTGGACAATAACAAGGAACATTTTCTTGAAGAAGGAACCACTTAAACTGTGCTTAGGGGACAGCATTTTACCAGGTAAAGATGGAACAAGACAGGTTCCAAACAAGGGACAGCCTGTGTGCAAAGGCATGAAAGCAGAGATGCATGGCATGTACTTCAGGAAGAGCAAGTAAGTAGCTGGCCCAACACAAATATGAACAAAGTTAAGAAAGCAGCAATATATAAGGCTTAAGAAACAGAAGAGACTGAAAACAAAAACAGGGTAATCTGAATTGGATTGTACATCAAATATTATCACTGTTATCAAGGTTTAATTTCTTGGATGTGAAAATAGCATGTGGTTATATAAGAACATATCCTTGTTACTGAGAGACATGAACTTAAGTATCTCAGAGCAAAAATATCATGGTTCAGAAAAAAAGAGTGTATTTCTGTGGGTGTGTATACATACAGGGAGAGATAAAACAAATGTTAACTGGTAAATACAGATGTTAATACTAGTCCTACAATTTTTCTTTAGATTTAAAATTTTGCAAATAAAAACATGGGGGTGGGGCACTTTCAGCATACCCTGGAACCCAGGCCAGCCTGTGAGGGGTGGGGAGGAGGGGAGATGTGGGCTTACACCAGTAGGCAAAGACAGGGGAGCAACACAATTTTGTATTTGGTCTCAAGCAATGAAACCAAAATAACAGAGAACAAAAGACAGAGGCAGGAAGTAGGGATACAAACAATTTACAATTCTCAACACTGCAGGCTACTCTTGATTTAAGAGCATTACAGGACAGATAATTCCGCTGATCATTTTTCCCCTGATGGTGGCAAAGGGCAAACTGTCATGTTACAGACTGAATGTTTACATCCCCTGCCCCTCATACGTTGAAGTCCTAACCCCCAGCATGATTGTACCTAGAAGGTAATTAAGGTTAAATGAAGTCATAAGAATAGGGCCCTAATACAACAGGACTGGTGTCTTTGTAAGAAAAGACACCTATGAGCTAGCTGCATTCTCCAATGTGTACAGTGGGGTCATGTGAGCACAAACTGAGGGAACCGTCTGCACCCTTCCAGAACCAGATGATGCTGACACCCTGATCTCAAACTACCAGGCTTCAGAACTGTGAGAAATAATAGCTTTCTTGTTTAGGCCACCCGCAGTATTTTGTTACGGCGGCCCAAGCCAACTAATACAGATTTTCAGTTTATTTGGGAAAAGAAGTACCTTCTGATGATAGGCAGCATTTTTATATGGAAACGTGTATATACTACCCAAGTTGTTAATGCCACTGTGTCTTGAAGAGCAGTACTAAGTGCATCACTTGGCTCACTTTCAAATGATATTTGCTCAGAGCCCCTCGCCTTAATAAGCAAGCAACAACCTGCCCTACACAGAAAGTCTAGACTGTTAGGAGTTTAAGACATCTAGTGGTATAACGACCAGCCTTAGAGTCAAAGTAGACCTGAGCACCCACCTGGCCATTTAGGAACTGTGTAACCCTGAATAAAAGATATCAACTATTTTAGCCTCAATTTTCTCTGTGAGCTGACGAAGGCTGCAGGCTGCTTTGAGGACTAGAAAAAAATAACTCATTCAACAAATAATTCATTCAACAAATATCTGAGTGCTTACGAGATGCCAAACCAAAGTGCCCACATGGCCCAGGCAGGGGACATGATACATGAGTGGAGCCAGGTGGGTATATAATGACAAATGGCTCTGGCAGGGGACCCTGCTGCCAGAGAGAAGAGGGAAAATGGGAGGGTCGGGCAAATAGGCCACCATCACCCAGCCTTGGAAGAATACAGGTACGGCTCTGCCACAGCTTCCAATCTTTCAAGAGAAACCAAATACAGATCTCCCAAATATAAGAACACCAAAACTCCAAAATGTGAAACTAAAACATTGCGTGGACACATACTCCAGTCTGCAGGCTGAATCAGATTTCAGGCCAGCAGTTTGGGGGCCTCTAAGCTGTGTGTTTAAAACACTCAACATGATGGCTAATGGAAGTCGTATATCCACATCTTCAAACCAATATCCTCAGCCTTTAAAATCCTCATTCCTCAGGCTTACAAAAGGTATGGGGTCAGACAACATTTGAGGGTCAAGTCAGGAAATAGAGCAGAACGCATTTTCTTCAGTATTACGAAGTAACACATTCCGATTGAGAAGGGAAGTTCTGTAAAAGCCACTCAGACTGAAGGCACAACATAGTGCTCACTTCTAATACAACCACATGGGCCCTACACTGCTTCTGCCCACCCTCGGGCTCACCATAAAAAAGGAACCCCAACATTTCAGGCCACTGGGACTACAAAAGAGCCCCAATACATTAAGCCCTGCCCAGCAGGCCCGAGCTGAATGCTTTACAGAATCTGAGGTCTTCAGACCTATGATCTCCTTCACAAGACCACTGTTTACTGGGATACAGAGGAGGCTAGCCACACCTGCTGGGGCCCACAGGAGGAAAGACGGATGAAAAGATTAAAATAGAGGCAAGAGCACAGGCACATGCAACATATATACACACCCCAAGAAGAGGAATAGTTAAGTGCATCAGTAGCAGAGAAGCTGGTGGTAAAGTTTCCTGGCAGGAGGGTTCTAGGAGATGCGACTGGGCATGTGTGTGCGTGTACGTGTGCAGATAAACATTCCTAGGGCAGCTGCAAATCAACAGATGACTGTCCAAGTGCAGAGTTTGGGGTATTTCGGCTCTGTCTGTGACAGACTGCCAAAAGCTGCCCACTGAACACCAACCTCATTTTGCCCCAATTGCTCCATGTCCCAGAGGCCCACCATGCAGATTCATGTCACCCATGTGGCCAGTGACAGCGCCTGAGTTACGAACAGGGAACTTCAGCTAGCCAGGCTGCCTCTTCTGCTTAAAGATACCACGGGATGGCAGCAATCACCACAAAGCGTAACTTCAGTAAAGGATTTCCCCCCCATAGAAAACAAAAAACAAAAACAAAGCCAAATTGGGAGAAAACACATAATAACCCATTTGATAACTTAGGATTTTTTTAAGTTTCTTTTTAAATTAACACAAACATAAAGTATGAAAAAAAAAAACATAAAGTATGATTCAATAAATTAAAACATTTGGAAATTTTACTTCCAGTGTCAATGAAGACCGGTTAAACGAGTGGGTGGCAAGA
Source organism: Vulpes vulpes (assembly GCF_048418805.1). Taxonomy (NCBI): domain Eukaryota; kingdom Metazoa; phylum Chordata; class Mammalia; order Carnivora; family Canidae; genus Vulpes; species Vulpes vulpes. The sequence goes on along the minus strand of NC_132784.1, from coordinate 8,751,305 downwards.
GGAAAGCAGGTGCAAGCAAGAGAGACCCAGAGAACCCACGGGCAGAGCACAGAAGAGGGGATAGGGACGGGAAAGGCAGGAGCAGAGACAAGGTAAGCAAGGGCAAAGCCGAGGAAGCAGGAAGGACAAGAGCTGGCAGGGCCCAGAGCCACAGGGACCCAGGAGCCAGGGAAGGTGGAAGGGCAAGCTGGCACAACCTCTCTGGGGCACGTTAGCAATCATCAGGCAAGGTTTAAAATCAGATGCCCTCTTACCAAGTACATTTCTCTGTTAAGTTACTGTTCTGATTTTCAGCCCCTTTATCTAATGAGGTATTCTCATTATGAGTTCATAGGAGCTCATTAATATAACAAAAATGACTCTCAGTGATAAACAGAACTGAATCCATGGGAGAATTGGCACTTCTGAAGCCCAGGCTTGGAAAGTTCCGTGACCTGCCTGGTGACGGTCCAAGGATTACCAGCTCCTCTACCCCTACACTAAAGAAGTGGTGCTTTGGTGTTTGGTCTCTGAATTTACATAAGATCTACATAAAATACCATCCACACTTCATTAGGGTTTGAGGAATTTCATGTGCCAGTGTTAAATACACCAGTGTGGCCACCACCCAAACAAAATACTGGAAGCTGCCATCTCCTCAGAATAGGTCCCTTAGGCCCCTTCCAATCAATCCTCCTACCCCAAGAGGTAATCCCTAACTGACTTCAATCAGCATTGATCACTCTTCCCCAGGGCCACCCGCTTTGGGCTGCAGAGTGAGTGACCAGAGGGGCAGGATCTTGGAAGCTGGTCTGGATGACATTACTTAATAGGTTAGTGAGGCCTCAGCCACATAGAGAACAGAACAGAGTGACCACCACACTCCCCAATGGTATCTTATAAATGCTAAAAAGCATTAATGCTAATTATCTGGAACAATAATTAGAAACATGTTAGAAACATGAATAAAGTCCCACCCACCTATCAGGTATATATAGAACACCAGAATGCGTTTTAATGGTCTATAACCAATATCATTCTTTCTTCATTAAAATACACTCACCTGGCTGTTTGGATCTCCAAGTAAGTTACATATATGTGGCACAATCTTGCTTAGTGTTAAAGTATGCGCTCCAGAGCTGAAAACAAAAGGAGTGTTTTACTGCTGGTGAGAACCAAGAAAAGAAACACTGCCCCCCTCCCTCTCAACACCCCCCCCCCCCCCGGGCCTAATCACCCCTCCCACATCAGCTCTTCTTTCTTCCCATCTTCTGCCCATCTGGTTCCAAACCTCACCACAAAGTTTGCCCTTTGCACAGAGTTTAAAACCTTTCATGCCGCCCACAGTAGTGTGCTCTCCCTAGCACTCGACGCTTGCCCCATTCTGGCTCCTAACTTACAATGCCAAGCCAAGGCCCCAGCCTCTCCCACAGTCTTGCCTGCCTCACACATGGCTGCCCATTGCATTATTATTCTGTCAAACAGCCATTCCTATTCTGCCCAACTCTGTGCTCTCAACTAAACTGCGAGTCCCTTGAGGGCCCTCCTCCCTTAACTCCCCTCCTGTGCACAGCTGATGTTCAGTGAACAGCTGTTCAGGGGAAGGACCCTGACACAGTAGCCGCAGAGAGTTCCAGCTAACCCTGACCTGCTGGACAGCACCGAAGTCGCTGACCACTATTCACTGTCATAAACACTACCACACACAACCCTTGTAAACACAACAACCTCTGGTAATCTGATGGCTTCCTTAGGATACATTCTCAGAAGTGAAAGCACGGTGATCAAAAACTAGAAACAGGGATCCCTGGATGGCTCAGCGGTTTGGCGCCTGCCTTTGGCCCAGGGCGCGATCCTGGGGTTCCGGGATCGAGTCCTGCATCGGGCTCCCTGCATGGAGCCTGTGTCTCTGCCCCTCTCTCTCTCTCTCTCCAGGTCTATCACAAATAAATAAATCTTTAAAAAAAAAAAAAACTGGAAACATTTTTAAAAAGATGCAAATGTGGGCAATTTAAATGGTGCTGGAAAGGCTAACATATCAGTGGAAAATCTACAAGGTGACATAAACGTTATCATCCCGATGATGTTTTTGAACTTTACAGGCTGAGCTAAATATGCACTACAAGTTAACAGTGATTTTATGAAGGTGGTAGAAATGTACCGAATCATGATCTTCCTCCTGATATAAATTTTCTGACATATACAATATCGCTTTTATAATCAGAAAAGGCGACTTGTAACTTCAATTTTTAAAAAACCTTTCCTATAAATAAGCATGCGACGAAATATTCAACATCAATAGTCATTGGGAAATTATAAATTAAGACCACAATGAGATATTCACTACGCACCAATCAAAATGGCTAAAAAACAGAACAAGGATATGGAAAAAACCCAATCATCCATTCACTAATGGTGAGAATGTAAGAACAGTACAGACGACTCTGGAAAACAATTAAGCAGTTTCGTTAAAATTAAACCCACCAGATGACCCAGCAATGGGTCCGTGCCCAAGAGAAACACAGGAATAAATGATCCCATCTACATAACATTCTTGAAATAACAAAATCATAGAGATGGTGAACAGACCAGTGGTGGCGGGGGATGATTGGCATGAGGGAGCCTGGCCTGTGCCTCACCAGTGGTGATGGTTCCCTGGAGCTACATGTGAGACAGAACTGGGCAGAACTGCATACACAATGTGTAGTGTGTGTCACCAGAGGAATCTATATAAGCCCTGGGCATTGCATCAGTATTGATTTCCTGGCACTGGCATTGCACTACAGACATGTAAGATGTTAAGACTAAAGAATCATGGGGCAGGAGTACATAGCACTTCCTAGGACATTTCTCTGCAACTTCCTGAAATCCATAGTTACTTCAAAACACAAAATTAAAAATAAAAATGCTCAGCTAAAGGAAACCCTCAGGCCCCACCCAGACTTACGCATTGAGTGTGGCAACAAGGCAGAGGCATGTGCCTTCCCGAGTCCGGAAATTCTTGTGCTTGAAGCCTCCCAGCATTCGGTCCCACACGTACTGTAGATGACAAAGGACAGGTCAGGAGAGGAGGAGGCTTTCATTTCAATATAAGGCTGATGGAAGAGGGACTGCAACAGGTGCCAAGTCAGCCCCAACTTCAATCAATCCATTTCAGCCCCTCACCTCAAGGGCATACTGAAACATAGGTAACTTGTATTTCTGTATCAAGTTAGAGTTTTTCGAAACACGTTCCTTTATATAACTGCATTTAATTATCCCAACAGCTCTGAAAGAAAGGTGTAATTGTCCCCATTTCATGGATGAGGAAAGTAAGGCCAAGAGAGGTTGGGGGGACTTGCCAAAGAGCACATACTCCTACTGCTCTCCTGGTCAGAAACAGCTGTCCCCACCCTATCCACAAGTCACACATCTGCTCATCTTTTAAGACATTCTAGGTTTTACCTTCCCTGGATGGCTTTTTCTAATAACTTCTACCACCCTACCCCACCTCCTATACATTGTACAGTTGAAGCCAAGAAGGCCAGGTTGCGTCCCTCTGTTCATCTGTCCCAGCAGCCCCAGCTCACTAGCAGATAGGAATGAGGGCCAGGCCTCCTGACTCCCCAGACACCACGACCACCTCTTTTCAGAGAAAATGAGTCACCTACACAAATGAGCTCAAGAATCTAATGCATTCAAACACTCAATTCCCATGTTAAGCTCGCTATTTTAGTCAATGCCCTTTGCTATTTATTACTTTTTATAACATCCTGGGGGTGGGGGGGGGGGGTAGCAGAGACAGATGAAACGTTATGGAGATTTTCATGTGAAACACATCAGCTTTAAAAAATTACATCTTGGGACATTTGGGTGGCTCAGCCAGTCAAAGCATTCTACTCTAGATTTTTTTTTAAGATTTTTTAAAATTTATTCATGAGAGACACACAGAGAGAGAAACAGAGAGAGAGAAAAAGAGGGGGGGGGGAGGCAGAGACACAGGCAGAGGGAGAAGCAGGCTCCATGCAGGGAGCCTGACATGGGACTCGATCCTGGGTCTCCAGGATCATGCCCCAGGCTGAAGGCGGTGCTAAACTGCTGAGCCACTGGGCTCAACTCTTGATTTTGACTCAGGGTCATGAGTTCAAGCCCCCAGTAAGTGTGGAGACTGCTTAAGATTCTCTCTCTCGGGGATCCCTGGGTGGCACAGTGGTTTAGCGCCTGCCTTTGGCCCAGGGCGCGATCCTGGAGACCTGGGATCGAATCCCACATCAGGCTCCCGGTGCATGGAGCCTGCTTCTCCCTCTGCCTATGTCTCTGCCTCTCTCTCTCTCTCTCTGTGTGTGTGACTATCATAAATAAATAAAAATTAAGAAAAAAAAAAGATTCTCTCTCTCCTTGACCCTCTGCCCTCCTGCTTGCATACGCTCTCTAAATTAAAAACATATATAAATAAATAGGTAAATAATCAAAGTAAATAAAAACAAAAGTAGTAAAATCTTTCTACTTAAATTGCAGAGAGAGAGAGAGAGAGCATGCACATGTATGAGCTAGGGTGGGGGGAGGAAAGGGAGAGAGAATCTCAAGCAGATTCCCCGATTAGTGCACAGCCCAATGCGGGCCAGACAACAGATGCCAGCAAGCCACGGAGCCCCTCCTTGCCCTACCTGGGGATTAGCAGCTTGATCCATGATCTTCAGCAGCAAAGTTTGGTCTTGCTCTCGCACAGAGTCTTTAGCATCTCCCAGTCTGTCTATTAAACTTGGCAGCACTGAAAATCAAAATGTAAATTGATCAAACGAAAGCCTATTTTAGGGGGTCTGCAGTCACCAAGTGGCATTTCAATTACTGGGAAGACTAAAGGATGTACACCGTTCTAGAACCACCATTCCTCACAGTTCCATTCTCCTCACTAAAATCTATGGGAGCTGCTATAAGAATCTGCAAAATCCTTTGCGGGGATATACTACTTGTCTTCTTCCTTAACCGACTAGAGGCCCAGCCAGCTCGCAGGACATTTTTAAGCTGGTGAAACAGTAAAATGGATGTCAGTGGAAGACGTTGGTAAGAAGGAGTCGATGCAAAAGGAAATTTAGTTAAGAGAGGGATACTGCATATTCGCTGATAGAAACAACAGGCACTTAGGACTCCATCTCTTTTTCATCTGTGCTTTCTGTCCGTGATTTTAGAGTATACATGCATGTGTATTAGATGGAGTCTAGCCCCCCGCCTAGTGTGGACCATTGGCTAAGGCTCCCAGATCACCGGTGTGCCGGAGGTTAGCTTACTCTTCTGCTTCTTCTAAGTGTATACAGGCCTTTCCTTTACAAGAGATATCATGAACGATTCAGCTAACTTATGAGGAAAATGGAACGCTATTAAAATACCAGATTTCTGAAAGTAAGGGAGGTTTTTATTTACAGATGGCCAGTTAGTGCCAGGATGGGAAAAGAGTTCTTGACCTCATCCGCAAGAGCAGGCTGATTAGGGAGGCAACGGAAAATAACAAATACAAACCACAGAGACTGAGTCCTGTTAAGGAAGCCCCTGCACACACAGCTGGCTGGTGCCTGTGTCATCACCATGGAATCCCAGAGGTCAGGGATTTAGAAAGGACTAAATCACATATAAAACGAAACCTGCTTATTTATCTCATTTTGCTGACACGTCCTTTTCCCTCCAAAACAGAGAGCGGTCGTTGGACATGCACACTTCTCAACGTTCACCATAAAGTGACACAGAGAGCGCCTCGGATGATGAGCGGAAACACTGAGCGGCATCGGACACGCAGGCCAGGCCAGGCCCTCACCCCGCCGCCCCCGGGTAGGGAGAGTCCGCGGCGGTGGCGGTACCGCGGAGGGGCACACGTGGGGCAGCAGCGGAAGGGCATGTGGTAGAGCAAACGGTGCCCTGAGGCCGGGGTCGGGGTGACTCCAGGGCGGGGGGGCGGGGGGGGCAGCCCCAGCAGGGGCGGGACGGCGGGGCCTGGGGGCGGGGCCTGGGGCTGGGGGCGGGCGGGGCCTGGGGGCGGGGCCTGAGGGCGGGGCCTGGGGGCGGGGCCTGGGGCTGGGGGCGGGCGGGGCAGGGGGGAGGCGGAGAGCGGGGCTGCCCGAGGACGCGGGCCCCTCCCGCCCGCCCGCAGCTCACCTGTGCCGATCTGCGCCTTGAACCGATCCTGCAGCCGGGTGACCAGCGCGGACAGGATGTCCATGCCGAGGAGGACCACCTGCAAGGGGAGACACCGGGAAGCCGTGAGCCGCCGGCCTGGGCCCGGCCCGGCCCGGCAGCTCCCAGGACGCCGCCCCCATTCCCCGGTCGGACGCGGTCGGAGCCCCCGGGGCGCGAGCCGACTGCGCCGTGGACGGCCGTGAAGGCGGCTGCTCCGGCGCACCAGGGGCTGCTCACAGCTTCAGGAGAAAACGGTCGGTGACGGGAAACGGGAAGAAGGAACAAAAAACAAAAAACCCGGCCACGAAGAGAACCCGTCCGAGGCGCCAGCGGACCTGCGCGGACACCGAGCCGCGGCCCCGCCCCCCGAGGCCCCGCCCCCGAGGCCCCGCCCTCGCGGCCCCGCCCCGGCGAGTAAAGCGTATGCAAATTACCCGCAGCCGGTGCGTGGCCTTCTGGGTAAAACCAAGCGGCCTATTCGCCGCCTTCGAAGCCTCCGAGAGCAAGAAGTCGCTGATGTGCTTCGGGGGCTGCGCCCACTGAGGGCAGGCGAGCTACCAGGCGGCCAGGCCGGCGGCCGCGGAGCAGTCACCGCAACCCTACCCGGTGTCGGCGCTCCCTGCCTGCGGCGCACGCACGCCCGCCGCCAACCATCCTTTTCTTGGGGTTGCGCTACTGTCCAATGAGCGCGTAGCGAGGGCAGTACTGCTGACGCCTGCACAACACGCCCGCACCGGCTAAGGCTCCGCCTTATCTCGGTGCAATTTTTGGAAAAAAGAAAACCCTCTTTTCCACGACTTTGAGGTATAACAACAGCTCGAGCACTTACGAGGGGCCGCCCGCGTTGCCGCCGCTCGTCGCCAGGGGGAGCTGCAGGCTCAACGTTCCCCCCTAACAGGCTTAGTGCTTTCTCTAAACCTTCAACTAACTCGTAACTTAAACTCCGCGGCCGCGGCTGTGGTTAATCCCGCCGGTTTCCCCCGACTGCTCAGGAGTCTGAGCCACCCGCAAGGTCCCTTCTGTGCTTCAGTGTGTGGTCAGCAGGAGCCCTGAGCCACCTTAGCAAACACGCTCCTCAGGGGAGACGCGACTTCACGGAGACGTGGCCCAAAGCTACACGTGGAGTGGTCCGGTATCCTCCAGAACAAATACATGAACAAGACTGAGGCAATGATGATGATGCAAGGGATGACGTCACGATTCCTTTCCAATGTCTGCCCCTGCGTTTTGCATCTTGGAAATACAAAGACTGCGGGCGCTCCCATGCAGCTCGGAACCCACGGCTTCAAAATCGCCCGATAAAATACTTAGTAAGTAAATAAACAAGGGGCCCCTGGGTGGCTCAGTGGTTGAGCGTCTGCCTTTGGCTCAGGTCATGATCCCGGGGTCCTGGGATGCAGCTCCCTGTGAGGAGCCTGCTTCTCCCTCTGCCTGTGTCTCTGCCTCTTTCTCTGTTTCCCATGAATAAATAAATAAAATCTTAAAAAAAAAAAAAAAAAGATGCCCAATAAACAGGGCATGAGCTGTCCTTGCAAGGGACTGGCACCTAGAAGATACCAGGAAATAATTCTGAAAAGTTTTTATAAAGAGAACAGTGGTCTGTAAAGGTTTTAAAGATACGTAATGGTACAAAACATTTCAAACAGTAGCTTTACTTATCAGCTGAAGAGGATTTAGGCATCACACTGACTTCCTTCCAAAGAGTACAGTATGGAAGTAAAGAATAATTTTATGGTGGAGAAACCTAACATCACCTCAACCTTAACAAGGTCAATATCAACAGTCACAAATCATGCTGACAGCATTATGCTTGCTGTGGTGTGATTAAAATGATACTTTACGGGACACCTGGTGGCTCAGCACTTAAGTGTATCCGCCTTCCTGCTCAGGGCGTGATCCTGGAGTCCTGGGATCGAGTCCCACACCAGGCTCCCTGCATGGAGCCTGCTTCTCCCTCTGCCTGTGTCTCTGCCTGTGTCTCTGCCTGTGTCTCTGCCTCTGTGTGTGTGTGTGTCTAATGAATAAATAAATAAAATCTTTTTTTAAAAAAATGACACTTTACATCTGTGATGTCCTTCTCAAAACCCATAAGCCTAATCTAATCATGAGAAAAACATCAAATTCCCATAGAGGGACATCCTACAAAATACTGACCAGTACTGTCAAGGTCACCTAAAACATGGAAGTCCAAGATACTGTCATAACCTAGAGGTGCCCAGGGACACATGATGACTAAACGTAATGTGGCAGCCTGAGTGGGATCCTGGAAGAGATAAAAGCAGGAAAAATGTGAGGAATTCTGAATAAACTATGGACATGAGTGAAGAGTGATGCATCAATATTTATTAATTGTAACAACTACACCATACTAATGTCAGATATTAAAGGGGGGCGGGGTGTGGGGTGCTACACGGGGCTCTCTATACTACCCTCATAGTTTTTCTGTGAATCCAAAACCATCCTAAACATTAAACCTTGTACTTTAAAAACAGAGGCCATCCATTAATTGGAATTGGCTTTTCCCTGATGAAATGCTAAACAGGAGTATGGCTGTGTCACTGGTTGGAGGTGGAAGTGTTACTTATTACAGTTACTTATTACAAAATACTAAAAATGCTGTCTTCAGGTTCTCACCACATCCCTTCCTAACTCATTCCCCCTAAAGTAGAAGAGGGCTGTTATTACACCTTCATTTTGAATGAATTCAAAATTCTATCAGATATCAGAGCCCTTTTTGGTTAAACCACCTGTGAAATTTGAGGGAACATACAGACATTTTCATCTTTTCCAGGATGGAAGTTTACTTGGTAGGTTTGACCAGATCTGGCATAGCTAAATCCTAGAGAGTAAATTTCAAAAAGGTTTGCCAAGGGACACCTGGGTGGCTCAGCGGGTTTAGCACCGCCCTCAGCTCAGGGCGTGATCCTGGGGTCCCAGGATCAAGTCCCACGTCAGGCTCCCTGCATGGAGCTTCCTTCTCTCTCTCTGCCTGTGTCTCTGCCTCTGTCTTTCATGAATAAATAAATAAATAAAATCTTTAAAAACAACAAAACTAAATTTAAAAAGCCTTGCCCAGACAGACTGGGGAGTCCAGAGACTTCCCAAGAAGCCTAGGTTGGCAGATGCAGCTAAGGCCCAGTGAAATAGGACAGGGGAGAACAGAAGAGAGTCCCAGGCACCTTCACAGCAGAATAAACTACTACTTTGAAAGGAAGCAAAGGGGTTCGTTTATAGTTGTCCAGTTCACCCCGAGTCACAGCCCCAGGGGGCAAGGAAGGGCATCATCACCCACAAACGTTTATCTTCACAGCTCAGGCCCTGCTCCTGTTTCCATTTCCTTACTGAAGAAAGAGATACATGGATAAAGTCATTGCCCAGAAGACCATAATTTTTGGCTATGAAGCCTCTGTGTGCCTCAATTTCCTACCTATAAAATGGAGACAACAGTAACAGCTACCTCAGGCATCACTATGTGTATGTGAAGTGCTTGACATGGTGCTCGGTGCACGGTGAGGGCTACACTACACACCTGGTGGCAGTTATCACCAGCTCACAGTCACTGCCATAAGCATGGGCGATAGTTACCGATCAGTGGTCCAGCAGAGGCCTGGGATTCCTGATGACAAGAGACTCAGCTGGCACAGAAGACTTCCAAGAAAGAGTCACACTACGTGAGGCTAAATTTGGAAAAACTAGCCTCGCACCAAAGGGAAGGACAACCTCTAAGCAGAGGGCAGTGTGCATGCAAAGATGTGAGGCAGGTGCCACGAAGGGGAAAGCTGGAAGGGAGGGCAGGCAGGGCGGGGAAGTTGCAGGGGAGGAAGCTCCCAAAGGGCCTCAGACATGTCTGGAAGACAGTGAGCAGCCTCTGAAGGGCTATGCCAGTAAAGAGGGAGTGCCAGGGAGCTGCAGTTTTATAGACAGGACAGGGTGAGCAGCATGAGGAAGGTGGTCTGGGAGAGACAGGGCAGGGGCAGGGAGGGGACCGGGCTCACACCCAGCACTTCAGGCCTTTAGTTTTCACTAAGCCATTAAGTCTGCATTACCTTTAAGTGCCTCCTTCAATATTCTTTTTCGTTTTCTGAGTTTATACTTGTTTCCACAGCAGAACCCCTCAAATGAAAGAAATGCTGTGCCTTGTATTTCTTCAAAATTTCCGTAACATGTATAGCATAATAGTGAATTCATGGTAAATGGTCAGTAAACCCCTACTATACTAAACAAAAACAAGTTACTTTATAATTAGTAATGAATTCATTTGATGGAGGAGTTCTCAAGGTCTGACACAATTCCTTTATCCTATAACTTTAAAAAAAATGCTTTGAAAAGGAGTTTGTAATTGCTAAGTAACTCAGACTAACTCTTAGGCTGAAAACAATGAAAACTCCTAAATTATAAAAGAATATCTGCTTGGAAACATCAGAGGACAAGGAAGGCAAAGAAAAGATACCAGGTCATGAAACATAAGTAAACTAAAATCCAGAGGGATGAGCACGCAGCAAATGGTTGACTTTTGCCCTCATGCCATTTAAACACTGGGAAAGGACAACTGAGACACTGAGAATTGTTTTCAGTGATCATGTGGATCTAGGAAAACAAAGGTTGGATTCCAGAGCCCTCAAAGGTTGGTAGCCTGGATAGCACCCTACCCCTTGAAATCCAAATGGCTAGACCTTAGGAGAGTGAATTGAAAGTAAAGCAGCCTTCCGATGGACCACAGACCAGCTTCCAGGAATCTGATTGGTCAAAATATATATATATATATAAATCCCTGACATCAGATGATCTTAGATTAGTGGGGCCCTAAAGCCCCTGGCAGATGAAAATCCCAATCACTTCCAGATGGAGAGATCATCCTAATCCAGCCCTCAATTTACTTCTATAAACAACTTTCAGATGTAATGTCCAAAACATAACCAAAGATAACCAGACACACTCAACAACTATAAATGAAAACTAGCAGAAACACACCATACATGAACTACGCACATGAAAATAATCAGAAAGAGAATTTAAAATAATAATTCTGGGTTGCCTGGCGGGCTTAGTCAGTAGTGTATGTGACTCTTGATCTCAGGGTCATGAGTTCAAGTCCTATGGATACAAGAGTTAGTCTAAAAATATATAATAATTCTTACTATGTGTAAGAAGATAAAACACATGATTAAAATTTGGGGGACAGAAAGTACTTCTAAAAAAGTGACATCAATTTTTAAAAGCACCAAATACTACAATATCCAAAATTCAGTCCTCGATGGATAGGCTTAAAAGCACACTGGATGCTAAGTCTGCAGACAAAAAAAAAAAAAAAGGATTTCAAAAAGGGAAGTCAGCAACATCAGGTAAAAAGCAATAGTTGATACCCATTTGGATCACTATAATAACAAAAAAAGGAAGGGAGGGAGGAAATAACAAGTGGTGGGGAGGACATGGAGAAATTAGAATATCTGGTACACCACTGGTAGAAATATTAAGCAGTGCAGTCACTGTGAAAAATGATATGATGGCTACTCAAAGAACAAAACACAAAATTAACATATGATGCAGCAACTCCACTTCTGGGTATATACCCAAAAGGAGTGAAAGCAGGGTTCCAACAGATACTTGTACACTTATGTTCCTAGCAGCAATATTAAAAGCGGAAAGAGCCAAATTTTGACACAAGTGTGAAATCAAGCATCATACTTAATGAGCTACTGGAAACAAAAATTAAATGTATAAAACTCACAAAGAAGCAAAACTGTCATTATAAATGGAAAATGTAACTACAAGTAGAAAAATCTAGAAGATCTACAAATACAAAATTAAAAACTGAGGGGCACCTGGGTGGCTCAGTCAGTTAAGCATCTGCCTTCAGTTCAGGTCATGATCCCAGGGTCCTGGGATAGAGCCTCACATCAGGACCCCCACTCAGCAGGGAGTCTGCTTCTCCCTCTGTGCATATGTTCTCTCTCTCAAATAAATAAAATCTTTAAAAAAAAATGAGCTAAGTCAATATACAAGAGAAATCAATTACATTTCCGTACAAGAAGCCAAAAAGGAAAAAGTTTAAGTTTTCATATTCGACTGCACAAAAATAAATGCCTAGGAATAATCTAGCCAAAATAAATATATACCCAAAAAGTTATGGAACAATTAAAAAAAATTAAAGAGGACTAAAATAAATGAAAAGGTAAACTACAGGTTGATATACTCACTACTATGAAATTTTCATTTTTGTCAAATTGATCTACATTCAGTAAGATTTCAGTCAAAATCTTAACTAAAATATATTTTTAGAAACTTCTCAAGTTGATTCCAAAATCTGTGTGGAAATGTCAATGGCAAGAGTGACAAAAACTTGCTCCCACTGTATATCAACATTTATTATAAAATGGCAATACTTAAGGTAATATGCTATCAGGTCAAGAAAAAACAAATATATCAACAGAACAGAATAAACAAACAGACTCACGTATATATGGGCACTTAACTTATGACAATGGGGCATAGTGAGAACAGGGCCACTCTTTTAAATAAACCTCCCTGGGCAACTGAATATAACTGAATATATGGAATAAAAAAAGAAACTAACTGCTATCTCATACCATACACAAAAATGAATTCCTGGTAACAATATAAGTGTGGAAACATAAAATAATAAGGCTTTTAGAAAATGACCTAAGAAAATAGTAGGGCACAACAAACACAAACCCTAGAGGGAAAGACTGATTGAAGTCTATCAAACTGAAATTAAGAACTTTGGCATACCAAACACTGTAGGAAAGTGAAAACAAGCCACATAGGAAAAAGTTATTTATGAAACAAATAAGCAACAAAAGGCCTGATTCTAGAATATATACATATATCAATCTTGTACAAACTAACCAATAGGCAATCCAGAACAAAAACGGGCAAAATATCTGAAAAGACACTTCATAAAAGACAGCAATGGTCAGAAGTACACAAAAAGTTGCCCAGTTTCCATTAATCAGCAGAGAAATGCAAATTGAAAGTATAAGGAGACATTACTACTTACTTCCCAGAATGGCTAAGTAAAAGACTGACAAGACCAAGTATCAACAAGAACATGGAAACTCTCATACATTCTGGTAGGAATGTGAACTGGTACAACCAACACTTAAGAAAACACTTTGGGGGGGATCCCTGGGTGGCTCAGCGGTTTGAGCGCCGCCTTTGGCCCAGGGCGTGATCCTGGAGACCTGGGATCGAGTCCCACATCGGGCTCCCTGCATGGAGCCTGCTTCTCCCTCTGCCTGTTTCTCTGCCCCTCTCTCTGTGTGTCTCTCATGAATAAATAAATAAAATCTTTAAAAAAAAAAAAAAACTAAACGCCCTAAAGTGAAGCGTTCAGGGTTGTTTCCACTTAAAGGAAAGAAAGAAAAGAAAGAAGCAAAGAAAGAAAAAGAAAAGAAAAGAAAAGAGAAGAAAAGAAAACACCTTGGTATTATCCACCAAATTTGTAGCAATTCCACCACTAGAAATATGCCGAAATAGATATACATGTACATATATTACAGGTGAAGTATACAAAATTTCTCAGGGCAGCACTATTTATAATAGCCTAAAACTAGAAATCCATGAGGCCCCTACTGCAGAATGTAGGACTTGTAGTTTTCATACTAAAGAATACAATAAATAAAAACAAATGAATCATAAGCATACTCAATTACACAGATAAATCTCATAACAAGTGAAAAGGCCAGACACAAAGTATCTATATATTTTTATGAAATTCAAAAACAAGCAAACATGAACTATGATTTTAAAGTGCATTTTCGTGTAATAAAACTAAAAAGGGAAGCAAGAAAGTGATTATATAAAAGTCAGGGAGAGTGTCTGCTTTGGGATATGTTCTCCTTCTTTTCCAGAGTACCAATTAAACAGCGTTAGCTTTCTCACAACTCAGAAACTGTGTCTTTGTGTTTCATGCACTTTCTTTCTACATATAGTTCACAATTTTTTTTGAAGTTTAAAAACTAAAAAAGCCGTAGTGTTTCTGGACCCCTTGACCTATAAGTCTGTGGCAAGTGGCTAGGCTTTGTCTCTGCCTCACATACTTTCCAAACCACCAGTGAAAACACCAAAATAGAAGCCACTACAATTCTCCTTCTGGACAGTGTAACATCTGCTGATTGATCAAAGAAAGAAATACTAAATCCTTTCCCCAAAAAAACATAGGAGACAAGTTAGGAAGACCACTGCAGGGATACCTGGGTGGCTCAGTCAGTTAAGCGTGAGCCTTCAGCTCAGGTAATGATCTCCGGTCCTGGGACTGAGCCCCGCATCAGACTCCCTGCTCAGTGGGGAGTCTGCTTCTCCTTCTCCCTCTGCTTCCCACCCCCCCTCCTGTATGCTTTCTCTCTCTCTCAAGCAAATAAATAAAATCTTACCAAAAAAAAAAAAAAAAAAAAAGGCTCCTGGATGGCTCAGTTGGTTAAGTGTCTGCCTTTGGCTCAGGTCATAACAGCAGGGTCCCAGGATCGAGTCTCGCATCAGGCTCCCTGCTCCTCAGGGAGCTTGCTTCTCCCTCTGTCTCTGCCTCCCTCTTTCTCTGTTTCTCATGAATGAATAAATAAATCTTAAAAAAAAAAAAAAATAAGGAAGACCACTGCATTTCTTAAGCTTCAGAAGATTGGACTGGCTTGAGTAAATATAATATTTTGCATTCATATTGTACTTTGCTGGGTTTTTTTTAAGATTTTATTTATTCATTCATGAGAGACACAGAGAGAAAGAGGCAGAGACACAGGCAGAGGGAGAAGCAGGCTCCATGCAGGGAGCCTGATGTGGGGCTTGATCCTGGGTCTCCAGGATCACACCCCGGGCTGAAGGCAGGTGCTAAACCACTGGGCAACTGAGGCTGCCTTACTTTGCTGTTTTTAAGGCACTCTGGGGTGAATCTGAATAATCTCACAACAACCTAAATATGGACTGTACTATCCTGAATTTGCAAATGAGGAAAATAAAGCCCAAAGAGGTAAAAAGACTTACCAGAAGTCATGAAGTTGGGATAGTGACGGAACTGAAAATAAACCCAAGCCCCCTGATCTTATCAAGACCATCTGAGTAGAGCAAAATCACAATATCCAAAACCCCGTGCTTATCATCTTTCTTATCTCTCTCTAGCTGGCTTACATATGACCTTGAACAAGACACAGCACTTCTCTGCCTGTAATACCAGATAACCTCCCAGGTCGGCCTCAGCTGTACACTTCTCTGATGTCCTGATAGTGCCCAGAACAGGAGAAAGTTGCAGGGCTTTGTCACATAGATCTGGGATCGAATACCACTCTACCACCCCTACTGGCCAGCTGGGCTACTCCATCTCCAGGCCCCACAAGCTTCATCGGTAAGATCAGAACAATTGTACCTTACAGAATATACATGAGGGTTAAGAGTTTTAACACACACCTGTAATGCAGTAGACATTCAGTAATGCCTCTTCCCTTCTTTATGAGGCACTTAAGAAGAAAATAACTTAAGAAAAAAAAGAAAGCAAGCCTGGCCTCACAGAGGAGGACCACAGTAGAACAAAGAAGAAAGTAATACCCCAAATCTGTCACTCAACAAGAACTCTATTAACATTTTGATGATTGTCCCAAAAGACATCTCTGCATATGCACATTTCCATGTAATTTCACATAAACAAGTGAGAGAGAGATAGAGGCAGATAGATGTAGAGATTTTGTTGCTTAATATGCCATGGAAGTCTTCCCAAACTAACAGTAAAGGACCTATACCTCCATCTGCAGTAGCTGTCTGATACCCTGTTGTATCATTAACACTGATCCACTTTCCCAAAGTAATGCTGGCATTCAGGTCTGTTTAGAATTTTTTACTATCTCAGACAATTCCTTGATGGGTACTCCCTTCCACACGTGTACATGGTTATCTCCTGAGGACAAATTCTGAAAAGGACAACTGCTCGGTCAAAGGGAACACACACTGTACACTTGATGAGGTCTATTTTTAACATAATGCACTAGATGCCCTGTGGGGCTACAGGCTGCTGACTTCTACAGATCTGCTGGTTATTTTAAAAGACTCTATATCACAACCTTATTAAATAAGAAGGAAATTAATTAGCACTCTATGCTGCATTCACTTTTAATTCCAAGAATAAGAGCACAATACAAATACAAAAAAAAAAAAAAAGGATATGAGAAAGTCAGTGACTTTGCATATTCACATGTAGGATGGGGAGAATTATTCATCCAAACTGATTGTCCTTCAAAGTAGTCATGTGAGGGAGTCCCTGTGACCCTCATCCCAGTGATAATGCTACCAGAGATTCCTCTAGAATGGGCTCCAGAGCTGTAAGTCTGTTAAAATATCAGTCATTAATAGTAGACTAATGGGACTAATCAAGTTATCAGCTTGTTACCTGTCATTGCCCACATATAAGGATTTTACCAATGGTAAAGGAACTTCCATCACCTTATTTTTATGTATAAGCATCAATAGGCCAGGTGAGGCTAGAAGGCACAGTCTGAATAGAGAGAGAGGCAGTTAGTAAAAACAGATCTAGTCTCATATAACTTTGAGCAGTGACAGAAACATTCTGTCTCTGCGCCATCCAATGCAGCAGCCACTAGCCACATGTGGCTACTGAGCAATCGAAACATGAGTGTGAATGAGAAACAGAGCTCTAAATTTTACTTAAAACATGAAGTTACCTAACTTTACATAGCCACAGGAGGCCCACAGCTACCATGCTGGACAGCACAGCTCCACACCAATGGTTGCGAGCGTGAGCTGGTAAAAACCCAGGTCAGTGTGTGAGAGGGGCAGGGGAACACCTCCCAAAGCTCTGCTCACGTGACACCATGTTAGCGATAAGGTGACTGTAGGCCAGATTTTCTGGTTATCTGGTATTACAGGCAGATCTCCAGATCTTCAACACTGGCAACTTCCTAAATGAATTCTAAGGCACCGGTAACAAACAAAGAAAACATGCTGGGGGTCAAATCCAGCCAAAGACCCCTAAATCTGCAACTTCTCTCTTCCAGATACATCTCATAAATGTAAGATCAGGCACCAAAACATTCAGTTGTCTAAGGGATGAAGCAAAGATTCCAGCTGCCCCTGGGCTGAGCAACACCAATCAGCCAGCAAGGCTCACAGCTCTGGCCCCTGCCCCACAATCTCCCAAGAGTCTCCCCATGCTCCTCCTCCAAGGCCCCGGTCCTGATCCTTCCAGAAGAATTTTTTAGCTAGCCCAGTCTAGGAGATCTTCCAGTCTCCTGAGTCCACGCAGGCCAAGACCTGCATCTCTCTCCAGCTCCTTTACATGCATCTCTCCAAAACGACTACTAACTACTCAAAGCAGGATGGTTCCTCATACATGAGGCTTTCTCATTCCCACCCACTTCCCAAGAGATAGCAAAGGCATGGGGGGCAAGTAGGCCAGGAGGCACAGGGAGAATCAACTGCTACCTTGCATACAGTCTCCTTATTATATTATTTAATCCTCACAACAATATCTTGAGCCAAATACCACACCTATAAATATCCCTACTTTACAGATGAGGAAGCAGGCAACTGGGCAAAGTCATTCAGCTATTAAGTGGCTCAAGTAATATCCATTAATCAATCAGTCTTACAAAAGGGCAAACCAAGAATGCTAAGACTGTAATGACAAAGTCTGCGACTCGTATGTGCATGCTTACCCCAGAGAACCATCTGCCCACTGCCTACTGGTACTAGCAAAAAGTGGGCATTGTTCCCAGCAGCCAAATAGTGGTGGCAAACCAAATACCCATCAACTGGTGAACAGATAAAGTACAGTACATCCATACAACTAAATACCATTCAACAGGGACGCCTGGGTGGCTCACTGGTTGAGCGTCTGTCTTTGGCTCTGGGAGTGATCCTGGAGTCCCGGCATCGAGTCCCACGTCAGGCTCCCTACATGGAGCCTGCTTCTCCCTCTGCCTGTGTCTCTGCCTCTTTCTCTCTGTGTCTCTCATGAATAAATAAATAAATAAATAACCTTTAAAAAAACAAATAAATACATAAATGCCATTCAACAATAAAGAGGAACAAAGGACTGATACACGCTACAATACAGATGAACATAGAGGCTACATACAAGAAATCAAACACAAAAGAGGACGTATTGTATGATTTTGTTTATACGAAATGTCCAGAAAAGGCAAATCTACAGGCACAGAAAGTAGACAAATAATTGCCTACAGCTAGGGGTGGGAATGGGACTGACTGCAGCTGGGGATTGGGGGTCTTTTGAGAGCAATGGGGAAATGTGCAACTTTGTAAATTTACTAAAAATAACTGATACATGAAACAGATGAATTTTATGATACATAAATTATACCTCTATAATTCTGTTTTTTATTTTATTTTTTTAAGATTTTATTTACTCATGATAGACAGAGAGAGCGAGCGAGAGAGAAAGAGAGAGAGAGGCAGAGACACAAGCAGAGAGAGAAGTAGGCTCCATGCAGGGAACCCGATGCGGGACTCGATCCCGGGACCCCAGGATCACGCCCCGGGCCAAAGGGCAGGCGCCAAACCGCCGAGCCACCCAGGGATCCCCTATAATTCTGTTTTTTAAAAATATCAGTTTGGGGCACCTGGTGGCACAGTTGGTTAAGTGTCCTACTCTTGGTTTCAGCTCAGGTCGTGATCTTAGGGTCATGGGATCAAGCCCCATGTCAGGCTCCGCACTCAGAATAGAGTCGGCTTGAGTCTCAAGTTTTCTCTCTCCTTCCGCCCACCGCTCCCCACCCCCCCCACCCCCACCAATATGCCATGGAAGTCGGCTTGAGTCTCTCTAAAGACTCTCTAAAATAAATAAATAAATCTTTTTTTAAAAAAAAAATCAGTTACCGGGCTTAAAAGAACTGATCCTTCTGGTGACTGGATCATGAAGAACTGATGACATCTGCCAAAGGCAAGTACTGATTATTCATTGATCCAGAAACACTGGTCAGATGTTGCAGAAGGAAAAGCAAGGCCACAGGTCAGGTCAGAGCTTGTGCAGAGCAAAAGTCCTTCCCAATTCTCCTGAGAACTCTGAAGAGGTCATGGTGCACACCAGGCTCAACAGTTCTGCTTGCGGCCCGCTAACCACCCATGGTTTTCCTGAATGGGCTATGCTCTTTCCTTACATGTGTCCCTGCCTGAAACATTCTACTTTCCCTCTCTGTATACTCTTCTCTTCTTTCAGGGCTCTCTTCAAGCACCATGAATTCCAATGCCCTCCCATTTATATCCACTAGCCCGAAACAGAAAGCTGTGTTTCCAGCATCCCCACCATACACAGTTCTTCTAGCTGTCAGACTCAAGGGACCTCTGGTTTTTAAACCATTTTTCTGCCTAGTGCCTTGAGTCTAGACTTTAAGTTTCTGTAAGGCAGGTTCTGCATCTTCTCCATCTCTGTATCATCAGTGTCAACCATAATGCTAGCAAATCTGGGGAGGTGAGGGTGGATAGAAAGTGGTTGGATATGACAGTAATAATAGTGCAAATTGTTATTTAGTTCATGTTTGAACTAAGCATTGCATTAACAATCCAAAATACAGTAACTGGCATTAAGACCCTCTCACTTCCTCCTACTTTTATCCTTGTTTCCACCCTGTCCTCATTCCATCTATTCTCACCACACAACCAGAGGTCCTTTTATATATTTTTTTGTTTGTTTATTTTAGAGAAAGAGAGAGAGAGCAGGGGAAGGGCAGAGGGGAGGGAGAGAGAAAAAATCTCAAGCAGACTCTATGCTGAGCATGAACCCTGACATGGGGCTCGATCTCATAACCCTACGATTATGACCTGAGCTGAAACCAAGAGTCAGACAGATAGTTATGACTAACCCACCCAGATGCCCCAACCAGAAGGTCCTTTTAAGGGTACTCATATCATGCCACTCCTATGTTCCAAAGCCTTCAATGGCTCCCACGTCGGGTAAGAGAGGGTCTTTACAATGGCCTACAAGCCCTCACAGCCTGACCTCCTATTCCCTCACTAGCTTATGGCTGCCCCTCTCCCTTCAGGGGCCTCCTGGCTGTTTGTCAAATGTCCCCTCTTTGTACCTGAGTTTCTCTCCCTAGAATGCTTTTCCCCAAGATATCCACTTTGTCTGCCCAGCATCTCATTCCAACCTTTGCTGAACAGCTATCTGTTGGTCAGGTCCATTGCGACCGGCCTACTGAATACTATGGGCGTGTACCACGTGTGTCCCTCCACTTTGCTCTGCTTTATTTTTCTCCAAAGCATTTATCACTCTCTAGTACTCTATAAAATTCACTCAGTTAACTTGCTTATGGGTTCTTTCTTCCAAGTAGAACATAAGCTCTACAAAGAAAGTCATTTTCATCTAATTATTCATTACTAGTGTCCAGAACCTTGTTTGTTTTTTTAAAATGCTGGCGACTTCTGTGAATGCTGAGCCTTACCCTAGGTTCCACGAGAGCAGGTGGTAGAATTTATTCCTTCCTGGTTAGTAGTGCAGGTGCTAAATTCTGCTGGGGCCCATCTCAGTTGATACTTTAAAGCAGAGACCTCTACTTTGCACATCCTTATTAGAGTACTTCATATGCATATTTCTTTATAATCTTAAAATCTGCTGTTATGCAGATATACAGTAAAATTATAAAGTACATGAAAAATTCAATACTTTTGAAAAACAGAATTGAAAATCAATTTAACAGGGGCTCTAGCATGTTCTTACTGTGGCCCAATGACCTGCCTGGGCCCCATCAAGAAGCCCACTTATCTAAAAGTAAAGCAGCATCCACTGTGAAGTTGTACCTTGCTTTGACTGGAAAGGAGAGAACACCACAACAGAAAGAAATCCTCCAGGGTCCCACTTCCTAGGAAACATCTCACTGTCAATCAGGAGAAAAGTGATTTAAAAAAAAAAAAAAAAAAAAAACATATTCCCAAGTCTCGCAGATTCCAAATTATGATGAATTTCAGAGCTAGTCAAATTCTGGCACACTCTGCACAGATATTTTATAAGAATGATCTTGCAAACCAAAGCTTTCAACATGGCTTGGGTACCTTAAGAACATTTTATGAAAAATCAATCTACTGGACTGCATAATCAACAAAACTACTGCAAAGTACAGATGGCCATTCTCTGTCTGAACTCAAGGAGAAAGCGTTACTTAAAGTTACCGTGATGGAGGCAACAAGGTATGGACCACAGCTGGTGAGATGTGCAAACCACACAGCTCAAGACAAACCAGCAGAATGAGCAGTCTTCAGAAACCCAGTACTCAGGGCCCAAGGGGCGAGAAGATCCAAAAAAAAAAAAAAAAAAACAGAGAATAGTCTTTAGAGTCAGACAAAACTGGGGTTCAGACTGTGGCACCACTATTTTTACTAGCTAGGGGACTCTAATAAAGTTAACACCTCAAAGTTCATATATGAATCTACAAAATGGGATACTAATATCCCCTTCTGCAGGTAACTGGGAGGATTACTGAAGCAATCTATTTAAATTATCAAGCACAGTGAGCCACACACAGTAAACATGGCCCTAATATGTTAAGCTTTGGGACTTTATGAGGTATCAAAATAGAAATATCCTTGGGGCACTGGGTGGCTCAGTTAGTTGAACATCTGCCTCTTGGTTAGGCTCAGGTCATGATCTCAGGGTTGTGAGACTGAGCCCCACATCAGGATCCGTGCTCAGCATGTAGTCTGCTTGTCCCTCTCCAACTACTCCTCCCCTCTGGGCTTGTGCATGTTCTCTCTCTCTCTCTCTCTCTCTCTCTGATAGGGAGGGAGGGAGGGAGGTAGACAGTCAAAAATCTTTTTTAATAAAGAAAATAAAAATATCCCGTAGGCAGATGTCTGCTAGCTGAAGCCCAGGAGAAAAGGAAGTCTGAGGTGCAAATATTGGTCTAAGAACCATAAGTATGAATGAGATTCCCCGGTGAGTACATGCAACAACAGATCAAAAACATCCTATTAGAAACCGATAGCAGTACAGCCAACTGGAAGCACCAGAACATTCCCACAAATAGGATGGGAATATAGGAATATTCTGATTAGCATTCTGACAAGCCTTAGCAATACAGTAAGAAAAAAGAATAAAAAGATAGAACTAAAAAATAAAAGACATTATCACCAACACTTGCAAATAATAGTCTACTAAGAAAATACAAAACTATCAACTGAAAATTAGAAGTGACAACAGAGTATAAGTTGGCCAAATATCATACTTATACAGAAAAAATTTTTTTTCATTATGTCTATCAGAACCAGGAAGAAAGTCTAAGGGGAAAAAAATCAAATTTACAACTCCAACAAAAACATATAGTAATTAGGATTGAGCCATAAGACCTATGTGAAGAAACTATAAAAATTTTACTAATGGGCATAAAGAAAGCACAAATAAAGGAAGAGAAATGTCATATTCTTAAAGGAAAAAAAAATAATAAACACAAGTAGGGGCACCTGGGTGGCTCAGTGGTTGAGCACCTGCCTTCAGCTCCGGTAGTGATCATGGGATCCTGGGCCCCTGGGATCGAGTCCCAGGGAGCCTGCTTTTCCCTCTGTCTGTGTCTCTGCCTCTCTTTGTGTCTCTCATGAATAAATAAATAAAATCTTAAAAAAAAAAAAAAAAAAAGAATAAACACAAGTAAAAGAGAAACAACAAACTGGGCAAAAGCTATTTGTAAAATATGTAGGGAAGGAACACATCCATGACTAAAAAAAAAAACCCTACAATAATTTTTTAAAATAAATATTTATTTTTAAATGGACAATTCATTCTATATAACATCAATAATCATACAAAGTTGCTCAATCTCACTTACATTCAAAGAACTGCAAAACACAATAATGGTACACCATTTATAACCTATCGGACTGAGACATTTTAAAAGATTAATAATGGCCTATGTGTTTGGAGGGTTCAGAATAACAGACACTAGCATAAGGAGCTTGCAACCCTAGGAAGTGTAACTGATACAGGATCTGGACACACAATTGATAGCTATCAAATTTTTAATATGTATAAAGTCTGACCCAACAAATTCATCTAGGAATCTATTTCAGAAACATTAACACAAGTATGCTAAACAATACAGTTGCATAAAACCGTTGATCACTACAGCATTATTTTGTAGAAGAAAAACATTAAAAATAATTCTGGGACCCCCTCCTGGCTCAGTCAATGGAGAATGTGACTCTTGACCTCACGGTCATGAGTTTGAACCCCATGTTGGGCATAGATCTTACTTAAAAGTAGTAACAATAATAATATCCATCAACAGGTGATTGGGTAAATTAGTTATATGTACATGTGTGCTATCTGAATAATTAAAAGCAGTAACAAATAGGGGCACCTAGGTAGCTCAGTCAGTTGAGCATTCACCTTCTGCTCAAGTCATAATCCGGGGGTCCTGGGATCAGACTCCCTGGCTCAGTGGAGAGTCAGTGTCAGCTGCTCCTTCTCCCTCTCCCCCTTCTCCTTGCTTGTGTGCTCTCTCTCTCAAATAAATAAATAAAATCTTTTAAAATTTGTTTAAATTTTAAAAATTAACAAATATAGTAGCAATGAATAATCCATAAATGAAGTTAGAAAACCACTCCATTTACAACAGCACCAAAAAGAAGAAAATGCTTAGGAATAAGTTTAGCAAGAAAAAAGTGCAAGACTTGCACACTGAAAACTACAAAATAGGAATTCAAGAAGACCTAAATAAACGGAAAGATATCCTCTGTTCGTGGAGAAGACAATACCGCTAAGGTGGCAATATTCCCTAAATTGATCTACAAAGTCAATGCATTTGCTATCAAAATTCCAGCTGCCTTTTTCTGCAAAAATTAACAAGTCACAGTATGGAGTTTAAAAAAGAAAAGCAAACTGCAGCACAGTATGTATCACGTGACCCCCCCCCCTTTTTTTTAAGATTTTATGTATTTATTCATGAGAGAGACAGAGAGAGAGAGGGGCAGAGACACAGGCAGAGGGAGAAGCAGGCTCCATGCAGGGAGCCCAATGTGGGACTCGATCCCAGGACTCCAAGGATCACGCCCTGGGCTGAAGGCAGGCGCCAAACCGCTGAGCCACCCGGGGATCCCCCTTATTTGTTTTTTTAAAAAACTTACATGCAATGTTTGTGTACAAGTAACTTTGCATTATAGGGAACAGACTTTTTACCCCTGCACCTCACACATGTCTGTATTATGAAACTTTTACAACAAGCACATATAATTTCATAGTGTTAAGAAAATCATGATAAAAAAGCCTTTTAATATTTTAAGGATCCTAAGAGCAGCCAGTGACTGACAACCACTGAAGCTACAAGAGAGGTGCGTGTGGATTCATTGTACATTCTACTTTCATGCAGCTTTGAATTTTGCAAAATACAAAGTGAAAGAAAAACAATACAGGTACCTAGATCTTTGATCTTCAGGGTCCAGCCCTCCTTAACTAGTTAGGGATCTGGAATAAGACTCATGACCAATGTTCTGGGAAGAAGAAATCACTCACTGTACTGTATCCTAAGGCCCTCCTGTCCCTTACCCTAAATGCTACAATGCGTTAGGACAGTATCTTGAAGTGCTGTGATCTTATACAACCACTATCAAAGGAAAACCCCAATAAAATAAAACAATACAAGTATCTGGAGTTGAGAGAAGGGCAGGCAAGTCCAGCCTTCTGAAATACTGGGCTGCCTAAATAAAGGATAAGGCTACAGGTATTTAAAGGGTTTTTAAAAACAAGTTATAATTGGTATGTTGACTATTCTTTCCTGTGGCAAACCATCAGCTTCTTCCCATGACCAGCATACCTACAAGGGTCGTTACAGGTCTGCCGGCACCAGGATGCTAAAATCAGAGGTAAAGGGAATCAGCAACTCACAGGAAGAGGCTCAAGGTTTCATTTACGATAGGGCTTAGTGTCAGACAAGGTGTTCTTGTGTTCTGTGGTTTCTCTGGGGACAAAATTTTTCCTCTGACTGCAGCAATAATGTGTTCCTATGGTTTCTTTACTCTGAACCCTAGCGAAAGAGCCTGACAAGCCAATCGCCTTTTGTCTCCTTGGAGCAAAGCCCAGTGCTGGACAAAGCACAGAAACCCAGCAGACAGTCTACCTGCAGGACTGAGCATATTCTAAATACACATTTGCTGACAGGGAGTTCTTCCCAGGGCCAGGGAGGAGGAGATGAGTCAGGGCCAAGCATGCAGCACACAACTTTGGAGAAAGCACTCAGTATATCTGGTTCCCCTCCCTTGCCCTGTGTTCTGCCTTTCATTGAGTTCTCTAGTCACCCAGCAAAGAATAAATAACTCCAAAGCCAGAAGACAACTGCAATGCCCCAACACCAAGGGAGTCCTTTTTTTTTTCTCTCCACAAAAAAACACAACTGGTTACATTATGGAACAGCTCTACCCAACACTTTCAAATAAATGCAATTTGGAAACTTCAGCTTTGGAGCTATCCCAAAGTCTTCAATTATTTATGAGGAGATCAAACACAGAAATACAATAGGCAGGTTCTGTTTAAGCTGGGCTTTTGTCCTCTGGGCTTTTGTTACTGCTCAATTTTTTTAAGTTCTATCTTTCAGCGATGCAGCTGGATGCAGGAAAGCCTCCCTGCCTTTGTCTGACTCTGTTCTCTTCCATCAGGAAAGGGAGTCGCCAGCCCCTTCTGGTCTCCATGGCTTCATCTGTACAATGACTGTGTGATGGTTTGCTGGAAATGCCTACATCACAGCACAAAAAAGGAGGTAGGTAAAAGCAATGTGATTTTATCAAAGAGAGCATGTAACAGTTTGAAGAAGAGGCGGGAAAAGTCTGCAGAAACCTCTCTTGTGGGTTGAGCCCCTCCTCTTCCGATCCAGAAGTTCATTCATGCTGTCAAACACACAATGCACGGTGGCCTTGCCAAAGATTAAAAACATTACACATGCCTACACACTTAATGAATTCACTTATGAAAAATAAGGCAACTTGTTCCAGACCAGAAAGCTTAAAGGCAGGATGGAGAAATCAAAATAAATTTGTTGTTCTAATCCCTTCTAACTTCCAGCACCTTGGAAAACAAAACAAAAAAAAAAAGCCCCTCAAATCGGGAATAAATTCTCAGCTCCAAGGAAGCAAGCTTTTTCTGTACTACTTCCTACTCAATCTAATTCTGATTTCGAATCTCAGAAATACACAAGACTACATTTGAGAGAATAAGAGAAAGAGTGAGGGATGAAAATACAAGTTCATGACGGAGTCATTTCAAATGAGGGATTCACTGGCCAGTCAAGGATAAATGCTAGAAAACAGAAGAGAAAAGCTAACATTAATCCATTCCTCCAGACATGCTCCAACAGGACTGCCACCACCATGCTCTACCTGACACCCTGTCACTTTCTCTCTCTAGCCTACCACTGGATGATCTCCTATCATGAACCGAAAAGTGCTGTGGCTTCTGTAATTAGGGCTTCTTCCTAACTCAACACCGCTGAAGAGGAATTACCAAAGGTTTTGGTCAGAAAAGACCTCGGACATGATCCTGTGTGTAATGTTTCCATCTCAGTGACAGCATTGTTGCCCAAACTCGGACCCAAGTCTGAGTGGCTCTAATGGCCAGTTCTTTCAATGGCACAGTTTTCTTCCCCGGGTGTAGAGAAAAGTAGGAATCAGAGCCCAAAGGCACGCCAGGTGAAGACAGGAAACCAAGCATACATTTTGCCAACCTTTCCTCCTGATGGCCCACGAAAATGATAGTATAGAAGCACAGAGAATTCTCTCCAAAATAACATGGACAATTGGGGGGGGGGGGGATAACTCAACTGGCCATGTAAATGGTATTGTTCCATTCTAGAAGAGGGGGAGCCACATCCTAGATTGCTCCAGGGGAGCTGTAGCAGGGATGAAAAGTTCACCCACTAGATCTTAAATAGGCTCAGGGCTTCTGTGAGCAGCCGTGAGGCACAAAGGGACCAGGATGTTGAGACAAGTAGGGGGAACGCAGGTAGACAAGGGGCTGCAAAAGCAAGAGTAGGGAAGGTGTGTAAACAGATAAGACAGGCAGGAAAGGAGCATCTAGAACCAGGCCAGGCTGGGCCCCCTTTGCAAATTAGGGTCAATTCTGTGATAATCCTCTGGCAAGTGCTTACATGTTTGCCTGGTAAGGTAAGGGAACCAAATAATTTATCATCTTCACTGGGGAATTTTGAGATTCAAAGACAGTGCTGCTTGGATCCCCCGGTGGCTCAGCGGTTTAGCGCTTGCCTTCAGCCCAGGGCGTGATCCTGGAGTCCTGGGATTGAGTCCAGCATCAGGCTCACTGCATGGAGCCTGCTTCTCCCTCTGCCTGTGTCTCTGCCTCTCTCTCTCTCTCTCTCTCTCTCTCATGAATAAATAAATAAAATCTTTTTTAAAAACAAACAAACAAACAGAGTGCTGCTAGAAATTATACCAGGACAACAGGCATAAATTGGGACATCCCAGGCAAAAAGGACACACAGTCTCTGTAGGCAGGAGTCAGGGTCAGGAACCATGTCTTAACTCTGCTCTGTATTCGCAAGACCAAACAGGCTCTCAGTAAATGACGACTGCACAACCAATATGACTACTTTCTTCGATTCTAAATTTGCCAAAAGCAACTTGCCTATTGTTACCGGGCCTCCTTGTTGCAAACTCCAGAGGAGGCCCTGTCCATGCCCTACATAGCAGGTGCGCTCCTCTAAAAGGAGAGACACATTGTTTTTATTATTCAAGTATGGTCAACATACAAGGTTATATTAATTTCAGGCGTCCACCATAGTGACTTGACAATTGTATACATTACTCAATGCTCATCTGTCACCATACCTTATTGCAACAGTACTGACTCTTTTCTGTGGCTCATTTATTTTATAACTGGAAGTTTATACCTATTAATCCCCTTTACATATTTTGCCCAACCTCCCACCCACCTCCAGCAACCACCAGAGTGGTACAGTCTGCTCTCTGTACTTTAGAGTCTGTTTTAAGACTGTTTTATCTTGAAGAGTCCACATATAAGTGAAATCATAATGGCATTTGCCTTTCTTTGCCTGACTTACTTCACTTTTTTTTTTTGTAAGATTTATTTGAGAGAGAGAGAGCACACAAGGGGGAGGAGGAGAGAGGGAGAGGGAGAAGCAGACTCTCCACTGAGCACTGAGCCAGACAGACAGACACTTGACAGACGCTTAACCAACTGAGCCACCCA
This sequence comes from Vulpes vulpes, assembly GCF_048418805.1. Lineage (NCBI taxonomy): Eukaryota > Metazoa > Chordata > Mammalia > Carnivora > Canidae > Vulpes > Vulpes vulpes. Next base: position 8,723,005 of record NC_132784.1, on the reverse strand, counting down.
GACGACCTTTCACTTATTTTAATTAAAAAAGCAAAGAAAAAAAAAAAAGAAAAAAGAAATAAATAAAAAAGCAAAAAAACTCTCTACATCATCTTTGAAATGAACCTCCTCCATATCCACAGCCAACCAAAACTTTGCCCTAACACCACTTGCCCACTGAACTCACTGTGACCTTCCACATTCATCCTGTCTGAGGCTGGGAAAGGCTGTCAGAGTCCCAGGAGCCGCAGTGACAGCTGATGCCCCATGCCCAAGGCCCAGAGCCCTTTTTCAGCAGTGTCACTCCACCTTTGGCCACTCTCTGACTTAGTAACTCCAAACAAAGGTCATCAGTTGTGATCTGCATGCTCGGGTTGAAGTGTTTATGGCAGTATAGAGAGTCACAACACACACAAAAAAGGAGGAAGATTCTAAAACGTGTTCTAAGTCTTTTCTTTCCCTTTTGGGGTTGGTTTGCTATAAGTCGTCCACCGGGAAGGTTAAATAGGAGCCCTGGAATCAGATATTTTTCTAAGGAGAAAACATTGAGAAAAACAAGTGAAGATTTTTGCAGGGGGGTTTCAAGGAATGCCAGAAACAAGCTTTTGGGAAGAGTTTGCATGGGGCTCTAGGCCTGCACTTCTCTTGGAGATTGACAGCTGTGAGTCCTATTAATGGATCTTAGCACTCGTCTTAGATTTCACTGGTTTAATCCAAGCTACCAAATAATTGAGACCAGCCCATAAACTATTCAGGTGCCTCTGAAGCAATTGTTTCAAAGTACTCCTGCAATGGGGGGCTAGGGAGTCAGGCGTGCAAGATGAGAAATGGAGAGGGAACCACTGGAACTTCCGGCCAGGTCTTGAAAAGCCTTGCATTTCTTGGGTGGCACTATCAGATCAACATGCTAAAGGTGTAATATGAATTCTCATTTTTATAAGTCCTCAAATAATTTATTGAACAACCCGATTACACTGCAGTGTAACACTGTCCAGACTCCATTATACTTTGTGTTTAAAAAAAACTAGTATCATAAATGTAAATATTTCACGGAAATGATCTGAGCATCTTTCTTTTCCTGAAAGGCTGTGTTTCCAAGTAAGACTACAACAGCTAAAAGAGAATTATCGTTTAGCAGCATAATGCCTCTGTGTGCAAACAGGACTTCCTTAGGTCAGGGAGATTCAAAGTTCCAAAAACAGTAGACACTGTAAAGAAAACGAAATCATTTTAGTGAGGATTTTACTCAGCCCTATTTTCTGCTCAGACGCCATTTAATGGTTCACATTATTCCCCAATATCCCCCTCACATTCTAACAATCCACTCCCAACCTCACTACCTCTCATCACACTGGACTATCTTCTGGTAACCTCCTATTTATCTCAAGTCAGCTCAGACGCCATCACAATTTTCTAATTTTCCAAAGAACAGTCTAGGAATCTGTTCAAAAATCTTCAGTGCTTTGGGAAGTCTGGGTGGCTCAGTCAGTTAAGCCTTTGGCTCAGGTCATGATCCCAGGGTCCTAGGATGGAGCCCCATATGGGGCTCTCTGCTCAGCAGGGAGGAGTCTGCTTGTCCTTCTCCCTCTGCCCCTTCCCCCTTTTCCTGCACGCTCTCCTCTGTCAAATAAATAAATAAAATCTTTGAATGAATGAATGAATGAATGAAAAAGAAAGAAAGATAGAAAGATAGATCTTCAGTGATTCCTCAGAGTCTGTTAAAAAATGTTTCACTGCCCTGGCATGGCATCCACTCTCTCTAAGGTCTGGCCCCAATCTATCTTTCTAGAAAGCACAGTTTAGGTGAAGGGTTTGGGTTCTGAACCCAGATAGCCCAGTTCCAGACACCAGCCCTACCATTCATCTTCACTTACTAAAGAGGAATTACAGCAGAAACTAATAAAGATGGTCATGAGAATTAAATGCTGATCTGCTTAAAAGAGCTCAGCACAACGCCAGATACATGGAGCTATTCAGTAAACGTGAGCTATTCTCATTATTCCCAGCCTCCCCCATTCACTGAACAAATATTTGAGTACTACCGTAGGCTAGGCCATGTGCTAAGTGCCAGGCTTACAGAGAGAACCAAACACAATCGTGCCCTCCTGGAGCTTTTCCATGGATGGATGGAGCAGGGCAGTGCCCACAATCCTACTAGACCAGCCCAGTGAGAGTGGCATCTTCCCACTCTTCCCCAAGCTCTACCCACCACCGTTTTGCTCAGACACTGTTTCCCCTTTCAATGTGCACTTCTCCCTGCCAAACCCTGCCCATCTTTTAAGATTCAGGCCTCCCAGGTCACTCCTTCTGGGAAACCTCTGTCTGTCTCCTCCCACAGAAAGGAAACCTGCAGTCAAGCACTGTTTGCAACAGGTCAGTTACAACATAGAATACAAGGTCCTTGTATATAAACCATCCACTCTGTTGTAATTCTCCTGTCTGGAGGCAGAAAATCCTTTTTCTCTCCTCCAACTGGCACTTCTCAAAAAAAAGAGGGGGGGGGGATGAGCAAAGAAATCTCTAATTTAATTATCTATAGTCATCTGTGATCAAGTCAGGGAACCTAAAGAGAAATGTGGACAGTAAAAAGGTATTAGGAAAGACGAGAAATATTTTCCGAGGCCCACAACACCCAGAGTTCAAGGATTATGACTAAGAGTTACAATGCCTCCTTCTTCCCATGACTACCTTTGTTTTCTTAGATGGGGTTGGTAAACTGGAAAAGTTTCCATGAACTGATGTACTTCTAAGACTTGCCTGCTTTCACACCAGGGTAACAAAAAAAAAAAAAAAAGAGAGAGAGAGAGAGAGGAAGACTAAGGCCTTCCTTTTCTTTGTAGTAAATGCTCGCTGAAAGCCGAGAGGGAGAAAGGCCCAGTACAGAACAGAAGGATTTATACACCTGTCCAGTGGACTTCAGACTGATGTGGAACATGCTCTCAGGCTCATGGCCAACTGGCAACAGGAGAGAGATGGCTCATAAAGCACAGCCTGAATCTGTTCAAGTACAGTCTCTGCCCAACAGGCTCAGAAAGTCCCAGCTTCCCTCCCTCATGGGACCCTGAGGGCAACTGTGACCAATGCAACAGAGTGGGGTTGTCCTGGCCTTCAGAGCCTCTGGGCCCTCATGCTGGGACAGTGCAATCAAATACCAAATGACCCGTAGAAAACTCCAAGTGCCTTTGACTTCAGATAAGGAACATGCTGTGTTCTAGACAGGTGGGATAACACAAGAAAGAAACATTTGTTTAATAATCATAACACACAGTTAGGGAAGGCTCCCCAGCACTAAGCAAGTTAACAGGCCCACAGCAGAATGAAAGGATGAGCCTACCTGGAGAGAGGATATTCTAGTTAGCTGAAGCTGATTGCAATTATCTGAACTTCCCATGTAGTTCATGGGAAGCTCACAAAATGCACCAGACATGTATATTACAGAGAATATTCTGGGATTTAGCCTTTCATGATTTCTCAGGTTCATCAATAAAATGCAGTCGTTGTGACAAAGCCCAAGAATTTCTTCCCAGGATCCTACAAGGCCCAGCAACAAATCAGAGGAAGCCTTCTGAAACTGTCAGGTCCCAGGCTGTCTCCTCCTACCTCCACTTGCTGCTGAAACACTGGAGGCAAAACCTTCTCTGCAAGTTTGCTTGAGGAGGTGACAGATTTTGGAGGCGCAGAGCTGATAAAGCAATCTCTAGCAGTCCTGAGATGGTGTCACGTAACCTTTAAGTCAGAGGACTGGTCTCTGGGCCTTCCAGAGATACAACTGTCCAACCTCTCATTATGTTCATTTACTCAATAAATAATTGAGTGGCCACCACATCCCAATTACTGTTTTAGGAAATGGAGATTCTATAGTTAAACAAAACAGGTAAGGGCTCTGCCATCAGGAAACACACAGTGCAGGGCGTGCGGGAATTTTAGCTAGGGTTAAAGTAATGGCTGAGGATGGAAACTACTTAGGGAAGTCTAGAGAAGGCTGAATGACAAGATATAGGTCACAACACAAAGATCTGGGGGAAAGCGGACCTGCCATCAGAAAGGCCTTAAAAGCATGCTCTAAAGACAGAGAGGCCAGGGTGGCTGGAACAGCAAAATATAAGGCAGCAGGACGGGGGTAAGAAGGCTAAGAGACCAAGAGGGCCAGGCCATGGGCACAGGATCATTTACACTATGAGGTCAAGTTTCAGTTTTATTCTAAGTATAATGGGAAGGCACAGGAGACAGGCTGAGAAATCTGAATTACGATTTTAAAAGATTACTCACAATGTTGTATACACTGGAGGCTCACTATAGCCAATCTTGGTTTTTTTTGTTGTTGGTTTTTTGTTTTTTGTTTTTTGTTTTGCCAATCTTGTTTTGAAATCTGAAACTGTGTTGACATGACAATACTGTATAGTACTTAAGAATGCAGATTCCGGATCCAAACTGTGACACTTACTGTCTAACTTTGGGCAAATTATTCCTTTTGTATGCCCCAGTTTCCTTATATGTAAAATGGAGACACACATGAATAGCTCATAATTATTGTTTTTCAGTTTTAGGGGCAAAGGCAAAACAAAACAAAACATAAAAGGTATCAAGTGTGTAAAGTCACTAATAATGTAAGCACTGATGCCCAAGCCACCTCTAGCCTATGTCTCTATATGTTCTCTCTGAAAGAGGAAATGGATGGCATAGTCTTGTTCACAATGTGAAAAGTGTCCCTCTTTTTCATTTTTGGAAGCTGCTACTATGATGGGGGAAGGAGTATGCGCAAAATATAAACTAGAGTTTACCATACCATGCTAGGACATTGTTTCTTAAAGATAAAGACAATCTTCCCTTGGCTAGGAAAGGTTTTCCTTCTCTGCGTGAAAAACAGCTCTGTTGCTAGTTATTCATGTTGAGCATTTGAGCAACATGATAGAGTCCCACATGCCTGACTGTTCATTTTCTAACAGCTGCAGACAGAATCTAATGAACTCTTAATGATCCAAGAGGCTTCCAGCCTGCCAGGCATCCTCTGTCACAGAGCATACATAGTTCTGAGTATAATCACAGAGCCCAGCTTCCCCCTCCCAAGGAGGGGTGGGGTGAGTATTTCACTGTCTTTTATAACGTCAAAACTATACTTCATATTTCTAGATTTCCTCCACTGGAATCTTACATGATATGACACTCATGATTTTTCTATTTGGAATTTTCTGGGAAACAAATCACAATTTAAAATCAAGTCCTAAAAAAATAAAATAAAATAAAATAAAATAAAATCAAGTCCTTAAATTACTACAAAGGTTAGGATGGATGCCAAGGCATTTGTCCAACTAACTCATTTTCCGAATTTATTGGATAGGAAGGAAACAAGGAATATTCCTGGCTGATTCCCAGGTGTCTGTTTCCACTGCCTACACCCCTCCCCCCCCCCCACTTTATCCTCCTAAGAGACAAAAGTCACCCATGGGATTTGGGAGGCCCATCAGAATCCTCCTGCCTTATAGGAAGCATTTCTACAAATTCATCCCAAAGCTAGCCCCTCTCATTAAACTATACTATATTAGGACACAACCATAAGACAGGAAGTTGTCACAGTGGTATGTATTAAATGACAAGGCAGATTAAACAGAAAATACAAACAAAAAAGAAAAACCCATCTTGGGATCCCTGGGTGGCGCAACGGTTTGGCGCCTGCCTTTGGCCCAGGGCGCGATCCTGGAGACCCGGGATCAAATCCCACGTCGGGCTCCCGGTGCATGGAGCCTGCTTCTCCCTCTGCCTGTGTCTCTGCCTCTCTCTCTCTCTGTGTGACTATCATAAATAAATAAAAATTTTAAAAAATTATTTTAAAAAGAAAAACCCATCTCAAATACAGGAACTACATATTACACAGCTGAATATTATTAAATAAGCCATTATTATCTGCTGGGTCCTACTGTGCAAACAAGGCAATCAGAGACACCCCTGGACAGATAAAAATGTGGCCCTCACATGCAAAAATATTGATAATATGGTTGAAACAAGTAGGCGAATGGACACAATATGTGGCAAAACATTGCCACAAAAGTGATGTGTGGTCTAAGTGCTATGGAAGTACCAGCATTCATAGAAATATTCTCAACTGGGGAAAATCAGCATACGCTTTATAGAGGTCGCAGCATTTAACCCAAGCCTTCAACCAAGTAAAGGAGCTCGACAAGGACAAGAACAGGCAATCCACATAAAGCAAACAGAATGGAGGCAGGGGGGATAGCGTGGCCACGGTATGGAGGCAAACAGGGTGGAAGAAAAGCAAAGAACGGTATGTCAGGGACAAAAATATTACAAGGCTTTGAACATCATGCTTTCTTCTGCAGGCAGCAGAGAACTCCAGGCTTCTGAACAAGTAGGGACACAACAGCTGTGTGTTTTAGAAAGCGTGCTTGGCCCAGACAGGGAGACCAGTTGGAAAGCTCCTTCAACAAGCTAGGGAAGGGAAAAGTGTATCTGATTCCTGTGTTAGAGAGAGACTACAACAAAAGAAAGTAAAAGGTTAGGAAGATACTTGAATAAAACAACCCCTGACATTTTCTTTATGCTTTTCTGCTATTTTCAAGCAAACACATATTCTTAAGTAGTGGGAAATACAGAAGAATTACTTCAGAAGGAACAGTGCTATAATGTATTGACAACTGGATTGTGTGTTGAGGGAGGGGACATTAGAGACATAAGGTGTTAAGAATTAGTCCGAGACCAGGGCGTCTGGGAGGCTCAGTGGGTTAAGCATCTGCCTTTGGTTCAGGTCATGATCCCAGCATCCTGGACCAAGCCCTAAGTCAGGCTCCCTGCTTCGCAGGGAGGTCTGCTTCTCCCTCTGCCTCTCCCTTGGCCCCTCTCTGCCAAAAGCCACCCCCACCTCGTAGGCATGAGCATGAGCACTCTCTCTCTCTCTCTCTCAAAAATCATTTAAGAAGGGGGGGAAGGGGCGCCTGGGTGGCTCAGTCAGTTAAGCGTCAGCCTTTGGCTCAGGTCACGATCCCGGAGTCCTGGGATCGAGCCCCACATCGGGCTCCCTCCTCTGTGGGGAGTCTGCTTCTCCCTCTGCCCCTCTCCCTGCTTGTTCTCTGTTTACCTCAAATGAATAAATAAAATCTTAAAAAAAAAAAAAAAAAAAAAAAGAATCAGACCTCCACTGATGATGTCTAGTTATGCCTCCGACCCAAACAGAAACAGAGGAGGAAAGAAAGCAATGCTGTAAAAGAAAGATGCTGTCCACCATCTTCTTCTAATTAATTAAAACAGGAAAAGGGAATGCTAAAAATACTAAATCTAGTTCAGGTTCCACTAACCCAGGGCTAGACTAAAGTACTCTGTGGTGCTCAAGAAAACACGGTTTTCCAACCAAAGTACCAACATACAAGGGCAGTGTAAACAAAGTGAAAATGGGATATTGGTTATCAGTTTCAAGTATGTGTTAAGTCTTTTTTAAAGTGTGCTTGATATGCAAGAATGTATATGCATTAGTTGTCTACTCTTTAAAGCATCTGTTATATAATATTGTACTATTTGGCCCAAAATTCTCATGGTCTATATTACCACATTCACTAGAATTAAAAGGAAAGATATATTTCTTCTTAACCTATAAATTAATTCTCTCTTGTTTTTTTTTTTTTTTTAATTCTCTCATGTTAAGGGTGATTTTTATTCCTACTACCCTATCATCACAAATCTGAAATGCTGGATTAAGAAATTTTCAGTTTGTGGGGCACCTGAGTGGCTCAGTCAGTTAAGCGTCTGCCTTGGGCTCAGATCATGATCCTGGGGTCCTGGGATCAAGCCCCGTGTCAGACTCCCTGCTCAGTGAGGAGCCTGCTTCTCTTTCTCTCTCTCCTACCCCCCACCTTCTCCACCTAGTACATGCTATCTCGCTCACTCTCAAATAAATAAAAACATTTTTTTAAACAAAGAAATTTTTCAGTTTGTAAGCAAAAGATACACATAAATGAGTACAAATAAAACTAGATAAATCTAAGTCAGTTGTTGGGTTGTATCAGTGTCAACATCCTGGTTATACTACACTACAGTCTAGCAAAATATAACAATTTTTTGGAAACTAGACATTTGCACACGGGATCTCTGTATTATTTCTTACATGAGTCTGTAATTATCTCAATTTTTAAAACAGGAATCCTTTTAAGGAGAAAAACCAACGGTATCTCTGTCCTGTGAAACCCTATTTATTTTGGCCACACAATAGACTAACAACAAAAAAACAAGTTTTAGAGCTAAATGCTTACAGGTAAAAGCATAGAAACATGTCAAACTCTAAATCTTAAGTGATTACAAAGTAAAAGGAAGAAACTAAGAGGAAAATAGCGAATAACAATCCCTCTGTCCACAGCTTCACAGAGAGTAGGTATCATTCCATACTGTCCCATTCCTGCTCTCCATTTTACAAACAGGTAAGCCAAGGCTCAGAGATAAAGCCATCTGTTCCCATCTACACACCAGGGGAGAGCTGAGCAAAGTCATGTGTTCACAACTCAGCATAAAATTGTCAAAAGGAAAAGTCTTATTTCCCACTTCAAGAGGAGAGGGGAAAGAGGGGGAGGAAAGAGAAAGTGAAATGTTCAAATGTACCCAAACTGCTATTATTCATGCTGTATCTCAGCAGTATTAAGATGAGCAAGCCAAGGTTCATGACCTATTGAGCAACTTCATGTTCTGAGCTACGGAGCAGAAGACACAGTTAAAACCCTGCCCAACACCAGAAGGTGCAAATTCCCACCTCCAACAGAAAAGTGACCCAGGCTACCTGTGAGCATAACACAAGCCAAGGCAAACACCTGAGGCCCTAACGGGCAGGTCTCTATAATGGCAAGGTATTATGCAATCTAGCTTTTACTTCCCTTATTCTCATTTGACTATCAAAAAAATCACATGGAATACTATGGACAGGTAAAGTTAGGATTTTTTTTTTTTTCACTCAGACAAATTTTAATGAACAAAAAGTATGTGCTGAGTGTTACAGGTAAAATTACAAAAAAAAAAATGAAGACACCTTTTGAGACAGACATTAATCACATCATCACAATTAAAACTAAGCCTGGTAAATGCTAGGAGGGAAAGCTCTGAAGGCATTTAAAACTAGGTTCTAGACTGCAGGTCAAGAAGTAAGATTCAATAAGAGACCAAAACCTGAGGAACATAATGTAAGTAACCAGAACTTCAGCTCTGAAATGGAAAAGAGAGAAAGAACGAGAACCATCAAACATAATTAGCTCTAAAACACAAATAAAACTTTGACTATCCCATCCAAGAGCAAAAGAGGGGTAACAAGAAAAAGAACAGTGCAACTGTGCTAAGCCACATACTACACCCACTTTTCTTAACCAAAATGCATGACCCAAGGTTTAGTTTGCCTCATCTGTTGAAAATCTATCTACCAAACCTATAGTCTAGGCATGGTCAAATCCCCACCATTACTTTTATTTGTATTGCTCAAGGGTACAGGGAAGAAGGCCATAGGAAGACTGGACTCCAAAGTGCATCAAAAAGTCTACTCAAAGTAAGTCATTAACAATTCTTGGAAAACCACTGGGGAAACTCAAACAGTTGTTAAGACAGAGAAAAAGAGTCCTTGCTAGAGGCCCAGAGAGCACTTCTTAACTGAGGGGTTTTTTTTTGTTTAATGGTGGGAGAAGGGGGGCAGAATGCATAACCTCCAGCAGGGACAGAGTTATTTGAACCCCAAACAAAATAAAGTTCCTGCCCTTCAGCAGCTCATAATCTAGTGGGGAGCCCACATGCAAACAGGTAACTTCAATATAGCATGAAACCAGATAAAACGCTTCCTGTTTTCAAGGCTGACAAGATGTCCCAAGTTCATCTTGGACAATTCCTGCCTAGACATGGAATTAGCCATTTTCTCTAAGGTCCCCCAATTCCTTTTACTGGAAAACCTTCCCTTCAGAATTGGCCCTGTGCCCTCTGAATATAACCTGAAAGGGATCCTACCTGCCAAGTAGGGGATGTCAAGAAGATGCGCAAATATAAAACAAACAAGTATGTTTAAATTCACTAGTTATGTTAATACTAAATAGAAACTCTTTGGTCACCTTTGGAGGCTGGTAGGCACCAACTCATGCTCTGAAAACTGATGAGTCAAAGTTCTTTATAGAACAATTACAGCTAATAAGTAATAGAATTAAAGGAAATGAAAGTATTAGAAAACTGTCCCATTGCTATCTAATAAAATAACCTAGGTAGTAATCATCAATTGGTACTAAAACCTTTAAGTGAAACATCTCATGACAGAAGGATCAATGAGGACACCTGAACGCACTGCCATCAATCTGAGCATCACCAGAAAGTGGAACAAACAGATGATTTACTAATATGATGCAGATAGATGAACATACCATGGGAGAAGGATTAGTTACAAAAAGAAAAACTGAAGCTAACAGAGCCTCTAGGATCAGACTAAACTACCAGCTTTCCAGAAACACAATAACATGATAGATAACACAATGACATAAGAAATGCAATCATTTAAATCCAGAAAAGGGGAGATTCTAGGGGACAAATAATACAGTTCCATCAACAAATAAACTATATGAAAAAAAATAGTTGGTTAGGCAGAAACTCTTTATCAATCTTAACAGAAGCTTAAATGTAACACGTTTGGATACAGCTTTAAACGAATCATATGTAAAAAGTATTTTTGAAATAACTGAGGATAACTAAACATAGAGTAGTTATTAGATGATATTAAGGAATTTGGGGTAATTTTGTTGGGGGAGATAATAGCATTGTGGATGTTTTTTTCTAAGTCTTTATTCTAGATACATACTGAAGTATTTACAGGTAAAATTATATGACATGTGGGGCATGCTTTAAAATACTCTAGGGGTAAAAAAGTGAATGAAGAACAGATGAATAATGGTAGAATGGTAATATGTTGTTCAAATTGGATGATGGTACAAGGGGACTCGCTGTTTTATTCTCTTTACTTTTATGTGTATTTGAAAAAATTCCATGTAAAAGGTTAGAAACTTAAAGACAACCCTTGTGTATGGATAATCATCACAATATTGCTTAAATGGTGAAAATCTGCAAACAATCACTATATTGTAGACCTGAAACCAATATTACACCTAGTATGTTAACTAACTAGAACATTTTTTAAAGATATTATTTATTTATTTATTTGATAGAGATTTAGAGATAGAGATTTATTTGATACAGGCACGTGGGCGGCAGGGGGCGGGGGAGGCAGCAACAGAGGGAGAAGTAGACTTCTACTGAGCAGGAAGCCTGACTCTGGGCTCAGGACTTGATCTCAAGACCCAGGATGACGACTGGAGCCAAAGGCTTCAACTGAGCCACCTTAGGCACCTCACTAACTAGAATTTAAATAAAAACTTAAAAATTTTTTTGCAAACAGCCTAAATCTCAATTAGGAGCAAATTAGGTAAATCACAACACACACAAAAAGGAGTAGCATAAGGCCATACTTTAATGACAAAAAAATACTCTACTGAAAGAGGATTCCAACTACCTTCATTTTTTTTTTCATCAGCATTTATCGGAATAGATTTTATTAAAAATATATGAGCTTGTATAGCAAAGTATATTAGGTACATAACTGTTCTGATGAAAGTAGAATTGTCTTTCTGGTGTTAAAACTGGAAAAGGTATGTCTAGTACCTTCCCTATTTTATTAAAGTTTTATGCTTGTTTTACATTTCTTCTTTGTTCACTTCGGTTAAAATTTTGTTCTTTAAATATCCTGAAATCATTATTTAAAGGCAAATGTCTATTTTTCATAAGAAAATTAGTCCCCTAGGATCATATGCCAAAACATTTGAATCAGATTTTTCTCAAAGTAAAACTCTATTCTCTTGATTTGTTGAACTTACATACAGGGAATTATGATGCCAATAGATGATATAATGATGTCACAGTACTATATGGTATCCTATCACAGAATTGTTCACTTGTGAAAAACCAGTTTATAAACTGACAGGACTATACAGAGTCTATAGATTATAGCCAAGATCATTGTATGCTCATGTATTAATATTATTTCTTTAGCTTAAAAAACAGAAAGTATTTTTTCACAGTTCTAGAGACTGGAAGTCCAAGATCAAGGTGCTAGCAAGGTTGATTTCTTCCGAGGCCTCAAATTTTCTAATGTAATTATTTCAGCTTATATCTGAACTCAGGCAAAGACCCTGAGGGCAAAGCACTACCTGATGTGAACCAAAACTATGCCCTCAAGCCACAGGGACTACCTTAAGCCAGCAAGACCCCCATGGCTGACCCCAAGACCATGAGTGAGACCTGACCTGTAATGCCCACCTGCATGTACTCACAGACCTTTTCCCAGTTTCCTTAAATAATCCTGCAAGTACTTTAAGCACTTTGGAAACAGTCTTTGAGACACTAGTCCGCTGTCTACCTGGTGCTGGCCTCTCTGCAATCAATCCCTTTCTTGTTTCACCAACACTCGTCCCTCTGCCTTTAGATTTTGTCATCAGTGAGTGACCAAACTTGGTCTGTTTGGGACCTCCCAGACACAGGTGCTCTTCCACCCCTGTGCCCAGACTACACTCCTAATTTTTTACTTCAAGCAAAACAAAGTAACAACCAACCAAGAGGCAGGCTGTAAAGCAGCATGTATACTATTAACTATAATGTGACCTATGCGCAGGGAACTGCCTGGAAGGATGCTCACCAAGGTGTGGGCATCTCTAGGTGGTAATATATCAGGCAAGTTATTTTCCTCACTGTTCTTTGGGAGCTTCTTATGAAGGCATTCACTCATATAATTTTAATTTCTCAGGGGGGAGGGAGTGATGAATGTTTGCTTTTAGTTCCCCAGATTTAAAATGGGGTTGAAAATATGGTTCTTATGGTAATCAAATGGCATAAAATATTTAAAGTAATTATCAAAAGACCCAGCTATAATCAGACATTCAAAATACGTTAGAGCTCTTTTTTCTTTTTTTTCTTTTTTTTTTTTTTTTTTTTTTCATTTAAAAATCATAAGATGGTGTGCCTGGGTGGTTCAGTCGGTTAAGCATCTGACTCTCTTGGTTTTAGCTCAGGTCATGATCTCGGGGTCATGGGATTGAGCCCTGGGTCGAGTTCTATGCTCAGTGGAGAGTCTGCTTGGGATTCTCTCTCTCTCTCTCTCTCTCTCTCTCTCTCTCTCTCTCCCCCCTCTCCCCTCAGCCCTGCTCAAGTTCCTGCACACATGTGTGAGCTTGCTCTCTAAAATAATTAATTAAAAATCCTTTTTAAATATCTTAAGAAAGCAATTGCTTTTTTTTTTAAGATTTATTTATTTGACAAAGAGACAGAGATAGCCACAGAGAGCACAAGGCAGGGAGGAGAGAGAGAAGCAATATCAGCAGTCCCCACTGAGTAGGGAGCCCAATGCAGGGCTCGATCCGAGGACCCCAAGACCATGACTTGAGCCAAAGGCAGACACCTAAGCAACTAAGCCACCCAGACACCCCAAAGCAACTGTTTCTTAAAACAAAGAAACAAACAAAAATCCCTCACTCTTGTGAGCTTTTATAAAACCCATGTACTTCCCTTCTCTGTCTCTGTGTAGCTATTTGTTGACACCTAACACATTGGTTTCATTTTGAAGTTTAAAACAATTCAGTCTACCTACTATATCCCAACAATGTTCCTTTTCAAACAGATCTTTTTTAAGTAAACCTTTACCCATGTCCTTAGATTGTCTTTTCATAATAACATTTTAGACGTGACTGATCTTTTTAATCACAGAGGTTTTTATACTCTCATGACAAATGCCTGTGAAAATTCAACATTCTTCCATGATTTGGCATCTCTGTAATTAGCTATTAAGAGGACTGAAGAGGTTGGTGGAATGTGTATGGGACTTCTTCACATATGGAATCCATTCTCCTCTTCTCCTTTTTAAAAAATTAAGATACCATACACACACCATGGAGATCATCCTTGTTAACTGAAGTGTCCAATTCAGTATTTTCCAGTACATGCAAGACTGTGTGTCTGTCACTGCTACCTAATTCCAGAACATATTCATCACCCCACAAAGAATGCCACTGCCCATTAGCAGTCACTCCCCCAGCCCCTCCTCCTCTCTCCTCAGTCCCTGACAGCCACTAATGCAATTATAATTCTTACTAAGGCTGTTTTGTTAAGTCAAAGGGATAGGAAGATGTAATACATTCCTTCATAAATCAAAAGATCTCTATTCTACGAGGTTTGCAATTTATTAAGAACATGCTTCAACTCCACATGCACCATCATTATGCATCAGGGAAGATAAATAAGCATTTTCCTCTTGAATTAATCCTCTTTCTATTATAAAGCAGAAATCAAATCAAACAGCCAGATTTGGCTTACTCTGACTGCACTGCTAATCAAGTCTGAACATTTGGCCGCGCCATATTTCACAATCTCCTATCTCAAAATTGAGGCAAAAAAAAAAAAAAAAAAATCTAGCAATTACCACAAAAAGATAGACTAAATGTAAAAAAAAATAAATAAATAAGCAGTAAGTCATTAAGATAAGCTAAATTTATACCGATGTTTGCTCACTTAGCTGGCAAAACTTCTCAAAACAGTTCATGTATTAAATGCTGCAACAGTTTTCTACAGATTTTTATACCTTTTTAGAGCATCTATAAGCACATTTATGGAGAAAAGTGGGGCTGGAGCAGTTGAATATGCCTAGTGGATTCTTGATCCCAACTGCAGTATTGCTTGGGTATCATGTTTTGTTTTGTTTGTTTTGTTTTTGGTAGGCTCAATCCCCAGTGTGGAACCCAACACAGGGCTTGAACTCACGACCCTGAGATCAAGACCTGAGCTGAGATCAAGAGCCAGTCACCCAACATACTAAGCCACCCAGGCTCCTCTGGTATCATGTATTTTAAATAAGAAAAGTTACTTTTGATGCTACCTTAATTCTAAGAGAAAAATGAAGGAAAGTTACAAAGGCATTGCTTTTTGCAACAAATCCAAGTTCTGTTTATTTCTTCATGTGACAATATAAGTAATCTCATTCCTGTAATATCCTGACAAGTACCTTTTCAAAAGCAGCCCTGGAAGAAAAGTTTTAAATTTCTGTTTAGAAAAATAGTATGTGCCTACCATGAGAAATTTAGAAAATAGAAGAACATAGAAAGAAAACCTATCATCTATAATTTCATCACATAAATGAATAATACCATTAACATTTTCGTAGCTCTTTCCAGATCATTTTTTCTATACATTTGTGCATAGCTGAGATCTTGAGTATATATCAATTCTGCACTTGCCTTTTTCACTTTACATTTTTCCACCAGCAGTTCCCTTTGTGACTGAAAACCCTTTATACTTGATGCAAAGTACACCATCTCCTGGGTAAATGTGCAGAAATATTTACACATGTGTACCTTATATTCTCCTAATGCTGGGTGTTTGAGATTTTCCCAGTTTGAAAGCCTCTATTTCTAATTTCAAGTGATGTTTTTTTAATCAACGGGCACACATTTCTTTCATGGACACACATCACATGCACAGAGGCCACACATTTTGGCTCCAAAGGACTTGGTTATTTTCAAGCAATTATGATGCAGAGTCACTGCCAAAAGCCACATTCCTGTCTGAGAAAAAAAATATCATCCATATCATTAGGACTCTGGAACGAACAAACAATGGGGCATAAACTCTCTAAACCATTTAGAAATGAAAGGCCATGCCCTCAATCAGTTAAAAAGCATTCTCTCCTACTCTAAACTTACAATCAGACCCATCCCCTGACCTCTGATACCAAGAATGTGAGAAAGGAAGATTTGGTTTGTTTGCCTGTGTGTCACTTTGGCAGTGGCTATCGTACATAGCTGACCTTGAATTTCCGCTTTAGACTCTTTTCTCAGGCTGACCAGCATCTCATATAGGTGACTTCAGAGCAAAGGATCCACTTCAGAGGAAGGCTGCTACAGCTCCAGTACGGTCAGCCAAGCCTTCAGGACAGCAGGCGGGATGTAAAGCAGAATCAAAGACTTACAGGGCCCATTTGCAATTACTTACGCAGCCAATAAATACAAGTAGAAACCTCAATTCTTTGTCTGAGTCCAAGAATGTATTACTTTTTAAAATTAATATAAAATAAGCTTAGTCAAAAACTTTCAGAGAGTCCAAATCAAATATCAAAACAAAACCAGCCAAAAAGGAATATGAATTTGATCCTGAATATCTCTCATTTAAAAAATAAGATTGCTTATTGATTTTACCTTATCTGCTGCTCCACTATATCATCCAGCTATTTCCTTCTATTCTCCGGTACTATTAAATAGTGCCCAGAATCATTTCTCTCCCTTCCCTAAAAGCCCTTTCGTTCTTAGTAAGAAATAAATGTTTTCTTCCTTGATTCTAAGGTAATCGACCCTGTTCTGGCTATTAGAATTGATTGCTAGTCCACCTAAAATATTTTGTGTTCTTTTTATCCACCTGTGGATACCACGCCAGTTCCCATGCACTATGATAAAAGATGCTGTTCTTCCAAGCATCTGCTAAATGTTTTAATTCCTTCCACTGAAATTTTAAACTCACTACCCACTACTATTAGTTCAGCAGGAAATCCAAGTCTTGTTTTATTTTTCCTACCATATTTGCTAAAGAATGTGATCACAGAGCAAAGTTAAACCCATCAGCCATAGGCTGATGAGTGAGCCTAAAACTAAAAGCCTTGAGGTGTTCTACAGATTTCCATTCAAACTCCAGTCAAAAGCGGACTATGTATGTGCTTAAAGGATATTACTTCACCTTGAGGAGTCTCAGAGCTAACTAACTTCTGGAAAGTGGGGTAAGATTTAATGCAGATAAAAACCTACTATTACTTCTAACACAGCAGGAGATCAAATATCCGGCGACAATCTTTATGACATTCAACAGTTCCTTTTTCATAATCTCTACCAGCATTTATTCCTTTTGTCAAAACACGCAAAGCAAACAACTTGGAATTCACTTTTGACTTCACTAAAGCAAAATCACCTTCCTTTTTCCCTCACTGCCCACCAAGTGTCCACTGGGCTGGTATCATCTCATCCAAACCCTTTCCTATTCTGGCTGTTATATATACTCTTTTGTTCTTCACTATGATCAGTTTGATCAGTTTCATGCTCATTTAAGTGCAATTTCTTCCAACACTGGCAACTCTTTAAGGGGTTCCAAGGCTCACTGACACAGGGCTAATCAAACTGCATGCACAATGACTTGAAACTTCTCCCTCACCACAGCCTGGGAGAGAACCAACCACCTGAACACACACTCTAACCTGTGGTTGTTCTTGGAGGGAGGTGGATAAATGCCCCCAAGGTGAATTTGATATGCCCCACTAGAGATGACTGCTTGTTTCCAAAATAGTTTTTAAAAACAAAGAAAGAAAAGGTAGGGTTTATACCCCCACAATCCATTTTAGTACACATTTGAACGCAAGGAGAGACCTGAGCCAGTGATCTTTCACCCACTACCCTGAAAAGACACGCAGCCAATGCTCCCTCAACTATGATCTTCTGGAATGAAGCTGCACTGCAACCTGAATGATTCCTTTGTGGCCTCTCCTTCTGCCACAGTCTGGTTGTTCTGGTACAAGTTAAACCAGTAACGGGTAACCAAAGGCAGGCAGTAACAGCACTAGATCAACCACAAAGAAATGAAGAAAGAGTATCACATTGGATGCTATAAAATAATCATAAAGCTAACAAGTCTGCAGCATTATGTGTCAAGCACTGTCTGTGCATAAATTCCTTCACCCACATAGGAACCTTATGAGATCAACATTGTCCCCATTTTACAGTTGAAAAACTGAGACCTAGGAAGGTTAAGTAACTTACAGCATCATACAGCTAGTGGAGGAGTTCTAACCCAAGCAGTCTGTCCCCAGATTCTAGGCTCTTAACTTTTCCATATAAATTGTCTATTATTTTACAGAGCTGGAGCCACTTCCCTTAAGAAAAGACAGCAATGAAGAGTGTCCATAGGAACTGATGAGTGGAAGCTCCAACATTATCAAAGGCTTCTGAACTCTGCAGCGAGTTACAAAAAAACAATGCCTGGAATAGCGAGAGGTAGGCTATGATTTGATATGTAGGTAGGATATGAGAGCAAGTGCCAAAGTAAGATTCTAGAGCACAGCTCCACAGAGACTAAGCACATTAGCTCTCCTTTGTCAGTGTTCCCATTTCCAGAAGGGCATCCCCTGCCCTAACAGAGTCTACCTAGTTTTGGAGATGGCAAAAGAAACAGATCAATTTTCCCTAAAGAAAGGGATCAAGATCTCATTCTATAAAAATAAATCCTTCCACCAAGGCACTGGAGGTTTCTCTTCAGAGCAGAGAAAAACATGAGTCCAAGATGGCTTCCTGTTCTGCCCCCTTCAACCTGACCACTCCTCCTTTATCAAGGATAACACTCTTGGGCAGACAGTAAACAGATGCATATCTAGTATGAATAAAGCTGACTTGCATAAAGAATTACACTACAGTATTCTTAAAAAAGAAAAATGTTTAATGCTGTTATATATATTTAAAAAAATCTCCAACAATGAAAAACTTTAGTAAGTACATATTCCCTTATAATGCTTTCCCCTTCCCCTTGAAAATACTCTAATAATAGTTTGGCACATGTCATACCAGATTTTTCCTTAGAATTCTAGCACCAGGGATCCCTGGGTGGCGCAGCGGTTTGGCGCCTGCCTTTGGCCCAGGGCGCAATCCTGGAGACCCGGAATCGAATCCCGCGTCGGGCTCCCGGTGCATGGAGCCTGCTTCTCCCTCTGCCTATGTCTCTGCCTCTCTCTCTCTGTGTGTGTGACTATCATAAATAAATAAAAAAATAAAAAAAAAAGAATTCTAGCACCAAAATGGCCAGTGTTTTTATGGCATAATACCATCCATTCTGTATTTTAAAACCATGAAATCTGAATTATTTCCATATTAAAGTACATATAGAGTTAAAGCATAAATGTTAAAGCAGTGTATAATTCCCTGTGCACATCAATATATAAATGATGCGCATATATAAGGTTTTCTTGAATGAAGCAGGCTTAATAAGCATTAGGGGGGAAGCCCACCTTTGTCAGCCATCCTGTGTTTGTGCGCACGTTTCCACTGCCCACATATCCACCTGTGCTTTGGGGCCCTGTGCACCTAAATCCTCCTCATTCATTTTACATGAAGAGCTGCAGAGGGAAGCAACAGAGTGGCAAACACAGTCAGCCATGGATGGTCCCTTGGGGCTGGGCTGGTAGCATACAGCACAGTTAGTCCCCAAGCAGTACCTACCATGAAGAGCACTGGCTTTCGCCCACCTGCTCTGAACAGACTTCTCCCCAAAGTGGCATCACTAAACAAGAAGGCTAATTCTGGCTAAAATAAGCTGTCCTATGGGAGAAAAGATCTGGCCCTAAGAGCACAGATCTGGACCTAAAAGAAAAGAGGGGAGCACAAGCTCTAGCCCCCGAGAACAGGAAAGGGGTCCAGATTCAGGCAAGGGCTGGATATTAGGCCTGGAGCTTTCTCATCCTGTTTCCTAATCCACTTACCAGATCCTCCTCTTAATATCTTCAGCGACTTTCCTTTCCTCCTAAATTTAAAATGACTTAGAAGCTCTGACAGAAGTAAACACCCCAAACTGATTCTCAGGAAAATATAAGTGATGAACAGACATGAGGCTCAACTTCACTCACTCTAGGTCCCATTTCCTTAGTCATTACAAGGTACCCCAACGAGGGTCTTAACCAGGATAGGCAGGTGGGAAGTGCACATGTGAAATGTTAGAGCAGCCTATAATTATGTACATTACACATAAATGATACAGGCTGCAGATTTTAAAAACACAGAACAAATGGCATTATACCTATAACAACACTGGAATTTCAGTGCTGTAATTCCAAAAACCATAACAACAATCACTCACAAAAGGTAAGTGCTCAATTTAAAGGGGATAGGACAGATAGAAAAGCTCTTACTTGAAGACACAGGTGAAAGCCCAAATAACACAGGGTCATGAGAGAGGGAAGCGGCAAAGGGAGATACATACACAGAGAGAACGATGCCAAGTGCTGCAGAGCACTGCACATTCAGGCTGCTCCTGCCTGACCACAGGAAGCAGAAGGCTCAATGGCATGCATAAATCCACACAAATGGCAAAGAGAGTTGTGATACAAACTGGGGCCTCTGAGGGGCACCTGGGTGGCTCAGTTGGTTAAGCATCCAATTCTTGATCTTGGCTCAGGTAATAATCTCTGGTCCTGATCTCAGGTCATGAGAGCAAGCCCTTCATCAGGCTCCATGCTGAGTGTGGAATCTGCTTAAGATTCTCTCTCTTTAACAACAACAACAAAAAATGATTCTCTCTCTCCCTCTCCCTCTGACCCTCCCCAACCCCAATCGGGGCTGGCATACTCACATTCTTTCTCAAAAACAAAACAATACAAAAACCAAGTGACATCTGACCCCAGTGTTTGAGCCTCTAGAAGAGCCCTGCAGCCTCTCCAGCAATCTAAAATACAAGCTTCTGACAAAATTCTTAATTCCCCCCAGTGGTCGCACCCAGGCCACCTGCATCGAGCCAAACTTCATTCTTTTAAGGCAACCTGTCCTCCTTACTCCATCCCTTGACATGAAGTTTTCAGATTGGGGCCCACTCATTTTCTTACACTGCCACAACTCCCTAGCCATGATGAGTGGGTCAAAGGTTTGGGGATTTGTCTAGGGGTTTGTGGTTGTAATCTAAGCTGGGGAAAGAAACTCCTTCTTTTGGTGGTGAAGCTGCAAGATGTGGGCTGGGCCCACAGTAGATATGAGTGTGACACAAAAGAGAAGCCATCAGCCAGAGAGAAGCAAAGACTTCCCTAATCCCTGGCCAGTGATCTGCCCCAATAATGCCCTTTCCAGCTTAAGCTGGTTTGAACTCAATTCCTGTCCATTACAAAGTCCATCTGATTCCCTTCCCAAGATCAGAAAGTTTAATATCAGTCCTTTTCTTCACAGAGCTATTCAAAAAAATAATTCCTTAGAATCATATGGAATCACACACCTATCCCTCACTGAGCAACAAAAACAAAATTACTATCTACTTGGCATTACTTAGCATCTTCCAGCCTACCCCAGTTAAGATGAGCTGACATTTAGGTTCCAGGAGGTGTGAAAGCACTTGGGAAAAGGAAAGGAACATTCCAAATAAATGGATTAGATGGGTTTTTTTCTCTCACAACTTTCTTGGGAGATAAATCAATATTATTCTCATTCTATCTAGAAAAGAAATAAACTACTGGGAATAAAACGACAGGAAGACCCAATTTCTTTAATCCAACAATGTGGACTTTGTCGAAGTGTCAGGACTTCCTCCTCATAACTATGGACATCTTCTTCTCTTTTTTTTTTTTTAAAGATTTTATTTATTTATTCATGAGAGACACACAGAAAGAGAGAGGCAGAGAAGCAGGCAGAGGGAGAATCAGGCTCCATGCAGGGAGCCCGTTGTGGGACTCAATCCCGGGACTCCAGGGTCATGCCCCGGGCCAAAGGCAGGAGTTAAACCGCTGAGCCACTCAGGAATGCCCGAATCTTCTTCTCTATGCATATTTAATATGCCCCAGACAACCTTTTTTCATCAATCTTTTAAAAGGGAAATTAGATTAACAAAAATAAAATTATTTACTTCGCATCCTCTTAAGATTTGCTATCTGAAAGGTTAAAAACAGAAGAAATACTATCCAGTGTTGCTCTAGCTACACAGAGGTAACTTTTGCCCATGTAAAAGGAAGACTATCCAAAGAAATGGTAATATCCAGGGGTGGTACAGACACACTCCTGCACCATTGCTGGGCAGGCAACCTGGACCACTTTGATCCAGCAATTCAGTCCAAAAGGTTTTCAGAACTTTCAACACACACACACACACACACACACACACACACACACCGAGGGCATGAATATACATATGTTGAAGGATGCTCAGTATCATGATGCTTATAACAAAAAAACTAGAAACTGTAGATATTAGCAAGCAACCAACTATGGATAAGGAAATGATGGCTAACCATTCATAGAAGAGAATAATACATGAAATCATATTAACTCATAAGTGATCTGATTTACTTATTTGAAAAAATGATCAAGACCTACATTTAATCAAAAGAAAGCTCATAAAATGGCATGTGTAGAATAAATCAAAGAAACTAGACACAAAACACACTCACACAAAGAACACATGTAGTCTGATAGTCTTACGTACATATTCCCTTTTTTTCTACAATTTAAACAATAAAATAGTTATGGCATAAGACTAGGAGTGATTTTCAATTTTTTCATAATTTTACGTTCAAAAGTTTCATTAGTTGGTTCTTGTTTGTACAATAGGCACGTACCACTTTTACTATAAGAAAAACAATTTTTTTTTAAATCGACATTTGCAAAATTACTTCTATTAAGCAGCCTCAAGAGAAGTATCTGAAAAAGGATGTTCCCAAGACATATACATAAATCACAAAGCATATAAGACTTAGGCCCCTCTGGGATCCCTGGTGGTGCAGTGGTTTAGCGCCTGCCTTTGGCCCAGGGCGCGATTCTGGAGACCCAGGATCGAATCCCATGTCGGGCTCCGGGTGCATGGAGCCTGCTTCTCCCTCTGCCTCTATCTCTCTCTCTCTCTCTCTCTCTCTCTCTGTGTGACTATGATAAATAAATTAAAAAAAAATTTAAAAAAAAAAAAAAAAGACTTAGGCCCCTCTGCCAAAGTAGAAGTCAAAGACAAAAATTCTCCTAAATGTTCCTCCAACTTATTTGAGTTTTTTCCTTAAAATATCTTCTCCAATTTAAAAACAAACATGAAGGGATCCCTGGGTGGCGCAGCGGTTTAGCGCCTGCCTTTGGCCCAGGGCGCGATCCTGGAGACCCGGGATCGAATCCCACGTTGGGCTCCCGGTGCATGGAGCCTGCTTCTCCCTCTGCCTGTGTCTCTGCCTCTCGCTCTGTCTGTGTGTGACTATCATAAATAAATAAAAATTTAAAAAAATATTAAAAAAACAAAAACAAAAACAAACATGAATCATGCAGGAAAAGAACTTACCTTTTTTCACAAGGTTATCCACAGTCAATAAACAATAAATTGTATCCTGAAGCCTGAAATCTTGAAGACTTCTCAAATTCATCCCAGTCCTTCGTACATTCAAACTAATAGCAAAAACCCCCAACCTGTCCTCCTCCCTAATATGGTTACTCCACTTTGCTTCTCCCCACTCCCTCGGTAATAGTCCATGCCCCCTAGATTACACAGACTCCTAACTCCTAAAGGCAATGGTCCTTCAATGGCTTCCATTGCCCAAGGTCCTACTACCTCACCAGGCTCCTCTACATGGGACCTTGCTCAGCCTCACTAGTGTAGCTTATCTCAGAACATGACCTCCATTAGTGTCATCTGCAACATGCTTCTTTGCAGCCCAGCTGAGCCATCTCTCTTCCCTCAAACAAGAGTCCGAAGGGATGCCTGGCTGGCACAGTCGGTACAGCATGCGACTCTTGATCTCAGGGATCAACACATATTAAAAATATACTTATTAAATATATATATATATATATATATATATATAAATACATTTTTAAAAGAGTCTTAGGGGCCATTCTCCCACAAAGCCTCTAAGGAAGATTAAACAGAGAGATTCCTACCAACCACCAAACATGGCAGGCACAAAGCACTTCCTCTATAACCCCATCTATAATATCTTCCCCCTGAGTCCAAAGCTCAAGCTGGTGAATTCTATCCACTGGAATAGTGCACCAGAATAATACAGTACTGTCTTCTGTTTCATCCATTTTCTATGCTCTGCTTTTTTCCCCCTCCTGCAAAGTGTCCTTTAATATCCTACTAAATCCAGGAAGACATCTTGCTATTATCTGCCTTTCTGTATTCCTTGCACAATCATTATAAAAACTTAAGGCTGACCATCTCTCCATTTCTCATCTCTCCACTGCTGCTAGCCTCAACCAAACTGCATCACATCGTGCATGTTCTGTGTTTACAAATTAAGTTACCTTAAACACTTTATGAACATAAATGTACCTAAAGAAGACTAATTTGAAACATTTTCTTCTCTCTTCATAGTAGTTCCTTTTGGGGATAACTATCAAATTAGATGCTAATTCCTGAGACATAGGATATACATTTCAAAAATATTTGGAGTCAACTAAAGAAGAAATGACAGAATCAGAAAATCACCCTTTGGCAGCCAACATAGTAATAATTATTTTAGGCCAAAATTACCAGTGGATGCTAAAACTGGTAAGTGAAAGTCTGGTGGAAAACTGGGTATTTACATAGTCTCAAAGTTATCTCCCCACAAGACAGCTATTCATTACGAAAGTTGAAAAAAACCCAGCAACCTTCTGAAGCTACCTGGCAAAGACCTCTTTTACCAGGTAAGAGAAAGACACCATGTGTCTCCTGAGAGGATGCAGAGTACACTTGCATGATATTCCTACCTAAAATGTGCAGCCTCAGTCTAATTGTGAGAAATATTAAGCAAGTTCAAATTGAAGGGCTTTACAAAATAAATGCCCTGTGCTCTCCAAAAGTATTGAGAGACAAGGAAAGATTGACGATGAGCTGCCCTGGATTTAAGAAACTAGACAAATGAGAACCAAATGCAACGGGGATTCTGGATTAGACTATAGACCAGAAAACTGTTTTTTGCTGTTACTATAAAGGAGGACATTAGGAGGTCAAGAGGTGAAATGTGAATAAGACTCATAGATTAGACATATCTGTATTTTACAGATCCTAATACTGACTTAAATAACTGTGCTAAGCTTACATAGCAAATGCCCTTGTTTTTAGGAAATACACACAAGTATTTATGAGCAACAGAGCACTATGTCTACAACTTACACTTCCAATAATCTACAACTAATGATAATACACAGAGAGAAAGACAAAACAAATGTGGTGAAGTGTTAACGCTGGGATCTGGGTGAAACATATACGCAAATTATTTGCACGGTTTTTTGAAACTTACCAATAGGTCTGAATATTAAGTTTAAAAAGTATATTATGGGGTGCACCTGGGGGACACAGCTGGTTATCTGCCCAACTCTTGGCTTCTGCTCAGGTTGTGAACTAAGGGTCAGGGGATTGAGCCCCGTGCTGGGCTCCATGCTCCACAACAAGTCCACTTAAGGCTCTCTCCCTCTGCCTTTCTTCCTGCTCACACGTGCTCTCTTTCTCTCTCAAATAAATATATCTTTTTTTTTTTTTTCTTAAAGTATATATGGTCATGAGTCTATGAGGATCAAAGTACTGTTTTATTGATCTTCAATATTTGGGGTTCTTCATTAAGGTAGAAAATGAGTTGCTTATCAGTCACTCAGGACGTAGTTATCTAGAGCAATCACTGTTAACTCTAGAGTGAATCCTGACACTCTTTTCTTTATGCTCCAATAAAGAAATTATTAATATTGCTGCAACATTATCATTGTAAGTAGCACTGCACATTGATTCAGACGTGGGCTCTAAGGTCAGACTCTTCAGATGAAAACCTTGCCTCTTAGAACTTTCTAGTTAAGTGACTTGAGGCAAGTCTTTTCACTTTTCTTACTTAGGCAGTTTCCCAGACTGTAGAATGACTTATCATGTAGTTCCTACGTCACAATTTAATGAGGCAACAAATGCAAAGCATAACAGCTTCCAGCAAATAATGAGCACTTAATAACTGTTAGCTCTTAGTATTAGTAAACATTACCTATGGTGGCCTCATTGTCCGCTCCACCTTCTCACCCTAGCTGTTTCCTTTTCTGTTTTGACACTCAATTTTGGATTTCTTCTATTGTATGTACCCTTATTTAGATTTTAGCTTTCTAAAACAAAGTAAAGTATTAAAAATAAAAAGAAGTGAAGCTCCCCCCTCATAAGCGGGGATCCTCAACCAATGGATTGGTTTTACGGGTAGGGTTTTGTGATGTGGGTTTTTTTTTTTTTTTTAAGATTTTATTTATTTGGCAGACAGAGAGAGCACAAGCACAGGGAACTGCAGAGGGAGAGGGAGAAGCAGGCTCCCCAATGAGCAGGGAGCCCGACGTGGGGCTCGATCCCACGACCCTGGGATCATGACCTGAGCCAAAGGAAAGCACTTAACCCACTATAGCCACCCAGGTCCCCCCCAGGTAGGCTTTAAAATCTCCCTTAGAATTCTAGGCCAGAGGCTGCTCTGTTCTCTGCCATCACCAGTGCAGCACCTCAAGGATCTGTATCCTACTACAAAAGATCCAGGGCCTCTGTTCCAGGAACAGGCCAACAAGACCTACAGGAAGGGATGCCACCCCAGTCCCATGGAAAAGTTAACTTTTCTATTTCGTTACCAATAAATAGCTCCATAGTATCTTCCTTTCACTGACCACATGCTACATGCTGGCACCTTCTGTACACTGGCTCACCGAATGTGCATAATGCTGTGTAGTAGATATCACCAGACACCCATTTTACAGATGAGAAGAGTTACCTGCTCAAAAGTCAAAGTGGCAGAGCTAGGATGAGAATCCAGACTGTTCATACTCAAATCTGAATTATTTCCAATATACTATAATGCTCTTGCATATACGTTAACACATATTTAGGAAGAAACGTCAGTAATTACAAACATCGAGTATATCATTTTTACTTAACGATCCACAGAAATTTTCTTGAAATAACTTTTCCTGAGGTGCTTTTGCTTTTGTTTAGTACTTAAAACAGAGACGGCGATCTTCTTAAAATATAGCCAGAGAGGATTAAAAGTACACTTATTTTAATAAGCACTGAGTAATACATCGAACTGTTGAATGACTACATTGTACACCTGAAACTAATATAAACTAATATAACACTATATACATAGTTTACACTATGTAAACTACACTGGAATTAAAATAAAATAATAAATAATGCATAAATGAATAAATGATTGCCAGAAGCGTGGTAGGGCACAGGGATGGGCAAAATGGGTGAAGAGGAGTGGTGGTACAGGCTGCTAGTTAAGGAAAGAATAAATCATGGAAATAAAAGGCATTCATGGGGGTGGAATCCCTGGGTGGCTCAGCGGTTTGGCGCCTGCCTTTGGCCCAGGGCGCGATCCTGGAGTCCCGGGATCAAGTCCCACGTCGGGCTCCCCGCATGGAGCCTGCTTCTCCCTCTGCTTGTGTCTCTGCCTCTCTTTCTTTCTCTCTGTGTCTATCATAAATAAATAAATAAATCTTAAAAAAAAAAAAAAGGCATTCATGGGGAATATAGTCCACGATACTATAATACTGTTGCATGGG
This sequence comes from Vulpes vulpes, assembly GCF_048418805.1. Classification (NCBI taxonomy): domain Eukaryota; kingdom Metazoa; phylum Chordata; class Mammalia; order Carnivora; family Canidae; genus Vulpes; species Vulpes vulpes. The sequence goes on along the minus strand of NC_132784.1, from coordinate 8,695,727 downwards.
GACAGAAGGAAGCTACACTTGTGCTGAGCACAGCATAAGGTATAGAGAAGGTGAATCACCATATTGTGCACCTGAAATGAATGTAGCATTGTGTGCTGACTATACTCAAACTTAAAAAAAAATTTTTTTAATAAATAAATGTTTCATAAAATGTAAATGCTACAATCAATCAATCAAAAAAATATACCCAGAGAAATGCAGCTCTAGCAACCACTGGACAACACTGCAGGGGAAAAAAATCTGGGAAAAATGAACAGCCCCTGAAAGGAGGCATGGCTTGATGGCAGCCCTGAGGAGACTGCCAGAAAAAGAAACAGAAGTCATCACTTCATCTGAATCCAATAATCTTTCCTGGCTCTCCTCTCAAGGACACAAGGTGAGCAATAAAAAACCTCAATGAAAGCCAAGGTTTTGGTGACAGAGGCCAGGGGAATGAGAGGAACCTCCCTTACCTGTCACACCTCCCCTCCTGCCCATAAAGGGCACCTGAGCTGGGGCAGAGGGAAACACTGCTCTGAAAAGAAGCTTACAGAAAGACTAAATCTTTTATGGCCTCCAGGAGATGGTGCTGCCCAGAGAGGGAGAACAAGAAAGGAAGAGAGGCTTCTCTGAACCCTTAGGAACTCATTCCTTTTGATTCTGCATGGCCCTTTGTAATTCTACATAGGCTGCCATCTCAGCCTCTTCAACTAAGCAAACACTAACATTTCTTTTTCTTCTCCATGCTACATTTATAGACGCTCCTATGATGCAATTTAACAGTTAATGATATCCTATCCTACACTCTGCACTGTCCTCTCATCTGCCTTACCTGCCTTCCCCCACTCCCGCCCAGTTAGACTATAAAGACCATTAGGGCAGAGACAAAGAAACCCTAAATTAACAGAGAACCTGCAAATTTCAAATAAAGAAGCAGCATGGCATGAGCCTTGAGACCAGAGTGCACCAGGATGAAGACTACACACCCAGATGTAGACAGACCTAGACTGCCCGGGCACTGATAGTCACGGTCAGGGCAGGGACTAGGCCCGATGGTCCTGACTAGACACCCAGCCCCCAATGCGGTATCTGGCACATCGTAAGTGCTTCATTACCTTCCCTGTTGCATAAGCACCTGGGGTCAAGTCCCAGAAACCTTAGTTACTAGTACCATCACCTTGAACAAGGTACTTGACTTACTTGAGCATCAGTCTTCCTCATTTGTAGAATGAAATAAAACTACCTTGTATGGTAATCAGAAGGTAAAAATGAACATATTTAGCATATTTCTGGTACATAGTAAGTGTCCCATAACCATGGGGTGTCATTATTATTCTACAATGCTAAATACAGGTCCACAATCACTTATCCAAAACTGGCAGCCAGATGTGTTCTGGAATACAAAATTTTTCAGGTGTGGGGCACCTGGGTAACTCAGTGGTTGAGCGTCTGCCTTCAGCTCAGGGCATGATCCCAAGGTCCTGAAATCAAGTCCCACATTGGGCTCCCTGCATGGAGCCTGCTTCTCCCTCTGTATATCTGCCTCTCTCTCTCTGTCTCATGAATAAATAAATAAAATCTTTAAAAAAAATTTTTTCTCAGGTTTACAAAGGTAGAGTAGTACACAGTTACCTATACAGGATAGGAAACATAGGTAGATAATAGAATCTATGGAGAGAGGGGGGTGGAAATATATATATATACATGTATATACACATGTATACATACATACATACATACATACATATATATATATATATATAGAGAGAGAGAGAGAGAGAACAAAATCTGGGGCAGCAACCCACAGTCAAACATATGAATACTTTTGCAGTAAAACATGCCCTGCACAGGTAAGTATAGACTACAAGTGGTTTCAGAAACGTCAGTTCACTTTGGGTCAAATGACAAATGAAAAATAGGACAGTTAGGAGTTTCAGAGATTCTGGAACTGTGTAGAAAGGACTATGGGACTATATTCACAAAAAAGGCCCTGGTCCCCACTGAGCTCACTGGCTGCACAGGTGCTTGCACCGCAAGGTATGTGGGGCTGCATGTCACTGCACTGCCTGGCTGAACAGAAGGGATCATTAACCAGGGAAGCTGCACAGCATCAGTCTCTCCCCACCCCCTCACACTGCGGGAGCCCCGGGGCCTCTCTGGGTCAGATCACTCTTTCCTTTTATCCCTTCTTATCTAGAGAAGGGGCGGCAATGGGGGGTGGGGGCGTGGGGAATGGGACACAACAGTGGATGGAGGTACATATAAAACTCTACTCTACCATCACTCTCGTTCTTCAAGTTTTAATAAAGGAAGAGATTAGATCAAGAAAGGCAGCCATGTTCAAAATTTGGGGGCTTACTTTTTTTTTAAGATTTTGTTTACTTATTCATGAGAGACAGAGAGAGAGAGGCAGAGACATAGGCAGAGGGAGAAGCAGACTCCCCGCAGGAAGCCTGATATAGGACTCTATCCCAGGACCCTGGGATCACGCCCTGAGTTGAAGGCAGATGCTCAACCACAGAGCCACCCAGGTGCCCCAGGGGTTTACTTTTTTAATGTGTGAGTAATCTAGAAACTTCACACTCAAGAAGTTCACACTTGAACTTCACACTTCCGGTCTCCTTTGGTGTCTCCCACATTCACTGGAACAACAAAGGACACTGTTTCCGGGCTGACCAGCACAGTGAGGCCCTCTGGCTTTCTGATGTATGAGGGCCTTATTTGAATAATCAATTCCTCAATCCCCAAGATGACTATCCAAGGAAGCCCAAAGCCAACTCACAGCAGACGATCAAAAACAGGTTAACAGAACACAAACTGATCCTAATATGAGTCTGAATGAGAGAGGGCTAAAAAAGGCAAGATTTCTCAAAATTCAGATAAAGTGCTCCAAAAACAAACTACACTCTATTTAGCCTATACCAATGCTCTCCCCATCTCAAAAGTCACATGCAAATTATAAGCCTTACTCTTCTACCAGGTGAATCATGAATGATTCCCCGACTAGAGGAAAAGTATTTACAGGGGTGCCTTCATGGCTCAGTTTGTTAAGCAACCAACTCTTAATTTCAGCTCAGGTCACCATCTCAGGGTTGTGGGATCAAGCCTTGTGTTGGGTGCCACACTGGGTACAGAGCCTACTTTTTTTTTTTTTTTAAAGATTCTATTTATTTATTCATGAGAGACACAGAGAAAGAGAGAAGCAGAGATGCAGGCAGAGAGAGAAGCAAGCTCTATGCAGGGAGCCCGACGTGGGACTTGATCCTGGGTCTCCAGGATCATGCCCCGGGCTGAAGGCAGATGCTCAATGGCTGAGCCACCCAGGCAACCCCGCCTGCTTAAGATTCTCTCTCTCTCCCTCTGCTCCTCCCCACCACATTCTAAAGAAAGAAAAAAGAAAGGAGAGGAGAGGAGGGGAGGGGAGGGGAGGGGAGGGGAGGGGAGAGGAGAGGAGAGGAGAGGAGAGGAGAGGAGAGGAGAGGAGAGGAGAGGAGAGGAGAGGAGAGGAGAGGAGAGAAAAAAGGCAGAGAAAGTACTTACACATAGTAGGTGCTTCTACTTCCAGTAGGGGCTGGAAACTATAGTCCATGAGCCCAAGTGGTCCTCCATTTGTTTCTATAAATTAAGGTTTTTTTGGAACACAGCCATACTCATTCATTTGTATGTTCCCTGTGGCTGTTTTGCACCAAAATGGCCCAAACTAGTTAAATTGCAAGAAATCCATACGGCCCACTGAGGCTTAAATATTTACTATATGGCAGACTCTATTTTTTTTTTAAGATTTTATTTATTTATTCATGAGACACAGAGAGAGAGGCAGAGACACAGGCAGAGGAAGAAGCAGGCTCCCCATGGGGAACCCAATGTGAGACTCGATCCCAAGACTCTGGGATCATGCCCTGAGACAAAGGTAGATGCTCAACCACTGAGCTACCCAGGCGTCCCTGCAGATCCTATTCTTATGAGAGGAGCAAAGGCTAGGAAATCAGGGGGACCCATATTGAAGCCCCAGTTTCATAATCACTGGTAGGAATTACCTCATAATTCTGGGTGATGTCAGTTACCTCATACATGAAATCATGGTACCACCACCTTCCTTGCAGGGGCATTGCAAAGATTAAATGAGCTAAGACAGGCAATATCCCAAACACATAGTAACTAAGCAATAAAGGGTAGCTGCTAAACTGCAATTAGTGCCAAATACAAATTCATTTACCAAGGCAAGAAATAATCAAATGTATAATGATTCAAGCTCCAGCCAACCATTTTTTAAATAAGAGACTGTGTTGACATTCATCTACATTCTCTGTGAAGGATACCCAAGTCCTACTACTTTGAAAGCCTAAAATTGTTTCCCTTCTCTCCTTCATTGTAGTCCTCAAAAAAAAAAAAAAAAAAAAAAAAAAAAAATCAAGAAGCCAAGCTGCAAAGTTTTGTATAAAGTGAATCCTTTCAATTCATAATATATAAAACATGTCATATAAAACCTTAAACGCACATTGGGCTCAATGAGAAATCCTGATCTATGATTAAAAGGGGGAGAAAGGGCCTAAAAGGTAAGTTTCCAGATTTTGGTAAAGCAACCCACTACTTGCCGAACAGTCTTAAGCTCCTGAGTTCACTCATGGAATTAATATTCACTGAGCACCTTCTATGTTCCAGGCTCCGGGTTCCAGGTATGCAGAGGGCCTGGTGTCACCACACCCAGAGAGCTGAGGGGGTGCTCAGTACTGTGTAACATTAGAACCATCTTACATGGCCCAGACCACAAAGTCATCAGTATGAAGTTGTGTAAGAGATTAGGGCTTGAAGCCTCCCAAGAGGTCATCTGGTCAAACACTTGCACTCCACAGACAGGTAAAGAGACCTGTCCGTGATCATATGCAACTTGGTAGCTAATCCTGTCTTCCTGACTTCTCTTTACACCAACCTGTCTTCCTTAGAGATGACATCTCGAAGGGTCAAGTCTTAATCGTTCACACTTTTGTGACCCTGAAAACGCTATTCTGAAAAAAACTACCCAATCTTCAAACCTGGGATTCCCCCAGGCAGTGTTATGTTCTTCTGGCTTCCCCCTGAATTCTGTGGGTCTCTGTGATTGCTCCCACTATACCATAACCCTTGGCTTGCTAATAAGTGCTCTCTCTCACCACTCCCCTGGACTAGGAGCTCCCTGAAGACAGGAACCAGTCTTGATAACAACTATTAATATCTGAGTGCTTGTTACAGGGCAGGTGTGGGACAACTTGATATGCTATCTCATTAACTTTTTGTTGTTTAGATATGCACTTTTTTTTTAATTTCTTTTTATTTTTTTTATTTATGATAGTCACAGAGAGAGAGAGAGGCAGAGACACAGGCAGAGGGAGAAGCAGGCTCCATGCACCGGGAGCCCAACGTGGGATTCGATCCCGGTCTCCAGGATCGTGCCCTGGGCCAAAGGCAGGCGCCAAACCGCTGCGCCACTCAGGGATCCCACAGATATGCACTTTTTAATATAAATTCAATTAGTTAACAGATAGTGTATTATTAGTTTCAGAGGTAGAGTTCAGTGACTCATCAGTTGTGATAACACCCAGTGCTCATTACATCACATGCCCTCCTTAATGCTCATCAGTTACCCCATCCCTCCACCCTCCTCCTCTCCAGCAACCCTCAGTTTGTTTCCTAGAGTTAAGAGTCTCTTATGGTTCATCTCCCTCTCTGATTTCATCTTATTTTATTTTTCCCTCTCTTCTCCTATGTTCCTGTTTTGTTTCTTAAACTCCACATATGAGTGAAATCCTAACAACTGTCTTTCTCTGACTGACTTATTTGACTTAGCATAATACCCTCTAGTTCCATCCACGTCATTCACTGCAAATGGCAAGACTTCAATTTTTTTGATGGCTGAGTAGTATTCCATTGTATATTCCACACCTTTATCCATTCATCTGTCAATGGATGTCTGGGCTCTTTCCATAGTTTGGGTATTATGGACATTGCTGCTATAAACATCAGGGTGCAGGGGCCCCTTCGGATCACTACATTTGTATCTTTGGGGTAAATAACTAAGTAGTGCAATTGCTGGGTTGTAGGGTAGCTCTATTTTTAACTTCTTGAGGAAACTCCATACTGTTTTCCAGAGTGGCTACACCAGCTTACATTCACACCAACATACACTGTCTCGTTTAGTGCTCATCATAACTCAGTTATCCCAAAACTGTAAATGAGGGAACTGAAGCCCAAAGCTGAAGCCGAGAAAGGTTAAGAGAGCTCACACAGTATAGCAGACTTCATGGGTTACTTATGTAATATCCCTATTACCTGAGTCCCATCCCTAACTTCCTCCCTCAAGCCATAAGATATAACACGTGAGTTTTACATATTAACGTAAGTATGGTATTATTCAGATGTCTGATGTTGCACAGTTGGTATATTATGGTCAGAGCAGAGCTCTTTGTTTCATTAACTGCCCTTAATGGACTGGACACTTAGGGAGTGCTTGTTCACTCATGGAACAAGTATTTGTTGAGCAGGAGTCTAATAGTACTCAAATATCCCCCCTCTTTCACATGGCCATATGCTTCACTCAAAGGAGGTTGGACTCAAGATTAGGAGGTCAAGCATGATGATGGAAAACAATCATGGGCACCCATCTATTTTCCAGTGATGCTGGGATGGCCATGCAAAGCAATTCTGGACAATCTGATGTAAAAAGGTCTGCTGGGGAGCTTCTGAGAAAGGTTTCCCTCCAAGTAAAGGACACAAGCAGACAGTCTCCCTGGACATTGCCTTAGCTACTGTAGACTTCTTAAACTCTTAAAGACAATTACTCAATCTCCTTATAGCAGTTTTAAGCCAATGAGTCAGTCTTCAGTTACTCTCATCCAAAAGCATTGCACTGTGAATACAGAGTGGTGGAACTGTGATTCCATCACAGACAGGGTGACTTTATAGCCCTCAACAATAGAACAACTAGATCCTCTACCACCTCTCATGTCTGTAACACTTCCATCATCCAGCACCAAGGCCAAGCACATAAGCAGCACTTGTAACCCTCAGCTAAATCAATAAATAGATGAATGAAACCGAAATTAAGCTTGACTTTCAAAGACAGGATAAATTTTATATGCAATTTTAAGTAAAATATCAGGGTCCTAGGTAACACCCTTAAAATCTGCTGACTCTTAGATTAAGACCAAGGTTTAATGCATTTGGAAAACAAGAGTCTATACCACAGCAAAGAAATCTAAAAGTACCAGTTTCCAAGTCCAAACTTATCTCAGCTGAGCCAATGAAAAAAGCACAAGAGATACTGTTTTCTGTGAGCCCCTTTCCCAATGTCTATATTACTTATTAGAAGACATGCCAATGCCCAACTTTCCATCCCCATCTTGACCCAAAGAACCACCCTCTTGGCAAACAAAGAGAGAGAGGAGGGGGACAGGTACAGAAAATGATACCTCTTCAGTACAAGTCCAGTCTAGCTTTTAGTCATGAAAGCTCAATCTTTGAATGGTAAAATGGTCAACCTTCACAACTCATTTGGGTCTTAGGACCCCTCCCTGCACCCCCTACCCACCAAAGGCACATGCCCACCTTGATCTTTAGAACCTGAAGGATATCCTCCAGGCCATTACACATAGGTCACAGAAGAGACCTAGGCAACTCATACTATCTCTGGCCAAGTACCTAGTCTGACTTCAAAACAGTGATCTGAAGGTAAAATGCTCCACATGTTATTGCCAATTCCATCCCTCACAGGAAATCAGCAAAGATATTTGCTATTCATGAAGGGCCACTCACCAACATCTCCTGACTCCATTCAGTGCAAGATATAACACTCACTTTAACTTCAAGGCTGCAAATGATTGTAAACTTTCCAACATAAAAGCCTCTCTTTATCTGTTCACTTGGTCTTCTCTCAAAGTGCTAGAGCATAAGGATTTTTTTATCTCCAACAAGAATTAAAGAAAATCCTACTTGCTCCAGAATGAAATGTCCAAAAGTCTCAACCCGAGTGAGCAATCAGCAATCATGTTGATTGCTCTCGAGTTTTTTTTTTTTTTTTCATAAGGACCAATTCTGACCCACCGAGGCAGCCCAGCTACCTACTCAAGTGCCTTCTAAAGCACAGCTTACCTTGTAATTGCTAGAGTTCACCCAAGAGGTAGCAAGCCCATCCACAAGTTTATCTAACATGGTCTGGTCATGTTCAAGGTCAGCAGACTTCTGTTTGTCTGAGAAATAGTCTATAAGTTCTTGGCCAACCTGCAGTCGTTTCCCCACATCCTTCTGCAACACCTGTGCCAGGCAGGACTCCATGCGAGGCTCCATGGTGGAATTCAAATCCAGATCCAGCAGAAGCTAGAGGGCAGTCAGGGTGACACCCTCCCAGGAAACGTACCCAGGAGGCTGCCTCTTTGTTTGCTGAAAGTTACTAAGAGCCTGTGTTTCAAAGATGCAATCCGGGGAATGGCAACAATGCACCATGTGTGTCTGAAGAGCAGCTGGTAGGATATTAAAAGTCCAATTTAAATAACTAGTAGGAGATAAAGGAGTGAGTAGCTGAGTGAGGTTCTACTATTGGGTCTGAAATTCTTCATAATTCAGCAGTCCATTCTGAAAAGGGAAAGAGAAGAACAAATCAGCACAGATAACATAACATCCAAATGTTATGAAACATTAAATCAAAGACAAAGCAGTCCATGCTGCAGAATCATTTATAATCACAAGTGGACTGAGAAGCATGAACACTTGGCAACCATATCAGAATAACATAATTATTATTTTTATCAGGAAGAACATGGATGCCCAAAGCAAAGAGCCAATGGGCTACACAGTTGGTAGGTTGATGTTTTTCACAACTTTCCAGCTTGTAAATGAGCCAGTCACAAAAACAATCTTCTGCTTCAGTTAGCATATTTATTTGTAGCTTGAATTTTGCTTCCCACCAAAAACCTAACACCACTCTGCGTGTGAATGACTGAAGGTACTGTTGCTTATTGAGTTTTCTTTAAAAAAAAAAAAAAAGCAGTACTGGAAATGGGGCGGGCTCCACAGAAACACCACTGACCAAAGTGGCTGGCCTGGGAGCCTGAACCAAAGACAGCACCTCCATCAAACTTCAGGAGCTTTACAACAGAGTGAACAGTCATCCCTGCCTCCTCCTCCTTCCAACAAAGAGAAGGGAGCGGTGGGAGGGGGAAATGGGAACAGGCTCACATTCTGATCACTCATGGACAGTATTCTTAGCTGATGACAGCCTGGTGTTTTGTAAGGCAAAATACATGATATGGGAAAGCTGTGCCAAAACTGTTTTCATTAGACAAACTGAACAATCTGAACAGTTAATCTATAGCTGCTGGAACAACTGTACACATCTACTTCTTACATCCAATTTCTTCTCTTGATTCCCTTCACTCCAACCTAAGCAGACCCAGAGAAAACCTGTCTAAAGATGCAGCACCTACCAGACACTGTACTAAATAGAACTGCTCCTCACACCAACAGTCAGTCCGAGCTCTCAGGGGTTCTAGCAGCAAATATGAACCTTATACACCAAGTAAAATGACAAGTCTGTGCAGAGTAATTCTTCCCCTTTTTAACATCACCTCATCCATCCCTACTCTCAGGATAAAGAGCACTGTGTGCTTCCCAAGTTCCAGAATCAGAGACTTCTGACACCAACAGGAATCATTTAGGTCGAGTTATTCAATGAGGAAGATCCATTTTCAAAGGTCCTGACACACTATTACCTATCTTCTACATGCATGGGGCTGGGGACAGGACGGCATTCCAGAAGACTATCTCACATGGCAGAGGAGATGGCTGCTTTCCAGTCACTTCCACACCCTGGCCTGGAACTGGTCCCTCCTTTATAAGAAGGATCTTCAAACATATAAAAGCAGCTATTACCCTTCATTTCAATTTGGAATCTGAACAAAATATTCCCAGTTTCTTAATCAGCTCCTATGTTGGTCTCAAAGAAGCATCAGTGATACAGGAAGGTTGGAGAAACAAACTAACAGAACCTTTTCTTTCTTGGCCCAATATTAGCCCAAGAAGCAAATCAAACACAGGTGGGCTTGTGGATTAAAAATGGAAGAAAAGAAGCACAAATTCTTTGCTTCTTTTCCCCTACCAAGGCGGAGCCTTAGTCCCCTCCAACAATGACCTGAGGTTGCCCCTGTGACCTGCTTTGGCCAGTGGCAAATCAGCAACTGCAAAAGGAAGCAGGAGACTTGATAGACAAGCACAAGAATTCGCCCTCTTAGAATGCTGCCCTGGGCCTGCCACATGGTGAGGAAGCTCCTGGAACCTCCTGGAACCAAAGAGGTCATGCAGAAGAGAACCAACATGCCCCAACCGACAGCCAGGAGTATGAGTTCATTAGGGACACTCAGCCATGTCAGTCATCATCTGACTGCCACTACACAAATAAGTCTAAGGAGACAAGCAAAAAAACTACTCAGCCAAACAGCGGAATAAGGAGAAATAATATTCCATTGTTGTTTTAAGCCACTGAGTTTGTGGTGGTTTGTTATACATTGGCTGATAAGGGATGCACTCCACCTTCCCCTAAACATCTGTCTTTCATTCCCAGTGAAAAGAATCTCCTATCCTTTAACCCTTCAAGGGATCTAAATTCAACAGATCCTAACCAACGATGATAATCACACAATATTTGAGCATCTACTTGATGTGTCAACTTCCGTGCTAGATGATTTATACACTATCTTTAATTCTCCAACCAACTGTATAAAGCATTGAAATTCCTATTTTACAGATGGAGAAACTGAGGATACTGATTTTCCATGGCCACATGGCCAATTAGTCGCCTCTCCCAACATTCCAACCCTTGTGGCTATAAGCCTGGCCTTCTGCTCTCACCCAGGGAAAAGAGGTCAGACTTCATGCTCAGGTAGGAGGCAACAGACAAGAAAACAGTCTCCAACGCAGGGAGAGGAATTATCCTGTTCATTCAAGTCTCTACTGTAATTTTTAAAATATGTATTATAGGGGCAGCCCCGGTGGCACAGCGGTTTGGCGCCGCCTGCAGCCTGGGGTGTGATCCTGGAGACCCGGGATCGAGTCCCACGTCGGGCTCCCTGCGTGGAGCCTGCTTCTCCCTCTGCCTGTGTCTCTGCCTCTCTCTCTCTGTGTCTATGAATGGATAAATAAAATCTTTAAAAAAATAAGAATAAAAAAAAACTAAAATATGTATTATATAAAAAGCCCCCCCCTCCAGTTAGAACTAAGATTTCTAACAAAAGTATATGCTTCTTGAAGGTAAGTATGCAATAAATGCTTAACATTCTCAAAAGTAGGTCACAAATTCCTATGTACGGATTCCAGAGAATGAAAGACACTAGAAGCCCCAAGGCATTAAGCAGACTGAATTCTCTCTTTTCTCCTTAAATTCAAAAAATAAAAAGTAACTGATAATCCTCTCTTCTATTTATTTTTACTAAACTGGATTTTTGGGGTACCTTTTTTCCTATGCTCTTGAGCATTTTCTCCATCTCTGCTTTCAAAAGCATTCAGGGAGTATCAATCACATGGTCCCAATTCAAGAGGTACCAAAGTGCAAAATCTCCCTCCCACTCCTGCCCCCCAGCTGCCCAGTTTCCCTGCCTAAAAGAAAATAATGTCCCTAGCTTCCTGTGTATCCTTTCAGAGATATTTTTAGCGACCCAAGTAAATAAATATGTGTCCTCCTCCCTGTATCCCCCAGGCATTTCCTAAACCAACAAGAATACAAGCAAAATTTCATATAGCAACAGAATTATAAAAACATTGTATTAAAAAATGCAGAAAATAGAATATAAACAAACAGGAGGAGGAGGTAAAAATCTCTTTCTTGCAGCCACATCCTGTGCAGGCTCTCTACCAGGAAAGAGTGCAACAAGGAAACAGGTCTAAAGTTAACCTGGAACCCACAGTCCCAGAGGTTACCTGTAGCTGGACCAAATAAAAACCAGGTCTGGTATGCATAAGGCATAACTGGAAGGTACTGGGACACAAGAGTAAACAGGACTTGGCCCTTGCCCACAGACAGCTTATGAAACCAGCACAGTTATCTATTCACAATCCAACCATCAGTTCTGAAATCATCATTCCGGAGAGTGGCATCATACAGGTGACTACCTGACAGCACTATTAACATTAGAAATTACTCAGGGGGCCCCTGGATGGCTCAGCTGGTTAGGCATCCAACTCTTGATTTCAGCTCAGGTCATGATTTCAGGGTTGTGAGATCGAGCCCCGCATCAGGTTCCATGTTCAGTGGGGAGTTGGCTTGGGATTTGCTCTCTCCCTTTCTCTCAGCACTTCCCCTTCCCTCTTTCTCTAAAGAAAAATAAATTACTTGAAATGTTGGACTGAATTAGTCACGGGGATGAAAGCTACAGCATAGGGAATACAATCAACAGCATGGTATGCAGAGAGATGGGAGCTATACTTATGGTGAGCATAGCATAATGTATAGACTGGTGGAATCACTATGTTGTAAATCTGAAACTAATGCAACATCGTGTATCAACTATACTTCAATAAGAAGAAAAAAAATTACTCAGAATGTAACACTACTTCTAAGTTTTCAAAAAAGTTCTGCTTATATAGGTATTCCAAAATAAGAGAAATAAAAAAATGATATAAAAGGTAGGTACCTTAGAATAGCCAAGTACCTTTCCTCCTCTTAATTTATCAGTCTAACTGTTCTCCTTTAGCAAGATCTCACCATGAAAGCCATGGAGTCAACTAGATATTATTGTATCAGGTCCTATAAAAAAGGTCACATTCCAGGTATATCTACAAAAAATGCCCCAAACTCCTCTAAAACTTCTCCTCCCCAACTGCAAAGGGCCCTTCCACTCCCCAACATTACCACTGTTCTCTGCCTCCAGTAGAGTAGTTAGGGTCCAAGCTCCACAACCTTTTCCTGCTACATCATCTTGGTCTATGCCGCTGGGGGAAAAACAGTTAAGAGGTCAAGACAAAAGTCCTATAGTCATTCTCCTTACAGTACCCAGGAAAGCAGAAATTAACACAGCAACGTTTACCAGAACAATAGACCAACTCTGCTAGGGACCAACAGGAAGAAGTTAAAAAATACCAGCTTCAACAAGAATGAAGAAACACACAATTAGAGAGCCTGAGGTAATGAAAAGAGCAAAAAAGTCAAGAATCCCAGCCTCTAGTCTTGACCTTCACTTCCTGAGCAGCACTGGGGAGAATACTACTTCTATATTCATTAAATAAGATGATGAATGGAAAGGGTTTGTTTGCACAGGGCACTTTTTTAAAAATCAGCTCCTGGGACACGTGGGTGGCTCAGTTGGTTAAGTGTCTGCCTCTGGCTCAGGTCATGATCCTGGGGTCCTGGGATGGAGCCCGGCATCGGGCCCCCTGCTGAGGCAGGGGGAAGGGAGTCTGCTTCTACCTCTCACTCTGCCCCTCACGCCTGCTTATCCTCTCTCTCAAGTAAATAAAATCTTAAAAAAAAATAAAAATTAGCTCCTGGCAGCCCTGGTGGCTTAGCGGTTTGGCACCGCCTTCCGCCCAGGGCATGATCCTGGAGACCCAGGATCGAGTCCCACGTCTGGCTCCCTGCATGGAGCCTGCTTCTCCCTCTGCCTGTGTCTCTCTCTCCCTTTCTCTCTCTGTGTCTCTAATAAATAAAAAATCAAAAAAAAATTAGCTCCTATCTTTATTCTCTTAATTATCATAATTATTATTGGCACTCAGGTGTACAACTACAGAGTTTATTAACAATGGAGGATGGGGGAAGGGTGGGAGAGAACAAAATTAACTATAAACTCTGCTTTGGAGACTTCTCCATAAGAGAAGTTACAAGTAGAACCATTTTTACCTAGTGGTTCAAAACACTAATAATATTTCTCATAAATCTGTGGCTTGGCTGGGCCCAGCTGCAAGGTTCTTCTACAAATCTCTTCTGGGATCATTCATGCCACTGTCGTCACCTGCCAGATTCATTCGGGTTCAAGAGTGACTGGCATCACTCACCTAACACACTGACTGATGCTGGCCACTGGCTGGACCTCTTGCCATATATGATCTCTAACCACTGAGTAACCTAGCCTTCAGCTCACTGCATGGCTGTTAGAGCATTCCAAGGTAGGAAAGGAGGAAGGTGCCAGGCCTCTCAAGGCCTAGAATCTGGAACTTGCAAATCACTTCTGCTACCTTCTGCAGATCAAAGCAAGTCATGAAGCCAGCCCAGATTAAGTGTGAGGAAATGGACTCTACCAATTAATAGGAGGAGTTGCAAAATGTTGTGGCCATGTTTTTCAATCTAACACATAAGCATTCAATGGATACTCTGCAGAATGGATAAATGGCTAAATAGATGGGATGAATATATTTGTATTCTGTTTAGCCATTCCCAGGCTAATCTCAATTACTTTTATTGATTCATCGAATATCACAACTCACTACAGAAAATACAACAGAAATAACTATAATCAATGGCTTGACTTGAAAATGCTTCCAACTTACTTGGAGAGAACAAAATACACAAAAAGCTTGTCACAAACACAGGGTGCACATGAGATTTCACAGGTGGAATATTGCACCAAGTAAGGGGTATGAATAAGAACTGTGGTAATTCAAAGAAGGGATGGTGGAAGAAGCGTGCTAAGGTGAGACAGTGATATACCTGTGACATAGGTGGGCATCATTATTCCCATTTCAAAGATAAAGGAATGAAGCTCAGAAAGACTCAAAAAACAAAAAACAAAAACCTGCCCAGAGTTTCAAAGCTACCTGAAAACCAAAGCTGCCTAGCCTTAAGTAAGGTCTGTATTCTTAACATTATACTACAACACTCTACGACCACCACATTGGAAATCCAAAGTACGAGAACTTAATCATTGAAAATGGTAAACAGCCATAGCATGTGGGGCATAAGTAGAGGATTAGGAAACAAGAAATCGTATCACAAAGTAAAGAACTTAGGAAGCTTTAATAATATAATATTCCATATCATAGTACCAAGAAGGACAATTTAAACCAGCAGCACAACAAAATGAATAACCACATCGAAAATCTCCCTGGGAAAAAAAAAAAAGAAAGAAAAAATCTCCCCGGAAAATATGTAGAAAGCAGTCATAATACTTTAAAAGTCAACTTCGGAAGCCAGAAATTAGCAGAATTTATTCACATTAAGTCAAAAAGCAGTGTGCTTCTCTCAGTAAGACAACCGTGTTTGCACTGTAATTGATTTTTACAATATGGTCTGATCCACCCTCTGCCTTGCCCTGCCAGCAATAACTCTGTTCTCCCTCTACCTGTGCCTTCTGTTCTCTCCCTTGCCCCCTTGCCCCCTTCAGCCCACCCACTTCAGAACCAATACATCATCTCAGTGAACATTTACTTTGCGCGTGTGACATGACCGGCAGGTACCGCACTAACGACCGGAAATCACAGAATGTCAGGCTTGGTCAGGGCCCTTGAGGAAGAGCCCACTGCCTGGAAGATGCCAACAGCTGCAACACTATCAGGAGAGTCCTAAGCAGGATGTTTTTAAGAAGGTGCTGCAGGTGGCAGAGAAAGGAGACAAAACACTGCCTCAGGAAAGAAATCCCAGTGGGAATTTCAGGGCTAGGGCAGAGGAGCTCACACCCTGCAGTTGCAGTGCTCACTGTCCCGGCCAGCCCCTGAGCCAGCCCCTGCTTTGTTCATTGGCCTGCAGTCACTGGCTCAAGGCCTGGGCCTCCAGCCTCCCTGTCTTCCTTCTTCCCTGCCTCAGCACCCTTCAGTGGCCTCTCCAGCCATCTTGGCCCTGTAACCTTCCAGGTGTCTGCTCTCAGGTATCAGCAACCCCTCCTCATCTCTCAGCTCCCTGATGTTCTGCAATCCCACTTTCCAACCACAACTGCCCATCTTTCCGGCTCTTGTGCTCAAGCACATGGTCCCAGTCTTCTCAATTCCATAAAACA
Source organism: Vulpes vulpes (assembly GCF_048418805.1). NCBI lineage: Eukaryota > Metazoa > Chordata > Mammalia > Carnivora > Canidae > Vulpes > Vulpes vulpes. The sequence continues at coordinate 8,679,804 of NC_132784.1, read as the reverse complement.
CCTTCCCTATTTGACCTTCCTTTTAGTCTGGATTTGATTCCACGAGAGTGTTAAGACCTTGAAACCACCATCAACTTTCTCTCCCTGTGATAGTTGCCTAGTAAGTCCAAACCTTGGAAGAACCTGACACACTTCATCAGGTGCCTCCTCATGCCTGCAGCCAACAGTCCATCATGCTGAAGGGAACACACACCTATGTCTTTCTCTGTACACATATTAATCCCTAACTTCACAAGGTATCCCAAGCCAGCATCCCAACTCGTGTTCTCTAGTAAGTTTGCTCCACCCTTCTCTCCAAAATGCCTTTCCCATCTTCTCCCCCAGGGCCCATGTACCCTGTCCTGCAGCCTGCACTCTTCTCCCTCCTAGGACATTCTGTTCACCCAGCAGCCCCTCCAATTGGAATTCACCTGCAACCACTTACTGGTGCTGCTCAACGGGATCACAGATGAATTCCATGCTGGCAAATCCAAGCAAAGCTTTTCTGTACTTCGCTAACTCCATCTCTCCACAGCATAGCAAAGCTGGCCACTTCAATCTTCCTGAAAAACTTCCCATTTTCATGAAAACAAATGATCATGCCCTCCTGTTACTTTTCTGGCTGCACTTACTGGAGATTCTCTAATCATCTATCTGCTCTGCTTCCAGAGCTGCTGAGGGGCTCAACCCGACGCCTCTGACCTTCTAAAACACTCACCCTCTATTCCCATAAATTTAAAAACTGCCTAAACTGCTGATTTCAAATCGGTAACTCCAGGGAATCTTGTATGCACTGGCCCCACTCTTGTTCTTCCTTTTAACTTCAACACTGTCCATATGCCATGTGGCCTGGCTGTAGGCCTCAGGGCTTCAGCCTAAAGGTCACCTCCTCAACAAGTCCTTGGAAGGGGCCCCCATCACTGCAGCCTGTTCCCTTCCTTCAAAACACCCGTGATTAAGTTGTAATTCTTTCGTATGTTTGTTTACCTATTTGCTGTCTTTCTATAGGACTGTCAGTCTTAGGAAGTTGGGGATCTTGTCTGTTCACCTAATGCCTATAACCATGCCTGTCACACACAAGACACTTGAGAAATGCTTGTTAAGTGAATGAAGTTATATTAGAGCTGAAGAATCAAGTCACTGGCAATCATTAATTGAGTTCATTTTCTTCTTGGGCAGTAGTAGTAATTGGGGACTGCAGAAGTTAGGAAGAATGTAAAAAACATTCAAATAGGGATGCCTGGGTGGCTCAGTCAGTTAAGCATCTGCCTTTGGCTCAGGTCATGATCCCAGACGTCCTGGGATCCAGCCCCACATTGGGCTCCCTGCTCAGCGAGGAGTCTGCTTCTCCCTCTCCCTCTGTCTGCTGCTCCCCCTGCTATGGTCTCTCTTTGTGTCAAATGAATAAATAAAATCTTAAAAAAAAAAAATCCCAGGTGAAAAGAATGTGCAGATACGTATGGACAAAGCACAAACTCAAGAGACTGGCTTGTCAGGAAAACCAGCAATTTGGAAAGGCCAGAGCACTGGCTCCCAACCTGTAAACACTAACCCCACCTCTGAGATGAAAGCATACAGTTATTACAAGAATGCCTGAGCATTCTTCCAAACACACACCGAACATTATCCATGAACTGACTAAGTCTTCATGTCCACAATTTTTCAAACTCATTACATACAGTTATGAGTTCTTAAATGCAAAGATAATGTAAAAAGTAATTCAAAAATCTTACTTTTAGTTTGATCATTTTTCTCCATTAATTCTAGAAATTCCACTTATATAGAGCTTTGTGGTGCTAGACACTAAAAAGAGCTCTTAACCTCAAAAAATCTGGAAATAACCAGTCAGACATAGAATAGAAAGACTGGACACAATATCTAACAGTCATCTGCCAGCCCCAAAGTCAAAAGACCTTCATTCAGGGAGCTCCACACAAGTCATCTATGAACAGCATAATCAGGAGACTTTACCTAGGAAAGATCATTAAAATCTGGAATTATTCAAGTGACCACAAGACCATAAGATTCTGTGGTGGGGGAAAAAAAAACAGAGTCAATCTCTTTCTCTTTCTCTATCTCAATCATCACCCCAGTATGAACAATAATTTTACTACAGTGAAGTCAGGACAAAAAGCAGCTATAACGTATAATGCAAATGCTCAGAAAGGAATAAAAAGGTTCACAATATTACATTAAAAGGGCAAGACAAGGGCAGCTGGGGTGGCTCAGCGGTTTAGCGCCTCCTTCAGCCCAGGGCCTGATCCTGGAGACCCGGGATCAAGTCCCACGTCAGGCTCCCTGCATGGAGCCTACTTCTCCCTCTGCCTGTGTCTCTGCCTCTCTCTCTCTCTCTCTCTCTCTCTCTCTCTCAGTGTGTCTCATGAATAAATAAACACAATCTTTTTAAAAAAAAAATGTTTATTATCTCAAAAAAAAAAAAAAAACACCACTCACATCCTTAGCAGTCACTCCCCAAATCCCTCTCCTAAACCAATGAAAACCAATAATCTACTTTCTGACTGAATGGATTTGCCCATTCTGGACATTTCAAATAAGTGGAGTCATAAAATATGTGGCCTTTTGTGTCTGGCTCCTTTCAGTCAGCACACTATTTTCAAGGCTTATTCATGTTATAGCATGTATCAGTACTACAGTCCTTTTTATTGCTAAGCAATACTCCATTGTACAGATATACCATGTTTGTTCATAAACATACCTGTTGACAGTTATTTGGATAGCTTCTCCTTTTTGGCTATTATAAAGAATGCCGCTATGAACATTCCTGAACAAGTTTTGTGTGGATATGGCTTTAATTTTCTTTGATGCACAAATAGGTTTTAACTAGAATATAGACATGGTAGCTATATTTAACTTACCTCTTGGAAGAACTGCCAAACTATTCTCCAAAATGGCTATACCATTTTACATTCCCATAAGCAATACGTAAGGGGGCTCCAATTTCACTACATCTTCAGCAACACTTATTGTCTATTTATTACAGCCATCTTAGTGGGTGTGGAATGGCATCTCATTGTGGTTTTGATCTGCATTTCCCTATGACTAAGGATATTGAGCTTCTCTTCATGGGCGTGGCCACTTGAACATCTCTGGAGAAATGTTTAATCAAATTCTCTGCTTTTTTAATTGGGTTGTCTTTTTACTGTTTTTTTTTTATAAATTTATTTTTTATTGGTGTTCATTTTTTTTTGTCCTTTTACTGTTGACTGTAAACGTTTTTATATGTTCTTGATGAAAGTCCTTTATTAGATACATGATTTCAAAGTATTTTCTCTCATTCTGTGGAGTGTGCTTTCACTTTCTTTATGGTGTCATTTGAAACATAAAGTTCTCAGTTTTGATGATGAAGTCCATTTTTTTTCTTTTGTTCCTTGTGTTTTAGACATCATACCAAAGAAATCATTGCCTGTTTTACAATGAAAAAGAAAATATTGCCTATTCCAAGGTCATTAAGATTTACACCTGTTTTCTACTAAGAGTTTTATAATTTCAGATCTTACATTTAGATCCATGATTAATTCTGAATTTATTTACATATACAAATGAGGAAAGAGTCCAAATTAATTCTTTTGCATGTGGATATCCATTTTTCCTGGCACCATCTGTTGAAAAGACCATTCTTTCAAGGGTACCTGGGTGGCTCAGTTGGTTGAGCAGTGGACTCTTAGTTTTGGCTCATGTTAGGATTTCATGGTTCTTGAGACTGAGTCCTGTGTGGAGCTCCACACTCAGCGGGGAGTCTGCTTAAGGATCCTCTCTCTGCCCCTCTCCCTATGTGCACACACCTTCTCTCATAAATAAATCTTTAAAAAACGAGAGAGAGAGAGAGAAAGGAAAGGAAAGGAAAGGAAAGGAAAGGAAAGGAAAGGAAAGGAAAGGAAAGGAAAGGAAAGGAAAGGAAAGGAAAGAAAGAAAAAAAAAGAAAGAGAAGAGAAGAGAAGAGAAGAGAAGAGAAGAGAAGAGAAGAAAAAAGAAAAGAAAAGAAAAGAAAAGAAAAAAGAAAAGAAAAGAAAAGAAAAGAAAAGAAAAGAAAAGAAAAAAGAAAAGGTAGGTTCATTCTTTCCCCAGCTATCTTAACATCTTTGTTGAAAATCATTTGGTTATAAGTTTAAGGTTTCACTTCTGAACTTACATTCTAGTCCACTGATGTATAAGTCTATTCTTGTTATCAATACTAGACTCTTGTTCCTGTTTTTGGTTTTGTTTTGTTTTTTAAAGATTTTATTTATTTATTCATGAGGCACACAGAGGGAGAGGCAGAGACATATGCAGAGAGAGAAGCAGGCTTCCCGCAAGGGAGCCTGATGCAGGACTCGATCCCAGGACCCCAGGATCACTCCCTGAGCTGAAGGCAGATACTCAACCACTGAGCCACCCAGGCATCCCAATACTAGACTCTTGTGATTAACTATAGCTTTGTAGTAAGTTATGAAAAGTCCTCCAACTTTGTTCTTTTCTTTTTTCAAAAGATTTTATTTATTTATTCATGAGAGACACACAGAGAGACACAAAGACACAGACAGAGAGAGAAGTGGGCTCCCCACAGGGAGTCCGATGCGGGATCCCCAGACCCGGGATCATGCCCCTAGCCAAAGGAGACACTCAACCGCTGGGCCACCCAGGCGCCCCCAACTTTGTTCAAGACTTTTTTGGCAATAGGGGTCGCTTGTATTTCCATATGAATTTTAAGAGCAGCCTGTCAGGGGATCCCTGGGTGGCTCAGCGGTTTGGCGCCTGCCTTTGGCCCAGGGCACGATCCTGGAGTCCCGGGATCGAGTCCCACGTCAGGCTCCCAGCATGGAGCCTGCTTCTCCCTCCTCCTGTGTCTCTGCCTCTCTCTCTCTCTATGTCTATCATAAATAAATAAATAAATCTTTAAAAAAAAAAAAAAAAAAAAAAAAGAGCAGCCTGTCAATTCCACCAAAATAGCCAGCTAGGATTCTAAGTGAGTATACCAAAACCATAGATCAATCTGGGAAGTACTGCCATCTTTCACAATATTAGGTAATCTGAATCTGACTCATGAATATACGATGTCTTTCCACTTATTTAGATCCTTAATTTCTTTCAATGATGCTTTATGGTTTTCAGAGTATAAGTTTTACAATTTTTTGTTAACTTTATTCTATTTTATTCTGTTTTTATAATTCTTTTTGTAGCTATTGTGAATGGAATTGTTTTGTTAGTTTCATTTTTGGACTGTTCATTGCAAGTGCATAGGAATATAACTGTTGTTTATTTTTTTAAGATTTTATTTATTTATTCACGAGAGACACAAAGGGTGGTGGGCAGAGACATAGGCAGAGGGAGAAGCAGGCTCCATGCAGGGAGCCTGACGTGGGACTAGATCCCAGGTCTCCGGGATCACACCCTGGGCTGAAGGCAGTGCTAAACCGCTGAGCCACCTGGGCTGCCCCTGACTGTTGTTTATTGATCTTACATCCTACAATCCTGCTAAACTCCTTTATCAGTTCTAATATGATGCTCTACATACAAGATCATGTCACCTGCAAAAATGATTTTACTTCCTTTCCAATTTGGATGCATTTTCTTTCTTTTTCTTGACTAACTGCCCTGGTTAGAACCTTCAGTACAATGTTGAATAGGAGGGGCATAAAAGGACATCCTTGTCTTGTTCCTGATCTCGGGGAGAATGCATTGTGTCTTTTATCACTAACCTGGACATCAGCTGTGGGCATTTGGCCTTTATCACATTAAGGAAGTTCCCTTCTATTTCCAGTTTGTTGAGAGTTTTTACCTGAAAAAGTTGTTGGATTTTGTCAAATGCTTTTCCTTCAGCTACTGAGATGATAATATGTTTTTTTTTTTATCCTTTATTCTATTAAATGGTATATTACATTGACTTTCTGATATTAGTACCTTGTATTTATGATATAAATAAATCCTACTTGGTCATACCATATAATCCTTCTGATACACTGCTGGATTCAGTTTGCTAGGAATCTGTTGATTTTTTACATCCATATCAATAAAAGATACTGGTCTGTAATTTTCTTGTGATGTCTTTGTAAGGCTTTTGTAACACAGTAATAACATGCTCGAAGCATTCCATCCTCCTCTTTATTTTGAAACAGTCTGTGAAGAACTTGCATTTGGTGCATATGGAAGAATCACCAAGTGTGAAGTCATCTGAACCTGGGCTCCTTTTTGTGAGATGTTTTTGTTCTCACCTTCTTCACACTTATTATTGATATTATCAGATTGTCTGTTTTTCTTGAGCCACTTGCAGTAGAGCCTCTCTAGAAATGCCTAATTTCATCTAAGTTATTTAATTTGTCGGCATGTAATTGCTCCTAGTATTCCCTTACATAATCTTTTTTATTTCTGTAAGGACAGTAGTGATGTCCTCTCTCTCATTTGATTTTATTAATTTTATTAGTCTCTGTTTCTCTTGGTCAGTCTAGCTTAAGGTTTGTCAATCTGTTTATCCTTTCAATTTTTTTCAACTTTTTTTTGTTTATCTTTTTCAATTCAACTGAATTTTCAAATTCAATTTTAAATTTTCTGTTGATTTTCACTGCTATTTTTCTCTATCATTTATTCCTAATCTAGTCTTTATTTTTTTCTTCTGCTTGTTTTTGGTTTAGTATGTTCTCTTGGTAGTTTAAGATGAAGTTTAGATTATTAATTTAAGATCCTTCTCCTTTAATGTATTTGAAGCTACAAATTTTCCTCCTGAGCACTGCTTTCATTGCATTCCCTAAATCATCGTATGTTGTTTTATTTTTGGCATGGAGTACAGCAGGTGCTCAATTAACATTTATTGTTGAGCAAAGAATGAATTTTGGTTTTTTTAAATTGTGGTAAGTTGTACATAGGACTGACCATTTTTACCATTTTTAACTGTACAGTACATTTTAACTGTACAGTACAGTGCTATTAAGTACATTTTATAATTTTCTTTGCATTTTCCTCTTTTACTCACTGATGATTTAGGACTATGTTATTTAATTTCCACATATTTGTGAATTTCCCAATTTATCTCTTATTTATATCTAATTTCATTGTATTGTGACCAGAGAGAGAACATAATTTGTATGATTTTCATCCTTTTAAAATTTATTGAGTCTTATTTTATGACATAACATATGATCTATCCTGGCGAATGTGCCACGTACACTTGACAACAATGTATATTCTATTGTTACAGAGTACACGCATTATTCTACATATGTCTGTCCCTTAATGATTTAAGAATCTGTTTGCACATAGACCAAGTTTAAGAAAAAAATTCTCTATTATCTAAATCTTAAATTTTTCATGGTACTCCCTACTTTTCATACTGCTTACATATCTCATATTCACATATTTTAAAAATCAGGTCTCCCCTTTAAAAATAAAAATCTCAGTTCTGGTACCATATTAACAGCTGGTTTCTAAGAGCAAAACCTATGAAAAAGGTAAGCTAAAAAGATACTTGCATGAGATTTTTTTAAGAGGTTTCTGAAACATGAAATCCCCACACTTAGGTGAATAAGAAGAGAGGGAAGCATTTGATATGTCATTTGATAGCATGACAGCTGACATGGCCATCCCAATTTCCCAAGGGAGCAGGGTTACACTCAGTTGAAAAAAGAAAACCCGATTAAGTACTGGTTATTCAATGTGAAGACAGAAGGTATAAGAAGGCTTGGGGTAGAGGAACAGGGAGAGTTACTATTACTGCATAAAAGTCAAACTATAAAGAAGTAATGTAGCCGTAGTTAAAATTTGGCTTTTGTTTCAGCACTATAGAATAAGCAAGGCAACTTCATATTTGAAACAGCACTTTCTAATTCACTAAGTAATTATACAAATGCTACTTTCCTTTATCCACCCCCAAAACCTCCCTATATGACTGTTACTCTCCTCCTATTTTACAGAAGAATTAACAGATTCAGAAGCAAAGCAACTTCCAGGATCACCCAGCACATGTGAAACAGAATCAGGATTTGAACCTGAACTCCAAATCCAGGGCTATTTCCATTAAGTCACAGCTATTGCTTCTTACCAATACAGATGGGTCTCTGTGTACTTTAGAGACCTATATATATATTTATAATTTAGGAAGGAGATTCACAAAGGAAGGATACATCCACCATACTTAATGTCACCAAAATAAGAGAAGAGCCTGAATCGAGAGAAGCAACTAGAACCTGGCACAGTACCACGTACTAAACAAGTACTCCATCATGAACAAATGAAGAAGAACCATATGCATCCCCACAAGTAACTCTAGGCGAGTAATCAGCAATCTTTAGTTCAGAGGGTTTAGGATTTCCTGCAGATGCTGATGGCAAGCCAAAGGCATCATCATTAAAAAGAAAAAGAGAAAAAAGAATGCATAACCACTGGGGGACACTACGTAAATGATAAACAGAAACTGTACTATTTCTGCAACTTCTTGTGAATCTGTAAGTATCTCAAAATGTAAAGAAGACAAAAGTGAAAAGATACACATGATATGGACAAGTGCTTGGCGCTAGTTTCCTAAATTCACTAAATACCTACTGTGCCGACAATCTGCCCAGCACTGCCTTCAAGGCAAGCTCCAAGTTCACTAGGGAAAGACAGACAAGAGAACAATCTATTTTAACACAGTATATCAAGGTGCTTTCTTATGAGACTACTTTTCTGATGACTCCCTAGTTAACAGGGGAAAAGGAAATACTGCAACAATGAAACAAATATAGGGGCACCACTGAGCAAAGGTCTGTCTTACTTGTATGCTGGCATGAAAACACATGCTTTGCTTACTCTCACCCTCCCAATCATTTCCTTTGCTTCCATTCTTGGCTCCAACAAGATTTATACTGAAGACACAGAATCTGACCAACTGGGAAATCCCACAGAGTGACAGAGCCTTCAATAATAAGGAGTCGTGTGGTTGAAGAAGATAGAGAACTGAAGGCTTTAGAGATTCATTTATTCATTGACAAATCAGATGGTATTAGGTTTAGCTTCAAATCTTTCTAATGCAATAAAGTGAAGCAGCAAAGAAAGAGAATTTGGAATATCAGCCAGGCGATGACAAAGACTACTGAAAAGTTTTCCATACAGCTTCCTACCCGCCCCAATGAAACCATACTTCAAGCATTACAGACTTTAAGACTGTACTTTATTAAGCTTACACATAAAGCTAGAGGAAATTCTCTATATTTCTCAGATCTATTCGAACACTGCTATTACTAAAATGACACTTGTACATTCATATTTTATGGCCTTAGGAAAAAAAAATTCCACAAGAAAAACACAAGAGATCTGTGCCTTAACCATGTTAGTATATATTGAATCATACCCACAGACACTCAGTTTCCAAACTGAGTTGTTACTGCCTCTTTATTTTTCCAGCATGATTTATTCCTATCCATCACTAACACCACTTTCTTTAAAATATCAAAAGACGTGAGGCGCCTGGGTGGCTCAGTCAGTCAAGCATCTGCCTTTGGCTCAGTTCATGATCCCAGGCTCCTGGGATCAAGCCCCACATCAGGCTCTCTGCTCAGTGGAAGGCCTGCTTCTCCTTCTCCCTCTGCCTGCTGCTCTGCCTATTGTGCTCTCTGTTAAATAAATAAATATCTTTTTTTAAAAATAGAATACTTAAAAATAAAGTATCAAAAGACATAACCCTCACTCTAGTCCTCCATTTAAACAAAAAGATCAGTTGAGAATGTAATTGGATATAATCAAACATGCTTTAATACACTGACAAGAATAAAATTCATAACTATCTAGGACAATTTGGAAACATCTATTGATAACCTATAAATAAATGTCTTGATCCCACAAGTACAAATCTAAGAATCTATGTAAGGAATTAATCCACCAAGTACACTGAAATGTATATATAAAGTTGTTCACTGTGGCTGTCTGTGCATGAAAATTTTTTTTACTTCTTTTTTTTTTTTTTTAATTTATGATAGTCACAGAGAGAGAGAGGCAGAGACATAGGCAGAGGGAGAAGCAGGCTCCATTCACCGGGAGCCCAACGTGGGATTCGATCCCGGGTCTCCAGGATCGCGCCCTGGGCCAAAGGCAGGCGCCAAACTGCTGCGCCACCCAGGGATCCCATTTTTTTTACTTTTTAAAAAAGATTTTAAGTAATCTCTACCCCCAACGTGCAGCGGAACTCACAACCCTAAGATCAAGAGCTGCACGGTCCACCAACTGAGCCAGCCACGCTCCCCCATGGAGAACTTTTTCAATGAAAATAACCCTAAATGTATAAGAACAAGGAATTGGGAAAGAAATTATCATACATCCAAACAACAACATACCATGCAGTCACTCTATATTAAAGACACGTTTTTCATGGCCTGAAAAAATATCTATGGTGAGTTTGCTGAAAAAAAGCAAGCTAGAAGGGTACCTAACATGCTCAGTTGGTAGAACATGCAACTCTAAATCTCAGGATCCTAAATTCATGCTCTACGTTGGATACAGAGTTTACTGAAAAATAAATAAATAAATGCATACATACATACATACATTTTCAAACAAGCTAGAAAACAGCATGTTTATGATGTCATAGGTTTATAAAATACAGAGTAGTCATATCCTGCATGCACAAAAAAATACAGACAGAAACAATATGCCAAAACGTTACTATATTTTCTAAAGTGAAAATGTACTATTTAAATAATTTTAAAAATACATGTTAAAAACAATCGTACTAAAAAAAAAAAAACAACCGTACTAAAAAAATAATACTAACAAAACAAAACAATGCTACAACCTATATATACATATAAAGGCTTATGTATGCATAGAATATCTAGAAGACCATCTGAAAAACCAGAAACACTGGCTGCCTCTGGAAATGGATGTGAAAGAATGTGGAGAAAAGGTGGAAGAAGAGTGACATTTCACTCTCTAGCCTTTGTACCTTTTAAGTTTTTTTGACCATGTATATTATCTAGTCAAAGGAAATATAAATTTTAAAACATTAAAGTACGATAATATTCTTTCTAGTTAAACCTAATATATACAGAAAGTTGTTTGTAAAGTCAAATTTAATTGTAATCATAAAACCATACGCATCACCAAGAATTAAAAACTACAGGGTGGCCTGGCTGGCTCAGTGGGTGAGCATGTGACTCTTGATCTTGGGGTCATGAGCTCAAGCCCTGCATAGAGCTTTAAAAAATTGAAAACTATAAAAAGAGTCAGTTATTCAGCAAATTGTCCATCTCTAGTCCTCCTCTCTAGAAAGCAACCTTGGTAACATATAAGGAAACAAAGCTTATTTCTGAACCTCATATCCAGCCATGGAATCTTTGCAAAGTCAAAAACAGAAAAACAAACAAGTAATGAGAAGAAAACAAGTGCTTGATTTGTTTTTTATCACTAAAGCATAGCCACATTTTAAGTGAAAAATGACATGACAAAAGAGTTATATACTTTTATAAAATTATATTTTTAAGTATATTAACTACAGGATTCTCATACTGCAGGCTGGGTTTTATTAAAACCTCTAAGATGGGAGCACCTGGGTGGCTCAATCAGTTAAGCCTCTGACTCTTGATTCCAGCTCAGGTTGTAATCTTAGGGTCACGGGATCAAACCCTGTGTCCAGCTCCATGCTCAGCAGTCTGCTTGTCCCTCTCCCTCTGCTTCTCCCCCTGCTCACTCTCTCTAATAAATAAATTTTTTAAAAAAAGAAAAGAGAAAAAAACAACTTCTAAGATGTATGATCTGGCAATATCTCTTAAATTTTTAAAGGTACATAACTTTCAACCCAAAATGTCAACTTAATGGGAATTTATTCATTCATGTCAAAATAAATTACTATAGAATTATTCTTTCTAGCATTATTTATAAAAGCAAGAGACCAGAAAAAACTAAATGTTTCTCAACACAGAGCTAGGTAAATTATGGTATGCCATACAATGGCATACTATTCAGCCACACTCTTCATTTAAAAAAATAATGTGTGTGGCATGTGTGGCTCAGTCACTTGAGTATCTGACTCTTGATCTCAGCTCAAGTTCTCAGGGTTGTGAGTTCGAGCCCCACACTGGGCTCCACACTGGGCATGGGGTCTACTGAAAAAGAAAAAAAAGGGACGCCTGGGTGGCTTAGAGGTTGGGCATCTGCCTTTGGCTCAGGGTATGATCCTGGAGCCCCAGGATGAAGTCCTGCATCGGGCTCCCTGCATGGAGCCTGCTTCTCCCTCTGCCTATGTCTCTGCCTCTCTCTCTCTCTCTCTCTCTTTTTCTCATGAATAAAGAAAATCTTTAAAAAATCATAATAATAATAATTCTATCAAGACCTTAGGGCTCTCTGCAAGATGCTAGTTTCAAACAGTATTTAATTAAATACTAATTAAATATTAATTAAATACTCTCAGCAATGGTGCTTTCTTGGCTTTTGTCTGTGGCCACTTCACAAAATGAGACCATGGTATTAATATGGCCAAGAGTCAGGCTCTTTACCCCACAAGCTAGGTCCCCAGCCAACATAGCTCTCTCACAAACAGAAAGCAAAAAACAAGACTCCAGAGCACCCAATCAGGGGTGCATACCTGGTTCAGGGTCTTACATACTTCAGGTCAAAACAGGGTAAGACACATCCCTTTCCCTACCCTTAGATTAGGAGCCCTTCCCTTTTCAGTTTTCCCACAGTAGCACAATTAACTCAGAAATCCTGTCTCCTTGCTTGTGTGACTGCCCTCTTAGCAGTGGAGCTCATTGGAAACAGGGCGGAGAGCCTTTCTCTCTGTCCTGTGGCACAATAGTTAAGTGTGCTGAGTGAAGATTCTGATCAAGGCATACAGTTTCTGCATTCTTTACTAAATACCCAGGATACACCTTAGAATAACTGCCTTTATTAAATGGCAGCAGTTTTCATGAAGGCTCTGTGTTTTTAGGTCCATTTCTCAACAACATTTACCTATACCCTTTCTGCATCCCCTCCATTCACCTTACCCCATCCCAAAAGAGGTCTAGCAATCAAGTGATTATAAGATGTTCTTTACCTTCCCAGCTGATATCCTTTCATGATTCTGCAAAATCATTAATACACAGGCTAAATATTGTTCCTTTGTCCAAACAAATGTTCCTTTAGCAATTTCAGAAATCTCCAAGTTCTAAAAAGCATGAGAGATTGGAAAGCTTTTCCCATCATGTTCACTTTAAAAATGCAATCACAGGGCAGCGCAGGTGGCTCAGCGGTTTAGCGCCGCCTTTGGCCCAGGGCCTGATGCTGGAGACACGGGATCGAGTCCCATGTCAGGCTCCCTGTATGGGGCCTGCTTCTCCCTCTGCCTGTGTCTCTGCCTCTCTATCTCTCATGAATAAATAAATAAAATATTTAAACAATAAAAATTAAATAAATTAATAATTAAATAAAATAAAAATGCAATCACAGGCCATAGGAAATCTCCTTGGCATGCCAATCACTACCAATAGGTAAACAAAATCAGGATCAGGCTAAACTACCATAACCATGAGCCCAGATCAGCAGCAAGAGATGCTGAGAGCCTTCCTTTTTAAAGAACCAACCCCCGCCCCACCCCCCCAGGATGGGATCCCCTGTCTGAAGGGTGATGTATTAAATGACAAAAACACTTCTTGAATCAAATTTTTTGCGTATAGATATAGCTATATACTACCTCTGGCCTTATTTATGAAGAAGTTGGGTCTATCTTTTTGTACACAGATATATGGCTATACATTCAGATACATACCAGGCCAACTTCTCCATAAAGAGGGCTAGAGGTAATGAAAGAAAACAGTCTGCATCACTTCCTTCTACTCTCCCTGGTATAAACCATTATTCTGACTAAGGGAGTTCAAGCTCTTGAATCCCTTCATTAGTTGACAATTATCCTGAAAGCATGTCAAATACAGGATTTGCTCTGACCTCTCTGATGTTATGTTGCTTAAAACTAGAAAATAAAAGATTAAATTAATTCCTTTTCTGTTTTCACTATTAATAAGGAATTGCTAAAATAAACAGTGGAAAATAACCACTGTGAGATAACCAGTATCTCATATGATGAAAGCGTTTATATATTGACATACTAAGAAATACCTACTTAAGAGTCAAAACCTAGTGGAAAACAGAACACCAAAGGCCAACCTTCAAACTGGGGCTTCCCTTCACTGACATCTGGATGATAGATTACAAAATGGGACTCCTAAGGGGGCTCTGATCACTTAGGACAATTAATATTAGACCCTACTGAACACTAAGGAGTTTGACATGAAGAAATCTGACAATACAGACCTAGAGAGAAAGATCAGATACTCCTTCACTAGTTAACTTCTGACATTTCTAGGCAAAAGCATTTTTTAATGATACTTAATGTTTTTGTAAGAAAAGTAACATACACTAATAATGCACAAACTCCAAATAATTTTTAAGGTAACAGCATTTCTGTATCACTCAGTGGCATATATATTTTGCTTTGGGTATTTGATTTCACTGCCTACCCTCTTTCATCCTTACCCACCCCGCCTCCCGTTTTCTTCCTTCAAAACAGGATAGGTGGATATTTTGTGTGTTACAGCTTTGCTGACATATGAGAGACATTTAATAAATGAGTTCCCTCTCTTCCTTTTAATTTTATCTACTTTTTTTTTTTTTTAATGTATATAGTTACTTTTAAGTGGTTTGTGTTTCAGAATAGATTGTGAGGACTTTCAGGGTAGGGTATGTATTTCTTTGTTTCCCCATTTCCAAACCTCTTTTGTCCCTGAACCGAAGGTAGATGTTCAATCACTGAGCCATCCAGGCATCCCTGGTTAAGAGTTTAATATTCAGAATATATAGGAACCCCTAAAAAGAAATCAGCAACAAAAAGACAACAATGCAATCTAATAATGAGCAAAGGATTTGAATACATAGTTCTCCAAAAAAGGTAACACCTTAGTCATGATGGAAAAACAAATCAAAAACACAGTGAGATATTATTTCACACCTATTAGAATGACTATAATTTTAAAAATAAAATAACGGAAAATAGCAAATGTTCACAAAGATATAGAGAAACTGAAACCCTTGTATATTGCCACTGGGGATGCAAACGGTACAGCCACTCTGGGAAAGTTCAAGTCCTCAAAAAGCCAAACAAAGAAATACCACACAACCAGTCTTTCTAGTCCTTTGGTATATACCCAAAAGAACTGAGAAGAGATTCAAACAGAAGTTTTTAAACCAATGTACATTGCAGCATTATTCACAATAGTCAAAAAGTGGAAATAACCCAAGCTCTAGCAATAGATTGAGATAAACAAAATGTAATATATACATACAATGGAGTATTATTCACTAATTAAAAAAGATTAACATTCTGATACATCCTATGACATGAATGAATCTTGAACACATTATGCAAAATGAATAAATCATAGAAGGAGAGATATTATATGATTCCAGTTACGTGAAATATCTAGAATAGGCAAATTTGTAGTGACTGAAATAGATTATAAATTACCAGGGACTGAGGGAGAGGGAGGAAGGGGATTTATGGCTTAACGGTTATTGGGTTTCTGTTTGGAGTAATGGAAAAGATTTGGAAGCTGACTCTAATGATGGTTGCACAACAGTGTGAATGTAATTAATGCCACTGACTGATAGTCTTAAAAATGGCTAAAATGGCCTATTTCATGTTATATATAGTCTAATCACAATAAAAAATAAATTAAAAAGAAAAAAAGGTTACATTATGTCTGTAGTGATCAGGATTGTCCAAGGATAAATTTCAAATCAGGGACTCAAATCTAAAAGAGACTGTAGGTCATCTTATCTATAACCTTCATGGAAACCCTAGTGGGAAGCTTACGTCCTATATCCTTCCTGACTAGTAAGAAGGCATCTCTAGATGCCACCAGATGCTAAGAGCAGACTTTCTCCCAAGACAGCCCACCGACCTTTAATGAATGAGGAATAATCTGTGCTGGAAAAACAGAAATAAATGGAAAGGAAGCTAAAGAATCTGGGAGCCAAACTCTGCCACTTTGCAGCTGTTTGTGCACAAATTATTCAACTTTTCAAAACCTCAGCTTCCTCTCATTAGAAAATGAAAATCTCATCTGCCTTTAAGTGTTGCTCTCAGAATTGGCAAAAGCATACCTAGAAAAGGTTGGGTGTTCAATCCGTGGAGGTCATTGACATTATGACACTGGGTTTACCTACCTACTACCCCTGAGCCAACCAAAGGCTGAGCAAGACATGGTTTGGGTCTGGAGAGCTCTATGACTTACCAGAACTAAAATAAAACAAAACGATCAGCACCATGAGCAGACTTGAGACAAGGAGATGTTTTAATGCAGTTCAATTACTCTTAGAAAGACTGGTTTATTGTTCCTAGAATGAACCAGGCTACTCTACATTAGGAAGGACACTGCTACACAATCATTCCCTCTATACAACAGGCCTCTGTTAGTATGTCTGAGCAACCGTTCATAACAGTCTGCCTCTACCCACAGGAAAGACACACTTCTGGAAAGAAACCGAGCAGAAAATGAGCTTGAAGATAGTCCTGAGGCAGCTCACAAACTTTGTTGCTTCAGAATCACTCTGGAAATCTCTTTAAAAAGCAGATGCCTCACCCCCATCCCCAGATATTCTGATTACTAAATATTTAGGCAGGGCCCTGGAGTACAAAAAAAACATTTGAAGGTAGAAGATGAAAATGTAATTAAGATTACATTCTGATGTTGACACACTATTCTGTTCCACAAAGCAAAGGCTGCATTTTCCTCCACATCTGGAAATGCAAGCACTTTAGCAATGCAGGGCAGGAGTGAAAACCAAGGAAGTAAGATTAACTGCATGTAATGCCCAATATAAATTGCATACAGTTGGTTCATATAAAAGTCCATCATTACTGCTTATTCTGTCTTAAAATAAATGAAAAATAAAAATAAATTTTTATTTTAAAAATAAAAATAAAAATACCATTCTACATCTTTCAGAGTAACAAGAAATACACTTAAAATAAATTACCTGAAGTTGGTAAAATTTCTGTGGAACTATTACATTCTTAGGGTCTGGGAAAATTATTAATGGTTACAACTTTTTGGTCAGCAATCAGGCAATATGTATCAAAAGTCACCCAATACTCACTTCAAATTTATCCTAAAGAAACAACACAAGAGAAGCAAACTATATGCAAAAAGATAGTCACGGTTGTAGTATATGTAATTTAAAAGGGGGTGAGGGGGGTACCCGGGTGGCTCAGTGATTGAGCAACTGTCTTTGACTCAGGTCATGATCCTGGGGTCCTGGGATCAAGTCTCACAACGGGCTCCCAGTGGGGAGCCTGCTTCTCCCTCTGCCTATGTCTCTCGGCCTCTCTGTGTCTCTCATGAATAAATAAATAAAATCTTTAAAAAGCAGGAAGGGGGGGCACTCCTGTCTGGCTCAGTCAGAAGAGCATGAGACACTTGATCTTACGGTCATAAGTTCAAGCCCCACTGAGTGTAGAGATTACTCAAATAAATAAGTAAACTTAAAAAAAAAAAAAGGATACTTATATATCAAGGATCCCAGTTTTCCAAAATTTGCCATATAAATTCAAATATGACAAAGCTACTAAAAAATCTAAATGACGCATATGTCATTACATGGGAAGTAATCGCAAAACATGCAAGACCTAGTATTACTAAAAAGTACATACGGGGCAGCCTGTGTGGCTCAGCGGTTTAGCGCCGCCTTCAGCCCAAGGTGTGACCCTGGAAACCCAGAACTGAGTCCCAGATCAGGCTTCTGCATGGAGTCTGCTTCTTCCTCTGCCTGTGTCTCTGCCTCTCTCTCTCTCTGTATGTGTCTCTTGTGAATAAATAAAATCTTTAAAAAAAATTTTTTTAATTAAAAAATAAAATAAAAAGTACATACGGACAGCTTCAAAGGATGATACATTGAGAAATAATAACTTCTGTTAGGATGGCTTGATGTGGCTTTACCCCCTCTGGTCTCTCAAGTTACTGTGCTATTGCCATGTAATTGTAATAAGATTATATATAAATTTAACTGATTTTGCTTGGAATGTTAACCTGGAAAACACTTACAGAAACAAGCAGAAAATGGATTCAACCATAATGAACAACATAAACTCACCCAAATATTCCATGGTAACAAGACAGTCCCAAGGCCAGTTTTGGATATTTTTCACAAAAAGATCCATCTTCCCAGATACATATGACTATTAAACCTTGAATTTACATTTTTTTTGTAAAAGTATAAACACACTAAAAGAAAGGAGGAAATCTGGTGTGGCAGCTATTCATATGGCAAAAAGATCAGGTTTCATGAACCATAACTTCAATAATACAACAAAATTATGTAGCTAAGAACCACTGACAGGAAAAGAACATTTAAGTTGAAAAATAGAAGATCCCACTCTCGTCCTAGCTCTATCTGAGACTGGGATTTAACTTGCAGGTCTTAGTTTCTCATTTGTAAATTGATAGGATAATGTTGTTATCTAACCTATCTACCTCTCAGGACTTTGAAAGGAGCAAGGAAGATTATGAATGTAAAAGTACTTTGAAAATCGAGGGTTTTATCCCCCATAAATCTGGCTACTAATGTCCACAATAGCCAAACTGTGGAAGGAGCCTCGGTATCCATCGACATGAATGGATAAAGATGGATGTGGTCTACATGTACAATGGAATATTTCTCAGCCATTAGAAACGACAAATACCCACCATTTGCTTCGACGTGGATGGAACTGGAGGGTATTATGCTGAGTGGAGTAAGTCCATTGGAGAAGGACAAACATTATATGGTCTCATTCATTTGGGGAATATAAAAAATAACGAAAGAGTATCGATAAAGGAGAAAGGAGAGAAAATGAGAGGGAAATATGAGTGAGGGTGACAGAACATGAGAGACTCCTAACTCTGGGAAATGAACAAGGGGTAGTGGAAAAAGGAGGCGGGTGAGGAGATGGGGTGACTGGGTGACGGGCACTGAAGGGAGCACTTGTCGGGATGAGCACTGGGTGTTATGCTATATGTTGGCAAACTGAACTCCAATTAAAAAAATACCAAAAAATAAGTAAATAAATCTGGCTATTATGTATTATTATGAAGACAGAAACCTGTAGCTACCAAAAACGAGAACAACTGTTTAGAAGGATACATTTTCAAACTGATAAGTGGGTATGCCTCCCAGGGGCCTGAGATCTGGGGCTAAGCCCTTCCCTTTACCTGCATTATTTGAATCCTTCAGGAGAATCTATTCATCTATTACTTGGTAATTTTTTTAATTTGTAAAAAGCAAATACAATCACTAACAAAATCAACATAGAGTGCAGGGTTCTCGGACTTTAGAGTTTTTTGTTTTGTTTTGTTTTGTTTTAAGAATCACCTGGGGATTGTTAAAACTGGCTATCCCAGTCTCACAGACTTAAGTGACCAAAATCTCTATATGGATTGGAATAAATAAATTCAGACCATTTGGATTTTAAAAATCCAAATGCCTGGGTGCCTGGGTGCCTGGGTGACTCAGATAATTAAGTGTTTGCCTTCAGTTCGAGAGTTGTGATCCCAGGGTCCTGGGTTGGGGAGCCCCACGTCCAGCTCCTTGCTCAGCGGAGAGCCCACTTCTAATCTCCCTCTGCCCCACGTCCAGCTCCTTGCTCAGCGGAGAGCCCACTTCTAATCTCCCTCTGCTTGTGCGCTCTGTCAAATAAATAAAATCTTAAAAAAAAAAAAGAGCCTCAAGTGATTCAGGTGAGTTGATTATTGCTTCTTATGCTACATGTCATTAATACTAAACTCTGACACAAATACATAGTAGGAATCCCATGTACACCTACTTACTATATATGCCAGTGATGACTCTCAACCCTTGACATGTATTATCTCATTTAACCCTTACAACCCTGTAAGTAGGTACTACTGTTAAAAATGCCCTCTCCTCACCCTTTTTTTATAGATGAAATTATTAAAATATAAAGAGAGGACTTAACAGGCCCATGGCACAAAGTCACAGTGCTAGTAAGTGGCAGAGCCAGAACATACAACAAAGTTTGAAAACACTTGATACAGTTTCTTAACCTAAGACAACAGCTGTATACTCTGGTCAGGTCACAGAAATTACTGTTTCATTTCAGATATTGCATTTAAAAAACACTAACAAAAGAGAGTTGCCTGAAGGGGACAGGGCACCTGGCTGGCTCCATCGGTAGAGCGTGGGACTCTTGACCTAGGGGTTATAAATTCAAGCCCCATGGTGGGTGTAGGGATTACTTTAAAAAAATAAAATCTCAGGGTACCTGAGTCACACAGTCGGTTAAGTATCAAATTCTTGGTGTCATCTCAGGTGCTGATCTCAGCACAGAGCTGGCTTGTGATTCTCTCTCCCTCTCCTCTCCCCCTCCATGCATGCAAGTCTGTGCTCCCGAGCTCTCTCTCTCTCAAATAAATACATACATCTTTTAAAGTAAAATCTTTAAAAAAAAAAAATGAGGGAACAAAGGATCTAGGGCTGTTTACATATTTCCAGCATAACTGGCATCACTTTGTAACATTTTATCCCCCTATTAGACTGTGAGCCCTTCAAGTATGAGGACCATGCAGTCTTTTCAACTGTACCCTTATGGTACCTGGTTTAATAAATTAATTCATCAATAAATGAATCTACAGAAGGCTTGATGACTGTCCTACAAAATGAAAGGCTATTATGTGAAGAAACAGACTTAATTCATGTTGCTTCAGCAAGTACAACCAAGAATAGGTAACGGGAGCAGCAGATTTTGGTACAGTCCAAACTAGCTTTCCAGTAACCAAGACCTGTATAATAACAGAGAAGTACCTCTGCAACGTGAGGCTGATAATCATAATAGAGCAGACAAAAGGTAGGAGAGTGGTCTATGGAGCCCTAAGAGCTCTTCCAAAGCTCAAATTCTTCTATTCTAATTTATGATACTTTTGTTCAACCTTTCACATTTCGTACATTTACTATGACTAGTTACACAAATCCTGGTAGTAAGTACAGAGGATACCACAGTGTTGTATAAACTCCCAGTGTCCTCAAGGATTCTAGAGGAGAATAAAAGCACAGGCATCACCCTTTCGGGGAGGGAGATAATGGATACAACAGTAATCAGCAAGGAATGAGATTTCCAGGCATGAATCAAAAGGGAAGTCAACACAGGCATTAGGAAAGAAAGCCATCAGGGTGCCTGGGTGCTGGCTCAGTGGTTGAGCATCTGCCTTCAGCTCAGGTCTTGATCCCAGGTCCTGAGATCAAGTCCTACACTGGTTCCCCACAGGAAGCCTGCTTCTCCCTCTGCCTATGTCTCTGCCTCTCTCTGTGTGTCTCTCATGAATAAATAAAAATCTTAAAAAAAAAAAAAAAAAAAGGAAAAATGCACCATCATTTGAGTACCCTGGAGCCATATTTTTAGAGATCCATGGGGGTAGGTAGATTGGGACTGCCATTAACAATCTCTGGGAAAAAAAGCAGGCAGTATGTCAGTAATGGTCTGAGCATAAAGGAGGCAGGAAACCCTAGGGTGATGAAGACCCACCAGAAATAATAACTAAACTCTGGCTTAAAAAGAGAAGAACTTTGGAGGTCATTTAGTCAAAAAGGTTGCCCTGCTTGCACTGGATAAAGAAAGGTTTGTTTACTTTCTTAAATTACATTTTACAAACCAAATATTCTATCATTAATGACTTATCCTTTGCTTAGTTTTGAGTCTTTTTTTTTTTTTTAACTAATAGATCCTTCTCTTATTTTCTAGGAAACCTTTTAGATGATTGTTTTTCCCGCAGTTATCAAAACTGGCAGTTTTAATACTCTTAGTCTAATATTATAATTTTTCAAATGGCTGTAATATTTACCAAGAATACTAAATTAAAGTCTTTTCGTCTAAAATCTTATGATTTTATAAATAGAAGATTGTTAAGAAGAAATGGAATCTCAAAAATAAATTTAAGTCCCAGATCCAAGAAACTATCTCTCACTCAACTTATAAATTGTGGGACTGAGCCCACCTAAGAAAACAGAATTAACAAACTACTGAAGCAAAAAAAATGTAAATCCAAAACCAATGAACATAACACACATGAACAATAAACTTAATGCTCTTTGGCCAATCATTTCTCAACATCCCTGTCAAACTATTTTAAGGATCTGAAATCTTGCTCTATAAAAAGTAAGTTCCCATCATCGGAACTACACTTAAGAGATTCTATCGGAGTGGTTACTGGAGCGTAAACACCAAGCTTCAGTTTTTTTCTTTCCTTTCAGTATAAAAAAAATGCTTACCTCATTTAGATAAAGTTGAGTCTCTGGCCCAAATCCTGACATACCAGGAGATCTAGGCTTTCAATTCTAACCCTAATTTAAGGTGTAAGGTTAGCATAGGCCTTTTTCCATATTTACCACTTAGATCGTAACATGGGGATATGATATTTGACAGTCACTTCAAAGGACTTCTCAGTTTGGTTAACCTTAGTTAGGGAGGACATAAAGCTAGGGCTGAAAACACGGCAAAAATCAAAAACTTTAAAAGCAAAAATAGTGCTGCTGCATGCATGTTATTAGCTAACAAGCCAGGAATTACAGAAACAGCTTTGAGTAACAATTACTAAGAAAGGCGCAGTCGCATGATTCTACAAAAATGAATAAGAAAACAACTCACAAAAATTTAAATCTTTCTTAGCAAATGGAGAAGATAAATAACACGCACTAATTCTGGGACATTGTGGTTTTTGTCTTTATCAATAATGTCTCTGCATCAATGTTACTATTCTCCCACTCCCTCTATGAGCAAAAAGGAGCCCACTGTCCAGGATCCCTCATACCAAGGGCTCAGGGAGTGTCACAAATAATAACAGTAATAAAAGCAACAATCTCCAAAGCTGGAATTTCTTCGGGGCTCGTGGCACCAGAAAAAGGGGACAAGGCACATGGCAGCATGCAACTATTTCTCCCTTCTGACTCTTCTGCAAATCACAGCCTCCCAAAGGACTGGAGAACCCAAAAGCTCTCGCTGCCACATCTACAAATTAAAGTCTCCAGACCAAAGGACTCACAGAGGTTCCATGCACGGCCGGGACTGAATGAACGAACCCCACCAGCGATGAATTCATCCGGATGCAACAAACCATGCTTCAAAGGGCTCTGCCTAAGTTTGTTGTTGTTGTTGTTGTTGTTGTTGTTTTAATCTTGGGAACAAACACAACTATCTCAATGACATTATGTAATAAGTCAAGACTCTGGAAAACCCCATACTCATCCGAGCGGCTCGGAAATTCGATTAGGTCCATTGTACCCAACCAGGCTAACGTGCAAGACCACACACTCGTCTCCGTCAGGGCGGCTCTGCCAATACCAAAGAACAACAAAGGCAAGTTGAGGAGGCTGCACCAGGCTTACCTCGGCGCTGGTCGGCGGCCCTGCCCCGCTCGGGGAGGCAGCTCGGCGCGGGCCCCGGGGGCCGAGGGACCCTGCGCATCCCGCGGGGGGCCCGGCTCGGCTCGGCTCGGCTCGGCTGGGCTCGGCTGGGCTCGGCTGGGCTCGGCTCGGCGCCGCTCGCGCAGCTTTTGTCTGGCCCGGCCGGGAGCCCCGCGAGCCCCGCGAGCCCCGCGAGCCCCGCGAGCCGCGGCCGCCCGCTCCCCGGCACCCCTGCCCTGCGGAGCCTCCTCCACCCCCCGCTCGCCGAGCACCGGCTGTGCGCTTCTCCCCTCGCCCCTCCCCTCGGAACCCCGGGCTCCGTTCGAACGCGACCGGCCGCTCGGCTGGCTCCTGCCGCGGCGCGGGGAAGCCCCGGGGCAGGAGGGGCCCAGGGTGGGGTCCGGGCGAGGACGCGAGACGGGGGCACACAAAGCCGCGCTGACCCCGCGGCCGCCCCGCTCCCCCTGCAGAGCAGCCCGGGGTCAGCGAGCGGCCCGCAGGCGGGATAAACAACCCTCCCCCCGCGCTCCCCGCCCGCCCCCCCGGGGCCGCCCCCTCCCCCTCCCCCCAAAGTGCCCCCGAGAGCCGATGACAGCGCCGGACCTCGCCCCCACCCAGACCCGGCGCCCGCCGCCGCAGGCGACGCGCAGAGGCCTCGGAGGGCTCAGCCCCAAGATCCTCGCCCTAACCGGGCACTTACCGCCGTATTATTCGCTACTGTTGCCGCTGCAGCCCAGACAGCCGCCGCCTTCTCCTCCACCCCAATGAGGTTAAGCGCCTGGTGCGGGGATTAAAAAAAAAAAAAAAAAAAAAGAAGCCGAGAGCGCCTGCGCAGTGCAGTCTCCCTTTTACCGCCACCAACCCGGCTGGACCATAGAGAGCGCAAACCAAGCCCAGAGAGGCGGCTGCTCTCTATGGTGACGCCCCGCGCAGGCGCAGGACCGGCCGCCCGGGCTTCGGGAGCTGCAAATCCCGGGAGCTCGTTCCCCCTCCGAGAACGTTAATTGACCCCGGCAGGGACCCGTAGGGCGAAGGTTCTTTAAGGGAAGCGTGAGCCGGGTGCCTTTGGGGCCTCTGGGAAGTTGCGGCAAAATTCAGGCTGGGCCACGAGGCTCGGAGGTGAGAGCCGCGGAGACAGAGAACCACACAGCGGGGAGCGCAATGAATAGAGCTGAGAGGGAGTCAGGAAAGCCCGGAGAAAAGCCGTCCGGCCGGGACTTCCTGCGGTCGGGGTCTAATGCCTGCCGGAAACCGACTTCCCCTTCTGGGTGACGCGCGTCCCGCCCCCACCACGGGGCGGCCGAGATGAAGGAAATTGTGCCCTGCGGCTTTCCGTACCGCGGCTGGCGTCCGTCCGCGCTTCCCTGCCCCGCCGGGCGCCGGCGCCTGAGCCGGAAGCACAACTCGGAACGGTGCGCGGCGCTCCTGGGAGCGGAGCAGGGGGCCGGCCGCAGCCCCTTCTTCCCTCTCGCGTCACTTTCGGATGACACGTGGGAACGCGTTTCGGAGGGTAGAGAACTGTGCGAATAACAGGGCCGCCCTTGAGGACCCGAAGGAGCCGCGCTTCGGCCGTGTCGAGCCGCTGTGTGCGCAGGTGGTTGGACGCCGAGAGTCCGCCTGGAATCCCACGCCGCGTCGACGAAAGCCCTCCGGGACCGAGCCGACCTCCCCCACGCGCGGAGCCCAGCGCACTGAGTGCTCCCGGCAGCTCGTGAACGCCGAGCCCCGCGGCGGCGGAGGGTGTCGGTGTGCGGAGCGGGGCGCGGGAGAGCGGCGAGGGGACGCCCCTGCTGCCTGCAGGCGGAGGCGGGGCCTGGGCCCCGGGAGGCCCCCCGGCCTGGGGCGAAAGGCGGACAACCTGAAGACGATGGGTGAGGATGAAAGCCTCGCGGAGGAGAAGCTCCTTAGGACAGAGGCTGAGAAGGGAGGCGGGGGGGGGGGGGGGGGTTCAGGGGCAGCGTGGAAAGGAAGGTCTGAAAAACAGGATGGGAATTTTTTTTTATTTTTTTATTTTTTTACTTAATACGGTAACATACACATAACACAACTGACGGTTTTAACCACTGCTAACTGCACAGGTCAGTAGAGTTAAGCGCAGGGGCATTGCTGTGCAGCCGTCTCTGGGACTCTTCATCTTCTAAAGCTGCAGTCCTGGACCTGATAACTCATTCCCCACTACCTCCAAGCCCTGGCAACCACCTTTCTGCTTATGTTTCTGAATTTGACAACTCGGATACCTCCTGTAAGGGGGATCATAACGGCGTCTGTCTCTGTGACTGGCGTATCCCACTCAGCATAAGGTCCTGGAGATGCTTCAATGTCACATGTGTCAGAACTGTCTTCCTTTTTAAGGCTGAATTATGTTCCATTGCGTTTATATACCGGGATAGATAGTTGGGTTACTTACATCTTTTTTTTTTTCAATAGGTTTTATTTATTTATTCATGAGAGACACAGAGAGAGAGGCAGAGGGAGAAGCAGGCTCCATGCAAGGAGCACAAAGTGGGACTCGATCCCGGGTCTCCAGGATCACGCCCTGGGCCGAAGGCAGGCGCCAAACCGCTGAGCCACCCTGGCTGCCCACTTACACCTTTTAACTGTGGTGCATAATGCTACCGTGAACATGGGTGTACAAACATCCCTGGGACTGCTTTCAATAGAATGAGGAGGACTTAGAAAACATGTAGAGGGACACCCGGGTGGCTCAGCGGTTGAGCGTCTGCCTTCGGCCCAGGGCTGATCCTGGAATCCGGGATCGAGTCTCCCATCAGGCTCCCCTCATGGAACCTGCTTCTCCCTCTGCCTGTGTCTCTGCCTCTTTCTCTCTGTGTGTGTGTCTCTCATGAATAAATAAATAAAATCTTTAAAAAAAAAAAAAAAAAAAGGAAAAGAAAACTAGTAGAGAAAGCTATACTTTTCAGGTCCTGGACTGGGGATAATAATATGGCAAAAGAACTGTTTTAGGAAGTGACCTGGCAGTGGAAGCCCAATACGTATTTATACAGAGTATTTATGGAGGCTTTAAGATGTCCTAGGCATTGTACTACTGCTTTATGTAAAGTATTGATATGTCATTGGATCCATCAAAATAAACATGAGCCAATTGTTATTCACATTTACCAGTGAGAAAAATCAAGGTTCTGGGTTACAGATGGGCTACAGGAGACTCACCAACCACACATACAGATAAATCCTTAGGAAACAAAATTCCCATGGGAGCCAGACACCCATGGGCCCTGACTACTTACCAATTGAAGGATAAAGATTTTGAAAGAAAACAATTTAGATGTTCAGAGTGATGTCTTCACAAGAGAAAGAACTGGCTGACATCAAGCGCTTTCACAGTCAAATTACTGGTCTTATAACAGCTTAACACAGCAAAATGGCATGATCTGCAGGTCCCTAAAAGGACTCTGTGGATTCATTCCAGGTATGTTCATTACCTTTAAAAAATCTAAAATGCAGACAGCCAGGGTGGCGCAGCAGTTTAGTGCCGCCTTCAGCCCAGGGCCTGATCCTAGAGACCCGGGATCGAGTCCTATGTCTGGCTCCCTGCATGGAGCCTGCTTCTCCCTCTGCCCGTGTCTCTGCCTCTCTCTCTCTCTCTCTCTCTGTCTCATGAATAAATAAACACAATCTTCTTTTTAAAAATCTAAAATGCCAAGTAAGTGTATCTTTGTACGTACTAGAGAAAGTAATAAGACACGACATTTCCTATTCAACATTTCATCTTCATTTTACATTCTCAAAAACCCTATAGGACCATTCAAAACAATGATACATTTGGCAGGGGAGGAAACAAATGGACAGAAAGGAAAAATGATTAGCACAATGTCACATGACTTACTGGTACTAAGACTGTAATTGAAATCTGAACCTCTAGAATTCCCACTCTCTGCTTTGGTCTCCCTTACAAAGATAGATACCATAGTCTTGAGTGGACAGTGTTTCTATTCAATCAGTCTCATCTTCCTCAGGGATACATGCCCAAACTCTCATGAAGCTAGCACCAATTAACCAGTAAAGCAGAGAATATAAGTACATTTTAAGTAGCATTCATACACTTAGATATATTGTGTACAAACTGTGTGCCAAACACTTAGCAAAGCAGATACCCATATTCTCATAGGAGATAGAAAATAAAATTGTAAATATAAACTATGTCAGGATAAGTATTTATGGGGAAAAAATGAAACAGTAAAGGAGAAAGAAGTGCTGAGGATAGGGAAAGAGGTTTCTTTTTAAATAGGACTGGTGGCGGGGAGGGCCCACTGAGAAAGTACAGATCGGGAGGAGTTGAAGGAGGGAGAAATGTCCATCTTGGGAGAAGAGCCATCCAGGTAGAAAAAAACGGCAAGTGCAGAAATCATTCTGAGGGAAGAGGATGTCTACTATATTCTAAGCACAGAAAGAAGGCCAGAATGACAGGCAGAGTGTGGCAGGGGAAAAGTAGGAAATGAGATCAGAGGTAACAGGATGCCAAATTGTGTAGGGATTTACAGGGCATTGTAAGAATTTTGATTTTTACTGAGAGGGGAAGCCATTGGAAGATTTTGAGCAGAGAAGTAAAGTGACTTTATTTTTAAAGAATTACTTTAGCTTCTGTTTTGAGAATAGACTGTTTAGGGAGTAAGGGACTTTTGAGAATAGATTGTAGGGGAGTAAGAGGGACGGTTTAGGAAGCTCTTGCAATTCTGCAAGTGAGACAGTGGTGGCTAGGGAAAAGTGCAAGCAGTGGAGTGGTGAGGTGTCTGGATATATTCAGACAGGATGGTACACGGGGTTTAATAAACTGATTGACATAGGGTGTAAGCAAAAGGGTGGTTAAGGAGATTCCCAATATTTTTGACTGAACAGTTTAAAGAATGGAGTTGCCATTTACTGAAATGGCAGAGTCCGGGAGGAGCAGATTGGGAATGGGAAGCAATAAATTCAGCTATGGAGATGTTAAGTTTGAAATACCTATTAAAGGTCACCCGGGTGGCTTAGTCTATTAAGTGTCCAACTCTTGAGCTTAGCTCAGGTCTGAATCTCAGGGCCATCAGTTCAAACCCGATGTTGGGCTCCATGCTGGATGTGGAGTCTATTTTAAAACCAACATTGAAATGACTATTAGCACATAGAAATACCAAGACAGTTAGATATTTGGAATCTGGAGTTCAGAAGAAAGGTCTAGGATGGATATGTAAATTTGGGAGACACAAGCACATAAAGAGTATTAAAAGCCATGAGATCATCTAGATATTAAGTGTAGACAAAAATTTGACAAATTTAAATAAAGACTGAGCCCTGGAGCACTCTAGCCTGTAAAAACTGAGATGGTAGGAAACCAGTAAAGGAGACAGAAAGGTCAGCCACTGAAATAAAGGGAAACCAGGAAGAGCAACCAAGTCAATTGCTAATGGGCTTTAATTGACTATTGCCATAACATTGGGGTGGTGAGGATGGAAGCCTGATTGGAATGGGTTCAAAAGAGGAAGGATAGATAATTGGACACAGGAAGTAGGGGTTGAAAAGTAGAGTGAAACTTCAAGGGATAGGTAGGGTCAAGATAATAATTTTTAAATTACTTGTATTTTAGTATTTTTTAAAAGGTAAGATTCTCCCTTAAGTAAATATAACCTGAATACCATCGTCATACCTAAAAATTTAACAACACCTAGTATCATGGTCTACCCAAACTTCACATTTCCTTAATTGTCTCATAATTCTTTTGCTACCAGGTTTACTGAGATTCATATACTATACAATTCATCCATTTAAAGTATGTAATTCAACAGTCTAATACAAAGAGTTATACAATCATCACTAACAATTCTTTTTTTTTTTTTTTAAGATTTGTTTATTTATTTTAGAGAAAGCATCAGCAGGAGGGGCAAGGGAAAGGGAGAGAGAATCTGAAGCAGACTCCGTGCTGAGCACAGAGCCTGACACAAGGCTCAGTCTCACGACCCAGAGATCAAGACCTGAGCCTGAAACCAAGAGTTGGGTGCTTAACTGGCTGTGCCACCCCAGCACCCCTACAGTCCATTGTAGAACAGCTTTATCAGTCCAAAAAGAAACCCTATACCTATCAGTACTCACTACCCATTTTTCCCCAACCGATCAGCCCTAAGCAACAATTTACTTTTTTGTCACTATGAATTTTCCTCTTCTGGACATTTCATATAAATGGAGTCATGTAATATATATGTTTGACTGGCTTCCTTCACTTATCATGTTTTCAGGGTTCATCTATATTATAGCATGTGGCAGTACAGTACTTCATTCCTTTTTATTGTCAAAACATATGTATGTGCCACAATTTTTTTATCCACACATTTGTTATCCATACATTACTTGATGGACATTGGGTTGTTCGGACTACTTTTTGGCTGTTGTAGATAATGCTGCAATGAACATCTATTACAAGACTTCACTGTGGAAATATGTTTTAGTTTTCTTAAATATTTTCTTAGGTTTGGAATTGCTGAATCATATAATAACTGTATGTTTAACCTTTTCAGGAATGGCCAGGCTCTTTCCATAGTGAAGATGCCATTTTATATTCCTACAAACAGGATATAAAGGTTCTAGTGGAGACATCCTCACCAACACTTGTTAATATCTGTCTTTTTTTTTTTTTAATTTTTATTTATTTATGATAGTCACAGAGAGAGAGAGAGAGGCAGAGACACAGGCAGAGGGAGAAGCAGGCTCCATGCACTGGGAGCCTGATGTGGGATTCGATCCCGGGTCTCCAGGATCGCGCCCTGGGCCAAAGGCAGGCGCCAAACCGCTGCGCCACCCAGGGATCCCAATATCTGTCTTTTTTATTATACCTATTCTACTGGGGGTATAGTGCTATTTCACTGTGGTTTTGATTTGCATTTCCCTGATGACTAATGACATCAGTCATCTTTTTGTCGCATATTGGCCATCTTGTATAGCTCATCTGAGAACTGCCTATTCTGATGCTTTGCGTACTTTTTAAATTATGTTGTCCTTTTTATTATTGAGCTGTAAAGTTCTTAATATATTCCAGATTTAAGTCCCTCAGCAGATACATGATTTGCAAATATTTACTCATATTCAGTGGGTTGTCTTTTCACTTTCCTGATGATATCCTCCAAAGCACAAGGTTGTCATTTTAGTGTCCAATTTATCTTCTTTTTCTTTTGTTGCTGTATTTTCGGTATCTTATCTAGGAAACCATTGTGTAATCCTACGTTTTCTTAGAGTCTTACCCTTTTGGCTCCTACATATAGGTCTTTGATCTATTTTCATTTTTATTTATGGTTTAAGGTAGGGGTCCAACTTCATTCTTTTACATATAGCTTTCCAGTTGTCCCACCACCATTTGTTGAAAAGCCTATTCTTTCTCCTTTGCATTGTCTTGGCATCCTTGTCCAAAACCAATTGACTATATATATAGGGATTTATTTTTGGACTCTAAATCTATTCCGCCAATGTATATGTGTATTTTTATGCCAGTACAAACTGTTTCAATTACTGTAGCTTTTTAGTTTGTAAAATTGGGCAATATGAGTCCTTCGATTTTTTTTTTTCTCTCCAGTTGTTTTCGCTATTTGGGATTCCTTAAATTTCCATATAAATTTTCTAATCATTTTGTCCATTTCTGAAAGAAAAAATGCAGTTGTGATTTAGACAGGAATTTACTGAATCTGGAAATAAATTTGAAGAGTATTGCCATCTTAGTAATATTAAGTCTTTTGATTCATAATCATGGAATGTTTTTCCATTCATTTAGATCATCTTTAGTTGGGGCACCTGGGTGGCTCAATGGTTTAACATCTGCCTTTGGCTCAGGTCATGATTCCAGAGTCCTGGGATCAAGTCCCACATCAGGCTCCCCACAGGGAGCCTGCTTCTCTCCCTGCATGTGTCTCTGCCTCTCTCTCTGTGTCTCTATCTCTCATGAATAAATAAATACAATCTTTAAAAAAAATAGATCATCTTTAGTTGCTTTCAACAATGTTTTGTAGTTTTCCTAGTATAAGAATTGTTCTTCATTTCATTTTCAGTTTATTCATTGCAAGTATATAGGAATACAATTAATTTTTACATATTGACCTTGAATCCTGTAACCTTCCTAAACTCATTGATTATTTTTGTAGCGGATTCCTGAGCATTTTCTGGAAACAAAATTATGTCATTTGCAAATAATACTGTTTTTGCTTCTTTCTTTCCAGTCTGTTATCACTTTTATTACATTTTCTTGACTGATTTTTTCCAGCTAGAACCTCTAATATAATGTTGAAGTGTTAAGAGTGGACATCCTGTCTTTTTCCTGATCGTAAGCATTCAGTCTTTTACCATTAAATATGACATTAGCTGTGAGGTTTTTATATATAGCCTTTATCAGATAGAGCATGTTTTCTTTTATTCTTAGTTTATTGAGTATTTTATCATTATTAAAGGCTTTGGGATTTTGTCAAATCCATTTTCCGTGTCTGTTTTGATGATCGTGTGACTTGTCCTTTATTCTATTTATATAGTATATTACATCAATGGATTTTCAGATGTGAAACCAACTTTCCATTCCTGGGATAAATCCCACTTGATAATAGTGTTATGATCCTTCTTATATGTTGCTGAATTTTGATTTGCTAGCATATTGTTAAAGACTTTTACATCTATACTCAAGGGATACTAGTCTTTAATTTTCTTGTGATATCTTTGTTTTTGATGTCATAGTAATAGGGACATACAGAATGAGTTGGGAAATATGCTCTCCTTTTCTGTTTCAGTTTTTGGTTCTTTGTGTGTTTTTTGGAAGAGTTTAGAAAGTATTGACAAATATTGTTTTCTTAAATGTTTTGTAGAATTCACCAGTGAAGCATTCTGGGCCGTGGCTTTTCTTTGTGTGTATTTTTGTTTTATTTTGCTTTTTTGTTCTTTTATTGCTAATCCCTTGTTATAGATCTGTTCAGATTTTCTATTTCTTCTTGAGTCAATTTCAGTATTTTGTGTCTTTCTAGGAGCGTATCCATTTCACCTAAGTTATCTAATTTGTTGGCATTCAGTTGTTTATACTATTCCCTTATGATCCTTTTTATTTCTATAAGCTTAGTATTAATAAACCTGTCTTACAATTTTTTTATTACAGTTTGTGCAAATCAGGATCCAAAAGCCAATACATTGCATTTGAGTTATTGCTTTATCTCTTAGGTCTCTTTATGTTTTTTAAGGTTTTATTTTATTTATTCATGAGAGACACACAGAGAGAGGCAGAGACACAAGCAGGGGAGAAGCAAGCTTTGTGTGGAGAGCCTGATGCAGGACTCAATCCCAGGACCCCAGGATCACAACCTGAGCCAGAGGCAGATGCTCAACCACTGAGACACAAAGGCACCCCTTCTAGGTCTCCTTAGATTCCAACCCCCCCCCCCTCCATCTCACATTTCCTTGATATCTATTAACTGCAGAAACCTAGTTATTTACCGTATATATTTCCCACATTCTAGGTTTTTCTGACTATATTGCTGGGAGTCTCTAACATATTCTCTACCCCCTAGATACTCTATGCCTTAATCTGATTCAAGTTTGAGTTTTGGCAGAACTACTCCATATATCCATCAGGAGGCACATAATTTCTAATTGTCTCTCTTTGTGAAATTATCAGTAATTAATTACCATTGCCTAGATTTGTTCCAATTGAATAGTTCAATTGAAGGCAGAGTAAATAAAGCAGAGTAAGTGGGAGTACTCGTCAATCCAGAGTATGTGGGATCTTAGCTAAACATCTTTACCAAATTATCTTTTGTCTTTGGGCCTCAATGTTCTTATCTTATGAACAGGTGCATAAACTATAAACGACTTCTAAGGCTTCTTGCTATTCTAATATACTGACTAAACACTTAAAGAATGAACTTAATCTCTAGCAGATACAATTTGGATGCGTTGGGGGATCCCTAGGTGGCTCAGCAGTTTAGCACCTGCCTTTGGCCCAGGGCATGGTCCTGGAGTCCTGGGATTGAGTCCCACGTCAGGCTCCCTGCATGGAGCCTGCTTCTCCCTCTGCCTGTGTCTCTGCCTCTCTCAGTCTCTCTCTCTCTCTCTGTCTGTCTCTCATGAATAAATGGGTGAAATCTTAAAAAAAAAAAAATTTTTTGGATGGGTTAAAAAGGATCTGCTAGGGGCATCTGGGTGGCTCATTTAATTAAGTGTCCAGCTCTTGATTTCAGCCCAGCTCGTAATCTCAGGGTTGTGAGATCAAGCCCTGAGTCGGGCTCCATGCTCAAGCGGGGAATCTGCTGGAGGTTCTCGCACACTCGCCCTGTGCTCCCCCCCCCCAAAGTAAATAAATAAATATTTTAAAAATAATAATAAAAGGATCAGCTAACATGGTATTATTCTTCCCATCTCAGACCATTTAGGTTCATTTCAAAGCCAGTTTGTCAATCATTAAATTCAATCATGTATATAACAAAGTCAGTTAAAATCATTGGAAAAGCAGGGAGATTATGCCAAAAGCCTTGGTTCCTGGATTCTAGTTCTGGCTGTGCCTGCACTCAGCTGGTCACATTCTCTCTCAAGGTCCTATCCACAAATAAAAGATGTTAGTGTTCACTAAAGGCATACAGGCTTTATAATTTTATGCCTTTTGTTGATTTTTCCCCACAGTTTTTGAGAATGATATTTTTATTAATATCGTCAGCCCTACCTTTTTTTATCTGTTTTCTGATTATATTCTACTTATCAACTGATTGATGGTGCCTGCCCTAGGTATCAGCTCATGTATAAAATGCATCTTTGGTATAGAAAACTCAAAGTAAATGCATCAAAATATTAGTGAATGATTATCTGTTGGTAGTAAAATTGTTGGTCATTTAAAAAACTTATGTCTGTATTCTTCATCTTATTGTATCAACATATATTTTTGTAATTGTTTAAAAGTCATTCTTGGGCAGCCCAGGTAGCTCAGTGGTTTAGCGCTGCCTCCAACCCAGGGCCTGATTCTGGAGACCCGGGATCAAGTCCCTTGTCAGACTCCCTGCATGGAGCCTGCTTCTCCCTCTGCCTATGTCTCTCCCTCTCTCTCTCTGTCTCTCATGAATAAAGAGATAAAATCTTTAAAAAAAAAAAAAAAGAGTAATTCTTAAAATATTTAATAGCATATTTTTGACAGCATGCCCTAATGAACAAATCACCGAATTCCAGGTAAGAAGTTTATTTTTCTTCCTGTGATTCCATTAGGCAGTATCTCTCACTCTAGGTTAACTTAAATACTTTAGTAAGAGGTACTTATATTTAATTAGATGGCTTTACTTAATCTTCAGTAATCTCAGGGAAAAAATATTTTATGCCTACAGAAATTAAAATTCATGAAGAGCAGCAGCAATGCATATTGTCATCATCTGTCATAGCATATATGGAATCTGAATTTGCACTACTTGGGGAACAGGTAGTCTCTTTACTAGAGAAGTGTTGTGTATTTACAGAAATATTTG
The DNA here is from genome assembly GCF_048418805.1 of Vulpes vulpes. Lineage (NCBI taxonomy): Eukaryota > Metazoa > Chordata > Mammalia > Carnivora > Canidae > Vulpes > Vulpes vulpes. Next base: position 8,644,990 of record NC_132784.1, on the reverse strand, counting down.
AGCAGAGACAGGGTGTGTCTTTTGTATGTGATGAAAACAGGAGATCAGAAACTAGTTTGCTAAATTGTGTTCATAACCACTCCCTCTCTTAGTACTTGACTTACCTAGTAAGTATCACCCACTGAAGGAGACAGTACAGGTGTCTGGCTAACCACTCATGGGTTTCCTAACCTGGCAAGGTGTTTAATGAAGAGGATAGGTATAGTTTCCAATACTGTCACAACTAGTGAAATTGACATTAGAAAAACCCATTTCTTAGTAACAGGCAGTATGAAATTCAGTATTTTACCATCAGAAGCATGACAAATCTGGGTGGTTCTATGAGCAGCTCTGTTGCAGAACAAATGATTAAATATCCCTTTAAACATCACCTGTTGCCTAATGTGTCATAATCCAGATCTGTTCAGGCTTTTTGAAGACGATTCCTTACACTTAGTAAGAACAAAGGGCAATGCCAAAAAGTAAGTAACCTGACAGTTTGGGGATGTCAACTGCCATCGGTGAGGTCTCCTGAGCAACTGGTCCATGCCAGTTCTCAGACGGACTCCTGTACCAATGACCTGATCAACCCATCCAAATGCAAAGAACCATTTAGAGACTTTTTTGAATGTGAAATGCTTGTATTTTTACATTATCTAATAGCTTCTCCTTTGGTGGAACTTGACCTGCCCCTGGATAGACATAGCTGAAAAGATACAGTTTTTATACTCAAGGAAGTCAGTTTAGTAAGGAAAATAAATTGTTAGACTATATAGTTACTACAATGATGGAACATAAAAAGGGTTACTTAGCAGGTGTGGGTGGGTCAAGAAAAGCTGAGGAGGAATGAAGGGAATGTTCTTGAGCTAAACCAAACAAAACATTGAAACTCACCATTATGACATTCAGACTCCCAGAACTGGAATGATGTTTTAGATAATTCCCATTTGGACAAGGTTTATTTTTTTCTAATAATTTCAAGCAACTCAAAATCTTTGCATTTTAACTAGTTCGCTTAGAGTTTCACAGATAATATTTCCCAGAATGGACCTATTCTGACACGTGGACCATCACGCATACTCACACACATACATACTTCATGGTCATTTGGCAAAGTGAGAAGAGAGTTCATTAGGTAGGTCAGAATGTGTAAATGAAACTGCCCTACTATGTCTGTTTTAACAAAGTAACAGATCTCTGCCTGTATCTCCTCACATGTATTAAGGATGAAACAATTCCAACCATCTATTGTAAATTGTAGGGTATGCCTGATTGTCATGCATGGGAATCTGTGCTCTTCCAGAATTGCACAATTGTGTTTCTTCTATTTTTGTTTTTGCCAGATTAATTATATCATGTAGTACTTGAAATAGAGGTGGAGTCTGTCACTCTGCCAGCTTGCAGTTTAAAAGTTAAATGATGCATTAAGAAATCAGCAAGTGGGGATCCCTGGGTGGCGCAGCGGTTTAGCGCCTGCCTTTGGCCCAGGGCGTGATCCTGGAGACCCGGGATCGAATCCCACGTCGGGCTCCCGGTGCATGGAGTCTGTTTCTCCCTCTGCCTGTGTCTCTGCCTCTCTCTCTCTCTCTCTGTGTGTGACTATCATAAATAAATAAATAAATTTAAAAAAAAAAAGAAAGAAATCAGCAAGTGTTAAAATTATTTATAAGATTTATGTTTGCCATATTTTATAACTGGTATTATTTATTTAGAATTTCCTGTTCCTGGATGAAATTCTCTTGCCTTCTGCTGTTTGCAATAACTCACGTTCTATTTCTCCTTTTCGATAATCTCCTTACATTCATGCCATATTTTCCAGTTTTCCTTATTGCTTCAGCTAATTTCTAAATAAATCATGGCATACACCATATGAGTTGTTCACAGTCACTAAACTCTTATCCTCAAATGTATTTTGATTTTCTCAATTCCCAAAATTTGCCTTTGCTTATGCATGATTTAGCTATATGACACACATACACACACACACACACCCGCTATGAATTTCTCTTTCTCTCATGCACTTGGCACACTGCATTTCTCTGCATCATCTACCACACTGCACAGGCATTCTGAGTCATCTGGAATTAAGCACCCTCCCTACTATTAACTGTGTAATATTTAAATTCCACTTACCAGTCTTCTTTTGAATTCAAACACCACGTAAATTAAACTGACTAAAGTTGCTTTTAACCTGTAATTCCTGATTGCAACAGGTAGTTGCCGACTCTTGAAACTAACAGGTTTGACTAGAAGCTGACAGTTCTTACTCCCACAGAACTTAATATTTTACATTTATATAAATTCAGAAGGTAAGATCCTACCTTTCTTGTCCATCAGGACTCTTTGCTCATTGATAACACAATATCTTAATTTAAACAAAAAGTACTTGCACCGTACTTCAGAAAATAAATTCAATTCCTCAGTGTCAAGGAAGAGGAAAGTAGGAAAATTTTACTACAGACTACCAACCACTTCAAGGGATTTACCAGACAATTGCTGGTATAAATTACAAAGACAATGCTAATCTATACCTATATGAGATGCCAGGACATTTGCCTGGCAAATGGCAAGTGGGGTAAATTTGACTCTGTATCTTCAACTTGGGCATATGAAAAATACAGCATCCCTAAAAGTTGTCCAAGGATTTGAGATCACCAGGATTTATCCAACCAGCTTGATGGAAATGATGGAGGAGAATTTCAGAGCCAAGAAATGTTTTGACAAACCTCAAAATCTACCTCAGAATCTTGGAAAGTTGGATGGAGAAGGTATCTTAGAGATTATTTCATCCACCACTCTTGTTTGTGAGAAAACTGAAGTCCACAACTGTCAAGGGATTCACCCAAGGTCTTGCGCTCCTGCTTAGTGACAGATTCAGAACCAGGCCTCGATAATCCTAGCACCATTTCAATAGTCTTAAAAAGCTAGCTGGCAAGTAAATTTGAACCCTCTAACAGAAGATAGCCTATATCCAGCTCCTGATGCCCCTTTCTCTGAAAATGAGGCAAATGGTTGGGACATTTTTAAAAGAAAACACTGATTATAAAATGGGAAGAAATTCCTGTACAGACTGGCTAATTGGAAGCAAGTCTTTGGCTTCCCCAAGACAAAGGAGAATCTTTAGTCATGAAGTTAAAAACTGATGGTGTCACCAGAGCTGACAACCTTTTTTAGAAGCAGCATGCTGAAATTAGAACTGAAGAGAAGACTTTACAGAAGCTTGAATTTAGAGCTATCTCACAATACTTGGAGTTAGTTTGTATTTTTTGTTTGCATTTAACAAAGGATCAGGCATGCAAGAAAAAATAGAAACGGGAATTCCTTGTGTTGCCCGGCCAGATCCCATTTCCACCGCTCTGTTCTGAACTTGGCACTTATTTTTTCATTTGTGTGTTTCATATATGTAAATGTATCCATAAGTAATATTTGGTATTGTTTTCATATTTTAAGTTTTATATAAGTGCCATAATATTGTATATATCTTTCTGCAACTAATCCCCTCCTTTCTTAATACTATGTTTTTGAGATACATCTTATAGGTAAAGAGGGTAGCTGGAGTGTTAATTTGTTTTTAAGTACTCTATGGTATTCCACTGTATGAATGTTTTGACGCTTATCTAATCTCCTATAAATGGACATCTAGTGAGTTTCCAGAGATTTGTTTTCTGGAATTTTTTTAACTTGCTATATAAACATTTTTATAAAACCTTCTACTTGTGGGTTGTATGCTTGAGTTTCTCTAGTGACATTTATGAGGTCTTAACATATGTATATCTTCAACTTAACAAAAACATCTCAGAAATAACCAGCAGAATAGGAGAGTGTGCATACTAGCACTATGTATTAAAGAGTCTAAAATGGTATTTCTTTATGGTGTTAATTTGTTTTCCTGATTTCTCACGGAACTGAGTGTCTTCCCATGTGTTCACTGGCAGTTTGGAGCTCCCTTCCTGCCTGGGTCACTTTTTAGATGAACAGTTTACCTTTTTATTATTGATTTTTAGAAATTCTACTGTAGTCAGAATATGAATCTTTCATAGCTATTTGCAGCCAGTATCTTGTCCCTGTCTGGAATACTATTTTTTACTTTTTTATTATGATGTCTTATATCATCAGTTTTATCAGTCTTTTTCTTTTTGATGTATGCTTATTGTTTCTTCTAAAAAATATGTCCCCACTCCAAGGTCATAAAGATATTCTCTTGTAGTTCCCTCTAGTATTTTTAGGTTTGGTGTTTTTACAACCGTTAGGCTTTTTTTTTTTTTTATACACATAAAATTTACTTTTGTGTGCAGTGTAAGGTAGGAAACTAATTTTATTTTTTTCCAAATTGACAATCAGTTGTTTGGAAACCTTTTATTGAAAATGCCACCCTTTCCCAAAGGGTGGGACATATACTTTGGATTTTCTTTTGGTTCTGTGACGTTCTTTCATTCCTGTGCCTTAATGCACATCTTAATTACTATACCTTGATAGTAAATTACAGTATCTGGAAAGTAAGCCCCTACCTACTGAGTAAACACAATGGGAGCTAGCTATATTTGAGCTATCTCTCTTGAACTACCCCCCCAAAAAAGGGGGGATGCATACTGCAAGGAAAAAAATGCAGGAAGAAACTATGGGATGTGCCTTGGGCAGTGAGTGGCAAAGTTGGAACCCTGGAACTGGAGATTGATATCCTGTACCAAGGGAACTGTGCTCTGTGGAGATCTGTGGGGCCCTCCTAAGAGCTCATACGGTGCTTGCTTCAGCAGCACCTATACTAAAATTGGAATGAGGGATCTCTGGGTGGCGCAGCGGTTTGGCGCCTGCCTTTGGCCCAGGGCGTGATCCTGGAGACCCGGGATCAAATCCCACATCGGGCTCCCGGTGCATGGAGCCTGCTTCTCCCTCTGCCTGTGTCTCTGCCCCTCTCTCTCTCTCTCTCTCTCTCTGTGACTATCATAAATAAATAAAAATTTTAAAAAAATTAAAAAAAAAATAAAATTGGAATGAAACAGAGAAGATTAGCTTGGCTCCTGTGTAAGGGTGACATTCAAAGAGCTCACACATGTGCCCCATAAGAGATCCAGACTTTGGATACCTGCCCACAGAAGGCCTTGTGGCCAGTGTTACTAAGTAAAGCAACAGCAATCACAGAGGATTCCAATTGCTCCCAATGAAGTAAAACATTTGCTCTGAAAATGAAATAAAAAAAAATACAACTTATCAAGAATAAAGTACTTAGGAATAGATTTAACAAAAGGAGTAGACGACTTACATATTGAATATTGTTGAAGGAAATTAAGGAAAACATAAATAAATAGACCAGAAACCTTAATATTGTTAAAATACTCTCCAGGGGCACCTAGGTGACTCAGTCGGTTGAGCAGCTGGCTGGCTCTTGGTTTTGGCTCAGACCATGATCTTGAGGTCCTGGGATCAAACCCCCCTTTGGGCTCCCTGCTCAGTGGGGAGTCTGGCTTAAAGGATTCTTGCTCTTCCTCTGCCCCTCCCCACCACTCATCTCCTTTTCTATCTCTCTTTGAAATAAATAAATCTTAAAAAAAAAAAACAAGATTCCCTCAAAAATGATCCACAGATTCAATGCAATACCTATAAAAAATCTCAACTATCTTCTGCAGAAACAGACACACTGATCCTAAAATTCCTATGGGAATGCAAAGGACCAAGAGAAGCCAAAACAATCTTGGGAAAAAACAAAGTTGAAGGACTCACACTTCCTGATTTTTGGAACTTAATAGAAAGTTATCGAATAGTAAACTTACTACAAAGCTGATAAAAATAGTGTGGTACTGGCTAAGGATAGACCATTGGAATACAATTAAGCATCAAGAACTAGACCCATGCATCATGCATCTATGTTCAGTTGATTTTCAACGAGGTCCCAAGATAATTTAATAAGGAAGGAATAATCTTTTCAACAAATAATTCTGAGACAACTGGATAGCTAAATATAAAAGGATGAAGTTGAATCATTTCTCCATACCATATGTAAGAAATGGATGACTGGGTGGCTCAGTCAGTTAAGCATATGCCTTAAGCTCAGGTCATGATCCCAGGATTCTGGGATCAAGCCCCGTGTCAGACTCTGCTCATGATTCTCTCTCTCTCTCTCTCTCTCTCTCTCTCAAATAAGTAAATAAATAAAATCTTTTCTAAATCATGTAAATCTAAAGCTGATCTTTAAAAAATAAGACTAGGTCAAAGGCTTACATGTAAGATCTAAGCTGTAAAACTCTACAAAGAAAACATAAAAATAAATCTTAAATGTCCTTGTCCTCATATTAGGCAATGGTTTCTTAGATAAGACACCAAAAACAGACAATAACATAAAAAAAAAAAAGATAAATTGAATTAAATTAAAATTTTAAACTTTCACACTTCATAGGACAATAGGGAAAAAAACACAAGAAATGGAAGAAAATATTTGCAAATCATACATCTGATGAATGTCTAATATCCGGGATCCCTGGGTGGCGCAGCGGTTTGGCGCCTGCCTTTGGCCCAGGGCGCGATCCTGGAGAGCCGGGATCGAATCCCACGTCGGGCTCCCGGTGCATGGAGCCTGCTTCTCCCTCTGCCTGTGTCTCTGCCTCTCTCTCTCACTGTGTTCCTATCATAATTAAATTTAAAAAAAATTTTTTTAAAAAAAAGAATGTCTAATATCCAGAATATTTAAAGAACTCTTAGAACTCAATAATAAGGGGATCCTGGTGGCTCAGCGATTTAGCGCCTGCCTTTGGCCCAGGGCGGGATCCTGGGGTCCCGGGATCGAGTCCCACGTTGGGCTCCCAGCATAGAGCCTGCTTCTCCCTCCTTCTGTGTCTTTGCCTCTCTCTCTCTGTGTCTATCATAAATAAATAAATAAATAAATAAATAAATAAATAAATAAATAAATAAATAAATAAATAAATAAATAAATAAATAAATAAATCTTTTAAAAAACTCAATAATAAAAAGCAAGTAACCTAATTTAAAAATGAGCGAAGGATCTGAATGGACATTTCTCCAAAGAAATATGCAAATGGCCGATGAGCCCATGAAAAAGATAATAGCCATTAGGGAAATGCAAATCAAAATCATATTGAGATACTACACACATCCACTAGAATGTCTGTAGTTTCAAAACAACAGAAAATACCAACTGTTGGTGAGGATGTGGAGAACTGGAACCCTCATATGATGTTCCTGTGTATGTAAAAGGTACAATTGATTTGAATAACAGTTTGGCAGTTTCTCAAAAAGTTGAAGATAGAGTTAAAATATGATCCAGCAATTCTGCTTCTAGGTAAATACCCAAGAGACACATTGGGTATACATATTAGATAGAAGCATTATATTTACACAAAATCTTGTACACCCAGGTTCATAGCAGTGTTATTCATAGTAGCTAGGAATTGAAACAACCCACATGTCCATCAGCTAATGCAAATAAAATGTGATTTATCAATATAATAATTACTGAACCATAGATAGTAAACCTTGAAAACTTATGCTAAGTGAAAGAAATAAAAGGCCAAATATTGTATGATTTTGTTTATATGTAATATCCAGAATAAGCAAATCCAAAGAGACAGAAAGTAGATTAGTGGTTGCCTAGGGCTGGGGTAGAGGAGGGGATGGGTGATGGGAGTCATAGAGGAGTGACTGCTGATGGGGACCACCTTTCTTTTGGGGGTGATGAAAGTGTTCTGGAGGTAATGGTGATGGTTACAACCTTGTGAATATACAAAAAATACTGAATTGCACACTTAAAATGGAGAGTTAATGATATGTGAATTATATCACAGTAAAGAAATCACCTTAGGGTGCCTGGGTGGCTCAGTCAGTTAAACATCCCACTCTTGATTTTGGCTCAGGTCATATGATCTCAGGGTCCTGAGATTAAGCCTTGTATCAGGCTCCTTGCTGGGCATGGAGCCTGCTTAAAGTTCTCTCTCCTTCCTCTGTCCCTCCCCAGCCCTGTGCACCACCACCCATGCACAAGCTCTCTAAAAAATTAAATAAAATTAAAAAAATAATAATCACCTCAAAAAAAAAAAACAAAAAGCAAAGGCCATTTGCCTTTTTTCACCATCTATTTTTCATCTCCAATACCCAAGGAGCTAGAACCTAAAAGTGGGACAAGTAGGCGGGAGTCAAGCAGACCATGCCCCACACTGTCCCAGTAGTCTATGAAGTGGAAGGAATATTGCTTTGAATTAGATATGAAAAATAAAGATTGTTTCACTGACTATAAGTGATGGAAATATAATGATAGGTGCCTTGAATGCCACTTAGGCATGAGAAGAGAAGGTTTGTCAAAGTATAGTTGAAGGCAGGGATGACACAAGAAATAAAATCACTTAATGTTAGGACTCCTGGGTGGCTCAGTCGCTTAAGAGACTGCCTTCGGTTAAGGTTGTGATCGTGGGATCCTGGGATCAAGCCCCACATTGGGCTCCCGCTCATCAGGAAGCCTGTATCTCCCTCTGCCTCCTGCTCCCCTGCTTGTGTGCTCTGTCATATAAATAATCTTTTAATACTTAATGTAATTGATATGTGAAACCTCTCAATAATCTGATTACATTATTAATATATGTAAAATACTTGTGTACATGCAACATTAAATAAAAGTTATGACTGTTGTTCTTGTTTGGAGAAGATAGAGTTAGTGCACCAAAAGAATGAGGGTCAAAACAGCAGGCCACACCCAGATATTGACCTCCTGCTATCATTACTTACAAAAAGGAACCAGGGACTGACTGATTCCAGGTTGGGAACTGAGAATGTACAAGGCACATCTAAGAATACTTTTTTTTGAAGAAAACTAGAGTCTTCAAAGACAGGGTTGTGTCAAGGGGACTCAGGAGCAAACTGAAGGGGGCTCCCACTGGCCAAAGTATAGAGATGACTTCCACTAACCCATTATTTTTAAAATGTTGAATTATGGGGAAAGAATTAAGCATTTACCCCACTTTTCAAGTTAGAAATGTATCTCAGAGTAACCAAATATTCCCAAGTGATAAAGGAAAGCTCTTCTTTCGAGAAGGATGCCTGCTAATAAATATAGAACAAATGATAAAACTAAGAAGTCTTAAGTTTTGTCAGCTTTTATGAAATAGTTGATTCAGACAATTAGCAGATACAAAACCATTAGTTGGAAGTCTGATGGAAAAAGAAAAACTGAAAAAACTTTAAGTATTTGCATGGTGTCATACACATAATTGTTCAGTGGACACTATTACCACCTTTGCACACAAGTCACTCAGTAAATAGGGGCAATAACCACACATTTTGTATCACCCGGTGTGGTGTTGTATGTAGTAAACAGCATCACCTACAAAACAGTTCTTGTCAAATACTTATAATCAGTCCAATCAAGATTTAGATATAACTTCCAATTTACAGGAAATTTGGCAGAAGAAGACCAAAAAATATTAGCAAGAGGAAACAATCAGATGAATCTAGAAATTGAGACATTCAATAAGATGTCCTGACCTCTTCAACAAGTCATAGTCATGGGGAAAACTTAGAGGCAGAGAGACTTTTAGATTGATAGAGACTCAAGAATCCTAACAAAAGTAATATATGTCCCTAATAGAATCTTGATTTAAAAAAAGACAACTGTAGGTGTGCCCAGCTAGCTCAATTAGAAGAGCATACAACTCTTGATCTCAGGGTCATGAGTTTGAGCCCCATGTTGGGTGTAGAGATTACTTAAATAGACTTTAAAAAAACAACTGTAAAAGCCACTTGGGGAATATTACAGTAGTCTGAATGCAGACTGAGCAATATATTTTTAAAATTCTTCTTGGGGCAGCCCGGGTGGCTCAACAGTTTAGTGCCTCTGCTTATGGCTCGGGGCATGATCCTGGAGACCCAGGATCGAGCGCCACATGGGGCTCCCTGCATGGAGCCTGCTTCTCCCTCTGCCTGTGTCTCTGCCTCGCTCTCTCTGTATCTCTTGTGAATAAATAAATAAAATCTTAAAAAAAATTCTTCTTAAATTTGTTAAGTGGAACAATGTTATTGCTATATAGGAAAAGATCTTTATTTTTTGGAGATACTTGCTAGGCTATTTGAAGAAATTGTGGCTGGGCAACCCTGGTGGCTCAGCGGTTTAGCGCTGCCTTCAGCCCAGGGTGTGATCCTGGAGACCTGGGATTGAGTCCCACGCCGGGGTCCCTGCATGGAGTCTGTTTCTCCCTCTGCCTCTCTCTCTCTCTCTCTCTCTGATGAATAAATAAATAAAATCTTTTTTTAAAAAAAGAAAGAAATTATGGCTATAATTTACCTTAAAATACTTGAACAACAACAAAGAGAGATGAAGCATGATGTCCAAATGCTAACTACTGTGAAATCTAAGTATTCATTTTTTTTAAGTGTTCATTATACTATTCTATGTGCTTGAAAATTTTCATAATGAAAACTTTAAAAGGGAAACAATGAAGGGCACCTGGCCGACTCAGTTGATGGAGCATGTGGCTCCTGATCAGGAGATTGTGAGTTCAAGCCCCATGTTGGGGGTAGGGATTACTAAAATAAATATTTTTAAAAATTAAAAAAAGTAATATAAGAAATAGTGAACTGAAACAACTATAAAACCTCTCTCCTGGAGCCCCACCCATCTTTAATTCTTCAGTCCTCACCAACAACCTTAAATTTATGTCATCTGCTACCTTCTTTTTCTTATAACCTAATAAACAATGCATCATCTAATTGATTCAAAATTTGGTTACTGTGCTTGTACAAATAATACATTAAGAAGTAGAAAAGTAAGGCAGCCCAGGTGTCTCAGCGGTTTAGCGCTGCCTTCAGCCCAGGGCGTGATCCTGGGATCCAGTCCCACGTCAGGCTCCCTGCATGGAACCTGCTTCTCCCTCTGCCTGTGTCTCTGCCTCTCTCTCTCTCTGTATCTTTCATGAATAAGTAAATAAAATATTTTTTTGTATCAAAAGTAGAAAGGTATAACTGTGCTAGGAAGCAAAACATCACTACTTATTTCATTGACTTAACTTTTTATGTGTTCTGTTGAAGCTGAGTTACTATACTGTTATTTTTAGAACTCATTTTATTTTTATAACAATATAAAAGTAGTTTTAAGATTCAAATAATGCAGAAAGACAAGCCCCTGGTCTAACCCTCTATCATTTAGGAATTTGTAGAAAACAATACAGTCAAGAGCAAAAATGAGAAAATTAGTAAAACCAAAATTGGTTCTCCCAAAAGAATAAAACTATGGTCAAGATATTTTTTAAAAAGACACAAAAAGGAAGAAGTAAATAGATAAAAACAAAATTAAAAAAGAGAAATAACTGAAGATAAAAATGAGATTTAACAAAACCACAATGAGATCCCACCTCACCCCGTGAGAAGGTGAAAATTAACAAGACGGGAAACAACAAATATTGGAGAAGATGTGGAGAAGGGGGAGCCCTCTTGCACTGTTGGTGGGAATGTGAACTGGTGCAGCCACTCTGGAAAACTGTGCAGAGGTTCCTCAAAGAGTTAAAAATAGATCTGCCCTACGACCCAGCAATTGCACTGCTGGGGATTTACCCCAAAGATACAGATACAGTGAAATGTCGGAACACCTGCACCCCAATGTTTATAGCAGCAATGTCCACAATAGCCAAACTGTGGAAGGAGCCTCGGTGTCCATCGAAAGATGATGGATAAAGAAGATGTGGTCTATGTATACAATGGAATATTCCTCAGCCATTAGAAACGACAAATACCCACCATTTGCTTCAACGTGGATGGAACTGGAGGGTATTATGCTGAGTGAAGTAAGTCCATCAGAGAAGGACAAACATTATATGGACTCATTCATTTGGAGAATATAAAAAATAGTGAAGGGGAATAAAGGGGAAAGGAAAGAAAATGAGTGGGAAATATCAGTGAGGGTAATGGAACATGAGAGATTTCTAACCTGGGAAACGAACAAAGGGTATTGGAAGAGGAGGTAGGAGGCCGGATGGGGTGACTGAGTGACGGGCACTGAGGGGGGCACTTGACAGGATGAGCACTGGGTGATATGCTATATGTTGGCAAATTGAACTCCAATAAAAAAAATAATAAAATAAAATCATTATTAAAAAAATAAGATTTAAATTCTAAAATAATTTTATAACAAGTATACACCTATATTTTAAAACCCACAAAAAGTGGATAAGTTTCTAGAAAAATAAAAAGTTCTAATGCTGATGAAAGTAGAAGAGAAAATTAGAATAGTCCAATAGGCATTAAGAAAATGAAATTGCAATTAAACAAAACTTCTTCCAAAAAAGTGTGGGCCCAGACAGTTTTACAGATGATTTTATACTAAACTTTCAAGAGATAAATAACTCTTATATACTGTTTGTTTTAGGAAATAGAAAATGAACAAAGCTTGCCATGTTCATTTTATAAGTCTATTGTAACTCTGAATTCAAAAATTGAATAAAGCAGTACCTGGGTGGCTTATTTGACTATTTGGCTCTTGATCTTACCTCAGGTCTTGATCTCAGGGTCATAAGTTCAAGCCCCATGTGGGCTCCAGCTCAGTGTGGAGCCTACTTAAGATTTAAAAAAAAAAAAAAAAAAAAACGAATTCTAAATAAGGACATTCTAAAAAATGTCAATTAGATTAATGTCATATATGAACATATATTTAAATACCCAATATAAAATATTAGCAAGCTGAATTCAATAGTGAATTTTTAAAAATAATGACTCAATGGAGAAACTTTAGAAGAATTTCTTTTAAGATTGACAAAAAATAAGCTGTCTACTACCTTGGCTACTCTTTTAAAATTATACTAGAGGGGCCACCTGAGTGGCTCAGTGGTTGAGCGTCTGCCTTTGGCTCAGATCATGATCCCAAGGGTCCTGAGATCGAGTGCCGCATCAGACTCCCCGCAAGGAGCCTGCTTCTCCCTCTGCCTGTGTCTCTGCCTCTCTCTGTCTCTCGTGAATAAATAATAAATAAAATCTTTAAAAAATAAAATAAAATTTTAAAATATTTATACTACAGAGGTGCCTGGGTGGCTCAGTCATTTGAGCATCTGACTTTTGATTTTGGCTCAGGTCATGATCTTGGGGTCATGGGATCGATCCCCACATTGGGCGCCACGCTCAGCAGAGTGTTTGCTTGAGATTCTCTCTCTCCATCTCCTCTGCCTGTCCCCCCTGTGTTCTCTTCCCCCTCCCAAATAAATAAATCTTTTTAAAAATAATAATAAATCACTAGACATGATGGACAGTGCTATAAGAAAATGAAAACAAATAAGCAATATAAGCATTGGAAATAAAGAGATAAGCTATCATTTTGTGAAAAACAATATGATCAACATAGAAAAATCAACAATTAACAAACTATTGGAACAGAATAGATATATCATGTTTTATTCAACCAGTCTCCTCCTAAGGGGAATTTGAACTGATCTTATGCTATTACAAATCATGCCATAATGTATAATCCTGTGCATAGGTCCCTATTTGTGGAGGTAAGTCTTCAGAGTAAATGCTTGGAAGTGGTATTGCTAAATCAAGAGGTAAAGGCATGTGAAATTTTGTCAGCCAAATTCACTCCAAATGGTTGCATCATTTTGTACCCCCATTAACAATGTATAAAAGTAACTGTTTCTTACAAACTGTGGTGTCAAATATTTGGATTTTTGTCCATCTGATAAGTGAAAAGTGGCATTGACATTTTACTGTACTTCTCATTTACATTTTGTCAATAAGATTGAACATCTTTTTCTACATTTAAGGCTGTTTGTCTTTCCTTGTCTATGCTGCTTACCCATCTTTCTATAGAGTTTTTGCTCATCGGTTTTTTAAAAGCTTTGTTTCTTATAGTTAAAAAAAAAAAAAGAACAACAACAACAAAAAAGAACAACCTGAATGTCTACAATTTGGGGATGGGTTAAGCAAATTATCCTATAGCCATACAATGGAATACTATACAGCTATAAAGATCCAAGTTGATTACATGTGCTTCTCCTCCTAGGAGCACCTAGGTGGCTCAATGATTGAGCATCTGCCTTTGGCTTAGGTCATGATCCTGGGGTCCTGGGATCAAAGCCCGCATCAGGCTCCTTCTAGGGAGCCTGCTTCTCCCTCTGCCTATGTCTCTATGTCTGCCTCTCTCTGTGTCTCTCGTGAATAAATAAATAAAACACTATTAAATAAAAAAGCAAATACTGTGATCCCATCTATAAAGCAATAAGGCCATATATAAAGCCACACATGAGAAAGGGACGCCTGGGTGGATCAGTGGTTGAGCATCTGCCTTCAGCTCAGGTAATGACCCCGGAGTCCTAGGATCGAGTCCCGCATCAGGCTTTTCTCAGGAAGCCTGCTTCTACCTCTGCCTATGTCTCCACCTCTCTCTCTCTCACTGTGTCTCTCATGAATAAATAAAATCTCTAAAAAAAAATAAATAAATCCACACACGAGGAACTTGTATTTTCCACAGGGAAGTCTGCTGAGGGTTGAGGATGTAGAGAAAGGTTTTATTTTTCATTTTATAGCCTTTAATATTGCAAATGCTTACACTCTACTCCAGACCTACTAAAGCAGAAACTAGGAGATCCCAGGGTGGCTCATCAGTTTGGTGCCTGTCTTCGGCCCAGGGCGTGATCCTGGAGACCCGGGATCAGGTCCCACTTTGGGCTCCTTGCATGGAGCCTGCTTCTCCCTCTGCCTGTGTCTCTGCCTCTCTCTCTGTGTCTCTCATGAATAAATAAATAAAATCTTTCAAAAAAAAAAAAAAGCAGAAACTAGGGATAGTCCTGACACCCTGTTTTATCAAATCTTCCAGGTGATTTTGATGTGTACTCAAGTCTGAAAAATCACTGTCCTAAATCAGTGTTACTAAATATGGCTCTCATACCAGAAGCATCAGCATTACCAGGGAAGTTGCTGGAAAGGCAGATTCATGAGCCTCAAGACTGAACTAATCAGAATCTCTGGGTGAGGTCCAGGAATATGATTTAAGAAGCTCTCCAGGTGATTCTGATGCACACATAAGTCTGAGAATCACTGCTCTAAATTTCTCTTAAGGTTCGGCTCTTTTTTTTAAGTGAAAAATCAGTTTTAAGAGAAAAAAATAATTCCATGCTTATAAGTTTCATTGAACGGACTAAGCCTCACTTGATCTTTTCTCACCTTATAAGTAACACCAGTACATTTAAACAGTAGATTTCCAGCTTCTTTGACTGGGACTTGTTATGAAATGCATTTTATATCCTGATCTAATGCACAAGTACATGCACATACACACCGCATATATAATCAAAGGCACAGTATTTTTGAAACAAAGTTTCTTACTGTGTTAAATGTTCTCTGATATTTTTCTATTATAATTTTTTTCTTTTAAAAATGATCATGATGCAGGTTGGCTAATAGGATAGGAATCAAGCTCAAGCCAGCAGGAAGTGAGAGCAGACTTTATTGAAAATGTAGAGTGTGTAAATATAGACCGAGTGTCCACCAGACTGGCAAAAGAAAAAAGAGTGAGTCTTGTCTTTGCTTGGAGGGTCGGGGTTTTTAGTAAGGATTGTGGCTCAGTTCGTGTGATGTGTCTTCTCAGGCATCCAAGATCAAAGGCAAGTGTTTAGGTGTCCCCCATGTCACTAATGCCCTGGAGCCAGGGGTCTCAGCAAATCAGTGGTCTTGGAAAATGTTCATGACAACCGCACCTAGCCATTCCTTAGATGTTATCTGTAGAGCTGGAAGACTCCAAAGAAATCATTAACTCTGGGGCCTAGGAGGCTCAGTTGGTTAAGTGTCTGACTCCTGATCTGAGCTTGATCTCAGGATCTTGAGTTCAAGCCCCACATTGACCTCCATGCTGAGCATAGAGCCTACATTAAAGGGCAAAAAATCATTAATATCTTGACCTTTACAAGGAGAACATACTATAAGATGTATATAAGGTGGGAGTGGGGGTCCTAGCAAGAATAGAAGCATGAAAAAGAGTAAAAATAAAAAAGGCAGTTCTTCATGGGTTCACTTCAGTTTCCCCATTTCTCCCCCCCCCCCTTTTTTTTAAGATTTTACTTTTAAGTAATCTTTACACCCAACATAGGGCTCTAACTTATGGCCCTGAGATCAAGAGTCACATGCTCCACCAAATGAGCCAGCTGGGCACCCCTCGACCTCAATCCACTAAATTAATTTTACAACCCATCAGTAGGTTGAAACAATGTTTGAAAAATACTGATTTACACAAGTTCTTTTGGGAGAAAGCAAAGCTGTAGGGAGGGTAAATTTCAGAGGTGAAAATAGTTATCAGAGAGAAATGTGGATACTGATCCGTAGTAGAACTTTAAGAAGCCCATAGAACTAACCAATTAAAAGGGGAGGGTGGGGCAGCCCTGGTGGCTCAGCGGTTTGGCGCCGCCTTCAGCCCAGGGCCTGATCCTGGAGTCTTGGGATCTAGTCCCATGTCAGGCTCCCTGCATGGAGCCTGCTTCTCCCTCTGCCTGTGTCTCTGCCCCTCTCTCTGTCTCTCTCATGAATAAATACATAAAATCTTAAAAAAAAAATACAGATGAAACAAAGTGATAAAGGTTAAAATTAAAGGCACAAAGAGGCACCAAGCAGTTACAAACAAAGCAAAATTAGTAAAAATTAAGGTAAAAAATTAAAGTTAAAAAAATTAAGGTAGAGCCTATCAACCTAGATAGAGAATATTATGTAATGATAAAAGGCACAATTAAAGAAGATGATATAATAGTTATAAACCTGTATGCACTAAACAACTTAGGAGCTGAATACATTTTAAAAACTAAAAATAAGACTAATATATAAAAATTCATGAACCATGTAAAGAAAGTAGATAATATTTATACACAATTTAATAGAGAAATGTCCTTCATATAGAAAAATTTTTGTCCGTGGAGCACTTACAAAAATTGATCATGTCTTTTGCAAAAAAAGAGTTACAAATTTGAAAAGTAGCAGCCTTGTTTATTTACTTATTTACCATAAGTTGCCTAGCCACTTCCCCATAAGCACTTACCCTCAGAAGCCCCAAACCCCCCCCCCTTTTTTAAAATATTTTATTCATTCATGAGAGACACAGAAAGAGGCAGAGACCCAGGCAGAGGGAGAAGTAGGCTCCCCCGGTCTCCAGGACCACGCCCTGGGCTGAAGGCGGCACTAAATCACTGAGCTACCCCGGCCACCCTATAACTGCCCTCTTGAGTCACATTTCCTTGTCAACTTTTGTGTGTAGGTATGTCATTAAATCTGGTTTTCCTCCTGTTTTTTTTTTTTTTAAGGCTTTATTTATTTATTTATGAGAGACACAGAGAGACGCAGAGACACAGGCAGAGGAAGAAGCAGGCTCCATTCAGGGAGCCCGATGTGGGACTCGATCCCGGGACTCCAGGATCACACCCTGGGCCAAAGGCAGGAGCTAAACCGCTGAGCCACCCAGGGATCCCCTGGTTTTCCTCCTGTTAATCGATCCCTTATCAGTTTGATTTACTGGTCCCACCTAATAAAACCAAGAGGAGGAGTTTTTACCCCTCCTCTACAATGTATCAACTCTGAAATTATAAATTATCTTGTAGGTAATATGAAAGGAGAATACCATATACCAAAACCTGTAGGATGCATCAAAAGTAGAGCTGAACAAAATAAACAAGTTTAAGTAATTTCATTGCTAAAGAAAGATCACATAGAAAATAGCTATCATATTAAGGAATTTTTTTAAAAAGGAGAAAAGGATTAATAAATAATAGGTTGAGACTAATAGAATGGAAAACCAAAGGAGGAAGAGGAGGAGGAGGAAAGCAATGCTTGATAAATCCAAACTAGGGGATCCATGGGTGGCTCAGCGGTTTGGCGCCTGCCTTAGGCCTCAGGGCGTGATCCTGGAGTCCCGGGATGGAGTCCCGGGATCGAGTCCCAGGATCGAGTCCCACATCGGGCTCCCTGCATGGAGCCTGCTTCTCTCTCTGCCTCTCTCTCTCTCTCTCTCTCTCTCTCATGAATAAATAAATAAAATCTTTAAAAAAAAAAATCCAAACTAAAACTTTGAAAAGAGCAGTAAAACGGGTTAACTTTTTTATGAGCCCAATTTAAAAAAAAAAAAAAAAAGAGTGATGTGGGAAACAAAGGCAGAAGGAAATATAGATAAAATTAAATGGCCTTATAACCTGCAGCCCATTGACAAATACTTGAGATAGGCAGATTATAACATCCCCCCACGATCCTGTGAGTCTTTAGCATATGAAAGTCCTTCCCTGGGATGCCTGGGTGGCTCAGTGGTTTAGTGCCTGCCTTTGGCCCAGGGCATGATCTTGGGGTCCCAGGATCAAGTCCCACATCAGGCTCCCTGTGGGGCGCCTGCTCCTCCCTCTGCCTATGTCTCTGCCCCTCACTCTCTCTCTCTCTCTCTGTGTGTCTCTCATCAATAAATAAATAAAATCTTAAAAAAAAGAAAGAAAGAAAGAAAGTCCTTCCCTTATCTTTATTTCCCCCAACCCCAAGGTATGGGGTCAGTTGCTCCTCACAGTCCTGGGGCAGCAGCTCCTTCTGCCCACGGTTCCTGTCCCTGTGCTTTAATAAAATCACCTTTTTGCACCAAAGACGTCTCAATCTTTCATGGCCAACAGCATCGGACCTCACTAACATTTCAAAACTACATCAAGAGCGCATGTAAAAATAAGCAAGAATAAGAAAGAGGAAGGAGACATAACCACAGAGGCTGTGTGGCTGGAGTGGAGAAATTAGAGAAAAAGATTTCAGGGATGGGGTCACAAAGGTAAGTGGGGGTCACACCACCTGGGGCCTTTTATAAACCACCGTGGAGAACCAACCCCAGAATGGTGTGAAGTCCTTGAAGCTAAGTGTTATGTGTGAATTGTGTCCCCCCAAAGCTATGTTGAAGTCCTAATTCCTAGTACCTATGAGTGTGACCTTATATGGAGATAGAGTTTTTTTCAGATGTAATTAAGTTAAGATGAAGTCATCCTGGATTAGGATGGGCCCTGATCCAAAGACTACTGTCCTCTTAAGAGGAAGGAATTTTGAAAGAGAACAAGACACAAAGATGGGATCAGAGATGGAAGTTAGGCTGCTATAAACCAAGAAATGCCTGGGTCTCTTAGAGGCTGGAAGAGCCCAAGGAAGATCTCCTACAGTCTTCAGAGAGAGCATGGTCCTGCTGACACCTTGGACATCCAGCCTGCAGAGCTGTGAGAGAATGAAAATCCACCTAGTCTGTGGAATGTTCTGACAACAGCCCTAGGAAGTGAATACAAATGTGGATATATGCAAAAGAAAAGGAGGAAGAGGGTTGTATTCAGGAAATTAGTAACGGTTACCTCAGAGGAGTGGTTACCTCAAAGGGCATTAGGTTGGGTGTAGATTATCAGCTTTACCTTTATATTGGGGCATAAAGATTCCTTAATGAATACCTCATGTTTATTCATCTTAAAATTTTATGCGACGCTTTTCAAATTAGGGTAGTAACACATTCTTAACTGTAACAAGTGAAATAATTCAAAATAAATATTGGAATTTCAGATAATCAATGAAAAATTTTTAATGTGTGTCCCGTACAATATTTGGGGCATATTTACACTAAAAGAGTAATGTTCATCTCAAATTCACATTTGCCTGGGCAGCCTGTAGTTAGTTAGTCTGGCATGCTCCTCCACGAGCTTGCCACATAGCTTGCTGTTACCTCATGCAGGTGTTTGCTCAACAGTCACCTTCTCATGAATGCCTTTTCCAACCATTTCATTTCAAATCACAGCCCACCTCCACTTCTCCCCAAATCCCTTTCAGCTCTACCACCAGCTTAAAACACAGTTTCCTGTTTATTTGCTCAGAATCTGTCTCCCTTAGTACAGAATATAATCTCATGAAGGCAGGGATTTTGATGGTACGTTCACTGCCTACATAAATCCCAGATGCCTACAATACTGGCCCATAGCAGCCTCTCAATAAATCCTTACTGAGCAAATGCAAGCATAAATGCATCAGTGAGGCTCTGCTAACTTTCTCCAGTGCCATGAGAGCAGGTGGTTTTTAGCAGTTGCTGGGAACAGACAAGAAAAGAGCCCGCGCAGCCTCTGCCCTCTGGTCGAGCTGGCAGTATCAAATATTTTCATTTATTCATCTAACGTACTTTGAGCACCCATTATCTGCCAGCGCAGTTTGTTGCCAGAGATGTTGACTAAATAATTTCACAGGGTCCTGTGGTTTGGAGGAGGAGATAGATATCAACACACACTAGGTGGATGGTGAATCACGGTGATCTCTCTATGAAGGGAAAGAGCAAGGACAGCATAATCTGGTCTGGTGGTCAGGGAGGACTTCCCAGATGAGCGGAGCTGGAGCTGAGATCTGAAGGCTGAGCCTGAGTTAACAAGAGCAGAAGTATGTAAACCAAGGCATATAGAGGAGCAAAATTTTCCATCCCAAAATGTGTGTCTTTGGCATGTGGGTTACTTTAGGCTGAGTCTTTAAAAAAACTAAACAGAAGAGAAATAGAAGGTCCCGGGAGCACTCAGGTGGCACAGCTGGTTAAGCATCTAATTCTTGGTTTTGGCTCAGGTTGTGATCTCAGGGTCATGAGATGGAACCCTCTGTCGGGCTCAGTGCTCACCATGGAGTCTGCTTAAGATTCTCTTCCTCTCCCTCTGCCTCTCCCATTGCTGCACTCGCACTCTCTCTCTCTCTCTCTCACTCAAATAAATAAATAAATATTAAAGCAAAAAAAAAACAAAACAAAACACAGAAGCCTCAAGAGGAACATTTGACGTTCCTCTTAAATGTTTGAAAGAATTTTTATTTTTTTTAAAGATGGCTTTTTTTTTTAAAAGATTTTATTTATTTATTCATGAGAGACACACACACACACAGAGGCAGAGACACAGGCAAAGGGAGAAGCAGGCTCCATGCAGGGAGCCTGACGTGTGACTCGATTCCAGGGCCCCAGGATCACGCCCTGGGCCAAAGGCAGGTGCTAAACCTGCTGGGCCGCTGGGGCTGCCCTTGAAAGAATTTAGAGACTTGCTCAGGAGAAGAGCCATCACCATAGATAACTACATAATATGAACTAGTGGTGGTGACAGGGAGGAAACAACAATGCCTGTTTGATCAAAGTCCTCTCTATGCACCAGCAAACATTTGTTTACCAAACACTATTTTCATTCTTCCTGTAAATTATTTCCCTTCCCTTTAAGGCCCTGGACCCCTACCCCATCTCCTTAGTCCAAAATGACACATGTACTTCATTTTGCCTGACTGTCTTTGGAATATCTTATGTTGATGTGGGTTCCCCATACACACATAATTAAATTTTATTTTCTTCTGCTGATCTGTCTCATGTCAATTTAATTCTTAGACTTGCAAAAAACCTTGAGTAATAAGGGAAAATTTCTCCTCCCCAGCAATTGGTGTAGCCTGCAGGATGAACTTCCGTAGCCGCACACTTTGAGGTGCTGGGCTGAGAGATACTGGGGCATCTGATAAAAGCTGGCAGACGATGAGATTTCTTACCACATAAGCCTCACAAATCTCTGTCTGTGGGATCTGATGGAAATGAAAAAGATGGTCTTCCCCAGCCACCAGAACCCTTTCTGAATTTAGAATTGCAGGGAAAAAAATATTTGTAGACTAATTCCTTGGGAATAGCAACTTTGGGAAATACTTGTTATGAGTATTCTTGTTTTGTATTGATCCTTTTCCTCCCAGAGACGATCATTGTTTTCTTTTGTCTCTGTCTTTTGTCTCATTTGTCATAAAGCATGGAGAACAAGAGGTCTGATTAGGTTTTCCTTTCATGCTGGTCTATGTCGAAAGAGTGTGGCTCTATGACGAGTGAGAATATTCTCTGGACTCTGCCAACCAGACGATGCATGTAGTGGCGTGCATCTGGCAGACAGCCAAAGAGGCTGTGGATCCAACAGCCATCAGTTTAAACACACTTCACTCTCTCTGTCCAACCACACCAGCTCTCAGGGGAATCGTCACAGGGGTCCTGGTCCATAAGGGGCCTTTGTCATCTCCACCTTCATCGTGAATGTGGGTCACACCCTATTTGCAGCTAAATTTTTTTAGGCTAAGTTTGGGAGTGAACTTTCTGGATCCTGTGAAGGCTGTATTTTTTTTCCTTTTTTTGGCACATTATGTCTCCTTTTCCTCCCAAAAAGGGTCACCATTTTTGTCTCTGTCTGTTATACTGTTTGTCATAAAAAGCAAGGTGATGGGACAGAATGCAGGCACAGGTCCTCCTACCCTCCTCTCAGAGCCAGCATTCTACACCAGCGAGTTCACAATTCTCACCAGGCCAGCGTCTGTTTCGTCAAACTATGCTGCGTGCTAATGTGAACATGAGGCAAAGACAGTTGCTAAGGGACTTCTTGCAAGCCAAAGCCACAAAATTGGTGGATATGGGTTAGGCATTGAAGACTCGTTAGGGTGCTCACCTCTCTAACCCAGAGTCTCCCATATTAGGATAAATTGGTCATGGAATGGGTTAGATTGACACTAGGTCAACCAACCAACCTCAAGAAAATTTCTTTGCAATAAGATACTCTGAAAAAAAAAAAAAAAAGCATCCCACAATACCCAACCACACAACACATTTCCTCTTAGATATTAGTTTGGCTCCAAGAGACCCCTGTCTTAGCTAAAGCTGTTAATGTGCATATACGAAAAATCAGATGTGGTCACTAATTTGGCACGTCAAAATGTGGGATGCACCCCATTTGTGGGTAGGTGTTTCTTGGCTGATTTTGGAGTGCACTCCCTGGATCTTGCGAGGGCTATGTATTATGCACTGTCTCGTGGGTTTCCTCACCACAGCAGCTCTTGTATGGATAATCTTCACACCAGTTGCTGTGTGGCCACTCAGAAAACACATCAGAGACATTCAGACTCCAAACCAGGGAAATCTAACAGATTGCCACTGCCTACTTTCACCCCATAAAGATGCTCAAGCTGAACATCTAAAAATCTTTTCTTTCTTTAGGATTTATTTTCTTATTTGAGAGAGCAGGGAGTACAGGGGAGAGGGAGAGAGAATCCCAAGCAGACTCCACAATGAGCCTGGAACCCAAAATGGGGCTCGATCTCAAAACCCCAAGATCATGACCTGAGTTGTAACCAAGAGCAGGACACTTCACTGTGCCACCCAGGCATCCCTAAAAATCTTCTTGATTGGTTACCTTCAGAACTCAGAAAGTGGGTTTATAATTTGTTGCTGTCATTAACCATTGTTTTTCTCTTATTTTCATAGAAATGCCTCTTATTTAATACCTGATTACTTGAACTACAGGCCTAACTTTGTGATTACACTTGCATCACCATCTCGTGAAATAAGTTTAACTGAATTGACCTATTGTCAGGACTAAGAGACTATTTCTATGGGAGAAAACAATCTACCAACTCAGCTTCTGGACTGTGGGACTTCTCAGACAAATTTCAGCGGCTGGACTATAGGGAAGCAATATTTGCCACCCCAAAATTGTGTGTCTTTGGCCTGTGTATTATTTTAGACCAATTATTTAAAAAGAGAGAGAGATGGGGCAGTCCGGGTGGCTCAGCGGTTTAGCATCGCCTTCGGCCCAGGGCCTGATCCTGGGGTCCTCAGATCGGGTCCCGCGTGGAGCTCCCTGCATGGAGCCTGCTTCTCCCTCTGCCTGTGTCTCTGCCTCTCTCTCCCAATCTCTGTGTCTCTCATAAATAAATAAATAAAATATTTTTTAAAAGAGAGAGAGAGAGAGAGAGAGAGAGGAATGCCTGTGTGGTTCAGTGGTTGAGCATCTGCCTTTGGCTCAGGTCGTGATCCCAGAGTCCTGGGATCGAGTCCCACATCGGGGTCCCTGCAGGGAGCCTGCTTCTCCCTCTTTCTGTGTCTCTCTCTCTCTCTCTCTCTATGTCTCTCACAAATAAATAAATAAAATATTTTTAAGAAATTAAAAATTAAAAAAAACAAAAAAAGAAGAAGGCCTTCCCTTAAATGCCTAAAAGAATTTTTTTTCCTAAAAGAATTTAGATAGAGACCTACTTCGGGAAAACTGCTATCTTTTTGGATAACAGTATCACATGAACTAGGGGTGGTAGGCAGGGAGGAACCTAGCAGAGCCTGTTTGATCAAAGTCCTCTTTTTGTGTCGTTGTTTCTAAATGTGCCCAGCAAACATCTGTTTACCAAATATTTACTCTTTCCATTCATCCTGCAAATGGACCTTCCTTCCCCTCGAAGTCCCAGGCCCCTTTCCCTTTCTCCTTAGTCCAGAATGACACATATACCTCTTCTTGCCTGACCATCTTTGGAATCTCTGTTTATGTAGACTCCCCATACATATATAATAAAATTCTACTTTCTCCTGCTAATCTGCCTTATATCAATGTAATTCATAGGACAGCCATTATCTTGAAGGGTAGAGGAAAATAGAGGACAGCACTCCAAGGAGGAAGTACAGTTAATTGAGTGCCCTGAGATGGCACAGGAGGGGAAGGAAGGCTGGCACAGCATCAGCACTTACTGGAGAGCATGTGGCCCGAGCTGTGCCTGGGAAGGGACTGGCTCCAGGGGTCCCCTAATTGAGATGATGACCCCTAGCATCTTCCCAAGTGCAACTCCCCCACTCCACCACATCCCCACCCCATTCTCATCCACAAGAGTGTGGACTGCCATCACCCCCCAGGGACAGCCACCTTGATCTCTGTCCTCTTTAACTCACCAAGAAGTTATGAAGTGACTTGTAGGGGCCCTCCTATCCCCGTGCCTCCCTCCTTCTCTGAGGCAGTGTGGAGTTGGGGGCAAACAAGGGCCCAGGAGGCAGAGTTGAGGCAGAGCCATTGTCCTCTTTATTATTTTTTTTAAATTTTATTTATTTATTCATGAACGACACAGAGGGGCAGAGACACAGACAGAGGGAGAAGCAGGCTCCATGCAGGGAGCCTGATGCAGGACTCGATCCCAGGACACCGGGATCACACCTTGAGCCTAAGGGAGACGCTCAACCCCTGAGACACCCAGAGGTCCTCACTGCCCTCTTTAAATCAGTTTCTTCACCAGTAAAATAATAAAGAATTGCACAAGCTGAGCTCAGTTTAATTCCATTTCTAAAAGAAATCTCTGATCTGAAAATATGGGAACACTTAAATACAGTACAACTGGCTTATTTTTCCTTAAAAAGTAGGTTTACTGTTGTTTTTCCAATTGTAGAGTAATACTGAATAATAATAATACTGAATAACAGATAATGTGTAAAATATAGAAAAGTAGGAAAAAAACAAAATCTTTTCTGTTCCCCTTCATTCGAAGATTAGTAGTTTGGGGGCACCTGGCTGGCTCAGTCAGAAGACCATGCGACTCTTGCTCTCTGGGTTGCAAGTTCAAGCGTCACTTTGGTTGTAGAGATTACCCTCCCAAAAAACCAGAGAAACTTAAAAAAAAAATTTTTTTTAAGATAACTAGTATGAAAATGTTAGTGTATTTTTCCCGTTTCTCAGTATTAGATTACTTTTGTCTTGATAGCCATCAGCAAACTATATATTAAATATTGGGTTTATCTGTTTTCACTTACTTCAAAAACAATCACTTGGGGGAAAATTAACAAGGCAGGAAACCACAAATGTTGGAGAGGATGCGGAGAAAGGGGAACCCTCCTGCACTGTTGGTGGGAATGTGAACTGGTGCAGCCACTCTGGAAAACTGTGTGGAGGTTCCTCAAAGAGTTAAAAATAGATCTGCCCTATGACCCAGCAATTGCACTGCTGGGGATTTACCCCAAAGATACAGATGCAATGAAACGCCGGGACACCTGCACCCCGATGTTTCTAGCAGCAATGTCCACAATAGCCAAACTGTGGAAGGAGCTTTGGTGTCCATCGACAGATGATGGATAAAGAAGCTGTGGTCTATGTATACAATGGAATATTACTCAGCCATTAGAAACGATGCACACCCACCATTTGCTTCGACGTGGATGGAACTGGAGGGTATGATGCTGAGTAAAGTAAGTCAATCGGAGAAGGACAAACATTACATGGTCTCATTCATTTGGGGAATATAAATAATAGTGAAAGGGACTATAAGGGAAGGGAGAAGAAATGTGTGGGAAATATCAGGAAGGGAGACAGAACATAAAGACTCCTAACTCTGGGAAATGAACTAGGGGTGGTGGAAGGGGAGGAGGGTGGGGGGTGGGGGTGAATGGGTGATGGGCACTGAGGGGGGCACTTGACGGGATGAGCACTAGGTGTTATTCTGTATATTGGCAAATTGAACACCAATAAAAAATAAATTTATTATAAAAAAAAATAAAAGAGTTCTGATAACAAAAAAAAACAAAAAACAAAAAAACAAACAATCACTTGGTCATATTGTAATAAACTTTTCACAAATAGTATTCATGAAATTATTCCCTTAATGTCGGGCATTTAGATTACATTATTACCATTTCTGACATTGCTGATAATGCTGTAACTGATGTTTTGGTGCAGAAAGTTTTCTTACATTTAGAATTCTTTCCTTACTTTAAAGTCCCATAAGTAAAATTACTAGATCAAAAAGTATAAGCATTTTCAACTTCTTAATACTATTGAAAAATTACTTTCCAAAAGCATTTTGCCAGTGTACACACCCAGTAGCAGTATATGACTCCCTGTCTCACTGGCAATTTCTTGAAAATATCTCTAATTTTTTAAAAAATATTTTATTTATTTATTTGAGAGAGAGATAAGGAGTGCAAGAATGAGCAGGAGAGAGAGGGAGTGGGAGAAGCAGACTCCTTGCTGAGCAGGGAACCCAACACCAGGACCCTGGGATCATGACCCAAGCTGAAGGCAGATGCTTTAACCGACTGAGCCCCCTGGGCACCCTGAAAATATTTGCAGTTTATTGAGAGGGGCTGGAAGGATGCATTTCATCATTTTTCTGATTTGTGTCTCTTTGACCTTTGGTGTAAACATTTTCCATCTTTGGCCTAAATTCTGAATCCAAAACTTCAGTGTTCTAAGTTCTAAATCTAACTCGAATTGCCTTCCAATTTAATTTTCACTTGGAATATTTTCACAATGATTTATGGGGTTTGGATAATGTTCAGTTATAAAATAGTGCTTGTTTTCAGAAATCTGGAAAAATACAGAAGTATTCAGAAGAACATAAAGATCAGCCATAGTTCCAGAAATGCAGAAATAAACACTCCTAACACTTTGCCATATGTATATAAATTCTTTAAAGGAAAAAATCTAAAAACAATAAAAAACAAAAATAAAGGAAAAAAAATCTTCCTTCTTTTTTGCTTTCTTGAATTTGATGCTGACACTTGGGGGCTGCGGGCTCCACTGAAGGCTTTTAGCACTGGGAGACACTTGCCAAGACTTGTTTGGATCCCCCAAATATTCATTGTGCTTCTCCCTGCCCCCCCCCATTTCCGTTTCTAGATATGGCAGCTGCAAGAGCAGAATTTACCTCTGCTTCCTACCAGAAACATCACAAAAAGTTAGTGACAGGACCAAAATAGGCATAAATCCAAAAGACAAAGAAACTGGGAAAGGAAATGATGATCAGAGATGCCCACAAGATTTAGGAAGGCAAAGAGCAAGAGACAAAGGAGAGCCAGCATCCTTCCATGGAGAAAGGGGGAATCTGAACCCCAGGGAAGGGGGATTGGTAGCTGGGAGAGTCTGAGCAGCCGGCTCAGGACTAGCAGGCACCAGACAAGGGGAGGCCATGATGACCTGAATGAACATTCTGGCACTGGGGTCCTGGGGCCCCGCAACTAAGTGAACTCATGTCTCATCCTCTGGCAAAGCCTCCCAGGGCCTCACAGGCAGAGTTGGAGGAGATAGTTGGGAAAGAGGAGGGTGAAAGCAGAGGTGGACCTTGTGGGGTGCAGCTTCTGGGCAGACCTCAGCATGTGACCAGATTCCGGGGGCCTGTGGAATATCTGTGGAAGCTCCTGGGGACAGTACCCAGGATGCGGCATGGCTGAGACACTCACGCCTCCTCCCTCTTCCCTGCGGCAACAACTGGCCTCTGTGCAGGTCACCCGAGCACGCTGGAGAATAAAGCAGCTTCTTTGCCTGCCAGGGGCTGACTTACCTCAGGAGAGATGGGAGAGTAACCGACCAAGTGCTCCAGGGCCGGGTCAGAACGGGGTCAGTGCTGTAGGAGCACGAGGAAGGGTGGCGGGAAGGATCCAGACGCCAGTCTAATGAGGGGGCATCGAGGTCGACTCTGGCGAGGAGAAGGTCTCTTCAGGCCCCTTGGGGAGAAAGCAGCCTCAGTGTCAGGGACACACGCTGTAGTGGTCAGCTGGGCCCGGCCGTGGGCTCCTGGAAGGCCACAGGCAGCGACAGAGAGGGCTTGCCCTAGGGACAGCCCCTCTGGCAGTGTGTGCAGGACGCTTCCAGAAGGCAGAGTCTGGGCAGGGGGTGCAGACAGGAGGGGGAAGTAGAAGGTGGCTACCGAGGGGCCAGGAGACACTCTTCTGTGATGTGTGTTTATGCATTAATTTCCCCTCCAAAAACCCTTTTGGAAAATGGACCAATGAGTGGATTGTTTATTTATTTATTTATTTATTTATTTTAAAGATTTCATTTATTATTTATTCATGAGACACACGGAGAGAGAGGCAGAGACACAGGCAGAGGGAGAAGCAGGCTCCATGCAGGGAGCCTGACGTGGGACTCGATCCCAGGACCCCGGTCACTCACACCCTGAGCCGAAGACAGACGCTCAACCACGGAGCCACCCAGGTGCCCAAATGGATTGTTTAAATTTGGTCAATGCATACAATGGAATATTAGCCTTAAATATTAGTCAGAAGGAAATTCTGACACGCATTGTAACGTGAGTGAACCCTGAGGACATTATGCCGGACGCAAGAAGACAGATGCTCTTGGATGCCACTTCCATGAGGCACGGAGAGTAGCCAGCCTCATGGGGACCGACAGTAGAAGGATGTTGCCAGGGATGGAGGGCAGGGGGGAAGGAGGGTTGTTGTTTAATGGGAATGGGGTTTTAATTTGGGAAGATGGAAGAGGTCTGGAGATAGCTGCCCAGCGCTGGGAATGCACCTAACGCCACTGAATTCCACACTTAGAGATGGTCGGTTAAGGTGGCCAATTTTTTTTTTAATTTTTATTTGTTTATGATAGGGACACACAGAGAGAGAGAGGCAGAGACACAGGCAGAGGGAGAAGCAGGCTCCATGCACCGGGAGCCCGATGTGGGATTCGATCCCGGGTCTCCAGGATCGCGCCCTGGGCCAAAGGCAGGCGCCAAACCGCTGAGCCACCCAGGGATCCCCAAGGTGGCCAATTTTATGTCTATTTTACCACAACAGAGACAAAAAAAAAAAAAAAAAAAAAAACCAGCCCAGTATAAGACGTAGAAGAACACTGCTCTGTCTCTGGGTTGGAGTGTCTGAGAGCGTGGAGGCCGTGAACAGAGACAGGCTGGGGAAGAGGGGGTGCAGGGGTGTGGGGAAATGACGTCAGCTCTTGGTGGCCACGTGGTGGCTGCCTTCTGTGCACTGCATCTGGGAGGTGCGTTGCCCTCACCATCTCTAAGCCCCACAGGGCAGGTGCGCCTGTTCCAGACTCTTCACAGGGGAGCTCACAGGCTTGGCGCCGGGGGTGTGGGGGACCCCAGGCCCACCCATCTCACTGCACCATGCACCAGGCTGGGCTTGGGATGCCAGTGCACCATCTCTGGCCGGCTGCCGGGTGAGGTGGAGCTTGGAAGGGGAGAGTCAGAGGGCCACGGTCCTGAATGGAGATCCTGGTAGAGCCACGGGCCTGGCCGAGTGGGAGGCAAGCCCTGGAGGAAGTCCTGCACTTACGACGCTGCCCCTACCGTGGGGGCTGCTGTGACCAGAGCTCCTCCCGCAGAAGCGTCTACCCCCAGTGTCCCCGGGTTAAGACCTGGGCCTTTAGTCCCTGCCGGGCAGCTGACTCTGAGGCCTCCACCAACCATGAGGAGAGGAAGCAGCTCAAAGTGACCTCATTCTAAATCAGGCCGGCTCCATGGGTCCCCGTGAACACTCAGGAGCACGCTTGGCAGTGAGGAGCCAGCCAGGAGGAGAGGGACACCCTGCAGTCCGCCGAGACAGCAGGAGCATCTCCCCAGAAGCCGAGCGGCCAGCCGCCCTGAGCTCTCTCAGGAAGGTGCAAGGCCAGACAAGGCCTCCTCGTGGATTTGGCTTTTGGGTAAGGGGGAGATTCTGGGGGTGCTGTGCAAACTCCCAAGTCAGGTAAGGAAAAAAAAATTGTACAGGTTTCAAGGAGAGGCCACTTCCTACCTATAAATAATAGAAGCATCCAGAAGAGCCTTCTGCCAATTGATCTGGAGACTGGGAAGAGGTCCCATAGTTATTAATAACCCCTGTGTTCTGGGAACTGATTTCATGTACCAGACAAAGGGATTAAAAAGTTGCTGTTGAAGGCAAAGTGCTTTTAGCCAGAGCTCCACTTTCTGTTCTCCCAATAAATGCACATTTTTGTCTTTGGGAACACTCGGAGTTGATTGGCCCCTTGACACCTCTGGTGAGCTAGGAGCTGTGCAGTTGATTGGCACACTTTTATGACCGCTCCAACTTCCCAGGGGACTTGGTGTGGCCACCCCTATCTCAGTCTGCCCTGAGAGTGGGGGTGAAAACAGTGCCTGCGTGTTTTGGGACACGGCTGAGGATGGAGCCACTCAGGGCCCGAGGCCCTAGCAGTGGTCCTGGTGGAATCCCGGGAGATGGAACCTTTGTTGATCAATCCTTGTGCAGGTAGCTGTGGACAGTTGCTGTGACGTTGGCTACATGGCTGCCCTTTCGCGTCCCTGGGTCTATGCAGGAGGAGGCTACAGATGAATAGGTTGAGACCTGAGAGCGTGTCGAAGAAACAGTCTCCTATGGAAACACTGTTTGGAAATGACAGTCAGCAACCTTGACTCACTAAACGTTGAGCGACTTGAGGGGAGGCTCTGTGCACCCAGATGAGACACAAGATCAACCAATTTGTAAGTTAAGATTGAATTAATTGAGTGATGTTGTAACAGAATTATTTCAAAAGATAACTAACTACTATTTACTCCCTCGCCGTGAGGATTTGCTTCACCCTCCAAGCCAAGGAGACAAGAATGACCCCTAGTCTTGTCCATGACCCCCTCCACAGGTGGGGTCCTCAGCCCTCAAAGCAGAGACCAGCGCACATCTTTGGCCAGACACGGTTTCCTTCTGGCTCCGTGACTCCCTCTCTGCTTGGCCCTGGTCAAGTCCATGTTTCCTCTGGGCGCTCAGTGTGCTCAATGTACTCAGAGGTAAATTCTTCACTACCCCCTTCCTGCAACCCTCTGTCTCCCGATGAAAAAGTAGGCCAGAGGTTTGCTCACTCTCTCAGAGCTTCCCACCTGGATGACTACAAAAGCCACCCACCTGGCTCTTTGTCTCTTTCAACACCATTTCCTTGCTGCAGGAAGACTGATTTTTTTTAAAGATTTTATTTATTTATTTGAGAGAGAGTGAGCAAGAGAAAGAACACAAATTGGGGGAAGGGCAGAGGCAGAGAGAGAATCATTTTTTAAATATTTTATTTATTTATTTTTAAGATTTTATTTATTTATTTGAGAGAGAGTGCACAAGCATGGGGGAGAGGTGGAGAGAAAGGGAGAAGCAGACTCTCTGCTGAGCAGGGAGTCAGACATGGGGCTCCATCCCAGGACCCCAGGATCATGACCTGAGCCAAAGGCAGCCGCTTAACCAACTGAGCCACTCAGGTGCCCCTAGATTTTATATATTTATTCATGAGAGACACACAGAGAGAGAGAGAGATGCAGAGACACAGGCAGAGGGGAAGTCTGTCTGAAGGGAGTTCTGGGGACACCTGGGTGGCTCAGTGGTTGGACATCTGCCTTTGGCTCAGGGCATGATCTGGGAATCTGGGATCAAGTCCCGCATCGGGCTCCTTGTGGGGAGCCTGCTTCTCCCTCTGCCTATGTCTCTGCCTCTCTCTGTGTCTCTCATGAATAGATAAAGTCTTAAAAAAAAAAAGATAAGCTATGTTAGGTATCAAGTTCTGTCAGCGAGGGGCTGTGTCGGCTGTGCTGTGGAAGAGGCGGCCCTGTGCAATATTCTTCGAAGGCCGTGGTTCCCAATCTTTGGTAAGTATCGAGACAGCCTGGGCAATAGGGCAAAAATGCAGCGGCCCAAGTCCTACCCTACTGCAGTGAGCTTGGGCCTCTGTGTTCCTTTTCAGGCTCACCCACTCCCAGAATGCCCTGAGCGCCTTTCTGCTCTCTGGCATTGGGTTAAGTCCACCTGTTACATGTCCATACCGTTCTTGCTTTTCATAACACATATTTCTTTTACAATTGCTTCTTAGGCATCCATCTTCTATGCTGGATAGCAAGCTCTGTGAGGGCTGGGACCTGATCACCAATGCTTGGAATGTGCCTGACACCCTGTTAGTATATCTCTTCTTTGACCAGGGTCTTGAGGGAATGCCTGGGGGGGTTCAGGGAGGCTGAAATCAAGACTGTGGCCCAGTGAGTAAGAGCTGAATCAGCCCTGTCCTTGCAAAACCAGAGAAGCTACACATTTGGACTAGTCTTCCTGGTAACAGACAGGTGTGTAATGGGTTTCCTTAGTAAACTAAGCTTTACAATAAATCCAGGTATGGGGTTTGTCCTCCCAAGAGTCCACTTTTTGTGGGCAAAACTACAATGAGAGATTTCTCAACAGCCACAAGAAAGGCTAAAATTAAAGAGCCTGACCATGCCAAGTATCGGCAAGGATGGGGAGCAACTGAGAATCATACAATGCTGTTGAAAATATGAAACTGCTTTAGAAACAGTCTGAGTTTCCTACAGAGTTTTTTTTTTAAGATTTTATTCATTTGGGATCCCTGGGTGGTGCAGCGGTTTAGCACCTGCCTTTGGCCCAGGGCGCGATCCTGGAGACCCAGGATCGAGTCCCACGTCGGGCTTCTGGTGCATGGAGCCTGCTTCTCCCTCTGCCTGTGTCTCTGCCTGCCTCTCTCTCTCTCTCTCTCTCTGTGTGTGACTATCATAAATAAATAATTAATTAATAAATTTTAAAAAAGACTTTATTCATTTATTCATTAGAGACAGAGAGAGAGAGAGAGAGAGAGAGAGAGTGAGAGAGAGGTAAATACATAGGCAGAGGGAGAAGCAGGGTCCATGCAAGAAGCCTGACGTGGGACTTGATCCCTGGACTCCAGGGTCATGCCCTGGGCTGGAAGCAGGCGCCAAACCTCTGAGCCACTTGGGGATCCCATCCTACAGAGTTAAAATACATTGATCATATGCCCAGAGATCCCATGTGGGTATGTACCCAAATGAAATGAAAACACGTTCGTTCAAAGCCTTGTACCTGAATGTTTAGACAGCTTTATTTTTTATTTATCTTTTTTCTGAGACTTTTTTTTAAAAATTGAAGTATAGTTGACACACAATGTTACTTTAGTTTCAAGTGTACAACATCTAGTGATTCAGTAGTGATTCAGTAGCTTTATGCTGTGCTCACCACAAGTAAAGCTGCCATATGTCACCATAAAATGCTATTATTTATTTTTTAAAGAGTTTTAAATTTTTTATTTATTTGAGAGAGAGAACATGAATGAGGGGAAGGAGAGGGAGAAAATCTCAAGCAGACTCCCCACTGAGCAGGGATCCTGACTCAGGGCTCGATCCCAGGACCCTAAGGTCATGATGTGAGCCGAGGGCAGACACTTAACTGACTGAGCCACCCAGGTGCCCCTATGCAATGCTATTTTAATGCCACTGATTATATTCCCTGTACTGTGCCTTTTATTCCTGTGACATATTCATTCCCTAACTGGAAGCCTCTGGCTCCCACTCCCCTGCACTCATTTTGCCCATTTCTCCACCCCCTTCCCTCTGGCAACCATCAGTTGGTTCTCTGTATTTATGGATCTGTTTCTAGAGCAGCTTTATTAACAACAAACTGGAAACAATCCAAATGCCCATGAGCTAGTAAGGGGACAAACTGTCTTCATTCACGCAGCAGGATACTACCCAGAATAAAAAGGACAACCTACTGGTACATGGATGAGCCTGACTGCATTAGGTTCTGTGAAGAAAGCAGACACAAATGAGTGTGTGCTGCATGATTCCATTTAAATAAGATTTAGGATTTTTAAATTTTATTTTTTATTATTTTTAAAAATTTTTATTTATTCATGAGAGACACACAGAGAGAGAGAGGCAGGGACACAAGCAGAGGGAGAAGTAGGCTCCATGCAGGGAGCCTGATGTGGGACTCGATCCCGGAACTCCAGGATCATGCCCCAGGCCGAAGGCAGGTACGCTTAACCGCTGAGCCACCCAGGCATCCCGAGGATTTTTTTTTTTTTAAGATTTTTAAATTTATTTAAGAGACACACAGAGAGAGAAGGAGTGGGAGGAGAGGGAGAGAATATCAGGAAGACTCCCTGCTAAGCAAGGAGCCCAAGATGGGCTTTGGTCTCAAGACCCATGAGATCATGACCTGAGCTAAAACCAAGAGTTGGATGCTTAAGCCACCCAGGTGCCCCTCCATTCCTATAAAATTATAGCACAGGCAAACTGTGGGGACAGAGATGAGATCAGTGGTTGCTAGGAGCCAGGGGAAGGGGGAGAAGTTGGCAGCAAAGGGACATGAGGGAACTTTTAGGGTGATGAAAATAACCTTTTTTTAAAAAAAATATATTTTTTTAATTTTTATTTTTATGATAGTCACAGAGAGAGAGAGAGAGGCAGAGACACAGGCAGAGGGAGAAGCAGGCTCCAAGCACCGGGAGCCCGACATGGGATTCGATCCCGGGTCTCCAGGATCGCGCCCTGGGCCAAAGGCAGGCGCCAAACCGCTGCACCACCCAGGGATCCCTAAAAAAAATATTTTATTTATTCATGACAGACACACACACACAGAGAGGCAGAGACCCAGGCAGAGGGAGAAGCAGGCTCCATGCAGGGAGCCCCATGTGGGACTCGATCCCGGGTCTCCAAGATCCCGGAGCCCTGGGCTGAAGGCGGTGCTAAACCGCTGAGCCACCGAGGCTGCTTGTGATGAAAATATTCTGTATCTCCATTGTGGTAGTGTGTGCATTTGTCCAAATTCTTTCAACTGTACATTTAAAATTTTAAAATAAAATAAATATTACTGTATGTAAATTATATCTCAATAAAGCTGAATTTTTAAGCTGATTTTTTTAAACCTCTTTGATTTTTATTTCATTATACATATATATTTTTAGTAAGCTTTTACATCCAACATGAGGCTTGAACTCACAACCCTGAGATCAACAGTTGTCTGCGCTACCAAATGAGCCAGCCAGGTGCCCCAAAGCTGATTTTTCTTAAATGAGGGACAGTTGGGGTGCCCAGGTGGCTCAGTTGGTTAAGCGTCTGACTCCTGATTTTGGCTCAGGTCATTGTCTAAGAGTCGTGAGATCAAGCCCCATGTTGGGCTCCACGCTCAGTGGGGAGTCTCCTTGTGATTCTTTCCCTCCTCTCCCTCTGCCCCCACCCTGCTCACAAACTCGCATGTGCTCTCTCTCAAATAAATAAATAAATCTAAATAATAATAATTTTAAAAAGAACAGTAAGTGCTTTCTGAATACCAAAAAAGGGAAAAAAGGTTTAAAGTTTTGTTCCTGGGACGCCTGGGTGGCTCAGCGTTTTAGCGCCGCCTTTAGCCCAGGGCCTGATCCTGGGGACCCGGGATCAAGTCCCATGTTGGGCTCCCTGCATGGAGCCTGCTTCTCCCTCTGCCTGTGTCTCTGCCTCTCTCTCTCTCTCTCTGTGTCTCTCATGAATAAATAAATAAAATATTTTAAAAAATAAAATAAAAATAAATAAAGTTTTGTTCTTGAGTCAGATTCAAAATTTGCCAATCTTTCATTTATGCGGTTGAAGGTGGCAGAAAGCGGACAGAACATAAGATTTGTCCAGCAGAGTCAGGGAGCGCTCCCACACCTGTATACAAGCTTTGTGAGCGTAAAGCAGTTGCTTAGCCTGAGACGAAATTTGCTGGTCTGTATGATACTTTGACATTAGAAAAAAAAAATGAAGCTCATTGTCACACACATATGTTTATAGATCCATACGTGAGGTGAGTATGTTGAAAGCTTCCCAGCATCTGGAATGTACTTTAAATAGTGTCAACACACCCAGCAACAATTGCCATAAATAAAGTGACATGAAAGCCCATTTTGCTTCTAAGGAACATGTGGGGAAGGGGCTTCAATGCACTGGAAAGCAGAAAAGGCATTTTCATCCTCTCTGCAAACACGGCTGTTGGAAGGAAAAACAAAAACTTTGCCCACTGGGCCCCGTGTTGCCTGCTTAGGGCGTGCACCTGCTGAACGAGTGTGAGTTCATTATAACATCAGAGAAAGCCCCTGCTTCCTGCCACATGGAGCGTCTGGGAGGAACAATTAATTGCAACCCCACACACCCTGCACAAGTGACTTTTATGGCCTCCCCCACCCCGGGCTGTTAAAATGAAGGGTCAGCACCCCTGCTGGTTAGTGGGAAATTCTTCACTGACACATACCTGCTCAGTGATTTGTTGGCCATAGTTTCCATCTAGCAGGCAGCTGTGGGTAACGCTTCAGCAGGAAGAGGGGCTGAATTATGCAAGACATGTTTACAATGTAAATGGGGGGCACACCCCCCACCCCGGCCACACTGGGGGTGGCAAGAGTATGGATGGGCTTCCTTGCCTTTTACTAGCAAAACAGGTGTCAACCACCCCCCGGAGAGCCCGTGGGCCTGCTCAGACTGGGGAGCGCTGTGTGAAGGCAGCAACACCTGCTGACCGGAGGACACACACGGTGAGGTTTCTATTTCCTGAGTTCATGGAGATGAGAGGAATGTTCTTCAGCCCACTGCAGCCCCTTCCCACTCCAACCCCTCGCGGCCCCGGCCAGGCAGGGACCAGGGCCGGCTTCGGAGGCCCGCTCTGTCTCGCACTGCTCCTGGGCCCTTCTCTGCACTGTAACTTCCCCTGCCGTGTGTCACGGTAAGACTTCACTGTCTTACACCTGCAATTGTTTCAAATCTGCAAGTTACGAAAAAAAATCGAGCGCCTGGGTGGCTCAGTCAGTTGGGCGTCTGCCTTCGGCTCAAGTCATGATCCCAGGGTCCCGGGATTGAGGCCTGCACCCATCTTCCTGCTCAACA
The DNA here is from genome assembly GCF_048418805.1 of Vulpes vulpes. Lineage (NCBI taxonomy): Eukaryota > Metazoa > Chordata > Mammalia > Carnivora > Canidae > Vulpes > Vulpes vulpes. The sequence continues at coordinate 8,607,859 of NC_132784.1, read as the reverse complement.
GGGAGTCTGCTTCTCCCTCTCCCCGCACCCACCCCACAAGCCTGTGCTCTCTCTCACTCTTTTAAATAAAATCTTTAAAAAAAAAAATCTGTTGCGGGCAGTCTGGGTGGCTCCACGGTTTGGCGCCACCTTCAGTCCAGGGTGTGATCCCGGGATCGAGTCCCACGGCGGGCTCCCAGCATGGAGCCTGCTTCTCTCTCTGCCTGTGTCTCTGCCTCTCTCTCTCTCTCTCTCTCTCTCATGAATAAATAAATAAATAAAATCGTTTAAAAAAATTTAAAAATCTGTTGCTTCTATTAGCACCATTTGGGGTGCGGGGGGAAAGGAAGTTATTGGCTCAGCTTACTGAAAAGTCCAGGGGATGTTGAGCTTGGCTGGATCAAGGGATTTGGATAAGTGTCCTTCTGTCTCTTGGCTCAGCTGTCTTTTGGGTTGGCTATATTCTCAGGCTGGAGCTCCCTGTGGTGACAAAGGGGCCACCAGCAGCTCTAGGGAAGTATGCTGGGAATTCAGAGGCCATGCGGAAAAGGTGCCTGTTCTCAATCGCTCCAGCAAGTGTCTTAGGGAGAGCCCTCAGCATGCCTGCCCCTGGGCCCCAGGTCTTGCAGTCCCCTCAGGACCTCAGGCTGGAGTCACTCCATTTTTTTTTAAAAAAGATTTTGTTTATTTATTCATGAGAGACAAAGAGAGAGGCAGAGAAACAGGCAGAGGGAGAAGCAGGCTCCCTGTGGGGAGCCCGATGCGGGACTCGATCCCAGAACCCCGGGATCAGAACCTGAGCCAAAGGCAGATGCTCAGCCACTGAGCCACCCAGGTGTCCCAGGAGTTACTCCATTCAAATCACATGGGTTGACAGTGGGGAGAGGTGGTTAACTCCAGGAAAATTGTCGAAATTTTGGTGCACATGGGAACGATGCTGGGGAATACAACGGGCATCTGCCACAGTCCTGTTTCTGAGTCATGATCACTTCTCATCGCGTTGGCCTTCGGTGTTCTGAATCCTGGGTCTTCCCCACCATCCTGGGTGGCCTCAGACAGTCTCCGCCTTTCCTCTTCTCCTTCCCAGCCAGCTGATTGGGCATCTCTCACACTTCCCCTGGGGTTAGTCACCCACAGAGGGACTATTCAGTCACTGGGCCCTTCCTGGGCATCTGCTCTGTGCTGTTGATCACTGAGCGTGGAGGAGGAGTAAGGGTGGGCAAGGAGCTGAACAAGTCCTAGCACGACAGACAGACAAGTAAGCTGCCATCACAGTGGGGTGTGGCCCTCAGTTTCTCACACCTCGTCGTGCTCCCAGTATTTGAACCTTGGAATAGCTCCCTGGATGTTAGACACGGCTCTGTGACCAGGAGACCTGGGTGGTGGAGGGTGTGGTCATGGGGTGAGGGGGGGCCCCAGGGTGCTCAGGCCTGAGTGGTCTCAGAGCCCTCCCTCACAGGGCAGGCGGGCGTGGGTGGGAACTTCTTTTCCAGTGAGGATTTCTGGCAGATTCAAATGAAATCTAGAAGTTAGGGCAAGAAGGACCTCAGAGGGGACCCTCGGTGCTCAGTCGGTTAAGCATCTGCCTTTGACTCGGGCCGTGATCCCAGGGTCCTGGAATCCAGTTCTGCATTGGGCTCCCTTCTCAGTGGAGAGTCTCCTTCTCCTTCTGCCTCTCCCCCTGTTTGTGCTCTCTCTTTATCAAATAAATAAAAATCTTAAAAAAAAAAAAAAGGGACCTCAGAGATTCTTTTCTTGATCCAAATGCCTTGGCTCAAAGAGGAGGAAGGGGCTGGACCATGGCAACCAGCGAGTTCCTGCATGGCCAGAGGAGGACCCAGATCCCTGACCCCCCCTCAGGTCTCCTGTCCCCTCCACCGCCGGGGCCCTGGCTTGATGTACTGCACGTCAACTGCATTTCCTGGGAAGGAAACAAATTAATCAAGGGAGAAAAGAAATAAGAGTCAATGCCTTTAGTTTACAGAGTACCATTTCCAAATAAGAAACATGAATTGCTGAGAAATACTTCCATTGTACAAGCACAGGAAATAAGAACATAATAAGTAGCTAATATTGTTTGGGAAAAAAATGGTGTGCTGAGAGCGACGATGGGAAATAGAAGCAGGGAACCGCGGGCACATGAAGGGGCACCCACTGCTGCACAGGGGCCGGCGTGGATGGTTTGCATGCGGCTGGGGCATAGATCATTGAGTCTGAGACCCCCGTGGATTGTAAGACACTCCATCACTTTATGTACCAAGGAAGAGAACATTCTTGGGGCGCCTGGGCGGCTCAGTTGGTTAGCAGCTGCCTTCAGCCCGAGTCATGATCTCAGGGTCCTGGGATTGAGCCCTGCGTGGGCTCCCTGTTCATCGGGGATCCTGCTTCTCCCCCAGCCTCTTCCCTCCCCCTGCTTGTGCTCTTTCTCTCTGTCAAATAAATAAATAAAATCTTAAAAAAAAAGAAGAGAGAAAGAGAACACTCTGATTAAACTGTGATATACCATTGATAATATCTGTGGTCAAGTTCATAGCGCGTACATAGGACTCCCCAAGGAGTAAGAATAGGGCCAAGGATGGATGGAGGATGGTTGCGGGCAGGCCCCGGACTGGGATAGGAGGAATCACAGATGTTACACAAGGTTGGACGCTGAACATCACAGGAGAAGTTTGAGACAGGCTAAAACTCAACAACAAATTTATGGTCTTCTCCGAGCCTGGGTCCTTGTCACCTTGTCCTCTCTCTTCGGATCCTCTTTCTTGACCTTTCCATGAATGTCTCAAATATAGAAATTATTGATTAGAGGAATGATGCCTTCAGACCTATCAGCAGCACAAAAATATGAGGAGGAAAATAAAAAGAACATGCTATAGGACAGTGTCCGATTTTTGTAAAGCAGAGCAAAAGATGAAGAAGGAACCAATTTGTAATTTCCAGAAGTTTTAGTGCTGGAAACATCTTCTTCTAAAAAGGAATAAAAATGTAATGAAGAAAAAGATGGAACTAGGCTAAACTGGGTTTGAATCTTGACTCCAGTCTTAAAGCCAGACTCTTTAAGGGAGTTAGGTACTGTCCCAGGACACACAAGCGTCGAGAACAGCTGGAGGGCTTCACGCTTCCCCCCTTGGCTCCGTCATGTGGGAGGTGTCGCGTTACCTCTGGTGAGGAGGCCGCTTTAGCCTGCTTGGACTCTTCCTTTATTATTTAATTGTTTAATTCCAAATATAATAGCTCGCATAAACTAAAAGGATAATTATAGAATCCCAGGCCTGGAAATGAGCTTAGATATCCTTTTCCAAGGTCACTGCCACACTGCTAAAGCCAATGGTCCAGCCCAGGCTCCATCTTACTTGACCTGTCCAGCAGCCCTGGGACCCAGACGGTCACTCTGTGTCCCTAGTAACACTTTTCTCTTGACATCAAGGACCCCTTGGCCCTGGTTTCCTTCCACTTATTTCTCCTTCTTTTGCTGGCTTCTGCTTGCTGCCCTGATCCCTAAACATTGGAATGTTCCAGAGCACTTGCTCCCGTGAAAGCCCATTTAGCCTCAGGGACGTAGCCAGCCTTTCTCTCTCCAGCTCAGAACTTTCCTCTGAACTTCAGACTTGAATCTCCACCTGGATGTCTAACAGGCACCTCCAGCTCATGGCTCAGATGTAACTCCTGCGCTCCGCCTTTTCTTCAAGCATCTTCTTCCCACAGTTAATGCCTCTCTGTTCTTCCTGTTGCCAAACCTGAATCCTTTCTTTCTTTAAAAAAAAAACAAAAAAAAAACAAACTTATTGAGGCACCTGGGTGGTTCAGGGGTTGAGTGTCTGCCTTCAGCTCAGGTTGTGATCCCGGGGTCCGGGATTGAGTCCTGCATCATCCCCACGGGGAGCCTACCTCTGTCTGTGTGTCTTTCATGAATGAATAAAATATTTATTTATTTATTTAGAGAGCTTGAGCAGGAGGAGGGGGAGAGGGAGAGGAAGGGAGGGAATCTCCAGCAGATTCTGTGCTGAGCACAGAGCCCAATGCAGGGCTCAATCCCACTACCCTGAGATCACAACTTGACTGAAACCAAGAGTCGGACACTCAACTGCCTGAGCCACCCAGGCACTTCAAACCTGACTCCTTTCTATTTCTCTCACATCCAAATCAAAATTATCAGATCTTTTGGGCCACTTTGAATACATATCCAGAACGTGGGCACTTCTTTGCTGCTACCACCCTGGTCCAACCAACGTGATGTAAATCCACCAGCACTCCCCATCTCACTCACAGACAAAGGTTTGCAATGGCCTCCCTGGTCCTGCCGCATCTGGCATCTCTTTACTTTGACTTCATCTCCTGTCGCTTCCCTCTGCCATCTCTGCTCCAGCTACATTGATCTTGCGGATTCTGGAATAAACACGCTTGCTCTCACCCCTGGGCCTTTGCACTTGCACTTTGTTCCCTCCGCCTGAAAAGCTTTTCCTTTAAGATCTGCAGGGCTCACTCTCTCCCCTCCTTAAGTGGTCGCTGCCCAGACGCCACCTTCAAAGCGAGGCCTTCCTGACCACCCGCTAAAATGACCCCTCTTTTGTCCCTACAAGTCCCTGTCCCCTTTTCTTGATTTTTCTCTACAGCACTTACCATTTCCTGCCATAGTATGTATTTCTTTTACTCCTTTGAGAATTGCTTGTCTTGGGATGCCTGGGTGGCTTAGCAGTTAGTGTCTGCCTTCGGCTCAGGACGTGATCCTGGAGTCCTGGGATCAAGTCCCACATTGGGCTCCCTGTAGGGAGCCTGCTTCTCCCTCTGCCTGTGTCCCTGCCTCTCTCTCTGTGTCTCTCATGAATAAATAAATAAAATCTTAAAAAAAGAGAGAGAGAGAGAGAGAGAGAGAGAGACAGAGAATTGCTTACTAGAACTAGTAAGACTAGAATTGTCTTACTAGAACATCTCCAGGGATTTTTGTTCACTACTAATCCCCAGTGCCGGACACATAGCAGGTATGAACATGTATGGTTCTTAAAACAAATTTTTTTTTAAGTTTTTATTTATTTGAGAGAGAGAGAGAGAGCACAAGCGGTGGGGGGCGGGGGTAGTTAGAGGGGCAGAGGGAAAGGGAGAAGCAGACTCCCTGCAGGGAGCCCAACTTGGCGCTCAATCCCAGGACGTTGGGATCATGACCTGGGCTGAAGGCAGATGCTTAACCAACTGAGCCACCCGGGATCTCCTGACTTTTTGTAGTTGTTTATATATTACCTCTTCAGGTAATCAAATTGAAGAAATAAAAGGAAAAGGTTACCAGAAGATCATAAACAATGAGCCAGGTGAGCAATCTATGCCTTTATAGGGCTGCTTCTACCTTAACATCAAATCAGGCAAAGTACAAATCTGCAAGGTAAGAAACAGATACACAATTTGCACTTACTAAACTCAACATTTTTTTATTTGGTTTTATTTTTATTTTTTTTATTTTTTATACCAGGGATGCACTGGCACTGATATGTTTTTTTCAAACGCTAATTAGAAAAAAACCCGCCACGGTGTTTATCATCTAGCTAAGTGTTAAAGCAGAAATAGAAGAAATTGCACATTCCTTCAGGAGAAAAAAATTGCCTGTGATTATCCTGTATCACTGCCAAAAGCATCCGAATAGTTTCTCTTGTAGATGGACAACTTGGCTGTTTCCTTGGTTCTTCTGCAAACGTCCCGCTTCCCCCCAGACCAGCATCACGGCACTTCCCTCTGGAATACTCGAATCACAGAAGAGGCTGTGAATGAAGCTGCCGGACAGCAGCAGCGTTACTCCCGGCACATTTGCTACGGAAACTATGTTTGGCAAGTATCAAATGTCTGAATTTCTTTTCCTGGGCATCAGGGAGTTGACAGGATTTATTTATAACGGGAGGTTCTAAAATTGGTCCCTTATCAACACAGAGAGTAGTAGCTTCCACAATACGGCTGCAGATTCATTTCCTTCTGTTAACACCACCAGAAGCAGAGCAGGCCCAGAGGGCCGTGGTAAGCAACTTAATTATAAATCAGACCGGCCCCTGGGACGGGAGCAAATGGTAGATACGTCGAGAGACGGTCTCTGGATCAGTGGGGCTGCACCTCCTGACCCAACAGAAGCCCCGATGCTCCACACAGTTTTGGTGTTTTGGTTTTGTTTGTTTTTAAGAGGACAAAGGTTAGAAGTATATCACCTGGGTACAACTTGAAAAATATCTCAAAAAAAAAAATTTCCAAATGCCGAGATTTACTAATTAAAAGAGAAAAATGCCCCGTATTCTAGGCCCAGTGTTGACTTTGTGCTTACAATGCAGGCCTCATGAACAAAAAATAAAACCTACAGTGGGGCATCTGGGTGGCTCAGTTGGTTAAGCGTCCAGCTTTTGATTTCAGCTCAGATCGTGATCTCAGGGTCCTGGGATCGAGCCCCGTGTCAGGCTCCACGCTCAGCATGGATTCTCTCTCAAATAAATAAACTAAATTAAACCTAAATGAGCACAGAGAATACAAAATAGGAAACAATCCACATGCCATGGACTAAGGATTGTGTTTGAGAGTAAAGTAAAGCTCTCCCTGGTGAATCACTGGCCTCTGCTTCTGAAACCGATCATACATTATACATTAACTGAATTTAAATAAAAGTTTCTAAAAAAAGCAAAAAAAAAAAAAGCAAAGGTCTCTTGCACGAAATTTCCTTTTTCAATAGAGCCATCTGATTCTCATATCCACTGCAAACAGCAAATTAATAAAACTATACCCACAAATTACCCTAAGCTATGCTTATAACTTCATTAGTCATAATGCATGCAGTTCATAAACTAAAAGCTTTCAAGCATCACGTCAGCAGTCTCTTGTGTTGTTAGTGAGGTGAAATCCTCTGGTAAATATATTTTTCAACGATAGCAATGGTCCAAAGGACATTATTAACACCCAGTTGACCAAGAGTCATTTGATAGTGGCAGTTTGTCTTCTCTAATGGTCTAGAAATTGGTGGCGGTGTGGCGGTGGTGATGTGTGCGTGTGTGTAAAAGGATGCTTCTCAGGAAGGTCTTTAAAAAAAAAAATGCCAACATTAGGGTATAAATCCCTTTAATTATCTTGCATTCTTGTCTGTCGCTTTAAGTGAAAGGAGTGGAGCGTAGACTCTGAGTGTTTGGGACCTACTGCCACCTACTGTCACGGTGCTTTCAATGCCCGCCAATTTGCCTCCTGTGCCTGCCCCAGCGCCCCATTTCTTTCTCGGCTTCAAAAAGCCAGCAGGCCTCGTAGGTTCAGGACTTTTGCACCTTTCCCTTTTTCCACTGCCACCCACAACCTGGCATTCTTGCTCCGCCCGTGGGAGGGGAACCTGAAGGGCTTGAGTCAGCCTTATTCATTCGCTCACCATATACAATCTCTGGGCTTCAGTTTTCCCCTCTGTTAGACTGAAAAGACCCACTTCATTAGGGTTGTTTTTCTGATTAAATAAGTTACTATATTTTCTTTATATGTATGTATGTATGTATTTAAAGGTTTTATTTATTTACTCATGAGAGAGAGAGAGGTGCAGAGACACAGGCAGAGGGAGAGGCAGGCCCCATGCAGGGAGCCTGACATGGGACTCGATCCCAGGTCTCCAGGATCAGGCCCTGGGCTGAAGGCGGCGCTAAACTGCTGAGCCTCCGGGGCTGCCTTATTTATTTATTTTTATTTTATTTTTATTTTATTTTTTATTAAAAAAAATTTTTTTTTATTTATTATTTATGATGGTCACACAGAGAGAGAGAGAGAGAGAGGCAGAGACATAGGCAGAGGGAGAAGCAGGCTCCATGCACCTGATGTGGGATTCGATCCCGGGTCTCCAGGATCGCGCCCTGGGCCAAAGGCAGGCACCAAATCGCTGCGCCACCCAGGGATCCCTATTTATTTATTTTTAAAATATTTATTTATCTATTCATGAGAGACACAGCAGAGACAGAGGGAGAGGGAGAAGCAGGCTCCCTGCAGGGGAGCCCCATATGGGACTCGATCCTGGGACCCCGGGATCACGCCCTGAGCTGGAGGCAGGCGCTCAACCACTGAGCCAGCCACTCAGGTGCCCCTATTTAAAATTCTTACAACGATATCTGCTCTGATGTATGGAAATACTGAGTAAATGTTAAGTATTATCACATACCTCACATTATGTTGAAAATAGACCATTTTACTTTCCCTTTTGCAGTCAGAAGGCATAAGTTGGGGGGCCTGGGACAATTTGAGCTATTGTGTTGACAGGTCTGTTCTGGATAAAAAAGTTCTTTGAAAATATTTTCACCCAGTGTATCCTTTGTCTTCTCATTCTTTTAACAGTATATTAACTAAAAGAGTGAATTCCAAATTTTAATTAAGTTCAATTTATCAATTTTTTTATTTTATAGATCAGGCTTCTGGTGTCATGTCTAAGAGACCTGTGCCTAACACTAGGTCATAAAGATTTTGTCCTATGTTTTCTTTCTTCTTCTTCTTCTTTTTTCTTTTTTTTAAAGATTTTTGTTTATTTATTCATGAGAGACACACAGAGAGAGGCAGAGACATAGGCAGAGGGAGAAGCAGGCTCCATGCAGCAGGGAGCCCGACGTGGGACTTGATCCATCCCAGGACCCCAGGATCACACCCTGAGCCAAAGGCAGACGCTCAACCATGAAGCTACCCAGGTGTCCCTGTCCTATGTTTTCTTCTAAAAATCACTTAGTTACATTTAGGTTTATGACCCATTTTGAATTAATTTTTGCAGAAAGCGTGAAATTAGTGCTTCCTAACATCCAAGTCATTTGTAAATGTTCATCATTTGTTAACATTGATCTGGAATGAGATTTTCTGTATTTCATTTTTTCAAAAAAATTTTTATTTTTTAGTATTCTCTATACTCAACATGGGGCTTGAACTCATAACCCCAAGATCAAGAGTCGCATGCACCACTGACTAAGCCAGCCGGGAGTCCCCATACTTCACTTTCTGAAACGTCTTTGCACAAAGATAGACACTGTCAAGTGCTGATATCAATCTCCAAACATGATTTTGAGGGTATTCCTCCCTTGGAAGGCATTTGTAGAATTCCTTTAGCTTCTCATCTTGTTATTTCCCTTTAGCATGTGCTTTGTTACACTTCAGTTAATCACCTGCAGTTAAGACAGTTAGAAGTTGGGGATCCCTGGGTGGCGCAGCGGTTTGGCACCTGCCTTTGGCCCAGGGCACGATCCTGGAGACCCGGGATCGAATCCCACGTCAGGCTCCTGGTGCATGGAGCCTGCTTCTCCCTCTGCCTATGTCTCTGCCTCTCTCTCTCTCTGTATGACTATCATAAAAAAAAAAAAAAAAGACAGAAGTTGGGGGCCCTGGGTGGCTCAGTAGTTGAGCATCTGCCTTTGGCTCAGGGCATGATCCCGGAGTCCTGGGATTGAGTCCCAGGACCGAGTCCTACATCAGGCTTCCTGCAGGGAGCCTGCTTTTCCCTCTGCCTCTCTCTCTCTGTGTTTCTCATGAATAAATAAATAAATAATATATTTTTTAAAAAATATTTTATTTATTTATTCATGAGAGGGAGGGAGAGAGAGAGAGAGGCAGAGACACAGGCAGAGGGAGAAACAGGCTCCATGCAGGAAGCCTGACGTGGGACTCGATCCTGGGTCTCCAGAATCAGGCCCTGGGCTGAAGGCGGTGCTAAACCGCTGAGCCACCTGGGCTGCCCAATAAAAAATATTTTAAAAAAACACAGAAGTTTGCAATCCCACAGTTAAATGGATTTTGAAATATGGACATCAAAAAAGAAAAAGAAAAAGAAAAAGAAAAAGAAATACATCTCCTTTCCACTTGATTGGAGGTCTGAAGAACACTGCTGGAATTGTAGTTTGAGGTTGGAAAATAGATCTACTGCAAATTTGTGTGGGTACGGAGATTGCACTTTTATGAACTTTTGGCAGCACAGCAGGTATCAGTGTGATGTTTCCTGCATTCAAATGTTAATCGTCAAAATGACATAAGTGCCATCTAAGTTTCAAACACAAGTGGTGCTTTTTGACTTGGAATTCTAAGTTTAATTTATTGACTTAAATTCATCAAGTCTGCAGTCAAAGCTACTCAATGTTCAGTAATGGTTGAGGGAGGTTTTTTTTTTTCATTCAGAAATTTGCAGCTTTGGCCCTGAATTCAGAAAGTCTCAATAAAACTTTATCACTAGTACCCCGTCCAACTGCTGTGCGGTAAGACGAGTCAGGATATGTAGCTTCTCTTTCTGTCAAAAATTACATGGATGGTTAAGTCCACAAGAATAAATGAAGGACATCAGGTCCTATTGGTTCAGTAATACACGATGGGTTCACATATTTTCTGATAAATTCCTGCTGATGAATAATCCAGTGAACAGGCTTTAAACACCTTATCATTTCGCAAACTGTAAATCTGCAAATGTTCATTTGTTAACATTGATCTGGAAGGAGATTTACAAATGCAGTTTGTTCAATGAAGCCTGTTTCCGTTGCACACATAGTTTTCCACCACACCTTGTGGTTGTGGCACATCTTGGAAGATTCCACTTCAGGTTGTATTAATTTTTTCTCAACTTTGAAAATATTTTTGTGGGGCACCTGAGTGGCTCAGTCAGTTAAGCATCTGCCTTCAGCTCAGGTCATGATCCTGGGAGTCCTGGGATCAAGCGCCTCATCAGGCTTCCTGCTCAGCGGTGGGTGGGGGGGGGGGGGGTAGGGGTGTGTGTGTCTGCTCCCTCTGCCCCTCATCCCGCTCATGCTCTCTTTCTTGCTCTCTCAAATAAGTAAGATCTTTAACAAAAAAAATTTTTTTGTTAATAGTTGCTCCACACTGACTACTCATAGAGTCTAATTCTTTAGTCATTTCTAGGGTGACAAACCATTCCAATTAGCCTGGGACCAGGGAGGTTCTCGCCACATGGGACCTCCAGTATTAAACCAGAAATGTTCTGGACAAACTGGGATGAATTGGTCACTCTAGCACTTCAAACTTGGCATTGACTTCTTGAATAATCAACTGAGCAGTTATCAGTAACATCGGTTAAGTCTTCAGGAGCTAAGGAAAATTTTATTCAAAATCATCTGCCTTGTTTTTGACTACACGATGTTGCTCCTTTAACTCTTCACGCAACTGTTCTCACTGAAAGGCCAATAATATGTATGTATTTAAGTAAACTCTATGTTCAACGTGGGGCTTGGACTTACAACGCCAAGATCAAGAGTCGCATGTTCCATGGACTAAGCCAGCCAGGTGCCCCAAAGGCCAACAGTTTTAAAAAGCTTATTTTGGGGACGCCTGAGTGGCTCAGCAGCTGAGCATCTGCCTTTGGCTCAGGGCGTGATCCTGGTCTGGGGATCGAGTCCCGCATCAGGCTCACTGCAAGGAGCCTGCTTCTCCTCTGCCTGTGTCTCTGCTTCTGAGTGTCTCATGAATAAATAAAATCTTAAAAAAATAAATAAAAAGCTTATTTTAGGGTGCCTGGGTGGCTCAGTCGGTTGAGTATCTGACTCTAGATTTTGGCTCAGGCCATGATCTCAGGGTTGTGAGATTGAGCCTGTTGAGTTCCATGCTGAGTGTGGATCCTGCTTAAGACCATCTCTCGCCCTCTACCTCTGCTACCCCCACATCTTGCTCACACACTCTAAAAATAAAAAGTCTATTTTATCTGGACACATTTCCTCAGCTGCTGCAAACAGAATTTAATTACCTCATCACTGGTAAAGGGCTTTCCTTGCTTGGGTAACAAATAAGTCACTTGGGAACTTTAGTTATTATCTCATTCTTATTTTTTTGGACAAGAAATTACATCCTGAGATACTCCATCCAAAATATTCTGACACTTTCGGCTGTTGCTGTCCTGTGAGCTGAGGACGTTATAATGAATGCTTAATCTGCTAATGTCAACACACACTATACTCTTTAAAACAGTTTATTTAAAAATCTGATGTGTCAACTCAGTGTTTTCCACCAACTCAGGGAACAGAGACCTTCACAGGCTTCACAATCTCCTGTTGAGGCGCTGCCTTCGTAGGAGCCTCCGCAGCACCACCGCCGTCTTCTTAGATGCCTGCTTAGCTTCTTTTTGCTTCCTTGGCAGTCCTGATGGCTGCTTCTCCTTGAGCCTTCCTAACTTCAGATTTCGGATTCCTCCTGTGATGGTCCTCTGGAATTTGACTGCACAGCGGTTCTTTTCTTTTGAATTTCTCCAGACTGTCCTTTTTTGTGTTTTCTTCTGTAGAGGGCAGCCTAGTTTATCTGCTGACGATCCCTCTTGGAAAGGAATACAGACTCAATTTTGCATTAAGAACTCGGAAAGCCTCCCCCTTGGTCCTGGCACAGTGCCTCCCACAGGGGTGTATCTTGGACTCACTGAAACTGCGTAGCTTGACTTTTGTGGCTGCAGCAGCTGGGAAGAAGGAAAGATGTAGAGAAAAGGGCACAGCTGGAGCATCACTGCAAAACACAGTGCTGTGCTAATTTGATAACGATATAATCTGGGGGATCCCTGGGTGGCTCAGTGGTTTAGGGCCTACCTTCGGCCCAGGATCAAGTCCTGCATCGGGCTCCCTGCATGGAGCCTGCTTCTCCCTCTGCTTGTGTCTTTGCCTCTCCCAGGATCATGACCTGAGCCGAAGGCAGATACTTATCTCTCATGAATAAATAAATCTTTAGAAAAACCCCACCATAATCTGCACTCCACTGTGATCCTCAGTATGACATTTGAAGTCCATTTTTGGATATGAACTGCTAATAAAAATACATAAAATTTGTGGCACCCCCGAAACATGTAGCACTCAAAGTACTTCGATCTGAGACTGCATCACTACAATTCGTGGCGCAGTGCTAAATAGAGGACCACATAGGGTCTCTATTGTGCTGAACTCCTGTAGCACAAAACCGGCCATATACAACATATAAATAAGTGTGACTGTGTTCCAATAAACCTTTATTTAGGAACACTAAGCTTTGCATTTCATGTAATTTTCATTTGCTCTGAACTTTTTTTTTCCCCTTGAAAACGTAAAATCACAACAGGCAGGGCCAGAGGTGGTCCACAGAACGGCCCATGACATAGTTCGGTTTGGGCTGCAGGATTATTTCTGCCTACTAAAGTGAAAAAAAAAATTATGTACAATATACACACACTTCTGAACTAAAGGATAGTAGCCACCTGCATCACAGTCACAGCATGGGGACAGCTTCCCGGAGTCAGTCCTGGAACAAGAGCCTTTGTGGCAGGACACTGATAATTTGTAATTCCGATCAGCATAGTCAATCTGAATTTCCAGTTCATGCCATTCATCAGCCAGGGTTCCAGTTTCCAGTCACAGTTACCAGTTGCCTTGGACATGGTTGCACTATATTCCAAATACTCCTGGCAACAGAAAACCTCATTTCACACTGGTTTGCTCACTTGCCTCTCTATGGCAGATATACAGCCTGAAATGATCTGACTCTAGTTGAGCCTTCTCTGTGGATCAATTCCTTTTTTCCTTTAGCTCTTTGATGATTATATACAATAGCAACACATACTTTTGCTTCCATATACTCAAATGCTTATCTTCTCATTTAAAAAAAAAAATCAATTTTTACAATCAGTCATATAGATTATACTTTTGAATTGTACTTTTTAATTATTTTTTTAAAGATTTTACTCTTGAAATGTACGAAGAGAGGGAGAAAGACACACACAGAGGGAGAAGCAGGTGCCCAGCAGGGAGCCTGATGTGGGACGGGATCCTGGGACCAAGATCACGCTCTGAGCCAGAGGCATGCCCAACTGATGAGCCACTTAGGCATCCCTGTACTTTTTAGCTTATTTGCTCCATATTACAAAATTTTATATTTTACTGGCCGAGACTTTCCACTCAATTCATCTGATTTTCTCACTAGAAAATCTGAAAATCAAAAATCACACCACCTTGATGAATTTTCTTAAAGATCCTAATCTAGTCCATAGGAGATTCTCTTTATAAAAATCACAGAATTTCAGCTCTACTTCTTACAAATAACCATGGCCATGACATGCTAAAGATGGAATCAGCCTCCCTCCCAACTCCAAGTTTAATTTACACATTAAGTGATGACAAATGTACCATGCCTAAGTGAGGTGGATGGGTAGCTGGCTGGGAAGAGGGAAATACTCATCTTGCTATATAAACATGTGAGTGTGAGCGCATGTGCCCTTTGGGGAGATAAATGTGAGGCTGCAATGACACGCTTCCCTGGTGCTTTACCAGAAGGGGAAACCAGAGGGACCTCCAGATCCACAATGTTGAGAAATGGCTTAAAAAGGGGAAGTTGTTATTCATTCAACAAATACATACTGGACATATTCTATGTCAGGTATCATTCTAGAGGTAAAATCTGCTCTTCATATATACTTGAAATAAGTTCTCATTTGCATTTTATATCAGAGCACCTAGCCTACTACCTATTAAAGATTTAACAAATACCTGAAAGAAAAAAAATGTTTAGTGGCAATGGGCATTTTAAATAAATCTAGATTAGCTAAAGAGAAACACATTTTAAGGATATTTAAAATACTTGAGAAAGCAAAAACCTATTTACTCCAAGACACTCAAGTCCTTAAAATGGAGTATTACTGAGCCATAAAAAAGAACAAAATCTTTTGCCATTTGCAACATGGATGGAACTAGAGTTATTATGCTAAGCAAAGTCAGTCAGAGAAAGACAAATATCACACAATTTCACTAATATGTGGAATTTAAGAAACAAAAGAGCAAAAAGAAAAAAAAAATGGGGGCAAATCAAGAAATAGACTCTTAACAATAGGGAATCAACCAATGATTATTGGAGGGGAAGGGAGGGGTTGGAGGGATGGGAGAGAGAGGTGAGAAGGATTAAGCAGTGCACTTGCTGTGATGAACACCCAGGTAATGTACAAAAGTGCTGAATCACTATATTGTACACCTGAAACTATATATAACACTGTATGTGAACTACACTGGAATTTAAAACTTAAAAAACAAAAAGATACTTGACTTCCACCTGCATACACATTGTAGAAAAAGTTTATTTTCTGGTCACTGATTCTTCAAATACAATTCCATATCTATGATACAGACACAAAAATATCGTTATTAAATCTTGCTATCCCACCAAAAATAAACATGTGGTAAAAGTGATCACATACATATACTTGAACTGCCCTCTCACTCTCCAGGTATTAGAACTTCAATTCCAACCATACAACACTGAACTGCCCTCATGGTTTAAAGGTGCACGCCTAACAGAGAACCATGTGGTCAAACAAGATTTTATTTTATTTGATGGTAACAACAAAAACTGCAGTAAATGGTGACTTTTCTATCCAGGCAAGTTAACTAAAGATAGCTGGAATCCGCAAAGGAATCTAGAGACCAGGACAAAGAGGCAGCATGAGCTCAGCTACTGTAAACTATGCATCTGTGCATTTCAGCAACGGCAGGTAAGCCAGCTACTGACTGCTTTCCGTACGGACTTGAACTGACAGTTTTTCCTCCAAGAATCTGGTCAATGGTTGCATTCCACTGCTAGTTAAATACAAAGAATCAGCCCTCACAATAAAACCACATTTTCCAGAAGAAATATACATTTAGAATCACTGATTGCTTTTTCTTCGTCTTTTTTTCCTTGAACATGTAGGTGTTTGAGTCTCTTGTGTTTCTTCTTTTACACCAGGTACGGGCTGTTTAAAAACTATTTCATTATCTTCATCATCAACATTTATTTTAGCTGCTTCAGATTTTCGTTTCTCCAAAAATGCTGGTGTACAAACTGGTGTGGAGCCCTGGATTCAACGAGTAACAAGTGATAATACAGAAACATAGGAAGGTATTAGGAATGGGTTTAACCTTCCCACCCCCCTTATCACCTGCCCTGTACTTTTACAATTTGTCCTGTGTTTTCTAGGCATGTTTATTCCTTTCAGTGATACAGCTGCACATAAGAGAGGTTTGGCGCTTATCAAACTTAGTATGGAAGTTTACAATGAACTAGAATGTAACATGCCCCATTATAGGGTATTAGGTTAAAAACTGTCTTACATTTATAAAGACAGTGGCCTCATTTCCCCCTACTGACATAGTTACTTTGCTAAAATTAGTTACAATGCAATAAATTCACAATAACTTTTGCTAACCTCACTATATTTGCTCAGTCACCAGTAAGGACTTACCAAAACAAACACAAGGTTAAACCTGAAATTTTAATAAAGTGAAAGCAGCACAAACTTGCTTTTCCTTTTCTTTTTTCTTAATACGGGTACCTGGGTGGCGGCTCACTTAGTTAAGTCTCTGCCTTTAGTTCAGGTCATGACCCTGGGGCTCTGTGATGGAGCCCCAAGTCGGGCTCCCTGCTTGGTGGCGGCGGGGTGCGTGCTGCCCAATGTTTGTGTTCACTTTCCCTGTCTCTCTCTCATATCTGTGTCTCCGTTTTTTTTTTTTTTTTTTTTTTTTTTAAGAGGTGCATCCTTAAGTATCTAGGGGTGAAAAGTTAGCACAAGACCGCAGGAGTGGGTCTCAGGTTAGGAGTGAAAATCAAATCCACAACATACCGTGGCTCACTCAGCACGTTTTTTTTTTTTTTTTAATGAACTTTTTAAAAAAAAGATTATTTATTTATTTATAGAGACAGAGAGAGAGAAAGGCAGAGACACAGGCAGAGGGAGAAGCAGGCTCCATGCAGAGAGCCTGACGGGGGACTCCATCCCAGGTCTCCAGGATCACGCCCTGGGCTGCAGGCAGCGCTAAACAGCTGCGCCACCAGGGCTGCCCTATGTCTCCCTCTTTTAAGCAAATAAAATCTTAGAAGAATTATTTACTAATTTATTTTAAAAGTAATCTCTAGGGACGCCTGGGTGGCTCTGCAATTGAACATCTGCCTTTGGCTTGGGTCGTGATCCCGCAGTCCTTGGATCGAGTCCTGCCATCGGGCTTCTTGCATGAAGCCTGCTTCTCACTCTGCCTGTGTCTCTGCCTCTATGTCTCATGAATAAATAAATAAAATCTAAAAAAAAAAAAAAAAAAGGAATCTGTATACCCAACATGGGGCCTGAACTCATGACCCTGAGATTAAGAGTCCCACATTCTACCAACTGAGCCAGCCAGGTGCCCCAGCCTTTCCTCTTTCAAATCATTTCTGTAATACCTCACTTCCCAGCATACTGTAGACTTTTACCTGGCTATCCACGGTCTTCTCAGGAGTGGTAGTAGTACGTGAACTCTTTTTCTTCTTCTTCTTTTTCGATAAGACCTTCAATAAATTTTAAAAGAGAAACTTCATCATCTGCCTATTTATCAGCAATAAATAAATCTTGAATCTATTTCCCCATTTATCTTTCCCCAATATCTGGCATGTAGGGGATGCCTGGGTGGCTCAGCAGTTGGGCGTCTGCCTTTGGTCCAGGATGTGATCCTGGAGTCCCAGGATTGGGTCCCATGTCGGGCTCCTTACATGGAGCCTGTTTCTTTCTCTGCCCCTCTCTCTCTGTCTCTCTCATGAATAAACAAAACCTTAAAAACAAAACAAAACAAACCCCTACACCTGCATCCCAATGTTTATAGCAACGACATCCACAATAGCCAAACTGTGGAAGGAGCCTCGGTGTCCATCGGAAAGATGAATGGATAAAGAATGGTCTATATATACAATGGAATATTAGTCATTAGAAATGATGAATACCCATCGTTTGCTTCAGTGGATGGAACTGGAGGGTATTATGCTGACTGAAGTAAGTCAAGTGGAGAAGAACAAACATTATACGGTTTCATTCATATGGGGAATATAAAAAGTAGTGAGAGGGATTAAAGGGGAAAGGAGAGAAAATGAGTGGGACAAATCAGAGAGAGTGACAAAACATGAGAGACTCCTAACTCTGGGAAATGAACAAGGAGTAGTGGAAGGGGAGGTGGGCGGGGGGATGGGGTGACTGGGTGATGGGCACTTGATGGGATGAGCACTGGGTGATATGCTATATGTTGGCAAATCGAACTCTAATAAAAAAATATACAAAAATAAGTCTGGCATGTAGTATGATAATTAAAATTTTACCTGGCTATCTGTAGGCTTCTGAAGACCAGTGTTTGAAGCATTTTTTTCCTTTTTATGTAAAATCTAAACAAACAAAGAAATGAACTGGTAGTCTCACATATTTGCATTTTTAAATTACCATTAGATCCTTACACGTTATCAGTAAATCTTCTCCAAATAACACAGCATTTTAACTTAAAAAGCAAAACCACAACCTTGAGGGCAGAACTGTAAGAGGGGCCTAACTAAGGAATGGGCTCGGGCTATGAAGGCTGAATGGGGCCCAAACCTTGGGCTGCCCTAATTCAGAATTAGATAATGAAGCAGGGCTGCTTCCACACAAAGCAGCAAATGGGCAAGCAGAGGGGCATTTCTGGCATGCCTGTTTTCCAGCTTCATTGTCCCAGTTCCTACGTGGTTCCCATGGGTCCCTGGAACAGTGACACATGCTCTTTTCACACGTACAGTATGTTTGGGATTTGAGCAAAAAAGCAATTACTAGGAACTGGGCCCAGGGAGGGTAGCTAAATTTCCAGTTGCTGGATAAGGTTAAAAGATCTAATAAACTCAGAAATAGATGCCATCTCCCACCAACTAAGTAGTTTTTTGGAAATAAGCTGAGAGGGCCTATAGAAGACTCCAAATCAATCTCAAGACTTAGTCAAGGGAAAAAAGGTCTTCACCTATATTGGCCACACCTTAATGACCTATACTCTTGCTTTGCAGTAAAAACCACACAGCTCTCCTCCACTAATGACGAGGAAAGACTCCACAAGGTCTCCTTATTCAACCAGCAAGGAAATAAGAACTGGATAAAAACTCTTTGCTAACTCATTTTCATTCAAGTCGTCTTGTTATATATTTCAAATCATGAGAATTTTGCAAATGAGCTAACCCCTTTCAATGGTTTCCTTTTCTGCATAATGGAGTTAACAGGATCTTGTTCTAACAAATTTTTATTTATTCATTTCAAAGAGCTTGAGTAGGGAGAGGAGAGGAGAGGAAGAGAGAAGCAGACTCCCCACTGGGCAGGGAGTTTGCTTCTCCATCTCCCTCCTGCCCTCCCAACTTGTGCTCTCTCAAATAAATAAGATCTTTAGGGGAAAAAAAGAACCCACAATGCAATGTTTCAAAATTTAGGCAAAGCCTAGCATGGGATAAACACCGGGCTAGACCATTTATGCATAAAGCCATAAACATGTTACAACTAATGAGGTACAAAACCCACCCCCAAGAAAAAAAAATACAGAAACATTTCGTGAAAGAATATTTACCAGCGAAGGAAAATCATAATCAATTCCCTTTTTAGCTAATTTCTTCCTGAGTAATTTTTCCTTCTTTTTAAAACGTTCCTCCATCCGTAGCTTTTGAAGAAGTGTCCGATTTTGATTATACCGTTTCACTGCTGGATATGATGGCTTTTTAAATGGGATATACCACTCTCTAAAAAGTTCTTCATGTACTTTTTCAGGCGGTATAAAATGACCTATATTTCAAAGAAAGAAAAAGTTTTCAACCAACTGGAAGGAAGATTTTAAGGTTTTCACCACTGTCATTCCCCTCATATCATAATCAAGAGGATGTGTCTCCCATTTACAGGGAAAAGACTGAAACAACAAAGTGGGAATCTAACAGAAAAGCTTAAAAAAAAAAATAAAAATAAAAGAAAGGCTTATAGCCAATAATTATTATTAAGTATTTATTTATTAAATGCCAAGAACTGTTCCAGGAGCTAGAAACAGGTTAGCGAACAAGATGAGTCCTATAAAAGGAATGTCTTGGTGGCGGCAAGTCTCTGGGATTCCTGAAGCTACTAGGATCTCAGGCTGTGTGACCTGCTGTAGCAGAAGGAATTACTCCCCAGCTCATCTCCTCTGCTTACCTCTCCAGAACTAAGCCAGCTTACTGCTTATCTCCAGCTCTCTTCTTAGGGGCACTTTTAAGCTATGGAAGCACACTGGGACCATATGCAAGGCAGGCCAAAACCCTTGGCATCATCCTCAAACAATAACGGATGGGGAGTTGGTAGGTAAATTCCCTATTTCCCTTGCCTGTCAATTCGGAATAATTCTGTCTCCCGTGTTACCTGGCAGGATGGAGCCCAGCTCCCTAAGAAGTAATGTGCTTGCTAATCCACCCTCAATGCTTTGGTCTCACTTCTCTACTCCCTATCAGTATTTTCCTGGGCTCACCTAAAAAATACATCACTTCTGTTAAAAAAAAAAAAAAAAAAAAAAAAGACAATGTGGCTAAGCTCCTATCAGAGTTCAGGATCTTTTCTGTGGTTTTTCAAAGTCAGATACAGCACAGCACTGATCCTACCCATGTGGACCCTTGACACATTTTAGGTCACCTATTTGGTCCATTTCCTCTTGGGAAGAGCCATGCTTTCTATGTGTGAAATGAACCCATGACCTCAATGAGGCTACTGGGATTCTCTGTCACAGCAACAGGAACCGAGAGAGAGAGGATACTTGGGCAGCTCGTCAGCTACATGAACTGACGTGTGTGGCTTGGGCACGTGGTATGGTCAAACACTCCACAAATGGCACGGAGAAGGCAAACTTAACTGCCTCCAGAGGCACCCAACTGCAGATAGGGATGCTTTGGGAATGCAAAGTGAGCAGCTCCACTTTCTGCAAGATAGACTAATCTGGTGTTGTTTCTCTACTCCTTATGGCTTCGCCTGTGGAAGAGCTGCAGCCAATGTCATTTAGATGGATTCTCAAATGTGATTTCTTGCCTTTAATGTCATCCTTTTTTTTTTTTAAAAAAAAGATTTTATTTACTTATTTGAGAGAGAGAGATGAGAGTGTGTGCACGCACGCATGGGAGCATGATCGGGGGTGAGGAGTATAAACAGAACAGACTCCCCACTGAGTGGGGAGCCAGATGTGGGGCTTGATCTCAGGACCCTGGGATCATGACCTGAGCTAAAGGCAGATGCTTAACTGACTGAGCCACCCAGGTGCCCCATCTTTATAATGTTATCTTATCTAGAACCTATTAATGGCTAGGATATATTCTAAACTCCCAGATTTTTAAGGCCTTTAATAACCTGACCTCTTGCTATTCTCCTCACATTCCTTCACAACCAAATAAGTTACTGTTAGTTGCCTCCCGCTATGCATATGCTATCTCACCAAGCCAGGGATGGTTAATTCCCTTCCCCTGGCTCATTCCTATCTCATCTTCAGATTTCAACTTAAATGATGCTTCTTTAAGGAAGCCTTCCATATCCCATTAGTGATGAGTTGGCTGCTCTTCCAATGTAGTACCTTGTCCCAATTCCATCTTAGAATAAAAACAGCTCTTACTCTACAAGATTTTAAAATTCCAACTAGAATCTGTCTAGAAAATGCACTCGTATCTTTGCACTTAAATACTTAAGAGAATCATCCCAGAGATGAAGTGGGACAGCCAAGCAGGTAAGCAATCTGTCATTCACAGCACAGCCATGCACCAGCACCAGGCGTCCACTCAGTCCCACGGTAAGAGAAGAGCACTTACACTGTAAAAGCCTTTCACCAAAAAGGTAGTTGTTCATTGTGTCAGCAACTATCTTGGCAACATCTTCAGATGCGAACTCCACAAAGGCATAGCCTTTACTATTTCCAGTCTGCAATGGAAAACCCACCACAAACAGTTGATTAAATTCTACCAGATCATCAAAGTTCTAAAATGCCATTAATTTAGCCCTATTGTCTATTAACATTACACCTTTAATTCTAACTTCAATGCACAGTGCAGGGACTGTATCAGGAATAGGTAAGATCCGGTATCCATGGCTGGCTGAATCAGAAAAGCATACAACTCTTAATCTCAGGGTTGTGAGTCTGAGCCCCACACCGGGTGTAGAGATTACGTAGAGATAAAATATATTTGAAAATAAAATACATTAAAAAAAAAAAAGAAAGAAAAACAAAAGGATCCAAAATGTCTGAACATGCTGTTGAAGTATCCCTGGAATTTTGATTACATGATTAATACATTACTACTGCAGCTGGAATTTACTACACAAAGGAAATCTGGTAGGGCCCACAGTCCTTTATACATTACCAATTTCATTGAAAGCCACCTTATTCATGTATTAACAATGCCCAGCAGATAGTGCAATGCTTTGCAAAGAATACAGGTAGTCCTAATCTCACTTTATACATAAGAACTGGGAAGAAACTAACTCTCCTCAGTGTTGCCTAGTTAATCAATAAAATGATGTGTTCATTTTCATGCCAATGAATGATCTTCGTAATTTTTTATAAGATTTTATTTATTTGACACAGAGAGGGAGAGTGCACGATCAGGGGGGGTGGAAGGGAGCCTGACCAGGGGCGCGATCCCAGGACCGCAGGATGTGACCCGAGCTGAAGGCAGACGTTCAACCACCGAGCCACCCAGGTGCCCCTCATCTTCATAACTGATAGTAAAGGGACACTGCCAGCATCTTCTGAAACACACGTTCTAGATTCCTGCCCTCAGCACATTATAACGTGGATTTTCTCACCTATTTTAATAATAAGAGCATGGGTTCTGGAGTCCAAAAGCCCAGGCTTGGATCCCAGCTGTGACAATTAGGTAAGTACTGTTAAGCCTCAGTTTTTTCATTCTATTCAATGGGGACAAAAAAACCACTCTCACAGGCTTGCTATGAAGAAATAATTCAGGATCCCTGGATGGCTCAGCGGTTTAGTGCCTGCCTTCAGCCCAGGATGTGATCCTGGAGACCAGGGATCGAGTCCCACATCAGGCTCCCTGCATGGAGCCTGCTTCTGTCTCTGCCTGTGTCTCTGCCTCTCTGTGTAAATAATTCATAAGCACTCCACACAACGTCAAGTACACAAATGTTCATGTAGTAACAAAATATGCCATCTCCAAATATGCTATGTTGGCATAAGGATAATTTTGAGCTGAAGGCAACTGGGAAGTAGTAGATAACAGAAAAGCTCTTTGCCCCCTGCCATTTGCCCAAAAGCAGGACATAAATTTACAGTGTCCCGGCCAGAGAACCTAGGATGGTAGTAGAACAACTCTCCTCCTTTACAGTTCCAATTATTAGCAACAAAAGCAGTACTGCACAATTTTGCATTAAACATATCTTTTGATATGGATCAAAACCGGTGATGCAATTATGGAAATAGGAAAGCACTCAATGACCAGGAGGCACATTTCTAGCACTAGTGGTGCCATGAACTAGCACATTGTTTAGCTATCTGCAAAAAGAGGATTTTGGTAAAAATTTATATGTCCCCAAATCCTTTATAATTCCATCTTTTAATAGAGAGGGGAAAATGGTGGAGTTGAAGAGACAAGCTGTGAAATCCAATTACTGTATCACAGGATATAAACCTTCTGAAAAGAGATGTGAAAATAGGTATCAAGTGACTAAAACAAAGAAAACAAAACAAAACCCAAAAAAGCCAGGGGCTCCTGGCTGGCTCAGTTGATAGAGCATGTGACTCTTGATCTCAGGGTTGTAAGCTTGAGCCCCATGTTGGATTTAGAGATTACAATAAATAATAAACAAAAAAGAAGAGCCAAACACTTTTACGTATTTTACCTAGTAAACCCAGAATGTTGAAGTATTGAGCAAACAGTCAAAACTGGGGTGAGTCAGGAAGGTGGCAACTTTATCATGCAACAACAATGCTGGAAATGGTAAATTTTAGTGCATCTCTTTAAGAAGCAAACTTCCTATAAGACAACTGACCTGAAATCTTCAAAAAAGCCAGTATCAAGAAAAGAAAGAACAGGCAAAAAAGGGCAAGAGGATTGTTCTAGATATGCTGGAGAGCTAGAACCAAATACAATACATGAACCTTAATTGGATTCCAGAATGGGTAGGGAAAAAAAATAGCTAAAGACATTTTGGGACTACTGGGGATGTATGCAGATGGGAGAAGTACATCATAGACTATTATATACTGTGGTTATGGAGAAAAATGTCTTATTCTTAAATTTACAATGAAGTGTTAAAGTAGTACGACTATCACTTTCTTCAAAAGCCTCAGCAAGGGCAGCCTGGGTGGCTCAGTAGTTTAGCGCCGCCTTTGGTCCAGGGGAGACCTGGGATCGAGTCCCAGGTTGGGCTTGCTGTATGGAGCCTGCTTCTCCCTCTGCCTGTGTCTCTGGCCTCTCTCTCTCTGTCTCTCATGAATAAATAAATAAAACTTTAAAAAACAAAAAACAGAAGCCTCAGCAAAACAAAAAAATATATTCTTGAGGACAAACAGAGATGAAACTAAATGTTAACAGGTGAATCCAGGCAATAGGATGTTCATCACACTATTCTATCTGCCCTAAATATTTTCAAACATTAAACTGGGGAAAACAATGACTATATTGCAATCTAGGAAAACATCTACAAAATATTTTTAAAATTTATTTTTAATTAAAAATTTTTAAAGATTTCGTTTATTCATTCAAGAAAGACACACAGGGAGCCCGATGCGGAACTTCCCTGAACTCCGGAATCACATCCCAAGCCGAAGGCAAATGCCCAATCACTGAGACACCCAGGAATCCCTCATTACAAAATAATGTCCCGGGGATCCCTGGGTGGCGCAGCGGTTTAGCGCCTGTCTTTGGCCCAGGGCGCGATCCTGGAGACCCGGGATCGAATCGCACGTCGGGCTCCTGGTGCATGGAGCCTGCTTCTCCCTCTGCCTGTGTCTCTGCCTCTCTCTCTGTGTGACTATCATATAAAAATAAAAATTAAAAACAAACAAAAAAACCCAAAATAATGTCCCAGAAAATGGAGAAAAAAGTTTTCAGGAAAGACAGTTAAGAAAGGGCAAAACACACAAACAGGCAATTCACCTAAGATCGCGTTCTAATGGCCAACACACACATAATGTGATACTAAATGTCACAGAATAAGGTAGGTACAAAAACCTCAATGATTCTATACTCAGTGGCTCTGAGAATCTTCTTAAAGCAGTAGTTTTCAAACCCAAAACGCAACCTTTTAGAGAGCAACAAAACTGGGACGCCTGGGTGGGTCAGCAGTTTAGTGCTTGCCTTAGGCGTGATCCTGGAGTCCTGGAATCGAGTCCCAGGTTGGGCTCACTGCATGGAGTCTGCTTCTCCCTCTGCCTATATCTCTGCCTCTCTCTCTGTGTATCTCATGAATAAATAAATAAAATCTTAAAAAGCATCAAAATCAATTTAGTAAGTGAGAAGAAGATGAAAAAAACCTGAAAAGTACTGCTTTATATGATTTATTTCAATTATGTTTACACACATGTATGTGTGTGTAGGCTTGTACTATAAAACTTATTTCTTATAATGGGTCCAAAATCTGAAAAATACTGTTTTAGAAAAATATGCCTATACCAGCACAAAGAATGTTCCTAGCAGTTTCACCTGTAACAGAAAAATTGTAAAAAAACCCCAAACAAACCAAAACCCTAACATTCAATAAAAAGGGGGATACTTTAATATATTCAAGCAAAAGGGATCCCTGGGTAGCTCAGCAGTTTAGCTCTTGCCTTCGGCCCAGGGCGTGATCCTGGAGTCCCAGGATCAAGTCCCACATCAGGCTCCCTGCACGGAGCC
The DNA here is from genome assembly GCF_048418805.1 of Vulpes vulpes. Lineage (NCBI taxonomy): Eukaryota > Metazoa > Chordata > Mammalia > Carnivora > Canidae > Vulpes > Vulpes vulpes. The sequence goes on along the minus strand of NC_132784.1, from coordinate 8,582,305 downwards.
TGCTATTCCCTCTGTGTCTCTCATGAATAAAAAAAATAAATAAAATCTTAAAAAATATATATATATTCAAGCAAAAGAACACAGCGATGACAACAAATGTACTCGAATTATGCAAACACAGTCCAAAAGATTGTTAATGAAAAAATCGAGTTAAAGAATGATAAAATACTGACTTAAAATATACAATATATATTCTTTCATGAACGTGTAGTAAAAAAAAACAGAGTAACAAAAATCACTGGATTCATGAATTCTCTGGACATGGGGAAAAAGTGAAGAGGATTGGGGAAGGGTACAAAAGTGACTTCAATCCTACTTACGAAACAAGTATGAAATCAAGTTGACATTTTATAAAAATGGTGGATTACTGAATAGCCGTTAAATACTCCAGCGTACTTACGTTTAAAATACCTCACCCACATGTTACGCAACCATTATAAATAGGCAAAAGGAAAAACAAGGGGGAGGAACACAGACAAAATCTTATTTTGCTTAGGATAAGAAATACTAGGGCATTTTACTTATTTATTTTTATTTTATTTTATTATTTTATTGTTTATTTATTTATTAAAGGATTTATTTTTATTTATTTATGATAGACATAGAGAGAGAGAGAGAGAGAGGGGCAGAGACACAGGCGGAGGGAGAAGCAGGCCCCATGCAGGGAGCCCGACGCGGGACTCGGTCCCGGGTCTCCAGGATCGCGCCCTGGGCTGCAGGCGGCGCCAAACCGCTGCGCCACCCGGGCTGACCCCGACCTCCCTTTCTGAAATAAGCTGCGCGAAACGCTAATACAGGACCACCCTCTGTAAGCGGTAAAAACTTACATACTTGTAAGAAATAACACCATCTACTTCGGTCTTACCCTTTTACTTCTGGACAGCCTGAACCTTGTAACAGTGCCAAACTGGGAGAAGTAGGCCCGGATCTGGGTCTCATAAAGTGCTGGAGGTAAGTGGCCCACGTAGATCACGCCGGGGGTCAGTTTTTCTTTCTCCTTTTGCTGAGGACACAGAGACCAGACAAACGCAATTCTCAATGATGATAACGTACGCGCCACCTTGCAACACGATGTGCAAAAAACCCTGCTTCTCAGGCCGAAACCCAAGATCAGAAACCTGCCCTGTATTCCCACGTCCACGGCAGCAGAGGAGCCAGAGGCCCTCCGGGCCGCGCGGACCCGTGCCCCGCCACCCCCCCCAGCGCCGCCGCTGCACCCCCCCCCCCCGGCCCTTCCGTCCGGAGCGGCGACTCCTCCCTTTCCCAAACGTGTATTTCATGCCTCAGGGAGAGGCAAGTGCGACTTGCCGCCACGGCCCGTCGCCGGTGAGCCCGGGGAACTCGGCAAGCCCCGCCCTTCCGAGGCCGCAACCCCGCAGCCGGCCCCGCCGCCCGCCCCCGGGACACCCCGGTCAGCGGTCACAGCTCGCGGGGCCCGCGGCCGCCCGCCCCCCGCAGCTCCGGCGCGAGCTGCCCCGGGGGCTGCCCACCTGCGCCGCTCGCCGGCAAGCCTGCGTCACCTCCTTCCGAAACTTGGCCTCCTGCTGCGGGTCCAGCGACAGGAACGGCTTGGCAGGGCCTGCGAACGCCGCCATTGCGACCGGCCACCCAGCCGGAGGGCTCCACGCGACGCCGCCGGAAACGGCCGCCCTCGGCGTCTCCAAGGCGGAAGCGGAGGCGGCGCGCATGCGCGGCAGGCGCGCGGGGGGGGGCGGGCTCGGGCGCCCCCTGCTGGCCTGGCGAGCCCCGCAGTCCTGCCACCTCCGGAACGGCGGGCGGTAGCTGGTCGCGCCTACTCTGCGGCCAGTTTCAGGGAGAGGCTTGAAAATATATAAGCCCCAAACAACATCCGTGCCCTTGAGGTATTGCTGATCATTCTTTAATTATTTGTTTATTTTCTTCCTTTCACGCAGGCACTTTTTAAAGCCCACACAGCGTCCTCGTGTTGCTGCCGTTAGGAGGTCTAGAGGCTGCTTGGGGGGCCCGGTGCAGGGAGCCACAGCCCCGTGCGGGACAGGCACTGACCACCGAGGGCCTCCCGGGACGGGACGTGTTTGAGTAGAGGCCTGAAGGCTGGGGAGCCGCGTGGGAGCACCTGGAAGCTCAGGGTGCAGGTAGGGGGACCCCCCGCGCAGTGTCCTTAGAGCTGCGCAGAGAGAACGGGAGGGGGGGGGGCGGGGAGTTCCACGGCTCTTACCTGAGGGCTTAAAGCTTGGGTTTTATTGCAAACACAAGGAGACGCGAGGGTTTTATTTCAAGATTTTTTTTTTTTTTTTAAGATTTTATTTATTCAGGAGACAGAGAGAGAGAGGGGCAGAGACACAGGCAGAGGGAGAAGCAGGCAGAGGGAGAAGCAGGCTCCAAGCAGGGAGCCCGACGTGGGACTCGATCCCGGGTCTCCAGGATCGCTCCCTGGGCCGGAGGCAGACACTTAACTGCTGCGCCACCCAGGGGTCCCAGACGTGAGGGTTTTAAGCAAAGCCCTGGCTGTTAATGACTTTTAACTACTGTCCCTGGCCTAACCCCCTGAACTCAAGAAAACTCCTAGGAGCTTCCGCCTGTCACTCTTACTTTTGGAAAATGAACTAAGGAATTGCTGTAGCAGGAAAAGAAACATTTGAGGATAGTGCCTGCACAGATGAATCAGAAAGTGCCTCAGCCTCATAATGATGGTAAAAATCTCACCCTGAATATTCTCGCCAAGGCCTAATACAAGGGGCCTGCCTCTCCTTGTTCAGGCAATCAAGGCTTTGGAAGTCATTCCTTGCAGTCTCCTTGTTTGTACAAATAAAGTGGCCCTGGGAGGCCACCACCTTGTACAGTTTCTGTCTATAGTTCACGGAGAAGTGGCCTTGCTTTGGTTGGTAATAATAGTACTCCAGTAAGGGTGGAGGGTGAATTGCAGATGTTAGAACGAAAACTGCAGCGGCACTCGGGTGCTCAGTGGTTGAGCGTCTGCCTTTGGCTCAGGTCATGATCCTCGGGTCCTGGGATCGAGTCCCACATCGGGCTCCCCACAGGAAGCCTGCTTCTCCCTCTGCCTGTGTCTCTGCCTCTCTCTGTATCTCTCATAAATAAATAAATAAAATCTTCAAAAGAGTAAGAAAAATGCAGGCCCCAAATTCAGCCACTTATGTTAAGGCCTCATGTCGGTAAACCAAGACTTAATACTTAACCGAACTGCACTTCACCCTCCACCCCAATGTAAACTTTGACCTGCCAAACTGGAGGTATTTATGATCAATCCCTTCCATTCCCCTTAGGAAGGGTGACAGGACCTAAAACAACACATTCTTTGCTAATAATTCCCTTCCCCCTCCCTCTCTGTCTATAAAAACCTTTCCTTTTCTGTAGCACTATGGAGGTCCTTTCCATTTGCTAAATGGGATGCTGCCCTATTCATGCATCGTTTAATAAAGCCAATTAGATCTTCAAATTTACTTGGCTGTATTTTGTTTGTTTTTAAAGATTTTATTTTTAAGTAATCTACACTCAGCATGGGGCTTGAATTTACAACCCCAAGATTAAGAGTTGTGTGCTTTACCAACTGAGCCAGCCAGTTACCCCATATTTTTTTTTTTTACACAGAGAAAGAAGGGACAGAAGGCTATCGCAGTAGTCCAAACAGAGCTGGTCTGGGGGATAGTGGTGGCAGGTATTTTTATCAGTGGGGGCTGAGTTTGGCTGGTGCCCAGGTGTACATGTGGGAATGGTGGACAGTAAGTCTGTAATGATAGAAACACAGAATCTGAGGCCCTGTCTGGGCCCTACAAATCAGAATCTGCTTTGTAACAAAACCGCTGGCCAATCCACATGCTCTGTAGATCACACTTGGAGGAACAGGAGTAGAGATTTGGAGATTGATCACTGTACTGGGTTGCATTGTGTCCCCCGCAAGGTAAGTATAAGTCTTTCTCCCCCATACATGTGATGGAAACAGAGCCCTTGCAGGTATAATCAGGTTAAGATGAGGTCATGCTGGATAAGATGGGCCCTGATCCAATACCTAGTGTCTCCATAAAAAGAAATTTGGATACACAAACACACACACACACACGCAGAAATGCCACTTGATGACAGAGGCAGAGGCTGGAGTGATGTGGTTGAAAGCTAAGGAAGACCAAGGCTTGCTGGCAACCACCAGAAGCTAGGAAGGGGTGAAAAAGGATTCTCTATTATGGCCTTCACAGAGACAACGGCCCCATAAACATCTCGAATTTGATTTTGTAAAGTCTCTAGAACTGTGAGAAAATAGATTTCCGTTGTGTTAAACCACCCAGTTTGTGGCTGTTGTGTAATGGCAGCCCTAGGAAGCAAATACAGTTAACGTGGTTAGTAGTCTGAAATGGTTTCTGAGGAAATCATGGGGCTGCGGGGCCTGTCTTGGCAGGGGCTGGAGGAGCTCTTGGGCCTCCACAGGGTAGCAGGCCCCCGAGACCATAGAAGTCAGAGACAAGGGTACCTGGGTGGCTCTGTGGTTGAGCATCTGCCTTTGGCTCAGGTGATCCCGGGGACCCAGGAATGACTCCTGCATTGGGCTTCCTGTGAAGAGCTTACTTCTCCCTCTGCCTGTGTCTCTGCCTCTCTCTGTGTCTCATGAATAAACAAATAAAATCTTAAAAAAAAAAAAAAAAGAGAGAGAAGACAGAGACAGAGTCTCAGCCCCCAGATTCTCACTGTGGCCCAGCCCAGACCTGCTTTTGTTTCTTTCCCTTCTGAGAAAGTGTCAGCCACTCTCAGTTAACGGTTCCTGCTGATGTTCGCTCTGGCCCTGCTGGGTAACATATCATTTTGCTGTGTCTCTGCTGCCCGGGGCCTAAGAGTCACCTGAGTGGGTGGACCCAGGGGCCTGGGGGAAATCCTCAGCTTCCTCATCCAAAACAGGAATTTGGGTGACAGGATGGTTTTGGTCTCCTGGGGGGAGTCTGCACCCTCTTGTGCAGCAGGGACACTAATGATCAGGCTAGCAGCTGGCCTGCCTCCTGCCCAGGTGGCTACACGTGTTTGTCCATCAGTCCTTCCTTTTTCTTCCCTCCCTCCTTTCCTTCTTTCTGTTTTTATCATGCAGAGCAGGGGAAGCCACTGACACTTTGGGTGGGGCGGTTCTTCCCTGAGCTGTACTGTCCTGTACATGCTGCTTTGGCACCTGACCCCCAGCACTCAAAGCCAGGGAGCACCCCTAGTCGTTTTTAACAACCACAATGCCTCCAGGCACTTCTACACATCCCTGGGTGGGCTGCTGAGTGTGTGCTCACTGGGTGTTTTTTCCTTCCTTTGCCCCCACTGACCTCCCATGCCACCTTTCCATGGAATGGAATGGTGGTGTGTCATTCTCATGATGCCCCTGTCCCCATCTATGGGCTGGAGCCAGGCATGTGGAGAGCTGGTGGTTGGGATACGAGGTGCAGCAGGTGGCAGAGCTGGGCAAGCAGCTGGGCGAGTCAGCTTGTGCTGAACATCCAGGGAGCTGAGCCTTAGGAGGAAAAGTTTTTTTTTTTTTTTTTTTTTAAGATTTTATTTATTTATTTGACACGGGGCATGGGCAGGGAGAGAGGGATAGAGAGAGAGTGAGAGAGAGAGAGAAGGGAGAAAGAGAAAGCACAAGCAGGGGAAGAGGGAGAGAGGCAAGCAGGTTCCCTGTTGAGCAGGGAGCCCAATGCAGGACTCAATCCCAGGACCCTGAGATCATGACTTGAGCCGAAGGCAGATGCTTGACTAACTGAGCCATCCAGGTGCCCCTGGGAGGAGAGGGTTTGTGGGAGCTGCTGAGGGCTGCAGGAGAAGCGACAGGTGGGAACCGGGAGGGAGCACCAGCACGTGTCTGCTCAGCCCTTTTTGGGCTCTGTCCTATTTGTACCCACAGGATTTTATAAGAGATGACAGTGACAACATGGAGAGGCCAGTGTCATTGATATAATTTATCACTTACATTTCCAACGAGGACAGGGCACACCATGCCCTGCAGAGAATCACATGGGGAAGCACCAGGTTTAGCCAGGAGGCAGATGCAGGACTGAGGGAAAGCCTGAGCCAGAGCCTTTATCGGAGTTTCTGCAGAAAGGTGAGGCAGAGCAGGGGAACTAGCTTACGACTCCGCAGCTTGAATAATCCTAATGGGCTTTAGGCTGGTACCTGGCCATGGCATGATTTAGGGTCAAGGAAATCTTGACAGAGCCTGTGAGCCCAAGGGCTATCTCCTATTCTCCCTCTTTCTCTGATTCCCTAACCCTTTTCTCCTGCTCTTGGACTGCAGGCAACGACACCCAACCAATCTTCAGTTTCTACCCCTTTCTGTCCTTGCAGGAGTGTGTCACCCCTTACGTAGTTTTCCATGCTATAAGAGGAGGTGTAATTTCACCCTGAAATTAGCCTAGAATGTTTGCAGTGTTAATACTCACGTTGGGAAGAGTGCAGCCAGGGGAGTGGAAATTAGTTTAATCCCTCTGGATAGTGATTTGGCAAAATATATCATGAACTTTAAAAATAGGATCTATTAAAAATTATTTTAAATATTGATAAGGGCTTACAAAGACATTTACCACAATGCTATTTATAACAAAGAATTGGAACCAAACAAAACAGCCTTTGATAAGAGACTGACTGGGTTAATGAATATGGCATGTTCATTCCACAAATAAAATCACATGAACAATGTCTACATTTTAGGGCCGCCTGGGTGGCTCAGTCGGTGAAACATCTGTCTCTTGATTTCAGCTCAGGCCATGATCTCAGCGTCTTGAGACAGAGCCCTGCATTGGGCTCTGCACTGGCCATGGAGCCTAAGAGTCTCCCTCTGCCCCACCCTACCAAAAAAGACACTTATACATTAAAACAGAGTTCGATTGTTAGAACTATCCTGCAGGGAAATTGGGTAGAATTGATTCATTCACCCAGTGAATGGGTGTTGAATGTCTGTTGTCTGTTGACATGTCTGTCATGTCATGTCTGTTGAATGACTGGCACCAGAGAAAAGTTCTCAGTTGGGTGATGGGTAATTCAGCCCCCCTTAGGAGCATACTCTGCTTTTACTATGTAGAAATAAAGAAGATGGAAACAATTTTATAATAGAAAGAACATTTCTATAATGTAAATATATAAAGCGCTATCTGGAGAGCTATCTTAGATTTTATTTTACAATGTTTCAATTTGAGCTGCCAGTGGATGGGTGAAGTACGGGAAGGGGATTAAGAGGTACAAACTTAACAGTTATAATAAAATAAGTTATGGGGATGTGAAGTACATCATAGGGGACATAGTCAACAATATTGCAATAACTATGGTGGCTGATAATTATTATTATTTTTTTTTAAATTATTTATTTATTCACAAGAGACCGAGAGAGAGGCACAGACACAGGCAGAGGGAGAAGCAGGCTCCATGCAGGGAGCCTGGTATGGGACTCGATCCCGGAACCCCAGGATCAGGCCCTGGGCTGCAGGCAGTGCTAAACTGCTGAGCCACCTGGGCTGCCTGGTTGATGATAATTAGACTTATTGTGGCAATTGTATTATAATGTATATAAATGCTGACTCACTATATTGTACAAACACCTGAAGCTAATACTGTAAGCCAACTACAGTTCAATTAAAAAAATAAGCTTAAAAAAAAAAAAAAATAAGCTTAGGGGATCCCTGGGTGGCTCAGCGGTTTGGCACCTGCCTTTGGTCCAGGGTGTGATCCTGGAGTCCTGGGATCGAGTCCCACATTGGGCTCCCTGCATGGAGCCTGCTTCTCCCTCTGCCTGTGTCTCTGCCTCTTTCTCTCATGAATAAATAAAAAATCTTAAAAAAAAAAAAAAAAAGAGCTTACAGGGGTACCTGGGTGGCTCAGTCAGTTAAGTGCTTAACTCTTGGTTTTGGCTCAGGTCATGATCTTGTGGGTGGCGAGACTCAGTCTGGAGTTGGGCTCCATACTCAGCACAGTCTGCTGGGGGATTCTCTCCTACTCCTTTCTCCTTAGCCCCTCACCTCACTCACACTTGCATGCTCTCTCTCTCATAAATAAAAATAAATAAATAAATAAATAAATAAATAATCCTAGAAATTAACCCAGTTCTGGTTATTGTGAAAACTCATAAAGGGAAACCTCATGAAAATGGGGTTGGGAAGTTTAGCAGGGAGAACTCGGAAGCCCTACCACTGTGGTCAACTGCACATCTAACAGGAAGAACCTGACCATTTGAATGCTACTTTAGGAATCTAGTAGGAGGAAGAAAGACTTTCTTTCCCTCCCAACTTCTTATTTTCCTCTACAAGAGCATTCCTTTCGTTTGTTCTGTAGACTTGCCTATAGTTTTGCCACAGGTTGTTCATCCTGGATTGCAATTCTCTGCTATTCCCGAACAAATCCATCTTTTGCTGGTAAAATAACTGGCAGTTTTAGTTTAGTTTTTTTTTTTTTTAAAGATTTTATTTATTTATTCATGAGAGACACACACACACACACAGAGGCAGAGACACAGGCAGAGGGAGATGCAGGCTCCATGCAGGGAGCCCGATGCGGGACTCGATCCCAGGCTCCAGGATCACGCCCTGGGCTGAAGGCAGGAGCTAAACTGCTGAGCTACCCAGGGATTCCGTGGCAGTTTTAGTTTTAAGGTTCACATTATATTCCTAAAAGCACTGAAAGCAGGAACTTGAAGAGATATTTGCACAGCTATGTTCATAGCAGCATCATACGCAATAGCCAAGAAGGAGGAAACAACTCAAATTTCCATTGAGGCACAAATGGATAAACAAAATGTGTTTATATACATAAAACAGTATTATTCATCCTTAAAAAGGAATAAGATTTGACCCACGGTGCAACATAGATGAACTTTGAAGTCATTATTGGAAGTGCCGTAAGCCAGTTACAAAAACACAAATATCATACGATTCCCCTTCTATGATGCACCTAGAAGATTCAAAATCGTAAGAGACAGAAAGTAGTCGTTTGCACACATTTATAATTCTCTGAACTTTTAGAGACAGGTGTTACTAATTCTAGCATGAAAGATGGTAAAAGACACTGTTAGAGGATGCTTAAAACCGCTTCAATTTTTAGAAAAAAGTGATTTGGCAGACTTTTATTTTTTAAAATATTTTATTTATTTATGATAGACACAGGGAGAGAGAGAGGCAGAGACACAGGCAGAGGGAGAGGCAGGCTCCATGCAGGGAGCCCGACGTGGGACTCGATTCCGGGGCCCCAGGATCGCGCCCTGAGCCAAAGGCAGGTGCTAAACCGCTGAGCCAACAGGGATCCCTGGCAGACTCTTTATAAGGTAACGCTAATATCCACTTTGCAGGAGTATAATGAAGATATAGTGTCCTTCCCATGAAGTTTTAGAATAACCTCCCACACAAAGCAAACAAATGTTATCTGGCTGGAATAAGTAATCATCTTAGTTCATGTGGAGAGTGCATCCTACCGTGGAATCGTATACAACTTCTAGACACGAGACACTCCGTTTCCAGAAAAGCTCCATCTTCCTTCCTGCAACCAATGGCCAGTGGACTCTTGAACTGGAAAGAGAGGACCAGTCCAGGGGCTCCTGGGTGACCAGGTCAGCCACTGGCTCTTGCGTTCCACTGAGGTCACCATCTCCAGGTCCTGGGATGTCAGAGTTGGCTTGAGGGTCTCTCTCCCTCTCCCTCTGCCCCCGCCCCCGCGCTCACTCCTGGGCTCGCTCTGGATGAGCGACACAGCGAGAAGCAGGCTCCGTGCAGGGAGCCCGGTGCGGGACTCGACCCCGGGTCTCCGGGATCACACCCTGGGCGGAAGGCGGCGCTCCACCTCACTCTCTAATACGTAAATATCAAAAAAAGAAAAAAAAAAAGAAAAAAAAAAAAAGACTGGTGCAGAAGCAACCGTTCCACAAGCAACCGCTTGTAAAATCCACACGGTTCGACTGAGGGGCAGCGCCGGGGCTGCCGGCTGTGGGCGTCCTGAAGGCGGGGTAGGGCACAACCGAGACGACCAGGCCGCGGTGACCGGGAGCAGCCCCGAGGCCCCGCCTTCGCCGTCGGCGCACGCCACCAACTCTCCGTCTTTATCCGAGTCCTGTGGTCCCGCAGCCTCCGCTGTCGCAATGACCTTTCCCGGTTAGTCGCTGAGCTGCGCCCACCAAGTTGCAGTCGTTCGACCTCAGCCCGGACCCGCCGCTCCGGGGGTCTCCTTCCAGGTGGACCCGCCGCCGGCACAGACAGTCCTGTCTGAGGGTCGAGGTATGGAAAACTGCAAGGACGAGGAATCCTCAGGGCGCCCGCCTCCAGGGAGCTGGGATAGGAGGCGCCAGCTGAGAGGCACAGAAGCTTCCTGCCGCCCCGTCAGACAATCGCGTCACGCACGGAAGTCGGGCGTCGGGCACCGAACACGCTGAGCATCTCCGCCCGCGATCCGTCCCCGTCCCCACCCCCACCCCCACGGCCCCGGGCACTCTTGTTTCCCGTGTGCTTTTTTGCAAACACCGTTTTCCCCCGTTTCCGCGCGGGAACGGCAATCTCCGTACCTCTTCCCGCACCTGCCTGCGCGCGCGCGCGTTCCCTCCGGCGCCGGAACGCGTCTCCCTCGCCGCGGCCTCCGCACAGAACAAACCCGGAAGCCGGAAGCCGGAAGCCGGAGCCGCGCTCCCCCGGCCCCGCCGCCAAGCCGGCCCCGCCCCTGCGGGCTCCCCACGGCGCGAGCTGTCCGCGGCGATGCCTGTCCGAAAAGGCCTCGCTGGAAGCCCCGCCCACTCCCTTCCGCCCCTCCCCCTGGGCTCGCGCCGCGGCTTCCGGGCCGGGGGTGGGGGCGGCGCATCAGGCAGCGCGGCGGACGGCCCGGCGTCCTGCGCGCCGCGGACCTCAGAGGACCCCAGCGACGTCCGTAGCGCAGGGCCCGGGGGACGCGGCGGCGGCGGCGGCGGCGGCGGCGGCGGCGGGTGTTGCGACTGACTGCGCTGGCGGCCTCTGGAGCGCGCTTGGGCGGCCGCGCTCGCCGCACTGGCTGATCGTTGTGCAGCCGGCGCCATGTCTGTGAGCGAGATCTTCGTGGAGCTGCAGGGCTTTTTGGCTGCGGAGCAGGACATCCGAGAGGCGAGCCCCCTCTCCCCCCTCCCCTCCCCTCCCCTCCCTTCTCCTCTCCGCGCTTGCTGGGCCGCCTCGCTCGGCCCCTCCTCGTCGCCCTGCCTCGGGCGGCGGGGAAGCCTCGGGGGTGGGTCGCTCCCGCTCCACCCGCCCTTCCGCCGCCTCGTCTTGGCTTCCTGCGCCCCGGGCTCGGCTCCTGCCCCGCGGCCACCTCGTGGGAGCGTCAGGGCTTCCGTTTGGGCGCCTGTTTGTGTCGGAGGTTCCGTCAGTGCCGGGGGCAAGGCCGCACGCGATTCACGTGTTTGTTGTGGCTCCAAAGCACACGTGGCCTTTCCTCCTCTGGGCCCTCCCGTGGCTTCTTGCCCCACTTCGACTAGTGGTCCGGGCCCTCGTGGCCCACAGGTGTCCCCCCCCCCGCCCCCGCGCCCCATCTCGCTCTCGCCATCTTCCGTCCTGTATCACGTTCAGTTTACTTTGCTTTCATCCCTCCAGCTCCGCAGGTAGTTTCTTGTTTCGGGACTTTTTCGCGGAAGTCGCACCTTTGCTTTCTTTTCCTGGTCATTTCCCCTTCCTGTCTTTGATGTCCCAGTCCGAACGGTCCTTTCCCTGTCGTGTTTCCTAGCAGCGCACTCACATTGAATTTTTTTGTTTTTTTTTTTGTTTCCCCCTCCCCCCGCCCCCCTGCGGTCCGTATGTTTTTTTTTTTAAACGCGTCTCCCCAGTGAGGCTCTCAGCTGCCAGAAGGAAAGGGCTGGGGTCTGGTTGGGTGCCCGGTGTTGACATCGCACGTGTGTCTGCCCAGTGACTGCTCGTGAGATGATGGAGGAACACCCGGTGTTCGTGTGGCCTTGCTTGCTTCCGTTTACAAATCACCTTCAGGCGCCTTCTCCCTCTTGGAGCAGCGTCCCCGTGGGCTGTTTGGGGTGGGTGGCGGCGATCCTTTGAAGGTTACAGGAGAAATCTCAGGCTTTAATGACCTCCCCAAGGTCTCCCAGAGGAAGGAAGTGGCAGAGTCAGGATTCCAGCCTGGACGTTCCCGGCACCAGTCCAGTCCTTGTAAAGATTGTCAGAGTTCTGAATGCGGGTGAAGATGCCCTGGGTGTTTAAGCTGTGCTGTCTGGTATATTTGGTTTGAGGCTGTGATGATCATGATGTGGAGTTTTATCTGTTACTTTGATTTTTGATTTCTCTAGGAAATCCGAAAAGTTGTACAGAGTTTAGAACAAACAGCTCGAGAGATCTTAACTCTACTGCAAGGGGTCCATCAGGGTGCTGGTTTTCAGGACAGTAAGTTCTTTTGATTCTGAAGGGTTTTTAAAAATCCAATTTACCGGTCTCTCACGTAAATAGTTAATTTCCGTTCAGAAGACATTTCAAGTCTGTGTCATTTTATTAAGAAAAATGTCCCTCATGTTATACAGTGAATAAAAACGGGAGAAGCAGGTGAGTTAGGTTTCTATAGGTTTATAGATTTCTGTGTGCTAAGGGTTGATCTTCCACTTTAACACGGTGACATGACAATGTGATTATAATGTGGTAATTGTAGCAGTTTTGTAGCTCTCTTGTGTATCTTTTATCTGGCTGGCTCTCTTGCTTTTAAGCCCAATCTTTCATTCATTGAATATGGTTTAATATGCATTTGCAGATAAGAAAGGGCCAGTGTAATGTGTTTATAGTAGCCACGTGAACGGAGATCAGACACAAGTTCAGACAGGAGCCTTCATTGTAAGATGCAGTCAGCACAGCTGAAAGAGCTAAAATATATCTTCAGTGAAAGTTATTATGTAACTGACAAGTGTGAGAGGCAAGTCATTTTTCTCAGTGGTATGGAGTTGGTCAGTCAGATGGAGAATACTGGATACAACTTTTTGAAAAAATATGGGGAGCTCAAAGCTGTCCAATTTTAGGCATCCTTTAAGAACTGACTAGGAATAGCAGCAGGTACATGGCCCTTTAAGGATGACATTTAGGATAGATTACTGACTTGTCTGCTGAAGTATTCCGTTTCAGCAAATTTTTGTCTAGATTTCAGTGTTAGTAAATCAGTAGGGAAACTAGAGATGAAATATTGGGAGCCAGTTGAAAAGTAGAGATGCATACCCTGCATTTGGTCATGAGACTTTTTTTTTTTTAAGTTGGTTTATTTCCAGTAGACTGCATAGGTTATTAAGGAAGAACTGTATTTGAAATTTGATAAATCTTTCATTACTATGTTTGATTATCTTTTTGTGATCAGTTCCAAAGAGGTGTTTGAAGGCTCGAGAACATTTTGGTACAGTAAAAACACATCTAACATCTTTGAAGACCAAGTTCCCTGCTGAACAGTATTACAGGTTTGTAAGAAAAATAGCATTATTTCGTGACTTTTTTTTTTTAAAGATTTTATTTATTTACTCATGAGACACACACACACACACACACACACACACACACACACACACACACAGAGGCAGAGGGAGAAACAGCCCCATGCAGGGAACCCGATGTGGGACTTGATCCCGGGACTCCAGGATCATGCCCTGGGCTGAAGGCAGGCACCAAACCGCTGAGCCACCCAGGGATCCCATTTCATAACATTTTATTTTATTTTTATTTTTATTTTTTTTTAATTTTTATTTATTTATGATAGTCACAGAGAGATAGAGAGAGAGGCAGAGACATAGGCAGAGGGAGAAGCAGGCTCCATGCACCGGGAGCCCGACGTGGGATTCGATCCCGGGTCTCCAGGATCGCGCCCTGAGCCAAAGGCAGGCGCCAAACCGCTGCGCCACCCAGGGATCCCCCATTTCATAACATTTTAAATAAAAATGCAGACCTTTGTATATACTGAATGATTGCTTAGAACTAGGTAAAAATTCATCTATGTAGAAAAACCAAAAAGAATCAGATTATTAATAGTGATGGTATTTTAATAGCGACAAAATTGGTGATTTTTTTTCCTTCCTTTGAGAATTTTCCTAAGGAACATGTAGAATTTTTACCATGAAAAAGGAATGAAAACGAAAATAGTCATTGTATGACAATCAACTAAAGAATCTCTCTTTAGTGTGTTTAAATTACTTGTGAAATTGGATGAACCATATTTATGCTGTTAAATTATGGGATTCGGTAGCACTATATAAATGAATTGAATATTACCTCAGAGTTTGAATTTTACTGCCAAGTAGCATATTTAGTTAATATTTTATGCTGTGTCTTGTTGAATCTGTAGCACCATTAATTTTAAGAGTTACCATTTTATGTACCACTAGGGAAGAAAATTTGTTGCCAATCGTAATTATGAGGTTTATAGATTGTAAAATACATCCTAATTTCATAGACGTTAAACTGGAAAAAGCTGCATTTGGGTATTGACAAAATACGGTGAATAAGAACCTAAAGTCTTTACTTGTGTTTGTTTTCCTACAGAAAAAGACGTTCTGTTAAGACATGTGTGGGCAAAAAAATAGGACACATATGTAGAAAGTGGATAATATAACTTTACAAGATAATTTAAGGCAGGGGTTGGCAAACTACCTGTGGCCCGCCGCCTTTGGAAGATAAGAACTGCTTATATTTTAAAGGGTTGTTAAAAAAAAAAAAAGCCAAAAACACCCCAATAAGAATATGTGACAGAGACTGAATGTGGTTCAGTAAGCCTAAAATATTACTATCTGACCCTTCACAGGAAAAGTTTGCTGACCCCTGCTGTAAGGTAATAATGAATGTATAGAGACACTGAACAATAGAATTGACAGGATCTTGAGAGATCATGTAGTTTGGAGGTCATTCTGAGGCTGACTGACCTCTGGGTGATTTGGCCCTTAGAAGGTTTTGTTGGACTCAAATTGCATTGCAAAAGTTTTTTGAATTTGCCATATTTGAAATTCAGGAGGCATAGCATAAGTATTTGGGGGTGTAAAATTTCCGATTTCTTTTTTGGGGCTCCTAGCTCAGTTTAATTGCAGTATCCTGAAAGTTTAAGTCTTATCAGCTTAGTGATCGTAAACGGTAGTTTTTTATTACATGTGTGAATTAGATTTTCTTGATACGCTACACTCAAGTCAAAATGTGAGAGTAAGTTAGGTGTTGAGGCTGATACACAGTTGCTGTTCTGATCAAACTGTACTTGCCAATTTTAATTTTTCTCAGAGCAGTATCATTGTGCTTACTGATTAAACTTCTAAAATACAGTCGTTCTTGTCATCTATAAACTTACATTGTAAATATTTTTATATTCATTAAAGTTGGGTCATGGCTCTCATTTATCAAACTTCTCATAAGTAGTTGTTACAACTTTGAGCTTGTGAAACTCATACTGAATCCATCTGATATATTTAAGTGTTACATTGTTCTTACATGCTTTACACGTTGGTGTTTTACATAGATTTGATTTGAAAAAGCTTATTTCTAAAATGTATGCTACTGTACTAAACTTATCTTTTTTAAGGCCCCCTGATCCCTCAACCTAAACGAGCTTATATCCATGCAGATTTCATGAGCACTGGAGGTTTGTGTTGCAGCGTTTGGTCTTCTTGGCAGCATTTGTTGTGTACTTGGAATCAGAAACACTAGTGACTCGAGAAGCGGTTACAGAAATTCTTGGCAGTAAGTGTCTTCTTTTAATATTTGGTTGAGGGGGAGCTATTGTTTGCTTGAACTTTCTGTTAAAACAAATGAGAACTAAATGGAAAACTAATGACTTGGAAACATAAAAAGTAAACACATGTAGTGGCTTTTTGTACACAAGTGTTTCTTTAAGTTTGTGAAATTTAGTTTTTAAAAAATCCTGGCCTATGGAAAATTGAAAGAATAGTACAGTGAATACCTGTTTACGCAACACTTAGATTCTACTTAACATTTTGCTGTGTTTTTCAGTCTTCTCACTTTATGTGTATGTGTGAACCATTTGAAAGCCACTTGTAATATTATGGCTCCTCCTTTAAATGCTGCCGCATGTTTTGTCCAAAAACAAAGATGTTCTCTGATACAGCTAGATAATATTCTCGTTGGTATTATTCTTTGAAGAGAAGAATGAAAGGAAAAATTGCTGTCTAAAGAGCTCAGAAGTCCACAATGCGGCCTAGTTGCCAGAAGTATGAACACATTCAAAAGACAATTGTAAAAGATTATTTTCCTTTTTCTGTTGGGAGAAATTATGTATGTAGTATTTTATATTTGTAGGACCTGGTTCTGTTCACATCATGACCTTATTTTTACTTTGGTATATTTTTTAGTTGAGCCAGATCGGGAGAAAGGATTTCATCTGGATGTAGAAGATTATCTCTCAGGAGTTCTAATTCTTGCCAGTGAATTGGTAAGAAGCTTAGTGATTTGCCATTTGCTTTTTAAAATTTTTTTAGTTTTTTTAAAATTTTCTTTTTAAGTAGGCTCCATGCCTGATGTGGGTCTTGAACTCACAACTCCAAGGCCAAGAGTCATATGCTCCACTGACTGAGCCAGCCAGGTGCCCTTGCCATTTGCTTTTTTGATCTTCCCACTTCGCTGTCAGTTTTTAAAATAGGTACAAAAATGCAGGAAATATTTTCTAAGCTATCAACCACCAATTTGTCATTGTACCTTGTGTGTGTTACGTTTTGCTAGCCATCTGGAAAAGGCCAATTCAAACAGTGAGCTAGCTGTGCATACTTAACTAATGTGTGAATTTCTGTTTATTTATATGATTATTATTACTATTTTTTTAAAGACTATTTATTCATGAGAGAGACAGAGAGAGAGGCAGAGAGAGGCAGAGACACAGGCAGAGGGAGAAGCAGGCTCTTCTATTCATTTGAGAGAGACAGCGAGGGAGAGCACAAGTGGCGGGGAGAGGGGCAAAGTAAGAGGGAGAAGTAGACTCCCGGCTGAGCAGGGAGCTTACAGCCGGGCTCGGATTATGACTAAGCTGAAGGCAGACGCTTAACTGACTGAGCCACCCAGGCACCCCTGATTTGTGAATTTTAAAACACGGTAATACTTCTTCCTTTCAAAGTTTTGGCAGAATGTATATATTCCTAGTAATGTGTAAATACATACATTGTTTTGGAGAACTATTTAATTTTATAGCCACATATTATTTTTGCCTATATTCTCTTAATGTCTCTTTGGAGAAATTCCCCTATGAAAATTATTTATTTATTTACTTTTTTAAAAAAACAGATTTATTTATTTATTTATGATAGACATAGAGAGGCAGAGACAGGAGGAGGGAGAAGCAGGCTCCATACCGGGAGCCCGATGCGGGACTCGATCCCGGGACTCCAGGATTGCGCCCTGGGCCAAAGGCAGGCGCTAAACCGCTCAGCCACCCAGGGATCCCCCAAAAATAATTTTAAAGAACAAAAAAAGGCTGTTATAAAGGTGTCCATTGGAGCCTTTGTTCCTATCGATGAAAACTTGTACCCAGAGAAACTTCTAAAAGTAAGGGGATGGTTTCTTGAGTTACGAAATAATTTTGTAATACCAAACAATTGTCAGAACATAATTAAGGAAAATGGTGTAGAAAAGTTGCATGGCTTTGAGGGTGTTTTAGTTGTGATTGCGAGGAAGACATGCCAAAGAGCCCTGTTGTAACATATCCCTTTTTGCCTTCCCTCGTGTAGTCGAGGCTGTCTGTGAACAGTGTGACTGCTGGAGACTACTCTCGGCCCCTCCACATCTCCACCTTCATCAATGAGCTGGATTCTGGCTTCCGCCTTCTCA
This sequence comes from Vulpes vulpes, assembly GCF_048418805.1. NCBI lineage: Eukaryota > Metazoa > Chordata > Mammalia > Carnivora > Canidae > Vulpes > Vulpes vulpes. The sequence goes on along the minus strand of NC_132784.1, from coordinate 8,564,576 downwards.
ACCTGAAAAACGACTCCCTGAGGAAGCGCTATGATGGCTTGAAGTACGACGTGAAGAAAGTGGAGGAGGTGGTCTATGATCTCTCCATCCGGGGCTTCAATAAGGAGACCGCGGCGGCTTGTGCAGAGAAATAGGCGGCTCTCCTTGTGCCTGGCCCTGCTGACCTTAGTGGTTGCCGGTGAGGGTGAGCCCTGTGCACCTCATGGTAGTTAGGATTGCCCCGTTGCTAAACACCGCGCTTTATTTTCTTAACCAGTGTGTGGTGTAAGTATCAAAATTGAACCACTTTTTTGGGGGTAAAAAAAAAAACAGCCTTTACAAGGACAGATTTTTCTTTGTTGTTCAGTGAATTTGCTCTGTAATTCAGTGTATTTCAGTTCTGTCAAAAAGTGTAAATGTCAAGCTCTCGGTAAAGTCCTTTTCTTGCTTACCCTGATGCTGTTGATGTACTGATGGAGAAGTTTATTGTCTTGTGTTTCTTCCAGAAGTGACCCTTGGTGTTTTCTATATCCAAATTAGCCATCCATACCCAGGTGTAGCCTGGATACAGTATAGAAATAGGTAATTAAAAAGGATGGTTGCCAAGCAAAGGACAACTTATTTTATATTTTCCTTCCTTATTTTAAGCCTTGTGAGTAAATCAGATGTTGAAATTTTTTGCAAGGGAGTTAAAGCCCCAGGGTTTCTCTCACTGCCATCAAAATATAAAAGATGAAATTGCAAAGTCAAGTTCAACAGATTATTTTGGGACGTTTTTGTATCAGGGGATTGAGTAACATCTTATCATTTAGCTCTATTTACCAGGTGGGGAGTAGGGCTTAGTGTTTTACAACACCTCTGTTTTCTGATGTTGCCTTAACATTCTGCTCTTGCAGCAATTTAGAAATCGTTTTCACACACATCGTGAACTAACACTTCATATAATATATTTTTAAGCTATGAAACCTTTTTCCTAGCAGCCAGCTAGACCGTCTGGCCTGAGACTATAAAGCCACCCAGTCAAGTTAATTAGCAATACCCCGACTGGTATGTTCTGAGAGAAAAATGCTGTGCTTTGTGTGAGGGAAAAAAAGAGAAAACCTTGGATTAAAAAAAGATCAGCTGATTTGGTAATGTTTTTTAGAGTAAGCAATTTCAGGTTGTTGGCAGCTATCCCAACAGTCAGGTTTTAGATTTACAGTTTTGGGCAAGTCACATAAACCTTGTTGGCACCCTCCTCCCCCACCTTGTTTTCAGGTAGTGCTAAGAATACTTGCCAGGTAATTTTCGCTATTGAATTGAAACGATTTAAAATGGTGACTTAACCCACAGTGTTTTGGAGCTCACTGAAAGGACGGTGCTAGTGTTTTCAGAATAATAGGAAGTATTTAGAAGTATCATCCTCTCATGCCTGATGCCAGTTTAGGCTTTCTGTTTGTGCATTAGAATATTTGGCATTGCTATCAGAGCCATGATTAGGCCAAGTTAAAGACTGACCAGATTTTCCATCCTGAGGAAAGAAGTAGAAATGAAGCATAAATTCCTATGCATTTTTGGGTTTTAGAACAATTTTCTTGACCACTCTTTCTGCAGAAGAATTTATAGAAAGAAGAAAGGGGTTTTGGGTGTTGGAAGTGTGTAGGGCAGTCATCTAAAATGAGCAGTTACAGCACTGCCTGGGTTGAGCATAAAAGGCTTTTAAACTATATGATCAAACGTTTGCAGTAAGCTTGGTAATGGTTTCTTCTATGTAGAGAATAAATTCTAAAGGTGTTTTGAGGCTGAAGAACAGGGGTGATGAGCACATACTGCTGTGTAATAGTTAAAATGATCAAAAGACACCAACCACTCAGTTAAATTAAAAGTATTGTAATTGAGCATATTGAAAAGCCTCAGCTCTGGTTTTAGTACACCAGAATTGTTCTTTTCAATTTTAGAAAATTGAGCAGCTTAGAGAAAGTAGAGATGAATTAGTGGATGTTTTCTTTATAAATTTATTTATAAGAAGAGAACCCATAAGTACTTCATAAGATATGCCCTGTCTTAAACTTGAATAATAATATTGGTAACGCTTAAGAGAATTTAATAAAGAACGAAAGCTTCTTTGGCAGTGTTTCGAGTCCTTTACTTAAACAAGTGGCTAAAGAGATGAGGTGGATCTGCAGGATGCCATTTGGCATAGTTTATAACATGTACTCAGAAATCGTGGCTTTCTTGGTTCTTGGTCTGGACTGAACTGTGCTCTTCAGTTGGAGCATCACTGTATGCCTGGCACCAGTCACCGTAATAAACATTAAACAAAAATGCTCCTCCCCTTCAAACAAAAGTAACAAACATTTAAGAGGTGAAATTAATGGGAGTGGTGATTTCAATGAACCGGGGGTGAGGGCAAGAAGAGGAGAGGAGGGAGTTTAGCTTAACTGTCAGGTTTCTGATCTGGAAGACTAAGTTGAGTTCACGTGCTGTTAGCCCAGGTAGGGGGTGCAAGAGGACTGTTAGATGTGTTGGGTTTATGATGCTTGTAGAGCATGAGATGGAGCTGGCCAGTAGGACTTTGGGCATGAGGAAAGCCTGGAGCCAGCCTGGGATAGCTTGGGTAGGGTTACCGTGTGTGTGGTAGATGGGTCAGGAGAGAGTGGGTAAGATCACCCTGGAGAGCATATAGAATGAGAAGACGAACAAGGTCAGGACAAAACCCTGGTTCACAGCGGGGGGGTGGTGGGGGGGGCGGGGGTCGTGGGTTAGGCAGAGGAAGAGACCATGAGGGTTAAGGAGAAAGGGTTAGAGACTTCCAGAGAGCAAGGAGAGTGACTTATCATGGAAGCCAGGGGAATTAAGAGGGTCTAGAAGGCTTTTGGGGGGTAAGACCTTTAAAATACATATTTTCACAGCCTGAGAGCCTGTGACTTTGTCAGGGGAGCCTTGGTTATCCTGAGCTAGCACCCCCCAAAGCTGCTAGGCATACTACAGAGTTTATTTCTCACTCACACTGTATCTGTTACAGGTTTGCTGGGTGATCTGCTCCAGGTTGTCCTCATCTAGCTGACAGAGGAGCCACCAACTGGACCTTTGATAGTGGGAGAGAGAATCGGTTGTGGAGGGTCTTACACAAACACATATTCTGGTTTCCCCATGACCTGTTACTTCCTCTCATAGTTAGAACTGGATACGTTGCCCTTTTTTTTTTTTTTTTAATTTTTAAAAATTTTATTTATGATAGTCACAGAGAGAGAGAGAGAGGCAGAGACACAGGCAGAGGGAGAAGCAGGCTCCATGCACCGGGAGCCCGACGTGGGATTCGATCCCGGGTCTCCAGGATCGTGCCCTGGGCCAAAGGCAGGCGCCAAATCGCTGCGCCACCCAGGGATCCCACGTTGCCCTTTTAAACACTGAGGGGGCCAGGAAGTAAAATCCCACCTTGCAGGATGGGAGTCAGCAGATGGAGGGTCAGACAAACTAAATGTTGAAAGTCGTGGGCAACGTGTAGCCGTTTGGGTTAAATGAATATAGTGGTATTTTTGGTCACAGAAACTTTGCTGGGCTTGGGAGGGAGAAGATCTGTCCCAGAGCTGCTCTTACCTGTTGGATGACAAGAAGAAGGTGGAGCCATCCTAATTGTCTTCTCTGCTGTTGAAGGTTGTTTCCTGTTTGAAAGAGATTTACCTGGTGTATGTGCATTTGTGTTGGTTTGTGTATGAGTGTCTGTGTGTGTGTGTGTGTGTGTGTGTGTAACATTCAGTGAACTCTTAATAAATGTTCCAAGCTCTGGGCTACACATTTTATCCAGACCATCTGATTTCATCCCCATATAACTGAGGTAGCTATCACTGTTGTCCTCATTTTAGATGGGGAGCACCCTTAGAGAGGGCAATCCACTTGCCTTGGATTTCATAGCTATGAAGTGGAGGAGCCGTGATTTGAACACTTCTTCTGCCTCTGCATCCACATACACCATTTCTCCATTGGTACTTTTGGTGGCCTCACTATATATAGCCTGATGAGGCAAAACCCAATCCACTGATAGTTATGAACACAGTGTTTGTGTAGCTTTGGGTTAGATGCAGTTTGTGTTAAAAATTAGCATAAAAAATGAGTGGGGGGTGGGGTGGGGAATCCCCGGGTGGCTCAGTGGTTTAGCGCCTGCCTTCAGCCCAGGGTGTGATCCTGGGATCGAGTCCCATGTCAGGCTCCCTGCATGGAGCCTGCATCTCCCTCTGCCTGTGTGTCTGCCTCTCCCTCTCTCTGTCTCTGTGTCTCTCATGAATAAATAAATAAAATCTTTCTTTAAAAAAAATGAGTGGGAAACTAGGTCTGCCTTCACGATGTTTAGGGTCTAGTTGCAGGGGAGAGGTGGTGAGAAGGATACAAATGGGTAAGAGGTACATTCAAGTACTATTTGAGCAACTACTGTAATTTTTTGGAATTTTTAACATCTTCATTGAAGTACACTTTACAGATAAAGACTTAAGTGATTTGTACAGTAGTGCCACAATCATCATCTATCAGTTTTAGAAAATTTTTTATCTTCTAGAAGTTCCCAGCCCTAATCTGTTTCCATAAATTTGCCTTATCAGGTTATTTCATATAATGAAATCTATAACATGTGGTCTTTTGTGTCTTATCACTTAGCGTAATGTTTTCAAGGTTCATCTGTGCCACAGCATGTGCTGGTAGTTTGTTCCTTCTTATTCCTAAGTAGTATTCCTTTGTATGGGTATTCCATATTTCACTATTTATCTAATGAGGAAGATCTAATTTCATCATGTTGCTATGAACATCCTCATGCAAGTCTGTATGAGTAGGTTTTTCCATTTCTTTTGTATAGATACCTAGGAGTCTATGGTAAAAAAGTGATTTTTTTTTTTTTAAGATCTTATTTATTTGAGAGAGTGAGCGAGAGAGAATGAGAGCATGTTTCTGGGAGAAACAGACTCTGAGATTATGACCCTGAGATAATGACCTGAGCTGAAGGCAGACACTTCACTGAGTCACCTAGGTATCCCCAAATGGTGATTTTATGTTTAGCTTTTGAAGAGACCATCTACTTGTTTTCCTTTTAGCAATCTGAATTTCTTACCACGAGTTAAAATTGAGGTTAGTAACAGACAAGTTGTTATAATAACAATGTCATTGCTAAATAATTTGTGAACAGTTGCTATAGGAATTTGGGTATAATGTGAACCGGTTCATGAGAGAGGTAGGATTTAGATATGCATGGAACTAGGAGGAGATCATTTTTGGGGGGCAGAATTGAAACCAAAGCAGAAATGGTACAAGCACACCTTGGAAATGTGGATTTAGTTCCAGACCACTGCAGTAAAGCGAATATCTCAATAAAGCAAGTCAAATGAATTTTTCCCTAGTGCCTATATAATGTTTATGCTATGCTGTAGTCTGTTAAGCCTGCAATAGTATTATGTCTAAAAGATTACATATTTTAATTAAAAAATACTTTATTGCTAAAAATGCTATCATCTGAGCTTTTGGTGAGTTTCAGTCATTGACCATAGATCACTGTAACAAATATGAAAAAGTTTGAAGTATTGTGAGAATTAGCAAAATGTGGCAGACACGAAGTGAGCAATTGGTGATGGAAAAATGGGGCCAACAGACTTGCTGGACACAGGGTTGCCACGAACCTTCAGTCTATAAAAAAAACGCAGTATCTGTGAAGTCCAATAAGATGAGGTATGCCTGTGTTAATTTAGTAGGGATGGAGATGTTACACAGTTGATTGCAGGAGACAGTCGTAAGGTTGGACTGTTAGGTTTAGAAAATCTGAATTGAGAGGTTAAGGAGCTTGGACTTTGATAGGCATTGGGGGACTGTGTGTGTGTGTGTGTGTGTGTGTGTGTGTGTGTGTTTTAAGCAGGGAGAGAGGAGCTTTGGAGTTGGACAGCTGCGGTTTTGTATCCTGGCTGTCCTATTACCAATAGAGAGACCAAAGGTCAGCTTGGTGGCTGATAGTGGGCCTGACTAGATGGCAGGTGCAGTGCATTGTAAAGGAAGGAGTCAACTTGAGGTTGGGGGGACCGAGGATGTTGTGGACTGAATGTGTGTGTGTCCCTTCACATTTATACAATGAAGCCTAATCCCTAATTGGATGGTATTGGAGGTGGGGCCTCTGGGAGGTGATTAGGTCAGGAGGGTGAAGCCCTCACGAGAATGGGATTAATGCCTGAATGAAAAGGACTCAGAGCCTCCTCGTCCTTCCACCATGTGACAACAGAGCCAGGAGATGTGGTCTGTGAGCCAGGAAATGGGCCCTTACTAGACACTGAATCAGCTGATGCCTTGATTGCCGATCTGTTGTTTTTATTATTTTTTATTATTATTTTTAATTTTTACTTATTTATGATAGTGAGAGAGGCAGAGACACAGGCAGAAGGAGAAGCAGGCTCCATGCACCGGCAGCCCGATGTGGGATTCGATCCCGGGTCTCCAGGATCGCGCCCTGGGCCAAAGGCAGGCGCCAAACCACTGCGCCACCCAGGGATCCCGCAGATCTGTTGTTTAACTCACCTGGTCAGTGGTGGTTTTGTTAGAGAAGCCTGAATGGACTAAGACAAGGGAAGAGCAATTGAGAATTAAGAGACGCCTGAGTTGAAAAACATACATGTAGGAAAGTGGGAGCTAGTTTCAGTGGGAAGATGAGAAGGTCAGTTTGGCAAGTGTTGAGTTTAGCGTGATTAGGAGATACTGTACAGGTGGCTGTACTTTTTGGAATAGAACTTGGGGCCCTAAGTGGAGCTGAGGGAGTCCTTGAGATTGGATAGAGTGGATCTCTGGCTGTGATTGCAGAGGAGCTTCTGGAAGTAGGGAGAAGGTTTGGGGGAGAAGCGGAGAGGTCTGGACAATAATCAGCCTAGTGAGCACCTGGAGGTGGCTGAAGACAATGAAGAGAAGATAGGAGGGGAGCTAGAGGCTCTTCTCATTCTCTCGAGGTCAGATCTGTCCCAAACAGGAGCTGGGGCCAATAGAAAAGTGATCTGTGTACACTGCTCTCTCCCACTGCCATAGAAATCCTTTATTTACCGCAAAGAATTAAAGGCTTTTGACTGAAGGAAAATAAATCTATGAAAATACATAGTAGCCCCAGATAAGAAAGTTGGGCTTGTTACTTTGTGATTTTGATTTTTTCCCCTTATTTACCCTGTTTCTTAAATCAGTTACGATCATCTGGTGTCATTTAATATTAATTAACATTACCCACAGCCATCTGCTCTGGCTGGAGTTCTGCATTCATCCATTTCAGCTGTGTGTTTCAGCGACAGAATGCTGGCCTTGCTAGCTGGATGTACCAGCTGGACCTGCCAGCGAGACCAGTTCAGAAGTGAGGAGGGGACTTCAGCTTCCTCTGCCATGTCCCTGCTGTCAAACCTTCCACTGATGAACTTTCTGCTCACCCTGGCAATTGAGGTGAAGCCAGAGCGTTTTTCTTAGTTGGGAGGTGCAGAGGGCAGGGTGTTTGTTTTTGCCTTCTGGGGGGAAGACTGCGAGATCGTTTGTTTGGAGAGCAGAGTTGGTGGGTTGGCCCTTCTGCCTTAATAAGACATTGTTTAATTGGACCCAGAACTGACACAGCTAAGAGAAAGACCCATAATCAGTGTTTAAAAAAAAAAAAAAAAGACCAATATCAGTAAACTTTCAGGTGGCTTTGTACCCAGAAGTTAATTTTTAAATCCCCAAGAGAAAACAAAGGATCAGAGGATGGCTCTAGGGTTCCTTCATACGTGGCTGGCAGAGGTTGGCCGGCAGTCTTTCAGGGACTAGTCTTGGCGGGGGGTGGGCATTAGTAGGGAAAAACATAAGTCCAATAGGGTTGTGTGGCTCAGTGAGGCTTTGCATGCCTAACTACCATCCCACCTGTCAGAGGACAAGGACATAACTTCATTTTTTTTTTTTTTTTTTTTAGAAAGGGAAGTGGGGGAGGGGCAGAGAACGAGAGACTATTAAGCAGGCTCCATGCCCAGTGTGGAGCCCTATGCAGGATTCAATCTCACAACCCTGAGATCATGAGCTGATCATGAGCTGAGGTCAAGAGTTGGATACGTCCTTTGCTTGTCTAACAAAACTGACCAAACATGTACCTGGGTGGTTGGGCTGTGACCTGCTTTGGGTCACCAAAGAACTCTAACCTTTCCTTAGACTGAAAACAGTCTGGAAATAAATATTTCCAAAATACCCTCACTGAGGAAAAACAAAAGGCAATAGGATTGGCACAGGCATATTTTGAGCTGATTGCTGAAGAACTTTGACTTTGATTCCTGTGTATTTTACACACATTGGAAGGAAAGAATAGGTGATACCGCCTAGTGTTCAAAGGTACGATAGGAGTTGTGAAGACACTTTGGGGAATATGTAAATGTGCATACCATTGTTTTACGACCCATTTACATGGGTAAATGTATGTCTTACAAGAGAAAAAAGTCATCTTCTGCTTTTTCTCTTTGTAGACCTCCATTACTTTTATGATTACAAAAGAATTATATAAGCATTGTAGTAAATTGAGAAAAAAAAATCTTAAGGATGCACATATATTTTTTGGATTGGGGTTTATCCTAGATAATCCTACTGACTTTAAAAACTTTCTTTTGAGGTATTTGTGGATTCTGCTGCTAACTTTTGATCAGAAGTATGATCATTTAGCTAATGGCTGTGTGAATGTCCGTTCGTTGCCTCAAGCTCCTTTGGCTATCGTCTCCCCAGATGGCTGTCGTCTCCCCAGGCTCCGTGGAGCGGCTCAGGTTCCATGGTCAAGCTTCTGTCCTTCAGCTGCACCTTTTACATTACTGGCATCAAAACAAATATACTACAATTGGATTTTATAACTTTATAATTGGATCTTATAATTTCCTATGACGTTAGAAAAGGATTTTTGTCACCTTCTGCTTTGTCAGAGTATTTTTACATTTATCACAGCCTCTGACTTTTGAAGCTGTCCTGACACATTGTCCTGCAACAACTTGGGAAGCCCGGACAAGTGAAAGAGGAATTTCACTTCTTTCTTCCTTAGCCTGTCTTCTCTCGGCCACCAACTACCCAGGCTGATCTGCTTGTGCTCTAGCCTTGAATTCTGATCACCATTTTGTGCTGCTTTGGAAAGCAACCTGGCAGTTCCTCAAAAAATTAAACCTAGAGGTACCATATGACGTAGCAGTTCCATTAGTAGGTATATACTTGAGATTCGAAAACTCTCTAAACGAGTCTGTACAAAGGCTACACTAGTATTCGTAGCAGCATTATTCATAATAGCCTAAGAGTGGAGACCATCTAAATATCCATCAACTAGTGAATGGATAACAAAAAGTGGTAGGTCCCTGCCATGGAGTGTTACTTGGCAATAAGGAGGAGTGATGTAGAAGTATGTGCCACAGCATAGATGAACCACGAGAACATGCCAAGTTAAAAAGCCGGTTACAAAAGACCACGTGCTGTATGGTACCACTTACATGGAAGTCCAGACTAGGGAAGCCTACAGTGACAAAGTAGATTAGTGGTTGCCATGATGGGGAGGGGAGAACGGGAAGTGACTGCTAATGGGTATCAAGTTCTTTCTGGGGAGATGGACATGTTCTGGAAGCAGATAGTGGTGATGGTTGTATAACCTGTGAATATACTAAATAGTGAACTATACTCGTTAAAAGGATGAGTTTTGTAGTAGGCAAATTACATCTTAATAAAAAGCTGGAACTGATCTCGCCATTTATCTTCGCAAATTAATGCTTGTGGTTTTTGTTGGTGGCATTGTGCAGGCAACACCAAATGCTGGGTGCTGCGGGGCTCTCACAGGAAATTATTTAGTCTGCTCGGTAACGTTTGTGTTGGCCATTTATAGAGGAAGAAACTGAAGTTTGGAGCACAGGGGTGCCAGCTTGCCATTCTCCAGCCCATCTGTGGTTCCCACCCAGCTCAGCCCATCTGGCCCCAAGCCCTTCTCATATGTTCCACCTTTGGGCCACTGAGGCCCAACACATGGGAGCCAACTTCAGCTCTTCTCTGTCTCTCCACCTGTGCCTGAGAGGAATTTTTTTCCTTCGTGCCTTTTTTCTACTTTTAGTCTACACCACGTTCCTAGATCTAAATGCCATCACTGGTTGCCAGGCCTGTTCAAGACCCCATTAGTCTCCTATCTTCCAAACTGCCATTCCTCTGATCTACCCAGTACCCTGCTGCCACAACGTTGTGAAGTCTGATTCTTCAAGTCTGATCACTTGCCTGCTCTCGAACAATGGCTGCCTGCGCCCCAGTGGATTGAGGGCTCACACCTTGGGCTGGCATCTGTGGCTTTGGGCAGTAATGCTCTCTGCTTGCTTGCCTGCTCCTCCCTCCACATCCCGGAATAGTACTCACTGCTTCTGGGGGCATAGCCATGGCAGGTCGGAGTTCATAGAAGCTCTGCTGACCACTCAGGAGAGAAGCATACTGTGACAACTCAAAGGGGCAACATTCAGAGGCCTGTAGGGTTCCTCAGCCTTTGTGGGTAACAGAAGAGCAGTGATTCTCAACTGGGGGCAGTTTTGTCCTCTAGGGGACTTGTGCAATGTCTGGAAACTTTTTTTTTTAAATTAACACAGCTTGGGGAAAGATGGGCTACTGGCACCCAGTGGGTAAAAGCCAGGAATGCTGCTAAACCTCTTGTCTTGCACAGGACAGCCTGCAGCAAAGAATTATCAAGTCCTAAATATCAGTAGCGCCAAGGTTGAGAAACTAATGAGCTAAGCAAGTAATATTACTCTTTTTTTTTTTTTAAAGATTGTTATTTATTTATTCATGAGACACACACACGAGTGAGAGAGGCAGAGGGAGAAGAAGCAGGCCCCATGCAGGGAGACTGACATGGGACTGGATCCTGGGTTTCCAGGATCAGGCCTTGGGCCGAAGGCGACCCTAAACCGCTGAGCCACCTGGGCGGCCCAAGTAATTTTACTCTTGAAATGCAGTAAAGGAGGAATGCCTGGGTGGCTCAATGGTTGAGCGTCTGCCTTTGGCTCAGGGAATGATCCTGGGTCTGGGGATCGAGTCCCACATCAGGCTCCCTACGAGAAGCCTGCTTTTCTCCCTCTGCCTTTGTCTCTCATGAATAAAATCTTTTAAAAAAATGCAGTAAAGAATAAATGAAAATACTAAGTGAATTCAGCTGTGTAATAAAGATTCTTACATATTGGCAAATGCAACACAGGAAGGCCATGTGGAGATGTGGAGCCAGATGGTGAGAGTTTGGTCACCAGCTAAGCCCATGATGCTCGCTTCCAGGCCCCTCCCCCAGTGCCAGGATGTCTCACACTTTATCATAGCTTGTATGACATTGAGTTAACAGTTGTGTGTACTTGCTCATTTACTTGTCTGCATTCTGCACTAGATCTGAGTTCTTTTGGGGCAGGCTTTCAGTCTTGCTTATCATTGAATGCCAGGCTCTTGCACTAGGACCTGACATGTAAAAAAGCTCAACAGACATTTTGAGATTGAATGGAATAGATGAAGTATGTAATTTATATTTTATCTCAGCAAAGGGAAAAAGTGTTACCCTTTGCGGCCTATGGAGAGTAGATAAAACAGAATGCTAACCCCTTAGATGTCCAAAACCTTTCTATAAGCCTCTCTGGAAGCAAAGAGAATAGAGTATCACAGCAGTCTGGCATCTTGCCTCTCTTCTCTGAGCCTTGCATATCATGCTGCAGTAACCGTGGGCTGTTACCTCTGTAGGGAGATGGGTAGGAAGGGCTGCAGAGGAGACCCTAGGGAAGAGCTGAAGGATCCGGTACCTTCAGGAAACTGCTAGATTCAGATCAGGGGATGTGGCCATTTCAGTGTCTAGATTGGCGTCAACCATGGCCTCACGTTGGAGACATTGGGAAAGATGTACTGTATGTTACTGGGGAGAGTCTCAGAGACAAGAAATGGGGTGAGGATCAATGTTCAACTCTCTGCTTTTATATACATATAAGCATATGTATATATTTATGTATATGTATATATATCAGGCTTTCTATGTATACTGGACAGCTTGGAGCTGTCTTTGTTCCCTCACTTGATTGATCCACATAAATTCTGTAATGCAAAGATTATTGATGTGTTTGGCACAATGGGGTGGCTTTCTTCCTGAAATATCCTGCAGATTGTACCTCTGATCCTTATGATTAGTTAGAAAACTTCACCTGCAAGAATTATAAACCATTTAAAAAAGGTTTATTGAAAAGACATGGAACAGTCTGCAGAAGCTATTCAAAGTCTTTGGACTGCACTTTTCTTTTACTTGTGGTTAAAAGGTATGTAACATAATTTACTGTTTTAACTATTTTTAAGTGTACAGTTCTGTGGGATTAAATACAGTTACATTGTTGTACAACCATAACCATCATCTATTTCCAGAATCTTCCTCAACTGAAACTGTATACCTCTTAACTCCCCCATTCTCCCTCCCCCTAGCTTCAGGCACCCACTGTTCTACTTAATGTCTTTATGAATTTGACTGCTCTAGGTCCCTCATATGGGTGAAGTCATAAAACAAACAATGATTATTGGCTTATCTATTGTTTTTGGAAAACTCCTTTCTCTTCCCAACATTAAAAAGCAGTAGAGGGTCACTAGTAAGTTTAAAAAATATAGGAGCCTGTAAAAAATAAAAATCTTATTTCAATCACCCAGAAGGAACCATTGTTAAAATTTTAGTTTGTAGTTTTCCGATTTTGTTGTACATAAATTTTGTTCTACATTGTAAATAGTCACATTGGAACTCCATACAAAGTTTCGAATTTAATTGTTAAATGATAGTGTTATGAACATCGTGGTGTACAATCTTTGATTGCATCTCTGAGATTATTTTCTGAGGATAGAGTTCTAGATCATATTTTTGGGCTAAGATTATAAATAGTTTTAAGACTCTGGATAAGAACATAATTTCAAATTGTTTTCCAGAAATGCTGTCCCAGTGTATGTGAAAATGGCTGTCTTGCCACATTGTCAGTACTATAGCTTATTTTTTGTTTAAAAATTTTGCCTACTTTTACCAATTTATCTTGTTACCATTTTATCTTTTTTTTAATACCAACATCTAAAAATACCTACTGTTAATCTTTGTGTGGTTCTAAATTTTACAGAAAATAGCATCATACTCTACATTCTGTTTTATAAATTGCTTCTTTGAAAATTTAGAAACATTGTGACTCTTGGTTTCAGTATATTTTCTTTGTATTAACTCGTATTATTTAAATATTTTCATTAGTTCAAAAAATTATTAGTAGTACTGCTCTTATAAAAATCCAAAAATTCATGAGTATGAAAATTAAAATAATTATTCTTTAATAACATTTTAAATGCAAATATAAATATATAAGCATATTTGTTAATTTCAGCAACATCCGTTCATAGAATATATTTTATTTGCAATTTGCATCAATATTTTATCAGTGACATGTCTGGACATGAAGATTTGTTGCATTCTTTTTTTTTCAAGATTTATTTTATTTATTTTATTTTTTTAAAAAAATATTTATTTTATTTTTTTTTTAAATTTATTTATGATAGTCACACAGAGAGAGAAAGAGAGAGAGAGGCAGAGACATAGGCAGAGGGAGAAGCAGGCTCCATGCACCGGGAGCCCGAGGTGGGATTCGATCCCGGGTCTCCAGGATCGTGCCCTGGGCTAAAGGCAGGTACCAAACCGCTGTGCTACCCAGGGATCCCAAGATTTATTTTAGAAATGGTGTAAGCACATGGCAGAGGGAGGAGAGAGGGAATCCTCAAAGAGACTCCCCACTGAGCAGGGAGCCTGACACAGGCTTGATCCCAGGACTGTGAGATCATGACCTGAGCAGAATACAAAGTCAGCTGCTTAACTGAGCCACCCAGGCACCCCTCCCCCCACTTTTTAAAATTGCGTGGTTGTTCATAGTGTGGCTATGCAACTTAATCTTTATCCGTTTCATAGGTATTAAGGTGTTTTAGGTTTTTTGTTACAAATGATGCTCTAATGATATTTTAGAAAAACCCATAGGAGGCACCTGGCTAGCACAGTGGGTAGAACATGCAGCTTTTGATCTTGGGGTTGTGAGTTCAAGCCTGATGTTGAATGTAGAGATTGCTTAAAAGTGAAATCTTAAAAAAAAAAGAAAAATCATGGGATGGATGAATACTTTAATGCTATTGTTAAACATTTTGGTTAAACATTTTGGTTATTTTCCTTTCTTGCTTTTTTAATTTAAAAAGCTTTTTTTAAATTTAAATTCAGTTTGGAAAGATATAGTATAGCACCCAGCGCTCATCCCATCAAGTGCCCTCCTCAGTGCCCATCACCCAGTTATTCAATTATCCCTTCCTCCTCCCCTTCCACAACCCTTTGTTTGTTTCCCAGAGCTGGGAGCCTCTCATGGTTTGTCTCCCTCTCTAATTTTCCCCACTCAGTTCCCTTCCTTTTCCCCTTATAATCCCTTTCACTATTTCTTATATTCCACGTATAAGTGAAACCATGTGAGGATTATCCTTCTCCGATTGACTTACTTCACTCAGCATAATACCCTCCAGTTCCATCCACATTGAAGTAAATGGTGGGTATTTGTCGTTTCTAATGGCTGAGGAATATTCCATTGTATATACAGACCACAGCTTTATGCATTCATCTGTTGAAGGACGTCGTGGCTCCTTCCCCAGTTTGGCTCTTGTGGACATTGCTACTATGAACATTGGGGTGCAGGTCTCCTGGTGTTTCACTACACCTGTATCTTTGGGGTATATATACAGTAGCACAATTGCTGGGTTGTAGCGTGACTCTATTTTTAACTTCTTGAGGAACATCCACACTATTGTCCCTTTCTTGCCTTTTTTTAAAGATTTTATTTATTTGTTCTTGAGAGACACAGAGGCAGAGGGAGGAGCAGGCTCCATGCAGGGAGCCCCACATGAGACCTGATCCCAGGTCTCCAGGATCAGGCCCTGGGCTGAAGGTGGCGCTAAACCACTGAGCCACCCTGGCTGCCCCCTTTCTTGCTTTAAAAAAAAAAAAAAAATTTATGTAATCTCACTGTCACTTACCGTGCATGCATTCTCAGAGTCACACACTGTCTTAGTTAAATGATTAAAATTTTAAGATTTAGTGTGTGTATTTAACAGAGATTAGATTCGACTTAACATGGATATTAAATTTAACACAGCGGAGTGTTACAGATGAATTACTACACATGATGATGCAGATATCAAGACAGAATGCTTCCAGCTCTCCAGAAAGCTCTCGTGTCCCCTCCCGTCCAGACCCTCCCCCCTAAAGGCAACTGGGGTTCTGATATCTATCACTGCAGGTTTGTTCTGTTAAACTTTGTATATGTGGGCTCAAACAATATTTATCTTGTGTCTGGCTTCTTTTGGTCATTAGGTCTTAAGGACTTCACCTATGATGTTGTGTGGGGCAGCATTCCTCTCTCTTTTTTCTTTTCTATTATGTTGTTCACAGCATGAATAAACGAAACTGATTTTAAAATCTATTCACCTTGTGGGCATTTGAGTTTCCAGTTTTGGTTACTACGAACAAAGCTACTGTGTATATTCTTGTATATATTTTGAGGGGTCTAGGAGAGGAGTTTCTGCATCATAGATAGCATAAAGGCCAGTTGGACTTGAGTGGATGCTGTTTTATGAAGTGGTTGTACGATTTGACTGTGCCCCTGATGGCACCTTAGAGTCCCAGGAGCTCCACATCCTCATCGTCTCTTGTTGCTGGTGGCTTTTTACTTTAAAACATCCTGGTGGGTGTGTCATGGTATCTTATTGGTCTCCCCGCCCCGCCCCGCCATTTTTTCCCATTAACCTGATATGTAGTAACATTGAACACCTTTTCATACATTTATTGGCTATTTGGGTACCCTCTTTTGTAAAGGTGTGCCAGTCTTTTTTTTTTTTTTTTAAGATTTTATTTATTTATTCATGAGAGACACAGAGAGACTGGCAGAGACATAGGCAGAGGGAGAAGCAAGCTCCATGCAGGGAACCCAACACAGGACTCGATCCTGGGTCCCCAGGATCATGCCCTGGGCTGAAGGCGGCGCTAAACCGCTGAGACACCCGGGCTGCCCTGTTCTTTGTATATTTTTGAAATGAGTCTTTTCAGAGATAATTGTGTCACAAATATCTCTGATTTGTGACTTGTCTTTTCACTTTCTTAAAGGTAGTTCTTTTTTAAAATATAAATTCAGTTTAATTAACATATAGCATATTATTAGTTTCAGAGGTATTTTAGGGATTCATCAGTTGCATATAACACCCAGTGCTTATTCCATCAAGTGCCTTACTTAATGCCCATCACCCAGTTGCCCCATCCCCCCTCCCCTCCAGTGACCCTCATTTTGTTTCCTTTTTTTCTTTTTGTTAAATATTTTATTTATTCATGAGAGACAGAGAGAGGCAGAGACACAGTCAGAGGGAGAAGCAGGCTCCATGCAGGGAGCCCGACGTGGGACTCGATCCCAGGACTCTGGGATCACGCCCTGGGCCAAAGGCAGACACTCAACTACTGATCCACCCAGGCATCCCCCTTCTTTTGTTTCTTGTAGTTAAGAGTCTTTTATGGTTTGTCTCCCTCTCTCTTTTTTAAGATTTTATTCATTTATTTATGAGAGACAGAGGCAGAGGGGAAATCAGGCTCCCTGTGGGGAGCCCGATGTGGGACTCAATCCCAGAACGCCAGGATCACAACCTGAGCCAAAGGCAGGCACCCAACCACTTGAGCCACCCAGGTGTCCCTCCCTCTCTGTTTTTGTTTTATTTTTCCTTCTCTTCCCTCATGTTCATCTATTTTATTTTGTTTCTTAAACTCCACATATGAATGAAATCATGTACTTGTCTTCCCTGAGCGGCTTATTTCACTAACCATAATACCCTCTAGTTCCATCCATGTCGTTGCAAATGGCAAGATTTCATTCTTTTTTGATGGCTGAGTAATATTCCATTGTATATATGTATATACCACATCTTTATCCATTCATCTGTTGGTGGACTTCTGGACTCTTTCCATATTTTGGCTATTGTGGACATTGCTGCTGTAAACATTGGGGTGCAGATACTCCTTTGAATCACTATGTTTGTATCCTTTGGATAAGTACATAATAGTTCAATTGCTGGGTTGTAGGGTAGCTCTGTTTTTAACTTTTTGAGGAACCTCCATACTGTCTTCCAGAGTGGTTGCCCCAGCATTATCACCAACAGTGTAAGAGGATTCCCTTCTTAATGGTGACTCTCAGCAGACGTTCTTAACTTTACTGTAATCAGATCTGTCTTTTCTTTTGTGGTTAATACCTTTTGTTCCCTGTTTATTTTTTATTTTTAAAGATTTTATTTATTTATGCATGAGAGATACAGAGAGAGAGGGGTAGAGACATAGGCAGAGGGAGGAGCAGGCTCCATACAGGGAGCTCGACGTGCATCTTCATCCCAGGACTCTGGGATCACGCCCTGAGCCGAAGGCAAATGTTCAGCCGCTGAGCCACCCAGGTGTCCCTTGTTACCTGTTTAAAATGTATTTGAGATTCATGAAAGATTCACTGTTTCTTTTTTTCTAGAAGCTTTATTTTGCTTTTCACTATAGGTGAATTCTAGAATTAATTTTGCTGTGTATGGTGTGAGGTAGGGTTAATTAAATTGTGAGTGGGAGAGTGAATCTGGCTGGTTGCTGGTCAGCTGGCAGAATGGCTGCCCTTGGGCCAGGTGTCCATCATGGTCCTAATTAACCATGGAGGTGTTGAGGGAGGGGCAGGTCATCTCAGAGAACTATAAACCACAGATTCCTTGAGTGCAGGGACTCTTGTGTGGACCCAGGAAACTCTTGTCTATAGACTTGTTCCAGAGATACTGCTTCCTGTGGGTCACAGGCTTTCTATACCAGCATGGCTCCTGCGCTGGCCTTAGGGAGGTCTCCTTCCTCAGCACTGCACTGTTCCCTGGGGATAGGCCAGATCTTGGGGTGGCCCTTGGTCTGCCGCATGGACTGCTGTGAGGACGTGTCCATGGAGGAGGAGCACCTGATGCCCCCCTCTGGCCCTCCGTGTTCCTGCTCTGTGGCCTCCCAGAGGCCTGTTGTTGGCTCATGAGTCTGATATTTAGCAGAATCTAAAAGGACCACGGTAGAGGTTGCGCCCCCAAATATAGCCTGTACAGGAACTGGACTGCTTGATTCTTTTCCTTTAATTATTGTTTTTCAGCATAGTGAACTGGTGGCCTAGCACCTTTCAAAATACCAGTTAGAATACCTTCTTCTTAAAAAACCCGGACCTTTATTGAGGTGTAATTTAAATAAAATAGAAGTCACACGTTTTAAGCATACAGTTTCAATGAGTTTTGAATTGAATCATGTAACCACCACCACTATCAAGATGTAGAACATTTCTACCAGCCCTAAAGATTCCTTTGTGTCTCTATGTAGTTGGGTCTTTCCCCCAGTCCCAGCCCCTGGCAGCTGCTGGTCCGCTTTGTCACTCTAGTCTTACCTTTTACACAATTTCATATAAATGGAGCTGTATATATACCATGTATGCATGTAGCTTTTGTGTTGGCTCTTCCGCTTAGCATGATGCCCTTGAAATTCATCCATGTTTTGTGTGTATTAGTTGTTTGCTCCTTTTTGATTACCGAGTGGATTCCATTATATGGGTGTGCCGTAGTTTATCCATTCACCAGGGGATTAATATTTAGATTGTTTCTAGTTTTTAGATATTATGATTAGGGCTGCTGTAAACATTACCATGCAGGTCTTTTTGTGGATGTACTTTTATTTCTCTTGGGTAAATATCTGGGAATGGAATTTCTGAGTGACCTGGAAGTGTATGCTTAACTGTTGATGGATATCTGGGTTTTTCAGCCTTTGCTGTTACAAATACCATTGTAACTAACAGTTCTGTGCAAAGATCTTTTTTTTCTTTATTTTTATTGGTGTTTCTTTGGGATAGAAGTAGGATATCTGGTGAAAGGACAAATGCATTTGTAATGTTCCTAGATGTTGCCCAAATCCCTTTCACAGGGATTGTGCCATTTTGCATTCCTATCAGCAATGTAAGAGAATTTTTTTTCTCCATAGCTTTATCATCACTGAGTTTTGTGAAGTTCACAGGTTTTTGTTTTGATAAGGGACAATTGGTATCTCTGTGTGGTTTTAATTTACATTTCCCTTATTGTGAGCCTCGTTGAGCATCATTTCATATATTTAAGAGACTTTTACACTTTAAGAAATTAATTACTATGAGTCAGCCTTGAATACTCTTTCCCCTGGCCCCTTACCCCCATCACAGAAATCCTTCCCTTCTCTTCACCCTGCCTGCTACTACTTAATTCAACCTGTGGTGATCACTTTTCTAATCTCTTCTCCATACAGCCACTTTGTTTCAAATGCTCCATTGCCCTTGGGATAAAGCATTGCCTAGATTATAAAGTCACATCCAAGCTGGCCTCTGCCTCTCTCTCCAGCTTCATTGGTGGCCGCTGTTCCCTTGTTTACTGAGCATCACAGTGGCTGTTCAGTTCCTAGAATGTGCTCATGTTTTGCATACTTTGGAGGCTTTGTGTTTGCTCTTCTGTGTGCAAGGCCATTCCTGACTTCCTCATATTCATCCTCTGGTCTCAGGGAAATGGCCTTTCCTCACAGAGAACTTCTAGGCCCTTCCATTGTAAATTAGGCTTAATCGTTGTCCTTTTTTTTTATTTTTAATTTAAAGAAATGGAGGTGGGGTAGAGGGAGAGAGAATATTTTTTATTTTTTATTAAGATTTTTTTTATTTGAAAGAGAGTGTACGTGCATGAGTGGCGGGAGGGGCAGCAGGAGGGAGAGAGAATCTCAAGCAGACTCCCTGCTGAGTGTGGAGCCGACTTGGGGCTTGACCCTGAGATCATGACCTGAGCTGAAATTAAGAGTCCAAGGCTTAACAGACTGAGCCACCCAGGTGCCCAGAGAATGTGCATTTCAAACAAGTTCCCAGGGATTGCGTGTGTGTGGGTTCTTTATTGATAGGAATGAAGATGCCACTCAGTAAGTAAAAGCTTGCAGGTACTGAGCACTGAGGAGGTGCTTGGGCAGTGCTGGGTATTTCTAGGTAAAAGGAGAGACCGGCAGACCACGGCAGACTATGACAAGTCCAGTTCCTAAGTGAGACGGTGTGGCCGCCCATGGCCGGCCCCTGGGTGCTCCCCCTGCAGAGGGCTGCATGAGGGCCAAATGCTCCAAAGGGCCGGGGTCAGGCGGCTGTCCTGTGCTGCACAGCTTAGCACACGGCCTAACTGCGCCCTTCATGATCTTGCCATACGATCTTGGGAAATGCAGCTGCTTTTTTTTTTTTTAATATTATTTATTGTTGGAGACACACACAGAGAGAGAGAGAGAGGCAGAGACTCAGGCAGAGGGAGAAGCAGGCCCCATGCCGGGAGCCTGACGTGGGATTCGATCCTGGGTCTCCAGGACCACGCCCTGGGCCAAAGGCAGGCACCAAACTGCTGAGCCATCCAGGGATCCCTGCAGCCGCTTTTCATACAAGGACTCTTTCTTCTCGGTTTATAACTGTCTTTTTTTTTTTTTTTTTTAAGAGAGGGAAAGAGAGAGTGGGGGCAAAGGGGTAGAAGGGGAGGGAAAGAGAATCTTAAGCAGACTCCATGTCCAGTGCAGAGCCTGATGGCTCCATTTCATGACCCTGAGGTCACAGCCTGAGGTGAAAATAAGAGTCGGACACTCAACTGACTGGGCCACGCAGGTCCCCCCCCTTACCCTTGTACTTTTTAGTCACTTGCATTTTCCTCTCAGAGGAGCCATCACAGTTGGTGTGATCCTGTGTCTATAGTTTACCTCCACAGGGGACTGTGTCTGTTTTGTTCGCATAGTAGAGGTCAGTAAGTGCTTATTGAATGAATGAATGGTATACAGGTGTGAAGAGCTACTTGAAACAGTACATAGGGGACTGCTTCCATACACTCTGGAGGAAAGGAAGGGAAAATAGAGAAATTGGATGAAAAATCCAGAGGTCACAGTTTAGAAGCAACCGTCCACTTTTGCCAAACATAAAGCCGCCCACAGAGGAGACCTCACAACAGAACTAAGGTTTTTCACATTTGTAGCTAACATTTGCTCCTTGGCTTTGCTCCATCCCGCACTCCCCCTCCACCCTTTCTAATCACTGAGTGGTTAACACCAGCCTCAGCAAAACTGACCACCAAGCCCCAAGCCCCCGTTGCCATGGGAACCTCTCTTTGTTACAGTTCATTCATTCGTTCATGTGCCGAGTGAAGTTTGGCTTCACAGTATTTCAGCCTGTGGTCACGGTTAAATTTCCCATCGGGATAATGCTGATTGCTTTTTGGTTGCTTTTCCTTCATTACTAATTGCTTCTGTGATGATGAGCAGTGAAAAAAGTAGACTATAAAAAGTGTAAGTGCAGAAGGTAGGAACTTTGGTGTGTCTATGCCTGCATTGTCACTGAACCCCAGTGCTCCCCCAGAGGCAGGCCTGGGGCTGAGGAGCAATTTAGGGGAGGGCCCTGGAGGGGCTGGGGGGTGAAGGGGCCTGGAGGCAAACACAGCACTCAGGCTCTGTCTCTGGATGGCTATCACCATGAGGACATGTCGGCCCAGAGCTGCCACAGCTCCTGAGTTTTGGGAGCAGCTGCTGAGTTTCAAATACTGGCACCTAATTCAGATTAAAATGCTATGCCAGCCAACACTGTGGGACTGACGGACAGCAGGACCAGGTCCTTCCTGATGCCTCCTTTTTACAGAGTGCCCTGTACAGGGTGCTTCATCCCCAGGAACCACACCTCAGCTGCTCTGGGCCTTTATGAAGATGGGATGTGGCCTCTGAGGGGCCAATGGGCTTCCAGCTTGAAAAGAGGACTGAACATGGACTCAGCTTCTTGGGAATATGATGGCCTCAGGCCAGATCTGGGAGGCAGTGGTGTGGGACAAGGACAATGATGATGACACTTCTATGCATAAGTAAAATAAGACTCATTTTTTAAGGTGCTAATCACAAGGAGGGCGCCGAGAAATAGAAGCTTCATAGATATGTTTCAGAAGACTTGGGGAGAAAAGAGGCTTGGGTTATATTACACTCCTTGTAGCCAAACATTAGCTGGTTTCCAAATCCAAGATTTCTTTCTCCTGCGGGTCTCTGCTGAGCTCTCTGTAGCCAGTTCTCTCTCCTCCTCTAACCCCCACCCTGAGCCTCCTCAAATTCCGCGTGGGCTGGCTGACTCAGCCCCTTCCCTGTGCTTTGGATCTCATTCAGCAAAGCTAACACCTGGCCACTAGCGAAGGAGAGGTCATCCTTGGCTTCCTCTGGGCGTTGGGATGGGGCGGGGCTTGTGGTCTCCCTTCACCTTCTCACAGCTGCCCCTGGTACATATGTGCCTCCCTGAGTGGGTCTGTTTTGCCTCTGAGGGGTACTGGGGAGAGGACAGACACAGGTTCGCTGATGGTGGTTTATCAGTCAGAGTTCTTGCTTGGAAGCATCAGGAACAGATTCTGGCTACCCTAAGCAGAAAAGATTGTTTCTTGGAAGGCCACTGAGTAACACAGGATTGACTGCAGAGCCAGAGAAACAGGCTTGGAAAATGTGCAAGAACAAAAGGGAGATGGGCAGCAAAAATTTTTCCAAGTTCACCATGTGTCAAGAGTCTGGGTGGGAAGCAAATTTGAATGTTGCATAGCCAGGAGAGAACAAACATCCTGTGTACATTTTTGCCTTTATATAGGACCCTCACCTTTTGCTGTGGATTATAAATTGGTGTAATTTGGAAAGCAGTGTATTGCATGCCTTAAAAATGTACGATATGTTTCATCTAATTATTCTTTTTCCTAGGATTATAATCTAAAGAAATAAGCCTAAATATTGAAAATCCCTTAATTTTAAAGATGTTCATTGCAGTGCCAAATAGATTGTGATACATCCATGTAATGGAAAGTTATGAAGCTTATAAGATTTAACAAGATAGAAAATCACTTCTGTGGGGCACCTGGGTGGCTCAGTCAGTTAAACGTCCAACTCGTGATTTCTGCTCAGGTCATGATCTTGGGACTGTGATATTGAGCCCTGCATTGGGCTCTGTGCTCAGTGGAGAGTGTGCTTGAGATTCTTTCCGTCACCATCTCCCTCTGCCCCTGCCCCTCCCCCTACTCACATGCATACTCTTTCTCTAAATAATATTAAAAAAAAACCCATTTGTGATATAATGTTGCATGAAAAACCAGGATATGCAGTTATATATACTCTGTGAAAGCCTCCTTAATGTAGCAGGTGTTTTCCAGATGCCATTAGCCTTTGGAGGCAGCTGGGAAGGTGGCCACCTGCAGCTCCTTCCTGCCTTCTCCCCACCTTGCTCCTACCAGTAGCCCCATACAGGTCCCTGCCACTGGTCATGGAGGGATACTTGTCTTAGAAACTGCCGTCTTCTCTGTTAATCTTTGAGAGCTATGGTTTGAACACGTGACCCACTAACCCATGTCTACTTAGCACTTGACCACCTCTTTCCCAAACTGAAGCTTTCTCCTTCTCTATTTTTTTTCCTTTGCCTGGTTGTCTTTGTTGGAGTAAGAACTAGTAGAGCAGATGCTCCTGGGGTGACAGAGGGTCTGTGTCACCTGCAGTGTCTGGGTTGCTTGTCTGGATTCTTCTCTTAAGCTCCATCTCTATCTCGAAAGGGCAAGCCCCCCTGGGAGCCACAGTGGATGGGCAATGCCCACCTTCTGTCACCATCCCTGAAGTCAGCTAGCAGCTGTCTGCTCCTTCCATTGGCTGTCTAGGCTAGCAGCAGCAGAAGCCCCCAGAGATTACCAATCCTCTTTTTGGTGAGAGGGGGGACAAGGTAGGCTTTCCTTGCATATTTTCACATACAGAATATAGGCAAGTACAGAATATAGGCAAGTACAGAATATAGGCAAGAGAGAAGGCTGGAGGAGAACCCTGAGGTGTTCATAGTACTGTACTTAGATAATGAGGTTATAGGTGCTCCTCCTCTTGTTTTCCTGCACTTTCCAGTTTTTCTATAATGAGCATTTATTGCTTTTATAATTGAAGAGAAGAAAGAACAAGGCCACAGAGAGGTTTGTTAATTAACCCAAGTTGCACTTGCTGTAGATTCACAGATAGGAAGTCGGGGATCAGGGCAAGGGTTGTCTCCTTCCACCCACAGCATGGGGAGCAGAGAGTCTTAGCATTGATTCTTACTGATCTCCTTGCTCATCCTCCTTGGAAGAGAAATATGGGGGAGGTCACTGTGGCTGCATGTGTTCTGCCCACACTCAATATGTCAAGAAGAGTTTTGAGCTCTGTGTCTCTTGCTGGTAGTCAGGGCTGACTGTTTCAGTGTTATGCACCGTGCATAGGATTGGCTATGTACCTCCCAGGGCCCTGTGTCCAAACACTGCCCAGAATTTCAAGATGCTGGCAAAAGAACTTTAAACCCAGCAGGGCCCTTGTAGGCTCTGGGTCCTGAGTGACCACACAGGTTCCACAGCTGTGCAGCTGGCCCTGCTTGTGGACACTTCCACTAGACACATGGGAGCCATGCCCAGGGAAGGAGTGCAGAGTGACAGATAGAAGGCTTGGGCTTGCATGGTGAGCCAGAGAGTCAAGAGATCAGAGAGATCACTCGCTGCCAAGTCTCTGTGGCTAGTGTGGAATCCAGAGTAGGTCCATCTGAGTTGTTCAGGAGTTAGGAGCCTCATGTTCTAGTCTTTTCCCTGTGTGCAAACACCAATAAGTGACTTTTCTTCTGTGGGTCTGTTTCCTCATCTCTGCAATGAGAGAGATGGAGTTGGTGATCTCCAGAGTCACTGGCAGCTCCAAGACAATTGTGATTTGGGCTTTTCAGGTCTTGTGTCGTCCATGTGACTGGCTGTGAATGTGTCCACAAGGGACTGAGGGGCGAGAGAGAGCGAGAGAGAGCTCTGATGTGGAAGTCACCTTTGGTGAGCTAGCAAGAAAGAGCTCTCCATTTCTTCTCTGGAGTGAGGAGAAGCGTTTCTTCTCTGCATTCTGCAGAACGCAAAGTGATTATTGCCGGGGAAATGTATTGGAGGGAGCAGCCCTTGACATTATTACAAGTGCATAAAATACCTGGTATGTAAGGTGAGTTTCTGTAATACAGCTTTGGCAGAGATTTCCTGCAAGTAACAATATACAGATTTAAGGGAAGCTGCATCTTTGTGTAGAAGATGTGGGAAAGGAACAGGGTTGGGCGGGGGCCTCTGGGTGGCTCAGTCCATTACACATCTGACTTGGTTTCGGCTCAGGTCATGATCTCAGGGTTGTGAGATGGAACCAGGCTCCATGCTCAGTGGGGACTCCACTTGAGATTCTCTTTCTCCCTGTCCCTCTGCCCGTTCCCCCTGCTTGTGCTCACTCTCTCTCTCAAATCAATCAATCAATCTTAAAAACAAAAACAAAAACAAAACAAAACAAACAAACAAACAAAAACAGAACAGGATGGGGTTTCTACTGGCTCCAGAGGTGGAAGGACCAAAATGAAAATTACTGTTGAGATCCTGCTATATATTTGTGTCAGTAAAAGACACTCAGAGTCATGCAGTTTGTATTTCATAGTGAGAGTCCAGCTAGTCATGACTCATTCTTATTGTCTGCACTCTTCCAGGTGTTCTAGAGAAGTCCACAGAGTGAGTATGCAGACGGCCAGGCTTATGGGCATGAGACACATTGGACTTACAGGTCAAATTTATTTGATGCTTTGATGACATTTTATGTAAACATAAAGCAAAACAGAAAAAAAGAAAAAAAACCCCACAAAAAACCCCCCAAAACTCAAACCAAACAAGCCCTCAAGCAATAGTACAGGGGAGCACGAGGCTAGTGATTTATGTGAGTAAGTTTTGGAATTTTCAGGGACTTTTGGTTTGCTTCATGAATAAACTTATTCAACAACATTTGGAATTTTGTATAAAAGAACTTGCATTTATGATACTTAAAATTTTTTTCTGTTTTCAAAAAGGAAGATTTTTGTTGTTTTTGTTGCACACTTGGCCCAGTATAGGGCACTTTTCAAAGAAGAACTTTCTTATTGTTTGGGTGGGTCATTTATTCCCCCATCATCTTGCATAACTCATGTTTGTTTGGTTCAAAAATCCTGTGCTGAAACCTTTTTTCCTACAGTCTGATGCAATTTCCCTTTTCATTTGTCAGTCTCATGCCCTCCCACAGAAACATCAAGAAAAGATCTTCTTTGACTCTTGATCCAAATGGTCCTCTTTCCTTTATGATGGAAAAATGCAGGCCAACAGAAATTTGAGGAACAAATTCAGCTGAGTCTGTTGGTTCTGACCTCACTGTGGAAGGTAAAGTAGTTTAAAATTTAAGACTTAGTGGCAGAAGGAAGATAGATTTTCACCTTTTAAAAAATGTCTTGAAGTTCAAAGAGTAAATTAAAGCATTTTGAATTGAACGCATGAAGTAGTGGAAGCCACAGACTCACAGCCTCAGAATGGAATTTTATTTTATATTTTTTAAAGATTTTATTTAAGGTTTTTAAGGATTTTTAAGATTTTATTTATTTTATTTATTTATTTGAGAGAGAGTGAAATAGCCAGAGAGAGCAAGAGGGGGCGGGGCAGAGGGAGAAGCCGACTCTCCACTAATCCCAGGACCCTGAGATCATGACCTGACCTGAAGGCAGATGCTTAACTGACTGAGCCACCCAGGTGCCCCCAGAAGGGAATTTTTGAAGGCTCTTTTACCCAGGTGCCTTTGGTTGGATCAGAAAGATCTGACCAGATCTGACAGGATCTCCATCTTCCTATCGAGGCCTATGTAGTCTAGGTGGTAAGAACCTGGTCACCCAGGGAGAAAGTGGGTCTGCTTGTTGAAGGGTATGTAGTTGCACAAATGGACAGCCACGCTGTACACATGCCACCTCTCCCATCAAGAGGGGGAGTCTGCTTCCTCTCCCGTTGAACCCGGGCTGGTCCTGTGACCTTGACCAGTGGAGTGTGGTAGGAATGACACAGCGTAACTCCTTGACCCAGACCTCCAGAGGCCTTGTAGCTTCTGCACAGGTCATCTTAAGATCTAGTTCCTATGTCAGGAAGCCAAGTCCAGGCAACCCACAGAATCATGAGAAATAACATTCATTGTGTTAAGACACCAAGTTTTAGGGTCTTTTGTTACATAGCCATAGGTAACTGAGCCATGTTCTGTTATCATTTGGAAACATTTATGTGTTTTTGGATTAACTTTCTAAGTAATCTTGTCTGGCGTTTCTGGCAATTAGAGGAATCTCTTCTAATAGAAATAGTAGTCATAATAATAAACATTATTGTGGTACAAAGAATTAAGACTCAACACATGTGGAGTGTGAAATGTGGTAAAAATCACAAAAATAAATGACAACACATTTTTGTCAGCAGTAAAGTCCACATAGGTGTTATTTATTTCCTCAGCTCTGAGATAGGTCAAGGAAATGGTCCCCCCATTTTTCCTCAGAAAGTGTATACATATTGGATTTGTGTTCACCCTTCCCTGCATTAACCCGGAGCCTCTCATTCCAGCGTTACTGGGACCTATGGGAGTCTAGGTTTCCGCGGTGGCTCCAGATTTTCCCTCTGTCTTTCCTCACCTCCATTGTTGGAGGGAATGTGACTATGACGGGACCTAGTCCTAGATCTCCCTCCTCAGGAGCAGGGAGCGGGACCGGGATGAGCCAGAGGTGATGACTGTGGGCCTGTCTGTCCACTTTACTGCTCGGTGAGCAGGATCTCACAGAGGTTAGTTTCTCTGGTTGTCACCCCACTTTCTGATGGTACAGACCTCTACCTCCAGGGACACGAGGTGGTTGGATTCAGCGCTGATTTATTGCCTTTCTCTTACTCTTTATGGGGCCAGTTTTAATGAGCATCCAAGCAGAAACGCCTTTGACTCCTGGGCTGTGAATAACTGTTATTAATAAAAGGGCGAGCAGCTTGCTTCAGCTCCGTTGCATATTTCCATATTAATAATGCCATAAACTCCCCCAGAGCGACAGTGTGGCCCCTCACTAGGCAGGGGCTCTGACCCAGAGCTCTGGGCTGGCTCATGAGCCCTGGAAGGAGAAGCGGCCAGGTCCCTGCGCAGGGAGGCTGGACCCAGGTGCTGACCCTACTCTTGCAGCTCACTCAGCACCCTGCACACCTCTCCTCTAGGGAGCAAACAGCTGACTCCAAGGGGTGATGGAGGTGGGTCAGGAAGTTCTGTCTGCTTTTAAGTATCTCCCAGATGAGTCTGTCAATTTGTTTCAGATGCCATCACTTAAAGACTCAATTAATTTGAGTCTGCATGTTACATAAACTCATGGAGTCCTATGTTAAAAGGCAAATGCCTTAGGGACACATTGTATAGACTTCACCAGCTTTCACTGAATACTGTATTGGAAGTTAATGTCACTGATTCACACATGTTTATTGAGCATCTACTGTGTGCCAGGAGCTTGGATTATAGTATGAAGAAAACAGACGAAAATCCCTGCCCTTGTGGAGCTTCTATTTGAGTTGAGGGAAATAAACAATAAGCAAATAAATATGTAAAATATATAGTAGGCTGATGGTGATAAATGCTATGTAAAATATAGAACAAGGAAGAGATATGGGGAGTGCACAGCTGGCAGGGAAGTTGGCAGTTGCCTGCAAGCAGATCCTTGGAAGATTCTCTCTTGGGACAGAGGTCACTTGGAGAGGTCAGATTTGGGATTGTCTTTATATATGGTGGCTACCCTTTATCCAGGTCAGGTACCAGTGGAAAAGAAATCTCAGAAAAAAAAATCATGTCCTTTCTTTCTTAAAAAAATATTTTATTTATTTATCTGAGAGAGAGAGAGAGAAAGTATGAGTGGGGGAGGGGTAGAGGGAGAAGATTACTCTCCTCCGAATAGGGAACCCAGCATGGGGCTCCATCCCAGGACCCTGAGATCACCACCTAAGCTGAAAGCAAATGCCCAGCTGACTGAGCCTAGCATCTAGGCACTCAGAAATCATGTCTTTTCTAGCCACTTCCCTTATGAAGCTTGGATAATGCTTGGGGCCTACAGACCCCTGGGCTCAGCCCTTCATCAGCCCTTGGTCTGTGAAAGCCCAGCACATGTCCCTCATTTCTGTGGATTCCCAGGGATTTGTATTCTCCCTTTCCAAATGGAGCCTGATGCAGGGGCTCCATCCCATGACCCTGAGATCAGGACCTGAGCTGAAACCAAGAGTCAGATGCTCAACTAACTGCACTACCCAGGTGCCTCAGGCCTTTTCCTTTTAAATTTTCAGTAGCCTGGGGCACCTGGTTGGCTCAGTTGGTAGTGCATGCGACTCAGGGTTGTGAGTGTGAGCCCCATGTGGGGTATGGAGATTATTTAAAAATAAAAATCTTTAAAAATAATAAATAAAATTTCAATTGCTCATCTTTGCTGCCGATTATCATTAACTTTCTCTTCTCTTGCTCCCCAAAGTCTATTTCTGGCTGCACCCCTCCCTCTCTCATTGCCTTTGAAAGCTCTAAGTACCTCCTCCTTTTTTTAAAAAAATATTTTATTTATTTATTCACGAGAGACACAGAGACACAGGCAGAGGGAGAAGCAGGCTTCATGCAAGGAGCCGGACGTGGGACTCCAGGGTCACGCCCTGGGCCCAAGGCAGGGGCTAAACTACTGAGCCACCCAGGCATCCCTAAGTACCTCCTCCTGATTATGGGTAGTGGCTTCCTCCTTCCTCTAATGGCTAGATGTTAGCTGATGCCCAGAACAGGGAGTTGGCTTCCTCTCCAAATGATAATCACAGTATTTCCCCAGCAACACAGTACTTTTCCTCCCGGACTTCCAGGCCCACTCTTATAGCAGGAACACTTTCACCACCTTACTGGAGAAGGCACTGCTATTTCTATTGTTTTTAAAGATTTATTTATGCATGGGGGGGCATGCATACATACATACATACATTACTTATGTATGGGGGGTGCAGAGGGAGTGGGAGAGACAGACTCCACACTGAGCAGGGAGCTGGATGCAAGGCTCGATCTCACAACCCTGAGATCAAGACCTGAGCCCAAACCAAGAGTCGGATGTTTAACTGACTGGCCCACCCAGGTGCCACAAGGCACTGCTCATCCTTACACCACAGCCATTCTCCTTTTGTTCTTTGGCAATGGAAACCCAATCTCATCAGGGAAACAATGAACACAGGAGAAAATGGCTCATTTTCTAAGACTCCTTTGCAGCTAGCGGTTGCTGTGTGACATTCTGGCCAATAAGGTGGGGGTGGAAATCACCTTGCAGTGCTTCTGGGAAAATATTGAAGAGAGTCATGCTCTAATCAGCATAACTTTTGGCCCTTTACCATCTGCTTCTTCCTGCAGTGGCCATCTTGTGGCCTTGAGGTGGAAAACCTCTTTGGGATGGATGTCAGGAAGACAGAAGAAGCAGGGCCCTTGATCATATTTTTGAGTAGTAGCCCTGAACAACTACTTCTAGATTTCTTGTTACCTGTGACAATAACTCCCTATTTATTTATTTTTTTAATAACTCCTTATTTTAAGGTAGGTTTTTGGTGGGTGTTATGGGCTGAATTGTATCTCCTCAAATTCATATGTTGAAATTCTAACTCTCTGAATGTGCCTATATTTGGAGATAGGACCATTAGAGATAAAATTAAGGTTAAGGGTCATATGGGGGCCTAATCCAACCTTAGTGCTGTCCTTATAAGAAGAGGAACTTTGAATGCACAGAGAGGTACCAGGGGCTCTGCACTTAGGAAATATGTATATGAGGGCACACTGAGAAGACAGGCGTTTTTAGGCTAAGGAGAGGGGCCTCAGAAGAAACCAAACCTGATGACACCTTCATATTGTACTTCCAGTCTCCAGAACTGTGAGAAAATGCATTTTTAAAAAAGATTTTTATTAAATCATTGATTAATTTAGAGAGCATGAGCAGGGGGAGGAAAAGATGAAGAGAGAGAGAATCTCAAGCCAACTCCCCATTGAGCCCAGAGCCCAATGTGGGGCTCCATCTCACAACCCTGAGATCATGACCTCAGCTGAAATCAAGAGTCGGGTGCTTAACTGACTGAGCCACTCACGTGCCCCAGAAAATAAATTTTTGTTGTGTACACCACCCTGTCCTTGGTGTTATGGCAGCCCTAGCAAAAAAACATAGTGACTTTCAGCCAAATGCAGCCCTGACTAGTACACCATGACGTTGGATCTGGCAACCTGGGTCCAGTGGGGTAAGGATGAGCTAAAGAGGCAATAAGGAAAGCTCTCCAATTAGGTGCTAAGTCAAGTATTCACCTGAGAATGGCTCCAGGGTCTTTGGTACCTAGCTCAGATGTCTCATCTCCCTGGTCAGATGCTTTTCATTTCTCCCTTCCCCAGAGCTTGTGGCTACAACGCACCAGTTCCTTTGAATCTTGCTGGCCTTGAGTATTCTCTTCTCAGCCTCTAAGAGTGTCAGAACACTCATTCAGCAACCAATGCCTCATGTTACAGATAGTATTCAATAGACAGTAATTGAATTAATGAATAGGAAGTGACTGTGGGAGCCATTACCAGGTAACATATACACATTTACCATACATTTGTTTATTCGTCAATTAAAAATAGAGCTTATTTTTTCTCATTATAAAAAGTAACAATAGCTGGTCTTCAACTCTGTGCTAGACACTGTGGTTTGTGCTTTTGCATTTGTTATGTTTATATTCACAAGAGATCTGCAAGATAGGTATTATATCAATTTTATAGATGAGGAAAATGAGATTTAGAAACCAAAGGAACAAAGATTGGAAATGATGAAACAAATATTTAAATGCAGGTCTGTCTTATTCTGAAGGACATGCCCATTCCACAGTATTCAATATAGTATGTTGAATATATTATGTTGCTGCTCATAAAGTACTACATGTTTATTAGAGTATATGTATATAATTTATATGTACATGTGTGCCATATATATTTATATATTATATATTGAATACATGTGTATATATATTGATACATAGATGTATATACAGAGAGACCATATATATATATATATATATATATATATATATATATATATAGTTGCTATAGAAAATATAAAAAAATAGAAAAGGGCAAAACTATATATAATCTCTTTTTTTTTTTAAAGACAGGCAGAGAATGGTATTGTTCCTGTGCCAGTCTTCATTTTTTTCTTCTTTTTTTAAAATTTTTATTTATTTATGATAGTCACACACACACACACACACACACACAGAGGCAGAGACACAGGCAGAGAGAGGGAGAAACAGGCTCCATGCACCGGGAGCCCGACGTGGGACTCGATCCCGGGTCTCCAGGATCGCGCCCTGGGCCAAAGGCAGGCACCAAACCGCTGCGCCACCCAGGGATCTCCTATATATAATCTCTTAATGGAGTTTTAAAAAATTGTGGTGAAATGTACATAACATAAAATTGACCGTTTTAACCTCAGGGCATTAGATATATTCAGACTAGGACTGTTATAAATTTGGCTTTTGTTCACCTATTACATTACACTATCATTTTCCATTGGCCATGCAATTTTTTTTTTAAATGGTGGTATAATTGACATATAGTATTCCATTACTCATGCATTTAAATAGGCTTTCATGAATCACATCTGCCTTTGTGTCCAACCATTAGTGACTCCAGGTGCATGCATTTTCAGTCTGATGCTGGAGAAATTTGGGGTGAAGGGCCTTTTGGACCTAGTAATACATGCTTATTTTATGAGAGATAAGGTTCTTGTCGGAAATGTTTTCATGTTTGGAAAGGGGGCTTCAGGGACAGTTTCAGCTCTCATAGCTTGCTTTTCTGTGTCTGGGAAAGTCACGTCAAGCTCTAGTTGATCTCTTGGACTTTAGAGACAATGGTTAGATTTGTCCATGGTAGATTTTATTCACAAGAATTTCTGGGGTGCTGCCCACAGTGAGAAGAGCTGTCAGAATGGGATACATGCTTCACTGCCCAGTGGCAGGGTAGGTCATATGTTGAAATAATGGATTTCAGGAAGGAGGTGAGGTTGCATGAAGGTGGTAGGTCTGTGGAAGGTGGAGCAGTGTGGTAGTGAGAGCCTGTGGGAGAGGGTGCCATGCCTAATGGGAATGTAACAAAGGTCTGCTATGTGTGCTCTCTGTAAAACCCTATTGCTGCCTGACAAGAAAATCTATGGGAAATGTTTGTGGGGTTGAACCGATATCTCTTGGACAGTGGTGTTCTCAATCTGGCCACAGGCTGCTTGATTGTACACGACTTCAACCTGTAGCAGGCTCTGCACCTCTCAGAAGGTATTTGGTGGTATGACAAGTGACCAAGCCACTAGACTTGATCCGGATCCCCCAGGGGGACTTCCTCAAATATGAAGGGCCATTGTGGGAAGTCTGCAAACTAATTTTTACAGGAGTAGAACCCCTTTTTAGTTGAGGTGACTAAGGGAGTTCCCAGTCTAGAAGGTGAGGCTATTTACTCCTCACGGAGTAGTTCTGTCTAGTAATCATCAGGCTGCTTACTGCTGAAAGATAGGTGAAGGGAAGATAAGGGAAGATTACGGTAAGACGGATGATTTGCTCTCATCTGGAATCCTCAGGAGATCTAAACGGCTATGGCCTCTGTCATTTTCCTTGTCTTCCTTTTTTCCTACACTCTGTGAGGATCACTTTTTTGCTGCTTTCAAACTGGTGATGAAACCTTTAGGGGAGAACTAGGGCCTTCTACGCTTTACATCCTAAAGCACAGCTCTTGACCTCAGCCCAATATTTCATTCTTTCTGATTCTCCCATGTGAGTTCTCCCTGCTGTCTCTTAGCTTAATCTGTAGTTCATCTTTTAAGACACAAATGAAATATCTTCTTCTCCAGAAAACCTTTCAATTTCTGGTTTGGATTTTTCACTCAAACCAGGAAAAAAAATTGCTTGACATTGTGTCAGCAGATTTCTGACAAATGTGCAAAGATAATTATATGGGGGAAAGAATAATGTTCTTTTTTTTTTTTTTAAAGATTTTATTTATTTATTCATGACAGACACACAGAGAGGGAGAGAGGCAGAGACACAGGCAGAGGAGAAGTAGGCTTCATGCAGGGGGCCAGATATGGGACTTGATCCCCGGTCTCCAGGATCCGGCCCTGGGCTGAAGGCAGCGCTAAACTGCTAAGCCACCTGGGCTTCCCAAGAATAATGTTTTTAACAGATGATGCAGAGACACCTGGATAGCCACAAGCAAAATAATGAAATTGGATCCTCACACTATATTTGGAATTTAACTCAAAATGGATCAAGAATCTCAATGTAAGAGCTAAGACTATAAAACTGTTAGAAGAAAAACGTAGGAGCAAATATTCACAAACTTGAGTTAGGCTGTGGTTTCTTAGATATGATACACAGGCACAAGCAACAGAAGAAAAAATAAACTGGACACCATCAAAATGGAAGACTTTAATGCACCAAAGGACACCATCAAGAAAGCGAAAAGACAACCCACAAAATGGGAAAAAACTGTTTGTAAATCATCCATCTGAAAGAGTCTGGTATCCAGAATATATAAAAAAAGACTTCTCGCCACTCAATAATAAAGGGATGATCCAATTAAAAATAGGCAAAATATCTGAGTAGACATTCTTCCAAAGGAGATATACTAAAGGCTAATAAGCACATGAAAAGATGTTTGATATCATTAACTATCAGGGAAATTCAATTTGAAACCACAATGACATACGACTTCATACCCACTAGGATGGATATAATAAAAAAGACAGATGATAACAAGTGTTGCCAAGGATGTGGAGAAATTGGAACCCTCATTCATTCTTGGCGGGAATGCAAAATAGTACACTATTTTGTAATATAGTCTAGCAGTTTCTCACATGGTTAAACATAGAGTTAGATATCCATCCATCAACTGATGAATGGAGAAACACAATGTAGTATATTCATACAATGAAATATTGTTCTGCCATGAAAAGGAATGAAGTACTGACTCCTGCTACAACAGGGATGAATTTTGAAAACATTATGCTAAGTGAAAGAAAGCAGCCATAAAAGGCCATATATTGTATGATTCCATTTATATGAAATGTCTAGGATGGGCAAATCAGAAAGTAGAGACAGAAAGTAAATGAGTCATTTCTTGGAGTGGGGTTTGGGGGAATATTTTGGAGGATAATAATTAAGGGGTATGAGATGTCTTTGGGGGTAATGAAAATATTCTAAAATTGGTGAAATGTACAACTCTATGAATATATGAAAAAAATTGAATTTTACACTTTAAATGAACAAACTGTATGACGTGTGAACTATATTTCAATAAATCTTTAAAAAAGAGAGAAAAAAAGTCAGTAAAGAGTCTGTGCTTTCCTCTGAAAAGACTGACTGACTTCACTTTGAGGTCCCACAGCCTTTCTTAGAGAGGTCTTTGAGGGTACCTGGAACATGTTAGTGTCTGAATTTGTATATTTAACTGTGTGTGTGGAGGCCCTCTCTCTCCTATAGGATTTTGGCTTCCCTTCTCATGGTGTTCAGGGTGCTCTGCTGTCTGCGTAAGTGTCTTCCTCCCTGAGCTGGCAAGGTGGGCTACTTAGGGATCTTGAGGCTTGAGGAATAACTTGATAGTGGGATCCTAGGGTTTTCATTTTGCCTCTCATGCATCCCAGATGGGGAGTTGGAGAAGCCAGCACCCAGATAGGGAGTTGGAGAAGCCAGTAACCATCCATAGGCATGAATAGAAAAAGCCCCGTGCAAGCCTACTCACTTTAGTCAAAGGACTGAGAAAAGGGTAGAAGACCAGATAGTGCCACCTCATTCCAGACAACACCAAGGGAAAAACTCCTCCAAGTTCCCTTAGCCCTACTCTGTGTTGCTGGTGGGTTTCTGTGCCTACCTGGCAACAGTGAGCTTCCCCTACACCTGGTGGTGAGGAGGTGGTGTGAGTCTGTGCTGTACTTTTTGCTGGGTTGGTGCCATTGGGGTCCAGCAGGGAACTTCCATTACACTTGCACCTACATGCTGCATCTAAACAGTGTGACTGCCTGCAAAAAAAAAAGACTAAGTAGGATCCAGAGTCTTCTAGGTAATACCTCAAATGTCAGGGTACAGTTAGAATCATTCTTCATACCAAGAACCAGGAAAATTTCACTTGAATGAGAAAAGACAATCAACAGACACCATCACAGAGATGATACAGAATTTAGATTTGAAAGCAGCCACTATTAAAATGCTTCAACAAGCAGTTATAAACATATTTGAAACAAATGAAAAATAGAAAGTCAAAAAAATTAGAAAGTCTCCCAAGGAAATAGATATAAAGAAGAATCAACAAACTTCAGAGCTGAAAAATATAATAATTGGAATAACAAAACCCACCTCATTGGATGTGCCCACTAGCAGAACAAATATGACAGAGGAAAGAATCAGTGAGCTTGAACACAGGACAGTAGAAATTGATCTGAAAAGGAGAGAAAACAGACCAAAAAGAAACAAAAGGAGCTCTAGGGACCTGTGGAACAGTCACAAAATATCTAACATTTGTACCATGGGGGGAGAGGGAAAAAGTGGGGGCTGAAAGAGATTTGGAAAAATAATGATTGAAAGTTCTCCAAATTTGGCAAAAGACAGAAACCTACAGATTCTAGAAGTTGAGTGTATTACAGATAGCACAACTCAAGGAAATCTATGCTGACACATCATAAAAAAAAAACTAAATACAAAAAGACAAAACCAAAAAATCTTGAAAGCAGCTAGGGAGGTGAGGTATTATCTATAAAAGAGAAAATGATTAGAATGACAGAATGTTTTTCATGAGAAACCCTGGAGGCCACAAAGAAGAGGCACAGCATTTTTCAAGGGAAAGGGCAACTGGCTCCAAATTTCTTTGGCTCCTGACTTAAATTCACATTATTAGTTCCTTTATTTAAGCATTCCTTTTTAGAGCATTACTCATAAATTGTAGCCTCATCTTCCTAATGGAAATGTTAACCTTTTTAAATTAAAAGTATGTCTAGATAATTTTTAAAAGTTATTATTGTGATTAAATATTTTAATTTTTCTAATTAGTTGTTGCTGAGCTGTGGAAGATCCATTATTTTTTTTTTTTTTAAGATTTTATTTATTTATTCATGAGAGACAGAGAGAGAGAGAGGCAGAGACACAGGCAGAAGGAGAGCAGGCTCCCCGCAGGGAGCCCAATGCGGGACTCGATCCCAGGACCCCAAGATCACGCCCTGGGCCAAAAGCAGACGCTAAACCACTGAGCCACGCAGGGATCCCAGATCCATTATTTTGAATATTTAGCTTTTATCCTATCGACTTAACTGAATTCTAATTCTAATAGTTTTAGAGCTTATTCTTTTCGAATTTGTAGATAAAGCATCTGCCCAGATTGTGATTCTTCTCTTTGTCATTCTAAAAGTCGCAATTTTGATGTCCATTTCATGTGGTATAGTATTGTCTAAAAAAACATCTGGAAAAAGTATATTTAATACTTGTCATAAGAATTAGTCTTGTTTGGCCTGCAATTTTATCTAGGATGCACTGTTGCCTAAAATGTGTTCCACAGGATTCTGGATTTCCAAGATGTTTTGGGTGATATTTGGTTAAATAAAATAAAGTGTTTTGTTTTTTTATTGCAAAGCTTCTGGGTTTTAGGATGACAGTGCTCACTATACATCTCCAGGAGGTGGATGTAGCAGGCAAAGACCCCCTTCCTGGCCTTCTCCCTTTCAACCGAGCCTCTTCTGCCTTCATGGTCTAGGGGCACCCTTCTTCGAGGAAGTGCTGCTTTAGAATTTCAGTGTAATGGATGCTGTGAGCAGTTGGGTTGAAATAGTTATTGCTTGTAATGCTAAAGAAGTATCTTCCTGGTCCTGAAATATTTACTTCATTTCCCTTTGCTCATGGGATGGAGTTGGGGGAGGCAAGTGATTAAAATAAAATTATTCTTTTTAGTCTCATATTATCAGATGTGGATTGTAATAAACGTGTATTAACTTTAAAATTAAACAAAAACCCATAAAATGCAAATCTGCCTAGAGAGAGAACATTTTCAGTGTGGGTTTCCTCTGTGAGGAAGGGAAGTGCCACATGAGAGTCTGTGTGTGTGTGGGGAGTAGAGAGACTTGGGGGGCAGGGATGGGGGTGGTGCAGGGGTAGGGTGATGGGGGTGGGGCTCTGCTTAGACAGGTCACCCTGAGATCACTGACATCATTCTGCCGCTTGATTGGCTGCTGGCTGGATGTCATCAGGGACTTTTTTCTGCCCATTTCAATTGTAGCCAAATTCACTGTCAGCACATTGAGTGAAAATCTTCTAGGCCAGTTGCTGACATATTTGTAGGATGAAGTCAAATATTCTAATTACTTTTTCTGACATTTAACAAACTCAATTTTCATGTAAAATTATCTCCTAACTCTTTAGAAAGCTGTTTATTTTTCTCCTTAAGGAGACACAAGTTCAACGCTCCTTTTCAAATGAATATAATTTCTTGAAAGCCAAAAATTATAGCTTTTAATGGTGTTTTTTCTTCTTGTGATTAAATCCCTTTGATCTTAGGCTATTTGGTGGCAGTATTTGAATATATTTCTTCCCACTGTCCCTCCTTCTCTTCATCTTGCTTTCCTTCTGTTTCTCCTGGAAGAGGAGCTTTAGGATGGGAGTTTCTGTGTTCTGAAACGGCTTTTCTCTCTTCTTTCTCTTTCTTTTTTATTTTTTATTTATTTATTTATTTTTTAATTTTTATTTATTTATGATGGTCACAGAGAGAGAGAGAGAGGCAGAGACACAGGCAGAGGGAGAAGCAGGCTCCATGCACCGGGAGCCCGATGTGGGATTCGATCCCGGGTCTCCAGGATCGCGCCCTGGGCCAAAGGCCGGCGCCAAACCGCTGCGCCACCCAGGGATCCCTCTCCTTCTTTTTTAGAGAGAGAGATAGCGCATGGAGGGGTGGGCAGAGGAAGAGAGAGAGAGAGGATCTTAAGCAGGCTGCATGCCCAGTGCAGAGCCCAATGCAGGGCTCCATCTCATGACTGAAATCATGACCCTGAGATCATGACTGTGAGATCATGAACTGAGATGATATCAAGAATCTGACACTCAACTGACTGAGCCACCCAGGCACCCTTGAAATGGCTTTTTCAAAATATTTATTTATTTATTTATTTATTTATTTATTTATTTATTTATTTAAATATTCTTTTTTTAAAAAGATTATTTATTTATTCATGAGACACACACACACACACACACGGAGAGAGAGAGAGAGAGAGGCAGAGACATAGGCAGAGGGAGAAGCAGGCTCCATGTAGGGAGCCTGACATGGGACTTGATCCCGGGTCTCCAGAATCAGGCCCTGGGTGGAAGGCAGGTGCTAAACAGCTGAGCCACCCAGGGAGCCCAAGAATATTCTTTTTTTTTAAAAGATTTTATTTGTTCATCTGACAGAGAGAGCACATGAGTGAGAGAGAGCAGGAGTAGGGGAGGGGCAGAGGGAGAGGGAGAAGAAGAAGCAGACTCCCCACTGAGCAGGGATCTTGTCTTGGGGCTCAATCCCAAGACCCTGGGATCATGACCTGAGCCAAAGGCAGATGCTTAACCAACTGAACCAATCTGGCACCCCCAAAATGTCTAAAATCACCAAAAGGTAGGATCTAGGAGATCTATCAAAGAAAAGGAATACTAACATTATATAATAATTAAAATGGCTAATGCCAGTTTTTATTAAGCACTTGCTATGCGAGAGGCATTATTCTAAGTTCTTTGCATGTATTTTATTTAAACCTCACAATATTCCTATGAGCAGGAGTTATCTGTATGTATGTTTGAGTTGGGGAAATAGAGAGGTTAAGTATTTTGTTCAAGATCACACAGCTAGTAAATGACAGAGCTAGAACTTGAATTCACATTTCTTCTGCTATCTATTCAAGCCACCTAAACCCATTGTGTAAATTAGAAATAATGAGTATTTTGAGGATTCCTGGGTGGCTCAGCCATTGAGCATCTGCCTTTGGCTCAGGGTGTGATCCCAGGTCTGGGGATCAAGCCCCACATTGGGCTCCCTGCGGGGAGCCTGCTTCTCCCTCTGTCTCTGCCTCTCTCTCTGTCTCTCATGAATAAATAAAATCTTTTAAAAAATGAGTGTTTTCAAAATAAGGAGCCTCCCTTGGGATGGAAGAAAGAATATGAAACTGTTTATGCTCTGGTAGAAAAAGAGGGTGGGGGGCTGGGGAAAAGGGAAGGTTTTTCAGAAGAAACGACCCCATGAATGATCTCCTGTCAGAACTCGAGGGGTATCTCATGTCCCTCATTTTATTGGTGAGGCACTAAGGCCCAGGAAGGGGCCAACTCTTGGTTGGGGAAAGTGTTGGCTCAGGGCATGGATGGGAATCCAGACCTGGTCGTTTCTGACCCATTCTCTTCTCCTTCTATTTCACTAGGCTGCTTTCTAAATAGTATATATTTTAAAGCACCAAATCATTTTTTTTAAGAGTCTTAAAACCATCAGAAATTCCAAGTGATGGGAAGAAATTATGAGAGCCTATTTGTCCTTTTAAAAGATGGGAGGAAACTCCCCTACTTGCTATTAAAGCTGAGGACATGATTTGTGATTCTGTTTATGTTTACAGCTCAATTTCCTTTCTGCCATGAGGAAACAGCTGAACCCCAATAAAAGCTGAAGAGCCCAGTTTCTTCTGTAATACAAAGATCATGTTCAGCATTTTGTATTATCTTCTTGGCTGAAGTCAAAACCAACTGACACGTAAATTCTAGGCACTTCCTAACTAAGGACTCCAGACAGGTGCTGCTGTGTTTTGTTTTGGTTTGTTTTTATAGAATCAAACAAAACTTTTCCGTATGTGTGATTTTCCCCACTCCACTTTGGGATTTTGTGGTTCCTATGACATCCTGGGATTCCTTTTGGCAAGGGATCCAATCTTAGTTATATCACTTAGTGTGTGTGTGTGTGTGTGTTTGTGTGTGTGTGTGCATGGGACTTTTATAAATAACAGCAGCTATTTAGCCAAATGATGTTCTCTAATGTTCCCTGTATATTAACTCATTTATGCTTCTAACAACCTTCTTAGGCTGAATGATGGCTCCCCAACGATGTTCACGTACTAATCTCTGGAGCCTCACATGGCAAAAGAGACTTTGCAGATGTCATGAAGTCAAGGACCTTGCTATGGGGAGATTATCCTGGGTTATCTGGGTGGGCTTGATGTAACCACAAAGGTCCTTTATGAGAGGGAGGCAGGAGGTCAGGGAGAGAAGAGGATACACAACTGGCTTTGAAGATGGAGGAAGGAGCCAGAAGCAGTCTCTAGTAGATCAAAGAGGCAAGGCTTAGATTCTTCCCTGGAGTTTCCAGAAGGAACCAGCCCTGTCGATGCTTTGATCTTAGCCTCATAGGACTCCCTTCGGACTTCTGATATTCAGAACTATAAAAGAAAAAACGAGTGGTCTTAAGCTGGTGCACTTATGGTAATTTGTTATAGAAGCAGTAGGAAACTAATATAGGTAGGTGCTATTATTATCTCTTTTATACATTAAGGGACTAAAGCACAGAGAGATTAAGTTCTTTGCATGTATTTTATTTAAACCTCAAGGTCACACAATCAGAAAGCAGCAGAGCTAAGAATCA
The DNA here is from genome assembly GCF_048418805.1 of Vulpes vulpes. Classification (NCBI taxonomy): domain Eukaryota; kingdom Metazoa; phylum Chordata; class Mammalia; order Carnivora; family Canidae; genus Vulpes; species Vulpes vulpes. The sequence goes on along the minus strand of NC_132784.1, from coordinate 8,522,998 downwards.
AGCAGCTGTCTCTGTGGTTCCAGAGACTCTGTGTTTGATTGATTACACTATTTGACGTGAGGCAAGACACTTTACTTCCATGAGCCTCAGTTTTCTCATCTCTAAAATGGAGCCAATAATCCCTCTATAGCTGCTTGTTAGGGAATTAAATGCATGACATTCTAGGTGTGATGATGGTAATGGTGACAATGATGATGGTCCTGCTGCTGTTGATGGTGATGATAGTGATGATGATGATAGAGCTGGTGATGATGGTGATGATGATGGTGATGGTGGTGATGCTAATGATGGTGATGACGATAATGGTGACAGTGATGATGTCACGATGGTGATAATGATGTTGATAATGACAAGAACAGATGCCATTGCGAGGTGCAGGAGGTCAGCATTGTACAAGTTTTGAGAGAGTGACTATGGAGTGGAATGACTGCAAAGCTTCCTAAAGGATGCTTCTGCTGTTGTCTGCTGTTTTTCCCTTGGCTCTGTTCTTAGCAGTCTAATGACTTTTGTTCAAGCTACCTCCTTAACAGCTCTCCTCACCATGCCACCCTCTCAACCCCAGCCCCTCCCACAGGATCATGAGCAGCTCACATCTTTACTCCCTTTATACCAATACCAAGAACTAGAGCAGAATCCAAACTGTTGTCAGCCTGGGGAGGCCTTCAGAATATCCCGCTTGCTGTCTAGCAGCTCCTGGTCAAGCTGTCAGTTCAAACTGGGGAAATTATGGGGAATTCTAATGTGAGAATTGAGAAAAGCAATTTTGAGAGGAGAGATCAAAGTAGATACATATGCATAGGTGGAATTTTTTCCTGGTTATAAAAGGACTGTATATTTATTGTACAAAGTATAGAAATGTATAAAGAATAAAAGTCTCCTGGGGCATCTTGCTGGCTCAGTTGGTAGAGCATTCAACTCTTGATCTCAGGTTGTGAGTTCGAGCCACCCATTAGCTGTAGAGATTATTTAAAAATAAAATCTTAAAAAAAGGGAGTAAAAGTCTCCCATAGTCTTACCAGTAGAGAGAATCACTGTTAATGTTTTCAGTGTATTTTCCACTAAATTTTTCCACCTGTGTTTATAAATAATGTGGAGAGTTTTGTGTGTCTTCTTTCTTCAGTTAAGAACATATTGTGATCACCTACTCATATCATTAAATCTTGTTCAAAAATGTTATTTTAATTGGTTCTCTAAGATGTTTTTCTATTTATATTCTATTCTTTTTATATCACATATATCTGAATGAAGTCTAAGGATGAAGCTCACTAGTATTTTAAAGATTTCTTACAATTCCTTATTAATTATTTGGGTCTATTTCAGATAGAGCAAGAACCCCATAGGAATGATGGTGTTGTTTCAGGGCAATTGGGGTGGGGAACAGGCTGAGAAAACCGTTCTTCTCTCAAAGGATGTATGTATGTGTATCTGCACTTTGTGGAGAGAAGAGGGGGTGGCTTTAATACTTAGAAGCCCCCTCCCCCACATATGCCATCCAAGGGACTTTTTCTTTCTTTCTTTCTTTCCTTTCTTTCTTCTTTCTTTTTTAAAGGTTTTTATTCATTTATTTCAGAGACAGAGAGAGAGAGAGAGAACAAAATCAGGGATGAGGGGAGAAGCAGGCTCCCTGTGAGTAGGAAACCCATGAATAGGGAGCCTGATGCAGGGCTTGATTCCAGGACTCTGGGATCATGACATGAGCCAAAGGCAGACACTTAATGACTGAGCCACCCAGGTCTCCTTCCAGGGAGATTTCTGATTTTTCCTTAATATTACAGAAGCTCCTCAGTTTTGAGCTGGATAAAGTTGATTCTGAGATGTGGTTTCTTTTTTTGGCCAAATATCTTTCTAATATGGTAAGTGAGGAGCAAGTTTTACAATCTTTCTAATTGGTTTCCTCATTTTTCTACCTGTGAAATTTGGAGTCCTGAATAATAACCCTCCAAGAAGCACTTTTTCCCAAAAGCATGAAAAGTCTCTAGTTTGAATAAGCTCTGAGATAGTCATTCAGGGTCAAATCCAGGCTCCTATTGTACCCTGGATCTTATTTTGTGGTGGCCATTCTCCAAAGATGACGTCTAATGAACCAGGCCTCCCATTATTCATGCCTTGTCTAGTCCTCTTCTTTTGAATCAGGGCTGGCCCTGTGACTTGCTTTTGACCAATACAGCAGAAGGCTCTGCATGACTTCTGAGTTATAAGAAGTCCTGCAGCTTCTGGGAGAAGCCCTTTCCCAGCTACGATAGCCATGCTGTGTGGAGGCCAAACTAGCCTTTTGGAGGGGCTACCTGGAGAGAGGTGTTGGGCCAGCACCCAGCCGTGGAGCCAGACATGTGAGTGAAGTCATCATCTTCAATGTCCAGCCCAGGGGAAACTTTGGATGACTTCAATCCAGCCAGCTTCAGACTGCAACCACCAGATGATCCCAGTTAACCCTTGGGATATAAGAGGATAACAGCAAATTATTATTTGAAGTCATTAAGTTTGGTAGTAGTTTATTGCATAGCAATAGATAATCTGAATTTTTAAAAAAGATTTTATTTCTTTGAGAAAGAGAGAGAGAGAGCAAGAGAGTGAGCACGAGCAGGGGGAGGAGCAGAGGGAGAAGCAGACTCACCGCTAAGCAAGGAGCCTGACATGAGGCTCCATCCCAGGACGTTTAGATCATGACCTGAGCCAGAGGCCAACGCTTAACCAACTGAGCCATCCAGGCACCCTGGTAATCTGAATTTTTAACTGCAAGGTGTTACATGTATTTCTTGACCTCAGGAAACTGGGAACTCTTTGAAGGCAAGAGCACATCTTGGCATTTTTGGTATTGCTAACTGAATCCTGCAGCATTGCTGACACAAGCCGGGAATGTGCAACAGTACATTACCAAGGCCCTGGAAGAACAAAAGAAGCGAATACAGAGAAGTGCATGAAATTTGCTAATCTATCTACAAACTATATTCTCTACTTTTTTTTTTTAGATTTTATTTATTTATTCATGACAGACAGAGAGAGAGATGGGCAGAGGGAGAAGCAGGCTCCGTGAAGGGATCCTGACGTGGGACTCGATTCCGGGTCTCCAGGATCCCGCCGTGGGCTGAAAGCAGCGCTAAACCACTGGGCCACCCGGGCTGCCCATATTCTCTATTTTCTGTGTATAGTCCGCCAGAGTGCTTCCCTTCCAGCTTCTGGCCAGCCTCCATGTGGCAGAAGCTATTTCTTTAAATACTTTTCAAAAGGTAGGTACACTTATTTAAAATAAATTGGTTTATAGGGCACCTGAGTGGGACACTCGGTTAAGTGTGTGACTCTTGGTTTCGGCTCAGGTCGTGGTCTCAGGGTCAAGAGATAGAGCCCTGCACTGGGCTCAGTGTTCAGTGAAGAGGCTGCTTGAGATTCTCTCTCCCTTTCCCTCTACCCCTCCCTTTCGTGCTCTCTTTCATTTTTTTTTTAAATTTTTATTTATTTATGATAGGAACACAGTGAGAGAGAGAGGCAGAGACACAGGCAGAGGGAGAAGCAGGCTCCATGAACTGGGAACCCGACATGGGATTCGATCCCGGATCTCCAGGATCGCGCCCTGGGCCAAAGGCAGGCGCCAAACCGCTGCGCCACCCAGGGATCCCTCGTGCTCTCTTTCAAATAAATAAACAAATAAATCTTTAAAAGAACTGGTTTAAAGTTGAAATGTAAAAAAAAAAAAAAAAAAGTTGAAATGTACAAAAGTCTCCCTCTCATTCCTGTCCACAGCCACTCAGATCCCCTTCCCAAAGGCTCCAATGTTATTGGTTTCTTGTGTACTCTTTTGCAAATATTCAATTGCATACATTTCATACCCTGACACACACATGCTCACACCTTTGTATGTTAGTTAGCATTACTATGTGCATCTTTTTCATATAACACTGTATCTTGGAGATCTTCTCACATTGTTCTCTTTTTTAAAAAAAATTATTTATTTATGAGAAACAGAGAGAGGCAGAGGGAGAAGCAGGCTCCGTGCAGGAAGCCTGATGCGGGACTCAATCCTGGGTCTCCAGGATCATGCCCTGGTGCTAAACCGCTGAGCCACCAGAGCTGCCCACATTATTCTCATTTTTTTTTTTAATGGCTACCTAGTATTCCAATGTATTGTCCCACAGCTCATGTTTTTTTTCATGGTTAGCATTTTATTCTTTGAAGAATGGCTTATAGCATCACACTAAGTCAGGCTGGAAGGTGAAGTTTAAAATAGTTTCATAAGGATACGCTACAACAGATGTGATGACTGTTCGCTCTATCTGGATCCTAGAATGTAGGGCGCCCAGTTGACAGTAGCGCCTAAGCTTTCCAAAGACTCATCATTTTTCTCTTGTCTGCGTGGACTTCTTTTTGCTTCTGCTACTTTCTGCTTTTGTTGTGTGATCTTAGAGTCCCTCTGCTTTCTCTGAGAGGTAGTCAGATAACCTCTTTTCTTTTTCTCTTGCTAATTTTCTGGGATTTCTTCATGTTTTTCTGGCCAACAAGTTCTCATTGATTTCCAGCGGCCATGCCAACCACTGGATGGAGCCTGGAAGAGCAGGGGTTCACCCACCTGCAGGTCTTGAAGGCTGAGCCTGCGTGGGTCCTGTGCTGAACAGTGCCTCTGCTATGTCCTGTACCATGGTTCATTTTATATTCTCTTGTTGAGAAGCATTTAGATTATTGTCGATGTTTTGCTATTAAAAACACGACCATGAATAACTGTATTCCAATGGCATTTCACACCTGTGTATTTCTCTGAAGGGTATATTCCTGGTAATGACAGTGTTGGGTTTGGCCATCTGAGTTCATGATTCCCATGGGAGGTAGGGTGTTTGCAGGAGAAACCCCACGTGTGCCCAGAGCCAACACCAGCTCATAAGGAGTGCACAGCTGTGAGAAGACGTGACTTTTGCTCTGAGAGCCCAAGACAGGAGGTGCTGGGTGGTGAGAGGCTGTGCAGGGTGCTGCTGGGGAAAGGTGGACTCACTGAACTCTTCTTAAGGGCAAAACTCAAGAGTTTCTTTCACATGTAAAAATGATTTCATCTAGGCGTTCGCAAAGATTGAACTACTGACCGCATCTTACTCATCAAGAACTTCCCCTTTCCTAGAAGACTAGACAGGGTCCTGGGCCTGCTTCCTGGCCCAGTAACTGTTACTGTAATCTTCTGAAAAATTTAAAACATTGTTTCACTCAGAAATGATCTCCAGGATGGCCTGGCTGGCTCAGCTGGTAGAGTATGCAACAGCTTGATCTCTGGGTCATGAGTTCAAGCCCCATGTTGGGTGTGAAGTCTACTTAAAAAAAGAAAGAAAGAAATGATCTCCAACTCAGACTTTTGGCTAAGTGAGACTGGCCTTTTTTCCCTAAACTAGCAGTCAAGAAAAAGGCTTTTCAAACATTGAAGGCAAGTAGAACGGATACATGGTCAGTTGCAGGTCCAAGGAATGGCCCAAAGATGGTGCTAGATACAAATGATTCCACCCTGCTGAAGGGCCCTGGCGCTTTCAGAGCAGCCTGAAACCTCCTATGCTGCTCCAGCTTCCTGGCCCTTCCCTTAGCTTCTGAAGCACATAATCCTTAGTAGAACACGATGTAAATGAGGAAGCCAAAAATGGGAAAGGAAACAGAAAGCAAGCAAGCCAACAAACAAGATAACACCGAGCAAAGGAATAGAATGATTGCACTAGCCTGTCAGAGGGCTGGCTGGCTGCTTTGCCCAACGAGCTGGCACCAGGGGAGCTCGCTTACCTGCCCCCCAACTCAGTCCAGAAGGTTCTTAATTCAGGGGTCATGGGCAGAGGAGTAGGTAGTGGTGGTCCACGGTTTCATTCTGGATCTCCTAAGGGAGACTTTGCACAGTCTCCCGCCCAGGAGGCATCTTTGCTGGGGTCTTCCCCACACCTTCTGTGGGTCTGCCCAGTAGCTGGCCTTCACATTCTGTCCCTACATCCCCATTTGGCCAGCTGTTTGCTGCCCTCACACTCAGGCCCAGCCTCCTGAAGGGCCTCCAGCCACCAGGCCGTGTCTGGCCACTCTCGGGTTGTTGCTGACAAGAATCAGAGCTGAGGAGCCCTCCAGGGTTCCGACTTCCACCACTGGCACAAAGGTGATGGCGGTGGGACGGTGGGACGGTGGGACGTGATTGTCACGGTGCTGGAACCTCAGAAACGTCTGTGGACTAGACCAAATGCCAGTGGGGCTCCAGAGGGGGCCCGGGAGTTGCAGAAGGTGATCTGGAGGGCCGCATACACGAGGAGAGGCCAGGGTCAGCCACCTTTCCACCTGACCACTGGGGCTTGTGGAGAGTGGCAAGGACCCGCACTTCCTGCAGATTTTGACACTAGCTGCCAGGAGCCTCTCTTCAGTTCTCTCTTTGCTTCCTTCCCTTCTTGTCCTCCCTTCCCCTCTCCTGAGTGGGTCTCCATGGCCTTGGAGAGGTTGGAAAGACCATTGCTGCTGGGCAGAGTGCAACCTTCCGTCTTCTCCTAAGCATATGTGTCTGGTAGGGCTGCATCTGGACAGGTCTTCTTGTGACCTGTGAGCCCAATGGCTGCCTTTAGGGAGACCTGAGTGGTAGTGGTGCGTGGTAGGGAATGCCTCCTGGCTAAAAAGGCTAGAAATGGCTGAGGGCACAGGCTCAGTCTGAAAATACTGACAGTACTGAAAAATGCCCATGGTAGACGCTGCCTTCTCCCGGTGGGTGTTGCATTGGCCCCAAAGAGAGGGAACACTTCCTTCCCCCTAGGCAGGGGGTGCTTATGGAGAGATCTGGGTCTGGATCAAGGCTGGGGGTGGTGGACCTGGCTGGAGTCCCTGTCCACCTCTTTAAGACCGGACCCCTCACCTTGCAAACCACTGGTTCATGTTCACTCTCACCGACCATGGCTCAGGTCTGCGGTGCCGTGTGAGTGATGCCTGATGCAGGGAGAAGGTTTGAGTGACACCCAGGTTATGATATTCTGACACCCAGATGCTCTGTGGAGGTGGAGGTTCAGACTGTTAATAAGTCTCAAATCTTCACTTTAGCTAGACATGAAAAGAGGCAAGGAATATGAAAAACAGAGGAGGAAGAGGCAAAGCAATAAAGGAAATGGAAATCTTCAGACGTTTGGTGAGACTACCCCCCAAAACTGGGTGAATCCCTAAGGAAATGAATTGGAGAATGACACAAAGCCTGCCTTTCAAAGACCAGAAGTTTCCTTGCGGCAAAGGAAGAGGCAGAAAGGGCAGTGCAGTCCTCTAAAGCAATCCTTTTCCTACTTCTTGCAGACAAGTGGAATATTAACCGAAGGGATGAGAAAACAAATAGTCCAGCTTCCCACACAGCTTCTCCAGCTGGCCAGGCCTGTTCCTGTACCACTACAGGGCCGTTCAGGCAGGGGCAGGTTTATCAAGAGGCAGGAAGAATGATGGGGCTCTTTGTCCTCTCTCTGACCAAGTGGATGATGGCTGTCGCTGTCCACTTAGTAAATGCCACTTTCTGTGCTAAGTTTTGTCATACGTCTCTTCATTTAGAGGTTTCATCGACTCTGTGGGCTGGGTTCTGCTTATCCCCATTTCACAGATGAGGACATGGAGGTTCCACAGTTATATAACTTGCTGGAACATTCCACACTGGTGCGTGGGTCTGATTAGAAGCCAGGATTCAGCTGCAGAAGCTCCGCACACTACTGCTCTCATTACGAGCGAGGTGGTGTCTTGTTGCTTATGCCCAAGTCCATAGGTGTCTGGATCCAGAGGAAACCAAGCTCTCAGATTTTGGGGAAGTAAGTGCTGCCTCCATTCCTTGTCCCCACCGCATCCCTTTGGTATTCCTCGCTTCTTTCTGCTGCCATTTGACCTTCCTTGGCCACCATCCAGAGAAAGGGTGAACATTCCATTTAAAAAAAAATATTTTATTTACTTATTTGACACAGAGAGAGTGAGCCCGCGCATGCACAGGCAGGGTGGGGGTGCACAGAGGGAGAGGCCCCGAGTCCAGCATGCTCTGTCTGAGAAGCCACAGTGTTCCAAAGGACTCCTCCTACAGTGCTCTTCTCCTTTGCCTTTGAGGACCACAGTGAGGGAGTAGGAGCCCAGGAGGGAGTGGGGCAGAATTAGAATGGCAGTGACCATTCCTTTGACCTCCCTTTTTTTATGGGCCAGGGCTGTTTGCCTCTCCTCGTTCCTAATTCCAGCCAAGCTGTGTGTGTGTGTGTGTGTGTGTGTGTGTGTGTGTGTGTGTGTTTGGGAAGAGAGGCCTCAAGAGATTTACCTGTGAGATTGTGAGGTTTGAGGGTGACTTGGGGTCATGGGCCAGGTGTCTGTTTCCAATGGCTGGTGCCGACTGTAGGTGCCCCGGGAAGCGGGGGCATGGAGACCTGTAATGGGGTTCACCGTCCTGAGGAGGGCGAGGCAGCCTTCTACCAGCATCTCTTGGTTCTGGGAGGGCCATGAAAGGACCTGGGAGGTTCCATGCTTCCACCATAAAGTATCTGGAGGTTAGCTAAGAGAGGAGCCTGTAGGCTGCCCTGGGAGAGAAAAGTCCTTCCCCGCAGGAGCGCACATTCTAGCAGAGGCCCGGGGGAGACACGGCACCCCCTCCCTGAGGGTGGGCTTGCAGTGCCTGGTTGCAGCCCTCCGCCTGAGTGCTGAGATGCAGACTTGAACATATTATCAGTGAGCAAAGCCATATCTATCTGTGATCATATTTACCTGAAATTGCACTGCTGCAGCCAGCACTGGCTGAGAAATGATCAGAAGGGCCAAAGACACATTTATTTGGGAAGACCAAGCTCTCTTCCCTCCTCCACCCTCTTCCCGCAGGGAGCCCTTCTAATACTATGGAGGAGCTGGGTACTCAGAAAGCAGAATTTCTGCTGGACAGTATAAAGAAAAAAGCTTCAGGATTGCACGTGGATGAACTGAGGCTGCCCACTATATACCCATTTTATTTGAGAGTCTTGTCAGGGATCCCTAAAAAGCTAGGGAAGTTTTTATGTGCCCTGTGAGCTGCTTGCTACCCTGGACTGCAATTGGAGAGTCCGGCCATCGTGAGACCAGAACAGGGGCCCGGGAGGGGGAAGATGTGCTGGTGCAGATACTGGGGAGTCACCAGGAGGAGGAAAGTGGGGACAAAGTTTTCAAAGAGCTCTGCAAAGCCTTGGAATATTTTCAGGTCTGGATTTCTTCTCAAAGAAGAAAGGAAATGCTGGCTATGTATATGGTAACCTGAGCCAGAGGGAGCATGTTTGGAGGATTGACTGGGGCTCCAGATTGTGCTGGAAAGAGGATGTCAGTTAGTGTGGAAGCCAAGGCCCAGTGGAGCGGGTGTGGTGACAGATCATGCTGTCTCCTGACTTGGTCAGCCTAGGGGAATCAGGACTCTGGTCTCTCTCTCTCTCTGTGTCTCTCATGAGTAAATAAATCCTAAAAAGAGAGAGAGACAGAGAGACAGAGAGAGAGAGAGATAGGAACTTCACCTAGTGTCCACATGGACCCAGCCAACCCCTAGCATACTGTCTGGGCAGGCTCCACTCCCATTTTCTTGGAAGCCAAAGGCATAAATGTCTTTTGTGGGCTACACAGTTTACTATGGGAGAATGTGACAGGGCTGTGTTCACTAGTTTCTTTTCTACGGCTTCATATTTCGAGCCCAGCGCTGTGGCCTCAGCCCAAAGCGTTTCCTCTTTGGTGAAGGGAGAATGCCTTTCCCGTCTAGCGTGGTTGGCTCTGAGCCTTGCTGCTCTGGTCAGGGTGGAGGATTTGCTAGAAGAGCTTCAGCCAGCCAGGCAGACACGGACGGCTTTTTCCTTCCACCTGGGAGAAGGGTGGGGGTGGCAGGAGAGTCCGAGACAGTCAGGTGCAAGCTGTCACATTGGGGCCTGGTTTCTCCCCTCTGAGCAGAGTCTTGGAGACTCTGGAGATGCTGGAAAACAAGAGAGGCAAGGACTTGGTAGTTTGAGGAAGCACAAAAGCAGAGGGGCTTTACCCTTCTCCCCAGCATGGACCTACTGGCGGGGCACCCTGCTCCTCTGTCAACATGGGGGTTTGCATCAGAGGACAAGCGGTATGGGGTAGGCAGAGGTCCTGAGGGGGCATTTCTGGGTCATGGCACAGCAGTGACCTCAGGTTCCTGTATCCCTCTGGGAGGGGTTGCTGAGCTGGGACGGTGGAAGTGCCTGGGACAGATGAGGTCCTGCATGTCTGTCCGGTCTGCCCTCTGCCTCCTGGGCTGTGGCCCGTTGCTGGCCTTGCAAGAGTTTTTGGGACATCCTCTCACCCTCCATTCTGGACCCCTGATTACGAATTAATGAGAAAATCCCCCCTTCCTGTATCTGCAGCTCAGGCCAGGAATGCAGCCCTTGGCAGAGCTCCCAGAGCGCCCGCAAGGAGGATGCGGGTGTTTTCCGCAACATCAAACTCCAAGAGTCAGGGATGTTCCTTAACAACCTGCTATGGATTGACCGCGAATTTATTTAAGCCCTCCCTGAACCTGTTTATGTTTCATTAAACTCTTTTATTGATCCTCTTAATTTTCTCTTTGCTGATTTACTCTGAGCCTTGACTTCACACGCCTCTCCCTGGCTCTCAGCCTCAAGGGTTTCCAGAGGGTGTCTGCGTCCACAGACCTGGGTCAGGCAGTCAAGCTTGCAGAATTGGCTCCCAGCGGCCCCTTGCCCCCCCTCATGACCCTCCCCTCTCTGCTTCTGTGGAACCCAGAGACTGTGAAGACCTCCCCAACCAACCCTGCTCTCCCGCTTCCATTTGCCTTTGAAATGCTTAACTCCTAACAATGAGTCTTTGTTGGTGTAATTTCAGGCTGCAGTTGGCTAGTGGAAGAGACTTTGGGGGGGGGGGGGTTGGTGTGCAGGGAGGTCTTTAAGCTTCCTTCTGCATGTGGCTGCCAATTTTGCTTTTGGTAGAAATAATGCTTGTTAAAGCCACATTCCATGGCTGGGAGAGGTGGGCAGTTTGCAGAATGACAGCTGGGCCAGCTTGGGAAATTTGCAGATGATCTATGTCAATCCATTTTCCCTTGCTCACCCAAACTGAGCTCTATTTATAACCTGGCCACTGAGAAAAGATAAGGAGGCCTCATTATGTGGGTGTAGCAGAGAGGAAGGAAATGGGTGCCAGCCGCTTACCTCTGCCTGCGTGGTGGATGTTTTTCCCATCAGCTCAGGGCATAGCTTTCCAGTCCTGCTCCTCTGGGTTGTTACTTCTCTCTCATCAATGTATTTCCTCCCAAGTGCCATTTGGGAGTGAGATTTCTAATTACTGTTTTATCTGACTTATGGGGAAAATTAAAAAATAGTTGATTAAAAATATATTTTTCGTATTAGTTTATCTAGAATTTCTATGACTTTGTGGCAGAAGGATTTTGTATTAGCTTATTTCACCATTTTTCCCAGAACCAGAAATTCTCTGCTTCTACTTTCCTTTTTCTTTTTTCTTTTTAAATGGTGCAGCTACTTTTTTTTTTTTTTTAAGATTTATCCATTCATGAGAGACCCAGAGAGAGAGACAGAGACAGAGACACAGGCAGAGGGAGAAGCAGGCTCCATGCAGGGAGCCTGAGGTGGGACCCGATCCCTGGGCCAAAGGCAGGCACTAAACCCCTCAGCCACTCAGGGATCCCCTGCTTCTACTTTCCTAAGGAGATTTTATTTTTTTATTTTTTATTTTTAATTTTTTTTACCTAAGGAGATTTATTTTTATTTTTATTTTTTTTCCTAAGGAGATTTTAAATGTATAAAATATTGGTAAGAACATTCTACATATACAGAGTGACACCTGCATTTCCTTATTTTTGTTTTTTTTTTTCTCCCTTGAAGTTACATAATCCAAATAGAACAACACAAAATCTTGTACAGATAGGTGGACTGATCCTTTGTTAACTGCTCTTTCTCTCTCTCTGTGTGCCTGGTGCTTCTTGTTGGTGTGGGCAGCCTGGCTGGAGCACCACTCCCAGGGACTCTGACCTCTTTCTCAGGACTGTGAACCCCCTGCAGTGGTCTCACCTACTGTGTGCAGAGTGAAACACAGCAGTTGTGGAAATCTAAGAATTGCAGATCTGGGGAGTTACTATACCAATCTTCTGGTAGAAGGCCATAAAGTGTCTTGGGGGACACTTTTTCTAATTTGTATCAAGTCCCCATTTGGTATAGTGCTAGGGCTGCTCAAATATTTCTTTAAGGGTGATCTTTATTGATTCCTGTGGAAGTTTGCTCCTTCAGATATATTCTTTAATTTGTTCCTATCCAGTAGTGGCAGCAACAATAACACATTTATTGAACTCCTAATAATTCTTATCAGTAATTGTTAACATTTATTGAGTGCTTACTACAGATCAAGCATTGTGCTAGGCTCTTTTTTTCTTTTTAAGATTTTATTTATTTATTCCTGAGAGAGAGAGAGAGAGAGAGAGAGAGAGAGGCAGAGACATAGGCAGAGAGAAAAGCAGGCTCCTCACAGGGAGCCTGATATGGGACTCGATCCCAGGACCCCGGGATCACGACCTGAGCTAAAGGCAGACGCTGAACTGCTGAACGACCCAGGCATCCCATAGGTGCTTTTAAAATACAATTTCAGAGGCACCTGGCTGGCTCAGTCAGAGGAGCATGGGACTCTTGATCTCAGGCTTGAAAGTTCAAGCCCCATATTAGGTGTAGAGATTACTTAAAAATAAAATCTTTAAAAAAATACAATTTTTTTGAACTTACTTCGACCTATGAGGCAATTCCAGGGTGAATCCCATTCCACCCCTGAGGATGTAAGGCATAGCAGTTGTCACAGGGCACAAATGATGGGGCTGGGACCTGTTTGACTTCATCTCTTCCAGCTCTGCTGGGTTCCTGGGGTTTAGTGATGGAGACTGGATCACAGTCTTTGGGGGACACATTCAAGCCAACTATCCCCATGTAACCAGCCAACGATTGTTGAGAAGGTGGGACCATAGCTCTGTCCAGGCGACACCCCAGCCTGGATCCCTATGGCTGTGTTCGTGCTGACTTGGCCCTTGCTGTCTAGAAGCTTACCAGCTTTTTTGGGAGGTGAGATTCACTCGTAAAGCAGGAAAGCAGGATAAGGTATTGGATAACCCACTGTGAGATTTGGCGAAGCAGTTGGAAGATTGCATCTCTGACAAGTTCTCAGGTAATGCTGAATGCTGCTGGGCCGGGACCACAATTTAAGAACCACAGGCCTAGCATTTCATAATCTCTATCCATTATCTGAGGTTCTAAGAAGTCTAATCCTGCCTTTTTGGGGGGATTTCTTCGTCATTTTCTGACTCTTACTCATAGCAAGTCCTTGCCTTGTGTGATTTAAAACTTTGGATTCTCAAATGATCTTTACTATAAGAGTTTTGTTTATGGCAATCCCGTGTGTGATGGGTCAAGGGCATATCTCTCCAAAAAGATTTAAACAATTTTGTTAAATGGGCTTTTTGTGAGAGTGTAATGTCATACCAAAAAGCAAATTTATAAGTATATAGCTTAATAAATCTTCAAAAAATAAACTCTTGATCTGTGTGTAATCACCACATAAATCAAGAAATAGAAACATTATTAGCTTTCCATAATCTCCTCCATAATCTCTTGTAGTCACTACTTCCCAAAGGTGAGTAATATTCTGCCTTCTAACGACACAAATTCATTTTGCTTGTTTTTGAACTTTGGATACGTGGACTCATACAGTGTGTACCCTTTGGTGTGTAGTGTTTTCATACAACATTATCTTGTGGGATTCGTCTGTGCCACCGCATGCAGCAATAGTGTGCATTTTCACTGCTGGGGAGCAGTCCATTGTGGGACTAGATCACAATGGATCTGTTTGCTCTACAGTTGGTGGACATGTCATGCTTCTTTTTTGTTCTTGGTTTTGGCTGCCACAAGTAGTACCACTATGTATGTTTTTGTACATATCCTTGTGACACAGATAAAGTACTTTTGCTGGACATACACCTGAGAGTGGCATTGCTGGAGTATGGGGGGTACATATGTTCAGACTTGGCGGACACTGTCAGCCTTCCAAAGTGGCTGCATCATTTCACACTCCGACCAATGACTTATAAGAGCTCCATTTGCTCCCTATCCTACCAAAAGGTGGTATTGTCTGTCTTTCTCATTTTAGCCATTCTTAGGGGTGATTAGTGGAATCGCACTGTGGTTTTAATTTGTATTTCCCCCAATACTAATGAGTTTAGCAGTTTTTCATGTGTTTATTGGCATTTAACTATCCTCTTTCGTGAAGTAGTTGTTTATGTCTTACGTATTCCAGACATGAATACTTTGAGAGATAACTGCATTACAAATATTTTCTACTCTGTGGTTTACTTTTTTCTCTTTTTAACAGAAATTCTTAATGTAATGTAGTCCAATTTATTAATTTCCCCCTTAATGGTTGTTGGTGTTTTTTGTGTCCTGCTTATAAAATCTTTGCTTACTCCAAAGTCATGAAGACATTTTCCTATATTATTAACTAGAAATGTTGTTTGACCTTTTACAAATGAGATCTACAATCCATTTGGAATTGCTTTTTTGGTATGGTGTGAGGTAGGGGTTAAGCATTATTTTGCACTGCTGTGCCATCTTTGCCATAAGTTGTGGCAACAACTGTATTTGTAAAGGTCTATTTCTGGGCTTTCTATGCTTCCCCATTGGTCTATTCTTGTGCCAATATAGCACTGTCTTAAGAGCTATGGCTTTATAAAGGGTCTTGATATCTATAGTGTAAGACCTCCAGCTTTGGTCTTCTTTTTCAAAAGTGTTTTTGACTCTTTGCATTCTATATGATTTTAAAAATTTATTTAAATTCAGTTAGCCAACAGATAGTACATCATTAGTTTCAGATGTAGAGTTCAGTAGTTCATCAGTTGCGTATGACACCCAGTGCTCATCACATCACATGCCCTCCTTAATTCCTATCACCCAGTTACCCATTCCCCACCCACCTCTCCTCCAGCAACCCTCAGTTTGTTTCCTATAAAGAGTCTCTCATGATTTGTCTCCATATGCATTTTAGAATCAGCTTATCAATTTTCAGAAAAACACCTGCTATGGGTTTGATTAGTATTACATTGAATCAATGAATTCATTTGGAGGGAATGGTCATGTTTATAATACTTGGTTTTCTAATAATATATCCAACTCCAGAGCATTTGCATCTCCTAAGTCCCCTAGGGCATCGTTAGCTAAGAACCAATTTTTGAGTTATTATTATTATTTTTTACCTTGGGTGTTCCTGAACCAACTAAAGTTGTATAAATTTGAGCCCCACATCTGTGGGAAAGCAAGTTTGTGATTATGAATTCCCAGGGGAAGGGGGGCACCTGGGTGGCTCAGTGGTTGAACATTTGCCTTTGGCTCAGGTCGTGATCCCAGGGTCCTGGGATTGAGTCCCACATCAGGCTGCCCAAGGGGGCCTGCTTCTCCCTCTGCCTATGTCTCTGCCTCTCTCTCTCTCTCTCTGTATGTGTGTGTGTGTGTGTTATGAATAAATAAATACAATCTTAAAAAAACTTTGGAAAAGGGTGTTGTTGATTTTGAGTAGTCCTACTATAAGCATAGATATGGTCCCCTTTCACAGTTTGGAATATTCTTTTCCTACTTCTTTGCCTATCAGAACTTTGTCCTTGGTTCTGATCTTGAGGGGCAGAGCATCAGCAGGCAGCCTTAACAAACCCTTTCAGATGTGTCCATGTCTGAAGCTACTAGGTCTGGAGGAGCCAAGGACCATTCATGATAAGTTGGCCCACCACTAGCAGACTGCTCACACTGTCCATCCTCCACCATGTCTCATAGCTTACAGCCAGAGATGGCTTTAGTTATAGATGAAACAGGTAGACACTCACATAGCATTGAGGAATTAACTACTAAGTATAAGGAGGTGCAATGCTGGTGATGACTAAGACACATGGGGTCCCTGACCTCATGGAAGTATGAACCAATGGAATACATAGAAGTTGCTGAGTCCAGGCGCCACTTTGAAATCCCTGCCATAGCGTTCATCAGTTTTGCTCTGACACTAGGTCCTGAGTTATTACTAGACCTTTTGCCTTATTTCTGTTGTCTCCTTCCCAGGGATGTCAGCCCTACAAAGGAGCTCTATACTTCTCATTCAAAATTTCTTGTAATGAGAATAGAGAGAGAGGGGGGGATCAATTATTTAAAAAAAATCCCTCAAATATAAACCATTACATCTGTAGATTGTTCACCACCTGAACCTAATTCTTTTTTTTTTTAATTTTTATTTTATTTATGATAGTCACACAGAGAGAGAGAGAGAGAGAGGCAGAGACACAGGCAGAGGGAGAAGCAGGCTCCATGCACTGGGAGCCCAAAGTGGGATTTGATCCTGGGTCTCCAGGATTGCGCCCTGGGCCAAAGGCAGGCGCCAAACCGCTGCACCACCCAGGGATCCCCTGAACCTAATTCTCACAGAAAATCTTTCAAACATGTGCTGCCATTTCACCAGTCACTCAAGGGCAAGTCTCACATTCTCTTGAGTCTTCCATAGGCTCTTAGAAGGAGCATTCAACATTCATCATTTGACAGTTGCTGACTTCGTGCCCCAACACTCCAAGTTCTCAGAAAAAACAGCTGTACTTTTCTTCCCAAGGCTATTAACATATGTCCAGATCCTGTCTGCTGCAGGAAGCAGCCTGTTCACTCTCTGTAATAAGGTAGGAAATAGTAAGTGGCAGCCAGCCAGACTTTGCTTTCAGTCCAGAGAACCCCACATTTCACATACACCTCTGACACCTCTGGGTGAAGGTGCTGGAGGCTCTAGGAGGATGCTTCTCTTCCCTGGGGTGAGGACATGTGTGCTGTTAGCCATTCACTCCTCAGGTAGAAAGAGTCACTTACTTATATTGGCCCTGGAGGAGAGTAGGAACTCTGGATGCAGCAGAAGCTGGGAGGAGCCACATGCACAGATAAACACACACACAGACAGACAGACACACACACACAGACACACGAGGCCCAGCTTTGGCATGGATAGGACCATACCCTTCCTGTTTCCCCGTGGAGTCAGGGAGGCACAGTGAGGTGTAGTGATTTCTTCCATTCAGCAAACACCAGAGCACCTGTTCTGTAGCCTGCACTGTGCTCGGTCCTGCAGTCAGGAGGAGGAAGACCTGGCCCTCAGAGGCTCACAGTCTTCGCAGGAGAAGATGGTAAACAAGGAGAAGACTCTCAGGGAGTGGTGGGAAGGGACAATTTTGCCTGAAGGAAGTGGCCAAGAGAGGCTGGGTCTCTGGATGGAGTCCTTAGGCCCTGTGGTGTTCGGCAGACAGGTGTAGAGGTAAGCAGGAACAGTGGTCAGGAGGAATCAGTGCCAGCAAAGGTGTGGGGATGTGGGTCGCTCTAGGAACTATAAGTGGTATTTGTAGCTGGGGAGAGCTTTGGGTGTGGTGGATTGAGAGGAAACACAGGGCTGGCGGGGCCCCAGAGTTACAGCCACACGAATCAAACTGGATCACTCGGGTCAGGTGGACCTGGAATCCTTGCAGCTTGATCCAGGACTCTTCAGAATCAAGATGAGCTGGCTCATCTGCAGGCCTCTGTCCCTTCTCCTGCTGCCAGCCAGGGCCACTCACTTCTTCCCAATGCTTGGCTGAGAACTGTGCCCTGATAGGTTATGCAGAAGGACCCCAGTTGCCCCACGAGAGATGGAGATGAGCCCCTGAAATAATGAGGCTGTTTCTCCTTACATCGAGCTTTCTGAAGGCGGTGCCACTGCCCAGGGCAGTTACCATCATTACTCAGAGAGCACAGAGCTGCTGGGGACACCTGGATGGCAAGTTTAACGTCTGGCCCCCACGCTGCAATTCCCTGGCAGCTCCCCTGAACAACTGTTTTTCTTAAATGGAGTTGTTTGCAGGTACTCGGGGGGGTTTGATGTGGTGGGAGGAGGGCCGAGAGGAAGCTGTGGTCCGGGAGTCCCAGTACCTTGGCCTGTCTTGGCCTCAGTGCCTGTCCTTGATATGCACAACTCGGTCAATTTCCCTGACCCAGTGAAGACAGCCAGAGCCGGTGGGCCAGCTCCTCACCTGGCCTATGAACTGCTTGGAAAGCCACAGGTGTGTGGCCTTTGAAGAGGTTATCAGTTCTACTTTTCCACAGCATCGCCTCTGCCCAAGTTTCTATGCCAGTGTCATAGTAGGAATAATGTCTGGAGCAGTGATTCTCAGCCTGGGACGATTTTGTTCTCTAGGGGACATTTGGCAATGTCTGGGGACATCTGTGGTTGTTCCAATTTGTGGGTCAGTGTTAATGGCATCTAGTGAATAGAGGCCAGGAATGCTGCTAAATATCCTACAATGCATAGCACAACCCTCAGACCCCCTCCTGAATTATCTAGTGTAAAATGTTAAAGAGTGCTGAGGATGAGAGGCCCTGCTTTAAAGCACCTGGGGATTCTTCCTCTGAGGAGGCTTGTTGAAAGTTCTTTCAATGGCCCTCTAGGTCATCTCTCTAGTGCTTGTTATTCTTTTTACCTGTAATGGCCTGGCAATCTCAGGTCAACTGGGAAACTCCTATGCATCCTTCAAAACCCCTCTCAAATATCACCTTCTCTAGGAAGGCATCCCTGGCCTCTCAGACCTGACCACAAGAGTAAATTTGTCCCTTCTCTGTCCTACTTCTCTACCTACAAATATTTTTGGATGTTGCTCCTTTATAGTTGCACAGTGATTCATTTCTATGCCTGTCTCCCCTCTTATCTTTGAAAAGAGGAAAATGCAGGTCCAAGCCCTTGGGAGAACATCCCGGGTTGCTCACCACTTTGAGTAGCCAAAGTTGAAAAAAAAAGAAGTTAATGCAGTCTTTCTGAATTGAATTTTAGAAATTCCCATCTCTCTAAACAGAATTTCTTCCCTGGATTTCTAGCTTCTTGCACAGGGCTGGACATAGTAATTATTCAACCAACATTTGTTAAATTGAATTGGTAATGAGGAGAGAGGGTTTTACAAAATGGAAATGGTCAACAACTGGAAACCCCCCTGAAGGGCATTGGGGATTTTTATTATTTCTTAAGGATTTGAAGTTTGGGTCTTTTTGTTTTGATTTTATGACTTTTCCTGGTCAGGTGAAGAACTATAGCTTGGGAAGGGTTGTGTAAGTGTGTATGTGTGTGGGTTTGGAAATGGTAAATGGTGCTGAGCGGCCTCTTGGAAATGAATGACTCATTTCTCTTTCTTTATGCCAAACAGGTGCAGAGAAAGTGTTTACCCTGAAGAAATGCGCTATCCTAAATATAGGTTTGCTTAATGAGGAATGAATCTTGCTAAGTAAAGAAGGCTATGTTGTAGGTTCCATAATCCTAAAGCCCCAGCCCACCTCCACTGGAGGGCTCAGTAGGAATTGTGGGCTTTTGAGGAGGGGAATGGTTTTTATTCTGATTAACTTACTTGCTTTATTTTTATTTTTTTTTAAAGATTTTATTTATTTATTCACGAGAGACACAGAGGGAGAGACATAGGCAGAGGGAGAAGCAGGTTCCCTGTGGGGAGCCTAATGCGGGACTCCATCCCAGGACCCCGGGATCATGCCCTGAGTCGAACCACTGAGCCACCCAGGTACCCCTTTTCTTTCCTATTTTAAAGTACGCTCCATGCCCAGTGTGGGGCTTGAACTCGTGACCCTGAGATCAAGAGTTGCATGTCTACCATCTGAACCAGCCAGGCGCCACTGATTAACTATTTATTTCTAAGCCATCACTGAAGCAAGCAGTGCTTCAGCAACTATTTCTGTGATGTGAGTTAGTAGGGGGAGCTTGGTAAATAGAATGATGTCAGTACAATGTGTGGGCTTGTACTTGATCTTTCTTGGTAGGTTAACGGTTGAAGACTCGTGAAGGTGGATGGGGCAAGCTTTCTTACAATGAAAGAGAGCCTCCACCATGAAAGAGAACGTCCATCTCCTCTTCTTTATGAAAATCCCACAGAAGGGCTTCCTTTAGTGCAGATAATGGCTGGTTTGGTGGCTTGAAGAACCCACACTTTCCACAAAGCTAATGAAGCTGTGAGTGCCATGCAAAACTGGAAGACGTTTCCGCATATGTAAAGAAATGGTGGGCCAAACAGCCTATACCCTGGATCAGACTTTTAATTCTGATGCAAATAGTCTTTACTGGGAGCAGATGCTGGCAAGGACCCATTTCTCCAAGGACCCAAGCCCCAGGGCTTAAGGGTTCCATGAGCACTGATCCTGCGTGCTCATGCAGCTGGGGATTTAACACCACGGGTATTTTTATTAGGCTCTTATTGTTTTTATTAGTGCTCTGGTTACAACGACTCCTAGGTTTGGAGTGGTCTGTCGTCTCTGAATCCTGTTTTTCTCATAAACCGTGTTTTAAAAAAGCCATTTTAGTGTGCAATTTTGCAGAACCCATGATTTTTTAGGAACGCATTATAGCAGAAGTGCTGGTCTCTGCATAGCTCCCGCATGTTACCTACCGTGGCAGTTCCTTCGCACAGCCCTGAAAGGTGGTGGGGCACCACTCATGGCTGCAGATGAGGGGGTAAGGACACGCGTGTGGGGAAGTCACCCGGGTGCTCAGGTGGCAAGTTGCTGTTGCCACTCCTCAGGCTGGCTCAGATGGGGAGGCTGAGGTGCTGCATTTGGATGACTTTTTTAAAAAATATTTTATTTATTTATTCATGAAAGACACACAGAGAGAGAGAGAGAGAGAGAGAGGCAGAGACACAGGCAGAGGGAGAAGCAGGATCCACGCAGGGAGCCTGACGTGGGACTTGATCCCGGGTCTCCAGGATCAGGCCCTGACTGAAGGCGGGCATCAAACTGCTGAGCCACCCAGGCTGTGCCTGGATGACTTAATTCAAGTGAACTCAGCCCCAGGTCAATTCCACCCCAAAGCATTTGGTTGATGCCCTGGTTGGAGCAGAAGGGGCTGGAGAGGCTTGTACCATGAGAGCCAGTTGTTACATTTTCAGGAATTTTGGAAGCAAGCTGTTGTTAAATTGAGCCAGTGTTAAAAATTAAATTATGTAAACGTTAATGACATAAACTATATTTTTAAAAGGTAAACCATACTGAAAAAAACCTCATTGCTTTCTAATTATTTTACTATATTTTGCTATTAATCCGCTCTTGAGATGATTTCCAGCTGTTGTAACTGTTGTGTCATAGAAATCCTGCTAATGGGCTGCTGTGTACCTCTCCCTAGTTTTGTGTTCAGAGACATCACATTGGTACTTTGGTGTGAATGGGAGTACCTATGCCACAGAAATTGGCAAATGTACAAATCAGAGCTTTTTCTTTCCTTTCTGGAGAGCTGGTTTGTAAAGCTTCCAGCACACCACTGGGTATATGCACTGGGCGACGCAGAGGGAAGCCCGAGATCTCAGCCCCAGCAGAGTGACCCCTGAGAACAGCCGTTCAGGGCAGTGGCAAAGCACCACTCTCAGTAGCTGAAGTTAAAAAAAAGAATGAAGAATGATGTCATGGATATCTTTCTGGAGTGGGTAATACAAGCTCCTGTCTTTTTACATGAGAGATTCCAGGCATAATTCCAAGATTTCTTTTTTAAAAAATTTATTTATTTATTCCAGAGAAAGAGAGAAAGAGAGCACAAGCGCATAGGCAGGGGCAGAGGGAGAGAGAGAATCCCAAGCAGACTCCCCACTAAGTGTGGAGCTGGATGCGGCGCTTGATCCCACGACCTGAAGATCATGACCTGAGTGGAAATCAAGTCAGCTACTTACCCAACTGAGCCACCCAGGCTCTCCCAAACCCTTTCTTGATGGTTTGGGGACATCATCACGAACAGCTGTGGTGTGATGAGTGGTGATCAGTGGGGAATTTCTGAGGCCTGGAGATTGTCTGGGAGGGCACGGCCATGGGGACTCACTGCTGCCTCCCCAGGGCCGAGTACAGTCCCTGACAGGGAGCGGGCACTGAATGAATACAGTTGGCCCTCAATCAACACGGTTTGAACAGCACAAGCCCACTTACATGTGGATTTTATTTGACAAATACAGTACAGTACTGTAAATGTATTTCCTCTTCCTTATGATTTTCTTAACATTCTCTTTTCTCTGCCTTTATTGCAAGAATACAGGATAGAATACATAAACATGTGTTAATCGACTCTGTTATTACTAAGGCTTTTGGTCAACAGTAGGCTTACTAGTAGTTAGGTTTTCGGGGAGTTAAAAATTATACATGGATTTTTGACTGCTAAGGGAGGGTGGTCAGTGCCCCATCTCCTGCACTGTTCAAGGGCCAATTGTATTTGCTGAAAGAAGGAATTATATATATGGGTCTGTTTGTTGTTTTATTCCCATGTACAATGATTCTGTACCACTATGTGGTCTCTCTCTCTCTCTCTTTTTAAAGGTTTTATTTATTTATTTGAGAGAGAGAGTAAGAGTGAAAGTGAGTGAGAGAGAGGCCACGAGCAGAGGGAAGGGCAGAGGGAGAAGCAGACTCTCCTCTGAACAGGGAGCTCATCCAGTCCACACTGGGCTCGGTCCCAGGACCCCTGGATCATGACCTGATCCCAAGGCACATGCTTAACTGACTGAGACACCCAGGCGCCCCTACCCTGTGGTCTTTGAGGAAGGCCTGGGCTTAAAGTCCAGTAGCTGGGATGGAGAGGGACATATTTGCAAGCCATGTAGAGAGTGAAATAGCCAGGACTTGGGCAATGGTTTAGATATGGAAAGTGAAAAAGAGGAAGATGTATATTAATTTCATAAGTTTTAATTATAAAAATTTCAAGCATAGTAATGAGAACGGTGTAATGACATCCATCACCTAGACTTAACAATCATTAACATTTTACCATATGTGCCTCATTTGCTTTACTGAAGTATTTAAAGCAAATTACAATCATCACAATATTTCAACCCTAAATAATTAAGCATACATCTCCAACAAGTTTTCTAATATCACTTAACACCAGTTCATGGTAAAAATTTCCTAATTATCCCCTAAAAGCATTTTGCAGTTTGTCAAACCAGGATCCAACCAAAGGCTATGCAGTATCCAGGAAATCAGCAAACTTTTTCCATGAAGGGCTAGATAGTAACTACTTTATGCTTTACGGGTCAAGAGACAAAATCTATTGAGGCTGAAGGTTTTTACATTTTATATTAAAAAAAAATCTTAGCTCACAGGTCACATAATATGGGTAGTGGGTCAGCCTTGGTTGACAAAACCATAATTTGCTGGACCTAGAGTTTCTTCTACAAGATGAAATCAGATCCTTTCTTGACTGTTCCCCTTCCCTGCCTGTCTTCCCCCGTCTTCTGTAACAGGTTGCCCCTGGGAGCATTTCTCAATAATACACTTGTTCACAAATACTCATTTGTGAGTCTACTTCTGGGGAACCTGACCCACAGTAGTGTCTGATGCTGCAGAATATTGAGACCTGAGCTTGGTGAGGGCAGCCTGTGGGCATGGGGCAAACTCCACCCCCTTCAAGTACCCCAGAGAAATAGGAGCTGTGTCACAGGCCCCACGGAGAGCAGATGGAAGGGGCTTGGCTTGCCAGGACCTCTGTAGCATGAGCCAGAAGCACTGTCAGAGAGGAATGTGAAGGGAGGCTCATAGTTGGGGTTCAGCTGGGCGATGGGTGCCTCTCACATGGGGCACCACGCCTCCTAATTGGAGCGGCATTACACTCTGGGAGAGGGCCACAGCCTCCCAGGGCAGTCCTGCAGGGGACACCTGTTTTCCTTCTTTCTCTCACTCAAACCTGAAGGGCAAACATTGGGAAGTAGGGGGTGAGTCAACACCTCCACCCTACGCCCCTGCTTCCCAGCTGCAAGACCTATGAACATGGCCTGTGCTGGAGGGCGGGGAGTTCTTTGAATTGAAAATGAGACTCAAGTTCTAAAATGAATAGGACTGAGCCTTAAAAGCCAGAATGAGATTGCTTTAATTAACTGAAAATGACCACAGAATCCTGGAGTCCAGCTGTGATGTCATTATGGGAGCTGCTCCCCAGCGGGAATGTGGGTGAGGTTGTGAGTGAGCTCAGCAAGTGGCAGGTACCAGGGAAATGGAAGTTTCTTGTTTATACTCTAATGCACTTTGATTCCTCCCTGTGCCAGCTACAAAAGAGTTGGGAAATCTCTCACCATAGCTTCAGAACGCTCTTGTCATGGAGAAAGGATCAGAGCCTTCAAAATAAGGTGCAATTGGCCTGGCAAAGATCAGATCCCATCAAATGAGAGCTTCACCAGGATTGATAGATAAAATGTAGGGTGCTCACTTAGCTCTGAGTATCAGATAAACAATGACAACTTTTTTAGTCTAAGTATGTTCCCTGAAATATTTGAGATACACTAAACATGTATTTACCATTTATCTGACGTTCAAAGGTGACTGGGTATCCTGTTTTTATTGGTGAATCTGGCAACCATAAGTTTCACGTACTTCCAGAGCATCTGAAAAGGTCCAATTTGTCCCTCAGGTAACTGGTCAGAGGGATGAGGATGGAATTGTATACTGTGCATTGGATGATGGAATAGGACTTTACAGGTTGTATGTTCCAGGATAGAATTAAAGTGACAACGACAAATGCCACTCATTGGGAATTTACTACCTGCCAGGCATGGGACTTGGTGCTCTCACCTCCTGCTAAGAACCCTGAAAGTCATCATATTACCTCTGCTTTACAGCTAAGAAAGTGAAGGCTCGAAGGGTCAGCAACTCATCTCAGGAATGGACCAGCTCTGTCTGTCCTCAGAGCCTGGGCTGCCCTTGCCAATATGCGGCCCCCCAAACCCCCGCCCATGCTGTTGGATCCATGAAGAAGGAGCACCCAGCTCTGTGCTGCTGGCATGTGTTGTGCTTCTGCCCAGGGAAGACATTCAAGGGGGCTGAGGCACCGTGCACCACCCCCTTCCCCCCACGCCTCCCTTCACCTCAGCAGCATTCCAGACTCCTGCTTCGAGCCAGGCTGTGGGGAAGGCTGGGATCCAGGTGTGAACGTTACATATCTCTGCCCTCCAGAGGCTGACAGCATCTGGGGTGAGGATTGTGGGAGTGAGGAGGGGTGTTGGACAAGTGAACAGATCATACTATGGGAGTGCAGTGGCAGGCACCTAACCCAGCTAGTGTGTGTGTGTGTGTGTGTGTGTGTGTGCACGTGCACACACATGCTTACCTGTGTATGCCTGGGTTCCTGGAGGCCCAGCTTTGAGCATGGGGCAGTCCCTCCTCCTGCCCTCTGGGATGATTATATCTGTTGTGCTCAGACTCCCCTAGGGCCTCAAACTGAGGAGATTACATATTGTGCGAACCCAGGTTGCAGTGTTGCTAGGTATGTGCTGTATGTAGTCTGTGCCACTGGTGGAGCTGGTGGTGAGCAGATTCTAAGCAGAAAGAGTGAGGGTCCCCCATTAAAGTCAAGATATAGGTTTTGTGACACAAAATAGACCCCAGCCATTTCCCATGGTTTGTGTCCTAAGGCTCTACTTGCCTAAGCACGCTTCTTGCAGAACTTCCTGAGGAGGTGTCAGAATTAGAGAAATGCAAAAAACCTAAGTATTTACGGATTTTAAGGGAACAAAGGGAGTGTAACAATTCACAGTCTCTACCAGGCCAGGAAATAGCCTAACCACACCAGAGACAAAATAATGAATGGTTAAAAACTCTGGGTTTTCCTCAAAGAGTTAAAAATAGACCTGCCCTATGACCCAGCCATTGCACTGCTGGGGATTTACCCCATAGATACAGATGCAGTGAAACGCCGGGACACCTGCACCCCGATGTTTCTAGCAGCAATGTCCACAATAGCCAAACTGTGGAATAAGCCTTGGTGTCCATCAACACATATTCATGTGTTAAATAAAGATAAAGAAGATGTGGTCTATGTATACAATGGAATATTACTCAACCATTAGAAATGACGAATACCCACCATTTGTGTCAACGTTGATGGAACTGGAGGGTATTATGCGAGTGAAATAAGTCCACGGAGAAGGACAAACATTATATGGTCTCATTCATTTGGGGAAAATAAAAAATAGTGAAAAGGTATAAAAGGGAAAGGAGAGAAAATGGGAAATATCAGTGAGGGAGACAGAACATGAGAGACTCCTAATTCTGGGAAATGAACAAGGGGTAGTGGAAAGGGAGGTGGCCAGGGGATTGGGGTGACTGGGTGATGGGCACTGAGGGGGGCCCTTGACAGGATGAGCACTGGGTGATATGCTATATGTTGGCAAATTGAACTCCAATAAAAAAATAAATATGCGAATCAAATTAAAACAAAAAACAAAACAAAACACAAAAACTCTTGGTGTTGTTTCAAAAGTAGGCAGGACCCTACATTCCTAACCCTGGATAACAAGCCCAAGACCCCGCCTGGTTTGTAGGGGGAGCAAGCCCATAACTCCTTCCCCTTAACTGTTACCGTGACAGCGGCCTCTGCTTCGTGATAATGTTAAAGCCTCGCCCCAGGAGGAGCATGAGCTCTATTAACATTCAAAGCATTCTAAGTACATGTACCCTACTGTCCGCCCACAGTTATGTGCCAAGACAAAGCTCCCCTTTCTGAGTATTCATCCTAAACCCTAAATAAAGACGCTGCTCTCCGACTCAGCTTTGGAAGCTATTCCTCTTTATTTCCTTATTTGCTGCAAATAAAGTTTGCTTTGTGTGAAAACTCCATGTGGTGTATGTGGTCTCTACCTGGAACTTACTAAGGAGCCAACTCACATTGTTTGGGGTACATGGGGAAGGCTCCCAGAACCTGGATGTTAGGCCCGGAGATGTGCCTCCCCATTGGCAACCCCCTGAGCTGAATAGGCCGGAGCTTTAGGGTGACAATATTTGGGTTGTAAGAGTCTTGTTAAGCCTCCCCAACCCCTGGTCTTCCAGCAGGTGGGTAGAAGCTCACTTTGGGCAGATGAACGCCTTGGCCATTACCTGAGGAGGCCTCCCGTAGGGAACCCAGGCAGACCTGATGAAGGAACAGAAGGACAGCTGAGGACAAAGCAGAAGCTGACATACAACAACCTCTCCCCCCTCACACCCCCGGGTGGGATACGTGTGAGGTTCCTCAGGCATCTTGGCTGCCCTAAAGCTAAGGAAAAGAAAAACAAACAGCTAACTTAGAGATCACGATCCTGCAAGACAGGAGTCTCCCTCAGTTTACAAATGTCTTACTAATTTTCAAGAACCAAGCATTTTTATCAATAACCCAGCTTCTAGAAAGAAATGTAGATACAATGAAATGTCCCTATAACCTGCAGCCCACTGACAGATACTTGAAGGGGGTAGAGTGTCACGTTCCCTGGGAAGCTCCCAGCTGTCTTACTGTTAGTGCCTTGCTTAGAGGGAAGAACAACCTCAACTAGGCAAAGGCAAGGCTTCCAAGTACCCCAGGAGTCTTCTTTAACATATGGGAATCCAGGCAGCCCGGCTGGCTCAGTGGGTTAGTGCTGCCTTCAGCCCAGGGCATGATCAGGGAGACCCAGGATCAATTCCCATGTTAGGCTCCCTGCATGGAGCCTGCTTCTCCCCCTGCCTGTGTCTCTGTCTCTCATGGATAAAATAAATAAAATCTTTAAAAAGAGAACATATGAAAATCCTATTGAAACTCCCCTTTTCCTTACCTCCCCCAACTTCCAAGTATACAATCAGCCACCCCTCACATTCCTAGTGCAGCAGCTCTTCCTGCCCATGGATCCTGTCCCCAGGCTTTCATAAAACCATCATTTTGCACGAAAGACATCTCAAGAATTCTTTCTTGGCCGTCGGCTCTGGACCTCACCCCACCCGACCTCACCTGTATTTTAAAACTACATCAGACATGAGAAGTCTTCTCTGAACGCCCCAGCCTGGTTATCCTCTGCTGACCTCTCCCTTGCTACTCTGAGCTGTGGCATGAAAACATGACAGGGTTGAGTCTCGGGTGCTGGTTATTATCGCACCTGGTCTCACACTTAGTCCTGTGTCCCTCCCCATCTGTGGGAACCCAGGAGCTGCTGTCCCTGGTCCTTGCTGCCATAGGGGTCACTTGGAAAGGCTGGGAGACCCAGAGCTCCAGTAAGGGGGCCCCTTGAGTGCGGGTTTTACCACCAGACGAAGGAAGGAGAATGCAGTGGGTGTCAGTGCAAGCTGGCACACGGATTTCTCCAAACCGGCCAGTTACCGCCTGCATTTACACCATCAGAAGTTAGAGGGAAGGACAGAGGGATGTTGTGGGGGAGAGGAGGTGCGTGAGTGATGGAAGCTCTCGTGAGCACAGGTGCAGAGAAAGTGTGTGGCTGGGAAGGCGAGCCTCTCCTCGAAGCTGCCTGAAAAATGATGGCTTCGTTGGCTCCAGCAGGAGTATGCTCGTGTGGGTGAGAAATTTAGAGGGGCGGCAGCAAAGGGCAAAGATCAGCGGTCATCCATCAAGCGGGGGAGAGGCAGCCGTGGATCCCCACCTGCCGGAGCCTCTTTATTAATGATCCAGGAGAGAAGGAGCAACGATTCCTTCGTTAAAGTCACAAATGACTCTGGGCTCCAAAGCCTTGGGAACCACAGTGGGGAGGGATGACAAATTAATACCCAAATTAGAAGGTTGGATTTATGGCTGGGCAGCAAATAAGGGAGCTTGCCCTGGAAAAAAGAAAACCCAGTAGACACTTAACTGAATCTGAGCCTATTTAGAAGAAAAAAAATCCCCTAGCTGAATGCAGTTCTTTAAAAAGTGTGGTTTTAAGAACTGTTGCTAATTTTTTTTTCAAAAATGGATTTTTGCCAACAATTGATCAAGCATTATTAACAA
Source organism: Vulpes vulpes (assembly GCF_048418805.1). NCBI lineage: Eukaryota > Metazoa > Chordata > Mammalia > Carnivora > Canidae > Vulpes > Vulpes vulpes. Next base: position 8,494,264 of record NC_132784.1, on the reverse strand, counting down.
TGACCTGGGTTCGGAGGCTTTATCAAATTGTAGACTGGCACTAACCTGGTTTCGATGTGAAGAGGCTTTGGAGATTATGGGCCTCAATTCTTCACTGCACACGGGAGGCCCAGAGAGGCCATGAGCCTGGTCTGGTGTAGCAGAGCTTGCAGGGCCAGGCCAGGCTCAGTGCCCCAGCACCAGGCTTCCTCCTCGGCCAGCCACTTCCTTCACTGTAGGCCAGGCCTTGGGATAGTTCCCCGGGGTTATACAGTCGGGTGACCCCATTCCTGACACCACATTTGCTTTATTCTCCCACCAGTTCTGCAATCCTCCAACACCAACCAGGTATCTAACAGTTCGATTCGATTCTGGCACTAACTTCCAGAGTTGGCGCAGACTCCACAGGGTAAGGGCTCAGTCCACTGTCTGCATTTCAGATACCAGTTGCAAGCCCCAGGGACCAGCGTACTTCTGTCTATAATTTGGGGGTTCTTCCAACCTCCTTCGTAGGTTTTAGAATTTGCTAGAATGACTCACAGGAAAACACTTTAAAAAATTTTATTCATAAGAGACATAGAGAAGCAGAGACACAGGCAGAGGGAGAAGCAGGTTCCCTGCTGGGAAGCCGACGTGGGACTTGATCCCAGGACCCCGGGATCATGACCTGAGCCAAAGGCAGACGCTCAAGCACTGAGCCACCCAGGTGCCCCAGGAAAACACTTTATTTAACACTCACTGGTTTATTATAAAGGAGCGACCCCTCAGGAAAAACCATATGGAAGAGGTATATCAGGCAAGGAGTAGGGGTGCGTGCGGAGCTTCTGTGCCTTCTCCAGGAGCATCACCCTCCGGGCACTTCCATGAGTTTCCCAGTCTGTAAGCTGCTGGACCCCATGGCTTAGGGGATGTTGTCTAGTTTTCATGAGGCAAGCACAAGTGATCAAATCATGGGCCATTGATGACTAAACTCCATCTCCAGCCCCTTCCTCCCCAGAAATTGGGCTGGGACTGGCAGTTCCAGCCCTCTAATCACTGATTGGCTGTTCTGATCAGCAGTCCCATCCTGAAGCTATCTAGCCCCACCATTGTGTCCTGTGACATAACCTTGATTTCTTATTAAGAAATCTTTTCTTTTGTGTTATTTGTTCATTTAAGACAATGGCTCTCAAAAAAAAAAAAAAAAAGAAAAAAAAAAAAAAGACAATGGCTCTCAAAAACTTTTGGTTTTAGAACCCCTTTACACTTTAAAAAAAATTGTTGAGGACTCCAAAGAGATTATGTTTCCGTGGATTATATATTTGTGGATATTTACTAAAATTAGACTTTAAAACCGAGATGTTTAAAAAATATTTATTAATTCATTGAAAAATAGCAACAGTAAGCCCATTTGCAAATCTATTTAAGGTGGGGCTTCCTCTAGGACAGCTGGATTCCTACCCCTGCCTATATATTAAATCTGTTGTGAGGTCATGTTCATGCAGCCTCTGGAAAACTTCACTATATGCTCATGATGAAATGCGTGTGAGAAGGCAAACAATATTTTAATATTATGCTGAAAAGTGGTTTTGTCCTCACAACCCCTCAGGGGTCTGTGGAACACACTTTCACTAGACTCAGGTTCTTCTGAGATTAAGGTATGTGACTGACCAAAGGGTCTTAACTGAGGGAGGGATTGATCTGCCCGCCTCAGAAATATGACTTGATTTGCTGACAGTTCCTAATGAGATTATTTATGCACAAATGAATAATCCATTGGTTAGAAATGTAGTTGTCACCCAAATACCATCCATTGATTTTATTTATTAGACACTTAAGGAGTCTCGAAACATGCATACACACGCTCAGACACATTCACACACTCGCAACCATACACTCAGACATACATTCACACACACTCATACCTGGGAGAAGCTGATGAAATTGCCAAGGTGGCTATGAATGCAGGCATAACACCTTCTTTTAAAAATATTTTTCACTAGGAGCGCCTGCGTGGCTCAGTTGGTCGGGTGTGTGACTCTTGATTTCAGCTCAGGTCATGATCTCAGGGTCGTGAGATGGAGCCCCGAGGCAGGCTTCCACTCTCAGCAGGTCATTTGCTTCTCTGCCTCTCTCTCTCTCTCTCTTTCCCCCTGCCCTCTCTCTCTCTCTCAAACGAATAAATACATCTTAAAAAAAAAACAACAGAAAAACCAAAAATATTTTTCACTAAGCAAGTGATTCATGCTCATGATAGAAAAATTAGGAAATGCCAGTAGACAAAGGAAAAGATTACCCTTTATCCCACTACTCAGTTTGGTAACATTTTGGGACAGCCTTCTTTATGTTTGCTGTTTTGAACAAAAGTGGAAACACACTGCACATAATTTTAATAGACTTGCTTTTTAATATTTTACAATATATTGTAAATATCTATCCCTGTAAGTAACATATACTCAATAAAATTATTTTAAAAGGCTGTTTTGTGTGTTCTGTAATATGAATGTATCATAACTTATTTAACAAACCCCTAATATCTACATTTAGTTTGTGTTTTATTTTGCTATAAATATATATCTCTACATCCATTTCCATATCTGTTTTTAAATTTTTTTTTAAAGATTTTATTTATTTATGCATGAGGGACACAGAGAGAGAGAGAGGCAGAGACACAGGCAGAGGGAGAAGCAGACTCCATGCAGGGAGCCCAGTGTGGGGCTCAATCCCGGGTCTCCAGGATCATGCCCTGAGCCGAAGGCAGACGCTCAACTGCCGAGCCACCCAGTCTTCCCTAAACTTTTCTTTTAATGAAAAGTTACCAGCAAACATAAAAGTAGAGAGTAGGCTGGTGAGCTCTCACCTACCCATCACCCAATTTCAATTATTATCATTGTCCAATTTTGTTTCAGCTTTACCCTCTAGCACCTCTGCTGGATTTAATGCAAATCTAACCTCTCGTATCATTATGTAACTAACTCAGGGGGTTCACAGCTTGGGTTGGGTTGCACCAAATTGAACATACCCAAGGAAGTGGTGGAAGCAAAGAACTTTTGATTACTCGTGAAGGAGACAGGGAGATAGCTCTCAAAGCTCTGTCTCCTGTGTCGCAGGAAGCTTCTATGCAGTGTCTTAGGGAGCGGGAGCTCCCACAGGCACTCTTGGTTCAGTTGCATATGGGTGGTGTGTCAACATGCTAGTGCATTACATCATAAAATGATGGAAAGCTTCATCCGTAGGAGGAGATCTTAGTATTATAATGAGCTAAAGGTAACTTCAAGTCAGCTCTGGGGGGCTTCTGTGCAAGTCCTCAGCTCCAGTCTGGCTCAAATTGGCTCACCTACAGGGCTCTCAGGCAAGATCTGTCTAGCAAGGGGATGTCAAGTGGAACACCTAGTTGGAAGTCTCCTTGGCTGGAACTGCTGGCCTTGCAAAACAAAACACATTCATTCCTGGCTTTGATCCTTCCCCTCCTCTCTACTGCCAGTAGCTTTCTGCCCTCTTCTATTTGAGTGACTTCCTACTGCATCCTAGCTAACAGTTTCTCCCATAAATACTTGAGATTGTGTCTCTAAGAGATTAGAGCTTTGTTTTAGTAACATGACCACAATTCCATTATTAAGCTATAAAAATTAATAATTTTACTCAAAAGAATTAAGAGTAGGGTCTTGAAAAGATACTTCACAGTTCACAGCAGCACTATTCACAGTAGCTCAGAGGTGGAGGTGACTCAAGCATGTTGATGGATGAATAGATAAATAAAATGTGGTATGTACTGCCAAAGGTGAAAATTCAACAGAACAAATTTGAAGATCTAATTGGCTTTATTTTTTTCTTGAAAGATTTTATTTATTTATTCAGGCAGAGACACAGGCAGAAGGAGAAACAGACTCCCTATGGGGACCCCAATGCGGAACTCAGTCCCAGGACCTCAGGATCATGATCTGAGCCAAAGGCAGACGCTAAACCACTGAGCCACCCAGGTGTCCCTCTAGTTGACTTCATTGATTCGTGAATTGAGTAGCATCCCATCAAGAAAGTGGAGGGGAGCTGAGAGGAGTGGCACAAAATGGAAGGTCTTTATAAGAAGGAGGGTGGGGCAGGGAGTTATTAACAAAAAGAAAGAAAAGATTGTTTCAGGCCAGAGCACCTTGTTTAGCAGTTGCGGGGGGGGGGGGGGGCAGAGGGATTGGCAGGGTTTTTACCACACAGATAACCTCACCTATGCCAATCAGGAAATTGTAGATTATTAAAAGTTCAAGCTCTGGAATAGGTTGAAACTGTATTTAAGTCTTGGTTTGCTATCATGGGGGTGGGGAGCAAATGACTTTCATTTCATTTTGGGCTTATTTTCTTTTTTTTAAATAGTACATACAGTGGAATATATGATATTGGTGACTTAACAATGTGAAGTACATATTTGGTTTTTGTCTTGTTTCTGGTGGAGTTCCTAAAACTCTTGGAATTTCCTAAGTGATGAGAGTAATAAAGGTGTCTTTTGTCATATTATTGAGTGACTGTGGGATGTACCTAAGTATGGGGCTGGTTGCCTGGAGAACCAAACAACCTTGTGATTGGAAGGTTAGAACTCCCTCCCACCCCCCAGCTTCCGGGGAGGAGAGAGAGAGGCTGGAGGTAAAACCAGTCTTCAAAGGCCAATGGTTTAATAATCCTGCCTATGTAATGAAGCCTCTGTAAAAACCCAAAAGGACAGGATTGGATAACTTCTGGGTTGGTGCATCCTTGGAGCTGTGGGAGAGTGGAGCGCCTGGAGTGGGCGTGGAAGCTCTGCACACCCTTTCCCACACCTTACCCTATGCATCTCTTCCATCTGGCTGTTCCTGCGTTATATCTTTTTATAGTAACCCAGTAAGTAAAATGTTCCTCTGCGTTTGGAGACTACTCTAGCAAATTAATAGCATCCAAAGGAGGAGGAGGTTATGGAAACCTGTGATTTATAGCCAGTAGGTCGGAAGCCCAGGTGATAACTGGACTTGTGATTGGCACGTGAAGTGGGGTAGAGGGTGAGGACAGTCTTGCAGGAGTGAGCCCTATAACCTGTGGAATCTGGTAACTATGTCCAGGTTGAAGGTGTCAGAATTGAGTTAAATTGTAGGACACTCAGCTGGCGTCTAGAGTATTGCTTGTGGTTGGTAGGGGAGGAGCTCCTTTTCCCACACATTGGAGCTGGGTCCAGGAACCTTAAGTAGAATAATATTCCAGTCTTAAAGAGGAAGGAGATTCTGGTCCATACTACAACATGGATGAAACTCGAGGATATTACAATGCTTAGAGGAGGAAGCCAGTCACAAAAAGACAAATACTCTATAATACACTTATATAAGGTGCTTAGAATAGTCCAGTTCATAGAGTCAAAGAGTAGGATGGTGGTTGCCAGAGGCTGGAGGAATGGGAAGTTAGTCTTTACTGGGGACAGAGTTTCAGTTTTGCAAGATGAAAAGAGTTCTGGAGAAGGACGGTGGTGCTGGTTGCACGCGGGTGTGAGTGTGCTTAATGCCATTGAGCTGCATGCTTAATAATGATTAAGACAGCAATTTTATATTATGTGTATTTTGCCACAATTAACAATAAAATAATGGGCCCCTGGGTGGGTCAATTGGTCAAGCGTCTGCCTTTGGCTTGATTTGTGATATTGGGGATCGAGCCCCAAGTTAGGTTCCCTGCTCAGCCAGGGGGGTCTGCTTCTCCCTCTCCTTCTGCCCCCGCTCGTGTTCTTAATCTCTCAAATAAATAAAAATCTTTAAAAAAAGAAAATAAAAATAATAATTAAAAAGCGGAAGGCAATCTGAATAAAGTATGGACTTCTGTCAATAAAAAATTATTAACAATTTCTACTCAGATTTGATATTATTCACTATCAAACTTCCAGCTAGAATTCAAACTCTCCCCACTGTCTCACAAATATCTTTTTAGTTCGTGTGTTTGGAGCGGAAGTCAAGCAAGGTCCCCACATTGCATTTGATATCACTAAATCTTTGGGATAAATTCTTGGAAGTGAAATTGCTGGGTCAAAGTACATACATATTTTAAAGGATTTTGCTACATCCTGCAAAATTGCCCTTCATCAATCATGTATCATTAAGCTCCTCAGTTCACTTTTCTTTTAAGAAAAGCAGACTTTCGAAGTCATTTCTGGAGTGAGTTCCTCTGAGATGAACATTTGTTCTCAAAGCTCCTCCTCTTCTTGTTGACATCCCTGCACACCTCGGGTGCTTCTTGGCTGTGACTTTTAAGCCTTTGCTGTTGTTATAACTCACACTGGAACATATGAGAATGTTTCCAGCTCACCTAAATCCCACTGTCTCCCCTTTGCTCCCAAGGCTTTTTCACTGTCAGGCACCCTCCAGCACAAACACACCTGTCCCCTCCCTCTACCTTCTCTTACATGATGGCAGCTTGGGGTCCTCAGAGTGGCTTCTTGGGGCTCACGACCTCTGCAGCCAGGCAGCAGGGTGAGTAAGGGGTGAAGGGTGGGGATTTGGAGCATCACACACATTGAAACAAGGGTTGTAGGAAGAGAAGCAGCTTTGGGGTGACAGTCACCTGTCCAAATAGATATTTTTGCACCCTTAATGCTTCTACCTGTGGCTTTGGCTTTCATAGGTGAGGCCTTCCTAGGATTCTAGCTCTGCAGCCTGTAAAAATGGTTGGGGCGGAGGAGGCACAGGAGAGGGTGAGGAAGATAACTTTCATCGAGGTTCAGGGATGGCACTTGTCATCTTGTTCAATCCACTCCAAGCCCTGCAAGGTGGACATCACTTTCTGGTGAGGAAACTGAGGCCCAGAGAGTTCGAGCACACTGGCTGGTCCAGTGGATCCAGGCCTGTCCTGAAGCCCTCATGGCAGCTGCCCCAAGGGGGTGGCCCCATTTCCAGTCTGCATGGAGGTGGAGCAGGCACTCTTCAGGGAGAAGAGTGATTACCACTTACTGGGGAGAACAAAACCAGCAAATGACTTAAATCTATAAACAAAAAAGAAAAGAAAAAAAGCCTAATGCTGATTACAGGCTTACCTCGTTTTATTGCATTTTGCTTTATTGTGCTTCCCAGACACTGGATTTTTATTCATTTTTATTTTTTACAAATTGAAAGTTTGTGGCAACTCTGTGTTGAGCAAGTTCTGTTGGCACCATTTTTTTCCAACAGTATTTGCTTGCTTTGTGTCTTTGTGTCACATTTTGATAATTCAAGCAGTATTTCTAACTCTTTCATTATTATATTTGCTATGATGATCTGTGATCAGTGATTATGACACACTGAGAGCTCAGATGATGGTTAGCATTTTTAGCAATAAAATATTTTAAAATTAAGGTATGTACTTTGTTTTTCTAAGACATAATGCTATTGTGCACTTAATAGACTGTTGTATAGTGTAAGTATGATTTTTATAGGCACTGGGAAACCAAAAAATTTATTTGACTTGCTGTATTGTGATATTCATTTTACTGCAGTGGTCTGGAACGGAACCCGCAATATCTCTGAGGTATGGCTGTATAGAATTCATAAGCCCTTGAACTTTTCCTGAACTTGTCCAATTTTCCATTTAAAAATTCTTTAAGGAAAGAAATTTAAAAAATTCTTAGAATAGGAAAAAAAAAAAAAACCCACTTCAGCAAAACAGGAAAGAAAGACTTTTCTCTCAAGAGCCAGGAGTAGGAGGGAGTGCTCCGTGGGAGGAAATATCTCCTGCTTCCTACTTTCTCACTCTGAGCCCAGAGGGGAGACCTGATTCAGGGATTAGGAAGGCAAACAAGAGCCCAAGAAGTGCAGCTGGGGAGGGAGCACAAGCTGGAATAAATCTCTTTTTCATTGGCTAAGTCTCCAGTGATCTAATTATAGCAGGAAGATGTACTGAACTGCAGACCAAAGTTAGAGTGGCAGCGTTGTTACTTTTGGCACTGGGGTCTGCAGAGGACCTGGATGGGATTGGCTCCAGACCCTTTCTATTGCGGGGGGCCTTGCTCGCCTCAGCCACCCCAGGAGCTTTCTTGGCTGAGTGGTGCTTACAAGACTACACTATGTGTCTGTGTCCTGCACTCGTCAGAGGCTGCAGGCCTCCTTTCTGATCGACAAGGCCTATTTCATTCAGTACAAAAATGAAAATGATCCAGGGGAGGAGAGAGAGCCCAAGGGCTGTGATCTGAGTTCGGGCTGCAAGCATGAAACTGCTTTGGTTTTCGGAGATTGGGGCTGATGTAGAAAAGGATTGGGATCACGAACTCTGAAATTTGAGTTTTCTTCCCCAGAGCTGGGCTGGGCTAGACAAAGAGGATCCTCATGAAGTTTGAAACCTTTGGAATTTAATCTTTTTAAAAAATATTTTATTATTTATTTGACAGACAGAGAGAGAGAGAGAACAAAAGCAGGGGAGAGGGAGAAGCAGAAGCCGAAGGCAGATGCTTAACCAAGTGAGCCACCCAGGTGCCCCTAAACTGTTGGAATTTCAGGACGGGATCAAAAAACTTCTTTATGGAATTGGGGGAGGGATGCCTGGGTGGCATATTCAATTAAGTGACTCAGGTCATGGTCTTGGGGTCTTGAGATTGAGCCCCATGTTGGGAACCACATTCAGCGAGGAGTTTGCTTAAGACTCTAACTCTCTGCCTGCCCCTCCCCACCCGGGCTTTAAAATAATAAATAAATATTTAAAAAAGATCCTTCTTTACACAATTGGTAAACAATGTATGGATTTGTTATATCTAAAAACATAAATAGCAGATAAACTCATGATTTTGTAGCTCTGTTCTCTGAACTGGGTATAAACAAGCACCAGTTAATTTTAGTACTACTATGTCCAGGTGGGTCTGGTCTATTACTCCAGGTCCCCAAGCCCAGGGGAACCCAGGGGAGGATGAAGTCGGGCTCAGGTAGTAGCCTGTAGTGGGTCAGTGGCAGTGAGCTCAGAGCAGGTAAGCGACACGTTGGTCCTGGGAGGGGCCACTCATTCTAAATGTTTACTTTCTCCTCTGAGCACTTTCCCCACTGGCCACTGTTGCTTTTAGCAGTGATATAATCCATAGTTTGCTCTGAATCTTGACTGGATCTCTGTTGCAGAGGTTATCACTTGGCAATTCAATTCAATCACTCAGTATATCTAAATCGGGTGCCTTCTGGAAATAGCTAAGTGAGCAAAGAAGACTCAATTTCTTTCTTACAGTCCAGTGGGGAAGGTGGATATTATTATTATTATTTTTCAAGATTTTATTTATTTATTTGAGAGAGTGAGTGAGCACAACCCAGGGCGGGGTCAGAGAAGCAGACTTCCCCTAAGCAGGGAGCCCGACTCAGGACTTGATCCCAGGACCTGAGATCATGACCTGAGCCAAAGACAGATGCTTAACCAACTGAGTCACCCAAGTGCCCGGAAAGGTGGACAATAATATAATGATAAGAATTAGGTAAATAATTAGATGATTTGTATGTCCTTCCCGGTAGATTGAGCTTGTCAAAGCCGATGACCACACACGTCTGTCTGTGTGTCCCAGCCCCTGGTATATAGTAGCAGTTGCTAGAAACAATGACCCAAAGGTCCCTTATTCCGTGGTTGGCCTTTTCATTCAGGTTGCAGCCAAATAAGACATCAGTAGGGAAAGAAGTGGAGACATTTGTTGGCTTAAAGGGGTGGCCGATGTCTTTGAGGGGCTTACAAATAGTTGGGTGGCAGGTATACAAAGAACTCCTTCAGAGAAGAGGCTGGAGCACCTGTGGCACCAGCTGCGGAGCAGAGTTTTGCCTGAGGCTGTCCTTGATAGATTCAGACATCCTGAATCAGCATCAGTTAAGGGCTCCAGTCAGCCCCCACTGCCTCCTGCTCTTACTACTCCATAAACAGCCATAAGCCACAGACAGAGCCTACAAATCGCAGGAAATTCCAAGGAGACACTGCAAGGACATACTGTCTCTGCTGCACGATGTCTGGAACGTCGGCTAGGAAGACCTGAATGACTGGGGTCTGGAATCATCTGGAGGCTTCTTCACTTCCAGGAGGTGGTGGGGTGGGGGATGACTTGAATGCAGGCTCAGTTGGAATTATTGCCTGGATCCCCTACTCAGGGACCTCCTTGCAGGTGGGGAGCGCCCCCCCTCACCTCCTCGTGAACAAAGAGGAAGTCATGTCGTGTCACTTAGACCACCCTCTCCTGGTCCATACAGTTGTAAACCTGTTCAGATTCAAAGGGAAGGGATGGGCGCCTGGGTGGCTCAGTCTGTTAAGCATCTGACACTTAATTTCAGCTCAGGTCATGATCTCAGGATCCTGAGATTGGGCACCTCCCTCTCCTTGGGCCCCTCCCCCAGCTTCCTCTCTCTCTTTCCCCCTCCCTCAAAATAAAAATACATAAATAAAATCTTCAAAGGGAAGGGACATAGGCCCCACCCTTCAATGGGAAAAGTGTCTAAGAATTTTCAGCCATGTTTGAAAGCTCCCACTCCTTCCCCCTCCAACCTTGCTTTTTGATCTCATGAAAACTTTTGAAAAATAATTTACATGCCATAAACTCATTCTTTAGTACGCGTACTGAGTTGTGCAACCCTTACCGTAATCTGGTTTTAGAACTTTTCCATTCCTTCCAATGAGATCCCTTGTGCCTGTTTACAATGAAACCTTGTTCTCAGCCTCAGGCAACCACTAATCTACTTTCTGTGTGCACAGATTTGCCTTTTCTTCCCACATAAACTTTTGAGGTAAGAGGAAGAGCCCTTGCTCTGCTGTACTAGTCTACTAACTACCAGCATTGGGCCCTCGGTGCTTCCATCCCATTCCTCAGGATCCCATGATACAGACTGTGCTGAGCCATCAGGAGGGGAGGGGAGTCTCCATCCGTAAGATGGGGTGTCTCAGAGGCTGGGGGGTTGTGTGAATCAGTCAAGGCCAAAGCTTTGGGTGAGACCTTGCTCACAGGCAGCCCCTCAATAAAGGAGGCCCCTCCAAGTCTTAGCTACTTCTGTACACATTCCTAAGAGTGCTGGCGGCGGGAAGGGAGTCCTGACTTTATAGAGGAGGACAACTGGCACCCGGAAGACTCACAGCTTGAAAATACAGGGGCCAGATAGGAATTCAGCTCCAGCCTTATAAGCGTACGGCCCGCCTCTTCTCGACACACACGGTCTGGAAATGAAATTTCCCACGGCCTGCCTGGGACACTCAAGTTTGTCAGAGGCTTCCAGGTCTGTACATGGAGAAGTTGCACAGAAATGGATATTTTTGGGATAAAATAAATTCTTTTTTTCCCTTTTTTCTTAAGATTTTTATTTATTTATTCATGAGAGACACACAGAGAGAGGCAGAGACACAGGCAGAGGGAGAAGCAGGCTCCCTGCGGGGAGCCCGATGCAAGACTCTATCCCAGGATTCTGGGATAATGATCCAAACCAAAGGCAGACGCTTAACCACTGAGCCATCCGGGTGCCCCGTTAAAGTAAATTTTTTTATGAATCTGTTCCGTGAAACAAAGAATCTTCAAACAATTTAGTCATCTGTTGATTGCTTTGTGCTGGAATTCCTAACATAGTCTGGACACTCACGTATATTGAGACCGCAGCCAAAGGTCAGCAGGGGAAGGTCATTCTCACCTCACTTAATATCAGGGTCTTTCGTTTGTGTTTTTGGCATCAGATGCCCTGAAAAAGGATCAGCCATAAACCAGATCCCACACTCCCCTCCATAGACAGATGTCCTCTCAGAAACCTACTTCCTTCCTTTTTTTCTTTTCTTTTTCTTTTTTTTTCACACACAACCCTTGTTTGTTGTTAAATAAGACTCCTTTCCCATTTCCCAGTGAGGATGGAGGGAACAAAACAAACGGAGGGAACAGAGAACCCTGCGCCCTCTCATACACACACCACACAGAGATCCATGTGCACACATGCACATTGTGTAGGTTTTTTTTTAACGTAAATATAATTAAGCTTTAAGAATTGTTTTTACAACTAGCTTTTCCCCTACATAATAAAATGTCTTGGATATCTTTTCTGTTGGTACTCACTTTTTTTTTTTTTTTTTTTTTTTTTAGTACTCACTCTTTTTAAGCACTGTTTAGTCCTCCATAGTATAGGTGCTGATAATTTATGTAACTGGTGTGTTGAACAAGCATGACAAGAGGGATGTAATCAGATGCAACTTCGTTTTATTTTTCACTGTCTTTTACAGCGTTTTCTGTGGGGTTTTCTCTCTGTGGCTTAGGTACACACTCAGGTGGTCCCATGATTAGTCTGATCCTTCATAGGTCACTTGAATCAGTAAAACATAGTCTCTATGCAGAAATGAGAAAGCGTGGCCTGATGTGTTATCTCTAATGCTTTCTGACTCCTGACTCCTCTAGGTTCTGGCATTGGCTATAGGGGCCATGCCACCAGCCTTTAGAGAAGGGAGTGCTTGGGAAGTGACCACTTTCTTCTTTCCTTTTTAATCCCTTCATCCAGGATAGGAGGAGTGGAAAGTTCCACACAGATTGATGCTGTCTCAAGATGTCTTTGAACTCACTCACCTGGGGTCCTTCTCCACCTGAATAAAAATCCTCTGATGGGCAGAGTGTTGGTTACTCTGGATGCTGCTCTCCTTTGAGCCCCCAGTTTCCAGCAGACCCCTCCACCTGGAGTGTTAAACACCTGCATCCTTTCATGTGATCTCCAGGCTGGCTTTGTCTCCCAAATGGTCCACATCTGGTTCACACGAAGCCTTTGTGCATCTCTTACCTGCCACATTCTGGGAGCACTGACCAGCCCAAAGCAGCCACTTCCCTTCAGCTTTATTTATTTATTTATTTTTTCCCTTCAGCTTTAGCTCCTAAACTCCTAGCCTGCTTCTCTTGCCCTCTTGATTTCTTGGGCTTGATCAGAATGTGCTTCTCAAACTCTAGGGACACGTGTCAGTCTCTCTGAGTGTTTATCCTGAAGCTCCTCCATCTGGACTAAGTCTAGGGTAATGAGGTGGTACCCTCCTTCCTTGGCATAGGGTCAGCCTCATGAGTTCAGTGGCCTACTCCAAAAGTCCTCCTCATAAGATTCTTCTTCCCCTTTATACACCCTCAGTACCTGGGGAGGGGTCTAATGGTCTTGTGATTGGTGTTCAGATACCTACTTTGACGATTTCTCCAGAATCCTGGTTATGTGAGACCAATTGTCTTTTGGCATCAAAACTCAAAACTACCGGTTTAGTATTGATCACATGAGTCCATTTTTCTATTAAGAAACATTTTGGTTGTTTCCTCCTATCTCCAATCCACCTTGCTATATAAGCATCATTATTACTGTGAATATCTTTTTTTTTAAAAGATATTTATTTATTTATGAGAGACACACAGAGAAAAGCAGAGACATAGATGGAGAAGCAAGCTCCTCGCAGGGTGGCTGATGCAGGACTCAATCCCTGGACCTGGGATCATGCCCTGAGCCAAAGGCAGATGCTCAACTGCTGAGCCATCCAGGCATCCCTGCCATGAATATCCTTAAAAAATATCTTGGTGCATGAATGCAGATGTTTCTTTTGACTGAATTATACACTTGGTCATTTGTCTTACCTCACTTAGTGATTTAGGAAGAGCTTAGCAGACATGCATGTGTGCGTATGTGTGTGCAGAGTGGGTACATATATAGATAGTTCAGAGAACTGAGGATCTGGAGGGATCTGGAAGCAGGAAATCTCCAAGCAGCAGATGAAACTACAGAGCCACCCCCGCACCTCAGTGTAGGGGCAAACAGCTTCTTACTAGTCGTTAGCCTGGTAGGTGGGCAACACTGGACAGCCAGCAGCTAGTTGACACAGGACAGTGAGACAAGACACACAAGGCAGTAAAACTTCCAAAAATGATCTCTAGAGGACTAGTAATGCTACTAGATTTCTGATCTCTGAAATAGGTAATATTTAAAAGAATTTAAAGGTAAAAGATTAAAACGGTAAATTTTAGCTTTTAGAGAATTTGCTTACGTGGATTCACTTATTCCCTGATGATGCAAGTAAACATTATTATAACAACTAATGACATTCAGAGCTACATAGTTATTTATTTACTTTTGGTGCCTCTTAGTTTCTTGTTGACCATGTAATGCAAATAAAACTGGGCATCTTTGGAGGCCATCAATTCTTGGTGTGTCATTGAAAAGAGTCATGCATCTGATAATCAAATAATACTAAACAGGAAAGACTTCATGTATCTCCTATACAATCCAGGCATTCTACTTCTAGATATTTACCAAAAGGAAATGAAAACATGTTTGCACATAAAGACTTGGACATGAATATTCACAGTAGCTTTATTCACAATAGCTAAAAACTGGAAACAGTCCAAACGTCCATCAGTAGATGAAGGGGTTTACAAAATGTGGTCTCCCCATGTAATGGAAATCCACTCAGCAGTAAATAAGAATGAACTCATGATGCATGCAACAACATGGGTGAATCTCCAAATCATTATGCTGAATGAAAGAAGCCAGACACAAAAGAGTTTATTTTGTATGAGTCAATTTATATAAAATATAACCTAATTTATAGCGACAAAAAGCAGATCAGTGATTGCTTGGAGATGGAGGGGGGTGGAATACAAAAGGAATCTTCTGAAGGTGACAGAAATGTCTTGCATCTTGATTGTGGTAGTGGTTTCAGGGATGAATATAACTGTCAAAACCCATAGAATTGTACTCTGTAAATGGATGCAGTTTATTGCATGTAAATTATTTCTCAATACACTCGATAAGGAAAAAAATAAGTAAAATCTTTACTGAAGTCCCTTAGAGTGAATATCTACCCTTGAAATCTAGTTTAACTGCCTTTTAACTTGATAGGGAAATGAAAGGAGGCATATATAAAATGTGTTAGACAGTGGCTGGTACACACGTGATCAGAGAATGAGAGATGGGACTACTATTGCCATGAAGATGGGCATGTATGTCCACAAACATGTCTTATGTATACTTGTATTCCAGAATCTCTCAGAGTACGCCTGGCTCATTTTTTTTTTCAGTTAATGCTTTTTGATGAATGAAAGAGATTTCAGGTCATATCAACCAATACTTCAATTTACATGTTGGCTGGGGCCTGAGGTCAGAGAGAGGCTGATGTTCTGGTTGAAGAGCAGTATGAATAGCTGAGGGAAGGTGTTGAGGGTACTAGAAAGGCTGCTCTGATTTCTGTTTGGGGAAGTACATCTGTGCAAGTGCATCCCTGCTCCTGCCACATGGTGTTCAGATTCTGGGGCCCACAGGGTGAACTGGAGTCACCTGAGGGTATTGCCTGCCATGTGTTTCTGTAGTTGCTTAGAGGAAGGATGAGCTTTTTTGTGTGTGTGCTTCTTAGGAAGAGATAATGTGCCTGGGTAGCAACTTCATCTCCCAACCATAAAATATTGATAGTCCTGGTACTGGACAGAGACTAGGAGACACCCCCTGGAAGGTGCTGTTTGCTGGCAGGTGGTGAATGATTGATGAATGGGAAGTAAAATATTGATGTTCTGAGTCTCACATCAGGCTTCTTCCCACACAAAGGGGCTTGCATCTTGTATTATTAAAGGCAAAAATTTAGAGAATGGGTTACTTTGCCTCTGCTTGGAACATGACAGCTTTGGCCAGCTATTACTTGGAAGTAACTCTGGGATATTAGAAATTGAATGCCCTTGGAAGCTTGGTAGGTGGATGTTTGGAACAACAAAAAGGAAGTCCTACTTTCCCTGGATATGAAAAACTTACATTAGCAGATTTGTCAATGTATTCTTCTTAAAGGACTACATTTGTCAAAGTTGTACATGCACATAAATTAAAGAGAAAAAGAGATTAGTAAAACAGCACCCTCTGGGCACCTGTGTGGTTTAGTTGGTTAGGCATCTGACTTCAGCTCAGATCATGACCTTGGGGTCCTGGAACTGAGCCCCACATTACTTGAGTCTGCTCAAGATTCTCTCTCTCCCTCACCTTCTGCCCCTGCCTCCTGCTTGTGCTCGCCCTTCTCTTAAGTAAATAAAATCTTAAAGAAAAGCAAAGCAGGCTTTCCTATGACATTCTGAGCCCCTCCCATTTTACCCTTTGCATATGTAGCATTTACAACCTCTCTTGGCCAATTCTTTTTGTATTATTTCCATAAGACCAAATAACATGCTTCATATGCTGTTTCTTAAAAAAATTTCGATTATCTATTAACTCTTCCTTGCAGAAGGTAAGTATTTGACTCTTTCACCCCACCACTTAAACATATAGACCCTTCTCAAGTCCTCTATCTTACCAATATATTAGATACAGATGCAATGAAAGGCTGGGACATCTGCACCCCGATGTTCAGAGCAGCAATGTCCACAGCAGCCAAACTGTGGAAGGAGCCTCAGTGTCCATCAAAAGATGATGGATAAAGAAGATGTGGTCTATGTATACAATGGAATATTCCTCGGCCATTAGAAACAACAAATACCCACCATTTGCTTCAACGTGGATGGAACTGGAGGGTATTATGCTGAGTGAAATAAGTCAATAAGTCAATCGGAGAAGGACAAACATTATATGGTCTCATTCATTTGGGGAATATAAAAAAATAGTGAAAGGGAATAAAGGGGAAAGGAGAAAAAATGAGTGGGAAATATCAGAAAGGGAGACAGAACATGAAAGACTACTAACTCTGGGAAACGAACTAGGGGTGGTGGAAGGGGAGGAGGGTGGAGGGGGGGTGACTGGGTGATGGGCACTGAGGTGGGCACTTGATGGGATGAGCACTGGGTGTTATTCTATATGTTGGCAAATTGAACACCAATAAAAAATAAATTTATAAAAAAATAATTATATTCGAATGCTGGTTACCTTATTAATATTACCATTTTTATGAACATGTACAGAAATCCACAGCTGGTCAAGTTATACACTAATATTATTTTTCCCTTCCTATGTTGCCTTTGTTGGGGAGAAAAAAAATTTTCTCTACATTTTCAGATTCTTCTGGCTGGCCTAAGAATTAAATTGATATGAAGTAGACTAACAGAAGAAAAAAACCCAAGATTTAATAATGTGTTCATGGAGGTCCAATAATAAAATTGAGACCCAAGGAAATCACAAAAGGATACAGATTTAATACATTTAGACAAAGAAACATAAATCTGTGAGGAATTGACAAGATGAGAAAACATATTTCAGAGCATCAATTAATAAAGAATTCTAAAGAGAATTACATGATGGGGTAGTAAATGAATAAAAGTAACAAGATTTTTTTTTTCTTTTTTTGGATTGACTTCTTCCCTATATAGGCCCTGAATTCCCTGTCTGACAACAAGGATGTCTCCCTATGTCCTGGTGCAGGGAAGGTACCTTTCAAATAGGGGATTGATTTCCTTCTGTTTGGAGACAAAGAAGGATCAGAATGTTCTTGCCCTGGCTTTTAAAAAAAGTAGCTTTATTTCAAAATAATCAATGTGCCACAGTGGGGCAGACTTCTCTGAGCCCCAACACTCTTATATTCTTTGGGAGTTGAGGATGGTCTTGTTTTTGGTTTGTTTGCCCAGTTTTCTGTTTATCATTTATTCCACCTCAGAACTCTCCCAATTACCTAAATTTCTTTTCTTATTTTTCGAAATTTCTTTTTCAAGAGGTTCAGATGCATTAGCCATTCTATCAGTTTTATTTCCTGGAAGGACTGTCTTCTGGGGAATGTCCATCTGCTCCTGTGGGCACTGGTTGCTTGCACCATCACGCACCATCATCCAAGGGATGACCCTCACCTCTTTCCTGTGCTGAGTCCCAAGCCTTTTTTTCTCTATGTGTACTGTCTTAATTTGGTGGAACAAAGCCTCCAATGGTTTCTCAAGAAATGGTACAAGGAGATGTACCTTTGGGGACTTTGCATATGTTTATGATAGCTGAGTACAGAACTTTAAATTGGAAATAGCTTTCTTTCATAGTTTTGAAGGCTTTAGTTATTGTCTACCTTTTGAAAAGTTTGAAATCATTTGACTTCTTAAAATCCTATTTTATTTTATTTTTATTTTTTTAACATTTTATTTTTTTATTTTTTATTTACGATAGTCACACAGAGAGAGAGAGAGAGAGGGGCAGAGACACAGGCAGAGGGAGAAGCAGGCTCCATGCACCGGGAGCCCGACGTGGGATTCGATCCGGGGTCTCCAGGATCGCGCCCCCGGCCAAAGGCAGGCGCCAAACCGCTGCGCCACCCAGGGATCCCTTAAAATCCTATTTTAATGTGAGGTTTTTATTCTAGAAAAGCTTATAGAATCTTCTTTTTGTATCCAGAGATTTGAGTTTCCTGATAAAGGTCTTTGTGGGGGGGTCTTAGTTCATCCATCCTTCTAGGTACTAGTTGAGGCCTCTTTTAAAACACCATCAACTTTATTGAAGTTTACTTTGCATATAACAAGTGCAAATATTTTAAGCAAACAGCTTCATGAGTTTTGCTAAATGTATAAAAGATGGACTCTTTTTGGGGTATCTGGGTGGCTTAGTTGGTTAAGCATCTGACTCTTGATCTTCTAATTTTCTTTTCTCTATCAGGAAAAAGAGTGAGTGTTCTATTTTGTGCACTCTTCTGGGTTATCTGATTCTAGAAAGCACCTCTACCTTTCACTGTCTGAGTTATTTTACAACTCAATAAGTTGTAGAAAAGTGATAGCAATGCAAATGATCTTTTCCATAGAGATGTAAATAAATTTTGTCTGGTGCAGGTGCAAGTTGAGTCCTCTCTTTTCCCAAGAAGCCAGTTTTGCATCTATTAACACATTCGTTTCAGCTTTCTTGATTGTCCATTTACATCCATTTCAGCCTTCTTGATTGTCCATATGTCTAATATGTCTGTTCTTTGATCTCTCCATTGAACCATTTGCAACATCTTAAGAGTTCCTCATTAATTGATGAGCTAAATAAAATCTTTGACATATGGTCATTATAATAATCTAACATTTTATATCTCTTACTCTCTTATCTTTTTGTTTAATCTGGGATATTTGCTTCACTTTATAATCCAGACATATCGAGTGCCTCATATCTGTTTCCATATATCTTAAAAAATATTTTATTTATTTATTTATTTATTTATTTATTTATTTATTTATTTAACAGAAAGAGAGAAGCATGTGCATACAGGTTGGGGGAGGGGCAGAGGGAGAGACAGCATCCCAAGCAGACTCTCTGCTGAGTGCAGAGCCTGACACAGGACTTGATCTTACGACCCATGAGATCATAATCTGAGCCGAAATCATGAGTCAGACACTTAACCACTGAGCCACCCCTGTTTTCATATTTTTAATTTCCAAGAGTCCTTTTTTTGCTGTTTTCTTTTTTTTTTTAAATAAATTTATTTTTTACTGGTGTTCAATTTACCAACATACAGAATAACACCCAGTGCCCATCCCGTCAAGTGCCCCCCTCAGTGCCCGTCACCCATTCACCCCCACCTCCCACCCTCCTCCCCTTCCACCACCCCTAGTTCGTTTCCCAGAGTTAGGAGTCTTTGTGTTCTGTCTCCCTTTCCGATATTTCCCACACATTTCTTCTCCCTTCCCTTATATTCCCTTTCACTATTATTTATATTCCCCAAATGAATGAGAACATATAATGTTTGTCCTTCTCCGATTGACTTACTTCACTCAGCTTTTTGTTGTTTTCTGAATGATAACTTAACGCTCTTATTTCATAGATACAATATCTTATTTATTTGAGATACTAATGATAGTTTTGCTTTGATGTCCTTATCTTTTTTTCTTCCAATTTGCTTCTCTCTGTTTAGGTGGCTGGCATTCATGGTGGATGCTTTCCTCAGATGTCTGGTAACCCTTCAGTATTCACTCACAATCAGTAGTAGTAAGGCTGTAAGACTGATAGGCAGTTTGGACGCTAGGAGCGGTATTCAGGGTAGGTTGATCTGGCTGGGCTATTCCATTGGGAAACCATCAACGTCAGCATCTTTGGGAGTTTTCCCCAGGGAAGACCTTTCCAGTGCCAGGCTGATAGTATCTGCACAGAGCTGACGGTTCTCTGTGAGCCTCAGAATCCTATCTGCAAACATGCACTTTAGCCATTTATTTTAAAAATAGTTTCCACCTGGGACTATGCCTGGTGCCCCTGGTCCAGAGATTCTGCTGTGTTCCCTCTAGAGAATAAGCCTTCAGGTCTCTGCTTGGAGGTGGTGGTGGGGAGCAGTGCCAGGCTGTGTGGCATCTGGGAGGGCATTTGCTTGTTCGTTTTTTTACAGACTTTATTAATCCTGTTTTTTAGTCCCACTTTCACCCACTTCCAGCAGTATCAGACACCTCCAATTCCTCTATCTTTTAGGAGTTATGCAGGGTAATTTGATGCTTCTGGCTTTACCTACTGCCAGCTAAGGATTCAGTGTTCTTGAACCTTCTAAATCAGTTCCCACTCAACCATCTGTTTTCCACTTTCCAAAATTTTGATGCAGTGATTTCATCCTCTGTCTTCTCTGTCTTCCTGGGTTTTTGTCTTAAAAATTTTTCTTCTTATTATTTTAGAGGAGTTTCAAGTGGAGCAAAAGCATATGTTGTTCTCTGTCTTGGCTTGGAATTTTAGTGTATTTTAAATTTCAATATTCATTTCTTCCATTTACCTGAGTGTCAAGAGGCAGTATTATGTTGTGGAAAGGGACAGACACCAGCTGGTGGTAAGTTAGAATTCTCTATTCCGCATTATGAGCTGTATGGTACTGCTAAAGTCGCTGCAGGCTCCTCACCTCAGCATAGTGATTTGTGAAGTAGTCAGTGGGAAGTAATAATATCTACAATTGAGGTTGTGATGTGGGTTAAAGATAACATATATAATTTGCTTGCTCCTCTAGTTATGTTTTCTTTGACAAATTCTTTCCTCATATTCCTAAGAATATTAGCTTTAGGACCACAGTCCCCACAGTGTTGTATTAATATGTTTCATCAAGAACGGGCAACATGTATTTGATGGCTGGTGACGAAATCCTGCAAGGCTCCCTGAACAGATCCGTTTGTAATCTGGTGGCCATCAGTCAGCCAGCTACATATTTGAACGTGGGAAGATTTTGGATTTTGGCTCCAAACTCTCCTGGTACTTCTGCTCAGTACTCCTTGGTGCAACTTTACGTCTGCCCATTTGGACTCTGTAGTCTCCAAAGAAGCTGGCTGCCTTTCATTTCCAAAGTGAGTCATGTAGGTAAACTCATCCCTATTCCAGCAAAGAAAGATGAAATTATTGAAATTTGTTTGAGGTTTCCATTGTCTTTTCTTTCTTTCCTGATGTCTTTTGGCCAGAAGTCTCTCTCTTCTTGTGGTAGTGGCTCTTTCCTGCCCTCAGAAGAGGTTTCCTAACCTCTGATCACCCCATGTTCTCTTTGTTCTCCCCGCCCCCCTTCAGAGTTCCATTTAGAGCTCCTGATATTCCATTTATTTTGTGAAACTTCTTAAAGTTTTTTTTTTTTTCCCTCTCTCTACTTTCTTACCTTATATCCTGTTTGGGTGAACTCATGAAAAGATTTCTATCAGGCATGAGAACAGAAATATCTGAGCCTCCCCTGAATATTTGGCTGAATTTTATCTTATGGGTATTTGTGAATTATCCAGTATCTGTTTGAGTCTGGCTGCCTGGAAGCTCAGAGAGCATTTTGACTTGTCCCAAGCAAGTGTATGAAATCTAACAAATAAACACTTTGGATAATATCATTACCCTTAACTTCATGTTATTTTTCTCATCTTAATTTTTCTCAGCTCTGATTTTCTCACATACTTATTTTCAAAACTTATTTTCTATGCATTTTTTGTTACGCTGCAGCAAATATTTGTATAATGTGGTGATATATAAACATACAAATGAAGAGACAGGAAGCATAAAACTTTTTGCCTGCAGAAGCAACACAGGCCAGAAATAAATGCAATTCCACAGAGGCTGGGATAAATCTGCAAAGGAGAGAGAGAGCATCACGTTGGAATGTTGGAGAAATTGGTACAGAAGTCTGTGATTGAAGTCAGTAAGGACATTCATAGTTTCCTGCAACCCTGGGTGTTCCTTCTAGACACTAAATTCTAAATTGGAAGGACCACAGGACTGACATAGCAAGCATGATGGATTTAGAGCCCTTCCTTCTCTGGATTCCACAATGAGTCTGGAACCTTGGAGAGACATAGGCCAGTGTCAAGTCTCAGCTCTGGGGTTTAGCACAGTATTTGAAACCTAATTGAGACTTGTTACCACAAGTAACAAAAGTAGTGACATTTATTGCTCAACAAATATCCACATGACCCTGCACACATCACAGTCTACTTCCTTGCATTTTGGTGGGGGATTAGTTCTGTGTGGATGCATAAGAGAGCAGGTGTGAGTTCACCTTGCTTAGCTTTTGCTGCCTCAGTGATGAGGAAGCCAGTGTTTATGGTGAATCTACTGGATGGTGAGGCCCCTGTCAACTTGGGTCTTTGAGTGAGTGGGTAGGGCAAAGCCCCCATTGACCAATGTTGGGCATCAACACAAGTGAGGAGTAAATGCTGATTTTGTGAGGTTAGTGAGATTTTGGGGTTATATGTTACTGCAAGTGGAGCCTAGCTGAATCTCACTAGTACAACGCTCAGTTTCCAGGGCAGTAAAATGGGAGTAATAATCACTCCCTGACAAGTTTCTTTTTTGAAGTTTAACAATAATAAAAGTGGAGTTAGTGGCACTGCCTCTGGCCCAGAACAAAATCACTGGTATTACAATAATGATCATTCTTACTGATTTCTTGAGCATAGTCAGAAGATGAAGTCTGATGGGCTGTGGCTTGATGCAGGGCAGGTGTAAAATGGACAGAACAGAGCTCAGGGGATGAGACAGACCTGCAGTCATGATGTAACTCAGGAGATTCACTGTGTGAATGAGTGCAAACGATTTAATCACTTTAAGTCTGTGTCCACAACTATAAGACGTGGATAATTTTATCTCACTTGTCCCTTATGGTGAGGGTTAAAAGAGCCTATAAAGCTCCTAAGAAGTAGTTTGGCATGTAGGTAAATTCCTTTCCTTTTGGTTCCCTGCATGTTTCCCCAGGAAGCTGCCTCAAAGCAAGCCACAGGCTCCTTGTCATGGAAGATGCCTTCCTCCCGGGACCTTGATGCTGGCCGTTCAGTTAAGGACTAAGCAGCGCTGCCTTCCCAAGCCCATGAGCGATTCTCATTGCTTTTCCCAGCAGTTAGCACGCAATGGGGCTAGGGCATGCTGATGTCATAAAGACTGATAGTATCATGAATTCTTCTGACTCAAGTCACTAGGAACTTTGGGGAGAGTGGTGGGAAGTCAAAGGGATGTTAGCTCGGCCGTCTTAGCAGGGGAGTGACGGATGGGGATGGCAAGGCAGCAGTAAGCTGTGATGGGGACATGCGCTGCAATGAACACGAGCCTCTCTCCTCCGCATCTGTCTCTCTCCCTGTTCAGAGGTGTCTGGCACACGGAGGACGAGGCTACAAAATAGACCCCAGGGTCCACCCAAAGGACCTTAACCCGCAATGGGAAAGGGAAACTGAATTGAAGAGTATCAAAGGGCAAAACGCTTCTAAGCTGGTCTTCTTAAAGTGTCTTGTATTTGTCGTGTTCAAAGGGCCTTTCCTCCCTGTGCAGGCTTCCTCCTGCCCTGCGCTAACCTCTCACCTCTCCTGCCCTCTGAAGTCCTCCTGCTGCAGCCAGACGTGTGATTCATGTGGCAATTAGTTGTGCCCAGTCTTGTGGCTTGTCTTCTACTGCTTCCTCGAAGTCCTGCTTCTCTCTTGAATTTATATTTGAATTTTCAAGTATTTGCGTCTTATGTTACAGTTTAGGTTTCAAGTGCCCAGAAGGCTTGGATTTCCGTGGGCCCATCAAACCCAGGATGGTGCTGGGAACAGGGCCTGGGCCTGGGGAGGACCCAGGGAGCCCGAAGTTCTTGTTCAGTGTCATTCTGTTATGTGTCCGTGCTCCTTCTTGGCCGCCTGGTTTCTGCTTCTGTCAGTTTATCCTTTCCATCAAAGCAGATCCTCGTCATGTTGGAGATACCTGCCAGAGATGTTTACTTTTCCTTATAGGAAGAGCTACTGGTAAGGTGTAGACTTCTTTATTAGACTTTTTCACATTCTCTTTGGTGCTTTCACCAACTTGCAGTTGGCTTTCCACAAAGAAACAAAATGTTCATCACTTATAAAAATTATCGGCTGATGTCATAATTGATGTCAAATTATTGGCTGTTGTCACATCTACAACGAAGGTAGAACAGGTTCATTGTAGGGAGGCAGATGTTGTCGGTCTCCTGTGCTCACCAGCTTAAGCAACTTCCTTCTTTAAGGCCAAAATCCAGCTGGGGACTCAGGAAAAAGACCAGTCCTACTGTGTCATG
The DNA here is from genome assembly GCF_048418805.1 of Vulpes vulpes. Taxonomy (NCBI): domain Eukaryota; kingdom Metazoa; phylum Chordata; class Mammalia; order Carnivora; family Canidae; genus Vulpes; species Vulpes vulpes. The sequence goes on along the minus strand of NC_132784.1, from coordinate 8,470,000 downwards.
GACCTGTGGATAGCAAGGCAGAAGCCATGAATGCCCAGTCTCTTGTGTGCTTTTTAAGGTTTGCCCTAACTGATTTGCTCCCCAAACAGCCTCAAAACAATCTGCTTCTTCATACTCTCTTTCCTATGCTTCTTTTTCTACTTTTAGCTACAGCCGACCTTGAACGATATGGGAGGATTAGGGGTGCTGATCCCCACACTGTCAAAACTCTGCACATAACTTTCGACTCCCCAGAACTCAACTACTGAGAGCCCACTGTTGACTGGAAACTTTGCCAATAACATAGTTGATTAAGACATAACATATATATATTACATGTACTATATGCTGCAATAAAGTAAGGTAGAGAAGATGTTGTTAGGGATGCTTGGGAGGCTCAGTGGTTGAGCGTCTGCCTTTGGCTCAGGTCATGATCCTGGGGTCTTGGGATCAAGTGCCGCATCGGGCTCCCTGCAGGGGGCCTGCTTCTGCCTCTGCCTATGTCTCTGCCTCTTTCTGTGTGTCTCTCATGAATAAATAAATAAAATCTTAAAAAAAAGATGTTAATAAAGTCAAGAGGAAGAGCATATATTTACAGTTCTCTACTGTGTTTATTGAAAAAAATCTGCATCTGTCATGGACCTGCATGGCTTAATTATTTGGTGTTCTAGGGCCAATTGTACTTTGCTGAGACACAATTCGCCCACTTACAGTGCATAATTCAATGATTTAGTGTATTTACAGAGTTGGGCAGCCATCATCATAATCAGTTCTAGAACATTTTCAAGGCTCCCAAAGAAATACTACCTACTAGCATTCACTCTCCCTCTCTGCCTAGTCCCTTCAGCTCTCGACAACCACAAACCTACCTTCTGTCTCTGTAGATTTATCTGTTCTGACCCTTCATGAAAATGAAATCCTGCAGTATGTGGCCTTTTGTGTCTGGCTTCTTCCACTCGGCGTATTTTCGAGGGTCAGCCATGTTGTAGCGCACATCAGTATTTCATGCCTTTGTGTAGCCAAATAGTACTCTCCTATATGGACAAATAACATTTTATTTATTTGTTTATTAGCGGATGAACATTTGGGTGGCTTCCTTTTTTTGTCTGAGTATTTGTGTACAAGTTTTTCTATAGACCCATGTTTTCACTTCTCTTAGGTTAATACCTTGGACTGGAACATTGGGTCATGTGGTAACCCCATGTTTGAGATTTGAGAAATGGCCAGATGACTTTCCACAGCAGCTACACCATTTTACAATCCTACCAGCAATGTAGGAGGGCTTCCATTTCTCCACCTCCTTGCAACACTTGTCATTATTTATCTCTTTGCTCAGTCTCCTTGAAACAATTGCCTGGGTCTCAGGTTTCTGTGCTTTTCTACTTGCTTCCTGGCTTCTCTCCAAGATCCCTATGGAGTGGGTTAAGCTCAGAGGAGGCATCCACGATGGGGCCCAGGAAGGTTGGGGTCCTGGGCAGGGTGCTCCCTGGTTACTGAGAGGGCAGCATATGCTCAGCCTTCTTTCCAGAGCTCCACCAGGGAGTCACTCATACAGTCAGTGCTGTCCTTGCTGGCTGAGCACCCTGGCCTGGAAGGAGAAGTTGGGGAAGAACGCCCCTCAGTTCTGCTCTGGACCCTCTTTCCTGCTTTTTACAATCTTCCAGGCTGGACAGGGGATGCAATTTAATTCTGCTCCTTCTCCCACACAGCAGCAACCTCCATCACCTTGCTCATATGTACAAGGACCATCTTCTTTTGTCTGTGGGGACTTTGAGGGGGAATGCCATGAGACAGATCCTTCAGGCTTTGCTCTTAATAAACTAAAGCAGAGCTAAAGAAATTGGAAATCTCCACTCTGACAAATCCCTTCTCTCAAAATCATACTTTGCATGCGAGGAGCAGATGATTCATTTCCGCATTCTTTTCCTTTGCATTCTTTCTGTAACAAATAGGAGTCCTGAATGAATGGATGCACCTGAGTGAGTAGGATGAAGATTATATGGTCGGGAAGACAAAGAGAAAATTAATAATTTTCAAAATAGTATTCCTGTTACATTGCTATCATTTCAGCATGTGGTCAAGTTTTTTCAGCCCATCACCCATTGCCTAAAAAGATTTTTGCCTAGCTTTAATATTGTAGATTGTACTGTGATTATAAACATTTTTTTTTCCAAACGGAGATCCTACTAAAAATATTTTTAATTATGCAAGTATTTCATGAATGCATTATCATTATAAATAAAAATCAGACAGAGCTAAAGTCCCTCGTAAATAGCACTTCTGATTCCAAGACCTTTGAAGAGATAACCATACCTATCTCTGATTTGTATCTTTGCAGATCTTTTCCTTATCCATTTACACACTGACGTAGCTATCCTTAGAAATAATAGGTTTGCTTTCTTCCTACATAAATGCTATTGTTCTTTGTGCATCATTCTGCAGCTTGCTTTTTTCTTTCACTTTTAAAAGAATTCTGATGGGTTTTCTCGGTTGTCAGTACAGATAGCTTTACCTCACTTCTTTTAACTGCTACATAATATTCCATAGTACAGAAATATCACAGATTATTAAGTCAGCTCCCCATTAATGGGCATAAAAACATATCATTATTTTTTTGTTGCTACAAACTGTGATTCAGGGAACATTCTGGTACATACTTCTTTCTGCACATACACAACGGTTTCTCTGGGGACTCAGAACAGAAATTGTTAGGGCAAAGGGTATTCATATTCAGCATTTTAATATATGCTACCAGACTGCTCCACTGAAGGCTTAAATTTGGATTATGCTATCGAATGTGATTTTTAAGAACTTCCAAGTGTCTTAAATCCTCTACCCCGAGAGATTGTGATACACTCCTCCACTCCCTAGAGAATCACTGATTTATACTTCAGTATGAATGCAATCATTGTGTTTTCTCGACCAGAGAAATCTATGTTTAAAGGCTTACTTCTAATTGTAGAGTAAAGCATGTTGTTTTCTGTTGAAGTAATTTCAGGCATCAGTGAGCAAGTAAGGGAGGAATTTCGGGGTCTGTAGGCTTTTCTGTGCCCCTGAAAATTCCTCTATCGTGGTTGCTAGCTCTACCCTGTGAGGTACACGGAGGACCCTGGATGACTCTGGTCCTTTACATGCTTCGGGGAGCTGGGTCCATGCTCAAGGCTCTGTCCAGAATGGGAAGCCCTCAGAGACCAGATCTTAACTCTTGGTATCTGGCAGAAGACAGGCCCCAGGACCGGAGGGGAGAACCCCAGAGCTGCCGGGAGCAGACACCATCCCAGGAGCACGTAAAGCCCCACAGAGGAGGAAGAGCAGGGTCAGTCACACACAAGCTGGGAGGGTGTCATCTGGCAGCCCCAGGGGCACAGGCAGGGGCCTTCCTGAGAAGAGGTGAGACAGCTGAGCATGAGGCTGGCCCAGGACCAAGTAGGCCATGACGAAACGGCAGCATTTGCACTTGTGCTCCTGGCCATATGCTTCAGGGAGGGTTGGCTGGCTGAGAGTGCTCCAGACTTGCATGTGTGAGGAGGATGGCGGAGGTGGATCAGAGCTGAGGAATAAACTAGAGTGCACAGAAATCTCACAGCAATGCTGAAAGTGGATCCTGACGTCGCCCCATTGAGCGGATGAGAAAACATGCTCAGAGACAGTTTCAGAGTCCTGGTGGGCAGAGTCACGGCATGCACTCAGACCTGTCTGACCTGGAGACCCATGCTCAGCCCCAGGGGAAGAAACGTACTGTGATGTCTGTCCACTGTCTGTCTGTCCTGGGTGACTGTGTGCCGGGTACCTGGGAGCACACAGCGGATACTCAGCATGTGTTTGATGAGTGACTGAATGAGTGAATGAATGAGTGAAGGGAGGCTCCTAACCTCCAGGAAGATCCCCTTCATCGCTAAAAATCTCATCTTGAAATTCTTTTTTTAAAAAAAGATTTTATTTATTTATTCATGAGACACACAGAGAGAGAGGCAGAGACACAGGCAGAGGGAGAAGCAGGCTCCATGCAGTCCCGACGTGTGACTCGATCCCGGGTCTCCAAGATCATGCCCTGGGCTGAAGGCGGTGCTAAACCACTGAGCCACCCAGGCCACCTCATCTTGAAATTGTTCCCACTGTAGTGCTAGTCCTGTGAAGCCCCCTCATGAAGCAGCTGTGTGTGCTGACAGGGTGACTGGTGTGCGAGGAAAAGAGGGGCGGGGAGCCTGCTTTTTAACAGCAGAGTCGGGGAGGGGCTACCTGGGGTGTGGCAGGAGGCAGGGGGTGAGGTTCTGAGAACTGAGAATCTGGTCTCTCCACCTTTTCTTTTTCTTTCTTTTAAAGATTTTATTTATTTATTCATGAGAGAGAGAGAGAGAGGCAGAGACACATGAGAGGGAGAAGCAGCCTCCATGCAGGGAGCCCGACGTGGGACTTGATCCTGGGACTCCAGGATCACACCCTGGGCCAGAGTCAGGCGCTAAACCACTGAGCCAACCAGGGCTTTTCTTTTTTTTTCTTTTTTTTCTTTTCTTTTTTCTTTCCTTTCCTTTTCTTTTCTTTTCTTTCCCTCTTTCTTTCTTTAAAGATTTGAAAAATTTATTTATTCATGAGACACACACACACACACACACACACACACACACACAGAGGCAGAGACCTAGGCAGAGGGAAAAGCAGGCTCCATGCAAGGAGCCCGATGTGGGACTCGATCCCAGATCCCGGGATCACATCCTGAGCCAAAGGCAGACACTCAACTCCTGAGCCACCCACGCATCCCTCCAGTTTTTCTTTTTAAAGTTTTTATCGATTTATTCATGAGAGACACAGAGAGAGGCAGAGACACAAGCAGAGGGAGAAGCAGGCTCCATGCCGGGAGCCCAATGTGGGGATCCGGACTCGAACCCAGGACCCTGGGATCATAAGCTGAGCCAAAGGCAGATGCTCAATCACTGAGCCACTCAGGTGCACCTTCACTTTTCCAGTTTTGATAGAAATAAGATGACATGAGGGCTCCTTGTCCTTCCTCCTTTCCCGTGCCTGCCCCTCTCAGCTGTCACCACTGCTGCTTGTCCCTTGCCCACTTGTGTTGCACACACTGTCATCATGCCTTGAGCATTAATCATGAGTAGGTGGTACGTCTTCAGGCAGGGAAGTCAGGGCTTTGAGGGGGAAGTAACTTTCTTACCCAGGCAATAGTAGATGCATGACACTTCACCCTCCCTGGCCCCAACTGTGGAAGTTTAGAATTCACAGGAGGTCCAATATGGACTGTCTGGGTCTGAGATAAAAGCAGATCCTTCAGGGATCCCTGGTGGCGCAGCGGTTTAGCGCCTGCCTTTGGCCCAGGGCGTGATCCTGGAGACCCGGGATCGAATCCCACGTCGGGCTCCCGGTGCATGGAGCCTGCTTCTCCCTCTGCCTATGTCTCTGCCTCTCTCTCTCTCACTGTGTGCCTATCATAAAAAAAAAAAAAGGAGATCCTTCTGTGGAGCAATCGTCACCACCTGGCCATGATGATGAACGGTACCAGGTGAGGATCTCAGCCAGACCTTGGCTCTAAATCAAATTTATGGTCTCATGCCCAGTGACCCCATGAATGAAGAACAATATCAACTTTTCCACTATAAATCCCTAGTGCATGCATTTGCTTCTGGAAAAGAAAGCTTGGTTTTGGCTCAGGATGGGGTCTCAAAGGTCAGAAATAGGGGAATTCCCCTCAAGAAACTAGAGCACAGTGATGATTCAGAGCTCACCAGAATTTCCTATCTCGGGAGGGCAGGACATGGGCTAGGGCTGGCCCCTTGCTCCATCCTGCCCGGCCGCTGGGAAGTAACAAGAGCTCTCATTTATGGGTGGCTTCTTCTGGGCTGGGTCTGAGGTATACATAATGTGACTCATCTTGACCAAACTCTTATTCCCCTCATTTTACATATGAGAAAGCTCAGGTCGGGAAAAGTATGAATGATACTTTAAAGTCATATAGCTACTCAGAGTAGAAACCAAAATCTTACCAAGTTTGTTGGGCTCTAAAGTCTGAATTTTACTCACCAACCCTCGAAGGTTCGCCAGAGTCCTGTTGGGGCTTTATGCCTTGAGAATCATTTCAAACTCTCTGTACAGGTCAGGGGTACATGGAACAAAGAACTGACATATATTGAGTGTCAGATTTTTCACACATTCTTCATTTTTCCTTACACTCTGTGAAATAGATTAGGAACTGACTTTGCTATCCACCTGCTTACTTTGGTGTGCAAAGGGTTAGAAGTCAGAAAGTTTCTGATTTGCAATTACACATTCACTTTTTTAAAAAAAGATTTTTATTTATTTATTTGAGAGAGATAGTGAGAGAGAGCGAGCGAGAGAGAGCAGCAGACTCCCCGCCAAGCAGGGAGCCCCACATGGGACTCAATCCCATGACCCCGGCACCATGACCTGAGCCGAAGGCAGATGCCCAACTGATTGAGCCATCCAGGCGCCCCTACACATTCACTTTTTAGAATGTTTATTTCAACAATGAAGGTGACTTTTTTTTAAAAAAATTTATTTATTCACGAGAGACACAGAGAGAGGCAGAGACAGGCAGAGAGAGAAGCAGGCTCCCTGTGGGGAACCCGACTCTATCCCAGGACCCCAGGATCATGACCTGAGCCAGAGGCAGACGCTCAACCACTGAGCCACCCAGGTGCCCCATGAAGGTGATTTTTATCTTTTTTTATTTTTAAGATTTTATTTATTTATTCATGAGACACACACACACACAGAGGGAGAGAGAGAGAGAGAGAGAGGCAGAGACACGGGCAGAGGGAGAAGCAGGCTCCATGCAGGAAGCCCGACGCGGGATTCGATCCCGGGTCTCCAGGACCTGGCCCCCGGGCTGAAGGCGGCGCTAAACTGCTGAGCCCACCTGGGGATCTCTGAAGGTGATTTTTAGTTAATGCAAGTATCAACTAATTAAAACATAGAAAGTAGCAGAAACGTTGCCGTGGAAATCCTGGGTGGGACATTAAAACCAAAGCTAAATGATAGGGTTACAAGAGCATGAAATTGCAGGGAAATCCAAAACCTCTAATGGGAACGAAGGTCCTCTCTGTCCCAGGGTAGACCTCTCTGTCCCAGGGTAGCCGGCCTCGTGGCCGCGATCTAGGGGCTCTGAGCTGCCCACACAGCTGACTTTCCCTGTGCCCCTTAAAGAAAGGGTCACAGCAACAGTCTCCGTGATGCAGATCGTGCTTCCCAAACAGCGAACTTCCTATGAGCCAGTCTGTGTGGTCAGAACTGGGATGGTCATGTTGCTCCTTGGGCTTCCCAAGGGCCTTTCCTGCTGGAGCTTTCCAAATAGGTCCAGTCTCCCCGCGAGCATTAGACCCCAGGCGGCGGTAGGCAGAGGGGCAAGCTCCAGGGCAGCAGGCCTTCCTCCTCTCCCTGACTTCGGTTAATTCCGTCCTGTAGGAGTTTTCCAGCTGAAAACGAAACAAAACAAACCCAAGCCCCAAAGCCTCTTGCCCTCTCTGCCCTCCAGATAATGTGCTTAAATGGGGCAGAACTGGCCAGCAGCTACACCAGGAACGTCCTGAAATTTTGCTCTTAGCCCATTAGGAAATACAATGTCTCCGAAGCGAATGGGCTCATTTATCACGTCTCCCCAGGACGTGTGTGCCTGACCGGCTGGTGAGCAGAGCTCACTGCAGAGGAGGGAGCGATGAGGCAAAGCCAGCGCCCCTGGGGAAGCGGATGCTGCTTCTCCAGCCACAAAAGTAGTTTCCTTTGGCTCTGCTAAGTTACAGCAGACTCAGGAGGACTGTAAGGGGAAACGGGAGGGGGACAGTGGCCCGGGAATGGAACCTCCAGCAACCCCGCAGATGCCACTTAAACCCCAAGAGCTGGCGGTGTAGTGCTCAGGGAGGTCTTGAGGGACCGGGGTTTGGGGTGGGGTGGGGGGATCCTATTTCCTGCCAACCATTTTTTCTGCTTCCTCCCATTGTTCTTTACTTTGGTTTAAGGTAAAGAACACACACTGTTAACCTTGTGTGCCCCATCCCTTCATCTCTGTCTTGATCTACGGCCCTGTCTCCCCACATTTACTGAGCTCTGCCACATTGACTTTCTACACCAATACCCCAAGCTGGTTCCAGCCTCAGGGCCTTTGCACCTGCTGTCTCCTCTGCTGAACTGCTCTGACCCCAGATCTCACGTGCCTGGCTCCTTGTCATTCAGGACACAACTCACCTGTGCAAAGTTGTGTCCTTGTTTTTTTGTTTTTTTCTTCAACGTTACAGAGGTGTAATTGACAAATAAAAATGGTGTGTTTAAGGTCTACAACTTGGTATTTTGATATGCCTACATGTACAGTGTGAAATAACCACCATGATCAGACTAATGAACATATCCATCACCTCTTGTAGTTACCATGTTCTTTTTCTTTCTTTTTTTGTTGTTGTGAGAAGACTTAAGATCTACTCTCCAGAAAATTCCATGAATACCCTATACTATTAACTATAGTTACATTGCTGACAATTATCCCCAGAACTTAGACGTCTTGCTTCATAACTGGCATTTTGTACCCTTTGACCAACATCTCCTTGTTTTCCCACATCCCAGCCCCTGGCAGCCACCATTCTACTTTTAGAGTGTGACTGTTCTAGATTCCACAGATAAGTGAGATCACACAGTATTTGTCTCTCTGTGTCTGGCTTACTTCACTTAGCACCATGTCCTCCAGATTCTTCATGTTGCAAGTGACAGAATTTCCTTCTTTTTAAAAGTAGAATAATATTACATTATACAATGTAATACAGCATGCAGAAAAATTTATATATTATATTAACACCATTTACATAGTTTATATTATTCATTAACATTATTTTAATTATTTATTAATATTAATATTAAACTATTAATATTACATATATAAATGTGGCATACCTGTATGTAGGCATGTAGGCATATATATATTTATATATGACCCATATAAATGGCTGACAGAAAATAGGATCCTCTCTCTCTCTCTCTCTCTTTCCCTCTCTTTCTCTGTCTCTAATAAAGAAATAAAATCTTAAAAAAAAATATATATGCTGCATCTTCTTTATCCATTATCCATTGATGGACATTTAGGTTGTTTCCATATCTTGGCTATTGTGAATGATGCTGCAGTGAACTTTGGAATGCACATATCTCTTTGAGAGCCTGATTTCATTTTTTAAAAAAGATTTATTTATTTATTCATGGGAGACACAGGGAGAGAGAAAGAGAGAGAGAGAGAGAGAGAGAGAGAGAGAGAGAGAGGCAGAGACACAGGCAGAGAGAGAAGCAGGCTCCACGCAGGGAGCCTGATGTGGGACTTGATCCAAGACCCCAGGATCACACCCTGAGCCAAAGGCAGATGCTTAACCACTGAGCCACCCAGGTGTCCCGAGAGCCTGATTCCAATTAAAAAAAAAAATTTAATGATTTTTTTGAAGATTTTATTTGTTTGAGAGAGCAAGCAAGTACACGTGAGTGGGGGATGGACAGAGGAGGAAGGAGAAGCAGGCTCCCTGCGGAGCAGAGAGCCCACCTGGGGACATGACCCAAGCCAAAGGCAGATGCTTAACTGACTGACCTACCCAGGTACCCCCTGATTTCATTTTTGGGTAGTGTATACCCAGAAATGAGATTGATGGATCATACAGTATTTCTACTTTTAATATTTTGAGAGTTCTCCATGCTGTTTTCCATAATGACTATACCAATGTGAATTCACATTCTTACCTGTGAGTGTGCAAGGGTCCCCTTTTCTCCACATCCTCACCAACACTTACCTTTTGTCTTTTTGATAAAAGTCTTCCCGATCTTGACCACTTGATAAAAACTACACATTCCATTCCCATCCCCAGTCTCTATCACATCTTTTTAAAAATATTTTTTTCTAGCACTTAACATTATCTGAGATTTTCTTGCTTAATTTCTTGGCCATCAGTCTCATGCTTTTATAGAAGACAAGCTGCTGCTTCTTCCTTTTTTTTTTTTTTTTTAAAGATTTTATTTTTAAGTAATCTCTATACACAACAGGGGACTTGAACTTACAACCCTGAAATCAAGAGTCCCATGCTCTTAGTGAGCCAGCTGGGTACTCCTAAAACACAGGCTTCTTGAAAGCAGGAGTTGTGACTGGTGTGTTCAATATGTACACTCAGCTTCTAGAACAGTGCCTGGCATATAGTTGAAGCTCAACAGATTTATCTATTGAATACATATGTTCGACCTATTAGGCTGGATGATGTGGTTCTAAGTCAAGGAAGGAAGAAATTGCCCAAGAGCTTGACTGATTTGAGCCTTGAGCACTTCCTCCCTCACCCCCACATAGGACCTTGTGTATTCCATAAGACCACATCCTTGTGTGTATCCATGGATTCTTTTCCTGCCTATATCTCTTCTTCCTGTGTTTGGCCATGGATTCCACTTTGCCTCCATTCATTTACATCTAGTTCTTGTCTCTGCTTATTGACCCATAGTATTTCTGGGTCTGTTTTGTTTAGGAAATTGCCTGCATTTCCCTTCTGCTACCGATGCCACACCATTGACTCTCCTGTCCTGCCTGGTCACAGTCAGTGGTCTCCTGCTTGCCTGGGAGGGGAGTTAAGATTCCAGCTCTTTGGAACCTCATCATCTATTGGGGATGGTAGAGAAGAAAATGGAAAATTATTACTTGGAGGGCCAATTGTGATGACAGATTAAGCTTGAGGTGTTTGGAGGGACACAGCAGAGGGACCCCTAACTTGAGTCACATGAGCGAGAGTCAGGATGGATGCCTGGAGGAAGTGGCATGGGAGTAGAGTTTTGAGGGTAAAGAGACATTTCAAGGCAAAGAAAGCAGGGGAAATGTGTTCCAGGCAAAGGAAATAGCATATGGGAAGGAATGGAAGTGAGGGAAAATGGAACCCTAGAGATATTCTCCAATATGGCTGAAATTAAGGGAAAGAAGGAAGCTAAGAGGGGCAGAGTCTTCCTCTTAACTATTAGGAAACACAATGTTTCCAAAAAGATTTAACTCAGTTATTACAATTATGAAAGGATATACTTTTATTTAAATATTTTATTTAAATTTAATTTGCCAACATATAGTTATGAAAGAGTATTTAGGGAATGTGTTTGTAGATGAAGCTAGAGTGCTGGGCAGAGTGTGATCATGGAGGGGACTTTGAGCCCCATTTTAAAAAAAAGTTTTATTTATTTTAGAGAGAGAGAGAAAGAGAGAGCAAGAGAGCACATGAGCAGGAGGAGCAGAGGGAGACGGAGAGAGTCCCAAGCCCTGGACTCAGGGCTTGATCCCAAGACCCTGAGATCATGACTTGAGCCAAAACCAAGAGTCAGGTGCTTAACCGACTGAGCCACCCAGGTGCCCCCTTCGAGCCCCATGTCAAGGAGCACATGGCTTATCCTAAAGGCCTGGAGAGCTCTCGAAAGGTTATTACCAGAGGAGTAATATGGTCAAACGTACATCCACCAGCAGCAACCCACAGAAGCAACCCCATCTGTGGCTACAGAAGTTAGTGGGTTTCGAGGTTATGCAGTTTTAGAAAAGGTTGTCTAAGGAAAGTGAAATGTTTCCCCCCAGGACTTTTTAGAGCCTTTAATATACTGCTAATGAGTCTTGAGAATCTCTAAGAAGGGAGAATAATGTGTAGAGTTTCTCAGCTTTACCATGTGACATTTTTTTTCCTGATCCTCTCCAGGACATAATTACTTTGGGCCCAGAGATTCCAACTCATGTAAAGGTGTTGTGTGCTTTCTTCTTATTTGTGTATTCATTGTTTTAGTTTTCTTTTAATGAGGTAAAAAATTACCACAGATGTAGAAGTATAAACCAATACAGATGCAAGACATCCAGTTCTGTAAGTCAGAAATCTGGCGCAGGTCTCCCTGGGCTAAAATCAAGGTATCTGCAGGGCTGCGTTCCTTTCCAGAGGCTCTAGGGGCGGGTCCATTTTCTTCCTCTTCTGAGTTGCTGGCAGCATTTAGTTCCCTGTGGATGTGGAAATGAAATCCTCATTTCTTGGCTGGCCATCAGCCGAGGGCTGTCCCTGGCTTATAGAGGCTCCTGCATTCCTGGGCTCATGGTCCCCTTCCCCCATCTTCAAAGCTAGCAATGGCAGGTGACATACCTCTCACACTTGGATTCTCTTCTTCCTCTTTCCTCTCTGACCACAGCCAGTGAAGACTCTGCATTTTAAGACTAATGTGATTATATGGGCCCACCAGAGAATGTAGGACAATGTTCCCATCTCAAGGTCGTGCCCTTAATCACATCTGCAAAGTCCCTTTTTCTACAAAGTGCCGTATTCACAGATGCTAGAGATCAGGGAGTGGGCATCTTTGGGGGGCTCTTACACCGCCTGCCTTTCCCACCTTGCACCTCATTTCCAGCAGGATCAAGTTGCAAGGTTGATGACCATTTCCCCCAGTCTAGTTCTGCTTCTTTTCATATTATAAATCCTGAACGCATTCCTAAGCACTGAAACTTTCATTTCATCGCCCATCTTTCTGCTCCAAATGTTTGCTAGTGGACCAAGCCTGTCTTCTCCTGGGTCATCCAGCCCAGGTGTCACCTGGGTCCCCTGCATCTCACAGATGTAGTTGTACTTGAAAGAAAGTGACCTCTCGCAAGTCACAATGTTGTAGCCTTCTCCTATCTCACTGCTTTGCATGTTTCTCCTCTCTCCTCTTTGCTCTTTTCCCTTGTCCCTTTGCAACCAAGAAATCTCCCTATTAGTCTTGTGCAAGGCTCTTTTTTGCCAATATGAGAGGTCCATTTCGGATGTAAGCTAATTCCCCAACTTCACCTCCTGGATGATCACAGCTCAGAATCATAAAGGGGAGCTGCTGTGGTTTTGCATGGCGTCTGTGCAGGTAGGACGGATGTGAGTGTGTATGTTTCACCTTCCAGAGGTTGACCTTGGGTCCAGTGACCAACAGGTCAGCGATGAGTGGGGTGGCTTACCCTCCAGGCAGGTCACTGTCCACTCTGCTTCTGCACACTTCTCCCTAAATCAGTCTATGTAGACTCTATGCCTATGATTTCGTAGCACCTTCCACTTCTGAGTCACAGGTTGAAAACAGTGTATAAAATAGAGGAAACCTGAACTGGTATAAAATGGTGGAAGATTCAGGCCTTCTTTTTTTTTATTTTTATTTTTTAATTTTTATTTATTTATGATAGTCACAGAGAGAGAGAGAGAGAGAGAGAGAGAGAGAGAGAGAGAGGCAGAGACACAGGCAGAGGGAGAAGCAGGCTCCATGCACTGGGAGCCCGACATGGGATTTGATCCCAGGTCTCCAGGATCGTGCCCTGGGCCAAAGGCAGGCGCTAAACTGCTGCACCACCCAGGGATCCCTGATTCAGGCCTTCTTTTACATCTGAGTAACAAACCCTGTGACAAGCGACTATACCTGCAATGTGAACCGAACCTGGAATATTCATTTGTTGTAGCTGCTTAACACCTCTTTGACATAAGTGAGGTTGAAAAGGTGGGGCTGTGAGTGAAAATACACAGGAAGACAGAAATCCTGTCCCGCAGACACAGGAGGCATTGCAGAATGCCTGGAATTGGAGCACACAGAGGAGTCCCATCCTGAAAGACCATGACCCCAACCATGGAAACAGCCAGAGGACACACAGAGGTTAGATGTGGCGGGCCGGCTGTGGCACACTGGTAAGGACCAGTGCCACGGTATTGGACTGATAGTGTTTGGCAAACTAGACAGTCAGCAAATTAAACATTCAACAATATGTGTTTTGGAGAATTAGCCCTCTCTATATTGGCTTTTGGCACATTTCCTACAGCCCACAGCTTCTATCCCCAGTGGCTTATTAAGGGATTTCTTCTGAACAAGTACGGTGCAATCCCCGTAAAGAAATTATTGGAAAAGATTTTTTTATCTCTTTCTTTAGAAAGCTAGCTTATTTTCTCTGGCAGTTTCCAGATTATCCTGGGCTCTAGCCTTCCTGGTGAAATTTCTTGGGCGTCAGCCCCCGGGAACATTGACCTGACTTCTGGGGCCCTCCCCGTGGTGAAGTGAACCTTTCGTGTTTCTCAGGCAGCACCCCCTTCCTTGATGGGAGGCTTGGAATTTTATGGTGAGAATTTAGTTTCTCTTAGCTTCTCACTTGTACTGAGGCACTGGATCATATTTATCTTTTTATAGAATAAAAACATCTCTTTCTCCAAAGTCTGGAATGGATGCTGCCTTTGACTGGCTGTTCTGTCTTCCCCTATCAGGGACTCCAGTATGACATTGTCACTCCTTCTCAAGGCTGTCATCACTTGGACGTTGCAGCCTGCTCTCCCATGTCAGTGGGAATTAAGCTGCTTTGTCCCTTGTGGCTTCCTCTGTCTTCATCGATCCCATTTTTGCGGTCCACCAAGGATTGCTACGGTGCCCGGTTTCTTGGCAGCAGGAGACTGCCAGATTGTCTGGGTCCCCTCCCTGCCCTGTCTGACCCCCAGCGGTGTAGAGGACTGTGTTGGGAAAGCCTTTGTCAGAGGGTTCAGCCTGGAAGATCTTCCGACAAGGAGACTGCTTTGTTTCTCTGCTTCTGTCCTCACCTGGAGCCTTGGCCCCCCATTTCCATACAGCTGCCTGCCTTTGGAGCACCATGTCACTTCCTTGCCCTCTCTCAGACCTGCTTCCTTACAACAACAGCCAGACCTCCACTGAGGCCCTCCCATTGTAAACACCACCCCAGTGAGTTTTGCTGGTGAATAGAATGTCTTTTAAAAAAAATCTACCTATAAATTCCCTCTACTTCATTCAATATTTATTGACTCTTTATTATGTGCCCAGCACCGTGCTCCATGCTGTGAGTGACACAAAAAAGGATAAGCTGGACTCAGTTCGAGGACAAATGGTGATCTCGGTGAGGACCCGAGATTAATGTGTGGGGGACTCTGAAGCGCATGGAACAAGAATTGATTATGAGCCACAGGCAAAGCTATACTAAATGTTGAGGGATTCAGAGAAAATATAGCTGGGCGGATTGAAGGGATGGAGGCCTGTTTGGGGGAGGGTTTTGGATTTAAACTGGTCCTTGAACAACAGAAAGGATGGGGTCAAACTTAAGGGGATGAGGGGTCCCTGTGAACGACAGTGGGGGGTGGGGGTGTCTCCTGGCACAGAAACCAAACTGGCAAAGTTGTTCTTCACAGTGATTTCACAGTAGTGATGATTTCATTGGGAATATATGTCATTAGTGTTTGCAAGTTTTGGTAATGTTCGTACAGAATTAGTCATTCTGCAACACGGTGTGTCTTCCTGAGGATTTTTGATAGTTTTCCAGAACTTTATTTTTTCTTACATTTTTTTTCTTTTATATTTAAAGTTATTTTTAGCCATGATTCCCACTTCTATGTTTTTTTTTTTAAACATTTTATGTATTTATTTGAGAGAGAGAGAGAGAGAGAGAGAGATTGTGAGGAGAGGGAAAAGCAGGTTACCTGCTGAGCAGGGAGCCCAACATGGGGCTTGATCACAAGACCCTGGGAAGGCAGATGCTTAACCGACTGAGCCATTCAGGTGCCCCTTCTATGTTTTTCATAACAAGGACCATTTGGATCACTGTAAATGCCTAATGGGATTAGTTTGAAAAATGTATCAGACAAAAATAGGGGGTACATTTCTATATAAGAAAAGGAGTCTAGAAGGATACTCTGAGGTGATTTATTGATTATCAAGGAATGGGTGGGATTACAGGTGTTCTTTATCTTTCCTTTTTGCTTGAGTGTATATTCATATTTCTTTTTTTAATAAAGATTTTATTTATTTATTCATGAGAGACAGAGAGAGAGAGAGAGAGAGAGAGAGAGAGAGAGAAAGAGAGAGGCAGAGAGAGAATCAGGCTCCATGCAGGGAGCCTGATGTGGGACTCGATCCTGGGTCTCTAGGATCAGGCCTTGGGCTGAAGGTGGCGCTAAACCACTGAGCCACCTGGGCTGCCCCTATTTTTCATATTTCTTTCACAGGAATGGATTGCTCTTATAAAAGGAAATCAACAACAACGGAAACTCACCTTCCAAAGAAACTGTAGAGGAAAGTTTTCTGGAATTTTTCAAGGGTTGGAGTTCCTTGTTTTCAAGTTTTGAATTCATTTAAAGCCAATTATGTCTGCTCTGCTGCTTCGGCCACGCTTTTGGTTTTCTCTACTGTTTGAAGGATTTAAGACTTGCATTCTGGCTAGCTTGCTTCCAGCCAAATTGTTTTCTACCCCGTCGCCAGTGTCTGTGATGGACAGCCTGAGCAGGCAGCCAGGCATGGACAGAGCAGGCAGTCACCTCTGTGATGCCACTTGAGAGGTGAGAGCCTTTATATCCAGTCATAGCAGCTTTCAGCCTGCTGTACATCAGAATCTCTGGGGGAGCTTTCCAGATCTGCAGGTGCCCAGGTATTCTGATCTGTTAGTATTTTGGGGCATTAGTACTTTAAAGAAACACTCAGCATATTCCCATATATCCCCAGGGATGAGACACGATGAGCTAAAATATTCCTGTGTGGCTCCCTCTTCAGCCTTTGCACTAACTGGAACCATTCTGCTTTCTCTGGGGCTTGTTTCTCAAGGTGTGGAGCAGGGACCTCCACATAGAGTCCTGCTCACCCTGCAGAGCATTGGGTCCCTCTGCAGACACTGAATCATAATCTCTGGGTATTTGATTCAAGCATCCACATTTTCCTAAGCTCCTCCTAATTCTTTGGTGCTGTATTTGAAAATTTGAGAACTTTTGTTGTCATATGTCTCTAACTGGCTCTTCTTTTGCTATTTTTACCTGTCTCTCCTAGCACATTGATTTTGTTAATCCTTCATGGGATTGGCATTTCTTTTTTTCTTTTTTTTAAATTTAAATTTTATTATTATTTTTTAAGGTTTATTTATTTGAGAGTTTGTTTGGAGGTTCTAACAGGGGAGCACAGCTACTTGTATACCCTCGACCAAAGAACGGTTCTCCTCTGTTGGGGATGGTCATCCTCTTCAACTGAGCACGCAGCTTTGGGAGGGATGCACATGGAGTGGTGAGGGAGGGAGGGGACACCTGCCTAGCCAGCCAGATCAGCTGAATCAACCCTGGGGATCAATGGGATGACAGATGTCACAGCCAGATCACCCTCACATCCAGATTTATTATTTTGAAAGGGAGAGAGTGAGAGAGAGTGCATGAGCAGGAGAGGTAGAGAGAGGGGGAGAGAGAATCTCAAGCAGACTCCTTGATGAGCATGGAACTGGATGTGGGGCTTGATCTCATGACCCTGAGATTATGACCTGAGCTGAAACCAAGAGTGGATGCCTAACTTACTGAGCCACCCAGGTGCCCTTAATTTTTTTTTAATTTTTAATTGAAGTATAATTGACATATAATATTAAGTTAGTTTCAGGTGCACAATATAGTGATTCAACAATTATGTACATTACAAAATGATCACCATGATAAGTACATTACAATATTATTGACAATATTCCTTATGCTGTACTTTTTTATCCTGTGACTTGCTTATTTAATAGCTGGGAATTTGTACCTTTTAATCTCTTTCATCTATTTCACCCACCTTCTCACATCCCTCTTGTCTGGCAACTGCTCATTTGTTCTTTATATTTGTGAGTCTTTTTTTGGTGTTGTTTGTTTGTATGGGATTGACATTTCTAAAGCCCATCTTTACCTCTGATGACCACTTTTCTTCTAGACAGATTTTTTTTTAGATTTATTTATTTATTTATGATAGACAGAGAGAGAGAGAGAGAGAGAGAGAGAGAGAATGGCAGAGACAACACAGGAGGAGGGAGAAGCAGGCTCCATGCCGGGAGCCCAACACGGGACTCGATCCCGGACTCCAGGACAGCCCCCTGGGCCAAAGGCAGGTGCCAAACTGCTGAGCCACTCAGGGATTCCCTAGACAGATTATAACCTAATCCAAAACTGTGTACATTGGGCAGAAAGACATATTTTTTTAGATTAATACATCCATCCATTTCATAATTGAGCCTATGATAGGTATACTTCCCCACTATAAAAACAATACATACTTATTATAAAGATTTGGAAATACAAAAAAGGAGAAATTGGAACTATAAAATTGCTCATATTCTCATCCTTCAAAGACAACAGCTGTCTACAACTTCATGCCTTTATTTTTGTCTTTTTCTTTTTAATATATAGGACTTCTTTTTAAACAAATGATGATCGTACTATTGGGGAAATCAGGCATTGCTGTCTTTCTTTTCATAGATTGACTTTGGTTATAGAAGCAAAGCTGTACTGATCTTGAATAAGGGCTCCCATGGACTCTCACTCCTGTGCTGTAATTGATAAGAGAGGGGACATTTGCTTCAGTTCCCATCAGAGTGTGAGAAAGGAAGGGCTAGACCCAGCCCAAGCTTTTCAGAGACAAGCTCCTTCCTCACACATCTTGTCCTTAATGAGAGGAAGGGATTGGTAAATTTAATGAAATTTGGTAAGTTTTAAGACATAAGAACCAGGTTTGTTATAAGAAACACATTTATCCATTAAAGTTATAAAATATGTTGGTTAGGAGAAATTGAATTTGTTAACTTAAGCTGTAAGATGACCTCACTGAATTTAAACTGGTGTGTATACTCCAGGAGTTCTAATGGATAAATATTCTCAGAGGTTTGGTGACTGATTCACAGGAATGAGGTAACTATATATAAAAAAAAAAAGCCTTGAGCTGTAAACAAAGTTTTATTTCTTGGTCTTGCTTCACAGTCATAGTGGCTTGGCAGGGAGATCTGTGCCAGTTCTTCTTCACTCAGGGTCCATGGTTCTCCATTTGCAACATCTACAATTACCAAAGGTGGAGGAAAGAAAGATGGAGACACCTTGGTTCTTACATACTGACATTTTATTGGCCACAGCAAGACATGGGCCCCTGCTGACTCTTCAGGGGGCTGGTCATAGTCCCCTGATGCTCAGAAGTAGAGGGAACTAAATATTGGTGTCCATTCATTTGTTTACTATACTTGGATCTCACTTTGCACACATGAGCAGCTAGAGATGCCTCTAATAGATTCCAACACAATCATTTGGTCATTTACCAGAGTCCTGCCTTTCCAATTTATTTAATTTTTTCACAAGGGGCTTGTTGGAGTGTGTTAAACATTGTTGTCTCTCTCTGATCATCTTTTTGAAATGTTAGTATCCTTCCATGGAAAATACTTCATCAGAAAGTACATACAGGCTCTGGGTAGGTGTACCTGAAAAAGAAGGAGGCCCGAGGAAGGGGCACGTTGGGGAGGGTAACCAGGGATTTGGGAGCTAGGTGTGGCTTCTCCTTCTCTTTCCTAACTCACAAAAACCATGAATATTCTACTTTTCACCCAGTTTTTTTGTTCTGGTAGTTTTCTACCCTTTCTATGCTCATCCAGGCCACCCCTTCCATTGGAAAGGTAATCAGATTCCAGAAAAAACAATCATGCAGCCAATCTACCCCTGTATATTATGCACACAGGGACCAGCAACCACATTCATTCTAGTCAGAGTGCATGTTGTCTGGGGTCAGAGAGGGACAATCCAACTTCCATAGTCAAGTTCATAGGGATTCACTGGGCATCACTGTGTGTCACCATTTGGCTAGGGGTCTTAGGAGGGGAAGAACCCCTGTGGCTCTTGGGAAATTTAAAATTCACAACACCTTAGTTATCTTGAACCTCTAAAAAAATGGAAACCTTTAAACACTCCAGTGGAAGAGTGTGGCATACTTACATGCAATTTTAATTGATTTTATGATTTTATTTTCTCTCCTTTCTTACTTTGAAATTATACTGCTTCAATACATTTTTAAAATAGCTGCCCTAGAGTTTGTGATATGCAGTTACAACTAATCTAAATATATTTTTTTATAATGCTGTATTACTTTATGAGTAGTGCAGATGCTTCATAACAGAGACTCTCAATTCCTTCTACCCATCCCTTAAAATGTCATTTCATAAGCTATAGTCACTAATGCATTGTTACCATTATTACTTTGAACAATTATTTATTAGATGAATAAAGAATAAGACTTTTATTTTACTTTCATTTATTCCTTTTATAATGCTCTTCCTTTTTTTTTTTTCTTCCACAGATCCAAGTTTCTCTGCCATTTTATTTCTGAAGAATTTCTTTTAACATTTTTTGCAGGGCAGGTCTGCTGCTGATGCATTTTATTTGTTTTAGAAAACATTTCTCTTTAACTTTTGAAGGATAGCCTTGCTGGATTCAGAATTCTAGGTTGGTGGTGCTTTTCTTTTAATACTTTAAATATTTCATTCCACTCTCTTCTTGCTCGCATGGTTTCTGATGAGAAGTCTGCGGTAATTCTTATACTTGTTCCCAGATAGGTAAGGTGTCCATTCTCCCTTCTCCTACTTCTTTCAAGGTTTCTTCTTTGTCTTTAATTTTCTGCAGTTTGCTATGATATACTTGTGTACGTTGTTTTGATATTTATCCTGCTTGACGTTCTCTATGTGTTCAAAATCTGTTGTTAATTTTGGAAAATTCTCTGCCATTATTACCTCAGATCTTCTTGTCTGGCCCAGTTTCTCTTTCTTCTTCTTCTAGTATTCCAATGACACCTTTTGAAATCATTCCAGAGTTCTTGGATATTCTTCTGTGTTTTTTAAATTCTTTTTTTCTCTTTGCAGTTCAGTTTTGGAAGTCTATATTGACTTGTTTTTAGGCTCATGATTCTTTTCTCAGCCATGTTGAGTGTAGTGATGAACACTTCAAAGACATTTTTGTTACAGTGGTTTTGATATCCTTTTGATTCTTTCTCAGAGTTTCCATCTTTCTGCTTACATGAGCATTCTCTTATGTGTTGTCTACTTTTTCCCATTAGAACTATTAACACATTAATCACAGTTATTTGAAATTCCAATAATTCTACAATCTATTTCATATCTGAATCTCTTTCTGATGTTGTTTTGTCTCTTCAGACTTTATTTTTTCTTGTCTTTTAGCATGCCTTGTAATTTTTGTTTAAAAGCCAGACATGTTGTGTTGGGTAATAGGAACTGATCTAAATAGGCCCATTTATGTTGATCTTGCTAGGAACTGGGTTGTGTTTAATGTTTGCTATAGCTGTAAGTGCAAGAGACTTAAAATTCCCCTTTCTAATTCCTTATTTTTTGTTTCCCCTGTTACATTTGGATCTCCCTAGAAACTCCTCCCAGTAGAATCTATACTTTGAGCAGTTGTAATCCAGTATTACTGAGCAATACTGGAGACCTGTTGTTGTGATAGTAAGGACTGGGGAAGGGAAGTGTTCTACAATGTTATGAATGAATTTCAGTCCTTTGGTTGGCCTGTGTCCCTGGGATGTGACCTTCACAAGTGTTTCTTAGCTTTTCATCCTCAGGTAAGACAGTGAGGCCAGAGGGGCTGGAGATGGGTCAGGCTCTGGGCTTCTCTACTGGAGAGTAAGATTTTGTTATGAAGACTCCTCTGGGTTATTTTAAAATGCTGACCTTTCCCTTCTCCTGCTGCCAAAATCACAGGGTCTTTCTCAGTTCTTCATCATGATAATGTGGTTTGGTTCCTAGAAGTAAAGTCTACAAAAGCATAGTCCACCCCCCAAAAACTCTCATTCTCCCCATTGTCCACACCTAGACCTTTAGCAGTTCATCAGAGTTGCTGCTGAGGTACTCCTACCTGTTTATGGCTGAAGCGGCTCTGGCTCAAGGTAAGCTGACTGACCTTGTCACTCAGCTGTGACTCTCTCTGTATTTGTCTGTCCCTCTAGATTTTGGGGGTGATGGTTTGCCCTGTGACTTCAGTTTTCTAATAGATCTCAGAAATGTCACTGGTTTTCAGTTGGTTCACTTTTTTTCATGTTGTAAGCATGTGTTGGAAGTTCTTCATGTGTTGGAATGGAAACCGGAAGTCCCTCGAATGCAATTTTCAACATAGAGAGGGACAATAAAAAGATTTCAAGAAAATACATTGCCATACCTCATTCTTGCAGACAAATAAATATAAAGAACAAATATATGTACTTATATGTCTGTGTATTTGTAGGTAAAGGATGAAGGGTGCACTCCCAAGTGTTAGCAGTAGTTACCTTAGAGGACTGGTATGGAGAGGGATGGGAATTGCTCCTTTTAGTTCACAATGGATGATTTAGAACAATAAGCAGGTATTACTTCACTAAAAATATTTTTAAAAAGCATTTGGCAGCATGGAAGAAGCAGTGATCTGTGTTTTGATTGGTCCCCCAGGTGTTTCTGATGCAGCCTATATTTGAGAACCACTGGGAGGGCCATTGTCTCATTGTCCCATCTTCAGTCTCCATAAGAGTCACAGAAGGAGGAAAAGCTAGACTCTGCTCTTGGTAGAAGGCACAAGTGTCAATTTATTTGGTATTGTGGAGCAGCCTTTGGTCTTGCTCTTTCCTCCATTTTAACTTCTCTCTTTAGCTTTGGCAAGATGTGAATCTTTTGTAATACATTATTATATAAAAAACTCTATATATGTAGTATAGCACATCATATCTAGAAGTATAATAAAAACACAGTACATGTTAATATATATATTATAGTACATTATATATGAATGTATAATCACAATAGAGCCACTTTCTTTCAAAGCTAAAGAAAAGGTTAAAGACAAATAACAGATGCGTTCATGTATATCTCTCCAGTGGCTTTTCAAGCCAGTTGGATTAGCTTGTGCTACTTTCAGGAATACATTATATTGCCCATCTCACCACATCTTTATCAACACTGGGCCATTTATTTGTAAGATTTCATTTATTCGGAGAGAGAGAGAGAGAGAGAGAGAGAAAGAGAGAGTGAGCAAGCAGTGCACCAGCAGGGAGAGGGGCAGAAGGAGAGGGAGAGAATCTCAAGCAGACTCCCTGCTGAGGATGGAGCTTTACTTGGGGCTTGATCTCACCACCCTGAGATCATGACCTGGGTGAAATCAAGAGTTGGACACTTGACTGACTGAGCCACCCAGGTGCCCCAACACCAGGCATTTTGTGCTCAATTTTTATGCGAAAAAGTTTTTTTCTGTTGTTTTCATAGTTATTTGATTCCAAGTGGAGTTGAATATTTTCCTGTTGGTTTATTACAATTCTTCTTTTTTTAAACTACATTCTTTGTGCTTTTCATCAGTTTTAGCTATTAAAGATTAACTATATGTATTCACTTAAAAAATATTTTATTTATTCATATGACAGAGAGAGGGTACAACCAGGGGGAGTGGTAGGCAGGGGGAGAGGGAGAAGCAGGTTCCCCTCTGAAGCAGGGAGGCTGATGTGGGGGTTGATCCCTGGATCCTGGGATCATGACCTGAGCCAAAAGTGTATGTTAAACCAACTGAGCCTCCTGGGTGCTCCATATATATTCATTTTCACTACAGATACTTTTCCTGGGATATATCTACCTTTTTTCCTTTATGAGTTCTATTCCATTGAGCTTAGAAATTTCTTCACTTTGGTATATTTAACTCATGTTCAGTTCTGGGTTTTTTTTTTAGTTTATTACTGTTTTATTTTTAAATATTTACTGTTTTAGTCTATTAATTTAGTTTTCAGTTTCTCTACCTTTGTGCCTTGTATTTTGACAAGTAAGTAATATCATGGAAACATGCAACTAAAAAGCATACAAAGTGTTTCTTATTTAAGAAAATCCTTCAGAAAAAAATAAATATGTTTGCAATGCAAATAATCTTCCTTCACTTATGTGATTTCCAAGTTTGGATATCTCTTACAGCACTTTCACACTTAGAATAGGTGTAGATCAAGAGGCCGACCTGGGTGTTAGAATCAGCCCTGCCTTAGCTGCCCTGGCTCAACTGTAGATCCTGGTGCTTTTCCCCTTGACCTCTAGAGCTAAGATCTTGAATGTGATGGCACTGTGGCAGCATAAATGGGTCATTAAAAAAAAAAAAAAAAAAAAAAAAGCAAGGTGTGTATCTGCTTTCGCAGCCAGGTGCAAGCTGCTGTAGACTGAACAAAGTTACCCCAGTAGAAGATTTGGCCCTAAGGACATTAGTTATTCTCTCTGGTCCCCATCCCCACCCCATACACTGGCTAAGAAGCAACAAAAATTGGGGGGGACATTTGGTTCATGACAATGCCATATTGAACATAATTGAGAATTCAGAGAGCAGATGCTGTGGGAATGGAGGACCTGGAGGCTGAACTTCCCACCCATCTACCAGGGAAACAGAGTCCAGAAACTCCCCTTTTCCTAGCCCCATTGGCTCTAACACCCACCCACAAAGCCAGCTTGCATTTACAGGCAGAGATCATGGTGGCATTTCTTGTTTGAACCAGCTGTTCTGGAGGCACCTGGGTGGCTCAGTCAGTTAAGTGTCTGACTCTTGATTTTGGCTCAGGTCATGATCTCAGGGTTTTGGATTTGAGCCCCGTGTTGGGCTCCACACTTAGTCTGGAGTCTGCTTGAAATTCTCTCTCTTCCTCTGCCCCTTCCCCGCTCAAAATAGATAAATAAAATCTTTGAACCAACTGTTCTGAATGGAGCCCATGAAAGAACATTTTATTCCACGTGCACATCCTTAGATGCTTGGAGACCATAGAGCCCTTATTCAGCTGTGGGTAGAGAGGGGACCTCAGCTGGCATTTCCCACTTGGCTTTCCTCCCTCTGTGGGAGGAAAAGGAAAGTCCCACACAGTTAAATGGAGGTTGTTCTCTGCAGCCCTTTTTTTTTTACCCAGGGCTAGCTGGGCAAAGCATAGATGTTGAAATTCCTTTCGGACCCATTGCTGGGAAGAGAAGTTCAGTGAAGACAGTGGACACTTCCAGTGGGTATGACCCCAACTAGGGTGAGCCAACCGGGATGTTGGGAAGCCATACTGGGCTGGTTTGGGAGGCAGTGACCAGAGCAGTGGAGCCTAGTTCCTCTCCCCAGGTATAGTTGTGGGGACCAAGGTAGGATGGAGTGTGATTTCTACTCTCAGGGTCTTACAGTTGAGTTGTGAGGGCCAAAATAACATAGGAGAGATGTCCTTGAAACTGTATGAATGTGGAATGCACAGATTAGGAGGGTTTGATCATTTAGAAACATGTGAGGAATTCGGAAGGGAGATTTTGTGTTTTTAAATCAGTTTATAGAAACTGGGAGTCCTAGTTCTTCCCTCTATTTGTCTTCTTGACACAGGGTGCAGCTGGTAATGCAATCCAAGGCGTAGGGAGACACAGTGTTTCAGCAAAATGATGCTAAAGGATCTGCTAAGAGGAAGTTGAACTCAGCAGCACCGACGGGCTGATTGTTTTGGAGATATGTTGTGGGCTCATGAGGTCTCCTTTCTCCTTCCTCCCCTCCTACTGCAGCCTGCCTCCTCCTCCCCTGCCCCTCCAACAGACCCATCCTGAGTGGAACCCCAAGGGAACCAAAGAACTGATAACTGAACAGAAGCTGGGGTGGAGGTCAGGAAAGCACAGTCTTATAGGGAGCCTCGGGCAGAGGGGAGAGGGAGCAGAGAAAACTTCCAAAAGGGAGGATTTTCCTTCCCTGTGGACAGAGCAGCCACTGGGGCTCTGGAGAGCCAAGCATGAAGCTCCTCACCATGAGACGCAGGGAGGAGATGAAGCCACTTGTGCTCCCAGTCCCGTGAATTTTGAGTTGGAATCTAGGGCTTGAAGGGGAAGCACAGAACTGGGCTAAGCCTCCAGACCCTATGGCTGTGCTAGGCCACTTGGTTGCAGGATTGGTTGGCAAAAAGGCCTGGAGAGAGAAGAGCAGTCTCTGCAGCAGAGCACCCACAGCTTCTGTTGAACACAAACCATGTCACAGGGGTCTGACAATCAGACAGTGAGGGGTCCAGGCAAAAGCCATCCCCTTCTGTAATGTCTGAACTCTGAAACAAGAGTGTCTTCAAGCCACAAGATTAGCAAACATCCCCCCATCCTGGCTAATGAGAGTGACTGGTGCTTCTCTACCAACTGTACACTTAGCCTCTCTTCCTTTCCTTCCTCTATCTTTCTTTCTTTCTAAAAGATTTTATTTATTTATTCATGAGAGACACACACACACAGAGGCAGAGACACAGGCAGAGGGAGAAGCAGGCTCCCTGTGGGGGGCCCGATTCAAGACTTGACCCCAGGACCCCAGGATCAGGACCTGAGCCAAAGGCAGATGTTCAACCCCAGAGCCACTCAGGTGTCCCCTTTCCCTCACCTTTCAAATAAGATTTAGTAAAACAGCCAGTCAGAGAATTACCCCTGCTTCCTCCCAGCTTCCAGTCCAGAGCAAAGCCTGCTTCACTGAGCCCTCCCCCGAATCAGGTAACGCAGTTCAAATTCTCCAAGTCCTTTTTAACACACTTTCCGTGAGATGCCTTGTAGTCCCCCAAGGTGTTTTCCTTTGTTGCACTGAGTTACTGAACCCAACATGGTTCAACTGCAGGCGAGTCCCTGGTGGTCTCTGGCTGGAGGGCACTGACAGGACACAACAGGCCACCTTCTGCCATTGAGGGCTTGGCCCTGGAAGACCCTGATCATTGATTGGTTTGTTCCACTCATCGTGCCTGCAATCCCCCAGGCTCCGTCAGGGGCCGGTTCCCATGGTCAGTAAGACACAGGCCCTGTCCTCAGTGACCTGGGTCTCATCAGGAACAGACAAGCACACGGGCAAGTCCTTTGCATATGGAAAATGCTCTGATGAGGTGAGTGAGGGGACAGGGGTGCACAGAGGACAGCCCCTGGACTCAGTCTGGATGAGTCAGGAAAGGTTTGAATAGTTAGCTCAGGACAGGAGAGGAGGAAGAGGCTGGCTCAGGCAGGGGTCAGTGTGTACGTGAGCCGGAGGCACAGGAGAGCTTTGCAGTCGCAGGGTCTACAGGTGAATGGAGGGAACTAGAGGGGAAGAGGGGGTGATGAGGCAGGCCTGGGAGGCCTTTGCTCTACTGCTCCCCTGAGAGCACGAGAAGTCACTGAGGCCACACAAGGGAAGTGACAGTTTGCTCTGCCTGAGGAATTAAGTCATCAGAAGCCTGAGTGGAATTCAGCATCTGGGGCTTGGTGATGCACCGGATGTAGCAGGTGGGAGGGAGGGAGAGGCCCAGGACCACACCTGGCTTCCCCTGTTGTGACTGGTTGGATGGAGGCAGCTTTTGAAGAGGAGGCTTTTCTCTGGGAGCACAGCCAACCAGAACCTAAGACTGCTGACCTCAAGGACGAGGAGATTGGGAAGGAGCCAAGGTGTTGAGGGAAAAGCCCACAGCAGCAGATGTGATAGAGCCTCAGTTTTCTCATCTGCAAAGCGGGAGGAATAGCTCTTACTAACAGGACGCTGTATTAAACAAGAGCGTGTATGGAAATCACTCAGCACGAGGGACGCTCATACACAGACATTATTATTTCCCTGTTCCATTCTTTTTTTTGTTGTTCCATTCTTTTTTTTTTTTAAAGGTTTGTTTATTTATTTATTTATTTATTTATTTATTTATTTATTTATTTATGAGAGACACAGAGAGGCAGGGACAGAGGTAGAGGGAGAAGAAGGCTCTCTGCGGGGAGCCCGATGTGGGACTTGATCCCAGGATCCCGGGATCATGGCCTGACCTGAACGCAGATGCTCAGCTGCTGAGCCACCAGGCGTCCCTCCCATTCCATTCTTGCACAGAGGTAGGTCTATCATTACGTTACTTAGTTTTGGTCTATTTGTTTTGGACGTGTGGTGGCTTCCTTCTACATTCCCCCATTCTCTCCTTGTCACTTCTGGTATGAGAACAATGGCTCACACTTCCGTCACTCCCAAGATATCCCCCTTTTCCCTCCCTCGTGGGTCTCTGCAGCATTACCTGGGGACAAGGTGAGCCCTGCCCTGCACTCGACGGCTTCAGAGCTTCTGCAGCTTCGCTGGGGCGGGTTATCAGAGGCTTGAGCCTCCGCCACTTGGAGGAAGTCCAGTGAACTTCAGCATTTCTACATAGACGTTCTCCCAGAGCTGAAGCAGCTCACGATCTGGAGCACCCCGGTGCCCCCATACCCCCCACCCCAACACTCCAGCTTATTGTGAATCCCTTTGTTTTTGAGTCACTCCCTGGGAGGAAGGGGCATGCACTTCCTTGTTTTTTCTCGTGTCCTGGTCAGCACATCGACTGTGTCATTGGCACCAGCTCTATCACCATGTGGGGAGTTTCCTACTGAATCTCAGGTCCATCGTTCACATGGAGGAATAGATGACTGCTTATTGCTTGAGTATGAATTCTGCTTGGCTGCCCAAATTCAACACTAAGTAGAGAAAGTTTGCTTATTAAGGAAGGAAGGACATCTAGCTGTCGGCTTGTCTGCAGGTGTGGAAGTCACAGTTTCACAATTTCAATTTAAGGCTGTACAATTAATGGTAGGTGAGCTAGGAAGACAGGAAACCGTGTGCTAGGACCACTTCCCCTGAAGGTAGGGGAAGGATCAAAGGTAAAGAAGAGTCTCTGTCTTTCTAGAACAACCATCCCCCCACCAAAAAAAATTCAAAAGAAACCCCCCCACCCCCCTCCTTGATGCCAGGGGAATAAAGAGTGGGCACAGCAGGGAGCATCCCCTGAGGCTGACAGGAAGGTCTGGGTTCCATGGCAGCAGAAAGATGACCCCTGTGGGCCCGAGGAGCCACCCAGGAGATGGCCAAGTCTCCTGGGGTGTGTGGGGTAGAGAGGCAGCGGGGAGAGTGAAACGCGAGAGCAGCAGGGACCGCAGTGCGGGGTCAGACATCCTGCGTGCGTGAGGCCCACCTGGGTCTCTTCTGGTCACATGACGTCTGGCGGGGCTGACCCCTGTGCTCCTGCTTCCCCTGAAGTGAAGCCAGAAGAGGGCTTATTCACACGGTGTGGTGAGAGGCTGCGGGGTGATGTACGGGAAGGCACCTGCTGGCTAGTGAGCCCGAGAGTCGCGCATCCCAGTGCAGCAGAGTCATCACCCGGCTGGGTCCCGCCCCGGGCCTTGGGCTGGGCCCCAACCTGCCTCTCTAACAGGTGCTCAGGTGCCCCCGGGCCCGGGCCCACGTGTTGAGAATGTTTGGGGCGGGGGGGGGGGGGGGGGGCGGAGAGGGAGACCAGTACTCATTCAACGTTTTTTTTTTTTTTTTTGGTACTACTAACCAAATTGGGTTTAAATGTGTGGAGGGGAGTGAAGGAGAGCATCACGCACACTCTCTTTTCCGCTCTCTGCTTATTGTACCTGATAATTACAGCCTTAGGAATTAAACAAATATGGAATTTTCTGATTAATTATCTTAATGTTCTTGCACCAAGTGGAGACAAACCCTAATTTAGTGCTGAAAGCTGCCCGAGCTTGCGTCAGCATAAAAGGAGGTTTTCTGGGCCGCAGGGGAAGATTTGGAAGTGGGGGGCAGGGCAGCGGGCCCCAGCCTGGCCTCCAGAATAGGGCCTCCCACCCTGTAAGGCCGTTTGTCCATCTGTGTCCCTAGAAGCCTTCTGGAAGCGCCGGGCCCGTCGGGGACAGCGGGCGCCCGACCCGGGCTCCCGACCTGGCCGGGACCTGCCTGTTCTGAGTCCACCTGGCGCCTCAGTGGGCGCCCCCGGGCCGCGAGGAGCGCCCCTTCCCTGCCGTCCTGCTGTCTGTCCTTGGGGTGCTTGAAGATGGCTCTCTTCACCTCTGCTCCTCTTTCCCCTGCAGGCCAAACTGCTGCCTTTCTCTCCTCCCGCCTAGTGTGTGCGGCTGACTTGGCCCCCCGGGCCTGGTCCCAGGGGAAGGGTGATCATTTCAGGACTCCTTCAAGTGCCAGTGAGCCCCCACGTGGGCCCAGCACCCTCCCATGCTGGGACACAGAAACCAACGAACACGAGGCCTGGTCCTCCACCTGCAGGGAAAGCAGGTGTGCGACAGGGGTGGAGTGGGAGCAGGGCCCCGGGAGGACTGGGTAGGGTGCGGGGGAGGGGGGAGGATGGGCTGTGGGGCCAGAGCTCACCGGGCAGCCGACGTGGGGAAGAAAGGCAGAGCCAGAGCCAGCATGGGGTGTGGTTGAAGCAGTGGGGTGGCCTCCGGGGGAGCTGGACGTGGGCCAGGAAAGGCTGGACAGAGCGCCTGGACAGACGTGAGACAGAGGCTGGACAGATGCACGTCGGCATCCCCCGGGGGCTTTCCTAACCTTCCGGGCTCAGGCCCTGGCCCAGACCGCTGAGATCAGAATGGCTGGGGTGTGCCAGGGACGGGAGGTTTGGAAAGCTCCTCTGGTGCCTCTGATACACGCCAAGGTGAGAAGCAAGAGTTCTCAAAGTGTGGCCCCTGCACCAGCAGTGCCAACGCCCCTTGGGCACTTGTTAGAAATGCAGGTTCCCAGGCCCCACGTCAGACCCGGGAATCAGGGACTGTGGGGGAGGGACCCAGTAAGCTGTGTTTCAACAGCCTTCTGGGTGATTCTGGTTCCCTCTTGAGTTTGGGGCCAAAGGAAGGGAAGGTGTCATCCATGAGATGGCGAGGGCGTGAAGCTTCAAGGAGGGAGGCTGTGGGAGCTGCTCCGCAAGTCCAAGGGATACATCCAGGAACATCAGCTCTTCTGGGAGCCCTCGCTGACCCCGCAGGCGGGGCCATGTGCCACCTCTGGACCCCCACCGCCCTGGGTGCCCTCCTTGAGGGCAGTGGTCACACGCACAGCCTCTCTGTGTATGTGCTGGTTTTCTTCCCTGGACCCAGGGCTCCTGATGACTGAGAGTCTTTTTTCTCTGTCCCTGTGTGTCTAGCACACGATCTGCCCGGAGCAGGTGGTGCTTTGGTCACCGAGTAACTGGAATGACCACATCCAGGTGCCAGATCTCCTCGCTGGGGCTTTCCTGTCCTCTTGGTGGCCACATGCCCACCCTCGTGCTGTGCGGGAGGTTCCTGTGTTCCCCAACCCCATCCCATTTGTCCAGTCCTTATGTCTTCCTCATCACAGCGAACTCTGGTCCCTTTTAGGGTACAGGAGCGATCACGGGGTGGGGGTGGGGGAGGACCAGGCACAGCGAGGGCTTGGGCAGTATTCCTGTGTGAAGGGACGAGAGCCCAGGACATAGTGACAGCACGGGGCGGGGGTGGTGGCGGTGGGGATGGCCAGCCAGGGGATGGTCAGTGGCGGGGGGCAGCAGCGGGAAGGGCAGCAGGATGTTTCAACAGAACCTCTGGGGCTGGGGCTTAGGGCTTGTTTTTTTTTTTTTTTTTTTTTTTTTTAAAGAAACTTCCCAGGGGGAATCTAATAAGCAGCCAAGGCAGAAAATACTTAATGTTAGACTTCCCCGCATGAGCTGCTGGTGGAGGAACTATCTCTGGCTTTTGGGTCCAGGGGCTGGGGCTTCCTTTCACCCATGTGAACGCGCAGCCTGCAGTGGCTGCGCCCTTGCCCGTGCTCTCGCAGGAATATGTTGTTTTCCGTGACTGCTCAGAAAGTCCATTATTGCAAAAAGGAATATTGCTGTCTGTAATTAAAACATTAGCAGCACCTTGACATTATTTTCATGCTTATGAATAATTTATTTTTTTTTATCTCAGTGTTGCATTAACACTGCTGTGCATGTCATCACCTTTCCTTTTGCTTCAAGGAAAAAATATCACGAAATGCTTGAGTTGTCCAGAGGGCCTGTGATTCTCACACCCGGGGCTTCTGACAGGGAAGCTCGGAGGGGCCACAAGTCTGCCTCCAAGGTCTTTATCTGGGAGGAGCTTGGGTGCTGATGGGGGAAGGAGATGGGGCAGTTATTTTAGACAAAACAGGCAGCTGAAAATAATCCTTGAGACAAAAGTTGAATACGGTTTGCAGGGTCTTATGCACTTTTGAAATCCATGATGTCGACCAAGCTCAGACATTTTCATTCTCAAAATCTGGGCTTGATTGCACCTTCAAGTTCTAGAAGGCCTTCAGCTTATATTCTTTCCCTGCTCCTTCCAGCCTTGTGTTTGGGATCCGTTTGCCTAAGATTGGCTCCCTAGACTGGGGAAAAAAGCCAAAGGGAAAAAAAAAGCACCCTGTTTTTGGGTTTTTATGAGTAAGACACAGCCCTTAAGAAGCCAAGAATGCTGTGTGGAGAAACAGACATGAACCACAAGTAAAGTTAAAAGTAGGAGGATAGAGAAAAGGCTAGAAACATTGAGGAAGGATATCTAATCTGGCCTAAGGAGTGGGGGCATCTACAAAGTGTTGTCAAAGGAGGTCACGTTATTTTTTTTTTTTTTAAAGATTTTATTTATTTATTCATGACAGACACAGAGAGGGGCAGAGACATGGGCAGAGGGAGAAGCAGGCTCCATGCAGGGAGACTGATGTGGGACTCGATCCCGAAACTCCGGGATGACACCCTGGGCCAAAGGCAGAGGCTCAGCCACTGAGCCACGCAGGAGTCCCATTATTTGCGTTTTGAAGGATGAATAGAGGTGTTCTAGGAGTAGGCGAGGGATAGTGGTGGTGAAGAAAGTCCGAGAAAAGAAGTTGAGCTGCATTTCTCTCAGTTTCCAGAGAGGGGATGGGGCTGACAGGAGTGAGGGGCAGCTAAGAAGACAGTTTAGTCTTATTTCACAGTGTTGGAGGGATAACTTTGAGTGGGAATAACTGGGTGCTATTAATTCTTTCCTTTTAGAGTGAAAGCATGGCCACTTAGGAAGAATTTAGACTTTGGGGTTAGAGAGAACTGGCACTGAATCCTGGCCCTGCATCTGCCAGCCACAAGGACCTGAGCATGTTAATTTTCTTCTCTCAGCCTCACTTTTCTCATCCTCCTTATTATAGTTGATCATGACTTTGGTGCCAGAACCTAGGAGTTATTTCAGAAGCCAGGCTCACCCTGGCGGGAACGTACGAGGCAAGGGCAGTGGATGGAGGATGACGGGCAAAGGCAACCCTTCTACTTTCTGCCTCTATGACTTTGACTACTCTTGGCATAAGTGGAATCATATAGTCTTTTCCCTTTGTGACTGGCTTATTTTATGTAGCATAATATCTTCCAAGTTTCATCCATGTGGGAGCTATTTTAGTCTTTATTGTAAAGGATGGGAAATTGGTTCTCAGAGAGAGGCAAAGGGAGGAGTGGGATTTGAACTGAGGCAGCTCCAGAACCTAGGCTCATGGCTGCTAGTGGGCAGGGGCAAAGGCCCACCATTCCCTGGCAGTCTTGTCTTGTCTTTTTCTTTTCTTTTTTCTTTTCTTTTCTTTTCTTTTTTTTTCTTTTCTTTTCTTTTCTTTTCTTTTCTTTTCTTTTCTTTCTTTCCTTTCTTTCTTTCTTTCTTCTTTCTTTTTTTAAGATTTTATTTATTTGAGAGAGAGAGAGAGAGAGAGAGAGAGATGAGAGCATAAGCAGGGTGAGAGGCAGAGGGAGAAGCAGCTCTCCGATGAGGAGGGAGCCTGATCTGGGCTCCATCTCGGGATGGATGGGATCATGACCTGAGCCGAAGGCAGACGCTTAACAGACTGAGCCATGCAGGTGCCCCCTGACAGCCTTCCTCGTGCCTCTCCAAGGGCGGCCTTGCTGGCACTGGGTGTTCTGGCTGGGGCTGGGGGACACCAGGCCCCTGTGCCATCTGCTCATGGGGATTCATCAGGAGCTGGCGTGCTTTCTGGCCCCGCTGCTGCTCGTGACTTTTCTCCACAGTCTATGAAAACACAGGTGCTTTCCTCCTGCAGGTAGCCTTGCATGGGCGTATGTTCTAGAACTGGCTGGTTTTGGAGGCTACGTGAGAAAGTATCATCAGAGGCCCTCAGAACAGAGTAATAGTGTCGTAAGAGGTCAGAACAGAGAGGGTCATCGAGACAAGGGGTGAGGGACTGGGGAAGGCTTCCTGTAGGAGGAGGTGAGGCCAGGGAGTGACTTTGAAGGGTGGGAGGATTTGCAGACAAGCTCAGGATGTAATGATGCCGGAGAAAGGCATAAATTCCCCCAAGTAAAGTAAAGCTAATTGAAATGTCAGCACCGTCACCTGTGTTCTCTCCCAAAGCCAGGCTCCTCCACGCCTCATAAGAGCCCTGCCGGAAACTATTGCCAAGAAGTGTTTTCTTTAATTGGACAAGGCACTGATTTAGACAATGCCTCTCCAGCGTGGAGGAAAGAAAGAAAGTAAATTACTTAATCGCGGTTGGCTTGATGAAGCAAATGCTTCTGAGGGGGCTGCTGGAGGAGGTGGAATTTCTCTTCACCCCATTGGGCTCATCTAATACAAAAATCAAACCTCCTCAAGGCCTTAGCCTGCTGGGACTGGAGCTGTGACAAGGGACTCTCCAGCAAGCTCCCAGGAACCCCACAAGGCCAGAAAACCTCCCTGACATTCTAGAAGCAGAGGAGAGGAGGGGGAGGGGCGGGGACTGGATTGTCCATTCTTTTTTTTTTTTTTTTAAAGATTATTTATTTATTTATTCATGAGAGACACAGAGTGAAACAGAGACACAGAGGGAGAAGCAGGCTCCCTGTGGGGAACCTGACGTGGGACTCGATCCCAGGACCCCAGGATCATGCCCTGAGCTGAAGGCAGGCGCTCAACCGCTGAGCCACCCAGGTGCCCTGGAATTGTCAACTCTTCAGGGGGAGTAGGAGAATGACACTGAGCCCCAGGTCTCTGATCCTCATTGCTGGGACTTAGGAGATGCCTCTGAGTCTCTGGGAACTAGCCTGTTCCCAAAAAGGACACACCCTGTGAGGATGCTCTAGGGGGTCTGGTGCTGGCCAGCTTCCTCACCTGGAAAGTCACAGCCACCACTTCTTGGTCTATGAGAGACACGTTCTCACCAGCATCCCATGAAGTAGTGAGCAATTAGCTCCACTAACTGAAGAGCAACTTGAAGTCTGGAAAAGTGAAGTAACCTGACCAAGGTTATGGAGCTGTACGTGGTACAGCCAGCGTGTATCCTGGGCTTGTCTGTCTCCCCAGCTCGAGGCTCCCTGTTGTTCTTTGTGGATTGAACTGGATGATGTCTAAGGGCCCCTGGCAGACCATTGTGTGCATAATCCTCTTGGTTTTATAGGTCATGCCTTTCAGTTGGCTGTGGGGGCTCATGGGCACCCAGTCACCCATGATAACACTGTGCCAAATTGAATATGTTGTTTCTCTCCCGCATTGTTCATCAGCTAGCACCTAATAAGGTTCCCGCCATGTGTCAGGAAGGGTGACAAGGTTGTTCACTGCAGCTACCAGCGAACTTTAAAATGAAGCCTCAGAGACGTAGGAATTAGACATTCAAGATCTGCTGAAACATTAGGACCCTAGGCCTAGGGAATAGAGTTTATATGACAGGAATCGCTTATAAAATTGGATTCTGATAGTTAGATAACATTATAGACCAACCCCCTCGTTCCTTACACGATTTTAGTACTATCAGGTTTGACTAAGAAACAGATAGGGGCTGTAATTTGCCTCCAAAACATATACCGAATCATCTCAAAACCCTGCTAGAATCTGAGTCGCTTCGTGGGGCGTGGCCTAGAATGAACCAGGAGCCAGACATGATGGTACCCGGGCTGTGGATGTGCACTGGGCTGACTGGCAGAGCTCACAGCGGGAGAATACAAAGGGTCACTCCCGAGCAGCGGGTTACAGACTCATGGGGCCAGTGCCAATGGGTCATCGTGTCCCAGACTGAGAATGCTTCTTGGAGGGCATGCGTCTGTCCACCGTTGACTTAGCACTCGCCAGAGCCCTCTGCTTGGCAGATGGTGTTCGTGTGTCCTTTGAGGGTGAGCTCATCATGTCCACGGGTCACCCATCCACTCATTCATTCATTCATTCATTCAGGTATCATTGAGTACTTTCTGTGTGCTAGTTAGTCACTGTTCCAAGCTGGGGATAGAGTGACAACTGAGGCCAAGATTGTCCCTTCTCTCATGGAGCTGACATCTTTTTAAAAAAAAATATTTTATTTATTTGTTAGAGAAGGAGCATGAGCGGTGGGGAGGGCCAGAGGTAGAAGGAGAAGCAGGCCCTCCGCTGATGAGGGAGCCCCGTGTGAGGCTCGATCGTAGGACCCTGAGATCATGACCTGAGCTGAAGGAAGGCACCTAACCGGCTGAGCCCCACAGGTAACCCCCTGAGCTGGCATCTTTAGTCTAGTTAAAAAGTTCTGATTTCTGGAATGTTCTTTCTTAGTCTCCCGGGAACTTTCCCCACAGTCCTGATTTGGTTCCTGGGGTGGCCCAAAGCCATCTTGTCTCTTCTGGTGGTTGAACATTACCATTTGCTCTCTGTCCAGGCTCATGCGGCCTGAGGAGAACCAGGCACAGCCCCGGTGTTGTTGCATTGCATGGCCCCAGCCAGTCCCTTCCTCTTGGCCTAGGGTCCTCCTGAGGCCCTTCCAAGGGGTCCTTGCTGGGCAAAAGCAATGCCCAGTGGATGCCACAACTCCTGTAGGTCTAACATGCTGCCTTGGGAAATGGTTCTTCCTCAATCAGTCAGTTTGGACTCACCAGAAAGAGTTCATTGAGAAATGCTATTTAGGATGGGAGAGGGTGGAGGATTGAGGAGGGTGGAGACTGGGGTTTGGAGAGACAAAGAAACAGGAAGGCGAGCAGCTGCGGGTATACACCACCCTTCCTTCCATCTCTCTCAGCTGCCTTCCTGGCCCCGCATGCTAAGGCTTCCACACCCAGGTCCAAAGTGTGAGGCTGTGTTTCTCCGGTATGTGGGTACCAGCCCCCGTACTGGGAGCAGGAGATGCTGAAACCACACACCCCACCCTCTAAGAGCCCAGTCCTGTGAGAAGGCAGAGCTGAAGCAGGTGTCTATGCAGGGTGGTGAGAGAGAAGCAGGTGAGTGTTGGAGCCATAAAGCCATGGACCAGGGGATAGTTTGTGCACTTCAGGATTTGGGGATGGCTTCTGAGTGAGGAGATGCGTGAGGCATTGAAGCAAAGTGGACAGAGGCAGGATGGGGACAGAGGTCATGGCAGGCATGTGGGAGCTCTGAGTGGCTTGCCTTGTCTCCAGGCTGCAGTGCAGCCAGCACCCTGGGTTTTTTTTTTTTTTTTTTTTAATTTATTTATGATAGTCACAGAGAGAGAGAGAGGCAGAGACATAGGCAGAGGGAGAAGCAGGCTCCATGCACCGGGAGCCCGACGTGGGATTCGATCCCGGGTCTCCAGGATCACGCCCTGGGCCAAAGGCAGGCGCCAAACCGCTGCGCCACCCAGGGATCCCAGCACCCTGGGTTTTATTCTGGGTTTAAGGACAGGAGGATTGGTTGGGCATCAGTCAATGGTACTTTGAATCCTAACTGGGCTTCTATGTAATTCTGAGGCTTTGGGCAAATCAGAAACAACCCTTGAAACCTCAGTTTCCTTATGTCGCCCTTGGAGCCTTCCTCCAGCCCTCCCTCCACTCAATACCAGCCCTGTCTGAGACATGGATGGGGTGACTGTCCCCATCTTGAATGTCCTCGGCGGGAACGGAGACTTGGGTGGTGGGAATGGGATAAGGTGGCCATACCTTCTCTACCCCTGCGGGCTGAACACGCCCTGCCGCTCGGTGTGTCTGGTGGGAGGCCTGGCAAGCTGACCGGGGGCTTTCCCCATCCGTTCCCAGAGGGGCCCCAGGTGCCAGGGCTCTCTGGAGGGCATACAGCCAAAGGTCATCCCTGCCTTCAGCGGGCCCCAGGAAGGATACAGCCAGCTCTCTGGCTGGGATGCTTGAGTTTTGGGACCCTGGGGAAATGGTCAGATGGGCTCTGAGATGCTCACCTCTCTTTGTAGGACCCAGCAGGAGGGCGGGGCTGGAGATGGCAGAGCCGTGGGGCGGGGGGCAGGGTGAGGGGGTGGCAAATCACCCAAAGTGTCAGACACAAATCAGATCCCTCTACTAATGCGATCGGCATTAGACCACAGTGCTGAAGAGCATGGTGTCCGGAGCCCAACCCTGTGTGGCCTTGGGCAGATTGCTCCAGCTCCCTGCCTCACCGATGGGACTCACTTCTCAGGATGAGCAGGTGAACGGCCTGAGCTTAGCACAGGGGTGCACGGTGCAAAGGCAGCGTGGCTGGCCCTGACATGGAGCCGTAAGAGCGCTCTGTGCAATGGTGAGGAGTGATCACCTTCTGTCGGGGGGCCCGGGGAGCACGCAGAGGCCCACACCCGGCCCCGAGGCCTGGCCAGGGCAAGGCTGGCCGCCACCAAACGCGAGGGCCGCAGAGTGGAGAAGCGAGCAGGCCGCGCTGACAGCGGTTGGACGCTCTGGTGAGTTTGGAGCTGGGCCCAGGCAGCCACTTGGACCTACGTGAGCATGTGACATTTGGAGATGATCGGGCTTTTACTGGGGGAGTGTGGATGTAAAGTTCTCCACTGAATTTTCTATAAATGCTTTTTATTAGCTGGTGCTTTACAGTGTGAGAGCAATTGAATTAGGCCTCCATTACTTCTACTCCCTGGGGAAGGAAGGAGGCCTCCTCGAGTCCTCCGTGAGGGTGAAGCCAAGAGGAATATGAAAATCAGGCACCAGGGAGGCCTGTTGTCGGGAGGGCACTGATGGCCCTCGAAGGACATTTTTCTCCAGAAGCAGGATGGTGTAAAACACAAGCAGTATCCTTTGCCCTAAAAGCAAAGTAGCTTCCTTCTTAAACATCACTACATTGGAAGGGGCCCCCAGAGCCCAGTCTCTCTGCCCACACCCTCCTCTGAGTTTGAGGACAGAATCTTGCCCTTTGTATATCCTGCTTCCCTAGCGCTGAGCTCACCGTGCTCAACACCAAGAAAGTGCAGAGTGACGTAAGCTTCGTCGCTGTTGGCCTTGGCTCCATCCTGTGGCCAGCTCTGTAGGGCTTGGTGTAACCCTGAAACCACAAGGATGGAGGGAAGAAAGGCCCATCTTTGAGGAGCTCATCCTTCTGTTGGGTGTAACAGACAGAAACAAGAAATTGAGGCACCAGTGGGTAAGCAAAGCAGTGGAGGCTTATGGGAGCTGTGGGGACCAGAAAAGGGAACCAGGTACTTGCCTGGGGCATCAGGTACCCAGTCTGAGGGAGGGGGCTCTGAGCAAAGCACTGAGGTGTGCTGGGGGCTTGTATTCTTCCCGTGAGACTTAGATTCATCCTGGGGGAGGAAGGTTGGGCAGATGACAGATGGGGTGGTGGTGGTTGGGGGGAGGACATTGGCCTCCAGGGGTTTCCCTGTGGGCAGGAGGTGGCCTCTCTGATGTGCAAGGTGGGTCAGGCTACCTCTGGTGCTGGTTTGGCTCCACAAGGAAGGCATCCAAGCAGCAAGCGGTTCTGGAACCCAGGCGGGCATTGGGCTCATACATCCCTGTGTGTGTGTGTTTGGGTGTATGGAAGGGTGGTTCTGTGAACAACTGGAAGGAGAGGGAGGGGGCCCAGGCTGCAGGGTACAACCCTAGCACTAGCAGATAGGGCCTGGGCAGGGCCTCTGTGTACAGTTGTGCAGGCTGTCCATTGCTCAAGGATGCCACACCACATCAAAGAGAGTACCATTCACATAATAGAAGCCGTAGATTTATACATCTAGTATGACAATTCGGGAAAGTGGAAGTAAAATGTCTCATTTTAATACATATCAGAAAATGATGACAGTTTTACGATACATGGAAATGAAGTGTCTGAAGGAGAATCTTTTTTGATTTGTGCAAAGGTGCCACATAGGCTCCCAGCATCTCTGAGGTTGGGCATGTGAACTGGGCTGACTCGGGGTGGGGAGGGACGGGAGGGGGACCCTGGGCCCCTCCCTGGCACGCTCCATACCTCTGCCTTGGTCAGTAATGTTGCTGCTGAATTTTTCATCAAGCAGTAGGATGCTTCCCTCATGAGGAACTCGTGGGTGACTGGGTGGGAGAAACAGGGAGGCTGGAGGCAGGAACACCTCGTCAGAGGTCCTGACGAGGTATGTGGGCAGGTGCACCTCACAGTGTGGAAGATGCACCTGAGTAAAGGTGGGAACCCCTTGAAGGCAAGAGCCCAGGCGTGTGATTCTGTTGAACTGAGTGGGTTTTAAAGTTGGGACGGGCTCGAGAATGTCATCATCCCTTACTTTGGAGGTGTTCTGATTTCCAAGTGGCTTTCCTTGGAATACTGGTATGGAGACAGATGGGGGGTGGGGGGGGGGAATGGGCCGGGCCACCAGAGGTGGAGCGGGTGGGGACAGCACACTGTCTGCTGTGCTCAGGCCCACGGTCGGTGCCCAGAGGCTCCGTCCAGAGGACCAGGTTCCTACCACTGCAGCCAGCATTGCCTCAACACTTCGTCTGACTTTTTCTTTATTTTATTTTATTTAAATACAATTTGCCATCATATAGTATAACACCCAGTGCTCATCCCATCAAGTGCCCTCCTCGGTGCCTGTCACCCAGTCACCCTATCACCTCCCCTTCTGCAACCCTTTGTTTGTTTCCCAGAGTTAAGAGCCTCTCATGGTTTCTCTTCCTCCCTAATTTCCCCGCTCAGTTTCCCCCCTTCCCTTATAGTTCCCTTCACTAGTTCTTATATTCCACGTATGGATGAAACCATATGATAATTATCTTTCTCCTATTGCCTTACTTCGCTCAGCATAACACTCTCCAGTTCCATCCAGGTCGATGCAAATGGTGGGTATTCATCGTCTTTGATGGCTGTGTAATGCTTTAGTGAAAAATAGACCACATCTTTATCCATTCCATTCACCTGTGGCTCCTTCCACAGTTTGGCTCTTGTGGACATTGTTGCTATGGACATGGGGTGCAGGTGTCCCAGCATTTCACTACATCTGTCATCTTTGGGGTAAATACCCATGTCTAACCTTTTCTAAGGAACCAACCCCTATTCATTTCTCCAGGAACTAGTGTTCCTGGGTCACCCACATACTGTGTGGGCTCAGCCAAGGTGTGTCTCCCCAGCTCAGCTGTGTGTAGAGCCCTGAGGAGCAGCCGGAGCTTCCCGCAAGGCTCCCCCAGATGCCCTTCTTTTCTCCCCTAGCCCTTCCCACCCCTGGCAGTGGCGGGGCAGTTCTTTGTCCCACCTCCCTCTCTCCTCCCACAGAGGCTCTCCTCCATGGTGGTTTGTCCTGACAGGAGGGAGTGGGGAAAGGCGGACAGGTGGGGCATGCATGCATGGGCGGTGTGGGCTGTGGTGGGCTGGATGATGGCTTTGAACCTGTCTCTTTCCACCACCTCTCGTGGTGCTGCCCCACCCTGTCCCTCCGAAGGTGCCTGCTTTTGGAGACAGGGTCCTTGGAGAGGCAGCTGAGGTTAAGTTGAGGTCATGGGAGGGGGGATCTAACCCCTGCAGACTGCCTCCCTCCAAATTCTTAGCCTGCTGCTGGGATGCTGTAGGTGAATGAGGGCCACTGAGTTGGCAATACAAAGAAGACTCTGGAAGGAGAGAGCGTAGTGGGAAAGACTGCACAGAGGCATTTTTGTTTGTTATTCTTGAAACACACGTGAGGAAATGCTGCCATTGTCCTTTATGATTTTCAAAGCACTTTGACTTGTATTATCTAGCTTGTTCCTTACA
Organism: Vulpes vulpes; assembly: GCF_048418805.1. Lineage (NCBI taxonomy): Eukaryota > Metazoa > Chordata > Mammalia > Carnivora > Canidae > Vulpes > Vulpes vulpes. Next base: position 8,428,671 of record NC_132784.1, on the reverse strand, counting down.
GTAGCTCTGCAGGGGTGTGCGTTATCCCCAGATCGGATGGAAACTGAGGGTCAGCGAGCTTCCATGCCTTTCCTGAGGTCTCCAGTGAATATGTCTTTTGCTTTTCTGATAAAAAGGGTTTTATGAAGCTGCAGCTGGCATTGCCCACTTTTCCCCCTTCTAGCTCAAAGGCAGATGTGATGTCTGGGACTGCAACAACCATTTTGTTACCACGAACTGACAGCATTGAGAAAGCTCACCCGAAAAGGAGGGAGTGTGGAAGCACGGAAGGTGCCGGGGTTGTTGGCAGCCTGCTTGCCTCTGGACTTCTCATTATGTGAAGAAAACAGGCCCCATTCATTCCAGCCACTGAAGTCAGATTTTCTGTACTCGATGTTATACTGGGGGACATGAGGCCTAGGGCAGTGGCCTGAAGTATCCACAGGAGGGAAAAACCCCAACACACTAAGAAATATCAAAAGTGCTGCAAGAACGAAGGACCTGATTTCTCAAATCCTCCCACCACCGGGCGAGTGTGCAGCCTGCAAGAATTGCTGTCAGGTGCTAAGCTATGGCAGGAGAGTTTTCTATTAGTTATGGGCAAACCCATTCCTGGGCAAACCCTTCTTTGCTGCTGGGTAGGATGTTACTGTGATTTACAAAATAAATTGTATCAACAGATACACACAGAGACAGAGAGTTCAAGAGAAACAGAGGCAGGATGGAAGGACACTTGGACAGGAGGACGTCCCAGGGTTCGGTAAAAGGAGGAGGTACAAGGGGCAGCCTCAGGTCTGGGGGGCGGAGGTGGGCGAGCAGGGCTGCCCCGGGGGAGGCTCGGCAAGGCACTCCCGTCTGCCCCATAGCTTCCTTGTGATGCTCGACTCCGTCTCTGCCTTGTGCTGCCATCCCAGGAGGGGCTGTGCCACCAGGCCTCACTGTCACTCCCCGCTGTGCTGTGTCCGGTGCTCTGTCTGTGGCTGACTGTCACCTGTGTGCTGAGCTATATGGCGACCCGTGACAAAGCAAGGGAAAGTGCTTCTCTCCGGGTTCTGGACATACTGTAACGGAGAGGTCCCTAAGCTGTCGCTTGTGCCCGGTGCAGGGGGGCTTTGAGTTTTGGTTCCTCTTGGAGCTCTTTTTTTTCTGTTCTCTTTTTCTTGCCCAGATATGTGTTCAGGAGGCTAGGCCTGGGCAGGGTGAGAGAAGTGGCCACAGTGCTCGCCTCAGAATTCCTTCTTCCAACCGAAGGTGTAGGCCTTTGCAGGTTCTTCTTGAAGTCGTGAGCTCTTTGCTTCCCGGAGAACATGCCCCACCCCATTGGGTGGTCAGATGAGCTAGTTTCAAAGGTAGCTGGAGTTCTTTCTGGGGAATAGCCCCAGCCTCCTAGAGAAGCAGATCGGACTCAGCTGCTTCTGGTCAATTCACCAAACATCCATCCCTAGGCCATTGGGACCCCGTTCGTCCACAAGGCAGGTGCAAGTTAGTGTTCTGGTTCAGGGGCTGAGAGAAAAGGTCACTTGGGGGATGCACATGTTCTTCCCCCAAGTTTGGGCCCCACCCTGTCAGCGTCCCCTCATACACAGACTCCAGATCCTGCCCACAGTCATCCCTGAACACGTACAGCAGGCAGCAACGTAACGCTCCTGCTTCCTGGTGTGCTTATTTGTAGTCCCCGGATCCCAGAATAGACATTTCCTTATCAAGGAGCACAAATTAATGGAAGAAGAAAGAAGGCGCCCCTTATTAGAGTAGATTGCTTTGCCTGAAATAGCCCTATAACAAACGTGCTCCTGAAGTACCTCTTGATGGAATCTATGAACATTTGTAGTATTTTACATTGAGCTTAATAATTTATTAATGTTTAATATTTCACAAGAGTAAAGCAGAAAAGCTGATGAAATTTTCATATCTGCTATTATAGGCTAAATGGAAGCTGGGTGGTGCTGAGGGCCTGAGGCCCAGCGCGTGCCCCCATCCGCAGGCCCAGCCGGCCTAAGTAATTCCGTCTGCTACCCCAGGGGGTGCCCAGACCCCGGAGGTCCTGCGCACTTGAGAGAGCCAGATGCTTGGGGCTGTCGTAGGTTTGGATGAACAGCAAGACCCGTTTGTGGTGTGATGTGACTAGGGCCGAGCATCTCCTCTATTCCCCAGATTTTCCTCACTGGTCCGTTCTGAGGCCTCAGTTGTCCATCATTAAGATAGATTGTACTCCCGGTGAGCGAATCAGCACCCATGGGAAGGGTAGCTTATAGCTAACAATAGTAAATTTGATTCACTGTTGTAAATGTTTTATATCGACAATTCATTAATTTCCCAGAACATTCCTGTGAGACAAGAGCTCTTGTCCTCATTTTACAGATGAGAAAACTGATGCCCAGCAAGGGGAAGCAATTAGTTCAGGGTTGTGCAGGAGTCCTGAGCTGGAATTTGGGTCTAGGCAGTCTTACTCCAGAGTCTGTCTTCTTCTTCTTCTTTTTTTTAATTTTAGAGAGAGAGAGTGAGTATGAGTGGGGGAAGGGGGGCGAGGCGGAGGGAGAATCAGAGGGAGAGGGAGAGTCTTAAGCAGGCTCCATGTCCAGGGCGGAGCCTGACACGGGGCTCTGTCCCATGACTCTGAGATCATGACCTGAGCCAAAATCAAGAGTTGGACACTTTTCTTTTTTTATTTATTTTATTTTATTTTATTTATTTATTTATTCATGAGAGACACAGAGAGGCAGAGACACAGGAGGAGGGAGAAGCAGGCTCCCTGTGGGGAGCCCGATGCAGGACTCGATCCCAGGACCCTGGGATCACACCCTGAGCTGAAGGCAGATACTCAACCACTGAGCCACCCAGGGGTCCCAAGAGTTGGACACTTAACCAAGTGAGCCACCAGGCACCCCCAGTGTCTGCCTTCTTAACTCTCACACTATGTGATCTCTCTAAACACAAACCAAAGGAAACAACATTTATTGCATCTTTACCAAGTGCATGGCTCTGGGCATATATACTTGAACTTTGAATAACTGTGCAGATTCACTTACATGTAGATTCTTTTTGATAAATGTATATAGAACTGAAAATGTATTTCCTCTCCTTTACGATTTTTAAAATAATATTTTCTTTTCTCCAGCTTACATTATTGTAAGAACACAGCATATAATACATAGAATATACAAAACATGTGTTAATCAACCATTTATATTGTCTGTAAGGCTTCTGGTCAACAGTAGGCTTTTAGTAGTTACGTTTTTTGGGGGGAGTCAAAAATTATATGAGGGTTTTTGAGGTTGGCCCCCTGACCTTTGTGTTGTTCAAGGGTCACCTGCACTCTGGAGAAGATAAAAAAATGAGTATTTTTGTCTGAGTGACACTACACAGCATGCCCTCTGAAGTCAGCAGGTACTCTGGTGTTTCACTTGTCAGCAGATTGACCTTGGGCAAGTTACCCAGTCACTCTGAGCCTCCAAAATCATACCTGCCTCACAGGTTTGCTGTGAAGATGAAAGGAGATCAAACTTTAATAAGGTATATGTGGGAGCAGGCTTGGCAAACTATGCCCAATGGGCCATATCTGGTCTGCCAACTGATTTTTTTTATCAGCTTTATTGAAATATAATTCATATAAATGCAATTCACCAACTTACAGTATACAATTTAATGGGCTTTTTTGTATATTCACAGATATGTGCCCCCATTACCACAGTCAGTTTTAGAGAATTTTCATCATGTCAAAAAGAAATGAGTACCCTTTAGCTATTACAGTTCTCCCAATCTCCCACTTCCTTCCTCTCCCCCTAAGCAACCCCTAATCTACTTTCTGTCTCTATAGATTTCTCTATTCTGGGTATTGCATTCATATGAATGGAACCATATAATATATGGTCTTTTGTGACTGGCTTCTTTCATTTAGCAGTTCTCACAGCTGGATAATATTCTTTTTTTTTAAGATTTTATTTATTTATTCAAGAGAGACACAAAGAGAGGCAGAGACATAGGCAGAGGGAGAAGCAGACTCCCTGCAGGGAGCTGGATGCAGGACTCGATCTTAGGACCTCAGGATCACACCCTGAGCCGATGGCAGACACTCAACAACTGAGCCCCAGACATCCCCAGCTGGATAACATCTTAATCCAGGAATATGCCATATTTTTTTCCTTCCATTCTTCAGTTGACAAACATTTAGGTTGTTTCTACCTTTTGACTCTGTGATCCCTACTGTTTTTATAATTAGAATTTCATTGCAACATAGCCATGCCCAGGACAGGAATTAGATAAGAGAAGCAAGGTGCCCAGAGTGCAAGAACACAGAAGATGTTCACTCTTTGGATCCTGCAAGTGCAAGTTCAACCCTGGTCATGCTTAGTCATTTACTGATGGTGTGTCGCTGTCTTTTTTTTTTTTTTTTTAAGATTTTACTTATTTACTTGACAGAGAGAGAGAGAACAAGCAGGGGGAGAGGGAGAGGGAGAAGCAAACTCTCTGCTGAGCAGGGAGCCTAATGCAGGGCTCGATCCCAGGACCCTGAGATCATGACCTCAGCCAAAGGCAGATGCTTAACTGACTGAGCCACCCACGTGCCCCTGCATCGCTACTTTTGACCTAGAATGGTAGAGTTGAATAATTGTGACATAGACCGTCTGGCCCACAAAGTAAAAAATGTTTACTATCTAGCCCTTTGCAGGAAAAGTGTGCTCATACTTCTTCAGCAACAGATTTTTTAGTCCCTTACTCTCAAGTTTGGAAGAGAAGATAAAAACAAGAATTTAATGAGTCCTCTAAGACTCATGGCTTAGCCTCCTATCAGCCTTATCCTTGGTTGTGTCTGGATGGGTCACTGAAAATGATAAAGTGGCCTTAGGCTCTAAAATACTGCTTCTGGAATGGAAACTTGTCTTCTAGAAGTCCGAATATTCCAAAGCTCCATTCCAGAGCCTGCATTCTTTTAGCACCAAAACTGTCTGGTTTCCGGATCAACTTAAACTGCCGTTTCCCAAATGTTCCATTGACTTTTCTAAAAACATTTTTAAATTAAGGAATAATTAACATACAATATTATATTAGTTTCAGGTGTACAACATAGTGATTCAACAATTCTATACGCAGTGCTCGCCACGGTAAGCATAGTCACCATTTGTCACCACATGGCGTTATTACCATATTATTGACTCTATTCCCTACGCTGTACTTTTCATCCTCACAAATTATTTATTTTATAACTGGAAGTTGGTGCCTCTTAATCCCCTTTATCTATTTCACCCCCCATCCCCTGCCCACTTCTCCCCTGGTAACTACCAGTTTGTTCTCTGTATTTAAGATTTTGTTTTTTGTTTGTTGATTGGTTCATTTGTTTCCATCTAATCAAAGCTTCAATGTTCGAGATTGGATTAAAAAGTCCTTAATGCCTAGAAAACTGTTTGCCTTCCCCTCAAGCAGGGACTTGTTTTACTTGCGCTCTCAGTGTCACAAGGAGTGGTGCTGTCCTTGTTGTGAATGAGTCTTCCCTTGGTGACCATTCTGGAAAACCCCCTTTGTCACTCCCTACCCTCTTCAGTTTTGATGCTCCTCCTTTCAGAAACCAGAAGATATTGCAGTAGAAAGAGCATTGCTATTAGAATCCACAACTTTTGGTTGTAATTCTGACCTTGCTTCAAAATAGCAAAATAGCTCTCTGACCTTGGGCAAATCACTTCACCTCTTCTATTAAATAGTGGAAATGATACCTACCTCACTAGGTCAATGTAAGAAAAAAGTGTCAGGTAAGGCAAGCCCTATACATAAGTACGATATGATGATCTGTTGCAGACTCAAAATTGTGGGCAGAATGATGAAGAAAACGAAGGATGGCTTGATTTACCTGTTCTCAATGTTCCTTCTTGTCCCTTGGTTGGAATCACCATGTCATGATCATCCCTAGGGATCTTCCTGTTATTTCTTCTTTCCTACTTTTCTTTCACAATCAAAATATATGCTACAAATTCTCTGAGCCACCAAATCCATTCCAAGGTACTAATGACTGAGAAAACTTTCCTGTGTTAATAGACTCAGGGTGGTTTGCCGTAAGTCAAGAGCTTTATGCTCAGAGAACACCTTCCCAATCTTGGAATGCACAAAGTGTGAGCAAAAGGGAGTAAAAGCATAGGAGCTGGGGGTAGAGGCTTCCTCAGCCCAGGGAGGCAGATTTGCTTTGTGTCTGTTGAATCACATGTGGACACTGTCTATCTGCACACACAAATGAAACAAACAGAAACAAAACAAGAATGAGATGAAGAATGTATTAGATTGTACTATGACCTTTTACCTTATTTTTTCAGGATATACCTTGGTCTCCTTAATCTTTGGGTACTTAATTTACCTAGGTACTTGTCATGGACATGTGTTGTTTTGTTGCCTTCTACAAAGATCATCCCGATTTGGGAATATTCCTGATCCCGCTAAGGAAGTTGTGCTAGAGCTGCCCCAGTGCCAGCCTCCTGATATCTACATCCCTGTGTAATCCCCTCCATCTGTGTTGGGCTGGATCTAGTGATGTCCTTCTAATGAATAATAGAAGACGCAATATCACTTCTGAGATTAGATTTATAAAAACACTGCAGCTTCCATCTTGGGGTGCTCTCTCTCACTTTTTCAGATTCCTGGGAGAATCAAGTTGACATAGAGTGAGTCACTCTGTAGACCCATGTCATAAAGGGTCGAAACCTGCCGATAACAATGTAAGTGAGCTGGGAGGCAGACTCGTCTCCAGCCTCGACTCCCCACCTACCTGAACCTTCAGATGAAACCACAGCTTTTGATCACTGTATGAGAGATCTCAGTCCATGGGGAGGCACACAGCCAGAGGAAGACTGAAGTGGAACCCATGAGGGACCTGGTTTCTTGGGATTAGGGGTGGCATTGAATATGCCCCTCAAAAGGGACTACACATTACTCATTAAGGTATTCTGAAATAGATTGCTGAGAGAGTGCATTAGCGTCTTGGAAAAGTCCCCGAGTGGGACATCTCTTCTTGCTGGTGGGAGATATTGTAGCTGAAACAGGCACCCTGATTTCAGTCAAGGTGAGAGAATTCTGGAATGGCACAGGCTGAGGTGAGAATCCAGATGTTACCAAATTATGGCTAGGTATGCTTAGATTAGTAATCAGAATGTTCTGACCTACATGTACCTTTGGGGGCTAATTTTAGGGACTGAAGAATTGAAATCAACAGCCATTTCACTAATATTTTACTTGATCTATAAAAGAAACAAAACAAAAATTCCCTTAAAGATGTGGTGGTCAAGTCATGGCCCTTACCTTATCCTAAATGTGGGTCAGCTGCCAAGCCCAGGGCTCTTTGAATCAAAGGGAACCGTCAGGGTTCCTTGACGGGAGATACCGCAGTATTGCCACAGGTACATATTACAAATATTTCTTCAAATACTTTGCAAAAGGATTGATCTATTTACTACAGTAGCTGTGTACTGGGGACAGGGAAAGATTCAGTCCTTTAGGGATTATTCAACACTAGTTCTGAGATGAGGCTGGTTTCAGAGGGACCAGAACATCAGGGTTGTCTGCTGATTTTATTGGGAGTTTAAGGAAGTCAGTGCTGTGAATGAGTGTAAAATCCTGCAGGATGGTGGGATGGAAAATATCCTGTGTACTGGAGTGTGGCACAGAACTGATGGTACAGCACATCCCCAAGGAAGTACCATTGTCCCTATCAGATGAATGCAAGCTGCTTTGGGTCTTAAATTTTCGTTTTATTTTGCTTTCTTGCTCATTGAAATAGAGGAAAAGGCATTTTCCAGGTGAATATCTACATAGTAGATGTCAGGGATGATGGATGAGAAACTGGAGTGAGCCATGAAGGTTGGGAGACAGAAATACGATGCTTTAGAAGCATGGACTCTACTCTTTACTAATTCTTTTTCTTGTCTTTTAATATATACATTTATAATTTTAATTGCTTTCCTTTCTTTTACCTGTCTCTCAATATTGACTCTAGTCTTGATTACTTTTATTTTATAAGTGATTACTTAGGACACGTAGATAATAGGCACCTAGAATATCAAGAAAGAATATTGATGATATCTAGAATATTAAGAGAGGATGGCAACAGAATTAGATGTGGAATGGATATGGTCTAGATATCATAGACTTTGAGCTGGATAGAGCAACTGGTATAATATAGGTGCCTCACCTTGGGGTGAACTGAAATTACTATCAGTATTTTATTTTATTATTTTATTTTTTATTTATTTATTTTTTTAATAAATTAATTTTTGTTATCAGTATTTTAAAGGTTAGTTGTAATATGTTCCTAGTGGGAGGAAATATGGGGAGCCAAAGTCTATCCAAAGGGATAGACTGCAATGGACATATTATTTTTGACATATTGATTTCCAAACGACCCACTTGAGAAAGTGAGGGGGGCGGTTGCCACTTCTCTTAGCTTCTTGGCAGCTAGGCTGTAGGCACATGACACAACCTGAGTCGATCACGTGTTCCTGTCCTAAGACTTTGAAACTTGAGTGACAGAGTTGCACAGGACGTGCAGAGTATTCTCAAAGGCTGATACAGACAAGAGTCCAGTGACGGTGACGTCCGTGATAGTGTATTAAGAACACTGTTGTTAGAGTGTGATCTTCTCAATGCCTTATTTCCCTTAGTTCTTTCTCTTCTGACCCTGATTTTCCAAACTTCCACTGATTCTGTGAACTAGGCACTGCACTGCAAATAAGTTCCTTTTCTGTTTAATTTAGCTGGAGTTGTTTTCTGTTGTTTGCCTCTCAGAGCAGTGATTGTTAGAGTGTTCAATATTATCTATCCCACAGTGTGTGGTGTGTGTGTATGTTTTAGACTTCACTGAGGGTATTAGAGATTAACAATGGGGACTTTTGAAAGTCTTAATTAGAGAAAGAAGCAAGTTAATTCACCTGTCGACATCATTCTAAGGAGGCTCAGGGCAGAAATCGTCAGGGGATGAATGGGCTGCTTCAGATATGGGCCAGTCCTTAACTACGTTGGAGGAGAGTTTTGTCTGAGATTGTTTCCACTTTCCACACCCTACCAGCCCCCAACCCAACTCCATTTATAGAGAAAGGGGGCTGGGGGAAGCCACTCAGGAGTTATTTTAACTCATTGAGAAGATGAATGGTTTGGAATAGTATCTCATTTATTATTCAACATTTATTGATATATACCGGGTTCTTAGAATAGTCCTTGGCACAAAGGAAATGCACCATAGGATGGACATCAGGGGCAGGAGACTAATGGGCAAAATATTTACTATCAATAACTTTACCCACTTTACCTCACATCACCAGCTGGTCTAAATCTTAGCTTGGAGGTTCCAAAGCTACCGACATGAGTATATTAGCATGAGTGTGGATTTAGGGAGCTTTCTTTTGGAGTCTGATTTCCAAGTATGCGGAGAAGCTCAGAGATAAACTGCAACTTATTTGGAGTGGTGTTCAGGCCTCGTGAAAGTCAGCTCAAAACCAAAAAAAAAAAAAAAAAAAAAAAAAATCAAAACAACCTATCACTCAGTTTCATCTGACAAAACAACTGTTTGGAGTATTGGATTCCTGTTCCCCTGCTTGTCAGGTGACCCTGTGTGACTTAATTGGAGGGGCTGTTGTCTGGGAAGTCTTTTTTTTTTTTTTTTTTTTAAGATTTATTTATCTGAGAGAGAGAGAGTGTGAGAGCACACGCACACACAAAGGCTGGGGGGAGAGGTAGTGGGAGAAGGAGAAGCAGCCTCCCTGCTGAGCAGGGGGACCCATGCAGGGCTGGACCCCAGGACCCTGGGATCATGACCTGAGCTGAAGACAGGCACTTAATGGACCAAGTCACCAGGCACCCCTCTCTGAGAATTCTTGGCCACATCATGAGCACACATTCCTCCTTCCCCTAAAGTGCCCATCACCCTTACTCCCCACAGCCCCCATCTGTGAGAGGCTGTTCTCTGCTCACACCCCTCCCTTGAAGTCCGTACAGAGTAACCTCTGTGCAAACCACTCCCAAATCACCATCATAGTCTGTCCTGGGTCAGGTGGTTCTCTTCTGAGGGTGACTCAGGGACCCAAGGTGCTTCCATCTAATGCCTTCGCCACCTGGTATCACCTAGCTGGCAGACGGAGGGAACCTTGTGGAGAATCAGTGCCTGATACTTAACCATGTTGGTCCAGAAGTGACATATATCACTTCCACCTACATTCCTTTGGCAAGACATGGAGTTCTGTCCTAATGCAAGGGAAGCTGGGAAATGTAGTTGTGTCCTGGCTCCTCAGTAAGAACTTGACTCTGTGGAGGGGGAGGATAGGCCTTTGTTGTTCTGGGGCCATCTTTAATGTTCTACCCGATATCAAATCCCTCCTCCAGCCACCAGCTTTTGCTGTTTGTTCCCCGCCCCCGCCAAGGGAGAAAAAACTACGTAAACCAATTCAGCTTCTGCCATTAATATCTGATAATATTTTTACTTCATTATCACTCTAGAATATGTATAGATTTTAAAAGAATAGGAAGGTAACATCCCTGAAAATAACTCAAAGCAATGGCTTTCCTGGTAGGGGAGATATTTTGGAATTGGGGTCAGGAGGGGGCGCTCCTGTAACCTTCTGGTAATTCCCAGAGCAACATGCGTTCACCTGTGTATGAGGGAGATTCACATCTTGAAGGCTGACCATATTAGAGACGGGAGAGAATAAATCCCTCTCATAGATTTTCATCCAAATTCTAGCCCAGCTGTGCCCTTACGAGGTCTGGAAGTCTGGGAGCAGAGCTGGCACTCACCTGGCTCACAGCTTGACGGGTGGTGCTGCCCAGCTCCACTTTAGTGGGAGAGAGATTGATTGGTGCCTCATCCATTTTCCAATGCTGATGGATTCCCTGATTCACTCACTTGGGCCAGACATGCATCTCCTGCTAGGCAGTAAAAATGTCAATAACCGCTCTCTTTTTACTCTTCTTCTTTCCAAGCTGGAGACGGGCTTCCATTAAATCCTTAACCCATGCTTTTTTGATTAAATCAAATTTACAGCCACTGGAGAGGTACAGGATTTCAGCCATGTTCACCTTGCCCTCAGTAAAGGGCCCTGGACTTGGTTTTTAAACAAATCTCAGTAGTTTCTGCCTTCCATATTAGTTTCTAGTCAAAGCCAAGGGCAGGCCCTTGGCTAAACCTCAGACTGGGCAAAGCTGCTTCACCTTATGAGTGGGAGGGACCCAGGCCCCTAAGGAATAGGAGGGAAGTGGTGGCATTACAGTGAGGATGGCTGATCTTGTAGGGATGGAAAGTGACAACAGCCCAAGAGAGGGTGACATTAGACAAAAGGCAAGGTGACAACTGGGAGATACTGGAATCACTGACTCTGGTTAATTAATTTAAAACCAACCATGTTTAAATTTCTGTCATCCTCAAAGAAACAAAGCTGATTGACTAGTTTATACTTGGGTGTTAAAGGCTAATGATGTTGACATTGATTGCTTTCTCCATGTCGGTCACTATGCTAACCAGCTTAAATATCACTTCAGTTAATATTTCCAGCAAGCCTATGGGGAAAGTACTATGATGACCTTTGTTCTACAAATGAGAAAATGGACTCAAGGAGAAGATAAATGACCTTCCCAAGGTCATGCACCAGTGAATGGCAGAGCCAGGATCCGAATCCCTAAGCCTGGCTCCAGAGCCCATTCCCTTAACCACTGGCCTGTTCTATGTAATACCAAGAGCTCCTTACATCACTGCTATAAATAGTTGCATTTTAAAAAAAGGCCAAGAATTAGGCCAAAGGAATAAAGCAATAATGGTGGCCCCGTGAAGGCACGTGAGGGAAATGTGTTTAGCTGGAAGGTTTTCCAAAGCCGTCTTTGAAATCACCCCAAACTTCTTGTGGAGTTTGTTGTCTGTTGATAAGCCTGATTCACAATCATGTCCAAGATGAAGTGCATCACCCTCATTCTTTTTTTTTTTTTAAATATTCATTTATTTTTAAAGAAAGAACATGTGTAAGCAGGGGAAGAGCAGAGGAGAAGAAGAGAGAGAATCTTAAGCAAGCTCCATGCATAGCGTGGACCCCAGCATGGGGCTCCATTACCAATCTTGACATCATGACCTGGGCTGAAATCAAGAGTTGGATGCTGAATTGACTGAGCCACCCAGGATCCCCATGTCACCCTCATTCTTGATCCTCAGATGTGGTATCAGCAAAGTAGAGGTCAACCATGAACTAATTGCTTATGAATGGAATGAAAGAATTAGGGGAGAGACAGAGGAGCCTGGTCATTACTCTTCCCCCTCTGAATCTGCATTTTCCCTAGAATAGTGTTGGCACATTTTCATTCGCTTAAAAAATGAGTATTGAGCCAGATTCTTCAGTCTGAGCTTACATAGGACATCCTATTGAATGGAAGTTATCATTTGGGTAGCAGTGGTATGTTGGTTTTGCACAGATAGCCCTTTCTGGAAAAGCTTCTACAGCCCCCACTGGGGCAGAGAGCCTCAGGAGTGGAGAGCATTTGGGACCTGAGGGGCAATGGCCTCTGCTCTTCTTGAGTGCCCCAGCAGCCTCTTGGGGGATTTTCTACAGCAACAATTAGGAGGCAGGTAACTAAGAAGTTCCCTCCTAAGTGCTTCTGGGAACATTAAACCATTTGCCTGGTTAGCCTTGTAGGGGATGGCAAAGGTATGCGGGATAGAAGTGCTGAAAGAGGCACCATCTGCAGGCCCCAGGAATTCCTAAATTTAATCTGTGCTGAGGTTCTGAGTCCATTGTGAGTGAGGAGCATGACCTCCTGTGCCTGGTGGGACCATGGTTAGAGCTGGTGGGGGTATGAGGAGGAGGAACTTCAGGGGTCGACTATTCCCCATGTCTACTTCTACTGCCATCTTCTGCTGTCAAAGCAGCTTCTCAACTGAGGTAAGAAGCTGGCCACAGAACAGGTGATCAGGGGATTGGACTGGAGCTTGGCATATGGTTGTGCACAAGGACATCAGCCAAGCAGCCCAGCAGGGCTCTGCTTGCCTGGCTGTGTACCCTGGCATGGCGCTGAGCCGCAGAGAAGAAGTGGTGCCACTTCCTGATTATCCTGTAGGTATTGTCTACTCATCCAGGGCTGTACTGACTCAGAAAAGGGCCCTTATTCTAATTTACCCGAAGGCTCTTCCTGGACTAGTTATGCTCCTGAGTTTGGGTGTCTCAGACTTCATATATTTGGGAGGGGATTCTAAGAAGTGGTGGGGGGGCAAGCAAGGGGAGTTTCCATAGATACTACTGGCTCCCAGTTGGAGTGGCCATTCCTGAAGAGTAAAGTAGGTGTGTATGGAAGTGAAGAATGTGAATTACTTCCTGTAAGGTGGAGAAATGTGAACTGTAAGGGTTTTAGTCTGCTAGGGCTTCATAACAGACTACCACAGACTGGCTGGCTTAAACAACATAAATTTATGTTCTTATAATTCTGAAGGTTGGAAGGTCATGGTGCTGGCCACGGTGGCTTCTGGTGAGACTTCTCTCCTTGGCTTGCAGATGGCTGTCTCTCGAAGTATCTTCACAAAACCCTTCCTTTGTGTACCTGCACTCCTGCTGTCTCACTTTCTTCTTGTAAGGACTCTAGGGCCCCATTTTCATGACCTCATTTAACTTTAATTACCTTTACAGAGAAGCCCTGTGATCCAGATATAGTCACACTGGGTTTAGGGCTTCGACATATGAATTGGGGGTGAGGGAGACACAGTTTAGTCTATAAGAGTAGAGAAGGCCTGCAGTTCTGCAATTGTTTTTCTAGTATCAGTTGTATGTGTTTGCGTGTGTGTGTGACCTGAACTAGACTGCAATCTTCTGAAGCAAGATATGTATTTTAAAAAGTCATTTTTAAAACCCTCATCCTCCTAGATCCCACAACCTTTCACCAAAGTTCCAAGCATAGGTCTTTCTGTATGTTAGGCACGAAATAAATATATGTGAATATGAGAGAATAGAAAATAAACACATTGGTCTCTGCCCCCAGTTCCTGGCATAGAGCTCCTAAAACTCTTGTAGATTCTTAAGTAATAAGAGCACTAGGAGCAATTTTTGTTTTATTGGGGTGAGTCTGGATGAGTTCCTGGATGGCTCCTGGAGGGGATGGTCACCAGAAAGATTAGAGGCTTGGAATTTTCAGCCCCACCTGTACTCTTCCAGAAAGCCCAGCTCCACAAGGACAGAAGCTCCTGCACTTGGGACTCTTCCAGACCTCGCACTATGTATCTCTTCATCTGATTGTTTATCTCCTTTATCATGTCTTTTAATAGACTCGTAAATGTAGGCAAGCATTTCCCTGAGTTCTGTGAGCCTCTCTAACAAATTAATCCAACCTGAAGATGGGGTTGTTGGACCCTCTGATCTATAGCTGCTTAGTCAGAAGCACAGATGGTGGCCTGGGCTTGCAGCTGGCATCTGAAATGAGGCAGAGGGGCAGTGCTGTGGGACTCAGCCCTTCACCTGTGGAATCTGATGCTATCTCCTGATAGAGTTACAACTGAGCTAAATGGTGATTTGAGGGGTCCCTGGGTGGCTCAGTGATTTGGTGCCTGCCTTTGGCCCAGGGTATGATCCTGGGGTCCAGGGACTGAGCCCCACATCAGGCTCCCTACATGGAGCCTCCTTCTCCCTCTGCCTATGTCTCTGATTCTCTCCCTCTCTCTGTGTGTCTCATGGATAAACGAATGAAATCTTTTTTAAAAAATGAAGGGGCACAGGCACCCCAATTTTTATAGCAACAATGTCCACAATAGTCAAAATATGGAAAGAGCCCACATGTTCATCAACAGATGAATGGATAAAGAAGATGTGACACACACACACACACACACACACACACACACACACATTACATAGTCATCAATTACCATTTGCAACAATGTAGATAGAACTAGAGGGTATTATGCTAAGTGAAATAAGTCAATCAGAGAAAGATAATTATCATATGGTTTCACTACTATGTGGACTTTAAGAAACAAAATAGCTGAGCATCAGGGAAGGGAGAGAAAAATAGAATAAGATGAAATCAGAGAGGGAGACAAACCATAAGAGACTTGTAACTACAGGAAAGAAACTGGGGTTTGCTGGAAGGGAGCGGGGATGGGGTAACTGGGTGATGGGCATTAAGGAGGGCATGTGATGTAATGAGCACTGGGTGTTGTATGCAACTGATGAATCCCTAAACTCTACCTCTGGAACTAATAATTCACTATGTGTTAATTTATTGAATTTAGATAAGAGAAAATTGTGGGACACCCAGCTAGTGTAACAGAGAATTTCTTGCGAGGAAAAACCTCCACATACTTGGTGACCAGAAGTGTCAGCTGTGTGGAAGTAAAGGGGATACCCCAAGGAGAAACACACGAGGTAGACTGAACTGATTTTTTTTTTAATACAGTGACTGCCTCCCCCTCACCTACCCCATGAAGCTTCCTGGCACACATGTGCAGGGGCTGGGGGTGGGAGGGTATTGCCAAGGCCAACTCCTCCCATTCACCCATGACCTGTCAGTAGGGCTAGGAAAGGGCTGGGCTGGAGAGAACGCTCCAGTCAGTTCACTCTGCGAAGAAAGGGATGGAATTTTCGGAAGAGAAATGGACTCTAATTTCAGTCAATTCACATTCCAATTTCACTTTGTTAAATAACATTATTTATTCAGTAACCTTTGGAATTCACATGCGTCATAGTTAATGGGCCCAATTATACTCTTTATGGCATGTCTATGAAACATGCCATTTTCACCATTTGAACGTGGGTTTGACATGATCTCAGATGTTATATTACTCCATAGGGTAATGCACCTTAATAGCCCGCAAACTCCGGTAACAAGAAGGATTAGTCGAGCAGTAAGCTTTCATTCGTCAGCTTAGCTCTAGAATTGCTGCCCACAGGAGGGACTTAAGGCAGCAGACCTTTTATTTATTCAAAGATACATTAAAAAAAAAAGAAAGTAGCTTGTTTTTCCTGATGGTGCAAATAATAAATACTCATTAAAAACTGTACACAATGATGAAGGGAGTAAAAACAGTGAGATCACTTATAATTCTGTCACCCAGGGAGCGCCTCTAGAAGGTTCAATGTGTTACCATTAGATTTTCTTACTAAGCTTCAGTACACGTATGTAGTGTGTCCTCTCTACAGTTTCCACTGTGGAATTGTACTAAACATGCTCCAGCCTACTTTCCTCCCACCACTTAAGAAATCTTTTTATTATGAAACATTTTTAAAAAGATTTATTTATTTATTCATGAGAGACATAGAGAGACGCAGAGACATAGGCAGAGGGAGAAGCAGGTTCTCTGAGGGGGACCTCGGGATCATGATCTGAGCAGAAGGCAGATGCTCAACCACTGAGCCACCCAGGTGTCCTGAAACATTTCAAGCATATACTAAAATGGACTGGTTAATACTAGTCTCCATTCATGGCTAATCTTGTTTTACCTTAAAATTGTTGTACCTCAATTTACTCCCACCCCGATTATTGTGAAGCAAACCTAGCCATCATAACATTTAATCAGTAAATATTCAAGTATATTGTACTTCAATAATTAACAACAACAATATCTTAAAATCCTCAACTATCCAGTCTCTGTTAAAATTTCTGTAGTCATCTTAGAATGATTTGCTTGAATCAAGATCAAGGTGAACTTGCAATTGCTTCCTTTGGTTGATATGCTTCTTAAATCTTTAAAATCTATAGATTTCTCCTCTTTTTATCTCCCTTGCAGTTCATTTGCTGAAGGAATTTGGTCATCTGTTCTATGGAGTTTCTCCATCTGGATTTTGCTGACGGCTTTCTGATGGTGTCATTTATAACATTCCTTGAAGTTGCTAGTTAGATCTCAAAGCTTGATCAGATTCAGATTCTATTCTTATTAGTCAACTCATATTAGTCAGTAAACGGTGCTGCGCCCATCAGTCAGAGGGCACATAATCTTTGGGTCTCTCTTTTTATAATGTTTTTCTAGATCTCTTGTTATAGGCTGAGTTGTGTCTCCCCCATTCCCCGCCACCAATGTATACAGCAAAGTCCTAATCCTTCAGTACCTTCAGAAAGTGACTGAATGTGGAGATTAGGTATTTAAAGAGGTGGTTAATTTGAAATAGGTCATCAGGTAACCTTATAGTTAGAAGAGACAGAGATACACATGGAGGGATGACCATGGGAAGACACAGGAAGATGGCTGATATCTTTATCTTACTTCCAGCCTCCAGGACCATGAGGAAATAAATTCCTGTTATTTTTTTTTTTAAGATTTTATTTATTTATTTGACAGAGAGAGAGAGAGAGTGCAAGCACAGGCAGGGGGTGGGGCAGAAGGAGAGGGAGAAGCAGGCTCCCTGTTGAGCAGGGAGCCTGATGTGGGGCTCTATCCTAGGACTTTGGGATCATGACTTGAGCCAGAGGCAGATGTTTAGCCAATTGAGCCACCCAGGCACCCCTAAATTCCTGTTCTTTAAGCCAGCCAGTCTGTGGTCCTTTTTCTGGGCAGCACCAACAAACTAATACATCTATAAATTCATTAGATGATATAAAATGATGATGCTCTAATCCTAAAGTATCTTTTATGTTTATTAGCTAAAATACTCCCATAATGTTAAATTCTCCTCACCAACCATTTGGTTACCCATAGGCATCATTAGCTCAGGAAGGGCAAGATAAATGCTTGATTCTTTTCCTTGAGGGCATCAGTTTTCAAAATAATGGGTTATTTCCTCCTCATTCCCCAAAAGTGAACCATGAGTTTTTTTCTTTTTTCTTTTTAGTATCATTATGAGCTCATAGATTTAAAAGTATTTGATGTGTTTCAATATACCTTTTTTTTTTTAACACAATACACTATAAACATCTTCCTATAGTCAATAGAATTCTAAATTATTAGTTCTAATGGTTGCACAATTTTGCCTCATGCGAATGCATTAGAGTTTATTTAATAATTTCTTATTGTTGGACATTTATATTATACCCCTTTTGATTTAGCATTTCCACTTTAGTTCAGTCTTGCTCTCACAAATATTTTTTTCCTGAAGCAAGGTAGTACTTTTCCTAATTTATTTGAAAGGGTGAAATTAGTAGATTAATTTTTAATGATGACCATGATATGAAAGGGAGTCTGGTTAGTTGAGTAGTCTTTTTATTGAAGCCTGAAAGATATTTTCTAGTCTGTCTATTTAAAATATTTATACCATTGGTGAGGGGAGAGATCTTTTTTTTTTTTCCCTCAAGGGTTGAAGATTTTCATCAAGGACAAAAGACAAAATAAGACCGTCAATTAAGCTACAGTAGTAGTTAAGAGTAAAAAAAAAAAAATGACAGTGGCAAGTTCCCTTTGGTATTTGCATAGTTGCTTGAATGTTTTCATTTTTTTAAAGTAAATGTTCTAGTTTTGAAAAA
The DNA here is from genome assembly GCF_048418805.1 of Vulpes vulpes. Lineage (NCBI taxonomy): Eukaryota > Metazoa > Chordata > Mammalia > Carnivora > Canidae > Vulpes > Vulpes vulpes. The sequence goes on along the minus strand of NC_132784.1, from coordinate 8,410,311 downwards.
CACAATTGTTACCTTTGTTAATCCTCTCTAGTGGTAAGAACCATCAAGCGCATAACTCACTTTTGTGTATCAGTGTGCAGGTCAGGGCCAGCTCTGAGTCGGGTGGCCATCCATCCTAGTGTGCCAGGCGTAGTCTATATGCCTGTTCTGAAGAAATTCTTTTTTTTTTTTTTAAGATTTTATTGATTTATTTGAGAGAGCAAGAGACTGCACAGGCAAGGGGTGGGGATAGGGAGAAGCAGACTCCCTGCTGAGCAAGGAGCCCAAACTGGGGCTCTCAATCCCAGGACCCTGGGATCCTGACCTGAGCCAAAGGCAGATGCTTAGCCGACTGAGCCACGTAGGCACCCCGATAACGTTCTCTATCATTCTCAGCAGAGTCCAGCTTTGGACAATAGATGATATAATCACTCTAGATATTGATAATTATGTTTCCTTTTACTTATTCAGATTTCCTCGTGTTCTTTATTTCAACTTCCTCAAGGACAACAGGGAAGAATTAACTTCTTCCCTGTGCATCCAGACCTTTCCTTTCTCCACCATCATGTGGCCATAATTCCTTTCCTCCTTTTTCATTTAAGCAAATTGCTACTGTCTCCCTCCTTGTCTCTTCCTCTATTTTTATGATAGTGCTCTTGAGTAGGACACAAACTGTCACAACAGGGAGAAGATCACTATGTAACAGAGCTTTGGGTAGGATTTAGTCCAGATGAGGAAACTGAGACCAAAAGAGGCATTGTCTGGGCCCAGGCAATATAGCTAGTTAGTGGCAAAGTAGGACAAGGATGGGGATCTCCACATTTCTCTGCCAGCTGATCTTGGTCTTTGGTGTGGTGTTTGGCAAATCTGATGCTGTGTGGAAGGTAGAACATCACCTCCCTGCCCCTACTTTTGCCCTCAGGTATGAATTACAATGAAAACCAATCTCACAGGATGCCTGGGTGGCTCAGTAATTGAGCATCTGCCTTTAGCTCAGAGCGGGATCCCAGGATCCTGATATCGAGTCCCACATCAGGCTCCCCGCAGGGAGCCTGTTCTCCCTCTGCCTGTGTCTCTGCCTCTCTCTCTCTCTCTCTCTTTCTGTGTGTGTCTCTCATAAATAAATAATAAAATCTTAAAAGAAACTCATACCTAGTCCTACCACACATTTTGCATTTATTACCAATCCATGTTTATTAGAAGCAAGCAAAAAAGAGCTCTACAATGTCTTTCCCTAAGCTCAGGTCAATCCACACCTAATCCTTAGGTTCTTTGACAACAATCTTTTTTTTTATTATTTTATTTTATTTTTATTTATTTATTTTTAAGGTAGGCTCCATGTCCATTGTGAAGCTTGAACTCATGACCTTGAGATCAAGACTTGCATGCTCCACCGACTGAGCCAGCCAGGTGCCCCTCTTTGACAAGGATCTTGTATGAAATGCCTACTTGGAGGCAGAAGCAACAGTACTCTGGTAGAATTGGACAGCTTTCTAGTTGGGTCTGGTGATAGAATCCTAGGTTAAGTCAAGGACAGAAGGAGAACATACTCTTGACCTTGAAGCTTATTGGGTTTGACAGATTATTTCTTGTGCCTCATTTTTGCAATGGCAGCAATACTTCTCAGTTTTCCCACCCAACCATGTTTTTTGAGCATCATTCATTTAAGCTGCAAAAATCTATTTCTAACATTGAGGAAAGGATGATTAATACTAGGCCTGAAATCTAGTCCTTTCCTTTGCATGAGGAGGCTGTGATGCCTCTGGGAAGGAAGAAGGAAGGTAAAAGTTCTTGTAAATATGTGAATTACAGACTTTTCAGCATAATAGCACTAATGGTAACTAACAGGAGAATCCTTACCTGTGGAATGTTTTTACCAGAATGTACCTGGTCTGTGTAACATAACTTATGGTAAAGAGGTTTGGAATCTATGGATTTGTGGTGCAAGACTCCCCAGAAAGTGTCCTGTAGGCTAAGTGACTGAGTATGAAAATAGAGATATTTCATAACCCAAACATTTCTCTTTTAAGTAAGTGCAGCAGCCACATATAATACTTAAGAGACCTCAAAGTGCATGCACATGTAACAAGGAAGGACTTGGGGATCTAAGGTGAGATCACAGACCTCTCTTTTCTCTACCTGTGCCTCACAGTTACTTGTATCCTTAATTTTATTAGTAAGTCTTGATACTTGATAAGTCTTGATACTGGGTAATATTTCTGAGTTTGAGTTGACAGTCTGACACTTTGTGCTATCTCTCATCCCCTATGTTAACTAATGCATGCTCTGGTACAGACACAGGAAAAAGGGAGCCTGGGTGGCTCAGTTGGTTAAGCATCTGCCTTCAGCTCAGATCATGATCCCAGAGCTCTGGGATCAAGCCCCAGGTTGGGCTCCCTGCTCCGCAGAATCTGCTTCTCTCTCTCTCTCTCTCTCTTTCTGTCTCCCCCTTTGCCCCTCCTCTTGCTCGTGCTTGCTCTTTCTCTCACTTTCTCTTTCTCAAATAAATAAATAAAATCTTAAAAAAAAGTAAGGCTTTCTTTATTAAAAAGGAAAAAAAAGAGAGAGAGACACAGAAAAACATCTTAAAGGCAAGACCTTACTTTTGGAGTGTGTATTTATGATCAGATGATTTAAACCTTGTTCAACTACCCATGGTGTAGTATAGTTAACTTGTGTATGTATACATATTGTGCTGTCCATGTTGAGATATTTTAATGTGTTTTACAGACACAATAACATCACTAAAGCACAATATGTCACTTATGATCACTGGTGATGGTAATTGACAGCAATGGCATTAGCATTAGAAGTAAAACACCACTTGTTTTGTAATTGTTCTGTGCTGAACACTTCACATGTATCAACTGTAGTTCAGTAAACTTCTACTAAAATCTCTTTTCTCATTTGACAGACAAGGACACTAAGTTTCAGAGAGGTTATGTAATTAGCCCGAGGTGACATCAGGATATGACCTCAAGTCTGTTGTACCCAAAGTCTGTTGACCTCAAGTCTGTTGTACCCAAAGCCTTTGGATCTGCTTCACCACTGAGCTGCCCCTAATGTGGACACGAGAAGACAAGGATGAATGAGAAGATAGGTTTTCAGTGGTGTTAAAAGTACCGTGGCTGTAAGTGAGTCATCTGTGCACATCATGGTCAGTTTACCTTTCCTTCAAGAAGAGCAATAAAACTCATAATGGTTTCAAACTTGTGATTCCTAAGTCCAAAGTGATGGTCATTTGCTAAGCAACATCGTCCTGCCAACAAGCCCAGTGGGACCACGGACTTATCTACACGGAACTTTCACATAGATTTTTTCAGAATTGAGATCAGAGCTGTTAGGTAGTAAAGCTAGGACGATTGGAATGGCCGGTGAGATGATCCATCAGATGTTTTCTTTGCCAGCCCTTTTGACCTTGACGACCTCCTTTCCCACGTCTGACTAATTCTGGGTATTGTGAGGGAATAAGGGAGGTGATACAGGAATAGAGGTGAAACACTGCACAGAGCCTTCCCAGGAATGGTGCCCACCACTGTGATTCTGGGGGATTTGCTTTGCAGGTGAGTCCATCAACACAATGGTGGCTGCATCATCTGCTACTGGCTGGTTTCCAACCCCTTCCTCTGGAATGTACATCCTATGGGAACAGAACAGTCAATGCGTAGGATCTCCAGAAGCTTGAATGCAGTCTGTCATGGGGCTGGTGCACAATAAATAATGTGTTGAGTGACCCATCTTATAGAAGCATTTGGTATGGGCTGAATATTTCCTTCCCAAGTTCATATGTTGGAGCTCTTACCCTCAACATGATGGCAGGTGCTGTCCTTGAGCATTAATTAGGTTTAAATGAGGTCATGAGGACAGAAGTCTCATGATGGGATTGGTGCCCTTGTAAGAAGAGCTTGTGACAAGAGAGCTCTGTCTCTTGTTCTCCGTGCTTACACACCAAGGAAAGGTCATGTGAGGATAGAGTAAAAAAGGTGACGATCTGCAACCTGGGAAGCAGGCTCTCACCAGACATGAAATCTGCAGCATCTTGATCTTAGACTCCCAGATGTTTGTTGCTTAAGTCACCCAGTCTATGATATTAAATTTTTTTTAAACCACAGTCCATGCTAAGATATATCTTGAATATCAGAATGTTTCCATTCAACCCAGTAAAAGCCCCTGGAGACTGGACTTTTGCTCTAGCTGTTCCATGGGTATGTTAATCTTGTCATCCAAACTAGACTGCAGGCATCTAAGTGCAGGCTGTAGACTTCTTCAGTATTCTCCCAGCTTCATCCCCATTTTGGGTTTACCCCCTGGGCACTTGGAGAATGTGTTGGCCATCAGCAAAGTCTAGGCAGGCTGGCAAAGTTGAGCTGCAGGTATGGCTCCCATGTTCCCCGTTGTCTCAACAGCTTCCCTGGAACAAGTCCTGGTCAGGTTGGGGATGGGATGAATAGTAAATAGCAGTTTTGTTTCCCTTTTTCCAACCTCCCTCCTATTCTTTAATTTATAGTGTGTACAATGGGAAGAGAGGATGGGGGAAGTAAAAACCACTGATAAATGTGCCTTATCTCCATGAGGTGTCAGGGAATATAATAGGAAAGGCTCCATCTTCAGCCCATATTCCACAGCAACATGTTAGAAGGAGCCCACAATTTCATATGATGACCTTTTTTTGCTCAGAGATGACAAGTGAGGTCAAGTGGATGTTTTGCACTTGCTTTTAAAGCTGTGAGGCATGAAGAGTTAGGAGGTGGGATGAGGGGTTATTTGTACCCCTAAACTTCTCTGTCACTGCCAGTGGTCTCAGAGAGCCCTCTGTTTCTTAGTAATGTATTCTACTGGGAGCTTGAGGGTCTGAATAACTTACTTTTGGGTCTCCAAACTGTGTTGTCCCCAGCTCTCATTTAGACCAGTGATAAAGTGGCTGTATAATTTATTCTCCAAATGTGGACACTTTTGGGAATGAAATGAAGTATTAATTACATAGGACAACCCAAGACTGTCCCAGGTGAACAGGACAACCTAGGTGAAGCTCAGGACTGTCTTGAGCAAACTGGGATAATGGACGCCCTAGCCAGTAACCGATAACAACCATACCAGTCATGAAAGCATCAGGCCATCTCCCTACTTCCAGAATGTGCGATCAGCCAATACAGAAAAAAAGAAAATCTTTCCTATAGGCTCCCCTAGGGATTTTGTTTTTTTGACTAAATGATGACTCATTTGAGGGATAGAGTGGTAAACAACACTGTCATGATCTTGCGATGCTTGTAGTCTAACGTGTGCATGTGTGGTGTGTGTGTGATACGTGATGGACAAGTGATGACTATGCAATGTGTTAAGTGCTTTGACAAACACAGGTGCAAATGGAAACAAAGTGGGGGCAGTTCTCCGGGGACAGAGTGGGGTGGGGCAGTACAAGAAAGCCTCCTTGCTCCAAGACTATCAAGGACTTCTATGTTAGATTTTGTGTCAAGGGGGATGTAGAAGCAGTATAAAACACAGTTCCCTTCCCAAGGGACTTACAGTTGCTTGCAGAATAAGATGCATATAGAAACAATACTGGTTGCTTTGTTCCATTTCGTGGTATGTCCTTAAGTGCATGAGGATTTAGGGAGCAAGGCTTGGGGGTAAGAGAGTTCAGGAAGGTCTCAAGAGGGACCAAGCCAAGATTTGGAGACATGCTTGAGCCCCAGCCCTGGCTGTCATGCTGGACTCAGTGTAGCACAGCGAGGTGCCTGGCCTCCCCAACAGCAGCACACCCACGAGTGCCTGCGGTATGGGTCCTAGTTTGCCCCTCTGCACACCTGATTGCTAATCGTCCAAGCAACCCTGCAAAGCAGATGCTATTATCTTCCTTTTCAAGTGGAAGCTCAGGGAGGCTTAGTGCCTGACTACCTCCAGTGTGTTCATTGTCAGGACACTAAGTCTCCCTGAGCTTCCACTCGAAAAGGAAGATACAAATAGAAAGTGCCCAGCTCAGCTCAGTGTGTGGCTCAGAGTGGGAGGAAAGTGGCATTTTCTTTCTGCCTCCTCCTCTGAGGACATGGAAGTGTCCTGGTTTTTAGCCAGCTCAGTATCTGGAATATGGTGCATGGAAGTTGGAGAGAACGAGGGGGACTGTTTGCATGGGAGAGGAGGATATTTTGCATGACAGGGTACCACGCAACCAGCCCGTTACTAGCAGGGCCTGACTCTGTCCTTCCATTGTCTTTAAACTCTGTCCTTCTCTCTTGTCTGTAGGAGATTATAATGATCATTATTATTGGTGAGACACCTGTTCAGCATAATGAGCGTGCAGTTCGCTGCAATCAGCCATGAGCAGTTCCTTGTAATTGGCTCATAAGAATGACAAGGTGTAGAGAGTGCAGTTAAGGCCCTTTCAATTCACATGTGCCATTAGCAGGAGCTCATTAATGACATGAACGAAGAGAAAGTGTAAATAAAGACTCCTGCTCTCTGTAATTACAACTGTACATTGAGCCTCTTCCTTCCAGAGTTCAGCTGCAAATGTGTCCCTGCGCTGGGGGCCTCCTGGCCTCCCTGCTCTCTGCACTCTTATTTATGTGGTTTCTGGAGGTGTCTTGTCTTCCCTGGTCTGTGGACAGGCTGGGGACACAGCTTACAGAGAGCTGTGATGGGCATTACCCCTTACCCAGCCGTGGGCTCCATACAGGGGCCCTCACTGGCATTGAGCACAGGGGACCCCCAGGCAGGGGGTTGCAGCTGTGCCTCTATTCCTGATGCCTCTTGAGTGTGTCCCAGCAAGCGAGCAGGCTACAGGGAATTGTCTCAGATCGTTTCCCCTGTTGCAAAGTTAAAGGTAAGTGGTAAGCCCAGATTTAAAAAAATAACATGCTTAGCAGACAGTCAATAAATGTTGGGCGATCCGTCCATATCAGGCTCTGTTTTGAGACATTCTTCTTTGATTTTAGCTCTTTCCTAATCCAGTGGCATCACTGAGGCCAGCTCTATACACACAAACTCAGTAACCTCGCTGTCCTGTGTGATTTCAGGTGCTGAGAGCTATCTCTCTTATCAAGAAAGCTTCCCCCAACCATACATTGTAGAACAACACTAACGAAAACACCAAACAAAACCCCACCGTGGTAGCCTGGAGTTGCTCCACTTTGCATCCTACCTGCGGGGTTCAAATTCAGGACAGTCCTCTGCCTGTGTACTTCAGCTCACTCACCTGGTCAGCAACCCTCAGGGCGGGGGACCCTAGGTGGTGCGGGTTGGGGGTTTGCCGAGGGAAGGCCCTGTCAGAGGCTGAAGGAGAAGAGAGGTGACCCCAGTGACTCCCCTAGCCTGCTAGAATCTTCCTCAGAAGGGGCAGTGCTGGGCCTCCGAGCGCTGTGGCAGGTGGGTGGGTGGAGGTCCCTGCGGCTCCTGCACACTGGTCACTGGAGTCACCCTCCACTTTCTCCTTCTTGCACCCAGCATGTATTCCATGGAACCCCGAGGCCACAGGCACAGGAATCACCTGACACCCAGAAGGGAATTTTTTTTTAAAAGATTTATTTATTTATTTATTTATTTATTTATTTATTTATTTATGATAGAGAGAGAGAGAGGCAGAGACAACACAGGAGGAGGGAGAAGCAGGCTCCATGCTGGGAGCCCGACGCGGGACTTGATCCTGGGACTCCAGGATCACACCCTGGGCCAAAGGCAGGCGCCAAACCGCTGAAGCACCCAGGGATCCCCCCCAGAAGGGAATTTATTTACGGACTTGGTACTCTCTGCGGGTGCTTTGCCAGGGGCCACAGATCCACCCTCAGTTCCCAAAGCTTTTCTTCATGGCCTCCTTGAGGAAGCTTCTTTTGTTTGCTTCTTCTTTTTCTAGTTGTCCCTTGCCCATAAAACTTTAATGTCATAGGTATACTTTATATCTGTTGATGTACTATATGTATTTTTTGCTTTATCCAGAGAAGAGGAAGATACTTTCCACCTGCCTTCAAGTATCCCCATTGAAATGTGGACATATAGGTGGAAAAATGATCAAGGTGAGGACGGAGCATCACCGAGAGGGTTAGAAAGCCCATAGCTGTTGCTTATGCAGTACTCATTCTGCCCTTGAAGCCATCCCCAGTACTTATACGGATTATTTAATCCTCATGGCAATGCTAAAGTACAGAGTAGATGGGGAAACTGAGGCAAAGGGGCCATAAATAATTTGTCCATAAGGGTGTCCGGGTTTGCAGTTTATAACAAAAAAAGTCCAGATTTCTTACTCTGTTGACTTCACATATGCAGTTGACCTTTGAACAATGTGGAGGTTGGGGGTACCTCCCATGCAGTCAAAGATCTGACCCCCCTAAAAATGCCAGCCTACTTTTGCCCGGAAACCTTACTGATAACATAAACAACTTATTAACACATATTTGGTATGTTCTATGTACTCTTTACTGTATTCTTTTTTTTTTTAAAGATTTTATTTATTTATTCATGAGAAACACACACAGAGAGAGAGGCAGAGACACAGGCAGAGGGAGAAGCAGGCTCCATGCAGGGAGCCCGACGTGGGACTCGATCCCAGGTCTCCAGGATCACGCCCTGGGCTGAAGGTGGCGCTAAACCGCTGAGCCACCCGGGCTGCCCTCTTTACTGTATTCTTATAGAAGTGAGCCAGAACAAGGAAAATGTTATTAAGAAAATCCTAAGAGGGGCACTTGGGTGGCTCAGTCAGTCAGGGGTCAGACTCTTGATTTCAGCTCAGGTTGTGATCTCAGGGTCATGAGATTGACCCCCAAGTTGGGCTCCATGCTCAGTGGGGAGTCTGCTTGGGATTCTCCTTCGCCCTCTCCCTCTGCCCCTTGCCCCAATGTGCATGCACTCTCTCTCCATAAATAAATAAATAAATAAATAAATAAATAAATAAATAAATAATCTTTAGAAAAATAGAAAATCATAAGAAAAAAAGAAACTTGTAAGCAAGGAAGATACATTTACAGTACTGTTCTGTAGTTATTGAAAAAATTTATACATAAGTGGACCTGTGCAGTTCAAAGCCTGCCTTGTTCAAGCATCAACGGTAATATGTCCTATGTTATTGCATAAATTTGACTGTTTTGCCAGCTAATAACATCCTTGCAAAGTAAGAAAATTTTGTACAGTAAGTAAGTTCAGTAAATATGACAGCCATTTCCTCTTGTGTCGGTCCTTCCTTGCGAAGAGGGATAATAGCGTCCCTCACAGGGTTGGAGCTAATGTGAGTGCTTAGCACATAGGCTGGCCCATAATCATGGCTCAGTAAATGTTAGTTGACATTAATAATAAATTCATATCAGATGACTGGCATGATTAGCATATCAAACACTAGCCTGAGCCTCACACCTTCCTACTTTAGCTGAAATCACATTTTTGTAGGCAAAATTGTGCTTCTGAGATGTTCAATAGTTTTATTCTCTTAAGTAGGTAAATATTTGTCTCATAATTTGATTTACTCTATAAAGATGAGCACAGTAAGTTTTTTCTGTCCCTAGATGGAGGCATCAATTTTGTACACCTAAATTCATAGGGTTTCAACATTAGTGAAGAAAATCCGAATTGACGGGAGCTCCTGTATGGTGCTGCCTGCAAATGACTCAGAAGCACTGATAAACTGAGTGTGTGTTTATGTTGCCCATAACTATTGTTTTCCTCTAAATTAAATTTTAAGTCCTTCAAAGTTTAAAACAGTTTGATCTGATGGATTCATTAGGGAACAGGTTCAAGTTTTTAAGGAAAAAATACTGTCTTTTTACCCCCACATCTCTCCCTTGCTCATCTCCTCTCCAAGTGGCATCTGATATCCTGGCGTGAAAGGATGAAGGGCATGTGAGATGGCTCCTTGCCGGAATGTCTCATGACCAGTGCGCAGGGCCCTCCCACCTCGGGATTCCTGGCCCTCTGCTCCCACCTTCACCTGGAGCCTCCTCTTACCCTAGTTCCCTGGGCTGGAAGGGGTGGCTTTCCTTTCCTCCTCTGATTGGATGTCCTTCCCTTGCAGAAAACTGTTCACGTCTGAGGCCGTAGGGGCCTGGCCCCTGATGTGTCAAGTAGATTCTACAGAAACAGAGCATCCTCTCTCTTTTTTTGGCAATGCCTGATTTTAAGCTTATCTGGCTAAACCGGTCATGGTCTGGCCACCTATCACCCTGGAGCAATGAGTCTGGGAGGTGGGAGGTTACAAATGGAAAATGAGGAGTTGGAGGACGACTGGGTAGCTCAGTGGTTGAGCATCTGCCTTGGGCTCATGGTGTGATCCCGGGGTCCTGGGATCAAGTCCTGTATCAGGCTCCCCGGGAGGAGCCTTCTTCTTCCTCTGCCTCTGTCTCTGTGTCTCTCATGAATGAATAAATAAAATCTTAAAAAAAACAAAAAAAGAAAATGAGTTGGGGTTAAAACACTTTGATTTAATTTTGGCAAAATATTATCCCCATGTCTGTGTTTTGGAGATGAGGGAAAACCTGGGGTCTAAATGGCCACATTAGCTTGGGTAAGTGCCATGTGTAAGTAACGTGCACAGTGCAAGTGGCTGCCAGATGGTTGAGAACTGCCACGGCGGTGGAGCGCTTGGGAATTAATGGTGACTAATGAGGGGAATGCTCCCTGACGCTGCTTCCACCACCAGGAGCTGCAGTGAGCAAACTCGGTAATAATAATAATCGGGAAGGAGGGAACAAGAGGGTATGTCCAAGTTTGTGTTAGCTGAAGTTCCCATGTGGATCTGAGACTGCGGCGCTGATTACCTCTGTTATGGGACAACCATCTGCTTCCTCACGCCAGCGTCACTTCACAGCAGGACAGGGCTTCGGCCTTCAGTTCTGAAAAGCACCGAAGTAGCTGAAACTAATGTGAAGGACAGTGTTGGTCTTAGTATATGACTTTTTGTTCTCTTGTTATTGAACTTGACCCGTCTGTACTCTGACTTCCCTAACTTACCTTTGTCCATCCAACTGGTGCCTTCTTCCTTCTTTCTCCTCCCTTCCTCTCTTCCTTCCATCCCTTGCTCTTTCCCTTTCTCCTTCCCACCGTTTTTCTGTCATTGAGTTACAAGCCCTCCTTTCCCCACCAACTGCTTCAGCCCCACTGATTACCTTTCCTTCAGGGATCCTATCACATTGTATAGTGCTGACTTCCTTCCTCCCATCCTCCCTCCTTCCCTGTGTCAGGACTGCACAATGTAGCATTTACCTTAAGGATGCTATGCACTGTCTTATGTAATTTAAATTTTTTTTCTTGTATTTCAATGTCATCATCTCAACGGGACAATATCTGCCTCCGTGGCAAAGAATCTAGAGTTTTTCTTCCCTGGGTCTGTGCTCCTGCAGGAGTGAATGTGAACTCGGTATTTCAAAACTAACAACTACGAGAACAACAATAATAGTGATTTTTAAAGTATTGTGGTCTAAACAGTGTGGAGGGAAGAGCTTGGATTTTTGGCTTGTGCTTTCCTGCTATGCCCTTTCTCAGGGCTTCCTGGCATCATGAAGTGAGTGAAACGAGGTGCGTTCGACATTAAGCTTGTTGTCACCATCATCACCTGACGGTCAACACTGCTACCACTCAGTTATGGAATCCTTACTGTGTGCCACATATGTCATCTTATTTAATTCTCAAAATAGGCTCAGTGACATAGGCATCCTACTTCTCTTTTGTAAATAAGGAAACAGGCCTCAAGAGTTTCCTAACTTTCCTTATTGTAATTGCTTCATCAAGTAATTAATAGAGCCCCTACTGTGTGCCAGAGAGTATTCTGAAGTTCCATAAATATTATCACATGTAATTCTCAAAACAATGTCCATGAGGTAAGATATTATCCTTATTTTACAGATGTGAAAAATAAGGGTCTCAACAAGCTTAGCAACTCAGATGACTAAGTAGTTACTAAGGTCACATTTTGTGCCACATTCCTGTGCTAGATGCTGAGGGACGGTGGTGGAAAAGTCAGACACAGATGTTGGCTACCTGGAATTCAGAGTCTAGTAGGGGAACCTGCAGTCTAGTGGTGTGTGCCAAGTGTCTTGTTTCATCCCTGCAGACACATTGCAAAATGGCAGAGTTCAGTGAATGAATTCAGGTCCAGGATGACTGACTTTGTATCCCAGTGCTTCCCTGAGACACTGGCCGGAATCACCCTTCCCTGGGCCCCAAGCTTTAGAGAGTCTTGCATCCCACAGATACACAAACTATGTTAATTGGGAACACATGGCATCCTCTGTGTCTTGGAGCTCAGTTCTGGCATAGGGTGACTCGTATCCTTAAACATCCCTCTTGGGATTAACACCAGCAGGCCCCAGGGAAGCACCTCTTCACAAGTCTTGCCTTAATCCTCAAGATAGCAGATGACTGTGTTGGAAGGTGGCTCAGGTTGTAAGCTGTGCTGGTGTAGACTTTGTAGGTGCTCATTGCTTGGGAGACAAGGAAGATTTGAATTGCAGAAGCACTTTGGTAAAGGAAAAGATAAGCTAATTAGGTTGTCAAAATGTCCCTTGAAGACAGACTAATTAAATTGTCAAACTCTCTCTCAGAACTCGTGAATACAGTAGAGTCTTGCAAAACAAAGTGTCATTTTTCTACTGGTGCCAACATCGGTTTTCTTTTTTCTTTTTTATCCTGTTCCATTTAGGCTGGTATTCATAGACATGGCACGCGATGGCTGGAGAACGTTTTGTGATGACGTATGCAGGGAGGTCTAGGTGTGACACCACAGAATATACCTATCCTTTACAAAGGCATTTAGATAAACAGTGAACATCAGAGTTGTAAATGATTTTAATTTCAGATGAATAATTTAAAAAATTTAACTTTCAAAAAGTTAAAAAAGAGTTTTATTTAACCACACTTGCTTTGATAGTTGAGAGTCATTACTCATACTTTTATACTGCCTTAACTTTAATAGGTAATTTTGCCTATTTGTGAAGAAAAATAACTTTTTAGAAAAATTGGGGGCAAACAAGACCTGAGGCCCAAATCTTTGCATACAGATCAGCCAAGCATGTGCTAGAAAGGGCACAGGAAAAATAAACCCAATCCTTACATGGCTGGATCCTTCCCTTCATTCAGTTTTTTGTTTGCGTATCTCTTCCTCATGGGCTTGTCCAGACCACTGTGTCTAAAATGGCCACCTGCCCTTTCTGATCTTTAAACCCCTTTACCTGCCCCAACAATATACAGTATTTGATAATATATCATACCTGAATATATGTATCGATGTATTTATGGAGAATACAGTAATATACAATATATATACATATATATGTGCACACACACCCACACATGCTTATTTTTATCTTCCTCTCTAGATTGATTTAAAAAATTATTTATATTTAACTTGCCAACATATAGTACATCATTAGTTTCAGATGTAGTTTTCAATATTTTCAATAATTCATCAGTTGCATAGACTGCTTTTTTTTTTTAAAGGATTTATTCATTCATTTTAGAGAGAGAGAAAGAGAGAGAGCGAGGGGTGGTGGGGGGGGACAGGGAGTCCCAAGCAGACTTTGCACTGAGTGAGGAGCCCAATGCAGGGCTCGATCCCACAACCCTGAGATCATGACCTGAACCAAAACCAAGAGTCAGATGCTCAACTGACTACACCACCCAGGCACCCCTTCCCCTCTAGATTTAATCAGCTTTGTTTACCACTGCCTCCTGCCTCTGGGATAGGGAGTCGCACTTAGTAGACACTCAGTAAATATTAAAGAAATAGCAGCAAGGGATGACTCGCCCTTTGGGAGCATTTACTGAATGTTGGGCAAAGCCGCCTGGCTCTAGGTGGTTTCCAGCCAGGCCGTCCATAGTTCTCACATGAATGTCTCCGTCAGAAGGCCTCTGGTCTGGCTCAGGGGAACATCTGGTCCTTGGATTCATCCTCATATGGGATGTAGAATCTGGTTTACAGTAACCTGTTGGGATTTACAGGACTAAAAGTCTGTAACTTCTTAAAGGGGAGCTGGCAACCTTGTCTTCCAAGAGCTGGTGCTCTCCCTGGCTGCTCCCCTGAAGCTCCGGGATGGGAGCAGTGCTGTGAGGGTGCCTGTGTACACATGTGTGGGCCCGAGTCCCTCTGTGCCCCGAAGACTAAGCAGACTCCTTGCTCTGGAATGTGTGTGTGGAGTCCAGGCCGCTCTGGGATTCTCCTGTGTATCGTTTCCAGTGCACCCCTCTGCTTCTTCTGTTCCTGGTCCTATCTGTGACAATCCTGCATAGCTGGTTTATTGTGTGCTTCCCCGTGCCAGCCATGGTTCTAAGCACGCCACATGTATTGGTGCATTTAATCTTTGTATTCGCTGCTGAGGCAGCCCCTGTTACTGTCACCTTTCCATCTAGGAGAAGCCTGGGACAGTCATGCAGTCACGCCCTTGGGACAGACAGGCAGGCAAAGCAGCAGAGCCCAGGGGCTCCTGTTGTTCAGCATCTCCTGCCTCTTCTTACCCCTGCTTTATGCTCTGCCTCGCTTCATAGGCACCAGGGATCTGCCTTTACACCAAGTGGGCTGCAGTGGGATGAGGAGGGGCAGCAGAGATCATCGAATGGTTCCTTGGCTCTGTAGGAGAGAGCAGGGCCACCGTGTTCCCTTAACCTCTGCGTCAGAAACCCTTGCAGTCACAGATAAGAATCACAGAAGAGACATCATTTTATTGCTCAAATTAGAATCAACCTTCGCTGAATGTGTGTGTGCACATGTGCATGTGCACGCACGGTGGTGCTTTCCACCCGCAGACACAGTGGAGGAGCTGCTTTGGGCTGAGGGAGCCCGACTCTGCCGAGGCTGTGGAGTGGCTCTGAGGCACCAGCACCACTGAGGGCCTGTGGTCCGGTTTGCGTATGAATCCTGCCCGACCTTGTACTTGCGGTGGGAACATGGACAAGGGCTTCAAACACTCTAAGCTTAGCTTTCTTATCTGGAAAACGGTGATGACTGTACCCTGGGGATCCTTTGAAGGCCAGCTGGTTTCTGATGTGGAGCTCAGAACACAGTCCTGGGTGCAGGGAAAGTGTCCACTGTGGCCTTCTGCTGTATCTGCTTGTCCAGCCTCTGTTCCCCTTATGCACCAGCCGAATCCCCTCCTGGAATGACCCCCTTTCCCCCACTCCCACTGCAGGTGACCATTGGCCTCGGCCTGGCCCATCAGAGTCACGGAATCTGGTTCAGGGTTGGCCGTGTGACCCAGGCCAGGGCAAATAGGACTCACTTCTGGGCCTTGTGCTGGAAAACCTGGATGGGGAACACTGGTCTGGAGCTGCTGGTGGCTGTTGTAGGTGCCCATGCATAGAGCTCAGTGGAGAATAAAGCTGACATGCAGCCCGAAAGAGAAGGGACCAGCCAGGGATCCTGCTGTGGGGACACAGGCCGACAGACCCTTGTTTACTAGCTCAGCCATTTGCAGGGGGCAGTGTCTTGATCCAGTTAGTGCCCAGTATACACTGTTGAAAGGGTGAGTGTGTTGATGTGCTTTCAGTTATTATTATTAGCAATAATAATAGAGTATTTACCATTTCTTGAGCGTGTACACCGCCAGGCCCTCTCCAAAGGGCTTCATACCCTGGCTTATTTAATCCTTTAAATCTCCCTGGAGCCAGGTGCTCCACTATCTTCACTTAGCAGATGAAAACATGGAAGACCTAGAGGTAGGTGCCCTACCCAGATCTCAGGTGGTGGAGCCAGTAAAGGAACCGTCTGGATCCTGAGGCTACACTCATGACCACTGGGCATGTTAGCTGTGTGACACAGGGTGGTATGCAGAAGCTGTACAGGATAATGTTTTTATTTATCAATGTGAAGGAATCCCTGTCTTCTCCCTGGAGAAGTCCCTTTCAGAAAACTAGTAAGAGGCTCAGAGTCATGTGTTAGAGAGGGAGAGAGAGAGAGAGAGATGGAGAGAGAAGGAGGTGAGGAGAGGGTGAGACTGGTGAAAGTAAGAGATGGGGGAGAGAGGTGAGACAGAGCTGGGGAGGGAGAGATGAGAGAAGTAGGGAGAGAGATGAGAGAGGTGAGAGAGAAGTGGGGAAGGAGAGAGAAAGGTGAGAGAGAGGAGGGGAGGGAGAGAGAGATGGGGAGGGAGAGAGATGAGAGAGAGGTGGGAGAGAGAGAGAGGTGGGGAGGGGGGAGAGAGAGGTGAGAGGTGGAGGGAGAGAGAGGTGAGAGAGAGGTGGGGAAGGAGAGAGAAAGGTGAGAGAGAGGTGGGGAGGGGGAGAGAGGTGGGAAGGGAGAGAGAGGTGAGAGGTGGGGAGGGGGAGAGAGGTGAGAGAGGAGTGGTGAGAGAGAGTGGGGAGACAGAGACACACGGAGGGAGAGAGAGATGAGAGGTGGGGGAAGGTGAGAGAGAGGTGGGGGGAGAGGGAGACGGGGCGGAGGGGAGCACTCGTTTTAAGGAACTGGCCTGTAGGATTGTGGCGGCTGGTCTGCAACCCTCAGGGAGGCCCCAAGCTGGAGATCCAGTGGGGGCTTCGGGGTTGCAGTCTGCAGCCTGAAGCCTGAATCTTCGGGAAACCTCAGCCTTTGCTCTCAAAGCCTTCAGCGGGTTGGAGGAGCTCCAGCCACGTTACGGAGTCACCTGCTCCGCTGGGAGCCCACCGATTTAAACGTTAATCACATCTTACAAATACCGACATGGGGCGTCTACGCTGGCATTTGGCCCAGTTGACAATCATACAAACCATCGCAGTCCAGTCTTGAGTTGCTCTGGTCAACTGTTTCCCTGTCCGGGATGTGTTCCCATCCGCAAGAGAAGTGGTTTCCTGGGGAAATTTCCAGGGCCTTCCAGGTCAAACGCTCTTGCCTCGCCCAGCAGACCTCACAGCCCCCTCACAGCCTCCTCACAGCCGCGGGAAGTACCTGGCTGCCCCTCTCTCGGGCTGATCGGCCCACGCCCACGCTGCTCTGGGCATAGGCGTCACTAGCCAAGGGGGCAGCGGGCCTGAGGCGGCCTGGCCTGGGAGTCCCACGGCGGGCGCGGATGGGCAGAGCTGCCTGGCAGCCAGCATTGGCTGGGTAGGCGCCGACCCGGGGTTGAACCGGCTGTGGCCCGGGCTGGAATCCTTTGGCCTGCGGCCCAGCAGACACCTGTGGGGGCCACCATGCAGGGCAGAGAGAGTGACTGCCACATCCACCACACCTGAGCCTTCCCTGCTGGGTGGCCTGCATCTCCACGTTGGCGCTGTTTACTTGTTTGGTCTGAACAACGGAACAACGGAAAGGAGAGAAAGATACTGTGGGGACAAACAGATCAAGAATGAGAGCGCAGTTCTCCGACCCCCCCCCCCAACCTAATGACCCTAAAATGTACTCGATGATCCCCAAACTCCAAAAGTAAAGCCGTTAGTCACAGTGTTGCCAGGGTGGAAGAGAAAGAAAGAGAAAGCTGCGGGTATCATTTCGGAACCAATTCCACGCAAGTGCCCGCTCTGCGCGCCTGAGTGCCCGGGCCTAGCTGGCTGGTTGGATTATTGTTGGCCTTATACCCCATTAGGTCGGGCACGAGCAGTGCGGGGCGTCCGTGGAGGGCCTGGCCGGGCCAGGGCGGTTGGCTTGCGTCTCTCCGTGGTGGGAGCTGGGCTTGCTGCTGGCGGGTGGCACCTGCCTGTCACAGCCATCGTGCTGTCGGCCTCGCGGGCAGCGCAACCGCCGCGGTGCACAAAGGGCCTCGGCACCACTTCTAGGACATCTTTAGGTCCGGAGTGACAAAGAGAAGGAAAATGTTAGCACAGGAAGGATGGGTTCAAGAGCACATCCCCTGCAGGGGGGCGGCAGTACCTGCCGCTGTTTCCTTGCTGCCTCCCCTATGAGACCAGACGCTTGCAGAGGGCAAGACCCTTGTTTTGCCTTGGTAATATCAGTCACAACAACAAGAGCAATAACGACAATTTATTGCTCACCCGCTGGCAGCCACGTGCTATACTGGTTCTTTCCATACATGAATTCTAATCTGCAATGTAGGTCACTACTCTTTGAAGACAGGGAAACATTGTCCAAAGGTAGACAGTGGTATGGGGCAGAAGAGGTACTCAAACTCATGCACTTTTTATTCCCAGGGCCTCCCGCATTCCTGACTCCGATGTTAAACTAAGTGCCCAATAGATATGATGGCACCAGTGAGCCACCTCTATGGCTAACCAGTGAGTTATCGGCCTTCTCTTTCCTGCTGGCAGGTGGGGTTGGCCGTGGGCAAGATGTGAAACCTCATCCTCTCTTTCCCCTGTGTCGTATCCCTTCTTTGAGCTGTCATTCCAGACTTAGAAGCAGCGCAGCAGAACGGAAAGAATGGAAGGAAAGAGGTGGATTTGAATCCTGATGCCACCAAAAGCTCCACCAAATTATGTAACCTCATTGAGCCTCCACGTACCCATCTAATTGATAAGAATAGGCTCAGGGAGCTGCAGGGAGCACTGGTGGTATGTATGGTGCATTAGGTGGTGCCTGGGTGCTGGTGCTCAGAGCAGGTGCTCTTTCCTTCAGACACTCTCATTTTTTAAAATCTCTGCCTCCTGGCCTGCTGGGGTCCTGTTTCCTGGAAAGATGACGTGGCACAAAAAACGAAATTCTAGAAAACCTTACACGAAACTGTAAAACTTGGTTCTCTGGTCATTTAAAATTTCGCACACAAGGCCTGGGAGATGGTAATTCAATCTAATCCATTTCACTTCCATGAACACTGACCTGCCCCCAGCCCCTGCATCTGGTATTGCACTGACCCTGGGGATGCAGAACTCGGTTCTCAAGATGCTCACACGCAGGTCCTGGGAGAGGGGACAGATATTTAAGTGAATGATTTGAAGCCCTAATTTTTCTTTTTAAAGATTTTATTTATTTATTCATGAGAGACATAGAGAGAGAGGCAGAGACACAGGCAGAGGGAGAAGCAGGTGCCCCGCGGGGAAGCCCAATGCAAGGTTCAATCTCAGGACCCCGGGATCATGACTTGAGCAGAAGGCAGATGTTCAACCGCTGAGCCACCCAGTGCCCGAAACCCTAATTTTTTTTAGTGCAACTGGGTGCTGGGTATGAGGCCCCATAGGGACAATAGTGTGGGTGGAGGCAAGCAGCTGGGTGTGGGTACTTGGAGCCAGCAATGAAGAAGCTGAATCTGGGGGAAGAATAGGTGTGTGCCCCATGGGGAGGAAGGTAGGAAAGGCTTTTTTGGCACAGGAACCACACTGTGCAAGAGGTGGAGGGCTGGTGCTGCTTGGTGGTGAGACTCATTGGGTTGGTCTCCAAAATGCACTCGACTTTAGGACAGTTTGAGAACACTGTGGGCCAGAGTGTTTGGTGGAAAGCTCCTTGGATAATATGGGTCACCGCTCCTCACCCCTCAACGCCAGTGAGGATGCTGGGGTAAGGTTTACATATTTGGCAAGTCTTGCTTCCCTGCCCCACTTTTCCCATAGATAGTGTTATAGGATGATTCATTCTTTTTTTTGAAAAATCAGTTTTTGATAGCTCCATGGGTGTGCTAGGCCCCATGTGTGTGCATGTGCGTTTGCATGTGTGTGTGTGTGTGTGTTGGCTCTGCAGAGCGGAAAACCATAAATATTTTTCCAGTCCGGCTGGAGAGTGGATGTGTCGGCAGGTAATTGCAGTGCCAGTGGTACCCTCTAGAACAGAGGCACTGGAGGGCCGTACAGGAGCCAGCTTTTAGTGGTAACTCACAAGACTGAGCAGTGCTTTACTTGATTAAATTCAATTTATATGTTAATTGCCTTATCTACTCAGGAAATAGGTTTTTGTAAAAAGAAGGTGGGAGGTTTTGATGGGTGACTGGGAGGTAGCATTTATTAAGTACCTAAAGCAGAGGTCCTCTTACAGATGGGATCTCATATAACAGCCCCATGAGGGAGACATTATTAGCCCCAATTTCTAGAAGAGGAACAGGAGACTCAGAGAGTTTAGGTGACTTGCCCAAGGTCACACAGCTAGTAATATGTCAAGATTTCAATTTAGGTTCGACTGACTTGACAGCTCAACTCTTTAGGTACATTGTTAGGGTGGCCCCTTCTCTAAACCTGAGACCGTAGCCACTAGCCCCATGTGGCCACTGATCATTGAAATGTGGCTAGAGTGAATGAACTAAATTTTACCTTTTCTTGAATTTTAATTAATTTAAATTTAAAATAAAAAATTGAGACTCCGTTCAGTTATTGGGGAGCTTTTCTGTATGCTTGAAATAATATAGGTAAGTGAATCCACTCTTTCAATTGCAAATTTGATAAACTCTAAATACAGATGAAGTATTTCTGATGCAGATTTAGTGTCCTTACTGAGAAGAGCTGTACATGTAAAATACACCCCACATTTTGGAGACATATTGATTATATGTCAAAGTGATAATGTTTTGGATATATCGGCTTAAATAAAAATTATTTTAAAGATTATTTTCAACTGTTTCAATTTTTAAATGTGGCTATTCGAAAATTTGAGTATATTGGGGTGCCTGGCTGTCTCCGATGGTGGAGTGTGAGGCTCTTGATCTTGGGGCTGTGAATTCGAGCCCCGCCTTTAGTGTAGAATTTACTTAAAAAAAACTTAAATATGTGAGTTGAATTTTATTTCTGTTGGACAGTGCTGTTCTAAGTGAGCTTTAAATAAATGAATGAACTTGGTTAGCTTGTCAGGGTTGCTATATGCAGAACAAGATAGTAGTAAAACAGATTCCAAAAACATTTACTTTTCCATTTCTCAGCTGACCTTGCTAGCTCTCAAGTTAATCAGAATTGGGGGGATGGATTTAACTGTAAGCAAGGGAACACCATTTTGCCTACTTTCAGAGCAGGCTTGTACAAGGCCGTGGTCTATGGCACCTAGTACAGAACAAATTAGTGGGATGATCAGACCAGCAGTGGCTGGGGAAGTGTGCAAGGAGAAAGGGAAATTGATGATGGTTCTGGCTGTGGTCCTGGGGATAGTTGTTGGCAGTGGCTTTTAAAAACCAGACGGTCCATGCCAGAGTATGCATGTGCAAGCGTGTGCACGTGCATGTGTGCGTGTGCGTGCACATACACACACACACACACACACACACACACGAGCCCAAATCATGAGCCCAAATCAAAAGCCTTGAGACCCCGAAGCTTCAAAAGCATAACTGATTCCATAAACAATTTAGACTTTGCTATTTCAGCCAATTTCAGGCTTTATTTTTGTCTGAGTCCATTATTACAAAGGTTTTCTGTCTGACTTTTCCATTACTACCCTATTTGTGAAGCTCAGATTCAATATTAGAAGTCTGAATTTTCCCTTCATACCAAACTTTACTGACAGAGTAATATAGATATATTTGAGGGGAGAAAGGGAAATGAGATGAGGTAAACTTCAGAGTTAATGAAGAAAACACAAATGATATTGAGTGAGAGTTGAGTTATTTCAATAATTTGGAAAAAAAGGAATTGTGGTTGGTATTCTGATTTCTTCCTGATGCTGTTTCTAGTACTTTTTTGAGGTGCTTGCCTCTCTGGGATTATTAAAGCTATTGTTCAGGATTTTAATGTCTGGACTTCCACAGTTTTTCTTCTGAGGCTGGAGAGCAAGTGAGCAAGAGAAGAAGAGAGAAGAGAGAGAGAGACAGGAAGAGTGGTAAATCAATTTTGGAGGGGTCCTGGGTGGCTCAGTTGGTTGAGCAACTGAATCTTGGTTTTTGCTCAGGTCATGATTTCAGGGTCCTGGGATCAAGCCCAGTGACGGGCTCCATGCTTAGTGAGGAGTTTGCTTGAGGATTCTTTCTCCCTCTCTGTCTGCCCCTCCCCCTGCATGTGTGCACGCACCCTCTTTCTCTCAAATAAATGAATCTTAAAAAAAAATTCACCTTAAAGTTGTTAGACTTATAGCATTGTCTGGCTTCATATTTGTGGCTTTGACTATTTATTAGCAAAGCACCCAAAGAGCGCCCTTCATGCCTGATAAACGGTCATTTGCAGAGCAAAGTGCCAACACTGGGTGGTGTAAAGGGGGTTGTAGGAGTTGTGAATGAACCCAGCCATGCCTGCAACAGCACAGATCTCTCTGGGTTTAGAGTTTTGTTGATTTGGGGGTACATAATAATCTTCACTAAGGGTTTAAAATGCTATTTAAATGTTTTAGCTATATTTTGTGCATTTAATGGGGGACATTGCATATTCTGCATTTCAGAAGTTTGGGATTATCAGATGTCTCCAGAGACCCTTGTGAACATCAGTATGAGTTGGAATTGGAAGCTTCTGGGAAGCTCTGTACCAGATAGCATTGTTGTAACAACTTCTGCATTGCTTCTCTAGAAAATTCCAGAGGAACTCTTGGCCAAATCCAGGGATAGCAGTTCTGCAGAGTGAAAACCAAACTGGGCAGGATGTAAGGTTGGACTCAAGTGCTCAAGGCCTTGGTCCAAGCTTCTGCTGATCTGGTTCTGCCACCATCCTTGCTGTGTCTGGCTGGGTTTTGTTCTGGGTGTTTCCTTTCCTGAGCTGGTCTTAACTAAGGTGTATAAAGCTGGGCTTTCCTTTGTCACAGAGATGCTGATGCTACTTCCTGCTCCATAAGTCTGCAGAGTTTGGCAGTTCCAGACCTTCGACACCCTGCTTACCCATTTATTCCATTTATTTACTCATTCATTTTATTTATTCAGCAAGCATTTATTGACTTCTTATTAAGTGCCAGATCACTCTGAGCACACAGGGGGGTCTAAACATTTCTTGCTCCGTCCGGTTCTGAGGTTCTCATTTAATAAACAATTAAAAATATTCCGTAGATGTACACTGAGCACCTTCTGTGGTGCTGGGCCCTGTGTAAGGCTTTGGGTTCTCCACTAAATACAGAGTGGGTTTTGCTCTTCTTTTCCTACTTCTCCATCTAATGTGTCCTTTTGATGGCATCCAAGGCATTGGTTAGTTGACTAGTCTTTAGTATTGTTGTTTTAAAGTTACATTTTTGAAAAAGGCCTGATTAGAAAGATATGTTGCAGTTCAAATACAAAAAAGAAAAAAAAATATAAGTGAAAACCAATGGAAAGGAGCAAAACCAGAGGAATGGTTCTTGCCTAAAATACATCCTTGGGGCTCAGTTTCCTAGAAATGGACCAGAACTGCAGCTGTGTGCTTTCCTCAGTGCCCACTCAAGAGAAATCACGATCATTGACATTGTCAGCTTTATAGGGCTTATGGAATTCCATAAGAATAGCCATAAATCAGGAGCTCAGGAGAAGTGCAGATACTCCCGGCACAAATGCAGGTTCTGCTCTAAATTCAGAGGGTCCTCACTCCAAGGACCACACCATTAAAGCCACTCTCACAAGAATACAGAGAGCAGTGTCTTTTATAGGACTGCTCATCTTGCGTCTCTGGTGTTGGCTGAAGGTGCACCATCTAAGCTCTGTTGAGTAAGGGCAAATTGACATGGTACCCAAATGATGATGGGCCAGGGTGGGGCGTCTGGCCTTGAACTTACTCAGAAGGTAATGTATAAGCATATCTGAAGCCAGAGGGCTCTAACCCCAAATGTCTTCAGAGTGTGGCAGGTAGTAACTCTGTGTTTAGTGTGTAACCTCAGGGAGTGGTGGGAAGCACCAGATCTGATAAGGACATTTATTTCAGTCATACTTAAAAACACTGTGAAGACCCAAATAAATATTCCTAAGGACCAACCTCAGCCTTAGGTTGCCAGTTTGTGGCATTTTTAAAAAAGATTCTATTTATTTGAGAGAGAGAGAGAGAGAGAGAGAATATGAGAAGGGGGAGACGCAAAGGGATGAGGGATGAGCGGACTCCTCACTGAGCAAAGAGCCCATGCGGGGCTGGATCCCAGGACTCTGAGATCATGACCTGAACCAAAGGCAGACAGACGCTTAATCGACTGAGCCACCCAGATGCCCCTTGTGAGTTCTAATATAGAAAAATAAATGGACTAAAATGTTCAAATGAGTGTGTCTAAATATTGTTTTCTTCAGCTGAGTTATCAGTAAATATTGGGCAGAAAGAATTCAAGTTCTTCCTCTTTAATCAGTGCTGAGGAATCAGTGGGCACATATAACCTCCTGATTGATAAGTCCTTGAAATGAATTTCACATACTGGGATCACATATGTTCTTGGTGTAGTGTTATGCCCTGGAGTCGTGCCACTTGAAGTAAACTATAATTTCTGCCTCCATGAAGCTTCAAGACATATATGCCATGAATGCATAAAATGGAGTGTGATATATGCACAGGTATGCACAGGGGCGGTGAGAGTAGCATCTAACTACTGTGTCTGGAGGTCAGAGGGTCAGAGGGTCAGGGATCAAGGAAGGCTTCATGCAGGAGAAAGGGAGAAGATAAAAGGGTCATGGCAAAATAAACCACCACAAATCTATTATTTGGCTCTAGATGTTGTCCTGGGTGCCAAGAAGGTGAGATGTGATATAGGAAAGGCCATCTGGTCATGTCATACCTGGGTGAAGGGTGGAGGGGCCCTGGCAGTCCCCTGAGAGCCTTTGGGTGAGCTGCTGTTAGGTCACCTTGGGGTCCACCAAGTTGGATCAGCTCCCTGCCCATCTTTGGAAGATGCTCCTCCTTATGGGTCCCAGCCCATTATGGAAGCTGAAATGATTCTCGAGCTGCCCACTCCCTTCACTACTGGGGGCTGGGCGTGGAACTGAGATGTCACAGGTTAGGAGGTTCCCTGACCAGTTCCCCCAGGCTCTGAATGTAGGTAGGGGCTGCTGGGCCCTGGGCTAGCAGGTGGACAATGTGGGGGTGTGGACGGTGTGGGGTGTGGGTGGGGCCAGCGCGGGGCAGCTGTGAGCTTGGGCTTTGCTCCTGGCTGCTGCACAGTCTTGGAGTGCTTCCTCTATCCCCATTTGAGTGTGGATCAATCACCCTGTGTATTTTCTCTTTTTCACAAATGGGTTGCAAAATTCATTCAAAGAGTTCACAGAAGAGCTACAATTTGGGAAGGTGTTTCTAATAGAACAAGTGAGAAATGACAAACTCCTAAGTGGGAGATATATGAAGAATAGGGCCCTTTGTCAAGTCCAAGACTATTTATTTAAAAAAGAAGAGAAAATTCAGATAAAAAACAATGAGTATAAATATATGATAAAGGTGAGCTATGAAAGCAATAGATTTTTTTCCCTGACACCAAGAAGCCATTTGCATCCAAACCCAATTACTTTTAATAAATATGCTCTCTAAAACAGTGAGGGTTAGTTTCCGTCACTTATAACGAAGGGCCATGGCTGATAGAGTCTCCTTGGTGTCGAGGAAAGGAACTCCATTTTCTCATTGTTCCACGGGGATGACAATCACAGTGCCTGCCTCATAACATGATCGAGAAGACAAAATGAGATTCAATATGGAAAGCTGGAACGTGATTGTCATACAGTCAATAATGCATGTCAGTTGTTAGAAGCAATCACTTCAGTTTTAAATTCAATCCACAGATAGTCAAACAAGCCACTTAACCTCTCTGGCCTCACTTTGCCCTTCTGCAAAATGGAAATAACACCTGGTGTATTTATTTCATGATGCACGTGAATGCCAAACAAATTAGGATGTGAGAAGACGCTTTGCAAAAGTGTAAGATTCCATGTGAATCGAGTACAGTTCTATTATTTTGATTAAGCTCATCACCTGATTCTCATTAGCCCACCCTGATCCCTGGAGTTTCCCAGTGTGAGGGCCAAAGCTCATATTCATTTTATGTGATTTGTTCATCGTGCTGAGAGGGACACAAGGGAAGTCGACTGGGAAAACATAATAGAAAAATCTTAAATTTTATGAACTTCAAAGTTTCACAATGCTTTATCGTTCCTGTGAGTACAAAAGGAAATCTAATATCCCACTTTGAAATCTAGACTTGTCTTGTTTTATTTGTCAAAAATGTTTAGAACAGTTAAATCTGCCAAGACCTCACGGGTGCCGTGAACAACATTTTGGAGGTCGTCCATATACCTCCCTCCCTTCTTTCTTCTCATGTTTTTTTTCTTACCAGTCATTTGCACAGTTCAAGAAGCAGTTGTTAGCTTTTCTGTTTTTTTTTCTCTTTTATATTTTATTTATTTATTTGAAAGAGAACGGAGAGAGAGCACAAGCAGCAGGAGAGGGTCAGCGGCAGGGGGAGAAGCAGGCTCTCTGCTGAGCAGGGTGCCTGATGCAAGGCTGGATCCCAGGACCCTTTTGGCCTGAGCCAAAAGCTTAACTGACTGAGCCACCCAGGCGCCCCGTTTTTTTCTGTTCGGTTTGTTTCAAGATGTGCCCATGTGAGAAAGATACTTCCAAGGAGCGCAGAGCCCATTAGAAAGGCAATCAGGGCACCAGCAGAGAGGTGGTGTCTGAGCTGGTGACTGGCCAGGCCAAGAAGAGGAGAGAGTACTCCAGGGAGAGGAGATAAATATGCAGGTGCAAAGCCAGCAGCAGGTCCTGGGAACAGCAATTAGTGATTTGGAATCACCCAGGTTTAAGTTGTGAGGAGGTGTGGGGTTAGGGGAGACGAGGATGGGGGTGGAAGCAGGATTCAGATAATGCAAAGGGTTCACTCTTGAGGGTGATGGGGACCTGGGAAAGTGCTGTGATTCGTGTTCTAGAAAGAGTCACCCGCAGCAGGGAGGATGTGTTGGAGGGAAGGACATGGGAGGCAGGAGGACTGGTTGGAGCCTGGGGCTCCATTGCAGGTGGTGGAGACTGGCACGGGGTGTGGCCGGGCAATGGAGAGCGGGCTAAAGGCCTGTGGAACATGCACCGAGATAATAGGCAAAGGGATCACACCAGGAGGAGCCCAGCACAGCTCTGTTGACCTGGAGAACCGTGTGCCTCTGACTGAAATGGGACATAAGGGAGAAGCAGCTTTGGGGTGGGTGAAGAGGGACGATGCAGACCAAAGGGAAATACCTCAAATATTGAAATTGTCTTAATATTACTTGTGGTGAGTTCTTCTCACCCTCCCTCGGATCGCACTCCTGCTGTGACAGCCCACCAGACTCCTGGGGACTGGCCCTGTGGTTTTCACCTGGTTTTCTTCCCCCTTTCAACTCAATCCCCTTCACTTCTTCGTCTTCTTTACCCCAGGTAGGCTTGTGTTTCAGCCTCCAGACCTGCTTTACAAAAAATTAATTAATTATTCCATTCGTGTAAAATTAGCATACAGTGTTATACTTCAGGCATACAATAGAGCGTCTAACGACTCTATACATTTCTCGATGATCATCATGATCAGTGTACTCTTAATTCACCTGTTCCATCCATCCTCCCAGCTACCTCCTCTCTGGGGACCACCAGTTTGTTCTCTGTATTTAAGTCTGTTTTTTTTTTTTTTTAAGTAGGCTCCATGCTGGTGGGGCTCGAATTCATGACCCTGAGGATCAAGACCTGAGCTAAGATCAAGAGTCGGACACTTAACTGACTGAGCCACCCAGGGGCCCAAGAGTCTGTTTCTTTGTCTTTTTCCTTGTTCATTTGTTTTGTTTCTTAGATTCTACATTCGAGACCAGTTTTTATGTATGACATAGCCATCAAAACACACTAGTCTTCAGGCGAATGATTTGTCAAAACTATGGCCGGGGAGATAACATTTGCTTTTCAGGAGCAGGGGCTGGTTAGGCTGACCTCTTTTCCATTCTGGAGAGATAGATGGTTGGGGCTATTACAATCTACAGCACTTTGCCTTGGCTCCTGGTGATTCATGGCTACTAATCCCTGTGGATATATTTTTATTTTCTTGGATATATTGGATGTGCAGGTGGTATATATTGGAAAAGCCTGTTGTTTATTGACACGAGCCCAGTAAAGACTCTGATTAATCTCAAAAATAAATAGAGAAAAGTGGAAGGTCACATTCCAGATCAAGAGCTCCGATTAGATCCCTGATCCCTGAGTTATTTATTTCCAGTTGAGAGAAATCCTCCCAGCGGAGGTGTCAGGAGACAGATGAAGATGAACACAGGAAGTGTGCTCAGGGCTCCTCTTGTTCTCTCTTCTAGACCTTTATATCTATGCTGGTCAAATGTGCTTCTCTGACTTACTGTTTTGGCAAACAGTCCAGCATCTTCTCTTGTGATCCTGTTGTCTGAGAGATGGTTGCTTGGAGATATTCTGTGCCTTTCCCTATGCCCTCGAGGGATGTGGAGGTAAACTTTTTGGGTTTCCCTGTGACCTTGGAGGATTGGATGTGTCTGGTGAGGTTTCCTTGATGGATTCAGGACGGTCTACTCGGGGATGTTTGGATGGGGGTCCCGTGTGTCTTGTGGTCTCTGCCACTGATGTAGGAACAAGTTAGGGCCAGACAGGGGTAGGAAGGGAAAGATAAGGGAAAGACCCCAGAGTCAGGCTCCTACCCCTCCCAAGAAAACAGCGATAATACAGTAAAATCAGAAAAAATAAACCTGTCTCCCTAGCCTCAAAATGGCAGGGAGTATCCCCTTTAATGGCTACTAAGTAATCACAGAAACTCACCAGACTACAAAGAAATATGTCATTAAGGTGTTTTCAATAGTCCCTGCTCAAGCCAAGACCACATAAGAATCTCCAGGCCATGGCCTACTTGGAGGCTCACAGAAATCTCCGATGTAGAACAATGTTATGGAGGAGATGTTAATCAGAGAGAAGGGAACATCTTGTTTGGGCTCATGATATTTACAAAACCATATTGTTTGTCATTATGATGGTCAAGAATCCGCCATGTTTGTTCTAAGTATCCACCCTGATATTGACAAGAAATTTACCAAGTTCCCTGGTCAGCTCCCTATACAAGACCAACCCTACAAGCCCTCAGTGGCAACCCTGTCCGAGACCCTCGCTTTCGAGAGCTTTTTCTGCTTTGCTTTATAAACTTCTCTTGCTTTGTTCACTCTGTTGTCCTCAAGATTCGTTCTTTGACTGTGTGGGACAAGAACCAAGCTCTCCCCTATCAGCATGAGCAGGAGAGCAGTGCTGGCCATGGGGTTGCTGTCTCACGTGGGGCTGAGCCTGTGCCGGAGACGACAGGATAGCGGAGGGAGCATGAGCTAGGAAGCTATTATTTTGAGATATGAAGTCAGTCACCCAAGTCGGATTCATACTTGTCCTTCCTCTCACCCTGGCATTCTGGTTCTCTCATTTTGCCTCTTGTGCACTGGGTGCCCTACTGCCCCATTTTTCCTCCACTAGTGGAA
The DNA here is from genome assembly GCF_048418805.1 of Vulpes vulpes. Lineage (NCBI taxonomy): Eukaryota > Metazoa > Chordata > Mammalia > Carnivora > Canidae > Vulpes > Vulpes vulpes. The sequence goes on along the minus strand of NC_132784.1, from coordinate 8,381,257 downwards.
TATAGCATGAACCTCGCCTCTTGTCTGGGAAATGGAAGGAAACTTCTTGCAAATTTCCCTGGCTCCTGTCACTCTGACCATTCACCTTCCGGAATTTTCAAAAACACCGAATGAATTGTATTATTTCTTTGGTTAAACTCTTTCAGAAAAGGGATTGGCCTTTTAATTTGGAGATGCCCCCGAAGTTGCACACATCACTCCTATTGACATCCTTCCACCTGAACTTAAGTCAGAGGGAGGCTGGGAAGTGAGGTGTTTACCTGTGTGGACATGTGCCCCACGACAACATGGCAACTAGAAGAACTGAATGGATTTGGTGGTCACTTAGCTGTCTCTGCCATAGCACTGGGCTGTTGAACACTTTGGTAATATGCCTCTGTGGGAAGTCCCCTCCCCTTCCCATCCAGCTCCTTCTTGAGATCATCTCAATATCACTTCCTCCAGGAAGCCTTCCCTGGTTCCCTCGGTTGTCTAAGCCACCCTCCCTTCAGCACTCTGCTGGCCCCCTTCGTGTGATCACAAGCCCATGGCACTCCAATCTTTTTCTTGTCTTTTGCTCCCTCATACCCTGGGAGTTGCTCTTGGGCAGCAGCTATGTCTTCTTCGTCTTTATAGATCTGTGCAGAGTATCAGGGCAAGGCCCAAAATAGGGGATCAATGAATGAATGATGGATAGAGCGACGCTCTAATGTTGGGATGTTGGGAGCCTTTTAGTGGCATTGGTGACAAAATGTATAAAAATGTTTTTTAAATGTCAAAAAAAGACTCCAAATTGGCAGGTTTTATTATTACTATTTGCCTTTCCCTGGTGCAGGGCTTCTGAAACCTGGCTGTGCTTTTGAATCACCCAGGGAGAGCCCGAGAGATACAGTTTATGGGGTCCTGCCCCCAGAAGTTCTGCTGAGTAGATGTGAGGTGAGGGCCAGGGGAAGGGTGCTCAAAACAGAGACCCCGGGGGATCGTGCTGCAGCCAGTCTCTCTCTGGGAGAGAGGTATGAGGTTGCAGGAGCCCAGTGGAAAATGAAGTGTGGAGGGACCCTAGCTCCTTCCATGAGAGAAGGGGTGGGACTAAACTATTGCCTGCCTGCCTCTCTCCCTCTCTCCCTCCCTCCCTTCCTTTTCTCCTAGTGATGACTTTCATTACACTCTCTAGCTAAGGGCTGGGAAATTCTAATCAGAAACGTATCCACTTATCCTGCAGCTTCTTAACTCCATCCGGTCCCTGTGGGTACAATCGTGGTGATTACATTTGATGAATTGCTAATACCTTTGTGATCCCAGGTTCCACATCCCTTGTGGGATTGGAGCTGACACCAGGCTGCCCTGGCTCTCTGCCCCCAAGGCACTGGGCTCGGAAAGCTGGAAGCTCTAGAGCTGAGACCTGCCTGGGAGGCCTTTTGGAGGAGCTGTGACAGCCCTGCTCTTGGGGCTCCTCTTTTTACTGCCCTTCAGAGTGGCCACTGTGTCTACCTGCAGGGGAGGATACCAAGAGGGTGAGCCCTTTCAGTTTCCACGTGACTTCCCTGAGAACCATTACTGGAGCCTCCCTGGCAAGTGGATAATTTTGGAGATAAAATACATTTAGGAGCCCAAGGTAAAAAGCCAGATTGTTGGAATATCAAGTCATTGTTTTCCTGAGCTCTGAGCAACTGACAGGCTGCCGTGGCCAGGCAGGTAACATATTTGAGTGATTTAAGGCATTAGGAGAAATGGAGACTGTGACAGACTAGGTAGTATCTAAGTGCAGTCCCATTCAAAGTCTAAAGAAATACCGTATTGGCCAAACCAACCAAACATGCTGTGGGTTATTCTAATGGTCGCTACTCTGTGACACCTGCAGTACCAGTGTGTCAGTCCTGAGACCTCTGCTTGGGATCTTGTTCTGCTTCCCCTTGTGTCCCTTGTCCCCACTGGTGTGAGCTGAAAGGATCAGAGGTCCTCTGATTTTGGGCCATTGGGTGGTAATTAACCCTCACAGGATTTAGAAAGGAGATGGTCCCTGCCATAGCTTCAGGGGAGGTGCACAACTCAGTGGTGGCCTTGAGGAATTTAGGAACAGGACAGATGCATGCATGGAAGAGCTGGAGACCGGGGAAGACAGGAGACCTACAGTGATGATGGGAAGTGCTCATGGTTGTTCAAAAAGAGAGAGGCCAGGAGGTGCTAGAGCAGTGAGGGGGGTCTTCACCAACCCTGAGGTGGTGACTGGAGCCAAAATCAAGAGTTGATGCTTAACTGACTGAGCCACCCTGGGTTTTAATGTTATTATCCCTATCTTACAGATGAGGAAACTGAGACCCAGGAAGGGTGAGGAACCTTGCTGAGCATTACCCTTCTGGTAAGGGGAAGGTCTAGGATTTAAGCTCAGATGGGCTGGCTCCAAGGTCTTGTTCATAAGTCCTGTGTTCCCTCCCTAACTTTAAGGTTTATTTATTTATTCATGAGAGACACACACAGAGAGAGGCAGAGACATAGGCAGGGGGAGAAGCAGGCTTCTCACAGGGAGCCCGTTGTGGGACTCGACCTCAGATCCTGGGATCACATCCTGAGCTGAAGGAGGATGCTCAAGCGCTGAGCCACCCAGGCATCCCTGTTCCCTCCCTTACTTACCTGATACCGCATAGGTACTGAATGTGGAGCATGAATAAATTCCAGATCTGGAACTGGGAGCTCTAAGTATGTTTCACTGCCCAGCCCCCCATGCCCCCTTGCCCCCCAAGGTGATGAACTCACCTAGAGTGTGAGAAAGGGTGTTTTTAAAATTATTGAACCCTACATCTGAAACTAATGATGTACTACATGTTGGCTGATTGAGTTTAAATAAAAAATAAGACATTTAGTTTCAAATGTTTGCCCAAGGCGAACCAGGCAGATAGTGTAGCTAATGCCCAGAAAGAAATAAGACCAGGCCATGGCAAGTAAGTCACAGAGGGAGAGGTGTGCAGTCCCTGGACAAGTCGGGAGTCAGGTGGGTCCAGGGGGTGCAGACTATTGTAGCCTACTAGGACTTGGAGAGGAGCCAGGGCCAGGACAGGTGAATTCTACTTCCCTTCATTTTGAAAAACGGGCATCTGCTTCATATGTTGTTCACAGGCTGTTTTAAAATATGGTGCATTAATAGAAAATTTGAGATCTGTCCAAAAGATCAGAAGGTGACTGTTATTGGAAAGATAGTTTGTTACTCCTTGTTTCCAAGAGGAGGGGGCCTGCTGTACCCACAGGCCCACGCGGGGAAGCACCAGGGTGGGCGGGATGCCCAAGGAGCACGGGCAGTCACGGGCAAGAGCCTTTACTGTGACTCCCGAGGAATGAGTGAACCAGAGTCAGCACGTGTAGAATCGGCTCATTTGCATCATCTCAGCAGGCTCTGGGACAGAGGGGCCGTCCCTGGTTGTGTGGTACCTGGCCCTGGGGTGTTTAGGGCAGGAGGATAGTGGCTTCAGAGTGTGAGAGCCCTGTGTAGACCCCGTAGAGAAGGTGGGGGTGTGGGCCCTGGACTGGTTGCCTTGTATCTGCCAAGTGCACTCACAGGTAAGTCCGTTATCTCAAGGAATAGGCCATTCCCGAGGGAGGCCGTCGCTCCCGAGCTGGCATGGCCCCAGACGTCAAGGCAGCAGAATACAGAAAATAAAAGCCACAGTTAATACATGGACCCTGGTCTGATTTCTCTCCAGGGTACAGTTTCATTGCAATTTTATGATCTCAACCTATGTAAGTTAATTTTTCCAGGACATTTTTTTTCAAAGGCTGAGCATATCATGAGGACCCCTCCCCCCCATTTTATTATCCTTGGACTCCACAAGGGGCTGGGTCCACGGTGAAGGAAATATGGTTTTGCTGTGCCAAGGGTCAGATGCTGTACTGTGCACAGGCCCCTCCTGGTGTCTGCCGTGTCTGTCACTAGAGCCTGTCCTTTGGGACAAGGACAGGTCATTACACCGTCGTGCAGGGCAATGACTGCACGAGAGCTCCACACCCACAGAGGTGCCATTCACTCGGTGGGTGTGCCTGTTTATTTTACATTTCCAGCAGATGGCAGTCAAGCATCTTAATCTCACAGTCTACTAGGATGACTTTTCTGACAAATAGAAATAAAGTGCCTCTAAGTGGCACCTACATCCTGAGAGGGTCCGCTGCCCAACGGTCCCCATCTCACAGGCCACCCTTCTGTTCTCCAGCTCTGCAGGGGTTGCAGTTATGTCCCATCACCCAGCAATAGATGGGCTTCTCAGCTTAGCCCCTGTGGAAATTCCTTGGAGAACTAACACAGCCTAACTTCTGATTCTGCTACCAGAGCCCCGGTCAGACGCATAGCGCACAAGCTGAAGGGGTAGTATGTGATAAAGTGGGTCCTGATGGCCTGGCGGTGGGGAAAGCTCTGGGCCCTTAGGGCGGGAGGGGGTGTAGACAGCATCTTGGTCAGAGAGAAGGGCCAGACACAAGAGGATGTGTCCATTCAAGGGGTGGGCCAATTGTTTGATGAGTCCTGTACTAGGGAGTGGCCAGGATACTGAAGGATTACGTCCAGCTACTTGGACACATCAAGTGAGGTGAGGCAAGGAAAGTGTAGCCTTGGACTTGTGTTCCGTTCCGTGGGAGGTGGCTAGTATAGGGTGGGTGGTGACAGATCCAGGCCAGAGGGTCTTCCCAGCTCTTGCCATGCTCAGTGCAGGGCCGGTAGTTAGGTGATTATCTGACTCTTGGTCCCTCCTGGGGAGGAGCTTTGGGGAAAGACTGCAGAGCCACCAAGGAAGAAGGCGAGACCCTAAGGGCCTGGTGATACAGGGACCCCAAGTCCCTCGAAAGGATTTTGAGTTGCTCTGAGTGAAACACCCAGGAAGATTTGTGTTTTTTTTTTGTCCTTAGAGAAAGGAAGAGAAGACAGGGAGGCAGAAAGAAGGGGGAGAGAGGGTGAGCAAGGCAGTGAAAACCCGAGTTCCCAGTGAGTGGCGGCCCGGGGGCATGCGGTCACCGAGCAATGTCTGACACACAATTTGAATGTATGGTGTGCAGTGTGCTGTGGGGTCTGGCTCTGTGGACCGCCTCCCCCCCCTCCTACGTGTCAGTGAACTGTGTGCCACTCACCCACGTTTGCTGTGGAAGGTTCTGTGTGTGTCTGTGTGTGTGTGTTTGAGAGAGAAAACTGGGAAAAAAAAAGCTCAAGTTCAGGCTTGGCCAGGCTGATGTGGTGCAGAACAGTGAAAGTACGAGGCGAGGAAAGCCCAGAAGAAGTAATGGCCGTTTCCAGGTAAGTCCCTCAGGATTTGCAAAATCATGGTGAAAACTTTCAATCTCATAAACTGTGGAGTTAGAGCTTTTGTTCACTTACACTAGGTGTCAGAGCTTGGGAAGCCTAGCAGACTTCTGAGTCACATAAAATACCTAGTGTGCAGCAGGGCTTTTGGAAGCCTTCCTGATCCACAGAGGTGGACACCTCCAGAATGTTCCTGAGTTAGCTAAACTGTTAAAGGTGTCCCCTCAACTCATCCTATCAGAAAAATTTATCTTTCTCTTAGCTTCCTCAGATACAACGATGCAGCGGAGAAGCATTCAACCAATACAGTCTTTACTTCAGTAGATATATCTTTTAAGAAATAAATTTAGAATGACTTTATATTTGTTAATTCATCCATTTGGCGATTTAATATCTGTTTATTAGCAGCCTAATACATGCTGGGATATGTTCTTGGCCCTGGGGAGCCCTGGAGAAGGTGGCCACCCTTAGCAGATTTCAGGATGCACATGGGATTGATCAGAGGAACAAGAATGTAGCAGCTCAGGGTCACATATTTAGCAGCTACTTTTAATTTGCTTGACAAACGAATTTGCTTGACAAACTGTGGCAGAAAGATCCCTGGGTAGAAATTACTTTATGCTAGAGAAAAATCCAGGCCTACTTTTCTAGCACTGTCTGATATGCTTATGAAATTTTTGTTGAGAGCAGGAAGGTGGGCAACAGGCTCAGGGTGAGTCTGACCCACAGTAATCCGAGGCGAGGAGTCTCGGGGATTTGGCTTCACCCACTCTGCTTTTCCATTACTGAGCCTGTGTGCATTCTTAGTCTCACGCTGGCTCTGTAAAGGGATTGCAAAGTTGTTCTGAAAACCGAAGATAAAATTGCTTTGGAGAGCTCTCATTTTGGTCTCCTGGTGGATTGTAAGCAAACACATTCTTGGAAGCTGAGCAGTGAAACCCTATTGTTTCAGGCCAGGAGGACCACACAGATGCCAAGCCCGTGCTGCTCTGGGAGTCCCTGCTGCCCGTGATCTATCAGGAGGGGCCACCTTGGGTGCTAATGACAGAGCTTGGAGGAATCACCCCCCTGGGGCATAGTAGAAGCTCAGTGTGTGATGGTTGGTAAAGTGATAGAAAAGGAGCTGATATCCAGTGCTGGATGGATCCTCCAGCCCCTCCACTCCTCTTTTTTTTTTTTTTTTTTTTTTTAGAGATGTGTGTATTTTCCCATTTTAAAATGGAAATAAAACTCACTTCTTTTGGTGTATACTTCTGAGACTTTTGAAAAAAAAAGCATATGGTTGTGTCACCCCACTCAGGAGGTAGAATGATCGCACGACCCCCAAAGCTCCTCCACATCCCAGCTCCTGGCAAACACTAATCAATTTGATGTCCCTATAGTTTTGTCTTGAGAAACTGTTACATCACTGAAAGGATAAGTGTGAAACTTTTTGTGTCGGCCTTCCTTCACGTAGTGCGGTGCAGTTGCCATTCAGCCATGCCCATTGTGTGTATCAATAGTTTATTCCTTCTTTATTGCTGTGTAATGTACCCTCATGTGGTTGTAGCAATTTGTCTATCTGTTCATCATTTGAGGGACTTGGGGGCTGTTTTTCGCTTTTGGCAGTTACGGAAAAGTTGCAATAAAGCTTTGTATACAGGTTTTGTTTACATTTTTCATTTCACTTGGGTAAATCCTGAGAAGTGGGATTTCTGGTTTGTGTGATAAGTGTATGTCTAACTTGATAAGAAATTGTCAAGCTGTTCCTCAAAGTATACCATTTTGCATCCCCATCAGCCATGTATGAGAGTTTCACTTGCTCTGCATCCATGTCAGCACTTGGTATTGTCAGTTGAGCACCACCACCACCACCACCACCACCACCACCACCACCACCACCGATTAGCCATTCTGATAGGTATGTAGTAATTTCTCATTTTGCTTTTAATTTACATTTCTCTAACAATGAATGATACCGAGCCTCTTCTCATGTGCTTATCTGCCATATATACATTGTTGATAATGTGTCTGTTAATATCTTTTCTCCATTTTTGGGTGGTTTGTTTTCTTGTTATTCAATTTGGAGAAGTCTTATATATTCTGGATATAAGTCCTTTATCAAGTGTATACTTTGCAAATGTTTTCTCCCAGTTTTTGGCTTATCCTAACAGTGTCTTTTAAATTATAGACATTCTTAAACTGATGGTTACCAGAAGGGAAGTGGGTAGGGGGATGGGTGAAATAAGTGGTGAGTATTAAGGAGTGTACTTGTGATGAGCATTGGGCAATGTATGGAATTGTTTTGTTCTTTTCTTTTTGCATATGAATACCCAATTGTTCCAACATTCTTTGTTGAAAAAAACCATTTTTTCTCCAATGATTTTTCTTTGAATATTTGTCAAAAATAAATTTGCTATATGTGTACAATTCTATTTCTGCACTATTATGTTCTATTGAACCATCTGTCTATTCCTTCACCAATATCACACTGCCTTGATTACTGTACCTTTATAGTAGGTCTTAAAATTAAGGACTTTGAATGTCACAACTTTATTCTTCTTTTTCAAAATTGTTTTGGCTATTTTAGTTTCTTTGCCTTTTCATATACATTTTAGAGTAGTCTTATCTGTATCTATGAAAGATTAGGTTTAGATTTCAGTAGAAATTTCATTAAATCTATAATAACTTGGGAAGAATTGACATTTAACTATAGTGAGTCTTCCAATTTATGAAAATAGTATATTTCTCCATTTATTTAGGTCCTTTTCAGTTTCTGTTATCAATGGTTTGTAATTTTCAGCATACAGATACTATAAAGTTTTGTTAAAGATATACTTAAGTTTAATTTTCTTGGAGTTACTGCAAATGGTGTTATTTTTTAATGATGTTTCCAAAGAATATAATTGATTTTTCAAAATGCTGACCTTGTATCCTGTGACTTTGCAAAACTCACTGAAGAGCTCTAGCCTGACATTCACTTATTAACCTGATTTATAACCCCTAGTTCCTAGTCTTTTGTTGTTGTTGTTGTTCTTTGAAATTTTCTATGTAGTTAATTATGTTATCTGTGAATATGAATAGTTTTCTTTTTTCTTTTTAATATGTATACTCCCCCTGCCTTGTTAATATTCTGGTTAGGACTTCCACTATGATTTTTTAATAAGAATGGAGAGAGTAGACATTCTTGCCTTGTTCCCAATTTTAGGATGAAAATATTTAGTTTTCACCATTATGTATGATATTAGCTCTAGGTTTTTGTAGATATCCTTTATTACACAGAGGAAGTCTCTTCTATTCCTAGTACATGGAGACTTTTTGTCATGAATGAGTACTAAATTTTGTTAAATGCCTTTCCTGCATCAATTGGTTTGATCATGAACATTTTCTTTTTTAGACTATTAACATGGTGTGTTATAATAATTGATTGATCCTTGAATATTGAACCAGCCTTGTGTTCTAGGATAAACTCCATTTAGTTATGGTATATTATTATTTTTATGTATTACTGGCTTCAGTTTGCTAAAATTTTGTTGTGGGTATTTGCATGTATGTTTATGAGACATACTGCTGTTTTTTTAAAAAAATTTCTTGTATTATCTTTGGTTCTGTGATAAGACTAATGCTGGGCTCTTAAAATAAGTCAAATTCTATCCTGGAAGAGGTTGATATTATTTCATGTTTTAAGATTTGGTAGAATTTCCTATGAAAGCATTTGGCCTGGAGATTTTTTTTCCCAGGAAGTTTTAAAGTATGAATTCACTTTCTTGAATAGTTATAGGGAAGTTCAGGTTATTTATTTCATTTTGGATGGATTTAGTAGTTTGAGTTTTCAAGACGTTGGTCCATTACTATTGTCGAATATATGCTTGTATTCCCTTATTGTATTTTTAATGTATGTGGGGTCTGTGGTGATACCTCATTTTTCAAGTCTTCAATTCCTTAATTGCTATTTTTACTTTCTTTTTCTATCTTACTAAAGGTTTACCCATTTTTTGGAAATCTTTTCAAAGAATCAGGTCTTGATTCTATGGATATTTTCTATCATTTTTCTCAATTTTATTGACTTTATTGGAAGCTTAGATTGTTGTTTTGAGACATTTCTTTTTTTATATAAGCTAGTTAATAACTGTAAATTTCCCATAAGTACTGGGCTAGCTGCATTAAACCACATTTGAAAATGCAGATCTGCATTTTCATTTTATTCAAAATATTTTCTAATTTGCCTTAGGATTTCCTCTTTAGTCCACGTATTATTCAGAAGTATGTTGTTCAATTTCCAAATGTTTAAATATTTTCCAGATATTGATGTAAGTTGACTTTTAGTTTCATTCCTTTATTGTCAGGTAATGTTTAAGTATGATTTCAATTCTTCTTCTTTTTCAAAAAATTTTATTTATTTGATATATATAGAGAGAGAGTGAGAAAGAAAGAGAGAGCATGAACAGAGAGGAGGGACAGAGGGAGAGGAAGAAGCAGGATCTCCACTGAGCAGGGAACCTGATGTGGGGCTCGATCGCAGGATCCTGAAGGCAGATACTTAACTGACTGATCACTCAGGCACCCCTGTATGATTTCAGTTCTCTGAAATTTATTAAAATTTGCTTTAATACCCAGAGTATTGTGAATATTTCATGTGTACTTGAGAAGAATATATACTCTGATGTTATTGAATGAAATGTTCTCTTCATATCAATTAGAGGCAGTTGGTTAAAGCTATTCAATTCTTATATATATTTGATGTTTATCTGTGTACTAGTTCTTTGATCATTGAGAGAGGATTATTGAAGACTCTATGAAAGACAGATTCTAGGGTGGTGCCCAGTGATCCCTACTTCCTGGTGTCTCCATTCTTGTATAATCCCTTTCCCTTGAGTGTAAGTGGGCTTCTGATTTGCTTTTAATCAATAGAATATGGCTAAAATGTTACCTCTATGATTGTATTACATTATATATGACTCTATCTTGAAAGATGCCAAGAATGTTACTTCTATGATTACTTCTATGATTGTATTACATTATATATGACTCTATCTTGAAAGATGCCAAGAATACACAATTCCAAAGCTAGTTTCTTCAACAAATCATGTTGGGAAAATTGGACATCCATATATAAAAGCATGGAATTGGGCCTTTATATCATACACAGAAATCAACTAAAAATGGATTAAAGAATTAAATATATGACCTGAAACTGTAAAACTCCTACAAGTTCTGAAAACAGGGGAAAAGCTTCATAATGTTGGCCTTGGCAGTGGTTTCTTGGATATGACACCAAAAGGCCAAGCAACCAAAGCAAAAAATTGGGACAAGTGGGACTATCTATATAAAATAAAAAATTTTTGCAAAGAAACAATCGACAGAGTGAAAAGGCAACCTATGGAATGGGAGAAGATATTTGCAAACCATACATCTGCTAAGGAGTTAATCTCCAAGATAAAAGGAATTCCTGCAATTCACCAACAAGAAAACCAAAGCAATCCAATAAAAAAATGGGTAAAGACTCTGCAAAGACATTTCTCCAGAGAAGACAGAGAAATGGCCCACAGGTATAAGCTCAACATTACTCATCATCAGGGAAATGGAAATTAAAACCTAAATGTTATATCACTTGCACGTGTTAGGATAGTCATCATAAAAAAACTAACAAATGTGGATGAGGCTGTGAAAAAAATGGGAAGCCTTGTTCACTGTTGGTGGATATGTAGAGCAATGCACCTGCTATGGTGAACAGTGTTGAAAGTAGAATTCCTGTATGATCCTGCAATCCCATTTTTGTATATTTAATCCAAATAATTGAATCAGCATCTCAAACAGATCTCTGCACTCCTATATGCAGTGCAGCATTGTTCACAATGGACAAGAGGTGGAAACACCCTCAATGTTGAATGATGGAGGAATGGATGAACTGAAGGTGGTATATGCATACAAACGAGTATTATTCAGCCATAAAAAAGAAGGAAATCTTGTCATTCACTACACTATGGATGAAACTTGAAGGCTTTACACTAAGTGAAGAAAGATAGTAACAGTAGGGCCAATACTACATGATTTCACTTACACGAGGTAACTATCAAAGCAGAAAGTAGAACGGTGGCTCTAGGGGTGCGAGTCAAGAAGTGGAAAAGGGACTCTGTGGTTCAATGTGTATAAAGTTTTAGTTACACAAGATGATTAAGTTCTAGAGGTCTGTGGTACAATACTGTGCTTATAGTTACAATACTTCAATGTACACTTAACAATTTGTTAAGAGGATAAATACCATGTGATGCAGTTTTAAACACACCCACACCCACACCCACAGGACAGCAGGCAGAGGGAAATGGGTTGGTAGATAGCCAACAGAATGTGCCATGGATTATGTACAAATGCTGACCTATACATTGTGTTCATCTCTTGGGTGTGGGATTTAGGGAAAACTTTCACTTTCTTGATATTGGTGTTTTCTACACGATTATAGATGATTATATAAAAATAGGTGTTTCTGTTTTAAGAAAAGATAAGAAGTTGTCTGGCTTTTATTGACTTCTCTAGGGAGCCCGCCTCGGTTCTCAGGTCCTCTGTGCTGCCTTCTCTGAAAGACTGGAAGCACTCACAGTCAGTTTCATATAGTTTAGGATTTCAATCTAACCCATCTTGTTTTATTTGTTGCTATGACCTATGCATTTATTTATCTTCCGTCCCCAGCTGGGTTGTAAGCTCTTAGAGGTCAGACATATTTCTTCTGGATCTTCAGAGCATCCAGGGCTGAGAACCTGTGTGGAGCACAAAACATACTTTTACATGATTTGTGGAGTAGTCTGTAGGCAAGCCTGGGGAATGGGGCCAACGTATGGTTATTTGCTACCAATTCACTTATGAAAAAGTATGCTCACTTTTATGTTTGGATCCCTGAAGAAACAATTCAAAAAATGACGTTTTACCAGGAAGATCTAAGTGGGAAGCAAATGATTAGCTTATTCTTATTATTTCTATTTTTAATATATTATTTCTATTTTGTTATTATTATTTAATTTAAACTCCAGTTTAAACCATTCTGTAGTGTTTCCATTGAGCAAGGCTTCATCTTAAAAGGACTTTTGTATGTTCTTTGACCATGTACTTTGGTTATCAAGTGCTTCAGTTTAGATTCAAAAATTCCTTTCTGGTGGTCTGCAGGATGTATATTCAATAAATAACCCCTGTGTTACCCCAAGAATCCTCTATAAATTCTCCAATAATGCACCTTAAAAAAGAATCAAATGACGTTGTGTAGTTAAGTATGTCTACTTACATGATGCTCTTCGCCTCTCAAACTCTCTTCACCCACATCACAGAATGCTTTAATGAAACAAAACTTTGATGCCATGATTTTTATCCCCTTTCATAGGCCCATAGACTGGAAGTACATTTCCAGCATTTATGGTTAATTATTGGCAGCTTTATTTTTATTTATTTATTTATTTTTTTTATTGGCAGCTTTAGACTAAAATTCAGGAGGAATGATTCTCAGCTTTATCACTTTGCCAGGCTGCTTTGAAAATCTTGTGTCCTTGAAGGGTGACTCTTTGTTTTGGCCATTTGGCAGAGTTTCAGGGCACACTCATTAATTAAGTAAGACTATAAAACAGATTAGGATCAACATGTATATGTTTCATTGAGAAGGACTAGATGCTTTGTTAGACAAGGAGTTGCAGTTGGTAGATACCAGAGGACAGGCCAAGAGGATAAAGGCACTGGCAAGAGGATGGCCAAATCTTTGGAAAAAAATATCAACATTGCCACAGCATACTGCATAAGCCAGGTCTTGGCAGTGGATACCGTTCCCTGTATTATCTAGATAAGATTGATTCCATCGTCCATCTCATGTCCTGTAGGAAGTCTAATGTCTTCACCAAGATTTTTGTGATTTCCTGTTTGTACTTGTTTCTAGTTACTCATGGCTAGCCTTCTGGGTTTGCCAAGTTACCATTTTCTGCTGTGATTTTTGAAACTTCTCCATTATTTCTTCCCTGGCCTTGACTCAAATGTGTGAAACAGATCTGTCTTATTTAATTCCTGGCATGCAAACCAACTCTCCAAGACTATTGGGTCATGTCAAAAGGGCTCCTACTGGTTAAATGTGGGGCAATTTGACCATCGATAAAAATAATAACTGTACTATACTGAACGCATTAAATACATTTAACTATAGGAATATATAATAGTTATGATAATGGTAATAATAATAAAAATAAAAAGATCTCATTTATAACCTTTGGATCCTAGAAAAACTATTTGTTATTTCAAAAGTTGGCAAACAAAGGGAAAGTAACAATCTTTATCCTGCCCATATATACTAACTGAACCTCAGGTTACCGAGTGGTTGACAAGGGGAAGTTTCTCTTTACAGAAGCTAAGAGATGCAGAAGGAACAATCAAATTATAATACCGCTATTTTGCAACCTCTAATGAAATGATGGTATAGGCAGCGATCATCAGTGATACTAGTATCATAAAATGAGAAACAGCTGGATATTACATGTCTCTCAATGAAAACTCTCAACACTATTTAGGAAATAGTCTTGCCAAAAGAAATCAACTTATTGAAAGAGTTGACTGGATCACAGCTTTATTTCTTTTGCCAAGCCTATCTCATCTAAGTGATGTTGAGCACTTCCATCAAGTAGAATTTGCTTCAAAATAGCCTAAGGAGGGAAAAAATGGATGAGGATAGAGATGAAAAAAGATTGTCCATGGGTTGATAGCTGTGGAAGTTGAGTAATGGCTTCTTGGGGCTTTGCTCTTTATTTTCATGTATATTTAAAAACTTCCATAATTCATATGTTTCTTTATTGTAGCAAAACACTCCCCCCACCCTGAAATGACCAAGGGGAAACAAAACTTTGATGCCATGATTTTTATCCCCTTACATAGGCCCATAGACTGGAAGTGCATTTCCAGCATTTATGGTGAAATGACCAAGGGGTAGTGGAAGGGGGAGGTGGGGGGGTTGGGGTGACTGGGTGACAGGCACTGAGGGGGGCACTTGATGGGATGAGCACTGGGTATTGTGCTATATGTTGGCAAATTGAACTCCAATAAAAAAATTAAAAAAAAAAAAAGAGAGGCTACTTGAAAAACAAAACAAAACAAAACAAAACAACACCCCCCACCCCCCACCCCAAAGCAGCTCCGTGTGTAGACTTTTATTGGAAACTCAGGGGTAATAGCGAAGGAGGTTACACCAAGTTTCACATAATAGTTAATTTAACACTGAATATTAGACTTCTTTTTCTTATTTTTTTTTTCAGTTATAGTTTTGTGTCGATGGCGGAGGGAAGAATGGATTTTGGAGTCCGTCTCTCTGCTTTGAGTCTCTGCAAGGGGAGCAGAGAATTAGTCCTCATTAATACGGATTATGTAACCAGCATGTGGACTGCATGGCTGCTGGGCAAACAAAACTTTGTCTTTGTTTCCTGCTTGCCTCTAAATGTTGCAAAGTGGTGGTAATTTTGCCCTGCCCCAGGGTAGCTGTGCCAGGCCCACCTTCTCTCGGTCCAGTTTAAGGGACTAGACTGTCGTGTGGATGCTTATGTCTCAGTTCTGTAATTAGAACGTCCAGTCCAAGTGAGCAGCTTAATACGGACGTGCATATTCTTTCCCTCCCAGGTTGGCCCTGCCTCAGGTGACACAAGTGGCTTTTTCTTAATTTCTCTGCTGCTTCTCCAGATTCTAGTCTCTTTCAGACGCTCTGAAGCAGGAAGGTAGAGGTGCAGGGGGAGGGAAGGACCCATCTCATCCCAGCTCTGTTGGGAACCTCCTGACCTTTGGGCCTGGCAGACACATGGAGCTGACTTGTGTTCGGATTTGCAAAGCTCTTCAGTGCCTCCTCAATGGGTCTCTTGACTGGTTTGAGTAGGACTTTACTGTCCTGTTCTGGATGGTGGCTTGAGACATTTCCTGTGGCCTCAAGGAATGTTGTCTTACCTCTGACTTCTTGCTGCAGAGATATTTCCAGCACTCTGGATGGTCCTAATCACCCCAAGATATCCCAGAAGTCTTCCTCTCCCATGGGGCCCATATCCGTCCTTGGGAAGCACATCCCTTGCTTTCTGGGCTAACAGAATTAGCCCACCTTGGACCTCTAGATTTACCCTGTGGAAATCAGAGTCCAGCCATCCCTACCTTCTGGCTGTGGGGGCCACATACTGATCTCTCCACAAAACCCTGTCTCCCACCCCCCATGAAGTCCTTCCTCCCCACCCCTGCACCTCCCTCTCTGGGAGAGAGGTGGGATTTGCATCGCAGCTTGCCCCAAAGATAGATGCCTTTTTGTACTCCTGGAGACGAGGGAGTTCTCAAGCTGTGAATGGGGTTCTCATCCGACCTTTATAAATTCTACATTTGGTGATCTGTCTCATAGGCAATTTGGTATTGAACATCTATTGTCTTGGCACTCAGCAGAAACCGAAGCAGAAGGAGCTCCATCCTCTTGTCCTATGATAGAAATGAATCATGCTGCCTGTGGAAGGCAAAAGCAGGCACCGTCAGCTTTGGTTTTAAATAACACTTTTTATCTCCCCGCTACAGTTGGACACCTGATCTGTGGAACAGCCCTTTCTACGGAGAGCAGACTTGATAGGGAAGCCAGCATGAATGTCCTACCTGTGTGCGTCCCTGTCTTCCACTCCTGCCCAGGCCTCAGAGAGCATAATGACTGGGTGGGACAATCTCTTTGAAAAGGATTTTTATTCTTAGCTTTTTGCCGTGTAGCTCATTAGGAAAAATAACACTTTCATATTGGTCTGACCTGTGGGTGTTTTCTTTAAATTCAGCAAAACAAATCCTTCAGAGTCTGCGTACTTTTCCTGTCGCATAAATTGCAGTTATTAGGTCAATGGAAAGTAGCAGTAAGGGGGAGCCCAAGGCTGTGTTTATTAGACCCAATTAGCGTAGACCTTGTATTAATATGTTTCCACCTCCATATGTCCGAACCCTTTTCAAGGCTGTGAGGCCAGTAGAAAATTTACAGTGAAGCAGGCAGGGGGCTGAGTCATAGCCCAGTCACCTGGAGACAGTGGTCTGTCATTATGCCAATATGTCTTTGAGTCTCAGAGCCTACAGCTACAGGGACCCACACCAAGCTGTAAGCCTGCTGGGTGCTGCGAGCTGAGGTCCTATGCTGGAATGGAGAGGACAGCTCCTGATGCCAAGGAGCTTGGAACCAATGTGTGGAGGAGAGGTGAAGGGAAGCACACCCCTGGTCAGCTGCCCCAAAGGCCAGTCCTTCGAGGGCCCAGCTGTGAGCACCTTCTTTGTTTGTGAGGTGCTCCTCAAGCCTGGACTCACCCAGCACTGCTGTACTGCACCTCCACCTCCGCGGACCACCCTTCGCCTGTCCATCTCAGAATCCCGAACTCTTCTCCTGTGAGTTCAATCTTCACTTCTCATTATTCACGAGGGTCCCTAGCCTGGATCCACTATCTTTGGCCTCCATTCCGCCCAGACTTTGAACGCCACGGCTGTACCCTGTCAGAACCCGGCCACAGATACTCACCCAGCCCCAGATTTCCCTCATGATCTTGGTCCAGCTATGTTCTTTGGGGAAGAGGATGCAAACCTGGGATGTTAACCCCTGGAGGGGATGGCCTGTCATGTAATACCAAGTCCCAAGGGCTTTATTCAAAAGAAGTCTCCTGCCTAATCCCTGATTATTTAATTTACTGTTTTGCTTGAGTTTGGGATACTTATTCTTGGAGAGTTATGATCTTCCTCAGGGAACTATGACGGCATCCAGTTCAGTACTTTCCACTAAGTTCAGTACTCATCAATGGTCCAAATCTCAGAGCTTGCATCTCTCTTGGGACCTGCTTTCTGGTCACTGTACCTGTAGTTCCAGAACATGCTATGCTTTTCCCTGCTTCCAAGCTTTTGCCCCTGCTCTCCCTCCATCAGCAATAATGCTCTCCCTCGTACATCAGTGAGCTCCTAATGGTCTTCTGACACCCAGCTCTGGGTTCTTCCCAGACTGTTTAGGTTGGTTGATCTGATTCTGTTTTCCTTTATGCAGATGGCATCTTCCATACATTGTATTTTTACTCAATCATAACTGTGATTTTCTCTTTCAGTTTTTGCTCGTAGATCTTTCTTCCCCTGGAAATGACAATGTCCCCCTGGTGCAGGCACCTGCATGAAGGAGGATGGATGTGGGCGTAGAGATGCTGCCATGTAGGGCTCTTTCTGAGTGGAGCTTCTATATGCTGAACCCTTTCAAGCCACAGAGTCATCCAAGGTCATGGTGGGACAGAGTCCCGGACTCAGTCCCTCTGGGCCAGACCGTAGATAGAAGCTGGCCTGGTGAGTGCCAATGGGTGGGGACAATGAAGGATGGGGGCGATATACACCAGGCAGCCCAGGGCCTGGTTAGCAGGTGTCCTGTGAACCACTCCTCAGAGGGAATGTGGCTGGCAAAACCTGCCCAGCAATGTCACTGGGTTGGGCTCCTATGCATTAACCAAGGGGAGATCTATAGTTTTGCCTCAGGAATAAAAATGTCCTCCCCTATAATGCCGTCACTGCTGAAAGACAGCCAAGGTTGAATTACTTCCTCTAGGAAGAGTCCAAGGACTCGTTCCTTGACTTACTCCAGTTGCCTCTAGAAAGCACTGAGTGTACTGAACACTGAGGGACACAGCGAGAGGAGTCACCAAGTCAACAGCTAAGAGGAAGTGGACCAGTATCGTCCTTTCCGCAGTGTATATTCTTGGTTCCTTTGTCACAAATCAATTGACCATCTATGTTTGAATTTATTTCTGGGCTCTCTACTCTGTTCCATTGATCTATGTGTCTGTTTCTATGCCAATACCATACTGTTTTGATCACTGTAGCTTTGTAATGTTTGAAATCAGGACGCATGTTGCCTCTAGCATTGTTCTTTCTCAGGATTGTCTTGGCTATTTGGGGTCCTTTGTGGCTCCATATAAATTTTAGGACTGTTGGTTCTATTCTGTGAAAAATTATGTTTTTTCTTTTATTTAAACGTTTTAATTTAAATTCTAGCTAATTAACATACAGTGTTAGATTAGTTTCTGGTGTATAATATTGTGATTCAACACTTCTGTACATCACCTGGTGCTCATCACAGCAAGAGCATTCCTTAATCCCCATCACGTGTTTCCTCCATCTCCCACCAACCTCCCCTCTCACAACCATTAGTTTGTTCTCTGTAGTAAAAAGTCTTTTTCTGGGTCTTCCGTCTCTCTCCTCTTTTTTCCCCCCACATTGCTCATTTGTTTTGTTTCTTAAATTCCACATATGAGTGAAATCATATGGTGTTTGTCTTTCTCTGACATTTCACTTAGCATCATACTCTCTAGCTCCATCCATGTGCTTGCAAATGGCAAGATTTTATCCTTTTTTATGGCTGAATAATATCCTGTTGTATTTATATATACCTCATCTTCTTTATCCATTCATCAATTGATGGACACTTGGGCTGTTTCCATAGTTTGGCTATTGTAGGCAATGCTGCTATAAACATGGGGGTGCGTGCCGCGTCCCTTTGAATTAGTATCTGGTTATTTCTTACAACTAAATTTTTATATCTTCCTTTCTAATAGTTTGGGTTCCTTCAGCTTTAGAGATAGGATTCAAGAGCAAGTAGTTTATTCAGGAGGGCAGGAAAATGATACAAAGGAGAAACTCAATGATCTTACTCCAGAGGTGGAGGCGTTGATATATTTACGCACCGTCTCTTGTGCATGTTTGGATGAGGACTGCTGCGAGGGATAGAAGTTCCCAGGTATTTCTGATCTGCCATGCAGGTAAACAGAGCAGACTTCCATGGTTCCAGAAAAGCCTTTACATAGAGAGGGGCTCATGCCAGCAATTGGTAGCTATTTGGAGCACCTAAAATGGTGGGGTTTGAGGGAAGTAAGTGGAGTAGTGACAGCATCTTCACACCCCCAAATAGCCATGGGCCTCGGAGTCTTTTTTTTTTTTAATGACATTATGTTTACTATCTTAAAGTGAAATCCATATTTCTTTTTTAAAATTTTTTTATTGGTGTTCAATTTGCCAACATATAGAATTACACCCAGTGCTCATCCCATCAAGTGCCCCCCTCAGTGCCCATCACCCAGTCATCTCCACCCCCTGCCCTCCTCCCCTTCCACCACCCCTAGTCCGTTTCCCAGAGTTAGGAGTCTCTCATGTTCTGTCTCCCTTTCTGATATTTCCCACTCATTTTTCTCCTTTCCCCTCTATTCCCTTTCACTATTTTTTATATTCCCCAAATGAATGAGAACATACAATGTTTGTCCTTCTCCGACTGACTTACTGCACTCAGCATAATACCCTCCAGTTCCATCCACGTTGAAGCAAATGGTGGGTATTTGTCGTTTCTAATGGCTGAGGAATATTCCATTGTATACATAGACCACAGCTTCTTTATCCATTCATCTTTCGATGGACACCGAGGCTCCTTCCACAGTTTGGCTATTCTGGACATTGCTGCTAGAAACATCAGGGTGCAGGTGTCCCGACGTTTCATTGCATCTGAATCTTTGGGGTAAATCCCCAACAGTGCAATTGCTGGGTCGTAGGGCAGGTCTATTTTTAACTCTTTGAGGAACCTCCACACAGTTTTCCAGAGTGGCTGCACCAGTTCACATTCCCACCAACAGTGTAAGAGGGTTCCCTTTCTCCGCATCCTCTCCAACATTTGTGGTTTCCTGCCTTGTTAATTTTCCCCATTCTCACTGGTGTAAGGTGGGATCTCATTGTGGTTTTGATTTGTATTTCCCTGATGGCAAGTGATGCAGAGCATTTCCTCACGTGCGTATTGGCCATGTCTGTGTCTTCCTCTGTGAGATTTCTGTTCATGTCTTTTGCCCATTTCATGATTGGATTGTTTGTTTCTTTGGTGTTGAGTTTAAGAAGTTCTTTATAGATCTTGGAAACTAGCCCTTTATCTGATACGTCATTTGCAAATATCTTCTCCCATTCTGTAGGTTGTCTTTTAGTTTTGTTGGGGCCTCAGATTCTAATCCTGGTTCTGCCACTAACAAGCTATTTGTCTTTGGATAAGTAATGTGGATTTCTGTGTCTCAGTTTCCTCAAAAGTGAAATTAATGATTTCATCTCTCCAGGTAGAGTATAAACTCCTTGAGACCAGAAACAATGCTCACAATGCTCTGGACACCCTTTCCTCCAGGTAAGGGCCTCGTTCAGGTATATGCCACATCTTGCTCTTTCTTCTGTCAGTCACTTTAATTAAGACCCTCAGGAGACTTGGAATATGCAGAGTGTTTGTCTCTCTAGAAGGAACAACAATATTATCATGCATGTGGCTAGTTCTCTGACACTGAACATCCTTTGATGTTTAATACAAGTCTGGAAGCAGGTAGAGCTAATGGTACTTGAGTCATGGGATGGAGAGAAAAACAGGGCCACAGAGCTCTACATGCACTGGATATTCAGAAATGGTTGGCATAGCCGACGACAGAAACATCCTCTCTAGCTCTGGCTGCATGGTAGGTGCTGGATCATAGAATGTGTCCATTCAAAGTACATGTAACTTTGAATGGACACAGATCCTCAAATGTCACCCACAGCCATTAGGTATGCAGAGGCTCTCCTTGGTATGGGCCATTAACCACCATTTATGAACTGGTTTAAATCTTGTGAGTGGTGCATCCAGGGATGACCTTGGCTCGGGTGTCAGTAAATTATGCTGCACAGCGTTTTGCTTCAAGCTCCAGTCCCTGGTCTGAAGGTGGTTAATTATTACACAGGCAGTAGGCATGTCCTTTCTATATTCATGGGGTTTCCACTTCTTGGTTGTCTGCTCATTTCCAAGTACTTTCGGAATTAGTCTCTGAATCTTTTCTGACTTCTCTGAAGTGTATGGTTTAATTTCCATCAAGAGTTACCCATGTTTATAAATAACCTCCAGAGTGACTCTTTTGCTGTTCAAACTATATAAAGTTATTTTTGAGATGCATGGGACTTCTGAACAGGAAGCCCAGTGAGATCATTTTAGAGGCTTTAGTCCTTCCTTACTTTAGTTCCTATTTTGTGTGAAGATTATATCATAAGACACATGATTTCAAAGGTTTGCTCCTTTTGATATTCTCTCTCCCCACTCTCTGCAATCCCCTTCCAAGAGGAGTGTGAGGCAGTCTCTCTATGCATGTACGTGTATGTGTGCGTATGTATATTCAACTAGGTAAAAAAAAAAAAAAAGATGAAGACATTGAAGTCATGGCAAAATGAGTGCACAAGTGAGGCAAATCTAGGGCCAGGCTGGTATACAAATGCTGGTTCTAGGGTTTGGGGCAGGTATTAGAGCTCGTTACAATTTGGGCTCTGAACTTCTTAGCAATAGCAAAGAAACACTATTCACAAAACTCTCAGCATCATTAGAAAAATAAAATCCAATTAGCAAAAACTCAGAGTTTCTTATTATAGAGGCAGAAGATTTTCACAAAAGGGCAGAGTATTTCACTAGCCTTGACGTAGCCACGAAGAAACTGAGACAGGTTTGTGCTCAGGAGCAGTGTTTGGGTGTGTAGCCACCACGTGTGTGTGTTGGCATGGGGCAGGCCTGGGTGGTCTCCAGGGAGCGGAGGCTCCATGGGAATGGCCTGGGTTCCAAGGCCATACATGGATTCTCCTGTGTAGTTGATATTGGAGGAGGCTCTTGAAGACCACCTCCCTGTCCATCCCGGCTTGGACATCTGAGCAGACTCAGAAGAGGGCTCCTTTGTCCATAAGGACCCCTCAGGGGGCACATTTGCTGGGGCTAAGTGTGAGCTCTTTCTTGGCTACCATAGGTCCCTCTGGTCTTCCTTGCCTTGTATGGCCTGGAGGAGTTCCAGACTTTCCCTTGCACTTGGAGGACTAAGCCAGGAGGTCCTAGAATGAAGAAGGTGGGCAACCAGGGCTTTCTTCACTGATGTCCTGGTTGTGGTCCTGTGCAGTAGGGAGAGAAGCGAGTACCAGGCAGCTCAGGGTGGTGATCTAACACACTGGGATGCATTGTCTCAGAATCAATTGTGTTGACATACTGATAATATCTGTTTGGAGATGCATTCAGAACATGAAATAACAATGCTGATGAGGTCATCTCTTCAGGCAGAGAGACACATTGGAGCCTGTATTCTGACAATCATTCATGAAGTGGATTGGCTTCAAGATCTTTGGATTTCTGAGTGTGTGTGTGTGTGTGTGTGTGTGTGTGTGTGTGAAAATCCGTCCCCTTCAGGCTAAAGCACCTTGTTTCCACTCTATTTGATATCTCTCCACCAACTGTTTCCCTCTTGCTCTGATCACTTACCTCAGATTATTTTCAGTTTCCAGGACGGCTTTCTTGAGATTGTTGCTCAGCTCCTGGCACTGTGGATAAGTACCTCCTTTCCATCTGGGGCTGGAGAACCCTCACCATTGTATGCTTTGTGGCTCACCCCTAGCTATGACTTGCATGACTGTTGTGGTTTCCAGGAGCTTTCAAAATCAGCCGTTATAGAAACTTCTGGTTCAGGGAGATACTTCAGACACAGAGATAATTTTTCTGCAGGAGTCATCAGGCATTAAAATATAAAGAATGTTTATTGGACGACTGCTGGACACTTTCTGCTGCATAACACTACCTGTGCTATGGAGAGCTTTCTGCACATTTCAGGGCACTTTTCCTCACTAATTCTCACACCGCCTCTGTGAGGGAGTACATCAGTTAAAGTGTGTCTGGTTCCAAATGACCTAGAAATACTCTGACTGGCTTGGTATATAAAGGGGGTTTATTGGCTCATTCATATATATGATATGCTCAGAAGTAGTCTGTATTCAGGTGAAGCTTGATCTAGGGCTCAAAACGTGTCCCCAGGGCTAGGTACTTACTTCTCCATCACCACTTCGCCTTCCTGGCATAGGTTTAACCTCAAGTTCATACTGAAGGCACCTGGCTGCTCCAGAAATCTTGCAGTTTCACAACAGTTGTTGGAGTTCTAATTCCTACAACCCCACATTGTATCATCCAGTGGAAGAGAGAGGGTTTCTTTTAGGAGATTGACATAACAGGGAGAGATTGTCACCTTTCCATAAGCCCCAGGAAGGTCTTTGCCTCTTGTTGGCTCTGACTAGTCTGTGTGTCCATTCTTAAACCAATATTTGATGGCCAGATGCATGGAATTGCTGGACTGACTCAGGGACCCTCCTCTGGAGGATTTCAACCTCATCAGATCACATGGCTAAGGATAGATATGGAATCAAAGGGTTTTGCTCATGAAATCGAGGGACTTTTATGCAGGTGAATAAGAACAAGTTGTACACCCAGTTAATAGATGAGAACCTGGAGCTCTCAAGGATCATGTAACAAGATGACACACATGGGGGCTGTTTTTCCTCTCTACCCATTAGCTGTGAGTTTATTTGAGGACTGGGGACCACAGAGTTTTTCTGTTTATGTAAGATTTAAGGTAATGCAGGGTGTGCTTACTAGGTATTTGTGAAGGGTAGTTAAGGGTGTTCTAGGTAGTTCTTTGGAACTGGTTAAGATGGAGATGTAGGAAGCAAATCAGAACAGATTTTGAAAATTGGTAAAGCAGTTGAGAATCAGGACTTGATTAGTAGGGAGAGACATTCTCTAGCAGAAGATGGGGGTGACTTGGTGAAGGGGTGCAGAACACGAGTGAAGCTGGCAGGAGCACTGCCTGGAAGACCGGCAAGGAGGTGATGCCAATGAAGGCACGCCATGGGACCTTGAGAGCCTAGAGAACACCTTGCACCTCACTGCCTCCCCCAGTGGCATCCCCACACCAGCCGGTCCCAACCACCGGGATGAAAGAAGTTACTTGGAATTTGGAGCATAATAGACAAAAGAAATTCAGAGCAGGGCAACACGATTTCTGGTCCTGTGAGGGTTTGATGTCCTTGGAGGTTAATTGAAAAACTAGGGTGGAACTTTCAAAGGGTTCCCTTTGAACCAAGAATGTCTGTTGGCATCATTTCATTTGCCCAGACACAGATAGGGAGACTCAGCTGAGGATGAGCTGTGGCAGCCGTCACGTGGACGTTGCAGGCTTCCCACAGGCGCAGGGCTTCCCATGACAGAAGGCCAAAGCAGAAACCCCTTATCATCCTTCTGTGGCTATAGGGCCTGTCTGCACCTCTGGAAGAGTGAGAAATCCCCCTGCTATTCCCAGGTTCACGGTGCTGTGTCTTCCAGCCTCCTGGCGGGATGCCCTGTCAGGACACACTGGCAACGTGCGAGGGCAGGGTCTCCTGGCTGATTCTGCACTTTCTATGCACCATGTTGTCGCTGGGTGGCCTTTATCAAGCTTAGCTCTGCTGAGAGCCACAGAGAATTAATAAGCCAGGTGTGACTTACCGGCAGAGTGGCCAATGCCCGCCCTTCCCGGGAGTACAGGACACGTGGGATAACTATTCAGCCCTAGCCTGGGACATGTGAGGGACAAATCGCCGGTTTTCTTTTTCTACCCATAAAGGACTCTAAATGACTTTGCAAGTGACATACTTTCCAGGGCTCAGGCTAATAAAAGTCACTTTAAACCTAGAATTCTATCAGAGCTAAAAGGATATTCATCATCTTTGAGTTGAAATTGGTCATCTCTTGGGATGCCCACAGAGGAAAGTTGCAGCCCGGCAGGAAGGCAGGCAAATGTCCACTTTTGGCTTCATAAGACTATCTATTTCTTCTGTAGAGGCTCGGAGGCAATTTAAAAGAGGAACACAAAATAAAACAATATAAATATAAGACCTATGTCCAAACAAAGACATAGGTCCAAGGAAACTAGGAATAAGCAATGTAGATTCAGCTTAGAGAAGGGAGGAAGCATTCTGTTGCTTTTAATTTGACTCTGAGATCGCTGCCAACCAAGTGAAAAAGGGGACAGCTCGGTGTGTTGTATTTTTCAGGAAGGGAAGGACAGCTAGGTGTGTTGCACTGTGTACTTTATTTTTTTAAATTTTTATTTATTTATGATAGTCACAGAGAGAGAGAGAGAGAGAGAGAGGCAGAGACACAGGCAGAGGGAGAAGCAGGCTCCATGCACCGGGAGCCCGACGTGGGATTCGATCCCGGGTCTCCAGGATCGCGCCCTGGGCCAAAGGCAGGCGCTAAACCACTGCGCCACCCAGGGATCCCGCACTATGTACTTTAAACACATGATCTAGTTTGATCTTTAAGTGGATTTGCTTATATACAGTTTCTGGAGGAGGAAATTGAGTCTTAGCGAGCTTAAGGGATCTTGGGATTACATAGCTGTCACATAGCAGAGAGAGGATTTGAACCTATGTCTGTCTGGTTCTGTATTCTATACTCTTGACCACGAGGCTCCATATTTATGAGCTAAAGAGGACAAGCAGATGGTGCTGTTGGTGCTGTTTTATGCTCTTTATGTGGCTTGGGTGAATGTCCTCACGCCTGGATCTTCAGAAGTGCCAGTCAGGACCAACCCACACCTCGGCACAGTGCTGAATGCTGCAGCCCCTGGTGATCGGTAGCCACAGATAAATTGGCGATATTGATGTGTCCATAGAGAAAGACTAGGAGAGATCATTTTTCCCACCTCCCTCTGGGCTCCCAAGTTCTCATCCCACAATTCATGGGGCTCTTCTGAGGCAATTGGCCTTGCTTTTCATAATCCCAATTTTTCAGAGAGGATTTTGACTTTTCTTTCCTTTTGAGAGGGTTGGGTGGTATCATTATGAACTGCCTACATGGTAAGAGACAGACAACAAGTAGATAAACCCCACTTGCTCAACCCAAAGCAGAGTCTAGATCAGTCTCGTACCATTCTTTGGTTGTACAGCACAAAGCTGACCTTTTCTCTGAGCAGGAGGAAGGCTTGGCCAAGTAAGGATGAAGTACTGGGGCAGGGTGTCCGCAAGGGAGCACTCAGGGTTTTTGAAAAGTAAAGGGACTATGTGGGCCAAAGTAGGTCAGGAGGTGAGAGAGGCCATGGGGGCAGCAGGCACATATACTCCCCTGTGGCTGGACAGGAAGGGTCCCACCCCAACAGGCCTCAGAATCTCCTGCCAGACATGACCAGAGAACAATGGCATCTGAAGGGAGTTCTGGGGACACCTGGGTGGCTCAGTGGTTGGGCATCTGCCTTTGGCTCAGGGCGTGATCCCAGGGTCCTGGGATCGAGTCCCTCATCGGGTTCCCCACAGGGAGCCTGCTTCTCCCTTTGTCTATGTCTCTGCCTCTCTCTGTGTGTCTCTCATAATAAATAAAATCTTTTTTAAAAAATGAAGGGAGTTCTGCTGTCTTTTTCTCCCTTCTTTTGGTGGGAGCTGGGTAGCTGTCAGGACAGTGGAGGGGCGGGCAGAGGTGACAAGGGAGGAGGGGGAGGAGGCAGAGAGATGGAAGCACACTCCTGGAGTCATTCTAAATACGGAGAACCAAATCACTACCCCAACAGTGTACACTATTTGAAGAGCACGCGGGGAAAGCTATAACCTGAAGGAGGCTTTTACCTGTGTTAACGCTCCCTTTAGTGGTGTTATCAGCACAACAGATGGTAGACGACCAACAGAACTGGAGGAAATCAAGTATCCTTCATAGCTCACTTACGGCAGCGTCTGGGGTGGTTTTATTATTTATGGAGTCATGGAAACAAGCTCTACTGCACCATGGTGTGTTGTTACATAATGCCTTCCTCCTCCTGAATGCGGTGTTGGTGTGCTCCATATGGTTATTACAGGTAGATTTGTTTTACTTCGGGTATATATTTATTTTTGGAGTAACTAGCTTTTGGCAGATCGACCCGAAAATTAATTCAAAGCACTGAAGAGAGGTAACGGGAAGAACCAACTCCACTCAGACCTGGAAAAGACCTGTTCTCTTTCCATAGACTCTTCTTAGGAAGGCCCATTCAAAGGGATCTGAGTTTGGGGGAGGGACTTCCGTGGAGTCCCTGGATCCCCGGCGAGCCTCAGTATGTGAAGACGCAGACAGAAGAGCATTTATTACATAGGCACCCTTGAAATTTAAAGGCATTTTTAACTTTACAAAAACACACCTCTAAACTGAAGCTCCATTAGCACTGAAAAGTCATCGATGAAAAGTCACTGTTGGATACGGGCCAAGTCAGCGGAGAAAAATGAAGGCCTAGGGCTAAGAGCTTCTGGACTGTAAGATAACTGAGCAAGGAAGGAAGAAAACTGGAAAAAATGGGGGCTCTGTAACATGATGCTAATGAACGTGCTTTGGGATTCCTTATAAAACAATGATTTTTTGGGAGAAGAACCGGTTGGTACTATTAAAAATATAATGCATATTCATGGCTAAATTCGTATTGTCCAGAAGGGAATAAGGTGCAAAGTCTGTCTTCCTCTAACCCCTCCCCTTGAAGTTACCTTGATTAATGGCTTTGTTTATCTGTCCAGAAATTTCCTATGCAAATGAAAGGATATATATCATATCATTTAAAAAACCACACATGGGATCACATTGCTTGGCTCGTTCTGCAACTTGCTTTTCTGCATCGCATTCTGCCTTGATGATCGTTCCACATCTGTGTAAGGATCCGCATGGGTCTCTGAAACTATTCACTCTACAGGTGTATCATTATTTTTCTAAATTGTTTTCTGACGAAGAATATGTGTATTGTTTCCTGGCTTTTGCCGTTACTAACCATGCTGGAAGCAGCATCGTCGTTCACATATCTTTGTGCACATCTATCTACAAGTATAGCTGTTAGATAAATTCATTCTATTTGGCACAGCTTACGCCAGCCTCCAACAATTTATTTTGACAGTAGTGTATGAAAATGCCTGATTTTCTCTGTACCTTTTTAAATATTTGCCAAGACCACAGGAGACAATAATTCTTTCATTGACTCAGTCACTTAAAATATTTATTAAGCATCTACTATATGCCAAACATGTGCATTAAGTTCTGGGAATACACAGGAGAGAAAAAAAGTAAATTGCAAAGCTCTTTCTCAGTGGAATTTCCAGTTCAGAAGGGGAGAGAAACATTAGTTAAATGTTAATCACATAAATAATTGTTAATCACATAAATAAATGTAAATTGCCACTTTTGTAAGTGCTATAGAAGAGAAGCAGATGATGGTTAAGAGAGCGTATAAAAGTGAGGGATGATCTAATTAAGAGACGGGCGGGGTGGCCAGGACAAACTTCCCTCACGAAGGAACAACTGAGCTGCAACCTGCACAATGAGTAGAAGAAACTCATTAGGTGAAGGAATAAAGGAGAAGAGAGAAAGAGCAGCATAGAGAGAAGGGACTATATCATGGGCAAAGGTCCTCCTGAAAGAGAACCCAGCTGGGGAGAAGTTGGAAAAGAAAAGTGGGTTCAGGGCCAGACCTCACAGGACCCACTTCAAGTTCTTTTATTAGAGGAGGGGGAAACCTTTGAAGAGGTTTAAACAGAGAAGAGACATAGTCATATTTCAGTTTTGAAACTGATCATGTTCACTCTTAGAGACAAGCGGAAGATAATTCATGTTGCTGTAACTTGCATTTATTTAATTTTGAGTGACTTAGTCATTTGTTATAGGTGATGGTTAATTAGATTTCATTTTCTTTTGAATTGTCTGATAATGGTTTTGACAACCTTTTTTTCCCCCTATTGGGTTCACTTTGTTCTTATTGATTTGCAAGAGCTCTTTATATATTTAGGAAATCAGCCTTTATCTGTCAAAATTTTTAAATATTATTCCAGTTTTGTCTTTTGGCTATATTTGGATGCTTTTAAAATATTTATTTGATCAGATTTATCAATACTGTCTTTATGGTTTCTCAATTTTGTGTCATGCTAATAAAGCCTTTTTCTCCTGCAAGATAATAAATATATTTCTTCATTTCCCTGTTGATTATGTGTTTTTATTTCTTACATTTTAATTGATTTGTTTGAAACTTATTTTTGATAGGAATTGAGTTAGGTTTGCTCACTTATTTTTGCTAATTGCTGGCTAGCTGTACATCACCATTTAATAAATTCATTAATTTTTCTTGCCAATTTGAAATGCTACCTTTATCACCTGCTAAATTTCCATTTGAAAAATATGCTGATTTTTTTTGTTTTGTTTTTTTGCTTGTTTTTGTTGTTGTTTTGTTGTTGTTGTTGAGAGAGGGGTGGGGAGTGGGAGAAAGTGAAAGAGAACCTTAAGCAGGCTCCATGCCCAGGGCAGAGCCTGATGTGGGCTCGATCTCATGACCCTGAGATTGCGACCTGAGCTGAAATTAAGAGTTAGACACTTGACCAACTGAGCCACCCAGGCGCCCCTGTAAATTATGCATTTAGATGTAACTTCATTCTTTATTCTGTTTCACTTTATTTATTCTTGTCTATTCCTGCACAAGTACAAATTAACAAAAGTAGTAGCTCTGGAATATATTTTAATATCTGGTAGGGTTTAACCTTATTTTTCTTTTTGCGTCCATAATTTTCTTGGCGAGGCTGGCATGCTTATTCATAGGGCTTACTGGGAGAAGTGAGGCAGCCAATGTGACCTTGGTCACCAGTACTTGTCATTTGTGGTCTCATCTTGTGTGTGACATTCAGCATCCGTTCTAGGGCATTCGGTTGTTTGATCTGGTGCTCCCCACTTCTTGGCATCCAAGTGTCACTCGGGTCCACATGCATCCTCTCCCGTGCTCAGCATCAATAGAGTAAGCAGATTCAGCAGCAACAAAAGGGGAATGGGGATGTAGGCAATCCTTAGCTTTCTCTTAGCCAAAGGCAGGAGAAGCAAATACTGTTCGTAGCAACAGAATTTCAGCAAAGAGGGGAGAGAAATATCACCCAGGTAGGCTGGAATGCAGACGTCTCTCTCCTCTGTTTTTTTTTTTTTTTTTTTTTTTTTTTTTAAGATTTTACTTATTTATTTGGAAGAGAGAGAGAGAGCGAGCTTGAGTGGGCAGAGGCAGAGGGAGAAGCAGGCTCCTGGCTGAGCAGAGAGCCCGACACGAGCTGGATCTCAGGACCCCGGGATCATGACCTGAGCCAAAGACAGATGCTTAACTCACTGAGCCACCCAGGTGCCCCTCTCTTCTACTTATGCCAGATAGTAGTTTCACCCAGCCAGGTCCAGAGCACCTGTTTTAAGTCTCCTACAACAGACAGAGCATGAACTTGAGTTTGACAGCCCCAGGTTCAAATCTTTACCAACTTGCTCTGTGACCTTGGACCTCTTCACCTCTCACAATTGCAGTTCCTTCTCCAGAGTCTAGGGGTGATGAGGCTTGGTTTGAAGCTTCTGAGAAGCAGAAGCAATGTCTGAATGGCACCTGGCACCTGGCAGCTACTGAACGGTTCCCATTGTTACTAAGCACACTACACTTTTGTTTCATAAAAAGCTGCGGTTCTAAAAATATCCATTCCCTTCTGGAACTTCTGAATGTCAATTTAAATCAGACACATTGGAGTGTTCAAGGTTTCTCCAGTCGTTGCTGGGTCATCTGTTGGCAGTATTAAATAAAAAGATGGTGGGGCGGGGTGGAATTCCAAAATATGAAAGCAAGCAGTGAAGTGTCACGTTCCAAATAGGAGATTTTTTTTTCCCTGGTCGATCCGCCGGTGCGACCCTCCGCAGACTCCCCAGGCTGTGCACGGGAGGTGATGCGGGCTACACCGCAGCCAGCCTGCTGCGTATCTCCTTTGTGGGGGCCGCGGGCCCAATTAGCATGCAGAATCGTAGCAGCCTCTACCTCTGGAATGAACTTTTATCCACTTCCTCATTTCATAAGTTTAATTAGCTAAAAACGAGCCAGTGGTCTGATGTAGATGGAAATGCTCTCAGAATAAAAATATCAGTTACCCTGAAAGCTTTTATGAGAAGCCAGGAAATGAAGTGAACTCACAAAATCAAACCTGAAACTCTCTTGTCCCCTCTCTCCTTCTTAAAAAAAAAAAAAAAATAAAAAAATAAAAAATCAAGCCTGGTTCAAAAGGCAATTCTCCCAAGTGATGGAGCTTTCCAGGCAGTTTGTGAAGTGTGTTCTCTAAAACAGCCACCGATACTTTCAAGTACCAAGCCTGACGGAGGTTTGGATCGCCACAGTGTTTCATTAACAGTGAGGGTCACCAGGCGCTCTGGTCAAGAGTAGATAATGTGACTTTGACAGGAATATGGAAATGCAGCCAGTAGGCTCTAGTCAGATGGTTGCCCTTGGATTTGAAAGGCTGAGACCTTCATTAGGTGATAAAGACCAAGTGACGAGCATTTGCGATGGGTGAACTTGGAAAGAGCAGGTGGTGTGATGTGGGCGACACAGAGCAGGCTCAGAGGGTGGGCCCGTCAGGACAGGCTGCAGCTGGAGGTCAGTCAGGCAAGGTCTTGTCACCCTCCACGGCCCGGCACACCGAGGAGGACACGGGGCACCCAGATTCAGGCCCCCCCCCCACCGCCCCGCTAGGAAGGGGCAGGGTGGGACTGGGATGGGCAGCCCGATGTGTTCTCTGATCTGACAGTGCATGTGGGTTCTGGGGCTCCGGGCACCTGTCATGTCCAGCCATCTGGCTACCCCCCCTCCTTTTCCTATTCCCTTGGGTCCGCACCCCCTGTGTCTCCCCACGGGGTCCCTGCTCACCTTCCCAGCTTTGCGTGCCTGCATCTGGGCACCCATGTCCTGCCGTCGGTTGTCCCCCTGGCTCACTCTGTTCCTCAGACCTGAACTGAAGCAGCATTTTCTTTGAGAAGTTTCTCTGTTGCCTCTCTCGGGCCGAGAAGCTCAGGGCGGGGTTCGAGGACCCCCGTGCACCCAGCAGGCTGCGTGTCGTCGCCACCCTAGCTCTGCGCTGTGCCTGCGGGCTGACTGTGTGCCCAGCTCTCTCTGGGCCTGAGGGCCGTGGTGCTGAGCCGCAGAAGGAGCTTGTCGAGGTCGGGCTTCCCAGAAGTAGAGGCTGAGGAGTAAGCAGGGGCCCCCCTGGGAGCCGCACCTGTGGATGGGAAGGGCAGGAA
The DNA here is from genome assembly GCF_048418805.1 of Vulpes vulpes. Taxonomy (NCBI): domain Eukaryota; kingdom Metazoa; phylum Chordata; class Mammalia; order Carnivora; family Canidae; genus Vulpes; species Vulpes vulpes. The sequence goes on along the minus strand of NC_132784.1, from coordinate 8,349,110 downwards.
GCAGGGGCTGCAGGGGAGGAGCGGCGGGGGTCAGGGCTGACAGCACCTGGGGGCACCTGCGGGGCGGCTGGAGCTGGAACAGCCCAGCAGAGACGTGCCTCCTTGAGTGCACATGACTGGGCCTCACCCTCTCACCTCAACTGGTCCTGGGATGGGGGCAGCCCTGGGAGGGGCGCTACCTCAGGCGAGGCTCTCAGCGGCTGGGGTGAACCCCGACGGCCCCCAGCAGGTGGAAACCCACTGAGGTGGGGTCTGGATGGCACAGCCACTCGTCCACACAGAGCATAAGAACATGAGGATGAGTTAATGCCCAGTGGGTCCCCTCGTGCCGGCCTATTTTCCGATTCTCAGCCAGACCTGCCCTCCTCAGGCGCCCTCCACGCTCGTTCATTTTCACTGAGCACTGATGACAGGGCCCCACTACAGGTCGGCCCCTACTCCGCCCTGGGCACTGGGATGAGGGCAGCTGGACGGACCCCTCCTTGGCCGTCCTGGAGCCTGTGTCCTCCTGGGGGAGGCAGATGCCAAACATGACAGGTGTCTAAGTGGTGAGACTTCCCCAGCTCGCTGGGACTCTGCAGAATAGAAAGAGGGTGGTATCAGAGTGTCAGGGACAGAAGGAAGGAGGGGGGTATTTTATTTATTTACTTCTTTGTTTGCTTGTTCATTTGTTCATTAATTTATCTGATTGCAGTTGATACACACTGTCAGGTGTACAACATAGTGATTCTGCACGTCTACACGTTGGGCTGTCAGCCCCATGAGGGTGACCACCGTCTGTCACCATACAATGCTATTACAGTATAATTGACTGTATTTCCTCTGCTGCACCTTGTATTCCTGTGATTTACTCATTCCGTAATTGGAAACTTGTATATCCCCCCTCCACCCATTTTGCCCTTCCTCCCATCCCCTTCCCTTTGGCAACCACCAGTTTGTTCTTTGTCTTTATAGGTCTGATTAAGCTTTTTATTTGTTTGCTTAGTCATTTGTTTTACTTTTTAGAATCCATATATAAGGGAAATCATAGGGTAGGTACTTGTCTTTTCTCTGACTTAAATTTCATTTTGCATAATGCCCTCCAAATCCATCCATGTGGTTGTGAATGGCAAGATTTCATCTTTTTTAATGGCTTAAAAATATTCCTCTGTGTGTGTGTGCGTGCGTGTGTGTGTGTGTGTACGTACCACATCTTCATCTATTCATCTATTAAAGGACGCTTGGGTTGCTTTCATATCTTGGCTATTGTAAATAATGCTGTGATAAGCATAGGGGTGCATGTACCTTTTCAAATTAGTTTTTTCAATTTGAGGGGTAGGTAAATACCCAGTAATGGAGTTACCTGATCATATGGTATTTCTCTTTTTAATTTTCTGAGGCACTTTCTTACTGCTTTCTAGAGTGGCTGCACCAGTTTGCATTCCCACCAACAGTGCACAAGTGTTCCTTTTCTCCACACTCTCAACGAAGAGGCTATTTTAGACAGGGTATCTGGATAGTCATCAACGGAGAGTCACATTTATCCTGCAACCTTAGGGTGAGGAGGAATCAGCTCTGAACATTTTCAACAGAGGCAGAAGCAAGCGCAAAGGTCCTGAGGCAGGATCAAGCATGGCCTATGTGAGGAAAGACAGAGAACAGTGGTAGAAGGATGGAAGAGCAGATCAGAGAGGAAGGCAGGGATCAGGTCATCGGTCTGAAAATCAAAATAGGGCTTTGATCTTATTGTGGGTACAATGAGAAATTTTTAGAGTGTTGAAAACAGGAAGTGTGAATTGACCTGATTTATATTTTAAATAGATCACTCTTCTTGCTATTAGAAGACGCACTGTAGGGGACAAGATGGGAAGCAATGGGGATTAGTTAGAAGGAAATAGCAACACTAGAACTAGAGGTGGTGGAAGGGGAGGCGGGTGGGGGTGACTGGGTGACGGGCACTGAGGTGGGCACTTGACGGGATGAGCACTGGGTGTTATTCTATATGTTGGCAAATTGAACACCAATAAAAAATAAATTTATATATCTAAAAAAAGAAATAGCAACACTAGGCAAATGGTGACCAGAGTCGAGGCAGGGGGAGATGGAGAGAATGGACTCAGAGAGGGAATGTAAGGAGAGTGTCAGAGGGACTGTCAGGGACCAAATGCATCCTGTGAAGAGAGGGAGGGAGCACAGGGAGCTCCTGACAGCTGGGTTTGAGGCACTGCCCTTTCCTGAAATGTTTCTGTAACCTTCCTCCTTTTCCCCACTGCACATTTCCTGCTTTGTGTCCCATTCTCTGGCACTTAGAGTTTTTTACTGAGATGATAGATAAACCAAGTCACGCTAATGTTGCCAATGACTGACAAGTGATTTATCCAGAATGGACATCTACACTGGTGGAACTGGTAGCAAATAGTGCTTATGTGGGCTCTCTCTCTCTCTCTCTCTCTTTTTTTTACAGTTTGTGTTTTCACTACGTTTTATCTCCTGGCCTGTGTGGAAATAAAAGTGAAGCAGATAAATGCCAAAGAAATGGGAATCTAAAGTCAATTTCATGGACCTCTCTTAATGGGCTAGCTGTAAAAGGGAAGGATAAATATTCAGGCGCAGCATTGTTAGCACTGCACAGCCTCTCCGGGGACTGGGATGCTGGCAGGTTGCTGTCTTCAAGCTTTGTGGTCTCGGAGTCTATATCAAAAAAGGGTTGTCTGGGGAGCTGGTCTGGGCCAGCACAGGGGGGCCTGTCATCTGTGGAGTTGTCGGATATCACTATTGGGCCACCGAGCGATGTGCCACCTCCCTGTCCGCAAGGCCGCACAACGGGTGGCTTGACCAGTGATGCATACAGTAGGGAGGTCTCAGGGCCATGGGCGCTGCCCAAGGCTGTTCTCTAGAGCACCTTGAGGCTGGGCCTGGATGCCAGGACCACTGTGTGGAGGATCCGAGGTCAGAACTCCAGGAAATATGCCGAGGGATTGCATCCGAGGGAGTGATTTGTGGGCAATGATGGGAGCCCAACCAGCAGGCTCAGTAGCTGGACCAGATGGACTGAGTCCCAGGAAGGCCAGGAGCCCGGGAGCCAAATGTGTGCTGCAGAGTGTGGGGCAGCTGGCCTGTCACACGGCCCTGGGAGGGGCGGGCTTGGGACTGCAAGGGAATGCAGGCAGGACTACAGAGAAGGCTCTCTGCCTTTCAGAAAATCAAGATGTGGGGCCAGGTGGCCCGCCCAGGCTGGGGGGAGGTTTGGGAGCCTGGGAGCAGCCCACCGGGAGAGGCATGAGGCTTGCATGCCACCTTTGTTCTCGGGATGCTGAAGCTGCCCCAGCCTGAGGTGGGAAGGCCATCCTGAAGTGCAAACTATAAAGAGGCAGGTATTGGGAAGTGGTCAGGGCCTGGAGTCTGGAGCCAGGCTGTGGTGTTCCAAGCCCAGCTCACCTGTAAGAGCTGCATGAACTTGGGTGGGACACAGAACCTCCCAGAGTCTCTATTTCCTCATTGGAAAAACAGAGGATAGTAATTGCACTTTTCTTGTTGGCTTGTCCCAGGGATTAAAGGAGCCAATTTTTGCAAAGCACTTAGAGTAGTTGCCAGCACATAGTAAACACTCAATCAGTGCTATTTCTCATCATTGTTACTGCTTCCTGAGTGCTGACTGTGTGCCAGCAGCAATGCTGGATGATACACATGTGCAGAATTATTCCTCACAATAATGGCCCCGAGGTGATCTTCCCATTTTGCGGATGAGGAACTGGGATGAGCTTACATAATGTCTTGAGATCAGGCTGTTGGGAAGCAACAGAGTGGCTTACCTGGGTACCCGACACACCTGCTGCAAGTGCTTGCATGACACTTGGCAGGTGTCATAGGATTATTCTTTCAGGGCCTAATAGGAGGTTCAGAAAGTATCTTTGGTGCCTGTGACATGAGCAGGTGCTAATCCTAGGGGTGGCTTATTTTGGTTTTCAAGTGTGGGCAGGTGGGCGACCTGCTGTTGGCAGTGAGGGAATCAAAGGGGCTGTTGGGGTTGGAGCCAAAGGCAGGCCTTGATCTCACGAGGGGGGGGTCTGGGGGGAGGAATGTGGGCTTGAGGCAACTTAGTAGAATAAGACTGCTATTTTTCCATCAAAGGATCTTTTAATTAGAAGCACCACGGTGGCACTGGGGACTGTAGATGTGCTAGGTTTGTCCTGCAAAAGATAGACGGCGGAGCTCGGCCGGCTGCCAGGGTCCACCATGTGCTTCTTCCTGGGTCTCGGAGCCTTGGCAGGCGCACACAGGCTCGGCGTGGCTTGGCCCCGGCCTTTGGCTGTCTCCCTGCTAACCAGGCTGGGCAGCTGCTGCACATGAGGTTTTAGTTAAAGAGTAACTGGCGAGAAATAGGAGGACTCAGCTCATAAACTTTTATTTAAGGGAGATTGAAGACTGCTCAGATGACTGTTTTGTAGCCCAGAAATCTGCATGTAGCCATCAGAATGGTGCTGGGAGGTAGGCGGCTGCCAACATTGCCCTTTATGGGGTGTCCACTGCATGGTGTGTTATGCTAGGAGCTCTGCAGACACCAGTGCTGCCCTTTACCCTGGTCAACCACATCAGTCTCCTATGTGAGGACACAAAGGCTCAGGGAGGCTGTGGGACTTTACCAAGACCCCGCAGGGAGGAGCTGGAGGGGTGGAAATGTCATCATCGGGACACACATTTGCCTAGACCTTAACAGTCGCCAAAACTTAGTGATGATAGATCTCTCGTTTTGATCGGACTCGGTTCACATGGGATGAAATGTTCCTTTCAAAAAATTTCTGAGCATGAAATGAGCTCATCCAAACTGCAGTACAGATGGATCCTTCTTGAAGAATTGCCACTGAGGTATAAGGTGTAAATGACATTTATAAATTGGGAGATGGGTGGACTGGCCTTGCCAAAGCTTCTATAGCATCTTCCCATTTAATAGGATGTTCTTCTCATACATTACAGTGTGGATTTGATGAGTCAAGTTCTTGTCTGAGATGGATTCACACAGTTTCTTCTGTATCCTCCCTCCTCTGCCTCAAGCTTCAAGGTACTACTGTGGATTGAATATCTTTGTCTCCCCCCTCCACTCCTCAAATTCACATGTTGAAATCCTAACCCCCAAGGCGATGGCATTAGGAGGTGGGGACTCTGGGAGGTCCTCAGGTCAAGGGCAGAGTCTTCATGAATGAGATTAGTGCTGTCATGAAAGTAGCCCAGGAAGGCTGGTTTGCCATCTTCCACCATGTGAGGTTATGGAGAGGAGATGGCCATCAACGCACTGGGAAGCAGGTCCTCATCACACACCAAATCTGCTGGTGCCTTGATCTTGGGCTTGTCCTGACTCCAGAACCGTGAGGAATGATAAATGCCTGTTGTATATGAGTCACCTGGTCTGTGGTATTAGGTTATAGCAGTGTGAATGGACTAAGACAGGTACACTAGCCGAGCCCACCTGCGGGCCACCCTAGGCTTTCTTCCCATTAACCTTCCACGAATCCCTGTACCATCCTTCCACTGTTGGACATACTAGTTCACTGACATCCCCTCTTCTCTTAGAAGGCTGGATTTATCTCTCCAAATTCGTTATATTTGAATTTTGGAGCAACAACCAATAATTTAGTATAAGTGTGTCCCAAATATTTGCTGTATCCTGTGTTTTTGTTTGCCAAATCCAGCCATCCCACTACAGCCTCATTTTCCTCTGACTCTTAGAGCATTGACTTGTCTGAATGACTCTTTTGAATTGGACTGTTGTGCTTGTCTTTTCTCCCTTGTGAGGATATCTACACTCAGGGCCTGGGGAGCAGGTTCTACATGGGATTCCACACAATACCGTACACACAGTTTACCCTCAGAAATATCTTAAAGGAGTAAATGGATCTCTTAATAATTTCATAGGTGTTAGGACTGTAGTCTCAGCTGGACTGGGGGCTTTTTACGTGTACATTTGTAAACTAAGGTTTGGATGCTTGGGGTTGGCACAGAGCGGAGCTCAGAAAATGCTCTATTTAATTGAATATGTCCAATATACAATACAATTCTGCTGGTATTTAGGGCAGAAACAAACCCCTCTTTTCTCCTTATGTCCATCATTCTGTAAAATGGGTAGGATGAGGACAACCACATGATGGGAATTTTCAGACTCAGGGAAGGGTTATTTATTTAAATTTTTATTTTATTCTATTTTTAAATTCAATTTGGCAACATGTTGTACATCATTAGTTTTAGATGTAGTTTTCAATAATTCATCAGTTGCGTTTAACACCCAGTGCTCATCCCATCACGTGTCCTCCTTAGTGCCAACACTCAGTTACCCCTTCCCCTGTGCCCCCTCCCCTCCAGCAATCCTCTGTTTCCCAGAGTTAAGAGTCTCTCATAGTTTGTCTCCCTCTCTGATTTTTCCCCACTCAGTTTCCCCTCCTTCCCTTTGGTCCCTTGCACTATTTCTTATATTCCACATGTGAATGAAGCTATGATAATTGTCTTTCTCTGATGGACTTATTTCACTCAGCAGAATACTCTCCTGTTCCCTCCATGTCCATGTAAATGGTAGGTATTCATACTTTCTGATGGCTAATATTCCATTATATATTAACCACATCTTCTTTATCCATTCATCTGTCAAAGGACACCGAGGCTCCTTCCACCGTTTGGCTATTGTGGACATCAGAGTGCAGGTGCCCCTTCATTTCACTGCATCTGTATCTTTGAGGTAAACACCCAGTAGTGCAATGGCTGGGTCATAGGGTAGCTCTGTTTTTAACTTCTTGGGGAACCTCCACACAGTTTTCCAGAGTGGCTGCACCAGTTCACATTCCCACCAACAGTGCAAGAGGGTTCCCCTTTCTCCATCCTCTCCAACATTTGTGTTTTCCTGCCCTGTTCATTTTCCCCATTCTCGCTGGCGTGAGGTGGTATCTCATTGTGGTTTTGATTTGTATTTCCCTGATAGCAAGTGATGTGGAGCAGTTTTTCATGTATCTGTTGGCTGTTTGTAGGTCTTCTTTGGAGAAGTGTCTGCTCGTGTCTTCTGCCCATTTCTTGACTGGATTGTTTGTTTTTTGGGTGTTGAGTCTGATAAGTTCTTTATAGATCTTGGATACTAGCCCTTTATCTGATACGTCATTTGCAAATATCTCCTCCCATTCTGTAGGTTGTCTTTTAGTTTAGTTGACTGTTTCCTTTGCTGTGCAGAAGCTTTTTATCTTGATGAAGTCCCAATAGCTAATTTTTGCTTTTAAAAATTTCCCTTGCCTTTGGAGATGTGTCTTGCAAGAAGTTGCTGTGGCCAAGGTCAAAAAGGTTGCTGTCTGTGTTTTCCTCTAGGATTTGATGAATTCCTGTGTCACATTTAGATCTTTTATCCATTTTGAGTTTACCTTTGTGTATGGTGTAAGAGAATGGTCTGGCTTCATTCTTCTGCATGTGGCTGTCAATTTTCCCAGCACCATTTATTGAAGAGAACTGATCATGATTCCCCAAACAGGCAGGACCAGAGCTTATCTTTGTGTTCTTTTGAAGAAAGCATGCGTTAAACAAATTAAGAATGTTAATTTTCAGATTTTGGTAGTGTTCTTAACCTATTTAAAAGAATACACTGTATTCAGTTTTAATCAAAACAATGCTGATACTGTGAGATGTGTTTTTACTCATTAAAGCTGCACCAGCAAACGTCTCTTTGGCAAGACATTGTGGGCAGCAAGTCAGGAGGTGCTGTGGACATGTGGGAGTGATTATGTATACTTAAACAATATCAACATCCCGGCCTGTCTCTCTCCTTTGAAGACTGAGCAGCAAGCATGTAGTGTCTTAGACTTTTTGTGGACAAGTTGGAGTTCACCTGATCCCACTTTTGCTCAAGGTGAGAGCACACCATGTGGTCAAGGTGATCCCTGCCAACACCTTGAAGTAATGTGGGGTGCATCATTGTGCAGGTGCCTGGTCATGGTGGAATAACTCCCACGATGAGAAAGATCTGTCCTCCCCTGAAGTACGATGTTCATCCTTGCACCCTTTGATCTTGGGTGCCACACACAACAAGTCTGTGCCTGCAGCACAGACTGCCTCTCAGAGGGCTGTAGGTGGCTCAGGGGCCAAAGCTGAAATGATCTTTAGGGAACAGGTTTAATGAAGAGAAGTGGTTTATCATTCCCATTCCTTGGTCTCCTCATCTCCAAAGATGTGCTAAAGGGACTATGGACTAAGGTGGGTACAACCCTCTTCACCTGAATCTTCCTGGGAAAGCACCGTTTATATTTCAAAGAGATGCCTTAGTGGGCTCTTTAGGGTAGGGATGGGGAGTGGGATATGGTTAGTAAAGAGATGGTTGATAAGCTCTTTTCCATAAAGTGGGTCTTGTTTGGCTGTACCTGGTACACAAGGGCAGAGGCAGGAGCAGGGAAGGGTAGAATTTCTGTCAACACTGTGGGGGAGAGGAATTTGAAGTTGAGGGTGAAGAGATTCAGGAGGAAGGAGCCAGGAAAGCTGGGACTCACACAGGAACAGACAAGCAGCCCCCTGGGGGGATTCGAGAACCAAAACAACAAATGAAGAACTTCCAGCTGTTCACTGCAGAAGGTGGGGTGTAAACCTCTTCCTGTGTCTCCTTCAGTGTCTTCAGTAAAGTCTACATAAGGTAGCTCATTTGTTGCTTTTGAACGGGGAGATTCTTGGTGGGGAACATCTGAGTTGTCATAGCATGGATGCAGGGAGAGCAAATTTGGCTTAGGAACAGAAGATGACAATGGTGTGTAAAGAGGAAGGGAGCCCTCCACATGGTAAGTCCCAAGGGCTACAGAGGGCAACAGTTTTGACAATCTGGTCTGAAGTGGAGGCGATCAGCACTGATGGTTGAAACGAAAGGTCTACCTCCACCACTCCATTAGGCTGCTATTTTTAAAAAATATTTTATTTATTTATTTATTTATTTATTTATTTATTTATTTATTTATTCATTCATTCATTCATTCACAAGAGACACACAGAGACACAGGCAGAGGGAGGAGAAGCAGGCTCCATGCAGGGAGCCCGGTGTGGGACTCGATCCCAGGACCTCGGGATCATGCCCTGAGCCAAAGGCAGACGCTCAACTGCTGAGCCACCCAGGGGCCCCTGTTAGGCTGCTATTAACTGACTAGGAGGTGTTGGGACCCTCAGCGACTCTGTGTCATGGGCCAGAATGTGCCGGAGTCATAGAGGAGGAAGTTACTCAGACGCTGAGATGGGCACTCACCCCGCCGTCGTGAGAACTGGTGCCCGTCCTCGTCCCTGGCCCCGGGGGTCCGCATGGCAGCCCCCACCTGGGGAATTATCAGGTGAGGCTCTTCTGGGCCCTGTCTTGGGAGCTGCGGAAGTGAAATAAATGGTTGTGCACTTGATTGAGTACATTGCAGGGCGTCAGCAGGTGTAATTTTTAAAGCTGTTGTCAGAATTATTTCTTCTCTCCCATTCCTTTCCTTTTCCCTCCAATTTCATGTCCCTGGAAATTGCTTAATTCTTCTGCTTTCTTCAGCCCCCATCAATTCCTATCCTGGGTTGTAGGGAATATTAAGTACAATCAGGACAGAGATGCCAAGATGCTTTGCTCGGCCTCTGGTGCAAAGCAGGTGCTTGAAAAGTGAGTCACTTTTCCTCTTTTTTGAAGACCATGACCTATCCACTCCCTCCCACTCACGAGCTTCATGTTCCTTCATAGCTTCCTTCCCTTCTCTGACAGGAGAGGAAAGGGATCAGAAGCGAGTGGAGCAGCTGCAGAGGTGGCAAGATCTACTTGGAAGTTGCGAGACCTTCCCGGGCCACGAGCTTCCCTTCGGGTGGGTGGTGAGCTCCACCCCCTCAGAGGACCCAGCTGGGGAGCTGAGCCTTGGGGGGCCTTGCTCCCAACCCTGGCTCTCCCTCACCCCGTCAAAGGAGAACCCCTTTCGCTACAGGATGTTGGGATTTCGCTTGGCATTCACTGCTCCGCCTCCAACCTTTCCTGATTATTTTCAAGTCAAGTAATTGTTCATCTGTGAATATGTATGCAGATCATTCTAAACAGAAGCTCGTCATCTACTTTACATTTGTGGGAACTTCCGAGCAAACATTGAAAAGCCATCTTAGAGTCATTTGCATTTTAATTAATACTTCAAATGAATTACTCTTTTTCAAAAGAACTGCTGGTTTTGGTTGTTGTTGTTTTGTTTTGTTTTGTTTTTCATTTTCGTTTTTTGGCTTTTGGGGTCTTTAAAAGCAAAAACCAGGAATTAAAGTCCCTGGTCCAGCAGCACCGTGGTTGACTTTGGTCTTCGTTTGGCCTGCTCGGGCCATTCTTATGCTGGGAGAGAGCCCCACATCTGGTTGCCTGCCAATTGCTGTTTTATGAGGGGCTGAAAAATTCTTACTTAATCCTTTCTTAGAAGAATAATGTGTTAGAGTTGCTGTCTAAATGAAGGCTGCAAGGGAAATAAAGGTCATGTGTAAAAGAAGCAGTTGTCAGAATTCCTCAAGCTGTTATTTGAAGGTGGTCTAATGATTTTATTACTTTTTATAATCCCTCAAGACTTCTAATGCATGTGTATACATAATAATATCCACATACAGATCTACATTTTTTTTTCTTTTACATGAATGGGGTAATTGCTTTTCAGCTTGCACATATTGATCTGGAATTGTCTTTTTTTTTTTTTTTTTTTTTTTTTTAAAGCTCAAGTGTTGGCAAACTGGCCTGCGGGCCAGATCCAGCCCCACGTTTGTTTTTGTAAAAAAAAAAAATTTTTTTTTTGTTGGAACACAGCTAGCTTTTTCATTTATTTATTGTCTACGGCTTTTGTAGTGTGGTGGTGGAATTGAATAGTTGTAGCAGAGACTGTGGCTCACAAAGACTAAAATATATACTGTCTGGCCCTTTATAGAAAAAGTGTGCTGCTCCCTGTTCTAATTTAATTTGCATTAAGATCTTTCTGTCAGTATACCCAGATCGACACTGTTTTCTTTAACTTCAGCATAGTGTGCGGGAATAATGTGGTCGATTTTGGGTGGCTTCCAGCTTTTTGCTATTATAAACAATGCGTGTTTCTATATTTGACTTTTTGTGTACACATGCAAGGGTTTCCTGAGACAGATACCTGGAAGGGGAGCTGCTGGGTAGAAGGATATATCTATTTTAGATTTGGAGAGAGATAAATTGCCCTCCAAGAAGGGTATACCAATTTACTTATTTGTCAACAGTGGATGAAAGCACCAATTTGCTTGAATTAAAAAAATAGTACTCTCAACGTCTGGATTTTGGAAGTCCTTTCCAGGAAGGCACACTGGATTCTTTTTTAAGAAAATATTATTTATTTATTTATTTATTTATTTATTTATTTATTTATTTATTCATGAGACACACAGAGAGAGAGGCAGAGACACAGGCAGAGGGAGAAGCAGGCTCCCTGTGGGGAGCCGGATGCGGGACTCCATCCCGGGACTCCAGGATCATGCTCTGGGCCAAAGGCAGGTGCTCAACTGCTGAGCCACCCAGGTGTCCCGGCACACTTGATTCTTATAAGGAGTTCTGACCCTGAAGGCTCTGTTTCAGCAATATGCAGTGCAGTGGTGGTGAGGACAGGCTAATGGTGTGAAGGTGGTGGTGGGGTTATGGGGGTGGCAGTGGGGGTGGGAGGGGTGTTCAGTGGACTTGGAGAGGAAGTGCCACTGCAGCTATATGTCTGTGCAATGGAAGAAAATTCATTCTTTCTTTTTTGAGATTTATTTTATTTCTGAAGGAGAGAGAGAGAGAGCAAGAGAGTGCATGGATGTTTGCATATGAGCAGGGCGAGGGACAGAGGGAGAGGAAGAGACAATCTCAAGCAGTCTCCCTGCTAAGCAGGGACCCAGACACAGGGCTCCATCCCAGGACCCTGAGATCATGACCCAATCTGAAACCAAGATTTGGATGCTTAACCAACTGAGCCACCCAGATGCCCCAAGAAAATCCATCCTTGGTGAAGGCTGTCACCACAGAAGTGCTCTTCCTACCAGGTGAGCAGGATATGCCCTCTCCCTACTGTCCCTGGGTGGGCAAAATGCACCTCAAAGGAGAAGAAGATGGGAGATGGTCGCTGTCAGGGAGCTCAGGGCACCAGGGCTGGAGCAGGACACAGAAACTACACACACTGGTGCTGCTCCCTGGTCAGGGGGTGCAGCTGGGAGATCATCTGCACACACCTGTAGCGGAAAGCTCCGAGAGGGTGAACTCCTTTGAAATACTATACAGCAACAACAATGACAGTAACATGTATCAGTTGCTCATTGTGTTCGGGCAATGTTCTAAGCATTATGTGAGGATGTGTCTACCCGCCACACAATTCTGTTATTATCATTTCCCTTTCCTAGATGGAGAAAATAACATTGAGAGCAAGTGGTAAGTAAAATATTCGACAGGCACTAAGAGGTAGAGCCAGGACGTGGACTCTAGACACACTGACTCCCAGCCCAGGCTCCAAAGTAAACCACTTCGAGATATTAGCAACAACCAGCTGTGGGTCCTTGGCCAGTTTCTTAACCTCTCTGTGGCTGCCTTTGCCCGCTACAAAATAGATAAAACATTCCTCACTGGGAACTGGACTGTGATTTCTCCTACTTCATCTACTTCAGTCTGAGAATCATAGATGTGGAAACTGAGGATTTTTTATATATAGTAATAGGGGCTGTGTGTGTGTGTGTGCCACACACCGGCAGGGTGACAGATGGGACCAGGAAAAGAGCTTAGCATAATCTTTTTTTAAAAAAAGATTTTATTTATTTATTCATGAGAGACAGAGAGAGAGAGAGAGGCAGAGACACAGGCAGAGGGAGGAGCAGGCTCCCTGCAGGGAGCCCGATGTGGGACTTGATCCCAGGACCCCAGGATCACGACCTGAGCCGAAGGTAGATGCTCGACCGCTGAGCCACAGGTGCCCCGAGCGTAGCATAATCTGATGGTCACCAGAAGACTTCAGTCAGGCAAGGACAGAGATCATGCTCCTAGCAGCCTGGGCTAATGAGCTTCACTGTTTTCCTGAGAGGAAGAACCAGCAGGTCACCCAAGAGCCCCAGGGGTGGCCATTCATATAGGACGCTCTATCATTATGGTTAAGGTAACTCTCCAGCCACCCCTCATTCCAGATGATGCGTGTTCAGCCACTTCCAGCAAATCCACCTATTGCCCTCCTAAAGTTGTGGGCTGAATACTACCTCTGGGTAGGTTACAAAGGACTCGCCGGTTGGGAGGGACCTGCCTCACTGTTGCAGACAGGGTGCAGGTGCCCAGCGTGAGCCACCAGGGAAGCAGCAGCCCCGACCCGCATCAGAGTGTCCTGGGACATCGTCAACACGCTAGCCTGGTCCCACCCCGGGAATCTGGTTCTGTGGATCTGGGGGACGGGAGTGAGTGTGCACGGTGTGTACAGGTGGTGTGGGCTGGTGGATCCCACACGCACCGCTGAGAAGCGCTGGTGGACACGGGCGCCAGGCGGCTGCAGCGCACCTGTGACAGGCCCGCGGGGATGCATTACCCGGCCCAGCTTCCTGCTGGTTTAATTCCTAGTCTTGAAAAGAGGTGCAATTTGAATGTTAAGACATAAATATTTGCCATATATTGTTCTTCATCACTTGGATTGTACCTGCAAATGGCTCTCTCCGAGAACCCCCTCGAGGCCCTTTAAAGGAGGGAGTCGGTTCTTTAAAATTCCCGGAGGGCGAATAGGTGGGTGGGCAGGAGAGGATTCAGTTGTGACATGTCACGGGCGAGTCATTTAAGGAATGTGGGGACATCATTTTGACATTTCAAGCACTGATAACATTTAAAACCAAGGCAGGATAACGACTTTTATTAATTACCCGCGTCTCCTCCCGCCCTTCTGTCCTCCGCCCCCCACCAGCTGTTAAGCATTTGAGAAAGTGGTAAATGAACACGATTATAAGCAATTATGAGTTTTTCTTTTTTCAGAGACAGATGGAATCAAGGTTTCTATTTTAAGAGGTTTTCAAATTTAGGTTATGTCTACACAATGCCACATTATTACAAGGGGGCCATATGTTTTCTCTCAGTGCCATTGGAATTTCATCACAGGACGCGCCTGGATCGGTGGTCAGGGGGACGTACTGTATAGCAAGTTCATGATGTTTCTACTAAGGCAGGCTACTTCAAACCCATCCTTCCACTTTTGCTTCCATGATTTTTTTTTTTTTCCATTTATACACACATTCCTCCTTTCCGCTGGCGTGAATTCTGGGCCAGTTTGGTGCTGGGCCATCAGGATGCAGGGATGAAAATGGTATGATGTTACACTCTCAGTGAGCTCATTGTTGACTTTCTGTGCTGATCTGGGTGGATTAGGCTTAATAGAATGACACTTCCAAGTCTCTCGCATTTCTCTGTCCATCTAAAACCCTGCGAGGAATTATTAATTAGCCTTTAGTGTTACTTTAAGCTTGTAGACAATCATAGGACAATCAATATCTTTGAGAGATTACCACAGTCAGCCAGTTAAGTCAGGACTAGGGCCCCTGTTCCACAGGCATTTGGTTTGAGCTCTGGTAGTTGGATATCTAAAGTCCCTAAGGGAATTTTGGATCGACTGTCTTCTGATTCCTTGATGTAGGGGTTCTCAAGCATTAGTGCGCATCAGCATTACCTGGAAGGCTTTAACATGAATTGCTTGTTCCCTACCCCAGCCTTTCTGATTCAGTAGGTCTCGCATGAGGCCTGAGAATGTGCATTTCTTTCTTTCTTTTTTATTTTTTTAAGAGAGGGAGTGTGTGTGTGCATGCGTGTGCAAGTAGGGGAGGAGGAGCAGAGGGAGAGAGAGAGAATCTCAGGCAGGCTCCAAACCCAGCATGAAGCCTGACTCGAGGCTCAATCTCACAACCCTGAGATGATCACCTGAGCCAAATCAAGAGTCCAAGGCTTAACAGACTGAGCCACCCAGGTGCCCAGAGAATGTGCATTTCAAACAAGTTCCCAGGGATTGCTGCTGTTGGTCTGGGGACCACACTTTGAGAACCACCGCCTTGGGTGTTTTAGTATGTGTGTGGGTTCTTTATTGATAGGAATGAAGATGCCACTCAGTAAATAAAAGCTTGCAGGTACTGAGCACTGAGGAGGTGCTTGGGCAGTGCTGGGTATTTCTAGGTAAAAGGAGAGACCGGCAGACCACGGCAGACTATGACAAGTCCAGTTCCTAAGTGAGACGGTGGCCGCCCATGGCCGGCCTCTGGGTGCTCCCCCTGCGGAGGGCTGCATGAGGGCCAAATGCTCCAAAGGGCCGGGGTCAGGCTGCTGTCCTGTGCTGCACAGCTTAGCACAGGGCCTAACTGCGCCCTTCATGATCTTGCCATACGATCTTGGGAAATGCAGCTGCTTTTCATACAAGGACTCTTCTTCCAGGAGAATGATTCCTCACCCCAAATACGCCACACAGATGAGAAGTGGTATTTTGGTGCTGCAGTTCGGGCAGACACAGGCTCAGCAATTGGCTTGACAGCAGAGTTTCTAGCCAGAGAATATCAGTTTAAAATTGTGCCATTGTGAGTGAATTCAAACTGCTTTGTGAGTGTGTACATGACTGGCAAGAGGGAAGAAAAGGCAAGATTTTCTGCCTCTCTTTAGTTTCTGGAATCCACGAGTAGCCTCCTCGTGCTTTGAAGCTCTCAGTGCCCTTTCCAAACCTACAGACACTGTGTCTTCTACAGATTTGCCTTCCACATGAAGTCAGCCAACCCAGTCTCTACCACCTTCCAAAGGGTGACCCTTCTCTGCCCTCCTCCACCACCCATCGCCTCCTTCCGTTGCATCCTGTTCTATGTACACACTTCCAAACTGCCATTTGTTACTTAACTTATTTCCAGGGTTTAGTTGATATGTTTCAGTATCTTCAAAGTCAAAAAAAAAATTCCCCATCAAATCAATGAAAATATTTTCCCAGTTGGTGGCTTTTCCCTTAGCATTCCGGTTTCCGGAATGAACGAGGGTCTTAAAGAAGGAGGGGGCAATTGCCACAGAGAAGGTGGGGAGGCATGTGAAGAACTCTGTCGAATGCACCATTTGCCATGGGTTGTTGCAGCTAAATACGCTGCTCTTCAACCAGAGTATAGGATAAAATAGGAAGCAGCAAAGACATAGGAAAGTGGGCTTGCATCCTTCATCTTTTCCTTTGGGAGGCCATGGAAAGTGTCACTAAAGGACACTGGAGCAGCCAGGAGGAAGCTCCTTCTTGGCCAAGACCAGGGATCATCAGTGGAGTATTAGCGCTGTGCACTTCCCGCCAGCCACGGCTTATACAAACTGGCAACCTCATCTGCTAGTGGCCTTGGAAATTCTACTGTCCCCATTCATTTTCATTCGGGGAAGGCTCACTGCAGAAGGTCCTCAAGGGGATTTGGTTCATGGTGGAGCAATACAGATGACATACTCATTCGACTGTGAGCCAGAGCGGCAGCCCCGGATCGATGGTTCCTGTGACAGAAGTCACCTGGAGTGAGCCTGACCAACTCCATGGCTGGCACATGACTACTGTCCTTTTTACACAGGCAGCTCTGGCTTCCAACTTGGCAGATGTCTAATGTCTTCGAATAAGCCTTAATGAAATGCCCAGCAGGTGCCACTAATGATTTTGACCCTAAGAAAGAGACGTGATAGTTGGATGGTGGAGATTTAAAAACAATAATCATAAAGCAAATATTTCTAGACTTTTCTCTGCATGCCAGTTTGACTGGAGCCCAAGGTTCTTGTTGGCTGTGATGTGGCTTGGCCGGGACAGGAGAGGTGCTTGCAAAACAGGTTGCAGTAGCAGTTCTAAGGGGCCTCTGCTCCACCGACTGGCTGCTTTTTGCCCCTTCCCCATCTGCTCAGTGCCCAGAAAGGTAATGACATTATTGTACAGAGCTTTGGCATATGCGGCTGTAATGTCGTGGTTGCGTAAGATATGCATGTAGGAAGATGCCTGGATATCGTCGTATTTTAAGGTGCTTGGAGTTTTAAAAATTCTTTTTTTTTTTTTTGTAGCAAAGGTAGCATTTTAAGCTAATGAGCTTGTTCCCTTTATCTTGTCCTGCTCTGAGTTAAATTGGATCTGCTTATAAAATGTGGACTCTTAATTGATATTCTTAAAAGGCCATTTTGCTAGGAAGGGCCTAGTTTAAGTAATGACTTTTTTCTTAATTAATAGGAAGCAAAGCAGCTACTTGACTCCCTCCAAGGAGGCAGGGAGAAGTCTGACCTCTTTAGGGACCTAAGCCAACTCCCAGGGCTTTAAGAGCAGAGGAACAGCCCAGGGTTTGTAGTTAGACAGACGTGGCAAGGGATCCTGCCTCTACTGCTTATATTATAGTGATGAGCAAGATACTGCCCACCAGGTCATAATTTCCTCATTTTTAAAGCAGGAACAATAACTGACCCCTGCCTTACTGGGAGCTGCAGGGATGGGAGTTAATGTTGTAAAGCACCTGGCATGGTGCATTGCACATAGCAAGTATTAAGTAGGTGGTGGCCAATGCTAATTAGGTACGGCTTCTTGGGGGCCAGCCTTTGGGGAGGATGATATGCTTCCTAGAACAAGGAACTGTGCACCAGGCAACCAGCATGGACACACCTGGGGGCAAGGTTGGGAACAACACATGACTGGGTATTGGGAGGCAGTTGTCCAGGCATCTCTCAGACTATTCAAGCATGTTTCAACAGCGAACTAGCCTTGGAAGCCAGGGATGACGAGGCTTGGAGAGATGCCTCCTTCTCTGCAGACGTTCCAGGATAGTAAATTCCCCTGGCGTTCCCTAGAGAGACTTGCTTACATTCCAAGTAAAAAAAAAAAGATGTCTCTGTGTAGAGGAGCATGGACCATCATCAGCCACGCTAGGATTAGAGTTTCCTCATTTGGGGGTTCTTCTCCTGTGATACACCCCGCTGCAGGAGTCGGCACTGTCTGTCCCTCATCATGTCACCTGGGCAGGGGGTTTGAGTTTAGGAAATCGGTTCAGGATATTGATCTGGCTGCTGCGTTTGCTGTGATAAAATCATTGGTCTTTGTCTCTGCCCTGGAGGTCCTGGGTCATCTGTTAGTGTCTCTACATAAAATGAGGACAGCTCACTTGTCAGCTTGCAAGCAGGGAGAAATCTTAGGTCCTTCACAGTGTCTGATTTATAACACTTGAACATTTGATTCTGGGTCTTTGAAAAACACATACTTTTCCCTAATATATATAGATATAGATATAGATATAGATATAGATATAGATATAGATATAGATATATAGTACCTGTCATCTGTCTATCATCTATCTATCACCTGTGTATCCAGGTGGATGGGTAGATGGGTGGATGGGCAGACAGATAGAGCCTCATCTAGCATGATGCCTCATATATACATGGTTCTCAAAAAATGATGATGATTTGATAGTTATTGTAACCACTGAAACTTGTGCGTGGCACTTATATGTGCACACAGGGATGAGATGACCCCCAAAGAGGGGAATGGTGCTTGGGAGGCACCGGGGGATGGGAGATGGGCCTGACAGTGCACCCCCAGTAGGCACACAGGACAATGGGGAGAAGCCTGAGGCAGCCTTTTTCACATTCCAGCTGGGTGGGTGATCATGACAACGTGCGGGGAGAAATGAGAGAGCAGGGTGGGCGGAGGTGGGGAAGGATGGCTTCCTGGAGGAGTTCTCGGGCTTGGAGGAGGCGGAAGAGGAGAGAGCATTTGAGGCTTCGAAGAAGCACTGGACAAAAGATCAGAGGAAGGCATAAGCATGAACGTGCTTGCCTTTCTTCCAAACACGAATTCTGTTAGTTGCCAAATGCTGCATGTTTCTTTCTCGAGTGCTGCTCGTCTCTTGCACATGCTCCCCTTCCTAACAGTGGGCTCCCCCCGCCCCCACCCCGCCCCGGCATTGGCACCTTCACCAGGACTGCTGTGATTGTCCTGGAGCTGTCCTCCCGTCCGTGTCCTGTTCCTCATCCAGTGTCCCCAGAGCCAAGGAGGCAAATCTCCCTTTGCTTACCCTATATCTGGGGTTTCCCCCGCATAGCTTCATGGGCTGACTCCGGCAGGGCCCTGAGACCTCATCTTTCCCTAGCCCACCCTTACGACGGCTGCTCCTGCACCTCGAAAGGGGGTAACGGCTCTTCTAACGTCCATGTGGTTTCTTGTTTCTACGACTTCACTCCCTTTGCGTGGATGCTGCTCTCTTCCTTTTCAACGATGAGCCAGTGCCCTCCCCTGCCCCCAGTTCCTGACCTGCACGTCCTGTGCTTCCTGTGTGTGCGAGTCCTGGTTCTCCTGATGGTGAGCTCTCTGAAGAAAGGGGTCGTGTCTCACTTGACTTTGCTGCCTGTGTTGGGGACTGCACCTGGCCCACTACAGGTGCACACACACAACTGTTTATATGAGACCAGCCTGGCTGCAGAAGGAAGAGGCTTTTGGGGGATGCTGGATCTAGAGTGGATGTGCTAGAGGGAAGGAGGGGAAGCTGCTGGAGGGTTAGAGAACCAGAGAGAGGAGTCTAAATTGGATCTGAAGAAGAGGGGCCACGAGATGTTATCTTTCCACCTTGAAAGATGGCAAAATGGCAGCATATCCTTCTCTTTCATTTGAGTTAGTGGCTTAGAAGGACAATCTCCCGGTTCCTAACATAGGTGGAGAATCAAAATAAACACCCTTGCTCACACCTGCTCACCTCCAGCTCTGTCTGTCTGCGTCTCCCCTTATCAATGTTGGCTGCTGTATTGTATGCAGGTGCGGCTGTTTGCTGGAGCTGCAACCTGTGACCCTGTGGGCAGGTAGGACTTCTTCCCAGGGGGTGGTCATTTGGGGTCCTCCAAAGTAGCTCCTTGGAAAAGAAGCCAAAACTGAACTGTAGGCAGGAAACCCCCTTCTCCAAAAGCACCTGTCACTCTGGTTTGGGTTTGGAGGAGAGGAGTGAGAAAAAGTATGGGCTTCTCCTTAGTGATGCCAACACGGCGCCCACCACAAGGCTACAAGGCAGGACCAGGAGGGCATTGCTTCTGGAAGGGGGTGGGGCTACAAGCAAAAATGAGGTTGTCACATTTGGTAATCTGCACTATTTTCAAAGAATTCATTTTCTTCCCCCTTACCCTCGACATTTGAATTGAGTCTTGTCCGAATGCATCGGCACCTGAGGGTAAGGTTGCACATCACATTTGGGTCCAAGTAATAAAAGCATTCGTCCCTGTCCCCGAGTCCGGGGGGAGGCAGCCCTAGAGGGAGAAAGGTGGGCTGAGGTGTCCAAACCCCTCACCATATGGGATGGGCCTCCCCAATAGCTGCCTCTGGAGTACTGGTTTTCCCTTACCCAGAAGGGCTAACATTGTGTTTCGGGTCCTCTTGAAGTAGAAGCAGATCTCAATTGCTCTTTTTCTGGTCTTCAACCATACACTGCTCATAAGAGTCACTTCATCCCCCTGTCTGTTATGAATATTTGAATATAAGGCTGCCTCTTTGGCTGGATTGTAAATTCCCTGAAGACAGGGACATGTCTTTATTTTTTTCTGTCCCACTATCTTTACTTATTTTAATTTTAATTTTATTTACTTATTTTTTTAAAAAGATTTTATTTATTTGAGAGAGAGCAAGCGAGTGAGCATGAGCAGAGGTGATGGGCAGAGGGAGAAGGAGAAGTGGACTCCCCACTGAGCAGCGAGCCAAATGTGGGGCTCGATCCCAGGACCCCGAGATCATGACCTGAGCCGAAGGCAGACGCTTAACCGACTGAGCCACCTGGGCATCCCTCTTTACTTATTTTTAAATATTGAAGTTTAGCAGACACAGTATTATACTAGTTTTAGGAAGAGTACATCCTTTTATCTTTTCAAAGTCCAATAAAAGTTGGACTAAATGTAAGAATGAGTGCTGGGTGACCCGGGGCAGCCTAATTCCCTCGAAGCACCTCACTCCCCCTCTTTTCTGCACCTGCCCGTTGAAACATTTCACCTATATCTTGACTGCAGCCAAGTGGAACATTCTCTTGACAGAATGGGATTGCCTGTGGCAATTTCCTCAATGCAACGTTCAGGATTACTTCAAGTTTTCACATTTTATGAGGTCCCCCCTCTTCCAAAATTGCTTTTCTCTGGCTTTTGCTAATGGTCCCTTACCTTGATGCCAGAGAGAGAACCTCAGCGGATGAAAATGGAAGTTCAGCAAAGGTTGCCTCTAAGTGAACTCCAATGCTGGGTGCGGGAGGACGGCGTGACAGGACATTTTCCCTTAGATTGGTAGGGGCGTCAAAATACCTCGTGAGTTTCTTGCCACTTAATTGAAACATATTCATTGTGCCCCCAACATGAAATAAAATCTTTTAAAGGTCTCTGCCAAATGAAAGATTTATAAGCTGGTTGGCTATTAATTCATTCACCGAACATGAGTGTCTGTCTCCTTTAGTCGAAGAGCAAATTAAGGACAGGGTTGCATGTCCCATTCATCTCCACCTGTCTGGCACCTTCCCAAGAATTTTTATCATCTCCAAGTAGTAGGTGCTCAATAAAGGTTCACCTGGTGTTGAATGATGCATCTTTTCCACCTGGGATCTCTTCTGTTCTGCGGCATCAGGACCCTAGCAACAACCGCATCTCCATGGCAACAACTCTAGGTAATAAGGAGGATAATACAATACTTGCAAATCCCAGGCCCCTGAAGACAGAATGTGACTGTTTGGAACTGGAGCAATGGAACATTAGATAAAAGAAGTATTATGGAGGGGAGAATTAGGGGAGGCCCCAGGTTAATGCTTTAATCCCTGCATAGCCCGCTGCCCGCTATCTCTGTAAATCAAGAACGCTGAATGTCAGGGGCTTTATTTACCCACTCCCAGAGGTCCACACCAGCGGTTTAACTGAATACAGCTTCTAAAATATTAGGACCTATTATTAGAGTTATTCAAGCCTTTTTGTTGTCATTTTGTCCTGGCATTTCACAGGAGCTGTGCTATTTAATCTCCAAACTGTCTCTGGCTCTCTCTTGCTGTGCAGTCAGGATTTAAATATAAGGGGGGTGGGGGTGGGGGGGTTTGCACAAAACAGATGGCGGCCTGGCTGCTGGGATCTGTAGATGGTGCCTCTGACAACCTCCTTTTTCCCCAGAGTTCCACTTTCGGGGAGTGCAGAGCTGAGAATTCTCTTATTGATCTTGAAACTGAAAGAGTTAGTTCCCAGTCACTGCAATTGACAAAGGCTTTTGCAGCTCATTAACCGCCAGATTATGTGGCACAATTCATTAAAATTCTGTTTCATTGACTGCATTTGTAAATAGGCTTGGGGAAGTTTATCACTTTTCGCCTCTTGCAGAGCTTTCCTTCAACGAGTGCATTTTTCTTCTTCTTCTTCTTCCTGATAGAAAAAGTCTGAAATAATTTGCCACAAGATGTGTTATCATTTAAATGCAAACTCAAATGAAATACTGACTAGGAATCACAGGTTTTTCCATTTTTTCCCCCTCTTCCATTTGCTGCTATCTGATTATGTGGGTTACTTGAATAAATACATTTGCTTCGAGCCCTTGTTATATTAATTTTGTATATATTGTCGTACTTTTTAGCAGGCCTCTGCCCTGTAATTGCTCTCATTTGAATACGAGCAGAAAGGGAAAGATTAAAGGTAATTCCAAAAAAACCCCATCCTTTTCCTTTTATTAATGCCTAAGCATTGAAGAAGTTCTTCTTTGTAAGGCACCCATCTTAAGATGAACCCGGAGCACTGGACAAGGGTCAGGAAACCAGACTCTGGGCATCACTCTTCCCCCTCAGGTGTTCCGTGAGGCCATCTGCTTACCCTAGAGTAAGGTTTTTCCTGTGAAGGACCATGTACTAAATATTTGTGGGCTCTCTGGTCTCTGTTTGCAACTACTCAGCTCTGCCCCTGTAATCTGTAGCCACAGACAATATGTAAGTGAGCATGGCCATGTTTCAAGAAACCTTTACCTATGGACATTGAAAATCATATAAAATTGTACATGATTTTCAAGTGTTATGAAATACTTTCTCTCCCAACCACTTAGAAATGTGAAAACCATTCATAGTTCATGGGCTGTATCAGCACAGGTGGCGGGTGGCATTCAGCCACTGACAGGCTGGCATTTGTTGACCCTTGGCCTAGAGCAGTGGTTCTTAACTGTGGTCCGTGGATGGGCAGCATCAGCATCTCCTAGGAACTGGTGAGCCAGGCTGATGGCCGGTCTTGATCCAAGAAGGAGGGGATGTAATGCCCTAAACAGCTTGTAGTGAGAACTTGCCACTGGAGAAATCCTAGCCACTGCAAGGGGGTTGGTGGGCAGGGGCATAGAGATTTATTAACATGGATGTGGTTGTGACAAGGAACAACACTTAGGTATCACATGGCGTCTACTGTTTGCTCATTTTCATCAGAGGCAGAACGGGGGATGTTCTTGTATCTCAGCATTTCCTGAGCATAACATCAGGTTGCCATGCCTTTTACGCAGAGTATCTGGGGGTGTTCTCTGCATGCTGGACAAAATGTCATATGAGAGCTGTCCCGTCTTGCCAATTTATTATTTTTTTTTTTAAGTTTTTTTTTTTTTAAATTTATTTTATGATAGTCACAGAGAGAGAGAGAATGGCAGAGACATAGGCAGAGGGAGAAGCAGGCTCCATGCACCGGGAGCCCGACGTGGGATTCGATCCCGGGTCTCCAGGATCGCGCCCTGGGCCAAAGGCAGGCGCCAAACCGCTGCGCCACCCAGGGATCCCCCGTCTTGCCAATTTAACACTCATGTGTCCCCTTTCTGTCAACTCCTGGTGAACCTTAGGATGAGTAGCTTGCATGGTTAAATCAAACTTCTTCACAGTGGAGCCCAGCCACACCAAGTTTTAATAATGATGTAATCCTGCTTCGATGTGTCGCAGAGACAGTAACCACCCGATCACACCGAGATTTGCTAACGTGCCTGGAACTTCACATATATTAACTCAGAGTCTGAAAGTGGGACTCTGGGAACGGAAGGTGATGTTCATATTCTAATCCCGGAAATGAAGACTCCAGAGCTCACAGCTGAAGTTGTTTTTGCTAAAACTCTCACAGTTGGAAAGTGCCTGAGCCAATTTGCACATTCAGATTCATCAGAATTAAAAGTTTGCATGCATGCCTTTTTTTTTTCTTCTAGGGCTACTCCAGGTTTAGAAACTACTCATTTATTACATTTTCTAAGAAGCAAGCATGGGGGGGGGGGGGGGCGGTAAACTGCTTGAGGTATGAGTCTGCATTATGAAAGCTCCATTTCCCCCAGGAGTGTTCCAATTATGGTTTCGTTAGCCACAAGAGCTCCAGCCCAAGTGTCTGCTCCCTGTCCTGACTGGTAATGAACCAGCCCCATGACTTTCAAAGTTATGCAGGCCTGTGACTGCGGGTGATGGCCACTGGTGATGGATGCCATTCTGCTGTATTTCCTTTCTTTCTTTTTAAAGTTATTTATTCATTTAAAAGATTTATTTATTTATTTATTTATTTATTTATTTATTTATTTATTTATGATAGACAGAGAGAGAGAGAGACAGAGAGAGGCAGAGACACAGGAGGAGGGAGAAGCAGGCTCCATGCCGGGAGCCTGGCATGGGACTCGATCCCGGGACTCCAAGATTGCGTCCTGGGCCAAAGGCAGGTGCTAAACTGCTGAGCCACCCAGGGATTCCCTGTTTGTTTGTTTGTTTGTTTATTTATTTATTTATTTATTTATTTATTTATGAGCGCTCGAGAGAGCAAGCATACACGAGTGTGGGGAGTGGTAGAGGGAGAAGGAGAGGCAGAGAATTTCAAGCAGACTCCGCTGGGTGTGGAGTCCGATGCCAGGCTCGATCTCACCTTCCTGAGACTTTGACCTGAGCAGAAACCAATAGTTGGACGCTGAAAGGACTGAGCCATACGGGCACCCCAGTGCTGCATTTCTTTCCTGCTTCCTTTCTTTTTTTAAAGATTTTACTGACTTATTTGAGAGAGTATGAGTGGGGGAGAGGAGAGAGTAAGAGGGAGAAGCAGATTCTGCTGAGCAGGGAGCTTGATGCAGGACTCGATCCCAGGACCCTGAGATCATGACCTGAGCTGAAAGCAGACCCTTAACTGACTCAGCCACCCAGGAACCCCCTGCTATATTTCCGTAGCATGCCTGAAACTGGACCTTTACTCATCATGGGCTTCATTTCTGTGACTTTTCTGTGTGCCGGAGGGGTTCTAATTGCATGACATTATTGGATGTAAGTTTTCCTTTTTTACACTTAGACTTTGCATCTGGAATTATCTTTTCAACGCTTGAGACTAAACACTTGCACGAAAGGTAGCCTTGCAGTATTTCTTCTTTTCCTCTTGTAAGTGTGGACGGAACCCTGTGAGCCATGAGGCTTCTAGGCAGCGGCAGGAGGGCCCACTGGGAGCCAAAGGTCCGTCCTGAATCTTCTGCATTCAGATGTGGTGCGAGAGTTCACTTCCCCCTAAATTCACCTCCTCTCCTTTCCCTTGTTTGTCAGGAAGTCTAGGACTGGAGGTTGAAGCTGATTGCCTCCGGACAGGGAGGAGTAACCACCGTCTGGAACAACAAGGCCAGTTTTTAGCTTCAGTTCCAAACTAAAAAATTTAAAATCTTGAAAACCAA
This sequence comes from Vulpes vulpes, assembly GCF_048418805.1. NCBI lineage: Eukaryota > Metazoa > Chordata > Mammalia > Carnivora > Canidae > Vulpes > Vulpes vulpes. The sequence continues at coordinate 8,323,506 of NC_132784.1, read as the reverse complement.
GCTTATAAGAGAGAAAAGAAGTTTGGCTGGCTTTCCTTTAATTCTGTTTCCTTGTCTCTAATTAATCACCCCTCCCCATTTTTTTTTTTTTTTTTTTTTTTTTTTAGCCCAGAGTAAAGCTACCTTACCCAGACTCTTCTGTAGCCTGGTGAAGATGTTACAAAGTCACAAAGTCAGACCAATGGTGCCAAAGCAAGAATGAGGTGGCCGCTGCTGGGAACTTCCCGTAAAACCTGGTTGGCGTGACCTTTACGCCCATCTGCCTTGTTATGTGGGTGCTGCCTCCCAGACCACAGTGGAGCAGGGGTGATGGAGAGATTCGGAAGGGAGGCTGGTCCCCAGAGCTCCTTAGGGCAGAGCTGCCTGACTAGCTGGGGAGGGCAGAGCCTTGGCCCCCTGACCACTGCCCTTGGTGTTCTCCCATGAGTATGTTATATTGCATTGCAAAACGGATTTTGCAGATATAATTAAGGTTACTAATAAGTTGATCTTAAGCTAGGAAGAGTATCCTGGATTGACCAAGTGGACCAAGTCTACATTGTGTGAGCCCTTGAAAGGAAAGGTCTTCCTCCAGCTGGCAGGAGCGGGGAGGTCAGAGATTCAAAGTGTGAGAAGAATTTGACTTATGGCTGTTGCCTTGGGAGATGAAGGTCCAGGTGCCAGGGCAGCAAGGATTTCAGCTCTAGGAATGCAACGAACTGAGTTCTGCTGACAGCCTGGATGAACTTAGAAGTGGATTCTTCGTGGGGGCCTCCAGGTAGGAGCCCAGCTCAGCCAACACCTGGATTTCAGGTCTGAGAGGGTCTACGCAGAGAACGCCTCTGAGCCTTCTGTGCCTGGATGTCTGATCTACTGATACTGTGAGATGTGACTTTACGTTTGTTTAAAGCTGTTACATTTGTGCTGGTTTGTTATGCAGCAACAGAAAATTGATATGGTAACCTTTATGTGAGTGAAAAAAATCTTGTTATTTGGATCTTTTATCCTTTGCAGCCAAATTTAATCATAACGAAGGCACGTATCAAGAATACAAAGGTGAGCTGTTGACCCTAGAGACACTGGTGGAGCAGGGAAGAATGTTCCCGTACAAGGGAATGAGTGTGAAGAGACAGTGGAGGGCAAGAATGTAATGTCAAGTGTTCTTTATGGGCCCCATCCTTTGGTGGGAGAAGGCAGATGAACAGAGGCTTCCAGAAAGGTTTGAGTGAGTCCCAGAGCAGATTTGTCCTTGCTTCCTTAAGAATGTCATAAAAAAAGACGTTGTGCTTTTCAGAAGAAAACTGGGGAGTTGCCACTTCTCACATGGCACTGGAAAAAAAAAAAAAGAAAAAAATGCTTGGAGGTGGGTGTGAGGTGTGACTCCCAAGTTCTCAGGGTCTTTGGTAAGCAGTCCCTTGATGGTGAGAATCCAAGGGGAGTGACACCAGGCTCGGGTTCTCAGGCAGCTCCAGCAAGAGGGCTGAGTTATGGGAAGAACCATAGCCTCAGGCACCCACCTTTGCAGAGATCCTGCAGGCAACCCTCCCATAGCACCAGGACCCTGAGTTTCCCAGCACCCACAGCCATTTGGGCAAGTAAGAAGGACAGGGGGATATTTTTGAAGAGAGGAGACGTTTAGGAAGGCTAATTGCCCAAATAATTTTGATTGACAATATTGAACATTTACAGGTATCTAGCAATCAATGAGTTTAAGAGCAAGGTAGGCTGAGACATAGGTAACAGTGATGGTGAGAATTTTTTTTTGAAAAGATTTATTGATTTGGGGGAGAGAGAATGAGTGTGCACTCGAGTAGTGGGGAGGGGGAGAGGGGGAGAGAGAGAAAGGATCCCAAGCAAATTCCCTGCTGAGCATGAAGCCCAACTTGGGGCTCGATTCCATGACCCTGAGATCATGACCTGAGCCAAAATCAAGAGTCGGATGCTTAGCCAACTGAGCCACCCAGGCACCCCTGTTTTTTAATCGTGGCTCATATTGTATAGCTTTCCAGCCTGTCATGTGCACATTTATTTTTTCCATGTTTTTGGGATCCCCCCACCATTTTCATTCTTTTCAAGGACTTTTTTCTTATTGAAGACAAAACAAAACTCAATTCTGTTATCACTCTGCTGAGTTAATTTGTTTGTTTTTTTCCTTTTAAACTGAGTTACTTTCTTTCTTTTAATTTTTCTTTCTTTTAAAATTGTACACCGCATCAGTCACAGGAAATAACATATAGCGTCACAAAATAACACACAGTATTTGCAGCATAAGGATTTGTAATAGAACAAACTTCCTTCCTGAATTTTGTGTTATTTCCTTGTTTGTCTTTATTATGTCCTCACATCCATATGCATTCCTCAACAATGTAGTATGTAGTGTTAGCTGCTTCTGACTTTATATTGACTGAATCCTATAGTTCACGGGGCCCGTCTTTCATTCAACCTGTGCTTTGATCCATCTGTGTTGGTGTATGCACCTGTATTGATTTGTGTTGCTATATTGTATTCTACTGCATGAATATGTGAACACTTATTTATCTGTTCTACCAAAGAGGGCCAATTAGGTTGTTTCTTGTGTTTTTGCTATTGAGAAAAGCATTGCTGTGAACACTCGCAGCATTTCCTGGTACATGTTAACAAACGTTTCTCTAGGGTGAAACTAGGTCAGGTATTGCTGGGGCATGGGATATGGGCATGTCCGTCTTGGCCAGGTCATGCTATGTGTTTTCCAACCCAAGGCTTGTTTAACCCTCTGTGGTACACATTCCTTTCTGTATGGGACTCACTGTATGGCTGGGGAGACCATGCAAGCCCTCAGGAAAGAGAATCCATACTGGGTAACCAGGAGCTACAGGATATATTTAAGGCATTAAACAGAAGCCCTCTGAATGTTTCTGCCGAGAAATCAGCCCATGGATTGACTGGGCCAGAAGGCTGCTGCTGGGCCTGGAGGTGGCTCTTTTCCATCATGGAAGAAACCTGGAAATAACACAGGAAGGCTGAGGAAGAAGAGGCATTATTATAACTGTCCCCCCATCACCCTGCTGGAGGGGCGTGGGAAGGAGTGAGCTTGGCACATCATCATCCCATTTTGATCTGCGGCAAAGTACCGGCTACACTCAAGCAAATGCAGACCTTAGGAAGAGCCGTGATGCCCTCTTTGGGGAATTTGTTTGGGCTTGTCATCCTCTGGCAGCAGTCCTGGTCACATCTTCTGGCTTCTCTGCTCCTCTGTGTGCCTTGGTTCTCATGGGATTTGGCACCCCCTTTCAGGTTTGCTTTCCTTCTCATTGATTGTCTTCTTCATTCCCACTCTGCTACTGAAGCCAGTGAGAGGCACTTTCCCCTGATTTGGGGCCATAAGACTCACAGTCAAAGTCCCACTTTAAGTAGGAGATTAAGTGAGCTAAGGAACTGACTCCAGGGGGCTCAGTTCCTAGCAGGATTGGAGCTCTTGGTGGTGTGGCCCCCAATCCCATGTTCTTTCCTCTTCTCTGTGGATGGCAACCTCCACTGCACTCAGAGGCCAGGAAGATGGCATAAAGTCCCTCTGGTGAAGAGAAAGTGAGAATGGTAGGGACGCTGGTCTCTGATTGGAGAGGATGAGTCCTGCTTAAAGGCATTCAGAGTCCCAAATGCAAAGAAAAAAAAGAACTATACTGGCCAAAGGATACACCCCCGTCCAGGCCGAGCCAGCAGCCAGCCACTGCGTGATCTCTGCTCTACATTAGATGTTCTCTGTCTTCCTGGGACCACCATCAGCCTGCCCTAGAACCTTCCAGTCCTCTCAACTCTGTGTGTCTGGGTTATCCATTCAGCCTTATGTTCTCAGAGCCTCATAGAGTGCCTGGTACTACAATGTACTCCATAAGCGATCGCTGAAACTGCATGTATGTTTGTAAGGGACTTTCTGTACGTTTTGGAACAAGATGGATGAAGAGTTCTAAAGAAGTTTGAATGGATGACTCTCTCTGAAGGCTGAAATCTTCACCATTTTCCACATTTACTTGGCCCTCTGTCCCTCTTCCCAACAAGGCCAGGGTTGGAGGAACCCCATTCTCCCTGGTTCCTTCTGGCCTCCTCCACACAATCAATCCATAATATACACATCGTCTGGTAATCTTTTTTTTTTTGTACTTAATATATTAGGACCATCTTTCCATGTTAATAAAAGTATTTCCGTAACATCATGCTTTCAGTGTGCGCATAAAATTGTCTGTTGTATACATAGCTTATTGAACTAACAACCTTTCTTTGACATTTAGGTTATTTCTAAATTTTTATTTAAAAAACCCAGTATTGTAATGGGCATCCTTAAGGTTAAATATTTGTACCCATCCTTAATTAACTTCTTAGGACATATTTCTGGAGAAAGACTTACAGTCCGTATTTTCACTCTTTTGAAGCACAGTGCTCAGGGGCCTCCCGAGAGGGCTTATCGGTGCTCATTTCCTTAGTGGTGCATACCAGAGCCCAGTGTACACTCTTTGCGATGCGGAATACTGCTATTTTTTTTTTTTTTAGAATACTGCTATTTTAAATATCTTTTTCACTTTTAAATGGAAATACTGTCTCTTAGTGCTTTAATCTGCCTTTCTTTGGTGACTAGTAAAGTTGACTATATTTCATATGTTTGTATGTATTTTTATTTATTTCTTCCTTTAGAAATTCCTTGTGCAGTTCCATCCCTTTCTATCGGAGCTTTGTCTTTTTCTCCTTGAGGTGAATCACACCCATCCTTCACGGCCTGGCTCATGTTCCCTCCTGCGTGACATCTCTAATTACCCAGCCTGGGGGAGTCTTACACTTGTATTACTTCTAGCACTTCCCGTACTCGTTCTAACTTGATGTTACATTACCTACTATTTTCTTCCTTTTAATCTCTTTCTCCACTTGATAGAAAGCTCCCGGGGGCTGGGGTCACGACTTAGGCAGTAGACTGAGTAATTCAGTATCACCTAAGAACTTGCCATCCAGGGTCCCTGAAATTTTGCCTGTGAAATGCAAGAGCTCCACAACTACTGAGATGTTGACTCTCCTTACTCCCGCACAACTGTTTGGCGCAGGACTGCTTCAGGTCTGAGCTTTCAGGATCCTCCGAGGTTCAGGGGACTGTCTTCCCCTGAAACTGTTCTTCTCCTGGCTCTTCCTTATACTGGTAAAATATTTCCATTATCATGCTTTCTTCATCCATAAATGTTCTCTGAATACCTACGCGGTGACAGGCTCTGAGGTGCTGCTGAGGGTGCAGCTGCCACCTCTGGACATGTTCCCTGCCTCAAGGGGATTGTGGTCTAGTAAGGGAGACTGGCATTAAATCAGTGATCACAAGTAGAAGTGCATCTCCATACCCTGGGATAGGAACTTTGCAAGAAAACCACAGGGTGTAAGTGGTTATAACAGAATGCTTTGCATTATATTATATATAATAATATATATATTTAATATATATATTATAACAGAATGCTTTGCATTATATATATTGCAGAATGCAATGCATTATATTTGGGTATTAGATCAGACTTTGCTGAAGAAGGAAAATTTTATTTGAGAAATGCAGAATAAGCAGGAGATAGCCAGATGAAGAGGTGGCACTGGTATGGTAGGGAAAAGAGCCTTCTAGGCATCGTAGTAGCATGTGCAAGGGCCCTGTGGCGGAAGAGTCTAGCCAGGGTGACTGGACCATGTCAGTGAAGGGCAGAGTGGCTTAAGATGAGGCTACAATGGGGTGCAGTGAGGAAGAGACAGACCATGGGGGCTTCTGTTGGGATCTTATCCCAATGGCATGGGGAGATGCTGAGGACCCTGGGCAGGGAGAGAGGCAGCCTGGCTGCTGGGGAAAGCATAGCAGCATGACGAGAGTGGAGGCTGCTCTGCTGCTTGGGAAGCTCTTGCAATGTGTGATCTGGGTCCGAGACAAAGGTGGTTTCATCCCCTAGAATCTGCTGCTCGACTCAATGTCACAGCAACAATGTCTGCTCTTTTTTCTCTTCTTCATTTTAGTTTTTGTTTCTCTTTCATCTCTTGTTTCTCATGATGTTCCCTGAACATCTTAGCTTTTTCCAAGAACCTCCCAACTGCCAGAGTGCCTCTTCTGATTGAGAAAACAACCACCACGTGGAAGAAACACAGGAGTCTTTGGCAATTAACCTTTTTTTTTTTTTTAATTGATAACTACCAATTTTGTTTTCCTTATGGCAAGACCTTGAACTCCTTCTTTCACCTTTTATTTTGAACTACGGTGTCCTTCTCTTAACTCTGACCTCTTCGTCCCCAGCATCTCACTGAGTCTGGCTGGAGAACTGCTCTTTAGAAAAGAAGCAGGACTTTGGTTGTCCTTTGTATCACTTGGTATTGGTGCTGGTGTGTATTACATAGTGTACATGAATATTACACATTTAAATACTGATCTTTGACATGCTCCTTCCCTAAATCTGCCACGATCCATATTTTCAAGTGGAGATGATTATTATAAGTTGACCCTAATGTGAATGAAGAGAAATGCCAAATTCCAGATGCTCTGTCCCCACTGCTGAGAGACAAGGACATATAAGGAGATGGGACTTCAAGGGGTTTGAAGAAGTAGGGTCCATGGAGGGAATGGTCTTCCCTCCTGGAGAGGTTCGGGAGGGCTTTTCAGAAAAGACAACACCTCTCTGATTAGCTTTCTAGTCTCAGTACTCGCAAGCTCATTAAAGCTTGCAGGACTTCCATTTCTTGGTAGTAGCTGGAAGAAAACGTTGCCCCTGCCCCCTTCCACAGAGCTTTTGTGAAGGTCAAATCAGATAAAGCAAGTGAAACGCTTTGCTGCAATTACATTGATGTTAAGGTTTCATGGAGGTGATTGGATACACCTCTGGCCACTCTGCCCTTTTCATAGAAGATTTGACCTGTGTCTCCTGTCTGCCCTCTTGACTCCAAGCCTGTCAAGATCCTGGGTGAGTTCCAATCTATGCAAATGGCCCTTCCAATAAACCAGTCTCTTGGTTCCATTACTCTTTCCTCACCTCCTGTGATTATTCCCCTCACTCTATCTCCACCACACTGACTGGTGATACATTAGAACTCACCAGAAACTGTGCCGCATCCAGAGTTGCTAATCCCAGCATCGTGCTGTCTGATTGCATCGTTTTGTACTTCTTGTTGTTTCAACAATTCCCTTTCCACTGGTTCTATAGTCTTACCAGGTCCTGTTGGCTACTGGCCATTTACCCTCTGCCAACCCATCTCTTCTGGTGGAGCTTGGAGTCCACAGCACATTTTTCTGCTACTCTAACTTGACCTGGCATAACTCACCCCTGCATGAATATTGCCACCTGTTTTCAGCCCACCTGTAACTGAGTAGCCATGTGTTTCCAATAGAACAAAATTGATATTACTATGAATTCTTGATTTACTGACCTAGTTATCACCAAGTTTCTCAGGATAGGTCACTCGAACACAAAACCCCCCTGCCCCCTTTTAACAGAGGACTTTTGTCTCTTCACATAGAAAATTGTGTTCATCAGGCTTTCCCACCACCTAACATCCACGCTGACTCAACCTGGTACCCATTCTTTCCTCTTTTGTTTTGTTATAACTGCTGCTTATGGTGGACGCTGTGTTGCCTGGTCCAGCCCGCCTCTAGCGATGGAGGACTGATGAGCCAGATCTTTGGAATGCTCCCTGCAGAAAACCCTCTGTTGTCAGCCCCATGCAGGATTACTTCAGCTGAAGACAGTCCCCTTGGCAGTCGTCCAGGAATGGTCCACTCCAAGGAATGGAAGCAGGCATGGCCCTGCTTGGCCCATGACCTAGTCAGGGGATTTGTGCTTCTTTTGTCTGCAAGTCTGGACCCTCTGGGTTTCGAGGCTCTGGTCACCAAAGTTCCCATTTCCCATACTTTCACTGTAGGACACTGAGACTGCCAAGGAACAATAAACTATGGCTGCCACCTAGGCTACTTGTGTCATCAGGAGAAGGAAGGGCTGCCTTTCACAGTGGGGGCTGGGAGGAATGTCGGCATCCAAGTTATTCAGTTGGGGATCACTTGGTGCTCCTTTGCCTACTCTTAGCAGTGAATGGACAAAACAAGTGCATCAGCCTTGCCTGAGTGGGGCATGGTGACCAGGGGTTTGGGCTCCTCGGGATTGCCAGCAGGATCATGCTGCCAGATGAGGTACCAGCACCAGCAAAGGGGTTGGCTGAGGTAAGGAAAATTGAGAATGGTTAGTAGGGAGGGGATGATAAATTTCAAGGTGGGGCCCTGACCAGGTTCTGTGGCAGGAATTGTGGTTCACCCCATAAACCTTACCCTTCTGAATTTTCCCCTGGCAGAGCGACCTACCAGGATCCTGTAGGAACAGCCTCCAGACTTATAAAAACAATGGCACTGAGTGGCATAGGAGGTGGACATGACGTGGGGGTTGCTGGATGTGCTGTCCAGATCCACCACAGAAGTGTAGATTCACACCCCTGCTGCTGTGTGTACCTGGGGTGACTTATATTTAGTAACCCATCAGTTTGGAGGGTTCTATTCCAGAGCAGATATTTGTAGCAGATAAGCCATTGACTTTCTGGCTGCAGGGAACTCAGAGGAAGAGTCACAGAGAATGGCCCTCCTTTGAGGATCACTGACCTTGGGTTGAGGGGGCACAACCAGCTCCAGGGATCTTGTAGGGATGGGGCTGGTGGAATCAGACCTCCTTCTCTTCTCTCTTTCTCTTGAGTTCCTACTAGGGCTTGCCATTGGCCAAATCCAAACAGGAGCCGGGGCCTGGCTGAGGTATTCCATGCAGATCAGCCACTCTGGGGGAGGGCAGGGTGAGGCAGGAGTATGGAGTGGTGGTGGTGGTGGTGGTGGTGGTGGTGGTGGTGGTGGTGGGTTCTTGAGGGCACACCGGCATCCACACAGATGCCACAGCCCTCAAATCAACAAAATTTCTTGTAGTGTTTGACATACCTGAGGGGTTCCCCTCTCTTCTTGCCTTGTGCAGTGCGATGCTCTTCCACCCCCTTCCCGATTTCTCCAGCACTGTTTCCCTTGCAGCACCGTCTAGTGAACTCAGGTGCTTATAGGAGGGCACCTTCCCATCATGCCTCTTCCCTCCTTTCCTCTCTTGTCCCCTCTCCCCCTCTTCTCCCCTTCCTTCCCACTTTCTCCTTTTCTAATTTCTTTTCTATCCTGCCCCCACCCCCACCCCAACTTCCCTCCCTCTTTCCTGGCAAATGCATGCCTTCCATGTCTTTGGCTTTAATTGCCCAAGTTTATATCCAGTCCAGGCCTGCCCCTTAAGCTCCAAACTCATAAGTCGGACTCGATATTTTACTCAGTATCTCATCTCTTTGCCTCAGGCTCCACGAGACCATGGCTGAATGCATGAGAGTCCTCCCTAGCCTCCTCCTGTGTTTTCTAATACTCACTGAGTTGTGCAAACCAGCCGCCTGGGGCTTATTGTCTACCTTCCTCTCCACTTTCACATCCTGTCAACTGCTGTGTCAACTCCGTGTTTCCAGAATGCAGCATTCCCTCCTTCTCCACCACCCTGCCCTTACCTGTCTCACTGACATCTACACTAGCTCCAGGCTGGTCTCCTTGCCCCACATGGGGGGCTCTCCAGTCACAGCCACAATAAATATTTGGTACAACTTTCAATGCAAATTGAAACCTGGCACCAGACCCTGCTGAAAACCCCACATTGGCTCCCCTCTGCTCTCAGCATCATGATCCACATCCTTCCGTTGGTCTGCAAGGCCTGCTCTGGCTTTCACCTTCTCCCACTCTCTGTGCTTTCAAACACTGTTGGTGTGTCATGTTTTGCCTTGATATGAGACCTCTTCACACATGTCCCCTGGTCTCCCAGCAGCCTGGATCCATGAGCTACTCAGTCTCCAGATCACAGAGCAGAAGGCTTTGCTTCCCAGAAGTGTTTCAGACCTCAGTCCAGGATGTTTTCTTTTTAAAATATGCTCTCATGATAATTTATTCCTTCTCAGAGAACACATTCTGTTTGTAATGATGCATTCAATCATGTTGCTCTTTCTTTAAAGCCTCCTTCTTGAGATGCCTGGGTGGCTCAGCGGTTGAGTGTCTGCCTTCGGCTCAGGGCGTGATCCCGGAGACCCGGGATGGAGTCCCACATCGGGCTCCCTACATGGAGCCTGCTTCTCCCTCTGCCTCTGTCTCTGCCTCTCTCTGTGTTTCTCATGAATAAATATATAAAATTAAAAAAAAAAAGCCTCCTTCCCATTGGACTATGATAGGGACCAGGTCTGTTTTTGCTCAACAGTTTGTCCCTACCTACTAGCACAGGGCGGGCACAGGAAATCTTGGTGGAATAGTTGACTGGCTGATATGTGCCAGCCTGCTTCATTCCACCCCACTCCATATACTCCATTTAGAAAAACATGGTGCACAGGCTAATGGGAGCCTAGACAATGTGAAGGAGAAATCATCAGTGTGCCATTTAAAAGCTTGAGAGACAAAAGACCATATTCACACTGATTTCTAAAGAGTTGGGGGTTTTTTTTTTTTGAAAATAATTTATCTGCTGAGAGTTTTTAGTAGCAAACACCCTAAGGGATGGTGATTATCTGCTAATTAATTTTGTTGATTAATGGTAAATAGGCATTTGGTTGTGCTTGGAAACTTGCAAGCCCACCCGTGCTTGCTTTTGGGTAGTCAGATGTGCTTTCAGCAAGATTCCCCTGACTTCTGCCTGTTTTTGATTTTATTCTATCCTGCGGAACCAAATTTGGAGAGAGTGTCCCTTCAGAGTGCTCTTGCTTGTATGTTTTCATACTTTCGGGAATGACAGCATGAAGCCCTCCCCTTCTCATCAGCCCTACCTATCTTTCTACCCTCTCCCCTGTCCCCGATTCAATCTCAATAGAGATTGATCTCTATTTTTGTCAAAGTCAGAGACGTTATGAAAACTTATTTAAAACTTACAAACGAGGTAGCAAGATGACAGCTTATCTTTTCAGTGTCACGCTGGAGAAGGCTTCTCAAAGTATGTGCCAGGGACCCCCAGGAATCCCAAAACACTCTCAGGGTTACTGTGAGGTCAAAACAATTTTCATGAAAACACGAAGACATAATTTGTATTTTTCACTGGATTGACAACTGTAATTGGTACAAAACCAGCAGTGGGTAAAACTGCTTGTGCCTCGGCATAGATCCAGACTGTAAACCTGTGCATGAGGTCATCATTGTACACTTCCCTGCCATGGACTCAGTGAAAATAATCCCTGCCTCAGTGACATAATCAGTGAGGATATTAATGAACTTTTTGAAATGTGTCAACATTTGATCATCTGCAGGATACAGTGAAGCAATATTTTTTTTATTTTTAAAAATTAATTAATTAAATTTAATTTTTTGAGAGAGAAGAAGAAGAAGAAGAAGAAGAAGAAGAAGAAGAAGAAGGAGGAGGAGGAGGAGGAGGAGGAGGAGGAGGAAGAGGAGGAGGAGGGGGAGAGGAGAGAGAGAATCTTAAGCAGACTCCATGCCCAGCACAGAGGCCAATGCAGGGCTTGATCTCATGACCCTGAGATCATGACTTGAGTGGAAACCAAGAGTCAGATGCTTAACCAATTAAGCTACCCAGATGCCCCACAGTGAATCAATGTTTTTGAAATGATCCATCATGAGAAAATTGTGCATGACAAGCTATCCATTGAAAATAAGGTAGACCTGTGTATTTTAGTGTAAAAGAGAACCAAAAGTCATTGATATGGTTAAGAACAAAAATTACTAATTAATATTGCACATTGAAACTTCCTATAGAAACTAACACTTGTTTAGTTTTAGTGAAGAGTCAAAGAGCATGGTCCACAGTGATCTAAAAGGACCCTCATTGCAACAACATATCTGGGTGTGGCTGGATTTCTTTCATCTCCTTACCCAAATCAACATAGCCTAACAGGATGAATGCAGAAGCAGATATGAGAATTCAGCTGTCTTCATGAAGTCAGACATTAAAGAGATTTACAAAGAGGTAAAACAGTCCCAATTTTCTCAGTAAAAAATTTTCTGTTGGAAAATATAGTTATTTTTTTTCCATCAATATATGTTACTTATGTTGGCATAGAATGGGTTTATTATTGTTATTTTAAAATAAACTCCTGTTGGGACACTTGGGTGGCTCAGTGGTTGAGCATCTGCCTTTGGCTCAGGTTGTGATCCCAGGGTCCTGGAATCGAGTCCCACATCAGGCTCCTGGCAGGGACCCTGCTTGTCCCTCTGCCTATGTCTCTGTGTCTCTGTATTTATTTATAAATAAATAAAATATTAAAAAAAAACACTCCTGTTTAAAAAGTTTCTTCACGTTAATTTTTATTATGGCAAATATTGATAGCTATAACCCAGGTCAACAAAGCCCTTTGTGGGCTCTTAATAACATTTAAGAGTTATGTAAAAGAGTAAAGGATCCAGAGACCAAAGAGCCTTGAGAATTGCTATCCTAGAGCATCTTCTAAGTCTGCATAAATGATCAGAGCTTGGACAGCTTCCAATTCTGTGAAACTGATAAGATGTGATGATATTTTCTGTCAGTTTGAAAATATAATCCTGAAAATTAGGATTTTATTATCCTGCAAAAAATTAACCTTTTTTTGTTTTTATTTTATGTGTCACATTTAACAATCTTATCTAGACATTCTTTTTCATAATTTTCAGTGAGTATAAAAGACCAGTTTCAACATAATATCTTTCAAATCAGATTTGCCTTTCTTCTGATTTCTTCATTAATCAGTTAAGTAAAATTTTGACATATGCTCACTATTATGTGAAAATTGTTTTTTTAAAAAACATGAGGATTTCATTTTGACAAGGGATAAGGGTAAAAATGTTGGTAGAACTGTCTTCTCCTCCCCTCCTCACTTCCTGGTTCCACACACTGGAGCCTTGGCCACCCCTCTGGGGTACCTCACCATTGTCTGACTTCCCAGACTGAGGTGTCTCACCCATACTCGGGATCCTGAGGCCACTCACACATAGTGGTTAGAGCACTCGAGGAGTAACACGCGAAGTGCCCCATGGAGTGCTTGCATCTTGTCTGAGCTCAGGGTGTATTAGTTGGCTTGGGCTGCCAGGACAAAATACCACAGACTGGGTGCTTTAAACAACAAAAATTTATTTTCTCACAGATCTGGAGGCTCGTAGTCCAAAATCAAGGGGCCGACAGTATTGGTTTTCTCATAGGACATAAGGGAAGCATTTGTTCTAGGTCTTTCTCTTTGGGTTGCAAGCAGCCACCTTCTGACTGTGTTCTCACATGATCTTTCCTCTGGACATGTGCAGCTCTCTGGTGTCTCTTTGTGTGTTCAGATCTTCTTCTGTTAGAAGGACACTGGGTCCTTCTTAGGGACCCACCTTAGGGTTTAAGGTCCACCTTAATGACCTCATTGTAACTTAATTACCCCTCTAAAGGCTCTATGTTCAAATATAGTCACATTCTGAGGTGCTGGGGGTTAGGGCTTCAACATGGGAATTTTGGGGGAATGCAATTCAGCTCATCACCCTGGGTCAGCTCTCTCTTACTTGTGTACTTGTGTGTAACAAACACCCAGAACAGCTTGGTACTCAACAAAGAACTATTATTTAGCTCACTGGTTGGGCTTGGTTTTGTCTCCGGGGTCAGCTGCAAGTGATCCTGACCCGGCTAGCCCACATTTGTAGGGTTGGCTGGCTATTGGTGCATCTGCAGTGGTCTTGACTGGGATGACTATGACTGGGCTCTACTTGCCTTGTGTCGTCTTTTTCAGCAGGATAGCCTGACCCTGTCCTTCTCAAGGAGATGGAAAAGGCAAGATAGGGGAAGCTGAGAGTGCAAGCACCTGTGTAAAAGCCTCTGCTTGTGTCATCTTCTATGACACCCCGTTATCTAAAATTAGTTGCTACAGGCTGAAGGTTTATGGCCCCCTCAAAATTCATATGTTGAAACCTAATTCTCAGTATGATGGTATTTGGAGGATGGTATTTGGAGCAACTTTGAGAGTTGCTTAGGTCATGAGGCCAGAACCTCCATGAATGGCATTAGTGTCCTTATAAAAGAGACACCAGAGAGCTCCCTCACCCTTTCTGCCACGTGAGGGCAAGCCAGGAGATGGCTGTCTGTGAACAAGGAGGTGGGCCCTCACCAGACAGTAAACCTGCCAGTAACTCGACCTCCCAGCCTCTGTGAGGCATAAATTTCTAGTGTTTAGAATCCTTCTGTTGCAGTGACCTGAACAAAGGCACCAGTCATATGGCCAAGCACAGAATCAGAGTAAGAGGGCAATGCAGTCATACAGCAAGGGTGGGGTGGGTGGGGGGCAGATGTAGGGGTGGAGGAGAAAAACTGAGGCCGTTAATGCAACCAGGCCACTGCAGACCCTTAGTTCACAGAGCTAACATTGTCCTTCTACTTAAGCCATTCTTGAATCTATCTGAATTTCCGTTTGCTTTCATCTTACAAAAATGAAGAAGTAGGCTAAAATCAAAACACACAAGAAACAAAGTGTTGGCAAGGATGCAGAGAAAAGGGAGATCTCGTGCATACAAACTGGTGCAGCCACTGTGGAACACTATGGAGATTCATCAAAAAATTAAAAATAGAATCACCATATGACCTAGTAACCACACTACTGGGTATTTACCCAAGGAATATGGAAAGGATACATGACCCCTATGTTTACAGTAACATTATTTACAATAGCTGTGTTATGGAAGCAGCCTAAGGGTTCATGGATAGATGAACGGATAAAGAAGATAAGGTATATTATATATACACAATGGAATATGACTCAGCTGTAACGAATGAAATCTTGCCGTTTGCAACAACATGGATGGAGCTAGAGAATATAATACTAAGTGAAATAAGTCCTCAAAGAAAGACAAATACCATATGATTTCACTCATATGTGGAATTTAAGAAACAAAGCAAATGAACAAAGGTAAAAAAAAAAAAAAGAAGACAGAGAGACAAACTAAGAAACAGACTTTTAACTCTAGAGAACGAACTGATGGTTAACAGAGGGAATGTGGGTGGGGTGGTGGGTGAAATCGGTGATGGGGAATAAGAAGTGCACTTGTGATGAGCACCAAGTAGTGCACAGAATTGTTGAATCAGTATGTTGTACACCTGAAACTAATATAACATTGTATGAATTAAAGTAAAAAACTTAAAAAAAATTTAATAACAACAAAAAAGAGATTTAAAGCCACGTTGATTGTCGTGAAGGTATTTTAAGGAGATGGGTATTAGGATTGGATGGGAGAGAGGGACAGGAGATGAAGAGAGTGAAAACTGGGACAGACATTCCAGATGGGGGGAGCAGGGGGGGCATGAGGTGGGAACAGATGCACCATCTTTCCAGTACAGCAGGGACAGTTACTAGTAACGAAGATGAAGAGAATTGCTGACATTCATTAAGTCCTTATGTGAATGTCACCCTCTCATGTTACCCTTAACAACATATCAGGGAATTTATGTTATTCTCATCTCATAGATGAAAAATTGAAGATTAGCTAATTTCAGTATCGAGCCTGACCACAAGGAATGGAAGTGCCAAGCTAAGCAGCTCAAGACCATGTCCTTTACCATGGACAAGTTTGTGAACTCTGGTGGAATGCAGTATATTCTGAACTTTTGGGAGAGTGACACAGAGTTTTAAGTGCCTGCTTTATAGGCATTTTTCATGTGGTAGAAATAAAATTAACAAAAAAGTATTTTGTTAGGGGGCTATAGTCTAATTCAGAAGGAGATGAGACAAGGTTTTGAGGAATGTAGTGTGTGAGATAGGTAGAGAAAAGAAAAAGCAAATCGTGTTTATCACGTGCCCACTCTATTTGGGACATTTTCTTCTTTTTTTTTTTAAAAAAGATTTATTTATTTATCTGGGGGGAGGGGGAAAGGGAGAGAGAAGAGAGAGAGAATCCCAGGCAGACTCCCCAGTGATCAAGGAGCCTGATTTGAGCCAAAATGAAGAGCTGGATGCCTGACAGACTGAGTCACCCAGGTGCCCCTCAGGACATTTTCATACTATCCATTTCATTTTGCCAAAACCCCAAAGAAGTAGGCATTATTATCTACCTTGTAACAGTCAAGGAAATAGAATCTCACAAAAGTGAAATAACTCATTGCAAAATGACTCTGCTAGGAAGAATTTCTTGAATCCAACTCTGGCTTACTCCAGAGAGCTTCTCCCCTCACCAGTGCTTTCTACACCTTTTCATCAGAAATTACTGGGATGCCCAGGTGGCTCAGCGGTTGAGCATCTGCCTTCGGCTCTGGGTGTGATCCTGGAGACCTGGGATCGAGTCCTACATCAGGCTCCCTACATGGAGCCTGCTTCTCCCTCTGCCTGTGTCTCTGCCTCTCTCTGTGGCTCTCATGAATAAATAAAATCTTAAAAAAAAGAAATTACTCTATGGGCAGAGGAGAGTCAATTCATACCCCTAAAGGGGCCTGGGGGTGATTGCCCAATTTGCCCATAACAGCATGAAAATTCTTCAAAGTTATATATATTATCTTAAAAATTAATATCAATTTGGCATTCTACTACATAATACATGTTTTAAAATATAAAACCACCTGATATGTCTAAGTAGACTTGATGCTGCTGGAGTATAGGCGTGTTTGCAGCGTGTTTTGCACTAGCTGCATTCCCTGGGAGCTCGCCCAGCTCAGTGAGGCATTCCTGGCACCGGGAGGCCTTCCTAGAACAATACAATTGAACGGCAGTGTTTGGTTGTTCGTATGCACCTTTGCAAATAGAGATGACAGATTTTTGTCACTCTTTGACATTCCCAGACACTTCACTTGTCCTACACACTTAATTTGTCAACCCAGTTTCCTTTAAGAACTTCAGGAACAGCCTAGCTAGGAGGAGCGAGCATTGACTCTGGGCTTTTGAGGTCTGCTGCTTAAATGTTCCTTTAGAATTGACTCATTTTCTTTCAAATCTTTATTACATATTGACTTCGGAGCTGGCTGTAAGGGTGCTTTAGAGGTGAGATTTCTATCTCAACATGCTGTTAGGAAACAGTATTGTCCGTGCTTTCAAGGAGCTCAGAGTTTCCTGTTAGCATCGGTATTCAAGATACCTCGTAACCCCAAGGTAGAGGTGCAATAATACATGGTGGCATCGTACAATTCTGGCCTTCAAGGCCGTAGGCACATGAGTCTCTGGGTAGAACCGTGAGTATCTGGTTAGATAGTGGTGATAGGAGCACAGGCTCCTTATATCTTTCAGAAACTGTCTAGGTCACTGTCATGCCCCTGCGACCCACAGAATATGCTTTAGCATTAAGGCATAGGCTCAGAATCTGGTTTTCCTAGCAGACACCTCTGGTCTCCCAGCTTGCATTCTCTGACCAACCTCCAAGTTCGCATGGCTGGCGTGGGCATTTCTATGCCGGCTTTGATTCTCTTTTGCTAATAGCATCTGAACTGGCGTCCCGAGCCTTGGCTTTCTGCCCTAGGGCTCTGTCAACAGTGAAGTGAGCAGGAGCTTGCTCAGCCCACGTGTGTGCAGAGATGTGGGGAGTTAAAGCCTCCAAGGACATTCTACATCTTAGGGGCAGAGCCTGCCAGACAAATGTTTCCTGCCTCTTGTCCTAATAATCCTGAGGGGCATCCTGTGCACTGTTCAGGGGGTTCTATTGGGGTCTGAGCTCCCACTGCCCATAGCAGTGACCTTGGCAATCCCCTCTTCGGCGGGCTTTTCCTCCTTCCCTTGCTCAGTCTTCCTGTTTCCTGAGACCACCTCTTGCATAAAGCACCTGCGCCTAAACCTTTTCTTTGTCTCAGGCTCTGCGCTCTGGAGAAGCCCAGCTGGCACGCGGCTCTCTCTGGCTGGGCTCCACTGGGCCAGTTGCTTCACTCTTCTGACCTCTCTCAGCTGCCTCAGCTCTTGGAGGACTACTGTTTGCCGAGGTCCCTCTCGGCTCTGGAAGCCTATAGTTCTATCTGAATGTTTCTTCCCTCCTGAGGACATCTCTCTCTTCCCCTTTCACTCATAAGCCAAACTTTTGACATCCAATTGGCTGGCTCTCAAGTTCCAGATGAGCCACTTAATACTCCTGGGTGCTCTGAAACGATGGCAAGTATCGTCCCTCCTCCGAGACCTTGCCTTCTCCTCTGCGTAGGACATCCACTGCATCCTATTTTTGAAACAAAAGGCAGGCGTGCTTTTCAGCCTGGGTTTTAGCTCCAAGATGTTGATGCCCTTTGTGAGGCTCATAGTCAGTTTACTTCTTACTGACAGTCTCTCTCTCTCTCTCTCTCTCTCTCTCTTTTTAAATGTCTGCCTCTCCTTCATTTGGTTTTACTAATTAAAGGCTGCTCATCTAGAAAAGGCTATTGCGTGACATAGGGACTTTGCTCTCACTGATAGCACCGGATCGTTCAGGGTGGGAAATGGTTAAGAGCAACAGGCAGCTTCAAGTCTGCTGCTCACCGGCTCCACTCCCATTCTGTCTTTGACTAAGATTGGGACCCATACAAATGACGGGGATGGCACTGGGAGGATGGCAAGGGGATCAGGAGAGACTCGGTTCATTTCTGTTTTTTTACTGAACATTTTCTGGGTTGTAGGAATCCACCCTGACTCCTGACGATGAATTCTTACCTAAGACCCCGACCCATGGTTCCAACCTGCAGAAACTAGTACCATTTATTGAGCAGGTGTGATGGGCCCAATACTGGGCACTTTACCTCAATTCTCACAGTAACCCTGCAAGGTAGGTATTATTGGCTTCACTCCGATTAGTGGGGAAACTGAGGCAATTCCATAGACTCTATTACTCTAGTACTTATTTTTACTCATAGCATGTGCTTGACAAATATTTGCTGCAGACGTCAACGAATAAATGGATAGCTCAGCAGTTAAGGATTTACGTTAGGTGACAGGGCTGCCTGGGATTTAAACTCATATCTGGCTGCATCCTAACCCTGCCCTTACCCCAGGCCACCTCTTTACTCCACTGGGGGTCTCTACATTATTCAATCATTTTTGTGGTTGCACATTGTGTGTCAGGTTCATGTGTGCCTCAGGACGTTGCTTCACATGTCTCTCGTATTTATGATATTCCTCTCCCTTTTGTTTATCGAATTTCTTGCCTTCCTTCAAAATCATACGTTAAAAAAAGTACTATGTTGGTTCAACACACACACAAACACAGCAGCTGAGATTATACTGCACACGTGATTTTGTAACACTTCCCACTTCGTGTAAGTTGTTGACAACTCTGTAAATACCACACTTGCAGACTGCATTTGGGGGAAGGCAGGGTTTGATTACATAGGTTTCAGGTTCACTCATAAGTTAGCTCATAACACTGGGGAGTTAGCAAACAGCAAATGGGCTCCGAATTTAGAGAGCTGGCTTAAATCTAGTTTTAGTCTTACTAAAAGGAAGTCAACCTTCATTTTTTTCACTTGCAGGCTTAGGGTGTTGGGTTCTGGGATTTCAGTTCTCCTGTGCTCTAAGCTATTTCATTTTGTGAAGTCAAGACCAACAAGATGAATAGGAACCATGTTCATTTGAGGAGCAAGTTTTGCCCCTAAGATGTTACCACCTGAGTGTGCCATGGTGACACATTTCTGTCTGGGGAGGCACAGCCATGCTGACCTCCAAGCCGTACCTGTTCTTCCCCTTCTGGGGATGTGTTGTTCCTTCTCTGTGATGTTACAACCCCTCTGTGATGTCTACCAAGTGGTGTGAGAGTAATAGTTTCACCGGTGTGCGTATTCTACCAGGTGGGGCTCCTGAGGGGCAGGTGCCATTCCAGCCCTGCCTCCCCAGTGCTGGCCCAGCCAAGGGCTGGTTACCGTGGGGGAGAGCGCCCAATCCCGGAGCCAGAGTCCGGTTCTTCTGTCTCCTGGTCTTGCGTTCTTTCCGCTGCAGAAATATGTTACCAACTTCCTTATAAATCAGACATGCTGTAGGAGTAAAAAGCTAGCCATTCACTGCCACTTTAAGTGTCCCCTGGTGCTTCAGCTAATGGTGTGCTGAGGAATAACGCATGTTTTATAAGTCCAAGAATTACAGCCTCCGACAGTGACATCCTTCCAACATCTGATCAGCTGTCACCAGGTTGGTCCCTCGCGGGACATTCTCATGAGCAGTACCTCTCTCTCCCCAATGAAACATTCTCATGCCACAATTGTCTTTTAATTAAACTATCATTGCCTCTAGAACATAATGATCCTAATCTCCCTGAAAAGGAGGAAAAAGACAACAGTTTTCACCAGGTGGTGTTCCTGGGTTTGCACAGACTGGTTAATTTAAATGAGCTTTAATTGCTTTGAATAAGTAATGGGTGTCAGTTAAGGTGGGTCATATCCATAGGTGTCTTAAGGTTGTTTAAAGTGGTGGTTACATGCATAGGCTCTGGAGCCAGATGCCAAGTCTGGATCCAAGTCTTATTTCTGCCACTTACTTGCTGAGTGATATAGGCAAGGTAGTTAACATCCCTGGGCCTCAGATTTCTTATCTGTGAAATGGTGGTAATAATAGTACTTACTTCAGGAGGTTGTTGATTGAACTGTATTAGCTAAAGCTGCACCTGTGTAGAACAGGTCCTGGCATTTAGCACTCTACAAGTACTACATATGTGTTATTGGTCATCATCGTCACATCATTACTATTGCCATGGGGATCCTGGTTCCAGGATGACTATATCAGGGCTCGCCAAAGACCAAACACAAGCAAGCATCTTTACTGCTAAAGGTTATTTTTAAGCGTATTATAGGGTTATTACTTTTTAAAAGAGATTTTATTTATTTATGCACGAGAGACACACAGAGAGAGGCAGAGACACAGGCAGAGGGAGAAGCAGGCTCCATGCAGGGAGCCCGACGTGGGACTCGATCCTGGGTCTCCAGCATCATGCTCTGAGCCAAAGGCAGACGCTAAACTGCTGAGCCACCCAGGCGTCCCAGAATCATTACTTTTTAATGGAAAGAATCCTTACAGGAGGTATAACTCTGGTCTTTGAGCTCTCCTATTTCCTACATACTATTTCGGGTCTAGAAATCATTGTTTGAATCTATAGAATTCTTATTGAGATTTCTGTGGGTCATGGATGGTTTGGGGTAGAACATCTTAATCATTGAAGGGGTAAGACATAATTTCTATTTCACTCTCTGGCAAGAAGACTTGAGAGCTGACTCTTCTTTTTTTTTTTTTAATTTTGTTTATTTATTTATTTATTTATTTATTTATTTATTTATTTATTTATTTATTTATTTATGAGAGAGAGAGAGAGAGAGAGAGAGAGGCAGAGACACAAGCAGAGGGAGAAGCAGGCTCCATGCAGGGAGCCCTATGTGGGACTTGATCCCTGGTCTCCAGGATCACACCCTGGGCTTCAGGCGATGCTAAACCGCTGTGCCACCAGGGCTGCCTGAGATCTGACTCTTCTTAATGAGATTCCATAGGGCTCGATCCCAGGGCACCGGGATCATGACCTGAGCCAAACTAAAGAGTTGGCCAGTTAACTGACAGAGCCACCCAGGCACCTTGAGGCTGCCTCTCTTTAAAAGCTTTTCTACAAGTCCCATGGTGCTATCCCCTTTTATCTCATTGGCCATCACTGAGTCTCATGGTCAATCCTAGTTTCAGGATAGCAAGCAGTTTTAGTTGAGCATATAGTTATCCTTAACAAATTGGAGCTCTTTTATTAAAAGTGAGGCAAGAGGGATCCCTGGGTGGCTCAGTGGTTGAGCATCTGCCTTTGGCTCAGGTCATGATCCTTGGGCCCTGGGATCGAGTCCCACATCGGGCTCCCTGCAGGGAGCCTGCTTCTCCCTCTGCCTGTGTCTCTGCCTCTCTCTCTCTCTCTCTCACTGTGTGCCTATCATAAAAAAAAAATTTAAAAAAATAAAAATAAAAATGAGGCAAGAGAGAGAGTGGAGTAGGCAGCTAGCAGTGTTTGCCATTGGATCTTATGTCAGGGATTGGCCAACATCAGCCCACCAGCTTTAAGTATGTCCTCTGGCATGTCTGAGGCCTCCTCTGCTCTAAGACCTTTCTTTCCTTTTCCAAAGAGGATAGTAGGGGCAACTCCTTGGCTTGAGGGGTGGGGTGGAGGCTAAGGTGAAGTTCTCTTTCCTCCAACAGAACAGGGTGGGAAGGAGGCTGCTGGGTCCCTAATGGCCTAGCTGGAAGGGAATGCTAGAACAGCCTTTCAAAAGCAGCCCCTGGTATGTGGAAGTCGATGTTGATGGGTGAACCATAGGCAGAGCCTAACAAAGCTTCTGAGTCAGGAAAAAAAAAAGACCTTTACATCCTGTAATAAGGTTGTAAAGAAGATCTACTGGAACATAGCTATGCTCATTTGTTTGCATGTAGTGTGTGCTCTTTTTGTGCTTACATGTGACAGAGACTGGCCCTTTACAAAATGTTAGTCAACCCTTGTCACAGGGAGTCAGATCACGTTATTCCTCTATTTAAACGGTTCACACGGGGGTGCCTGGGTGACTCAGTCAGTTAAGCATCTGCCTTCAGCTCAGATCTTGATCCCAGGGTCCTGGGATGGGACCCAGGTCCTGCTCAGAGGGGATCTGCTTCTCCTGCTCCCCCTGCTTGTGCTCTCTCTCTCTCTCTCAAATAAATAAATAAAATTTTATAAAAAACCAAGCTATTCAAATGGCTTCCAGTTCTACTTGGATGGAATTCAACTCCTCACAGTGTGTAAGGTACTACATAATATGGCAGCTGTCTACCTCTCTGCAACTCAGTTTCTGTGCTCTAACTCTGCTAGCTTTCTCTCTTAAACACACAAAGCTGGCTCCCACTATGCGTGTTTTGGCACTTGCTCTCCCCTTGTTAGAATGCTTTGCTTTAAGATCTGAAAGCCACTTGCCACATGTGGTATTGAAATTCAAATAATTGAAATGAAACGAATTAAAATTCGTTTTCTGAGTTGCACTAACCACATTTCAAGTGTTCTAAAGCCACATGTCACCAGGACATTGAACAACACAGATATGACACATTTTTATTTTCACAGAGACTTCGATTGGACAGGGCTGCCCTAGGTCTTCTCTGGGCTGTC
Source organism: Vulpes vulpes (assembly GCF_048418805.1). Lineage (NCBI taxonomy): Eukaryota > Metazoa > Chordata > Mammalia > Carnivora > Canidae > Vulpes > Vulpes vulpes. The sequence goes on along the minus strand of NC_132784.1, from coordinate 8,300,501 downwards.
ATTGTCTTGTTTGTTTCGAATATCACCTTTGGGAACAGCTAACCTTCTCTCCAGTTCATCTTTCTCCACCTCTCTGTGCCAAGCCACTTAATTTATTTTCTTCATAGAGCTTATCTGTACCTGAAGTTATTCTGTGCATTTATTTGTGTGCTCATTTATTGCTTTTCTTCCCTTCTAGAATGCAAGCTTCATGAAAACAGGAAGAGTGTTTGTTCAGTTTATAACTGAAACCTCAGTACCCAGAGCAATGCCTGCCACATGATATATGTTCTGAGTTTAATAATTCTTTGTTTGATGAATAACTATTATAGAAAAGAAAGAGACTGCTTTGGCTTGCAAATTTTAGGAGATTTTGTTCATGCAATGATGTCTGTTGGTCATGGAAGCAAGTGATGGCATTCTCCAAACATGGCTCACAGAGGCACACTTTTTACATTGGTTTATATACAGGTTAAACCTTTCTCCATACATTCAATGGAAGTTCGGGACAGTGAAGCAAAAAGTGTGCCTTTGCACCTAAATCAGGGAAGCTAGAAGAACCTTCAGAATTCAACTATTAGCCAAAGTATCTCTCTTTTTAGAAGATTTTATTTATTTATTTATTTATTTATTTATTTATTTATTTATTTGAGAGAGAGAGAGAAAGAGAGAGAGACAACACAGCAGGGAAGAGGGGCAGAGGGAAGAGCTCCCCGCTGAGCAGGAAGCCTGATGTGGAGCTCAATCCTAGTATCCTAGGATCATGACCTGAGCTGAAGGCAGACACTTAACCCACTGAGCCACCCACGTGCCCCAGCCAAAGCATCTCTTCATGCTTACAGCATCATAGGCCCCCCTTTCTCTCTTTTATCCTATCTTTATTTAGAAAATTCTTGTGGTCCTCTATTCTGTCAGCAAAAGCATGGTACAAAAGGCATTTATGATTTTGTTCCTGCCTTATTTCTAATCACCCCATGGACAACATGATTCTCAGGCTGATAGGAATATATGCTTTCATCGGTGACTCTTTCATTGGTTAATTGTTAAAGATCTTGGTGGACAAAGTCCATATCTTATTCTGGTGCAAAAATAGTATAAGGTTATTATGAACAACTTTATACTGAAAAATAGAAATTTTAGTTCATTGAGGCAAGTGTGACCCCATATTTTCAACCCCCTAAATTCAGATATTTCTATAGCTTCTAAATTCAAAATTGAAGCACCTCTCCACATTAGCCATTTCTAGGATGCATCATGGATACAGAAAGTAAAATATGTTACCACTTCTTTCTCTCTTGAAAATTGCTTCAAATTTCCATTTGACATGGATGGTTCTGCCATTCAATCTGACAACAGTTTATATTATAAGAAAACATAATAAAGAGAGAACTATTAATCAATCAATTAAACAAATTTTTACTAAGTAGGCCCCAGGGCAAATATGACAAATATGGCTTTTGACTTCACAGAATATATTTCTAGGTGGGAAGGTGTACAAAACATATGTTAGTTAAGAATAAGTCGATGAGTAAAGAGTAAAAAATTTTCACATGGTATAAAAGTTATAGAGAAAACTAAAAAAGGACTGAGAATTACAAATAAAGTAGCTACTAGCTATGTGTGGTTACTAACCACTTGGAATGTGGTTAGTATAACTAAGGAAATACATTTTAAATTTAATTTTAATTAACTTAATTTTAAGTACCCATTATGTGTCTAGTGAGTGACATATTATACAGTGCAGCTTTATGTGATTACAATCTTCAAAATTTGTTAAGACTTGCTTTATGGCTCCCAATATGGTCCTTTAAAAGAATGGTAAGTATTTTTTAGTTGTTATGTTTTGTATTTTAGTTTCTGTCATGTTCAATTGTTCTAGTCTTCTGAAACTTTCCTTAAAGTAAATTGCTTATTTTATCAATTACTGAAGGACTGTGTTAGCATCTGCCATTATATTATAAATATCTCTTTTTTTTCTTATAGTTCTGTAAATATTTGCTTTATATATTTTGAGGCCATGTTATTAGGTGCATCCAAATTTAGAGTTGTGATAATTCCTAGTGGATTGATTCCATTTTAATTGAGAAAAAATCCTCTTTGTTGCCAATAATGCTTTTTGCCATTTGTTCTTTTTCTTTTCTTTTTTCTTAAGAAAGGCAAGTGGATTAATAGCACCCAGGAATTGGTATTTTATTTATTTATTCTTTTTAAAATTTTTATTTATTTATTTGAGAAAGAGAAAGAACAAGGCTTTATTATTAACATAGCTGGACTAGTTTCTTTTAGTTAGTGTTTGACTGGATATCCTTTACCATTCTTTTACTTTCAATATTTTCAGATATTTATGTTTTAGATACAGGTCTTCTAAATAAAATATAACATGTACTTTTTAATCTAGTATGATAACCTTTGTTTTTTAATTGGAGCATGTTTTGTTTTACTGACATTTATTGAAATCATTGATATATTTTTCTTTAAATGTATTATCTTATCATTTGCTGTTTATTTGCCTATCCTGTTGTACTTTTCTTTGTTTTTTTTTCTCAAGTAATTGTGGATTAAAAAAAATCATTCTATTTTCTTCTCTGTCCCTCTCTGTCTCCTTTGACACAGTGTTTTACTCTGCAAGGTCTTTTCTCACCCATATCTAATCTGCTATGAATTACTCCATTGAATTCTTAACTTGAACATCTCAGGTCTATAACTTCTATCTGATTCTTTAAAAAAAAGGTGTATGATGTCACTTTCTAGATTTTCTGACTTTTGGTGAAATTTTAAAACTTGAGGGCCATTAAAAAAAAAAGATTTTATTTATTTATTCATGAGAGAGAGAGGCAGAGACATAGGCAGAGGGAGAGGCAGGCTCCCCCCAGGGAGCCTGATGCAGGACTCGATCCCAGGACCCCAGGATCATGCCCTGAACCAAAGGCAGAGACACTCAATGACTGAGCCACCCAGGTGTCCTGAGGACCATCTTAATCTAAATTTATTTTAATCTGAAGTGAGTTTTTTTTCGGGGCTATCAGATGATGTGGGCCAGACTGCTGTCCTTAAAAGAGCTGGTTAATATCAGTTTACTCTTAATGCTAGGGTACGGCCCTTTATTGCTCCTCCCAGCCCAACGTGAAGGGTGGTTTACCTAGATTTCCTTCCTCAGAAGGCCCTGGATGGTAATTTTAGCCCCCTACTTCAACAAGGCTTCCAAAGTACAGGACAGCCTTTTGGCTATCTCAGCTTGACCAGCAACTATCCCACGGCTAAGGCAACCTTGAGTGCTGGCTTGAACTGTCAGGGTTCCACAGTCCATTATTGGATCTCAGTCAAATAATCCTACTATCTTGTTAGTGGATTGATGCTTTTAAGAATCTATTTTTCTTTCTTTGTCTTTTGTCTAACTTTTAAAATGGTCTTTAATGAAAAGATTGGTCAGAGTTATGCAGCGCACTCTTGTTGGAAACAGAAATTCACTGAATATCTGTAGGCAGATTACTTAATCTTTCGGAGCTTAGTTTTCTCTGAGCTATAGTTTTCTATTATTATGTGAACTATTATTATTTTTTAAATTTTGGATGACAATTCTCACTGATACAGCTCTGTGGCACCTTGTTCTTTGATCTCCACTGTAATGTGTTCCCAGAAATAAATTAATGTTTCCTCCTTGAATGGCACTTTTGTTGGCACTAGTAACGAGTCAGGGGGCCAATGCTAATGCGATGCTCCGCTGAAAATTTTAGGGAATATTCCTGTGTTTTTATGCAACCAAGTAATGTGAATAAACATGCCTTTATTTATTTATTTTATTTTCCATTATGCTGCCAAAGACTTGCACATGGGAATTTGCACAATGAGCATGTGTGGGAGATGCCAGCCATTGCTCAGCCATTGAGGTGGGAATTGTTAGCAAATTACATCTGGCTGCTCCTCACAGATGAGGTGGGAACAACAATCTGAGTAGATGTCTATTTGTACAATGTATTTTGGGACTGATTCATAGCACAAGTTAAAAGTGTAAGTGACGGTAAATAGTTTTGAAATATAAGAAAATCAGATCAAGCTTGTGAATAATCTTCTTCAATTTTGATAATGAAAAAAATCACAACCATCTTTTTCTTTTCCTTGCAAAGGAAGTCTAGCACAAAAAATAGCAATGCGCAGTATCTATTGAGCACTTGCTGTGTGAAAGGAACTTGTAAGAGAGCTTAATAAGTGTTCTACCTTGTTAAACCCACTTTCCAGAAGAGGAAAGTGAAATACAGACAAGTTGTCCTTGTTTGTATAGTTAGTGCACATCTGAACCAGGGATCGGAGGCAGGCAGCTTGGGCTCTTGTCCACTCTGCCAGACTGTTAATTTCTTTCTGAATTACGTTGTAATTCTGTTAGCCCAAGGATTTCCTCTCCAGGTAGTTTTACCTTTTATGGGATCAATGGTGTAACACAAATATGACATATTTAAAGACATAGTTTGTCAGTTTTATTTACAGCTTGGCCTGGGAGATGGATGAGTCTGACGGTACAAGGCTATGGTGTGTACCCACAGGCATCCCACTTTTCAGAGGCCACAGGGGGCCATATATGGCCCATAGCTTCCTCCCTTACTGCCTCATATGCTTGCCCAGTTCCAACCCGTGGCTATAAACCACCAACATTTCATACTTGTGTACTGCATTTCCTCTCAGTGTGCTCAGCTCCTGGAAGCACAGAGGTCTGGCTATGTGTAACAGTTGCCAGCTGCTACTTGTCACCCCTTCCTCCCCACTCCGCCTTTGCTGCCAGAGTTCAGAGATGTCATAACCTAACTGGAGAAATGAAACAATGGACCTAACTGGAGAAATGAAACAATGGTACATGAGCATAAGGAAGCATTACTAACTGTGCTATTGATTATTGTAGTCAATTGGTGCTCAAGGTTTGACAGCCAGATCGTTGTGGACGGTACTCCTGAGCACTCTGGGAGTGGTGGCTGTGGGGACAGAGGGGTCACGGTTACTGGTGGGATGGTACGCAACGAGGGCAGCAAGAACTGCAATGTGGGAGGCGCCTGGAGGGTTTGGGAATCGGGGGTCACTCAGCCACCTGGCTGGACTGGAGGGTCTGCTGGGGAGGACTGAGCAGTTCCGATAGGCACGAGCAGCAGGATGCAAGAGAAGGGCTGATCTGTGGAGCTCGCCTGACCTCTGGCAAAGGGAATGGAGCATGGCTTTGGACTCTAAGAAGCTGGATTTCAGATCTTTAATAGGCCACTTATCAACTCCGTGGCCCAAGGGACATAGGTCAACATACGTGAAATGGAAATAAAACTTATTGTAGTCATTATAAGACTGAATAATATAGAAAGCTCCTAGGTTGCTCCTGGCCCATTTGGGGGCTCAGTCCATGCTTCCTATGACAGAACCAGGTTTGGATTTCTCTGCTAGGGCAGTTCCCTCCTGGAGCTTTGTTCTGTTGCTGTTAAGGTCAAGGACCAGAACTACGTATGCTCCTCCGGGAGCAAGGGAACTGCAGTTTTATGGGAGGGAGAGCACAATGTCTCCCCTCCGGTGCCCGGGCTGCCCTCCCCGACACAACTCGAGGTTTGTTGGCATAGTTGGCAGCTGTAGCACTTTGGTCCAATATTGCCTGAAAACAGCCTACAAAGACTTGCTCATTTTCCGTCTGACTAGTAACTGACAGCTCAGAGCCCGTCGCTTCGGAAGCTCTGTTTGAGTTAATGGTCCCCGAGTGCAGCTTCCTGTGAACAGTGAAACACCTGGAACTCTCTCGGCCCCTCCCTTTGTGTTGAGGGTGTCTACCATTTGTTTTCCCATTGGGCTTCACTACCGGCAAGAGCTTGGTGACAGCTGTCAACCTGGTTTCAGAGGGGAAACATCACTTTCCCAGTTCTGGAGGTTTCTGGCAGTGGTAAATACCCTGGCTCCCAGAATAGATTCCAAAAAATTTTCTCATTTATTCTTTTGGCTCAAGCCTTCAGTCCAGTCATCTCGCATGGACAAAACAGATCTCCCCACCTCCCCACCCCCATCCTGTGATAACACAGGGAGTGCTTTTCTTCCAGAACTGTAGGGGAGACAGATGGTGCAGAGGAGTCTTTGGGAGTAAGAGCAAGATCTGAGTGTCCTGTGTGGAACCCTGAGCATGTCACTTAAACTCGCTGAGCTCAGTTTCTTCATCTGTGAAATGGGGATGATAATATCTGCTTCAGAGGGATGTTATGGGAATAAAGTGTCATGGCTTAATTAATGTTAATAATACACTCTTAGTTGACTTAGTGAAGTATTTCTTAAGAGATGAATGAATAAGTAAGCAAAAGATTTTTCTTGGCTCATGTATTTACTGAAGGATTTCTGAATGGGTGTGTTATCACTTCCCTGTTTGGAAGACAGTTCTCTGACTGTTTACACTGACTGGAGGGGTCCACACACACAGTGTTTAGCATCATGCATCCAGGAGGCAGTTTGCCTGCTTTAAATCCCAGCCTAACTGCTTACTGGCTGCGTGATTCTTTTTTTTTTTTTTTCCAACATTTATTTATTTGAGAGAGAAAGAGAGAGACAGAGAGAGAGAGAGAGAGAGAGAGAGAGAGAGACTTCACAGGTACAAGTGAGGGGAGGGGCAGAGGACGAGAGAGAGAGAGGGAATCTCAAGCAGACTCCTCGCTGAGCACAGAGCTCCTTGCAGGGCTTGATCTCACAACCCCGAGATCATGACCTGAGCCAAATGCTCAACCAACTAAGCCACCAAGGTGCCCTTAGGTTACCTGCTTTAAATCCCAGCTCAACTGCTTACTGGCTGTGTGATTCTGGGCCAGTTACCTGACCTTGCTGTGCCTAAGTTTTTCCTCACTTACAAAATGAGGATGACAACGGCTCCCTTATAGTGTTGTTGCAAGGATTAAATAAATTAATACATTCTTGTTCTGTTAATATTTTCTTTTTTTTTTTTAATTTTTATTTATTTATGATAGTCACACACAGAGAGAGAGAGAGGCAGAGACACAGGCAGAGGGAGAAGCAGGCTCCAAGCACCGGGAGCCCGACGTGGGATTCGATCCCGGGTCTCCAGGATCGTGCCCTGGGCCAAAGGCAGGCGCTAAACCACTGCGCCACCCAGGGATCCCTTGTTCTGTTAATAGAACAATTAGTTGACCATAGAGTTGAGGGTCTATTTCTGGGTTCTCTATTCTATTCTGTTGATCTATGTGTCTGTTTTTAATCTGACTTCTTACTTCACCTTCCTCAAAATAGCAGAGAGGGGTCTGATCAAAACTTCTAGTCAGATCTTTTTCATTCCTCCAGTAGAGCCCTCCAGGGGCTCCTATCAGCTGAGGAAGAACTCTGGAGCCTTTGCATGTGGACTAGCCCCCACCTGTCACCCTCCCCTAACTTCCTCCCTCATCTCCTTGCTGCTACTCAATCTCTTGCTTCCCTGATCTTGCTTCCACTGCCTCCTCTCTCTCTGCAGGAAATTCAAGCATTCCCACCCAGATCCTCTCCAGAAACACTGCCCCCAGGTGTGTCCCTGCACCCCCCTCCCTGTCTCCATCCCGCCCCCCCTGGCTGGCGCTGCCCCAAAGCCTCTGCTCCAACACCACATCATCAGAGATGCTTTGGTTAACCTCTCCGTGAAACGAACTCAGCCAAATGAACTCGGCCAATTTGTCACTTCCTGTCTCCTTAACCTGCTTTCTTCTTAAATGGCACTTGTCAGTACCCAACACATTTTAGACTTACTTATTTGCCTATTATCTTTCTCCCCCACTCCATTACAGTGTAAACTCCCTGAAGACAGGCAATTGATCTGTTATGTAAACTGCTGTATCTATAGCATAGAGAATAGTGCCGGAGAATGTCTAAAAAGTATTTGTGACAGTGAATAAATGAACAAATTATCTGTAACCTAACCAGTTGGCTATTTGCTGATGCTGAGGTGCCCAGGAGGCTGTCATTAGGTAATGAACCCTGTGTCACATGATGCGGGATACATATACATGTAGCAGGTAGGCCAGGCCTCAGGGTACTGATGGGGGTACAGCTTTGGTTTCTCCATCTGATGAGCTGATGCATGATCTCTACACCGTGGACTAGGAGCACCGAAGGGGTGTTATGGCTTTCCATGCCTTGAGGACAGTCATTGCTGAGCAAATGACAGATTTAGTTATTTTGAAATTCTTTTGACCTCTGTTCACGAACTGGGTTAAGGTATTTGCTCTTTCCTAGAAGAGTTTTTTTCCCTGTAAAGCTCCTTCTTATGATTCATCCATATATTGATTCACTTATATCACAAATATGTAGCAAGTAGGCTCTGAGCACATTGCTTCTCGGGGTGATGACAATAGCTATTGCTTATCAGGCACTTGCTCTGGTGCCAGGTCCTTTGCCACCTACTTTCTCATCATGACAGCAATGCTGAGAGGTAGGTATTCTCATGTCCCTTGTATAAAGGAACACACAGAGGAGCAGAGGAGATCATTTGTCTAAGGTCCTGGCCAGCAGTCAGCTGTGCTGCAGTCTGACCCAGGCCTGTGACTGGGTGCTATTTCCCCGTCCCTAATGTAAGCTCTCTAGCACGGAGCACATCCCACCTTACAGTGCACCATGACAGCCACGCCAGGGAGGCCTGTTCTTCTTGACCTGTCACCACCTACAGCTGGCAGTGACCAGGCGCCAAGCATTCCTGATGGTGCCAACACTCAGTGTCTCCTCTTTCAGGAGGACAGGATGACCCTGAGCGAAGCACGCCCAGCTCATCAGTTATCCATCTCCATTCACAGACTCTCCCCACCTCTCCAAAAGAGGCCTGGAAGGGAGAGAACCCGACTTTCCAAAGAATTTGGGAAAAGGAGCACACTGTCAGCGTGAGCCTCCAGGGCCCAGGCGGGCCATTAGCCATCTGTACCGTGTTAAGCCTCCACTGTGAGGTGGGGCGGATCCAGGATTTTCTTGTTGCGTCCTGGCAGGTGGTGGGCAGGCATTTGGCACGGGGCTGTCCCCGTGTGGTGTGCTGGGCAGATGCTGGCTGTGAGCACGGGTCAGCCTGACCTTCAAGCATAGCTCCACGTGAGCTCGTGGCATCACAGGGCTTTCAGGAGCAGAGCCCGCTCGGATAGGGCGTCTGGAGGAGCAGCAGGACCTGGTGTTCCCCAGTGCCCCTGGGGAGCTGACTTTGCTTTGTGGCAATGCTCCTATTAGGCTTGTGATGGAATGTCTGCAGCGGATGGCGGATGGTGGGGCTTTAGAACAATTAACGGTGTGAGCTGGGGGCGAGGTATTGGGGCACTGAGATGCCTGTGCCATGGTTCCCGCCCTCCAGGGCTTCCCAGGTTGGAGTCTGCAGGCTTCTCTTCAGGGACACAGACAACAGCATCTGCTGATCAACAGTGGATTTACTACATGGATGTGGTTCAGTCACTGCCAACGACTCTTCCTGGAGAACAGACAGCATTACTCCTTTTTCTCAGAGACCCGGATGGTGCAGATGAATGAGTACAGGCTTCGGGTCCCAGCTTTTTAGAAATTCCCACACTCAGGATCCTCCTGGAGATTCTGATTGGACTCATCAGGCAAGGGCCTGGCTTTGACATTTTGAAATCTCTCCGCGTGATTCTGATCTGCCCACCTTCAGAAGCATCAGCATTGCCCGAGGAGTTTTTTAAATATCATGGGTGCCTGGACTCCCTCCAGACCTACCACACTGGTGCCTTCAGGGAAATGGGACTTGAGCACCTGTGTTTATAAAAAGGCCACACCGTTCCTAGGCACGGCTACAATCGACGATCATGGCTTAGATTGACTTTTATAACTTACTAACTTTTTGAGGTTCAGTCCATTTTCTGTGAAAGGGGTTGCCCTGGAGCAGGGCTGCAGCTGCCCAGTAGGATCACGCATGTTATGTACTTGGTGTATGTTCATGATCTTGGGTGTTCAACAAACTGTCTTCCTATTGGTATTTTCAGCCTTTTGTTTTTCTTTAAAGATTTTGTTTATTTGAGAGAGAGAAGAGAGAGCAAGCACGAGACTAGGGGAGGGGAAAGGCAGAGGTAGAAGCAGACTCCTTGCTGAGCAGGAAGCCTGAGGTAGGGCTTGATCCCAGGACCCTGGGATCACGACCTGAGCTGAAGGCAGATGCCCAACCGACTGAGCCACCCAGATGCCCGTATTCTCGGCCTTTAAGTGGCCAGCTGATGTTGGCCGGCTGAAGTAATGGATCTGATTCACTTGCATATCCCCTTCTTGCTCTATACGTCGCCTCTAAATGGTGTGGGGCTCCTGTCCTGCAGCTCATTGAATCATCCAGAATTGTAAATGTTCTATTTTGAAAGGAAATTTGGGTCTCTTCACTTTTCTGTCAGCTTTTTGGGGGTCTTTGATCTCATGTGTTCCACTCAGGAAACACAGGCGAATGTTTCATGTGTCAGAGGTGGCTCTCAGATGGGGGCCCATCCAACTGTTCTAGGCGCTCACAGCTGGAGGAGGACAGACACCAGAACAAGCAAGGATGCTGATGCTGATTATTGTGCATGGCTGCTGTGAGCCTGATAGTGAGCACATAGCAAGTATTTACCTTTCCCCTCTGGCCAAATTTTTTAACTGCAAACCTGCAAAGTATCTCAAAGCAATGATGAAGTGATTTCCAGGGCCTGAAAGTCAGGTGTTGGTCCTCCCCACCGCTTCCAAATCAAGACATTTATATCACGTTCCAGAGAATCCTAGCTGACAAATGCAAACTTCTTTGTTGTTCTAAACACAAGGGTATTCCCAGTGTGTGTGGAGGTAATTGGGTCTGATGAGTGGGTGGTGCTAATGGTCTCTGCTCTCTTCTGGATGGGCTGGCAAGAGATGGTAGTAAGAGATAAAGGTGTGCCTGGGAAGGTGAGTTCTGAAGGAAAGTCTATTGACTAGGCAGGCCAGAGAGACAGGGCTACTTGCTTTTTAGATAATTACATGGATCTCCATTCTATAGCTATTAACTGAATGTACAGCATTGCTGGTCATGGATGCAGAAACATCTACTTTGTCTGTACCTGGGCTGAGGAATGCCACTGCAGATCCTTCTTTTTCTACACTCAGTGTTTTGAATACAAATATTTGAATAAGAATTACGCTGGCACTGAGGAATATTCATTGAAAATGTATTTTTCAGAGTAAACTCTATTATCCAATTTAATTTCTTGGTCAATTTTCTATGAAGCGCAGTTAAACTACCTCCAATTGTTTCCACTTTTATTTCTCTGAAATTATTATTTTTTTTTATCAAAATCAATTCTTTTCATATAATTTTTTTTGCTCTGGGGATTTAATTTGTCGGGCAGCTTTATTATTAATAAAAGAAATCTTACTGATTGTGTTTTCTGTCATTGTGAGTTTTCTTTTGTCATTGGTAATTCCGCGAAGTCCAATTTTCTGGGTCAAATTTTGCCACGTGCAGTGTTAGCCCTGCCAGTCTTATTTTGAGTTGATTATTTCTACCACTATTATTTGCTATGAGTTGGATAAGAGACTGATTATATTTATTTCTTCACTAATCCACGAGGTAATGAGAGCCATTCCAAGTGTACCCTACTGTCCAGGAGGGTCTATTATTAACTAATTCATATTTTCCAAATATTTCTATCCCTTGGCATCCTATGAACTAACATTAGACCAACCAGTAGATGCTGGGGTCCAAACAATAGATTTTGAAGCAATCTTTGCACATTGATGAGCCAGCTTATTTTAACGGTGACATCACTTGATCCTGAGAGACAGACTTGGGCCTCTGGCCCTTCCCACAGGTCCATTGCTATGGATTTACTCAGATCCCATTGCCCAGGTGAGGACTGGATGAGAGCCCTCTGAGTCTCAGTTAGAAACTCTGCTTACCTAATGAGATGTCAGGAAGCAGAGACAGGAATATGCACCAGAACTCCATTCAGAGGGAGCACTGTATTCATTTGGAAGAATTACTTTGAAAAGTCTCTTGGAATAGACAGCGAGAACTCATGCTCAACTACCAGAATGCAGTGGCTGAACTGACAAGAAAAAATAAAGCAGGGGACAAGGACGGGAGATCCAGGATAGAAGATAGAAGGAAGAGAAATGATAGTGTCTACCTCAGTCAGCTCAGGTCGCCATAGCAAAATACCACAGACTGGTGGCTTAAATGACAAGTATTTCTTTTCTTTTCTTTTTCAAGATTTTATTTATTTATTCATGAGAGACACACAGAGAAAGGCAGAGACATAGGCAGAGGGAGAATCAGACTCCGTGCAAGGAGCCAGATGTGGGACTCTATCCCAGGACCCTGGGATCACAACCTGAGCCGAAGGCAGATGCTCAACCCCTGAGCCACTGAGCCACCCGGGTGTCCCATGACGTGCATTTCTTTTCTTACATTCTGGAGGCTGGAGGTTCCTGGTCAAGGTGCTGACAAGTTTAGTTTCTGGCAAAGGTCTCCTTCCTGGCTTATAGGCAGCCACTGTCTCTCATGTGCCCCCATATCCTCTTCTTTGTGTGTGGGGTGGGAAGGGAGAGAAAAAGAGCTCTCTGGTGTCACCTCTTGTAAGGGCACTAATCCTGTCAGATTACGGCCCCACCCTTATGACCTTATTTCACCTTTAGAAGCCTGTTCTCCAAATACAGTCACTCTAGGGATTAGGACTTCAACATACTAATTTCTAGGGGACACATTCAGTCCATAACAGAGCCTGTGGGGGGTGGGTTTTTACCAGTAGCATGTGGGAATTCACTCCTGAGTCCTGGATCTTTGATAAAGTTGACGAAACTCACCCAAGCTGGGGGTTGAACTTCCCATTAGTGAAGGAACTCATTGGCAGTCTTCTTGGGAATTGGTGGAAATTATAGGGAAGGCTTTGGATTTCTATAAATCATAGAATCAGGGACTCAGAATAAATGTAATTAGTTTTCTGAGCAGTTATAAAATCTCTACTGACATTATAATACATGTATATGCATACAAGTATCATGTATATCTACTATTTACTTATCTATTTATTTATACCTCTCCTCATCAAAAGATTGAAAAACTGGAAAAAGTCATTAGATGAGGAAATCAGCCAAGAGGGACAATCAGAAAGTAAATAAATATCCATAAGGTCAGCATGCAGAAAGACACAGGGCAATACAGGATTTCAAATTTTGTGAACATTGGTGTTAAGCTGCCTGGTGGCCAAGGTGGACCAATAAACACCTAAAATCCTTTGCAAGTCTCTGATATACACATTATGCACAAATGACCAGTGACTTTAATTTCTCTTTTATTTCCCATAGTATCTGATGAGAGTTGCCAACTTTAGCAGCAAAGGGGAATATCTACGACCGAGATATATATACATTAAACCTTTAATGACCCTTCTATACTTTAGATAGCTTGTCCAGATGTGGCCTTCAACCACAGGAGAAATTCTAGAAATGGACACCTCACAGAGGAACCCTCACTAATTTGGATTAATTCACCTAGTGTGTCAACCCCTGCTTTGTCACATATGATGCCTGTGACATCATATTTCCTGACATGAACACAGTCAGGAATATACTAGGGCCATCTTAGGCTACTTCCTCCTTGTTCAAGTTTTGGCATGAACATTTGCCGGGCCTGCTGTGTTCCGGGTTTGCTCTGGATGCTAGAGGTCCAGAAGGAGAAGGTCCCCGGCCCCTGAGCTCACAGTGGGCAGACAGACCAGTGCCCTGAGATGTCAGCTGTGAGGAGTGGCCTGTGAGGGCTTAGACAGTGGAAGTCTGGGAGCTCACAATGCATCTCACCCTGACGGGCAGACAATGAGAGCTTTCTCCCCAGGCCTCATCAAGTTCCTTTTGGGCGTAGCTACGAGGGGTGAACCCCAGTCCTGTGTCACGTTTATACTTTAAACCATCTTGGGACACCCAACCAGATGAGCTTTCCCCCTCCAACTAGCTTGCCGGATGCGGGCTCAACGACTCCTCCTGGGTGTGGCTGCAGAAGGAACAAGACCCAGGCCTGGTGTCTGGCCTCTGAGACAAAGAAATTACCAAAGGACACTAATCCTCTAAAGTAGGTTCCAGGAGGTACAGTTCCAGTGTGGCCCCCACAAGCTGAGGTCCCACCTCTAGTATTTGCCTCATCCCTCACCCCACTCGCAACTTCACACATCTTGGACGACAGCCAAACGAAGAGCCTATTTTCTTCTCTGAAGAAGATTAAATTGAAAGCTAAGGATCTGATGCACTAAGGCAGGCAATCTCTTCTGCCCAAATGCTTTTATTCTTTTCTTTTTTCTTTCTTTTCTCTTCTTTCTTTCTTTCTTTCTCTTCTTTCTTTCTTTCTTTCTTTTTCTTTCTTTCTTTCTTTCTTTCTTTCTTTCTTTCTTTCTTTCTTTCTTTCTTTCTTCTTTCTTTCTTTCTTTCTTCTTTCTTTCTTTCTTCTTTCCTTTTCTTTCTTTTTATTTCTTTCTTCTTTCTCTTTCCTTCCTTCCCTCAGGCCTATGTAGTACCTGGATCCAACCTCATCTCTCCCTGGGACCACGAATGATGGCAGTGATAATGTGACACTTGCTGCTTACCAGTACACCACACTTACACACCTCATGGGACCTCATGAAGTCCCCAGGAGATAGGTGCCTATTATCTCCATTACAAAGAGGGGAAACTGAGGCATGATTGAGCAGCAGGCTGAGATTATAGTCTGGCTCCAGAATCAGTGCTCTTCCCCACTACACGGTGCTGCATTTCAGATGGCTTAGGCATGGGACGGCCTCCACTGTCAGCTGGTGGATGAATGGAGACCTGCTGCATGGTTTCTGGATGCTTTAAACAGCCTAGGACTTACAGGATCCATCAGGTGTGGATTGTTGAAGCAGTCTGTTTGCAAAGACTAGCTAAGATAGTCACCTGGGGCCAACATGTGCATAGTGAGATTCTTGTTGGCCAGTGGGACAATTTACAGATTGCTTGATCAAAGCACTCACATCCTTGAACATATGAGTGTGTACATTTGTTAAAACTCAGAGAACTATGTAAAAACTGGATGCCTTTTTATTGAGTATTAATTATAAATTCAATGAAGTTGATTTGAAAGGTAATGAAGTAAAAATGTACCCTAAACCCTAAACCTCTAGAGTCCTATTCCCTGTGTTGCTCTGGATGCCTGGACTGCACTCTGGTGCCCTTTTGCTTCTATCAATGGATGCTACTCTGTGGCCCACGAGCTTCCATGATAATTGGAAGGTGGCATGTGATAGCTGAAGGAGAGTTATATGTGTTTAGTGATGACAGCAGAACTGGAGTCCCTAGATAAGCTCTGCCTCAGTCTATTTTATTAGCTAGGGCTGCCTCTGCTGACAAGAGAGCAGCCGCCCAGGCCAGCTCAGACCCTGCGGGAGGGAGGCTGCCAGCAGAGCCAGGCAGAAGGCAGTGGGGCTCCCAGAGCTGGAGCTGCAGATTTTACAGAGACTACACTTTTCCAGGAGAACTCCTCCTGCCTTACCTGCCATCTGGAACATGGAGAGATCATGCTTGCGGCCTTGTTCTCAAACATTTGGATGCGGAGTGCTCATCTGAGGCCTAAGGATACCCGATTTTCATGTGGCAAAGCATGAGCTTTGGGTGGCCAAGATTTGGCAACATCATGTACAGCAGCAAAATTTCGGGCAAATCACTTAATTTTTCTGAGCTTCAGCTTCCTCATCTATGAAATGGGTTAGTAAAGCCTTAGTCATGAAAGGAGCTTGGTTTAGGTAACTTCCATGTTAGTCATGTTTCAAGGTTGGTGCCAGGGGCTTCTCATCTGTGATGCATCTTCTTTGTCTCCCAACTCTTCCCATGAAGTTCACAGCCCTGGTGGTCTCAGTCACATTTGGTTGTATTGCTCTGGACTGCTCTTGTTGTCAATTTTCTCAACTAAAATGTAAACTCCCTGTGGGCAAGGGCCAACATTTATACTTACTACCTTCTTATCATACTTCCCTTGTCACCACATCATGAGCTGGTTGTATGTTTCCCATAGCGCTTACCAGTATCTGAAATGATCTCTTTGTTTATTGTTTTCTCATTTACCACTTGTCTCTCCCACTAGACTGTAACCTTTGGGTTACATTTACTGCTCTATGCCCTAGAATCTAGAATGGTGGGTGCAGTAGAAATCACGGGTCCTCTGTAAATATCAGGGAATGGATGAGCACACCTCTTCGGTATCCCCTCACTCCCCCAGGCATCTGAGTATCCTTTAAGGCTTAGCACATGCTTTCTGGGCTGTCAGTTGGTTGACTGAATTATGTGCAGTGCCAGCCCCAGTCAACAGATGGTAAGGGATGGGATTAGGAAGGTTCTCAGGTGTCTGGCCTGAATGGGGCACAAGGGACATGGCTAGTTTTATGGGTGCACTTGTGGTTGCTGATAGTAGTAATATCAATTGAAATGGCTTCAGCTACAAAGAACAGCACCATCTATCACTGGGGTCTTTCTTGTTGATCTGCTCTGAAAATAGATTTTTATGAAAGAGCATTGTAACGAGAATGCCAGGTTTGTGAAATGGAAGGCAAAGATAAAGGTGGAGGGATGCTTTTGAGGCCTCCAAGTAATTTTTTTTTTTTAATTTAGGAGGTAAATTCTAAGGAGGGGCAGGTTTTGTTTCCCCTCAATTTTCAAATAAGATAGATCTTATTTCCTTAATAGGGTTCTAGGTTAGGCCATCAATTTCCTATTACACAGAAATCCATTTTGTGGAAATGACATTTTTCCTAACCTATGTGCTAAGAACAGGCTATTGGTGTAATGTCATTGAAGGGCAACATGACTGATGTTTAATTCTTCCTTCAGGGCTCTGTGTCTTTCCTGTTTCCTGTGCCAAGGGTGGAATATTCTGGAATCAGTCAGCTTGACTCTGGAACATCTTCTAAGGTATGCAGGACTTTCATGGTCTGATGTCCAATTTTATCAATTCATAGGCTTGAAACTTATCTGAGATCACACAGTCTGTAAGTGGCAGGACAATCTGCTGCCAGGCAGACAAGGGATCCCTGCAAGCAACCAGTGTATTTTGAGGTCCTGCCAATCAGGAACCACTCTCTCTTGGACCTAGGCTGGACCCTCTTGGCCCAGGAGGTGCCTTCTGTAGAAGCTGCCTCTTATCTGCACATTGTTTTCAATAGAAGCCATGTGAAATCCAGCAGGTCCCAGAAGATCCTAGGATAAGATTCTTCATTCCACTTGACCATGCAGGCAGGGTGGCCACAGGAGCAGATGAACCCACTAAACAGAACCTGGCACCCATAGAAGAAGCTCTGTAAGTTGTAGGGGAGAGCTGTGGGCTTCCTGGAGGAGGCAGACTAATGGATTTCAAAGGATGGTGGGACTTCATTGTCCAAAGGAAGGTATGAGTGCTGCACCTGTGGGAACCATAAGCCCAGTGGAGACAGGTATGTGCATGGTGTGGTGATGGATGAAGGGGGAGGAGGAGAGAGCAGTGGTTGACAAGGTGTGAGGAGGGCTGTTTAAAGAGGTGGACTGGGAAACTGAAACCTAGTAGCCAAAGGTGACTTCCCAAGATCAAACAGCTGGCAGTGGTGGAGCTTGAGGAGCTTAGCTTCACCACCCCGAGTGCAGGTCAACTGGTAGAGATACGACTAAGAGAAAGGAAAGCTTTGAGTTCACATTTGGGGTTCTGTTTCAGTTTCCCAGGCAGCTTTCCTCCCGCTGGTCCCTGTGCCCTTCTTGGTACCCTAGGACATCCAGTCTCAAACTGTCTGGTGAGGGGCAATCACGAGTGAAAACCATGGTCAGAGTCCACAGCACAGACTCATTGGGGAGTCTTCGGTTATATCTCTTTGCTCCTGTCCACACCCCATTTCTTCTGCAAGGGGCCTCCTCCAGCCTTGTTTTGAACTTGCTATTGCTGCCAATGCGGACACAGTCACATTCAGTTGTTGAGTTAAAAAAATTCAGCTTTACCCTGTTGGGTTAGAGAACAAGAAAGAAAGAAAGAAGGGAAGAAAGAAAGAAGGAAGGAAAGAAGTGAAGAAAGAGAGAGAGAAAGTAAGGAAGGAAGAAAGAGAAGAAGGAGGGAGGGTGGGTGGGAAGGAAAGAAAGGAAGAAAGAGAGAGGAGAGGTATTCCCTCTCTCAGTGAAGGCGTGGATCTCACAGGACATGGAACGTGAACGCAGACCATCAAGAGCAGCCCCCATTGCCTCCACTTCTTATCTCTCCTCTCCTTTTGGCAATCAAGACATTATTTTAAATGGTTTTGCTCTTGAATGCTTTTCTCTCTACAGCTAAAAATAGATTACGCTGAAAAACAGGGGAGGAAAAAAGCTAAATCCTGGAAAATTGCATGATTTGGTGCTGCAAAAACCCGTGTTTAGTGATTCGCTGGAACTCCTGTGGTCCAGGGCCATGGTAATCGTTATAATTTCCCTCAGGAGAAACATGTTAGGAACTGGATTTAAGAGAGATCTAAGCATTCTGTCTCTCTCGTGTCACTGGTAATAATACTGTAGAGACACTAACGTGCTAGGCATTGTGTAAACCTGCTTTGTCCTTATAATTTATGAGCTGTTACTATCCTTTTTTTTCAAAAGAAATCATTGAGGCTCAGAAAGAAGGAGTAGAGAAGGTGCTCAAGGTCACCCCGGGAGGAGAGGTCAGCTGACATTCAAACCTAGGTTCACCTGGCTCCAAGGCCACGAGCCTTGCCATTACGCTGCAGCCATTGTCAAGTGCCACTGCCTTCAGCAAGGAAGAACTCCCAGTCGCTCCAACCTGGTGATTCTCAAAGAACAGGGTATCAATACCAATTAATTAATAAAGTCACCAATCTTCTTCAGAAAAACCACTGATCAAGAGTGATAACCTTATAAGTGACACATTTTTATTTAATTACAAGAGCTCTGGAGATGGAATCTAATTTCATGCAACGTCTCCTTGGCTTACTTATTACTTTAAAGCAACTGTATCACTGGAAGTATGTAAAAGAGAAATCGCTCCGGGGGATATAAAAATCCTTAGAGGTTTGCATCTAAATAAACTGGCTGTGCCATTAAAGGACAGAAAAATAAATATTGGTAAGCCATCTGTAATTAAAGTGTTGATTCTTTTTGCATGAATAAAAAGCAAAAAAAGTATTGATTAGTGATTAATCTAAAATTAGGCTAGGAAGATACTAAAGGGAACCACTCAGGCCAATGTTGAACAGTGCATTGTTTTCCAGTCAGAAGGTTTCTATTTGAGGAAGAATTATAAAATGACGAATTAATGTTTCTACTCAACTGAAAGATGGGATTATTTTTTTGGAGAGATCAGGATTTCTCTTCCTTCCTTCCTTCCTTCCTTCCTTCCTTCCTTCCTTCCTTCCTTCCTCCCTCCTTCCTTTTCTCCTTCTCTTCCTCCTCCGTCTCCTCCTTCTTGGTGTTTCTATGAGTTTCTGGAGCTGCAGGAGCAGTAGGGGCAGGAGCACTGAGCGTGTTGTGTTGGAGCAGCTGGAGGGGTCAGAGGCCGTTGGCCTACAGTATCAGACTCTGAACTCGTTCCACCATAGGCCAAGGAAGCAGCCACTCCATGAGCAACCTATCAAACCTTGATCTGCATCTTTCCTGATGAGGGAAATTTCTTTCACCAAGAACAAAACATTTCATTCTACCATAAGATACAACTTAAAGGCCAGTTCTTCAGAGTGTGAGTGTTCGTATCCATGACTTCAAGCGGGTCATTTCCTGTTTTCCTCCTGGGGAAAAAACAGGAGGCTCAGAGTGGGGAGGGTGGAGCAGCTTTCCAGGGAACAGGAAAAGAGACAGTAAGTTGCAGGGGAAGGTCCAGGATTTGAATCCTGGACCTGCCCCTTAATAGCTAGGTGCTCTGGATAAGTGCCACCTTCCACAGCTTTGACTTCCTCATTGAAAAATCGGGACTGGATTTCCTCCAACTCTGGGTTCTTGTGAGCATTGCATGGAACATTCACCAGTGTCTGAGGAGGATGGGAAAACCATTTGTTAGTTCAATGTCAATCTCCTGTCTCCTGTAGACATGAATGCTCGTGCCCTGCGCTCTGCACGGTCGCTCAGAGCGCTGTCCTGGTGTGGAGTTCTGCTGATGCTCTCTTGAAAATTGGGGCAAGAAGCCCTGATGTTTTATTTTGCACTGAGCCCTGCTAATTATGTAGCAAGTTTCTCCTGTAGATATGCTTCTTCCTTCTCACAGTTCTGCCAGAGGCTTACCTGTCCTTACCAGGAATCTGTGTACTGGGGATTCTTTTCTTCCTTGAGGATGTCTGGCTGACCTCTTGGCTTTCAAAACTGTCATGTGCACCTTCAAACTGGTGTGAGCGAATTCAGCAGCGTAAACCACAAACTGGCCATACATTGTGAACCAACTGAGTTCCATCAAACAGACTTTTCTTCTACCTGCTATGATGGTTGTCCAAGGGGTTTCCCTGGATTCTCCACATTCCCACTGGTGGTGTTGAGAAATGAATGCCATGCTCAAGTGGAATTCACATGGCACAAATATTTAAATGATTGTATGAGCAAGGATTTCATACACCGCAGTGTGCAGTCCATTTGCAAACTCTCAATGTCATGGAAAGATGCTTACATAATCCGAAAGAAAAAAATTTAATTTTTATTTTTATTTTTTTAAAAGGTTTTATTTATTTATTCACGAGAGACACACAGAGAGAGGCAGAGACATAGAAGGAGAAGTAGACTTCCTGGGAGCCTGATGCAGGATGGGATCTCAGGACCCGGAGGATCACAACCTGAGCCAAAGGCAGATGCTCAACTACTGAGCCACCCAGGTCCCCTGAAAGAAAAAGAAATTTTCCTTTACATTTTTAAAATTTAAATTAAAATTTCCAACATATAGTATAATACCCAGTGCTCATTCCATCAAGTGCCCTCCTCAGTGCCCGTCACCCAGTTACCCCATCCCCCCACCCACATCCCCTTATGCAACCCTTTGTTTCCCAGAGTTAGGAGTCCCTCATGGTTTGTCTCCTTCTCTAATAAGGGAAAGGAGGGAACTGAGTAGGAAAAATTAGAGAAGAAGAAAAATAAAATTTAAAAACATTCTGAAGATGGAGCCTAGTGGGGTTGGCTGCATCAAGGGTACCTTGCATCTTCAGTGTGTTGATGCAACTGGGGACAATCGGTTTTTCCAGTGGACTCAAGTGTTGGCCACCCATGTTAGAAAGCTGGGAAGACTTTCCAGATGGCACTAGTTGGGAAGGAACTGTCCGGCAGAAAGATGCCTGAGGGATCTCCAGGTACTATGAAGTGATGCAATTTCTTTTTTTTTTTTTTTAAGAGTTTATTTATTTATTTATTTATTTATTTATTTATTTATGTGTGTGTGAGAGAGAAAGAGAGAGCATGAGAAAGCATGAACTGAGGGAAGAGGTAGAGGGAGAAGGAGAAGCAGACTCCTCACTGAGCAGGGAGCCCGACGCCGGGCTCAATCCCAGGATGCTGAGATCATGACCTGAGCTGAAGGCAGATGCTTAACCAACTAGCCACCCAGGTGCCTGAGATGCAATTTCCTGTCAAGGGAACTTGGGCTATGAGATTTCTCTGAGGGGCATGAGTCTCTTTAGAATTCATGTACCATCCCTGTGAGAAGGTTCTCTCTGAGCACCTGCCAAACCCAGGGAGCTCTGACGTGAGGCCATCGAGACAGGATGAGTCAAGTGAGAACTTCCTTGTACCCTTTGGTCTTCTTCCTCCCCCAAGCTCTGATATTGATGTGGTTCGCTACCTTAGTTAACAAGGCAGATAGAATCATACAGGGGAAAGAGAAAACCAGGGAAGCCCCCCAACTCCTGACCCTCCTTTGCTACTCTAGCTACCAGCTGGCAACATGCCTGAGCTGGAAGTGACTTAAAGTTACTGGAGACTCTGTGCGCCCACAGAGCACATTGCGGTACATTGAGGGACATCCAGAGGGGCATGTGGACACTGACTCTCTCAGGGGATTTGAATAAGTGGGGGGCAGGGGGAAGCAGGCTTATGATCATGTCCCAGAATCCTGCTTAATCAGCAAACTGGGTCTTCAGGCCCCACCGTGTGTCGGGAGTTAGGCAGAGGGCGTCACATGCCTCCTGTGATCCTCTTCACAACAAACCTATGAGGCACACAGTCAGCCAACTGAGACTTACTGGCTCTATTAGATGCAAGGCCCTCAACTGGACCAAGTTGTAAGGGTAAGTCCTCTCCAGCCTTTAAACACAGCTATATAGTTGGATGCCATCACCCCACAAACAGAATGCATGATCTTCTCTGAAAGTCTTTGCAATTGGAATGTCCTTATTTTGCAGCTTCACAAAGCACAAGGAGGATGGCTCGGTGTCCTCAGGATGTCAAGCTTCTTTGCCATGGGGCTCAGCTGGGTTCAGGGCCACTGGAGTAATCATTTTGCATGACATGGGCTGTACTTTCTGTCTGTTTCTATTAAGTCCAGATTTAACTGGTAGAATCAAGCTGGAGCCTTGCTGCCCGTCATACCAGGCAGCATGCCATCCCAGCAGGTGGGAGCCATGGGGTGTGTGCCAGGGAAGCATGAGGTCTGAGGATATGGTCTAGACACCTGTCACTGAGCGTCAGCACAGCCCCTAGGGCTGAGCCCCTCCCATGTGATGGTGGGACCCGGAGCAGTGAAGCCCTCTGGCCTTGAGGCGTTACCAGCCCCCACCCTCCATTTTCTCCCCAGGCAGGTGCTGCTTCTTGCTCGTGGTGACACTTTTTATTATTTTTTTTGTGCCTTTTTGCTCATTGAGGAAAGGTTATCCATGCGCATCTTGTCTTGAGGGGGCTGCCAGGACCAAGTACTGGCAAGTCACTTGCTGTTCCATTCATGGCCAAACACTCATAGGCTTGTTTCTGCATTTATCAAGCCATCCATTTTCATTCACTCACCAGTGAGAAATCTCTCCCGCCCCAAACTGCTGCTGGGCCTGTTCTCAGACACACGTCCTCGAATGAGCTCCATCATGATTGGTGGATGAGTTTGGCTCAATTTGGGCCAAAGTGGTGACTTTCTTCAATGGCAGGAGCTCTGTCTTTGCTGTGCATGTTTGAAGCCATAAATAAAATATTCTCAGTACTGAGTGCAGTGCCCGGTTCCCCATCTATGGGGCCTCCTGACAATTGCTCTCAGAGATGAGGTTTGTGTTACTTACCACGGGGCTGTCACAGGCATTGTCCGTTCCTTGCTCAGTGTCCAGTATACGATCTGGGAGGTGCATTTCTTTTTTTCTTTTTTTTTAAGGACTTTATTCATTTATTCATGACACACACACACACCACACACACACACACACACACACACACACACACACACACACACAGAGAGAGAGAGAGGCAGAGACACAGGCAGAGGGAGAAGCAGGCTCCATGCAGGGAGCCTGACGTGGGACCCGATCCCGGGTCTCCAGAATCGACGCCCTGGGCTGAAGGTGGCGCTAAACTGCTGAGACACTGGGGCTGCCTTTGTTTTGTTTTGTTTTTAATCTTTAAAGTCTTTAGAATCTTCATTTTATTATTATTTTTTTAATAAGAAATTTATTTTTTATTGGTGTTCATTTTGCCAACATACAGAAAAACACCCAGTGCCCATCCCGTCAAGTGTCCCCCTCAGTGCCCGTCACCCAGTCATTCCCCCCCCTCCCACCCTCCTCCCCTTCCACCACCCCTAGTTCGTTTCCCAGAGTTAGGAGTCTCTCATGTTCTGTCTCCCTTTCTGATATTTCCCACTCATTTTTTCTCCTTTCCCCTTTATTCCCTTTCACTATTTTTTATATTCCCCAAATGAATGAGACCATATAATGTTTGTCTTCCTTCGATTAACTTATTTCACTCAGCATAATACCCTCCAGTTCCATCCACATCGAAGCAAATGGTGGGTATTTGTCGTTTCTAGTGGCTGAGTCATATTCCATTGTATACATAGACCACATCTTCTTTATCCATTCATCTTTCGGTGGACACCGAGGCTCCTTCCACAATTTTCCAGGAAGGCAAAAGAAACAAAGGCAAAAATGAACTATTGGGACTTCATCAAGATAAGAAGCTTTTGCACAGCAAACGATACAGTCAACAAAACTAAAAGACAACCTACAGAATGGGAGAAGATATTTGCAAATGACGTATCAGATAAAGGGCTAGTTTCCAAGATCTATAAAGAACTTATTAAACTCAACACCAAAGAAACAAACAATCCAATCATGAAATGGGCAAAAGACATGAAGAGAAATCTCACAGAGGAAGACACAGACATGGCCAACAAGCACATGAGAAATTGCTCTGCATCACTTGCCATCAGGGAAATACAAATCAAAACCACAATGAGATCCCACCTCACACCAGTGAGAATGGGGAAAATTAACCAGGCAGGAAACAACAAATGTTGGAGATGATGTGGAGAAAGGGGAACCCTCCTGCACTGTTGGTGGGAATGTGAACTGGTGCAGCCACTCTGGGAAACTGTGTGGAGGTTCCCCAAAGAGTTAAAAATAGATCTGCCCTTGTTTTGTTTGTTAAAAAATATTTTATTTGCTTATTCATGAGAGACAGAGAGAGAGGCAGAGACACAGGCAGAGGGAGAAGCAGGCTCCCTGCAGGGAGCCCAATGCGGGACTTGATCCTAGGACCCTGGGATCACGCCCTGAGCCAAAGGCAGACACTAAACCACTGAGCCATCCAGATTCCCTGCGCATTTCTTTTGACTCAAGGATCTGAAAAAAAAAAAAAAAAAAAAAATCAAACCAGAAACAAAACAAAACAAAAAACAACCAAACCAAAAACCAAAAAATGAAACACTTTGCTTTATTCTACCTTCAAGCAGCTGCTATGTTATTCTGTTCCATTATTTTTTCCGATTCTGATTTTTTTTTTTTTAAATTTGTGCTGGTCTACTGAGTTTGTATATACAGCAAGTTGCCACAGATAGTTTCTGGGAGTAGTGGGGGGCAATAATATAAGTATAAATAGCAGGATATAAGGATGGATCTCTTTCCATCTCTGTTTCTTTTTGAGATTTAGAGGCAATAAGTGACATGTTCTGCAGATGACACATTGCAAATATTTTCAAGCAGCTGGGGAAGAGCTGGCTACCTGATTCTTGAATTCCCCCAAAATTAAGGATGGAAAAGTGTTGAGGAAGACACAGCAGAGGTAGTGGGAAGGTTGGGGAAAGGGATTTCTCTGCTGATGGTTCCACCTCTCCTTGCCCCTATTGGGAGATGGTTGAACTTTCCCACTTTGCGTCAAGTCAGGAGAGGGGCTCAGTAGGACATTGGGAAGTCTGACCTGTGTCCTCTGCAGCAACAGATGCCATGACGTCCTCCTTGTCTCTGTGGGCATGGCCACTGGTCAACTGCTACATGGGATCTAAGGAGGGCAGCTGCAGTCAGGCAATCTTGCTTTCCAGAATAGTCAGCATGGAGGATGTGAGATTGTTGCTCATAAACTAGGAGAGCGTGGGCTTCCTGAACACAGGGCTGGCCAGAGCCATTTTAGATCCTGCCCCAAAGGACCACCTGAGGGAGTGACGGAGCCCATCAGAGAGAGTCAGTATGGGAGGTCCACAGACATCCAAAGCCAGGGCAGGCTTGGCCGGGTGGAGGACTAGGTATTGGCAAGGTCATAGGACCCACGAGCAAAGAAGTCATCAAAGCCCTCTTGAGACAGGAGGCAGCTCTAAAGTTTGACTGGCCAGAGAGGGCAAAGCCATGCACTGACCACACAGCTGCAACCTTCCTTTCCTCCTTCTCTCTCTTTCCCCTGCCTGTGAGGGCAGGAAGGGGGCTCCTGTCCTGGCTCCAATGGGAGAGCAGCTTGAGCTTTCAAGGAGGGACAGAGAAGAAGGCCCAGCCCCTCCTCATTCCCCACCCAGCACCTCCTTCCTGGGACCCTGGAAGAGTTAGCATTCACCCAGGCTCCAAATTTTGCTTTTTATATGGGACTGGGCATTTTAATTTCTACATTGTGATGTGTTCAAGACTACACTGTCCTGGAACATTTTATTATCAAAGAGAGCTCAGCAAATTCTTTAGACAGCCTATATTTTTAAACCAGGGGCTGGGAAAGGGCTCCCTAAGTTCATGAATTTGACAAGAGGCAGTAGGAGGCAAAAATAACATTTGGTTTTTGATGGTTTCTCAGGAGACCCGTGTGATCCGCGTGCTGCTCTTATAGCTGACTCCCACCCTCCTATTTGCCATATGAAACTTGGCTCAGGGATTGAGCTGTGCCAGTCTTCCTGGCTTCACATCAGTGGATCTGCTGTTAGGGTTTGTGACATGAAGGCTCAGCCTTAGGCCAAAAGTACTCTTTGATTCCTTCCCGCCTTGCCTCTCCTGACCACTCTAATTGCCTTTCTCCCCTTTCCTTCCATCTCCACGGGCATCTCCAGGGTGGCCACGGCAGCTGGAGGCCCCGGCTGTCCAGGCCACTGTCACCTTCCCTGGGTGAAAGCTGGTCCAGCTAACCCTAAGTCTCAGGCTGTGGCAGACACTCAGGAGGGGTGAAAGCCAACTGTTCATGATGCAGTCTTGCCATAGATTCGGTCACTGTCCCTTCATCTCACCAGCCAGCGGGTTTTGGGACATCGTCTGTCATCCCATCCCGGAGGACAGGCCTTGTGTGACAGCCCTTGCTTCCGTTGACTCCTGGGTGCGCATGCCCAGGGAGCCCTGCACAGGGCTGAGCCCACGGGAGCTGCAAGCACAGGGAGGGTCACTCAGAGGTGTGGCTCAGCTCCTGGCGTGGCTGCCGTTTCTGCGTGGCCACAGCAGTGCCCAGTGCCTCAAGCTGAGAACTGGGCATGGGATGCTGGGGGCACAAGGGCTGGATTCAGCTTCCTCCGGCCCTGACTTCATCATGCTTCTGTGATCCTTCCCTCGGCTCTCCCCCACCCCCATGAGGGTCAGTGGTCAGCGAAGGTGGACAGTCAGTGTGACATTTGTCTGTGAGCGCCCACCCCTTCTTCTGGATTCTTCTCTGCCTTTCAGCAGTTTCTCTCACACCCAGCTTAGTGTTGCTACATCTCACCTGGCAGAGAAAAGACAAGTCTGGCAAACCCAACCCCACGCAAACCCCCGACAAAGCTGAACCACTTGTGATTTCTCAACACGCTCTGCGGTCTTCACGTTTGAGCACAACGGCCAGTGCTCCCTTTCTCTGAGGGCTCCTCACTTTGCCCGGCCAGCTTCTGACATTCTAGCAATGTCCTAGTGGGTCTTCATTCTTCCTTGAAGCTCCTCCCTCGCTAGGGACTCTCCGCCCTGTACTCGGCACGTTACAAGTCGCTGTGTGTGTTACACTTTTGTGGCCACTGCTGTCCCTGCCTGTGCTCCCCCTGGAATGCAGCTGCTCGGGACAGGCGCATCTCTCGCTCATCTCATCCCTTCACCTAGCACAGGGCACAGGCACTAGTACGGGTCTCTAACTCTACCCTTGGTGTTAGGGAACTCCCTGCATGCTTCCTAAGATTATTTCATTTTTAAGAAGGGCAGGGAAAGACAATGCTGAGCCCAAAGGAATGCTTTACTGGGGACCAGATTTTGGCATCTTCAAAGGACGTATATTGGAGAGGCGTCGAGAATTCCTGGTGCTTTTCTAATGATATAGCCTAGGACAATAGGTAAAGAGCTTTGCTTACTGGATGATTGAAAATGAGGACGTTCAGTCACATCTTCTCTAGGAAAAATATTCGTACAAGCTGGTATCCATCCTATTAAGATTTTTTTTTTAAAAGATTTTATTTATTTATCTATTCATGAGAGACACAGAGAGAGGCAGAGACACAGGCAGAGGGAGAAGCAGGCTCCCTGTGTGGAGCCTGATGCGGGGCTCGATCCCAGGACCCTGGGATCACGACCTGAGCCAAAGGCAGACGCTCAACCACTGAGTCACGCCGGCGTCCCCCTGTTAGGATTCATAAGCAAAATATACTTTTGTGCAAGGAAAGAACTGAAGAGAGGCGGGTTTTCTAATACTTTCACGTGTCCTTGGAAGTAAGTTCACTCAGGAAATTTGACGATGGTAGTGTTCTCAGGGGCAATGTCTCTGTAAATCGGAGCCCTATTGGAATTCCTCTAGAAAGTGCAGGGACGGACCTCACGTCATTGTGAAATGGCTGAGGTGACATCACCAGATTAACTGAAGGATTTTCACAAATGTGTCCCAAATGTGAATCGCACGTAAATCTCATATTTCAAGAACGGGCCGCTCTTCTGTTTCACATGATGATTTTCCATTTGGGGCCAAAGTATCTATATTGGGGAAAGCAAAATTGAGAACCCTCCTACTGCTAGAAAGTGACTGACATTTCATGAACTCGGGAAGGGCCTGTGATTGTTGCTGCCTGGGCAAGAGGTGAGAAGTGTGTATTGACTGTTTTTTTTTTTTTCAAGACAGCTTCGGTAAGCTTGAAATAAGCCAGCTCCGAACAGAGTTCTGGATGCTGTGATCATTTCCCCCCACTTCGGATGGTCTTTTTGGCTATGTGAGCACCCAAAGAAATGCAACCGGAGAGCAACAGAGAAAGGAAACTAGTGTCAGGACAGGCCTACCATGATGAAGAGGCGCAGCTTGAAATTCAGTGCAACGTGATGGTGGAAGCAGGGATGGGGTGGGGAGGGGGAGCAGGCGGGCCTGGGTTCCAATCTTGCTCTGGTTCAACTCACTTGCAACCTCTGCCCTTTCCAACTGACCTCCCTCAGCACACCTGGGTGAAGGGACTCGAGGCTGCTTCAGATACGTCCTCCTGGGATCCCAGCCTGCCAGGGATGTCTTGCTGCCTGCCGGATGGACAGTGACCTGAACTGAGCGGTTCTCTTGTGAGCACTCAGGAAGCTTCAGTGTAGTCACACGTCTCAGACGGGGGACAGCCTGGATCCTTGAATGACGCCTGAGGAACCCTGTTCCTTGCCCAACCCAGAAGGCATTCACTCCAGCTGAATAAAGTCATTAGATGGGTCACTTCATTGTTTCAGCCAAGTGGATAATTTTCTAGCCCTGAAAGAACAACCACTTTGGGTTTATGTTCTATTTCACACAACGTTCAGGGTTTATAAGTCAGAGCATTAATTAAAATTTTATTACTTGCTATAAATCGATGTTTCTAAGTGCCTTCTATAAATGTAAGGCAGCCTTTGGGGGAAAAAAAAAATTCCACATCAGCCTAGAAGCTGCCCTGCTTGGCATCTAGAGGCATTTGACCACTGGGAAGTTGAGATTTCCTTTTGAGGGGATTGGATGAGTCGCATCCTGGCATTTGACTGGCAGGTTCTCTCCCGAGGAAAAGCTGTGGCAGCCAGTGTAAGGATCGATTAGCGGGGCTGGAGTTTTGAGGCTGCATCTCTCCTGCTGAAATAGCTACTTATTTCCAAGGGAATGAGTGGTTAGAAATGTTGCAGTGGCCTGAGCAGCACCCCTCTGGCGGGGCACCTCTCAGGGGCTGTGCAGCTGTCTCCAACTCTTCCTTTTGCGGGGAGACTCTATCCTCAGGGACGCCTGGACCAATTCCTCCATTTGACACTTATAGTTTCCTGGCCTGGGAACAGGCTGTGGGGGCTGCTCCCCTGAGGTTTCCATATTCAGCTGCTTTTGAGGCCATTCAGAAGTGCAGGTGATGCTGATGCTGGCAAAGAGTATATTTTAATCTTTAAGGTGAAAAAAAAAGAGAAGATACCCCAGGCCTCTATATTTATTAAAGCACATGTTTTTGAGGAAGGAGAAGAATTGCAACTAGCTCATCAGGAACCAAACCAGTGATTCAACAGCTCCAGTAAATTTCCCAGCATTTATTTGTTACAAGGCCCTTGAGGCTGGTCTTCTGAATACCCAAACTGTTAGTTCTTGAAGTGTTAGCACTTCCCCCCCACCCCATGCCAGGATCTCATTGTCTGCTTCTCTTTGGGGGGGTCTTATGATCCTTTAAGAGAAGACAGAGTGGGGGGCTCACAAGTGTGGGGATTTCACTGATATTTATATGTCTGTCTGGGCATCCGAGGTGGCAGGCATGGCTCTCTTTTGTCTAGTGCCCCAGTGGAATTTTAGATGTTTCTCAGACACAGTCCCCGCTCCCCTTCCCTCACCTACTCGCAGTTTCAGGTCCCTTCTAATATTACCACAAATAGGGAATCTGCCACTGAAGATCCCTGGTAGTCTGTGACCGTCACTCGTCACATATTTATCCTGGGAGCTCCCCTCCCTTCTTCTTGTGAGCTCTTGGTACCTTGAGGCATTCACTCTGGCATCTGGGACTTGAGTACACCCATGTGTTATCAGACGAATAATCTGAATTACACAGATTACAGACCAATTCAGTGAAAAGCAAAATATTCTGAGACACAAGGGCTTGTTAGCATATGTGGCTCTATTTAATGCTAAGAATTTGCAGCGTGAAATTTGGTACACTTGCTTCGTCCCGAGGCAACTTTGTACATTCGTGGCTCTGGACTAGGTCTCCCAGGGTCTGATGGAGTCTCACTCAGCACTAGTGCCACACTTAGGCCCTGCAGCCCGTGATCCCCCAGGACCACTCCCTGGGACTGACTTGTATACATATCGACTGTGCACCAGTGACCTGCTCTTCCTTCCTTTTTTGGGCACACAGACATTACACATTTCTGCTGCTTGCAGTTAGTTTGTGACCATTTCTGGACAAAGAAATGAAGGCAGACACAATGGGTGTCTATCTGGGTTGAGGCCATGACAAGCCCATGTGAGATTCTTTGTATTTTTCCCCTGCTGCAGTGAACTTGGAAGACTCCTATGGATATATGGAGCCATAAAATCAAAGGACCCTGGATTGTCACAGTTCTAAGAGAACCACCCAGACCCACATGGAATTGAGCAAGAAACAAAGTTCCATTGTGTGAAGCCATTGAGATCTGGGGGTTCTTTGTTACTACCTGTCCTGATGGCTGTCTTGAAAGTGTGCCTTGGTGTGGCGCCATGCATGTGTGTAAGGAGTGAGCAGGTGGGTGAATGACAGTAGGGACCCACGGAAATGAGTCCTCAGTGAAAGTTCTGCCTTTGGATGAAGATGATGACTCATGCTTGGAAGAACTTGATTTCTCAATAGGACTCAAGGGGACCCATCACTGAGAAGTGAGTGCCTTGGAGCAGAAATCCAAAGGAATGGGCTGTATACTGAAGTTCAAAGCAGAAAAATGTGTGGTATATATAGATACTCAGACTGGTCTGGGATATTTGGCTTATAAGAAATGGAACAGTTCTTTGTTTCAAAGTCACACTAAGTCCAGTCTGAGCCACCACTTGGAACCATCCTTGGATGGTTCTTCAGGCACATGTTCACATTGTCTTGGGCCTTATCGTTTAACGCAGTTGTGTTTGGCTTCAAATCACTTGCCTTTGCCTGAGGGTTTTCTTGGGTGACCAGAGTCAGCTCTGTCTGCTGTAAGTGTCTGAATTAACACCCGCTGAGAGTGTCTCTTAACCAGTGGTGAGGTGCATAAATACACTCAGAGTCCCTCCAAGGGAGTGTGTTCCAGTGGCTCACAGGGGCAGCTGGTTTGGTGATGCACCTTTTATTGACTGTTGTCCCAGACTTGTCTTGCTTCTCTGCATTCCTCCTGGGTTGTCCTGGGGTCATTTCCAAAATCAGCTCCTAGCGCTCAAATTCTTATTTCAGGCTGTACTTCTGTGGGAACCTGAACAAAGACAATTCTTTTCTGAAAAGGACTGTTCATGTCAGCTAGGTTGAAGAGAAATAAGGAAAAGGGATTTTGCATATTTTTGCATTGAAAAGGAATGATATTGTAAATATTGGCTGACATTGGCATTGTGCTTCATATTTGAAAGAGGGAGAGAGAGAGAGAGAGAGAGGGCACCATATGCACACACATGAGGAGGAGGGACTGAGAGAAGGAGAGGGGGAAAGAATCTGAAGCAGGCTCCAAATAGAGCACAAAGCCCAACGCTGCTGAGTGCAGAGCCCAACGTGGGGCTCAGTCTCACCACCCTGAGATCATGACCTGAGTCAAAACCAAGAGGTAGACATTTGACTGAGCCACCCAGGCTCCCCTGTAAAGTCCTTTTAAATATATTGACATAATATATTGCAAGGTAGATTTTATTTTCCCAACTTTGCAGAACTGTTAGAAATTCGGAGAGAAGGTAAGTGACTTCACCCAAACTAAAAAGTAGAGTTTGCAGCCTGCGTAGCTTTGGGGCAAGTCCATGGGATTGTAGAGAATATGAAACAGAAGAGGAATTCCAAGTGCTGGGGACTTTGTCACAGGTCTGCTTCTGACTGCCCCACCCCACACTGGACAGAGTTCAGCTGTTCTTTTCCATTCAGCCTTGGGGATGGAGTTTTGGGGAGAGCTGGTTCAGCATAAGGTAGGCAAGGCTTGTACCCCATTTAGTGCAAGCCCATTCATGACTTTCTGAAGTACCTTTCTTTAGATAGCTTCACTTCAAGCCTACTCAGAATTTTAGTCTAAATTTTATAACAAATGCTCTTACGTTGGGTCCTAGATTTTAATTTAGAATATATGGCCTTTTTATTTGGTTTGCTAGGGATGCCATGATGAAATATTGTGGAATTTCTGGAGGCTGGAAGTCTGAATTCAAGGTGTCAGAGGGGTCGGTTCCTTCTGAAGCTTCTATCCTTGGCTTGTAGACAGCCGCCTTCTCCCTGTGTCCTCACGTGGTCTGCCCTGTGTGTGTCTGTGTCCTAATCTTCTCTGCTCATAAGGACGCCAGTCATTTTGGCTTAGGACCCATCATAGGACCTCAAATTACCTAATTACATCTTTAGAGGCCCACTACAGTCACATCTTATGAACCAGGGTAAGAATTTCAACACAGAACACTCTTCAGTCCACATAGTTTCTATACCTTTGATCAGGGACTGGAATGGAAGTTTGACTTCACCTTTTCCATCAATCTTATTGGGTTGGAAGCTTCTTGACAGCATCTCTTCATTTATCCTTTAATTTTTTTAATGTAGCAGATGCCAGTTATGCATCGCCACACGTCAGTTTTAATGAATGAAAGAGAACACATGGCTGCATACGGGTTGTGCTGTAATGGGAGGAGGCCCTATGAGACAGTGTGGCAAGGGTCATGCTGGCAGGTGTGGAAGGACAAGAGCATTTCTCCTCTTTTTTCTCTCCCCCAAATCTGGATGAGTCTTATGAACAGCAGTCCTCTAAGTGTGGCTGCTTGCTGGCCTGCCCATATCCCTTCCTGCCAAGCAGGATATTTTAGCTCCTCTCCACCAGCGAGCCAAGGTCAGCAGAAGAGAGGCTCTCGAGCTGCCAGGAGAAGTTAGATGTTGGTGGAACTGCTCCCAGGAGCTCTAGGCGAGGCCTCAGGCTAGCAGCTTAATGGGGTTGGGATAAGGACTGGGCTGCTGGCCTGGGTGACTTTAGCTCCCAGGGCCTAGGAAGATTCACTGATGGACAGAATAAAAGCCGCAGCACCACTCTGGAAGGGCATGTTGGGCATAAGAAAAATGAAGCGAGATTTTCTCTTGGGGAGTCTGCAGCTCTGATTTCACCTTTAACGGTCAACTTTACTTAGACGTCGGCAGGAGTCTGTAGAGTCTTTTATGAGGTCAGAAAAATGGAAACACCAGGTACTTCACAAAGGGAATTTAATATGAGGAGTTGTATGTACAGGTCTTTGAAGGGCTGCAGAAGAGGGAAGAGGGAACATTGAGGTAGGGCGGAGGTGAGTATGTAGGAAGCACTGTTCGCTGCTCAGGACATGGGAGCAAAGGGAGAGAATGGGGTTATCACTGTCTGGTAAGTCAGACGAGGGCCTGCAGAGCTGGGTGCTGCCCACTGGAGCCGATGCTTTAGTGCCTTGGAGACCCAGAGGAGAGCCCTGAGAAGCTCAGATCTCTAAGAAGGCAGTGCTGCCTGGTTGGCACCTGGAGGGGCTCCACTGTGGTGTGTTTGCTATCCTGGGGTCCTGGGATCCGGCTCTGTATCAGGCTCCCTGCAGAGTGCTGAGGCTTGCTCCTCCCTCTTCCTCTGCCCCTCCTCCCTGCTCCTGCTTACTTTTCCTTTCCAGGATATATATATATATATATAGGAAGGAGCTGCTTCCTTAGTAAGTGGCACAGGCCTGGACCAGGTCAGCTCTGGAGCTGAGTGCCTTGACTTATTGCTATGGAGGGCAGAGTCTCTGTCACACAAGGTCAAAGCTCCTGGATATCAGGATCTCTATGTGAAGATCAGCATATGAAGGAGTTTTCTGGTGCTGTGAAAAGAGTATGGATTTAGGAATCCATACCTGCTGCTCCTACCCGCTGCTCACCCACAGTGTGAAGCTGTGTGTGGCATTCAGTGCCTCAAAGCTCTCACATCTTCATCTATATCATGTGATCCTCATGCTTCCTGTAAGAGAGGATGTGGGTTAGAGATGTGTGAAATGCTGGGCAGAGTGCCCTTTCTAGATGCTCAGGAGTGGGTCCTTTCCATTTACTTGTTTTCATCCTCACAACATTGTATAATTCAAACTCACACCCCATCTGAGGTCAGGCTGGCTCTAGGTCACAGCCATGGATTGCTGTCCATGTTGACCCAAAGCAGACTTGTTGAGCTGCTTTCCTGGTTGTCTTTGTCAGGAATAGGTTTTTCTCTCAGAAGCGACATAGGTGAAGTGTAAAGGGACCAAGGGCAGGCCACTGTTGGGTGGCATCAACTCTCCTTATCATAGTCAACTGTCATGAATCTTCAGACAGAATAAGGCCAGGCCTCACAATCTCTGTAGAGTGAACAGCATGATTCTGTTTCCTAGATAATTTGGCTTTTATCTGCTCCTAAACTAATCAGCTTTAAGGAAAAAATATTCCCAATGTACTACATTTTAATTCTAATTTTTAAAAAAGATTTTATTTATTTATTTGAGAGAGAGAGAGAGAGAGAGAGCATGAGAAAGCGACAGAGAGCACAAGCTTGAGGGCGGGGTGGTGGCAGAGGGGGAGGGACAAGCAGACTCCCTGCAGAGCAGGGAGCCAGATGCAGGACTCAATCCCAGGACCCTGGGATCATGACCTGAGCTGAAGGCAGACGCTTAACTGACTGAGCCACCCAGGTGCCCCTAGATTTTCTTTATTTTTATGATTCAGTTTGGATAGTTGTATGTTTCTAGGAATTTATCCATTTGTTCTAAGTTGTCCTATTTTTTGGTATTTAATGGTTCGTGGTAGTGTCTTAGGATTCTTTGTATTTCTGTGGTATCAATTATAAGGTCTTTTTCATTTATAATTTTAGTGATCTGGATCCTATCTTTTTATCTTGGTTAGTCCAGCTAAAGATTTGTCAGTTTTGTTTATCTTTTCCAACAGCCAACTCTTAGTTTTGTTAAATTTTTCTATTGTTTTCCTATTCTCTGTTTCATCTATTTCTGCTCTAATCTTTATTATTTACTTCCTCCTGGTAACTCTGGCTTAGTTTATTCTCCTTTTTATGGCTTTTTATTTTCTTTAAAGATTTTATTTATTTATTCATGAGACACACACACACACACACACAGAGAGGCAGAGACAGAGGGAGAGGCAGAGGGAGAAGCAGGCTCCATGCAGGGAGTCCAACGTGGGACTCAATCCTGGGTCTCCAGGGCCTGGGCTGAAGGCTGCACTAAACCACTGAGCCACCCGAGCTGCCCATTTTTATGGCTTTTTATAGCTATAAGGTTTCCTCTTAGAAGTGTGTTGGCTGCATCCCATAAATTCAGGTATGTGTGTTTCCATTTCTTATTGTCATAAGATGTTTTTTGATTTTCCTTTTGATTTCTTCTGTGATCCAGTGGCTGTATAGGAGCATGTAGCTTAATTTTTTTGTATATTTATGAACTTACCCCTTCTCTTTCTGCTATTGAGTTCTAGTTTAGACCACTCTGCTCAGAAGAGATATTTAATATAATTTCTATCTACTCAAATTATTGAGATTTTTTGGGGGGCCCCATTGTATGATATATTCTTGAAAATGTTTCATGTGCATTTGAGAAGAATGTGCATTCTGCTGCTATTGGATGGAATGCTCTGTGTATGTCTATGAGGTCTGTTTGGTGTGTAGCGTTGTCTAAATTCTCTGGTTCTGATTATCTGTATGATCTATTCACCGTTCAGAGTGAGATATTAAAGTTCCTATTACTGTAGTGCTGTTTTCTTCTCCTGTTTGTTCTAGTATCTGCTTTAAATATTTAGATGCTGCAAAGTCGAGTGTCTAAATATTTATAAATGCTATGTCTTCCTAATGAATTGACCATTTTGTTATTATATAATGATCTTCCTTGTCTCCTGTGACCATTTTTAGCTTCAAGTCTCATTTGTCTGGTGTAAGTATACCTATCCCTGGTTTCTTATGCTTTTCCATTTGCTTGGAATATATTTGCCACCTTTTCACTCTCAGTCTTTGTATGTCCTTAAAACTAACATGAGTCTCTTATGAGAAGTATATTTTTGGATATTATTCATTTGTTCATTGGCCATTATGTTTTTCAATTAAACCATTTACGTTTAAAGTAATTATTGCTAAGTAAAGTTTTTTTTAGATCTTCTGTTTCTTGCTTTCTCTCTTTCTGTCTTCCTTTGTAATATGATCATTTTTTATGGCAATATGCTTTGACTCCTCTCTCATAATCTTTCGTGAGTATATTTTTGTGGTTACCATGAGGCTTGCACAAAACATTACAATTACAATATCCTAGTTTAAACTGATAACAAGGGATCCCTGGGTGGCGCAGCGGTTTGGCATCTGCCTTTGGCCCAGGGCGTGATCCTGGAAACCCGGGATTGAATCCCACGTCGGGCTCCCGGTGCATGGAGCCTGCTTCTCCCTCTGCCTTTGTTTCTGCCTCTCTCTCTCTCTCTCTCTGTGACTATCATAAATAAATAAAAAAATTAAAAAAAAAACTGATAACAACTTAACTTCAATGGCATGCAGAAACTTTATACTTTAACATTTTAGATTGTGATGTTAAAATTTACATCATTTTTATATTGTGTATCCAATAACAAATGATTGTAGTTACAGTTATTTCTAATACTTTTATTTTTAAAATTTTCAAAATTTTTATTATTATAAAAAAGATTTTATTTATTTATTTATTTATTTATTTATTTATTTATTTAAGAGAGAGAGAGAGAGAGTGAGAGCAAGAGAGATCACAGAGGGAGTGATAGAAGCAGACTCTCTGCTGAGCAGGTTGCCTGATGTGAGGCTCAATTCCACGACCCTGAGTTCATGACCTGAGCCAAAGGCAAACACTTTACTGACTGAGCCACTCAGTTGCTTCCATATTCAACTTTTAAGCTAGAGTTGTAAGTGATTTATGCACCACCATTACAATTATAAAGCATCAGATTTTGACTATATATTTAGCTTTACTGGTGAGGTTTACACATTTATATGTTTTCATGATGTTAATTAAATCCTTTGATTTCAGCTTGAAGAATGTCTTTAGTATTTCTTGTAGGGAAGGTCTGGTGATGAACTTCCTTAGCTTTTGTTTGGGGAAGTGTTTATCTTGCCCTCATTTCTGAAGGACAGCTTTGCCGCGTATAGCATCATTTGTTGAGAGTTTTTTCTTTTAATACTTTGAATATAACATCCCTTCTGTTCTGGCCAGCAAAGTTTCTGCTGAGAAATCTGCTTGAGAGTGTTATGGGGGCTCTCTTGTATGCGAGGAGTTGCTTTTTCTCATGCTGCTTTCAAAATTCTCTTTTTGTATGTTGACAGTTCAGTTATAATATGTCTAGGTATAACTTTTGAGTTCAATCTATTTGGGGTCTTTTGGATCTCATGGATCTGGATGTCCCTTTCCTTCCTCGTTTGGGAAATTTTTAGCCATTATTGCTTTAAATATACTTTTTGTCGCTTTCTTTTTCTCTTCTCTTTCTGGGAGTCCCATATGAGTGTATATGAATGAAATAGCATCCCATTAATCCTGTAGTTTTTTTTTCATTCTTTTTTCTTTTTGCTCCTTGACTGGATAATTTCAGATGACCTGTTTTAGAGTTCACCGATCCTTTTGTCCATCTAGTCAAATCTATTAATGAAGTTTTTTATTGAATTCTTCAGTTCAGTCAATGTATGCTCAGCTGTAGGATATCTATCTTTTGTTTTTTGTTTTTGATGATTCTATTTTTTGGTTGAACTCCTTATTTTGTTCACATATTTCCCCCTGAATTTTGTCTATGTTCTTTTAGTTCATTGAACTTGTTTAAGAGGATAATTCTACAATTTTTGTCAGATAGTTCAGAGATGTCCATTTCTTTAGAGTCGGTTATTGGAGCTTTATTAGTGCCTTTGGTGGTATCATGTTTATATGATTTTTCATGATCCTTGTATCCTTGTATTGTTATCTGCATTTATGAGTAAGCTGTCTCCTCTTTAAGACCTTATTGTCTTACTTCAGCAGAGAAAGACCTGCACCAGTCAGCTCAATTTGGATTGCTGAGAGGGTCAGTTGGTAGCACCTGTGGGCTACTGAGGTTTGCTATAGAAATATCTCAGGTGAGGCCACTCCCTGTGCTCTGAGGTTGGGAGGGGTGCTATTATCTGGGTTCCGTGGTTGGGTGGGCTTGTTGGTTGGATTATGAATTTCAGCAGGACTTTTGGGAATGCTCCTGATTGGGTAGAACTACTGTCTGTGCTATGTGGTCATGTGGGACCACTACTTGGGGTCTACAATCACCTCTGAATGGGTGGGGTCACAGGCTGTGTTCCTTGCAGGGCAGTGCCACTGGCTGAATACTGCTGGTGGGCAGGGATGCAGCTTGGGGTCCACAATAATTCCTGATTGGTTGGAGCTTCAGACTGTGTCCCCCAACCAGATGGTGCTGCTGGTTGGATTCTGCATCCAGGTGAGATCTTGGCTAGGGCTTTATGGTCAGGTAGGGCTGCAGGCTGTGGCTGTGTCCTGAAGTTGGATGGTGCTTGAGGGTGGGCTTGTTGATTGGGTAAGCAGCTGGCTATTACTCTGATGTTGGGTGAAGTCACTGGATAGGCCTTCTGGTTGGATAGAGCCTCTATCTGTACCCTGTACTTAGATGAGACTAAAAGCTGTGCTTTGTGGTTGAGTGGGGTCACTGTTCAGGCTCCTTGGTCTGGTGTGGCTGCAGGCTATGTTCTGCAGTTGGGTAGGGTCCCTAGTTGGCTCCTTACCTGGGCGAGGTCACATGCCGTGTTCAATAATCAGACAGAGCTGTAGATTGGGTTCCACTGTTGGGCAGGGCTGTGGCTGGGCACAGGTAGGTAGGCTAGGCCCTGGGGCTGCTCAGGGTCACTGTTCAAGTCTCCAGTTATGTAGGGCCAGAGATTATGCTCAACAGTTGGCCAGAGCTTCTGGCTTGGCTCCTTTCTTGAGTGGAATTGTAGGATGTCCTCTGTGGCTGTCCAGCTTTTTAGTTGGGTGGGACTAGAAGCTTTTTTCAGCATTTGGGCAGAGCTGTGAATTCGCTTCCCTTTCCAGGTGAGCCATAGAGGCTCCATGGCCATATGGACCATCAGCTGGGGACTCAAATCAGGCAGATTTGCCTACCAAGGTCTCTGACCAGTTATGGCCACAATATCAACTCTGCAGGGATGCAAAGCTACTGGCTGGGATCTCTGCTTGGGTGCCACTGCAAGCAGAAATGTGGTCCATCAAGTTCTGAGTCCTGGGTGCTGTAAATTTCACTCCATTTTTTATCTCTATCTGATGCTCAGTGGCCAAGCCTCAAAGATTTCTCCAGTGATTCCTGTTGAGTGAGACCTGAGTGAGCCTTCCAGGAAGTGTCCTATAATGCTGAAGAAGCTGGATGTCCACTTTGGGCTCTCTTTTCCTACTAGAGAAATCATAGGCCGGGGATGGAGGAGCATTGTTAGTGTGGAAGCCTGGGTGAGAGGCTATGTGGTCAAAGAAACCAATCCTCTTACCCTTCTAATGTGGTCCTTCTCATGAGGCCCATGGGATGCTTCAGCTTCATTCTCAGGTTCTGGGATTTTCACAATGGTGTCTTGTCTACTGATAGTTACTAGTTGGTATTCTTGTAAGGGGGACTGAAATTGCAAACAACGTATGTAATCATCTTGATGATATTACTCTTGAGACATTTAAACAAAGAAATATGGTATGGGAGCCACTTCTCTCTCTGTAATCTGCAGTACTTGTGAATAAGATGTGTCTCCCATCCTTTTAGCTGAATCTAATGTTTAAACAACTGGTTCTCCACATTCTTCTGAGATCTCAGGGAGGCCATGTCTACCAAGAGTAGGTTTTGAGTAACACCATTTACTCACATGCTCCTTCTACATGTCTACAGAATACATCTCAACATGCACACATGTAAATAGATGCACAAATACACTCATATCCATGGCTAGTTTCAGGGCAATCTTCTGAGTAGAAAATTGTGGCATTTGCCTATCTATTGTATTAACCTGTTAGGACTCAGGAGAATGGATAGTGGCAGTGGCAGGAGATTTTTAAATGCTGATATGTGGGGATAATAAAGCATCTGAATAAAGTCCTTTTGAACCTTTCCCCCCTGCAGTAAACCAGATATTTTCAGCTACCATGTGCTTTTGTCCTAGATATCCAGGGAGAGTTAATTTCTCCAAGGATAATGAGAGAAAACACACAGAGTGAGCAAAAAGGAGATTTACCTAATTTGTTTTTAAACAAGTGATTGGAATTGCAGGCTCCAAGGACAGGCTAGAAATAGTTAGCAAAGCACTGAAGGAATAGTCTGTGAGAAGGGAAGAGAATGATAATATCTCTTATAGTCAATGGAGGAAATGCTCAGCTGTCAGCTCACGAGATAGTAAACATGCCTTCTGTGTGGTCCTCAGAAAGGCCAGGGGGTCACTTCTTTACCAAATCACAATCTTTGTTAATTTCTGCTCACATCAGGAATCATCAAACAAGAATTATGTACACTCTCAGGAGAGGTGTGGCTAATAGGACAGTGACCGAGTCTGGGAAGCATGAAGAGAATATACTAAAAAGACTACTGCTGATTAGGGCAAAAGAGATGATTGAAAGACTTCACGGAAACTGGATTAACATGAATTTTGGAACCACAATTTGGGTCAGATAGTTCACAATTTGGGTTCAAATTGTGGCTCTACCAATTACCAGCGGGATAAGGCACTTTACCTCTTTGAGCCTCAGTTTCTTCATCTAACATAGGAAAATGGTTCTCCCTTAGCGGAGTTGTTATGAAGCTTAGAAATAACATATATAAAGTATGTGTCTCAGTGTTAACTCGTGGTAGGTGATTGAAAAATAGAAACGATTGTGAAGATGATGGGGTGTATCTATTCCTATATCGACTCTTGGCTGGGAATGAACGGTAACCAATGTGAGTTGGCAGAGATGACTTCAAAGAGAATTCATTTCTTCCTGTGGAGAAAGGAGACTGGGATGAGGTCACGTACATTTTCCATGAAATAGTTTCATGTTAGAGGCTAGGATATGAAATCTTTCTTTTCATTGCAGAATATAAATATGCTCACTGAAGGATAGAAAGTAGGTGGACAAAATCAAATACCTTAAAGCTAGCATAAAAGAAGGATAGAGCACAAAACCAGATAAAAAAAAGGGCACTATGTCATATCAAGTGACTCCATGCAGCATCTCATCCACCATTTTTCTGATTACATTTCAGAGTTTATTGGAGCCTAGAATATCAGTGAGGGAGATGATCAGCTTTAAGGATGGGAGGAAGGGGGCTGCCTCCTTCGTCTTGTCTTGCTTTGATGGCCAAGGGCACTAGCCAAGCCTTTTAAAAATAAAAGAACAGCTCGGGCCTGCATTCTCCAGCCCTCTTCAGAGCTGTTCCCTACCTCCTATACTTCTCTTGTCCTTCTCATCTTGCTTTAGGGTGATTACTTGCTGTCTCTACCCCTGCTGGCCCTCCCAGACTGTTGCCAGTTTGTCATTGTCTCTTAGAAGAGTCTGCTCTGCTCTCTATATTATAACCTGCTGCCTGTTCCCTGACATGCCCCTGGACAGGCTATGTCCTGATATGTGACCGCTCTAGGGGATGTGTGCGGTCCCTATTAGAACCACTCTCCTTTAGGCTCTGCTCTGGAAGGTGGCCCCTGAACTCTGAGTAGAGGAGGGTCTTAGTAATAGTGAGACTAAAAAGAGAGGAGGGAAGAGAAATGAAGTTTGGATCACTAACTCCTGGCTGATAATATATAAGGTTTATATGAATTACTTAAATGAAATGAAGACATCATCTAGATTGATGGTTCTCAAACTCTTATCTGAGGACACTGGCAGGTTCCCAGATCCTTCAAGGGGATCCTTGAGGTCACAACTATTTTCATAATACTAAGATGGTAGTAGCCTACTCATGAATATACAGTGGAGTCTTCCAGAATCTCCATGACACATGATGGCATCATCTTTCTATGTGCTGGGTACTTTGTGTTTTAAAAATTTTTCAGTTTGAATTTCTAATTTGGCAAATGTTGACAAATATAACTTAGCTAAACAAAAGCTCTTCAGAGATTCTCAGGAAATTTTGAGAGTAAAGAAGTACTGAGAACAAAATGTTTGAGAACCATTTTTTCTGAATTATGGTTGTACATTCAACTAAGGTGAATTTGGGAGGGGGGAGTGGTCAGGAGAAAAATTCATCACAATAGGGATTATGGGATTATGAATATTCTCTAGGCTTTATCAGTACAGAGACTTGTGCAGAAGAGAAATAAATCATTGCATTAATTAATTACATTTGTTCATTTCTTTGTTTATTCTACGAAGCATTTTAGTGTTTCAGAGGATCTGGTATCCATCTGCATTCAGACCCTGGCTCAGTCACTTTTTAACTCTGGGATTTTGTCAAGTTAAGGAATCTCCCTGTGACTCAGTTTCTTCATCTGTAACTGAGGATCAAAATCTTTTCTCCACAGGATTATTATGATTGCTTAAAAGACATGATGCCAATCCATTGTTTAGGCAATGCCTCTGTGCTGGTTATTCCCCATTTGTCCCTCTTGGCCTCCACTCCCTCCCCCTGTGTGTTCTGGACCTTTTTCTACATTGCTCTGCATCCTGGGGAGGTGAGGGCAGGGCTAACCACTACAGACTCCATCATTCACATTTCTTTGCCTCTGGCTTCCCATTGAATATGGCCAATGAGAAGCATCAGCAGAGATGAGAGGTGGGAGGAGAGAGAGGTAGGGATGTTTCTTCCTCTGCTTCTTTTCTGCTTTGGTGGAGTTTTGTACTGATGGGTCTTCTTCAGCAGCATGTGCAGCTATGGCTGGGTCCTTTTCCACGGTTTTATGTCTCACTGCCTCCTCCCTTCCCCTCAGTCTAGGCCGCTGCTATCCTTGGGCACCTTACCATCCTTTCTGGTCCCTTCACCTTGCACACGCTATTGATTCTTTAAGTTCTTTTCAAGATTCCAGCGAGCTCTCTGTGTTCCTTGCTGGGATCCCGGTTAACACCCTGGCAAGTAGCAAAGGTGGCATGTTAGTGGCGCTGACTTGGAGTCCTATATTTGTTTGCTGCTGATGCTGAGGTCTGGCTGCTAACACTGCTTGTGAGATTCTCCTCTGTGCTCATACCCAAGACAGACAAAG
Organism: Vulpes vulpes; assembly: GCF_048418805.1. Taxonomy (NCBI): domain Eukaryota; kingdom Metazoa; phylum Chordata; class Mammalia; order Carnivora; family Canidae; genus Vulpes; species Vulpes vulpes. Next base: position 8,256,999 of record NC_132784.1, on the reverse strand, counting down.
ACGGAACAGTTTTTGCTTGCAAGGAGCTTGCCAGTCTAGGTAAAGGGATTGGACATTTAGTGACCAAAGGATTAACCGGAAGCCTGAAGCATATATGCTAGGTACTAACATGGCTAAGGCCAAAAATAAGTTCTTCTGGAGTTCAGAGGAGGAAAATCTGGCTCTTGAGAAGTGGGAAACTTTTAAATAGGGCAAGGAAAGTGCAAGTGCCTTGGTGGGATAGGTACGGCCCAACCTCTCTGGGCAGGGACGGGACATCTGAATGATGTGAACAGAGCCTGCCGTGGAGGCAGAGCGATCTGGCTGGAGTCTGATGGCTTAGGCTGTGCATGGCATCTGAGGAACTGGGCTTCATGTCATTGGTGCTGCTGAAGGTTTGTAGGCACCAGTGCAAGTGGGGGTGGATAAAATGTACCCAAGGTTCACATGTGGGCTAGAGTGGGGAATGGGGAGAATCTGGAGCAGGTAAAAGGGAAGATCTGGAGGCCCAGATGGGAAATGCCAGGAAAAGGAGAGAGAGCTGGGCAGGAGAGAGATTCGGAGTCTGGAAGCTCTGCTCCAGGCCAGGGGAGCTGCTAAGTTCTTAGTCTGAGGTCTCCCCACTAGAAGTGATCCCATCAGAGGGTCAGTAGATGCTTGTCAGGACCCTGGGGGATAGCCTCTGATTTTGGCCACTCATGTCCTGGGTGACCTTGGGCGAGTAGCTTCTCGTCTTTGGGCATCTATGTTCTTAGGTATAAGAAGAGGATGTGACATATGGTCCCCATGATCCTCTTGCTCTGACACTGAGTCTACACTGCAAACATGCCAACGACTTTCACTCGCTCTGATAGTACTTCAACTCCAGGAGAGGTTTTATTTTCAAAGAAGAGAATGATAAGAGAAAGGACTAATAACACTGAGCACCTGCTGTTTTTTAGATTCTGTGCTATGCAATGTCCATATATTATCTTATTGAATTATCCTAGCAAAATTCCCTCAGTTCGCTCTGAATTTGACTGAAGTAATAGAAAACCCGACTTACAGTGGTTTAAAGCAACAGTGTGCATTTTTCTTTCATATAACAAAAAACCTGGAGCCAGTTTCTTGAATCAGTCGCTCAATATGTCAGGACAGACAGATCTGTGCTTGTGTTGGCCTTTCCCTCCTGGTCGCAGTATGGCTACTGCTGCTCTAGCCATCACCTCTGTGAAGGTAGGATGTAGGGGAAAGGGCAGCGCCGTGAGTATCTGTCAGTCCTTTTTTGTCAATAGGACACTGAGGCCTGGAGAGATTGAGTGTCTTTCTTACACTCTCACCATGGTTCTTCGCAGCCCCTCTCCTTTCCTGTCTTGGATCAACAAAATCTGCTTGCTGCTTGCAGATGCCTTACCCCACCAGGAGACATCTGTCTTCTGGTGGAATTAATATCAAGGAAAGCTAATGGCTGGCAGGAATCCATACCAGGGTATGGCCTCTTGGTTTCTTGAAAATGTTGTGAAGCTGGGCGTGTGTCTTGGAACGAAGCTTCCCCGCTTCTCGATGGGAATAAATGATGCTAACAATGTTCAGGAAAGAACACAGCCTTTAACTGCTCTCAAGGAACATGCAGGCTTCTTCCATTATGGCCTTGCTGTAGTCTGCTTGGTGACATCCCATTCCTCACATCACCTGTTCCACCCCTACACCATTCGCACTTTCTGAGTCTCCCTCCCACGCTCCCTGATGTCCAGGAGAAATGTTCTCATTCAGGCTGAAGCATGCTGCTTGCTGAGCCGGGTCTGGCCCTCTGTCCTTGACCACAAGCAGTGCCTGCTCAGCGCCTGGATGGGCAACTACTCCAGTCCTGGATTGTGAGGGTTAGCAAATGGCACGGGGGCACAGGGTGAACATGCTTGGTTTTGATTTTATTTCTTTGCCTGAAAAATTACCAGATAATTAATTTTTTTTTTTGCAGATTTAATTTAAATGGAAGCAGAGGCCTTGAAAGAAGTTACAAATTAGAGCTAAGTGTGAGAATTGGAAACACAAAGACCAAGCTTTCTGCTCTTTCGCATTTCTCCTCTGTGGGGCAAGGGGAAAGCCAAGAGGGTGTCAGCTTAGGGTGATATCCTCATCCCCCGCCGCCCCCCCCCCACCCTCTGCCAGTGGTTTGCTCCAGTACTCATCGATTTCAAATGTGGAAAGGCCATTCTACTCATAAACAGGCCACCTGGGGTGGGTTGCAATGGGTGTGCATTGGTATGGGGAGGGCTCAAGGACATGTCCCTGGATGTATTTTCTTGGTCCCTAGATTTCCATCTGATGGAGGGGCTGTTTCTGAAATTTCAAATGAGATCTGAGCATGTAACTGCCTAGCTTACAGCTCATTGTGGCCTCTCTATACTTTCAAACCCACCTCTGCCTTCCCACCATCAGGCTCTGGCAGACGTGGGCACTGTGGGCTCCCTATATGTAACATAAATGGATTCATAGGGCCTTTGCCTGGTTCCTAATACATCTGGCTAAAACTCACCCACCTGTCAGGGCCTAGGAAGGGCTCCAGTCACACCTCTCTAATGTATTCCTCTGCAATATGGAAATTATCCCTTTGCCTTTCCTCCCTTCATGGATCCTTAGGATCTGTGAGAACACAGTCTGTGCCTCATCCCTTCTGGATCCCTGGCCCTGGCATAGTGCCTGGTCTGGAACAACATGCAGTCATTCAACACTGAACTACACTGAATGGATAGTAAGAGCGCATCATTTGCTGTTGGAGGAAGACCAGCCAATGTTCCTTGCAGCACAGTCGAACCCTTGTGAGCTACTCAGGGCTGTAGTGGGTCTCTAGCCTACTGTGTGATCATCTCTTAAAATGGAACTGATGCTTGAACCAGTGCAGCATGCATACCCCTCTGTATTCCTTTCTGGCAGTTAATCCCATTTAATATTTGCACCTAGATGTACCCATTCCTGCTGGAGGCTTTTGGTGGCCCACTTGACATTTTCCATTTTTTGGATGGTTGTTCCTACTAAATCTTTGTAATGAAACAAATTAACATTACTTCCTCCTTCTCCTCTTCTTCCTTCTTCAAAATCTGTTTCTTAACGGATTGTGTATCAATCTTGCAACAGAAATAGATGTTCCTTGCATAACTGAAATGGCAGCTTGAAGAGATAGTAGCCAAGTGGGCATTAGAGCTGGGCCTCTGGAAGGCTTCCTCCAGTTCTCTTGATTTGAAGATGAGGAGGTGAGACAAGAGGAGGGAAGTCATTGCTGAGCTTACATTGTGAGAGGCAGAGTTGGCATTGCAACCTAGGAATCCTTCTTGTTTGCAAGTTTGTTTATCAATGAAATTGTCATTCGAGACTTTCTAATCTGCTGGACTATAGGAATAAGACTAAAACATGTTAGCTCGTATTTTCAGCACACGAGACAGTGACAATATTGACTTTTTATTGGTCAGTTTTTCTGCATATGTATATTTTATACTTGTTTTAATATTTATGCAAATATAAAAAATACTCAAAACGAAGAAAAAACTGACAAGTCACGCATAACTTGAGAATTATGTACTATTGAGTACATCGAGTACATCAAGTCTCCAGATTTAAGTACTATTAGCAACTTGGCATGTATTCTTCCAAAATGCTTTTCTCTCTCAATAAATTAAAAAAAAATGGAATCATGCTATTCATCTTGTTTGGCAAGTTGCTTTTTGTCACTCACTAATATATCACGAACATCTTTCGGAATCAAGAAGTACCCACAGCCTCATTTTTAATGACTGAGTAGCAGACCATTGTATAGACTGTACTGCCATTTGCTTACCAAAATTATTAGAGGAGCACCTGGGTGGCTCAGTTGGCTCAGGTCATGATTCCAGGGTCCTGAGATAGAGCCCCATGTCAGGCTCTCTGCTCATCAGGGAGCCTGTTTCTCCTTTTCCCTCTGCCTGCCGCTTCCCTTGCTTGTGCTCTCTCTCTCTCTCTCTGTAAAATAAATAAATAAAATTAAAAAATTGTTATTAGACATGTAAGCTGTTTCCAGTTTTTGCTATTACCTACAGCACTTTGCTAAATACCAATGACTATGGAAGAATACACTTTTGCACTCTTATTTATTATTTTGTTAGAAGAAATTTGCATAAGGGTAATTTATAGGTCACTATGCTTGCACATCTTAGAGGTATTTGACACAAACCTCCAAATTGCATTCCAGAATGACATCAGGTTATTTCTTACAGAAGCACAGGAGAAAGCTCATGTCCTCACACCGTTGCTTTGCTCCATTCAACCTTTCCTCTTTTTTTTTTTTTTTTCTTCAGTTCTGGTCATTTTGTGTCTTTGAAAATCAACCATGTCTCTGAGGTTTTAAAAATTCATCATCATGGAGTGGTGCAGAGTTTTCTTTTATAACAAACAAACATTTCACGCCAGTGGTTTTAAGCCCTTTCCCATTGTTCATATTTGGTAAGAAGAGCAGATTCTCTGCATTTTTTTTTCTAAACGGCTTCTTGGTCCCTCCCTGTGTTGCAAGGAGATTGTTCTCCAGTCTTCACTGTGAGGACCCTGGGGTGCAGGAAGAGAAAGCTCACAAGTCGGGAGATGTCCCCCTAAGACTAGATCCCTCTGGAGTTTTAGTCTCTCAAACGTGTTCACACTGAGCCTCTAGCATTTTGTCAGCTACTGTCTTTCTCTTGCCCACCGCTGGTTTCCATGGGGGTTTCTGCGCCTGGGCATCGGCTCTGGTAACTTGTGATGCCCTGTATGCACCTGCCTCGGGGCCACAGCTTGTCCAGTGATGTGAGAAGAACCCTCGGTTTGCAATTTGGTCAGTCTTGTCTGTGGTGCGAGGATGGGAATGGGAACTTCCAAGCTCCTTACCTGTGGGGCTGGAAACCAGAAATCCTCTATTCCTTACATTTTGGATTTTCTTTTTTCTCTTTTTTTATTGATTAGCATTGTGAGATGTTTATATTACTAGTGTTTTCACAAACCAAGTTCTTTTTTATTGATTCTGCTTTTTAGGAGCTGAATGAATTATTTCCAGCTTTTACCTTTAATAAATCCTTCCTCTTTCTTTAGGGTTTATTTGGACGCTCTTCTTTTAGCTTTTTGAGTTGGCTTGTCTTTATTTTACCATCTGTTAATTTTACTTTGATTACTTTGTTCTGCTAACTTCCTCAGGGAAATGGATTATCTGTATGTTACTAAGACCCAAGCTTCTTTAGGACAAGAAGCATGGCCTGTTTCTTCACCATTATACCTCAGTTCAGAGCACAATATGAAGCACAAAGAAAGTACATAAACCACAAAGGTTGAATAAATAACTGAATGCTAGGCTTAGGGTGTCTGTCTTCCTTATTCCATATGTATTCCCTCTTGGAACTTATTTGTCTGTTTCTTCAACATTCTAAATTTTCTGCATAAAAAAGTGTTACTTCTTTGACCCAATCACAGTTTTATTTCTTGCTTTGTAAAATGTAATCTGGTTATCATATTTTTATAAGGTTTTACATAATACTATTATGGATTCATTCCCATTCACTGGATGTATCATATTTTACTGAACTATTAACCGATTGATGTAAATTTGAGATATTGCCAATTATTTTTGCTCTTAAAAGAAATTATGTGAATATTTTAATGCTTGGAATTTAAAAACTATTGTAGAAACTTTCTTTACAATAAAAGCACTGTAGTGTAGTCTATGGGTCAAAGGCATGAATATTTAATTTTTATATTTTGACAAATGGCTTTCAAGAGGGTAGTACAGAATTTGGCAGCTACAGAAATGCATGCAGGTAATTGCCTCCCTACAGTTTGGCTAATTTGAGGTGCCGTCCATCCCCATCTTCCATCTCTGGCCCTGTGCTCCTTGCACTGTACTGTAAATCCTTTTCTGTGTCTCTTTAGATTTTCAGGAACGTTTCCTAGTTTCTCAACTGCAAAGAAGCTGAGAGGGGAGAAAGTTCACGAATTAAGATGATACGCTTAATTATTTACTCCACTTATTCTTTATTTTAAAAAAATTAAGATCGATTAAGACTTTTTAAAGTAAAAGAAGTACAAAGGAGAAAATAAGCCCCAAATGGCTCATTTATTATTGAATACATTTCGCAGGTTGAGAAAGTCAAACTGTGTAGGGTGGGAGATAATGGAAAGTGAAAGCCTCATTTCCCATTTTCTGTTTCTCTCCCTGGAGGTAACTGCTTCTAAATGTGTCTTTGATTCTTTCCAGAAAGAATTTATACACACTTACCACCAGATTTATTATATTTTATAGAACATAAGATGCTTTAGCGTCGGCCATTTCTTGGTGTTACCTTAAAGTGTCAGTGGACATTCTTCACCCCAGCCTTCAGCTGCCACCTGGCTGATGGTGATTGCGGATCTAGAGCCTCCAGATTCTAATAGGTAGCCTTTAAAAAAAATAGAAATGAAAAACAAACAACAAACAAAAATGTTACACGTGCATCTTTGAGTCAGTGAACAAAATGTGTCTATTTCCATAGTTTTTAACTATGTAAAAGGGTCATACCACTTAGAATATTCTCTGTCTTGTGGGGAAGTTAAAAACATGACATCAGATCACATAACTAGTAATAAGAGGAGGAACCAGGATTTGAAACAAGTGCATCTGCTATGGAAGTGCATATACTTTTCTGTAGTTTTTTTGAGAAAAAACTGACCTACATCACTGTATAAGTTTAAGGCATCCAACATGATGGTGTGATTTGCATATATTGTGAAATAATTACAACAGTGGGTTCGGCTAACATCCATCTTGTCATATAGATACAATAAAAAGGAGAGAAAAAAAGGGAAAAAAGATTTCCTTATGGGGGCACCTGGGTGGCTCAGCGGTTGAGTGTCTGTCTTCTGCTCAGGTCATGATCCTGGAGTCCCGGGATTGAGGGCTGCATTGGGTTCCCCGCGGGGAGCCTGCTTCACCCTCTGCCTATGTCTCTGCCTCTCTCATGAATAAATAAATAAAATCTAAAAAAAAGTTTCCTTATGATGAGAACTCTTAGGATTTACCTTCTTACCAACTTTCCTATGTATCATAGAGCATGGTTAGCTATAGTCAGCACGTTGTACATTCCATCCCTAGCAAATATTTATTTTATGAATGAAAGTTTGTACCTTTAACTCCCTCCCTCCAATTTTGCCTCCTTTGCACCCCATCTCTGGTAACCACAAATCTGATCTCTCTTTTTATAAGTTGGGTTTTGTTTTTTGATTTCACATGTAACATGTAAGTGAGATGATATAGTATTTGCCTTTTTGTGTCTGACTCATTTCACTTAGCATAATGACTTCAAGGTCCATCCATGTTGTCACAAGTGGCAGGATTGGAAGAACATATTTTTAATCACTGTGATATTTGCCTCCAGGATGGCATACTTGGGGCCAACAGAGAAAAATTCCAGGTCATCAGAGCCAGATTTTACATGAGAGACAACCAGCGACAGAGCTTGTTCAAGGAGTTGCCTGCTTTGTGAAGGAGTGAGCTGGAGGCTTCATGTTTTGGCAAAATGAACTTCAGTCGTGGGTGGTGTGGGACTATTTTATTTAAGATGATGAACTTGCAGGTTATCTCCCACTTAGAATAGGGGAGCTTTCCCTGGGCAAGTCCAGAGGCAGGTTAAGCAATTGGCAGTTGAGTGTGCTTTGGGTGGAAGGTGTAAAGAAGCATGGTTATCACATCAACTCTGCTCCTGACCAGCAGTGAAATGAGCCAATCATTCCTTTGTGTCTCAGTTTTCTCATCTGTGAAATGGGAAAAGTTGGACTTAATGAATATGAACGCACCTTCTTTCTCAATGATTCCATGACAGTTTTTTTTTTTTTGAACCCATAGGTTTGTTGGGTAGGAAGATAAATCTTATTAGGTGCTGATGTTAGGGATGAAGTCTTTCAGCTTGGGCTAGTTAGCACTGGACACACTTCCTATTTAAAACTCTCAAAAGAGAGGTGGCTCCTGGGTGGCTCAGTCCATTGGGTGTCTGCCTTTTGATTTCAGCTCAGGTCATGATTTCAGAGTCGTAGGATCAAACCCCATGTTGGGGTCCATGCTGAGTGTGGAGCCTTCTTGGAATTATGTCTCCCTCTCACTCTGCCCCCCACCATACCCCACTCTTGCACACATGCACACTCTCCGTTTCTCTCTCTAAAAAAAAAACCCAATCCTGAAAACTCTCAAGAGGAAATATATGGCCATTTTGCCTCATCTTTTCAAGACTTCAGGGTGTCTGACAGGAAAAACATGAGCAAAAGTGGACAGGTCTGAGGTCAAAGCAAGCTGCATTTACAGCCGAAGGAACAAAGTGGGGCGTCCTCTGATCTCCAAAGCTGAGGCCTCTTACTTGCAGATCACCCTCCTGGCCTTATTTCTGGGGTGTCATAGTGAGACTCTTCACCCCACAACAGTAGCCTAATTTGCCAGTTGGATGAACCAGGGTATTTAACTCATTCCATGGAAGACTATAGATTTGAGGGGTAAAGTCCTGACAGCAAGAACACGTTGGCCATGCTTTTATTTGTATGTAGGTTACACAGTCCTTTTCTGGCCCTCTGCCTCATTCATTCATTCATTCATTCATTCATTCCACTGATATTTACATTTGACTGAAGGGAAAGTGTTTCCTAAAACCAGCCACTTTAAAAGAATTGCCCATGATTCAGTTTGACAAGTTCATCTAGTTGTTTAACAAATGTTTATTGATCGCCTATGTGCTCAGTGCTCTTCTCAGCGAAGGGGATACAACAACAGATAAGACAAGTCCTTACCCTCTCAGATTTCACATCCTGGTGCAGGCAGATAGATGATAGATAAGTAAGCAAATGAAATATAACATATAATCAGGCAGTGGTAAACATGATGAATCAAAATAAAGCAGAGTAAGGGAATAGGGTATGGTGGAGGCATAATTTTGGAGGGGCTGGTGTAGGAAGGCCCTCTCAGGAGGTGGCTTTGGGTCGAGAACTGAATGAAGTGAGGGAGATGGCCCTGTGAAGGTCTGCGGTAGAACTCGTCGGAGGGCACTGTAGTGCAAAGGCCCTAAGGTGGGAATGAGACGGCGTTCTTAGGTAACCAGCAAAGAGGTCACTGCAGCTGTTGCTGCGTGGGAGCTGCTTGGGGACCTGGGGGACTTCTTGCTGTGGCAAGAGTTTAGATATATCCAACTGGAGCTGGGGAGCCAGTGGCTTTTGAATAGAAGGACACGATCTGGTTTAGGTTTTGAGGGCTCAGTCTCACTACTATGTGGGTGGCGATTATAAAGGATAGGAATGGGAGTGAAGACACCAGTGGGAAAGTCTGTGAAGTCAGATAAGAGGTGGAGCTCGGTGGGGATGGTAGCAGGGAAGGAGACGAGAGTGGTCAGAGCCTGGATGCATTCTGAGCCTACAGGATTTGCCAGTGGATCGGATATGGCATGAGGGAGTAGGAGATGAGTCAAGGGTGCATCTAAGATTTTTCAGCTGGAGCAACTGGGTCACTGGGATGAGAAGGAAACACAGCCAGGAGCAGAGGCAGTGTGGTGAGGGTGGGCTGGGCTCTAGAGACGTGTCCTGGGAATGCCCCGTGTGTAGATGGTACTCAAAGCCACAGGTCTGGCTGTGTTCATCAAGGAAACGAGGTAGCAGGAGAGGGGCAGAACGGGCAGCTGTGCATGCAGCAGGGATGGGGAATGACAGGGGTTTTTCCCTCCTTTTTTCTCTTGTTTTTGTAAGAGAGAAATAACTCACCTAGCATTCCTTCTTAATTGGGGCGAACTTGTCACATGGCAAAACTGCTGTCCCCCCTCTGAGAGGGTGAGGTGCCTTTATCTCTGCAGACCAGATCGGGGCATTCAAAGAGCAGCTGTGTGTGACTTATGTGTTTATCAGCAGCTTTTCTTGCATAAAACCCCTCCTGCCTGTCTTTCTTGTTCTCTCTTTTCCCCTTTTGCCTTTTTAACCTGTGTTGGCAAAATATACAGTAAGGCCCAAATCAAAGTGCATAACGTTTTTATTCTCCCAATAAGAACGCTTGTCCGATAGATCTGCTTTTGGAAGAGGATGAAGAAGCGAACGTCAGCGTGCTCCCTGGCCTCTACCTAAATCACGCCATGCGTTATCTCTGCAGCCCAAGAGGAAAGGCAGCCCGTCAATCCCTCAGAAAGCTCTGAGCGACAGGAGGGTGGTTTTGGACCATCTGTCTTTGCTAACAGCAGAGGTGGAAAAATTTGAGGACCTCCTCACCAAGAGTTTGGTTATGGAAACCAGGTGCTTACTGAGTGCTTCTAGTGATTCTAAGGAAAGCAGCAAGAGGCCTCAATGCGTGGTGTGCGCATCATGTGCCATCTACTCCCATGAGGTTCCCGGCCTGGTTGGGGCAGACTGAAGTATTCTCATGGGGGTGGGTCATGAACAGGTTTTTGCTCCCTTGAAGAAGTGGCTTCAGGGACCCACAGAGTGCTTCTCTGGAGGCATCAGCTCTATCTTTGGGAATGTTAAGTACAAGGCAGGGTCTGCAGGGCCTCTAGTAGTTACAAGTAGCCCGTGCCTCGACACCTGTCTGGTGGATGGCTCAGGTGACACAGAGGCCCAAACAGTTCTGTTGAGATCCCTTCAGGATTATTTCCACCATGTTTTGGAGAATGTCATTTTGTCTCTACTGAAGGTAAGGTGGATGGCAAATCAAATAAAGATACTTACGGCTCTAGGAAGGCTAGGGTTTATCGGTAAATTATGCTGGTCCATCTGTCTCTCCCTCAGTTTCCCCGTAATGATTTTTCAGTGCTTTTTCCATCCAGTGGCGGTTTCTCTCCAAAAGGGCTCACTTAAATCTAGGTCTCCAGAGAATAATCTTTCTTGCTTTAAAATTGCACTAAGATGGTAGCCATTAGCCACTCCCTTGAAGTATGGCTGGTTGCAGCTGAGATATTTTGTAAATGTAAGATACACACCAGATTTCAGAGGCTTAGTAGGGTTAAAAAAAAACCCTTAAATATCTCAGGAATAATTTTTTAAATATTGACCACATGTTAAAATGAAAGAAACATTGTATTCTTAAAATGAATTTTATCTGTGTCTTTTTACTCTTCTGTAATGTGATTCCTGGAAAATTTAAAATTACATGTGCAGCTTGCATTACATTTCTCATTGGATAGTGCTGCTCAAAAGAGCAAAAAAAGATGCTGCCCCGGGAACCCAAAGATGACTTGTTCTAAAGAGTGATGTTTCTAAAGTGAAGCAGTCTTCATAGCATGACTTCCAAGCCCCATTGTGATCTGGCGTTTCCTATCTCTCAGTTGCTATAGACTCAATGTTTGTGGTTCCCTAAAATTCATGGGTTAGGCCTAATCCTTAGTGTGATTGTATTTGGAGGTGGGAGCTGTGGGAGGTAGTTAGGTTTAGATGAGCTCATGAGACTGGGGCCTTCGTCATGGATTAGTGTCCTTATAAAAGAGACCCCTTAGAGCGACTTTGCTCCTTCTGTCACGTGAGAACATAGTGAGAAGACAGTCATCAATGAACCAAGAAGCTTTCATGAGACAACAAATCTGCCAGTGCCTTGACTTCCCAGCCTCCAGAACTGTGAGAAACACATTTCTAGTGTGTATAAGCCACCCAGTCTATTGGTATTGTTGTTTAGCTCAAGTGGACTAAGAAACCAGCCTTGTCTTCTGCACTATCTTCCTGCAGAAACATGTGGTGAGTCCCTAACTGGTCTGCAGGTTCCCAGGTCAGTGCCTTGCCACCTCCGTACTACAAGGAGTAGCCAATGGCTCCTTGCCCTGCTGCACTGGTTATGAGGGTACACCTCTCTCTTTGAGATTCTGAGTTCAGTTCTTTTGGATGAATACTCAGAAGCTGAATTGCTGGATCACATGGTAATTATATTTGTAACTTTTTGAAGAACTTCTATGCTTTTCCACAGCGGATGTAGTAACTTACATTCCCACTAACAGTGCACAAAGGTCCTGATTTTCCTACATCCTTACCAACGACACTTGCTATCTTATGTTTTTGTTGATAATAGTCAAACTAATAGGTGTGAGGTGATACCTAATTGTGCCTTTAATGTGCATTCCCCTGATGGTTATTTCCCTGATGACCTTTGGCTTTCTGTACTGATGATATTGAGCATCTTTCATATACCTATTGGCCATTTGTATGTCTTTGAGGAAATGAATTTTTGATTTGTGGATGTGTGCATCCTCTTCTTTGGCTTACAGTTTTCGTTTTACTTACATCCAGAGCTTTGAATAAGTAAGAGTTTTGTTGTCCCTGCTCCCTTCCCCGCCAAGGATTCCAGGTCTCCTATGCAGTAGACTAGATCCTCAGACTTCCAGGCACATGTGGAGCAATCAGGAAGCGTATGCTAGAATTTGTTGTCTTAGCCACTCAAGAACCAGGTTCTTTTGCTTCCTTAACTATAGCTGAATTCTGGAGACTTAAAGTTGTCTGAGGTTCGAGGCATTACTGCATATAACTGTGGCTAGTTCTGTGGCTACACAAATATATGCATAGTTGGTTGAACAACATAAGTATATTTGAAGCTTTAAAGGTGTGTGCACATGTAGGTTTATGTACATGTATATAATTTTTGCTATTCTTATTTTTTAATAACTACTGATTCCAAGGAATAAATAATTACTATACACCTTGGTTGTTGGTATGAATAGACTCTGCAACTTGTGCTCAAACCATTGGACTAAAAGTTCCAGTAAAGCCATAGGAGTAGAAGCAGAGGTGATGGAAGATCGATCCAAGTCCCACAGTGGTGGAGGAGCACCAGGGATGGGGTTCCTTATTATTAGGCCCAATGGTCATGGCTATTTGCCCAACCCAGATCTTGTGGTGGGAGATGAGTACAGGAAAGTCATGGCACTCCAGTTCTCTCTGTGGGAAGTTTCAGGATCTCTCTGCTTCTATTTTGCCCTGATCTTTTTCCTCCATGTCCCATCATGGGCCGGCCATCTGTTTTTGGCTTTTCTTGTGAATTTTGTCCTGATCTTTCCCATGGGTGGAATGAAGGAAATCAGGAGCCTTAGCTGAAACTTTGGCTTTCTGTAAATATCCTGGATAGCAGGGGATAGCAGGGAAAACTAGAGAGGAGGGAGGGAAAGAGTTCCACTGTGAAGTCCCAGAAAGGCAGGCTGGGAACATCTGAACTCTTGTTTTGTTCAACTCTCCATTTTGTCCTGTGCTCAGGTAAAAATCATACCATCTAGCATAATTCTTTTGCCAGGTGGAGCAAGGATAAATGGATTTAACTTCTATTTTTGGATGTTGCTGTGTCTTTGTAGTCCTTTTATCTGAATCCCTTGATCATCTAGAATAGCTTGGCAGTGCTGCATTTCAGAGCAAAGTGAGGAATAGATAAATAATTTATCAATAATAAGATTCTAGTCTGAAGAAAATAGGGAGCTGTTTTTCAGTTCTAACTAGAGGTGGGGGGGGGGACTGTAGACAAATATTAACATTAGTTGATGCAAATAGGAGGATTTGTTTTCATCCCAGGCTTTCTCCTTGAGCCACTGTCAGTAATGGATAAAAGGAACCACAGAGCTGACCAGCCGAGGAGTGATGAGACTCTCTTGAGTTGCTGAAAAGCACAAAAATCATAAGCATGAACCATTTAATTTCTGCTTTCCCTTTTCTGGGATGAGAAAGAGAAAGAGGGGCAAATCAAAGTCTCTTCAAAATCCGATTTGGCTTTTTTCAATGGGATCATCTATCTTCTCTATCTGGTTTTGCCAGTTAAACACTAATGATGCACATTCTAAGGCATGATCTGTGAGTGCAATTTATTTCTGAATGCAGCCTTTCTTTTTAAGAGTATTTGCTATAATGGATATACTGGAATAATATCAGGGATTAAATAAAAAAGGCATGTCAGAGAAAACAAATACACCAGTGGAGACTCCACTGGAAGAACAATTTTTTCTTGTCTCCTCACAACCATATTCTGCAGATATCTTCTAGGGGATTTCAGCTTCCAGAAATAAAAGGAACTGATGGGCTTGTAACTAACCAGTTAGTAGTAGCTATTGTTCATCGGGTGTACCAGACAGTAGGCATGTTATGCTGATGATCATACTTAATATTCTAAACAGCATTGCTGGCTGGCTGTTATTATACCCATTATAAGGTTGGAGGGTTTGGTCCCTAAAACCCCTGATCTCATTTCTTCCTCAAAAGTCTTAGCTAAGAAATGCCAATGTCAGGGATTGTTTTTCTTCCTTTCCTATAATGCTTGATATCACTCCTCATACTCCAGTGACCATCACCTTCTATCAGTCCTGTCTCCATGACAACTAATCAATCAATAAGGATTTTCTTTTTTCTCAACTCAGGATTTCCCTGGAAGGCAGCTCATAGGAGACAGCTCAGACGAGCGGGTAAGGAAAGAGACATTTCACAAAGGGTGCTCAGCTCAATAAAAGATGTGGATGCACCTTTGCTGAGGAATGCTGCATGCTTCCTTGCATCCTTCTCTGATGCAGTCCACTCATCACACATTTTGATTCACTTGGCATTATGCCATAAATTCAATTACCATGGAATTATTCTCTACCTGTTTTAGGCTTACACTATTCCTCTTGGCTGCCATGTTTTTTTTTTTTTTCTTCTTGCTCATTTCTTGGGGGTGCTTAGCTCTTGATGGGAACACAATGGTGATTCTTTGTTCAAAAATACTTTTGAATTTGTTCTATGTGTGAGCCATGGTGGCAGATGATGAGGATAAGAGGGTGAATTAAGATACACTCTCATCCTCAAAGACTTCACACTCAGATGCGGAAGATTAATCTCTAAGTAGGTATTTATAGAATAATACAATGATTGTAGGGCTAGAGACAGAAATTCAGAGGTTAAAATGGGGGTAAAACTTAGTCTACTGGTCAGGGAAGACTTCCTGATGGAAGAGATGTTTGAATTGAATCTCAATTCAGGATAGGTAGGATTAGCCAAGTAAAGGAAGTGAGAGTGGAAGGATGGCAAACCATAGTATGGCATATTCAGAAAACTGCAGGCTTGGTGTGGCTAAAGTACAAACTGCAAGGTAGGGAGTGTCAGCAGACGAGACCCAGTAAATGAGATATTGATGCAGAAGGCTTGGACTTTGCAAGGGGAAAGTCCAAATTTATGGGGAAAATTTGAAATGTTTTTAGGTTGTGGACTTAAATGTTCATACTTACATTTAGATAAAACTCCAGTGGGTGAAGATAGGTAATTTTTTCCTGGTCCTTGTTTTCCTTTTGTGAACATTTTACAAAAGGTCAAGGAGAAGTGGAATGTCAGCTGCACAGTTGCACGCCTTGTCCTATTGCAGGGCTCCATGTGCATATCTTCCATGGGCTAATGCCACGTAAGCTGTCCTAGCCTCCCTTCCTCTGGCATTGGCCTTGGGAATTGGTGACTTCTTTCCTCTTGTTCACATTTCTTTTTGTGATATTAAAATAAAAGTACTGATCCTCAATGGTCACGAAGATCAAGAGTCCTATTCCAGCTGTGACATTAACTGTTTGATCTTGGGCAAGACACACCAACCTCTCTGAGCCTCAATTTATTCCTCTGTAATGTGGGATAATAGTGTCCAATCTGCAGGGTGGTGGTGAGGAATGCTCCTGGCAGAGTGCCTGGTGCATGGTAGATGCTCAGTGTGTGTTAATTCTCTCCCTCTATAAATATCAACTACTTCATTGATCTCTGAACTAAAGCATTCTTATTTCCTTCCAATATTTCAAGTAGGGTGAGGCAGGGAGTAGCTCCTGAGAGGAATGCAATTCAATTAATGCTAGCTCCTAGTATGTATCAGGCATTGTGCCAGGAGCTTTATGCACTCTAGACTAAGTTTAATTCATGTATTTATTCCAAATGCAGGTGCACAGTTTTACAAATGAGGGAACCAGATCCATAGAGGTTGGATACCTTGCCTATGATCATGTGATGGAAAGGTTAAAATCTTATCAAAGCTGTCTTTTTCATTATGCCAAAGTTCTTACTAAGTACCAGGCAGTTTGCTGGACACTGGGGAATTTTAGAGTTGAATAAAACATAGTGTTGCTCCGTGAGAAACTCATGGATTAATGGGAGGAGGGGGACAGATATTTGTAGAGACCTTAGAAAACAGCATGGAAGTGCCGAAAGAGGTAAGCTTAGAATGCTATCAGAGGTGAGTGAAGAGGTGCCACCAAGGGCTGGGGGCACCCTCTGTGGGCCTTTGGTTTTCTTGGTGTCCATCATCTGTAGTCTGGGGATTAGATGCTAATTATTGGATAGAATTTTGAGGCCAGTTCCATGGAGATGCTTCAGTGGCAGAAACATTGGCCACATCTGCAAAGACTTCCTCTCTGTGTCTTCCTGGCCTGTGGGTAAAGTCATATTGGGAGTCACTTTGGAAGATTGGTGCCTCATTGAAAAAGACCTGTCTCTGCATGGGTTCCATCCATTTGCTTGGTCTCCAAGATGAGTTTTCTTTTTAATGGGCAAATGAACCCATTTTCCTGCCACCTGTCAGTGTTTAGCTCACCACTGTGGCTTATTACTGCTGCCATCTGCTGCAAAGGAGAAGTTTGCATGCTTTGAGTAGGGGCTCACAGAAGTCATTAGAGGAGAGGAGGCTGAGCTAAGAATCCAGGTGGTAGCATATACTATCAGTACAATAACAACCTTGTTTTCTTGCCTCCTTCCCTGATATTCACCTGATACCCACCCCCCAGGCCCTTACAGCCATCTAGCCATATTCTCCATCCTCTTCTTCATGCCACCCCTACTGATCACAAATTCCGTCTCATTTCATCACTCAATGTCATAGCTGAGCAGATTTAGCCACTATTTAGGAATTATTGAACAGCTTGACAACATGTTGTCAACTTTTATCTCATGTATTGACTAGGTAGTAAGTGGGGCAAATTGATGTTTAAGGAGACAGCAGATCCTCTGAATTTTCTTCTGTGAAAAAAGAATGGTTACAGAATTGAATAAGACATTCAAGGAACTTACAAGTGGTTGTGTTACATGCGTTTGTGCATGTGTATGTGATGGAGTGAATGATTACTAGTGAGGTGGGATGGATCCTATGCTGGGCAGAAGTGTAGGGTGCTGAAGTAGCCCAGAAGAGGGACACAGATGCCTTGCTATAAGATTGGGGCTGGAGGATGGTGGTGGTGAGAGGGGTGGGCAGGCTTGAGATTGGCACTTAAAAAAGTCACTGTGATAGCTGTATGGAAGACTGGTTAGGGCAGTTCAGTTAGTGTAGAAGGCTAGTGTAGTAGTCCAAGGAAGAAATGGATTAGGATGTTGGTGGAGATAGAAAAAAGTATGGTTCAAGGACTATAAGGAGATTAAACAAGCTTGGTGAGACATTTATTATGATGGGTGAGAGAGAGGTGGGTGTTGAGATGTCACTGATGATTCTGTCTTGAGCATCAGGATGATTAGTAGTATTATTTACTGAGATATGATTCTTGGAAGATATCAGAATGGGGGGCTGGTGGGGAAGAGCAAAATTTGGTTCTAGATCTTTTGAGTGTGAGATGGTTTGGAAATGTTCAAAGAACAGTATTAACTAAGAAGTTTTACATAAAGACCTGAAATTGAGAACAGGGGTCTGGGCTAGTTCTATAAATGTGTGAGTCATCTTTGTTGTGGTGTAACTGAAGCTGAGGCCAGAGAACATAGTGTTATTTAGGAATAGAAGGAACTCTTGGAGCTAGATTTCAATGGGTTCTACTACTTATGGACAGGAGGGGGGCAAACCTACAAAGAAGTGGAGATGATATGACTAGGAAGGAAGAAATAGAGCCAACATGGTGTTAGGTCATGAAAGTCCAAGGACAAGTATTTCAGAAAAGAAGAGGCAACAGTGTCTAATTCTACTGAAAGGCCAATGAAGATGAGGCCTTGAAAGTGTCCGCTGAACATGGCTACATGGACTTCAGTGGGATATTAGGAAGTGCGATTTCAGTGGAATGATGCATCAGATCATGATTAGAGTGGGCTGTGGGTGTGTGGGAAGTGGAGAAATGACAGTAATGAGTGAAGACTGCTCTTCCTTCAAGTTTGACAGTAAAGGAGAGGAGGGAGATGGGTGGCAGGACCCTGGCGCTAATGTTGGGCAAATGCTTAAGAACAGAGAAGGACCAATCAGAAAGAGTTTGTGAATATGGGATGGAAAAAGGTAAGTAATAGTAAAGGATTCAGAAGTTGGTGAGTGGCAATGAGACGCAAAGATCAGATGGGAGGATAGTTATGTCAACTCCTCTCCTATTGTTGGAATGAAGGAGGATGGGATGGGTGCCCATTCAGGTGTGCCTGTGTGTCTGGTTTGTGGGGGTTTCCTATCTGATAACATCTGTTTTTTTCTGTAAAGTAGGGGGGAAGATTATCTGATGAGGAAGAAGAATGTTGGTGGGTCACAGGGGCAGAAGCTTGAGAAAGGTAGATAAAGTTTGTAAAAAATTTCTGTGCAAAGTGACAGGAGATGATGTGGTTATGTTTGTTTGGCAGAGTTGTGGACTCATTTGAGGTTGAGGGTGAAGAATGTGTAGTGGATCTGAGAAGGCCCATTGGCTTTTCCTGCTTGGACAGAGTCTCGGAAGTGGCATCCAGTCGGGTTTTCCCAGGCTTGAGTTTTATCTGAGTGGTGCAAGCAAAAGGCAGCAGATGCACAGGGGGCTTATAGTATGGGTAAAAGTATTATTAAAATCATGGATCATGGAGACCAAGTTAAAATCAGTATGTGAGGAGAGGAGAGGGCAGGTGACCTGGGAGAAATGAGACGTCAAGAGCTGTCACAGTGAAAGTAGTTGAATAAGCGAGATATTATAAGCTTGAAGGGCTTGCATTGGGAATCTAGGAGTAGAGCATTTATAGTTAATATAAATACAGAAGTGAGAGATGGAGGTGGAAGAAACCTTGGCAATGAATAGGTCAGGGGCCCAAATAGGAGGTCATCTATTGGATCATCCATGTGGGTGCTGCCATCACCCAGGATGATGGCAAAGCCCAGAGTGAAAAAACAAAATAACATAGATCAACCTTCATTGAATGAATGCAAGTGACTGGCAGATTGGCAGATCACAGAAGCTCAAAGGAAGAGGAGGATTAGTTGCTGTGGTATTTCACCCAGAAAAGGTTGCAACAAATATCTCTCCACCTCCTTTCAGAGGGCATCAGTAAATCATTATAGCTATCTTTAATGCATTTATTCACACATTTATTTAACATTGACTGCTGAATATTTAGCATTATTGAGCATTCTCTACTTTCCAGGCACATGGCTAGAAGCTAGTGTGATGAGTAATTAAGACGTGTTTCTCAGGGACTATCTATTTAGTAGAAGACATAGATACAAAGACATGGACCTATAATGCAACGCATTGTGCTATTTCTGAACTAGAAGCACAATTTTCACGGTGGTGCAGACAAGTGAGTAATTAATTCTTATTGGAGAAGGTGAACAAAGTGTCCCAGAAAAGATGCTTATTTGGGTTGGAAATTGGAAAGTGAGTAATTTTACCATATGGTGAAGAATGGTGGCGGAAATTAGATTTTTGGCAGGAGAATGAGCAGGAGGAAAGGCTCAGAGGTGTAAGAGTATATTGGGAATATAGTATCTCTCATCTACATCTTGTCCATTTTGCCTGCGGGGTCATGGTTGACTGCTCTGAGAGTGAGCTTCTCAGAAGATAAAGTAAAAATAAAAAAGGAGATCTCAGGTGCTGGGTCCAGGGAGAGGGTAAGATGGGACAGTGCTGCCTTGAAGGGTGGAAGATGGAAGAGAGTCATAACTCATACAGGAAACAGTGTTATGGTTACAGAAGAAGATGCTGGGGCATCTGGGTGGCTCAGTCAGTTAAGTGTCTGCCTTCCTCTCAGGTCATGATCCCAGGGTCCTGGGATTGAGCCCCATGTGGGGCTCTCTGCTCTGAGGGGAGCCTGCCTCTCCTTCTCCGTCTGCCTGCAATCCCCATGCTTGTGCTCTCTCTCTGTCAAAAAAATAAATGAAATCTTAAAAAAAAGAAGAGGATACCATATGCAACTCTACACCCAGGGATCAGAGGGCTAATTTTCATCCACTGGGGAATAAGCTTACAGGTCCTGTTACCCTAGAAGATGGCATAGGCTTAGCTCATAATTGCACCAGGATACTTCAATGTTTGATGAAGGGGGTGACTGCTTGGAGGGGGTGACTGGGTACACATCTGACCTGCCTACACCAGCTGCTCAGGCTGTATCCTCCTGGCTCCTGCTCTCGGTTAGGGGCTGGGGCGGTGCACAGGGATATACCTGTGATGTACCAAAGCAGGCTGGGCCCATGATTCTATTTATTGCCTTTCTCATCCTTATACCCTCTTGGGTGTGTGGGACCAGAGCCCTTCCCAGACCTCTGCAAATGAAGCCAAAAGTCCACCCAGCTGTGTTCATTCCTTCCTGTCCTTCAAAGTACTTGACAGCCTCCTCTAAGGCCCTGTGTGTGTATGTGTGTGTGTGTGTGCGCACGTGCGCGTGTTCCCTGGTTGTGTTTTGTGTTGGTGAATGAGGTCAGGTTTATGCACATTTTGGTAAATAAACATATAAAAGTGAAAAAAAAAACAAAACCTGTACCTTTGAGGGCTTAAAGAAACCTATATTTATTTACAGCAGAAGCCACACAGGAAGTCTTCATTGTCCTTGACCACCGCTGAATTTGACATCAAGTAGAATATCTGGCATGCTCTTCTTGCTATGCATGTTATTTTTGTGACCCCTTGTTCCTGACAATTCTATTCTGTTGAAGCTATTGTGATTAATCTTGACCTTAATCAGAAGGAAGGTCAAGCAAACTTCATTTTAGTATTGATCTGACTGAGTTCTGGTGCTAGGCTGTAAGTTTTTGAGAGCACAAATCATGTGTTATCCATCTCTTTACTTTTAGTACTGAGCACTGCGCTGACGTTGAGCTTGATAGGGCAATCACAGGACTCACGTAGTGCCATGTGCATTCTGTGCCTACAGCAGGCATCACGAGTCAATCCCTGCACATTTCCTCTGGAGCTGGAATGGCCTCAGAGTTCTCAACAGAGTGATCTGGACAGTCACTACCAATTGAGTCGGCCCATGAGATGAAATCAACTGCCAACTGTATGAATTTCATAGGACTGCCGTAGCACAATACCACAAACTGGGTGTCTCAAAACAATGGGAATGCATTCTCTCAGAGCTGTGGAGGCCAGGAGTCCAAGCTTAAGGTATCAACAGGGGTGGTTCCTTGTGGAGGCTCCTAGTTCGCAGTGACTGCTGACTGCTGGGAATCCATGGCTTTCCTTGGTTTACAGCTGTATATTTTGGTCTCTGCATTGATCTTCACCTCTGCATTGCTGGGGTATCAAATCTCCCTCCCCTGTGTCTTGTAGGAACACCAGTCATTACATTTAGGACCTACCCTAAATCCAGGATTATCTCATTGGGAGAGCCTTAATTCTATCTGCAAAAAGTATTTCCAAAAAGATCAGATTCATAGGTACTGAGAATTAGGACTCGGATCTATCTTTTGCAGGTACCCACCGTTCAACCCACTGCATCATCCCTGTAATTGGCGTTAGTTCATACCCAGACACCTGGATAAGAGACACCTGTTTTTCTTGTTTCTGAGTGTCTGAGTTCTTCTGCAAGACTTTCTCAGTGTTCAGTTTCTCTAGTCCTGGGGTCTACCTTATGTCTTATTAGTCTTATCTCTTACAATAGGCTGAAGACCCATTCCTGAGCCATGCACTCAAAGTCCCGTGTCATGCCACTATGACACCTTGGTGCTGACTGCTGGCTGTTGAAGGTTTTCTATTGTGAGAGTTCCAGTGGCTTGTCTCCTCTCTCCAGGGAGGCCAATTGCCTCTCTCCAAATGCATGCAGGCTTACAGGCACTCTGTTGAAGTTTGCAGCAGCTTATTCCCATACACCAGAGGCTCCTCCAGACTCTTTCTCTTCTCACCATCCAGAACTTGCTTGCTGGGTCCTGGGACTTGTACTTCTCATCCTGGGTTTAGGTACCTGGCTTCTGCCTTTCTGACCAATCACTTCT
Source organism: Vulpes vulpes (assembly GCF_048418805.1). NCBI lineage: Eukaryota > Metazoa > Chordata > Mammalia > Carnivora > Canidae > Vulpes > Vulpes vulpes. The sequence continues at coordinate 8,234,981 of NC_132784.1, read as the reverse complement.
TACTATGCTTCTCTTAGATGGCTTGGTTTTTTATTCTGGCCATGATGTTCTCAGCCTGATGAGTCAGCTCTGACTTAACCCCATGCCCCCTGGATCCTAGAATTTTTTCTGACCTGGCTTGGTATTGGATGAACATCCTGTGTATAGGCCTTCACTTGTGAGAAAGAACTTATCCCACACCTGCTGTATCTTCTGTGCATGGCTGATCCTATTTCTGTCGTAAGAGATGACTAGAGGGAAGATTATTTTGCAAGGATGCCCCAAGGACAGTGACCTATCCACCAGAGGGGTCTCCTTAACATAGACTCAGGGGAGAAATTTCTCTCAGATCACACTGCTGGATAAAGCAGGGGTTCACTTTGAAAGTGTTTTTTTTTTTTTTTAAATTAATTTATTATTATTAGTCACATCAGGAAGCTACTTTTGCTATACGTTGGCTGCTAGGAAGCTTAGAGCTAAATGTGTACTCTCAAGTGAATGGGACATCATTGTCTGTTTCTGTGCACTAACTCTTCCTTGGCTGTATTACTTTAATTTTTGTAATGGATACTTTTGGAATTGCAGCCCAGCTCACATTAGCTGTTCCTCCTCATCTCTGGCGAGGGATCCCAAGCTGCTACTTTGAATAATGTTATCCGCTGCTATGGACTGAATTATGTTCTCCCCAAATCCCTTTTGAAGCCCTAATCCCATCCAGGGTGATGGTGTTTGGACATGGGAACTTTGAGAGGCAATTGGGTTGAGATGAGGTCATGAGGGTGTGGCCCTCACAATGGGATTAATGCTCTTGTTAGAAAAGACCCTGGAGAGCTTGCTTCGTCTCTGTCTATCTGTCTCTCAACCTATAAGCACCATGGAAAAGCCATGTGGGACACAATGAGAAGGTGACTGTCAGCAGCCCAAGGAGAGAGCTCTTGCCAGGCACTGACCACACTGGTGCTTTGATCTTGCACTGCCAGTCTCCAGAACTGTAAGAAAACAAATTCCTGTTGTTTAAGCCACCCAGTCTATGGAATTTCGTTATGGTGGCCCGAGCTAGGACACCCACCCTCAGCCTTGACTAATGACTGAATAAGTGGCAGCTGGTGGTAAGCTGCACATAAGATCAGCTTTCCCTGGGAATTTGGGGATGGACCACGGGAGAGTCAACATCTCTCCAGGGGTTTGAGCCCTAAGAAGTAGGTTTTGAGGCTGCAGGTCACTTTGTGGCTGGGCAGCAGGAAAGCCACTCTTCCAAGAAAGGAGAGAGAAACAGGTGTACCAAGATAAATATTGTTGAAGGGCAGGCAGCTGATACTTCCTGGGATCCAGAAAGAGTCTTGCTACTGGTACTGTCCTTTCCTGGACCTGGTAACTCTCTCACTCTTGGGTTCTACAGATTAAATCTATGTTTTTCTCTTCTCTTCTCTTCTCTCTTCTCTTCTCTTCTCTTCTCTTTCTTCTCTTCTCTTCTCTTCTCTTCTCTTCTCTTCTCTTCTCTCTTCTCTTCTCTTCTCTTCTCTTCTCTTCTCTTCTCTTCTCTTCTCTTCTCTCCCCTTCCCTTCCTTTCCCTTCCCTTCTTTTCCTTTCTTTTCTCTTCTTTTCCTTTCTTTTCTTTTCTTTTCTTTTCTTTTTTTTCTTTTCTTTTCTTTTCTTTTCTTTTCTTTTCTTTTCTTTTCTTTTCTTTCTTTCTTTAATTCTTACAAAGCTAGCTTGAAATCATTTCTGTTACTTGAAAACAAAAATTCTCAAGTGAGCCCTTTGCTCTGATGCTCACCTTTACAATACTGATGTTTTGGTCCTGCATGGTCTTTTGTAAAGTGCCTCAGAATCCTTTGTGGGAACAGGTTGATTACAAAAAACTGAAAAGAATTTAGCTATTTTCTTCTGAGGCTGTGTGGGGATGCTGCTGAGCCAGGTCACAAAGTCTCTTGGACGTCAGAGCTAATGAGACAGGGCCTGGAAGAAGTTGAGACCATGGACAGGTTGGGAGTTGACCTGGGGTTCCTTCAGTTGGAAGAATCTGTTTTTTGCCCCAAATGAAAATTACGTTCGTCTGACATGACTTGTTTTTAAAGCACATTGTTAACTTTTTCCCTAGTTTGCTCTTGCTCTACCAGGAGTTGCAGATTGGTGAGTTATTTGTGCTTATTTCTCAGAACACACCATGAATAGTCTCAATTATGGCTCTGAACAATTGCGATTTCTGTTATTGAGGATTTATAGAAGCGCTTACGTTTCTAAACATCCTTTTATGACTCTCTATTTCTATGGTAACCTAGATAGGCTGCTCAGTACACATGGGCACTTCTTTGGGAAAACCTGATAGAAGAAAATCTGAATTTACAGGAGAGATAAATAAGAGGTTGGCTATTCACATGGTTTTATAGAGGATTCACAGATAGCAGGCTCCTCTAGTGCATTCGTACATTCCCTATTCTCTTTACAGATCATGAACAATGTCTTACACATAATAGGCTCTGAATGAAAATTTTGTTGATTGATTGATGAGCCACTTGGGAAGGAGAGAAATGTGAAGCTGGGGTTATAGTTTGCCGCTGCCAATTGGAGATAAATCAGAAAGGAACAGAAAGCATCCTGAGCAGATAGCCAGAGTCAGTGGGGAAATGGGACTCAATTTTTAAAAATGTGATTCACATACAGTTTCTCGGAAGCTGCTCTCTGCATAAAGCAAGATATACATGAATTTTTCACATCAGTGTGCCTGAAGGCCCAGGAGATTGGACCTCGCCCTGGATCACAGCACTAAGCTATCAGAGGAGAAGGTAGGTACCCGTTGTGCCTCAGTGCCCTGACCCAGTGTTTTTTGCAGAGAGGAGCTACTTTTTCATTTTCTAAGGCTTAGGCCACCCTGAGAAGGGTTGCGTTTTCCAAATCTGAGACCTTGAGCAACACGGGAAGCAGGGGCTGCTTTGGCTATCTTTTTGTCAAGGGCCTGCATTTGTAAGGACTGTTGGTTGCAAAGAACAGAGCAGAGAGTCCTTATCCACTGGAGCTGGTTTGAACAAGAAAGGGGAATTTATTATAAGGAAGCAGAGCGGCTTTCAGACTCCAAGGTCAGGAATGCAGCTGGGCCTTGGACAGGGTTGACCTAGGAGGTGAAACAAGGTGTGAGGAATGCAGGCAGCTCCTGTTTGCATGCTTGTTCTGTCCTTTTCTGTCAAGGTCTGGTTTATCTGCCTCTGCACGGGGCACACTGTAGAGAAGGTCATTGACAGCCCACAGACGACCTGCACAATATTGACTCCAACCTTTGGGGCAAGACGGGGAAAGTGTGCTGTATAGCACCTGATTGGCTCTGAGGAATATAGTTGAGTCAAGAGCTACCAGTAGATAATTTTGATTCAATAGGAATTCACCAAATACCCCTTGTGTAACTGCCCCTGTGTTAGGTGCAGATAAAATAAGTAAGAACATGCCTTAGCCTTGTCAGTTCTTTGTCTAGCTGGGGAGATGTTGGATAAGTAAAGAAATGTAAAATGGAAATTGGTGGGATGGAGACAGTCGCTGATTGTGGGGGGATTCAAAGGACAGGTGTGTGACATTTCTGTGTGCATTTATTCATTCAACATACATTCTTGGGGCAGGAACTGCTTCAGGACCTGGGAGTACAAGAGTACAACAGTGTACCTGGTAGACAAAGCCTCTGCCCTTCAGGGGATGAATGGGTCATAGACGCAAACAAACACATAACCATCACAACTTTGAGGATGATGCAGTGTGAGGTGGGGAGGAAGGAAAGACCATTGGAAATGAGTAGGCCAAGAAAGTGAGGAAAAGGCCATAGTGTGGGCATGCACGTAGGAGCTGACCTAAGCCAGGATGGTGGCAAAGCCTGGGGTAGAAAAAAATAACATGACCCAGCCTTCAGTAAGAGATGAAGAATGAAGATTGATAATGCTAAACATGATAACTTTAAAGAGTGATAAGGGGTAGGAAGGTAGAAACAGGTAGTAGGGCAAGGGCAGCAGCTATTTTAGTTGAAGGGTCCAGGTGTTTCAGGCATGGAGAGTGGCAAGAACAAAGGCCATGCGGGGACATGGGCTGGATGTGTGTGTGAGAGCTATCAAGGGGTTAACGAGGTGTAGGACACCAAGTTCATAGAGGGGGGCAGGGGCCAGATCACAGAGTCCTGTGATGTCCCTGTGGGCCACGATGAGGACTTGGGCTTTATTTTATTTTAAGCACCATTAGAAGCTAGTGAAGGTTTTTTTGTCAGAGTTGGCTTTCTTTGTATTGGGAAAAGATCGCTGTGACTCCTGGATGGAGGAGGGCCAGAGAGGGGGATGAGCAGAAGTGGGGAGCATAGTGAGGAGGCGCCTGCCATGCCTAGTGGGAGGAGAGGTCATGGAGCCTGGGGTCAGTGAGAGTAGTGGAAGGAGAAAGAAGTACAGGTGTCCCCGGTTCTTGGAAAGTTTGTGTTACACCACTTGGCTTTTACAGAAAACCTAGCTGCTCTAATCCCTGTGTTCATTAACTGAAAGAAATCTGAAGAGGCGTTTTGCTTTTATGAAAAAAAGGTAGTAAGTGAAAAGAGTATTCAGTGTTTGTTTTGTAGGGAGCCACTTTAGAGGCAGCATGCACCGCGGGCAGCGAGAGTCGTGCCTCCAAGCCCCTTCCCTGGGAATGACACTCAGCATCTCAGTATCAAGCCCCTGGAAGTTAGAACTGTGTCTGAGCATCTGTGCCTTACCTCCATTTATTTTGTGCATCTGTTAGCAAGGTGTGTCTTAAGGTAGCAGTAAAGCCTAAGAGAGGCTATTTTTTGGGTCTGGGAATGCTAAAAACTTGGTTCATGTAAATTAGTAATAATTGCTTCTTTGCTTTACACCATTTTAGCTTACAGAAGTTTTCATGGGAATGCTCTACTTTGAGATGATGGGGGGTAGGGGGGAAACCCATACCCAGATTGGGGCCATATTGTGAAGGTAGATTTATGAGGACTTGCAAATGGGTTGGATGTAGGGAGTGAAGGAAAGAGAGAACTCAAGGACTAATTCTTAGGGCTTTTGTCTTTTTAAGAGATTTATTTATTTATTTATTTATTTAAAAGATTTTATTTATTCATGAGAGACACAGAGAGGGGGATGGGGCAGGGACACAGGCAGAGGGAGAAGCAGGCTCCATGCAAGGAGCCTGATGTGGGACTTGATCCAGGAACTCCAGGATCACGCCCTGGGCCGAAGGCAGGTGCTCAACCACTGAGCCACCCAGGGATCCCCATTTATTTATTTTAGAGAAAGCAAGAACTTGAGGAGAGGGAGGAGCAAAGGGAGAGGGAGAGAGAATCTCAAGCAGACTTTCCACTGAGCACCGAGCACCATGTGGGGCTCAATCCCCATGATCCTGAGATCATGACCCAAGCCAAAATCAAGAGTTGGATGCTCAACTGATTGAGCCACCAGGTACCCCACTAATTTGCAGGTTTTTAATCAAGCAACTGGGTAAATGGTGGTGCCATTTATGGAGACGTGGAAAAGTAAGGAAGAAAAAATCCTATGTTGGAGATGTGGTGAGGAGGGAAGCCAGCAGTGCTCTTTCATCCTATCAAATGGGAGATTACTCTTGGACGTCCAAGTGGAGATGTGGTATAGACAGAGGAAGGTAAGAGTCTGGAACTCTAAGCAGCACTGTCCAGTGGAAATAAAGTATGAGCCACAAATGAGAGCCACATGGTATTTTTTTAAAATCCTTTTTATTTGAGTATAGTTGACACACAATATTACATTTGTTCCATTGTTTCTAAATTCACTAGAAGCCACATTAAAAAGGTAAAAGAGAAACATAGAAATTAATTTAGATACGTTTTACATAATCCAACATATCCCAAATATTGTAATTACAACATGAAATCAATATAAAATAATTAATGAGACATCTCACTATTAATTTGTAAAAATCTGATGTATCTTCCACTCTCAGCACATCTCAATTCAATCTAGCCACATTTAAGTGCTCAATGGCCACACATGGGTAGTGGTTACCATATTGGAAAGTGGATCTCTAAAGAAGTTGAGGTTATAGACTTGCATTTGGGGATTGTCATCATAGAGGAGGCATGGGGTTACCTAGGAACACCTAGGGAGCACAGGTGGAAAAGGTAACTGAAGAGAGCCTGGGACACTTCAAAATTGACAGCTTGGATAGAGAAGGGACAGATGGCAGGGGAGCCTGGGGAAAAATGAGAAGACATATTAGAGAAGGATTTGGAGTGTGAAGAGTCTAAGAAACTAAGACCAAGTGATTCCAGGATTCTGGAAGGCTCCATGACTGAGTCCTGAAACATGAGATGGTGAAGAAGAGGGAAAGGGCCGTGGTGAATGTCAGGGACAGCAAGAGCAAAGCAGTGGTATTTCTGGTGGGCACATGAAGGGGCCCAGAAGAGTGGATTTTTCTAGAGTGGCCAGGGCAGAAGGGAGAGGGATGTGGGTGCAGGAGCTCAGAGGGTCTTGTGCTCATGCCAAGGACTCAGGACTTCATTGTCTGGGTCAGTGGTCTAGGCCACATTTACAATTACACCAAGGGAGCTGCATACGTGTGTGCGCACGCACACACACACACACACACACACACTCTCTCTCTCTCTTCCCCTGGTCACTTTGGGGTTGGGTACAGTAGGCTGTCTGCTAGGGCTAGCCCCTGCTTTCCCTCCTACTCAAGAACCAAGAGTGAGAGAGAGAGAGAGTCACCATCTCTTATGATTCGTTGTTCTACTTTATAAACAAAAATTGCATTTCTAAATTTTAGTTTTTATTAATAATGAATCACTTGCAGCACACCTCGCAGGGGATTGCAACATATTGGCGCGTCCCAGGCAGCAGATGAGAACTTCTGCCCTGAGCCATGGGGAGCCCCTGGAGTGCTTTCAACAGGAAAGAGGCAGCTCCACAATCTGCATTTGAGAGACACAGCCTGGCAGCGCTGTGAAAGGTGAGTTTCTGCCCCTTGGTCGCGGACCCCCTGTCCTAGCCCACTTCTCTGTCCCTTAAGCCCCTTTACATATTTTCATCTCTCAGTCTCACCTTCCAGAATGAGAAGATCAAAAGCTGTACCCTGCTCAGTGGCTTGGGATCCCTGTTTCTTTGAGGGCGGATTGTTAAACAACACGGAATATGCCAAACACATGCATCACAGATCCCACGCAGAGCCGCGGAAGGGTGTGAACTGAATGAGGCAGGTGAGCTCTCGGGAGCCCTCATCTGCACTCATGCATGTCTCCCTAATCAGCCCCAAAGAAGAGACACCACAGGCGGCCGCCAGCACCAGTGCCCAGGTGAGATCTGGATCCTTTGGGGGTACAGGGCCTGGGAGAGGTGCTGGGGAGGTGCCAGGAAGAGCCAGACATGATTGTGGTTCTCAGACATGGTCTTCTCAGCATAGGTCCAAATGGCTCTGCTGCTCCTGTATCTGTGGGCTGTGCACTGCTCAAGCGAAACCTGAAATAGAGGTCAACGTCCTGGGCTCCATCTCCATGCTTTATTCATTTGTCCACTCAAGTTTGAAATATATTATTGAAGTCTTACTTTTTTGCATCCACTGTTTATAGTACTTAAAAAAAAAAAAAAGAGTCCCTGCTCTTACAGAGCATATATATGGTCTATGGATGGGGGGGGGGGGGGGGCGTGGGGCAGATGTTACACAAACACACCAATATGTAGATTATTTTAAATTGTAAGTGCCATTAAAAAAAAGTGCTAGATTCTTTTGGAGAGAACCGCAGAGGTATCTCTGGCCATTTGGAGGAAGTGACACTTAGGCTGGTTAAGGCCACTTCCTCCTCGGCCCCAGAGCTCAGATCTGGCCCTGCTGCTTTGGGTGACAGGTTGTAAGTGGGCCAGGCAGGGAAGGCTGAGCCAATATGGTGGACAGAGGGTCACTGCACTGGGACTTAGAACCTAGGGAGCCCTTGGGTGGGGCAGTTAAGCTCTCAAGGTTTCATTTCCAAGCAGTGAGACAAGTCTCCAGTAGAATTATCTCCAGGAGCTTGGTCAAGGCCCGGCTGATGAATGCGCTTCGAAAATCACATAACACTGAACAAATAGAAGATGTTATTATTTTTTTAAAAAATTTTTTTTAATTTTTATTTATTTATGATAGTCACAGAGAGAGAGAGAGAGAGAGAGGCAGAGACACAGGCAGAGGGATTCGATCCCGGGTCTCCAGGATCGCGCCCTGGGCCAAAGGCAGGCGCCAAACCGCTGCGCCACCCAGGGATCCCAGAAGATGTTATCACTTAGGCACACAACACTGTCATGCCAGCTCCGTGTCAGGTGCTGGGGCCTAGTCAATGGTTTGTAAGACGTAGCCCTTATTCGCCAAGCCTCACAACCCAATGGGAGAGCCTGAGCTGAAGATACACAGAAGAGCGTGTATGCTACATGTTTTCTCCCAGAACTGGCCAGTGACGGCCAGGTGATGCTCTGCGGACACCGATCGGATTGCGACTCCTTCCTATCTAAATCTCTCAGTGCTCTCTTGGCCCGTGAAGAAGCTGGCGGTCTTGGCTGAGGAGTTGTCTTCTGCTGCTCTGCCCTCTGAGCGTGCCCGTGGCTTCATGCTCCTGATCTGTATGTGTTCCTGCCTTTTAACCTGCTCCCTCCAATGCCTCAGATCTTTCTTCCTGCGGAGCTTTCCTTATTCCCCTGTTACCCACTCCTTGTACTCCGTGTGTTGCTATTTACTCTCTTCTCTGTGCTAACCCACTCCTCACATGCTTCTTTCTGCCTTTTGTCTGTAGCAGGCACTACTTGGAGTATTTCTTTCTGTCTGTAAAAAAGAACTCCTTAGTTGCAAGTAACTGAAATCTGATCAAACCAGATTAAATTTTAAAAAAGTGATTTTGGTGGTTGTGGTTGTTCTGCTAGGTAGTTAATGAAACTAGGAAATTCAGGAAGTGAAGCTGGCTTCAGGTGCAGCTAGATCCGAGTGTGTGTTATCAGGATGTTGTCCCTTTACCCCCTTGATTGGCTTGAGATTTTCTCCATCAAAAAATTGCTCAGGGAGACTCCCCCTGGTGACCATGGCTGCTGGCAGCTCCAGAATGTGCTGAAGAGGAGAGAGCTCTTCTTTTCAAGTATTTTCAGGGCAAGTTCCAGGCTGACTCAGTCCCAGTCCCTCAGAGCCAGATGTACAGTTGGCTGATTGGCCAGGTGTGGGCCACCTGCCATGGATGTCAGAGATGGCTAGCTCCAACTAGAGCTAAGTGGGCTCAGAAGTGTGGTTCTTCAGAGGAAAATATAGGCACTATTGTTGGAAGAAGGGATTCTGGACAAGCAAACACCATAAATGCCCACTTTGGTCTTACCTTCAAACTTCTCACTTAGTACAACCTTTGAGGACAAAAGCCACGTCTTCCTGCCCCTCTGTGACTGTCTTGGGGCTGGGACATAATGTCCAGTAAATATTTAACAGACAAATAATGTTCAGATGAGAAGAGACTATGTCAGAACTGGGGAAGCCATGCCCAGCTGTGCGGATGAAGTGGGTAGGATATAAGGTGGAATTTAACTAGTGGGTGGAAATGGGTGTTTATAAATCAGGGTCTGGAGCTCAAGAGAGAGGTCAGCACTGTGGCCCTAAAAATCTGAGCATTTTAATAAAAGGAGAAACTGTGAGAGCAAAGGTGCCCTCTCAGAAACAGTGTAAGGTAAGAAGGGCCTAGGCTGCCATCTTGGGAAAGGCCCTCAGGTGAAGCTGGATAAGGAAGATAAGTCAGTGATCATGGCAGGGCCCAATCAAAGGAACAAAGGCAGAGGCAAGAGACTCACAGAACCAGGAGGGAAAGCTTCCCGGAAGAGGAAGGCCAAAATGGAAGTTGATTCTATTGGTCAAAGGGCTTTAGCTCTGAAAAGACTTCCAAGTGCAGGATTTAAAGGGTCAAGGGTGATTGTCAAGAAAGTAGTGTCGGGAGGCATTGGAGGGTAAGGGGCAGACCCCAGGCAGCTGAGAGATAGGACGAGAGACTGAGAACAGCCATGGAGCCTTCTGAACATGGACCACCGGAGCCCAGCCCTGCAGGCCCGAAGAACCATTGCTCCTTGATGGTGTACCATCATATGGATAAATTGGGTCTCAATTTATCCACTTCTAAAGTTTGGATTTAAATAACAGCTGCTCCTAAACTTAATATTAAATTTTCAAGTGGCTTCGGACTCGGAGCAAAGGGTGGGGAAATAAGATTTTTTTCCTGACACACTTCTCCTTTGGAAAGTAATGAGTGAGGATGGGAATTCACATTTGAAATCAATATTTTTAGAAGACTTAATGGGAGCATGACAATTGCACATTTGTGGCTCTCAAAAGGGCAGATCTGTGCAAATCAGAGAAGATAGAGCAAAAATCGGTAATTTCGTGTCTTGCTCGAGAAGGAGTACTTGCGGAGAATTTTAACAAGGACTCAGTTGCTAGGAGGGGCCCCCTCCTGTGTTAGACCTTCTTCCAAGACTCTTGGTAATAGATTCAGGGTGCAGCTGTTGGAAAGGGTTCATTAATTAAAAGGCTGTAGTGATTTCCTTTTGTCTATAGAAAATAATTCTTATTTTACATTTTCAGGCCAACTTGCATTTCATAAATATTTTTGCTACAAAAATCCATCACCCTTTGGATATTACGAGCCCTCATTGCTGCCTTTCCACTACTTATTCATTCCACAGATGTTAATGGGTGCCTACTGTGTGCCAGGCCATTTTTTAGGCACAGGGGACTAAAATCGAACCCCTGTCCTCTGTCGTTACTCGTATGCCATGATGAGAGGAGCACAATGCAGCAGCAAGACTGCAGCTCAGACAATTGGATTAGAATCTAGACCCAGTCATGTGCCAACTGGGTGATTCTGGGGGAAATCTTTTCTCCTCTCCAACCTCAGTTTTCTCACAGGACACCAATGGGAGAACACTAACTTTGGTGCAGGGATTAATGAGAAAATGTATGTAATGGGCTTGACACATAGTTGGTCCTAGTTTACTCTTTGCTTCATGATTACTATTAAAATCTTCTCTGCCTAAAATGCCCTTCTGCATTGGGCTTGTAGGTTGGCCTGGAAACGGAACCACTAAACTTAACATTGTCTCTGTGAGAATGCATTCTTGAATTGTCTTCTCAGCAAGTGAGGAGCTCTGGCTTTATTGGTTCAGGGGAGCATAAGACTCTGGGCAAAGTGAGAGGGATGGTATGACTGGAGCCAGAGTTCTGGTTAGGTCCACTGCAATAACCACATGACACGTGATGGGGAACGATGGAGTGATGCAGATGTGAGTCATCTAGAAGCGGGGAAGGGAGAGTTTTTGAACCTGGGAGAGAAATGGGTCCATGATTGGAAATGGGAAAGCTAAGAGAGAGCATCTGGTTCTAGGAAGAAGAGGTGGAGTTGGGTTTTATTTAAGAGTTCTGAAGTGTTCTCTAGTTACTTGGAACCATCAAGATTGAAGATGGCAAGGGAGGATATTTCAATCCTTCCTAGCTCATGACTCAATCAAATTGAGTACTTAGTACCAGAAACTTAAAATTTAGAACCTACTGATCTGAGTGAAGTGGCTAAAGAAGGATGTAAGGCATGGATTGCTTAGTGCCCTGATCACCTCTCTTGGGTAGGACGCAGGATCTTCTCATGGCCTGTGTTTCCCCCAGGATGGATCTTGTGGCATGGGTGGGATGGGCCATGTTGCATGGTGAACCATGGTTTGGCTGTTATCTGGGTCCTAGCTGTATTTGAAAAGAGGGCTGTCTAGGTGTTGAGACTGAAAAACCAGTGCTCTCACCTCACAGTTGAACTTTACCTCTGCCAGTCTTTCCTAGCCATTGCAGCCAGGAGCTAGCCTGCCTGTCCCCTCACCTCTCATGGTTGCCACATGGGGATTGGGACTTACTTCTCACTGACTCTGTTCTTACTCTCTCAAAGTCTCTGTTCTTACCAGCAGGGCCTGACCTATTGCTTGTGTACTTCCTCTTGCTGTGATTTTAATAATATCTGGCATCATAACACTGGTGTGGTCAGCAAGTACCAGGCAGTGTGGGATACAATGTTTACCCTCTTGTCAACGTTCATGATGCCCATAAATACCTGACATCACCTTCTTTAGTCTTCCTGCCACAAATCAAGGTGATCACAAAAAGACTTTAAGACAGTCTACAGCAAAATGGACAGAGGTGCTGGTGTTGTAATAGGGAAAATATTCAGCAGGCAGCTGAGAATATGGAACTGGAGTGTTGGATTGAGTCCAGCTATGGGAGTTGTTACTCTAGCTTCAGCTAGCTAGACAGAGAAGCTACCTGGAGAGAATAAGCTCTTGGGGGAGCACATAAAGGGTAGAAGAGGAAGGAGAGGCAGCAGGACTGAGAAGGGAGGGAAGAAGAGAGGCACGATCCATTAGGAACCCTGACCCTGACCCTGACCCTGACCCTAACCCTCACCCTAACTGCTCTAGACTGCTATGAAACCAGGGAAGAGAAGGGTCTGTGGATGTGGAAGTCAAGGTTGATGAAAGCTGTTGGGGCTTGGAGAGTTGACCAAGGAGAAGGGCTCAAAGCTAGATGACAGGAGGTTGAGTTGAAAGCTGGGGATGAGGAAGCAGAGGTGGCAAATATGGCAAAATGGCATCTTACCACACAACCTGAGAATCAGGTGTTCGCATGGAGCACGGGAAGACAAAGAGAACCTCAGAGAAGTGGAGCCACATTCCTGGAACCCACAGCAGGAGTTGCCATACTTTTGGACTTCTCAGTTACAAAGAAACACTTTTGTGACTGGTTAAGCCCTTTTGAGTCAAGGTTTTCTGATTCCTGCAGCTAGACACATCTTCACTGGTTCCATGATCTACCAGGACGTCAACTCCAGGGAGGCAGGAGTTCCACCATCTTGTTCATTCTTGAATACCTACAATCTCAAATAGTGGCCAGCATGTGTGGATAGGCTCTAATAATATTGTTAGTAAAGAGTGATGGAATTGGTTAGATAACAAAGTGGGTGCAGGCCTCTGGGAACTTCTCCAAAATCACAATTTCCCTGTAAGAGACCCAGGACTTGTGGACAGATGGTCTGGTGCCAGCTGATGGAAAACAACACTATCTACAAATACCACCCAGTGCCATTACAGGGTCATTTTTCTTGAACCAAAGGCCCAGAACAATGGTTCTTAACCAGAGGTGTATATGAAAATCACTTGGAAGTTTTTCTAAACTACCGATGTCTGCTTGCCCTGCTTCACTGCAAAAAAGACATTTTTGAGACAACTGAGGAAATTTAATATGAGTTGGTTCTGCACCATTGAATAGAACTATAACCTAAATCATGTAAATAAGTTTACGTTTTCTAGTAGCCACATTTACAAAAAGAAAAAAATAAATAGGTAAAATTTAATTGGATTTCTTTTGACTTCAATATATACAAATGTTATAATTTCAATGTGTAACCAGTTTAAGAAACTATTAATGAGTAATTTATATCCTTTTCATGGGTAAATGTGGCTGAGCCATGAAATCTGAGTTGTCCAGGGAAGAGGGTGCTATGGGAAGACTCCACCTTCAGAGCTGCCTCCGATCCTGGGTAGACCACAGCTTGCTGTGTGTGCTCTGGCAGCTGGTTTCCTTCTCTGGAACTTTGTTGCTTTATTTATAAAAAGGCTCAATGCATATGGCAACCTGAAGCTTCAAAATGGGTATCTGGAGTATTACTTCCCTGGTCTACCTGTGAAGATGCTGAGGCTCAAAAAGGTTAAGTACCTTGTTTGGATTTTGTGGCTTCCAAAGGCAGGATTGATGGGGAACTCACGTTTGCCTGATCCTGTACTATTTCCACATCGTTGTTCTTTCAAACTAATTCCACATCGTTGTCCTTTCAAACTAATTCCACATTGTTGTCCTTTCAAACCCTCTTCTTTTTGGACCAGAAACCTCCCAGGAAGTGAACACCATCTTTCCTCCTCATTCTAGTATCCTGGTAAGAGCTGCAAGAGTCTCCTCTCCTCTCCAATCTCCCAGGCAGGAACCAATGGACACTGGGGCGAAGGTGCATGCGAGGTGGGCATAGCAGCTGCCCATTGTTTTTGTGTGAAAATTCATGGAATAATGCAATGTCTGAGTGGCCCTGTTAGAATGCAAAGACATGATTTACTCTTAAAAACAAAGCAGGTCACTAACCTGCTTGATCTTTATAGGGAAGACTTCTGCCCACTGGCAGTGAGACTGACATCCAGCCTACCGCCCCCCTCACCTTCCCCCCACCCCCACCCTGGCATCCCACTGCAGTTGGGTGCTGAGAGGAGTAATATGCTGACCAAAAAGCACCAGTCTAGTGCTTGGCCCTTCTGCTATGCTTAGTAGCCATATGAAGGGAAATTCGAAGGTGAAATTAGCTTAAGCATTGCTGGTGCAAATATGTTCTTCTCAATGGAATGACAAGCATGGCAATTTAGCAATCGACAGCCATTTTTTCCCCAATAATAACCAAAATAATAATTCATAATTAGAAGAGGTATAATAAAGAATTGCATTTACATGAGACGCAGAACATTTATTCCCTATCTCCACCCTTTACTTCTTTTAGTCCCACTGACTCATTTAAATATTTCTCATTTCCTTTTCTCCTGCCAAAGGATGAAAGGGGCTATTTTGCCCTTAAGTAAAAATAAGTATAATTTTCTTCCAGCAGGCTTGCCAGCAGTTCACCGTTGACTTACCACAAAGGCCAATTAGTAGACAATCACCATCATTTGCTAATATCACATGCCTTATGAGAGGCTGTGAATTGAAATCGAGTTGATCGGAGAAGAGCCAGCTCTGGTCTGGGCTTTTCACAGGAAGCACAATGCCCACCTGGGGGGATTCTGGAGAACCAGGTACAGGTCCTTCATTAGCCCACTGTGCCCCTGGCTCTGCTTTCATTGCTTTGATGGAGGCTTGAGAGGTGTGGCAGCTCAAGCTTTGAAGGTGACTAATTAAGCTCCTGCCACCTGTGCCCTGAGCTGCCTGGGCTGAACCTGAGGATGAAGGGATCTCTTGTGGGTGGTGTGGCTCTGAAGTAGCAGGAGAATGTGCTGGAGCAGTTAATGCTGCTTCTAATTTCCAAGACAGGTCGGAGGCGCTGAAGGCATGGTGTCCTGGGAATTTATTCTCAACGTTAATGAAGATAATTTGAGAAAACCACTTTCAGCTGTCCATGTGCATGGCCCCTTCCGTTTTGCACTGCCTACACACAATTAACTAATCATTTTTATAGTGGGAGCAACTTAACCTTGAAAGAGAACAAGCTATGTGTTGGAATGCAGCGAGAAGCAAGGACTCTGGGTTTCTCACCTGTTCTAAGGAGAGAGTCTGAGAGCAAGAACAGGCCTGAGGGGTTGCCTGGCTGACTCTCTCACATACAGATCTACCTTCTTTAAGGGAGAAACTGCATCTGTCCAGGGCAGAGATGTGATGTGGGTTGAAGAGGTGACGGAGGGACAGAGATGAGATTCCTTGACTATCTCTTCAGTATCCATTGCACTGATATCCATTGAGGAGCACCAGCGGATAGGATATACTCTTTTGTTTCCTTCTGGTAATGAAGCTAAGAGAGCACAGATCCAGGCAAGGACCTGGGTGCAATCTCTTGGTCTTCTTTCTAAGTCACTGTGGTTGAAATCACCAGTGACCTCAAAAGTAGGTGATTTTGAACCCAGTATTTTCCCACTAGGGGTTACAGATTCAAATACTTATAACTCTGCCATTTGGAGTTCCAAGCAGAATGCAAGTACTCCTGGAAGGAGCCAGTACCTTTAACCAGGATCCCTGGGCATACAGCAAGCTATGATCATGGCACAGTACGATGGGACGCAGGACAGGTTTCAGAACAGAGAGACAACAAGGGAATAGACAAGGCGATACACACACCTGATATATAAGTATGTGTAAATATTATAGAGGAAAAATAAAGGCAAGCAAGAGGACAGGGAGAGCAGGGGAGGGAGGTGCTGCTTTGTATTGTTGCATGATCATGGAAGGTCTTTCTGAAAAGGTGACATTTGAGAAATGACTAGAAGGAAGGGAGAGAGTGAGCTATGTGGATATCAGGACGGAGCATCCTAGGTGGGAAGAATCACAAATAGAATAGCCCAAAGGCAGGAAGATACTTAACGTGTTTGGGAAATAACAGGAAAGTCAATGTAACCAAATAGAGGATGGGGCAGCCCAGGTGGTTCAGGGGTTTAGTGCCACCTTCAGCCCAGGGTGTGATCCTGGAGACCCGGGATCTTAGTCCCATGTCAGGCTCCCTGCATGGAGCCTGCTTCTCCCTCTGCCTGTGTCCCTGCCTCTCTCTCTCCCTGTGTCTCTCATGAATAAATAAATAAAATATTAAAAAAAAATAGAGGATGGAGTGTGTGTGTGTGTGTGTGTGTGTGTGTCAGTTAAGATGGTCAGAGAGTCAGTGGCCCGTGGGCTGCTACAAAGAGTTGGCTTAGGTTATTACTGTTGTGGGAGAGGCTAAGAATGGAAGGACTGGAGTGCTGCGATCTGCCTGGTAGTTGTGCTGAATAGACCTCATGGGACAAAGGAGAAAGGTGAGTTAGTTTCTTGCATCAATTGAGGCTAGAGGTAATATACTCATAGACCAGGATGGAAGTGAGGGAGTTGATGGGTGGGTTCCACAGGATTTCTAAGATGGATCCAACAGAAATTGCTGGTAGATGAGATACGGGATGCTCATGAAAATGCTCATGAAGGGATTATACCTCCAATGTTTTTGCCTGTAGCAACTGGTCTGATGGAAATGCTATTTATCAAGATGGGGAGGACGCGGGAAGGACAGGTTGGAGGGAGTGAGCATTGAGTTTTGAGTTGGACACCTGTTAGACTACCCAGATGGAGAAGACCAATGGCCACTTAGATATACAACTTTGGAGCTCAATGGGGAGATCAAGCTGGTGATATAAATTCAGGAGATAATGACATTCTAAGTAGTATTTAAAATGGTGAGACTGGGGCTGATCACTCAGGGAGCAGGCATGGATAGATAGAAAAGGAGGTCTCAGAACAGAGAGGCAGTGCAGCCAGTGAGGGTGAGGAGAACCGATATAGAACACTTTCCCGGAAGTGGAGAAGAAAGTGTGTTAAAAGCACAGAGAAATTATCTTAAATACAAGAAAGATGAGGATATTGAGTTGATCATTGGATCCAACAATGTGGAAGTTATTGGTGCCCTTGACAAAAGCAGTTTTGAGGGCATGCTGGGGCTACAGCCTACCTGAAATGTGTTCATCAAGAGAGGAAACGGGGATAAGTTTTAAAAACTCAGTTTTGCTATAAATGGGAATAGAATAGTTACAGATAGCTAGAGGTGGATATTGGTCAAAAGAAGTGTTTTTTCTGTTTTTCCAAGTTGGGGAAATATCATGTTTGTACAGTAATAGAAATGATCTGGGCAGGGTGAAACAACTGAAGATGTTGGAAAGAAAAGAGAGAATTGTGGGATCAATATTCCACAGTAGGATAGGTGAGAGGGCCTGTGATCTGGAGCAGCAGCAGAGGATGGACCAGAACAGGAGCCCAGACTTCCTGCAACAGGAGGAAGGCAGAGGACGCAGGTGCAGAAGTAGATGATGGGTGGGAGCTTATGATGGTCTCTTGCTGGCTTCTATCTTCTAGAAAAATGGAAAACAGAAGAGAAGAAGGGACTGTGAGGAAGAGTTGCAAATTTGAAGGGAAAGAAGAAGTTGTGTTCTCTAATCAGTGGGGATTGAATGGACGAGGGAGTATAGAGCCTTGCTGTAGGGCAGTAGCGATCATCAACGAAGTGAGACCAGTAGGTAGGTTTTTGGCCAGCCATGTTCACCTGCTCACAGGATCTGGCTGCAGAATGAGAGAGAGGATTTAATGAGGGCCAGGTTTTGCCAGGCAGAAAACAGAACGGAAACATGGGTGAGGAATTTGAGGACACAAACACAGGAGTGATTATAAGAGGGTATGAAGTGGTTGAGTGATAGGGACAGATGATTGGATCAGATGCATGAATTGTAAGTCCCACTGGCAGTGAAGAGTTGGAGCAAAAGAGAGAAGGAAGCATTCAGAAAAATCTTGAGAACACAGGGGATTTTGCTGAATTCTAGCCCATGGAATATAGAGGATTTTGCTTGAATACTCGAGAGAGTATGGTGGGAATTGTAGAGGATGGGAGGTGAACTCAGCTGAGAAGACATAGTGGTTGGGTGGCATGAGAGTCTAGGAGGGTAAATCTGTCACCGTGGGGTTGTTGGGAGATCTAGGATAGCCAGGAGGGTGTGGTGGGGTGGGTGCTGGTGGATTTGAGTCAGGTGGTGATGGTGACACTGAGTGTTGGGTGGAAAGAGGGGGGAGGGAGCTCTTTCCATGCCACATAGAGCCGGTTTAGAGTCCTCTTCACTCCTTTCATTGGTGGTTAGGAATTGAGGTGCAATTATTGGGAAGGCAGAGTTCTGAGGATCTTCACCCATTAATAGAGATTATCCTACTGCATACTGAGCACCTCCTTTGGGACATCCCATTAATTTTAAATTCAATATTATCCAATCAGAATCTATTATTGCTCCCTATAATGTCTTTTCATATTGTGATTTTTCAGGGAAGGTCCCCCACTATCAACCTGTTCCCTATAGGAAACCCCAAGTCCCTCCTTGCCCGCTCTCTCTCCCCCTCCACATTAAGCTGAACGTCAGGCCCTTCTGGTGATACCCCACACTGCTGTGTCCCGGCTGCCCACTGCTTGTCTCCCTTTCAGCCTTGCTCTGCTGCAAACATCTCTTTCCGCTGGCCGCCACAAGGGTCTTCTAACCCACCTGTGTGAGTGAGCCAGTCCTTCACTTAAACCCTCTAATGGCTGCCCATTGCCTGAAGACCAAATCCAAATGATTTAATATGACTGAGTATTTATTTATTTACTTTTAAAAGATTTTGTTGATTTATTCATGAGAGACACAGAGAGGCAGAGACATATAAGCAGAGGGAGAAGCAGGCTCCCTGCAGGGAGCTGGGTGTAGGCCTTGATCCAGGAACCCAGGATCATGACTTGAACTGAAGGCAGACGCTCAACCACTGAGCTACTCAGGCGCCTCTGACTTATTTATTTAATCACCATTTCTTTCCTACTCCCAAGTACCCCCCCCCCCCCCACTTTCTCTGGAAGTCCACACCGTCTCTTTCCACATCTCTGAGGCAATTCAAAGCAGGGAAGCCTTGTGGCTTCTCCCTGCCCCACATTCTTTATCCTCTTATACTGTTTTCTCTTTCCTCGGGGGCACTTACTATCACTGGCCATAGTGTATATATATATTTGTTCATTTTTTGTTTCTGCACATGAAAACATAACTTGAGGAGGGTCCAGTGTGTCTGTTTTGACCCTTGCTGTATTCCCCGAGTTTAGCACGATGCTCGGCCCATGGAAGGCAGTCCCTAAATAGTGGCTGATGGACCAATTTCTAGCTGCTGACACTATGCGCTCCTTGGTGGAAAGTGACAAACCCACCTCATGCTAATGAGCAAATCAGATAATTTATTGGCTTCTATGACAGAAAAGGGTAGAAGTGAAATCTAAATGTGTTTCTATAGCTGCAGCAGGTTCTTTTCCTGAGTAAGCAAGATGACTCCGGCCAGCCACAGCCTATCAGCTTAGTGATCCCAACAAAAGAAGCAAAGACTTTGCTGGTGGCTGTTGGGTGGAAAGTTCCAGAGACGATCCTGGCTGGCCAGGCTTGCCCACCTGTGGCAGTGGGGGTGGTCTAGTGTAGGGCATTGGCCACTGGCCGGGAAGCGGGGCTCCAGAGGCTTCTGGCTTTGTTCCTCCCTGCCCCTCTGTCTCGGCAGAGAGGGGCCTAGTCTGAGCAAAGGCACTCTCTGGAAGTCCTGTTTTCCGTGGGCTGCTGGGTCTCTGAAGGGAGGCCCACATCTTCGTGGAGGAGGTGAGAGAACACTTGCCAGGGGGTATTCGGTAAATGTGGAAAGACAAGTGTAGGAGGCTGTGGTATTTTGATTGATGGCAGCGTATTCCTATCAGTGTCCAAAATGTATTAAAAAGATCTAAAACGCCAACATCTCTCAGTCATGGAAATAAATTAGGTTCAATTAAAATACTTGCTGTTGTTTCTCAAGCGCAGGGCCAAATTACATAAACCGAAGGTTCTTACGATTCTCAGAAAAAAGAACAACGAATCTGTTAGAAAAACGATTTGCAAAACACTCATTAGTCCAAAAGCGTCCCTGAGAATTCTGCCTCCGGGCCTCTAATGGGCCATGAAACTTGAATTCAATAAAAAATGATTTAACCGTCAAGCGGGTGAGCTGGGTAGACTTCTGCTTCCTTGAGCTCTCATTACGGAGTTTATTTTTTGGAGGCTGTTTGTGTAAATACTATTGGTTTTGCTGAAGTTCAGAGAAGCTTTGCGTGAAATGGCCTTTTGCCCCCCTGAAGGAGCCGGTGCGGGCGGCTCTTGGGGCCCCTCCCTCCTCTGTCGCGGTGTCACGGCCACCCCAGGGCCCAGCGCTGCGGCTGCACGGTGAGTCAGCTGGTCTGGGGGACTTCTGAGAGCTTGTACATTAGGTCCTTGCTTTCCAATCCATTAATTTTGTTGTTCGAGGCCTGTTGGGAGCCCTCTTGCCGCTTGTAAGAATAACATCCCTGCTGATGCTCTGGGCGTCTGTTATCCAGACGGCTGTTTTCCAGAAGCTCTGCCTCTGAGCGGGTCACTGGTCTTCATGTGCGTGTGCCTCGTGGTCACCGTTTCGTGCCGGTGGGTATCTTCCTCGAGGCGGGGGGGTGTCTTCACTGTACTTTACTTGTAGGAGTGCTCAGCCGTTCCTCTGAGATGGAGGAACAGAGAAAGTCCTTCCAAATATTTTACAAAGAATCAGGGGAATCTGGCCAGGACACAGTGGTCGTGGGATTTTCTTCTGAAGGGTTTACGTCTCTGGCCATCAAGAAGGTCATCCAGGAGTCTGGCCCTCGGTGGCTGCTTGCGGTGTGCTGGAGGGACTGGGGGTTCTTGGTGGAGGCAGTCAGCAGCAGGCGGGTCAGAGTGGGAGATGGGTGTGTGGCGGATAGACTTGGGCAGTCCGAATGGGTCTCCTGCTCATCTCCTGTTCCAAGGGTTTTGGGTGTTTGATCAACACCTTGAAGCCTAGAGGCTGTCTAGTTCAGCGAGGGGGACTGTTGTCCCCTTCCAGCTGTGATGCAGTTTTCTGCAGGTCAGCCAGCCGCTCAGTGGGAGCTGAGGGCCCACATGATATGATAGAGAAGGTAAGGGCTTTGGAGCACAATCCTCCTACTTGCCAGCTGGGTGATATTTGGAAATTTACTCAACCTCTCTGATTCCCCATTTCCTCATTTTCAAATGGGGATGGGGGCACCTGAGTGGCTCAGTTGGTTGAACGTCTGACTCCTGGTTTAGGCTCAGGTCATGATCTTAGGGTGGTGAGATTGAGCCCTGCATCGACTCTACACTCAGCAGGGAGTCTTCTTGAGATTCTCTCTCTCCCTCTTGCTCTGCCCCTCCCTTCTTCTTGTGTGGCTACGCTCTCTCTCTAAAAATAAATAAATAAATCTTTTAAAAAAATGTGGATAAGAAGACCTACTTCTTTGGTTTGCTGTAAAGACTCAGTTAGCTGAGATATAGTATGAGAGCTCTTGGCCAAGGGCCTGGTACATTGTGGGCATGCCGGTTCTGGAACTATTGTCTCTCAGTCCCAAATCCACCCTCCCTGACTCTCTGGTTCTGTGGTTGGGTCTCTGCAAACTGAGCTTCTGCTTTGCAGCTGCTCCCTTTTAGGCTCTGCTGGCAGGAGGTACTAAGGAGAGATGGGAAGGCAGGAAGAGGGAGGACAGACTTGCTTCTTCCTATTTGCTTCCTGTTGCTCTGAGTATCAGTCCTGCAGAGCTCCTCCTGCCTGGTGGAGCAGAGGTTCCAGGCTCTTGCCCCAGCACTCCCAGGACTGGTCTCCTGCAGCTCCCTCTGCTAATAAGTATGGGTCTCAGCTTGGTGGAGATTTTTCCTCTATTCTTCTAGATTCCAACAGCTCCAACCTTTTCTTTTTGTTCCTCTAGTTCCACAGGTGCTCGTTGCTTCCTACGTTGCCAGATCTGGGCTTCCTCACATTCCTTGTGTGCAGAAGAGAGTTAATAGCACACCCAGCTGTTGTACTTAGAAAGACCTGCTCACAGGGTTGGCCCTGGGTTGGTATCTGGGAACACAAATTTTGAGGGGGTTCCCACCATTTCCTAAGTGATAAGAGTGGCTCACTGTGCCCAATCTGTTTGTACAAACAATATGGTTTATGTTGAATGCGTGCTTTCCTCCTGGAGTCTGGGATTTTGGTATATGCTAGGTAGAGGGTACTGGCTCTCAGTAGAAACCCTGGGTGCTGAGTCCCTAATGTCTCCCCAGTAGACAGCATGTCACACCTTTCCTCACAACTCACTGCTGGGGGATTAAGTGTGTCCTGTGTGACTCCCCTGGGAGAGGACTCTGGAAGCTTGTACCTGGTCTCTTCTGGCCTTCTTCTCCCTTTGCTGATTGTGCTTTGTATTTTTTCACTGTGATAAAGCAGTGACGTGAGTATGACTATCAGCGGAGGCTGGCGTGTCCTCTTAGCGAATCAGCAACCCTCAGGGGGTCGTGGGGACCCTGGCATCCGTTTTAACACTTCGAGTTCTCCAACACTCTCTTCAACAACTGTCTATATTATCCCACTGCTGAAATGCATAGCGTGATTCCTGGTTTTCCGACTGGACCCTGACTGATACAGGGTGACATAGGCTGTGGCATGGGGAGCTTCTGGTCCCCGGAAACAAATCCTCGAATAGGAGACTTTGAACTAGCGTGGTGATACCCTTCACCTTAAATGTAGGGCTGAGCTCCTGGTCAGCAGCAGTGGGATGCTAGGAATTCCTGGCATATGGTGGCATATGCACGCCTGAATGATCATCTATGTTGATCCTGATGAAGTGCCCGGGAGGCAAGGATCCTGGGATCACCTGGTGGCTGCCCGTGACCATCTTGCTGGTGATAGTGACCACAAGGAAGGACCGTGGGTGAGGTGGCTGCTTCTGAGGTGGCCATGCACTTAGAGTAAGAACACTGCAGGCCTAAGACTTTAAATTCTGCTCAAGGCACAGTGGGAAGACTGGAGACCAGCACAATAGCCAGTAGAATAATATCTTCTTTTTTTTTAAGATTTTATTTATTTATTCATGAGAGACACAGAGACAGAGAGAGCCAGAGACCCAGGCAGAGGGAGAAGCAGACTCCATGCAGGGAGCCCGACATGGGACTCGATCCCGGGTCTCCAGGATCACACCCTGGGCTGAAGGCGGCGCTAAACCACTGAGCCACCGGGGCTGCCCAGAATAATATCTTTTTTTTTTTTTTTAAGATTTTATTCATTCATTCATGAGAGACACAGGAGAGAGAGAGAGGCAGAGACACAGGCAGAGGGAGAGGCAGGCTCCATGCGGGGAGCCTGATGTGGGACTCGATCCTGGGACTCCAGGATCACGCCCTGGGCCGAAGGCAGGTGCTAAACTGCTGAGCCACCCAGGGATCCCTGCCCAGAATAATATCTTTTTTCTTGTATTTGCAGGGTCAGATTTGCTTGAGGACTCAGACAAACCTGCAACCCTTGGACCTCTCTTGAAGGTCTAAGGAAACTTACTATCCCTTGCATGAAGACCTGGAAGACTTTCCCTTCATTTCCCTTAAGTCCCATGTCAAAGTCAACTTATTGCCTCCATGATAGCCTATTCTGTGGCAGGCAGGACAGTGGGTACCAAGGCGTTCACATCCTAATCTTTGTAATATTTGAATACATTCATTTATATGGCAAAAAACAACCCTTTGCAAATGTGATTAGTTAAGGATCTTGAGATGGGAAGATTGTCCCGGAGTATCTGGGTGGGCTGAATGTAATCATTAGGGTCCTTGAGAGTGGCAGGCAAGATAGGAGAGAATCAGAGAAAAGTGATTATGGAAGCATGGGCAGAGAAATGCAGTGCTACTGGCTCTGAGAATGAAAGGGGGAGAGAGTTCATGAGCCAAAGAATGCAAGCGGTTTCTGGAAGCTGGAATGGATAGGGAAATGCGTTTCCCCTAGAGTCTCCAGAAAGGGGTGCAGCCCTTCTGACAGCTTGATTTTAGCCCAGTGAGACCAGATTTCTGACCTAGTGGACTGTAAAGGTGATGAAGCTGTTTTGTGTGGAGCCACTAAGTTAGTGGCAATTTGTTGTGGCAGCTATGGAAAACGAATACATACCCGTAACAGGGCCAGATCTCAGCGTAGTGTGGGGAATGGGCATCCGGATCTGTGCAGGAGGAGACTCATTATACTCCAGAGTCAGTGCACAGTTCGGCTGATTTATATTGGTGGAAATCCAAGAATATGTGGAAATATATTCTAAAGATTTTAGAAGAAGAAGGATTAAATGTAGCCATATTGAGAGGAATTTATTGATGAGGGTATACTTGATAAGAGTACAATTTATTGATAAGAGATTTTAGGTTTAATGTGTTAGCTTGTGTGGCTTGAAGTAGATCTAATAGTTTGATCGATTGAATAAAATTACACACAGTGTAGCCTCTTTAAATGAGACTGAGAAGTCAGAACTTCCCTGATATGATGTGGGGAGGGAATCCAGAGCTTAGGGATATAGGGATGTTGAAGCGGCTTTGTCAGGTGATATCTGTAGTCCCCTTCCCCTCTCCATCCCCTGAAGGGGTCCAGTGGACAACCCTTTCACTAAGGCCTTGGGAGGCACATGAGCAGCCTTGAAAAGCTCAGTGGTAACTGGGCTCTGGAGGACTGGGATGATGGTGGAAAGTGCTGCCTTTTGGACAGGTACCCTGATTTGGGTGGATTCTGGAATGGTGGAAGCTGAGTGGCAAGACTCACCTGCTTGAATCCAGTTAAGTGGATTTGTCATAATGGAGAGCAGGGATGAGCTGGTGACCAGAATATTCTGACCTGCTGTTATCTTTAGGAGTGAGGTTGTCCCTAGGAAAGCAGTAGATGGGCAGTTAGCTGAAGTATTACTTGCCCTATGTAATAGGGAAAAATCTAGGTCAGTTGGCTAGAAATCTTATTTGAGTTACCACAGCACAGGGTCGTAGAGTTTCACCCAATTTTCAGACCCAAATCACCTCGCAGACCCAGAGCTCCTTGACTGAAGAGGAGTCCATGTGTTCCTGAGGAAGGTCCTCACAACACTGCCACAAATATGTCCTGTAAATCTTCCAGGCCATTCTTCAAAGGTCCTGGGTCCCTTTACTAGGGTATTGTTCAGATAAATGGACAAGGGAGATACTCAGTCCTCTCAGGGATTGCTCAGTGCTGGCTGTTATGAATGCAAATTCTGGGGTAACCCCGAGAGCTGTGGTCCTGCGGTCAGCTCATGGACCCACCCTGTGATTATTTCCCCACTTCCTGAATGTGTGACCTGAACAGACATCGGCAACAATGACCAGAGCTCCACACTGGCCTTGGGCCCACGGAATGAGGGCTATTACGGCAGAAAAGGCTGAGAGGAATCCCATGGATAGAAACCCAAAGCAATATTCTACCCTGGGGGAGCCGCTAGCCTCATGGAATAGGTACGGAGAGGAGTGCAACGTGTCCATGTGTTCACAGAAGGCTGTCCTAGGGATGCCCTTTTGGCTAGACTGGATCTGTCAGGCACAGATTCTCAAGGAAAGATGAGAGCTGAGTGTGAAGAGGGTAGGATTTGGCAGGGCAGCCTCGTGTATGGATTCCAGCTCTACCACTTAACAAGAAGGTGATTTGGGACGGGGTACCAGGTGGAGCAAAGCATCAGTCTCCTCACTGGAAAATCAGAGAGCCTGAGAGGTAAGAGATCTCTGGAGTCAGACTGTCTGGACTCCTCTACTTACTTGGTAGCTGTGTGAACCTGGGCAAGGTATTTAACCTCTCTGTGCCTCAGTTTCCATCTCTCTAAAGAGCTATCCAAGTATCTCCTTATTGGCTTCTTGTGAGAGTTAAGTGACACAATGGATACAGAGTGCTTGGTGCATAACAAGCACTCAAAGTGAAGTGATATCATCATTATATTAGTTATTCAGGAGAAGGAGTGGTTTGGCAAGTGACGGCTTTAGCTGCTTTAGCAGATGTGAATGAACAGAGAGGGGAAGTGAGGCAGCGGCATGTAAGGCCTGGCCAATTAGGCTTTACTCCCTAAACAAACCGATAAATAAATGAGCAGCAAAACCACCCATCCTCCTTACTGAAACCGTTAGGCCAATCCAGTCCATTTGCATGGTGCAGGGTGAGCGGGCACAGGTGTTAGGGGTGCCTGGGGACGGAGGGGGGATGCTGAGAGGGGGGTTTATCCCTGTGCAGTTGGAGGAGGCTCCACAGCTCTCTGAACAGGGCAGGGACTGGCGGGAAGTCCTGCGGCTCCAGGGTCTCTGTTGGATTCAGTTGCATTTCATGCCCATCTCGGTGTCCTTCCCTCAGACACAACCCACTGCCGGGCTGATGTGGCATCTGCACGCCGGTACTGATCCTGAGGTTTGCTACCACGTTTCCACACAAATCATGGAGTTTCTATAGGGACTGTTGGAAATAGCATCGACTCTATTCACAATAGGTTCCCAGCACTGTGTGACGTGCCTCACCCATTGCTAGTTTCTCACAGAGTGGAGCTACTCGTGGGCACCTGGGTGGCTCAGTCGAAGTGGCTGATTCCTGATTTTAGCTCAGGGCATGATCTCAGGGTCATGAGATCGAGCCCCACATCGGGCTCTGCGCTCAGCATTGAGCCTGCTTGAGATTCTCTCTCCCTCTTCCTCTGCTCCTTCCCCCACTTGCTCTCTCTCTCTGAAATAAATAAATAAATCTTTAAAAACAAAACAAAATGAGGTGGAGCTTCTCATTTCATTGGAAAGACAGAAAGCTAACAACACCAGGGGCCAACATGTACTGAGTGCTGCTACGGGCCAAACTCTAGGCTAAGGACTGTGTACGTATTAGGCTGTTTAATCCTTGCAGTGAACCTACGAGAGTGGCACTATCTTTAGTCCCATTTCATAGAGGAGAAAGCTGAGGTACAGAGAGGCTACGTAGATGGATCAAGTAAGTGCTCTGGCCTCTACTTTCAGGAGAGGTTGGTGTGATTCTAAATGCTGCGCTTCGCCCTGTTCATTGGATTTTCCCCAATGGCGAAGAGTTCAGATGAGTTCTGCTCATGCTAAGAAGCGGGGCTGGGCTGTGGTAGGGAGAGAGGAAGGTGGAAAGTGTGATGACAGGGGGGCCTGTTGTCTTTCAAAAGAGGGGAGTGGAGGGAATTTGTGTTCTCCCCAAAAGCCAGTTTATTTTAAACAAACGAACAAAAACCAGTGCGAACCTGCTGCATGTAGGGTACTTGCTGGGTGCTAGTGGCCATGGTCCTGGTCCTCAGAGTCTTCCAGACTGACATTTGGGGGCATTGGGTGTCTCAGGGCTTCCCGGCTACCATCCTGTGCTTCCTAGAACACGGCGCTGCTGTTCGCTGCTGGCCAGGCAGCTAGAAGGTGCCAGGCATCGCGCTCAGCGCCCGCACACACTACCTTCTTTCATCCCCTGCACCGGCTTCAAAATCGACAGTATCCCCATTTATCAGTGAAGATACTGCACCGTAAGTGAGTTGGCGGGGGTCTCTGTCGGTCGGCTGGCGCGTATTTCCAGGCCTTTGGACTTTTCACACAAGTTCTCTTTCCACTCTCCACTCTGCGTGGAATAGTTTGGGGGCCTCTTTCAAGATACTCTCTGTCTCCAGCTGATCCTGAAGTTCTCCCACGAGAGGTCCCAGGGGCATGTTGGGGTTACATGGGGTAAGTGCTCTGAGGGCAGAAACTGTCCATCTTATTCACCACTTAATTCCCAGCCCGGTGCTGGGCCCAGAGAAAGCTCTCAGGGATGCTTAACTTCAGAGTAAACATCACCCCATCTGCTATTCTTTTACCCAGGAAGGGAGGAAGCAAGATATGTGAACCACTTAATGTGGGCTGGTTGGGAGTACAGGTGACATGAGGGTGTGAACACAGGAAGGAGTGACGTGGTGAAGGAAGGTAGTTATGTTTGGTAATTATTATGAAATAGAGGTGCCTGGGTGGTTTGGTTGAGCGTTTGCCTTCGGCTCAGGTCATGATCCTGAGGTCCTGGGATCGAGCCCCACATTGGGCTCCCTGCTCAGTGGGGAGTCTGCTTCTCCTTCTCCTCCCTGCTTGTGCTCTGTCACTGTCTCTCTGAAATAAATAAATAAAATCTAAAAAAAAAAAAAAGAGGAAAAAAAATTATCCCATGGTGACCCAGTCCCACCCTGCATTCCAGAGTCCAAACCACTTCTGTGACCCCTTGGACCTCATGACTGAATCCAGAATGCTCTGTCTCATTTTTTTCAGAGAAACACTAAAGTTGCCAACCAACTGATGGCAACCACGCATCACCTGTTGTGACACCACCTTCGAGAACATCCTGCCCTCCCCCCACCATGCCCAACTCATTTTGTCACAATTTCGGCTTACAAAGCTCATTTTTTTCACTGTCGGCCTGAAAGAGTCAAATAAAGTCTCTGAGTGCATTTTTTTAACCCACCATGGTGTAGCTTATTTATTCTCTTCCTTAACACCCAAATGGCTTCTAAAAAGAGGAGTTTAATTTTGCAGCCCACTGGTCCATCATGTGCGCCAGGCACTCCGATGGCTGCATCATGCTGTCTCTTGTCAATGCTGTCCCTGTCAGGAGACCAGGGCTGCCACTGGTATCTGGGAGTGGGGATGGATGTGTCACTCATGGAGAAGATCCCATTGCTGCTACTTTTAAAACAATGACTTACCATTCAGAAATGACTGCTCTTCCTCATGCATGTGCTCATCCCTGCATGGTCTGCTAGAATGAGTGTTGGGCTTCGTGAGCAGAGCCCCTCAAGGAGGCAGGATTTAGCCCTGACTCTGCTGGCGGGCACTTTGACATTGAGCCTTTGTTTTTTTATTTGCGAAATGAGAGAATTTGATGGGATAGTGTCTAAGATTTCTTCCTTTTCTAATTGACTTCCACATCATTTTCCCCATGCCAGTGACTCTGCTAAGGCATGAAGATGATGAATAAGAAACACAGCTCTGTTCCCAAAGGTTCTAGGTCGGGAGTACATGTGAATATTGTACAAGTAACCATACAATCAGTATGACGAGGTAGGTGCTCTCCCAGAATAAGATGTGCTTCCAGGATACATCTAAAGGAAAGATTTGTTCTGTCTGCTAGGACTGGGTGTGGGATGGAGCGGGAAGCAGGCAAGGGAAAGTGGGGAAGGCTTCAGGGAGGTGAGGATGAGTGGCCTGGACCTGTCCGTGTGGGTAAGCATCTCCCCGCGGTGGTGGGGCTGGGGAAGAGGCTGAGAGGTCCCAGATAGGAGATGGGACCTCCTGCCCAATATCTAAAAATCCCATCGAGTTGGAGCTCTGTGATTTGGGGAAAGTTGAAGATTTAGTCAGAATTTATAGAAAAAGAAAGGCTTTAGACAACAGCAAATGCTTTTCTCTTTTTAGAAAATGTACTACTTTAGGATCACACTGGGGATGGGGTTTTAGTTAAAGGGCAGATAGGAACTATTTTCGGCTTTCTGGGCCCCCTGGTCTCTGTTGGAACTATTCAGCTCTGCCGCTGTAGTACTAAAGGAGTCATGGGCGATATGTGTATGATTGCACATGGCTAGGTTCCAATAAAACTTTATTTACAAAAACAAGTAGTGGGCTGCATTTGGCCTGCGGGCTGTAATTTGCTGACTTCTGTAGTATACTAACCGGTAGAACTGAGATAAAATCTTTAAAATTCAATAGCTCTATTGCTATTGATATATTTTATGACACCTTTTTTCTTTTAAAGAGTCCATCTGTTTATTTGAAAGAGAGAGAGAAAGAGAGAGAGAGAGAACGAGCAGGGGGAAAGGAGTAAAGGGAGAGGGAGATGCAGACTCCCCGCTGAGCTCCCCGGGAGCTCAATGTGAGGCTTGATCCCAGTGGGGCTGGATCCCAGGGCCATAGGACTATGACCTGAGCCAAAGGCAGATGCTCAACCATCTGAGCCACCCACGTACTTCTATGATACCTTTTCTTAAAATTGCACATGGCATGATTCTTGAAATGGTGTGGCAGGCCTTTAGTGGACAGTTGGTGGTGTCTGCATACAACTTTGACAAAGAGGAGTCTGTCTTGGGGTTAGTAAGCACCCTGCTCCCATCAGGCCCTGATCACTGTATGACTATACAATTGACGAGACTTCCTGACTTTCCTTGGAGCCCACTCCCTCATTCATCCTCCTCCTGCAGCCCCTCTACCTTCCCCATGCCCATACCTACATGGCACTTCTCCGGCCACCTCCCTGCAGGGGAGGAGACCTCTTTCCCAGGGCTCCAAATACCAACTTTGATTGAGTCCCTACTTCACGCCAAGCATTGCAATAAGGATTCCATGATAAATAAGGCTTGGACTTTGCCCTTCCTTACCTACATTCTCAAGTTTATTGTCTTCTTCCTAAGGTGTGGTAGAAAAGCTGTAGGATCCAAAGGCCAACTTGGGCACCAGTTGGTTGTCAACAAATCAGTTGTCCTTTCTGAGTCTCTCATCTGAATAAGCTGGTCTTAGGAATATCCTGTTAACATCGGCTCTTACATACTGTGGCTAATTGTGAACATAAGATCTGGATGGATTGTTCCCATTTATCCTAGTAGGAAAAGATTGTTGAAGAATCAGAGCTTCAACCACACATGTGCTTGTGTAGGTGGGCTGGAGGGGCCTCAGGCACCTTTTATGACCAACTGTCTACTCTGTACACAGATAGGGAGAACTTTCCTCAGTTCATTGGATTCAAGATTCTGTCTTGGATGGTGGTTCAGAGGGGACCCTGTAGGACACTGTCCTGCTGGTCTTCAGTAGTGTGTCTACCTGTCTCTCTCCCCACTGGCTCTGAGCTCCGGTTGATGAGATCAGTGATGAAATCCGGTTGATCCATGTCATCTCCAGCGGTTCATACAGTATCTGGCACATAGTTGGTGATGAGTAAAGTCTTGTTGAAAGCTTCATGACAATTTTTGACATGTGTTTGGAAGACTTGGAGGCTACCTCAAAGAAAACCAGCCTGACTGTGACAGGAGAATTATTCACTGGAGGAGCTGCGAACGTTTATGAGTGCTTTGTCTGTGCTGGGGCTTGGCACTCATTTAGTTACTATAATGGTACATAGAATTTCTATTTTACAAATGAATAACTCTATCAAATTAATATGACCAGCCAGCTGCTTTTTGTTGATAAAATATATTGATTATATCTGCCAGGTACTTCCTGTAATTCTAACTATAACACTGGGCAGTTTATATTACCTCCATTTCCGAGATGAATAAACTGAGGTCTTGCCTTAGGTCACCGGGGTAGTAAATGGCACTGTCTGACTCCAATGCCTGAACTTTGATGTTTCAAATTTGACTTGGAGCTTCCTGGAAATCAGGGTGGAAAGCTTGATGGGTTTTGAGATTTTGTTATGAGGATCTGTCCTAGAAGGATCTGTCCTTAGGATCAAAAGCTCTATGAATAACAGAAACATCCTCGACAGAACTTTTACAATCTCGAAAGAAACCAATTTGGATATGGTTGGTATTCCTATAAAGACTTTTGATTAATATTCACAAATTTCATTTTTTAAAGGAGTAACACGCCACTCTGGTTGCACATTTAGAACCTCCTTTATATCTATTAAAAAAATAATGCCCAGGCAGATCCTAGGCCAAGTAAATGACATCTCTGGGGTCTGAACATGGATATATTTTTAAAAGATAGTTAAGAACCCAGGCAGCAAGCATAGCTGGGCGGGGAGGATTCACATGCTCCTTCACATATACAGTTCAGGGATCTAATTCCTGGCAGTCTGACTTATTATAAAGGTTACACTCTGGTTGCTTTGAAGAGGGAGAGGAGGACATGACCCTCAGGACTTCTTTCTCAAATGTTGGTTTATCTTAGAAGCATTTTCGATAGAACCTGGATGGGAGAGAATGCCAAATAGCCCTTGCTACTGGAGCCTCGGGTGTGGGTGCTCTGAGTGCCTGATTGAGGGTCAAGTGTACAGTTGGTTGCTATCTTTCTTTTCAGTGACTTCTGTGATCTTTGCCCTCAACAGCTGCACACACAAGTGGTGACCACAGTTAGAACAGCATCTTCAGAGAAGAGCAATGACCAGCCACAATAGAGGAACAAAAACTAGGAGACCCACTAATTCATCCCATTTACAGAGTATTTGAAACTTTTCAAAATCTTTTCCACATTGTCCATCTTATTGAACTCGGATAACATTTTTTTTTTTTGAGATAGAGAGAGAACGAGAAAGAGAGCGTGTGCACAGCGCTTGTGCCAGCACAGGGAGGCGCAAAAGGAGACGGAGAGAGAATCTTAAACAGGCTGCATGCCCAGCATGGAGCCTCATGCGAGGCTTGACCTCACAATCCTGAGATCATGAACTGAGCTGGAATCAAGAGTCAGATGCTTAACCGACTGAGTCACCCAGGCGCCCCACTAATAACATTCTCTTTAGCTTCCCACAGGAGGCTCCTCTGGGTTACTTTTCTAGCCACTTCCCTTGCCTCATGTCCCAAACCCCTGTGCTCCACTGGCTGTCTTTCCTACTTCCACATGATTACTTGTACTGACTTCTCTCTCTCTCTGGATCTTTTCACCTGCGTCCACTCAGTAAGTCCCCGCCATCCTTCAGGATCAGTGGACTGCTTCCTTCTCCATCAGGCCTTCCTCACTGTCCCTTACTGGCAGTGATTCATCAAGGCCATTCTACTAGACTGTAAGACCCTCAAGAGCAAGTCGCTGGTTCAGACCATCATTCCCTTGTCTCGTACTGTGCCCAGTGTTTAGAAAATATTATGTGTTTGATCAATGTTTGTTGAGTTATAGAAACCTTGTGGAAGAGATTTTGGAAGAGCAGAAGAGTAAGCAATTTGCTATGTTATAAATCACTGGCTGTTTCTCCCAGTGTGATCCTTTGAAATGGATTTGTTCCATCCACACAGTGGAAAGCCCAGTGTCATGAATAAAAGACCCTGGGAAAAATGGGAATGATGTGGTCTCCTGGAAGGGAGGAGGATGATGGGGGTGGAATGGGGGTGAGTGGGAGGAGGCAGGCCTGAGAGTGAGAGGGAACCTTGCTTTTCACCCAGTGCCCTTTTGATACTTTTTTTCTTTTCTTCTATTGAAGTAGAATTAGCCTACTGTGTTATATTAGCTTTGGGTGTACAATATAATGATTCAGCAATTCTATACATTACTCAGTGCTCATCATGATCAGTGTACTCTTGACCTACTTCACCTACTCCACCTATCCCTCCCACCCCGCCTGCAACCACTAGGTTGTTCTCTGTGTTTAAGAGCATGTTTTTGTTTTTGTTGTTTGTCTCCTCTAATGTTTGTCTTGTTTCTTAAATTCCACATGTGAGTGAAACCATATTGTATTTGTCTCTCTCTGACTTATTTCACTTAGCATTATACCTTCTAGGTCCACTTATGTTGTTGCAAATGACAAGACCTCATTTGTTTTTATGGCTGAATAATATTCCATTGTACATATAGAATACACCACATCTTCCTTATCCATTCTTCGGTCAGTGGATCGCTTCCACATCTTGGTTATTGTAAGAAATGATGCAATAAGCAAAGGGATGCATATATCTTTCCAAATTAGTGTTTTCATGTTCTTTGAGTAAATACCCAGTAATGAAATTACTGGATCATACGGTGATTCTATCTTCAAGTTTTTGAGGAGCCTCCTCAGTATTTTCCACAGTGACTGCACCAGTTAGCATTCCCACCAATAATGCACGAGTGTTCCTGCTTCTCTACATCTTTGCCAACATTTGTTATTTCTTGTATTTTTGATTTTAGCTATTCTAATAGGTGTGAGGTGATACCTCATTGTGGTTTTGATTTTCATTTCCCTGGTAATTAGTAATGTTGAGCATCTTTTCATGTGTCTGTTTTTGGAAGAATGTCTACTCAGGTGCTTTGCCCATTTGAATTGGATTATTTGTCTTTTTGGTGTTGAGTTGTATAAGTTCTTATATATTTTGGGTACTAAACCCTTATATGGGTATATCATTTGCAAATATCTTCTCCCATTCAGTAGGTTGCCTTACATTTTGAATTTTGTATATGATTTGACATTACATGTATGTAATGTCCTTCCTATTCAAAAGGTATTTTAATTTACACGTATTGCCTATTCAAAAATAAAATATAACACAGAAATGATCACAGCATGGAGATAGACTTTAGTGTGAGTGCTGAGCACATTGGGCTTTGGAGTCAGATTTGAGTTTGATTCCTATCTCTTCAGCTGGGTGAACCTGAGCAAATTCCTTAGTCTACTGAAGCCTCAGTTTCTCTATTTTAATATAAATATAATAACAGCAACTCTTTAATAAGGTAAGAAAGAGAAAAAGCAACCCATGTGAGCCAGGAGCTAGCCTAGCATGTACAGCTAAGTCTGGGTGTTCTTTGAACATAAAAGAATCACAGGACACCAATGGCAAACAAGGGTGCTCTGAGACCGTGACTGAGCAAGAAGAAAACAAAATCACTTCATAACCATGTCTGAATGCAGACAAAAGCAGAACATCGTCCAAATCACAGAAATGATAAAACGTCCCCCATGCTGGCTGTTATAAGTGACTGTGGCTTATTGTTTACCAATAAGCTTCCATTTGTTCTTTCCACCTTATGGGTAAGAATTGTCAAGTTAATGACATATAGGAATTCTCTCTTCTTCCTGAAAGTTTCCAATCCAAAGCCATGCCCTCTGTGTCAGACCCTTCCCCAGATCTCCCCACAAAAGCTCAAAACCTATGCTATATCCTTTTTTACCATCCTATTTTTGCGATGCCATTTTGTGTGCATGCTCCCTTGTTGGAATGAGTGAGTAAGTCCTGCTTCGTTCAACTGCAGGTGTGTTCCTGGTCATCTTGGCTATAAGACATTGGCAGATTTTGGTTGCCATCCCATCCTCATCCTCATCCTTATCTTTTTCTCTCTGTTGCTTCTCCTGTCTGGATTTAACTAGGATCAGACAATAGCAACCTCTTTTAACTGCATCGTGGGAAATAATAATAATATTTTGAAATAGAAAAAATAGAAAAAAGTAGAAAAAAAAAACACACAGTAGAAAAAAAATATTCTTATTTTCCAGAAGACCCAAGCTTGTTAATGTCAGCTTTTGCTGAAAATGTCCTGGGCAGACCTGAGGTATATTCTGAGCATATTATGGGTTCTTTGGGAGACTCTGCAGTCCAAGGAAGCCAAGAAAGCTCAAAGACTCAGAACAGATTGACATAACTGCTTAAAGAATTAGTACCTGAGCTTGGGAATTGATGAGAAAAATAGATGGAATACTTGTTCTACCCTTTAGGAATGGCCAGGGGTGACCTTCGGGGGATCAAGGTCATCTCAGTTCAAAGATGACCCATGCCAGGAAACACTTCCTGGAGGCAGAAAAAGGGACTTACTGTAGGCAATTCCTTTTTAGTGTTCCTTGGCTGCCCATGAAAAAGAGTTTGAGCATCTTAGTACTTAAGAGTACTTGGTATTACTTTTTCTCACTCCCATTTTGGGCTTAGAAATGAGAAAGAAATTATTGTTTGTGTTTGGGAATAATTAGGAATTTTTATCATGGGAAAATGTTAATACTCTAAAGTGGCACTAAAGAGCGGGGCATATAAAATATACCTATCTTATGAAGTTATATAGAGAAGAAAATCTGGGGGAAAAGTACCAGAATGTTAGTTGTCTCTGTGTGGTGGGACAGCTGGTGATTGTTGTACTCTTTTGTATTTTTTAAATGTCCTACAATGAGCACGTATTACTTTTATAATGGGAAAAATGAATGATAATACAAAATGTTCGTTTTTGCATTGATAGGCTTGACTAGGCATCCAGAAGCCTTGAAGGATGCAGGTGATGGCAACTGAGGGTCACATGGGGGTGGGGGGCAGGCAGCAGGTGCAGGCTGACCCCTGATGGCAGGGGATTAGAAGCTTCCAGAGGCCCCCATTTCTTCCCCAGAGAAGGCACAAAGCCACTGGGAGTCTGCTATTGATATGTAAACAGAAGATTAAGTATGACAATGGCACCATACAGATGAGGAGGGGACATTTTGCTGGATGAGCTGTAAATATCCTCTGAGTTCCACCCTGTGGCCAGTGCACAGCTACCCACTTCTGTGGCGTATTCTTGTTGCCAGTCTCCACAAACAGGTGTTTAGGGAGGTACAGAGAAGCTTGACTTAGTTCAACTGCGGTATAGAAAGCTTGCAAGGATGAGAGGTGGGGCTGGCTGGGGAGAATTCAGAGCATAATGGGCAGTTGGGGCCATGCGTGGGAGGTGGGTGTGGCTCCCCGTGTGAGCTGCTTACATTTGGGCGCCCTATCCTTCTGGTGTAGCATGATGTAAGGCGTAGCATAAACATGTCTTCTCGGAGATTCAATTTGATTTGATTTTTTCCTGGGTGAGGGCAAAGAAAGTCAAGTAATTTAACTGCTAAGTATTTTATATCATTATTTTTATATTAAACAAACAGATACATTAGGCACTGAAATGTGAAATCTGCATGAATTATTAAAAGATAAAACAGTAGAGCACAAAGAAATGTGTCTGCAGCAGGCAGCTTCGTGGCACATCTTCAGACCTGCAGGGATTCATTCTTGGCCAGTTTGGCATATATATATATATATATATACATATATATAATTTTTTTTTAACCAGAAACTTAATTTATGGAGCAGAGAATGGAAAACTCTGTGGGACAATGAATTTGGGACCAATCCCAATTCTTTCTTTTTTGAAGGGGCTGTGGAAAGGATAGGCCAAGAAGTAACTCATGATAAATTTTTAAAAGCAATTAATGTGCATATAACATTCTGAAAGAACCACATTAGATCCAGGGAATGGTCTTTTTTCACTTTGAAGGGATGTGAAATGGGTCTTTGTGGGCTATACAGGTGGAGGAATGAGGCGTTTATTATATCATCGAAGCTTAGTTTTGAGTGGATCCCTCCCCACTTGAAGGCATCACGCATGTATTCATTCATTCATTCATTTGACAAAGACTTATTTATTGAGTCCCTACCACTTGGAAATCCCTATATTACACAGAACAATTTCCTGCACTCCCGGGGCTCAGAGCCTCTGGATCCTGCAGCAGTCCAGCCTGGAATTAAAGTGTCCTTGTGGTTACTGGGAAGTGTCCCTTGGACACAGTGCCACTGAACCTAGATTCCTGTCCTGCTCAGCTAGTGTCACCGATTGACCTTGGGAAGGTCACATCAGTTTAAGGGTCTGAATGTGTATATGTGTATTTCTTCATCTATAAACCAGGGACATTTAAAAAAAAAAGATTTCACTTATTTGAAAGAGAGAGAGCGCACAAGCAGGGGGGGAGCAGGCTCCCCGTTGAGCAGGGAACCTGATGCTGGGTTCTTTTCCCACAACTTTGAAATCATGACTTGAGCCAAAGGCATGTGCTTAACCGACTGAGCTACCTGGGCGCCCCTAAACTAGGGACATTGCCCCTCTATCTTGGTTGGTCCTGCCGATTTCTCAGTGCGGTTATGGGATTTGCTAATACATGTGCAAGGGCTTCTTCATCTGCAACATGTTCTACTGGGTTAAGCCAATAATATAAATAGCAAAATAATTTCAAAGTGTTATAGTAATAACATATAATGATTATTATACTATTATGAGGTTTTTTTTTTTA
Organism: Vulpes vulpes; assembly: GCF_048418805.1. Taxonomy (NCBI): domain Eukaryota; kingdom Metazoa; phylum Chordata; class Mammalia; order Carnivora; family Canidae; genus Vulpes; species Vulpes vulpes. Next base: position 8,197,202 of record NC_132784.1, on the reverse strand, counting down.
AGTCTTTGAAGCTCATAAAATCAAGGTTAAGAGATGCCTTTGAGAGAGAGTCTAAAGCAAATCTTCATAGCTAAGCTGCGGGAGCATGAAGCAGGAGCATGAAGTGTCCCTATAGCAGGTCTGGGGGCCTGTAGGCCTTTCTGGGGTTGTGTGCTCCCAACATTGCCTTGTCTCCTGTACTCCCACGAGGAGGCAGAATGGCCTAAGTGTTGGGCTTGATTTCAATGTTGTCTGGTGATTGGAGCACAGAATTATCCCATATTGAAAACAAGCTCAGTTCATGTAGAGTGCAGGGCCGCCTTTCTTACATGAGATGGTGTCCTCACCATCTGGCTTTTCTCCAAGGATCAGGGCCTTTGGGGAGTTCTGAAGGGAGGAAGTGGACTGTCTGTTACTTAGGAACAACGGGCAGAGGACATCACTTGTTGTGGTGGCCCTCGGTCCACGCTGCTCTTCACAGCCCATGTACTTTGCAGCAGTGATGACCTCCCCCACGAGAACATGCCCCTGGTGAAGGACCCCCTGCACTCATCTCCAGAAGAGAAGAGGAAGCATAAGAAGAAACACCTGGTGCAGACCCCCAACTCCTACTTCATGGACATGAAGTGTCCGGGATGCTACAAAATCACCACTGCCTTCATCCATGCACAAACAGTAGTTCTGTGTGTCGGCTGCTCCACTGTCCTGTGCCAGCCCATAGGAGATGCAAGGCTTACAGAAGGATGCTCCTTCAGATGGAAATAGCCCTAAAAGCACTCTGAAACAAAATGAGTGGGATGCTATCCCAATAAACAGATTTTGGATACAAAAAAAAGGGGGCATCTGGGTGGCTGAGTGTTTGAGTGTCTACCTTTGGCTCAGGTCATGGTCTTAGGGTCCCGGGTCGTGTCTTGCATCGGGCTCCCCACAGGAAGCCTGCTTCTCCTTTGGCCTCTGTGTCTGCCTTTTCTCCGTCTCTCAGGAGTAAATAAATAAAATCTTTTTTTTTTTTTAAAGAAAAAGTAAAGTCTTGGAGGGCTTCCTGGGTGGCAGACCTTTGTTCTATGCCCTGGACCTATTGCAGCTTGCTTGATCCTCACAGAAACCCAGGATAGCAGGCGCTATTTTATTTCCATTTTACAGTTAGGGAAACAAAGGCATAGCAAGGTAAAGTAACTCACCAACGTCATATAAATCATGAGTGGAAGTGACCCTGGGTTTTAAATGCAGAGCCTGCCCCTGAAAACCACAGCACTATGGTGTCTCTCAGTGTGCTTGCATTTTAATCTCTTGTTTTTTGAGAAATGTGTCTTTTTCCTGCATGACTCCCAGTTTTTTTTTTTTGGACCTGGGCTTCACTACTAATGGGGGACCATGGTTAATGAAAGATTCATCTATCTATCTATCTATCTATCTATCTATCTATCTATCTATCATCTATCCATCCATCCATCCATCTCTATACCTACCTATCTATCCATCTGTTTAGTAATCATTTATTGAGAGAATATTGAGTGGGCAGACTTAAAAGGAAAACCTTTCCCACTGTGGGATCAGAGATATCTGTATTTATAGCCAAACTTCCATGTGTGATCTTGAATAAACCAGTCTCCACGAACCATAGTTTCCTAATATGTAAAATGGGGATTATAATACTTATTTTCATTATAGGAATGGTATGGAATTAGAAATAATACTCAACATGTCTAGCACAGAGTAAATGCTTGATAAGTGTCCATTCTGCCTGGAGAAAAAAAGTATATAGCTTATTCTCTGCTTTCCCTATTTACATTTGACTGTAACATGCCATGTGCTACCTCTACCAAAGCGTAATAAACCTGGGCCACCTAACTGTCTTGATTGAAATTACAGTTGTCCATGTAGCTCTGATGACCGTGAACATGGAATGGCAGCACGGGAACATCCTTGAGCTCTGCTGCACCTGGGAGAAAGCGTCTCATATTGGGAGTGTATTGGCGAGGCTATGATGCAGTAACGAACAACCCCATATCTCAGTGCTTAAACTTAACATAATGAACTTTTATTTATCTCTCACTCTACATGTGTGTTGTGTCCATGAGAAGGCCCTGCTCCCCACAGCCTCTCATGGGTCCAGGATGATGGAGGCTGCATCACCCTTGAGCTGCACCATCTGAGACTCATGGGCTTCCTGGCAGCCGTTGTAGGGGAAGAGAATGCTAAAGAATCTGTACCAGGAGTTAAAGCTTCAGGCTGGAAGAGGATACATCACTTCAGCTCACAGCCTGCTGGTCTGTCATGATACTGCCCAACAGCACAGGGCAGGGGAAATTGTTCCCCTCCACATGTTGGAGGGAGAGGAGAAGTGGATGTGGATAGTCACTCTGAGACCCTCCTCAGGTAGGATGTTGCTTTTGTTTGGTTGGTCATTTCTTTGCACCTGGGATCCAAATCAGTAAGGTGTATGCCTTTCTGCTAGGACATGTAAAACTTCCTTCCTTTTTCATTGTAGATAGGCAGGAGGTCCCAGATAGGGGTAGGACAAGGAGCACTGAACTCCAACCAGAAAGAGAAGTCCTTTGGTTTGTCTCTGGGTTGGGATGTTGAGAGGGGGTTGAGCCCAGGGAGAGGCACTACCCTACCCCACAGAGTGAGACTTTATCTGGACTTTTCCAACTTGTTCCAATATAAGAATGTCACTTTGTATAATGAGAACAAATGAGAGATCAGGGTTTTAGAGGTTAAAACACCTGGAGTGTCCAGTCCCAGTGCTGAGATGAACTTGACATCTGACAGGCTTTTGTCGATGTGAACATTGTCATTAGCATCAACTTCAGAAGTAAAGAATGCCCCAGACAGTCAACATTTTTCTCTGCTAACTCATCAAAACTGTATCATTCATATACTAATTAGTAATTTTGAAGACCTCGGAGGATGTAATTTTGTTCAGGGCTTTTCCTCTTCTGGGGCCCAAATGCATAGTGTTGTGATGGGAGAAGATGGATGTGGGGTCCCTGAGCTATCACTCATTAGCTGTCTGGCTTCAGGCTTCCTTCTTCAGCCTCAGTTTCCTCATCAATAAAATGGGGACAGTGATAACTCCGATCATGCAGGGCGGTCATGACCATCAAATGAAATACGACCATCAGATGAAAAAGCTTGGTGCTACACTCAGTCATGGCTGCGTAAATACCAAGCATTATTTTGTGTTTCCTACATTTACTTGTTGCTGGTTAGATGAGGGCATCAGCATATGCTTCCGTACAACCTGTCACTAATGCTGGGCTCTGGATCACAAAGTGATGCTCTTTCTGCTCATCTGCTTACTCAGGCTTCTTTCTGTACTAGTGAGACCCAACATCCCGAGCTGGTTCTCACCTAAGAACTCCTCTCTTGTCCCCAGAAAACCTTGATGGTTTATCCTGCCACTGTTAGCAGGACCCCTCAAGCCACCTGTCTTCCACCCCTACCATCAGTGAGGGGATTGTTGAGCCCTGTTTCTGGGGGGTGGTAGTGGGGAAAACGTACTGGAACATGATAGTTCCGCCCACAGAGGAAGTGATGCTGGGGAACAAAAGCCAGAAAAGAGACAAGACAGGGGACAGAAAATAAGCCTCCCTCAGTAAGTGGCTTTATTCTGGAATGATCTTAGTGCATTTAAGAAATAGATTGAATGGGATGCCTGGGTGGCTTAGCAGTTGAACATCTGCCTTTAGCTCAGGGCGTGATCCTGGGGTCGCAGGATCGAGTCCCACATCGGGCTCCCTGCATGGAGCCTGCTTCTCTCTCTGCCTGTGTCTCTGCCTCTCTCTCTCTCTCTCTGTGTGTGTGTGTCTCATTAATAAATAAATAAAATCTTTTAAAAAAAAAGAAATGGATTGAATGGCAGAAACAGAGCAGTGCTTTGCTGGTCACTAGGTTCTGTGACAACACAGGTGTGTATCTGAAGACCTTACACGTGCATATATGACAACCTTTTCTAGTTAATTAGAAACAGAGTTTTACTGCCAGCCTGTCCCACCTCCCATCGATCCCTGGGGTGGACAACTGCTTGACGGACGTATATTTTCCAGTTTTGATGGCATTTGTGATCGGGGTAGGAAGGACCTTGATAAGTCATTGCATTAGCAGCTTCTGCCGCAGGCTGTCCCTTGTGGGGACACATATATGCCACATTGCAGCGATGATACCAGTATTTCCACTGATTCTTCTAGTCAACGATAATATGTTGAGTAATAATTAAAAATAAATAGTTAATATTTATTAAGTTTTTGCCTACATGCTAAGTGTCTCACATCTCAAAGAATAGCTGCTTTGGTCTTAGTGGATGAATAGCTCTTGAATTTGGCGTCTGAGTACAAGAGCAAATATCAGGAGGAGAAGCCACACAATTGTTCATTAGTGGATGGGGCATGAGGTTTCATACAAGGATCAGGGGAGGAATGGAGTGGGGAAAGATGAGGCTGGAGAGGGAAGCTGAGCCAGGTCCCCCAAAATCTTACAAGTCAGTTAAAGGGTTTGGGCTTTATGCTGAAGGCAGTAGGGGTCCACAGAAGGGTGTTCAATATAAAAAGACAGACAGGCCTTATATTTCAGAAATGTGACTTTGGCTGCAGTAAGAAATGTGGATTGAATAGGGAAAGCTGAGAGTCAGGGAGACCAAAAAGGGAGGTGACTCAGTGATCTGGGCAGATGACAGGTAGTGGAGGTCTGGACTCGAACCGTGGTGATGGAGACAGAGGGGAGTGGACACCTGTGTAGGAAAGAAGGGGATGCAGCGCATAGGTTCCAGAGATGGATGGCTATGAAAGGGGCGGGGGGCAGAGGATCCCACCCGCATTCCTGGACACTTGGGTTACTGGATGGACGGTGGTGGCATCATCACGAATGCAACTTTATTTTTTATCTCTTACTATTATTTTAATTCTGCTGAGTAGGGTGAAAACTCGGATGGGTCTCAGGGATTTTGAGGTCTCTTAGGTGACACCAGGTCCTTAGTCACTTTAAGCCAGCCTCAGTGAACAAGCGGAGAATCCAGTCCAATATATCAGTGTGCACCCCAATCCTCATTTAAGTGAGGGGTCCCCACCTCCTTCCCACTGATGCCCCCGTGGGCAGGACACTCACCCTCTGGGAAGGGGGTGTGTCAGCCACTCTGTTCTCATCCTCACCCACTTCCCAGCAGCTGAGTCTGATCCCACCAGCCTGGAAGCAGGGGAAAGGAGGGAGACAGGGATGGGGAAGGCTTTACTCAACTAACGCTACAGTAAGCTAGCCCTGCCCCCTCTTGGCCTGGCAGGCGCTCAAGGGGCTCTCCTGGGCACTTTTATGGATTCTCTGCTGACTCCCTACTGGGCCCTCTTTCATGGGAAATGCTCCTCTTTCAAGAGGATGGCCCATTCACTCCTTAGCTTCTGCTTCTGCCCATTAGCTCTTCTATGTCTCCAGGCTGAGGGCCCCACCCTGGCAGGATCAAAATAGGGCAACCCTGGGTCAACATTTCTCTCACGGGTTCATCTCCAGCCTTCAGGCTTGCCTTGCTTTGATCTGCTTTTTGATCTGCACTTACTTCCCAGAGAGAGGACTGATTCTGCTGTCACAGTTTGGTTTTCTCGAGCAGGAGTCAGGGTGAATTTGCTGTGTTCCCCATCTGTGGGAAGTGCATATCAAAGCCTCTCCCCAGCTGGGGTCAGTGGGTGGCACCTCTCCACTCACCCCCCGGGGGTGGGGGGAGGTGGTTGATACCCCCAGCTCTCAGTGACCATCTCTAAAGGAATCTTTCTTCAAAAAAATAAATTTCTTTATTTTTTTAATTGAAAAATAGTTGACACACAATGCTACTTAGTTTCAGGTATTCGATCTAGTGTTTAGATAAGTCTGTGCATTATGCTGTGCTCACTATCAATGTAGCTGCCATCTGTCACCGTACAGTTATATTAGAAATGTCATTGACTGTATTCCCTATGCTGTGCCTTTAACTCCTATGACTTATTCATTCCATAGCTAGAAGCCTATCTCCGACTCTCCTTCACCCACTTGCCCACCTCCCACCCCTTTGGCAACCATCAATTTGTTTATTCATTGGCTTTGATTTTTAGGTTCCACATACCAGTGAAATCATATGGCATATTCCTTTCTCTGTCTGATTTATTTCACTTAGCATGATACCCTCTAGATCCATCCATCTTGTTGCAGATGGCAAGATGTTATACTTTTTTTATGGCCGAGTAATATTCTATTGTGTTTGTGCGTGTGTATGAGTGCATGTACATATACGTGTATATATACACCTACCACATCTTCTTTACCCATTCATCTGTCAGTGGCCACTTGGGCTACTTCCAAAATTTGGCTATTATAGGTAATGCTGCAATAAACATAGGGGTACATATATCTTTTTTTTTTTTTAAGATTTTAAAAAATTTATTCATGAGAGGCACAGAGAGACAGACAGAGACAGAGACATGGGCAGAGGGAGAGGCAGACTTCCTGTGGGGAACCTGATCATGCCCTGAGCCAAAGGCAGATGCTCAACCACTGAGCCATCCAGATGTCCCATGGGAGTGCCTATATCTTATTGACATATGTATTCAGTATTCTTATTTTCTTTGAGTAAATAACCAGGAGTGGGATTACTGCATGATATAGTATTTCTATAAAAATAAATTTCTTTTTTAAAAATAAATTTCCCAATATTTATTCTATTTTTAAATATCTTTATGGACAATCTATTATTTAGCTCATTCTCATCATGTTTGAAATGTCACGCCGTTGCCTATATTATTATGCCTGATTTTGGGGTCTGGCATCTATTGCATGTTACGATCTCCTTTGAAACCCCTACTTTAATAGCCTATTGTGTTATACTTTCAAACTTTTCCACCTTCTCTGTTTGAGCCTTATAGTTGTACTGTGAAGTGGGTAGAGAAAGCATTCTTGTCTATATTTTAGTTCAGTAGCTGGAGAAACAAGGACATTACATGGTTGAACATAGTTAGTCTGGATTACTTGACTAAAAGCCTATGGAAATGGCTGAGGCAGGAGGGGCAGGCTCAGCAGCCTTGGCTGCCTATGCCTGAAGTCAACATTCTTGGGTGGGACAGAGCCTCAGTGGCATGGATGTCACCCAAGCGGGGGTTGCCTGAGAAATACACTTGGGCCAAGAACTCATCCAAGGCCCTGACTTGTGTCCTTAGACAGGAAGAAGCCATGTAGAGCATCAAGCTGATCTGTGTTAGACTCTTGTGACCTGGGGCAAGTCCCTTAACCACTCTGGCCTCAGTTTCTTTATCTGTTAATTAGAAGTAATAATATCCTCTCCACAACATTGTCACAAGGACTAGAGGAGATAACATCTATGAAATTCTGGCATGCCTCTTGCTGTAGGTAGATGATAAATGGTAGACAGTGTCCTTAATCTTAGGTCATGGTTATTGAGAAGACTTAATGGCCCTCTATGAAACTGGGGTCAGAAGAATAGAAGGATGAGTGGAATCCTCGCTCAGAAGTAGAAGCAGAAGTCCCAAGGGTTCATCTCTCTTGGTGATTTTTATAATGCTTTTTTCTTAGTATTGAAGAAATTTTCAGGCTGGTCTCCGTGGGCTGGGGAATGGCAACCCCAGTGGGTGGAGAGTGAAGGCCGTGCTGTCTTCTCTATTCTAATTCTAGCAAATAAGGGGAGAAAGTAGGCTGTGTTTCTAGGTCCAAAGGAAGAGAAGGCGGGAGTGCTCAGGATGCTCACCTTGAGAAGAGGGGAGGCCTGAAGGCCCAGGAGTCAGAAGACTGTGAGCGGGGTGGTAATGCCCAGAAGGCAGGGGCTCACAGCAAAGACTCAAGGGCCAATATGAACATACTAGAGCACTTGAACCACCGATTTACTCTGCTTGAGTTGCATCTCAAAGGAGGGAACATCCATCTATAGGAAATCTGTCTATAGGTACTGCCTCTGTTACCTTCAGGCCTTATAATGCTACCTGATTGAATTCATACATCCTTTAAAATGAAATACAGTGTGAAATACAGCAACTGTGGAGACAGTAACAAGGTCAGTAGTTTTTTGTTTTGTTTTGTTTTTGTTTTTGTTTTTGTTTTTGTTTTTGTTTTTGTTTTGTTTTGTTTTGTCAGGGGAAGAGTAGATAGGGAGATGGTGAGATGGAGCACGGAGGGTTTTGAGGGCAGTGAAAATAGTCTGCAGACACCATAAAGATGGACATGTGTTATTACACATCTGTCCAAAGCCAGAGGATGGAAAGCACCAAGAGTAAACCCTAATGTAAACTATGGGCTTTGAGTGACAATGATGTATCCATGCAGGCTCATCAGTTGTAGCAAATGTACCAACTGGCAGGGGATGTTGATAATGGGGGAGCCTATGCTTATGTAGGGGCAGGAGGACTATGGGAAACCTCTGTACCACCCTCTCAGTTTTGCTGTGAACCAGTCTAAAGAAAGAAAGTCTCCATAAAGAACAAGAACATGTTGTGTGTTTAGCTACACTATCGTTCTTGTTCATCACGACATGAGTAATGTTTCTGCAGAGCATGGAGTTCCTGCTCCATCAAAGCCCTGGAATCCCACTGCTGCTAGGTTTATCTTAATTGGTGGGAACAGGGTCTCATGGCACAGGATTTGTGCGCTTGTGTGTGCATGTGCATTTAGGATGAGACAACAGGTGGGAAGAGGTGAAGAAGACAAAATGTGACAATCACTTATCTTAGCTGTAAGTCTTTTGGCTTATACCTCCTCTTCTAAAATGATGTTTCTCTGAAGCATAAGTGATAGCACAATCCTTAGTAGTGGGAAAATGTCATCAGGGCATTTTTCCCAAAGGTTGCTGAGATGGTTACTACGAAGGTATTAGGTACCATGTATAGATGTACTTCCTGTATAAGGAAGTTTATTTCTCCGTGCCTAGAGTGTGGACGAGGGCTCATCTTACAGCGGCCTTTATCCTGAAAAGTATGTAAAGGCTCCGTTTGTAGTACATAGTAGGCCTGCTAAAATGGACTGATTGGTTGATTGATGGTTTCTATGATTTGGGGTCTCAAACTTGAGCATGCCTCAGAGTCACCTGGAGAGCTTGTTCAAACACAGACTGCTGGACCCCATGCCTGGGGTATCTGATTCAGTACACCAGGTAATTTCCCAGGTGGCTGATGCTGCTGGTTGGAGGACCATGGTTTGAGGACCTGAGGACCACCAGGCCTATAAGCAATTATAGTAGAATTCGATGTCATCTCTTTTAGGCACCAAAACAAACTCAGTGTATACTGTTAGGGGTTTAGAGTGTTCCATGGTTAAAAGGAAAATTACACACGGCTTTTTAATCTGGGGGGCTCCCAGGAATCCAAAAGCAAAGCTCAGGTCAACCTTAGAGTGTAGAGCAAGCTCTATGCTTGAGGCAAGGTGTGGTTGCCACACCCTGACCTGAATCCAACCTCTGATAACTAGTGAATAGCGAAGTAGGATTTGAATGTGGGCAGAGCCTGAATTTCAGCACTGGGTGGTGTTGTCTGACAGTAAGTTCAGGTTCCCCAGGAGCCATACCCAAGTCCTGAGACAGAGCTGGCAAAACAAAGGCAGGATTCCCACCTCAGCCTCCTCATTCACGTCTGAGTTGTCTTTCTTGTGCTCCTCCTTGTTGCCATGTGTGGGCACACCTGGGCTTGCCTTGTAGACATGCCCCTCATGCCACTCAGGTCATCTGTTGGGCCTTATAGTGAGGAGAAGGCCGGCCCGTCCCTTCCTTTAGACTCCATTTGCTTGCCACTGGCTGGCTGGAGAAGTCTCAGAAAGCCATGTTTTCACTGTTACTTTTCTTTTCTTTTTAAAAGATTTTATTTATTTATTCATGAGAGACACACAGAGAGAGGCAGAGACACAGGGAGAGGGAGAAGCAGGCTCCCTGTGGGATGCCCAGGACCCTGGGATCACGCCAAGGCCGCTGCTCAACCGCTGACCCACCCAGGTGCCCCTCACTGTTACTTTTCTAACGAAGAAGAGCAAACTGGAATGAGGATAGAGCAGGTGGAAAGTCTTTTCCAGAACTTCACTATGTAGGAAGAGGAGGTATAAATGGCCTTCTTGGTGGACCAAGGTTAAAAGATGAAGAGCACAGAGAAAGTTTCCTCCCTCTCCGGTGATAGCGTGGTATTGATGATTAGGTCTCCACAACACATTTACCTGCTCTTGCTACAGTATCTTTCAGATAAAAACACCAGAAACCAGGTGTGGGATAAATGGGATATTTAAAAATGTCTTTACATCTGTTACATCATGGGATCCTCACAACAACACATCATGGCTGATGTGTTGGGAAGATATGATGAAGCTTTTTCCCTGTGCAACTCATAAATGAACCCGGGCGGGAAGGAAGGGAGAAGTAGCCATCTACTACACAGGAGTCATTGTGCTACTACTCGCGGATTTTTAATCCCCAGGACGTCACTACATGGGTATTGCTGATCTCATTTGATAGGTGATGACATGGAGTCTTGAAGAGGGTTGATTGACTTGCTTACAGTCACACAGCCAGTAAGTGATGGGGTCAGGATTTAAACCCAGCCCCAGGGCCATAGAGCTGGAATTGCTGCCGAGGCAGAGTGGTGCCCTTCAGGACAGCTGTAATGAGGAGGAAGTCTTCAAATGGTGGTGACAATCTCATCCTTGGAATAACTGGGCCGCTTTCTGAGGTCTCCCCCTTTGGGACAGCCGTTTATTCTGACACCTGATTTCTGGTCAAGTGTCTCAAAAAGTCTTTCACAAGATTTTGCATTTCATCTTCCATGTTCACTCAAATCTCTGTGGTGAAGGGGCACATAAAGCAAATGTTTGATTTGCTTCAAGATTGCCAAGCTGGCTAGTGGAGGGACTTTAATTCGGCCTCCCTGGCTCCAGGCCAGTGTCACTAGGAGAAGGGCTCAGGTCATCTGTTTCTCCTTTTCCACATTCCTAAATTGGGGACGGGACAAAGTGTGTGGATGCAGTGATGAGATTTTCATGTTGTTTCTGATAAAGGTCAAACTGGCCAGGCTGCTCTGGCCCTATCTGGCATCTCGGGCGGGTTATTTATGCCCATGTGTATACAGCACACGCACCATTAACACACGTACAGCCGCGATCTACGCATCCGAAGGTTGGTTATGGCCACAGCCTCTCTATTATTTTTACAAAAAGCACCAGGAAATATGGTGTTTTTCTCAGAACGCCGATATTAAAGTTGATATAAGGTTTGGCGGTGTGTAAGCTTTGACATTACATAAATATATATGGGCGTTGTAAAAGTTAACAACCGTTTTATTTATAATTATATTGCAGATTGATATTTTTATATCCGCATTGTCAATGGTAACCTTTCCGCCTTCACTTCAGTCTTGGCCTTGAATGTTTATACTAGATTTTTATGCCTGGTTTTCCTTCTGTGACATCAGGGTACACACGGGCTCTCCCGAGTCACAGTGGTATCGGTGTCACCCATCCATTTCTCCAGGGGAAAAAAAAATTCTTTTCCCACTGGATTCATAATTCTTGGAATCCTGGTGTACCGTTGGGTACCTGTTTGTCGGCGTGTTAGTACGAGCTGTACTTTCCCCGTTCTCCGCATCTTGCAATAAGAATACTTCTGGATTGCCACATCTGTCTCGCAGGGTAGAAAGGTGACATCTGGTTGAAATTTGAGCCCCCAGATTAAGAAAGGCCGGTTCTCTGACTTCTTCCAGGTTTACAAGAGTGTAGACTCACACTCTCCTCCTCGCACATGAACGAGGAAGATTTTTTTTTTTTTTTTTTGAACGAGGAAGATTATAGCACATCTTTATCCCCTGCTTAGCTCTGCTCAGAGGGAAAAAAAAATACCCTGTCTTAATTATTTGTTCTTTTCTACAGAAGATTCCCTATTGGACAGGGAGCTGGTACTTTCAGCTGGCGGAAAACCACCTTGGAAAGGGGAAAGGAAAAAGCGCTGTCTACATAATATGCAGAACTACTGACCCTAGAATAGGTGTGGATTCTGTGCCAGGCTCTACTGCTTATTACCTACACGACCTCCCTGAGACTCAGTTTCCCTGTCAGTCAAAGATGGCATCGAAAGGTCCCCCATTGTCTACCTTGTGGGATTAATGTACGCAAAGGTTTGGGACAATTGCGATGCATGATATTTTCCCTCATGATTTCTTTCCCTGGCTAAATTTAATTACTTGTTCACTCACCCAACACATTTTAATCTAATTACTAAACAAAGACTTCGAGCTTTGTCTGAAGGATGTAGCCAGATGTGAGCACGAGGTCCACCCCTGCTGGTGGACATGGGTTTGTTGTGTCTGGTACGTGCACTTAATCTGCCTGCCACACCTAGGACTAGTGAGAGGTTTTCTGTTAGACAGGTGGGACTTTTGCAAAGAGTCGTTTCACCATCTCCTGGCTTGGATAGGAAAAAGTGATCCTGGGAGGAGGGTCCATGTCAGAGCATCCTCTCTGTTCCATCAGGCGTTTTTCACACAATTAATTCAGTTACTCTTAAATATTTCATGATTTTTCTCAGTCTGCTAGATAATCATTAGGGGCTAAAAATACAGCAGAAGGGAGGACAAAGTCCTGTCCTAAGGAGCTTGCAGGGTGGTGGCATCTCTGAACATACCCTCCAGGAAAGCACTGATATCCCTTCTTTACCTATCAGGAAAATGGGGTTTGGATTTGCAAAGGGCCCTGCCTAGCCTCACACTGACATCACTTGCGTGGGAGAGCCAGACTCTGTCCCCAGAGTCCCTGCACTTTCCCCTATATTCTGCTCCTCCCTGAAGTGTGCTGGGTTTGCATGGAGGAGTCAGAAAGTTGGTGATGACAATCCAGGTGACAACCAGACCAACAAACAAGGTGCTAGGTACTTCTGAGCCCAGAGTGGAAACACCAGGAGAGTGACCCAGGGGCTGGATGTTAGCTGTGGGTTGATGGGAGTAGTGGTGACCACTGTGGTCCAGGAAGGAGCTGGTACAGGTGGATTGTCCCTGGGGAGGTCACAAATGACATGAGCATTAAACATTTCTTGGATTTAAGCAGAGTTCATTGGGTAGACAGTAGATAGCCAGCTGCCCACACTGCAGGGTAGAGTCCAAGTGTGTAGGTAAGGATTCAACCAAGAATATAGGGCCCCCTCACTAGAGTCATCCAGGTCTTTTATGCTAGAAAAAGTGACATAGATTTTCTTTGTTTTAATTACTGTTTACACAGTGGCACACATTTGGGTGATCTAGAGGAAGTGAGTGGTCTCACTTATGTCTACTTCTCCGCATTACCCTCTATGTTCAGACTCCGGAGCAGCCAGAGAGCATCATCCCCAAAGTCTTGCCCTGTTTTATGCCTCTTGGCTTATACACTTGAGGATCCTTTCATCTTTCACTGTGATCTGTATCCCAGACTTGACTCACCTCCCTATTGTCACAAAGCGTCTTCTGATGGCCCCCATTGAGTGTGGGAAGTCCTCTCTTGTGGCTTCCAGCCTCACCACAGTGCTCGCGGCATTGAACCATCCACTTCTGCATCGTACCTGTGCATGTGCTCCATTAGACTCTGAGATCCTCACGCAATGGGAGCATCAATCTCTTTTCTGCTTTCATAGCACCTGCCGTCGTGTCTGGCACATAATTGGTGCTCAAGAGATGCTTGTTGACTGGGGAACAGATGAACGAGTCACTCAGCAATAGATGAAAAGGAAATACTTTCTGGTCTCTGCCAACGCAGTAACACTGCTCAGTGACTGTGGACATGGCATGTTGAAAACCTGTGCATCACATGTGTTCCCGAAATGTCTTCTATTTAGTTGTCAGTTTGGTGAAAAAGCATTCATCAGTCTGCTGGGCTAGGTTCAATGAATCCTTGAACGTTGCTCTGTCTCAGAGGCCAGAAGTTCAACTACTGGACAACGCTAATAGCTGCAAGTCCAGGAATAGCAGGACCCCAAGTGGCTCTTACGACAATAACAAAGTGATGTAACTTTTCTGTTTGGCCTAGATAAAGATGTGGCATCGATGGACTCCTTGAGGGCAGGACATATGTCTTACTCATCTCTAGAGTCACATGGCATGGCACATCTTTGGTACTGATTAATATTAATCATTAATTGCTGAATGAATAAATGAGCCCACAATTATGAACCATAACACTATAGATGTCAAGTTCCAATGAAGAAAGAAGAAATGCTAGTACTTGGGGGGTGGGGGGACGGGACACAAAATAGACCTTTCAAAGTATTCATGATTTTAAGGTTTGATGGTGGATAAAGTAATATTTTTGTGAGAGCCTACTGTGTGCCTGACTCTGTATTCCTAACTTTATACATTATCTCACTTAATCTTTGTATAAACTCTGCCAAAATGTACTGCTGTCCCTGCTTTATGAATGAAGAATGGAGGCTCAGAGACATTGAGCAATTTGCCTAAGTCCACACAGCTGGAAAGCAGGAAACCCAGAGCTGGTCTGAAACCGGAACCTCTGCCACCATCACCTCTCCTTTCAGGTTTCAGAATTAGTGGCTGGAAACCCAGAGACCCGGTTAGCTCAAAGAAAGTAAGAGCGCTGTTAGGCATTTAAACTCTGGCTCTGCTGGAGGGTTCATTCAGCAGGACACCTTTGAATTCAAATCTGAATGCAATTTGTAGAAGGGTTTCCAGCATGGGGCAGGGAGTTGTCACTTCCACTGCTGTTCTCCAGCCTCAGGGGGTGGTGCAGGGCTGAGATTAGCTTTGAAAAAGAAAGATCAGAGTCGCAAACTCTGAATTTCAGATACTGTTTCAACCTCCAGCGTCCTCCCCATCTCCCTCCAGTTTGTGCACTTGTCTTCCTCTTAAAAGGATAATTTAGAAACGACTTTACTTTTGGCGACACAGTGGCCTATTTGGGGCGTGTGTGAGAAGCCAACTAGATGAAATTAGCATTGCAGGCACTTGACAGTTGCTTTATTAATTAGCCTGCTTTATTTAGCAGGCACTCTTCCACTCAACCCCCTTCTGCATGTGCAGAGTAAGCAACTACTTATATGTGGTGAATTGAGGAGTGTGAGGGTGGGCCCCTCGCCCCCAAATCGCTCCCCTTGAGGCTGGCAGCATATCTGAAGATTTCCTGCGGGTGCGTCTCTGTGTCCAGCTAGTTGTACTATCCCATTGACCTCAGGAGGGGAGGTAGCAACCTGGAAGTTGTTTGGAAAGGGTTTGAGAATTTTTGTCTACCTCCTAGCAGACCAAGAATCCTTTCTGTAGTATTTTTAGGATCTGGCCATCTAGCTGCTTCACAAATGCTCCTAGTGGACAGGGGCTCCCACTATTACGGTTGATTGTCTCTAGTGGCTAAGAAGTTCTCTCTTCTCTGGAGCCCACATTTCTTTCCCTAGGTTTGCATGTCAATACTGAGAATGCATCTAAAATAGTGATGCTAGGGATCCCTGGGTGGCGCAGCGGTTTGGCACCTGCCTTTGGCCCAGGGCGCGATCCTGGAGACCCAGGATCGAATCCCACGTCAGGCTCCCGGTGCATGGAGCCTGCTTCTCCCTCTGCCTGTGTCTCTGCCTCTCTCTCGCTCTCTGTGTGACTATCATAAATAAATAAAAATTAAAAAAAAATAAAATAGTGGTGCTATATTAAAGGTCAGTAGGCAGATCTCTCCTCAAATCCCAAATCTCCTTTCTCCTTGGAGGAAGGCTCGGAGAGAGAACCAAAATTGCCTTTCCCCGTGGAGCCCACATTGTTCCATGTAGTCTGAGAATGTACATTAATAGTGATCACCATACTCTCTAGCACAATTGAATTTCTCCTCTTTGTTGATTTCTCTTTTGAGTTGAAATGTTCTTTTAACTTTAGATGCTCTCTCATTTACAGTTAAAGCCATCAATTGATGGGTCTATGCTTATTTTTATTCAAATTTTCCTTCTAACATCAAGTTTCTTGAATATATCTATATTTTCTGCCTCAGCCTCGTTTCATGAATTTATCAATCCATCCAGCCAGCCAGCCATCTGCCAATAATCAAATCCCACTTGCCTTCTCTCCATCACTATTTTGCCTTCTCAGTCTTGTGAGTGTGCCTCTCCTTGACGATCTTAAGGGGGAAGTATTTGAAGAGAGTTTGAGAAATGTGGTTCTGAGATATTGAGGCCTTGCACTGCAGAGTAGACGTTAGGAGGACAGGGGCAGGGCTGAGAGCCTCTGTTGGGATGCATCCAACACAGATCACCTCTTTGCCTCCTCAGTATCCATGAACATACTTTTACTCTGTTAAAACTTCCAAAAAACAAGGACTACAGACACATCATGTTTCTATATAATAATGATGCAACTCTCTTTCAACAAAGGGGATCTCATTCTTTCCATGAAATAGGAGAAATAAAACCATAGCTGCCACAGCATACTTGGCTCTGCGGGATGCTCATGGCCCATCCAACCAGTCATAATTCTCCTTTAATATCTTATCATTTACAGACTAAATTATAAAGCTAAATGAACATCTCAACACATAAAATAATAAAGGAATCATAGGTGGGAAAGAAAATTGGTTAATATATACAAATATAAAAATAATCATAGAAGGATACAGATAGTTGTTGCAGCTCCTGCGTACGCAGCTGGTTATGAGACCGTTGTAGGTATTTTTCATTTATGGTTCCACCATCCTTTCCAAATTCCCTTTGCCCTTTTAGCTTTCCCTTTATCCAGCCTTTTAGCTGATCATTGTTCTTTACCTGGTAGGATGACTTAAATATCTCCTTTTGAAGAGTCTGTACCCCTGGTGGTACTCACTGCTTTAGACTGTTGTGGGTTGTCAGTAACTTTGGCCATTAGGTGTAGAATAACCAGATGGCTTCCCAGAGAATACTCTGGATTCTTGGCATATTCTTCTCATTCCTTTTTAATGGCAGCTCTATTTCTCCCTGATAATCATGAGATACCATTAAACTTGGTGCAGTGGCCTCTCTTTTGCCTCCTGGATTAGTGGAAGGAGGCACTCAGAATGGCCAGGTGGCCATGTGAAGTTCCACTTCAATGGCGAGATTGTTGTTTCCCTCCAGTGAACACATGACCGCCTTGGGAACACATGCCTTGAAAGTAGCAGACTCGGAAGTTACAGAGATGTGAAACAAATTTTTGCAAATTGGTTATAGGAGTAATAGTGAGGGTGGCTGCTCCTGCTTTCATTGCTTAGATCTTCCACGTTTACGTTTTGGCTGTCAGAGAAAGAGCCCTGTACTGGTTGCTGGTTCACAGCATATGCTGCATTTTATTGTATTGCTTCCCGACTCTGCATGGCAATGTCTTTGAGGTGGTGCCATAACTGAGTTTTTAACAGGCCACTGCAATTTTCTAGAAGGTCAGCTGTTTCTGTATAATAAGGAAATGGTAAGAACAGTGAAGGCTTAGAGCACAAGTCCATTGCCTTATTTATTCTGCCAGAATGAGTTTCTTTGCGAGAAGCAATGTTATGTGGAAGCAACATTATGATAATAACAAAGGCATTCAGTAAGTTCAGGGATGACAGTCCAGCAGAGGCACTGGGGATAGAGAAGGAAAATCCAAATCCAGAGCAAGTCTATTCTAGTGAGGACAAATTGCTGACCCTTCATTAGAAGGGGCCCAATATATCTAACTGCCACCAGGTGTCCGGCTGTTTATCTAGGGAATGATGCCATATTGTGAACATGGTTTCCATCTCTGATTTTGGCAGGTGGGGTATTTGGCAGTTGCAATAGCCAGCAGAGATCTGTGCGGATGAACTGATGCAAAACTTCAATCCATGTCCTAGCCACACAGCTCAGGAACTGGGGGATCTGGGGAAGCTGGGGAAAGAAGCTGACTTGTCTACATCGGATTCCCTTCTTGCTTGGTTATTGAGGCAACATCTGCAGAAGGTCCCTTTTGGTAAAGAGTTGAATGGGATCCAGGTATCTCTAGAAAGCTCATTCTGACGGATTCATCTCTCTACCTGTTCCCTAGAGCTAATTGCCACCACTTCCCTGATCCCACTCCTTCCAAAAGCTTCATCCATGTAGCCAAACTATTGGTTATGGCTCAGGAATTAATGTGGATCTAAACCTCTGACCTTCTTTTTCCAGGCATGGTTTGATCCTGCAAACTGTGCTGTTATAAGTCAAGTTGGCATCCTTGCTTAATCACATTCCTTATGCAGAAGTTAGAGCACTGGCTGAGGAAGAGCAGGACTTGAGAGTTGCAGTGGGACATTTGAATGTCATCTGATCTGATCTGATGAAGATGGAATCACAAACCTCCACTCTGTGCTGAGCTTTCCTTCTTAGCAAAAGAGGCCTCTCTTCTCTTGTTGGGACAATCTTCCCTGTTTGGACCCTCCACAATGTCCTCACCTAGGTGCTTCACTTATAAAGGATTGCGGGATCCTCACTTCTATTTCTACAACCTTGTGTTGCCCCCCAGATTCATATCCCCATGCAGAGCTCATTGTATACTGGTGATGTGAGCACAAGAAACAGTTGCTGATAATCTCAGCTGCTCCTCACAGAAGGGCATGATTCACAGGAGAGTTTCTAGAAGCTGCCACAGAGACTCATCCTTGGGTCCGCTGCAGCCTCGTGCCTGCCTGCTTGCTGGAGCAATGATAGCTCCTGCTTCTTCCCACCTTCCAAATCATTCAGGATTGCTGCTCGCTGGAAGATTTGAAAAGGGAACAATGCTGGCAAGCGAGTCTGGGACATATGGCTTGTGACCTTTTGCCTCTGTGCCATATGGGAGAACTTAGCATAGTAGAGATAGTGACAAGTACCGACAGACACTCTCCAGCTCAAAGCACCTGGCAAGGAGCACATGTGCAGGCTTGTGACAACAGGGCGAAGTGCTGATGGAGGGAGGAAGGAGAGTTTCTATGAGTGAATTGAGAAAGGGATAAAGAAGGCCACCTTGAATTGGAGGAGAGCCTTACCAGCCCTAGAAATGGCTTCCTGATGGTTCTTGCTTGAACAGGCAGTTTCCAGGTACAGAAAAAATGGTATAATTGGTTCTTTATAAATGGCTTGTGTCCTGTTGGAAACTAGTTCCTAAAAATTAATAAATTTCCAGAGATGCCTTGAAAGCTGTCAAGGAAAGCAACTCTCCATGGGATTTGTTAGAATTGTTTGGGTTTATAGAAATGCCAGAGTCTTTCTCTTGCTGATACGTTTTCTCTTAAGCGTGAAATGCATTCCAGCGAGAGCCAGAAGAGCGATAGAGCCAAGGAGGGAGCAGGACACATGTGTTTGTTAAGAGGTTTGACAAAGCATCCGGAAGGGGGCATCTGTTATTAACAGTGGGAGCTAAATTGCACTCTTTTGTTTCTCTTGGCACATGCCGAGAAACGAGAAACGAGCCCAAATGTCCCCTTTGGTATGATCACTGAAATGTGAGCTTTCTGGAAAAGAATAGGGATTGAACATTTGAAATATGAGTATTTTCTTGGCGTAATACCCAGAATGTCTGAATTATAAATAATGCATACATGATTATTCCTGATTAATATTTTAACCCTCAAAATTGCACTGACAGGGACAGTGTTGGCAGTGTTATGGCTTCTATAATAATAGGGAACAAAGATTCAGAAGCAAACTCATCTATGTCTACAAGGAGCCCCAATACCCAGAAAAGCCCTAATCTGCCTTCATATGTAGGCTGAATGACTTAGAAAAGTATGAACTTGTGTCAAGATCCTTTTTTTAGGAACGGAAGACTCAGAGAGGGAACTGTGGAAGGTGCAAGGAAGGGCTAACCCAGGGATTTCCGGAGGAGGAGAGTGAAGTATGGTTCAAGCAGTGGGCTGGGGAGAGTAGTTCATATCTACACTGTAGACAGCTCCTGGGCTTGCTTTTCCAACTTGTGTCAGTGGAGGTTGTGTTGGCAAATCAAAGCCCCAGTAGCAGGCCTGCTAGTCTCTGAAGACTCAGTCGTACCCAGGAGCAGTACCACCGGGCAGCTCTAAAATATCAGTAGTGAATGTCCTCCACCTGCCATCTCTTCTTCGTTAACTTCCCTTTTATGACTCCTTCTGCCGGGGCCAACGTGTATCAGCCGGGCTCCAAATTTCTGGATGTGGCGAGTACATGGTCTTGGCCCGTTATAAAGGTGCCTTGACTCACCTCACCTCATCTGGGGTAGGTCCTGCCAAGTTTAAATTAGGTGACTCTTGCTGGAGTTCAGTACTAGCCAACAAAAGCATCTTCTTGAAGTAGGTGATTGTATCCATGGGGTCTGCTTCAGTTCCAAGCGATAGAGACTCAAGACAGAGTCATCTCATTGCCTCACACAACTGAAAAGTGCAGAAGTAGATCTGAGTTCAAACCCATCAAGTGGAGTTTTTTGAAAGCAAGGGGGTGGTGGGGTGGAGTGTGGTGAAATGGGTGAAGGTGTAGAAAGGTATGAACTTTCAGTTATAAAACAAGTAAGTCGGGATCCCTGGGTGGCTCAGCGGTTTAGAGCCTGCCTTCGGCCCAGGGCGTGATCCTGGAGTCCCGGGATCCAGTCCCGCGTCAAGCTCCCTGCGTGGAGCCTGCTTCTCCCTCTGCCTGTGTCTCTGCTTCTCTCCCTCTCTCTGTGTCTCTCATGAATGAATAAATAAAATCTTTTAAAAAATAAAAATTAAAAAGATTAAAAAAAAATAAAACGAGTAAGTCCTGGGGATGTAATGTACAGCCTGGTGACTATAGTCAATAATACTGCATCATATATTTGAAAGTTGGCAACAAAAGAAGGTAAGAATGTCAGAGAAACAAATGATGTCATGACTCTCAGGGACTCAAATGGCCTCTGTCACTCACCCGTGACGATCTTGGACTTGGTATCGCTTTTGGGCAGGTTGTCTTCCTGTGGCTGAGGGCTATGGTTTCATGAGCTCAGGTCCACAAGTAAAAAGCATTCCCTTTCCTTGTACCTCTGGTCTAAGTCCTAAGACTGAGTCTCTTTGGATCAGATTAGAACCTTGGGCACCCCTGGTATAATGTCTGTGGCCAGGGGGATTCAATGTTCTGACTGGCTGGGCCTGACTCATGTGCCTGCTTCCAGAGACGGGTAAAATTATCAACGTGCAAGGGTGGAGGATGGACGGTTTCTTGAAATAAATTAAAGTTCTGTTATCAGAAGAAAGGGCAGGAAAAAATGTCAAGTGCATATGGGGAGCAGAAGGAAATTAGGCCAGTGGGGTTGGCTCATGGAACCTCTAGAATAGCAGTGGCAAATCTCAATCAAGAATATCACTTGACTGGAATGACTGCCTAACACGTGGGGTGGAGAAGGCTTCTGAGGCTGTCTCAGTATGCAGTGACGGGTAAGCAGGGTCTGTCTCGGATGTGGAAGGGAGTGCTGGTGACATAAGGGCCACATATTAGCCAACCCTGATGTGCAAGATGCCTATATTTGGCCATGCACATCACTAAGGCCTTGAAAATGAGAAAGCTTTTCTATTATTTTTTTTCCTCTGAGAAAGATAATGTGAGACTAGAAAAATCTTTTCCTGTTGGTGATGAACAATACACTTAAGTATCTCCTGCTTTGATGCACGTCCCAGGGTATCCTGCTACCCCTTTCCTTTTGTGGAAATCAAGGTAATGCAGAGAGCTTGGCAACCATCGTCAAAGATCTGGGTATCAACTGCCTCACGATGTCCGGGGAGTACTTGCTTGCCTCTGCTTCTGGCACGATTACATTGTGAATGAGCCAATTGTGTGGAAGATGTAAAATGTTTCCGAGTGGATTTCTCATCTTGACAAACTCCTCTGCTAACTGCCAAGGAGCACGCAGATCTCTTTAGCGGTTGAAGGAAATGGGCATTAATGATGCCGAGAAGTTGGGGCGCTAATAGCCTGAACCCCTCCACCCCCCTCCCCTGTAGAATCAGCTTAATCTTCCATGGCACTGCAACTGGCCCCCCCCACCCCCAGCTCTGGGCCTCATTATACATGCTCCTTGGGCCCACTGTTCCCTGCTCCACATTTTCTCCCTCATACATCTGACATTTCCTAATGAAGACAGTTAAACTTAATTTTTTACCACTGTTGCTCAGGGGCAAGTCAGTTTTCTCCGATGCCTTAGTATCTGAGGGCCCCAAGGATTGACCACCAGGACTGGGGCTCAGAGAGATGTTCTCAGGGGTGCACTCTCAGCAACACCCCTGAGTGTCTGCACCAGGCATGAGGCCACAGGGGTGAACATTGCCAGTCCCTGCCCTCCAAGAACGTTGAGTTTGTGAGCAAAGATGGACTCCATCAGTGTGTATTTTGCAATACAGAACACTGGATTCAAAAGGAAGGAGTAGATCTGTAGAGGTTGTCCAGAAGATGCAATAGGGAATAGGCTTATCCTACTTGCTGATGCTCATGGTCATCTAGAGAGGTTGGCAGGACCCTTGTTTATCATTCCCCTTGAGTTGACATAGCCATTCATTCATTCATTCATTCATTTACTTTTTTCTAGTACCTACTATGGGTCAGGCACATGGCCTGGTGCTGGGGATACAGAAGTGAGTGAGCTGTCCCCGCCATGATCCAGATGTTCACGCGTACCCCTGGGGAGACAAGGCTACTCAGTAAATGGATATGGGGTGCCGGCAGGACACTCATTCTCCTATATTGAGCTCTTGCCCCGAAAGACCCTGGATTCTGTTTTTCACTGTAGGATAACCTCAAAGACATGGAGTTTCTGAAATGATCTGCTTTGGAAAACAGAACAGGATGTGATATTTTGCTGTCAGATTTTTTTCTCTGATAATTTTCTGAGGCTTTGCCCTGAATGGAGGAGAGGCCCCTGGTTGTACAAAGTCAGTTCAAAGCCACTGATGGGAGAAGACACTTTGCTGAACAAAGCAAGTTGACTCTCTCAAATTCTCTCTGCTCAAATGGTTGTTGATATATCCTTAAAGAATTTGTAAAGAAAATCTTACACACATCACCCTTCAGAGTTATGTTTACAAAGCCATCTATTATGTGTACCAAGAGGATTGTGAGGAAGAAATCTTTGGGTTCTGCAGGAGCTACATGACACCTCATGGTGCCATCAAGCAGGCACTCCACAGGGCAGCTGGAACCCCCCACCCCAAAGCCCTGGGAAGCCCTGGGTCTCAGCCACCAACCCTTCCCTGAGCAGAACATGATGGAGGGACCTCTAAGCCTTTCTCCTCACGTTAGCAAGGCCATCAGAAATGACATTATAGTTATATTTCTGAAATCACCTAATAAATACATTGATTAAGCCAATGATTCGTTCAAGCTCATTTTTATCATTTCCCTGAGAAGTTGTTGATGAGGATATTTTTCAGTTAATACAGAGAATAATCTTAATTTGTTCCTCAAGTTTAGGCTGTCCTAGCTGGAGCAGGAGACGGTGATAGCCACCATCAGCCCTCTCGTCTATGAATTTTGACAGTTACAGGATAGCACAATGGCTCCATCTTACAGTGCTAAGAAGACCTCCTGGCCTTCACAGAGGGCTTTCTGAATAGCCCAAGATCCTATGACCAACACATACCCCGTCTGAGGAGGGTGGGACCGTGCTGTCTTGGACATGGCTGGCACATGCTTTGCCCTTTTCATATACTTCTCTTTCCCCTTGGGGGCTTGGAGGAGCTTTAGGAGGTAGAATTAACCAGGATAAGGCTGGGTAGTGTTGGAATGGGACACACCGTTCTACTGTGTCTCTCTGTACCTAATAAATCTACCTTGGAACTCAAGGAAAGCAAAGAAGCTTTTCCACAAAGCCAAGGAGCTGTTGCTCTTTCTTTCAGAGCATACCGTTTGGGATTATTTAGGGTCTGTTATGCCAAGTCCATTTCAATTAAAAAAATTTTTTTTTAAAAACCTCTTTACTTGACCGAATGCTAATATTCATAAAAGATTAAAATGGGGTTAGTTAACTTTATCCTATAGTCTTCAACTAGTATCTGGTACCATACAACCTTAGTCCATGCTTGCTGTGCAGCAGGCACTGTGTTATCACATGCTCCTCCCTCGGGAAGAGCCGCTTATTTCCAGAGCCCCCTCTAGTGAAGGGCCATGTGTAAGACTGAATAAATGAGAATCAGATGGTTTGTGAGTGGGACCTTTGAACACTGCCGGGCAGTCACCGTCTCTCTATGTCCTATCTACCATTGGAGACCTTGTCTAGGCCCTGGAGACACCGAGGAATCTCTACTCTTCCAACGTTGGCTCTGAGGAGAGCTGAGGGTGACATTTGCCCTTTTCTGACTTGCTTTGCTACCCTGACATTTCCTACCTATGGCCAGAGTGATGCCATGTTGGATGTGGTGATTCTCTAGGGGTTCTTGAAAGTTTTCCATCTGTGTCTGGGAAAGCACAAAACAAGCTTCATTTTCTAGTATTCTCTCGAAACTTGTCTGGGATTCCATTTCAGATTTGATCACATGTGCAGAGGAGGGAGAGGAATTCTCTTCTCCTCTCTTCCCCACTCCTTCTTGTTTGGACAGAGACTTCCTCCGTATCACAGCCTTCTTCCTGAGGTGGCTAGGATGACAGGAAATGGAACCCATAAAAACGAAAAGGCCAAGATATCCAAAATACCAGCGATATTTAAAAAATTAGCCTTGTTATCAAAGCAACTTTAAGATCAAAGGAGAGCAAGTGGTCCCCTACTGCCCCTTCCTCTGGGAAACAGGTTAGGAAAGCCATTGGAAAACCATGATCACCCATGGCTGCAGTGACTGCCCTAGTTGAGATCCCTCTCCCCATTGCCTGGCCTTGTTTCTGGTGTCCTCGCTTTCTTCCTGGGTGCTGTTAGCTATCACCTAGCTGAACATCCTTTCCTTATCCTCTTATGTGAAGAGGCCATGTGTGCTTGGTAATCTGCACTAAAAGTTGAAATTTTTATGTTCAGTTGACGCCCCTTCTGGGGCATGAGCTAGTTGGAACCAGAGACATACTTGGGCTCTCTCTTACCCAATGGGGGACACTGAGCAAGGCACTCAGCTTTACTGAAATCTCTGTGCCCCACAGCAAACCTGGGGGAGTGACGAGCTGCCAGGGGTATGTTCTGTCGTGGAGGATGAGATACAGGCAAAGAGCAGGATCTTTTGGGCTGTTAGGATTTTTCCACGACAAGCTAAATTGACTGTGCTTTCCTGTTTTGTAACCATTTGTTTGATGTCATTTTTACAGAAGCTCTACTTTTTTTTTAAAGGATGCTTTTTCATGCTGCAATTCGTCTTGTGATTCCTTCCTTATTATTTCCTACTCCTGCTCTTGCAAGCTGGCTTTCCACAAGTGCTCCCTGAGCCCACTGCCATCCATCAGAGTGACTTCCTCTGAATCTGTCTCCACCAGGAGCTCCCTGGCTGTTCCCCTTTTGTCATGATATGACGAGATGACATTAACAGACAAATTCCTACTGTTAATCTACGTGGAGTTGGAAACTTCCAACTGTTTCTCTTCGCTTTTCTCCGATGCCATTATACTCTCCACTCGATACGATCTGATTCTATGCATGGTGCAAAATACGAAAAGATCACAAGGCCCCTTTCTTTGGAAAGTTAAACAAGCCCCTTCCAATTTTGGATGCTGCTTTTCTCCCACAAAAATTACCTGGACACTGGTTGATAGTCTCCTCTAGAGGCAGTTCTAAAATGAGAAGGGAGATAAAATTGTGTTATTGAGAGCTACTTGGCCGTATTCCAGCCGCAGGAGGAACACCTTGCCTTTCGAACACTCAGCCTAAAAGGAGATGGATCAGATAGCTCAAAAGGAGCTTGGAGAAGTGTCTGCAGCCACCTGCAGTGCTTCTGAACCTTTGTAAGTTGCCCCATTTCAGTCATTCAAAGGCTCCTGAAATTTCTTCTCTTTCTTCCCATTCATTTCTTGGAAGTGAAAGGTCATCCATGCTGATAAAATATTAAGTTTTGATAATACTGTAATTAATGACACTCACAGTTGCCATTTGTTGGCATCAAATCTGCAGTAGATATGCTACACCCATTTTTGTGTGAAGCGTTCACTGTGGTCCTACAGGACAGAGAGTCTTATCTGCATTGTATGGCTGGGGAAAGCAGACCTCGGAGAAACTGAACTATTTGTCCAAGAACACTGAGTTAGCAAGAAATACGAGGCAGGATTCAAACCTGGGGCTTGCTGACTTAACAGTCTGTGCTGTTGCTTGCATTTTAAGTCCCCTTAATTCACTTTTTTTTAATGAATCTTTTCTGTGTCTTTGGTCTCTCTTTTCAAGGAAGATAGTATTGTTTTGATTTTCATTAAGAGGCTTAAGAAGAAATGAGTGAGACTTCTGAGCAGCGAGATCTTGGAATAGATGGAACAGCATGAAGCATTCAAGATCTCAAATACACACACACACACACACACACACACACACATACACGACACCGTTGTTTATTTTAGTACAGAAAGAGTAGTTCATTTCATTTTCTTTGTGAATGATTCAAGTAATGCAAATATATACAGGACAAAAAAATCACCCAATGGCCTGGGGAGATTGTAAAAGAGGACAGATGCCTGTGGCCTATAATGAGATGGTTGACTAGGGGATGTCTAGGGTGAAGCCTTGGGGTCTGTATTTTAAACAGTCTGTACTGGTGATTCTGATTTCTAGTCCAAGCTAAAGAATCATAGCCTATTCTAGGCTAAGATGAAGGATTGAAATAATGGTCAGGCTCCTGGTCTGCTGTGTGAATCCAGATAGCTTGTTCCCCTCTTTCTGATTCCTTCTGACTTGAGCACTCTCTTTCTGAATGGGAAATGGGGCTGTTAGTGGTGTGGGAAGAGATGTATTAGAAGGGAGGCATGTAGTGGTGGGAGTGGAAGGCTCCATGTGCTTTGTAGGTCCATTCGATGCCTTGAGATCCAGTATCTGGAATTTGCATGGCAAAATTTGATAGTCTCCACTTCCAGGCAATTGTATCATCTTCATTCTGAGATGTACAGTAGAAAGAATGTGACTGTAGAGTCAGATACGCATGCAGGGAACTGGGCTCTTCTCTTAATTGGTGGTGTGGGGACCCAGCGGGAGCCTGTGGTCCTATCATCAGGCTTTTCCATTTGAATCCAGCCCTTCTACCTATCTGGACCAGTCACTTAATCTCTCTGAGCCTCAAAGTCTTCTTTTGTGAAACAGGAATGAGAATGAGTGAAGTAATTATTGATTAGCATTTATATGAGTTAACTGAGATAATCTATGGAAAGGTCTTGATGTGGTTGGTGCCTGAGAATTCTATGCATTAATTATCTTGTGCAAGTTATTTAACTTCTCTCTTTTGAAAATTACCTACGAAAGCACATACCCAGTGTGGTTCATCATAGATATGCAATAAAATTCTAGCTCCCTCTTCCTTTCCCCTGAATATACCGGACTAAAGGTAAGATTTTTTAGGGCTCAGTCAAGATCCTGTGGCTTAAGTCTAAGGAAAGGGCCTTGAAATTTGTAACTTTTGCACACAAAACTCCCCTTTGATTCTTTAAGGTGACAAAGTAATCCTCAGGCAAACCAACCTTCAACACTCTGCCAGGACCCAAGGAAAGAGGAAGCCTTTCAAAAAATGTAAACAGCGAGAGGAAAGCATCACTTAGCCAAGTGGAGATGTCAGCCTTCCCAGCTTAAAGAGAAGGATTTATTTGGTAGCCATTTCAAGGAGACTTGCGGAGGGTTATAATTGGTGCAAGTTATAGAAGTGATTCATGGATACTTAGGTTATTTAATTTGATTGCTGTCCGGGAAGGATGCCTTGGCTGACTGAAGTGTAATAGATGCAGGTAGAAGAGGTCTGAGGAAGTTCCTTGACCTTGTCCGCATGGCTATTGATGTGCATAAAAAACCAAGGTAAAAGAGAAAGACCAAAAAAAAAAAAAAAAATCCCCCCCTGGCAACTTGTGGTTATAGAACAGTTCCCTGCCCCTGAGTCCCATTTGAAATGAAGCTTTTCAAGCTCCTCTCTGTAAGCTCGTCCCTTTCTCTTCAATCAGTGACTGCTGGCGGTGGGGGCCTTTCCGGTCAGCCCATCATCCATCCTCACGGCTGTCAACAGGCCTGTTGGCCTGCAAAAATCTCAGACAGATGCGCGACTATCCTTTTTGGAGCTTTCCTGAGAAATAGATCATCAGCATTCCCTGTAACCCATGCTGAATCGGAGAGGCTGGTAAGAATGTCTCAAATTAGCATAACCTTCAAAAGGAGAGGAGTCACACGTCCAGCTCTGTGTTTGGTAACATGGATTACTCCTTAGAGAAGAAAGGAGGCATGGAACTTGAATACGTAAGTGTCAGAAATAACTGACTCAACTCATCACCCTGTGACTTAGCCATTATTCCTGACAATATGGCTAATGTTCCCCTGGAAAAGCACCACCACTTCTGGTAACTACTTTTCAATCCTGTCAAATGCTACATCATGACATTGAAGGTGTAAGGCAATGGAAAAATGCTGAGATATGAAACAATAGTTTTTCTCTAATGCAGAGCTGGCCCTCAGTGTAGGTCCACTTGGCAGTCATTTCCTGGGCATGATCGGAAGGGCTCCAAAGTCCCCGGTGGTTAGCATTGTTGTGGCCCATGCATTTTGAATGTCCCTGTCCAATATGCTCCCCCACCCACACAGGTGCTAATATTATGCCAGTATGTTATCCCCAAATAAACTGCATGTATTCACCTAAGAGTTTTTAGGTGCTGTCGGATTGCGCTAGGCTAGTAGGGCAGTGCCAGTGAGTGCTGCCTGGGATGCCTGGCTTGGTAAGACTGAGAACTTATCTGAATTGATGGCTGCCTCCCCTCTGTTCTCTTTTCCCTATTGGGAGGACTCATTGCTGACCTGTGGGGACTTCCTGTCCCTGGTGCCTGGCTCAATTCCATCTCCCAGATGAGATTACCTCATGATGATAGACTGATATTCCTGGCCCTAGATGGTCTGTGTCTCTGCCAGGTACACTCTTGGGGTATGGGGAAGTCTTTACTCCCTCAGCTCCAGCATTTACTGACCCCATGAGTTAGGGTGCCCTCGGCTATACACAAGAGAAGACAGTGACCCAAATTTGCTGGAATGATAAGGAAATCTATTTCTGCATATAATAAAAAGCTTAGTAGTAGGGCAACTCCAGGCCTCCTGCAATTAGAAGCTCAATAATGACCTTAAGGGGCATCTGGGTGTCTCAGTGGTTGAGAGTCTGCCTTTGGCTCAGGTCATGATCTGGGGTCCTGGGATCGAGTCCTGCATCCGGCTCCCTGCAGGGAGCCTGCCTCTCCCTCTATCTATGTCTCTGCTTCTCTCTCCATGTCTCTCATGAATAAATAAATAAAATCTTAAAAAAAAACAAACCAAACTCTGTCCACATTCTGCCATCATCAGCACATCACCTTATCCTCAGGGTGTCTGTCTCTTGCTCCCAAGATGGCACTGTTTCCCAGATATCACATTCATATATAGTGATGCCCAGGGGCAGAAAAAATGCCATTTTTTCTAAGGCCTTTTCCTAAAAGAGAAATGACTGCTTTCCCAGGAGCTCCTACTGACCTCCCCTCCTGTGTCCATTGCCTGCCTACTGACCAGGCAGTGGGGGGAGGAGACACCATGAGTTCCAGCATGACACCAGTTCCATCATGAACTGAGCAGGGTCTACCTTTCCCTGTAGCACCAGCCCAGAAGAATCCTGTTAGAGAGGAGGATGAGACAATCAAGAGTATTTACAATGAACCATGTGATCTCTGACAAGTGATTTTCCCATTTTGAGGTCTACTTAGGATCGCACTGTCCTCTCTGCCTGACCAGCAGCAATGGCCTGGGTTTGCACTGATTGCTGAGCTCATGAGACACAATAGGCTTCTCCCAGATCACGTTTAAGTTGAAGAAAGCACATGAGACAGGCAATAGCACAGTATTCTCATTAATAGCACAACAGAGATCTGGGGGATCCCCTCAGACTTCCAATGATCCCCGAATTGCTTCAGACTTGACACATTCTGGTCACAAGACAAGGCTGAATGGGCACAGACAACAATCAGTTCTGGGAACTGAGCCTTTGCATCTTGCTACCTCTCGCTTATAGACCAGCACCCATTTCTAACAGACTATATCCTAAGGCTGGCTTGCCTACGTGGACTTCCATTTTATCACAGCTTTTGGCCTGAGTGCCCCAGCACTGGGTAGCATCGGAGTGGATTTCAATGAACAAATGAGAATCAGCTTTTCTAGAGCTATGCCGGCTAATATGCTGAAGCAGAAATAAGATTGGTCCCTGTTCTCAAAGGAACAGTCTTAAGGGGTGTGGTAGATTAGATTATTGCTGGGCAAGTACTCACTTCCTTGCCCACTGACTTTGGGCTTGGCTCCATAGCTCGATTCGGCATGGAGAAGGTGGGTAGAAGTGTCCGGTACCCCAGTTCTGAGCCGAGTGTTTCTGCATGTCTTCACACTCTGCCATCGCCACAGGGGGATCGCACCCCAGGAAGTCTGCTGGTCTTAGGATGAAAGATACGTGGGGAAGACCTGGACTGAGTCTGTCGACTAGACAATCCAGCTGGACCCCTACCCCTCCTTCCAAAAAGTGAGAATTAGTACTTACTGTTACAGCAATGAAATTTTGTGTTGTTTTACAGCAAACACTGCTATCTGGGGGACACACGACGATGACTGAGTATAACAATAGTATAATGGATGGGAGGAGGCATGGTGACCGGGGTCTTTACTCAGGTTCAGCTGCAGCTATGCGAGTCCTTGCACCGCATACCCCACCCCGGGATCCCTGCTGTAGTTAACTGGGTTATTCGCTGAGAGACACGACTGTCTCTTCTATATCCTATTGTTTAATTCTCCTCACTTATCCTGCGCAGTTAGTGCTTCCCTAGCAACCTCCAGGCAAGTCAATTATCAGCCTCCAGTTCAGCTAGGAACACTGCAATTATTCAGGAAGGATTATCGAGCGGTGCGCATTTAACCTTAAATGTTATAATTATGTCAAAATTTAAATGACAACCTTTTGTCCTTTATATAGCATTGTGGGAGATCTGGAGATCTTTTATATTTTCTTTTCAAGCATAGTTTAGTCAGTAATGACTCCTTTACTGGATCTCAATGCTGAGGTAAGTGTGTTAGTAAAGCCATCCTAGTAATTACAGATAAAGCAAGATGTCAATAGGGCAGTGCAGCCAGGGTCTAGAAGGCCGTCACCAGAGGTGCCCCCTAGAATGGTGATGTCCTGAGAAGTCACAGAGATAACATGGTCCAAACTCAGCCTTTGTGTATTTGAAATTCTGAAAAGTGAAGGGACATGCTTAAGGTCACATAGCTGTTTGGCTGGAGCTGGGAAGTAAGATTTATGGAATACCTACCGTGTGGCTTCTACTCTGCCCAAGCTTTTCTGTGTTACCACATTTAACTCCCTACGATAACTTTGAGCATTGTTGTGCTTTCTATTATTCCACAGCTGGAGGAGCAGAGGCTCAGAGAGGTTACTTTCAAGCCCCCATCCCCGTCACTACCACTGCTCTGCAAAGAAGAAAGACGAATATTATTCTTTTTTCCAGTAGCTGCATGCATTTGAGACTTCTAAGAGCATTTCATTAATTTGAGGGTTTCAAATATCGAGAGCACTCAAACGCTGTTTGTCCTTGATTCCAGTCCATGCCCACATGTCACTGTGAATCACTTGCTGGACTGAATGTCTTTGCAGTTCAGCAGTTAGCTCAGGGCAGGTCCTACCAGTTATTTGACCAAAAACTGGTTTTGTTGGCCCACCAAGTATAGTAAACTAAAATAGTTACGAAATTTTAAAATTGGGATATTTCATATCAAATCTCAATTTCCTGCTTTCTCTTGAAAGAAAAAATGTCTGACTTTGGTAACACTCCGGCTGCACGTAGAGAGGGCGTACCAATGTTCTGGCCATGTGCCATGTCCACAGGTCCTCATTCATCTGGGTCTCACCGGTTTGTCATCTGCCTGGCTCCATCAGACAGTTGAATCTGCAATTTCTGCCCTTTATTGTGGTGAGAGTGGGCTATTCCTGAGGGTTTGAATGGTTGTTTTCTCCTAGGCAGGGTTTTTGTAGGCTTGCCAGGTATTCCCCTTAGTGCATTTTGTTTGCTTCTTCTACTTGTTGGAGGCTTTATTGGGAGTGAGAGGAAAAAAGCACCATCTTGGTGACCCTCCTCCTTCTGCAGATGACACAGTTAGGTGTTTGTTTGCTTGTTTTGATACTGTTAGGTTTAATCACGTGATGAAATGGCCACCATAACCTAGTGGTATGTATTTTGGTCAAAAAACAAAAGTGTTTGCTCTGAGAGGTCTCTCTTCTCTCAGAAATCTGGGGGGGGGGGGGGCAGATTACTTCCAGAGAGCACTTTATCACTGAGACCCAGGCACAACCAAGGAAAATGATGAGGGCAAGAGCCATCCCAGTAATAGTCATTCATGGGCTTACGGGGGTGGTGGGTGTGCTCCCAACAGTCTCTGGTTCTGGAGGGGTAGCACAATTCTCCCTGCAGAAACCCAATAAAGGGTGGATAGTCAGGAAGGCTTTGCTTCTATCCGAGGAACACCACTTTTTCTCACGTTGTATGCATTTTGTCAGGTAGGTCTTCATGGAGCAACTTCAGTTAACTACCCCCAATCTTTCTGCTATATCGAGTGTGTCTTTTGTGAGATGGTTATTATGACTCACATTTTCTTCCAACGTGCCCCTGACACGAGGAGTACATTCCCAAGGGTGAGATTCCTCTGAAGTGTTCAAAGAAATGAAACCGAATTTCCAAAACTACCATGAAACTAAATTAAAAGGCATATGAAGTAATTTCTCCTAATGTTGGGTTTTAGAGTGTGAGAGATCAGGCTCTAATCTCAGTTCTGTCATTTCTCCGCTGTGGGGTTTTGTTTTTCTCTTAGCATCTCTTTCTTCCCTCTCTCCCTCTGTCCCTCCCCACCTCCTCCCTCTTTCGTTTCAGTTGGTTACTCCTTATCTAAATCACTGGGACAAAAAAGGTATACTTTCAAGAAGAATTTGAGGTGGCAAAGATAATGATTTAGAAAAACCACATCTTCAATTTGTAGATCACAATTTTCTGCTCTTTGGCTCCCTATCAATGTTCTGAGGGGAGGTCGGACTCCTGCTCTTTTCTTTGCATAGAGGGAAACTATTTAAATGCCTCCCTTGAGACTCAATCCACTGCATGATTTGGTAAAAAGCTTGGCCTGGGATCCATATCCTGAACTTGTTCCATTCTGAGCAAGTTTATGGAAGTCTAGGGCTGATGACATCATGACACCTCTCCTTCTACCACCCAGCACAGGCATGTTCTTGAGTCACCCAGAGGTGGTGGGGAGCTGGGGCTATGAGCTGAGGAGTCGCCTGCTTGGGTCAGTCCTCTGTCCTGCTGCTTACTAGCTCCATTACCTGGGACAAACGCAGTACCCATCCTGGCCTCAGAGCCTGCATCTGCAAAATGCGTAGGGTAAGGACTAAGTGCTCCTATGAGTGAAAACCTTAAAATAGAGCCTTGTATAAAAGGTCTCAAACATGGCATTGGTACTATTACTTACTACAATTGCAATCATTATTGCTTTGCTATGGAAACCATTGTTCAGAGGTCCGGACGAAGACTCGTGTTGGAACCTAAGTGACAGTATGAACATTTGGAATGCTATCATTATTGTGAGATGATTGACTTTCCCAGAAAGTTCCTTAAAAAAAAAGATTTTATTTATTTATTCATGAGAGACACAGAAAGAGGCAGAGAAACAGGCAGAGGGAGAAGCAGGCTTCATGCAAGGACCCTGATGTAGGACTCGATCCCAAGACCCCAGGACCGAAGGCGGACGCTCAACCACTGAGTCCCCCTGGTGCTCCTCGGAAAGTTCTAACGATATGATGGTCTAATCATTTTATTTATGCTAATTTGTTTTGCTAGAAGAGCTAAAATCCTAAACAAACAAAACCCAAACCAAAACACAACCTGTTTTCTTGTTGAAGGGTAGTAAAGGGGCCTAAAATCCAAAAGGGGATAATTTTGCAATGATTTACAAGATGAGTCAAGATTCCTCTCACTCTAGAATGAAATAGAAAATACTCATGCTTTATGTTAGGTCTCTCTTCCTGGCTCAAAGATCCCCCCACCTTTAATTTCTTCTGGCTTCAGGAGTAAGAACCAGTGTCCACCAGGTTGACGGATCAGAAATCTTTTTTTTTTTAATTTTTTAAAATTTATTTATTTATGATAGTCACAGAGAGAGAGAGAGAGAGAGAGAGAGAGGCAGAGACATAGGCAGAAGGAGAAGCAGGCTCCATGCACTGGGAGCCCGACATGGGATTCGATCCCAGGTCTCCAGGATCGTGCCCTGGGCCAAAGGCAGGCGCTAAACCGCTGCGCCACCCAGGGATCCCAGAAATCTTTAGTTAAACACAATGATGAGTATACACTGTGTACTATTTTTATTGCTGAAAATAATTTACACCTCGGTTGATATTTCTGGTGCTCATATTTTTTCGGAACTGAGGTTCGAAAGGAATTTGAATGCTTGCAAGTAAAAGAACTGGCCTCCACAGTCGTGGTCCACCCATGGAAGAGTCTTCTGGGTTCTGGGCTCAAGCCTATATCTGGACATAATGATTACTCTATCAACACTAAAAACAGACAAATAAACCCAGTACAAGGTAGAGGAAAGCTAAGCTCCATAGAGTTTCTATATTTCATTTTGTTCCAGGTGAGACAAGGATACCTCAGTTTGTAGAGAGTGGGATGGACTCAGTGTGTCCGCTTGGCAGAGTTGTGTTTGTGTGTGTGTGCATGCGTGTGTGTGCATGCACACACGCGTACACACACATAATCTCTGCCCTCGAATTGTTTTTAGTACTCCCCGCAGGGAGGAGTCATAAATAATATTCCAAACGCATCTCGATCTTCTAAATACTTAGCTCATCTGCTCTCCTAATGGGCTCTCCAAGCTGAGGAGGAGTGATTGCAGCCATTAGTCCTGAACGGAATATCAAATATATTTGATCTTCCAAGCACTTCGTCCCAGAGCAGGCCTCTGAAAATCACAGCAAATTACATTTGGCTTAGGCACGGGGAGGATTGTTTTCTAAACACCTAAAGCAATGTTTGAAAAGTGTGATTCACAGACCACCTGCCTCAGAACCACTGGCGGCACTTGCTCGTTAAAAATGGGTTTTCTGGGCCCCTCCTCAGACCCGCTGAATCAGAAAGTCTGGGGGCGACTCCAAGAAAGCTTTTGGAAACATCATGAGGGGATTCTGTGCCCATCAAATCTGAGATGAAGTGGTGACAAAACTCATCTCACAACTCAGGATGAGGGAACCCACCTCCCGCATGGTGGGGTTTGCATTAAGTTCTTTCTCCCCAGGTGCATCTGAACTTTTGAATTAAGGTTTTGCAGCTAAGAAATCCAAGAGAAGAAAATGCGGCACTTAGAAAGACTCCTCTCCTCCAACCTGCCAGGGTCAGCGTGGCCAGAGGCCTTATTTAACTTGTGTCGTGGAGGAGCAAGGAAGTGCCGGGAAGTTTTGGCAGCTGTGAATATGAAGAGGAAAATAGCAATCTTGCTGTCTGCACATTTCTTTCAGGAATATTGACCTCAGTGGAGTTTTTTTTTAAAAAAAATTTATTATTATTTTAGAGAGAGCGTGTGCACACATGACAGAGAGAGAGAGAGCATGGGGAGGGGCAGAGGGAGAGATAGAATCTCAAGCAGACTCCCCACTGAGTGCAGAGTCCCTAGTGGGGCTCAGTCTCATGACCCTGAGATCATGACCTGAGCCAAGATCAAGAGTCCACCGCCCAACTGACTGAGCTACTCAGGTGCCCCAACCTCAGTGGAGTTTTGAGATACTTACTTCTGGGATTCAGTCATTTTTTCATTCATTCACTCATTCTATTTTAAAAATATATTTTATTTATTTATTTAAGAGAGAGCACGAGAGAGTGAGTGCAAACATATGCACAAGCAGAGGGGAGGGGTGGAGGGAGAGGGAAAAGCAGCCTCCCCGCTGAGCAGGGATCCCAGTGCGGGGCTTGATTTCAGGACCCTGTGATCATGACCTGAGCCAAAGGCAGATGCTTAACTGACTGAGCCACCCAGGTGCTCCATGAAGATCAAAGTGAGAGAAGCATATCTGTGTAAATCACTCAGCACAGTGCTTGGAACGCAGTAGCAGATATTCAGGAATTAACAGTCACCCCTTCTTCCTTGTCCCAGGCCAGAGGCAAGAGCTGCCTGCAAAGGATTCTGAGATTTGAGGCTGGGACCTAACTTCAAGTTCATGAAATAGACAAGCAGAGGAGGGTGTTTCTGGAAGAGGACCTGCGAGAGTGTAAGCAAGGAGCTGTGGAAGGTCAAGGCAGGCCTGGGGGTTGATAGCCAGGCGAGTGATGTTGTAGTAGTTGTAATGGTGTCATGGAAGTTTGAGAGAGCTGAGTCCAGAAACGTACACTGGGGCCAGATTTTATTTATTTTTTATTTTTAAAAAATATTTTTATTTATTTGAGAGAATGAGAGTGAGAGAGTGCGAGTGAGCGAGTGAGCACAAGCCAGGGGTGAGGCAGAAGGAAAAGCAGACTCCCTACTCAACAGGGAGCTGAACGTAGGGCTGGATCCCAGCACCGAGATCATGCCCTGAGCCGAAGGCAGACGCTCAGCTGACTGAACCACCCAGGTGCCCTGCCGTCCTCTTTGCATCACTTTCAGACATCTCAGCCCTTGGAGAGGGGATTGAACACCTTTTACATCCCAGTGCTTACAGCTCTGCATGGATCACTTCACTGAATTCTCCAGCCAGTCCTAGGTGGTGTTCCCGTAGCCTCATGGAATATGTCCCAACAAGGTTCAGGAAGTTTGGGTAAATTGGCCCAGAACTTTTACCTTGTGACCTGGCATTCAAACCAGTTCAGAGTGTTTACACCACTTCCTGGGGTCAGGGGAAGAGACCCAGTGGCCATGGGCACTTAGATCCCTTTCTTGCACCTGGGAGGTCTCCTTCAGAGTTTGCAAAGGAGAGAGTCCCTCATTTCCCCAGGTAGTCCTCCTCTGCGTAGCATCAAGAGTGGTCCCTGCACAGTAGAAAAGGTCTGGTTTAGGGTCACTTTGTATCTCACTTCTATCACTTTCTAGCTGTGTGACCTTGATAAAGGTACTTAACCTTTCTCGGTCTCAGTTTTCTTTTTTCTTTTCTGTTCTGTTCTGCTCTGTTTTTTTTTTCCTTTCTTTTATCATGCAGGGATAGTATGAATGAATGAAGAAATAAATAAATTTCTGATATAGTTAACATGCAGTGTTTCATAGCAGTTTCAAGTATACAATACAGTGATTATACATTACTTGGTGCTCATCAAGATAAGTGTATTCTTAATCCCCTTTACCTATTTCGCCCATTTCCCCACATGTTGGTCTCCATTTTCTTGTCTTTTGATTTTTTTTTTTTTGAGAGAGAGGAGAGAGAGAATGAGAGTGAAAGGGTAGGTGGACAGCAGGAGAGGGAGAGAGAGAATCTTAAGCAGGCTCCATGCTCAGCCTTTAGCTCAACGTGGGGCTAGATCTCATACCCCTGAGATCATGATCTGAGTTGAAATCAAGAGTCAGATGCTTAACCATCCAGGTACCCCAGTTTTCTTATCTTTTAAGGGGAATTGGAGAAATAGGCAGTTATACTCACAGGGCTGTGCTGAGGTTCAGAGCAAATAGTGTATGCAATGTAGCAAGGGCTGGTCCTTCCTCTACTGTGTATTCCAGTGAGCAGCAATACTAAATGTCTGGCAATTTTTCTGCACATCAGCTCAGTGTGATCACATCCAGGGACACTTGAGTGCTGAGATATGCAGATGTTACCTTCCATAGCAAAATAAGGATTAGATCTAAGTTGACTGCAATCTTGCATCAGCCAAATGCCAGATCTAGAAGCATGGATGAGACACTGAATTCTATGTCTTAGTTTCTTCATCTGTATAGTGGAGCTTTATCCAGGTCCTTAGTCTTCATGACCCCCTCATAAGACTGTATTGAGGATCAATGAGCCGATGTCTGCGATAGCTGCGTGTGTGGAAGTGGTTAAGAGTCATACAAAAGAGGCACAGGACCCTATCTCCACCCTAGAGGAACTTTCGGTGTGGTTGGTGACATTACACACTCAGTTATGAGACTCATGGGCACAGCATTGGTAGCACGTAAGGACTGGAAGGGCGCTATGGACCACACTTGAGAGTATAGTTGAACGCCTCCTACTGGCTCAGGATTTATTTGGATTTGTCGTGTCCTCATTGCATAGGGAGGTGATGAGCTAAACTCTAGAGGAGATTTTTGCTTTTGGGAAACAAATTCTATTCCCGTATTTGAATTCTCAGGGTCTGCCTGAAGTCTTGGCTGTCATTTGAGGATATTTCTGTGCATGGAGATCTATGAGAAGCGCCTGCCCACTTGTTCTCATCTTTTCCAACTGCTCAACGTTTTAAAGGGGAGGGGAGAGTAGACTTGCCATCGCTGAGCACTACATGTGGGGGTGGGGTTAGGCTGGTTACATCTATTTTTCTACTTTGTCTTGACCACGACATTACCCGTGGCTATTACTGTCATTTTGCAGACGAGGAAATGAGGCTCAGAGAGGTTGCATAACTTGCTTATGGGCTCAAGGGAACAAGCACAGAACTGGTAAGCAGTGTTGCTGGGATTTAAGCCAAGTATATGATCTTGCTTCTATGTTCAACTCCTTATTTCCTCACAGAAGACCTTCCATCCCTGCTCCTTGAAAGACCTTACACCCCTGTTGACTAGCACCGCTTCTGGTTTGTACCTTCTCCAAGCACCATCCCCTAGACTGCTTATAACATGCCCTGTGGGGTTGACTTATGTGTGGTATTCATAAGGTTGGTTGCTTTCTGAGTGGAGGAAGGAGAGAATTTAGTTTGCTTTTCTAAATAGGTAAGATCCCTGAGAGTAGGATGTTTATTCAATCAGCAGATATGAGCTGTGCCTACTATGTTCCAGACACCATTTTAGGTCCTAGGAAAATAGTAATGGACAAAACAGACACTTTGCTGTTTTCACAAAACTTATATTTTGATGGGAAGATAGACAATTTAACTAACCAAAAACTTGCCATCTAATCAGCTAACAAACATGTACCATTTGTTTAGAGGATGGTAACTGCCCTGGAGAAAACAAACAAACAAGCAAACAAATGAGAAGGGGGAATGGAAGTATCATTGGGGAAAAGGTTTACAGTTTACAAGGAGTGTTCAGAGGTAGCCTCGCTGTAAGGTGACACTGTAGCAAAATGTGAAGGTGATAAGGGACAGGAAACAGAAATAACAGGAGAAGCACTCTAGGAAGAGTGTTCCAGGTGGAGGGAGTGGCAAATGCAAAGGCCCTGAGGTAAGAAGTGCAGATCTGTTTATGGAGCGGTGACTTGGACCAAATGGGGCTGTGGTAAGAAGTGACAGGGTGAGGCAGGTGACAGGGAGCTCTGGGAGGACATGAGTCATTCTGTTGAATTTGTCTTTTATTATGAATGATATTGGAAAGTAGAGGAGGCTTCTGAGCCTGACAGACATGACTCCAGTTATATTTTAACAGAGATGCCTTGCTCGGAGGAGCCAGGTAGCGATCGCAATAATCCAGGGGTTTGCATCTTGGACCAGATCCCCGCCTGACAAATTGTAGGTGCTTGATAAACACTTGCTGAAACCAGAAAAGAAGGGCAGTGCCGTGTAGCGGCTGAAGAGCGTGGGCCTTACTGTGCGAGTTCAAACCCCAGCCTTGATGCTGCAAAGTGAACTGCTGCGTGTGACGTGGGGCATGTGACTTTCTCTCCCCATACCTCAGGTTCCCGAGCTGAAAATGGGAATAATGACAGTGTCCACCTTACAAGCTTTTCATGAAGACGGCACGCAGCGTTTGTCACATGCTTAAGAGAGGCCCCAGCCCACGGTCAGTGCTCATTAAACATCAGCAATCCCCGAGGCCAAGAGCAGGCTTTATGTTCTGTGCATTTGTTGAAAAGCAAAGGGAAATGTTGAGATGAAAATGCGAGAAATATTTGTGCAACATTTGGAAATGTGGGAAATCCAGAGTATTTCTTTTGCTATGTTTTCATTCAAGCAATGCAGTTTTGGTCTACCGTCATTTTTCTTTCCTGTTTTGCAATCAGATTTTCTTCCTGGTGACATAATTTGCAAATATGCTAGTGGTGCAGTTGGGCAGGAATGGGGATGTGGGTTCTGTCCTCTACCTCTGCTTCTCCGTGCGGAGCAGCCCTCTGTCTCTCCCTTTTGATCAGGCTTCATGGTAACCATAGAATAAAGTTTATTGCTAATGTTATTAGTTTCTAATCAGAGCCCACTGTGATTATTACCTAATAGTTATTGCTTTGCACTTCCAACCAGATGTCAAAAATAATGAGCCAATAAAACTGCTATTAATTTAGTCTGCATGACAATTTTAGGCCCTCAGAGCTTGAGATTTGGGGCCTCATAAAAGCAGGGCACAAATAATTTGAGTGCTCAAAAGTAATAACAAAAATGGCGAGAATATGAATTAATATGTAAGTGTTTCTAATTTAAAAATGAAACGCACAGCTCTGAATACCAACATTTCTCATGTGCTTTTCTTTTCATTTTCTTTTTTTAAAAAGATTTTATTTATTTATTTGACAGAGAAAGAGAGAGAGAGAGAGAGAGAGAGAGAGAGTGAGTGCACAAGCAGGGGGAGCGAGGGAGGGAGAAGCAGGCTTGATCCTAAGGCTCAATCCCAGGACTCCAAGGGCCCTGGGATCATGACCTGAGCTGAAGGTAGATGCTTAAAGGACTGAGCCACCCAGGCCCCCTCTCTTGTGCTTTTCTAGGATGAATGGAGCTGTCCTTATAGATTCTATCCTACGGGTTTGGGCAGCATGGCTGAGGGAGTTGGCTCTTTATAGGAAGACGATGGGGTGCTACCGTAGATCTATTTGGTTCTCATGAGAGAAGAGGGCCAGGTTTGCAAGTGCCTGGAAGAGGGGTCTCCTGGAATCCCCAAGAGCTCAGTGAAACCTGTCTGTGTTGCTGCCAGACTCTGGGACATTCGGATTGACCCCTGTCTGCCCAGACACACACCCCATTTTAGAGAACCATCCTTTTTCTACTCATGCCCTCTGACATCCTGTATAATACTGCGAAATCTGGGAGGCTTGTGTTTAAGCCCTAATTACCTCCTTATCTGAGGGAATGATCTGGAGCATCATCTCTGAATCTGAGCTCCCTAATCTCTGAAAGCAGCCACGTTAATAGCACCTACCTCATAGGATTACAGTTGAGGGTTAAAAGAAACAACAGATAAAAGGAGCTTAGTGCAGTGCCTGGCACAGAAGTGAATTGGATAAAGTGTTGCTGTTCCTTAACTGCTACAGAGCTCTCTTCCTCCTTCACTTTGCTCATTCTTTCCTTTCATTCGTTGGTGGTACTTGAAAAAGTCCACTTTTTTCCCTTCCCCCATTCTCTTGTGCATAAGTCCTGTCACTTTGCTGTAGTATTTTAAAAACAAATACGCATTTCACAAACACATACTGTGGCTCATCTTGGTGGTAGGGGTGTGGGTACAGAGGCAAAGGCTCAGGCAGTGCCTGGGGCTGTAATAGAGGAGACCCTGAGCACACCAGGTGGAAAGAGGTGGTGTGGGGCCTGACCCCAAGAAGATGTTGCCACAGAGACATAGGCTGATTGTTCTTCAATGGTGACTTTTTTCGATACGCTCCATTTCCTCACTGGTGGGCTGTGGACAGAAGTGAGGTACAGCAGCCTCCCCTCCTTGTGGGCCTGGCCCCTAAACCTTCCCTCCCAGTCCTCTGGGGGTCTCTTTCTTTGCCTGCCAGCTGGCTGCAGGACATGCAGTAGAGTATTTCGCAGCCTGGGGATGTCGAGTGGCTGGATGAGAGGAGCCTGAACCCTGAGCCCACCCCGCTCCCCAGTCACCTGCACTGAGATTAGGGGTTGTTTGTTACAGCAGCTGGGCTTCCCTGACTCATACAGATGGACACGACCTTGCAGGCAGATGAGAAGAAGGAGGGCACTGCAGGCCAAGTGGGCAGCATGAGTCCGGGCAGGGAACAGTGAGAAGCCCCCGTGTGTGCGCTCTGGGAACCGAAATTGCTTAGGGTTATAAGACGGTCTGCAGGAAGATAAGGGCGGCTGCAGAAAAGACTGAAGGGGCGTGCTTGTCATTTAGGATTACAGAGTAGGCAAAGGGGACAATTGGGGAGGGCTGAGCAAGAGCTCGGACCATCCTCTGGCTTTGAGGATGCTGTTCTGGGGGCAGGCCTCCAGGGAGGGTGGCTGAGAGGGGCTGGGGACTTGTCCCAGGCTGACAGATCAAGAGGCTTTCCAGATGACTCGGGGGGTGGGGGGGAGACAGCTTGGAAGCCTGAACCAGGAAAGCGGCAGTAGAGGCACAGGCGGAGCTGACAAAGTAGCTGTTTAAGAGGGAGAATTCACAGGACTTGGCCATGAGCTGAGCTGGAGGTGGGGGAAGGAAACACCTACTGCTCGCTCTTCCTTTTATATCCTCTACCCCCTGCCCCCCCTTCATAATGACACGGCTGTCACAGTGTGAAATTTAGTTCTTGTTTCCTGGGTGCTTTCTTGCTTATCGCAGAACGTGCTGATCCATACCGATCCCTGAGCAAACACCACCTTGCCTGTCAGTGAAGCCACACGTGTCCTGGCCCGGCTCTGCTGTCACCGGGGTGTGTCATGTGTGGATGGATTGGGCATCCACGTGCATGTCCCCCCACTGTCGCCTGTCTTGCTGGGACCCCCTCCATGCTGTGATTCTTCCATTAGGGAACCTGGGGTATTAGGCTTGCATCCCTCTCACTCACAGGTGGATTGTGGGCATCGAATAATTCCTTCAATTGAGTCTGTTAATCACTTCATCACAAAACAAGAAGAGGGGAAATTATTTTAAATTGATTTGAGCAGAATTTTAACATGTTCAGCACAGCCAACTTTGTGTCCACGTTTAGCACTTGGTGTGTTAATTGAGTCATGGGTTCTGCTGGATTATCCTTGCTGCTGTTAAGGTAGAAATCGATATTAATATTTCCTCGGTGGTAACCATCTTTCTAGGATCGGGATTTTTCTTCCCTTCTTTCCCTCTATGACTTTGCTACCTTTGCATTTCTA
Source organism: Vulpes vulpes (assembly GCF_048418805.1). Classification (NCBI taxonomy): domain Eukaryota; kingdom Metazoa; phylum Chordata; class Mammalia; order Carnivora; family Canidae; genus Vulpes; species Vulpes vulpes. The sequence goes on along the minus strand of NC_132784.1, from coordinate 8,154,115 downwards.
ATTGTATCTAGAATTTATGGAGGTGCTGTTTGTGTGTGTTTTTTTGCTTTCTGTGAAGAATACCGGCGGTCTGTGATGCTGTTGCACTTCCCATCACATCTGGGATCAGTATTTGTAATAGATTAGCTTTTATGCCCAGCTCCTGAAGAGCATTCTCATTATCTGATAAGAGGAGACGGTCTCCACTGGCCTTCCGAGGTAATGAATCCTTTTCATTTGTTTGCCTGCACGTCCAGGCTGGTGAGAGGTGGGAGGAGGATTTGACATACATCTTGGGGGAGCTTTACTGGCCACTGGCAATTATGCCTCTGCTGCCCACATGGTCCACTTCTGACCACTGGCCTGTGTTGCCAGCCCTCTCTTTGGGTGCCGCGTGTTCATCCTCTGATGAGGTATGTGTGCTTATCTGTGTCCCCAAGATTTTCAGTCATGTGTGTCCCCCCCTTGTAGGGCACTGGGATGCTTCAGTCCGGGTGCCTGTGCCAACAAAGACTCTGGTTCCTTTTCTCATGTTCCATATTGAGTGTTGTCAGGGATTTTATTTTCCCTCTGGGAATGGCTCTTGATTTGTTAGATGGAAACTCCTTAGGGTGGCATATAAGATCCCCTGTAATCTGCCCCTGCTTATCTCATTGGCCTCATCTCCAGCCCCTGTAATGGGAGCCCAAGTTGGAGTTCTGCAGAGCTTCTTGCAATTTCCCAAAGACACCTTGCAGCGGTGCCTTGCAGCGCTGTTCCATCTCCCCAGAAAGCCCTTCCCCTGAGTCTGATTAGCCCTTCTGCTCAGAAGCCGCCCGCTACCTTGCAGAGGAGTTGGCTAGTTTCTCCCTTTAGAGTGTTTGCTGTTGGTCTTCCTCTCTCTCCCCACCTGATGCTAAGTTACCTGGGACTCAGGGCTCCGTCCTACCCATGTCTCTATTGCTACCACCTAGCGCGCAGCCTGGTGTAGAGATGCGCTTGGTCACAGCCAGCCGAGGGACATCCGTTCACGCGTGGTACAGTAATCGATCCCTCCGGTAAGTGCTTCATGTGCCTTGTTTCACTCCATCTACGACACACCTCTGTGAAGTGGGGGCTGTTCTCTGTTTCGCAGATGAGTCATCCGAGGCACAGAAAGGTGGAATAACTTGTCTGACGCTGCTCTGCTTGTGAACGGGGGAGACTGGGGCGAAACCCTGGTCTCTCGTGCTTCAAACCCTCCTGGACTTAGCCACTCTGACCTGTGGCTCTTTCCATCCTCTCCATTTCCCCTGCTCCTGCTTCATGACAGGCTTACGTTCTCCCCCATGACCTTCCTGCTCGTGTCAGAGGATAGTCATTGTAGTAAGAGAAGATGCTGGTGTTCGCAGGGTCTAAAAACGTAGCGTAGGTGTGCTGCACGCCGCCTGTTCTCTGTTTGCCTCCCTGCCCACTCCTGCTCCACATGCTCTCTGGCTCCCTGTGCCCTGCTCTGTGTCCCAGGAGCTCAGCTCTGTGGGCTCTTCCCCTGCTCTCTGGCTTCCTGCACATTTGGCCAATGGAGGCAGTGGGATGGGGGACAGAGGGCAAGGTGGCTTTTTGCCCTGCTCCCTCCCTGTGTTCTTCCAGAGCAGGGGTTGGCAGACTCTTTCTATAAAGTGCCAGATGGTAAATATTTTAAGCTTTGTGGCCCAAGAGACAAAATTAAGGAGGTGATTTAGGTACTTATATAACCATTTTAAATGTAACCATTTGAAAATGTAAAATCGTTCTGAGCTCATGAGCTGTAACAAAGCAGGCAGCAGGCCAGATTTGGCTCACTGGCCACAGTTTGCCAACCAGTGGCCTGGACTCTAGAGCCAAGCTTCAGCATGTACAGGATCATCTGGGGGGCCGTTCCGACGCAGATCACAGGCCCCCACCCTCCGATGTTCTGATCGTGTGGGTCTGCAGTGGAGATTGAGAGTTTGCCTGTCTGACAAGTTTCCAGCTAGTGCTAATGCTGCTGGCCTGGCCACCCCCGTCTGAGAACCCGCAGTGTAGAGACGGCACCTGCCAAGTGTTCCCTTGGACTCAGGGACTCTGTCCTCTCCCTTTGCCCCTTCAGGCCTGTGTGCTTCCTCATCCTTCATTGGTCCCCTTAATGCTACCGAAATCTCTGCAAATCCTCCTTCCCTCTGGCTCTGTTCAGTGAAACCCTTTGCGTGTGCCACTTCTGTTTGTGGGAATCTTATGGATACTACAGGCATTTTCATTTTCTAGAAACGGTCTGGGAATGGTGTGCCTGTTTACTTTTCACGTATAACTCTTGGAAGAGAATTATTATTTTTTAAAGATTTTATTTATTTATTCATGAGAGACAGAGAGAGAGAGGCAGAGACACGGGCAGAGGGAGAAGCAGGCTCCGTGCGGGAAGCCCAATGTGGGACTTGATCCCGGCACTCTGGGATCATGCCCTAAGCCGAAGGCAGGTGCTCAACCACTGAGCCACCCAGGCATCCCTTGGAGGAGAATGTTCCATTACTGGATTATTCTTGTATTGACTGCATTCACATTGCTTAGGGGTCTCCTCTGTGTGTGACTCTGTGGGAACTGGGATCAGGTTCATGAGGAATTAGGACAGAGCCTAGCCCCTTTTATGAAACAGGCAACTGTAGAATGCTATGGGTGTGTGGAGGCCACCCAACTCTGTGGAGGTGGCTTAGGGCTGGAGGTGACACTTGGGATGGGTTCAAAGGAAAAGCACGCACTCTCCCACTGTGGGGGGTTTTGAGAAGTGGAGCCTGCATAGTGCCCATGTGTGGAGGGATTTAGGGAGCCAGGGGACTTTGGTTTGGCCTAAGAATGGTGTGTGTGCACGCATGTGTGTGTATGCACAAGTGTGCATACGCACATGGGAGAGACAGGGTTTGAGAGTAGCCAATACAGCTAGAACAGTGAACAGAGGCGAGGTCACAGGGCCTTCGCTGCATCCCGGGGAAACATGAGGACACTGAGGATTATTTTATTCTTTTTTTTTTTCTAAAGATTTTATTTATTTATTCATGAGAAATACAGAGAGACAGGCTCCCTGCGGGGACCTCGATGTGGAACTCGATCCCAGGACCCTTGGGATCACGCCCTGAGCCAAGGGTAGATGCTCAACCGCTGAGCTGCCCAGATGCCCCAACATTGAGGATTTTAATCAGGGGATGACTTAGTGAGGTTTCCAAGTAGAGAGATCACCTCTGTGGGGATTGCATGGATGGAGCAGGGGAGAGGCTGGTGGCAGGGAAGGGTGGGCTCCTGGCCGGCTGCTGGGCTGGATTCCTGAGGGTCCAGGTTGGGACTGGCGGAGCCCGGAGGTGCTGATTGCAAATAAGCTTTAGGATAATCTCAAATCAGTTTCTGCCATGAGGCATGTGCCCCCCGGGGGGGTTTGTAAGAAGCCGAGGCCTAGCCTAAGCCAAGGCTTCGCCCCAGGCCTCTGGGAGGTGATATTCTCACTCTGCCTGCGGCTGAACCCCATGACTCCACTCGACGGCTTCATTTCACAAATTAAAAATATCAACTAAACGATCATTTCAAAGACTTCCAGCTTAAGGAAACCATTGCTGCTCAGGGTGTGCGTTTCCTGTGAAGCAGCACTTCTCTGAAACATTTACCCAACACCTCAGAGAGCTCCCACCAACACGTCTACCTTTTTGGAAAGGTCAGACTTTTTAAAGGTTAATTGTTACCCTTAAGAAAAACGTAAAAACAAACCGCACGGCTGCATATTTAATAAGTGTTTGGTATAGCGTTTCCCAGAAGCACAACTCCTGGTGATCTGATTTAAACAAATAAAACAGGGTCTGGAAATACTGCGCGGTTGGCGACCCCACACTTGGAGGAAGCTGCGTGCCGCAGGCCTGCAGGAGTATCACCGCCTGCAGGAGTATCACCGCCTGCAGGAGTATCACCGGCTCCGAAGCTCCTGCGGCCAGAGAACCTCGGGGCTGGAGTGGGAGCAGGGCTGGGCCTGGGGCTGGGGCTGGGCCTGGGGCTGGGGCTGGGGCTGGGCCTGGGCCTGGGCTTGGGGCTGCGCCCCACTGTGGGCTGCAGAGGGGTCTCGACGCTTCAGTGCCGCCACCTTGTCAGCCCCGTTCTCCCCCAGCCAGGGCTTCCTTCCCAGCTTCCCGGCAGCCTCCCTGAGCGAGCTGCTCCCCTGCCTCCTTCCCGCTTCCTCCTCGGGGGAGAGAGCTCCCTGAGGGTCCTGCAGGGGTCAACCAGACTGGTGGCTCTGTTTCCCTTAGGCTGCCTCTGCCCTTCAGCCTTCCCATGTACAGCCTCTTCCCTCCTCCCCCCTGTACCAGCTCTTCCCTCCTCCCTATACCACCAGCTCCCCCCTCCTCAGCCTTGTACTAGCAGCTCTTCCCTCCTCCTCCCTGTATCACCAGCTCCCCCTCCTCCTCCCTGTACCACCACTTCATCCCTCCTCCCTGTACCAGCTCTTCCCTCCCCCTCCCTGTACCACCAGCTCTTCCCTTCTCTTCCCTGTACCACCACTTCATCCCTCCCCCTCCCTGTACCACCAGCTCTTCCCTTCTCTTCCCTGTACCACCACTTCATCCCTCCCCCTCCCTGTACCAGCTCTTCCCTCCTCCCTGTACCACCAGCTCTTCCCTTCTCTTCCCTGTACCACCACTTCATCCCTCCTCCTCCCTTACCAGCTCTTCCCTCCTCCTCCCTGTGCTCACTGCCCCCAGCTTGAATCCACCAGTGGTTTTCTCACAACTCATTGTTCTTCCAGGACCTCAGCCACCCAGTTGCCAAGTCCCGTTGGTGTTTTCCATACAGTCTGGCTCTGGACTGTCTCTTTGCATCACTGTGGCCACCTCTTTTGTGGTCAGAACCCCTCTCCTAGATTACCACAATAACTTCCCACCTGTCTTCGTTGAGGGGCATCCATGTTGCCCACTGACGCAGACAAATTTTCCTGAAGATCCCCGGTGATTCTGTAAATCCCTTGATCAAAATTCTTCCTGTTTTCTTCTTATCTCTGAAATGGAGCTCAGGATTTCAGTATTCACTACCATTGTCCTAATCTCTTAGCTCTCCACCCTGCGCCACCCTCCTCTTTTTTAAACTGTAAGAACATTCAAGAGATCTCTCCTCGTTGGTAAGTGTACAATATGGTATGAACCAGAGGGACTCTGTTATGCAGACCCCTGGAGCTTCTTCACTGTGTGTGACCTTAGCACGTCAGAGTGAATGGCCTCTGTTCCCCACAACCACAGCTCACCTCGCTCACCTCTCTCCCCTGTGCCTTCCCTGCTGCCCTTCGCACTCTGGGAAGCCCTCCAGGCCCTCCACGCTCCCCTCCCTCAGGGGTCAGTGGGGTGCCCCATCCGCCCACCACCTTTCCTGCTCACTCCATGTATGTTCTTGGTGTCATTTCCCACTGGCCGCTGAGTGTTATGGCTCTTTGTGTCCATGGGTTGTTAATCCTGTTGGACCGTAGCCTGTTTACCTTGGAGCCCCACCAGCAAACTTCCTGAACCTTTTTTCTTTTTTAAATAAAATCTGTAGAATAAGGTTAGTCATTCTCCCAAAACAGATGTCTGGGGAATATTAAGTGACTTAAGTATATAAGTTCCTAACAGAGTGTCTCGCACATGGTTATTGTCCATGGTAAGTCCAGTCATTTTCAAAGGAAGGAAGGAAGGAAGAAAAGGAGGAAAGGGCAAAGTAGAGCGAACTGCTAGAACATCCTTAACTGTATTTTCCTCCTCAGTCAGATTGTATCCTTCCGGCCCCTCCAGCATAACATATACTCCAACCCACCTCTGTGTCTTTATCAGTTCTCTGGATTTTTCCCGCAAGTACTGCCATGAGCTAAATCCCGTAAGTATTTAGGTGAGATTTAGGAGGGATCTGTTTTGCCTTCCAGATCCCACACTGGGTTGGCCTCCAAGGGGGAAATCTCTGAACCCTCCCATCCTTTGGCTAATAGCTGTGTTGGCTCAGGGGCCACATCAGGAGGAGAGGGTGAGATAGGTGTTTATTTCTATCTTCTTTCTTGCTTGGTTCCCCGGGCTGGCTGTGGCCCTGAGTGAAGGCCACTGCACCCAACGTTGCCATCTTTTGTTCTCTGGGTCAGGTGATGGCTCCTCCCCTCTCTTCAGCTTCTGTTCTTGGCTGTTACTTGCACCAGGGTGACTGTGTGTTCCTTCATCTCTGCCCACAACTTAAATAGCCACTTTGTTAAACTCCCCTAATGTTTTCAACTTCCTTCTGAGATGCTTAATATTTTGACTCATGAGTGCCCAATGGGTCATTAAATCTCAGAAACGTTGTGTCCAGCAAAAGAAGCCCCACACAAAAGAATGCATGTGAAGTTCAAGAACAGATAAAAAACAATCCATGGTGATAGAAGTTAGAACTGTGGTTGTTTGGTTTTGGGTCGGGGTTTGGCAGGAGGGAACTTTGTGAGGTTTTGGAATTGTTTTTTCTTTTTTTAATCATGATTGCTATGATGGCTATGCGACTATATATCATTGTCAAAACTCATTGAGCTCATACAGGCATTTCCTTGTATCTAAATTATATCCCAATAAAAAGTTAATACATGGAATAGATGGAAAAGTCATTACGTTGAAATATATTTAAGAAAATGTTAAACACAAGTTTCTGATATGGAATAAAAAACATCTTCTGTGGTCTTCAACACACACATCAACACACATCAAAATCCAATACAACTGGTGTTTTTTTTTATTTATTTTATTTTTTTATTTTTTTATTTTTTATTTTTTTTATTTATTTATGATAGTCACACAGAGAGAGAGAGAGAGGCAGAGACACAGGCTGAGGAAGAAGCAGGCTCCATGCACCGGGAGCCTGATGTGGGATTCGATCCCGGGTCTCCAGGATCGCGCCCTGGGCCAAAGGCAGGCGCCAAACCGTTGCGCCACCCAGGGATCCCTGGTGTTTTTTTTTAAAGAAACAAATTTAAAAAAAAAGAAACAAATTTAAATTTTAAATTTTTTTAAAAAAAAGACTTAATTTGAGAGAGAGAGAGTGAGAGCAAGCAGAGGGAGGGGCAGAGAGAGAGGGAGAGAGAGAATCTCAAGCAGAGCCCACACTTAGTGTGGAGCCCAATGCAGGGCTTGATCTCATGACCCTGAGATCATGACCTGAACTGAAATCAAGAGTCAGCGGCTTAACTGACTGGGCCAGCCAGGGGCCCCTATACAACTAGTGTCTTGAACTCCCAACCTTGGTGGTCCTTGTGGGGGCCATCCCCTTTCTTCCAGCTTAGTGTTATCTCCCCTGTCTTCCACAGGACACTGCTACATACCATGTTACTGGTGTCACTGAGTATAGGTAGTGACTTTTTATAAGGAATGTACAATGTTTAGAAACTGGGGCACAGTCCCTGGCACAGTTCTGTACACAGAGCAGGTGCTTAAAGCTTAAAATCAAAAGTCAGCTTTCATTTAATGAACATTCAGTGAATTCTTATTCTGAACTAGGCAGTGAGTTAGGTACTGGGAGAACCTATTCTTCATTTTTATTTTTCCAAGTTATGCATATTTTAGATTTATTTTTATTTTTTATTTATATTTTTCAATCTAAATTCAGTTTGCTAACATATAGTATAACACCCAGTGCTCATCACATCACGTGCTGTCCTTAATGCCCATCACCCAGTTACATTATCCCCTGACCTCCCTCCTCTTTTGCAACTCTTTGTTTTCCAGAGTCTCGTGTATTCAGAAGTCTCTGGTCCCTGGAGATTTTGCAAACCTGACTCAACCCTCCATGTTCATGGGCTTGTGAAAGAGTGGGACCCACCCACATTCTGTGATTTTTTTTTTCTAGCTTTTTTTTTTTTTTCTCAGCAGAGACCTCCAAATCTACTTTTGTTCCTATTCATGTCACTTCAACCTGGGCTCAGGGGTGTGCTGTTTAAGTGATTTCCATAAAAAAAAGAAAATCTGCAGCTGAGCATCATGTGCTGAGTGACTTTATGAGGTATATTGGGGTTTCATGGTGGAGGGTCACCCCTGAATATGGCCAGCCTCCTGAGTGTTCTCTGCTTGCTGGCTCATGGTCCCCTGACTTCCTTCACCTGGATCCCAGCCAGTGACCCTCCCTACCCCAAGCAACCACTTGGAAGTAGAATCTATTTCTTCCCTGAACTGTGTCTCTTTCCCCAACTGTTTCTGAAATTTTTTTTCAGGAACCAATCAAACTAGGTTATTTTGCCTTCTATATAATTTTCTGAAATTCTTGTAAATATAATTTTTCCATCTTGTTGCATCTGCTAGAAAAATATTTCTCCATGGGGTGGATGAGGAAAAGATAGTAAATAGTGTCCAACTGTGGCCTCTGGCCATCCCGGCCCAACCCTGGCCAACCTTGCTTCCACCTTAGGTGATGGGTTGCACTTGCCTCTGAGACCCTGCTTCGGGATCTCTTTCCATGGAACAGCCGGGATATGGGGCATGTGTTGTCCCTTCTACACAGGGCTTCTTACCAGGGTGGGATGCTCATGGTCAGTGGAAGTTTCAGGTAGCCTGGGGGTATCCAGCTATAGAATTGAATGGGGGCACAGATAGAATTGAATGAAAATATGAAGGCAGCTGGATATGAACAGCCGGAATTACCAGGCTGGATCTTCTACAACGACATCCACCCTCAGAGCCATATATCTTTTGGGAGCTAGGATTGTGAGGTGGGACCTATACAAATGGGCTCTTCTTCATTCTTTGACCTTATTTCTGAAGTCCCCACATGGAATTCATCCTTTTTGGTGCAATTTGTCCCCATAGGTCCATCAAGAGTTGAATGCAAAACAAATGGAGGATAGTTCCACTTCACAAAGTATTAGGCACCATTTTGTATTTTCTTGACTGTGTTCCATGTACTTGGGCTCTGAAAAATGCTATGGGCAGTTGCCTTGGAGATTGCACATGTACCTGAAAGGGAATGAGTGTAGTATCTCTCCAAAGCCTCTAAGTTGTTCTGAAGATCCTTTCTGACCGGAATTGAGGAACCTAATATGACCTCTTCTTAAAACCCTACCTGGTTGGACGTTCAGCCTCCTAAAGAAGCTTTGGTCCTAGGAATCTGAATGTGAGCTTCTAGATTTCTGTGAGGATTGTTTCCTGAAAGTAGAGGGTTCCCTGAAGGTAGCAATCTACTATTTCCCCAGATTCACAAGAATTGGGAGCAGAATGACTCAGCCTCTCGTGTAGGCTCAGTTTTTCTGGCTGTGTCTCACTGTCAACCATTTCCTGGCACCTTTCTTCCATTGGGTCTGATCTTCCAAACTGCAATCATATGGGGGTTGGCGTATAGCTTATTGCAAAAGTCTGTGGAGGTTTTCTATCTCAAGGTCTTTTCTCCTTCCTTTTGGTGCAAGTTTAGAAATGCGCCTTGTGGGTCCTGGTACCATCCACATTGCTGCATGCCAGTGAGAGTGGGTATCCTGCCCTGGAGACAGAGAGATTTATGACTTTTGACTTTGTATAATTTCTAATTCTGGAACATGCAATTTTTCTATTAATCACTGTTTCTCCACACCTGAGGCCTGCCTTCCTTAGGACATTTTAGTGGCACATTCTCATTGCAGCTCAAAATCCTCTTCAATCTGGCGTTACTTTCCCACAGATGCCTCCTCTAGGCTGGCATTCATGTACCTATGACCAGGGGATTCCAGGTTTGCTTGAAGTTACCCCTTGGCAGACAACCAGGCTCTGGTGAAGTCTGCGCTGGCAGGAGAAGCAGAAGGTCCTTCTCAATTACCTCAAGCGGAGTGATCAAGGATTGACCTCTTTTACGACTGAGCATCACTAGAAGTTGCATTAACCACCAATTTCCAGGATTACTCTGGTTGATCAGCTGATCAGTTTATTTCTTGTTCTTTATTACCCTGGCCATGATACCAGTGCCTGCGCTGTATGCACTGCTCTCTACCTGCCTTGACACAGACATCACTCCCTGCCATTTTCATGTTGATCAGAGGGTTGTGTCAGTGATGTCATCTGACATCAACATGGCCCATATGGGAATGATCATCTTTTTCCCTTCCCATCTATATCCACTGGTTTGGCAATCAAGATAAGTCTGCCTTTTGGCTCATCCCCAGGGTGATCATTTCATCTACCTTCCATTGCATTGGGATTCAGTTTCTCAGCTTTAAGATCCCAGGCTAACACCCTACTGCTGCTCAAATGTCACTGCTTTTCCTTTTCAAATGGGACTGCTTTTCCTCCTGATGTTTAGGTAAATATGACTCAGATATTCAATTTCATGGATTGTATTAGCTCAGAGCTTTCTGCATAATTCCTGTGAATTTTAACCTTGAGTTCTCAGGATCCCCCACAGGTATCTCTTTGCTGACTTGGATGCAAATCTTGGCTCATTCACACTTGCCTTCCAAATTTGACTCAAACCAAGCTCATGTTCTGCTATTTCTGTGTTCTGTTTGTTTTTGTTTTGGTAGGAAATAGGTGCTATAGGCCAGTCAGCTTTCCTTATTCTCTTTCCCTCAAATATGATGAATATAGTTTTCTCTCTTTCCTTAGCTAAGCATTCCAGAGCTGGACCTTGGGGTAGTCACCAATATCATTTCAGGCTCAATTGTGAGCCATACTGGTAGCATGAAATAGTTTCACGTTTACAAACAAGGAGATTGGTGATGATTATCTAACAGTATTTGGCTTAAGAGATGTGATCTAAATGTGAATAATTGAGAAAAATTAGAGTTAAGCCATTTATTTCCCCATTCAGATATGCTTCCACAAAAAAGCACATTAGCTTTTTTTCTACTCCTTGAGCTTACTTTTTATTAAAATAATTGCATTCCTATTATTAAGTGTTCACTATATTCACATTGTAAGTAAGATGTATAATATGCCTTAAATAAATAATACACACTAAGTTACAATCGGTACTTGGCTTACTTCAACTTCCCAGCTACTTTTAATCACCACTTAAATGCAATCCTGGCATTAACACTGAGGTATAAATATGTTCCACACACATTTCTTATTCTAGGGATCATACTGCTTTATACACAAGTTCTTTCCAAAGAGTCAGCTTGTGAGTTTTTTGGAAGCCTGGACATGGTTCTTCATGGGAATTTCTGTTGAAAAACCTTTTAATTAGACGTTTAACCTGTTTAGCAGTAAAGCAAACACCACCACCATCACCACCATCATCTTAATCATCATAACCATCACCATTATCATCACCACCACTACCACCACTCTGTCATCATCATAGCCATCATCACCAGCACCACCATAACCACCATCAACATCATCACCATCACCACCACAATCATCATCACCACCACCACCATCATCATCATGACTATCATGACCATCACCATCATCACCATCATTAAATTTGCAGCTTGCTCAACTCTTTTCATGATATCTAGACCCAAACATTTGCAATAGCTTCCTGTTCTTCTCCTGTTCTTCTTCATAGATCACTCTCCACATCACATCCCACAACAATTTAAAATCATAATCTACTCTTGTTTTATAGTATATTACTGCTTCTATTATCATTATCTATAGATGTAGTTTTTAAACATAAGATGTCCGTACCATTTTGTCTTCTTTTTTACTCACACATTTCAATGTTTCTCCACAGGCTTCAGAAATATAATTCTTTATTTCCTTCTTCCTCCTCCTGCCCTCCTCCACCTCCTCCTCTTTCTTCTTCTGGTTTAGACTGATAACTTATTTATTTATGAGGTATAGTTGGCAGAGAAATGTAATTCTTAATACTCATACAATCTGTCATTCTATCTGCATCTGCAACAATCAAAACTTTTATTTCTCTTCTGACATCTATAAATGCATTTGCATAGAAATCAGCTTTTAGCCTACAGCTTTAGGTCAGTTTGCCTGGGTCTGACTGTGGGATTTGCTCTGCAGAGGCTCTGTGACTTTGGCTAGGTCCTCCTTGCCCCACTGTTCTCATCCACACAGGTCTGATACCAAGAGTACCCATGTCAGAGGATTGCTATGAGAACCAAATGTGCATTACATGAAAAGCCTTTGGGTCAGTGCCCAGCAGAGTATCCTCTTGATAAGTGTGTGTTATTCTTTTCTCATACTTATTTTTTGCCAACGTGTCCATCAGAAATTGCTGTCTAGTTCCCTGGGCTGCCTACATGTCTGCATAGGTTGTGCATTGCATGCCCTTAATTATTTTCATTCTTCACAGTTTATGGAGAATCCCTTGGAAATTCTCTACTCCCTGATTTAAGTGGTTTTCCAGGTAGAGTAAAATTAAGTGGTTTTGTGTGGAGGCCAGCTGGCCACCTTGTATTAGTTACAGAAGTAACAATAGTGCTCCCTAAGAAGGCAGCTGTTGCTTTTGGAAAATTTAGGGGAAAAGTGCTTTGTAAAATACACTTTGCTTGAAAATAAGCAATTTTATTTCTTCACAGGTAGATGTAAAGCAAGAGTTAACTAAGAACTTAAGAAGTTGTGTAAGGAGCTGTGTGGAATCAGAATGACTACATTGTCTAGAAACCAGCCTAGCTGACTTTCCAAATGAGTTGGTCTTCAACTAATTTACTATTAACCAGTACCTCTATAGCTAACTATATTGCTTACAAATCCCAATTAGACCACATGAAGCCTGCCAAGTTGAATTTCATTTCTCTGTCTCAATTTTTCACTTCTCAACTGAAGAACTTCACAGAGATGTAAAGTACTTTGAAATGTAAATATAACTGTATACATTTTATTTTTATATACATAATCAACTACAAAAATACTATGCAAATATCTTATTAAAACTGCATTTTCTTTTGAAAGAAGGTAAAGGTCCAGAGATTGTTTTAATTCACATTTTTAGGAAGACTACCTTTCAATTAAAATTAGGAATGGTGGTCTTTGTGAATGAGGAAAAGTTTATTCAGGTGTAGGTTCCATTCACATGATAGAGGGACTCCAGTTCAGATCTCTGTATAATATAATGCTGTTTTCTCTTTTCAGAAATGCCTTTAGTTTTCAAAGGTCACCTGTGTAAGCAGATAAGACCAAGGTCATAGACTTTCCCTCACTGTGTGCTGATGACATTGTACTTTGGGTGAATTTCATTTTGAATCAGCAAAGACAAAGAATATTATATGGTAGAAAGCACAGTGGATTTCAAATGAGCAGACCTGTGTTTGCCTTTGATTCTCCTGAGTAAGCTCAGATAAATTAATAAATTTCTCCCTACTACCTTGCTTTTCTATCCTCTTGCTGATGCCTCTGAAATGTATTGCATGTCTGAATTGTTCAGACATCCACTGCTTCTATTCTGAGTATCAATGGACTCAAATATAACCATTTGTAGTTATCACTATATAAACAATAAACAAAATCATTTTAGCTAGCTAAATTGTTTTCTAGCACTTCTTTGGAATCTCAGAGATTAATTTTGGTTCAGATCTCAGAGATTATCAGATGTCTGGTTTTTTTCTTTGCGTATTAATTTAATACTAAGCTTTAATAGAAACTATATGATTTTTATTGAAGCAGAAATTTTCTTCTATGTATTTATATTGTGAGGTGGGTTCCTAATCTGATATGACTGATGTCCTTATGAAAAGGTGAAATGGGGACACAGACACATCCCAGGAGAATGTTCAAATGAAGATGAAGTCAGAGATCCACTTGCTTTATAAGCCAAGAAATGCCAAAGATTGCCAACAGACCCCCAGAAACTAGGAGAGAGGCCCCAGAAGGACTTTAGGAGATTGTTGGTAGAAATACAATTGTTAAAGGTGCTTCTGGTGAGCTCTTCAGATGGAAATGAAGAACATGTCTTTGGAAACTGGAGAAAAGGAGATCCTTATGAAAACATGGCAGAGGACTTAGCTGAATTATATTTTGTTTTTGGAAAGTAGAAGCTGTAAGCAATGGATTTGGATATTTAGCTGAGGAGATTTTGAGGCAAAGTGTTGAAGGTGTGGCCTGGTTTCTTCTTGTTGCTCATAGTATAATGGGAGAAAAGAGAGATGAATTGGCTGGACAAGCATCCACTGAAGCCATTAGGCCTGTGGCTTGTGATCCCACCAACCATCTCAGTAGAGTGCCACCAGCTTGGACTGAAGGGGATAGATGTGAGATGAAATTATGGGAGACTGCTGGACCTCTAGGATTCCACAGGTGAAAATGGGTTGACATTTTCAGCTGCGAACCCGTGTCCTCCTTCAAGAAAAGAGAAGAATGACCCCCAAACAATTCAGATGATGTCAAGGCTGCCATGGCTGAAGCAGGCCTGCAGGACTCAGGCTCTTGACCAGCTGTGGGGCCTGTGAGGCTGCTGTAGCCTTCTGTTCTGGGCTTGCTGAGTCAGTGCTGATGCGGCAAGTGAGCACCAGGTCTGAACTCCGCTCTCTGCATCCAACTCCTTGGTTTGGAACCTGGATTCTGTTCTTGGTTCCCACGTGGTTGGTATCCTTGGTGGAACCCGGTCACTTTTTTTTTTCATCCCTCATTGCTCTTTTTTGTGTTTCTGTTTTGTGTTTTGCTATCTCAAAGAGGCATTTGTCATAAGAAGAGAATCACAGGGTAGGACATCAGTAGAGACTCCATAAGCCTATTGTTCAAGGCCATTCACAGCCTGGTGAGTTTGTGGTTCTCACTGGATTTATGTCCAGTGGGACAGACTTTGCTGTGACTAATGAAACTTGATAAGATTATCCTTCCATCTCAATTTTTTTTTTGTCCTATATGTTTGGGTTTAATCCAGAGAGTGTTGTTTCATGTTTTTGCTTGCTGGGGTGCAGAGTGCCGAGTCTGTTTGGAGAAGGGTAACCATCAGATTGGGGGCCTGAGACCAGAAATGCACAAGCACCATATTCTACTGACCCCTGCCAGCTTGTGTGTGTATGTTTCAGTCACCTCAAGGAAAATCTGCCTCTTACATGTATTCTCGTTTTGGTCCTAATTTTTGTGCCCAGCTCTAAATGACTTCACCAAGAGTGATTTGGGCATTTGATGGGCACTCTGGGTAAGATTTGACTCGAACAAAATTGTTCGTGTGACCGATACTTTAGGAAAGAAGGGGAATATAATTTCTTAGATCCAATGGGCAGCATTTTTGACAGGTGTGCAGAATCCTCACATGAAATTTGGATTCAAAATGTGCTTCCTATGAGTTTTTGGCCAGAGCTAATGAGCCATTTGGTTTTGGCAACAATAATAGACTGGACTCATTTTCCTAGTAAATCCTCCTCCACTATGTCCTTAGTTGCTTTTCAATATTAGCTCTCTCTTTCTCCTTATCCTCTGATCTCTCTCTTTCCTAATATCTGTCAATTCCTCCCTTATCTTGTCTATACCCCTACTTTTTTTTTTTTTTTTTTGGTAATGACTCTCCTAGACTCCAAAATGCCAGCTGTTTCTTAAGATCCACTCCTCCCAAGAGCCAGCTATTCAGGCAATTCTAGAACTTAAATCTTGAACTTGGACTGAACTAAAGATTTCCCTAAACACGCACAACTATTCATAGAAGAATTCAGAATTATTTTGGGTGTGTATGATCCAGGGTTACCTGGCCTTTACCAACTTGTTCACGTGGCGGGCAGACCTCAGATGCTAAGTCCTGGCTGGCAAAAAGATTTATAGCACGCCTCTTTCCACAGTAACTTAAAGGTTAAAAAAAAAATCTAGATAAGTTAAGTCTCCTAAAAGCCACATCTGAAACATTTCCCATAGAAATTGATTGGGCTATAATTCAATCATGAAAAGCAGAGAAAACATGCAACTATAGGAGATTCTCAGGAAAAACAAGAAAAACACTTGCCAACAATATTCAGGAGTTTTAAAGAAGGCACCAGTGTAACAAAGGCCATTTAATTTCATTTTGTCAATGAAATTAAATCTGAAATTAGATACTTAACTCAAAAACAGAAAAAATGGGAAATAGTCCCTTTATTTGAACTACAATACCTGGAAAGCATTTTGAAGGAGCTTTAAAATAAAAATGAACTAGGACCCCAAATACACTTATGCCCTGTGGATCAAGTAGCTAGGTGGCACACTTCCCAAATGATGACCTTCTGCCAAGGACACATACAGATATTATAAGTAGAAGGCACACTGGGATAAAAGATGGTCTCATCTTGCAAAGTAAAAACAAGACAAAGAAAAATCCTGCAAGTCAGATCAGTGAGCATGCTTCAAAAAGCATGCAAAAACAAAAGCATCCAACATCCTGCCTTACCCTTAAACACTCAGGGCAAATTAACTATACATATAGCTGGCCAACCTCATCAATTCCTGGTGGATATGGCTGCTATTCTTTCAACATTAAATCTTGACATGTTTGCTCAAACTCTTGCTCAGATTAACATGCCAAAAGGTAGTAGATGTTTCAGATAACACACAGCTTTTCCCAATCTCACAGCTTTTATTGGTAACATTTTCACCCTTGACTAGAAAACATCCCTTCCTGCTCTGTGATACTGCCCTTGCACATTTAATAGGGAGAGACTTATTTTACATTTGGAATTGTAATATGATATGCAAAGTGGAGGAACTGTTTGTTGAGGTTCCAGAGGACTACTCTACTTATAATTGGATGGTTTCAGCTCTGGCTATACCTTTGCCTTCTCCATTATGTATAATGTATACCCCAAGTAAAGATCTTGACCTCATTCTTGAAATTCTATGAGCTTAAAAATTCCATTGAAATAGAAAAAAAAAATGGAGCAGAACCCACTAATTCAGAAGGATCCACCAAACTATTATAGAAATTTCCCTAATATTCCTTAAAGCCAGAAGCAAAGGAAGGGTCCAGATCTTATAGTTAAAAGGTTTCTATCCAAAGTCCTTATAATACTCTGTACTAGCCTTTATGACTGGCCTTGCCAAGAAAGAAACCAAATGAACAAGGATTTTGATTTAAGGCACCAAGGCTATCAACATAATTATCTCTTATTTTGTAGCCGTGTTCAACCCAAATGCCAATGATGTCTTCAATTCCACCTGAAGTCACTTGCTTTACTACAGTATGACTTTACTCTTTCTTTTTAAGTGTGCCTCTAGACTCGGAGAGTCAATACCTTTTTGCCTTCACCTGGGGAGGACAACAGTACACCTGGACAGTCAGGCCCCAGAGGCTCACTGAAGGCTCCTCCTATTTTTCCCAGGTCCTTCACACTTAAGTAATCTAAACTTCCCTTGAGATTCTCATCACTATTCACTGTTGCAACACCATGACTCCTGCCAATCTCCTGCCCCTATAAGAAGGGGAACTTCACAGTTTTCTTACCTCAGTTAACAGATGTTTTGTACTGCACTCAGACTTATTAGACACCCCCCACTGAGGACTCAAACCTACATTATTTGTTTATGGATCATTCCTCAAAGTTGAAACTGGAGAATACGCTATTACCGGCTTAAGCTGTCCTCTAGAACATAGTCCTTACCATAGGTAAAATCAGCCCAGATGGCAAAATTTGTTGCACCTACTAGAACTTGTCAACTAGCCAAAAAATAGGGTGCAAACCTGCATACAGATATCTGGTATGCTTTTGGAGTAGTGCTTGACTTTGGAATGCTTTGGGAAAAACAAAAGTTTCTTATCTCTGCTGGAACCCCTATCAAAAATGAGCAATGAGTTAGGGAACTTATAGATGTACTCCTACTTCCAAAGAGGTGGCTAATATAAATGTTAAGGTCCATGAAAAGAAAGATAGTATAGATGCTAAAAGAGATACTCTAGCACATCATTATGACAAATAAGCAGCCTTAACTAAAGTTATTATCTTAATTAAACTCTCAAAGGATTTAAACATTATAAAATATCAATTATTACCCCTGATTTTGAAAAGGAAGAATGGAAAAAAATCCGGTTGTACCCTTTACTCTATTTCTGGCACTACCAAGGTGGCCACTTGGTGGTACCAGATTATTTCAAATAGATATCATCTAAATTTCTCTAAGAAACTACTCATTATAGTACAAATTGATTGCCATCTTAAATCAACATTTGTGGGGGAAACTCTCAAAGAATGACTGAGGTTATTTTGAGGTCATATGTCACCTGTCAAGAACATAGTCCTGAGAAAACTATAAAGAAGCATAGCCAGAAGACGAAGCCTCAGGGACCCTTTTGAACACTGTCAGATAGATTTTATCCAGTTTCCAGCCTTCATGGGATTTGAATATGTTTTAGTTATTGTATGTCTATTTTCAGCATGAGTTGGAGCACTTACTTGTCAAAAACAGTAGTTCAGTAGTGAAATGCTTTATTCTCTGTTTCCAATTCGGGCACACCATCTTTTATATATCATGTTACTGAAGCACATATTTCATGAGAACCATTATAGAAAAAGTCTGTAAGACATTACCTATTACTCAAGGACTACATTGCTCTTATCATGCACAACCTTCTGGAATGATTGAAAGAACCAATAATATTCTTATTTTAAAATTAGCAAAATTTTCAGAAATCCTTAAGCTCCTTTGGCCAAAGCTATTCTGTAATAGCCCTTATGGCCATTAAGTTTATTCCCTTTAAAACACATTAATCATCTCCCTATTAATGGGTAACTTGAAGTCTGATGGATTTAAGATTTTATTTGCATCACGAGGTCTACTGCATGCTGACCTAGTAAAACATTGCAAATAACTCATGTACTATACCCAAGCTATCACCAACCAATTATCACACCTTCCCACAGTATCTTCTTGAACCACTTCTTTAGGAAACTTCAACCATGAGATTTCATATATTAGAAGAGACATCAGAGAAAAACCGTTCTTGAATCATTTTGGAAGAACATATCATGTTCTGTTAACAATCACAGCAGTGTACTCCAGGGAGTCAATCTTTGGGTTCACATTTCACAACCAAGAAGCAATTCAGAGGTGCACACAACAGAATGTACTCCAAAAGAGGCTTTCAAACTGTGGATTCTTAGAAATCTGGTGGGAGCTGATCTTCAGAGGAGAATTTTGGGACAAGTATATGCCTTCAGATAGTGGAAGCTCTGCCTAAGAATGTGGGCAGACCTCTGGTCTAATTATTATTTTTTTTTCAATTTTAAAATCTTCATCCATTTATTAGTTTTTATTTATTTTTTTAATAATAAGTTTATTTTTTATTGGTGTCCAATTTGCCAACATACAGAATAACACCCAGTGCTCATCCCGTCAAGTGCCCCCCTCAGTGCCCTTCACCCATTCACCCCCACCCCCCGCCCTCCTCCCCTTCCGCCACCCCTAGTTCGTTTCCCAGAGTCAGGAGTCTTTATGTTCTGTCTCCCTTTCTGATATTTCCCACACATTTCTCTGGTCTAATTCTTATTTTGTTTTCTTCTGTTCACTTCGAATCAATCTTCTTATTTTCTCTAGACCCCTGCTTGTTGTCAATCCATACTGGACCTTTTAATGGCTTCTTTCATCTGTGTTGTAACTGTTAATTATGAACCTACTCATATTCTAACATCATCCTTAGCTTATCCCAAATAGCACCCTTGCCTTCAACCTACTGACTGCTGGGTATGCCATCCATCATAAACTCCCCATGACATAAACTTTTGGGCCATTCTTGTTTCATTAAATAAGACAGTCATAGATAATGTCATTCCCACGTGCACCATAGAAGAGACATCAGAGTTTAACATCACAGTTTAACACTGTGACTTTGCTAGTGTTACTCTCTCCCAGAAAAAGAGCTATTTATTAAAATCTGTTGATCAGACCCAGGAAAATATAAGTTTGAATTAAACCTTGTAGGGTGATAAGCCAAACAGCACCTGAAAGAGGCTCTACTAGAGATCCATGCGTAACCCAGCTCTTGTCAGGCCATGGTTTCAATCTCATACCACAAACAGCTGCTTTTTTCCTGATCTCCATGTGCCCCTACTGGATATTATTTCCTTTACAGCCTGAATGCTTGATTCTGTTTGCCTTTAACACCTCATGTACTTTAAAAATAGTATTATGATACTTGTTGGTACACAGAGGCCCTATTTCTATAAATCATGAAGGCTAGAAATTCTGACTGTAATGTGAGCTCCAAAACAAAGCCACCCTTGATTGTTCAGGCATTCTACTGGGAGAAATTACTGACCCATTGTTTATATGACTAATCAGAGTGGTATTCCCAATGGGCACTAGCTCTTGTACAGGTTATTAATGATACCACCTCTGCCCTCGCTGGAATACAATTTGGTCTCAACCCATTGGCATGAGTAATAATGGACATTGCTCTAAATGTTTTTGTTGGTTAGTTATGGTGGAGTCTGGGCCATTGCTAATACTTTTTTGCTGAGCTTGGGTCAATGAAACAGATAGGGGGGAGCAGGCTGTACATTGCCTTAGGGGAAAAGCTACTTGATTCTGTTCAGGTTGATCCTCATGGCCTATGTGAGATTTGTTCTTGGCTTGTGTTGGGCCGTTGAAATTTCCAGGTCTGAGCATTTTATGGGGACTGTTAACCTATCTTGTTTTTATCATGATGCTTCTACTCAGAGTCTTAAATGCTTCTCCACAGCTGTTCTCTTATCAGATGGTCACCACGATGCTCCGGTCCTAAAAAGGTTAAGAGGATCTCACAATACAGTTGACCTTGGAGAAAACTCTACAATCCAGAAATGGTGACAATCCCGAACTCTAGCGTTCTCTGTGTAGGCCAGCTTCTCCCAAGGGAGAGGCTGACTAAAAGGAAGGGCTGGGACACTGAATTTACAAATGGACAATGGCCAGGCCATATATAACAACAGAATTCTGACCCGCATCAGCAGCAACCAGTCCAGAAAGCCAAACCAGAACCTCTGCATTAATTGTCCCAGAATGGTCAGGGCTTGATGAATGACAGTTTCCCTAATATTATTCCCATCCCCAACCTGTTTCTAATTTAGGACCAACCAAAGAAAGCCCAGATCTGCTCCACAAACCAAATAAGTCAAATGCCTCCCTTCTAGGTAGCCCACCTCTACTACCCTGTCGCAATAACATCCAGGCAGGGTATCCCTGAAGCCTTGGCTTTTCTTCACTGTACAGCGCCCCTGCTCCCCTGCCTGCCTTCTAGTCTCTGCCAAGCTCAAGTGGCCGTGGCTGACTCCCTGGCCATAGCAAGTTCCGAATAAACAGGCCATTTGTTCTTACTTGCGGAGGCTTTATTTATTTCCACACTTCCCAGCAAAAAAGAATAAGGGGCAATCTCCCTAATTAAGAATAATGTGCATATGGGTATGGGGGAGGAGGAAAGTCTGGGTAGGAGAGGAAAGATAAAGGCAGTTTGATTTAGTGCAAGGATGAGATAGACAATATTTTCCGAGTTGCAATTTTCTTTACTTCCGATAATAACCTGTTTCTAGTCATTGTCTCGCACATGGGGGACAACTAATCTGTGTTTGTCAAATGAATGGGTGGGTGGAAGCTTGTTTTCTGCCTCCTGCATCCCCCACAGCAACACTCTCGGAGCACCTAATGTCTGCAGGATATTATTGATCTGGACAGCTGGCCCAGGGCGGAACCACGCAAGCTGGTTGCACGCTCGTCCTTCTGATCTCTCTTCTGGTGCTAAGGTTAGGTTCGACTATTCTAGGACTCCTAAGTTCAAAAAGGTTGCCATTTAACATCAGAGTCCTTTAATTCAAGGGAAATACCCTGGATATTTTCAAGGGCAGCAATGATGTAAGAGTATTTTGTTTTGAGGAAATGATGTAAGGGGTATTTTCAAATTGTTGCGGTCCTCAGATGGTGGTTTTACAGGATGTATGATTTATTCCTGCAGCAAATGATTATAAGCATTTAAGCAAGTTTCAATAAATTGAGCTAAAGTAAAACACTGTGAAAGGTATGACTTTATATTAAAATGTCTCCATGGAGACAGTGCATCCAGTTGGACTAAGTGAGTCATGGCTCCAGGCAGGTATGATGTATGCAAGTTCACCCTCACTTTCTCTAATCTTCTGCTCCTCCTGATAGTCTTATTCTAATCATTCCTCCCTCATTTTTTTTTTCTGTGTGTGACAGTTTTCTCACCAACTGTAAATATGCTTTAAAAAAAATAGATAAATGGAGGACACCTGCCTCAATTTTCCCAACTTTGGTCTCCTTTCTCCCCAGCTAACTTCTCTGATGCTGTGCACCTCTTTCCTATCTCTTGCCCTGGGTGCTATTCTATGCTTATTTTATGATCCTTTGATCTAGGAGAACTATGTCTGTTTTTTTTTTTTTAAGATTTTATTTATTTATTTGACAGAGAGAGCACACAAGCATGGGGAGCAGCAGAGGGAGAGGGAGAAGCAGAGTCGAACATGAGGCTCGATCCCAGTACCTTCTGATCACCACCTGAGCTGAAGGCAACTGCTTAATCGACTGAGCCACCCAGGTGCCCCCAAACTATGTCTGTTTTGCCCATGGTTTAGCGCAATGCTTGGCTCACTAAATACTCAAGGAATTAGTGGGATAAAAGCATTGAACTTATCTAATTACCTGTTTTTGCATTTCTTTCCTCGATAGGCAATGCTGCTTTCTTAGAATCCAGCGGTGAACTGTTTCATCATGCCACACTTTGGACACTTAATAAATGTCTGTTGTTGAAATGAAGTAGTTCTGTCTATCCAGTGTCATTATACCATCCCTGAGGGAAGCCTGAACCAAATAAAATACCAACATGCATGACTGAGGAGAAGCCAATAATAAGTTACAAAGGAAAGATGTGGCCACATCAGAGAAGCCTGCTCTATTTCTTGCAGAAGATGAGTGATTAAATCAAGGGTTAATATACCTTGAGTGGCACTGGCTTTATTGTCCTTTTGGTTTCTAAGGCTTTTTGATAATTGGATTAACAAGATTGTGAAGGAACTAGGAAATTTTTATTAGAACGTGTGGAAAACTTGGTCTGAGAATCAGACCTGGCTTCTTTTTTATTGTCTTTGGCTAATAATGGGCAAAAATATTGTACTCTCTGTGCTACAATTTTCTCGGCTTAAATGAAGATTCAAAAAGAAAAATCTCTTAAATTTTTAACCTTAAAATCTTCTGCATCTTGGAAAATAAGACAGGGTGTTGTTTGAATTTTCATTTATTTTACTTATTTCAGCCACGCATTCTTGCAAGTTTTGTTTCATATTTTGTAAAAGTTGAGCGCTTCCGAAAGAGTATTTAAGTGACAGAATGATACTGACTTAAAATATGTCAACAAAGCTTAAATGCAAAAACATTCTCTCTGTATTTTCAGACCCACTTGGTCTTCCCAGGCTCAGTCATCATGATGATTTCTTACTCCTCATGAACACATATGTCAATTAATTGTGCTCTAGCCTAGTTCTCTAATTTATGTACGATGCATTTTATGTGTGTAGTAAGAATTCTTTTTTTCTAACCCATTACGGAGACATGGAGTAGTGTATGGGCTTGTAGGTCATACACAAGTGGGTTCAAATCCCAGTTCTGGCACTCAGTAGCTGTTTCATGATAACAATCCATATTACTGGCTTTAATTCCCATTTGTTCCTCTAATGAAGGGTAATGGTGATGATATCTGTACCATATCGTAGTCTTTGTAAGGATTAAATACTGGAATGCAGAGCCTCCAGGAGTCGCTGTGACTGAGTTCTCAGTATGTTCCTAGCGTTGTAGCTCACAGTAGGTTCTCAGAGGGCAGGTTCTTCACCTTGTACTGTATTCAGGAAGCTTCTTGAGTCAAGCAACTCTTTCCTCTTTGTAAATGCTACCTTCCTTTAATCAGCAATTGTCAGAGTAGGAGCTTAATATTGGTTGTAGTGAAAGACAGCTTACTACATAGAAAGAATACAGAATTGAACAATGTTTCCTTCAGGTCGGGAATTAGGAGGGGGATCAAACCAATAAAATGTGAATGTCATGGGGAACAAGGAAGACTGGAGACTTCCTACGAAGGGTGACGTACAATAGTGGCTGTGCTCTCAGGGGAGACTGAAAAACAATTCTCCCATTAAAATGCTTCTCCTCTGGCTCATCCTGGCATGGTGGCAGTACTGTAAAACTGTTGTGTATTATTTCCTGGTAAATCACAATGGAAATGCTATGAATTTGTGCAGGAGAACTTAAAGGATTCATCATGGTTTATTCCATTACAATAAACACTAAAGAAAGTAATAATGGTATGCCATTTATTATGGAGTATCGTCAACCTTTTTATATGTTAGACGGGATCTCTACAGGCTTGCTAATGGTATATAGGCCATAAAACCTTTACACAATAATGTTTAACTGTATCTGAAATAGTGCAATCTTCTGGTGGTTGCATAAGTGGTCTGGTTCTTAAATCTTCTCTAGGAGCATATCAGAGATGCAAACAAAGGCCTCTGGGAATTTTTGTTTTTTTCCTTCAGAACAGATGACAACCCATTGATAGATACTTATTGCTTGTGGACGATTTCTAAGGCTTCATTCTGGTCTTGTATGATAGCATGTGGATATGAACAGTCATGATTACAGCAGGCGCTGCAAATTAACAAGCCAAACAGAAAGGAAAATTGAGGTGAAGGGATGCAGACTCCCCAAATATGAACTGAACTTCCTTGTAAGGCTTCATTTTGTTTTGCTTTAACTGGATCTCTAGTCAAATGTACTTTTTAAATTAACTTCCAGGAAACAGGTATTAATGCATGTAGAAGGAAGAGATAGGAACTGTTAAAGTATTTTCAATTATGAATC
This sequence comes from Vulpes vulpes, assembly GCF_048418805.1. Taxonomy (NCBI): domain Eukaryota; kingdom Metazoa; phylum Chordata; class Mammalia; order Carnivora; family Canidae; genus Vulpes; species Vulpes vulpes. The sequence goes on along the minus strand of NC_132784.1, from coordinate 8,129,504 downwards.
TGAAATGATTTTGTTACATGGAAGTGACTGTCAGTGGCTTTCTCCCTCCGTACCACCACTTGCACTTCTCTTCCTCCCTTCCTCCTTGGTTTCCTGCTTGCTCCTTCTCACCTCTTCTTTGTCTTCATCTTTTTCTTTCTGCAAGCTTGAGATATATTTTCTCCTTGTCAAATGAATGACTGTTATCATAAAACACAGCAGTCTTTAGGCGGATAGGAATTGTAGGATGTCACAAGATCTAAGTCCATAGTTTCATAGCTAATTGCCCCTGAATGACCCATAGATGATTGATGATCTGGTTCTTAAATCTGATCCCCTCATTCTTAGCAGGAATGGTAATAAGTAAAGGTAAATTTCTATAGGGGAGAATTTCTATGCCTCCAAAATTTACCTTGCTTTATATAGTAGGACCTAGTCCGAGAATTATAGAGAAAGTTTCAGCGCCAACTATCCATGCAAACATGTGGCAATTGGCACATAGAATAGTCTCATGATGCTGTAGGTTAGGCTGTAATACATGGAGTGTTTTATCTAATTATAAATCAAAATTTACCCTCTGTCTCTACTTCTTCCCAACTGGGTGAATACAGATCAGTGTGAAAAAGCTAGTGTTTTCTCCCATTTTAGCAGACCACTGCAGTGTAGAATATGATTCAGAGCGCTTAGTTTCCATGTAAAAATGAAACATGTCCTACTATCCCATGCCTAATACATTAAACTATTCCTGTATCAAATGAAAAATTCTGCTGTGAGTAATGAATAAGAATTTACAAAGAACTTGGCTGAGGAGGCCTTGGACAAAGGAAGACCCAAAGCAAGGAGCTGAAGTTTTCTGTTTGGCCTGTGATCTCTTGCAGTTGTCAATCAAGATGAGTCCAACTGGACCCTGGAAGAGGGGCAATGGGTCATTTAAATCAGTAGAACGGTACAGTAGTTGTGAATGTAGAGTGGGTGTTAAGCACCAGAAACAAGAATTCCTTTTGCTATGCAACGGCAGAATAATCTATTATTTCTGCAAACCCATTGCTCAACTCCATCAGAATAGAAGGATGCTGTCTGAGGATGGGTCAGGGTTATTCCAATGTAGAGGAATTCTGGAAGGTGGTTTCTGTTGAAGGTGTTGCAAGGAAATTTCTAGGGACCCAATCCAGTGTGACCTGGGTCCCTGCCAGTCCCACTATTTTGGTAGGATTCAGGTACGAGAGATGGAATAGTAGCACATATTCCAGCCCAGAAATAGTTGGCCCAGAAATTAACATTGACCTCTTTTGTTTAAAAAGTGGTAAGGTCTGTATAATTCTTTTTTTTTTTTTTTTTCAGATGATAGTGACTTCAGGTTTATTTTTTTTCAGGTCTATTTTATAACTTAAAAAGAATGCATTATATTCCCACGATACTAGACGTTTGTAATGGAGAATGACAAATTGGTGAGGTGAAAGAGAGATCCTTGTTTTCCAAGGGAGGGATGCATGGGCAGTCAAATGAGCTGAGGCTCTAAAGCTGGCAGGACCAGTTGAAAGCCTCACCGTCTCTGGGAGGAGAGACAAATCATCTACCCTCTCTGAGGGGCAGTGTCCCTAGCTGTTAAGGGAACATGATAAACTCTGCCAGGAGAGATAATGTAGGAGCCCATGGAACAGAGTCGACAGTCAATACATTTCAGCTCTTATAATTAAGAATATGTTTGTCTGGTAAATGCAGAATGTCAGTTAAATCCCAGGGGAAAGTTAAAACTGCATAAGATATCTCTGTGACACCGTTTATGTGTAATTGCTTTGACCACGTAAATAATACCAATAAATATAGCCTTTTCCCACAACAAATAACTTCCTGAGGCAAAGCTTAACCAAACTCCATCCACATGTATTTGAAAATATTTTGTAGTTCTGAACACTCTTACACATGATCAGGACAGAGAGGTGGTGGAGTGCTATGCCCAGCTGCCTGGCTTTAAATCCCATTTCCCTTAAAAAAAAAAAAAATTCCCCACTTCTGCTATAACAGTATACTCTGTATTCTCTGGGAATATAGCACAGGCTGTGAGGCCCTAGCTTCCCAATCCGCCCCGAGGTTCTTCATCTGAGAAATGACAGAGATCATAGTACCCATTTCTAAGATGGCAATTAGGATTAAACACAATCCATGCAGAGCATGTAAAGCTAGAAAGTGCTTAACATATGTTTGTGATTTTAAGTGTTTGAAGTTTGAGTTAGAGATTTGGGCAATAAGAAAATTGGAAGAGTCTACCCTGATAATGTAGCACCATCTTGCGTATTGAGGGTATTTCAGAAGGTAACTGGACAACAAAAGAGATGGACCACGATTAAATTTACCCCTGTAAGTGTCAAAGGTGATTGAGAATTTTCCCCTCCCATATCCTGTGTCTTTAACATTAGGAAAGATTTTGGATGCTTTATCAGATAATGAATAGAGAGCCTAGTTTGGCAATGATTGGAATCTGGAAACCGATTGATTAGAAGAAGCGTGAAAGCTTTAGAAGCATAATACCTAAAAAATTAAATTGGCGTCCTATCAAAGGGGGCACTTCAATGAGCCAAAGCTGAGGTCCAAGATGGACTCTTCATGCAGAGAACAGATGGGAAACAATAAGGTCAAAGATGGCGAATGTCTTGCTAACATTCTTGGCTTCTATTATTCTGCTAGAATTGTCAGTTGCTCATGCATACAAGTTGACACTCCCTTGAGGGTTCAGACAGGATGTGTTCTCATTAAAATCAAAGATAAAAAGATTAGTACTCACTGGAGGAGACGTTTTGTGGATATCTTCAATTAAATCTCAGTAGTTTATAACTGTATATTTAATTTCCTCACACAGAACTTAGTAAAGAGCTATAATACCTTGGAGGACCACAAACACTTCGTGACAAAAGTAGCCCATGAGATAAATAAAAAGTGGGAAAACCTACAGAATAGACCGCAGCTTCACTAACATCTTTAATTTTTTAAAAATTGGCTCTGTTCCCATGTTTTAACAATCTAGAATTTTCATAAACCCTGAGAAACCTGAGAATTCTATGAGCAAGAATAGTTAAGAAGAGAGACATTTCACATAAAGTAAAGATGTAAATATGGCTTGTTTGTTACCATGAATCCTTGGTTCTACCAACTACAGCCACCCGGATGTACTCTGTGTATTCCTGACCTTGACCTTTGTCTGCAATTCTTTTATCCAGGTGGCAGGTGTATTTAGGCCCTGTATCTTCCTTCAGGCCTTTTACTAGCCATCTACCAGAAAAATCTGGCCCCCAAACAATTTTTAGGCTTCTATCCTCTCATTTTTCAAGTTAGACTCATACACCTTGAATTTAACTGTTTTCTGACCCTGTGCCTGCTCTAGGGTTCAGCTGATGCAAGGCTTGCAAGGAGTTTTCATTCTAGAGTGACTGATATAGATCTACATAGATATATAAAATAGAAGTTTCTTCTATGTCAATGATGGAAGAGATATCTTAATTTTTTTCCCTGTGATGGGATTTACCCTGATAACTTTCAAACTGAAGGCCATACCCACAAAATTTGTTATGTGTATTCATGACTTACAAAAAAAAAAAAAAAAAGCTATTAATGGGCACCGCATACTCTTCTTTTGTATTCTCCTCCTTTTTTTACTTTATTTTCCAGAACTCCCTATGGAAATACCTAACAGTAATTGAAAAAAATGTTTTTTTTTCAAGATAATGAAATTTTAATTTGCTATTGTCAATAAAGGAGAAAATAAGTGTATGAAACAAAGAGCATTAGCATCCCATTTTCAAAGTGTTTTTCTCCCTGTCACATGGTAGATAAGTTTGCTCACACATACACAAAAATGCTGTTAGCTTTGTGATTGTTGTTTTGTTACCATTTTCATAGAGGAAAAACAATCATTTTTAGGAAATTCGATACTGGCTAGATACATCTCTATATATGATCAAACTGGCCAGATGTCACTCTAAGGCTTAGAATTTTTATATGTGAAAATAATTCCTGTATGATGAAAGTTTAGCCTTTCTCCAAGTCCAGATCCTGGCCCCACTCACACGATCCCTTGCATTTGGGTCTTGTGAGCACTTCCAGAAATGTTCCTTGCATGAGCACTCACAAAAAGGCACAAGAAAATTTCTATATCCTCTTTTTTGAGGATACATTTATTGTCCTAGGTAGATTGATTATTTTCCAGTAGATTTTATTAAGCTATTAGTAAACATAGATGTACTTCTTGCTTTTTGAAAAATAATTATTTTGGACAAAATATTATATACATATTTATCCTATATACTGTATAACAGAAGTTGGCAAATTCTGGCTACTGACTCACGGCCTGTTTTTAAAAGTTTGATCAGAACACAACCACATTCATGTATTTACATGTTGTCCATGGCTGCTTTCCTATAACCAGGGCAAGTTTGGGTAGTTGTGACATAGACCATGTGGTCCTCAAGCCTTGATTATTTACCAACCAGCCTTTTAAGAAACTGCTTTTTGACCCCCGCAATATGATTTGGTATGTATGACAAATAGAAAGATGCACGGATGTGTACAGCTTGATGAATTCTAACAAAATGAACACACCCATGTCACCTATATTCAGATAAAGAACCAGAATATTGCCCTCACTCCCTCAGGCTCACTTCTTTTCAATATTGACAGCATTCTTTTGAATTGCCTTGGAATAGTCCATCGTTTGGACAGAATAATTTGTTAAACATTTTCCTATTCATGGGCATGTACATGCTGTTATTTTTGGTTACAGAAAATGCTTCATTTAACATCTTGGAGTCAAAGGAAATGAGCATTTTAAACTATAATAATTGCCATGTAATACTCTAAAGATGTTATACTATTTTGCACCCTACACCAGGGAATCAGAATGCCTTCCACATTCTAAGCTAGCAAATGGGTTAATCTTTGCTTTCTGGTATTTGAAAATTGTATGTCATTTAAAACTTCCTTTTTATTGTTTTAATTTGGAGTGAGATTGCACATCCCTTCATTTGTCAGAAAAAATGCCATTTCTTTTGGAGGCGATTGTTTTATGGCACGTTTTTCTAACTTTTCTGTAGCAATTGATCTGTTTAATATTTTGTCTTTTGTCAGTATTAGCTATTTACAGTTTCTTAGATTAACATCCTTTGCAGCCAATTCTGCAAACATTTTTATATAGGAACAAACAAAATCTTTTTTTATGATTTTTTAAATTTCTCTCTGTGTTGGTGATTGTGTCTTAATTCTCATTTTTAGTGCTGTAAGCTTATGCTTTCTGTTTTTCTTTATATACTTTTTTTTTTAAACTTCTAGGTCTATTCGATAGTTTTCTTTTGTTCTGTTATTTAGTTGCTTTAATTTTTCTACGTTATTTTTTATATTTTGCTTTTTAAAATTATTTTTCTGGGGATGCCTGAATGGCTCAGCAGTTGAGCCCCTGCCTTTGGCTCAGGAAGTGATCCCGGTCTGGGGATGGAGTTCTGTGTTGGGCTCTCCACAGGGACCCTGCTTCTCCCTCTGCCTATCTCTCTGCCTCTCTTTGTCTCTCATGAATAAATGAATAAAATCTTTAAAAAAATTAAAATAATAAAATTGTTTTTCTATTCATTTCTTCAGCTTTTTAATTTTAATGAATAACTCAATATTATTATTACTTTAATTACTTCTTATTTAGCAACTTAGTATTTAAAGCTGTAAGTTTTCCTCCAAATATTGTCCAACTGAAAAATGTACAAACAAAATGTGATATATCCATAAAATGGTATATTATTCAGCCATAAAAGGAAGTGGGGTACAGATACAAGTTATAGAACATACATAAACCTTGAAAAACACTATTATGGTATTTATTGTGTTATTACAAATTATTTGCATTAAATAATGCATATATTTATAACATTAGAATTCTGATAGTACTATCAATATTAATATTTTTCAGATATGGGGATCCCTGGGTGGCGCAGCGGTTTGGCACCTGCCTTTGGCCCAGGGCGCGATCCTGGAGACCTGGGATCGAATCCCATGTCGGGCTCCCGGTGCATGGAGCCTGCTTCTCCCTCTGCCTGTGTCTCTGCCTCTCTCTCTCTCTCTCTCTCTCTCTGTGTGACTATCAAAAGTAAATAAAAAAATTTAAAAAAAAAGTATCTTCTTTAAAAAAAATATATTTTTCAGATATTGTGCAACTTGACTTTTTCCCCCCTTTGAGTCTCATAGTGTCTTTTGCAAGGTATTTAAAGTACTATGGCTTGTGCTGCTTTTGCAAGGTATTTAAAGGAGTATCTTTAGAAAATACTGGTGGTTTGTGCTATTAATTTCCAAACTTTTATATTGTTATCAGAGAGCTCGGAGAATATAGGCTGATTTATAGGGTATATTGAAGACTTCTTTGTGGCAAATGTATGGCCATGTAAAAATAATGTTTTTTGGGTGTCTAAAAAGAAGGTATATGCTCTGGTTTCATGACGTAGAGTCTGTATGTCTATTCGATAGAACGTGTTAATCAAGTAGTTTAGATTTGTAATTGTCTAATTTATTTTTTTACTTGTTAAGATTTAGTTATTTATTTGAGAGAGAGAGAGAGAGGAAGAAAGAGCTTGTGAGCAGCAAGGAGGGGCAGAAGGAGAGGCAGAAGCAGACTCCTGGCTGAATGGGGAGCCCAATGCCGGGATCAGTCCTATAACCCTGAGATCATAAACAGAGCTGAAACCAAGAGTTGACCCCTCGACTGACTGAGCCACCCAGGTGCTCTCTACTTTATTTTTGATGGCCAGAAAACAATGAGTAAAAACATCATACTGGCTCCATATTCCATTTGTCTCTCTCTGTTCTTGCTTCGTAAGTGTTTCTGTTTTCTTTGTGTGAAGATTTGCGACAGGCCCTCATGTGGCTTGTCCCTTCTATCATTATGAAGTTCACTTCCTGGTTTCACTGACTGCTTTATGCTTTGCATTCAACTAGGACTAGTATTCATCATTGACTCCTGATTTCTTTTTGTTTCCATTTGCTTGTATATTGTTACCCATCACTTTTCTGTCAACATTTCCACATCTTTGATTTGTGTCTCTTGTTTACAGCATGTGGATGGATTTTATGTTTTCTGTAATCTGAGAAACATTTTCTCCTAAAAGATGAGTTCATCATATTAACATTTATTGATGTGACAGTTTATTTGGTGTGTTCATTTTTGTTTAACCTATGTTTCAGTTTGTTTTCTACATTTTGGTACATAATTTGTGTTTTCATGCCTGGCTCTGTGCTGTGTTCTTTCTGAGAGCCTACTCTGTTTTCAGTTTTTGTCATTAATATTATTGTTTGTTTTTATTTTGTAGTGATTGTTTTACCTGATGGCTTTTAGTAACAGACTTAACCTGATGTTCGTTGGTTTGTGAATCTCTGGCAGTGTCTACTGATGTTCCACTCTGAAAGATGGAGTAACTAGTACAAATATTATGGCTTGTACTGCCTTTTGCAACTTTGACCTCGGGCTTTTAACTTTCTCCTTTTCTGTCTTTTGAAGGCAAGCTTACCCTTTCCTCTCACCTTCCTACCCCTGCCTCTCCTCATGTACTGGGGGTATTATGACCTAATCGTAAAGCTGAATGTGATTGTTTTATTTTTATTTTTTTAGAGAGAGTGTGCAAGTGGAGGGTGGTGCATGGCAGAGAGAGAAGGAGAGAGAGAATCTTAAGCAGATTCATCAGATTCATGCTCAGCATAGAGCTGGAATTAGCACTTGATCTCAAGACCCTGAGACTATGACTTGAGCTGAAACCAAGAATTGGACGCTTAATGAACTGAGCCACTCAGGCTCCCCCATGATTATATCTATAGTTTAAATAATATACTCAAACTTCTATTTCTTGGGTTTTAATATTAAACAGTACCCTTGAGTCTCTGGTTTGAGAAATGAGCTGATAACTAACTGTCTTTTACTTTCTTCCAAAAGCTGTATTGGTAGGAATGACCTTCTGTAGACTCATCCAAATGTCACTGAATTCTTATACTTAGTTTTCACACATTGTGGGGTGGGGCTATAGCAGTTTTGGGGTGGCTATTTCTGTGCATATATGCATTATATACATGCAGTGTATCACTATAAGAATCATATTTTATATAAGTATAAAGCTTGCAATTGTTTTATTTTTTAAAAAAGATTTTATTTATTTTTTCATGAGAGACACACAGAGAGAGAGGCAGAGAAAGAAGCAGAGAGACAAGCAGGCTCCATGCAGGGAGCCCGATGTGGGGCTCGATCCTGAGACTCCAGGATCATGCCCTGGGCTAAAGGCAGATGCTCAACTGCTGAGCCACCCAGGCGTCCCGGCACTGTTTTATATTACATAAATATATATTTTGTTATAAAATATATTTTATATTATATATTGTATAAACTATTATCTTTCTATTTTTTAGACTATGGTAAAATACACATAACATAAAAATGTGCCATTTTAAAGTGTACAACTTGGTGGTATTTAGTAATTTCATAATGTTGTGCAGTCCTTACTACTATCTAGATCCAGAACATTCATCATCCAAAGGAAATCTCTCGGGGCAGCCCTGGTGGCGCAGCGGATTAGCACCGCCTGCAGCCCAGGGCATGATCCTGGAGACCCGGGATCGAGTCCCACGTCGGGCTCCTTGCATGGAGCCTGCTTCTCCCTCTGCCTGTGTCTCTGCCTGTCTCTCTCTCTAAATGAATAAATAAATAAATCTTAAAAAAACAGAAACAAAGGAAATCTCTCATCTTTTAAGCAGTTACTCCTTCTTCTCAGTTCCCAGACCCTGGCAACTAATCTGATGTTTCTTTCTTTCTTTCTTTCTTTCTTTCTTTCTTTCTTTCTTTCTTTCTTTCTTTCTTTCTTCTCTCTTTATTGCCTTGTCTATTATGGCTATTTCATATAAATGGAATCATTTAATGTGTGGCCTTGTATGTCTGTTTCTTTCACTTGCATAAGACCCAGTAACTGTACTCCTGGGTATGTACACAAAATAACTCATTTTATAAAGCCAACATTATTCTGATACCAAGACCAGAAGAGGATGCTACTGGAAAAGAAAACTGCATGCCAATCCCCTGATGAATATAGATGCAAAAATTCTTAGCAAAATACTAGGAAACTGAATTCAGCAGCACATCAAAAGAATCACTTATCGTGATTAAGTGGGATTTATCTCTGGGACTCAAGGATGGTTCAATGTGCAAAAATCAATCCATGTGATACATCACATTAACTGAATGAAAGAAAAAAATCGTATAGTCATCTCAATAGATGCAGAATTAACAAATTAGGCATAGGAAAAACATATCTCAACAGAATAAAGACCATATATGATAAGACTACAATTAACATCATATAGTGAAAAGTTGTAAGATCAGGAACAAGACAAGGGTGCCCATTGTGACCAGTCCTATTAACACAGTACTAGAAATCTTAGCTAGAGCAATCAGGCGAGAAAAATAATAAAGAATTAAAGCTGGAAAGAAAGAAGTGAAGTTGTTTCTATTTGCCAAAGACACAAAACTTGTTTGATTTAATCAACAAATTCAGTAAAGTTGAAGGATATAGCATTAACATGCAAAAATCAGTAGTGTTTTTGTATACTAACAACAAATTTTCTGAAAAAGTAATCAAGAAGTTAGTCCCATTTACAATAGTATCAAAAACAATGAAATACTTAGGAATAAATTTAACTAAGGAGATGAAAATCTGTACTCAGAAAACTGCAACTCTGATGACAGAAATCAAAACTGTGAAGCTCCTAGAAGAAAACACAGGAACAGAGCTTCTTGATGTGGACCTTAGTAATGATTTTTGAATATGACACCTAAACCACACACAACAAAATAAAAGATAAACAAGTGGGACTACACCAAATGAAAAGGCTTCTGCACAGCAAAAAAATGAAAATCAGTCAGACAGAGAAAGACAATTGCCATATGATCTCACTTACATGTGGAATCAGGACAGAATAAAACAAAACAAAAATCCTTGAACTCATAGAAAAAGAGATCAGACTTGTGGTTACCAAGGATGAAGTGTGAGAAAAAGTGAATTTACAGGAAGGTAGTTCAAAGTTACAAACTTCTAGTTATAAGATAAGTAAGGACCAGGGTTATAATGTACAACATGGTGACTCTCACTAACTGTACAGTATGATATATTGAAAAGTTGTGTGAGAGCAAATCCTATGAGTTTCATCCTGCACAATTTTTTTCCCTTTCTTCTCTATTTTTTTCTTTCTTTTGTATCTATATGAGAAGATGCATGCTAGCTGAACTTATTATGATAATAATTTCACAACACATGTAAATCAAACTGTCATGCCATATATCTTAAACTTATTAGAGTGACATATGCCAATTATTTCTCAATAAAACTGGGGGAAAAAACTTGTACACAGATGTTTACAGAAGCTTTATTCACAATAGCCAGATGCTGAAAACAACACAAATTTCCATCCACTGATAAAAGGACAAACAAAAATGTAGTATATCCACCCAATGAAATATTAGTCAGCCATAAAAGGAACTAAAAGACAGATACATGTTACAAATAGATGAGCCTTGAAAAACATATTATTTATTGTGTTATACAAATTATTTACTTATTACTAGAAATTGTATTTCTCTCTGTGGGAGACTGTGGCTTTTGTGTTCTAAATCATTAATGCATTACTGAAAATTATTAAGAAAGGTAGATGAGGGGCGCCTGGGTGGCTCAGTCCATTAAGTGACTGACTCTTGATTTCGGCTCAGGTAGTTATCTCAGGGTCATGGGATAGAGACCTCTCCCCTGCCACACCTGTCAGTCTCCTCACTGGGCATGGAGCCTGCTTAAGATTCTTTCGCTCTCCTTCTTCCTCTGTCCCTCCCTCCACTCTCATGTGCGCTCTTTCTTTAAAAAAAGAAAGAAAGAAAGAAAGAAAGAAAGAAAGAAAGAAAGAAAGAAAAAGAAAGAAAGGCAGACAAGGTGCCCATCCTCCCCTACACTCTCTACAAACTAGACACCAATTCCCTAAAAGTTGGGAATTGAAGCTTAGAGGAGTTTGAAGAAGACAGTAAAGAGCTTGTGCAACCCAGAGGAAGGGGTTCAGTGCCCTGCTCCCTGGCCTTGCTGTTTGTCCTGGGCGCACAGCAAGACTCTGAGAGCTCTGGAGGGAGCAAGGGTGAAGGGGATGTGCACGTATTTCTTGCAGTAGGTGGGAGAGCGTGGTGGCTGCCCTGCGGGTACACTATATGGTGCAGCTTAGCAGGGGCCAGCTAGTGGGGTCCAGAAGCAACAAGAGGATAGCCAAATCCTAATCTCACCTAGAGTATCAGGGAGAGGCAGATGTGTGCAAATGGGCACAGGAGCCAGTCCTGCAGTGGCAACCTTTGTGTACTCATGCCTGAGGATCTTTGAAGTATAGACAGAGGATTTCCTTTAAAAAAAAAAATAAAGATTTTATCTATTTATTTGAGAGTGTACAAGTAGGGGGAGAGGGAGAGGGAGAGGGAGAATGAGAAGCAGGCTCCCCACTGAGCAGGTGGTCCAATGTGGAGCTCCATCCCAGGATCCTGGGATCATGACCTGAGGGGAAGGCAGACACTTAACCAACTGAGCCACCCAGGAGCCCCAGAGCATTTCCTTCTGTGGACATGTAAACTTGGCTCTAGATCGCTCCCCTCTGCCTTCCCTGTCTCCCCCATGGACAACAGTCTTACCTCCTTGGTGTTACACAAATCTCTGGAATTTGGACATGGCCTTGGTGGACATTTGAGGGAAAGCAGAAACAACTGAGATTTATTTTCCAGCACTTCACTGGGTGGGTTTTAATTGTTAGAGAAAAACAAAGAGAATGATAATTTCTTTTTAACAGCTGGGTTTGAATACTTGTACTTAACCTCTTCATACATGTGTAAATGGGGATTAGAGTTCTTTCTTCAATTTTCATTTTTTTCTTTTTGTCATTTTCTATTGCTTTCCGAGAGAAATTCAAGCAGAAGTGTTTTATTTCGGCATATGTAATTGGAAGCTCCACATTAACTATTTTAAAAATAGAGATTAAAAATAAAGCTGATGTAAAAGCTTTTTGGTAATAGTAAAGAAAACATAGTATTACTATGGTCAAGTTCTGGGGTGGTCGAAAAGGTTGTCTTTGAATTTTCTAAACTTTGCCAGCAGACAAAGTTCATTTGGGAAGAGATAAGTAGCTGCATAGATAAGGACTCATCATGTATCATTTGCACATGGAAAAGAATGAAGCCAATCACAGGAAAGTGTCCTGCTCCTCTGCCTCAGGTCTAGCTGTCCTAGGGTGTCTTGAGGCCAGGCTATACACTATTTGCAAGAGAGTAAAACTCTCCAAAATGCCCCCCCCCCTTTTTTTAAGATTTCATTTATTTATTCATGAGACACACACAGAAAGAGACAGAGACATAGGCAGAGGGAGAGGCAGGCTCCCAGCGGGGAGCTGGATATGGGGCTCCATCCCCCGACCAATCCCCAGACCAGAATCCAGGATCATGCCCTGAGCCGAAGGCAGACACTCAACCACTGAGCCACTCAAGCGTCCACAAAATGACTTCATTAAAACTCAACATACAAAGTGGAAGGAGATATAAGCAGGGATTACAAAAGCCGAACTAGATAAACCTGAAGGAGAATAAATACTTTGACTTCAAAGAAGCAGCCAAAAGGAAGCTGAATTATTTTTGAGGACAAGATGCCCAACTATGGCCCACAGTTGGCAAACCTGCATCATCTGGAAGGGCAGAGTTTGGGTGGGGGTGAACTGATGAGGCCTTTATCATCAAGTCTGAACAAAATGAAACAAAGAAAATCACTCAATGGGGCACACCAGCAGCTTTTCGAGCTGAGTCTGCAATCTGTTTTGGAGATTGGCTTCATCATTAGATGTTACACAGTGGAGTGACATGAGCATTTTTCTCCTTTCCAGTGGTTTGTTTTTGTTTAGACACCCTCTTTGTGTTAGATATAAAATTACCTGACAACGTAAAATGAAATGATGTTATCTTTTTAATAAACGTGTAATGACCATGCTGGTTTCAGCAGTATGATTGAGAAGCCTATGTCTGTGATCCAGAAAAATCATTATAAGTGACATTAACAGTTCTCTTCTTGATGCTTTTGGGAGGGGAGTGCGATAGGATGTCACCAGCAGCTTACTATGCTGTTCTTCTTCTTCTTCTTTTTTTTTTTTTTTCCCCGATGGCTCCTTAGCTATGCTGTGAGGATTTCCTAAACATTTCCTTCTTTGTGAGGACATTCAGAGATGCCCCAGGGAAGGATTTGCACTCAGTAGTCAGTTGTTCTGCCAAAGAGGGCAGCAGCAAGTTGGACGGTATTTTGACTCACCTGCACGATTGGTGCTCCTGGAGACATTCCCATGATTCCATAACATCTGCACAGTCTCTGATGATGCCAAGGAGTTACCTAAGGCTCACACAGGAGGCAGCTGATGTAGTGCAGTGTGCGAAAGCTTGGAGCCAGGCAGGCTCATGTTCAATCAAGTGCTCTAGGACTTTACTACTACTTCTTCTATTTCTTCTTCCTCTCCCTCTCCCTCTCCCTTTCCCTCTCCCTCTTCTTCTTCAGATTTTATTTATTTGAGAGAGAAAGAGTGTGCATGTGTGAGACAGCATGAGAGAGAGAGAGAGTATGGGAAAGAGCATGAGCTGGGGTGAAAAGGGGCAGAAGAAGAGAGAGAAGGAGAAGCAGACTCCCTGCTAAGCAGGGAGCCCAGTGGGGGGCTCAATCTCAGGATCCCGGGAATATGACCTGAGCCAAAGGCAGATGATTAACTGACTGAGCCACCCAGGAGCCCCAGGACTTTACTACTTCTATGGCCTGGAATGAGTTTTGGCATCATCCTGAGCTCTAGATTTCTTAAATGGACTATAAATAAAAACTATATCCCAAATCCTTCAATGGAATCAATACATGTATTGAATACCTATTTTGCACCAGGGTCAATTTGGATAGACACATTTGTTTTTATTTCATTCCATCAATATTTATCGAGAATCTTATTATGTGCCAGGCACTAAAGTGAATGCAAAAAAAAAAAAAAAAAAAAAAGAAGTTTCCAGAAAAATGTGTAAATACAGGGATAGAGATGATTAAAGTTTAGTGAGAGCATATAGAAGAGTCCACATGGCTGGTGGGATCAGGGAAGGCTCACAGAAGCAAGTGGCCAGTGCTTAGCTTTTATGAGTCAGAGAACATTCCAAGTGGGAAACTGTCCATGTTCTTCTAGTAATGCAGGGGTAGGGAAAGACTCAGATCTCCATTCAGGGGCTTTGAGTCTCCTAATCTAGTGCTCATTTCCACTTCTGTGTTCTGCATCTTGGTTTAAGCTTTAAATGATTAAACTCTAAATGTGATAGTAAGGGTATTTTAGGAAAGAATGAGTAAAATCACAAATGAATCAGACTCGAAGAATCATTAAAATGCAGGCTTCCATCAGTTACTCATAGCCAGGCTTGACATTCTGATGCTCTCCTGAAAGGATAATGTCCGACATAGGAAAAAAATTAATATCAAGGCCTAAACTGTGGGGGGTGGGGGATGATGGGGTGGAGAGAACGCATTACATGATAAGAATTATTTAACTCATTGAGATAATAAAACCTTCATTCTTATAACAAGGATGAGATAATGAGATGTTAATCCTTCCAAGATTTAATAGATTTATTATTCTAATGAACTATAGCTGACAGCTTTGAACTGTATATAAAAACTTATTAATCTTTTGACAGACATTGAGGGTTTTCTTTCTCTCTTTCTTTCAGTGTGATGAAAGAGTTATGGCTGAAATTGCTCACTGAAATTTTCCTCATGGCATGGCGTAATATTGAGGATCTCTCTCTCTCTGCCATCCTGACTTTATTGAATTAAACTGTGGAAATAAAACTCTGCAAAGTAGAAATTAGAGGAGGAGTAATATGCTTGGGTCCTGTGATAAACAAAACTGAATACAAATAGCCGAGGCTTTTATTAGCCTGCTCAGCAGGACTTGGTCCCGTTAGTTTAACAGCCTTGTTGATTTAACAAAGATGTTCCAAACACCTATTTTGTGCCTGGCACAGTGTTGGTGCCAGGAATGCAAATCAGGGCATGCATACCAGGATACGGTTTCTGTCCTTGAGAATTGCAGCATTGGCATTGAGGGAGCAGCTGGGATGGGTGGCCAGCACTCCTAACCAGTGCTCAGGATGAGCACTGAGATGGGGGAAAGATAGGAAAAGGGGTTGAGTTAAGGGGCTGGAGCTCTTGGTCCACACCAAGAATCGAAGAATTGAAGAATTGAAGAATTGTCAGAGCCAGGATCCTAGAGAGAGTGGATGGGACCACAGATGGCGGCGATGACAGTGTGAGATGCTTGACCTAGGATTCTAGGAAGGACTACTGGCTATGTTTACAGCAGTGTTTTTCAGACTTTTTGGATCACGGCTTTACAGAAGAAAAATACACTTTATAACTCTACCCAGGAAACGTGTACATAATTGAAACAAAGTTTTATGAAACAATTCCTACCTGGACTACAGAAAATGTACTCTCTGATGTTTCCCATTCTTCTTTATTCTATTTTGTGTAATTTAAAAATTGATGTACTTATTCACTGATAAATTGTCCCATTGGCTTATAAATCATTGAAATGAGTGGCTGATAAAGGGCAGAAGACAAAGTCATTGGCAGTGAGAAGTCAAGTGTCTGGGTGTTCGATGCTCTGTGCAAGGGTTTGAAGTTGCCAAGCATCAGCATTGGAGTTGTGGGGAGAGAAAGACAGTAGTTCAGGGTATGGACTCTAGTGGGGAAGTGACCAGGGGGAGGAGACAGCTGCAGCAAGGAGCAGGAATGGTGGCTCATAATCTGGAAGAATGTGCTTCAGAGAGGCCTAGAAGAACATGGTATAAAGCAGCTATGAGGAGCAAGAGGGTTCCTGCCTCGTGGGTGTGAGAGAAACACAACTGACCATTGAAACGATGGTGGGAGAAACAGAGTCATCAGGAAGAAACTTCCAGTTAGCTTCCAGGGAAGCTTCCGGTTAAAAAGAGGCATAAGGTTGAGAGGACTTTGCCCTCTGGAACTCATGGTCTGTCATCAGGTTTGGAGGATAGAAGATAGAGGGAAGATGGGAGTTTGGGTCAGTTTAGGAGATGAGTCAAGCTTTGAGGGGATGAGCCTCAGGCATGAGTCTCAGGCTTATCTATGATGACTGAAGTTAAGGGAGAGTGTTGCCCCCATGGGCTTCAGTGTGGCGCTCTCTGGGCAGAAGCTTGATCATGACAAATCTCTCAAAGTGTACAGTGTTAAGTCAGGGAGCATTTTGGGGGTCCTGTCTTATGTCTTCACAAAGAGGAGGGGAGATAAGATACCATCTTTATCCTCTATGTGAAAATTTAGGAGTTTGGTCAAATGAGAGACCACAGCAGAATCATAATGCAGCTTGCAGGTGCCAATCTCTATAGGAGAAAAAGAAGAATTAATTCCTCAGAGGAATAGTGGAGGCTTCACAGAGAGGGCAAAATCTAAGTTGAGCCTTGAATAACGACAAGGCCTTTGTCTGGTTATAAGAGCAAACTAGTCCAGGCAGCGACAATAGCTGGTCAGAAAGGACAGAGGTATGACATCGATCAGCAGGTGCAGGACACGGAGGCACGTCCAGGCCTGTGGAAGAGGTCAGTTCAGACTAGTACGCTGCTGTCCTGAGGGCTTTGGTTCCTGTCTCCCGAGGATGTCCAGTCATCTTCTACCAACCTGTGGGCCATTTGCTCACATGGATGCACATGGCTCATGCTGGTGGGCTTCACCCAGTGGTATCTGCAGCTTCCTGTGGGAGAGGACCACGGCCACTTATCTATAGCCCCGTCCCTAGCAAGTGACAACGATAGGCTCAAAGAAGGCAAGAAGCATGAACATGGAATTCTTGAATTCCCGGATTAGGAAGAAGATTGTGCAGGATTGGATTCTCTTTGGTAGTTTTTGCCAGGCCATTCATTCACTTGTCATTCATTTGCTTTTTTCTTTCCAACAGCATGCACTGAATAGCAACTAATAAGGAGGAAAAGTGTGTGGTTAGGAAAATCCCCCTGGAGGAGACCTGAGCTGGATCTTGTCTCTGGTTTAGCATAAACTCTGGGTTTTAATTCATGAGTGCATTAAATTAGTTAAACTAAGGGGTCTGTATTATCATCAAAAAAAGCATATAATGCTAGATTAAAAAATATAATGCAGTAAGCGAAAATATAAATTTCCTGCAGCTTTTGCGTGATGGACCGCTAACATGAATGTTCTTTGTGGAGGTCCACAGCCCTGGTATTAGGAAGTAGAGAGGATGGTGTTCAACTATCACCCCCAAAAAGGATAACTCTGACACCACACTTTGAGGGACCTGGGTGTCATGGTCCCTCCCTGGTCTTTCAGCAGCATCATCCGCAAAGCAAAGGACTGAGCGACCTTTTTATTTTCTCTCAGCCCTAACATCCTCTAATTCTCCGAGTCTCATCCAGGACCATAGCTGCAAAGCTTACAGTAGGCAGAGTGCTGATGTTTATTATTTGACAATGTATTTTATCTGAAGGTTTCTGTCTCATGGGGTCAGAGTATTAAACTCATTATCCTTATTGCTAATATGATAAAGAGTCTTTGAAACCAGAGATTTCATTTCTATAGTCATCACTGATCACTGAGTGATAATTATGTGGTCAAATAATGAGTTGTACTATCAGCTGCATAAATAATGAATCACATAACCAGTTATTTAAAAGCTATATTAAAGTGGAAGAAATTGACTTAATCTCCTAAACCAAGGAGGTATTTCTCAGAGCTCGGTTAATTTTTTTTTTTTTTTGTTAACAGAGTCTCACTACGAGATCACTAAGGAAGTAGGAAATGGTCTGTCTGAGAGGTTTTCAAACATTTGTATTAAGTTGCAGTCCTGTAGAGAAGCGGGAAACTAGATGATACAATATATTTGTTTTTCCCGAAATCCATCTTTCTCTTTCTTCCTGACAGCACATTTATCCGTGTGCCTTTCATGCTGATCTTTCTAAATGACCAGCTTCATTTGCAATTTGCTAGAAGGAGGCAAAATGCAACTTCTGATTTTTGAAAGGAAATATTTTCGTGTAATAGAATGATTGAATGCAAGGTACTACTGATACAGTTTCTAATAACTTTCTGGAGATTAGAGAGAAAGCCATGAATAGAAAACATGGTTATCTCCGAGTTTTCAATGTGTAGTGTTAAAATGAAAGATTTTTTAAATAAACAAGGCTTGATGTAGGCTTAGAAGTTGGGGACAACAGAAGGGAAAAATAATAGCCTCGTTCTGCTGTTATCTATTGTGGCTTATCACCAAGGATCAGCTAATGGGTTGCAATACTTTTTTTTTTTTTAATAGGATGGGGGTACATCTACATATCTGTGATTGGAATCAAGTTTTTAATGCCAGATTACAAAGCACTATACTTGTTCTAGGCATTGGAAGATCATAGAAACAGTAACAAATAATGCAGAAAATAGGAATTTGCATTACATGGTTGTTATGAATATGAAAGAAAATACGTGTAAAATTCCTAGCTCAGGGCCTGGCACAAGGTAGGTACACAGCAGGTATTAGCTATTATTTTTCTTAGAGTACTTCTTAGAAAGTAGACTTTGTGACATATATATATATATTTCCACAGATTCCTCTCTGTTTTTCTCTTATTTGGAAATAAGCTGTAGAAAAGTGGCAGGGATAAGAATACATAAAGAATGCCTATGTGCCCTACACCTAGATGCATCTGTTGTTTTTTGTGTGTGGACTCTCTCCCCTCCCTCTCTTCCTGCTCCTCTTTCCCCCTTCTCCCTCCCTCCTTCATTCTCCTCTCCCTTCTCCTTCCTCCCTTCCCTTCTCCCGTGGGCTAGAGAGCATTTTGGGGGTCATGGCTGATGTCTTCACAAAGTTTTACATAGTTTGTGCCCCCCTCCCCTCCTTTCCCTGTCCTTCCCTCCTTCCCTTTCTCCCGCACCTCCTCCCTTTCTCCCTCCCTCTCTCTTTCTCTGCTTCTTTTTTTCAAAAGATTTATTTATTTGAGAGAGAAAGAGAGAGAGAGAGAGAGCACATGAGCAGGGGGGGGGGGTAGGAGAGGGAGAGGGAGAAGCAGACTCCCTGCTGAGCAGACCCCTACCTGGGGTTCCATCCCAGGACCTCGAGATCATCAACTGAGCTGAAGGCAGATTGTTAAAGACAGCCACCCAATAGAGAAAAACTGCACACACCACTTTTCTGCCTCTTTTCTGAACCAATAGAGAATAAACTGCACACACCACGGCCCTTGAAATGTACATACTTTAAGTATTGCCTAAAAAATCAGCCATTCTCGGTAAACAAACACAATGCAGTTACCAGCTTTAACAAATTTAACATGGATGCAATGCTTTTATCAGATCTGCTCGTCATATTCTGATTTTGTCAGTTGGCCTGATGATTGTTTTATGGCATTTTCACCCAGGACCCAGCCAGGATCACGTATTGTATTTAGTTGTCCTGTCTGGGACATTTCCGCAGGGTCTTTCTTTCTTTCTTTCTTTCTTTCTTTCTTTCTTTCTTTCTTTCTTTCTTTCGTCTTTTCTGACATGGACATTTCTGAAGAACATACCCCCCTCTATTTTTAGACTGCTTCTCATTTAGGATGTGGGTACATTTTCTTCTAAGTATAATCTGGTTGAGCATCCTCAGCCAGAATCCTGAATCTTGTATCCTTCTCAAGTATCATATCTCAGGGATCTCAGGTATCATATCTGGAGGCACATGATACACACCTGTTCCTCACCTGTGATTACTGGACTCAAGACCAATGCTTGGGGGCTGGGAGCACCCATTGCTATTGGTCAGGGATGGGTCTTGTTGTTTGAGGGCCTACCTAGTTACATATGCATCTATGTACATGTGTGTACACATACACACAAATACACACATATGCACATGTCTGCATGCACGTAAGCACACACATATACACATACATACACGGAAATATTTTAGAATCTAGATATTCATACCCAAACCTTGAAATCCAAACTGTCCCCAAAGGACTTTTTCCTTACTCCCCCAAGCCATCCTGTATTTACATGCCCCTTCTCAACTACATCAACACTTTCTCTAATTAGCTCTATTCCGTAGAACGTCTCCAGTGATTTCAGAAATGCTTTGCCTGTACCTTATAAAAAACCAAATCTACTGAAAAGGAATTTAGTATTTGTTTGCAGTTCTTCTTTTCCATCTTATTTGAGATTGAGGCTTTATGGTCACATTTATAAGTTATTTGGATAATTTTTTTCCCTCTCTCTTTTTGAAGGATATATATATATATATATATATATATATATATATATATATCATGAACATACATGTGTCCAAGATGTCCTTTCCCCATCTTGGGTTTTTCTATTCTGCTGTAAAGTGATTTACTTTGATCACCTTTCTGCAGCCCACACTCTTCATATATATATATATTATATATAATATATATATATTTTTTTTTTTTTTTGAGAGAGAGAGTACACACATGTGTAAGCAGGGAGGGGCAGAGGGAGAAGGAGAGAGTGAATCTTAAGACTCCTTGCTGAGCACAGAGCCCAATGCAGGGCTTGATCCCACGACCCTGAGATCATAGCCTGAGCTGAAACTAAGAGTTGGACACTTAACTGACTGAATCACCCAGGCACCCCAAGTTCTTTCTCTCTTTTCTTCTTCTTTAGGATGGTCATGGTATCCATTTGAACTACAGCAGGTTTCTTTGTTCCAGTTGGCTTTCAGTTTTAGGTTCCCCAATGACATTCTTTGTTGATTTAATTCTATTTTTAAGTTTTGGTAAACTTTAGAGTGAGTAGGGGGAAGCTAATTCAGAGCAGTCTAATTCTTCTTCTTTAGATTTCTGTTCATTTTCCAGAGTGCTCTTTTAACTCAAGAGGATGTAGACTTATGGGCAGATCCTACCCAGCCATTGCCTTTATTGCCCTCTTGGTCACCATGCTCTCACGTGGGTGACACTGCTCAGTCAGGCAGTGCCGATCCAGTATGGGAGGTCTGAGAATACAGTGGTGTCTTGGGAGCCTTAGGGAGCCCCCAGAGATTTCTAGAAGAGGTGATGTTTGTCTGAGCTAATTTTGGGTAAGAGAATGAGAGGGAACCAGAATAAAGGAATGGAGTTTCAGGCAGAAAGAGCATTCTCTAGTCTGCAAGCATGGCCCAAAGAATGAAACACCAGGATATGTGTGGGTAAAGTGCAGGCACTGGATATTAAACAGGAGGAGGAAGGTGTGGTGGGCAGGGAGGTCTTCAGGAGTCCCTTGTCACCTTCTGTCATAGGGAGGGGCACTCATTTCTTTTTAGTCATAACCCACTTACCTGTGCATTGTTTTTAGTTGTTAAAAATCAGGAATAACACAGTACTAGTATAATACTACTAATAGTAAATGGTCCTTTCCTGAGAAAGCACTTGGGCAGAGGGGACCTAGGCATTTGTCACGTCTGGGATAATCCAATGGCTGCACAATATTTGGCCACAGGTCCTGGGTGAGCATTGCTGGACTATAAGCTTAGTTGGATTCATTGTATTCATTATCCTCTTTCAGAAATTGTGCCATGGAGAATAGAGAATCAAAACAAGCTTGCGCTCTCTACTGAGATGGATCTGGTCTGTGAGTCTTCTACATTGGGCAAGATCTAGCACCCTATCCTTGTTCCAGAAATATCAGAGTGATGGATATGCAGCCAAAAAGTTACTGCGCCCCAGAAAGCTGCTAAGAACATTTTTGTAAGTGATTTGTTGGAGCTATATTACTTAAGTATATTTATCTTTATGTTCTTATTTAATATCGCTTCTAGCAACCTTTGGGACAAGATCAGCACTTCCCACAGTTACAGTGTCCTTTCCAGGTCTAAAAAAGTGACTTCCAGCTGGCTGAAGTTATAGGATCTGAGTTATCAACAAACTGATTTTTATTTAGAGCATCAGACTTGGCTGTTTCCCTGAAGAATGTAACCTGAGTTACTCATCAACTACTGCAGAGCTTCCTTTTTAAAGATAAACATTTTTTCTTCCAACAACAAAGATGTTTTAAGTGTACTCCTTGCACATTTTTTCTCTCCCCCCCTATACTCCCCCTTCTCTTTCCTTTCCTATCTTTGCTGCAATCTGTTGTTTCTTTCCCAAATTCTGTGCTTTTAGATCTCCCTTGGCCTTTGTTACATAACCAGTCCCTCCAGTGTGATAATGGATTAGCCTCATCTAGGAACGTTCTTAAAACTTGTGTGTTCCTTATTATTCTTTTGTTGTAATTGGTAAAGCCTGCCTAGAGCTTTCAAGTAGCTGGAGAGGATTGTGTCTGCCTAGGATGGTTCTCTTCATTAGAAAAATTAAAAAAAAAAAAAAGATTTTATTTATTTATTTATTTATTTATTTATTTATTTATTTATTTATTTATTGAGAGAGAGTGTGAATGAGCGTGGGTGCTCAGGTGTGGAGGGCGGGGGCAGAGGGAGAGGGAGAAGTAGACTCCCTTCTGAGCAGGGAGCCCAATGTGGGGCTGAATCAATCCCAGGACCCTGAGATCAGGACCTGAGCTGATGCTTAACCCACCGAGCCACCCAAGTAGCCCTTCACTAGGAAGTTTTTCAACCTTACAGAAAGTACTGTTGAGCCCTCTCTTCATTTGGTTATTATATGCGATCACTAGAGTGGTGAGCTATTTGAGCCAATTCTGCTTTATTTTGTGCGAGTGACCTTGCTGACCAGGCTTTGCAGCTCTTTTTCTAAGTTTCTAATTTTTCTGGGATTGCTTGGTATATTGCAGCTCCTTGGGTTTGCTCAGGCAGAAAAATATGAAGTGCCACTCTGTAGTCTAGGAGCAAATATATACAGAACGAAGGAAATAAAATACTCACATTAAATGAACATTTATGAAACTCAGTAGCAAATGTATCCCATTAGGATAGAATAATTGTGTGTTACAGACGATGTTGTATATTTCGTGTTTATTTTCACCTAAACCCTGAAGTCAGGGTGTCTAGGAGATTTCCTTGATTTTTATCAGTGGATGTCCATTCTGCCTTGTTGAGCTCAATTTTAGTAATAGATCAAGTGATTCTCTTGAATTTCCTAGCTTGACGATCATATTGCATACTAAGAATGACAAAAGTACTATTTGCTTCCTTATAGCACTGGCTAGGACCATGGTGGAAAGCACAATTTTGAATTAGATGACTGGAAGTGGTTGCTTTTAGTTTCAAATCAAGTTTAAAGTTGGCTATGGGTTTTTGAGAGAGAAAATTTCCAATGTAAAGAAGTTTTCATTTCAACCTAGATAGCTGTCTCTTTAAAAAAAAAAAACAGGAATGAGGGTTGAATTTTATCATTTTTTTTCAGATTCCATTGAAATGATAACATGATTTTTATCCCTTACTCCATCTTAAATATAATGCAATTTCGTGTAGTATAGTATATCAGCCTGAGAAATAATTTGATGTGGAGGCATGATCACACTCCTGAGATGGATTCTATTGTCAGGAGGTTGCCTTGATAGTTACCGTTCTGTGTTTTTTTCCTTTAACTCGACTGTATTCAGTTTGTTAATAGTTTTCTTTCTATTGTCCATTTGTTCTTTGGGCATTTTAGTATTATAATTATGTTAATGGATAAAATGAGTTAGGTTTTTCCTCTTTCTCTGTGTTCTGTAGGAAATCACAGATTTGCCTCTTGAATGTTTGTTACAACTCAGAAAAATGATCTGCTCCTATTCCTAAAGTATCAATTACAACTTTGGTTATTGGATTATTATTTGTATGGGGTTTGTTTCAATAATTTAAAATTTCCTAGAGACATTTTCTTCTAGGTTTTCAGATGTTATTGAAAGGCTGTATATACTATGCTCCTATCACTTTAACATTTTTCTTTTCTTCTGCATGTAAAAACTGCTTCCCAATAGTAATAGTGTTCATTACAAATCTCTGTTTTTCCTGATTGATCTTTTAATTTTCATCTATTTCAAAATTTTTTCCAAACTATCTTTTTATTTCATTCATCAACTACAGTTGAAAACTTAATTTTTTATAAATTTGTTTTAATCATTATCAATCCTATTCTGCTCATTAAGTGTATTTTTTCTAAGCTTTTGGAATAAGAAAACTGGTTATTTTTCACTTTTAAAATTTTTCAATAAAATTTACATTTTTTTCTCATATTACTGTTTTGGTTAGATTCCTCAGTTTATATGTACACTGTCGTTAATATTTCTGTTAAGCTTGTAATTTTAGGGCAGCCCCAGTGGCCTAGTGGTTTAGCACCACCTTCAGCCCAGGGTGTGATCCTGGAGACCTGGGATCGAATCCCATGGCAGGCTATATACTCCTTCTCCCTCTGCCTGTGTCTCTGCCTCTCTCTCTTTCTGTATCTCTCATACATAAATAAATAAAATCTTAAAAGAAAAAAATACTGTGATTTTAACATTGATTTATTCCTTAACCTGCAAATTAATTAGGAGTATGTTTTAATATCTAGGCATATGAGTTTTCTTTGGAAAGCTCTTTGTTGCTTTGATTGCATTACTGCTCAGGGAAGATGGACGCTTTAATTTTTACTTTTTAGAATTTGATGAGATTTCCTTTGTGCTCCAGCACATGGTGGATATTGTCAATATTACTTATTTATTTGAAGAGAAAGTGCTGGTTTACTAGAGATATATTTCTATATATGGATAGATACTAGGTCAGGCTTTTAAAAGTTTATTTTATTGAAACATCTTTTAATTTTTCTTTTTTTATAAACTAATTGATCTTTGAGAAAGGTGTATTCAAATCTCCTTCCATGATTTTGGATGTTAAATTTTCTTTTTCTTTCTTTTTTTCTTTCAGTTTTTTCTTTCAATTCTAGTTATGCAACATTTATAACACGTATAACCCCAGTCCCAGCCCCCTCTCCTGCAACCCCCATTTCGTTTGACCTTTAGGTAAATGTGGATGACAAGCTCCTGAGCCTCTGGCTGTCAGGTGCAGGGTGTGCTAGGCTTGCTCTCCAGGGGCCCTGGCTGCAGCCCTGCTTCTCTCATTTGGCCCTCTTCTGTTCACTTCAAGTTGCCAGGAGACAGCGAGACATGCAGTTATTATTAAATAGACTTAATCACTTTTTGGGTTGTTTTGCACTAAAGTTTCTGTGATTTAACAATAAAGTCTATTAACCAGAAAAAATAACAACCCAACCAGGGGGCTGGTTTCAGGTGTAGAATTTAGTGATTTATCACTTACATATAACACCCAGTACTCATCACAAGTGCTCTCCTTAATCCCCATCACTTGTCTGGTCCACTCCCCACCCACCTCTCTTCATCAGCTCTCAGTTTGTTCTGTTAAGAGTCTGTTATGGTTCCTTCTCTCTCTCTCTCTCTCTCTCTCTCTCTCTCTCGATCGCTCTCTCTCCACCCCCCCCCTTCCCCAGGTTCATCTGTTTTGTTTCTCAAATTCTACATAGGAGTCAAATCATATTTGTCTTTTTCTGACTGAGAATATCAAATTTTCTTATATTTCCAATAGATTTTGCTTTACATATTTCTAATCTGTGTGGCCAGGTACATAAATAAATGTTATTTCCTATTTTTGTTGTGGACTGGATTATTTCTTTTATCAACATGAAATATCTTCCTTTGTCTCTCTTAATGTTTTCCAATTTGAATTCTGTTCACATTTATTGTTAGCATTCTTTTCTTTAAAAATATTCATTTATTTATTTTTAGAGAGAGATAGAAAGTGCATGGGAGTGGGGGTAGGGGAGGAGGGAGAGAGAATCTCAAGGAGACTCTACACTGAGTGTGGAGCCTGACACTGGTCTTGATCTCATGACCCTGAGATCATGACCCGAGCAGAAATCAAGAGGACACTTACCCAACTGAGCCAACCAGGCACCCCTATTGTTAGTATTCTAACACTACTTTCTTATTTCTTTGATCAACATTTGCATTTCATATATTTTCCATTTTTTTAAGATTTCTTATTAGAAGTAAGTCTCCTTTAAGCAACATGTAATTGACGTTTATTATTTAATGTTTTTACTTAAGTTTTTAAAATATTAATTACTTTATTGTAGTAAAATAACATAATTTGCAATTTTAGCTATTTGTAACTATACAGTTCTGGAATCAATTATATTCATAATGTGTAACTATCACCACTATTTATTTCCAAAACTTCATCATCCTGAACAGAAACTGTAACCACAGAACAATAATTCCCCCTTCTTTCCTCTCCCTGCCTCTGGAAACCTCTAAAAATGTGTCTGACCTGTTTCTCTTGGCACAATGTTCCAAGGTTCATTTATGTTATAGTATGTGTCAGAACTCCACTCCTTTCCAGGGGCTGAATAGCAGTCCACTGTGTGGATGTGACACATTGTGTATCCATTTATCAGTACATGGACATTTGGGTTGTTTCCACCTTTTGTCAATTGTGAATTGTGCTGCAATCAATACCAGTACACAAGAAACCTCTTTTCAATTCTTTGGGGATTCTCTTCTCAATTCTACCGAGGAGTAGCATTATTGCATCACACGTGGTCATTGTATGTTTAGCTTTCTGGGGAACTGCCAAACTATTTCCATAGTGGCTGCACTATTCTACATTCCCACTAGCAATATACAAGGGTCTCAATTTCTCCACATCTTTGCTAACACTTACTTTCTGGATATTATTATTATTTTTGTATTGTAGCATCCAGTAAGTGTGAATTGGTATCTTCTTGTAATTTGGATTTCATCTGTCTGACGATTAGTGATTTGAGCAGTTTTTCATGTCCTACTGGCCATTTGTTTATCTTCTTTGGAGAAATGTCTATTCAAGACTTATGTCCATTGAAAAATTGGGTCATTTGTCTTTTCCTTGTTGAATTGTAGTGCTTTATACATTCTGCATATCAAATATTTACTAGATATATGATTTGCAAATATTTTCTTCCATTCTGTAGGTGATGTCTTTTCACATTCTTATAATGTTCTTTGATGCACAGAAGTTTTTAATTTTGAGGAAGTGTAATTTAACCTATATTTTTTACCTTTTTTTTTGCTCATGCTTTCGGTGTTATAACTAAGACTTGCCAAATCTAAGGTTTTCTTCTAAGAGTTTTCTTGTTTATAGCTCTTCTGTTATGTTGTTTATCCATTTTGCATTAATTTTTATATATAGTGTAGGGATCCTATTTTATTCTTTTGCATGTGGTAATCCAGTTGTTCCAACACCATTTGTCAAAGATACGATCCTTTCCCCATGCCATGAACTTGTCATGTTTGTCAAAAATTAATTTGACATAGAATAGAGGTTTATTTCTGGACTCTTAATTCTGTTCCAATTATATATATATATACATATATATATACACACATATACATATATATACATATATATACATATCCAATTATATATATAAATATATACATATATATATTTTTTGTCTTACTGCGGCTTTGTAGTATGACTGAATTTGGGAAGTGTGAGTCCCTCATCTCTGTTCATTTTTAGGGTTGTCTGTTCTATTTGCAATTCCATATGAATTTGAGGATTCCTTTTTCCATTTTTGCAAAAAAGGATGTTGAAATTTTGGTACAAATTGCATTGGCTCTGTAGATTGCTTTGGTTAGAGTCAAGTTCTTAACAATATTAATCTTCCTAGCCACAAACATGAGGTGTCTTTATTGGTAATTCAGGTTTTCTTTCATTTCTTTCAGCAATGTTTTCTAATTTTCAGAGTACAGATCTTCCTTGATTTATGATAAGGTTATATCCCAATAAACCCATTGTAAGTTGAGAATATTGTAAGTCAGAAATGCATTTGATATATATAACCTACTCGGGATCCCTGGGTGGCTCAGCAATTTAGCGCCTGCCTTTGGCCCAGGGCGTGATCCTGGAGTCAGTCCCAGGATCGAGTCCCATGTCGGGCTCCCTTCATGAATCCTGCTTCTCCCTCTGCCTGTGTCTCTGAGCCCCCCCCCGCCCCCCGTGTGTGTCTCTCATGAATGAATAAATAAAAATCTTAAAAAATATATATCTAACCTACTCAACATCACAGCTTAGCCTTACCTACCTTAAATGCATGTAGAACACTTATATTGGCGTACAGCTGGGCAAAACCATCTAACACAAAGCTTAATTTATAATAAAGCATTGAATGTCTTATGTAATTTATTGACTACTGTACTGAAGGTGAGAAACAGAATGGTTGTATGAGTACAGAATAGTTATAAGTGTATTGGTTGTTTGCACTCATGATCCCATGGCTGACTAGGAGCTGCAGCTTCCAGCGTCACAAGTGCATTTTTCCTGATATCGCTAGCCCAGGAAAAGATCAATATTCAAATATCAAAGTATGTTTTCTATTGAATATGTGTTGCTTTTGCATTGTGAATTTGAAAAATTAGAAGTTGAACATAAATCGGGGATCATCTGTACAAGTCTCTCCTCCTTGGTTGAATTTATTTTGGGGTATTTTATTCTTTTAGATGCTATTGTAAATGGAATTGCTCTCTTAATTTCCTTTTCAGATTGTTCATTGCAGGTACATAGAAGAAACACAACTGATTCTTTCAATCTGAGTTTCTTTTTATTTCAATTCATGTTTCTTTCTTTCTTTCTTTCTTTCTTTCTTTCTTTCTTTCTTTCTTTCTCTTTTTCTTTCTTTCTTTCTTTCTTTCTTTCTTTCTTTCTTTCTTTCTTCTTCTTCTTCCTTCTTTCTTTCTTTCTTTCTTTTTCTCTTTAAAGATTTTATTTATTTATGAGAGAGAGAGAGAGAGAGAGAGAGAGAGGCAGAGACATAGGCAGAGGGAGAAGCAGCCTCCCTGTGGGGAGCCTGATGTGGGCTCAATTCTGGAACCCTGGAATCATGCCCTGAGCCAAAAGCAGATGCTCAACCACTGAGCCACCCAGGCATCCCATCAATTCATGTTTTAATTCATGGTGAATTTAAAATATATTTGATCTTATTTCATCTTTTAGTAGTTTCTATTTAATGTATTTTACTTCCTTTTTCTCCTTTCCTGCTTTTATTGATTTATTTTCAATGATTTTGAAGAATAGATCTGGAAGTAGATTTAAAGAATATCTGTTCTTTGGGGTGCCTGGGTGGCTCAGTAGGTTAAATGTCTGACTCTTGATTTTGGCTCAGGTTAAGATCTCAAAGTCATGTCAGGTTTCATGCTGGGTGTGGAGCCTGTTTGGGATTCTCTCTCTGCCTCTGCCCCTCTCTTCATCTCTCTCCCTCTCTTGAAAAAAAATTCTATTCTTTCTGTTGTTTCTCTTAAATTAACAGATATGCTATATACTAATACATATATATTTATTTTAAATTAATTTATAGAATTAATTAGAAATTGTGTCTTTGATTAGAATAAGCAAAAATCATATATTGTTATTTCCTTTCCTTTCCCCCTACCTGCTGCCCTTCTTGACATAATGTAGGATTTTAATTATATTACTATTTCTTTTTATTTTTGCCCCTTATTGCACTAGTATTAAGTTATAATCCTTCTTTTTTCTTTTTTTCTTTCTTTTTTTTGGGGTTCTTATTTGTCCTCATCTTTACTTCTACAAATCACTCTTGGATGCACTTCTGTTTTGGTTTTGTAAGAGTGTACTCCTTAGTAGCTGTTCTAGGTAAGATCTATAAAGGGGTAAGTTACTATCTGTTCCAATTCTAAATTTAAAAAAAATCTCTTTTACCTTTTTATTTGAATAATGGATAGATTCAGTAGAGAAGTCTTGATCAAAGATATTTTCCCACAGAATCTTGAAGAAATTATTTCATTGTCTTTCTGCATTTAATGCTGTCAACAGGGAGTCTTATATCAATTTAATTGTAAGTAATCCATCTCTCTTCAGAAGTTTTTGAGTATTGTCTTTTTCTCTGGCATGGTATTGTTTGGGCCCTGTCTGAGATTTCATATACTTTTTTTAAATTTGAAGAAGTTTCTTGTGATACTGATTTATGTATAATTCTCGCCTCTAGTTTATGCTTTGGGAATTGCTATTGGAGGGTTATTAGGATATGTGTGTCTTACCTCTCTCTTAACTTTCTACTTTTTTCTTTTTTTTTTAAGATTTTTATTTATTTATTTATGATAGACAGAGAGAGAGAGAGGCAGAGACACAGGCAGAGGGAGAAGCAGGCCCCATGCCTGGAGCCCGATGCAGGACTCGATCCCAGGACCCCAGCACTGCCCTGGGCGAAAGGCAGGTGCTAAACTGCTGAGCCACCCAGGGATCCCCTAAGGGTTTTTCTTGAACTATTTATCAGATCAACCTTGCAGCTCACTTTTTTATTCCTTTAAAAAAATATATTTATCATAGAACATACAACTCAACACCAAAAAAAAAAAAAAAAAAACCAAATAATCTAATTAAAAAATGGGCAGAAGACATGAACAGACATTTCTCCGAAGAAGAAGACATCCAGATGGCCAACAGACACATGAAAAGATGTTCAACATTGCTCCTCATCAGGGAAATGCAAATCAAAACCACAATGAAATATTACCTCACATCTGTCAGAATGGCTAAAATCAACAACATAAAAAATGAGTGTTGGCAAGGATATGGAGAAAAAGGAACCCATGTGCACTGTTGGCAGGAATGCAAACTGGTGCAGCTACTATGGAAAACAGTATAGAGTTTCCTCAAAAAGTTAAAAATAGAATTACCATATGATCTAGTAAATCCACTGTTGGGTATTTACCCAAAGAAAACAAAAACACTAATTCAAAAAGACATATGAACCCTTATGTTTATTGCAGCATTATTTACAATAGCTAAATTATGGAAGCAGCCCAAATATCCATTGATAGATGAATAAAGAAAAAGTACACTATTAGTCATAAAAAAAGAATGAAATCTTGTTATTTTGCAAAAACATGGGTGGAGCTAGAGGGTATAACGCTGAGTGAAATAAATCATCCAGAGGAAGTCAAATACCATATGATTTCACTCATATGTGGAATTTAGGAAACAAAACAAATGAGCAAAGAAAAAAGAGATAAACCAAAAAACCAGACTCTTAACTATAGAGAATGCTCTGATGGTCACCAGGGAGGAAGTGGGTGGGGGTTGGGTGAAATAGGTGATGGAGATTGAGGAGTGCACTTGCTATGATAAGCACTGGGTGATGTATGGGTGTTGAATCACTATGTTGTACACCTGAAACTAATATAACACTGAATGTTAAATATACTGGAATAAAAATTTTAAAATATATTTATCATAAAAAATTTTAATATATTAGTTACACAGAATAATAAAATAAGCATTTACATACATAAAAATCTTATTTAAGGAATAAAATAACATCACAGTATTGAAGTCTCTGGTGTTCCTTCCCCCAATCAGAACCTTTATCTTTAACCAGAGAAATCATAATTTTGCATTTGATGTTTTATCATTTATTACAGGTATTACTGCGCTTTCACTTTTTAATATTCCACGAACAGTATTATGTATATATTCTTTGCAACCTTGCTATTTAAAAGCCTTAGCATTATGTTTATGATATTCACTCATGTTTATAGATATAGTTTTACTTCATTCTTTCAAACTGGTGGTTAGTATTAAAATGTGTGATAGACCTCAGTTTACTTCTCCACTGTCCTTTAGGGTATGCGTTCAGGCAGTTTCTGGGTTCTTGTAAGTAGAAGTGGCCATACTGTGTACATCATTGTCCCCATCTTTTTTCTTACTGAGCTGTTGATTGCCTAATGTATCTTAGATAGTTATATTTTGAGGGGTTACATACATGTCAAATATTGTCATCCTAGTTGATTCTTTCTGTACTTCTCAAATGGTTTCTTTGAATAGAAGAAAAGCGAAATTTGAAAATTAGTATTTGGTTGAATTTATTACTTTCTTTAAGATTTGCCTTTGTCGGGGTACCTGGGTGGCTCAGTGGTTGAGTGTCTGCCTTCAGCTCAGGGTGTGATCCATGGGTCCTGGGATTGAGTCCTGCATTGGGCTCCCCTCAGAGAGCCTGCTTCTCACTCTGTCTATGTCTTTCTGTGTCTCTCATGATTAAGTAAATAAAATCTTTTAAAAATAAGACTTGCTCTTATTATGTAGTATTAAGAAATTTTTTCCTATGTAAGGTCATAAAATATTTTGACTGTTTTCTACTGACTTCAAGTTTTGATTTTTTTCATATTGAAGTTTTTGATCTGCCTGTGATTGGTTATTGCTTATAGACCAGTGAAGGTATCCAACTTTATTTTAATTTCCATAAGGATAAGCAAATATCCCAGAATAATTGAAGCATTATGCAAATAAGAGCAAGGCAAGATGATAAATGGCTAGTGAAGCTTACCATTTGCAATGTGTCCGTGAATAATTTAGACTCCACTGACATTTTCAAGACTTTGGGAAAGTTTGGTCTCATAGAATTTACTCTTATGAGAGGGGGAAGACCTGAGCTAGGAGTGAGAGGGGATCCTATTGCCCTGGTCCAGAATGTGAGAACCAGAGGAAGGTTCCGGAGGCTTGTGCTCAAGACATTATTGGCAGCCACACAGGACATTCATCCTTCACTCAAATGTGACAGAGGACAGTGGGCCAAATGGCAAACTGATCCAATAAACCTGTACCTGGGAACTGCTTATTTATTTTTATTATTTAAGTTATAGTCATGACCTTGCTATTCTCTAGGTTTTCTATCTTGCGGGATGTTATTAGAATGCTGTGTGCCTGCTGCTTTGTAATAACTCTCTGATAGAAAGTGGAGGAAGCCCACATCTCAGGATCTGAAATAAGTAAAATAAATATATAATTGGCTGTCATCACTGTCAATCATCACAGGCAGAGGCGAGGAGGCAGAGACTAGGTTGAGTCCACGAAGCATTGTGTGGATTAATTTGCTTTTGTCTGCTTTATTAACACGAGCCTGACAAATTATTACAACATTAAAAACATTATTTATGGCATATCCTCTATACAGAAATGAAGGGATCTTTAAATAAACCCATCTAACTGATGTGGCTATTTTTTAAAAATTTAATTTATTCGTATGACAGAGAGGGAGAGAGAGCACAGGCAGGGGGAACAGCAGGCAGAGGGAGAAGAAGCAGGTTCCCCGCTGAGGCAAGGAGCCCACTGCCCATGCGGGGCTCGATCCCAGGGCTTTGGGAACATGACCCGAGCAGGAGGCAGATGCATAATGGACTGAGCCACCCGCGTGTCCTATCTTTTAAATCTCAGAACCTTAAAAAAATAATGACTTATTAATGATCTTTGTATCTTATAAGAGAAGGAGTCTCTCTGATTAGTAACCTGAAGTTTTCCTTAAATGAATTGTTATCTATGTCATAGCTCTATGACTGTGGTTCAGTTATCTTCTCCACCTGGCAGTGTACCCACCTTCTTCAGCAAATAAACTCCTCTCTACCCTTCAAGAGCTGTGATGTCAACTCTTCCAAGGATTGCATTCTGAGCTAAGTAAGAGTGAGTCTCAGTTAGTGTCTCCATCACAATGCTCAGCATATGTGCCAGGGTGACTTCTTCCTGCATTTTTCTTTCTGCTGAACTGTGAGCTTTTGGAAGGCTTGGGCTTCCTTCAGCAACAAATCCTCTTTTCTTTGTTCTTTGTATACACACACACACACACACACACACAAGCACGAGCTCTCTTTCTCTCTACATTTCTGTTGAACTGAACTGAACTGAACTGAACTGAAAGTATCATTACCTGATAACCAGAGAAGCAGAAATACTGGAAAGCCTAAATGCTTGAGGGTCAGAGAGAACTGATTCAAAACCTACTGTGGCCACTTATTGCTCAGATGACTTTGGAAAGTTAATCTCTGAGTCTTTGTGGTATAAAATGAGAACCATAACTAGTGTTATATTAGATAAGAGCACTTTAAGCAGTGACTGTCACATGGCAGGACTTATATTTAAATCTACTTTCTCTCTTCAAAAGGGGGCCACTTTTAGATTATTTTCAATTAAAATTGATGACAGTTTAGGGATGCCTGGGTGGCTCAGTGGTTGAGTGTCTGTCTTCGGCTCAGGTGGTGATCTTGGGGTCCTGGGGTCGAGTTGAGCAATCGGGCTCCCCAGAGGGAGCCTGCTTCTTCCTCTGCCTATGTCTTGGCTTCTCTCTTTGTGTCTCTCATGAATAAATAAATAAAATCTTTTTAAAAAATAAATAAAATAAAATTGATGACAATCCCTTATATAAGCAAAGGGTCAAATCATACGTGCTCCTTAATCCTTGGTTATTTGCCATTTCCTTGGGGTGGTTGGTGGGGAATGTAGTCAATGAAGATTGGGAATTGGATTCCAGGGATCAGAAGCACCTGAGCCACTTGGGAGCTTGTGAGAAATGTAGACTCCCAACCGCATTGAGTTGGAAACGTGCATTTCCGGAAGATCTCCAGGAGATTCAAATGCCCATTGAAGTTTGAAGAGAGCTGAGCCAGAGCAGGTGCTGATCTCTGATTTGAATAATTCTAGGGAGTTTATTCTAGCTTTTGTGCTAATGAAAGGGCGCTTGTGGGGTAAGTATGGGCCAGTTGAATAAAACTTCCCTGTGATGAGATGAGGGATAGACTTTAATGACTATGATTGACTATTTCCCTGTTGCATTTTATTTCATGGAGCAGCTGGAGGCTATGTGACAGCTACTGTCCTCAGAGAAACCAGCCTGAATGCCCACCCTGATGTGGAAACAATGGCCTGATCCTCTTTCCTGTGCCATGTCAGCAGAATGTAAAGGCTTGCATCTCCCCAGGGATTTAGGAAACTGAAACAATACTTTCCTTTTCTCTTTTGATGTTTTATTAAAAAAAACAAACCTCCAAAAGCAGGGCTTTAATAAAATATATATTGATCTGAAGTGTTCCTGTCTCATGGAAAACCTAGTATTATTTCTTTAAGGTACAACCTTTGCTGACATTTTGAGTCAAGGATATTGGCCTTGTTGACTATTTTTTTCTCTTAAGCATCTGTAATTTGAGATTTGAAGGTGTTCTCATATCAATTTGATATCTATACTCTGAAGATAATCAGTCATGAGTGACTCCAGAGTTTCATCAGTGACAGAAGAATGTAGACTTGCACATTCATCTAGGTGGTGCTTTGTGTCCTGTCTTGTGTGATAACTGAACAAATCTCACTTCTGAGGGTTGCATGGCAACTTAGGAAGTGCTTTTCAAAAGGAAAGATGGCTTCCCTATTTTCGCCAGAAATGTGTTGATCAACAAATATTTCAAACACGCCTGCAATACAGTGTTGCTACTCCCATGGGCAGTACTATGGCTGCTTGTATATGACTGTGCCTACAATTCACAATAGATCTGTATATAATTACTTGCTTCTGTATTTACAGAAGTGATCTACACAGTTTAAGTCTTGATTTTTCACAGGGAGAACTCCATCTTCCTCTACTGTGTTTCAATGGCAAAAGCCAGATATGCCCTACCCTCAAGATGGAATCCAGATCTTAGTGAGCACATTTAGGCAGAGAGAAGTGATCCCTTTTGGTAGTTTTTAAACTCCAGTTGAGGAAGTAGCTCCTAGCTAGGCCAGACTCCTCGAGGAAACTTTTGTTCATTCATTCACTCATTGCACAAGTATTTGTTGATCAACTAACAAATAACAAGATCTGGTGAGATAATTATGGAGAATGAGTTTAGATTCACCTACCCTGTTTCCCCAAGGCATTTCTTAGTGATAGCTACCATCACCTAGATGAGGCAGTATGGAGCTATGAAATACTTCTTATATACACTGGCTTTACCAAAATTAGAGGCAGATGCAATAAATCTATGGTTTCTAGCAAGTTCTGGGAGAACAGATTCAATCCAGCCATTCAGTTCTTCTCTTTATTATCTTATCCTTTGTTTGGAACAGTCCTGGCCTAGATCTTCCTTGGGCCTTCCACCAAAATGCAGCCTGTCTGTGCCATGTGTTACTTTGCCTTGATTACTATTTTGTTAATTTGCATGTGCATTTCCATATAATAATATCTTTATCATTAGGCAGGAGCCCCATTGCCAAGGCAACTAAGAGTGGTACAAATACAACTTGTCCTTTACCCCAAATTTAACTCTCTTTAGTCAAATACTGATAATGTTCCTGGCTCTCCTATTTTGTGTTGAAAATTGTAAATCATTCTATAAGTCTTCTGGCTTCTTCCTGTTTTGTCTCTCTGAAAGGTTTCACTGCCTTTTCCCCAATATACATTTTTAAAATTTAATTTTCAAAATAATAGGTGTATGTTCTTGAAAAGTTACATAGTACCAGGAGATCTATGACAAAAACAAAAACAAAAACAAAAACATAATTTTCCCTACTACATCAATCCCCACCATTACCATCCCTAATTCTTGCTCCTGTAGATAATCATTTTCAATAATTTTAACTGGTTATTTAGTATTTTCCCTTGTATTGCTAAATAACAGCCTGAAATGTTACATCTAGATTTGTCAGTTTTAGTTATGTTCTATGATATTTCCATCAAGAAAGATATGGATTTAATTTTAGTTTTCCCTTGGCTTCCTGTTTCTCTCCCTGATCTTCCTGATAGCATTTAGCTCAGGTTTCCTCACAGCCATTGTGCCTGGAGTTTAGTAAAGATCTGAAAGATGTGGACAGAGATGTAGGCGTGTAGGACATGTGGATGCTGTGGGTGAGTTGGGGTTTTATTCTAAGTGTGATGGGAAGCCACTGGAGAAATTTAACCAGAGGACTCACATGACCTGCCTTATTGAAAAACCACTTTAACAACTATAGAGAATGGCTTGTAGGAGACAAGAAAAATCAGAGACTGGGGAGTAGTCCTGGGAGACATACTGGTGGCTTCAACCCATGCTGAATCATGCTGCCATGTTGATTTGGAGAGAATTAGTCAGATATGGGACGTAGTTTCAAGAGAGAACCAGTCCTGTGTCATGACTGTGTGTTAGGAGCTTGGAAAGGGAGAAGAGATGAGGAGAGGAATGACTTCTAGTTTTGGCCTGAGCAACCAGGTAGATGGTGGAACCGTTTGTTAAGACTGAGCATGGGCTTATGTGTGTTATTGTGCAGGTTGAAGGGGTGGTAATCAAGGATTCTGTTTCAGATAAATTTGAGATGACTATTGTTATCAAGGGGGAGATGTCAATTCGAAAGTTGAATACATTAGTAATAGGGGCTCAGTGAAGACATGTGGGCCTTGATGCACAAAGTGAGTGCCACTGGCAGGTGGGGGGCATCCAAAACCACGGGATGGGCTGAGATCATACAAAGATAGGCTGCAAATAGAGAAAAATACAGACTCTAGTTTTTAGTTCAATGTGCTCCAAAATTAAGGGAATCAAGCTCCAATATTAAGCTGAGAAAGAGAAAACAAAAGCTAATCCCTGGAGCTGATGCCTAATGTGGTAGAAGGAAGACTAGGTAGTTGTGATTGTCCTTAAAATGCCATCAGGATGAGTGTTTTCAGAAGGAAGCTTTCAATTGTTTTAAATGCTGAAGAGATGTCAAGGGGCAGAGAAGGAGTAATTGCATTTGATTGTGTTGGACAGCACCGAGAATCTTGGTGGTGTTGGAACCAGTAATTTTGGTAGAGGGGTGGCTTTGGAAACAGGCATGGAGAGGGCTCAAAGGCTGAGATGTTCAGATTGTGACAGGAGCTATACCAGAGCCCGGGAGACAATGAGAACACACTATAGAGGCATATGCCCCTGGTCGGGGGAGTCAAGAAGGTGTTCCTGGGGAAGACAGGCTCAGAGATGCAACTTGAGGTGTGAAGGAGAAGAAGTGAACCATGTGAGAAGTCGAGGAAGGAAAATAAAAGTTTCAGGAAGAGGGAACAGCATGTGGGAAGACTCCGAGACACCCATGGCATGGCATATGCCAAGATATGAAAAAAGGCCAGAGAATACTGGAAAGTGGTATGGCAGGAAGTCTGAGGGGTGCTCCGGGCCCCTCCCTAGTGAGGCATGCTGATCTTACTTGCCTGTCCCCAGTGCAATGGAACGTTGCTGAAACGTTTTCAAAAGGAGGGTTTTGTGGTATTGAAATGCATGTGGATGTGTCTGAAGAGCAGGCATGAAGTCATGAGCATGGCTAATGAGAGACAAATTAGGAGGCCTTTGCAGGGGGTCCAGGTGAGAAACGGCAGCAGCTCATTCTGAGCATTTGGGTCAGTGAAGGAATTATGCCACAGAAGCCCTTCATTGAACAAAGGAGCAAGTTCAACAACAGCAGTAAAAGTGTTTTATCTTTGGAAATGAGCACGATCTTGCATTTGACAATATCTCATGTTAATTTATTCCGTGACTAATTGTTCTTTGGAGAAACTGAACTCATTCACCATTAGGTTTGACGTGTTAAATTAATCAGATCTCTTAAAAGGCTTCCAAATTCTGAAAGCATCAGACAGTTCAAAATTGCATCCACATTTATCAACACTGTTTTTGACATGATATGCAAAGAAAAATCGCCTCCTTCATTCCTATCTATACACCAACACACTTCTTGAGGCATAGGGCATTTACTGGGTTACAAATTATTTCCCTGTGTCTCAAGAGGAACTGATTGCCTTAAACTTGACTCTATTATCAATCTATTATTGTTTAATAGAAGCCTTAAAGTACTGTGTTTTAAAAATTGCAACATACCATAAATCACATTCCAATTCCTTTAATTTCTCATCACTTCATTTCTGATTTTGATATTGCTTTCAAAAAAGATTTTCTCATCTCTATAATGAGATCCGGTGTCTATAGCACATTGTGTCTTACTCTGCCATTTCTCTTAATGGAACTCCACTCGCAGTATCCATTCTTCGCTTGGAGCAAAATGATTCTTTTGCTGAGCGAGTGCATTAACGATCGCTGTTGTGTTGGTTCTCACTCTTCAAACCCTCTAAGTGATGTACTTGATGGGTCTTCTTCTCAACATCTCACCCATCTTTCTACATTTCTGACAGATCCTAAATATTCTCTGCCCAAATCCAGACTTCATGCCATTCTACCAAGTTCTTCCCTTACATTTTAATGCTTCACTTAAATACAGTTGATCATTGTTGTATTTAAAGATGCGGTTCTTATTTGAGGAGACAAAGTTGCCTAAAAGTAACTTTTACAGAATTTTCAGGTAGACTAAAATGTTCAGGGAGCACTTTTCAGTCTTGAACAAAGATTTAACTACGTCTTTGCAATTTGTAAAGTCTCAACCTGAACAAATGCTCTGGTGGTTTTTAAGAATGTTGAGAAAGTGTTTCACTTTCTTTGAGTGGGAGTGCATTTGTACTCTCTCTCTCTGTACGTTTCTAGAGTCTCTTGGCCTGCCTTTCTTTGCTTTTCTCTCACATGCATCTTGCTACTATCCCCCCTGGCTCCTGATAAAAGGCTTATAGTCGTATGCTTTTTCTCCACTATCCATTTTAATACAAAGATTATATTCATCCTTCTCACCAATTCTCTTTCTTTTTACTAGAGCTCTGACAGTCTACACTTGATCTTTTTTTTTTTTTTTTTTTTAAAGATTTATTTATTCTTGGGGCGGGGAGCAGAGGCAGTGAGAATCCCAAGCTGACTCTGCTAAGCTCAGAGCCCCATATGGGGCTTGATCTTACCATTCTGAGATCATGACCTGAGTTGAAACCCAAGTGTCGGATGCTTAACTGACTGAGCCACCCAGGCACCTACACTTGATCTTTTTATCCAATTGTACATTGGCCACACTTTAAAGGTACTAGATTATCAGGCATCTTTGATGGGTTCATTCATTCTTTCCTTTGTTTAGTCAGCTGACAAACATTTATGGTATCCTCACTAGACAGCTGGCATGGTGTTATAGACTAGGAATACAGCCATGAATGAGACAAGTTTCTTGTCCTCAAAAACAGCCATGAGGGAAGGATGTTTTTAAGCCTGGATCCAAAAGGAAAACTATTGGAAGACTTGCTGAGATGGAGTCTGCCCACTTGGAAAGACTAGCATCAATAAGATGCTAAGGGTTTTCTTTGGGTTTTCTATAGTATCTACAAAGGATTTTTGTGTTATTAAGTACTTACTGGGAGCCTGGCATTATACAGGCCAATTATAATTATTAATCTCCAAAGCAATCATGGGAGGGAAAACATTATTATCCTGTTTCATTGATGAGAAAAGCAGAACTCAGAAAAATTAGAACTTGCCCAATATCACACAGCTAATAATTAATTTGCCAGGCTGTGTTTCCTTTTTAACCTTTGTAAAATATACAGTGGAGACCAAAAAAATGCCCTGAGCAGACAAAACCATTAAAGCCATGTAAACAAAACTAAATCTAGCTTATTTCATGAACAGAAGTGAAACAACTGGGTTATTTCTTCTAAGTGCCTTTGATAATCATAAAAGAAATGCAAGTTATCTTCCTAAAATGGTGTGAAATAATCACTTTTAGCCAATCCCTGTCATCTGGAAACCCCTACTGTAATCACCGATTATAAGGTCAAGGTCAATCAAGTTTCTCATTTTCACTTTATAAGCCATCCTGTGGTGCTATGCCCCTGAGCTTCGATCAGTCTTGAATTTGAAAGCTTCCAGTTTGTGAACTCTTATAGTCACAATAAACTCTTACGAAATGCTATTTTACTGATCTGGTAGTTTTAATTTTGCTATTTCTAGATTTTGGACATCTTTTATTAGGAGAATTTTTAAACGTGTACTACTTTAGCACCGATAGCCCATCTTCATTGATTATCAGCATCTTGCCATTCTTCTTCCATCAATCATGTCACCTTTTCCATTTCTTTCTATTTTTGGCAGGAGGGTTTTTTTAGGCAAATCCAAGACATCTCATCACGTTATCTGCATACATTCAGTTTGTGTCCATAATAGATATGAACTAAAAATGTACAAACACAATATTATTATCACAACTAACAAAACTAACCATATTCCTTAATAACTGAATATTCAACTCCTGCTCACTTTCTCCTGATTATCTCAGAATGTCTTTCTGGTTGTTTGTTCTATAGAATTTCCCACATTCTGGATCGGGCTGATTACTTTTATTTGCTTTTGTTTAACATGTTCCTCTATCCCCCACACTTTCAAAAAACTGGTAGGTCAATCTAGTGGCATCATTAGATTCAGATTGATGTGGGTTTTTTGGGCAAAATTTTATCTTCATAGGTGGTACAGGTGACTTCCTATTGTACGACTTCAGGAAACACATTGTGTCTGGGGTCTCCTTTTTTTAAAAAAAATTATTTATTTATTCATGAGAGACACAGAGAAAGAGGCAGAGACATAAGCAGGTTCCCTGTGTGGAGCCCAATATGGGACTTGATCCCAGGGTCCTGAGATCACACCCTGAGCCAAAGGCAGGCGCTCAACCACTGAGCCACCGAGGCGTCCCAAGGGGTGGGGGTGGGGGCTCTCCTTTCTATACAGCTGTTGCAGTTGATAACTGGATTCAGGTGTTGTCATTCAGAGCTGTACTTTGTACTTTGTAAAAATCTCCAGGAATCTTCCAGTCACAGGTTGAAACCATGATGATCATTGTCAAGGTTGATTATTCCATTAGGTGTTGTAAAATCATGATTTCGATAATTCTATCATTCTTATTACATTCATTAGTTAGTATTCCTCTAGAATAAGAATTTTTTCCTACATCAATTATGTAGTTATCCTGAAGTAGCATTCATTTCCTAACGGCAGGATAAATGCTTAATTCTGACCGTTTTTTGCCAAGTTTCAGAATAATGAGTTGGTGCATTACAATACAAAGCTGGGAGCCAGGATCATGTGACTCTAAGCCTTTTTAATTTCCTAGTGACTGGAGAGTTTGAAATGCTGTAAGAATAAAAACAAAGTCTGAAAGTCCTAGTGCTTTTTGGCAGGCAAGAAGTTAAGGAGCCAGGATTCCTGAGACTCCCTAATTCTGCTGTTTCAGGAGAAATGCCAGAGGTCACCAGGTGTCATCCAGTCGCATTTCATAGCAGTTAGTGCCCTTTGCAGGCTAATTAACCATTGTAATCACCACCGGCTCTCAACTCTCAGGTGGGCAACAGTTACGTGTATTTAACAGCTTGTGTCTGAGTCATATCCAATCATCTCCCCCTTCTCCTCTCCTGGCTCTGGGCCGAAGAAGAGCAGAGAGGGTGCTCCGTGCTCACTGTGGCATTTCCGTCTATCTCACTTCCTGCATTGGTCAGGCACCTTTGCAAGAAGAGGGGAATTTATGTGGCTAAATGTAGTATTTCCTCTCTAGCCCCAAGGGGGTTGCCTTTGTCAGCATCAGCAGAAAATCATGGATCGGAAGTGACTCGGTATTTCTCCTGAGCTCTGCAGGCATAGCAGCTGGAACCAAACACGTTTTTGCATGCCCATGTGAATACTTGAAAATAATGTGTTTATCCTTGTGTTTTAAATGAAAATGATGTTTTTAAAAACCCTTCAGGAGGCACCAAGGCCATCATGGGAGCTTCAATTAATTGCTCTTGTTGTACCTGCTGCTCTCCTAGGCTGCGGACTGGGGAGGGGTCATCTCCAGCCATCACTGCTCTAGGAAAGGTTGGGTGCTTCTCTAGACTTTGCCCCCACTCCCATAGTTGCAATATTCTCATTAATCCTACGTGGGCAGATGGACCTCCACTCTTGGTCTTTTCAAAGGGATGGTATTGGATAAGGGAGATATTTAGAATTGTAATATATGAATTTCTCCCTTCCTTCCATCCCTGGTGGGAACCTTAAAAGGAAGAGAAGATGCCTGCACACAAGTGTCTTGGAGAGGGGCAGAAGGGAGGGTCAGAGGGCAGGAGATTGGGAATGTAGGATCAGGTAGGGGGCTCAGGGAGAGCAGAGAAGTGTAGAAAGGCCCAGGAGTCAGGTGCATCCCCAGGGGAGAGCTCTGAGTTCCTTTCTTGCTCCCAAGTGCCCCAATCCTTCTCTTTACTCTCCAGTGCCCCAGCTGGATAGCTCTTCACAGATGGTCTAGTGTTGAGTCTTTGGGAGAGTGTGAAGCCACAGAGTGGCTGCACTGGGCAGGTGAACCCTCAGATTGTCTCCATGCTCATATTCATGTGGGCTCAGGGCATAGACATCAGGCACAGAAAGATGGGCGATGGTGTCATGATGGCACACTCTGAGGCTAACTGTGCTGTCAGCACCATCCCATGGTCTGAGCCAGTAGCTTCATATTTACTATGAAGGGATAACCTATCTTCCCACTGGTCATGGATGGAGTGAGAGGAGACCCTTGGTACCAACATTATCTAGACCGGGTGCTCAGAGGACCCTGTACCCACAAACACACACAGGGAACACAGATGCCCTTGCATTAGCTAATTCCAGCTACCTCTGCCCTTTGAAGATTTAATTAATTAATCAGTCAACCAACCAATCAATTAATTAATTAATTTAGAGAGAAAGTGAGTAGGGAGTGGGGAGGGAGATGGAGAGAATCTCAAGCAGATCCCATACTGAGTGCAGAGCCAACACAGAGCTTGATCTCAGGACCCTGAGATCATGACTTGACCTGAAACCAAGAGTCAGACACTTAAGTGAGTGAGTCACCTGGCTGCTCCACCAATTACCCCCACCCTTTGAAATGTGGCTTCTGCTTTGGAAATTTTATTCTCTAGTCGTGGCTTCTTCTGTTCCAAGAATATTTATTTTGTGAGTGACTATTACCTAAGATACCACAATAAAAAAAAAACTGTCTATTTGAAATATAGGGAGAATTTAAGTGAGGTTTGTCAAATGAATGAGTGAAATGAATAAGCAGTCACAACACCAACAACAGGAAGCAATCCCATAAAGACACTTCAGAAATCAATGAATTAGATCTCAATACTTCTTTTCTGGGGTATTACTATTCTTAGAGCTGCTGGCTTAGATACTAGCAAAAACTCTCATTTGTGAGCCATTCCAGCAAGCCCACTGGCTGTAAGCCTCACTGCAGTCTTGAAGACTGGTGTTACCATAATGCCATGAATGAGAACCCAGAGGCTCAGCGAGCCAAGCACAGCAAGCCAAGTGGGAATGCATCCAGGACTGAGGACCTGATCTGTGTCTGCTCTCCCATGCCACATCCCTTCTTTCCAGGGTAATTCTGGTCTGTGCTGCTCTGCAGGTGGGTGGAAGCTTCAGCCAGCACATGCTCAAGAATGCCACTGAGGAGATGCAGGTTCACTAGGCCAGGCCAGCAGAGGCAGAACCAGCTCTCCCTGGTGGGCGCCTGCAGGGCTGTGAGCATGGCTGGGGGTGAGGTAGAGGGGGTGGGGGGTGGGGTTGCAGATTCTTATTCACAAAGACTCAGGATCTGCTGTGCCTCCACCCAGACAGGAAGCATTGTTTTTTGATTTATAAAAGTTGTGTATGTAGGAAGCTCTGTCTCACTCAAAATTTGTTCTAGAACCAAGAATTTCATGAATACATACCGTCTCCACCTAAACAGTAGACTGAAACTCACATGGTAAATCAAATCATGTCCCTTCTTTGTTTCAATCCCTCCAGAGCCCCATCAGACTCCCAATCAAGTCCAATTGCCTGACCAGGGCCTCCATGCCTCATGAAACCCAGCTGTAGCCTACCCCCAAACCCTTAACCTTCTAGTACCTCTTTACCCTGGCTTACCTCCCCCTGATTCCAGGGGCCAGCAAAGTTCTGTGTCCATCTCTGTTCTTTGAGTCCCTCTGTCCCCCCATCTTGGTGCATTAGGAGTGGTTCTATATACAGCCCTTTATAGAACATGCTAAGCTGGGACACAGGTGACCTATTAACAAAAGACAGGGCCAGCCTGCAGGTTTTTATCTGTTCCATCCATCAAATCCTTCTGCAGAAATTGGTCAGAATCTACTTACTGGTGGACACTCTGCTGCCATCCCTGTCTGAGCCACTGAGAACCATAGAGTCAGAGATGGACACTGCCCTGCTCTGAAGAGTTAACAAAGACATTGGGGGTAAGAAGCAAGCA
Source organism: Vulpes vulpes (assembly GCF_048418805.1). NCBI lineage: Eukaryota > Metazoa > Chordata > Mammalia > Carnivora > Canidae > Vulpes > Vulpes vulpes. Next base: position 8,084,558 of record NC_132784.1, on the reverse strand, counting down.
TGTGAGAAGCAAGAGTGAATGACACAAGGCAGTGCACACATGAATGCTAAGCCAGCGCTGCTGGAGCACAGTCCCAGGACCTGTATCGGCACCACCTGGAAGCTTGTTAAGGGGTACCTGGCTGAGCGTCTGACTCTTGGTTTTGGCTCATGTCATGATTTCAGGGTCATGGGCTCTATACTCAGTTAGGGGTTTACTTGAGATTCTCTCTGTCTTCCTCTGCTCCTCGCTTGTTCCTGTGAATTCTCTCCTCCTCTCAAATAAGTAATTAAACCTTAAAAAAAAAAAAAGCAAAACCACAGGCCCTATCTTGAGCCCTACTGAGTTTTGCAAAATAGAATGACTGTTACTGTTTTAAATGGATGGGCATTTTATTTACTAAAAAAAAAAGTATTTTTTTATTTGAAAGAGAAAGAGCACAAGCAGGGGGGAGGGGCACAAGGAGGAGAGGATCAAGCAGACATCCTGCTGAGCAGGGAGCCAGATGCCCTGCTTGATCCTAAGACCCTGAGATGGTGACCTGAGCAGAGGCCAGATGCCTAACTGAGCCACTCAGATACCCCTAGACTTAATTTTTTCAGAACAGTTTTAGTTTTAAAGGAAAATTAGAGCAGAAAGCATGGGTCCCATATAACCCACTTCACCCCTCCCCTTCCCTCAGTTTCCCTATTATTCACATCTCACATTGCTGTGGTGCTTTTGTTTCAATCGATGAGCTAATATTGACATGATTTACTGACGTCTACACCTTACAAAGAATGGGTTCATCCTTTGTGTTGTGAGATTCCTGTGGGTCTTGCCAAGTGCATAAGATCATGTATCCACCATGGTATTATCAAACAATATAGTTTCACTGCCCTAAAACTCCCCTGTCCTCCATCTATCCCTCCCTTTTACTTCTTCCTTCCCCAGCTCCAACTTCTTGCAACCACTGATCTTGGTACTGTGTCCACAGTTTGCTTTTCCTAGAAAGTCACAAAGTTGGAATCATACATTCTGGAGACTTTTCAAATTGGCTTCTTTCACTCAGCATTTAAGATTTCCTTTTTCTCAGGGCCTGCTAGCTCATTTCTTTTTTGGTGCTAAACGATATTCCATTGTCTGGATGTCTCAATGTTTATTTATCCATTCACCTAGTAAATGGTATTTTGTTGCTTCTAGTTTTTGGCAGTTATGAATAAAGCTGCTATAAACGTTTATGTATAGGTTTTTGTGTGGATGTAAGTTTTCAACTTTTTTAAGTAAATATCTAGCTAGGAGCACAATTGCTGGATCCTATGATAAGACTATGTTTAGCCTTATAAGAAACTGCCAAGCTGTTTCATGAAGAGGCTCTACCAGTTAACATTCCCACCAGCAATGAATGAGAGTGCCTGTTGCTCCACATCCTTGCCAGCACTTTGTTTTTTTTTTGTTTTTTTTTTTGTTTTTTTTTTTCTTGCCAGCACTTTGAAGTAGTATTTTGGATTTTAGCTTTTCTGATATTCATGTGGTGACATCTTACTGTGTTTTAATTTGCATTCTACTGATATTTGATATTGAGCATCTTTTCATATGCTTATTTGTCATCCAGATACCTTCCCATTATGAAGTACCTGCCCACATTTTTGTTTGTTGGTCTCAATCCATTTATTGCATATTTCCTTTTTTAAAAAAGTTTTTATTTTAATTTCAGTTAGTTAACTAACTGAATATAAACTAACAGTGTTATATTATTTTCAAGTGGACAATGTAGTGATTTGACACTTCCATACATCACCCAGTGTTCATCACAAGTACACTCTTTATTTTTTAAAAAATAAATTTATATATTCTTTATTTTTTTAAAAAGGATTTTATTTATTTGAGAGAAAGAGAGCACAAGTGCAGGGAGGGGCAGAGGAAAAAGGAGACTACACTGAGCAGGGAGCTCTCTGCAGGACTCCATCCCAGGACTCTGGGATCATGACCAGACTGAGCCATCCAAGTGCCCACAAATGCACTTTTTAATCCCCAACACCTATTTCTCCCATCCCCCCACCTTCCCTGGTAACCATCAATTTGTTCTCCATAGATAAGAGTCTGTTTCTTGGTTTGCCTCCCTTTTTTTTACCTTTGCTTGTTTGTTCTATTTCTTAAATTCCACATATGAGTGAAATCATATGACATTTGTCTCTCTCTAATTTACTTATTTCACTTAGCATAATACTCTCTAGCTCTGTCCATGTCATTGCAAAGGGCAAGGTTTCATTCTTTTTTATGGCTGAATAATATTCCATTGTGTACATATAGCACAGCAACCTACAGAATGTTTGCAAATGACATATTCGATAAAAGGTTAAAATCCACAGTATAAAAAGAATTCCTAAAACTCAATATCCCCAAAACCAAATGATCTAATTAAAAATGGGCAGAAGACTTGAACAGACATTTCTCCAAAGAAGACATTCAGATGGCCAACAGACACATGAAAAGGTTCTCATTATCACTTGCCATGAGGAAAAGCAAATTAAAATCACAATATCACCCTACACCTGTCAGGATGACTAAAATCAACAACACAAGGTACTTGCCCACTTTTTAATTGGCTTGTTTGTTTTCTTTAAAAAAAAAAAAAGATTTAATTTATTTATTTGAGAGAGAGTGAGCAAGCACAAGCAAGGGGAATGGCAGAGAGAGAGGGAGAAGCAGGCTCCCCACTAAGCAGGGAGACTGATGTGGGGCCCTAACCCGGGACCCTGAGATCATGACTGGAGCCGAAGGCAGATGCTTAACTGACTGAGCCACCCAGGTGCCCCTGTTTGTTTTCTTATTGTCAAGTTTTAAGGGTTATTTGTATATTTCCAATACAAGTTCTTTATCAGATGTGTCTTTTGGAATTATTTTCTGAGTCTGTGCTTGTCTTTTCATTCTCTTGTAGGCCCTTAAAAGATTCTCTAGGTGTTTAAGCACTAGCTACACTACTGGGTGCTATGGGGCTTCCAAACTGAGGACAGAGTCATCCAAGGTAACTTCACAGAGTTGGTGCTTACAGCCACTTAAAACAGTCGTGGCATTTTGTAAAGCCTACAGAAGTGTTTTTAAGATAAAATAAAATGAGACAAAAAGGACTAAATCAAGGATGTTGCAGGTAGATGATACTTTATGTGAGTGGCAAAGATGGAGAAGATATTAGGGAGGATGATAGAGAATTCAACCAGTTAAGACAACGTGAGCAAAAGTCACAGCATGAACATAATCCACGATGTTCTTAGGACAGGAAGGAAGTGATAGTAGAACAGAGAACACTGTTCTTCAAAAGTGAGAAAGAGCTACAGTTGATAACAGAGTAGGAATCAGAGGAGGACCCATTGTATACAGGAGAGCATTTTAAACTCCAGATGGCTGTCAAACATGAAAATATTCCTTAATTTTCCTATGTGTTATGCTAACTGTCCTAGTAGTCTTATTGAGATAATTTGCCCCTCTCCCTAAGCCACAAGAGCCATGGAATCCTGGAATTACCAGGGTGACACAGAGAAAACAAAGACTGGAGTGGCTTTTAAAAGCATCACTAGCATCATGAGACCAAAAGATATGTTATTTCAAGTCCCGCTGAAGAAACAAATATTCAGAGTTCTAAAGCCATTACCTCCCACGCAGTATCATTTGTTAGACACGTTCAGCCACTTCTACTCTTATAATAAGCCACATTTTGCTCTACAAAGGGCCATTGTCAAAAGTACCTGAGAGATATTTCTAACGATTCCTTCCAGGCTCCCATCTGGAGCCCATTCATCCTTTCTTGCACTCTTGGCAAATTAAAGTATGTAGAACTGGCTAAAGAACCTGGTCACAGTTCCCAGGTGGATCTTTGCACTTTAAAGATCTTTTGCCACTTAAACGGACATGTGTTTGTGCCAACATCCAACATCCTTATATCTAAAGAAAGTGTGTGCTGAAGTTTTGTAGATAGCTGAGAAAACGTAGGAAAGGTGAAAGACCTCACCCCTAGCTATAGCATATAGAGTTACATAACACTACAAAACACAGGCAAGGGGGTCAGGTGCCTCCATGATCTGGATGGGGAAAGGCAGGAAGACAAAGAAATCAAAGACTTTCACCTGGATGCAAGGGAGAAGGAAACCCAGGCAGGCTGAACGTGAACTCTGCCTATTACCTGGTGCTTCACAGAGCCCAGTCCAGTTCCATATGAATATTTTCCCCATCACAACCTCTTTGCTGTCAAAAACTGCTGGACATGGAGGAGAAGCAAGGGTGCCTTTCCTGTACTCCGGCGAAGTACACACCATGGTGAGGACATTCATCATGGTATCAAGAACTAATTTTGGGATCCCTGGGTGGCGCAGCGGTTTAGCGCCTGCCTTTGGCCCAGGCCGTGATCCTGGAGACCTGGGATCGAATCCCACATCGGGCTCCTGGTGCATGGAGCCTGCTTCTCCCTCTGCCTCTCTCTCTCTCTCTCTCTCTCTGTGACTATAATACATATATAAATAAAAAAAATTAAAAAAAAGAACTAAGTTTAAGGAGAAGTGAATGTCATGTTCAAGAAATAAAATGCTGATTGTAGCACCTTCCACATTAGTACCAAATGAACATTTTCCATTTCACTCAGCTGTTTGAATTCCGAGCTGGGTGTTCTTTTTAAAATCCATAATTAATCACCTGACAAGGAAGGCAGGGGACGTGGGTGGGAAATGAACAAACCAAGTTGGTAGGAGAACCGTGGCAATGGGATCTGCAAGAAAACATACAATTACAGCTGCCTGAGGGGTTTACACCACAGGCAGTAATTTCCATTTACCCACAGGTCTCCGTTCTTCTGAATGGAAACAGCAGGAAAACAAGCGGATGGACCTATGTGATCGTACACATTTTAAGCACTCTAGGCTGCCCCCTTTCCTGTTGGTCTCTGTTGGCCACACAATTTGGGAGGCTGAAATTGGAGAAAGCACAGTTATGGATTTCAGTTTCCAAATTATGAGACATTTCTCTGGTTCTTGAAAGAGAAACACGTGTGCTCAGAAGCAGATGAGCACACCTGGGCACAGCCCAGAGCCATGCCTCTGTCTTATCATTTAGTATCTCATTATCACGTGTCAGTAGGGAATGTGAGCACCTGGAATCATCCCACCAGTCCCCAAACATAAAAACTCCATTTGCTTCTCTCTCTTACTACTTTTCTCTTTTGCCTCTCCCTATGAAGAATGCTTAGATGGGCACGTGTTCAAATGGCCTACTTAGGGAGACGGACACTTTCAGATTCCAAGTTCAGTATCTACTAATACAGCTATGTATCTTATGAAGATGTTTTTAAATTTAGAATTCTTTTCTTTCTCCTTTTGTAACCAGCATCAAGTGGGATATATAACCTTTTTTTTTAAAAAGTTCCTTTTGCTTGATTTCAATCGATTGGAAAATTAGTTGTCATCTGCTACTCATTCCATAATATTTTATTAGGTATCTATTGTTTGCAGGTCAGTTTATTAGTTCTGGGATATAAGAGTGAATAAAGCATAATTGCTGTCCTCAAGGAGCTCCAAGTGTTGAGGTATCCCTGATAGCTCACAAGAGAAGCCATGTTGAAGGTTTTAGGTTTGATTCCATAGCCTATTATGACCCCTGCCCCCATAACGTGTAACAAATGAAAATTAAAAATATGATCTCATTCAGGTACTTTATGATGCTCAAAGAGTCATTAATTAAGCTATTAGTTAATTCAACAAATAATTATGGAGCATGTACTGTCAGGAACTCTCATGAAACTTATATTTATGTCAGATAGTCATAAAGGCATTGAAAAGTAAAGTAAGGAGATAGAAAGAAGTAGAGTGGGATCCCTGGGTGGCTCAGTGGTTTAGAGCCTGCCTTTGGCCCAGGGTGTGAACCTGGAGTCCTGGGATCAAGTTCCACGTCAGACTCCCTGCATGGAGCCTGCTTCTCCCTTTGACTGTGTCTCTGCCTCTCTCTCTCTCTCTCTGTGTCTTGTGAATAAATAAATAAAATCTTAAAAAAAGAGAAGTAGAATGGTCAGGGTAGGCATCTTTGACATGATGACATTTGAACAACAAAGAAGTGAGACTTATGGGCATCAGTTTCTTACAAGTGCAGGGGGCAAGGGCAGGGATCGGGCATGCTTGAGGGGTATCCGGGAAGCCAGCTTGGCCTTGACAGAGAAAGGGGAAGTGAGCGATGAGGAAGAGAGGAAGTGAAGGCCACTCACATAAGGATGTGTGGTTGCAGAGGCTTTGGTAAAAATTTTAGATTTCAGAGTGGCTAAGAAGTCTGGACACAGATGAACATACATGTTATTTACTATGATGTAACAGTGCAGTAAAATAATACTATTCTGTTTCCAGACTTTATGGCCACCTTGAATAAAGAAAGAGATGGGCAACTTGTGGTAGGTTTCAAACAGAAGACAGGCATGATCTGGCTTTTTAAGGGGTTCAGAGTATGCCACCCAAAATATATCATGCTGGCATAAGGATTATTTTGAGTTAGAAACACTTGAGAACAAAGAGACACACACAAAACTCTCTGTCCTCACCCTTTATACTAGAAAGGGCAGGTTGTGTTCTTAATCACCCCAGAGACCATTTCAGAAGCTTATCAGCCCACAGATGGAACCAGAGGAACCTACAAAGCACATCTTGATAAAACTGTCCTCTTCTTCCATTCACTTCTGTATTTACCTTCTCATGATCTGCCACCCCTCCAAGCTCAAAGTCTTCTTCCTTTCTCTTGTCCCTTCCCTAGAGTTACTACTCTTTTGTTAAGATGCTGCATAAGCCCAAGTTCTAACCACGCTTCTAATTACTCAGGGCTGAGAGCTCTCATGTATATGTGCAATGCACACATTGGTGCATTTCTGTTTGCTTATACCTCATTAATCTTTTTTTGTCAGTCTCATTGGCATGGTCCTTGCTGGAGAACATAGGAGGGTAAAAAAAGGTAAGTGGAAAAAGGGGATAAAAGGTAAGTGTTTACTCCCCTATGCTTTCATTTTACCAAATCATTCTACCAGCTGTGTTGGGAAAAACCTGGAAGGTGACAGGGGTAAAAGCAAGGGAAAGCAGGTAATGGTGGGTCATGGAAATGATTTTAGTGGAATATGTTGATGACTGGATTATAATGAAGATGGTGAATAGGGCAGATTCAAATATATGTCCAAGAGAGAGCCAACAGGATTTGATGTTTGGTTGGGATGAGGTATGAGACTTAAAAGAAACAAGAACAATCCTAGACTTTTGTCCTAGGAGACTGGAAGCCAGGAGTGGGTGCTTATCAAGATGGGGAAGACTAAGGGAAGAACATGTTTGGGGTAGGTTCTGGGGAAAAAATGAGGAATGAGAGGGCTTGGGCTCGTTGTGTAGTAGGAAATGATGAGTGGACACTGGAGGTATGGGTCTGGAGTTTGGGCTTTGGTTGGAGAGACGACTTGGCTGGAGGTTGGGATTTGAGGGTCTCTAGTGTATGGGTGTTATCTACAGGCCCTAGGTTGATCTGAGATCCTCTATGAAGTAACTTTAAGAGAAGAGAGAAGTGAGGGCTGACCTTTGGACCCTGTTCAATGTTGGGAAGACCGAAGAATCTGGAAAGGAGACTGGGAGGGAGTGGATGGTAAGATACAGGAATGCAGAGAGAAGGTGGGCTCCTGAGTGTCAAGTGAAGAAGATATTTCAAGGCGTTAACGTTAAATCTGACATAGCTGAGAGTGTGACTTAAGGAGAAGACCCTACTTTCTTTCTTCACCTTTTACCAGCCCTGAAGGTTGGCTTTTATGTCTCCAGGTATTAAGAACTATTGGTAGCTTTTGTCTTTAAATGGTATTTTCAACTCTTCATAAAATATACTATGTGTGATAATTTTAGAATAAAGTAAGGTGGCTTTGTGTTGAGATGAACTGCTTCCCTGAAGTTTTGGCTGTCTCTGTAGGTATGTTGATCTTAAACGTTTGTATTTCATATTTATACCTCAGCAAAGGGGTGATTTTCTGTATATCACTGACCTTTGGGTCTGATAACACATAATTGAAATTGCAAAAATTAAACTCATAAATGCCAAGAACCAACAATGAAGAGTTGCAAGGGTTGTAATAGAAGAACATGTACGATTTGGGCACAAAAAATAGGAATAGTCAATTTTGCTTGCTATGTGGCTTATTTATTTATAACTGGTTTTGTTCTGAACTATAATCTTGCAGTAGGTAAACTCTGTGTCTAAAATACACATTGTTTGCAGAAGTTTAGATTAAGTGCCTGGGGGTGTAACAAAGAATTAAAAAATATAGAGGCAGGAATCTTCTAGTTGACTCACATTGGTCAATGTGTAGATGCTGTATGCCTCTCAAAGTCTCAGTTTTTCACCCATATGGTCATTTAGATTCTAAGCCCTCAGGTTAAATCCAGGCAATAGGCAAGTTTTCTCTGATGTACACAATGTTGGCTTATATTTTAAATCTGAGATTTTTCACATTGCAGTTTTGTTTTGTTTTGTCTAAACTGGCCCAGTAATAGGCTGGAGCTGGGTTGCAACTTCTCCATCTCGACAGGGTATGCGTCCAATCTTCAGCTTGTCAAAATCTACACCATATCTAATTTATTGATTTGAATTACCTGAGTAAGCCTTATAGACAATTGAGTTTGCAATCATTGACCTACATGATTTATTTATCATATAAATCATCACAACTTGAGTCTTTTTTTCTATACAACCCAACATGGCTCACTCATAAACATTTTTCAAGATGAGAAATTAAGTCTTCATCTATGCATTACATTGTCTGGATGCTAATTTGGATGGTGTAAAATATCATTTAAGAATTATTTTTGATATATCAAAATAAAGTGCGTATGGTTCTGATCCAGTTTTAATACATATTGGCATATTTTCCAGTGTCAAATTATTGTAGAGAACTGACTTACTTAGACAGTCTGTATCTCCCACATTAGAGGGAGATCAACCCTCTGAGCCCATGATGCTATGATCTCTGAAATGGCTTTCATTAGTTGGTTCATTCATTCATTCATTCATTCATTCAGTTAATCTGTATTGATGCATTTTATGTGCCAGATACTGCAATGAGATTGAGATTAGAAAGGAATAAACTTGTTTCCTCACCATAATGATTCAATGGGAAGAGAAATACAAAAGCAGACAATCAAGATCCAGTGGGATGAATTGTAGGAGAGTGTCTATACCACGTGCGGTGGAATTACAGAACAGAGAAACCACTGACCTCATTAAATGAAGAGCTCCAGGGAGGATAACTTTCAAGTTTTCTTTTGTTCTTAGCTATTGAATGAATATTATGCATCTTATTTAACCTCACTGGAGGTAAGGGGGAAGGGAGGGAAAGAAAGAAGTGGGGAGGAGAGGGAGAAAAGGAGAAAGAGGGGGAAGGAAAAGGAGAGAGGGGGAGAGGTTAACATAACATTGGGGCTCTTTAGCAAGGAGCTTTGCTCTCTTTAGGTTTCCCATATGCCAGAGATGGAGCAAGTCATTCACACTCTCTAACTTCAGCTTGAATATCTATTAATGAAACATTTCTTTAGATAAGCCTTCCTCAACTAGGGCTCCTCATATGAACCACAGAACACAGAAAATGATTGAGATGACTAATGCCTCAATTCTTCCAAGGGTGGAATATAAGTCCTACCATTCTAAAGGCACAGTAGAGAATTTGATTTATTCCATGCAGTGGATACCTTAAGGCATTTGGGCTTATTTTTCTCAAGAACCCAGCTGGGTTCTGCTGCTGCTTTTAATTGGTTCATTGCTGCTCTGTCCTCCACCGCCCAGCAAGCCAGAAGTTCATATTATGAATGAGGAATTTAGGTCACCAGGTGTCAGTATGTATCTCACCTCTCTGTGCGATAGGAGCCTCAGCTAGAGTTAGGGTGTTTGGCCTGTATGGGCTATTACTGCTGAGGACTAGGTTGACATGGTCATAACTTGCATAGATTCTTCTTCCTTGAAAATTGAAAACTCAGTGGTTCAGGAAAAGTAAGGGAGGAGAACTCAGGTGATCTAATGTGATTTTAGGAGTAGTCTTCTGATAGAGTGGCCAGTAGTTCCACCTAGTTTACCAAAGAGAATTATAAATTACAAAGAGAATTATGAATTTAAACTCATTCTTGTCTGCCACTGATACCTAGGAATTCATGGTCTCAAGAGAGAGAATTAAAATGGCAGTAACAGTGAAAAAAGGCAGTTACCATGATTGAGTAGTTGTTTTGTACATCACCACATTAGAACTCCTCACAAGAACTCCTGACTTGGTCTTCTAGTTCTCCATGGAACAGATGATGAAACTCAAAGGAGTTGGACTACTTACCCAAGATTCAGGGCTGGTAAGTGGCAGAAGAATGTTGCAAACCAATGTCTGGATAACCTTGACAACTTTACACCTTGCAGGTCTGAATCATGGCTTGGAGGAATTAGGTTATGCTCCTCAAAGAGAGGAAATGGCAGGAACCAAACAAAGACTCCAGGTGTGCTAAAATACTCGACAGGCTGGACAAGCATGGCGATAAATTGACTGAAGCTTGGAGGTACAGTGGTAACCGGGGGATAACTCTAGGACCCCAGAACAGCCACCTGAAACTTAAGAGCCCCAGGCCCACACTCTTGCAGTTGGTGGCACCAACTTCAAGGCCACTGCTGCCCTGGTCAGAACTGATAGAGTGACCAGCGGAGAGAGGAACAGAAAGAGGAGATCCCAACTTGTTTCCAGGTTAGTTGGGCAGGGACTGGTTCTAGTGCTGTTTGTGGATCTAATTGTTGGAGAAGGAAGATATGCTCATGTTTTTGGCTATGAGCATTTGCTTTGAAATATTATAGTGGACTAGGGACTAGGTGGTGATCTGCATGAGTGCATCCTTCGAGATCCATTTCAATGTTTCCATGAAATGCTCCTTCAAATTTGGTGAATTCTTGCCTTATTTCCAGTACCATCATCAGGCAAATGGAATGATTTCTGCGGAGAGCCAGAGTGTCTAAGTTGACATCATTCCAGGGTGGCTCTTCCCAGTGACCTACAGGTGCAAGATATTGGAGGCCTTGCTCCCAAACCTGGGCAAGACAGCTCTGGGCATAACTTACACCCCTGGTTTCCCTGCGGAATTGGCTGAAGCTGCTTTTGCAGGATGTCCTTTGCTTGAAAGGACACCTTTACTTGGCTTCTTCTTTTTTTCTGTCTGTCTGCCTGTCTGTCTCTCACTAATTTCTCCTTAATAAATAATTTGCTCATCATCCTCATCATCCTTGTCTCAGAATTGCCTTCTGGGGAAAGTCACCTAAGACATACAGTCTTCGTGTTGATATATTGCATATTTAGGTCTGTCATGCCCCAAGATCACAGAGAGGATCGTACCTGGAGGAAAACAGCACAGTGTTTAGAGCCAGATGAGTCTTGCTTAAATACAAACTGCACCAGAGCCCTCAGGCAAGGTACCTCCCCAACCTTGCTTGTTCCACAATGTGTGAAGTGTCAATAATGATACTTAAATTGGAGGAGTTGGAATTTAATGGGATAAAGTACTTAAAGCAGCTGGTACTCAATGGTACTGCTTATTATAACCCCAACCAAAATAAGGTTTGAGACATCTACTCCCAGAACAGTCATCAAGACACTGCATTTAAAATATAAATAATTTTCCTTTTATTATATTTTTGCATAGTCTCTCTCATATGAAGAAAGAAAAAAAAATGTCTTACAACGCTGGCCTTCCTAGAGACAGTCAATGCCTGCATGGAGTACTATATTGTTTTTGCCAATTTGTTCTCTCCCTGAGGAGGCACTGTGGTCTGTGGACAGAGAAATAAATATTTCTGTTTGTTTCTTCATTTAGTATACGTCAGTCCTGCATTGATCTTGGCTATTTCCCTCAAAGGGATGCATGTAGAAGCAGTTTTCACAGCACAGATAAATATTAAAGGCATATTTAGCTCCCCGTAGTGAGCTAGGCTGGAGAGACAAATGAGCCCATCAGTGAAGGATGTGTTTGAAGGTATATTAAGGGCTGGCCATCAAAGTGACCCACATGGAAGCCCTAAAAAGTGTGCCTTTCAGAAAACTTGATGACCTGCCATCTTCCTTTGGGCTTTGGTGGTGTACATTGGACTGAACCCTGCATCATTTCTGTCCCTCAAGCCCCTGAGTACTTCTTGCCTGACTCAGTGTTAACTATTCTGTTCACTGAAGCATGTGGGGGCTTAATCTTTCCTTTTATAAAGAACTGGGACTCCTTTCTTGGAAGTGGTATGGATTTTTGGGTAGGGGCTCTTCTGCCCCAAGAAGGGGCTGAGAAAGCCTTGGTGTTTATCCCCTAGGACCCCATCTTTGGTTTAGGACAAGGGACTGTGTGTCACCTCTGGCCATTCCAAACACACCAGGCAGCTTTTTCTTTCTTTGTTTTGGTTCATATTACTTTCTCTTCCGTTCCCGCTGTACCTGGCTCCATCTTCCTGGGGGTCAGCTACTCATACTCCAAGATTCAGCTATAGAGCATTGCCTCTATATAATCCTTCTTGCCTCCTATAATTCTTCTTGTCCCCATCTCCTGCTGCTCCCCTGGCCCTGTGTAGAATTCTGCAGCCACTCTACTAGGCTGGTGCCAGGGACTGCGACCTTCCATGAGCAAGGATCAAGGCTTATTCACTCTGGATTCTTCAGTTTGGGGCACGTTATATGCACTCAGGGCAAGTTGGCTATTAAAGGAATAGTCGTAACACTGGCACAGTGTCAGATCCCAGACAAGGATACTGAGGAAATAAAAATATAATCCTACATTCCAGAATGAGGAGCTCCCACAAATGTCCATACCATGAGGAGGGGGATTTCAGTCTCTTTTGCTCATGCTGATGCGTCCAGTTCCCTGGGACAGTGTCAAACAGTGCCTGACACGTATTAGACCTTTAATCAGCATGTTATAAATGAAGGAATACATTCCACTTTCTAATAGTTACGACTCTCTCAATGACGGGCCCTGTTTTACATTATAGCATGAGAAACTTTCTGCTTTTGGTTGCCAGATTAGGCATCCTTGTTAAAAAGGCAAACGTCTCGGGGGAAAAATGGGATGGAGATATTTTGAATTTTGGCTTAACCAAACAGAAATAAATTAAACCCTTGTTTAAATTTGCTTTTCAAAGGTTCGGCTTCGTTAAAATTGTAAATGGTACCTGGAGGCCAAGAGAAGCTGGTTACGTTGGAGCTCAAGCACTTGCTACACTAGGTACTATTGTGTGTAGGTTCTCATCCATCTAGCCATCAGCAGCTACCGAAAATACATGTGGAGCTGCAGATTGTTTTATCCAATTTAGGGAGTTAAGTAGAAAATGTCTTCCTGATTGGAAGTCATTTCTGCTCTCCCTGGGTTGTTAGGTACTTCATCACAAGGGTGGATTTTTGTCTCCTCTTTCTTTATATAATCTGGAAGGTTTAATAGAGGGCACTAAAACCTTTAGTAAATGGCTTCAATAACAGGCTCTGTCACCGGAGTCATTCCTGAAAGACCCATGGCAGGCATCTCTGTAGGGAGTTCTGATGGCAAAGTGGAATAGTATCCTGATGTCCTAGGATAGTTTTGACTCTAAAAAGAGGTGGTTAAGTTAAAGCATAACTCTGTTCCAAGACCAGAAAATCTCATGAGATTCAAGATAGCTGTGATTGATAGCAGTTAAAGAAGGGGAAAAGCAATAACAAGAATCTAGAAACATTGACCCTATAGGTTTTGTCTTTGAAGACCCTGTTAGGATTCCTCTGTTTGGTGTTATAGAGTTATCTGTTTAGAATTAAATTTGGGGAAAATCAGTTCAGCGCTCTGATTTTAGAAAAGATTAAGCTTCTCAGTTCAAACTAGATAATTAAGATATCATTGCTCCCTAGTGGCAATTTTCTGGAAGAAGGGAAGGGGGGAGGGATTTAGGAGAGACAATCACTCGGCATATGGGGCCCTGGAGGGAGTGGGAAAAGCACTGATGGAGAAATGGGGCAGAATGGAGAATTTCGGAGTTGCTGAAGAAGGGAAGACAAGTCTTTAGCTGAGTACCTTCTTGTGAGTGCCTGTTGTATAAATTGCAGAATGTATACCAGACCGCTTCTTGGCTCTTCTCTCTTTCAGGACGCCATAAAGGGTCAGTGTTTGTGGCGGGGTGGGGGTAGGGAGGACATGACCAGAATGAAAATTATGATTTAGGGAGTCCAGTGGGAGGGGCTCATGTTACCTAAATGGCTGGTGGAACAAAACAGTCCTATATCTGCATTTCCCAAGTGTCTTTTCTTCCTGACTATCCCTCCAGCTGTCTCTGCCTGCCGCTGAGGTGTGGAGCTGCATCCATTAGGATTTCTGCCCGGGAGGGCTATGCATCACTGTGTGATCCTGGAGATGATGGCTTGCAGTTAAGCTGTCCCTGGGGGCTTTGCAGATTTAGCGATTCACCCTCCTGGAAAGTGTGACTGTATTAATATTGATGCCCCTGGGAGAAGGGTTATTGTAAAAATGGAATCATGGAACAGTCACTTTTACTGCCTCAACCGATTTGCATCCATGCTCTGGAGGGATGCGTAGGTATTTTACTTTTTAGCATTGCTTCTTTGTGAGCAAAAGACAAGAAGTTATGTTCCTTGAAATAAGATCTTGATTTTTCAAAGCAGAATCAATAGGCTGCCTCATTTCAGGGAAGAGAGAAGATGCTGCAATTGGTCTGGAAACTGCTAATCAAGCGGCACAGGGGATCCACCTTTATCTTGTGTTCTGTCCTGTGGAGGAAAGCCCAATGTCCTCTCTCACATCTAAACCTTCATTCATCCCTGTCCACAGAGAGGATGAAACCAGAGTACTTGACTTCCCAGCACCTTGACAGGAGCTTTTGTTTATTGCTTAACATGAACTCTTAAGAAGTCGTGCTCACTGTCTCCATTTAATTTTAGGCCACAGGACTCTTGACTTACAGAGACTTTTGACTCACAGAGAAGTGAGGACTTGAACCTGGGTTTACCTTCCTCAGGAGCCTATAGATTTAGTAAGTAGGTTTTCTTGCCTATTTATTAATTGTTAATTAATAATTGAGAAATCCAGCCAACATTTCTGGTTTTGTATTGTATGAAACAGGACACTGCTGTATTAGTTAGAGTTCTTCAGAGAAACAGACCAACAGTGAAGCAGGAGAGCTTGGTTCTTGTCTCATGGAATTGAAGAATGAATCTCATGGACAAAGGAGAGTGAGTAAAGCCATAGAAGTGTATTAAGCAAGGATACAGAGAAAGCTCTCAGAAGTGAGGGGGTCCCAACAGGGTTGTCACTGGAGACATCATGTAGGGTTGGTCTTTATTGAAAGCCAATTAGGGAACCTAAATCTTTTTAACATGTCTATTGATATTACCGTTGAGTAAGGTCTAGTGATAACATCTTTAATGGCTTACTTCCTTTTTAGGGTCCGGTAATTCTTTGGTGGTCACAAGTAGTAGTTATAACAAGACCCCACCTCTGGCACCTATGACAGCGTGGTCTGGTTTATTAATCTATGGTTTCCTTTCATCTCCCACAGTTTGGGGATTTTTATGAGCCTGATCACATAGCCCCCTATCTATCTCTCCCTGCCTAACCCTGCCTGTCCCTTACTCAGCACGAGTATACAAACACACACACACACACGTGTGTGTGTACATATATATGTGTGCATGATATATATGAAATTATATTTTAATTAATATTTACAAACTATATTTTATATCATTCTTAAAATAAACCTCTCTTGATATATATGTTTATGGGTACATCATATATATATTATATATACATATACACACATATATGCACATGTATATACATATATACATATACGTATACACACGTATACATATGTATATATACATATATGCATATATACATATATTTATATATATTGTGTGTTTACCAGAATAAACACATATATTGTATGTTTACAAGAATCCCACCATTTGTCATCTGAAAACTGGAGAACCAAAATTGCTGATGGTATAATTCTGTCCAAGTTTGAGGACCTGAGAATGAGACTCAGGGGGCTGATGGTTTAAGTCCCAATCTGAATCTGAGGTTCCAAGAACCAGAAGCGCTGATGTCTGAGGGCAGGGGAAGATGAATGTCCTGGCTCAAGCAAAAAGAACAAATTGGCCTTTCTTCTGCTTTTTTGTCCTATTCAGGTCCTCAGTGGATTGGCTGATGCCCACTTGCATTAGTGAGGGCAATCTGTACTGAATCTGATTCAAATGCTAATGTCTTCCTAAAACACCCTCATAGACACACCCAGAAATAATGTTTCACCAGCTGAGCATCCCTTAGCTTACTCTAATTGACACAGAAAATTAACCATCATGGTTGCAGTTGCAAAAGTTTACTCTTGTAGAAAAATAATCTATGGTAGGATATGTTCTTTGAGAGAGGTCAGCAAAGGATAGCCAGGTTGTGAACAGGGGAAGGATGGTCAGAAAGTGCTTCCCAGCAAAGACACTGCCTATCCTTCCCTGGAACACCTGACTACTTTCTTAAGTCTGTGTGCTCTCCATGGGAGCCTGTGTCAGATTTGGTTTACAAAGTAAGAGATGTGTTCTTCCTCATTGGAAATACAGGTGTTCCAGAGTTGTGCTCGTGAATACAGCATCAACCTGTCGACTGTCATCCCTCCTTCTGTTTTAGGAGACAGATTTATGTGGTAGAAGAAGAATGGCCTGGGGGTGGAATTCCTGGTCTCCTCTGGGAGTGAAACCAACCTTGGCAAACCCAGGGAGCCAGCTGCTGGGTGGAGGGATGCATGCTGCTTGGGTGTGCGTACTGGCTCTTTTACTACAAATGTGATCTCAGACAGGTTCCTCACCTGCGCCGTGTCTCAGCTTCCTTATCTGTAAAATGGGGATAATAGTGACTATTATGTTATATTTGAACCCATGAAGTTTAGATGAGGTGAGTTTATATGTAACCTACTTTCAAGGATGCCTGGCCCATAATAAGCTCTAGGTAAGTATTCACAGTTTCTTTTATTTTTTCCCTGTCAAAACAGGAATGATAGTGCCTTCCTTAAGGGCGTGATTGAGATTAATTTACATAGTTGATGACTGTGATTTTCACCTGGGGCCAGTTTTGCTCCAGGAGATATTTGACAATATTTGAAAAGACTTTTGATTGTTAGAACTGGGGGGATAGAGTGGTGCTATGGGCATCTAGCAAGCAGAGGCCAGAGATGCTAGTAAATATCCTCTGATGCCCAGCACAGACCCCAAACCAAAGAGTTATGCAGTCCAAATGCCAGCAGTGCTGATACTGGAATCCTGCCTATGGAATGCTGACAGCTCAGCCCTAGGCACATTCCAGGTGTGCAATGTGTGCTGGTGCTTTTCTTTTTCCTGTCATCCTCCACCTAGACCATTGACCATCACCCTCCTTTCTTCACCAGGGTGAGTTTATAGTCAATAAGCTCTACTTGATGCTTTATCCTTCTCTATTCCTTCCTTCAGGAAGATGTCAGCTATTGGGCTTTTGTGGGGATGCTGAAATAATGAGTTACATCAGCAAGTAACTTTTTTTTTTAGTGATCATTCTTTAGAGCTGCCAGAAGATGATGGATGATACAAAGTCAGCTCTGGTTTGGAGTGCAGAACCTGGAATCTACAGTTATTTGGGAATCATTGTTTCCATTCCTAAAATTCTGAGTTGACCAGGGCACACTCTCTGCCAGTAACAGTTTCCTGAGGAGTCATGGTGGAATTTCTGCAAAAAATAGAGATTTTGGTCAATCATAGGGAGGAGTGTTCATACCACCCTTCTTTCCTTGATGAAGATCCTAGCAATTGGGTATAGTTGGTGTCATGGATGTAAAGAAGGAAGTAATGGGTATGCAAAGGATCTTTTTAAAAATCTGGGATTGCTGAGGTACCTGGGTGGCTCGGTCAGTTAAGCATTCAACTTTTGGTTTCAGCTCATGTCACGATTTCAGGGTCATGAGATTGAGCCCTGGGTGGGGCTCTGCACTCAGTGTGGGGGTCTGCTTGAGATTCTTTCCCCCTCTCTAACTCTCTATCTGCTCATGCTTTCTCTCTCTGTCTCTAAAATAAATAAAAATTAAAGTAAATAAATACATACATACATACCTGGGAGAGCTTCCATAGCTACAAGTTAATCTATTATTTGGAGATACATAATTTATCTAAATTATTATGATGACAGTTTTGTTTCCCTACAACCATTCCATAAGGCAGGAGGGTTCTGGACTCTACCCATTTTATGTTGAACAATGAAAAGAGAAATGATCTTGAGCATTATGGTGCTATCCAAAATCTTCTCAGCTGATGTTCTAGTCATTAGATGTGTGTTCAGAGGAAACTTCATTGGAATCAAATACGCTATTATTAATTGCTGAACTCAAATGATGCCTTGCATTTGTCTGAAATGTAATAGAGTATTAATCCTTATTTCTGTGTTTCACTGACCATTTTTTCCATTTTCTGAAAGCTCTTTTACTGTCTTTGCTATTTAGAAACTGTCACATTCCTCTCATAGATGACTTATGGTTTTAGAAAGAGTAATATAAACAGGAAGGAATTTTCCTGATACGTTAGCCAGTATTTTATTTTCAGGATTATAGAGTGTTATTGAATATGAATGCAATGTGCCTGTAACCTCTTGGCACCCACATTATATTAAAAAATGTGCATTTGATAAAGCCTCAGATATGAACTATGAGTCAGGGCAATTTTTCAAAGCCATTGTGCAGAGTTCTTATGACAGCAATAAATACCTAAATATCAGTTTAATAATTGGATTCTGACAAGTTTGCAATCGTGGCCACACATCACCAAAACTGTTTATTCAGCACCTCTCAGAAAAAAAAAATTCAGAGGATGCTTTTGTGCAAGACATTTTTAAATACAAAAAAAAAAAAGGCAGAAAACAAACAGAGAAGAAGTGCTAAAAAGCCCAACTCTGAGTCTTTGGCTAAGTATTTTACTTAAGTTCCATTTGAGGAGCAGGATGTGCGGGTGTCTTGTATTGGATTGGCAGTCAGACCCATACTGAAATTTTGAGTCCTCCTTTTAATCCTATGATGACTTTGGATACTTTTAACCTCTGATTTTAAAACTTCTTTTTCATGTTGTAAAAGTGAAACGAGATAGAGTATATAGACATCCTTGCGCAGGTGACTGTGCATAGACGGCAGTGCCTAAGAAATTGTACCTATAGCTCCTCTGCTGAAGATAACATGTAATTCACAAATACCATTTTGAAATTTTAATCCTCTCATTATTTCTTCCTTTTTTTTTTTTTTTTTTTTTTTTTTAGGAATCTTTGAAGTTGGGGGAGATGAAAATAAATGTGATGTATGGTCAGTTTCTAGCCCTATCCAGCTCAAATGAACACAGGACATAGATATGGTACTACAGGAATTGAGACTGTCTGAAAACTTTAAGGATGCCATAGCCAGATTTTTCAGGCACATTATGAGCAAGTAGAACTTTGTTGGATTTCTTAAGAAAACAAAGAATGAGTCTACTGGGAAAGAATGAGTCTACTGGGAAGATCATTTGCTCACATGCGTGACCACAACACTTTTCTCTTATTAATTCAAGTTCAAAGATGAAGAAGGAGAATCATATAGGACATTTCAGCTTTTTTGTGTATGTTTATATTGCTGTCCGAATCCAGTTGAAAGTAAGCTGTTTTCAAGTTGTCTATCACTTAAAACAGTATGATTTGGGCAAGTTATTTTAATCTTTCCAGGCTTCAATCCCTCTGTCTATAGAGTGGTACTAATCCAAGTACTGGACCTAAATGGAGCCATGAAGATTAAAAGGAGATAGTGCATATGACATACTTAATAATCATTAGCTTTTAAAATATGTATATTTATTTAAAATTAATTTATTTATTTGGAAGAGAAATAGAGGGAGAGAGCAGGGCAGAGGGGCTGGGGGAGAAGGAACAAAAGAATCTTAAGCAGGCTCCACTCCCAGTGCAGTCCCGCATGGGGCTTGATCTAATGATCCTGAGATCACAACCTGGGCCAAAACCAAGAGTAAGACACTCAACTGACTGGGCCACGAGGATGCCGCAATAATCATGAGCTCTTATTACTATCCTTCTCCCAGAATTCTTTTCCATTTGCTCTGGCTCTTCTGGTCAGGTGTCCCCATGGAGAAGGGGAGGGTTTGAACCACAGGTGAGTCTGTGGGCCTCTAAGAGCTGCTGCTACAACATCTGACATCTTAGGTTCAGGAATGCTGCTGGTTGTAGTGATGACCTTGGAGCCTGGTAAGAAAATGAAAGTGTGACATTGACAGGAGTGGAGGCATCTGTAATTAAGCACCTTGTCTTTGAGCACTTGATTGCATCTATCTATAGATGTATATATGGGTATATATTTATTTATAAAGTATAATTAAGTTAAATGTTTCTGGTGAGATTTTTAACCCTTCTATGACATTTTCTATGGCCATCTTTACTGCAATTGTTTCCAGAACAAAACTTTGTTGGGAGACTTTCTAAGAAATTTCAAAACTATGCATATTTTAGCTTTTGCTTCACATTTAAAAAAAGGTTGTACAATGGAAATATTCAATATGATTTACAGCAAAATGAAAACTTCAGGACTTATAGTTGCTTTCATCCTGGGATAACATTTGCTGTTTGCTGGGAATGAATATCAGCCATAAAAAATAGATGGGAGCTGCTTATTTAGTGTTTTCATTTGTTGTAGCAAATCTATCTATCAGGCGAATTTGACAACAAGATGAGCATCCCCAGTTTGATTCACACAGGAGGAGAAGGGGGGCTCTGCAGAGATTGGACTTAGACCTGGTGTATGAGGAAAATACAGGTTAATAAGGAAATCCGAATAAACCCCACAGCCAACAAACTTAGCGGGACAGCACTTTGAGCCTTCAGGCAACTAATAATGACATGCATTTTAGAACACCAGGGTACCCCTCTTCCAACTTGGATTTTAGGTTACAAATTCCTTGTACATTACCCTGAAAGCTTAGTTTCTTCATAGGGTTCCTTACAGGCAAAGACCAGTATGGCGCATGGTTATTCATTTGTTCTGTAGGACTACTTAAATACCTACTATGTTCTAAGTACATGTCAGTGGCTGGGAAAGGAATCAGATACAGTTGCTTGCTCCAGAGGTTGAGGACCTGGAGGCAGAGTCAACTCACCTACAAACAAGCAAATGCTATAAAATAATATCTTTTGGGGCAGAAGTAATATCTTATGGGGCAAAAAAGAGATTTGTCATTTACACTTATGGCTAGAAATCGTCTATATTGGAAAAGGTTTCAGAGAAGAGATGAGGCTCAGGTGAAACTTGGAACATTAGCAGGTGGTTGTCAGGGAAAATATGGGAAAGGGGTTTCAGGAAAAGTCATCATTTGAACAAAGGTACAGGGATGTGCAATCCTTGAGCCAAATAGGAGGATCCCATTTAACTTCATGTGGGGACTCTGATCATGCCCAGTAGCTAAAAAAATGTGGAAACTGTGTGAGATGCCCTCTTTTAAAATGCACTGAAAATAGATTAGGAGTGGCTTGCTTTGTCTTGTGTAGAAATATCTTATTTACCCCTTCCCCGAATTCCATTGATTGGAAGCTGCTCCATTAACTTTATGATAGCATCCAGGAGTGGAAGTAGGGTGGGGAGCTACAGCATTTGATTGATTGTAGATTAGTTGTGAGGCGTATACGGATTTCAGATACATTCAAATGTGAATAGAAATGTATGTTCTAATTGAGAAAGTGCAGTCTCTTGAACCTCTCCAAACCACCTACTCCAAGTAGATGTTTCATCAGTGGGGCTGGTTTCATGAGTGACCCAGATAACTGGGTCTCATCAGCATCTCTGGCTTTATACTTTACCAAGTTGTGGCAAAAAAAAAAATGTGGAATCTACATATTGTCTCAGACCTCCAGGTTCGCTAGCACCACTGTCCTTTACTGAATACGTTGCTGGTCTTCGTTACCCACGTTTTACATAGTAAGCCTGGAGAGGTTGATCATCATAGCCAATGCCCATAGCTGGGAATGAGTGAACCCACAACTTCTCTCCAGGCTGGGGAAATCTGTGCTTTTTCTGTCATACAACGCTTGCTCTTTAGTTTTGCGCCCCCTCCCCCTGATGACACAGTCCTGAGTAAGCCTGCATAACTCAGTAGCTCATCTGTACTTGGTAAAGAAGTTGGAGTAATTGAGGGTGGTCTACTTTTCTAGAGAGAAGACTTTTGACCTTAGAGCAGGAGCAAACTAATGAAACAAACATGACAGAGACTAGATTCACCAAATATGTCTACTGCAAAGCACAGAAACAATCCCCAAGAGGATAAATGCTTGTGTTCAATTTTGTATTTGGGTCAAGCAAACTAAGAAACTGCTGATAATTAAATAATCCTGGAAATTTTTTAGGTTTAGGTTTCAGCAAGTGAATATGTAGACTCTCTGGTAAGCTGGAAGATGATTGACATCCTTTATTTGTATGTAAGATCATGCGCATTTTCTTCCACTGTCTTGCCCTCTCTCCTTCCAGCTCTCAGTGTAGGTGAGCATTATCCTAACTAAAGGTGATGCAGGTTCAGCTTTCTCTATCCTGTGCACTGGTCTGGTCTGGAATTTTATTTTAGTTTGCTCTTTTTCTTAAATCCTCTCTCTGTAGGGTCAGGAGTCTGCTTGCCTACTGGGCTGAAATCTTGGGCTTTCACTCAAGAGTCATGGACAAAATCCTGTGGGAGATCTGGCCGCTGAAAATTGTTTCCATTTAGCCTTTTGAACAGGTATAGTGGAGATGACCATTTGTTCATGTGGTTAGTTCATGGGCTCTAACAAATTGCTGAGGGCAATGAGGATGGCCCCCTCCTGAGCTGCGATCCCTGTCTCTCCATCTCAACAGTTCTGGCCTCTCAACTCTCCTCTCCATTCCACGGCCTCTGCCTGCCCATCCACGTCCTCACCACTGCTTGCCTAAAATGGTCACTACCCCAAGGGGTTGTTCTCTTAGCCCTGCTTTTTACTCTTTGCTTCATCCTGCTCACTGAAGATGGAGGTTTCTCCAAAGCATGACTGTTATTCCATCACTTCCCTGCTTAATGTCTTTCAGAAATTCCCAATTGTTTACAGGCCAAACTTCCAAACAAAGTCAATTAGACCCTGATCTGGAGCACAATGGTCTTTCCAGTGTTAGTCCTTGAAACTGTCCCCTGGGATGCCCTGCGATGGCTTTGTTAAAACACCTGCAGTCCCTCTAACCTGTTGGGTGTGCCCCATAACCAGCTGTTACTTTTTCTTCCTCATGTTTCAGCTGCTTGGTGAACATCAGGACTATTTCAAGATTAAACTCAAACCTTGCCTCTTCTGTGAAGTTTCCCTGATCCTATCAAGGCACTGACTGCTGTCCAATCCTGATTTCTCTTACGTCACTCAAGCACATGGGCTTTGGAGTTGTGAAGTATAGAGGTAAGTATGCCATGGACTGAAGATTCTCCAAAATTCATATCTTGAAGCCCTAATCCTCAGTGTGATGGCATTTGGAGGTAGAGCCATTGAGAATGTTATGAATTTGTCAAATTAACATTGTTAAATGAAGCACAGAGTGCTGGATGGTTGAACTGTGGTTCAATAACACACCACAGGGGGAATGTAAATAATGAAGTTTATTATTCCAGGGGTCCTAGAAGAGTCCCCAGAATGCCACAAGGGGTCACAGGGTGGGATCAAGGCAGAACAAGGACAGAGAGGGAGACAGGACCGGGGCACACGCCTTCATATGGGTCTGGGGAAGGAATGTTTTGGGGTTTCCAAGCCAAGGTTGTGTCTATCAATTCAAACCAAAAGTGCAGGATCTGGTAAGCCCCACCAGGGTCTTAGCTAGGGGGTGCAAGAGGAGAAGGCCCTGGGAGGCAAAAGAGACTGTTGACCACAAGGGCTGCTGGGGAAGTCATATCAGTAACTTATATCTGCCTGTGACTCTGCAGACTGCTGTCAAGGGCATGAACTTTTAAGAGGGGGAAGGGGTTAGTGTGAAATTACAGTCCCTACAGGCCACTCAGCTAAGCAAAATGGATGCCCAGAGAGCAATACCATGGAGTGACTTAGCTAAACTCTCCACAAAAAGATAATTAAATTGTGAAGATGGAGCCCTCATGATGGGATTAGTGCCCTTCTAAGGGGAAAGAGAGGAGATGATATTTATCATGTGAGGCTATGGCAAGGAGGCATCCACCTGCAAATCAGGAAGAGGGCTCTCACCAGGAACAAAATCAGAAGGCCACTTGCTCTTAGATTTCCCAGCCACTAGAGCTGTAAGAAATAAATATTTGTTGCTTAAGCCACTCAGTCTGGAAAAAAAAAAAAAAGTTCACAGAAACAGGGATCAGAGTTGGTGGCTGCCATACACAGCATGGAGACTGTAATTAATAACACTGTCTTGTGTATTTGAGAGGTGCTAAGAGAATGAATCTTCAAAGTTTTTATCACAGGAAAAAAATTCTGTAACCAGCATGGTGACAGATGTTAAATAGGCTTGTGGTGATTATTTCACAATATATATATAAATAGTGAAACATTATGTTGCACACCGGAAACTAATATAATGTATGTCATTATGCCTCAGTAAAAAACCAAACCCAAAGAAATTAAATATGCAAAAAGAGAGTAAGACTATCTTAGAAAAAAACTTTGAGTTTAGTTAGAGCTACATGGGTCAATTGGAATCAAATAAATCAGAATTTAAATGCATTTCTGAAGGCTTATTGCCAACAAAACTTTAACCCTGGAAAATACAAAAACAAAACAAAACACGCTTTCAATTTTGGAACAAATAAGTCATGGGGATGCGAGGAACAGAACAGGGAATATGTCCCTATATTGATTTTGATATAGCATTGTATGGGGACAGAAGGTAGCTACATTTGTGGTGAGCACAGCATAGCATGTAGACTTGTCAAATCAGTGTTGTTTGCCTGAAACTAATATAACATTGTGTGTCAAATATACCTCAACTTAAAAAATAAAAGTCTTTTCCCCTCAATTAAATACCCTGTACTTGTTTGATCTTCAGTTTGGTCTAGTTTTACTGCAGCAAGAAGGTTGGGGAAGCAGTGATGTTCCCAAGGAAGACCCTCCCCACATCCCCTGCAAATATGATAAGGAGAATGATGGAAAGTGGACAGAGGCATTCTTTTTGGGAAATAGAATCAAAGCTTAATCATGGAGCTTCCCTCACCCCAAATCAACTGGATCTTATAAGTTGGCCAGTGACTTCTATGTGTCCTTTATTCTTTCATGATCAGGCTTGGAATTTTTATTTTCCTGGCCCTGGCTCACCATTGCTTATTGACTCTGCATATGCCTATGGTGGACAGGGGACTTTCACTGGGCCATGAGCAACCATGAGGGTATCTGTGTTGTCTCATGAGGGAGGGGCTGACTGTATTTCATGGCAACCAGCAGGCTAGACCATGAGGAATATAATGTTTGATGCTCACCAAACCCAGTTCCTTTTTCCCCCTGGTCATCCAGAAGGCATTTCCCAAGCCCTTTCAACAAATCTATGCTTGCTAAAGTTCATTGGGACTTTGGATGGAATTCTGGTCCCTGGAATGTGGGTGGAAGTGGTTGACCATTCAGAGCTGGCCCTACAACCCCTTCTTATAGAAGCCTCCACAATTTCTCTCATCCTCCATCTTCCAGCTGGATTTTGATATCCAGGGCCAGTTGGGGGACTACACGTGGGAAATAGTGAAGCCTCTATAATGAGATAGAGAACCCCCCACGCCCACCCCAGCTCAGGAATGTGCCAAGAATGAGCAACGAGCTCAGGCTGCTTTAGGTTTCTGAGATTTTGGGTTTGTTTTGTATTTCAATTAGCTATTCTGACAAATCCTATTTAACTTCCACCTGTAACCTCAGTAGTTAACAGAATTTCTGGAAAATAATAGGTACTCTTTGCATACTTGTTGAATTAGTGTATAAAGTTATCTACTGAATTTAAGGTAAGAATTTAATGAGTAACTGCTACGTGACAAGAATTCAGCAAAGTACCATCGGAAAATAATGACTCAGATAGTGTTTTTGCCCTCAAATAGTTACAAATCTATTTTTAAAAAGTTGTATTTACTTTATTCAATCATTTCGTTCTTAATGGTTTTGAAGCATCTTAGATTAAATGCAGATGCAATAGAATGAAATTCAATATCACTATGAATGAAGAATCAGGATCTGGGAAATAGAGGTTTTAATGGGTGGTCAAGATCAAGACATGAGGTTGATAATAGCAAGCTCTAACACTCCCACCACCACCCCAAACCCCCTCGCCTGCTGGAGTTGAGCATTTTAACTTCTTGGAAGCTCAACTGGAAAACAGGCAGGTATGGGAACCTAATTTTTATTGTAAGAAAGGAAAACCCAGGAAAAATAAAGCAATGGATATTGTGAAGCGTAAATAGCCATTTTTTTTTCTATTCCAAAAATTCCCTTTGAACTTGGAATTGAGAATATCTTACTTTTCATTAACAACCTGAGTTATTTATTAGCATTGGAAAGACCATTAGGATTCAAAAATTTTTTTCAAGGTAAAGTTTTATTTACAGTGTGACAGAAATAGTTCTTTAAAGTGCTAGTGACAAATACTATACATTTATGTGCACTTGAATCTATTGCAAAATTTTAAGCTAGTTACTCCAGGCTGCAAACCTAAAGGGAAGCAAAAGTGACTTTTGAGAAATACTTCCTAGGTGCCTAGTGCATAGTAAGCACTCGATAAATATATGTCGAGTGAACACGGTAGCTATCATCCGATTAAATTTCAGTTGAATTAGAGTTAGTTACTTTTTATAGACTGAACTTTATTAAAGTTCCTTTCAATAGGCCTTACATAATAGACCGCATTGATTTTAATAAAATGTGCATTGATTAAGGTAAAATGTCAGTTTTCTGCCCTGAACACAATCTCCCACAGTCATTAAACAACATTATAATTTTATGAAATCAATTCCATCCATTCATTTTAATTAAGGCTAGCTTTTTATTTGACCTTCCTTTTATTTTGGAGGACACTTGATTAAGATTTAGTAAAGAGTTAATGATGTCACTCAAAGAATTTTTAAGATATTAAATAAAAGAAGCTGTAATTATGTTGTCTTGATGATCTTATCTAAAAACATAAATAAAATATGTCAATCACATCGCTTTAAATTTCATTTGGGGGTGAGAAGGGCCAAGTATTTGAAAAGTTACTTGTTTTGGAGCCAAATTTCTCTTATCTACTGATCTAGAGTCAGATTCTGAAGGCAGATGATAAAGCAGAAGAGTTTGGCCTTTGGAACACCTTCTCTTCCAACACTTTTCTTCTCTTTATACACTTCCTTTCTCTTTTTTTATCACTACTCAACTCATTTTCATTTCACATTAGAGGTGTAAGTAGCCATTTTTTCTATTCCAAAAATTCCCTTTGAACGTGGAATTGAGAACATTCCACCTTCCATTAACAACCTGAGTTATTAGCACAGTAAATAAGTGTTAATAAAGTGTCCCCCAAGGTGCTAATGGCAGATCAAGGTTCATATGCCTCACTTTCCAAGAGTTTTTGCATCTTAACAGAAGAAAATGCCTTGGTTCTTGTACTGCCTCATTTCTCACTCCAGACTGGATATGGACTGCTTGACCCACAGCCACAGGCCACCTGAGACTCTGTTTAAAAAAAAAAAGAAAAAGAAAAAGTTTAAGAAACATTGTACTTATGACAAGGAGACCAGTGGGGACTGACCCCTGTCTCTTGTCACTGCTGTGTACCTAATAATACCAAGAGCCATGCCCACAGGCTTGACTCAAAGAGTAATTACAATCAAAGTGGATTATAACTAATTATCTGATTTTGATGAGCAGTTTATATCTAATTTTTAAAATATTCCATTATGAAAAGGATGAACTTATAAGGTGTTCCAGATGAGAGAAATAAATATGTATAAATTTTCCAGGCACAATTAATTTATCTTTAATCCCATCTAATTCTCTTATTCTTCATGTGAGTTGAACTTTATTATTAAAAAAAAAAAAAAAGGTAAGCAATGTGTCCTGTACATTCACGCATTTCAGGGAACATGGCCACTACAGAGGGTGAAAAACAGAACCAAATTGAGTAAATAGTGTTTTAATACCAAACGATAAAAATCTAATGAATATCAGTCATTTCTTTCCTTCTTCCTTTACTCCCTCCCCTTCCCTCACTTCGGCTTTTCTGTACTATCTGTTTGGTTTCTAATTCTTCCTCTGTCAAGTAGAAGATGAGCGTTTTGGGAATGAGGCCTGTCTTCTATCTTCATTCCATTTATGCTCATCATAGAGTCTAATTTATGGTAAGTCCTCAATCCATGCTTATTGAATGAATGAATAAATGAATGAATGAAAATCAAAATCACTCTTCTCTGTGAAAATTTCAGTAAACGTTTTACCTCTGCACTCTGCAAAATAAAAACATCCCTGGAGGAAGTCAATGTAGTATAATAAAAACTTAGGATAAGTTTCTTTGGAAAAAAATCTTACGTGACTTAAGTGCAGTTTTCTTAATGATAAAATAAGACTTCTTATTCCTTCCTGTGGTTATTTTCCAACTGTTCATAGGGGACTTGTTAGACAGAATTGAGCTAAGCAACATGGAGAATTGATAAAAATACAACACTGCTGTCCACATCCACAAGCTGTAATCTGGGAAAACAGGCAGGTATAGATAACAGTATGTGAAAGTACCAAAGATTCCTAAAATTAAAAGAACCATCACGAGAAAGGCTCTGCTATGAGCTAGATGCAAACCAAAGGTGGGATGGGGGAAGCTTCATGAAGGGTGAGAGGTTCACTTGTGTTTAAGCATGGGTGGTCCATAGATTCAGCAGAGCAACCTGGTAGTCATGGGTTTTGGAGACCCCTATGGCATCTATTTGATCCATGTGGGGAGCAGAGTGTCAGGAATACCCCAAAAAGGAAAGATTGGATCAACGTTGATACAGGTCCACGTCTAGGCTAGGGGCACCTCAGGGTGACACTGCCCACCCCAGCCAGCCCCAGGAACCATAGGGGATTTAGAAACTCTTGAGGAGACATTAAAGGCATTCAAAATGGCAAAGAAGAAGTCAAACTCTCCCTCTTCGTCGATGACATGATACTCTACATAGAAAACCCAAAAGACTCCACCCCAAGATTGCTAGAACTCATACAGCAATTTGGCAGTGTGGCAGGATACAAAATCAATGCCCAGAAGTCAGTGGCATTTCTATACACTAACAATGAGACTGAAGAAAGAGAAATTAAGGAGTCAATCCCATTTACAATTGCACCCAAAAGAAGAAGATAACTAGGAATAAACTTAACTAAAGAGGTAAAGGATCTATACCCTAAAAACTATTGAACACTTCTGAAAGAAATTGAGGAAGACACAAAGAGATGGAAAAATACTCCATGCTCATGGATTGGCAGAATTATTATTGAGAAAATGTCAATGTTACCCAGGGCAATTTACACGTTTAATGCAATCCCTATCAAAATACCATGGACTTTCTTCAGAGAGTTAGAACAAATTATTTTTAGATTTGTGTGGAATCAGAAAAGACCCCGAATAGCCAGGGGAATTTTAAAAAAGAAAACCATATCTGCGGGCATCACAATGCCAGATTTCAGGTTGTACTACAAAGCTGTGGTCATCAAGACAGTGTGGTACTGGCACAAAAACAGACACATAGATCAATGGAACAGAATAGAGAAACCAGAAGTGGACCCTGAACTTTATGGTCAACTAATATTCGATAAAGGCGGAAAGACTATCCACTGGAAGAAAGACAGTCTCTTCAATAAATGGTGCTGGGAAAATTCGACATCCACATGCAGAAGAATGAAACTGGACCACTCCCTTGCACCATACACAAAGATAAACTCAAAATGGATGAAAGATCTAAATGTGAGGCAAGAGTCCATCAAAATCCTAGAGGAGAACACGGGCAACACCCTTTTTGAACTCGGCCAAGTAACTTCTTGCAAGATACATCCACGAAGGCAAAAGAAACAAAAGCAAAAATGAACTATTGGGACTTCATCAAGATAAGGAGCTTTTGCACAGCAAAGGATGCAGTCAACAAAACTAAAAGACAACCTACAGAATGGGAGAAGATATTTGCTAATGACCTACCAGATAAAGGGCTAGTTTCCAAGATCTATAAAGAACTTATTAAACTCAACAGCAAAGAAACAAACAATCCAATCATGAAATGGGCAAAAGACATGAACAGAAATCTCACAGAGGAAGACATAGACATGGCCAACACGCACATGAGAATATGCTCTGCATCACTTGCCGTCAGGGAAATACAAATCAAAACCACAATGAGATCCCACCTCACACCAGTGAGAATGGGGAAAATTAACAAGGCAGGAAACCACAAATGTTGGAGAGGATGTGGAGAAAGGGGAACCCTCTTGCACTGTTGGTGGGAATGTGAACTGGTGCAGCCACTCTGGAAAACTGTGTGGAGGTTCCTCAAGGAGTTAAAAATAGACCTGCCCTACGACCCAGCAATTGCACTGTTGGGGATTTACCCCAAAGATTCAGATGCAATGAAACGCCAGGACACCTGCGCCCCGATGTTTCTAGCAGCAATGTCCACAATAGCCAAACTGTGGAAGGAGCCTCGGTGTCCATCGAAAGATGATGGATAAAGAAGATGTGGTCTATGTATACAATGGAATATTCCTCAGCCATTAGAAACGACAAATACCCACCATTTGCTTCAACGTGAATGGAACTGGAGGGTATTATGCTGAGTGAAGTAAGTCAATCGGAGAAGGACAGTGTATGTTCTCATTCATTTGGGGAATATAAATAATAGTGAAAGGGAATATAAGGGAAGGGAGAAGAAATGAGTAGGAAATATCAGAAAGGGAGACAGAACATGAAGACTCCTAACTCTGGGAAACGAACTTGGGGTGGTGGAAGGGGAGGAGGGTGGGGCGTGGGGGTGACTGGGTGATGGGCACTGAGGGGGGCACTTAACGGGAGAGCACTGGGTGTTATTCTGTATGTTGGCAAATTGAACACCAATAAAAAATAAATTTATTATTAAAAAAATAGAAACTCTTGAGGAAGGTGGCAATGCAAAGCATGAGGTCCCTGTGGAGCCAGGTTTGGGTTAGGAGCCCAATTTCTTTGTTTGTGACTAAGGGCGATTTAGGTCTGGGCTTGGTCCCAAGTTGACTTTTCACTAGATGTGAAAGTTGAGCAAGTTTCAACCTCTCTGAGTCTTATTATATTCTTCTCTAAGATAAAGATAATAATCTTGGCTGTTTGGAAGAGTGAATGAAATATTTATTGAGGCCCTGTGATAGGCACTGGAGACAGAAGTGAACAAGATCCCTAGAAACTGCCCTCCTAAAATTTATAATTTATTCTTTGAATTTATAAATTATTTATAAAATGTATAATTTTATAATAATAATTTATATAAATATTAATAATTCATATAATTTTATAATAATTTATAATAATCTATATATTATATATTTATATCATTATAAATTATAAATTATTAAAATTTATATAAATTATTATATAATTTATTATTTGCTCAGCTCAACTGTGCTGAGCAAATAATATACTCTCCATAAATGAACTAGCATTTTTGTTGGTCCAAATGGTAGATCTCCCTGGGTCATGATCCAGGCCTGCCTTGTTTCTTTTTTGATGCTTCGGTATGAGGCCATAACTTCTCTTGGGCTTTACAGGGTGGGTGAAAAAGGATATGATCCAGGTGAGGAGCAGTTTTACTTGTCTGATAAAGTCCAAAAATTGCTTTAAGAGTACCTAGAGGAGAGGAACGCAAAGACCACAGGGCCCTCCCTAACTGTGTCTTCTGTGTCTTTCTTCCAACAGAGATTTTTCTAGGGATCAGGTAGCAATGAGTTCAAGGTTCTACTTGCTAGTGAGTCAGCCCTACTCTGGTTAGATAAGTGGAGCTTTCTCTGCTTGAACAGCGTGGGGGCACTAAATCACAGGTGAATGTGTACGTAGTAACAATATATGTGGTAGGTTTCCATCCAGTGATGACTCTTCCTGATGCCTTCAACATAAATCCTATTAATAGAAAAATGCCCTTGATAATTTTTCTAGAATGCAGACATTTCTAAAAGCAGTACAAAATCTCATTGTTCCTTCCATTCTATTTTCTGGCTTTCAAACATTTTTGGACCTGAAAAATATATTTTAAAAAGGGCTGTGTGAACCCTGGAGACACTGTTCCTCCTTTGAACACTTGCCTCCCATATATCCAAGTGCAATGTAACACAGTAATTAAAGGACACCTTAGTCATAATTGGGGTTAGCTTTATTTTCTGCTCAGGAGGAATTCTGTCTGAAGTTCACTTCCTTTCATGTTTAAATGAATACATCACATGCACTGCGGTTGAATAACAGGAAAACCAATTATATTTGCTACACCTATTTTCCCCCCTTGTCCCACAATAAAGCATTCTCTCCATGCAGAGAGAGTAAAATTGACCCTTGTAGAGTAAGTTTATGTGGAAGAGTTAACTTATCTGTGATCAACACTCTAACAAGAATGTAAGGCTACTCTCTGGACAAGTTTTCTGTACTTAAGTTCTTTAGAAGATAGTCATAGGTTGGCGATCGTTAGGGACTGAGTAGAGTTCCCCCACATTTTATACTTTGAAGCCCTCACCCCCGGTAGCTCAGCATGTGACTGTATTAGGAGATAGGATATCTAAAGGGGGTACTTAAGTTCAAATAAAATCATTAGGGTGGGCCACATTCGAGTCTGACTGGTGTCCTTATAAGAAGAGGAGATTTGGAGACAGACACAGAGGGAAGCTCCCATGAGAAGACCATCATCAGTAAGCTATGGAGAAAGGCCTCAGAAGGAACCAATCATGCTGGCAATATTGACCTTGGACTTCCTGACTCCAGAACTGTGAGAAAACAAATTTCTGTTGCTTAAGCCCCTGAATTGGTGGTACTTGGTTTTGGTGGCCCAAGCCGACTACTCTAGTGAATCAATACTTTATAGTCACACAAAACACAGGGCTGGAATAATAGCAGGAGAAAACAGTACACTTAGGAATTTTACTTCCATGATATTTTAGCTGAATCATAAGAACTGCTCCTTTCTGAGTATATTTCTGCAACATTAACCACCACCATCATCATTTCATAATAGCAACTCCAGCATCTATCATCTACCATACATTTATCGGCATGGGGCTCTGGACTTTCATCCATACCATAGAAACATCACAAAGCCCCTTGGAATATCAGTAACTCAACTTGGTCACTCATTGCCCAGCATGGGCACTCCTGCTTGGGAGGCTGTCCTTAGAGGTTACCTTTCAATAAGTGAATCAGGGACCCAACAAGGTCCTTCTTCCTGCTCTGCCCTGTCTCTCAGAATCCCCTATATTAATTCAGTCATTGGAGAGAGAGAGAGAGAGAGAGAGAGAGAGATAGTGTTGCTCATATGAGGATTTTATGTGCCAAAATTGGAAGTGGACTTTGTCCCTGGCCCACCACCTTCCATTACCCAGAACTAGTTATGTGACAAGTGCAAGGGAGTCCAAGAAGTGTAGACCCAAGAAGGTGAACAAAACTGGGCAATAGCAAGCCTTCCTTTGCCACAATCTCTGAAAGTTTCTTTTCTCTTCAGGTCTTATGCTATAATAATGACTTATAAAATGTGCAAATAAACATGAAGTTAGAGAGGGCATGTGATGTGTTTAAGATCATATAACTGATATGTGATGGAATTGAGAGTGAAATCTAAGCCCAAATATTTCTAAAACATGTGATCTTTTCATTATACTGGTTTAACAAAATGAATTTCCAAGAGACACTTTAATTTAAAGAGAGAAAGCTCTGTGGTCACATACATTTAGAACACTACACACCATAGTCCTCTCTTGGATATTCAAAACAGACTTTGATATATCAGAGGACAATGAGAACTCTGGAACCCCACCCAGAGCCACCTGAGATCCTCCTTTGGAGTCATTCCCATGATATGGTAACTCAGAGTTGCTGAGAGCACAGCAGCAGGTCACAAGGACTCTTCCTTCTCTAGCACTAAGAATAGGATCTCTTCTGATTTTTCACTGACAATATCTTTTAGCTTCCAGAAGTCTCCACTTCCTGGGCATCTTGATGTGCTGCTCCAATCCCTGACCACATTGTTGTCCAGATTAATGGATCCATAGGAGGGCACCATAAAGGAATAGTTCTGGCATCTGTTGGCCTGCTGTCTGCCAGCCAGTGGAGTCCCAACCAGAGTGACCTCTCCTCTAGTGGTAGAAGAGGCACTCTTGGTAGCATGACTGGCTCTCCAGTGCTAAGTGCCTATCTGTCTACCTGCATCCGTGGATACTCCCCATTTCTTAGTGCTTTCCCAAAGTTCCCTCCACATGGCTATTTTTGATAGAAAAACTTCAGTTCTGAGAAAGCAAACAATGGACAAGAAAGCAAGTCATGACACAGTCATGGAGACCAATGTAGATACCAGTTGTGTATTATGTAATCTACTAGTACAGAGAGGGGGATATTCCTAAGATAGGAGATAAAGCATAGCTATGCCTGTGGGGTGGTTTGGGATAAGGGAGTGCCAAGGCATAGAGTCCCTCTGTTAAACAATCCTATTGAAGTTCATCTCCATTTCATTAAAACTCATAAATGCTGACTTATCATAGATATTGGTAACTTTAGGCTTTTTAATAAAATGAATTTATACTTATACAGCCTTGCTGTATTCCAGGAAATACTGTCTAAAAGTATAATCAACTCAATAGAGTATTATGACCATCATCATCATCCCCTTTATGGTGAAGATGATAAAGTAGAGAAAAATTATTTAATCATAGAGCCAGAATTTGGTCAGCCAAGCAGCTGACCATAGAATCTCTGCTACTTTGTAAAAAAGATTTTATTTATATAAGACAGAGAGAGAGAGAGAGAGAGAGAGAGAGAGAGAGAACAAGCAGGGAAGAGGGCCAGAGGGAGAGGGAGAAGCAGACTCTCCACTGAGCAGGGAGCCTAACACAGGGCTTGATTCCAGGACCCTGAGATCATGACCTGAGCTGAAGGCAGATGCCTAACTGACTGAGCCACCCAGGTGCTCCTAGAATCTCTGCTCTTAATTACCAAATAACTGCATTACTTTCTGGTCAGGAAGGCAAGATTTGACCTAATTATCTATGGCATTCCAATACATGACTTTTATGGCAATCAGTAGTAAAAGTAGTGAAAAATGCAAAAAAATCTAAGACACTTTTTATTTTAAATTTTAAACTTTTTTGGGCTGGTTCAGCAGAAACTGAGAGAATCAGCAATGGAATGAATATTGTTAGTTTTAGAAGGAAATTTTGACCTCTTATGACTAAAAGTGGCCTAATAGCAATAACTACTGATTCAATGGAAAAGTCATCAAGATAGTTTGATGTGGTTTCCTATGTCGAAATACAGTTCAGAGAAGTGGCATCAGTCATGTCACCAAAGCTCACACTAGCAACCATTTGGGCATTTTTGGAATGATTTGATGAATGATTTATGTTATAACTTGTAAAGATTGATAATTAGTTTTACAGTTTGGTTTGTTTAGAA
This sequence comes from Vulpes vulpes, assembly GCF_048418805.1. NCBI lineage: Eukaryota > Metazoa > Chordata > Mammalia > Carnivora > Canidae > Vulpes > Vulpes vulpes. The sequence goes on along the minus strand of NC_132784.1, from coordinate 8,048,921 downwards.
AAAACCCTAAATGTAATATTTTAATACATAAATATATAGATTTCTATCTGAATATTATGAATGTACCACTGGTTAAAAATCTTGAATATATACCTGTTAGTGCCAAATCTCACAAAAGTCATTCTGGTAGCCCACACATTGAAAATTACAGGTATATTATCTGATATATTCACGTGAATTATGTTCTTGCCAAATTTATGTCACTTGGAACCTCAGAATGTAAGGAAATGGAGTCTTTGCAGATGTAACTAGTTAAGATTGTATCATAATCCATCCATTATTTGGACCCCAAATCCAAAGATTAGGGTTTGTATAAGAAGAATTCAAGACACACAGACACACCAAAGAGGAGAAGGCCATGGAAATAGGCAGAAGTTGTGGTCATGCTGTCACTAACCAAGGAATGCCAGGGACTAATGGAAACCACCAGAAGGGAAAAGATGCAAGGAAGGGGTCTTCATTAATGCTTTTGGAAGGAGCTTGGTCCAGCTGACACTTTGATTTTGGACTTAGCCTCCAGAATTGTGACACAATGCATTTCTGTTTTAAGCCATCCGGTTGTGTTAATTTATTATGGCAGCCCTAGGAAACGCATACATCTGTCTCTGCACATCCTACTCATTCTTCAATTTAAATTCAGTCTTTGTCTTTTAAGAAGGCTTCCTACTTAAGGGACGGAGATACTGCATTTCTCTAAACTCTACAAGGGCTTATTGTCTTAACCATTCCTGCTCATCCTTCAAGATCTGGTACAGACTCCACTTCCCAAGAAAGACTTCCCTGAACACTGTCAACTCCTTCATAAGCAAGGGGCTGTTGGTCTACATTGCCATGGCTCTCAGATTTTTACCTTTGTCATTGTACACATTTTGCTATTTTTGTTGTTCATTTATCTGTGAATCACTTGAGTGTGGGAATTGGGTCTTTCATTTGTACCTAGTGTCCTTCCTTCAAGGATGTGCTTTATTGAATGATGTGCATGAAGGGAGGCTGGAAGTCAGAGGATTTTGCTCAATTGCATTTGCCAATGTTCTTGTGATTTTTACTCTAAATTCCCTTAGCCCTTTGCCATTGTTTTTCTCAGGGCCGGTGGGCTTACAAGATGTATATACTTGATGTAATAATACATTATAACCCTGGGTCTTTTAATAGCTGCAACATCCTCAGAGAAGTTGAAAATACATCAAAGATGATTACAACATTGCTTTGCATTTTCCAATTTGTTAATTCTCATCTTTTTTATCAGCTTCCTTTGTTAGCTTTTCTTTATTAGTTTTTAGTTCTTGTCTTATTATTTTAAATTGGGAAATCACTAGTAATATGGTAAAAACATTTAAAACTTTTTATTGCTCTTTATCCAATTTCATAGGACAAATTCATTCCTGTTCTATGTTCTTAACTATTCTTTATTCCATTATGCTGAAATCTCATGATTTTATTTCATCAGTTCTGGTCACTGTACATCCATACTTCATCTTTGTAAACTTTATTTGTTGTGCATCTATAATTTTGTGTTTATAGTGAATGTCTGTGACTGTTGTTTGTTTTTTAACTGGTAGAGCATCCTGAATCTGTTTTGTCAATCTACTTCTGTTCCATTCTCAGTCCCTGTGGCTCTGCTAGAATGACTCCAACCCAAACTATAGGAGTAGTATGTATAAGGCCCTGGAATTCTGGAATTTAGAGCAAAGAAATGCAGAAAAAGGTTAGGATATGTTTACCCTGATACTAGTTCCCAAATGAACAATCCATGTATTCCTCCTATACTTAGATTTAGTCATCCATTTATATAACAAATACCAGTTGAACACCTGCTATGTGCTGGTTTTGGCTTTAGGGATACAGGCTAAACAAAACAAAATCTATGTTCTCATGAAACTTGTAATAATTGGGATATGGGGAGAGGGGAGAAAAATTAAATAAACCTATAAATGGGCAGATTATTTCAGATGGTGATGAAGCACCATGCATGCAATACAAAGATGATGTTCTGTGAAGAAAATAGAACACAGAAGTGTGGTTAATAGTATTTGGTGTGAGTGTGTGTGTGTGGCAGGGGGGAGGTTAATTTAGACTAGGTGATAAGGAAAGACATTTCTGAGGGACAACATTAAATCTGAGACTAAGTGATGAGACAGAGATAGACCAGCAAAGACAGAGAAAATTTTATTGTAGTCAACTGATTTTTGACAAGGGTGCTAAAAGAATTCAATGGGGAAAAATAGTTTTGTTTTTTTGTTTTTCTGTTTTTTTGTTTTTTTGTTTTTTTTTTTTTGCAAATGATGCTTGACCCTGAGATAATAGTGGACTACTGCCTCACACCATTTATAAAACTTAACTCAAAATAGGTCAAATGTGTCATAACTTTTTTATATATCGTATGTATGTGCATGTCATAGCTTTTTGATGGTATTATTTCTTATAAAGCTCTTATAATGCCAAAGCACACAAACCAAAGAAAAATAGAAAAATTGGACTTCATCAGAATTTTAAAAGCTGTAGAGAAAAGGACACTAAAAAGTCAAAAGACCACCAATAGAATGGCAGAAAATGTTTGCAAATCATACATTTGATCAGGTCCTAGTGTCCAGAAGATATAAAGCACTCCTACAACTCATGGTAAGTAGAATATCCAGAAAATATAAAGCACTTATATCCAGAAGATATAAAGCACTCCTACAACTCATGGTAAGTAGAATGGTCATCCGAAGATATCTACGTTCTAACCCCTGGAACTGACTGTTGTTACTTTATGTGGCAAACGGTACTTTGCAATGTGATTAAGCCAAGAGCCTTGAAATGAAAAGATTATTCTGCATTACCTATATGCGCTTAATATAATCAACAGGGTTTTAAAACAATTATTATTTTAAAGATTTGATTTGAGACAGAAAAGAGCCAGAGAGATCACAGAGGGACAGAGAGGGAGAGGCCAACTCGCTGCTGAGCAGGGACTTCGACACAGGGATTGATCCCAGAGCCTTGAGATTATGACCTAACCGACTGAGCCACCCAGGTGTCCCTCACCACGGCCTTTGTAAGAGGAAAGAGGGGAGGTCAGGGCCAGAGAAGGTGTGACAATGAAAGCAGAGGTCAGTATGCTGCAGTCATGGGCTAAGGAACAAAAGCAGCTCTGAAAAGCAGAAAAAGGCTGAGGATGAGTTCTTCCTTTATGCCTTCAGGAGGAATACTTCTCTATCGACATCTTGAGTTTAGTCTAGTAAAACTCATTTTGAACTTCTGATCTGCAGAACTGTGAGATAGTACATCAACATTGGTTTAGACCACTGTGTTTTTGGTATTTATTACAGCAACAATAGGAAACTAGTATGGGCTTTGGCATCTGGAGATGGAGTCCTGCTGTCACAAATAACCTAAAAATGTGGAAGTGGTTTTGGAATTGGACAGTGGGCAGAGGCTGGAAAAATTTGAGAAGCCTGACAGAAAAAGTCTAGTTTGCCTTGAGCAGATTGTCAGTAGGAATTTAGATGTTAAAGACTCTGCAGGTGAAGGCTGGGAAGGAAGTGAACAGCACAGTAGAGGAAATCTACGTAGTTCTACTGAGACTAAAACTGTCATTGACAGACTGTTAGTAGAAATTTGATATTGAGTACTGTTGATGGGTCTCAGAAGGAAGTGAAATACATGTTTTTTTAATTAAAAATTTTTTTTACTTTAAATTGAATTAACTAACATACAGTGTATTATTGGTTTCAGAGGTTCATCAGTTGAATATAACACCAGTGCTTATTATATCCTATATCCTTCTTCATGCTCATCACCTAGTTACCCCAACCCACCCCAACCCCTCTGCAATCCTCAGTTTGTTACCTATGGTTAAGAGTCTCTTATGGTTTGTCTCTTCGGAAGTGAGAAACATCTTATTGGAAAATGGAAGACAGGGGATCCTTGTTACATAACGGCAGAAAACCCTATAGAATTTTATCTTACAGTTATGTGCAAGTCAGAACTTGTAAGTGATGTACTCAAATGTTTCATTGAGATTTCCAAGCCAAGTGCTAAAAGTGTTGGCCTGGTTTCATCTTGTGGCTTATGGGAGAGAGATAAATTGGTAGAAAAAATTATTAAACAAAAAAGGAAGGTGCTCTGGAAAGTTCTCAGCCTATCTATATTGCAAGAAACACCACAATTTGGAGATTTAGCCTGTATGACAGGACAATCTTTTGCTAGTACCTGGGAAGGATCTAGAGGTCAGAGTATTCAAATCCCACAGAGGACTGTTTGAAAAGATTAGACGTGTGACCCAGCCATCTCAGGAGAAGCCAGGGATGGAGACGGGATTCTTCTTTGTGGAGGAGCCTCTGGTTTATCGGATTGAACCTCCAGACAGACACAGGAAGCCCACAGGTTTCTTGAGAATATTATACCATCAGAAACATTGTGCATTTAGTTACAAAAAGACAAAGAGAGGATAAAGTGAAAGGAGGCTAACAGACTCTCATAGGAGTCTAGACTTCTATAGGCAGGAGGCTGACAGACAATTCAGCAGCAAACATGTGCTACCCTCCACGAGAAAGGAAAGATGTCTCAGAGGGAGGATGGAGCCTTGAGCCCAGAGAGACAATAGAGGCTCTCAAGCTTTGGTAGGAAAGAGTATACTATTTTCTCTTGAGAGTTGCAATGTAATATATATTGTATATACCAGTAATATATATCTTGATGCCACAGCAACAGCAGTGGCATCAAGAGGTGTCATTTACTGAGCGCTCTTTTTTTCAGACTATATTGTAAATGTGTTTCATTTGATTATTCTACCAATCTTATAAAGTAGGTATTTGTATGCTCTTTTTTTTTTTTAATTTTTTTTTATTATTTATTTATGATAGTCACAGAGAGAGAGAGAGAGGCAGAGACACAGGCAGAGGGAGAAGCAGGCTCCATGCACCGGGAGCCGGATGTGGGATTCGATCCGGGGTCTACAGGATCGTGCCCTGGGCCAAAGGCAGGCGCCGAACCGCTGCACCACCCAGGGATCCTGTATGCTCTTTTAAAAACATGTGTAACTTATGGTTTGGAGAGACCAAGAAACTTGTCCATGGTCACAAAGCAGGGGTGGAGCAGGCTGCTTTCAGAGTGGGTCCTACTCTGCTGCATTTCCACCTCAGCCTATGGTGGATTAGGGTGACATAGTAAAGGTCACTTTAAACATACTAACTGGCGGGCCTAATATAGTTTATGATATTAACCTATCAGAAGAGAAAAAAAAAAAGATCAACTGGAAGGTAGCTATCAGCAATTCCTCCTGTAAGTACTCCATACAGAAAAAAATTGGCTAAGAATTCTGAATATTTCCAACCTCTGGCCCTGCTAACCATAAAGTAAGGTAAGGGTACTTCAAGGGACTTTAGCCTTTGAATACTCTGTACCCCAGAGAATCCAAATACTAGATGCAAAATATCAAGTCTTCACTCACGGCAGAACCTATGATTTTAACATAGCTCCAAATAGAAACTGTGGAGAGTACATATGCCTAAGGAAGCTGGTCCATAGGAGAAACGCATTTCTCACTGGAGTCACTAAAAATGACAGCCTTGGAGATGTGCAGTTAGGTGCTGTAACGCAGTTAAAGCTTAGATTTCAGAGGAGGATAGATAGACTGAGTGTAAATTACAGTTCCATCACCAACTAGTTATGTAACGACGGATATAAAGGCCTCATCGGACAAGAGTGAGGACAAAATGTAGAATTTCATGGTGCATGCTTAGCACCATGCCTTGTACATAGTATGTACTCAGTATAGGTTAGCTGCTGTTCTTATGATTTTTTTTAAAGATTTTATTCATTTATTCATAGACACACACACACACACACACACACACACAGAGGCAGAGACACAGGCAGAGGGAAAAGCAGGCTCCATGCAGAGAGAGCCTGACGTGGGACTTGATCCATGGTCTCCAGGATCACACCCTGGGCTGCAGGCGGCACTAAACCACTGCGCCACCAGGGCTGCCCTGTTCTTATGATTATAAGCTGATCCCTGAAACCTGGTTAATGTGACTTTGAGAGGATGGTGGAGAAGACCTACCACTGCAGCGAAACTCTTCCAGGGGTAATCTATTCTGTCTGAATGCTATGGAATTTCACGAAACAGAGTTATTTCAGAGAATAAAGGGAGGAGGAGGAGACGAAAAAAGGATTGCTAGCATGTTATCAAGTAAGGCTGTTAAGTTTTAATTATACAAAAAAGAGCCAAGTCATGAATAGAACAAACATATCCCACTGTCACCACAATTTCATAGAATAAAGAACATTTCACCATCAAAATATAATAAAGAAATAATTGGGGAATAAAGAATGGCTCTTTGAATGACTTTAGATTTCTGAAAAACACACTTAATTTATCTTGGTTTTTCTGTCTGATGCAGATCAGTGAAAAAAAATGCCATCCTCTTTGGTGCCCATATGTGGACTGGCATTTAGCAAAGATCAAGAGAGATCATTTTAGCAGGTCTGTTGTCATCCAACTAATTGATGTTGCTGGTGGACAACCAAACTTGCTCCTCTATTTATATGCAAGGTTGCATTGAAATGTCTAATTTTAGACATTTTAATGCAACCTCATATTTTAACCTCATATCTCTGTTAGTCCTCATATTTTTGCAAACGAATACTGAGCACAAGATCTGGCTATGCCAGAATGTGCAGAGCTATTGCTGGGAAAGAACAGATAACATTGAAAGAACAACCTGGTGGTTGCTAGAAGGAGGTGGGCTGGGGCGTTGTGAGAAATAGGTGAATAGGAGTAAGGGGTACAAACTTCACGTTGTAAACTAAATAAGGCACAGGAATGAAAAGTACAGCATGAAGAATACAGTAAATAATATTTTAGTAATTTTGTATGGTGATAGGTGGTGACTACACTTCTCGTGGTGAGCATTTCATAATCTATAGAATTGTTGGATCACTATGTTTTACACCTGAAATTAATATAATATTATGTGTCAATGATACTTCAATTAAAGATTTTAAAAAAGTAAAGAATTTTAGTTTCTCTTTTTACACACCTAATATGTTTTCAGCATATATTACTATGTCCTAGATGCTGTTTTTGAGTTTTAAATTTACACTATTTTGCCAGAGCACCACAGTAACAGCATTCTCCTTAAAGAACAGTAGGTCAAAATATTATTTAGTAGGTAAAATTACTATTCCCATTTACAAAGTGTCTAAGGCATACAGGGGTTAAATGTCACAGTCAAACAAGTAGTGGAACGAGGATTCCACCCTGAATGTCTTCCTGCATAGCCCCACCTAGCAATTTCTCTTTATTGGTCAAGCTTGTCATCTGTGAGGGAGAAGGACACAGAAACAGATTATTTCAGCAAAATAACATTATTAAGACCTAGACAGGAATGTGTAAAATTAATCATTGGCTCATTCTGAGGTTCAGAAAATCTTCTTTAAGAAGATGATGCTTGAATACAGTCCTCAAGGAGAAGATGATAGTAAGAGTACTCCTGAGATAGAAAATAGCACCAGTGAAGGTCCAGCTCTATGAGAGGTATGTAGAAACCATGTAGCTTATGGGAGTTCCATATAGTTCAAGATTAATAAGTATAAATAACGCAAATGAGGTTTTAAAAAAATAACATTATTATTCTTATGGAAACCTACTGTCATAATGGAAGTTGAATAAGCAGGAGGATGGCTTTAACTGGCCAGACATTTATATCAGAGTTTTTCTTTGCTTTTCTTCTGCTTGGTTAATTAAATCAAGCTTTTAACAAACCTAACCCCAGACCAAAATATGGTTATGTCTGGGGAGGGTGAAGAATATATGCTTCCTCATATCTGAAGCATTTATATTTAGGATTTTTCAGGTTGGACATGAAACTTCTTGGAGTACAATTGTTTCCTTGTGGAATATTTAAGAATGAGATGGTGTCAATGGGAAAGGTGGGCTCAGCAATGTCTCAGTGCAAAGGACAGAGTCTCTCCACTTCTTTCCGTTGTATAGTGATGGAAGTGTTTATACTGCTTGGTTGGGAAGCATTTTGGAAGTATTAAGAGGGAAGATTTTGTGAAAATCTATTAATATTGAAACGAGTTTAAGATTTTGTGAAGATTTGTTAATGTTGATGCATAGAATCAGGCTTGGTTGGGATTATTACTCTACTCTTACGGCATATGGGAGGCCACGTGGTCAAGAACATCTCTTAAAACCCTGCTAAGCAATAGGCCTCTATTTTAATTTAATGATCTTAGTATCCAGGGGCCACTACTGTAAGAAAGCAGGGGTCTGGTTCGTTATTCCTGGCAGGAAATGACATGATGGAACAAAAGAGAGCTAATTTATGCAGGGCTCTGTATGCCATCTGAAGGAGCACACAAATGATTAGGAATCACTAGTGGATCTTAAGAAATGGAGTCTCAGTGGTTCAGTATGAAATAGTATTTTCATATAACAGTGTGGAAGATGGAACAATGGATTAAAGACAGGAGGAGAGCACCTGGAAGTAGGTGGAGGAGCATGGGTTATGGAGTGAGACGCAGCAAAGTTCAAACCTGGGATCTTCATCTCCTGGATTTAACTCCTGGAAAGTTACTTCAATCTTTTCTAAAGCTCAGATTTCTCTGCTGTATGGAGGAAGGTGGGAGGCTGTAACTCTCAGTATTGTGAGATTTAAGAGATCATCTGTACAGAGTGCCTGACAAAGCATCTGTCATAATAAATGACATTATTGCATCATGTAATTTTTAGGTGCCCATCACATTTTCTCACTCATATGCAATACTAATTCTGAAAATTTCTTGGAAAGCTAATGATATAAGATAATGATATCTTTCTTTATTCAACTAAGTATAAAACTTATAATGAAAATCTCTCATAAAGAGAGCTCACTGATTAAAATTAATCCTGATCAAGATACAGATGTTTGACATTAACACCTTAACCCGAAACCATGGAAAGTGGGTCTCTGATGAGAGAGAAGTGGAGGAATGAACACGTTGCAGCAATGGGAGGAGGGTTGGCAGTGGATGTGTTGTGAGAACAAAAGGCAAACGCTTTACAAAATGGCTGGCCCTGCTAATTGGGTCCATCTGTAGTTTGCTCAAGCTAAAAATTCTAGTTCTTTCCTTTTGCGTTTTCAGGTTTTATTCCTCCATCCAATAGCACTTTGTATTGGAGTGAAATTCTCTGAATGCAATTTAAGTATAGGTTGTGTTATTACTGAATGACCATCTGGCTTCATTTTTTTTTTCCTACTAGTAGTTTCAAAGTAAGGTCTCTCAGTCTTGTGGGTGGTTTGAAGTGGCTGTTTGGAGCCAGTAATACCCTTGTAGTCGATTTTATTTTTTCAGTCGGGAAGCAATAAGGTCATCGTCATCCTCGAAAATGATGGATTTATTTGACAGCCTCAGATTTCTATACTTGAACAGAAACTTTGCTTTCACTACATTCAGCAGTGGATTTCACAGGCTACTTTTTGGTTGAAAAACTCTAGAAGAAACTCTACTTTGAGAGACAGTGTGAAGGAGTTGCATAAGTTGAATGGAGCTGCTATGGTGTGAGTTCTTTGACCTCTTCAGTGATCAAAACTAAAATTGATTTTTCTCCATAGTTTTGGGCTAGGAAGCTTTTCTTCCTAAGTCATCAATTTATTTTTCCTTTTTTTTTCAAATGAAGTTGAGCACAGGAAGACTTGCAGTGACAACCACCCATTGATAGTAGATATAATTAAAATAAATATATTTAATGCATTTTTTTTTACAAATTAAAACTGATTTCTTCTTATATTACATTTTTATGAAATGGTGCTGCCATAGTTTATAATGATCTGAAAACGTAATTTGAGCAGAGTCAAATGAAAGAGACATGTGGTTGTTTGAATATGGTCTATTTTTCCACATCAGCTCAATAGATCTAAGATTCAATAGCGTGGATTAAGAAATATTTTATTACCAAAAAGACTTAAATGGGCATTGATAGGGTAAGCTCAATTATCTCCCTTACAGAATATGCTCTGAGCATAGACAAAATTGGCAGCAACCTAATTCACAGTAAGATTTGAATGGCTGCAAAAGTCCTTTTGTCCTTAGATTCACTCTGCCCTGATTTCCAGGTCACGGGTTCTCACACTGGCCCATCTTTGGGAGAAGGCTTTATGATTTGGATCAATGCCTCTTCTCCATCATTTGAGAGTATCACCTTGTTGGTGGAGAGACAGGCTTTGCAGCACATCTCTCTACTTCTCAGCCCATGGGTCATGATTAGACCAAAAGCAGTCAAAAGCAGGATACTACAAACAAATCAGCAAATAGGTAAACTTGGGTCATTAGATTTTCTTGTCGCTTTGAATCAAGATATGCTGGGACTGTGTCCATCAGCAGGTTGTCAGGGGGCTCTGCTGGGGACCCTGGTCAGCAAACTAACTCCATATGCAGGTGGAGGAAATAGACACAGTGTTGAATACAGGATGAGGACATTGGTAAGATGGAGAAGAAGGGCCAGATATGCAGAGAAGCTGAGATTTGGTTAAGAAGAGAGACCTAGAAGAGAGAAGCAGAGCCTCACTCCCTTGGCACGCTGATTCTTGCCCAGCCTAGATGGCCTTATGATAATCACACACACTCTCCTCTCTCTCTCTCTCATAACTTAAATGAGGTCTCTAAGCATATGCAAATATCAGAAGTTTTTCCAGTTGCAAATAAGCTTCATAACCACTTACCTGGTAGGCTCCCACAGGTTAATGAACTTAACAAAACTAATGAACTGTCACCTGATGGGACTGAGGGGTTGGGGCAGAAACTGAAAAGGTCCAATGGGAAGGGCATGCTGAGGGGAGTTCTACTACCCTGCCCTGGTTGTTCTCCTGAGTAAACTTTTGGCAGGGAGTCTAGGGAGATTGGGAAAGATACATTGCAAACAACTTTCTCTTTTCCTCTCTGTAAAATGACTTTCACTCAGTTGTGTGCTGACATTGTACCCTAAACATTCATTGAGACATCAAAGAAACCACTTTCAGTCTTTTGCTTGCATTTCATATTGAGATATGGCTATTAATACCACCTACAGCATTGCTTGGGTTCCTTTTAAGAAGTCCTATGTAAGACATTTCTTTCAGAGCTAAATGCTAGGTGACATTTTGCTTCCTCTTAGGAACTGTCATGTTTTGTCTTCATGGGCATGTAAAAACCACCCAACAATTCTGTTACCATTTTTATTTTGGTTGTCAGGAGGCTCAGAAGTAAAGCCCTGGAGGACTTTCTGGCCCATAATATCTGCATTCTCTGTATGTTTTTTTCCCCCAAGGCATTAGTTTCCAGGCTTTAACACAATATTCACTAGGCTTAACATTTATATTATAATTTGTACTTGAATATTTTATTGCCACACTTGTTGCAGACATTTCTTTAAATTACTGAACTCAGGCTCTTCCTTCATTTGTCTTTGTTCACTGTGCTCCTTCTGCCTGGAAAGCCTTTACCCTCTGCCATCCCCACCCCCTGGAAGGATACCAACATTTTCTTCAAGGTATACCCAGGCGCCACCCTCTGGAAGCCTTGCTGCCAGCTTCAGGCCATGCACCCCATCACCTTTTCTGGCCTGTACTCGTTATGTTGCCCTGCGATGATCTGATACATGTCTATCTCTCTCCCTAAACTGTCAGCTCCTTGAGGACAGGAACGGTTTTGCGTGGCAAGTAGTAGGTGTTTTATAAAGCACAGTGAAAGAATGGATGAAACGCTTTATGGAATATAATAGAAAACACGCAGAACTTACTAAGTAACATTTCAGTTGAAGAACAGCTTCTTACAAAGAAAAATAGTTGATAGTGACAAAGTGCTTACTGTACGTCGGGGTTATTGATGCACTTTTATATATTAACTTATTTAATTATGCCTCCACCAAATAGGTAGCAAGTACTCTTTTTATCTCTCTGCTACAAATGAGGAAACGAAAGCCCAAAGAGGTTAAGAGACTTGCCCAAGTTTACTCAGCTCGTGGCAGAGGAGGCAACAGAATGCAAGTGGCCTACCCCTAGACCAGGCACACTAATTTACTCTGCTGCACTACCTCTCTGTGTCATAATGTAGAGATTGGGGCACCAATTATTTTAAGTGTGTATTTTTATTTTACTTTTATAAATTGATATATAATTGGCATATGGCAAAATATTGGTTTCAGGTGTATAACAGTATTTGAATATATGTTGCAAAATGATTACCACAGTAAGTCTAGTTATCATCTATTACCACAAACAGTTATATTTTTTCCTTGTGATGAGAACTCTTAAGATTTACTCTTTTAGAGACTTTCACATATACAATACAGTGGTCACGATGCTGTACATTACATCTCTGGGACTTGTTGTATAACTGAAAGTTTGTACATTTTGACCACTTTCACCCAATTTGACCACCTTTCCATCCCCCACCTTTATCAACCACTGATCTGTTTTCTGTATCTATGAGGTTTTTTTTAAAATTCCAGATATAAGAGAGATGATATGGTATTTGTCCTTCTTTCTGACTTAGCATAATGCCTTCAAAATCCATCCATGTGGTTGCAAATGACAAGATTTCCTTCTTTTCAATGGCAAAATAATATTCCTTGTATGTGTGTTCCTGTGTGTGTGTGTATAAATTCACATATATATCCCATTTTCTTTATCCATTTGTCCATTAATGGACACTTAGGTTGTTTCCATATCTTAGCTATTATAAGTCATGCTGCAATGAACATGAAGATGCAGTTGTCTTTTCAAGTTAGTGTTTTCATTGTCTTTGGATCCAGAAATGGAATTGCTGGATCACGTGGTTTTTCTATTTTTTAGTTTTTGAGGCATCTCCTTACTGTTTTCCAAAGTGGCTACACCAATTCACATTCCCATCAACAGCGCACAGGGTTCATTTTTCTCCACATCCTCGACAACACTTCTTATCTCTTATTTTTTTCATTTTAATCAATCTGATAGGTGTGAGGTGATATCCTATTGTGTTTTTTTAAAAACGATTTTATTTATTTATTCATGAGAGACAGACAGAGAGAGAGAGAGAGAGAAAGAGAGAGAGAGAGACACACACACACACAGGCAGAGGTAGAAGCAGGCTCTACGCAGGGAGCCTGACGTGGGACTTGATCCCAGGACTCCCTGGGCCAAAGGATCATGCCCTGAGCCGAAGGCAGGCACCAAACTGCTGAGCCACCCAGGGATTCCCCCCATTGTGGTTTTGATTTGCATTTACCTGATGATTAGTGATGTTGAGCATCTTTTCATGTACCTTTGTACATCTTCTTCAGAAAATGTCTATTAAGAGCCTCTGTACACTTTTTAAATCAGATTCTTTGTGGGTTTAAATTTTTTTAAATTTAATTTATTTTTTTTCATTATTGAGTTGTATGAGTTCTTATACATTTTGGGTATTAACCTTTTATCAGATATATGATTTGCAAATATTTTCTTCCATTCCATAGACTGCCTACATTTTATTGATGGTTTCCTTTGCTGTGCAGAAGCACCAATTTTGATTGCTGTTCCAGGAGCTTCAATCCATATTTTGATTTGTTTTAGTCAATAGGCATTCCCATTCTCCTCACATCATGCTGTATAAGCATAGGCATTCACACCGCTAGGTTTGGAGGCCCTCCTTTTCTCCTTTGACTCCTTTGATACTGTAACTGAGTCATTAGATGTAAATAAAACATATGCAAATAACCTAGTACAATTCCTAATGCATATTAGATAACTGATACATGGAAGCTTCTATCCTTGTTATTATTCTTATAATCAGTTATATTCTTGATTAGCTACCCTTTTCTTTAATGGAAGGGTTTTTATCTTACACAAACATAGTTGATGTGTATAGATGTTAACTTGGATTGATTAGTTTCTGACAGATTAGGGGATAGCAAACTTATACATGTGAAGTCACAGACAGGGTGGTTCCATTCCTCATCCAATCTAAAAATATTTAGTAAGCACCTACTATGGCCCAGGAACTATTCTTGTCTGTGAAGGATTCAATAGTGAAAACACAGATGGAAACCTCTGTTTCATGGCATCTGCATTATGATGGAAAGAGGCAGAGAATCAATAATATAAAGAGTGAAAATATTTAATATGTGAGACGTATCATGGAGAGAGCTAAGTGGGGCCCAAGATGAGGGAGTGCTGGAAGGATTCTAATTATGAAAGAGTGGTAGAAGAAGGACTTGTGGAGAAGATGATATTTGAGTAAGGTATAGAGGAGGTGAAAGAGGGAGCAATGTGGAGTGGAGATCAGCAGGGATGAGAGGTCCAGGAAAGAAAACATCAAGTGCAAGAGCTCTGAGGAAGGAGTAGGATACTCAAACTCGAAGAACAGTGGGCTAGCCAGTGTGGATCAATGGAGGGTTTGAGGTGGGAAGATATATGACATAATTGGGGTGGGAGTAAAACTGCGTAGGACCATCCAGGCCACTGTAATAATTTTGGTTTTCACTTGAAATGACACAGGAAGATACAGAAGGGGTATAAGAAAAGAGGAAGATGATATAACTTGCATTTTAACAGGACTAGCCACTTGCGGTGCCAAGAATAGATCAAAAGACTGGATGTAGGCACAATGTAGATTACAAGGACAGAAGCAAGAACAAAATATTGGTACTTCAATATCCACACCAGGGATGCTGCTGGCTTGTCACAGGTTTGTCTCAGTGCAGGTGGTAAGGATTCTTTGTGTATACACTTTGATGGCAGCATGGGTGTGCCTATAGATTTGATATCGAATGTGAAACAGAGAGAAAACTCAGAGGCAGCTGGGCCAGAGCAGCAGGAATAATGGGGTTACGCACACTGGGATGGAAAAGACTGGGAAAAGCTCGAGTTGGGATACAATAAATTTCAGATGTTTACCAGATGTCGGGGTTGGGATGTTAAGCAGATAGTTGGGGAAGGAGCTCAAGTGAAAGGCCTGGAGAGAAGAGTCACCAGCCTCAGCCTATAGATGGGGATCCTCAGCCTATAGATGGATTTTAATGCCATGAGACTGGTGAGACCATGAGGAAGTGAGCACGTTCAGAAGACAGGCACCCAAGACTGACTCAAGGGAACAAGATGGGTAGAGCCAAGGATATGCAGAGGTAATGGCCAGTGTGCTAGGAGGACAATTTAGAGAGGATAAAGTAAGCAAAGACCATTGAAGAGGAAGAGGTGATCAACTGTGTCAAATGTGAATTGAGGATGGAGAATAAACATTTATATTTATTCCAGCAACATCGCCTCAAGGAATATCTTGATGAGAATACTTTCCTCCCAAAGCAACAGAAGTTAAAAGCCAAAGAAGGTGGGGGCAAAGCTGATTAAAAGAAAGAGGATGGCTAAGTATTAGGAGGGAGGGGGGTCAACACCATATCTAGAGGGGGCAGGTCAAGACTGAAGCCCTTAACCCCAGATTTTGGAGTAGGTGAAACAGAATCTTAGTTCAATAGGCTTACAGGCAAGTAAGAATTTCCTTAGAAATTACTTTGAGCATAAGCTGGTGTTTTTAGCTGCTTTTTATAGAAGATGGCTGTGTGGTGTGTGAATGTTTGGCACTAGCTCGTAGGGTTAGTGAAAGAAGGAACATAGACTCTTAACATTTGGGATGGATAAGTCAAGGAAAAAAATACTGTTGTGGATATTTGATACAAATGTATGTGGAAAAACATTTTCAAAAAGAAAAAAAAACTCAGCTTAATTATCTCGTAGCATTTTACCAATGTTTTGAATTGCTGTCATTTTATCTTTTAAAACATATCCTTACAGATTTAACCTCTATGTTTTAGAATAATTCCCGTATTTTTGCAGAAGATAAATTTTATTTTTGGACATGATAATTTCATTTCCCAGCATAATGAAATTCAACTGAACAATTGCACTAGCCCCGAAAAAAGATTTGGTCATTTTGGGTCAGAAAATTAACATTAGACTGAAATACAACAAATCTCCCATTACTTTGTCCTGGAAAAAAAGTAAAAGCGAGTTTTCTGGTTTTACTGCATCTAGTGATCATTTGGGTGAAAAAAAGCTTCTGTTCCATCCCTTGTGGTGCCAAATTTTATTGCATTTCCTTCACTGCACAGCTTGTTAAATGTGAACAAGTGCCTTGGATTTCACAGCAGTGCTAAGATTCTCACTTAAATTGCCTTGGAACTTGGTGGCCCCTAATTAATCCAGTGACTGCTAGACATTTTGTGTGATATTGTTTATATGGTTGATAGGAAAAACACATCTGTGCTGCAAGGGCTGGAAGCATAGTGAAGTAGGAGATACAGACTTTTAAATGTGGCCATTAAAATGTCCCAACAGTATGCACAGAATATAGTTGTTGTTACTCTTGTTATTAATGCTATTTTAAAAAGCTTACAAAAGGCGCAAGGATAATTACATACTAGGCTGGTTTTGGACGTTGTTCTCTGAGGGAGTTGTTGGAAGAATTCAAGCATGAAAACAGCATGATCCCTTTATTCTGGTGGACCTTTGGAGACATACAGGAAAAATATGAGATTGCTGACAAGGAGTTGATCTAAGAGGTTATTAAAATTGTCCAGATAGACAAGGGACCTAGACCCAGGGGAGAAGAAATGAGGTCAATGGCACGGATGTGGCAGATGTTACTATGTTACTTTGCATTTTACTCTTGCCTTTGACTCTAGACGAGGTAAGGATAGCTCACTTTTCCCTGCTCCAGAGTTTCCAATTCTAACATTTGCTTCCTTACTTCATTGGTTAGGTGCTCTGATATCAAGTGCACGATCTATTTTCTTGAGTTCACTAAATTGGAATATTATTCAGCCATCCAAAAGAATGAATTTGCAATAACATGGGTGGAGCTAGAAAGTATTATGCTAAGTGAAATAAGTCAATCAGAGAAAGACAAATACCATATGATTTCACTCATATGTGGAATTTAAGAAACAAAACAAATAAGCAAAAGAAAAAAGAAAGAAAGTGGCAAATCAAGAAACAGACTCTTAATATAAAGAACAAACTGATGGTTGCCGGAGGAAAGGTGGGTTGGGGAATGGGTGAAAAATGTGATGGGGATTAAGGAATGCACTTACTGTGATGAGCAGCAGGTTATGTTTGGAAGTGTTGAATCAGGACACTGTACACCTGAAACTAATATTATGGGGCACATTAACTAACTGGAATTTAAATTAAAACCCTAAAGAAAACCCTAACTTTTGTTTTGGAACCTGCTCTGGCATGACTGAATATGGCAGAATGTGGTAAGCAACAACTCCTGATACGCTGCTGGATTGTGGATTAAAAGGAGATACTGAAAATAGTCTTTCTTAGAATGCCTAGGCCACAGGGTATTATCTGGTGATGGAGCTTACCCATAACTGTTTATTCTAAGTAGAAATGAGAATTTTTTGGATGAAATTTTTGTGACTATTATGTTAACCTAAAACAGCTTATAACTAGATTTCAATTTATGGAAGCCTGTTTCCTATGATGTTTTGCTTAATGGGCAAATAGGCAACAGAGGCCTATTATTCCTCTGTAAGTGCTTTCATTTTTGCATCTTTTGGCCCTTGTCATGCTTGGTCCTTAGGAGGCAGCCAATAAATTAATGCTGCAACTGTATAAACCCAATAGAAGTCTAATCTGGCATATTAATATGTCATTAAAAACATTCTTACTGATAATTTACATATTAAGCAAACCATTCATTTAGGAACAAAAAGTCCCACATGTACCCATTTATCATTTTCTTAGTCTCCACTGTGTGTGTGCAAGCAATAATTACTGCTGGGGTCTTCTGACATCAGGACTGCATTATTTGCATCTTCTAGCTACCCACAGTCAGAAGGAGGTGACAACTCTATAAGTTATTACAAATCGGTATGAAGTGCTGTAGTAGATGTGTTGAAAGACTTATGGTATATCTGGAATGGCCTCGTCAAGGCCATCTTAACCTAGAAACACAAAATCAGTGAATGCTTTTTTTTTTCTAGAGTTGGGGCAATCATGATGCAAAATTTTAGCCTCTCTTCTCAGACAAGTTAAATAAAACCATTTTAAAAATGAATCAGTAGCAGATAGTTTGAACAAAGACACTCTATCAATTGCTAACTTAAATGATCATTATTTCAATAAATGATTATTTAACACCTATGATGGGCCAGAAACTGCTTAAGAATTCAAAATATTATAACCTGAATTTGATGCATTGAATATATATATATGTATGTGTGTGTGTGTGTGTGTGTATATATATATATATATATATATATATATATAGTGCTCTATGCTTTAAATCTACCACATTAACCAATTCTAGTTTTTAACTCTTTTTTTTTTTTAAAAAGATTTTGTTTATTTATTCATGAGAGACAGAGAGAGAGAGAGAGAGAGAGAGAGAGAGAGAGAGAGAGGCAGAGACACAGGCAAGGGGAGAAGCAGGCTCCATGCAGGGAGCCTGACATGGGACTCGATCCTGGGTCTCCAGGATCACACCCTGGGCTGAAGGAGGCACTAAACCACTGAGCCACCTGAGCTGCCCCTAGTTTTTAACTCTTATATGCACTTTCTTTCTCAAAATATTTCCTGCATGTTGCAATTTTGGATTGGAGTAGAGCTGACCGGAATTGAGAAAGGCATGACTTTAGGAGCAGACACACTGGTGAATTATGTTCTCAAAGGTTTTCCAATCCAGAAATGAATTTTTTTCAGGTGGAAAATGGTGGCTGAGTACTTATGAAGACCATGGAAATTCTAGATACTCACGAATAGTCGCTGGGTTCAGCATAAAGGACTACCAGCCCACCTGGACTGTAGGCTCTTCTCACCAAAGGAGGAAATGACTATTGAGGACAGAAAATGGAAGGGACTATTGAACTATTGTAACAGGTGGCTATGAAGAGGGCAGAATCAATGGAAAAGGCAGAAACATTATTTTTCACTGTATTTCCATACTACTCACTGATTGGTAGATATGAAGAATAAATTCTAGTTACTTTCTGCCATTTTAGGGGAATAAGAATGGGTTACACTCAGTAAATTTAGCTATTATTATTAGACCCACATTCTAATATTTTGTTTGGAGACTTGAGTAGGAAAGAAAGCCCCATACACTCTTGAGAGAGGAACAATTCTTCCACTTAAGGGAAGCATAGAGGGGTGGAACTCAAGGATAGAAGGGTGGAAAAAAGAAAAAAACTCCAAAATCACATAAGAAATCTGAGTTCTGGGTAATGACAGAATGGCTTGGTTAGATTAACCTTCCCATAGATAACTAGTATCGAATGCAGATAAATATTTGGCAATACAACCATCTGAAGGCCTTAGAGAGTAAACATGGACAAACAAGAGCGAGACTTACCAGTTGGCAATATTAGGCTCGGAGGCTCCCTCACTGCCCCATACTTGATTAACATGCAACTTCAGCTGCAGAAAGTAGCTGCCTGGTTGGCATGAGATGTGAAAGGGTAGAGTTCAGGCTAGCAGAACAAGGGCAGGTTGTGGGAGAGTTCTTGGAATGGAGGGAATCACACAGAGAATGTGAATGCCTTGATGTACACATAAAATGCATCCAAATCCTTGGCTGGATGCTTAACTATGTCCACAAAGGGGGAAACTGGGGAGGGGGTGAAGAGAGAAGGTTCTATTAAACAACAACAACAACAACGAGCAGCTGGAAATGCAAAAAACTAAGTGGACATTTTAGCTGTTTTCCACCACAGGAGAACCAGAGTTTGGATTTGAAGTCCAGCCAAATTAACTATCTTCTAATCAAATCTCATTATCCAAAAGAATATAAAATAATCCAGAGTCTTTACAAATGTATCACTAATAATATTCAGATTCAACAAAAAATCACTTTATATGCTAAAACCAGGAAAATCTTATCAATAATCAAGAAAGAAAAAATAGAAACTGGCCCTAAGATGATTCAGATGTTGGAATTATAAGAAAATGATTGCTGACATTGCTGTTAATATGTTAAAGAACTTAGGAAACTTACACATATAAACAGATGATTAATCTTGGCAGAGATGTAGAAACTACAAGGAAAAACTATCAAATGGAAACTCTAAAGCTGAAAAATGCAATAGCTGGAATGAAACTTTTACTGGAAGCATTTAACAGCACAGGAAACTAGTGAACTTGAAGGCAGAGCCAAAGAAATTACATAATGTAAAATATGAAAAGAAAATAAAAAGTGAAGAAAGATGAGCAGACCCTGTGGGATTGCCAAGCAATGTAATTTATGTGTAATTGAATTTTTGAAAGAGCAGAGACAGGAAATTTTTTTTAAGATGGAAACTTTTCAAATTAGGTGAAAGATATATCAATATAAAAATCAAGTGTTTCATGAACCTTTTTTTTTTTTTTGAGAGAGAGAGTGTGCATGAGTGTTGAAGGAGGGGTATAGAGGAGGAGGAAGAGAGACTCATAAACAGGCTCCACATCCAGCACCAGCACGGAGCCTGAAGGAGGGGCTGGATCTCGTGACCCTGAGATGATGACCTGAGCTGAAATCAAGAGTGGGGCACTCAACCAACTGAACCACCCAGGTGCCACTCTATTTAATGAAACTTATGCAAGATAAATACAAAGAAAAACACACTAGGAACGTCATCAAACTTGCTGAAATAAATAAAAAGAAAATATTGGAAGTGGTTAGAGAAAACTGTCACATTACACACAGGGAGCAAATGATAGAGATGGTGGTTAACTTCTCCTAGAAACAATGAAGGACAGAGGTAAATGGGACACTTCAAAATGCTTAAAGACTAAACACAGTCAGAACAGAGTTCCATATTCAGCAAAACCATCCTTCAAAAACAAAGATGAAATAAGATATTTTCAGAGAAACAAAAACTGAAGACATTTATTGCCAGCAGATCTATTGTGTAAGAAATGCCAGAGGAAGTTCTTTTCTTCAGGGTGAAGAAAGATTCTACAGGATGGTAAGTTGAATCTATGGGACGAAATGAAATCACTGAAAAGGATAAATATCTAAGTAAATATAAAAGACTAGGACTTTTTTCCTCTTCTTCATTTTTCAAAAAACTAAGGGTATTTAAAGCAATAATCATTATCACTGCAATATGAGGTTTATAATGTTTATAGGTATAGTATGATAATTACATCACAAAGAATGATGGTGGTGAATTGAACTATGATATTAGAAGATTTCTGCAGTTTTTAGATGAAGTAGTAAAATATTAAGTCCATGTAGATTGTCTTATGTTCAAGAAGTACATTGCAGTTTTTAGTGAAACTAGTAAAAATAATGCAGAGATTATAGCTAAGATACCAACAGAAGAATAAAAATGGAACACCTATAATATTTGATTAACAAAAAGAATATAACATAACATGTAATATATAATATGACAAAAATAACACTGTAAATCAATAAGAAAGACACTAAAAACCCAACAAATGAATGGACCAAGAAGCATAAAGAAATAATCCACAAAAAAAGAAAAAGAAAGTGGTCAATAGGGATCCCTGGGTGGCTCAGCGGTTTGGCGCCTGCCTTTGGCTCAGGGCACGATCCTGGAGTCTCCGGATCGGGTCCCACGTCGGGCTCCCTGCATGGAGCCTGCTTCTCCCTCCTCCTGTGTCTCTGCCTCTCTCTCTCTCTCTATGTCTATCATAAATAAATAAATCTTTTTTTTAAAAAACAAGAAAGGGGTCAATAAAGACAGGGTTGAAGCACTTTATGAAGGAAAAATTCAGAAGAAATTTATACAATTATTAAAAAGCAAAAGTTTTCTGTTATTTGAAAAATTAATCAGGATGAAATATCCTAGGAAGCTTTTTTTTTTTTAATTGAAGAAGGATGATGTCTGACATTGAATTATAATTTTTTTTTCTTGACTTATGCTGTAATAATCCTCTCCTATCTTCAGGTCTTCAATTAAGTCCATTATATTCAAAAATCTTGTGTCAGCAGTGTTTGAAGAAATGTAATCATAGTTACCACTAGCAATGTGATATCTCCTACTTTTTCTTTCCAACATCCAAAATGTTGTAAGTCAAGGCAAACCAATGATCTACTCTGTGTCAAGCACTGTACTATATACTCCAAGTGTTTTTATCTCTTACTCTGGATTCATTCTCACTTCATGGATGAAAAAGTATGGAGACCTAGGGAACTTAAGAGACTTAGTGAAGGAGCAAGCCGATTCTTGGTTCTCTGACTTGAGTGTCAACATGTGTGATCATGGAATATGTCTAAGGAAGATAAGTGATGCAAGTATGTCACAAAATGGGAATAAAAAAAGAGTAGGTACCTAAAGACTCAAGTGTTATGAATGGAAGCAAGTGTTAGATGTCAATGGGAAGGATCAGTGCATACTGGTGGATCTATACATATCCAGGCAGCTGATGTCTGAATCACAAGAAGATTATGATTAACACAGGATACTGATAACTGTAAAAACAACAACAACAACAAAAAAAACAAACCCAAAGTGGGACACAAAATTGAAGCAGTGTAAGAATGTAATTAATGTGCATTTATAGGGACAACTGGGTGGCTCAGCGGTTGAGTGCCTGCCTTCCGCCCAGGGTGTGATCCTAGAGTCCCGGGATCCAGTCCCACATCGGACTCCTGGCATGGAGCCTGCTTCTCTCTATTGCCTGTGTCTCTGCCTCTCTCTCTCTCTCTCTCTCTCTCTCTGTGTGTGTCTCTCACGAATAAATGAAGAAAATCTTAAAAAAAAAAGAATGTGCATTTATATAAAAATAATGCTAGAATTTAAGTTTAAAGATCTCACTTATATAAAATAAATGCTACTCATATAAAAATAATGCTAGAATTTAAGTTTAAAGAGTAATAGAATACAAATATTCAGTTACCCTCTGTGTTTGGACAGAATGAATGCATAGATGAATCCCACATTGATCTCTATTATTCTTTATACTTTTTAATTTTCAACTTTTCTACCATAAACATATTTTTATAAGGGGAAAACATATTTCTAAAAGGAAAAAAAATGAAAGCATCACCATTTTGACTGCTCCAGGAAGAAGTGTAAAAAGAATAAACATAATTTCATCTGGCTTTAAAGAGTATCTCTCATGGCAACTGCTTCTGAGAATCTGAGATCTTCTCTGAGGGAAACTGCTCATTAAACAATTTTCAATAACGTGGTGAAGAAATACAGCAAAGTTATTAAAGAGATGATGGCTCTCCCAGGGTACACATACCACAGGGGCCAGAGCCACTCTTTAAATATATTTTCATTTGACTACTGCTCCTATGGACTGAAGTCGTATTACCATACCTAATTTTTAAAACTCTTTTTAATGGGGGTCATTCTTCTTGCCTTGAAACTAGCTCATTTTATTACTTTGGAGTCTCTGTGGAGCCTGGTGATTTTACATTCTTTTGATACTTGCGTATGGTTTGGTTTTCGCTAAATCAAAGGATACAGTTTGCTTGTGATGACTTTAGGGGACTTCTGACACCTCACCTGCTCAGTGGCTGCTGAAATTACCTAAAAGTGTACACCAGTTAATTGAACAAATTACAGAAAGAAATTAAATGCAAATAACCTAGAAGAGGTCATGTATTGGCAATAAAATCACACTAAAGTAGAAATGTCTAATTACCTGTCATCTATCTATTATCTATCTATCTATCTATTATCTATCTATCTATCTATCTATCTATCTATCTATCTATCTATCTATCATCTATCTATCTATCTGTCATCTATCTATCTATCTATCTATCTATCATCTATCTATCTATCTGTCATCTATCTATCTATCTATCTATCTATCTATCTATCTATCTATCATCTATGTATCATTTTTCTGATTATAAGCAATTGGAATTGATGGGGATGTACTATGGATGGGGATACGAGAGATAAGCAGGCCATATAGTTTGACTTGTGGACCAAGTGTTCTTGCCTCATTAAGTGCCTATGTTGTCTGTTGAACAGTTCTGCTTCAGTTTAGCCCTAGCCAAAGGAGTTTGCACGGCTTAAGTGAAAGACTGTCAAGGTTGGGAACAAATATACTTGGGTTAAAATCCCCTTTCCATGTCCTCCAGCTCTTTAACTGAAGGCAAGGTGTTCAGTCTTCTTCAAGGTCAATTTCTTTATCTGTAAAATCAAGGCGATGTGAGCCAACAGTCTACTCTATGCCAAGCACTGTGCTATGTATGCAACTGACATGTTTTATCTTTAAATTTGGATTCATCCCCATTTCATGGATGAAAAAATAGGCTTATTGGTTAGTTATGGGGGTTAAATAGGGGAAGGCTTGTGAAGTACAAGATATAAGGCTTAATACCTCATAAGCACTCAATAAATATTTGGTCAACCCTCCAATGTCTTTTGACAAGGGCAATGCACACCAAGAGAACTAATTCAATCCATAAATTAATGACTTTAATTTCTTAAGCAACTATTTATTTTCTGCCTGTAAAGATGTGTTCCTTCTCTCCCTGGTGAATTTCTATCCTATAATTCAGGTTCATGATTTAACTATCACAGCCTTATATATTCATTCTGTGAATGCTGATTTCTCCTTCCTTCAAATTTCTGTATCAGGTTCCATACATCATTCAACTGGAATTTTGCTCTATCTTGTAAACTTTGGAGTCCATGACTTATAACCTAATTTTATAATTCACTATGTAAAGACTCAAGGCAAAATATTAAACCTCTCTGTGTCCTTATTTGTCCTCCCAAACAGGGAGGGACTTCAATGTACTTTGAGGACCATGATAGGGATAAAGCTAAATAAAATATGTGGAAGCACCAAATGCATATATACGTACAACTGGGATATCTACAAATGAGCTCCTGTCCTCAATTGTCCCAAAGAACTTTAATATTTTGAAGCATGGATCGTTTATTTTTTGTTTATATCTATCAGATATTCATTGTTAAGAATTTCCCTGGACATATTGAACTACTTGCAATCTCCTACATGTACCATACTTTCTCTAAGATATGCATTTTGAATTTTTTGACCTGACTTCTATTCATCCTTTAAAACCCAGCTTAGGCATCATTTCCTCCTGGAAGTCTCTTGGGCTCCATTAGGCTTAGGTTTCTCCTCACAAGGCACTATGTGTTTCTATTATTGTCCTAATGATAATTTATTGCTTAGGTACATAGTTTCCTCCCTCAGTGGGCCACGAAGCTCTTGGGAAGTGATGTACTTGTCCTTTTATCATAGCAGGATAGTTCGGTCCATGAAACATAGGTGATCAGTGAGCATTTGTGGGATGGATGAGTAAAAGAATGGGTATGAAGAAAGACTCTCAGGAAAGGAGTGTTACCACTGGACAAAACCTCATGTCACACTTTGGGGGATGTCTGATTGCCAATGAATATGTTCAGCATTGCTACCCATTATGCTATTGGCATTTTTGGTGATCCTTTCCTGACAGTCTCTGCTATGTCTCAGACTCTCAGATATGGCAAAAGGCATGTGAACAGTTGTCTCAATGGTCAGCATCAAGATGACCTTTGGAAATTTAACCACAAGGGACAGCTTGCCTTCTTTGGCCATGAGTTTATATAACTTACAAATGCTGTAATGGTTCAAATATTACTTATTTGTATGCCTGCAGCAGCTGATCTATAAAACATATGGTATTTTGAAATATTGATCTCTTCAGTGCCAGCAAGTAAGAGATATTAGTGTGGCCTGGGATTCCATTTGTAACCGTGGGATTAGAGTCAGAGAACTGGAAAATTGGAATAGACCAAAATTCATGTGAAGTGGAAAGTACAGCTGGCAGTGGTGCTAAAGAAGGAGAATAACAAATAAGGGAAGCATTATTTTAAAAGCTGACTCAACCATCAAGTGGGAAAGGAGCACTCAAATGAATAGGCTTTCACTGCCTCAGCTTCCTGTACCTCCAGGTTGGTTTTGCAGACTTAAATTCAGCATAACAGCTGGAAAAGGCAAAACCAAATGATTTGGAAACAGGAAAAGGTGGCATCCCTATGGGTTCCTATCACATCTGTCAAGCAAGTAAGTGGGATGCTGAATTCCAAAAGCAGTCAGTTGTAGTGAGGAAAGATTGAACAAACAATAGCACATTTTCCTAATGCTTGGAATTATACCCAAACTAGACCTTTCAAGCTTCTTTCAATGTTACTTATACTCTGAAGTCTTTCTAAACCCCAATACTGTCATGTCCACCTGCAGAACTGATCCTTTTCTCTCATCACTAAATATAAAGATTCTTTTAAAATGCCCTGGACTTTTGACTTCATGTGTTTATCTGTTGCATCTGCTTTGGGCAGGTACCAGGTTTTACCTGACCTAGTGCATTTAGAGACACAGTGTCTAGCACATTATTTGGCACATAGGAGGTGCTTCCTAATAGTTTTTGATTGATTTACTGGATGAATGTATCTAGAGGGTTTTAGAATTATTTGGTTTATATTCTATCCACTTGACCTCTTTTAAGGAATTTTTGAAAAGAATTTTATTTATTTTGGAGAGAGAGTGCATGATAGAGTGCATAAATGGGGTGGGTAGGGGCAGAGAGAGAGAGAGGGAGAAGCAGACTCCCCACTGAGCAGGAGGCCCAACTCAAAGTTTTACCTGAGCCAAAGGACAATACTTAACTGCCCCGACCTTTGAGGAATCTTTATCCAAAAATATATATCGTTTTTAGATGGGACTGAATCTTCTTTGGTTGTAAGGAAAAGTTACATTCTAACATCTTTATCTTTAAGAGAGAGGAGATGTACTAGATAAAACAGGAAAGGAAACTGAGATACTTTAGGTAAAACATGTAAAATTAAAGAATGGTCCCCTGTTTAGCAATTCTCATCTCTGGTTCTTCTCTAGCAGCCTCTTATAGGTTATGGTCTACCGTATTCCTGAATTCAAACCACACAGTATCACCTAGAAGGTTCTAAAAAAAGATTTTTAGAATAAGTAGCAGAGACAGTAATATTCAGAAACTATTTCATTGATCCTCTATATTACCTTTCAGTAATTTCCTTTTGCATATAATTTGAGCCATTCTTTGCTCTGTCAATCTGACCTTGTCTTTCCTATATCTTATATTCTATAATGTTGTGGATTTATTATTTTAAAAATATTCTCATTTATAGGGCTTTGCAAGGGGCTAAACAGCAGGTGTTTTTGCTTGGGCAGCAGTCTTGCTGTGCCCCTAGAATATACATAGTGGGGATACATGTATGAACATGTTCATAAGAGAAATGAAGATTCTCAAAAACACATTCCTATGATTTGAAGGAGACTTCATGATACAAAGTGATGGATTTTCATAATAATATCATTTTGATTGAGCAAAATTATCATATATTTAGTATATGCTAGGCTTGCTAGATGCCATTAAAGAGGGTGGGAGTGGAAGAATAAGGAATTCTAAATCATAGTTCCTGTTTTCCAAAAAATATAATCTTTCTGGTTTTGAGGGTGAAAAGTATGCAGTTGAAACATTAATGCAACAAAACAGGCAAATATTGAGTAATTTTTCACTGAGGTCCAAACAAATAGGTATAAGTGATTTTGCTTTAGAGTTATTGAAGTCTACCATCTTTTCTTGTTTTTACCACCATGGTGATCTCTTAGACAACTGTTTTAGGAGCCTCCTCTTTTTCCTCTGCTGAGCAATAAATTCATGTGAGCCATAGTAAGTAAGAGGGAATTTCTAAGAAAGACTGTAATTGGAACTTGGTATTGAAGGATGTGATACAAGGCAAGGGGTGAGGAGAACATTCAAGGCTTTGAAAAGAAAGATTAGAATGGAAGAAATATGATATGGCCACCTGGATAGACTTAGGGCTGTATCTTAGAAAAATAGTAGAAGGGGTTCAGGTTTTTGTGGGTCTTCTTATTTTCCATCAGAAATATGATTCTTTATTGTTTACCTTTTTTAGTCACTTAATCTTGTGCACAACCTATTGCCAATTTTATAGTTTTATAGTTTTATAGTGCTTAAAATGTGGGGACATTCCCAGGTTTACCAAGATAATCTGATTTTTAGTCATTTCTATATTCATACAAAGGCTCAAACTCATCTCCTAGACAATCTATCTTTATCATCATCTGTCCTTTTTTTCTTTCCACCATTGATCTTCCTCCAGCTCTTAGCACTGGATAGACATGCAGGCTAAGGTATAGAAAAAAAAAATCTCTGTAAGAATCACTCATAGTCTGGACAGAACTCTCTCTGGATGTTTATCCTCTCATGTCTTCATTCACTTCTGTTTTTTCCACAAGTGGTACTGAGTGTCAGAGATTGTGCTAGTTATTAAGGGTACTCATAATGTTAGAAGGGAAACAGACTTACAAAATCCTGCAACACAGTGAGATAATTATGTTAGATTTATGATTGAGAAACAGAAGACTTAGCTCATGAGAGCTGAAGTTCAAAACTGGCTAGAATTTCATGTGTCAACTGATCTCTGTTTTTGACCTATCTAACTTGACGGCAGATGAAATATTTTCTTTTGTGCTAGTCTGATCCTGATACTTAAAAATGGACTTATTGTCTGTCACTAGAGTTGTTTAAACCAGCCACACACCATATGAAACAGGAATTGGGATGCAGTGACTCCCCAAAAGAATTTTGAGAGTATTATTACCAAGAGAAGAGGAAAGTGATATAAAAGAGCAAAAACAGTAAATATCTATTACCTGTGATCAGCCTATCTGAAAAAAATTCTAGGAAGCCATAGAATAGACTATTTTAGAGTGGAGAAATGTAGACTGTAAAGTAAACATATTCTGAGGGAAAGAGCAAGTACAGAGCAGGTGTGACAGACACTTCCTTTTCTTCCTCCAGATCAGATCTGTCCCCTTCTCTCTGCCCTATTTTGTGTCCCAGGTAAATGAATTGTACGGGCTACCCTAGCCCAGCTCCATTGCCCTACGACTTCCACAATCCAAAGATGGTAAAGTGGAAATACAGGGATACTAGGGTATTTATTCCCTTTACTTCTTCCCTTTTGAGTAGAGGTGGTAGTGACTGTATTATTCTCCAGAAGATCAGAACTTCTGGTCTGTGATCCTCTCCTACGGCTATAGTTGTTATAGTAGTTTACCTATCACTCTCACCAGGGTCTGGAATCTGTTCTCTCTTCTTGCCCTCTCATCTTAAGGGGTAGAATAGCTACCTGTTATTTCTGTCCTTGGGGCACTTCACCATTCCTGGTTGGCTTCCTTTAACTTCATTCACATCATTTAAGTGTAGGAATTATTACTCTACCTGAGTGGAGTCTGACTCTTTTTTTGCCTCCTAATGTATGATGGGATCTAGCTGCTGGTATTTGTTGTTGTATAAGATAAAACTTATAGTTGTATAAGGTACAACTGAAGGCAGAGCCCCATACAGAAACAGGTAATGGGTAACTGTCAAGTTGGGTAAAGTCCCCACAGGCTTGTGGACATATTGAAAGGTAGCCCAGGAGCAGGTAACACATACACTCAACCACATCAAGATAGCTGATGGCAAATTAATAGCAGGACCACCAGTAATTTCAGGGATTGCTATTCACTGAAGTGATTGCTATTCAGTGATTGCTATTTTAAGTAATAATATTTTCATTGATAGTCAGGAACCACTTTTAGTCTTAGGGTGCAGCCAGGCAAGGTAAAGTGAGTTATCCTTCTTAGAGGTGCTGAGTTTCTGGGAAAGTAGACTTTGTAGGATGTTGATTAGACAGGGTCTTTGGAGTTACAAACACCACAGTTGATGAGAATGATGCTACTTTTATTTCAGGGGATTATCTAAACTCTTCAATTCTTAGTTTCCTCATCCATAGACTGGGGATAATGATACCCAATCCTGTGTATGTGCTAGTCTTGCAGCAGCCCATGGAGGGTCATAGTCTTGGCACAGATGTGGTGAAAGGTTTCTCAGTGCAGTAGCTGATCCATTATGTACCCTGTAGTTAGAGGTTTGTGGGGTGCATTGTCTTGCCTGTGTTCTCTTGTGGCAGAAGTCTGATTTTAAGAAACGATACACAAAAAAAATCCAATATGTCTAAAAAGAAATCAAAAGAGACATAAAAAAAATCCTGAAATAAATGGAAATGGAAACACAAGATACCAAAATCTATGGGATGCTGCAAAACCAGTTCTAAGAGGGAAGTTTATAGAGATAAATGCCTATATCAAGAAAAAGAAAGATTTTAAATAAACAACCTAACTTTACACCTCAAGTGACTATAAGAAGAATAACAAACCAAGCCCAAAGTTAGCAGAAGGAAAAATAAGAAATATCAGAATAGAAATAAATAAAATAGTGACCAGAAAAAATCAATAGAAAAGATTAATGATACTAAGAGCTGGGTTTTTGAAAAGATAAACAAAACTGACATACCATTAGCTAGATTGAGAAAAAAATGAGAAGACTGATATAAATAAAGCCAGAAATGAAAGAGGAGACTTTACAACTGATATCACAAAAATACAAAACATCATAAGAGACTATTGTGAATAATTATATGCCTATACATTGAATAACCTAAGTTAAATGGACAGAGTTCTAGAAATATATAACCTATCACAACTGAATCATAAAGAAATAGAAAATATGAACAGATCAATAATGAATAAGGAGATTGAATCAGTTAATTGAAACTTCTTAATAAAGAAAAGGCTGGTACTAGATGGATTCACTGACAAATTCTACCAAATATTTAAAGAAAAATTAATACCCTTCTGAAATTCTTCCAAAAACTTGACGATGAGAGAACACTCCTAAACTAATTTTACAAGATCACTATTACATTGATAACAAAACTATATAAAGACACTACAGGAAAAGAAAATCACAGGCTAACATCCATGATGAATGTAGATGCAAAAATTCTCAACAAAATACTAGCAAACCTAATTCAATAGCACATTGGAAAGATAATACATTGTGATCAAGTGGAATCTATCCCAGGATTCAAAGACAGTCAAACATACACAAATCAATAAATGTGATACAACACATTAATAACAAGATAAATTAAATAGATACAAAAAAAGCATTTGACCAAATACAACATCCCTTCATAATTAAAATGCTCAACAAATTGGGCAGAAGAAGAACATATCTCAACAGCATATAGGCTATATATGACAAATCTACAGCTAACATTATAGTCAATGGTGAGAGGTTTAAAATTTTTCCTGTAAGATCAGGAACAAGACAAGGACAAGACTCTCACTACTCCTTTTCAACACAGTGATAGAAGACCTGGCCAGAGCAATAAGGCAGGAAAATGAAATAAAGGGCATCCAAATCAAAATGAAAGAAGTGAAACTCTTTTTGTTTGCAGATGATATGATCTTATATATAAAAAACCAAAAGACTCCACCAAAAAACTGTTAAATTTAATTAAGTTGTAGAACATAAAATCAACATACAGAAATCAGTTGCATTTCTACACACTAACAAAACCTCTGAAAAAGAGCTAATGAAACAACAGTAAGCATTTTTTGTTTATTTGTTTAGCAACAAAAACAATAAAATACTTAGGAATAAATTTAACCAAGATCAAAGATCTATACACTGAAAACTATAAGACTTTGATAACAGAAAGCAAAGAAAACACAGACATTTGGAAAGCTATACTATGTTCATAGACTGAAAGAATGAATATTGTTAGAAATTTTTTACTATCCAAAGCCATTAATATATTCAGTGCAATTCCTACAAAAAATTGAATGGCATTTTTTACAGAAATACAAAAAAAAAAAGTTCTAAAATTCGTATGCAATCACAAAAGACCTTGAATAGCCAAAACAATCCTGAGAAGGTTGAAAGCTGGAGGTATCACACTTCCTGATTTCAACTATACTACAAAGTTATAGCAATCAAAACAGTATGGTACTGGCATGAAAGTAGACATACAGACTAATGGAACAGAATTGAGAGTCCAGAAGTAAATGCTTGCATTTATGGTCAACTAATGTTTGACAAGAGAGCCAGAAATACTCAAAAAGAAAAGAAAAATCTCTTCAGTAAATGGTGTTGAGAAAATTGCATAAACATGTGCAGAAGAATAAAATTAGACTTCTATCTTAAACCACTCACAAAAAATAACTCGAAGTGATTAAAGACTTAAACATAACTGAAACCATCAAACTCCTAAAATAAAATAGGAAAAAATCTCCTTGATGTTGGCCTTGGCAAAATTTTTTTGAATTTGCACAAGCAATGAAAGCAAAAATTAATAGGGAGGACAACTAAATTAAACTTAAAAGCTTCTGCAGAGCAAAATAAATAATTAAAAAATAACAGCAACATATGGAATGGAAAAAATGTTTGCAAATTATATATCTAATCAGGGGTTAATACACAAAATATATAAATAACTCATACAACTTAATAGAACCCCCCCCTCCAAATCTGATCTTAAAACAGAGGAACTAAATATACATTTTTCTAAAGAAGATATACAAATGATCAACATGCACACGAAAATGTGTTTGGCTTGACATCACTAATTATCAGGGAAATGCAAATCTAAACCATTATGTCACAACTGTTAGAATGCTTGTTATCAAAAAGATAACTAACAAAAATTAGCAAGGATGTGGGTAAAAGAGAAACACATGATGGTTGATGGAGATGTAAATTGGTGCAGCCATTATGGAAAATAGTATGAAGATTCTTCAAAAAACCAAAAATTAAATCATACAATTCAGCAATTCCACATTTGGGTGTATATTCTAAGGAAATGAAAACAGAATCTCAAGGAGATATTTGCACCCTCGTGTTTATTGTAGCATTATTCACAGCATCATGATATGGAAACAACCTAAGTGTCTGTCAACAGATGAATGGATAAAGAAGATGTGATTATATATATTATAATTATATATAATATACATATATAAAATTATCTATCTAATGAAATATTATTCTGTTATGAGAAAGAAGAAAATCTTGCTATTTGTGACACCATGGATGGAACTAGAGGGCATTATGTTAAATGACATAAGTTAGACAGAGAAAGACAAAGACAAATATTGAATGATATCACTTAGGTGGAATCTAAAAAAGCCAAACTCAGGAACAGAAAGTAGAGGGGCAGTTACCAGAGGCTGGAGTTTGGGGGTGGGGGGAATGGGAAGATGTTGGTCAAAGGGTAAAAATTTTCAGCTATAAGATTAATAAGTTCTGAGTATCTAATGCACAGCATGGTGATTATGATTAATAATACTGTATTATATACTTGAAAGTTAGGAAGAGAGTAGATCTTAAATGCTTTAACTACAAAAAAGAAATGGTAATTATATGACGTGACAAAGATGATAACTAACATTATGGTGGTAATCATTTTGCAATATGTAAGTATATCAAATCAACATGTTGTTATACAGTGATATATGTCAGTTATATCTCAATAGAGCTGGAAAAGAAAAGAAATAGTTTACAATTTCAAAGCAAAACTATCCATTAGGTTGTCTTGTTTCTGAGTGATCTGAACTAAGGAACACAGATTATATTTAGTTCTTCCTGAAGGAAAGGCAGTATCCTTCTCAGAGTCTAGGGGTGAGCCAAGTGGCCAATAATGAAGGCAAAACATTGCAGTTGAGTACAAGGCTTGGTCACTCATTATATCATGTGGATTATATTACAGGACCAAAACCAAGCAACCAACCAACCAGGAAATGTCTGTGATAGAAATCCTCACATCTAGAAATATTTAGCAACCTCAAAGGGCATAAACAAATTTAATGAGAGAAATAGGTTTCATTAGCATTGCTCAAAACCCAGTGAAGCCATCAGAGTCATTACACCCCATAAATCCCCATCAGAGTTCCTATGTTGTTTTCAGGATTCAGAGTTAGCTTGTTCCAGCCTAAGAAATCTGGATAACAATCCATATAATCAACTGAATAATTTATTCAGAAGTGGACCTATGAGTTTTTGCATTTAAGTTTTTCTCCCCTCCCCCCCCCCAGAAAAATCAATGTTAATGAGATTACATTAAGAGTTACTTCTAGTCAAAAACTTTATTGAAAAGATGATCTCGGTAAGTACTTTAAGAGGTCTAAAGCACATTAGAGAGTAAATTTGTGTCCCAAAGATATCAGTTACAGCCATATCTAAAACAAATAATATTATGATATTGTAATGGGAATAAAAAAATTCATTGCACACATGCTATTAGAAGCAGCTCAGCATTAGAACATAAGTGATGACAATCCAATTAAGCCAAGTATTTCCTCCCTGTTTTAGGGTTACATGCTTAAAGCACTTCACAGCTCCATCCAGACTTTTATATTGGCTCTGACCAGAATCAGTGTCATGGCTTACTATCATTTGCAATTTTATGGAAAATTACAACTCAGTATAACTTGCTTTTAAGACATAATGGCTATGTATTTGGAAAATAGGATAAATTATTAAAGCACAGGCTTTGACTATATCTCTAAAATTGATATGTCAGTGAATTAATTGGTCAAGCTTTGATGAGAAGTTGTGATGCAGAGCTTTGAGGTAAGATAGAAGGGGAATAGACCAGTTACATCTCTGTAATGTCTGTCAAATATTTAATTAAGTAGGCAAATAGAACCTGAAATATCCAGTTGGCTCAGGGTTTTGAGAGGGTTGTGTTTTTTACTTTTTAAAAAATTTATTAGGGTGTAGAAAGATCAGTCCAACCAAAAGACCTGGTGGGTCCAGTTGTCTATACTTTCAGCCTGTGTGGAGCATTGTGGGGCTGGGATGGGGTGCCCTTGGAAGGTAAAGGCCTGGCCCTTGTATGTGGAACACAGTGACTCATACCCTCAGTGTTTCAGACTGCACATCCTCTTCTTTATGTAGGCCCAGACCTGATGTTGACACCAACTGACAATTTATTTTTGCTAAATTCCTAAAAGGAGCTAGTAGAATAAAGAGGAAATGGATTTTAGTATTTTAACTGATTTTATTCATCTGATTCATTCATTATTTCCATAAGAATTTAGCAAGTGACTCCTGTATTTCAGACCCCATTTCAGGCATTGCTCACATGAAGATAAGTAAGACATGGTACCTGAACTCTGGAAGTTTGCAGATAAGTGTCAAGGGTGGTATCAGAGAGACAGTAGAGCATAAAGTAGAGAAGTTTCCAATTCTTGCCAGGGAGGGATAAGGTAGTACTGAGGCCATCCAGGTGAAGGTACCAGCTGAGTCAGGGCACAAAGATGGAGATCTGGCAAAGCTTGGTGCCTTCAGTGGCTAAAGGAGAAAGTCAGCTTGTCCAGTGAAGGACTGATGTTGGGAATCTCTGATTCATATTAAAGAATTCAGACTTCATTGTATAAACTCTGGAAAAAGATTTAAAGATAGGATTGAAATGTGGTCAGGATTATATATTAGAAAGGTGTCCACAGTGGGGAAAGTTTTGATGGTGAGATGAGAGGATTAGAGAGGAAGATATTGCAGGAGTAATTATGGTTAACATTTCCTAAGCCGTAATATGTGCAGGACATATAATTTTTCCTATATGTAAAATATATAGTGTATATATACTGTATATATATAGTATAAACATGAAATATATACTACTATAAAAATATAACTTTTACTATATTCCTGATAATAGTTACTGGGAACTTTGATAAAAAAAAAAACTAGACAGAAAGCTTCTGTCATCCATTCAAATGAGAGAAGATAAAGGTTCAGACCAACATTATGGTGTCAGGGATGAAATACAAGAATGAACTGTGCACATGAAATACACAGGACTTGTTGGAGATTGGCTACTGTGTGCAGCATTCATTTTGCGTTGTATCCCCTGATCTTGAGATATAGTAGGAGTTCAAAACATGCTTGTCAAATCAACTAATTTCTGATCAAAAGGTGTGTGTGTGTGTGTGTGTGAGAGAGAGAGAGAGAGAGGGAGAGAGAGAGATCTTATGCAACCTACTTTATTCACCAGAAATCATGTCCCTGAGGTTCACAATGGAGCTTGGCTATTTCCTTACATGGCTAAATGTCTTACAATCATTGTTCTGACCTCTCTCAAGAGCATAAAGATGATTTAGGCCTAATTATCTCAGGTTTCCTGAGAGGAACCATTATCACTAATGGATAGCATCTAAGAAAGCTCCCCATTCTCCCTTTATAGAAATCAGGACGATGCTTTAATTCCCAAGCCAGATCACAGCACTTCTGACAGCAAGAGAATTTTGGACTCTTCAGTTAATTAATTTTAATTAATTAGTTAATTAGTTTCATGGCTCCTATCTACTACAAACATATCTTTTGTTAGTCTTTAGGCATTTTATTTTCACTAGGTAATTTAGAAATCCATTGAAGGATCTCATGACTACCCTGGATCTAGGGAGAAAAAGTTGAAACCTTGCTCATGACTCAAAACCAGGAACTTGCATACCTGTCTGCCACCAGCCTCACCAGTCACAAGCTTTGTGGTTCTCATTATTGGCTACCTGGAGCTGATGCAATCAATAAGGAAGCCATTTCTTGTTTGGTATCCAGCTTTCTGACCACATGCATATGCAGGAAAAAAGACATGGCATTTTTGATTCAGAAAGACACCCTACCTTAGTTTTCAGGGAGGCTTCTCCCATTACAATAAAGGTTTTACTATATGGGAGAGTAACATGTATCATGTGAGGCAATCTACAGAAGTTATTTTATTTAATTCTCACAGTGGCTCTGAGGGCAAGGTATTCTGTAAGGAATTTGAGGAAAGGTAGCGACAGTGACTTACAGAGGTGATGAGATGTGTACACGTCTCATGGCAAGAATTTAACTTAGATTTGATTCCTGAGCTCATGTTCTTTCACCTATGTTATTGCGTTTATCATCATCATCATCATCATCATCATCATCATCATCATATTATTATTATTATTATTATTATGAAAAAAATGATACTGGTTGTAGGCAATTTGAAAAAAAAATAAAAAGAATAAAACCCCATCCATAGCTCATTGTAAACATTTCAGTTTATTTACTTTAGGGTTTTTTTTTTTTTCTCCTAGCCAGTTTTGTTTTTCTATTTTTACATGACTCTGAATACACTGCATAGGTAATTTTGTATCACTTGGAAATACTTTAAATATTATTTTGGGAGATAGAAAAAAGTATTTAAATGCCATGAAAGAGATCAAAAATAGGAAGGAATATAAGCTCACAGAAGTGGAGAAACTTTGCAAACCCAAGAACATTGTCAATCATTAAAATTTATTTTGAAACATGTTTGCAGTTTTAAAGGAAGAGCATCATATCACTGCCAATACTCAGACTTAGAAGACTCCCATACACCTACAGCCAAACCTCCTGAGCCCCTGTAAATTCCTGTTAATTTGCCTTCTTTCCATGTCAATCAAATATTATCATTTTTGAGGTTACCATGACAGTTAGATCCCTTTCTCTAGATAAGGAAGTGGTCACTGAATAGTGAAGTTGTGTGGACTATATTTATGAAAACATAATTAATTATGAGGCCTTCTTAAACTCATCCATTAATGGAATTATGATAAACTAGGGGAAAAATGGATTCTAGTGCATGAGACTTAGAAACTCCTTCCAAAAAGTATTTTGAGATGGCTATCAGGAGTCAGCTACTCCCTGGTGACTGATAAATTTGAACAAAAGTGAAATAAATATTTTTAAAGAGTTGTTTATTATAATATAATCCTCAGATTCATTGCCTCATTAAACAAATAAGTTTATTTTGACTATGGAAGTTAGCTAGCGTACACTCTGGGAGTCAGCTGGGGAAGCATGAGGACTTGCGTTCAGATCACAGGACTTGCCACTGAACTACCTTTAGAGATGGTGTTTCAATGGTGCCAAGCTTTTGTTTTGGCTGGATATAGAGTAGTATGATGGTTTAGCAACCTAAGTCGACACAAAGAATCGTTCTATATTATTACCTAACAAGAGCACAAGTATGATTTGAACAATATAGGATTGATAAATGGGAGTATGGAGTCAGTGAATTGCTTTGTCCAAAGCTAGAAATGCAGCCTTGCTTGTCTGCAGTGGGGGTCAGTAATACATGCCAAGCTGAGGAGGCAGAAATCATAGTTGATGGGTGAGGCCAAGCCAGGGACCAAATTATTGGCCAAATATCGAATTAAAGATCAAATTCCTATATTGAAAGTCAGGTGGGTTCTAGAACCAAATTAGGTCATGTATCATGAACAAGAACTAGTGAGAGATGGCTGCAAATTTGACAAATTTCTTCTTGTTACCTTAGATATCTTTTTCTTGTTGTTCCAAGCGGCTGACTCTCATTTCCCTGGGACCATCTTAAAGGAGTCACAATGTTGGCAACACAATATTAGATCCATCTCCAGCTGAGGAGAAAAATTTAGGTAGTTGGATAAGGCCCAGACACCCAGGTTGATAAGCTACCTAAGACAGATGAATGACAAATATTTTAAATAATACATGTGATTGGAACATGGCAAAAATAAAGCCACAATCACTGTGGCTCAGGAATTTATTTCAAATAACTTTAGGGAGGCCTCTGGTTAGATTAATCGTTTCCTTGTTATCCTTCCTGTCACCCTCCTCCACTCAAACATAGGCTATGGGTTTTTTTTTTAAAGCTCAGATTTCATCTTATCTTCAAGACATCACAATAAAAACTCTTTGAAGAGTGTTTATGTGTTTCCTCCATGGCAGTTATTTTTCATTTAGCTTTATAGATAACACACTTTTGTGGCATATTTTTATCATTATTTACATTTCTTCCTTATTTTAAACTCTGTTTTTATATCTTATTTCTCTTACTGGTTATAGTCTGCCTGAGGCCCGAAATCAAGATGAGGACTTTTGCATTTCTCCATCAATGCTGGTAGGGAGCCCTGTAGGCAGTACTTAACTGTAGGGATGGTGGACAGCTGGGTGAGAATCAACAATCACCTTTAAATGAAATTTTTGGTGGTTTCTTATTACTACACTCCCAGTTTCAATATAATTTACTTGGAAGATTTGTTGTTATTGTTCTTTTCTGAAGGAGAGGGAGATCTATGTGCATAGGTAGAAGATATGAGACCTGGAGTTAATGCTGTGACCTACCAGATTTTCTACTGTTTTAGTTGGGATGATGAAATAATTTATGTGAAACCAGTTTGTATACTATTAAGGTCCTTTTCAAGTAGTTTTTTTATACAGTTAAAATCCTGGGAGCTGGGATGCTTCGGTGGCTCAGTGGTTGAGCATCTGTCTTTGGCTCAAGTAGTGATCCTGGGGTCCTGGGATTGAGACCCACATCAGTTTGCTGCAGGGAGTTTGTTTCTCCCGCTACCTGTGTCTCTGCCTCTCTCTCTGTGTCTTTCATGAATAAATAAAATCCTTAAAAATAAGTAAGTAAGTAAATAAATAAATAAATTCTGGAAGCTGATGATTGCTTTGTAGCTTTTTTTTTCAATATCCTTATTATTTGTACAAATGTTTCTAAATTCACACTAATATATTTTGATCTTTCACATAAAGATATTCTGTGTTTGTAATAAAACAATATTAGAGTTAAAAGCATGACAAATACCATAAATACCACAAACTGGTGGGCTTAAATAACAGAAATGTACTTTCTCACAGTCTGGGAGGCTGGAAGTTGGAGATCCAGGTGCCTATAGAGTTGGATTCTTCTGGAGCCCCTGTCCTTGGCTTACATGTAGCGGTCTTCTTGTTGCATCCTCACATGGGCTTTTCTTTGTATGCCTTCCCAGAGTTCTTGCCTTTTTTATAAGGACATTCTGCTGTATTAGGGCCCCACCCTTACAACCTCATGTATCCTTAACCTTCTCTTAGAAGGCCTTTTGTCCAAATATGATCACATTGGAGGTTAAAACCTTCAACACATGAATTTTGGGGAGAGGGACACAAAGCAGTCCATATCAGTGACTTTATGGTTTAACCCAGTCATCATTTATATATGAAGAAAGTGAGATCTGGAAATGTCAGAACTGTAGTCAGTCAGTTGTAGTTCTAGCTCCAATCACACCACATTCTTGCATTTGTGCTTCCTCTTTTTTTCCCTCCAGTTTCCGTACACTGAGTATACAAGCAAGACAGGACACTTCTGTGCCTTCATTTCCATCTCAGGCTCTCAGAGACATGTTTGCAGAGAAATAACTTCAACATCACCTGGGATATACTTGCAAGTATAAAATTCTGCTGGTAGTACGGTAATGTTAAAATTCTTAAGTTTTTCTCTGACTTCCAAAGTCATGTGTGTTTGTATGTCTGTGTGTTTATGTTAAAAAATACATATTTGGACACGACTGCATGTTTTGTTGGCCTTTTTTACATGTACAAAATATGAAAAAGGAGGGCACAAGGACAAAATGAAGACAATAATGAAATGGGAGTGTGTTCATGCAATTAAAGTAATCTAATAAGTAGATATATAAGGGCACTTGGGTGGCTTAGTTGGTTAAGTGCTTACTTTGGCTCAAGTGGTGATCTCGGGGTCCTGGGATGGAGCCCCACAACATCAGACTCCCTGCTCTGCGAGGAGCTTGCTTCCTTCTCTCCCTCTGCCCCATCCCCCCACTTTTGCACATGCACTCTCTCTTTCACTCTATCTCAAATAAATTTAAAAAAAATCTAAAAATCTTGTTCATATATGTATTTTCTAGTTAACAAGACCAGCTAGTCTTTGTCCTAACACAGGCATTAATATTCAATTTGGGATGAAGTGAATACATATGTGGACTGCTGACTGCCCCCTGTCTCCCCTTGCCCCCACTCACTGGACAAAACCAAGCTCCTTTCACTGCTCTGCTCCCCACTCCAAACCCCCACTACTGCCACATGCAGGGCAACTCTGGGACCCTGGTGTCTTCATTCCTCTCTTCATATGGGAGATGAAACTATAGAATAGGCACAAAACTATGGTGAAATGAAGGCTAATTTTGAATAGAAACTGTGACAGACTACTAGCTGTCCATACACCTGTTTCCCCTTCATAGTAATAGAAGCCCCATTAAAAAACAAAACAAAACAAAACAAAAAAACAGACCAACAAACAGGCATGAGGCTGTCTAGAGACTGAGTTTCCCATCCTCTCTTGCAAATTATTGTGGAAATGTGACTACATTCTGGCAAAGATAAAAAAAAAATATTTTCCAACTTTGAAGACAGTCTTTGAGACAAAAGTCTGCTGTGTTCCCTGTGTTGGCCTCTCTGAAATGAATAACAAATTCCTTTCTTATTTCACCCCCCCCCCAAAAAAATTCTTTTCCTTATCCTCCTTCCAGATGGCAGGAATGCAGAAGTAATGGCTGGAATATGAGCAATCATCCTGACTATGAGATAAAAGTCACATTCTGAGAGAGAGCAATAAAATAGAAGTTCATATCCTTCATATTATGTGAATCTGCTTTATTCTTCTCTTCTAGCTCTGGAATGAGAACAGATAAAATCCCCAACTTCTCACTTATTAACGTTACATTAGTTTTCTGACACAGACAACAAACCCAACCTAACAAATTCAGAGGTCTTTTAACATGTAGAGCTGTTAAAGGCTCAGCAACAGACATTTTTGTGCCTTTCCTTATGAATGTGGAGTATTTTTAGTTTCTTTGCACAGAGGGCTAGCCTGGGAACATGGAAATTTATTTTCCTGTGTAAATTGTTTTGATACTTGGGGACCCAAACATCATTTTAAATATTCTATAAAAATCATGAGATGAATGCATGTCATGTTTACTACTTACAATCTATTTAGGTGGAGAAAATATGCATTTATATAAGAAGGACACAACATAAGAGAGCTTGAGGTCAGTTGGTTTTCTTCAGGGAAGTAGAATTTGGATGATGCTCTTGGTTCTGCCAGCAAGCTAGGGGCATTTCTGGTTTCTGCAAGGGCTCCCCTGTAAGGATCTTACCCTTATTATCTGGTTTGTCCCATATAGCATTTAGTTGATGTTAAATTAATTAATATATTTATTATTCCTGATTTTTTAGGTATTCAATATTTTAAGGATCATCTGAAATGATTTTCAACATCCTAAAGATTTCCTCAGGATGTTTCTAGTGGTTGAGCACTGGTCATTGTAACTGCTTTGTTGTCAGTAGGAAAAAGGAGAGGCAAAGAACGTCAA
The DNA here is from genome assembly GCF_048418805.1 of Vulpes vulpes. Lineage (NCBI taxonomy): Eukaryota > Metazoa > Chordata > Mammalia > Carnivora > Canidae > Vulpes > Vulpes vulpes. Next base: position 8,006,928 of record NC_132784.1, on the reverse strand, counting down.
TCTTCCTATTAAAAAAAAATACTGGAAATGGTGCACCTTTATAGTGATGGTTGAAAATACTCCATAATTTTGGAATTCAAGTTGTCCTTTACTAATGTGGAACGTCACTGCACAGTATATACAGTCTTCTTTGGCGAATAACAGGTATTCATTTTGTTCAAAACTTTTGTTATCTTATTTAAGAGCAACACTTCTCAAACTATGTCACTATCCTGCAAAATATTTTTCTTTCTGTAATTGAATAAGTAGAGTAAAATGTCAATATACTTGAAATTTTGAGTAGACCTCCTAGATGTGGAATTAGACCTGAATATTTGTGATTATGATGAAGCCAGAGATACGCAAACCCACAATGACAAACTCCCTGCATTAATCAAGGAAAGATAAGGAAGAGAAGAGATGCTCAAAATAATTAGCTTCTTTTTTTTTTCTAATCCTGCATCCAGGTGTTGAACTTTGTTCTCCGACTTTCTTTCTCCACAGGAGGGGCAGCTTGCTATAAGTAGCAGTAGCAAGATGGCATCTCCCACTGAGAGACACTTGTACCATTTAGAGATGAGAAAGATGCACTATCAAAGGTGGGCATTTCCGCTGTGCCTGGGTTCATGCATGACTAAATATATCCCACATCTGCACTGGCCCTGGAGACTGCCTCACAGCATGCCTTAGCATCATTCTTTGTGGGAATTAGCATTTGCACATATTATGAGACATCCCTGACATGAAGCTGAGAATCCACGTTGACTATACTTTACAAAAATAAACACATATAAATGAGATTGGTTCATCACAGGAAAGGAATGCATATTTTTTCTTGATCAGAAAGGGTAGTTTGGGGGATCCTGAGATTCGCATTAGGAAATGTTAACTGAATGTGGTGGGTTACAGGGAATGATAGTGGCTTTTAAACAAGATGGTAGTGCAGCAGGAGATGTTGGTGAGAAAGACTTGAACCGGCAGAGGAGTCTCAGATGAGATGCAGGTTGTACTGTGTGGGGAGCCAGCTCTGGTGGGGCTCATGAGAAGCTCCAGTACCCTGGACTTATACAGCTACCTTTTATGTCATATCTTGGGAAAAAGTTTTAGTGCAGTTGTGGGTAGGGAGAATGTGAGATGAGAAATCCCTGAGGAATGAATGGGATTTTGAGGATGGAAAGTGTTACGAGATACTCTTGGTGGTACCTGGAAAAGTTTGGAACTTAAGAGATGTAGAGAGCAGAGAACTTCCTGAGCAATATCCTAAAGGGGTGGAGAGAGATGGGAATTAGAGCTGGGAGGAAAGAAGACATCTTTCTTCATAGAGGCAGTAGAGTTTAGACCTCTCAATGAGAGGGAACAGTAATGAAAGAGACCTAGGAGAAGTGACCTGAAGGGGAAAGCAGGGCTTGAAGAAGCATACTTGTGACTGATGGGAAGGAATCCATGCATTCAAAGGAAAACATGGAATAATGATAGGGAACTTGGTGGAGGACATGAGGATGCTCGGGAGCAGAAGGGTTAGCCATGAGTCAGAACACAGGTGCTTCTTTGACTAAAACAGGGCTGAGGGTATGGAGGAAGAGATAAGAAAATTGTAGGAACCATGGGAAGCCCAGGAGGGACACTGACAGAAGAGTGGTCTGGGTGGACGGAGCAGGGATCAGGGTGAGGGCGGGAAGAAGACCACCTTATCAATATAGAATGTACTTTCCAAGAGAGTGAGCAAGGGTCACAATTCCAATAAAGACAGGATAGAGGGGAGAAAGCCCAAGTGGGCATCCTCAGTTCTGGTAAAGTAGAAGATTCAGTCATTTCCTGAGACTGACTAGGACAGTGGAAGTGTAGATGGGACAGGGAAGATGGCCAAGCTTTGAAAACCCACAGTGACACAGGAGACAGGAAATCAAAACCAAAGTCTCCAATACCAGATTGTACAACTTCATGAAAGGCTCAGACAGATGTGATTTGTGATGTTATTCTGCAATACTGGAAACGTAAAATGGCATGTAGATTGGGCAATGAGGACTACTGCATTAATCAGTGTAGAATTTACTAGTGAGATTCACTCATTTATTCATTCAACAAATGTCACTGAATATTTGCTTTGAGCAAAGCAGTCTTCCAAGTGCTGGGTGTTCAACAGAGCATGGAAAACAGTTTTGAGTCTCAAGGACTTTGTAACCTAGAGCTGGAGGAAGAGGAGGAGACAAAAAATAACCTTAAGGTTTGATATGGAGTCATTCTCGCGTGGGAACACAAGCCCCCCACATCCTACCTGGAACGTTAGGGACTGAGCAAGGAATGCATGGTTTAAGGTGAAGCCAGAAACAATGAACAGAGCATTCACAACAGGGCCTGGGCTCCACCAAGTGCAGTGAAAGGGTGGAGAAAAGGCCTAGAGAATATTGACTGGAGGCGTAGACAGAATGAGGAAGCTGAGCTACAGACTGCTTTTGTCTCTGCAAGAGGGAAGGGCTGGGATAAGCTGCACAGGTATGTCAACAATTGTAAAAGGAGATTGATGTGTGGTCAGGCATTGGATAATGAAAGTTAAAGGAATATAATTGGTCTCCTGCTTGCTTTTGGCAAATGGGCCTGGGATCAAGGAAGAGTCAGTTCTGTGCTCCCTACCAGGCTCCATGGGAGGTTGGCCTGTGTTGAAGCAAATCAAACCCAGTTCTTGGAATCATACCTAGGAATCATACCTGAACCACAGTTCTGCATCAACTTTCCTGAACCTCGAAGTCCTCGTCTTTAAGATTATGGTAGTATTTAAGTTTCCAAGCTATTGTTAGGATTGTCAGATCACTTGGGAAAAAAGGTGTTTGGTTAAACATTAACTCCAAAAACAATGATTATTTGGCTTGAAAATGCTTCCTAGAACATTCCCAAGCAGAAAAACAGGCAGCCCACGTCCAGCTGTTTTTTTTTTTTTTTAATTTTTTTTTAATTTAATTTTATTTATTTATGATAGGCACACAGTGAGAGAGAGAGAGAGAGGCAGAGACATAGGCAGAGGGAGAAGCAGGCTCCATGCACCGGGAGCCTGACGTGGGATTCGATCCCGAGTCTCCAGGATGGCGCCCTGGGCCAAAGGCAGGCGCCAAACCACTGCGCCACCCAGGGATCCCCCACGTCCAGCTGTTAACATAACTCTTCATCCCAGCATTTTTCTTTCCAAAGAGAGTGGAGAATCATTAGCCCGCCCCTGAACATGAGATCATCAGAGAACCTGGCCACTGTTTATTTCTGAGGCAGCATTCAGGTAATGAGTTCTCAACACGAGTTGCCTATGACTTGGAAGCTTTGCAAGTTCATGTTTCAAGCACAAACCAAGATGTACCTGACAAGCATCTGTGAGACCAGCAGGAGGGGACTGGGCATTTCTGATCTGAGAAGAAATACTTTGGGGTTTATCACACTGTGGCAAGCCTAATCCAGTATTAATTAGAATTTAATGATTTTACAAGCACATTCAGGAGTCTCGGGCCCCCACAATCATAGCGATGTTTTTCTTTGGAATTTGCTTTTCTGGTTCTACTTCCCCAAACTCTCTTCTCTCCCCCACCTCCCACATACCCTACACTTCAAACTCACCCAGAGCAGCAGGTCTGTGACTCTTTAAAATGTGCAAAATAGGTACTTCATTGCCTTAAGCAGCCTGTGTAAATTCAGAACCCAGGTATTTCCAAATCCTCCAGCATTTACTCCTAGGCTATACCATATAGGAAAAATGTTTCATTTATATACAGACCAGGAAATTGAACCATATGCCTTTTTGGCTTTCTTTAGATGTTTTTTAGATGCATGATATGCTATTTGCTTTTTCCCTCCATGTTTCTGATTTTAAAAATTGTGTCCAATACCTGTTTGAGGTGGTTCACGTACTTTTAAAAATCCTTGTTTATTAACTGATAGACTGGTTGGTGCATTCATTCACTCACTAAATAAATATCTATTCATGCAACAAACGCTTGTGCTAGGCAGACATGGAGAGGAATTGTAAAACTCACCTGGAACTCAATGAGACTGCAGCCCAGGGTGGGATGGAATATTTGAAAGAGGAAGGGCAGAGCCCAGAGGAAGGACATCAGCAGTATTCAGTTCTGGCACAGGGCAAGTGGCGCCTGGCTAGGACTTGAGGCTAAATAACAGTTGCTGGTTCAGAAGGTGAAGGGGGGACCCAGGGTGGGTAGAGACCAGAACTTCTGTAAAGCCCTAGAGGGGAAGTCTGCTTGACATGTATTAGTGAGAAGTCAGGATGAATTTTGGGGGTACAGAAGTGGGGCAATATCGAGAAGAACCTTCCACTGTATGCTGAGGAACTTGACCTTTTATTGCATAGGCAATAATGAATTATTGATGGGTTTTATTTTTTTATTTTATTTTATTTTTTTATTTTTATTTTTTTATTGATGGGTTTTAAATGGTAGAATAACACACATCTGTATTTTAGGAGATTCCCCTTGGGAGGAATAGGAAGAAAACTTGGGGTGGGGTCATTAATACACTGATTAAGGAAATTAGTTTAAGGTCATGAAATTAGTGCTGGTAGGTTCCAGCACCAGGTTTTGATGGAATGCTGGGAGCCCCCCATCCCCCAGTAACTTTTTAAGAGCCACCTGAATTTCCTTACTGATATTCAAACAAAAGGAAATTTTTGTAGAGCTTTCTTTAAACAAAGCAACACCTAGGATGGATTTCAAGACTATCAGTCATTCAGATCTTAGTGTAAACATGTTCCATCCCTCTGCTAGTCTCCCAAGCTTAGAAGAAATTGCAGCTTGGTGAGATTTTGAGTTTTAGCACTGTGATGACATGGGTAGGATTGTTTTGGATCATTTTGGAGTGGGTAGGATCGTTTTGGAGGAGTCATTAGAGAGGTTTGAACAGTAGAGGGCAGGATGAAGGTTTGCCTTGCCTAAAGCATGGGGAATGTACCCTAAAAGGTATAGGAAGGGGCAATGGTCCAGTGAGATCTAACCCACTCAGCATTGCTCCGCAGATTTTGTCTAGCTTCGTGGAAATGACCTGCTGGGATGAGTTTTATTACCACTTAGAACTTCACTGCCATTCTCAGAAGGCACCTCACTGAAAAGCTTAGGGTAGGGAGTTATAGGCTAGGGAGGTGAGTAGGCAGTGAGCTCTTTTCAGGATCCTGAGCATTCGCCCATCGCAGCTCTAAAGCAAGGCCTTGCCTGATCTGTCATGAATTAAAACCACCTCTCAAGTGAAGCTGAACAAATGGACGTTCATTTCTTTCACAACGGAGACTTTCCTCTTGGGTCTTGTAAGAATTATATGGGTCACATTAACCTGTAAGTTCAAAGAAATTTAACTGTGTAGAAATGTGCTTACGAAGGGCTGGTCCCCTCTGACATGAGCAGGTACACATAGCATGTGGCCCTTCCCAACCATAGAAAGCCAGTCATTTTAGACTCATGAGCTCAAAGAATTATGATTATGGAATTACCTGAAGTGAAGTTGATAGACGTTGCAATTTAACCGAATCACCAAATGGGTTGTCATGGGTTCTTAGCAATCAGTGCATTCACTTACTTGATTAAGTCACACATAAATGACTATTTTAGCACTTTCTCTGTGTTGGAAACCTATAAAATATATTGATACTCCTTCTGTTTGATTCTAAAACTCCTTTAGCGTTAATTAACCACTTCATTCTTTTGTTGAACAATAATTTAAAAGGAGAGCATTCTTGGATCTTCCCATCAAGAGCCATCAATCTGGTGAGGCATGTACAGGACCATTCTAGAACAGGCTTAGACAAAGTGCCACAGGGATGCTGGCAGTAGAAGCATTACTTCTAAGTGAGGGGATCAGGTTAGGATGTGTGAAGGGGTAATATTTTTATTGGACTTGGAAGAATGTGAAGATTTTGACATTTAGTGAAGAAGATTCTTGAGAGTTGCATAGGAGCAAAAGCATAGAGGTTAGAAAGCAGGGATTGGATGAGAATAGTGAGGGTTTTTTTTTTTTTTTATGTTCTGGGCATAGCGTGTGGGAAGAGCTGTTATAGGACATAAGATTGGAAACGTTCCCAGCAGAAAAATCCATGGAGACCTTGCATGTCAGGCTGAAGTGTTAAGATTTCATACAAGATTTTCAGAATGAAAATGATTTGGCTAAAGCTAAGTTTCATGGAACTTAATCTGATAGGAGCCTGAGCCCGGAAGGTGCAGTGAGAATGTAGACCCTTCCAGAATGCCTTCATTTTTTTAGGATCCATCGGAGTCAGTGCCAACCCTGGCACTAATGACTTCTTGGGGGAACGCTTCTCTGTTGGTGTTGTTCTGTATGTTGTGGAATGTTTTGCACCATTGCTGGCCTCTACCCACTAAGTGTGAGTAGTACTCCTCATATATAGACACTCCCTAGATAACACAAGGGGTGTCTAGACATTGCCAATTGCCCTCTTAGGCCAAAATTGCCCCTGGTGGAGGACTACCAAAGTAAAGGCCTGGAAGATGGTAGTAAGTGATGGAGCTAAGATTCAAACTTGGGCCCTTCCAAATGTGCAAGGCTCCAGTTTTCCAAGTGATCAGCACTGTCTCTTGTGTCCCCACCCCATCCCCCAGCACATATGTGCATATATACACACAGACACATGCAAACACACATGCACCCATATACATATGCACATGTACCAACACAAGTGCGCACACAGTACACACATGCATATGCACACACATGCACATGCACACCAATATAACCTAGATGGAAATGGTACCCACAGGACCTTAGGAAGCTGGGTTGGAGTGAGTATGGAGGTGAGATCCTTAGTGAGTGAGCTGTGTGTCTAGAGTACAGGCCAGGGAATGTGGACTGGGAGATGTTTTGGAAGCTTTCACTCTTAGCCAGTCATAAACCCTGCTGGAGGGGGATAGAGAGATGGTGGCTTTGTGTCAGTGATAGTGGGACTGGCAAGGGCAATGTGGGAACCCAGGCCCCAGGGACTCTGGGGCAATATCAGAAATGACCAGGGATAACTGGATCTGCTTCCTTTCCATCTGCCCTTTGGCATGACAGGCTCTGGGGTGCCAGAGAGGGACAGTGGAGACAACCAGGAGTTTGGGGGTAGGTTTAATCTCATCTCACCACATTCTAGATTTCTGGGTCCAGCAGAGTTTAAGCTCAGTTCTCTGAGCCCCTGTTAAATAGGGCCAGTTCAGTTAAATAGAGCCAGTTCTTTTTATTATAGGAGTCAGGGTATTATAAAGAACCTGGTAGCCTGTGTCACAGTGTAGGAACTTGAGAAATGAGAGCTATTATTCTTATTTATATAAGTTTAAATGGTATAGAAAGGTTATATCTAAGATGATTTATATAACAAGAAGCCTGGAATCATCAAGATAGTTGACTCAACACATTCAGAAGTTTATGCATTTATACATCTATTTTTTTAGGTTTGTCTCTGCTGGATATTACTTGTCTGAATTTTTATTTATTTTAAAGGTTTATTTATTTATTTGAGAGAGAGGGAGTGAGCAAGCAGGGTGGAGGGGTAGAAGGGCGAGGGAGAGAGAAACTTAAGCAGACTCCACGTTGAGCTCAGAGCTGATGTGGGGCTTGATCTCACTACCCTGAGATCATGACCTTGAGCCAATCACTTAACCAACTGCACTAGCCAGGCACCCCTACCTCATTTTTAAACTTGAGTTTTTGAGTGTTAAATGTTACTCCTACAAAAAAAAAAAAACAAAAAAAAACCAAACCTCTATTTCATATGGCAAGTCAAAAATAGTGTTTATCCCTGGGTTTCTAGGTTATTAGTAAAAATGTCACATAATGCTTACCAAATTAAATATCTCTCTGGTTCCCCCCTGAGTTATACTGCCTTATGTTAGCTGTCTTGTAGACATATTTAAATTAATCAGTGTGCCTACAAAATTGACTTTAATAAAATCTTTGTGAACTTTCTTAAGTACAAGTCACACTTCCAGTGTATATGCATATATTATTGTGTTCAGTCATGTATAATACACGTGCACACATGCAGTCACACACAAATGTGCACACTCCTTTCACTTGCTCTGTCTACTTATGCTGCAATATTATCCAGAAAGCAATCAGAGTTGGTTGGCATCAATTGATCAACACAAGCCACTACTCCTGTTTTCCTTTGCATTGTTCAAGTGGAAACAAACCTATTTTCTTACACTCTTTTTTCCAAGAACCACGTCTAGACTTTTTTTGCATGTTAATTGCCATATTTGATTTGCTCAGGTTGATTTATAAGGTGATGAGCTTTTAAAGACATTTCTCAGAGGACATTTGTTTTCTTTGACACTGTTTTGCTGCTAGAAACTTGAGTGTTTTTGTTACCCAAGGCCACGATCATTGCTGATTTTATTAATTGGTTGATGCATTAGAACTTATTTTGAGTAAATATTGCGAGGCTTATTATAGCATGTGTTTTTCTTTCAGGTCATTTTGCAGATTATCATCTTATATAGTTTCTGCTAAGCAATTAAGATCAGAAAATCTATTAAAAATCAAGCTTTGAACAAAGATTTCAGAGTTATCAATATATACTGGAATAATTGCTTTTCAAAAGTATCACAGGATTACTTTCATACCTTTGCCCCTCATTTCTGTTGAAGCACGTTTGTTGTGACCTTGGAATTATTCTTAAAATCCTCTCCTTCATCTTTCTTACGCTTTTCTAAATAGTACTTTGGGGGAAGATAGGTAGCAGTTACTATTACTGTTGTTTCTATCCAAGATTTTTTTTTTTCAAGAGAAAGCATAAGTGGGCAGTTGGGAGAGGGGCAGAGAGAGAAAGTGAGAGAGAGAGAGAGAGGATCTTAAGCAGCCTCCACAATCAGCACAGAGCCCAAGCTGGAGCTCGATCTCATGACCTTGATCTCATGACCTGAGTTGAAACCAAGAATTGGATACTCAACTGATTAAATCTCTTAAAGAGATGTAATTTTTAATCCAAAGTTACTCAGCATATGTGAGGCTCACAGATATATCCCTCACCGGGAAAGTGGAGATTGCAACACCTCCTTTATCCAGTGCCTAGGGGGCCAGATGTGTCTACAGAAAAATGAGAGTGTGAGCTAATGGGGCTTCCATTAAGGATCCCAACATCAAATTGTTTCTCTCTCAGATAGACACACTTTGCTGCTGTAAGAAATTTGATCTTCTTTCTGAAATGACTCCTCAACACTTGCCTTTGCTCTCTCACTCCACTTCCCACTTGAGACCGTGCCTCACACTTCAATGGGAAAAGAACAGTCCTGGTTGGGAAACCCTCATCTCTGCTTCACCTTAGTCTTATGTAACTGTGCTTGCACTCTCTGGGCCCTCTCCTGTTGTGACCTGGCCCGAGTGGCCAACACCTCCACCTGTAGCCACCTGTAGCCCTTCTCAGTTCTTCCTCCACACTTGAGGACTTTGCTCCCACAGATTCCTCTCTCCCCTGCATCTTCCATTTCTTCTCTAGGGGTCATTACTGTTTCTGTAAATAAGTACCAGGGTGGTCTAATTATAAATAAATCTTTCAGTAATCGAATTTTATCTTCCTTTATCTATTGCCTCATTTCTTTGTTTTACTTTTCAACAAATCTTCCCAAAGGAGTTGCTACACTCACCACTGTCTATCTTTGCTACATCCTCTCTTCTTTACATCACTTGGCTTAAGTCCTCACTACTCTTACTGCTAGGTCAAAAGTACCCTAACTCTTACAGGCCAAATCCAGTGGCCATTTTTGTCTTTATCTTCCATGACCTCTCAGTAGGATTTAACATAATTAACCACCCCTTCTTGAAACACTCTATACTCTTATCCTTTGTGTCCCTAAGCATTTTTAATTCTTTTTGTTTTGTTTTGGATCACATGGGACTTTCTCCACTGGTTACTTATTGAAGGTGGGATGACCTCTCCTCTTTCTCTGCTAACCCACTGAATATCAGAATACCTGACGGCATTGGGAATGGTGTGGTCAAGTGTAGGAGTTCTCCTAGATTCCTCTCTTCACCACCACACTGGATCCATCGCTAAGTACTCTAGATGCTACATGGTAGGTCTGACATCTATCTGCTCTCTATGTCCCACCTCCACCCTAACCCAAACCAACATCACCTCCTAGTGCACTACCACAACCCATTCCTCATGGGGCTCCTTGCCACTATTTTGCTCCTCTGAAAGTGACTCTCCACACACTAGCCAACATGATCTTTTAAAGAGATAAATTATAGCATTTTACTCCTTAAATTTTAACACGTAGAATTTATAAATCCTGTCTGTGGCTTTCCGTCGCCCTTGGAATAAAATCCACTCTCCTTAACATGGCCTGTGCATCTCTCCTTTTCTTATACCATCCAATCCTCATCCAGTTACAGTCACAATGATCTTCTGATTAGTATACTCATCAAAGTCATTAAGTTTTGGCCTTTGTATCCATTTGTTTTATTTTATTTTATTTTATTTTTTTAAGATTTTATTTATTTATTCATGAGAGACAGAGAGAGAGAGAGAGAGAGAGGCAAAGACATAGGCAGAGGGAGAAGCAGGCTATCTGTGGGGAGCCCAACGTGGGACTTGATCCCAGGACCCCAGGATCACAACTTGAGCCAAAGGCAGATACTCAACCACTGAGCCACCCAGGTGCCCCTGTATCCATTTGTTTACCCATAGATTTGGGTCTCAAAAGTGGTAACTATACTATTATTAATTACTGTATGCATCCTCTTTCCAATTACATTTGGAAACATTGTTTAGAATCACATTTCAGGCTGATGATGGATAACGCGTTGTTTTTCTCAACCAAGTTCCATTTTGGGGGGCAGCTTTTTGGTATTGTAACTCTAAGCCTAGAAAGTGTGAGCTGTGCAGGTGATATAGTAACAAAGTAAGAAATAGGATGTTTAAAGCATTATTTGAAGGTAATTCAACAAGACCTTTTTGTTAGAAAAGAGATTTAACAGATAAAATTTTCACTAGCTAAGAAACCATTCCTTAGGAGTATTGTAGAAGACTATATTATAAAAGTCTTCCTGAATTTTTTTAAGGCAAAGAAGAAAATGTATGAAGATTCATATAAACTTTTTCAAATGTAATTCTAAATCAAGTATTTTAAATATTTTTGTGATGTTGCAAATAAAAGAACATTTAAAATTATTTTATTAATATTTTTCAACTAAATTAGATCTTCTTATGCTCATTCCTCTGGAACTTACATTTTCCTCTTAAAACATACCATGAATAACTTTTCTGGTTAATATTTAAAGGTATCATTCATGGTTTAAATGGCTGTAAAACATTTAATAATGTGAATACCATGATTTATACACATTTTTTTTCTATTTGGGGATATTTAGATTAATTCCTTTTTTTTTTTTTTGCCTTTACAAACAGTGCTGTGATAAATATATTTCATTATATACTTTAGGCACTTTTATTTCTCTTTTTGATATTTTTATTTCTATAAAATTGGTTTTTAAAAGTGCAATTGCTGAAGTTATCAGTCTCTGACAGTTTATGCCAACTTGATAGGTAAAAATTATATCTCATTTTAATTTGCTTTTTCATAATTACTAGTGAGGTTTAGCATTTACTCATTCAACAAATGTTTACTGAACACCTACTAGGTACCCAATGGTAAGCCGGAACTGGGTTGTTTTGGCTCATCCCGCTGATTGGGCATAACTTTTTCTAGCAACCACCTTCCATTGGTTGCTTGAAATCTGCCAAGCTGGGGACTTCAAGCCTTGTAATTAATAAGTGTTACCTACCTCCCCAGCCCCTTGTTAACTATTTGCTAGCGTACATTATGTGTGAAGACTCTGTTCTAGGTTTTTTTTTTTTTTTAAGATTTATTTATTTATTAATGAAAGAGAGAAAGAATGAGAGGCAGAGACACAGGTAGAGAGAGAGAAGCAGGTTCCTTGCAGGGAGCCAGATGTGGGACTCGATCCCCAGACGTGGGATCATGACCTGAGCCAAAGGCAGACACTCAACCACTGAACTACCCAGGCGTCCCTGTTCTAGGATTTTTGAATGCATCAATGATCCCACAAATCCTGTTGTAGAGTTCATATTCTTGGTGAGGGGACAATGATTCAGAAAATAAAATAAATAAATTGTATAGTAGGTTAAAGATAATATCCATTTGTATATATATAAAAAAAAGAAAGGCAAGTTAGGGAAGGGGGAAAAGGAGTGTGTGTGTGTGTGTGTGTGTGTGTCTGTGTGTCTGTGTGGGTGTTGGGGTAGGTATGCAATTATGTAAAGTGGTCACAGATAGACCTCTTAAGAGCAACATCCAAGGTGCACGACATATCAGTGAAAAAATCGTATTTAGGAGAGCAGCTATGTTTCTAAGGAAGAGCCTAGGGAGCCTAAGGAGGCCTAGGGATTGGAGTGGGATGAGTAAGACAGAGATTCATAAGGGAAAATTCTGAGAGATAAGCTACTACAATATCTTTTCCACACTGATTGAGTAGGAAGCCATGACCAGATTTTGAGCAGAGGAATGATCTGACCTTACTAATAAAGAGCATACTTTCTAAAGTTTGTGTATTTTGAATTTCTTCTTTTGAGAATTGCTTGCTTGTATCCTTTATAGATGTACCGGTTGGATCATTTTAATGTTATTTGTCAATTTGCAGGATTTCCTTATATATTAGATATATTTATCCTTTGCCTGCCATATGCTCTTGCAAATACTATCTTTCAGGCTGTAGTTTATCTTTTGACTTTGTTTATAGTTCCTATACTCTACTTTCATGCAATTACATAGGAGATATGTAAATCACTCCCTTTCTATTATCTGCCTTTCCTATCATATTTAAGAAAATATCCTCACTCTGCAATGATGAACATTTTCTTTTTAATATTGTTAGGTTTAATATTTTTGTTTTGTTTTGTTTTTGCATTAGGTTTTTAAGCCATATTTAATATATTTTGGGACAAAAATTTGCTTAGATTTATTCTACTTCAGGTTTTGGCAAACCATAGCCCACAAGCCAAATCTGGTCCACTGTCCACTTTTTAAAATAAACTTTCATTGGAACACAACCAAGCCCATTTGTTTATATGTTGCCTTTGGCTCTTCCTAAAATGTCAATGTACTTGTGAAAGACATTGAATGGATTGCAAATCTGAAAATACGAACTATCTGGCTACTCATAAAAAACAAGTTTGTTTTATATGATAGAGAGGTGCTTATTGCTTATTTCAATATTACATCTGAAAAAAATAACAATTTCCTTTATATTACAATATCATATTTACCATATATTAATTTCCACATACATATTTTATTTTGAACCAGTGTTATTTGTTTTGTTCACTGATCTATCTATCCCTATGTTAATTCTAGTATTATAACATATTTATGTAGATTTAAAAGCTTGAAAAGCAAATTATCTGCCATTCTTAGCTTTCAGATATTTCCAGGAAATTCTCATATATTTATTATGCAATATAAATTTGAAAAAATTTTCCAGTTTAAAAAATTTGGCTCCTGATTACTATTCTAGCAAGATAACATACTGGTTTGGGTAGAATTGCCTTTTTATGATATTAAAGGTCTCCCAATCCAGGAACATGCTGTATCTATTTACTGATATTTTAGTTTATGTTCTTTCATAAAATTTTATAGCTCTTTTTATATAAACCTTATAATTTGAAGTTAAATTTAATCTCTATTTTTGTGGTTCTTATAACTTCTATTAATGAGATGTTTCTCTTTACATACTTATTTCTAACATGAAGTTATTGTCATAAACTTATAGCTGTTGAACTTGTATTTGGCCACCTCACCAAATATGTTTTGTTCTTTGTTTTTTCTAGTCAAACCATCAAATAAATATATTTTTGTTTAGTGACTCTAGTGCCTGTTATAATCACTACTCTTTTTAACCATAATGACTTTTCATCATCATTGCTATGCTTCTTGTTGGATATTGTTTGTTTTTTTTTAAACTTTATTTTTTTTAATTTTTTTTAATTTTTATTTATTTATGATAGTCACAAAGAGAGAGAGAGAGAGAGAGAGAGGCAGAGACACAGGCAGAGGGAGAAGCAGGCTCCATGCACCGGGAGCCCGACGTGGGATTTGATCCCGGGTCTCCAGGATCGCGCCCTGGGCCAAAGGCAGGCGCCAAACTGCTGCGCCACCCAGGGATCCCATCTTGTTGGATATTGTTAACTAGACTTTACTGTGTTTGGAGCATTTCTTTCTTTTTCTGTTTTGCTAAGCATTCGCATTAGGAATGGCTTCTAGAATGAAACTGGACCACTCTCTTGCACCATACACAAAGATAAACTCAAAATGGATGAGAGATCTAAATGTGAGACAAGATTCCATCAAAATCCTAGAGGAGAACACAGGCAACACCCTTTTTGAACTCGGCCACAGTAACTTCTTGCAAGATACATCCACAAAGGCAAAAGAAACAAAAGCAAAAATGAACTATTGGGACTTCATCAAGATAAGAAGCTTTTGCACAGCAAAGGATACAGTCAACAAAACTCAAAGACAACCTACAGAATGGGAGAAGATATTTGCAAACGACATATCAGATAAAGGGCTAGTTTCCAAAATCTATAAAGAACTTATTAAACTCAACACCAAAGAAACAAACAATCCAATCATGAAATGGGCAAAAGACATGAAGAGAAATCTCACAGAGGAAGACATGGACATGGCCAACATGCACATGAGAAAATGCTCTGCGTCACTGGCCATTAGGGAAATACAAATCAAAACCACAATGAGATACCACCTCACACCAGTGAGAATGGGGAAAATTAACAAGGCAGGAAACAACAAATGTTGGAGAGGATGCGGAGAAAAGGGAACCCTCTTACACTGTTGGTGGGAATGTGAACTGGTGCAGCCACTCTGGAAAACTGTGTGGAGGTTCCTCAAAGAGTTAAAAATAGACCTGCCCTACGACCCAGCAATTGCACTGTTGGGGATTTACCCCAAAGATTCAGATGCAATGAAACGCCGGGACACCTGCACCCCGATGTTTCTAGCAGCAATGGCCACAATAGCCAAACTGTGGAAGGAGCCTCGGTGTCCATCGAAAGATGAATGGATAAAGAAGATGTGGTTTATGTATACAATGGAATATTCCTCAGCCATTAGAAACGACAAATACCCACCATTTGCTTCAACGTGGATAGAACTGGAGGGTATTATGCTGAGTGAAATAAGTCAATCGGAGAAGGACAAACAGTGTATGTTCTCATTCATTTGGGGAATATAAATAATAGTGAAAGGGAATATAAGGGAAGGGAGAAGAAATGTTGGGAAATATCAGGAAGGGAGACAGAACATAAAGACTCCTAACTCGGGGAAACGAACTAGGGGTGGTGGAAGGGGGGAGAAGGGTGGGTGTTGGAGGGGAATGGGTGACGGGCACTGAGGTGGACACTTGACGGGATGAGCACTGGGTGTTTTTCTGTATGTTGGTAAATTGAACACCAATAAAAATTAATTTAAAAAAAAAAAGGAATGGCTTCTAAATTTTATTAAGTATTATTTTAGCACATGGTGATACAATCATGTATTTTTGTTTTATTTAACTTGTTGATATAAGAAGTTATAGTGATTGATTTACTCAATGTTGAATTAGTAGTTGTGGAAAACTATTCTTAGTTAGAATGTGACATTTTAAAATGTGGTACTATATTTAGTGTGATTATAATTTATTAGGAATTTCTATAAGGCATATTTGCTCCAGTTTTCTGTGCTGTCTTTGTCAAGTTTTGATGACTTAGTCTATATTCTGGCATAGTTAAAATAAGTAAAAGAAAATGGTGGTGCTGAAGGTAATTAAAGATGATGATGATGATGATGATGATGCTCAGACAGTAGACAGAACTGAGTGAGAAAACTTTCTGGTTTTACCTTTCTAGGTGAGAGTTCTTTATAACCTATTAATGTTTTATTAAAATGAATTACTCTTAGAAATTTAAATTTTCATAAAAATGACAGCTTTCTGTCTATTAAGTTCCCATTGTCTATGACTCTTACATTTTTTACACTATAGGGCTTTTCAGTTTTGGTATTGCATGTTTTAGCTTTCTCTTTGTTTTGATTAGTGTTGACAGGAAGTTATAGATTTATTTTCTCTCTTAAAAAGGGTATATATTATAAAAACTTTTTAAATAGTTTGCTTATTTCATTAATTTCAAGTTTATGTCTCTCAATTTCATTTTTAGATTATATTATCCTATTACTTTTTTCAGGTTTTTCTCCTTTTTCTCTTTATTAATAGCAATCCTACTACTAATAAATATTTTTAGGAATACAAATTGTTTTCTGAGTACTATTTATCCCATACGTTGCGATATATAGCCATTTTTCTATATACATTGTCATTACTGCATTGCCCAGTTTCTTGTTCTTGTGCACTTTTTTGAGCCATTCAGAAATGAACAAATCTATCATTTCCCCTTAAATTTCTGTTTTTAATCTGAGTTTTTCAGAAGGATATTTCATAATGGCATGTGTAACATTTCTTTGGATCAGATTTTTGTTGACGATTTTTTGTTTTATTACACATAATGAATGCAGCCTTTATCATTTCCTTCCAGCATCCATGACTATTTTTCTGTGCAGCAAATATTAATATGATTATTTATAAAGATACTTTATAGACTTAACAAAAATAGACTATTCTCTATCTTTCCAATTAATTTTGATTTGTTGCTCCTTTCAGATGAGGAAGCCAGGGAAGGAGTATTTGCTAGGGTGCTCTAGAGATGACTGGATTTGGAATCTCCATTATTTCTCATGAGGCTCAAAGAGAGTGGCTGTTTGATTCTGTGTGCTCTAAGCCCACTAATGTGATTATCTCATTACTATTGCTGTCACCTGCAGGTGTCTCTACTCTGTGGAGCTCCCCATGAACCAGTGGTTGACTGACCTTCTGGGTAGATGAGGCATCTTCATCTGAGAGGTAAACTCTTTGCTAAGCCACCCATATCTCTGTAGTGTTCTAGCCTCTTTCTTTGCCATCTGTCTCCACTGAGATGCCGTGAACAAGCACTCTCTTCCCCAGACCCTACCTGGTAGCCATAGGATGGAGACAGCCCAATGGAGAGGACAGATGAAGGGATTAGATATCTGTGCATTTCCTGCTATCTTCTTTCCAAAGCAACTTAAATAGGGGGTTTTCTTTTTTTGAGTACATTCTGGTTGCCCTTCTTTCTCTTTGTCTTTCCCTCCTCCTCCTCCTTCTCCTCCTTTTTCCTCTTCTTCTTTTTCTGCTTCTCCCTCTCTTAATTCTATCACTTCCTCTTCCTCTTCTATTCTCTTCCTTCTCCTCCCTTGCTTTTTCCCTCTTCTCCTTCTCCTCCTCCTTCTCCTTTTCTTTCTTCTTCTTGTGACATGCTACTTTGCCTTAATTGACTAGTCTACCTTGCTCTTACTCTGGGGAATTAATCTGCTTAGATTACCACTTTTTTCCTTAAGATTTATTTATTTATTTATTTGAGAGTGACAGAGTGAGAGAGAGCACAAACAGAAGAGATAGAGGGAGAGGGAGAAAGAATCTCAAGAAGACTCCATGCTGAGTGCAGAGCCTGATGCAGGACTTGATCTCACCACCCTGAGATAACAACCTGAGCCAAAAACAAGAGTCAGATGCCTAAACAACTGTGCCACCCAGGTGCCCCAGGTTACCACTTCTAAGCTATGTGACATTGAGCCTGATATTGAACCATTCTAGGCTATAGGGTCCTCATCTCCACTTTTCTGATGTTGTGAGAAGAACTGCTAATTTTGGACAAGTGGTTCAAACAATTTTGGACAAGCAAGGTTCATAACAGGGGCAGTTGCAACTCTATTACAGGAATACCTCATTCTATTGCAGTTTGCTTTATTGTATTTCAGATACTGAGGTGTTTTTTTGTTTTGTTTTGTTTTTAACAAATTGACGGTTTGTGGCACCCCATGCACTGAGCAAGTCTATTGGTGCCATTTTCCCAACAGCATTTGCTCACTTCCTGTCTCTGTGTCATGTTTTGGTAATTCTTACAATCTTTCAAACTTTTTCATTACTATTATATTTGTTGAAGTGATCTGTGGGCAGTGATTATAACTCGCTGAAAACTCAATAATGGTTACTATTTTTAGCAATAAAGTATTTTTTAAAAAATATTTTATTTATTTTATCCATGAGAGACAGACAGAGAGAGAGAGAGAGAGAGAGAGGCAGAAACACAGGCAGAGGGAGAAGCAGGCTCCATGCAGGGAGCTTGACGTGGGACTCGATCCCGGGTCTCCAGGATCAGGCCCTGGGCTGAAGGCGGCGCCAAACCGCTGAGCGACCCGGGCTGCCCCAATAAAGTATTTTTAATTAAGGTATGTACATTGTTTTTTTTTAGACATGATGGTATTGCATACTTAATAATCTACAGCTTAGTGTAAGCATAGCTTTCATATGCACTGGGAAACCAAAAAAATTAATCTGACAGGCTTTGTTGTGATATTTGTTTTATTGCGGTGGTTGGAACCGATCCTGCAATAACTCTGAGGTACGCCCATATTATTAATTACTTAGTCATTGCTTTGTCAGTTTACCTCAGTTGAGCCATTGCTAAATTAAGTTAACCCTAATGATAAAGGGATTCATACCTCTTCTTGACCTTGGAGATGCTGTTCAACTTTTTAGACTAAATGTGTTGCTGTGTGGAAGGTGGGGCCATCTGAGCTCATCCTGGCTGTTGACATAAGCTCCTTGACAAAAAAACAAAACAAAACAAACAAACAAAAAAACCCCAAAACCTGTCAGAAAAACTGTCTATAGAGGTCATTTGGAAATACAGTGCCACAAACAATATCACAAAACGGGTATTATTTAAATCCTGCCTTGGCCAGTGTTAGAGTTGCAGTGTTATTTTAGCAATTTCTGTAGGCCCAGGAGTGCAAATAGTTGTAATTAAAGGCTTCCAGTAACAGCCCTGTCAAGTCCTTGTGTGTATCACATTTGGCACATGTTTCAAAGCCGAGAGCGATATTAAATAGACCATCTGTTGGTTTTCATTAGGTTTTCTCTCATCAACAGCACTATTAAATATAACTGAACCCATTTTAAAAAAATCCCTGACATCTGTGCTTTCAATTGGAATGTTGATCAATATTAATAACAATGCTACTTCACCTGAATTTATTATTAATGAAAAGTTAAATACAGCATAAATATGAATGTTTGCCCTACAACACTTTTAATAGTACTTATCCAAACAAAGCCTGAGAAAGTAGCCTGTCTTACGAGTAGAAATGATGAAAATGCCTGGAAATGAGTGTTGCTTGCCCTGAATCCCACTGGTGCCAGCATACCTGCAGCATCTGGGCATGCCTATTCCTTCCTAGAAAACCCTGCCCTGCAAACTTTACCCAGAAAACTTGTATTGTACTTCAAGGATCATCCTAGGCATGATGTCTTGGAAGCTTTTCTTGTCTTTTTTTTTTTTTTTTTTTTTTTTTTGCTTTTCTTGTCTTTACCAGGGCTGATTCAAAAATTTCACCTTTTTTCATGTTTATCTACCTAGGAAGAGCAGAATCATGCCATTGAGCTTCACTTTAAATGGTGGGAGCTCAATTGAAATGAACCAGATGAAGAAATAAGTGAATAATGAATGAAATGCAATTCTACTAGAAGAGAAAACTTCACTGAAGTCAATTATTTGGTGAAGATTTACTTTTTTCACAGCACTCAGACAAGGAGCATAAAAAGTTAAAGAGATTTATAGAATTAACCCTGAGATTAGCTCTCAGCTGAAGGGGCTGCCTTCTATCTTATTTCTGTTTATCCCCTCTTGCCCTGCAGCACTGGCCCTACAAGCAGACATGACTGCTATGATAGTTTTCTTCTATGGGGAACTCAAAGAGGTTTTGATTTAGGGGGGAATTTTGAGTCCAGGGTGGTTGGCTGTTGCAGGAGGTAATTAGGAGGCTGTGACTGCAAGCTGACTCTCGAGCTGGACCTAGGCACTCTGAAGCTCCTCACTCCATCCCCGTCCTCACAATGTACACTCTGCCCGCCGTCCTCATGGTGGGAGCTGTTCCAAGGACACAGGCTTGAAGAAAGTAAGGTGCTCTTGAGACCATCTGGACTGAATCTATGACTGAACCCAGTAAAGGCCTCTATATAGATTTTGATTCTGGTGGGTTGGTGCAGCAGACGTACCTATCTTGTGGCTATCCAGGACAAGCCTTGTAAGCACCTTTAATAAAGACCCTTGCTTATTAAAATTGTCACCTCCCAATCTGGAGTAGCCTGACTATTTCTTTGGTCTCTCCTTATATATGGGGGCAAGTGTATGAACCACTATTAGCCTGTATCAGCACCCTAGAGCCGGTGTGTGTGAACTCCTCCTCCTTTGCACTGTCAGCCACTTAAGGGCAAGAATTGGGTTTCTTTTTTTATTTTTTTTTTCAAATTTCATTTATTTATTCATGAGAGAGAGAGAGAGACAGAGACAGAGACACAGGCAGAGGGAGAAGCAGGCTCCATGCAGGGAACCCGACATGGGACTCGATCCTGGGTCTCCAGGATCACGCCCTGGGCTGAAGGTGGCGCTAAACTGCTGAGCCACCCGGGGTGCCCAAGGATCGGGTTTCATTCATCTCTGGACCCTTTGTGTCAAGCATAATATCTTGTTCGAGAAAATGTTGCAGAATTCATCTGAACCAAGAAGACACAACGACCTGAATTCAGGTAAAGTCTATAGGTCCAATAAATCCTCAGAATTCATTCATTTATTCCTTTTTGGTTTTATTATGTAGAGGTTCATTTGTTTGATTTGGGGTTTTTGTTGTTGTTGTTATTCAGGTATAGTGAGGCCAACAGATGAGGCGATGATTGCATTGAAGAGATAGTTTGTTACCTACAGTTCCCAAGAGGAAGAGGCCACACAGGGAAATACCGGAATTGGTAAAGAGGCAGAAGGAGAGCGGGGAAAACGTGGGCAAGGGCCTTTATTGTGGTTCCCTCAAAATGAATGGATGAAGTAGGATTAGCAGGTTTAGAATGGCTAGTTAGAATAATTTCAGCAGCCTCTAGGGTGTAGGACTGTCTCTGGTTGCGTTATCATCTTGTGGTGCTAAGGACAGGTGAGCAGTAGTGTCCCAGAGCCAAGAATTTCATAAAGGGGGTGGTGGCCCTGTGGGCTCTGGCTTGGTTGGTTTGCATATGAAGGCACTGACAAGTGAATGGCTAGCCCTAGGGGGGCAGACTCTTCAGGGTTAGTAAGGCTCTGGATCCCAGAACATTAGAATAAAAAGATATATTTAAAAAACATTGATCCATTCATTCTACCAACATTTCCTGCATGACTGGTATCACCTAGCCATTGCAATGGGGACTCAATGTCCAATCAGTCCCAAGCCCTTCCCTTGAGGAATTCACAGTCAAGTGAGGGATATTGATGGGCAGATCATCATCATACAGAATGACTGAGCTGTGGCAGAGAACAGAATAGGGACACCCAACGTGAAATAGGGATTCAGAGCAGGCAAGTTCCTTGGAGGAACTGAGCTGGAAGGATACGAGTGATATTTTGCCAAGTAACTGGCATGGAGGGAACTAGAATCACAAATAATGTTCCTTAATGTTGCCTTAAGGACCAGGTGAACAGCCTTATTAGGGAAGAGGCTTGAAGAAGAGGCTGCTGGGAAGGTCCCTCACATGAAAGTCAGCCTTTTTTTTTTTTCCTCTCCTAGGTCTGGTTGATTTCCGAGGTGTGTCCAAAAGATGCATGTCAGGGAGGAATCAGCAACACTTGGTGTTCATTCATCCAGCCCTTCCTTCATGCTTCATGCTTATTTTTCTCTTGTGCTTCTTACAAACAACTTACACAACAGGGTGGGGGGGGGCAAATATCAGCTGTTTATATTTCCATCCTGTATTTAATTATGATTACATGTCTAAGAAGAAACTCATATGCAAATGTGGGCTCCTTGAGGGAGCTAATCATATCTTTGTTGTCTTCTGTGCTTGTTTAATCACAGACCCTGGTAGGTGGTAAATTTCAATTGGCTGTGGATCTGGACATCAGCAAACATGGAGGGAGAGAAGAAAGGATGAGTCTCTGGGAAGAAATAGGTAGGTAAGGGGAAGGAAGTGGGAATATGTGCACCTGTACTTTCTCAGTCTGCTTTGGTTCCGGCAAGCTGCCATAGCATAGCCCCTCCCCAAGCTGAGTGTGGCTGCAGGGTAAAGGCTGCTCTATTTATCCAGGTGCTCCTCACCTGGAGAATGTGGAGATAAAATTTAAAGAGCATTTTGTGGTCATGAAATGAACTGACATATGCAGTATACTTAGAAATGTACTGGCACTTAATAGGCACCCACTAAAATGGTAATTGCTATTCTTTCATAATTATTAATATGATGGTTTTAGTACCTTTTCATATATTTACACCTACTATACCCACAAAATTTATTTGCTCAGATTCTGGAGGAGGTGAAGCCCTGTAAAGAGTCAATACGGAAATAAAAGATTTTCTCATCACGATGAAGGATTTAAGGCTTAAATTTTTGGAAATCTCTTTAATGATGTGCTATAGTGTAGCATACAGAGTGAGTCGGGTTGTATACAGTAAGGGATAAACAGTTTCAATGGAGGAGAGAACGACTTATAGCTGAGTGGTTAGGGAAGACCTCATGGATTTAGTATATGTCCTGGCTTGCTTCAAATCCTTCACAGAAAAAGTGCAAAGGATAGAAAGGAAAACACACAAGGGCCTAAATAAAATTCAGATGGTTTCATATGGGAAATACCACCCATTTGCCTGGGGAAGGTGGAAAACAAGGAAAACTAGTAAAAGGTGGGGGCCAGGCAGGAAGGGCTAAGAGGTGCTGTGTGAGGCCCCTGGGCTTTGTCCTGAATGTCTGAACACAAAAGATCACATACAGCTGGAAGAATGAGTCACTGGCCACTCACAGTGAGGTTCTCCTTTTGAGTAAATAACACTGTGCAAAATAAAGCAAAGAGATATGTCTGATTTGATAACAGGCATTAACTGGACAGCTGGAAACAAAATAGGTTTTTTTTAAAACATCTTATGTATTAATTGTTAATACTAGCTTCCCTTTTGTTTGGGGCTCAGGTGTTGATTTTCTATTTACTTGGTGTCTCAAATAATGCCCTTCAACACTTGATGTGTTTTTCAGCAAGATTTAAAAATGGTTCCTTGGCATGTTAATAAGGCAACAAAGACAACCCTAGAGTAAACATGAAATTCCCTACTGATAGCCAGCATCAATCAAAGGCAATGCCGAAATGTTTTTGTGAACTTTATACAATTGGGTACACAATCACTAATAGCATTACCACTTTATAAAAGGGAGTATGTTATGTGCTATCTAATAAACCTTCTTTGAAAGAGATATTGAGTCAAAGAAAAAGCTACTGATGGGAACACATGAAAGTTGTTTTAGTGGCAATGTCTTTTGGGGTTATATTGGGTTGATTCTGTTCTTATAACACCAAAGTTGGAGTAAGCTTGATAACGTATAATTTTAATATAGAACAATAAAATCATGTCCTCATTTGATTTTGGATTAATTTTTTAGATGATGGATAAAAAGAGCTTTGAACTCTTCTGCCTAGCTTTCCCTGGGTGAACTCTAACCCCCTACCTTCCTTTGTTTGCACATGGAAAGGAGGATTTCCTGAGATCCTAAAATGAGTCTATTAGCCAGTTCAGCACTGTGTAGAATGATATATGATTGGTCTGCTGGCCATCTGCTTACCCAGGGGTTCAAGAGCTATAAGGAGGAACAACTGACTTGATGCTTAGAGCTGATGTTGGGATGAACATTTCCAAGCCCTGAAGAATGAACTGGATACTCTTATATCAATGGTTCTAGAACAGGTGCACACATCTGCCTCTATTGGGGAGTATTTTGAAGTGCAGACTTCAGGATTCCAAGTCTTAAAACATTCTGATTCCATAGGTCTGGAGGTCTGGGAACTGATCATTACTCTTCCAAAAGGATGCAGTGGGTGAATCTTACATAGGTTTGTGGTTGGTAATAACTTTAATGAACTTTTCAGATAAGGACTAAGTGTGGAAGGTTCTTTCCCTGAGGGAGGAGACAGTAAGGGCTCATTCATTACCT
Organism: Vulpes vulpes; assembly: GCF_048418805.1. Classification (NCBI taxonomy): domain Eukaryota; kingdom Metazoa; phylum Chordata; class Mammalia; order Carnivora; family Canidae; genus Vulpes; species Vulpes vulpes. Next base: position 7,982,832 of record NC_132784.1, on the reverse strand, counting down.
TGTGAGAGCTGGAGATACACATATGAGTCCCCATTCATGATTATGGTGTCCCCATCCCTCTTACTTCTGAAGTTCTAGAAATGTCCCTCAAGGGCAAATGGACAATCAAGCTTTCTGAATTTCTCCAGATGTGGAGACATTTGGGGAGTCCATATATCATCCTAGGGCATAGCCTTTATTTGCCTCTTGGAGCCAGTGGAACAGGCTTGAGAAGGCTGGAGTTCTAAGGATCTAAGCCAAAGGGTGAACTAAAGCTACTATATTTTACTACTGTCCATATTCCTTAGGACAGTCCCTTGAGAAACATCTGCTTCCCAGTTATTCCAGTTGGAATCAAGGATTAGTCAATACTTAAAGATATCAAACCAATGCAAACCAAAATGCACACTTTCATATTAACTTTAACTAAAAAATTAAAAATCATAACAATTTTAGCAAGAATATCATAAAATAATCACTTACCTATGATAACAGCAGCATGTATATATATTCATACTCCTTACTTAGTAATTATGGCTCTAGAAATCCATCTTAGAGAATAATCTGAAATACAAATATTTATGTACTAGGATATTCTCCAAAGTGTTATTCATAATAGTGCATCGATGGAACAGATGTCCTCAGTGGTTTGGTAAACTAAGGAGAGCTCTGTGAGAAAATGCCAAGCAACCACTAAAAATATTTATGAAAAAACAGGATATGAGAAAATTGCTCTTGATAATGCTGAATAAAGAGAGAAAAAGCAGACTATGAAAAGATGCATGCACGCATGCATGTGCACACACATGCACCCATGGATAAATGATTGGAAGGAACTATGCCAAAATATGAACAATGGGATAACTTTCTTGACTTGCTATGGTGACTCCTTCACATTCATGGATCTCACCATAGTATTTACTCAGAGAAACCATTATTTACCACTCAGCCTAACATAAGTTCCTTGTACTACCCTTATTTTATTCTTCAGAATAAAATATTCTGCTCTCTTCACTTATAAAAAATACTTGTTTACTTACCTACATAATAAGCCTTACTTTTGAGAAACTATACTTCTTAGGGTGAAGAGCATGTCTGTTTTGCCCACTACTATTTACCCAGTTGCTGGTCCAGATGGTCTCAGAGCAGTAGATACTCAATGAATTATTTCTATAAAGTATTATATTATATTATAGAAATATTAATGAAGCATTCTCTATATCATATTAGTTGATAGCATCTGTACTCTTTCTATGTATCATATATGTAGATAAATATACATATATATGTATAATTTTCAACTCAGTCTCACAGTGTCTGATACTCCACATTTGAGGTTTGAGATTTATCCCTTTGCTTTATTTTTTTAAAAGATTTTATTTATTTATTCATGAGGGACAGAGAGAGTCAGAGACATGGGCAGAGGGAGAAGGAGGCTCCCTGCAGGGAGCCTAATGTGGGACTTGATCCCAGGACTCCGAGATCATTCCCTGAGTCAAAGACAGACACTTAACCACTGAGCCACCCAAGCATCCCCCTTTGCTTTATTATTATTTTTTTGCACGGATTTTTAAAGAATATACATTCTTCTAATAAACAGTGGATGGGGTAGGGTAATACCTGACTTAATTATTTATCCCTTGGTATTTTCTCAGTGAGTTTCTCTCTTGGTGAATGGGATTGGGTTATTAAAGAAATGACCACTCTGATGATGCAGGGAAGGGATCACTGGACTCCAAATTTGCCCAAACAGCTTCAGACATGACTAAGACTTGCCAAGGGCAGCCACAAGAAGTGTGCAAAGGATGCATGGAGAGTGTGGAATGGGGTGAGAGAGAGAGAGAGAGAGAGAAAAGGAGAGGGGGAATCTTAAACAGGCTCGATACCCAGCCCAGAGCTTGATGCAGGGTTCAATCTCAGGGACACAAGAGATCGTGACCTGAGCTGAAATCAAGTAGGATTCTTCAACCAACTGAGCCACCCAGGCATCCTAATAACTTACCTTTTTTACAGAAGCATCAGGGTAAGTACATTGATGTATATGGATGAATCCTCCCTTCCTTCCTTCCTTTTCCTCTCCTTCCTTCTCTTTCTGTCTTATTATCTTTTCTTTTTCAGTTCACAAGTTATAGCTAAGATTTAGGTAGAGGCAAATGAGCAAAACAGATAAGATACATTAACCTTGAGTCCTTCTGCCTTTGCAATTAGCATTAACTCTGGGTGTGAATGGCTGTTGATTCCTGTGTGAAAGGAAGCTGTGATTTCTTGAAAATTTGAGGGATATTATGAGCATCTGAAACCTGTAGGGGAGCCTGTTAATTACATTTCTTGCACAAATATTTCATAGAGTAAAATAGACACCTACAGAAATATTGATTTGAAGTCTTCACTGGCACACCAATGTTGATGCTTAATGTTTATTTTATTTCTTTAGTGAAAGAGCTCACATGTTAATTAGACTGGACCATAGAGATGATTCATCTATTCTCTGTTAGAAGGCAAGGCAGGTTTACCGCCAAAGAGGAAAGAGAAGCTTCCTTTTATCTACTCTCCACAACCCCCTCAATCTTTTGCAATTCAGCTGAAATACATCCATTTCTTCAAACATTTTGCATTTCACCTAGTTTCTGCAATAATTTTCTAATGGCCTTCCCTTTATCCAATTCTCTTGTTTTCCAGGGCCAGTCTTCATTTATACCTATTGTCCTTGCATAATTATGAATATTGTCTTCATTTATGCTCAGTTGCATCATGGTTTGGATGATTATCGTAGGTCACCTTATCTGATTTATAACCATATCCACTTATATAACCTCATCTTTCACTTTGCTTCTTTTTGTTTTGCTAAACTTGTCTGATTTATAACCATATCCACCTATATAACCTCATCTTTCACTTTGCTTCTTTTTGTTTTGCTAAACTTGTTCTCTTGTTGGATTTCATGCTTTCCAAGGTCTTTAAATGGATATTTCCTTAAGCTGGCACACTCTTCTTTACCTTCCTATCTCCGCTTCAAAGTTACTTCCAAAGCTTCCCTGATTTCACCAATCTTAAGTAAGGGGTCAATGCTTAAAGGGTTCCTGGCTTTTTGTGCTACTATAATTCTACAATTATTACCTTGGTTATGTCATTGACGCTGACTCCCCCATTAGACTCTAGAAACCCCAAAATATAAATGAAGAGAAAATGTTTTAGAAAGATTAAATATTTGGATTGAGATCATTGAGTAGGTATCTTAACTCCAGCTCTACCTAACTCCAATACCCATGGAGAGAAGAGTTCTGTGGGATGGGATGCTTGGGTGAGTTTCTCCTTTCTTTCTTACAACATCATACTTGACTGGTAGATGTAGGTGACGGCTATAGACAGAACATCAGTGAAAAGCAAATCCCTTAGAAAAGGGTATCTAGAGCAACTACAAATTGAAGAAGGATTATCTTGGATTACTTGATATGTTTTAGATTTGTTTTTACTCCTTCTAGTGCCCTGATGGGTGATTTTGCTTCTATAAATATATTTATTAACAATAAGAAACATGGATCATATTTATTGCATCACTGGATCTTAGTTCAAAGGGACTTTAGGGTTTACTCAAACCAATCAATTCATTTTAGTAGAAGAGAAATAAGATAACAATAGAAGTTATGAAAGTTTTTCAGAGTCACATGGCTGCTACCCAGAGGGTCTGTGGAACTGAGTTCAGATTTGTTATCTTGGATTCTTTGGCAGGAGGTCTTGCTAATAATAGAACTCCATGTAACTTTCTCCTGACCACATAGGGGAAATTATGGATGCTATGTGAGAAGATCTGGCTCTCACAGAGTACTAGACTTGGTTATCACAGGCAATTGCTGCCCACTTGGATCAGAATCCTGGCCCTCCCTTGCTGCACACACATCCCCAGGGTCCATGACACTTAGAGAGGGAGGAGTGAAGGAATTATCTAAGACAGCATACAGGAAACAATTTGAGAAATCATCAGTTATTGTCAAATTAACTTATATGCCATTTTCAAGTCACCAGTGTAATATGTAAGCATTAATATATATCATAGGACTGAATATTTATATTTACTTTGCAGAATGAAGCCAGTGGCCATGTTCAGTCAGGGAACTTGGGGTATAGGTCAACTTGGGTTAAGACAACACGCAAAGAGCTTTATCAGTTTTAGAGTTGCCTTTCTTACTGGACAGGGGTTTAATTCATAACTCTGCTCATTGCTGAAATCAGGCTTTCACCTGTCTAAACAAGGACAGCACATATAGGAAAGTCATGGCCCATTCAACAGGCCTACATACAGTGGCATTTGAACAGAAAGCATAGATCATGGCTTCCCCCATAATCAGAGAGAAACTGGTGGCCTCATCTGATCAGAGAATTCAGTGTGTTCTCTGGCCTGATTTGGGTCATTGAACATTGAGCTATACAGGTCCTGGATCATATTCTGCTGCCCTGCCAGGACAGTGAATCTAATTCTTACCCCATCTATTACTAAACATAGTACCAAGTCCTGACTATCTATAAACTTGACCAGAAAACCCAGGCAACCACAGAACCCATTCTACAACCACACTTGGGTAAAGGACCAAGTTAGCAGTCCTGTCCAACGGTTCTTAATGACACACCCCTCATCCTTGTCTTTAGACAAGGATAAACTGTTTCCTCATCCATAAGTAAACTATAATAGCAGACCCCTTCCACCCAGGAACATTACCAACAGACAGGGCCAACAATCCAAGCTCAGCTGACTGGTGAACTGTCTGTGCCAAAGGAATCCTATAATGTCTGGAAGAACAGACTGATTACTCAAGTATGCAGATACCAATGTGAAGAGTCAAGATTATGAAAAAGTAAGTAAATATGACACCACCAAATGAATCTAATAATGTTCCAATAATTGATCCTAAAGATCTATGAACTATTAGACAAAGAATTCAGAATAATGCGCTTAAGTTTATTGAACTACAAGAAAACATAGGCAACTAAACAAAATTAGGAAAATAATACATGTACAAAACAAGAAGTTTGACAAAGAAATAATAATTGAAAAAATTCAAACAGAAACCCTAGAGTTTAAAAATATAATAATTGAGCTAAAGAGTTCTAGACAACTTCAAAAGTAGATTCAATTATGCAGAAAAAAGAATCAATGATCTGGAGAATAGTATATTAGAAAGCTTCCAGTTAGAAGAGCAAAAAGAAGAAAAAAAGAATGAAAATGAGTGAAGAAATGCTATAAAAATTATAGGACATATCAAATAAATATTCACGTTATGGGAATTCTGGAAGTAAAAGATAAAGAGAAAGGGACAGAAATTATATTCAAAGGAATATAATTCAGATTCATGAAGCCAAAGGACTACAAATTGGTTGAACTTGAATAGAGCTGCACTGAGACATATAATTAAATTGTCAAAAGTCAGAAACAAAGAAGTTAATTTAAAAACATTAAGAGAAAGAGAGTAGTTACATATAAGGGAACTCTCGTAAGATTATAGGCAGATTTCTCAACAGAAATTTTTTTGTCTTGAAGAGAATGAGGTTTAAATATTTGAAATGTTGAAAGAAAATAATTGTTAATGAAGAATTTTATACTCAGTAAAACTGCACTTCAGGAACACAGGAGAGATAAATACTTTCTGGAACAAATAAAAGCTGAGAAAGTTTGTTACCACCAGACATGCCTTACAAGAAATGCTAATATTAATTCTCTGAGTAGAAGTAAAAGATTCCTAATTAACATCATAAAAACACAAAAAAAGGTAGTGCAAACTTCATTGGTAGTGGTAAATATGTAGTCATACTTAGATTCTATAATATGGTAATAGTGGTACATATTTCATGCACTCTCTAAAAGTTAAAAAAAGGACATAGCAACTACAATAATTTGTTTTTAGTTACTACACAATATAAAAAACATGTAAATTGCAACAAAGATCATCGAAAATGTGAAGGGAAGAAGAAATAAAAGTAGTTTATGAAATTTTTGAAGTCAAGTCATTATCAGGCTCAAATAGGGTGTGATAGGTTGAAGATATTTTATTTAAGGTTCATTGTAACCACAAGGGGACATCCTGTAGTGATTGCACAAAAGAACACAATAAAGAAGACAAAGCATACTGATACCAAAAGACATCTCTCTCTCTTTCTCTCTCCACACACACACACACACACACACACACACACAGCAAATAAGAAACAGGGAAGAATGGATCCACTAATCAACCAGAAAACCATTACAAACTGGCAATAGTTAATTCCTTACCTATCAATGATTACTTTAAACGTAAATGAATTAAATTCTCCAAATAAAAGATGAAGAAAGGCTGACTAGACTTAAAAAAAAAAAGGTTCAACAGTATGTTGCCTATAAAAGACTCACGTTAGCTTTAAAGACATACATAGACTGAGAACAAAGGGATGGGGAAAGACATTCAAGCAAATGGTAACAACAATGACAATAAGAATCGCTATACTTACATCATACGAAATAGACTTTACATTAAAAATGGTAAAAAAGAGGGGCACCTACGTGGCTGAGTCAGTTGAATGTCTGCCTTTGGCTCAGGTTGTGATCCCAGCATTCTGGCATGGAGCCCCATATCAGCTCCCTACTCAGTGGAGGTCCTGATTTTTCCTTCCCCTCTGCTGCTCCCCCCGCTTGTCTCTTTCTTTGTCAAATAAATAAATAAATAAATAAATAAATAAATAAATAAATAAAATCTTTTTTAAAATGCTAAAAAAAGACAGAGGTCATTATATAATGGCAAATTGGCCAATACATCAAGAAAATATCATTTGAGAATATTTATGCCCTTAACATTAGAGTACTTAAGTATATAAAGCAAAACTAAAGACTAGAGGAGAAATACACAGTAATACAATAATAGTTGGTGATTTTATTTTTTTATTTATTTTTTGAATATTTATTTATTTATTTTAAAGAGAGAGAGAGAGAGAGAGAGCAAACATGCATGAGTGTGTGGGGAGGAGGGACAGAGGGAGAGGGTGAGGGAAAGAGACAATCTCAAGTAGACTGCCGTCTGAGTGCAAAGTCCCATGTGGGGCTCAATCTCATGATCCTGAGATCATGACCTGAGACAAAATCAAATGTTGAACACAACTAATTGAGCCACCCCTGTGCCCTAATAGTGGAGATTTTAATACCCACTCTGGACAATGGATAGGTCATCCAGACAGAGAATCAATAAGGAAACTGGATTTAGACAACACAATAGGCCAAATAGACCTAACAGCCACATACAGAACATACTGTCCAGGAACAAAATAATACATATTCTTTTTAAACATACGTGGAACATTTTCTAAAATAGACCATTTATGTTATGACATAAAACAAGTCTTAGCAAATATAAGCAAACTGAAGTCATACCAAGTATCTTTTCTGATCACAATGGTGTGAAACTAGAAATCAATAACAAAAGGAAAACTGGAAAACTCATGAACATGGGGAAATTAAACAACACTCTTTTGAACAACCAATGGATCAAAGAAGAAATTAAAGGAGAAACAAACAAATGGAAAGGAGAGACAAAAATGGAAATACAACCTACCAGAACTTGTGGAATGCAGCAAAAGCAGTTTTAAGAGGGAAATTTAGATAATAAGCACCTAAATTAGAAGAAAGATTCCAAATAAACAATCCAACTTTATGCTGCAAGATATTAGAAAAGAGGAGCAAACTGAGCCCAAAGTTGCAGAAGGAAGGAAATAATAAAGATGAGAGCAGAAATAAACAAAATAGAGAACAGGAAAACAATAGGAAGGATTAACCAAACTAAGTGTTGGTTCTTTAGCAAGATAAAATCAACAAACCCAAACCCTTAGTTAGACTAAAGAAAAAGTAAAAAAGACTAAAATCAGTACAATTATAAATAAAATGAAACCATTACAAGTGATAGAAAGTAAAAGGAACATAAAAGAATACAATGAACAACTATACTGTAACAAACCAGACAACCTAGAAGAAATGGAAAATTTGCAGAAACATATGACTTACCAAGAATGAATCGGAAAAAATATAGAAAATCATTCAGATCTTCTATATTGCTTCAGAAAATCAATAATAAAATATCTTCTCATGAAGAATAGCTCAGGATCAAATGGCTTCAATGTTGAACTTTACCAAACATTTAAAGAAGAATTAACACCAATCCTTCTCAAACTCTCCCAAAAAATCAAAAAGAAACACTCCCAAACTAATTTTACAAAGCCAGTATTATCCTGAATACCAAAACTGATAAAACACACCACTAGAAAAACAAACAAACAAAAAACTACAGGTCAATATCCCTGATAAATACAGATGCAAAAATCTCCAATAAAATACTAGGAAAGTGAATTTAGTAGCACATTAGAAGGATCATTCACCATAATCAAATGAGACATATCCCTGGGATGATTAAGCATTTATAAATCAATTAATGTGATATATCACATTAATAGAATGCCAGAAAAAATCATATGATCATCTTAATAGATTCAGAAAAAGCATTTGACAAAATTCAATATCCATTCATGTTAAAAACTTCTCATAAATTAGGCATAAAAGAACATAGTTTGACACAATAAAGGCCATATATGACACGACCATTATACTCAACAATGAAAAGCTGAAAACTTCCTTTGAGATCAGGAACGAGAGAAGAGCATCGCTCTCACCACTCCAATTCAACACAGTACTAGAAATCCTGGCTAGAGCAATCAAATGAGTAGGAATAAAAGGTATCAGAATTGGAAAGAAAGACATGAAATTATCTCTGTAGGTTATATATTTCTATATATTTTTATAAAGAATCCTAAAGACTAAACCAACAAATTTGGTAAAATTGCAGGATATAAAATTAAAATACACAAATCAGTAGCATTTCTATACATTAACAACAAAGTTTCTGAAAAAGAAATAAAGAAATCTATTTATAGCATTGAAAATAATAAAATAGTTAGCAATAAATTTACCTAAGGAGGTGAAAGATCTATACTTTGGGAACTATAAAATATTGATGAAAGAAATCAAAGATACAAACAAATAAGCATCATACATCATGCTTTGGAAGAATTAATACTGTTAAAATGTCAATACTACCAAAAGCCAGATTTAATGCAGTTTTTATCAAAGTTCTAATGGCATTTTTTACAGAAGTAGAAAAAAACACTTCTAAAATTTATGTGGAACCACAAAAGACCACAGAAATCCCCAGAAATCCCAAGAAATAAGTACCAAGCATGAGACATCATGCTTACTGATCTCAAGCTATATTATACAGCTATAGTCTTTAAAACAGTATGGTACTGACATAAAAATAGGCAAATAGACCACTGAAACAGAAGTGAAGACCTGGAAATAAACTCAAGCATATATGGTCAACTAATATTTGACAATGGAGCCAAGAATACCCAATGGAGAAAAAAGTCTTGTCAATAAATGATGTTGAATAATTGGATATTCACATATAAAAGAATGAAATTGGTCCCATATCTTACACCACTCACAAAAATTAAATCAAAATGGGTTAAGTACCTAAGTGTAAGACCCGAAACCGTGAAACTCCTGGAAGAAAACATAGGAATAAATCTTCCTGACATCAGTCTTGGTAATGATTTTCTGGTTATGACACCAAAACATAAGCAACAAAATAAAAAATAAGTATATCAAACTAAAAAGCTTTTGACAGCAACAGAAACCAAGCAGAAAGTGACAAAATAACCTATGGAAATGGGACAAAATATTTGTAAACTATATATTTGATAAGGGCTTAATATTCAAAATATATAAGGGATGCCTACAACTCAATAGCATAAAAACAAATAGTGCAATTAAAAAATAGGCAAAGGACCTGAATAGATATTTCTCTAAAGAAGATATAAAAAGACCAGCAGGTCCATGAAAGATGTGCAACATTGCTAGCTATTAGAGAGAGGTAAATTAAAACCACCATGAGGTATCACTTCAGGCCTGTTAGGATGGTTAGTATCAAAAAGATAAAGAGATAATGAATGCTGGTGTGGGTGGGAGAAAAGGGAATCTTTGTGCCCTATTGGTAGGATTGTATGTCAAATTGAGATAGCCACTATGGAAAACAGTATGGAGGATTCTCAAAAAATCAAAAATAGAACTACCATATGATCAAGCAATTAAGGTTCTGGGAATGTATCCAAAGGGAGCAAAACCACTAACTGCACATCTATGTTCATAGCAGCATTATTCACAATAGTCAAGACATGGAAACAAGTGTCCATGAATGGATGGGTGGATGGATAAAGAATTTGTGATATATACATACACATCATATATATATATTATAATATTCTGTATTATATATATATATATATAATACAGAATATTATTCAGCCATAAAAGGACAAGGAGATCCCACCATTTGCAACAACATGGATGGACTTTGAAGGAATTGGGCTAAGTGAAATAAATCAAGGACAAATACTCTATGATTATATACATATGTGAAATCTAAACAAACAAACAAACAAAGGAACACAATGTTTTAGAATAGATCAGACTTGTGGTTACCAGAAGTGGGGATGGAGGGAGGGGAAATTAGAAGAAGGTGGTCAAAATGTACAAATTTCCAGTTATAAGATAAATAAGTACTAAGGACATAATATACAACATGGTGACTCTAGCTAACAGTACTGTATGATATATAGAAAAGTTGTAAGAGAGAAAATCCTGAGTTCTTATCACAAGGAGAGATTTCTTTTTTTTTTTTTTTGTATCTTTTCTTCTCTTCTTATTATACCTATATGAAAAAAAAAAAAAAAAACGGATGTTAACTGAACCTACCATGGTAATCATTTCATGGTATATGTAAATCAAGCCATTATGCTTTAGGCCTTAAACTTACACAGGGCTATATGCCAACTATTTCTCAATAAAGTTGGAAAAAATAAAAATAAATAAAATAGGGTTCAAAACTGAGCAAGAGAGCCCTACTTCTACATCCTTTAGAAGACTTTTAAGCAGGAAGGGCTTAATCTATAAAGTGTCAGTTGACAATGACCAGCTTGTAATATCTTCTATTTATTTCAGTATTTTTTTAAAGATTTTTTAAAATTTATTCATGAAAGACACAGAGAGAGAGAAGCAGAGACACAGGCAGAGGGAGAAGCAGGCTCCATGCAGGGAGCCCGACATGGGACTCAATCTTGGGTCTCCAGGATCATGCCCTGGGCCAAAGGCGGTGCTAAACCGCTGAGCCACCCGGCTGCCCTATTTCTCTTAGTATTAAAAGTAATTTCCAACCATTATTTTCAATTTCAGGAAACTTGATAGGTTGAGTAGAAAAATTCACAGTTTTGAGTGAGGTCTCTATTTATTCTGTCTTCTCATTCCTCTATTTGTGGCACACGTATCTTCACTTCTTGCTAATGGGTTCTTGAAGAGGAGAGCTTTTGATTGCAGAAATGAGAAGATAAATTTGTCCTGATGTGCAAAACCTGGTATGGAAGGAGTATGTGGAAAAATCTCATGGGACTTTAATCACATAGACTCTAAATGGCTAGAAAAGCCATGTGTTCAGCAAATTCTGTTTCTTGTTGCTCTTGGAAACATGTAAGACTGCATTTATCAGCCTTCCTTGCAGTTAGGGAAAGCCCTGTGACTGAATTTTGATGAATGGGATATTGGAGGATATGAGGTAGACCATTTCTATGCCGTAAAACTCTTACAGGCAATTTTTCATACTCCATTTGCTGGGGAAGTACCCAAATTGATTGCACACCTTTACCAAACCCACCACTCAAAATTCTAAATTTCCTCTTGATTTGCCTGTATAGATAGTCAGAAGTGCTGGTCAACTCCTCTCACACTTGAGTTTAATCATCCTTACTCCCAAGATTGGATTCTGCCGTTAGTAAGAGTGTAAATTGTGGGAGACAGTTTTCCCTGGGCCTCTTGCATTTCTGTAAGTTTTGTGAACAGACCCACTGATAGCTTCTGTTTCAGGTAATTTTTTCAAGGATGTTTAGAGAGCAAATTGCCTTGGAAAACATCATGTCTCCCCGTGGGGAAAAGGATGGACTTGTTTCCTCCCCAGGATAATAAAAAGTAATGTCTCCTTCCAGCTCAGAAGTTGAGTGGGTTTGCTGTGGTCCCTTTAAAAGACGAGTTTACTAATTCCATTGCATGTGCAGAATTCCCTTGGGCCACTCTATGCGGCTATGGGCTTTAAGGCGAGGGGCGGGCCGAACCCAGATGAACAGGAAACGTGTTTTTCTGTTGTAACAGGAGCAGCAAAGTCCTTTGTCTCTGACCAAGGAGTCTCATGTCTTCTGCCAGCATCTGTGAACCTGTGGTGGCTGACTTGTTAGTAGGGTAAAATCTCAACTCATCACAGTTCTGACAGCATTTGTTGAGAGCAACTTGAATGTTTAAAAATGTATGAATATTTAAAATCCCCTGATGTTGCGGTTTCACACTTAGAAAGCTATCGTGTAGGAAAACAGTTGGCTAAGTATATTCAAACACAAATACAAAGTTGTATATTTCATGTCAGTGTCTGACAGTAGGAAATTTAAAAGGGCCTGCACATCTATCAATAGGAATATGTATAATTTAATGATAACTGTCCATATTCTGACTGCATGTCATCAACGAGAAATAAGGGAGCTCCTTCTGTGCTGACATAGGGCTGTTCCTATGATTCATTTTTCATGGGAAAAATGCAAGTTATTCCATGATAATGTGAGTTTTGAATATTTCTTATTCATTTATTCACTCATCAAACATTTATTGAGCATCTACTATGTGCCAGGGCAGGTGAGGATATAATAGAGGTGATGCTGACAATGTCCCTAACTTCATGTTGTGGGGGGAAACATTATAAAAACAGTAAATAAAGTAATTGCATTGCTGTGAAGGAAATATTCAAAATAATGTGATTGAAAGTAGCCAGGGGGCACCTCTAAGTGACATGGACAAGAGAATCTGTTAGTCTCAGAGCAGTTCTGAGGATACAGCAATTGAATGAATCTCAGGTTGGAGAATAAACTAGCCGAGCAGTGATCTGGGGAAGAACATTCAAGTCAGGGGCCCAGGGCAGATAAAGGTTTCTCATGTTTGAGGACCAGAAGGGAACCCATGATAGTCAGGTGATACTACTGATCAGGAGGGAGAATGGTGACATGATAAGATACTTGGGGGCAGCAGAAAACCCCTTTTAGGGCTGCACAGGATGTGGTTTTCTTACTTAGAAGTTCATTCTGACTGTTGTGTGAGGAACAAACCTCAAGAAATTCTCCCTCTCTGTCTATATATGTACGTATGTACGTGCACATATACATCCATCCATGGATATCCACAGCTGCGTATGTATATACACATGCATATGCATATGTAACATGTATGCATGTATCTTATGTAGAAGTTTTCAAATATTAACCAAGTAACAGCTTGTGGTTTTGAGGGAAGAATTAGGAGAACTTTACTACTTGTTTTTTCATAAAACACGTAAGGAAGCACATTTTGAATTTTAATAAAAAGAGATGGGAAAGGCCAGAAGGAGCTGGGTTACATACCAGATCGAGATAGAATTTTCATACCACAATATTACTAAAATGTTTTAAAATTTTAAACGATCCTATTTATGTATTTGTTTCTTTATTACCAGAGATGATAATATTAGCATTGTTTTAGGAAATAACCGTGTGTGTGTGTGTGTGTGTGTGTGTGTGTGTGTGTATGCATGTCCATGTTCACAAACATTGATCAGTTCCTGGCATGTGACTATTAATTGCCATCTCTAAAATGAGATTAAATAAGGAAAAGAAACCTCAAAAAATATAATCACACAATCTTGTTTTCAGTAAGTTAATACATTGAAATTCGGAGTAAAAGCTGGGGCATACAACTAGCTGGTCAAGGAAACACTTATGAGATGTTCTGATAAACTTTGGCAGCAATGTTATTAAGAGAAAGATCCTTTGCGATTGAAAGACTTTAAAGGTTGCAAAATAGAAATCCTATATTTCTCCTGCTGTCAGTAAACAAAGAAATCCATATATATCCTCTTTCATAAATACATGATTCTAGCAATTCATTTTTATGGCCATTTTTCACTAAGCCATCTTTCACTTTGATAACATAATTATAGTGGAACACAACATTCCTTACTGATGCTGAGACCTCATTTAAGCTTCTACAAGCTCCCTATTTAGAGTGTGTATAGTTCTTGACCTAAATATTGCATGGCTATTGATAGCTATCTGAGGAGAAGTCTCATTAATCCATTTACTGAAATTTCATTACCCCAAACACAGACACAACCACCTCCACTTTGTCTTCTAAATTAGTCACTCATCAGGGAGAAAATGCCATATTCTTCTTTTTAAGGAATGGATTAGAAAAAGAAAAAACTCAACCAAGTAATATGGGAGTAAATTGGCAAATCACCAGAGATTGAATATATTTAGCCATTATATGTGAGAGCTTTTGGCCAGCCCCATAATAAAGACAGATAACCCTATGGGCTGTCACTGATCTTGCATTTTCTTATTGAAAGTGGGGGCTAACCCACCTGCATATCAAAGATTTGCAGTAATAACTCTGGGAGTCTTGAAATTTATTCACGGATTCCTTAGAAAAATTACCAAACATCTTCTGTGTGCCAGGTACTGTACAGAATGAATGAAATGTATTTTTATTTGATTATTTTCTAGTGGCTAATCATCTTTTATCTGGTTTTCCACCATGCTAGCTATGCCCAACTTAATTTTTCAAAGTTTATAGGTCCTCAAAAAGTCCCATGAAATTATATCTCCCCCAAGGCTTGCGTTTGACTTTTGCTTGGTCGTTTGGAATTCACAGTAATTGGTGTTGCATTTGAATAGCATATTTCCTATTGTTCTAGGCAGAGTGATTTATAACAGTGCGTGGGAAGGTCTGGTTTTTGGCATGCTTAACACTGATGAATTAGGTGAAACATTTCTCAATTGCAAGTCTCTTCTCATGCTTCTTTTGAAGTGAAGCCCGAGTTCTCTCTTGTGAGACTAGAGAGGAAGGAGAAAAGTGAATAAAATATGAGATGAACAGTCCTGTCCTCAGACTAGTAAATCTCCTGCCCACGTCTACCCTTCCTGCCTCGATGCGCATCCGGCCCACATTTTTGTCAGTGTCACTACTGGTTCTCCCTGGATGATGGGAGCAGATCAACAACTTGGCTTACTTTCCCAGGGAAGGAAGAAGACAACTATGGTTCTTTCCCTTAAAACTTTTACTGTAACTCCTCCCTACCTGCCTCAGTGTGGCTCAAAATAGCCCATGGTACCTTTGTCAGCCTTCCAGGAGGGTATATACACTTCCTTGGAATTCTCTTGATCAAACTCAAGGAAGTTCCTTGAATTCATGTATCAGAAATCACTTATCTTAAGAGCTTCAGGTAGATCCTCTTATAGGGTAGAAAGCCTTGTGATATTATAAAAATTTCCTTTTCTCTTTTCTCTGCTTCGGATGCCAGGAGGTTAGATTTCACCAAGGACTCCCTCCTGACAGATGACTATGTTTCCTGTGACATCCTCAATTCAGAGAAAAGATGGGTGGTGTGGCCTGTGCCCCATAAACACATGGGTTCTTGTGGCAAGTTTAGGACAAGTTCTATAAAGCAATGCATCTTAAACTTTTGAGTGCCTTGGGAGATCACATGGGGTGCCTATTAAGAATTGCAAATTTGGGATC
This sequence comes from Vulpes vulpes, assembly GCF_048418805.1. Classification (NCBI taxonomy): domain Eukaryota; kingdom Metazoa; phylum Chordata; class Mammalia; order Carnivora; family Canidae; genus Vulpes; species Vulpes vulpes. The sequence goes on along the minus strand of NC_132784.1, from coordinate 7,967,144 downwards.
ATTGCCACCAGAGGTAATGATTCTGTAAATCTGAGTTTAGGCTCCCGAAAACTGATATAGTCCTAAGCACCATGGACCCAATGGTGCAAGTGGCCCTGATTTTGCTCTTTGAAGTAGAAGTAGTGGTTGTGAAGACAACCACTAGCTTGTGAGTTGACAAATCCTGGTCAAGTTTCTAACCCTACAATTTAACACAAATATGACTTTGGATAGGTTAATCTTACTAACCTGAATCACTCTGAAATTGGATACACCAAGGATGCCTGGGTGGCTCAGTGGTTGAGCATCTGCCTTCAGCTGGGGGTGTGATCCCGGGGTCCTGGGATCAAGTCCCACATTGGGCTCCCTGCAGGGAGCCTGCTTCTCCCTCTGCCTGTGTCTTTGCCTCTATCTCTGTATCTCTTATGAATAAATAAATAAAATCTAAAAAAAAAAAAGACAAGAAAGAAATCAGATACTCCATAACTTGTAGCATAGCTTTCACACTTCTGCACCATTTTTCAATGTTACTTAATTTCATTTCAGGAACAAATGACACACGGTATAGTTACAACAGGTCATGCTAGGGAAGTTTACAAGTGAAGGGTCAGCCAGAAGAGGCAGAGTTTCCCGGTCTCCTGGCTTTCTGCAGGGATGCGTGATGAGGCTGGGACTTGGTGGACCCACCGTGGTTACGTTCCAGGGAAGGGACCCTGTGGTCTGTTGCTCTCCCTTTAGGGGGAAGAGCACAAGAATGACCTTAACTGTGGGTGACACATTGTTCTATGAGTTCACCTGGTGTTGTATGTATGTAATTACAACGTGAGAACAGCTTAGAAGCCAGCTGTTCAGGAGAGTGATGGGAAATGCCACCTGTTCTGTACCTGGGGACCAGGGAGCACCTGTAGGAAAATGCAGCTTTTTCCTGAACGAGGGCAGTGTTTCTAGTTCTATCTAATTTCTGGGCAATTCAGAGACGGTTCCAGTGTACATGGCAGATAAACTCTGCAGTATCTCACAAGGCTTTTGTGAGCATTGAATGGGATAATATATGAAAAGACTTAATTTAGTTCAGATCCACAGTAAAAATGTTGGTATATCATTGCTTATCCTTCATCCCCTTCCTGCATCCTACAGAGCTGGAGATACTTAAAACCTGTATTTTATACTCCTTTGTCCCGAATTGGCTAATTGGTTATTATTGTTGCTGTGATGTTTTTGTTATTATTAATCCTGTTAATCTGAACTGAAACATAACTGTAGATTCTGGTTTTCATTTCCTGAGGGAAGTTCAGTCTGAGCCAGAATTTTTTCTTCCCTCTGAAGCTTAGGTTGAAGTCCATTATAATTCTAATAATTTGTCATAGGATTTTCCACATTTGAAATGTTAGAAGCATCATATGAGTAGCCAAATTGCTAAACTGCCTTTCTAGGGAAAGAAAGGACTGAATTTCACAAAGCTTGATTATTTAAAACATTGCTATTCGAAAGACTTGCTCTGAAATTGTTTTAATATATCACGTATTTTCATTAATGCCTGCAAGCCTTTGTACATGAGGCTTTATGCCCTCCTGTGGAATTATATATAATATATAATGTTAATATATAGAATTCATAACATTCTAAATTCAAGTTTCAATAACTAAAATTCAAATTTCAATAATATCTTAAGATCTACACACATATGAAAGCACTATATAAATATATCTACTGAGACAGAGAATGTGTCTCGCTGCCAGAGTATGACTTTTTACAGATTATTAAATAAAGTTATATTCATCTCATTGTTAAAAAACACAAAATGGTGTGTGTGTGTGTGTGTGTGTGTATATATATATATACACACACACACAATGCATATACAGAACTCAATACACACATTACAAAAACTCAATAAAATTTGTTAAATATCCAGAATGTTACTATCATTTGTGATTTGGACATTTTTATTATCCAGAATGAATCAATGAGCAGGGAATATTGAAGAATCTAGTATCCACTAATCCTGCCATGTGGTTATAACACGAGTGCTGTATTAGAAATTGTTTCATGTGTCTTCAGTTCCTGAACATCTCCCTATTGTTTTGAGGCCATATTTGAAGTTTCTCAAATCATTCTGAAGTCTCCTCCATTTTGTCTCAGAAAGGGATGCATCTAACATTTTAAGGAAAGTACCAAGGGCTCTATTCATTTAAGCTCACCAACTATCTTCTCAGAAAACACAAAACCCTGCTCAAGGAAAAAAGGGGAAAAGAGATGAGGGGAGAGTTTCTGGCACTGGAGAAGAGCATGGCATAGATCCACCTGTTCATCTACCATCATGGGGAGGCAGGCTTCTGTGTATATTCTTTGCAAATATGGAGAAGGAACAGGAGAACCTCAACACGCCTGACTCCCTGTCCAAATAGAGCCATCTCTGACCGCGGGCTGCTGCTAAAACCTAGCTTCAGTGCTTCCACTCTTACTTCCTTTATTTATTCTTTAGCCAGTTATTAAAACAAACACTTGACCGTCTTGCATTTCGTATCAGAAACCTTCCCCACATTCCACTTCCTGCCGAATATAAATTTAAACTCTGTGGTGTTGAATTCATTCCCTCCAATCCTGATTTCCACCACACCCCTTCACAGTTTTTTCTTCCTAGTGAATGGAACTACCTACTTGCTTCAAACACATTACACACACTCACACTGAGTGCCTTTGTATAGTGTTCTTTCAACTAACATGACCATGCCCCCTACTTCCCTATCTGGATTGTCTAGTGACTACCTTCTCTGAAGTTTGTCCAAGTCTCCCGTAGAGATCAATCTCTCAGTCTCCTGACTCCCTCCGACCTTGCTGGCACTTCTACCACATTACTGATATGACGAAGCAGGCTGTTTGCACGTCATTTTCCTCCTCCTATGCTCTCTGGTCCTTAAGCATCTCTAGGGCAGGGACTGTGCCTTCATCACTCCACAATGCCATGCCCCGCAAGCCTGACACATGAACTGGCATCAAGGTCACAAGGGATTATAGTCAATGCAGCCAGTGCTTTAAGAATCCTTAGCTCCTCAGAGCTACTGGTGCATCTGGTGCTCTACTAGGAGCTAAATAAAGCAGGGGAAAAAGGGCACCTGGGTGGCTCAGTGGTTGAGCATCTGCCTTTGACTGAGGTATTTATTCTGAGATCCTGGGATTGAGTCCCACAACGGGCTCCCTGCAGGGAGCTTGTTACTCCTTCTGCCTATGTCTCTGCCTCTCTGTGTGTGTCTCTCATGAATAAATAAGTAAAATCCTTAAAAGAAAAGAAGGGAAAAAAATGAAAACAAAAGAAAATGAGATCTTTAACGATCAGTCAAGTATATTGTAAAGACCTTATTCCTTAAAGAACTTGAGAACGATGCATTGCTCAGACATTGAAAAGAAAATTGGACAAAATTTGCGAAAATGCACATTGTAGTCTTATTTGCTCATTTGTTTATACAGACTCCTTTATGGATCTAGTTCATCTTGAAAATGTGATAATTGAACATTACTTTGTTGATATTCAGCAGGCATCAATATGCGGTAGAAGAGCTTGAGGTCTACAGTCAGAGAGTATTAGGTTAAAATGTTATCGTTGTCGTGGTTTTTTTCCTAACTTGTGATATGGTCTCAGAAGTATCTTCTAACTTATTTGAACCTCAAGTTCCTTATCTGCAAATTAAGAATAGTAATAACTAGCCCCAAATTAAAATAATGCATGCCAAGCACCTGACACATGAACACTGCCTTTTATTATAATTATTATTATTAGTCACAGCAATAGAAAGTTAATGTACATTTCATTAAGCACTCATAATATCTTTAACATTGATAATCTGTTTTTCTAAAGAGCGTCTAAAGAGAGTCAGTCTCTTCTCTCCCCACCTATTTCTACATATACGACACAATACCTGCCATATATAGAAACCCAATAAAAGTTTGCTAAGTATTCAGAGTATCATCATCATTTGTGATTTGGACGTTTTAAATATCCACAAAGATCAATGAACAGGGAATATTGAAGAATTTAGTATCTACCTGCCATCTTCACCTTGTAGGGGCCCCGCCTCCACACTGCCCCTCAACAGAGCTTTAAGCATTTTTTATAACTGAGCCAATGCACAGTCATTATGCCCAAGATAGAATCTATCTGCAAAAAATTTTCACATCACTTAAGATGCTGATTGACATTTATGAGGAGATTAATATAAACTTGAATAAATTGATAACCACTAATACGAGAGTAGAAATGTTCATGAAGTCGGAAACATTTAAAACTTGGCAGCAACTAAACTGTACTCACTGAAAACCGGAAAGGAAATTATCCTTTTGTCATTTGACATTTTGAAATCCATTGACCTTTATCTCACTTGCAACAGTATTATGGTTTTATTTTATGGGCTTTCTCACTCCATTCCTAGCCGTTTTTTCCTTCCTCTTGATTTCCAGAGGACAGAACAACTGCTGGCTCTTGTCTCTCCGCTGCTCCCTGACATTCAGCTGGACAGAGCAGCACAGAAGTTTGTTTGCAGCCTGGAGGGACAGGTGGGGGGGGTGGGGCGTGGGCGCTCAGGTCCTGGTGCACAGGCGCCCTAGTGTCTGCCTAGTTCTGTAGGAGCGAAGAGTCTGGGACTAGGGGATTTTTATGTGAGAGAGGAGGTCAAGAGGTGAAACCTGAGAAGAAAAGGAGCAAGCACTGACAGGTTGTTGAGACAGAGAATTGCCCCTAAGCGATCCTGGGAAGGGCACAAGGATATTGGAAAGGAACTGTTTTAATAAGCATTGTGTGTGGTGAACAGCACCAAGTCCTTCATAGGAAAAAGTATAAATGGGGAACCTGGGTGGCTCAGTCAGTTAGGCATGGGAGTCTTGATCTCATTCAACCCCGGGGCTGGGTGCGCAGCCTACAAAAAAAAAAAGAAAAGAAAAAAAAAAGAAGAAAAAGAAAGAAAGAAAGGAAGAAAGAAAGAAAGGAAGAAAAAGAAAAGAAAAGAAAAAAAAAAGAAAAAAAGAAGAAAGAAAGAAAGAAAGAAAGAAAGAAAGAAAGAAAGAAAGAAAGTAAAGGCACTTCCTGTCTCCAAGGTACAGATACTCTATTTGACCACAAGCTATGCCTAAAATCAGTAGCTATACACAAGGTTCTGGATCCTTGGTCCATGCTGTAGTGATTTCCAGTTACTTTTTTTTTTTTCTAACTTTCAGAATACTTTGTTCCTAAGAAAGTCTACTTATTTTAAATTCCAATAAAAAGTAGCTGCCATAGATGAATGCAGGCAGGACTCCCATCATTGTCTACTTGCTGGGTCCTGGACCCCCACAGTACTGTGGTCCTGACGGATCCCAGAAAACTCTCCCTTCTGGGCCTTAGAGGGGAGGCTGCTGCCTTGCAGGATGGGGTGCAGGCTCCCTGCTGATGTTTCTGGTTCCAGTTAACCTCTGCCACCTATCATTCTGCACCCCCTCCCCACTCCCCTTTCTGGTATAAACATTGACTGTAGCCTAGCGCTCCTGTCTCCTGGGCCTCTTCTCATCATGCCATCTTTCTAAAAAGCATCTTTCCTGCTTCATCTGCATGGTCAGTAAATATCTTATCTTTCAAGATCTTTGAGATTCCCCTCAACAGTATCTTTCTCTGTTGCAATCAAGTCACCTTGGGCCTCCATCCAGTGAGAGCTGGCTGTGTCTGGTGGGCAGTTCTTTTGTGCAGTGTAGCCTTATGACACTGCATGGCAATTGTGGACTTGGGGGGCCCCCCTTTCCTTCCCTAGTGGCCTGTTTCTCAAGATTAGAGAGCTTTCTCCAATCTCTTTCCCCAATTAGATAAGAGGAAGGATTTCTTTTTCTGTTTGAAGGCTGTGAGAGACAATCTGATGGTTCACATCCCCCTAAGAAAGTGTCAAAAAAGCAGGAAACATATCCCATCCTCCTCTTTTGCTGCCAGGATCTCAGATGGGTGAGGAAATCTAGCTCACTAGGCAAAAAACGTGTGGGGGTCAGTTCCCATCACTTAGAGCAGACTGGGATGCTCAGCTTCTCTCCCTTGGCTCTCCATTCTGCTGATCCCTGGGGTGTGGTGGGTGACTAAAGCCCAATGAATCAATGTATTCACTAATTTGTTTTGTGGCTAAAACTTTTTTTCTGAAGATGGGGCCCAAAGACTAGACTGGGGGCCAAGTTAGTTGAAAACCTCACTTTGCCTTCATATCCAAACCCTGTTTTCCAATTCAACTTTATCAGAGAACCCTACACATTGGGATTTATGGGGCATTAGTCAACACTTTAGGATGGCTGATGCTGAACTTCGATCCCAATGGGCTGTTTAGCCCATCTTCAGTTAACCAGATGCTTCAGGAGAGTACAGGGATGTGTTTTACAACTGCAAGCTCCATCATCAATAGCCTACCAACGTGCACATCCTGTAGTAGCTGTAACGTGTTGCACACATATCTTGATTCCACATCCCACATCCCAAGTGTTATGATACACTTACCAATTCAGATTGAAGAGCAAGAAGCATGATCTCTTGAGAGGCCTGGCAATTTATCCCAGTACCTAGGAGGTACTCAGGAAATATTTTTTGACTGATTCACTGGTCGATTACCTGAAACTAGGAGAGATCACTGATGCCACTTACAATTTCCTAGTATTTCAATTTATTTGTGTTTGTGTGTGTTTCTGTAGTCTGAGAGAAAACATGAACACATTATATACATTTTAAATTGTCTGTATTAATTTTCCATGCACAGCTGAGTCCTACTTATCTGTCCTGATGATAGAATGTGTGGTGTAGTGTTCAGTCTTGTTTGGCTTCAAAGGGCAAGATGGTATAGGTTCAGATCATGGTCTCTGTATTCTCTGGGCTTGAATCCAGCTCTAATACTTACTAGCCATATGATGTTGGGCGAGTTACTCACTTCATTAAGATTAAATTAGGTAAGGCCGGCAAAGTACTTAGAATAATCCCTAACACTGAATAAATGTTAGCTAATATTATCATGAATGTAGACATCATTTTTATTTGAATTTCTAATGAGGTATAGCTTTTCAGTTTTTTTTAATATATAAACTTCAGATTGTGCCATTGTCACCCTTACTGTAATATTGAACTACAGTATAGGCAACAATAATAAAAAACATTTCTATAAATGAGCCAATTCTAAAAGTCACTAATGCTTTTCTCTCTTTCTGCAGTACACTTTCTTTAGATGCCTGGTCAAAAAACATTGCGGATATCCTGCTCTTATTTATCCAGAGCCATGGAAGTGAGTTGTATCATGGGGCTGAGAGCATTAGTTCTGTAGTAGATATTAGAGAAAGGGCAATCTATTGAAGCTAATGGTCTCCACTAATAGTAAAAGATACATTCCCCATGTTCTTGAACGAAGACACTAAGCCTTTTAGGTATCATTTAATTTGAGAAGTGGGAGAAATTAAATTATTCTAGGAAGGGAAATGAGAATCCCATTGAAGGTAATAGAATGAAATATTGACTTAATTCAGGGCTACTTGCAGACTGAGTCACTCTATGTTCCTGAAACCTAGGCAAAGAGTACAGGGCACTCTATATTTATTGAGTCTAATTTAAGGCATTAGCACCCCTTGCAACTGTTGGAGGATGCCCATAGCAAGGAGATACTATTTAAAATAAATTTTTAAGAGGTTATGTAGTGAATAGGAATCCTGTCCCAGTACAGCAGAATAAAGAATTCCATGTGAAATTTAAAGATATGAAGACTTGTCATGATTTTGGACGACGACCTTCATATTGCTGGACATCAAATCCTCGTGTAAAAATGAGGAACTTCTGCTGGCATGATGGGCTGCTAAGGTGCATGCCAGCTTATATATTTTATAATCATATATGTGTAATTCTAAAATGCCAAGAGTTTTTTATCATCAGAAAGAGAGTCAATTTGAGGTTAGGAGTAGAAAAACTTGGGTCCATTTAAGTGGAGGAGCAGACACACATAGGTGCTTTATAACTGAGCCTTGGAGAAGGGAAAGCATGGTGCTGCAGTTATACTTTTCAGTGTTGGCACAAATGGAGATCTGTAAATCCTTAGTCTTCCCACCTATAGATAAGGGATAATATTTACTTCTTAGAGTGTTTGTGATTATAGGACCAAATGATATGGTGCACGTAAAGCATTTAACACATGCTTGTTAGTTGCTACTGTTATGCGAGCAAAGGAAGATGCATGTGCTCATTCTAGAGCACTCCAGCAGAAGGGATCCTGGGTGGAGTTAAGCCATTGAGACCTATGGGGTAATAGGGGAGCTTTGGGAAGAAATACTATTGGATGTCCATGGGGCATTTCCTCTTAGCTAATCCAAGTAAAGAAAGTTACTAGAAGGTGCCCCAATTTTTCCTAGTGGGAACATTCAAGTTACTCCATCTCACAGAGACACTGAAAGGTTAGCATCAACAGTGCAATTTTATGGCTCTGTCATTAGAATGTTGTACTTGTGTTTATTATTGAATATATTATGTTGGGTTGAAAAAGTATAAACAGTTCAAGAAGGATTCCATTAAAGAGTAGTCCATTGCTTTTTGACCTACAGAAAAATATAAGGAAGAACTAGAAGGAGAAGCAGTTCAAATTCCCAGCATTTCAACAGGAAAGAACAGCATTAGCCCTCAAGTTCGTGGCAAGTAGAGAAGCTTGTCTCAGCACCAGCGGCCTCTCTGGTGTTCATCCTTTTCCCTTCTTTCCCAAATATTCTGCCTTCAGGAAGCAGAACTTACCTTGTAAAATGAAGCAAGACCAGGATCTATAGGGACACAGTGGAGATTTCAGTGGGAAGAACAAAATGGAAGAAATTGAATTCTTCTATGTGAGGTTCTGTCTTCACACTCCCTTCCACAGCCTGTATCCATAGTGGGCTCTACAGGACATCCTGCATTGGAATTCCCTCCAATGGCCGTGAAAAGGGCCTGGGGTCAGGAGGCATAGAGAAGAGCTCTGGGGTTCTGAGTGTTGCGCACGGGTAGTCTGTCACCTTTGGATTCCCCTCACTGCAAGGACTTCTCCGCTCACCGGCAAGTAGTTTCCCTGAGCAGGTGAGGTGTATGTGTGCTTCTTCAGCCATCAGGGGGCAAACTGGTGGAAGCCAGATACAAATAAACCTTCCTCCAGAGGTGGTATCTCATTGTGGTTTTGATTTGTATTTCCCTGATGGCAAGTGATGCGGAGCATTTTCTCATGTGCGTGTTGGCCATGTCCATGTCTTCTTCTGTGAGATTTCTCTTCATGTCTTTTGCCCATTTCATGATTGGATTGTTTGTTTCTCTGGTGTTGAGTTTAATAAGTTCTTTATAGATCTTGGAAACTAGCCCTTTATCTGATATGTCATTTGCAAATATCTTCTCACTAGTGAGAATGGGGAAAATTAACCAGGCAGGAAACCACAAATGTTGGAGAGGATGTGGAGAAAGGGGAATCCTCTTGCACTGTTGGTGGGAATGTGAACTGGTACAGCCACTCTGGAAAACTGTGTGGAGGTTCCTCAAAGAGTTAAAAATAGACCTGCCCTACGACCCAGCAATTGCACTGCTGGGGATTTACCCCAAAGATTCAGATGCAATGAAACGCCGGGACACCTGCACCCCGATGTTTCTAGCAGCAATGTCCACAATAGCCAAACTGTGGAAGGAGCCTCGGTGTCCATCGAAAGATGATGGATAAAGAAGATGTGGTCTATGTATACAATGGAATATTCCTCAGCCATTAGAAATGACAAATACCCACCATTTGCTTCGACGTGGATGGAACTGGAGGGTATTATGCTGAGTGAAGTAAGTCAATCGGAGAAGGACAAACATTATATGGTCTCATTCATTTGGGGAATATAAATAATAGTGAAAGGGAATAGAGAGGAAGGGAGAAGAAATGGGTAGGAAATATCAGAAAGGGAGACAGAACATGAAGACTCCTAACTATGGGAGGTGAACTAGGGGTGGTGGAAGGGGAGGAGGGCGGGGGTGGGGGTGACTGGGTGATGGGCACTGAGGGGGGCACTTGACGGGATGAGCACTGGATGTTATTCTGTATGTTGGCAAGTTGAATACCAATAAAAAATAAATTTATTATAAAAAAAAAACTTCCTCCAGAAATTTTCCTTAAGGTGGAATGTTCCACTTGCTTCAGGGAATAGTTCACAACACAAAAAAGTGATTTTTGACAGGACAGTTCAACGCTTACAGAGAAAGCAAGGCAAACTTTCAGAAGTGGCTGTGTCACTCAGGCCAAGAAAATTGCCTCAGGTGCCTTAGAAATTTCAGCTTCTCACTTACCTCACTGCTGGTCTCTCTCAAGTACAGCTGCTTGGGCTTTTATCGCCTTGTCAGTTAGTCAGTGGGTGAATCAGTAAATTAGCTGTTTAGTTGGCAATTAACCACCATTAACTAAGTGCCTGACTCCAGCTTGTCCTTGAGTAGCTTACATGGTATAAGGGAATATAAAGTGTTTTTTCATCAAGATTTATTAAGCTCTGAGAGATAATTGTGCATGAAATCCTTAGAGCAGGGTTTCCCTAAGGGTGTTCTATGAAGTGTTGTTCAGTAGAATGTTCTTCTCAAAGTAAATGGGTGGGGGGCAGTGCTAGACTTCTTGCTGCACATTAGAATGTGAAATGCATCTTGGAGATTGGTGGAGAAAGAAATGACTTGATGATTGTTTCATTCAGAATTTCTAAAATTCTCTTTCTGTAGAGCCCATTTCTTCCCCATTTTAACATCTTCGGAGAAGCAATGTTTGTCAGGAAATACTGACCACTGATTTAAGAAATTTGTTCTAAAAGTGGCAGGAAGAATTTTTAGAATCAAGCAGCTGTTGGCATTGCTAACTCATTTCTCATGGAACAAGGATCTAGTCAAGGAGAGACCTGGCATTCTCAGAAGAGGAGGCTGTATTGGACTGCAGATTTTCTGGATGCTAAGAAAGCATTTTGGGGAATCTTGAGACATTTCTTTGAATATAAGGCAGAACATTTTGTTCAAGATTCCCTTTTTTAATTTTGGAAAGACGTTATAAATTCTTTTGGATGACTTATAAATGGCAAAGTTTCAGGATCCTGTGTAAGTATTTTTGCTTAAATCTAAAACTAGAAATAGCTAATTAAAAAACTGTGATGCTGCAATCATTCATCCTTTTAACTGATTTATGAATTAGTGATTTAAATATTTATGGAGCATCCTGTTTTGTGCTAAGCTTGTGTGAGACCCAGAGATAAGCATCAGAACTCATACCATGTCTGTCTAACACAGAAGCTTATGTATGTGAGTACATCTATGTATCTAAGTACACATCATCAATCGTTGGCAGAGAAACTCTAGTGGGTTCTGTCTCTCCTTCCTCAGAATGCCTTTGATTTATTCCATTTGTTCTAATCCATATTCTTTGATGTGGACCAGGTCTCTCTCAAACCTATGTCACAACAGACTTTCCTTTGTCCCTTGTCTTTGTGCACTTGTCACGTTGCTTAGAGTGCCTGGATTAATCATTCTTAAAGATGATTTGCCGACTTTATGATTAAAAAATAAAGGTAGGCATAGAGAAGATTAACATTTATAGGAACTCTTGTTCCAGTCTTGAAGAGGTCCAGAGGTGGAGAAACCTTGTCATCAGAAGCTACAGAACCAAACATTAAGGACACAATTCTACTAATTTTCTCCTGGGAGAAAATAGCTTGTCACTTATAAGTCCTAAGTCCTTTGTATCACCCAGGAAAGAGTCTTTTAAAATTGTTTTAAGGGAGAGTATGAATAGGAAGTTACATTTGTAATTTGGTAGGGGAAAGGATTTTATTGCCAATGTAAGAAACATCTCTACTCATGTATGTATTTGAAGAATTTAAAAATATTTCCTTTACTGAAAAGAATATTTTCAGAAACAATTAAAATTCATTTATACCTGTCTAAAATAAAAGACTTGGCAGTAGGTTGAATGACTTTTGGGATTTTAACCCAATCAATATAAAAAACCAACTTGTAGATGTCTGCGGGATAAAATGACAATTTCCAACCCTGGAGAAACACTGAGTGCAAAATAATTAAGTGGTAAAGATAAAAAAAAAAAATCCTGCTGTTCAGAACATGGTGTGTGTAGGTTTCTTCATCTCAACTTTGATAATGATTGCTTTTTGTAGTAAATGTACTTCAAAACTATCTATCACAGGCAAGAACGGAATTATGAAAGGACTCATGGATTTCACATCTCAACCTTTAAAAAGCAGTTCGGATTATCTTTCCCTTTGGGTATCAGTCGGTCACATACTGTCTGGGAGTGTGTGTGCGCAAAAAGTCTCCTCCTGACATGGGGAAGTGCCTCCCATCTTGACTAAATTTCAAAAGAGCTTGCCCTAAAAGCATCATGTTCCTCTTCATATTGAATCAATTGAGTCTTCTGTAAGGAAGGAGAGAAGTGTCCATAACTATTAGAGGACCAGCCCACTGAAAGAGTTGTAAACAATAGCCAGAGGGATTCACTTCACTAAATAGCCTTGGCTTGCAGCCTATCATACAAAACTCCAACTGTTTATTGTGGCATTCCAGTCCATTCGAAACTCAATCTGTCTAAATTTCTTTACCTTCTGCTTCTTCCCTTGTATTCCTGCCACGCACAATGCCCCGTGCCTCTATTGCCAATGTGATTTTGCTCATGCTGTTCCCTTTACCTTGAATGCCATGGCACAGCCATCAAAAGCTAATTAAGTGAGACTATGGGCAGAACGTTCAACAAATCAAAGGTCCAGAATGTCAAAAATTGGAATTCAGGACCTTCTAAGATGAAGAGGCTCAGGTAAATACTCCAGGCTTTTGGCTGGTATCTTGAAACGGATATAATCAAGAGGAAAAGTAAACAACAGCAACAAAATGGACCGTCTAAAACCCAGTCCTAAATCATCTCAATCCTTAACGGGATGCAGGAGGTCATTCACTAACAACCACTCCACCCCCAAGCCTAAACATATTTTCTTTGAGGAACTGTGATTTCATCTAGAAACTCAAATTCTTAGGGTGAATTTAAACAATAAAATTCACTCTAAAAGTCACTCTATTTAAGTTGGAAAAGATCCAACTTAAATATAAGGATATTGAAAGCTTGGAAGTAAAAGGATAAAGGAGAGATAAATCCAGCAAGCACTAACCAAAAGAAAGTTAGTGTAAGTATATCAATGTCAGAAAAAGTAGACTTCATGAAGTACCACCAGGGATCAAGAAAGACATTCCATAATGATGAAACTGTCAGCTTACTAGGAATATATATATATATATATATATATATATATATATATATATATATATAAAAATTCTGAATTTGAATGCGCCTGGTTAACAAAAAGTTTCAGACTATATAAATCAGAAACAGATTTAAAAGAGAAACGGACAAATTTATAATCATAGTGGAACATTTTAATGCAACCCCTCATTAGCTGGCAGAGCAAGCTGACCATTTGAATACATAGACAATTCGAACAATAGTAGAATACAGATTGTGTTCATATGTCCATAGAACATTATCCAAAATTGAACATATGTTGGGCCACAAAGAAATTTTAACAAATTTCAAGGGACTGAAAACTTACAGAGAATGTTATCTGACAACAGTGAAACTAAAGTAGAAATAATAATAACAAATTGAAATCTAAAATATTCATGAAGTTATGCAAATGAAGCAAAAAAACCTTTTAGGTAAGTCAAAGATTAAAGAAGTCACAATGGTAATGGAAGTGAATTCTAAAATATGGCACAAAGCAAAAATTGTGCTTTGGGAGAAATATACATATAACCTTAAATCACATATTAGAGAAACTAAACCTCTGAAAATTTGTTATCTAAATGTATGTCAAGAAGTTTTCTAAAATAACAAAATTAAAAGCAATGAAAGTAGAAGAAAGGAAATTTTAAAGATGAGAAATGAATTTAAAAAGGAAGCAGACATACAATAGAGAGAAGGCACAAAAATTCAAGGGTATTGAGAAGAGATTTAATACAACTGGCACAATGGTGACAGGACTAGTCAAGAAGAAAATTGAGATGGCACAAATTACCAATATCTTGCATATAAAATTAAAGAACACTAAAAATAAATTAAATGCCAATAGATTAAAAATTTAGTTGAAATTGACAAATTCCTTAAAAGCACAATGTACAAAAAATAAAACAAGAATAGAAAACCTGAGAAGTCCAAGACCCAGAAATAATTCAATTCATAATTTTCAGCCCAGATGACCACAAGTAAAATTTTTCTACACTTTTAAATGAAAATAACAGCAACCAAACATAAAAGCCTCCAGAGAATTGAAAACTGGAAATATTTTCCAAACCTTTTAATATTTTATATATCACCAATAGAGATAGAAATTAAAAACAACAACAATATTTAATGAAATTTATAATTTTCTCAAACAGCATTTATTTTTTAGGAGTAAATCTAAGAAAAAAGTTTGAAATTTATATACCAGCAAGCTACAAGATTATTGAGACAAATTTTAAAAAATATTTAAATAAATAAATAATAGATGATAAAAAATAAATAAAATATTTAAATAAATAAGCCATGTTTATAGATTGAAAGGTTAAACAAAGATATTAATGTCCTCTCAATTGCTTTATAAATTCAAAAGAATCCAAACCAAAACCTCAGCTATTGTTTTTGGTAAATATTGACAAGCTGATTACAAAATTCATATGGAATTACACCTAACCAAAAATACCCAGAACAATCTTGAAAAGAACAAAGTTACTATCAAATATGTTAATATAAATCTATAATTATTAAAATTCTGTGGTATTTGTGAAAGGGTAGAAAGCAGATCAACTGAATAGAAAAGGGCATTCAGAAACAAACACACATATACACATGCTGATTTTTAAAAAAATATTTTTATTTGTTTATTTTAAGATATATATAGAGAGAGACAGAGAGAGAACATGAGTGGGGCTGGGGAGGTGAGAGAGGGTGGGAGTGGAGGAACAGAGGGAGAGGGAGAAGCAGACTCCATGCTGAGCCCCCAGAGCCCATGACCCTGAGATCACTACCTCAACCAAAATCAAGAGTTGGATGCTCAACTGACGGAGCCACCCAGGCACGCTGATTTTTATGATAAGGGTGACAATGCATAGTAGCAGAAAAATTGCAGAATTATCAAGAAGTGATGTTGGATCTGTTGGATATCATATGTGTAAAGAAATGAACATTCATTCCTACCTCTCTCACATCTTACACAAAAGCAATAGACCGATTCTAAATTTATATTTAAAAGATTAGATGATAAAACTTCTAAAAGATATTATCTTCATGATAATAAAGTGAGCACATCTTTCTTAAATAGGATGATAATATGCTAACAATAAAGAAGTATATTTAGAAACTCACTATATTAAGAGCTTCTTTGTATCATAGATTCTATTAAGAGTAAGAAAAGCAGACTTTATAGTGAGAAAAGTACTAGCAATACATATAAGCAACAAGGGGCTCTTTTCAGAATATAAAAATTTCTTATAAATTGACAAGAAAATAATAGACTATTAAATAGAAAACTGGGCAAAAGTATGGAAATGACTCCTTAGAAAAGAAGATATATGAAAAGGTGCTCATCCTCATTGGGAGTTAGGGACATGCAAGTTAAAATACCAATGGAACACAACTATGTACTCATCAAAAGGGCTACAAGAAAGAATTTGATGATACTTTGTGTTAGGACAACTGGAATTTTCAAATATTGCTGATGGTGAAGTGAAAGTAAAACAAATCACTTTGAAAAACTGTCAAAATGTATGTATCCCTCAGATTAAACAGTTCCACTCCTGAATATATATACAAGGTAAAGTAGTGCATATGTTTCGCAAAGGAAATGTATACAAATGAATACGACAGCCCAATTCATAATAGGATCAAACTGGGAAAAAAACCCAAATATGGCGTTTTGTTATTTTTATTTTTTTAAAAGATCTTATCTATTCATGAGAGACACACAGAGAGAGTCAGAGACACAGGCAGAGGGAGAAGCAGGCTCCATACAGGAAGCCTGAGGCAGGACTCCATCCCAAGACCCTGGGATCATGACCTGAGCCAAAGGCAGATGCTCAACCACTGAGCCACCCAGGTGCTACAAATGTGGCATTTTTAAACAAAAGAGTACTACACAGCTATGCTACCAACAAACCTTAATTCCTTGCAAAAGTGTGGATGGATCTCCCAAACGTTGTTTTTTTAAAAATAAATGAGATGGAAAAGAACAAGCCTCAAAATAGACAAAACTAATCTATACTGTTAGAAGTCAGGCATTTTGTATTTTAACAATAGTTATTAAAAATAGTTCTTAGATGCCAAGCAGGTGGCTTGGCTCTAGTTAGGGATCACTTGTTACTGAATGTTATGATTATGTGCTCTGCTTCCATCTGGATAAACTGCATAGTCCAACTACTCTGAATGAAGTACCTGAAGACTAAGTCAACAACAATGGGACCGCTGTAATTTCTTTAAGTTGAGGAGAAATCCTATCAACCAACCCAGTCCCAGTTGATACTATTTCTTTATTTAGCTGGGAAATTGTGTGACACAGGATTATGTCACAGAACCTGAGAAATGACAGGTTGGGTGTGGACCAGTTTGGAGATGACCAAACGTTCACGTCAGCCTTGTATTTTATAATGTGAGATTATTATGAATTAGATCATGTGTCTCACCTTAAATCTTCTCACCTGAGAGACCCCCCACTCTAGGGAAAAGAAATTCAATACTAATAATAACAATCATTACAGAAATACCATATATGAGGTAATGTCCATGAAAATGGCAGGGTAAGGAACTTTGAAAAATCTGTTCTTCCATAAAGGCAATGAAAAAAACTAGTAAGACCTCCCAGAGAATCAACTTTCTTTTTTTTTAATCTCTGGAAATCAGCCAAAGGCTTACAGCAATCTGAGCTGTCTGGTGGCTCCCTGGAAAACTGGCTTGAAAGGCTTGTCTTTTATTCCTTCCGACTCAGAATTTGTCCGGTGCTAAAGCTACTACCTAGGGAGTGTTTGCTGAAAATATTGACGGGCTCATGATTTAGTTGCTGCTGCCTGAAGCAATAGATAAAAGTTGGCACAAACAATAGACCAACCAAAAATCTTGTGGGGGATAAACTAGGGAATGAGATAGCTATAAGGACTTTAAAAACTTTGACTTATTCTTGGGAATCTCGATGGCCTTTGTCTGTTCCTGCAACTCAGGAAAGTGCTGGGAAGGTCCTATATTCTGGCCTCTTGCTGATCTGGAATCTCTGTGTAGACCAGGAAGCCAAGGCTAAGCTCTAGGTATAATTCCCCTGCAGAGTGTTAAGGAAGTGCCCCCCAAATGCACACAGAACTCTGCTGAGAAAGGCTGAAAGGTTTTTGTTGGGTTTGTTTTTGTTTGTTTCAGGTGTTTAAGGAAATGTCTGCTCAATCATTGTTGACCACTGAGGTAATAGGCCAGAGACTTCAATGGCACACTTGAAAAGGAATACAAAATTAATTCAGAAAAGATACTAAAAAAAATAAACTAATAACAAACTTGGTGGGGGGAGGGGTCATGTAGTCTAATTTCCAGAGTTGCCACATTATAATTCTCAAAATGCCCATGGATTTCAACAAAAAAAATTATGAGACATTCAAATAAATAAGAAACTGTGGATTGGACACTGGAAAAACAAACACAGAAATAAAACCAGAAAGCTAAAACAGTGTATAGAAACTGCCCCCAAGAGAGCCAAACGTGGTGCTTTCTAGACAATGACCTTAAATCGGCTATTTTAAATAGCTGCAAGGAATTAAAGGGAACTATTTTTAATAAATAAATAAATATATAAGAACAATGTCTGCCAAATAGAGAATATTAATAAAGAGATGTATTATTGAAATAAGTTGAAATAGATTACTATAAATTAAGATGTTAGTTGTAATCCCCAGGACAGTCACCAAGAAAATAACTAAAAGTTATAGCAAATGGAATGATGAGAGAATTAAAATGATATACTAATGAATTTAAATTTAAAATTTAACACAAGATGTACCTGACTGGCTCAGTTGGAAGAGCATGTGATTCTTGATCTTGGAGTCATGAGTTTAAGACCCAAGTTGAGTGTAGAGATTACTTAAATTAAAAAAGAAAACTTAAGAAAATGAAAAAAAAATAAAATTTAACACAAAAAAGACAATGATAGAGGGATTGAGCAACAACAAAAGACATAAAACCTATTGAAAAAAATTGCAAAAGAGCAGAAATATTTCCTAACTAGTGATGACATTAGTGTAAGTGAACCAAACACTTGAAAAGGTAATTATCAAGAAATGGAAAAAAAAAATTTACCCATGTTAGATAGGAAGAATCAAAACTATCTCTTTTTTTCAAACAACATGATCTTAGACATTAAAAAATCCTAAAGAATACACACACAAAACTACTAGAGCTAATAATGAGTTTAAGAAAGCCGCAAGATAGCCTATCAATATGCAAAAGTCAGTTGTAGGGGGATGGGTTTTGGGGTATTAAGTGGTGGGTGGTGGTGGGTATTAAGGAGGGCATTTGTGTTGATGAACACTGGGTATTAATTTAGTGATAAATCACTAAATTCTGCTCCTAAAACCTACATTACACTATATGTTAACTAGAATTTAAATAAAAACTTGAAACAAAGCTCACAAGTCCCCCTAAGGCCCTTCAAAAATCAGTAGTAGTCCTCTACTAGCAATGGATAAACTGCAAATGAAATAATTCCATTTACAGTAACATTAAAAGGCATACATTATGTAGGAATAAATTTAACAAAGTAAGTGTAAAAGGTGTACGTTGAAAACTACAAAACACCGTGAAGGAAACTAAACATTTTAAAAAAATGGAAAGGCATCTTGTATTCATGGAATACTTAATATTATTAGGGTGATGTTACTCCCAAAACTGATGTATATATATTGTTCCTATCAGAGTTCTTGCTGCTGTGTGTGCAGAAGTGGACAGGATGAGTCTAAAATTCATATGGAAATGCAAGGGATTTTAACGAGACATAATTCTGAAAAAGAAGAACAAAGTTGGAAAACTTACAATTCTGACTTTAAAACTTACTTCAGAGCTTTGGCAATTAAGAGAATGTGGTAGCGGCAGAAAACCAGATATGTGGACCAATGTAATAGAATTGAGAGTCCAGAAGTAAACCTATATATCTATGGTCAATTAATTTTTCAATGATGGTGTTGAAACTGGTTAGGAGGGAAAAAGTAGCCAAAACAGGGGAGCAGACCAATGTCCATTAACCGATGAATGGATAAACACCGAGGTATGCACATACAATGGAATATTAATCATAAAAAGGAATGAAATACTGATTCATGCTACAACATGGTCGGACCTGGAACACTTTATGCTTAAGTAAAAGAAGCTAGACACCAAATTCAGTTGTATTGAATAAGGGACAGACGGGGGTATTTAGGGAGAGAGAGAGATAGGGGCTATGTGATCAGGCTCACAGAAATCCCCAAAATGCTGAGGTGTAAGGAAACCGGAGAAAAGGGAGCAAACCAGACCACCCTGTCCTAGCTGTGGGAGGGGATCTTTAATGGCAGTCATCTGTGACTAACAAAGAATAACCAGATCCTGAAAAAGAAGTAAGCCATTAAAGACGTCGTTACCAGTCCTGACTCTAACTAAGACATCACAAGACTGATAAGGCCACAAGCTCTAAATAAAAGACTGTCAGTGCAGGCCCACGTTGGCAACGCTGTGGGAACCCCTCTCACTCTTAAAAGCTCTCTCTGTATCCTTGTGTAACAAACTTCTATTGCATCACTCACTCTCCTTTGTCCACGAGATTCATTCTTTGGCTCCGTGAGACAAGGACCTAGCTCTCCTGCTGCAGTATTACTCCACTGATGTGAAATGTTCACTTAGGCAAATCCATAGACAGAGAAAGTAGATTATTGGTCACCAGGGAATGAAGGGGAAGTGACTAATAACATACGGGTTTCCTTTTGGGGTGATGGAAATATTTTGGAAGTAGGTCATAGTGATGGTTGTACAACATTGCAAATATATCAAAAACCTCTCCATTGTATACTTAAAAAAAATCATCTATAACTCTATGTTTAGATAGCTTGCACAATTTTTTTCTCTAAAGTCCAGGTAGGTTTAAACAAGGCAGAAGCTTTGGAGTCAAACAAAGTTGGGTTCAAATTCTATTCCTTCCACTTATACTTATTTGATACATTTTAAGGCAAAAATCTTAATCTCACTGAGTTAATTTTTTTACTCATCTTCTTCCTTTAGCTGCTATCCATTTCTTTTTTTTTTTTTTTAAGATTTTATCTATTTATTCATGAGAGTCACAGAGAGAGAGAGAGGCAGAGACACAGGCAGAGGGAGAAGCAGGCTCCATGCTGGGAGCCTGATGTGGGACTCAATCCTGGGACTCCGGGATCATGCCCTGAGCATGAAGGCAGATGCGCTTAACTGCTGAGCCACCCAGGCATTCCAATAATCCATTTCTTTAGGAAAGTCATGCACCGTCCTTCCTTCCCTTAAAAAAAAAAATAAATTTAATTAATTAACATATAATGTATGCTTGGTTTCAGAGGTAGACGTCAGTGATTCATCAGTCTTATATAGCACCCAGTGCTCATTACATCACGTGCCTTCCTTAATGTCCATCACCCAGTTACCCCATCCCCCCAACCCCCTCCCTTCCAGCAACCTTCAGTTTGTTTCCTATGATTAAGAGACTCTTATGATTTGTCTCCCTCTCTGATTTCATCTTGTTTTATTTTTTCCTCTCTTTCTCTATGATCCTCTGTTTTGTTTATTAAATTCTACAATTGAGCGAGATCATAGAGAATGGTCTTCCTCTGATTGACTTACTTCATTCAGCATAATACCCTCTAGTTCTAGTCACGCAATCGCAAATGACAAGATTTCATTTTTTTTTATGGCTGAGTAGTATTCCATTGTGTATATATACCACATCTTCTTCTTTATCCATTCATCTGTCAATGGACATCCACTGTATACTTTATTTTTTTTTATAGTTTTATTCTTTTATTTTTTATTTATTTATTTATTTTTATGATAGGCACACAGTGAGAGAGAGAGAGAGAGGCAGGGACATAGGCAGAGGGAGAAGCAGGCCCCATGCACCGGGAGCCCGACGTGGGATTTGATCCCGGGTCTCCAGGATCACGCCCTGGGTCAAAGGCAGGCGCTAAACCGCTGTGCCACCCAGGGATCCCCCACTGTATACTTTAAAATGAATTTTCTGTTATATGAATTATATCTCAATTTTGAAATATATATTATGTTACTTATTATAACCAGTGCAGGTCCAAGTTCTTCACATACATTAACTCCTTTTATTATAATAACAATTCTATAAAACTATTACTATACCACCACCACCCTTTTTTACTTATGAGGAAATTGAAGTAAAAAACACAGCATGGTTGAGAAACTTGGCAAAGACAAATAGTTCATGAGCGGTGGAGTCAGGACTTGAAGACCAATTTCATGGTGCATTCTACTCATGATTGTGGAGGGCCACTCCAGGAAGCCGTATTGCCGGTGCTTTATTCATTCCTAGAAAGAACTCTATGAGATAATTATCATTCTGCCTTCTAGGAGGAAAGTGAAGCTGAACATGGTAACCTTGCCTGGATCATATCCTAACTAAGATGCAGTTATACACAGCAAAACCAGATTGATCACATAACTAACATATGGAGACTGTTAGATTGTTTGTATATCCAAATCCTTTCTGTGTTCTTGTACTTCAAGCTTTATTATATTTAGGTCCCTATCAATTTGCCTGCTTCTAGAAAGCCCATTCCCTGCTAAATAAAGTAACATTATCAAACAAGGCAGGGTGATGCCTTCAAGTGAAAGTAGTTTCGCAGGCTGCCGATAAGGAGGCTGACCACAGGAAGTGGTTTTACATTGAACCACTTAGTTTTATCTGAGTCAGGAAGGAGGGTGATGGCAGCATCTCCAAAGAAGAAGCCAATCAATCACTCAAATGTAATATGCCAAGAGAAACTTCCTTTTAGGACAGTTCTCAGCCTAACTGGATCTGTTAATTAAAAAGTATGATGTACGAGCTTAGGTCTGCTCATGTAGAAAAAGTTATCACCAATAGGGTGCTTAGTTAGAATGAGATGCAGATGATGGTTTTGATTTCTTGAGGATAGGAGAACCTCAATAAATTTAGAGGTAAAAGAATGAAAAGGGGTCATTTGAAGAAACAAAGAACATCAGAAAAGAGCAAAACCCTGTTAACAGCAGCTAACGTCTCGCCCATAGCCCTTAGACCTCATGAGGTAAAAGGGAAAGCATAGATTTTGAAACCAGAGAGATCGCTGAAGGCCTCTGCCTATCTTTATAAACATGAGCAAGGTATCTAAATTCTTAGGTTCCTAGCTTTCATTTAGTTTTAGATGGAATCTAAACTCGTAGATTCCAACATGGCAATAATAATAATAATACAGTACCCACTTCTCAGGATTTTTATGGGAATTAATTAACATAACTGAATACCCCTAGTGTAATATATGGCAACATGTACTAGGTGCCTTGTAAATGTGATTTCCTTTCCCTTTCTTTCATTTGTCCATGACTTTGTAAGGTATGTACTTGCTTTTCATGCCTGTGTCACTCCTTTCCCACTCCTCACTTTTTGTCTCCTCGTGTCCCTAACCAGGGCTCCTAGGCACCCTCAGATAAGCTCTGTTACTAGGACAGGATTAGATGTGCACATGAGGTATGGTCTCCTTCTCTGCAGTAATTTATTTAAAAATTTTTTTAAAGATTTTATTTATTTATTAGAAAGAGAGAGAGAGCAGGGGGAAGTATAGAGGAAGAGGGAGAGAGAATCCCAAGGAGACTCTGAGCTGAGTGTTGAGCCCTGAGATCTCACGACCCCTGAGATCATGACCTGAGCTGAAACCAAGAGTCAGCCGCTTAACTGACTGAGCCACTCGGGCGCCCCTCTCTGCAGTGATGTTAACCTTACTGCTAGGACAGGATTCCCGGGTACGTTGGCATTCAGGCATATTTTAGGATATATCAGTAGTAATTTTATTATTATTCAGCTGTGGTGAGGCCAACTATCTTTGCCATTGGAAAGATGGTTTGTTGCTCACATTTCCAAGGAGAAAGGGTATAGCATGCGGTGCCATGCAGGGCCATGAGGGCAAATACCAAGGATGTTATGAAAGGTAGAGGGACTAGGAGGAAAATGTGGGCAGGAGACTTTACTGTGGCTTCCACAGGAAGGTCTGAGCAATACAGAATACACAGGATTAGAACTGGCTAGTTTGGGTAATTTCAGCGGCCTCTGGGGAATAGGGGCAGGCCCTAGTGGTCTGGTCCTTGGCCTTGGAGTGATTTGGCAGCTGGGGCCCGGAGTATAACTCAGTAGAGAGCCTGGCTGGTGTGCAGGCTCTGGATTGGTTGGTTAGCATATGAATTCATGCTCACAGATGCTTGTTTTCTATCTTTAGGTATTAGCTAGTCTTAGGAGGCCTGATGGCTTAAAATAATAACCTATTACATCACAGTTTGGGTAGGTCAGGAAGTTGGGTGTGGCTGGCCTAGATGCCTGGGACCAGAGGGCGCTCACAAGGTTGTGTTCAAGGTGTCAGTGGGTGCTGTGGTTTCATCAGCTATCCTGACTTGGGAAACCCACCTCCTAGCTTACTCACACAGTAGTGGAAGGATTTAGTTCCTGTGTGCTGCTGGACTGAGTGCCTCAGTTCCGTCCCAAGTGGGCCACTTCACAGGGCAGCTCACACATGGCAGTAGCTTCTATTAGAACCAGAGAAAGAGAGTGAGAGAGGGTGCCCCTAGACAAAGCCATGGTCATTCTGTAACCTAACCTCAGCTATGACATCCTATGACTTCTGCCCTATTTTATTAATTAGAAGCAAGTCAATGAGCCCAGCTCACCATCAAAGGACGGGAAGTAGGTAAAGGCACAAATCCTAGGAGGTGGGGATCACTGGAACCACGTAAAGGCTTACCACAGTGTGGACTCACTTTACTTAGAAGACTTGGTACAATTTACTGACCAGAAAATAAGAAGTTCTTTTGACAAGTGTTCTGGATCTCTGAGAAAACTCATGGGAGCAGAGTAGAGGAGGTGGGGTCCCAGATAGTCTTAGCCAGGCCCTCCATGCACTTGGCTGGCATCTGTGATAAACATGTCAGCAGGGACGGGAAATGAGCACAGCGCGTCTGAGGCGTTGACCCCACTCCCGTGCTCTATAAGTCAGATCCATCAGAGATTCACTGAAGTTCTATTAATCCTGTAGGAGAGCCACAGGGTCTGTAATAGAGGGAAATGTGAACCACAGCTGCCTCACAACGTGGAAGGATGCCTCGTCCCACTTTGGCTCTTTCGCTGACATTCCACCTAATCTCCAGTCCACAGTGCATTTGTTTGTCTTAATTTTGTGTTTATGTTTTTAAGCTCCTACTAATTCCTGAAAGGATAAGGAGGCACAGAGTTAAAATGGGAACTGGGTGAGCTTGCTGGGGCTTCTTAGAAAGGCTTTGCCAGATATGGTAACTGATTCTTCTGGGTTTCTGGACTCATAATGGTCTGGCTAAGCTTTCCAGTCTTAGCCTACCATGTGGAGAAGGAAGGGACATGATTGAGTGCAATGTTCAGGTGCAGCTTCTATATTCCTGGTAATGTTCTAGAAGCACTCAGAGCTCTATTTCTTTTAACACTTTCAAATACTACGCATAACCAGAATTGTTACTATGAGTTGGTGAATGAAGACAGTGAACTTTGGGGAGCTTAGATCACCTACCCACTCAAGGGTACTCTGGGGTAAGAGCCAAGGCTTGGTGCAGTCTTGGCTGACTGCAGAGCCCTTACCCCTGGCACATTGGTATTCCCCACTGAGGAGCATGATCACAAAAACAACAGACAAACAAGCAAACAAAACGAAAACACTTTATACCCTTGGATTTCTTGCATTTAGAAATCAGGTTCATTTTTCTCTATCTTCCTTAATACTGGTAAAATTGCTCTTGTTGTTAAGTATCATGGCTGGACCTCCTAGCAATTATCATTCAGTATATTGAAGGAAAGAAATCAAGGGCCTTTGGAGAAAATCTTAACTCTTCCTACTATCTGTGTGGCATTGGTTTAGTTACTAAATTCTCTGAACCTCAGCTTCTTCATCTGTAAAAAGGAGTTAAAAGTGCCCATCAGTGTGTGGCACCTAGAAGGTATAGGTGTTTGACCAATGGAAATTCCTCCTCTCCCCTGGAGTAGAGTCAAATATTTGGTGCTCATTTGAGGGTTGGCCTAGATTCCTTCATTAAATGGAAGTTTCCAAGCTATGCTCCTAGGCAGCCTTATATCGTTAGGGAAATAGTTAAATTCAAACTGGCTTGGCTGTTAAAGTTGGTCTTTGTGTGAAGCATCACTAATATTACTCCTCCCTATAACGTGCTTCCATCAGACCATTATCCCCTGAGCATGGCTGGCATTGGTGAGGGACTCCACCATGGCAGAGGTTCCAGCAGCCCATAAAGGAGAGGGAAAGCCATTGAATCAGAAGCAGATAAGCTCATTATAAACCAGTCAAGAACATTGACCTGATTCCTTGGTATTACTGAATGTCATCATATGAAGAAAAAAAAATCACTCTCCTGTTTTAAGGACATTTTAACCGCAGTTAAAAATTTGAGGAGCATTTAAAAAATGTAGACATATGCAGACCAGGAAAAGGAATGCAAAATTCAATTACATTGTATACCTTAAAGTAAGTGTTTCAGGAACAGAAAGACTCAAATAACGTCTAACATACAGATTCAACTAGGGGGAAACCGAATGTCCCTCAGGTTTGTGAGCAAGTTGAATAGACATTGATGGATTTGTTTTCCTTTCAGATTAAATTGAACTTCTGATGTGAAAGTAGTTTACCAGCTTCTGATTCCGAAAGCTACATTTTTTCCCCTAACTAAATTTCTCTTGTTTGGCTGTCTTTTCTTTTGAGCAGCTTGAAAAGTGGTACATTAAAGTCTGAGAAGGTTCAGGAGAAATTATTTATTTAGATAATTTTCAGAGAAACATGGTGTTTGGCAAACTTTACCTTCCGTCTGGTGAAGTGGTATCTGGCAAATGGACCCTTCACTGGGCTTGAATGTTTTCTCTGAGGCTCAAATGCCCAAAGATATGCAAAATAACTTTTCAAAAATTTCATAGCTTGACAAGATAAATATTTTCAGGACTGAATGTGAACATCTGTGTAAATGAGGGCCGGCCTTTAAGGATGGAGAGGGTGCATAGGAGTGTTAAGTAGATGTCAGCGTTAGCTGTTAATTAGATAATGTCTATGCTGAGAACTCATTTTTTCTTAGCATTTGTAGACATAATCTCATCTTTAGGGTTAGCTGGTTTAAGAAAAAAAATCTTATGCTAATTTATTAGTCAAGAAGATATTTCAATTTTTTCAGACACTGACAGATAACATACCTAGACATGCCAGAGGCATCTACATAAGTATAGAAGAAAGGCTCCTGTTCACATGTTGTACAGTATTCCTAAGGTCTGAGCTTGCAGATTGTTCAATTATGTAAGTTCTAGCTTACATTCTCAAGTATAGCAGGGACTTCATGCCTTATGCATAGCTGGGCAATGTGATTGCAGGATAGGGTTTCCAATTTTGACACTGTTGACATTTTGTGATCAATACTTGTTTGTAAAGAGGACTGTCCTGTATTTCGTAGGATGTTTAACAGCATCTCTGGCCTCTATTTCCTAGATGCCAGTTGTAATTCCCCTTATTTCTCCATGGAAATTAAAATGTCTGAAATGGAAATCCAAGTTAAATTCAAATCATCATCCACGTTTACCTTCCCATCTAGACCTTATTGTCATTGATATTGTCATTCACTTATCATGCATGCCTAACACTTTGAAATCACTCTTTTAACCAATTCCTTTCAAAATAATCACTAGGTTCTATTGATTTTGTTCTCATTTCTTCTTCCTGTTTTTGTTTTAGCTACAGCTAACTATGTACTTCACACCCATATAAACACACACTAAGATTATAAATATTTTTTAATGAAATTCCCTCTTTTCAAATCCTTCCTACACAATCTGCAAATAAAAGTCGTTCAAAAATACTCTTTGGTTGGAAAAGGGAAAAATAGTAACATCACCAGATATGTCATATAGTTACAATGACCCCATCATATGATATGACCAGAAGGGCTTTCACCCTAGTCTAATCATGAGAAAAAACATCAGACTTATACTGGGAGAAATTCTACAGGATGCTTGACCAGCACTCCTTAGTGTTGACAAATATACCATGTAATCAAAGATGATGATGGGGAGAACAAGATGAGAGGTGTATGAAAACACTCTGTATACCGTTATAGCTTTTTAAAAATAAATTTAAAGTCATTTGAAATACAGTTTATTTTTGTTCTACCTATGAGACCATCAAGAAAACAGTAGAAAATGTGAAATTGAATGTCATAAAGAAGGTCAAGGTTGAAGAGAAAGCCGATCTTAAATAAAGTACCATTAAAATGGAAAAGTTATTTTAGAGGTCTCCAAAAGTATTCATTCCCTAATCACTGCAATTTATTCAGCTGAACCAACCTTCCATGCCAGACGTTTCTTTGGCTATCCTCATTGCAGCCTTTCATTATGACTTTAGAAGAAAAGCAAACTGAGGTCAAATATCAGATCCCTGCAGGGAGATAACCTGGGCCCTTTGTCTGATGCAATATTAGCACCTGACAGCTCACTGCTCTTCAGGGAAATCCAAGGCAGCTGCTTTCTTTAACATTCAAAATTTAGTACTTTGGACTAAGCCCAGTGCCTTGTGGATGATCCTTTCTCTCCTCTCCAGCATTTCTGCATACCTAGTACTTTACTGGCAGTCCTGAGTGACTCCAGGAGTTTTAAGACCTATGAGGACAGGAGCTATGTATGATATTTCTCTTTGCTTTTGTAAAATACTAGGCATGGAACAGAAAGCATACCACTTGTATCATCAGGAGAAGACACGAACTAGAAAGTGCTCTGCTGTTTACACTTGAGCATCTAGGGAAATTGCTTAATGCTTTGGTGTGGGAGATTCAGTCTTTGAAATATTTGAAAAATAGTGCACACATCATAGAGACCGTTGTAAACATTATGTGTGGCAATATATTAAGACTCTCTATTAGTAGAGAGTCTGGACATAGCATGCACTTGATAAACAATAATAACAGACATTTATATAACATTTAGTAAGGGTCAAGGAACGGAGTTTACTCACTAATTTAATTTCTATAGCAACTCAGTGAGCTAAATGAACTATTGTTATCTCCATCTTAGAGATGAGGAATCCGAAGATGGGTAAAATGATTTGCCCAAAGTTGAACAGACTGTAGAAGCACAGATGGGATTAAAATCCAGACAGCTTTGTTAAAATATCCACACTACCCAAAACAATCTATAGATTCAGTGCAATCCTGATCAACATACTGATTAGAACAAATAATCACAGATTAGAACAAATAATCCTAAATGTTGTGTGGAACCATAGAAGACCACAAATAGCCAAAGCAATTTTGATAAGGAAAAATAAAGCTGGAGATATGAAGCTTTCTGATTTCAAAGTATACTACAAAGCTACCAATCAAAACTGTTTGGTTCTGGCACAAAAATAAATATGTATATCAACAGAATAGAATACAGAGTCCAGAAGTAAACCCATGCATATAAGGCCAAGTAATCTTCAAGAAAGGAGATAAGAATATATAACAGGGCAAAGGCAGTCTCTTCAATGAATGGTGTTGGAAAAACTGGACAGCTACACGCAAAAGAATGAAACTGGACCACTTCCTTACACTATAATCAAAATAATCTTGAAATGCTTTAAAGACTGAATGTAAGATTGAAATCCATAAAACTCCTAGAAGAAAACATGTACAATAACCTCTTGGATGTTGGTGATAGCAGTATTTTTTTTTTTTAAATCTTTCTCCTAAGGCAAGGGCAACAAAAGCAAAAATAAACAAATAGGACTACATCAAACTAAAAACTGTTGCACAGTCAAGGAAACCCTCCACAAAATGAAAAAGCAACCTGCTGAATGAAAGAAGATATTTGCAAATAGTATAAATGATGAGAAGAATTACCCAAAATATATAAAGAGCACAAAAATCTCAATATCAAAGCCAAACAAACAATCTGATAAAAAATGTATAGAAGACCTGAATAACTAATCTCCAAAGAAGATCTACAGATGGCCAATAGATACATGAAAAGATGCACACAAATGATCACTAATCATCAGGAAAATACAAATCAAAGCCACAATAAGATATTACCTCATGGGCAGCCCCAGTGGTGCAGTGGTTTAGCGCCGCCTGCAGCCCCGGGATGTGATCCTGGAGACCCAGGGCTGGGCACGAGTGTATTTTACATGGCTCAAGTCTCCTGAATGAGACTCAAGAAAAGTATCACTAGTGGTTTAGCACCTGCCTTCAACCCAGGGCCTGATCCTGGAGACCCGGGATCGAGTCCCAAGTCAGGCTCCCAGCATGGAGCCTGCTTCTCTCTCTGCCTGTGTCTCTGCATCTCTCCCTCTCTCCCTCTCTCTCTCTCTCTCTCTCTGAATAAATAAATAAAATAATCTTTAAAAAAAGGTGTTACCTCACACCTCTTAGAATGGCTATTATCAAAAACAAGATATAACAAGTGTTGGTGAGGATGTGGAGAAAAAGGAAACCACTGTACACTGCTGGTGGGAATGTAAATTGTTGCAGCCAGCATGGAAAACAGAGTGGAGTTTCCTCAATAAACTAGAAATATAAATATCATATGATCCAGCAATTTCATTTCTGAGTATTTATCCAAAAACAAAAACACTAATTTGAAAAGATATATATATCCTAGGTTCATTGCAGTATTATTTACAACAATCAAAATATAGAAGCAACCTAAGGTGTCTATAGATAGATAAATGGATAAAGAAGATGTGGTGTGTGTGTGTGTGTATATATAACATATATGTGTATTGACATGCACATACACATACACACAGCCATTTGCAACAATGTGGATGGATTTAGTATTATGCTCAGTAAAATAAGTTAGACAGAGAAAGACAAATACTATATGATTTCACTTATATGTGGAATTTAAAAAAACAAAATAAAGCAAACGAATAAACAAAACAGAAATCGACTTATAAATGGTTACCAGAAGGGAGTGAGGTGAGAAAATGGGTAAAATGGGGGAAGGGGATTAAAACATACAAACTTTCAGTTATAAAATAGATAAGACATGGAATGTAATGTACAACATAGGGAATATAGTTAATAATACTGTAGTCACTTTGTATGGTGACAGATGGTAACTAGATTTATCACGCTGATCACTTCATAATGTATGTAAATGTTGAATCACTATGCTGTACACTTGAAACTAATAACATATCGTGCATAAAAAAAATTCATACATCTGGCCTCTGAATCTTTGCTCTTAAACACTATGATATACCATTATTGTGCCCATAATACATAATAATAATCATGGAGCGATTATTATTGTTAATGGAGTTTCTTTACGTTGTTATTAATGTAAGAACAAGACAAGAACATCTGTTATGCACACTTTTACTTAACACTACTTTAGTTCTTGTAGTCAATATGAGAAAGATGAAATATGTACACAATAGAAAAATTGTCATTTTTTCAGACGTTGGCTTCCTGGCATGAAAATCCAAGATAATGAATCTAAATAGAAAAGTGGCTGGTTACCAAAAGAAAAGTTTCAGTTTGAAAACTTTCCTATATATAATTGCATCAGGCAGCATTCTTGAGTATTTCATGATGGCTCACACACATATTTAAAGTTGACACTGGCTGTTGTCTGGGAGTTTAGTGGATACTGTCACCTAGAGTCTTAGAGCCTCTCCAGTGTGATAGGGCAGGAATAAGAGACTGCTCAACTTTTAATACCGCTTTCTCTTAACTCTTCACCAACAATCTCCTTGAGTCTCATTATGTTTCCACCAAAAGTCTTGTAAAGGCCCTGCTAGTGTTTGCTCAACACCCCATCCTAAAGCCAACACTACGTATTTTTAGGCTTTCATTATAACACCACCCAATTTCTGGGACCAAATTCTTTTCCACTCTTTTTCCTGGCTAAGAAATCACTACATCTTCAACATCTAGCCCAATCAAATCTTCTGATAAACATCTTTCTAACTGATATCTGGGAATACACAAGGAACAAAGACACCAAATTAAGCATGTATTATGATAAGGTTTGAAATTCCTAAAGTTCTGATCTAAGATGTGGACATTGGAATCTTCTGAACTCACTTCTTCCCATAGACAGATCAAATCTATGGCTACTCACAGAACAATTCCCTGTGAAAGAAATCCAGAAATTACTTGAGAAACTCCTGCACATCAAGCGTAATTTGTTCTTCTTTTCCTAGTTCCTTGAGGTATATAGTTGGCTGATGTGGAGTATAAACACTTGGCTCCCTTGTTTAATTTGGGACAGTTCTGAAGAATGATCCCAGCCCAACAATTCCCTAAAAAATTGGTTGAAATCTCTCCTATGACTACATTGTATTTCAGTTTCTCCCTCTGATTAATCTGCTTTCTTTACTTCAACAGTTGTTGAACCTACAAGCTGTCCTCAATAAATTCCTTACACACAAATCTCTTCAAAGGCTATTTCCTTGGAAACTCAGCCTGTGAAATAAACTGAGAGTCCTAGCATTCAATTTAAAGACTTTCATTGTGGTTTCTGACATAAGGTATTTTGAGAGAAACAGCTAGAGGGTAAGGCACAACTAATTTGACTTGTACCCCCTAACTGTTTCACATGGCTCTTTAATTACTGCACATCAGGGGGAAAATGGTGGAGAATAAATATGGGAGGGCCCTGGTATCTTCTGCTGTCATTTCTCTGGGTTCTCTATGTGCCAAGGCTATCTCCAAACTATTACTGCATTTATTCTTTGCCTTCATAACTTGCAAGCAATCAGGTAAGCTAATTTAACTAAAACAAAATAATTTATTTACTTAACCTTACAGGAAGTTGAGGGGTGGTTTTAAAAGTTATATAGTGACAGAGTGGGGAGAAGAGAGAGTGAGCACGAGTGAGAGAGCAAGAGAATGAGAGAGAGAAATTATCTACATACAGTTCATATAGGTATATATAAAACAATTGCTACCAGCATGTACTTCATGTAGAACAATGCTAGGAAAAAAAGAGGGATTCTTTTACAGTGTTTATATATATCAGTCCCTTGGGAAGTCATTATTTGACTTTGCTTAGATCACATCACATACAACTCAGTTGAATCATATGGTCCAAGGGAAAATGATACTATGATTTCTCAGG
The DNA here is from genome assembly GCF_048418805.1 of Vulpes vulpes. Classification (NCBI taxonomy): domain Eukaryota; kingdom Metazoa; phylum Chordata; class Mammalia; order Carnivora; family Canidae; genus Vulpes; species Vulpes vulpes. Next base: position 7,934,762 of record NC_132784.1, on the reverse strand, counting down.
CCTGGGGGATGGTGTCTTGTGCATTAGATTGAGGTGGGGGCAGGGGTGAGTTCAGAGAACAATGATGGATAGCAACCACAAACCAAATGAAGTCCAAGCAGAGGTTTCCAGTTGAAGCAGAGTATTGCCAAAAGTAGGGGAAGACATTAGAAACCACAGTAAGTTTGTGAATTTGTGGTTGTAAGATTAGGAAGGGCTAAGTCAGATGGAATTTGTGTCCATCTGTGGCAGAGCCATAGCCAGAGTCCCCTTAATTCTCTAATAAGAATGGGATGAACCACTAGCATTGCCACTAGACTCAGAGGTATAAAAAATATTGATCTCTTTCCTGCACCACTCCTTAAAGTTTTCCTTGCCCTTGGTCATGATCTATGTTAGTCTAAGTGCTTTTATCTGGTGAAGTGACTAGATCTACATTTCTGAGTGCTTTGGTCATCATACCTTTCTTGGATCTTGCTGTTGTACTTTTCTATTTACCATCAACATTGGATATGTGGGTACCAAGAGATATCAGTTAGATCATCTGAGGAATCCCCTGCCTTCATTAGGTAATAACATTCTGATGCTCAGGGTTATGTATCCTACCTATCAGGATGTTGTTGTTTTTTTTTTCCTTGTCTTCTAATTTCTTGGCAAAAGAGTCACAAGTGACTAAGAGGCAACTGTCTATCACTTGAAGTTCAACAAAACTTAGCTGTCTTCTGGTAGAATTGTTCCTCACCTAGGAACAATAAGCTCTAAACCACAGAGCCCAGAGTAGTGGGAATGGGAGGCACAGTTTCACTAAAATGTAACCAGGAATGATGGCAAATGTAACCCCTCTTGTGTCCACTCCTTGATTTGAGGACCCATGTGTTTTATCCAATGGCAACATGGCACTGTATATGGTTATTGCTTTAGGATATAAACTCTGTGTGTAGTGCCCCATATGATATCCTCTACTCAAAGTGCCTGTTGCACTTTTAAGAGGCAAAGCCTTCAGTTGCTGTATCAGGCTGGAAATTTTTGAATAGGATAGTTTGTGGAAGAACCAGTGGATCCCAAGGTCACGTGCCCACTGCCATACTTCCTAGGGTAAAATGTGTCTTCTCTTCTGATGAAGTCTTAGGCCAAGTCCTGTGTTTTGGGTAAAACAATGTATAAGCCCTTACATCATTCATGCTGTCATTGAGTTAGTAATGGAGTAGTAGATAACTGCGGCTGGCTAGTGTCAGCTGGAGAGTCATAGTAGGTTAGTACCTTCTCCATGGTAGGTGCTTTCTGGTGGGTGTTATCTATAGCACAAACATCTTCAGTTCTGTGCCTACTTTGTGTGTCCATCCACATGACTTTATCTCAGACCTCCTGTCCTTTATCTTCCAGTCTTTCTCCTTCAATTCGCTGAATAATCGGCCTTGCCATTTACTACTATCTGTGAGTACTCTGAATATTTTCTTTTTTAAAAAAATATTTTATTTTATTTAAAGATTTATTATTCATGGGAGACACAGAAAGAGGTAGGGACAGAGGCAGAGGGAGAAGCAGGCTCCCCATGGGGAGCCCAATGTGTGACTCCATCCCAGGACCCCAGGATCACAACTTGAACCAAGGGCAGATGCTCAACCACTGAGCCACCCAGGTGCCCCATTCTGAATATTTTCTAACATTGGGACACTTTTCAATCTCTATAGATGGTAAAATGCTAAAACTGAAAATGGCTTCTGGGCATAGTTCATAAGAGATAAGCCCTGGTATAGATAAAGAAACCAAGGGTGTTATTATACAGCCTCTTTTTAAGATTACAGACATAGTGAAGGGGTCTTGTAATATCGATTCATAGAAAGGTCCTTTTCAAGAGATTAAGGATGTGAATTATACATATATACCTCTCAATAAAATCATATCCCTCTAGTAAGCTTACGAGTAATTTTAGGAGTGTTGTTCCTCATCATTGTAGCAGAAGCACAAGGAAGAGAGGAGGTTATCTGTAAAAAGTCTGTGTGTGTAACTTTTGTCTAATGGACTGAATCCAAGGAAGTTCACAGAAGACCCACACAGTATTTGAGAAAATGATTTCCATTAAAAAAAAAAAAAAAGGACTGTCAGTTAAGATTGAAAGGGACAGAAGAAAAGGAGCCTGTTGATCCCCAAATTGTACCAGTAGGAAGCAGATTGATAAAAAATACTCAGCAGCACCCATGTGCTGCCTTTCCTTAAAAAAGAATGACTGAGGGGTAGCACTGGCCCAGAGGGCAGAACCAAGGACCAAAGAGAATGATTCCCAGGTCTTCAAATCTAATGTTGTGATGAGCACTGGGTGTTCTACACAACAGATGAATTATTGAACACTATACATGAAATTAATGCTACACTATATGTTGGATAATTTAATTTAAATTAAAAGAAGTTTTAAAAAATATGGGAATTCTTAACATCTCCCAGCTGGATTTCATAATTTCTGTGATTCAGTGATTCCTTTGTACTGTCCATTTTCCATACACATTAGGGGTATGTGTGTGTGTGTGTGTGTGTGTGTGTGTGGTGTGTGGAAAGGGAGCAGATAATTCACCTCATTAGTTTTACGTATAGACAAATTGAGAGTAACTACACTGAAGGAGTCTCATCCATATATATGTCTGTCTGTATATATATCCATATATAGAGAGACACAGATATCCATATATATATAGACACACACACATATATACACATCCACACGTATTATATATATATATATATATATATATATATATATATTACATACATATAATAAAGATGATGAGATTCTAGGATTTGAGCAGATGCCCAAATGGAGTAAGACTCTTGAGGACATCAGCAGGAAGTGAATGCATTTTGCATGTGAAAGACAGAGAGTCATTGAAAGACAGAGAGTAAACTCTAGTAGACCACCCATCATGGTCCTCAATCCTAGAATTCTTGCACTTGCATAATCCATTCCCATTAAGTTTGGGATTATATTAGTTTCCTAGGGCTTCTGTAACATATGCCCATGAACTATGTAACTTAAAACAATAAAAATTTATTCTCAAAAAAAATTTAAAAAAAAATTATTCTCCCACAATTCTGGAGGCTAGTAGTCTGAAACTGAGGTGTCAGCAGGACTATATTTTCTCTAAAGATTCTAGGGAAGAATCTGTTACCTGTCTTTCTTCACATTTCTGGTGTTTCCTGAAATCTTTGGGGTTTCCTGGTTTATAGATGCCTCACGCTAATCTCTGGATCTGTTGTCATACAGCGTCATCTCTATACATCTGTCTCTGCATTTCTTCTCTTCTAAAGAAATTAGTTTGTTGGAATAAGATCTTATTCTACTGCAGTATGACCTTATCTCATCTTAACCAATTACATCTGAAAAATAATCTATTTCTAAAATGGTCATATTCTGAGATTATGGGAAAGACATGAATTTTGGCCGGGGGGATTATTATATAACTCCGTAAAGGACTTCACCTTATATTTGGCTCTAAACTATAGAATGCTGCAAAAGTGATGAGATGTATGTGGTTAAATGCATGTGGTTATGTTATATAAGATTATAATGATCATTTTACTAGAACTCTCTATTTTGTTGATTTTGAGGCAATAAGCTTCTATGCAGTAGGCTGCATATAGAAAAGACAATGTGCAATGAACTGAAGGCAGCCTGTGGCCATTGGCCACTGGCCACTGGCCACCAAGAAATGAGGCCCTCGGTCCAAAAGCCTACAAGGAACTGAATGCTACCAACACTAAGTAAACTTAGAAATAGATCCTTCCTGAACTGAGCATCCAAGTAGATGGCAGCATAGTCAACATCTTGCTCACAACCTTGCAAGAACCTAAGCATGAGCCTTGACTGAGCCATACCCTGATCCTTCCACAGAAACTGTTTAATAATAAATCTATATTGTTTAAAGAAACTGAGGTTGTAGTAATATTGTTATGCAGCAGTAGATGACTATTATAAATTCTTGAGAACTTCCCTTCACTTCTGCCTTTTAGATCTACTCCTGAGTGGGGCTATAGAGACAGTTCATGTAGACTATTTATATACCAACCTGCCCCATTAATGAATCAAGCTCTGCCATTTACCTTCTCTATAGCTGGTATTAAAACTCTCTCCCAATTCCTGCAATGTGGTCACAAATATGAATAGATGGAGAGAGGTGCTAATTGAATACTGATGGTTAGCACAGAGGTCTAGGACATATTTTCATGAAGCTTACTTTTTGGTTATGACCCTGAGTGTACCACTTCTATCTTTTTAAAATTGAAATGTAATTAACATACAGTGTTATATTAGTTCCAGGTGTACAATGTAAAGATTCAACAATTCTATCCATTTCTTAGTACTCATCAAGATAAGTGTATTCTCAATTCCCTTTATCTATTTCACTCATCCTCCATCCACCTTCCCTCTAGCAGCCGCCAGTTTGTCCTATGTAGTTAGGATCTGTTTTTTGTTTCTTTTTTTACTTGCTTATTCATTTGTTTTGTTTCTTATATTCCACACATGACTGAAATCTTATGATATTTTTCTATGTCTGATCTATCATCTAGGCATATATATCTTCTTTATCCCTTTATCTATGAATGGACACTTAGGTTGCTTCCATTTCTTGGCTATTGTAAATAATGCTGCAATAAACATAGGTGTGCAAATGCCTATTCAAATTAGTGTTTTCGCCGAGACACCTGCACCCCAATGTTTATAGCAGCAATGTCCACAATAGCCAAACTGTGGAAGGAGCCTCGGTGTCCATCAAAAGATGAATAGATAAAGAAAACGTGGTCTATATATACAATGGAATGTTACTCAGCCATTAGAAACGATGAATACCCACCATTTGCTTCGATGTGGATGGCACTGGAGGATATTATGCTGAGTGAAGTCAGTCAATCAGAGAAGGACAATCATTATATGGTTTCACTTATACGGGGGATATAAAAAATCGTGAATGAGATTATATGGGAAAGGGGAGAAAATGAGTGGGAAAAATTAGAGAGGGTGACAAAACATGAGAGACTCCTAATTCTGGGAAATGAACAAGGGGTAGTGGAAGGGGAGGTGGACGGGGAGATGGGGTGACTGGGTGATGGGAACTGAGGGGGGCATTTGATGGGATGAGCACTGGGTGTTATGCTATATATTGGCAAATCGAACTCCAATAAAAAAATATAGTAGTGCAATTACTAGAGCTATGGTAGCTCTATTTTTAACTCTTTGAGGAACCTCCATACTGTTTTCCCCAGTGGCTGCATCAGTTTGCATTCCCATTGACAGTGCACAATGGTTCCTTTTCCTTCCTATCCTCACCAGCTTTGTTGTTCCTTATGTTTTTGATTTTAGCCATTTTGACAGGTGTGAGGCGATATCTCATTGTAATTTTGATTTTCATTTCCCTGATGATTTCAGGGATGTTGAGCATCTTTTTATGTGTCTGTTGGCCATCTGTATGTCTTCTTGGAAAAAATGTGTATTCAGATTCTGTGCCCATTTTTTAATTGAATGATTTATTTTTTTATTGTTGTATAATTTGTTTATATTGTATAAATTCTTCATATATTTCAAATATTAACCTCTTCTCAATATATCATGTAGAAATATCTTCTCCCATTCAATGGGTTGCTTTTTTGTTTTGTTGATCATTTCCTTCACTGTGCAAAACTTTTTTATTTTGGTGTAATCTTAATAGTTTAATTTTGCTTTTTCCCTTGCCTGAGGAGATGTATTCAGAAAAACTTTTCCACAGCTGATGTCAAAGAAATTATTGCCTATATTTCTTCTAGGAGATAAATGGTTTCAGATCTCACATTTAGGTCTTTAATCCATTTTGAGCTTATTTTTGTATGTGGTATAAGAAAGAGGTCCAGTTTCATTCTTTTGCATGTATCTGTCTGGTTTTCTCAGCACTATTTGTTGAAGAGATCGTATAGAATGGAAACGGATTCAGTGGAGTCACTGATACAAATTAATATTCAGAAATCTGGTACATATCTATACATTAATAATGAAGTAGCAGACAGAGAAGTTAAGAAAACAATCTTATTTACAATTCCAGCAAAAATCATAAAATACCTAGGAATAAACTTAACTGAAAATTATAAAACATTGATGAAAGAAAATAAAGATGACACAAACAAATGGAAAGGTAGTTTATGCTCATAGATTGGAATAACCAATATTATTAAAATGCGCATACTAACCAAAGCAATCTACAATCTTAAATTTGTATGGAACCCGAAAGGAACCCAAATAGACAAAGCAATTTTGAGAAAGAGGAACAAAACTAGAGGTATCATAATAGTAGATTTCAGGATATATTACAAAGCTGTAGTAATCAAAACAGTATGGTACTGGCACAAAAATAAACACATGGATCAATAGAATAGAATAGAGTCCAGAAATAAATCCACGCTTATATAGTCAATTAATCTATACAAAGAAGGCATGCAATGGGGAAAAGCCAGTCTCTTCAACAAATGATGGTGTATACTTCTATCTTCAGATTTAATCTGAGGGTTTCTCCTGACTTTATTTCCTGATGACCCTGAAAGATGCTGTCTTATGATGGGTCTGGCACATAGTCACTTGTCCCGTGGTTAGGAATTCCATCTCCAACAGAGTCCAAGAACATGTCTGGAACTGTTTTTGAAAAGTATATAATGGTCTAAGGACTCAATCTATAATCCGTTTTGTTTTTTTAAGATTTATTTATTTATTTATTCATGAGAGACATAGAGAGAGAGGCAGAGACACAGGCAGAGGGAGAAGCAGGCTCCATGCAAGGAGCCCGACGTGGGACTCGATCCTGGATCTCCGGGATTCCACCCTGGGCTGAAGGCAGCACCAAACTGCTGAGCCACCGGGGCTACCCTAATCTGATTCTTCTACTGGACCATACCATGAACTGCACATGACATCTTTTCCCACGATAGATAACTTATTGATTGTAGCCTTGTGCAGCCCTAAACAAAAGTTCCATGTAAACTGTGCCTCAAATCCTCCATAGAAATTGTGGGATAATAAGTCTGCTGAACATAAGTATGATGAACAACTGCTATAGAGTTCTTTTCTGCTTCAGGCCAATGAAGATCTATTTTAAAATATATATATATATATATTTTTTTTAAGATTTTATTTATTCATGAGATATATATAGAGAGGCAAAGACACAGGCAGAGGGAGAAGCAGGCTCCATACAGGGAGCCCGATGTGGGACTCCATCCTGGGTCTCCAGGATTATGCCCTGGGCTGAAGGCAGTGCTAAACTGCTCTGCCACCCGGGCTGCCCTGAAGATCCACTTTAAGTATCACTTTTACAAAGCTGTAGTCTACAGTTATTCCATCAAACATGAATCTAGGTGTTGCTATCAAGGCATTTTGCAGATGTGAGTAACATCTACAAGCAGTTGAATTTAAGAGATTATTCTACATAATTTTGGTGGGTCTAATTGAAATCAGTTGAAAGGCCTTAACAAAGCAGAGTTTCCCTTAGGAAGAAGAGATTCCACCTGTGAACCGCCGTTTCCATTCTTGCCTAAGAGCTTCCAGACTACCTTCCATAATAGCTTGCCCAGGAAATGGATTTCAGATTTGCTTAGCCTGCATTCAACTGTGTAAGCCAATTCCTTGCCATAAATCTCACATATATACCTACACACATATATACATATGCATATATATATGTATGTATGTATGTGTTTCTATATGTATATATGCCCCACCAGAGTGACATACATATGTATATTCTGCTGCTTTGCTTTTCTGGTGGAACCCTGGTAGAAAGCCCTACCAAAACTCGGAAGCTTTTGGTTGTCCTAGACTCCATTTCTTTCTAATAAGAACCATGACTTTGTCATAGCAGATTGGTTAAAGTTGAAAATTCAACCTCCTCTTGAGCTCTGTTACTATTATAATTAAATCTTGAGTTCTACCTTCAGCTTTTTCTCTTCTCCCACTGTAAACTATGGAAGTCTCTTTATAAGCTGCTAAGGAGACCCTGGACCATAATCTATGACTAATCACCACAGCCTTTCATTTTATTTCTATCTTAAAACCATTCATTGCCCACAACAATATCTGTCCAGTTCCATACTCCTTATAATTATTGATTTGCAAAAACTTATCAATTATCTGGTTCATTCATGTGTCATTGCTTTCCTTTCTTCTAGTATATGGCCTTAGTCTATTGGTGGGAAACATTTTATTAATTATGCTCTTCCTACATGCCCAGGACCATCTATGTTCCACCAACCATAATTTGGGGATCCTCATTACCTTTCAGCCTGCAGGTGATATGACTAATTTCCAAAACCCAGAGTCTTCTCTCAGGCCACTCCTGGTGTCACTTATTATAGGTTGGGTTCCCTGGGAAGCAGACTCTCAGATGGGGATTTGCAAGCAGGAAATATATTGTGGAGAAGACTTTCAGGATCAACACTTCTGGTGGGGTAAAGGAAGCAGGGTCAGGAAGAATGAACATTGCACAGAGTGAAACAGTCATAATAAAGTCTTCAGTCAATCCTATCTGAAGTTAGGAAGCTGGATTGGCCCTTCAGAGCTATCTGAGATTGGACAGGAAGGATGGATATTTATACCTTTAAATTGACCAATCATTGGATGTAGGCTAAACCCAAGAAGAGGCAAAACTTGTGCAAGGCAGCTCTCTTCAGCTGAGGGAAAGTTCCAGAGATGGACCCAATAGAAAGCCGTTAGCTGTGAAAACTTTCGGCAGTGGGGGAATACCAGTTTTAACCTCAGACAAAGGGGTTCTGGAGGTACCCCTATGGGATCCACTACAACCTAGAATAAAGGACTATTGCTATCAGAAGCAATCTACCTTGGGATGCCTGGGTAGCTCAGTGGTTGAGCATCTGCCTTCAGCTCAGGTCATGATCCCGGGTCCAGAGATTGTCCCGCATCAGCCTTCCCATGCTTCTCCCTCTGCCTGTGTCTCTGTCTCTCTCTGTGTCTTTCATGAATAAATAAATAAATAAATAAATAAATAAATAAATAAAATCTTAAAAAATAAAAAGAAATCCATCAGGCTGCAAACTACATTCATAGATCATGTCTTTAAAAATATCTCAGTGTTGGATTAGTAACGAGAGTTCATAGGAATGTAATAGCCTTACAGTTGACCATGGTTTTAAAGTTGTTATATTGTCAGAGAAGCACAATCTTGTCAATTAAGGGTATGTGTTTTCTTATTTCTAAGGCAACCACAAGAACCTACAATTATGCCTACAGGAACTGGGCTCTTAAAGCTATAGTACCTCTAAAGTTTCAATTATTTCTATTCCTCTATTAGGTAAGACCATGGAGGGAAATGTGCCAGAGAATAAAAGTGGGGCAGCCAGATTGACTACCCAGGGATCTCATTCCCCCACTAGTGTAGGAGATACTGCTCTTCCTGTCTAAGAGTATAAGGTATGTGCTGTGTATCAAAGACCTTTCTTTTTAGTCCCTTTTCTCTGTGTTCTAAATGACAATATTTTGGATTGTTATCTTATTTTCCTATCATTTTTAAATTGGTATACTTCAGATGATTAAATTGATCATTTATTGTATTTATAGACCACATAATATTGAAACAGGATTTCAATAGGCATGGAGGTAGAATGAATATTGAAAGCCCCATGGATTTATGACACGACATGAGTATGTAACATCTGGAAGCGGCTTAATGGCTATAACTCCCTGGGAAGTGTTGAACATGATTTTAATCGTACACAGATACTTGTAATTTGTTGGGTGAAATTGAATGTTTGAGAAGGATGTATGAGCTTGCTGGTCTCCAAAGGGAAACTAAAGTTATTGTTTTGTTTTGTTTTATTATTGCTAGTTTGTTTCTTCCCCGTTTTTCCAATTATAAATCCCCTTCCTTTTAAGATACTATAATCTATACTAGGCTCCCAGTTGGTCAATGAATCATAAAACCTCTCTGTGTCACACCAGCTATAAGGCTGAGATGTGACCTAAATCTGGCCAGCCACACCCACCAATTCCTTGAATCTGGAGTTGGCATATGACCTACACAGGACAAATTAATATTCTGCCTCGTGATTAGTGTTTGAACACCGGAAGACAGGCATTCTTTCTCAAGTGAGGTCGCTAAACTGAGAGGGTATGAATAGAAGTTTGCAGGAGTTTCTCTTCCTCACCACAAGGAAGAACTCATATAGAAGAGAATGAGACCAACACAGAGTTAAGAAATAGCTCAGAGACAGCACTGATGGTCATTTGGGCACCTGAATCCAGGCGTACTTGAAACAAAGCCAAGTTACAGGAATTACAGCTAAATTTTTCTTTTAGCTCAAGATTATTTAGATGGTTTTCTACCCCCAATAAATGGAAGATACCTAACTAAAAAGACCATCAATGATTTGCTTACAATGGCCAATGACCTCCCATCAGCTATCATTCCCCTTCTGCTGTTCTCCGTAATTCCCCGAGATGATTGGCTCCTGTTCACTGAAGTCCTCTGTCTTCCTCTGTTAGAGCTCCTGTAACAAAATACCACAGACTGGGTGGTTTATAAGCAGCAGAAATTCATTGCACACAGTTGTGGAGGATATAGGTCCAAGATCAGGGCATCAGCATGGTCAGGTGAAGGCTTTTGTGTGGGCCACAGATTTTTCCTTTATCTTAAGAGGGCAGAAAGGGCCAGAGAGCTCTGTGGGATCTGTTTTTATAAGAACACTGCCCTAATTCACCACTTAAAGTCCCTACCTTCAAATACTGTCACCTTTGGGGGTTAGGATTTTACCACCTGAAGGTTGGGGGTGGTGTGAACATTTAGACAGTAGCACCCTTTCTTCACTTGACCTCCCTTACCCACCATCTACTGATCAGACCCTTTCTTGCTTGACTATTTAAGAATCCGTGTCAAGAGTTCTAAGCTTGGCCTTGTTTCTGCCATGAGTTTACCATACATCCACAGATGTTACTTTAATTCTCTAGGCCTTTATTTCCTTATCTCTAAAATGAGAATGTTACACTAAAATTACTCCCGAAGTGTTCCATTCAGCTCTAAAATCTTGTGCTTTTATAATGGAAAGAAGTGAAGAGAAGAAACTGCACAGTTAGAAGTTGTATAAACCTTAGCATGTGCTTGATCCAAATGCAGATGCACTTAGGTGAAATAATTTTTAATTTCCCTTTTTACTGTTGGGTAAGGTTGTGATGTTCTATATTATGTGCATTTTTTTTTCCAGTAAAAAAGAAGAGACCTTTTGAAAAAAGCTGTAAAGGACTTGACAATGCCCAGTGTTATTGTTGCTTGAATCCAATTACTGGGGAAGCATTCTGCACATCTTTACTCATCACATTTCAACATGTCATCTCCTCTGTGTGGAACCAATTGCATTAAAGCAGTCATGAAACTATAGTCATCCTCCTCCCTTCACTAAAAATGTAATCATAAAAATTTTAAATGCACATATTCATTTTCCTCCCCTTCAACCAAGCAAGTACAACTCGTCAGTGTTCTCTGCAAAAGTGATTATCGGGTCTCTGTCTATGAAAATCTTAATGGAAAAATTAGATACACAACAGAATCCTGCTAAACTAAACATCTGATTCCGTTACTTGGAAAGTCAGTTGGTATTCATTTTTACATCTGCCATCAAAAATCTTTTTAGCCTTGCTATTCTTTCTATTTTCTTCCTCTCTTCTTCCTCTCTTCTTTCTTTCTTCTTTCTTTCTTTCTTTCTTTCTTTCTTTCTTTCTTTCTTTCTTTCTTTCTTCTCCTTTCTTGTTGGATTGGAGGAAAGAGAAAGGAAACATTTTTCAAATACTCAAGCTAATAGTGTACCAAATATTTATTTATATACACACTGAAAGGATTTTAATTAACTTAGGTCCAAGAGTCTTTTATCACTTTGTCTGAAGTCAAAGTAAATCTGACTCTAAGCCCCTATTTGTCAAAATAAATAAGAAATATAATTTCCCCCCTTGAGAATCATTTTAGAAGTCCTAGGGGCTCCTACATTCCAGAATATTTGGTTCAGGTCTTCTGGTCTTCTGTGCACACGGTCACAGGAATATATTTATTGTCCAAATTTACCATTTAGGTAGACAGTGTTGTTAGTTTTGTGTCAAACTTGTACAAGGAGATTACTAATGATACTAGGAGCCTTTTCTCCTCATGCCCACACTTTCTGCTGTGCCATCTTGCTATCAGAAGTCCTACCATTTTTCCTGAGTGCTGAATTAGGAAAAGGGTCACTAACCTTTTCATCTGTGGGGTTTTTCCCCACCCTTACACTGGCTTCCTAGTCAGGCCAGAAGTGAAAACATTATCCATCCACCTATCCAGCCATCCAGCCATCATCTATTTATCATCCATTAACTTCGACCACACCTGAATATTAAAACTGTGGACTTCCAGCAAGGTAAGATTGATATCTCCACTCTTCCCTGGGGACATTGGTATTTCCTAACAAAGTAATATGTACACCTGTGTTTTCAAGTCTGAGGGAGATCAGCTGTAAATATACCTGTTAGACTTTGAAAACAAAGGCCAGGGAGGATAATCAGAAGTTTGGGAACTTCTGCTTTGTAACAAGACAGATAAAGCAATCAATAATCCCCTCATGAAAAGGCCTGGTCACATTTTGGGGGGAATAAGAAGTGAACATTATCAGTAGTATTTAATGTAGTGTAGTAGGCAAAAGGGACCATCCTCTCTTGGGTCCAAATCCCTAGTCTTCTACTAAGTTGCGTCACTTTGGGCTATGTGCTTAAACTCTCTGTACACTTGCTTCCTTATTTGTTAAGGGAAGCTACATTAGTGCCTAATTTATGGAGTTGCTATAAAACTTGGATGAGCTTTTAATAGAAAAGGTCTTAGAAGGGAACGAGGTGTCCTGGGAGCATGATGTAAATGTCTCTTACTGTTAGTCACACTCTAAACCTGCCTTTTCTACATTCAGTGACCCTCCACAACTAATACATACTCTAACAACATATTCTTTGTAATCAGAGGTTTAAATCTTGACCCTATCAGCTGTTAGATCTTGAGGAAGCCTGGTAACCTCTAAGCTTTGGTTTCATCATCTGTAAAGTAGAGCCATGGGTGCCTGCTCACGGGATAGTTGCAAATATTAAAAGGAATGATATCTGTGAATCTCTTATCAGAAAGCTTAAAAAATGCTTAACTCTTGACCTCATGAGATTGTATGTCCTGCTCTGATTACATGCAGTCCAACTCTACTATCATGTCTTTGCCAAAGGGTACCTTATTTCTTTTTTTCTGTTTTTCTGATCTCCCATTTTCCTGACCACAGGGCTAGACACAAGACTGGCACACAACCATGTATGCTTTTTTGTTGAATTTAGTTAACTCAGCCTGGGACTGCAGAAGCAGGTCAAGATTATCTTTCAATTGGCTGTCCCCTATCATCAGGAATGAACCATCTGTTGGCCAGATTGGCGGCAGGACTCAACCCCCTAGCTATGTTCATTTTTCATGAAGTGGAGCCACACTGAGAGAGTGTTAGTTCTTCCCACAGATGCTCTATCTTGAGCCAAGTAGCCAGGCTGTCTGAATGAAAGCAGATGCAGTGTGCCTGGCCTGGAGGAGCCCTCAGAAGGGCCCCCAGGTTGCCTGGGAGGATGCATCTGGTTTCCTTGTTGGGCCAAGTCTAACACATGGAACTGTTAGCAATATTAATGACTGTCCTCAAATGGGTCCAGCCAAATGTCATTTTATTCAGCAGTCTTCCAACTCACTCTGTGTGGCAAGGTTGAGTGGAAGGAGTAAGCAATGTGCTCTTGATGGCAACACCATCTATTCTTTGATGGACCAAAAGAAGCTCATCTCATATCCATCAGTTTTTTCTTTTTTTTTTTTCTTTTTTCTTTAGTCTATCAATGAACTGTCAAAGGCTTATGGTTCTACTGTAGGCCCATCCTTGGCCTGGGTATTTTGTGGAGTTCCAGAGATAAGAACTGTTTTATGCCTTTTAGAAACTTAGAGTCTAACATGGAAAACAAAAATTACATTTGTTAACTGAACAGAGAATTAAAATGCTGAACTCTGGCACTCTGACTTACCAAGCATTCATTCATTTAACATGTGCTTATCAAAGAGGAACCGTGTGCTAATGATTGGTGATATGGCAGTAGACTGAGCTATCAGTGAATGATGCAGGCTAAAAATAGTCGCAGAACATTCCACAGAGGAGGAATGGATTGAGCATTGTTTAAAAGAGGGGACAGATTAGTATGAAAATGTTTTCCCTGCTTTGGCCCTTTTAAATTAACCCAGCCCATTTGTACAAACCATCAGAGGGATAATGCAAGCATCTTTTTTTTTTTTTTTTTTGAGGGGCACTTGTCTCAGTATTTTTCAGGCTGTCTACCATTTATTGTTGGGACTGAGATTAGATTTGAGTGTTTGAATGTCTACTTCCCAAACCTAAGTTAATGTCTGGAGGTCAGCATTAGGGCTGTTGCCACATACTGTGTTCTTTTTCTCTTTCTGGGCACATGGCAGATGTTATATGTGTCCATGTGACTGACTTTTGCCAATGAAATGTGAATGCAAGGGGACTGTGTTACTTCTGGATGGAAACTGTAGAGCCAGTACATGATTTTCCATGATCCTTCTCCTACCACAATCATACAAGCATATTCTAAAATAGAACTGCAGTTGATCTCTGCCTGAATAACTACGATGACCAGAGTTGCTGGATGATGTGTACTGGGCATTCGTGTGAGGGAAAAATGTATATTTGCTGTATTAAGCCACATAGATTTTAGGGCTGTTTGTTATTGGCACATACACTGGCCCATCCTGCAAGAATTGAAAGTATATCAAAAATACCAATTATAATAGGGTCCAGCCTAATGAAGGGCAATAGGATGTTGAGCTACCCATGAGCACAAAGGGGTCGCAGAAACCCCCTCAAAAGAATTCCCTACCATGTGGTCACAAAGATCTAGTAATTTCCACTTCCATATCTCCTTTAAGTTATGGCAAAATACTTCCTGTTAGAATGCAAATGTGATCCCCTACAGCTGCTAATTAGGCAGTCACACAGACTCAGCTTGCCAGCTGTGTTTCTTTCTAGCTCAGTGGTTCTCATCTGCTTTTGCACAAGTGTTGATGGTCTAATGTTACATTCAGATACGGATAGCTTTCCCCACCTCTTTCAACTTTCAATGTGAAAAAGTTAATGGGAATAATTTTCTTAATTAAAAAAAATCTACCATAACTGTATTTAAATCCCTTTTTACTTGCACTACTTATTTCTAGTAAAATGTAGTCCCAAATTCCTATGTAATTATTTTGAATATGAATATCTAAACTCCAACACTCCTTATGGTGTCATGGAAAGAATAGAGAGGTGTTTAGTATTTCTGTGACCTTAATCAGCTTGAGAAGCATTGAATTATTACTCATTTCTGTTCTTTGGTTCAGGAATTCACAACCCCGGCTGTGTCTTCCCCCAGAAAACTATGTTAAAAATGGAGGGTTCCAAGAAAGAAGCAAAATCTCCCTGAGGAATTAGAACAGAGTGAACCCAGCCTGTTTGAGACGTCTAGATTTAAATTGCCTGAACCGCTACTCACTTGCAAAAGAGATATGGAATGGGAAAAGCAGAGGGGAAGCAAAGCAGCTTCCTATAGTTGTTTCCTCTTGACTCCCCATGAGGAAAAATTGAACTGGAGGATGGTCAAAGTGGGGGCTTTCTGGGTGCCAGCTCCACAGCAGAAGCCCCTCCTGACTGGGTGTACGGGGGATACTGAAGTTACGATCTCCTATGAGCTCCTTGTTTGAATGCTAAAACAAACATGATTTAAGCCATTGTCCAAAAACCTAAACTAAAACTATTATAAGTTCAATCAGTCATAACAGTTAGAAGTATGATTTGAACCAACTGGGCTGTGTCAGCTGCTGATGTCTATGAGTCTGTAAAAAAGATACCCATTTAGGGGTGCCTGAGTGGTTCAGTCAGTTAAGCATCTGACTCTTGGTTTCCACTCATGTCATGATCTCAGGGTCACGAAATCAAGCCCCGTGTTGGGCTCCACACTTAGTGTGGAGTCTGCTTGAGATTCTCTCTCTCCCTCTACTTCGCCCCCTCCCCCTGTCAAATAAATAAAATCAATCTTAAAAAAGAAAAGAGAAGAAGATTGAGGCCTCCTGTGTCCCCAGCACTTAACTGTTTATTCCAAAAAATCGTTCTCAAAAGGTTGAGGGTGAAAACCAATCAATAACTTTGCTGTTGCTTCAGGAAGTCTCTGCAAACCAATTTGTCTGGACCAATGATTTGCTCGTTAGTATGCCTATCCAACATAGTTTATTCCTCAGACTTACTTCAAGACCTCATCTCACTGTGCTGCCAGTCCTAAGTGATTATTTCATGAGCAGACCCAATAGCAATCAATTTTTTGCCTTGAAAGATCTGTCTCATACCACTTGAGCCCAGACCCCAAACTTCTATAAATATCCTCCCAAGCGTCTCCTTAAGCACTCCTAAGGTTGTGTCAAGGTACTATTTCCCCTTACTGCATTAAGTAAGACTCATGAAATATGGTATATTAGAATCATATGTCCATCCAGTCATATATATCACCTTCTTCCATTGAAAAATGAAAAATATTTCTGGAATATTTGCCAGAACATGGAGAAATACATTCTAAACAGCAAATTTATTTTCTCTCACTTACTTACTTATGCTTGCTAATTAATGAGTTCAATACCAACTGCAAAGAGATTCTGGGTGTGTCAAATGATACGTTTGAACAGATTTAAAGGAAACAATGTGCCTGGGTATGCCAAGAAGCCCAAGTTTCAAAGTGAAACTGCGTTGCATTGTTTTTCAAGGGAAATTGAAATAGTTCTACATAGAGAAGTATAGCTAGTACAAATGGGAATTCTATAGCCTCATATGCTAGTGCTCCCTGCCTAAATTATCATTTCCAGTTTCATCAGTGTCAAAGAAGTAGAAACTTGTGCTGTCGATGATGATCCTATCTTCACAAAATACGAAGATGAATTTAGTGTGTTTGGACTCTTTTTCATCAATGCTTTGGCTATCACTCTGTTCTGTGTGCAAATGAAGCCTGCTTTTTGGATTTTATCTAATTTAAAGTGAATTAGCACTTTTCATACTTCTGGCTGGCAAATCACACACTCTAACAGACAGCAAGGCTACATTTACGCTCATTTCCCACATTGCAATGATTTTTGCCAATCAGATCTATCTCCAAAGGATCTAGGGAATTTTGCTGTCTAAACACAAAGAAGGTAAAGAAATACCCCTTCCAACCTAGCAACGAAAACTCTAACACTCACTGAGCATCTACCGTGGGCAAGGACTATGCTAAGCATTTACGCATCTTAACTCATGGATCCTCACAAGAGTCTTAGGAATTAGTACTATTATGAGCATGATTTTAAGGTGGGAAAGTGGAAGTAGAGAGAGTCTAGGTGTATTTTCCCATGACAGAAGCTAGGATGTGGGGAATTGGGATGGGATCTCTACCTGCTGTTTCTACAACCTGTGCACTTAACCACACTCCCCATTATGGCACAGATTTAGTGCACATGAGGAATTTAGCTTACTAAACAAATCTAAAGCATCTGCATTAGGATTACTCGACCTTTCTTTTTTTCTTTTTTCTTTTAAAATATTTTATTTATTTAAATATTTTAGAGAGAGAGAATGAGAGAGAGCACAAGTAGGGGAGTGGCAGAGGGAAAGGGAGAAGCAGAACCCTTCTGAGCAGGGGACATGATGCAGGGCTTGATCCCAGAGTCCTGGGATCATGATCTGAGCCAAGGCAGACACTAAACCAACTAGCCACCCAGGCACCCCTTCACCATTGTTTTCTTAAGAGATAGGAAAAGGAATGGCTCTCTATTTCACATTATGCAACCAAAGGGGTGGTTTATTCTAAGTAAAGGGATCATCTATCTATGGGCAAATGGAAGCTTCTCCTTCCAGTGATTGACATATATTATAAGCTCCTTAAATGCTTGTGAACACATGGACAAAGTTGAGATCCACCTACCAACAGGGTTCTTCTCATTCTCTTGGGTCCCAAAGTCACTTGGACCAGAATTACCACAGATCTTCCTATTTATTATCTTTGTTCCCCTCATTAGGGCTGGGTGTCAGCTGACCTGTGTTGGCCATGTGTTGCTATATTCTGGAACTTTTCCCCTCTCTATCCCATTTTTCCATAAGGAGGTGCTTATCCCCTTCCTTTCTTACAGAGTAGTGTGTCTAGTTGTTTTACACACATTTATAATCCATTTTTTCCTTCTTGTAAGTAAGATTAATTCATTTTTAAACTTATATTAGATCGCTGTCCACAGCAGAATAAAAGTAGAAGAAAGAAAGATGAGATTGGATTAACCTTACAAGTGAGATTGTAGTGAAGTCTGAAAATAATCGAGAAGAAAACTAAAAGATTATTGCTTTTTTATAACGAGATATTTTCCAAGTGGCTTAGATGATCTGGAAAAGAGGTAGAGGCTCTTTTACTTTCAATGTATACCTGTTCAGGCTCATAAATCACTGTACTACAACTTTAGTTCTCATCCTCCTCACACACCCCAACTTAATTTGCAAAATGCAAAGATGCATGCTTCATCTGTGGGTGAATGAGTCTGTTTAATTGGCAAGTTGTCACAATTTCTTGTAATTATGGTTTTTTAACTATGTGAAAAAAGACAAATGGTAAATTATAGTAACATCATTTGTCATTTGGTGTAACGATGATCTCTGAATTATAAGTGCTGTGTGCACTAATGCATCTGTTATTTCTCTATGACAAATAGGACAATCAAAACCTTTAATAGATTGTACTCTTTTCTCCTGACAGGTTTATTTATTCTTTTTCCTGTGTTTAGAAAATTCCTTCCAACTCATCCACCTCTACTAGACCCAGGATGGAGAGAAAAGCAAGCCTTTCTCTGGGAAGTAGACCAAAGTAAGATTACTATCCTGATGGGTACAAGGGATGTTTTTGCAGGCAATCTGATAAGGACACTTAGGTAATTAAAGCCACTCTTTATTTAGTTCTAACTCTTTGCTAAGTATGCATTATTTTTCTTGTCATTTTTATTTTCAAGATGAGGCTTGAGGGCCAGGTGAGTGGGAATCACATGTGGTCATTGAGCAAAGACACAAACCTTGCCTGCAACCTATATACATATGCTCTTTCATGTGAGTTAACTCTGTACTTGAGCCAATTGAAAAATGTGCGTGTGTGTGTGTGTGTGTGTGTGTGTGATGTGCCTCAATTTGCCTTAATCATACATTACACATAAGTATCGAAATTAGGTGCTATCGTAAAACCAAAAGCAAAGCTCCAAATAGTTGTTCTGGGGCAGATGTTTGGAAAGACTGGAGGATAATGATAGGCACTTGAATTTACTACATCCTATTTCTTCTATTTAAAAAAATAAGGAAAGAGAGCAAAGTTATCAAAGTCATTATACTTGGTGAAATATATTTAAGTAGAATAGGATATTCACATTATGTGTTTGTTCCATTTCTTCTGCTACATTGCCATCATCACTTGGTAGGACTGATTCACCAAGTTCACTCTTCTCTCTGTCTCTGGCATGAGCTGTGAGGAGGTCCATCGACTTGCCCAAATCATGGAGAGCTTATCTTATAGGATGAGAAGATTCTATTAAGCATGATTTACTCTAGGTGAAAATAAGATCAACATATCTCCCCTGAGAACACATTCTTAGAAAACCCTATAAACAGCTGTCTGATTTCCAAAGGTGATAGATTAAGAAAATATTACAAAAGGTGGAAGCCACATCAACATCTTAATGTAAATAAGGGTATGTTTATAGATCCTTAACTGCTCAAGGGCATGACAAGAGGGAAATTAAAGCTAAGTGTTAAAAACCACTGTCTATTGACAATCACTCAGTAAGGAGGGTGACATATTCTGAAATTATAATGAAAGTCAATGATAAATTTAATAATCAAAATATAATTTTCTAGTTATGTTTTACCAGGAAATAGGTTTTGTATAGTACATTGCCCTTTTATTAAAAACTAAATATAGTAGGTTATTATTATTCATTGTACTATGTCATGCATTTTTTTCAGTTTTTATTTATAACTGTAATTAATCCTATCATTATTAGCGGTAGGGTTATGATTTAAAATATGATGTTGGCCACATGCAATGTGATATCCTGGATTTGATTCTAGAGTACAGAAAGGGCCGATGTGAAAAACCTGGTGAAATCTGAGTAAAATCTGCAGTTTCCTTGATAATAACGGACCAATGTTGGTTTCCTAACTTTGATGAATATACTATGCCGATGTAGATGTTAACACTGTTGCAAATTTTGTGAAGGATGTAGGGGAACTTTTGGTACAGTCTTTATAACTTTTCTATAAACCTAATATTATTCCAAAATTTAAAAATTATGAAAGAATTTTCATAAACTAGGGACTTAGGCTAAGCGTGCAATTAGGCTGAACTCAAAAACTTTCTTTTCCTCAATGTTTGTTTTTGAAAATCTTAAATCAAATAGTAGGAATTTTTTTCTTGCCTGGTAACTATATCTGACTGTTTTATAAATGAGAGTTGAGTGGCTTAGATCTTGTTTCTTTCATTCATTCATTCACTCATTTATTCATTCATTCAGTTTTTCAGTTCTCTTTGCTTGTTGCTATAATGTACTTTGGCACCAGTGCAGTCTGACCTCAGTAGTCCTCCTTTGTAGGCCTGTTTCCTTTACCTTGTATGGGGTACACTTTCTGTCTCCCTGTTTATCTTTAAAAATGTAGATCATCACACAGATATGGATGGTCTCTTCTGTAAAGTTTCCCAAACAACCCCCATTCCCCATACTTGGCCATTTCTTCCTTTCCTGATGGCACATGGTCTCTTCCTTGTAATTGTACCACTTGTATTTTGTCTGGGGCCTTGTACACAACTGGAGCTTTGCAAACGTCTGCTCACAGCTTTGACCTTCTTAAGGCAAAGCAAGTTCATGCTCAGTTGGTAAGCCGCACATATGAGTCCTACAAAGTGAGGCCTTGTTATATTTCCAATTTATTGATGTTTTGTTAAGTAGGTTCTGGGGTTTTACTGAATAATGTGTTATGCCGATTTCAAAGTAATTTAATGTGACCTTTGTTTATAATGCCATTTTAGATTAAATTTTGTCTGAAGCTCATTTTCTGAGAAGCTTCCATTTCCCCAAAGGTTCCCACCACCCGGTGATTTTAGGCTTTACAGTGATAACCTATGATATGGATAAACAGAGAAAGACTTTCTTCTTTAAAAAAATGCTTTTTGTGGGGGGGGGGGAACAAGGAATGAAATTGGGACACCATTTTATTCATTCATATTTTTATTCTAAACATCATTCTTGAATTGTCCTGCTTTTGATAACTTATTTTTTCACTTGACAATATTTATTGGCACTTACTTTGTTTTAGATGCTGCAGTGGGGATAAAACAGTGACAACAGGCAAACAGGGCCCTCCAGCCTGAGTTCACATTCTAGGGTATGTGTGTATGCAGACAGGGTGGGAGCTGTAAGTGAATAAGAGAAACCAACTGGGAGGTATAGAGTGAGAGACTGGGGACAAGTCTCCATCATCTAGTGTAGTTGGGGATGGTTATTTGGAAAGTAATGTCTGAGTTTAGATTTGAAGGAAGAGATTTGAGCTCCTGAAGAACAAGCAGCCCGTATACCAGGCAGAAGGGACACAGTTGCTATGGACCTTGGACAACAAGGAGTATGAATAGGGCTCAAGGGTCAGAACAAAAGTCCAATGACTTCAACCAGTCACCACTGGGCAGACGGTACTGATGGAAGTTGGAATAGTCAGCAGGGCTGTTTTGCTTTGTTTGCTTGAACCATATAAGCCAAAGTTCTTGCTTACTTATTCTAATGGACTTCATGGAGGATACGGAGAAAAGTACAGCACATTCTCTCTTTCCAAGAGCTTTGAGTTTTAGATTTTCAGTTTACACCTGTGCTCTTCTCTAAGATTAATTGGCCTGAGACTCCATCTGCCAGTTCTTTCTTCACTTTCCTTTTCTAATTGCTTTTCCCTCTCTCCTGGGGCTAGGGGTGGGGGTGGGGAGTGGAAGATGGTGGGAGTGGGGGCTGCAAGCATCTCTCTCAGCTATCTAGAATTTACTACAATGCTGTGACCCTGGGTAAAAACATTCTTGGGTACCCCAAAAAAGGACTTTCCCTTGGAGGAGGAGGGTTTTTTTTTTCCACCCAGGAGATACCAGGACAAGGCAACACCCCACAGCCAGCTACATAACATCTCAGAATTAGAATCCAACTGCCAGAAGTTCGTGGAGGGGGTGCATATTAACAAGTTTACCTGACTTTTAAAAATGAAGTCAGATGTTTTCTCTAAAAAATTAAGCCCCTTTGGTTGATTGGCTTGACAATAAGGACTAGAATTTTCCAGAAATTGAATAAACTGATTGAATGGTGTTATCAAAATACATTTAAAGCATTCTAAAACATGTAACACACATGGAAACACATCTTTGGTAATTATTAGAGTTACAATAAAAATTTTCATATATTGACCTAAAGATATGTGAAGCTTCTGCAGGTTACACACCAGCCACATGGGCTTTATGAAAAGACAGCAGCCCAGTGTTCCATCTCCTGTCTTCACTCAGTTACCTGCCTCTTCATATATTTCATGCATCAGTCTTAATGTGAGGAGAGCAGCGGTTCCTCAAAGCTGTACATGAGATAGAAATAAGATTGTTTGAAAAAAAAATTGAGGTTTTAGAACACCCCAGTGTACTTGTTCACCTGATATTTGATACATTTATAAGGTGTTTGAGTAGGTGGATTAAAGTTGATTGCATGGCTCTTTTTCATATCCTGGCATGATCTCCTTTTACAGACATTATACTTAAGGTATTCAGTGTGCATTTTCAAGGAATCAAAGCCTTGGGGAATTAAGTGGTTGCATAAACTAGTGGATTATTAATGAGCCTACAGCTCAGTAGAAAGATAATTAAGAGTTTATTCAGAGAGAGATCCAATTCAGAGCTGGAGCCCAGAAGATAGAGGCATATACTCAGCCCTTAAGTCCTGAACAAAAGCCTTCCCTAAAATTCAGTTCCCTTTGCATGAAAGCAGATCCAAGTCAGTTGTCAGAAATATCCTCGCCTAAAGGGAAAGTATGTCTTGTAATATTTATACCCAAGTGTCAAAGGGAGAGTTGTGTTATAACCTAGGGATTAGTTCAGTCATACACTTGAGATGAAACATAGTCCCCAGGAACGTACTCTTCTGCTGAGATCTATCAAAGCCTCAGTACCAGGGCCACACCTTCCTCTCCAGCTGGCAACATGACAAACGAAGTCCAGAGATCAGAAGACTTGCTGAGTTGGGACAGACATGGTATAATTACGTATTTCCCCCTTCTTTGAACTCTGGAACTAGGTATGCACAAAGGAAAGTTATCTTAATAAGTGAGAAAAAGCAGGTTATGGAGCAAGACCAAGACAAACGAGTATGGGGTATCGCCTGAGCAGACAACACTTTTGCCCTACTGGAAGCCACTGTGATGCTGGGTAAGATGGAATTGCTGAGAATTTCTGAAATGTGCTCATAGAGGCAAAGATGTAAGAAAGACCTGAGAGAAAAGAAACAGAAATTCAGGGAAAGAGTGAGGGAAGAGAGATAGAGCGTTGATTTGGGATGCCCAAATTTTGATACTGTTTTGATAGGGGATGGATGCAACTATGACTGTGTAGGCATTTGAATCTGAAAGATCAACAGGATTTTGCCACAGCAAACATTTTGAAGAGAGGTAGGCTATATAGTCACCATGAAAGGCAATAGCCATGGGATAGCACTGTGGTTCCATACGGATGTCAGGAAACTATGGTCCATGGGCCACTCTGCCCTCCAGCTGGTTTTTGTATGTCCCAGGACCTATGAATAGTTTTAATATTTTGGATAGTAGAAAAAAATCAAAATAAGAACAATGTTTTATGATGTATAAAAATTATGTGAATTTTAAATTTCATCCAAAATAAAATTTAAGTTATTCCTAGGACTTGGACCTGTAGAAAATGCATGTGAATTTAAACAATAACCCACTTCTTTCCAGAGGTTTTGTAATCTGATTCAAATAGATCTTCTCCTTCGAGAAATGTACTGTGTTTTGTGAATTTGGGTTTAGAATGGAAACTCAGCAATTATTTCAAGAACTGTTGTATACTGGAAAACACATAGTTGTGTATCCATAAATCACAGGTGGTCTAGAGCCAGATAGATGAATTCCTCTGCTCACAGAGAATAAAGATATTCTTTTTTTATGCTTAGAGAAAATAACAAATGAGAGAATATTTTCTTTTAAGTTTCTCATAATATAGTAGCACCCAGTCAAGTTCATATACAAATCAACATCTAATACAAAATGCTGATAAAAAACTTTGAAAATACTAATCAAATATCCAGGTAGCTCTTTTTAGGTCAATTTTCTGATTTTCTTGTAGAAATGCTTTCTAAATTTTATGATGAAATTCAATAAATTAATATTTTATAATATGCTATAGAAAGTGGTGTGACTCAATGGTGCTCTGTCACCTAAATAAATTTGAGAGGTTCTCCCTAAAAATGCTCTAAGTAAAGTAGTCATTTTATTGCCTTGTTACATCTTTGTACCAACTGTATCCTTGACATAACAATACTGTAACAGAACTCACACTTCATTTTGGGAAAGGGAAAGAGAGAGGGAAGGAGGGAGGGAGGGAGGGAGGAGAGAGGGAGGAAAGGAAGGAAGGAGGGAAGGATGGCCGGAAAGGAGGAAGGAAATATATATCATAATGTTTTCAGCAAGTTACTCATTTCAGGTCTCAGGTTCACAGCAGATTGATTTTTCATCTTATATTATGATTCATCACCATCATTGGTCTAAGCTCATACTCTCTTCTATTTAATTTAATTTTGTTTTTGTTGTTGTTGTTGTTGAAGATATTTATTTAAGAGCAAGTTGGGGGTGGGAGGTAGAGGGAGAGAGAGAAAAAGAGTCTCAAGCAGACTCTATGCTGAACACAGAGTCCAATGTGGGGCTTGATGCCATGACCCTGAGACCATATCCTGAGCCAAAAGCAAGAGCTGCACGTTTAACCTACTGAGCCACCCAGGAGCCCCAAACTTTTATTCTGTTTTTAAATTTTGGTTTTCTGTACTCTTTATTCACAATTCTATATTCCACCTGTTTTGTTCTTCTGCATTGACATCTACTGTTGGTACTCGCTGTATGTCCTTCCTTCCATTCCATCTTCCATATAATGATTTGCATAGATGCATTTATGAACTATATACAGTAATTGTTTTGGGGGGGGTGTTCTTCTTAAGGAGTATTGTAATTCTGATTTTTTTCACTTACAGTGTTTCTGAGACCTATCCATCTTAATATATATTTAGACCTAGTTATTGCCTTAGCTTGTATTATACCTCACCACTTGGATATAAATCACAAATGTTATCCCCTCATTCCTATTTAAGTTGTTTTTCACTCATTGTCATTACACATCAGGCTGTGATAAATCTTCACATAAATATCTCTTTGTGTATCGAATGGAAGGTTTTACAATAGTATATTTCAAGGAGTGGAAATGCTATAAGATAATGTTTATAATTTAAGAAAATTCTTCCAAATTTCTTTGAAAATGGCCAATTTTCATTCCCATTAACAGAGGGTGAAGGTTTCCCATATCATCAGCATTTGAAATTGTTTTACTTGTAATTTTTTTTTTTTACTAACCTGATCACTTGTAAACTGATTATATATTATTTCTTCTAAATGAAATTTTCTCTTATTTAGTGAGGTGGAACTTTTTTTCATAATGTTAGGAGCCATTTGGGTTTCACCATTATCATCTTTGCTCAAAATTTTAAAAATATGGTTGGCTTCTTTTTTCTCCCTAAATAATTTATAAGATATACATTTATACACATGCTGCCACCTGATACATATTCTTTATCTTTTATCAGTAGGAAGCAGGGTTAACTATTGTGTTTTATCCCTCCTTTAACTGTGTTTACATTTCTTAATCAGAAATATTTCCTTTTTAACAGTATTTCTGAAGCATAATTGACATCAGTAAACTGCACATAATTAAATTATGCAATGTGATGAATGTCAATGCGGCGAAGGGTGGATATATATACCCATGAAACTATCACCACGATCAAGATAATTAATATATCCCTTACCCCTAAAAGTTTCCCCAAACATTTTGGTAACTCTCCCTGCAGGATCTCCCTGTCCACCATTCTCACATCCCACTTCCAGGCAACCTGATCTGATTTCTGTTCCTATAGATTTTATTTTCTCACATTATTTTAAAAGAGTCTATAAACTTCATGAATGGAATCATAGAGTATGTATTGATCATACAGTATGTATGTATAATAAGTATGATTTTTATAGAATTGCTTTTTTTCTCTTTTCTTTTTTTTTTCTTTTTTCACTTGGTTGAATTACCTTACAATTTATTCATGACATGGCCTGTATCAATAATTCATTCCTTTTCATTGAGGAATACCATTCCATTGTATTGATATACCAGTTTGTTTATCTATGCATCTGATTATGTATCTGTGCTATTTCCAGGTTTTGATTCTTACCAAAAAGCTGCTATAAACATTTGTATAAAATTTATATGGATGTAAGCTTTTATTTCTCTTGGGTTAATACCTTGGAATGAAATGGTTTGTTAATATACAAGATAAATGTTAAACTTCAAAGAAAATGCATAGCTGTTTTCCTAGTGGTTGTATCATTTCACGTTCTTCTCAGCAATGCACAATTAGTACTTTCACAGTATTTGTTTTTCTATTATTTTATTTTTAACATGCTTCTGTCTTTATATTTAAATGGGTCTTTTGTAAACAACATAGAATTAGGTACTTTTTAATTATTCCAGCCTAGCAATCTTGTCCTTTAATTTTCCATGTTTAATCCATTGATATTTGGTGTAATTACTTATATATTTGGAGTTAAGTCTTTCATCTTACTAATTGTCATTTACTCGTTCTATCTATAATTTGTGCCTTAATTTCTTTTTTTGTAAGATTTTATTTATTTATTCATGAGAGACACACAGAGAGAGGCAGAGACATAGGCAGAGGGAGAAGCAGGCTCCCTGCAAGAAGCCTGATGTGGGACTTGATCCCAGTACCCTGACATCACAGTCTGAGGCAAAGGCAGACACTCAACCACTGAGCCACTCAGGCATCCCTTGTGCCTTAATTTCTTTGTTCCTTTTGTTTCTCTTTTTTTCTTTTAACAACTCAATGGTTTTTTATTACCCCATATTATCACCTCAATTAACTCTGTAATTCTATAAAATCTTATAAATTCTTATATATATTATATACATCTTAATTTTATGTACATATATATATTTAAGTATTCACTGTACAGATTCCAACATAACTTTGACTAAACTTGCTCCTCAATTAGTATCTTTCCTACTTCCTAAACCATTAAAACTTTTCTGATAGATATTTCTATTTTCCCTTCCCTGACATATTTTGCCTTTATGACATATTTTACTTCTTTTTCAAGGTTGTTTTGACAATTGAGAGTTCCTTGAAATTTCATACGAATTTTAGAATCAGCTTGGCAACAACTAGGATTCTGATAGGGATTGCATCAAATCTGTAGATAAATTTGTGTAGTATTAACAATATAAGCTTTTTGATACATGAGCATGGGATATTTTGTTAATTGTTTAGATCTTTTTAAAATTCCTTACAGCAATATTTGTAGTTTTCAGTTATAGATCTTGCACTTTTTAAAATTTTATTCCTAAGTATTTTGTGTTAAATGCTATTGAAAATGGAATAACTTTCTTCTTATAGTTTCTGTATTGTTCACTGCAAGTTATAGAAATACTGCTGATTTGTATACATTGATCTTGTATCTTGCAACTTCAACGAACTCATTTATTAGTTCTAAATTTTTTAGTGGGTTACTTAGGATTTTCTGCATACATTGCATTGTGATTTGTGAATAAAGATAGCTTTATATCTTCTTTTTCAGTCTGGATGCCTTTTAATTTTTTTTCTGACCTACCTACACAAGTGGCACAAACAGACTTCTTTGCCTTGTTCCTGATCTCATGGGGAAAGCATCAAGACTATCACCATAAAGTGGGACATAAAGTGGGTTTTTCACAGATAACTTTTATCAGATTGACAAAGTTCCCTTCTATTCTTACTTTGTGTAGTGTTTTTATCATAAAAGTGGGTTGTGTTTGCTAATACTTTCTACATTTATTGAGATGATTATATGCTTTTTGATTTTTATTTTATTGACATGATTTCTGGATGTTAAACCATGCTTGCATCATCTCTGGAATAAATTGTACTTGGTGGTAGTATATAATTCTTTTTTATATATTGCCAGAATTGGTATGCTGGCGTCTTGTTAAAGATTTCTGTGATCCATATCTCATAAGAGATATTGGTTTGTAGTTTTTTTTTCCATTATATCATTGTGTGGTTTTGGCATTAGGACAATACTGGCCTCATAAAATGATTTGAGAAGTGTTTACCTTCTCTACTATTTTTTTTTTTTTTTGCAAGCATTGGTGAAGAATTTGGTGCTAGTTATTCTTTAAGAATTAAATAGAAATTACTAATGAAGCTACCTGTGCCTAGGATTTTGTTTTGGAGCCTCCTATTGATTACTAATTTAATTTTTTTTACTTGTCTATTCACATTGGCTATTTCTTCTTGATGTGGTTTCAGTACTTTATCTCTTTCTCGGAACTTGCCAATTTTATCTAAGTTATCTAATTCATAGGGATAAAATTGAACACAGCATTTCCTTATAATCCCTTTTATTTTTACAGGGTTGTTAATAATATACCCTCTTTAATTTCTGATTATGGTGACTTGAGTCTTTGTACTTTTTTTCTTGGTCAACTTAGCTAAATGTTTGTCAATTTTGTTAATTTTTTTCCTAGAACAATACTTTTATTATTATTACTATTATTACCCTTGTTTTTCTAGTGTCTGTTTTATTAATTTGTTAACTTCTTATTTTCTTTTTCGTTTTTGTTTGATTTAGGCTTAATTTTCTTTTTTTTTAAGATTTAAGGTTAGATTATTGCTTATGGTCTTATTTTTTAATATAAATATTTAGAACAATCAATATAATCAATATATATGTCAGTCAACTTTGGCTGCATCACATACATTTTAGAATATTGTGATTTTCTTATCATTTATCTCAAAATATTTTCTATTTTTCCATTTAATTTCCTCCTTAACTAATTGGTTGTTTGGAGTGTATCATTTAATTTTTTTCCCCCTTTCTGATATGCTATTTTTTTAATTAATTTTTATTGGTGTTCAATTTACCAACATACAGAAAAACACCCAGTGCTCAGCAATTAGAAATGACAAATACCCACCATTTGCTTCAACGTGGATGTATCATTTAATTTATAGGTACATTTTAGTTTCTCAAATTTCCTTCTATTATTAACTCCTTATTTTATTCCACTATAGTAAAAAAAAAAAATTTTTGTTTTAACTTTATCTCTTTAAGTTTATTGAACTTTGTTTTTTGGGCTCTCATATGGTCTTTCCTGGACAATGTACCATGTGCACTTAAGCAGAATGTACATTAATACTGTTATTGTTGATTTGAAGGTTCTATAGATATCTGTTAAGTCAAGTTGGTTCAAAGTGTTATTCAATTCCTCAGTTTTATTTCTGATCTTCTGCTTAGTTGTTCTTTTCATGACTTAAGATCTGATTGGAAGTCTGTACTACTATTGTTGAATTCTCTGTCTTATTTGTTTTTGTCAGTTTTTTTGCTTTATGTGTATCAGGGCTCTGTTGTTGAGTGCATATGTATTTATAATTACATCTTCTAGGTAAATTGACCTTTATCACCATGAAATGTCCTTTTTGTTCTGGTAACATAGTTTTGTTTTAAGATCTATTCTGTCTGGAATTATTATAGCTACTCCAATTTTCTTTCTTTTTTTTTTTTTTTAAAGATTTTATTTATTTATTCATGAGACACAGAGAGAGAGAGAGAGAGAGAGAAAGAGAGAGAGAGAGAGGGGGGGGGGGGCAGAGACACAGGCAGAGGGAGAAGCAGGCTCCATGCAGGGAGCCCAACGTGGGACTCGATCCCTGGTCTCCAGGATCAGGCCCTGGGCAGAAAGTGGCGCTAAACCACTGAGCCACCCGGGCTGCCCTACTCCAATTTTCTTGTACAGCAGTTCCTGCTAATCCATGGTGGATATGGTCTAAGACCACCAGTGGATACCTGAAACCATGGATAGTACTGAATCTTGTATATACTATGTTTTCTCCTATACAAACATACCTATGATAGAGTTTAATTTATAGATTAGGCACAGTAATATATTAACAATAGCAATAATGTAATAGAACTATTATAACAGTGTACCAAAATAAAAGGTATGTGAATGTTACCTCTCTCTTTCTCTCAAAATATCTTGTACTGTACTCACCCTTCTTCTTGTGATGATATAAGATGATAAAATGCATATGTGATGAGATAAAATAAGATGAATAACATAGGCATTGTGATGCAGTATTAAGTTACTACTGATTTTCTTATGACATGTCATAGGAAGATCATATGATGCCTGACCACAGTTTACCACAGGTAACTGAAATCATAGAAATCAAAACCATGGATAAGGGGGGAGGGAGATACTGTATTTTCTGTTTCCATGATATATTTTTTCCATTCTTTTACTTTCAGTCTGTTCATATATTTGAATTTAAAGTGTGTATCTTGTAGATAGTATATTGCTGGATCTTTTTAAAATCCATTCTGCCAATATGCTTTTGATTGGAATAGCTGAACCATTTGGTTTTAATATTATTGTTGACATAGATGAATTTATGTCTCTGAACTTTATATTTTGATTTGGCTCTTATTGCAGTAAAAACAATAGCTTTCACCTATGTACTGTAGAATACACAGAAGCAGCTGTCCTCCTCAGTGATTTTTGATACAATACTTTTAATAAAGTTTTCATATATATATAAAATTTCATATATATGTGTGTGTGTATATATATATATGTTCAGATTAGTTATTTTTGCCTTTTTGTTAATTCTTGTGTCAAAAATGTATTGTTTGAATCATGACCTAAAAATGTCTGATTATTTGGTAGAGTCAGTCTAGAGAAATTGCTTTTTTATTTTTGTATGTTCAATTATTATATGTATTTTTCAAAACTAAGTTTTTCAAATCTATAACATATCTTATTGATATTTTTATTGAAAGGGCATTAAATTTATGGATGGAGATTGAGTTAGTGTCTTTATAACATTAAGTTTTCTCATATATAAAGATGGTACAATCTAATTATTCAGATTTTCATTTATAGTAATAGATTAAAAATTACTTACATACGTCTTACCCTCTTCTTTCTTACTGTTAAGTTTGTTCCTAAGTAACATATTGTTAATTTTATTGTTGGTATTGTGTATAGTATTTTATTACTCTTTTTCTATTCTTCTTTTTTTACTCTGGGAGTTGAGAAATAATTCTGAGGTTTTGTTACCTAGCAATTTGACTGAACTTTTTTTAATTAGCTTTAATATTTTGTCAGTTTTGCTTTTTTGTAAGTGATCATATCATCTGCACATACTGTAACTCTATTTCATTTTTTCCAATCTTGATAATTATTTTCTTTTTTTGTAGGCATTCTTTTCATATCACTTACTTTAAATGAAATGTCTCTTTAATTTCTGTATTACATGTGATGTCTCTAAAAACACAAATTGTTAAATTGAAGAAATTCTCTTCAATTTCTACTTATTTATAGATAGTTTAAGTTTGTGAATATATATTAACTTTATCAAATATTTTTTACTCTCTACATTGTGATTTGGTGTTTTTTTCTTAGATCTATTAATTTGGTGAGATAAAAAGATAGCCATGTAATTATTTCTTTGTTTTTACATTCCTGAGATCAAGTAACACAGATATAAAATTATGTTTTGCTTAATATACTCTGGGGTTGAATAATAAATTACTTAAGATTTTTGCATCTCTACTCAAAAGAAAAATGTGCTCATTTAAAAAAAAATCTCCCTGAATTTAATTATCTGACCCACGTGTCAGGATACTTTTAGCTTGACTTAAAAATCTAGGAATTTCCTCCCCCTTTTTCTAGTTTTGGGAACAACTCATTTGTATGACTGTTCTTTGAAGTGTGGGGAAATCCACCTTAAGCCATTTAGGCCTGGGGATTTAGGGAGGTGGGAGACTGCTGACAATTTCATCTTCTTAATAGTTATTTTTCTATTTAATTCTTCTATCCCTTGTGCCAATTTTGGCAGCTAGTGTGTTTCTTATGCTATATGTTTTTCCATGTTAAATAGATGTTTTGTTTGTGGCCTATTCTTTTCCAAAATAGTTTTTTAAATTTTTCTATATTTGTGGATAGTTCTCTCTCTCCCTCCTCTTTCTTGTTCTGGTGGCTTCTTCCTCTTTCTGTTGTTAATGTTTACTTATTATGTTTTATTCATATTCATTTCATAAATTTATCTTATATATTTATAATTATTCTTATTGCTTTGTTCTCTACTTGGTAAATTTGTATTATCTTTTTTTATTTCTTTTTTTTAAGATTTTATTTATCTATTCATAAGAGACACAGGCAGAAAGAGAAGCAGGCTCCACACAGGGAGCCCAACATGGGACTCGATCCCAGGCTCCAGGATCACACCCTGGGCTGAAGGTGGTGCTAAACCGCTAAGCCACCTGGGCTGCCCTGATTCTTTGTCTTGTGTCTTTCAGCTTAAGTTTATTATTTAATTTCTTGAGGCAAAAACATGCTCATTTATTTTTGTTACTTTTTTCTAATAAGTATCAGTTTTCCCACTAACTAAACATTTGGATATTTTGAAATTTAACTTTTATTTAGCACCAAGTACTTCAGAATTTCCTTATAATTTTGACTTTAATTCACTGCTTAAATAGAAGTATGCCTTTAAATTTTCTAAATTTAAGGGATGTCCAGGTGGCTCAGTGGTTGAGCATCTGCCTTTGGCTCAGGGTGTGATCCTGAGGTCCTGGGATCAAGTCCCATATTGGGCTCCCTGCAGAAAGTCTCCTACCTCTGCCTATGTCTCTGCCTCTCTCTGTGTGTCTCTTATGAATAAATAAATAAAATATTTTAAAGAAACAGAAGGGATGATAACTACAAAATATGAAGGAAGATAACAAAATAAGTTCACTTTCGCCTGTCATTTTGGTATATATATAACTGAATTTACTCACTTATTAAAGCATACATCCATAAGTTTTAATGAAATAGAATTAATAATGTGTATTTTTAAATAGGAAGAAAAAAAGATCACAGGAAGGTTGAAAACAAAAAAAAGTAAAAAACAAAGGGATAGCTAACAGATGTTAAAATAATGCAAGCTGATCATTTTAATATGACAAAATAGCACATTCAAATAAAAATGAAAATGTGATAAAAAAGGATCAGTGCATAATAATTAAAGGAAAAATTTATACCCGTGGATACAATAACCATAATCATATATCACATAATTATCTTCCCTTCAACTATATATTATATGATAAGTAATAGAAAAGTATACAATCTACAAATGTAATTGGAATTCAAACAAACACACATACACAGACATGCCTCAAAAGACATCAGTCTCAAAATTATTCTAGGTTATAAAGGAATTGAGTAGCATGCTTAACAAGTGGAGTTTAACTGGTAGGTTTGTAATTTTTGTGCCATTCTTTAAGATTCTATATTTCTCTCCAGTATGTGGAATACTGAAAAAAACCCTGCAAGAAGTCTCAATACATTTTCAAAGATGAACTATTTTCTCTCATCACAATCCAACCAATTAAAAAATCAGTATCAAATAAATAGCTAAAAACATTCTCAAATTTAGAAATTTTTAAAAAGGTTTTATTACATAGGCAGAGGGAGAAGTAGACTCTTCTCAAGGAGCCTGATATGGGACTCGATCCCAGGATCCTGGGATCATGCCCTGAGCTGAAGGCAGACATTCAACCACTGAGTCACCCAGGTGTCCCTGTTTATTTCTTTTTCTAATTATTGCTACATAGATCATTTTTTTTTCTACTGATGCTCTGTAATTATACATTTTTAAAAATTTTTTCATAGTAACACCTGATTTTTAAGGTCTATAAGTGTACAGATTTTCACAATTACTGAAGATTATCATTACTGAGGTCATCTCTTTGTGGGAAAAGCTATAGTTTTATTATGCTTTGTAACTAAGCTACTTTTAACCTCCCTGAGCCATCATGTTGACTTTGTCTGAAGTTTTGATCTCAGGTTGTTACAGGAGTTCCTTGTGAATATTTTTCACTATCAAAAATATTAATCTCCCAGTTATATTTCATATGTGTTCTAAGACCCATTTAAAAAAGCAACATTTATATCTTGCCATAGTTTAATATTTTTCTTTTTTTGGTATATGAGATAATGGTATATCACCTAATATCATCTCTGGTTCAACTAAATATGGTGATTTCTTCGCCTACCTTTGATTCCCATTCTTGTTTTGTTATGGAATCATTTAACACATTATGTAACACTTCTCCTGAAAGTTTTATCAGACAAAATCTCTGCCTCATACACATTCCGGGTCTTTGTATGACTTTGTAGGAGAGAAGCTATAAACTCTTTCAATCACAATCTAGTATCATTTAAAAATACATAGTTATTTTAAAATATATCATTATAACTTTGTTCTTATTTACTCTTCTCTTTAAACAGATTGGCACTTAAGCTTATCATTCATATTTTTCACTCTTAATGATGCCTTTGGAAAGATCTTAAATCTTGTTTTTCAGTTCACTAATTTGCTCTATGAGTCCATCTATTTTGTGATTCCCGTAAATCCCATTATTATCAATTTAGTAGTTTATTTGTAAGTATCAAAAAAAATTTCATCTTATAGATGGAAAGGAATTTAATGGCATATGCAACTAAAATATAAAGTCTTCGGTTATATTATGAACATGGCCAGCTCTAATCTGTTTTGTAGGCTTTGTGCTTGGACTTACTTCCATCATGGTAGAAAAAAAAATGGTTTTAGGTCTTGTACCACATTGTCCAGAGCAATTCAGAAGCATCTATTTTTCCCAAATTCCCACAGGAATCCTGATAGTCACTTTGATTTGACCACCTTAGGTTATATACCAACACACAAATCAATTACTGTGATTAGGGAGCCAACAAATGTTGCTTATTTATTGAAGGCCATATATTCTTTAAGAACCACACAGGTCTCAGTGGAAACTATGGGCCATTGGGAAATTAGGATAATGACGCTAAAGAGACAAACAATTGTTGCTCATGAGTTACTTTGAAAACATTATTTTCATGTCCAATATCTCTACTAGTTTCTTATTTATACATCAGCTTTTCTTCCTTCATGTTTGCAAATGCTTTTTAAAAAATTCCAGAAATACTAATAATGCTTTTTTTAAATACCTCCCCAAACTGCCACATTGTGCTTCCTTCTATTAGAGATGGGTCTTTTTTGCTTCACCCCACCACAATGTTTGACCTACGTCGATACCTTATGACTGTTTTGCTCCACGTTTATGTTTGTTCCCTCTAAACCATCTGCTGTCTAGACTTGTTCCTGTGGTAAAATGGGATACTGGAGATTAAGACAAATGTCTGAATTAAGTATTGTGGTATGGACCCAAACACCTCATTTTCCATGACTTATTTGTACCCAAAGCATGTTTCTCCCATGTACCAAGGGACTTCTCTTGTCTGAAGACACCCAACCTTAGTTTTGATTGCCTGGTCCAAAGGAAAATTATGTGGATATACACTTGTTGGTTTATGCACACCTGTTCTTTTCTTTGCCTGATTATGGCATTTTCTTCCTGCCTCCAGGTGGCACCACTGAACTCTTCTTACCAGGGACATGGACATGGTCAATCTTCAGGTGAGGGACACACACATATGTACCTGTTTTAAGACTCAATATTGTGAATGTTTATCTGGCCAGCAACACCAACCAACATTCTCACATAGCATCAGCTCTTGCTCAGAGTGCTCTGTCAGGAGGCAAAAGGTGTAGCTCCAGGCTTCTGCAGGTGCCCTGCTTCAGGTGGTCTCAGGTTCCGCTTAGGCATGTTGATCCCTAGCTCTGTCCCTCTTCCAACCACCATTCTCCCTTAAAAAGAGACCCTACCATCATCAGTCTTGTAAGTATTCCTCTAAGTGTTGTTCTAGTTAGTGTCCATTCTAACACCATGTCAGAACAGCACAGGCAGCTACAGCATAATATTGCATCTGGATCCAAATTGGAAGCCTCTTCTATTCATTTCTGATAAATGTGAATCTCTTCTACCATTTACACCTTCTCTTCTGATTAGATGCATAATCAGGGATTGATTTCTTACCACTCTATGGGAGGTGAGACTTTTAAATAGACTTATTTACTTAGAAAAAGGGAAAAATATAATGGTCTGAAATTTCAGGCACAAAAAGCAATACACATATAATGGTATACACGTAGCTCTCATATATCACGCTACGTGAGAATATGTACAGCACTTACTTGTAAGACTATCCTTCTATAACATAGTAACATCTAATGGTAAAAAAAAAATGTTCTTGTTCTTTATAGTGGACACTTGAAAAATAAACAAAATCAGGAAGATCTTATGAACTTTGAAAAACATCTGACAAGGGCACAGATCATCAAAGAGTTTTTGTCATAATAGTGAACTGAAATTTGTAGAAAGAAAAGGTTAATATGCTAGTTATATAATACCAGAGACTTATACCAATCATAAAAATGTTGTGAATTCCTATTCTCATTGTTGGTTTACTTTGAAAAAATATTCTCCTTGTTGCTGATAGTTAAAGTCAGTTCTTTAAGTAAACTATTAAAATAAATGTAGTATAGAAATGAATTCAATGACTTTTTGTTTCAGCAAATCAAGGTCTGTTTGGTTTTCAAGTTTTACTTTAGGTTAAAGATGCAAGTAGCATTAATTAAGCTAATAGTACAAAGATTTGTAGTTATGTTTTTTATTACAATAATTTTGTCAAAATTTCTGTGAGTTTTCTTCTTTTTTTCTTATACATAAGTGAACACACATACTTAGGATATTATATCAGGCAGTGTAAAATAAGCCATATAAATTACTTTGTTCTACTTTATTTTTCATTTGCAGTTTATCACATAATCTTTTACATAAAATCTTATTCTATCAAATTAGTTTATTCACTAGCTTTCTTTTATGCATGCTTTGTGCTTTCCCATTCCATTAATTTGCTAATGAGAGTTTTGAGCTGAAAAAAGAAAACCTCTTTGATTCTATTAATCTACATCTTAGTTGTATCTGAAACCTCACATTTCTTCATTTCTCAGAAATTTTCCATATCACTCTAAGTCTAATAGAATGTGAGACTATCCTTATTTCACTCCCATAATTTTTATGTACATTCAAAATCTCCATCTCTGATATCACAGAGTCCTATAACTTATGGTAAGAAACCTGTGTCTGAAAGATCAGGTGGTTGTACTAAGTAGGGATAGACAGGGAAAGGAAGGAACACACTTTGAATTAAGAAGCCAAAACCAAATCAGTGCTCAACCAAATGGAGACTGAGGGACAAGGTCTTGAGACAAAAATTGGAAATGAGAGAGACAAGGAAGAAAAGAAAATACTGGGTTGAGTGTAGGCAAATACAGGTAATGTACATGAATTTAGAAGCTGTGATCTAGAATCACATACATTTTATTTTATAACATTGCTACTTATACATGTAATTGTATGTTCCGTGGTTAACATTCTTGGAGACCATAAACTCCCTGAGGATAAGGATTATGGCTTTTTCTCAGGATTTTTTATTAGAGCATAAAACAGTGCCTGAGTAGGATGGTGTCCATTGAGAAAGCATTAGGACCAGAAAAATAATGTTTAGCTAAAAAGAAAACAAAATTCTCATATTTAAAAAATTATGGTGTTATTCTGGGAAGAAACTAGTAAGTGCTTAGCAGGCAATGATTCATTGTGGAAAGGAGGAATTCAGCTCTCTTAAAGGCCAAATGATTGCTTTATGCATAAAAACCAAATGAAAAAAAAACTCAATTCAGACTAAGTTTGAAACTTTTCAGTAAAAATGAATCAGCATATCCATTGACTAAATACTGTCTATACTTGTGTTGTCAATTCTAGTCTTCTGGCTTTTATTTTTTTCCCCCAAGCGCTATCTGTTTTATCCCTACAATAATTTTTAATTTTAATGGGCTGAAACTTCCAATTTTTGCCAATTTCACAAAACACTTTGTAGCTGGGTACAAATGCTTACTATCCAATAGAGCCACTAACATGACTAGCTGATGACTTGAAACTTGCTCTTTTCTGTTTTTTTTCGGGAGCCATGGCTTTTAGTTTAAGGATACTGACACTTCAGGACTCACCACGTATACTCCCCTCTCTCTCCTGGTCTCACTGTCATGACTCTTTGGGAGTCATGGGGGGTGGCCACACAAAAGTATGGACACAGAGAAGAAAAAAGCATATTTTTGTTCAATATGATCAGATGAAAAGCAAGGTCCTATTAGTAGACACTCTGAAACATATGTTAATAGTAAGATTGCAAGACCTTTTGGATTGTCCTTATGAGAATTGGAACAAATGTAAGAATACATTTTTCTTTATGTTTGAAATTTTTACATCTCATTGTTCAGACTTGAAAATTGAACATTTTCAATTGTAACAATTGTAAAATTGTAAAAATTATAACAATTTTTAAACCTAATTTCTTTCTTTCTTTCTTTCTTTCTTTCTTTCTTTCTTTCTTTCTTTCTTTCTTTCTTTCTTTCTTTCTTCTTTCTTTCTTTCTTTCTTTCTTTTTAATTAATTTTTATTGGTG
The DNA here is from genome assembly GCF_048418805.1 of Vulpes vulpes. Classification (NCBI taxonomy): domain Eukaryota; kingdom Metazoa; phylum Chordata; class Mammalia; order Carnivora; family Canidae; genus Vulpes; species Vulpes vulpes. The sequence goes on along the minus strand of NC_132784.1, from coordinate 7,895,845 downwards.
TTCAATTTACCAACATACAGAATAACACCCAGTGCTCATCCCGTCAAGTGTCCACCTCAGTGCCCGTCACCCATTCCCCTCCAACACCCGCCCTCCTCCCCTTCCACCACCCCTAGTTCGTTTCCCCGAGTTAGGAGTCTATGTTCTGTCTCCCTTCCTGATATTTCCCAACATTTCTTTTCCTTTCCATTATATTCCCTTTCACTATTATTTATATTCCCCAAATGAATGAGAACATACACTGTTTGTCCTTCTCCGATTGACTTATTTCACTCAGCATAATACCCTCCAGTTCCATCCACGTTGAAGCAAATGGTGGGTATTTGTCGTTTCTAATTGCTGAGTAATATTCCATTGTATACATAAACCACATCTTCTTTATCCATCATCGTTCGATGGACACTGAGGCTCCTTCCTCAGTTTGGCTATTGTGGCCATTGCTGCTAGACACATCGGGGTGCAGGTGTCCCGACGTTTCATTGCATCTGAATCTTTGGGGTAAATCCCCAACAGTGCAATTGCTGGGTCGTAGGGCAGGTCTATTTTTAACTCTTTGAGGAACCTCCACACAGTTTTCCAGAGTGGCTGCACCAGTTCACATTCCCACCAACAGTGTAAGAGGGTTCCCTTTTCTCCGCATCCTCTCCAACATTTGTTGTTTCCTGCCTTGTTAATTTTCCCCATTCTCACTGGTGTGAGGTGGTATCTCATTGTGGTTTTGATTTGTATTTCCCTGATGGCAAGTGATGCAGAGCATTTTCTCATGTGCATGTTGGCCATGTCTATGTCTTCCTCTGTGAGATTTCTCTTCATGTCTTTTGCCCATTTCATGATTGGATTGTTTGTTTCTTTGGTGTTGAGTTTAATAAGTTCTTTATAGATTTTGGACCTAATTTCTTCAGTAGCTGTTCATCCTTACTTTTCCAAACTTAATTGAAAATTGCAAACTTTTAAAAATTTTAATTAATAACACATCCAAAAGCTGCATAAAAGATGACAAACAAGAATGAAATTCTATTTTTTTAACTATAAGAGAGCTAAAATCTCAAGCCACAAAACAGAGTGAAAACAATGAAATAAAATCATTGATGATCAAGTACAGGTATATATAGGTGAAAGCAGATGGGGCAAAACTATTCTGTCTTCTATATATTGTCTCTTCCAGTGCTAGTAATATCTAAAAGCCTATAATGTTAAGTGGCAGGAGCTCTCTTGGACCTTATTTGATTCAAAAAAGCAGAAAAGAGGACCTAAATAAAGATTCAGACACATAATAAAAAAGAGTTTTAAATATATTTGATATTAAAAGTAAGCACTGAGAAAACCTAAATTATTAGCTTTTGGTGGTGAAATGAGGGAGGAAAAACATCTATATTAATTTCATCTTATCTCCTGTTAGAAAACTAATAAATAGTGTCTGAAGAAATACAGGTTTATAAATTTATCCATTGCAGCATAGCAATCCACCCAAACTTTAATGTATTAAAAAAACAGTTTTTGTTTGTTTGTTTTTGCTTACAGATCTGTCAGCCTTTTGAGCTGGGATTAACTAGGCAGTTCATCTGTTGGTCTTAATCAAAGACTCTGTGTCTACTGTTAGCTATTCCATATGGTCACATCCTCCATTAAGCTACCTCAGGCTTCCTAACATGCCAGCTTTGCATAAAAAAGAAGGCATACACCAATACACAAGTGCTTTTCAAGTCTCAGATTGTTTTATGTTTGCTGATGTCCCAGTAGCTGAATAAGTCATATGGTCAGATCAGAGTCAACATGGGGGGGAGGGAAGAGTATGGACATGGAAAGATAATTAACATTGTATCACAAGAATATATGAAGTTATAGTTATAAAAATCATCACTGCAACAAAAATACAAATCTTTTTAATTTAGAAGAAATATATGTCCCTCTCACAAAAAAGAGACCAGATTTTGAAACTTATATATATATATATATATATATATATATATATATATATATATATAAATACATGTATATAACAGGATATATGCATATATCCTATAATATCAGAAATTGGAATATAAAATATAATGATAGAACAGAGCTCTTCTTAATCTGTCATAGCAATAAATTTAAATGAGCTAAGCTTCCCTACTAAAAGATAAACGTTCTCAAACTGCATCATATAACAAAACCCAATTCTATGCTGTGTAAAGAAACTCTAAAAATAACTCAGAAACATTAAAAATATAAACATGGCAAAAATTTGCTAGTAAAAATAAAAAGAAAAAAGATGTTGAAATCCTTTTCAAAGTAAATTGTAATAATAAAATTTTAAGAAAGCTAGAATTAAAACAAGACAACAAAAAACATTTCAGCATATTATAGGCCTCAGCTCACAAAAATTATATCATAGTGTTAATTATTTATGCACCAACAGCATAACTCTTATCAATATTTTAAGCAAATACTATAAGTGATGCAAAGATAAATCTAGGGGAAAAAACACTGATGAGTGAAATCTTTTGATTCATTTCTTGCCAACCATAATGAAGCAGCAGGATAAAAAATAAGTAAGGATATAGAAAATCTAATTAAAGCAGATCTTACTGATGTAGATAAAAATCTGTCTCTAAAAGGAGATAGTGTATTTTCCTTTTAAGTGTGTCTCCATCAAATGGATCAACACACACATAGTGGGAGTCCTACAAAGAGAAGAGCTACAGAAAGGGGTTGAGAGACTATTTTAAGAAATAATGGTAGAAAAATTCCTAAGTTTGATAAAGACACAAATATAAAATTCTAAGAAGCTCAATGAGCATCAATTAATGTGAAATTAAGAGATCCACACTGAAACACATTATAATCAAACTATCAAAAACCAAAGACAGAGAGTATCTTGAAAGCAGCAGAGAAGTGACTTGTTAAGGGATACTTAATAAGATAACCAGATTTCTCATCAGAAACTCTGGAGGTCAAATATAGTCAAAGTTCTGAAAGAAAAACAAACCTGTCAACCAATAATACTATATCCAACAAAATTGTCCTTTAATAGTGAGAAAGAAGTTAAGACATTTCCAGCTAAAAATCTAAGAGTTTGTTATTATTAGAATCACCCTGCAAGAAATGCTAAAAAACAGTCCTACAGGTTGAAATAAAAGGATACCAGACAGTAACTTGAAGTCATATGAAAAAATAAAGATCTAGTAAAGGTAAATGCATGGGAAATAATAAAAGCTAATAATATTGTCATTTTGGTTTGAAATTCCACAGTTTGTTTTTCTACATGATATAAGAAACTAATGCATACACAATCCAATCATTAGTCTGTGTTTTTGGACACACAATGTAAAGATGCAATTTTGTGACATTAATACCTAAAAGCATGTGGTGATCAACCTGCATAGGAGCAAAGATCTTACATGTTATTAGAATTAAACTGGTATAAATTTAAATTAGAGTGGTATAATTTTAGGATGCTAAATGTATTCCCCATAGTAATCACAAATATAATAGTTATAGGATATATACAACAGGAATTAAGAAGAGAATAAATATTTCCCTATAATAAATCAACTATACACAAAAGGTGACAGTAGCACAGAAATAAGTGACAAAAAATCTTTAAGCAATACAATAAAATTAGCAAAGTGACAGAAAATTCCAAGAATAATTAAATGTAAATGAATTAAACTCTGTAATCAAAAACAGAGGTTGTCATATGTATTAAAAAAATTATTCAAAAAAATTATTCAACTCTATGCCATCTAGAATAGAATTACTTTAGATCTAAGCATACAAATAGGTTGAAAGTGAAGAGTTGGAAAAAGATATTTCATGCAAATAATAACCAAAAAGATAGCTGAGGTGGCTGCAGTGATATCAGACAAGATTGAACTTAAATTTAAAAAAAAATTAAGAGACAAAGTAAGACAATATATATTAATAAAATATTCAATATAGCAAGAAGATACAAGTTACAAACATTTATTCACCTAGGGATAGATGATCAAAATATATGAAGTGAAAATTGACAGAACTGGACAAAAAGAAAATGCTACGTCAAATATTCTTACTCTTAATAAAGAGCAGAACAACCAAACAGAAGATGAGTAAGGAAATAAGGACTTGACCAATACAATAAACCAAATAAATGCAAAAGCCACATATAGAACACTCTATCCAACAATGGAATACTCATTATTCTCAAGTGCACATGGTAAATCCTCCATAGATTCTAAGTTAGGACACAGTTCATGTCTCAGAAGAATTAAAAAGATAAATTTTAGGCAAAATATCTTCACTGACAACAGGATGAAGTTAGAAATCAATAACAGAAGGAAGACCACAGCATTTACATATTTGTGGAAATGAAAAAACACACTCAAAATGAATGGTGGATAAACAAAAATCTCAAGGAAAATTAAAAAATACTTAGAGATGAATTAAAACAAAAACACAGCAAACCAAAACTTGTGGGATACAGCAAAAGTGATGCTCAGGGACATATTAATAGCTATAAAAACTTACATTAAAAAAAAAAACAAGAAAAATCTCAAATCAACAACACAGCTTTACAACTTAAGGAACTAAGGAAAGAAAAACAAATTAACCCTAAAGGGGTTAAAAGGAAAGAAATAATAAACATTAGAGCAGAAATAAATAAAATGGAGCAAAAAAGCAATAAGGAAATTCAGGAAAACCAAAGTTGGTTCTCCAAAAATATCAAAAAAATTGACAAATCTATAGCTAGATTCAAAGAAAAAAGAAAGAAGCCTCATTTATTAAAATTAGAAATGAGAGGGGGCACATTACTACTGATTCTATAGAAATAAAAAGAATTGCAAGAGAATACTATGAACCAGTTGTACACCAACAAATTGGATAATCTAGGTGAAATGGACAAATTGATAGAAATGTGAAACCTACTAAAGCCTGCATGCCAAAGTAATAGAAACTCTGAATAGACATATAAATACTAAGGAGATTTAATCAGTAATAAATCATCTTTGACAAAGAAATGTCCTGGACTTGATGGCGTCACTGCTGAATTCTACCAGACATCTAAAGGATAATGAACACCTTCTGAAATTTTCAAAAAACTGAAGAATAGAACGTTTCTTAACTCATTCTATGAAGCATTGACCCTGATTCCAAAGCCAGAGAAAGACTCTATCAGAAGACTAAAGACCAATAAAGCTAATGAATTGATGTAAAAATTCTCAACAGAATACTTGCTGAACTGAATCCAAGAGTCCATTGAAAGGATTACTATGATAAAATACAAAAAGAAAAAAACACAACAACTTCAAAAAATTGTAAGTTCTTCCTCTAAGATCTAGACTGTCTGCTTTTGACACTTATATTTAACATAGTACTGGAAGTTCTCATTAGAACAATTAGTAAAAAAAAAAAATTTTAAGTATCCAAATTGGAAAGGAAGAAGTAAAATAATCTTTGTTTACAGATGTATGACCTATGTGTATAAAACCTTAAAGAGTCTGTAAAAAAGGGTGCCTGGGTGGCTGAGTTGGTTAAGTATCTGCCTGCTGCTCAGGTCATGATGCCAGGGTCCTGAGGTGGTCTCCGGCTCCCTGCTCAGTGGGGAGTCTGCTTCTCCCTCTCCCTCTGCCTGCTCTTCCTCCTGCTTATGGTCTCTCTCTCTCTCTCTCTCTCTGTGTCACATGAATAAATAAAATCTTTTAAAAATTCTATTAAAAATACTGATAGAACTAATAAACTCTTCCAGTAAAGTAGCAGGATACAAAATCTACATTCAAAAATTAGTTGCATTTACATACACTAACAATGAACAATCTGAAAAGGAAATTAGGAAAACAATTTGATTTACAATTGCACTACAAAGTGTAAAATACCTAGTAATTAACCAAGTAAGTGGACAACTATACAATGAAAATTACAAACATAGCTGAAAGAAATTAAAGATATAAATAAATGGAAAGACATCCTAAGTTCATGCATTGGAAGACTAAATATCATTAGATATTAATACTAGCCAAAGCAACCTACAGATTTCAAGCAATCTGTTTTCAAAACACCCCAAAAGATTTCTGTTTTTGTTCTTTTTTTTTAAGAAATAGAATAATCCACTCTAAAACTCATATGGAATCTCAAGGGACCCAGAATAGTCCAAACTAACACCGAGAAAGCATAATAAAGGAGGATTTACACTTCCTGATTTCAAAACTTGTCACAAAGTCTTAATAATCAAAACATGGTATACTGGCATAAAGATAGGCTTACAAACCAATGAAATAAAATAGAGAATCCAGAAATAAATAAATTTTTGCAGATATGGTCAAATGATGGTTTTCCTTTTACAATAGAGTAGACCATTTAATGGAACAAGGCAGTCTTTACAACATGGTGATAGGAAAACTGGACATCCACATGTAAAACAATAAAGCTGGATATTTACCTAACACCATATGCAAAAATTAGCTCAAAGTGGATCAAATGTCTAAATATAAGAACTAAAACTATGTAATTCTTACAAGAAAAGACAGAAAAAAAGACTCATGATATTGCATTGACAATGACATCTTGACACCAAAGACAAAAGCAAGAAAAGAAGAAAATAGATGGGCTGGACTTCATAAAAATTAAAAAACGAAACAAGACAAAACCCCCCCATACTTTTGTGTATCATAAAAAACCCCAGAGAACAAGAGGGAATGTTTGCAAATCATGTATTTGATAAGAGATTACTATCCAAAACATTCAGAGAAGTCCTAAAGCTCAAAACCAAACAACTGAATTTAAAAAATGCCCTAAAGCAGGGCGGCCCAGGTGGCTCAGTGGTTTAGCGCCTCCTTCAGCCCAGGACCTGATCCTGGAGACCCAGGATCAAGTCCCACATCAGGCTCCCTGCATGAAGCCTGCTTCTGCCTCTCTCTCTGTGTCTTTCATGAATAAATGAATAAAATCTTAAAAAAAAAAAAGCAGAAGACATGAGCAGACATTTCCTTTCTTTTTCTTTTTTCAAAATTTCATTTAAATCCTAATTAGTTAACATACAGTGCAATATGGGTTTCAGGAATGGAATTCAGTGGTTTATCATTTATATACAATACCCAGTGCTCATCACAAGTGCCCTCCTTAATACCCATCACCCATCTGGCCCATCCCCCACCCACATTCCTCCAGCAACCCTCAGTTTGTTCTCTATCATTAAGTATGTTTTATGGTTTGTTTCCCTCTCCCTGTTTTCCCACCTCCCATATGTTCACCTCTTTTGTTTCTTAAATTCCACATATGAGTGGAATCATAGGGTATTTGTCCTTCTCTGACTTATTTCACTTAGTGTAATATACTAGCTCTCTCCACGTCATTCCAAATGCCAAGATTTCATTCTTTTTGATGGTTGAGTAATATTTCATTGTATATGGGTATATATATATATATATATATATGCCACATCTTTATCCATTCTTCAGTTGATGGACATTTAGGCTCTTTTCATTATTTGGTCCCTTGTTGATAATACTGCTTTAAATGTTAAGGTGCATGTATCTCTTCAAATCTACATTTTTATATATATAATGGAATATTACTCAACCATTAAAAATAATGTAATCTTGCCATTTGCAACAATATGGCTGGAGCTACAGAGTATAAATCTAGTCGAAATAAGTCAAAGACAAATACCACATCATTTGGGGCAGTGGATGCAAGCATGGGTTAAATAGAGGATTAAGGAGGGTACTTGTCATGATGAGCACTGGGTGATACATGGAATTGTTAAATCACTAAATTGTACACCTGAAACTTATATCACACTGTATGCTAACTGGCTGGAATTAAAATAAAAACTTGAAAAAAAAAGAAGCAAATTCTGGCACCTGTTAAAATTGAATGAACCTTGAGGATATTATGGTAAGTGAAATAGCCAATCACAAAAAGACAAATCCTGTGTGATTCCACTTATATGAAGTACTTTGAGTAGTTAAATTCATACAGGCAGAGAGTAGAATGGTGGTTTCCGGGGGCTGGGAAGAGGGGAGAATGGAAGGTGACTGTTTAAGGGGTATAGAGTGTCAGTTTTGCAAGATGAGCAGAGTTCTGGAGATGGATGGCAGTGATGGTTGTACAATAATATCAATGTTCTTAATAGCACTGAATTGTACACTTAAAAATGTTTGAGATGGTATATTTTGCATTTTTTACTGCAAAATTCTTTTTAAATTAATGCAAATATTTGGAGTTAGGCTGAGCAAATGCAATGATTCAGTTTTGCAAGATGAAATAGTTCCAGGGACGGATGGTGGTGATGGTTTCACAATAATGTGAATGCCCTTAATGCTACTAAGTCGTGACTTACCAGTCGTTAGGATGGTACATTTTATGTTATGTGTATTTTACCACAATAAAAAAAAATTGTCATGTAAAACCTTATGACATAAAGTTTTCATATGACTGGGGTTTTTTTTTGCATTAAACATATGTCTGACATAAGTCCTATAACTGTTAATATACATATTTGCTTTACCCTAAATTCAAGGCTAGTGACTTCAGTAAGGAAGCAACAGACACTTTTCTTCCCTTTCACTGTATGGAATATGCAGAGTGAGAAGATTTGGGTTGTTGCCACACATTTTGGCCTTACCAAAAACAGCATTAATCACTCTGTCTTGTATAAAACTCACAGGAAACATGCTTCCCATTGCCAGAAGTACAGCATGAGAAAGCTTGTTAGTGCTGAAGCTAGAAATTATGCACAGGGCTTTAAAAACCGTTAATCACTTTATTGAGAATATGAAATTCCCCAAAACAAATTACTAGCACCAAATAAATCTTTTAAAAAATCATGGTAGAGACATACAGAAGTGAAGTCATTTCCAAGTTGAGTAAAACTCCAGAATTTTTTCAAGTTTATTTAAAAAGGTATGTTTATTAAAGAAACTTGGGGAAAGGGGATCCCTGGGTGGCACAGTGGTTTGGTGCCTGCCTTTGGCCCAGGGCACGATCCTGGAGACCCGGGATCGAATCCCACGTCGGGCTCCCGGTGCATGGAGCCTGCTTCTCCCTCTGCCTGTGTCTCTGCCTCTCTCTCTCTCTCTGTGTGACTATCATAAATAAATAAAGAAGAAAAAAAAAAGAAAGAAACTTGGGGAAAGCATCCAAAGGAGTAGAAAAGTATTCATAGTTTCACCATCATAGTTACATGTGACTGTATTTGTATCACGTCTTTCCAGAATATTTCTATGCATTTTGAATAGTCTTAAATATACTATAAAATGTGGAATTATTTCTGGTTTTTCACTTTATCTAGTAAGTGTTTCTCACAAGCATTTGTTTTTGAGACTGTGCCATGTGGTTGGTTAGATTTGTTAATTAAGAAATTATTAAGCACCCAGTTCCAGACCATTCTATAGGCTAAGAGAGTTACAAGAAAAATGGAATTCATGAAATTTGGAGTTGAATTTACAATGCAGATGAGCAGATGAAGGTACAAATCTAAGGGAGTTAATCAATCCCTCCCACTGTACTTCCTAATTCAGGCACTCATTCCTTTATCCTCAATTCTAAAATCCCTGATGCTGTTAACCGATTTGGTGGTTGGTGAAACCTGAGCTGACCTGAACTCTTTTGGGAACAAATATGAACTGAACAGATGTGATCCTATTTATAGTCTCTAGCACATTTAGCGTGAATGTTCACAGATTCCCTGAAGAATCATCAATGTGTTTGCTTACTGAGTGCTGCCTTAGACAAAGGGCATCATATACTTCAAGTCATATAAGCACTGCATTATCTATTCTTAAAATCAAGAAGTTCCAGTTTCCAAAACAAAACTGTTCTAAAGGTTTCAAATAGATTATGGGCCTGCAGTTATTTCTTCCCTGGTTGTACATCAATGGGTTGCAATACTTGTGCATCATCCTTGGTAGACTCTGAAATTCTGGAAAAGTAGACTTATTTCACCTTTGTACCCCCCATACTTTGTGTGTAGTAGATGTGTAATTAATGATCATTGTGGCCTGCAATGTCTGGCAAGGGGATCAGGCACTGAAGTATGCACACTAGGAGTAAGGAGAAGAATCCTAGTACCCCATTTTTGAGGGTTTTGATTCACAGGGGCACTTGAGGGCATTCCCATCATTTTATACATGTTTTATACACATTTTAATTCTTTGGAGGTTGAACTACAGCTAAATTTTTAGGTTTTTAATATTACATATCAGCAATGCTGATGATATGAAATTCTCATACACTTTTATCATTTACTGTGTTTCTAGATGATCATATCACCTGGTTTGACAAATATCATATGTTGGAGTTTTGTTTTCTTACTATGTCTTGAATTCATGACTAAGTCAGGGACTTGTGTTCAGATAATCTTTTATTTTCTTGCTCAGGATCACTGCAGCAAGAGTATCTTTTCAAAATGTAAACCTGTTTTTTGCAAATATAAATACATCTCCTTTGATTAAATCCAAAGTTACCTCTAATTTCAGTTTTTTTCCATTTTTCCAAATTCCAGCAGCTTTGTTTATCTCCTGCAATTGGCAAATCATTTTCTTCAAACTCTGAGCTCCTTGGAGAGAGGCATCTTGCTTTATTCATCTGTGTTCCAGTGTTCAGAATCATATTTTATATATGTAGACACTGAGCGATTTTGGACAAAGTTTTAAAAATTACCGCTATTTTTTTATGCACATTTAGCTTATACTAACAAATCTTCAAACAAAACAAAACAAAACAAAACAAAACAAAACAAAACAAAACAAAACAAGCAAAACACCTAAATGATAGGAATGAGGCAGTACATGTAAAATATTTATAGCCAAAGGACCCCAGGCCCCACTCAGTTCCACTTTGCTCATTGACCACACGGGGAGGAAATGAGTTCAAATGACTGGCAGAAACAAGTACAAAGCTGATATCTGGTACCCATTCTGCTACATGTCAGCTGTAGGCTTGTCTCTAATTAATAGCTGCAAATTATAATAGACCTAGATGTATCCCTTGCATAGAGTAGGCACTCCTAAGACATCTATTGATTGAATATTGTCATGAGAAACAGAGCCCTCATAAAAGGGAATGCCTAGGTTAACAGAAAAGACATGCAAAATAAGGCTAACTCTTGCCATTACTATATCCTTTTAGACCATGCTTTGAAAACTGGCTTGGCCCTCATTTCAACTTCTCAAAGAGGTCTTAATTTCTACTCTTTACTTTTAAGGGCCTGCAGGGGAGTAGGGAAGCATCATTCGGACTGAACTGGACTGGAAGTTAAAGTAAGACATCGGAATTCTCAGAAGAAAAGGAGTGAGGAGTCATTCTTATGTTTGTTATGTATGTGATACAAAATTTCCTCTGGCAGGTTTTAAGATTCTTCTCTTTATCACTGGTTTTCAGCAAATTGCTTATGATAAGCAATACTATAATTTTTTTTTCTTGTTTCTTTTTGGCTTGGGCTTATACTCTTCATTAAATTGAGGAAATGTTTAGCCATTTTTTCTCCCAATATTTTTTCTGCCCCCCCCCCACCTCTCCTTTGGGGACTCCAAATGTATTAGGTTGCTCAAAGTTGTCCAATAGTTCATTGATGCTGTCTTTTTTCCCTCCAGTCTTTTTCTTTTGTCTTTGTTTCCTCTTGAGTCATTTCTCCTGTCACATCTTCACATTTATCAGTCTTTTCTTTTGTGGTGTCTAATTTGCTGTTGACTTATCCAGTGTATTTTTAATATTTGACATCACAGTTTTCACTTCTAAAAGTTCAAATTTGATCTTCTTAAATATCTTCCTTCTTTTTCTTCACATTTAACATTTTCTCTAGCTTCTTGAGTATATGTGTTATAGTTTTAATAATGTATATTGACCCTGTGTACTAAGTCCATTATCTTAATCATTTCTAGGTTAGTTTTAAGTGATTGATTTTATTCCACAATTGTATATCATACATAATTTTTTCCTGATTCTGTACCTGCCTAGTGATTTTTTATTGATGTCAGACACTGTAAATTTTACCTAGTTTGATAATGGATATTCTGAAGTTCTATAGATACTCTCGTTTGGGAATGCAGTTACATTCCTCGGACATGGTTTTGTCTTTGCACATCTTACTCTTGAGTTTTGTTTGGCAGGACAAGAGCAGTGTTTAGCCTAGGAATCATTTTTCTCACTCCTGAGACAAAATCTTTCTGAGTATTTTGCCCACTGCCCCTGCAATCATGATTCTACTTTGGCCAGTGGAAACAAGAATTATTCCCAGTTCTGGGTGACCTCCAGGTTTTGCTTCCTTTAATTCTTATGGATGTTTATTTCTTTGGTCTCAGTGATTTCTCCCCACATATACCCTGATCAATATACAGCTGAAGACTTCAAGGTGACCCTTTGTACATTTCTGGAACACTCTGAATGCAGCTCTCTCCTTACTGGTACTCCACCTTGTACCTAGTTGCCTTGGCTTCTCCAGCTTTCCAGCTTCATCTCATTTCCAGGATACATCCCGGCTTCACCTGAATTCCCTGTCTCTGTATTGTGACCTTGAAATTCTTTCCAGGCAGTAAAGTGGTACATATGTTGGCCCATCTCATTTGTTTTCTAGCTTTCAGAGATCACAGTCCTTTGTTGCTTAATATCTACTGTCTTAAAAACCATTGTTGTATATATCATGTCTGGTATTTTAGTTGTCTTCCCGCAGGAGGGTAAATATGGTTCCTGTTACTCCATCTTTTCCACAATTTGATATCTAAAGGGAATATTTAGAAGAAATCAATGTATCAATTTGGGTGGATCATAGTGAATGCAAAGAAAAACAGGAATTCAGATACACTATTAGAAAGATATTTTGGAACAAGTTTTTAGTTAGTTCTAAATTTATCAATAGAAAGGCATGTTTTTATTTGATAAAGCCAGAGAAATCTCCTCTCGTGTAACTGAACATAACCAGAGCTCTGTACCAGAAGGACATACTTCCACAAAGCAGTGACCCAGAGAAACTGAACTAAAGAGCCATCCAAGGCAAGGAATCCAGCCCCAAGACACTTTTACAGCCCAGAGGGGAGGTTATAAAAATACCAGTGGAGGTGAGAATGTAGAAACACAGAAGAGGGATCAAGAGAGAGCCAAGCCATCAACAGAAAGGCTTGAATAGAGAAGAGATGCAAAGTGAAGATGGCTCTGAGGTCTGACTCCAGCTGTGCAGGAGGATGACATTCATTCAAAGAAATTTAAACAGGCAGGGTGAAGAATAGGTTTTGAGAAAAGATGAGCTATTAGCAGACCACTTAAATTTAATTATTTAAGGTTTTGAGACCAAAACCAATCAAATGACTTATCCAAAGACACAACTTTCCACTAGTGGGACAAGAATACAAACTCCTTTCCATTAGCCTGCAGTATTTTTCACTTGACACCTTCTTTCTCCTTAGTATTTGTTCTGATTAGCAATTTTTTAAACTTCCTCTTTGTGTCTAACTTGATGTTTTTTTAAGTAAAGCGAACCTACATTTCCATTTTTTTTTCTTGTGTTTCACTCAGCATAGGTATAGGTCCATTACCTAATGACAATTATATAATTGGCACTTTGTATTATTTTCTTTGGATAAACATTTCTACTTATTTGTGTATTTTCCTGTATATAAGATCTGGTTGCAACTAGTTTAAATTAACTATGCCTTTGCCATCAGTGAGGGCCATTACTGCATTTTGAAATATCATTTCAGAAAATAAATGCTTACAAATTGATTTGCTCTAGTTTCAATGAATTATTACTGATCAGTCTGAACGCAAAATACCAATTACTGGTACCTTATGTGATCCGGCACTGCTAGGTAGTAACCCAGTGCAGCCCAGACATGGGCATAGGAACTCTTTGCCTTCTCAATTACTTGGCTGCCTCTTCTCTCCTACATCCTGTCTCTCAGAACCATGTCTATTAGAGCCTGTGCTCAAGTTTATTTTAGGTTTTAGCACAAATGGATGAGAGTTCCATTCCACTTGAAATAGAATGTACATTATTTTTAAATTACTTTCGTATACTCTCATTTAGAGCCCACAACAAGAAAAAGATATTGTTCTCATATTGATAACAATGAAAAACCTGAATCTAGGAATATTCCAGCAACTCAACAGAGGTCATACCACTAAGTAGTGAAAAAAGAACAATCCATTTAGATTTTTTTTTTCAAGGCCTTCCACCACTCCCTTTATTCATTAAATAGCTGATTCCAGAGTCATTTCATTTTGAGTTTATTTGATAATTTTCATCTCCATTTAAATTTTTCCAAATTTTCCACGATTGTCAATATTAAATTTTGGATGTAGTAATGAGCTTGAAGACTCTTATGTCTATTTTGCTTTCACACCTCCTTTCAAGCATTTGTGTGGGGGGCATATGTGACTGTGAATGTATGTGTGTGCTAACACATGTGACTGTGTAAGTGTGTGAATGTGGGCATGTGGGCATATATGATTGTGTGTATGAATAATGTGCCGGGCATATGTGATTGCATGATGTGTGAATGTGTTCAGTATATATGAGTGTATGAGTGTGTGTGTGAGTGTAAGTGAGTGGAGGTGGCAAATGTGAGTACATGAATGAATGTGTGTGTCACATATGAAGTTTGAATGTGTGAACACTTGGGTGTGTGAATGCATGAGTGTGTTTTGGCAAAAAGTGGGCATAGGTGTCATTCTCTTTGTGATTTCTCTCCAATCCTCAGGTTGTGGGAACAATAAAATTGCTCTAGTAGTGCAAAGGGCAATTCACTGACCTGGAGTCCTGTCCACTGGTTTGCACTCATTTTCTTACTGACTGATTGAGCTGAATGATCAAATGACATTATGATCTGCCATTGTCCAGTATCTCCAGACTCCTACAGTATGTCCTTTGGACTTAATAGTCTGGCGTTGCCAAACGTTGTGAGAAACTTCTGATACCAGTCGCACATTTCTTTTTTGCTCTGTGTTTGTCTTGAGCATTTCCCCCTCTCCCTCTATTTACTTAGGAATTCTTATTTACTTCATAATTTTTATTCCTCCTTGTTTTCCTTTTGGGGATTAACTCTTGCTTCACAAGCAGTCATGGTGGGCTAGAAGCCAAGATGCTCTATCTTCCTCTAGGCAAGGGGAATGTCTGAGTAGAGGGGGTATAAGAAGAAAAACTGCTGGAGTTCATTCACCCTAATAGAGATTTCCTGGTGAGAGAGCCAGGTTCCCTGGAGCGTTCCATGCTTTCTGTTCTAGTCTTCCCATCAGTTCTCCAAACCAGTGAGAGTTAGCGCTCGCCAGTATACCACATGGTCCCCTGCCTCTCCCCTCCTTCCTTGCAGTCATTTTGTGCCATGTGGCTTTTTTCTGGCCAATAGACTCTGAGCAGAAGTGACCTTGTTAGCTTCTGGGCCAAGGAGTTAAAAACCAATGTGTATCCTCTTTCCTTCTCTTAACTTAAAGACAGTGTCTGGCAAAACTACGGGATGGAAGTAGCTTAAATTACTGGATCACTGGATACTCCACCTGTATTAGAGAGATATAAGCATTAATCAAACCTTTGCAGGATTCAGCCATGGTGATTTAGGGAGGTGGTTGTTCCCATATCTACTGCTAGTTATTCCAACCAGTACAACAGTTTTCTATTTTTTTTAGTCCAATCACTTTCTGTTTTAGCTACCCAGAGTCCATTTCTTTTGCTTGTACCTAAGGAACCTACAATGGTATATTATTCACAGAACACGAAAATTAAGGCATACTTAGAATTATTTATCACTTTGCTTCCCTTACTAGATAGTGAGCAATTTTAATACAGAGACTGTTTTGTTTTTGTTTTGTATTGCAGGGTAACTACATAGTACTTGGTACAGAAAGAATCTCCCTTCAGGCTTGTTAAAATAAGAAATTATTTTCTCCTTAGTATATTTCACTAGATTTTCATTTGTCCTAATAAAAATGTTTTGGTCCTTTGGAATGAAACCAAGTTGGGATTACTTTCCAGCTCAGCCATTGGTTGATTTTTATGAGAATAATTAATTTTTCTGATCTTCTGGTGCCTTCTTTATAAAATGGGAACAAAAATATGCTCAACCCTTGGTAAGATTGAATAAGAGAAGGTATACAAATGCTTGGCACAGCCCCTGATACACTGTAAGAAATGAGTTAATAGCAACTATGTTTACTGTTACTATACTAATGACCAGAATTCTTTTGATTGGTTCACTTGTGTTTTCCCTACTCATTAATACAGCCCTAGGTGGCAAGAGAATCCAATGGACTTTCTCCTAGATCTTCCTGTCTGGATCTAATCATTACCTTCTTAAGACAGTGCTATTTCTCTCAGCCTCTTCCCTTGTTGTCTACATTGTTGCTATACTCTTCCAAGAGGGTTTCTCTATTGATGTAAAAGTAGTTATCAATTCCTCCGGACCCTTTTTTTTATAACAAGTAAGAATTCTTATTATTCGAATGAAGTCTTTCTCATGAAGAGCTTAGAGATATATATTTGGTAAATGAGAAAAAACAATCTTTTCTATATTTGAGGGTGAAGTGTAGTCTGTTTTTCCACAGATCGGTTCCGGGCAGCCAACCTATTGGCAGCACTCACTGTTGAGTGGTTTACATTCAGCAATGTGACCAGAAATAATGATTCAAATTCAACAGAGGTCAGAAATGATTAGAAGTTATGATTCCTTGGCAGCTACTTGATGTTTAATATTAAGCTGCTTTAGCAAACCTCTCCCTTATTCTTGTGGCCAGATGCCATAGAGCATGAAAAAAAAAAAAAAACAAAAACCAAAAACATAATGAATTTAAAAAATCCCCCTTTTTCACACCTGCTACCCACCTGAAGTGGAAGTCCCAAAGGAAGGGACTTAAATGAGCTGAGAGACCTGACTGAGCTCTCCTGGGTCAGAGGTGAGTTCCTTTGCACACCTAGGGGAGCTTGCTTTGCTAATGTACCTGTTCCATAAATTACTCTGTAGGAAATCACTTCATTATTCATGACTTAAACATTCCTGTTGCAAAATGGTGATCTATGTCGTGTACCGTTGCATTACCAATTCAATTATTCTTTTGTCATGCAAACTCCCCGAGCTGTGACAAGGGGTGGGGCAAGCTCTTCACAGCTGGCAATCTGTAATGCTGTCCAGCAGCAGCTTTCTTCAGGCTGCAGTACACTGGAGAATTTATGAAATGGCTCTCAGGCAAGATGTCTGCCAATGATGGAAAATTGATGATCGCTATCTAAACATTTAGCAGCCCTTCATCAGTTATAATGTGGCCATCTTCAACTTGCCTTCCTTAACTGATAGTATTTCATGCTTTCTGGAATGAATTTGGAGGTACAAGAAAGAACAAAGCCTGCCCCACCGAATCTATCACAATAACATTCATTTTTTTGT
This sequence comes from Vulpes vulpes, assembly GCF_048418805.1. Classification (NCBI taxonomy): domain Eukaryota; kingdom Metazoa; phylum Chordata; class Mammalia; order Carnivora; family Canidae; genus Vulpes; species Vulpes vulpes. The sequence goes on along the minus strand of NC_132784.1, from coordinate 7,878,518 downwards.
TGTTTCCTATTTTCTTAGGGTTCTAAAACCAATTTTGCAGGAAGAAATGCCCCAGTGTTTTTGAGGTCTTTCTTATGTTGCTAATATAAAGGATGGGCTTTGAGGTTGATATAATAGCCAAACAAAAATTGAATTTTAGTCACTCACATAGTTGTGTTAGCCTCATGGTGCCAAGCATCCATTTTCTCCAATGATATAGACAATAGTGAGCCTTTCTGGATGGATTAAAAATTGTCAGATGTTCTTGGTGTGACTGGACACAGCCAATGGGGCATTTTTAAATTTCAGGCACTATAATGCTTTTATATATCTGCATGTTAGAGAATTATTAAGATTTACCAATTCATTCACTTTAGCAGAGAAACAGAGCCTTCATTTGGAGCTTCATGGCCAGGAATTAAGGATGGAAGACATGATGAATGTTCTTTTACTTTCTTGTTTTTTGTTTTCTTTCTTTCTCTCTCTCACTATCTTTCTTTTTTCTGTCTTTATGTTTTTGCTTTTTTTTTTTTTTCCCCTCTCATTCAGTTCTCCCTATTGCTGAACTGGCACCTTGGCAGGAGAGGGTTTGAGGAGCAGTGAGTCACTCAGATCTACAGTGGACCTATTTCAGCCTGAGTTTGGGGCAGGGTGGAGAGGAGTATGTTAATATTGAGTCATTATCATGTTTGTGGCGGTTGCATGTAACCCTCAAAATTACCACATGTGTTATTCTTTCTATCTGGCTATTAAGGAAATAGATTTTCAGAGCAATGAATGACTTGCTCAACATCAACAAGGTCAGTCTGTCTCCGAAAAGCCTTTTCCTTACTATAAATATTCATAAAACTCTTAATACCATAGATGTTGTGGCTTTCAAATAAGTATAAGGCAAGTTCTTTTTATTTTTATTTTTTTATTTATTTTTATTTTTATTTATTTATTTATTTTTTTAAATTAATTTTTATTGGTGTTCAATTTACCACATAAGTTCTTTTTAATTTAGTACTTCTGCTCAGTTCTAGTGCAGAAGTGGATCAACCTTTTGTAAGGCCTGAAGCTTGCTCAAATTTGGGACCACCTTTAACATCAATAACACAAAAATCTAAATTCAAAATTAGGTTCAAGGCCTTGAAAGGAGCTTATCAGGCCAGGGGCCCTGAAGATTAAGTTTATCAGCTGTATAGTTAAGTCCACCTCCAAGTAAGGGTCAAGAAAAGAGATGAAATATTTCCAAGTGTTTCATGCATCCAGGGTTCCTTGAAGTGAAATAGTGTGATTGCAGGTAGTTCCAACTTTGTGTTCTTACTGGAGCAGTGACTCCTATCAACATGGCTTTTTTTGTGGGTGAACCCTGGCTCTTACAGGTTATTAAAGAAGAAGAAGGATGGTAATTGTCCTTGGAAGGAGCCAGTAATTCTTGCTGAAGGGACCAGTATTGCCAATGGATGATGGGAGTCCTTTTGGAAGAGTTAATCATCTGCTTACAAACATCCAGCATTTTAGGATCATGTTTCAAAGAAGCTCCAGGAACCAGAGTTGCATGTCTTTTAAAATGAAGCAACTACTGCCTAGGACGACGACGACAACAATTTACACCAAACTATTAAAAAATTTCTGTTCTGAGTTAATATAAATACTTTAAAAGAGTGGCTTTCAAACTTTTTGATAAACACAGAATGAATATGTTTTGGATCACTGTTCAATTATTAATTTTTTTAAGATTTTATTTATTTATTCATGAGAGACACAGAGAGAGAGATAGAGTCAGAGACACAGGCAGAGGGAGAAGCAGGCTCCAGGCAGGGAGCCTGACGTGGGACTCTGGGCTGAAGGCGGCACTAAACCACTGAGCCACCTGGGCTGCCCTCATTGTTCAATTATATATATACATACGTGTGTGTGTGTTTATAATACATAAAATAATTCATGCTTGCTGCATGAACTGAAACCTAGTAAGTTCTAATCTATTTAATTTAATTCTAGTTTGTTAAAAATTCTAATTCTTAAAAATTTCTGATTTAGAATACGTAAAATATTAGGACGACTTTAATGGTCTTAATAAAAAAGATTCATTTTTTTCCCCGTCAGCCGTTGGCTTATCACAGAAGCATTTCACATAATCTTCATGCACAAGAACATGTTCTTCTAGTTATCAAGACCAGGAAAGTATAGAATGGGCAATGTGAAGGCATTTGATAGTTTTTCTGTCTGGTAACTTTTCTCTCTCCCATCCCTCAATTTCAAACTCTCCTCCCTCCTGTGTCTCGGTGGCTTACTGTTTTCCCAAGGAGGACATATGCTAAACCTTATCTCTGTAGAATGAAAGTCTTTGTCTTTTTTATTACTTTTTTATTTGAGAATAGATGACACATGGTGTTACATTAGTTTCAGGTGTACAACACAGTGATTCAACATCTCATATGTTATGCTGTGCTCACCACAAGTGTAGCTACCATCTGTCACCACACAACATATTGTAATACCATGGACTGTATTCACTATGCTGTGCCTTTTATCCCTGTGACTTATTCATTCTATTACTGGAAGCCTGTATCTCCCACTCCCCTTCCTGTTTTTCTCTCCCCATCAACTGTCTCCTGTTGGCAACCATATTTGTTCTGTGTATTGTAGATCCGATTCTCCTTTTTCTTGGTTTATTCATTTATTTTGGTTTACATTCCACATGTAAATCAATCATATTGTATTTGTCTTCGTTTGACTCATTTCATTTAGCCTAATGCCCTCTAGTCTTTTTCTTTAACTAAGAGTTCATGGGGATGCCTGGGTGGCTCAGCGGGTTAAGTGCCTGCCTTTGGCTCAGGTCATGATCCTGGGGTCCTGAGATCGAGTCCAACATCCGGCTCCCTGCGTGGAGCCTGCTTTTCTCTCTGCCTATGTCTCTGCCTTTCTCTCTGTGTCTCTCATGAATAAATAAGTAAAATCTTAAAAATAACAAAACAAAACAACTAACAGTTCATGAACCAGGAGGAGAAAGCTAGGGGCTTCCTACAGGAAGAAACTGGGACAGAGGTCAGCTACAGCACACAAAATACCACTAGCTGTGCTGCTACTGAATTTGTGCATGAGACACCAGGTTAGTTATGCTAATTTTATTTGGGAGACAAAGCTCAAGGATTGGGGCTGCATACTAGTGTACTTTTATTGAGATCAACAAGTAGTAGCTACCAAACATATACAACGACAATGGGTGAGGCATTATGCCAGACACCTACTTGAATTATCTGTAAATATCTATGAAATATGAAAGGCAGAAATTATTTTCATTTGGTGAAAGCATATTTGACTCTTTTATTTTTTTTTTAGTTTTTAGATTTATTTATTCATTTATTCATGAAAGACACAGAGAGAGGGAGAGAGGGAGAGAGAGAGAGGGAGAGAGGGAGAGAGGGAGAGAGAGAGGAAAAGACACAGGCAGAGGAAGAAGCAGGCTCCACGCAGCGAGCCTAACGTGGGACTCGATCTGGGGACTCCAGGATCAGGTCCTGGGCCAAAGGCAGGCGTTAAACCGCTTGAGCCCCCCAGGGATCTCCCCACTCTTTTAGATGATAAATGCTTTATATTCAATGGTCTTTCTCCAAGTAAGACATTAGAGTTGAACCCTTACCCTGCCTTTGAACCAGAGTGAAAATTATTAACTCTATATAGAAAATATTTACTTTGTCCTTCTCCAACTACAATTAAGGAATAAGAATCTGACTCATGCATGAACTAATATGATGTTTTTGGTCAAATTGAGTGAATAACTAAACTAAAAAGCTTATTAAGCTATACTTCAAAACAGTATATCCTTTTTATTTATTCCTTTAGATATGCTTCTTGAGTTTGAGGCATTGACAAAAAGTCCACAGCATATGGCCTCTTCTAAACCTCCTCCACTTTTGCTTTTATTTTTTAATCCTATTTTGGCTAGCTTGTAAGTCACTTGACATTAGTTTTTGGTAGCTTTCTATTTGTTATTGGATTTCTAGAATGCTATTATAGTCCTTTAAGAATAAGCAATATTTAAGATCCTTTAAAGTTTCCAAATTAGAAATATAAAAAATACATATTTTTTAAATAAATAAGCATCTTAGCACTTTGTAGTTGCATATGCAAGGATGAAATCTTATCTCTCCATTTCTTACATCTCCATGCAACACACCATGACCATAGAAAGAAAATCAGCACAGATAGGCTGTTACCTGGTGAATAGGCTGGTGACAGAGCCCATGCAGCTGTGTCCAATCACTACTTACTTTGCCAAGTGACAGTCACTTCTTTTTTTAATTGTATTCAAATTCAATTAGCCAATATATAGCACATCATTAGTTTCAGATGCAGTGTTTAATAATTTATCAGTTGTGTATAACACCCAGTGCTCATCACATCATGTGTCCTTCTTAATGCCCCTCAACCAATTACCCCATCCTCCCACCCACCACCCCTCCAGCAACCCTCAGTTTGTTTCCTGTAGTTAAGAGTCTCTCATGGTTTTTCTCCCTCTCTGATGACTTCCCATTCAGTTTTCCCTCCCTTCTCCTGTGATTTTTTGCTCTGTTTCTTATATTCCACATATGAATGAAACCATTGGATAATTGTCTTTCTCTGATTGACTTATTTCACTTCAGTTCTATCCATGTTGATGTAAATGGTAAGTATTCATCCTTCCTAAGTCACAGTCACTGCTATATAGACTTCTATATACATGAAGTATTTTTCAAGATTATGACTCATAAATACTTTAGCCAAAATATGAATAAAAATGAGATTTCTCAAGGTGTTACTTAAAACTTGCTATAGTGTTAAAATAAAATTTCAATTCTTTTTAATTTGGAAGAGAAACATATCTCTTCATATTCAAGAGCCATTTAAATGAGCAGGTTAATTGGATTTTGAAAAATACCATTTTCTTCAATAAAAAATAATTCATTTAACTTAATTTTAAGCACCTGGAACATTTGTAATAATAACCTGAATGTTTGGCCTAGGAGATTAAAGAGGAATAAAAAGAAGATAAAGAAACAGAGCCGATGTAGGAAAAAAAGTAAATAATGAAAGAAACTTGAAGATTAAAAAGTCTTAAGAATATTTGAAGTAGTGAAATGATAAAGCCATTGAAGAAAGACAAATGATGGATAAGTTATTACATTTTAAACTTTCAAGTCAGAAAGGTCAAAGTGTGACGATAAATATGCATAAGTTATAGAACAAAGTATAGGAAAAAGCTCTTTTCAGATATTAACTAAACAATAATTAAATGAATGCTTATAAACAGCAAGTACTCTACCAGTCATTGAAGATGTTAAAATGGAATCCCTAGTCTAGGATTTCAAAAAGTTTACAATTGAATAGGGAAGCAGATATGCAAATAAGCTATTAAAATGCAATGTGTTAAATCCTTCAAAAGATGTATGTAAAATTCAATAGGAACATCATCCTAGTTACTAGTTTCATCAACTTTACAACTGAGCCCTGATGATGAACTGCTATGTGACAGTTCCTGTTGGTTTTCTCATGTTCATGCAGAGTCCAGTCCTTCTGAGCAAAAGACACATTTGAATAGCAAATATCTTTGGAAAGGGATACAGAAGCTGTATCCCTCCAGAGAGATATAGAGACTCTTTGCCTGGTAAATCCCAAGGTAGGATACATAAAGCCCTCTCCTTCCCCTCTCCAGAGATATTACTTATGTTCCAGAATAAGAACTCTAGGGATGCTTTTCCTTTCCTCCCTGGAGGAGAATTACTTCTATTTCAGGATAATTAGGAAATCTCTCTCTGGAGGGTAGAATGGGCACATGTAAAGAGAACATGCTCAGTCTGCTAACAGTATGGTTCATTTCCTGAGGTGTGTACATGTGCACCTAAAATCTTGCCCTTGTTATGTCACCATGAAGGGATCAGGGGACGGAGAACCTATGCTCTGGCTACTATTTTTCATGTGAGTAATAAGCCATGTGTTCTGTGTTACACTACCTAGGAGTCTTAGGGACTTTACACACATGCACACTTGCACATGTGGGCATGTATCAGTCTATGTAAACATATATATATGTTATATGTTTATGTTTATATTTATATCATAGCCAACCATACACTTCAGCTTTACTCGCTGTTAGGAGAAGTTCATTGTCAGGGATTAATTAAATGGTGTCCGCCAAAATATCATATGCTATAGTCCCAACCCCCAGTACCTCAGAATGTGACTTTATTTGGAAGGAGAGTTGTTGCAGATATAACCAATTAAGATGAGGTCATCGGGATGAACACTAATCCAATATGATTGATGTCTTTATAAAAAGGGAAAATTGGGACACAGAGGCACACACAGGGAGAATGTGACGTGATGGAAGATGGAAATTGTAGTGATGCTTCTACACCAAGGGATGCCAAAGATTGCCAGCAAACTCCCAGAAGCTAGCATGGAACAGATTCTCTCACAGTGCTCAGAGGGAACTGACCCCATTGAAACCTTGATTTCAGACCTCCAGCCTCTAGAACAGTGAGACAATATAATTTTGTTGTTTAAACCACTTTGTTTGTGGTACAATGTTGTGGCAGTCCTAGCGAACTAATTCATGTATCAATACCTGTTTCCCATAATTGTTTTGAGCATTTGTAACCCATGGTTCCAAAGGGGACAATGTGATTCACTAAATAGTGGAAGTCCCTCCTCCCACTAGAAATGATTAACATATCTCATTCAACTTGCCTCTGTCCTCAGCTCTCAGTCTCTGGAAGTCTTACTGTATCTGTTGCTGGCTCTCTCCCTACCCAGCTGAACATGTGGCAGATGTATGGTTGAAAGAAGTCTCAGGGACACCTGTTCTTCATGTAAGGCAGGGCCTAGAGTACCTGGACTACTATGTGCTTAATATATATCTACTTTTCAGTCTTTTTTCCTACTAGGGAACTCTGAATTATTTCACATTGTTGGCAAGAGGGTACGTTGTAGTAGAATTTGGGGGCAGTATGGAAAAAGCCCTGGGCCGGGAGTGAGTCAGTTGTGAGTCTGACTTCCAGTCTGGTGGCTCCATTACCACATGGGTCAAATCTCTTAGGGGATCCACGTGTAGCCATCCCTGTGCAAAGGCGATTTAGCAGTAACGATTCTGTCCATTTCTAACCTTTGACACAAGACTCAAAAGAGACCATGCATGTGAAAAAAGCTTATGCTATACAAATATGAGGATTTTTAAAAATCAAATTCTCATTTTCAATCTTTTTAGATTAAAGAAAAATATTTGGTTCTTAATCTTTGTATTTCTTACAGCATTTGCAATTGTGAATCTCTCCCTCTTTCTTGGAATTCTCTCTTCACTGGGTTTCTGTAGCGCAATATACTCTGGTTTCCTTCTGCGTTTTGACTACTCCTCCAAGCCATGTTCACAGACTCATTCTTCTCTATGTGGACATTGATATTAAATGTTGAAGTTCTAAAGGCTTGGCTTTAGGCTTTTATATCTGTGAATTTTCTCTGGGTTGGCCCATCCATACCCATGAATTATCAGATAACTTACGAAGGGATAGTGCCACTCCAGATCTCTTCTCTGAACTGTAGACATATATATATAACTGCCCTCTTGAAATCTCTTCTTATATTATTCAAGGCACCTAAAACTCAAAACATTCCAAAGTAAATTTACAATATTCCTAGTCAAACAGTATATTCTTCTAGGATTCATGAGTCTACTAAGGTGACCATATCCCCTCTGTCACCACCCAGAAATCTAAGTATTCTGTTCTTTGCTCCTCACCTCCAGTCCATCATATTCCCATAGATTTTCAATTCCGTATCACTTCAGATGCTTTAACTACACCTACCAGATAAATATGTCCATTTAAAATTATTTAAAATGAAAGATTTTCTTAAAATGTCAACTAATAAGAAATCTCAGTATGAGAGAACTCCAGGGTTGGTTAAGTCAGAAATGATTTGCCAAGAACCAATATTTTTCTTCACTTTTCTCTCTGCTATCATTAGTGCATCTGCCCTGTCCTTAGACTATTTCTAGTATAGTTGCAAGATTGCTGAAGCACCTCTCAGTTTCACATATAAATTCAACAATGCCCAGTGGAAAAAAAGCCCATCTCTTCTTCACTATCTCTTTTTAAGAATGCAGAAACATTTCTCCAGAAGCCTCACAGTGGCTTCTCCCTTACATATCATTTGCCTGAATTATATGACATGCCCAGCCTAAATCAATTACTGCCAAGGGAACTGGAACCAGCTTATGCTGAAGCACAGAGGAGGAAAGGTACGTGCACCAAATCCAGCCTTTTATGGCAAAGACAAAGGTGCAAACTAGATACAAGGAAAGAGCAAACGTGTTTGCATCATTTCCTGAATGTCTTTCAAAACTGTTTTCATCTCAGTGACGATCACTTGACATAGACAAAGAGTTGGGATTCTCTTGCTATGTGCCCTCCCCAAAAGGGGGCAGTGCTCTTGGGCCTGGAAAGATAACCCCATTCACAAGAGTTAATAGGCTTCACTCTGCAAAAAAATTCACATAGCATTAAGAAGAGATGTACAAGTTAGGAAAGGTAAGCATGTTTAGCAAAAGCATAGAGAGCATAACCCCCAGACAGTTTCCAATTTCTCAATTTTGTTCTTTGCTGGGCATGACTGTTTCATGACAGAAGATGCGGAGAGGGTGTGGACATCATCATCTCAGGGAAGCCATCAGCTGTGGCATCTTTAACATTTCATACCTTGCAAAGTACGTAGCTCTGTCAGAAATAAATGATTAGTGCCCATAACCCAGTACAGCTACATCTCATCAAGTCTAGGTTACTCGTTGAGCCATCCTAAATACAGATGCTTGCTTTAGTACTTAGCAAACTCAGTAGGGTACCATACATTTCTATATAGTCCTTGTGCAAGGAAGATATATATAATCATGCATCAGATTTTCAGTTATCCATGCAACTAGAGCAGGATTTTTCAAATTCAGCACTACTGACATTTAGGTCAGGAAACTTTGTAGGAGGTGGAAGGGGGCCATCCTGGGCATTGTAGGATTTTTAGCAGGATCTCTGGTCTCTACTCACTAGATGCCAGGAGCAAACATGTTGTTTTAACAACTTCAACTGTTTTCTAAATGGCAAAATGGAGTAAGGCATGGCACAAGAGACTTAATTTTTTCCTAATGAAATGTGGGTAGGAGTTACATGGTCACTTCCCTGAGGAAGTGTACAATTCTCCAGTCTCTCTGTTTTGCCAGGAATTTATGGAAGCACTTGTAGTTGCCATGAGGTCAAAGTGGCCTGAAATACTGTGCCTGGGGACATCCGCCCTGGACAGTCACCTGGCCCATGGTAGACACTGAGTAAACTACAGATAAACTTTTGTTTGTTTTTTTTTTATGTCCTTGAAATTTGGGGGTGGTTTGTTATTTCCACATAAACCAATCTTAACTGGTACAACCCCCTACTCCAAAGTACCATCATTTTAAGTTCAGACAGCTGCTATAGTATCCAAATTGGTCTTCTGTACACAAACTTGCTCTCCTCCAATCCAGTAGTCAGACTGCCAGATGGATACTTTTAAAGACACAAATCCAATCATAACATCCTTCAGATTATAACCCTTTACTCACTTCAAAGACTTGTCATTATATTTAAGAGAAAACCCAAATTCCTAGTATAACATACAAAGCTCTGTGTAATCTGGTCTTCTGTTTTGTCTCCAGCCTGATTTTGTTTCCATTAGTCTCTCCATCTCTTTATTCCAAGCATATTGATTTTCAGTTCCAGGAAATTCTCAAACCTCACCACCCTCACCTACTTCCTGAGCTTTATGCATGCTGTTTTCTTCTTCCTTCTATACATAGTTAACCCTAATCCTTTCTTCAGAGCTGGAATCCATTGTCGCTTCTTCAGAGACAGACTCCTTGATTCTTTCCAACTAAACAAAATCTTCCAATTAAATGGTGTCTCTCATAATACTATGCACCTCTCTCTATAGCAAATTTTCTATTGCAATTTTACCTTAATATGTAACATGTAATATGATTAAACATGATTAATGTTTATTGTTGTCCACTAGGTCATAAATCCTGTAAGGCCAGGAGCTATTTTTGCTCATCATGTTTCCCCTTGAACCTGCTTCAAGACTCAGGAGCGACACATAGCAGATTCCTATCTATATTTGATAGTTAAATGCTTTTAAATAACTAATAGTCCCACCAGTTAGAAAGAAATGTTCAAACAATGATGTTTCATTTAACCTTCCATATAGTTTCTAATTATCCAAATGAGATTGTTTTTAAAGCTATAAATCTGTCATATTGCTTGAATGTCTAAATGGATTTGTGGGCCCATAGACATTTATTGGAGCATTCACCTGAAATAATCAACTGGAACCATGAATTCCATTTATTTACAAGAACAAATAAAAGATGACCTTATTCTTATTCTACACTCTATTATATTGGAGTAAATAATATAACAATTCTGAGCTGGTTGAATTATTAATAACCATTACGTATAGCTGGAGAGCATGGGTTAGAAATATATGGCCATGTCCTTTGTCTTTGCTCATTTATTTTGCTTAAGAAAAACACTTCCTATCAGTATAATTCCTTTAAAGTGTAAAGTCACCTTCATTTCAGCTGATCCTCATAATATCCTTGGTTGAGTTGGGGCAGAAAATACATCACCATTGTGTAAGTAACTAGGTCATGGAGAATTTAAACAGTTAAAAAGACTACATGAATAGTAAAATGAAGACAGACCCTAAATCACCTGGCTCCCCCTATCCAATAGGATTCCTCATGTACCTGCACATATTTGTGGTAGGAGAAATTTGGGGTTGACAAAAAACGGGTAGGAGTGGTAAGCTGGAAACGAAGTCATGAAAATGCGAAACTTATTATGTGATTTTCTATTTACTAAAACAAAGCTATAAAAACAGTATGGTTAGTAAAATGATGTCATATTTCAATGAAAATGATGTTTACCCATGACTAATTTCCATTTATTAAGCATTCATTAGGTGTTTGCTTAGTTAGTATTATTATTACCATAGTTGTTTACCAAAAGTTAATTCCAAGCACATTTCAAGATCGTCTCTGCTGCTTTTCCAATTATCTTCTCACATGATAATTTCATATAAAATATTTTAGATAGAAAGGCAAAATAATAAAAAGAAAAGGCTTTAGTAGTTAGCTCCATGAAAGCAAATTGTTCAGGTTTTATTTGTTGCTATGTATGAGACAGAAATTGAGAGGTTGCCCCCTCTTGAGGAGAATCAGTCAGTTGACACAATAACCTTCTACATCCAATTTTAGGATAGTTTGTGATTTGTGCAGATGTGAGATCCAATGTGGGGAAAAGTCGAGTAGAAATAAATAGACATAGTTGAATTCTAGTAACTCTTAATGCTGAGGCTGGACTGTATTAATTTTCCCATGGAGAGCATGGTCTAGTAGAATAATTTTGAGCCACAGTGACTCAAATTTGCCATCCTATGCTGCCATTTATGGCCATTTTCAGGCAAATTGCTTGTGGTGTCTGAGCCTCAGGCTGCATATCTGAAAATGGGACAACAATGAGGCCAAGTATAACTAAAAGGATATGGTACGTGTAAGTAGCTGAGCACTGTGCCTGGCACGTGTTAAGTATTGCATCAATCACTCTTACTACTCCCCCATGCTGCTGCAATAGCATGGACAATTACCCTGAGTGAGTCAGGTATCAGTGAAGACATCCTCTATCCTCTGAAACATCAGGCTCCCCGGTGCTCCAGTAATGCTTGTGGTAAAGGAATGCACAGGCAGGCACTTAACTGTGTAGGAGACCCCTGGCAGCCACAGCAGGCATTACACGGGCCCCAGGTCTGAGGACAGGTACTATGGGTGAGTTGAAGGGCAGAGAGGACTCTGCAGACATGTTATCTAGACTTCCCTTTTGTGGTTGTTTTAGGCTTGTGCTGTACAGAAAGTTTATTTTTCCCCTTTGTCCCACCATTTATGTTTTATAACCTACCCATTTCTGCCCAAACTATTCCATCTCTCTCAACATGGTCTCAGCAGACTTCCAACAATGTGAGCAACATGAAAGCCAGCCAAGTACACTTGCAAGTTCTGAATATATGTAGCATGAGCGTAGAAGGTATTTCTATCAAATGATATCTAGCATTTTCCATTTTCAAGATAGATTTTATACCTAAAGAGCTTGAATCTCTGAGGAAACGTTATCTGGGAATAGGAGAAATACTATTCCAGTGTAGACCAGATAGACAAATGGAACTACAGAAATTGACTGAGGTCATACCCAAAGACCTCATAACCCAAGAAAATAATCAAGGAAGGGGAAGGAGAGGGGAAGTAACTTTAATTTCACTCTTTCCTTGCACCTGGCCTTTGGTCAGACCTTCACATACTTTCTCCCTTAGTTAGAACCACATAACATCATCTAAGTCTTAATGTCTTTTATTTCACAGTAACTGAGGATTCAATAGAGGATATTAGTTTAGCTCAGATTTAGTTTTAAGACTTTTATGTTAATTCGTCACTCCATTTAATCATTTAAGAAAAAGATGAAGTTTTACCCTAATCCCAACATTATTTAGTCAGATCCATGTGTGTGTGTTTAACATCAATTTTTAAATAGTTGAATAAAACATACATATTAGGGTTTGGTTGTAGTTTATTAAAGAGTTTTTATTTGAGATTTTGTTTCATATTTCTGTTTGGTTTCAATATACCTTAAAATGAGAATCTTGGGGATCCCTGGGTGGCGCAGCGGTTTGGCGCCTGCCTTTGGCCCAGGGCACGATCCTGGAGACCCGGGATCGAATCCCACATCAGGCTCCCGGTGCATGGAGCCTGCTTCTCCCTCTGCCTATGTCTCTGCCTCTCTCTCTTTCTCTCTCTGTGACTATCATAAATAAATAAAAAAAATAAATAAATAAATAAAAATAAAATGAGAATCTTTATGTGTTAAGACAGATCCTATCTATACTTCCTTCTCCCCACAGAAATTCCTTCCGCAGTGTTCCTGACAGGTAGCGCCCAGGAGCTGCTGGATTACTTGTAGTGCCTGAGAGCATATGGCTAGTAGAGATAGCTCTGAGCAGTTTTCATTGGTGTACTGGTTGGTCTTAGTCCTGTCTTCTTGACCTGAAAAGATGCAGTGACTTTCTCTCTCAATACCTGCTAGAGCTAAGAGTGAGAATTCCTTTATTTCAGTGACTATATTGCCTGAAAAATTGGCAGCGTTCAAATGTGCCTCATAACATCACCTGTGTAATCAGAGAAAGATACTCAAGAGAATACCTCTGGTGTGTGAGGGGTTTGGGGGAAAGGGGCATTTATGGATGAACAGAGCAACAAAGAAGCAAAGCAATGCAGCAAAGTAGCCCATGAACTGAATCTTAAGTTTCCAACATTCTGTTATTGCTTTTATTGATTTCAGAACGACCCTCTTATTCCCTTTTGTTTTGTTCCATTTTTCCAAAGTCCTCTTTTCATTATTGTTCTGAATTTGAATTTCCAATGGGAAACAGTCCTTTGCTCGCAATGAGCTGGGTGCCTGGGGAAGGAGGGAGGTAAGACTTGAATACAATCAGCAAGGCTTCCAACTAGGGAGAATGAAGCACAGAAATTCCTCAACTTCCTGTTAGTGTTAAGAAAGAACAGAATCTGAAAGAAAGGTCAAACCTCCAAACTGGCTGCAGAAACCGATCCTTAGAGAAATTCCTCCCAATGCGGCAAGAATTAAAACGCAAACTGAGAACACTTGCAAAAGCAGCGGCAATCCTCAGAAGGAAGCCAGACCAGAGCCACAAATCAAAGAGCAATATTAGAAAATGGTACCATAATGAGAAGGAAACATAGCAAGACAGCAGAAGGGAGCTGAGGGACTGTGTGTTTTCCTTTTTGTTGGACACACAAGCTGGGAGTGTGTGCTTTGAGAACTTCCCAAGAGATCAAGTGAGAAATCACAGAGAAATCACAGCCTGCAGAGCCACTGATTGGGAAAGAGAGGAGAGTGCTAAGGTGAAGAGTAAAGGCACAGTCCAGCTGGGCCTCAGCGTTAATGCCTCCACAGCATGACCTAAGAGCATCCTCCTTCCCCGTGATAGCAGGACAACCAGTGCAGTTGCCCACACGCTGCCCTGGGTGCCTCAACGGGCACTTCTGGGAGTAGAGAAGTAGCTTCTGCATGCCAGGAGCCCAGCGCTGCAATGATGAATACTTCTTTAAATTGCATACAAATCAAGAATTTTTTTTTAAAGAAGTATAATTAACATACGACGTTATATTAGTTTCAGGTGTACAACCTATTGATTCCACAATTCTGTACTTTACTCCGGGCTCACCAAGGTGCATGTAGTCACCATCTTGCCAAACATTACAATGTTATTGACTATATTCCTTCTGCTGTACTTTTCCATACAAGTTATGCCTCTGTAGCCGGGGTATAGGGGTTCAAGAGCTCCTGACTCGGAGGGTCCCAAACAGCGGATTCAGCCAGTTGTTGCTGACAAGATCCAAAGGCAGAGAGACTAGTGGTAGTGAAACCAGAAAGGAATTGATTTCAGTGAGGTCAACAACGAGACTGTCTCAAAGACTGTCTCCAAAGTTCCTCAAATGCTTCCAGGTTTATATTAAGGAAACTATGAGGCAAAGGTCTGTAAGTACCTGCAGGTGGGTAGGTACAGGTTAGGTAGATCATTGTCCTGGGTCAGTCCTGTGGAGACTTGCTAGCCCAGGGCAGTCTTTATCGCTTGAGGGGGTAGAGTCGGTTCCCACCAAGGGTTAATTTGGCAGCAAATCTTTTGCCCAAAATCAGAGATAAGTTGAAAAGAAGGACTTAATTAACTAGAAAGTACAGACTGAGGTCAAAATGGAGGGAGTCGAAGTTCTCTTTCACTTCTTTGCATTCCAACTACACCTGTCATTGTTCCCCACTTATTGAGTGATGTTGGAGCGACATGGGCATTTTTAGGATCTAACTAAGGGGAAATTGAGTCAGAAATACATTTAGTTTGATATATTTATAATTTTTCAATCAGCATTTTAGTATATAGCATAGAAACATGTTCTAGGAGCAGCCCAACAGTTCACCATGCTGAATCAAACAGCATCATGGCCAAAAGGCAGAGAATCCATGGTGTCATTTAGTGCCTGAGAAGTATGTATGTATCTAAGTGGAAACAAGGCTTCATAAGTGAGGAGCTGGAAGCTAGTCTAGGAAAATTCTTGCAAATTGCATATAATATAGCAAATAAGCTTGATATATTTTCCCTAAACTTGAAAGCAATCCTATAAATTTACTTGGCATTACCAATAGCAATGGGTACAGCAGACAGAAACTCTTCTAAACTATCGAAACATAAGAAAAGGTAATCTGGATCTAGTCTCTAGAAGAAATATTGAATTACCTTTCTATTCTCTTTATAGATAATTATGTTACAAAATAAATGTCATACAAAGAGGCAAAGAATTTGCAGCTGAAAACATAGAGAAAAGGTATTATAGAAATATGTCAGTTCTAGATTTTATAATTTTTATTCATTTTTTTACAATTTGTATTTATATTTTTTATCACTGATATTCAAATTTTGTATTTGCAACTTTATCTTGTTTTTTTAGAGAGCACACCCCAAATTATTTAGCTTCTGGCCCTATAGAACCTACCTCCACCTTTGTTTTTGCCATTGTACCTGCTTGACATCTTTTACCTGACTGCACATCCCTGTTATCTCCTGGGTGGCCAGGGATAAATCTGATTATTCCAAATATTCCCAGCACATAATGAAATAAGACCTAGCAATTGTTCAATACTTTTTTGTTGATTGAAAATCTAATTGATGGTTGTTGGAAAAGAAATGAAGAATGGTGGTATTATTCTTCGTAATACAATAACAGGATTATAGCAGGACCCGGCCCCATGTCCAAACTGACAGGGGTACAGGGGACATTGTAGAGTGCTGAGTAAAGGTGAGTGGATGAGGAACAATATGCAGAAAAAGTAACTAGCTTATAGGAAAGACTACTAGGGACATATTTGGGAACAAATGGTAGAAAGGCATAAGGCCTAAAATCTATAGCTTTACTTCTTGTGGAGGGGGGAGATAAATTTCTTGCTAGAATTAAACATGATGACATGTTAAGCATTTACCTTAATATAAATCTTAGAGCAGGTGATTAGTAAACACTAGTCTCCTCCTTCCTACTAATTTTCCTTCAAGAACATAGGTTGGGGCCCAGAAACTAGACAGGAATAGAAACCAACAACACTTACATAGGATGGTTTGGGGCTTAAACCTTATTTCAGGTAAAGAGAACAAAAGTAAGAATACATACCTTCTCCTCACATGAGGGGGTGGAGGTAACAATTAGAACTGATTACATTGGACTGAAGTAGGTGGAGAGGGAGAAAGGGACCTGAATGAAAGGAGAGAGGGGAAGTGAGAGGGCCGAGGATCTCACTCACTTTCAAAGGGTGGTGATTTCTGCTGTCTTTTCCTCCCATCCAAAGCTGGTCCTTTATACCTGTCCAGGAAAAAGATGGGGTGCTTGGCTCAGTCACTCTCGAAGCCCATTTTCAAAGGGAGCACTTCAAAGAATAGTCTTTAATTGCGCTACACCTTAATGGATTTTGCATTTAGTCGGGCACATCCTCTCGCCCATAATTCCCTCCCCTCCACTGTGGCAGCTCACCCACTTACCAACATTATGGCAATTTTCCCTTCACTAGAAATCTCCCCTAAGTGTCTACTTAGGAAGCTCTTTGTTTGATGTCGTTGACATGTTAATAGGAGTAGCTCTGGGTTCTCTGCAGTAGTGAACACTGAAAGCAGAAGAAAATCTGAGAGAAGCTGGGAGGAGCATTCCATATCCCAAGCCCTGTTGTTGAGTGCTAAGGGGAAAACAAAAGGATTCAGAGAAATAATTAAAGAGTGCTGAACACAAAGTTTGAAACAAGTTAGAATTTGAAGAAGTCAGTTGTTCTAAATAAGTAGTTAGAACTGTGGAGGAGCAGCTAGCTCATTCTTGAGAAGTTTGCTCATTTCTACTTTTGCACTAAGGCTGAAACATTGACTAATTTGACTAATGATGAATCAGTGAATCACCCTTTATTTGTGAACAAGGGACTTTGGGGGAAAAGTAGGCACAGCCCTTTAATACTGAGGAGTTAACAGTCAAGTAAGAACAATTTTGGACACAAATTAATAGATGATGGTTATAATCAGGGTCATGGCTTGAACAAATGAATGGCTGCTAGTGTTCCTATGAGAGCCAGGCCAATTTGGGCTGGAATGGTCTGGAAAAGATGTCATAGTGAGCTCTGATTCTAGGCCCCATGAGGATTAGATGTGAGTGACAGAAAGAAATAGGAATTAAATCAAAATGGATGGAGGACGTGTATGTTTTGCCATAATATTGGCTCAACTTCCCTTTATGTCTCTCTAGCTCATGATTGAAAACAGATGATTGTTTTCTGCATCCTGCTCCAAGGAAGAAGATGTTGTCTAGGCGGAACTTTTTCCCATAAGATATGGTTGGGTTGAGAAGCTGTGAACCCTCATAGCTGCCACCTATTTGCCAGCAGGAAAATCTAGTACAATGTTTGTGTTGAGGTCACATTTCATGCTTTTCAACATGGAACCAGATTAAAGGTATTTTGAAATATATTTCTTTAAGAAAGAGATCACATGGAGAGTCTCCTCAGAAGACCAAACATCTTCCATGCTCTGAGCTACCTAAATAAAGCCCTGCTGCAGACAAAATAATTCCTTACAGTTTGTTTGTTTGTTTGTTTGTTTGTTTGTTTTTAAGGAGTCTATTTTTCAAAGGGAAAGGCCACATACAAAGAAAATGGAGAGCAATAAATTTATTGAAATGCATGCTTTCTAGGCTGCCCTCACCTGGGGATAAATAGCGTCAAAATGGTAACAAGATAAAATTTGGTCTCTACCTTCACTCACGCTACAGCATCTCAAGTTCCTTTGATTGCAGACATCCCCATGGAATTTCAATGTGTGTTTGTAACTCCTGTTCTCCCAACTATGCATTCCTCAGATTTTTCCTTTTTTGTTGTGGCTGCCATCATGATGTCTTCCACTATATCCTTCCTTCAGCCTGTGTATTGACACCCAAATGCCCACTGTCCTCTGCCATCAGTTCATGACTAATTTTTCTGGTCTTATTCTATATGTCCACATGCTGCAAAATCCCCTGTTTATGGGGGAAAGTTGTCATCTCCACATGGGGTATCATCTTGTTTTACATGCAACACAATCATGATGTTTCAGAGCTTATAAAGTTTTACAAAAAAAGATCTTCTCAGTTTCCACATAGCTTTATGGTGTTCCTCTCACTGTAGTCTTCTGGTGAGGATCTATAGAAGCTGGGAGTTTGGTTAGTAGACAAAATATCTTACATTAAGTTTCCTACTGACCCTGATCCATAGTCAAGTAACATTTCCAAACTCTCACTTCCCACTGCTGACTTCTTTTCCAGGAGGAGTCTTGTTTTCTCCTGCAAATTAGCCTCTAACAGCTTATCCCACTGTCTTTTAGGCATGCTTGAAATTCCTAAACTTGTGGCAAGTACACAGCTTAGAATAGGTCTTTGGACTCAATATAGGATGACATTGGTCTTTGTAACTTGCCCTCAAATAAGTAC
This sequence comes from Vulpes vulpes, assembly GCF_048418805.1. Lineage (NCBI taxonomy): Eukaryota > Metazoa > Chordata > Mammalia > Carnivora > Canidae > Vulpes > Vulpes vulpes. The sequence goes on along the minus strand of NC_132784.1, from coordinate 7,859,893 downwards.
ACTTTGCTGGCAGGCAGAAGGAAAGATACCATTGATTTATTTAATCCATATGTTAAAAATAGAAAAAAAAATCAGTCAACACTTCTGAAATATGGAGTAAATAATGAGAAACACCAGACTCTTGTTGGTCCATTTGCCAGGAGCTCTTGAGTTCTTGTAGGAATCCTGCTGTGAGATTTGGGAGCAAAGAAAGGGAAAAATTATTATAGCTGTAAATGTATTTGTAATTTAATTATTAAGATACTCCTATAATGTAGTATTATTATTCCCATTAATTTATTTATCAAGACATCCCCTCTTATGAAAGGAGAACAAGGGCTGGCAAATCCAGAACTAAAGGGAGAATTCCAGGAGTAAATATGGGAATTTTTTGGTGTCTTTGTAATTACATTTAATGTGATTTTGGTGCCTGCTCAATGCCCCTACTTGTTGGGCTGACATAACTCCATTAAGACAACTGTGAGCAGTCATCACTGACAGAAATGTTACCCAGAAGCCTGTGTGTCATCAGAAAACTAGGAGAGAAAGGCAAATCCTGTTGACTTCACTGATCAGAAGAACATGAACTTGAGTGTCAAACAGACCTGTTTCAGGTCTGTCCTTATTGACTATTTAACTTTGACCAAGTGGCTTAACCTTTTTGTATGTTAGTTTCATCAAGAGTACAGCAGGGTAGGGGAAAAAAAAGAGTACGACAGGGTAGGGGTGCCTGGGTGACTCAGTCAGTTAGGGATCTGACTCTTGATCTCAGCTTAGGTATTGATCTCAGGGTTGTGGGTCTAGGCCCTGCACTGGTACCCTCTGCATTAGGCATAAAAGGCTACTTAATAATAAAAAAAAAAGAGTACAATGGGGTATTAACATTTATTTCATAATGTAGGCCTCAAAGTATTTAATATAGTTGTGAAGGGGAGCCATTGATGAGATTTGGCTTGGTATTGTGAAATCTTAGTAAACAGAGTCTGGAAAAATCACCATTTGTAACTGTAAGCAAGATCATTTTCATCAAAGTAGAGGTTTCAATTCCTTCCTTCCTTCCTTCCTTCCTTCCTTCCTTCCTTCCTTCCCTCCCTCCTTCCTTCCCTCCATCCTTCCTTCATTCCCTCCCTCCTTCCTTCCCTCCCACCCTCCCTCCCTCCTTCCTTCCTTCCCTCCCTCCCTCCCTCCCTCCCTCCTTCCCTCCTTCCTTCCTTCCCTCCCTCCCTCCCTCCTTCCTTCCCTCCCACCCTCCCTCCCTCCTTCCTTCCTTCCTTCCCTCCTTCCTTCCTCCCTCCCTCCTTCCTTCCTTCCTTCCCTCCCTCCCTCCCTCCTTCCCTCCCTCCCTCCTTCTTTCCTTCCTCCCTCCCTCCTTCCTTCCTTCCCTCCCTCCTTCCTTCCTTCCTTCCTTCCTTCCTTCCTTCCTTTCTTCCTTCCTTCCTTCCTTCTTTCCTTCCTTCCTTCTTCTTTCTACTTGCTATAAGAAAGCCACAGAAAGGACTCACTAGATAGAAAAATAAATAAAATAGTATTTTACTCAAGGAAAACTCAAAAGTCATCATTAACCAAATGCAGATGTTTTAAGCTAAGAAAATGTTCTGTTTGACAGTAATTGTGGAACACAGGTTAATCAGTAGTCTGTATGTTCAGAATTTTGGTTTTATGGAACATTTTGAGAAAAGCATTTCTTTTCTCTTTTGCTTATGTTAATATAATGTCTATATACATGTTAGCTTTTGTTGTTGCCTTATGAATAGTTTATTGTGGGTCATGAGGAAAATAGAATAGTAGATACTATTTGGTAATAGAAGGTCATAGTAGATACTATTATTTATTGTTTCATATTCTAGATCTTATTCCATTTAATTATTTTCATAAAGTTCACTTATAGCTTAAAGCCCTAATTGGAAATTTTCTTTAATTCATTGCATTGTGCTTTCATCTAGATTGGGTTTGTCTTTTATTTTTGTATTCTACATTCCTTTTCTTCTCTTTTTTGGCTATTTTTTTTTCTGTTTTAAGTTTGCACAGTTTTTTTTTTTTCATTAATGCTCCAAATGGGCAATTTTACTTTCTAGGAGTTCTGTTAATGCAAAGCCATTTATATATCTTTCATTCTGAGCTATAATTCATACTTCATCCGATATACTCTTTAATATAAATTCATGGGTGGTTGGAATGTGGGGTAGGGAGAATGTAGCTGCAGCTAAATCCACACTTATTGGAGAATTTGTGCTCTCTTCATGTAAATGTTGCTAATTGTCTGCATGGTGATTTACTCTACTTAGGGATGTGCATGTCTGTGTGCATGTCTGGATATGCATATGTGTACAAGTGGGTGCGTGTCCTTGCATGTGTGTGTGAGTGTGTGTAGTAAAGTTCTGACCTGAGCTTTGCTTGGTTCCCTCAGTGCAACACAGGGCTCTAGAAAATAAACAAAAACTAACTGTAATTTTCTTTACTTTTGATGAGATGATGGGTCAATTAGAAGAGTTTTGCTATGTTTAAAAACTTCTCAAAAAGAAAAAAAACTTCTCAAATTTTCTCTGAGATGTTTTCTTATGTCTTCAGTTTAGGTCTCCCCAAGTTGGAGATATTGGTCAAATTACTCAGGCTTTTCAGCTGTCTCTTCTTTCTGCAATAATCTTCCAGAAGTGCAAGTGATACTAAGATCTGTATCAAGTCTCATTCTCACTTTGATCTCCTTCTTTGTTCATAAAACTTGTTTATGTTATTATTTTTTTTTAAGATTCTATTTATTTGTGAGAGAAAGAGGGAGAGGAAACACAAGTTGGGGGAAAAGCCGAGGGACTGGGACAGGGACAAGCAGACTCCACACTGAGTGCAGAACCTGAGTAGGGGCTCAATGTTAGGACACTGAGATTATGACTTGATCTGAAATCAAGAGTCAGACGCTTACCCCCACTGAGCCACCCAGGCGCCCCAAAATTTCAGAGTTTAAAAAATAATATGGTAGAGCTTTTCTTTTTTTTTTTTTAATATTTTTTTATTCATGAGAGACACAGAGAGAGAGAGAGAGAGAGAGAGAGGCAGAGACACAGGCAGAGGGAGAAGCAGGTTCCATACAAGGATCCCGATGTGGGACTCGATCCTGGGTCTCCAGGATCACACCCCAGGCTGCAGGCAGCGCTAAACCGCTGCGCCACCGGGGCTGCCCGAGCTTTTCTTAGTTAATATTTACTACTGACATTTCTCTAAAGTTTATTTTGTAATTGGAAGAGTTTCTGTCATAGTTTTGTCCTTCAATGTTTACCCATGAATTGCAGTTTTATATATAAAAGCAAATAAGCAAGTTAATAGATAGATGGACAGGTAGATAGATGGATGAAATGGTTTAAATATTCCATGAGAAGCTAAGTAAATTATAGTACAACTGTATTATGAAAGAGCATACAACTACCAAAAACATATTTATGGAGATTATTTAAAAATAGCATAGGAAATGCTTAAATTAAAATGTGAAATGTCAAAAAATATGTACAGAGAATAACTTTAACTATGTAAAAAATACAAAGTTTATGGCTCAAGAAGCCTTACTAGACATATGTGTTTATCTCTCTTTCATCCAAAAATCCCACTGAAATGACAGAAAGGATATAATAATAGCAGTAAACCACAAGCAATGTGGCAGTGATATATAGCTAGAAAGAAAGACTCCAACATCTCAAACATCCTAAACTAGTGTAAAATTTTTAGAAATGTTAAAAACATTTTGAAATTAGATGACCACTAAAACCGACTTGCTAAATGGCCCATCCTAGTTCCACCAAACTCATTGCGCAAATACAGTTTTTACCCTATAGCTTCCTTTTTTAAGACTTTACAGGAGCTCTGTATATATCTTTCCATCACATATTAGCTCCTCTGTCTGACATTTAAAGTCTTCTTGGATATGGTCCAACTTTCATAAAAATTCTGTTATCACCCTTTTCTCAGTACAAATCCTCGATTTTTGTTAGGCTAGTAACCTATTTGATTTCCTGCTCCTTCGGAACTATTGACTTTCCTCCTTTTATCCCCTGAATCTGCTCCTGTTTTTAACTCAGCCTGAAATGCAGGCCTCCACCTTCCTGCCAGCCATCATTACCATCATTACACAAATCTTTCCTCTATTTAAGGTTCAAAGAATAAAGTTTTCTCTGACCTCTAGGATCCCCAAGTAGTTGATTACCTTTTGTGAATTCATACCAATTGGGCATAATTGTTGACTATAGATCTTTTTTTTTTTTTTTTCAGAAATCATGTGGAATTTAAATGTGAAGTCTCTTAAGGTCTTATATTTTCTTGTATATTTCATAATGCACAACTGCAGGTCATACCAGATGTTCAACGGGTTCTAAATTCTCAGTGGGAGGCCTGGGAGCATCATGCTGTGAACTATCTCTAAGCTTTGGCTCATGCTATCTCTTTTATCATAACTTTCTTAAGCAAATACCATCTTTCCTTATAGAGGAATCTGCTCAACTTTTAGTTAATCACGGCATTACTTCTGTACTATGAATTTTCCTCAAAGCTCAGAATACATCATAATTATTTCTCTCTTCTACTAGTATATGTGTGGTAGACAAAATTCTCAGATGGCTATGAAGATTGCTACCTCTAGTATATGATTTCCTTTGAATGTGGGTGAGATCTAGGAATACAATGGGTATTACTTTCATGATTAGTTTACTAATAAATTGACTTTGAGTTATTTAAGATGGAGTTTGCTTGAGTTGGCCTGATTTCATTTCGGGAATCCTTAAAAGGGACTGGGCCCTTCCAGAAGTCACAGATACAAAAGTTGAGTGTATGAAAGAGCCTTGAGAGAGGGCCACAGGGCAAGGGAGCATAGTCCAGGAACTGAGAGCAGTCCCTGATGGACAGTTATCAAGACAGTGGGACCTCATTCTAGGCCACAAGGAAATGGATTCTGGTGATAACCTGAAACTTTGTACATAGATCACCTCCCAGGTAAACACTCCGGATGAGAACGTGGTAGGCCAACACCTTAATACCAGTCTTGAGAGACCCTGTATGGAGGAACAAGTGAAAACATGCCAGACTACTGACCCACAGTATTATGAGAGTATCAATTTGTCTTGTTTCAAACTATTACGTGTGTAGTGACTTGCTACACAGCAACAGAAAAACAAATATAATATGAGTGCTGCAGTTTTGACTTCTTGGTAAACAGATTCTGGAATGGAGATTAGCATGCAGGAAATTGGGGAAGATCTTAGCATTAACTGCATGGGAAAATGAAAGGAAGTAGGATTGACTAGAGAGAGAGAAGTTGTGCTATATATTACAGTCACAGTGGTGGCCTCAGTTGATTTCATCAGGAGCTATGAAACTGGGATGGTCCTTCAGAGTGGACCTGATACAAGCTGCCCCTAGGAAGGGGACATGGCCTTGGACAAGATAACTTTCCTCAACTAAGTGCAATTCTAGACTGGACTGATAGGTAAAATTTCTGAGGACAGCAGGAGAAACTTCCTTGGTGGTCTAGCACAGCTGGCCCCACAATGAGCTACCTGGGTGCAAAACCATTCATTCCTCATTTCCATATTCCCTTCCACTAGGACAGTGCCTATTATAGAAAGACTACACAGTACATGATTTGACCATCTCACCTGGTTGCAACATCAATAGTTTGTTAATAACAGATATGATACGCATTGGAAATTTTTGTTTTTATCCTTTTAATTAAGAAACAATTATTGACCATTTTTTGGCCACTTATGTACCTAACTCACTTTTAGGAAGTTAGAATGAGAGAGTATACAAAACAGGCAAAGACTCCTGCTTTCATAGAGGAACAAAACAAAAATATGTGTGTGTACATATGTGTATGTGTATACATGTATATATACATATGCATATATGTGTGTATATACATGCATGAGCTGTTAGAAAGTGATATGGCAATGAGGAAAAGAAACCAATGAGGTAGTAAAGAGTATCAGGATTGTCAGGGTAGGTTGTAATTTTATACAGGGTAGTAAAAGTGAGTCTTATTGAGCAGGTGGTATTTGAGCAAAGACCTGGAAAAGGTGAGGGATAGCCTCTCCAGGAAAAGGAAGAATCAAAGCATTAGTCATAAAGGAAGATTGTACAAGTGTGTTTAAAAGCATCAAAGAGTCAAGTGTGGTAGAAACAGTAGTGAGAGGAGGGTGGTAGGGGGACAAGGCTGGAGATGCAGTGGGAGGCTAGCTCATTTAAAGCCTTGTGGGCACTGAGGGCTTTGGGCTTTACTCCACATGAATGGGTGGGTTTAAGAGAGAACACTCATCAAATACTCATGGTATGCTACGCACTGTGAACCCTTTATCTGTATCTGTGTTTTTTAGTCCTCACAAGTTCCTTATTATAAGACAGTATTATTAAGATCCCTATTTCATTAGTGAGCATACTTGGTCTTAAAGAAATTGATTAACTCACCCAAGGTCACAGAGAGGGTAGGATAAGAGAACTGTACGTAGGCTGTATGTCTTTAATCATAGCATTATCCTGAGCCCCAATTGCATGGCTTCTATTTGATTCTGTAGCTTCAAACTATATGAAAAGATCTAGGCATACAATTCAAGCTTCCATTTTTGTCAAAAGGTTAATCGATAAGTCTTATTAACATTTTCTGAGCTGCTAGGAAGTTTATGTATGTTCGACTAAGAAAATCTATTACAAGTCGTATTATCACTATCCAGCAAACAACAATGTTTTGCCATATTATCACAATCTGACAAACAACAAACAGAAGTTACTGCGCTTCCATTTTGTAGGTTGGGTTCTCTGGAAAGGCCTTTGAGGGCAACCCCTGCAAAAGGGATTGGAAAGAAATGGAAGTGGGCAGAGAAGAAGTTAGTAGAGACACAGGTCCTATGACAGCCTTGGCTGATCTCAGCCAGATGACCAGGCCTCTGTTCTCCTACATCAATCCTTCACTGGTTGTGAGCCTCTAAGGGGGCAGGGGAGGGGGGCAGGAGGACAACACCACATGGCTTCCATCACAATCCATTGTGCTCAAAAAGCCATTCTTGATTAACAGAGTTGTTTTAATTGGTACAAGAGAAATACAAGCAAATCTCTAAGTGTGGTCTTGATGATATTGGAGAAGTAGCTTCATCTTTATGGAAAAAAAAAAGCAGTGGTGATACATAAATCCACTGACATTTCCTCTGTATTTGGTGTGCAGAAATACATTTGATATGGATCCATAAATTTAAGGCTAATGCAATTTTTATTATCCTACTGCTGCTATAATCTTTTAATAATCTAAGAAAGATCACAAATGATTCTTTTGTGGGAGGAATAACCTAAAATTGTGAAGTTCCACAAATTGGCATGCTTTTGTTTTAGTGGGGTTTTTGTTTGTTTGTTTTTGAAAGAGAGTGTCCAAGCATGCAGGTGGGGCATAGGGTGTAAGGGCAGAGGGAAAGGGAGAGATAGAATACTAAGCAGGCTTCACATCTGGTACAGAGACGGACATGGGGCTCGATCTCACAACTCTGAGATCATGACCTGAACTGAAATCAAGAGTTCGATGCTTAACTAACTGAGCCACCCAGGTGCCTCAGTTTTTGTTTTTGTTTTTTAAATGAATAGAGACTAGGAGGGGTGGCATAAGAAAATGACATTTTCCCCAGATTTTTCTTCCTCATTCATGGTTGCTGGGCTCCACTTAGTCACTGGCTGCTAGGAGGGTAAATGTTCTAGGGTCAAAGGGCACTATCTCACTGAAGCAGAGCCACTGCAACTGATGAGTAATGGCTGTTGCTTTTGTCAGGTTTGACTCTTGTAAGCTTTGATGAGCAAAAAATGGAGCCCAGCAGAGCCATTCTCATCCCCAGAATTTTCTTTCTTTCTCTCCCAAAGAGGCAAGAGTGATATCTTTTGCATTGTATGACTTATTTTTTAATGCTCCCAGATAAGCTGATCTCAAAGCACAAAGAATAAAATTCCTTTGCTTTCCAAAGTTTGTAAGCAAAGAATTTAGAATGTGCTTCACCACCATTTTATCTGTCTCTTCAGCTGGGAAAGTCCCTAACAGAATTCTTGCTCAGTTAATAAGAAAAGAAAGCAACAATTTTGCCTATGCATTAGCATATTAGTATGGATGATCATGTACACATGAAAATAAAGGTGCTTTTTTGCATAATCTTATTTCTAAGAAAGCAGTGACTTGGATTTTTATATAAACACTTGGTGATTTTTATCCATGTTTTGGAAAATTCAGCACACATAATTCCAGGATACTTACATCTGATAAACCCACATGCCCTACTGTTATATAACCTTCCTTGTGTAAGAACTGCTCATTCAAAAATCCTACAGGGTACCTCTTATCAGTTACTGAATGTGCAGGAATGGGCCTCACTCTTAGCTATACCAAGGACTTGAAAACCACATTCTTCTGATAATTGCCACTGACACAAGAACCCTCTAAAATATTTTATTTTTTATTTATGTTCTAGATTTTATTTATTTATTTATTTATTTGAGAGAGAGCAGGGAGGTGGGGGTGGGGGAGGAGGAGAGGAAGGAGGACAAGCAGATTCTGTGCTGAGCACAGAGCCTGACACTGGGCTCAAGCTCAGGACTCTGAGATCGTGACCTGAGCCAAAATCAAAAGTTAGACACTTAACTGACTGAGGCACCTGAATGCCTCCCTCCCCCCACCCCAAATATTTTAAAACAAGGACATTCAGGTCAACTTTCTTCACTAACTCCATAGAAGGCAACATGTATTATCCAGTCACTGGGACTGTTTGGGGATAAGATCTTCTGGAAAGTTATCCCCCAACCATAGAATCCAAGAGTACCCACTAAGCTAAAACATGCTGATCAGCAAATTCTTCACTGATGTGTCTGGCAATGTCAGCTCTCAGAAAGCAGAGAAACTACTAGGGGTTACAAAAATCTCTAGATGATTCACAAATAACTAGGAAAAATTTTCTGGATATAAAGAGGTAATAGGTACCTTGGGAGGAGTTTATTACGTTTGTTTGCCCATTAACTGAAGCACTTATTTATTTACTTATTTATTCAATAATCAAACGTTTGTTGAATGCATATTGGGCCCCAGGAATCAAGAATACATAAGTTAAAAATTCAGACCCTGTGTTGACTCTACAGACATGCAGACAAGTGAATTTATAATGCAATACTATGGGGGCTTCCCTAGAAGTACACTCAGAGGAAAATGAAAGGATATGGGCTGGAAAACAAGTGCAGACTAGCAGATATGGAGGAAGACTTTTTCGTACAGGAATTCTGTATGACCTCAGGCTTGAAGTACGAGTGTGAATAAGCCAGGAGGCCCAGAGACAGTCATCTGAGGGGTAGTAGTGGAGGTGGATTGGGGTTGCATCATGGAGAGCAGTGGAGAGCCACCAGGTGGTAGGAGTGCGAAACTGCAAATTAATTCAATATGGTAGGAATAGAAATAATGAGGCTGGAAACAGAAGACAAGGGCCAGAATATCGAAATCTTAAGCACTGCTTAGAGGCTGGTAGTTTATCCTGAAAACAATAGGGGGCCTCGAAGACTAAAGAGGGAACTCCCGTAGACATTTTTGCTTTAGAGCAGGGGGGTTGCACAAGGCTTGAAACCAATGAAGATCATGAAATTAAACTAGATGCTCAGATCAGAATGTTTCCTCAATGAAGTAGAATAAAAGAGAAAATATTAAAATACATTTTACATACAAGTAAGTATTGCTTTGAGATACGTGGTTGCTAGTTCATAAAGTAAGTTTTTGTTGCTGAGGGTTGTGGTCAAAATAATTTGAGAATCCATGTTTTAGAAAGATCTTTCAGGCAGCTGAAAGCAAAGAGACCAGTTAGGACGTCTGACTCTTGATTTTGGCTCAGGTCATGATCTCAGGGTCAGGAGATCGGGCCCTGCCTTGAGCTCCTGACATGGAGCCTGCTTAAGATGCTCTGTCTCCCTCTGCCCCTTCCCCATGTACAATTTCTCTCTAAAAAAGAGAAAGAGAGAGAGAGAGAGAGAGAGAGATGCCTATGCCCTGCAAAATAGAACAACTACCTCCAATAATCCAGTGCTATTAGGGCCCTATTTGTATGTGGAAAACAAACAAAGAGTGAACACCCATCATTCAAAGGACAGCTAACATGCTGCTTTTTCCATGTAGTTCCCCATATATCCCCTTCTAGAAAAAATACTAGCAGGGATCCTCTCTTCATATTTATTGCAGTCATTAATATAGTACATCCCATAAATCACTTTCCATCTTATCAGCCTGTTGTCTGGTCTTCACGGTAATTGACACTGCTTGAAAATAGCTTAATTGTTGGAATTCTCTCTTCTTCTCTACCTTCCCTCTTCCAGAATATTCAACACTTGGGGGCGGGATTGGGACTTCCTTGTTCACTATCTTTGGAGATAGAAAAGGGCCTGACATCCAGGAGAAATTGAATGAAGTTTTTGAGTGAGATAGTCAATGAACCAGTCTCATGCCAACCTGAGACATCTTGACGCAGAATCAGTGTGTGGCCTGTGCCTCAGATCAGGGATTTATTTTATAGTCACACCTTTGCGATCATCATCCTGGCTCCTGTTTTCCCCCACTGCACCAAACTGCATCTTTAAACTACAGAGACAATATGGGTGAGATTCAGTGTTACATAGATTTCATCTAGAAACTGGACTAGCAATGAATCAGGATCATATTTTTACTTTCTGCTCAATGGTTATATACATAATGCATATCTCACCTGTATTATATTTCAAAACATCAATGTCTTTTATTCTGTGACTTTAGAAATATCTTCAAATATGAATTGAATCTGCCATTGTCTTCATGAGTCGAGGGAAGAAGTGATGTAGTTTTAGAATATAGGTGAGGTTTCATGGGGTGAGGTGTGGAGCCAAAGACAAAGATTTCTTGAGATGTCTTTGGTACAGAATGGTGGTTTGATTAAAGCACAGGGACAGGACCCATGGGCAGAAGAGCTGCTGCCCTGGGCTTGTGAGGGGTGGCTGATTATATACCTGAAAGTTGGGGGAAGTAAGGAAAAGGGAGGTTTCAAAAGAACTTTTGTGTGCTAAAGAGGACCTACAAGATATTGGAGGCCTCGCCATTGTCAAGTTAAGGTTGTTTTTCCCTCTAGTAAAGCATTAATAATAAGATAGTTGGGAGTTTCCTTCTGAAAGTTAGGTTATTCATAAGATTGCTTTTTTCTTGTAAATCACTAATACATTTTGTAAACTGAGGGAGACTCATGTCTGTAGAACTATGATCTCTACAAGTTAACTACTTGTTTTTCCTTTCTCTTAGCTTTAGGGCAGCCAAGAGTGACTGAGGAATGTCACACACATCCCACCCAGGAGTGGGGGGTGCAGGGTTGCAGGGTGCGAGTTTGTGCTTTGTCCTCAGCTAGGCTTGTTCCCCACTAGAAGGGCACAGGATTTTAGAACTTTCTAAATGGGCAGTGCTGGCAATAAGTCTGAGTTTGGTCCCAGTGGTCTTCAGGAATGTCTACAATCTCCTACCCACTTTTTTTTTCTTGTTTATTTTTAGGGAGAAAGTCAACAGGAAAATGTGTTAAGCAGAGAACATTTAATTATAGACTGTGGCTTTCTTCTGAATTAAAATAATCAGTAATACATTACCATTTTACCAAACATCTCACGATGCTTTTGTGTTTAAGGCTGACAACACTTTCTAATTTAAAAGTCAAACAAACCTGGTATTTACCCACTGATTAAACAAATTTACTGCTTAACCCTTTGTAATCTCCCTGTTGAGTCTATTTGGAAACCTAGTGTTAAGAGGGCAGGCAGCAGGCTATCTTTGTCTTTCATCCCATTCAACAAGGCATTTAAAAAAACAAAGGAATTCCTGAGGAATCAAATGCATGCTAAAACCTCAGACTTTTTAGCATTAAGATACAGGCATCCAGAGTGTGTGTTCGTGCTGATGGCTAATGGAAGAATTTAAATGATTGCTATAATCTGACCGTGGATAATTATCTAGAGCTCACTTCACTGATCACTTTATATGTGGTGTCAGAATGTGGCTAAGGAAGGGGGAACAATTGCTGAAATTGGGAGACAGACTATACAATTAGAAGATTCTAAAACAAAACAAAAACAGGACAAATGTAATTTGAATTAGAAAAAATTAAAGGCATATTAGAGGCTAAATATTATTTTCATGGTTTGCCATCTTCATAATACTATGTAAGGTCCTGCCCCTCTTAGAGCCTCAGTGTTCTTATCTATGGAGACAGGATGTTAAACCCCAAATCAGGAGTGTTAGAAAGAAAATCACAGGCCCAAAATGGAGTCACTTATGTTAAGGCCCCACTTCAGGAAAGTAAGACTTAATACCTAAGCTAACTGCATTTTCAAAGCTCCCCAGAATGTAACCTCTTACTAGTCAAGATGAATTTCCTGGTCAGCAGTAGGAAATTTACTAATAGGTCCCTTCCTTTCCCCTTAGGAGGAGAACCTTGCTTAAAACAGTGCATTCTTTGCTAATAATTTCCTTTTCCGACTTCCCCTCTGCCTTTAAAGAACTTTCCTTTCCTATAACTGGACAGGGCTCCTTTCCATTTACCAGTCGGGATGCTGCCCATCCATGAATTGTTCAATAAAGCCAATTTGATCTTTTAAATTACTCAATTAAATTTTTGTCATTTAATAAGAGATCTTGAGAATTCCCTGAGCTGTGTTGTGTAAATCAACTATGAAAAATGTCTACATTCCATCTTTTTTGTATAAATGAACACAGGTAGGGATGCCTGGGTGGCTCAGTGGTTGATCATTTGCCTTTGGCTCAGGGCATGATCCTGGGATTCGGGATCCAGTCCAGAATCAAGCTCCCTACAGGGAACCTGCTTCTCCCTCTGCCTGTGTCTCTGCATCTGTGTGTGTCTCTCATGAATAAATAAATAAAATCTTATAAAAAAATTTTTTTAAATGAACACAGGTAAAAAGAAAGACTGCTAGGACTAATTGGAAGAAGGTGACCCAGATCCAGAAGGGGCAGGAAAACTCTTGAACCACAAATGCTTGGAGGAACTGGGAAGATTCATCCTAGAGAAGAGAAAGTAGCAGACTGGAAAGAGAGGTGAATTGAAAGGTGGAGATTTGATTTATCTATTCAGCGCTGCCACTAAGTGTGTATGCGACTATTGTGCGGGATGGGGGAAGTGGTAGTTGGTGAACATCCTTTTCTGGACCTAGTTTTTCTTAATTTACAGAACGAGATCAACTTTGAAGCTCCTTCACTCTAATAAGGATCTTTATCTAGGAATAAACTTGTGGACTTTTACAAAAAATATGGGCATATTGTAGGAGGAACAGACTTATTCTGTGCTTCTTTTTTTAAAGACTTTATTTATTTATTCATGCGAGACACACAGAGAGAGGCAGAGACACAGGCAGAGGGAGAGGCAGGCTCCAATGCAGGGAGCCTGACATGGGACTCCATCCTGGGTTTCTAGGATCATGCCCTGGGCTGAAGGCAGGCACTAAACTGCTGAGGCCACCCCCACCACTCCACCACCCTTCCCGCCCCCCCTCCCCCGGGGCTGCCCATATTTTGTGCTTCCGTGGAAGGGAGAACCAGTCATGAAAGTTCATTGAAAAGGGAATTTGCTCAACATAAGAAAGGGAGCTTCTAACCATAAAAATTATTTAAGAATATAAAAAACAAAGTTTATAACGTTCGAAGTTACTAAGAGACTGGATTCTACTTGTTCCTGCCATTAAAAAAAAATAATAATAATAATTATGTGTCGTGATAGAGGTGTTAACTAACACTAGGATGGTTGATCATATGTCAATAAATAAATGGATCATCAAATCAACACACTGTATGTTTTAAATGTACAGTGTTATATGCCAATTATATTCCAATTTTTTAAAAATTGAAAAAAAACCTTGTAAGCTAATAAGTGTGAAATGAATGTCATTTTTAAGCCTCTGTATTTTCCTCTGATTAATTATCCCTTCTCTTCAGATTACATTTCCCTCCACTTATCCATCCAGTCAATTATATTAACTTATCATTTCTTTAGGGGAGAATTTCTAGGGCCTCTCCAACTGGTGAAGTCACCCTCTCTCTATTTTTCCTCAAGCTATTGTGCTTATCCCTATTGTTGAGGCCAATCTTGGAGCAATGGTGAAATGATAGCATAACTCATCATGATAAGAAATTGGAACTTCCACAAATAGGAATCATGGGAAATCATGTGATGATAAGAAACCTCACAGTCATTCAGAAATTGGTCCTTGAGATTTTTTTTTTTTAAGATGCAAAAATTATGTTATTTTATGTTACTGGAAAAAGCATGGTACAAAGTTACACATATAAATGTATTTAAACCATTTTCAGTGTGCCTGTAAATACTTAAAGAAAGGGATATACCTTAAAATATTAACTCATTCTTTCAAAGTGGGTAAATATGGGTAAATGTTTATTGTTTCCTCTCTATTTTTCTGTTTCCATATTTTCTAGAATGAGAACTTTTACTTTTATAATCAGAAAAGTTGTTAAAATGGAAAAGTAAATACAGAAAAAATATATTTTGTAATCCATGAAAATAGTCAATACTCATGTTATTCTAGACATCTGGAATGTTACCAGATCTCTGGGGTCTGTGCTGCAGATAGGAATAAACAGGTGTCATATGTGATTTCGTATTAAGTCATTATTTTTGGGAAGCTTCTTTTGCTCTCAGTCCTCATCCAGAATCTAGTGTCACAGACCACCCAATGGAAGGCTGAGACCCATGTACAATAAAATTGGATAGTCTGACTTTGAGAAATGCAGCCTACCTCCATAAAGTAGTTGGGATAGAATGTTTACCCTGTGTAAATGTTCCCTATAGTCTTCCAGATTCTTTCATGTGATGTGCCTGACCATGAAACTGCTAAACTTTTGCACGGACTTGTTGATTTGGACTTTCAGCTCCTTCTCTACCATTTTCTTCAATCTTCATTCTGCCCTGGCCTCAGCTCATAACCCCATCCTTCTAGGGCCTCTGGCATGAAAGGCTGAAGGTCCTACTGATTATGAAACAACAAGGCTCTGATGTGGACTCTGGGAGAGAATCAGCCATTCCACATCGGGGTGTTAAAATCCAAAGAAAGGGTTTAAATTCTTGAGCAGATGACTCGGGTGAGGTGCCTGGAATAGGCTAGAAAAAGTCAACTGTGTGAAATGAAGGTCCAAGCCATCCGTCCATCTAGTTTAGTCTCCTTCAATCAGCAGACACTGGGAAATATTCCAGGCTCAGTGCTAGGCATCAGGGTTCACCAAAGGTAAAGGAGTCTGAAGGAGCTTATCAGGGATGTCAGCAGGCTGAGATGTGAATTGGAATGGTGAGTAATATGTACTATAATATAGCTATACATTAACATTAGAATACTTTGTATATATAAATTTTTTTTAATTTGTTTTTATTTATTTATGATAGTCACACACACACAGAGAGAGAGGCAGAGACACAAGCAGAGGGAGAAGCAGGCTCCATGCACCGGGAGCCCGATGTGGGATTCGATCCTGGGTCTCCAGGATCGCGCCCTGGGCCAAAGGCAGGCGCCAAACCGCTGCGCCACCCAGGGATCCCTGTATATATAAATTTGCCCTTAAATTTAGGCAGTTATGAAGAGTTGATTTATAAGAATGAGTGAAAACTTATCTTAGAAATCTGGGGAAGGGGGAGAAGATATTTTTAGGTACATGCATGAAAGTGCCTGTGCAGAGCATAACACATGAATAGGTACATGTGGTGGGAAATTAATTCATTCACTTGGTTAATACTTAGTAAGAACCTATGTGCATTAGGAGCTCTACTGAGAGCCGTTTTAGGCAATGGGAATTATCCTCCTTACTTAAGTGTGTATATGAAGGAGGGAGAAAATCCATCTGTTGACTTAAAACTTTAATATGTACTCTGCCCTCAAGGAAGGGAAATATAATTTGATTTCCTTTCAAAGGCTAAAATATGGAGAGGAGTGAGGAGAGAGTAACTTTGCAATGGAGAAACTTGACAAACACTGTCTCGGCCAGGTAATCAAGGTCAACATCGACAGTGATAGGTCGTGCTGACAGTATATATCCTTGATATGAGGGCATGAAAATGGTACTTTAACCTCTGTTGTCTTTTCCTCCCAAAATCTGTAACCCTAGCCTAATCATGAAAAAACATCAGACAAATTCCAACAGATATTTTACAAAATATGTTACGTACTCCTGAAAACCTTGAAATTTGCCAAAAGCAAGTAATGTATGAGAAATTATCACAGCTAGGAGGAGCCTGAGGAAACCTGACAAATAACTGTAATGTGATATTCTAAATGGGATCCTGAAAGTGAAATAAAAGCTAATAAAATATGAATAAAGCATGGACTTTAGGAAATAATAGTATACTAATACTGTTCCATTAATTGTGACAAATGTACTATACTAATGTAAGATGTTAATAATTGGGGAAAATAGATGTAAAGAGGTATAAAGACTTTCTATATTAGCTTGGCAATTTTTCTGTAACCTAAAACTATCCTTAAAATATTAATATAAGGGTAACAAATGATAAGTGTTATGAAATAAAGTAAAGGATGTGGTACAAGGAATTGGGGAGGAGAAGGTTTTTGGAAACCATGTTAAGTGAGGCCACAATGAGCAAATGATATTTGTTAGAGGCTGGAGTGAAAAGGATATGGGTGTCCACTGCAGTGGGAAGAACATACCAGGATAGCAGGTCCAAGGACCTGAGACCATGCTTCGAGTATTTAAAAAACAGAGCACAGGCACATTCGAATAGAGTACAGTGAACTAGTGAGATTGTCATGTGATAAGGTTGGAGAGGAAACTGAGATAGATTAGGTAAAACATTAGGGACCACTGAAGGGGAATTTGAATTTTACTTGGAGTAAGATTAAACCGTGTTACATGATTTGCCTTATATATTCTTAAAGTTTGGCTGTTGCATGGATGATAGGAGAAAGCAGTGTGGAAACAGGGAAGTATTTAGTAACTTTCTACAGTACAGCTGATAGTGGTTACCACTCATGTGGTAGCAACAGCATTGGTAAGAAGTGGTCAGGATTTGGTTGTATACTGAAGAATCATGTTATGCTTATGCATTAGATAGGATGAAGGAAAAAGCAAAAAATAAGGATGCTTCTAAAATTCTTTGAGGAATTGAATGGGTGGTGGTGCCATTTATTAATTTGAGGAGGACTTGGGGAACAACAGCCTTGAGAGGCAAACCAAGAATCTAAATTTTGAACACATGAAACTTGAGTTGCATAGTAGGCCTTCAATGAGATATTCAAAGAGATCATTGAATAGATAATTTTATTTTGAATAGATAATTTTGGAGTGCAAGCATAAAATAAGGGTGAAATAAACACTTAGGAGTCATCAGTTTATATGGATCATTTTTCCAGCACAGATAGTAAATTCACATAGGTGTGATTGTAAATCAGAAGTGTCTAAACACTGAGCCCTGTGGAACTCCAACATTTCATGTGGAACTCCAACTCTGGTCATATCCTAAATGGGACATGGGATACAAAGAAAATGTAGCAGATGAATCTTCCAAGGAAGTAGAAGTAAAAGCAGGAGGGGTTGTACTTCAGAAGCCAACTACAGAAATTGTTTTCAAATGGAGGGAGAGAGCAACTGTGTCAAATCTGTGAGGAGTCCATTAAGAAAGATTAGACCTGAGGGTTGACCACTGAATTAGCAACTTTGACCAAGAGAGTTTAGAGGAATGATGGGAATAAAGGCCTAGTTGGAGTGAGCTCAAGAGATTGAGGGGTAAGAAAGTGGAAACAGTGTAAACAACACTTGCTGTGAACTTTGCCACAAAGGGGAGGGAAATGATAGGGTCACTGGTGAAAGCAACATGAAATCAAAGGATTTTTTTTTTTTTTTTTTGGCTGGTATTTATGAAGCAGAATTTCAAGTTGATGAGAATGATCCATTAGAGAAAGAATAGTTGATGGAGTAAAAGAAAATGGAAAATTGTAGGAAATAAGTGGTATCTGGGCCACAAGTGGAAAAGTCTATTTATTGTCAGATGTATGAGGACAGATGAATTTAATAGATTCGGTCCCATGAGATTGACGATGTTCTCTGATTGCATCTATTTTCTCTGAAAAGTGAGAAACAAGGCCATCGGCTAAAAATGAGGAGGAGGAAGGAAGGCATTTGGAATTTGGAGGAGTGAAGAAAACTTGAGAAATGGTTGTTTTGGAGAGTGGGAGAGCAAATTGGCAGGCCAAACGTAATAGGTTTCTTGGATAGAGTTTAGATCATAAATTTAAAGTAAGTCTAGGCAGCCTGTGCTATGATTTTTCTCCCGCCTAAGTTGTTTGCATGAGTTCAGGAGAGAGGAGCAAGAGTTGGATTTAAGTGATGGCTGAGGTTCTGCAGGTGATTATGATGGAGGGAATAATAAACCAGGAGAATGGCATATGCTGGAAGTGATGATAATAATAACAGACCAGAGACTGTGAGCTGGATAGGAAAGAAGTGACACCTGAAGGAAGATGGAGGGTAAACGGTGGAAGTATTGATGGATTCAAGATTCCCCCTTGAAGAGGCAGAGTGGGAGAGCTAGAAGAAGTGGGGTGGAAGAGTTAGTATTGCTACCCTGAATAGTGTGTGTTTGACTGGGGCTTCTGTGTTGCTTCAGTTGTTGTCAAGGTCAAAGTCTGAAAAACGGTGAAGAGGATGGGAATGGCTGAGGAAGGCAGGTGGGGTATAAGACAAGATGCTTGGAGGAGAAAGGAACAAGAAACTGAGGAACCAGAACATTAGATGGATTTTTGAGTAGCCAAAATGGTAGCAGAAATAGTAGAATGCAGGTGCTGAAATCTTACAAAAAATGAGAAGATCAGAAAGACAGAAAATTTCAACAAAGAAAAATAGTGCATGGTAAAATCTAAGAGTAAATGCATCAAAAGACTGAGAGATATAAGGAGGAGGAAAGAGTAATTTTCTGGAACTGGCAGAAGAGATGAAGGAGGACATTTATCCCAGGCCCAGAAAAATAAGAAAACTAGCACCTTTTGAGGGAGCTGCAAGAGAAGTATGACCTCAGGGAAGAACCAGCTTTATATAGAAATAAAGAATACAAGGTAAAGGGATTGTTCAGTGAAGGGGTTGAATATATAACATGGAGATTTTACTCTTGCTAAAGTTTAAACTTCAGAGGAAGTATTCTTTTTTTTTTTTTAATAAATTTTTTTTTAATTTTATTTATTTATGATAGGCACACAGTGAGAGAGAGAGAAGCAGAGACACAGGCAGAGGGAGAAGCAGGCTCCATGCACCGGGAGCCCGACGTGGGACTCGATCCCGGGTCTCCAGGATCGCGCCCCGGGCCAAAGGCAGGCGCCAAACCGCTGCGCCACCCAGGGATCCCCAGAGGAAGTATTCTGAGGAGTTTGGTAGGCATTGGAGCTTGAATCTGATTAGGGAACGTACAGAGTAGTGAATGGAGGAACAAGGCTTGGGCTTTCTACGGAGATAGGAACAAAAAGCCATCGTGTTAATGGTCTCTTAGGGAGATGGGATCATCAGTTCAAACATGTATCTCCTTCTTGGAAAAAGTCATTTGGGCAATTTGCAGTGATGCAGCAGGCAGTGTTGGATGAAGGGACAAGTGGAGTTTTGTGTGCTACCCATAAACACAGCTGTGCACATTGTTGACACTAGGAAATGAGGCTGGGACAGCAAGATGAAGTCATGGGAAGAAGTTTGGATTTAGTCTTTTGGCATTTTGAGGACAATAGTGGGTTGAACAGTGATCACCACCTCCTCCCAAATGATATATCCATATCCTAACCTTAGAACCTGTATATGTGGGGCACCTGGATGGCTCAGTGGTTGAGCATCAGCCTTCAGCTCAGGTAGGGACCCTGGAATCCTGAGATTCGAGTCCTACATTAGGCTCCCCACAGGGAGCCTGCTTCTCCCTCTGCCTACATGTCTGACTCTTTCTCTGTCTCTCATGAATAAATAAATATAATTTTTAATTAAAAAGTAGAAGAAGAACCTATAAATGTATCCTTACTTGGGGAAAAAAAATTCTTTGCAGATGTAATCAAGATGTACTTCTTTGCAGATCCAGATCATCTCTTGAGTTGAGATCATCCTATATTAGGGTGGGCCCTAAATCCAATGAGAACTTCTTATAACAGAAGGACAAATATAGAGAAAAGAAGGGCATATTGGAATTATGTAGCTACAAGTCAAGGAACTCCAGGGATTGCTAGAAGTCACTGGAAGCTCAGTCACAGACAGATTGCCTGTCAGAATCCCCAGAAAGAACCAACCAAACACTTTGAATTTCATGCCCTAGCCTCTAAAATTGTGAAAGAATGAACTTCTATTGTTTTAAGTTGCCAAATTTGTGGCCATTTGTCATGTAAGTACTAAGAAATTAATACAGGTATCCAAGAAAGAAATGTCATGGTGATATACATGAGTACTACTCAGACTTTCAAAGCAGTCAATCCTCAGAAACCTACGACCAGCATTGTGTAGGATCTCCTCAACTTAGAGGCATTTATTGAGCTGATAGAAACAAATCATAATTGCAATACTGAGTGCTATTGTAATACTGTTAAAAATTATTTATGCTAAAAAATGAATGAGGAAAGAAATTGGAATGGTTGAGTTGAATGAGAAAAATATTGTGCATGAAAGAGAACATGCCAAATATTTCAGTGGATCTAACTTGAACTGATAAGACTCCTTCAGCCAGTAAGAAGTGACTGACCAAATGTCTTGGGGGATCAAGTAACAAGGCATTTTGGTCTGACCTAACTTTGTATCTTGCTCTGGGACTGCTCCCAAAATATAGCTTAGAGGACAAAATAATGAATATCTGGGAAAATCTTCCTGAATTCTTTTTTTTTTCTTGTGTCTTTATATATACCTTGATAGTTTCCAGTGTTTGCACCTACGACATGAAGAAGCTTCTTTAATTTTGATTCTATAAGATGGATGACATTGACCTCTGGCTCTACATGTTTCTGCCCCACAACTTAGAATACCTCAGTTTTCCCAGCACCCACCTAGTCTTGCCCACCTACCAGATGCTTCCTTTGGCTTCTCCATGCTTGTGACGCTTTACATTATTCATTTGCACATTTATTTGACAATTTTTGACCTCTGACTTTCCAGCAAGCATTGCTTTAGATATGAGTGATAAGGAAAACCCTTCATAAAGCATATATGTAATATTGGATCAAAAGATAACATGTAAATGCATAAATACAATTTAGAAAATAAAGGAAAGTGAAGGGCATGCTATTATTGACAGGATGGCCAGGGACAAATTCTGGAGGGGTGATGTCTGAGCAGAGATGTACCTTGTCATGAAAGTGGGAAAGAATATTCTAGACAGAGAGAAGAGTGAAAAGCCCTTAGATGAGATGAATTTGGCATATCTGAATCATGACAAGAAAAGAAGTGTGGATGTTACTTATTGAGCAATGGACAGAAATGAGACCAGAAAGACTGGGTTTTGTTCCAAGTGCTATAATTTTAAATGGGGGTAGAATGGTGAGAAGAGCCTCATAAACTGGTTTATATTTTTGAAGTACCATATTGACTCCAGGGTGGACAAGAGACAGTAGAAAGCCAAGAGTGGACTCTGGGGAACATTTTTTGGAGGCTTTCTCAATGGTTGAGATGACGGACAATTATTGGTTGGTACTAGAGTGATAACAGGAAGTGCTGGGAAGAGAATTGATTCATGATATATTTGAGGACACAGTCAACAGAATGAGATGATGGATCAAAAAATGGGATGTAAAGAAAGGGGAAAATCAAAGATGTCTCCTAGGCTACTGATTGAGAAATTGGTTCAAGTTTATAGGTAAACCCAACTTGGTGCCCTGGCCTCTATCCTCTGGTCATGCTTCTCTCTTGGACAAGGTGTCCCCTCTCGTGGTTTTAAAACTCATTTGTACATGGAAGACACCTACATTCATATTCAGCCTTGATCACATTCTTGGGCTTTGACTTAATTTATTGAGAGGAAGAAGACTGGAGAAGAATCATATTGAGAGATGAGATAGAAAACCGAGTTCTGTTTTTAGATATTTAAGTTTGCAGTGAAGTTCAGATGCTTAGTTGAGACATAGTGTAGGCAGATTTTGTATCTGATGCTCATATGAGAAATTGAAACTGTAGTTAAAGCCATAAATAAGAATGAGTTTAATTAAGGAGTAAATGGAAGATGGAAAGCATGTAAAAATAATAAGAGGTCTGAAAAATCTGCAAAACAAACTAAATGTTGCTGTAACCCAAAGTATTCTCTTATACAAGAGGAATGGACACAACACCCATGGGATGATATGGAAGGCCAATAAAAACTTCATCAGTATTAAATGGAAACTGTCTTTTGCTTCTTTTCCAATCATATTGGGATGATTACTTATCTTTAGTGATTTGTGGTGTGTATACGCCTATGTGTATTTATATTTATGTAACTATGTGAACTCTTTGGACATGGATGACAGGGTGTGATTAAGAAATATATTAAAAATGAATAATCTTTTTTTTCCATCATAAAGTCTTATTCCTGACATTCTATGCTAAGAAACATTGAAGCCACAATTCTTTTAAGGAGAGCTTGAGGTTATTGTGTCCTGGCATCAGGTCAGCATCTAACAACACTTTGAATTTGGTATGAGAGACAATCATCTTAATGGGATTTTTAAAAAATATTTTATTTATTTACTCATGAGAGACACAGAGAGAGAGAGAGAGAGAAAGAGAGAGAGAGAAAGGCAGAGACACAGGCAGAGGGAGAAGCAGGCTCCATGCAGGGAGCCGGATGCCAGACTTGATCCCAGGTCTCCAGGACCACCCCCGGGACTGAAGGCGGTGCTAAACTGCTGAGCCACCCGGCCTGCCCAGGATTTTGTTTTTTAAGTTGAGATGTGGAGTCAAAGCTAAAGAATGTGATCAAGGCTGATTAGGACTCAGGTGTCTTCCACGTATAAGTTAGTTTTAATATCATGAGACTGGACACATATCCTGAGACAGAAGCATGCCAGGAGGACAGAGAGCAAAGACCAAAGTTGGGTTCTCCTATAAAGTAAATATATTCTTATTTAGCCAGTAAAAGGGTAGGGCACAGAGAAATGTTCCAATAGGGCTTAACATTTGTCATTAGTAGATCTCAATAATTATTTTCGCAGCTAATGGAAGAATGGAACGAATGAAGATGCAGCTGAAAGGAACAGAAATAACCTGAGCAGAATCTTAGAAGGAAATTCAGAAATATAGGGGAAGAACCATGGAAGCCAACATAGTGGAGAATTTTAAGAATTTAGAAATTATTTTCAGTATAAAATGAGGGAAAGTAATTCAGTGAACAGTGCATCAGTATCCATGGTTCATTGTTGCCCTTCACTAGAATATTTTTAAAATCATGCAGTAGAATGCTAGGGAGCACAGATAAGCAATGAATCTAGGAAGCAAAATGAAAGTAAGTCTCTGAAGGCTTCCTGGAAGAAATGATATAAGGCTCAACTCTTAACCAGTAAGAGTTTCTCAGGAAAAGTAAGAGAGGGCTCAAGAATACTATTTAATGTTTTTTAAGTACTTTGTGTCCTCCTTCTAAACTAATCCTTGACAGCTGAATGGAGTATAATCCTCATAAATACTATCTTGGGGCACTTGGTTGGCTCAGTGTTGAGCATCTGCCTTTGGCTCAGGGCAGGACCCCGGGGTCCTGGGATTGAGTCCTGAGTCAGGCTCTCCGCGGGGAGCCTGCTTCTTCCTCTGCCTATGGCTCTGCCTCTCTCTGTGTGTCTCTCATGAATAAATAAAATCTTTTAAATAAATAAATAAATAAATAAATAAATAAGTAAATAAATACTATTTTACACTGGTCAAATAGTAATAATGTCTACCCAGTTCTAGGAGCGCTTAATGTGTACTAGACTCTATGTAATGTACTACAATAGACACAAAGGTGCCAGAGACATAGTCCAAT
This sequence comes from Vulpes vulpes, assembly GCF_048418805.1. NCBI lineage: Eukaryota > Metazoa > Chordata > Mammalia > Carnivora > Canidae > Vulpes > Vulpes vulpes. Next base: position 7,835,912 of record NC_132784.1, on the reverse strand, counting down.
CCTCAAGGTGCTTATGATGTGTTTGTAGACAGAAAAAAAAAATCGAGGTCCATTTAGAGAGCATGGATTGTGTGTCTGGTCTTATGATCTGCTTTAAGAGCCCAGAAATAAAACCCACAGCTGTGCCTGGGGAACTCATAGTCTAGTGGTGCTGAGACATACAAATAAAAGGATGATTACAGTTTCTCTTGATAAATAATATGACAGGTGCTGTGGGAGCAAAGAGGAGAGACATGGTACCTAGATCAGGTGAGATGTCTTCAAAGCATGGAAGAACAAGCAAACTTTGGGGTCAGTCTTACAGGATATATTACAAAGGTTAATGCATATATCTGGGGGATCAAGCTACATTTGAGGATTTAGAATAAATACCTAAAAAGTAAGATGCAAGGATGAAGTGATGAGAAAAAAAAGGCTACAGAGAGAGTGAATTTGGGGCTAGAAAGTGATGGCTTTAGATTATTCAGAAAACCATGGCTTTCTAACCTTTTAATAATTCCATATTTCTCAGTGAACCTTCAAATGACATCGTGTTTATTAATAGCTTCTACAAACTTACTAGTATGTTGGAGTTCCGTTTCGGCTCGTCTGGATCCCAAATGGTCATCATTAGTCATTTAGAAGCCTTAGCTTATTTTATTTATGACTTGCTTCAATAAACACAATTTTCCTACATGAAATTTAATGTGAACTTTTGTCAGTGATTACTATTCAACATGTGGCTCCTAGTCTTCTCTGCACCCCATAGTACTTAATGAGCACTCATTCAACCAGAATTTATTGAGCACTTGCTACATGGCCAGAATTGTGCCAGCGGGACTTAAAGCAGTATTTCTCAATCTCTTGTATTCATATTTCTTTTTACTGAACATCAATATGGCACTTTCTTTCAATATCAATTGAGATTTTAAAATTTTCTAAAATAAAGAACAATGATATTTATAGAATAAATTAATTTTGATCAAGGGAGGTAAAGGACCTTTCTTGGTTCATAAAATGGCAACAGAAAAACAGGGATAAAACTCCTGTTGTTAAAAGCTTTCCCCTCTAAAATTATATAATCATTTAACAAATATTTACTGAATATCAAGTATGTACTGAGCACTGACCATATTTGGGACATATCAATGAATTTAGCAGATTAAAAATCCTGAAATGGAGTTTATATTCTAGCAGATCTGACAGATAATATACACAAACACATTAGATAACTAGATGTAGAATATATTCTAAGGTGGTAAATACTATGGGAAAAAGTGAAAATTAAGGAAGATAGAAGGGTTGGATGGGGGTAGACTTGCAATTTATTTATTTATTTATTTATTTATTTATTTATTTTTATTTTATGATAGTCACAGAGAGAGAGAGAGAGGGGGGCAGAGACACAGGCAGAGGGAGAAGCAGGCTCCATGCACCGGGAGCCCGACGTGGGATTCCATCCCGGGTCTCCAGGACTGCGCCCTGGGCCAAAGGCAGGTGCCAAACCGCTGCGCCACCCAGGGATCCCTAGACTTGCCTTCATTAAGAAGGTAATGTTTGAGCAAAGACTTGAAAGAAGTCAAGAGGAGATATCTGTGGGAATATCCAGGGAAAAGCATTCAAAGCACAGCAAACCCTAAAGTAGGATTACACCTGGTGAGTTGAGGAAGAGCAACATGTCCAGTAAGCCTGGAGTATGTAGGTCAGCCAGACTAAGAGAAGTTGTCAGAGGTGAAAGGAGATGGTGTGTGTGTGTGTGTGTGAAGAGAGAGAGAGAGGAAGAAAAAGAAAAGAGAGCAGGGTGAGGGAGAATGACGGGGAGAGAGAGAGAGAGAGAGAGAGAGAGTGGGGGGGGGGGGCTTTGGTGAATTAGCTAAACAAAAGTTACTTTGCTGTTCAAATGGTCAAGTCTGGGCTGCTACTTAGAGTCATCACCAGTGCAAAATAATGGCTTCAAACATGCATGTGGAAGAATGAGGGACAATAGAATCACATCTTTCAAAAAGCTCTCCTCAAGTTCTTCTGCCAAAGACTGAGCAGTGGTTGATTAAGCTCAGTGGTGGATATAGAAGAGATACAGATACACCCTGACTATGTCCTGAGATCAGAAAATGGAGTTCAAGTCCTAGCTCTACCACTTCCAGATTGAGTGTTTTCTGGCAAATTCCCTAACCCGTTTCATTTCCTCCCATGAGAAAAAAGTAACACTAGTCTTTGCATTATAGTGATGCTATGAGAATTAAGTGAGATAATATGTGGGAGAGACTTAGAGGTTTTGAGAATCCAGATGGTTGATAGCAGGTACTCATGTCTGACACTTACTAAGTTCACATATTAAGTTCACAATAGATATCACCTATTATTATAGCTGTGAAGAGGGTTTCATTCATATATTTAGCAGAACTTTTTAGCTCCAATGTCAAGAAAATATCTTTTGCAGATAAAGTAGATGAGATTTGATACTTTCCTTCAAATCATTTTAAAGAGCCTTGTCCTTGAGAATCTCATCAATCGGAGAAGATGAAGAGATGTTTTAGTACCACTTCTCAGTGTCCATAGATATATTTTGGCTATAAATGGTTGAAGTATATCATAATGAGCAAAGGTATTGGTATTTGTCCCCAGGGTTTTTATGTTCAATGTATTTGAAGCTTCAAAAAATATGTCTTTATATGTTGAACATAGCTGTTAAATATAACTTTGGGTAGTTTGGAGCAAATGCTTTTTTTAACAGCTTGCCCTAAATAGTTCATTTCACATTGACCACTAATGACCCTATAATGCAGGAACTTTGTGATTGGTCTTCAAATCTGCACAGAGAAAGGCAAATAGTCTTATTTTTAGTATACTTGTCTTCAATGTCATTGATTGAAGGCTGTCACAGTGAGATTGAAAGCTTCTTGTGCATAGATGGGCAGAGTTTTGGTTGTCACAGTGAGGTAGACAAAGATGGGAAAGACTTTTGAAAATTGAAGTGCACTTTTTTGTTTAAAGTGTTTTGTTTTTATTATCTCTTCCCTCCTTTTCTTTTTTTCTTAGTTTTCTTGTCAAAATCCTGGCCACCTTGCTAAAGCATGGCTGATGCACAGTTCAAGCATGCATTCACTATTAATTTCCAAATCAACTCATTCATTTCAGGACATTTGAATTTTTTCAGGATCCTTTTTATTTAAAGAAAAAAAATCCATCTTTTAAAAAAGTAATATCTTAGGCTACAGAAAGCATCGATTCTTCTCCACATAGTTGAGCACAATTCCTGCTATTAGTGGAGGCAAAAGAGAGTGACAAGCATATATTTAAAAACCATTGTTGATCTCTTTGGCTTTATTACTGATTTGGCACTTAACTGAAATTTCTTTTTAAAATTATAATCCAGGCAATCTTTTCCAAAGAATTTAGTCTATAAATTTTGTAAGTTCTCCAATATTGTGATTTCAAATTTTTAAGAAGTTCTCTACTATTTAAAAAAAATTGCTTTTAGTCTATGGATTCCTGATATTATTTAGTCCTGATATGATTTATTCCTGATATTTTTAGTCCAGTATATAAATCTCCATGTATAGGACAAATGTTCAGTAAAAAACAAACAAACAAAAAACAACTAATCAACCAACTAAGAAACAAACAAAAAACCCATCTGTTTAAAAAGTATAATATATAGACATTCATTCTTACTCAAATAATTTTGAAGTCAAGAGAGATTGACTCAGGTTTAAAATATACAACACACGAAGAATTTCTACACTATTCTTTACAATGTAGGTAAATAAACACTCCCTAGGAATGCACTAAAGCTTGGCACTGGCCTTGCTGTTTGACTAGAATCAGGTATTTGATTTCTACTTCAATCCTCAAAAGGCTGAATGTCTACTTCAATGTGATTTTGATGATGCTATGATCAGATAGATTATAATCAATCTAAATACAATAAAGCCATTTATACTATAAATAACACATACAACTTAGATTTGGTAATACCTAAATATTCTTTTCCATATATAGGAAGACTCCTACCTGTAATTTAAAGTGGACATGTTTTGGGACCCTGGGTGTGGCTCAGGGGTTGAGCACTTACCTCTGCCTTTGGCTCAGGGTGTGACCCAGAGATGCAGGATGGAGTCCCGCATTGGGCTCCCCGCATGGAGCCTGCTTCTCCCTCTGCCTATGTCTCTGCCTCTCTCTTTCTGTGTCTATCATGGGTAAATAAATAAAATCTTAAAAAAAAAATAAAGTGGAAAATTTTCTACATACTTTATACATAGAAAACTTTCATGTAGCTGAAGTATAAACGTGCATTACTACTGCAAATAAAAAATGCTGCATAAATAATTACATTTGATTGTGAAGGCAGTTAATTTTATGTTGAAAACCAATTAAGATCTCATCAGTGAGACCATTTGGTCCTGGCCTTTTCTTTTTAGGGAGGTTTTTGAACACTCATTCAATATTCTCACTTGTTATTGGTCTGTTCAGATTATATGTTTCTTCATGATTTATTCTTGGTAGGTTGTATGTTTCCTGGAATTTTTCCATTTCTCTAGATTATCCAATTTGTTGGTATATAATTGTTCATAATTTTATCACTTATGATCCTTGTTATTTCTCTGGCATCATTTGTAATGTCTCTTCTTTCATTTACAATTTTATCTGAGTCTTCTTTTTCCTTTCTTACTCTAGATAAAGGTTTGTCAATTTTATTTTTTCAAAAAACTTGACTCCATTTTATTGATTTTTTTCTATTGTTTTTTTTTCTATTTTATAGACTTTGTTTTGGCTCAAATCTTTATTATTTTTTTCCTTCTGCTAACTTTGGGCTTAGTGTGTTTTCTAGTTTCTTGAGTTATAAAATCAAGTTGTTTGAGATCTTCTTTTTTAACATATAGACATTTATTGCCTTAAACATCCCTCTTAACCTTTTTTGGCTGCAGTCCATTTGTTTTGGCATATTGTGTTTTCATTTTCATTTGTCTTAGGCATTTTCTAATTTCCCTCTGAGTCTTTCCTTAATTCACTGGTTGTTCAGGCATTAGCTGCATATTTCCACATATTTGTGAATTTCTCAGTTTTTCTTTTATTATTGATTTCCAGTTTCATTCAATTGTGGTTGGAAAAGATACTTATTATTTTAATCTTCTTAAATTTATTAACACTTATTTTGTGAACCAAACAGTCATCTGTCTTCTACAATGTACCATGTTTTTTTAATTCTTTTTTTTTAAAGGTTTTATTTATTTATTCATGAGAGACACACAGAGAGAGAGAGAGAGAGGCAGAGACACAGGCAGAGGGAGAAGCAGGCTCCATGCTGGAAGCCCGATGTGGGACTCGATCCCAGGTCTCCAGGATCACACCCCGGGCTGAAGGCAGATGTTTAACTGCTGAGCCACCCAGGCGTCCCAATATACCATGTTCCTGTGAAGAATGCTTTTTATGTCTGCAGATCTGTTTGGTCTACAGCATTATTTAAGAAAAATTAATATGAATGTTTCTTAAAATCTTCCAAAACATTGAAGAAGAAAGAATAGTTACAAACTCATTTTATGGGGCCAGCCTTACCCTGATGCCAAAGGCAGACAAGACTATACAAAAGCAGAAAACTATAGGCCAACATCCTTGATGAAAATAAATGCAAAAATCCTCAATAAAATACTAGCAAACTGAACTCAACAACACATTGAAAGGAACATACACCATTATCATGTGGGATTTGTCCCTGGGATGGAAGGATAGTTCAATATATGCATATCAATTAATGTGATATATTACATTAATAGAATGAAGAATAAAAGTCACATGATCACCTCAATTGATGCAGAAAAGGCTTTTGACAAAATTCAACATTCTTTTTTGATAAAAACGTTCAACAAACTATGTATAGAAGGGATTTATCTCACTATAATTAAGACCAAATTCAAAGGTGAAAACCTGAAAACATTTCCTCTAGGATCAGGAGCAAGGCAAGGATGACCCATCTCACCACTTCTGTTAGACATAGTACTGGAAGTCTTGGACAGAGCAATTAAGTGAAAAATGAAAATAAGAGGCACCAAAATTGGAAAGGAAGAAGTAAAATTATCTGTGTTGGCAGGTGATAATCTTATATGTAGAAAACTCTAAAGACATCATAAAAACTGTTAGAATCAATAAATAAATTTAGTAAAGTTGCAGAATATAAAATAGACATACAAATAAACACCCCAGTTGTGTTTCTATATACTAATGACTATCCAAAAAAAAAAAAGAAGTTAAGAGAACATTTCATTTCTAATAGCATCAAAAATAATAAAATACTAAAGGATAAAGTCAATCAAGGTGATGAAAGACTTCTACACTAAAAAACACAAGCCATTGATGAAATAAACAAAAGAAGACATAAATAATAGGAGACACCCCATGTTCATGGATTGGAAGACTTAATAATGTAAAAATGTCAACACTATCTAAAGTAATCCGTAGATTGAAAGCAATCCCTATCAAAAATCCTAATGACCTCTTGTTTTGTTTTTTTTTTTCAGAATAGGAAAATCCATCCGAAAATTCATGTTGAATCACAAGTCCCTAGGTAGACCAAGCAATACTGAAAACAAATAACAAAGCTATAAGCATCACACTTTTGATTTCAAAATATATACAAGCCTCAAGTAATTAAAACAGTACAATACAAAAAAAAATAAAAAAATAAAAAAAAAACAGTACAATACAGGAAAAACAAAGAAACATATATATACCAATAGAATACATAGTACAGAAGTAAACCCACAAATACATGGTCAACTGAGATTTGACCTTGAGTAAGAAAAATACTTACTATATGAAAAATAAGATAAAAAATTAATATATAAAAAATAAAATTCTGGATTCTTATTCTTTTTTTAAGATTTTATTTATTTATTCATGAGAGACACAGAGAAAGAGAGGCAGAGACATAGGCAGAGGGAGAAGCAGGCTTCATGCAGGGAGTCTGATGTGGGACTCGATCCTGAGACTCCAGGATCAAGCCCTGAGCCAAAGGCAGGAGCTGAACTGCTGAGACACCCAGGAGTCCCAGGATTATTCCTTTTTAAAGTATAATTTATTGAGATGAAACTCACCTAATATAAAATGAACTATTTAAAAGTGAACAATTCAATGATATTCAGTACATTCATAAAATACTCCACAGCCACCATCTTTATATTGTTTTAGAACGTTTCCAAAAAGCCAAAGTAGAACCTACTACCCATTTTATAGTTTTTCCACATTTCCTCCTCTCCTCTGCTCCTGGCAACTACCAATCAGTTTGTTTTCTGTCTCTATGGTTTTAACTATTCTTGATATTTCATATAAATAAAATTATACAATATGTTGTCTTTTGTTTCCAGCTTCTTTCATTTTTCATAATGTTTTTGATCTTCATCCACATTGTAACATGCATCAGTATTTCCCTTATTTTTGTTTAAATAATATTCCATTGTATGTATATACTACAATTTGTTTATGTATTCATCAGTTGATAGACATTTGGGCAATTTCCATCTTTTGACTAATATATTAGTGCTGCTATAAATGTGTGTTTATGTACTTGTTTGAGTAGCTGTTTTTAGTTATTTTGGGTATGTAAATGCATAATTGGGTTGTCATGTGGTAACTGGATGTTAACTTTTTGAAGAAGTGCCAAACTATTTTCCATAGTGACTGAACCATGTTACAGTACACCAGTAATCTATGAAGTTTCTATTTCAGGAACATCCTTGCCAATGTTGCTATTTTCTGGTGTTTTGAATGTAGTCTTCCTAGTGTGTGTGAAGGGGCACTTTATTGTATTTTGATTTGCATTTCTCTAATGATTAATGAGATAGAGTACTTTTTTTTTAAAGATTTTTATTTAGTTATTCATGAGAGACACAGAGAGAAAGGGGCAGAGACACAGGCAAAGAGAGAAGCAGGCTCCATGCAGGGAGCCTGATGTGGGACTCGATTCCAGGACTCCAGGATCACACCCTAGGCTGAAGGCAGGCGCTAAACTGCTGAGCCAGCCAGGTGACCCAAAATTGAGTATTTTTTTGATGTGCTTTTTGCTTGTTTACATATCTTTGGGCATATTTTCCTTATTTTTAAATTGAGTTATATTTTTGTTGTTGACTAGTAAGATTTATTCATATATTATGGATACTAGAATCTTATAAATATGGTTTTAAAATAGTTTTATACTATTCTATAGTTTTTCTTTTTACTTTCTTGATAGTGTCTTTTGATGCATAGATTTTTTAAAATTTGGATTAAATTCAATTTATGTTGTAGCCTTTTGTTGTTTGTTCTTTGGTGTTATTGGTAAGAATCCAATGGCATTAAGAGCTCCCTCTATTTTCTTACAAGAGTTTTATTATTTTAGCTATTTTATTTGGGTCATTATTCTATTCTGAGATTATTATTGTATATAGCATAAGTTTGGGTGTAAACTTATTCTTTTGTGTGTTGAAATCCAGCTTTCCTAGCACTGTTTGTTGAAGAGACTACTCTTTCCCATAAAATAATATAGATACCCTATCAAAAAACAATTATTTTCTACAGTGCTTTCAGTTTTCATGTGTATGAGTCCTGAACCTCTTTAGTTTATTCCTAAGTATTTTATTATTTTTATGCTATTGTAAATTGTCATATAAAATTCTTTTTCATATTGTTTTTTGTTAGCCATTATTTTAGCAACTGATTTTTTTCATGTTGACTTATATTCTACAACTTTACTGAATTTATTAGTTCTAACTGATTTTTTTGTTGAAATTCTTTGAATTTTCTACATGTAAGATTATGTCTTCTGCAGAGGTAATTTTGTTTTTTTTCTTTATAATTTGGATGATTTTTATTACCTTTCTTGTGAGTTACTTTTAGTAGAACTTCCAGTGCTGTGTTGAATAGAAGTGACAAAAGCAGACATTCTTGTCTTGTTCCTGACCTTAGAGAAAAATATTTAAGTTTTTCACTATTAAGTATGATGTCAGCTTAGGTTTCATAACATATGGCCTTTATTAATTTGAGGAAATTTCCTTCTTTTTTCAGGTTTGCAGTGTGATTTATCATGAATAGATATTGGGTTTTGTCAAATACTTTTCCTACATAAACTTAGATCAACCAATGCTTTTTCCTTCATTTCATTAATTTCTTTCATTTAATGTATAATCAATGTACATCGCATTGATTGGTTTTCGTATAACAAATCATCCTTGCATTCCAAGAATAAATATTATTGGTTATAATATATAATCCTTATATGTTCCTGAACTCAGTGTGCTAGTGTTTTGTTGATGATTTTTGCATCTACATCCATAAGAGATACTTTTCTATAATTCCTTTTCTTGTAATGTTTTTATCTGGCTTTGGCAGGAGGGTAATGTAGTTTCATGGAATGATTTAATAAGTGTTCTTTTCTGTTTAAAAACAATTGGAAAGTATTGGTTTTAACTCTATACTTGTTATAATTCACCAGAGGAGCCATCTGGTTCAGGGTTTTTCTTTGTGGGGAAGTTTTTGATTACTGATCCAATCTCATTGCTTGTTATAGGTCTATTCAAATTTTTCTACTTCTTTGTGAGTCAGTTTTGGTATTTTATGTATTTCTAGGAATTTGTCCTCTTGATTTATGGTATCTAATATGTTGGCAAAGAATTATTCATAGGATTCTTTCATCATCTTTTTAATTTCCGTAAGGTTGGTAGTAGTGTCTCCACTTTCACATCTATATTTGTAAACTCTCTCTCTCTCTCTCTCTCTCTCTAAGTTATTCTGGGTAATGGTTATTTCATTCTGTTGATATTTTCAAAGAATCAAACATTTTGTTTCTTTGGCTCTGTTATTTTTGTATTTTTTATTTTGAACATGACTTTCTAAACTTAGCAGTATATATATAGATACTTTTGCTTCTCCTAGTTTACCAAATAAACCGTTTCTTAGATTTTCCTTCTAGACTTTAGGGAGCCAGCAGATGGGTTAGAACTGACAAATGCAATAATTTGCAAATAAGATCTGTTCAGCTCCATCTGGAATTAGGAACCAAAATTTTACAGTGGGAATACAGGGTACCATCTTTAAGACTTGATAGCTGAGAAAGGTGGCTAAGGACAAATGAAAGTACCACAAAATGTTGCTACCATTCTAATTTGCCTTTTTCTTGACTCAGTATTTAATTGGTTATTATAAATCTTTGATTGTTTTCCAGAGTTCTGACAGAGTAAATTCCAGCAATTGCTGTTGAAGTTTTGATGTTTTTGTGGAGGGACTAGAGTTTGGAACTACCTACTCTATCAGTTTGCTGACTTATTCATTCAGATGTATTCTTGATATCAGAAGTTAATTTTACAATAGTGATAATCAGTTTTAGCCTCAAGGTTCAGCTAGTTTAAAACTACTAGGCTTTTGGGATGTCTGGGTGGCTCAGTGGTTGAGCATCTACCTTTGGCAGGGATCATGATCCTGGGGTCTTGTGATCGAGTCCCACATTAGGTCCCTATGGGGAGCCTGCTTCTCCCTCTGCCTATGTCTCTGCCTCTCTCTGTGTGTCCCTTATGAATAAATAAACAAAATCTTTAAAAATAACAACTAGGCTTTTGACTATGGACAAACATACGTATTTTCGGCACCTTATTATAAACGTTGTAAACTGTTTATTCCTACCAACAACTTTATTTACTCTTACTTCTTCCAAGACATAAATATGAGGTATATTAATGAGATTATCTTATTTGCCTTTTGGAAAAATGAGTGGTATTGTTCTTGGTTTGACTATCTGTACTGTTTACTCAAGCCTAAGCTCTGAGAAGCAAATTTCTTTTATTTTTAAGTACTTATAAAATGCTTCCTTATTTTTAATCTCTTTATTTCTTCTTTTTTCTTTTCTTTTTTCTTTTTATTGAGGTATAATTAACATACAGTATTATTTTAGTTTTAGATATATAATAACAGAACAAAAAATCTTACAGAATGGGAGAAGATATTTGCAACTTATACAACTCAACCAAAAAAAAAAAAAAAACAAATACTCTAATTGGAAAATGGACAGAGTTTCTGAATAGAAATTTCTTCAAAGAAGACATACAAATGGCCAACAGATAGATGAAAAGATGCTCAATATCACTAATCATTAGGGAAATGTAAATTAAAATCACAATGAAATATCACCTCACACCTGTCAGAATGGCTAAAATCAGAACCACAAAAAATAACAAGTTTTGTTGAGAACGTGGAAAAAAGGAAACCTTATGCACCATTTTTGGGAATGCAAATTGGTGTAACCACTCTGGAAAAGAGTATGGATGTTCCTCAAAAAATTAAAAAAAAATAGAATTGCCATATGATTCAATAATTCCACTACTGTGTATTTACCCAAAGAAAATGAAAACACTAAATTGAGAAGATAAATGCACCCCTATGTTTATTGCAGCATTATTTACAATAGCCAAGATATGGAAGTGACCCAAGTACCCACCCATAAGTGAATGGATAAAGAATATGTGGTATGTGCACACACACACACACACACACACACACAAGGATCTTACCCCTGAAAAATAAAATATTGCCATTTGCAACAACATGGATGGGCCTAGAGTGTATAATGCTAAGTGATTAGCAAACTTTTAAAAAAGTTTTAGAACTAGGATCTGCCACTTAACACCTGACTCAATTTAATGATGTCTAAAGGCATATTAAAATGCTCTCACTTTGGGGTGCCTGAGTGGCTCAGTTTGTTAAGTGTCTGCCTTTGGCTCAAGTCACAATCCCAGGATCCTGAGACTGAGCCCTTGGGGTCCCTTCTCAGTGGGTATTCTGCTTCTCCCTTTCCCCTCCCTTTGCTCCTCCCCACCCCATGCTTGCTGTCTCTCTCTCTCTCTCTCTCTCTCTCTCTCTCTCTCTCTCTCTCAGATAAATACATAAAATCTTTAAAAATAAAATAAAATGTTCTTGCTTTGATAAATTCTTCATTTCTAGCATAGGTATTTCAAGGTTTACAGAATGGAAGAGGTAACAAAAATTATTTTTTAGTTCAAATGCAATGTAGCTACTAATACTAATAAACAAGAAATTGTCTGTAACTTAGTAACACTTAACAGAAATCTTATTTACACTGATAGTATACAGCAGCATTCTAAAATAGAACTGCAATGCACAAAAGCCATGACCCAGTTTTAACAGACATATATTGTTTCCCCTTGTTAATAGTATTAATAGTTAATAGTCTTACCTAGAAGAATTCCTCACTCATCTCTTCTATTTCCTCAGTATCACATACGTATTTATGGTATTTGTTCTTCAGACAGTAAGTTTATTTTTATCATAAGTATGTTTTTCAGTTATCCCCCAGTTAAATGCACATTTGCACACTGCAATGTAGAATAGGCTTGTTCAAATGGAAAACACCCTTCTCCATCAAAGAAATTTTGATGGATTTCTAGGAGATTGTAGTTTTATCTGTCCTCTTTCCCACCTGCCGTTCTAAATAAGCTGTAGCTCTGTGGAATGTGAAAGTAACTTTGTAATATCCCTTTCTACTTCAGAAGACAATTTATATACTAATAGGATTCTGACATTGTAAAATATTAGTGCCAAAAGTCCCTTAGGAATTGAATGATCTTTTACAACACCTCTAAATTTAAAGGCCAAGAAACCGAGGGTTAGTGAGGCATATTGAGTTTTCCAGGGACATATAATGAGGCAGGGCATGGGATGCTTATATGGTAATAATGAGGATGTGAAGGATTAAATGCTGAAATGATACTGTATATAACAAGTGGAAAGAAAGAAGGAAGGAAGGAAGAAAAGAAAGAAAGGGAAAAGGAAGGAAAGAAAGAAAAGAAAGGAGAAAGAAAGAAAAAGAAAGAAAGAAAGAAGAAAGAAAGAAAGAAGAGAAAGAAAGAAAGAAAAAGAGGAAGAGCGAGAGAAAAAGGATTTGAGTTATTTAAAGGCTGTTTAACATTGCACAGCACTCAAACTTCCACAACACAGAAAAATAAAGGAAAACATTCCATATAGGGGCACCACAGTCTAAAAGTAGGTATGGGTAGCTTGTTCTCAAGATCTATTTAGCCATCTCAAAATTAAGTATTAGAGAAGGTAAGGAATTAACACCTATTAAGATACAGACCCCATGCCTTGTACAACATTTGTTTTCCCATGATTAAAAACAATTAGTGCCATGAAGTCTCTCTGATTTCTACAGGACTTCTACCATAACACACTGCCTTCCAACAGGGGAGTAACGGGGAGACTGCATCTGTCTACACGTGGAGAAAGAACTCCAAAGCAGTGTTGAATAGAAGAAAAACAGAAATATAAAAATAATCCAATTTCAGCACTCTGATTTATAAAATGTTAATGTTTTTCTGTAATTATTCCATGTTATTTTTGTTATAGGAATGAAAGTTTCAGGTATGCTTGAAAGCCCTCTTCTTTCCATTCCTGTCCTTCCTCCCAAAAGTACCTACTGAGGTTTGTGTGTGGCCTTCTGTAGGTGTATTATTCTTTACACAATATATTTATGTCTGTTTAGTGCTATTTTATGTTTTTTAAATATTCATAACTGACATCATACAATATGTTCTTTTGCAACTTTTCACAGTGTTACGTTTATGATATATCAATGTTGACACATGTACATCTAACTCATTTATCTATGCTTGCCAGTTTAATTTATTATTTTGAACTGATATACTGAAAGAATAGCAACAGGTTAATTATCTTTCAACTACTGGTAGACGTTTTGATTTCTATGATTATTTTCTGATACCAACAATTCTGAAAATAATGTGTTACATCTCTCCCTGTGCAAATATTTTGAGAATTTCTCTAATGTATTTAATTAATGGTATAAGGTATGTACTTCTTAAAATTATGAGCTATTGCCCCAAAGCTGTCTAGAATGGTTATTGTGTCCTTTGTGTGCCAGATTGGATAGATATTTGCATGTACTTATTAAATTGGCAGCTAGCTGGGTTCCAGATCATAATTCAGAGCTTGGCAGGTGTCAAGTCACATTTTCCAGCTGTGTTCTCTGCCATCCCTGGTTTCTCCTTACTTGATTGGTACAACCATTCAAGTCACAGCACGCTATGAAGTGTATTCATTATTTTTGTGTGCAGCTCTTTGTTTGCTTTTCTTGGTGTCAAAATAAGGGGTAGGAATTTGCTATATGGCTTTGCTCTATGATTATTTGCTACATATGGGTCTCAAGCATACCAGTGATATTCCACAAGAATGTAGCTAGTACCAGAGGAGGTCTTTCCTCTCAAATCTCCTTGAAGGCTTGATAAAGATTCTTGGGTCACAGTCCTATTGACTGCTTGAACTCACTAATGGACAAGACACAGGGGTCTTTTGAGTAGAATAATTTGTATCATTTCATATGCCAAAGAAATTGGGACGCCTGGGTGGCTCAGTGGTTGGGCACCTGCCTTCAGCTCAGATCATGGTCCTGGAGTCCTGGAATTGAGTCCCACATCAGGCTTCCTACATGGAGCCTGCTTCTCCTTCTGCCTATGTCTCTGCCTCTCTCTGTGTGTCTCTCATGAATAAATAAATGAAATTATAAAAAAAAAAGAAACTAAAAAATATAAATCATAAAAATATAATTGGAGCCATGTAGGCAGAATCCATTCAAGCATCAGGCAACAGTACCTTATTTCCCCAACTTTACCCCAGGCAAATAAGGATGGAAAATGGACCCTGCTGATGATTATGTGAAGCAAACTATATCACAACTGATTGATTCTGATCATATTGCCTCTTGATATATCCCATCTTTACTTTTCTAACCAATTAAGCGCATGCCTGTCAAGAAGGAATTTGAACGATGTTTGAGCTACTGGAAGCAAACCTGCTTTTCTAGATGTAGAGCTGATCCATCAGCAGTCATCAGATAATACGGAAAATGAAGACCTATACCTGTAATCCCTCGTGTCAACCTCAGGACAGTCAGGACCTCTCAATTGGTGCAACTACCAAGTCACAGTACCCTGTGTGTCTGCCACATGCAACCAGTTGGAGTCAGTAAGGAAAAGGTGTCACCCCCTACACACACCCGCACCCCCATGTGAATACAGTACTTTTCAGAGTGAATGACTTAGTGGGAAGAACGTTGGCTGGGTTTTGGGCCTTTAATACTCTGATCAAAGCAACTCATTGCCATGAACACCCTATCTGGCCATCTGCTACAGATCTATCTGCTAAGAGTTCCATTTGATAATTGCTATTCCAGAGAGGGGTTTGGGAAGGAGCAGTAGGAAATGTAAACTCAGATTTCCAACTTTTCAGAATCTTCTTCGATATGTTTATACTTTTCCCATAGATACTTCTAATTTACAAGGTACTGAAATGGAGTTAAAGTAATTTTATATACAATTTGGTCTGGTGGTATTATATCAATTCTATTTTCTAACATCATTATATTTTAATAACTGCAAATCCTTGGCTGTGTATTTTATTGTATACATAAGATGTTAATCATAAGACCTACTAATGTCCTGTTTTTAAGACCTTTATTTTCAATGGTTCTTATTTCAGTATATGATGCTCTGGTAAACATTTTTATGCATCAATCTTGGTCTGCTTTTCACCATACTTCCTCCTTCACTCATTTCACACATGTATATTATATGTCAGAAGCTGTTCTTAGTACTTTTTTTTTTTTTAAGATTTTATTTGTTTATTCATGAAAGACACAGAGAGAGAGAGAGAGAGGCAGAGACATAGGTAGAGGGAGAAGCAGGTTCCATGCAGGGAGCCCGACTTTGGACTTGACCTCCGTCTCCAGGATCACACCCTGGGCTGAAGGCAGTGCTAAACAGCTGAGCCACCTGGGCTGCCCCTTAGTACTTCTAAAACATTCGTTGGTTATCAGTAATTGAAGGGAAATCTGGGATTGCAGAAATGTAAAACTTTCAATTCTCTTTATAAGTACTGGCAAATCAGCCCATGGTTTTAAAGTTGTAGATGGTCTTGGAGCACCATGGAGAAGGTTTGCATTCTGAGAAATTGGCCTCTGGTTTCTTGGAGTTTGGCATCCCAACACACATCTTTCTTTTGAGTTCAAAATATTGGAAATACCTTCAAACAACTGATGGCCAAAAGAGGGTAGCGATATCAGCTTTATTGAGATGAAGATGAGAGAGCATGACTGCAGTCTGAGGTCCAAACTGCCTATTTTTTATCCCTCCCCATTTAAAGAAAAGGCCCAATAAGGTACAGTGTACAGATTGGGCCAGAAAGCAGATCCTTAGCTAGCTGAAGTACAGGCCAGAAGTTCAGAAGCACCATGGCAATTCTACTTATTTGTGAAATAAACACCGAAGGACGAGATGCAACTTGTCTTATGCATAGAAATCTTGTGCACTCTTACCAGGGTCCAGGATAGGTAAGACTCTTCTTCCGAGTCAGATTACCCACCTCCCTTTCCAGCTTCCTCCTCTCAAGAAAAGAATAAGTAGGCCTTCTGAACAACTGTGAGGGTGGAGATGTAAGGGAAGTTCTTTTGAGAACACTTAAGCAGAGTCATAGAGAACAGTATGATTTCCTAGAAAGAGTAAGACAATAGCGCTTTGATTTCTGACACTCAACAACTCTGTAAGTTCCATGAATTCCTTAAATGATTTGAACCTCAAACAGAGAAAATAACACCCATTTAATAGTTTTATTGTGTAAATTAAAGAAGACAATGTGGCTGAATAATTTTTCCTCTCTATGAAGTTGCCAATTCATTGACAGAAAAGTCAAAAGAGTTGTTTAATACATTACCTCATTGAATACTATAATTATAGAGGTCAACATAGTGAAATAAGAAATGCTGCATAGACATTCTCATTATTAAGCCAATATTTATTGAATTTTATGGTCCTTCTAGTTCCAATTCACACAAATCAACTACACGTAATTGTCCACGTATATTCTACAGTCTTACACTAATATGAGCTTGCTTATTTGATTTATATGTAGGGTTAACAGATTTATTTCATACTTGACAGACTTTGGAGATGTGTTTTAGTTATTGAGTTCAATAGTAGTGTTTGTTTCAGCGTGCAGCAAGTGCACCTGACTTCTACATCTGGGCATGCTCAAAAGACTATAACTCTGAAGATTTATGTAATGCCCTGCCTATATTTACTATAGATGATTTACTGAAAAATTAAATTCTGTCTTGTGTGGTGTTATGGCAGCTTGCTATAGCAATGGTTTCCCATGGCTGCCAAACTGGAAACTGTGAGTAGTTTAGGACAGGGTTTTGGTACTAATCCTAATGGTCTTATGACCAGGAACTCCAAAATTTTCAAACCCTTCTTGGGTCATCAACTTTCCTCCCAATAAATTCCAGAGATAGTAGCAAACAGAGGGAAGAACATCATAGTGAGAATCTGGAATAGTAATATCTGTGCAGACTTCTGGCAAAAGAATGGCCTAGAGCACATGGCTAGTCCTAGCAGCTTAACTGAAGCCACCAACTCCCCACTCACTTCCTTGTCTCAACTAAGAGTTCTATATCGAGCAATGCCAGCCTTTAGACATTAACAAGAAAATAAAACATTCTCAGATAAACAAAAATTCAAATAAATTGTGGCTAGAAAATGCATTCTAAAAGAAACTTTGACAGGGTCCTTTAAACTGAAGTGTAAGAATGCTGACTAGTAACTGGCATCCATATGAAGAAATAAAATAGCACTGATTTAGTTGCATACATAGGTGAATGAAAAAGACAGTATTGATGTATTTTTATGTTTGTAACTCATTTTTCACTCCTACTCGATTTTAAAAACAATGTATAAAATAATAGTTCTATTGGCAAAGATGTATGCTGCAAGACAACAACAAAATGAAGTAGATAAGAACAGACCTATGAGAGGGTAAACTTTTCATATAATACTGAAAGTGAGTCTGTGTTAATCTGAACTAAATTGCTATAAATCAACATTTTAATTGTAATCCTCAGGGAAACCATGGAGAAAATAACTAATAGATAAATGAATAAATACCTAACAAAGCCTTATGTTATAGAAGTCAGGGTCCAGAAATAAAGTCTTACATTCTACACATCATTGTTGGCAATTTTGGCCTTGAGAATTTTGCAACACAGGATTGCAAACAAATAGATTTGAGTGAGCATGAGAGAGGTAAGGAGAAACTATGTATGTAAGAGTGTGTGTGTCTGTGAATTTTAAATTAAATGTGGCTAAATAAACCAACACTCTAGCCATAATCTCAATATTTATTAGACCTAACAGGAATTTAACAAAAAGCAAGCCCTCGAGGACATTTTTATCAGATGCCCAAAATGTGGCCTTGAAGCTTATCTAAAACCTATTTAAAGAAATCTGATGAATAAGGAGTATAAAGAGCTTTCAATAGGGAAGAAAAGAGATGAAGATCACCATCTGTGACTGAAGAGAGCTAAGTCAGCTCCTATGGGAGCACCAAGGAAAGTGACACTCATGAAAAGGCAATTTCAATGTGAGGATAGTGGGGTTGTTATCACCCCATGTGGAAACTGGCCACCCAGTGGCAATAATATCAAAGGGGTAAAATAAATGAGAGTCAACAAATGTATAAAAACTAATGTCGCAGTAGTTTGCCAACAGTTTGCATATTTAAAACAAACTAATTTGTTTGTTTGCAATAACACTGTTGGAATGTTAGTAATTACTTGTCCCTATTTTCCCTCTTCTGTTTGTTCAGGGTGTTTTAACCAAAAGTGGTATAGCTTTTGACAACATGGTAGGGGTTGGAGGTGAAAGAGAATAAAGCCAGACCAGGAAGACCAGAGTTCAGATTTCTGATTTCATCAAAGTGCCAAACTCCAAACGTGGATGATGGTCAATGTTTTGTAAGCAGAGATGGGTGGTAAGGTTGGTTGTGATTCACCATCATTTGGTTTACGAAGAGGCTCAATTCTACAGGGTACTCAGTGCAAGAAAAGTATGCACAGGATGCCTGGGAGGCTCAGTGGTTGAGTGTCTGCCTTTGGCTCAGGTCATGATCTTGGGGTCCTGGGATCAAGTACCATATCAGGCTCCCAGGAGAGAGCCTGTTTCTCTGTCTCTGTCTGTGTGATTCTCATAAATAAATAAATAAATAAATAAATAAATAAATAAATAAATAAATAATCTTATGGAAAAAAAAAATAAAGAAGAGTATGTACTATGGAAAGATATTCTATAGAAGCCAGAAATGGGGATCCCTGGTTAAAAAAAAGAAAAAAAGTATATTCAAAGAACATACAGAAGCAAGTTCTAGTCATTTGAAAGGATACTCTGTAAGAATTAGATACAGAGGTGCGGTTCCAGCACTATGGAGTAGGATTAGCCAATCTATTCTCAGTAATGATCTGAAACTAGAAGTGGATATGAAGAAATCTGTAACTCAAACCAAGATATGGAGATTTATTTACCCATGGTAGAGTATAATAGAACAATGTATGATTTGTGGGCATCTGTGTGTCCAGAGCTCTTCCTAACCACAGTAGATAATCTTCATAGATAACCACCTAGATGGGTGAATGAGTTCTAGATGAGACCAGTGAGTGGGACAAGATTTGAGCCTTATAGCTGATTTTATGCAATGCCTTAGTTCAGTGTCTCCCAAACTGATTTCTGAAGTTACTAATTGTGGTCAAATAAACTTAAAAGCAATATATGCAATATTTTCATCTGATCTTTTATAAAACATATTATCTTATAGGAAATAAACAAAAACAGAAACTTTGAATATCCCAGCATTTTCTAATTTTTTTTTTTTTTTTTAAGAAAGGAATCCTGGGATGTATTTTGAAAAGTCCTGCTTTTAATCCCCTAGATTTTTCTCAGTCCAGAGACCCAGCAATCTACCACGGAGGGTTCACTAGGGCCACACTCCTTGCTATAAGGATTCCCTGCACTCTCTGCCTCTCTAGTCTCTGCACTTGGCCCCTGCAGCCTGTATACAAAGACTATGGAAGTATTTTCTTTTTTCCAAGAAAGGGGACGCCCAGACTTTCTTCTCTCCGGCTGAGCTTTGCAAACGTGTCCTCAAAGCCGTCTTTTCCACCAGACTAACTCCTACTTTCTCTTCTTGGTTTTTCTTTAGATATCACTCCCTCTCAGAAATGTTTACTTGCCTTCCCGAGCCACCTATCACCAAATCTGCATGCAATGTGCCTCCTAGATGCTCCCTAGTTCTCTTTTGTATGTATTGAGCACCTAGTTTGTGTGAGACACTAGGTGCTCGAGGTATGTCAGTGAACAAAACAAAATTGCCAGCCCCAGCATCCATCATCAGATGCTTGCCTTACTTGTGTCTCTTTAGGTTATAAAATATCTACTTTGCTCGTCTGTCTCTCATGCTTCATGTAGCTCTGTAAGAACAGGATCCATCCAATTATTTCAAAGTTTTATTCCCAAGGCCCAGAATAGTTTTGTCATGTGGTCATTCAGTAAATGCTTGCTAATGGATATTAAAAACAATCGCAAATTTCTTACTTTTTATTTTGTTTGCTATAGTTTCATACATCAAAATCTTATCTGGGAAGCTCTTTCTACCAGGTCAAAACAATTTATAGTGCAAATCTCGTCATCAGGTCTCAGCGATAATAGAGAGCAGCTCCTGGGGCTTTGCCAGGTTCCCCCTGGTTTCCCCTCTGTTTTCTGGCACTGAAGTCCTCCACCATCTCCTGCTAATATTCTCCAGAATTAGGAGATTGCAGCTCTGTTAGTGTCTCTAACAACCTTTTCTGCACAATGCATAACGTTAGTAAATTAAATTAAAAGAATTTCATTTTGCGATTTCTGTTGAACCCACTCAAATAGCCTCTGTCACTTTAAATCGTCAGTCACCTTGGGCTGGGACAGATGTAGCAAGATGAAGTCCAGACTTGGACTAATTTATATTTTATTTATTTATTTATTTATTTGACAGAGAGAGAGAGAGAATAAGAGGAGAGCAGAAGGAGAGGGAGAAGCAGGCTCCCCACTGAGCAGGGAGCCCTATGTGGGGCTTGATCCCCAGGCCTCAGGATCATGACCTGAGCCAAAGGCAGACACTTAGCCAACTGAACCACTAAGGACTTTAACCAATTTGGATGAAATCCTCCCTTTGCTCTGGTGGGGTTGTGTGACTTTGGGAAATTTACTTAACATTCTTGAGCCTTACTATCCTCATTTACAAAACAGAGATGACCCTGCTCATTGCTGACCTCATAGAACTGTGTGAGCATTCAGAGAACAAGGCATATGATAAACCTCACATAGTAGTGGGTCTAACAGAGCACAGGAACTGTCAATGTTAGTTCCTTCCATCTCTCCAGAGGGTGACTTTCCTTTTACTGAAGGGGTGGGGGAAAGAGATATGAGGATGTCACATTTTGGTGAGAATGTTAAATGAAGACATTTGAACTTACAGATTTTAGGTCTCCCTTAGCTCAGCCTTAATTATTCACGGGACTGAGCCAGACCAACTTGAGGCACATGCATCATTTAAAAAAATTACCTACTTCATCTACTCAGGCTCTTCCACTTGCTCCAGGCCATAATTAAAACTTGTCTGAATAAGCACTAGTATTTTTAATCGAGGTATAAGAGGAAGAAGATGAAATGCAGAGAAGATGGAGCTTCCAGCTTTCTTCTGAGTGAAAGATGGCTCACTTTAGAGAACAGAGTGAGCCTTCAAAAAATGCTTACAATGGGGAAATTTTAACATTTCCTTTTAACTACACAAGTAACATCAATGTGCTAATTATTCTAAAATGGGCCCAGAATTTGCTGTACGGTTACACTTTATGAAATACTTGAGCTCCATTACACCAAGAAATAAAACGCTGCAAATTCATTTCTGTTAATTCATGCATAATTGAAGCAGGGGCTGGTGTGAATCCGCCAGAATATGCACATTTTCCTTCCTTTGTTCTCAGTGCATTTGTAGTTAAAGGTTTACAACAACAAAAAGGGGTGAATACATTGGACTCATAACTTTTACGAACTGTTTAAATGCATAATGAAGATGATTCATAAAAGTCTCTAATTGTATAAGCACATCACTAAATATGGATTGTAAAATATCTTGTTTACTTTTTATATAAACCCACCACAGATAAAAGAATATTGCAAACATAGCATGTATTTTGTGTAGGATGGTGATTGGATTTAATTTTCACTTGAGCAAACTGTCCTATGTCACTGGGGCCGATTTCCCTTCAACTGTACTTTCACCAAAATCAGAAATGTCATTCTGGTAATGTCTTGATAAATACGAGTGAAGGCCTTGGCTAGTGGAATTTCTTAGTTAAAGTTTTAAGCTGAATTACTTTAAAAATAATTCCTTCTTGAAAGTCCTATTAAAATGTTGGCAATTAAAAAAAAAAAAAGTTGAAATCAAGCCCCCACTGCTTCTTGCCCCTGCCTCATGGAAAAGTGTGACGTGGCCATCATGATTAGATGTTTCTTTGTCTTATTAAGGATTTTATGTGTTTTGAAGGAAGTCATGACTACCAGTACATAATGACCAGGTATTACAGGCCAAAATACTTGCAGCTGCTTTTCCCCCTGTTGCTTGCCTCTCCTAACTCCCACTAATCCTGTGTCCCTGTGTCCCCAGGAACCTGGGAATGAAATCCTCCCTTTGCTCTGGTCCGGTTGTGTAGGGCACAACTTCAAGGCACTTAAAAGGCACTCACAACTGTCTGTGACTGATTTTGTGAATTTATTTGTGGATGAGTATATTGTGTACGGATTTTAAAATAAACATCTCCATTTGCAAACTCTTTGTGGCAGTATTACCCAACATCCTCATTTTACAGGTAAGCAACTGAGGCTAACGGGGTCTAAGTCATATGTAGCCATTATAAGGAATAAAGAGATTGAGTTCCAGGCCAGGTTTTCAAAATCCAACCTGAGTTTTGTCCAGTGTTCAAACTGTGGTGTGGCTTCACCTGCCAGAACAGCCTTACTGGGCTGGATGGCAGGAAACTCAAGAATGTACAGGGAAATTTCATGGTGTGGGTCGATCTCTGAAATATGTGCATCTGTATCCACATTTGGACAATCTTTTGTCTGTTTCTAAATTGTTCTGAGCCAACACTTTGGGTTGGCTGAAGCTGTTCCTCGTTGTGTTCTCATTAACTAGTGTTTTCTCTATAATGATGATGCCTAATATTTGTGATTTTATAGCCTGGGGCTGGAAATTCTAGGGCTTATAGGACAACACCCATGTGAGAATCAGCCCCACCTAATACAACCAAGACAGGTAGAGGTCCTGGCCACCCAGTGAGAAACCACGCAGGTGACTGACATAAAAATCGGTGGTTCTAAGAAAAATGCCTGGAGACTGCAAAGGCAAATTCCCCAGCTTTCTTCACCAAATCATAATGCTTTGAAAGGCAACATGTTCTGGAGGAAACTATACAGGTTTTGGGCTCAGACAAGCCTAGATTCTAATCCTGGTACTTATGAACTGTGTGACTTGGGAATTCTTCTCAGTCTCAACTTCCTCCTCAATGGTTAAAAAGACAACTGCTAGTCCCAAATGGTGTCCTGTAGATTAAGGCCCCAAGTCAGTAAACTAAGACTTAATACCTACTCTAACTGAAGTTTTAACCTAACCCTTAACTAGTCAACAAGGGAATTTCCTGGACATCACTAGGAAATTGACTGGTAGACTCCTTTCGGTTCTCTTAGGAAGGCGGGGCCTTGCCTGAAACAATGGATCTTTGCTAAGAATTTCCATTTTTCAACTCCCTCTATCCCCTTAAAAGTCTTTCCTTTTTGGGACACTAAGGGGCTCAGTGGTTGAGCGTCTGCCTTTGGCTCAGGTCGTGATCCCAGGGTCCTGGGATTGATTCCCACATCAGGTTCCCTGCAGGGAGCCTGCTTCTCCCTCTATGTCTCTGCCTCTCTCTCTTGGTGTCTCTCATAAATAAATAAATAAAATCTTTTCAAAAAAGACTAAAAAAATCCCATTTTCTGTGGTCCTTTGGAGCTCCTGTACTTGTTGAGTGATTCCCATGACTCAAGTAATAAAGCCAATTAGATCTTTAGAATTTACTCAGTAGAATTTTTGTAGCTTAACACTATAAAACACACACATCATTTCTCCGATTGGGATAAAAAAACAAAATTATATGTACGAAATACCTAGACGTAGGGTATTTTTGTCTTATTCTCTGGCTTTTTGTATGCATTCTCTTTCTGCAGTCTTGTTTGAACTTACAGAATTATTATCATTTGTGATTACTGTCATCAAAACTATACGTTAAACTAAATTTGGAGGAATCTCGCATGATCGAAAAATTTGTAGCGGGCAACATCAGTGGTATTTGCCAAGACTGGGAGAGATTAAGAGATATCTCTGTCTCCACAGTGTGGCCCCAGGAGCCAGCTAGCAAACTCATTGGGGAGGTTCTGAATGGTATTGATTTCCTTCCACCCTTGGAATTATAGCTGAGCCTAAATGGCAGCTGCAGAAATAGGAAAGCAGGAAACAGAAACCATCACACTGTTACCAGGGATCTCTCTCTGGAAGTAGGAGGTGCTGACCTATTGCTTTAACATTCTTTTCCTTTTCCTAGGGTTTTATTTATTTATTCATGAGAGACACACGGAGAGAGGCAGAGACACAGGCAGAGGGAGAGGCAGGCTCCCTGTGGGGAGCGGATGCAGAACTCAATCCCAGGACCCTGGGATCACATGAAGGCAGCTGCACGACCACTGAGCCACTCGGGCATCCCTGCTTTAATATTCTTGGACTGAAAAGAGTAGAGAAAACTTTCTAACGCCCTAATCACATTATTATTCAAATATTTTCTTGGAAATTAAAGCACCCCTAATATTCGGCCAATTTATGGATCGGTTTATGACTTAGAAAGCAAAATAGACACGTGTATATAATAGAAAAATTTCAGAAACTTCTCCCATGTTTTCATGGCATTAAGAATATGAAGAAATCCATTAAAAAAGAAATAAATCCATGAAAGTGCCTGTACTATCTACCTCTCCTTCAAACCTATGTTGCAAGAATAAATATAATCAACAACTGTAAAGAATTGAGTGGATTCCCTTCCAGAAATATATATGGAGAAATATATATGCTCACACAAATACAGAGAGTTATCATTCTACACATATTGTGCTGTCACCTGAGTTTCACAAAATAATACATGTGTATCCATGAAGGCTTTTTCATTCTTTTTATTAGTTGCGTAATAGTCTTCACTTGGATACATCATGAATTATTGAAACTTTTTTTATTGATGTTTATCCAGACTATTTTGAGTTTGTTGTTTTGTCTGATGTTCAACCATCCTGCAATGGATATTTTTGAAGACACATTTTTATGCATTTGCATGAGGAGTTCTGTGGGAAAAATTCCTCAGATTAGTTACAGGTTAAAGGGTGTGTACAAGTTGCCTTTCAAAAATACATTCTCACCAGGAGAACATGAAAGCACCCATGACCTCCCATTTTTACCAGTTCTGGGTGTTTGTTTAATCATCAGTTTGACAAACAAAATGGCATGTCATTTTATTAAGATTTACATATTCTTAATTACTAATGAGCCTGATATTTTTTAATATCTTTCTGGCCAGGACACGAATCTAGCTCAGAGTGAGCTTTCTTCTGTTCCATGCACACACTCCTGAAATCAGCCGGATATGTAGAAAGCCAGTATTGCTGAATCACAGAGACCCACGGTCTTGTGCAAGGCCGTGTATGTGTATGTGTGTGTGTGAGTGACACACACTGCAGACCAACAAGGCCATAGGGACACATTTTTGGTGTTTGTCCTGGATATTGGTCTCTGTAAAAACACACATTATTAGCCCAGATAGAATTGAATGGGTCCTAGGTCTTTTTTCTTTTTTTAATTTGAGAAACTTTTATTTCTCAAAATTTCTTAAAATAATTTAGAGTTTCCCTAAAACCCTAAACAATGTGGGGAAAGGATGATTATAAAATAAGAGCTTGGAGTCTCTGCATTAGACATTTTTAATTATTAGATCATATCTAGTCTTCAATTCCAGGGAGTAGCTAGCCTATGAACAGGCAGCATTAAGCCCAGTTATTAAGCATTTGTGACATACCATAAATAGGTTGGTCCTTGGAGTTTTATCCTTTACCTTCCAGGAGCTCACAGTCAAGAGAAGGGGGAATGGTGAAAGGTAAAGATAAAAGCACAATACAGTGAACTGAATATTTTAGAATGAATAAATATCAAGCACAATGGGGACCCAGAATTTGGGGATGTTTGGGGTCTACTGCTTCTTTTAATGTCTTCATACAAACTATACAATGATCTTCAGAAAGAAATTTGCTGTGTGTATGTGTGTGTGTGTGTGCATGCTCACGCCTGTGCACTAAACCTTTATTGAATTCACTGATCTACAAAATGTGGCCATCTCCTACCCAACAATTTTAATGATTGCACCATGCTGAACGCCAGAGAATGAAGAGACAGATTACAGACCATACTGTAATTCAATTATAGAACAACAGAAAAGAAGGAAATTAATAAAGGCTGAGGTTCCACATTTGCAAATGAGTTGATGCAACTGGCAGAAAAATTAAGGTTCTTTCAGATGCCAGTACTCACAGGGGTGAAGGTGCAGGAAATAGCACAGAGGGGTTGTTAGCACAAGAAGGCAGACACCAAGACAGAATGAATCATCAAAGTCTGTAACACCTGAACCCCTGTTCTCCATCCCAGTGATTCTTGGCTTGGATGAAAATAGTTGACATATTGCTCCTCTATTATATTTGTGTTTTCATGCTGCCTTTGCTGTCTCAGACACAGGGAATACAGCTACAAATATAAAAAGGGAAAATGCCCTTTTGCAGCATTTTGCAAAAGTTCTGAAAATTTGCAAAACCTTGTCCTTGATCAGTTTGGCACACTCAAGGGTCCCACATAATTTGAGTAAACAAAGAGGGATCCCTGGGTGGCCCAGTGGTTTAGCGCCTGCCTTTGGCCCAGGGCGCGATCCTGGAGACCTGGGATTGAATCCCACATCGGGCTCCCGGTGCATGGAGCCTGCTTCTCCCTCTGCCTGTGTCTCTGCCTCTCTCTTTCTCTCTGTGACTATCATAAATAAATAAATAAATAAATAAATAAATAAATAAATAAATCTTAAAAAAAAAAAAAAAAACAAAGAGCACACTTTGTGCTGGTCCTTCTAATTCCTCCTTTACTCTGTCCAGTCACGGTCTGGCCCTTGGGTTCCTGAAAATCTTCCCTGGACTCTGCTCGTCCTTTTCTTCACTGATCTATTCCTCTGCTCTATAAACTTCTTAAAGGACCTTTGTACCCTCTGAAGGACTGCACACTGCACCTCAGGGAAAAGATGTAGACTTAAATGACTATCGCGGATGGTTTGTGAGGAAAAGCAATGTTTGGAGAAGTAGATTGGGGTCTCAGTATGGGGGCCTGGGATGTTTGGCTATGAAGTTTGGAACTTATTGAATAAGCTCTGGGGCTCCACATGAAAAACGTGATGCTTTGGTGAGATTAATCAGATATAAACCCAAAGGATGGATGGTGGAAAGGGATAGGAAGAGATACTAAAAGCAGAAAGATCATTACAGAAATATAACTGTGAGGTATAAATTTATATTTGAGCTAGCATTGTAGCAATTGAAGCTTAGGGGCTTATATAGATTTACCCTTCATTCAATCATCAAATTTTTGTTGGACATTTGTGTTGGATGCTTTGTGAAGATCCAAAGATGTGTCAGACGACTTTCATCCTCTTGCAGCTTCTATAATGAATTGCTCCTTTGTTTTTAAGATTCACTTCAAACATGACCTGCTGAAGAAAACCTTCTCTGGTATCATCCCAATTTGAGTTTGGTACCCGGGTTCAATCTTGGACTGTCCTGATTTCCAAGGTTAAGTGTTCTTCACATGGTTGTAATTACCTCTTTACATTCACACCATCCACTTTATACATGAGGTCCTCGAACACAAGGACTGTGTCTCATGCATCATTGTATTCCCCAAAAAACAGCCCAGTGTCTGCCATGGGGCAGGCATTAGCACCAGCCTAAGCAATGATGGTTTCAACTAGGGAGAGAAAAAGCATGGTTTGGGCACATAGTGTTGTCATGGATGTTAGTTTTTCTGGGTAGAAATTGAGTTCTTTTAATTACATGTTGCTTGTGATAAGCTATTGGGTGTCCAGAAGGGATATTAAGAAGGCAGTCATAGTATAGTCAAGAAGGGAAGGTTCTGCTCAGATTTGGAAAAAGAAGTTTAAGTATTAGGTCTGAATACAGAAGAAAGGTAGTAAGTGAGGACAGAAGGAATGCCATTCAAAATCAAAGAGATGGAAAGTATGTAGCACGTTGAATATAAGATAAATTGTGCTCAGTTTGGAGACTGAAAACATTAGGAGGGCTCGGGAAGCCAATTTTTATGTAGGGTTGACCCTATGGCATAGG
The DNA here is from genome assembly GCF_048418805.1 of Vulpes vulpes. Classification (NCBI taxonomy): domain Eukaryota; kingdom Metazoa; phylum Chordata; class Mammalia; order Carnivora; family Canidae; genus Vulpes; species Vulpes vulpes. The sequence goes on along the minus strand of NC_132784.1, from coordinate 7,807,524 downwards.
ACAAACTTGCTGCTTTAAGATACTGGAGGAACCAAGGCAAGGGACATCAAATATATCAGTACAGAGAGAAGCTTCTTAGGATTTGTCAGATTTGGATTTTGTAGGATTTGCCCTGCAGTGAATGGTCCTGGATGGACTTATAGATTCCATTCATTAATTCCTTCATTAATGCAACCTTGAGTGTTCAGTAAGTGACTCACAGTGTGAGGGACAGAGTTGGTACTGAAAGTTGGCTACATAAATGCTAGGTGGTTTCAGGGTTGCTGACATAAGATAGATACTCTGTAGCTCTAATACTAAGTAGAATATGAGCATGTCGAGGGACAGAGAGATCTGGATAGACCCAGTTGGATAGGTGTCAATTGATTTTAATCTGGGAAGATGAATAAGCAGATGTAAAAGGGGAATGGTGGGAGGAATCTAGACAATGGGGAAAGCAGGCATAGGCATTTATATCAGAAATCAGAAGATATACCCAAGAAAATGTTAGGAACCTCATTTGTTACAAGAGTAGGGCATGGATATAGACACCACTGAATGAAGATGCTCCCACTTCATAGTAAGTGAAAGGTAGATATAATTCAAAATTCTATAAATATGTGTATGTATGTAGCCTGTTTCCATTGATGTTACTGCACATAAGGTTTATCTGAAAATATCCTTGGCAAATTCATAATTCACTCCTGTGCCATGGCTCATCATCTCCTGTTCATACTGGACATCTATTTTCTTCACAAAGATCATGGTAAAAAGCCACCGGACAATAAACCTGGTAAGAGCTGTGGGCCAGGTAGAGAACGAGGAGCCAGTCAAGCTTTATGGCTGCTTAACAATCTGGTTTTGGGCAATTTGCTTCCATTTCGAGTATCAGCTTCTTCAGATGTTAAAGTCAATATTAAACTCATTGATATCTCCAATTCTGTCTGGCTCTAGGAAGCTTTAAGTTTGTTTCTGTCATCTGTTCACGTTTAGTTAAAGTACAATGAAAGAGAGACTGCATGACCTGGGCAAGGCAATACCTTATGATAATTTAAATTACTATTGTTAAAGAACAAAAATTTGACTGAGTAAATTTAAAGATCAAATTGGCTTTATTCAATGATACATGGATGAGGCAGCATCCATCTAGCAATAGAAAGAAGCCCTGCCAACCTACAGAAAAGGAAAGTTGTTTTTTTCATACTTTTAAGGCAGAAAGGGGGTGGAAAAGGCAAACTACTAGCAAAGAATGCATTGTTTCAGACATGGTTGTCATTCTAAAGGTGACAGAAGGGGTCTCTTGGGCAGGTTATCGCACTAGTGCTGACCAGGTCATTTCAAGCTGATTGGTTAAAGTTTCCTTTCCCTGGGAGTTGGGACTGCAGTTGGGTTAGGTATTAAGTCTGCATTTGCTGTTGTGGAGTTTAGCTGACACAGAGCCCTGCCATCTCCTTTTTAACACTACATAGTAGGTGTTTTTAAACCCAAAGAAAACCATCAGGAAAAGGTGACTCCAACATCCTAAAATTCTAGAGCCTAAAATTCTAGAGCCCAGCATCTTCAAATTCTAGAAAACCATCAGGAAAAGGTGATCCCACCACTAAAATTCTAGAATTTAGAACCATCCTAAAATTCTAAATGAAGCAGTAACAAACCCCCTGTCACAGAATTGGAATGAGGTTTCCTCTCCCCGCAAATTAAATCAAGTCAAGTCATCAGATCTTTCATTTCCACTGGAGGTGAGATAATACGCAATCATCTAAAATATAATTACAGGTATTAATGAATAAGGCAGGATGTGTGTGCACATGCTGCTGTGTCTTAAATTATGTTTTTCAGAATAAATATTTCTGCAGAATGAGTTTCTCCACTATTGACAAGGCTTTACTCAAATGTAGTCAAAGTTAGGTGAAAATCAATAAGTAAAAGCACATTTCTCAGTCCCAAAGAAATTGGCAATCAGAGAGAAAGGTAGATCTCAGCCATTATGTTGTTAAAAAAGAGACAATGGGCCCAAAATGAAGTCACTTGTGCTAAGTCCCACATCACCAAACCAAGACTTACTACTTAATTACAGTTTCAGCCTCCCCCAGGAATGGGATCTTAAACCAGTCAATCTAGAATTACCTGATCAGCACTAGTGTGGTAATCTGCCTGATAGAAACCTACCATCTCCGAAAGTAAGAATTGTTTGTTGCCACAAACAATCAATGGTTTGCTAATATAATTTCCTTATATAACTTCCTTGTCCCATACTTTTCTCCCTATAAAAATCATTCATTTTGTACAGTTCTCTGGAGCTTGTTCCAGTTTGCTAGATGGATGCTGTCCGATTCATAAATCATTCAAGAAAGCCAATACGATCTTTGAAATTTACTCAGTTGAGGGGCATCTGAGTGTCTCAGTGGTTGAGCATCTGCCTTTGGCTCAGGTCGTGATCCCGGGGTCTTGGGATCGAATCCCACTTCAGGGTCCCTGCAGGTAGCCTGCTTCTCCATTGGCCCATGTCTCTGCCTCTCTCTGTGTGTCTCTCATGAATAAATAAATAAAATCTTTAAAAATCTAAAATAAAATAAAATTTATTCAGTTGAATTTTTAAAAGATTTTATTTAATTATTCATGAGAGACAAAAAAGATAAATTCCTTTACTTGTTCATTTTGCAAATATTTATTTAATAGGTGGTGCAACAGAGAAATGTATCTATACAGCCCTGCTTTCATGGTTTGTATCCTAATAGATCTCTAAAATTTTAGCACTTTTAATATTTTAACATTGTATGTGGAGTTTATGCTTACACAGCACACACACACACGTGCACGTGTGCGCGCACGAGTGTTTTCATCAGATAGAGTTCTTAATAGAAAGAAATAAAAGAAAACAAGCAATAACAGAAATTGACTACACTTTGTTTGAATAGCAAACATATTACTGAAAGGGTATTGCGTTGCTCATGAAACTGGGAAATGCTAATGAGCCAGACTTACACACAAGGCAGGAATAAAGTACCACGGCCAATAAACTCCACAGACCCAGCATGGTGGGGCATTGCTACTGCTACAGCTAAGTCACAGAGGTGGTATTTCCCAGCCCTGGAGACTGCGTGTTGCCACTGAAAACCATGATCCCTGCTTTCAGTCTCCCAAAACTATTGCCTCCACTGTCCCCACTTAGGGTCAGAGCTAGTGATGCAAGTCCCAGGGAGGCATGTTTGATTGGTAGAGCTTGTCCTAGTGATCTAGAAATTGAGTCCTTGTGAAAAACACACTATACTTAATCAAATATCAATAGCTATATAGTACTTAGCTATTCTGTTCCTCCCATCCCCAGTTTAATGCAAACATCATGAGGACAAGATATGTTTGATTTTGCCTCTGTCATCTTGGTTTCTAGCACAGGTCACCTAGCAGGTACTGAATATGAATATATTAGATCTGGTGGTTAAGTCAGCTTTTCACTCACTCCACACATTTACATTTTCTTTTTATTCTATCTCCAGCATGAGTCAACTTCTGATGAAAAAACAAATCAGATCTTTTATGTAAGTTTCTGAAGTTCAATAAAATAGGACTAGTCTTTGGTCTCTCACAGATAATCCTGGTACTCAGGGGCCACTGAGATCCTTTGAAGGATGACTAAGGGTTGAGTGTACCCAGAAAAACATTACTCACCTAGGGCAAGAAGCCCACAGCGGGAACGAGGCAAAGCTGCTTGGCTGCCAAAATGCGGAGAACAACCAACCCTTCCTGAGTCTCCTGTGAGACCAGGCGATGGCTTTGATCCAAACCTTTCTAGTAAATGTTTAGCAACAATAAATTATTCCATTCTGAAAGAGTCACCTTGAGATTCATGGTGGTCCACACAGGAAGAAAAAATGGTGCAGTATTAGTGTCCCATCCATTTAGGAGCTTGATTCTTGGAAGATTCATTATTCAGTGCAAACATTTAATCAGGAGAGTGGAGCATCAAGGTCAAACTCCTTGGGAACCTATGTGAGGAGACCTTTCTACTTCTCAAGCTAATTTTATGTGTGCCATAAGTGTTAGAAAGTTAAAAGGAGGGTGGGATTTGCTAGGTATTAAACTCACTAACATTTTCTTATAGCTGCTAAAACATTTTTCCTTCTTTGCCATTAGAAAACTATTCTGAACATTTAGGAATCTAATTATGCATATAGCCTGGAAGAAATTAAAATACAAACAGAGACTGGGAAACATAAAGTTTGAAACTAGTGCAGTTTACATTTCTAAACAAAAACAAAAAAAGTACTCTTTCTTGTGCTACACGTTCCTTCCCCCTACCTTCTAAATATAATAAACAGCAGCCCTCAGGTCCGTATCTGGCATACTTACGTATACACACACACACACACACACACACACACACACACACACACACAAATTCAGAGGAACTAAGGAACAGGAGGGGTGCCTATGACATCAGGTAAGGTGGAAAGTTTCTTATTTATTAATCACAATAGAGTTGGTAGTCATGTATTAAAATTACTATTGTTTTTTATCTTACAGATGATACAGATGAGGTTCTAAGAAGTTACATATGTTTATCAAACTAATATAGATAATCGATGGCAGAGTCAAGACGTGAATCAGAATCTCTTAAATCAAAAGCCACTACCCTTTTCCTTATGCCATTTGTGCTAGCTTGAATGTTCTCCGCCATTTGACATCCATGGCCTTTAATATTATTCTCTTATCATGGTTAGGTACACTCAAGTAGAATGAATAGGGTTGTATTTTTTTCTCCAGATTTGTTTTCAACATATTGTGAACAGTGTCCCTGATACAGTCTGTTTTTGATATTGCTATTCTTATCTTTTGGCATTTGCTGGATCTCTGCTGTGTGCATTCTTCCATTCTGTGGTTGAAGAACTTTACCAAACTTATAGAGTGATAGACCATGAATAGGTTTGGGACCTGGACAAGGTGGGCTATACAATTACAGATCAATTCCTTAAGGAATAGCTAAAATTTATCATTCCTATTTTTTACCTTGCTTCAATTTCAGACTTTCCATCAATTCCAGATCACTTTAATCTACTCCTGGAAAATTTCCCCACCGTTTTACTATGTCCAAGCAATGTGCCACATCTTCCCATCAAAGTGCAAACACTCATCCGTCACTGCTGGTTTCCAATATGTCTGGATGAATAATGAGCAAGCAAGGCTGAACCTCTAAGCCCACTCTTTAGGAGAAAAATCACATGGGTTTTCTCAATATCTAGCCAAGAAGTCAAGTTCATTTATTGACTACTGCTAAATCCAGATGAGAGATATTGGTTGGCTAAGATTAAGTTTTTAGCCCTAGAAATGGAGAGTCATTGAACAACTGAAAATACACTTTGTAAATAGAGTTAAAGGGATTAGCTTACAGAATGAATGATTAAACCTATGGACAGAGGTGAATGGTTCCAGAATGAGAAGCATCAGGGAGCTGAGGGTATTTTACCAAATATACAAGAAAACAAGTGTGGAAGAGTCAAAAACAACAAACTCCAGATTGAGGCCCCTAAGACAACAGATAATGGAATCATTAAGAGTAGAATTTGCTACTGCATCCATGAAGCAAATATTCTAAGATAACTAAAAACAGAATCACTAAATGAGTTAAATGACCATAAACATGATTAAATTAATAAAGAAAATAAATTATTGGTTTAAAAACTTTAAACAAATCAGACAACGGGCTCTCATGATTTGACAAATGAACCATTTCAAACTTTGAAGAACACATGATTTCAAAACACATAAAAAGTCTTTCAGATATCAAGAAAATAGGAAATGTGCTCTAACTCATTCTATGCAGATAATGGAAATTTGGAAAGAGACAAGGGCAATGTAAGAGAAGATGACACTCTCACTCATAAACTTAGGAACCATATCATAACCAAATATCCAAACAAATTCTACTGTGTTTGTAAATGATAATACATGATGAGAAATCTCTTTTTATCTCAGAAATGCAAGAATGGGCCAGTATTAGAAAATCTCTGGAAGTTATTTTCTGTAATTATAAATTCAATTAGAAAATATTTAAGATGAAGAAAATGATCTGATAAGGCTTAAGATTATGCATGCCACCTTAATAATTTAGAAATATAGAAGTACTTCCTTAACTTCATAAACCACATTTACAGAAAACCTACAGCAAATATTATTCTTTTTAAGTGAAACACACTAGAAGTATTTATCTCCGTTGTCTTAACATGTATAGTAAAAGAAGAAAAATGATTGAAATGTATAAGGAATAGAAAGGAAAAAATAGAATTATTAGTCATTGATGATGTAATTAACTATATTTTTAAAAACTGAAAAACACTCTAGGCAAATAATTAGAACTAATAAAAGAGGTTAGCAAGGAAGCTAGTAAGAATTTCCATAGACCCCAAAGAAACAGATGATTTACAGGATATCCAAAAACAAAGCAGTAAGAAATAAGGAAATGTCTCATAAACAAAGGCAAATGACCAGGCTTATTCTAGATGTGCTGAAGCAGTGGTTTGGGGGAAAACACTCATAAGGGATCAAATGGTATCAGGTGTATGGTACCCTTATGCCTGCCACATTTCCAGGCAGTGCATTTCAGACTTGCACTTCAGACTAATAGAGAAATCCAAACTGGTGAGCTGTAAGGATGAGAAAATGTACTACTGGGGTGCCTGGGTGGCTCAGTCAGTTAAGACTCTTGTTTTTGACTCAGGCCATAATCTCAGGGTCCTGGGATTGAATCCCTGTCGGGCTCCCACTCAGCAAGGAGTCTACCTGTCTCCCTCTCCCTCTGTTCACTCTCTCTGTCTCTCTCTCTTGAATAAATAAATAAATCTTAGGGGGAAAAAAAAAGAAAAGGAAAACATACCTATTGTATCTGATAATCAGGAGAGTACCAGTTCCTTTGGTGGCTTCGTGAATGACCAGGACACAACTGAAATATGAATTGACTCTAGCTCTATTCAGCCAGTTTAACATTCACAATTAGTAAATCACCTTATGTTATCAAGAATCAGGGGTCCAAGACTATAATGGGTGATCAGGATGGATTTAGTTTTCAAAATGGATCATTCATTGAAATCCCCTGTAAGGTTTGCCAAATCACAGATTTCCAAGTCCACTTCCCGGTTTCTAATTTACTAGATCTTGTGGGGCCTGAGAATTGGTATTCCTAACAAATTTCTAGCTAATATTGAAGCTGCCCATCCTAGGAACATATGCTTTGGAAATGACTGTCTTAAAGCATTGGTCATAGACCAATTTTGATGAACCTTGCAGAATGGCCAAACATTTCTGGGGTAAGAGAGTGAGAGAAAGAGAACATACACAACCAGATAGCAAAAATTGTTATGAAGTCAATATAAAGCATTAGAAGGATAGTCAGATTGAGAAATACTAGTGAATTTAAATGCAAATTCATGCATGTATAAAAATTTAATACATTAGGGAGATGGCATTAAAGATCAATAGAAAATGGACTATCTAATAAATGGAGGGAAAAAATAATACCCGTACAGGAGAAAAACAAAGAAAATGATGTGTACATTACAACATACACAAAATCAAGATATGTAAAAAGCAAAGGCTTAAAATTTTAAAGTAAATATGGGGAATATCTTGGTGAACTCATGGTACGAATATATTTCTTAAATACAAAAATATAAGTTATAAATAAACAGATTGATATATTTGGTTATATTATAATGAAAAGTCCCTGATTATCAAAATACTCCATTCTAAAAGTTCAGAGAAGCCAAAAAAGTGAGAGGAGATATCTGAACTTTATACATATATAAAATGAAATTATAAATAATTCCCACAATCAATTTTTAAAAATAGTAAACAAAATCAGCTATATCTTAAAGCCTTGTCCACAAAAATATTAAAATTAGATTTGAGGCGTAGATAAAATTTTGAACTTTGAGTTGATGATGATAAGTTATAAGAGTCTTTTACTTTGAGCTGACGCTGTAATGAGACAAGAGTCCTGGGACCTTTGCAGTGAGACAGATGTACTTTGCATTTGGGAAGGATGAGACTCGACGGGGACCAGAGAGAGGACTGTAGAAGGAAGAATTTGAAAGATGATCCCCAAGTTTTCCCTGCCCTTGTAATTGTACATATTCTCATAATTCTACTGCCCCCTTGCATGTGGATGGGAGCTGTGTATATGATGGGATAATCCATTTCTTGAATAGGGTATGTGATACGTCAGTGGTTTTCATTTATCTCAAGATTTTTTTATATTTCTTTCTTTTTAAAGATTTATATATTTATTGTAGAGGGAGAGCAATGGGGCAGAGGGAGAGGGAGAAACTTAACTCTGTGCTGAGCCCAGAGCCTATCATAGGGTTCAATCTCATGACCCTCAGATCATGACCTGAGTGGAAGCCAAGAGTCTGTTGCTTAACAGACAGCACTACCCAGGGGCCTCTATTTCTCTTTTGATTTCTTCTTTGACCCAGTGATTGTCCGGGAACATGTTGTTTAATCTTCACATATTTGTAAATTTTCCAGTTTTCTTCTTATAATTGATTTCTAGCTTCATACCATGGTGGTCAGAAAAGATGCCTGATATGATTGCAATCTTAAATTTTATAACACCTTTTTGTGGACTACCATATGATCTATCCTGGAGAATTTTTTTTTTTCTGGAGAATGTTTTATGTGTGTTTGAGAAGAATGTGTATTTAGCTGCTGTTGGATGGAATGTTCTTTAATCACTGCTAAGTCCACTTGGTCTAAAATATAGTTTAAGTCCGATACTTCCCTATTGATTTTCTGTATGAATCATCTATCCATTGTTGAAAGTAGTGTATCCCCTACTATTGCATTGCTGTCTGTTTCCTTCTTCAAATCCGTTAATATTTGCTTTATATATTTATGTGCTCTGCCACTGGGTGCATAAATATTTACAATTGGTATACTCTCTTGGTGAATTGACCCCTTCATTGTTACATAATAACTTTCATCTCTTGTTAGTTTTCAGCTTATAGTCTATTTTGTTTTATATCAGTCTAGCTATCCCTGCTTTAAAAAAATAAAACCCTCTTGCATAGAAATGGGTTTTTTTTTCCCATCCCTTTGCTTTGAGCTTGTATGTGCCCTTAATGCTGAAGTGAGGCTCTGTTGGCAGCATATGGTTGAGACCTGCTTTTTTATCCATTCAACCACTTATGTCTTTTTATTGGAGAATTTAGTCCATTTTCACTTAAAGTAATTATTGATAGTTATGGACTTACTGTTACCATTTTGTTAATTATTTTCTGGTTGTTTTGTAGTTCCTTTCTTCTTTATCTTTTGTGTATTTACTAAAAGTTTTTGTCTGGTAGTTATGCAATGTTTAAATAAAACATAACAGTCTATTTTGGGTTGATAGCAACAACTTCAAGTGTATGTACGCATTACATATTTTTACATCCCCCCATTTTACGTTTTTCATGTCATAATCTACCTCTCCCGATGGGGAGGATTGCAGTCACATGCACCTAGACATAGGCAAATTAGAAGCCAGACTCATAGACAGTGACTATGAAAATACACATTCACACCTCTTTCAGGGAGAAACTGTAAGATGGGTATTTTTGCATGCTCCGTCAATGCTGACCCCAGGTGTAAAGCCATAGGGTCCCATGTAAAACTTCTTTATTTGCTATGTCCTATGGATTTTGTGGATGTAATTGCTCTCAGCCATCAGAGGTAGTTGATTTGGGGCCCATTCCTCAGATGGCAGCCTTAAAAGCTGGGGCACTAGATGCATAGACAAGCTCCTTCTAGGTAGATACTAGTCACTTGGGTTTTTTTCTTAAAGGTTTTATTTATTTATACATGAGAGACGCAGAGAGAGGCAGAGACAGGAGAAGCAGACTCCATGCTAGGAGCCTGATAAGGGACTCGATCCGGTACTCTGGGATCAAGCCCTGAGCCGAAGGCAGACGCTCAACCACTGAGCCACCGGGCTTCCCTAGTCACTTGGTTTTATTTTTGGAGTGACCCAAGGCATTGTGATTTTAGGCTCTGACGATGATTACAGTCAGCACCTGGATACATGCTAATTAGAAGCTGAACCTTCAAGAGCAGCCTGTAAAGTGTGCAGTCAACCCTCTACCAGGCAATAATGAAGATGAGCTGAAGATGAGCATTTCCGCCGGCTGCCTCTGCTCTGAGTCCGGGGAAGAGAGCTGCATGGAAAGTTTGCACATTCAGTGAGAATGGCTTCTTTGCTACAGTACTTTGGAACTCATGAATTCAATTTCAGTGGGTTTCCAGAGCAAGATGTTTTGGAGGCCCATCCCTTGGGTAGGCATCTCAAAAGTCAGGGCATTAGGTGTGCAGTCCAAATCCTTTGCTTCTCTGGAGGAAGGGGAGCTCCTTCCTGATTTAAAGGTGCTGTGGCATGTGTGGGCTTTATAGTATGTCTCAGACTTCCTGTTGGTTTTAACGTGGGTATGTTCTCGTATGTTCTACTACCCAACATGCAGTAGTCACTTAGCTAGTTTCTCTGTTTCTCTCAGAGGGATTTGCTCCATGTGTAGCTACTCATTCAGTGTGTCTGTAGGAAGAGGAAAATTCAAAGGGCTCCTATGTCATCGTAATGACCCATAGTTTCTCATAAATGTTATTAATTCTGAGGTAGTTCCATTTATCTATTTTCATTTTTGTTGCCCACGTGCTTTGATGTCAAATTAAAAAAAAAAAAGTCCAAATACCATGCCATAACAATTTCCCCCAGGTTTCTTCTTAGAGTTTTATAGTTTTACATTTAGATCTTTTATCTATTTTGGCTAATTGTTTGTATGGTGTAAGGTGAGGGTTCAAGTTTGTTCTTTTGTTCATGAATATCCAGTCTTTCTAGCACCATGTAATGGAGAGTCTCTTCGTATTGAATTGTCTTGGTATCCTTGTCAAAAATCTTTCAACCATAAAGGAGGGTTTATTTCTGGGCTCCCTATTTCATTCCATTGATCTATACGTCCATCTTGATGTCAGTAACACATTCTTGATTGCTGTAGCTTTGTAGTAAGTTTTGAAATCAGGAGATGTGAGGCCTCTACCTGTTCTTCTTTTTCAAGATTGGTTGCCTATTCAGAGAGAATCCCTTGAGATTCCATATGAATTTTTGATGGATTTTTTTCTGTTTTCTGCAAAAAAATATCATTGGAATTTTGATAGGGATTACATTAAATCTGTAGATGTCTTGGGTTAATATTAACATCTTCACTATTTTGAGTGCGGTCTGTGAACACAATATGTCCTTCCATTTATTTGAGCCTCTTAAATTCCCTCAGTGATATTTTGCAGTTTTAGTTTTACAATAGTTTCAGTTCTGTAGTCAGGCTTATTTCCAAGTATTTTATTCTTTTTAATGATATTGTATATGGAATTGTTTTCTTAGTGTCCTGTTTAGCTTGTTCATTTTAGTGAATGGGAATGCAACTAATCATTCATTTGGTTCTAAAATTCTGTGTGTGTGTGTAATGACTCTTAGGGTTTTCTACACAATATGATTATGTCATCTTTCAGCAGAGATAATTTTACTGCTTTCCTTCCAATTTTGAGTGCCTTTTTTTTCTTTTTCTTGCCAACTGTCTCTGGCGAGGATATCCCGTACTATATTGAATAGAAGCAGCAAAAGTGGCATCCTTGTCTTGTTTCATCTTAGGGAAATATTTCAGTCATTCAGTATAAATTTTCTGTTTTTTTTTCAAATATGGCCTTTATTATGTTGAGGTTATTATGCTATTATATCTCCACCTATTCCTAGTTTCTTGAGTGTTGCTACTATGCAAGGCTGTTGAATTTTGCCAAATATTCTTTTCTGAATCAGTTAAAATGATCATTTTTTTCATATGTTCATGTGATATATTACATTGATTGATTTTTATGTATTGAATCATCCTTACATTTCGGAATAAATTCCACTGGGTGATGGTATATTTTCCTTTTAAAAATACTAATGGATTTGGATTGGTAATATTTTGTTATGATTCAAAACAATAATTATCATATCATAAGGGGTATTAGGGTTTGACTTCTTTCTTCTTGTGTCTGCGTCTGACTTGGTTTCAGGTAATACTGTCCTTATAAAATCAGTTAGAAAGTGTTCCCTCTTCTTTAGTGTTTTTAGAAGAGTGAGAGAGGGATGGGTATTAATTCTTCACTAAATATTTGGTAGAATCTACCACTGAAGCCATGTGGTCTCAGGCTTTACTTTCTTGAGAGAATTTTGATTACTGATTCAATCTTTTTACCAGAATAAGTCTATTCAAATTTTCTATTGTTTCATGATTCAGTCCATGCAGACCATACTTTTCTAGGAATTTGTCCATTTCACCTCAGTTCTCCAATTTGTTGATGGATGATTGTCCATAGTATACTTTTATAATACTTTCTGTTTCTGTGACATTGATACCATATCTCTAATTTTTTTTAAAGACTTATTTATTTATTTGAGATAGAAAGAGAGAGAGAGAGAGAGAGCCCAAGCTAGGAGGTGGGTGGCAGAGGGAGATGGAGAACCAGACTCCCTGCTGAACAGTGAGCCCAATGTGGGACTCTATCCCAGGACCCTGGGATCATGACCTGAGCCAAAGGCAGACACTTAACCAACTGAGCCACCCAGGCACTCCCTGTCTTTGTTTTCATTTAGGATTTTAGTTATTTGATTCTTTTCTCCTTTTTTGTAATCTAGCTAGATAAAAGTTTGTCAATTTTTGTTGATATTTTTGAAGAAAGGATTTTGGTTTAGTTGACTTTTTAAATATTTTTCTATTCTCTAGGTTATTCATCTGTGCTCTAGTCTTTATTATTTCCTTTCTTCTACTAGCTTTAGGTTTAATTTTTCCCCCCCTCCTTCCCTCTGTAAGATTTTTTAATATATTTATTTACTAAAAATAATGCATAAAAAAACATGAATAAGCAATAATAAGAACATAAATGTTCACTTTTCAAGCAGTAAATAAAACCTCTGGATCAGTATTAAGGCTTTTGACATATTCTGGCTCATTCCATTCAGGTAGCTATAACAAAAATACTACAGGTGTGGGGATCCCTGGGTGGCTCGGTGGTTTCGTGCCTGCCTTTGGCCCAGGGCAAGATCCTGGAGTCCTGGGATTGAGTCCCACGTCGGGCTCCCAGCGTGGAGCCTGCTTCTCCCTCTGCCTGTGTCTCTGCCTCTCTCTCTCTCTCTCTCTCTCTCTCTCTCTGTCTATCATAAATAAATCAATAAATCTTTTTTTAAAAAATACTACAGGTGACTTCTCAACAAAAGAACATTTATTTCCTACAGCTCTGGAAGATGAATGTCAAATTGCCAGCATGGTCAGCTGTAGACTTGTTGTCCAAGTTGTAGACTTCTCATTGTATCCTCACCTGCCGAAGGAACAAGGAAGTCTTGCCAGGACTCTTTCCTCAGGGCACTAATCCTGTTCATGAGGGCACCACCCTTATAACCTAATCACTGCCCAAAGGCCCCGCCCCCCTTCCACCAGCACACTGGGCATTAGGGTTCCAACATGTGAACTTTGGTAAGACACAAATCAGACCATACCTGGCACTGTGGGCTTAGTTCCTTCTTTAAACACACACTCTTAGGTATGGTCTTATTTTTCTAGTATGGTTCTTTTTTTTTCTAGTTCTTAAAGTGCTAAGTTACATTGCTGTTTTGAAATCTTCTTTCTCTTTTAATGGGTGTATTTGCCACTATAGACTTCCTGTTACTACTGCTTTCACTGCATCTCATGAATTTTGGCAGATGGTGTTTTCATTTTGATTTTTCTAGAGAAATTTTCTAATTTCTGTTCTACTTTCCTCTTTGACTCATTGGTTGCTTAAGATTGTGGTATTTAAATACCACATACTTGTGGATTTTTTATTTTTCCCCCAGCTCTTGACTTCTAGTTTCAATCCATTATGATTGGAAAGATACTTTCTATGATTTCAATATTTTCAACTTCATTAAGACTTGTTTTGTGGCCTCTTATGTGGTCTATCCCAGGAAATGTTTCATGTGCACTTGTGAAAATTCTGTTGGGTTGAGAGCTCTGTGTATGTCTGTTACAGTTGGTCTATAGTATGTTGTTGAAATTCTCTGTGCCACCTTTCTTTGTTATATAATATTTTCTTTCCAATTTTCTGTGTTTGCTCTCATTTTTACTTTCAGTGCCATATAGGTATTAATATAGGGTTGGAATTCAAAGGCTTTTGAATTTCTCTGCGTTCTCTGCTTACAGTCACATTGCTTTATACATGTTACCTCTCTGAAGTCCTCATTTGTAAAAAAAAAAAAAAGTTAGCATTACAGTGACATTGGAGATTAGGGTGTCAGCATATGAATTTTGTGGGGACACCATTCAGTCCATAGTAGATATTTATGCCAATTGCCTATTGGTAATAAATCCTTGTGTATATTTTACTTGTTTGTGTATGTCGTTTGTTCTATTTTTGTTTTTGTTTCAGTTTGGCTTGGTTTTACTTTTCCTGAATATGTCACTGTTTTTCCCTCATTCATGAAAGGTTGTTTCACTAGGCATACCGTTCTAAGTTGACAGTTATTTTATCCTGTCATTTGATGATCTTTCTTCCACTATTTCCTGATATTCTTTGTTGTTATAGTCATGTCTGATGTTTCTGTCATTATTGTTTTGGATTTCTGGCTTTTAAAAAAATGTGAATTTCTCTTTCATCATAATATTTAGACTATGTTAGACTTCCTGAAGCTTAAGAGTCACTTCCTTCAGAATTTCTGAGAAATTCCTAGTCATTATATCATTTTGATCCTTTTTTAAAATTCTTATTTTTTATTTTGATGTTCTCCTTCTGGATATCTGAGTAAATGCACATTAACTATCTTTCTTTCTCATCTATTTATCTCAATTTTACTTTCACTTTTATTCCATCAATTTTGTTTTGGGTATTTATTCAGATCTTTTTATAGTTTGCTGCTTCTCTGTTCAGTTATATATAATCTGCTGTTTAATATATTCACTGTCCTTTTAATATTGTTGATGATATTTTCAATTTCTATAAACTTATTTGGTTACTTTAAAAAACTCATTTGGTCCTTCATATAGGTATTTCTCTTTGTACTCTTGATTCCATCTTTTGTTCAAAAGACCTACTTGTTTGTTTTTTAAAAAAAGATTTTATTTATTTTAGAGAGAGTTAGAGAATGCAAGTGTGGGGAGGGGCAGAGGAAAAGGTAGAGAGAGAACATTTTAAGTTGACTCCATGCTGAGCATGGAACCTGACATCGGGCTCCATCCCAGGACACTAATATCATTACCAGAGCCAAAATCAAGAAACGGACGTTTTACCAACTGAGCCACCCAGGCACTCCCAGAAGAGCTACTTTTAAAGAAATTCTTTCTCCCTCCCTCACTCCCTCAACAACCTAACCTTCTGGACTAAATTTGTTTACTCCTAATTTTCATTTGATACTCATTATTTTAGTAAGAAGTCTGTAGGTATATACTTACTTCGTATTTTATATCTGACATTGTTTTTATTTTGGCCTTACATTGAATGATGGTTTGTCTTAACAGGGGATTCTATGTTGGCAGTTGTTTCCTCTAAGCCCTTTGGTTCAATTGTTTCACTTTATCCTGACAATTATTGTTGGTGATAAGGCAGCTATTTGACTTAATGATGCACATTTTAAGTATCATTCAGTGGTAAGTAATCTATCTTTTCTCCATAGAATGTTAAATATGTTTTGTTTTTGTTTTATTTTGTAGGGTTTTTAAAAAAATATCATTAAAGTCCTTCCATTTTAGTAATATGTATTTATTTTAGGTTTACTTAGATTTATCACTTTTATACTCAGCACATTCTTTCAATCTAAACCCCATGATTCTTATAAATTCCAGAAAATTCTCAGTCAAAAACTTATTTTGAATACTGATTTTCTGTCATTACCTTCATTATCTACTTCTGGAATTTGTATTAGGGAGATGTAAAGTCTCTTGGTCTATACTTCTGTTTTGTATCTTTCTTTTCATATTTTTTTATCTTTTTAGCTTTTTTTTTAAGATTTTATTTATTTGAGAGACAGTGAGTGAAAGGGAGAGAACACAATGGTGAGGTCGGGGCAGAGAGCACAATGAGGGGTTCAATCCTGGGACCCTGGGATAGTGACCTGAGCTGAAGGCAGACATTTAACCAACTGAGCCATCCAGGCGTCCCTCTTGTTAGCTTTCTGATGGGATTTTGCATGGTACTCCAATTTGCTCCCTTAATATACTTTAGATTTTATATCATCTTTTGAAGATTTTAGTTTGAGTCATACTTTTTCTTTTCCAGATTCCTCTTTGGCTGGGTTTCTTCCTTTATTCTGGTCATTTCTAATGTCACTGTCTCAGGGACACCTTTTCTTAAAGCCTTATTTGATGACTCTTCTCTCATCTCTCATCATTTTTTTTCTTTATTTCTCTTCATAGCTCTTCCTACTACAGAAAAATTTATTCTTAGTTTCCTTCCCTCCTTCCTTCCTTCTTTTCCTTCTTCCTTTCCTCCCTTTAGTCTTGACTTCCTCCCTCATATAAGTTAGTAGTAGTAGACTTCTCTGTTTTATTCATGGTTACATTTCTAGCACCAAGAACAAGAATCTGATAGTAGATATTCAGTTTTCCAAGAATACTTGAAGAATGGATAGTTCTCCTTTATTTTCCCTTCCATTGGGTCAAATTTGTCATTTTTGTTTTTAAATTTATTGGTTTTTAAAAAAATAATATTGATTTTTATAACTTTCAGTGATTTACTCTTTAGACTTTTGTTTTTCTTCTTAATTAATTAATGAATTAATTAAATTAATTTCCTGACAATCAGTTTGCTGTCTTTCTTTGCCCAACTTTATCCAGTTTGGATACTTGAAATCACAGTTTGTACGCTCCTTATAAGAAGCTATTCTTTCCTTTTCTCCCTTTGTGTCCTCCTTTCTCTCTGTTTAGTGGTTTAGTGGTTCAGACATATTCAAGAATCAGGGTTTTTTTTTTTTTTTTTTTTTTTTATTTTAAAGATTTTAAAGAGACACAGAGAGAAAGGCAGAGATGTAAGTGGAGGGAGAAGCAGACTCCCTGCAGGGAGCCTGATGTGGGACTGGATCCCAGGACCCCAGGATCACGACCTGAGCCAAAGGCAGACACTCAACCACTGAGCCATTCAGGTGTCCCCAGAATCAGGGTTTAGAGTGGCACTTCGGACTTCCATCCTCAGTGCTACCATAGTTAATCACCTGATCCTGAGGGCGTTTTGTAAGGTCCTGATTATCAGGCTTTGTCAGCTATTTTTCACCATCTTAGTTGTGCAGGTTGCATGAAGCAGCCCAGACAGTGGTAACTGATGTAGTTTTGGAATGTAGGTGAGGTTTGGTGGGGTGAGGTCCAGAGCCCACGGCCAAGAAAGATTTTTTGAGACATTTTTAGTGCATTTGGTGGTTTTATTAAAGCATGCGACAGAAAAGAATTTTCATATGCTAAAGAGGACCTGTGAGATACTGAGGGCCTTGTCATTGTCAAGTTAATGTCAAATAACATTAAGACAGTGGGAGCTTCCTTGATGAATGTCACACGCATCCCACTTAAGAGTGGGGGTGATGGTTTGCAAGGTGTTTTGTGCTTTGTTCTCAGCTAGCCTTCTGCTTCCTCCTCAGTAACTACTTTTTTTCCCCCACTTTTTCATAGATGACAGGGCTGGTCTAGTTCCTCCTTAAGCACTGAGTCTAGATCTCTTCTTCACTCATGGACTCCCAGTTATTTCTACCTATTTTGGGATGAAGAACTCAGAATGTCGGCGTATGGCTTCAACTCATTGACTGACCTGCATTTTAAGAGTAGTTCAGCCTTAAATAAAAAGACCACTTATCAATCTTATATGCTCAGAGAAGTAGGGGATTTAAAGCAAGAATTGATGCAAAGTTTAAAATGTTGAGTATAATACAAATATAGGAGTGCAAAAAAAAGTATACAGACTAGCAAGTTGTTATAATATGAACACCAAATTAAAGATGAGTCAGAAGATAAAATACTGCCAGCACCCAAAGCCACTCAAGTGCTCCTTCTGTTTCTGTATAGAGCTATAATTTGCCTTCACTGCTATCAACTGCATCAGGGGAAATTGTGACTTGTGGGTCAAATATACTCTATTACTTATTTTTGTAAGTAAAGTTTTATTGGAACACAACCATGCTTTTTCATTTGTGCATTGTTTATGGCTAAACATGTCAGAGTTGACTACTTTTGACAGAGATCAGGTAGTTCAGAAAGCTGAAAATATTTGATACCAAATCCTTTGTAGGAAAAGTTCATCAATCCTTTCATTACATGGTTACACTACAATATTTATCCACTCTGATATTGACAGAGAGACAGATTGCTATTAACTTCTGATGCTTCAAGTAAGGCTGTCATAAACATTCATCAATACTTCTCCTGGGTCACACATGCATGTCTCTGTAGGGGCTTTTTTAGGAGAATAATTAGGTTTTAGTAAATATACCTTCAGTGTTATGAGACAATGCAGTTTTCCAATGTGATTTATCGGTTGGAATTTCCACTATCAATGTGTTGGAGTCCTTTTTGTTCTACATATTTTTTTATGATTTTATTTATTCAAGAGACACAGAGAGAGAGAGAGAGAGAGAGAGAGAGAGAGAGAGAGAGATTGAGGCAGAGACACAGGCAGAGGGAGGAGCAGGCTCCATGTAGGGAGCCTGATGTGGGACTTGATCCCGGGACTCCAGGATCACACCCTGTGCTGAAGGCAGGCACTAAACCGCTGGGCCACCCAGGCATCCCCAGTTCTATATCTTTATAACACTTGATACTATCAGGCCTTTCACCGTTAGGCATTTTGATAGGTGTATAGTTTTAATTTGCGTTTTTCTGAGAGCTAATGAGTTTGATCATCTTCTCATGTGTTTATTGGCCATTTGCATTCTCTTCTGAAGTCCATATTTGAATTTCTTACCCACTTCTCATCTGGATCTCATCTGGATTGTTCTTTTGTTTCTAGGTTTTGATGTGTAAGTTTTTTGTTGGTTATATATATGACAAATACTGTGCTACACTTTTTCCATTGGCCTTTCTTCTTTTGATAGTTTCTTTTGGTGGCAAGAAATTTATAATTTTAATATTGTGTAGTTGATTGAGATTTAAGATCATTGCATTCTACTTATTTCCTATTTAAAAAAATATTTCTCTAAGTTATCAAAACAGTCTTCTATAATTCTTTAGTTCTAGAAGCTATGTTGCTTCACATCAAAACTTTCCCAGATTATTCCATGATGCTACATTTGTAAAAAATCAAATGAACATAAATTCCTGGGCTCATCCTAGTGATCTATATTCTGCTCCAACATTGTTTTAAATCCTCATATCCAGGGGGAGAAAAATCCTCTTCACTTGCTCTTCTTTATGAGTATCTTGGATGTTATTGAGTCTTTACCTTTCCATTTAATTTTAGAACTAGCTTTTCAGTTTACACACACACACACACACACACACACATCCTTCTGTGATTTTAATTAGATTATAATCTTGGGGAAAATGATCAAATTTGGGGAATATTTTCATTAATCTTTGTGCTTTAGCTTCCAGGAAGCACTTAAAATATTGTTTGATTTCACGTTGATCCACATATTTGTTTGAACTTTCTCTCCATCCTTGACCTTTTATTCCAATTTTGCATGTTTCCTTAAATTGTTTTAAATTATGTTTAATGTAAGGCACATATGTAATTAAAAATGGAACAAAAGGGTGTGGGACAATTCAATACCATCCATGTTTATCTGATTAGGAAAATAGTACTAAGTCCATGTCATTTTAGAAAATATAGATGTAATTTTTGGATTTGAGGCATAAAGATTCTAATCTATAGAAGCCTGCAACTTGATTCAGCTGTCAATATTTTTTTTTTAGTTTTTTTTTAATTTTTTTTTTAAATTTTTATTTATTTATGATAGTCACAGAGAGAGAGAGAGAGGCAGAGACACAGGCAGAGGGAGAAGCGGCTCCATGCACCAGGAGCCCTACATGGGATTCGATCCCGGGTCTCCAGGATCGCGCCCTGGGCCAAAGGCAGGCACCAAACCGCTGCGCCACCCAGGGATCCCAGCTGTCAATATTTTTATAAGCTTAACAGATATTTTTAATAGATAAATCTAGGTTAAGCATTGCTGGTTTAGGATGCTGTATGGAGAACAAGGCCTCTTTAAATGCTAATAGAGGCATCCTCTCCAGCCTGGAACAATACACTGAGACTTGTGTCTGGAGTTACACTTAATTGATTTCCAAATAAATGAATCATGAGCATATCGCCTACATCTTTGCGTACCATCATAAAATTCTGCCACCCAATGGAGATGGATTGATGTGAACATGGCACTTTAAGCTTGCTTTGTTTTTCTTTTGTGTGTGCATGAATGTAGTTCTCACAAATAAATTCGGTCCTTGGTGAACAATTTTCCAGGTATGTGTCTGTTCTCACTGAACAAACACGGAAGAAATATGCCAGGCTAAATTAATGAAGAGAAAATGCAACATATTTGATGTCTCCATAAATTTCCAAATATGGATTAAAAACCTTCTTTTCTTTCCTTCATATCTTCAGAGGTATCGTAGGAGAAAAACTCAAAAATGAAGTTTCAAAGCACTTTTAAAGTAAAGTAGTATTTGCTGGGTTTGTGTGTCATGTTGGGCATGTTATCCATTACAATTTAATCCCTTCGAGCAGTCTCTGTATTAAGCATCAGTTTCTATTTTTTAAAAAAATAAAGATATTGGAATCAGCAAACAAAAGCTTAAATTCATGAAGCAAGTGAGAGCAGAGTCTGGGTTGGCCTCTTAGATTTGGTATTAGTGTGTGCCTCACATCACATTCTTTCCACTCCTCATGCTCCAAAGGGACCTTGATGGTGAAGGTGGGGAAGATCAGAACCAATCTATGGTCTTCGACAATTATTTAACTTCAGGGTGAAACAGATAATAATTTTTTCTTTTCCCTTTTCTGGAGTGTTATGGCTTAATTAACACTTGTAAAGATGTTATCTATGAAATTACTGTAATGTCTAACAGGCATTTATGTCCAGCCATCTCTTTGGGCTTTTTGCCTTTTATCTCCCAACCTGCTATAGCAATGGATCTCCTTGTATTCATGAACACATCTTGGCTTCTTTTCCCTCTGCTTATTGAGAACACCTATGTAGGAAACTGTCTTCATGCTGAACAAGGTTTGGCTCTTTGGTAGAAAGGTTGTGAATTAAATGAGCCAGAGACAACTGGTGGCACAGGGAGGAGAAGCAGACCAGCTTTGGTAAATGTATGAGAAAAGCTCTCTTGCTTTTTTTTTTTTAAGCTGTCCTGCTTATGATTGCAACATTAGGGCTATATCTGACATATTCAGCACCTGCAGAGGAGCATTCTTACATTCTCCATTATCTACACAACAGCAGTTTCAGTAATAATTATTTAGCTACCAGTAAAGATAATTTTTTGATTCATTATTTCATTTTAAAATGACTAATAACTTTTTTTAAAAGGGGGAACATTTAAAGAGAATATTCAATATAAATATTGCATGTAGACTTAAACTTGCCACTTACCAAACAAAACTATTACACAACAGTTTGCATTCTGCTTGACAGTTTTACCTTTTAAACAGAAGCAGAATCTTAAAATGGTCACAAAGAATGGCAGAATGAAAGCCATTGAGGTTCTATCCCTTCCTTTCCATAGTTCCTGGGCTATCTGATTTACTGGACTCTACTGTTTAAGAATATGCAGTACTACAGGCATGCAGACATGAACTGTGTGCAGAGTGTGCTCAAATTACTCCAAACTTTCCCCAACTTACTCTCAAAATAAAAAAACCACCTGCAACTGAGTACATGTGTGTCAGCTGTTGACTGCATAAGATGAAGTTCTTAAATTAACTTCATTTTAGAATACAATATTTATTAAAAGATAAGTAATATAAAAATATGCTCATTTGATACTTACATATGTAATATCAAAACTTAACAGAAATTGTAAATCATTTTTAGAACAGGCTAAGAAAATTTTTTTTTCAAGAGGTATATTTTATCTCTGACATTGTTTATAATCAGTGAAGCGTGGTGATAATAAAAAGCAGGCTGATTTTAGGTCAGCATTATTATTATTTTTACTTATATTCAGACAATGCACACATTTATTACCTAATTTGGGGCAGATCACAACCCACCCCTTGGCCTACGTCTGCCAACAGCGTTTTTCTTTTCTATGATAGTTTTGTTACCTCACTCCGGAGATCTTGGAGAAAAGACATTTCCCCACATAAAATCTTCAAAGGAAACAAGCAAAGATACTAAGTGTGTGTGGCACATGACAATTTTAAGCAAAAGTGGACCCATGATTCCTTAGTAAATCGGGAAGATACAGAGTACGCCAGCAAAAGAATCTGAATGAATACAGGGCTAAAAGCAACTTGTGGGGGCCCAATGCTCTGCAAGAAGCTGGCGTGTCCACTCTGAAATAAAGTGATGCACAGATGACCGGAAACAGCAGATAACTCAAATTTCTCCCTCTCTGCAGATGCTCTAGGGATAATCCAACTGGATATTGGCTGAGCACTCAGAGTTGAGGTTCAGAGAGTCCTGCATAAGGAAGCACAGTACACGGCTATCATGAGCGTAAACAGTGGGGAAAGCCAGGCAGACACAGAAGGCAGAGCATTCTGAAGCTTGCCAGCCAAGTGGCAGCATGGATTAGTAAAATGATCATAAAATAAGGTAATAGCAGAGCTGGGCTTGACGCCAAGCTTTACCGTCTATTAGCTATGTCTCCTTGGCCAGTTTACTTAATCTTTCTGACCATCAGAGTCTTTGTCTATAAAATAATGATATCTAATGTTCCTAAATTATCACAAATATAAGAGAGTAATATATGCGAACCACCTGCCATGTTGAGTATATTCGGATAATGTTACCTATCTAGCTGAAAGCATGACTATAAATGATCATGGTAGGCCAGAGTCAGAACTGAAAAAGGTAGTACAAAATTATGATTGTAGAGCTAGAAGAAGGTGGAAGCTAATAGATAGGGGGCCCTGAATGATCTTTCCTTTGTGCCGAAAAACAGGAACTGGAGTCAGGAGGTTAGATTCCAGGCCCATTTTTGCCAAAGGTTGGCAACATGACCGTGGGTCAGACACCTCTCTTTTCTGGGTCTCAATTTTCTCTAGAGCAAGGTCATTGGGTCATTGTCATGGGTCATCTTGAACAATCTGTTTTATCACCATTTTTTAAAATCACAGATAATTTAAGTACTAATTTTCCTTTGTTTAAGCTGTGATACTAAAAACAGACTTTTTTTAGTTTTTTGCTGGTGTGCTTCCATCACATCCCCAGCCTTAATTATACCTGACCCCTTGCTAACCCAACCTCATTCCACCCATGAGTCTCAGTACACTCTCGTTCTTTCCTCCATGTGGGCTTCAAAGACTGTATTGGACTGTCTTTTGGGCTCTGTAGTTAGTAATTAGAGAAAAAAATGGTGCCAATGATTTATTATCTAGATTTTAGGGTCTTTGAGGCTGAGGAATTGGATTTCCTCTGGAAGGTGGCTTCTGGGGATAGAGAAAGTTCAAGGATACTGTCAGGATGCCCCTTGTCCTTATTATTTGGTAACAAAAATCTCAGAGTCCCAAAGTTAAAGGACTTAAGGTTAAGTTGTTGATTCCCCTGGTGTTCTTCAAAAGGGCACAATCTTATTCTTGAATCTATTCATGTAAATCATTCATTCAACAAATATTCATTTAGTGCCTATTACATCTTTGGTGTTATCATGGGTGTTAGCAATAGAGTAATAAACCAACAGTGAAGAAAGAAAATAAAAAGAGATAACTATATTCAGCATGTTACAGATTAGATGTTTCTGAATAAACAAACTAAGATAAATAGTCAACTATCCCTGTTATAACAAGGTTATGTAGCATCTTCAAATTGTGTGGTTTACACTTTACACTTAACATACTGTTATTTTGTGTATAGTTATTTTGTGAATAGGTCTGTAGTTGGCTGTAATGAGTGACCTAAGGTTGATTTCCAGGTTCATATTTGCCCCAACCATGTTCCTCCCCCTTGTACTAGCAGCCTTCCAGGGTACATTCTCCTCATGGAGAATGATAGAAACATAAGAAGATGAATGGAAACTCAATGAGGACTCACAAAACTCTAGCTTGGGCCCACAATCTATTGGCTAAATCAAGCCACATGAGCAAGTCTACAATCATTGGGAATGTGGGGGGTTTACTTAGTCCATGTTGGGTGACATGGCAATGTCACATGACCAAGGTATTGATGTATTAAGATGTATTATCCTATTAAGGGAAGGGGTAAACAGTTAGAGACCACAATGCAATCTATCACTCAGGGTAAGGATGCTCAGGGGAATGTCAGAGAGGGAGCATTTTGCCATAGATGTCAGAGAAATCCTCACCTAATATGACATCTGAGCAGACACCGTAAGAAATTGAACTGGGTAAATACTTAGGAGGAGAATGTTTTGGACAGAAAGCCCAGCTCATGAGCAATACTTAAGGCAGATGTTTGTTTTTAAGAGTCCACTGTTGCTGGAGCAGTGTCTGAGCTGGAGAGCTGGAGGAGATAAAGTCCAAGATACGCTGGAACAAGGAGAACACGATGGGGAGCCAGAGCAGGTGACAAGGAAACAATATCAAGGTCTCTTAGTCTTTGTTCTGAGTGAGCTACAAAACCATTGGAGGAATCCAAGAAGAGAGATATGATTTGATTTAAGAGGTAAAAAATATAACCCTGATGCCTGTATTCAGAAAGAATGTTGGGAGACAGAGTTGGAAGCAAGGAGGCTAATTAAAAGTTTACTGTAGTTGTCCCTACATGGAGTGATGATAGCTCAGTCCATGGTGGTGAAAAGTGATGAGATACTGGATATGTTTGGAAGGTAGAGCTGATAGGGTTTGCAGATGAATCATATGAGATATGAGATATAAGAGAAAGAATGGAGTCAGAGGTGATTCCAAAGTTTTTAGCTTGGGACTAGAAGAATTCATTGTCAACGTCAGCCGTGATGTTTCGGGACTCTGATTTTCACTGGGAATGATGGTGGCCTCTGTCCTCCCCTGATCCTCGATGCTGAGAAACTTCTGTCAAAACAGTGCTGCTAACAGAATAAAATTATCTTTTAGGTTTTTATATGTTCTGCTTAAACCAAACCACTGTATCATATCCGCTGGAATTATATCCACATTGACTTTTGTTGTACTAAGAATTTAAAAGTCATGGGAAAAGGATTCTAGAAATAAATAATTCATGGCAACTGTATTATAAAGTTAATTTTAACCAATAGTGTACCATTAAAATATGAATGTGCAAATAGTTCAATTTTATTTTTTAATTAACTCTTTAGAAGTAATAGCTGACAATTGTCCTTGAACAAGTCAAATGCTATACTGAAATGCCTGACAGCTTTTAAGTCTTTAGTGGAAATCAGTGGGAACAACTTATTAAAAAATATTATTTACTTTTATCTTTCTAGTCTGTTTTTAATAGAGACCAGGATGTAAAAAACAACTTCCAAAAGACTCTCTCTGGTTAAAATTATATATTGTTTCCCCAATGATTAAGTAAGCACAGTAGGCATTTATACCTCAATATTCAACCCTATTCACCAATTCCTTCTTCCTTTTTTTTCACTATCTATACACTACCTAACATTCAAGAGCCAGCATAAATCTCACTTTCCACAATCAATGTCCCTTCCTCCAGCCCACACTGATCTCATATACTTGATGTGATATTTATGTGTAAATTATTCTTTTTCAAATAATATTGAAATATGCTATGACAAAAATCATTGGTAAGCAATACTTCTATGTAAACAATATTTTAAAATTTTGCATATCATTTCTCCTTTTGTGTCCCTTCTTTCCAATGATTCTTAGAATTAGTCTTAGAGTGGAAACATGACAAGCTCTAGTTAGCCTCTTACTGGAATATTCTGAATCACTAGACCATCAGAATGCCTGATCCTGGAGTGTGGACTGGAAAGCAAAGTGAGACAGTTGGGGTGGGCAACCATTCCCCTCATTTGGTGGGGCCCTGGTGCTATGGGAACAGCTTGAGCTGATTTTACTGGTGTCTGTGGCATCATTGACTATATGAAACTAGCAAGAAGGGGCTGAGATATGCATAAGGAAAAGTTGAGCTCAAACTGGCTCTTCCTTGCTAATGGACTGTGCATGGAGAGGACATAGTAAACACAAATTCATGCATCTCAAGAGATAGTCAATGTTACTGTAGAAAGGAGACTAGTGTGCCGGCTGCCTGGTCCATGAAGCAAGGATCCATCTCTTCTCTTTTCATGCCTCTGCTCCACACCAAGGTGATAGGTTATGAGGAGAAGGTGAAGAAGCACAAAAACAAGCCTCTCTCCCTCCATGCCAAGATGCTAGAGGCAAAGGCTAATGATATCTGGGATATTTTTTTTAAGATTTTATTTATTTATTCATGAGAGACACAGAGAGAGGCAGAGACATAGGTAGAGGGAGAAGCAGGCTCCCTGCAGGGAGCCCGATGTGGGACTCCATCCCCGGACCCAGGATCATACCCTGAGCCAAAGGCAGATGCTTAACTGTTGATCCACCCAGGCATCCGCATATCTGGGACTTTTGAATGGGAAATGAGATCAAAGTTTGTAAGTGAACAACAGTGAGACTTAAGAAGCAATAACTCTTCAAATAACTGGAAAAGTCTTAGTTTTTTGAACTCAGGATGTTAAACCCACTATCTGGTGATTACAGAAAGGTTTGACCTAAAGCAGTTAATGGTACTTGCTAGGACAAATAAAAACATGGCATGCTTATAGCCAAATAATTTGAATTTCCTCACTCAGTTGGCTATTTTCTGAGCCTTGTTTCTCTCTTCAGAGAAGGGGATAACGGGGGTGCCTGGGCGGCTCAGTCCATGAAGTGTCTACCTTAGGCTCAGGTCATGATCTCAGGGTCCTGAGATCTAGCCCTGCCTTGGGCTCCCTGCTCCCTGGGGAGCTTCTTCCTCTTCCTTTTACCCCTCCCCCTTGCTTGTGCATGCTCACTCTCTCTTTCTCAAATAAATAAAATCTTAAAAAGAAAGAAAGAAAATAAGATAATAATATCGACCTTGCAAGCTACTGAAAAGTACTAAGAGCTACTAATAGTGATGAGAAAATGCTAACTCTCCATACTTAGCAGTTTCAAGGACATGAAGCAATAAAGTGGGATTTTATCTCTCAACATTTGTAATAAACATGTTTTAGTAAATAAATGTCATATCACACTTTCTTTTTTCCTGTAGTATTTCTGTAAGCTATCCCTATTCTACAAGTATGGCACACTTATGTGGTCTGATGCTAAAGGAAAACTGTACCGTTGACCTTCGAATAATATGGATTTGAACTACATGGGTCCACATATACATAGATTTTTTTCAATAAATACAGCCCAGTGCTGTAAATATATTTTCTCTTCCTTATTATTTTCTTAATAACATTTCCTTTTCTCCAGCTTATCTGATTGTAAGAATACTGTATACGATACATTTAACATACAAAGTATGTGTTAATTGATTATGTTATCAGCAAGACTTCCAGTAAACAGTAAGCTGTTAGTTAAGTTT
Source organism: Vulpes vulpes (assembly GCF_048418805.1). Classification (NCBI taxonomy): domain Eukaryota; kingdom Metazoa; phylum Chordata; class Mammalia; order Carnivora; family Canidae; genus Vulpes; species Vulpes vulpes. Next base: position 7,779,878 of record NC_132784.1, on the reverse strand, counting down.
TGGGGGAGTTAAAATTGATGGAGGGATTTTTAAATGGGCAGGAAATCAGTGACCCTAACCTCCACATTGTTCAAGGATCAACCGAACTTCCATCTTTGCATTTATGTTCTTTGTTCTGAACTGTCTCAACACCTCATATCCGTTGCTAATGTTATCAGTGTGCCCAAATTCTCAAATCATTATTCATTCCCAAATTTCAGGCCTTAGTCTTCCTTCACCCTTGGCCCTGACTTCCAGAATAAAACCATGGCTTTTATTCAATCACCATACAGGTTGTCTGAATCCCAGCCTACCTTGGGCTAAGCATCATATCTTTCATTGTGTTTAGCAGCACATATCTACCATGCCTGATCAGGCTTGTCGGAAAGTAGCTGGTCATGGATGATTTTCCAATACATTTATATGTGCCAAATCTCCTCATTAACACCTAGAAAAGATGGTCTCAACACTCACAATGAAAAATTGTTTGCTACTTTTTAATTTGCTTGTGATTATGTCATGAAGCTTTCCATATACATTCTAAACATAAGGAATCAACGCCAATTTTGTAACATTAATGGAATGAAGAAAAAGAACATTAAGTCTTGTCATAAGTAAATTAAAAGAAAACCACAAGAAAAGAATATTGTCTTCAGCCTTCAAGTTTCTTTCTCCTCCATTCTTGTTTGGCAATGCTATTTATAATTTCTCAGATTCAGAAACGGCCACCCTCTGATTACTTTAACATAAGTGGCTTTTCTATCTATCTTTCCCTCCTTTTAAGTAGTTTTTAGGCATGAACAGGATGCATAGGGTAATTCATCATTTAATCATTCATTTATGGCTGAAATTTCAAATCAAAATGATTAGACGTACTGACTCCAAGTGTATACTTTGATTATTGCTTTTCTCAATTTGTTCTACTGAAAAGAACTTTATTTTATTTCTGATTTTTTTGCTCTACTCTTTTAGTTAAAATCTTATAAATTAACAAATATAGATTTAATGAAGGTAAAATGTTGTCACAAGGCACAACATTGGCACAAGGGAAAGTTCTCATATAAATTGATAGAAAAAACCTAATCAACATTTACAAACAATATTATTTTGGTTGATTCTCTGGAATTATTTTTACCCAGCTGGTTAGCAAGTAGATTCTTTTGCCTCATACCTGATATTAGACTAATTCTTGTCTCAATATAGAATAAACAAAGATAAGACATGCTTAGGATGTTTTAAGAGGCAACATGGCAGGGCACCTGGGTGGCTCAGTGGTTGACTTCTGCATTCAGGATCCCAGGATCCTGGGATCAAGTTCCGCATTGGACTCCCTGCATGGAGCCTGCTTTTCCCTCTGCCTATGTCTCTGCCTCTTTATCTTTGTCTGTCATGAATAAATAAATAAAATTCTAAAAAGAGAGAGAGACAATATGGCATGTGAAAAATTATAATCTTTGGAGTTGACCAAAAATGCATTTGAGTTCATATTTCATTACTTTCTTTATAAATGAGTATTTTTTTTCTGGGACCTCTTTGAATACAGTTTCTTATTGGTCAAATGGAGCTAATAATGACTACTCTTTGGTAGACATTGTCTACTAAGTGGCAAGCCTAGAGCTTTTATATGGTATGGAATCATTTGGGGTATACTTTCAAATATATTCTTGAACACACACAATGGATATATCATATTTTGTCATCACTGTTTTGAAGGAGCTGATTCGATGGAGGCATTTCAATGTAGAATAAAGAGAGAAGTCATTACACATTAACCTTGATGGTTAATGCAACTAAAACTTATAGAAGTAATGGACTTGCTCAAGGTCATATACTAGCAGAGAACAGGTAACAGAACACTAGGTCTCATGGAGTAATATTTTCTTTATCCTGATTTCAGACATTTTTAATACAGATTATGTATGTCCGAAAATACTTCAAAATTTAGAAAATAATTCTTGGGTCATAGATGGATGTTTAATTAATTGACTAGCTCTTTGCATTAGATAAAATTAACAATAATCTTTCAAAAATAAAATATTGAAAAACAGGGTCAGAAAACTAAACCATGTGAATAGAGCAGTGTTTATGATTATATTCACAATCTATATGTTATCTTTAATATCCTATATGTAACTTATTTGACATTTTATTTAATCATTTAGTAATATATATCAAACAAATAGTAATAAAGTTGATGTGTAGTTATTTCAGCTTGCAGGTCCTTTTTTCCCTTTATATAAAAGGGTAGTTTGGGCTATTTGATCTGTAAGGTTTCTTTTAAGTTTCTCAGTCTTGATCAAAATATTTAGGGCATCTGTCTCTGGGTCAGCTGGCAGTCATTGTTGACTGTCCCAGCATGCCCATTTTCTTAGAAATTTCTTCCACCCCACATATTCTTGAAGGCTTGCTACATTTGTGCCACATAAAGTCAATCTTCTGGTCATGACTGATTACTCCAGGATAGAAACCTGACAGAGAGTGGAACTAACCCATGGCATGCACTGAGCCTTTCAGATAATCTTTCTTGAGAAATTGAATTGGATCTATTCACTGGATTGCAATATCATATAGAAATAAATGGATACGGTTGACAGAAACATAAATGAAAGCTGCCGATATTGGTAAGTTATGGGAGGGTAGTTTAGAGACTTAGGAAGAGTCATTCTGAAGAATTGAGATTGGAGTAGTTGTGACAGGAGATGCACAAGTCAGCAGGAATCCTGTACCTTCAGAGATAGAAGAGAGGTCAGGGAAGAAAGAGAGACAGAAAGGTTCTAGTTCCCACTAGACACAGCAGAAATTCCTGCTCTGTGTGTGTGTGTGTGTTTGTTTTTTGTTTTTGTTTTGTTTTTACTTCAGTAAATCTTTCCAATAAATCCTTATCTGGGGGTTAATATGAATCAGTTTTCACTTTTGCAAACAAAATTCCAATCCTAAAACAATGCTTGGATTGCCAATTAAACATAGGACTATCTTTTAAATTCAGTGATGGAGAGAAAGGTGCTACATAATTTTACAAGTTTCTTCATTTTTGTCACAGAAGCTTGAACTGAGTAGTTTTCCAATAAATATTTGATTTGAATACTCAACATTGTAAAGAAATGTGTTCTGAAATGATATGGGCAAAGCTTTCATGTAGCAGCCATCTTTCCAAGTCAATTTCTTTGCAACACACAACAGAGGAGACTTTCGTCAGTTGGTTATTACATCAGTTGGTTAGAGTCATAGAATCATTACCATGATTGGAAAAGAAAAGATGCAGTGAAAAGAATATGAGGTTTTATCTTTGTTTTTGTTTTTTGCTTTAACCAGCTTCAAGGAAATTGGATTTTCTGTTGAGTAAAGAATAGAGTAATTCGAACATAATAGGCTGGGAAAAGGTTGTTTATTAAGAAAAGTAAAAAAAAAAAAAGAAAAACAACTTTTTTTTTTATTTGAAAAATGTCTAGTAGATACTAGAACATCTGGTTCAAAAGTGAAATCTTCAGTGACACATCTGGCTGTTTGCTCCATAAGATGTCAAACATGAGGATAATTGAAAATATGAAGCTAAATTACTTAAATGTTAAGCTTTCATCCAGATGTCTAATGTTATACTAGACCAGAAAAATCTTCATGTGTCAGACATTAAAGCAATCAGGAATATCTAAGTGCCACTATAAATAAAATAACATTTCTAATATGGTTCAGTGGAGAGAAAGTATTAACCAATGATTAGAGACTACACAAGAAATTTGCTTGTTAGTTATAAGCTTTCTTCATCTGATCAGCAGTAACTAGTAAAACATGGGACTATTAGAATGAATATCCCTGGAGGAAATTTGGCCAGACTGACTGACAAATAAACAAGTATATTTCATTGCCAAACCGAGTTTTTGCTATTTTTATACACAGACATATAAATGAGGCAGAGTTTTAGCTATTTATTAAAGAACAAAGGAGTTGATTTTGCAAAGAGAAATGGAACACAATTTTAAATTTCAATCCTTTGGCAATGTTTATTGGTGAAGAATAAAATGCAAGTAGGTATAACCTGCAGCTATGATTTAGCTACAAGAAATACCCAGTGATATAGCCAGGGTTGGCTCACAAATTATACCCTATGGGAGAATGGGAAGAGCGAGGCCCAGAGAGTCAAGGCTAGCAGAAGGCATTTGGCTGACACTGCAGATTGATACAGATGAGGTGTTAAATCCAGGCAAGAAAGCAAGTGCAGAGAAGGGAGGACTGCACATCTTGGGTGATGTAGGTAGGAATCAAAGTATATAGTCCAGGGAGCTAGAGGTATGTGATGTGTCACCAACTCATTATAATGGATAGAACCAAATACTCCTCCAGGGCAAACACCCTGCATTTCCTGTTTGTTTGGGGGGTTTTTTTGTACTGATTTTATTTATTCAGGCTGAATTAAAATATCTCCCATCAAAACAGTTCCACCAAAATGTTGGTAGCAAATTATGATACATCCACGTGAGTGTCTACTCATAATGAAAAATAAACATGTGAAGCCCTATTTACCTCAGAGGAAAGAGGGGCTCAGACAAGTCAGTCACACATCCAGGAAGAGCACTCAATTATGTAGCAGCCCAATATAGACACAAATTCAAATCTGGCTAACCCTGAAAAACACTTTTTTTCTTCCACATGTCATACTGCCTCTTAAAATATCAGTTGTCTGCACAGAGCTGAGAAATGCTATACTGAACCATTTTATGGACTGATGTAGATATATAGATTAAAGATATACATCACAAATTGACTTGAGAAACAAATTTGATTACTGGAAAGATTGAACACGTGCAGGACACTGTATGTATGAAAAATGGAAAGTAGAGAATAATGATAAGATGGTAGATTCTATGGTCAGAGACAGAGTTTCAAGCTTCGGGTTTTCCACTCACATTTTAAACAGATGAACATTTATTTACAAAATGAAGGTAACTAATACTACTTTTTCTCTCAATGGTTCTCCATTTAAAAATGAAAGGGTTTTTTTTTTAATGTGTACCTTTATAAGCCTGACTCAGTGCGTGCCTCATAAAACTCAATAAATATGCAATGAATGCCCATGTGAGGAGATAATTTTGTATCTTTATTTCTATAGATATTTGTATCTCTTAACCAATATTTTTCTCAGAGGCAAGGTCAGGATCATGTGTGATGTATTAGAGTCCATATAGGTCATTTCATTCAGAAAATTGTTTTAGGCTTAGGTTAAACATCTTGCCAAACAAGACATGGTTTTTCCCATTCTAGATTCTCCTTCTTAGTTTATGAGGCCTTGAGAGGTGTCTACCCAGAGATTTTTGTTGCCTGGAATCAGTGCCTTTGGCTAGGCCGAAACATGGAAAGATTTGGAATTGTATCTGCCTGGTTCAGATCCAGGCCAGCACAACTCAGATGACTTCTGAAGCCCCTCAGCCCTTCAGAGCAATATTAGAATATTTTAACATTCAATATTCAATGGTATCTTGCCATGTTTTATTTTCCTGTTTGATGGTTAACAATAGAAACTGAAGTGTGATTGGGAGGGTGGAGTGAGGAGACAATTGTTTTTATGGTGAACTTTGGATGATCAGAATCTGGCTTGTGCCAATTTAAATGTATTAATTGATTTTTTTTTTCTCATGATGCTTGAGTTTTGTGCTAGTAAACCCATATGTAAAATATAGCCTTTTCTATGATATTGCAAAATATCCTCACGCACAATCATTTGTAGTTTTCTACTTATACTAGAGGTATAATAAAAGGAGAGGGTGCAAGAGGTGGTGTTCATAGAGAAGACAATCAAAGTCCTCCTAAGTGGTTAATAGAGTCTATTGGCCACGCCCTGCCATTTTATCTGCAGCTTCAGAACATGTGCCTGGGCTGTTCTCTCCCCTTTCGCATTCTCCATCCTCCTTCTTTTCTCTTTTTCTTTATTTTCTCACGGAGTACTATCTATCCATTCTTTGTGTTCTCTTGGCTGTTATCTTGAGGGTTTTAACTTCTACTTCAAGGGGATTATCAATTATATTCTTATAGAAAGATCTTCCAAAGTAGATTTTTGGTGAAGTTACTATTTTATTATTTTCTCTCTCTGCTTTGGTGTAAATCTTTCCATGTTGATATTCACCCAGATACTTTTCAAATATCTAACACATCAACCCGTGACTTCCAGATTTTCTTTTTTAAAGTGGCTTAATATATATTGCCACAGTCTGAATACTTAATAACACCTAGACCAACCGGTTTCCATAAAGGACAAATATACAGTGATTTGTGTAATTCCATCATAATTCTATTCTTCCAGTTCTTTTTTTTTTTTTTTTAAGATTTTATTTATTTATTCATGAGAGACACAGAGAGACAGAGAGAGAGGCAGAGACAGGTAGAGGGAGGAGCAGGATCCATGCAGGGAGTCCGATGCGGGACAGGATTCCGGGTCTCCAGGATCACACCCCAGGCTGCAGGCAGTGCTAAACCGCTGAGCCACCCAGGGATCCCCTATTCTTACAGTTCTAGTGCTTTCTAATAAATATTCTCATCAAAGAAGCTATCTATGGGTAAGAATTCTGCCTCTTTTTCATTCTCATTTGAAGTAAAAAGTGAGAAAGTCCCAGCTAGTTTCAGTAATTGGCTGTCATACACTATTTAGAATGCTGCTTTGAAAGAGATCCACTTCTTCCTCTTACTGTTCTCTGTTTGCACCACAAAATATTTGAAATGGACAGATCACAGCAGACTGTTCAATTGTATTGCCTCTCTCTCATTTCTAAAACCTATTCTAATCTTCCTTGGAGCAAGAACCAAAGATTAGGAGAACTGAAACACACAACAGAATTTGAACAGAGTTAGATTGAGTCTGTTAGTTGACCAGGAGACCAAAGGCAGACTTAAAAGAATGTAATACTAGCAAACACTTATAAAATTTGATTGTCTTCATATTAGAGGAATCTGTCATCTGAGAGAAGGAAGTGCTTGGTCTAGGGAGGAAAAAGGAGAGAAAGACAGTCTCATGAATGTTTGTGTTTCCTGGATGTTTGGTTGTTATCAATTACACACCTACAGTCAAAAATGGAATTCCACTTCTAAGAGATTGCCTTCCCTTGACCTCTGAACACAGCTGCCCTTGGAAGGCAAGGATGTGTCTGTAAGGAGACTGGCTTAACTTTGCAGTTGCAAGAAAGAATTAGTTTGCATCATAATTATTCTCCTTTAAGTAGCATTTCAAACACTTGCCCTTGTTTATAAGTTATTTCACTTTGTATGGCAGAAATAAGGCCCTGTTCTGGCTATTCTTGCTGAGCAGAAATGGTTGGTGAGAAGTTTCTCTGTCTCATTCTCTCTTCCCCCACCCTTGCCCCCTTCTCCCTTAATACAATTTGCCTTTCTCCAAAACTTTACTTGGATCTTCTTTTACAATGGCTCAACATAAAATATACATAATTTTGTTTCTCTCTCCTATCATAGATGTAGCTAAAATCTTTTTCCTGATAAGTGACTGCCAGCTGCCAAGCTAGCAGGGATTTGACCCTGGAATGAGCCGGCCATCATCTGCTTTCTTTGCTATTCTTTTCTGGATTGGTCTTTCATCTGTCTGGTAGGGGATTAGTTTTAGCACACCTGGTAAGCCATGTGGGAGGCATGTCAGGAGGCTCCAGCAACAAGGCAGCATGCAGAATTCCTCATAGAACCAGAAACTGAGCTGACAGGCTAGAGAGAAGCATCTGGTGATTGTCGATGTTGTCAAAAGTTGTCAAAATTGACAGGCTAGAACCACATTCTACTTCTTACCTTAGGGATACATGTGTCATGAACTGGAATGCCAGGAAGGAAATTGGGTGGAGAATATTTCTGAGCAATTGCCTGGTTAAGGGGAAGTTGTTTCCAACTGGTTTTTGATCCCCCCCTTTTTTTTCCTACTTGGAAAACTCCTAGTTGATCTTCAAGATTCTGCCCTATAACCCAGCCTTGCCTGATGTAAGAATTAACTTGATTGCCCCATTCCAGTCACTCCAAGGAAAACTCAGATGAAGTGGGTCTGGGAATGTGCACTTCACATGTCACAAATGCTGCAGTCCATCCTTTTAATCATGACTTGTTGATGCACATTCTCCCCTTGACCCCATCTTGACTCTCCATGCCTGTGGCCTCAGTGCCACCATAGCTTTGGATATCAAGGTTCTTAATAAACATCTGTTGCATGAATGAAAGAAAATATAGAGCTAGTACTTATTAGGGTCTAGATTTCATGCTGTGCTTTGAGAAGTCAACAATAGTCACAAACTTGCTTCAAAAGATTCTTTGTATAATAAGCTATTTGGTTGTCTGATATGGGTATGGCATTGGTGGTGGCTGGGTGTTTAGAAGTCAAGGATCTTCTTCCTGAGATCAGAAAACCTTAAGAATGGAGCCCAAGGGTATCTAGACAAAAATAACATTGAGGCAATTAGAAAATCTATTAGAACCAATTTGGGAGAAGAGGGATCTTACATTCTAATTTAACTTCTTAAGGGAAAAGGGGTGAGAGCTCTGAATGGTGGAGCTAACATTGACCTGCTGTGTTGCAAACCTCCCAAGAACAGTAGCCCTGGGATTTATGCTAAGCTACAAGGCCAGTACTCACCACATTTACCAACTTCCTCAATCTTGGCGAGTCCTAGTTTGGCATGGCATCACCATACTCAAGAACTCAGCTCACAAATTCAAATGGCAACCTGCAAAGCTGATGTGGAATTTCTGTCCATTGATTTCTGTCCGTTGCTTATTGTGTTTCTGTTCATTGATGTTCATGTATGAAGATATTACTGGTATCTAGATATTCTGAATATCTCTAATACCCCCTTAGAGACACAGCTTATACCTTTATAAAATAATGAGAAGGTATGCCTACAGAGACAGAAGAATTTAATAATGAAAAAAATAATTTTAAGAACAAAAATTTCTGAATTAAAGTCCTACATGAATTTAGGCAAAATATGAAACCTCACTGATCTTCAGCAATTCCCCATCTAAACAATAAGAAAAGAACAAGTGTGTAATTATTGATAAAATTAAATAAGATAATGTGTAAATTTTTGGCACATTGTATAAAAGCTCAGTAAATATTTGTCCTCCTAAATTTCCATTTTCTTTCCTTATATAACTATGTACTAGGCTAAGTCATCAGAACACCTTTCTAGACACACAGGATGCTAATAACTAGGAAAAGCTGGGATATTGGTAAAAACATTTCTCAGTTTCCTTTTCTCCCTTTTCCTCGGCTCCATCTAATATTAGTGGACTACTTCACTCACTCAAAGCATTTTTGAGGAAAGATGATGAGGAAAACCATACAAGCTAAGCTATGATTGATAAAAATGAAGATATTGAAGATGTAAATATTTATTCTCAGACATGAGTGCACAGATGAATCATCTGTGAAGCTTGCTCAAATTTTGTACTAGATTCTACTCCTCCTAGATTCTACTCCCCCTCAAATTCAGCATTCGTTGGTCCCAGTGTTAGAGTTTGAGAAAATCCAGCTCTAAAGTATATTCTTAAGATCAATAGGTGGAAGAATGATAGGTACTTTAAACATGTTACTTGAGTAGTAGAAGAAGTACATGGTTTGGGAACCTATTGTGGAAAAGATTTCTTGTAGGTGAAGGCTGTTGTTGTTTTTTTTTTTTTTAACATTTTATTTGTTTATTCATGAGAGACACACAGAGAGAGAGGCAGAGACACAGGCAGAGGGAGAAACAGACTCCATGCAGGGAACCCGATGTGGGACTCCATCTGAGGACTCTAGGATCACACCCTGAGCTGAAAGCAGACACTCATTTGCTGAGCCACCCAGGCGTCCCAGTGAAGGGTCTTCTGGAGCCCTTCACACAACCATACAGACTACTGTCGCATGATGTGGAATCCCAGAATGGCATTTGCTAATGTGTGTATAGGATTGTATTTTAGTATTGCCTTAAACCTAGTAACACTATTCTGAAGAAGTACTCTTAATACTTTCAAAACCAATTAGATTTTTGAAGGAAGGTGGAGGAATAGGATTGAGTGATTCAGTATGTCATATAATGTTGTATATACATTTTAAGAATATCAATGCCAGTCATCTTAGAAATACAATTATTATCCAAATAATGGTACTGAATAAAAGGAAAATGGGGTTTTCTTGTATCTGAGAGTTTTTGTGTTCTTCACATTCATCGCCCACAGCTTCTTCCTTATGATAATGCACCTGTTCATAACTTGTAGATCACTTTTGATGCATTTTTAATCTTCAGTGGGCTACAGCAAACTCCAAGGTGATTAGAAATTCCAAAAAGAACATTTTTTTAAAAACTTCACCAAAATGCATTTTTTCCTTTTTATGCTTTGGGTTTTTTTTTTTTTTAATAAAAATTCAGATTCCTCCTAGCCACGTCCTTCCAGTGTGCTCTTACTGTGGTATCATTAGCCAACAGGCAGCTGGGGAAATGTTGGCCCACATCCAAGATGATGATTGCTTTTCATGTGCACTGTCTTTGCTGTTGGCTCTCTGACTAATGGCTTCTGTTTTTAATGGATGAAATTTAGTATGATTAACTCTCAGGTGATTAATAGATGGTATTTCTGAGAGCTAAATAATGAAGAAGCAATTAAACAAATCTGATATGTTGTCTTTACCACAAATCAAATAACACTTTTTCTTCCTGTTCCTTGGACTGTGGTTTGGAGGTCAGAAGGCTGTAATAACTCAGGGAGTGGAGCCCTAGACATTCTGGGAAGAATAAGGACAGAAAACACAGTGGAACACTCTCTTTGGCATCAGACTTACCTGGGTTTGAGCTCTTAAAGTGTTATATGTGAAAAAATAGGCAATATATTTAATTCATGAGCCTAATTTCTTCATCTCTAACACAGAAATGATATACATATTTGTAGGCTTAAATGAAGATTAATGAAGATTAAATGATATAATGTATTTAAAGCAACTTGCAAAAGGCCAAGTACACAATGTTCAGTCAATATATGTTAGTTTTAAAGCCCTTTGTTTCTTCCCATTTTAACACTCAACATTTTCCCAGGAGTTAAGAGTGTTAGTAGAAGGCTTGTGGATTGTAGAAGCCTTCTTTCCTTCTATAACCTTTGGTAATCAAGAAAAGAAAGAGAGTGGTCTCTCCTATCCCCTCAAATATCAAAATAGTCACGATTTCCAGCCATGGTCACCCTTGTAAGTTATTATTTCAAAAAACCACAAGCCATTGAGCTCCTTATTTTCAGTTTCCAACATAGTTTCCACATTCCCTATGATGTGACTTCTCATGTTTAGAATATTATAGTATCACTAGAAAGAATAAAAGAGTTATTCAACATAACAAGTTAAAAAAAGACATTACAGGTAATTGATTAATTTCATGCTTTAAGTTTTGAACATGATGAGATTTTAAAGATAGCAGAAATACGAAGGCAATATGTGTTAGAATAAGTTAAGACTTGGTCTGCTTATTGATCACTTGCCCTGTTAGGACTCAATAACAAACAATTCCAAAATATCCATGGTTGGCAGCAACATGGGTAAATTCTTGCTCATATCACATTACAGCTTAAAACAGTTTCCAATATTAGTGTTTTACCAGATGGAGAAAAGAAATAAATTTACTTATCAAAACTACTATTAATTCTCTAATTCACACACACACACACACACACACACACACAAAAGCTAATTCTCACCTGCATCTCTCTTTTTTTCTTGTTGTGGTATGAATTACATATCATAAAATGAATAGTTTAGTGTTCTGATTAATGTGTTTTTACAATAGGATACACCTGTGTCATCATCACTTGTAACAATATTTTAAATATTTTCCACCAGCCCCAGAAGTATTCTTTTGTCCTTTTCCAGGCAATCTCTTCTGCTATTGGTTAGTTTCACCTAGTCTAAAGTGTATTTAAGTAGGATTATAAAATATGAACTTTTAAAAAAGATTTTATTATTTATTCATGAGAGACACAGAGAGAGAGGCAGAGACACAGGCAGAGGGAGAAGCAAGCTCCCCACAGGGAACCCACTGTGGGACTCGATCCCAGGATCGCAGGATCAAGACCTAAGCCAAAGGCAGATGCTCAAGGCCTGAGCCACCCAGGTGCCCATGAAATTTTTTTTTAGAGATTTATTTATTTATTTTATATAGAGAGACAGACAGAGAGACAGAGAGCATGGTGGGTAGGGCATCTCAGAGCCCAAGGCGGGGCTCAATCTCACAACCCCAAGATCGCAACCTGAGCTGAAATCAAAAGTTGGATGCTTAATTGACTAAGCCATCCAGGCACCCCTAAAATATGAACTCTTATGTGTCTGTTTTCAATCAAGAGAATGTCTGCATCTTGCACATTCATGTTTTCATATATGTTGTTAGTTGACAACCTTTTATTGCTAAGACTTTTCCATCAAATGAATATATAGCAGCAAATTGTGTTTACTCATTCTCTTGTTATGAACATTTGGCGCATTTGTAGGTGGGGCCATTAAGAATAAAGCTCTATTAGTCTTGTAGAAGTATTTGTGGAGATGTTTTTACCTCTCTTGGAAAAATACCTAGGAGTAGAAGCATTGAGTCTTAGGGTAGGTGTGTTTAACTCTGTGAGCAGCTGCCAAACTGTTTTCCAAAGTGGTTGTACCATTTCACAATTTCAACCAACAATGTAATAGAGTTCTGTTTGCTCCACATTCTTGTCAACATTTGGCTTGGTGAGTAGCCTTATTTATCGAGGAAGGGGAACATTGCAGTGACTAGGAAATCATATCTCATTGGGGATATAATTTGCATTTCTCTGATGATAATGATATTTGTCACTTCTCTACATTCTTATTGTCTTATTGTATATATTTTCTTTTGTGAAGTGTTCAAATATTTCTGGCCATTTTGATTGGGAGGGATGTTCATTATTTTATTGTGCATAAGTAGTTCTTTGTATATTCTAGACATTAGTGTTTTGTCAGATATGGTACGTGTACTGCAAATTGTTTTCTGGGTCTGTGGAATGCCTATTAATTATCTTTATGGTTGTTTTTATTGAGCAGGACCTATTAAAATATTTTGCTACTTAAAAAATTAGTTTCATTGTTGCCTGATAATTCTGGATGTAAGTCCTAAAATTAATGTCTACCAGTATTTCAGTTGCTTTTTTATTATCTGAACAGTGTCTTACAAAGAGAAAAATTTTTTAATTTTGATGAATTCCAATTTATCAATTTGTTCTTTTATGAATTGGGCTTTTGGTATCATATCTAAAAAAAGTTTGCCTAATTTAAGGCCACAAATATTTTTCTTCATGTTTTCTTCTGGTGTTTTTTTAGTTTTTATTTTTATATTTAGAACTATGACTCACTTTGTCCTAATTTTTGTATATAGTACTGGTACTGTTGGTGTGCAATCTCCCCAGGAGTTTTCTGAGTGTCATCTGAAACCTATCCCCATATGTAGAGAGTGGGGAGAGAAGGAGGAAAGAGCAGACCACTTCAGACTGGTATGTGACAGATTTAAAAAGCAGGGAAATGTATATAAAAATCTTGTCTTAGGTGGCCTCTGCACAAGTCCACCAGAATCTTAAAAGTTTCCACTGAGGTTTTAGGTGGGCCTAGTCTCATACCTAGTCCAGATGGCCTCAACACCACATTTCTATCTTAATCTTAAGGTTGTATCCTTGGAGCAGCTTCTAGGCCAGGAAGGAAAGTAGAACATATATTCCAAGAACAGAGGAGGGCCTGGGGAGCTTCCAATCATCTGGATCCAGCTCTTGGAGCAACTGGTGGTCTCACTTTCTTGATGATACCCTCCAATAGACACAAAGAATAGGTGAGAGTTTTATTTGTGTTTTTGTTTTTCTGGTTTTTGTATTCTTTTGTATACGAGTATCTACTATTACCAGCATCATTTGTTGAAAAGACCATTCTGTGCACTGAATAGCCTTTGACTCTTCCCTGAAAATCAATGATGCTAAATGTTTGAGTCTCCTTCTACAATCTCCATTCTGTTTCATTGACCTATTTGTCTGCATAGAGACCAATACACAGTCTTGCTTACTATGAGTTTTGAAATCAGGTGGTATTAGTTCTCAAACTTGCGTTTTTAAAATTTTTTCAAAATTGCTTTGGTTATTCTAGTTTCTTTACTTTTCCGTATAAATTTTAAAGTTAACTTGGCAATATCTACAATAAAAGCTTCCGTGATTTTTATATATAGTTATTCCATATATTTTGTTAGGTCTAACCATAAATATGTGATGTGTTTTGAATGCCAAATGCTACTTTTTAAATTTCCCATTTTCTATTATTTGCTGCCGGTATGTCTGAATAGCATTTTATTTTATATGCTTTTTATTTATAAAACTGAAGCTGTGACAAATTTGCTAATTCTAATAGCTCTTTTACGGAGTACATTACACTTTCTACAAAGTTGAGGTCATCAGTGACTAAAGACAGTTTTATTTCTTCTTTTCATTCATGACATCTGCCATATTGCACTGGCTAGAACTTTCAGCACAGTGTTAAATAGAAATGGTGAGAACAGATATCTCTGACTTGTTGCTAATCTTAGGCACAGGGCATTTAGTTTTCATCATTCAATTTGATATTAACTATCATTCGATTTGATTTTCTTAGGTGCCCTTTATCAGGTTGAGGATGTTCTTTTCTGTTCCTAATTTGCTAAGAGGTTTTATGAGGAATGGGTATTAGAATTGCCAAATGGTGTTTCTCCATATGTTGAAATAATTCTTTTTTAGTTTAAGATGTTTAAATATATTGATTGATTTTGAAATGTTAAACCAATTTTGTGTTCCTGGGACAAATTCACTTGGCTATCATGTACTATCCTTGTTATATATTGTTGGATATCATTTTGCAACAATTTTGTTTAGAATTTTGGCATCTATATTCATGAGGGATACTGGTCTATAGTTCTTTTTTCTAGTAATATCTATTTTTGGTTTTGGTATCAAGGTAATGCTGGCTCATTGGCATATAAGATAACAGATATCATTTGACTCTTCAATTTTCTGAAAAGTTTGTACAGATTCGATACTATTTCTTCCTCAAATGTTTGATTTATCATTGAAGTCATTTGGGCCTAAGGCATTCTTTATACCAGTACAATTTCTTGAATAAATTTATGGCTGTTCAAATGATCTGTTTCTTTTTGAGTGTGCTTTAGTAATTTGTGTCTTACAAGAAATTTGTATATTTCATATAACTTGTATCAGCATAGAGGTGACCTATTTTGTAATTATTCTTTTAATATCTTTAGAGTCAGTAGTAACATTACTTCTCTTTCTCCTGCTTTGTTAATTTGTACCTTTTTTCTATTTCCTCATCAGTCTGGCTAACATTTTATCAATTTCATTGATGTTAAATAACTAGCCTTTGGAGTTTTTTCACTTTCTTTTATTTTTCTGTTTTATATTTCATTTTCGTCTGTTCTGAAATTTATTGTTTTCTTTCTTCTACTTACTTTGGTTTTAATTAGCTCTTTTGAAAATGCTTTCTCTGGCAAATTCTGAGGACAGAATTTTGAGACCATTCTTTTTTTTTTAATATAGAGATTTAGGGCTGAAATTTTCTCCAATACTGTATTAGCAGCATACCAGAATTACTTATATGTTGTGTTTCATTTTCAACTCAGTTAAAAGTACTATTTTTCACATTGGTATTTATTCAGAAGTGCGCTATTAATTTCCCATTATTTGGATATATTCCAGATATTTTTTCTGATTTTGATTCTAATTTAATTATATTGCAAAAAAAATCAAATTTTTACAACTTGAATCTTTTTAAGTTTATTGGGAACTGTGTTATGGGCCAGAATATGACATAATTTGGAAAATTTTTCCTGTACATTTGAAAATTAAGTGTAATCCACAGTTGCTGGGTGGAGTTTTTGGTATATGTTAATTATAGCAAGGTGACTAATAGCTTTTAATATCTCCTATATTTTTATTAGTTCTCAATCTATCAATAGCAAAAGAAACACATTGGAATCTACAATAATAGTCAGTTTTTCTATTTCTCTGTGTACTTCTATCATTTTTTGCTTCATATGTTTTGTAACCGAGTGCATAAACATAAGCTATTATGTTCTCTTCATTTATTGACTCCTTCATCTTAATGAAACAGCTTTTATTCTTTTGCTCTGAAATCTATTTTTTTGTGATATTAGTATTGGCACTCCAGTATCTTTTGGCCAGTGTTACTATGACATGCTTTTTACCATTATTTTGCCAATATTTATATATTTGTAATTAAAGGGGGTTTCTTGTAGGTGGTTATGTTAGTTTCCTAAGAACGATCACCAAAAGTTGGGAGGCTTAAGACAAGAGAAATTTATTCTCTCACTATTCTGGAGGTTAGAAGTGTGAGATCAAAGTAGCAGGAGGGCCATGCTCACTCTGAAGGCCCTAGAAAAGAATCTTTCCTTCCCTCTTCTTGGCTTCTGTTCATTGCTGCCAGTTCTTATCATCTCGTGGTTTATAGCCACATGGCTCCAATCACTGCTTCAAGTGTGATCTTACTAATAACATCTGCAAAGACTCTTTCCAAATAAGATTACATACATAGGTACTGAGGATGCATCAACATATCTTTTAGGGGGGCATATTCCATCCACAACAGTCTACCTTCTGACCCCCTGAGATTCATGTACCCTAAGCAAGTGTGAAACCCAGTGTGGTAAATTCCATTAGGCTTAAATGATTGTGAATTATCTGTGTCTTGGTGCTCTGCCTTTTTTTTTTTTTTTAAGATTTATTTATTTGTTTATGATAGAAAGAGAGAGAGAGAGGCAGAGACATAGGCAGAAGGAGAAGCAGATTCCCTGGGGGGAGCCGGATATGAGACCTGATGCAGAGATCTCAGGATCACGACCTGAGCCAAAGGCAGACACTTCTACCACTGAGCCACACAGGTGTCTCAAATATTATTTATTTACCCATGTAGTTACCAGCTTCAAGGACACCACTTATGCTCCTTTAATTATGAGATTTTCCAGTCAGATTGGTGGGAATAAGTGTTTTTTTTTTCTGGCTCCTTATGGGTGCTTGACACTTAATTTATATCCTTTCTCCTACCTTGAGAGTTTCCTCACATGCACTTGCTGGTAAGTACTCTGCTGAATTCTTGAGGGAGACCTTCATCTCTGCATAGAGCTTTCTCCTCTCTGGCCAACTCTGGGCACCTTGGTCATGTCTCACTCAGCTCTTTCTCCTCAACTTAGGGAATCAGCAGAGCTCCACCTGGATTTCCTCTCCTTGCAGCATGACCTGGACAATTTCTCAAGACAGTAAACTGGGAAAATCTTAGGACTTGTTTCTTTTGTTTCCTGTCCATCAGAGATCACAATCTATTGTTGCTGGATGTCCAGTGTCTTGAATATTGCTCTTTTATGGATTTTTGACCAACTTTTGTGAGTTTTTTTCATTGGAAGGGAAATCAGTTCCTGTTATTTCTATCTTGGTCATCAGAGGAACTTTAGTTCATTTGCATTTCTTTTTAAAGTTCACTTACTATTGTTATTACTTTTTTTTAGTAATGTCTACATCCTACATGGGCTTCAAACCCATGGCTCTGAGATGGAGAGTGGCATGTCCTCCTGACTGAGCCAGCCAGGTGTCCTGGTCCATTTGCATTTTTTATAATTATAGTAATATTGGGCTTAAGTCTAATATCTTGTCATTTGTTTTATGTTTATTTATAAAGTTTCTCCATGTTATTCTGTTCCCTCTTTCTCAGATTATTTTGTGTTGGTTTTTTCTAATATTCAATTTTATAACTTATACTGATTTTTTATATTTGGCTTTTTATGTTTTGTTTTCCTAGTTGCTCTAGAGATTAAGGTACACATCTTTAAATTATCACAGTCTGCTTTCATATAATACTGCTTTGAAATCACACTACTTCATATATATTGTGAAAATCTTACAACTGATTAATTCCATTTATCCCACTGCCAGCCCTTTGTGCAACAGTTATTTATATTTTACTTCTACAAATATTACACATTCCGTAATATATTGTTATTATTTTTGTTTTTATGGTCATCAGTCTTTAAAATCTTTCTCTCTCTTTTGTCACTAAAATCATTAAAATTATTTATTTTATGTTTACACAAATATTTTCTTTATTGGTTTTATTTATTCTGCCTTGCAGGTATATGTACCATTTCCCTCTGATGTGAAGATTTCTTTTAACATTTACTGTAATTCAGGTCTTCTGGAGGTAAAAATCTCTCACGTTATTTTTATGAGCATATTTATATTCATGTAGTGTCATTGTTTGGCTTTGGTATAAGGGTAGTACTTGCCTCATAGAATGAATAAGGAAACATTTTCTCATCCATTTTTTTGATGAATTAGAGAATTTATCAAATTTTTTTTCTGGAGAGCCCAGGTAGTTCAGTTGGTTAGGTGTTCAACTCTTGATTTCAGCTCACGTCATGATCTCAGGGTTATGAGATCGAGCCCCACATCAGTCCTATGCACTGAGCATGGTGCCTGCCTTCTGTCTCCCTTTCCCTTTGCTCCCTCCCCACCAGTCTCTAAATAAATAAATACTTTTTTCATAAATAATAATTTTTGCTAACTATTCTTTAAATGTTTGGTAGGATTTGATAGCGGAGCCATCTGCTCATAGGCTTTTTTATTTTGGAGGTGTTTTTATTAATGATTCGCTCTTGTCATAGGTGTGTTGAGATTTTCTACTTCATTTTTAGTCAGCAGAGTTACTTTGTGTGTTTAGAGGAAAATGTCCATTTCATCCAAGACATAAAACTTGTTGGTATACAGCTGTTCCTAGTATTATTTTATACTTTTTATTTCTGTAAGGTTAGTAGTAATGTCCCTCCTTTTATTGCTGATTTTAATTATGTGTGTCTTCTCTCTTTCATTTGTAAGATTTTCCAGTTTTCGGATATTCAAAAAAAAAATTTCCAACAATTTTTTATTTCACTGATTTATAAAACAAGGAAAGATGAAGAAAATATGCAGAAAACCAAAGAGAGAGAACCCACCTCTCCCAGTGGCTCAGCACTTAGCTACTTTTGTACTGACTAGGCATTAGCCCAAGGTGAAAGCTTAAACTTATCAGGCTTTTACTGATCATGCATCTTGCCCTGGGCATACATGTGGCTTTCTAAATTCCCCACCACAAATGGCTACTTCTGAATGCCTTAATATACCAAAGAAAGTCTACCTGGCTTTTGCTTTGGATCTCATGCAGCCTATTGTATAGCCTGATCATAATCTTTAGCCATAGAAATCTAAGAGTTGCTAGTTTGGTTTGCTGGGGTTTTTTAATTTGGTTTGGTTTGGGTTTGTGTGTGTGTGTGTGTGTGTGTGTGTGTGTGTGTGTTCCAATACTCACTGCTTGTCTAGTCTGAGTCTGACTTAGGTGAAACAGAGATGTTTCAGAGATGTTCCCTTACATCATCTTTCAAGTAGTCCCAGGAAGCTTAGAAGTTACATAATATTTGCAAATTATCTTTCTCTATCTAGAACCACAGAAAAAGGGCCACAGGGTGAATTCAAGCTACCACTGCTTTAAGACCAAGGCCAGTGCTGCACCAGGGGTGGGGCAGTAGTGAGGCTAAGGGCAAATCAAATTGTCACAAGACATGCCTATCACTTTGAAGTGCCTTTTTTCTGCTTTGATGTTAGTTTGTCTCCTATAAACTTTTGACTGTTTTCCAGAGTTCTAGTAATTTCTGCATGTTCTTCAATGTTGCCATGGGAGATGAGAGGTTAGAGCTGCCTGGTCCACTATTTTGCTCCTGTCTGGGTCAGAATGTTCTTGGTTTTATCCATTCAAATGTTTCTTGGTCTCGCTCTCTCCTTCCTCTCCCTCTGAAACTCTAATTGCACATGTGTTAGGTATTTGATATTATATCTCAGATCTCTGATGTTGTATATATTTCACTCTTATCTTCGTGTTTCAATTTTGATAGTTTCCATAGATGTGTTTTCAAGTTCGTTGATATTTTCCTCTGCTCTGTATAGCTGGCTGTTAAGCTCAATACATTAATTCATTTATTATATTTTTCACTTCTAATACTTTCATCTGTTCTATTTTTATTGTTTCCATCTCTCTGCTGAAATTTTCCATTTCTTCATATATTGGTGTCCACACTCCCCACTAGATAATTTAGCATTTTTATGGTAATTATTTCATCATAGTGATTTTTTTTAGAGGTTTTATTTATTTATTTGAGAGAGACTGTGAGACAGTGAGTATGAGCAGGGGGAAGGGCAGAGGAAGAGGAAGAGGGAGAAGCAGGCTCCCAACTGAACAGAGAGCAGAGCCCATGCAGGGCTCTATCCCAGGACCCCAGGATCGTGACCTGAGCTGAAGGCACATGCTTCACCAACTGAGCCACTTGGGCACCCTTCATCATAGTGATTTCTGACAGGATATTTTCCCTTGAAATTAATGGCTTGCGTGTGGTCTTTGTCTGTGACGACCAAACTTGGTTTCTCCTATTTTGATCTCTAGTGTTCTGAGGACTTTGGTTTTAACTTGCTGTCAGGCTTTTGTCTTCAAGTTGTTCTGTAAGGCTGTGTGGTGTTCCCAAGTTTAGGGTCTGGGATTTACACTAGTGAGATTTCCTTCGTGTAACATTATAGATGTGCACCTCAAAACCTTCTCTGACCTGTGTCTTTCCCTATTCCCTGTACACGCAGCCCTTTTAGACTGGTATAGTTTCTTACAGGTAGTAAGACACTTAATTACCATGATATTACTGGATTAGATATACTGGTTCATCCTTTTTATAAGCCCTGGAATAGGAGTACCTGGTTTTAACTCACATCTTTACTTCTAAGAGCTGTTTGATTTGGGGAAGATTACTCCACTCCTTCAAGCTGAGTTTCATTTACAAATAGAAATAAGTTCATCAATCTTGTAGAATCGTTGTGAAGTTTAAATACAGCACAAAGAAACATGAAGCCTGGCATTCACCAGAATCATTAAACTGTGCTTGTTATATTTACTTTGTGACCATGACCTCATTGAGTTTTAATCTTTATATGAAACATGATTATTATGTTGTACAATAATAACATTGCTTCAAGTATCTTTCTGTATTTAATAAGGTAATGATTGAAATTGGCAACACAGTTTACAAATGACAAATGTTCTCCTTATGTGGGTAACATTCCCATAAAAACCTGGAGATGGGTGTGGTTTTCCATTCTCTGGATGAAGAAACTGAGCCAGGAGAGAACTACTATCACTAATGAATAGTCTGGGACAGGTTGGAAACCAGCATCCCTGTCTCTTTAATCCTGGTCCTGTGCTTTTTGCACTGCATGATACTAAATGTAGGAGCCTGTCTAGAGGAACTCGCCCATCTCCATTCTTCAGGCCAATATACACAAATGGTCTCATGATTTCCTTTCATTTCCCTTAATGCATTATAAACATTGCTGA
Source organism: Vulpes vulpes (assembly GCF_048418805.1). Taxonomy (NCBI): domain Eukaryota; kingdom Metazoa; phylum Chordata; class Mammalia; order Carnivora; family Canidae; genus Vulpes; species Vulpes vulpes. The sequence continues at coordinate 7,758,466 of NC_132784.1, read as the reverse complement.
TGCGCTGTTTTATGTCCTTCTCAGCTGTATTTCTGAGCATTTTTTCATGCTGCATTTCATTTCATCATCTCTTGTCTCTATTTCCAAATGTAGCTATTTGTTCAGCCTGGTTTTGCTCTGTGAGATGTTATTTACAATACCTACTAATTTAATCCTTGTTCAGGGAAAACTGAGGAGCAATTTGCATACTTTTGCAGGTCGTTGAGAATTCAAGCCTGGAAGAACTCACTTAGGACTAGAATCCTACTCTTTATTTGATCAGTGTCTATATACACACACACACACACACACACACACACACACACACACACACCATATATATATATATATCCCCAACTACAAAACAGAAATGGGTAAACATCATTCCCCAAATGGTGATTGATTGCAAGCACTATTTGCCATACATCTAACATTAAACATATTCCCTAATCACAGACTCAAAGCCAATAGTGTGTGACAGGATTTGAGAATAGCAAAGCTAAAAGGGAAGTGATCCAGCTATTCCTCTGAAAACAGCAGGTAAAACTGACTGAGTGGGTTGCAAGGAGTTATTTATCACACGTGGCATATGGGCGGAACCGGAACTGGTGGCAGCAGAATCCATGTCCACTGCAACCCATCCGCAGACCTTACAGGAAGACATCCTTTTGGGTTGCTGGGTTTTGACTTCATTCTTGTATGATTTCCCTGCCTGTGTCTCCATCTGGGCGGAGCTGGAGTCTTCATCAAAGAGAGGGACACTCTCAATACTCATTTCAAGTATTGAATCCCTCAGGACCAATGTCATTTAGAAGCTATACATTGATGAAGTATTTCAATTATTCCAATTATTTCAATTAATTCATAGAATTTAACATTTGATTCAAATATATATTTATTTAATTAGAAATGGGGTACATTTATGGGAAGAGCTTAGCCTTCAGAAAGATTCTGAATTTCTGATTTTTGAAGTTGGCTACTACTAATGAAGCCAGCACTCAAGCATCTGTCTTGTCACTCAGTTGAAAAAGAGCAAACTTTAGAAGTAATATCGTCCCCAGGCATGGCTGAACCTGCCAAGGGACATGTAGGCCTAGGCTTAAGAGGTAGAATCATTTGCTTATCATCAAAGGAATCTCATCAGTACTACCCTAGAGACCTAATGAAATCTGTAAAAGACTAGGGCACCTGGGTGGCTCAGATGGTTAAGCTTCTGCCTGGCTCACGTCATGATCCCAGGGTCCTGGGATGGAGCCCCACATTGGGCTTCTGGCTTGGAGGGGAGTCTTGTCCTTCCCCTTCTGCCTGCTGATCCTCCTGCTTGTGTTCTTTCTCTCTCAAATAAAATCTGAAAGAAAGAAAGAAAGAAAGAAAGAAAGAAAGAAAGAAAGAAAGAAAGAAAGAAAGAAACCTGAAAAGACTAAACATATTTTTTAGATACCAAGTCTCTTGAGATGGAAAAGACCTCTGGGAAACTTTACCAAGCAGCCTCAGAATACATGCTAGTATGACCAGGCAAGGGTGTCCACCTTCTCAGGAGAATCTTGCCCCAAATTTGCCAGTAAAAACCCTCACTTACAAGCCATCCAGGAGTTTGGGACCTTTTAAGCGTTGGCTCCCGGCTTTCCTGGGTAGTGTCACACCATAAGTAGCTTATCTTCCTTCCCTGCAAAAGCTTGCTGTCCGTTTTTGTTGGCTTGCTGAGCATCAGGAGCATGAATTCTCGTTGGCTCAGTTACACCAACAAAATCAGTATTTGCTACAATCTTTTGCTTATTAATTATCAGGTATTCTACTAAATAGTCTATATGAGTGAGGTCAGTGAATTGTCAGGATAAGCCTCTAACTTGAGATTCCGGGACAAGTTACCTGATTTCTCTGCTATCAGTGCCTCTCAGAAAAGTAGGGATATTAAGATTTGCCTTTCTTTAGTAGGAATTGGTGAAGATAAAATGAAATTATTTTTATATAAAGCTATTGAATGGTATTTGAGTACTTACATAAGACATTATTATTATTTTTTTTACTTCTGTTATTAAAAAAAAAACATTTTAAAAAAGATTTTATTCATTCATTCATGAGAGACACAGAGAGGCAGAGACACAGGCAGAGAGAGAAGCAGGCTCCATGCAGGGAGCCCAATGTGGGACTCGATTCCAGGACCCTGGGATCATGACCTGAGCCGAAAGAAGATGTTCAACCCCTGAGCCAATCAGGTGCCCATTTTTAAAAATTTTTATCCAGTAACTGACAAGCCAATTTAGTATATCCTGTTCATTTTATATATTTTCTAGGCTTCATAATTTTGATCATGTTGGATTTTTCTACCTTGAACATTCATCCACTTTTCTATCAAGATGTCTGTGAACCTATTCAATACTTCAAACCCCAATTCAAATGCCTTTAGTCTTGAAGACTTTTTTGATTTTCCAAACAAAGTAATTTCTTTTTTCCTTTGAACAATCATTGCTTTTTAATCTCTGCTGTGACAATTGTTTTCTACTGTGAATTACTGCTATTTGTGTTTCTCTTTTATTGGTTCTTGTAGACGGGGAACCCCTCAAGGCCAAAATTATGCCAGGTATATATTTTTCTCTCTCTCTCTGGATTAGAAAACAGGACATTATAATTCTCAGTAAGTGTTTGATAGCATCGCTGAATGAGTTCCCACTTTATCTAGTACCAGGAAGGGTTATGGGACAGCAAGATTTTTTCTGACTATTGGTTTTGAGATAAAATAAAATGGATGAGTATTCAATAAGACTCTCTCTGATGTTTGTTGAAGCTCTGTAGTTTGGCAGTTGCCTGAGGGCCACAGGAGATGTTTTTGGAATACTTCTTCCCTTGGTCCCAAAAAGGGCTGCATTACAATCTTTTTACTTATGCAAATGTGTGAGAAAACTGCTTGGAAGGAGAGGTTAAGTATTTTCATTAGTCATGCAAATTGGGTTCATTAGCAAGATGGTGCCCCTGCTGAGTCAGGTAAATTTATTGTGTGTATTTTGCTTTTTCCCCCTAAATGTGGATTTAGAGAGCAGTGTCTACAAAGTGTTGCTTCTTTTTGGGAAATGTTTCTTTTCTGTCAAAAAATGAACCAGGGAAGCTCTGGAACATAGTTTTAGAAGATGACAGAAGAAAGTGTAGGCTCAGTTTTGCTCTGGAGCACTTCGGGGTGGCAGGGGTGGGGTGGGGGGGAGTTGGTGGTGCGTTCCCGCCTACCCAGATTTGTTCTATCCACAACCTACAGGAGATCCTTTGCAGTGAAAAACCCCCCAAGGGATACTCTTCAGTGAAAAAAAAATCCCTGATGCTGAGAAAAACAAAAACAAAACTATTGAATATTTTGTGTGCTTTATTTGGGCCTGAAGGGAGTGCCAGGGTGGGGTGTGGCCCTTGCCTCCAGCATGAGGGATTGCTTGTTGTTAGTTGTGTGTAGAAGGGAAGCACTTTCCCTGACCTGGGAGGCATTTGCGTTGAGGTAAGTGGTATGAAGAAGATATTCTCGAGGCTTTTCCTGAGAGTCAACAAAATGAAATGTTAAATCCTTCATGGGGGTATTTGGGGGGTGCATAGAAAAGGTCCAGAGTGATGTGGTTTTGGAATATAGGTGAGGTTTGGTGGGGTGAGATGACCAAGAAAGAACTCTCGAGACGTCTTTGGTGCACAATGGTGGTTATAATATGGGAGAGCTTGGTTCTTGTCTCATGGGGTCAAAGAATGAATCTCAAAGACCACAGAGAGTGAGCAAAAGCGATACGAAGCTTATTAAGCAGAGATACAGAGAAGCTCTCAGAAGGGACAGGGGTCCTGACAGGGTTGCTATGGAGGGCTTGTAGGTTTGGTTTTTATTGAGAGCCTAATCAGGGAACCTGATCCATTTTGCACCAAATATGTTAAATTCTTTTAACATATCCATCATATGTTATCACCTTTGAGTAGGAACTTGTGATAACATCTTTAATGGCTCACTTCCATTTTAGTCTGATGATTTTGTTGGTTACCTTAGGGCAGGGTGGTCTGGCTTGTTCCCTTTTCTCTGGTTTCCTTAAACCTCAGCATTTTTGGGATTTTTATGAGTCTGCTTCTGTGGCCCCCTACCTAAAGCTGCCAAGCCCTATTTGTCCCCAACTTAGTTTTATGAAAGCATGGGGAAAGGACCCATAGACAGAAAGAACTGCGTGTGAGATGGTTTTGGGCTTCCCAGGAAAGCTCCAGAATAGAATGAGTTTTAACTCAGCATCAGAGATTGTGGCTGATGCTCTGGATACTGGAGTCCTGGTAAGATGACACTAAGAAGGACAGAGGAGAAAAGCCAGAGAGCAGACTTGCAGGGAATGTGTGGCTTCACACTCCTTCATGGAGGCACCACTGCCAATGCATCTGGATATTTGTTTTTGCAACTCTGGTCATATTTTCTGGTACTGTGACAATAATTTGTTTCAAGTGTTCTTCAGTAGAGCCTAAGAAGCAAAGGCAAAATCAGTGAATCTTAAGTCTTGTTGTTTCAGATATAGAAACCTTTCATAGAACAGAATAGAACAACAACAAAAGCAAATAAACAAATAAGACCTCATCACCAGTAACAAAACAACTAAATCCACCAAAAGGATCATGACCTTGAAAGAGAAATGGACTGTTTTTCATATTTGTGCTAGATGTCTGTGATACTCAGTATTAACATTTGACATTTATCTTTTATTCAGCTTTTGTTACATATCTTTCAACTTTCAGTAAAGGTGGCATTTTTTTTCTGGGAAATACTGTACCAAGCTATTTCTGACGTTTCTCTTATCATTTTTGAACAGGTGTCATTTTACAGGAAAGACACAAGTTTCTAGTCTTAGCCCTGCTATTGTGCCAAGCATTTTATACCCATTTTTTTTTCCATTGAATGTCCCTAATACCCCTGCGAAGTTAGCACTGTTAACGACACTTTATGTTTGAGGTGACTGAAGCTTAATGATGTTCAGTAACTGATGCAGACTGAATTCACAGATGGCTAAACTGGGCCCAAAGCCCAGTCTATTGGCTGCCATAGTACATGTTTGTAACCCCTGTGCTCTATATCTCCTGGGTAAGAGCACTTCTTACTCCAGCCTTTGTGATCCTAGAACAATCAAGAGACATCTTGGTACTGGAGGGTTATCTACTCTCAACCCAAACTTTGTGTCACATCTTTGGATCTTCAACTAATTATGAATGTTTTGATTCATAAAAGTCATTCATAGTGATGAGGGAGCAGAAGGCAAGTTGAGGACAAAGCACAAGCTGATATCCCACAAACCACTCCCCCACCACACACACACACTCCTGGGTGGGATGCGTGTGACATTCATCCAAGAAGCTCCCAACAATCTTAATGCATTGCTAGAGTGAAAAATAACCTTAGCTTGATTATGGCAAGGCCTCCAATATCTTATAGGTCCTCTTTAGCAACTGAAAGTTCTTTTGAAAACTTCCCTTCTCCTTATCTCCCCCAACTCCCAAGTATATAATCAATCACCCCTCACAAGCCAAGAGCAGCAGCTCTTTCTGCCCATGGATCCTGTCCCAATGGTTTAATAAAACCACCATTTTGCACCAAAGACATCTCAAGAATTATTTTTTGGTTGATGGCTCTGGACCTCAATCCACCAAACCTGACTTATTATATTCAAAAACTACATCAATAGTTTTGGCTTTTTAGGAGGAAATTTGTATTTTGAGTAGATACCTCTTGAGGATCATGATTGCACTGTGATGGGGTCTAAAATATTACAATAGCTTCTTGTGCCCAAGATTGCGAATCCGAGAAACCACCGAGGAGCCATCACCGATGCAAACACACGAGGGTTGATTTACAAGCTCGAGCTTGGGTCCAAGTAGACCCGACACAGCCGAGCAGGGACTTGGACCCCGAGGTGGGTTCCAGCTTAGTTTTATGGGCTGGTCTAGGGGACCTCCAGAAGGGCTGGAGGAATTTTTCAAGTTCTGTTTACATTCTGATATGGGGCTTTCAAGGGCATTGAGCTCTGTTCTTGTTCTAATATGGGACTTTCTGCCCCTGGCATTGAGCTCTGTTCTCATTCTAATATGGGGCTTTCTAGGACGTTGAGCTGTAAGCTGTTTTTTTCCTGTAACTGAAGAAATGTAAATTTCAGCTCTTATTCACTGGGGCCTGGGATGGCTATACCTGTGCTAATGCTGAACTCAAAGTGGAACGGCCTTAATTTTCTCAGCCTCCACAAGCTAAGCCTTTATACATTAGGAAAGTACATAATTATCTTCAGGAAAATGAGCTAATGTGTTCGGGAAAATCCATATTTATCATTAACATTATCCTTTACACCCAGACATTTATTATTATGTAGACACTATTGTGCTTTACTTCTTTGAAGATCATCTTTGAGAAATGTAATGGTGTTTAGAACTAACAATATTTTCCCAAATGTTGTGCACTAAAGGCCCACATTATTTACCTTAAGTCAAAAAGTAAAAATTTTTGTTTTCTGCCGGTTTTTTAAAAAAAGATAAGATCATTTATTCAGCACCTACTTTATAGCATTCTAAAAAAAAAGATCTATTTATTTTAGAGACAGAGCACAAGAGGGAGGGGCAGAAGGAGAGGGAAAAGGAGGGGGTATCTCAAGCAGACTCTATGCTGAGCCTGCCACAGGGCTCAAGTCCACAACCCGAGATTATAACCTGAGCTGAAACCAAGAGTCTGATGTGTAATCAACTGCAACTGTGCCACTCAGGCACACCTACTTTGTAGTATTTAATAACAGAAAAAGAAGAAAGAATAATAAAATAATACTGAAAACAATAACAGCAGTGAACATTTGTTGAAGGCTTATGATATGTCAAGCTTTATATTAATGGTTTATATGTTATTTGATTTTACTTTTATAGCATTTCTAAGAGGTAGGGGCTATTGGAACCACTTTATAGTTAGACCAAATTTTTAAAGATTATTAGCTTGTCCAAATTCACATAGCTTAGAAGTAACAATTCCACAGCCCATGATTCTAGCCATTAAGCATATTGCCTTCTATAGAGAAAGCAAAAATATGATCAAAGGATTGTGGGGTACTTTATGACTGAGCTGCCATCTTGAAATTTTAAGTGGAAACTTCACTTGGAGATATTTTCAATAATTGAAATACACTTAATACAAATTTGGGATGCGTTAATATCATTGATCATATATTGAGGCGGCTATAAGTATTTGTCAATCAAATAATGAAAATAATAGGGAAAGACTTTTCCTGTCAATATGAAAAGTGAAGCAAAAGGTAAGAGAAAAGGAAGGAAAGGCATAGAGAGAGAATATTTTCTCCCCTACATTGTATATTGTGGGCAATGACATATATATTCAGTTTTTACAAGGTTTGCATTTCATCCTTGGTTTATGTTGTATTATGATCACATGGAATGCCTGTTTATGTTGTTTGAAATTAATATATAAATCATACCTCCTAATTTGACATCAACTATAGTAATAGTAATAGTTGATGGAAAATAATAACGCTCTGGATGCCTTGTTAAGATTATTTCCAATTATCCAAACCCCTACCAGCGAGCTATGCCTAGTTCTGTTTTACAGATGAGGTTAGGTAATTTGCAGAAGTATCCAGAACAAATGAGTAGTAGAACTGAGCTGATATTTAACAGCTTTCAAGCAAGCCTAGCCTCCTTCTAGGGCACAATGCCCCTCCACAAGGAAAGCCCAGCATCACCCCTGGGAGGGGGTAGACATCTTCGAAGAGCACCCAGCTCTTTTTTGAACAATTGTGTTAATAATCTGGCAATTCACACTTTTCCAAATTGTTAGACTCTACTTGGATGCAATCAAAGCTCTTAGGAGGCTTAAGCCTGCGGCTGCCTGCTTTTTGTTGCTGATTACAAAGCTCCATTTTCCCTGGGTTCAGTTTAGCCTTGGATGCTTCATGCTCCCTGGTCATGCCCACCCTTGGCCACTGGGCAGCCTGCCAGGGAGTTGCTGCTGCTTTGCCTTTGTCAACTCTTCTACCAGATTGTACACTGAGATCACTCTTGTGTTTTTAACCTTTTTATGAAGAGGATGATTATTTTTTAGGGCAATAAAATGTATAGAATTGGTACTCTTTGGAAATTAAAAGTCTCATATTTTTCCCTCAAAGAAAATGAACTTTTTAGAGAGGCAAGGACATCCTCATCTCACTGCTCAGACTTTAAGTTGGCTATACGTATAAACAAGCTATGGGGCAAAGGAGAATTCCAATCAAATTCCATGAAATCTAGACATATATTCAATACATTTTTTTTTTTTTTTTACGTGACAGGCATTATTTAAAGTTCAAGAAACAGCAACTGAACCAAACAAACAGCATCCTGATCTCCATGGAGAGTATGGCTGATGAGGGCAACATACAATAAACACATAAGCAAATAAATTCACAATATAATGTCAGATAATAATAAATACTATAAAAATGTGTCAGAGTTAAGTGGATATGGGAATATGGTTGCAAATGTTACATTGGTGGTCAGAGAATGCCTTACTTTTTGATTAGAAGTTTCCATAGTCAAGATTTATATATGAAATTGTTTTCCAAATGTTAGGTTAAGTATAACATAAAATGAGGGAAGAGAGAATATCTCAGTCTCTGAACCAGTTCCTCACTTCTGACATGATTCTAACGGCTTTTCAGAGCTCTTGCAATTTTTTGTGTCTTCCACCAAGCCTGTTTTCCAGAATACTTTGCATTAGTTCCGAGCGCAGGGCTTTCTTAGAAATTTTTCTTGGGGGATGGGTCTCATATCTAAAATTATTTCCCTGGACCAGATATGCATTTCACGTGGAAAGAAAATGAGGTCCAAAGCAGAGAAGTAACTTCGTCAAGGATGCCTGTGCTCCCGGGGCGAAGGAAGCCTCAGGTTGAGGTCCCTTCATATGTGCTGCACGGTGGGCCCTTGGTCCTGGGGTAGGAGACCGTGCAGCACTGAGAGGGACCCAAAGCAGCTGTGAGGCAATCTAGTGTGTCCTGCCTGGGGAGGGCTGAGTCCCCAATCCCAGCAAAGTTAACCAGCAGCTGTATCAGGACTTTCTTGCCTAGGGCTCAGCATTCTGCTAGGCCGGGGCTACAGTTCGGGTGCGGCCCAGCGCCCAGCGCACCAGCTTGTGCCTTGGCCAGAGCATAAGCACAAGCAAATGCCTAAGGCAGAGCAAAGCAAGGGTCAGAGGGGAACAGGCCTGGGGCCCACGGCTGATACTTCTAATTTCTGTGATCCCCCCAAGTGCCGGAGCTGGCAGACAAGACAAGGAGCGGGGAGGGGGAGGCCTCCTTTCGGTGAGGTCGTCCCCCACCCCCAGACCACGACTGGGGCCCCTGCACGGATCTCAGGGGATGCACCGCAATAGGCAGGCAGAGAATGGTTTTCTTCAGGAGGAGCGCAGGGGCGTAGGCAGGGAGCTGGAAGGGATGCTGCCCTGGCAGGGATGCTGTCGGTATTCAAAGCAGCAGATAGGAGTGGGAGTTACCCTGGATTTCTTTCCCCTTTCTGTTCTTAATCATCTTTTCTTTTTCCCCTCAGTGAGGATGCTAATATTGTGAATACCTGGGCGTTCCAGAAGAATCAGTGGAGATTCAATAAAAGGAAATGTAATCTGGGGTGAAAAATAGCTTCCCTTCACTGGTGTGTGTGTGTGTGTGTGTGTGTGTGTGTGTGTAGGTGAGTTAATGCTTTGCCATCTATGGGGCAGTGTATTAAAAACAGGATAAACACTGAGCTTGGACTACAGCCCATTCCATGAAAGTCTTGGCTCAGCCACTAGCTTGCTGTGGGTCTTGTGTAATTCAGCAGCACCCTGGGGGTTTGAGTGCTTCTGTATAAAATGAAGAATAATTTAACTAATAAGATCTCTAGGCCTCTTTGCGGTTTTAAATTTTCACTTATCAATTATAGTTTTAAAAGTCACCTTTCGGGATGGTAGCTGGGAGGTCACATCATAAATCTAGACATAGGGAGGTGGCATGATTTGAAAAGTACTAAAAGCACTGCATTCTCCAAAGTATATATTTTTATATATACACGTACACCCATTTTCATACTATAGACAGATTTCATTCTATCATTAAAGCCACTCGTGAATCTCCATTCTAACAGCTTGTGACTGTGGCCTTGTTAGCATTGCTTGATTTCTGCAAGACTCTATTTTTCTTTCTTCTTTTCCTTCATCATGGGAATAAATATTGCCTGCTTTACAGCTTTGTGATGGGATTTAAATGAGAAAACTAATGTGAGAAACAAAGGTAAAAGACAAATTATTAAATTTCCTTACTACCTTGAAACAGGCAGAGCGACATTCCTCTAGGGACTCAGCTGTCTTGATGTTAATAGTTTGCTAAGGGCAACAGGTAACCTTAGCCCAACCCCAGGATCCTGTAAGCCTACTTTAACATACAAAAATTTCTTTAGAAACTTCCTTTATCTCTCCACCCCCATAAGATGCCTATTGGCATTCATCCCCCAAGCATATGGCCCACAGATATACATCTGAAGGGTCTCATGAAAGGTTTTATTAGACAGTAATAAATGACCTTTTCCCAACAATAGCTAGTCCCCTCAAGGTCCTGGAAACCTTGCTTCCAGAATTCCTTAGAGCCTTACCCTATCCCTAATCCCCTCCCAATTTAAGAGTATATAATGGGCCACTCCTCTTGATCCCAGTGCAGCTCTTTCTGTCCACAGGTTCTGTCCCCGTGCTTTAATAAAACGACCTTTTTGCACCAAAGACATCTCAAGAATTCTTTCTCGTTGGCTTCAAATCCTAACATCTTTTCCTACATCAAAAACTTAGATAAAGCTAGCATTATCTTAAGTTTTTGATGGAGGAAATCACTGGAAACTGTGATGGGTGATTATGCCATTCTTCCAAAGTCATTAGGAACTGGAAGCGATTTTTTTTTTTTTTTAAAGCTTGTCTTTCACACACTGGTGTTGGCTAGATCACAGAACATGAGCTTGTCCTCATGAAGGATGTGTTATCTGTGTCAGCCCTCTTCAATTCCAATTTTATCACCACCTTGAAAATGTTTGTTACTTGCTAACACTGGAAGGTGCACGGCAATGACCCCACTGACTTGAAGCCTTCTGAAGGCTCTATCTTCCATGCTGGCCTTCTGCCATGATTGATATCCAAAGATGTCAGTCCAGGATGTCATTGCTGAAAGCCTATACAACCGGAAAAAAAAAAAAAAAAGAGAGAGAGAGAGAGAATGAGAGAGAGAGATTTCTGGTTTGTTTCCTCAGAGTTAATTTTCTGGATTGAACATCCATAGCTTGGAGTGTCTTGACTTTTTTGGAATTCGGAAGTTAGGAGGAGCAGAATTTAAGGTACACTCAGATATAGTTGGAGGTTTTCTTCAATCTTCCAAATGCAGAGTCTTGAATGTTTCACTCCATACCTCAATCCCTAACTTATGAGGCTTTACTTCTCAGGCAAATGTCCCAAGGCAGAGATGCAGTGGGCTGCTGATTCTTAACAAGATGGAGCTAGTCATAGGGACACATGGACACATGTGGGGGAAAATACTAGCTCAGGAGCCCCCTTGTCTTGAATTCTCTCCATTGCTTCCTTTCTGTGTAACCTTGGGCAAGGTATATGCCATCAACCCGACTCTCAGTTTTCTCTTTGGTAATATGAAGATAACATCTCTTAATATGATTACTATATTAAATAGAAAAAAAAACCTTATAGAATATACCTAGTGTTCCTCTATCAGAGCTATGAGTTGTATATTCTTGGTGCTTTATACCCACTGCTTCCTGATGAATGAAATGGGACCACACATCAGAATACAATGTCAGCCAAGAAATCAGAATCTTAAAAAAAATAAAAGAAAAGAAATCAGAATCTTTCCCATGGTTCAGGAATCAGAGTGAAGGAGCATGAACACTGTTTTTGTTTGTTTGTTTTTTTGTTTTTTTGTTTTTGTTTTTGTTTTTGTTTTTTTTTTTTGAGAAAGAGGACATTTGCCTGAGGTTCAGCTGAAATGATTGCATTCGTAATGTTTCCCGCTGCTACGGCCTCTAACCTCCAGGATCTTATCCTCAAAAAATCAGTTTAACAAGGGTCCAAATTGACCAGATCAGCCAAATCTGGAACAGAGAAAGTTGCTTTCCTCTTACTGGCGTGTCCCCTGGACCCGGACAGTGCCACAGAATGTTTATTAATCTGTAGCATTTTTAGGAATTACGCTCTTTGTTAAACCCACCATGGTGCTCAGTGGGGGGCGGGGGGGGGGTTGGTGATTCATTAATTCATTGCGATGATTTGTCCTAATTATTCTAATTACTGCCTTGTCTTCTCAGACCAGCTGGTGCCTAGAAGTGGAGGGTAAGTCACCAGCCCTGAGCATGGAGGTAGCTACAGAATCCTGGGTGCTGGACCTGCAGAATTCATGGATATGGGGTCAGGAGAGCCTCACTGCTGCTGCTGAGTCTGAGTTGCCTGTGCTGCTGCTTTAGCTTGAGTGTGGGTCACTGGAGTTTTCCACCGTGCCTCTTCTAACTTTTCTGGGGAGAGAAGAGCCCTGATCCATGTTGCTTTTCCCTGTCTGAATGGCTCTTAAACTTAGCCTGGCCTTCTAACAACTGTTGATAATAAATAGATCTATCACTTAACAGCACACTACCAAGTGCCATCCTCAGTACGGACCGCTTTGCCTGCACTGCTCTTAGTGGCTCAGTGAGGGAGTGACATAGGGGATTGGATCCCAGGTCACTGACCCTGCAATCCTGGGTCCTTTGCACATCAATCTTTCCCTCTCACACAGGCCTTTCTGCTCATGCAGGCTTCTTATCTGAGATCTCTGCTTCTTGCATCCCTGAACTCTTTTGCTATGATCATTCACATTCTGTCCTGGCTAACTAACAGCCCCTGGTAGCCATCCATGCTGACTTGAATGTGTGAAATGTCTTTTAAGTTATTTATACCTTATTTTTCTGGACAGAAGTACATTCTGGAAAAATGCTGGAACTGTGGCTCATCCCTTAGTGAATGAGCTGGTACTTAACAGGATCTATGGCATCAGAAGTTCTGCAGTGAGGCTGGTTGACAACAAAGCAAGGTGTTGCAATAAGGCAATGCTGATATTGAAAGACTTGACTGAGAAGGAGTCAGTTCATCTTATTATTCAAGTAATTTCTTGAGGAGTTATCACAACCCTGACTGGCTTTTCTTGACCAACTTCCATTCTTATTCACATCTCAGCTTACTTGTCATTTCTCCAAAGAAGACCTTCCCAGCTCTGTAGACTATGGGATGCCCTGCTTTCTTGCATTCAAAGAATGGTGGAATCGCCTCATACTTAAATTTACTTTTCTTACGGCTTGCTTTGCCAAAGAGGCTGGAAGTTTTGTGAGGTCAGAGGCTCCATCTTGTCCGATACTCTGACATTCTTGGCACCAAGAGAGAGCTGCTCAGGGCAGGCCTCTGTCCAAGTGCTCCACAAGACTGGAAGTTGTGTGCCCACAGACAGGTTCCTCATTTCTAGGTGGCCAGATCCTTTCAGGGATCCCCAGTCATAGTTGGAAGTTACCTGTACAGCCTGCACAGAAGAAGTGGAACAGGGTTTCAGGTGGCATGAAGTGAGAAGGTGGGGTGGCATGAAGTAGAAGATTTCTTCTATGAGTAGAAGAAATGCTGGAGAACCCCACTGGACAAACAGAGAAGCTTCAGAAAGAATGACTGATGTGCAGGAATAAAGAAAAAGAAGGCCAAGAGTGAAGGAACCTGTGTTGTTAGCAGGACAGCGGATTCTCTCTTTATGTGGTCTTTGGCTGAACCTGCTCATCAGGCTGACCAGAGAACCAGAGCCTGATTTCTATATCTGAAGACTTCAGTAGCACCTGGCCTGTTTGCATTTTAAAGATGTTAGATGATTCAAACAAATGCAGAAAACATGAAGAGCTATCTGCGTGTAAAAGGTTTTAGTATTGAGTTGTTCTTCATTTTGCTAACTGAGCTGAAGGATGGTTTGCCTGGCTCCATTTCACACGGTGAGCTATTTGCTATGTACATTCATGAGCCAGATGCTAATAAGACCCGGACCGATAGCATATGCAACTTGCAACCTTTAGCCTGGACCGATAAGCATGATGTGTTGTGTTCATGAGGAACAGATGGTTTAAATTTAAATTCAAATTTTAAAGGAAACACAAAGCTGAAATGAAACTCTTTGAATGCTTGATAAAAACATTTGATATTTATTGATAATGAAATCAAATTTAATGGAATTCAGTTGAACCCTTAAACTGTCCAGAGAGTACAAATTAATGCTGATTTTTTTTAATCTTTTTATGATTACAATAATGATTTAGACTTTTCTAGAATGCAGCTTTTGGGAGAAATACTGATAGAAAAAAATAAACTTCGGGACGTCATTCAGCATGATGTCTGAAAAATTAATACTCTTGATAGTAATTTGAAATGGAAACAGAGAAAAAAAAAGAAAAAAAAAAAAGAAATGGAAACAGACATTTTGTAAGTGCCAAGGGGGTAATGAATCCATTTTCAACCCCCCATCCCTCCAGCATTATTTCCTCTCTGCTCTCCAGTAGCTGAGATGCGATGTTAATTTCTTGAAGTAATGGATGTATCGAAACCCAGCTGGGTACAGTGGAACAAGCATGAGGCAGAGACCCAGGAGATGTGTTTTCCAGCTAAGATGATCATGGAATCAGTCCAATTCCCTCTGAAGATGAGGGGGATCATTTAATAATTATGCTGGCTCAACATGTGTTGACTGGAACTGCTTTTGACCAAATCAAGACCCTAGTTCTAGCCCCGAACTTGTCATAATCGTTCTCTGATCTCATGAAATTCTCTTAGCCTTCCTGGGTCTGACTTTCCTCACCCTGTCTCAATTCCTGCTGATGAACTAGCAACTGTTTTGAGAATTTGGTGTGAGAATGTGTGTCTGAGAGCTTTGAAACAGAGAAGAGAAAATAGCATTTGGCAGTATTGTCTCTGTGAAGTGGATAGAGATAGCTCCCAGAAACCACGTATTGGTCCTCCTCGATAGAAAAGAAGAATGAGAAGTAATTGAGAAACAAAATTTAAAATATTAGGTAGCATTATGTGTTCACAAATTCTAAATGTTCAAGCCTTAGATGTAGGTCAGTAGTTTCCACTTTAGCACTGAAGTTCGCTTTTATTATTCCATCTTTAGAGCTTTCAAGATTTAAGCATCATGACAGCTGTCAAATGCCAAAATTAACTTTATCAAAATCACATATGACTACCAATCCTGAACTTTGGGTTTTAATGAAAAACCAGTGTGAATATCTTTAGTACCTGTAATACAAGCTGAATGGAAAGAAAACTAATCAACATATGTAGTATTATTTTGTGACAAATAATCATTTTTGGGGGGCTATTGCTGAATACTGAGAAAAGCTGAGAACCTAGAATCCCTCCCCAACCCAAACAAAAATATATTATTGGATTCTCTCTCTCTTGGTTTTCTAAGGGCCTCATGTGAGGGCCTTCCCATGTGCTATGTTAGCCAAACTTCAGAGCCGACATTTTGAGGGATAGGTGGCTCAGGGGATTCAGTGATGCATCCAAGGTCAAAGAGCTAACAAGGAAAGAAGTAGAGATTTGAATCAGGCCACAAATCCTCTGTTATCACTTCTAATTCAATCACTAAATCCCAGTTCTACTAGGATCTAAGAAAGAGTTAAAAAATCAAATATTTTTTAAAGTTGATGTGAGACAGGAATTTTCTGAAATTTTAGGGTACTGTGAATGAATATCAAAAATGAATAAATATTTCATGTGCTGGAGGGTGCTTGAAACCAGAACAAAATGCAGGGAAGAGACAATTAAAACAACAACATTATAACTGAGGGTTTGATTGACTATTTTAATGTTAGCAATGATACCTGCTATCTGTGATTTTTGTCAGACTCCTCAAAATTGGCTTAGCTTCAAAAATTTGGATAGCTAAATATGTCTTTGTTTTAATAATCTCTAGAATAAAACATCTAATATATGACTTTGAACAGGCTTTACATGCTGATTCTATATATCATCAATATTTAAGTAGACAGAGGTTCCAGTTAAGAATATGCGCAAGATGGGATCCCTGGGTGGCCCAGCGGTTTGGCGCCTGCCTTTGGCCCAGGGTGCGATCCTGGAGACCCGGGATAGAATCCCACGTCGGGCTCCCAGTGCATGGAGCCTGCTTCTCCCTCTGCCTGTGTCTCTGCCTCTCTGCCTCTCTCTGTGTGACTATCATGAATAAATAAATAAAATCTTTAAAAAAAAAAAGAATATGCGCAAGAGAAAAATAATGGCGTTGCATTTCAAATCATATCCTTTCCACTTGAAACATGACCATCGTCATACTTTGAGACCTGAAATGAACCAGTTCATTTTACATATGAGATCAGTGAAAGGTGAAGTATGTAACTTCGTCTTGCAAACTGCTATGAAGGTGACCATCACCTGGAGATACCCAAGAAGCCTAAAATCATCAGGATGGGCTTGCCTGGAGCGAAGATGCTTAGTGGGAAGGTATGGTGGTGCTTCAGTCAGTAGGAGGCTGGTGTGTACATCTCGGGTGGAACTGACAGATGACAGATGCTAGCAGACAGAGACAAAGGTGCTCTGCCACAGGTAAGGGGCCCTAGTCAAACCCAGGGATCCCATAGGTGTGAATGGCATACATAATACTACATAATAACATGGGCGACTAGAGAGCGTGCTGAGTACTTGCTATAAGCCACGCATTAAGACTTTTCCTATACTTCCTCATTTACTCTTTGCTGCAACCCAAAGAAGTAGGTACTATTTTATAAATGAGGAATTCAGAAAGTCCTGAAATGAGGTGTGATTAAATTCCTTGCTCAAGGTTCCAGTTATAAGTAGACAAGATTTGTCCACTTATGTATGACTTCATGTTCTGGACTGTTAAGCATTCCACAAAGATAAATGCTTAAAACTTAGAAGATTTGGGGATTGTAATAGTTATTAGAGGAAATAGATGAGGAGGAAGGAAACAGGGCAAACACTTATTTTTGAGCACTCATTATATTAGATATTTTGTATCATATATTCTAGAGGAGTTTTTAATATATTAAATTATTTCATCAGTTATATATTTTTCTTATGTAGGTATATATGTACGTATTTATTTACTTATTAAGCACGCATGTGCCAGCAGCCAGAGGCTGAGGGTAGAAGGAGAGGGAGAGAGAAAATCTCAAGCAGGTTCCATGTCTAGCCCGAGCCTGACTCAGGGCTTGATCTCATGACCCTGAGATCATGGCTTAAGATGAAATCAAGAGTTGGATGCTTAACCAACTGCTCAGGTGCCTGAGTAGGCACCCCTGATTATACATTTTCTCTGAAATGACAACCCAGGGTATCAGATATATAAAACAACTTTTCAATGTCACTCAACTAATATAATGATGAAAGGGGTTTTGCATCTCTGATTGCAAAGTCGATATTCTTTACACTATTCCATTCCATTGACATACAATTCTCCACAAAATAGTAGATTAGAAGACATTGGCCCCAATCTCTCCTTGAAGTCTCGGGGTACTGGCTGGTGCATCACCATCTTTCCATCCTGTTTCTATGAATATCTACTCTAAGGATGTTATTTCAATGCCCCTTTGACTCTGCTCTCCCAGAGTCTTTGAATCTACTCTTCATGTGACCAGTAAAATGGATCCATGCTATGCCACATTCTGAGGGATTCATTGCCTAAATTTATAGACATACTGGTTTAATAGGATGTGCTGCATCTGGGGCAGTTGGTTTTAAATGACTTCTTCACGAGAGAAATGG
Source organism: Vulpes vulpes (assembly GCF_048418805.1). NCBI lineage: Eukaryota > Metazoa > Chordata > Mammalia > Carnivora > Canidae > Vulpes > Vulpes vulpes. The sequence continues at coordinate 7,740,660 of NC_132784.1, read as the reverse complement.
CTTATTTATTTAATAACATGGTCAGGTAAATGGGAACCTTCCTTACATGTTGGCATTTCTGATAGTAGAGTCTATTCAGTGGAACATTTATAGTCACATTTACCATTTCAGTGTTTGAGAGTATGGATGATACAGCTTCTTTCTACGTGAAATTTTCTCTCCCTCCTATACAACCTGCATATCCTCAGATTCTCCAAACATGTCATTCTTGGTTTCTGATTCTTGGCTTTGAAGGCTAATCAGGAAAAAGAAAGTCTGGTCCCAATTCTGCCACTAAGGAGTCTGAGGTCACTTGCAGAAGCCCTCTGACTTAATTATCAATTATTCATTGATAAAATGTGACCAAATATCTATATTTCTGATTTCCTAGGACTTCCATGAAGGTTCAAGATAGGGAATGAGAAAACACTGTAAGTACAGCAATGTATTACAACATATGTAACATTATTGTTTAATATAATAAATCAAGTCCTCTGTGCTACATCCTTGAAAATGGTTTTAGAACTTGCTTATCTATCAGGGTCTTTCAAAATGTGTGGGGGTAGAAATACACATTTCCTTTAGAAAATAAATAGACAATAGAATAATTTATAATTTCGAGTGCCTGTCTGGCTCAGTTGCCAGAGCATGTGACTCTTGATCTTGGGGTTGTGAGTTCGACGCCCCATGTTGGGTGTACAGATTACTTAAAAATGAAATATTTTTTATTTATTTTATTTTTTTAAGATTTTATTTATTTATTCCTGTGAGACATAGAGAGAGAGAGAGAGGCAGAGACACAGGCAGAGGGAGAAGCAGGCTCCATGCAGGGAGCCCGAAGTGGGACTTATCCCAGGTTCCCAGGATCATGCCCTGGGCCGAAGGCAGGCACTAAACTGCTGAGTCACTCAGGGATCTCCAATTTTTTTAAAAAGAAAAATATTCTTTTCAAAAAAGAATATATATCTTGTCTATATTTTTTTTCCCAATTTGACTATAAAGTGACCATGGTAACCAGCTCCCTGCATATTCCTCCTTCTTGCAGTGGACTTTTCAGTAATCAATGCCAACAGTCCAGCAATGGTGTAGCCAGTATGGCAGGGGAGCTGTTATAGAAAAACATTCAGGATGAAGCTAACAAGAATATCTGAGAAAGAGAAGCAGGTTGAATTGATGTTGAAACTAATTTATTTCATTAGCTGGCACTAGATATAAATTGCAGTATAATGATATTAATCATTTAATATGGATTGTTCACATAGAAGTTATAAAAATACCAACATTCCACTTGGTGCTATTTTTTTCCCCCAGCCGAATCAATTTGGTTTTAAAGGATTTGTTTGTATTTAAAGTATAAAAAGAACCAAGGGTTCATGCAGCTCTGCTCAGGAACAGGAGTAGATGGAGAAATAGCTGGAGCCGGAGGATATCAATAAGCCAAAAACCTGAGCAGATTATAAGGGCAGTCAGTGATTTCTACCTGGAGTAAATGAACATGGCAGAGTAAACACCTTTAAAAGAAAGTCTCCTAAGGATTTAATCCATTCGGAGCCAAGCTGAAAGCAGCAATTCTTAATCCTGGATATACATTATAATCTCCTGAGAAATTTAAGAGATACCATTGCCCAGGCCTCACCCTAATTTAATTAAATCAGAATTGTTGAGAGCTAGTGCCATGGAGCACATATAATGCCATCTTTCTTTAAAAAAAAAAAATCAGATGGGGTTTGAATAATAATAATAAAAAAAGTATACTAATCAAAGGAAGAAACACTTACAAAACATATATATTCTTTGCATTGTATGAGGATCTGGTGAGTGTAAAGCGGCACTAGATTCTCTTAACAAGGCAATTACCACCAGATTAGGGATATAAAAATATATGTATGTACTCCAAGCATTAATTGTGAATTTGTGGTAAGAATTCTGTGTTCCATAGACCTTCAGAGGAAGGAGAAATGATTTTGGACCAGGAGAATTAGGGAAATCTGAGGATCAGTAGGAGATGGGCTAGGATTTTAAAAACAGCATATCACGAAGCTATTGTGGCATAACAAACCATTCCAGTCTCAAAGACCTAAAAACCATCATTTATTATATTTTTTAGAGTTTAAAACCACCTTGATCACTTGGCTGTTCTAGGGTGATCTTGACTGGCCTGTGCTTGGGTTCTTTTGCTAATGATCACAAGTTGTTGTGGCACATAATCTATTTGAAAAATTAAGATGCTCAGAAATTCATGTGATGGATATGACCAAAGTGATTTCACAAATGTTACTGTAATGACATATGAATAGTTTTCTTCAGCAGTTTTAAGGACAATTAAGTATTTGTGAGGATAAGGGTCTCCTATGCTCACATTTTGGCACAACATTAAGATAAATTATTCCACCCGTGATAGTATTTGGTCAATTTAAGACTCAAACCCAAGATTTCTGTCTTTAAGTCTAGTCTTTCTCCTATACAAATACAGATGGTCCACTAGAGAGGGCTTTGTGTACTATTTCCTTCATATAAGAAATTAAAATTAATTAACCTGAATGCAAGAAGAAGTTATCGCCAACATAGAGGAAGGAAGAGAACCAGTATCTCTGAAGAACTCACTAGCCCTCAGTCAATTAGAAATCAGTACTTTAAAAAATTTTTAGCACAACCCTTTTCTGTGGGTATCAAACCATTTCATACATAAGGGAAAAAAAGTGATCTCACAGAGATGATTCCATCCAGGCAAAATCACATGGTAGGTGATGGAGCTGATGTTGGAGTCTGCCTCTCTGTCCTTTCTAGTCCAAGCTCCTGTACACTGTGATTTATTATTATATCATATTATATCTGACATACTTTACATACTGGATAAGTGAATACCAGGTAAGGGATCAGTGTTGACAGGTAGGAGCATGTAAGGTCAGGTAACTGCATTTTATGGATTGATAAATAAGGTATCGCTTTCCTTTGAATTAACCTAAAACTCATTCTAAAAATTAAATGAATTTTAGTGCATGATCATTTTACATGGTTAAGATTCAGGGGGAATCTGAGAAAGTCATCATGTTGGTGGGGCAGAAGAAAATCCAATGGTTCTCTATCACCTACTAGTCCTGCCAACAATAAGAATGTATCCGGAGTTTTTCAAGACATTTATATCCAAAAAGGGACCAACTGGAGGGCGGTACTGCTCTTCTTATCTGTCAGCATTGTCTATACTTCAAACCTCCACCTATGCTGAAGTTGGACCTTCTCAGTCCTTCTTATTTTTGTCCCTGCTGGATTCCATGTTCCTATTTCTTGATCATGTTGAATCTGTCATGGTCCCTTCACCCTGGTGCCTGAGTTCTTCAGTGTGTAGACTTTCTGTACAGCATAGAAAAGATATGTTTTTTCCTAAGAGTTTTGAGGGAATGATGAGATGGTATCTTACAGAGCCCACAGCTCCAATGTGGACTCTAGGACAGGCTTGGGCAAGTGTGGCCACCAGTCAGGCTGGAGAAGTACAAAGGTCTTCAAGGACAGCAGGAGGGGCTGGGAGGGTCAGGAACCCAAACTGCAGACAATACAGCAGATACATGGCACTGTGGGAAGACAGACCCAGAAGCAAAGATCTCTCCTCCTGCCGAGAGAAGGGGTCTAGGTTTTGGTAGGTGGGGACCTGCAGGGCACTGCAGGTGAGGTCCAATGGGGACACATTAATCACTCTGCGTGCTCCATAGAGTGTCTGGAATCAAAGCTAAGATTTCAGTATGGAAAATGGCTTTGTACCTGCAGGAATTTGGATAAGCCTTGCTTAGGTAAGATATATGGGATCCAATTTTAGAAGCCTGAACTAGCTTTATAAATAGCATTTCCAGATAAAATACAGAATGCCTATTTAATGCTGCATTTTAAATTAACAATGAATAATTTTTAAATATATGTCCCAAATATTGTACGAGGCATACTTATACCAAAAAGTTTATATCTGAAATTTAAATTGAAATGGGCATGCTATGTTTTTGTTTGCTAAATCTGGAACTGTATTTGCAGAGGTTGGAAATCACCTTCTCTACCAGTTTTAGGAATTAATATTTCTTTCTAAAAGCTAATGGTGGGAAGTACAGAGAAAGAAATCTTGGCCCACGTGAAAAGCATTTTAACCTCAACTTATTCCTCTGGAAAATAGGTATAATAATAGTACCTAGGGATGGCTGGGTGGCTCAGTGGTTGAACGTTTGCCTTACACTCAGGGCATGATCCTGGAATCCCAGAATTGAGTCTCACATCGGGCTCCTGGCATGGAACCTGCTTCTCCCTCTGCCTGTGTCTCTGCTTCTCTCTCTTCGTGTGTCTCTCATGAATAAATAAATAAAATATTAAAAGAAAAATAAAAAATAATAGTACCTAAGTACTATTATTGTACTAAGTACAACCTCTTCTAAGATTGTAAGGGGATATATATGGGATAACATGCGAAAAGCTGAGCACAGGGTCTGGCTTAGAGTAAGTCTTCAATAAATTTCAACCATTATTAAAATAAATACTACATGAAGACGTGGATGGGTAGTGAATGAATGCATAAATGATCTTGGTAAAGCAGCACACTATGAAAATCCAAGTAACACTCTATAATAGTTCATTGCAATTTATTTTCTATCTGAAGCTCAAGATCCATCCCATTCTGCATGGGAAATAATCAAAACAAAGTGGCGTAACAAGAAATCCCATGACAGTTGTGTGGAAATGCCATCTTTTTTTTTTTTTAGGTGAAGTGGTAAAATCTTGCAAGTGGCATTTGTGCCTTTGACAAATGGGAGGCTGACAACATTGGGACGTGGTTGACAAGTACAAAATAGCATTCAGGAGGCAGGCATCATGAAGAGGAAAACAACTCTTGTGTGTAGCTGTCTATATTGAGCCAGATTTTAAAGAAGTGAAAAACTCTCTATATGGGAGTGAAGAACATGAAGATCTCACAGTAAAATTTGTTTTTCTTTTTAAGATAGATAGTTTTCTAAAGCCCTTTTTCCCCCACTGTATAAGACTATATTGGAAAAATATCCCTAGAAAATGTAATTCAGCATATTTTGATGGAAAACATTTTCTTTCGGTTATAAGCATCTAAATAATCCATTGTGAACATCAGAAGTTATTGAAACCTCCAATGTGTCTGCAATATATCCCTTCTTGTAGAATACAGGCATGTTTTCTGAAGGTTTATTGAAAAATGAGAGTCTCATATAAAATGTATTTCAGATCATTTAACTTTTCTATCTTCTTTTATGATCCAATGAATTTTATTCATTTTAGCAACTCATGCTGAACCTAAGTACTTTAGGATTAAGATTAAAATACTGAATATATGAATTAGGGTTAATAAAAAAATCCAATATATTTTTGCTTATGCAGCTACTGTCACTTAAATGAAATGATACAGCTCAGAGGTGAAGTGTGGGTAAACTAACTGATTTTCTTTTAATTTGGTGTCCACAGAAATCAAACCCAGATGGTTCTATTGTTATAAATTAAGGTTGATCAAAGTGACAAAACTCCTGAGGGAATCTTTTCTCAAGAATTAAATTGGGTGCCCATAATTGTATTTCTATAGCTCTATCTCATAGTGTAATCAGGGAGAAAAATTAAGACTAATCTCAAGACCATAGCAAATATCTCTCATATAGATTTTAATTTCCATTGGTTGGGTTTGCTAGAGAGTACAGATACAAAGGAGAAATATCTCTGAAATGGATTATGAACAATTTAAATGACCTGAATTGTAGTGGAATTCCACAAGCAGGGTAAGTACTGGTCAATAGGAAAATTCAGACTAAATTTGTAATTTGAGGGCAGCCCCGGTGGCGCAGCGGTTTAGTGCTGCCTGCAGCCCAGAGCGTGATCCTGGAGACCCTGGATCGAGTCCCACATCAGGCTCCCTGCATGGAGCCTGCTTCTCCCTCTGCCTGTGTCTCTGCCTCTTTCTCTCTCTCTCTCTCTGTCTCTATGAATAAATAAATAAATCTTTAAAATAAATAAATAATTTTGTAATTTGAGTTAAGACATTGTGTATATAAAGGTGTATATATAAACCCTGTGTGTGCCCCGGGGGCCTACTCTTGTTTGTTTCCAGTGGACAACAAAATTACGGAGTGGAAATGCTTGTGATACGTGCTACTATTCCTCACAATCTTGGAAGAATGGTAGCAACCCACAGAAACACAGCATGGTCAGGAAAGGAACCCCGAGGTCAGAGTGGAGGAAGGATAAGTAGAAGCCCAGAGGTTGGGATGCTGTTACAGTGAACTATCAAGAAAGCATCAATACCCAGACTATGATATTCACATCTGAAGCGGAGAGAAGTAAACACAATGATGAAATCTGAGGGCTATAACAGGAATAACAGGATAAAAGGAATCTCTTGGAATAACAAGATCTCTTGATGCCTGGACATGGAGAGGGTGGAATTCATGCATGCTCAGGGACCAGGGGTTTCATGATGCTATTAAACAAGATAAAGAACTGGGAAAAGGGATGATGAGAAAGACGATTACTTCAACCCTTTGTAAACTGAATTTGAGGTACTTTGGGGCATACTATAATAAGTCCTAGTAAATTGATTTGGGAAATGGATTTTGATATTGATGATTATGGATAATCAGATGGAAGTCACTGGGGCAAGCTGGGAGGCTAAATGGGATGGATGCTGAGTGGGAGGCACAGTACGCACCAAAAAGATCTTACCTGACATTTGACATGTTTCCCTAAGTGCTGGCACTTACAGAAGGGCTGAGGATCAGAGTAATAGAGAAGGGCAAGCAAGCACAGAGGTGTGCTGGAGCCGACAGTTAACTTCTCGGGAATTCTGTAAGCTGCCAGTTGGACACTGCTATCATTAAACATTAAATTGTATATATTTAAAATTACCTGTATAAAAAACAAAGATAGATAAACTTAAAATTCACCTCTTCCAAATTATTTTCTACAATTGATGATGACCTATACTCTTGAGGCTATTTATACCTATTGTGTCCATACAGTGGAAAAAGCATAATGATGTGCCACTGTAAGTCTTTCCAACTCTACTTTCAGTGATATCTTGGCTGGTAGCTTGAAACTACAAGGTAATCAGCCAGTACTACAAATTAGGTCTCCTCCCACCACCCCCCCACCCCTCACCCCACCTCCTCAACCCTGAGAACTGGTTGTTTACAAGCACACCGCTGATTAAGTAGGGACTTTTGTATCCAAAGAAAGAGCCATGGAATAAAAATGCTTTTCTTATTGAAAAAAAAAAAATTACTCTATAACTTGGTAGCTTAAACCAACGGCTATTATGTTGTTATTAAAATTCACAGTTCTATTGGTAAATAGTTCTGGAAAGACATGGCTGGATAATTATGGCTAAGAATCTCTCAGTCAGTTTTAGTCATCGGTGGCTAGAGAGGGAGCAGCAGGGTTGGCTGTGCATCTTTGTCTCTCTTTTTAAAAATATTTTATTTATTTGAGAGAGAGAGAGTGAACATGAGTGGTGGGGGGAAGGGGACAGAGGGAGTGAGAGAAGCAGACTCCCTGCTGAGCAGGGAGCCCTATGTGGGCTTGACCCCAGATGGGGCTCCCTAAGTCCGCCGAAGGCAGACGCTTAACTGACTGAGCTACCCAGGGGCCTCCATGTTTCTCTCTTTATGTAATTTTTTTCCAGGTGTTCTTTCTGTGTTAACTAGTTTGAACTGCCTCGAAACATGATGGCCCCGTGGTAGTTGTACTTCTTATGTGGTATTTCAAGAGCTCCAAAGGCAAGTGTCATAGGGATGAAAGTGGAAGCTACATCACTTTTTATCTCTTGCCTTAAAAAAATCATTAGAATCACTTCTAGCGTATTTTATTGCTTACAAACAAGTCACAAATCTGCCCAGACTCAAGGACAGTGAAAGTCAACTCCATTTCTCAATAGGGGAATGGAAAAGTTTAACAAGAACATGTAGAATGGCAGATATTTGAGCTCTCTGGAGAAAATACAATCTGCCTCAGAGCCCAATCTATAAATGAGTTGGAGAAAGACAATTATATGCAGTTGCCACCGTGGTCAGCAGTCTAGAGGATATTTGAGAAGTGTTGCTTTCATCAATATGAGACAAAATTCACACACATGAGGTAGGATATCATTTCCAAGTGATAACAGTCTAGGAGCTGAAGAAGTTTAGTTTGAGGGAATTTTATAAAATAGGTAAATCCAACCCTAGATGATGATAAACAATACATTTGTCTACGTTCTTATGGCTTAGGGAGGTTTCCATGTCTATCACCAGGAAGGCACTACTTTTTGTCTCTGTTCTGAACATTTCTACTGATTCTATTACTTGCATGAAATTTTGTCCTCATCTTCTCAGCCTTTCTGTTTGTATTCTCCTGATTGTAACTTTGCTGCCTCCTTTTGATTATGTATAGTTTTTTTTCCTCCTGTTTTCCTCCATATAACTTTTGTTTCCCTGATGGTAGACAGCAAATTTATTCCTTACCTGATCCATGCTGCCTCAAGTTGTCTGGCAAAAGCTCTGATCCTCTGCAATTTGAACCAGAAATTCAAAAACGAAGATAAAAGAGAAGAAACTATGAGCTGGTGACAAGGGTGCTGGATTGTTGAATAATGAAAGCAGTTACCCCAAGAAGAGTTTAAATTAGTAAATAATTTTCTGAGATAAGTCTATATTTTAAAACTTTGAGGAAATTATTTTAAGGGCAAAGGACCGTATTGTGGTATTTGTTTTATAATTAAGGATGAACAAAGAGAAAATTTAGAGGCAGATGTTAGAATTCATGAAAAGTCTCCGGCTCTATTCTAAATGCAGCAAACATTTACTGGGAGTCTACCAGGTGCCAGATTCCACACTAGGTTCTTGAGACAGAGCAAGAAGCAAGATAGAAACCAGCAGCTGGTAGGCATTTAAAATATATGTTAAAAATGAAATTATACTGTAGACTCTCTCAATTAGAAACTCACCCTCTAAGTTTGGAGACGTGATAACTTTTCATGGAAATTCAAAGGCTAAAGTGAGCTGAAGGTCAGATGTACACACAGGAAGAAAATGAGATCTATTGAAAGGCAGGTTTGTTCAATGATATCTAGTTGTCTGTTTGCTCATCATTAGGTGAGTAAATAACTCCTACCCAGGTAAGTACTCTATGTTGTAGTAAGTGCTCTAAACCAGTGTCTTCAACCCTAGCTTTCTCCTAGAAAAACCAGGCAATTAAAAAAAAAAATACTGATGAATGAGTACTAAACCAGATCGTTCAAATCAGAGTAACTTGGCAGTGGTGCCACAACAGGAGATTTTTGTCCAAAGCTCCCTGTGTTATCTTAATGTGCAACCAGCTTACAAACCCCTGACGTAACCAATTTCTGTCTCCCCTTCGCCTGCCCCTTTGTTTGCCATCCCATCTGCTGTCTTCCTGCTCCTGATAAGGCATTACCTGGTTGTCAAATTCTGTGGAAAAAGGTTTCAGGAGTTTGAAAAGTTTTCAGGAATAATGGTTTTCAACCATAGCTGCATATTGAAATAACTTGGAGAGCTCTGAGGAACCCTTATGCCTGAGTGCTATACCCAAGAGGTGGGGGACTTGGTGACTATGAGGCCGAAGTGGCCTCATAGCAGCGTTTAAAGCTCTGTAGGTGATGCTAGTGTGTGCTCAGACTTGGGAACCACTGTCCCAGAATATCCCCGTGTTAAAAATCTATCATGTCAGATGCAATTGAAGTGTAGAAAAATTCTTAACTGAGAATCCTAACAGGTGGTGAATTCGTAAAATGAATTAGAGAAGGAGTTTTGGGGTGGGAGGAACAGAGGTGAACTGAGGAGATCGTGCTCCCCTGCTCCACCCAACAGAAGCCACATGGAACGTGGGACCGGTATGCTAGATTGACCTGTTTTTCAAAGGAAGTCAGAAATAAAGATTGCATTTGTATGTGCAGCCTGCCAATTTTTAAATTTTGGCAACTAGCTCTTGTTATAAAAACACCAAATGAGCTGAATTCAACCTGTCTGTGAGCTGAATTCAGCCAAAGGGCCTGCCAGATTGTGACTTTTCTCTTAGGAGTCCTTCATGTTGGGATATCACATTCTTCCCTGGCATTTGTGGGACTCTGTTCTCAGAAGTTTCCTTTACCTTTGCCCCTATAGAAATGTGACAGTCCTGTTTCCCAGCCACTTGTGAACATGTGAAGGCAATTTTCCTTTATATTCCTAGTTTTTCGCCCAGCGCAAATATAAGGCGAGTATCCGGTAGACATCCTACTTTTAGATCACCGCATTGAGGAATGGGTGTTAGTTCATTAATGCTGTATACAAAACACCCAAACCAAATTTTATAGTACTTGTGGATTCACGATGGGATAATTAGCAATTTCTTCACTTCCCACTGAGCAGGATGAGTTGAGGATTAGCTTCTCTCAGTAGATTACACATTAGAGAGAAAAATGTCAAACAGCTAAGTAAAATGGGATGCTAAGTCTTCCCACACAAGCATCTACAGAGCACTAATGAGCTAGCTTTTCTGTCACATTCACAACTAGCAGGAGGTGACCTAAGAATAAGTCAGAGAAGCTTTCTATTGGAGGATCTTCATTTTACCTCTAAATATATAGTAAAAAAAGTGAGTCAATTGTTACTTACAGAAGCTATTTTTGTTCAACTGCAGGAAATTAACTATATTTCAGAAATAACCCTTATATTGCACAGAATACAAGTCATCCTCATATGGCATGGAAATGAAAAAAAAAATCCTTTCATTTGAACTAAACATGCTTTCTTTTTTTTAACTGAAGAAATTTACTTTTGTTGTCCTCAGTCCACACATCATCTCTATGTAATGAGGCCTCTGATTCATGACCCCAACTGCTTTTTCACAGCTCATTAACCTGTTTATGCTTCCCTTCTCTCTGACCCACCTAGCATTTCATCTTGTGTTTGGATTCAGATGTTTGTGAGAACAGGCAGGGATGCAATGCCGGGGAGTGGCCAGCACTATGGCTTCTGCTGAATGACGAAGTGTGGAAGGACACCTCTCTGGGCTACTAGGCTGGAGGAGAAAAAGAAGGCACGAATCTGTGTACACTTGCCATTTTCTGTTTCTCATTGATCAAAATGTACCCAAGGGGAGTTCTCTTTCTCCCAGTAGCTCTGGACTGTGTTGCCTGGCTAGGCTGGCAGCTGCCTGGAAAACCAGTTCCCAGGCACTAGAGTGGAGCTCTTCATTCACGTCTCCATGATGACTGGTCGCTGCTAAGGCAAAGCAAGAGGGCCTGGTACTAAGAAACAGATGAGTCCAAGAGGGTCTGAAAAGGTAGGCGGACATTTATGTCCAACATATTCAGGCTAAGCAGTCATTTTTTTTAAATTTTTTTTTCTAAGCAGTCATTTTAACACAGAGTATGAACATATGAGTTTTGAAATGAAGGCAGTGTTTAACATCTAGTTCCTGGCATGAGGCTACAGTCATAATAGATATTCAATCTTGTATAAGTGATAATATTTACATTTGCTAGTAGAATTGATTTAGGGCAAGTGTTTCCTTTTTCAGGATTGTTTTCTTGACTACAGTAACATATAGTAATATTTTTTTTTAATAAATTCTTTTCAATGTTTTTCACAATTCATTGTAATTCATTACTATAGTATTTATCTCAGAACTCCTATTGCTATTGCTTAGGATTGCTTTCTGCACCATGTATCACAGTGAAATGGGAGACTTTTCTAAAAAGAAATGTAAGACTCTAGCACAGTGCTGTCTGATAGAAATATAATATGGACAAAAAATGTAAACCACATATGAACTTCTAAATTCTCTAGTCACCACATTAAGGAAAGATTAAAAAGTAAAGCCAATTTCAATATGGTTTTATATCTAGTCCAACACCTCAGAAATTCAATCATGTCAATATGTAATCAATAAGAAAAAATATTATTGATTAAGAGAATGAGAAGATACGCCAGGTATCTGCAAAAGAAACATCTGATAAAGGACTGCTATCCAAATTATGCAAAGAACTCTTAACACTCGGCAATAAAAAAAATGAACAACCCAATTAAAAATGGGCCACAGACCTGAACGGACTTCTCAACCAAAGAAAATATACAGATAACAAGGAAGCATATGAAAAGATGCTCCACATTATATGTCATCAGGGTATTGCAAATTAAAACAACAAGGAGATACCACTACACACCTATTAGAATGGTCCAGAAGACAGATAATTCCCAGTGCTGGTGAGGATGTAACAAACTCATGTACATTGTTGGCCTGAATGCAAAATGATGCAGCTACTTTGGAAGACAGTTTGAAAGTTTCTTACAAAACTAAACATACTCTTAACCACATGACCCAGCAACCTCACTCCTTGGTATTTACCCCAATGGCTTGGAAACATTATCTACACAAAAACCTTCATAAGAATGTTTATAACAGCCTTATATTTAATTGCTAAAACTTCCAAGCAACAAAATTATTCTTCAGTAGATGAATGGATAAATACACTGTGCTAATCCAATGAAATAGTATTCAGTGCTGGAAAGAGATGAGCTTTGAAGTCATGTAAAGACATTGAAGAACCTTAAATATATATTACTGAGTTTAAAAACCCTATCTGAAAATGCCACATACTCTATAAACTACAGAGAAAGTATAAAGATGAGTGGTTTTCAGGTGTTCAGGGGAAAGGAAGGATGAACAGGTGAAGCCCAGAGGACTTTAGGTCAGTAAAGTTATTCTCTATGGTACTATCATGGTGAATAAATGTCATTTTACAATTGTTCAAATCCATAGAATGTGTGACACCAAAAGCTAACCCTGATGTAAACTCTGGCCTTCAAATAATAATAACGTGTTAATTCATTGATTATAATTAATGTACCACTCTGGTGAGGGATATTGTTAATGGGGGTGGGGAGAGGCTATGCATATGTGGGAGCAAAGGGTATATAAAAATCTCTGTACCTTCCTTTTAACTTTACTGTGAACTCAAAACTGCTCTAAAAAATAAAGTTTATTGATCAAAAAATTACTTTTTTTTTTTTTAAATGAAATCTTCGAAGTCTGGACAATTTCTACCCTCATAGGACACCTCAGTTTGGACTAGCCCCATTTCAAAAGCTGCAAAGCCACACTGACTACTAACTACCTCAAGGGACTGTGTAGCTCTAGGAAATGTGAATGACAATCTTGGAAGGATCTCCAGGGGAATGACCTTGGATTGGAATGATGGTTCTCAAGCTTCAGTATGCTTCAAATCACCTGCACAGCTTGTGAACACAAATTGCTGGACCCCACACCCAGAGGTTCTGATTTAATAGGTCTGGAATAGGGCCTCAAGTTTCTATTTCCAGCAAGTTCCCCTCCAATGCCAGGGCTGCTAGTCTCAGAACCACTCTACTCCCTCTTTGAGAGCCACTGGTGAAAATGAGGCTTAAGGAAGTCAGCTTTGACATTTTTTTTTTTAATTTTTATTTATTTATTTATTTATTTATTTATGATAGTCAGAGAGAGAGAGAGAGAGGCAGAGACACAGGCAGAGGGAGAAGCAGGCTCCATGCACCGGGAGCCCGACGTGGGATTCGATCCCGGGTCTCCAGGATCGCGCCCTGGGCCAAAGGCAAGCGCCAAACCACTGCGCCACCCAGGGATCCCGAGCTTTGACATTTTTAAGTGGCAAAAGAGACAAGTAGTTTCTAAATAAGATGAAGATACCTCCCCCGTCACAATAACAAGGAGTGCTGCAACCAACGGGGAACAGAGGTGATCAGTTTGTGCTGAAGATCACAATTCTAATCCTCAGTGAGTGAGACAGGATAGATAATCTTACTGATCTTGTTTACTATTTGTCAGGGAGGGAGCAGCTACACGGATCCCATACTGACAAATGCAGCATATTTAACTGAGTATAACTTGTGCATCACAGTAAGAATGAATCTTGTTTACTAAAGGAACATGTAGGCATGATTAGAATAAACGGTCACTTTGAGACGAGAATTATAACCTGAGCACTACTCAATTTCTTTTACATTAACTGTGATCTCGCATTCGCCTGTAAGCCCCTTATAAGATACACTGTTTCTCCTACTTACTGTTGTATTTCCAGTTTTTTCACATCTTTGTACACAGTAGGCATCCCTTAAGTAGAGGACCGATGACTGTTTGTACTTGTTTTATACATTTTTGAGAATTTGGTCTTTGCCTATTCTGAAGGTTTAAATATAATTCTGAGGTGGCAATGAAGAGATGAAAATAGACACCTCTCTTAATCCTCTCTTCATTTCTGTAAGTATTAGGAATATAAAATAGTTCAGAGTAAGAATCCAAATGCCAACAAGCTGTTTTTCACTTGTGATGCTGGATGGCCTGATCGTAGGCAGTCTGCTTCCAAAACTTCTCTCCCTCAATAGGCTCCCAGAGCTGAATTACAAATTACCTGATGCTTTAGATTCACATTTCACAGTGTGTTATCGTAACATATTGTAAGAAGAGATGCTACACATGAATTTTTCAATGATTAAAAAGATATCTCTAGCGATGCAAGAAAGGATCTTTATGAGTCTAACATTTTCTCAAAATTGGCTCACAAATAGAGATCAAAAAACTTTAGTCAAGTGGAAACTAATTTAGAGTTGTTACTGCCTGGCATCTATGCTCTTCTCAAATATTCTGATGCTATTGCGCACACGAGGCACTAGGATTTTAATTTTTACAAGTCAGCTGTGGAGTCCACTTCCTTATTGGATTGTCATGTCACCAATATGATAATTCATGTGAGAGAATTCCATAATCTTGTAGTTGGGAGCCTGACTTTGGGAACGCCACAGCTATCGACTGAGCTCTAGCTCTGTTCAGGCCCCCTTTACTTATGATTTATTTCTCCCCAGATTATTGTGAAATAGCTGACATTTAGTATTGTGTAAATTTAAGGTGTACAATGTGTTGACTTGATACACTTATATGCTGCAAACTCCTTACCACCACAGCATTAGCTAAAACCTCTATCCCTTCACGTAATTACCATTTATTTATTTATTTATTTATTTATTTTTTGTGGTGAGAACATTTAAGATCTACTCGCTTAGCAACTTGCAAGTATTGCAAGTATATAATATGGTATTATTAGTTATAATCACCATGTTGTGCATCAGATTCCCAGAAAGTATTCATCTTAAAATTGGAAGCTTTACCCTTTGACCAACATCTCATTTTCCCCACTCCCTCATTCCTGTTAACCACCATTCTATTCTCTCTTTCTATATTTAACTTTCTTAGATTCCACACATAAGTGAGATGATAGAGGACATGTCTTTCTCTGTCTGACTTATTTCACTTAGCATAATGCCCTCAAGTTCCATCCATGTCATCCCATGGCTTTTTTCTCATGGCTGAATAATGTTCCATTGTATGTATAAACCACATCTTCTCAATCCATTTATTTGTTGGTAGACACTTAAGGTGTTTTTATGTCTTAGCTATTGTAAATAATGTTGCAATGAATGTAGGAGTGCAGATATTTCTTTGCAGTCCTGTTTTCATTTCCTTTAGATACATACCCAGAGTGGTATTGCTGGATCTTACAATGGTTGCATTTCTAATTTCTTGACAAACCTCCATACTATTTTCCATCCTGGCAGTACCAATTCATATTCCTAACAATGTTGAGGGAGATCATTGAGAAGATGTGACTTTTTTTTTTTTTTTTTTTTTGACCTTTGAGCTGGACCCCAGCAAACAGAGGCTCCTCGCCTCCTTTCCTACTCTTGGAACATGAGTTCCACTTGCCTCCCCTACTCAGAGGTTGCCCCAAGGACATAGCCTTGAGGTAGTGATATGTGCTGAGTACACTTGCACAGTACACATGGCTGAACCCAGGTGAAACCTCTATATAAAGTTTGAAGATTTGGCAGATGGGCCCAGAGACCTACTCATCTTGCAGCCATCCAAGACAAGGCTTGTGTGTAAGTTTCTTTGGTTATAAAGTCTGCTGCTACCAATCTGGAGTGGCTGCCTCTTTCACTGGTTTCTCTCTACCCTGTGCACATGGAAGCCAGTTGCAGACCACACCTGGGAAGCTCCCTCAGAGTTTGCAAACCAAACATTTGTGAGCCAGCCAGGAGATCAAAGACACAGTCCGTGGAAATGAGACATCTGAGGGGGGAACATCCTGAGTTGGCCATTGACCTCTCTGTGGGGTAGGGTGGCTGGGATAAGCCTCTTAATTAAGTTTCATAGCCTTTGGAAAGAGGCATCCACAGGGGAAATGGTCTGTAACCTCTGTGTAAGGAGAGGTGGTCCGTGGTTCACATGCCAGATGCCTGAGGAGTATTGTGTGAGTATGGGGACACCCCAAAAATGTTGGCTGATTTAGAGGCTTGTTTGTGGAACTGCGCAGAGTACGCTGAGGTGGAGAAGGGAAGCACAGGGCTGCACAGTGGGCTGGCCGCGGACGTCCAACTAGAGGCTGAAGTTCAAGTTACAAAGTTGGAAGAAGAGCTCAGGTAAGAGGAAAGCTTTTGAGTGTCCACCGCTCTGCTGGCTTTGGGGCTGGCAGACAAGCTGGGAGGGCAGGATAGTAAATTAAAGGCCTTAGCTGCCTTTCCGTAAGACTCGGAGGACGCAAGCTGTCTTAAGATCCAGGTACTTGTGACAGTCTGATTAGAATCCTGAGAGATGGAATTTCTGGGAAAGTGGTGAGAGAATGAAGAAGAGGATGTTATGGTAATTGATGAGAAAACAGAAAAAAACTGCCTCATGCTCTTTCTGGGCCCTAATACAAAGGAACATTTGCAATAACAATTACCCCAAAAAGACTTCTGGGAGAAAACTTGCATTCTTTCTCTGTCCCTTGAAATTGTAAATCTTATCACGTCTTTGAAATGTGCACACCCGGGAGATAAACAAAAAACATTATCCACAGAGACGGAAGGCAAAAAAAAAAAAAAAAAAAAAGGGAGGAGGGGGAGAGACTTTTTAAAATACAGACTGCTGCGGGAATTCCGTTGCCCCAAATTTTGTGCAGAACCTCGAGAAGATCGCAGATAGCAGCGAACAGCATTAGCCACATAGAGGGGAACCTGATTCAGGCTGGAGTTTTGAAATAACAGCTGAATGGATATAGAAAGAAAGTTGCAGGTGTGTGGAAGAAGGATATTGAAAAAAAGGAATTTTATGTGTAGTCAAGCTAGGATTGGAATGGGTTTATGTAAGCTAAAAGGAGGTGGGTTTTAATGTCAAAAGTACACTGGTGTAAAATTAGAATTTGGCTTTCTCTGTGTTAAAGAGCCAAAGTGTTCTTAGGTTATTTACCTACTCTTAATAAGAGATTGTAAACAAAGATTTTTCTTTCTTTTAATGTAATCTAGAAAACAAAAATCCTGTGTCTTGTCTTTAACGGGTGTTGGATTACTTAAGAAAACTGAGCCTTCTCTACTAAAAGAGCCAAGTTTCTACAATTATGTAGTATATGTTGTATTTCATGAGAAGCATTGTCAAATAAGAAGTGATGCTACTTTCATTAGGGCATAACTCTAGGAAATTTCTAAAAATCTGATATACCCTGGCACAGTATTATCAGTCAATTAAAAACTGTATGTCACAGAAATAACCAAATTCCTGTCTCAATGGCATTCCAGAGGGCTCTCATCAGATCTTCACTCATGGCCATTTTTTTGGCTTTTGTCATTTGAGACAGTTACTGTTTTACTCTGCTGCTTTGGCAAAAAGCGGTCTTGCAAAAAAGTGTTTCATCTTCAAGGAGATTCATGGAAAAGACTTTGCTAGGTCTCTGATAACCAGGATCAATTTCCCTTTGTGTGGGAGGGACAACAATGAACCTTTCAAATGCTTCCGTAAGGCTACCTGCAGAGCCTGACAGTATGTCATGCGATGGTAACTGGATACTGGTCCCTTCCTTGCTTCCCCACATTTTAGTGAAATGGCCCCTTACAATGATACAATGTTCACATGTGCAGATTTGCCTCTGCTCAATGGCATCCTGAACACAAAGTTCAAGGTTCAGGCATCACCATAAGGTTTTAAGAGTCATTTGGTCAGGTAAAGGCGTGTCATTCCAGAAGTTGTGATTGGTACAGTGCAAGCCTGTCCAACCCCTAAGACTGTGAAAGAAGTGCAAGCTTTGTAGAGATTTTGGGAGTTTGAGGATGTTTTATTCCCACCTTATGCAGTGTCTCTCTGTCCTTTATTCCCTGGTTAAAAAACAAAACAAAACAAAACAAAAACAACATGTGTAGGACAGATGATTAGAACAGCCGGAGTCCTTTTTGAGTGACTTAGTGAAACAACTTAAAGTTCTGGGCATCTCCCAAGCAGGGCTGCCATTTGAGTTAGATGCGTCTGTGACTCAGGAAGGTATGGATCAGACGCTGTGACAGAAACAGCACAGGGGAAAATGTCTAAGGATTTTGGTCCCAGCCGTGGAAGAAGGCAGAAACCCAATATACCTCAGTAGAGCTGCAGCTGCTAGCAGTGTACACTGTTCTCCTCGGGGTAGAGCAGAGCCTCTCACACAGTAAGCAATGCAGCAGCTAGTGGGGAGTGGGGGTGGGGGTAGTAGGTGGGGGATGAGCTCAGACCAGTCTGGCTGGTGGTGACTTATGAGCCCAGAATGTTAACCCTTTGCATTGACATTGGGCTTTTCTAAATGGATGAATCCTATGGCTTGGACAATGGGAGGCCAAAGGGTATATGATCTTGAATAAGCCCTTGTGGGGTCAGGATAGGTAGAAAGATGTCTTGGTCCATCTGTAAGAGCCTAAGGCAGTCCTCCCTGCCATCCGTGTCCTGGCTCATAAGGCACTGACACCCTCCTGGCAATTAGGAAGCTGGTACCCTAGCTCCCATATGAGCCCTAGCATCTGACCCTTTAGTAGATGCAGCAGATTGGGTGCATAGACATAGTAGCTACCACGGTGCCCAGGTGAGATGGAATATTGCTAAGAATGCTGGGTTGCCCTTTAAATACAGTGACTTGGTTAGTAGTGACCCCATGTCCTGTGTGTTTTGAACAATGCCCAAGGCAATTGCCAAAGGAGTCTGGGGCCTTCAACTGGAGTTCTCAGCCAGTAATAGATTAGCAAATTGATTGTATTGGCTGCCTCTTTCCAAGTGAGGGTTCTAAGTATGCCCTGACTTATGTGGACACTGCATCTGGCCTAATCCAAGCTGTCTCCTGCTGCTGTGCAAACCAGGCTGCCGTCATCAGAGAATTACAGAAGTTGAGTACCACGTATAGAAATCCTTATCTACTAGACTATGATTGAGGGTCACATTTCAAAGGTTATGATGTGTAAGATTAGGCAAAAGAGCATGACATTGAATAAAGGTTCCATCTTTCTTATAACCTGCAAGCACCTAGTTTGGTAGAAAGGGAAATGGAATATTAAAATAGCAGATTAAATTACTAACAGGTAAAACCACCTTGCATGGATGGACTGAAGTACTGTTTAGGCCTCAATACATGTAAATAATTAAGCAGTAGGGCCTGTTGCCCCATGTGCCAAACTGTAGATTCCTACTGAGGAACCTAATGTAGTAAAGGTATGGAAGTCATTGGAAACAGTCATTGCTCCCTCTCTCACTGTGGCTCATGTGCTGAGAACACCATGCCCCATCACATCTGGGAAAGGAATTCTCTACTGGAAATTGCAGTGGGATGCTCCTTTGGGCTAAGTTACTTTGCATCCCTGAGTGAAGGGGAGACTATGCTGGGAAGCATTGTCCTGCTATAAGCTGGACCTGTTGGAATGTGCTATATCTGGAATGGAATATGCACCATGAAATAGGGGAGATGGTGGGAGTTCTGGTCTGGCATGTCCTGTCCCCAGTCCATTTTCTCATGCCTGACCACTGGCTATGCCCTGCTGGCTAACATATATGGTATATACAACCAGGTCAAGTTCCTAACACCACCAACCTCTCCCTTCTCAAGGCCAGATGGACACTGTTTTCCACCAATGCAATCATTTGGCTGTTCTCTTTGTTCTCTCCATTGTCCTAAAAGACATCATAGCATACACAGAAGCTCTTACTAAATTCACTGAGCTAGCATCCAAATCATAGCCAACAAAGCTACACTAAAATATCTCTAATGAGAAAAGCTGTCCTCCAAGATACGATGGACTTTGACATTAACACTGCTTCAGAAGGAGATACCTGTGCCATTATCCAAACAGAATATTGTGTGTCCACACCTGATGGATCTGCTAATGTATCATCTTTTAAATCACATGAGCATATAGATGAATGTCCTGACGAATCCTGAATCCTGGCTTAAGAGATGTAGTAAATCAGTGGTTCGTATCATGAGGTTCTTACTGGAACAAGCTGTCACTGATTTTTGGGAATCGTTGTCTTAATATGTGTTTTCTCTTGGATGTGCTTGTATTGTCCTTGTGACATCTGCCTTCAATGCAGCCACATGGCCACCAACGGAGCCACCTCCATCCTAGTGAACCCCTTGCTGACCACTCAGGACACACTGGTGAAGAGGGAGATGTGACATTGTAAGAATTGGCCAGAAAAGGTACAGTATTGGGGGCGGTCATGGAGAAGACATTGCCACTGGTTGCCCTGTGAGTTAGACTTGGGTAATATGAGTGAACCCCTTGCTGACCACTCAGGACACGCTGGTGAAGAGGGAGATGTGACATTGTAAGAATTGGCCAGAAAAGGTACAGTATTGGGGGCAGTCATGGAGAAGACATTGCCACTGGTTGCCCTGTGAGTTAGACTTGGGTAATATGAGGCTCCTGCACTTGGAATGTGGTTTCCACTTGCCTTCTCCACTGCCAAGGTATAGCTTTGAGCTGCCCAAGGGTATAGCTTTGAGATAGTGATGTAGTGCTGAGATCATCTGGACGGTATACATGATTGAACCCAGGTTGAGGTCTGTGTATAAATTTTTGCAATTTGGCAGGTAGGTGTAGAGATCTACTCGGGTGTCTTGCAGCCACCCACGACAAGCCTTGTAAATAAGTTCCTTTACTTATTAATTAATACTGCTACCTTCCAATCTCTTTCTCTGGCCTCTCCCTGCCCTCTGAATAAGGGAGCCAATTTCAGATTTCACCTGGTAAACTCCCTAGGAGCTTTTGAACCAACAGACAGTACGTAGGGAAACTCTCTTCTCCACATCCTGGCCATCACTTGTGATCTTTTGTTTTCTCATGACAGCCATTGTAACAGGTGTGAGGTGGTATCTCACTGTGGTTTTGATTTGCATTTCCCTGATGATGAGTACTGTTGAGCATCTTTACACAAGCCTGTTGGCCATTTGGATGTCTTTTTTTGAAAAATGTCTATTTAGGTCCTCTGCCTTTTTTTTTTTTTTTTTTTTTTTTTTAAGATTTTGTTTATTTGAGAGAGAAAGAAAGAAAGAAAGAGCACATGAGTAAGGGGAAGGAGAGGAGGGAGATCGCTGTATAGACACAGGGAACCTTGAGATCATGACCTGAGCCAAAGGCAGACACTTAACTGACTGAGCCACCCAGGTGCCCCCCAGTTATATTTTTCTGCATGTGGTTATCCAAATTTCCCAGCACCATTTATTGAAGAAATCATCCTTTCTCCTTTGAGTGTTCTTGGCTTCCTTGTTATACTAGTTGAACCTGGAACTTTTCACTCAACTACTTAGCACAACTATCTTACTAAGTAGGAATTATCAATTACTCCTATTCCATAAGGAATATACTGAAGCCCAGTGAGTTCAAGTAATTTGTTCAGTGTGACACAGATAGTCAGTGACCAAACCAGGTTTGGGAGGTTTCTCAGACTCTACTACCTGTACTCGCATTGTGGAAATGTTCTAGTTAGGCAGGAGACAGAGGCCTTTGGTGAATGACTTACCACAGGGAAAAGGTTTCTTATGGATAAACACACCTAAGTGATATCACTATATAACCAAATGGGCCTTAGAACAAGCAAATGACAGCACCATAATACTGCTCTTCCCTTAAGCCATTTCACTTAAAATACCCTGGGGCTTTGAGGGCTGGATCCAGCCTGAATGAGCTGATTGATATCAGAGATTCCTGTTGGGAAGCACGAGTGCCTTGGCTGGACCATAGAGATTTTCAAGTAGGCAAAGAAGCGGTTTCCTTAAAAAAAAAAATAAAAAAATAAAAACAATCTATAGTTGGTGATATTTATGATATTGTCTCTATAATGATAGAAGATAAGGAATCCCTAGTTGCTCTATTTATAACAGTTTTGAGGATCAGAGTACAATTCTTGCTTCCTTCCTTTTAGGCTCTGAAAGGGATTTATCATGAATGCTAATGAATTTTAAAAGTTAGGTTATTTGAGTTCAGATAAGGTTATCTTAGTTTGGATAAGATAAAAGGCAGGGAAGTAGAAATCTGTCCCAGAGGAATGAATTCACTATTTTTTC
The DNA here is from genome assembly GCF_048418805.1 of Vulpes vulpes. Lineage (NCBI taxonomy): Eukaryota > Metazoa > Chordata > Mammalia > Carnivora > Canidae > Vulpes > Vulpes vulpes. The sequence goes on along the minus strand of NC_132784.1, from coordinate 7,718,282 downwards.
TTTTTCACTTTAGACATGAAACCTACACCATGATCTTTGGACATGCCATATACTCTCAGTACACATTTTCTGTAGTGTTTGGGCCTCAGGGGAGCCACAGCTGCTGTGCCTCAGACCTGTCATCATTAAATGTTGGTTTTTTTTTGTTTTCCAAAAACACAGCTAGCTGTTCTTTTGACAGTATCACTGGTGGACCATATTTCTTAAAAGCATTCACCAAGCTCCTCAGAGAGAATAGTTTATTCTGCTTAGAAGTTATGCATCAAGATCTCGCCTCTGCCCTGGACAGACTAATCTCTGTCATTATGACAATTTTCACATACTTATACTTGGTGACAGGTCATAAATTTATGAAGTCAACTGAGATATGGCTCAACAACTTGGTCTTTATCTTCTTTGGGGAGAAAGATGACATGAAACCCTGGTAAGTTGAAATTTTTGGAGGAATAAGTGACTCAATTTGAAATAAACATCAGTGAAGGACATAAAGATACCATAAACATTTTCACCCAATTGTTTAATCTACCCTTTTAGTCAAGCCCAGTCTATGGCATTATCTTCAATTTAAAGAAGTCAGGCTCATACTTAGAATAAGATTAAAAACAAAAGAATTTTAGACTTGTACGATCCATATTTTCAGTGCTGTTACTAGGGAAATTCATTACAAAAAAAAAAAAGAAAACAAAGAAACAACATTTTTCTTTACTTTGAGGCTTCAGGAAAGGCATTGGATTCAAATGAGTAGATAGCACTACATCAATCTAATTTCAGGATTGATACGGATGGCCATTGAAACCCTGAAGTTTCAAATTGCTGCAAAGAATTTTACCATAATGACTATATTGCAATTTTGATGAGTTACAGATAAATATCAAAACGAATGACAAGCAAACAGATTTTAAAAAGAATCAGTTGCATCCTTTCATCCAATACAATCTTAGCAATTAACAATGCAATTTGGTCATAACACAAACGTTTATTCATTAATTTATCATTGGTCAATCATGTATACAGCACCGTATTAGGCACTAGAAATTTTTATTCATTCAACAAACAATGCTTTTCTGTTTAGAATACTGTTTTGGAGCTGAGGAAACAGCAGTAAAACTCATGTGACATTCCCATCCTCATGGAACTTATATTCTAATGGAGAAGAGGCAAAATAGGTAGGACAAATAATATATAGAGTTTGCTTAAAAGTGTTAAGTGCTAAAGAGAAAAAATATGCAAAAAGGGAAAGAGAATAAAGACTACTGTGATGGGATGGTGAAGGGGCCACATTTTAGATGTGTTGAGACCTGATCTGATTTGTGATTTGGAAGGCCCACTCTGACTAGTACTATGAGACAGGCATGCCAAGGTGAATCGGATACGGTCCTAATATCAGTGAACTCACACTTCATTTGAGAGGCTGAGACAGATAGAGGTTCACTGCAAGGAGGTAAACAGTACTAGAGAATTCAGAGTGTGATGAGATTTGAGAGTTGCAGTCAGACCTCTGCTCACCCCTTGGCCTACTCCAATTTGGCTTCTACCTCTATAATCCCACTGAGATAATTCTTGCTAAGAATTCTCATGACTTTTGTGTTGCCAAGTTCCATGTCCTTTTTTTATATCATCACCACACTTGATGTCTCAGCCACCTTTGTAACTTCTCATGTTGCCTTGCTTAAAATACTCTTTTTTCTTTCCTTCTGCTGCCATATATGGTCCATGTTTTTCTCGTATTTGTCTTTACATGCACTCACTTGATAAGCTTATCCTTCTCTCCCCTAGTCACTGGGTCCTCAAACTTCTGTCCAGGGCTGTCAAGTTGCATAATTCCGAGGGGCCCATTTACAATATAGTCCAAAGGACCGGTGCTTTTTGAAGTTGAGTAATGCTCCTCGGCATAGCATGTAATAAAGTAACTCATCTCTGTCTTGGTCTTTTGTCAGTTTTGGTTTCTTTCTTTAAGCAATCTTAATTGTGCAAGAGACTTCAAATAAGAATTATTTATTAGTAAATGTCTCCATCCTAGGATACTTTGCTGTGTAACAAAAAAATTCATGCAGTTGAGTGCTTGCATCACCAGTTGGTTGTCTCAAATGTAGTTCAAGTTTGTTATGTCCCAAAGTGAACTCAAGGACTTCCCTTCATACACAATCCTCTTCCCATGGTCCCTGATGAATGGAGAACACTACCAGTCACCCTACTATGCAAGCCAGAACCCTTAGAGTCCTCTCCAGTAAGTCTACTTCTGTACCCTCTAAGTCCAAATCCATTATCCAGTCTACTGATTTATTTCCTCGAGCCATTGGTGTAATCCAAGATACCTTCACCTCCTGCCCTTTTTTCCTCCAGGAATCCTTTCTCCACACCCCAGGCATACATAGCTTTCAAAACACTAATTAAGTCATGTTATCAACACCCACCTGTTTAAAATATTGTGATGGATTTCCTTTTTAAACTGGAAAAAATGGTCATAAACTTTAAGTTTCCATATGCTATAATTTTGTCATTGCCTACCTCTCCCCACATATGCTCTGATGCTTTTCCTGGTCACTTTGCATTCTTACTACTACTTGCAATTTTAAATGTATCTGACCAGGACTGTTACACACAAGAGCCTTCCACGTAAGATGCTGAGGTAGATATCATCATTTATTTATCTGTAACTTTTTCTGAACAAATATCCCCCAAGACACACAAACGAAACGAAACCTTCCCCAAAAAACTACCCCTTTGGAGTTTATATGGAGCATTTTAAAATTCAATTGGATCTGAAAAAATTCCAGGCAAGAATTAGAATCTGATATAGATATTTTAAAAGATTTTATTTATTTGATAGAAAGAACCCACATGTCTAAGCAGGGGGGAGGTGCAGAAGCAGGCTCCCCACTGAGCAGAGAGCCCAAGGTGGGGCTGATCCCGGGTTCCTGAGATCACAACCCCAGAGGAAGGCAGCTGCTTAACAGTTTGAGTCACCCAACACCCTTAGAATCTGATGTATTTAGGGAGTTGTATGGAAGGTCCACACGGACTGCCTGGGTTCTAACCTCAGAATGGCCAGGTTTCAAGTTTTTTTCTAGACGATGTACACAAGCTCTTCATGCTTCCTTTTTTTTTTTCCATAAACAAAATTTCAGTGAACATTAAAAAAATGGGAATAAATAAATAATAACCAACATTTATCTGATTAGGTCTCATCAGATATTATTACTGCTGTGGCCCTATACTTTCAATAAAATAATAAAACACATTTTGATTTAATTTCCCTTTCCTCAGATGTCCTCACTGGCTGAGACACTGTTTCTTTGGGTTTAGATATGGTACACATGTTTTTCTATAAAGACTTTTTCTGCCTGTATTAGTAAGCTTAAATGTCATGGAGTGTACACAAATTACACAGATCAAATAGGAAAAACCAGACGGGATTCTCTTTCCCAACAATGAGGACAAGAAGACATTAACACCACTCCCTGCAATTAGAAAAAGTGGTTGGAACTACTAGGAGGCATTTCAGTCTACCACAACGTTTTTGGCGTCTGTAGGGACAGCTCTCACTGCAAACAAAAGGTTAATAGCCGCGCTTTTCCAGCTGTTTCACTTGGGCCAGATGTCTGAGTAGCCCAAACTACTTAGCTGCATATTAGCACCGCAGAAACTGCCGGCTGCTGCTTGCCGGGAGAATTGTTAACTTCTGTAAAATGTTGGGCTGAATGTCATTATGGTTTGAATTAAAATAAATTTGCTAAGTGGCTTGTATATTAGCACTGGTACAAGGATTAGTCTAATGGAAACGAAAATACATGATTCCCTTTCTAGCTGACCTGAGGGCCACTCTAAGGCTTTCCTATGCCAACCCTCTCCACAGTCTGTTTCCGCCAGCTCCCTGCACCCTGCAGTATGTATACCAACCCCCTCTCTCAAAGCTAATTCCTCTAAAATGGAAAGAAATTGAGACGTCTGGGTTGCTCAGTGGTTGCACGTCTGTCTTTGGCTCAGGGATCAAGTCCCACAACAGGCTTCCTGCACGGAGCCTGCTTCTTCTGCCTGTCTCTCTGCGTCTCTCTCTCTCTGTGTCACTCATGAATAAGTAAATAATTTTTTTTTTTTTAATAGAATTTTTGGAAAACCTGTTAGGTGTTTATGCTTATTGAGAATATTGTTGTGTGCTCCCTTTGGTAGCACGGATACTAAAATTGGGATGATAGGGAGATTAGCATGGTCTCTGCAACGGTGACATGCAACTTAGTGAGAATATTTTAACAGTGAACAATGATATACTGTTCTATAGTTATAAATAACAACATTAGGGGCATGTCTTGGATTTTGCCTATGCTTTAGATTTGGTGCTTAGTTCTCTACGTAATGTTTTGTTTTGTTTTCTTTTTTTTTTTTTAAGATTTTATTTATTTATTTGAGAGCAGAGCACATGAGAGAACACAGGGGCCGAGTGGGGGAGGGGCAGAGGCAGAGGGAGAAGCAGACTCCTGATATGGGGCTCCCTCCCCGGAGTCCTGGATCGTGACCTGATCTGAAGGCAGAGGCTTAACCCACTGAGCCACTCAAGAGTGCCCTCTACATACTGCTTCTGCAGGCTGTATCTAGAGGCCACACCTCACATTCTGGCCCATTTGCACACACATTGTCTCATTGATTCTTCATAATTATTGCAATAGGTGGTTATATGTGCTATCTTCATTTTCTTGAAGGGACACTGAGACGAGGCAGGATGTGAGTTTACTGGTGGGTGGTGACACCCAGATTTATCCTGCAGGGCTATAACTCCATAGGCCATGATTTTTGTATTGTTTCATGTTTGGATTGGTACAAATGACCTCTGTGGCAACTATGACAATTGCAGGAATCGAAGTTTTGACGCTGGGGTCAGCAGGGAGGAAGGGAAGCATTTCAGAGTTTAGTTCAAAGCTGAGTGAGTGCCTGGAGGTCAGATGAAGCAGCCTGGCTTTGGGAAGGCTCTTAGGACCACAACCTTCTCTCTTCCCAATGTGCTTGCATTTGCCACAAGGAGCAGTTCCTGTCATTTTCACCTAAGACATCTTTGAATTCTTCTCATAAGCTATCTGCATGCATTGATGCCATACAACTAGTTACTCCTCAAAAGAGGAAAGTACAAAACTCATAACTTTAAAACAAAATTATTCCTTTAGTACTGAGTGGTAGGAAGCATTTATTTTATTTTTAACAAGAAAAGTGGCATTTCACTGGAGCCCCTGGGTCGCTCAGTCTGTTAAGCGTCTGCCTTTGGCTCAGGTCACGAAGGGAGGGGGGAGGCGGTCTCTGATAGAGCCCAGCATCTGGTTCCCTGCACAATGGGAAGCCTGCTTCTCCCTCTGTCCCTCCCCCTGCTTGTGCTTTCTCTCTCTTTCAAATGAATAAATAATCTTTAAAAAATTGTTAGCAAACACAAAAATGTTCTATACATAATTAGTTATCACAGAAATAAAAATTATACTACAACCTGATGCTATTGCCTATGTATTAGAATGACTATGGTTGAAAACAAAAGCAAAACAGTGATGATTTTTTAATACTAAAATTCTTTCATATTGCTGGTGGGAGTATAAATTGGTACAGTCCCTTGGAAATCTATCTTATAGTATGCAGTAAAGCTAAATGCTCGCATACTATATGCTGTATGACCAGCAGTTCCATTGCCAAGCATATACCCCAAAGAATGGCATGTACATATTCATGAAAAAATACAGGTAGGTAAATAGGCATATCTATATATTTATACTCATAGTTGCAATGTTTATGTGAATCTAAAGTGGAAACAGCCCAAATGTTTATCTGTAGTAGGATAGGTAAATTTTGGTATAAATTTTTCTTAATTTCTATTTCTTATATTAACATTTTATAACTTCATTTTGATTAGAATACACCTACTTTTTTCTTTTTAATAAACTTACACAAATAATTTTATTATTTTTTATATGCTATTTAAGCAATATATAGCTAGTTAATTTTGATTTTATTTTATTTTATTTATTTATTTATTTACAATCTAAGAATCTCCTTTTTAATAGTTGAGTTAGCTCATTTATATGAACTGTGTTTATAGGTACATTTAGTGTTACAAATTAAGAAATATTTACCTGTGGGGATAATCAGTTTCAGAGGATTTGAGGAGGACTTCTGTTTATTATACTGTTCTGTTTTACTATACTGTTCCGTTTTTTGATCAGACTGGTGATAAAATTTTATCAATCTGTAAACTTAATATGTGTCTTTTGGAACACACATTATATGTCAACTAATGCATGTCGGTTTAAATATTTATGTAAATGTATTTTTGTTTTTTTCTATTTTGTTTTTGTTGTTTTCTTTTTTTGTGTAACTGTGTTTAATGAAAATTTAAGGATTTAAGGACATCTCCCCAAAATGTATATGGCATGTGCTAAATATACTAATATAATTCTAAATAAAAATATTTACCAACCATGCTACAGGCAAAAATAAAATCAATTAAAGTTGGATTTAAAAGCAAAATATGGAAGAGGAAGCATCAAAATTATTGGAATGAATAAAACAGAGTATACTTATGGCATCAGGTAAGGAATATATTCTTCAAGAAAAAAGTCAAAGAAAGAAAGAAAGATTATGTTATCTGACTTCATAAAAATTAGCATTTTATAACAATGAAAACAATCACAGAAAGATACCATCAACAAAATGACAGGAAGTATGATTAGGAAAATCAATTTAGAATGTATATGATATTTAGAATTTTTGATGGAAATGTAAACTAGTATAAAATCTGAAGGACAAATTTTAATATCTATTAAAATAAAAAAGGATCCAGCAAAGAAAGAATATATATGCAAAGAATACATATATAAAGATCACATATATAGAGAGAATACACATACATACAAAACATATGTATAAATATAAATTCTGGTACAGGTGCATGAATATTTATTGCAGCAATACTTGTAAACAGAAAAGAAATGTGTGGGCTAAACATTCTTCAAAAAGACAAATTAAATATTTAAATATAATACTAAATACAATATAATATTCTATGTTTCAGATAATGGAAAATATTTGTCCCAATGATTATATAAAGATAGATATCAGAGCATATTTTGAATGCAGCATAATCTGTCCAAGCGATCACATTTATATAAATTTAAAAGGAACATACACATTCAGTATGCTAATTTGTTAAACCAGTGCAATTCATCCTTTTCAAAAATTAGGGTGTGTATGTAAAACTGTAAAAATGAGTTGGACTCATGATAGAGGTTGCTTCTGACCAGGATGGAGAAATAGGAAGGAAATAAGGGAGAATGACACAGGGTATGACACTGAATTAGAATTTCCTAAAAATTATTATTTTTAGTTTAAAAAAATTGAAGCAAATATTAAAGAATTTTAAATGCTTAAAATTCTTGGTAGAACAATTCATATTTGATCACTTATTCAATATTTTATAAAATAAAAGTGTTAGAGAAGGATTTTTTATTAGATAAACAGGTTGATTTAAGTGGCCATGAGTATTGGCAAAGTGATTTGGAGACCAGATGAAAGGTCAACTCCGGACCCTAAGTAAGGGATGTTAGCATGTCATGCTGGAACAAAGGTATAAAGACCCTAGAGACACACCCCTGAAAACTTCACCTATCTTGTTTTGCATTAGAGATGGTGAAGGGGAACAGAGGAAGGCAAGGTTAGTGACAATCATTCTTTTATTCACCTATTCATTCATTCAGAAAGGATTTATGGAGCAAGAGCTATGTATTGCATACTATCCTAGCTGCCATCAGGCCACACAGGAAAGTTTCATTCCGTCCCAATGAACTGTGCCGAGCCCTCTAAGAATCAGTACAATTGGCCACTGTAGTACAGAAGAAAAGATTTCTTTTTGGGTACCAGGGAAGATCTCACAGGCTGGAGGGTTTTTGAAAGATGAGGTGTATCGCGAGAGTGGAAGAGAGCTGTGCACCACTCTGTGTAAAGAAATGGAGGCAGGAAGGATCAGGGACATTGGGGTCACTATCATCATCTTGTCCTGCTCAAGCAGAGACTGTCTTGTGGGAACCAGCAGAATGGAGGCTTTAAATCAGCCTGAGGCCTCATTGCCAAGAGTCCTTTTGACTGTTCCTCGTTGTTATGGGTGATTGGAAGCCATCTAAGCATTTCCAGACTGGGGATATCACAACAATTACTGTTTTGGAAACGAAATCCTGTTAGCTGGGCAGAGGAAGGTCTCAAAGGAACAGGGGCCAGGGACAGAAAGACAAATGAGGTTGCTAAAGAAAAACACAGACTAATAAGACAGAGGCCATGTGGATGGAAAAGGAGGGTGGAGGGGAATTTAAAAATGAAAGTGGTATTATATGGCAAGGTTTGATGGCTATATCAAACCTCTATTTGGATATGAGAAGGTAGGGGGAGGACAGATGTGATAATGACTGAATTTTCATAGCTTCAGATAAGCACTTGTAAGTCATCCAATGATGTCCACTTGGCAGGTGGAAATAGGAAAACCAATTATGGGTCTTCTTCTGCCTATGAATTTCAGGAAGGCTGTACTGAAGCTAGTTCCTCTTCTACTCAGGAGTCCCGGTTTGGGCTAATAAGCTATAGAACCAGTACTTACTTCATGTCATGGCTTTGGCTGTGACAGGAAAGCTTATTTAATAATTGAATTTTCCTGAGGTGCCATCAGTATGGATGCACATCCAAGGGAGAATATTTCTCTTTTGACAACATGCCGTGAAGTGAAAATTTCCAGAGACCTGGAAAACATATTAACATAGGAAGACATTGAGAAAGGATACTGATTGGTTTACTGAAAATGATTGCGTTCAGATGAACTCTTAATATGAGTAGTCAGTCTCAAAAATAATCACCTTCTCTACTCTTAGAATGTCAAGGTATTAATTTTTTTTTTTTTTTTTTTTTTTTTATGATAGGCACACAGTGAGAGAGAGAGAGAGAGGCAGAGACACAGGCAGAGGGAGAAGCAGGCTCCATGCACCGGGAGCCTGACGTGGGATTCGATCCCGAGTCTCCAGGATCGCGCCCTGGGCCAAAGGCAGGCGCCAAACCGCTGCGCCACCCAGGGATCCCAGAATGTCAAGGTATTAAAATCTTCCATGGCCATTCAGACATTCATCACTTGAACACACAAGGAAAAAGAATACTGAACTCCTTTGATACCTGGAAGCATGACTTTAAATAGTTGAGGAAATTAGCTCAAAGCAGGAAAAGTCAGACTGGAAACTAGGTGATAAGTCATTAATTTGGGGAAAGTCAGAAGATGTCACTGAGTATTTGCTGGTCACTTATTTATGTCAAGAAATTGATTACTTCTTTTGCCCAAAGTGAAAAAGTTCTGAAGACACTTTGTCAAGATCTGAATGTTTTGAAAACAGTTATAGTCATGGTCTCAGAAGTGCTTTAACTCATATTCATTGGTTATGCTCTAACTCAGAGCCAGGGCATAGATTTCGAACAATGAAATCCAAATGTCAATTTAAACAATATGCCTGCAAGTTGCAAGTTCTTGAATATTCAATTAAATCGCTAGCTCCCTCAGTTATGCTTCCTCTAGCAAAAAGGATTCTCGTTTCCTGAATCCCAATGACATTTTCTTTATCCATTTGTGAGATGCCTTATTTAGAGAAAACCAGTGTGAACTTATATATTCATCTGTTTTGTAATGGTTCACAAGACTGGGTCACTTTGCTCTAGGAGAGGATATAAAATCAGAAGAAAGTGGATTTTCCCACGTCAATCACTAGAAGAAGAAATTATACTTGAGAAAAAGGTAGAAGGAAGCCAGATTAGCTCCGGTTAGGAGTCCATGCAGATAGATCCATGCATAACCTCTATCTCTGTCAAAACAGCTATTTTACTTTTGTTGCCAGCATGACAGTACTGAATGCCCAGTGCCAGAGGCTGGCCCATGTCAAGTGGATGAGACATTTTGTCAGCGTATGATTTAGTGCCTTTTCCATGGTGGATGCTCTCTGCTGGGCATTAATGGGCAATACAAAGGTCTTCATACTTTGTGCCCACTCCCATGTCTCCACCTCCTCTTGTCCTTAATCTTCTGATTGTTCTCTACGCAGGCCCTTCACCAATTGACCAGCCCATTGGCCACTGCTCATGAATTCACAAATATTCTAATTTCAGGGTATTTCTTTTTTTAAGATTTTATTTACACGAGAGAGAGAGAGAGAGACAGAGAGAGAGAGCACAAGTGAGAGAGAGCATGAGGTAGGGGGAAGGGCGAAGGGAGATGGACAAGCAGACTCCCCACTGATCAGGGAGCCTCACGTAGGGCTAAATCCCAGGACCCCAGGATCATGACCTGAGCCAAAGTCAGATGCTTAACTGACTGTGCCACCCAGGTGTTCCAAGATTTATTTATTTATTTGAGAGAGAGAGAGAATGAGGAAGAGAGAGCAAGCAGGGGGAGGGGTAGAGGGAGAAGAAGAGGGAGAGAAGTAGACTTCTGGTTTAGTGTTACTTTCTCAGGCTATCTGCATTGGTCTTTAAGAAGACCAAGATTGTTATAGCCTTGGACTTGAACTTGGGATCAATTTCTGGTCCACTCCGTTGCTTCCTTCTGGTTTCTGCTCTGATATGACCTCCTCCTAGGTCCCTCCTCTGAATAGCTCACCCTATACACGCCCCCAACTCTTTTTTTTTTTTCATGAGAGACACAGAGAGAGAGAGAGAGAGAGAAAGAGAGAGAGAGAGAGGCAGAGAAATAGGCAGAGGGAGGAGCAGGTTCCATGCAAGGAGGGACTCAATCCTAGGACTTCAGGATCATGCCCTGGGCTGAAAGCAGGTGTTCAACCACTATGCCACCCAGGTGTCCCTCTTCCCACTCTTTACAACATTATTCTTTAATGTGTCTTGCTTTCTCTTCATAGTGAGATGGACCCTAAGAGAGAAAAAACTTTTTTTTCCCCTTTCTTCTTTTTGGGCTTCTGTTCTTGCTAAGACCTACACTCCCACTGCACTCTATGCATGCCCTGTAATGCAAATCATTTTTGTCCTCCTTGTAAGGGTCAAGGAGTTTAATGATTCTCTAGAATAATAGCATCTATGAAGGACCAGATGAGAATGCCCAGAGAAAGCTATCATATGCATATTCCAGACCACCTGCACTAGACAACTCCAAGCCAAGGCCCTCTAGCATCAAGGAATAACACCTGGGGCCTCATTTTTGTTTTTTTGGTTTAATGGTTTCCTGGATGCCCAAGAAGACACAGGCACCAGACCACTATACTTATTTAAAAACCCCAGACTCAGAACAAAGATGAGACTCCCTCTTCTCCTTTCTGAGTCTCCTGGATGCTCCATCTCTCTCTCTCTCTCTCTCTATATATAGATAGATAGATAGATAGATAGATAGATAGATAGATAGATAGATAGATAGATAGGTAGATAATAGATAGATAGATATCCCTGATGGAGAGTGATGTGAAACATTTTTCATGTGCTTGTTGGGCATGTGTAGGTCTTCTTGGAGAAATGTCTGTTCAGGTCTTTTGCTCATTTCTTGACTGGATTGTTTTTTTAAGGGTGTTGACTTGGATAAGTTCTTTATAGATCTTGGATACTAGCCCTTTATCTGATGTCATTTGCAAATATCTTCTCCCATTCCATAGGTTGCCTTTAGTTTTGTTGACTGTTTCTTTTGCTGTGCAGAAGCTTTTGATCTAGATAAAGTCCCAGTAGTTCATTATTGCTTTTGTTTCCCCTGCCTTTAGAGACTTGTCTTGCAAGAAGCTGCTGTGATCGAGGTCAAAAAGGTTGCTGCCTGTGTTCTCCTCTAAGATTTTGATGGATTCCTGCCTCACATTTATTTTACTTTTTTAATAGATTTTATTCATTTATTCATGACAGAGAGAGAGAGAGAGAGAGAGAGAGAGAGAGAGGCAGAGGGAGAAGCAGGCTCCATGCAGGAGCCCAATGTGGGACTCGATCCCAGGACTCTAGCATCACGCCCTGGGCCCAAGGCAGCATTAAACCTCTGAGCCACCCAAGGATCCCCTGTAATTCTCCCTTTTGATGGGGTCTTTGTTTGGTTTTGGGGTCAAGGTAAAGCTGGCTTCATAGAATGAATTTGGCAGTTTTCTTCCTATTCCTATCTTTTGAAATAGCTTCAGTAGAATAAGGTATTATTTCTTCTTTAAATGCTTGGTAGAATTTCCCTGGAAAGTGCTCTGGCTGTGGACTCTTGTTTCTTGGGAGGATTTGATGACTGCTTCAATTTCTTTGCTGGTTCTTTGCTGGTCTGTTCAGGTTTTCTATTTCTTCCTGTTTCAGTTTTGGTAATTTATAGGTTTACCAGGAATGGATCCATTTCTTCCAGATTGCCTAATTTTTTGGCATATAATTGCTCATAATATGTTCTCAAAATCACTTGTATTTCCTTAGCGTTGGTTGTGATCTCTCCTTTTTCATTCATAATTTTATTAATTTGAGTCTTTTCTCTTTTCTTTTTAATAAGTCAGCTAGGGGTGTATCTATTGAATAATTCTTTCAAAGAACCAGGTCCTAGTTTCATTGATCTGTTCCACTATTCTTCTGGTCTCTATTTCATTGAGTTCTGCTCCAGTCTTTATTATTTCTCTTCTCCTGCTTTATTTAGGCTTTATTTGCTGTTCTTTCTCCAGCTCCTGTAGGTGTAAGGTTAGCTTGTGTATTTGAAATTTTTCTAATTTTTTGTGGAAGGCTTGTATTGAAATGTACTTTCTTCTTGGGACTGCCTTTGCTGTAACCCAAAGATTTTGGACATTGTGCTTTCATTTTTGTTAGTTTGCATAAATGTTTTTAATTCTTCTCTAATTTCCTGGTTAACCTATTTATTTTTTTAGTAGGATGCTCTTTAATCTCCAAGTGTTTGAGTTCTTTCCAAATTTCTTCTTATGCTTGAGTTCTAGTTTCAAATCATTGGGGTCTGAAAATATGCAGGGAATAATCATAATCTTATGGTATTGGTTGAGACCTGATTTGTGGGGGCAACCCCAGTGGCTCAGTGGTTTAGCGCCACCTTCAGCCCAGGGTTTGATCCTGGAGACCCAGGATCGAGTCCCATGTCAGGCTCCCTGCATGGAGCCTGCTTCTATCTCTACCTGTGTCTCTGCCTCTTTCTCTCTCTATAGCTCTCATGCATAAATAAATTTTTTAAAAAAATCTTAAAAAAAAAGCCCATAGGAGACTTGAATTGTGACCCAGAATGTGATCTACTCTGGAGAAAGTTCCATGTGCAGTTGAGAAGAATGTGTATCCTGTTGCATTAGGATGGAATGTTCTGTATTTATCTGTGAAGTCCATCTGGTTCAGTGTGTCATTCAAAGCTCTTGTTTCTTTGTTGACCTTTTGGTTAGAAGATCTGTTTGTTTGTTTGTTTGTTTTGCTGAGAGTGGATGTTGAAGTCTCCTCTTGTATTATTATCTATGTTTCTTTACTTTGGTTATTAATTACTTGATATAATTGGCTGCTCCCACATTAGGGGCATAAATATTCATAATTGTTAGGTCTTCTTGTTGGATAAACCCTTTAAGTATGATATAATGTTCCTCTTCATGTCTTAGTAAAGCCTTTGGTGTAAAATCTAATTTATCTGATATGAGAATTGCTACCCCAGCTTTCTTTTGAGAACCATTTGCATGGTAAATGGTTCTTCATCCCCTCATTTTCAGTGGGAAGGTGTCTTTAGGTCTAAAATGAGTCTCTTGTAGACAGCATATAGATGGGTCTTGCTTTTTTATACAGTCTGATACCCCGTGTCTTTTGACTGGAGCATTTAGCCCATTCACATTTAGAATAACAATTGAACAATATGAATTTAGTGCCACCGTATTTCCTGTACAGTCACTGTTTCTGCAGATTGTCTCTGTGTCTTTGGGCTCACTCTTCACTTACAGGATCTCCCTTAATATTTCTTGGATGGTTGGTTTGTTGGTCACATATTGTTTCAGTTTCTGTCTGTCCTGGAAGATCTTTATCTCTCCTTCCATTCTGAATGACAGCCTTGCTGGGTGAAGTATTCTTGGCTGTGCGTTTTTCTCATTTAGTACCCTGAATATATCATGCCAGCTCTTTCTGGCCTCTCATGTCTCTGTGGATAGGTCTGCTGTTAATCTAATAGTTCTCCTGCGATATGTTAGCAGTCTTCTGTCCAAGCTGCTTTTAGGATTTTTCTCTTTATCTCTGAAATTTGCAAGCTTTACCATTACATGCTGGGGTGTTGATCAGTTTGTATTGATTTTTAAGAGAGGTCCTCTCTATCTCTTGGATATGAATGCCTCTTTCCTTCCCCAGATTAGGGAAGTTCTCAGGTCTGATTTGTTCAACTATACCTTCTGGTCTCTCTCTCTCTCTCTCTCTCTCTCTCTCCATGCCTTCCAGAATCCCAATAATAACAAATTTTTTTTTTTCAAACTATAACTTAATTCTGGGAGCCTCTTCTCTCATGGGCTCTTAGTTGTTTTTCTCTCTTTTCCTCAGCTTCCTCCCTTTCCATGAACTTGTCTTCTACTTATCTTCTATGTCACTTACTCTGCCTTCTGCCCCATTTAACCTAGCTGTTAGAGCAACTAGTTTAGACTGCATTCTCAGAATATTTTTCATTTCAGCCTGATTAGATTTCATTTTTGCAGTAAGAGATTCTCTAGTCTTTTGTGTTTTTTTCAAATCCAACTAGAAACTTTATAATTATAATCCTGAATTCTATATCCAATATCTTACATAAATCCATATCCATTAGATCTGTGGCAGAAAGTATTACTTCTGGTTCTCTCTTTTGTGGTGAATTCTTCCGTCTAGTCATTTTGTCTAGTGGAGAATGGTTGTATGAATGAGCGGAGTCAAAAATATCAACCACAACACGAGCAAAATGCACACTAGACAAATCTGAAGAGGTCAGGGACCAGAAAATAAAAGAAAAAAGACAACGAAAAGAAAAACAAATTAAAAAGGGGGGAGGGCAATGGCGGAGGTGAGAGAATATAATCTCACAGAGTGGATCAAGACAGTGACCCATTTGGTTCTGAGTGTATTTTGGTCTGTATGTTACTAAATCCCAAAGTTGTCATTATTTTTTAAAAGCAAAACATATATATACAAAAGTAAAATAGAATATGGTGAAAGGAAGCCAAAAATGAAGAATATATCTATAATATATGATTGTAAAATATGAAAGTTAAAAGAGAAAGAAAACTTGAATACTTAAAGAGTTGATAAAATATCAAACTAGCTGAGGTGGGAAAAAAGAAAGAATATTGGAAAATTTTAACCTGAAACATAAATGAACCATAAGAGAGCCACCTCGAGTTTTATATACTATTTCTCTCAGTCCTGGAGTTTTCCTGCTTGGTCAGTATACTTGTTGTTCAGCTGTTCTTCCAGCTGTCTTCTAGGGAAGGGGCCTGCTGCACTGATTCTCAGATGTCTTTTGTCTGGGTGGAGTTGTACCAGCCCTTGCCAGGTGGCTGGGCTCAGTGTAAGCAGTTTGCCAAGTGTGGTCTTTCTTCCCTGGAGGCTTTCAAGCCTCTTACAAAAAGTGGTCTCTTTTCTATGTGTAGAGTTTCCACTATTCTTTCTTTACTTCTCAGGTTGAATTCATAGATGCTCAGGATGGCCTGATAGTTATCTAGCTAACTTTGGGGACCAGATGAAACAAAGACCCCTTCTCTTCTGTCATCTTGCTTCCTTTTTCTGTTTTTAGGTTTTTAAAAACCATTCTGGTTGTGTGGAGAAAAGAGGAAGGGAGAGGATATAAAAGTTAGTAGGCTAATGCCATGTTGCAGGTAAGAGATCACATCATGATACTCTCACTTGTCACCTGGAAGTAGGGGTAGAAGGAATACTGCCTGAACTGTGTATTTATAGATGAATCACATGGAATAGAACCTGTATATTCCATACTTAGAATCAAACCGTGTTTATCTTTTATCTGTTCTCAGATGAAAGTTTATTTGTGGATATTTATTCTTTTTTTTTTTTTTAAACTTAGGCACCTGCTCTCCTGTACCAATTAGAATTTCAACATGAAGAAGCAGAGCCACTATGTACATAATGAAGAAGATAATTAAAAGTGATGGGGGCAATTTTAAAATGACTTTAAAATAGATATTTATGAAATCTTTAAATAGTAGAAAAGAAATAATATCTACAAACATAAATAATAAGTCAAAATAGAGAGAAATAAGATCTAATTGGAAATTCTAACAATTCCAAAAGTTCTTGAAATTGGAAAAATGTCAATTGATGGGATAAACTCTTGGCTGGACAGAAGAAGTAAATTTGGAAGATGGACAATGACAGTGAATATTTCTTGAATGCAATATATATTGATAAATCATGACAATCATGAAAGGGAAGAAAGGTGCACGGAATATCTATTTAGAAGAACCAACACACACCTGTATGTAAGTTCCAGAAGGAAAGAGTGTAATAGTATTTTCAAAATGATTGTGATTGAGTATTTTCTAGAATTGAAAGACAAGTACCTACAGATGGAAAATACACTCTGAGTACTAAACAATATAAACAAAATTGCCCCTCATTTAGACACATCATGGAAAAACTGATTCATGTTAAAGATTAACAAAAACCATTAAGGTTAAAAACAAAGTTTTCACCAATGGGAAAGAACTAGATCAACAAAGGGTTCATGGGAAGCATTCTTTGGGTCTGTGCTGGTGTGGCAATACCAGTTGTCAGATATTTCGTAGCCAATTGTTAAACTGCCCCGGCCTGGGCCTCAGATTAACCTCACCACTGCCATTTTTTGACTTGCCAACTCCTCCTTTAGGACACGGTGGATCTCCCCAATATACGGTAGTTGAGAGAGCTCCCCTTGTACAGCAGCATGAGTCTCAAGTCTGTGGCTGCTATACATTGCATGGAAATATTAAAATATCATCTGGGACACATTACATGGAAATATTAATATATCATCTGAGAGTAGATGTAAACTATCCCTACCAATAGATGCCCAGTCAGTAGCTCAAGCAAAATAAAGATATCTTCAAATATTGACGAATCTCAACTTCCTGAAAATGAACATGCAAACACTTCATTGGGATTTTAAGTGAATCCAAATACAAGTGGAATGTAAGAGGAAAAAATATGATGAGCAAAGCATGTGGTAAAATTTACTAAAAGAGTTAAAAAGAATTCAAAATAAACATAGTTATTTAGGAAAATAAAAAAAATTTGAAATAAAATGTGAGGCAAAAATAATAAGGAAAGATTTCATGGGAAAAGAGCAAAGATATTATAATGTTATTTAAAATCTGCTATGCTCCCACTTCATTTAGGTGAATAATCAGTATTTCATGAATTTAGACATAATAAGAAAAAGTTAGGAACAAATTTGTATGAAAAATATATCATAACTTCCATAAGAAGAAATCTGAACCAAATGCATGGACATTTCCCAGAAGCATGAATAATAAATAAATACAGATAAAGCTACACAGTATCTTTAGTGAGCTGGGTAATGCAAATTAAGACCACCATGAGAAGCATTTTTCTGCCTATTAAAAAGGCAGAAGTTAAGAATCCTGACAAATGGGAATTTTAATATTTTTATGACTCATTTTATTTTTACTTAACATGAGAAAAATGAGCATGTTGCTGAGCATGTGGCATAGAGAAACTCTTACAGTGTTTTTACTTCTCAGTCTTCAAAAGTCGAACGTAAATGTTTCATGTATCACATCAGCTCCCTTCCTAGAGAAACTTATAATGTTTCTCTAGGAAGAACCACAATATGTACCACAATATATGTATAATAATTTTGGCAGCACCATGGCTCATAATAGGAAAAAGTGGGAAACGTTTGAATGTCCATCAATAATAATGGATAAATAATTTGTGTGTATTAATGTAACAGAATACTATATAGGAGTAAAAATGAATAAAACATAACTTTGTGAGTCAGCATGGCTCACTCTTAAAAATATAAGCAAGAAATAGAAGACTGTACTCCAAATCTTGATTTTTTCTTATAAATTATGGAAAGAAGCAAAACAAAATCATATATGCTTTGAGATACATAGGTACCTAAGCAGCATGGATTGAGACCACAATAAAGGCAGGGAGGAGATAATAAATTTCCAACAGTGAGGCAATGGCTAAATAAACTGATATATTTTTATACCATTTGGTAGTATAGAGCAGTTAAAACAGATAAAAACGTGTCACTATGTATAAATACAAGTTACTAAAATACAGTTTTGAGTTAATAAGTTACAGAATGTAACAATGCACTGCATGATGCCATTAATGTAAATGAGAATCACAACTCAGTTCATGTAGTTCATTGACATATGCATACATATGAAAAACATAAAATGTACTGAATACACACACCTACATTCATGATAGCAGCTATGTCTGGGTGGGAAGTATGGCTTGGGATAGAGGATGAGGGGCATTTTGGATGACAAATATAAACATATTTTTATATTTTCCTTACACCTTTTTTTTTTTTAAGAAAGATTTATTTATTTGTTTGAGATAGAGCACATGTGCACCTATGTGCACATAGGTGGGGGGAGGGAATCCAAAGCAGAGTCCTTTCTAAGCACAGAGCTCCATGTGAAGCTCCATCTCATGACCCTGAGATTATGATCTAAGCCAAAATCACGTCGGACACTTAACTGTCTGAGCCATCCAGGCACTTCTCCTGTTTTTTTTAATATGAAAAATATGAATATTCATTAGAATTAAGATTGTAAATCTGAAAGTCTGAAGGATCTCTTCCCAGCTCTGCCTTTGTGCTGAATTACTAGGAGCCATCTATTTGCCTCAAATGTACTCAAAGTCCTCACTTCTAGAAACAAATTACAAAACAATTTCTTAAGATCCCTTCTGGCTCTGACAGCCTTAGTCTGACATATGACTTACAATTTCACTCTGTTTCAGGGGCAGTGCATTTGGGCAGGCTATTCTTCTAGTAAGTTTCCATTAGACCAGAAAATCTTTGAGAAACCCTAAGAAAGTGATTTCAGTTTAACATGCCCAAATTATCCTGTACCTTTGACTGACCTTGAATCACCCTAGGTATAGGCTTAGACTCAGCAGGATATTGTTGAGGTTCATAAGAAAGAGATGTACATGAAAGGAAATAGTACCTGTAGTCTAGGAGAGGAAGTTTCACTTTGCATAGTTATCCTGAGGGAAAAACAGAATGCTATGAGGGTCAAAAAATCATAAATGTCAAAGCTTTGGGTGAAGTGAGCATTTTTTATCTTGGTTCAGTCCACAGCATATATGGAACTCTGAGGCTGTTAACTAAATGGAAGGAATTTCAGATGTGAATGAGCCTGGATTCAAATTCTCTGTACTACACAACTATTAGACGTATGTCTCTGAGTATATTACTTAACTTCTTTCAGCCTCCACATCCAACCATCCAAGGAAATACAGTGGGATGATGTAGATAAAACATCTAATATATTTCCTGGCACATAAAATACCATTAATAAATGGTAGCTGGGATTATTTTAATGGTGCCCCCACTTAAGTCACTGGCATAATTCATTAATAATAATTTTTAATGTTTTATATATGCATTTATAAGCATTAATTCACTATATATTCACAATATAGATGAATATGTAGTATTCTTGAAACAAAGCCAGGTTACTGCTCCATTTTATCAATAGCAAGAGGTTTCTACAGGCTTAACTCTGTATAAATCATGTACATAGTCCTTGAATATTTTGCATAAAGGATCTCTAGGCAATCAACTTTGGAGTGTGCATAGTTCATAGCTCTCTTCATAATATGTGCAAAGTAATCAGAAAATCCATATTATTTTCTTCCACTAACAACGCAGATTTGAGATCATGGTATAAATAACTCTTTAATAATATTCAATAAAATAAATAATAAAAATATTCTTTATGCAAGGGACCATTAAACTTTAAAATTATTAATAATAACACCTTGCCTTTTAATAGGGTTGTAAACTTTTCAAAGTATTTTTAGACTTTTTTTTCACTAGGTAATGGGAATCCAGGCCAACATGTCATAAAAGGAAGATAAACTCATGAAGGATGTTCTGTTTTTATTTTTTATTTTTTTTTTTATTTTTTTTTTTAATTTTTATTTATTTATGATAGTCACAGAGAGATAGAGAGAGAGGCAGAGACACAGGCAGAGGGAGAAGCAGGCTCCATGCACCGGGAGCCCGACGTGGGATTCGATCCCGGGTCTCCAGGATCGCGCCCTGGGCCAAAGGCAGGCGCCAATCCGCTGCGCCACCCAGGGATCCCGGATGTTCTGTTTTTATTAAATGACTATACAAAATATATATTTGCAAGTTTCTTTCTTCAGCAGTATTCCTGTGATCTCTATAATCTTTAGGAAAGCAAGATGATGTATTTGAAGGTATTGACTATGGAGTTGACTATACTTGAGTCTTATGTGATCTTTGGCAAGCCATTGACTTCCTTGAAATTTCCCATTTGTTAAAAGGGAGATAATAATATCCATCCTCAAGTGTTAAAAAGATTAGAATTACTTCTCTATGGAATCATGCCTAGTATCTTATATAATGTTGAATAAATGGTGAATCCTTCTTATTTTATTTTAAGCTCTCATCCTCTTATTACATTGAGGCTCTGAAATATAGAGGTCTTGGGAGATGTTTCCTGTGACCTGTGGAAGCAGCCTGGAATGAGGTAGAGGGGTTCCCAATAAGACATCATGGGTGTCTGCCTCTTGAAAATAGAATAAGTTAGTCTCTGAGTAGAAGATGATTCACTAGAGTTCTGGCAATTTTCATAAAGAGTTATTATCTGATGTCAGTTATCTGTCTGGAAGTAGGTAAAAACCACACTTATGCTTAGGGTAAAACATGATACAGAAAAAAAGAATGTCCCATCTCCAATTTCCAGAGTAGCAGTGACAGTGTAGTCCTCACTGAGAGGATTCTGTCCCCAGAGCATTGCTAGATTCATCAACTAGAGGCTGATGGTGGCGGTGCCCACAGGCTGGAGTGGGATACCTGAGGACTTTCTTCCTGAGCCTGTGATACCATTCCCTTCAGCAGTGTCAGAAAAAGATCAGGACGTTTTGAGGGGGAAGCGAATTTCTGTTAATAACATCATAGATTTGTACCAACTTGTCTGAGTTACAAATGTAAGATAATTAGCAAAATATTAACACATAGGATGCTCCATTTAGCATTTTCCTCCCCTTCTTTTTATGGCCGTATTTTCACCCAAATAAAAAAGTAAATAGATTTGTCATCTCTGCTTTGAATCCTATATTCAACTATAAGCTCCATTTTTAACTGTATTCTATCAGGTTGGTGACATGATTTGGCAAAAGCTGTAGAGTGTTGGTTATACAGAATGAGTTATCCAGGATGGAGAAATGATAGGGCTGTTGGCTTGAGGCTTTGTTGACTATCCAACCGCTCTAGAGACCCTCAGGAAAAAGTCTTTATTTTGACACTAAAGACCTATCATAGTGCCTTAAAAAGAGAAGGCTCACTTCCACTTGAATTACAAGACTTAGTCAAAGTAATTCCCCTTGCCTTCAAATAACTATTTTTTCTCCCCAAATTAAAATGCAGAAGAATAAGAAGACACAACCCCATAAAAATTAACAAACATCCCAGGAAGTTTTTTTAATATTGCCAAAAAATATTCAAGGAGATGACAATCCAGGTGGTATTTTCCATTTGACTAGCTGATATTTTAGTACTTGGCACTAGTGTGTCCACTCCCATAACAAACTATGTGGTGATTAAAAATTAAGTGTTCTGTATTGTTTCAAGAGCTGCTGTTTAGGGCATCGCATTGAAAAACGCTACGTGAAAGGAAAGCCAGTGTTCTGATGGCAGAGGGCAATGACTGATTTCCATTTGCTCTGTGCATGTCACTAGAGAAGTTCTAAGTTAGGATACCTCAGTGTCTACTTATGGGGTTTATGTATGTGGTTTCTACATGAGTTGTCTTTATAAGTGGGACTCAGAAATATCTTTACACTTCCCCAACAGCCTTTCCTCATCTCCATCAAGTAGAAATGAACCCTTGGGACTGAAAGTATCTTCTAGGTGTTTGATTTTGCTGGGAAATTTTGAAATGATTTTCTAGCTCCAGAGTTCATAAAAACAAGGTGATTTTTTAAATGTAATGATATTCTGAGAAACGATTCCTGTATCTTGCAACTTATATGATATAAATTCCAGGGAAAAACATAAGATTTGCAGTAGAATCTAATAGTTCTTGCCATAGTTCCCCCTGCTGCTTACTGGCTCAGTAATGGAGGACAAATTACTTAAGTTCCAAACTTCAGTTGTCTCATATGTGAAACGGAGATGAAAATTTTTTCCTGAGTTCTGCTTCCAGAGGATATGGCATACTGATCTAAAAGTTGGTATGCTTGATGCAAAAGACAAAAAGGAAAACAGAGGTGAGAGAAATTCATGCAAAACCTATGAGAAAATATTATGAATGCAGAAGGTGATGGAGTCTCATTGAGAGAGAAGGAGCAGCTTTGAGTAAAAATGATCCTGGTGGATGCTCAGAGTATGTTGGCAAACCCTGCTTATTGTGACTTTTTCTCCCCTAGCATTTCCCAGAATAGGCTGTTGCCCAATCTGTGACCCAACATGGTTGGTCAGGAATAGCAGCACTATCCTCATGCTTTTCTGAGGTGGTGAGGGTTATCAACAGAGCAGCCTGTGATAATGGCTGGTAGAAAGTAAATCTCAATCAATTTGGGTAGCAGAGCTGACACTTGAGAAATCCTTGCCCACTCATATAACACATACGTCCAAGGGCTAGGTGATTACACAAACAGCACAAATCAAAGAAGAGGCATAGGCATGTCCCCTGAGGAGCAGGGCTGTGGATGGGGGGATGTGGCAAAGGTATTAGATTTACACTTTAGGATGTGTCCTTTTACCAATACAGAGATACCCCTTTGCCCAGGCCTGTCCCAAAGTCCAAGTATGGTATATGTTAAAGCCTAGGATTTTGCTTCTTCTCCTTGGGAATACAGCAATTTTTAATATGGTTGAAAGCCTCAAGACATTATGGGATCACAGGGGAAAATAAAGAGACACAGACCCCAAAAGAAGGTAAATAAGCTAACTAACTTCTATCTGATGACCTACTAAAAATGAGAATTAAAATGACACCCATAAATAGAAGGGGTAATATTGATAATGAGAAAAAATTCCAATAGTTCCTTTTAAAAGAATCAAATTAAAATACTAATCAAGAAAATTTTAATAGTTGAAAGAGGAGAATTGATTTATGGTGACGAATTGACTTTACAAAGTAATGATTTGCAGATCCCTTTCCCAGAAAGCATTGAGAAGAAATATAAAATACAAACTAATAAACAGAATAAAAGAAATTTTAAAATAATAGGCCCATTAGACAATATAAGAGAAATGTAGGAAAAAGTAGGTACTTGAGTAAATTATGCTGAAAAAATCATAATTAATGGAGGATGATGATTTTATATTGATGGAGTTTGTAGGGGCCACAGAGTAAATAAGGAAAAGAAACCCCAGAACATTCTTGAAATTATAGTGAAATTTAGATAGATTAAATGATGAAGCAGGATTCCAAATAACTTCTGTAAGAATCAAATTTTATCAGATACCTCAAGAGCAAAACTATTGGCAGGGTATTGAGTATTATTTATTTATTTATTATTTATTTATTTATTTATTTATTTATTTATTTATCTTAGAGATTTATTTATTTCCTTTAGGGAGAGAAAGAGAGTGTACAAGCAAGGGAAGGGGCAGGGAGAGAGAGAAATGAGAAGCAGACTCCTCACTGAGTGAAGAGCCCCATGTGGGACTGGAACCCATGATTGGGATCCCATGACATCATGGAGCTGAAACCAAGAGTAAGTAAAAATAGAAACAAAATTTAAAAACAGCATAAGAGAACATAATAAGGAACAACAGATCAAGACATAACAGACTTAACTATACAGGAACCTAAGTTTGTAGAATTGAAATGTATGAAACAACTTGCAAAGGTAGAGAACAAATACATAACCTCATAATTGTAGTTGGATGATTGAACATACACATTTCAGAAAATAACAGGTCACACAATCAGATTAAAATAAATTTATTACAAAATCTAACCCAATTAATTTATTACAGATATGCATAATGCATGTGTAGATGGAGGGATTCCACCAAAAATAAATAGTTTGAATTCACAAATAATGCAAAAATTACCATATGGAGGCTAGAAATGGAGCTTCATAAATTTCAAAGATATAAAACCATGTAGACTAAGCTCTTTGATCCCAATGCAATACAATTTGGAAATCATAATAATAGAGCTACTTCAAAATTCTATTTAAGATATTTAAATAAGACACTAAAGGGGTTTTGAAAAGTATTAAGAATATTATGAGCTGTTCTTTGCTAATACATTGAAAATTTAGATGAAATAGCAAATTCTTACAAAACCTGAAATGTCAAAAACTGTCAGCGAAATAACATGAAGCATTCATGAAGTGTTAAACGAATTAGAGCGGTCAGCAAGGAGTTAACCAATAAGTTCTACAAACTTCCAAGGAGTAGTTATTTATTAACTTAAAGAGTTTTTCCAGGAGAGGTGCCTGGGTGGCTCAGTTGGTTGAGCATTGACTATTGGTTTCAGCTCAGGTCATGATCTCAGGGTATGAGATCGAGCCCCATGCTATGCTCTGTGCTCAGCCCAGAGTCTGTTTGGGATTCTCTCTCTCTCTCTCTCTCTCGATAAATAAATGTTTTTGAGGAAGTAGGAACACAGAATGAAGCTTTCTAAGCTCATTTTCTGAAGTCAGAGTAATCTTTATTTATATATTCATATATATACATATTCACATCTATATGCAGTCTAAAGAGCCACTGGAGTTTTATGTGGCCAATATACTACTGATTTGAAATTGAGAGATGAGGATAAAAAGCTCCGAAATATAACCATGTGTGTATGGCAGATGTGATATATGGTAGGCCTGGCATGCCAACCCAGTCACGAAAATGTCAAAAATATAAGCCCACTAAATGGAGCCAAGTGGATTGGATTTCTCTCATTCGATATATAAATGTGAAATCTAGAGTGCTTACAAATCTTTAAAACTATAAAACTAAATAAAGAAAAAGAAGGAGAATATCACCGGGGCGTGGAGTAAAGGTGGAGGAAGGAGATAACATTCCTGACCTTCAAACCAAAAATTCTAAGGAGAAAACGAATGAATGGATTTCATTACATAAACATCAGAAATTCAGTAAAGAAGGAAAATATAGACAATATTAGTAAGCACATGGCAGAGGTATTTGCAACAACTGAAATCAATTAAGGATTAATATCTTGGATATGGAAGACCTACTATAGATCTACAAAAACACAAGGAAACCTAAAGAACAAGCAAAAACATCTAGAGTATATAGGTAGTCAGCAACAACAAACATAGATATCATTTTACTATTATTAGAACATACCTTTTAGAAAAGGATTGAGGTTGGAATCACACCAAACATTAGTTTGGATGGGCGCGCGTGGTGTGGATGTGGGCAGTGTGGATAGAGCTGGTATAGCTGATCTAGAGAGTAACTGGCAGTAGCAACATTGTATATGTGCATATGCTATTACCCTGAGACCCCATTCCAAAAAGTTCATAAAAAAAATGTATGAAGCTAATTCTTCTCAGCATTGTTTGTGGTAGCTATTGGTTGTAAACATCTCATGTGTTCATCTCTAAATAAATAAAATATGATGGATACATTGACTGTAACAACATTAGAGAGCAATAAATTAGGGGTATATACAACAGCATGAAGAAGACATAAAGCTACAGCATTACACACACACACACACACAATTCCCATAGCACAACCTAAAAACACATACAAAGGTACCACTGTATTTTCATACGGTTTTATACATATCCAAGGACATGTGACAAACACAGCAGATTAGGTACCTGTGTGGGAGAGTAGGACAGGACCCAGAATGAGAAGAGTGAAAAGCACATAAGAGAGAATGAGCTTTTCCATGAATTGATGAGAATTATATACCATAAACTGGAAGTTATACTATCAGCTCCAAAGCTGAAGCCAATGAAAAAGAAGAAAACGCATGGCAGCAAGATATTTCAGTTACTCATATTCCGCTCATAAGTGTGTCTTTGTAGTTTAGAACACTGCCATCTTGAAGGTATTGGTTAATTTAGTATTTCCTATGCTTTTTGTTTGATCACTCTTTATCTCAATTCCTTTTTGAGGAGAGGAGTTTATTTCTTGCTGTGCATTTCTCTTGTAGTCTTCAGGCAAAATTCCCCAAGTGCTTTAATAAATATATGATCTTTCTTTAGTATCGGATTGATGTTGGTTAATCAGTTTCTTGCATTCAGCTCCTTGCTCTGTCTAACAGACACTGCTGAAGGGTATGATCCTTAGTTAACAGGAAAATACACACTAACAGTAAAAACTGACCACACTTGGGCAGCTCACCTGGTGTTCCCAGCACACCATTTTGCTATGACGCACTAGTGGGCAGACACAGCTAAATGAGTTCTAGTAAAGTAATTCAAAAGGACACTATATGGCCATGAAAATTATGGAAACAATTTTAACAATATGAAGAATGTAAATTCCATGGATAGTATTTGTAGTAAAGATAGGTTGAAAGAAAGTGTAAAACAGTTTAATAGCGATTTTTTCTTTATGGTAGGAAGATTCGTCTTGGCTGTAGCCGACACAGTGAGTGCCCCCCACCCCCATAGGCCCCCAACCCTTCATTGTGCTCTACCAAATTTCAGTTGCCAGTACTGCATCTTTGTGCCTGAGATCTGTTCCCTTAGAAGAGGGGAAAACTGCCCTGCTGTCCCTACTGTCTACATGCCAAGCAATTGCTACCTCCTGGGGGCAAATCTCAAAAGACACACTTTGGGAGTTGTTGTTTAACACCAATAGGAAAAACAATACGACATACAGATCACTTTATAATAAATTAATCACACTGGGGTGATGACTGGTAGTCTAGAAATGTTGTCTATTACATGACTTTCTGACTTTCTCGGACTATGCTTAACTGTAAGATTCATTAAAGCGTGCTAACCACTTCTTAGTAGCTCTGTGAAAAAAAAAACTGAAAAGATCCACCTTCTTTCTTAAAAAGAGGAAAAATAGAAAATAAAAATTATATGAAAGACTCAATTGTGGATTATTTTTCCCCTAAGAGCCAATTTATTTTGTTAGGGTACTGCTATGACATAAGTCTTGGATTAACCAAATATCTGGTACCAAGAGATTAGGATATGTGAATTTAAGAACTCCTTAATTTTTATTTCGGTATTTCATTAATTAAAAATGCTTAGTATTCTAAAAGTTTTTGTGTTCATACCTGTCACTCAAGATAGGCAGGCTAGACCATTATCCATGGAAACGTTGTGCTTAAAGTCCAATTGATCTTAAGCTGTACTTGATGTTCCTTTAGGAGAGCTTCATCTAAATGAATTGGACAATAGCACCGCTCTCTCCCATCCAATGGTTCCACATGCCTTATAAAGAAGTCTCTGAATCTTGCATAAGCTTACTTCTTGATATCACTTTGGTTGGCTGTCACACTGAATCTACAAACCATGTATTGCCGGAACACAGAAAAACAAGTTAAAGGCAAAGATTCCTTTTTGGAAACTAACTGCTCAGTAGTCTTCATGATAAGTCTTGGAAAACTAAGTCACACTAAAAAAAAAAAAAAAATCCCCCACATACTTGCGTATATGCACAGGCAGGCAAAAGAAGTGTGCTTTTAATCTAAGACAAAACCCTTTTAACTCATTCAATTAAAAATAATCACTCCATTGAATACTAAAAAAAAAAAAAAAAAAAAAATCCTGCACAGTTTAATGTTTCATTAAAAGAAATTCTAATCAAAATATTTCTCTGCCATTTAGAAAATGGTTCTCAAATTTCTCTGTAAGAGAAAACAGAATAGCAGATATCTTTCTTTTTAAAGGGATGTGGGATTAGCTGTGCCTTATGTGAAAGGGACACCAGTACTTAAAAATGTGGGTGGCTTCTTACCTTCCATACTTAAGCCTTTTGAGGATTTCTTTCACTTCTTGCAATGAGGCACATTCAGCCCACCCCTGGACCTTTGAACTGGATCTTGTTTCTTTTGTAAAATTATTTTTCTCCCCACATATCTCTCCAAGGTTTGTATTTAATCTTTACCTAGTCTCCAAACTCAGGGTGTTCCCCATGGTTTTCTATAAATATTTTAGTGAGAATTTATTTAATACTTGTTTCTCTTACTAGAATGTAAGCTGTGTGAGAAAACTAATTTTGTCCATTTTTTCCCCTCATTATTCTATTCTCAGTGCCTGATATTATGAGTGTCCAATAAATAATCTCAATTTAGAACAAAATGATGAAATCAATAATTTATAATTGGATAATGAGTTAATTGTCTAAAACAAATTACATAGGGCACTCTGCCTTACATAACTTCAAAATAAATGCCAAATGTTTGTCACCTGGGTAGCTTAATTGGTTAAACGTCTGAGCCTTTGGCTCAAGTCATGATCCCGGGGTCCTGAATTCCACACCCTGCTCAGTGGAGAGTGCTTCTCCTTCTGCCCCTCCCCCCCAGCTCCTGTTCATTCTGTCTTACAAAAATAAATAAATAAAATCTTCAAAAAAATAAATAAAGGCCAAATGTCCTAAATATTTAAATGTAAATGATGAAATTACAAAATATTTTAGTAATATATCTATAATTTGGGTGGTTGGCGAAAACTTTTCAAAACATAAAACCAAAATTGAAGCCATGTGGAAAATATTAACAGTTTTAATTGCATAAAACTTAAATGAATTTGAATAACAAAAGAAAGTCTAAAAGTATTAAGAAAATCAATGCTGAGAAATACGTGTAAACCTGCTCCCATCAATAAGGAAGAAAAAGAAAACATTTCATAAGGAGATGATTTTAAACAAGAAATAAGTTCCTATGATTTATGGTTTATAAGTATATAAGAACATTGAATCTTATTTGAAAATAAAGAAAAGTAAATTATGTAGCACTGAGATACCACCTTTTTCCTGTCAGATGCTTAAAGAAAATGTCATAGAAATAATGTTTCCAAGTGTGCAGAAGTAGACACTCATCTACACTTTAGTACACATGTGAAACAAATTTACAATACAATAATTTGAAATATGCCTATTTATTGGTATGTGTATTGTCGCATTATTTGTAATAATACATTGGACAGGAATTAAGTGTCCTATAAGGAGGTTTTTAAAAATGTGTAATAGTGCATCCAACAAAGGAAGGAGACACCAAGAGTGATGTCACCGAGTGTTTTTATTAGCATGGAAAAGCATTTCTGTACCATGTGTGAATCTTGCTCACAAAGAAGAATGCTTCGAATTATTCATCATTCAGTATTAATGGTATCTCTATATGCATATACATGCACATCAATTTATACTTATATGCACTGAAAAGGTTGTATTTTTATCATAAACAGAATAACAGGAGTTATAGGTTCTTTATATATGATTTGTTTTTATTTTAATTTTAATTTTTCTAATATTTCCTCTGTAAATATTTTACCTTAAATAAAAACAACCTTTCATTGAAAGGTATTTGGAATAACTCCAAAAATGTATTCTTGTGTGTCCAGCCTAAACCTGAGAGTCAATAAAGTTTAAGAATGAGAGAAATTGAACACAAAACACTTTCGCAATTTTTTTCTTTCTCCTTTCTCTGATCCATCCTGCTTCGGCCCTCATTATTTTCTTGGAAATGAGAAGCAGTTTATTTCAGATGTCTTAACTTTTTTTCTTTTTCTTTTTTTTTTTTTACTGTAAGTAAAACATAGGCTGATTTGTCCATTCTTATTGAAAGTCTAATGCTCAGAGGACTTTATGTGCACTGCATATATGTCACTTTCTTCATGACAATATCATTATTTATGAACATGCTTTCCTTCTACTGGGTTATAAATTTTATGAGAACTGTGTTCTGACTAATTGATCTAATGTACCTCCCGCAGTGTTGAAACTAAATATGTATTTGTTCATAATAGATTCTTAATATAGTTGAGGCAGTAAATAAACTTTTCCTTTTCTACTGTTTCTTTTTTAAATATTTATTTATTTATTTGTTTATTTATTTATTTATTATTTTTTAAAATTTTTGTTTATTCATGAGAGACACAGAGAGACAGGCAGAGACATAGACAGAGGGAAAAGTGGGCTCCATGCAGGGACCCCGATGTGGGACTTGATCCAGGCATTCTAGGATCATGCCCTGAGGGGAAGACAGATACCCAACCACTGAGCCACCCAGGAATACCATAGTTTTTCTTTTTTTTTTTTTTTTAATATGGGACCTGAAATAGACGTACCTGTTCTTTATACTCAAGTCCCCTCCTTTGTCTATTTGAATCATTTTCAGATGTTTTACTATGTCTTAGGAAAATATCTTCAGTGGCTAAGATATATAGGGAGGTATACCTAACATGGTTGTATGTCTAGTTTCCATGGTATGAAGATCTTATATTTGTAAGCTGGTCTATCTCACTATGGACTGTCAAGACTTACCTTTTTTTCTTTTCTTTTTTAAAGATTTTATTTATTTGAGAAAGAGAGAGCTCAAGGGAGGGGGAGGGGCAGAGGGAGATAATCTCAAGCAGACTCCCCTGCTGAGCATGGAGCCCTACTTGGGGCTCAATCTCACAACTCTGACATCATGACCTGAGCTGAAACCAAGAGTCAGTTGCTTAACTGACTGAGCAACTCAGGCACACCTAAAATTTTCTTTCTAATAGGTGGACTGAATATTTTATCTGTGAATCTAGCCATTGGTTCCATCTCTGTGCCTTGTAGAAACAAGGTAGTGTGGCCTTTTGTCAACATGGTGGCTTCACATTTGAAGATAGGCACTTCTTTTCTGGGCTAAATGGCTCTACATCCTCAGGTGGCATTTTCCTGTCACTTATTCCAGGCACTTGTGATGGCTCTTCCTGAATGTTTTGCTAGTTAACCCCTTGTGTTCCTTGGCTCCAGGAATAAAGCAAATGGGTGGAGCCTATCTGTCGAGAGTCCAGCAAAATGTGCACTTCCTGCTTTAGACCCTCAATATGCTGGAAACAAGATGTCCAAGTAGTAGTCCTAGCGCCATTTACCTGGCAGATGGTTCCAACATCTAGCTCTTGTAGATTTGAGGGAAAGAACAGTAGGAAGCCTCCCATATATTCCTGAAGCCAAGCTTGGAAGGCTGCTGGGAAAAGATCACCCAGAGTTGTCCCAGTGAAGCAATTATGCTCTGACTCAGCTGCTAGGAGAAAATGGTTTTGTGAGTTTGTTAGTTTGGGTTTTCAATTTCCATTCGGCTATTGTCCTTGTATCTATGCGAATATAATTTCCTCCCTCTGAAACTGAAAAGAAGGAGTGAGTAGTAGAATTCCTGCAGCAAAAATCCTGTTTTATATTCTTAATATTAACTTTATACTGTCCTGACTTCTACCTGTCCTGGGGTTGGAGCTAGCTGATTCAAGGAGGAAGAAACATGGGGTAGCCTCTCAGAAATGTTCTTAGCTGGAAATAGACAAAAGTACAATCTTCATGGGTGGTAAAGACCTTCTTCTTCCTTAGGACACAGATACACAGCTTAAGAGCTGTCCATGTGCCCCTCTGCCACACTCCAAACTTGTTTTTCTCCCCTCTGTAGCATATCATGCCTTTCTTCCTCTTCCTGTCCCCATGTTTTGATGCAGTAGGTTCTTTCTGACTAGACAGCGGAAACAGTCTCTGTGTGACCTCTCCTTCCTCCCCATAAGCCACAGGTCCCTCTGTAAAATGATTGTCTCTCTATACATTTTGTTTTACATTGCATTTCTTATTGGAGCAGAAATCAGTATTAAGCCTGTTCCTGAGGGATGGAGGTGAGCAGCTTACTTGATAAGATGGGAGTGAAGTTAGGGGAGCAATGCCTTCCCTGATGCTTTGGGCTGGATGCTCCCTCCATGGGAGCTGAAAGAGTTTGTCATATTGCATCCTGCTACTTATTAACTTTTTAGAGTATGATTTCCTTAACTATTCCTTCCTTTATTTACTCAACAGGTACTATTTAGAGATTGCTCCCTGTGCTTGAGTCATAACTAGATCCCAAGGTAAAAAGAAACAAAACAAATAAAAGAATATGATACCCTCCTAGTCACTGCCCATAAGTCACTCACATCAACCCAGACAAGGAAACATGTACAGCAGAGTCACTGCTCAAAGGATCGGCTAATGTCTGTGAATCCTTAGAAGAGGTGCACTACACTTGGCTGAGACATGAAGAGATCCTAAAGTGAGCAGATCACTTTAAATCGAGCCCTGAAAGATGACCAGTTACTCGAAAGAAAAAGCAAGGCTGGGGCAGTGAAGTACAAGCATCCCTCATGCACTGCAGATGAAACAGTGGCAATGCATTGTTCCTAGTGAAAGCACAGACAAGCTCAGGAGACTGGGAGTGTTGAGAGCGGCTGGAGAGGAGGGTGTGAGAAATGGGGACTGGAAATAGAGTCTTGAGCCAGTTATTCATCTTGGCATCTACTCCATGACGCCACAAAGTGTAGCCTTTACTGTCTACTCTATCTATCTATCTATCTATCTATCTATCCATCATCTATCAATCTATCCATCTCTTTTTCTCATTTTCTAATGAACACATGAATGAAGAACAAAGTAGACATTTCAAAGCTATCTCCCCAATGTTATGTAAATATACATGAATAATAGCTGTTGAAATCATCAGAGAAAAAAAGAACATTACCGTTTAAGTGTCATTATTTCTTAAGTGCCTGTGTGTGTTTCACTTAATTACTTTAAGTGAAAGCATATTTTTAAATTGCTGTGACTTCTACAAAATAAATGAATGACAGGAGAGACTCAACCATGGACCACAAATTGCCTTTCATCCTATGAAGTGATCAATACCAGTCCTTGTTTATTGATTATTTGAGGGATTTATTTCCATCTGGAACATTTTATCACAGATATTTTAGTCTGTGCTAAAGGCTCTGGGAAGGCACACCTGTACAGTTTCTGTGATGTGACACTCTGTTCTTGCATGAAGCTGCCTATGCTGTAAACTCATGGTCATCCAGAAGATTCTAGAAAAAACACTATTGGGAGGAGCAAATTAGGCTGGAAATAGGCCAGAGAAGAAGTGAGCACTCAAGTGTGTTTGTCTCTGAGTGGATCAAGGTGTTATTTGCATTGAGTCAAATAATCAAAACTGAACAAAAAAGTTTGGGGGCACCTACTTTGTTCTTAGTACTGAACCAAAGAAATATATATATATATATATATATATATATATGTATATATATCCTGGGATTGTAGATCTGTACTCTGTGCTTCATTAAATAGCTATCAATCATCTTTCCAGAACACCATAATGACTCCCAGGAAGAAAAAAAATTTCCACAGAAATAAAAGGAACATTGGGTAGGTGAGGGAGGAAACAGAACCCTACGAAGAGCTGGAATAAATGTTAATAGCCAGCTGAATGGAAAGATGATGAGATCTGTAGTTAACATTTGTTAACGGGCCTGAAACTTAATCCCTTATAAAGTAGAAAAGAATGAAACAAGGGAATAATATAATGGGGAAAAGATAGGTTTTTTTTTAAAAAAAGTGGTGCTAGGAAACTGAATAGTTACATGCAAAAGAATGAAACTGGACCACTTTCTTACACTATTACAAAAACAAATGTGAAATGGATTAAAGACCTACATATAAGACCTGAAATCACAAAAGAGAAAGTATAGGCAGTAAAGTTTTGCACATCAATCTTAGTACTAGGTTTTTGGAATATCCTCAGGAAAGGGCAACAAAAGCAAAAATAAACAATCAGGGTTATGTCAAACTGAAAGGCTTTTACATGAAAAGGCAATCTAGTGAATGGGAAAAGATACTTGCAAATGACATATCTAATAGAGTATTGGCATCCAAATTATATAAAGAATGCACACAACTCAACGTGCATAAATACACACACAAACAAGCCAATTGAAAATGAGCAGAGGACTTGAATAGACATTTTTTTCCTAAGAAGGCATACAGAAAGCCAAGAAGTACATGAAATCATGCTCAACATCATTAATCATTAAGGAAATGCAAATCAAGAGCATATTGAAATATCATCTCATACCTGTCAGAATGGCTAGAGTCTCAAAAAGACTAGAAATAATAAGTGTTGGTGAGGATATGGAGATGCACGGTTGGTAGAAATGCAAATTGGTATAGCCACTATGGAAAATAATACAGAATTTTCTCAGACAATTGAAAATAGAAATACCATATGATCTAGCAACTTCACTTCTGGATATTGATCTGAAAAAAAAAAAAAAAGAAGCACTAACTCAAAGGGATATATGTACCCCGATGTTCACGGTAGAATTATTTACAATAGCCAAGATACAGAAGCAAACTGATTGTTCATTGATAGATGAATGGATAAGGAAGAAGTCTCTCTCTCTCTCTCTCTCTCTCTCTCTCACACACACACACACACACACACACACACACACACACACACACAGAGGAATATTACTCAGACATAAAAAATGAAATCTTGCCATTTGCAAAAACATGGTTGGGCCTAGAAGGTATTATTATAAGTGAAATAAGTGAGACAGAGAAAGACATATACTGTATGATTTCACTTATAAAAAGCAAAACAAACAAGCAAAACAAATCAGAAACAGGCTCATAGCCTTGGTGTTCATCGAAAGATGAATGGATAAAGAAGATGTGGTTTATGTATACAATGGAATATTCCTCAGCCATTAGAAATGACAAATACCCACCATTTGCTTCAGCGTGGATGGAACTGGAGGGTATTATGCTGAGTGAAATAAGTCAATCGGAGAAGGACAAACATTATATGGTCTCATTCATTTGGGGAATATAAAAAAATAGTGAAAGGGAATAAAGGGGAAAAGAGAAAAAATGAGTGGGAAATGTCAGAAAGGGAGACAGAACATGAGAGACTCCTAACTCTGGGAAATGAACTAGGGGTGGTGGAAGGGGAGGTGGGTGGAGGGTGGGGGTGACTGGGTGACGGGCACTGAGGGGGGCACTTGATGGGATGAGCACTGGGTGTTATTCTATATGTTGGCAAATTGAACACCAATAAAAAATAAATTGAACACCAATAAAAAATATTTTATTTTTTATAAAAAAATAAAATAAAATAAAATTCAGAGAAAAAAGAAAAGAAACAGGCTCATACATACCGACAACACACTGGTAGTGGCCAGAGAGGAGGAGGTTGGGGTGGTGGGCAAAATAGGTGAAGGACATTAAGAGGTACAAACTTCTAGTTACAAAATAAATAAGTCATGGGGATGTACAGTACAGCATAGAGAATATAGTCCTAATAACTTGGTATAGTGACAAATGGTAACTAGACTTATTCGGGTAATCATTTTATAATGTATATAAACGTTGAATCACTATGTTGTGCATCAGGAACCAATATAATATTGTACGTCAACTATACTTCAATGAAAAAAGAATAGGGAGACTGATACATAATTTTCATGCCTACCATTAAGATTAGGCAATGCATACAAAGTGATAGGCAATTTGTAATTCTTGCTATTTCAACTGATGTAGCTGTTATTACTATTATTAATTTATGTTATTTTATTTATTTTTAAAGATTTTACTTATTTACTTGAGAGAGAGAGATGGGAGAGGAGAACAGGGAGAGAGAGAAGCAGACTCCCCGCTAAGCATGGAGCCCCCACACCGGGCTTGATTCTAGGACCCTTAGATCATGAGAGCCCCCCCCCCCAGGTGCCCCACATTTATTATTTTATATATTTTAAATTTGTATATCCTTTGCTCTCAATGAACAGAAAGAAAACTGAGTTCTTATTAAAGGTCATGTAGTAGTTAATGAGAGATGTAGAGTCAGTTCCTCTGACCCATAACCAAATTCTCTTTCTATGAAATCACGTGACATGCTCAGTTAAAACATTGTTGCCCTACTCTGTGCTCAGTATGTCCTCTTAGACTCTCTCTACTTGCTCTTCTCCACTTACATGCCTCAATGTAAAGAGAACCACCCACCCCCACCAATTAATGGAATAATTTGAGGAGTCAGGAAGAGGCACTGCCTCAGTAAAACATGTCTCCAGCTACCCCAGTGATGCCTGAAATCTTACCATTGAGAGTTTAGTACTCTGATTTCAGCATTGCCTTCTTCCTCTGTTTGTTTTCACAGTTACTTCTAGCCATGCAATAGGAGCATGAGTGACTTCCTCAACACTGAGGCAAAGATTCCTGAATTCATTCAAGTGATTACACCATTGGGAATTCCTCTACCCTTTGGGGGAATGCTTTGGTATTTTCATAGGTTCACATTAAAGGAAGTAAATAAAGCAGACACCATTCGTTCTAGGCCCTAGTATGAAAAGAAAAAAGTTTAAATAAAAGAGACAACATGAAAATAACCCCTCCCAAATTTCTTATGTATAGATCTAGCTCAGATAATTGGGAGACTAATATTATCACCAGGCCCCTCCCTTCATGCCCAGGCATGACAGAAATATATAATGTTCTCTCTGGAATAAGAGAAAAGGGGGGAGATGCTGGCACATGGTAGTGATTACTGGTTGAGAAAATACCAATAACAAAGGTTACTTCAATAACTGGGAGTTAGTGAGAAGGATCTGGGGTTAAGGGCATAGACTCAGACACAACTTTTGTTCAAGGGCTAGTACAGCATGTTGCAAAAGTGACTTAGCTTTCAAAGTTTCTCAGTTTCTTTATTTGTGAAATGGAAGTAATAAGATCTGCCTCTTGGGTTGCTGGGAGAATTATGTTACATAAGAAGCTCTCTGTTTTGTCTTTCATAGAGTAGACTTTTAGAAGATGCTAACAATTTTTTTTTTAAAGATTTTACTTATTTATTCATGAAAGACACAGACAGAGGTAGAGACATAGGCTGAGGGAGAAGCAGGTTCCCAATTGGGAGCCTGGTGTGGGACTCGATCCCAGGATCCCGGGATCACGCCCTGAGCCGAAGGCAGACACTCCACCACTGAGCCACCCAGGCATCCCTATGCTATCAATTTTAAAAATAACTTTATAAAAAAACATTTAAATTCTATATCTCATGAAACACATTTTATTGCCTGGATAGAGTGGCCCAGTAATCTCCTCTCATATGTAGGATGCCTCAACCTTTTTACTGACCAAAGATTCTTTAAGAAGCCCAGTGTTTCAGCTACATTATGGGAGGCAGGCCAACCATAATGTTTTATTTGAACAGCATTTCATGAAACTAAAATCACTCCAAAACATTTTAAAATAATGAGATTTCATATTAAAAACCAAACTTATGTACATCTGTTGAAAAACTGGAAACTCAAGTAAGCTGGGCTTTGTTCTGGTGAGGTGGTGATGAGGGACTCAACTGTGTCAGGCTGTCCCTTCAGAAAGGGCTGTCCCAGCTCCCACTCTGCTGATCACTGATCTGGCCTGATTGACCCTCATCTTAAGCTCAGAAGTTTAATAGTCCTGAAAAGTGGTCTGTGTTCATTTGCTGATATCCAAAGTAACTTTTTTTTTCTCAAAAATTGAATAGTTGTTATTTGATGCAGATTTTCACCTGGTCTCAGAGCCACCAAACATATCTTTTATCCCATATTTTGAGAATTCTATTTTATCAAGAGTGACAAATAGATGGGACTATCCAGTGTTTTAACGTTCACTATTAGAAAAGGGAGGAAGGGAGGTGGTGATATCAGGCTTGAGAAGGATGATAAAGTCACAGAGGTGAACTCCCACTGAAGCTCAGATAATGAAGACAGATGAACAAATGTTTCCTGTAAACCTCCCTCTAGAAGGTAGTTTCGTGCCTGTTCAAGTAGAGGCCTGGCTGAAGTTTTAAGCTTCCTTGTCCCAATAGGACAGAAAAACACAGACTTGGAATACATCCTGTGTATTGTAGCCAGAAGAAAGTAGGGCCAGGCAAGTCCAGAAATTCTCTAGAACTATAACCCCAGGCCTCGGACTGGTGCAAGGTGGGAGCATGCAGAGTGGTGAGGTCAGGATCCTGGAAATACACCTGTACTGCAGCCAGAGAACTATCTTAGAAATAAGACAGACAAGAAGCAGTTATGTGAACAAATGATTCCAAGCCGGGGGTGGGGGGGTGGGGGGGGTGGTGAGCCAATGCTTAAGCAACAACTTACTTTAAACTACTTCATCTCAGGCCATGTAGTATAAATGTGTATATTAGCAAGTTTCCATCACATATTTGGGTTGGTCAGTTGCCATAATCATGCCAGGGAGATCTGCTAGCTTTAAATCAGAAAGCTCACACTGAAGAAGTGCCTACCTACGCATTCTATTTGTTTTCTCACCAAATGATATTAGAGGCTCCGCTAATTAACTGGAAAGCTTGATAGATATTAGAAAGGTTGTTGATTAGAAATAGTAGGTGTTAGAAATGTGCTTCCACTGCATAATTTTTGGTATTCAGTATTTGTGGATAAAGTAAGATATTTTGAAAATGATCCTTGCTTTTTAAGGAACAGAGCACTAAAATCTAGTGTCCACCTTACCATATACCCTTTAGAGATAACGTGGATGGCTTGATTCTTCAGTGAGCTTGTGTCTAGAGGCTGGTTTAGAAAAGAATTGGTCATAGCATTCCAAGAGATGATTTGCTGAAATACGCACTTTGAATATTATATTTCTTTTCAAAGAATCTTCCAGGCAAGGCATATTCAGAGTCTCAAAATAGAACAGTGGGATTTCATTGGGGCTGTACTCTTGCTTGTTAATATTTGCATATATGA
Source organism: Vulpes vulpes (assembly GCF_048418805.1). NCBI lineage: Eukaryota > Metazoa > Chordata > Mammalia > Carnivora > Canidae > Vulpes > Vulpes vulpes. The sequence goes on along the minus strand of NC_132784.1, from coordinate 7,679,429 downwards.
CAGAATTTGGTCTGGGACTTGATTTTATAATTTCCTGGTACCTATGTTATGAGAGAGTGCCAAGTTTCACTTATTTCCAATCATTGGGCTGTACTAGTATGATCGTCAGAAAGCACCTAGTAACTATGCATGACTACCATGCCTATGAGCTGTGTAGATAGACAAGCACAAGGATGACCCAAAGATTAAAAGGCAGAGCACTGGTACCAAGGGAGCTTCATGGATCAGTAAAGGCATCTGTGCTCTGGTGGGGCCAGCATAGGGCTTGGTTGTAGCTCTACCTGCTGGTGGGGTAGATACCTTGGTGAGTGGAAAAGCACTAAGACAAGACTCGGGAGGCCTGGTTTGTGAACTTGTGTAAGACTTCTATCCGCTCTGGGCTTCAGCTTCCTGATACATTAGATGAAGCATTGGAGGAGATATAGTATCAGCTGGACTAGCACAGTGCAGTGAATGAAAAAAGATTTCAGAGCCTGCGGTCATGGCTAGAATCCCAGGCTTACTACTGATTAGTTCAGACTCCTCGTGCGAGTTATTTAGCACATTTAAGTTTTCATATTCTTATCCATCAAACAGAGGCAATGATATTTCATAGAGACTGGTTTTGAACTAAGTGAAATGAGAAATGTGAAGTACTGAAACATGGCATGCCACACGAATGGTGTTCAGCAGTGGTGAGCCATCCCCCTCTTCTCTTTCCTTTAGGCTCATTCTATAAATCTATGCTTAAGAGTAAATGAAGGTCAATTAGGACCCAGGTAAAATAATCTTGGGAGTGGTGATGTTATGAACTCAATGTTGGATTTGAGATGATGGCTAAGTGATAACAGTAAAATCTCTTACTTTTGGGGATCCCTGGGTGGCTCAGCAGTTTAGCACCTGCCTTCGGCCTGGGGCATGATCCTGGAGTCCCGGGATCAAGTCCTGCATCGGGCTCCCTACATGGAGCCTGCTTCTCCCTCTGCCTGTGTCTCTGCTCCTCTCTCTCTCTGTGTCTATCTGAATAAATAAATAAATAATAAATAAATAAATAAATAAATAAATAAATAAATAAATAAAGTCTTAAAAAAAATCTCTTACTTTCAATGTTAAATGGTTAACGTGCTAATGAAGGAATGCATGTTTAATAAGTGAGAGACTCATTTTTAGGCTGAATTCTTCCCCACAGAAAGGGCAAAAGAGAGCATGCCGCAAACTAAGAAAGCTCTGAAGGGAAACTAGAACACACAAACTATTCCTTCAGCAACGTGACCAAGAATACCACCAGAGAGGCAGAATCTCTCTTCCTCCACACATGCATACACACACACAAACACACAAATTATATACATACATATATTATACATATACATATATATTCAAGTAGAATTAAAAAATATGGAATTATGATTTTAGTCATCACCAATTTCTTCTGTCTTCTTTAAGCCATTAATTGATGACTTTGGCCTTATTAAAAACTCAGATTGCTTGGTTCCTTTGTGTGGCATTTCAGTTAAGCAATAATTTACTTTTATTTAAAAATTAAGCAAAATATTGGGGCACCGGGGTGGCTCAGTCAGTTAAGCATCTGACTTTTGATCTAAGGGTCATGAGTTTAAGCTCCACATTGGGCTCCACACTGAGGCTAAAGCCTACTTAAAAAAGAAAATAAGCAAACAGAAAGGAGAAGCAAAACCTTAAAAAGTAAAAAAAGGAAGCCCAATTCAATGAAAGAGAATTAAATCACTGTTAGTATTCAATAAACAGGAGAGGTAGATATGGATGTGGAGGCAGAGAAGCAGAAGAGTAGTTAGATAGCTAGAGACAGGTATGTCTTCATACTGGAATAGGGAGAGCTTCTGTCCCCTGTCCTAGGAACACAACTCTTTAGGTGTGATTCCAGAGTGAATTGGTGTGGCTCACAGAAACCTTCATGTGGGGATTTTTATTTTTTATTTATTTGTTTTTTAAGATCTCATGATTTCTGCTCCTTCTTCCCCTTTTCCTCTTCCCAACAGTTTCCCAGCCAGAGGTAGGCTGAAGACGCAAAATGACACCTGGGAATGTTTCCTTCTTCATCTCTACCTATTTTTAAATGAGGTCTGCATGTGAACATCTCCTACTTTTCCCTTGCATCCCTCATTCCTCCTTCCATTGTTACTCCCTCCAATTGTCCCTCTTTTAGGGAGATCTGAATCTTGAAGACCTGAGTTAGCACTTTGAGGCTTCTACCTCATTTTGTGCCCAGTACCATTGTATTTGGAAAATGATCTTCAGAGCGTTGGAGTTAGGAACATTATCCATACTGTGGTGAAGATAGACCTGTCTCATTGATTTTTTGTGGTTGCTTTTGTAGATTTTAGCAAGTTTCCTAGGATAAGAAGTGAAACAGGAATGGCTTTATTTAACCTCCTTAGCCAGAAATCCCATACCTGTGAAGATTTGGGTGACCAGATTTAAAACAATCAAGTGAGTATTTCCAAAAGACTTATGCCTTAGCCTTTTATTTTCATTTTTGGATGTGTCGTGTTTTATTTCAGTCCTATCTATAGAAGAAAACAACTACACAGGTAACAACAAGGGAAAGAATGTCTGAAGGGCCAAAGTAAAAATATTTTAAAATATTTAATATTTAATGTATTCAAAACCTGCAAGTTTTTAAGGGGGAGTTCCAAATGAAAGAAACATGAAACAAAATTAGAGATGAGAAGGAAAAATGTTCTCACATTGCCATGTGTGTGTGATGTCTTATTTCTGCCGTATTTAGGGGGATGTCCAGGGTGCATTAAGGCTCCATGTGGCCTCCCTTACCATGAATCCCCCTCCAACACCCCTGCTACAGGATGCTATTTATTCTCTTTGCTTTTCTTCAGGAGTTCTTTATCCCTCTTTTGGATATATATTTGTCCCTGCATGATAGACCCAAAGCACTAGAACTGAGGCATTAAAACCTTTTGAATTAAATAGTGTTAGGAGATTATTTTCACAGGAACCCTTAAAAATAGATGTATCAAATTACTGTAATTCTAATTTTTCAAATGTTAGTACTTTTGACAAGTTGCAGCTCTGTTTACCCATTCTTATAGGAGCCTCATGATTTCCCCTAAAAGAGCAGCATGAGGCTGGAATTTTCAGTTTATCAGAGAAAATTGCGTGCATTTTCCAAAGGCAAATTGCAGACCAAAGGCATTTGTAGATGAATAGAAACCTATGTGAAAGGGAACACTCCGCTGTGTTTGCCCACTTGTAACTTCAACCACTTCAACCCAAATTACCTTTTGAAACACCGTTTGGAAATCTAAAGAATTTCAAAAGGCACCATTAATAGGTGTGTTGAAAATAGAACCTAACTTCCTCCAAACCCAGGGCTTCACTATTCAACATCTTAACTTCAGCTGAATCTTTCTTTTAAGTTTCTTCAAGTATGTTCAAGTTTAAGTTCATGAAATTCACAGGTCCAAAATACACCAGAATTTACATTGTACTTTCTCAGCATTATGAGATTCACTATTAGGAAGTCCTGGATTTAAACCCCGTCCTGCCCTGAAGAAGCATGGCTTATTGCGAATCTTATCACATATATCTGAACAACCCTTTTATTAAAAAAAATAGTAAGTAAAAATATTATTGCGAATTGAAGCACAAAGGATTACGGGACTCTTTTGAAGCTTCTCAGCAAACCCACGGCAGGCTTGGTACTTGGACTCTGATCTCCTCTAGTCTTTCAGCAGAATATTGCTTTAAGTGGAAAGTGCTTTATGTTTTCTCTATAATATTTAATTAGATGAAGGTGTCACTCCCTCTGGTATTGGCTTCTCAACATTTACTGTCCATCCCCATTCTCTAGCTTACCCTCTCCTGTTCTGTGTTTCCTGGAGGCTGATGGCCCAGGGTACTGACTGGGATCCTTTCCTCTTTGGCTTCAGCTCTGCTAGCCTGATGGAAAGCATGGAAAAGGGAAGAGGGTAGGAAATGGAAGACCAAGTGCTTATTCCTCTCACTCAGGCCATCTTCAGGTCTGGCAACGTGGCAACACTGGGACTATAGCCAGGGGGGCAGCTCCTTTTTCATACTCTGCTCTTGACCACATTCCACCTCCACCCTTCACTCCATTAGGTCTAAGGGTGAAACAGCTTCCCACTATTGCTAGTTCCTAGATGTCTGCTTATACCCTTGGGAGTTTCCTCACTCTCTCCACATGCTGGTAAATAATTACTTCATTAAGAAGTTTCTTTAGAAGATCCCAACTGAAGATTCCGTGTTTAATGATGCACTCGGACATGTCATGAACACTTTGTGTGTTTAATAAAAAAGAGGTTTGTGTCTCTTTCTACTCCTGCCCACAATTGTGGTGCATAGCCTGTGGTTATACAAGAGATAAGCAAACTCTCTGTAACTAAAAGCAGATGTGCACTGGAATGCTCTAATTCAAAAGCTGCTACCAAAACAATTTCTAAAGTGGGCAAGACATTTCTCCTCTGGAGAGATGGATCTACATACGTACCCATGTTATTCTCTTAGCAGGAGCTTCTCATCATGTGATTGGCTTGCTGTATCTCCCTGCTGTGGTTTCTGTGTCTTATTCAGGTGTCTTGATCTCATCAGTCTTTGTATCCCCTAGTGAGCTGTTCCAAGCAGGGTGTTAGGGAAGGACAGCTGACAATGCAGAGAGCACAAAGTGCTGTTTCATGTTATCAGGGAGAGCAGAGTTCTGATATCCAAAAGAGAAGATATTTCTTTATTTTTGCTTTTGGAATATGCTTGGCATTTATTAATTAACATGCCTGTGACATACTCTGAAAACTCTAAAAATGTACTTTCTTAAGAAGTCTAAGTTTAAGGGGCACCTGGATAGCTCACTGGTTAACCATCTACCTCCCACTCAAGTTGTGACCTTAGGGCCCTGGGATTGAGTCCTGCATCAGGCTTCCTGCAGGGAACCTCCTTTTTTTCTCTGCCTCTGTCTCTTTCTCTCTCTCTGTGTCTCTCATGAATAAATAAGTAAAATCTTATTTAAAAAAAAAGAAGTAAAGCTTACTTTCCTCATGGTATGCAACTTTCTCCTCACAACCTAACATTAATTGAATTATCCTACTCTATTTTGAAAATGGCCAGTTCCAAGCTGGATGCAAAACTCACATCAGAATTTACTTCTCTCTCTCTGTCTCTCTCAATTTCATTTCTACCATTGGTCTATCTTATATAACTTCATTTTGTCAATTTTCCTGGTCCATTATGTCAAAGTATTGATTCACTGTTTTACTGTAAAAGGTTTTCTGTTGCCAACTCAAGCTGCATTCCATAGAATGCATGAGAAAGAAGAAAATTTTAAAGAAAAATAAACAATCAGTAGTCTGATTGAATTTGAGTTTATTAATAGTAAACAATCAAAGCTATTTGTTAGGGGAGTTTTCAATATGTAAATTACTCTCCAATGCTCAAAATAATAATAAAAATAAAAATTGGAATAAGAACATGCGAAAAAAAGGTCAATAAACACCCTGTGAAGTATTCGGTTTTGGGGTAATTGGTAATTGCTTATACTTATATGCTTTGCCATCTATCAACTATTCACTTATTCAACAAATATTTCCTACAGCTCTTTTAATATACAAAGCATTTTGGAGTGGCTTTAAGCACAGAATATATTCCCTACCACAAAAAGAACTTAAAGTTTACTTTAGAAGAAAACACAGGCATTTTTAAATACAAAACTAGCAGCAAATAAATATTTCAAGCAGAATGAGGCAGCGCAGTGGAGCATCTACCCTGGGGGTGGAAACGGGATTCTACTCTCGGCCACCAGTCAATAAGAAGTATCACTGACAGGAACCCCCCAGTGTAGCCACATTTTTTTTTACCCCTTCTGGATACAGAGAGATGCTTATAGCAGTTCCATAAGAATTCCCCCTGGAAACTACTCTCTGGAGTCAGTGAACAGTCAATCATGAGAAATTTTCGTCTGCATATTGGGAAATTTGATTAGCAGTCATATTTTAAGGGTTAGGAAAAACACAACTATACTTTCCAGCAGTTTAAATGACTTCATCAAAGGAAATGTATTTATTTATGTCAGCTGCTCTCCACATTCCCTGTTCTTTGTCCCTCTCTATGTGCATGTGTCTGCACACTACACACACTCGTGCACACACACAGCAGGTATTGCACGTGAGAACTGGTACATATCACTAGCATTTTAGATATATAATTGGTGCAAAAAAGGTACATTTATGGCAACTATTTTTTCATGTGGAAATTCTGACAAAAATCTCACTTTATTTTTTCACTACTCAAAATATTTTCTCTTTGTGCTTACCTAAACGTCATTTGTCCTTTATAGTTTATTTCAAGGGCCTGTTCTCTTCTTGTCCTATTCAGAAATGATCACCCCCATCTACTCTCCATCTTGCCCCAGAAGACAAGCCAAATAATTATAGGTCACATGATCAGTTAGTAGCCTCACCAGGTAAAGAATTAGTCCTTTGTGCCAGCAAATAAGGAAAGAAAAAAAGAAAAGAAAAAGAAAAGCTACTAATATTTCTATTAGTCTGCAGGAGAAATGCACTATTTGAATAGTAGCTTTTAATTGTCATTTTCTGGAACAGCTACTTCATTTAAACTTCTCTGTTATTTAAAATAAACACCCTAATGCTCACATTCCTGCCTGGGACATTTTTAGCAAAAACTGCTGGTTGTCAATGACAACAATCATATTTAATTGTTCATCCTGACATGCTCCAGCACTCTATTAGACACAGATTACTCTAGATTGAATAAATGAATAGCAAAGAGGCTGGCCAAGAGGTCTGAACACATTGGTGGAAACAGTGAGTTACATCAGCTCTCATGAAATGCAGGAAGAGTCAGCATGGGTCAAGAGCTTGTTAGAATTTCAGGTTGTCTATTTCTGCCTGAATTTTCAAAAATCAAGCATATTGTTGACTTTATCTTATAAAAGGGAAGAAGATGAAGATCAGATTCTGAGATTGGGTGTTACTTCACTATTTCACTGTATCTCCCCAAGTTATAATTCAGGAAGAGAATAAAATGTATCTTGTTCTTAATAGGAATTTTTAGAATCTACACAATCAATAGTCTTATAACTGAATTATAGTTCAATTTTTCTTTCATTTCAATATTTTTATTATTTTATTAAGAAAGATGACTAAGTAATACCTTTACATACCGTATCAGAGCACTGTTGTAATATAAATGGGATTATCACAATGAATGCCTGAAGATAAAATTACAGAACCTCCTTTTCACCCACATAGAGTTTTATTAACATGCCTTTCCTTTGTTTCTATCCTATCTTGAACTTTCCTTAAAATTCTAGAATAAACACTTTTCTGATCATCTTTACATCATTGACAAGTCATAAATGGCTATGTATTTCTTTTAAATAATAAAGATGAAAAGTGTGAGATATTTAATTGGTCATGTCACTGAACCCAGATGTATGGGAATCACTTTTGTGCCCTAGTTAGGGCTTCATACCAGATCAGGAGTCTGGATCTCATGCTCTGGTATTTGGTTAAACACTGATTCAAAATCATCAAATAATAATAATAATAATCACCATTATTATTTTACACACACGTGTTAAAATTGAGTACGTATTATCTTAAAAAATGTTCTCCTTTTGGAAAATATGTGCCATAAATATTTTCTCCACATATGTAAGTAAATGTCTCTATTTGCTACAGAGTAGTCCATTCACTGACAGCACCTTCTTGAATAATTTATTCAAAAATTATTTTGTTACTTCACGTTCACAGGTTTACTGTTTTATAATCTTTTGTATCAATACCCCTGTATGTCTCTATGCACAAGAAAAGCAGAGAATAGATATTTTAAGACCTTTTTTAAAAAGATTTTATTTATTTATTATTTATTTATTTATTTATTTATTTATTTATTTATTTTTCATGAGAGACACAGAGAAAGAGGCAGAGACATAGGCAGAGGGAGAAGGAGGATCCCGGGAGGGAGCCTGATGCAGGACTTGATCCCAGGACCCCAGGATCATGACCTGAGCCAAAGGCAGGCACTCAACCACTGAGCCACCCAGTGGTGGCCCTGTCAGTTTCCTTTTTTAAAAAGCATATTCAATATAAAATGCAATATAATTATTGGGGTGATTTAAAAAAACGTGTCTTTGGCACCTGAATAACAATGCATTCAAATAAAGAATAAGTGGCTAGAAGGGTATTAAGGAGGTCACTCATGATGAGCACTGAGTGTTTTATGTAAGTGATGAATCACTGAATTCTACACCTGAAACCATTATTGCACTGAATATTTGAAGAAGAAAAAAGAATAAATGTCATGGTGCAATTTTAAAGAATGGGAACTCAGTAGAAATCTGTCCTTACAATGCAGTGAAAGGACTTTGTGAAGACTATTTCCTTCAGCCCAGCTTTACTAGATCTGCATTTTTGACGGTGTCAGAAATTTTATCCCAAGATAAATGAGTATTGTTCTCTGGTGCTAAATATTATTTTAGTTATCTAAAGATAACACATCTATATACCTACAAGTTAATTTGAAAGGGAATTTCTTGGAAGTTAAGGAATGAGAGTTGGTTTCCTACCACTTTGCTTTAAATTTAGATGGTAGTTTTGTTTCTACTCTACATTTATGGTCTATAATCCTGCATCAAGACCAGTTGACAAGGGTGAGCCAAACATGCTGAAATATCAGCTTGAGAATTTTAAATGTAGATCTCATAGGAAATAAAAGCAAGCTCGTCTTACTAATACTAACTGCCCAGGAGGACACCTGCATTTTAATAAAGCTAATGAAATGTTTTTTGTTGAATCATGGTTTCCTTATTATCAGATGCTCAATGAGTATTCCGTGTTAAGCCCTGTACTCAGCACTGGTGGATTAAAGATTATCTATCTATCATCATATCTGTCTTTATCATCTATCTAGATACTGATATATACATATAGATATAGTTTTTATCTTTAGGAAAACCAGAATTAAATGAGGATCTCAAGGGGAATGAGGAGTGAAAAGTGGAGAATCTAATTCAAGTGAGTGATTCAAGGAAGGCTTCCTAGAGAAAGGAATCATTACATTGAAGCTCAAAAGGCCAGGACATTATGTGGGTAAATAAATACGGAAGGGCTGTAAAAGACTAAGGAGGAAGAGGTAAGCTTTAATATGGTTATTTAAAAATTGTTCTATAAAACTAAAGGATAAGTAACAAGAAATTACCCTAAGTCGGTGTTTCTCAAGCCTGTCCGTAAGAAGGAATAATTCTTGTGAATTTAAAAGGCTCATGAGCATGGAAACTATCCTAGGCTTACTTATAAGAATCTTAAAAGGCCAAAATAGAAATTTTAAATAATGGCAATCTTGAAGACCACAGATAAAGAAAAAGACTGAAGGAGTCAGTGCAAATAATCATCATTTCAAGCACAGAGAAATAAGACAATAAATACTATCCCTAAATATGAAAACCAAACTTCTTACTAATGCACAGAAATATAGAAACTCAAGGCAATATTTGAAATGAAGAAATGAAAAAGATAACACATCTATATACCAACAAGTTAATTTCAAGAAAATAAAACTTGCTTTTGGAGAAAAATGTTGGGAATTAGGCAAATAAAGAGGAAGAAGAAAGTTAAACTCAGTGCCTGATTAGAAATATTAGGTTTCTTGACTTAATCATTTTATTTTCTTTGCTAACTTAATGAAAAGCTTTGGAAACAGCCAAGTTTCAGAAAGTTCTTACCAAAACTCATTTAATACTCTCTCAAATCCAAGAATCTTTCTCTCACACACATATCCATATCCATATGAGTATACAGACCCAGTAGATTTTAAACACAAAATTAATAAATATGCCATCCAGGTATTAGATATTTTAACATTGAATATAAAAAGTACCATAATCAATAAATATGCTAGGTGTAAGAAATTTTCAGTTTTTGCAATATTTGCTCCATATTTCTAAAGCCTTCAAAAGGTTCTAGTTGAAGTGTCTTTTGTATTGTGATTCTTGGTCTAACTTTTCTCATTTCCTCTCTTTGCAGAAGATAGCGTATTACTGAGCATTAAACATTTAGATTGAAGTCATCCCATTTAAAATCTGTGTGGTATGAGCCCATCATAATTGTTTTACTCATTCTTTTATTTATGGACTTTTAAGATTATTTCTAATTTTCAACATTACAAGATGTTGCAGTAAGTATGAGTATCTTTATCTCTTAATGCACATGTATCAAAGTTGCCCGGAGTTCTAGACAGAAGTGGGAATTCACGGTTGCAGTAGGAGTCAGCATGACTAAATCTCATCCTTTTCATCTGTCTTTGATTATTTTTCCTGGCCCTACTTCTACTTAATCACATTCACCAAAAGGGCAATAGGCTTTGAAGGGTATTATCGCCTAGCACTCTGTGATGGCCTGAAGCACATATTCCTTTCAAGAACAGCATGAAGTATACAGACTTAGTCCCATTCTACAGTCGAGGAAGGTAAAGTGAAGATGGACAGAATACATTTCTTAGATCTCAGCTAGCAAATGGCATATCCTGCATTGGAACTCAAAAGCCCGGGCTGTTTTAATCAATCTCAAAAGCCATGATAGAAGATGAATTTATAAGAAAGCTGCTGGAGAATATGTACATATTTCTGTGTCTATGTTCTTGTATGTCTGTGTATAAAGGAGTACTACACAGCCTATAATCCAAATGGATCAGCCTCCCACTTACTATACACATGTGGGGTGCACACGCCAATACACATCCAAAACACACACAATATAAAGGTTATTTCCAAAGCACATGACAACATCAGATTATAGGTACTGCCTTTATCATAGTCTGAAGGCTGCTTTATGGGAGTCTCTGGTAAGAATTAATTTGAAGGATATAGTTGAAATATCTCCCTGCTGTCAAAATATTTCCTTTGTATACTTCAACAATGCCTGATAGTTCAACACTGGAGGTGCATTAATTTGTTGGCAGGCATTGGGATTTCCAAAGATTCTTCCTTTAAAATAAAATTTTTAGAAGTTATAGAAAAACATATTATGTCACTAAACTTTGAATAAGTAGACATTTCTAAAGCATTTGTAACTACTTTCCTTTTACATTTTGGGAGGAGTATGATGGTGAGGAATATAAAGAACCCTAGCGTGGGTATGTCCCACTAGGGTAGCACACAAAAGGGAATGAAAACCTGAGGCCAAAAACAGAGAAATTATTGCTGCAGGGACAGGCAGGAAAATGCCGGTGGTTACTTTAAAATTTCACCTAGCCTGTCCCCCAAAGTGTAAACACACTGAGTGTGTTCCAAATCTGGGTTGTCCACTGTGGTCGGCTCTAGGATTTCAAAGGCAATAAGACACGACCCATTCCCCAGGAGATCACAAAGCATGGAAATGATTGGTGACTAACTTTAACTCAAACAGAGTTGACCTGATACTCTGTAGTCCATTCCCTGCTTGCCATGGAACTAAAAGGAACAGCAGTGTGTCTCAAGAAGCGTTGAAATGCCGAACCCTACAATGTGTTTTGTAAAGAGGAAGACTTCCTACAGAACCTCATTCAGAAACCTTCTCTAAATGTCCTCTTTGAACACCACTCCCCTTCCCTAACACAGCTGGTAAACTCTCCCTGTATCTCTTCTACCCCACAGCTCTCGCTGTCAGACTTCCTCATTCTTCCTTTCCCTGCCTTCAGGTGCTTGGGCTTCTCCTGCCATCAGTCCCCATCACACCCACAGCCTCAGCAGGGTTGGCCTTTCTGGACTGCTTTCTGCTCTGCTCATGTGGTTCTCTCTTCATTCTTTCAATTCAGAATTTCTCAACCTTGGCACTATTGACTGTCTGGGCTGCATAATTCTTTGTTGAAAGGGTTGTCTTGTGCATTGTAGGGTACATTCACAGCATCCTGGGTCTTTACCCATTGGGTACCAGTAGCACATCTCTAGTGTGACCATCACAAATGTCTCCAGACATCGCCAAATGTTCCCTGGGGGGACAAATGATTGAGAACCACTCTTCTTTTGTATACATTATCTCTCGTTACTTTAAAAATTGCAATACAGAGTAGAAAAAGATGTCATGAGGATATGTTGCCATATACTGGCAAACTCTAAGCCAAGGGTAAGTGGTGGTCCAGTGAGATCAAAGAAAAGACCCAGAGACAGTGATGGAAACATGAATTTATTGGAGGAACTCATGTAGAGAGAGGACAGGAGTGGCCAACTGGACAAAGCATCTGCTGCTAGGATCTACATGCAACAAATAGCATAGCAACTAGCCTCACAACTACCTATAGCCCATCCCCTCTTTTCATGTCAGTGTTCCAAGATCAAGGCATGCCAAGACCAATGGCCATCCAGATGTCTTTCATTACAAAGGAGATGTTCTGGCTTGGCCATTCCCAAAGTCCGTGACTTTGATGCTAAGCGATGTATTCTTCTATACATTCTGCCTAATGGGAATCTAGAGGGAGGACGGGATCCCTTCTTTCTCAAGATTGTGATTAACAGGGGCATTCAGGGTGTGCTTGTGCAAACCAGCCTTCCAGCACCTACTACAAGGTGGGTGCTAAGAAAGTACTTCACCCAAACTGGAGAATTCAGAGAGCTCCCTTTAGGAAATGTCAGAAACAGACACAAGAGGTAGAGTTTTCCAGATTGAGATAAAATCAATTATGAAGCCTGCTAGTAAATGAGAAAGGAAATTAAGTGCATCAATAGGAGAGTAGCAAACTATATAGCCAGGGCAGGTGGGCGGGAGGGAGAGGATGAAGAAGCTTGTGTGACTCCATGAGCAATTTAACCTTCTCTTAAGGTCAAGAGGGGACCACGGAAGTACTGTAAACATACAAATAGTTTTATTTTAGAAAGTTATTCTGGTAGCCTTATGGGAGTAAATTAGAGACCAAGAAGAATAGAGAAAATTAGGAATGGCTCTCAAAGAACATTCCTATAATGTTTAGGATGGCGGGGTCACTGAGTGACACTGAACGCCAGTGTCCTTCTATATCAAGATTCTTTTAAAAAGTGTGAATTTTGACTATTTAAAAAGGAAGTCTCATTTTCACACACTTGAGTTTGGAAAGAAGAAAATAATGTATCTATGAGCTCTTAATCACAATTTTTACTATGTTTTATTAGAACTGTTTTTGTCATTTCCTCAATCTCCCAAATCTGAAGTTCACCAAGGCTTAGCATTTGGACTCTTCTACCTTCACACCCTCCGGGGGCCTTATTTAGTCTCCAGGCTATAAATATAACCTATATTATAATAAGTCCAATTAACATTTCTAGCAAGGCTCTCAACCCCCACCCCACCCCAATTCTAAACTCAACAACTGTCCAACCTACTCACTTAGATTCTACAAGGCATCGTTTACACAAAAGCAAATTCTGAAAAGCACTACCATTGATATATATTTTACATATATCTCTAACACATACATATTTTACATGTATCTGTAATACACACAACTCGTGGTCATTTAGAGTTTCAAACATGATTCCTTCCCCCTCCCCCCCAACTGGTTGCAAAGTGAGTTCCTATTTTTATAATCAGTCTTTACTCAGCTAATGTCAGCTATCGTGCTATATATACTTGAACATTAGTTATGAGGCTCACCCTTATATCTTACTATTATGAGAACCAATGTTTCATTTGATACTCTGTGCCTCAAAGCTGCTTATTATTAAATCATGGAAGCACTATTACTTCCCAAATGGGTTGGCCTTAACCTAATCTCCAAATCCTTACAGGCACATGTCCATGGGCATGTTATTAACTGAGAGTACTTACTCATACAGCCTTACCAATGTGAAGAAACAGGAAATCTGGCAGAGAAAAAATATGAAATATTAATGGTCCATATTCTGTTACAAATTCTTCTGTACCAAAGAAACAAATGCAAAAATAATGATATATATAGCTCCCTTACTCTTGTGTAATGATAGATCATGAAATGGCATATCTAATTTCCTAGTCTAACTAGTTATTTCAATATTACTTGGTAGAATAATATTTCACGCATATGAAAACCTTAGGTCCCATCCCACAATCCTTGATATTCCATTTTTGAGATGGAAACCATACCACATAATTTCTGTAATTATCATATGATTTTTTTCATGGCAAATAATGTGGTACAACCTAAGCTAGCAAAATAAAAAGAGAGAACTTACCATGGGATAGAGAATCATCTCAGATAGCCAAAGACAGACGTAGAAGCCTCAGAAATGAACCCGGAGCAAGTACTGGATCCCATGCAGTGTCTTTTGACTTTTGCCGTACTCAGCAAAACCATTTAATTCTTCTCTTATGTCTTAGTCTGCTCTCTTCTGATTCATTAGTTTGTGAGGTAGAGTTTGGCCAGTAATAATTCTTGGGCTTATACATCACTCTTTCCGTCATGAGATAGAATAATTTTCTCTCATTCCCAATGTCTAATTCCTAGGGAAGGCATCATAATAATCTTGTCAAAGAGGTGAGGTTCTGCTCCACTGAATGATTCCTTGTGCTCAGGTATAGATTGAGGAAGTAGGCAGTTAATGGAAATGATTATAAGAAATTTCAAAATTGTCTGATATGGTACCTTTAATAAATTAAATTATATTATGTCATTTGCTGATTTGGTTCAAAACACACCAAACAAACAGAACAAGTCATGTCCTTGGTATTTGATGTTTTGAATTTAGGAAGAACTAAAATAAAAAGGGAGTAAGTGGAACCTCAATCTCTTTAACTCATTATGCTTTGCTAAAATAGTGACACTGAAGAGACTTTATTTTGCCCAAATTTGGGAGTTCTCCTTGATTTGATCCCATTCAATTTATCCAGATTTTATTTAACACATGCTTTCTGTAGAAGATACCTCAGCCCTTTTTCTTGCTTCCCTAATCTTACTCATTCCTCAAGTTTCTCCCCATCCTGTTTTTATTAAACTTTCACTTTCTAATATACACTGTACAGGGGGCAAAAATTACAAGAATAAAAACATTAACTTCTATTTTCAAGGAATTTATAATATTTTAATAAAGGGAAGGGAGACTTTCAAAATAAATAAATAATACCCTCTAATATAGGCGAAAAGAGAAGTATTTGGGTATCTGGAGAAGATTCGAAGAGAGGAATGACTAGCTATTTTGGAGTAAGGGAAAGTAGGAGAT
The DNA here is from genome assembly GCF_048418805.1 of Vulpes vulpes. NCBI lineage: Eukaryota > Metazoa > Chordata > Mammalia > Carnivora > Canidae > Vulpes > Vulpes vulpes. Next base: position 7,664,284 of record NC_132784.1, on the reverse strand, counting down.
GGGGAGATGAAGTTCTGGAAGAATCCATATCACTGTAGTGATCCTTCCTCCCTGTGCTCCTGTTCCCCCTTTAGTTGATGCCATGGAATGTCATTTCCATTGGATGCAGTATATTGTCTGTGTACTTTGTCTATTTAATGAGGTTATGACTTTGTGTGAGGGGAAGATAGGAGTTATCCATCTTCTTCATTTCACAAAACACCTGCAAGCTCTCCATCGTGGTGTTGTTTTCAATACTATTTATTAATTAATTTTTCACTTTTCTAAGTTTTAGTGCGTTGTGAAATCTGGGATTTTAACAATTTTTTTCAGCAATTGCAAGAAAAACAAATTATTTGATGCCTGAGAATGAAATAACTATTATCAGCCAAAGTGCTCTTTCTCTAATGCAGTAGAAAATGATGGGAAGGGCAAAGAATCCTGTCAAAAGTGTGTACGAGCTGCAAGTGTGTCATTCGAATGATCAGTCTTGTATATGCTTCACATAAAGCTAAGGTCTTCTTGTGCTTCTTCGTGTAGGCAGCTGGTATGGGACTATTGCACCCTACGGTCTTCAGATGAGTGCTTAATCACAAACAAGGAGATTTTTTAGACACATAACAATAGCGCTTGTTTGAAAAGGACTTCAAGGTTAGAAAATGCATTATCATCTTTGCATTAGTTAGCTCAGGCTGCCATCTCAAGCCAATACAGATGAGGCGGCTTAAATAACAGAACTTGATTTTCTCACAGATCTGGAGATCAGATCTGGGTATCAGCATGGCCATTCTCTGGTTAGATTTCTTTTCCCGGCTTATAGAGGCTGTTTTATTCGGTCTCCTTGCCTGGGCCCTTCCTCTGTGTATGCAGGAGGGAGACGGAGAGATAAAAAGAGAAAGAGAGAGAACTCTCTGGTGTCTTTTCTTCTAAGGGCCTTAATCCTATCAGATCAGAGCCCCCCCTTATGACCTCATTTAACCTTAATTACTTCTTTAGAGGCCCCATCTCTAACTATAGCCACACAGGGGTTAAGGCTTCACCATACAAATTTTGGGGGCACACAAACATTAAGTCCAGAACTAATCTGCTACCATCTATAATCCTCAAATCAGTGAAGGAGGGCAAGGATTTATATCAACATTTGTCAATGAAGACACTGAAGATTCAGGAGCTTGAGGGTTGTTGCAAATCACTGAAATGGGGAAAGGTAAAACTGAGACCTGGGATCCCTGGGTGGCGCAGCGGTTTGGCGCCTGCCTTTGGCCCAGGGCGCGATCCTGGAGACCCGGGATCGAATCCCACGTTGGGCTCCTGGTGCATGGAGCCTGCTTCTCCCTCTGCCTGTGTCTCTGCCTCTCTCTCTCTCTCTCTCTCTGTGACTATCATAAATAAATTAGAAAAAAAAAATAAAGAAAGAAAAAAAAAAAAAAAAACCTGAGACCTAGCTCATGTCTCAGTACCTTTTTTCCATGTTTCTCTACATTAAGAGTGCTGGTAGCAACTTTGAGATCAGTAAGGAAGTCCTGTGGAATGCTAGGTAATATGAATTTTAACGTGAAAGAAATCTACCCTTTTATGTTGGCTTTTTAAAAAAAAAAATACTTTTTTCAGATGCACCTAGAACCCAGGGGATGGGCAGAGGGTCAGGAAAGGAAAGCAAGAAGAAATGAAACAATAATGAGGCTTCAGGGTACCCCCTACCATCTTCACATCTAAAGCTGACAACAGTAGAAGCAGGGGAAACAGTGCAGAAACGTGTTGTGGATCTCAGTGTTTGTTAAGAACTTTAAAGAAACACTCTTCATAGCAATACGGTGGGTCCTAATGGTAGGATTAGATTTACTAGATGTTAAAACTCGTTCTTTAGTTGTTAACCTTTTATAAGTACTCATCAGCAGTGTATTTCTTTCGAGTCTGAGATACAAAAAGGCCATGCCCGTTATTCATTATTTTAAACAAGATGATAAAGAGGCATGACACAAAGTAGAATTTTGGAGAAGAATGTCTTTTACTATGTGATAAAATTTGTGTTTTCAAAGGGAAAAAAATCCAACGGTAATAACAATAATAGCAACAAAAGGACAAGAAATTAAGCTTCTGGATTTCTAAGGATTCTCATTAATTTTTCCTTAAATGTTTTAACTTTTTTTTTTTTTTTTTTTTTTTTGACAAAGCACGATGCTAGCTTTGGTGGGATGAACGACAAAGGAGATGGAGATGTACACCTTTCTTTGAAGTGAGGATCATTTAGGCTTCCCTGGTCCTTAGAGATGTCTCATGTTGCCCATTGTCTGCTTCCATTGGCTCTGAAGGAGGCCACCATCCACATTCTGTGCACTTGCCTCTCACCCTTCCACTCTGCACATCCATCACCAAAGCACTGTTCTCAGGGACCTGGGCTCATAAGTAAAGAGGATTGGCTTCATATTTTCCTCTGGAGGAAGGACTTTTTTTTAACTGCTTAATGTATCAGTTAACTCCCTCTTGTCTGCTTAAGGTACTCAGTTACTCGCCAGTGTTCACAGGGTCAGTTGTGGACTCTAGAACTCTCCAGGAAGTTCTACGTCCCAGGCCTCTCCTCCAATCCCTCACCCTTCACCATTCACATCCAAGGCCAGGCTGGCTCTTGACTCTCTGCCTTTATTATTATCATTAGTAATAGTATTGGTATTATTATTATTATAAAAAACATATAAAGTTTACCATCTTCACTATTTTTAAGTGTTAACATCCAGTGATGTTAACTATATGGACATTGTTGTGCAATAGGTCTCCAGAACATTTTCATCTTGCAGAAATGAAATTCTAGACCCAATAAATAACTCCCCATTTCCCTCCCTTCTGACCCCCTGGAACCATCATTCTATTTTTTTGTTTCTAAGAGTTTAACTACTTTAGATACTCCTATAAGTGGAATCATGGAGTATTTGCCTTCTTATGCCTAATTTATTTCACTTAATACAATGTTCTCAAGGTTCAATCATGTTGTAGCAGGTGACACAATTTCCTTCTCATTTAAGGATAAATCATATTCCGTTGTATGTATACACTACATATTGTCAATCTATTTGCCCTTTGATGGTAGCTTCTACATTTAGTTATTGTACATAAATGCTGCCAAGTAAATGAAAAGCTGTACAACAAATGAGTGTGTAAATATTTCTCTCAGATCCCATTTTGAATTCGTTTGGATATATATCCAGAAGTAGAATTGTTGGATTGCATGGCAATTAAATTTTTAAAATTTGGGGAAATTCTATATTGTTCTCTGTAGCGGCCACACTGTTTTACATTCCCATCAATCATGTATAGGAGTTCCAATTTTTCCACATCCTCATTAATACTTTTTATCTTCTGTTTTTTTTTTTTAAGATTTTATTTATTCATGAGAGACACAGAGAGAGAGAGAGAGAGAGAGAGAGAGAGAGGCAGAGACACAGGCAGAGGGAGAAGCAGTTTCCATGCAGGGGGTCCCACGAGGGACTCAATCCCGGGTCTCCAGGATCACGCCCCAGGCTGAAGGCGGTGCTAAACCGCTAAGCCACTAGTGCTGCCCCTATCTTCTGTTTTGTTTTTGATTCTGGCCATACTAATGGGTGTGAGGTGATACTTTATTGTGGTTTTATTTACTTTTTTTTTTCATTGCAGTATTAATTTGTATTTCCCTGATGATTAGTGATACTGAACGTCATTGTGTATGCTGGTTGGTCATTTGTATATATTCTCTGGAGAAATTCAAGTCATTTGCCTATTTGTTTTATTCAGGTAATTTGGGGTTTTTATTGTTGTATTGTAGGAGATGCTTATATAATTTAGGTGGTAGAAGTGATCTGCAAATATTTTCTTCTATTCCGTATATTGCCTTTTCATTCTCTCTTTTTTTTTAAAAAAAAGATTTTATTTATTCATTAGAGACACAAAGAGAGAGGCAGAGACATAAGCAGAGGGAAAAGCAGACTCCCTGTGGGGAGCCTGATTTGGGGACTGGATCCCAGGACTCCAGGATCACGACCTGAGCCAAAAGCAGACGCTCAATCATTGAGCCACCGAGGTGCCCCATCCTTTTCATTCTCTTAATTGTTTTCTTTCCTGTGCAGAAGTTTGTTGTTGTTGAAGTTTGATGTAGTCTATTTTGTTTATTTTTCTTTTTGTTGCCGGTGCTGTTGGTGTCAAAATAAAAAAAAAATTATTGCTGAAGTCAATGACATGGAGCTTTTTCCATTTGTTCTCTCATAGGAGTTTTAGTTATAACTTCAGATCTCACATCTATATATTTAATTGATTTTAGGTTGTTTTATGTCTATGGTGCCCCATGGAGGTCACAGTCATTCTTCTGCAAATTGAGATACAGTTTTCCCAACACCATTTACGAAGAGACTCAAATTCCCCACCAGATAGACTTGGCACTCTTGTTGAAGATGATATGACCACATAGGTCTGAGCTTTCTATTCCATCCCTTTGGTTTGTCTTTAATCCAGCACTGGATTTGATCCAAACACTGATTTGATTACCACAGCTTCAGTTTCATAACAAGTTTTGAAATCAGGAAGTATGATGACTCCAGCTTTGTGTTTCTTTCTCAAGACTGTTGTGGCTATTCATAATCTTCAACCATAGAAGTATTTCAAAATTTTCTTGAACATTTCCTAATGTAGAATCATTAACATTTTATTTTTTATTAGTATCAATGACAGAGCCATAAGCATCTTTGAACTGAGAAGAGTTCTAGTCGACTAAAAGCATAGGAATAAATTAAGGGTCTGCCACTTACCAGTTGCGTATCTTTGGACAATTTTCTTCATGTCCTGATCTGGCACCTCATCTAGCAAACAGAATGTACCACTCACAGAGCTGTTGTGAGAGATAAATGAATTGGTATGCATAAAGCAATTAGAACACCACTTTATACCGTAGGAGCTTGGTAAAGGTTGGTTATAGCCTATTATTCCTGCTATGGCTTCTGCTATATCCTAGAGATAGAATTGTTGAACTGTTTGTTCCAGTTGCGAAATAATTGACATATATCACTCTATAAGTTTAAGGCATACAATATGATGATTTGATTTACATATATAGTGAAATGATTACCACAGTAAGTTCAGATAACACCCCTTCTCATAGTGATACAATAAAGAAAAAGGAAAAAGAAGAGAAAATAAAGAAAAAGTTCTTGTGATGAGGACTTCTAGGCTTAACTCTGTTAGCAACTTTGCTATATTGTTAGCTGTAGTTATCATGCTGTACATCACATCCCTAGTACTTATTTATCTCACAAGTCTGATCTATTTTTCTGTGAGTTTGTTTTTGTTTTGTTTGCTTTAGATTCCACATATAAGTGAGATCATTCTATTTCACTTAGCGTAATGCCTTCAAGGTTCATTCATATTGTTGCAAGTGGTAGGATTTCTTCATTTTTTATGGCTGGATAATATTCCTGTGTATGTGTGTGTGTGTGTGTGTGTGTGTATGACATATATATATATATATCTCACAACTACTTTATCCAGTCAGTGGACATTTAGGTTGTTTCTATGTCTTGGCTATTGTAAGTGCTGCTGCTATGAATGTAGATAGAGATGCATGTATCTCTTCAAGTTAATGCTTTCATAATCTTTGGATGTATATCCATATATATTCTCCACAGAATTCAGATGTTTTCACCAGCCCTTCTGGTCAGATGGGGTTGGCAGACACTCTCTACAGTGGGTGGGGACATGTTTCAGTCTTTATGCCTGGTTGGGAGGGGGAAGGGCTAATCCAGGGTACTCTCAATTTGCCAGTCTCAAGGTTTGGAAGGGTCCAGGATCTATTCATAGTCTTGTGTATGAATCAATCCCTCTGCCGGTGCATAGCTCAGAAAGCCTCCATATCTGCTACGTGGGTTGTTCTGGGGATAACCAGTTCTGTCCACCTCTCAGTTGAAACATCCTGGGTTACATGACTTCTAGGAGCCATTTTCAGTCCCTCCGGTCAGAGAAAGCTGGAAGGTGCTCTTCACAGCAAGTGGGGCTATGACTCAGCATTTTCCTGGGCACTGTGTGAGTAAACCAGGCTCTAAGACTGGCAGGACCCCTTGTTTGAGTATCCGAATCAGGCAGATTTGCACCCCACCAAATTCCCTGGTCACAGTGTGCTCCCAACCTTGTTCTGCAGATGAGCAAAGCTAGTAGTTGGGATTACTACTTAGGCACTTTAGGTATGAACTTGATTTTCCAAGATCTTGTGCTGGTTGCAACAAGCATCTACCTCCTTCTCTGTTACAGATTCCCAATGGTTGGGCCCTGTGGATTCCCCTGAAATCTTCAGGGTGCAAGAACAGAGTAGGGACTCCCACAAAGTGACCCACAGTGCTGAGGAAGGCAGGTTATTCCCTAGGGTAGTCTTTTCCTACTAGAGGAAACTGAGACTCAGAGGAGACTTCTTTTTGTGGTGCTGAACTGGCCCAGGGGAGGGGAAGTGCTGTCAGTGAATAAGCACTGAATAAGTGGTGTCAGTGAACACCTTCTGTTCCCTTCTAATGCAGCCTGATTTAGTCTCCATGGTACAGAGCATTGCTTCAATTGTACTTATGTGTTCCAGGATTTTCTTCATGGTGTCTTGATCTCAACTAGATGCAATTTGTTTTTCTTGGAGGATGAAGTCAGGAACAATTTATATTACCATTTTGGTGAGGTCACTCACTTATTGAACACTTTTTTTTAAATTTTTTTTTTTTTTATGATAGTCACAGAGAGAGAGAGAGGCAGAGACACAGGCAGAGGGAGAAGCAGGCTCCATGCACCGGGAGCCCGACGTGGGACTCGATCCCGGGTCTCCAGGATCGCGCCCACTTTTAAGGCTGTACTGTTTATTGAATTTGGTTGTTTTAGTTGCAATTTTTAAAAATTATCCTCATGGTGAGGTGGATATGTTTTATAAACATTTATACTAAAAAAAACAATTTTACAGGTTTTCTAAGGTTCTTAATCTGGAGTCTTTTGAAGGTCTGAATCGTAATTATTTCTTAATTTTCACTTCACCTGAATCAAGTTTGGGTATTGCCAGAACAATAATCACTTAAATAAGAAGAGTCATGTGTAAGCCGTTGTTTTGGAAACTGGCAGGACTCTGCACTTTGGAACATGAGGAAAACGAATAATCTCCCACATATAGCACATCAACACCACTGTTGGGCATTTTGCTGAAACTAACTTTGCCTTTTTCCTTTCTGTTTTGAGCATAAAAAGATAAACTCTAAAACTGAATGTCAATGAGATGGAAAAATGTGGACAGGGAGAGTCGGAATAAGGGTAGTGAAAGAGAGTGAAAAGATCCTTGTTTGTAATTGAAGCCCATTTAACTTATTCTTTTTTCAATCAGTATTTGGGACATTAAGTTCTTTTCAGTTTTTTTATTCTTCCACACCAGTGAAGAATTGTAGGATGTTGTTAGGAAGTAATGTATGTAAGTCAAATTGAACCAAAGAGACAAAACCCTGTATTGTGAATAACATTTTTATGATAGGATAAGACCTTACACAATTGTGAGTGAAGCTAGAAGGTAAGAAACTGGAGGGGAAATTGAAGAATTGGTGAAATGTTACTATCCTGCTCTTTTGAACAATTGCACCAGATTAATACCTTTTTTTTTTTTTTACCAAGAATAAACTTATATTGATATATCATCATCATCATCATCATCCTAAATCCATAGTTTACCTTAGAATTCACTCTCAGTGTACATTGTCTTGGATTAGGCAAATGTACAATGACATATATCTGTCATTATTATATTTTATAGAGTATTTTCACAAGTCTAAAATTCCTCTGTGCTCTGCCCACTTACTTGCAGCCCTTCACTCTGTCCATGACTGACATTTTTATTGTCTCCAATGTCTTGTCTTTTCCACAATGCTATTTATTTGGAATCACACAGTGTGTAACTTTTTCAGACTGTCTACTTTCACTTAGTGATACGCACTTAAGTTTCTTCTGTGTCTTCTCATGGCTCTGTGGCTCATTTCTTTTTAGCACTGTATAATATCCCATTGTTTAGAAGTACCACAATTTATCTATCCATTCACTTACTGAAGGACATCATGGTTGCATCAAGTTTTGGCAAACACGAGGAAAGCCACTGTAAATGTCTGTATGTAAGTTTTTGTGTGGACATGTTTCAAAGTCCTTTGGGTAAATACCAAGTTGTGCAATTTCCAGATTATATGTTAACAGTATGCTTAGTTTTGTGTGAAACTGCCTATTTCCCAAAGAGGCAGTGACCTTTTGAATCTTTACCAACAATTTATTAGAATATCTGTTGCTCTGCATCCTCAGAATTGATGATGTTGGTGTGGATTTGCGCCATTCTAATAGGTGTGCAGTGGTGTCTAATCATTGTTTTAATTTGTATTTCCCTGATGATATATCATGTGGAACTTATTGCAATAATTTTAAAACTATGTATTACATTTATCATTTTCTATTATTGCCATTAAATTGTTAACTTACACTTTTAAGCAAACATTTTTTTCTTACCTTTTACGCCAAACAATTTCTGTAGCCTATCCACAACAAAACAATCCCTCCGAGTGCTCCCTACTATTCATTTCCTTCCAACTGCGATGTAGGGATCATCTGTGATTTTTATTCCAAGTAATTACTAGTTTCTATCTTTTACATTATATTTCAACAACTATTTTGACCTATTACTATTATTTAGTGATACTGTTTTCACAATTTGTTTTATTAAAGAATTTTTTCAAGAGAGAGAGGGAGTGTGTGAATGAGTGTATGGGCAAAAGAAGAGAATCTTTAAGCAGACTTTCCATTGAGCAGAGTCCTATACAGCGCTGGATCTCAGGACTTGTGAGATCATGACCTGAACTAAAACCAAGAACTGGACACTTAACTGACTGAACCACCCAGGTGCCCCTGTTCTCACAATTCTTTCTGTATTCTACAACTTCCTTTTTCTTAAATATATTACATAACTGTATATATATATAATGTATTATGTAATTATATTTAGAAAGGGCCTCTCTAATGGCAGTATTTCTAAGTCTATGTATGCCTGAAAAAAAAATATATATATAGCTACTTAATACTTCTTTCAATGGACAGGTACCACTCTTATTCTAGTTTATTTTAAATAACATTTTTCCCATTTATTTTATTCTACAACTTAAAAATGATTTTTCTTTAGCTTTTCAGTTGTACAATTACATCACATTATGCCTAGCAATTTTTTTTGCATGCTTTGTTTTTTTCTTTGCATTGATTCTGCCTTGAATTTTGTTACTATCACACGCTTCCTGCCCTCACCTAGGGCTTGTTCCCTTATGTCTGGTTTCCTTACACGTCAGCATTTTGGGGATTTCTGTGAACCTGATCGCATAGCCCCCTATCTATCTCTCCCTACCTAGCCCTGCCTGGCCTTTACTCACTGTGTTTGGTTGCATTTATTTTACTTCTCTTTCAATGTAGTTCTGATTATAGGAGATACTGGTTCAGATCACTAGAACTGATTTGAATGCATATTCTTAAGCCAATAGGTTTTCCAAGAAGCCCCATTCTTCCTCTAAACCGAAAGTGTGCTTCTCAATCTGCAGTCTTTCTCTTCTGCTGGTTTCCCTTATCAATTAATTATCTTTCCTGAATTCTACAAATTGTTTAATTGTGTTTGTGTGTGCTTGTGTGTGCTTATACCAAGGCTATTATAGATTAAATATTTAAAATATCATAATGTCTTTCATATTTATTTTAAGGCCTTGAGGTAAGAGGTTTTATATATATATATATATATATATATATATATATATATATATATATTCCCCATCTTGATTCATCTTTTCTTATTGAATATAAGAAATACTTAGATTTTAAAAAATAGGAAGTATTGGTCTACCCATAGCTGAGAAGATGATACTTACAATGAGTCTTGGAAAATAGATAAAATTTTATCAAGCAAAAAGTTTGTCACAACCTGAAATCCTAAGGAAATCTCATCTACTTGGATATTGTCAGAGGTTTGTTACATCAGTCCAGAAACTCCTCTCGGTATTTAAGAAAGAGGAATTTTTATACAGGGACTTAAACACAAAGTATAAGAAGGTTTATGCTGCTATCCAAAAATCAGTAATTATGTAAAGCTGCTATCATCTTTAGGGTAGAGGAGCAGAAGGAAAAGTGGAGTTACACAGAGGCCATGCACGGCGTATTGATCAAGTGTTCAGGATCAGAAGTGGCCCTTGAAAACCCCCTGTTGTGGCATAAGATTGTATTTTTCTCAGAATTAATAGAGCCAGAACAAGCCAATTTTCAGACAGTTAATGACAACTACTCTAGGGCTAATATATTTTTATCCTGTATTTTGGTTATAATAATTTTCATTGTATTTTTAATGGATTTAATTTCCCTTTCCATTTATTTGCATATTTTATTAGAAATCTTGGAATTACAAATGTTGAGTCAGATGAATATGTTCCATTGACTATTAAATATAACTCAATATGCAGCACCTTTGCACGACAAGGAGTTGGTGGTGTTTATTTGGAGTCAACATGGAAGATAATATTAGGAAATCTCATTGTATATAGTTGAGGCAATGTGTAGAAGGTATTTTGAGGAGTAAAAGGAAGAATGAATGTTGCCAGAAAACAAAATGAACTCCTAGGTCTATACTACACATAAATTAGAGTACAGGAAACTAAAAAAGGACTAGATGGTACTAATATTTCCAACTTCTGTAAATTTTATGACTATTCAGTCATTATTGATATTTTAGGATGATTGGAGGACACTTTATGGCTTTCAAATTAAGTCCTCACTATTTAAGATAACATTACACAAAGAGTCAGAACTGAAAACATATTTTATACATATATAAACTTGTCAGGCACAAAGAGAAAATTAATTGGGAAATGTGCTTTCCCTGAGAAAAATATTAGGCACTGTTGTGTCCCAGCACGTGTGGACAATGCAGGCAGAAAATTCCTCTAGGGGAACAAGATGCTAGAAAGCTTCCTAAATTTGCTTTTTGACCCCTTCAATACTAGCATGCTTGCACTTTTTGCCTGCAGCATATCCCATATAGTCCAACTTTTCTCACAGGCTGGAGGATCATGTCAGAGCAGGGTCAAGCTTGGACGGCCATGAGAATGATTCCCAACAGATTCCATCTGCTGCCTATCTCAGTAATGCCACTTTCTGCAGCCCTGGGAGTTGAGTAAGTTCAACCAGGGAAAGGAGCTCTTGGAAAAGTGCAGCCCTTCTGGTGAAACACTGGAGGATATCCTAAGGGCTATGAATAACAGATAGCACAACAATGTAAAATGAATGAAGTAAATCTCTTTTAAAAATGAGAGAAGATATTATCCACATTAATCCTGAACACACAGTTTTGAGAAATAACCAGTGGTGCACACTGTGTGTATTTGTCAGCTATTGCTTAATAATGCTGCTATAAATAGATTCCTCACTCAGTGGCTTACCATGACAATTTAAATTTTTATTAGTTGTGACGTGTCTGTGGTTCAACTGGAATTAGCCTCTGGTCTTCTTTACATCTCTCCATATTCTCTTTGGAACTGTAGCTTCCCCAGACATAGTGTTAAGGATCACTGAAGTACAAGGGACCACCCAAGTGTGCACGTACCTGTAACACTTTGCTCATGTCACAACCACTAATATTCCACTGTGCAAGCAACTCAAGGGGTGGAGAAGACAAATCTGTTCACCATGAAGCCACCCCAAAGACCTGATTTTAATTCTTTTAAAGGAAGAAGAGTTGAGGGATTGATTCAATGTACCATTATCTACGCACTTGAACAAAATTATGTATTACCCTCACCTCTCCCATAAAGCACCCCAAAGTTCCATTTGTTTATGGCATCAGGCCCAAAGCCCAAGAGTTTGGGATCTATATCACATCTTGAAACAAATACTCTAGATTTGGAGACCCAGGAGCTCAAAGGCCACTTCACCTCCTCTAACCAGTCACCTTTGCCAACATTAGAACCACAGCACATAGGATGTAATAGAAACTAGATAGTTGTATGTAGCATTAGGCATGGAGACATGGTGGCTGAAAAAATGAACTCAGTGGATGAGTAGAAGAACTACATGGATAAATCCGAGGAGTGGATAGTGAGTCTGAATATGACATTTTAGAACTGTCTTGAAGGCACCAGGAAGGGATAAAGAGATGGAAATAAAGACTGAAACACTGAAATAAGAAATATAGAATTAGAAGTCTCAACATCTGTTATAATAGGATTTTTAAGTGCTGAGAAAAAAAAATAAATGGAGGGGAGGAAGTATTTTTAAAAATATAATCACAGAAAATTTTAGAATTGTTTAAAAATAGAGAACTTCATTTGACAGAGATGCCAAAGTGCCAAACAAGTAAGTAAGAACTGATATTCATACCTGACACATTATATTTAAATATTGGAAGATTAAACATTAAGCAACGATTCTAATATGTTCTATGAATGGAAGAAGATTGTTTATAAGGAATACAATTCAGACTGAGTTAACCTTAGAGTTCTCAAAAGAATTACCAAATGCAAAAAAGACAATAAATACTTTCAGAAAGATGGGATGAGGATTTCAGATTTGGAATTTCAGGTCAAACTAAATTATTGCTTTAAAGTGAAAGATATTAAGGTCATAGGCACTTGAGAAAGTTTTTTACAAAATAATTTACTTTGAAAGTTCTCATAGAAGAAGCAGTCTAGGAACTAGAAGGAAAAAGTCAAATCTAGGAGAAATAAAACTGAGATGGCAAATAATTTATTAAATTTATTGTATATATTTTTAAAGTGATTTTTAAAGTATATATATATTTAAACATCAAATGGTATACTTTAAATATGTGCAGTTTATAGTATGTCATTTATAACTCAATAAAGCTGTAAAAAAACAAGCATACTAATATAAGAATAAATTGTGGCTGAAGATCACATGCCAGTGAGATTGGGTGAAGAAGTCAAGAAAGAGGTAGCAGTATAGGGAAGACATAAATAACCTAGAAGTCAATAATATTATGAAAGAAAAAAAAAAGGTGTTGATTTAATTAGTTAGTAAAAGCAACAAAAAATTAAAACAATTTTTCTTTTCTTTTTTTAAAGATTTTATTTATTTATTTGAGAGAGAGAGAGCCAGAGAGAAACACAGTATAAGTGGAGGGAAGTGGCAGAAGCAGACTTACTGCTAAGCAGAGACCCACGGGATGACGACCCGAGCCAAAAGCAAATGCTCAACCAACTGAGCCACCCAGGCGCCCCCAAAACAATTTTCAAAACAGAAGAAAATGTGATATGTACACTAGTATATAGGAAGAGAGGAAAAAGAAAATAAAAATACTAGAGTAAAATAAAATGTAAACACATTGAGGTGGCAAATTTAAATCTATATACTTACAATAAATATAAATGACAGAGATGGAATAGGATCCAGCAGAAGGACTACAGATTGAGAACGGTTTCCTACAGAGCTCCATGACAATCTGATGCCACTGAGCATGTGTCCTGTCAGGTGGTAGAATGTGCAGTCTGTCTGTCATACAGCTGCATCCAGAAGGCTGGCTCTCCCATCTCTGATCACACCTTTGGAGGTGCTGGTGTATACACAGCTGACAGTGCAGGTAGCGGCCAGGTAGCACATCACACTACAGCAATTCTAGCTACCCTGTAGAGCCTGAGTAAGGAAAGGGTTAAGGTTTAGGCAGGGAAAGGTAGGGGGCCCCTGACTAGGCTCTGAGACTATTCCTGGTAGGCAAAAGTGCTAAGTCACAGTGAACAAGTGATAAGGGAATAGACCAGACCACCTGGCCCTGCCTGTTAGGGAGTATTTTTCTTTGGCAGTTTACAATATAATCACAGAAAATGGCCAAACCTCAAAGTAAGTCATTAAGGGTGTTATTAATAGTCCTTGCTCAAACCAAGACAGCACAAGAATCTCAAGGCCACAAGCTCCCTGGTCAAGTTCTCAATAAAAGACTGACCCTAAAAACCCTCAGTGGCAACCCATTTGGGACCCCGCTCACTTTAAAGAGTTTTTTTTTTTTAAGAGTTTTTTCTTTCCTTTCTGTTCTCATCTCCCCTTAATAAACTTTCACTTCACTTCACCCCTTTGTGTCCAAGAGATTCATTCTTTGACTCTGTGAGACAAGAACCCTGCAATCCTGTAACACTGAGATTCTGTACCACCCCACATGCAGGTCTATAGGACAATCTACACATGTTGCTGTTTCTGTCTCTGAAACTCCAAGGAATCTATTTCCAGCTCTGGCATCACACATTGCTTATCTCAAAGGCCTCTCTAATAGAAACCTTAAGAGGATAGAAAAAAGGAGATTTGCCTTTCAGTTAGATGATGATCTAGGGATTCTGAATGGTCTTCTATTCCCTGAAAAACCTACATATGCTGGATAAATAACAGGAATGTGGTTTTAAGTACATTGTTAGCCCTATACGAAGGAATGAAACATCTCTCAGGGTTAGAGGGGAAAATAAGGAGGAGTAAATTGACACTTAGCAGGTAGGTGGACATGAATCAGAGGAAAATGCTGCCCTAGGGACCTCCTGTGGCAGATGAACCAGATTGTTTATTAGAGGGATTAAGATCATAAACACATATAGGAAATAATCCAGGAGCAAGAGGGGAAAAAAACCTAAGAGAAAACAAAATTCAGGTAGTAAGCTATTGAGTATTTTTATTATTAATGTTCCATGCACACTGGACTAATGCAGTTATATTCTCTTTCACCTTTGCTATCTCTCTGTGGAGACATGGCTCAGCTAGTCCATTGTTTCAAAGAGGATGAGGAGTATGTGGAACAATCCTGATTTGATCTGTAGCTTGAGATCAAGCTCAGCAGACACAGCTTACATCAGCTTCTCTCTTGGCTCCGTCTTGCCTCCCTTGTTCTTCTTAGGACACAGGCAAATAATGGCCTCAATAAATTGTCTGCAACTAATTTTCTGAAAATCTAGATCAGCCAACCTGAAGACACATGATTGTTGCTTTAAGCTACTGAGTTTTCGAGTAGTTCGTTATATAGGATATTATAGTACTCGCTCACCAGTACATGACTAACAGACTCTGTAGTTGCAGTTTCCCTGGTGGAAAATGGGTATCCAGGATTGGATTTAAGAATGATCACCATGTGCTGGGAAAATTGGACATCCACATGCAGAAGAATGAAACTAGACCACTCTCTTGCACCATACACAAAGATAAACTCAAAATGGATGAAAGATCTAAATGTGAGACAAGATTCCATCAAAATCCTAGAGGAGAACACGGGCAACACCCTTTTTGAACTCAGCCACAGTAACTTCTTGCAAGATACATCCACAAAGGCAAAAGAAACAAAAGCAAAAATGAACTATTGGGACTTCATCAAGATAAGAAGCTTTTGCACAGCAAAAGAAATAGTCAACAAAGCTAAAAGACAACCTACAGAATGGGAGAAGATATTTGCAAATGACATATCAGATAAAGGGCTAGTTTCCAAGATCTATAAAGAACTTATTAAACTCAAGAGCAAAGAAACAAACAATCCAATCATGAAATGGGCAAAAGACATGAAGAGAAATCTCACAGACGAAGACATAGACATGGCCAACATGCACATGAGACAATGCTCTGCATCACTGGCCATCAGGGAAATACAAATCAAAACCATAATGAGATCCCACCTCACACCAGTGAGAATGGGGAAAATTAACAAGGCAGGAAACAACAAATGTTGGAGAGGACGCGGAGAAAGGGGAACCCTCTTGCCCTGTTGGTGGGAATGTGAACTGGTGCAGCCACTCTGGAAAACTGTGAGGAGGCTCCTCAAAGAGTTAAAAAATAGACCTGCCCTACAACCCAGCAATTGCACTATTGGGGATTTACCCCAAAGATTCAGATGCAATGAAACGCCGGGACACCTGCACCCCGATGTTTCTAGCAGCAATGTCCACAATAGCCAAACTGTGGAAGGAGCCTCGGTGTCCATCGAAAGATGATGGATAAAGAAGATGTGGTCTATGTATGCAATGGAATATTCCTCAGCCATTAGAAATGACAAATACCCACCATTTGCTTCAACGTGGATGGAACTGGAGGGTATTGTGCTGAGTGAAGTAAGTCAATCAGAGAAGGACAAACAGCGTATGTTCTCATTCATTTGGGGAATATAAATAATAGTGAAAGGGAGTATAAGGGAAGGGAGAAGAAATGTGTGGGAAATATCAGAAAGGGAGACAGAGCATAGAGACTCCTGACTCTGGGAAACGAACTAGGGGTGGTGGAAGGGGAGGAGGGTGGGGGGTGGGGGTGAATGGGTGACGGGCACTGGGGGGGGCACTTGATGGGATGAGCACTGGGTGTTATTCTGTATGTTGGTAAATTGAACACCAATAAAAAATAAATTTATTAAAATAATAAAAAAAAGAATGATCACCATATTTTCTCAAAATCAGAGAGCTTGCTTTTTCTGTCATATGGTAAAAGGACCAAGGAAAGACCATTTGAATACACGATGAGAAAGAGGCAAGGATGAGCGCTGTCACCAGAAACCAAATGGCTAGAAACTTGATCTTAAAATTCTGGCCTCTGGGCCTTTAATACACTCTATTGTTTTAACCACAGGATCTGTGGTATTTTGTTACAGCAGCGCCCTAAACACTAATATAATGAGGCTCCACCCAGGTTCTCTCTTAAGCTCCACCACACTCATCCCCACAGATACTGGAAATTTTATTGCTGAAGATTCACGGACTCTCACTGCATATGGCCTTCTGCCACAAGGATCTGCCTTGGAATGGGCCTTCTCCTAGGGTGTGGCTCATAGTCAAAGACCAGTCCATATGGAGAATCACAGGCCCCAGCCCCTTATCTCAATTTGGGACAACTTTTCCCTCTGTGCAATTTTGTCATTCTCAATTCTGTCTCCTACAAATTTATCTCACGAGAACATTTCTCCATAAATCTATCCAGTTCTCTTATAGTCAGTCTAGAGATAACCCAATGATAGGGTTAAATATTAACCTTAAATTAAATATTAATTTAATTCATTAAATATTATAGGAAGTGACTACCAAGCCATCCAAAGGCAAGGGTTCATCCCATGTTTGGCCCGTACTTGTATAAAGGAAATAATTTGAGTCTTGTAAGACTGGTGCCTTGGGAAAAGTAAGGGAGCTACTTGAGATAGTGATAGGTAGGATGGTATAAAACATGGGACAATGTACCAGGCAATCCAGCTGCCTGGGGAAATGAACATGATAAAACACAAGGACTCTTTCAGTAATCTTAGATGAGCACTTGGACAATTGTAATTTGGTGTACAGGAAATCATGAGCTGAAAGGACTGTGACTTATGATGTATATAGGATATCTTTATTTACATACATATATTAGCAAAATTGGGATTATTCTCTCTATAAACTTTTATGTACTATTTTCTTTCAGTATTTAAAATTCTTTAGGTCATAAAATAATGTTCAATAGCATAACTTTTGATGATTTCATAATTTTATATACTAGATATGCACCATAATTTATTTATCTACTTCTGTATTTTTGGACATTTATATTATTGTCTCATTTTTTTGCTATTATAAATAATACTAAAATGACTATCATTGCACATAAATCCCAATGAGTATTTCTGATTATTTTCTGGCGATAAATCTGTGGAAGTGGGATTACTGAGTCAAAAGGAAGACCATTTTGAAAGCTCTTGATATATTGCAGAGCTGTGACCCATAAGTGTAAAATATGCACTCCTTTCAGCCTTTCTTTCAGGATATGTTTATTGAGTTGTACAAAACAATGGAAACTCTTTCTAGACGTTGAGGGGAAAAGGCAGAGCAGGGTATTATTCTCAGGTTTCTTATATTTCAGTGGGAAAGCAATGATAACTAGTAGCAAACATAAGATAATGCTAGAGAGTGATAAGTTAGTTCTATGAAGAAAAGCTAAAGCAGGTAGTAGGAGATAATGAAGACATTTGTGACATGATCAGAGAGCTCTTGGAGGAAGGAAGTGACTGAAAAATCCAAATGACAGCTGAACCAGCCATGCAAAGAAATAATTGTCTACTCATAGCGTGACCAAAAAGTACCCATTTAAAAAAATCTGATTTTATAGGTGATAGTGGGATCCCATTGTTATGCCTAATTTTATCCTTTAATTATTTTTCAACTCTTTCTTTTTCATGCTTATTGATCATTTGCATTGTTCTCCTTATGAAAGTCCCATCATGATTTGTCAATTTATGTATCTACCGGAGTGTTAGAGGTTTCCTTGCTAATCTTTAAGGATTCCTCACATGCTTAATATAACTTCTCAAAAGTCAATGTGTGTGCTGGATATTTATTCCCAATTTCCATTTGCCCTTTACTTTCATTTTTAGTATTTCTATGGAACTTCTCTTTCTCTTGATTTTTACATAGTCAAATCTATTCGTCTTTTCCTTTGTGATTTTCCATTTGCAACATGGCTTTCAAAATGACTTTCAAACGATCGTTTTTGTAATTTAGAAGTAAAAGTTCTCCTAGAATGATAGAAATTGAATTTGAACCTAGGTATCTCTGATCCCCAAAGCCTCCTTTCTTTTCATTGTAGCACACTACTTTAAAAATGAGCTGGCTTGTATAAATAAAGCCTGTGATTTTAGTTTTTCAACTTGTCCTTTATAGCCAGCCAGCCAGCTAAAGTGTTGTTACTATCTAGAACAAATGAAATACAAGAAAAAATAAACTTTGGATTGTGAGATCTGGGGCAAGATGTTGTTTGGGCCCAATTAGTATAATCCAAGAAGTCAGGCAAGCCCCAGTGTAAGGGGGAATGCAGGTAGTCCTTAGAGTCCCAAAATGGTATCAAATTATTAGTTCTAGGGTCAGGAGATAAGAAAATAAAGCTATCAACTAGAGTCAGAGACATATGAGGCAGAAAGGTTGGAGCTGCAAATATAAAAAATATGGTTTGGTGCTTGATTTCCTCTTAGCCACAGGCTTTTTTTTTTTCTTTTTTTTAGATTTTATTTTTATTTATTTGAGAGAGAGCATGAGTGGTGGGGAAGGGCAGAGGGAGAGGGAAAAGCAAACTCCCCGCTGAACAGGGAGTCCTACTTGGAGCTCAATCCTGAGACCCTGAGATCATGACCTGAGCAGAAGGCAGACCCCTAACTGATTGAGCCGCCCAGGTGCCCCTGAGCCATAGGCTTTTGATGTTAGTTAGGACCAGGAACTTGATGTATCTGTCAGGGCAGAAACAGGCCCTAGAGTGGCCTGCTGTGCGTTTTCATTCAGAGGAATTAAAGAATATGTACTCTGCAATACAAAACAGCATAATATAAATACACACATATCCACATGCAATTTTATGTATGAGTCTTCATTAGATTATTAATTGTAACAGACATTATTTCAAGTGTTTTCATATTAATTGTAACAGACATTATTTCAAGTGTTTTCATTTCCTCTCTTCTGGTATGCCCCAAGCAAAGCAAGTTTATGAGGAAAGTGTATCCTTTTCTTGAGCAGCCAGGACTATATGTTTTTAAAAAATATTTTATTTATTTGTTTGAGAGAGAGAGTGAGAGTGAACAAGTGGTGGGAGGGGCAGAGGGACAAGCAGACTCCCCACTGAGTGGGGAGCTTGACTTGGAGCTTGATCTCAGGACCCCAGGATCATGACCTGAGCTGAAGTCAGACGCTTAACTGACTGAGCCACCCAGGTGCCCCAGGACAATAGGTTTGATGTAAACTTTTTCCTGCTCTGATAAGAATAGAGAAGATATGTTGCTACTGACCTTTCTTTCCTATATTTTTTAGTTACTTTTTATTTCACATTCTGCATTACACTTGCTACGCTCCAGCATCAGTTTATATCCAACTACATCTCAAACTTGGAATCCTTACACTTCCTCCAGAATCTTCTCACAAATCCGTTTCCCATGCTTGTAATTTATATGTACCCTCCAGGTTTTCACCTCATAAAAGGGTAAAGAAAAAAGAGACTTTGGTTTCTACGGTGTAAGGAGTTGAGGTCCCAGCAGTTCTGTCAGCGTGGCAGTTGATGAGCGCTGGTCAGCCCGTATAAAACAACTCACAAAAAGAATCAAGACTCTCCTTCGAATGCTGCATTTGAGTCCTCTAATAATTTTTATCCAAGAAAAGACACCATTGTACCAGTCATTTAAACCAGCAATGCTACTGTGGCTATCAATATTAGCATCCCAGCTATCACTAAATGCTCTTGGCCATTCCCCTTGTGAATAATCGCACATAGCACGATCTACTCTTTCTATAAAGCCTGGAATAACATACTTAAGACTCACACTTGAGAAGCAAAATATAAATGCCCCTCTTTTCTGGTGCTCCTGTTTTCATGGAGCAATAAATGAAGAAGCAGGAATGAAGATACATGCAAACGCATAAAAGTAACTCTGGTTCATAAGAAAATCTATCATTTAGAGGCAGGTGGAGTGAAAATGGTACAGGTTTTGGAGACTTTCAGCCCTGAATGAAACTGCAGCTCTACACAAAAGGTTTTTGTGAAATTGATTTATACTCTCTATTTACCACTTCTAGAATGATGCTTGGCCTATGATAGTTGCTCATTACGAAAGTAACAATAAGAGCAAAACAGTTTTAGATTTTCTGTTCAGTGAGGTTCGAAGTAAAAGGACCCACTTTGATGTTTATGGTAATTAGATGTTTTCCTTTGAAATAATATGAAACCAAAATTCCTAGTGTTCTAGTATAATCTCCTTGTTCCTGCCCATGATTCTTTTGAACAGTGAGACAACAATATTCTCTAGGAAGAATCTGTATTTTGATTGTGCATTTGCTTGATAGTATTTTCTGAAATAAGTAGTAGTGGTTTAGCCATGTTGCAGATACTCACTCCAGTGCTTTTCATGTGTGTCTATATTTTTCCAAACGCAAAATAAAAGTTCAGAAAAATCAATTACAGCATGTGACCCTGTTTTACTAATTATATCAAATCAAAAATCAGTTTTAGCCCCTTTTTCTGAGGCTGTAAATAAAATCCCCAACTGGGTGGCATATTTCCTGTCAAGACAAAGAGAGAGCCAATTAGCAGAAGCAAGTTCATCTGGTAAGGCCTAAAGAGACCCACGCCCCAGTTTGTATTTTGTCTACTTACATGATATGAAAAACTAATTAAACTTTAAAAAATCTCACTGTCCTCATTTGTCAAATGCAGATAGTGACACTGATCTTCCCAATGCATAAAGTTATTAGGAGGGCCACCTAGCACAACAGTGGAAATGTGCTGTAACAATGCAAATGCAGTACAGAATCACACTTTCTTGACAGAACCTGTTGCCAGTCAAGGCTTCTGCTGTGAGTTGCCTTGGGTTATACAATTCAAGGTGAAGGCCCAGAATTCAAACCATCAAATAGAATATCTAGGAACTACAGAATGGAGAATAGGCTGGTCTAGGGTGAAAAACAGATAAGAAGTAAGGAAAGAAATTCCTAGTAAGAAAATAGATTCAGATGAGAAAGATTTAAAGGCTCCGACTGCAAATAAGTATTGCTGAGCATAACTGCTCCCCAACATACCAGGTTTTGAAGGACCCATTGCGTTTCAACAGCTAATGTTGGACAGATGTAGCTGGACTGGTTGCTATGGAGACACTATGGGGGGACCTCCCACCTCATCATAATGGTTATTAACCCCACACTCAACCTTGGAACTTTAGAAGGGTGGAGGCCGGAAGACACCTGTGACCATGAGTTCCTTCCATTTATATACTGCAGAATATCGTTTGACTCCAGAGAAAGAATGTTTAGCAATGCATTTGGGGAAGGTTATGAGCAAATAAGAAAATATGTGCTTTATCTCTGACTTAAATATAATTTGAGGCATTAGTTGACAGCCTATGAAAGGGATTTCAAAGAGAAGAATCCACCTTCAGCTCTTGGGAAGCGTCATTTGGCTTTTTGGGAAAATATGAATTTTCTGAACTTCATCGCTAATTGAAAATGAAGTTACTGTATTAGTCGGGTTTCCCTAGAGAGCATGTGTGTACAAGAGAGACAGAGAGACAGAGATATTTTAAAGAATTGGCTGACAAGATGATGAGGGCTGGAGAGTCTGAAATCCACAGGGTAAGCTGGCAGGCTGGAAATTCATTGAAGCATTGATGTTATATTCTTGAGTCTGAAGTTCGCAGAGAGGGCGAGCAGACCTGAAACACAGGCCAGATTTCTGCATCAGTCTTGAGGAAGAATTACTTTGAGAAATCCCAGTTTTGCTCTGAAGTCTTACAACTAATTGGCTAAGGCCCACTCATATCATGGAGAGTAATTTGCTCTACATAAAGTCAACTGATTGTAAATGTTAATCACATCCACAACTACTTTTACAGACATCTAGACTAGTATTTGACTAAACAATTGGGTACTATAGCCTAGCCAAGTGGACACAGAAAGCTGACTATCGCAGATCCTTACCTCATAGGGGTAAAGGTGATAAAATATAGAACATTTAGCAAGGGTGTTGACACAAATTACTTTGTCAGTATTTAGTTTGAGTAACTGGTAGTACTAAGGAATTTAAAGGCAATACATTTCAAATACATACATATGCCTAAAATCTTTTCCAGTTAGCTAGATAATATACGTATATTAAAGAAATTGATGTGATTTGGGTCGATGAAACCAGAGAAAACAATGTTATGTATGGAAAGGAGCACAGCATTTTTATGTATCAGACACAAGTCTACTTTGGATAAGCTGCTCTCATCCTCAATTTCTTTGTCTGAAAAATGGATCTAATAATGTCACTTCAAAGGGTTTTGGAAATACACAAAGCACCTGGAACATGGAGTTTTTCAGAAAATATAGCCTAATATATAAAAATTAGTATGATTTTTTTTCTATTCTCTATTTTCAGCTTGCTGAGTTGCACATTCTCCCATCTGAGGAAAACATTATAACATTACATAACTTTCTATTTATGATTACTAAATTCAGTCCAGGATAGTGTATAAATTCAGCCTCATACATTAACGTTTTTGTCTCCTTCCCATTGGCTATAACCAAGGGTGAAAGTCTTTCAGAGGAGACTGGGCATGGCTTGTTCTTTCACTTCTCCTTGCCATCCCTCTTCTGGACTCTGAGTGAAGGGTTATACTGAGCCAGTAATGGTCATTGGCAGCTGCAGGGTGCTGACACGATGCAGAATTGCCCTGGCCTTCCCCTAATGCGTAAGGCATCTGCAGACCTGGTATTATGTGTATAGAGTGTACGGTCTTCCGCTGAAGACTACTTTTTTTTTGAGGTATAATTGACATAAAACATTATGTCAGTCTTAGGTGGACAGCATAGTGATTTCATATTGATATGTATTGCAAAAGGATCATCACAATAAGTCTACTTAACATCTTTTACTATATGTAGTTGTAGAAATTTTTCCTGTGATGAGAATTTTTTAAAATTAATTAATTAATTAATTAATTCATTCATTCATTCATTCTCCACACCCAGCATGGAGCCCAACATGAGGCCTCAACTCATGACCTAGAGATCAGGACTGAACTGAGATCAAGAGTTGGATGCTTAACCAACTGAGCCATGCAGGGACCCTTCTATGACGAGAACTTTTAAGATTTATTTTCAAAAATGCAATACAGCATCATCAGTTATAGTCTTCGTGCTGTGCATTACATTCCATGACTTACTTTATACTGGAAGTTTGTACTGCTTCACCCCCTTCACCAATTTTGACCACCACCCCACATTCTGACTCTAACAACTACCAATCTGTTCTCTGTATCCATGAGGTCTATTTGCTTTATTTATTTATTTATAGATTCCACATATAAGTGAAATCATATGGCATTTGTCTCTCTCTGACTTATTTCACTCAGCATAATGTCCTCAAGGTCCATGCATATTGTTGCAAGTGGCAAGATTCCATTCTTTTTTATGACTGAAAAACATTCCAGTATGTGTGTGTATGAATTATCCATGAATGGACACTTAGGTTGTTTCCATATCTTGGAATTACAATGCTTCAATGAACATAAGGATGCATATACCTGGTGTTTTCATTTTCTTCAGATAAGTACCCCAAAGAGGAATTGCTAGATCATAAGGTAGTTCTATTTTTAATTCTTGGAGGAACCTCCATACTGTCTTCCATGGTGGTTGTACCAATTTACATTTCTATCAACAGCGTACCAGGGTTTTCTTGTATCCACATCCTTACCTGCACTTTTTAGTTCTCTTTTTGATAACAACTATTCTAACACATATAAGGTCATCTCATTAGCGTTTTGATTTGAATTTCCCTAGTGATTAATCATGGTGAGCATCTTTTCATGTGTCTGTTGACCATCTGTATATCTTCTTCAGAAGAATGTATACTCAGATCCTCTGCCAATTTTTAGGTGGAATTTTTAAATTTTTATTTTATTTTTGCTATTGAGTTGTATGTCCTATATTTTTCATATTAACCTTTTATCAGATATATGGTTTGCAAATATTTTCTCCCATTCAGTTGGCTTTTTGTGTTGCTGATGATGTCCTTTGTTATGTAGAAGATTTTAAATTTAATGTAGTCCCACATGAAGACTACTTTTAGAGGGGCATATGTGTCTCTTCATTGGCTGCCTTCATCAATAATCCACTTTCAACATTTTCTCTTCAGAAGGAGCCACGAGACTATGAGGTCCTCTTGCTTCTGTCTCCTGGGGGCGTTTGGGAATCTGGGAGGGGAGCAGCATACTTATTTCTATTGGTTGGGGCTACTCTTATAAAATTCCCACGTTCAAATATCAACTTGTTTGACAAAAAGCAGATAGTCTTCTTTGTTTGCATTTCTGAGGGCACACACTTCAAGTTCCTAGAGAACTCTCATAATATAATGTTGTCAGGAAGCGTTAGGATAGCCCTATAGATTTGTAATGCTGTGAACATCATCTGGTGAGTGAAATGCCCATCTATCTTTCTTGACATACTCAACCTCTGAGGATGATTTTCTCAGAGCTCCACTACCCATTATCTGTTGGCTTTTGGGGTGTATCGGTGAGGGGGATCATAGGAGAGAGTAACGTCTTTGGTACCATGGGTGTTTTATTCCCTAAGACTGAAAATGTTTTTAAAAAATGACTCTCTTTGTTTCTCCTTACCCCTCCTCAGTCATCCATTACACATCCTGGGTTGAAGTTATCCAGTGGCAATCATTCCAGAAATATTTCCATCCCATCTTTGTATCTGGCCCCATTCATTTATGGCTGTTTTCTGAATGCTGAATTATGGAGCAACTAGGAAAATTTCACTCTGCATCCTATTACAGTAGCTATTATTAGCAGCAGCAGGAACTGTAGCTCCTTTGTGCACACCAAATTGGTAGCCCTCTGTTTTTCTCCTTTATGACCATTGTATAATATATAGTTTCTGGATGGTGGCATTTTGGGGCATAAATATTGTAACTTTCTTCTACATAGATTTCCAATAGGGACTCCTCTACAATCATTTCATGGTTTTAAAATAGTTCCATACCTTCTTCAAGACCTTGTTTCTTGTTTCAGAGAGAATTATCAGTCTTCCTCCGGCTGAGAAAAATAACATTCAGAAAATAGAATTATAACACATTCCCCAGGGCTTTTTGTCTATAGGGTGACTGCAAGGGAAGCCAACTAAGGCACTTCACCAGGGTTGTCATTTTCCTGCATGCAAATCCTGGCCGCATCTTCCTTTAGACTCCACCTTCCTGTGTATGTGGTTCAATTCCCAGTTCAACTAATTATCTAACATTGAAACCAAGAAGCAACAAAATCCTGTGTAATCTAGAAGAATTCCATTCTTATGAGTTGAAATATCATGCTGTACTGCCCTGGGGGTGCTGTTTTAATCATGGCCCATGCTATTCAGGCTTAGTTAAACATAACTGTAGGTATTTCTTAATTAGTACCTTGAAAGAGCTGGCAGTGAAATATTTTGAATAGGCCCATGGTAAGTAAACTAATTTTTATCTACCTGAGGCCAAACAGAACATTAGGATGCCCTTGGCAGGGTCATAATCACCCCTCCCTTCAACCCAACATTCTGTTAAACTGGAACCAGAGAAAAATTAGAGTTTCACTTAATCTAGATTGAATACCTTTTTACTGATGTTTATCACTCATATAGAAGATGTCCTTTCTTCAAATTTCTCATGGATAATACCCAAACAAAACTAGACTTTTCTGGGAGCATCAGGGAAAAATGTAGAGCTTGCTGAAGATCCTGTAAGTAAGACAGAGATGATGAGTTCCCGTGGCCCAGGGCTGAGTTTTGAAGTAGCAAAATCATTCTCCAGATGGCATTTACTTAGTCTCCATTTTCTCCCCTTCCTATCTCGTGTTTAGATTTCCTGGCTTTTGACTACTTATCTGACGTCTCTTTCTCTTCACTCCTTCCCACAGGTTTCTTAGTTTCTCTGCTGGAGTCATTTCAATCTGCTCCAGCTTCTTTATTTTGTGTTCTGTGTCTATTTCTTAAAACTGTTTTCAAGGGCTTCAAATACTTTGATTTTTGAGGATTTTGTGCTCACTAAGAGAAAGACAGTTTGGTTTCTAGGATTCTCCTTTTTCTTAAGGCAACACGTTATAACAAATAACAAATAATGTCTTCCTGTTACATACTAATATTCAAAATAAGGGATTTTTAAAATTTCTACTCAATGCAAGATTAAATTATTTATAATTTACTATTTACCAATTATGTGCTGAAACCAATGTTAAATGGCACCTTATATCCCATTGATATATTTGTTGATATTTTAGCATCCTTTGTAGACTGATACCTCTAGCAGAGGCCTAGATGGCCAGCCCACTAATAGGTGTCTGGGCAATCCTGGCCCTGAGTTCTACCAAGCCTATTCATCCATATATACAATACTAAGGTCAAATAAAACTGAGATTTAAGCACTACAGAATTTTTTTAAATGAATTTAAATAAATGTACATAACATAAAATTTATAATTTTAAACATTTCTTGGTATAGTTCAGTGATATTAGATACATGTATGATGTTGTGAAACCATCACCACCATCCATCTCTACAGATCTTTCCACCTTGCAAAATGGAAGCTCTATAAACATTAAACAATAACTTCTCATTTCTTCCTCTTCCTGCCCTGAAAGCCACCATTCTACTTTCTGTCTCTATGAGTTTAAGTACCTCATTTATGTAGAATCATATAATATTTGTTCTTTTGTGACTGGCTTATTACACTTGGCACGATGTCCTCTAATTTCATGCATGTTATAGTGTGTGACAGGATTTCCCTCCTTTTTAAAGCTGAATACTATTCCATTGTATGTACACATCACATTCTGTTTACCTCACCCAACCATGGTCGTGTGGGTTGCTTCCATATTTTAGCTCTTGTGAATAATGCTGCTATGAATATGGGTGTGCAGATAACTTTTCGAGTCTTTGCTGTCATTTCTTTTGAGTATATGCCCAGGAGTGGAATTGCTAGGTGATATGGTAATTCTATTTTTAAGTTTTTGAGGAATGAGCATACCATTGTCCACAATGGATGTACTATACATTCCCACCAAGAGTAAACAAAGGTTCTAATTTCCCCCAAATTCTTACCAACATTTGTTGCTCTCTTTTCTTTTCTTTACTTTTTTTCTTAATAGTAGCTATCCTAATGTGTGAGGTAGTATAGCTTTGATTTGCATTTCACTAGTGATTAGTGATACTGAGCATCTTTTCATGTGCTTGTTGGACATTTGTGGATCCTCTTTGGAGAAATATCTATTCAAATCCTTTGCCCATTTTTATTTTCTAATTAATTAATTTATTTTTAAAGATTTTATTTATTTATTCATGAGAGACACAGAGAGAGGCAGAGATATTGGCAGAGGGAGAAACAGGCTCCCTGCTGGGAGCCTAATGCAGGACTCAATCCCAGGACCCTGGGATCATGACCAGAGCCAAAGACTCAACCACTGAGCCACCCAGGTATCCCGTTTTGCCCATTTTTTAAATCATATATGTTTTCTGTTGTTGTCTGGTTTTACGAATTCTCTATATACTCTGGGCATGTATTAGGTATATAATTTTAAAATATTTTCTTCCATTCTATGGGGGTACTTTCTTTATTCTATTGTTAATGTTTGTGATGCACAATTTTTAAAAAATTTTTGAGAAGTCCAATTTGCCTATTTATTTATTTATAATTTTATTTTGTTACCCATGCCTTTGGTGTCATATGTAAGAACTCACTGCCAAATCCAAATGTGATGAAGCTTTTATCCTATGTTTTGTTTTTTTCCCCCAATGTTTCATAGATTTAGGTCGTACATGTTGGCCTTTCATCCATTTTGAATTAAGTTCTTTGGATAATGTTAGTTAAGAAACCAACTTCAATTTTTTGCATGTGATAATCCAGTTTTCCCAGAATCATTTGTTGAAAAAAATTGCCCTTTCCCTATTGGCTTCTCCTAGAACCCTTGTCAAAAATAATTTGATCATATCTGTGAAGATTTGTTTTTGGTCAATATCCAATTCCTTTTGGTTTATATGTCTGTCTTTTGTCAGTATTACATTGCTTTGATTACCATAGCTTTACAGAAAGTTTTGAAATCAGAAAGTGTGAGTCCTATAGGTTTGTTTGTTTGTTTGTTTGTTTGTTTTTTGTTTTTTTCCAAGATGGTTTTAGCTATTTGGGGACCTTTGAGATTCCAGTTGAATTTCAGAATATGTTTTTCTCTTTCTGCAAACAACATCATTAAGATTTTAATATTAATATTAAGATTACATTGAATCTG
The DNA here is from genome assembly GCF_048418805.1 of Vulpes vulpes. Lineage (NCBI taxonomy): Eukaryota > Metazoa > Chordata > Mammalia > Carnivora > Canidae > Vulpes > Vulpes vulpes. The sequence goes on along the minus strand of NC_132784.1, from coordinate 7,635,518 downwards.
TAGAGTGTTTTGGATTGTATGGGCCTTTCAACAATAGTAAGCCTTCCAATTCATGAATATGGGATGCTTTCCCATTTATTGATGTATTTTTTTCATTTCTTTCAGCAAAATTTTGAAGTTTTCATTACACCAGTTTTTCAGCTACTTGGTTAATTTAATTACTAAGTATTTTCTTTCTTTCTTTTTTTATTTTGATGCTATTTAAAGGGATTATTTTTGTAATTTCCTTTTCATATTCAATTTTTGTGTGTAGAAATGCAATCGATTTTTTTGTTGTTGTTGACTGTCTATCCTGCTACTTTCCTGAGTTTGAGAATGATTGTTATTAGTTCTTTAACTATTTGGTTAAATTCATCCATGAAGTCATTGTGTCCAGAGTTTTTCTTTGTCAAGATACTTTTGCTTTTGTTTTCTAAAGATTTTATGTATTCATGAGAGACACAGAAAGAGAGAGAGAGAGGCAGAGACATAGGCAGAGGGAGAAACAGGCTCCATGTGGGGAGCCCGATGTGGCTGGCATTTGATCCTGGGACTCCAGGATTATGCCCTGAGTCAAAGGCAGACACTCAGTCACTGAGCCACCCAGGCGTCCCTGTCAGGATACTTTTGATTACTGATTCAATAATATTAATTATAGGACTACTCAGATTTTCTATTTCTTCATGACTTAGTTTTGGTAAGTTTTGTGTTTCTATGAACTCATCCATTTTATGTCTTATCCAGCTTGTTGATGTATAATTATTCATGGTACTATTTCTAATCTTTTTTTTTTAATTTGTGTATAATTGGTGGTAAGGTCCCCACTCTCATTTCTAATTTTAGTAACTTAAGTCTTCTTTTGTTCTTAACCCATTTATCTAAAGGTTTATCAATTTTGTTGATCTTTTTAAGAAACAACCTTTGGGTTCATATGTTTATTCTGTTGTTTTTCTATTCTCTTTTATTTATGTCTTCTCTAATTTTTATTACTTTCTTCTGCCAGCTTTTGCTTTAGTGTGCTCTTATTTTTTAGTTCCTTAAATTTTGAAGTTAGATTATAATTTGAGATCTCTTTTTGCATTTTAATATAAGCATTTATAGCTATTAATATGTGCTTTCATTCCATTTTGCTGGGTATCATAAATTTTGATATGCTGTATTTTCATTTTCATTCACTCCTAAGTACGTTCTAATTTCCCTTATGATTTTTCTGGTTCATTAGTTTTTTTTTAAATAGTGTTTTTAAATTTCGGTAAGTATGTGAACTTTTCAGTTTTCTTTCTGTCATTGACCACCGTGATCAGAGAAGATATTTTGTGTGATATCTATCTTTTACAATATATTGATGGGGCACCTGGGTGGCTCAGTAGGTTAAGCATCTGCCTTTGGCTCAAGTCATGATCCCAGGATCCTGGGATTGAACACTACAGTGGGTTTTCTGCTAAGTGGGAAGCTTGCTTCTCCATCTCCCTCTGCCTGTCGATCTCCCAGCTTGTGCCCTCTCTATCAAATGAATAAATAAAATCTTTCAAAAAATAAAATAAAATACATTGAGACTAAACTTGTAGCCTAACATATGGCCAATCCTGGAAAATATGTAATTTTTGCTTCTGAAAAATGTGTGTGCACTTGTTGGATATTCTGTACATGTATGTTACATCTAATTGTCTTATCATGTTGCTTAGTCCTCTTTTTTACTTAGTTATCTTCTGTCTGATTGTTCTATCCATTATTGAGCTTGGGGTATGGAAATCTCCAACTATTACTGTACAATTGTCTATTTTCCCTTTCAATTCTGTCCGTTTTTGCTTCATATATATTTTGATGGTATGTCACTAGGTACAAAAATACTTTTAACTGTCATTTCTTCTTTAGTGAAACTTTGCTAATATATAATTCCTTCTTTATGTCTTGTAATCTTTTTTGATTTAAAGTCTATTTGCCTAATAGTACTATAGCCACCCCTGCTTTCTAGTCATTGTTATTCACATGGAATATGTTTTCTATCCCTTAAATTTCAAGCTACTTGTGTCTTTGGATCTAAAGTGATTTTCTTATACATAGTATATACTTGGATCATGTGTTTTTACCCATTCTGCCAATCTCTGTCTTTTAACTGAAGATTTTAGTCCATTTATATTTCCCGTAGTTACTGTTAAGGAGTTATTTGCTTCTAGTGTTTTTCTATTTGCTTTCCATGTGCCTTATAGCTTTTTGTCTCTCATTTCCTGTCCTCTCTGTGTTTAGTTTATGATTTTATAGTGAACTATTTGAATTCCTTTCTCACTTCCTTTTATATATATTCTATAGTGATTTTTCTTTTTGCTTACCATGGGACTTATATTTAGCATTCTAAAGTTATAATACTCTAATTTGAATTTATCCCAGCTCAATTTCAATAACATACAAAAATTCTGCCATTTATAGTTTTATCCTCATTCATTTTGGTTGTTGATATCACAAAATTAAATCTTTCTACATTCTATGCCCCCAAATTTAAGCTAACAACTCTTTTAAATGCATTGGTCTCTTGAATTATTCAGAAAACAAGACTTAGAGTTATAACCAAATTTATAATAATACTACCTTCTGATCAATGATTTCTTTTAAGATTTTATTTATTTATTTATGAGAGACACAGAGATAGAGAGGCAGAGGCATAGGCAGAGGGAGAAGCAGGCTCCCTTACAGGAGCCTGACAAGATTCAATCCCAGGACTCTGGGATCACAGTCTGAGCCAAAGCCAGATGCTCAGCCACTGATTCACCCAGGTGCTCCTATTGATTGTTTTTTTTTTTATATATATTATTTTCTTAACTCATGTAAAGCAATAAATATATTTATAAACTGTTACAATAATGTTGGCTTTTATAATTGTCCATGTATTTACCTTTACTTTATTTCTCCATGTGGCTTCAACTCATTGTTTAGTGGTGTTTCATTTCGCCTTGCAGGACTCACTTGAGTCTTTCTTGGAGAGGAGGTCTACTGGTAACTAACTCACTCAGCTTTTGTATATCTGGAAATTGTTCCATAAGTTCCTCCTCACTTTGAAGGACAGTTATGCTAAATATAGTATTGTTGCTGATATTGTCTTCTTTTTTTTTCCTTTTATCATTTTGAATATATTGGTCCACTGCCTGTGGTCTTTAATGTTTGTGATGATAAATCTCTTATTTTCTTTTTAAGAATCCCTTGTGTGTGATGATTTATTTTTCTCTTGCTGCTTTACAGACCCTCTCTTTGTTTTAGTCTTTTGGAAGTTTAATTATAATGTGTCTTTGTATGGATCTCTTTAAGTTTATCTTACTTAGAATTTGTTGACCCTCTTGGATGTTTGTACTCATGTCTTTCATCCCATTAGGATGTTTTCAGTCATTTCTTAAAAAATTCTTTCTTCTTCTTTCTCTCTTTTCTCTTTCCAAGAATCCTGCAATGCACATATTGGTTCATTGGAATTTGTTCCATTAGTTTCTTAGGCTGTGTTCATTTTCTCCATCTTTTTTTTTTTTCCTTTCTATTTCTACTTGAAAATTTCCATTGGTGCATCTTCAAGCTTGCAGATTATTTCTTCTGCCTGTTCCAATCCCTTGAATTCCTCTAGTAAATTTTTCATTTTAGTTATTTTATTTTTCAATTACAAAATTTCTTTTCGGTTTCTTTTTAGGTTTTCCATCTCTTTATTGACATTTCCATTTTGTTCATACATTATTTTATCAGCCTTATCAACATTTTCCTTTAGTTCTTTGAGCATCTTTAAGGATTTGCTTTTGTCTTCATTTAGTATATCTCCCTTAAGATCTTTTTTGGAGAAAGTTTCTGTTGATTTATTTTTCTCCTTTGAATGGATTATACTCTCCTATTTCCTTGTATTTGTCTTGTGTTTGTTGTTGTTGAAAATTGGAATTTTCATTTAATAGTGTGGTAACCCTGGAAATCAGATTTCTTCCTTTCTCAGGTACTGTAGTTTCTGCTTATTGTTATTACTATTATTACTATTATTATTTTATTGTTGTAGGTTGTCTTTACAACATATGCAAACTATTCGAAGTAAGATTTTAAAAAATTTTATAGATAAATTAAATTTCAGTAGCATTAAATAGCATATTTATAGATTGTAGAATAGCATTGAAACCTATTCTTGGTAGCTCCGTGGATATAGTGCTTTATATTGTGTCATGAAATATATAATGAATGAGGTCTGAGGAAGGTGAGGCAGAGGCTGCAATATGCTCCTTTGTTAAGGAAAAGAGCGTGGACAATTAAACATCTTGGCTAAAGCCCAGGCCTTCATGTAGAAAATGGAGAATTTCTTAAGGAGATGGCAATTTGGTAAAATTTCAAATAGTACAATATATGCAAATAATATAGAGCAGTTCTCAAGGGTGTGAACTAAATGGATACAAATCCATCATGTATTTGCTGATTTGATCTTAGAACATCATTTAGACTCTCAAAAATTTGGTGTTATACCTATAAAATTAGTAATAGTAGTACCAATCTCATAAGAGCATTTTGAGATTTCAATGAGTAAATGTGTGTATATCATTTAGTACAGAGTCTGATACACAGTAAACACCAAAGTTATTATTATCTAGCTCCTATTAATTCAAAAAACACTAAGTGTATAATAATGTGTTGAGAGTTTTGATATTTGACTGTCATTGTCATTTTGAACTTAACACTTTAAGAGTAAATATTTTAGGTTTTATTTTATTAAATATTAATGCTTTTATCCTAAGGGTCCTTTAGAAGTGATTTTATTCCTTTCTGATTGGAAAGTATTTGCATATCTCATCACATGAATTTGTTAATTTGAACCCTATTTCCAGAAAATGAGCATCTTTGAATAATATGGTATTTGAAGTTCTTCTTGTGTATATACATACATGCAATTTTTGAATCAACAGTTGTTGCTTGTTCCATTTGAGTGCATGAGTTTTCTAGGGCTGCTGTAACAGTGGTATAAATTGAGTGGCTTCAACAATAGGATGTATTGCCTGATAGCTCTGGAGTCTAGAAGCTGGAGATCAAGGCATTGATATGTCTATATTCCTTTTTATGGGTCCAAGGAAAGATCTGTTTCAGACCTCTCCAACTTCTCTGGTGGTTTGCTGGCAATCTTTGGTGTTCTTTTGCTTATAGGCATATCACCCTGATCTCTGTATTCACGTTTATGAGGCATTCTCCCATGTGCATGGTTATGTCTAAATTTATTCTTTTTATATAGACACCAGTCATATTGAATTAGAGACCTATCCTACCCTGGTATGACCTCATATTAATTAATTATATCTAATAATAACCCTACTTCCAAATGAGTTCATATTCTGTGGTACTTGGGGTTTAAGACTTCAGTACATGAATTTGAGGAGATAAAATTCAACCCATATGGGTGTTTTTCCTTTATTTGATACATAGACACCTGAACATGCACATAATGTTAAACACAAACACACACATGTGAGCATATACATTCATAACCTTACCATTGCATTACAGGCTGCTAGACTAAACTCCCTGAAAGTGATTTTCTGCCTTATTCAGGAGTGATCACAACTCCAGTTTATCATTACTTAGTGGTATCTAGCAGATTGTTCCAAAGCAGCATATGCTGTGAATACCAAAAATCTCAAGAGGATGGGAGGTACGAAGAATAGATATTAACAGGTCCAACTATTAGAGAGAAATATGTAGAGAATAAATAATTGCACTTGTGTAGTTTGGTCCCCTGTAACTAAGGATGACAGTTTTGTTGCTCTTGTTCATTACTAGTGGGGTGGATCCTAAGCATGTGTACATACAATGTAAGAAAGATGTCAGGGAGGATCCCTCTGCTCCAGATCCCTTCTCCTGTTAGGTGCTAAGTCCATATTAGCATGGAAGGACCTGAAGCAGCCTTCTGACAGTTACACAGATGAGTCCAGTTCATTTTGGAACCAACTGATGAATAGGTCAGCTACTTGATGGTGGACCTGGAGAAGCCTGGCTGTCTGAACCACCCATTCAACCACAGATATGTTATTTTATTGTCATTGACTACACAAGTGCAATTGTGGGCTTTGTCTAGGTTTTCATTCTCATTCTATATTTGGAAATTATGTTATATCAGGAATTCTTAACCCTCTTTATAAAGCCAAAGATTTATTGACAAATGACTTGGAAGGCATTCCTTTCTCAAGTATGTCATATTTGCAATGTTGTAGGACAGCCTACTTGGGCCAGTTATATTTAACATTTTGTGTCTTCATTTTCTCAGCCTTAAAATGTCAAGAGTTGACAGTACAAACTTGGCATTATTCTGGTTCAACATTTCCATGTGCTTAGGGCAATCACTACAGCAAATGTACCTTGTGACTCAAGCCAAGAACAGAACATATCTTTCATTAACAAACTTTATATTTACATTACTATTTTAAATTATCATATATTTGCACTGCTTACTGGTTTAATCAGCCCTTATATAGGACTGTAAAGAGCTATGATAAGGAAGAGAAATACAATAACAACTAAATATCCTCATTGTATTCTTGTTATTTGATATGTCTTTTCATATACATTATCTCATTTAGCCATTAAAACAACTGGGCAAAATGAGCGCTGTTTGACCTCAGTTCATACAGCAAGGAACTGAGTGTCAGGACTAATTAATGACCCATGGCAGAGATGGGATTAAAATCCACAACTAAAAGCCATTTAAACTTCTTGTGTTATATTACACTTAAGAGTCTTTTTGTTCTGAGTTTTGATCTAGCATATGGTAGATATTGCTAAACCCAGGTTATATGTAAGTAAACAAATATAATTTTAGAGCACATGTTAATAAAGTACTACAGTCCAGACCATATTCTTCTCCTAATTAATATAGGAACAATTCGGTATCTATTGCTAACAGCACTAAATGTAACATAGCTTTTACTGTATTAAGATAAAATGATGTTTGAAAGAATTGTCTTCAAAGTCCTCAAATAAAGAACATGATTTGTTTTCCTTCTAACAGCCAAAGCTGAAATCAGGCCTATTAACAACAAGAACAAAAAGCTAACAGCAGAGTTTTGGAAAACAATATATTCCTTAAAATGTGTTTATGAGAACAGATATGTTTAGAGAGGATAAAGCAACCCAGTTTCATATCTGACATGATGCAAATATGTCACTCTCAACTTAGGCACTTGGATCCAGTTATTGAGAATCATTTAGTTCTCTTTTTATTGGGTTATATAAAAGCAAAGGACCTTGATTTATGTCTGGTTTAAACAAAGAGAAATGGAGGAGGCAGATTGTCACGAGGGAAAGTTGTTGGAAGAGATGGTACTTGACAGTGAGAGGCTGACCAGGAAGGGAGTTGCCACACCCACAGGAGGCCATCATGGAGAGGGAACAGTAAGTTTAGTTCTAAGTGGCTCATTTTCCATTTGCATAAAAAAATAAAATAAAAACTTGTCATGTTGTCAGGGACTGTCTGGACTCTGAACATTGGGAATACATTAGGCTAGGAAGGAACCCAATGAGTGCCCTTTGGGTGTTTTCTGACTGGGTTGCATCTGGGACACAGTTGACCCTTCAGGCTGAGAGCAGCATTGGTCCTTCAGCTGAGTCATCTGTCACCTCCTCCCCTGAGCTCTGAACTTTCTGGCTCTGATTTTTACATGTGGTCATCAAATTAATGAGGTCAAGGGCCAGTGATGCAATCCGGGATACTCCCTTTCCAAGGTATGAGAGTTTGAGTAAATCACTTGATGCCATTGACATTAGTTTCCATATCAGTAAAACAGGCATAATAACAGAGATCAACTCATATTTTAATTGACTGGGAACATTAAAATTCTTATAAGCTTCCTTGATTGCAGTTGTTGAATGAGAGATATTTCTGGGGTGCCTGGATGGTTCAGTTGGTTAAGTGTCTGACTCTTGGTTTTGGCTCAGGTCATGATCTCAGGGTCCTGGGGTGGGGCTTCATGTTGGGCTCCCACTCAGCAGAGAGTTTGCTTGAGATTCTCTCTCTCCCTCTCCACCTGCTTCTCTCCCTGTGCTTTCTCTCACCTGCCTGTCTCAGTCACATTTTCACATGTCCTTGCAATGAGGTGACAGTGACTTTTAGGGTTTGGGGAAGAGAAACACATTTCTCTCCAATAATAAGTAAATAAATATTTTTTTAAAATATATTTATGATAATGGTGTAGTGTCTGCCATAGTCCAAATACAGGGAGAAACCCTCAGCTGGGTGATGAGCTGCTGGGGAAAATCACATAACCATTCTCAATAGCTTCACTTTAAAACTGTAGTATAAGTTAAAATGGGCACTTGTATATGGCATTGGCTGTTTTCCTAGAAGGATCATCTTTCATTTCTGGTAAATATTGTATAGCACCTATCTTTATAAGAATGCCATACCATTCCTTCTACCCCCACTCTCAAGTATGATGTTGTTCAAATGGCACTGAGTGGAAAAAAGAATTGACAAAAACAAAATACCTCATTTTCCTATAACCAACCAGTTGTCTCACATCTACTCAGCTTTATTTTCTTAACCTCTATGCAAAGAAAGGGTTGTCTCTCTATCAAAGGTCAGTTCCCTCACATGTAGGACCTGTGTCTCAACTCTTCTTGCTGTGCTTTGTTAACCTGTTTCTCCTGAAATACAAGCAACTAAATTTATGCTGAATCATTTCCATTAGCAATAGATATGTTCTGGTACATTCTATATTTAAAATAAAAAAAAGAAACAAATAATTCTCTTTTCCCCTCTCTTTCTTATTTGGTTACTCCTGTATTTGTCTGCTTCAAATTCATGGAAATAGTCTTTTTTTTTTAAGATTTATTTATTTATTTATGATAGACAGAGAGAGGGAGAGGCAGAGACACAGGAGGAGGGAGAAACAGGCTCCATGCCAGGAGCCCGACGCAGGACTCGATCCCAGGACTCCAGGATCGCGCCCGGGCCAAAGGCAGGCGCTAAACTGCTGAGCCACCCAGGGACCCCCAGAAATAGTCTTAAAAGTAGTTTATCTTCACACTTTCTACTTCCTGCTAAACCCCCTCCAATAGGCTTCTTCCTTCACCATCACATCATTTCTCTAAGCAATAAATGTACAGGCCAAATCTATGGTGGGCTTTGGTGCTACAGTTGTGAGTAACAGAGTCCTTGATTTTCTTTTCAAGGCACTTACACCGTCTAGTTTTTAAAAAGACAAAAGCAAGTAATCACACAAGTTACAGGAGATACTAACAGAGAAAAACTGATAATTAACATGAATAATAATTGAGGTTCTTCTGGGAAAACCTAAAGGGCCTGTGGGAAAAGTTCATGGATCCTCATGGCAAGGAAACATGAGGCTCTTTGAGGAAGTTTAGGATAGACCCTATAGATGGCGTGAGCATTTTGAAAAGCAGGACATATTAATTTCACAGTTTAATGATAAACATTTATATTATTTTCTAAAATGATTTTTGCATAGCATTGGCATGTAAAATTTGAGATGCTTCTGAGATATCTAAGTAGAAATCTCTCCTTGAAGCATATATGATTCCAAAGCACATTATTTCACCTTGATAACAATGATCAGAGTTTTACACTTATAGATTCTATTTAATGGAATGTTTTTGATCATCTAGGGTGATTATATGGAGAGACTAGAAAAATAAAAAGGAAACAGAACAAGACTGAATTCTGTGGACCATGGTCTGTAGATATCCTTCAGAGAAGGAAATTCTAGGGAAGAAGAGTTGGTGAAGTAGGACAAAACACATGTGTGTGGTTCTAAATGAAAGACAAGAAAAGAAAAGGCTTCATGAAGGGAGCTTATGTTAGCAGTGTTGACATTTGGCATGAGGTTACTACAGGGTTAGAAAAATAACCCTTGGATGTCACCATCTGAGTTTTGGGGTCTCTATCAAGAATAGTTTGGGTTGGGGCAGGAACACTCCATTTTCCTGTCTTAGAGGCTAGAGCATTCTTTCTTTACTGCTTCCAATGTCCACTGATGAATTTTAGGAGATATAACAATTCTTTCAAAGTGAAATAAGAGGGATCCCTGGGTGGCGCAGCGGTTTGGCGCCTGCCTTTGGCCCAGGGCGCGATCCTGGAGACCCGGGATCGAATCCCACGTCGGGCTCCCGCTGCATGGAGCCTGCTTCTCCCTCTGCCTGTGTCTCTGCCTCTCTCTCTATCTCTCTGTGACTATCATAAATAAATAAAAATTAAAAAAAAATTTATAAAAAAAAAAGTGAAATAAGATCAATATCACTGCATATTCTATGCTTTCATGAAATCTAGGTATCAGGACCCCAATCTAAGAATATAAGATGTAAAGAACTTGAAAACTGAGATTCATCTGGATAAGACAGAAGAGTCTAGGAAAAGCCCTGAGCCCTCACAGCAATGACACATTTGGTTCCTGGGTTAGGTTCCAGATCATTCTTGAAGATAAGGACAATTCTCAGTTTAGTATAGAAAATTCAACTCAGACTGTCTCAAGAAAAAAAGTGCTCCTAAAACAGAACCTAGCACAGTGCTTGGTTTGTAGTAGATGTGCAATAAACAATAGGTAGTAATTAATTCTCCCTTGTAATTATGCTTAGTCCTAGCTAGTTGGGCACCCTAGGGAACCCTCACCCAAAAGGAGCTATTTTGGTGACTGAGAACTAAGATTTTCTGATAGTAGAAACTAAGACCTAACTCTACCATATTATTATTGACTTTTGTAGAACTCAGGGATGATTTGCCCTATGAGATTATGAATTTTGTTATTATTTATTGAATTACCAAAACACTTAGTTATGGTACTAGGTGTTCTTCATTATAATTTAACAGTTAAAACTACTCCAAATGTATGGAGCATTTACTTATCTTAATTTTTGGACATGGAAATGGAGGCCCTGAAAGTTTAAGTAATGGCTTAGTCAATATCGGATATTCACTAATAGATTTTGTATTCTAACTGAGTTCTTCCTACCTTCTAGGTTCTAAGGGAGTGGTGAATTAGCCTTACAATACTGATGTTACCTGAGTATCACAGGATAGATGTAATAGTGTTTTTCTCATTGTATTCAAGGTTGTTTCTTTTTTTATCTTCAGATGTCCTCTAATCTTGAATTATGTTAAGGGGCTCAGCTATGGAAGCCCAAGGCACCTTGTTGACCTTCCTGACTACTTCCTACATTACTGGAAGAAGACGAAGAGGTAAAGTAATAGAATAAGATACTTTTGTAACTTTGGACAATTCTGGAAAATTGAGACATGGGATCTGTGATCAGAACAAAATACAATATATGGCCAATGACTAAAATATAACAGTGTTGTAGAAAATGACATCTGAAAACTCAGATTATACCAAATGAAACTTTTCTTCCATGATGTTAAATGGCTTCACCTTAAATTTCTCCTTGTAGTCCTTGTATTGCCTAAAATGGAGGAAATTGTTTAAGGAATCTTTAAACACTTTTAAGTTAATAATCCTTTACATGTTTAGCAGGATCTTTCACAAAGGTAGGAATAGGAATGCCTTATCTGAATGAGGCTATGGAAAACAGGGCCTGCTCAGTTGACATTTCTGGTAGGAGAGGCTGGAGGTAATAATGTTATTAGAGCACATGTTACTGTTATAAAGTGGGATCCACGAGAAGAGAAAGATGACTGGCTGACTGATACAGGTCATGATACTTTTAATTAGGCCCTGAAAAAAAGAGTCACAAGACCAATTCACTGTATTATTTTCATAAAAGTGAAACTGTAGAAGGAGGTGAGGCCGGGAAGGTCTGACATAAACTGTTTCTAAAATTAAGAATACTTGCATTAGAAGGGGCCTTATTTGGACTGTATTTTAAACTCATCATTTAGTTGATGTCTACCCCATTTTCTGCATGTGCTGAAGAATTCCTGCTGCCCCTCTCTGATAGCTTGAGGAACTTTGTACAAGGTGTAGTGTCTCTCCTGGAAACACAGAACAGTCCAAACCCACTCCATCTCCCAGCATGAAAACTGAAGCTCAGAGAAGTGAACTGATAGGCTCAGAGCATCCTTGCCCATTGTATCAGTTTCTAGGGTGGTCATAAAAATAATGCCACAAATTTGGTGCCTTGAAACAAGAGGAACTTAGTCTCTCATAGTTTTGGAGGCTAGAAGTCCAAGATCAAAATGTGAGCAGTGCCATGCTCCCTGCAGAGCTCTGGGGAATAATCCTTCCTTGTCCTTTCCAGCTTCTGGTGGCACCTTGACATTCTGTGGCTTGTGACAGCACATGTTCAATCTCTGCCTCCATCTTCACGTGGTTTTGTTTCTGCCTCTACTCTATTTTCTATAAGGTAAGGATAGTGTTCATTGAATTTCATTTCAAGGTACTTAACTAATTACATCTGCAAAGACCCTATTTCCAAATAAGGTTATATTCTGCGGTTGTGAGTGAACGTGCATTTAGGGGAAACTATGCAACCTCCTATCCCCATCCATGAAGCTGGCAAATGCTAACTTGTAGAATCTTTACCATGACTGAGAAACTTCCATGTAAAATGTTTGATAAAACTTAAGTGGTCACTAAATTATTTGTTTTAGGGATACCACTATAATTATCTTCATTCATGACCAAGATTGGTCATTTTCTTAAATATATGTTTAATGCCTACTCTGTTTTGGGCATCGAGTATATAAGGAAGCTGCAATATATAAACAGAAATGATTATTATTCTATCTAGTAGGCTGTGTGTGACCACTTACCTGTGGATTATTTTTTATAAATGCAGTAAAGAACTGTAAATATATTTTCCTTGTAATTTTCTGAATAACATTTTTTTCTAGCTTCCTTTACTGTAAGAATACAATCTAGAATACATATGACATACAAAATATGTATTAATTGACTATTTTATGTTATCAATAAAGCTTCTAGTCAACAGTAGGCTATTCATAGTTGAGTTTTGGGGGAGTCCAAATTTATACACAGACTTTTGACTGTGTGTGGGGTTGGTGCCCATAACCCTTGCATTGTTCAAGAGTCAACTGTATACAGGTCAATGAACTATACATATTTAGTAACATAGTACATGAAACCTAATGTGTTACATAATAATGTGCTTATATGGTGAGGGTTACAGGAATTTTGCTTCTTTTTTTTTCCCTTTCTCTGATTAATTAAATCAGAATAAATTTTAATAAATTAAATCTGATAATTTAAAGATCATCTATTTGGTCATGAAAAAAAATTAAACTTTCAACCAATGATGAGGAAAGGAGAAAATAATCCCTGAAGACCTGAAAACTATGAATCCTGAAGAATGCAGTTGAGAAATACTTGTAGTGGGGAGACTTTGTCAATTGCCAGGAGACAAAGACAGACAAGAGAAATATCAAGCTCTCTGGGTGCTGTGTTCACTGAGGGCACCTGCCTTCATAAGCAAGATTGATTCTGGCTTGCTGGCAGTCATCTCACTGTCCAATATTGAAAAGCCCCTCCTCCCTGCTCTGCCTCCAGCACCACATTGATTCTGGATATCTTTGGGTGGTCCTGGGCTCTTCCCAGCCTCCACTCAGCCTCTGCAACCTTCCCAACTCTACTTTACTTCCACAGGCCACATTAAGTCCAAATTAAGGAAATCCTTTAGGCAGAACTTTTTCAAAGAGTTGAAGCCAAAATAAAAGTCAATGAATTCCAGCAAAGGCAAAAGACCTCCAGATAGATGTTTTGCCCTTTTTTATTCATTGAGCTCATGCAGTTTTTATTTTCCCTTTGTAAAACTCTCTGTTCCACCACTGTTTCCAAAATTAATTTTGACCTTCTGGCAACATTTTAATTTCACATGCCCCAGTAGATTCTCTTTGTTCCAATGCATATTCTATATGTTCATCATTCTTTTTAGAAAATGGCGTCATTGTGCTCAACATAAGTATTAATTACATGCCTAATTACACTGAGAACTGCACATCGAGGCAGGAGCCTGGTACAAAGGAAGCAGGGCTGGTCTATGGGGGACAGAGTTGGGTTTAGGATGGACCCTGCTATTACTGGCCTTGACCCAATCTGGAATTCTGTCCCCACCACAGGCTTAGCCAGTCACCTGCCTGTCTCAGTCACATTTTCACATGTCCTTGCAATGAGGTGACAGTGACTTTTAGGGTTTAGGGAAGATTTGGAGATGATATTGCTAGAGTAAGTGCAAAATGCTCACCCAGAATATATAATGAATGGTTGCTATGATTACTAATGATAATACCTCTTGACACTTACTAGAAATAAAGTACTCCTCCATACTCAGAATCATTTATGTGTTGTATCTTCAAGAAGGTTCAAGACTGGAAGGGAGGTGGCTTTTCTCCACCTTCAGTAACAAAATCCAAAGTCCTCCCCATGCTTCAAAGGACACCATGCAATCTGGTCCCAATGTCAGCTCTCAGACCTCCTTCCTGGGCCTCATGGATCACATTTCTGCCTTACTGGCCTGCATGCTGTTCTGTACACATTTCACTGATTGTGCATTTGCTTTTCATTCTGCTTGGGACTGCCTGCACATCTAGAATTCCCCACCCTTGCGTGACTGACATCTTCCCAATATTCAGTGCCTCAGAAAGCCTTTTTCTGACTATATTACTAAGATATCCCTTCATTTCCAGGTGCCGTGTGTCACAATATCACACTCTGTACTCTACAGGACTTGTTTCTATCTGAAATTTCCTTTCCCATTATTTCTTGACTTTCTTCTCCTTCCTCCCACTTGAATGAAAGTTCCACAAAAGTGGAGATCTTGCTGGTCTTCTTTAAAAAGTGTGTGTGGACAAGTGATACTCAATCATTATTAAATGGATATAAACTGAGTATGAATGAATGAGTGAAAATCATATATATATTTTTATAATTTTTATATATTATATATTATGGTATAATATATAAAATTATTTTATTTTTAATTTTATATATTATATATTATTACAGTATGGGAGCTAGAAAAGAGATTTATATATTATATTTTATATATATCAGATAATAGACATATATAATGCAACACATATATATATCATATATATTATATTTTTATAATCATATAAGAATAGGGATCCCTGGGTGGCGCAGCAGTTTAGCGCCTGCCTTTGGCCCAGGGCGTGATCCTGGAGACCCGGGATCGAATCCCACGTCAGGCTCCCGCTGCATGGAGCCTGCTTCTCCCTCTGCCTATGTCTCTGCCTCTCTCTCTCTCTCTCTGTGTGTGACTGTCGTAAAAAAAAAAAAAAAGATTAAAAAAAATAAACATATAAGAATATATGAATATAATATGAATATAAGAATTATATTCTTATAGCAAAGGAAGCTAGAAAAAAGAAAATGTTATCTATGTATTTCATAAATAAATATATATATTTTTTCTATAGACATGGTGGGTATAAAAGATGGCTTCAAGAAAAATTTTCTTTTTGAGCTGGGCTTTGATGGATAGATGATTAGGGAAAAAACAAATGTGGAATACAGGGGATTCTAGATGAAGAGAAGAATGTGAGCATGAGGTCAGGGGCCCCCTTATATGGATGTCTTCTGAACATCAAAATCCTAATGTGCCTGAAACTGGTCCTCCAGCAGCTTCTCCTATCTCAGCAGATGTGTGTTTTAATTCTCAGGCCATAGACCTTGTTCTCACCCTTGGCTTTTTCCTTACAGCTCAAGTCCAAGCAAAATACCTTTAGATCTTGACCATTGCAAACTACATTCACTGCTACCACTCCAGTTGTCAGTGACTCTCAGAATACTGCAGTAGTTTTTTTTTTTTTTTTTTTTACAAATCTCCTGTTCTTACTATCTATTCCCAACAGGGCAACCAGATTGAACCTTTAAAATGAAACTCATCTCATGGACTCCATGGACCACTCACCTCATTTAGAGTCAGAGTAGATGCTAAGTCTACCCGCCCACTCCTTTCCCATCTTTGCTCTGTCTCACATTTCTCATCCACTTGCTGTACCTTGCACACACCAGTCACACAATAGCCATAGGCATAGATCTTTCCTAAACCTAGAAATTTCTTTCCTCAAAACCTCAGTGACACCCTTACCTCTGAAGCCTCTACCCCATTATAGCTTCTCAATGAGGTGACCCTATTTAATTCCATCATCTGCCTCCTCTGAGTCCTGAGACCCCCTTGCCTTGTTTCTCATTTTTTTTTTTTGTTTTTTGCCTGGCATACATATAACTTCCCAGAGTGCCATACATTTTATTCATTTATGAAGTTCATCGTGTTTATTGTCTATCTTTCATCAATAGAACATCATGGACAGGCAGCAAACACATGGTCTTTTTTTTTTTTTAAGATTTTATTTATTTATTCATGAGAGACACAGAAAGGCAGAGACATAGGCAGAGGGAGAAGCAGGCTCCCTGCAGGGAGGCTGATGTGGGACACGATCCCAGGACCTGAGATCATGACCTGAGCCAAAGGCAGATATCTGCTCAACCACTGAGCCACCCAGGTGCCCACACATGGTCTTTATCCTCAAGGAGCTCATGGTTTATTAGGGGAGTTAGGAATCATTAATAAGTCATAGTTAACTGATACTAAAATTGCATTAATAATTATGCACAATTTATTGAGGGACATATTAACTGCTGGGTTTCATGGTAAAGCTTTGCCATAACTAGATGCATGAAAAATGGCCAGCAGTTTGAGAGGCAGTTGAGGATGAGACATCCATTCTAAAAAAAAAATAAAAGAAAAGAAAGAAAGAAAAACAGAAAAAGGAAATGATGACATCTACAAATGCATGGATGTATGGAGATGAGAGGACTGATCTTGCCAGATGGTACAGTCACTTGTAGGTCTTACTTATGGCCTGTTCCTCAGCCACCAGATGGACCCCTGGGAATTCAGTTCTGTGAGTTTCTCCAACATCACCCTGTGACGCCTGGGACTTACAAGACCAGAGAAGGGTGGTAATGAGTAGACAAAATCAAGTTCTCCCATTTTATTAGCTGTGTGACTTTGGGTGTGTATCCTAGGAAAATAACACTAACTCTATCATTGGTTTGTCGTGAAGATAAATTGTGTACATGTATGCAACGTTCTTAGAACAAAGCCTGGTGTATAGTGCCATATACCATCAGCTATTATGATGATGATGTACACTTCAACCACAAAAATCACACTTTTACCAAATTTCTGCCCTGTTTATACATTCAGCTATCATGTATGAGGTCTTTTGAAGAAATGTTTACACAAACCTTATTTAAAATTTGAAGATAACTCTTATAGGTCCATTCCTTCAGCAAATATGTAGTGTCTATTTTGACCCAGGAATTATGTTCCGGATTGACTGGAAATGAATTTAGCAAATCCCTCTGCCCTCGTGGACTCTGCTTTGAATAGAGAAACTAAAAAGTTTATACAGCTAAACAGGTGCACATCCATATTGTGTATATATATATACACCTATATACATATTTACATATGATACATTGAATCATGCTAGATACTTCAGTGAAACTATAAAGCAGAACACTAGAAAAGGATTATTGTGACTGAATTCAGAATGGCAGGATGAGCAAGTGATGTCTGGGAGGAGTTGGGAAGCAGGTGAGAAAATGAAGCTGCAGATTCCTGGGAAAGCAGATCCTGCATGTGTGGGGAGCTGGGAGGGGATCAAGGAAAGCCCAGAGGAATGAGTGAAGAACAGGGTCGGGGAGGGTCTTCTGGTTCAAGGGAAGGAGCTGGGCTGACCAGGTATTACTGGCAGGTTGAAGGACGCAGGCTTCAGTGCTGCAGGACAAAGGCATGGGGCATTTGGCATAGGATGACAAGATCTGACTTATATTTATCTGCCTGCTAGGCTCAGCATGGACAGCTAGAGCCACAAAGGCTAGGATGGAAGGTGCTCAGCAATCCATGGGAGAGATTGTGGTCACCCCTACTGGGGTGGTAGCAGCAGAGGTAATGAGAAATGATAGAATTCTTGATAAATGTGCACAGGGCTATACAGAGAGCAAAGCTGCAAGAATGCATCCATCGAAATAATTTGCAACTGATGTCTTTGGAAATCCTGTCATTGAGAAGTTGTTTAGTGGGTTCCTGAGTATCTGGGCAACAAAAGTTTACAGGAGCAGAGGCAGGAGTTGGTGTTCATTCCAGGTGCAGCCATTGGTTTTTCTGTCTTCTGACAAAAAATTCTTGGTAATTCCCTTGCTTAAAATGTTCCCCTGTCTCTATCATAGAATAGAATCTGACCCTGAGTAATGTGACTTAATGAGGGCAGTTTAACTGAGCTTACAAAGAACCACAAAATATATATTTATTTTATATTTAGTCTCAGCCATTATCCATAATTATGTTTGAAAGGGCACTGCATGGATAAGTCATAAGCCACAACAGGTGTGACTGGAGAAACACACAGAAGGCACATAAAATTCAGGAGACAGAGCCGATTATATAAACTTCCCATTAGGGCAGGGAGATATAAAGCAAGTTTGAACTTTGAAGTCAGTCAGTGTGCAAGCAAGTAATTACCAGCAGCCTACATCAGGGTGGGACATGCTGGGAGCATGAGCCAAGGGTCCCCTATAAAACTCACTCATCCTCAAGGTGCCCTTGGGCACCTCATCTACCCCCAAAAAGAGGAAAATACGGAATGGCGGGCTTGGGCTCTGTAGAATTATATCAGCAACTAAGAGGCCATGGAAAGAATGAATCACATTCCTTGCGATTCAAGCAGACCAGCTGCAGTTTTAGCCCCTCTCCACTCAGCTCCTGTTAACCCTGAGAACCTCTGGGGGTAGTATCTTATTAACAAGCACACATCATTGGCGGCACACCATTTTACTAAGAGGTGTTGACAAGAGGGAAGAAATGACTTGCAGGACTACAAGAAATGTAGGACTACAAGTCCTAACTATTCTGAAGATTGTGCCTCACACACTCAGCTAAGAAGGGAACCGATTTCCAACCCTGACTTCATACCAGAGATTTGCATGCCTTGTGTCCTTCATTTCTCACATCAACCCTGCTCTTTGTAGGTAAAGGAAGAGAAACTGAGGAGCCTTAGAGTTGCCTCAGAAGTGGTGGGATCTTTCTAGAATCAAAATTAATGCTACACGTGTCAAGCCCCACGTTTCCACCACATCCTTCATCCCTCTGGAGTGAGCTGTGTTGTCTGGCGTCACATAGTGGTTTGGTGGTGTAACTGTCCCCCGTGCCCTGGTCTCCTGTGTGTGTCACTGTGGCCTCATGCCTGCTCCCACGTCCCCAACCTACAGAATCGATACCTGGAGAATTCCAGTTAGGATCTAGATAACCAGGTTTAAGCATACTTCCATCGCTTAGGTGAAGGGTGAGAGAGGGGTGGAGGGCACACAGCTGACTTCTCTGTTTTTATTTTTTGTTTTGTAGTGCAAGCGTCAAACATTGGAAGTGGCCAGGTATTTCTGAGTGTAAAGAAAGCTTGCCTTTTTTATAGGTCATCTTTCTCTTTTTGGTAAAATTACTTTGGTCTCTTCCATCAAATATCCTTTAGGGATGGCCTTAGGCAAGGCTGTGAGATCCATCCTCTGTTCCCAGAACTTCCCCTTGTTTGCCTTCTCCCTCTTTCTGCTCTTTGGAACTCCCATTCTCTTCTGGCACTTATGAAATTTCCCTCCTACAAGCTCAAAAGAGGATACAAATTATTATATACAGGAAAACTTATCTCCCTTTTGCAGTTCAAAGAGCAAGCCAACTTTGCTTTTACCTCTTATGTTTTGGGAATCCCAGTGAAGATTTTTTTTTTTAATAAATGGTTCAAATTGAGGCATAGCCAGGTTCTAAAATCAATGAAGAATGATTTGTGGGACTTTAAAATGTGCTATCCTCTACTATTGCTTCCTATCCGGTTAAGTCTTAGTTCTCAAGCTACCATATATATTTTAAGACATATTCTTAAAAAGAAGCTCCACAAGCTTTTAATCCCATGGCTCAAACAAGTTTAAGAGACATTTAATTGAGTGTTGCTTAATGGACCCAATCAAAGATGTGTTAATAGCTACTAATCTAGTAAGAATTCCCTCTGGAAGACCCATAGGCACAAAGAAACCAAACAAAACCTGAGATTCAGAATCAATGTATCTGCAGTGGGCTAAATGATGGCCTCTCTAAAGATGTCTACGTCTGGATATTTGGAGCCTGTGAATATATTGTTATATAAGTCAAAAGGGACTTTGTAGATGGGATTGTTAAGTACTTTGAGATAGAGAGAAAATCCTGCAATGATGTGATCACAAGGATTCCTATAATCAGGAAGCAGAGTCAGAGTCAAAGAAAAGATGTGCTGAGAAAAGCAGACAAAAGAGTCAGATGTGAAGGTGCCATGCTGCTGGCATTGACTATGGAGTAGGATCCATAGCTAAGACCTGGGGTAACTGCTAAAAGCTGGAAAAGACATGGAATGGATTTTCCCCACATCTTCCAGATGGCACACAACCCTACTAACACCTTGCTGTTAGGGTTTGCGACCTCCAGAAAGGTGAGAGAATAAGCTGGTATTGTGTTAAGCCACCCAATGTGTCGTCATTTGCTGTAGCAGCAGTGAGAAACTCATGTCCCAATTGCATGGCTCACTGCTAATCTTTAACATGATAGGTTTTTGTAGAGTTGCAGCTATTGTAGTGGAGTATTGGAAGATTGTACTCGAAAATGCTTTGGGAGAAAAAGGTAAAAATGGCCCATGGCATGTACCAGCTGGTCCCACGGTCTTTGAAAAGAGAAATGGTAGCAGGAAGCCAACTGTGTTTCTTGGAGTAAATATTGGTGTTCTATGAAGTGCCTCAAGTTAAGATTGTAAATTGCTACATGCCACTGTCACTGTTTCCCTCTCTCTTTTTGAAGGTTTGTCCATTAGAACACAAAACCGTGAAGCTTAAAGCTCCACATTAACTTGATCAGCCTGGAGGTGAGCAGTGATTTCTTTCAGGTGTCAGTCTTCACCAGTCACAAGGGAAATGTTAACCTGGGGCAAAATGAGGGCTTTTGTGTGAAAGAAAAGCAGAAGCTCTCTCTGAGGAATCTAATTCTTTTTTCCATATGTTGAATTATATCAGGCTGTGATGAGCAAAAAAAATAACAGGGGTGTACCTTGGAAATAATAAAACCATTGTTTACTAGAGTGAAACTTAGGCCCTTAGTTGGTTTGTGCCTGAATGTAACTTCTGTTTTCCCTCCTACCACCAACAAAAGTTGAGAAAGTCTTTCTCAGTCCCTTCTCTCTCTCAGTAGAAGGAGGTCTTTTAGTATGTCTTTTTGATCTATTGGGGATGCAACTCAGATTTAAATCCAGTGAGGACAAGGCTATCTGAAGAAATAAAACTGAATGTTCTGTAGAGCGACATAATGTGTTTTACAAGTCATGAGAGAGATTCCTATTTCAAAGAAGGCCATGGTTAAGTTATTTGGGGAAATAAATATACCCCTTGTCTGGGGTACAGTTGACTAGACACTGCCACAGGCTGCCCAGGATCCCCAGGTCACACCCTTTGTACCCACTCCTCTGAGCTGCCCCATGCACGTGTGCTTTTAGGAGTCCCAGCCTCACCATCCTCCAGGATCTCTCCAGGAAGCAGCACAAGGGGGCAGGACTCCTAGGACACACTGTGCTGCATGACATTCCCCCTTTACTATCACTATCCCATTCAAATGTAAATACACGTGGCTACTGGCCACATTATTGGACAGCAGACAGTATATAGTATAGGAGAAAAAGGAGGGAAATTAGGACTTACTTGTTATAACCACTACTGTTAAGACTACCATTGGGTGTTATAAATTTATATATACATAAACATATACTTGTGATCAGTTTTCTTTGGTTGTTCACTGCATTGGGGAGGTAGAGGAGAGCCTCCCATCTCCATGGATTGACAATGCTTTTAAGAAAGGGGGCGGGGATCCCTGGGTGGCACAGAGGTTTAGCGCCTGCCTTTGGCCCAGGGCGCGATCCTGGAGACCCGGGATCGAATCCCACGTCGGGCTCCCAGTGCATGGAGCCTGCTTCTCCCTCTGCCTGTGTCTCTGCCTCTCTCTCTCTCTCTCTCTCTCTCTCTCTCTTTCTCTCTCTGTGTGTGATATCATAAATAAATAAATGTTAAAAAAAAAAAAAAAGAAAAGAAAGGGGGCAGGTGGAGGAGGAGGAACAGTTAGCTCTCTCCTACAGCAGTGATACCAAGTTAGAAATGTACAGTTTCCTAGAGAATTCAGCATGAATCCAAATATTCCCAAACCTTCATCGTGTGCCTGTTGGTATGCACACTTTGCAGGCTCTGTAAATGCAGAAGAGCAGAGGGTAATCCAGCTGTGATTATTACCTGAGCTGTGGGGAAGGGTAGAGTATGATCACCATTGCCTGTGAGAAACTTGCCTTACTATCTTCCTCCTACTGTTTTTGTTTCACATTATCTATTGGTTGCCAATTAGGCCTCAAAAGAGTAAAAATCATCAGATCAACTATGGTTATGGCGAGAACTCTTACTTGGGGCACCATAATCTTAAAAGCACACATAATGAAGAAGAAAAGAGACCACTGTGTTCTTGTGTCCTACCACCTCACTTTGCAGTTGGGGAAGAAAGAAAATTACTTGTCCAAGGTCACACAAGATGATGATATCTGTGTGCCAGAGTGTCCCTGAGTCAAGCAGGATAAATGTCAAATCTGAAAGCTTTCTCTCTCTCTCTGCGTGGTCATTTTCTCCAACAATCCTAAAAGGCCATAGGTAATACTCTCAATGAAATATGGAGTGTACAATGGTTTCTTCTGTCATATCCAAAATAAACTTTGTTAAAATATCTTCTGCTAGTACCACTGAATAAGTGCCACCCCTCCGCCAGCCTACTATCAAGTTAAGGAGAAAAAGAAGGGAAATTAGAAATGGTTGTGTCACAACCATGACTACTAGAACTACTATCATTTCTGCTAGTGCTCAGCGAAAAGGTCTTTCTATAAATTATAGCATTTAAGTCTCTCAACAACACTAGGAGATAGGTATTATTGTCTCTAATAACCCCAATAAGGAAATAAAGAAAGAGGAAGGTTAAGGTATTTATTCAAGTTTCAACAGCTGATAAGTGGCGATGTGGGGTTTCATCTTTAGGGCAACTGTTTCCAAAGCCCATTGTTTTCCCATAGTGTGTAGCATGTTTCAGTATCTGAAGTACTCTCATTCCAGGTTTCTTACTTCTCCTCCAGGCTCTTTTTAATTTTGTAGTGTCAGTCTATCTTTGGAAACATAGAAAACTAGTTCTTGTTAACATTTTGATAACTGCAACTGATATCATGTGTTTCCAAATTCGAATGATGAATTGAAGATCATTCCTTTAGAAAAACTGGTTTGCAAAGAGCATCAGAAGGGGAATCAAGGCACCTGCATTTCCTTTCTAGCTCTGTTACTAACTCATGTTACAGGGCAGTTCTCACGATACAATATCAGGATTTGGCAGGATCGGTGGTCTCCACTGAGTAGGGAAGCAGAATTAGCCACGTAGTAATCAAAGTTACCTGGGATGCTTTTTTCAGTATATTATACCAGCATTCTCTCTCATCCTCTTACCCTTAAGTTATGATTGAATATCAGAAGTGGTGATGTGGAAGCTGACAGGCACATTTCAATATCAGTCCCTAAAGAATTCTGACTTATATCCCTATCCCCTGGAAAAGATGATTCCCAAGGTTTTGTTTTAAGATCGTACAAGAAAGAGCACACAAGTTGGTGGGGAGGGAAAAGCAGACTCCCCACTGAGTGGGAAGCCCAATGTGGGGCTCAATCCCGGGACCCTGGGATCATGACCTGAGCTGAAGGCAGATGCTTAACTGAGTAAGACACCAGGTGCCCTGATTCCCAAGGTTCTTAAGCTGTAGGTTAGGTGACTTTTGTAGGCATTCAAGCTCTAAGGCAGAGGATAAAGGCAAATACATAACAGGTGAGAGTTTTACCAAGTTATCTTGCTGGTCTATCAGCATGAGCCATCACACATTCATATATTAATCCCTCTCTCACTACTAATTTGTGCCAGGTGCCCAGAGATGGTTCTCTGCACTCAGGTTATACTTGAAGTCTAGGAATTGCTAGATAAAATTATGAAAGGTTCTCAAGACACCTGTAAAACCTTTTTCTTTTTCATCAAAGCAAAGATTATTGGAAAAGGTCACTTAACTGTTTTCTTGCAGAGGAGGCATGAATAAATCTGTAACAGTTCCCAAGGAAATAAATGTCTTGCCTGTTATAATGGAAAGACATGAAATTGAAGTCCAAAGCATATCTTGAATTCAGGTTTTATACTTAAAATCTACATTCAAAATAAAAACATTAGACCAAAATATATGTGTGTTTGGCAGGATATAAAAGTTTTATACAACAAAAAAAGTAATAATAAAAATTAAAAGCAGTGTCGATTCTCATTCAAAATTTGTGACATAGTAAAAAATGGGACATAAATTAAAAGTTAAATGGAAGATAAGCAAATTATGGTAAATCTATATGTAGAATATTATATATCCATAAAGTTATTGTTATTATATAACAATATCCAAAACAATGTCACAACAAAAGCAGAAGATAAAATTTTATTTATCATTTGAATAAAATAACTTGAAATCTTTATATGAAAATTATCATTTAATTATAGCTAAGTGCCAATTTATTAAATATGCACTATAAAAAATAAATATGAACTATAGCCTAGAACTACACCTTGCATATTATCTCATTTAGCCTTAAACAACAGTTGCATAAACATTATTCCACTTCACAATGAGAAACCTCACTTGCTTAAAATTGTTCAGCTATTTATTTTGATGTTTATTTAGATTATTGATTTTGATTGATTTTGACCAGATATTTGGTCAAACACTAGATATATTTTTGTGAAGACTTTTTAAGAGAGTAACATTTAAATCAGTGGACTTTGAGTAAAGCAAATTGTCCTTCATAATGTGGATGAATCTTATCAGTTTAAGGTCTTAAAAAAGAGACTTACCTCCTCTGAAGAAGAGGGAATTCTGCCAATAGACTGTTTTTGAACTCAAATTGTTACTTTTCTCTGGCTCTTTACCTTGCCAGTCTACCCTATGGGGTTTAGATTTGCCAACCTCCACAGCATGTGAGCCAATTCCTTACAAGAAATATTTCTCTGTCTGTCTCTTTCTCTCTCTCCATGTAGACTAGATATAGATGATGATATAGATAGATATAGATATATAGATATAGATATAGATATAGATATAGATATAGATATAGATGCCTGGGCATATCCATAGTATAGTTATCTATTGCCTATAGAGAGATACATGTGTGTTATATACACATATCCTATTTGTTGTTTCTCTGGGAAATTTTGACAACTACAGATTTTGGTACAGAGAGTGGTTCTAGGAAAACATCATCTTAAAGATGAGCTTTCTAAATTCATGAGTGTTTCTGGAATTGGTTTTCTCTTTCTTTCTTTCTTTCTTTCTTTCTTTCTTTCTTTCTTTCTTTCTTTCTTTCTTCTTTCTTTCTTTCTTCTTTCCTTTTAAAGATTTTATTTATTTGTTCATGAGAGACACACAGAAAAAGGCAGAGACATAGACAGAGGGAGAAGCAGGCTCCTTGCAGGGAGCACAATGAGGGACTGGATCCTCGGACCGGGATCATACCCTGAGCTGAAGGCAGATGCTCAACCAATGAGCCACCCAGGCATCCCTGGAATTGGTTTTCTAATATGATTAAGTTTAAAGGCAATAATGACTCTCTTTCCAGTAACAAAGAGAGCACTGGTAGCCTACAGTGTGGGGTGTGGCAGAAGAGATAAGTAAGATACCACCATTGGACATTCATAATCAAATAAAGTTCTGTGACCACACATGTTACCATGGATACAATACCTTGGAACATTCTTGTCAAACTAACAAGTATAATGAGATTTGTTGGTTGCTCCTATATCACCAGACCACATGGGGAAAGAAATGGAGGAGCTCAAGGATACCAACTTCCAGCTGAAGTGCCACATAAACGAGCTGAGACTGCTGAAAAACCAAAACCAGAAACTCATCCCAAGTGGCTGAAGTATAGTACAAATTGAATTTCCAACCTCGCTGCATTCTACTCTTAAAGTGAGGACATTGATGGGGGTGGTGGGGATAAGATCCTGGAAGTTGAAATGGGGATATATGGAAAGAATCTGATGAAACTAGTGACACTGAACCCTTAAATTCTGATGAATCTTCTTTGCCATGAGAAGTAGCCATTCCACTTCTGCCTGAGATTAACCCTATTTGCATGTGGGAACTTCAGTAGCTTCCCCTGAAATAGTGCCTTGCATACACTCCTGATACTCCTCATTCCCACCACCCTTCTTTGCTTTTAGACTTCTAATGTGACTCAATAGATGAGGTAGAAAATGTGACCCACATACAGGTTTGATATATTCCAAAAAAATTGTTTGATTTTTCCAATTTATTGAGGCAGAAATCTGGTGAATATAGATGGGAATGTATACTCAGGGTATGAGATAATAATGGAAGGAACATAAATTTGGCTGAATTTATTGCTTAGGGGTCACTAAGCAGAGATTCTGGTTTTAATATGGCAGCCTGGGGAGTTAGAAAGGGCCCTAATGTTTAGTTGTTTGTGGAAACATGGAGCAAAGGTGGCCCACAGTAAATAAACATGAAATGCTAACCCTGCCTTGGTATCCTATAGAGGAAAGGCTTCAAAGGGCTTGGGAGATTAGAATGTTAGAGTGGATTTGTCACATAAGGCCTGCTCACTCCCAGAGGAGGGCCCAAAGGATGTGTCAGTCATCAATACTGTGAGGGGAGCCCCAGGTTTCCTGAAGATCTCTGTAAAGGCTCTTTTCTGTAGGACTGAAATCACAGTGAGAACTTCTGCTGCTGAACACAATGGAAAATCTAATGCAATGAAGATAATTGGATCCTGGGGTGGCAGGGGCCAAGCATTGGTGTCAACTGCCAAAGGCAAGCTGTCCATAGTTACTCTAATGGGCAGCAGAGTCAAAGCAGCAATCAAAATTAGACTGACTCACAAAGACCTATGGTGTTGGCTAGTTGACCATAATGGTCCTAAAAGTGAAATAGGTGGGAAGTCTACTAAATTTATGCTTGATTCTATCAGGGGGAGGGTTCCAGGTCAAGTGAACAAAAGTCTAATTTAAATAATAAAAATAGGGACTCATGGCCCCACAAGTTAATCTCTAAACTTGGTCCAGTTTACAGACCCAAAGCCCCTTGTATAAAGAAAAGTTGGGGCCCCCTTGAGGAAGAAGGACCATATACCCTATCAAAAATTTCTCTCAGTCTTACCCAAAAGGAACTATGGCCTTTTACCATGGTGGCTCTGCACTGAGGATAAGGAAATAATCAGACCTTCCAGAGATTCTGAACTGATAATGATTCCAGGAGATTCAAAGCATCACTGTAACCCATCAGTCAGAGTTGGGGCTTTAGAGGTCAGATGATCAATGGAGTTTTAGCTCAGGCTCATCTCACAGTGAGGTCTAGTGAGTCCCTGAGCCCATTCTGTGCTTATTTCCATGGTTCTGGAATACTTACTTGGAGTAAGCATACTCAGCAATTGGCAGAGTCCCACAGTGGTCCCCTGACCTGTCGAGTGAGGGCTGTTATGATGGGAAAGACCAAGTCAGGCCATTAGAACAGTCTCTAACCAGGAAAATAGAGAACCTATAGCAACACATCATTCATGAAGGGATTGCAGAGATTGATGCCAACATCAAGGACCTGAAGGGTGCTGGGGTGGTGATTCTCATGATGTCTCCATTCAGCTCACATGTGTGGCCCATCCACAAGACAGATGGAGCTTGGAGGATGGGAATAGATTACCAAAAGCTAAACCAGGTGATGACTCCAATTGCAGTTACTGTACCAGATGTGGCTTCATTGCTTGAGTAAATTAACACATCTCTTGGTACCTAGGCAGCAGCTACTGATCTGGCAAATGCCTTTTTTTCCCTCCTTCCATGCTTCTTAGAAAAGACCATCAGAAGCGGTATGCCCAATCTACCAGTAGCAGAAACCAGGGCTAAGCCCCTGATATGGTACCACTCCCCAGGCTAATCAGTCAGATGTCTGGTTGCTTACACTGGGCTGCTTCTGTAATAGAAAGGACAGTGCTTTGTTCTTATGCAACAGTCACTAATTCTGTATACAGATTTGTCTTTCCTGCATGTGTGCTTATTCGCAGTGAGCTGGTAGTTACTAACTATTCTCCAGCCAAGGAAAGTAAGGTACAAATAGAATAACTGAACTGCCCTTTGACACCTAAATGTTGCTGGTAGTATTTTACTTTCTTGTCAGCTTTCCAGTTATTTCACTTATCTGTCTCTTCATGCAAGAACCACACACTTCCTTTTTGAAGGTTTATATAATGTTTAATATCAGTTAGGGTTAATTTTCCTTCACACTCTGATTTCTCAGAATTTCCAAGCCATTCTCCTAAAGATTTTATGAGGGTCTTGAGAACAGAGTCTTTGCTTCAAAAGCACTTGTATTTTTATTAACTTAGCATCAAATTTATATGTTAACAGAGATAATTAAAATGATTGTTTTGTTCTTAAATGTGATGAGCCTTCCTATTTGTTGAAGTCTTTGTGTATTTGTGACTTTCATTTTATTTTAATTTTTTTTAACTTTTAAAAAAGATTTTATTTACTATCCATTAAGAGAGAAAGCACACAAGTGGGCAAGGGGAGGGTCAGAGGGAGAGGGACAAGCAGACTCCCAGCTGAGCAGCGATCCTGATGGGGGGCTTGATCCCAGGACCCCTGGGATCATGACCTGAGCCAAAGACAGATTCTTAACCAACTGAGCCACCCAGGTGCTCCATGACTTCCATTTTAATTTTCAATATAGACAGTTATGGACAGTTATGTCCAGTTCCCCATAATCTCTGCCTTACTGTCAATCCTAATGTAAATGTGGTCTTTTCTTCCATTATTTCTTCCAACAAATTAGTAATTGGTATTTTTATATACAAAATTTATGGCAATTGTCCTGAGTTATGTTCTTTTTAATTTTTTGAACATCAAAATGAATATTCTCAATTGAATCTGGCAGGTGTTTCACAATATTAAGTTATACCTCTGCAAATGATTTTGCCATTGTTGTCTTATTTTCATATGTATTGTTTCATTCCTGTGTAATTGTATTTATTTGCAATTGCAGAATCTAGTGCAATAATAATGGTGCTAATAAAAACCCTTATCTTCTTCCTGCTTCTAATGGGAAGACTTTAAACACCTCCCTATTAAACCCTGAAGGTGGTTTTGGGGTTGACATATTAAGTGTGTTTACACACTCATGTTCATGTATGTGTAAAAAGGGGATAGTAATGCCTACCTCATGGGGTGTTGTGAGGATTAAAAGAGATAATGTATGTAAAGTACTTAGAATGGTGCCTGGCATCCTTGCTCATGATGAATTTATATGGCTGTATTCAGGAGGCTTCCAGCTGTTTATTCCTCTGCAAAAACGGTGGCTGTAAATGATGAAGTGAGAGTAGTACCTGGCATATAGTAAGAGCTCAATAAATGTATGTCACTAATATATGGTATTGTGAAGGCATTTTATCTTGAACTGATACTGATTTATCAATGGCTTCTGCTGCATTTTTGAAGACCTAGAAATCAAATGAATTAGGCTGGCATTTTTTTTTAAACAGTAACTCACCTTTTTTTATGGCATCAGCCCCTCTTGGACTTGTTATGTTGTTTTTAAGTGAGCTGCCAGAGTTTGCAACTATTTTGTTTAGGGATTTTTTTTAGATCAACATTGAAATAAGAAATTGATCTTAGGTTTCCATTTGATGTCATCTTAATTGAGTTTTAGTATGACTTAGTGAAACTCCCCTGTGAAACATTCTGGCCTGTTTTTATTTGCCTGTCATGCTTTGTTCTTTGACAGAGGCAGCTTTTCACAGCTTGTTTTGTATCTTAATTGTTTTTAATCGATTTTGGTTTTCTATCTCTTTAGGTTCCCTGTCTCTTCTACCATCAGTTTTAGTAGTTTCCATATTCCATAGTGAGCACACATTTGATCCTTTTCCGTTTATTTCCATGGAGATGAATATCGTCACTGCTTTCATCTTTTAAATTTATGGTTTTGTGGTTGTGGTTGTGGTTTTGCTTTGTTTTTTTTTTTTTTTTTTTTTTCCTTTAACTCTGTTTAGAGTGAAAGATGGTTCATTTTTCAAGGGTTTTACTTATTTATTTTTCCTTTTATTCTTCTCTTTTCTGGTTCATTAATTTATTTTTATTGTTATTGACTCCATTATAGTTCATAAATTTTTATTTTACTTATTCTGATATTTTTGATTTTGGGATAAACTAGTTTATCATTTACATTCTTTCTTATTTGCTAAATATTTAAGACTGTTCCTTTGAGTCCTCTTTATGTCCAATTGCTTTTGATGCATAGTATTTTATAGTCATTGATTTCTGTCATTTGTGTCACTTCAGTTGTGAGTTTTCTCTGACAAAACTTATTCACAAAAGAGTTTTATTTATTTTTTGGTTGATTAATTGCTTTAGTTCCAAATCATAAATAATTTTTCCTTTTGTTTCTTTTCTTTTTTTCCTCTTTTTAAAAAATTATGTTTCACTACAATGTGATCAGAGACCCGTCTCTTTTTTTTTTCCCACTTTTAAATAAATGTACAGAACTTTTCTATTTGCAAATGTTTCACAGGTCCATGAAAAGTATATATATTCTATGATTTTAGTCACAGAGGTTAGCATGTGTATAGTCATAGGTGCATTATTAATTAAATTAGAAGTAATTTAAATGCTTAGTTATTTCACTTATTTTCAGTTTTATTATTTCACATGCTGTGAAAGATGAAGTCTCCTACCTAAAAATGTTTCTATTTCTGCTTCAGTGTCTTGTCATATTATTCATTCCTCTTATTTCTAGGTTATTATGTCACTGATATTAAAAATTGTTTCATATTCACTTTAGATTACCTTCTTTAGCTTTCTATCTTGTCTTTCTTTGTCTCATTTGATGCTGTGAACTGTTCTGAAATCACTTTTCTGTATTGAGATCATGGCTGGCCTTCTATTTCCTTCTTTTTGTTTGACTTTGCCCCAAAACTTTTCCCTATCATTTAATTTTTAATTTTTCTTAGTGACTTTGTCATGCTTTTTTTCTTTCTTAAAGACAATTTAAATTTTGATTTTGTGATACAGTCATTTTTTGTTTGTTTGAATTGACATTATTATTTATTGGTTGTTGGATAGTTTCAATTTGGTACTATATCATTTAATGCTTTTGTTTCTGATTTGATTTGATTTTAGAGCACTGATTTTGTTTTGCTTTATCTCCCACTCTGCTGTCTGTGATTGCTTTGCTAGGGTTATATGTTTCTTATGCTTTTTAACTAATTGCTATCTTTATTAAAAAATGTGGCCACATATATACTGCATTTGTTTCCCATTGTTTAAACACTTTCTAGTATTTCCTTTCCATAGATAATAGGGAAGAAAAAGTTAACACTTTGTTTGCTTCTACTACTTACTCTCTCACCTCCACATTTTAGATGATTATATTATGTACCTGAATGTGCTTATGCCTTTAAAATATTCTTGGGGTGCCTGGATGGCTCAGTGAATTAAGCCTCTGACTCTTGGTTTCAGCTCAGGTCATGATCTCATGGGTGTTGTGCCCAAGATCACGAATCCGAGAAACCGCCAAGGGACCGACACCGATGCAATCACACGAGGGTTTATTTAAAGCTGGAGCCTGGGTCCAAGTATACCCAACGCAGCAGAGCAGGGACTTGGACCCCGAGACTAGAGGCTTAGCAACTTTACAAGGGCCAGTGGCCAATGTGGCCAATGTGATACGCAGAAAGTTGCACAGTCATGCTGGTCCTCTGAGCCGGATTTCCGATTAGGGTGTGCCCTGGTCTCTGACTAGGGTGGGGCAGTGCCCTAGCTGATAAGCAGGTCAGCGCAAGGCGGGTGCAGCCCAAAATAGAGCCAGTCCTGCTCTGCTTGTCCAGGGGTAAGGGATTTTGTTCAATTTCCTGGGTCCCACATTCCCCCCCTTTTCAGAGGATCCTATGCAGGACCCAATCATGGGTCCAGGTTGCTCTCAGAGTGAGCCAGGGGAATGATTAAACCAGGATTTTCACCAACCTTGTTGCTATTCTCGCTCTTATTTACAGTTAAGGCAGCACATAACCCCCCTCCCCCTTTGTTGTAAGAAGACTGATTCTAATCTCCTATTTTGAAGGACAACCTCGGACTAGGGAGTCTTGGAGGTGGGAAATAAGTGAGAAAGGAGCAGTCTTAGCTTTAGGGGATTGTCCTTGTCTGGTTGGCTTTTCCATTCTGGAACAAAGTCCCTGCTCCGCTGCGTGGGGTATACTTGGACCCAGGCTGGAGCTTGTAAAAACCCTCGTGTGATTGCATCGGTGTCGGCTCCTTGGCAGTTTCTTGGATTCTTGGTCTTGGGCACAACAATGGGTCATGGAATTGAGTCCAGAGCTGGGCTCCACAGTCAGCGGGGAGTCTGCTTGAAGATTCTCTCATTCTGCTCCTCCCCCTTAAACTCTCTCTGTTTAAAATAAATGAATAAATCTTTTTTAAAAAAGAAAAGAAATAAAATATTCTCTATTATTCTATCTTCTCCAAATAAAATTTTTTGACCCCTGTCCACGAAGTAAAAGGGAATCTCACACTTCTACTACCTTATATCTTCTCTCCCTGGTCTAACTACTGCTGATTGCAGATTTCCTAAAATACCAGAATTTGTAATCTTCAAATTTTGTATTGAAGTCGGAACACTGTATTTGTTGTAGTCTGTATTCTACAGGGAAATGGAGCCATGCTCAGCACTAACCACTCACTATAGTTTCTCCATTTACTTCTCACTTGGTTCAAGTTCCTCCCATCGCAATTTCCTGAAGGAGGCTTCACTGGACGTCTTCATTCTGTTCCTGGAAATTCCCATCCATGTGTATCTACAACTATCATTCTTAAACCCCTGTATCCCTAGAATAAAATCGTGGGACTTTTTTGTTCATTTAGGAACCGAAGAACTGCACTCCTGTTTTCTAGCAGTTCTAGAAATGCTGGCTTAAAAGATTCCTTATTTAATTTACTTCTCAGTAACTTTATTAGGAGATGTTTCAGGGCTAATCGTTATGTGTCAATTCTTTCCCAGGACTCAATGCACTCTTTAATATCTAAAATCAGGTTTTCTTTTATACCTGGGAAAATATTAAATTATAGCTCCATTATAGCTCCATTTTCTTTTTTTTTTCTTTTGTCCTCTTCAGAAACAATATTTTTCTTCACAAACAACTATTTTAAGAATCTGTCTTCTATAGCTATTATTATCATTTTGGGTCTGTATCATATTACCATTTCAGTTTGTAACTCACTGATTCCTGTGCTTATTTTTCTCAACCCTGTGCTCCACAAAGCAGCCTCTGTTTTTCTGTAATATTCATTCTCCCTTTATATGATACTTTGAAAATTATCTTTATTTTTGCCTTAGTTTTATTTTTTCATTTCCTTTTTGTTTAGTTTCTTCTTCCTTTTTTTTTAAATTCTGCTTTCCATGCTTCTTCTGTTTTATGATTTTCCTCCTTAAATATTGTTTGTCGTCATTGAGTTGTTTTTTTTCTAAGTGATTACTTCATTAAAATGTTTTCTTTTCCTTTCATAGTAATGACAGCAGGTTTCATCTACTTGTTGGCAGTATTTTTTTTTTTTCTGGCAAGCGTGTATATGTGTGTGTATAAATGGTAATATCTTTTTATAGATCCAGGGATTATTTTTATTATCATTATTCATCTTGTGTCCAGTGAGATATTTTGAACCACATTTGTAAGAGGTGCATAGGAAACTTCAAGGCCAAGGTCAGGTTACAAGATCTCCATGTGTGTGAGGGAGCCCTTGGTTAACTGCACAGAGAAGCTGCAGGGCTCTGTAATTTGCTATTTTTCACTCTCCACTGCATCCCTTCCCCAAAGGCTACCTCTTATTAGTATGGCTTGATTGTGTAATGCATCCTAGGTCCCCACCTTCTGTGCTTACTCCTGGTGTCAAACAGGTTCATGGGAACTCTCAATTGCATCCCCATAATCTTAAAATGAGTTTATTCCTCAGTGTCTCCATTGAACTTGTAAATGTGTGTCTCCAGACTTTGTGCCACCTGGGCAGCAATGACGGCACTTTTCATCCTGTCCTTTAGTATATTACATAGCTTGTGGTTTCCGGCTTCATGAGAAAGTGACTTTATGTTGTTGCTTGTCTTTCTCCCTATTGTTTAGGTATCATGCCAATGCAGAGAAGTAGGGAGAACTGATTTTATTGTTTTAAAATCAGTAGTCCTATTACTATTTTTGTTATCATCTTATCATAATCATACACCAACAACTTGGCATTCCCAAAATGCATGTTTAGCAAACATATTTCCATGGATTTTATGATTTTGTAAATTCATGGAAATTTAAGGGGCACCTGAGTGGCTCAGTCAGTTAAGCTACTGACTCTTTTTTAAAGATTTTATTTATTTATTTAGAGAGAAGGGGGTGGGGGGAGGGGCAGAGGGGTGAGAACAAGAATCTAAAGTGGACTCCATACAGCGCAGAGTCTGATGCTGGGCTTGACCCCACAACCATGAGATCATGACCTGAGCTGAAATCAAGAGTCAGATGCTTAACTGACTGAGCCACCAAGGTGCCCCAGCTACTGACTCTTGATTTTAGCTCATGTCATGATCTCAGGGTGGTGAGGTTGAGCCCTGTGTTGACCTCTTCCCTAGGCATGGAGCCTGCGTAAGATTCTCTCTCTCCCTCTGCCTCTGCTCCTTTCCACTAAGCTGGTGCACATACTAACACATACTCTCTCCCTTAAAAAAAAGAAATCATGGGAATTTGAAGACAGAAAGACAGTGATAAAATACCCAACTTTTTTCTTTTTAAAGACCTTGCTCTGGGGATCCCTGGGTGGCGCAGTGGTTTGGCGCCTGCCTTTGGCCCAGGGCGCGATCCTGGAGACCCGGGATCGAATCCCACATTGGGCTCCCGGTGCATGGAGCCTGCTTCTCCCTCTGCCTGTGTCTCTGCCTCTCTCTCTCTCTCTCTATCATAAATAAATTAAAAAAAATTAAAAAAAAAAGACCTTGCTCTGTATCATTTTACCTGTTTAAAATGATGCCTATTTTTGTAAGTGTAGACTATAAACAAACAAATAAATAAATAAAGCAGCAAAATATCAGGTAGTCATAAGTGCTGGGATGCAAATAAACTCTGATCAAGTGACAAGGTGAATGTGTGTTGGATGGTTTGAGATGGGTGTCATCTAAGAGTGAGTATTTGAAATGGGTATTACACGCAGAGAAAGAAGCAGTTATGTGAGGATCTGGAGAAGGAGCATTCTAGAAATAGGGCACAGCAAATGCATAGCTCTTATGTTGTGAAGTGTGGCAGAATGGGATAGTAGGTATGATCAACTGTAGCCAGGTAGAATGTTGAAGGGAAGAGCTTGGGTTTCATTAAAGTGCACCATGAAGCACTTTATTATTATTACATATAATATCTTATTATTATTATTATTATTATTATTATTATTATTATTGAGGTATAACTGACATATTATATCAGTTTCAGGTACAAGACACGATGCAATATTTGTATATACTTTGAAATGATCACCACAATAAGTCTACTTAACATCTATCACGTAATAGTTACAAATTTTTTTCCTTATAATGAGAACTTTTAAGATCTACTCTTAGCAACTTTCAAACATGCAATACAATATTGTTTACTATAGTCACCATGCTGTACATTACGTCCCCATGACTTATTTATTTTATATCTGCAAGCTTGTACCTTTGACCCCCTTCACCCACTGATAAAAAAAGAATACTTCTTATAATGAAATCAGATGCCCTTGACTCACATTCATCATTTAAATGGTATACTGTGCATGAAAATACAAACCCTCTTAATTCACCAGGTACTAATAAAAGATTTCCCCACATACAGATTTGTAAAATTTGAGATACAATTGAAAACATATGGATGTCCCTGACCTCATGTGTTCTTCCATCTGGAAGAATTTGAATTGTAAACGAGGAATCTAAAACTTGTATTGGTGATGACCTGAGCAAATGATTACTCATGAAGACCTAGGTATATTGTCAAAGGAGACACCCTGGCTTGAGAGAGAACTTCTCTGAGACATATTCTCACAAACACTGCCTGATTTAATTTTTACAACAACTCATTTGAAATAAGTATAAATTGCTTCTATTTTTTACCTGAATAAATACATATTCAAGGTTTAAGGAATTTGTCCAAGGTTATACAGCTAGTAAATGACAGAGCCCAACAACAACAACAAAAAACCCCACCGTTTTGCTCATCACCCAACAGGGACATTTCCCCCGAGTTTGCCACCTGCTAGGCTACAGGTTGGGGCAAGAAGTGCCTTACTGATCTTTGGAAATCACTCCCCTATTAGTAGTCTGGTCAGAAACTACTCAAGAGGCTTCTCTGATGAAGCCATTTATTTATCTCTATTAGAGAGCAGGCTTGATTTTCCCATAGCTGTGAGCCTCAGAATTGACAACAGCTGCTGGACACCTGAGTGGTGTTATTTTTGCCAAGAGACAACAGAGTGAATGACTTGTAGCAGCTTTGGAACCCTGATGAGTTCAAGGCCCAGAGTAGAGATTGTAGAAGGTAATTCCCAGATAATTCAAGGGGAAAAGGAAGCTAAACAAAAATCCCTGTTTCACTGTTTGAGATTGTGCTATGGGAAATGAATTTAGAAATCTGGGA
Organism: Vulpes vulpes; assembly: GCF_048418805.1. Taxonomy (NCBI): domain Eukaryota; kingdom Metazoa; phylum Chordata; class Mammalia; order Carnivora; family Canidae; genus Vulpes; species Vulpes vulpes. The sequence continues at coordinate 7,598,745 of NC_132784.1, read as the reverse complement.
AGGAAATTGTCTCATGTGGGGTGCTTTAAAGAATTTCTTACCTTCTCTTTCCTTTACTCTTTGAGAATTGAACTCCCACACAAGCAGTTGTGATACTGGAATTTCTCTTCCATTTGGAGTAAGATTTAACTTAAGATAAAACTGGATGATTCCTTCAAAGTGTCTTAATACAGGTCAAGGAATTGCTGGCCACTCATGTGCCATGGATATCATTCTTCTTTTTGGCTTTGTGTGTGTGTGTGTGAATTAGTGGTGGAGGTGTAGGGGCCTCAGATCATTCAGATGTGGCATTTTCTTTCCTTCAAAATGCTGAATGCGTTCAGCACTGCTGCAAGGGAGAGAGTGCTGCTGATGTCTCAGTTAAGGCAGAAAACTCACTTTAAAGAAATTTCATGCAATATGAAGTTAGTGTCTACCATGCAGCAAACCATCTGGTAGGTACTGAAATTCAGATATGACTAGGATGCCAGTCTTGCCCTCACAAGGCTTTTCTTCACCTTGGGGAGAAAGATGTGCAACTGAGTAATTCCAATGTGCAGGGGGCAAGGCTCCACATATTTTCTTGAAACCCTGGGGTCTCCCTACATCATTCATCATTCTTCCATTTCTTTAGGAAGCAGCCAGATATCAGAGGAGAGTCTTGGAAGTAGATGTATGGAGATTTATGTGAAGTTATTCAGGGGTTCTTTCTGAGTCCACATTTGAGACTGGCCTGGAGTTAAATTTTAATCCTTTCACTTCCTGTCCCTGTCACCTGTATGACTCCTTAGGGAGGTGAGGAGGAACTAAAGGGAAAAACAGTCTTTGCGGCTGGTCCTGCCACAACAGTTGTTGGTACCCTTAGTCAGGTGCTTGTCTGGAGGTGGCTTCTCCCTCCCTGGGCACTTTTGTGGCTTTCTCAGTGATCTCACACTAGAAAATTCCAGTTGTGAGTCAGGTGACACAGATGATGACTTTTCCTAGAGAGTTGCATACGATCATGTGGGGATCCCATTCACCTCTCCCTCAACTCCCAGATGGCCCTTTGGGGCACAGTCCTTTTACACTAGATTATTTAGGCTAGATATTTCCCACTTGCCTCACATCAAGGTGATTCTTTTCATTACTGTCTAGGGGAGTGAATTTTCATCCCAGTCTACCCCCTTATTTCTTTGCTCTGCCATATTCAGTCAATATATACAACCTTCAGATTTCTCAAGCTCATTGGATTAAAAAACACAGCTGTCAGGTAAAGTGTCAAAGGACTCAAGTCATATTAAAAATGAGCAAACAGAAAATAATAATAAAATAATAGCAAAACAAAAGGAGGAAAAGATCAATGAAGAGCCAAGACTGTAACAGGAAATCATGTTTTCAAAGTGGTTTTGGCCCCACAGGACATTTATCAATGTCCGAGGACATTTTTGGTTGCCATAATTGGAGGGCAGGTTGCACCCCCCTGTCTCCCACCCACAACAAATAGTTACCCTGACTAAAATTTTCAGTAGAATCAATGGTGGGAAGCCCTGCTCTAAAAGAATTTAATAAGGACATGGGTGAATGAAACAGAAGTCAAATGAAGTATCAAATGAGAATGAAGAAGGGATAACAGAGAGCTAAAGAAGCATGCTAAATATCCAAATAATATCATTTCTTTAACAGAATGGCCCCAGTGGCAAAGTAGATGTCTACTTTTAAAGAAAGCAAGCAAAATCAATGAGATTAAAACATTTAATGAGATTGTAACTGATATGGAGGACAAAGGCTAGCACATGTTTCTCATTAGTGTTCTTGAATTAAAGACCTCAGTAAATGGGACAAAGCCTTATTCAAAGACATAAAATGAGAACTTTTTTCCCCCCACAATGAAGGAAGAAGTGGATCTGATCATCCAAGAGAGTAACACTGTGTTCCAACCCTACTGGCACAGGTATCTTTCATTTCTGCAAATTGAAGTGTTAAGAGCAAAACTTCTGCTGAAAATGACCATTAATAACTGGACCCAAAATTTTTAAAAACAACTTAAGAAGCTTAAAACTATAGTGATGGTACTGCTAGAACAAGCTTCCTGTGAAAATTTAATCAAAGACATGAACAGTGATATCTTAAAGAGATATAATGTAAAAAGGGCTTTTATTTTTCTTTTCTTATGGTAAGACATGATTAGACCTGATCACACATGGATGTGCCTATTTGTATCACTACCTGGGAACACTGCTCTGATCCTTTTCCTGAAGATCCAGTTCTACAGATTTCTCAATGGCACCTTGGGAACCAATCTAATCCCCTAGGACATCATTCTGGGAGGCTCCAAAGCCTCCCTGGAACTCTGACAAGTCAAGGGAAGATAATCAGATATTAAGAAATTAAAAATTATACTCTTTTTATTCCCAACAAATAATTCTATTTTCCTCATCTCACGGCTGCTGGGATTTTGCAGCAGCAGGAGACACTCATAAGTTGTAGACAAATCAAGTGAAGGAGAAGTAATGATTATTTCTTCAGAAATAAACCAGAATGGTGATATGTCTGCCTAAGGATGAAAACGTATGTGTTCTTCACTTGTCAACTGGTTTACCACTCTGACTAGAAAACTCTGTCTTTTCACTGTGGCACATTACCTTACTTGGAGAGGCAATTTATGCAAAAGACCTGGCAAAGTTCCTGGAACATAGCTTGTGTCTGATCAATGATCATTACTCGTATACTGTAAACAAGTATACTATATTTCATTATTTGGGAAGAGGCAAGACTCATTTTATACACAAATCTTGACAGATTTAAAATACTTTTCTCAAATGTCACTCAATGCCTATCTCTTTGATAAGACTAGGTCTCTTTTAAGAAGATAAAAGGAAAAAACATGTGGATAGTTAATCATTAGGAAAGGAAGATATAGGAGGAAGGAAAAAAGATGTCTTGAAATGAATCCTTTGTGGATTCTTTCTCTGCCCCCCCCCACACACATGAATGCTATGATGTGACTTTTCCTATGATCACACTTAATTTATATTGTGTCACTAATCATGTGGCAATTCTTTAATTGAATTTATTCAATCTTTTGTTCATGCACTTTGGGAAGTGAAAGAAATACAACAGGGATCTAGGTATATTCATTCAGTCAGAGTACTTAAGATATAAATAAATAAACAATTATAGTTTGCTTTGACAAACTAAGCTTGAGTAAAGAGTAGCACATGAGAAGAGTTCCAATAAGGTACTGGGCCACAGAGACCACACAATTTCCCAGAGAAATATACATAGTAAGGGAGATCTGAAGGGTAAGTAGGAATGATCTGAAGACAAAGGAGGAAAAACTCTTGTGGACAGAAGACTGGCATATGCAAAACCCAGCAGTAAGAGCATAGGAGAAAATGAATGAGAAATATCAGAGAGGGAGACAGAACATGAGAGACTCCTAACTCTGGGAAACGAACAAGGGGTAGTGGAAGGGGAGGTGGGCGGGGTGATGGGGTGACTGGGTGATGGGCACTAAGGGGGGCACTTGATGGGATGAGCACTGGGTGTTATACTATATGTTGGCAAATCGAACTCCGATAAAAAATATACAAAAAAAATTTTAAAACAAAATTATTCATCCTGTTCAAAGAAAAAAAAATAAAAGGATAGCCTTCTAGTATGTCTTCATGCAAATATAAACATATAAGGGGGCACCTGGGTGGTTCGGTTGGTTTAAGTGTCTGCCTTCTGCTCAGGTCATGATCCTGGAGTACTGGGATTGAGCCTCATGTCAGGCTCCCTGCTTAACAGGGAGTCTGCCCCTCCCTCTCCCTGGGCCCTCCCCCTCATTATGCTCTCTCTCTCTCTCTCTCAAATAGATAAATAGAATCTTTAAAAAAATAATAAAATTTAAACAGATATGTATACACTCTTCTTGCTTATTTAAAAGGTAGCAAAATATCCACACTCCTCTTCCTCATTCCATAAACAATATGTTCTGGAGATCTGTCCATACAGGTTCATTAATTTGTAACTACTTAGGATTCTACTGTATGGCTACAGCTGAACCTAAACAGTCCTGATTGATCCCTTGGAAGATTTTGAATTTTTGCTATTGCAAAAATGTTGCTCTGAATAACATAAAAATGTTTTCTCAGCTTGTCATTTGTCTTCCCATGTATTTTGAATCCCATACATAAAGTTTGTTTATATGTAGTCAAAAATTCCTTTTTGACCTCAGATAACTTGTATGATATATATGAAATTTCCATAAATATTTGGGTCTATTTTTGGACTTTCTATCCCATTTCTTTGTTTTGATTTTCTATTTATTTGCCAGTACTACATTTTAAAATGATCGAGGCTTTATACAGCATTTACAATCTCTTAAGGCTATATCTCCATATTGTCTTTCTACTTCAGTGTTCTTATGGCCACATTTACTTCATGTTTTATATAAGGTTAGAATCAGTTTATCTAATTCTGGAAATGAATCTTGTTATTTCCACTGACTTATTTATAAATAACTTAGAATTGACATTTTTATGAGATAGAGTCACTCTGTTAAAAGCATGTTATATATTTCTATTCATCAAGTCTACTTTTGTATCTTTAAGAATTTTTTTTTAGGTTTCTGCATACAGTTATTTCTTATATATTTCTTGTTATATGTATCCTGTGGCTTGTTTTCTTCTGTCATTAAAAGTGAAGTCTTCTCTTCCATTATATTGTATTAGTTGTCTATGTATATGAGGGCTATTGACCTTTGATTATAAACTCTATATCCTGCTATTTAAATGAATGAATTTACTTGTTTTAGTAGTTTGTTTTGTTCTTATAGACTTTAGGGTTTCCTGGGTTGGTTATATGATCACCTCATCCACAAATTGTGTGTATGTGCGTGCATGTGTGTGTGTGTGTGTGTGTGTGTGTGTACTAACCACCTTATTATCACTTTTAATTCTCTAATGTCTTTTGCTTGCCTGATACATTGGCCAATGCCCCAGTTAAAACTTAAGTAATAATTATAGAAGTAAGAGAGAGTGGACAGCTATGTCTTCTTTCTGACTCTAAAAATTGATAAAGGTCAAAAGGATCTTTCCGTCCATTGAGCTGGATGTGGGTTGTGTGTGTGCATATGTGTGTATACACATGATCATGTTTAAGTACATGATCATCAGTTTCTATCATATTACAGTTGGTGTTTTGTCTAGAACATAGTTGAAAGTTACCAAATTTCTTTGTTTCTATGGAGAGGTTTATACAATTTCTATAATTAAATGAAATAATATATTCAATTGTACTAACATATTTCTTAATATGTCGAATATGAATATGTTGAATTCCTAGAACTGAATTTCATAAACTAATTTATTCTATAGCATTTTCTTTTTTTCTATAGCATTTTCTTTGTGCAATCATTTTCATATTTTGAGTCAAGATTATATTTTCTTCATTAAAATAATTAAGAAATGTCTCTTTTGTCCCCTATAGTCTGGAAAATTTAAATAATATTAGAATTTCTATTTGTTATTTGGTAGAGTTCTGCTCTAAAATCATGTGGTTTTGATATTTTCTTAGCAATTTAGTGCTGTGAAAGTTCTCCCCTTGTATGTAAATCAATCTAGTTTCTGCTCTTATAAAGTCAGTTTGGGTAAATAACAATTTAATAAAATGTCATTTATTTCATCCAGTTTCTATTTATTTGCTTAGAGTTTACAAAAAAAAAGTCTCCTGTGTTTTTTATTCTGTTCTTCCTGTTTCTGCATTTATTTTCCCCTTGTCATAATCATGTTTATTTATTTTGGGTTTTTCTCTTTCTTAGATAAGTCATTATTTTATCTATTTTCTATTTCCACATATAATCTGTTTGTAAGTTTTTCTGTTGGTTTTTTTTCCCCCTAAATGATTAATTTGTATTTTATCTTCAAGTCTGTCTTTACTTCACTTAATTTGGTTGTTATTGTTCAACTTTTTGTGCAAATCTTCAGTGAAATACTTATTCACTTTCATTATTTCTTTTCTGCTCATATGAGTATTTAAAATTGCATTTCCTCTGAGCATTTTCCTTCCCAGCATATTGGTTCTAAAATGTAGTGTTTTCATTATCATTGTCTCCTAGAAATTTTGCAATTTGTATTTGTATTTACCTTTTGACCTGAGACTTGCTTATGAGGAGACTGAAGTTTTTTATGAATATCAAACATTATGTTTATCAAGTATAATGTAAATATTATGATTTTGAACACATGGGGAGGTCTACTATCTGCACAGTGAAGATGGATTGGTGGGGAACAGGCTGTAGAGACGTCTCTCTATAGGAGTTTGCTTCTATTCAAAGATAAATTTTAGGTTGCTTGCAGTCAAGCCATGTGGTAGCCCATACAAAGAAGATGGCTGTTAGAATGAAACAAGCAGATAGATTTGGGGTCTCTGGAGGGAGCGTGATAACATTTTCATGATGATTCATTGAAAGTACTGCCTGTGGCTGAGAAAGGAGCCAATGATGTTGAGTGAGGGTCAAGCTAGGGCCACTGAATGGATGGAGGAGCTATTCACAGAGGCAGGAACTGACCAATGAAGAAAATATTTGGAGAGAAAGACAAGAAGTGTGAGATACAGGCATTTAGGTGCCTGGAAAATCTACATGGAGGAATGTTCTCAAGATAGTGGGATACAGAAAAGGGTGTAGGATTAGAGACAAATTTTAGAGATTCAATACATGGAACTGGCTCAGGGAAAATCTTTCAAATAATAATAAGGAAGGACTGAGGAGGGGACCTGGAGCGAGCTCCAGGCATTTACAGGATGAGCAGAGGATTCATACATAGCGTGTTAAGGAGGCTGAGAAGAAGAAACCAATCTTTCTTTGCACTAAATAGTAACTGCCTTGAAGCAGGCACAGCATCTGAAACATGGAGGGTAGACAGGAAAGGGTTCATTAAATGAGGAAATAATGGAGTGTGTGGGCAAAGCAATTTTCCACAACTAAGGAAAATTATAAATCTGTTGTGCTAATTTAATCAATAAGAAAATTAAATGATGAAATAAGTGGTGCTTCAGCTGGCACCTCCAGGAAAGGACTAACTCAATAGAGGACCCATGGTTCCATCAGTGGTGTCCTTACCCAGTGATAAAATACAAGCTTTCTCAGTCACTCTTGCTGTGCTTTGCCACCTAGCCAGCATGATCGTTTTGACAGCTAGTTATTTTACTAAGTTATCAGAGAGCAGGTAATAGCCCCTCCATTCAGTCAAAACAGTCAAATTAGGTGTACATGTAGACACAGTCTTCCTTTGCCAAGATTTATGACACAGAAAGGGATGAATTAGAAGATAGAACAATAGCACCCTGTATATAAATGATGTGCTATCTGTCTCCAGTGAAAACACACAGTGTTTATTGAGTAGGAATTGTCACTGACGCTTGGAATAGCTTTCAAAGAAAACCAGAACATGCATTACTTTATTGCAGTAATTGAAACATGCAATTTTCCAAGCTCTTAAGGAAGGGGGGTAGGGATAAAATGAACAGGGAAGTTGAAGTCCTTAGTGGGAGATGCAGAAGCCAGCCCGTGTCCAAACACTGATTGATTGTATTTACCGCTACACTTTGCTACGGTTTCATTTGATCTAGGAAGTCCTCTTCAATGGCCTTTAAAAGAAATAGCAAATAATTTTTCCCCCAAACAATGTAGCAGGAAGCCATCTGGGCAAAATTTTGCATAATTGTGTCCTTAAATGTTTTAAAAATGTATTATATGCATGACCTGACCTGCTGTTCTTAGTTTAGAAGGCAGGGCCCTTCTCTTCTGGCAGTCAAATAAACAACCAATCTACTCATTTGAAAAGGCTGCCTGATGAATTCCTGCTGGAGGGACTGCTGCCTCTTTGAAATAGCTGCTAAGCCTAAAAGTCTCTACCATCTATGTGACATTTTAGCGTATTTGGTCTAATGCAATTTATAATACCGTACCACGATTTTTCTCCCAAGCTAAAGCAGTTAAAACTGTTGTATTGTTTGCTCTGGTTTTGCTCTATCACTTGATTTCCCGGTTTAAGTCTGCTCTCTGGGTGAACGTGGGTTCTTCACGTTGAAAGGGCCCAGTTATTTGTTGGATGAATAACCGTTGCTTTCTTCCTCGCCTCCCTCTCTCCTCCTTCCCGCCCTCCTTTCTCCAAGCTCTGCACTAAGCAAATGGCTCACCGGATTTTGCCCAGCCCTCTGAGTTAGTGACTTCTAAGGGGATTGGCTGTTTCAGATCTTGAGCTCCTACTGCAAGTTTTCCAATGAAGTCTGCTACTTTATCTTTCCTTCTGTGCCCCGCCCAGAGCTACAGTCAGTTAAACAAAATTCAGAACCAGTGCACATTGGGCTGCTTAGTTTACTGACATGGGAAATTCAATTTCCATGTACATTTCCAGTTTTAATTGCTAATATTAAGTGATTTTTGAATTTCTAATGAATACCTAATTAGGGCAAATGTTCTCCTCACTAACAAGTAATTATAGCATTCCAAACACGTTTACTCTAATTAAACAAAACAGTTTGACTAATTACAATGGCAAGGCAGCACACAGTGGATTTCTATGTTGAAGGTGCTCCCTTAGATACCCTTTCCAGAGAAATAAATTTTCTTTCGGGCCCTCTCAAGGCAGTTCCTGGTGGTACCAGTGACATGAAAAGAAGTCATCCAACTGGAGACTCACTGCATCCTCCATATGATAGAGACATCTCTGTAGGGTTTCTTTTTTTTTAAGATTTTATTTATTTATTCATAAGAGACAGAGAGAGAGAGAGAGAGGCAGAGACACAGGCAGAGGGAGAAGCAGACTCCATGCAGGGAGCCCGATGCGGAACTCGATCCCAGGACTCCAGGATCACGCCCGGGACCGAAGGTGGTGCTAAACCTCTGAGCTACCAGGGCTGCCCTCCGTGGGGTTTCTTAAGTCTGTTTTTCCCCATTGAAGGCGAACAGATGACTCCAGTGCACATGGGGCAGTTGCCTAGAACAGCTGCTGGAATCTAAAGACTTGGTTTCAGAGTAAATGTTTTTAAGTTGTATACATTTTGCACTATACACTATAGTAAGTCTGTTTTGACTTTAATCAAAGAAATAATAGTTTCTTCCAAATCTTTGACACTCTGAAAGATGACCCACACTTCCCTGAGGCTCCCTGGGCCCCTGGCATGGTGCAGTGTACTCTTGCAGTTGTGAGCTGGGGCAGGAACTATTGCGTCTGAAGGCAAAGTCTATCCTCTTGAAGCCTCTACCTATGTATGTGTTCAATGGTATGGATCTCATTTGAATCAGCATTGAGGATGGCTGAATTTTAGATCCTCTGATAGCTCTTGTTTATTGAGCTGCTACTAATTTGAAATTAGAGCCTAAAATGTTACTATTAGCCTATATCTGCAGTACCTGGCAACGTTATTAAGGAAGCAGATCATTTGATCATTTCACCTTTATTTAATTTTTTTTGAGCTGTGTTATTCTAGTATCTTTACTAGAGAACCATTGAAAATAAAATTCACATATAACCCTTTAAGGAGGCCAATCACAGGTCCATGGATCACATGAGTCACACAAAAATGATACAGATGGATGAACAGATGCATACTTGTGTTACACAGACATTCATCCTGGAGACATCTGCCTGAGGGAAGGTGGTCATGACATGTAGCTATGAGAGAATACTTCTAGACAAGACATGTTTCATCCAAGTTCTGAGGATAGGCTCATGGTTTAGTAAGAAAGAGTAATCACATGTAGGAATAGACTTAGAAGATGACAAAGAAGGAACTGGCATAAGAGAACAAGCAGGGAGAATAAAGTAATGCAGAAGATTAAAATCAACGATGAACATGGTGGAAAAGTAGGACATGCCACTTAATAGAAGGTCCAGGTCTCAGCTTTCAAGGTTGTGGAAAGCCATCCTTGGGTGTTTGACTGTGCTAGTTGAAAAATGCCCATCCATGCATTTAACAAGTATTAACCACTCTTACTCCATCATGTAGGAGCCATGATGTGTCCATACACTGGCATGATGTGAAGTGATCTCTCCCATAAGAAAAAAAGAAGCAAATAATGTTAAGAGGGGTTCAGAGACCCCAGCCTGGTCTCCTTCTCAGCTTCCTTCCCTACTTGGTTCTCTTTTGTGACTCTGCTCAGGACAGTTTCCCATAGAATACCTTCACTACTCAATCTCTCCCTGTTGTCCATAGCTCACATTTCCATCTCAGACCACTGAAAGCTTACCCTAATGAAACAGGAAAAGCACTGTTCTAAGGGCTTTTCAAGTATAAACCAATCTAACTTGCCCAGGGGTAAACAACTAGTGAGTTACAGAGCCAGTATCTGATAAGGAGGCTGATTCCAGAGCCTAGATTTCTAAAACATAACCACAGTGCCTTTCTGCTGACTTCTTTGTTGTCCTGAAGTATCTGTGATGGGTCTTGTTGGGCTGGTGAGACTGGGGACCTCAAAACGGCCCACTCAAGGCCAGCAACCTCCCAATAAGGCCGCCTTGCCACCCTACTCTAACTTAACTTAGGAAACCCGTAACCCTTGCCCTAACCGAAAACAAAACAAAACAAAAAAACAAGACCCAGAAAAGACTGAAAACACGAAAAACACCACCATATAAGGAAACCTCACCCCGTATTTCCCTACCAACCCTCCCGCCAAGAACTCCTTATAAACCTTCCTGAAACCTGCCTGGGCGCGACTTCCCTGCTCCCTCCCTCCCCTGAGAGCCAGGGAACCTTGCCAGAGAGAGCACATCCCATTAAAAGCCTGTTTCAACCAACTTTTGCTTGGCCTCTCTATTCCATTTCACTACCGAGATTGGATTAAACCTGACAGGTCTCATCAAATACTTGTCTCACTCTCTTCATTTTGGGGGTTCTTGAGAGTAGGATCCAGAGTATGTCCTCTGTTCATATCTTAACAGAGAAATTTTGGGTAATGATATCAGTCAGGGAATCAGAAAAATGAAGTATTTGTTTAAAAAAAAAAAAAGAGTGATCTATAGCTAACAAAGAAATATCTCAGAGAGTCCCAGATTCCCATTTCATTTTCCCCCTCATTTGTGAATAATTGTTGTCATTTTCTTGCTTCTTGGAATAAGAACTTAAAAATATTTTTCTTTGGCTAGTCTTACTTTGAAGACAAACTTGAAATGCATACTTAAATGTTTTGTGGTTATCTTATTTTAGGTAACTTTGCTTATGTAGACAGGGAAATATCTGAAGGCTTTTTAATCAGTTTATTTGTTTTTTGGCCTTCCCAACTTCTTTTTTTTTTTTTTTTTTTTTTTTGTGGTTCTCTCCTATGTCTTGGCATTTCCCACCTACCTTGTAGTAGCCTCCACTCTCCTACCCTATCACAACCTGCCTTTTCTAAAAGGTCTTGTGGTTAATTCCTTTTAAAGTGCCAACTTTTGGGATGCCTGGATGGCTCAGCTGGTTAAGCATCCGCCTTCAGCTCAGGTCATACATGATTGCAGGGTTCTGGGATTGAGCCTTAGCAGAGAGCCTGCTTCTCCCTCTCCCTCTGCTGTTCTCCTGCTCGTACTCTCTGACTCTCTCTTTCTCACTGCGTAAAATAAATAAAAAAATAATAATCTTTAAAAAAGCAAAATGCCAACTTTTCAGGTTTTATGAATATTTTAACAGAGCAGATGAATTTACACTCAAGTGTGAAAGAATGCCCACTTATCCTTCCTGTTATTAGTGCTTTTATTATAATTTTTTATCTTAAAGAGACATCTAGCAATGTTTGGACTTTTGCAAATAGTTGTATTCTTTAACACAATGGATATTTCTGTTTGATGCTTGAAGCATCTGATGCCTTATTTTAATCAATGCAAACAATGCTCATTTAAAACACTCATTAATCCTTTCATAGATTCTAACTCAGTGGAACCTGCTTAATGCTCATTAAAACTTTAGCCTCAGTTCTGGTGACCTCTTAGCTGTTTTGGCATATAATGATTTTTGTCCTCTGAGCTCTAAAGTTAGACCATTAATCCTAATGTAATCAAGATTTGAGAGACAGGGCATTAGTCTCCTAAGGATTCCTTTTGCCTTTTGATATTATACCATTTGCTTATCAGAATTCTGTTCCCTATAGATGGACTAAATTAAAATGTAACTAGACAAATGTTAAAACAAATAAAAAATATGAATTGTAAAGTGTAGATTTCAAGTAGCACAGAACCCAGTGGCTGGATAGGTTTGACTACTACCTGCATTATAATCAGAGAATCAGAAAAATGAAATTTACTTTAACACTATTTTATTTGAAGACAAAATTTAAGCTCAACCAAACCCCAATGTCTGAAATGTCTTAAACTATCTTATATGGACTAATTACTAGAATGATCTTAAGTAAGACACTTTTCACTCTTCATGCCTCAGTTTTCATGCTTTAAAATGATGATTTTGGTCTGTGAAGCTCTAAGAAACTTTCCAGTTCTGCACATTGGTAATTCCAAGTGAGATTTCCTTCAGCTAGCTTGCCTTTTAAATGCTACATTTTATTTGCTTTCTGATTTCCTTTTATTCATTGAATAAAAAAGAGTTTATGAATCATCTTTTCTTACCTATTTGATATTGGAGAACTATGGGCGCTTGGAATCAGTTTCAAATTTAACTTATATTTACCTTTTTCTTTTACTCCATTAGGGATATGTGCACGTAAATCCATCTTCCATCTATGCTCTGCTGACTCATTCGGAAAAATCAGAAGTGAGATGGTCGTTCTTCTCTGTTAATAATTACACAGGGACCTAATATAAATAGAAGAAATTTCATGGAGATCTTCCCATCTAATACATGGTATTTATTTTCATAATTGTATTATGATACAGGAAGCATCATCACTCATTTTACAAATAAAGTATGTTATAGAATAGGAACTTGAACTTCTCTATTAAACTTAAGGATGTTATGGGTACCAGCAGCCATGGTTGTATGCTTCTTCTGCCATCACTTTTCTTCAACCACCAACTCACAAACATACACACAAACACATCCCTTACAAACATACAAAATAAAAAGCTAAGAACAAGTCTCTATATTTATATAAGTCCCTGCCTCCAGAATAATTATAAAAACTAAAACATTGTATAAAGTAGTAACATACTAAAAGCTCAACAAATGCAATTACTTATTATTAATTTTGCCTGCTTCCTCTTCTATAAATTATGATAGATCTTACCTCAGTGTAGTTGTAAGAATTATAAATGTAAAAGTGACTAATGCTTCATGCCCAGTACCTTCTCAGTGAATGATAAAACATTCTTCCTTTAAATGATTTCAGAGTCTCAGACTGTTAGGAGTTCTGGATAATTCCTCCATCAAATAAACAAATCCTTGGCATTCCATTAATCATTTAGCTTAGACTCACTTGTGCTTATAGTAAAAACAACCCACAAATCTCAAAGGCTTAAAACAACTAAAGTTTACTTGTTGCCCTCTGTACATTTCCTCTAAAATACTGCTCTATATTCTTTATACCCTAGAGACAAACTGAAGGCGAAGCCCTTATCTGGGGCGTACCCATCTCAGGGCACAGGAGGAAAAGATAGATGATTAGGCAACTGTTTTTTAACATTTCTGGTCAATAGTGGACAACATCCCTTCTGTTTCATCTTACTGACCAAAACAACTCAAGGGTCTTGGGGATGTGTAATCATCACACAAGCAGAGACAGTCAATATTTGACTTGGACTACCTACAACTTTTCAAAAAAAAAAAGAAAAAAGAAAGAAAAAATTGCTCCCCTGTACATAGATGATTGCAAATGCATTCATCATTTCTCCATTTGTTTACTTACCTGTGCATCACTCATCAGGCGTTCAGTGAAGAATTACTGTGCTCAACGTACTGTGTTACATCTTGGAGATGTCAAAGAGAGAAAGAAAATGTGATCTACATGTAGCATTTTTTTTTATAGAGAAAAGAATCTTACCTAATTTAAGGAGATGTCTGTGTGTGTGCAAATGTATATGTTTGGAAGGTGGGTGTGGTGTTACACACACACACACACACACACACACGAGTAATGGGCATTCATGTGTAGCCTTTTGAAAACCATTAAAGACAGAAAACAGCATGAGCAAAGGCACATAGACCTAACATGCACCTCACTTTCAGGGAATGTAAGCTTCTTAAAAACAGAGGTCACATTTTGTTCTGCTCACTTCTCTGTCTGCATTCTTTTCCTTGGAAAAGAGAAAAGCAAGTGAGCCAGCACATGGATGTACAGTGTGAAGCCAGAAGTGGTGAGTGTGCAGTAACTCATACTGAAGACCTTTACAGCAAAACTCCTCTCAAATAGTGACAGTGATGCCTCTTCTGAGTATCAGGGCATCAGAGTCCATGTGTTTAACATGAAAGACTGATTGGAGAGAAAGAGGGACAAGTCTGAGAGTTCTGTCTTTCTCCCTTCTATAAAGACTAACTGGAGGGCCAGAGAGAACTTCATGTTGAGAGGGAACTGAATGGTGCCTGGGTTTTGTTGACTAGAGGACAAGGATGTTCTTATACTGCAACAGAAGAGGCAATATATGCCAATCAGGGTTGGGTGGGAGTAACCATGCTTATGAGGGAAGCCAATGGTTACTGAAAACTTGAGGTTTACTGGGATTTTTTAGTATCCTACCCAGTCTACGCATTTATATTTAAATTTTAAGATAATTACTATTGTATCCTCCCCATTAATTTATCTTCCTGGAATGGCTTTATTCTAGAGTGAATGTTAAGAAATGAGGTGCTAAGGAAAATAAGTATTCTGTAGAAAAAAATCCAGTAACTGTATGGATTGCATGCTGTAATATAACTGCAAACATCCTACTAGGTTCAAAGACCTTTAAGGCAATAGATATCTTTTATTGCCAGAAATGAGCTTAGTGTCCTGCAAAGATTAGGTCTCTGTAGCTTTGTGAATGGATATGTGAATAATATGAATATGAATAAATGACAGTGGTTCTTACTGATGAGGTTTTCCTTGCATTTAATTTTTCTATCATTGGGGTCTGTAAGATATCTATTCACTGTTCTAAACCCACAGTCTTTGGCACACTGCTGTTGGGATGAGTAAATAGAAATTATGGAGCTTTCCAGAACATACTAAAAAACGTTTTCTGCTTTGTAAGCTCAATTCAATTCTATTTCATTAAATCCAACAAGCATGAGTTGAATCACTTCTAAGCATTAGTAACTGTATGAGGCTCTATGGTCTTAGTTATAATGAACACTTGATCCACATTTTCAAAGATATCACTGCCAAAAAAAAAAAAATCTTACTATCAACTGAAGAATCACATCATTTAAAAGGATAGTGTAATTGGTACTTGAATAATTGTACATTTACAGAGCCAAGAAGTATGACTTTCTGGAAAGCTCAGATGAAAGGTTCTCAGGGATGTATTGGGTCAACTGTGTTGACCTAGTTGTAAAGTCAAATTAGCCAGACTGTCAAAATTGAAGATGCAATCTACTTTCAAGGTGTTAGGAAGAATTGAGTTTCCCTTAGGTGGAGGGTTGGGCAAAATAGGTGAAGAAGATTAATGAGTACAAACTTCTGGTTATAAAAATAGATAAATCAGGGAGATAAAAATACAGCATAGGGATGTAGTCAATTATACTGTAATCACTCTCAAAGGTAGTAGACAGTAACTACATGTATCATGGTGAGCGTGATGCTATGTTGTACACCTGCAACTAATATGATACTGTATGTCAACTATAAAATAAAATACCCAACCTAAAAATAAAAAAAGAACTGAGTCTGTTTCATCATAAAAAGCAATGATCAAGAAACCGATACATGGGTAAAGTTGGAGAAAATATAGGGAATTGTACTGAATATATGTTTTCCCAGGGAGATTGTTTTTTTTCTGTAATTATTCCATGATAAAAGTATTTGACTTTACAAATTTATCCAATGCTGTAAAGAGAAAGGAATGAATTCTTAAACATTGTATTTTTTGATACCAAGCCATAAATTCACATAGCTACAATATGAACTGCTTCAAATGATAACTCTAAAACATCAAGAAGAAAACATTATTTATTCTTTTGTTATTGGGTTGTTCTAGAGTTATAATGTAGACTTCATATATTTGTTGTACAGTTTTTATTCTATTATTTCTCAGGCAATTGCATTTTTACTGCCAAATTGGAGGATTTACTTGAAATAATCATTGAGTACAAGCATAGTGCTAAGTATTTCAATGAGAATGTTCTCAAATGAGTTTAATTTTTCTTGTCCTGTTGTAATCAGATTACTTTTAATATGTAAAATTTATTAAAATGTATTTTCAATTATGCTGGGAAATTTAAATCAAGCAACATTTCCCACATAATCTTGCCTCCCAATATGGTTGACATTTACAAGATGGTGAGAATCATTTTGTATGCTTATTTCTTAAGTACTTTTGATTTTGTCAATACAAGATAAATTAGCTAAGTTTAGGCAACTATGTTTAGGTATTTGGATTAATCAGGTACTCCATCTTGTCTGCAATATTGATAGGAATGTTTAGTAACTGTACCAAGTAGACTGAGTGGCAAAAATGAATACAGATTTTGCTATAAATTGCAAATAACTGTAAAATTAATTTGGTTGACTTAATCAGGAATACAGAATAACATTAGCATTTCAAATACTTTTATTTTGATTTGCAGAATTCATTGGCAATGTAAAATAGCAATTTTATAAATCCTCACTTAGAAAAAATAGCAAAGAGAATTTATTTTGCAAATAATGTTTATGTTACAGAGGCTCATTTCAGACATTGCCTAGTTGGTGTTATTGTTTAGGAAAAAGCTGAACATTACAATTAAAAATAATGGTTTGTCATTTCAGGAGCCTTTTAAGACATATGCCTTGATGAATGATTATACTAGATTAAAACATTGGATTGTAGGTTAAAGAGGTATTGGTATATGACCTCTTCTATGTGTTCAATTTGGCCAACTTCTTTTACTTGTGCAAATCCATTGCCTGACAAACTTCCTAGTATTTTGAGTTGAGATGCCCCACAACCAGTATCAGCTGCTGCAGGAAAGAGCTTTGTGAAGAAGCATATCCAGAACTAGCATTTGACATTCACATTCCTTTTTTCCTTTTCACTTACTTTGTAGATAAACATGTCCTGCATAAATATTCAGTTTTAATTTATTTCAATCTTCTCAATTATTTCTCTAATTAGCTAGTAATTATTATTGAACTGATTTAGAATTAATCACTTTTTTCTGAACACATTTGTGAGAAGGGACAGATTTAATATTTTTTTTCATTTTCATAGTCTAAATTTATCCAAAGAACTCATTCACCTTCAGGATAGAATCATATCTAGTTTTAACACTACTTACTTGAGGGAGTACAGGTGTAGGTAAATCTATTTTAGGAGAATTAATCTAATGTATAGGAGGATATATAGATAGGCCATGATTACCTCTGTTCCGAGCCCAAACTTAGGAGAGGAAACCTAAGATAACTGTAAGAGAAGGGTCATTTCCTAAAATGCCTGTAACCCTAGTACCAAGTAAGGTGCTTACTATGTGGTAGACACTGGACACAGTCATTAAACAGTATTTACTGATTGATTACTATGTGACAGGTTTTGTTCCAGGCAATGGGAATAGAGCAAAAAAAAACAAAGAAACAATTCCTTCCTTTCCTGGGGCTTATAGTCTGTTACAGAGATGGAGATCTAAAAATTCAAGTCCTTATATAATATTTCAGATGATGATATGTGCTACAGAAAAGATAAAGCAAGAGGGAAGATGATATGTGTGCCATGTGGAGGCTTGCTGTTTCATAGAGAGTGAAGAAGAAAGACTTATCTTTAAGGTCACATTTGAACAGATACCAGACAGAAAGTGATTCTGTTGGAGAAGAATATCCAATACAGGGGAAAAAAATAGCAAGTACCAAGCAATAAGGACTGTGCTAGGCTCATTTTAGGAAGAACAAGAAGTTATTGTAGAGAAGTAAAGAGCTAGAGACTGACAGAGCAGAGAAAGCCTATGGACCATGGCAGAGGATCTGGCTCCTCCTCTTAGTGAGAAGGGAAGCCACATGAGGGTTGTAAGAAGAGGAATGGTGCAGAGGCACCTAAATCTTCAAAAGCTGATATTGGCAGAGCAGAAAGCAAAGCATGAAGGTCATATCTGGGAACACAGTTAGGAGCCTCTTGTAGGAATCAAGACAAGAGATATAGGCAAGAGAAGTTTTCACTTTCCAGAATACTTCACAGAGTCCATGGTTTGGGTTTATTCATTGTCAGCCAGGAAAGAGAGAAAGTGAGGGTGCTTCCAAGGATTTTTTTGTCTCTGAAAACCAGAAATGATAAAGTTGTTATTTACTGAGAGAGGGGACAGCTTTGGGATGGCATAGGATCTGGAGTTAGGTTTTGGACTTACTAAATTTGAGATGTCCACTAGCACATGGAGACAGGGACATTTGGTTGACTTCATCGTGAGCACAGAGTAAAGGAAGGGAGGGAGGCCGACAGGAGAAGGCAAAGGAAGCAGAGGAACCACCAACCAAATTGATAGCAGAAAATCTGAAGTTTATCTATAACTGAAAGTATCAAGACATCTTTTCTCAGTGAGTAATTTTCTTTCTGTGTGGGCTAAGGCTAATTAGTAATAAAAGAATTAAATGAGCGGGAGTGGAAAGTATTTCCCCAGCAGTGACATCTGGTTTCTTAAAGGCTATTTTGGCAGCTCCATGGTGCTCTCCAAATGTGGCATATGGCTGAAATTCTGTGTTTTGGCTCATGTGACTTGTGTTCTTGGATTTTTTGATTAGTGCCTCCTATGTGTATTTGTAAAGGAATGATATTGATCATAATCCACTTTTAAGGGAAAACAACCTCAAAAGGATTATATATTTGCAAATATTAAATAATATTTAATAATTATATGGCATATCTAACTATTAAAAGTACTGCCATGTGGATTACTGATCAGTTGGTGATTATTCACTGGGTATGTACTATATACATGGCATTTTTATGATAACCAAGATGAGCAACTATTGCTCCTGCACATCAATTAGGAAGGGAGGGTCCCAAAGGAGAGGAGGGATGGGGATAAGCACTAGCAAGGCTTGGACCATGACTATGTATCAGCTGCTATAGTCATAGCACCCTATTTGAACAGCACTTGGTTTCCAGTGTATTCCATATAATATCTACCCAGATTTAAGCATGACATCTCATTCTCTTGTGACAACAATCTTGAGGCTTGTTGTGATTTTCTGTAGATCATCCAGCTTCTTGATAGCAGTTCTGAAATCATGCCCAGGTAGACTAAATAGGGAGGGGGGGGTTCATGTTTCTAGAATTTCTAAGAGTTGTTAATCTTTAAATCATCTTTCTCAACTTGGTCCTATAATCCCTGATATCATCTCGCCAGCCTAGTAATACTTTCCACCCTCAAGGCCTAAATATCAAACCTTATCAAGGGTATGCATTCACATTTCAATGATATAAAATAAAACAACCTTACTCAAATGCACGGCAT
Organism: Vulpes vulpes; assembly: GCF_048418805.1. Taxonomy (NCBI): domain Eukaryota; kingdom Metazoa; phylum Chordata; class Mammalia; order Carnivora; family Canidae; genus Vulpes; species Vulpes vulpes. The sequence goes on along the minus strand of NC_132784.1, from coordinate 7,579,260 downwards.
AAGCAGTTTCCAACTTATTAAACTCCTTCATAATTGTCAAAATGGAATAGTTTTAATTTTGTCATAGGTTTCATGTGTTATAGCTTTTGGGACATTAATGGTGATGTTATTTTTCAGTAAAAAGCAGAAAGATATGCAACTGTGCTGATATTACAATCTAAAGGAGTGAGAAATTAACTCGGTAGGAAATCAACATGATCCAGGATCAATGTGACCACTAAATAGATGAGAGTTGCCAGGGCAACTTTTCATATGCTCCAAGCGATGTGGTGGTTTGTTGTCTTGTTGATGGATATGATACATGTTTTTGGCTACAATCCAATTCAATTAAAGAAATATTTACTGCACTTTCACTAGATATCCAGCATATTGTACCATTTTCCCTGATACCATTCATGTATCTATTCAAAAACTTATATGAAGTAAACTGGCTTAGACTTTATCTACGTGAGACCAGAAAATTGACTCTTTTGATAAAAATGTCCAGTTCCATCTGCCAGGATGTATACTGAGTTTCTGAGCCAAAAATTTGTTGGAAAATATTTTGACGCTAGCCTTTACTTAATCTGTAGTATAAAGCAAGAGCTTCAGAATTATCCACTGTCTTTTTTGCACTTCCACACTAGCGTGTACAGGTTGCTATCACAGCCCCTATAATCACTAGTATGCCCAAAGTAGGTTATTGTGAGTTCAGGCAGTGAGGGGTGCCTTGCCTGTAGAGAGTTTAAGAGAATAGCAAACTAAAAGTTGCTCTGCTTTTTGTTATCAACAAGCATATCTAATCCAATGCAATGCACTAAGTCTCCAGTGCATTGTCATGAAAAACTTTGCAGCATTTAATTTCAACTTTCTAATTATGCAGGTAGCCACGACAATAATTTAAAAACTTAAGTCAGGGATCCCTGGGTGGCGCAGCGGTTTAGCGCCTGCCTTTGGCCCAGGGCAGGATCCTGGAGACCCGGGATCGAATCCCACGTTGGGCTCCCGGTGCATGGAGCCTGCTTCTCCCTCTGCCTGTGTCTCTGCCTCTCTCTCTCTCTCTCTGTGACTATCATAAATAAATAAAAATTAAAAAAAAAAGAAAATTTGAAATTTAAAAAAAAATTAAAAAATAAAAACTTAAGTCAGAGACATCATCAAAATGGAAGATTGGGGTGAGTTACCATCTTCCCCAGTCCTTTCAGGCACTACAGACCAGTCCCACTTTGGTTTCACTTCCCTTCTTCCAGACTGGCAAAGCTGAGATGTACAGATATCTCTAGGAACGAGGAAGGAAAGCAGCCATGCAGCAGGAATGACGGCGGTTCACAGTGAGCTATTTTGCAGGCAAATCCAGCTATTTCTGGCACTAAAGAAACTAAACTTCCTCCTCAGCCCCTCCACTGTTCTCAGTGGAACCTGAGATGGCATTGACAGCCAGCCCAGGCCTCTGCATCTGTATTAAGATTCCAGTCCAGATGCCACAGCTGAACTCCTGTGCAAGCACATGGGGCTAACCCCTATAGCTATACCCATCGCTGGCCTCCACACAGTAGACTTGCCTGGGAGGTACCATGCAATTATAAGATGGCATGTAAGGACTGCTGCATATGCATCTGCATGCCTCTGGCCTGATATCTGTCATCAGCTCTACTGCAATGTGCATGCCCAAGGTAAGTTTGTGCAGCTACAGAAGAGCACATGAACAACCAGGACCCCAGGACTCCTGGGTGGCTCAGCTGTTGAGCACCTGCCTTTGGCTCAGGGAGTGATCTGGAGTCCTGGGATCGAGTCCCACATTGGGCTCCCTGCATGGAGCCTGCTTCTCTCTCTGCCTATGTCTCTGTCTCTCTGTGTGTCTCTCATGAATGAATAAAAAAAAAAACTTTTAAAAAATAGAATGGATCAATTCCTTTAAAAAAACAAAACAAAACAAAACAACTGGGGCTCCTGAAGCTGCCTGTGAAATGGTAGTTGTACCTGCCCTTCCTGCCTGTCCCGGTCCCACCACTATGCATGAATGTGAACCCAGTCCTTGGTACTACATAGGCACCTGCAACTGACCTCATGGCTGAGTGTGTACACAACACAAACTCTGGTCACCAACACTGCCTGCCCTGGTCCCGAGTCACTGGACCTGAAGGAGCCACTAAGTTCCCTGACAGTCCTTGCAGCCACTGTGGAACTCCACAGTGCACACCAAAGAACACACTGTTGTTGACACCCTGGACCCTAGCAGTCTAAGCCAAAGAGAGATCATGCTACAACAAATCTGGTGCTGCCACTTCCCTACCTCCCCTATTCCCCTGTCACCAACACACAGTTGATGCCCTGTACCCACTAGACCTGGACTCATAGCATGCTTCACTGTGCTTCCATTCCCAAGGGAAAGTGTTCTCTTACCAGAGTCAGTCCATACTCTCTGAAAGAGGTGATTGCTTTTTCAAATGCACAAACACTGATGCAAGGATATAGGGATCACAGAGAATCAGGAAAACATGAGTTCTCCCCCAAAATACAATAAACTTCCACTAAGTGGGCCCAAATAAATGAAGGTGCAGGAATTTCCCCTCAAAAATAATGATTATTGTAAAGATACTCTAAGGGCTATAAAAGAACAGATAAACAGGCAATATCAAGCAAACAATGCAAGAACAAAATGATATCTGTGTGTGTGTGTGTGTGTGTGTGTGTGTGTGAAAGAGAGAAAGAGAAACAGAGAGACTCAAATTGTTACAAATATCATTTGGTATTGCAAAATTTAGAAGTAATCTAAGAATTCAATATAAGGCCTCGCGAGAACAGAGAGGCTGACAAAAAGTTATGTAGTCCAGCAACACTCAAGCAGATGATTGTCCCCAGAGGAAAGATAGTACTAAGTTTAGAGAGTGCACCTGATATACACAGCAAGAAGGATAGATTCATAGCCAAGGATAAGGGTATCTTCCTATCCCTCCCCACAAAACAGCTTGTGTTGGAAATTGAGATTTGCCCAAAGCAGCTTCTTCCCTTCATGCCCAGTCAAGGCATCTGAGACATAGACCTACTCACTGTGGCTCTAAGCCTTTCTGAATAGAAGGGCTTATGAGAACCCCCAGAGGTTGTGTGGCCCAGTGGCATTTGACCCTAAAGAAAAGCATTCAGAGCTGATAATTTACAGAGAAAAGCCATTGAACCTATTCGCCCAAGGGACTTAGGGTACAGATTGGTTTGAGTTAAAACAACAAAGAGCTCTAAAGCTTTAGAGTTACTTCTCCCACTGAACCTTGCCAAGAAAACTTAGTCATAGCTCCATTTATTGCTGAATACAACCTTCAGCCTGCACGACCAGTTTACCTAGGCACAAAGGAATCTGTGTAGCACATCTAACAACCATGCTTATGGGGCAGACAACTGAAAACATAGCCCATGGTTTTCCCTGTTTGCAGAGCAAGACTGGTGGCTTCACTTGACCAGGGAATTTTGTGCATACCCTTGCCTGATGTCAGTCTTAAAATTACAAACCATACAGGCCCATCCTGCTGTGCTGCCAGGGCAGTGAAGATCATATATAGCCCCATATTTAGTGAATATAGTCCCCAGCTCCAACCATCTAGTAAGCCTGACCAGAGAATCCACCCATCCATGGAACCCATCCTACAGTCTAATTTGAGGAGAGGACCAAGCCAGTAGTTCTGCCTCACTGTTTTCAGTCAATGGCACAACCTCTTATCCCCAAACTCAGATCTCAAACGTTTGCCTTGCCCCAATATAAACTGTAATAACAGGCTCCATCTGCTCAAACACATTACCAGCAGGCATGCCCAGACTCACTTTAGCCTTAAAGGCATACATAGACTGAGAGTGAAGGGATGTAAAAAGATTTTTTTTTAAAATGGTAACCAAAAAAAAGGAAGGGTAGCTATAATTATATCTAAAAATGGTAAATAAAGACAGAGAAGGTCATTACATAGTGATAAAAGGGTCAAAACATCAAGAAGATAGAACACTGTAAATATTTATGCACCCAACATTGGAGCACCTAAATATATAAGGGCAAAAACTAACAGAGTTAAAAAGATAAATAAACAATAACACAATGATAGTTGGGGACTTTAATATTCACTCTTAACAAGGAATAGATTATCCAGACAGAAAATCATTGACAATTAGACCGAACACCATAAAACAGATGACTACATGCTCTATAAGGAACAATACTATAGACCAAATAGACCTAACAGACATATACGGAACATCATATCCAACAACAACAGAATACGTGTTCTTCTTAAGCACACATTTTTCTAGGATAAGTCATATGTTGGGCTACAAAACAATTCTTAGCAAATTCAAAAAGATTGAATTTGCTCTGTGACCATAATGGCATAAACTCGAAATCAATAACAGCAGGAAATCTGGAAAACTTACAAACATATGTAAATTAAACAAACATTCTCTTAAACAATCAACAGATCAGAGAAAAATTAAAGGGAAAATGAAAAAGTTCTTAAGACAAATGAAAATGGAAGCAACATTCAAAAAATTATGAATGCTGAAAAAAAATAGTTCTGAGAGGGAAGTTCATAGGAATAAGTGCTTACATTAAGAATCAAGAAAGACCTCAAATGAATAAATTAACACTGTCTTAAGAAAATTAAAAAAGAAGAATAAACAGATCCCGAGGTTAGCAGAAGAAAGGAAATAATAAAGATTAGAGCAGAAATAAATGAAATAAAAAACAGAAAAACAATAATAAATATTAATCAAACTAATAGTTGAAAAGATAATAATAATTGAAAAGACAAATGAAATTGAAAAACTCTTAGGGAGACTAACCAAGGACCCAAATCAACAAAATGTTAAATGAAAAAAGAAGACATTACAACAGATACCATAGAAATGCAAAAGATAATACGAGGCTCCTAGGAATAATGATGCACCAAAGAATTGGACAACCTAAAAAATTTGAGAAAAATTTAAGAAACACACAACTTACCAAAATTAAATCAAGAAGAAATAGATATAAAATTATTTAATTGGTAATCAAAAATCTCCCAGAGAAGACTACCCAGGCTCAGATGGCTTCACTGGTGAATTTTGCAAAAGTATTTAAAGAATTAATACCAACACTCCTCAAACTCTTCCAAAAAAATGTAAAAGGGAACACTACCAAACTCATTTTACAAAGCCAGCATTATCCTGATACTAAAACCATAAAGGGAAATTACTAGAAATGAAAACTACAGGTCGTTATCACTGGTTGATATAGGTGTAAACATTTTCAATAAGATACTAGCAAACCAAATTCAGTAGCACATTAAAAGGATCATATACCATATCAACTGGGATTTATCACTAGAATGCAAGGATGGTTCAACATATCCATATCTACTGATGTGACGCATCAAAGAATTGTATGATCATATCAGTGGATGCAGAAAAACTTTGAAAAAATTCAACATCCATTCATCATTAAAACCAATAAAACTCTTAACAAATTAGGTGTAGAAGGAACATATCTCAACATAATAAGGGGCATATATGATAAGCCCACAGTTAGTATCATTCTTAATTATGAAAGGATGAAATTAAATTTTCCTCTAAGCTCAGGAACAAGACAAGAGTGCTCACTTTCGCCACTCCTATGTATCATATAGTAGAAATTTTTCATAGAGCAATCAGGCAAGACAAAAACAAACAAACAAACAAACAAAAAACAAAATTGGAAAGAAAGTAGTATAATTGCTTTTATTTTTGACAAAATATTTTTATTTTATTATGACAAGACATATATTGAATATTCTAACTTTTCAACCAAAAAACTTTTAGATCTAATTAATGGGTTCCATAAAGTTCCCAGATACAAAATTAACATGCAAAAATTGGTAGCATTTCTGTACACTAACAACATTTCGAAAGAAAGAAAGAAGAAAGAAGAAAGAAAGAAAGAAAGAAATAAATTCCATTTATAATAGCATCAAAAACCATAAAATACCTAGGAAAAAATTTATCTAAGGAAGTGAAAAATCTCTATGCTGAAAACTAAAAGACATTGATAAAAGAAATAAAAAAGGTCATAAGTAGATGGAAAGATATCCTATGTTCATGGATTGGAAGAATTAGTATTGCTAAACTGTCAATACTACCATCAGCCATCTAGAGAGTCAATGTAATCCTTATCAAGGTTTCAGTAGCATTTTTTTTTACAGAAGTTCAAAAAACACCCCTCAAGTTTATATATGGAATGACAATCCTGAGCCACTGTATGGGGTTCTAGGGTACAGAAGAAAACAGGTTCTAGAATCTCCACTGCAGCCAATAAAAGTCTCTCATCATTGTTTTGTCTGTGCTTCTTATCTCCTTCCCTTTTGGCTTCATGAGCTACAGCTAATGCACTGGACTTGGATGAGGTGATGGTGTCTCCAGTGGCAGTGTGTTTAAGGCCAACAGTCAACATAATGTTACCAGTAGTCAGTGAAGGGATTTCTATATGTTTGCCAGTGAATGGCAAAAGATGACTTATTCTGTCTGTGCAGTTTCCAGTAATACTACAGATGGCCAACTGAGGCTTTATCAGGCCTAAAACGACAAAACCTCCATCAATGGCTAAGCAGCCAGATTTGGATTATGCATTGAAATGCTTTCAGCATGAAGATCCTAGTTTGAAAGTGAAGCTAGATCTGACTCTGGGTAGACAGTGGTATGTGGTATGGGGAAATTACATATTGAGATTATTCGTGACCAAATGAGGAGGGAATATGGAGTGGAAACATATCTAGGGCCTCTCCAAGTAGCATAACAAGAGACCATCTTAAATGCAGTTCATGCCACAGATACCTTATATAGAACTTTAGGAGACAATCATCATTTCATGGTTATAGAACTGGAAGTAAAACTAATGGAAACATCCTCTGTTATGCCAGGTATTAAGTATGCTAGAAGAGTTAGCAAAGACCTTCTGAAACCCTCTGAAGAGGTCATTGAAAATTGAATTCACAGTCTGTGCCTCCAAGGACCATTGCTTGGATCCTCAATTCAAGCTGTGGCAATTACTTTGCATTCCCTAATAATCCATCCTGGTACCTCCACAACTATGATTTCTGTCTGTGTTTCAAGATGCATACAAAAGGCTCTAAAGAAAGCTGATAAGCCAGTGTTAGACACCACCACCCATCCCCCCTCCTTTTCCACCCAGCAGCTCAAGGTCAGAATGACTAGAGATCTATAGATTACCTCAGTCCTGTCCTGGAAGATCTGGCTCGAGAAGAGAGACCATTCAGGAAGTCCAGACTCATCAGGAAAACAAAATTAATATTGGATTTGTTCATGTAGCAGAAATTATGGTTTATTCAACTATGATTCAAACACTAACATATGGCTTAGCAACTTTTGCCTTAGAGCTTTTTATCAAGCCATAAATCCTCCAGACCAAACTACACTGCGTAGCTTGTAGGTCTTCAGTGGGCAACTCAGGAGCACCTATTTACTGCATTTTCAGGAAGAAGAATTTTTGTTTTACTGAACTAGATAAATTGACAGGGGCTCCAGAGCTGCCCATTATGCTCTATATAATGAGAATTGAGTTCTGCTGTTGGAAGTCATGTATATGAACTATTGTGTATCTGTAAGTTATTACTTTGGAATTTATTCTGTGTTATTACAAAAAAAGTTTATATGGAATTACAGAAGACCTCAAATAACCAAAGAAATCCCAAGAAAGAATGAAGCAGGAAGTATCACACTTCCTGATATCAAGCTGCATATAAAGACATAATCATCAAAACAGTGTGGTAATGGCATAAAAACAGATGAAACAACAGAACAGAATCAAGGGCCCAGAAATAAACACAAGCATATATGATTACCTAATATTTGACAAGGAAGCCAAGAAAATCTGAATGGAGAGAAGGCAGTCTCTTCAATAAATGGGTCTGGGGTAATTGGATATTCAAGTGCAAAGAAAATAAAATGGACCCATATCTTATACCACTTACAAAAATGAACTCAAAATATATTAAAGACTTAAATGTAAGACTTGAAATCATGAAGCTCCTCGAAGAAAACTGGAATAAACCTCCTTGATTTGGGTCTTGATAATGATTTTTTGGCTATGACAAAAAAAAAGCACTAGTAACAGACAATTAAAAAGCTTCATATGACAAAGAAATGCTCAACAAATTGAAAACATAACTTATGGAATGAGAAAAAGATAGTTTCAAACCATTTATCTGATTAATATCTAAAATGATAAAGTGGTTGTAATCTCAATAGCAAAACACCAAAAAAAAAAAAAAGTTTAAAATGGGTCAAAGACCTGAATAGATATTTCTACAAAAAAGATATATGCAAGGCCAGTAGATTCGTGAAAAGATCTCATTATCACTAGTCATTAAGAAAATGCAAATTAAAACTACAAAGAGATGTCATCTCGCCTGTTAGAATGGCCATCATCAGAAAGACAGATAAAAAATGCTGGTGAGGATGTGGAGAAAAGGGAACCCTGTGCCCCATTGCGGGATTGTAAATCGGTACAGCCACTGTGAAGAATGGTAGAGAGGATCCTCAAGGAGTTAAAAATAGAATTACCATATGCTCCAGCAATTTACTTCTGGGAATATATCCAAATGTCTGTCTGCATCTCCATGTTTTCATAATAGCATTATTTACAATAGACAAGACAAGGAAACAATCTGTGTCTATCAGTGGACAAATGGATAAAGAAGTTGTAAGGTAGGGAATCCTACTGTTTGGCACAACGTGGATGAAACTTGAAGTCAATATGATAAGTGAAAAAAGTAAGATAGAGAAAGACAAATATTGTAGGATCTCACTTATATGAGGAATTCAAATGAACAAACAAGCCCATGGAAAAATAAATCAGATTGCCTCTTAAAAGAGGCAGAAGGTGGAAGGAGGGGACATTGGGGCAAGGTGGTCAAAGGTACAAATTTCCATCTATAAGATAAATGAGTACTAGAAGATGTAATGTACAGCATGATGTATGGTAGATAGCTGTATGGTATATGTACAGCTGTATGGTATATAGGGAAGTTGTTCTGAGAGTAAATCCTAGAGTTTCTTTTTTTTTAATAATAAATTTATTTTTTATTGGTGTTCAATTTACCAACATACAGAATAACACCCAGTGCTCATGCCGGCAAGTGTCCCCCCTCAGTGCCCATCACCCATTCACCCCCACCCCCCGCCCTCCTCCCCTTCCACCACCCCTAGTTCGTTTCCCAGAGTTAGGAGTCTCTATGTTCTGTCTCCCTTTCTGATATTTCCCACACATTTCTTCTCCCTTCCCTTATACTCCCTTTCACTATTATTTATATTCCCCAAATGAATGAGAACATATAATGTTTGTCCTTCTCCGACTGACTTACTTCACTCAGCATAATACCCTCCAGTTCCATCCACGTTGAAGCAAATGGTGGGTATTTGTCGTTTCTAATGGCTGAGGAATATTCCATTGTATACATAGACCACATCTTCTTTATCCATCATCTTTCGATGGACACCGAGGCTTCTTCCACAGTTTGTCTATTGTGGACATTGCTGCTAGAAACATCGGGGTGCAGGTGTCCCGGGGTTTCATTGCATCTGTATCTTTGGGGTAAATCCCCAGCAGTGCAATTGCTGGGTCGTAGGGCAGGTCTATTTTTAACTCTTTGAGGAACCTCCACACAGTTTTCCAGAGTGGCTGCACCAGGTCACATTCCCACCAACAGTGCAAGAGGGTTTCCCTTTCTCCGCATCCTCTCCAACATTTGTGGTTTCCTGCCTGGTTAATTTTCCCAATTCTCACTGGCGTGAGGTGGGATCTCATTGTGGTTTTGATTTGTATTTCCCGATGGCAAGTGATGCAGAGCATTTTCTCATGGGCATGTTGGCCATGTCCATGTCTTCCTCTGTGAGATTTCTCTTCATGTCTTTTGCCCATTTCATGATTGGATTGTTTGTTTCTTTGGTGTTGAGTTTAATAAGTTCTTTATAGATCTTGGAAACTAGCCCTTTATCTGATACGTCATTTGCAAATGTCTTCTCCCGTCTGCAGGTTGTCTTTGAGTTTTGTTGACTGTATCCTTTGCTGTGCAAAAGCTTCATATCTTGATGGAGTCCCAATAGTTCATTTTTGCTTTTGTTTCTTTTGCCTTCGTGGATGTATCTTGCAAGAAGTTACTGTGGCCAAGTTCAAAAAGGGTGTTGCCTGTGTTCTCCTCTAGGATTTTGATGGCATCTTGTCTCACATTTAGATCTTTCATCCATTTTGAGTTTATCTTTGTGTCTGGTGCAAGAGAGTGGTCTAGATTCATTCTTCTGCATGTGGATGTCCACTTTTCCCAGCACCATTTATTGAAGAGACTGTCTTTCTTCCAGTGGATAGTCTTTCCTGCTTTATCGAATATTAGTTGACCACAAAGTTCAGGGTCTCCTTCTGGGTTCTCTATTCTGTTCCATTGATCTATGTGTCTGTTTTTGTGCCAGTACCACACTGTCTTGATGACCACAGCTTTGTAGTACAACCTGAAATCTGGCATTGTGATGCCCCCAGCTATGGTTTTCTTTTTTTTTAATTCTCCTGGCTATTCGGGGTCTTTTCTGATTCCACACAAATCTTAAAATAATTTGTTCTAACTCTCTGAAGAAAGTCCATAGTATTTTGATAGGGATTGCATTAAACGTGTAAATTGCCCTGGGTAACATTGACATTTTCACAATATTAATTCTGCCAATCCATGAGCATGGAATATTTTTCCATCTCTTTGTGTCTTCCTCAATTTCTTTCAGAGGTGTTCTATAGGTTTTAGGGTATAGATCCTTTACCTCTTTGGTTAGGTTTATTCCTGGGTATCTTATGCTTTTGGGTGCAATTGTAAATGGGATTGACTCCTTAATTTCTCTATTTTCAGTCTCATTGTTAGTGTATAGAAATGCCATTGATTTCTGGGCATTGATTTTGTATCCTGCCACACTGCCGAATTGCTGTATGAGTTCTAGCAATCTTGGGGTGGAGGCTTTTGGGTTTTCTATGTAGAGTATCATGTCATCGGCGAAGAGGGAGAGTTTGACTTCTTCTTTGCCAATTTGAATGCCTTTAATGTCTTTTTGTTGTCTGATTGCTGAGGCTAGGACTTCCAGTACTATGGTGAATAGCAGTGGTGAGAGTGGACATCCCTGTCTTGTTCCTGATCTTAGGGGAAAGGCAAAATGGATGCTGTATTTTGTCAAATGCTTTCTCTGCATCTAATGAGAGGATCATATGGTTCTTGGTTTTTCTCTTGCTGATATGATGAATCACACTGATTGTTTTATGAGTGTTGAACCAGCCTTGTGTCCCAGGGATAAATCTTACTTGGTCATGGTGAATAATTCTCTTAATGTATTGTTGGATCCTATTGGCTAGTATCTTGTTGAGAATTTTTGCATCCATGTTCATCAGCGATATTGGTCTATAATTCTCCTTTTTGGTGGGGTCTTTGGTTTTGGAATTAAGGTGATGTTGGCCTCATAGGATGAGATTGGAAGTACTCCATCTCTTTCTATCTTTTCAAACAGCTTTAGTAGAATAGGTATGGTTTCTTCTTTAAACATTTGATAGAATTCCCCTGGGAAGCCATCTGGCCCAATCCTAGAGTTTCTATTACAAGATTTTTTTTTCTTTTTTTTTTTTTCTTTTTAGTGTATCTGTATGATATCATGGATGTTAGTCGAATGAATTTGTAATCATTTCATAGTATATGTAAACCAAATTGTCATGCTGTATTCCTTAAGCTTATACAGTGATATATATTATAGTTTTCTCAATAAACCTGGCAGGGAGGAGAAAGGATGTCAGATGAGCCCAGGACTAGTAAGGACCCCCAAAACATAGAAAGAATTCAAAGTCTCTGTTTACTTTGTATATCACGGGGCCACAGAAGCCCTCCTTCCTTCAAACAGTCTGATGCCACAATGACTGTAAATAGGAGAGAAGTGACAGGATCCATGAGGCTGAGCAAGTATGTACAGAAAGACATTTTCTACAGGGAATATAAATCAGATCAGACTAAGTAAATGCTTATGTCAATCATATAGAAGATCATGAAGAAGCACTACATCAGTTTTAGGCAAAATGCATTTTGTGCATTGAGTGGCAGTGCAGTTAAATTGCCATCTGTATTTACACACACAAATTGCCTCATATACAGTATTTGTGTGTGTATGAATTATATTCATATGTAGATGTGTGTGCACATGTATTCACATGTTTTATTGACAGTACAGCTAGCACTCCATGGTTTTCTCCAACTAGAAACCAGATTATTTGATCAGGAATCGATTGATCAGAACCTAGGTCTGCATTACACATGGATTTTGTTGTTTCGTATCACCCACAATTCACATTAAGGTGCTAATGTCTTCAAAATATGATTGAAATATTAACTATAGCATATTCTAAATTTTTTGCAAGTCCTCCAATTTAATCTTTACCCAGAATTTTATTAACACTTTTACTATTGCATTAGGCATCTCTTCTCTTATTTTTTTCTTCAACTGGGCAGAACTAAGACTGATAATGTACTTGTTTTATAATTATAACTGTGTTTATAGAAAAGGTTTTCTGTGTCTATCTGAAGAAAAGAGGGCATTTATAGCCTATTATCTGAAATATATCACCTATTATTCAAAAGCCTACACTTACTCCTTTTTTTCAACTCTTACTTTTTTAAATAAATAATTATATGTATAGCAGTTTTGTTAAAATAAACCAGTTATCATTTTAGGATATATGTGGGTTTTTTTTAGATATATGTGTTTATATGAGTGTGTGTATATGTGTATAAATATATTTATATGAGATATAAAATACAAAATATAGGTAACAATATTGCATTATGTGTTATATAATATGTAATATAAATAATATGTATAGTATATAGACATCATATTTAGGTATATACACTTTATATACATATTTAGGTTTATACATTTATATACATATCACACACATACATTTAATCAAAAGTTTTATATTCAGTCATATGCAATTTTGTGAGTGATGTTAGCAAGACCTATTTATCTAAAAAGACTGTCCTTGCAAGAAACTCTCACTGTTAACTTCTTGAATGTCACTCCATCTGTGTTTTTTTTTTTTTTAATTTCCAATGAATATCACACATACTCATAAAGGAGAAAAGAAGGCTCCAGAAAATTAGAACAACTGTACAATTGTTTTTTTTACCAAGTGGATACTTTGAGATTGAGGAACACAGCACTTTAAAAATTATGCCATAATGACAAGTATAAAATAGGAATGTTAGGGACAACGCAACAAGAATGATCAGCCTCCTAAAATTTAGCATTTATGAGTGCAAGGATGAAAGAGGGGCCTGACCTAGCCTGCCTTTGCTTTGGTGCTTGTGCTGATTATGGTTTAGTTGGTGTGCTTGGGGGTTTAGGTTCTGTCAATAACAGCAGGTAGAGCTCATCCTTCTCTCCAGGTGACTTCTCCCTCAGGCACTGAATCCCTTCTCAGCAAATACTACAGATACCTCAATCCTGTTGTCAACATTTCTAACTCCAGCTTCCCCCACTCACCACCCCTAAAACTTAATATAGCCTCAGTTCCACAAGCTGCAATCAATGCAAAAGGGAAAACAAATTCTTTCACCTGAGTTTAGTGTGTGACCTACATCAGTTTTTCATGTTTGACCAACATTTATATCCACAAATGTAACAGGATACTTTCTAAGAAAAGAAGATTAAACCAGATGTTTTCTATTGATAGATATAGGTCTGCCGTCTTTGGGTGCATTCTTCTTTGTACATTTTCATTCTGAAACTTTTCCATCTTTATTTTGTATCTCTCATCCTGAAGATTCTCTCTGGAGAAAAATGTCTTTTCTGATCATATTTTCATTTCTCAAGAAAAATCTCATTTTAATACCTCAATCTCAGCACTATTTTTATATATACTTATGTGCTTGGGGAACATATATGTGAAATAAAGTTGGTGCTTTCTTTTCCATAGGCAAAAATAAAATGTTAATTTTAATATTCAAATTTATTTTAGACTGGTATACTCAGGAAAGTGCACCAAGTGAAATTTCTAGTCTCCCCAAAACTCTTTCCAAAATTAAATGATCCTAGATTGTTCAAACCTAACTCAATATCTATTAGATTCTTTTTATCTCTTTCCATGAGTTTCAGATTCTATATTTCATACCTCATATTAGTAGAACACTTTGTTTCTGCTGCCCAAAACTATGTCAAGATAGTGCTTGTGACCTCTAAAATCCTGCCTTTAATTACATCATCTAATGGACTAAAAGAAAAGTGACTTTTAATGAACCACAAATAAGATCAATAAACCGTCAAAAATTGGATCCCAAGACAGCTCCTCATCAAATTTTATTTTCTCCATCTCTCTCAAAGGAACTGTGTATTGAAGTTGTCCATCTGCCAATGAACTCCTAGGCTTTATCTACAAGTACTACATCTGATTAGCAATGCAGATAATCAACATTTCCAGAATGGCACTTAGTTTCACAGATGCAAAGGTTGGGATATAAAATCAATCATTCATCCCCAAGGGAAGAAGTCATCTTATTGAAGCAGTCTAATTAGCGCCATCTGTCTAAACTGCATGGTGGCTAAGGATTGACCCAGCCAACATAGGAAGTTCTAGCCTCCAGGAATGCCCACAGTTTTTGGAATTAATTACCTAGATGATACTACCTCATCTCCTATTTTCCTATCTATCTTGTTCCTCATTTCCTTTATCCTCTGGTTGGTGACATGGCTGCATATATGTCCTTCCTCAGCCCTCCATATACAACCCCACCTTGTCTAAATCTCCCATCTTGATTATCCATCTTTTGCTCAAACTACTTTTGAACAACTCTCAGAATAATATCTTTGTTTCTAGTGAGGCTTGAAATTTTTTTCTATTTTCCAAAGATCAAAAACAGATGAGCTTTGGCATGATCTAACCCATCATCACTTATTTTTCAGCCATATAATGTTTGAAGCAGATTTCAATTTGAGCTATTTGGAATCTGGTATATATACAATTTAGTTGTCCCCTATTACACTGCATGCTTCTTTGCCTGAATAACCCTCTGAATAATCTTTGATCTTCAAAGTATAAAATTTTCAACATAAATAAAAGTATAATAAAAGGTAAAATGAAATTTCATGTGTTCAAAAATTGTTAATATATGGCCATATCTATTTTGTTAATATTCCCATCCACTGGACTGTTTGATCCTAATTCCAGACAACATATAATTTTATCTGTAAATAGCTCATATTTATAAAAAGTAAGAGACTTTTCCTTTAAAAATTATACCTGCAAAACCATTATCATACCATGTGCAAAACAAAAACAAAAACAAAAAAAAACCCAACTAAAATAGCTAATTGAATCAGACATCAAGTAAGTGTTCAAATTTCCACAATTCTCTTTCTTGTTCTTGCCTATCTCCCCCATATTTTAAGGCACATTTTTTCTGGTTTGACAAGTATAATTTAGTACCTAAATGAAATTGTTATCAGTTGATGTCAAAGTTTCTTGCAATCTATCATTTCCCCTTCTTTATCTTTTAATTTATTCTTGAAGACTTTGAGTTTATCAAATTTTTCCCTTCCCTCCATCTATAGCACCCAGCATCTTATATTTGGACCTTCTGCCAGGACTTGAATATGTCCTATACATAGACATGGTACCCATGCCTTAGCAAGGAGACCAGAGTTTTATTGAGAAGACCACTTTACGTAAGGACATATTTCCTAATATCTGCAAGGATCTTAAAAGTAGACCTTTATTCCTTCTGATCCCAAAGGATTTCAGACAAAGCAAATTTGGGTGCAAGGAGCTATCAAGATGAACTTAAGCATAAAAAAATGTGGGCTGTAGTTACTTATACCATCAGGATGGTATGAAAATACAAATCTCTTCCTATCTTATTTTCAGATGACCTAACTTCCTATAATAGTATTATAATTTTATAACAAGATTTTGACCTTGGTTCAAGTTCAAAATTACCCTGAGAAAATACACTTTTTTTTTTAAGATTTTATTTTTATTTATTCATGAGAGACACACAGAGAGAGGTAGAGACATAGGCAGAGGGAGAAGCAGGCTCCCTGCAGGGAACCTGTGTGGGACTCGATCCCAGCACTCTGGGATGAGGACCAAGCCAAAGGCAGGTAATCGACCACTGAGTCATGTAGTTGCCCGAGAAAACACACTTTAAGATGTCATGTTTCATGCATACCTTATCAATATGAAAAAAATCCAACAATTGAAAATCTAGATTTGTATGTTTTTCATAATTGGTCTTTAATGAAAACCACCAGAGAAGTGGTGAAGGCCAAATCTTGTGGCCCTTTATTCTGGTTACTGAGGACTTAAGTTTATTATAAAGAGGGTTAAAAAACTTTTTTTGAGAATTCTAAGTTGTAGTGTGATATGATCTGATTTATATTTTAAAGGCATGATTCTGACTACTCTGAAGAGAATAAATGTAGACCTGAGCAAATGCAGAGAGATCTATGGGAGCCTATTCTAGAAATTGAGGTGAGTCAGAGTATCTGGGAGTTTGATATGGACCTTGGAGTTCACAGTTCCAATTTTATCACTCTTGGAAAGAAAGGAGGAGCTATTGCAATAAAGTGGATTGGATAAGGTCTGGACCTAAATTTTTAAGAACCCAAATATAAACTTGGCTTAAAAAATCTCTGTCCCAAATATAAATTTGGTTTCAAAAATCTCAGTCTTCAAACATGTGAAATAACAAATATTTTTAAATTCTTTAAAAAGAAAACCCTGCAATTAATATTCTGTCTGAAATGCCCAAAGAAGTTGTTTTAGTTCTCATATTTAAAATCTTCTCATACACACATAATATAGGAATTCCTCTTGGAGAAATAGATGATTAGTGATAAATTCCAATAATATTTACCACTTCAGATGATACTGAGAATGGGTAAGCACATGCGATACTCCTCCTTGTGCTCCTCTTCACCTAATCAGATTTTTTTTTTCTGAGTCGTTTCCTACTATGAAACCATGCAACCAAGCCCAGAGGATTTATGCTTTATTTAAACTCCTATAAAACTTATTTCATATGCCACCATGTGGATATTGCATTATAATTTGTTTTCCTCAGTTTTACCTAATCCAGTGAAGTGTAAAACTCACTGAAAAAAATAAGTTGTTTTCCCTTAAAGATAATAAAATTGAAACTCATAGAAGTGAAGACTTGGCAAGTACTTAATGAAAAACAATTTCCAGGACATCTTTTGTTAAATAAATATTAAAATGAACCAAATCAAATTGCCAATATCTGAGAGTTTTTAACCCCATCACACTATTATTAATTTGACTCATACAAATCAGAATCCAAATGAAGGTGACAAGTTGCATTTGGTCGATATGTCATCAAAGCCTCTTAAAATCTATCATCTTCCCTTTTTTTATCTTGTTATTTATTCTCAAAGCCTTTCAGTTCATCATCTTTTCCATTTGCTTCTAGATACATTTTTGTATTACAAATCTCATACTCTTCCCATTCCACCTTGGTAACTTTCTGGAAGATTGGTGTCATCTCAAACATATTTTCAAAACATAAATTCACTTATTTAAACAAAACAAAACAAAATCAAAAACAACTCATCCATTCCATCTGCTTCCCACCTCCTGCCTCTGGCAACCATCAATCTATTCTGTATCTTATTTATTTGTCTGTTAATTAGATTTATTTACTTGTTTGCTAGGTTGCACATACACGAGAGATCCTATGGTATTTGTCTTTTCCTGTCTGACTTTTTTCACATCACATAATGCCCTCAAAGTCCACCTGTTTTGTCACAAATGGCAAGAGTTTACTCTTTTCTGTGGCTGAATGAGAATTCGCTCTTTTTAGTGGCTGAATAATAATTTCTCAATAATTTCTGTTGAGAAAGTGAGAGAGAGAGTGATCAAGTGAGCATTGGAGGAAAGAGGGGCAGAGGCAGAGGGAGAAATAGACTCTTTGCTGAGCAGGGAGCCAGACATGGAACTCCATCCCAGCACCCCGAGATCATGACCTGAACCAAAGGCAGACACTTAAACAACCAAGCCACACAGGCACCCACAGTGTATATTTTAGACCAAATGTCTTTATCCATTCATCCATATGGACATTTAAGTTGTTTCCCTATCTTGGTTAATAACACTGCCGTGAACATGGGTGTGCATATATCTTTTAATTTAGTGTTTTCATTTTCTTCAAATAAATACCCAGAAGTGAAATTCCTGAATCATATGGTAGTTCTATGTTTAATTTTGGGGGGAACTTTCATACTAATTTTCACAGTGGCTGCACCGATTTACATTCCCATCAACAGTGCATAAGGGTTTCCTTTCCTCTGCATCTTTATCGACACTTGTTTTTTCTTGTCTTTTTTTGATAATAGCTATTTTAATAGGCATAAGATCATATCTCAGTGTTTTTGGTTTGTATTTCCCTGATGATTAGTGATATAGAACATTTTTTCATGTATCTGTTAACATTTGTACATCTTTGTAAAAAGGTTTATGCAGATCTTCTGTCCGTTTTTAAACTGATCGCTTGTTTTGTTCTCTACTATTGAATTGCTTGATTTTTTAATATATTTTGAATATTAGCCTTTCATCAAATATATGATATGATTTGCCATTACTTTCTCTCATTTGTAGGTTTACTATTTTGTTTTGTTTGTTTGTTCTTCTGTTTTTTTCTGTGCAGAAAATTGTTCATAGTAGTCTCTTATGGCCATTTGTATTTCTGTGGTGTTAGTTGCAACATCTCTTCTTTCATTTCTGATTTTATTTATTTGAATCTTCTCTCATTCTTTCTTGGTGAATCTAAGGATTTGTCAATTTTGTTTCATACATCTTTTCTTTTGTCATTTTAGTCTATATTTCATTTATTTCTGCTCTAATTTACTTCCTTCCTTTTACAAATTTTGGATTTGTTTGTTCTTCTTTTTCTAGTTCCTTGAGGTGTAAAGTTGAGTGTGGGTTTTTTTGTGTGTTTTTTTGTTTGTTTGTTTGTTTGGTGGCTTTTCTTGTTTCTTGAGGTAGGCATTTATCACAAGGAATATCCCTCTTAGAATTGCTTTTGCTACATCCCATACATTTGTTACATCCCTTCAATGTCATTCTATTCTGTCATGACATTTATTTTACTGTCATGGAGCTAGTCTTCACTACTGCTGGGTAGGCCTTTGGGACCTGTCATAGCCTTTATTATAATACAAATGATAATGTTATATGTATTAGATGTTATTTTTAATAATTTACTGAATTGAGGTTGGGTGTGTGTGTGTGTATGTCTAGTGGAAGTGGTAGTGATAATGATAGAAGGTCCACTTTAGCACTACTTCTAGAAATCTTCAGCATTAAGGTACCAGCCTATGTCTTGGAGAGAATGACTTCTTATTGAATAAAGAGGCCAACATTTGCATGACTTGTTCTTGCTACCCTCTCCAATTTTTAAAACATCCACAGTGAGTCTTACCAAGTAAAGTATTTAGAACTGAGTACTAGTTGCAAACTAACTGAAACTACAAAGCAGAAGAAAAGGAAAGAAGATAATCATCATCCTTGAGATCCGACACAGAGGCACTACAACCTGTGCTCAATTTTCACGGAGGCCTGAAAACAAATCAGGCAGTCATATGCAGGCGCTATTGGGATTCTGCTTCATGGAGATTCCAGGGACTAAATCGTATAGCAGGAGCAAAAATAGCCTGCTGGTAGATCCCAGACCTGAGCACTTCCATGAACAGGAGCTCAAGTCCTTTGATTCAAGTACGAGGCCTGGGCATTTGCTACTGCTGAGGCCTCAAGGAAGGAGATAGGAGTTGGGTAGAGGCCATCTGTGTCAGAATGCAGTCTGTACAGATACTATCCAAGGTGGAAACCAAGTCAGTCCTTGAAGAGTGACGTGAGACCAAAGATGCAGGTCTAAGGGCAACTGCAGTGAATAAGACAAGAGGTCCTAACAGAAAAATCTGGAACAGGCAAGATATATAGTGAAGAGAACAAGGTACAATAGAAACTGTGAATAATGCAAGGGTTTAAGATCATAACTGTCTTGTTTACTACTGTAGCCTCAGTGCCTGGCACAGACACAGAAAAGACTTTTAAATATTAAATAAAAACATGACTGAATTATTGAATGAAGATGAGGCTGCCCAACCTATTAAAAGATTGAATCTTGTCAGATTGGTACAGTCTTACAGAAACATCAAATAGGATGAGGAAACCAGAGGATGTAAGGTGTTGTTACATTGCTCAATTTTTTAAATGATCTCCAACAAGATTTTAATGATCAATTATCTTGTATTATTATCATATTTCCTGAAGGTTTTGGGATTCAAATCTAGCCCTTTGGTCCTAATGTTCAAGGAGTCTGTGATTTGATGTATGGGACAAACATAATACAGGGAGAATGTGATATAGCTAAGGTGTATCTTAGGCAAAAAGTACAATTGGTCAAGTCAAGATGGGGGAAGTAAAGCATATACATGGATATCAGACTTAATCTGTGTCAACCAGCAAGATTATTAACTCTACCTGAATCCCAGGCTGAAAGGTAGGACATGTAACACCCAAATGTATCCATTTAAGTAAAAAAAAATCTTATTTGAAATAGATTCTTACTCTCTTAGTGTGGGTGGTTGTAATGAAATACCATAGACTAGGAGGATTATAAATAATAAAAGTTTTTTTCTCATGGTTCTGTAAGCTAAAAGTCTATGATCAGGGTGCCAGCATGGTTGGGTTCTGGTGAGAGCTCTGTTTTGGGTTACTACCTGTCCTCTTTTTTTTTATTTTTTTATTTTTTTTTTAATTTATGATAGGCACACAGTGAGAGAGAGAGAGAGGAGGAGACATAGGCAGAGGGAGAAACAGGCTCCATGCACCGGGAGCCCGATGTGGGATTCGATCCCGGGTCTCCAGGATCGCACCCTGGGCCAAAAGCAGGTGCCAAACCGCTGCGCCACCCAGGGATCCCACCACCTGTCCTCTTCTTATATATTCACTTGGTGAAAACAGAACAAAGCTGATCTTGGGAGTCTTTTACAAGAGCACTTATCCAAAGGTTCCACCCCTTGACATCATCACACTGGGGCTTAGGATTTCAACATCTGAACCTTAAAAAGACATAAAATTTCAGCCCATTGCATTTAGCTTTGATAACAAGTTTTGTAAAATGGGAACATGGTTGTGAGGTAATGGAGTCATTGCTTCATCCCTTCCTTAGGAAACCAACATTATTTCCATTCAGGATCAAACTGAATAAAACTGCTTGATTTAAATTGATATACCTTGTGAATCTCAGCTCTCTCAGTATGAAAACAAAATGTTGCAACCTACTTTAAATAACAGAAAGGAAATATCTTTTTTTCACCACTTCTTCCAGTTTTGAGGAGTTTCTGAAAAGAGAGCTCTGAGTGCTGAATGGGTAGGCAAGAGGTTTGGCATGATACAACATCATCTTGGCCTTAAGGGAGGCTGAAAAGTTTCACAGACTACCACCACTCTACTTTAGAATTTTCCTCACTATTTCCCTCTAGAAGTTTGCTGAAGTCTCTTTTTTTTTTTTTGTAATTAATATGTTTCTGCTTTCAGAAATGACAGGCTAAAGTTCTACTTATCCAGATGGAAGCAAACTGTTTTGTTGGCTTCTCTCCTTGAGCAGCAGCCAATGTAACCCTGGGTTTCTGGTTGAAATTCCAATGCAGAGATTCCCAAGCCACCGGCTGGAAGGCAAAACACTCAGCATCTATCCTATTTGTGCCAATCAGGAAGAAAGATTAAGAAATATAAAAATATGTATCAACACATTCAGTATTTCCAGACCAGTTTAGAGAGGTTATTTGACAGAGGTTGTGATTATTTTAAAAATTATTAAGAATTTGCTACATTAAATAAACCTCCCTTCTTTCTTTGTCTCTCTCTCAAAATGTGTGTATGTGTGTATCATATTGAGGGGAGTATCACTGAATACTAAGATCAACTGAATCTGAGTAGTGAGAAAAGAAACTCAGTAATTAGTCATAGTTGAGAAGAATATATAGATTTCCTTTTGCATGAAACTTTATGTTTGCCATAAGTTGTAGAGAGTGCAGAAGTTTGATTTAAGAGGAACATGGAACATACTCTTTCACAACTTGGAAATATGATTCTGGTAAAGTAAATGCCCCTGATAGAAGCCAGAATGTAGAAATACTTCAGCATTGTGCTCCATAATGAAAACAGTATGGTTATTCTTACTTCAGGAAAATTATTTGCAGAGGGTACAAAGAATAGCAAGAAGCAAAGAAAGAGGGGGATACTTCTTAGTAGCAGAAACCAATTGCAAGACACAAGTCCTCCTGAAATACAAATGTATGGGTCATTTAACTAGCAAAAAGTAGAAGCCAGAAGCAGTACACATGAGAACTGAGAAGGAGCTTAGATATCAGAACTTGAACTGAAGGGATGATGGAATAATAACGTTTTCAGGGGAAAGGCAGAGGAGAGGCATTGATTTTTACTAAGTCTACTTTACAGTATTTAACAGACATGATTTCACTATAATCCACACTACAGCCTTTTACAGTGTTGTCATCTACATGTTACACATGTGGAAATGGAATTGATTTAGATAATTTATCCATGGCCACACCGGTACTAAAGACTGGAACCAGAATTCAAACCTAGGATGCCATCCAAAGCCAGAGATCTCTAAAGTTTGTAGAAGGGCTCTGTATTTTACCTAAATATATATTGATACTCTGAAAGGAAAGTTAAATAATATGCTGAACAGAGAAAATTTAATTATGTCTGAACAACCCCTTTCAGCCCATTTAGATTATTTGTAAAGACAAAAATGATATGTTTTTTCTCTATATATTAAAGAGTAAAAGAAAATGTATTTACCAAAGTTTGCAGTATTTTAAATTAATAGTTCTTAAAGAAATTAATTACTACATGCTAAAATGTCTTGGGAATTTAGGTTATACAATTTTATTTTTATAAATGTATATTCAAATATCATTAGTCTTTGTGTATCTGTGTATATACAGCATAGAGAATATTTTCACCAAATGTAGGCATGATAGGTATGGCAGTTCATAGAGATTTTCCTCCAGTATGTCTCAATACTTCTCTTTGTTTTGATGATCTTAAGATCTTATTGAATTGTTCTTTTGGAGACAACTTCAAGTACTTTCTCAAATCAGCTTTCTGGAAAGGTCTGATATGAAGAAGAAGAAAAAAGAAGAAGAAGAAGAAGAAGAAGAAGAAGAAGAAGAAGAAGAAGAAGAAGAAGAAGAAGACAGAGGAGGAGAAGGGAGAGGAAGGGGAGGGGAAGGGGGAGGAGGAGAAGGAAGAGGAGAGGGAGGGGGAAGGGGAGGCAGAGGAGGAAGAGGGGAAGAAGAAGAAGAAAGAAGAAGAAGAGGAAGAAGAAGGAGGAGGAGGAGGAGGGGGAGGGGGAGGAGGGAAGGGGAGGGGAGGAGGGGGAGGAGGGGGAGAGGAGAAAACAAAAGAGAAAAAAAAATCTCACGATGTCTTGAGAAAATGGTAGATTTTAAGATTTTTAGATATTTGAATATACATTTATAAAAATAAAATTGTATAACCTAAATTCCCAAGACATTTTAGCATGTAGTAATTAATTTCTTTAAGAACTATTAATTTAAAATACTGCAAACTTTGGTAAATACATTTTCTTTTACTCTTTAATATATAGAGAAAAAACATATCATTTTTGTCTTTACAAATAATCTAAATGGGCTGAAAGGGGTTGTTCAGACATAATTAAATTTTCTCTGTTCAGCATATTATTTAACTTTCCTTTCAGAGTATCAATATATATTTAGGTAAAATACAGAGCCCTTCTACAAACTTTAGAGATCTCTGGCTTTGGATGGCATCCTAGGTTTGAATATGTGAATATATATTATTGGCACTAGCTTCATCATCATTATTTGTTCAGACATTTCTAAGGAGATAGGGCTCTATCTCCTGGGAATTTCTTATAAGTCCAACTCCAAACAAGGAAGCCCTGTGCAGTAGTTTAAGTGAAAAGCCATGGCCCCCACTAAAGACCCAGATTAAGAAGAGGATAATTTGGAGTTAGGACCTGTGAGTAAATCACAAAGCACCAAAGCAAGAGGAATTAAAACATCTGGAACACAACAGATGGAGGTCAAGGTCATGGCACTTTGGAGACTGCGACTCTGTACCAATAGGGTTGGATGGTTCAAAAGCAAAGCCCTGTCAAGCTAGATGTACAGGCTTAAGAAAACTGAGGTTGATGGGTTCACCATGAAGGTGGACTCTGAGTGATGTTTTATCATTATTATTCCCACATATGAATCTTTTTAAAAGACTCTCTATTAAAGACATGTTTGTGTTTCCAAACCTAGCAACATATTGTCTGGCTCTGACTCTTCTCCCAATTCCTGTCCTTCTAAATCATTTTTGAGAGCTAATTAGGTTGAGTGCCATTTTCAACTTCTACTTTGGAAGATAAGGTACATGCCTGAATATTGTGCACTTACTGCTGTGCACATCTGTGCTCCATATCAATCTGCAGGGATTTTGAAAATTAACATCCTTTTAAAGGGAAAAAAGGTTATAATCAAAGCCATGTATTGCTAATTGGTCTTTGGTCTTGCAGATATGGCCTGGGCTGCAACCAAAAATGTATAGTAACAGAATTAGAACATTCTTTTCTTTTTGGAAATATTCCTCTTCTGCACAAATACATACAGATAGAAAAACATAACTGGAAAAAAATCTATACCTTAAAAGGAAAATGTGTGTTTTTTTTTTTAAATGAGTAAATTCAGTTTTATAAAGATGTGCCCTGTCAATAGAATGAAAATCCTTTTCTATCACCCAGAATGAGTTACTAGAATTTTCTACCAATTTTGAGATGCTTGGCATTGGGAGATAAAGCAAACAAACAAACAAAAACCCCACCAAATTTAGATTGGAATTATGATCTTTGAAGCTTGTAAGGTAGAAAAACCAAGCCAACTTTTTTCTCCATGTCCATCACAAGCACAGATTTGTTTCTTCCCCACCCCCATCACATTCTGTTTTATATTCTGGGTCTTAGACCCCTGGAATCTGAGATTATTTGTTCCTAGGGGAAAAATAATGCCTTGGAGAAACATGTGTTTGTGATTGAGTCTTATCAGAGTATAAATGATACAACTGCTTCCCCAAGAAGAAAGATCGGGTAACATTATCGTCAATGGTAATTACGCTTGGAAGGGTGAAGGAATTGCCAGGGTCTATTGTTTATTGAAATGGATGTTTAATGCTTTTAAGAGAAAGAAAAAAAGCAAGATTGGTGGCTAGAAACACCCAGAAAATCAAGCTCACAGTGTATTTAAAACTCTCCAGGGCTGTAGGAGACACATGGAAAAGAGAAAGAAAATTATATGAAAACCAAAATGGATAAACCTTGAGTGTTCTCTGTTTGTCCCATGCTTCATTTCATTTTTTCCAGAAGTAACAAATATGGTATAGATAGAAATCAAGGAATAGGATACATGAGTGAGTGAAAAGGAAGATGATATAAAAGAATAAGGAAGTCAAAGAGGAATTATCCTGTGGTCCTACTAGATTTGTACCTTAGCATAGGATTAGGCAAACATTTTCTGTAGTAACTATCATAGCCTTTGTAACTACTCAGTTTTGCTAGTGTAGTGGGAAAGCCACCATACATACTGTGTCAAATGAACCTGGTTGTGTTCCAATAACATTTTATTTATGCAGACATAAATTTGAATTTTACATAATTTTCATATGTCACCAAATAGTCTTCTTTCTTTTTTTCCTTCCAACTTATAAAACACATGAAAACTTAGACTCATGGATCATGCAAAAGTAAGCCCCTGGCTGGATTTGGCCCACAGGATGTGGTTCATGATCTGAGACTTAGAGCCTTGTGCTTAGAGCATGGCTTCATATATTGACATTGGGTATAATAGGAGGCCCACTGCAGCAGTCTCAAGTTTTTTTCTGACTGCTCTGATTTTTAAAACATCCTCCTTTTGAATGACTATTTATTTTCTTTAAGTTATACCCTGCGAATTTAGAAACACAGACTTTAGAGGATCTGGCAAATGAAAGAGAATTGTGGATTACTTTTCCATTGAATGTCTTAAAAATAAGTAAAAACAGCTTTGGTTGGCATTATTGAACATAATCAAAACTTATTTCTGGCAGATTAAAAATTCAAGTGCCATTTCCTCCAGAATAAAGAGACTGACATATATGTCAGACTCACTTGGCATTTTTGATGTGGAAAAAAACCCAAGCCAAGAGAAACCCAAATGAACAAGCAGATAAACAAAACAAAACAGAAAACACAAAAAACAAAACCCACAAAGCCTTCAACAAGACCAATTAATTTAGTTCTCTTTAGCTTTATGGCAAGTGACCTAACTCATCTGTCTGTGTGCAGGCAAATACATTTTCCACTGTTCCATGCTAGGATGATATTAAACATTGCCATTTCTTTAGTTATCCTTTATTACACTGACAGGAAAATAGAACAACATGAAGGCTAAATAAAAGTCATTTTCCCAAGGCAAATTTATAGTGGTGGTTCATTTACAGTTTAGTAATCTTGAAAGTTAAGGAATATTTTGTATTTTTCATTTAGTTTGTTATGGATACTTTTCTTCAGTATTAGTTTCAAACATAATAGACATATCTGTTATAAGAATGGTTGTAGGTCACGTAACGTCTACTCGGGTATGTTGAACAATGAGAAATATCCTCGTTACCTATGATATCCTTTGAATAAAAAGATGAATAATAAGTAGTTCTACCCTGAGAGTGCACTGTTTCAGAATATTGAATAGTACGGTCTGTGAGAGGATTGGGATCTACAGCTCTGCCTGTAGACAGCGGGGAAGCCACCTTCCCTCCCCACCCCTTTACTGACATATTCAGCTGCTGCTTTATTTTCCAAATTTTATTTCTTGGATGCTCATGGTTTCTATGGAGTTGCCTCAAGACCTCCCACAAGCAGAGAAGAGACGAGACGTCAGAAATCCACAGAGTGTCTCCCCTCTATTTCAAGAAAAGGAAGTTCTGTTTGGAACTGTTTTATATGTATGAAACCTCAGCATAATACTTCATTTAAAAGAATATTTCTGTAGTTTAAGAAGTGTGAAAGTCAGAGAGATAGACATTGAAAAAGTTTGGGTAGATGATTCCCAAATTACTTGTGAATTATTAATTGTATTGATTTCCTATTGGGTTCTCTCCTGAATATAAGTGTGTGGAAATCCTTCAGGATTTAGAAAATACCCCCATTTGAATTCTGGTTAATGATAAAAGTCCCAAATAAGATCAGTGGGGATGATGGGGTAAGGATCTCTAAAAATCCATTCTTCTTTGAAAGCAAAGAGAACACTAACAAAAACTGTTAAAATCAATTTGTTTTAGAAACTGGTGAATTGGCCAAAGGCTTGAAAAAATGAGAGGCACATTTATTCAAAAAAATAGCTGAATCTCAATGAGAGCAGAAAGCTTCGTCACATTTTTCTTGCCTTTTTCTCATCATCCTTCCCTTACTTCTATGGTAGCCGTGAAAACCAACATTCGCACAATCACACAGGAAGCCAGCAATGTAGTTTGCACCAGAGGAGCCAAAATGGATTTCGAGCTCCCTAAAAGCACCACCCCTAAAAAATCGTCATTATCTGACTATGAGTGTAACGGCTATGTTAAAAAACCTCAAATGACTAAGTGAACCTTTCTGCCTTAATAAACTAAAAAAAGAAAAGCAAAGTAAACCCAAAGAAAACAGAAAGAAGGAAATAATAAAGAATAGGGTGAAAATAAAAGAGTGAGAATAAGGACAAAACCACAGTTGGTTCTTTGAAAAGATTTAAAAAATTGACAAACATCTAGTTGGAATTTCCAGAAAAAAAAGGAAGAAAAATTCAGTTTACTAAAATCAGGAATTATAATGAGTCATTACTATTGATATTGCAGAAATAAAAGGGGGAAAAGGATTATAAAGGAATATTATAAACCACTGTGTGCCAACAAAGTAGATAATCTAGATAAAATAGACCAATTAATAGAAAGATACAAACTACTGAAACCGAGTTAAGAAAAAATAAACATGTGAATAGATTTACAAGAGATGGCATTAGTAATCGAGGACGTTCCAACCAAAATAATAGAGCCTCAGTTGACTCAACGGTCAGTTCTAAGAAATATTCAAAGAATTAACACCCATATTTCTCACAGATTTTTTCTAAAAACAGAGGAGAAAGGAGCATTTTCCAACTAATTCTATAAAGCCAGTGAGTATGCTGACACCAAAACCCAAAAAAGATGCTACAAGAAAATAAAATTGCAGTCCAATACCTCTTATGAATAAAAATACAAAAAAATCCACAAGTAGCAAAGTGAATCTAGAACTACATAAAAAGGATGATATTGGGGCAACCTGGGTGGCTCAGTGGCTCAGCACTGCCTTCAGCCCAGGGTGTGATCCTGGAGACCTGGGATTGAGTCCCACGTCAGGCTCCCTGCATGGAGCCTGTTTCTCCCTCTACCTGTGTCTCAGCCTGTCTCTCTCTGTGTGTGTGTATGTCCCTGATGAATAAATAAAATCTTTTAAAAAAAGGATGATATTACAAACCACATATCCAATAAAGACTTAAGATCCGAAATACACAAGCAAGTCATACAGCTCAATAACAAAGCACAAATAATGCTATTTAAAAATGACATTGTACATACTCTATTCTGACTGTTATCAGTAAAATTGTAAGCTTCACAGTCTCCTCATCTTCCACCTACTTCTCTGGTTGCTGTTCTGTGTTTTGTTTTTTCTTCCTCATCTCTTGGACATGTCAAGTTAGGATGGCAAAGAGTTCAGACCTTAGACTTATTTGCTCCCCCAACATTCTCTCCTTTGACTTGACTTAAATGTTTTCCCCTATATCAGACTACTCTTACCTTTGTGTTTGTATATCCAACAGAATCCTCAATGTGCTCACATGTATAACTAACAAACCCAACTTCTAGTTTCTGCTATCTCAATTAATGAGGAATTGAACTGTTTTGGTCAAGAACTCTGGAGTCATTTTTGTCTCTAATCATTGTCTCAAATCTGTTAACAAATTATGTTGGAGTTTACTTCAAAATATGTCCAGGGATGCCTGGCTGGTTCAATCCAAAGAGTATGTAACTCTTGATCTCAGAGTTGTGAGTTCAAACCCCATATTGGGTATAGATTACTTATTTATTTGCTTAATTAATCGAAAAAATTTCTAGATGTGACTGCTTCTTGCCACTTATACTACCACTCAGGCTGAAGCCATCATCCTGTTTTCTCTGACTTATTGTTAAAACCTCCTGATGCATCTTTATGTTTTTGTCCTTGCTCTCATTCATTCAGTGGACAAATTTACCCCAGTAGCCAATTTTCCTACTAAAAGAGAAACTACATTTCTCTGAAAATACGTTTCTCTGATGAAAATTCTATAATGGCTCCCAATCTTACTCAAAATAATATCTAAAGTTTTTTTGTTTTTTTGTTTGTTTGTTTTAGATCTTATTTATTCATGAGAGACACACAGAGAGAGAGGCAGTGACATAGGCAAAGGGAGAAGCAGGCTCCCTGTAGGGAGTCCTATATGGGACTGGATCCCAAGACTCCAGGATCATGACCTGAGCCAAAAGCAGATGCTCAACCACTGAGCCACCCATGTGCCCTATCCAAAGTTTTTATACAAGGCCATATAAAATCTGCACCTGCAATCTCTCTGATCTCACCTCTTAATACTCTCCCTTTTATTCACTTTGCTCCAGTCCTCCACTCTATATTGATTTCCTTCTCTTCCCTGTTTCAGTTTCCCAGTAGTGTTTCCTGTGATAACTTTTCAAATAAACTAATTGTACCAGAATCCTTATCCTAGATATTCCTTTATTTTTAAGAAGCAAACCTTAGGAGTCTTTTCAGATTTTTAGATCACTTGCCATTCAAATGGCTACAATGAGTTTATTGCTGGTCGTAGGATAAATGCTGACAAGTCCTGACATGTTACATCATCAAAATTTCTATGACTTTTTATGGTGTAAATTCAGATGGGATAGAGGTAGAAGTGGATACACTGGTATATGGGATAGTTCCAGTACTTGAGAGGTAAAAAGTCAATGGTGGTTATAAGAAGGTGGTTTAGTTGACTATTGTTAGTAGTCATTGAAAGTCTGGAAGAAGAAATTTACAGAGTTGGGTGAGTCAACTTGCAGCTCAATTTTAGTAGTAAATCCAGAATTTGAAGTTACTCATTCTCTAAAACTAGAGGGTAGATTGTCCTAAAATCCCAGTCCAGGATGGGATCGTTGCAGACTTACAAAGGTGGCTGAATGCACACTGCCAAGAAGTCTCTTATGCTGGATTTTGGACCCAGACAGGGAACAAATGGAATCTTGAGGAATGGAATGAGGATATTTGGTGGGTTGAGAGCTAGAGGCAGCCAGGTTCCTCTGAATCTTCTGAAGAGGCAGAAATGACCACCTCCTCCTTACTAGATATTAACACCCTTCTCTTATTTGTGGTAGATTCCTCACAATATTATGCTTGCCCTCATGCCCTTATCAAGAATTTTACCCTCGTACTATTTTCTGAGCAATAATTAAGATCAGTCTCAGTGTGTCTCATTGTGAATGTTCTGGCAAGGATATCTAAAGGAAGCCCCAGTATAGTACTGGCATGGAATGGATCATCAAAGCTTAAAGAAAGTTATGGCATATTGAAAATGAAGTGAAGATGACAGAACTGTCCTAGAAGAATACTTATAAGTGGATAAAAGGCTCAAAGAACTAAGCATGTTAAAACTGATATATAACAACCAAGAATCTACCAGCTAACAATGTTCCCTGGGGAAGCCTATAGAATCTTCCTTCACTGGCAATAAGGAATGTGTTAGTGAGGAGCATACTGGCATTGCTGAGAATTTCAGTGTAGGCTTCTGTAGACCTAGATAGATAATGACAAATTCTGCTATGGAAATAGGTTCCTTTGAGTCATTGGGAATGACAGGATTCTAGAAGAGCAGAAGGCAATTAATGACACTAAACTTTTAGAGACTAGGTGAACCTAAGCAATGTAATGTGCCAAAAAGATAGAATATTAATCAAGATTAAATTAATTGATTAATCAGTTAATCAAGCACGTTGACTCACAGGGACCAGGTCATTAGTAGAGATTCAGATAGCAACCATTGGTGGAATTGTTTTACCTGTATAACCAATAGATCAAGAGCAGAGGAGAAGACTACTCTATCACCTATTATAAAGGAAAAATATGGCTGTTACTGAGTTTCCATACTGGAGAGAGCTCCCAGAGCCAGAGCCCATGAATTAAAGTCCACAGCCAGTACATCAAATAGAAATTTCCCCAATTTACTCAAGGTATCTATAGCAATGTGCAATGTGCCAGAATAACTACTGTATGCCAAGGAGAGGGAATATCCATATCTACAGCCATGATGATAAATCAGGAACCTGCGTAGAATGGCAGATTAGTGCCATCTTCAAAGGTTAAGTAGTTCAAGAGTTGTCACTGTCGTATCCTTACATAATCTTCCAGTTCAGTGCCTGCAACACACAGAAGGGCCATAATGGATGATGGTGATGATTATAAACTGTACTACGTGGCAGCCCCACCTAAAGCAGCATTACCGGATATGGTGTCTTTCTAGAAAAGGTCAACACATTTTCCGCAACTTGATATGCAATTATTTACCTGGTTTCACTTGGTGAAATAGTCTTTAAAATATCCAATGAACAGAAGGTCCAGAAGCAGTCCATTGTCACCCAGGATGGACAGCAGTACAAAATCATATTCTTGCCCCAAGTTTATGTGCCTTTGTCACAATATATTCTGAAGGGACCTTGATTATGTGGAAATTCCCCAGAATATCGCTGTGGTCTACTCTTTTAATGATATCATGCTAATTGGGAATGGTGAGATAAAAGTGGCCAGTATTCTAGTAAGATTTATTTGCATCAAAGCCTGGGAGATAAATCCTGAAAAAGTTTAAAGGCTGTCACATCAATGAACATTTTAGGGATCTAGTGAAACCAATGCCAAGACAACTCGTTCAAGTTAAAGGACAGGATTTTGTACACTGTACTCCATAATACTAAAAAAGAGAGGCTCTGCACTTGCCAGACCCCTTTGAATTCTGAACATAGCACACATTAAACATGGGAATACAACTTTGATCTATTTATTGGGAGCCTGAGAAGTTTGGGTGGAAATGGCAGTAAATCCATCATAAGTTGGAGACTAAACATTCAGGAATGAACTTGAGCAGATCCAGAGGGCGTTTTATTTGGACCTGTGGGATTTTAATTTACGGAGGTGACTGAATGATGACATGGAGAGGCCAATACCAGTGAAGGTAGATTTATTACTTACATTTCTCAAGAGAGCATAGGGGGAGAGCATCAGGTTTTGATCAAGATGTGGAAACAGGAGCATTGGGAAAGCCTATGGAAGAGTTTTATCTGGGTTTCCATGGGAACAGCAAAGTGAGACAGAGTAAACAGTTTAGGATTGGCCAGTTTGAATCATTCTGGCTAGGGGCTAAGGGGTGGTCTCTAGTTGCCTGGTGCCTGGCTTTGGTGATTTATGGAAGTGGAAATATTGCCTTGGTGTGTGAAAGTTAGATAAGGAAGTGGTTGGGAAATGTGGGCTTGGGATTATTGGTTTGAATATGAAAAGCATGCTTATAGGCAGCTAATTCTTTGGGAATTAGCTAGCCCTGGGAGGGCAGTCTCTCTCCAAACATAAGATCAAGTCATCCCCAAACATAAGATACAGAAAATTGAAAACATGATTAATACAGAGATACAGAGGACATGAATAAGTTGCCCAAGCAGGTAGTTCAGACCCTATGTCACCTACCTCAGATGCATGAACACTACTCCCTTAGTTTTCATAGGTGAACTCACTGGGGCTGCCTAAACTAGCCAAAAGAATAAGATAAAACTGATGCCTGGGCCATGGATGATGAGTTGGCCAGATTGTTGATGCAGCCAAAAACACTGCTGAAGCTCACAGTTTCAATCAGGGTTGGCCCTGAGAAACAGTAGGGAGGAGTAGTTCTCACATAAAGAGATTCTAGCAATACTAGACCCAAGGTTAGCGAACTTTCTCTTAAAGAGTCAGAAAATTTGTGGGGCTTGTGGGCTATTGGGTCTTTTTTGTAACTGTTCAACTGTGTCCATCTAAAATGGAAGTAGCTATAGACAATACTTAAACAAGTGGGTTCAGCTGTGTTGTAATGAAATTTTATCTATGAAAACAAATGGCTGGGCCATTGACCATAGTCTGCTGACACTTACACAAAGTTATCAGTATAACATGGAGATAAAATTGGCTGAAATTAGATTCTAGGCAATGGCAAATGTCTTGGCTAGCTGAGGGGAACACAGAAGCAGTAAGTTTGGTATTTTAGAGATAGGAAGTTCTACGGATCTATAGGCATAAAGTGTGTGGATCTCAGAAAGTTATATCAATGCTACTAAGGAACATCTATCAAGAGATGGCACAAAACAACAAGGTGAATACAATAATTTATCCAGGGGAGCTTGACCATTTTCTATCTTTGCTCACCCTGAGGACAGAAGCAAGACCAGTGTCACAGTGGGTCTATGAACAAGGTAGCTATTGTGATTAGGATGGAGACTATGAATAGGTCCAACTACATGAGTTCCCTTTCACCAATGGAAATACAGCTACTACTGGAGCTGAACAGTCGACCTGTTACCAGCAGAGACTAATGCTGAGCTCTCCTTATGCTTCTGACTCTTATAAAGGCCAGCAAGCTACTCAGTGGTAAACAAGTTAGATCTGTCTCCTTTTACTACTAAAAGCAATAGCTGCTGCTTGGTCAGTTTGGGCTTTTCATGCTGTGTGGAATTAGTGGGCAAAGGAAGGAGGGACCAGCCTGGAAAATATGAGACCCTCATTCATGAAGAGACAGACTTTGATGGAGATAGAGTTCAAATAAAATACTCCGGAACAAAGGCCTGGATTACTCTAGTACACAGGCAACGTTGGCCAGAAGAAATAACAGTTCTGGGTGATGGGAGTGTAGAACGAGTGGTTAGGGAATAGAAAAGATGAACATCAGTTATAGTTTTAGGAACACTTGGATCATCAGTGACTATAACTGATCCCCTTGAAACTGCTATCATAGAACTTTTTTTTTGTTTGTTAAGTATTTGTGACTGACCATCCCTTGAAAAATGAATACACTGACAGAATGAACTTGCAAGTGGTGAAATATAACAGTGCCTTGCCCTTATTCCCCGAGCATGTACCGCTACATGCTGAAAGCTGCTTAAGTGGGAATATGTGAGTATATTCATTGGGGCACCTTTCTGGCTGTAGGGTCATGCTGTCTTTGCACAGGGCAAACAGACATGCCAAAGCATTAAGTATGCCAGTCACAACCCTCAACCACTGAGGAGAATGGAGCTGATATATACACATCAGAGCTTCCTCAGGTCATCCGCACTGGGTCTCAGCTCCAATTCTCATGGTAGTAACTAGCTAGATTACACACCATACTTTTAACAGCTTACTTCTGTTCTAGGTCTAGGCCTCAGACTATTCTTCTTCTTTTTCTTCTTCTTTTAAAGACATACTTGTTTATTTGAGAGAAAGAATATACAGGGGGAGGGACAGAGGAAGAGGGAGACAAGCAGGCTGGGCTTGATCCCAGGACCCCAAGATCACAAGCTGAGCTGAAATCATTTCCCAAACAAGCTACTGCAACTTAAATCTTATTTTTTTTAATTTTTATTTTTTTAAGAAACACACTAAGATAGTGATCTGTCAAGAATGGAGAAGCCTTTTGAAGGAACCACTGCAATTTGAGAAACAGAATTCCAGAAGATTATAGTTGGCTGAGACTCTAGAACTCTTTAAATCTTGAATTCTGAAAAATGTAAACAATATAATTAGTCTCTTTACATTTTATAGGTGAAACAAGTCACAGTTTGCATTAGCTAGTGGTTAAGTCTAAATTATTCTCCTAATTTCCAGTTAATTGCATTAGTCTGCCCACCTAACTCTCATTTTTAATTCCCTGAGGCCTCTAGGAGCATCCATGGAAAATCTACAGAAGCCACAATTATTCCCAGTAAGATAGAAAAGGATAAAATTCCCATAATTTTGATGAATTGTATATTGTCAGGAATTATTCAGCAATGGTTGGAACGTGAAGTTTTTTCCATTAGTCTTTATAAATACATTCATTATAGCAGTCCATGATATATTTACCAGAAAGAGTAATAACAGAAACAAAAATCTCTCTTCTCTATAAAATTAGGTCTCCTACTCTCAGAGGTTTTAAAGTCATCTCCTTTCAAATAAGTACCTATTTCATTTGTTTGCTTTTGAGATCGTTGTGTTTTCTTTTCCCCTCAAAGTGAAACATGGTCTTTATAATGAATATGGAAATTACAGGCATATAAAACATAAAGTACCTGCTCTCCTCCCCCCTTTTCAGTCTTTTTCTTCATTTTCATAAAGTGGCCTCTGTTTCTCACTGCTTGAATTATTTTTTTCTGATATTTGTCTGCAGGTGTACACACACAAATAGCTTGATACACTTGTGCAAACATGCCTTCAGACCGGGCACATAGGCATGCACACATGTTTACGTATTTATACACATGAGTTTATACTACCACTACCCTATACTTAGCAGCTTGCATTATTGATATAATGGTTCTCAGAGATGATTTATGTCATTGAGCACCTCTTTTTTTATTTATCATTGTCATTGTATTAGATCATATGGTCATACCCTAACTTTTAACTATTTGAGTACTGATGAATTTTAAATTTATTTCTGATTTATTTCCTATTATAAGCAATAACACTGTAATCAACATTCTTATATGGTTATCTTGCAATATTTCAAAGGAAAGATTATTAAAAATGGGATTTTAATGGTATAGCCATTTTGAATTTAGATAATGAGAAATTGTTTTTCCTGAAGCTTATTGTAACACTCAATAAATACCATTACTTATTACATTTGAGATTTCCTATTTACCTGTACTTACTTAACACTATTATAAATATTTTACTTGTTCTGTCAAATGAGATAAAATTGTATTACTGGTAATATTGATCATCTTCTAATACACTTGTTCATTATTTGTGTTTTTTTCTACTGTGAATTATATATTTAAATATTTTATTTTATTTCCATTTTATTATATATATTGAAATCTGTGATTCAATTTCTCTGATAGAATGTCATATCTTTATACATTCAAATTACTCACCATCAAAATCAAATTAAAATATTTGGAGTATTTACTTATTAACCAAATTTAAGATTGTTAGTTTCCTTTGAAGAATCCTTTTGGTAATAATTATGTAAATATTGGTGGGTAAATGAGATTTCAATTTACATTTGCATTCTTAAATCATTACAAAACTATCATTCAGTTAGTTCACACATACTTACCGTATTTCAGGCATAATATTAGGCATTGTCAATAGAGCCACAAACAAGTAATTCACATTTCCCTTTTCCCTCTGGGTAATATTTTAAGATGCCAAGATCAACACAGATAAAGAAATAATCTTACCATCCAAAATTAGTCATTTCTCTTAGATCTGATTCTTATTAGGAGAGATTCTAAGTTCTCAATTACTTAGATTAAAGTTTATGGCCCCACCTTTTCTAATTTCCTTTTCCTTCTCATTGCATAAATAATTGGTCAATACTCGCTTGGTCTGCATCTACAAGTCTCCCCTTTTTCCTTTCTCCATTTTAGTACCCTTATGCTAGTTCATAAGTCAGGCTGCCGTGACTGCACCTGCTGTCTCATTCTGTATATTTCCTGTTGTGCAATGGGAAATTTCAGACTATAGCCCTGATCATAGCCCAGCCTAGATCAAGTCCTTCAAGTCTTTCCCCCCCATTCCAAACTTTCAAGAATAAAAGTTTGGCCTGGAATTCAAGGGTGGCACTGAAAAATACATAGCAAAATGTAATTGATTTCTGGAAAGTAATACAACCTTTATAAAAAAAAATGTGTAAGAGAAAAGAACACGGCATCAGCAGATCATGGACAAAAGGAGGGCAGGTAGAACAGAGGAAAGGTTACTAGAATAAAAGCTTCATGAACACAAGTAGTGTTTTGCTATTGTCCATTTTTATCACTGTCATAGCCACAGTTCCTAGAATAGTATCTCATGCACAGCATGCCCTCAGTAATTTTTTTTTTAATGAATGTTAAAGACAGAGACACACACATTGATGTGGATTATTTGTTTCAGAATTGGTAACAAAAAGTATGGATTAGGGTCTTTCTTTATGAGTAGTGGTGCTATTGATCAAAATGACTCAGGGATAAAACCTCATGTAGCAATAACTGATAATAATTTTTCAATGTCTATCAGTTGCCATGCATTTCTAAATGGTTTACATTCATTATATTATGTAGTTCCCATACAGCCATATGATTCATGATATGAATGTATCAGTTCTCATTTTAAAGATAAAGGAGCTGACCCATAGGTCAGATACTGATGTTAAATGTATGACTGAAGCAGAATTTGAATGTACAGAGATATGACCTTATTGGGTACTATAGCCTGAAAGGACCTAAGATTATATGTGGACTACAAAATAAATAGAGAAAACATTCATCATAAGAAGTGGAAAACATAGGGACGCCTAGGTGACTCAGTCAGTTAAGCATTTGACCCTTAGTTTTGGCTCAGGTCATGATCTCAGTGTTGTGAGATTGAGCCCCAGGTGGAGCTCTATGCTGGGTGTGGAAACTACTTAAGTTTCTCTCTCTGCCCCTGCCTCTCTCCACATGCATACTCTCTTTCTCTGAAAAGAAGAAGAAGAAGAAGAAGAAGAAGAAGAAGAAGAAGAAGAAGAAGAAGAAGAAGAAGAAGAAGAAAAGAAGTAGAAAACTTAAATACATAAATATTAAGTACTATAGGTTTAAAAAATGCCAAAGAATTAGAAAAACAACCCCACAAACTCCTGATTATTCTATCCTTTTATATTTTTAGTGTTGACATATTCTAATGCTACAAAAGTTTTTCTAGGGCAGAGAAAATTACAGAAAGTTTTATCATTTATTTTGGAAAATTAATTATTTTTCCAAAAGAGAAAACTACAGAATGAGCACATGCAAGTGTAGATATAATAATCTTACACAAATTGTCATGCATAGAATCCAATAGTATATTAAACTTATAATTTACTTTGTCAAAATAGAGTTTCCAGGTTAATTTAATATTAGGAAAATATTTCCATAATTAGATCATTATGTAGAAGGAAAAAAATGTATGCTCATATTTTTGATAAGCAAGCACATGGAAAAGTAGAACAATTATTTCTGGTAAAAGCTGAAAACTAGTATCATAAGGATATGTTCTTGATATAATAAAGATTGTCTATCCTAAACCAATAGTTCATCTCACAGTGGAACGTAAAAAAAACAAAACAAAAAAACAAAGGAATTCCTTTCACATTTAGCGACATGGCAAAAAGTGTGATTACTCCAGTATTGTTCAATCTTATTCTTAGTAAAGAAAAAAAATATATATATACATATAAAGTAAGAAAAGACTAAGAAAACTAGTTTTATTTTAATTTGATATATTTATTGTACTTGGAGTAGAGAGGGCTACTTGAAGAGATAAGCTATATGTGAAACTGATCTTATATCTGGTTTTTAAATTTATTTTGAAGAAATTAGTGGTCACACAAATGGTGTCACAGAAGAAGGATGAAAAAACTCTTTCTGGTTCAGTGATGATGGTATGATGCTGCAGTTGTCCTGATCAATAGAACCTTCATGAAGATCTACAAGCCCCACCCCAAGGTGTAGGCTCAACATCATATATATATGTGTGTGTGTTGGATGGAGTGTGATCAGAATCCTTTGTGGAGAGCTCTAAATTCTACATTTCCTGACAGCCTCTGAGTAAAAGTAAGGCCCAGGTTTTGATGTAGCAATATAGTCAAGCTATTAACTAATTGAGGTAAAGCAAATGACAGGAATTTGAAATGTGTTTTACCCATCTCATTTCAGAATTATGCAAAACCAGTTCTCATTTTTACTTTCTTCATTGACAAAATGGTGAAGTACAACATAGGAAAGAGGTATGTGGTAATCCCAGGGTTTAACTCTTATTTTGACATTCCATGGTTTTTAGGAGCTCAGATGAATAAGTTGAGATTCAGACATCTCTGCCAGTCTCAGACTTTGCTACAGCAGCATGGTATTCTAAATCTTTGGATACTTCCACTTTTCCAACTCCATATATCAAAAATCCTAAAATGGTAAGCTTTAAATACTGAAGTACAAACCATAGGAGAAGTGATTCTAAAAGTAACAAGTATATGCCAAGGTATCATGCTAAGAAAAAATGGTAAATTTAGAACATTTTATACTCTTTGAGTTCAGGTTTTCAAAAACCATATCTTGATTTTGAATGAACATTTTGTTTCTGAGGAAGGCATTGCATGAAATACTCCTGGATTAATACCACCCACATCTATCTAGAAACTGAACATCTAAATCATAATCCAACTAAGTTTGCATCAGAATTAAATACACTGATGTAGAAAATTGAAACAGGGGCCACTGGATGGCACAGGTGGTTAAATGTCCAACTCTTGGTATCAACTCAGGTCATGATCTCAGGATAGTGAGATAAAGCCCTGTATCAGGCTCTGCACTTAGCATGGAGTCTCCTTGAGATCCTGTCTCTGTCCCTCTCCCTCTGTCCCTCCTACCTGTGCTGTCTCTATCTCAAATAAATAAATAAAACCTTTAAAAAAAGAAAATTAAGACAAAAGATTCCTATTGAGTCATTTTCATGAAATTAGTACATAACTAGATATAAAAGTACACAGGCAGGCTACATGTTCTAAGACAAATTAGCTTGCAGGGTAACAATTTCCTGCTGAGAACAATTATGAAAGCTGGACACAATACCTCATCCCACCCCCAAAAAATTGTATTTGAAGGCATAGAAGAACTATCAAGAGAGCCAGAACTTGAGTAGTCAAGCTTCTATAAAGCAAGAATGGAAGATAATTCTATACTGAAACAAGCACAAATTTTTGCACTGTTTCAGAAGTAGCATATGGCAAAAGATAGAGAACTCAATCAGAAAGTAGAATCTAGGAAATATAAAGATATTAGCAGGGCTTTTGGTAGCTTCATGGTACCAGGGAGATGAAGATTGAGGTCACAACCAGCCAAGAAAGAAGGCTCCTGGAATAAGTCCCAGGAGTGAGGATAAGTGAGGGATAAGAAAAAACTGAGTTCATGTAAAGGCTGGTAAATTAGGTCTACTTAACTCAAGGCCTAATTAGATTAACATGATGTACCTATATTCAAACTACCTGCCAGAAGCTAAGGAGCTTTTGGAATCCCTACAATTTTTCAGTCTAAATGTTCTGCGTTCACTAAACAAACAAGCAAATGAAACAGCCCCATCAATAGCAAAAAAACCCAAAAAACAAAAAACAAACAACAACCATACAATAGAAACGGATTCACAGGTGACCTAGACATTAAAGTTTATATGATAAAGTTATGTATCATAACTTTAATATAACCATAATTAAAATAATAAGATAATAGATGGAGTGATTGACATTTTAAATGAAGAATTGCAATCTATACAAAGGGAACAAAT
This sequence comes from Vulpes vulpes, assembly GCF_048418805.1. NCBI lineage: Eukaryota > Metazoa > Chordata > Mammalia > Carnivora > Canidae > Vulpes > Vulpes vulpes. The sequence goes on along the minus strand of NC_132784.1, from coordinate 7,538,530 downwards.
ACAAATCATGGGATCCACTGAGTCAGTACTCTAAACTATGACTGTACTAGATGGGTATAATGGCAGATTGGATACTATGGAATAGAGGATTGGCAAATAAGATGGACTCACAGGAAAATAATCTAAAACTCTAAAAGAAAAGTGGAAAACACATATGGAAGAGGGTGAAAAAAAAGGGGGGGGCATGTAATTGACTTCCCAGAAAGAGAGTAGAAGGAAGAAAGACTAGAACACAAATACTATTTGAAGAGATAATGGCCAAATATTTTCAAAATCTGAGGAAAGATATGGACAAGAGCTACCAAATGAAATAGGATAGACACAGAAAGAATAAAGAAATAGGCACCTCGTGCCTCCAAAACGGAGGAAAGCCAATGAGAAAGTGAAAATCTTAAAAGCACCCACAGAAAAAAAGCACATCTTTTAAAAAGCAACAGTGAAATGACAACTAACTTCTGAGAAAGATGGATCCTTGAAGATAATGGAATGGCATTTAAAATGCTCAGGTTTTCTACATTCTGAAATTTTTCTTAAAGATCGTCCCCCCGAAGCTAGTTGTATCATGATTAGATAACGATTACATGTAGAGAAAAGAGTGCCTTGCATTGATAAAATTCATCAGACCAATCCTTAGAAGCTAATAAATTTCTGAGAAAATCCACAGAACAGACAATGCCTAAATTTAGGCAATGATTAGGAGGGAGAGAGATGTGTGAAGCTCAAGATTGGATCCAGAGAAAGCATTCAATGTGTAACAGTCCCAGACAGCATAAATACACATTAATATGCCTTTTAAAGATGCAGCACTTACACACTCTGGGCCCTCTATAGGTCCATTTCTTCGGCCTTAGCCCTTATCATTAACTAAGAGGTCTTAGATTTCCTCAGTCACCAAAATAGGAGCCTAATCAATATCTGTCTATCTATCTATTATCTATCTATCTATCTATCTATCTATCTATCTATCTATCTATCTATCTATCAATCATCTAACTATCTATTTATTCTTACTGTATACTTGTTTTTCTCACAGATGCTTTTGGGAAGCTTAACCTCCTCTTCTTTTGGTTAATGGGAGTGACTCTGTGGGACTGAGGCTCCATGCCTCTGCCTCACTTCCATTTTTGTGGTCTATGCTTAGGTTTTTTGTGACTGGCAGCTCTCAGGGATCAGTAAACTCTGTGACATGTGGTGAACAGAGGACACTCTAAACCCCTTTCACCTGGAGGAGTCCCTTCAGTGTTCAATTCTGACCCAAAAATAGATCCCCCTCCCCCCTTCTCTTGCTGGTTGCTTCCTGGGTAGAACTTCAAATACTACCCTAGCAGCAATACTACAGATTGCCATCATCTAACCACTAGATGCTTTATACCAGCCTTCACAACTGAGGAAGGTGTAGTAAAGAAAGAAAGACACAAAAAGGAGAAGGGTCATAATAAAAAATGAAGAGAGGGAGATTTTATGGAGACCAATTCGTGGCAAATTTTATTGATCAGCTAGGTGTACAAGGTACCGTTCTGATATTCACAAAATGTCTGCAATATAGGTATTTACATTTGATTTCTATCTTACCCAATGAGAAAATGGATTTGTTGGAATCTGAACACAGTATTATTTGAATTTAAAACATTCTGCTCTGATACTAAAATGACTATAATACAGACTTGCTCTTTTTTCTTTCTCTTTGGTTACTGAACATATGGCTATATCTTATTTCTAATAAGCACATATATATCACTGGGACACTTACAGATTGTCTCTCTTAGATAACTTATTAAAAGATAAATCCTAATATTGTTGTCACCATGTTTTGCCTTCAAAAAGGTAAGATTGTTCTGATGTTGAATTATAGTAGATGTTCATCTCTAGTTTTATTTAAGTCATCCATGATCACAAGATAGGTAGGTCATGGTTTTCTTTCTTTCTTCCTAATTCCAGAAAATTCTTTTCAAGACAGCCATATGTACCAAAGCTGGGTTATTATGATTGTGTTTGTTTCACTAGCCATGTGTCCTGCTATATTTTGTATAGATTTTCAGCGCCCCTCCCCCCCGCCCCATTACTTTGACCCAGTAGACACTCTTCTCAACCCAGTACTTAAAATTTCTCACATAAGTGAACAGAGCTGTCCCTTCAAAGTCAGCATATTGTCTGGTACATAGAAAGCTTCCAGAAAATAGTATTGATCATTTTTATTATGTTTTCTTTACTTACTAATCCCTATGTACTTAAGGTTTGAAGTGCTGGCCAAAATCCTGACCAAATTTAATTTTTATTCTTTTAGAATGAAAAATGAAGAAGAATTTTATGGCAGAAGATACTTCAGCCACAGGTTAGATACATACCTATTGCGCTTTGCCCTTTACCAAATGATATTAAAAATAATCAGATAATACTTATATTAAATCTAGCTCTCCACTGACATGTTTCAGTTTTTTGCTTTGTGAAGGTTTTGTTTTGTTTCCCAAAAGTTTGAGCAGTCCTTGACTCTCAGTTTTGGAGAGAAACAAAGATGAAAGTTTTTTTTTTTTTCTTTCATACTGAAGGCGGTTTTTCAAAGGGAAGGCCCATTTTATAATTTAATCTCATAACCATATTAGGCCATTTGAGGTTAGTTGAGAGGACAGTTTCCTGTTTAACCTTATTGCTGCAGTAACAGTGAGCAAGCACACATTGAAACAAGTTTTTGTTTCTCTTTCTTTCTCTCTTTCTTCCTTCCTATCTCCCTTCCTCCCTTCCTCTCTTTTTTTCTTTCTTTCTTTGATTTTTTTCCTTTCTTCACAGGAGCTCTGCAAGTGTTATGTTTTGTGTAGTACAGCATATGAGAAATCCACCTTCCAAAGAAAGGAACAGACACATCTTAGTACAACTTTCTTAAGAGACATGATTTTCCTTTTCTTTTATTTAGCTGTTGGTTTATTTATTTTTGAGTAAAGGAGTATCATTAATTATAGACTGGGTATCGGGAGACCTATGCAAGGAAAAATTACCAAGGGTCTTCTAGAACAGTCCATCAGTTAATTGGTTTTGAACTGATTGAATTTGTCTTAATTACTGCAGATAAAACAGTGAACAGAACAGTTGTCACCACCAACATGGAATTTGTAGTTAAGTGGAGACAGCTGAAAATTAAAATGTTTGTTTTACAGATGACTACAAGGGCACAATGCACTGATGAAGGCCGTTAGTAGAATTTGTCTGGGGTTTCATGGAAATATAGACATGAAAGTAACTTTATGGAAGTTTATGAATGATTCAGAACTTTATCTAGATTCTTAACCACCTGATGAACTACCATTCATCCTTCGCAACACAGCTCATGTGAAGTGTTCCTTGCATGACTACCGCTGTACCCTCCTATAGAGACACGGCTGACTGTATATGCTCATTGTGAGGATTTACTACATTGACTTGTCATGGGTTATTTTTTCTCCATGTGCTAGACTGAGAGCTCCCTGAAGGCAGGCATGTGCCTGTGGGGCCCAGCACAGATCCTGCCACAGAAAACATCCCAAAACATACTGAGTTGAGTGGTAGTATGTGTCAAGTAGCTCCCTGTTTTTTTCTTTCTTAATCTTCAAGGCTGTTGAATATTATATGTGCACAGGAACCATATTTAATGAGTGTCAGAGGACAAATCAAGATATTAGCTGGAAGCAGAGAGGAAATATTAAACATTAGGAGGCATGATCCCTTAACAGAAGGAGTAACTTGTTTGGACGGAAATATTTTTATACAGAATATTCTCATGTGCTTGTTTTCATTAACAGTAGTCTCAGGTGTTTCCTTCAAACTCATCATTTTTTTCTTTGACTCTCTTTTCCCTGAGCTGTTGAAATATTAGCCAGCTCTTCTGATGGGCATTGGCATTACCAGCTTTATCAAGCATGACATGTCCCCCTAGTTTCTAATATTCCTCACAGATGGTGTTTCTCAACATGAACTACTTTGTCAAACATGACATTTACTTACAAGGTTTCTGAGGGGTGGATTAGAGGCTTCCTCATAATTTTTACTGGTGCAGGTTTTTTTTTTCATAATTCCCATTGATAATTTATTAGCCACACCACTTTGCTTCTCTGGAAGTCTGCTGTGAAGCGGTTTACAATTTTTGCATCATAGGTTAGCTTAAATAAACCACTTAATGTTTTGACTTCATTCATTTCCATCTAGAAAGAAATCTGAGAGTTCCTAAAAATCAAACAAAAGAATCAATTCTTCCTCAACATTACTATGTGTGTGTACACATGTATGTGCTTGCCTATATGTCTAATTATATGCTTCAAATATTTAGTTATTATGTATGATTGGCTATGTTGAGTACAAAAGTGTTATGTTATGGGAACTGAAAAGTTAGAAAAACATAGAACACAAAAAACTATGTGTGTCCTTGTGTGGCTGCACATTTGCCTTAACAAAACTGAGAAAAATAGAAAACTCAAAATTGCTTTTGTCTGCATTCTGTTAACTATAAAGTTATTTGGAAATACCCATATAAAGATTAATTTTTAAACAGATGTTTAATGTCATGTTGAGAGAGCTTCTTGCATTGTTAAAGATTTTTTGGTTGCACTCTGTGGGTGTAGCACTAATCCCTAAATCCTTTTTTTTCTGTGTTGAAATCTGACATCATTACCATATGAGAGAGGCCCTTCTGGGTTCTGGTTTTAGTTTTGTCTATTTTCTTTTCATTTCTCGCTGGGGAGCGATAGATCATGGCCCCTGGTCTGTTAATTCCTTCTCTTCACTGCCCTGGCCCTACAAACTTCCTCTCATTGTCATCTGAAAGAGCACTAACACTGCTTTCCAGACTTTCCCGAAGCCACAGAGAAGTGAGCTGTGTCATTGTTCTTGAGGCATTAGGACTCCATTGAGTCACACATGGCTAGGTTAGCATTTAGAAAATATTATTTGGAGAGAAAAAGTAATTGTAAGGATAGAAAAGAGATAAAAGGCTTCTTGGACAGCCAGTGATCCTTCACACGTTGGATAATAAGATACAATACATACTTTGTCCTTGCAAATCTACAGAGAAAAGGAAAATGTGCTTAGAAAAATAGAATGTTGAGAGTTCAAAGTAATATGAAATATTATGAAGTAAACTCATAATCTGAAACCCTAAGTTCAGCAGCCATTAGAAAAACCAGAGCACATTTGTTCACAAAAAGAAAAGTATGAAAAGTAAATTGCCAGTATATTAATAATTTAAACTCAGGCCACACCAAAAGAGAATGTAATGGCAATTTTAGAAGTTAAATTACTTAATTATAATTTTAAAGACTAACACCAACTATGGTATAAGAAGTTAGACACTAACTAGAAATCATTACAAATGGGTTTTACATGAGTAGTTAGAACAGGCCAATTCCAGGGCTGAATGTTGACTGTTTTAATCATTTGAACTTGTTATTTTTTCTCATGTCCTTAATTTCCCTCTTTATTATTCTCAGGATCAAAATTCTAGAGTGTGTTTATCAGAAAGTATCTGAAAGATTATGTCTTTCTCTCTGGATCTTATGTGTCTGTGCTAGCAGCATGCTGAGGTAGAAATAACTTTGTGTTTCAAGTAAATTTTAATTGGCTGAACACCATAGTGTTATCATAGACAGAATAGAAAATTACTTCTTTTCTTGGTCCCCAGTATTGTTTTTTTCTTTTTTTCTAGTGAGGGCAAAGATAAGAAAAACTCATCCACGGGAGGGTCTGTGTCTCAGTCATCACTCATGACAATCATCCTATGCTCTTTGTCTTCCTCTTCTGTCTTCCACACAAGGAAAGAACTAAAGTTCCTTCAAGAAATAACATGAAGGGGCACCTGGTGGCTCAGTTGGTTAAGTGTCTGCCTTTGACTCAGGTCATGATCCCAGTGTCCTGGGGTGGAGGCCTGTGTCGGGCTCTGCTCAGTAGGGAGTCTGTTTCTCTGACCTTCCCCAGGCTTGTGCTTTCTCTTTTTCTCTCTCTTGCTCACTCTTTCTCTCTCAAGAATATAAATAAAGTCTTTAAAAAAAGTTAAGGAAAGCTGGTATTTATTTAGCCTGGAAGTACTTCCTGTCTCAATATTTTTTATATTCATTTTTTTTTGTATCCATGACGATTGATAGTATCCTATTGTTTGTTTGTTTATTTATTTATTTATTTATAATATCCTATTTTAAATAATCACCTTTTTTTTTACTTTTGAAATATTTTGTTAATTTTCAGATAGTTTCCCTGAATTCAGATAGTCCCTTGCACATAAAAATCAAAACTACACATTTACATCAGGTTAACCTTGCTTGCTCTTCATTATGATTATGTGTTCAAAAAATTAAAAAAACAAAACTTTAAGAATTCTTTTTTATTGTCTAGTAAACAAACTTGGGGTTATTAGCTTGACATTGAATGTTCTCTAAGACTGGGCCCCAACTTACCTTTTTGGCCTTGTTTCCAAATACTCTCCCTTAGCAAAATATTTCTCCAAAAAAGGTTAGTAGATATCCTAGCTACAAAATAACATTTAAGGTTGCATAGGCAGCTAAAGGTGATTTCTACAGAGGAAATAAATAGAAAGAATGAAACCTATCCTCTGAGGGAAGGTCCAACATCCAAAGACCAAATCCTCAGAAAAAAAAAAAAATTTATTCCTATATATGCCGGGTAGATAGAAAGTAGAAGGAAAATGTAACCAAAGATGGATGTTAGAAACTTAGCTTCTAAATTCCTGCTGTGATTGGATATAAGAACTGTATTTGAGCTTGGTCATATCTAGAGGAAAATATAGGTCAAGATGAATTCAGATTCTAGAAGTTTGGGAGCTGATAGGCAACTGCCTTAAAGTTAGAGACATCATTCTTTTTGTTACGTTTGTAATATATGGTGCTTATCAAATACAGAATAAATGAGTAAATGAATGACTTAATATACTATAATGTGCATGTTCTTGCCAATTGCCTAGGGTATTAGATTGGATCTTTCTTGGGAATCCAAGATATATGGAAGCCACAAATGGAGACTATGTATTTGGGGCAAGATGGGTCTGGTGGCAATCTGGTAACTTTGGGCATGAGAACCAGGAGTTGCTACCTTAGGACTGTAGGCAGAGCCTGAAAGTTAGGTCTATGATTCTAATGTAATCCAAAGGCAAACATAAGTCACCAGAAAGGGGAAGAGTTATCAATAAAATGTAAATGTAAAAAGGAGTGTCAGAAGCAATCTATAAGTGTGTCTGGGTAGCTCACTTGGTTAAGCATCTGCCTTCAGCGTGGGTCATGATCTCAGGGTCCTGGAATTGAGCCAGGCACGGGGCTCCCTGCTCGTCTCAGCAGGGAGTCTGCTTCTCCCTCTCCCTATGCTTTCTTCTCCCCCTGCTTGTACTCTATCAAATAAATAAATACAATATTTTTTTAAAAGGAACAATCTTTGATCATTCAGAAAAACAATGGAAACAAGATGGTTTAGTAAGTCAGAAATCATAGCCTTGTTAATACTTTAAGACTGTTTACCTTCCCCTGCTCAAGTTTCAGGCTCCACAGTTGCATTTCTCATGCCCGAAATGCTGGTGAGAAAATTGGTGCCAGGAACAGGATGTCCTGCAAAAAAGGCACACACAAATTATTTTGATTGGAGGGCACCTGGGTGGCTCAGTGGTTGAGCATCTGCCTTTGACTCAGGTTGTGATCCCGGGATCCTGGGATGGAGTCCTGTATCAGGCTCCCCACAGGGAGCCTGCTTCTCTGTATACCTATGTCTCTGCCTCTCTCTGTGTTTCTCATTAATAAATAAATAAAGCTTTAAAAAATTATTTTGGTTGGAGAAGTAACATGTCTACCATTATAAATATAATACATTTAACATATTAGGAACAATTTTATTCACTCGGGTCTACTAAGATAATCTTTTCTTTTTTTTCTGGATTTAATTCTGGATCTGCAAATTTCATGTAAGAGTGCAGGGATACATCATGGTCGGTCAAAGGGTCATGCGATTCATTAAAGCCTCCCAACAGCCTCTTCCCCAACGTTGTCCCTGGGCCTCCCTCCACCTAACCACCCATACTTCAGGATATTTCTATTTCCCACTGTCTCTTCCTGGTTTCATACAATATTAAAGGCAATGACTGCTCCTTAAGTCAATTTGAAGGGCTTCTCATAAAGTGAGTAATGAGCACTGAGAAGAAAGCAAATCTTTAGGGCACCTCACCCCAGGAAGATCTGGAAGGAAAAATATAGCCATTTCAGGAAGAAATATTGGATGGGGCTTGGGGCCACAGCTGCAGTAGTGCACAATTGGCCAATTTAATTTTCTCTTGTGTAGGGCTCTGTTAGCAAAGTGACCTAAGAGGCCTGGATTAAAAATAACAGAGACATTAATTTTCAGTTATAATTGTCTTGGTTTGCATTTTATGATGTTGTGGGCTTTTTTTTTTTTTTAATTAAAGGTAGTGTTTTGTTCCCTTCTAAGGGGTTGGTTGCAATTTAATGCTGTGCCAAGACATATTTCCATTGCCTTTAGCTGTTCTATCTCCTCACAGATAGGGATCAAGTAATTGTAGAGCCAAAGAGAAGAGCCAGGGCTACCTCAGAGCACTGGCAAATCTGACTATCAGAGCTACAACCATCTGGAGTAAGGTCCTGCTCTTTCAGACGGTAGTGAGTCCTGGAATGTATTAGGCTGAGCCTTAAGCAGATCTACTTGCTGAGTTTTGTAACTGGGAGACGTGGTTATTGGGTTTATGTTTGGGTCAGCAAGGGTTTCTGTAGACTTAGACTGCCATATTCTAGAGCATTTTGGCTGGATTGGTGATGAGCTATCCAGAGAGACTACTAACTTTAATGTTACTTTACTTTTGTTTTCTTTATAGTGTCTTTCTTCTGAACTATGTGGGCCAGATGAATCTTTTGCTTACCACATACTTTTTTTTTTAATTTAAATTTAATTTAGTTAACATATACTGTATTATTAATCTCAGAGGTAGAATTCAGTGATTTATCATTTGCATCTGACAAATACCCTGACTTCACTCACACGTGGAACTTAAACAAAAACAGATGAGCCTACTGCATTCTAATTATAACTAATACTATAAGATTCAAATAAAAGACAGTGTGGGGAAGGGGTGGAGTGAGAGGGTCTTTTGCTGGTGGCTGTAGAAACAACAACAACAACAACAACAGGATGCCGTCTCACATGAATGAAAGGGCCAGGGATAGTATAGCTCCATAAAAGGTGTCATGGGTCAGTATAGCTGGGGAAATCTATAAAGTTGATACAATCCCAACCCAAATCCTGCCAAGATTTTCTTTGTAGCTATTAACAATCTAATTTTTAAGTTTATGTGGGAAAGAAAACATTATATTGAAAAATAGCGAAGTTGGAAGACTCACACTACCTCATTTAAGTCTTATAAACTATAGTGATTAAGACAGTTGGAATTGGTGAAAGAATGGACCCAAAAACCAGTGGAAAACAATGGAGAGTGCAGAAATAGGCCCGCATTAATAAAGACTATTTATTTTTGACAAAGGCACAAAAACAATTCCATGATAAAATAAGAATGTACAAGTCCTCTGTCAATTATAATTTGCAAATATTTTCTCCCAGTCTGTAACTTTCTCTGTTTAGTCTCTGAATACAGTTGTTTGCACAGCAAAAGATTCAAAATTTGGAAAAGTGTAATTTGTTTTTTTTTTTTTTTTAAGATTTTATTATTTATTCATGAGAGACACACAGAGAGAGAGAAAGGCAGAGACACAGGCAGAGGCAGAACCAGGCTCTGTGCAGGGATACTGACGCGGGACTCCATCCTGGATCTCCAGGATCATGCCCTGGGCTGAAGGTGGCACTAAACTACTGAGCCACCTGGGCTGCCCTAATTTGTTATTTTTAAAAAGTTTTATGGATCATGCTTTGGAGTCATATAGAAGAACTCTTTGCCAAACTTGAGTCACAGATATTTTATCCATTTTTTCTAGGATTTTCATAGTTTTATAGTTTATTTGTATGTCCATGATGCATTTTGAGTTAATTTTATACACGATGTGAGAAATGGGCTTAAGTCTTTCTATTTCTGAAATCGATGTTTAATCTTTCCAGCACCATTTGTTGAAAAGACTCTTGCTTTTTTCATGAAGAGTAGCAGTACTGGGGATCCCTGGGTGGCGCAGCGGTTTAGCGCCTGCCTTTGGCCCAGGGCGCGATTCTGGAGACCCGGGATCGAGTCCCACGTCGGGCTCCTGGTGCATGGAGCCTGCTTCTCCCTCTGCCTGTGTCTCTACCTCTCTCTCTCTCTCTGTGTGTGACTATCATAAATAAATTTAAAAAAAAAAGAGTAGCAGTACTCATCAATATGAAGATAAATCATACATGTTAAGAGCATAAAAAGTGCCCCAGGTATGCTAGTGCTCAATGCACATCAATATTTGCTGGCCCTCTCCTTCCCTCCCAACAATTCCATGGACCCTGTAAATCCTTAACGATACGTATACAGAACCATCAGTTGATCCAGACAACATAACTGTAGGCATTCGTAGTTACACCAAAGTAAAATAGACATTGTCATTTGCCAAACCAATCCATTATGCTTTATAATTGTTTTATTTTATCTTTTAATTGGCAAAGTTTAAAATTAACTCTTCATGGTAGATAGCTCTATAGGAACAAGTAAACACTTGAAATTCAGCAGGGATCAATATAAAGACATGTATTTTAGTTCAAAAAATTGTAAATATAGTGTGCTGCTAACATTTTGCGAGAAGGATTGTTGTGCCCGAGATTGCGAATCCAAGAAACCACCAAGGAGCTGACACCCATGCAAGTGCAAGAGGGTTTATTTGCAAGCTCCAGCTGGGATCCAAGTATACCAGACACAGGACACAGCAGAGCAGGGACTTGGACCCCAAGGCTCAGAGGCGTAGCAGCTTTATAGGGGCCAGTGGCCAATGGGATTGTAACACACATAGAAAGTTGCACAGTCATGTCGGTCTGCATGCAGGAGGCCAATTGAATCACAATTTACCCTATAGTGACTGACCATTTGCACTGGCCTATCACTCTGGTCAGAATCCTTGCACAGTTTTGGCGGGCACAAGGCAGGGTTACATTGTTATGAGCCGATTTCCGGTAAGGGTGTGCTCAGTGGCTTGACTAGGGTGGGGCAGCGCCCTAAGCAATAAGCAGGTCATGTGGGGATCATAGGAGAGGTGGCAGGTACAGCACAAAATGGAGTTAGTCCTGCTCTGCTTGTCCAGCGGTAAGGGATTTTTTTTTTAATAATAAATTTATTTTTTATTGGTGTTCAATTTGCCATCATACAGAATAACACCCAGTGCTCATCCCGTCAAGTGCCCCCCTCAGTACCCGTCACCCATTCACCCCCACCCCCCACCCTCCTCCCCTTCCACCACCCCTAGTTCGTTTCCCAGAGTTAGGAGTCTTTATGTTCTGTCTCCCTTTCTGATATTTCCCACACATTTCTTCTCCCTTCCCTTATATTCCCTTTCACTATTATTTATATTCCCCAAGTGAATGAGAACATATGTTTGTCCTTCTCCGATTGACTTATTTCCCTCAGCATAATACCCTAGGGGTAGGGGATTTTTGTTAAATTTCCTGGGTCCCACAGGATGAGATAAAATAGAACATGGTTTTTGGGGTGCTGGTCTGTACCTTTCAACTTTTGCAAAATTATATAGAAAATAAATAGAGGATGACAAATCTTGACTTTATAGCCAGTTTTAGGAACACAAATATGAATATTCTTGTTGGTCCAATTGTAATCTAATTAATGATGCAACTACCAACTATGCTTCATCTCAGGCTGTGTTAATGGAGGTGTAGAATAGAAGTGGCATCGTTGGAGACGCTGGGTCAGTTTCTCTGCTCTGCTCCAATCATATTTGAAGCTGGCTTTTGGCTTTACTGTGTGTGTTTGCTCGCGCCTGTGAGTGCGTGCGCCTGTTGGCAGCTGTTGAGATCTAGTGGCCAAATAGTAGCATTCTTGATGGAAGAGAGAAATTGGCAGTGAGATAGTGAACCTCAGTTTTCCTATCTGTTAAATAATTAATTTTTAAAATTGAGGGTGTACTGTGTCTGCCTGACACTGTTCCCAGGGCTCCAGTTATCGCAGTGAATTTAAAACAACAACAACAAAAATGAAGATCATAAGATCTGCCACTTTGCACTATTGTCAGGATTTAAGACAGCTGGTTGTTATACTTGTTCAGTCATTGCTGGGGTGATGGTTACTGGCAGAGTGAACACGTTCGGATAAGTATACATTTTACATCCTGATGGCTTTTAGAAACTTCGTACAAAGGTGTTGATTTGCCAAGGCAGAATTAAATAATTTGGCTGGTCTAGGCCGTTCCTTCAAAAATCACTCTGGGCATTTTAGTGAAAACCCCATTAAAATATCTCCTTCTGATCACTGATTCATTCTAACCATATTGCATGCCTGGCAAATTTGATATTTTAAAACTGTTTGAAACTGACAGGAAAAAAAAAAAAAAACCAGCATAGGAAAAAAAGGGCCTGTTTGTAATGTCAGGCCTCTGCGGATGGCTGTATTGTATGGGATGGGGAGGAACAGTCCCACTGGCAAGCAGCCACCGAGCACCAAAGCATGGAGCCTCCCTGGAAAGCTGATAATCTGAGCAGCTGAGAGCAGAGACAAACTCAGCCAGTACAGAAGCCTCCTAGGGGGTAATTAGAATCTCTTCTACCAGACTCAGAAGTCCTAAAATATAAGGGCCCCGGTGGGCCATGCTCAAACACTGGCCAGGATAGAGTCACGTACAAAGGTAAGAAAGATGGCTTTAGTCCCACTAGGAAGAATAAGAGGGGATTATATTAATTACCTCCAATTGCAAAAGGAGAGAAAGAACCACCTTTTAAAGGGGAGAAGGCAAATTGAAATTCTATTTGTGTAACTTTCACTAGGAGAGAAAGAATGTAATGGCCCTATTGCTTCCTTCCTTACCAAGTCAAGTTGCTCCTCTGGCCTGATCCACCAGCTAGTGGCCAACCCAAGGTTGTATCTGGATATTTGCCTTTCATTAAGGTTTATTTTCAAGATGTCTAGGAACACGTTAGTCCATTTATCATGGAGTCAGAAAACCATACCATGAATTCTTGCTGAAGTACAATAAAAATGAGGTGATTGAGACAGATATTCCATAATAAATAACTGTCTCACTGCTGTTTGTTTGGCATCTAGAAACTGTTTGTACAGATCGGGGCCCATATATAGCTTAAGCACACTGGGACTGTGAGTAGAAGAGGTCTTTGGGTCACCAGCATTAGCTACAAATGTTTAGATGAGTTTTTCCATTAATCAGTGACTTACTGAGAATCTACTGTTGGCAGCTGCAAAACCCTTCTTGTTGAGAGTCTATCACCGCTGCCTTCAAACTATTTCCTCGCTAATGGATGAGAAGAAATCCAATGTGCGATTGTAAATTTTATGGTCAGTTTTATCTCAAACTGAGTAATGGCAGCCCAGAGCCATCAGAAGGCCTTCTCAGAGGTTAAGTTCAGAATCAAATCTCCAAAAACAGATATATCTTACCCAGGTGAATGTGGATGGAGGTGAGGTGGAATAAGAAATACTAAATGGGAGAAACAGTATGAGGACTGCGAGATGCTTCAGAGAACTTTACCTAAAAGACCTGGGAAATAGGTTTATAGTCAGACAGTCACAAAAAAATGACCCTGAAACAGTAGTAAGAATCACAGAATGAGTGGTTTGTCTAAGAAGCATTATCCAGAAGGCAAAACAGACTCCAGTGAACCACAGTGTTTCCTTTTCTCCAGGGTGTGGTTGTGTCAAAATAATTTAGGGCATTTTGGTTAGAGTACAGAGAGTCCTCCAGCTCAGAGATGTATGCAGAACAGTTGAGAACACTCAGCAGGATGTTCGTTGGTGGGAGGGAGACAAAAAGGTGGCATCTGGCATCAAGGAACAGCTGACCCTGAAGAGCCTCTGTTTGGGGATTCTGCAAAACAACGCATGTAGGATTGACTATGGGAATTGAGTCTCCCCTTAATTGACACTTTTATACCAGTACTAGCTATAAATGTTTAGATGTGTCTTTTTCTTTTCTTTCTGCCTTTCTTTCTTTCTTCTTTCTTCTTCTTTCTTCTTCTTTCTTTCTTTCTTTCTTCCTCTTTCTTTCTTTCTTTCTTTCTTTCTCTTTCTTTCTTTCTTCTTTCTTCCTTTCTTTCTTTCCCATTTCTTTTTTCTTTCAAAGATTTTATTTATTTATTCATGAGAGACACAGAGACAGAGGCAGAGACATAGGCAGAGGGAGAAGTAGGCTCCATGCGGAGAGCCTGATGTCGGACTTGATCCCAGGACCCCAGGATCACGCTCTGAGCTGAAGACAGATGCTCAACTGCTGAGCTACCTAGTTGTCCCTAGATGTGTTTTTCTATGAATATGTTAAAAGTTAGGAAGTTCTTTGGAATTGGTCATAAATAAAATATAGGATGATAATGACGTAAGTGATTGAATCACACCAATTTCTGTGATATTGGTAATTCTGCAAAGTAGATTAAGCTGTAATGTCAGAGGCACTGCAAGCATGGAGCAAGCAAGCCTTCCCGTGAATGTTTCATGTCTAGAGCACATCCGGCTGGTGAGGAAGACTCTGGGATGTGGGCTTGAAAACAATTCTTTAGAAGCTTTCATGGAATGCTTTTCCCTTTTGTAAGTAAAAGTTGACAGCATTTGAAATTCTCAAAGGCATAACAGGAGGGGATCCCTGGGTGGCTCAGCGGTTTAGCGCCTGCCTTTGGCCCAGGGCATGATCCTTGGAGTCCTGGGATTGAGTCCCCTGTCGGGCTCCCGGCATGGAGCCTGCTTCTCCCTTTGCCTGTGTCTCTGCCTCTCTCTTTCTCTCTCTCTCTCTCTCTGTGTGTGTGTGTCTATCATGAATAAATAATTAAATAAATCTTAAAAAAAAAAAAAAAAAGCACGACAGGAGAGTTGTGTTTTGTGAACCATGCCTGTCCCTTGTGCAGGAACAAATCATCGTGTCCTGCTCACTCCTGGCTCTCCAGTACATTAATGTCCACCCCATACCATTTCCCCTCTAGCAGTCTGTTATGCATGCTCTTCTGAGGTTCCACAAGGGAGGTTATTCCTCTTTATACTTGAACCTGCTCCTGTGGAATTGCTCCAGCACACCAGATGACATGCTCTGATCTCAGGTTTGACCATCACAACAGAGATGGGCTTCGGTGCACGTGAGGCGAAGGGCATGCAATCTAAAGCTTCGTTAGGTGCAAGTTCAGCTTCAGCTTTTCTCCCAAAGGCTTTTGTGCTTTTGAGTGACTCCCATTCTTTAGTTTTTTATGAAAAAATGAATATTAGTCCAATTTTGATCTAAGATTTTGCATGTGCCCAGATATAATGACCTCCTCTGACTTGAAAGAAGGAGAGCAGTTGGAGTGTGGCCTCTGTACTTCATCTGGAGCCTCCTAAACCTTGCTTCCACAGAGGATCTAAAATGGTTGCAAGCTCAGTGATGTGCTGATTCATGACTCAGATCACCGAGTGACCATGCCCTGTCAGTGCTGTAATTCCCACTTCCAGCAGAAGGGACCTGAACTCAAATCTAATTTAAAATTTTATTTTGTTGCAATCCTCCAGATATCTGCTCTACTCTTTCTTGGAAGCAGGCTGTTCCTAAGCAAAGCAGGTCTCTTGATACAGGATGTTATAAGCTTCCAGAAGGACTCTTTGCTCTAAAATGCATCTCTCACAGACCTTACCAAAATTTCTGCATTAGAAAGCTTAATATTAATAACTTTATGTAGTTATTATAAAGGACATTTCTCACCATTACTAAATAAAAAATAGGCAGTATAAGACATGGGTGAGAGATGTTGTTCCCAATACATATAAGGAAGACATAACAATTAAAATAAATCATATCCATTCATCTAAAACTCCAAATCATTTTACAAACACTAAGTTGTAACATAGCTACTAGTATTTAATCCTTACATTGTGCTAGGGATCAGGGGTAAAATAATAAATTGATATAATTTCTGTTGTCAAGGATTTCAGAATATAGTAAGGAGTAGAGACAGAGAGATAGAATATTGTGACTTGATGTCAGCATTTCTGTGATGAAGAGGAGTCCAGAGAATCTTATAAGTGCCAAAGGAGAGCATTCAATAGAGCATTCCACATGGCAGGCCTGTGTTGGAGAGGAACTAGCCGGGGTGTTTGGGAAGGGGTGTGCATAGGCAAAGCTTAGATGACAAAGAAAGGGTCTCCCAAGAAGAACAACATGAATAGTCTGGATTCCAGAAAAGGCGTGGGATGAGCAAGAGGTCAGATAGCATTTACATTGCTACAGTAAAGAGTGGGATCAAAGTGTGTTGGGAAAGAGGTAAGATTGGATGCCAGGAAGTCAGCTTGTGCTGGGGTGAAAGTGATAGGGTGAAAGGGATGAATCTTATATTCAAAGCAGGACATTTTTAAAGGAATGTGGAAATCAGTCTGGCAAGTAAAAACCACTAACTGAAAGAGGAACACAAAGAGGGAGGGAAATGGAAAAAAAGCTCTGTAAGTGGCAACATGCGGAGGCTTTTGGAGTGCAAGACTGTCAAAGAATAAATATTGGGCTGACTTTTCCACCTGGTAGAGGCAAGCTCGTTGCAAGGGCAGAGTGTATGTTGAGGTGCATGTTGAGGCAGAGAGGATTGGTAGGCTGCCAGGTGTTCTGTGGTTGTGGACAGTGGACCTTGAGAGTTGGCTTTCTGGAGATTGAGTCTAATCTTCCTACTAGCTGATCCTTTTTAGAGTCTTCTGTAATATTTCTTAGTCTCCAGGCAGAATTTCTTCCAGAGCTGGGATCATGTCTTTCTACTCTTACATGTGATCATAGGTAAGGCCTTTGCTTTTCAGATTTAATTTTCTAATCTCTAAAATGGGACAAATGTTCTGAGGATCAGTTGATAGTAAGTGTCTGAAAAAACCTCTACTGGTGACACATGCTCACTGCAAGAGGTCACTCTTTGTTTTTTTTGTTTGTTTGTTTGTTTGTTTGTTTTTTAATTTCATTTGCTTTATTTGATAATTCTGGTGACTTCATGAAAGGCTGATTGGTGACTTCATGAAAGGCTGATTGGCACAAGCTTTTGTGGTTTGGAAATGGGAGTAGGAAAACTAAATGGACTTCTGACTTATCCCAATGACAGTGTCAAATAATTCTGGGTGTGGACCTTCATTGTATTTGAAGTTACTATAGACAGTTCTGTGCTTCACTGTGACAAAGTGACAAAAGGGAGCCCAGGGTAAGACATCTTCAGTTGCCCATTAACCAGATACTGGCCATAATAACTCCTGCTAACACACACTATTAGTCTATTATCACACTAATAATAAGGCCGGGAAATGCAAATCAAACCTCATTTACTTGGACCTGTAACAGGTCAATCCAGAAGGTGCTGCTGAATCCCTAAACCTGTATCCTTGTTAACCCTGGAAGACACATCTTCAGACCAATCTGGAGGGCAATTTCTGAAAAGCTTAGGTTTGAGATAGTTCATTTGCCTTTTCAGTAGCTCTTTTGTATCCTCGTGGTTACACAATCAGATGATGGTAAAGATTCACAAATGGAGTGAAGTGCAAAGTAAAACCTGTTCCTCAGAAACATTTTATGTTGGTCAGGGAAGTGAAGCTGATCTTCCATTTATTAAAATTGTGTATGTGTCAGTAATTGTGCCAAGTATTTTATATACATTATTTAAGTTAATATCCCCCCAAAACTTATAATATGAAAGGTTATTGTCTTATTTTAGAGATTAAACCAATTGGGCTTAAAAGAAAAATCAATTGCCTAAGGTTACACTGCCAGTTAAGAAACAAGCTAGATACCCAATTCCTGGTTTACCTGCAGCCAATGCTCATGGAAATTGCTAGACCCTCCTTTGTCAGACGATGAAAAAGATATTTCCACTAAATGAAACTCACAGGGCAAACATGGGAAATCACATAAGCGAGTAGATATGGAGGTTGTTTTTTTTTTAAGTCGTAATTGCTTGTCATGAGAACTATAGCTGTTGTGTTTCTACCACATCCAAAGCTGCGTACCATACAAAGATGTCGAATAAGTTCTTGTGCATGAAGTTGACCTGTCAGTGTGAATTAGAAAAGAGGTGCAGTTAGAAACAAGCAAGTGGGATAAAGTAGGGGGGATGGGGCACTGGTTAGTGGAATTTCCATGACCTACATGTGGATTACCCATTTCTTCAAACTTAAGCAGAAGATGCTTCTCACCCCACCATATATCCTGAACAGAATGACATCTTATTCTTATTATTCCAGCAGAATCTGCACTTCTTTCTTACCCTCCAGAAGTCTCTGAAATTGCCTTCTACAGAAAACTTTTCCAGATATCTACAGTTGGAAATCACTTTTCTTTGAGAAACAAAGCAGTATAATAATAGATTCTAGAAGACATCATATCTGACCTCTTTATTTTAAATGTATTTTCTGGGTTTTATATATATTTCTATGCTAACAGTATGTAGCTGATAGCAAGGACAATTATTTTTGTTCACTGCATTTACTTAAATTGCCATAAATTCCAATTATGCTTCTCTCCTAGAGATGCATCAACATCTAGTAAATGAAAACCCACAGCTGATACATTCTGGTTTTCCAGTGGTCCAGTCAGAGAGCCATCTGCGCCTTTAGTAACCAGTTGACGTGCATTTGCCATTGTTGCACTTCTAGAATAAAATTTCCAGCCAGGAATGTCTTGTGAGGCATTAATCTATGTATGTGTGCTCTGAAAACTAGGCAAACTGGCCCCAAAAAAAGTTGGTTCTGCAGACTTCATGAATTTGCTCAATGAGATTAATTAGGCAGAGGAATCCCTTGCCACTGGGAATGACCAAGTCACCAGACCAAAACTGCACACTTCCTTGGCGGCAGGGGATGCCACTGGCAAAGGCAAATAGGTGTTCTGTGGTCCCAGTGGTATCCAAAATTTCGCGTACCTGCCGTAAGAAAAAAAAATATAGGGTAATACAAGTAAAGAACTCCAGAGATAAGATGAAAATGGTGTCATGAGTTTTGTTAGGAACAAAGATGATACTCTCTCATACCTTGCGAGGCACTGAAAGAGAAGCATAAAATAGGGACTGCTTATGCCTTAGATGTTTTTCCACAGTGTTCATTAAAGGCTTTATTTCCATTCTCTGCTGTTACCATCATAGGCCTACATCTGGATGTGAATTCAACACGGATAAAGCTGAGATACCAACCCAAGGGTCAGAAAATATCCTTTGATCAGATTTTTTTCCTATGTCACGTTAATTGTGCCTGGTTTCTTGCTTCCATGAGGGAGGGATATGATAATTATGAATGATGTTTATCAAATATGGCCAGTATACCAGTAACTAAACTTCTTAGCTTCTTGTAGTTGAGTGAGTCCGTAGGACTAAGTTCTGGCCAAGGATTTGTGAGCAGAATTTATGTGTGTAAATTCTGAGTGTGAGAACTTACCTGATGGCCCAAGAGTGCAAAATCCAGCCCCACTGTGCCCCCAAGGTCTCTTTCTCTATTCCATTCTTAGTGATAATACCAGAATGTGGCTTCTTTGTCATCCTGGCTGGAGTAAGAGACATAGAGCATTGTCCCTTAGGCTGATCATGATGGACAAGAAGCTTAACAATATATGTTTATTATTATAGGTCAGTAGTTTGGGAGGTTATTACCACAGAAGAGGTCATTACCACTATAAGAAAGTTGTCTATAATATATGGAGCTTCAGGGGCCTTCATGAAAACAAACTTTTGGGAGTCCTAAAATGTCAGTTCGCTTATTGAACAAGTAATTTATTGAATGCTGCTTTGAGACAGACATTATCCAGGTACCAGAAACATTGCATTGAATAATGATATCATCTTTATGCTGCCTCAAACTAATGGGAGGAATGAGAGGCTGGTCAGCAAGACATTTCCAGATAAAACTACATCTCATCACTGGGTGCATATTGGGCTCAAGGTGGATCTTCAAAGTGTAGACATGAAAAAATAATAAAACGTAGACAAATGTATTCATCCAAAATATTGTATTGCATTCCTCTTTTATGTTAAATATAAGATTTTATCCTGAAGACTGGAAAAATTCATATATTTTAGAGCTGTGAAGTTGGCACTACTCGGGAGAAATTTTTTATGGTGAGAGGAGAATTTCCCTCTTTTTTTCTCTTTTCTTCTGGATATTCTGAGGTTGAGGATATTACATGCTTGTGGACAGTATTGGGTTGAGACAAATAAGAGGAATTAAGACAAGGTCAGGGAAAAGTGGCTCTCAGACAGAGAGCTTTCAGACAGAGATGTTATGGAGACTTTGAATTTGGTTTATGGTCCAGCCATATTTACCACACTAAGGCACTGCATATGAAATTAGGAATATAGAGTGCTCATCTGATGAAGCATCTTCAGTTTTGCATCTTTTAGAGAAACCCAGCCTATAAGTTCTATCCAGGGCAGGAAATTGAAACAGGATATTTGGAACAGGAGTATTTCCTGGGGGATGCTCTTCAGCTCTGTGATGTAAATAAAAATTGTTGTTCATTCAAACTCAAGGTAGCTTTTCAACTGTAATATAGACTTTTTTTCCCCCCTGGAAATTCACAAAACCCTTAAATGGAATGATGTATCTTTACTTTTGGGCAAATTGTAAAATTTTTTTTCTGAACTTACACTGACCCTCTGCCTGCTGATACCAAGAAACTAACAGCTCCCTTTAAATTCATTCTTTGAGTCAACTATTCTTAGCTCTGGATGTAAGTTTCCATGGGATTGCAATGCCTGGCAGCAAAACTCACCAGACTCAAAGGGGAAGTTTGGGCCTTTCTATTTCTTTTCCTACCTATGACCGGTCCTGTCTGGAGGGTACCCTCTGAAACATTGTTTCTATTGCAACAGCCTAAATAAAGCACCCATTCCCATGTAGTTTGGTTCCAGGAGAATTTTTTAAAGTTTGACAGTTTGTAAGACAGGTAACATCCTAGCAGTGTTAAAAAAAATAATAATAAAAATACAGTAGTCAGACAAGAGGGCTTGTGACCAGACAGAATGTGGGCTGGGGATCTTTCAGAATAGCTGAGTGACTCGTTACTCAAAAAAGTTTGTTATATTATAATGAAGTCACACCTTTTACACAACAGAAAACATTTTATTGGACTTCAATCAATTTTAAAAATGACATGAAAGTAGATTTTCTGAGATCTTTAGAACAAAACAGTAATCGTTTTCACATTCATTTATTGAGCCCTTATAATAGGACATTCACTTGAATACATACCAGTTTTCTAGATTACGCATGCACGTGGAAAAAAAGTTGTATTAGTTTCTCTTGTCACGTAACAAATTGCTATAAATTTAGCAGCTTAAAACAGCAGCTATGCTCTGTTTCTGTAGGTCAGAAGCCCAGAAGAGCTTGGCCGATCTGTGCTCAGGTGTCACGAAGCTGGAGTCAAGATGTCAGCCAGACTGAGTGCTTATCTGGAGAACAGGATGGAGGAGAGGGCAGCAAGAATCCATTTCTAAGCTTAAGCATGTTGCATCTCTTTGTGGTTGTAGAACCTAGATCCCCATTTCCTTGCTGGCTGCAGAGTCACTCTCTGATCCCAGAGGGCACCTACCTTGCTATCTCCATCTTTAAACCATCAATTGCATTTTGAGTACTTTTTGTCCTTCAGATCTTTCTGGCTTTCTGTCTGGGGTCTCTTTCTGCATTTTACTAGGCTTATATAATTAGATCAGGCTTACCTGGAAAGTCTCCAAATTGTAAGGTCAACTGATTTGAATTACAATTGCAAAGTCCCTTCACAGTGATACCGATAGTTTGAATAACCAGGAAAGGGGTGAGAGGACAATCCTTGGAATTCTACTACCATACAGTTGCATTCTCAAAGTCCTAGAATTTCTTAAAATTGAGCATTTTATTAAAAGATTTTAATTAGTTGAGAGACACAAAGAGTGTGATCATGAACAGGAAGAGGAGCAGAGGGAGAAGGAGAAGCAGACTCTGCTGAGCATGGAGTCCCCCACTCCTGAGGCTCAATCCCTGCACTCCAGGATCAATGACCTGAGCCGAGGGCAGATGTTTAACTGACTGACCCACTAGGCGCCCCAAAACTGAGCATGTGGAGGTCATGCTAACCTACCCAAATTCCTACTCTGATAATTTTTCCAACTCTCTGTGTTGACTTCACTCTGTTCCATGAATCTAAGAAGCTGGCAAAGAGCTCTTTATTTTTATTATTAATAAATAACACCCTCATCACCCTTCCACCTCTAATAATACAATCTGCATACACACTTTTAGTTCTAAGGTAACTCAGAATGAATTGACTTTTGCTTTGATAGTGAAGAAAAATTTGCCACAGCACCTGTTAAGCCTGAAAGATCACCACCAACACCACAAAAAATAGGGAAATGCCACGGCATTAATTTGGGATTATAGCTAATTTGTAAAGTGAAGTAGCGACATTAATGCCTGCAAACAAGCTCTAGACACGTTGCCACGCCCCCAGTTTGAACTCAGAATCAGCTGTAAATCACCTCAGCTTCACAATGTGCCTTTGTTATGAATCCTGTGTCAAAGTGCCAAAGCCATTCAGTGTACTCTTTCTAAGTGCCGACCGCTTTGTATTTTTACCAACTCATAGTATCCCACTGGATCTCGGATGTCACAGGTTTCCAAAAAAAAAAAAAAAAAAAAATGGTTTTGGTCTCTCTTTTCTCTTGTCAGATAGCCGAGAAGCCACAAATCAACCGAGGCTGGTTCCCCCAGGGAACATCTCATGCTGGCAACTATGAAGTGTCCTCTAGAGAGACCCCTGGCCTATAATTCCGGAGCTCCATGGAGGAGGAAATCACTTCCTGGCATCTGTTAGCAAATAGAGACCTTCCTTGAGTGTTAATAATTCCCCCTATATCTCCCCTGTGTTCTCATCAGACAGCATTTCATTCCAGTTAATTTCCATCCCAGGGTCTTTCTCCTGGTTCCCTATTGGAACACCTCCTTCCTTTCTCCTTATTTGGAGATTATACATTCTTGGCTCAATTTCTTTAATAGACGTAGACATATTCGGATTATTCATTTCTTCTTGTGTGAGTTTTCGTAGTTTGCCTCTTCCAAGGAATTGGTCCATTTTACCTATTACCAGTCAAGTGTATGGGTATTGTTATTCCTGGTTGATAGCATTTCTTTGTGGATTTTTAAAATTACCTTTTACTATTTTAATGTACATGGGATCAGTGTGGTGACCCTTATTTCATTTTGATGTAATTGGTGTCTTCTCTGTTTCATGGTTCCAAATAAAAACAAATACAGACTTAGTTAAAGAGATTTTTTTTTTTTTTGCAAAGACTATTGCAATAGGAAGAATACTCCAAACACAGGATTTACCAGCCTTTCAAAAATCAAACAGAAAAAAAAGTCTTTCTTTTGTAGGAAGGCTAAGTAAGACAGTCAGGAACTTTTGAGAGGAAATTGAGTAGGGATGAACAGACAACATAATTCAGCTGGTCTGACAGGAAATGTTTCCATTTCCTGATTCTCTGGATGGCCAGCTGATTCTCAGGATGAGCCAGACGTTAGGGAAGATGTTCTGTTTTACTGCTTGCTCAGACTTAGAGACAAACCAAAGTTCAGGGACTCGTGGATAGGAGAGAAGCCAACCTAAAGATTGGCTAAACTAATACAGAGGGTAAGTTATGGACAATTATAGACACAAGGTAATCGCTCAGCTGGGCCAGAGGTTTCATTGACCTTTTCAAAGAATCAGCTTTGGTTCATGAGTTCTTTCTATTGTTTTCTAGTTTTCAATATCATTCATTTCATTGTTTTCAGTGTCATTCATTTCTGCTAATAAAATAAAATTTTGTATTTTAATAAATAACAATGCTAATTATTATTTTTTCTTCTACTCGCTTTAGGCTTAAATTACTCTTTATTTTTCTTAGGTGGAAGCTGATATTACTCTAATGTAAGGTCTTTTCTTTTTTCTAATGGACAAAGTTAGTGCTATAAATTTCCATTTGAATACTCCTTTCACAGCATCCTCACATTTTGATAGGACATTTAAATTTCCATTTAGCTCAAAATAATGTACAGTTTTTTCTTTGAGACTCTTTTGGCCTACGTGTTATTTAGGAGTGTGTGTTTGGGCAGCTTGGGTGGCTCCGTGGTTTAGCTCTTGCCTTCAGCCCAGGGTGTGATCCTGGAGACCCAGGATTGAGTCCTATGTCGGGCTCCCTGCATGGAGCCTGCTTCTCTCTCTGCTTGTTTCTCTGCCTCTTTCTCTCTGTATCTCTCATGAATAAATAAATAACAATTTTTAAAAAGGAGTGTGTGTTTAATCACCAAATACTGGGGATTTTCCAACTCTATTTCTGTTATTGACTTCTAGTTTAGGACGATGGTGGTCTGATAACACATTTTAAATTATTTTTATTTAAAAACTTTTTAGTTTGTTTTATACCCTTGAATGCTGCTTTCTGCTGAATGTTTCATGTGAGCTTGGGAAGAACATGTATTCTGCTGTTTTTGAAGGTAATATTCTATAAATATCAATTAGATCAAGTGGGTTGGAGTGCTGTTCAGGTCTCAGCTATATCCTTGGTGATTTTCTGCCTACTTGAACTATCAAATACTGATAGAGTGTCGGAAAGTCTCCAACTGTAATAGTGGATTTGTCTATATCTCCAAGCACTTCTGTCAGGTTTTGCCTCATGTATTTTAATGCTCTATTAGGTATATACATGTTTGCGTTTGTCATGTCATCTTGGAAGAGTGACAGCTCTTTGCTCCTGATATATTTCCCTGTTCTGAAGTCTGCTTACTCAGAAATTGATATCATTATTCAGTTTCCTTCTCATTCATGTTAGCAAAGTACATTTTCTTCTTACCCTTTCTTTTTAACCTGATCCTTTCATTCTTTTTTATTTTTTTATTTTATTTTATTTTATTTTATTTTATTTTATTTTATTTTATTTATTTTATTTTCTTAAGGTGGATTTCTTGTAGACAACATTCAGTTGGGTCTTTGTTTTTTTCCTTTACTCCGGCTGTCTATCTTTCATTGGTATCTTCCCTCTACATATTTAGGCCTTACCTGTTGTGGTAGGCAAAATAATGTCCTGCAAAGATGTTCATGCCCTACTCTGGAACCTGTGAACATGGTATAGTTCATGACAAAAAGGACTTTGCAGATGTGATTAAAGTTGAGATGAGGGAGATTATTCTGGATTTTCTGGGTAGACCCAATCTAAAACACAGTGAAAGAAGAAGGCAAATGAGTAGGTCAGAGTGAGGTAAAGGGAGAACTACTTAATCCGCTATCACTGGCTTTGAAAGTGGAAGAAGGGGACGAAGACCTTAGGAATACAGGTCATTTCTAGAAAGTGGAAAAGACCTACAAATGAAACCTACCAACACCTTATAGAAAGCAACACAGCCCTCTGACACCTTGATGTTAGCCCAGTGGGACTATCTCAGATTTCTGACCTGGAAAACTATAAGATGATAAGTTTATGTTGCTTAACCCTCTAACTTTGCAGTAATGTATTATGGCAGCAATAGAAAACTAATTCGGGGCACCTAGGTGGCTCAGTGGGTGAGCATCTGCCTTTGGCTCAGGTTGTGATCCCAGAGTCGGGATCCACTCCCACATCAGGCTTCTCACAGGGAACCTGCTTCTCCCTCCGCCTGTGCCTCTGTCTTTCTGTGTCTCTCATGAATAAATAAATAAAATTCTTAAAAAAATAAAACCAATAGACTCTATTTCAGGATTAAATCCAGGCTAAATGTCTCCGATAAATGTGGCACTTTCATACCATTCTGACCTTGGCTTCCATTCCTTTTGTGCTAAAACACTCTTCTAACCACTCTTAACTGTTCTTGGTTCATTCATATTAGTGTACATAAGACACAGTGTGTGTGTCTCTGTTGTTGCTATTATTCTTCACCAATCCCACACTCAGTTAAACTAATATTTGTTCCTAAACATTTTCAGATTTTATATAGTACCTAGAAGCAGGCTGGAAATAGAAAAGTATAAGGCCAGTTTGAAGAAGAGAGGCTATGTGCAGATGTTAGATAATCACAGAGTCTAACTGCATGTTGTTTAACATGACATCCAAACCTCAATTTCCTTGTCTGTATAAAATAAAAATAAAAATACATTCCTCAGGGAATATTTGTAAAGACAAAAGTCAGAAGCATGTAAGTTGTTTGCCACTGAGTAGGTGTTTAGATGTTAGATATTCTCTGTACTTGATTTTCTTAATGGAAACAATAAGATTATTGTGAGCATGAAATTTTCACTTGTTATTCTATTTTAAAAATTGCAGTTAGAGACAAGAAAAGTTTATAGTTAGCATTTTTTGAGTGATTACACACAAATACAGTAATTCTTGAGGGTCAATTGCCCTGTTCATTACATGACCTAATGTTTAATCCAATAATATGTAAGTAAATATGACACTTGTGTATACATCATTCATTTCCATGGTCTGAAAGATAACAATTAAATTGTTTTCCCTTCATTTAACTTGTACTCATTAGCTAATTGGACATGCATTACATTATTTCAAAATTCAATCTTGTCCACAAAAACAGGTCCTTATATGATCATTTTCATTTTAATGCATTTCTGAAGTGAGAGGCATATGACAATTCACTAAAATGGATTTTGTTTTCACAGCACACACACACAAAAATGGTTTATTAATCTGAGTGTTGTGGGCTTTTGAAAATAACCTAATTAAATATAATTGATATAATTGTTATTTGACAAGACTAAGAACAGATGCACAGAGAATACTCAGAAAGGAATAAAAAAACACTAGCACATCTCTGAATCTAATCTAACTTATGTGTATATATACATAGATATTATGTGTTTATATTTCATTCCCTTTATACATGATATATATCATACATATATGATTATATATACATACACACAAAAATATGACATATACCTATATGTTATATATGTTTAAATTCATAAATAAGGCTGTTTTAAATTTCTCAAATGCTATGTAGTCACAGAAAGGGGTTACTTTGTCTGACACTCTCCAGTTTGCCTTCTGGTAGGCCATGTTGAGAGGTAATTCTCCATGGGTCTGTCATATTTCTCCACATCTAGGGAACAGAGGTACTGAGGCCTTTTGTAAGGATTAACTTTTCAAAGATATTTTAACCCAAACAGTCTTGGAAGATAGAGATTGTATCTTCCTCCAGAGCAGAAATAAGACTCCTTTATTAGCTGGTCTAGTAAATTTAATGTTTACCTCTATGACACATTTTGCAGGTGTGCTTGCAGCCCATTATAAAACATTTGGATTTCCAAAATCTGAGGTTTCTCTCCTGGAATAACACTTTGCACTGTAGGTGTCCCCTGGTCCTCATTGTGCACCATATAGGAATTAGGGTTTGTGAAAACTGAGTAAAAATAAAGACATGCTGGCTACTGTTATTTCTGTGATTAATAAACTGACCTTTGACTCTGACCTAGGACTCATGTTTTCCTATCAACATCCATAAAACTGTGGAAGGTTTATTTGTTAGTTTGTAAGCAGAGTAAAATCTCAGACCCACTGCAGTTCTTGACAGAATGAATTATTAGTACATGTTACAAAAAATATTTCATGTCAACAAAATAAATCAGTGATGTGTATGCTCATTTTCAAGAAGTCTAGGAACATAATTTTCACATAGATGCAGAAGTGGCTTAGTATAATGAGACTACTTGTGGTAGAGACACTGGACCTTATTCCAGCTTCTCCTTTATTTTAGTTTGTGCACTGAACAGATTTACTTTTGTTCAATATGTTTCTCATATATTAAATCATTTCTTCACAGAAGCAAAATGCAGTAGGTTTTAAATTACATGCTTCTTTATAAAAGAATTTTTTCCCTTTTTTCCCCTAGTTGACATTTATAATCTGTGCAATTGGGATCCCTGGGCGGCGCAGCAGTTTAGCACCTGTCTTTGGCCCAGGGCGCGATCCTGGAGACCCAGGATCGAATCCCACATCAGGCTTCCGGTGCATGGAGCCTGCTTCTCCCTCTGCCTGTGTCTCTGCCTCTCTCTCTCTCTCTCTCTCTCTCTCTCTCTGTGACTATCATAAATAAATAAAAATTAAAAAAATTATAATCTGTGCAATTTTAGTGTAGTGTGGTATATTTATTCTGGATTCGGGAGGTTAAAAGGACATAGGATGTTGAAGAGCACCATATACAATTCTTGGTCCATGATTTTAAGTATACTTCAGGTGTTACTGGAAAACTTTTAGTGTTCATGGGTATTTCCCAAGGGTCATAAGACTCCAAGATTCAATAGAAGAGGCCATGACATCTTTAATGTCATATGGGGTGCAAAGGTCACATTGACCCATGCATGCATCTCCTGAAAGGAACCTACTCTGTGTCATGGGACATGGAATATGATAAAGTTAGTTTTGAAGTTGGACCACAAAGCACAGTGACTGTGAGATGTCACAACTGGAGAAAAAACATTCATATTGTCTACTCTGAAAACTAAACAATAAAGGTTATTACAAAGCAAATGAGTTTACTAAGAAATAACAGAGGAATTGCAATTTGGGACATGCCAAAGTAAGTCTGGAGAACATCTTTTTAGCGAGGAAAGGAAGAAGCTGGGAGGGGTTGTTTTGAATAAAAGTTCATTTTTGGAAAATGAGAGTTTGAAGTGATGGCAGCACCTCATTGGCTGCAGGTGACAGCAGCTCGCTGTTAGCATGCTGAGAGAAAATTTCTTCTTCCTCTGGACTGTATAAGCTGTAATGCATGGTAGTGCATGAGAGCTCTCCCTTCATGACTTCCTGACTCCATTTTGAGTGAGATTCCCTTTATTCAATTTCATTTTTTCTCCTTTTGAACAGATCTTTCCTCAAAAGCATAACTGATCAAGAATCAGATTTTCCATAGTTAGTGGTTTTGTCCTTTAGTGCCAGAAAAGACTTTCTTTGGTTATCATGCCCCACATCAAAGGGAAGGTACATAGTGATTGGAAGCTATTTAAGATCATCTTGAGGAACAAGGGAGGGTATGAAGGAGGTCCCTTGGCATTTCCCATTTAAAGTCTATATTTTATCAAGTCCTAAGTATTAGAGATTGTCTTGAAGCATTGAGCCAGCATCACCCTATTGGGTACATCATTTCTGCAGAGGTTTGACAAACAGGCACAAAGCTTAAAAATGATTAAACAAAATAAAAATGAGGGACAGAATAATAAATCTAGTTTGTATGATGGTCTTAAACCAGGAATCCAAACTTGAAGATAACCAACTAAAAATACATCAAAAGATTAGGGGTCAGTTAGGTTTTCTCCTTGCCTAAAATTCTAATTTAAAAAAAGAAGTTCTAAATTCCAGACATCATCTCTCTTTGCAGGGCTCTAGGAGATACAAATACTGGCTTGATCTTTCCAGGTCAGTTCCAGGGTAACAGAAAGAAAAGGAAGAAGAAAGGGTTTTTAAGTTTTGTTAAAGTATGAAGTCTTGATCTAGCATCCAGGATGTCAGTTACTCCTCTTCCTCCTCAATTTGGTATGAGGTCCCCAGCATTTATACAGGATCAGATGTCAGATGCAGCCTTCTTTAGCTGTGAGGTTTATGTTCAAGGTTCAAGTCCTTGGAGTCTGTCTCCTATCTGGGCAGTGAGAAAGAAAGACATGATAGAGTCCCTTTCAAGGACATACAAAGGGAATCTTTGTTCTTATTGATTCTAAATCAATAAGATGGAAAAAATTGGAAATGTTACTTTGGAGAATCACACTCATATTTGAAGAAACTATGAGAATTTAGGATCCAGCCCAGTTTATAGGTATGTAACAAAACCTAAAGACAATTAATGGGATTAAAATCTACAAAGGTGCAAACATAATTTTTCTTTCTATAATTATTCACAATTTTTTCCCCAAAGATAATCTCAGTAAAATTGATTTATCCATGGGCTGATTATTTGCATAAGGGTAGCAAGAAT
The DNA here is from genome assembly GCF_048418805.1 of Vulpes vulpes. NCBI lineage: Eukaryota > Metazoa > Chordata > Mammalia > Carnivora > Canidae > Vulpes > Vulpes vulpes. Next base: position 7,508,502 of record NC_132784.1, on the reverse strand, counting down.
AGTGACTGACCATATAAGCTCTTTAAGACTGCTTGGCTGAAACTTTTTACAAGGAATCTTAGGTTAAACTTTTAAAAGACTCTAAGGCTGGGATTTTCTTGGCTTCATAAAAGTCAATCTTAATTTCTTAAAGCATATTTCTGATCATGTCTGAGTCTATGCACATGTCTCTTAAATATAGACAATACAGTTAAAATCTCGGTAACACTGCCAATATTTTTAACTGTGTTTTGTTTCAAGGAGAATGGATTTTTATTGAACTTATGTGAACAATGATATTGCCATGAGAAAAAGTACTCAACAGTTTCCAATTTCTGGAGGGATCAGGTAGGAAGAAAAAGATAAATGTTTCTCCATGGTTCACCAAAAGTACATTTTACTAACTTGCCGTAAGTCATAGATGGCTCCAGAGGAAAGATTTCCTCATATCTAGAAAACAAAGATTAAAGAACCAGTTATATTTTTTAAAAAATTCATAGAAATTGTGTTCATCTTCATCAGTTCATTATATCCATATTGTTAATTTTTGTTCTGTTTTAGTACAATTTTTCCATTACTTCTGGAAATTATTATCCAGTTCAATTTTATGATCTCAGTTATCAGAAACCTGCACTTTACCAGAGCTCCTTTAGTGAATCTTTTTGAAAATCGCTTTTGTAGGTACATTTTTGCAAAAAGCATCAGAGTAAAACAACAACTGTAAATGAGAGAAGACTTAAAAACATCCATTTTTAAAAGATCCGATGAGAGTTTATCACAATGGAATTGACAGGGAAATTTGGTGATGTCTGTAACATGCAATATTTAAGGTACTAATTAGAGTTATGACTGGTAACATTATACGAAGGCATATCAAATTTCCATGAATTTCATATAATTTCTAGAATATTTATATAAATAGCATTCACCTATACAATGTAACCTAAGAAAGTTTATCATCACTTATGATGTTCCCCATGTAATTTACGATATCAAATAAGACTAATTACTTGAGCATCTTTTTAAAAAGAGAGAGAACAAATCCTTTGAGATATTCCAGGACCTTTTTCAAAACCTCAAAGTTAGTTCAAGGTCAAAAAGATTTATTTAGAAATTGATCTGGGGAAGTCTGTTAAAAATATTGGGAAGTTTTAAAAGAGTGAGTTAAATATCATTGGTCTCCATGAAATAATATTTCATTATCCATTCATTAACTATGGTGATAATAGAAAATATTAAAGGAAAATATAGAAAGCCATATAGTGCTGAGCAAAACTTAACTCTTTTAATATCAAGAAGGCTTGGTTTACTTAAGTAATCAAAGACCTTATAAAGACAACAAACACAAGAAATTATTTTAATGAAACCCAGGTTTCTTTTTCTTTTTCTTTTTTTTAAGATGTTATTTACTTAGACACAGAGAGAGAGGCAGAGACATAGGCAGAGGGAGAAGCAGGCTCCCTGCAGGGAGCCCAATGCAGAACTCGATCCCAGGACCCCAGGATCAGGACCTGAGCCAAAGGCAGACACTCAACCACTGAGCCACCTCTGGTTCCCAAAACCCAGGTTTCTTGTTTTTGTTTTGAGGCAAAGTACTTTAAAAGGTAAAGAAGAACCTTTTATAATCTCTTATCAGAAAACAGTCCAGGGATACTTTGTTAATTTGGAAGCAATTTTTAGAGTCTTTCATGCATTTGGAAGCCTCCAAGTACCAATTAAAAGAGGCATCCCATTCAGTCTGTTTAATTTTAAAGACTGTCTTCCAATTTGGTCCCAAGAAAAACAAGTTTGAGGAGTTTGAAAGTTTCCCATAATGGCCATTGGAATTCTAAGTTATCTTTGGTTAAGTTGATCCATTTAGTTAAGAATGCACATAAGGAGAGATCATAGTTTGTTGTTGTTGTTGTTGTTTTTGTTTTTGTTTTTTACTTTTTTTTTACATAAAGCTGCCAGAAGGAGGATCCTTCTGAGAGAATTTAGAGGATTCGGCTCCCATGCTTTAAGACCAGGAGTTCAGAAAACAAATGAGTACTTACAAAAAAGACAATGACTTCAGGAAAACAGCTTCTGAATACAATCAGAGAACTCGACCAAAAGGAAAGAACTCAAATCTGAGAGAAAATTTACTGAACCTAAGTAAGATGACTCAGGGAACACAGACCACAAGAGGCTCATGTGTATACTACACATAATTCAGGGGGTTGCTAGTTTCTCAGGAGTTTGTTCTCCTCAGATCCTACTTCTGATACCATGTATTATCAACCATAAAATTTAAACAACAAAGGATATCAAACAACAAATGAATTTATTCAGGAATAGCAGAGGGATTACAATTTGGAACAAGCAGACTATGGTGAACCATGGGCCACTCTAGAGAACCAAGGAGGAGAATATCATTTTATAGAAGAAAGGAGGTAGTTAAAAAGGGATGGTTTAGGCTTAGGTCATGTTCTCAGGGTTGGGAGATAGAGCCCACATCAGGTTCTACACTCAGCAGCAAGTCTGCTTGAGACCCTCTCTCCCTCTTCTTGCCCCTCCCCCAGTCTTTCTCTCTATTTTATTCTAAAATAAAATAAATCTTTAAAAAATAAAAATAAGATAAATATAATGTTCAGTACAAAATATTATCCTAGACTTACTGAGTCCACAGTGAAGCATATGACCTGTTATTAGGATTAGAATTATCTATAATTTATCATCATTGTCATCATTTTTTTTCTAGTGTGGTGCTTGATATAATATAGGAACATAAAATATTTTCCTTTCTGCTAACCTTCCACACCCACTATGAAAGTTATGGGCTAAAATATTGTTAGATTTCATTCATTAAGAGTGTCTGCATTGGCCTAGTCAGTTCGAATGACAGACTATGCATAAAATTAACTTCTGGGTCCCACTTAAGGCTAGTCATGGAATACCTCAGGAACATGGACTTTAGGGTTCTACTGTGATATAGTTCCACAAAAAGGGCTGAATCTAGTGAGATATTTTTTTTCAGAATGGGCCAAAAAAATCAAAGGCAGTACCCAAAATGATTTAGGGTGAAGTTTTGGGGGAAAATGATTAGCTGTAAACAGAAACAGGGACCTGGAATCTATAATGAAGTGTTCATCTACAGTTCTGGAAGTACTGTACAAGGTCAGGTGAGATGCAATGGGCAAAAGAGTGTCCATGTCTCAAAGCTACTCATACTTTGGAATTTGGCACAGGGGTGCATATAAAGATACAGAGCCAGTTTTCATAAAAGAAATATATTTTGCTCAAGAGACAGCGTATCTCAACAGCAATCACAATATCTTATCTTTTAGTGTAGATATTTTTCTTCCCAGCTGCTTATTATAAGTACCAATTCCCAGACTTTATTTGAGAATGTTTCTGATCTAATAGTTCCAGGATGGAGTCAGAATCATCATTTAAACAAACATCTGAGATAGACAAAGTGTAGAGGTAATGTATGAAATATTAAAGTTAAGTTTCAAATATCATGATTATTACCCTAGAATGTATTCATTTTTACTATATACTTTCAAAATATTTTTAGAAATTACCATTTGAATCTGATGCAAATTATCTTTTATTTATTTATTTTTTAAAGTAAGCTCCACACCCAATGTGTGGCCTGAATTCACAACCCTGAGATCAAGAGTCTCATGCTTTACTGACTGAACCAGCTAGGGGCTCCTAATATGATGCAGTTTGTCTGTAAGCATTGATGATCATTAGGAAAAATGGTACAGTTAAAAGAACCCTCTTCTTGGAATAGAAAATATATAAAGTAAAACTTAACATTCAGTATTTATTAGTCATGTAAACTCTTTAAGCATCAACCTTATCATCTTTAAAATGAGGGAATAGTACCACTTATCATGTAGGGACAGTTGGAGAATTAAATAGTACATGCCTAGGAGAAGGCAGGCACATTACAAATGTGATTCTCTAAACTGGACAACATATTAAATCTCTATATATAAACAGAAATTTTTTTTTAGAATTGATATTTTTAACCTAATTTATTAAACTAATTTAAAATTTATAGGACAGTTGAAGGTTTAGTACAAATAATTCTCTTATAAATAATTCTCTTATAAGTGTCACTTGTTCCCACTAATGCAAATATCTTATATAAAGATAGGGCAGTTATCAGGGCCAGGTAATTAACATGAACACAATACTATACACAAAACACTTTTAAAAAATTTTTATCAATTATTTAAATAATCTATTCTGGGTCATATCTAAGATCTCACAATGTACTTCATTCTTATTTATTCTTTGTGACTTCTGGTCTCTAACGATAACTCAGGTTTTACTTGTCTTTTGTGACCTTGACATTTTTGATTAGTACTGATTTTAATGTGTTCATGCATTTTTGGCAAGAATATGACATCCTTCTCAGTGCATCTTATCAAGGAATTGATGATGTCAGTATACATCATTACCAGCAAAGTTTATGAGGATCACTTATTTAAATTGGTGTATATCACATTTATCCACTGTGAATTAATGTATAGCTTCTTTCATAGTTAATCTCTTGAGGGAATTATTTCAAGAGGACAAATCTTGTGTTTTCACGAAGTTACACTCTTTAATTTTAGCAGCCATCAAGAGACTATCTTCTACAATTTTTACTTTAGTGTTTACCTAATGGTGAGTACCCACTTTTCACTTTTCTACATTTATTAACTTGGCTCTAAGGAGAGTCTTCCCTCTTGCATGTTTATTAATTTTATATCAATATGGACTCATAAATACTTATTTTACTCTTGATTAAAATTCAACAGGGGCACTTGGGTGGCTCAATTGGTTAAGAATCTGCCTTTGGCTCAGGTCAGAATCTCAGAATACTGGGATTGAACCCTGCATTGGGCTTCCTGCTCATCAAGGAGTCTGCTTCTCTCTGTCTCTCTCCCTTTTTCTCTCTGTGCCTCCCCACCACTTATTCTTTTTTTTTCTCTCTCTCTCTCTCTCTCAAATAAATAAATAAAATCTTTCAAAAAATTTCAACATTTGAGTTAAAAATTTTTTTTATTGGCTACTTTGATTAGACTTCTGCCCTAAACTGATGAAGTAGAACTTGTGACTACAAGTCTAATGATTGTTTTATCCAAACAATTTTTTTCCCAAAAAGGTATCTAAATATTGTAGAAACAATCAGACAAATTGTTGAATTCATACAGCTACTTAAAGCAATAACATTGAAAGACTAGAAACATCAGATTTATATAACACTGGGTAGAATTTCTAAGTACAGAACTCTCTAAGAGTCAGGATGAAAAATTGTTTAATGTCTCAGATACTCATTTCTTTACTTTAGAAGTTTACAAGTGAAGTATACATGTATCTTTAAAGTATACAAGTATAATTTACAAAACTATTATTAAAACAAACTTATATAAGTTGTTGGTATTTTATCTGTTATATAGTGGGTACAAAATAAATCTATTGTACTATGTGAGATAATGAATCTTTATCTTCCGAATTTTTTGACAATGAGTGAAGCATTTAACTTATTCCAATGTCACTTTTTAGCACAGAAATTGAAATGGTAAGATATACCTTACCTAACTTCCACAGGAGGATTTCTAGAGGTTCAGTGGTCTATAGCATGTTGTAAAATTCTCTCTAAAGGAACAAAAAGGTGAATTTTACCTTTGAAATGTCTGATGGTTCATTTGGATTTTGGAGGCAGCATATGACAATTATGTGTTTTACACTAAATCTTTCAAAGGACAACTCAAAAAGTTGCCATTTTTGAGACTTGTTCAGGAGCAAAAGAAATTTCTCCAATGTGACAAATGGTAAAGTATACTTAGTTCATGGACTATGGCAGGTCTGATAATCTGTTATGACCATTACAAACTTGATAGGAGATTCCTATGGTTGAGATGTAAGGAGATTCCTCTTAAGTAAAACTGTTCTGTTCTGTGAGGAACACAGAGACTGATATAGACCGTTTGATATTGACTTATGGTAAAACTGGAAGAGGTGCCATTTTGACTCAAGATGACTTTGTCATATGAAACATCTATCATGAACCAGGAGCCATCTGGCTAGAATAACCATATATATCAATTTGACCAATACAGACATGAGTTAAAATAAATGCCTCAGGATAGTTATTAATCATCCCATTTCCTCCTTTACTTTCAAAAGTTTCTTGATTAGATAATAAGTATATAACCACCCTATATGTTATGAATCAAACTGTAGAGTTGAGTTTGATACTAGCAGGTTGAAGAAATACATTTGAAGATTGACTTGACACATATAGTCCAGACAACTTGTTTCACCTCTCTAAACCTTCTTTTCTTCATCTGCAAGAGAATATGACGATGATACTACATGTAGGGTTATTGTGAAGAGTAAATAAATTAACGTCTGTGAAGGTCTTGGAACTGTGCTTGGCATATAATTAGCATTTGATTTTTTTAAAACCATTATCATCATATGTTAGTCTTCTGGAAAATTGAAATTTTTTATTGAACATCCAGCTATCGTGCCAACTGGAAAACAAACTAATGGTTCCCACTGTTTTGGAAGATGTTGCCTTCTAAATTGCACAATAGCTCTGGCTTAGCAAACCATACATAGCAAAAATAGGTGGGTCCATGAAAAGAGAAATGGAATTAAGAGCCAAAGGAAAGATATCTCTCTACTACATCTTATTGACCTATTCTCAAAATGATTTTTCCCAGTCTTATGCATCTGTGCTGTGTTTAGGTAGATGTTTTATTAATCCAAGGGAGAAATGCTTTCACCACCAGACTCAATAAATTATATCACTCAACCCAGAAGCTGAACCTGTCACAGGGCTATTTCAGGCTTTTTATGACATTCAGAGAAACAAGTAAAAAGGGGGTCTATGGGGAAGCAAGGTTTATAACACACACACTGGGGAAATGTGCGTCTTTTGAAATCCTTTGTCCAGTGTTAAAAATAAAAGGCACTACAGTGTTTATAGGCAGGGTATTGACCTCTTAAAAATGAAGCTTTGTTGCACCTGAATAGCAAAATATGGACCAGCTGGGCAATGTCTAAAGGCAAAAACAGCAATATTGCAGATGTAACAAATTTATAATGGGTTTATATACTTCTCAAAACTATTTCAACTCTATAGTTAAGATATGTGCCTTTCATGGTGTAAACATTGCATCTGTGTATAATGTATGTAAATATAGCTTTATCATATACACACATGCATATTTGTTCTATATGTTCATCATGATATACATACATATATAAATAACAAAAGTTGAAAAGTTGAAAAAAGGTGAAATGAAAATCAACAATCATCAAAGTCTAACACTTTGATAAATCTCTCAATATAATGACCAACTTTTTTAGCCAATGAAATCCACTCATGTATAAAATGGATAAAAAAATCATGATTGAGTGGGATTATTTCAGGTTTGCAAGATGATCTGCCATTCAGAAATCTATTAAGCTTAGCATTTTATTATCAATTAAGTTAACATAAATGAGAATTCCTAGTCATTACATAGAAAAATCAAATAATCTGAAAACAAAATGCAATCACTAGTGTTGTCCTTTTTTTAAAGAAATTTGTATAACATAAAACCACTGTAAAATGTAAAATTCAGTGATATTCTGTGCATTAACAACTTTGTCAATTCCAAAAAAATTTCCATCATGCCAAAGAGAAGTGCTCTGAAATAATGTCCCTTTACTCATAGGACATACATTCTAAGACCCCCAGTAGGGGCCTGAAACTGCAGATAGTACCAAACTCTATATATATTATGCTTTTTTCCTATGCATACAAATCTGTGACATAGGGTAATTTGTAAATTAGGTAGAGTAAGAGATCAACAGTGATAGCTAATAACTGAACAACTAAAATAATATATCATAATAAAAATTGTGTGAATGTGGTATCTCTATGATTCAAAGTAATTTATGGTACTGTACTCACCCTTTCTCTTGTGATGATATGACATGATAAAATGCCATATGATGAGATGAAGTTAGGTGAATGATTGATGGAGGCATTGTGAAATCATCCTAGGCTACTACTGACCTTCTTAAAATACATTGGAAGGAGGATTACCTACTTCTGGACTATGGTTAATGGTAGGCAATGAAACCACAGAAAATGAAACTATGGGTAATTTAATGGGGGAGATAATAATAGGGACTAATGTACCTATTAAGCAATGACTGCTATTTTCCATTCTTCTAGCCCCTAGCAACCATTATTCTGCTTTTTTGTGTCTGTAGATTGACTATTCTGAATATTTCAGACACTGGGATAATAAATATGTGATGTTCTGTGTCTGGCTTCTTCTTCTTCTTCTTCTTTTTTTCTTTTTGACTTATTTATTTATTTATTATAGAGAGAGAAGGAGAGAGAGCAAGAGGAGGGGCAGAGGGGGAAGAAGAGGGTGAGAGAGAATCTCAAACAGACTTTGGTTGGGCTTGGAGCCCAAGGCAGGGCTTGATCTCAGGACCCTGAGATCATGACCCAAGCTAAAGTCAAAAGTCCAAAAGCTCAACTAACTGAGCCATCCAGATGCCCCTTTGTCTGGTCTCTTTTACTTTTAGCATAATGTTTTTGAGAATCATACACAGTATAGCATGTATCACTACATCATTCCTTTCATTGCAAGGTTATACCATATTTGGTTCTCTATTCTTCTGCTGCCAACTTCTAACAATTGTGAATGGTGATGCTATGAATATTTATTTATAATTATTTATTTGAATTACCTATTTTTAAGAGAAAGTTTTTACCTCCAAGAGAAATTGCTGGGTCATATGGTAGATATATGTTTTACTCTTTTAAGAAACTGCCAAACTCTTTTCTAAAGCAGCTGTACCACATTATATTTTCCCTGAGAAATTAGAGATTCCTCTAGTTTCTCCATATCCCCGCCAACACTTGCAGTTGTCTACTTTTTTTTTCCATTATAAATGCTGTAGTTGGTGTGCAGTGGTATCTCATTGTGGTTTTTACTTGCATTTCCTTAATGGTTTGTAATATTCAGCATTATTTCATGTGCCTAAAGGCCATTTGTAAACTTCTTTGGAGAAATATCTATTGAAGAACTTTGTTTATTTTTTTAAATTGGATGTTTGTCTTTTTGTTGTTGATTTGGTTTCATAAATTGAGTTAGGAAATATTCCTTCACCTATTTTTTTTTTATTTTGTTTTTATTTTTTTTAGGACTTGGGCAGAATTGGTGTTAATTTTTGTTAAATGTTTGGTAGAATTCACCAGTGAATCCACTTGATCCTAAGCTTCGTTAAGAGTTTTTCTTTTAGTACTAATTTAATTTCTTTACTTATTATAGATCTGTTAATATTTTCTATTGCTTTCTGAGTCACTTTTTGCAGTTTGTATATTTCTAGGAATCTTTTCATTTCATCAGGGTTATCTAATTTGTTGGCATAAAAATGTTCATATATTCTCTTTTAATCCCTTCTTAATTCTATAAGATCTGTAATAATGTCTTCACCCTCATTTTTAATTTTTATAATTTGAATCTTTTTTTAATTAAGTTACAATTTGTAAATTTTATTGATCTTTTTGAAAAAACCAATGTTTGATTATAGTGACTTTCTCTGTCCTATTTTCCTCTATTTTGTTCATCTCTGCTCTTTAGCATGACCTTCCTTCTACCACTTTGAATTTCATGTACTCTTTTTTTTCTAGTTTATTAGAGTATAACGTTTTTACTTGAGAGCTTTCTTTAATGTATGAATCTAGAGCTACAAATTTCTCCCTGACCATTGCCCTCAACGCATCCTATAAGTACTATTATATTGTGTTTTACTTTATTTATCTCAAAATACTTTCTAATTTGGCTTGGGATTAATTGTTGACCTATTGATCATTTTAACCTGATGGAATTTTCCAGTTTTCCTTTGTATATTAATTTCTAGTTTCATTCCATTGTCGTCACAGAAGATACTCAGTATAATTTCAATCTTTTAAAAAGATTTTCATTCCATTGTGGCCTAAAACATGTTGTATGCTCAAAAATGTACCGTGTGCACTTGAGGATAATATATATTCTGATATTTATGGGCGGGGTATAAATATCTATCTTTCTGGCTTACTTGGCTTATAGTATTGCTCAAGTCCTTTAGAGTCTTGATCTTATGTCTGGTTGCTTTATCCATTATTGAAAGTTAGGTATTGAAGTCTCCAACTATAATTGTAGAACTACCATTTTCTCCCTTCTCATTTCCTTGTGGTATGTATGTTTATAAATATTATATCTTCTTGATGAGTTGATTCTTTTCTCAACATATAAATGCCCTTGGCACTTTAATAATTTTTTAGTAAAAGTTGTTTTGTCTGATGTTCATATAGTCATCTCATCTTAGATATGAAGATTCATGTTTTTCATCAAATTTGAGAAATTTCAGCCAGTATTTCTTTAAATACTTATTCTGTTTTGTTATCTCCCAACTCTCCTTTAGAGTCTTCCATTAAGCTTATGTGGGCATGCTTGATGGTATCCCAGAGGTCTCTTAGTTTCATTCATTTTTCTTAAGTCTTTTTTCCTTTCTATTTCTCAGACTGGGTAGTTTTAATGGACATATTTTCAATTTCTTTTTTTTCAAGGATTTTATTTATTTGAGAGAAACAGCAGAGCAAGTGAGAGAGAGTAACAGTGGGGGTGAGGGGCAGAGGGAGATGGACAAGCATATGCCCTGCTAAGCAGGGAGTTCAATGTGGGCTCAATACCAGGACCCTGAGATCATGACTTGAACCAAAGGCAGACAATCAACTGAGCCACCCAGGTGCCCCGACATATTTTCAATTTCACTGAATATTGCTTTTACTTGCTCAAATCTGATGTTGAAATCCTCTATTGAATTTTTAATTTCAGTTAATATACTTTTCATCACTAGAATTTCTATTTGGTTTATTTTTATCTCTTCATTTATATTGTCTATTTGTTGAGACATCATTCCCCTGGTTTTCTTTAGTTATTTGTTCATATATTCCTTTAACTCTTAGAATCTATTTAAGAGAGTTGATGTAAGGTCTTTGTCTAGTAAATCAAATGTCTAGTCTATTTGGGTAGTTTCTGACAATTTATTTTTCCCCTCTATGGATGGACCAGGCATTATTGTTCTTCATATGCCTCATAATTTTATTTTTTAAAGTAGACATTGTGAATATTATAATATGATAACACTTCTAATCAGATTCTTCCACTACTAAGTGTTTGGTATTGCTTGTTGTCATGGTCTCCAAAGCCTCTGTCTCTTTCTCTTGGAGTCAGATAATGATTAGACAAAGGTTTCCTTAAATGCATAGATCTGGAAGAAGGAAAGAAAGAAAAAGAAGGAAATGGATGGGAAGGGAAAGGAAGGCAAAGTTACTCAGTTTTTGAAGATTGACTGTGTTGAGGTACTTTGTCAACACTTAAAAAGAAACATTTAAAACTGCCTTAGCATTTTCTTCCTATGGGCAGGGAAACTAATCTTTAGTTAGGCAGAGGCAAAAGCATAAGTTCTTTTCAAGTCTTTTCTTTTCTTTTCTTTTTTTGTATATTTTTTATTGGATTTCGATTTGGCAACATATAGCATAACACCCAGTGCTCATCCCACCAAGTGCCCCCCTCAGTGCCCATCACCCAGTCACCCCATCCCCCTGCCCACCTCCCCTTCCACTACCCCTTGTTCATTTCCCAGAGTTTGGAGTATCTCATATTCTGTCACCCTCACTGATATTTCCCACTCATTTTCTCTCCTTTCCTCTCTATTCCTTTTCACTTTTTTTTTATATTCCCCAAATGAATGAAACCATATAATGTTTGTCCTTCTCCGATTGACTTACCTCACTCAGCATAAGACCCCCCAGTTCCATCCATGTTGAAGCAAATGGTGGGTATTTGTTATTTCTAATGGCTGAGTAATATTCTATTGTATACATAGACCACATCTTCTTTATCCATTCATCTTTCGATGGACACTGAGGCTCCTTCCATAGTTTGTTTATTGTGGACATTGCTGCTATAAACATTGAGGTGCAAGTGTCCCAGCATTTCACTGCATCTGTACCCCCAGCAGTGCAATTGGTGGGTCATAAGGCAGATCTATTTTTAACTCTTTGAGGAACCTCCACAGGGTTTTCCAGAGTGGCTGCACCAGTTCACATTCCCACCAACAGTGCAAGAGGTTTCCCTATTCTCCACATCCTCTCCAACATTTGTGGTTTCCTGCCTTGTTAATTTTTGCCATTTTCACTGGTGTAAGGTGGTATCTCATTGTGGTTTTGATTTGTATTTCCCTGATGGCAAGTGATGCCATTTTCTCATGGCAAGAGAGCATTTTCTCATGTGCTTGTTGGCCATGTCTATGTCTTCCTCTGTGAAATTTCTGTTCATTTCTTTTGCCCATTTCATGATTGGATTGTTTGTTTCTTTGGTGTTGAGTTTAATCAGTTCTTTCTAGATCTTGAATACTAGCCCTTTATCTGATATATCATTTGCAAATATCTTCTCCCATTCTGTAGGTTGTTTTTTAGTTTTGTTGACTGTTTCTTTTGCTGTGCAGAAGCTTTTTATCTTGATTAAGTCCCAATAGTTCATTTTTGCTTTTGTTTCCCTTGCCTTCATAGATGTATCTTGCAAGAAGTTGCAGTGGCCAAGTTCAAAAAGGGTGTTGCCTGTGTTCTCCCCTAGGAATTTGATGGATTCTTGTCTCACATTCAGATCTTTCATCCATTTTGAGTTTATCTTTGTGTATGATGTAAGAGAATGGTCTAGCTTCATTCTTCTGCACGTGGCTGTCCAATTTTCCCAGCACCATCTATTGAAGAGACTGTCCTTTTCCCAGTGGATAGTCTTTCCTGCTTTGTCAAATATTAGTTGACCATAGAGTTGAGGGCCCATTTTTGGGTTCTCTATTCTGTTCCATTGATCTATGTGTCTGTTTTTGTGCCAGTACCACACTGTCTTGATGATCACAGTTTTGTAGTACAACTTGAAATCCGGCATTATGATGCTCCGGCTCTGATTCTCTTTTTCAATATTCCCCTGGCTATTCGGAGTCTTTTTTTTTTTCAAGTCTTTTCTGAGCGTGAATCACTTCTCAGCTTTTCATCCCAGGATTTTGCCCTCCCTTTTGTTTTTCACAACTCTAATCTTTTGCTCCTCTTGGAAATGGCTTTGTCATTTGCTTATCCATGTCTTCTTGGAGTGTCCTATGCTTAGTCTTTTTTCTGTCCTGATAAAGTTCTAATGTTAGCTAAAACACATTCTACTGAGAAAAGCCAACCATGATCTCATCCCTGACTAATTGTGTGGAGAAATAGACACCAACTGTTAATGGGAAGAGTCCTACTCCTGGAATGACAATGGCTCCTGAGTGGGGAAACCCTACCTCCACACAAATTGGACAGGAATTAAAAGTAGCCTCTCCTCTCTCTGCTGGAGCTATGTCAGAGAAGCCCATTAAAATAGAAAGGTTAAATAAGATATGCAGTTTTATAGCATAATATCCAAATGTCTGGGTTTCAATTGAAAATCAATCATCATATCAAGAAGTAGGAAAATATGGAACTGAATGAAAAACAGAAAATCAATGATGCCAATACTAATATAACAAAAATATTAGACTATCAGATAAAAATTTTCAAAGATCCATTATAAAAATGCTTCAGTAAACTATTATGAAAATGCTAGGAACAAATTAAGAAAAAAGAACACTTAGAAAAGAAACTCAGCAGAGAAATAAAAGATATGCAAATGAACCAAATGCAAATGTTAGAACTAAAAAAGCTAATAACAATAAAATCCAACCAACCTGGTGAACTTGATGACAGAACAAAAGAATTCCTAGCTGAATAACAAAGAGAAAATAGACTGAAAGAAAGAAAAATCAGGGATCTGTCGGCCTATAGAAAAATATTTAACATTCACGTTTTCTGAGATCTAGAAGGAAAGGGGGGAAAGAGCTTGGGCTTGGGGCTAAAAAAATATTCAAAGAAACATTGCTGCAAACTTATATAATTTGGCAAAAAACATAATAAATTATCATTCATATTTAAGAGTTGAGAAAACCACAAAAAGGATAATTACAAACAAATCCACATGAGTACACATCATATCAATACATATGATATATATTTGATAAACATTGTAGACATTTTTTCTCCTTTGAGTTTTCTAAACTCAGTGGAAGCAAAAATTATAACATTGTCTCAGGGTTGTAAAGTAAACTGATAGAATAGTTAACATAATTATCCTACAAATTAGGACAATAAGATAAAGAAATGTAAAGGGAGATGAAGTTTCTACACTTCAGCTGAACTGGTAAAAATAAGACATCAGAAGACTGTGATATGTTATATACGTGTTGTGTAATACTTGGAGCCACCAGGAAAAAAAGATATACAAAGAAATATACTCAAAAAGACTATTGATAAACAAAGCTGAAATTCTAAAAAGTAACCCACAGTAAGGCAAAAAAAAGTAAAGAGAACTAACTGCATAACAAAGAGAACAAAAAAATAAAATGCATGCTTAATATTCCTTACATATCAGCAATTACTTTAAATGCAAATGGTTTTTTACCAATTAAAAAGAATGGCAAAACTAAAGAGAACAAAACGCACCACAAACAAAAAAACCCAGAAGGGTAGTTTAAAAAAACATGACCCAGGGGTACCTGGGTGGCTCAGTGGGCTAAGTGTGCCTTCAGCTCAGGACGTGATCTCTGGGTTCTGGGATTGAGTCTCATGTTGGGGTATCTCCTCAGTGGGGAGTCTGCTTCTCCCTCTACCTCTGCCCCTCCACCTGCTCATGCCCCCTCTCTCTCTGCTGAATAAATAAAATCTTAAAAAAATAAAAAATAAAGAACACCAACCAAATGCATATCACATCAAACATTAAGGTTGAGAGTAAAAGGATGCAAAAGTTACATTATGCAAATGTTAATCAAAAGAAATCATGAATTACTATATTAATATCAAGTAAAGTAGACCCCAGAGCAAAGAAATTTATCTGAGACAGAAATGGATAATATGTAATGATTAAACGGTTAGTCCATCAAGAAGACATAGCACATACATGAACCAAACAATGAGTCTGCAAAATACATGAAGCAAAAGCTGATAGAACTAAGAGGAGAAGCAGACAAATACACAGTTATATTTGGAGAATTTAGTACATCTCCCTATCCACAACTAATGAAACAGCTAGACAGAAAATCAGGAAGGATACAGAAGAACATAACAACACCATCAAGCAACAGAATCTAATTGACATTTATAAGACACTTTACCCAACAACAGCAGAGTACATGTTCCTTGCAAGTACTCATGAAACATATAACAAAATAAATCATATCTTGAGTCATAAAATAAACTGCAACAAATTTAAAAGAACTGAATTCATACAGCGTGTATTCTTTTGACTATAGTAGAATCCAACTAGAAATTAATTGCATAAAGATAGCAGGAAAATCTCAAGACACATGAGAACTAAAAACTACATTTTTAAATACTTCATGGATCTAACAGAAAGTCTTTTTTTTTTTTTTAAAGATTTTATTCGTTTATTCATGAGAGACACAGAGAGACAGGCAGAGAGAGAGGCAGAGGGAAAAGCAGGCTTCCTGCAGGGAGCTCGATGTGGAATTCAATCTCCGGACTGTGGGATCACGCCCCGAGTCAAAGGCAGACATTCAACCGCTGAGCCACCCAAGTGCCCCTCTAACAGAAAGTCTTAAGGAAACACATTTTTAATACAGTAAATGGAACGAAGATGAAAATGCAATACATTACATTTGTAGGACACTGACAAGGTAGTGCCATGAGAGAAATTTTTAGCACTCAATGAACACTTTAGGAAAGGGAAAAACACTTAAATCAATTTGAATTCCACTTCAAGATTGTGGAAAGAGCAGAGAAAAATAAACCAAGAGCAAGCAAAAGAAAGGGAATAATAAAGAGTAAAAATCAATGAAATTGATGAGAATGGAGAAAACCCAATAAAACAAAGAGCTAGTTCTTTGAAAAGATCAATAATATTGACAAATCCTTGGCAAACTGTGTGTGAGAGGGGCAGAAATTACTAATATTGGGGATGAAACAGGGAATCTACTGAAGACCCTGTGTATATCAAACAGATAATAATGTAATACCAAGGGTAATTCTACAAACAAATTAGATCACTTAGGTGAAAAAGACCAATTTGTCCTACAGCACAAATTACCACAACTAGCCCAATATGAAATATATCATTTAAGTAGCGGTATTACTGTTAAGGAAATTGAAATCACAACTAAAAACTCACACAAGAAACTTCCAGACAGCGTAATTCTATATTCAAATTTCAATCAATGTAATCCTTATATTAATAGCATACAAAACAAAAATCATATGATCATATGAATCAGTACAAAAAGAATTCAACACTGATTTCTGACAAAAGCTCTCAGAAAAAAATAAATAGAAGTAGTGCGGAACTTCCTCAAGGTGATAAAAAGGTTGCTATATATAAAAAAGCCTTCCGATCACATTATACTGTATGGTGAAAGACTGAACGCTTAACCTCTAAGATAAAAATCAGAGGAAGGATGTCTATTCTCACCATTTTGATATAATCTAGTGCTTTAAGCTCTTGACAGTGCAATAAGAAAAAGAAACAAAAGGCATGCATATTAGAAAAGAAAAAAATAAATAAAATTATTTCCAGATGATATCACTATGTAGAAAATCCCCTGGAAATTTACAAAACAAAACAAAACAAAACAAAAAACAAAAAACAAAAAACAAAACAACAAAAAACAAAACAAAACCCTCCTGCAATTAATGTATGAGTTTCCAGTTTGCAGGACACAATGTAAATATGCAAAACAAATTATGTTTCTGTATACTAGCCATGAGCATGTACAAACTAAGCAGACTTTTTAACTTTTTAACTCAGTTAAAAAATACTTAGGTAAATACAACAAAACATGAGCAGAGTTGTATGCTGAAAACTACAAAACATTGATGAAATAAATAAGAGAATAAATGGAGAATCAAAGCATTTATAAATTGAACATCTCTAGTAAAAATTCTCTCTAAAGTGATATTCGGGCTTATCTCAGTTCCTACCAAAATGCCAGCAAGAATTTTCTAGACATAAGTAAGATTATTATAAATTCAAATTTAAAGATTAACTATAAGAGCTAAAACAATTTTTGAAAAGGAGAATGAAATGTGAGGAATAGTCTATATATTTCAAGACTTATTACATAGTCACAATAATCAAGATATGGTGATTTTCAGGTGCCTGGATGGCTCAGTTGGTTGAGTGTTCAACTCTTGGTTTTCTGTTCAGGTTGTGACTCCAGGGTTTTGAGATTGAGCCTGGTAACTGGCTCTGAACTTAGTGGGGAGTCTGCTTGAGGTTCTCTCACTCTCCTTCTGTCCCTCTCCCCCATTCTCTCTCTCTCTCTCAAATGAATAAATAAATCTTTAAAACAAAGATATGGCAGTTTTTGTAAAACAGACACATAAAATAATAGAAAAGCTTAGGAATCTAGAAATAAACCCACATATACATATTAATTGGTTTTGGACATTGTTGCAAAAAAGTTCAATTGAACAAAGATATTGTTTTCAACAAAGTGACCGGAACAATTATATATTTATAGACAAACCAAGTAACCTTGAGCTAAATCTCACATCTTCTCCAAAATTAACTCAAATTGGATCATGGATTTAAAATATAAACTATGAATTAAAATCTTAGAAAAAATAGAATAAAATCAATTTTAAAAACCCATGATCTATGAAAGAAAATATAGATTAATAGACTGTCAAAGTTTAAAAAAACAATTTGTTCTGTGAAAGATTCTTTTTTTTTGTGTGTGAAAGATTCTTTTAGGAAGATAAGAAAAGCTACAGATTTGGAGAGAATATTTGGCTTCATATATCCAACAAAGGATTAAGATTTGAGACATACAATGAGCTCTCAAAATCTCAAAGCCTAAAAACAATCCAATTAGAAAATAAGAAAAAAACATGGAACATTTCACCAAAGGAAATATACCAATGGCAAATAAGCACATGAGAAGTTGCTTAATGTCATTAGCCATTAGGGTAATACAAACGAAAACTGCCACAAGGTAAAAACTACCCACCCATCCAAATGGGAAAATATAAAATAGTGACAATACCAAAGGCTAGTGAGAATGTGAATAAACTGAATGACTCATATGTTGTTCCCCAGAATGTCAAATTTTATGGTCACTCAGGAAAACAGCTTGGAAGTTTCCAAAAAAACACAACCAAGCATACAATGGCCATACAAGCCAGCAATTGTCCACTTGGGCATTTATCCCAAATTAATGAAAACCTAAGTTATTAGAAAAAAAATGTTTATAACAGTTAAAACCTGGAAGCAGCCTAAGCATCCTACCACATTTAATAAACTGGTGTGCACATACCATGGGAAACAAACTATTGATATAAGTAACAACTCAACAAATCTCTAGATCATTATGTTAATTGAAAAAAGCACCCCAATTTCATTCATATAACACTCATGAAATAACAAAATTATGAGAATGGAAAACATATTATGGTTTTCAGAGGTCAAGGAGGAGGGAGGCTGCAGGGAAGCGCATGGCTATAAAAGGCAACATGAGACACCGTGGTGGAGATGAACTGTATCCTGTCTTCAATGTATCAGGGCCAATGTCCTGCATGTAATACTGTATTAGAGTTTTGCAAGATGTTCCAGTTAGAATAAGCTGGGTGAAGAGTACTCAGGCTCTAATTTCTTACAACAGAATGTGAATCTAAAATTATTTCAGAATACAAAAAAAAAAAAAGTTTAATAAAAGGAATCTGACAAATACATATTGAATTAATATATATTTTATAAAGAGCTCCTATATAGATAAGAAAATGACTAAGCACAGAAGAATGAACAAAAAAATTAAACTAAAACTTCACAAAAAAGCTTATCCTATTGACCAATAGATATGAACAGAATTGTTCAACCTCACTTTTTGTCAGGAAATATTAACATAACACCACAATGCTAGCCTATTCACACTCCTCAGAAGATATAAGATTTAAAAGGCACACAATACCAAGTATTTTTTAGAATGTGGAACAACCAGAGTTCTCATAATTTACTTCTAGGAATACAAATGAGGGCAAGACTATTTGTTGTCTTTAATAAAACAGAACATATTTATAGAGTAGAACCCCACAGTTCCATCCTAGGTATATATCTAAGACGAATGCATCCATATAGTCACTAATATCATATATAAGAATGTTTATAATAGCTTCATACTGGCAACTGTGCAAATTACCATCAACATTAGAGTAATGAATTGTGGTATATTCCCACCAAAGAATACATACAAATTTGAGAACATAAACTTTACAATTACACAGAAGTATTTGGATACAGACCACAAACATTATGGTGGGGAGCAGAAGAACCAAACAAAAAAGAGTTCTTGTTATGGGATGGATTGTGTCTGCCTTCAAGATTTATGTTTAAATCCTAATCCCCAGTACCTTAGAAAGTGACTGTTTGGAAAATAGTCTCAAAAGAGTTAATGAAGTTCAAATGAGGTCATGAGTGTGGAACTTAACCTAATATGACTGGATCTGTATAGGAAGAAGAAGTTAGGGCACAAATACATACAGAGGGAAGACCATGTGAAGACACAGGGAGAAGACAACCATCTTACAAGTCAAGGAGGGGAGCTTCAGAAGAAACCAGCTCTGCCAATACCTTGGTCTTGGATTTCTAGCTTCCAGAATAGTGAGAAAACAAATATCCTTTTCTGAAGCTGCCCAGTGTGTGGCAGTTTATTATGGTAGCCCTAGAAAACTAATATAGATATATACTACATGTCCACATATTTGGAAACTACTTAAAATATCCCATAATTGTTATTGATCAGAATAGTGATTCTTCTTGGAGAATAATAACTGGAAGAGAATATTATGATAGTCTCTGGCAAGCTGGTAATATTCTATTTCTTGAGCTCCAGCTGCCAGTTAAACAGGTATATTTTGTCAGTGGAAATTCATCAAGCTGTGTACTTATAAGATGTATTTTTTCAATAGAGTAATTATATTTCCAAAAAATTTTAAACTATACAAGTTGGAAAATATTGAGATAGGATAGTGTCAGGTTTAATCTGATCGGTGGTGAAATGGAATAGAGAGGCCAGGCAAAAGTTGGTCAAAACAGGCTTATAATGGGACCCACTCTCTGGCAAGGTTCCACAGCCCGCAGGGGAGGGAGAGAGCTGGGAAGTCGCCCAGGCAAACCGCAGGGGGTCTATAAAGAGTTTTCTGCGAGAAGATTCCAATTAAGGCGGGGGTTACAGGTCTTTGTGTGCTAAGTTAGGGTAGGGCGGCAAGGAGGCCTTATTGGGAGGTTGCTGGCCTGGGGTCAGCGGTTTTGAGGTCCCCAGTCTCACCAGCCCAGTAGATAGCAGTGTGACTTTAGAAGTAAGAGACAGCATCCATAGCTTTGGGATTTGGGGAGCACCGGCCTTATATCACCAGTTTGAGCGAAGATATAGCTTCATATTCTCTCCCATGAGAAAGAGCAGTAAAAGCTTGTGTGGTGATGATGTTAATCTATTTTCCCTAATTAGATGATATCACTGTGTATATGGAAAGAATAATGTGTGTGTGGTCAGTGAAGAGGGTAGAAGATACATGTGCTTGGGCAGCGAAGATGAAATGCATCTGGCTGGCTGAAGAGCTTGTCTGACTCTCCCTTCTCCTGTAAAAAGTCGCTGAATACATTGGCTGGCCATGGTCCCATAGGTGACAATTCCCTCCGTTCTCTCTGTGTAGAACTGATTAGTCCAGGACTCATGAACGATAAGCACACTTTTATCTTCTTCCTCTTCCTCTTATTCTTCTCTTCTTCCTCCTTCTTCTTAACTCCAGGAACTTGGCATACCTCATTAAGGACACAAATATTGAGGCATTAATGCTGAGCAATGTAATGGCACCATAGTGACAAGAGCAAATGAGCTCATGTTGCTTAGATTTCTTGAACTGTCCTGCTTCCTCCATTTTTAAGGATTGATTATTTAAGTCTTTCTAGGAGTCCATAAACTAGTAATTTTCCAATCAATTGACCCTTTTTGCTTAATTGAGCCAGAATCTATTTCTGTTTTACCACAAAGAACTAGAAGTAGTATATAACCTGTTGCAAAGTTGTTTGGAGAACTAAAATAAGTGTGTGTAAATAAATTCATAAAGTTCTGAACACATAGGTGTTGTGTAAGGTGTACCTACTTGCATAATAAAACTTGGCTCTTCTCATAATTTGCCATATTATCAACAATGAGCCATAGAGAACACAGAGATTTTTAGTGTAGTGAGACTATTCTGTGTACTACTATAATAGTGCATATATACATTATATATGTATATATATGTGTATATATAATGTATATCATTATACATTTGTCAAAACCCACAGGATATACATACCAAGAGGGAACTCCAATATATAAAGTATGGACTTTGGATGATAACTGTGTGTCAATACAGGATCATCAATTATAACAAATAGATCACCCTGCACAGAATGTCGATAGTTTAAGAGGTTGTGTGTGAGGGCAAAGGTTATATAAAAACTCTCTAGTTCGGTTGTACTTTTTTTTATGATCCTAAAATTACTTAAAAAATAAAGTTGTTTTATAAGGGTTAAATAATATAATAGCAAAAAAAAAAAAAGAAACCATTAAACTCACTATTTGTTTTTCTAGTAATTGTAATCAGGTGGTATTGATTCAATCCCTGTTTTCTCTACAGACTTTATGTGAATAATACAAGAAACTCAATATATAAATGGGAGGGAAAAATACACCTAAAAATCTATAATATGAAAAGGCATGTTATTTAAGTTTTGGTTATTTGATATAGTTTTTCTTGCATTTTTCATATACAAAAAATATTTTCATATTTTCATTTTTCTAACATATCATATATTATATATCATATAATATGTTGCATTGTAATAAAAATTAATATAAAAGAACATTGTATTCATTGAATTATAATTAGCATAAATTATTTTATTAAAAAATAAAATTCCATTTAAATTATCTAATTATGTATTTAATTCTAGGAAAAGTAGGTAAATTAATTGATAACAGAAAATATTAGGGACTAATTTTGTAATTAATATTAATACAATAATATTTAAGAAATATTTATTGCCCACATTATGCTGAGCTCTGTGGTAAGGCAAACAATACAATAAAAAATAATATATATTCCCTTACCGACTCAAGTGATAAATTCTATAACTAAAATATATGCAAAAATACTCACTATGTGAGTCCTGAGAAGGGGTAAATATATAGGCCTGGGAGAAGAAAAATGCTTCATAGCAAAGATGGCATTTAAATTAACTCCTGATGAATTCACGGATCTCATTGGGGAAGAAGCTGACTAAAGACTTTTTGGGCAGACAGAGCATCGCTGGAAAAATCACAAAGATATGTAGGAGCATGCTTTTGGCACAGGTGGATAATTAAGTGTGCCCTGAACGCTGTTGCACTGCCAACGACAGCAGAAATGGAACAAGGAAGGGTATGCAGAGAAGTGATCATAAGGGACCTAAGTAGCCCATATTAATGTATTTGGACAATGTCAGTAAGGAGTCATTGTTTATTTTTAAGACTAGAATTGACATGAACCTATATGGCTTTTAGGTTCAGCATGTTGCAATAGTAATGGTGTCATAATTTCTAAGGGAAAAAAGGACAGAGGCCTGGATTAATCATGTAAACAAATAAAGAAATGGGATTTAGGAAGTTTTAAGACAATTTTTTTTTCAAAATTTTGATCACTTGTTTGCTTGCTGAGGGAAGAAGTCAGCAATGACTTAGAGTTTAGTGGGTATATATTAATAATATAATGTGAATATTAAAATGTTAAAGAGAGGGACGCCTGAGTGGCTCAGCAGTTGAGCATCTGCCTTCTGCTCAAGATATGATCCCGGGGTCCTTGGATCGAGTCTGCAGGGAGCCTGTTTCTCCCTCTGCCTATGTCTCTGCCTCTTTCTCTGTGTCTCTCATGAATAAATAAATAAAATCTTTAAAAATAAAAAAAATAAAATAAAATGTTAAAAAGAAATTGTTACTAAAATGGTAAATATTCAGGGACATGTAGAGGTGTCTGTGAAGCAATGCCTGAAGAAACAGCTAGGAGGTAGGACTGGCTATATAATTCAGGAGGTCCAGTAAAAAATGAAAATGCAGGAACCCCTGCATTTTGAGATAGTGACAGCAAATCATTAAACCAGGCATAGGATTGTTCTGTACTGAAGAAACAGAAGGGCTTAGTGATCATACAGAAGAGGAAGCAGGATGGGTCCTAGAAAGGTGGCATTTCAAGGAAACTAAAAACAGTAAAGGAGACACGTAACTAACAGTCAGAATATGAGAAGGGAAATCTAAAAAAAGGAAAACAAAAAAAGCTATCAGAATGTGGAAATCCAGAAAGAGAAAGCCTGTACTGCAAAATATCAGAGGGAAATGGACTAAAATGGAAATTCAGAAGTAAGCTTGAACAGACAATTAGAGGCAATTGGTGATCTTAGAGGTGCCTGAATGGCTTAGTCAGTTAAGCATCTGCCTTAGGCTCAGGTTATGAGGTCTGGATCCTGGGATCCAGTCCCACATCAGGCTCTCCTTCAGTGGGAGAGCTTCTCCCTTTCCCTCTGTCCCTGCCCCTGTTTGTGCTCTCTTCCTCAAAAAATAAATAAAATCTTAAAAAAAAAAAAAAAAAAAGCTATTGGTGATCTTAGATCAAAATCAGTAGATGGTGGAAAAAATGTCCAATGGTCACAAGATCAGTGTACTATTGTAATGCCTTCATGATATTGATTCTGTAAAAGTGTCACCGTAGTGTGTTTTTAAAAAGAAAAATATTAAATTTTGGATTCCAATAAACATCAGGATGCTTCTTTCTAAGACATAGCAGACATGTTCCTTTTGACAAGAATATTAATTTGTACCTGAAAAAGTAACGATAGGATGTTAAGTCATTTCCAAATCTTTGCCCACACTCCATTTTTCAGTGACAGGAAGACATGTGAAAATTTAAATTCTTGTACTAGAATATAAAGCTGATGTTTCATGTTATTTGCCATTGTAATATACATTTTACTTAAAAAAAGGCATTTTGTCACATAAAATTTTATGAGTACTTTACTGTTGACAGCAAGACTGGATATGTCTTATTTGTCTTATTATTTTAATTTTATAGAAGAGGGGGTGAAGCACAGAGTCAAATGCCAAAGGGTATATGAATAAAAATCAAGAATCCAAGCTTTACCTCTTGGTCAAAAATGTTCTATTGTCTTTAGAATTCTCCCTCCGGCACTTTTTTTTTTTTTTTTTTTTTTTTTTTTTTTAACATTCTCCCTTATCAACTTCTTCAGCAGAATAATCTCCTTTCTTCCCCTAACTCACTGCTTGGAGAAAATGTTTAATAGTCTGATGGCAAAAATAAAGAAAAATGGGACTTGATAATTTTCCAACTTAACAGCTTGATGTCTTGATTTTTAAGGAGGTAACTAAGTTAAGGATTCTAATCTAGTCACATGTTTTATTTTACTTTCACCACCTGGACTATGTAAAAGCAAAGTCTGAACCCAGTTTCTGATTACTGCTATATAACAGGAAACTGACACTTTTGAGGGAGGTGTGTGAGACCTTAATAATTTGCCAAATCGGAGATGCAGAGGCTTGGTGGTCTGAAAGAGGCTTCCTCATTAGTTAAGCGACTGACATTTGTAATTCAGCCTAGCAATATGCATGATGAGAATGCATGCTAGATGCCTAACTGATGTAAATCCTGGGATTGCTCTGATCAATTTGCCCTTAATATCTGGAGGAAATAGGCTTGAACTTCCACTCCATTATATGTGGCCTATAATTTTTTTTCCCAAGATTTTTCATCTGTTTCTGGGATGTTCGCTTTCTAATGGTTGCTAATATCTTAAATATATTATTTTCATTTAGTTACCAAATTTTAAATTGTTGTACCATTCTGGATGGGCTATTCTTTTCTCCTATGTTGATTGAGCTAAGCATTCCTTACTACCCTCCCCCACTAAAAAAAGTCACAGTTGGCCTTTATGCATAGTAGACTTCAGGAAAAGCTTTGAAGAATGGAGGGATTTATGTCCCATAAGACAAATGCTACCACATGGATTATTAGATGCTAGAGTTTTCAGAGTTCTTGTCAATTTTACGACTTTTATTCTTTTCCAGCTTTATTGAAATATAATTTAAAAAATGGAAATATATTTAAAGTACACATTGTGATAATTTGATATAAATGCGTATTTGTAAAGGATTCTCACCAAGTCAATTAACACATTCAGCCCTCATATGGTTAACTTTATGTGTGTGTGTGTGTGAGAGAGAGAACATTTAAGATCTATTGTCTTACTAAATTTCAATTACTCAATGCACAATTATCAACTATAGTCACCATGCTGTACACTAGATCCTCAGAACTTACTTACCTTGTAGTTGAAAGTTTATATTATTTGATCAACCTCTATTTTCCTTACAACCTAGCCCACAACAATTACTTTCCATTCTCTTTTTTCTATGAGTTCAACATTTTTTTAAATGATTCTATAAGTAAGAAACACCATACAGTATTTGTCTTTCCCTGTCTTGCCTATTTTGCTTAGCATAATGTCCTTCAGTTTCATCTAAGTTTTGGTAAATGCAAGAAATTTCTTCTTTTTAAAATCTGAATAATATTCCATTTTGTGTATATGTTAGATATTTATGAATATATATATGTGTGTGTGTGTGTGTGTATCCATATATATATATGGATTTCTTTTTCTTCATCAGTTTATCTGTTAGCAGATACTTAAGTTGTTTTCATGTCTTGGCAATTATATAATACCCCCAAAACTTGTTGGTACAAATATATTTTTGAGATAGTGATTTCATTTCCTTTGGATGTATACTCAAAAGTGGGATTGCTGGGTCATGTGGCAGTTTTATTTTTCATTCCTTGAGAAACCTTCATATTGTGTCTATAGTGGCTATATCAGTTTGCATCCCTACCAACAATGTACAAAATTCCCTTTTTTCCACATCCTCAGCAGCATTTTTAATCTTTTATCTTTTTGGTACTAGCCATCTCAAAAGTTGTGAGGTGATATTGTGTTTTTGATTCTCATTTTCCTGATGATAGCACCTTTTCATATACCTATTACCCATTTATATGTCTTTGCAATAATGCTTATTCAGTTCCTTTGCCCATTTTCTTCGGTTTTATGTATAATATGAATATATATATTGCCATTGTGAAAACCTGTAGCTAGACTAAGAAAAAGTGAAGACTCAAATAAAAGCAGAAGAGAAAAAGGAGACATTAGAATTGATAACACAGAAATACTAAGGATCATACGAAACTACTATGAATAGTTATTTACCAGCAAGTTGGATAATCTAGAGGAAAAGGATAAATTCCTAGAAGTATAGAAACTGTCAAGATTAAATCATGAAGAAATGAATCTGAAAGACCAATTATGAATAAGGGAATTGTACCAATATTCAAAATCCCCCAACCAATAAAAGTCTAGGCAGAACCAGATGGTAGATGGCTTCACTAGTGAATTCTACTTTTTTTTTTCTTTTTTGAGAGAGAAAGAGAGAGAGTGCACACACATGTGAGTGTGTGCACAGGAGCTAGGGAGAGGCAGAGGAGAATCTTAAGCCGACTCCAGTCACACCATGGAGCCTGATGCAGGGCTTAATTTCATGACCCAGGGCTCCATCTCACAACACTGAGACCACCACCTGGGCCAAAATCAAGGGTCAGATGCTTAACTGATTCAGTCACCCAGGCACCCCAAATTTTACTAAACTTTTAAAGAAGAATTAATACCAGTTCTTCACAAACTCATCTTATAAAGCCAGTATTACTCTGAGACGGAAACCAGATAAGAACACTATGAGAAGAAAAAACTTACAAGCCAATATCCCTGATGAACAGAAATATTCCTGATGCAAAAATCCTGAGCAGAATATTAACAAACCAAATTCAAAACACATTAAAAGGTCATACAGCATGATCAAATGGGATTTATTCCTGGGATGCAAAGATAGTTAAACATATGCAAATCAGTAAATACATGACAGAGTAACAAAATCTAACAACATTTTCATGATTAAAAAAATGATCTCTCAGTAAAGTGGGTACAGACGGGATGTACCTCAAGATAACAAAGGCCACATATAACAAGCCCACAGCTAACATCATACTCAAATGTGAAAAACTAAAATTTGTTTTTCTTTAAGATCAGGAACAAGACAAAAATCCTACTCTTGCCACTTTATTCAATGTAATACCGGAAGACCTGGCCAAAGCAATGAGGTAATAAAAAAGAAGCAAAAAGCATCCAAATCAGAAAGGAAGAAGGAAACTAATGCTTTTGCAATTAACTTGATATTATATGTAGAAAACCCTTAATGACTCCACTAAAAAACTATTGGAACAAATAGATGAATTCCATGAGATTGCAGGATATAAAATTCATACGCAGAATATTGTTGCATTTCTATGCACTAATAACAAACTTGCAGAAAGAGAAATTAGAAAACAATCTCATTTTACAATTGCGTCAAAGATAATATCTAGGAATAAATTTAACAAAGAGGTGAAATACCTGTACACTGGAAGCTATAAGAAGTTGATGAAAGAAATTGAAGAAGCATGAAAATATATTGTATGCTTATGGATTAGAAGAATGAATATTGTTAAGATGTCTATACTAGCCAAAGCTATCTACAAATTCAATGCAGTCCTTATCAAAATTCCAATGGCATTTTACACAGAAATAGAACAAACAACCTAAAATTTGTGTAGCATCACAAAAGTTCCTGAATAGCCAAAGTGATCTTGAGAAAGAACTAAGTTGGAGACATCACATTTCCTCATTTCAAGCTATGCTACAAAGCTATAGTAATCAAAACAGTATGATATTGGCAGAAAAAGAAACACATAGATCAGTCTAACAGATTAGAATAGGCTTATATATATATATGGAAACTAGCGTGTACAATGGGGAAAGGATAGTATCTTCAACAAGTGGTTCTAGGATAACTGGATAGTCACATGTAAAAGAATGAAACTGAATATCTATCACAACACACCCAATTAGAGATGGACTAAAGACTTGAACAAAAGACTGGAAGTCATAAGACTCCTAGAAGGCCACGCCACGTTGGGGGTAAACTCCTTGACATCAGTTTTGGTAATGATTTTTTGGATTTGATACAAATGCATTAGACAAAAAAGTAAAAATTAAAAAGGGATTATTTCAGGATTTATTTATTTACTTATTTGAGAGGGCAAGTTGGGTAGAGGGAGAGAGAATCTCAAGCAGACTCTATGCTGAGCCTGGAGCCTGACATGGGGCTTGATTCCACCACCTTGATATGACCTGAGCTGAAACCGAGAGTCAGAAGCTTAACCAGCAATGCCACCAGGTGCCACAAAACGGAGATATTTAAACTAAAATGTTTGTGTGCCTTTTCATTTAAAACATCAACAGAATGAAAAGTCAATCTACAGAATAGAGAAAATATTTGCAAATCATATATTTGACAAGGGGTTAATATGTAAAATTCACATGACTCAATAGAAAAAATACTCATTAAAAATGAATAGAAAATATGAATAGCATTTTTGCAAAGACACATAATTAGTGAATAGATGCACAATAAAGTGCTCAACATCACAAATCATCAGGGAAATTCAAATCAAATCCACAATAAGATATTACCTCACACCTGTTGGAATGGATATTAATCAAAAAGACAGGAAGTAACCAGTGTTGGTGAGGATATGAGAAAAAGGGATCTCTTGTTCACTATTGGTGGGGAAATGAATTGATGTAGCCACTGTGGGACACAATATGGAGGTTCCACAAAAAAATAAAAAATGGAAATACCATATGATCCAGCAATTCCATATCCAGGTATTTATTGGAAGAAAATGAAACACTAACTCAAAAAGAAATATATGTACCCCTATGTTCATTGCAGCATTACTTACACTAGCTAAGATATGGAAACAACCTAAGTGTCCTTTGATGGATAAATGCATAAAGAAAATGTGACACATACACACACATGCATACACACACAATGGAATATTTTATGATAATCAGCCATAAAAAAAGGAATTCCTGCCTTTTACAACAATATGGATGGAGTCTGAAGTCATTATGCTCAGTGAAATAAGTCAGACAGAGAAAGATAACTACTGTATGATATCACTTATATGTGGAATAAAAAAAAATTGAACTCATAAATACAGAGAACAGATTAGTGGCTGCCAGAAGTGGAGGGTAGGGTTCACCAAAATAAGTCTCAGGGATGTAATTTACAGCGTGGTAACTGTAGCTCACAATACTGCATTGCATATTTGAAATTTGCTAAGAGAGTAGATCTTAGTTGTTCTCACCCCAAGAATGAGAAATTTGTAGCTATGCATGATGATAAGAGATAAACTAATTTATTGTGGTGATCGTCTTCCAGCAGATACATATATCACAGCATTATGTTTTACGCCTAAAGCTAATACAGCACTATATGTACTATGTTTCAATTAAAACATTAAAAATAAATTTAATAAGAATCACTTCTGAAGAAATATATAACATCTATTGAGTATTTACTATTAATATATGACAGATACTGAGCTAAGTTCCATTTGTGTTTTATTTTTTTAAATCCTTAGCTTATTTTTAATAAAAGAAAATTTCATCTGTACTTTCAAATTTCCTCAACTCCCCACCCTACAACAGGACAGAGTACCTCAGCCTATTTCTCTCTATAATAGGTTTGTTAAGACAAGTTAGGTGAGCTCTGCGACTTAGTTCATCAGTCTCTCGCCTGTAGCAGAGACCCTCATTCTGAATATTAGTGCGTCCTAAGATTCTGTTATTCACTTCCTTCTCATTTGGTGCATGTGTGCTATAGATCTCTTGTCTTCCTGACCATCCCTTCTTCTCTGAAAACCTAATTTCTCTTTACTGTTCTGTTAACACTGAACAGAATTTATGTAACGCTTTACACTAACAGAGAATTCCATTTTTAGTATTAAATGTATATTTTTATGTGCAATTCTCCTATAAGAAGTCACCATTGAGTCAGATGATCTTCATCTCCATCAGATCCCATGTGACTGTACTCATGTTTTTCAGTATAATATTCTTTTGCTTTGTAAAACCTGTTTGCCAATTTCTCTTACACTTTTATAGTGATTTTTTTTTCATTTTTTGGACTATATTTACTAGTAATTAATTCATGAGATGTGTGTAAATAATAGTGTTTCTTAAGTTCTTGCCCTATCAAAATCCTGTTAGTTTAATTCTTCAATACAAATCTGACTTTGCATTGGCATAGAATTATAGATTGAAAGTGTCATCCTACAGAAATTCATAAACAATGTTTGATTATTTTTAACATGAAATACCTCAATATGTTTTGAAATTTCACTTAAATATGCATCTTCTAATTTGTATTCAATATGTTTTATATTCAGCGGACATTCTCTGTATGAAGTCTTATTATTTATTTTTAAGTGATGGGCAATATTATCCCATTGGATCTTAGCTTTTTGTCTTCTACTCTATGATATAACTGGTCAGATTCATTTTCTAGTCTTCCTTCCAGTGGAGTGTGAGTGTGGGCATTAAGTTCTTTCCAGTGAAACGTGAGCAGCAAAAATGTGTACCCACTCTATAATCAAAGGGATAGCTGCCAAACCTAGCAGCCACATGCATTCTTTCATGGTGTTCTATCCTCTCTTGGGCTTCTGGTGATGCCTAGGGAGATCCTGCGAGCCTGGATCTCTGAATGAATACATGAAGAAACTTCCACTGATACCATGGTACCATATATGGTACCACATAAAAACCATGATACCACATGCCTTGGAAGATTTGAGCAAGAAATAACCTTCTGCTTGATTAAATCACTGAAGTACTGAACAATATTTTTTCCCATATTCTATCCTATCCTAAAAATATACTATTCTTATGCTAAATAAATTTCCTTTTACTTATTTTGTAATTGCCTATGAAAAATGTTTTTCATATTTTACCTTTATATTTTTTGGAGTACCACTCCTGTGGTAAGTCTTTGAGTTAATGTCTTTGCTTACTATTTTTGTTTTTTTTTAAGATTTTATTTATTTATTCATGAGAGACCAGAATGAGAGAGAGAGAGGCAGAGGCACAGGCAGAGGGAGAAGCAGGCTCCATGCAGGGAGCGGATGAGGGACTCAATCCCGGGTCTCCAGAATCAGGCCCTAGGCTGAAGGTGGTGCTAAACCACTAAGCCACCAGGGCTGCCCTACTTACTATTTTCTATTTTCTAGTTCTTTTTTTTTTTTTAAGATTTATTTATTTATTCATTCAGAGAGAGCGAAGAGAGAGGCAGAGACACAGGCAGAGGGAGAAGCAGGCTCCACGCAGGAAGCCCAACGTGGGACTCGACTCCATCCTGGGTTTCCAGGATCACACCCCGGGCTGCAGGCAGCGCCAAACCACTGCGCCACCGGGGCTGCCCACTATTTCCTAGTTCTGTCCATTCTTTTCTTTTTCTTTGAAGGTGATAATTTTCATTCATAAGTGTTTTAATTGATTTTTTTTCAAAACAATCTGTTCTTATTTTTGAGATATGATATCTTGCCTTATAACTATAAATATTGATTATATATTGTGAAATCTTCTATTTATTAATGACAATTATTTACTAATTTGTATTTTTTGGTGGGGGTAACTTTGTTCATATTTTTATTATTTTTCATTTTTTAAAAACATTTGTTTATTTTAGTGAGAGAGAGAGAGAGAGAGAGAGAGAGAAAGCAGGGGAAGGGGTGTAGGGAAAGAGAGAACCTCAAGCAGACTCCCTGCTGAGCCTGACATGGAGCTGGATCCCAGGACCTGAGTCAAAATCAAGAGATGACTGCTTAACCAACTGAGCCACCCGGGCACCCCTATTCCTTTTCTTAATTGCTTTTCTGTGAATATTTGGTTATTTCTGTTTGTTCACTTTTCTATCAGAGACTTTTTTTCTTTTTTTAAGATTTTTAAGTGTATTTATTCATGAGAGACACACAGAGAGAAAGGCAGACACACAGTCTCCATGCAGGGAGATGGATGTGGGACTTGATCCCAGGACTTCAGGATCATGCCCTGGGCTTGAAGGCAGACGCTCAACCACTGAGCCACATAGGTGTCCCTAGAGACTCTCTTTTAACCTGTCTGCACATGCATTTTCAAAGGTTACTTCTATGGACTCCATTGAGGGGAATTTATGTGCTGCCAATAGTCATGTACCATTCTTGGATCTTCAAGGTTTGGACATTTTTCATCATGCTACTTTTCCCCTCTCACTTCCTGGAAGACTGATCTGCCACTCTGTCCCCAAAACCTACACTCTCTCTTCCAGCCTGAGGGTAAACACCTCTAATGTTCACTGCTAGCATAAACAGAAGCCACAATTTCATGTAAGAACGATCCCCACATATGAAAATTAATGTCCAGGCATCTGAGTGTCTCAGTTTGCTAAGCATCTGCCTTCAGCTCAGGTCATGATCCCAGGGTTCTGGGATCCAGTCCCTGTTCATCAGGGAGTCTGCTTTTCCCTCTGTCCCTGCTGCTGATGCTCTCTCTTTCATGTTCTCTTTCTCTCAAATAAATTTTAAAAATATTTTTAAAAAAGAAAAATAATGTCCATCAACATTGGATGCCAGCAGAGCCCGTTTTGCCATAATATCTTCTATCTCGCAGCTTGATGCACCTGTTGACCAAATCATACCTTTTCTAGCAGGCCTCCTCTGCCTACCCCACATATTTGGTGATTTCTGATATTCCTCATTTTTTTTTTATCTGCAGATCGGTTTTGTCCTTTTTTTCCCACAGATTTTATGACATTCTCTTTTCATATCATATTTCCTGCAATTCCTGAAAATTTTGGTGAGGGCTTTGAGATGGATATTTGTTTTTGCTCAGCTTTCCTTTGTTCTCTTTTGGGAACTTTTCTGTATCAAAGTCAGGCAATGGTAATTCCAAAATTTCCCTGCTGTTTCTTTTCAGTTGGTAAGAAGATCGGGCACTTAGAAACAGAAGGAACAAACACATATCCACCAATGGCTGTGTAGGAGGGACTAATCTTAAATGGCAGTGTGTCTCCTATGACCTAGGACATTAAAAATCATTCAAAAGAAGTTGTGGGTTTAAGAAGATGAAGTCTACATATTATTTGACCAGCTGCAGTCAGAGCACTGATCTCTGTGTATGTCTTTATTCTAGTAGACAAATGACATGGACACTTAACTCTGGCAAATCAAGAATATTTGTAGATTTCCT
This sequence comes from Vulpes vulpes, assembly GCF_048418805.1. NCBI lineage: Eukaryota > Metazoa > Chordata > Mammalia > Carnivora > Canidae > Vulpes > Vulpes vulpes. Next base: position 7,475,122 of record NC_132784.1, on the reverse strand, counting down.
GAGAGTTTTCGATTAATACACTGAGCATGTGAGCATGTTATATTTCAAAAACAGTGATATCTTTTGTTAAAGTAATAATAACTAATATTTGCTAGCGCTAATGTTTCTAATTCTATGCTAATTATGTATATAGTTTCATTTAACTGTCACTACATCTCTATTAGTCAGGTACTCCTATCTTTATTCAAAAGAGCATACTGAGGCACCAAGAGAATAAGTAACCCATCCAAGGTCATCCATGTCAGTGATAGCTTTAAACTCAGGTCCCCTGACCTCAAAGTACATGCTTTTGATCACCATGCTATGTTACTGTATCGTTCTATGCTACAAAACACGACCCTCTAATGCTGTACTGTTCCCCTATTGTCCATCCACTATTCTGATAAATCTAATAAATGTTCTTTCATTTCAATTATAATGAGTTATATTTTTAAATTCCATTTCAATCTGAAATGGCAAAATCAACTAGCACATTCAAAGAGAACGAATACGATGACATATTTAAAACACTTTAGCCTAGGAGCTTACAGATAATACACACTTAGTAGTTGTTGGATAATTGAAAGCCTTTTATGTGCTTTATTCCAAAAGGCCCAGTTCTCAACTATTAACAAGTCACACATTCAGGCTCAACATCTCATTGAGATGCAATTACAGCGAAAGAGCAATCTCTTCACTACCCTTTCTTTTCCCAAAAGAATAATCCTTCTTAGTGGTAAAATTTTTTGCTATGATTTTTACTTTGTTGTCCTTTAACATATAGCAGTGAAAACTTAGAATTCAAATTTCTGGAATAAATATGTGTCTGTTTTCTGATAATCTTGACCTTTCCTAATACCAAGATATACATATTTTATGATACACATTCTCTACTATACCTTTTAGTGGATAAACTCTGTGTGTGTGTGTGTGTGTGTGTACTTGCTCACCTGCTGATTTGTTTTCAAAAGGAACCAAATGTAATGTACATTACTTTAGTGGTTTTAAATAATTTCAGGTACATTTTACTGCATTTATTGCTAACGAGGGAAAGTTAGAGGCAATAATCAAATGAATATTTAATACCTTTTAATTTTGTTGTCTCCGAATATCCACCACTTTGCTGTTTTGACAACTCAGCAGCTCTTCCCCAGCTACCCTTCCCTTTGCCTGAATTCCATGCTGCCTGGAGAATGAGAAAACACAAAGGGACAGATTGTAGGTTTAGATCATAAACTGATAATCACCTGCAACATCCCATAATTTCCTTGAATGTGGGGAAAAGATATTTCTTAAGTCATGTAATTATGGTTTTATGTGGTATCCTTTCCATTTTTATTTGTGTGGATTGCAGATCTCAATTGCCTGCCATTTCCTCCTAAAATTGAAATGTAAATCTAATTGGAAGCTAATGTGGGATTATCACTGTTGCCATGTTAGCTATTTATATGTATATATTGCATGTATAAATAGCTATTTTGAATTTAAGCATTTCTGGCAGAACTTGCTAGCAACATAGAGGTAATCTTAAGGGTGGAATGGGAAATATGTCAAAATACAGTTTACTTCAGGCCCTCAAACTTTTGCTTGTGACATAAGGATATATTATATACAATACTGTATTTGATGTCAGGGAGTTTTTGAACATTTAGTGTTGTACAAATCTTAAAATATTTCTTCCCCATAATTCTATCAGATTGTTACACATGGTATCATCAAGAATGCTGACTTTTTTGAGGAGCTACCATGGCCAAAGCTGAGGGAAAGTTGTGATTATTGTTCTTAATAATAAGCCCATTGATTGGTGCACTCAAAACATTTCCTTAATAATTAATCAGAGTTCTGTTATTACCAAATACAGTTTAGCTTTTCTGAAGTTTCATTTTTCACATTTGCCTCTCTAAAGGCTCACGGTTTTTTGGAACCCAAATCAAAAGCAAAAAAATATATATCTATTTGATTAGATGTTAATTAATAAGTTCTTTCCTATATTGAATCCAGTTGGTTGCTGGTTTGCTTGTTTTTTGTTGTTGTTGTTGTTTATTTGAAGTTCTAGTCCACTCTTTCATTTATTTTAAGATCTGGACATGCACTGGGTTTTATTTTTGGAGAGTGAAAGAAACAAAATCATTATCTTTTCTAAACAAAATACAAAGACTAGAGAAGAGAGATTATCAAAAGTCATATTTATTAGCTTCTTGGACCAGGTCCCTGGCAAAGGAAGAATTCCAGTCTCAGATATCCATTCCCTTGCTTTTGTTCCATGGCACAATTGTTGATTGTGAATATTAGTTTTTCCATACGAAGGTGATCCCTTTTATTAAATTTTAGTTTTTTATTAGTTTTCAAGCATTTTTTATATATGTTACCTCTGCTTATCCACTATCATCTCTGTGAAATGGGTAAAGAAAAGAAATTGTCCCCATTAGACATGGAAATTGAAGACCAACAAGCAAAGTTAGAGTCGTCAGCTCTATCTAATCACGTGAGCTCTGGGAAGGCACGAGTGGATCTGCCTTATTGATCATCATGTGGCCAGCAGGTAACATAGTGCCTGAGATATAGCTCTTATTTCTTAAATAAAGGCAAATGAATGGCTAGATGAACAGGTCCTAGCTTAAGACCACTACTGTACCCCTCCCCACCTCAATCCGCAGCTTTTTGTTTGTGTCCCATCACCAAGAAGATTCATTCCCTCAACTTTTCTGAGTTCTTCAGGTTTTGCTTTTATTATCTTCTGCTCTTTTTCCAGGCCTCACCACAGATTCTGATAGTGGTGGACTTAAATGAACTTACTAGAAGATAATAGTTTATAATCATGATCTTTTCCTCATAGATTTAAAAGCTGACTCCAATTACAATCAATGTCCTTGTAATTAATATTTCTTAACATTTATGCTGTGCTTAATATTTTCCAAGCACTTCAGAGTTAGTGAATAGCCCAACATTCTCATGAACGACGACATTATTATTTTCTGCAGGTTCTGTAGATGAATGTCCTGTTTAAGTGAAGAAATTTGCCTAAGGCAGTGGGCACATTTGTAAGGGGGAGAAATCTGTCTGAACCTCTGGGTACAGAAGAGCACCCTGTTGCAAAGGGCAGAACACTTTTTGCTGGAAGTCAGGAGCTGTGTTTAGAAAACTCTCTGTCTTTTGCATCATGAGCTGGGTATGGCACTCATGCCTTGTGTCTTCTTTCATTTCAAATCTACCTTCACTTAAAAGCCTTTTATTTTATTTCCGTGCCTAATTCAGGAAAAATCTCTACCTCTAATGAGGTTGTATGGAGATTTGAGTCATGCAGGAATGGAAGAAAAAAGATGAATTTTTCAAGACACTTTATCTATTAGGGACTACCTCTGCATCCTTTCACTTATTGCTGCTCTGTGAGTTTAGGGCATTTGTCTCATTTGATCATCGGGAGTGTCCAAGGCTGAAAGGGACGAGGAGCCTTGCCAAGGTGTGGCTGACTCCAGAGGACCTGCTCCCTCCCCTGTGCTAAGCCATCTAGAGTCAACTGTCTTACTGAAAGTCATTCTAGTTACCTTGGGTATTTCACTCCAATGTCAGGAGAGTGTTTTTTTGTTTGTTTGTTTTCTTTTTTAGAGATTTTATGTATTTATTCATGAGAGACACAGAGAGAGGCAGAGACACAGGCAGAAGGAGAAGCAGGCTCCATGCAGGGAGCCCAATGTGGGACTTGATCTCGGGAACCAGGATCACGCATTGAGCCAAAGGCAGGTGCTCAACCCTTGAGCCCCCCAGGTGTCCCAGGAGAGTGTTATCTGGAGGAAAGATTTCATTTCTCTGTAATTAATAAAGCAACTATAAAATTGTTTATTAGAATTCTGCCATATGTTGAGTTTTAGAGTACCAGGAATAGCATAAGGAGCATAAAAGATCACCTCTGCCCTTGACCCTAGTCTAATAATTGATCTTATTCTAAGACTCTAAAAAGTTGAAAGTAAAAAATTTATAAAAATGAAAACAATGCACACTTCAAACATGTGAGAACACCTTTTCATACTTATGTGAATGTCAGAAAAATACCTCTTTAGAATTTCAAAGCCATCAGTGTGTATTTTTTGTCAAAAATTCCTATTAATTAGGTCTGAGAGATCCAATGTTACTTTTCATTGACCAGGTGATAAAACAGCTTAAATATCAATTTGAAAAAAGAAAAAGGCCCTTTTTGTCACAATTCTAAGAAAGCAATTTTTCTTTTCACACATAATCTAGTTCTAATTCTCTTTCATAGAGATTGGTATATGGACACAAAGCATATGTAGCATTTAGGACCATCTTGTTTTTCACTGACTGGTATTTTAGATATTTTCCACACTTCTGTAGTCAAGACCAATATTTATTTTTTTACTTTGACTCCATCTCATTTAAACATTACTAGGGCAGTTTCTAACAAGTACTTATAAGGCAATGAGAATATATTTAGTATAGGGGTAAGATTGAGGGCAGTGGATCCAAATGATCTGAGTTCAAGTCCCCAGTCCACCACCTAATAAATATATAGCATTGGGCAAATTATTTAATGTCCAAAGTGCCTATGATCCCAGGGTATTGAGCCCCATGCCAGGCTCCCAGTTCATTAGGAGCCTGCTTGTCCCTCTCCCCACTCTCCCCCCTACTCGTGCTGTTTGTCTCTCTCTGAAATAAATAAATAAAATCTTTAAAAAATAATAATGTCCAAAGTGTCTTATTATTTACTTTATAAAATAAAACTAATGTATTACCTCAGAGTTCTGAGCAGTCAATAAGGTAGTGTATTAGAATTCTTGGATCACTATCTGACTGACATAAAGTAAACATTAACAAATGGTGTTATTAATAAAGAAATATTTCACAAAATAGAAATACATAATGATAGAACATTAAGATGAAATCATAAAAGTCTTTGGCACAAAATACTGAACTCTAGAATGTTTTGTACTAAACATTACTAAAATAGCACCATAATGTGGTAATCTATGTGTTTGAATGTACGGTATACAGACATACAATCTATTAAATTGTTATGCTTTTTTGATATTGTTTTATATCTTCAGTTATTTTATATGCTTTTGTAATAAATCACTTTAAAGAGTGTTTTTTAGATGTATTTATTTGGGATAAGACAGTCAAAATGTATTAATACAACTTAAAATAGATATTAGAAATGTGTTATCAGAATAAAGCATAACCAATTTTTTTAATTCAATTTTATCAAACACTGGATTTAGATACTTCACCATTTAAGGTCATCATATGAAGTAGAAAACACAAAAACATAAGAAAAATATAACACGGCTGTTCTACTAGAAATGCCTGGTACTTACCATATGATCCAGCAATTCCACTCCATAGTAATTACCCAAAGGAATTGAAAATTTATATCAACACAAAAACCTACACATGGGTAGTTATTGAGGCCATATTGACGATTGTCAAAACTTGGAAGTAACCAAGATAACCTTAGTAGGCAAATCGAAAAACTATGGTACATCCAGACGATGGAATATTACTCCGTGCTCAAAGAAATAAGTTTTTGAAGAATGAAAAGACATAGAGGAAACTTAAATACCTACTACTAAGTGAAAGAAGTCAATCTGGTAAGGATACTTACTGTAGGATTCCAACTAATGATTCTGAAAATGACAAAATCCTGGAGACAGAGGATCAGTGGTTACCAGTGTTGTGGTGGGGGAAGGATGAATAGGCCGAGCAAAGAGGATTTTTAGGGCAGTGAAATTATTCTGTATACTACAACATTGGTGAATACATGCCATTATACATTTATCAAAACCCATAGAATGTGTCATTAAGAGTTAAGTCCTAAGGTAAGCCATGGACTTTGGGTTATTGTGATGTGTCAGTGTAGGTTAATTGATTATAGCAAAGGTACTCCTCTGGCACAAGATGTTGATAGCAGGATAAGTTGTGTTTATATGGAGGCAGGAAGTATGCGAGTAACCTCTATACCTTCTTCCCGATTTTGCTGGGAACCTAAAACTTCTCTAAAATAATGAAGTATATTTCTTAAAATAAAATAATGCATAATGAAGGAATGCCAAAGCTATGAAGTTTTTCATCAATATGACCTATCTCAGTGGTGATGATCAATCCTTCAGACCAATGATTTCAAATAATTTATCCATTATCCTTCAAATTCACAATGTTAAGCAAAAGAGATTGTGTACATCAAAACCCAGACTTCAAAACCATCCCATAAAGTGTTTATGTTCCAAAGCCATACATAACATTCACACACAGACACACACATATCCATATATACACATATATATGTACATATCACTTTGAAGAAATTTATTTGTATGTATATAATTTTGTTAAAAGCTTGCTGATCTAAAGAAATCTAAAGCAAGAAAAGCTTTGCTGATCGTGGTGCGTTGTAACCATGTAATCAGAGATGTACTGATCATATGATATGTATAAAACACGATCCTAGGCAGTGGAAATAAAAACAGATATAAAAGAAAGGCTCGCTTTCAGGAATCTCAAGATTCCTAGAGTATCTTGAGACTAGAGAAACAATAAAATGGGGCAGATTTCTAGTTAGCAGTGGGAATGGGCTGCAGCAGTAATAGGAAGAGGTGAAGCACCCCCCACATGCTCCAGAGCCACCATTTCAGAAAATTTGGTGAAGATGGTGTTCACATGATTGAAGAGTGATGCATTTTAGCGATCCTCTTCTCTGTCTAGGAATTTACGTCCCCTACAGGGCGATACAATCTCATTTCGATCTTGTTTTCCATACAACTTGCCATTCCATTATCATATTACTTAGAGTGTATCGGTCGCTTTGTTCATACTGCCTGCGCCTCATTTGTAAATGACATTGTCAAGACTATTATTGCAGCTGTTTGCAGAATGTCGGAAAGCTGTCAAACCCGGCAGAGTCAAACTGTTTGCAGCAAACAGCAAATGAAACGTACTCATAAATGATTAAAGGCACTTCATAAGTGATCCTTACCAAGGAAATGGAAATGTTGTCAGACCGAGTCATCTGTTTTCTGCACCTGGGATCAAACCAAAGACAGTTGCTGCTAATAACCAATGAGGGGAATGCCTAGCTCTAGAAAGGCAAAGAAAGCTCTGGAGGAAGAGCCTTGCAGTTTAGAGGCAGCATTGTCATATCAGCTAGGGTTACTCCCTTGTTTTTATACTCATTACATTAATTCTGTTCATTTTGGTAACATCCATTAAGAGTATAAAGATTCTGAAAAAGACATAAAACGAGGAAATATCAAAATAACAATGAAACACACAAGCACATCTCCAACATTTATTCAAAAGGGACTCATCCACATGGATATATATTTTTCTTTATTGACAAAATAACCACCTCTATGAAGGAGAATATTATATAAGCTTATTGAGAATGGAAGGTCAGAGTCCCAAATGATAATAGAATTTCACCTTTTCACTTTTACCATTTGGAAGAATCAAGGCCTTGAGGTAGCTGGCCATGATCACATACATTTTAATAAAGTTGATAGAATATTTGGTGGTACACTGATCACCCCATGAAACAAGATCTTGATATAAATTTAACTTTATGCCAACAAAATGAGGAAAGTAACTCTTAGGAGATGTGTGTCCACATGACTCAAGGAGATAGGTCCAAATCACATATACTTAAAAAAAATAATAATAATAATCAGTTCTGTTCAGGTCTAATTTGCATACAATAAAATTTGCCAATTCTAAGTGCATAGTTCAGTGAGTTTTAACAAATATATATCACTACAAGCATGAATACAGAGAATTTTCAGAAGCCCTTAAACACTCCACTCCCATTTTCAACAAGTTCCTCCTCCCTGCACCCTGGCCTCTGACAACCTGTTTCTCTCATTGCAGTTTTCCTGTTCTAGAGTCCCATATAAAGGGATTAACTTTGTGCCTGGCTCCTTTCACTCAGCCTAAGTCTTTGGTGACTCCTGTCCTCAATATGTTGTGGCATGTATCAGTGGTTCTTAATATAGTCTAAACAGCAATGTTATTCAGAGTTTGTCCAGTATTGTAGACAATGGACATGGTGAGGGGCTTACCGTGAAATCAAGAAAAGCTTTTGAAGGGGAAGTGGTGGAGCGCTGGGTGTGTTCTACACATTATTTCATTGGATTCCCTTAAATAACCTTCAAGGTGGAGTTTTATTAAGGAAACAAAAACTGAAGCTCATCACATGCTAAAGGACGCCCGTAAGGATCTCACAGCTAATTAGGACACAGGAAGTGGAGGGAAAATTGTGTTTCAGTGGAAAACTATACAGTGTCTAGAGCCGAATTTCCAGGTTATCTGCTTGTAGATAACGGATAACAATGCAAGTAATTCTTGTCTATAGTCATGCAAATTCCGTCCAGTGGAAGTTCAATTTACTTCTCTCTTGTCGTGAAAAAAAATGCCAGGTTTGCCTTTCATTTGTGCATTCATTTTAATATTCTTTATCTACCAACATCTTTGTTCTTTGGAGTCTCCTTTGAATTGTCTTAACTTCTTTCCAGAGTTCTCCCTAGTGAGTAAAATAGAATACTTAACACATGTCATTCTTGTGCATGCACAAGAATTACGATTTTTACCTTTTTTTGGGAAAATTATCTTTTAATAGAAAGGAAATAAACTCAGGTTTTTACACCATAAACTCTGTGCTTCTTTCCACTGCACTATGATATGATCAGCTCACATATCTCCATGATACTTTGCTTCAGTCATTATCAATTCCCTTAACACATCAAAAAATATATTTACATTCTGAACTCTCTTTTGTCAAGGATATAACAATCTCCCAGGATAGATTTATCTTCTCTACAACAGGTCAGTCTTATGAATGACATACGTGGGGTTTGAGAGAACTAGATAGCTTTGTTTCATGAAGATCAGGCTTCATCAGGTTGTAGCATCAGCAAGAAGACTGTAACCTTGAAGAAGAGGCCTTGCCAGACTATTTCCCGTAAGACATGAATCTGAGGCCTCTCTGAGCTCTGACTTTTCTAGCTGCCAAGATTTAAGGGAGCATAGTAGTGGTAATATCTGCTGTCGGAGGAATCCAGAGAAGAAACTTTTTTTTTTCATTTTTTCTGCTCTATTATCCATACAGGTAAAATCTGCACTTTGTTCTAATAGGAAACACTGGTTAGAATAGATCAACTACCTTAAGTTTTGTTTATATCTTGGAATTAGAAACAAAATCCAAGTGTTATGAGGGCTCTTGATCTGAACCAATCTAAATCTGATGTTCCAATTTCATCTATAAAATATTTTTCAGATGAATACCCTGGCTGTATTTAATACTGCCAATGAAAGAAGTTCACCACTATCCAAGAAACCCAATCTATACTTAGGAACTCTGTCAGAAACTTCCCTCAGACTGAGGTACAGCTTTACCTTTGAATTTATAATGTGTACATTTACTAAGGATTTGTTCTGAGCTAGGCACTGCATTAGACATGTAAATATATCCTGATATTTGCAACAACTCTAAGGTGGAGTTATCCTATTTTTTTTGGTGAGGGAAATTCAGGCTCAAGGAGATAAGTAACTCTCCCAAAGACCCAAAAATTTGCCTCTCCTAAATGTCAACAGTGGCATTCAAATTCAGGGTTACATGCTTCCAAACTCTTCCTGCGTCCTATTTTTTTTTAAATACAGAGTTTTTAATGCAGAGTTTGCAGTATTCAGTAAGGGGCCAGTATTCTATTTCTGAGTTGTGACATTAGGATGCTCACGTTTTTAGTCTTGCAGATAAAATGATTGCTATTATGGAAGTCTTGACTATGCCCTAGTTTTTGAAACAAGAATCAATCACGGGCCATTTATAGTTCTCTTTTGGAACATTTGTTGTTACAAGACACAGAATCTACTCTTAACAAGTTTAAGTGAAAAAAAAAAATTATTAAGGGATATGTGATAGATTTCAGAATCTTCAGGAGGGCCAGAGGGTCAAGCTCTGAATCTTGGCCGTCAAGATGAGCCCTCCTTAACCACCATGTCATTCTTGCATCAAATGCACTGCCTATGCTGCCGATTGGCACAATAACTCACTTTGATGGTGCTGGTACTTGCCCCTGAAGCCCTCCAACTGTGGTCCCCCCAAAACCATTCACCTTGACTCTCCACCTCTCCTGTCAAAAGATGAGTTTAGGTGATAGGTACTTCCTCAAATTGCTTTCTTCCAAATAAAATATAACACAGGCGTAGATAAGTGCTATAACCTAATTCATGTGTCTCAGACCTAAGGAAAAAGACTTCGGTGAAAGGAAAAGTATGTCTTCTACCATTGAGGGATGGGAATGACACATCAGGTTATAGGAAATTTTCCAACATGGGAAGAGTGTCTCCAATTAAGAAGATATATGATGGGGATGCCTGGGTGGCTCAGCAGTTGAGTGTCTGCCTTCACCTCAGGGCATCATCCCCGTGTTCTGGGATCCAGTCCCACATCCAGTTTCCTGCAGGGAGCCTGTTTCTCTGTCTGCTTGTATCTCTGGCTCTCTCTGTGTCTCTCATGAATAAATTTAAAAAAAAGAAGAAAACGATACATAATGTATGTCCACCAAAGGAAATGTAGAGTGTGAAGAAGCAGATTTTGTGATAATGAGGAAAAGAATTATTTGCACATTTGTGCAGTCATCTGACATATTGGTGTTTCTATTTGTGTTCTGTAAATATACTTCAATTTCAAAATGATATTTGTTTTTTCCAGTGACTTAAGTTTCTTATCATTTGGAACCTTGGAGATAGCAACTGAATTTATCAATTTTTTTTTCCCTCTACTTTTTCATATGAAGAGAGTGGGCTTTGCCCTACTAAGTCCAGGCCCTTTCAATTTTTCTGTGGGCTATTTCAATGGTCATTTTTCTATTTTTCCTGTAAAATTCCATAGCTTGTAACATATTTTACACATAATATATCCTCTGTGAAGATATTTTAAATGCATGATGGATTGCTCACAAGACCTCAATCTATGCTATTCAGTTTTTTAATTTAAGTTTGGGTTAATTCAGGTTTTATGAAGAAATGTTTTCATCTTTATTTTTTGCGTGGGAAAGATCATTGTTTTCTTCTCATTTCAAAATTAAGCTGGGCCCAGAGACACAGGCAGAGGGAGAAGCAGGCTCCAAGCAGGGAGCCCGATGTGGGACTCGATCCCGGGACCCCAGGATCATGCCCTGGGCAGAAGGCAGGCATCAAACCACTGAACCACCCAGGGATCCCCCCAGTGAACCATTTCTGACCAATTTACCTTGACATGACATCTTTCATTTCTCTGAATTTTTGAAGCAAGGGATATCTGAGGCAGTTATCTAGCCATTATGAACATGTTTTTTTGTGACTTAAAAAATAAAAGGCTTGTACATTGGCAGAAGGACCATGCGACCGAGGACAAAGAAATAGTTCCAGAAATCTGTAAGAATATCAAGTGTGACTATATAATGAGCTTTTATATAAAATAGTGCTAGTGTCCTACCTATAGTTTGCATTGTTAAACATTTTCTGTGCTATTTTATCTTTTTATATTTCTTCTTTACTTTAGAGATATTTTACTGTGCTTCAGAGAAATGACATTGTGATTGAGATTGGAGTCACATCAAATAAATCAATTGCTGTGAGAAGACTTCATATCCTTTTTTGAGGGATATTCTGTATTTCTCCATTTGTTCTTTCTATTCTAATGGTTAATTTATTCACATCTTAAAATATCTGATTTGGGGCCCTACTTTATCACCTTCATATTTCTGATGAAAGCACCTAACAGCAGTGAACACAAGTATAATTGGCAGACCTCACTTTAATGGGAGGTTCAATCTGGGAGAGCAGAATGAGTCTAGGGCTTTCATAAGGAAGCCCCAAGGCCAAGTGCACTAACCTCTATGCCTCTGGGAGAGCAGAGGGGAACACCTGAGGAGTTCCACCCAACCCAACTGGCCATACCCCCTACTCTGTGGGTTGCTGCACCTTTTACCTCTTCGTGGTCCTTGCTGAGGCTGGTGCACAGGTCTGTAACCTGAGGAAAAGACTGTACCAGGCCTGGGCCATCTAAAGAAACTATCTCAGGGTCTTTGGGCTGGTACCTTCAGTTGCCCCTGGAAATGATAGAGAACAACTTTACCCAGCTGCTCCAGTAGCTACTTCTCTCACCCCTCTTCATCCTGCTGTGACTCTGATTTGCTATGAATTACTTATCACTCCTTGTTTGGTCCCAGCCCATCTCCAAATAGGGGCACTGCATCCTTGGAAGATCACAGAGGGCAGGATGTTCATTTATCTTAAGTTTTCTGAAAGTCTTTGCGTCTGAAGTGACAAAAAATGAACAGGATCTACCACTCTTAACAACTATTTCCCTTCCTGAAGACTGAAAATTGTATGTCCCAGAGAACCTGCATCCATGTCCTTATTCCCAGGTCAGAAACAGCTGAATGATGAGTTTTAGTGATGCATGAGTGCAATAAAATCAAAGGGTGGTATGCTAAATAAATATTTTTAAGGTATGTAATTATTAATAATTTTAGCAGCCCCTTAATTCTTAAAAGTATTCACGATTGGATGATAAATTGTATAGTCAAATCCTCGCATTTGTCACCATTTGAACCCATCTTAGTTTCAGTGAAACCATTCTTGCTAAGGGATCAATGACCTCCTTGCTGCTAAATCCCACAGATATTTTCTTTTCCTCTTTTCCTTGATCTTTCTGAAGTATTCAATACAGTCAGGAATCACACTATTTCTGGCATATACTCTTTGCTTTCAGTTTCCAGTATATCACACTTCTTAGGCTTTATTTCTATTCCCTCTGGTGGCCCTCATAACATCCGATGCTTGACTGTGCTATCTATAATTTTGCTTTGTTTTTAATCGTGGTAAAAAACCCACATAACATAAAATTTGCCATCTTAACCATTTTTAAGTGTCCAGTACAATAGTGTTTAAAACTCTGCACACTGTTGAACAACAGATATCTAGAACTTATTCATCTTACAGATTGAAATTCTATGCCTTATGAACAACCATTCCTCTTTTCCTATACCTCTAGCACCTGGCAACCTACGAGTTTCTACTTTCTGTTTATAGGAGTTTGACTGTTGAGGTACCTCATATAGGTGAAGTCATACAGTATTTATGTGCCTTTTTGTGACTGGCTTATTTTAGACATTACTCCTTGTTGTGGCATGTGACAGTATTACCTTCCTTTTAAAAGCAGAATAATATCACATTGCATGTATGTACCTGATTTTGTTTATTTATGTATCCATCAATGGATATTTAAGTTGTCTCTGCTTCTTGGGCTTTGTGAATAATGCTGCAATTAACATGAGTATGCAAATATTTTTCATCAGGATCCTGCTTCAGTTTTTTTAGGTCTATACCCAGAAGTGGGATTGCTGGATTATATATGGTAATTCTATTTTTGATTCTTTTGAAGAAACTCCATATTGCTTTCTATAATGGCTACACCATTTTACATGCTGTGCCACCCAGGGATCCCCCCTTTGCTCATTTTTAAATGAAGTTACTTGTTTATTTTTGTTGTACAGTTGTAGGAGTTCTTCGTGTATTCTGGATATTCGCCTTGGTCAGACATAGGGTTTGCAAATATTATCTGTTATTCTGGATGTTGCCTTTCATTCTGTTGATTATGTTTTTGATGCATAATTTTTAAGTGTGATAGAGTCCCTTTTTTTTTCTATTGTTACCTCTGCTTCCAGTGTCATATCCAAGAAATCATTGCTCAATCCAATGTTATGAAGTTTACCACTGTTTTCTTCTAGTAGTTTTATAGTTTATCTTAAATTTATTTAGGTCTTTTAACTTAGTTTCAGTTAATTTTCATATATGATATAAGGTAAGCATCCAACTTCATTCTTTTTAATGTGAAAAAGACCTATACTATCCCCATTGGGTATTCTTGGCACCCATGTTAAAGATCATTTGGTTATAAACACAATACTTAATTTAAGGGCTTTCTATTCTGTCCCATTGGTCAATATATCTGTTTTCATGCTAGTACCATACTGTTTTGATTACCATTTCTTTGTAAAAAATTTGAAATCAGAAAGATGATCTGATAAGTTTGCTTTTTCAAGATTTTTTTTTTTTCATGGTTTAGGGCCTTTTGAGATTCCATATAAAATTTAGCATTTTTTTCCATTTCTGAAAAGAAGGGCATTAGAATTTTGATAAGGATTGCATTGGTTCTGTATATCACATTGAGTAGTATGAGCATTTCTACAATATTTAGTTTCCTAACCCATGAACTCAGGACTTCTTTCTATTTATTTGTTTTTTCTTAATTTGTTTTAATAATATTTTGTAATTTCCGGAGTAGAAGTTTCTGGCCAACTTGGTTAAGTTTATTTCTAAATATTTTATTCCCTTTGATGCAGTTGTATATGAAATTGTTTCCTTAATTTTCTTTTTGGATTTTCATCATTAAATCAGTTGTATTTCTATACAGCAATAATGAAATAGATGTATAGAAATACCACTGAGTTTTGCATGCTGATTTGGTATCATGCAACTTTATTGAATTTGTTTTTTAGTTCTAGCAGTTTTATTGTGGAACCTTTAGGGTTTTCTACATATAAGGTCATATCATCTGCAAACAGAATTTTCCTCCCTCCTTTCCTATTTTGATATCCTTTATTTCTTTTTCTTATCTAATTTCTCTGGCTAGAATTTTATGTTGAGGAATTTTCTTTCTATTACAACTTCATTCAGTGTTTTTTATCATGAAATTGTGTTGTTATGTCGAATGCTTTTCTGAAGTCAGGATGATCATGTAGTTTTTCTCCTTCATTATGTTAGTGTGACATATTACATTGATTGACTTTTGTGTGTGGAACCATCCTTGCATTTCAAGAACAAATCTCACTTAATCATGGTGTGCAATCTCTTTAGTGTGCCATTAGATTTGGTTCCCTGGTGTTTTGTTGAGGATTTTTACATCAATATTCATCAGTAATATAGAGTTGTAGCTTTTTTTGTTTTATTGTATTTATTTATTTTAATATCTCTCTTGTTTTGGTACCAAGGCTACACTAGTTTCACTAAATGACTTTGGAACTATTCTGTCCTCTTCAATTTTTTGGACATGTTTGAGAAGGATTAGTGATTATATCTTGTTCAATGTGTGATAGAATTCATCAGGTTGTCAAAGGTCTTGGAATTATTTTGTTTAGAACTGCTTGATTACTGATTCAATCTCCTTAATACTTTTAGATCTATTCAGATTTTTAATTTTTTCATGACTCAGTCTTGGTAGGTTGTATGCTTGTAGGAATTTATCCAATTCTTCTAGATTATCCTTTTTGTTGGCATATAATTGTTCACAGATCTCTCCTCTTTCATTTATGATTATTGTTTGAGTCTTTTTGCAGTTAGTAGTCTAGCTAGAATATATTTATTTTGTTAATCTTTAAAAAAATCCTCTGTTTTATTTACTTTCCCAATCTTTTTATATTCCCTATTTCTTTTATTTCTGCTATATTATGTATTATTTCCTTCCATCTGTTCACTTTAAAAAATAAATATTTCATTTATTTATTTGAGAGAGATAGAGAATGAGTGGAGGGAGGGACAGAGGGAAAGGGAGAAGCAGACTTCCTGCTGAGCAGGGATCCCAATGCAGAGCTCTATCTCAAGACCCTGGGATCATGACCTAAGGTGAAGGCAGACACTTAACCAAGTGAGCCACCCAGGTGCCCCTCCTTATAGCATTTCCTACAGAACAGATTTAGTCATTGTGAATTCCTCTGCTTTTGTTTATCTGGGAAAGTCTTTATTCCTTCATCATTTTGGAAAGAATTTTTTGCTGAAATTGTATTCTTGATTGACAGGTTTTCTTTTCAGTATTTTGGATATATAATCCTTTTTCTTTTGTAGTCTATAACGTTTCTGGTGGTAAATCCACTGATAATGTTATGAATGTTCCCTTGCACAGGTCAAGTAGCTTTTTTCTTGTCGCTTTCAAAATTCCCTGTCTTTGATATTCATTAGTTTAGTTATAATGTGTCTTAGTGTGGGCTTCCTTCAGGTTTTGCTTCCTATATTTGGATTTTCATTTTCCTCCTATTTTGGAAATTTTGGGATTTAACTTCTTCAAATAAACTCTCTACCATTCTTTCTCTCTTCTTTCTGGGACTCACACAATATAGACATTAGTTCCTTGATGGTATCCCATGAGTCTCTTAGGCTTTCTTCCCTTTTCTTTGTCCCTCCTTCTTGTTGCTCTTCTTAGTTTAAATGAGCTATCTTTTTGTTCATTGATTCTTTCTTCTGCTTGATCAAGTCTGTTACCGAACCCCTCTAGTGAGTTTTTAATTTAATTGTATTCTTCAAATCCACAATTTCTGTTTGATTATTTATAGACTTTCTATATCTTTATATTCTCATTTTGTTCATGCATCATTTTCTTTATTTTGTTTCATTGTCTATCTATATTTTTTTGTATTCACTGAGCTCCTTCAAAATGATTATTTTTAATTAATTGTCAAGTAATTAATAGATCTTTATTTCTTTAGGGTTGGTCTCTGGAAATGTATGTTTTTCTCAGATTGGACTGTGTTTTCAAATTTTTTTATATGCCTTTTAATTTTTTTTCTGACCTCTCCCAGTTTTTATGCACTAGCTTCATATAGGGAAGCACCTTCACTAATAAGCCTAGCTAAAGGTTCTGCTATCCTTTCAAATTCTTTTTTTGCATTTGTCTTTGGGCTTGTGCATGTAATTCTCTAATTATGCTGGTTTCTCTTTGAGGAGGTTGTAATATCTTCCTCCCTCTGTGTCTGTCTGTGGCACTGCTATTCTCAGTTCTACAAGCCATTGGGTTCTCCTGGGCTCTCTTTTGCTCTCAGTGTTCCCCAGCCATCTAAAAAATGTCAATTCCTCATCAACACTCTGAATTAAGGGACACAGAAACCAGTTCCATGGGAAACTCTCCCAAAACCCAGAACATTGAATGTGTCCCACTCTTCTTTTTCCTTTCCTATAAAGAAGCCACAAATTAAACATTTTCTCTTGTTTGCACCAACTATGCTGGTCTGGTAAAAACAGTTGTTGTGGTCAAAATGCATTGACTTTTCTTACCATTTCAATGCAGCTATTGTTGGCTTTGTGCCTGTCCAGGGTACTATGATTTCTTAACTGGTTCCTGGAATTTTCATAAAGTTCTTTTGAACTATATATTGTTTAAGACAGTGTGTATGTGGGGAATGAGATACGAGAATCCTTGTCCTACCATTCTGCTCATATTCTATTATAATTTAATATAATTTTATTTGTTATAATTTAACATATTAGTCACTAAATATAATAATCATAACTAATATTTGTTTTCCATGTTGACTATAAGAATCTTTGAGAATAACAACTGTATGTGAGTTTATGTCTATGTGGATATGTGTATATGGATAGACATCCATATAATTCTCTTTGTATTTATATTTGTGCTTGTATGTGTGTGCATATGTGCATGAGTATATTATATAAATATATTAATATTTGTAATCCCAATTTCTCCCTCTATGCTAGTACTAGTACAAGTTCAAGAAATGTTTTCATATTGTTAAGCTATAAAAATATGCAATAGAGAATAATCTTAGCATTTCTTTTTAGACAGGATCAAGAAATCCATACTTAATTATTAGAATTAATGCTTTATTCAAAAGTGGTTGAATTATTTGTGTGTTTAATAGATTAAGTGTAAGTCTAGACAACGCTTTTCAGGAACATTTACCTAAGACAGCTACCTGGCCTTGTCAGATGTACTATGCTTATTGCTCATTTTCTAGGGTTTCCTGGGCTTACACTGGGCTTATACTGGTCAATTCCACTCCTTATGCTTATTCTTGTGATATGGTTATATAATAGAGAAGCTTCTAAAAGATCACAATTTATAAAGTGGGTTCCTATAAAGTACCCAAGGAAGCTGACTTGAAAGAAAGAAAACATAGAAAGTGCTTTCTACCTCTGATAGATTTGATTGAATAAAACAATGACTCATTTCATCAGCACCCTTCACCCTCAGTATTTATGATTGCTGACAAGCCAAATATATTAAGCTTATCATTGTTGCAGTACCGAGCGTGGTTCCTCTCAACATTGCTACCAACTCCCCGGTTTATTCTGTTCCCTGTCACTATTATCACCACTATCATCACCATTGTCATTCTCTTTATCAATTATCATTCCCAAGTTCTGGATATTCTTAAACTCCAGACATTGTATTGGGAGCATCATACACTTTTCACCAAATCCTCACAGCCAAAGTATGACTATGTATGATAACCATTACCTTTATTTTACAGATATGGCAGTTCATTTGAGAGATGATAAATAATTTGATTTGGGAAAAACAGAAAAGAAATTTAAGACCAACTTGGGAAAGAGAAGAAATTATCCCTATAATATATTTTGTTCTATCAAGTGAGATATAACAATTGCCCTCCCCTTTTTTGAGGCACATCTGTCTCTTTAATGGCCTAGCATCAGAGCACTCCATTTCCACAGTTTGTGGGTATACAGACAAGCTACCTCTTGAAGGATTGAATGTAGAAACATCAAAGGGGCTTACTTTCTTGGGCATTGTCCAAACTCTAAAAATGTTAAATTTCTTTCCCTAATAGAGAACCCCCCAGGGATTGCTCAACTTTAAGACTTCACTTTCTCACTTTCTTCAATTTTATTGCAGAGCATTTTGATTCTTGTGAACCTGACCATGTTTTATCCTCATAAGTACATCTTAAGTCATTCAGATAGGACTTCTTTCAAATATTTTAGGTTGCAAGCTGTTTATACCTTCAGGTTATACATTTAAGTAAGAAGTAAATGTCTATCTAAGCCCCCAGGCTCCCTATTCCTATTCAACATATTTGTATTTCAATATTCAGTAAGTACATAATTTTTTTTATTGTGGTGATGGTAGTGATGTCATTATGAGTTTATTTTATATTTTTCCTCTCAGGAAAATTGGTGCAGTGACAAGACCTTAGTGTTAGATGGATTTATATGTAAATATAGATCTGCTACTCAGTGACTGTAAAACCTGAGTTGCTTTTCCCTATTTGAGACTCAGTTTCTTCACCTGTAAAATGAGGATAATAAAACCTACTTTATATTTAACTTGTCAGAATGAAATAAGAAACAGAAAGAGCTAGATTTATCACAAGAAATAAATCAAGTGGAGCTCCTTGGGTGGCTCAGCAGGTTAGCACCTGCCTTCAGCCCAGGGTGTGATCCTGGAGTCCTGGGATCGAGTCCCACATCGGGCTCCTTGCATGGAGCCTGCTTCTCCCTCTGCCTGTGTCTCTGCCTCTCCCTCTCTCGCTCTCTGTGTCTCTCATGAATGGACAAATAAAACCTTTTTAAAAAAGATTTACTTATTTGAGAGAGGAAGAGAGCAGCAGAGAGGGACAGAAGGAAAGAATCTTTAAGCAGACTCTGCCCTGAGCACAGAGACTAACACAGGACTCATCCCACCACCACGAGATCATGACCCAAGCTGAAACCAAGAGTTGATGCTTAACTGACTGAGCCACCCAGGCATCCCACTCAAGCTTATTTTTGTCTGATCGTGGCAGCACTGGGAATTTAAGCCACAGTGCAAGTGTTTCTTCAAAACTCTCCTGAAGTACCTCAGTGGGAGTTGTGGCTGCCTCTCAAGAAGTTCTGTCATATGTCTCTCTTCTTCCTTCAGTCGTTTTGTGCCCTAGCCTCCCCATATATCTGGGGTTTCTGATTGAGCTTTAACGTATGGCAACCCTTTTGAAGCTACATAATTCTTTATGGTAAAACACCCATAGGAAAAGCAGTCTCACTCTTGAACATATTGATCACATTTAACGGAAAAACTTTGATACATTAGTTTGCTAAAAAGCAAGACGAAATAGAATCTAATACCCAATATCTCAGTTAAGATGAGAGTGGAGGGCAGCCCAGGAGGCTCAGTGGTTTAGCGCCACCTTCAGTCCAGGGCCTGATCCTGGAGACGTGGGATCGGGTCCCACATTGGGCTCCCTGCATGGAGCCTGCTTTTCCCTCTGCCTGTGTTTCTGCCTCTCTCTCTCTCTCTCTCTCTCTCTGTTTCTCAAGAATAAATAAATAAAATATTTTTTTTAAAAAAATATGAGAATGGAGAGAAGCATAAGTAGTGAGGTTGCAGAGACTACCATCATGCCACATAAAGCCAGTGCCTCATAGGATGCTTCCTTAGAACAAGTCAGGCATGTGAAATCATTAGAGGCCTCTTAATATTGACCTTGAAATCACTTCTCAGAAAGAATGGTTGCACTGTCAAGATCAGAATGAGTATAGAACACATATAAACATACCCACAAACACACACACACAGACATACAATTCGATGGGTGAGCCTAGGATACAAAACAAAATCATGTCTATATGAGAAACATTACAATACAGGTAAATGAACTGTGAACCAAGAAGCACCTCCTCTTTTGACAATGACTTCTTAAATAAAATGAGAGTTTATCACCTGTGGAAAGTTACCCCGTACCAAGATGAAGATGAACTTCATGTCTTGTGTAGATTTGGTTTTTCAGGCTGCTTGAATGGGTCTGGGAGGGGACAACAGGTGTGAGAGACTGGGTTTCAGCAGCAAGGTGATTACATTGGGACACAGTCTTGGCTACTGAGGGAAGCTGGAAGCTGTTGCTAGAGTCAAATATTGCTTTTGCTTAAGTATTTTGTTAAGTATTATTGTTTTCATGACCTGAATTTCTAACTAGAAATATTTTGAAAACATTACATATTTTGTGTACCACCAGACTCATTTTAATCTCAATTGTGTCGTTATTAGTGTTTTTTTTTTTTTAATTCTCCAGTGAATCCAACTGCTCAAATCTTAATACTTAAGGACCCATCCTGAATTTTTGATGCACTTGGTATAATTTGTTCCCTGGGATACAAGAAGCATTTTCTTTCTGTGTTCTCAGTTTTTCACCCCCAAGTGCTGTTTTTTTTTTTTTTCACAACTTAAAGAAGCCAGAAATAAATTTCAGCCTTTTTAATGTGAGTAGGTTGGGAGAAGGGCTTAAAACCTTCTTACCCATCCAAGAGTAGGAGTTTCAGTATTGAGACACAGCTGGTAATGGAAATCTGGTGGATCCCTAGAGAAGAACCTGCCTCGGCTGAGATCCCAAAGGTTCTGAGTATTTGAAAGGTACTTAACATGCTCTACTGAGGTGTGGAACAGATGCTGGAAGCCCACAGAATCTGTGAGGGTTATTTAACAGAACTGTGATATCTATCCTTATTTAGGGACTCAAAATATATAATCCTGATTCTGCTTATGAAAAATAAACACTGGGTGTTCAAAGCTGCCCAAATAATAATGATAACATATTTAACAAATTTGTGCATGGGCTGACTTTCAAATCTATAAAAGTAAAATCTAAATGGAAAACTCACGAATGTTTAAGTTTCCCATATAAAATTCACTTTAGATATGTTATCTTTGCTACCACAATGACTAATTGTCAAGCTTCATCTCTCCTTCTAGAAATATCTTTTCATTCACGTAAAGGGCTAATTCCTCTGATATGTCATCAGACTGCTGCCATCAGATATGTATCATTCCATACTGTAGTATGCTACAGATATTTCAGTGATTTTTCCTTTATTCACAAGAGATTTCAGCATCTCACTTTCTGTAATTTATTTATTTATTATTTATTTATTCATTCATTTATTTATTTATTACTTGTACATACTTCAGCCTCTATTTTTTGTGACAGTGACATCCATGCTGTCCCATTTGGTGTGCTTACTTCTCAGGTCTTCATCTTCCTCAAGTCCACTTTTCCATCTCTGAAACTCTGATCTCCATTATCTTGCATTCTGAATATCATACTCTATATTTAAATCTCACATATGATTTTATCTCAACTCCAACAAATTTTAGCCACACTGGGATATCTCTGGTTTCTCACTGTTATCATCACTTTGTGTTATCATTTCCTTTCTAACTCAGATTTAGTAGTCTGACATGAAAGTTGTTTTCTTTTTGCAGATTCTCAACTCCCTTGAATCTTCTTCATTGGCCACACACACATGACCAAAATCAGCCCATTAAAAGAACACATTTACTAATCCACATTTACACAAATTTAGTTGAATAATTGAATAGATTTTACATATATATACAATATGCTATATATATATGCACACATTATATTTTATACAAATATAGTTTTGGTATATAATTGTATGTACAGTAAATTGTATAATTGTCTAATATCACTATATTTGAGGGAAAGAGAGAGAGAGAGTGAGAAGGGGAGAAGAAAGAATCTCAAGCAGACTCTGCGCTGAGTAGACAGAGTGGACATGGGATCCATCTGATGACCTGCAGATCACAACCCTGAAACCAAGAGTCTGACGCTCAACCGGCTGAGCCATCCAGGTGCCCTGTATGGTTATATTTTCTGACTGGACTGTTATAAAAAATTTCAAGTATGCTTTCAGCACTGCCTGGTGATGTCTCAATATTTTTTCCGGTTCTTTCCATTTGTAATAACCTAAAATGACTACTTTATACATTTCAATCTCTCCTCAGAAATTAAACACACCTTCTGCCTTGCACAGTCTCACTGATGCCTTATATACACTTGATTGGAAAAATAAATATATCAAATAAATCAAATAAATATATGCATATTCCCACTACCAATTATGGCAAATTATCTACACACACACACACACACACACACACACACACACACATTCTC
Source organism: Vulpes vulpes (assembly GCF_048418805.1). Lineage (NCBI taxonomy): Eukaryota > Metazoa > Chordata > Mammalia > Carnivora > Canidae > Vulpes > Vulpes vulpes. Next base: position 7,452,389 of record NC_132784.1, on the reverse strand, counting down.
CTGCTACAATATATGTACTATCTCTGTGCTTACCTCCAGTCAAAACTTCCATTTGTGTACTGTACTCCACTGGCTCTTAATGATTAAAAAATATCCTGTAACTTGTCTCACACTTCCTGTGTGAGGGGAAAAAGCACTGTAAAACTTTCATTTCTGAAGCTGTAGCATTTATCTTTAAAAATATCTTAATCAAAAATAAATTTGATAGAAATTGTGGGTTGATATAGTCGGGATAATTTTATAAGGATAATTGACTTTCATAAAATATTAAACTGAATCCCTAGGCACAAAAAATGAAGAAAGACTGGAAAATTTTACTGGCACACTGGCATCACAACTATGGCTGCATTCAAGGCATTTGGTCATCTCAGTCACTGGGACATAGTGAGTCTGAATGCATTCATGTGGGGAAGAAAAAACACCTCTCACTTCAAAATTTTATTATCTCTTTTAAATATATATTTTACTTTATAGTAATGTGTACATTATTTTAAAATTAAAAATATATCAAAGATTGAAAAAAGAGAGAGGTGTAACAAACATACAAGGAAAAAGAATAAAGCCAGAATCCTCAAAAGTCCATACGTTTCGTGAAGAGTAGGACTAAGAAAAAAGTTGGGTTGAATTTAATTTAACTTCAATTCAGTGATTTAATTCAAAATTTTTAAAGAGTGAGACCATCCTAGAACTCCTGGAAGAGTAACTTTAAATAATCTCTGTTGTTATGCCTCCTTACAATATTCCATTAATGTCTGTCTTTTAAAATTGAGTATATGACCCAAAATGATGAAATATAAAGGACAAGCCATCAATAAGAGTCTAGGGAAAAAGTTCAGAGGAGTATAGACATTGGATAATGTATATGTTCAAAGTATTTAGAAAAGTAAAAGAGGGGTTTGTAAATATGGACCAGAAAAGATAACATAAATCAGAGAAATATTTTTAAAAATTAAATTACATCATCATAATTTTTATAGTTATAATTGAATGAGTGAAACAAGGTTAGCCAAAGTAGGATTTTGTCAGAATAAGAGCCTATAGAAAAAAGTGCAGAGGAATATAGACATTGGATAATGCATAGTTTCAAAGTATTTAGAAAGATAAAAGAGAGATTTGTAAATATGGGCCAGAAATAAGATAACACAAATCACAATTTATTAAAAATAAATTACATAATCATAATTTTTATAATTATAACCAAAAGGATAAAGCAATGTTAGACAAAGTAAGATTTTTTTTCCTAAGGAAATTAGCTAGAATGGAAACAGAGACCAAGAGAAGGAACAAAAATAAAAGAATAGAAGGTAGGGTAGCTAAAAATAGAAAGTTTATGACATGACAAATTCAGAGAAAGGAATAAGAGGGTGAGCATCTGGGCTCTTTCCATACTTTGGCTATGTGGACATTACTTCTATAAATGTTGGGGTGAAGGTGCCCCTTCGAATCACTATTTTTTGTATCCAGGGTTGCTGGAGGAGAAGTGAGGAAGATGGGGTAACTGGGTGATGTGCATTAAGGAGGGCACATGATGGAATGAGTACTGGGTGTTATATGCAACTGATGAATCACTAAATTCTACCCCTGAAACTAATAACATACTATATGTTACCTAAATGTTATTTGAATAAAGACTTTTATTTATTTATTTTTTTTTTGAATAAAGACTTTTAAAAAAGAAAAAGGATGAAAAAAAATTGAAAGAAAAGAATACCTTAAAATGATCCAGATTTAAAGAAGAAAAAAAAATAAATTCTCAGATTTGGAAACAATACGATGTTCACACAGAAAAACTAAAAAGAAACCCAGAGCCTGAGTACACTGTGGAGAAAGAATCAGAGACAGTACGATTTTAAATCAGCCACGCAGAAAGCACAGATTATCTTTTAAAGTATAGAATTCAGACTGATAGCACCCATCCCATCAGCAAAAATGGAACCATTCGGCAAAAATATAAATCCTCAAAGGGACTGAGAAAAATAATTCTCCAACCAAAATTAACTAGCTAACTAACTGAACATTTAAGAATTAAGTATATTAAACACATTTTCCTATGCATGTACACATACACACATACACAGAAACACATTTTTAAAAATTACCAGCAAAAGATCCTTTCCAAAGGAACTTTTTATATGGCATGCTTCAGGACCCAGGACATCTCAGAAAGGAGGACAGATTTGGGCGGGTAGTTTTGCTTGCTCCCCCATTATAGTTCCATATGATCTATTCTGGAGGCCTGATTGCTGAAGGGTGACTCACATTGTATGGCTTCTGAAAGGACAGTTAATGAGTTCATAATACTGTCATCACAGTCAGATTAGTTTACATCTGGAAAGGACTTCAGTGGTTACATCGCTAGTTTTCATTGATCTTTCCATCTTTCCATTTTTTCCTAAGCCTCCACTAGGGATCAGGCATTAAGTACAGAGGGGTTGACCAGAGAGCAGTAGCATTTGCCCCAAGAGGCTCAAAGCTAGAGGGCAAAATTGAGTTAGACAAACAAGCATGTATAATAAACACACCTATTAAATCATCCTATTTGGGAATACATTTTTATTTTTAATTAATTAATTAATTAATTAAAAAGATTTTATTTATTTATTCATGATAGACACAAAGAGAGAGAGGGAGGCAGAGACACAGGCAGAGCAGAGGGAGAAGCAGGCTCCACGCAGGGTGCCCAACATGAGACTCGATGCCGGGTCTCCAGGATCATGCCCTGGGCCGAAGGCAGGAGCTTAAACCACTGAGCCACCCAGGCTGCCCTACATTTTTATTTTTAGCAGCATTATACAAGTACATAGTTTGAGACGCGCTATTAATAAAAAGCTTATGATGAAATCCCTTGCCCTGTACTCAACTTCAGCCCACTGTCCAATTCTATTATATAAACTTTCCTACACCCCCACCTACATTATCTAAGAAACTTCTTAAATTATAGTTTTGGACAATTGAATAGTTATTGTTTATGTTACTCATGAATAATATGAATATTCTTCATTGATAACCAATATACAGTTATACTTTTTAATTCAGTTTTTATCTTCCCTAGAGTTAATGATTACTCATTTTTTCTTTTTGTTTTTCCTATGGCATTTGAGTCTGAATAAAGGTAAGTAATATATCCAACTTCACACAGATGTAAGAGAATTAACCCAAACTTCTGACCCACGTTTTTATTGCAAAAATTATAGCCATCCTATTCTATAACATGTGGAAGCTTCTGGTATCATCAGTGCTATAGGTAGACAGAAGTTTTCAGCTGAATCCTGCTATAACCTGAAGCCATGTGATGGTGGTAAATGAGGAAAATGGTGAAAGTCAAATTCCTAGACTGGCTTTCCTCAAGAAGTTGTAAGGATGAAGTTTTGTTCTTTTATTTAGAATTTAATAGTCATGACTATATGCAATTACTCATTTCCTAAAATAAATGACGAGTCTGTAAGAAAATTACAATGAGCAAAACAAATGATGCTCCTTTTCTTTTCGTGCTAGTGAAGTAAAATCATGTAAAAATAGCTTAAAATTTGACATCAAGTTCTAAGGTAAATTAAAATGCAACTGATAATGTGAAAAAATTGTGATTGGGCAATGCTACCTGCTAACAAGTGATAATACTAAGTATTCTTTTATTCCCCATTTATCATGTGTCAGGCATTGTGATAGATTCATATGTACAGGTCTAACCTTTTCATCAATTCATGCAAATAGATACATTTAGTTCCATTTACTGATAAGGAAAATTAGATAATAGTTAAATGAATTTTCTGTAATAAGATAATTGATGAAGGGCAAGCGGACCTGCCAGATACCAGACCTGCTCGATTCTAATGCCACTTTCCTCATTCTCTGCCTCACCTGATTGTCTGTGGGTGAGCAAAATCCTTATAAGCTCATCTGGACCTTGAGGCAAAACATTTTTTGCTTGTTGGCTATGCATAAGGTACTCACAATACAAGTTCTATGCAGGGCACAAGGAAATAGAAAATGTAGCCATTTATAAGAGGCCATAAAAAAAAAAAGTTAACAAACTAAGTTTCAAAATAACACAAAGCTATGATATAAAGAGAAGCACCGGGGAGTTCGTGATTTACTGTCCATAATCATTATTGGTTACATTTTTAATTACTATTTTTAAAGTAGTACAAATGAAAACATAAAGATTCCATTCCCCTATTAGTTTATAGAGAATCTAATTCTTTTTAAATTATTTATTTATTCATGAGAGACACACACAGAGAGAGGCAGAGACATAGAGGGAGAAGCAGGCTCCCTAGGGGAGCCTGATGCCAGACTCCATCCCAGGGCCCCAGGATCACAACCTGAGTAAAAGGCAGATGCTCAACCACTGAGCCACCCAGGTGCCCCAGAATCTTTCTAATTCTTAATAAAAAGTTAATTGACACCAAATACTATCTGCATTGATTTCAAAACACTACAAAGAACCCAATACCATTGCCTACTTTGTTTAGTTTTTAAAATTGCAGAGCATAGCATCACTGGACTTCCTGCGATTTTCTCTCATTTATGTCCTACATGTACTCAGGTTACAAACTTCCTTAGAATAACCACGCTTTGTTTTCAGCAACACTTCTTGCCTATTCTTATTGTCTCAACAATCTATCCTTTTCTAACCCGTTTGTTACCTTCTTGAGACACATCATAATCCTCATAGCCGGCATCTGCTCCTAGTGCTCATGAGGAGTTTATAGGTATGATGGGAAATGTGCCTAATGTTTCTAAAGCTGTTGCTCATTTTGTCCCTTGAGGTATATCTCCACAACCAGCAGGTGTGCTCTGGGACTTACCAGAGAAGAAATGATGGCCCTGAGGCCACAGGGACACTGTCTGGCTGCAGGAAAGCGCTCCACCTCCCTCGCTTCCCTATGGCAGCAGCTGGGTGCAAGCTGCCTGCCAAGGAGAGCAGTGCACCTGTGAGTAGCGTGGGATCACTGTGTCAGCTCAGGGTGTCCCATGACACCCCAGAGCCATCTGGAGAACCAAGTGAGTGCCAGGGAATTAGCAAATTTGGACACAAACCAAATCAAGCAACTTACTTAAAAGAAGACCGAACTTTCTCAGTGCTCTTTTCTGTAATAGAAAAATTACAGATTCGGAGTCAAACATAACTAAATTAAAATGATCACTTTATTTCTTAAAAGCTTTGTTACTGTAGACTTAATTAACTTGCACAATCTCACTCTCCTTACCTATAAAATGTAAGAGAGTAAAATGTGTGTAAAGCTTCCAACTTTATATACGTTACAATTAATATTTCATTAAGTGTGTGACTTAACCTTCCTCATCACATAGCAGTATCTCCAGGTCAGTCCCAGCCTCAGTGCTTATCTTTTTGCAAATAATTCAGGTAAATTCTCCCTCTCAGGGAAGGCGTATCCTCCTCTTTTTTAAAAAAGATCAATTTTTTAAAGGTTTTATTTATTTATTTTGAGAGAGAGAGAGAGAGAGCAAGCAGGGGGAGGGGCAGAGGGAGAGAGAATCTCAAGCAGACTTCCACACTCAGCACAGAACCTGATGCAGAGCTCGATCTCACAACCCTGAGATCATGACCTGAACTGAAATCAAGAATCTCATGCTCAAACAACTGAACCACCCAGGTGCTCCTATTACTCCCCTTATGTGAGGGCTGTGCCTAGTGACTTCCTTCCAGAGAGAACAGTGTGGAAAGGGAGGAGGGGTAAGCCTTGACAATGAAGAAACCTGATAAACACTAACTCAAGACAGTGACAAGTCATCTTGATATCATGTACCATTGATATGATGTGTTGAAAATGACACTGTACCTGTTGTCTTGCTCCCCCAAACCCCTAATGGCAGTTTAACCATGACAGAAACCACAAACTGAGCCAAATTGAGGAATATTCTACAAAATACTCAAAACTGTGAAAGTCATCAAAAAACAAGGAAGGGGGCAGCCCAGGTGGCTCAGTGGTTTAGTGCCGCCTTCAGCCCAGCGTGTGATCCTGGGGACCCGGGATCGAGTCCCACATCAGGCTCCCTGCATGGATCCTGCTTCTCCCTCTGCCTGTGTCTCTGCTTCTCTCTCTCTTTCTGTGTCTCTCATGAATAAATAAATAAAATATTTAAAAAAAGGAAGGTTTGAGAAATGGCCACTGTTTAGAGAAGCATATTATATTCTGAGTGGACTCTCGGAACACAAAAAGGACATTATGTAGAAATTGAGGGCATCCAAATAAGATGTGAAATTTAGTCCATCATTATGTATCAATATCAAATGTCATAGCTGAGATTCACATGCCACAGTAATGTTAGATGCTAATAATAAGGAAAAGTGCCTTTCATATATACCGGAACACTCTGTACCACTCCTTGCAACTGTTCTAAAATATAAAGCTATTATAAAATAAAATGCTTACTTAAAAAGTCAAATGCATAGTAATTCACAGTACGAGAAGTTGGTAGATGACATGTTCCCATTTTCTTTTCTTACTTACCATGCCTGTTTCTTCATGGACATTATATCAGAAAGAAAATATTTAGACATTCATAATTTATAATCAATTCTAAAGATCTTTCAGTAAAAGTAATTTTTAAAATTGAAGCACTTTTTAAAACTTCCTTTTAGTTAAAACTAAAAGTTTTAAATCAGTTAAAACTGATTCTGCATAGGCATAGTTTACAAAGCTCTTTGGAAAAATAAATCTAGGAACACTTTGTGCACATTCTTGGTTAAATTTGGATTCTGCATCATGCAAAATTCAGTGAACTTCTTAGATGAAGGGATAATAGAATCATAAAATCACACTGACAGGTAATTTATAGTTGATGAATTTATTCTCATGAAACTTTGTAACACAAAATAATTAAACCTGGAAAAACTGTGCCAAAGCAAATGTGTATTGTATCTGAATAATGTAGGTTAAAAAAGGCCTCTGAGCCAAATGAATTCTGGCCAAAGGAATTTGGGGGAAGATGTGAGGAATATGATTTATCTAATTTGTGCAATGTGCTAATATTTACTCTTAGGATTTTTAAAAGAAAACTGACTCTAATATGAAATAAAATTTACCTTTCTCTTCACTAAGTCTACATTCAGACCACAGAGAACCCTATAATTACTTCTGAGTCGGAGCACTTAGGTACCTCAGTTCTTGTTTATGTCCATTCAAATGACAGAGGAGGTCAGATGCTAAGAATCAGAAATACCTGCTTTTAAGTCAAACTCAGTATCTGAATAACATTGGCAATTTGTCCAACTTCGAAAAGTCTTTTTTTATTATTGTTATTAGCATGGAGCTATAGTAATGGCTTAATTCACCAGGCACCTGGTACTTTTGAAACAAATATTAGTTTCTTTCCTTTATTTTCCACTTTCCATAACTCTCTTCCTTGTCTTTCTAAAACAACAACAAAAACAAATGGAAATCCATTTCACCCACAAAACATTTACTGGTTCTTAATTAATTTGCCCAGTGTTCCCACTCCCAAGAAAACTATTTGCCACAACCGAACCTTTTAAAAATTATGATGGTTATGGGAATTTTTGTCTCTCTTAACTTCTTTTAACTAAAATATTATCCTGTCTTCAGATTTACAGGGCAAGTTGTCACATGGAGCCAAACTAGAAGAAATCAGAGGGATTATACTTACTAATATGTTGATACAAGGGAGATTATTCAGTAAATATTTGTTAATGAGTTTGGCATACTTAGCTTGAGATTTTATTTAATTCAATTTCAATTTTAAACCACAAAGAAATGACAATTAATCCTCAAAAAGGGTGTAGTATGACCTAGATTAAATAGTTTCCCTTTATGATATCATCTTCTAATCCCCACACTAATTGATTTGTTTAAAAGAAAAAAAGTACTTCATTTATTTCAACACGACATCCAAAATTTTGTAAGTCTCTCCATAATCCTTACTTCTTTGAATTTGCTTCCATAAAAATATTCCCTCTCATATTCTCTTCCTTAAGATTTTTTATTAGCTCTTCATGGTCTGTACAAGATAAGTTCAAGCATTTCACCATGACCTACAAGGTCTTCTGTCACCTGCTTTCTTCCCAAATGTCACCTCCTGACACTTACTTATTTGCAATTCATATTCAAACAATGGTGAACTATGTAAATGTTCCCAGTGTTCTATGCTGTTTCATGATTCTATTCACTGGCTTGTCTTGTTCTATTTGTCTTTAATGAGCCCTGTCTCCTGTTTAATGAACTTAAACTTAATAACTTTTGTTCAGTTCGAGTGTCTTCTTCTTCAGAAAACTTTACACCTCAAAATTCAGATTGAGGCACTTTTTTTTCTATACTCACAGAACTTTTCTCTTTTATGCTAATCTACTCTTAAATTATTGGCTGAGAATATTTAACTGTCTCAACCAATTAATGGAGCATGGGAATTGTGTCTTTCTTACCCTTTTATTAACAATGATCCTTCACATAGTTTCATATTTAGTATATGACTGATATTTGTATATTTTTTAATGGACAATTGATCATTCATAATAGCTATTACATCATTTGATTGTCATAATAATTCTGCAATTATTATTATGATTATTGTTTTATAGAAAAAGGAAACTGAAGCTCAGGGATGTTAATTATGTTGCACAAGAAAGCATCATTATAACAATTATTCTATCTCAAAATCCATGCTTTTTCAATTGTGTCACTTCACCTCTCTTTCTGCCTGCACATTTTTCAAATAACACAATATTTCTGAAGAATTTTTTCTTCTTGCTGTGGGAATGAAAATTCTAGCTACTTAAACAAAAAGAGAAAAGACCTCAGGGATTAGCAAAGAAGGTTTTCACAAAGGAAAATAGAACTTGAAGTACACTTTGATATAGGACAGAATTTATAGAGGCAGGAAAGTTGGTTGGAGAAGATGCCAGATGAGCTCATGCCACTGGTGTGAACATGTGAGATTCATGTTCATTTGGGGCATTAAGTTTGCCATCAGGAGAATATAGAGAAGGAAGTGGTTATTTAAGATGAAACAATAATGCTTATTCAACGAAAACCATCTGGACAGATAAGAGATTGATGGAGAAATAATTTTTTTTAACTGTTAGTTGATTTTTTCAGGACACTTCAACAATTACAGAATGATGGAAAAGACATCCAGTTTCCTCTATTAGTAATATCGTACATTGCCAAAATACATTTGTTAGAATTAATGAGCCAATACTGATATATTATTTTTTTCAATATTAATATATTATTAATTAAATTTCATAAACTATGTAGATTACTCAGTTTTTCTTAGTTTTTACCTAGGATCTCATTCAGAAAACCACTTGACATTAAGTTGGCATTTCTCTTTAGGTTCCTCTTGGCTATGGCAGTTTCTCAGACTTTTTTTTATTTTTAATAACCTTGACGGTTTTGCAGAGTACTGGAGAAGAATTCTGAATTCTGTAGCATGCCCTGCTTTTAGACTTTGTCTGATATATCACAATTTATATCCTGCTAGACCACTGTCTAGTGGAGATATTATAGTGTATCAAAGCTTGTTTAGAAGAAGTGTGCTACACATTATGCACATAGTTGATGTTGTAGTTATAAGCCTGGGACCAGCCAAAGCAAGAAATATTTGGTAGAACAATGGAGTATTGAAAAACTGACTCCCCAAATGTTATTGACACAACCTACCGATGACACCAAGCTGAGTATATTGCTACTTCAGTGATGGAGAACACCACCTTGCAAATTTTAGCAACGTCAGTCAGGGTTGGGGGGCAGTGGTCTGGATTAGGATTGGGTAAACACCAGGGTACAGGAATCCAGAACTAAGGAAAGGAACTAAGGAAAACCTCTAGGGAGGGATTTTGAGATGAGGGATACAAAGAATCTTAGAGCACAAAGTATATATTGATATTTTCCATTGAAGAATTGGTGGGTTCTTTGGAAAGTTTCTGTAATGAACAATTAAATGATTTACCTGGGCAGGAAACCTGAAGTCATGGTAATGAGACTAGGGAAAGAGCACAAAGTCTTATTACTCTAAACAATAAACTGTGCTAACGTTCTTATTGTCCAGGCTGCATGTGGTGGTAGATGGTTTTACTCCTCAGGGTACTTAAAGTTCTGAAGGCAAGTGAGAAGAGGAAAGGACTAGCACAACCTAGCCCGGATCACTAGAGTTACACAAGTCACAGTGTTTAGTAAAGGTCTCTATTGTATCTTCAACCTGTTTCGATTATAAAGTCACTGTTTAAGATGATGAAATAAAAGTACTGAGCTTCCTTTACCTCTAAGTAATCACCTAATCCAAAAAGGAAAATGAGAAAGGAAGTATGAATTTATATTTAATGCATCTAAGAGATATCTGTGGAAAATATTTAATGTCCACTATAAAATGATTGCTATTAAATCAATAAAAATGGTATTGGGTAAATTTACATCAGATAAGAAGGCATAATGAAACAACTAGCTTCTTAAAAGAAGATCCCAAAGCAGATATATAAAAAATTCAAGGAAGACATGGAGGAGCAAATGAAAAAATAAAATCAAATGTATAAATTTAAAATCTGGGCAGCCCCGGTGGCTCAGTGGTTTAGCACCACCTTCAGTCCAGGACGTGATCCTGGAGACCCAGGATCAAGTCCCATGTCAGGCTCCCTGCGTGGAGCCTGCTCCTCCCTCTGCCTGTATCTCTGCCTCTCTCTCCCTCTGTGTCTCTCATGAATAAATAAATAAAAATCCTTAAAAAGAAAAAACCCTAAGACATAATCAGAAGCATGAAGAAATTAAATAAACTATAAAAGTATTCTAACAAATAAAAATTGAAAATACCAGATTAAATGAAATAATATGATTTTATAGAAAAAAATAAATTAGCAAAACTAATAAAAAGATATAAGTGGAACAAAAGCCATGTATGAAAAAGAAAGTTTTCAAAGTCCAAACCCCCCCAAAACACCATGCTCAGAAGATTCACAGAGGTATTCTTTTTTTAAAAAATGATTTTATTTATTTATTTATTTGAGAGAGAGAGAGAACATCGAGGGGAGAGGGAGAAGCAGACTCCACACTGAGCAGGGAACCTGACATAGGGATTTATACCAGGACCCCAAGATCATGACTTGAGCTGAAGTCAGACACTTAACCAACTGAGCCACCCAGATGCCCCAAGAGGTATTCTTTCAAATGTTCATAAATAGATGATTTCAAAGCCTGTTAAAGTTTCAAAAGTGTGAAAAAGAAAGAATTCTCTTTAATATATCTTATGATGTTCCCCATGTTCTGACTTGGTGAAAATATCCTAAAGAAAATATTAGTAGACTTAATTTTATGGCATGTTTAGAGAATAATATGAATTCAAGAGGGGACTGTTTCCCTTTTTGGAACTCTATTATCACCTTCTACCACTGAAGTTGGACAAAACAGAAGAAATAATCATATGCTCATCTCACTAAACATTAAAAAGTCATTGATATATTGTAACTTAATTCCTTGTTATAGAAGCCTCAGTAGTATATGAATATTATAAAATAGAAATAAATACTAAATATGATTTAGTATAGATATACTAAACATATCTTGTAGCTCATATCCCAAAAGCAACATTAGATATAATCCAGCTCTGTTAGAAGAGCCTGATAATATCTGATGCCTGAGCAGGGAGACAGGCATGAATGAAGCTTTCTTGAGACCTTCTCCAATAAAAAACTATCCTTGAAAGGATTCTTGTGACTGAATGGCCTCCTCATTGCCACACTTGGAGCCATCCTAAGCCACGAAGATGGTGTAAATTGACAGTCCCCACTGTATATCTGCAACCCAAGTGTGTTACAGTTTTGCAGATTACTGGAGACAGGTCTTCACTCCTTGCTCTGACTCTCACTTTGGAAAGCTAAATAAAAATCTTTTGAACAGTGCTTATGGAATGTAGAAATGTATTGGTAAATATGTCATTTCAAAGCAGTACAAGAAATCTTTGTGAATAGGGAATTCAGAGGCTACATAGGTAGCCTATGGCCTTGAATAAAATTATTTAACTCTGAAGACAAAAGGAAGATGATTTGAGTTTGGAAATGGCTCTACATCTTCCCACTCCCCATTTATGCTAGCAGTATCAGACAGCTTCATTATTTTGCTGAGTAATTCAGAGAGGAGAGGTCAATGTGAATGAGTGAGAAGTCTGAGTTCCAAGAGAATACTGTTTCATGATTTGCAAACACTAGGGGCATTCTAATTCTCAAATCTTCTGCAATTATGCAGCCCACTTGACCCAGTTTAAGGAAGAATACTTCAGAAGTTAGCATGAATAGTGCAAAAGCAGAATGCACAGAAAATCAGTCTGAGGGATTCATTGTCCCCTTAGACATGGTCATCAACCTTCATGAATTTTGGCTTCCTCTGTCAGATTCCTCCTCTGTGCTTGTGTGATGAACGTGGAAATGGTGGGGACTAGCAGAAGGTAGAATTCACAGAGGAGGTACCAAATGACAATATTAATGGCTGCCAAAATTGGAAGGAAGTAGGTTACAGATTAGGAATTTGGAGTCAGGATGGTGGGATGAGAGCACATTGTGTGGGTGAAGGGATTTGGGCCCCTATCTGGAGAACACATTCTGAAATCAGGCTGTCTGAGTTTGGCCCTTAGCTCTGTCACTTATCAACTCTGAGAGTTTGAACACATTGTTCAACTTCCCTAAGCATGATTCCTCTTCTGCAATGTGAGTGATAGCCACAGAGAGGTGTTGAGAATATAAAATGAGATAAACATGTAAAACAGCTATCACAATGTATTAGGGATGTTGATAATGATGTTGCGTACAGCTCCTTTTAAGGACTGGGTGGCTTCAAATGTGAGTAGGTCAGCTAATGGAAGGTATTGGGGATAGGACCAAGAAACTCAGGATAAAAGTGCATCTGATGATATGTATGCTTCTCATACATTCCTTTCTACAGGTTCAAATAACATGGCCTATGTAAAAGCATAATAGAAATGATCAAAACCATTATAAATAAAATGTTATTATATAATTAGTCACATTCATCTGCAAATATGCTTAAAACATTTAGATACGGTGGGTTTTTTTTTCTTTTCATTAATTGAGTACCTTGCAATAGCATTTACTATAAAGCTTTTTAACCATATCATTTCTTCAAAAGAATAAATTTTACCTCAACTGAAGTTGAATTGTCAAAAAATTGAATTAGTGAGTTCTAGATAAACAAATTTCAACTTCATTTGCTTCTTCTTTGGATATAATTTTGAAGCTCAGAAAACTTAAGATTGAAGTTCCTCATTTACAATAGTCTTTGTATATCAGAGTTTAGTTTGCTAGCCCAGCCAGCTAATCCCTCAGCCCAAAGATCATAGCCTCAGGACTATGCTGAGTATCTGACACCTCTCTTTGTCCCCAAGGAGAAGACTCTGAAACTTAATGTTGACATGGGGCACTTTGACCATCCTGTGGTGGGGGTTGGGTGTAGTTGGGAAGACCAGGACCTAACTCGCTCTGCTGACCCTGCACTGTGGCAGAGGCCCTCTGGTGCCGATCAACTAAGATCAAAGCCCTGTAGTCTACTGACTACTTGTCTCTTAAAAAGAAGCTTTTCTGAGCAAGAAAATATGGAGCTATATCAAATGTGGCATTACCAAAATTGGGTTGTGAAGCTATAGGAAACTTTAGTATCATTAATTGTAATTTAAAAAAAAAAAATCGAATCAGGATGCCTGGGTGGCTCAGTGGTTGAGCATCTGCCATTAGCTCAGGTCGTGATCCTGGGGTCCTGGGATCAAGTTCCACATTGGGTTTCCCATAGGGAGCCTGCTTCTCCCTCTGCTGATGTCTCTGTCTCTCTCTCTGTGTCTCTCACGAAAAAATAAATAAAATCTTTAAGAAAATTGAATCAACCATGTTAAAAGAAAGACTGAATTTGCTACATTGTTTCAGTAGAAGATATTGAAAACTTACTGGCATAGGAAGAGGTGTTTAAAAAATAAATAGTCAGAAATTTCCTCTCCTAGGAATAAAGACATTATTTCCCTATTCTTGTTATGAAGAACAACTAAAACCCCAGAATATTATATTATAACAAACCAACAAAAGAAAACAAGCAGCAAAAGAAAATTTACAAAGACCTAAAAGATGCACAGGAGATGGTAGACCACCCAGGAAATCAGGAAATGTCACAGTGGTGAGATATCTGGGTTTTCTTTTTGCCTTATATGGCCTGGCCCCGGAGCTAAAGATTCTGACAACCCAATAACATCAATAGGTGCAGACAACAAAAGCTCTCCCTCAAAATTCTGCTGTTTTTAGACAGAAGACCAGGAGATTTGCAGCCTAGCAAGACATGAAAATGTTTAGACAGCAACAGTATTTGTTCTTCAACCAAATACTACAGAAAAAGCATAACTTCTACTCCAGCCCATGTCAGCAGTGCTGAGTGGAGAGCCTAGATTTCCACTCTTGCCAGACTGTGGAGGTGTCCAAACTCCCCAGATAGGGTAGCTGAGAAGGAAGCCAGGATTTTAACTTTACTGAGCAGTAACAACTAGCTTCCCCCTCCCCCCCACTTTTTGGTGTCAATGGATACCATGTGGGTAGCATAATAAAGCAGCTCTATCCCACCCATCCAGAAAGGTACCAGTGAAGGCCTGGTAGGGAGCTGGGACTCCCATCCATGTCCAATGGTATCAAGGAGCAACCTAGCTCAGGTTGCAAGGGAAGCTGAATGGGAAATTTGGACTTCTTCCCCCACCTGCCAGTAAGGAGATCAAATCAGAGTCATAGATCTAGTCAAAATACCTTCCTGCAGAAAACAAAAACAAAAACAAAAAACAGGAGATATCAGATGAGGAAAAACTAAGGAGACATTTCTAGCAGAACTACTCTAAAACAATGGCCAAAGAAACTTTTGCAACCAGAAAGGAAATGATAAATAAGGAATTCTAGAATATCAAGAAGAAAAAAAGGACACAGAAAAAAAAAAAGGTAAATATATTTGATTTTCCTATGATTCTTGAGTTTTCTAAGTTATGTTGGACCATGGAAGCAAACAAAATATAACACTATCTGATGTGGTTATAATTAATGTAGAGGAAATATTTAAGACAATTAAACTATAAATGGAGAACATGGCAAATAATGTGATATGAAGGTGGCAGAAATTCTATAGTTCATTTGAACCTTTAAATGATGACAAAAGGAGACTGTGGTAAGTTATATAAATATACACTAAATGTATCCTAAAAATTATGTACCAAAAGGTTAATTCACAAACTATTGATGAACCAAAATGAGATTCTAAAATATATTCCTGTAAGTCATAAGAAAACAAGAAAAAGAAACAAAAAGTGATAACAACAGCAAAACAGAAAACAACAAAATGGCAGACTTCTACCCTGATGTATGGATAGTTACATTGCATTTAAATGATCTAAGTATGCTATTAAAATACAGAGATTAGAAGGATGGATTAGAAAATGTGAACTGAAATACATATTGCCTAAAATAATCTCATTTCAAACATAACAATATGGATTGGTTGAAACTAAGTAAAAGGATGAAAAAAGTTACACCATGAAGGTGCATTAATCAAAAGAAAGCAGGAATGGCTATATTAATATCAGATAAAGTAAACCTTAGAGACAGACATTTATAATGGCTAAGGGTGATCTATCAAGAAGATGTAGCCATCCTACATGTGTATATATTAAACAAAAGAGCTGTAAAATCTATGAAGCCAAAATTAATAGAATTGAAATGGGAAATAGACAAATACATGATTATACATATATATCAACATGCTTGTGTCAATAATGAATACCATACCAAGACAGAAAATCAGCAAGGATGTAGAACAACTGAACAATACCATTAACCCACAGTATCAAATTGTTATTTATAGGAAATTCCACCCTAATAACAGCACTATAAATTTTTTCAGGTGTCCATGGAACATACACGAGGATAGATCATAACCTGGGTCATAAGACCAATCTTAACAAATTCAAAATAATTGAAATCATAGAGTGCATTCTCCAACCACAGTGGAATCAAACTAGAGATTAATAATATAACTGAAAAATCTCCAAATACTTAAAAACTAAAAAATATGCACCTAAATATTCAATGCAACTAAGAGGAAGTCACTTCAGAAAGGTCTCAAGACAAAAGATAAAGACAAGAATCAACTGTACTTCTATATACTGGTGATGAACAACATGGACACCAAAATTTAAAATATCAGCCATTTACAAGAAGATTCCCTAAAAAATACAAATGTCCCAGTTGAAGGAAATATTTCTAAAAGTTCATTAATAATTGTCTTATAATATTTAATACTCTTTTGTTTTATAATATTGGTTTTACATGGTTATATAAAATTATAATACTTTATTACAATATAGTATTAATATTTTATTAGTTTATAATTATTGGATCAAGAATTCATTAAAAAAATGCTTGGTGTCAGCAGAATTTGATTGGAAGGAAGTTTGAAGGAACATCAGGGTGTTTATCTTCTGGTATCAATTCCATCATTTCCAAACCACATGACCTCAAGTGAATTACTTAAAATCAGCAGGTTGGACTTTATGACTTAAATCCTATCTCTCATGACCTTGCAAAAGTTACATAGCCTCCCTGGGATTCAGTTTCCTTATCTGCAACAAAATGAGCTAATCATAGTTACTTCATCATGGGGCAGCTGTCATAATTAAAGCCTCCATCATTGGTAAATTACTTAGAGTTGCCTCTCATGCAGTAGGTGTGATATAACCTTTGTCTTTTACTATTATAACTATTAAATTGAGTTACATGATTGGAGAATTGTTTCTTGCATTTAGGAGAACACAAAGATTAATTAAAGAATCCTTGTGGTGCTTGAAATTTCTGTTAAAGGCTCATCTGTATGTTGTGCAAATATTATCAGTGTCACAACAGGAGTGGATCCTAGGTCAGAACACTTCAAAAGCATTGTTCTTTCTACAAATATTTTCAGTGTACCTTTCTTCATGAACTAAACAAATAAATATATTATGTGAAAGGCGATAAGCGACACTTCTGCGCAGGAAATTGAATGCGCTGGTTGATACAAAGCGAGCTAGCCCAGTGGGCACCATGCAGCAAGTGTCACCCAAATTAAGATGCTCAAACCACACAGCTTTTTAAAATCAGTGTATTAAGTCACGTCGCAGAGTGAGAAACACTCTGGTAAATGTCAAGACACTCAGAAAAAGGTGCAAGTGAGGGTCCTCACTCCCTGAATTCTGGGCACTACAATGTTTACATGTCCTGATGCTCTATTTGCTACGTCGGCCTTCTTGTTGATTATGTAGTTACAAAGACAGACCTTAGGTTCAAACAAGGGGACCCACAGCTAGAAAGTGCCATAGACTCATAACGTATTTGCTCTGTTTGAGACCCACAGGGACAAGTAGTTTGGCACGGCAGTCGCTTGACAATCAGCTCAATGAAGAGCCGCGGGATTTGTGTTTTACTGAGCAGAGAACATATGGGGTGTCACTGACATGTGGCTGAATTAAAACTTCATGAAAATTAAGTACCCATGTCTATTGGAGGTATACTGAACATTTAGTGACTCTTGTGTACTTATATACTCGTACACAAGAGTCACTAAATGTTCAGTATACCCCCAATAGGCATGGGTCTATTGGTATGGATCTATTGGGTCTATTGGTCTATTAGACATGGGTCTATTGGTATGGATCTATTGGGTCTATTGGTCTATTAGACATGGGTCTATTGCTATGGCTATTTAGCTCATAAATATCTCCGAGTCCTCCATTCCCTTCCTCTGTTTGAAACACATGCTCTACCTCCTCACCACAGTCATACTGACACATCGTAGGACTTCTGCCCATATATATAACAGTAGTTTTGCTTACCAGCAACATATCTGTCTAAAATATCTCAAAGGTTTTGTGTTTGATAGACAACAAATTTATTCATGAAAGCAAAAGCTTATTATAAGTAGGAAGAAAAATAAAGTGGCTTGGGTGATGATGATTTAGCCCCAAGTCAGCCAGGACAATATCCCTGCCTCCCAAGCTTAGTGTGGAGCTCACCCCTTCTCCTCTCTAGTAGCTCTCTTAAGGGCCCAAGGAGAAGAATCCCCCATGTCTCTGCACCAACCCTGTTGTCTCTGCCTTCCCGCCCTGCTGGCTGCTTTTCTCCCGTGCCTTTAGGCCACAGTTCCGTCTCTTTCTAGTTGGTGTTTAGAGTCTGCTTGCTGGTCTGCCACCGCCACTCCCTCTGTTCCTTTTGCCCTGAGACTCTTGGCACAGCTTCTCTTTCTGCTAGTGCTTCTTTACCAACCTTCTCACCTGGCCATCTCAAGGTGCACCTCAATGTCCAGGGTGGCAAAAAGATGTTTTTTTTTCCTTCACATAGAATGTTTTGGTATTAGCAATGTCATAGCAGAATCATGAATTTCTATCTCCCTATATCTGTATCTGTATCTCTCTCTCTTGATCTATTATCTATCTATCATCTATCTATCTATCTATCCATCATCTATCTATCTAATCTATCATCTATCATCTATCTATCTTCCTATCTATCATCTATCATCTAGTTTTGACACGACCTATCCTCCAGAATGCTGGTCACAGAATGCTTACATTTTTCTCTTCCAGTATTTAGACCTTGACCTTTCTGTCAGTGACCTCCATGTCCATTTCCACATTTTGGATTTCAATGAGAAACTCCGAGTGCATAAAATTGGTTTGTAGATACCAAATTCCAACTGTGATAAGATTCACAATCATTCCAACAGCCTTTGAGGACTCCATATAGATCAAAATTTGCCCTGATTTGCCAGTAGGAATAGGTTATCATTTAAAATCATAGATGTGCAACCACAAAGGTTTCTATATCAGGCAAATTTTAATGGGCATTGTAAGCCAAACATTGGCAAATAAGTTTTGCAAAGGGCCAAATGGCAAATATTTTAGGCTTTCCAGGCCTTTTCATCTATTCTTCTTCTTCTTTCTTCTTCTTCTTCTCCTTCTCCTTCTCCTTCCCCTTCCTCCCCCTCCTCCTCCTCCTCCTCCTCCTCCTCTTCTTCTTCTTCTTCTTCTTCTTCTTCTTCTTCTTCTTCTTCTTCTTCTACTTATTCTTTTATTCTTATTCTTATTCTTATTCTTATTCTTATTCTTATTCTTATTCTTATTCCTCTTCTTCTTTTCCTCCTCTTTCTCCTTCTTCTCCTTCTCCTCCTCCTTCTCCTTCTTCTTCTTTCTTTTTCTTCTTCTTCTTCTTCTTCTTCTTCTTCTTCTTCTTCTTCTTCTTTCTTCTTATTCTTATTCCTCTTCCGTCTTCTTTTCCTTCTCCTTCTCCTTCTCCTTCTCCTTCTTCTTCTTCTTCTTCTTCCTCTTCCTCTACCTCTCCTTTTCCTTCTTCTTTTTTTTTTTCTTAAGAGAGATATAGTGTGCATATGGGCAGGAGGGTGGGGGAAGGGACAGAGGAAAAGGGAGGGAGAGAATCTTAAGTAGGCTCTATCTCAGTGCAGACTGACATAGGGCTCCATCTCAAAACCCTGAGATCATGATCTGAGCTGAAATTAAGAGTAAGTTAATCAAGCTTAACTGACTGAGCCACCCATGCGCCCTCTCTTCTTTCACTTAAGACTTTTTTCTTTTTCCTCCTCTTAAAACTATTTCAGCTGTATTCTTTTGCATTTCATCAAACCTTATTGCTCTTGCACATGCCGTGCCTCATGTGTTCTTCTCCCAGGTAGTCACTTGGTCTGCTATCTCACTTTGTTCAAGATTTTGCTCAAGTTTCACCTTGAAGCACACACCCCAACAGATCCCATATCTGCTTTTGTCATTTATCATTGTAAAATATGCTAATTTTATTTAGTTTCTACATTTTCTACCATTGGAGTGTAAATGCCATGGAAGAAGGGAACTTTCTCTAATTTTTCTCCCAGTGTATCCCGGTTCTGGAAGAATAATTCATTGACTCTGAGACCCTCACATGCATCACTTGAAGAAATGTTGACTCTATTCTTCCAAGAGAAGTGTGACTTAGACCGGAGGTTGGCAACTTCTATCTGCCCCCCCCCCTTTTTAAATAATTGGAACACATCTCTACCTATTTATGTATTACTTATGTCTGTTTTTGTCTTATAGCAGAAGATTTGGGCAGTTGTGGCAGAAACTGGATGGCCTGGAAAGCCTAAAATATTCACCATTCAATCCTGGGACTCCAGAATCACACCCTGAGCCAAAGGCAGATGCTCAAACACTAAGCCACCCAGTCATCCCAAATTTTTGAAGTTTTAAATAGTTTTGCATATATTTCATTTAGGTTCTATTAACTTGGTAATCTCATGATTTTTAGCACATTGAGCTTTTCAGTACAAAACTAAATTGAAACAAAATTTCCCTTGACAATTAGGAAATTCTAAGATTAAAATTAATAAGGTATCTCTTAGTTAAGTAATTCTGCAAAACACTAGATATAACTAAATTGAACAGGTTTCTCAATAAATTTAATAGACCACACATTGGGTTAAAAATTGCCATGGGGATGGGGCAAAAATCACAGAATTATTTTATCTACATAGCATCTGTCAGGGCTTTTCAAATCACAGAATAAAATTTAGTAAATTGTTAAAACACAGTAAAATTTTAGGCAAGTATAATATACAAGAAAAGCATTAGATTCAAGACTTCATTATGGATCAATCTCATTTTGAAGTAATATTGATATTTTAGGAATAAGAAAGATGATGGAAAATAAGACATGTTCCAAATATTTGAAACTACTTTATGAACTTGAAAATACATGGTAATGGCACAGTGTAATAAGATCTTTTAAAAAGAAGAAAACCAAACTCATACCTCTGAGTGTGGAGCCCCACACAGGGCTTGATCTCAGGACCCTGAGACCATGACCTGACCTGAAACTAAGAGTCCAAAGCCCAACTGACTGAGCCACCCAGGTGCCCATATGACTTCTTTTTTTAAGGTTTTATTTATTTAACAGAGAGAGAAATAGCACAAGCAGAGGAAGCAGCAGGTAGAGGGGAAGGAGGAGGGAGAGAGACAGAAGCAGACTCCCCACTGAGCAAGGAACCCAATGTGGGGCTTGATTCCCAGACCCTGGGGTCATGACCTGAGCCAAAAGTATATGCTTAACTGACTGAGCCACCCAGGTGTCCCCCACTTTTTATATAGAAAATATTTACAATAAATGTTTATTATATTTATTTGTGAACACTTTCCATTTTCTCCTTGCTGTACTTATTCATTCATTCATCATCTAAAGAATTTTTTGAATCATTGTTTTCTTTCTTGATTGAACCATTTTCCTCGAAGACTCTTTATTCTAAGGTTTAGTAACTATCCATCTACATTTCCATCTGTACTTTGTTCTCTAAGCTCTTAATATAATGTCATGAGATCAACTATTTATTCCATAATTTATTGTTAAAATCTATGTCGTTCAATTGTTCCATTTTTTCTCATAGACACAAACACACATTTTGCAAGAATATGATAGTTGGCCAATTGGATCATATTTTTAAGCACTGAAGTGCTTAAATGGGAAAAATGGGAAAATTATTGCATTTTCTCACACTCGTTTCATAATTTATTCTTGCTTTTATTTTGAATAGCCATAACAAGTATTTTATACTTCTCAGTCCCTGAGGCTACTTAATCAAAATGTGTTCTGATGTAACTGGAATATATCTGTTCTCCCCATTTCTCCTACTATCAGGGACAAATGCTTCATCTTCTTCACACCCACAGATACTTTTATCTCCTAGGGAAAGGAGAAGTCCACTCACTTGTTGACCTTAATTCAGGAAGCTTCATTTATAAATAAACTATTATAATCTCTTCTGAGGAAGAGTTTCCTCCTTGCATATTGATGGCACATTTGAACCTCTCAATTGTTAAACTAAAGACCTCTTTAAAAAAAAAAACTTTTATTTAAATTCATTTTAGGTAACATATACTGTATTATTAGTTTCAGGGGTAGAGTTTAGTGATTCATCAGTTGCAT
Source organism: Vulpes vulpes (assembly GCF_048418805.1). NCBI lineage: Eukaryota > Metazoa > Chordata > Mammalia > Carnivora > Canidae > Vulpes > Vulpes vulpes. Next base: position 7,430,395 of record NC_132784.1, on the reverse strand, counting down.
ACACCACCCAGTGCTCATTCTATCAAGTGCCCTTCTTAATGTCCATCACCTAATTACCACCACCTAATTACTTCCCCTTAACCACCTTCCCTCCAGCGACCATTAGTTTGTTTCCTATACTTAAGAGTTTCTTATGGTTTGCTTCTCTCTAAAGCGCTCTTTAGATACTCTTTATGCTACTACTTACCAGGTACTGTTTTATAAATAATATCCCATTAATTCTTACCAGCTTTCTAACATTGTTTTTTATTCTCTCCAGTCTATATAAAAAAAGAATCAATACCACTACTTGCTTAATAGCCCAAATTGATAGGTGGAAGTGTGAAGACTCAAATACAGCTCTCCTAAAAGCAAAGTTTACCACACCAGGAGCTGTCCTAAATCTATAGGCATTGGCTCACTTATTTCAAATATACAGAAAAGAATTCATTATATCCAAGAATACATGGCTAATACTCAAGAATGCAGGGCTGTCAAAATGCCAGGCCATTTTGATACAGCAGAACACAATCTGATTAACTCGCCAGAAACTGTTGGGTGTCTTTAATCCCCATTGCTTCATTCTGGGCATGGCTCTAAAGGCTCAGGGTACCTATGTTAAATGGAAATACTTCTTCAGTTCTGGAGATAATGTTCAAGCAGAAAATGAGCAAGCCAAAGGGAAAATGAACATGTGCCCTCAGGTGGGGGTTTGGGAGGCTTTTCTCATGGATATTCATACTGCAAGGAGGCAATGAAGACCCCCTCCACACAAGACCGGTCCTGGTGGTCACTCTGTTTTTTGGAATTTGTAAGCATTTTACTACTTATTCCTGTATACAGTGGCATAGATTTCACTTAGGTTTCCTGCCTTCCTTCCTCCTAACAGAGTTTGATATGGCTGCTGCACCATACCTCAGCCACACCAGCAAAGCCTCTCATCTTTCTTTATCCACTCTTAAATCAGCTACTGTATTGCTACTATTAATAATAGCAGCCACTATATAGTGGCTTTTTTTCGTACTAAGTGCTTTTCTATTATTTATTTGATTCAATTCTCTCAATTACCCTATTAAATAGGCAGTATAATTTCCATTTAGCAGGTGGGGAAACAAAAGGAGGGAAGAATACAGAGAGAGAGAGAGAAGGAGCGGACTTGGAACACTCATTGGGATTTGTCCGACCCAAAGCCCACTCTTTTTATGCTAGGCTTAGGATGAAATTACCATTCCTTGACAAAATGCCTTCACCTGGTTAAAGTGTACATGGTTCTTTAAGAAAGAATCTTTTAAATTCTCTTTTTATTAAATCATACTCCATATAGGAAACAATTTTAGATCTTGATGAGCTTCTGCAGAATGAGTACCACCACCACCATAACCAATATCCAGATCAAAGTATAAGTAGTACTCTGGAAGTCTCTATCATACTTCTCTCTAGACTGCCATTCCATGGGTAACCACTACTCTGGAAAGAAAAAAAGTCATAGTGAAATCCTTTTTGGAGACCAAAGCAAGCTAGTATTGAGAGGGGTTTTAGACAGAAAGGCTTTCCTTAGACTGCATAATGCAGGCAGAATCTGGTAACAATAATTCCAGAGGACATTCCTGGGCTAAATAGGTGGCACAGGGATCCATTGTATATACTACAGACGATAGAGATGCAGGTACTTTTCAAGAATAGTATTTGGAGCTTTTACAAGCTGCACAAAGCCCAAGTCAAACAACCTGGCTCTGGAGTCACAAGTTGAAGGGCATGTTGTGGTGTGTTCCCCGACATCAGTCAGTGCTGTCATAAGCCCTAAGCTGTCACTCAAGGCTTCAAGGCTAGTCTCTGATAGAAACCTGGACAATTTTGTATCACTGAGTACACGCTCAGTTTCTATGCTGTGAAGTATTTTTTTTAAAGATTAATTTATTCATGAGAGACACAGAGAGAGAGAGAGGCAGAGACACAGGCAGAGGGAGAAGCAGGCTCCATGCCGGGAGCTGGATGCGGGACTCGATCCCAGGACTCCAGGATCACACCCTGGGCCAAAGGCAGGCGCCGAACCGCTGAGCCACCCAGGGATCCCCTGCTGTGAAGTATTTAACTTGTGCAGCATCAGAAGCAATTTTGGGGATAGATAAATGCTTCTGAATAAAGAGCAAAATTATGATTGTAAAGAGGCTAGACACAACAGAGATAAATTTTTAGGAAATTATATAAGGTATTCTCACAAGGCAATCTCTTAAAGTGAAAATATTGGTTTGATGCATGTCTCTCTCTCTCTCTCTCTCTTTTTGTCAAGCTAAACTCCATTTATAACTACTTGTGCTTTGATTCAATTAGATTTGACAAGATTGATGTCTTAGGGGTGCAGAGAGCTGGTTGTGACTATATACTGCTATTGGAGTGTAAAGTATAAAGATCACCAATAAAAAAAATGTAGGATGTAGAGAAAAATGCCATTCCATGTCAGTGCTTCCAAGTTCAGTTTGAAAACAACAATGATCTTATTTACATGACTTTGTGTCTGTGCTCACAGTGATAGCATGAGAAAAAGATCTGTGTGTGTGTGTGTGTGTGTGTGAAAGAGAGAGAGAGAGAGAGAATACACACAAAGATGGAGAGGTAGTGTGGGGTTCAGTTTAATAAATCTTTCTAGTGTGCATTCTATACTCTTGGCCTTATGCCACACCCTGGATGAAAAGGCCCTTTCAAGTTATTGGAAAAACCAGGAGGACATACATTTTTACACTACAGAAAATTAACTATTATGAGAAGTGATGATACAAGGTGTACAAGGAGGAAGGTTATCTAAAATAGTAAGTTGGCTCAGATTTTTTCTAGAGGAGAAAGCACCTGAAAGTCAGTCAGGGGAAGAAGAGGTAAAAAGCCATTCTAGACAGATGGAGTAGCCCAAGCAAGGGCTCGAAGCGAAAAGAAAAAAAAAAAATGCATCAAGAAGCTCTCTACAAAGTAATGGGTTCACTGGAAGCTAGGGAGGTCCTCCACACAAAGGTCTTGAGGACTTTTCACACCAACATGAGAGATATGGATTTTATTCCACGGCCGAGGTGGAGCCTCTGAGGGCCACACTACTAAGATTTGAGGCCTTGTTCTTGAATAAAGTATCTCTTGCAGGTGTGGAGAGTTAGGGATTGAGGGGAATTGAGATTTGAGTTAGAGAGCAAAGGGTGACTCTATCTTATACCCTGGTGAGTCATAGTATAAGACTATATCTTATCCTCAGAGTTCTGTGGTAAACAAAACTATTAAAAATGTTTAAAATATTAATTAAAGTCTCATTAGGTTAACTTGTCTCACCAAATCTTTTCCAAATGTATTTGAACAAAGAAATGTTTCTCTCTCTCTCATCTTTCTCAGACTTAAACCCATAAAATTCTGAAAAAAAAAGGAAAAATTTCTTCGACATTAATTTTGGTGATGATTTTTGGATATGATACCAAAAAGCCCAGGCAACAAAAGCAAAAGTAAATGAGTGGGATTACATCAAACTAAAAACTTCTGCACAGCAAAGGAAATGATCAACAACAAAAAAAAGAAAGAAGAAAGAAAGAAAGAAAGAAAGAAAGAAAGAAAGAAAGAAAGAAAGAAAGAAAAGAAAGAAAGAAAAGAAAGAAGAAAGAAAGAAAGAAAGAAAAAGAAAGAAAGAAAGAAAGAAGAAAGAAAGAAACGAGCTATGGAATGGAAGAAAATATTTGCAAACCCTATATCCAATAAGGGGTTGATTGCCAAAAGTATAAAGAACTCATAAAACTCAATAGCAAAAAACCAAAATAATCTGATTAAAAATGGGCTAAGGATCTGAATAGATACATTTACAAAGAAGCTGTATTAGCCAGAAGGAAAATGTGCTCAATGTTTTTAAGTATCAGGAAAACACAAATCGAGACAATAATGAGGTATTAACATGACACCTGTTAGGATGGCTCTTATCAAAAAACAAGAGATATGAAGTGTTGATGAGGGTGTGAAGAAAACTAAACCCTCCTATTCTGTTGGTGGGAATGTAAATTGGAGCAGCTATTATGGGACACAGTACAGAATTTCCTCAAAAAAATTAAAAATAGAACTGCCATATGTTTCAGCAATCCCACTTCTGGGTATATATCCAAAGGAAATAAAGTTACTGTCTCGAAGAGATATCTGCACCCCCATGTTTATTGTGGTATTATTCACAACAGCCAGGAAATGGACATAGCATAAGTGCCCATTGACAGACGAATTGATTTTAAAAATGTGCTATAAACACACAATGGAATATTATTCAGCCGTAATAAGAAGGAAACCCTGTCATTTCAAACAGCGTGGTGAGATCTTGAGAGAATTAGTCTGAGTAATGTAAGTCAGAAAGAGAAAGACAAATACCGTGTGATGTCACTTATCATGTGGAATCTAAAAAATGCCAAGCTCACAAAAGCAGAGAGTAAAATGCTGGTTGCTAGGGGCTGGGGTTGGGAGAAATGGGGGGATGTTGGTCAAGTGGCACAAAACTTTCAGTTAATTAGATGAAGAAGTTCTGGGGATCTAATGTATAGCATCATGAGTGTAGTTAACAATACTATATTGTATACTTGAAACCTGCTAAAAGAGTAGATCTTGTATTCTCACCCACAGAGAGAGGTAACTGTGAGATAATGGATATGCTAACTAACTTGATTATGGTGAACCTTTTCAATGTACAGGTATAGGAAATCGTCACATTGTATACCTTAAATATGTACTTTTACTTCACTGATTAAAACTGGAAAAAACCAGGAAAGACTTTATGGATGCTGATATATTATAGGACCAGTTATAAAGCCCATATAATACTATGGAGTCTAAATTCTGTGCAGAGGGAAATTCCTGTTACCATAGGACTCATGGTTCACAAGAACATGTCCTATGAAAAGGACACTGAGTCAGGGTCATACACGCAGATTTCTCAGTTATAACTCAGTCACCACCAGCTCTTTGCTTCGCGATGAGTCTCTCAAACTCGCTATTCCTTAATTGCTTATATGAAAAATGATACAGAAAATAGCATCTGTATCATGGAGTTGTATTAATAACTAAATGACATCTTCTGTGTCAACCCCTACAGGAGGACCTACGGCTCATTCATTAGAAAGAAAGAAAGCAAATGGGTTAAAACACAGAGGATTTGATCCTGTCATTGAAAGTGGTACTCGCCCTCAGCAGACACTTGCAATAATTATGCATCTTGCACCAACTATTTGGAAAGCATATCTTAAAACTGTGAATGATGGGGACAACACATTTGAAATAGTGGCAAGTGCCCCCAAATCGAGGGCCTATTATTGCTACCTTTATCGGCAAATAATCATTTGTTTACATGATATAATTTGACAGATCAGAAGAACAGGCTGATTATACAGTGATCTTTAGCAACACCAAACATTTCTTTAACAGGAAACAGAACTTTCCAAATAGAGATGTGTAGAATATTTACTATGTACCTGAGTGGCATCTTCTGCATGTCCGTTAACCTTCCAAAAACCTTATGAATTACATATCACGATTGACATAAATATTTATTATCATTTTTATAGATCTTTCTTATAACTTATTAAGTAAATCTAAGCAAGTTTAAATAAATGGTCTAGGGCCAACCAGGTCATAAACAGTGAAGTCAAAATTAGAATGCCATTTGATTTGATTTGAAATCAAATATAATTTGATCCCACAGAATTTGCAAAGAAAAAAAAAAAAAAAAGACCAGTCATTGTAATAAGACGATTGAGAATAAAACAAAACAAAACAAAATAGAGGGAATGCCAGACCTGATTCCATAGAAGCGTAGAACCCAGGAATCAGCATGTATAATAAGCATGTTTTGTCACCACATCGAACAAGTTTGGGACTCACTATTACAGATTATATTTTTTACTTTCTTTTCTTAGCCTACATCAAGTGACTAGTGATGAAACAGCTAAAAGAAATTGAGTATTGTATTTATTTTAGTGACATTGTGACTGCTGAAGAACTTTCCTGAACTTATCAGAGTCAGATTTCAACTAATCAAATTTTCAACTGCTTTTCTTAATAATTATTGTGACGAGTATTTTACCCTCTGCTTTGGTTGTTGGAAAAGTCAAGATAGAGTTACTGACTCACCGTAGACATGCAATGTTACAAATCCCCCCGATTCCATTCTAATATTTTAATTTTGTGTTTATATCTTTATTTTATGTCTTATATATTTATTTTAATCTAATTTCATCATCTATGTATGTTTGTATAGTATATTTAGATAATGTATATAATTACATGTAATTATATACTTATATATAAATATATCTTAAATATATTGACATATACTATATAATAAATTTATTGTATATATATTTTAAAACTATATCATTTACCTTCTGATCATAAAAGAACAATGTAAATGCACACAAGCATCTTATAACTAACAAAAACCTCAGCAAATCACAATTCTGACTGTGTCAGATTCATTCGGGAGTAGCTCTATTTACGCTGAGTACATCTGGAGGCAAGCAGAGTAGGGAAAGAAGAAGGTAGAATGGGAAACCTAAAGAGGCAGAAGTAAACTTCTTTCTGCCAGTTTCTTAGAATCAACTAGCTGATGAGATAGATGTTGTCTGTTTAAGTGGTATAATTTGTCAGAGGCATTCATTTTAATATATAACTGGAAGCAAATACTCTCCAGAGTGTATTGTGTTCTGAAACGCTTGATTTATCCCTAGCATATCAGCTAAAGGCAACTGATTTCTATGTCATTCTGATTATTTTTCACCAAGAGAGAAAAAGAATGGGCAATGTAATCAACATTTGCTTTCCATGAACTCTTCTTTATTGTCAAGATAGTCCTGCTGCTTGAAGAAATTTTGACCAAAGTATAACATTTGTCTGGTTGTCTCCTTCCCTGTGGTTACAATGAAGCTAATTCTTGTTTTAAATTCTTTTTTTTCTTACAAGCAACTGTTTCCATGGTATGCTTGGGGACATGGGGATTTTGCTTTCCAGTTTAGATTAATAAAGTCTGACTGAATACATACTTTTGTTTTTCCAGATAAGTTCAGAAGTATTTGGGTACATTTTAAAAGTTTCTCCAATAGCAGAAAAATAAAAAAATAATCTGTTTTATAGTAATAAACTCATTATAAACAAGACCAATAGGGCCTACCATTAAAACCATAAAACCTACTAGTTTTAAGGGTCTTTTGCATGAATATGATATTGGTTAAATGACACATTATCCATCTGTAAACTCTGCAGATGTTTTGAACCAACAAGGAGAAGGCAGACGTAATTTAAATGTGCATTGTTCTTTTAGTGTTTCTGGGTCTCTGTTGAATGGTCTGGTCTTTTAGCCGGTGCCTAGGATATCAGCAGTTTTTCTTTGGGTTAGTAAGAACACTTATTATAGGGAGAGATGGCAAGAGTTGAAAAAAATATGTGATAGAAAGAAACACAATAAAGAAATGCTTTGTAAAGTATTTATTCCATTAATTAGACATTTATAATAAAGAATAACATTTGCGACAGAAGAGAAATTTTTCTCTGTTGCTTGGGATCAATTGTGTACCAAATTCACCATAAGGAGATTGGCTAAATACCTTTATCCAGGATATCTGCCAGTGATACAGACTTGGCTTAATTATACAGAGAGAAGAGAAATTAACATTCATTGAGATCTTATTGGCCATACACTATACCCGATGATTTCAAATATCTTGCCTTACAAGTGCAGTTAACCTCAGTTTTTCAGAAGATTACATAAATTATCAAAGAGATTTCCAAGTAACTCCATGCTGCAAAGCTAGTTTAGTTGGTAAATCTGGAATTTGACTCTGCCCCCATCTGCTCCCAAGCCTCGTCCCCACCGTGTGTCAGGCTGGCTTTGACTAAATGAAGACTGACAAATCCCCACCACTTGCTTCAACGTGGATGGAACTGGAGGGAAATAAGTCAATCAGAGAAGGACAAACATTATATGGTCTCATTCATTTGAATCTTTTCAGTTCTTAAAAAAGGAATTTAGGAGTGCGGATAATAATAATCTTATACTTTTGAATTACAACTATCCCCCACTGGTCCAAGATTCTTACCAGAATTTGTATCACTGTTGTCTACAAAATTGTTTAAAATCTACCACTGCTTTGACTCTAGTTACTAATTTATTTAGTATCATTTCAATGTTGAAAATCTTGTAATATATCCACTAACGGCTCTTACTAAATGATCCAGAAATAGTACAACATGAAATATATTCTGCCCTTTAGGATTTGATGTCCACTTCTACCAAATGCCAAACGTGGGTCATTGTTCCTTTTAGTGCCAATGCAACAATGGTCTCATCTCCTAACAATTTCAGAAGTATGAGCACAAAGCAGGCAGCCTCTTGTCATATAGGTCAGGATACAAAAACTGCTTAGCTCCTCTCTTGGTAAATGCTCAAGAGCTGGTCAGTTTAATCAAAAGGATAAGTTAATTTTAAAGATAAATGGCAACTCTGCATTATTTTGTGCTTACTTGGAGAGGCCACACCATAAAATGTAGCAAATATAGTCTTTGGCACCAACAAACTGGACTAAAATACCTGTTCAATCATTATTTTGGCCCTTGGTTTCCTCCACTGTAAAATGAAAATAATAACTCGGGGGAGCAATTTTGAAGGTCATATATGATAACTTATGCAAAGCTCCTGATATGTTTTAGAATCCAGTTATTATTATTTACCATCTCTTTTTAAAATCTTTTTTTTAAATGCATTTTTTATTGGTGTTCAATTTGCCAACATAAAGAATAACACTCAGCGCTCATCCCATCAAGTGCCCCCCCTCAGTGTCCGTCACCCAGTCAACCCCCTTTCTACTACCCCTGCCCACCTCCCTTTCTACTACTCCTTGTTTGTTTCGCAGAGTTAGGAGTCTCTCATGTTCTGTCTCCCTTTCTGATATTTCCCACTCATTTTTTCTCCTTTCCCCTTTATTAAAACCCTTTCACTATTTTTTATATTCCCCAAATGAATGAGACCATATAATGTTTGTTCTTTTCCGATTGACTTATTTCACTCAGCATAATACCCTCCAGTTCCATCCACGTTGAAGCAAATGGTGGGTATTTGTCGTTTCTAATTGCTGAGGAATATTCCATTGTATACATAGACCACATCTTCTGGATCCATTCATCTTTCGATGGACACCGAGGCTCCTTCCACAGTTTGGCTATTGTGGACATTGCTGCTAGAAACATCGGGGTGCAGGTGTCCCGGCGTTTCATTGCATCTGATTCTTTGGGGTAAATACCCAACAGTGCAATTGCTGGGTCGTAGGGCAGGTCTATATTTAACTCTTTGAGGAACCTCCACACAGTTTTCCAGAGTGGCTGCAACAGTTCACATTCCCACCAACAGTGCAGGAGGGTTCCCCTTTCTCTGCATCCTCTCCAACATTTGTGGTTTCCTGCCTTGTTAATTTTCCCCATTCTCACTGGCGTGAGGTGTATTTACCATCTCTTTACCAAATACTTCCTATGATCTTCACCTTCTCCTTGCCCTAACCTCCATTATAGTTAAGGAAGAGGCTGATTCTCTACATATTTGCTGAATATAATTTAAACATTTTTTTTAATGAAACACTACAAACAAAAGGATTTTTTTCCCACATATTCAATCTTATGGCCACCTTCTACCTGTTTGACTATGTGAATACAACCATTGTTTCCCTTCCTTTGTTGAACTTAAGAGTAAACATATAGGAGATTTTCCAGAACTGCCAATGCAGAAACATATAGAACTCTAAGAGGTAAGAGGACTATGCCTCCCTAAATCAATGATCAAAACTTTTAAAAGCAGTATGCCTGTGACCTTTGTCAAATGACAGAAAATAAGCTGATAGTAATTGGAAAGCTGGTTTGGGTTTTCAATGTTCACATTTTTGTGTCTATCATAAAGTGGTTGCAGACACAAATTGAATCCATTCACTCTTGGGGGGAAGGTCATCAGGAAAAACCAGCTCAGAGCTGTGGCGGCTGGCAGCTGATAAGGCTTGCTACCAATCCTGAAAATAACTACTGGTGATGGCACAAGGTTCAGGGAAGATGAATTTTGAAACTGGTCCTATTCATCCGCGAAGAGCCAAAGTCAGAGTTGTAAGCTTGTGTGAAACCCCCAAATAACAATCGTAGTGCATTTATCACCAGCCTGATTGACTTGGTGCTTACTAAGTAGGTCTTATTTCTTAATTTAATGTATCTCCAGTGTTCCTTACTTTTTGTTTGATGTTTATTTAGTTTTTGACAAATAACATTTGTCATTTTTGAAGATGCAAAAAAATGTCGATCCTCTTTCAAGGCTGGAGTGAGGGAAAAATTAGATACTACACAGGGTCCCAGCCACCTTTTGGTTAGACTTGCCTTTGTTCCTGACTCAAGCTACCTTCAGCCAGGCATTGATTTGTCAGAGTTCTTGTCCTGATATGAGATAAGAAAATAACTCCCATAATAAAGAGTCTGGTTCCAGGGTAACTGAATGCTTTAGCACTTCAGATTGACTGAGTTACTCTATTCCCCCTAAATACATTTTAATTCTTTCATAAAATATCCATTTTCTTATTTATTTATTTATTTATTTATTTATTTATTTATTTATATTTATTATTTATGAGAGATAGACAAAAAGGCAGGCAGAGGGAGAAGCAGGCTCCATGCAGGGAGCCTGATGTGGGACTCGATCCTGGGACTCCAAGATCACACCCTGGGCCAAAGGCAGACGCTCAACTGCTGAGCCACCCAGGGATCCAAAATATCCATTTTCAAAGTGACACTTATTAGCCAACCAAACGAGGCTGAGATCCCCCTCACATTAAACAGCATGAAAGACATATATTTGAAATGATCCACTTTATACAGTAAAATGTAAAAAATCGTTTTAACACAAGAAGGTAGTTTTACAACACAATTTCATTATTTTTCTGCAGTAGAAACACTGAGTGTTACAAGGTAGCCATCAATGGAAAATCAAATATATAAATATTTTTAAAATCAGAACAAGTCATACAGCATACTTGGAATTTACACTGAAATTAGAATGAAATTATGTGGCCGGCTACTTTGTAACAAAATGGAACATGGAACACTTGAGTTGTAAATTTTCTTATAAACAAACATCTATAAAATAATTCTGCAAGTACTATTAGAATGAGGAATAAATGTGTAGAAACAGACGGAAAGAAGGTGTTTCTTCATGTTTTATGTCAATGCCCTTTATTCTTGTCATTGCCATGCATTTTCTCATCAGGCCTAAGTCATCATCACAGCCTTCAAAGGCAAATGAATAAATAATGTTTAAACTCCAGTTGTAATTGTGCCAACCTCTCCTCTTGCTGCTAAGCCAGATGGTGACTTGCAATTCAAAGCAAGAGTGCATGATCGAAAGAGCACAAATTGGAAAAAAAAAAAAAAAAATTTGACCTTGGTGCCAATCCCACTTTCACCACTTATTAACTGTGTAACCCTGGACAAATTCTTGACTTCAGGATTCACATCTCTAAGATGCGATAGCAGTGATCTCATAGGATTGTTGTAAGCTGTCATGGGAGAAAAGTTACCTAAAACAAACCAGTGCAGAGCCAAACCTAAAACTGGGGCTCTGACTGACCTCTCCTATAGGAAATGAAGAGATGACTATGCAGCATTGGCAGCGAGAACGCAAACATCATTGTGCATACAGCCTGAGCACTACACACCTGGCCATCTCGCTTAGTTCACAAAATCAAAGAAGGGAATTTCTCCTGTAATTTGCAAAGCTTCTCAACCTTAAAGTTCCTCCTCCTATTGTAAATGACATGTCCTCCTTGGTGAAACACACTTTCTCATCTCTCCCTTTAGGCAATGGATGGTTCTTTCTTTCCTGCTCTTACTTCATGATGAATATAATACAACTTCTTTCTTTCTGCCTTACAAGATTAGTATATAGGTTACAAAATTTTTTTGAGGTCATACATTAGACACTGAGAGAAAGACCTTGTCTGCATCTCCACTGGATCTCCAAAATGGTGTATACCTACCTGTATGTACCCTTAATGCGCTTGGTACACTCTCTTAATAGCCAGTGGAGTGATAAACTAACAGAATTTGTCCGCAGAGGTATATAATAAAAACATGAAACATGAAACATGAAAAACATGAAACCAGTATGTCTCCCTCATAAGACAAGACATGAATATTATCTTCATGAAACTAGAGGGTCAACCCTTCAAACTAGGAATCTCTTGGGAAGTATTCACTGTTTGGGTGATTTTCTCTATATCTACAGCCTTCTTCCACCCTGTGTTGGTGCATATTGTATCAAATTATAAGAAAGGATTCTAGTTCTCAAAAGTAGATACTTTTCAGGGCCCAGGAGGAGTGGCTCAGTGAGTTAAGTGTCTGCCATCTGCTCAAGTTGTGAACCTGGGGTCATGGGATCCAGTCGGGCATCAGGCTCCCTGCTCAGCAGGGAGTCTACTTCTCCCTCAGTCCTTCCCTCTGCTGTTCTCTCTCTCTTTCAAATAAATGAATCTTAAGAAAAAAAAAAAAAGAGTAGATACATTTTAACAAGTTTCATCCAAATACAAAAGAGCAGGATGCTAATTTACTCACTTACCATAAGACATATTATCATGAAGACCCAGGATTTGAAGTCCTCACCATCAGTAACTTTTCCTCCTCTCTTCTTTCACTATGAGGAATTACTATCATGTGCAAAACAAAAGAAAATGTTCTATAATTAACGGGTAATTATCTTCTCCAAGTATTCTGCAACCTCTGTATCACACCGGGCAGAGAAAGCAGAGATCCCACCCAGAGTGTTTTGTTGTTCAGCGTTTGTTGAATTGATTTAATAAGCAGGACAACTCCTCTTATTTTTTCAAAAAATTTTTTTGTAGTTGATCTTTCTGAATTGCAACTATTGTGCATTTTTTGAATAATCACTCATAAACATTGTTAGTGCTTGTAGCTATTTTCTTTACTCAAGCTAAAGGAATTTTGATGAGGAGGCCTTATTAGTGACTTCAGGAGTAAATTGGGATAGACCACCAACTGTAGACTTGTGTACCGTGAGGGTTATAATTCTGCCTTTACGTGCATTTTGATACATTCCTTCATATTAGGATCTGACAATACACATACACTCATATACGTATATATGTAGCATTATTCAATAAAGGATAGTTACTAATACATATGCATTTACAATATATTCAAGATAATATAAATTATCAAATATAAGGCACACATTGCAGAAATTTCCAGCTGTAGCTAATACTTGCCTTTCAAGCATTATGTGTCACACCATTGCTCACCTTCACTCCCGGAATGTCTTTCCAACACCTGCTGATATTTTCATGTCAGTTTATGCTTCCCTAAATAGTAAAAGTAAGAGGACAGATGTCAAATGGGTAGAGAAATAAATTAGCAATGAACTAAAAAGAAAAAATTACATTTATTTGGCTTCTATTGGCATTCCATTCAATGTAGAGGCATCCATAGGAAAGCTAGTTAGAGTAGCTCCAGTATCTAGGGCAGAGTCAGAGACTCCAAAGACAGCTGTCACTCAGTCTATAAAGTCCTGAGAGATGCAAATCACAGCCAGGGGTTAAGAATCACTCCATCTTGATTGCATTGTACTCACAGATTGAATTTAAAGGCTGTGCTGGAAGGAGGTAACTGGCCCAGGTGTTTTGATGAGCTCTTTTCTTCAAATCCTATTCTTGGCAAGGAGTCAGGACAATACAGATGAAATATTTGTGAAGGTATGAAGCCTGTTTGCCATGTTCTCTCCTGACGCTGCTGCTGGCTGGATTGTTTACCATGCTGTTGGAAACAAAACAAACAAAACAAAACACATTGAAACCAGAGAGGTTCTAAGTCTTTGCTGACTCTAAGGCATATAGATAGCACAGAACAACTGACATAGTGCTCAATATCTACATATAAAGTGGCATTAAAGCTCCAAGGTCTAGAATGTATGCAAGTTGTGTTGACTCTCTCTTCTTGCCCAACATGATTTATGTAGCTACCTCTTCAATGCAGGAAACTTCCTCAAACTGCAACTGGTCCTGCATACTCAGTATTGCCCTTGTCATAATTCCAAGTTTTGATCTGGTTATTCACCCACCTCTGTCTAATGCCTTCTAAATTGCTTATTCAGAAGATTCCTGGATTTTCACTTGGTTGTGGGTCAATCAGAACGGAGTGGTTGATGCAAGTGTGTGAATGCCTGAGAGGGAGGCTGTGTCCCCAGGGGGCATGTGATAAGGAATGATAAATCTCCTTAAGCAGATTGAGCTAGAGATACTCCATGTTTTTTTATCTTATTTTTTCCTCACAGAAGACTCTGGAGATAAACTTCAGTTTCATCAGATTTATTGTTATGGTAGTTTTCAAACTTTCAAAATGCCATGATATTTTCCCAGGTCAAACATGTTCCTAGGGGAAACTTCTGAACATTCTGGTAAAATTATTATTAGAATAGTCCTAGTAGGCTGATCCCAGGAAACCCTACATAAAGAGCACAGGGCCTTCTTCATTCAAAATATTGCTTTAACTTTCTACTTAATGACAGTGAACTGCATGAAGGACCAACCAGTTTCCCATGTGATTAGCAGCAAAATTTTCCTGAGAGGCCTAATTTCTGGCTTTTGAACACCTCAGATTCTACAAAACTCAATTCCCTAATGGAGAAAGGGAGTATCAGTGGGAATATGAAGGAAAAAGAAGGGGATTTGTTTTTCCATTTTGGGTATGATATTCACATTCAAAGCACTTTCTAACACATTTACTTTCAGAAATCTTCACATTTTCCTGAGGGGCAGGTAAGTGTTTTTATCCCAATTTTACAGATGAAAAACTTGAAACCCAAGGTTAAGTGACTTGCTTGCAGCAACACTGGGAGCCAATGTCAAGATCAGGCTTCCAACATCAATGTTTGATTGCTTAGACCACTCGACCATGACTCTAAGTATAACACAAATGTTTGGAAAATGGTTTTAACTGCTCTTAAGAACATAAACATTCTGAACTGTGTTCTGGGTCAGAATACACTTTACAGATGCCTGCCATGTTTCCAAACATGGAAATAGTAAAGGCAGAATGATGGCTGCTATATTTAACTAAGATGGCTATAAATGTAAATAAATTGGTAGGTTCATTCATTCATTATTTATATTTTCATGCATCAATTCCACAAACATTTATTTAGCAACCAATAGCACAATTATGAGCTAAATCACAAACATATACACATGTAAATGTGACAAATGCATAACATCTACTTTTCCAGCTATTATGTATAGTAATTATTCAGTGTCATGTTATCTGGTGACTCGTATATTATTATATACATTCAAACATATACTATCTCATTTAAAAATTAAACAACATTGCATGATAGATGTTATTGCCCCAATTTTGTAAGTGAGAAAGCTCACAAGTTACAGTAAGTCACTTATTACGCTAATATTCCTACCTAGGTTGGTGTTGGAAAGAACACGGGCTTTTGTATCAGATAGACTTGAATTCCAATTCTAGTTTCACCATTTACTAAATAAGTTATAGTTGTATTATTTAAACTCTATGAGTTTAAGTTTCCTTGCTTTGAACATGGGAATGTTAATAACTAATATCACTGCCCAGCAATATAGGATTCTTGTGAGGACTAAGAAAAAGAAATGTGTTTTCAGTATCTAAAACTTTTTATTTTTTTCCCCAAGAAAGTGAAGGGTCCTCCTTCTAAAAATAACTTAAAAATACTCTGAATAAAACTATTTTAAAACATGTTAAAAATGTAAGCGATTAGGTCCCCTTTCATTCCTGAGAGCTTTCTCAGTATCCTAGCTTAATAAACTATTGCTTTACTCACTGTGCATTGTCTGAGAAATTTATTCTTCAACTCCACGAGACAAGAACCAAGCTCTCCCGTATCAGACCTGAGCTTTGATCTTTGTTGACTCATAAGGAAATGAGTGAATAGGTGACAAAATCTAGATCCTATACAAAGTGGACTGTCTAATAGGAAATCCTCTCACATACAATGGGGATGCTGAAAAGTTATATTTCATTGAAATAATGGACTAGATATGTTCCCCAATGAAAACAAGCAACAGAAAAAATATAGTATTTTGATAAAGAATGGGGGTTAAAATGTGACTGAGCATTTGAAATAAGTTCAACCATTAGTTTATGTTTACAACTTGGATGGTTCAAAAATTTCCAAGCTGAGAATTTAATTTAGAGTAACGTAAATTAGTAATGTCCCCCTAGAGCCAGTACAGACAAAGAAAAGCCAAATAGAACCAGAAAGACCAGATATGGATCTGTTAAATATATGCAATTTTTAAAAGTTGAACTTGAAAGTAGTTTCAACAAGAAACTGTAAATTATAGAGAAGTTGGCTGGAGAAATAACCAGTATAATTATTAGAAATAAACTAAAAACATAAATAAAATTAAGATTTTTAAATTTAAATTTTGTTAACATACTTGAGCTGTAAATGTTAAGTAGGTTAGATCATCTTCTCACAGATAATAATTATAGATAATAATTATAAAATTTGGACAAAACATTTTAAAGCACTATTTGATTAAACTGGAAAGTAACCACAGTAGGCATGAAAGAAAAAATTAGGCAGGTGAGATTTACAGCTCTGTGACTTTTACTTGAAGATGTAGATTTTTTTTTCCATGGATTAGTAGTATCTGAGGATAGAATTTAAGACTTTCAGAGTAGTAAGAAAGTCAGAGGGAAATCTTAGAGGGGAATGAGCTACAAAGGGTTGAGCCTCAAATTTCACTTATAAAATCCACCTCAATCCTTTGCTGATTGCTAAATTATGCCTGGGATGACCCCTCAAAGCCCAACACAAAAGGCACCTGGAGAGTGCAAAGACAAGAAAAAGATCAGAGCTGAAAGCCACTGCAGGTAAGACAGAGTTTATATTTAAATCAAGTTAAATTAGTTACCTTGTAGAACAACAACCACAAAATTACTTTTAGAGAAAGTTAGAATAATGCAGAATCTCTAAACCGTGTATAATATGCCACTGAAAATCTAGATGAAGAGGAAGAAAGGACCAATCAATTCAAAGACAGAGTAGTAGTACTCATTCAATCAGAGCAGCAACAAAACAAAAGAATGAACAAAAGTGAAAATAGCTTAAGGGATGTCTGGGATATCAAGTTGACTAACATTTACATTATAGGGATCCCAAAAGATGAGGGAGAAAGAAAGAGGTAAGAAATTTAACTGAAGAGATAATAGTTGAAAATGTTTCAGGATTTCTTTTCCTTTAGTGCCCACAGATATGTTCCCCAATGAAACTTGGGGAACTTGGTCATGTAACTTTGAAGAATGAAGAGGTAGACTAGTTCACAGCAAAGCAAAGTTTATTAAGCGATATAGTACAAAACTCCCAAAGAGGGAGGGGACCCAAGAGGGTTTCTGTTTTAGTGTTTTAATCTAGGGTTTTTATTGGCTTGTTGGCAGGCTCTTTTAATCTGATTAACCTTCCATGCACCTGTTTCCCAATCAGATTTTTGTCTACATGCTCATCTACCTATCAGGTAGTTGTTCAGGTGGGAAAGGGTGGAGGGCTCTTTCCAGGGTGGTATAGGAAAGAGTCCCTTGTCCCTGCCTGCCTTTCTTCCAATTATGATTATCCTCCATTAAAAGGCCCTTTACCATGGAAAATAAACAGATGAGGGACTGCTAACTCATTCTGTGAGTCTAACATTTCTTGGTACCAAGGTCAAAGATACCACAAAAAAATAAAACTGTAGACTCCTAACTCATCCAGTCTGCTGCTGAACCCTTCTATTGTATGTTTCAGTTCAGTTATTGCATCTTCATCTCTGTGTCTTCTGTTTGGTATTTCCTTCTATTTTCTATTTTTTAAAATTCTTGCCTTGTTCATGCGTTGTTTTGCATTTAGTGATCATAATTTTTAATATCTTTTTTGGGTAAATTTCTTATCTCTGTTTCATTAAGGTCTTTTTTGAGGTTTTATGTTGTCCTTTATGTTTGGAATGTAATCCTCTATTTCTTCATTTCCTTTGGCTCTCTATATTGGTTTCTAAGCATTAGATAAAATAGCCACCTCTCCCAGTCCTGAAGGAATGGTAACACGTAGGAGATGAAACGTGCCATCAACCTTGCTCTAAGTCTTCCTTGTCTTTCAAACTTTTGTGATTGTCCAATCAGCCTACTTTATTTTTAATGTCTCTCCATGGTTATTGTGGCACACACAATACCATGTGTGCCAAGACATGTCAGTGTCAATGGGGCAAAGGATCTCAGTCAACAGCTAGATTAAGCATGATTGGAAGCCAGATCTTCAGGCAGTAGCATTTAAAGTATGTAAATATGCCTCTTTCAAAGGAAGACAAGAAGATCAGCATTTATGTCTAGTCAGCTAAGAATTCTTTCGTTGTTGTTGTTTGCTACTGTTCCATTGAAGCTATAAATGTAAGTGCAACTGGCCACCAGAGCCAGCTATCAGTTGATTTTCCCTGTGAGCAGGGCCCCAAAAGCTGGAGTCCCAGATATGTACACAATATCTTGTCTTAGAGACACTGGTAACCTGGGGTGGGACAGAGGAATAGCAGAAAGAGCCTGTTCTCTGAGATCTTCAGGGAGGGTTACACCTGGCCCTTGGATTTGTGCTCGATTATGTTTAATTTGTATGTAATTATGAGAGAAGTTAATAGGCCTTGTTCATAGAAAAACTGGGTGTTTCAGGCATTTGCCTCTTCCTTGTGTCCTGGGGTGTAGCCAGTTAAGAACTGTTTCTCCACTTGTTACAATCCCATGGGACCCAGGGATATAAGCCCCTCTGGCAGCCTGAGATAGGCAATTATAATGGCGTCTCTGGGTGGCAAACACCAAGCCTGGGACACTTGATACCAATGCTCAACAAGCAACTGGAGAAAAATGTAATATCCATAGGCATTAGAAAAAGGTAAAGCAAAATCATGAGATACAACTTCACACACACTGGGATGGCTATAAACAAATAACCAGAAAATTACAAGTGTTATGGATGTGAAAAAAATAGGAGCTCTTGCACACTGATGGAAATGTAAAATGGTTCAATCACTGTGGAAAACAGTTTGGTGCCTGCTTGGAAAGTTAGAATAGAGTGGAAGAAGAGATGAATAGATGGAGCCAACAGGATTTTTAGGGCAGTGAAGTTATTCTGTATGATATTATGATGGTAGATATATGTCACACACATTTCTCAGAATCCACAGATGTGAAATACCAAGAATGAACCCTAACGTAAACTATGAACTTGGGGTGATAACCATGTGTCACTCTTGGTTGATTAATTGTACAAAGATACTGCCCTGGTGCAGAATGTTCACAGTTGGGGAAGCTACACATATGGGGGGATGGTGGGTGTATGGAGACTCTCCCTGTGCTTTCTGCTCAACTTTGCTATGACCTAAAAGTGCTACAAAAAATAAAGTCTATTTTAAAAAGGTTAAACAAAATTACCATATGACCCAGTATTCTACTCCCAAATATATATCCAAAAGAAATGAAAACAAGTACTTAAACTCACACCTATACACAAATATTCATAGTAGCATTATTCTCAAGAGCTGAAGGTGGAAATTACCTAAATGCTCATCAGGGCATGAATGAGTAAACAAATTGTGGTGTGTACATATAATGGAATATTATCAATGAAAAAAATGAAGTATCAATAGCATACCACAACATGGATGACCTTCAAAAACATGCTAAATGAAAGAAGCCAGACACAAAATGTCACATAATGTGTGATTCCAGTTGGAATGGAATATCCAGACTAGGTAAATTCTTAGGGACAGAAGGCAAATTGTGATTATCAGGGGCTGGGGAGAGGGTGAAATGGGAAACCATTTTATGCTTATGGAGTTTTCTTTTTGAGCGGGAAAATTGTTTTAAAACTGGAAGAAGGTATTGATTGTATACAACACTGTGAATATACTTTATGCCACTGAATTGTACACTATAAAATGATTGCTTTTATTGTATGTGGATTTACATTTAAAAAATAACTTATTATTTTTTGGTGACACAGTTGGTTAAGAATCTGACTCTTCGTTTTTGCTCATGTTGCAATCTAAGGGTCATGAGATGGAGCCCTATGTCAGGTTCCATAATGAGCATAGAGTTTGCTGGAGACTTTCCCTTATCCTCTGCCCCTCTCACCCATACTCTTTCTCTTTATCTCTCAAATAAATAAATAAATCTTTAAAAAAACTCATCATAGATTTGTTAGGCAAAAAAGAAGAAGAAAGAAAGGAAGAAAGAATGAAAGAAGGAAAGAAAGAAAGAAAGAAAGAGAAAGAAAGAAAGAAAGAAAGAAAGAAAAGAAAGAAAGAAAGAAAGAAAGAAACAGACAAGATGTGTCTGCTATTGAACAAATTATAGCTTGTCAAATCAGGAAATTTAGAGACATATTTTTAGACGATATGAATTTAAATGACATCCTCTTATACTTCATATGGGTTGTTTAAAAGAAATATTGAAATCATGCTTCTATTCTGCTTATTTACATCAAAAAATTGGAAATTATTAAGATGGAGTTTATTTACAAATAATTTTATAAATGCTGCAAAACTTATTTTAATTTGTTTGAGGCTAGCCTGATTTCTGGATTAGGGTAAGAAATTTTATAATTTTTTGTGAAATATGCTTTTTATAAGTAAATATTTTAAGCATACCTAATATTAAGATAAATCCTAGTTCGGTTCCATAGAAACTGCATCATTCAAATCATTTTATTATTACTAAACACAGGGATGATAGGCATAGTGAAAGTAATAATCATGTCAATTTTAGAAAAATGTTTCTAATTCCCTCGTTGCTTCTCAAAAGTTGACTATGTAATATAGGGCCTTACTGTATCAATATAAAACTTGATGTAGTACCAAATTCTGTCATGTTTCCATCTATGATAAACCCCCATGCAGTGATGCAATGTATATGTAAAGGTCTTATATCAGTTTATCTATTTCCAAGAATATTTTAATAATTAAATAAGATAACTTTTTTCCTATGCTAAAGTTCTGATAGGAAATTAATTAACAACATTTTCTTTCCTTGCTAGTTCATGTTAAAATTTCCAAAAGAATACCAAACACTATTTCAATTTCCATGGTAAAACATTTGAGTTTATGTTGAATTAAATTGAGAATGGTTTGATGTTCATTTGACATTACTCAACTATTTCTTCTTATTTATAAAATAGCTCCTATTTGCTTTGTAGTTCCTATATGCTAACCATTCTTAATATTTACATTGTTTTTACATCGAATCAAGGAAATTGGTTTTATTGTCCCTTTTTACTGATAAGAAAATTGAAGTCTAAAGAAGTTAATTAAATGTGCTCATGACCATAAAAGAGGTTTTTCAGGACTTAAAATCCATGCTTTTAAGTACCACATAATATAGCTTAATCTCTCATTAGCATATATATTTGAAGATTAAAAAGAAAGATTCTTCTGTCATTGAGAAGCTTTCAGCGTAGTTGGGGACATAATATTGATACCCATGTATTATTAGGTCATAGATGACCCTTATCATCCATGAGCCTTGATTTTCTTATTAGTAAAATATATTTAAATATTTAAATATCTTGTCAGCTCCTGGGGTACCTGAGTGGTTCAATTGGTTAAGTGTCTGCCTTCGACTCCAGTCATGATCCCAGGTTCCTGCATTGGGCTCCCTGCTCAATGGGAAGCCTGCTTCTCCTCTTCCTCTGCCACTCCCTCTACTTAGGCTTTCTTGCTCTCTTTCACTCACACTCTCTCTCAAATAAATACAATCTTTTTTTAAAAAAAAATCTTGTCTGCTTCATCCACAAATTTGTGTTTGCCAGTTTATGATACATCGCAAAATTAAAGCTATTGATTATTAATTTAAAAGGGACTAGAAGGCCATTCCTTTTAACTGAGATAAGTAATAAAATTATTCATTAAACATCTCCTGGTACCAGGCAATATGCTAATATTAGCATCAATCTTCAAAATGATCATAGAAGGTAAGTATTAAAATATTAACTTATAGATACAACAACTACTAAGAGATGCGACGTAACTTGCTCTGAGTGGAAAAATAAATGGAGATGGTGATATTAAAAGTCATGTCTGTCTGGCCAAGATTCCCAAGCTCCTTCCACAGGCTTGTCTCCAATAGACCAAATATGCTTGAATCCGTGTTAGTCATTTTGGTGCTCTGTGTGCTCAGGCATTTACTGGGTTTCTTAAAGCCTCAGTTCCTGCATCTCTCTTAGCTGAATCTACTGCCATTTTATTGCAAATTAAAACCTGTCAAATAGAATGTTTGTTTGTTTGTTTATGATTTTATTTATTTATTTGAGAGAGAGCATGAAAGACAGAAAACTTGTAGAGGGAAGGAGTAGAGGGAGAAGCAGACTCCTCACTGAACAGGGAGCCCAACATGGGACTCAATCCCAGGACTCTGAGATCATGACCTGAGCCGAAGGTAGATGTTTCAGTGACTGAGCCACCAAGGTGCACTCAAATACAATGTCCAAATTGTTTTTCTTTCACTGATAACAAAACATAGATTGGAGCAGTGAGATGTTGAAGATGGAGAAGTTAATTATAAGACTGTTGAAGTTACACATGAGCCTGAACTCAGGGGTGCGAATGTGAGCTCAGGGGCATGAATGTGAGATTGGGGCTATATTAGCAAATGACATGTAGAATATGAGAGAAGAAATGTACAACAAATACAACAAGATTCAGTCAAGTAAGAATTTGTATGGGGAATAAAAGAAAAATATGTTTTTAAGCTTAATCCCAAACCATTTTATTTAAGGAACGAGTTTAATGGTGAGAGGTCTGAAAGAAAATGTTAGGATGAAAAGAAATCTCAGTTTGAAACATGAAAGATCATTTCTAACTTCACAGAACTCACCAGTTTGTGGGGAAGACAGAATCAAGCAGTTGAGAGAATATGATAATGCTGTTGTTGCAGAAAGGCTGGTTATGACGCCACTTCATACGCTGCGTATCATCCCCCCTCAGCTGAGGAAAGGTCCATTAGCATGGTCCCTGTTTGGTTACCCATTGGAACTGTGACCCACATGTAGGATGTGGGAGCCCACATACACAGATGATTCTAAGTAGACTGGGCCAATCAGCACCTCTTCTTCATTTTCAAGATTGCTTATTAAGTAATACATAATGGTTATCAGTGATGGGCTGATCATTAATGAGATGCAACCTCACCAAAGAATGGGTCTAACATGAACAGCAAATGAAAACTGTAGAGATCTCATAGCTGATGACTTGTCTAACATGAGGTAATTTGCACACATTCAGGTTCATCCCTCGTGACTTGTGTGACTGCCAGATGAGCAACACTCAGCCTACCATGCTGGTCATGAGTGGGGCTGAAGTCTATTATATTCTGTGAGTTGTTGATTGAGCTCAAGGCTGCTGCTGCTGGTTAAGTAGAACAGGCATTGCAGACTCTTCTCATGGGTTTGCTGAAAAGCAATTATTGAAGATAGATTTATTCTCCATGATTAAAAACTCAAATAGTCTGATCACACTTAATCATGAATGGATTGCTATCCATTCATCTCAATAATTTTTGGAATTTTTCATAAATTTAGTTTCGGGGGGGGGGTGAAGAACTTAATTCTCTGAGTTAAATGGGTATGGTGTCTGAATTAGGCTAGGAAATTTTGTTATACAAACTGTCAGTCTCAAGCACAAGGAAAATCAGCTCTCAAATCCTCCATTCCTCCATCTATAAAATATAAATGATACAAATAACTACCCTTAAAATTGTTATGTAGATTAAATGAGATACCATTAGTCAATGCCGAGCATAATGTCTAAAATGTAATAGGCTTTTTGATTAATCTATTTTTCTTCCCATCCCTTTTCCCACCGAAACTTAGTTAAGTCATAATCTCTTTTTCTTCTATTTATAAATTTTGTGGTAATTTTCCTTCTGAAACTAGTATTTCTTCTTTGAGGTACATAAGTAAAGAACACTTTTGTGTAGTCAAAAAAAAAAAAAATAGGAGGGCAGTAGGTGAATAATCTGAATTGGAGACCCAGCTATGACACTTAGCAAGTTTATAGTCATATTTAAGGCAACCTATATAGCTCGATATGGGGAACAGTAATGCTTTCTTCACTGGGTTATTTGTGACTTCCCAGCTATGCAAGTTTTAGCAAGCAGAGAAAGGAAAGCACATGCAAACTCTCTGGTTCTTAAAGCACACCATTCTCATTTCCCTCATGAAAACAGGTTCAGTGGTGTGATATTACAGTGGGAATGTGCCTAAAAATCCCCTACTTTGATTTCTTTCATTTTTCAAATAAGGGAAATCACAGGAATTTAGCCATTTACTTGAAGTAATATAACATTTGCTTCAGAGGCTCTGACTACTCCAGAGCCCACCTCCTCTAATGTCCATGGAAGTGTTCATGTGACCTCTTCTTTCAGAGGGAAGAACAATGTGCCCAGTATTTACAACCCCGGAAATCAAGTCTATAGTGTTGGAAGATTTTTTTAAAAGATTTTATTATTATTTATTTATTCATGAGAAACAGAGACACAGAGAGGCAGAGACACAGGCAGAGGGAGAAGCAGGCTTCATGCAGGGAGCCTGACATGGGACTCGATCCCTGGTCTCCAGGATCATGCCCTGGGCAGAAGGTGGCACTAAACCGCTGAGCTACCCAGGCTGCCCTATAGTGTTGGAATATTTAAGGAAGAAACATGTTTATTTTACATTTCTTTCTTGAAAATCATTGTTAACCTTTCCTATATACAAAAAGTGTATAATATAAATATGAATTAAACATTTTATAAAACAAATCCATGTAAGGACTACTACAATTAAGGAAAACTATGTTACCAGTGTAAGTCGACATGCCCTTATTTCTAATAAGTACTGCATATATAACCACTCTCTGAGCTTATACATTTCTTGTTTAGTAAGTAATGGGTTCTTTGTTACCTATCCCTAAATGGCATATTATGTAACTTATTTTTTTTTAATTTGTAAGAATGGAATTATACTATACATATCTTCATTCAGATTACAGTATCTACTCACAATTATATATTAAAAATATATTCATAATGATACTAGTTTCTAAACCTTTTCTGTTGCAGTGCTGTATTTAATTGTATAAAGGTAGTATGATTTATTTAGCTATTATTCTGTGAGTATACATTTGAGTAGTTTCCAAATTGTGCTGTCATGAATATCATTGCTGTACACATTCTTCCATACGTTTCCTGGTTCATGGGTGCAAGAGTTTTTCTAGCATATATTCTTGGAATAAAGTTGCTGTGACATAGGTAATGTACTTGTTCAAAATGGTAACTTTGATATGCATTACTAGAAAGCATGAATTCGTTCCTACTTATTTACAAGCTATTTAAATATCCTCTTTTGTTAAATGCCATCTGTCCTTTTGCTCATTTTTTTCTGTCATGCTATTTGTCTTTTTCTTATGGATCTGTATGATATATATTATATATGTATGTGTGTATATGAGAGAGACAGTCTTATTCCAGAGGGTGGTGTTCTAAATAGTTATAGCCCAGAGATCTAGTCCATATCGTCGAAAGGTTTCAGGTACAACATATTGCTCATAAATGAAGATCAATGATGCCGTTTTCATGTATGTGACTTCATATGAGAAATAATATTGTGACCTCATAGTAGGCAATATGCCTATACCAAAATTTCCCAGACCTTTTGAAATTAAGTGTGGCCACATGTCTTGCTTTGAACAATGAATGACATGTAGAAACAATTTGTGTTACTTCACAGATGAAGTTTGAAGAACAAATGAATGATTTTCCATCCTTTATCCTTGCTAAAGGGATAGTGGTTGAATGTGTCAGGGTAAAACTCCTTCCTTCTTGATTTCTGAGTAACTATAGTCAGGAAATTCCCCTGACAACCCAAACTAATTATGCAAGAAATAAACTGTTGTTTTGTTAAACTAGTAAGATTTTGGAATTGATTGACTTATGTTTAAATTTTTGCCTTTTTTGTGGACTTGATATATAGTATTTCATTAAAATTAGAAAATTTGCTTTTCAAAAGACACCATTAAAAAAGCAATGTGAGCCACATAGTGGGAGAAAACATTGATAACATGTATATCAGAAAAACAATTTTTATCCAGGGGGTATAAATAACTCTTAGAAATAATAAGAGATGAATGACCTAGTATATTTTTTGAATGTCAGAATATTTGAACAGATGATTTATAACAAAAATACAAAAGACCATTTTAAACACATGAAAAGATTCATAACATTCATAAATAGAAATGTAAATTAGAATCATAATGAGATATCACCACACACACATTAGAATGGGTAAAATTAAAGAATAAAATGACCGTACCTCACATTGGCAAGGATGTGAAACAACTGGAATTCTCATAACTGCTGGTGGGAATGTAATATTTTATAACCATGTTAGAAAACAACTTGCAGTTTCTTAAAAAGCTAATAACATACCCATCAGAAGGTCATAGGAATAGCAATTCCACCCCTAGGGAGATACCTCAAATAAGTGAAAACATATACATGCAAATACTTGTACGTAAATGTTCATAGTGGCTTTCTTTATATTAGCATAACTGGAAAAAACTCAAATCTCCATCAACATGTGAACGGATAAACAGACTGTTATATCCATACAATAGAAATATTACTAAGTAATATAAAGGGTAAAACTAGTGATACAGGCAGTAACATAGATGGGTTTAGCAATCATTACACTATACTGAAAGAAACCAGGCCAATGAACAATATTTATTCAGTAATATTGTTTATAACGTCTAAGAGTAGCACAGTAATTTATAATGACACAAAGTACATCTATGGTTTCCTGAGTAGGAAAGGGAATGCCATTCTGGTTACAAAAAGGCATGAAGAACTTTTAGCAGCAATTGAAATGCATGCTATTTTGATTTTGGTGACTGATCCAAGGTTATACACATTTGTCAAAACTTACATATATTTTCAATTTCTTGTAATTTAATTATATCTAAAGTTACAAAGAAAGCAAAATATTTAAAATGTCTCATCAAGTTTATTGAAAACCCTTTTAAGATATTGTTTGGAGTTTCTTTGAATATTTAAATAAATCCAAGGTGTCTTAACATCATCAATGATATTAATTCTTCCTGTCCTAACTCATTCCTCTTCTTCTTTTATGTTTTTTAGAATTTTTATAATATTCTAATGAAATGGTTGCACACATTTGTCAATTTTTTTACAATGAATTCTTCCTATTATAAATTATATATTTAAATTTCTGCTTCTTTGCTTTTATTATTGGCATACATGGACTGTAGCAACTTGTACACGTGAATAGTAGTGCTATTTTAGATAAAAATAGCTATTACTGCAACTCTTTATATTTTTTTGGCTTTTCTATGTGAACTATCTTATGAGAAAATAATGACATCTTTATGTAATCTACCTCACCATTCTTGTAGAACATTTTTCCTCTTTTGTTGTACAGGCTAGTGCTTCTAGTACAATATGGATGGATCTGTTACATCACCGCTGGTTATTCTTTTTCATAAGAATAGTTTCAATGTTTCACTGTTGAGAATAATGATTGATACAGACTTTCTGAAAATAAGCTTTATCAAATTAAGAAAGGTGTTTTATGTTTGTTTTTAAAGATTTTATTTATTTATTCATGAGAGACACACAGAGAGGCAGAGACATAGGCAGAGGGAGAAGCAGGCCCCATGCAGGGAGCGTGACATGGGACGCCATCCTGGGACTCCAGGATCACACCCTGGGCCGAAGGCAGGTGCTGAACCGCTGAGCCACCCAGAGATCCAGTCTTTTATGTTTGTACAGCATTTGTTGTGTTTTATTTTCATCATGAATGATTGTGCAATTTTATCTAATATTACATTCTGCACCAATTCATATAATTATATAGGTTTTTCCTTTATTTTTATTAGTGACAATGTATTTTAATACCAAAGAAACTTGCCTTTTTAACATAAGCTCTATTGATAATAATGTCTTATATTTTAAAACACTGTAAACTGAAAAATGGTTAGGATGGTAAATAATAGGTTATGCCTATTTTATGACAATCAAAAAAGTAGTTTGGTTACAACTAATATCTGCTATTTGAATGTTTTATAGGACTTCCGTATAAAAATACCTGTTCCTGATATATTTTTATATACATAATTTTATTAAGCAATAGAATAATTTAAAATTTCAATATTTTCTTGGTTAATTCTGCTCCTTGGTATTTTTCTGTAAAGTTATTTATTTCTCCTGTTTTTAATTTTTTTACACAATGTTGTCATATCTCTACTATCTCTCTATTGAAATAGTGCCACCCTCAGAATATGTGCTGCCAAAACAAGCACTAAAGATTGCTGTCTTTAAATTTCTAATATTTATCTAAGTTTATTCTTTGTTCTTGAACAATTCTGCCAGTGTTTTGTAAGTTTCTTTTAAGAACTAGCTTTGATTTTCCTGAATGTATTTAATACTTGTTTTCTATTTCTTTGTTTTCTGTTTCAACTTTCTTGTTCCTGATGTTATTTTCCCATTAAAAAAAAAATCGATTTTCCCTGCATTGATTTTCAGCGTTTCTTTTATCTCAATACAAGTTCTGAAAAGGCAAAATCCTGTAAGGTTAGAAGTATACTTTCAAACTCAAAAAACTTGCAGATATCCATAGTAACTTATGGTCCAGTGTGTTTTGAGCTTTCCCAACATATATAGAAAATTCAACTTACATTTTGTTATCCTTTTTATCAATTTCTTAATTGAATTCCTTGGCATCTGAAAGTATAATCTATTTGCTAAAAAAATCTCTATTATTTTCCTTTTTTCTTTTAGAGAAGATTGCAGACAGAGAGAGAGAGAGAGAGAATCTCAAGCAGATTCCTCGCTGAGCATGGAGCCGAATACAGGGCTCTAGCTCACATCCTGAGATCATGAATGAGCCAAAACCAAGAGTCGGAGGCTTAACTAACTGAGCCACTGAGGCACCCCACTACAAATGCTTTAAATTTATACAGAATTGTCATATACCTTAGAAGGATGTCAATTGTCATCTATTTTACTTTTTTTTTGAGAGGGATGTATATTTTTCACTTGTGGTCACAGTGTAATATACATTTGTTAGATAACATATGCTAATTGTCTTATTTAAATATTTTATTATTTATTTATAATATTTTATAATTTATAATTTTTTATAATATTTTATTCATGAGAGACACAGAGAGAGAGGCAGAGACATAGGCAGAGGGAGAACAGGTTCCCTGTGGGGAGCCCCATGCAGGACTCGATCCCAGGACCCTGGGATCTCGACCTGAGCCAAAGGTAGATTCTCAACCATTGAGCCACCCAGGTGCTCCTATTGATAAACTCCAGATATATGATATTCAAGTGGTTAATACTTGTAAATTACTTCCCACATTATTCCTCTTAATTTTTGAATTTCTTTTACATATGTCACTATAATCAGCATTTGGCTTCATTTGCCTTTCTGAATCACACAGATTTCTATTTTCCTTATAACATTTAATATGCATATTAGTTGAAATATGAATTCACATATATACTCTTCCTTTTTTTTAATTGCAGATTTTCATGACTCCATTTTTTTTAGTCTGCTAATTTGTAAATCATGAACTGTGTTTCATTTTAGCAATTATATGTGGTTCATCAAATTCTAAAGTTAATCACCACCTTTATTTTTTTTCCCAACCAATAAAAGTGTCATAAAATAAAATGAATTATTTCCTTCTCATGTCGTATGATATGTGGAGTCTATCATTTTTTTTCTAATATAAGTGATTTAATAATTTTATATATTCTTTCATAATTATGTTTAAGCATTTATTTGGAAGACTTCAGCTTTCATTCTTTCTGCTGAAAAACTGAAGATATTAAAATGGGAATATATTTCTTCAACATGAGATTGATTTTTCGGACTCTACTTATTGCAGCTAAGGTAGCGTCAAACTTAGATTCTGATTTGTCTGAAAATGTGGGTTTTTTTTACATTCAATCTTGAAATATATTTTTACTGCCTATGAAATTCTAAATTAACATACTTTTCTATGCTGAATTAGATTATTCCACTCTCCTTTGAGTTCCACAATTGCTGGTATCTTTCATCAAGCCCTAATTCTAAAAATCCAAATTTCTTTGTTTATTTGTTTTTCTGGTTCCTCTCAAAATATTTCTTGTCCTTAATGTGTCTTGTAGAAATTGTGATCACTGGACTTTAAAACTTGTAGACCGGTGTATTTTTTTTTATCAGTTTTAAATATTTCTTAGGTATTTTTCTTTTTAAATTTCTAGTTCTCTTTTTTCAAGTCAGAATATAAATTTTACTATTTCTTATGTCTTTGTCATAAATTAAGCTACCATCTATTTTGTTATTAGTTTATTTAATGTTATATACATAATTTTAACCTATAATCTTTGTGAATCTGAGTTTGTAGTAGATTATTCTTGTTAATCCATATCTGAAATATTTTTTTTCTCTTCCAGAGTTAATGATTTTTAAATTATTTGCTCTTGTTCCGTGGGAAAAGGTCCGTGTTTAAAGAGAATTCTTTCATATAAGATTTCAGTTTATTTTTCTCCGGTTCCAGGGTTTAAACAAACCAAGTCCAAAAGATATTTTAGGTAACATATATAGTGTAGTTATGGCCCTATACATCTACACATCTGTAAATGCCAGCTCATAATAAAAAATATTCTTAGGGAAGAGTTTCACTTTTTAGCTCTCCATAAAGAATGAACGTCCAGATAGGCAATAGAGTGCTTAGTCTTAGTTTCTGGTCTCCTATTGTATTCAAAGTATTACTTTATCTTATCTTAATTACACTTTAAAAAATTGGGTTACATATTATCCAATGTATTTAAGTATTTCCTGACAGAAGTTGTATCTCTACTTATTTGTACCATCAGACACAGCAGCCATATGTAATTATATGGGTCTGCTAAGGCTGCTGTAACAAAATACCACAGACTGGGTGGCTCAAATAACATATATTTATTTTCTTACAGCTCTGGAGGCTAGAAGTCCAAGCTAGGGTACCAGAAGGTCTGGTTTCTTCTGTCCTTGGCTTAAAAATAGCCACCTTCTCAGTGTGCCCTCATATGTATTTTCCTCTCTGAGTATGCATCCCTGGTATCTGTTCTTCTCCCAAGGACACTATTCATATGGGATTAGAGGACCATGCATGCAACCTCATTTAACCTGAATTCCTCCTTAAAGGCCCTATCTCCAAATACAGTCAAATTGGCGGTTAGTGCTTCAACATGTAGATTTCGTGGATGAGACACAATTCAGTCCATAAGAGTAATTAAAATGTTTTTTACTGTAGTTCCCTCAGGCTTGGATTACTTCAATTATTATTACTCATGCTCACTTCCAAATTAAGCATGTAAATAGTTTGGCAGTTGTCTCAATTTCATTAAAGATATTTTACTTTTATATTAAAAACTCTTAATGAATAAGGGAATATGGATATGTCATCAAATATTTACTGTCTGGAATGGTCAAAAGGTACCTTTTGTAAAAATATAAGATCGATTTCTTTGTTAATGCCACCTTAAGAAGTTTGTCAGTTTCACTGACAGCCTTGCCACCAAGTGATGCTAACCCTGTGTCCTCTAATCCCACATACAGTTTGTTGCTTGAATTTCAACAAGAGATTCAGGATTATAATTTTCCAAATGAGCCCACCCTCATAACCACTAAGTTTCAAGTTATATTTAATTAGAAAATATATCAGTGAATACAACTTTATCCCATATACTTTATTTTTTTTTAATTTTTATTTATTTATGATAGTCACACACAGAGAGAGAGAGGCAGAGACATAGGCAGAGGGAAAAGCAGGCTCCATGCACCGGGAGCCCGATGTGGGATTCGATCCCAGGTCTCCAGGATCGCGCCCTGGGCCAAAGGCAGGCGCCAAACTGCTGCGCCACCCAGGGATCCCTATCCCATATACTTTATATCCAAATTTGAGCAACAAAATATTCTTTGAAATCATAAACGTATTAAATACTTGAAGGAAAAGTTGAGAGTTATAGAAGTGAGAAGTCCCTGAAAATAAAGAAAGCCTCTGTAGTTTATTCTGAATTTTACCTTTTTGGTCAGACCCTCTTAGTTTGCACCTTCCCTAAACACTGATCTTACTTATGCTTTTACTTCTGAGTTGTTTACATATCAGATACATATTAAAGCAGACTCTATTCCCTCATCACCAGTCTTGTTCTCTCACCAATCCATTTGAAGGCTCGATGGGATGGAAACTGCTAATAAAGAAAGAAACAAAATATGTGTCCTTCTAAGGCTGAGGGCACCAACTAGGTAGCACAAAATAATTCAAATTTCCCCCATATCAGCCAAAACATTTATTTTCACCTTTCAACTCTGCCTTTGGAAAATTTGTCCTACATATTTCCCTCCCAACAGCCCTCTGATTGTCAAGGATTTTTTTTTTTTAAGATTTTCTTTATTTATTCATGAGAGACAGAGAGAGAGAGAGGCAGAGACATAGGCAGAGGGAGAAGCAGGCTCCCTGGCAGGAGCCTGATATGAGCCTGGATCCCAGGACCCTGGGATCATGACCTGAGCTGAAGGCAGACGCTCAATCACTGAGCCACCTTGGTGTCCCTGATTTCCAAGGATTTTAAGAATCAACTAACATATACTTAGTTTTGTCCCATGGTTAATTTCAATTAGCATTAGTTTTCAAGGCTGCATTTGGTTAACAAAAAAAAAATTATGACAAACATCTCCACCTTTATTTTTACCATCACTTAATAGTCTCTGTCCATGAATAAATAATTCACTGCAATGTGATGTTCTTTCTATTCATTTAATACAGTATCCAATCAACTATGTTGCTGTCTTAAGAATTAATGGTATGTACAAAGGATATCATAGTAACTTTGTACACATTAGATACTCAATATAAAGTATTACTTTATTTTATCCATGAGTTTTGTCTTGTTGATACTTCCATCTCCAGTACCTCAAGGAGTGACTGGCACATAGTGTGAACACGGGATATATTTTTTTGAGTAAACAATAAATTGCAATTATTTTTAAGCCAATAATATTCTCTGTTTCTTTTTAAGGCCAAAAATCAAGGCTCACTTCCTCCATAAAAATTTCCTCATCAGTCTCGTTTCATATACAACTTAACATGTCATTGTAGATTCTGTTTAATTTCCTTCTCGTTTTTTGTTTATAATAAACTTCTTTGAGTGCAAGTAATATCTTTTATATTATAGATGTACTATATCATATACAGCACTTAACCAAGGACTGGGTATGTGGTAGATCCTCAAGAAAACAAAGCCTTGGAGTTAGAAGGAGATTTAGAGGTCATTATGCTAATAACCAACTAATGCAAACACACCACATGAATTTGAATATCTTTTTGCCCCCAGTCCCATGTTCTAGCTGGCCAAATAAAGCAAGAACTCATATGAGTCCCCTTAATCAGGACCAAAATTTGCATTCACTTCATCAGTGATGGTCAGACAAGGTTAGGCTCCATTGACACTGATAGATAACTTGCAGGATGTTTGGACAGACCATGCATTAATCTGATTTCCCCTCCCATATTTAGCCTCAATGAAAGGAATTGTAAAAAGTTAGATAGCCACAGGATCCCCTGAAATCTGAAAGGCAATATGATATGAAAAATATGATATGACATATTTATTTCAAAATTATCTGAAAACCTTACATGCACCAATATTATTATTTTTCTTTTTCAACATATATGAAATCAGAAGATTCATAGAGAAATATGGAATGGAAATATTCATCTCCTTTTTGTGGGTTTCCTCCCTTGTGAGGCACCCTTCTACATTTCTAGCATGAGTAGTTACGTATAGTGCTTGGCTCTCCTGAGTACTTGCAAGTTGGTATTTTTGTGCCTTTCAGATCTTCCTCCTCATCCCCTACATAACCAGCACTAAATAAATTCATTTTATCTTTATTATTTACATAGTTCATATTTGCAAATTCATCTAATCACTAAAGTTTATTTGTAAACCCCAAATCAAAATTCAAGTTGCTTTTGCAGTCATTCCCAGATGTGCAGAGCCTCAAAAATTGGAGCTGTCCTATGAACATGTTCCCAAAGGAGGTCAAACCAGGTGATGCTCTGCCCATTTCAGCTCTTGCACTATTAAAACAAGTGTCCTTTTCTTAACGTATTTAGTGCTGTTCTTTTCCCAACATTTTTGTGCTTTTTGTTAATGATTTTGCTATTTAAAATGGCCTGCAAACTTACCTAGTATTGAATGCTGCCTCGTGTTCCTAAATATAAGAAAGCTGTGGTGTGCCTTATGGAAAAAAAATACATGTGTTAGGTCAATTTTCATGCTTTTAGTACTCATGGTAGTGAGTTCAATGCTAATTAATCACAGTATACATTAAATAAGATGTTTTAAAAATAAATAGATGTAAAACAAGATTGTGTTGATCAGTTGGTGAAAATGCATGCCCAGTGGCTCATAGGAATCCTGTCTTTTCCCTATGAGCAATGCTTCAGTTTTCATAATTCAGGGTGTGGCAAATTTGCAGAGCATAACTGGCACAGATAATCAGAATTGACCTTTTGTACTTTTGTTTCCTTTGACAAGTATGGTGGACATAGCTGGATGCCTTATGTGTCATTTACTTCTATGTCTTCCTTTTTTAAATTTATTCCTTAATAACAAAACTGGAATATACACACATTCATATTGACCTCTAGAAACCCATTTTCTCAATGGATAGTGCATCTATGGTAAAATGTGACACAGTTCTGGTCAATGTGTATATTTGGTATAGGTGGTAATTCCTGGAGTGGTCTTTGTCTTCCTTGACCCTTCCCACTTTCTATTTCTGGTTTGCATGAAACAGAACAGCTGGGGTTGGAAATGGCACAAACCATCCTGTAAATGAGAAGCAATGAGTGGAATGGTCAATTCTCACAATGAATCTTAGAGCAGAGCATTCAGCTGTCTGGAGCTCAGCCTCTGTCTCTAATTTGAATGCTTCCTTTAGGGTATGTATTTGTGTAAGGCAAATGATTTTACATTTTTCACTGGACACGCTATTAGTGACGTATTCATCTGTCACTCTACTTCCTGAACACTCTTTTTTCCCCCTGAAATCTTGTACTATCCTTTTCCCTCTGTGTCTTCAAACCTACAAATATATGATATAAAGGTTGCCACCACTTTCCTTCTACACTGCAACTAGCCTTTGATATTTGGATAAATGGTTTTTCATTGCCTTGAGGAAATGATCTGACGTTTTAGGCCATCTTAGAATCCTATTCTGCTATAGCACCTCAAAGCCTTACATTACACATGTATTTATCCTACTCCCTGGGAGTAGAAACCAAACGTGTAATATCTCTTCTTCCAAGTAGAAGGTATTTTAGAAAAAGCAGAGCTTTTCCCATAAATTAGGGGAAGTAAGGGCAACTTGCATTTATTAATTATTGCGATGTAGCAGGTCTTATTAATATACCAGGATATCTAATCTTGAAACAAAACAAAATAAAGCAAAATTTGTGAAGTATTACCTTGCCCATTTTGCAAGTAAGGACACTGAGCTAAAAAAAAAAAAGAAAGAAAAAAGAAAAAGTAAAGAAAAGAAGAGAAAACCATATGCCAAAGTTCCCAGAGGTTGTATTAATTTTCTTATGTCTAACAAATCACTCAGAAAAGTAGTAACTTTAGAGGCACCTGGGGGCTCAGTGGGTTAATTATCCAACTCTTGGTTTTGAGTCAGGTTGTGATCTCAGGGGTTGTGATATGTAGCCCCCTTTTGGGCTCTACACTCAGTGCAGAGTCTGCTTGAGGCTGTCTCTCCCTCTCCTTCCACTACACCCCTCCTGCTTTCTCTTTCTCAAATAAATAAATTAATTTAAAAAATAAAAATAAAAGTAGTGACTTTCAATAATAATAATAATATATTATTATTATTATTATATTAATTATAATATAAAAACCAAAACATAATGGTTCACTTGCTGGATCTGGCAGGATAATGTCCTTACTCCTTTAGGCATTTTCACATATCAAATCTATAGGAAAATTTACCATTTAGGTGGCAATCCTTTTATGAAGGTTGGTATATCTTCTGTCCATACTTTACACGTCAAATGTTCTACTTCCCTTAATTTTCTTGTGGTGATAGGACAGCATGATAAAATTGAAACAGGAAAATTTGGGACAAATAAATTAGATCTCGTTTAACTTTTACTGGTTATGCTAAAGGCATGTTTACTGGGAATTATGTTATTATAACACTGATTGGAATAAGATTAAAATTGATAATAGTTATTGATTTCTACTGTCACACCATTTATTTAATGAGAGTTTAAAAAGTGCAACTCTGTTTTACATCTGTTATATGTTTCAAACATTTTTCCTCATAGAAAATACAGCTTATGAATTAAGTATTCTTGCTCCTATTATATGGGCAAAACTTTGAAATATTAAGGAATTCAGCTTACACAAGATAGTTGAAGCACAAAGCCGAGGATTTCAAAGCCAGAACCATTCTATTATATCCAAATGCTTCTCTCATCCATTGTTCATGCCCATATGGTCAGAGTAATTTTCTAAAGCAATTAATTCATTTTTCTTCATCATGTAAGCAAACTAGTACCTTGTTCATATGCCCTTACCAAAGACTAAGATAGTCCGCATAAAAGAATTTTCCAGATGGCTGAAAGTTGAAGTGCACAAAATTTATTTTAACCACTTTGGATAGAAGTCTTTCTCAGACATACTTCACACTTTCCTGACTCTTGAATGAGTATATGAAACCCACATAACCCTTTCTTGATTAGGTAGAGCTGACTGTAATTTCTACTCTTGCTCCAGCTTGTCATGCTGGGATACTATTAGGGGTAACCAAGGTATTTTTAAGATCGCTTATCCCCATATTTAGGGACTCCAGGTAAGTTTTTTATATGTTCCACACCTGGATAAAAATACAGAACAAAATGTTTTGTTTTCCTTTTGTTTTGAATGGCAGTCCCTTAATCTATCTCAGCTCTATCCTCTCCTACACAGTCCCATATACACACCACAGAGTGGACTGGAAATAAACCACACAAAGGCGATGCAGTTACTAGTAAGAGAAAGTATATGAGGGGCACCTGGGTGGCTCAGTCAGTTAAGTATCTGCCTTCAACTCAGGTCATGATCCCAGGGTCCTGGGATCCAGCCCCTTCTCATCCAGCTCCCTATTCAGCAGTGAGTCTGCTTCTCCTTCTTCCTCTGCCTCTCCCCTGCTGGTTCTCTCTTTCAAATAAATAAATAAAATCTTTTTTTTTAATCTTTTTTTTTAAAGAGTAAGTATTAAAATCTCTTCTACTGGAAAAGTGAAAGTGGGTTGGTACTAGCATATGAATTGATTACATCATCTGTAATTTCTCAGATGCAATTTGCATATCCCTCATTGTTCTCTGCAGTATTTTCAGATGTGTTTGATACTTAAATAATCAGGCTTATATTGTAGTTAGTAATATCACTGTTGGACACCCATAATACGGAATATAAGACAAGTATTAAACATGCACTGGGCTTGTAAGGGACTGATTAACTTGTCCTCTGAGCATAAGGAAGGGGAATCATCATGTTTGCACATGACATTGTTCAATGCTCAAAACAATGTTCTGAATTAGTTAACTTGAGTTCCCAGCTTACATATGGATTTAAGGAAAGTGTTCAAGGACACAGAACCTGAATTCAACCAAAGCTTTCTTTGACTTCAAAACCTGTGCCCTTGTGAATTCACTATTATTTCTTCAATCAATATGATGGAGTAGAAAGCATTAAGTGAAAACAAAAGAAGCATGAGCCGTCTTGATTCTGAAGGGTTATCGGTTTTAAAGCTCATCAATAATTTGGCAACATTACGGTGGGAGATAAATGAGTTGGTAAAGTATCCATTGATAGTAAGAGGCACCATAGATTTTAAAATATGTTAACATGAAAATACACCTCAGAATGGGAAATTTCACATTGTGGAAACATCATTGACATAAGACAATTTTTTTTAAAGCAGTAATTAGAATAAAGCATGTATTCTATGACTTCAGAGCAGAGAATAAAGGAGGAATGGGTGCTTGGAGATGAGTTTAATTCGAGAGCCAATCCTGGAGTTAAGTAACTTTAGGACCAGAACTTGACAAAAGTCTGATAACAAATGGTTGTAAAGAGGAAATCAGAAAAACTCCACTCATTTTCACGTATGTGGTTATCTCCTACTCCTGTGTCAAGGCAAAGGGCAAGGTCAGAGGCTCTGGGGACTTTCTTATATTACTATGCCTCTCTTTTTGAGCTACAGGGACTTCAAAAATAATCTTTGGACTGTCCCCCTGATCAATTCAAGATGAGGACATGTGCTACGGGGATCATCGCTGGAAGGCAATGGAGCATGGATGAACATATGCATGTTTCCATCCCTCCCGCAACAGCAACACAGATACCTTTCTCAGGCACTATCAGTAGAATTTCCAATTTGCTGTGCAGACAATAGAATCTCTAGAGTTAGTGAAGTTCAAACAGCTAGATGTTACACAGGTGGGATTATTTTAACAAGGCACAGTAAAGCCTGAAAAGATCTTCAGATATTTTCCAAATATACCCTGATGTGTGGGTAGAGGAAAAAAGCTTTACCAAAATAACAAAATGTGTCAAGCAAACTGAAACTTAGAATCAGCTGAGCAAATGGTAACTTTTAATTATCTGCTAGTTTTCCATGGTTCAAAACTAGTAATTTACCATTCTCTCTGATGACTTTCTGGAAACCAGTCCTTGTGGGGGATGTTTTCCTCTCTTTTTAGTAGAGATTTAGCAGCCAAGGTTTTGGACATGTATACTTGAACATGTGTGAAGTCCATACTTTAGTTTCTAAAAACAGATTTTCCAATCCTGGAGAGAGGAGATTTAACCATTCACCCTGCAACAGACCAGATGTTATTGTTTGTTTTAACTGATAGATCAAGAATAACAGCTGAGAAAGAAAAGAAGGAAGAAAAAGAAGGAAGAAAAAAGAAAGAAGACAGAAAAAGAAAGAAAGAAAAAGATAAAGAAAGAAAGAGAGAAAGAAAGAGGCAAAATGATGAACTTCTTTGTCATTGAGCCATGCTACGAAATGGTTGCAAAAAATAAAGATACTGTGAGGCATTATGGAGAATAGTAAATGCTTTATTCTGAGGTAGGAAAAATTTGCCAAAGTCAAGGCATCCACTTAGAAAGGCCAAAACAATCTGATTCATTTTATGGAAGTTTTAAGTCTTTTATTGTGTATAGGGGGGAAAAGTTAATATTTTAATTTAGAATCACTTTTACAGCTACTGCTAGCATAGATAAAAATTTATAGTTTCACAGCTGTAGAGTTTTTAGATTTAATTAGAGGAACTGTTCCCTTTATGCAACAACTTTCTCACGGAGGTAGGCTGTGCTGATTTGAATTAATGTGCTTTAAATAATTTTTACTGAGTTTCCTGCTGTGAATAGCTAAATAGAAGTTTTGTGGTGAGTGATTTTTAAAGGAGAATTTTCTCCCCCTTAACTGAGTTTGGGATATTTTCCTGCCCTTAGCAACAATAGTTGGTAAACAAACACTTCTTTATAAGGAGAGGAGAGGTCAATAGGACCCTGTTTATTAGTCAGTGCTTGGCTTTTTGAGATATGTGTGCCTTGTAATTGAAGACTAAGAGAGAAATTTCTTATGAGGCCTCACCTTTGAATTTATAAATCTCACAGATTAACTCTAAAAACAAAGGAAGGTAACAAAAATAGATGATTCATGTTAACATGATAAATTTTGCAAACTAATCTGGAAATCCATAAATTAGAAGTGAAAGAGATGCCTATGAGGTGGAAGAGTCATGAAGTCAGAAACCCATTTGGAAATACCACTCAGTCTGTAAGAAAGCTGTTCTAATCATGGTGGATGGGGAGGATGGCCCAGGTTGTCTGTGCATGAGAACCCGTTAGACTCTTGAACTTTATAGAAACATCACTTTCAAATTCACATCTTTAAATGTGAAATGCAATTAGACAACCATGGTATACAATTTCTCTTGGTCAAACATTTCACATGTTCACATGTAAAATTGAATTTCTACCAAACAGTATGAGCAAGAGGGAATAGAGACATGTTTTGTAATTTGACATTACAGAAGATTTCTATTCTATTTTATTTTTTTAAAGATTTTATTTATTCATCTGAGAGAGAACATGAGCAAATGGGAGGGGGGGGGGGCAAAAGGAGAAGCAGACTCCCTGCTGAGCAGGGAGCCCAACACAGGGCTTGATCCCAGGACCCTGAGATCATGACCTGAGGTAACCAACCAAGCCACCCAGGCACAAAAAAAAATTTTTTTTTTAAACTGGGCTTTGTATTTTATTATGAAAGCCTTCTACATTGTTGTTCCTTTCTTTAGCATAATGATGCATGTCTGTCCATAGACATTCAAAAGTTCTATGGGACACGCAAAAGAAAAGCTATAATGTATTTCTGAGTTATTACAATCGATAAACTACTGCTCTGTATTACAGTATGGTATGCAATCTGGCCTTTATACTCTTATTTCACACTTCTAGTTAGTTACTGTATTTTCTATCAAGTCGATATATGGAGTTATCATCCACTATTTTAAGACCGTTTTAAGTAGAAATTAAAATGACGAATTTAAATGATTAAAAGTAAATCATTTTACTTTATTCCAGTTAACTGACACACTTATATATACTATAAAAAAAGAATTTTAAAAACAAAGTAAACATATGAATGTTTTATTATTGTTACACCAAGTCCGTCCCTCTTTATTTCAAACTCATTCTTTGTCCTAATTCACCAGCATCTTTCTCCTCAATCCTTTCTCTCAGTTAAGAGGGTCAGTTGTTACTTCTCTGAGAAAACAGAAACCTGACAGGAGAAATCCCACAAGTTTCCACTACCAGGTTCATCCACCTGCATGTACGAGGCCAATGTTCTCTGTCTTCTCGCCAATTATTATGTTTATCTTCATGTGTCTAAATAATACATTGGTATTGTTGCTGATTTGTAAGTTTTATTCACCAGTTTTCTTCCCAATATGAAAAGCTATATTTATATTTTCTGCCTCATTATACATATAGTTTATATTCATCCCCATACCTCCTAAGTGTCATATTGTTAATTGTGTAGCAAAGTAAATATACCAATTTTAATATTTTATGTCTATTATATTCTACTTACCACTGAGCTCAGAATTGAACTATGATTACATTCGCTTAATTTCATTTGTATTATGGTGGGTTCCTTTTATGCTGTTTCATCATTTAGATTTCTACATTCACAAATTCAACATGATTTCTCTGACAAATATCAGAATCTCCTCAAAAGACTTTCAGATGCTTCAAGTATTACATTCACATTGTCTTTCTGAAGAGATAAGCCCCATAACTTTTGACCTTCTTCAGCTATGCAGGATGTCATTTGCTCCTTGCCCATAGCAGGCTTGCAGAAATGTGGCCGGATGCTCTCCTGCAAGTATTCTCTCTAATGCCTATGTTGGATCTCCAGCTTCCAGAATCTCAGGTCTCCACCAATTTTATTAATTTTCTCCTCCCTTTTAAAGATTTTTGAATACTAACTCATTTAGTTATTCAATAACTCAATAGTTACTCAATAGTAACCCAATAACTTGCTAGAAAAGAATGCACTGGAGAGAGTTGTGGTTTTTTGTTTTGTATTGCATGTTAATTTTATGTTTATTAGAACTTCATATCTGATTACTTCTTCACTCATTAAATACTAATTCCCACTTTCCTCAGGTCCTGACAACTACCATTCTATTCTCTGCCTCTATGAATTTCATTACAACCTTTTATAAGTGGAATTGTGCAATATTGGTTCTTTTCT
The DNA here is from genome assembly GCF_048418805.1 of Vulpes vulpes. Lineage (NCBI taxonomy): Eukaryota > Metazoa > Chordata > Mammalia > Carnivora > Canidae > Vulpes > Vulpes vulpes. The sequence continues at coordinate 7,388,421 of NC_132784.1, read as the reverse complement.
GAGTGTCTTATTTCACTTGGGAGAATGTGTTCACGATTCAACCATGTAGTGTATATCAGAATTATGTTTATGTATCTATGGATGGGCACTTAGGTTGTTTCTACTTTTTGGCTATATGGAATTATGCTGCTATGAATAAACATGGACAAATATCTATCAAGTCCCTTCTTTCGGGTACATTTCCAGAAGTGGACTTTCTAATCATATAGTAATTCCAAGGTTAAATTCTTTTAGAAAGTGCCATACCAATTTCCATAGTGGTCACTCCATTTCACATTTCTGCCAGCAATGCCCAAGGGCTCTAATTTCTCTTATGAATGTTTATTTCTGCTTTTGTTTGTTTATATGTTCTTTGTTTCATAATAGCCATCCTAATGCACATAGAGTGGCCTCTCATTGAGGTTTAGATATGCATTTTCCTATTAATTAATGACTTTGAATATATTTTCATGAGGTTATTGTCAATTTATACATCTTTAAAGATATGTCTGTTGAGTTCTCTGATAAAGGAAAATGTATGGGCAAATATAAAAAATGTAACATTGTAGTTTTGATTGGTAACTCCGCTTTTATTACAAAACGTTTAAAAGATAACTGAATAAAAAGAATTATAAATTTATGTTCATGTGTACACAATATACAAAGATGCAATCTGTGACAATAACATAAGGAGACAGTATAAAGGTACTGAGCTTTTGTATGTGACTGAAATCAAGTTGATATCAATTTAGGGTAGATTATTACAACTTTTGGGTGTCATATGTAATCTCCATCATAACCACAAAGAAAATATCTAAATATATATAAAATGAAATGAGGGGGAGATCAAAATATGTCACTACAGAAAATCAACTAAACACAGCTACTGTAATGTGACACGATAGTAATGAGGGACAGAAACATATAAGACATATAGCAAACAAAAAATGGCAGGGGGTTGTGCTTTCCTATCAGTAATTACTTAGACATACATAGATTTAACTTCCCAAGCAAACGAACAACTGATTGGCAGAATAGATTTAAACACAAAAACAGGATCCAGGTATAAAGGGACTCACTTTAGACCTAAAGACATGCATAGGTTGAAAATGGAAGAATGGAAAAAGATATTTCATGCAAATAATAGAAAACAGTAACCAAAAGAAAATTAGTATTCGTATATGAGGCTATACTAATAATCTCTGATAAAGTAGACTTTAGATCAAACACCCATGCAAAGACAAGATTTTATATAATGGTTAAAGAATCAATTCATCAAGAAGATACAGCACTTGTAAATTATATACACACCAAACCTTAAAATCCCAAAATATATGAAATGTGGACAAAATTAAAGGGAGAAATAGATATAGTTCCATACAGTACTAGGAGACTTTAATGCCCCACATTGAATGATGATGATGATGATGATGATGATGTCTGATAGAAAAACCAGACAAAAGATCAGTAAGGAAATAAAAGACTTGAGCAACTCTATAGACATATTGGACCTAACAACTGTAGATAGAACATTCTGCCAAAAAACTGCATAATTCACATTTTTCTAAGAGCATATAGAAACTCTCCAGGACAGCTCATATGTTAGGCTACTAGGTAAGCCATAATGCCTTTAAAAAGATTGAATTCATAAACTCTATTTCCAACCATAATGGAATGATAGTAGAAATCAGCATAAGAAAGAAAACTAGAACATTCCAAAAATGTAGAAATTGAATTACACACTCTTAAACAGCCAATGAATCAAAGAGGAAATCAAAGTGGAAACCAGTACACACCTTGAACCAAATGCAAATGAGAATACAACAGACCAAAACATATGAGATGAAGCAAAAGGAGTGCCAAAAGAAGAGTTTATAGCTTACACTATAAAAAAATAAAGTTATGGGGGCACTTTGGTGGCTCAGCGGTTGAGCGTCTGCCTTCGGCCTAGGGCATGATCTCAGGATCTGGGATCCAGTCCCTTTTCAGGCTCCTTACAGAGAGCCTGCTTCTCCCTCTGCCTGTGTCTCTGTTTCTGTCTCGGTCTCTCTCTCATGAATAAATAAATAAAATATTAAACAAAATAAAGGTCTCAAATCAAAAAGTATACTTTATACATTAGGGAACCGAAAAGGAACAAATTAAACCCCAAATTAGCAGAGGAAAGATAACAAAAAAAATTATAGTGGACATAAATAAAATAGAGTCTAGAAATCATAAAAACAAACAACAAAAGACGGGTTGGAGAAGAGAGCAACAAAATGGGAAAATCATTAGCTAGGCTGACCAAGAAAATTCCTGAAGAGTCAAATAACTAAAATCAGAAGTGAAAGGGAGGGAGAGCCAAACTGATTTTACAGAAATGGAAAGGAATATAAAAGTGTAACATTTCAATGCTAACAAACTGAATAACAGATGAATGGGCAAATTTCTAGAAACATACAATCTGTCAAGACTGAGTCAAAGAAATAGAAAATCGGAGTAAACCTGTAATTAGTAGTAAGATGAGTCTAGTGATCAAATCTCTCCCAAGGAAGAAAAGCCTAGGACCAGAGTGCTGCATCGGTGCTTTTGTATCAAACATTGAAAGGAGAATTAGCCTTCATTCTTATCAAGCTCTTCAAAAAAAATAAAGGGAGGGAACCATTTTCAAATTCATTCATGAGACCAAGATTGCTCTGATAACAGAGCCAGACAAAGATGTTACAAGGTAAGAAAACAACAAAACCAATAACCCCTATGAATACTGAGGAAAAAACCCAAACAAAAGACTAATAAGTTGAATTCAACAACAAATTAAAAGGATTATGTACCATGCCCAAGTGATCTTCCTAGTATACCTTCTTGCTGACTAGATTCTTTCCCTTCATTTTTGAAGGAATACACTAGATTCTAGTGTTTTGAAATTATTGAAATCAATCTAATTTCTGTTAAAATTCCTAATGTGATTTTTTAAAAAAAGATTTGACTTATTTATTTGAGAGAGAGAACACCCACAAGCATGGGGGGAGTGGCAGAGGGTGAAGCAGACTCCCCACAGAGCAGGGAGTCCTAGCGGGGCTCCATCCCAGGACCCTGAGATCAGGACCTGCCAACGGCAGATGCTTAATCAACTGAGCCACATAGGTGCTCCCCAATATAATTGTTATTTAGTATTTATTTTTGTTTCCTTCTGAAAAGATTAACAAATTTTGTTGTTGTTGTTACCTAGTACTATAAAGTTGCAGAATACTCATCACTGGCGTGGGCCTGTTAATCAACCATATTGAATACTTTGCATATTTTTTAGTCCAGAAACTTGTCAATCTTAAAATGTTTTAAGTAATGGGATTGATAACCCACTCTGCTCTTTGTTTCTGATCTTTCTTTCTGGAATGCTATCATATTGAATTATGATTTCCTGGATAATTAGATGATTTCTTTGAATGCATGTTTATTTGTTTACATAAATACCTATTCTTATCTTATCCCTTTTTCTCTCTTATTTTCCTTTTTTTCATTTAGAATTTGTCCTCATTTTAAAGGACTTAAAGTTTTCATTTTACCCTGCTGTATTTTTAAATTTTAAAAAACATTTTCCTGTTTCTTGGATATTTCATTTTCTTATTCAGCTGTTCATTTTGCATAGCTTCATATTGTTTCTTATCTATTTAAAAATAGTAATTTTTTTAAAGGTCTTCTGCGACATGGAAATTGCATTTATTTTGTTTCTTTCACTTTTCACATTAGGGATTATTCATTATATATCTATCATGTTATACACATACAAACATGAGATAACTGACAGTGGGACATGTTCAGTATTACCATGTGGATTTGGGCTGGTCAGCATCATCAGAGGACATGTAATCTTTACACCTCCTGCCGGAAAGTGAAGGCATGATGTTGTGCCCAAGATTAGGTATCCGAGAAACCACCAAGGAGCCATCACCGATGCAAACACACGAGGGTTTATTTACAAGCTCGAGCTTGGGTCCAAGTATACCCGACACAGCGGAGCAGGGACTTGGGCCCCGAGGTGGGTTCCAGCTTAGTTCTTTGGGCTGGTCTAGGGGACCTCCAGAAGGGCTGGAGGAATTTCTCAAGTTCTGTTTACATTCTGATGTGGGGCTTTCAAGGTCATTGGGCTCTGTTCTCATTCTAATATGGGGCTTTCTAGGGTGTTAAGCTGTAAACTGTGTTTTTTTTTTTTTTTTTTTTTTCCTGTAACTGAAGTAATGTAAATTTCAGCTCTTATTCACTGGGGCCTGGGATGGCTGTACTTGTGCTAACGCTGAACTTAAAGTGGAATGGCCTTAATTTTCTCGGCCTCCACACATGACATCCATCCAAATTTTGAGGCTAACTGAAGGAGATGACTGAAGTTTTTGGTATGTCTTACATGCAGGTCTGTTTAGTCCTTCAGACTTTCAAAACATCTCTCCTACCCTGAACCATATATGGAGTTATATGTCTGGGCGAACTCCCAGAAAATGAACCTGTATCTGAATGGATCTGTTATTAAGTAACATTTCAACTAGGTCCTCTTCTTTTTGTTTTTTTGGTATTTCTAGCATCCTGTGTCAGAGTATCATTGCCTTTTCCAAAGAGTATGACACATAAATTGTTTCTCAGTTATCCCTACAGGTTCCATTTCTTTTCTTTTCTTTTTTTTTTTTTTCAGGTTCCATTTCTTATGTGTCTGTTCAGTCTTTTACCACAGGTTCATTTACTTTTCAGATTAACTGTTGTTCCAGACCTGTTGCTTCCCTTTCATTTCTTATCTTTGTGTGATTATGTCTTTTAAAAAATTCCTTTATTGCCATGAGTGATGCCTGGGGAGACAATGATTATAGATAAATATTTTCTATCTACAATCTCTAAACAAGAGACTTGCTTCTATTTTTTTCACTTATATATCCAAGAAGGCTTTCATCCCTGCAACTCCATCAGAATTTTTACTTGCACAACTCCACAAGGTTACCAAAGACTTTCACCTTGCCAAAACCAAGGGTTAATACAAGGCCCTTCAAAATAATGTGTTAGACTCATTTCTGAAGCGTAAATTTGGCACAACTTTGGGCCTGAAAGATGTGTAACACAAGAGCCCATTGTGGATAGTTGGAGTTCATTTATGAACACACAAAATTGCAAACATCAGATATATAATTTTTCAGAATTGTGCAATAGAAAGAAAAAGCCAAAGTCATTCAATTTTATAACCAATTTTAAGAGCCCATTATTTCAGATAAGTTGCTATCTATTAATGACACACAGATGTGTACATTTCTGAAATTCACAACCTTGAGGAGAAACACCTATAAAAATATAAAATTAGATAGTATCATAGAAACCTGGAAAATATGTCAAAAAAATCAAAATTCAGGAAGAATTTATCATTATCTGGAAGTTAAAGAAAACTTCCTTAAGATGATTCTGGGGGTGAGTCTTAAAACAAGAGAAGCCACATGTTGGGTATATCAGAAGGAAAGAAAGCACATCTGCATTAGCAGCAACTCTAAAGAGAGGGAGCACTTGTGGCACCATTGTGTGAGAATCACACAAATTACCTCGTGAGCTGACATCATGCAAAGGGATCCTAATACTCAATGGGGCAATTTATTAATCTTATATGACCTTTAAAAATGCTATGTCAAAACCTTGAAAACTTTACTGTTGGTTTTACATGTAAAGGGGGATTTAGAAAAAATTAAAACTAATATTCATTTAGTGCATTGATTTAAAACAGAAACATTGAGAATTAAACAGTTTATTTCTTCATAAAATCTTTATAAATAGTACTTGCCTTTTTCTAGTCATATAACTTAGGATACAGAATAAGCATCTTTTCTGTGCCTGTGCAAATTGTTATACTTTCAATGTTTGGATCAGCTTCCAGATTTTTATCCTTCCTTCTTTAATTTTGTGAAATGACTCTGAGAGTTCCTTCGATGTGAAGTTTTTTGGCATCACCACTTTCTTTGAGATATCTTCAACCTTTTAGTTATAATCACTTTCCTCACTTCTGTTGATAAATACATTTCACTAAACTCCTCTAGCTAAATCTCTAGAATCTTTCAATAATTTTATGGTTAGCTATTTCTTCTATAATGGATTTTATGTTTGTTTCAAATTTCTGTTCTAGTATTATCACTTTTTTTTTTCTGAACTCTCATCATTACTGGTCAATTTTTCTTTCAGTGATATATTTCCATAAAATATCCCATGAGGCTATCACTGAGAGACAAAGAGGCAACACAACAATGTGCTTTGTTGTACATGTATTAACTGAGGAACAGATGTGCAGCAACCAATCACCACAGACTTTAAAAGATGTTATATGGCTGGTCACTGACTGTGATGTAGGTCTGTTATTTACATAGTGATTTATGGACTAAAGAGCTCACAGCAGTTTGTACTTCACCTGCTTACTGTTATTATGTAATAGTACGATGTAATTGAAATTTGAACTGTGTAGTTGGGGATTGATGTTATTTAAATAAAGTGTTGTGGAGAAAATTCATGCCCATTAGTACTGTATCAAGGGCAGACTGCCTGTAAGAATAGTCAAATGAATGGGATAGAAGTCTGGTACAGAATAGAAGAGGTGAGGGAGGGTGTACTTACAGAAGTACCAGCCCTCTGCTTATTGGGTCACTGCTCTAACCACTTAGAGTAGCTCTTGCTCTTAACATGTGGATACACATCCTCTCATGGACCTTTGGATATTCACTTTATACAATATTCTGGTAGATATACTCTACAGTATTTCATAACTTTTTAAAAATTCATTTGAGAGAGAGAGAGACAGAGACAGAAAGCACAAGGAAGAGGTGCACAGGGGGAGGGAGAAGCAGTCTCCCCACTGAGTAGGGAGCCTGATGGACTCCATCCCAGAACCCTGGGATCATGACCTGAGCCGAAGGCAGATGCTTAACCATCTGATCCATCCAGGTGCCCCTATTTCATAACTTCTTTTTTGCTCTTAAATACAGCCCTCTGCAACTAGCTCTTCTATAAATGATGGTTATTAATGGTTTTAAACCAGTAAAATTGTGTAACACATCAGAATAGTTGTAATACTAAAATATGCCAACTATAAAAAATAAAAATATTATATTTTATGTTAGATTACATTACTTTAAATATCCAGTATATTTATCTGTCAGAGAGAAAACATAGGTATGAAACTACCCACTTCATAGTGGACATCCCTCACAATTGACATCCCATTGCTATTTCTTAGAATCTACTGGCCATTGAAAGTCCCTTCTAATTTCTTGCTTTTAAGGGGCTCCCCCCATGTAAAAAGTCAGTGGACCACCTGGAGAAATATGCCTTTTCCCTGAGCTTCTCCCTTCAATAGACAGTGACATATTTCTGAGGTTGTGATTGTTGTTGCTGATTTAGGCTTTTGGAGGTGAGAGTTTTGAAGCACTGCAGGACACATATTCTTGTCTAAGGAACTCTGCAGGCTTCTTAAATTCCAAACAAGGCAAAGCATTGAATGATATATGAGATCAAGAGCTTGCCCATCAGTCAGAAGATCTAGCCCAAAGCTAACAAAAGCAAGTGAGATAGACAAGGGTGCCTGTGGCTGTTTCTGTGTCTGTCTGTCAATCATTGATCTAGCCCAGCAAGTTGAGACAGGATCAGAGACAAACCCAGAGCCGGTATTCTTCATGATTTTGAATTTACAGTTTAGAAAGCAAACGGATCCATTTCCTCTTATACTATCAATTGGGAAGGAAGATGAACCCAATGTGTCAGTGCAGAATGATTATAAAGAAAAAATGAGATCGATACACAGAGGATTTTGGTGTTTGTTCACTTCCCTAAAGGTTTAGAAATAGCTTCTAGAGAGACAGAAAAAAGAAAACTGAAAAAAAAAAAAAAAAGCCCAATCCCCCAAGGGTAAGGGTAAAATGAATGGGTTTTCATGGCCCCTTCACAAACAAGTGTACTTTTATGATTTTTCATTAGTCACACTATTTTTCATATCATCTTTAGCCATATCCCAATACTTATTAGTTATGTGTTCCTGATCTGAATCTCCATGCAGGTATGAAGAAGGAGAGGAGTAAAATGATAACATTTGCCTAACCAATGGCCTGGAAACCTTCGCCTTGGCCAGACTGTTAAAATTATGAAATAAATGATGTGTTTTATATTTCCATTCATATGTGCGGTGTCCTGTCATCTTTTTCATCAGAGGTTCTCTTTAAGCAGCTAGTCCTGGCATTTCTATATATCTTCTTACCAAATGAGCATTCATCTTTTTGTATCACTTGCAAGAAGGTAACAAATCAGCATTTCTCTCTAAATAAATTGTAGCTGAGAAAGTAATGTGGTATCTTTTTTTTTCCTCCTTCCATTTCCTCATTGTGATAGCACCTAACAGATACCATTCTGTGCAAAGTTTTCAGTTTTTTTTTAAGATTTTTATTTATTTATTCATGAGAGAAACAGAGAAAGAGTTAGAGACATAGGCAAAGGGAGAAGCAAACTCCTCACAGGAGCCTGATGTGGGACTCATCCCCTGACCCAGGATCACTCCCTGAGCCCAAGGCAGATGCTCAACTGCTGAGCCACTCAAGCATCCCCAGAGTTATTTTTAAGAGGCATTTTTCTATTTTTAATCAAACTTTTCAATGCTACCAAAGACTGTTGTATATAGTAGGACATCCCTAAAACTTAGACTAGCATCTCTTCCTATCTTTTCTAGTCTTTTATACAAGCATACATTTTATCTAACTTTCAGATATTATTTCCAAGACTATGTGGTTAAATAAGAGTATTGATAGGAGATCATTAAGTGTTTTTAGAGTTCTCCCCCCGCACCCAGTTTTAAGCTTTTTTTTTCATTTATTATAGTAATGAAATGGGGCACATTTTGTGTTTTTTTTTCCTTTCATACCTATGTAGAAAGTTTATATTGTGATATGGATATGCCTCCTTAGATGATTCCAAATGGATCATGGACATTAATGAGGGAACAAAAGTGTCTTCCAAGTACAAGGACTTCTCAAGCCCTCTTCACTGTTTGCTGAGGGAAAGGTGGACTGAAAATTATTCCCTGAAAATGTGGTGATCAAACTCAAAGAGACCAGAGTTTCTTTGATTCCAGAAACACCAATTTGTCAACAACGCTGCACCGAGGCTTGAGGAAATTCCTGGAGACTGGAAGGGAAGTAAGACACAAGCTGTTCACAGGAAAAGCTACTTAACAGACAATCATAGATCAGAGTGAGACGTGTTATCAGTGGAAGACCAAGAAAGACACCACAGATAAGAACCCCTTTCTCTTCCACTTTTCTATCGCAGATTAGTTTTACCTGTTCTAGAACTTCATGCAAATAGAAACATACAGGATGTACTCGGTACAGGATGCCCTCTGGTACATAGCTTATTTTGTAGAACATTAGGATTTTGAGGTTTATTCATATTGTCATGTTATAACTATAAGTTGGTTCCTTTTCACTGCTGAGGAATTTATGTATCCATTCCCTCTTGCTTTATACTTTGATTGTTTCTAGTTTGGGGCTAAGAACTACAGAATTCTTGGCTCATAAAGACTCCATCCACACCTTTGCATTAAGAGATGACCAACTTCCAGCATGGCTTCAAGCAGCGTAAGGCAGTCATCCCTAGAATGACCCGACTTCCCCTATTAAGACACTTGCCTGAGAAAGTTGAAAGCTTCCAGAAGAATTGACTCTTCCTTCCAGTCAACACCTGATAATAGATGACCTCTTTTTCTTAAAGCATTTACTAAAATTACAATCGTAAATCCTTCTTTTCCTTTGTGGTGTGTATGTGTCTCCTACCACTCTCAAGGATTTGAAAGCCGTTCTTTTAAAATGTAATCATCACTCAGCTGTATGAAAAACAATCAACCATAGTAGTGTAGAGTCATTTCTAGATCCTCTAGTATGTTCCAGTGATCTACTAATTTGTCTGCCCTTAAGGTAACACCATACTGTGTTCATTACGGTAGCTCAATAATAAGTATAGAAATCAGGTTGTATAGTTTTCCAAATTTGTTCTTTTTTTTTCCCTAAGGTTAGTTTGGCAACACAAGGTCACCTGTACCTCCATGAAAATTTTGAGGGTTATTTTGTAATTTTTTACAAGTATTATGACTGGGATTTTTATTCTGATTTCATAGAGTTTAGTGGATGTATTAACAATATGGATGTTTCTAACCCATGTCATGAACTAAGAAATGTCTGAAGTCTTAGAATCATTCTGTTCAGAACCTAGAAGAAGCAGAAAGAATTCTTCCCCAGAGCCTACTGAGGGCTGCCAACAAGTGGATTTCATATTTCTAGCCTCCCGATGTATGCCAGGAAAATTTTCTGGAGTTTTAAGCCACAAAGCTTGGGGTAATTTCTTATAGCAGTCCTACATATTATCATGAAGTATAATCCTAAGAAATAGGACAGCCTAGAAAGAACAGACTAAATGTGTAATGTGTCTTCCTTTTTAGATATCAGTTCCCTTATTTGTAAAGTGAGGGGCATAACTAGATCATATCTAATGTGCTTTGGCATATTCACTAATTTCCAGCATAATGGTGAAAATGTGATTTCAGTTCTTCATCGAATGTAATCTGAATAACAGTTACTAGATTTCTAATTTGGAGAATAATGAATCCCAACCTTTGTCCTATATCTAATCATATGGCCAGATATGAGATTCCTTCCTAGCTCACCTATTTCCATTTGTGTTTGAAGCATTTCATTCCAATGAACAGGTAGCAAGGACATCTTAAATTATAAATAGTTTATATATTTGCTAGGATCCAGGATCTAGGCCAATCCTATAAGTCATAGTTCTGTTAAGAAAATTAAAGCTCATGAATAACAAAGAAAATTATAGAATTTAGTTCATCTTTGGTGAACATTCTTAGAGCCAAATGTTCACATTACTTACTATGGTACAGCAATGGAGAGATGCCTGTAGGGGAACTTTCCCATTATCTCTTATAAAACAACCACCAGCAGCACTTGTAAACAAAAAGAAATATATTAAAGGTCAAGGATTACACAGAGCCGTATCCAGTCATGCTCATCTGGAAACAGACATTTGTGCTGCTATGTAAACAGTTCTCATAATTACACATTTTTTACCTTCTAAAAAATGATTACCTTTCAGAGTAGCATTATAAACTAAATCTATTAATAAAATGATTAGATTTAATGCCTGTTTTTTTAAAGATCTTATTTATTTACTTGAGAGAGAGTAAGTGAGAGAGAGAGAGAGAGAGAGAGAGAGAGAGAGAAAGCACAAGCATGGACAGAGGGAGAGGGAGAAGCAGACTCCCCAATGAGTGGGGAGCCCAATGCAGGGCTGATCCCAGGACCCCAAGATCATTATCTGAGCTGAAAGCAGATGCTTAACTGATTGAGCCACCCAGGCACCCCTAATGACTATTGTTTATATATGTTTGTGCATAGAGTGTATATGTACCTATATATTTTGAAATTGACCTTTCACAACTCATACTGAGAAACAAGAGAGAATAGAGCAATATTCAAGGGGCTGTGAAGTTATGTTCATTGGAATTCAAAGTCTCTGTTTTTGTCTTTACAGCAAACTGCTCAATTGGTTTATTTATTTATTATTTATTTATTTATTTATTTATTTATTTATTTATAAGAAAGATTGCACAAGAGCACAAGCAGAGCAGGACAGGTGGAGGGAGAGAGAAAGACAATCTCAAGCAGACTCCATGCTGAGCATTCAGAGCCTGTCTTGGGTCTGGATCTCACAATCAAGATTATGACCTGAACCAAAACCAAGAGCGGGGTCTTTAACTGACAGAGCCACCCAGTGCACCAAGCTGCTTAGTTGGTTTAAGGGAAACCTATGGGTATGCATATAATTTTAAATCCAGTTCCTCAGACTGAGCCAACACAGGATAAAAGAGAAGATTGGCTTTAATTTTCATTGTGTATAAGAATCTTGAGGAGACCTGCTAAAACACAGATAGTCAAGCCCTGTCTCTATAGTTTCTGAAATCTGGGGACAGATTCTAGAATTTGTATTTCTGATAAATTTTCAACTCTAATTGGTGTTGACAGTCTGGGTGCTTCCCTCTGAGAACTAGTGATAATGATGTGCTCCTGAGCATGTTCAAGATCCTAAGATGTCAAGAGGCTAGTGGCTTTGACTTGGACATGGCATCCAAAATATAAAATAAGTGCTATGTATTACCCATCTGGAAGGTAGAGTTAAGACAATTGGTATCTCTGTGTCCATCAAGTACCAGTTAAGAAACTGGAAATGGATATCATCTGTAAGCAGTGGGGTGAAGGGCATTGATTTGAAATCCAGCTGTGGGATCTTGCAGAGGGAAGAGGTGTTTGAAGCAAGCCCAGTGGCTTGAAGGATTGTACTCCTTGATTTGTAGGGTAAGAGTGACACATGGTTCTTTATACACACAAACTTCAGAAACACTGCCAACACACAAACTTGACGACTCACTAAGCCAGAGAGATTATTAACTACAACAAACGAAATCTGCAGTAAGAAAATACAGCTTTCCTATGAATGGTGTAACAGGAAGGCTTAACTTGCAGGGGTGTATCCTGATGTCACTTGTGAAAAAGCGAGGAATTAGAGACAGAGGATGGGTTACGAAGTCAATATTTCCACTCTATAAGTTGGGTGGTCTTGGGCAAGTTGCTTGATCGGTCTAGTTTTTCAATGTTAAGTGAAAACTCTTTGTACAATGCAATTTACAGATTATAGGAATAATGAAACATAGTAAAGAAGGTGAAGATAGTTTAAAGTTCAGTAGGAGTAACTAAAACGTTTCCCTATTATTTGCCCATATTGCCATGTAGTATTTTTAAATGTCAGGAGTTAGGGTAAGTAGCCATAGCTACAACTACCCTGTGATTATATTAGTTCTTCTTCCCTTCTTAACACTGAGAAGAGAGAAGATTAAGGACATTTTACAGTTTATCTTTCTTCATTCCCAATTTTCACAAGGAGTCAATACCATCCTTTAGTGGAGTAATAAAAAGAAAATCAACATGACATCCACAATTTACTAAGCAAGCCGAAATACCTTCCTAGAGGGGTTTCAATAATGAAATACTGTCATTCACTTCATCCATTTCAAAATCAAATTGAAGGCCCAAGGGAAAAACTCCCTGAAGAATTAACATTATTCATGTTGCATAAATGTATAATACAATAATTTTTAGAGTGGAAGCAGTTTTTTTCCTGAGTGTCAAAAAAGGGAAAGAGGGTAAAATGATAGTTTAGAATGAGCCTGAAGAGCCCCATGTTCATATTTGCATTTTCTGAGGTCTATTTACAATAGTTTGTAATCCCTCACTACAAGATGATTGGCTTTTTCTTTTACTTATATGGTGGTTATTGGTTCTTCTAAATGATTCTTATCTTGTTGAAAATAGGCTCAAAAACAGGTGCTTTCATTTTTTTTCTTTCATTTGATTGGGATCCTACACATAGTAGGCATTTGATACGTAACAGCCCGAATCACAAGACTAGAAACAACAGCAGATAACAAATGAGAATGCTGTACTATTTTATTCAGTCTGTTTTGTGAGAGATTCTGATCAAATAAATAGCCCCTTAAATAGCCTGTTTTCATGTCCCTTAGAAAAGGGGAAATCCTTTTGTTTTTTAAAAATAAAAAATTATTGCAGCTGATGTTGGAGTGCCTCATATTAACAGAGTGAGGAAGGGACACTGCTGTTTTTTTTTTGTTTTTTCTTTTCTGGATTTGTCTACAGCTGATCTGTGAGGAAAGTTTCCATTTCAGAAATTTTAGTTGTCTTAGAGTATAATGAAAGAAAGAAGACATGACATCTGCCCATGAGATACTCATAGATATTATGAAATCCTCTGGGAAATCCATCGGTTATACTATAGTATCTCATGCACACACACACACAAACACACATGCACACACACACGAGCACGTGCCTGGCATTCTACAGAGTGCTCCTTTCTTTTGTGTAGAAAGAGAATAAAACTTATCTAAATTACCAATTACAATTATCTCTTCACTTACGGTAATATCTAATTTAAGTATTTCAGGTAGCTTTCCTTCATATGCATCCATTATAACCTTCCCTAAAAAGACCATCACTGTCAAAAACACTATCTCTCCTCTGATCCATGTCTTCTTACACCTGTAGCACCATTTCAGACTCCTTTTCAACTCTACAGTCAGAGAAATTATCTTCTCCATGTAAAAGACTCTTTCTTGCTCACATTTTAGTGGTAAAAAATTAAGCAATAATAAAAGACTAATGAAAGGCAGGCCCCTTTTCATCCATCTGCTCTTCCAGTCCCATCCCTCCCCCCCGCCCCACTCCCTGGGAGGAAGCCAATTTTTAATTTGTGAACACTCAATAAATATTCATTAATATTCATTAACTAACGTTTGAACCTTGTTTCCTTCACTTAAAATATTGCTTGAGTCGCAGGTGTGTGGCAGCCATCATTCTAGGCACTAATGATTTGAACTTGAAGTAAACCAAAGACAGATGGTAGCTAAATGCTGCAGAGCAGTGCTTTCCAAGCTACATATGATGATGGACAAGATCTTTTGCCTCCATTCCATCATAGGCTGATACTTCTATCCATACAGCACTAGAAAGATAAATGAAAACCATAAAAATTACAAACATTTCATAATTTCATTCAACAAACATGAAATTACTCTGTCAAAGTGCTATGCAAGAATCTAAAACCTTATTCTCCATTTCTTCAAAGATGCCAACGTGCCATTTTGGTACTGGCAAAGTAATTCTCTTGAATTGAATTGTAATTCTCTTTAATTGAAGAGGCATTTGTATTGGTTACAGGACACAAACACAGGAGGAGCCATTTTCCTCTAATTTGTCTTACCTATGAGTACCAAGGATATTTCTTCCACCACCCTCCAGGGTATTGAGGGTACCTTCTCTTTAGGGGCGAGGGTGATAAACTTCCCTGTGATTGTCCTGGGTCATTAAGTGAGAGGGTATATTCAAATGGAGTGTTTCAAATGGGGCTCGCAGGAATCCCTAGCAGAGCTTAGCATCCTTCTTCTAGCGATTCATGGGCAATGAATTGAAGCCTTTTAATTAACTGCAAATAATATCTTGTATGGCTTTTTAAAAATTCATTAACTTTAGCAATTGTTATGGCTTTTCATATGAAAGTTGAAGATATAACCTGCTAAAACATCCTCATCTCCTTTTCTCTACTTTCCAAATGTGTAGCTATATCTCTACCTTTTCTTCTTTTGGCTATCTTCATTACATAGCACACACACGTGCACATACACTCCAACTGTACATATACATAATTAAGTCTATATTTCCTATTTCATCAGTTTTTAAATATTCCTTTACTCTTTCCATTATAAATTGGCATATTACCATCCTGACATATATAAAACCCTCTCATTCCATTTATACCTGTTTACACTTGTGATCTGCATTTTTAAAAAAGATTTCATTTATTTATTTGAGAGAGAGAGAGAGAGAGAGAGAGTGAGCATAAGCAGGAGCAGAGGGAGAGGGAGAAGCAGACTCCCCACTGAGCAGGGAGCCCAATGCGGGAGTCCATTCCAGGTCCCTGGAATCATGACCTGAGCTGAAGGCAGATGCTTAACCCACTGAGCCACCTAGGTGCCCCAGTCATCTGCGTTTTTATAGGGATGACATTATTTATATTCTTCTGCTCTGTAATCATAATTAAGTTTTCTGCACATTATTCTGTATTTTATTTATAACAAATGGAAATCTCTAAGTGGTGACTTATTATCAGTTTTATATCAATAATGCTCATGATAAAGCAGATGGATTCCTAGGATTACGTTTCTTTTCTTATAATTCCACTGTGAAAACTCTGTGATAATCAGTGGAGAAAATTGCAAGTATTTTAGATGGTCCTTTCACTCCATCAAATACTCAAAATATGACACTGTTCAGTTTACTTTATTTGTGGAACAATTTCTGGTGGCTTTCTTTTATTTGCTAGTTTCCCTCTGAGTTTTTTTAAAAATTATTTTTCACTTTTATTATTTTTCTTGTACTCACCATATTAAGGATATCATACAACATTCTTTATGTTATATGCTTTATTGTAATCATTCCATTTTTATCCTGAAAAACATGTTCCATGTAGGTCTCCAATTTGGTATCCTTACTCAGACCAAATAAAAAACTTGCCAGAGTTATTGGCATCCTGAGATTTCTCTACTAAACTGATATTATAAATTACATGTTTCACTTTTGGGGTAGCTACTCTTCATTGCTGAAATACATCTTCAAGTATCTTCCTCAGAATGAGTGTATGAAACACAAATACATTGGTTCTTCCCAATGGCAACATTTTGACTACCTATTTTAGTAATGCTTAAGCTGAAGCACATGTTCAAAACTATTTTTACTCAGAATCTTCTGTGCCCTTTTCTGCTCGTGGATATTAGGGAGTGGAGACAGAAACTCTTAGCTCTTACTATTTATCTTAATACCAATCTTAATGTTACTGATAAGACATAACAAAATAATTCACATTGCTTTTTTTTTTAAAAAAGAGATTTATTGGGGATCCCTGGGTTGCTCAGCAGTTTGGCTCCTGCCTTTGGTCCAGGGCGTGACCCTGGAGTCCCGGGATCAAGTCCTGCGTCGGCCTCCCGACATGGAGCCTACTTCTCCCTCCTCCTGTGTCTCTGCCTCTCTCTCTCTATGTCTATCATGAATAAATAAATAAATAAATAAATAAATAAATAAATAAATAAATAAATCTTTAAAAAAAGAGAGAGAGATTTATTTATTTAATTGAGAGAGAGAGAGAGCATGCACAAATAGGGGGAGATGCAGAAGGAGAAAGAGAGAGAATCTTCAAGCAGATGCTCCACTGAGTGTGGAGCCCCACTCAGGGCTGTATCTCACGGCCCTAAAATCATGACCTGAGCCAAAACACTTAACCTGGGATGCCTAACTAACAGACTCCCCATCCATTCCTATTTTATCCTATTTTATCTAGAAGCCTTTAGAACATTGTTTTAAATTGTGTTAATGATGTTAAGTTTCATAACAGTATGTCTAACTGTGGCTCATTAAATTATTTTTATATATCCTGGTTGGTATTCAGCCTTTGCAATCTGAAGGGTCATATCTCTTTCAGTTGATAAAAACTTACTTATAACTACATATAAATTTACTACATCTGAGTTATTTTAACCACATAAGAATTGTTGTTACTGCATATTAATTATTTTCTTTGTGTCTTTTCTCTTACCACCACTTCCTTTAAATTCACATGTTGGAATCATTCCTGGTCCTGGAGGTTTTCCTTTGCTCTCATATTCTGTCCTGTTCTCCATCTTCTTTTTTCTTATTTTTTGGAAAGAATGTTCTTTGTTGTATGTTCTCACTAAAGTCTCTGTTTCTTTAGCTTGTGTTCAAGCAATGTTTTGACAGAGACTTCATTTGTTGTGCTGAACAGTTCAAAGGGTGTTGACCAGTGGATAATGTCAGATGCCCACACTTACAAACTATGCAAATATAGACTCTGTTTCCTAATTACAGGTCATACAGAGGAGTTCCATTTCCCTAAAAATCCTTTACATAGTCGTGTTTTTTAAACTCTTGTGTTCCTTCATTGCTGTCTAGCCTCTGGAACAAGTTTTCCATTCTTTTATCTTAACATTTTCTCTTTAATGATTTGTGCAGTAACCTGGCTGAACTAATTCAGTAAAGTTTATATCCCCTGCAATGTCATTCCCCAGAGGCATTGCTTAGGTTTGTACAGTCTCTAGCCATCAGGGAATACTGTGGTCTGTCAACTTCTTGGATTATCTCTTCCTGAATTCCCTTTTAAGCTTAAATTTCTAGCTGGTCTGCCTCTTTTGGTACCATATCCAGCTGTTCCCCTCCACTAATTACTAGCTGATTGTTCTATTGTTTTTAACAATATCCTGGGGGCACAAATTGCCCCACAATGTTATTCATTTAAAGTGGGCAAGAGCAAGCATTGTCTTTCTCAAGCTTCTTCCAGTCTCAGGAGGGGTCTTCCTAGTTGTCTCTTTCCTTAGTTATCTCAACTAAACTTTGAGTCAATCTATTGTTTTGCTTGTTGCTACTACTATAATTGATCTACTAGCCTCCTCGTACTTGCTTACTACCAAGGTGTTCTTTACGCATAAACTTTGCATGCTATGTACCAAATAAAGGCAGTCCCCTTAGGGAAAGCTGCAGAAATCTCTGTTCTTATAGGGTAACTCATCCCTGGGCAGAACATTCATGCCATTGCACTGGGCCTGGGCACAATGGCCTACTTCCAGATGGAAGTAGTAAGTAGGACACACCTACTCCATGGGTTGGAAGTTATATGGGGATGGTAACCCTTGGTCTTCTTGATTTGGCTCTGTCATCATGGAGCCAGCTACCTGTAAGCAAGGAGGAGAAAGCCAAAGAATTCCCAGTATTCTCAATCTTCTGTGACTGGGGTATAGCTTCTGCACTATGAATGGGGATTTGGTAGAAGAGGAAACTCCAATTATCTTGGCCACAGCTACCTGGAATAGAACTTCTGCGACATACTGCTAAGGAGGAGGATGAGAGACTCTGGCTGCCTACACCTACTAGACTAAAAGCATAGCTTCAGATAGGGCACTAGGAGAAGAAAATACTCATCGTCTTGGCCATAGATATGTAGTATAGAGTTTCCTTCATGCTGAGTTGGGTATGAAGTGGATGCAGGAGCAGATCATGGATCATTTGCCATACACACACAAATACACAAATGTACACACACTAACACCCACACATACACATGCATACACGTAAGAAGATTCTTGCTGTTCTTAGTAATATTGATTTATAGTAATCTTAGTAATATAGATCTATAATAATAGGTTTTCTTGAATAAATATTTCTTCATTTTCTATGTGCTCTTAGGAAAAATTCCAGATACATTTATTTTTTAAATATATTTTCTATTTTACCAATGAAATGGTTGCTTCACTGGGGAAAAGTTCTGCTGAAGTCCTCACATGGTCATTTGGGAAGTGAGAACACAAATTTTTGCCTGTAAAATTTATTGTAAGTGCAGGGAAACTTTAGTAAAAATAAAACCAATCTTTGCAGCCTTTAATACAACATGTAGCAACCAAATGATTTATAAAGGGCTTAGGACTAGAGCAGGGCTTTGAAATATGAGGGAGATTATGATATAAAGATGCCTATGGCATCAATATATGTAGAGGTCATTAAAGTACTGACTGAATAGAGCTCCTAAACCTTTGTCTCATTGGAAATCATTTATTTAATTTATATGAAACACTTGTGATACATGCAGAGGTAACACTTAATACTACTAGAAATTTAAGGAAGAAATTAGCTATTATTATTTTTCTAGGGCATGAGCAGAAAGGACATATATTTATACAGTAGAGAATGGGTAAGTACATATTTCATTCATATTGGTGCTTGAGGATGGTTCATTTAAATAAAAAGAGATGATCATATCTGATCACAATCCTGAGAGCTTATTGTATTGTGTAGAGGGCACAATAGACAGTCTCTTGGATAAAAATGAACGCAGATTAATTCCTTAACACTTCATGATAAAATATGTGAAATAAACTTCTTTTATTTCCTTTTGTTTGCAATTCTTAGGATGTATCATCTATTATTTTAGAAACACAGGTGCTTTCACTATAGTTTTGTAGTTGGAGTTTATTGTTTGGAATCATAGCAATCTTTTTTTTAGCAGGTTGATAGACTATTTTTCTGAGATTTTTCTTCTCTAATTATTACCACTGATTCATCACGAGAAAAGCTGATTTTTCCACTATCATGATTTCTTCTCCATTTTTATGGTGGCCCAGCCATTGACATTGCCATCTTTGTGACAGCACTGAAAAACTCTCAGGTGACAGTTACCTAGTAAACTGGAATTGGGTTACTAGTGGCTAAGTCGTGGCATTTTTCAGAGCTCCCACTGTGCTTCCTCAAGCTCTTCTCCCTTAGGCGGTCACAGTTATTGATTCTAAAATACTCAGTTTTATGGATTAAGATCAATACTTGATTCTTCATCACGAACTCTGACTCTCGACTAACTCCTATTGACTACTTTATTGCCTTCACTTGCCACTATTCTAACAACAATAACAAAAACCTTGTCTCTTGTAGCTACCTTTGAACACACTGAAAATTGGATAAATAAATGCATTCTTTTTGTAGTTTCTTTGCCTACTCTGGGTAGAATTCTCCATCATGTTCTAGCTATAACTTGTCTGAATTTATTGAAACTGTGAAGTGGAAGTTGGGCAACTATAACCTCTCAAAGAACAATTCTCTTTAGATTCATGACAATTGGAGAAAATATTTCTTTCTACACTAAGATACAGGTGACAGATAAGGCTTTAGGCCCTCATAAGTCCCTAACTGATCAGGAGAAAGGCTTTAAAATTAAGTGGGTCTGAAGTATATATTCTGATATGCCATATTAAAATTCATTTTGTATCTGGATGAATTTTTGTGATACCTTCAATAGTGAGGTCAAGGCAATGACTAGATTGGTTAGCTTTGTTATACAAACTATGTTCCTCTAAATTGGCTTTTAGGTAACCCTTTTTATTTTTTTTATTATTATTTTTTTTAGGTAACCCTTTTTAATAACTACTATACTTTATACTATGTGTCTTCTTTCTTACCTGGCACCATGTTTTTTTTTTTTTTTTTTTTTTTTTTTCATGCTAGGAGTCAATGTCACTGTCCTGCTTAAGGCTCCCCTGGAAAACCTCTGGCTCAGTCTTTATAATTTTACATTATTTCTATTTCCTTATTATCTCTTGATCATCTGACAAAGTCAATATAAAACCCAGCTTATAGCAAATGTATAAACTTCCAAAACAAACAAACAAACAAACAAAATAGTGTGAACACAGACCCGAACCAAGATAATTTTCTGCTAACAAGTTAATTTATTTTCTAGTTACAGAAATGGGTGCACTGATTAAAAAAACGAAACACATAAATTTGTAGGTACCCTAGAAAGGAACTGATCTCCCAATGTTAAGTCTAATCTTGACAAGATTTCTGGCAATAATGAGACTTTATCAGCAAAAAACCAGTAATCTGTCCTCTAATTGAACTCACAGGATTAACAGACAGGAAAGTGTCTTTCAGATTTGTTAATATTCTGGAGAGGCTTTACAATTTACTCCTGGAATTATTCACATTATATAGAAGGTCAAATCTTCTGCCAGAGGCAAAATTTCCCCCCATACTTGCAAGAGGAGACCAGCCTCACATTTAATCTCTAGCTGGGCTGTCACTTAGCCATTCTAAATAGCTGTGCCTGGAATCACTTCTAACCTCTCTTTTTGGGGACTGCACTAGACAGCTCAGGCTGTCATAACAAAATACCATTCTGTGGCTTACGTAACAGAAATTTATTTCTCACCATTCTGAAGGCTGAAAGTTCAACATGAAGCTATAGTCAAGGTTCCTGGTGATCTATTCCTGGTTTGTGGGTGGCCATCCCCTTGCTTTGTCCTCACGTGGACTTTCATGAGGAGAGAGAGAATCTTTGGTGTATCTTCCTCTTGTTATAAAGACATCAATCCCATCAGATTAGGCCCCCATCTTTGTGATCTCATTTAACCTTAATTACCTCTTCAAAGGCCCTATCTCCAAATACAGACCCATTGGGGGTTATAGCTTCAATATATGGATTTGGGGGCACAGAGTTCAGTCCTTAATAAGATCCCCAGCTGTACATGGAGAATGGCTGTCTTCCTCAATTCTCTAGTTTTTGGTCAGGTAGAAAATAATCTAAATCCATTTTCCTCTGATTAGGCAAATAATTAAATGATCCCCAAATGACCCTTAATTTCTCCTTCCCCAACCTTTATCTGATTCCTATTGCTAGGGCTCAGTAGGCAAGTAGAGAAGGCTGGGGAAGCTTACCAATTAAAAACAGCATGGTAACCTATTTATAATCTGTAGTTAGACTCAGACACAGAGTTAAATTTTAAATCACTGTGTGCCAAAATTTCACATTATATTGCAAGCAAATTGTATATGCTACCACAACTTATAGAGTCTCTAGGCTCCAAGAATGTATGTAATCAAAGGAAGATGGTAATACTACAGAGTGTTGTTTATTTTGGAGCACTACCTGGGAATCACCACCAGGTAGGTGCTCAAAAGATAACTCTTGGTGAGAATGGTGCCTCCTATTACAACATCTGCAATGAAGAAACAAGAACTGTAGTTCAGATGAGAATGGCTTGGTGTGATTAAACTGGGATGCACCAATCGCTCATTCATTCAAATGTTTATTCAACACTTGGAAATTGATTTTATTCCACCCACTAAATATGCCTATTTAGTTTCACATATAGCTGGTAATACAGTTTATTACTTGAAGTAATTGTTAGTATTCTATAAATTGTGATTATCCTCAGTTTTAAATTTGCTCTGAAATCCACCACAGTTCAGTGGTTAAAGATGGGAATTATTAGTAATACAAATGCAAGAAATTAAAGATGAGCATAAAGTTGATACTTGTGCAAACTCACTTCAAGTTATTCTAAAGATATGCTGCGCTCATTCATTTGATCAAAGTCATTTACTCCTTAGGATGACTCCAGTACTACAAAACCCTGTGCTAAACAGTGAACATAGACTGAGGATTATAGCTAAACTTTTTTAGTGAGAATACAATTATCAAACCCATAATATGTTAAGTAACTTCTTATAAACATTAATCAGAAAATATTTATTTTCAATATTCACAATTTATAAAAAGAACTCAAAAAGTTAAAAGAACTAAAAAGACTGAAGGCAGTTTTTGCTCTATTGGATTAAAGTGTATAGTTTAACATGTTTTGGATCATCATGGCAAAATAATATTTTATAGTTAAATGTATTTCTTGGCAATATATGTTCCTAGAAAAAGAAATAATTTAAAATAGTGCTTATAATTAAATAGAATATGCTACTTCTTAAAAAGGGAGCATGCATTTTTTTGCATTATGAATATCAGAAATAATTTTATTTAAGTGAACTTTCTAGAAAAATTGTTGGTCTTATAGTTAGCTTAAATGCTATTTATTTATTTAACTCTATGTGATAGACACTATATCAAATGCTTTGAAATTTAACAAAATGCATACACTTAACAGTATTGTGAGATATTATTTTAGCCCCATTTTATAGTTGTAAAAAAGAAGAGATCTTTAAAAATTCAATCCTTTCTGTTCCTGCAATAATAATATTGTTAAATCCATGAGATATTTATATGTAAGATGTTACAGTGAGAGGGGCTTTGGAGACAAAATTATTAGGGAAAGTTGGATTTAGATGATCTCAAATGCTCATTTATTCTAGCCAGGAAATTTCATTATGCATGGATTCTCTGAACGTCTCAAACCAAATAAAATAATGGCGGGGGTGGGTGGGGACTACTCAGATATGGCATTCTCTGCTTTCTTCTAAAATGTTAGATTTCAGATGGTGGGTACTCTGTTTCTAAGAATAGGTTCCTGTCCTTTATTTTTAATAGACATTAAATGTGTAAGTAATGCTTTTAACCAGAAGAGAGATAGAGAGATTAGTGACTTTCCCAGGAGGAAAAGAAATAACTATCATGCTACAGAAGCATTTAACTCTAACTTGGGGGGCACACATAGGATCCATATTTAATAAAAACCCTCAAGTTGAGATCCAAGGAATTAAAAATAAATATAATAGGATGCACAAACAAATACATTACATACAGAAAAATAGAGATGGCACTTATTCCTAGAGGACAATAGTCCAAAGTTTTAGTTCTCCACTGTCCTAGGAGGATTGATTTTCAACTAAACACATCATCTAGTCTTGGTGCTTTAAAAAAGACTTTACCACACCACCGCCACTGACAGCAACAACAATCAGCATCAACAAAAAAATAGAACAAAGCAAAAAGGACAAATAAATATTTGGGTTTTATTTTGGCTGTGTTTCATTTAACCTAAAGAGCGCACACAATACATTTAGCTACCAATGTATAGAGCTAGTAGGCATGTTACTGAGTGATGAGATGCTGTAAAAGTGTGTTTGATCATATCTATCCCTTCAATTGGCTGACTGCTGTGTTGCCTATATTACTTAACTTCACGAGCTTGTTTTCAATCTCTCACATAATTATATGAAAAATTTACCTCTACTTTTTGGTGATTTTATGTGGATACAGAACAATTTGGAAATTACAGTGTTTTTTTTTTTTTTTTTAAAAAAAAAAAACCTTAACAAGGAGTATCAATAAGTACAAGCACTAATTTCTCTTCAGTCTTGTTAAATCAGCTTTTGTTTTAATTGAAACCTGTTTGGTACTAGTTGAAATTTGTACAGGGAGATGGACATGTTTTTGTCTACGATATGTAATCAACCACCATAGCACATGGATATATATACAGGAAATATTTTAAATCTCATATCTACAAACATATGAGTCTCCTTATATTCATCCATTTTGAACGAATAGTTAGGGCTATCCATTTTCCACACTATTCCTAGTCAAATCAGAAAGTCTCTAGCTTCTGAGAATTTACAAACATGAAAATCCCAGAGATGAGTTGCTCTAGTATGGGTCAGTACATAACAGGTAATATATGATATACAGAAGGCCTGTCTTGTTCACTGTCTGAAATAGGAGTCAAATGATGACTGTAAATATGTCTAGTGATCCATACTTACAGGAGAAGAAACAGGAATTTTGAAAATCCTCATGAGATAGGTGAGTATTGGGCTGTAGAACTATTCCTTGAAGGATGGGGAAAATTTAATAAAACACGTGTGAGGGGGCAGTTATGTCATGCATAGGCAAATTTGAGTGAAGACCCAGGCATATATAGAGCACTGTAATGTTACAAAATCTTTGAATTTGCTTTTATATATGTAGGCCTCTCTCTCTCTCTCTCTGCCACTCGTCTTTCTCTCTGTGTATATATGTTTGTGTGTCTGTGTCCTTGAATTTGTCATAATCTCATGTTGGAACATATTTTATGTTAATATCCACTATCCAATTTGACTATCAAAGCATAAGATTCTCAGAATCCTTCAAGGTAAACCTCTTGTTTGCTTCATCTACTCAACCTGTATCTTCTATACATTAAGCTCAAAGGGAATTATTTCTCTAAGGTCTACATATGTAGACCTGACAAGAATCAAAATTAGATCTACCATGAGAAGTGAAGGTGTGGAATTAATATCAGCATCAGCATTAGTGTACATGTAGTATTTTGTGAGAAGTGGCAAGAAAGTATAAGACCAATTAATTCAGAAATTTATATTTATTAATAATGCTACATCTTATTTTTATATATAAAAATATTATACCAATTGGCTTAGTTTTTTTTTTTTTTTTTTTTTTTTACCAATTGGCTTAGTTTTTCAAGAATTAAGTTCCTGTTCTTTCCAACATATAGTCCTGTAACTGTCAGAAACCAGATAACATTATAGATCTTTGCTAACACACATCAATTTATTTTTTTGTAAATGATGCCATAGATAATAAAAATTATTGTCTAGGAGTCACTTATAATATGTGGAAGAGAAATGTAGAAGTCTCTAATGGTTTTCTGACGAGTTAAAAGTTAATAGCATGGCTTTACTATGCTATCCTGGGTTTAAATTTTTGTTCTGATAAATTTTAGGTATGTGACATTGGGTAACTTCATTTTACTTATCTCAGTTTCCATATTGAATTTCCATCTGAAATGAGAATTTTTGTGACATTTGAATAGAATTATGGAGATGTATGAAACCTTTGGCTTAAAACCTGTCTATAGTAACGACTTCAAAGGCTGTGGGCTGTGTATGTGTGCGTGCATGTGTATGCACACACAAACATGTGTCCTTATCCATAATATATTTAGGACAGAAAAAAGTGTGGGAAACTATAGAGAACACAAAACAGGTCCTCACAAAGAAATCAATAAATGTATGTAGCAGAAATGAAAAACTTAATATAAGTCTACAATTAAAGTAAGTAAAATGAACTTGAAAAAATAAATGAATTAGTGTCTTATAAAGAGAAATAACAGGAGCCTGAATTGTAATCTATGTGTCCTCCCCCTTTTTTTTACTTTTTCTTTAATCTCACTAATCAGAACTCCACATTAACATTATCATTCATGCGAAAAGGTCTCACTAAAAATTTTGATGAAGAAGAAACAGTAGAGAAATAGGGTAATGTAGGTTGGGACCAACAAGCTATGTTAAGTTCATAGAAAGTTTTCAAACTTTGAGTTACCTGTGGTTTCTCAGTTAGCAGATGCAATTTTATTATTACTACATTACTCTATTAATGGGAGTATTTAGATATGACCAAGGACTCTGTATTTTTAAGAGTTTTTCCAAAGGATTCACTAAAAATCACCAAAGTACTGCATTTTGAAAAACAATGTTGTAAATCTCATCCAGAAAAGTAATCTGTAATATAAAGCCCAAGTACTACTGAGAAAAATTATTTTCACAATGCATATGCACCTGTTTGGTTGCAGACTCTGTACCTCACCAGACAGAGATTATTAGATGCAAGTTGTAGTGAAATAATTGCAGCTATCTGAGCTGATCCATTGTAATTGAGGACAATTCAGAAATCATGAAGCTAGGAGAGGAACTGAGACAGATACATTAAAGAATACACAGTGAGTGAAATATTACAAATTATAAAGATATAATTCAGTGGAAATACTCAATGCAGGAATAAACACTATATAAATTTGGAGCCCTTTAGTGTCTTCAGTGTCTTTGAACAAGCATGCTTTAGTCTTAAAAACATAGCAGCAACTTTTATCAGTAAACTTTGAGTTTACTAGATTTGTTAAAACTTTGTTGGCTAGACAAAATCTTAAGAGACAATCCCAGCTTTTAAGATGCTTACAAATTAACAGGTAAAGAAAGTTATCAACAGTTAATTTGAAAATCAAGCTGCTGATTAGCAGTACAAGAAAACAAGTGATGTCATAAGGCAGGAAGTGATTAATTGCCACTTGAATTACATGGACAGTAATTGATAGAGGACTTCAAAGAAAAGGGGGGTTTTCTGATGACCCTGAGTAATCCAGAGGTGAATCTGTGCCAGGTGCCTCTTAGTTAAGAAAAAAAAAAAAAGCAGGCAGAATGATAAAGCACTGCAAAGATCCTTGGAGAACTTTCAGAAAAATAAAGTAGACAAAGAAAGTTGATCCTTTCTTCACTCAGTTGAAATGTAGTAGGTGTTCTACGTACACTAGTTTTTTAAAATTTTTATATCCTGGGAATTAGGATGTTAGGGCCTATTTATGAGCAAATAATTGATCCAAAGTCATTTAACAACTGAATACAGGATTTATTTATTTATTTATTTATTTATTTTTTTTAAAGTTACAGTTTCGTTTTTTTTTTTTTTTTTTAATTTTTATTTTATTTTATTTATTTATGATAGTCATACAGAGAGAAAGAGAGAGAGGCAGAGACACAGGCAGAGGGAGAAGCAGGCTCCATGCGCCGGGAGCCTGATGTGGGATTCGATCCCGGATCTCCAGGATCGCGCCCTGGGCCAAAGGCAGGCGCCAAACCGCTGCGCCACCCAGGGATCCCTGAATACAGGATTTAAATCACGGTTCATGATTACAAATCTAGTTCATGTCATATTACATCATACTAATAATATCTGGTATACTTGCTTATTGGGTAGAGATGATAATGTAAAATAGGTGATGATGTGAGACCAATAAATTTTAACCATAACTAGTCCCAGTTGTGATATACTTTGATGCTATCAATTTCAATACTTTAGAAGTCTGAATTTTTCTCTTTCCATATTCTGTCCTCAACTGACTGGCTTAGTTTTTCTTTTGGGTCACCGATCTAACTGTTGTTGCAATTGCCTACAACTTCCACTTCTGATTATGATCTTGTTGAGATGATTAAGAACTATTTTGCTTTGGAGCACCTGGATGGCTCAATTTGGTTAAGCATTCGACTTTGGCTCAGGTCATGATCTCAAAGTCCTAAGTCCTAAGACCTTTGGCTCAGGTCATGATCTCAAACTCCTAACATCAGGTTCTCCACTCAGCAGGGAGTCTGCTTGTCTCTCTCCTTCTGCCCCTCCACTTGCTCATGCTCTCTCCCTCTCTCTTCTCAAATAAATAAATAAAATATTTTTAAAAATGAACAAAAAAGAATTATTTTCAGTTTTCTTCATTTCTCTATTGCGGCCTTGTTCACTATGATTGAGGAGACAAGAATGTATTTTCCATTGAGGTTCTATTTAGCTTCTAATGTTAATAAAAAGTATTTAGTTTAAGCAAGCCAATTTTCTCTAATCTAAGATAGATGGATATTTTGTAATTACTAGCACTAGGGATTTACATCAAAGTTAAAAATGTTTCCAAGTTTCATCCATGTTGAGGACATTATGTTAAGTGATAATAAACCAGTCACAGAAGGACAAATACTGTATGATCCACTTATATGATGTATTAAAAGTAGTGAAACTCATACAAACGAGAAGTAGAAGTGCAGTTTCCCAGAGATGGCCATGAGGGGAATAGGGAGTTGCTTTTCTTTTTTAAAATTTATATTCAATCAGCCAACATATAGTACATCATTAGTTTCAGATGTAGTGTTTAGTAATTCATCAGTTGCATATAACACCCAGTGCTCATCACATCACGGGCACTCCTTAATGCCCATTGCTTAGTTACCCCATCCCCCCACCCATCTTTCCTCCAACAATCCTCAGTTTGTTTCCTAAAGAGTCTCTCATAGTGGTTTTTTTTTTCCCTCTCTGATGAATTCCCACTCAGTTTTCTCTCCCTTCCCCTATGATTCATTGTGCTGTTTTTTATATTCCATGTATGAGTGAAACCCTATGATAATTGTCTTTCTCTGACTGACTCATTTCATTCAACATAATACCCTCTAGTTCCATCTATTTCAATGTAAATGGCAAGTATTCATCCTTTCAGGTGGCTGAGTAATATTCCATTGTTTGTGTACGTATATATATATATATATATATATATATATATATATATACACACACATATATATACATTGTGTGTGTACGTGTGTGTGTGTATATATATATATATATATATACACACACACACACATTTTCTTTATCCATTCAACTGTTGATGGACATCTGAGCTCTTTCCACAGTTTGCTATTGTGGACATTGATGCTATAAACATTGGGGTGTAGGTGCCCCCTTGGATCACTACATTTGTATTTTTGGAGTAAATACCTAGTAGTGGAATTCCTGGGTCATAGGGTAGCTCAATACAAATCAAAACCATGATGAGATACCACATTGCACCAGTCAGAATGGCTAAAATTAAGAAGTCAGGAGACAAAAAATGTTGGTGAGGATGTGGAGAAAGGGGAACCCTCTTATACTATTGGTAGGAATCCAAACTGGTACAGCCACTTTGGAAAACAGTATGGAGGTTCCTCAAGAAGTTAAAAACAGGGTATTTCTTTTCAATAGGTATACAGTTTTGGTCATGCAAGATAAAAAAAAAAAACTTCTAGAAATCCAGTGTAAAACTATAATCCTTGATTATAGTTAGCAATAATGTACTGCACACTTAAAAATTGTTAAAAGGGTAGGTGTTATTCTACTTTTACTACACTAAAAAGAAAGTTAAAAAATAGAAATTCACATAAGAGAAGTATTCCCTTCAAGAATTTATGTGACAATAAGGATAATCAGAGTTGTCTTTAAAGCATTCTTTATTATCTTTGCAAGTTAATGGACCTGATGAGTATTTAAAAGTAATTTCAGGGAAACAAGTAGGATTCTCCTCAATTGTCTTAACTTAGAAAAATGCCAGTCATGCTTGTCCTCTAATGTCACTGACTCCTCTGGTAGCAGCTAACCTGAAACAGAAATCCAAAAATTAATAAATAGTATGTATTTTTGAACTTCCATTTGTTTATTTATAAACGGAGATATTTTAGAAGTTAAATGCTGACCTATTTTATTTTTCTGGAATTTACACCAAAAAACTCCAATATAGAGTTGTAGTGCTGCCTATAATCTAGAAATCCACAATATTGTTCCTGTCCTATCCATGAGAAAAATCTTAATTTTTTCTTAAGTCCATTAGAAAGTTGAGCCTGCAGGGCAGCCAATGAATTACCTCCTAAAGAGTGAGGATGCTCCACACAGAGAGATGGGATACCAAATAGTTTTCTGGTGCCTCAGCACAGGAGAAAGAATTGGCCTCTGGAAAATTAAGTGAGAATAAAACAGCTATTGTCCTAATGATTTCTTGTAGGCTGAGTATGAGCTAGCATGACATTTTGAATAACTGAGAAATCCCAGTCCAAGAGTTGTCTGTATTTACACATGAGCTGTTTTCCATAGGCTTCCACTGAGTATTCAAGGGAAAGTTTGGGGACAGGGCTGAAGATTATTGAGGATCCTCTTTGGTGATTCAGAGAACCAAAATCCCAACCATTCCCATGACCTTCATTTATAATAAGTGAAAGACTTATGCTAGTGGGGAAGAAGCAGAAAACTTGCAACCCTAGGGCTCAGGCAAAATTATACTACTAAAGAAAAGGAAGAGAAAAAGAATCTCTTTGGCACTGGGAGTCTGGGTGAGAAACCCTACTAGGGACATGATTATAAATAATAAAAAGAAGTCAACAACAACCTATCACTGGCTGAGGGGTAGAAAACTCCCTTCAAAACTTCTCTCCCCTTCACAAACATAAGGCAGTCTTTAGCTGAAATAAAGTGGGAGAAACACTGAAAAATTCTCACTCCGGAATATGCAGTTCACAAAGCCTCCATAAGACTGACACTGTACCTATAGAGCCAGGCAAGGACACCTCCTCCATATAACTTGATACAAAGCAATAAGCAAAAGCAGGCTGGTGCTAGTAAAAGGAGCAATCACGTGAAGGGAATACCCAAGGGGCAAGCATGAAAAGTCAGCTGAAAGCTTGGATGATACTGACATTCTAATATATACAAATAAAATGGAATCCTGCTTCCCACCCTAAGCATTATATACCAGGATCCTACTGCTAGAGATGTTTGGAGTCTATGGTATCCTGAATATAACCATAGCAACAACAAATTCAGAAAGCAGCTAAAGTATTGACAAGGGAAGTTCAATTCCCCACACAGAAGATGCCTATTTCCAGATGTAAAACAATCTACCTCAGTCTTTATTATTCTTCTAAACAAAAAATCCAGAATTCACATACATAGCCTTCACCATTTTACCTCCTCCATGTTTTATGATCTTGGTACCACAATTTACATCTTTTTATATTGTGTATTCAAAACCAAATTGTAGCTATAGTTCTTTTTAATACTTCTGTCACCTACCTTTTATAATAGAGTTAGTGAATTAGTATTTGGAGTATTCTGAATTTGACTACATATTTACTTTTTATCAGTTCATTTCATATTTTCAGTTTTTGTGTTTCCGATTAGCATCTGTTACTTCAGCCTGAAAAACTCCTTTCGGCATTTCTTGTAAGACAGGTTTAGTGGTGATGAACTTCATTGGCTTTTGTTTGTCTGCGAAAGCCGTTATTTCTTCTTTATTTCTGAAAAATACCTTTGCCAGAAAAAGTATTCTTGTTGGCAATTTTTTGTTTTCATTTCATCACATTGAGTACATCATCCATTCTCTTCTGGCCTATAAAGTTTCTGCCGAGAAATCATCTGATAGCTCTTATACATGACAGGCTTCGTTCCTCTTGCTGCTTTCAAGATTCTTTGACTTTGAAAAAAGAAAATCTTTGGAGAAAATCTTTGAGTTTAATTTGTTTGGGGACCTATGGACTTTATGAAGTTGAGAAACCACACCTCTACTCATATTTGGAAATCATCAAATAAGCTTTCTGGCTATTTTTCTTTTTCTGGGACTTAAATAATGCACAGATTCTTTCTCTGAATGGTGTCCTATAAGTCACATAGGCTTTCTTTATTCCTTTTTACCTTTTCCTTTTTTTTCCTCCTCTAACTGCTTAATTTCAAATGACCAGTCTCTCAGTTCACTGATTCTGCCTTCTGCTTGATCACATCACATGTTGAAGCTTTCTACTGAATTATTCAATTTAATTGTTATATCTTTCAGCTCCAAAATTTTGTTTCTTCATTGTTTTCTCTTTGTTGCCTTCTCATTTTCTTCTTGTATTATTTTCCTGATTTCATTATATACATATTTTTTCTGTGTTTTCCTGTTGTTCTGTGATTAGCTTTAGAACAATTATTTTGAATTAGTTGTCAGGCAATTCATGTATCCCATTTCTTTGTGGTTAATTACTGGAAGTTTACTGGTTTTTTTTTTTTTTTGGTGATATTATTTTTCCTTGGTTCTTCATGATCTCTGCAGCCTTGTGTAAGCATCTATGCCTTTGAAGATGCAGTCACTTCTACTTTCTAAGCTTATAAGAAAAGATCTTCATCTGTGGGTGGGGCATGCTGGAGAGTGCTGTGATCCCGATTCTAGTGGTATGGGGTACTTGTGTGGGGGCATGTACTAGCTGTGGGCACAAGGCCTTGGTGTTTCATTGGCCCGGGTTGCTAGAATCCATGACGTCAATTGTATGATTCTTGGCAAAAGTTGTAGAGCACCTGTAGTAGAAGCAAAGGCCATCGGTGACTCTAACGGCACCTCTTGCTCCAGTGACTAGAGACTAGGGCAAGCAGCAGTAGTAGCCAGAGATCATGCTTGGCTCTGGGAGCTGGGTTTAGGTGACTATGTAGTCAGGGCTAGCTGCGGACACTATGTAACAATGAGAGCTGGGACAGAAGCAAGAGCCAGGACAGACTGTGGGTACACTAGCAGCTTTGAGGTTCCTGGATGATAGTGTGCACTTTTTGTGGCTTCAGGAACCAGCCATAAGTACACACACATCAATGGAGGCCGATGGTAGAAGTCAGGTGATTGTGTTTATAATACTAACACATTCAAAGATCACTGAACTATCTAACTAAAAACTGGTGTTTTTTCTCAATGTAAAGTATGTCTCAATAAACTTAATTGAAAAAATGACACAAGACTCTTTGTCACACTCAGAGCCTCAGTTGGGACCCAGCTGCTCTTTCTTCCAAGGTTCCTGAGGGAGACTGTTTATTTCCCAACCAGTGTTTATTAAAAATGATAAGTGTTCTTCAGGGACTTGATATTAATATAGATGGATATCTTAATAGAATTTCCATTAACTTTCAGATTACCAAAAGACCTACCTAATAATTGCATGTGTTGCACTTTAACCTAGGAAAAAAAAAAAACTTAGCGTCACTCCCTTCCTGAGATACCTTAATATCTATGCAAATTATTTATATGAATCCCTGTCTCAGTCCTCTGTCCTTACAGCTGCCATTTTCAAACACACTAGTTCACAAAATGCTCATCTTGAAATTTCATGACCTTTAGTCACTATTGAAAGCTGCTTCATATTTGTGTAGGTCTGACCTGTGTGTATGGTTTTCTTAACTATACTCTAAGCTACTAACAGGACAGGATGTAGCTAAAATATTTTATACGTATGTATATACATATATATAGTTATTTCTATACCACCTTACTTTCTCAAAAACAGTAATTTTTTCCAGATGCTAAAACACTGATTTAGAAAACAAATTTGCTTCTTATTCACAATTTTGTGAAGGAAGACTCAAAATCAAGTAACAATTGCTAAGAGAGCTACTCAAAACAGGGACTAAAGGACATCGAGGCAGTAGAGCCTATGCATCCTTCCTGTTTCAATTCTCAGAACACCATGGGTTTTTGACTTTATGAATTGCCAATGGACCATCCCTGGATAGAGATAAGATAAACTGTTAGCTAAATAGTCAACTGTGTATTAGGTAGTTAGTTTAAACTCTTCTAGCACCAATCATAATCCTTTCAAAATGAGTTATGTAACCTTGTAGATTTTGCTTTATAAGCCTCCCTTCCCCACTGCAATTCAGAGCACACTTTGATTCCTATCAGCTCTGTGTCTCCCAGGCTACAACCCCTAATATCACAAATAAATGCTTGATTAATACTTTCAACAAGAGATAAGTTATGGGAGAAGTAAAGTAATGTTAAATCCACGCAAGTTTGACCATGTTTGGGTCATTTAATAAGTGTGTTATATGATTAAGAGGTAAAACAGTTTAGTCTATGGAAACAAAACATAAATTTACTAGTTTTTCTAATTTGTGGTATCTGGTCTAAGGTGAAGATTTTTGACTCTTCTAAAATTTTAAACATGATACAAAAATATTAAGAGAAACCACAGAATTCCTGATCAGGATGAGGTTGGTTATAAGAATGAATACAAATCACCGTTTGCTTGTTGGTGTTAGCATACCTTCATATGTTTTTGCCATTTAAATGTGTTTTCTATAAAATTTCCATTTAAAAATTGTTTTCTAATTGAGCTGATTATTTGAAATAATTTGCAACACTGCAAAATGTATAGACATGTATTATCAAAATGTTTCTAAAAATTTTGCTATGGAGAGTTATATTTTTCATAAATATATATGTTCCATTTTTTCTCAGTCTCTTATTTTAGTTGGGATGTTCTTCCCTTTATGCATTGTTAAACTTTCTTTCACCTTTTTAAATTTCATATATTCTTATTTCTATTTTTTTTAAGATTTATTTACTTATTTTAGAAAAAGAGACTGTGAGAGCTAGAGGGTGGTCAGAGAAGGAGGGAGAGAGAGAACCTTAAGCAGACTCCCTGCTGAGTGCAGGGCTGGATCTCATAACTCTGAGATCATGACCTAAGCTGAAATCAAGAGTTGAATGGTTAACCAATTGAGCCATTCAGGTGTCCCTTATTTCTAATTTTTAATTGAAATAGATTTAATGATTTAACTAACACGAGAAAATCATTGGTGGTGATCTTCATGAAATAGTCTCCTTTTTTGTGCATTTATCTTATATTTTCATCTTATGCTAATTTTTTTTTCTTTTTAGTGTGATCTACTGGGTTTTAGTGAATACTTTCCAGCATATATCAGTATGGATTTTTTGTTACTGTTGTTTTATATTTGCTGATGTTAACCTTGGAATCCATGTTGGTAGTATTTTGTTTACCTAGTTTCATAAAGTAGATTCTGTATGCAAGAACAATAAATAAAATATGACCAAGAAAATGAAGTGTTGTGTGTATTCCTCCCTATTGATATCCAATCCCTGTTCTACCCATATTTCTTTTTAACAAATTTCATAAATATGTATGTGTAGGTGTACAATTTCCAGTTTACTTGAACTACCAATTTTGTGTAAATAGAACAGTGCTATATGTATGCTCATGTGACTTAAATGTTTTGCTCAACATGATGGGCTTAATACATGTTAATAGAGTCAACATCTTCTCTTATGTTTATGAACCATTGATGTGTGCTCCTCTCTGATGTTTTTTCCATCTTATTTTATGTACTTTTTCTTTTATGGGGTTGTGTAGCAATTCTGAACATTTCATAGGAATTCTGTTATGTATTTCCAGGATTATTCCTCTGTTGGTTATTATATTGCAAACATCTTCCATAAATGTGCTGCTTACCTTTTGGTTCAATGGAATTGGTTCAATGTTCTTCTGCCATTGTTCAAATTTGACGTTAACAGTTATGTCTACAATCCAGCTAGATTGATTTGAAAAATTATATGTAAGGATTTTGAGGTGAGGCAGCAGTTGAAGTGTATTTTATTTTTAAATATGAGTATCAAATACCAAGCATGATTCATTGAAATGTCTATCTTTTCACCCTAATCTACAATGTTAAAATTCTGGGCTTTCTTTCCGGATATCCTGTTTTGTCTCGTGGGTTTTTTGTGTCTGTTCTTGTGCCAGTATTTACTCTTTTAAGTGCTATAGCTTAATAATTATATTTTGTGTATATTAAGGCATATATTCACAGTTTGTTTTGTCTTTGTCCACAAAAATTAGAGAATCATCTAGTTAAATTAAATACACAGACCTATATACATACATGTGTGATACCTGCACACACACATAAAACATCATACCTCTATCATCTTTTCTTAAAAACTACAATTTCACTAAATGTTTACATATGCATTTGGGGAACTCAACATCTTTATACATTGAGTCATCCAACCTATATATTATATAGATAGAGTATCTTATAAATGTTTTCTTTAAAAAAAAATCTCTATTTTCTACATGTATCTACATTGCATAGCTTTTGATAGATCTATTGGTAGATATCTTAATGCCTAGAAGCTAGTGTAGGTACCATTATTTTATTTTGTAAATATATTTAAAGTAGTGGATAAAATTGATTTGATTTGATGATATTGACTGTTTATAAATATATTTTAATTTTTAGGACACTTTTAGTTTATAAAGAAAGTGAGCAGATAGTACAGAGTTCCTATGTATTCCTGAGCCCATGGCTTATCTTAGCATTAATACTAGAATATTTACATATTGGCCATATTTACAGATGGTAGCCATTTGTTACAGTTAATGAACCAAAAATAGTAGATTATTATTAACTAAAGTTGTTTTTATTTAGATTTCTTTAGTTCTCACCTAATGCCCTTTTTCTGTTTTAAGATCCTACTTAAGATACATTATGACAATTAGTTGTCATATCTTCTTAGGCTATGGCATTTTTTCAGACTCCTTGTTTTTGATGACCTTGATATTTGTGAAGAAAACTTTGTCAGATATGTTGTAGGATGTCCCTATACTGCAATGTGTGTGGCTTTTCTCATTTTTATACAGAGTTATCAGTTATTGAGAATAGGGTGCCAGAGATTAGGTGCCATTTTCATCGCCATATATCAAGGGAACATACTATTTACATAATTTATGGCTGTTGACATAAACCATGATAGCATGATCACCAGTAGTGTTGGTCGGGTTTATCTGCTGTAGGTTACTCTTCCCTGTGCCCCTCTCCCCTTGCTTTTTATATAGGACTCTTCGGAATGAAATCACTGTGTATAATTATGTATAGCCTGCACAAGAAGTGGGGGGTTATGCTCTACCTCTTTGAGACCAGACTATCTATATAAATTATTTGGAACCCTTTCTTTTTTCTTTTAGATTTTATTTATTTATTCATGAGAGACAGAGAGAGACAAAGAGACAGAGACACAGGCAGAGGAAGAAGCAGGCTCCATGCAGGGAGCCTGACGCGGGACTCAATCCCGGGACTTCAGGATCAGGCTGAAGGCTGCACTAAACTGCTGAGCCACCCGGGCTGCCCTATTTGGAACCCTTTGGGTAGAGATTTGTCTTTTCCCTCCCAATTATTATTCATTTACTTAATAATTTATTTACATTAACATGGACTCATGGGTATTTATTTTGCATTTTAGGTTATAAATTGGTATTAGTTTATTTTCTTGCTCAAGTTGTTACAGCTTTGTCCATTGGGAGCTCTTTCAATTGGCTCCTGTGTCCTGTTGGCATGGCTCCATTATAGAGGCTTGTAGGGTTTTTTTTTTAAGAGTACTTTCTTCCATCATGGCTCTACAAGATGCTAGAGGTTCATCTTGTATATTTCCTTTCTCAGTCTGGAAATAAATCATTTCTTTAAGGACTTCTGGTTACTTTTTGAATGTTTTTAGAAACTAACAACTAGGAAAGTAGGTACTTGCTCCTACTGAGAAGTCATTTCTTCTCTACCCACTCAGTTGACAGAGAAAGAAAATGTATGTCTGTGCACTAACTTGTGTACATATACCTATTTATAAATATTTTCTCATGTAAGCAACAGTATGTACATTAAAGTAAAAGTGTGTTCATATAAATCTCACCAACTGTAACCCATTACCATATGGATCATTTTTAGCCTTCTTTCTCTGCTAATCTCTTTCTTTTTCAAGAGTGATATATCTGGCTTTGGTCAACATTATATATTTACTAATTATTCAACTCCACTAAATATGTATAGCAGGACCAAATTGTTAATCAATACCCTAATGGAGAGTAATTTTAAACTGGATAACAGTGTTTAGCATTTTCTTTTTTCTTTAGTCTTGCAGATGCCACTCACTTTCAAAGTTATTTAGCTCAGCTCTTTTCCATTATTCCCTTTATAAATCTGTGGATAATATTGACATTTTCCTGTCACATTCTGCATTTTCTACTAGAATTCTGTAACTTCTGAGATAAATTTATTATAAATTTGCACATATTAAGGTTCATTTTGTTTTATAATTCTATGGGATTTATGAAATGTGTAATATCACATCTTCCATTATCATATAAAATCTTTTCACCACCCTAAATATTCCCTGTGCATTGTCTATTCTTCCTCAAATCATCTCCCCAAATGTAGCCAATCATTAATTTTTTAATCTCTATAGTTTTGTATTTTGTATAAATATATATATAATGAATATGTATTATATATATACTGAATATGTATGTATGAGTATATGTATATACTTATACAGTGTGTAGTCTTTTTGATCTAACTTCTTTCATGAAGAAATATGCTTTTAACTCTATGACTGTTCATGGCTTGATAGCTCATTTCATTTCAATGCTGATTAATACTCCATTATATAGATAGATCATTGTTTGATAGATCATTCATTTACCTCTTGAGGGCCATCTTTGTTGCTTCTATTTTTTGGTGATTATAAATAAAGCTGCTGTGAACAATTGTGTGCAGGTTTTTAGTAAGATATACATTTCCAACCAATTGAATAAATACCTACGAGCAAGAATGTTGTATCATATATTAATACTATGCATAGCTTTGTAGGAAACTGACAAACTGTCTTCTTAACAGGCTATATTATGTTTTGCATTACCAAGAGCAATGGATTATACCTTCTGTTGCTCTTCATTCTCAGCACAATTTTGCAATGTCAGTTTTGAGGATTTGAGCCATTCTAATATTTGTGTAGTATATTTCATAATTGTTTCAATTTGTAATCCCCTAATGTCAAATGCCATTGAGTGTTTTTTATATGCTTATATGTCATCTGTATATTTTCTTTATTTAGGTATCTGCTCTGATATTTCCCTATTTTTAGTGGGTGCTTGTTTTCCTATTATTGGGTTTTATGATTCCATTGTATAGTTTGGGTACCAGTATTTTTTTTTAAAGATTTTATTTATTTATTCATGAGAAACACACACACACACAGAGGCAGAGACACAGGCAGTGGGAGAAGCAGGCTCCATGCAGGGAGCTCGATGTGGGACTCAATACCAGGATCACACTTTGAGCTGAAGGCAGACACTCAACTGCTGAGCCACTCAGGCATCCCATGTGTTTTTAATTTTAAATTTTCCTTATTGGTGTACGTGAAAGCAACTAGTTTTTATATATTAACTTCTTAACTGCAACTTTGCTATCATTGTTTATTAGTTATAGGAGGTTTATGTTGTTGCAATTTCTTTCTCTTTGAGAGTATTTATTTCTCTTTGACTTTTCGAAGGGTAGTTTTGCTGGGTATAGAATTCTGGTTTTGTTTTGTTTTACTTCTCTCCAAACTTTAAGTACTTTACTCCATTTTTTTGTTTGTGTGTTTACTAACAAGAAGTCTTAATGTAACTCTTCTTGTTCCTCTATACATATGATGCTTCTCCTCCACTCCACCCCTGGCTTTTCTGACAATTTTTTGTTTGTCTTTGATTTTCTGCAGTTTGAATATGATAGGCCAAGTTGTAGACACTTAAATATTTATCCTGCTTAATATTCTCTGGGCTTCCTGGATCTATGGCTGGTGCCATCATTAATTTCAGAGATTCTCAAGCAATATTACTTTTTTTTTCAATATTACTTTAAATATATCTTCTCCTTTTTATTCTTATCCTTCATATAGTCCCATTACATGTATATCACAACTTTTATAGTTATCCCAGTTTTGGACTATTTTGTTCAGTTTTTATTTTCATTCTTTTTCTCCTTGCATTTCAGTTAGTGGCATTTCTCTTGACACATCTACAAGCTTTCTAATTTTTTCCCATGTTCAGTTCACTGATGAATCTACAAATAGCCTTTTTTATTTTCATTATTTTGATTTCTAGCATTTCCATTTGATTCTTTCCTATTTGCCATTTCTCTGCTTACACTATCCATCTGTTTCTGTCGTTGTCTATTTTTCCATTTTACTTTTTATGTATTAGTCATAGTATTTTAAATATCCTGTCTAATAATTCCAACATTTGTGCTCCACCTGAGTCTAGCTTTGATGCCTACTCTGTCTCTTTCAATATTTCCTTGCCTTTAGCACACCTTATAATCTTTGTTTAGATATAGATATGATGAAATGGGTAATTGAATATAAAGTTAATAGATCTTTACCATGGAGTTTTATATGAATCTAGCTAAAAGCTGGGTTAGTGTTTGCTGTAGTTAAGAGTGCAAGAGAGTTAATTTTCCTGTAGTCTCTTTTCTCCTCTCTCTCCTATTATTTTGGGTTTCCTTAACTCTTTCTTAAATAAAATTTGTGTTTTGTAGCTCTTTTAGTTCTAATTTACTGTTATTATACCAATGCCCTACTGATATGATAGTAAGGTGTTGAGAGAAGGAAAGTGGTCTTTCAGTGAGTCTGATTTCACCTGTGCCCTTCAGAAGTGATCCTCTGTCTTCATTTCTCCTCATGGGGGAGATAGGAAACCTGGGGGAATAGGGAGTTCTGGATAATTGCCCGTATAACCTCTGATAAAGGACCTTCTTTTGTAAAGTATTTTCTTTGCAAAGCAGGCCATTGTTATGGAAAACATTTCAGACATTTTTTTTAATGGTTATTTTTTTCTTTCCCTTGCATGAGATAAAAAATTTTTCTCAGAACTTTACTATAAGAATCAGGAGTAATTCTGGAAGTGTGAGGACCCTGCTCAGACTAGACTCCTGGAATTTTTTCACTCTCATGCTAATCTACATTCAACCTCGAGTGCTTCATCATGGCTCCTGCTTCAGGTAAACTATCTCAGTTGTTTTTCTCTTTAGATTTTGGAATATGATCCATTGTCTGATAGATTCAGTAAAAGTGTTGATCCTCAGTAGCCCCCCCTCCCTTTTTTTTTGGCTTTGAGGAAGTAAGAGATATTTTGCAGCCTATTTACCTGTCAGAGTTCTGTAGTTGCCAATACTGATTTTGCATGTTGCAAAATGTTACCTTCTCAAAATAAAACTGGTAACTTATCTTTAAATTCATTCAAAGTTTCTTTATATATGACCATATAACTTTTCAATGATGGTAAATAGAATTAGTGATTGTATTAGCTTTCTATTGCTACTGTAAAAGATTATCACAAATTTGGTGGCTTAAAACAGCACAAATTTATTATCCTACACTTCTGTAAGTCAAAGGTCCTATGCAGACTTCACTGGGCTAAAATGATGGTTTTGGAAGATTGTGTTCCTTTTCAAAATCTCTAGAGAGAGAATTGACATCCATATTGGGCTATGACAGAATTCAGTTTCTTGTGGTTGTAGAATTAGCTTCCATTTTTTCTTAGAAGCTATAAAATGAGAGCTGTTTTCAGCTTTTAGCTTTCAGTTTTTCTACATTCCTTCTCTAAGGCCCCCTTCCTCCATCTTTAAAGCCAGAAAAGGCAGGTCCAGTCCTCATGTTACATCTCTGACTCACCCATTCTTCTGCCTTCCTCTTTCAGTTTTAAGTATTCATTACTGATTACTTTGAGTTTACCCATATACTCCAGAATAATCTCCCCATATCAATATTCTCAAACTTAATCAACTCTGTAAAGTCCCTTTTGCCATATAAAGTAAAATATTCAGGTTCAGATAATTAGGGCATGGAAATCTTTGGAATCACACTATTCTCTCTACTACAGTGGTAATGGTCATTCTTCTTTTATTATGAGTATATATATATGTGTGTGTGTGTGTGTGTGTGTGTGTATACATATGTATATATATATATTTTTTATTTCAGAGAGAGAAAGCAGGTAAAGGGGCAGAGTGAGAGACAGAGAGAGCGAGCGAGTGAGCGAGAGAGAAAATATCCAAGAGACCCCGACTGAGCATGGAGCCCAAAGTGGGGCTTAATCCCTCTACCCAAAGATCATGACCTGAGCCAAACTTAAGAGTTTGTGGCTCAGCTGATTGATCTATCTAAGCACCCTTTTTACTAATATTTTTAATGCTCCTTTTTAATATTAAAGAAGACTTTCTATTTCTGTTTGCTTTTTTTAAAAAAATTTTGTTTAAAATTAAACAAATTAATGTTTACTTATATTGCATAGTAGTTTTGGTATCAATTGAGATAGCTTTTTATTAATCTGTCATTATGGTGAATGTTCTTGAATTGTTTTTCTAATTTTAAATAAAATATGTATTCTGTATGTCTTAAATTAATCAATATGAATATAGTGTATTATATGTATATTTTATACAGTGTACTTTTAATAACTTAAGCATACAGCTATATCCATTAGCTTTTTTTTCTTTTCTTTTTCAAATTTTTATTGAAATTCCTGTTCATTAATATACAATGTAATATTAGTTTCAGGAGTAGAATTTAGTGATTCATTACTTGCATATAACACCCAGTGCTCATCACAAGTGCCCTCCTTAATGCCCTTCACCCATTTAACCCATCCTCCCACCCATCTTCCCTCCATCAACCCTCAGTTTGTTTCTGTAGTTAAGGATCTGTTTCTTTGCCTCTCTCCTTCCTACTGCTGTTCATTGGTTTTGTTTCTTAAATTCTCCAAAATAGTTTCACCATAGTTTGTGACCACAGCAATATCTATGCACTCTAATTGTTCCATATTCTCAAAAATTTTAATTGTCAGTCTTTTTGGTTTTAGGCATGACAGTGAATGTTGTTTTAATTTACATTAACTAATGGAATGTGAACTAACATTTCTTATTTTAAAAAATGTGTTCTTTTTGAGTAAAATATATTTTCAATAATTTCCCCCTCATTTTTATTCAGTTGTCTTTTTATTTTCCAGTTGTAGGAGTTGTCTATAAATTTTTTCCCATGCTAACATTTGCCTGTTTATTTTTTCACTAGTATTTTCTAATGAGCTAAAGTTTTTAACTTTGGTTAAGTCCAGTTTGCTATATTTTTTCTTGTATGGTCAGGTTTATGTTTTTTGCACTCCCTTTAGGAAATCTTTCCTTACTGAAAGTAATAATGTATGCCAGCATAGGAATTACTGTCCTTTTTGATTAATCATACCACTGGGAGTGTAGTGGTATCTTATTTTGATTTTTATCTGTATTTCCCTGTTAATTAATCATATTAATTATATTAATTTATTATATTAAGCATATTTTATATGTTTATTAAACATTTATATGTCTGCCTTGGTGACCTATACATTCAAATCTTTGTCCATTTTTTATTGGATTTTTATGCTGCTTAATATTGAGTAGTAAGAGTTCTGTATATTTGTGGGGTTTTTAAAAGATTTTATTTATTTATTCATGAGAGACACAGAGAGAGGCAGAAACACAGGCAGAGGGAGAAGCAGGCTCCATGCATGAAGCCCGATATGGGACACATTCTGGAACTCCAGGATCATGCCCTGAGCCGAAGGCAAACGCTCAACTGCTGAGCCACTCAGGAGTCTCAAGTTCTATAATTTGCTAAAAAAAAGCTCATTACTATAATATGTATCGCAAATATTTCTCTCCAGTGTGTGACTTGTTTTTACATTTTAATGGTACCTTTGAATAGAAAGCTATTTTAAGTTTGATGAAGTACATTTTATCTAGTTTTATTCTTTTTTTTTTCTTTCCTGGGTCATGCTTTGAACTCATAGCTAAGAAATCTTTAACCAATCCAAGGTCAAAAATAATTTATTCTGTGTTTTCTTTAAGTAGCTTCAGGATTGTAGTTCTTACATGTGGCTCTACAATATATTTTTAGTTATTATTTGTATATTTAGGTGAGACTACAGCCATTAATTCATCCACTGATTTATTTATTCTTTATTTTGTATATGGATATCCCATGTTCCATTACTTTGTTAAAAAATAGCTCCATTACAGTTCGTTAAAAATAGTAATCTTTTCTTTCATTACCTTGGAAACAGTGTAAAAAACCTATTGACCATGAATCTAAGGGATTATTTCTGGGCTCTTTATCCTTTTTCTTTATGAAGAATTAGTTCTTTCTGTCTGGGAAATAGCAAGAATTTCTCTTCCTCTTTGAAGCTCAAAATTTTATGCGGCAATGTCTAAGTATATGTCTTCTGTCATTAATCCTACCTTGAACTCCATGATTTTCTTATAACAACAGAGCCATGTCCCTAACTCAGGGAAATTATCACCTCTTCATTTATATTTTTTCTCTTCTTTTCAATTCCACTGTTACTCTGGAATTCTTGTTGATTGCACACCTCTACTCCAGTTTCTAAGAACAAAAGAAAGTTTTTCTTCCTCGTATCTCCTCTTTGAGACCAGTAAGAGTGCTGCAAGAAAAGAAAAAGAATATGAGCTTTGGGTTCAGTGAAAAACCGTAGTCTCTGTGGCTTAGTAATGAAGTTGACAGTTTTAAGAAAAAAAAATTCCATGTGGCAGATCCATATGTAGCAAAACATTCCCAGAGTTGTCCTAAACTGTTTTGGAGTTGTCCCACAGGTTGATTTAAAAAGAGACTTCATTGTTTTCATGTTAATGTAAAATATAGTTTTGTGTATCAAGTAGGTCATTAAAATCAAGTAGGAGAAAAATGCTGACACTCAAAAAAACATTTGAAGACAAAATATTTTTCTTCTTGATAAAAAAAGTAGCATAAAGGAAAATGTACAAACTCATTAAGAGTTGTAAACCTTGTTATTTGGAATGGGTGGGGGACACATGAGACAATGATTAGCCTA
Organism: Vulpes vulpes; assembly: GCF_048418805.1. NCBI lineage: Eukaryota > Metazoa > Chordata > Mammalia > Carnivora > Canidae > Vulpes > Vulpes vulpes. The sequence continues at coordinate 7,343,659 of NC_132784.1, read as the reverse complement.
CACTTTTAATTAGTTTAATCTTAAAAATGGTTTCTGATTTACCAATTACTCACTTCCAGAATATATATATGTGTATATATATATACATATATATATATACACATATATATATTTCAAGTTGCAATAATGTAAAATAAATCTTCTTAAGCCAGTCTGGTATACAAACAAGAGATGGGAGATTTTCTTCTCTACAATTGAGACAGATTTATAGTTCAACTGGTAATAGCTACTTATAAAGATTTTCTTTAAATAGTTAATGATATTCTTGGGGAATTTTCAAATACCATGATGAACTGTATTTGATTATGTGTTGTGATGGTTAATTTTACATGTCAAATTGATTGGGCCACAGGGTGCCAAGACATTTGGTCAAATAGTTGGATGTGACTGTGAGGGTGTTTCTGGATGAGATGAAAATTTTGAGCCGATAGAGTTAAGGAGATTGCCTTCCCTAATGTGAGTGAGTCTCATTTGATCAAGATCATCTGAATAGAACAAAAAAATGAGTATGCAAGGAACTCTTTCTGCCTGACTTCCTGGAACTGCAAAATTGGCCCTTTCCTGCCTTTGGATTTGAACTAAGGCATTGACTTTTCTCTTGTTAGATCTCCAGTCAACTGTCAGACAGGAATTTATACCATCAACTATCTTGGTTCTCCAACTTGGTATTGCAAATCTTGTTACTTCTCAGTTTTCATATTCACGTGAGTCATTTCCTGATATAAAAATGTTTGTAAACTATAAATATAATAATAATTTATTATATTATTTAATTTTGTAATGTAATTATAAATTTTATAACATAATTAATAATAAATATAATATGATTCTATAATTATACATGTAATATATTTATAATTTATATTATAATATTATAATTTATATTATATATAATTGTTTCTGTTTCTCTGAAAGGTGCTAATACATGTGTGGATTCATTTAAAATGAAATATATGTGTTTAAGTGCATACAGATATTTAGTACACATTCATATATACAGTGTATTATGCACACTGTAATGAACATTTAAAGAAGATCATGCATTATTTGTAGAGGACAAAGCAATAAAGAAATAGTTATTAAAAGGTATTGACTAAAACGTCATCAGAAGTTACAAGAAAAAGCAGAGGAGCATATACTTTGGAAAGTTACAGTTTAGATTCCATTACTAATTTAACATTTAGTAGTAATCAGATAGTGGGTATGTTGTGGGAAGGATTGGCAATTTGTGCAAAATCATCCCTTTCAATGTTGTATCAAAATAGGACATTTAGAGGAATTCTAATGTTGGATGGTGCCAGCATAGTGAATCTTGGGCAGTCAACCTCAGTCATCATTACCCATACATGATAATCTGCAGGTGGAAACCCACATAAAGAATATGGGCAAAGAGAAATGAGTGTAAAAAGCTCCACCATCAATCAGTGACTAAGGCTTTGATTCAACAGGAAACCAAATTGACCATAAAAGTTAATTATGCTACCTCATATGAAGGCCAGTCCTGAACCCCAGAGTCCATGTTTGACTAAATGGGAATATATTCAAAAATTGCAAAGATCACCAGATTCCAAGCATGGCCAATTTCAGGTTGTGATTTGGCTCTTAAGTATCAATTTTCCAAGAAGAAATCTTCTTTCTTCTAGTTAGAATTGATTATTTCTTTTTATTTTTCTTAAGAAATATTTTACAATTATTTTTATTCTTAGTTAAAATGTACATAACTGAAAATCCTTAGGTATGAATTTTATAATATAGAGTAATGAATGTGATAACAGTACGTATATATTCCATTTCTCATGCCTTTGAAAATTTTATTTTGCATTTGTTTTCCTACTCTTTCCTATTATTAAAGCATAGGTTGCAGAGCCCCACCTCCAAAGTTTCTGATTCAGTGGGTCTGGGATGGGGCTGTGGAACTGACATTTCTGACAATTTCCCAGGTCATCTCAGCAACTATGTATTAAGAACATGAGCCCTAGCACAATACCTGGCAATTAGTAAGGCAGAGATTAAATTCTTAATGAATGCATAGAGAAGTGATAATTCCTGATAAAACTTATTTGTTGAAACTCAGCTCAGAAACCAAGATTAGCTTTAGCTCTCGAGTGGAAGGTCTTTGAACATTTATTTGATGGAGCTTACATGGGACAGGAAGTTGGGGGGAACTGCTTAAAGTTTGAAGCAGTCATAAATAAAAAACATTTTAGTATGAATATGATGAGTAGTTATATAAACACCTTAAATTTGTGCTGTCCCTTTTAAACAATTAATTAGCAAATATATTTGTTGAATACCTGCTTTGATAAGTCACTAGTAGCACATTCACTGCAGGTTATGGGCTAATTTTGTACTGGTCAAATAGCTTTTGTATTGTTTTTTCTTGCACATTAAGTCCCTTGCATCTTCTAACATTGACTCCTCTGGCTACATACCTCTGCAGACAAAAATAATCATATTTCCAAAATCGTGCTGATAATGTAGTGGTTGTAATGTACTTAATAGCCTCTGATTTAAGCATGTAGAGCATTAAATGGACAAATAAAAATTCACATGCTAGGAGATCACTGTAGAAAAAGCAGGAGAAAAAATTAAAACAGAATTAGGTAATAGAAATTGCCTTTGGTGTGTGACTATCCCAAGGAAAGATGGGATTGGGGAGGTGCCTACTTATCAGAAGATATTCTACATGCTTTGTAAACATGTGCATGCATTGCTTTGATTATAAAAATACAAAAATAAGGGTGTCGGGGGGGGGGCGGGGCTCATTCAGTTAAGCAACTGCCTTTGGCTCAAGTCATGATCTCAGGGTCCTGGAATCAAGCCCTGCATTGGGCTCCCTGGTTAGTGGAGAGTCTGCTTCTCTCTCTCGTCCCTAGCTAATGCTCTCTCTCACTGTCTCTGTCTCTCAAATAAAATCTTTAAAAAAGTATAAAAATAGATACATTCAAAAACATTAGACATATATAAATAATTATGCCAATTTTCACCTACTTTGGAGGTTCTATGACCACTTTCTTTGTGGAAAATCGATATGTTCATTAGTATTTACCATTTAATCACAATTTATCTTGTCATTTCATTTTCACTAATGTACATTTTTAAGATTTTTAGCTCCTTTACTAATATAGAGAAATATTTAGAAATCTTTATTAATATAGAAATTCTAAAGAATAGGACAACAAATACCCATTTAGAGCAGGTCGGGTGGCTCAGTGGTATAGCGCTGCCTTCAGCACAGGGCATGATCCTGGCGACCCCAGATCGAGTCCCACATCTGGTCTCTGCATGGAGCTTGCTTCTCCCTCTGCCTGTGTCTCTGCCTCTCTCTCTCCCTGTGTCTCTCATGAATAAATAAGTAAAATCTTAAAAAAAAAAAAAAAACAAATACCCATTTATCAGTAACCTAGATTCACCAATTGTAAAGTTTTACCACACTTAATTTTCTTCCCCTTCTTGGGATCCCTGGGTGGCTCAGTGGTTTAGTGCCTGCCTTTGACCCAGGGCATGATCCTGGAGTCCTGGGATCAAGTCCCACATCAGGCTTCCTGCATGAAGCCTGCTTCTCCCTCTGCCTCTCTCTCTCTGTGTCTCTCATGAATACATAAATAAAATCTTAAAAAAAAAATTCTTCTCCATCTTTACACATATAATTTGGTTTTGGTGTGTGTGTGTGTGTGTGTGTGTGTGTGTATGGTGCTTTTTCTAAGTCATAGATAATTACAATTCACCTTTCATACTTCCTCATATGCCTTTTAAGAATAATTTCCTACATAATCACAATAGTATTATACCTCTGACATTACAGTAAAATTCTGTTATCACCAAATATAAAGTTCATGTTCAAATCCCCTCAATTGCTCCTTTCAGAGCTTTTATTATCTTTTTTATTTTGAAAATTCATCCGGTTAGGTTTACATATTGTACTTGATTATTGTCTGTTTAATATCATTAAATCTAGAACTCTCCTCATAACCTTTCTCTTAATATTGACTCTTTTAAGGTATTTAGGACCATTATTTTGTGTAACTGATCATTTTCTGAGTTTTCTATGAATATTCATTTCATAGAAAATCATTTCATATTAAACATTTTTTGGCCAGAAAACTATACCAATGATAAAGAATGCTTTTTTTTGTTTTGTGCCGGAGATATGTAATTTGAAAATGTCCCAAAACTATGATGCTAAATTTAATGTTAGTTAACTTAGTAAACACCAAATATCTTCATTTTATTTTGTTTTATTTATTTTAAAGATTTTATTTATTCATTCATGAGGGACACACAGAGAGAGAGGCAGAGACACAGGCAGAGGAAGAAGCAGGCTCCATGCAGGGAGGCCAATGTGGGACTTGATCATGGGTCTCCAGGATCATGCCCTGGGCTGAAGGCAGGCACTAAACCACTGAGCCACCCAGGGATCTCCTTCATTTTAAAAGTATATTGTCCCTTTATCATTCAATTTGTTAGCAATTTGTGATGTGACATTTTGAGACAATGTGTTTTATTCCCTATTTTCACCAAATGATTTTGCATATATTATGATTCTTGCTAAAATATTACTTTAGTGATAACAAAATGATGATTTTCTTATGACAGTATGTTTTCCTTTTAGGCATAACTGCATCAGTCTTTGAGAACCTCCTTGCTTTCTCATAAAACAATGCCCTTTCAGCTGATACTGTATTTTTCCAAACCCAGACTCAAAATAAGTTATCTTTGTAATAGTTCAGTGACTTTTTTTTTTTTTAGTTCAGTGACTTTTAAAGGGAATGGTATTCAGAATAAGCATCTCTGTTAGATGATTGTTCTAAGATGTTTCACTGCTTAGAATTAGAAAAAAACTATGTATTTATATTTATACTTATAAATATTTGAGTTCATGTTGACATTCCCAATTCAGATTTACCACTGAGAAAGTTTCTTTCTTTACTTTAAAAAAATATTTGCAGTGCTTTTCTCTTACAGAGGAAATCTAGGTTCCTACTACTATTAAAATATTTACTTACTTATTTCACATTATAATGCTCATAAAATAATTTCATAATTATAATACCAATATTCTAAAAATAAACAAATTAAAGTTTAATATTTCTTTCTAATTGTGTTTGCCCTTAGAGTATATCCCTCTAAGGATATGAAATTATTTTGCTATTTTAAAATTTTAGTGGAGAGAATGTTTTCACCCCAGAGATGTAGAGAGAATAAGTGAAAGCATTCCCTTCAACTTACAATAAGAAAAAAGCTGGACAAAATGCAAATCAGTTTCCTTTCTAGAATCCATCAGAAAACTAAGGTTGAAGTATAAACCAGTAACATGAATTCTGGGGAGAATCACTAACCTGCAGGGAGATATAGGGTCTAAGGATTTGTTTTGCTGGGGCAGAATTACATAAGCTAATAAGAAGATTAAGCAGCAATTTTTAATGAGTTGCCAAAGGCCTATTATTCGCTGGCTAGAGACCCTGGACACAGAAGACTCTGACTCTCTAAGCTCTACCTCATAGGGAAAATTGGTGAAAATGTTGAGAAAGTTTCTCCTATGATTAGGGTTGGGAGAGGATTATAGCCCCAAATAATCTTCTCTTTTTTATCTACATAGCAAAAGCCTTACTCTGCCGAGAAAATAAATAAAAACAGCAGCTTTGGAATCTGGTGGAAACTCATTGCAGTTAAGGCATGGGGAATAGGGAAATAAAAATTTTAAAAACTCTACCCATGGGAGCTACAGGAATATATGTTAAGACCAGCACCCCAAACAAAAGGAGGAATGGAACACAAAGAAGTGCCTGCTTCATTCTAAGACTTCATCAAAATACCAAAGAAGGTTTCCCTGTGCCACATCACTATGTGGACAAGGAATACAGAGAATAATAAGAAAAATTTACAGCAAATGCCACATGGAGGGTTAAAAAAGGATAGATTTCATTTGAAAAGAAATACAAAAGAAAAATGATATTACATAATTTTTCAAATGTTTTTACAATTTGTGTTTCCAAAGCAAAGCTAAGGTGCTCAAAGGCAAAAAGGAAAAAACTTTCATAAAAATTTGTAGACCAATTGTCCAGAAACTAAACACAAAGTGAGCATAAGCAGAATCTGACTTGTGGTGCACCCAAGGTAATGTTACCAACCTCAAACTTTATCCTCAGCTCAACTGCTGATTATATAAACATAAATTCCCACATAAAGCCCTAAGAGAAAGAAATCCTTGCTCATCTTCAATCGTAAAGATATCTAATGCTCTATACAACATATCCAGCTTTCAATAAGGAAAGAAATAAAGAAACATTGGGGAAAAAAAAAAAAAAACAAGGGAAAGCAGAATGTAAAAAAAAAGCACAATCATCAGAATCAAATTTATAAGAGGAATAGTATTAGAAGGGATAAAAAAGTATAAGAAAGTATATATATGTGTGTATATATACAAAGCCCTATAATGTGATGGTCCTATGACAGGGTTTTCAGTAGACTCAAGATAGTCAAGAATAGAATTGTTGAACTTATGGTAGGTCTTTAGAAATAACCCAGCTTGAAAAATAAAGGTAACATTGGTGAAAACAACACACAAGAGCTATTGGACAATAGAAACCATTTTAGAATGCATGTGTTTGAATCCCAAAAGTAGAAAAGGAAATGGAGAAGAAGAAATATTTAAGGAAATTAGGCCAATTTTTTCCCCAAAAGTTAATGAAAGGTTTTAAACCAAAAATTCAGTAAGCTAATAGAACACCAAACAAAATAAAGTTTTATTTATTTATTTGTTTGTTTATTTTCACATAGACATATTATATTCAAACTACTGGAAAACATAGAGATTCATGAAAGATAATGGGAGTGGGCCCATGAGCTTCATAGGAAAGAAATAAGAGATGACTCACAGTTACAATTCATGCAAGTGAGAGGAACAAAATAAATGCAGAAAAATACTGTCAATCAGGAATTATATATTCAAAGAAACTAGCTTTCAAAAATGAAGGAAAAATAAGGATTTTATAAATTAAAAAGAAAAAAAAAGACTTCAGGTGTCCACTGCTAACAGGCTACAAAGAATGCCAGAGGAAGTTCTACAATGAGAAGAAATGTGATATAGATCAGACACTTAAATTCACAGAATGGAATGAAATGAAATGAAATGATACATTGATAAGGAAGTAAATTCTCCAGGAATATGTGACAATACTAGGTTATTCTTTATACCTAACAACCAAGCTTTATATATGAGACATACAGATATTTAAAGTGTTATAGATATATGCACAGCTATAGTTGGAGATTTCTTTTTTTTTTTTAATTTTTATTTATTTATGATAGTCACAGAGAGAGAGAGCGGCAGAGACACAGGCAGAGGGAGAAGCAGGCTCCACGCACCGGGAGCCCGACGTGGGATTCGATCCCGGGTCTCCAGGATCACGCCCTGGGCCAAAGGCAGGCGCCAAACTGCTGCGCCACCCAGGGATCCCTAGTTGGAGATTTCTATACTCTTCTCTGTGTGATTGACAGAACATCTAGGGAGATATACAGTAGATTATACAGACCCACACAAAACTGTTAGCAAAATTGACAGGTATAGAACACTCTACAAAGAACAGAAGAATATAAAATCTCCTTATTTGCACAAGGAACATTGACCCAAACAGCCCATATTGTGGGCCGTAAAATAAATCTTAGCAAATTTTAAATGAATATTAATCATATTAATTACCTTCCAGTTCATAACTATTATTTTTTAATATTTTATTTATTTATTTATGAGAGACACAGAGAGAGGCAGAGACATAGGCAGAGGGAGAAGCAGGCTCCATGCAGGAGCCCAAAGAGGGACTTGATCCTGGACCCCAGGATCATGCCCTGAGTTCCTAACAATATTAAAATAGAAATCTGTTAAAAGAAATATTTCTGGAAAGTGCCCAGATAGTTGGAAATTAGGTTACCATACTTCCAAATAACTCCTAGATCAAAGGGGGGGATGTCTTTAAGGAACTAAAACTTAGTTTGAACTGAATAGGAATGAAAATGCAACATTTCGAGCTTCTTAAGGTTCAGGAAAAGCAGTGCTTTGGGGAAACATAATGTAAGTTATTATAAAAAAAATTAAAATAAACCATGTCTTTAACAAACAAGTGAAAGAAGAACAAATTAAACTCAGAGCAAGCAAAAAATAAAGACAAGCATAAATAAATAAAATTTAAAACAAAACTATAAAATCAACGAAGCAAAGATCTGCTTCTTAATGAGAGTTACAGTACAGAGAATATAGTCAATGGTATTGTAATAGCCTTGCGTGGTAACAGAGGGTAGCTACACATATGTTGAACATAGCACAATGTAGAGAGTTGTTGAATCACTATGCTGTATACTTGAAACTGATGTAACATCTTCTGTCAAATATACTTAAAAAATGGATTCTTTGAAAGAACCAATACCATGTATGAACTCCTATCAATATTGGCCATGAAAAAAGATAAAGACAGAAATTTCAAATAGTAGAGAAGACAGGAAGTGCTATCTTATCTTTCCAATGTCTGAACCCACAGACATTGGAAAGATAAGAAGTGAATAATGAAACAACTCTTATGTCCATAAATACAATAAGTTCAATGCAATGGACCAGGTCCTTAACATACATGAGCTAAAAAGACTTAGTCAAGAAGAAACAGGTAAGGAAGCCTGGGCAGCTCAGTGGTTGAGTGTCTGCCTTTGGCTCAGGTTATAATCCCGGGTTCCCAGGATCAAGTCCCACATCGGACTCCCTGCAGGGAGCCTGCTTCTCTCTCTGTCTATGTCTCCGCTTCACTCTCTGTGTCTCTCGTGAATAAATAAATAAAATCTTCTTAAAAAAAAAAAAAAGAAAGAAACAGGTAACCTGAATTGCCCTATAATTATTTTCAAAAGTTGATTTGTAGTTTAAAACATAGCCAAGCCCATATGTTTCACTATCAATTCTACCAAACATGTAAAAACATAATAACATTTGATGCAATATTTGAAAATAACAAAGAGGATTTTTTTTTAAATGGAGAAATGTACCATATCTATGGAATGGGAGACACAATATTATTACTAGGTCAATTATCTCCAATTTGATCAAGGGGATTAATAGATTCCTATTTAAAGTCTAAAAATTTATCTGTTTTAAAAGGCAAATAAACTACAATTACCAAATAATTATATAAAGAAAAATAAATATTTAAGACTCACACTACCCTGCCACAGGTCTCAATATAAAGCTACCATTGTCAAGACTATGTTTTTGGTGAGAGGGTAGACCCAGAGGTCAAATGGTACAGAATAATGAGCCCAGAAATATACCCATGAAAATATAGTGAATGGATTTATGACAAAGGTACAAAGACAATTTAACAAAGAAAAGATACTATTTTCACCAACTAGAATACAATAATCAAACATCTACAGGCAATGAGCTAATACAAATAAAACAAACAAATATCATTGGCTTATGTCTCACACTTGTGCAAAATGTAACTCATAAATGATCATAGACATAAGTGCAGGACACACAACTATTAAAACTCTCTGAAGAACTATAAGAAATAGTCTGATGATCTTGAGTTTGACAATAAGTTATTATATTAAAGGCATTATCCGTAAAAGAAAAAAATTGTAAGCTAGATTTATCAAACCCAGGAGCTTTTACTCCTTAAAAGAAATTGCTCTAATTGAAAAGAAAAGCCGCAGAATGGGAGAAAATATTTGCAAATCACATATCTTCTAAAAGACATTAAACGGAATAGTTTTTAATCCCTTACATTCCAATAGGAAAGTAAACAACTCAATAAGAAATAGAATATTGGAACAAACAATCTACCAACAATAATACTGGTGCAGAAAATAAGTATGTTAAATGATTCTCAGCATCATCTGTCATTAGAGAAATGCAAATTTAAACCACAGTAAGATGCCATATTACATCTATTAAATGGCAAAAATAAAAGCAAATAAAGCAGACAACAACAACAAAACACTGACAATGTCAAATGCTGGGAAGAATGCAGAGCAGCAAAAACTCTCATTCATTTCTGATTCCAGTGAAAAATGTCACTGTCAACTTAAAAAAATAATCATATATGCACTTACCATAGGATTCAGTAATACTTTCAGTAGATTTTTATCCAAGTGAACTAAAATCCATGACACCAAAGCCTATATAAAAATATTTATAGTATTCATGATCAAAAACTGCAAACAACCTAAATGTCCTTTGATAGTTGTGTAAACAAACTATGGTACACCCATACAATGCAACACCACTTAGCAATATAAAGGAACACATTATTGATTTTTATTCGTCCACATGATGGATTATAAATGCATTTTAATAGGTGAAAGAGCAAGACCCAAAAGCTGTTTACTGTGTGACTCCTTTGATCTCCTGTTCTGAAAAGGTAAGGCCATAAGCAACAGAAACAAAGATCAGTTGTCACCCAGGGTTGGGGCACTGGAAGCTCAGCTGACGAGGAGGGAGGCCACATAAGGAGATGTGAGTGTGATCGAACCATTTTTATGATACCACGGAGGAGGATACATGACCGTTTTTCCAAACCCATAGAACTGTATATGGAAGGGTGCAGAAAATGTATGCAGATAATTTTTTTAATTTTTTTTTATTATTATTTATTTATGATAGTCACACAGAGAGAGAGAGAGAGGCAGAGACACAGGCAGAGGGAGAAGCAGGCTCCATGCATTGGGAGCCTGATGTGGGATTCGATCCCGGGTCTCCAGGATCGCGCCCTGGGCCAAAGGCAGGCGCCAAACCGCTGCGCCACCCAGGGATCCCTATGCAGATAATTTTAAAATAGGAGCATGCTGTGGAAATCCAGAATGAAATGTGAACTCTGACAAAAGAATGCGCTCTTTTGCAAATGTATAGCTTTTCTGCTCCAAAGGAGATAAGTAAAAAGGGGATGGCCTAATGACTTTGGAAAGCTGCATGTTGGGTCTATTCTGTAAGGCCCACAGCAAAAATAACTGTACATACTCTGCTTAATTAATAACTTAGTTTGCCCCAGGGATTTAATTTAGCAATTTTGGAAATACTTTGCATGATGCTAGAATAGAACATGCAAGTAAATAGATTACAGATAAAAAGGAGGCAGATTTCTTACTACATAGAAGTTACAAATCAGCATGGAGGAAAAGACTAGAAGAAATACTGTGGTACTGGATTGGAGTTAGACATCAATATGAACTCCAGTTTATTTTATCCATACAGCTAGAGAAATAAATATAGATGAGCATCTACACGGGTTATGACACCTGCATATATTTCGTAGTTCTCTCTGCTCAGATAAACTAGAAACAGGGATGCCACAGTATCAGTGAGCAAAACCCAGTGCACAGATCCAATTTCTGAGCACCATTCAACAATAACAGGAACTGTATATATGTATACACCCTGTCTGATACAATGCGAAGGGTATTTCACATTTGTGGTGTTCTTCCCCAAGTCCATACTCCCAGTTGTATCGTGAAAAGATCTCAGACAAATCTAAATTGAGGCTTATTGTAAGGAAGAGCTGACTGGTACTTTCAAACCCAACAGGGTCCTGGAACACAGGGCAAGACAAAGAAACTGCCATATGTTAGTGTCCAATAAATATAGAATTGTGAAGACTATCTGCAATGATATCATGCATTGGATTTTGAGAGAAAAAGGACATTAGCAGAAAAGCCTATGATATTGGAACCAATTTGTGAATAGTGTTGGGCCACTATGAGTTACATGGGCTTTATATATAAAATAGTTTTGGGCTACTGTGAATTTCATGGGCTTTATACATATACCATAGTTAGGTAACATTAGGGAAAGTGGGGGACAGATGGTACTGGCTTTGCAACTTTCCTATACCTAAAATTAGTTTTAATTTTTGTGTTTAAAATATCAGGGAGACAATGTGGTTGAACTGCTTTTATATTCAGTAGTTCTTTGTCAGCCTTACAGATACAGGTCACCATTTGTAATGTAAGAGTACACTCTAGCTAAAGATTCATTATTTTCATCTTCATGATTATTTATTTATTTTAAAGATTTTATTTATTCATGACAGACAGAGAGAGAGAGAGAGAGAGAGAGAGAGAGAGAGAGAGGCAGGGGGAAAAGCAGGCTCCCTGCAGGGAGCCCTATGCAGGACCCAATCCCAGGACTCCAGGAACAAGCCCTGAGCCAAAGGCTGGTGCTCAGCCGTTGAGCCACCCAGGCGTCCCTCATCTTCATGATTTAATTTTAATATTGAAATTATAAATAATTTACAGGCTTCAAAACCCAAAGCTATAAAAAGTAATATTGGATAAATCTTATGTCTAGTTCTCTTTCACCCTGTTTCTACTTGTCCCTGAATGTAATGATTTTTATTACTTTTCAGTTGATCTTTCAAGTATTACTTAAAAAAAAAGACTTTTGTTTTCTGGTGTTTATTTTTGTATTTAGAAAATCTAAGTTTATAGGCTCATGTTTAATGTTATACTGAACCCCTTATATTATAAAACTAAAGTTTCCCTTGGCCACCTGCTGATGGGAAAGGCCTCTTCTGTTAGATTTCTCAGAATGGGTTAATGAATATAATATCTCACAAGTTCTTGCATGTTTGAAATTGTTTTTTTATAACCTGGATGACTTAACTCAATTTGCCTGGATGTGACATGTATTTTTAATTAACTTCATTTCTTATGCATCTTTCCTCCCAATTTCTTGTTGGTCCTTTAATAGGCAGATCATAAAGTAACACAGTGCAGAGCAATCACTTTCTCCCTGAAAATCATTGAGCTAATTGCCTGCATTTCACTTTTGTTGTACTGAATCATGTGCTGCAGGATGATCTTTTATGTTATTACATGAAAGCATTACATTATGCAAAAAGTTATTATAGACAACTACCATGAGGGGAGGCATTACACCATGTGTCCACCACTCTATCTCTTGTAGTTTTTTTTTTTTCTTTCCTTCCTATTTCTCCACATTCTTACTTTAAAAATATATACTTTTCCAAGGCACCTGGGTATCTCAGTAGGTTAAGCCTCCAACTCAATCTCAAACTCCAGTCTTAATCTCATGAGTTCAAGCCCTACATTGGGCTTCACACTGAGCATGGCATAAATATATATATATATATATACATACATATATATGTATATATGTTACACATATATATGTATATATGTAATAAATTTATTTATATATATAAATATATATTTATATTCCTTTTGCGTCATTCTCACTTTTTCCTCCTGAATTCCATGGTTAGAAATTTATGTCACCATAGTTTTGTAATGAATTATAATGTTCAAATTATGTTGTTGTTTGATCAGTATTAGTTGTCCTCTGGATGTTTGCTATAGGGATCAAGCAAATGCACAATGATTCAGTTAATCATTCAGTGAATTACTTAATTAAGAAACAAAGGTTGTGGTTAAATAATTCACCTTGTTTTTACTTTAACACATGGATATCCTCCACAGGGACCCAATATGGAGCATCTTACACTTCATTGGTAACTATCAAAAATATCTAGCTAATCTCTTAATTAGTTGATGCATATTTATTCATCTAGTCAATGAAAATTTTATTTTGATTTCTTAATATGTTCTAGACCCAGGGGATATAGCAGCAAAAGAAAAGAAAAAAACAGAACAAAACAACTCTTACTCTACATAGAGAAGCAGCACATCTCAAGAATGGAACCAGGTGAAGTTGGCATTGAGAAGAGATTTAGAGGCACAGACTATATATTAAGTTCCCACACAGGTTCTTGTACACAAAAAAAGTGAAGAGGAGAAATCTCAGAAAAAAAGGACTGGGATTCTGAAATATGAGTGTGTGTGGAAAGTAGACACCATATAGCATAGCACCTTAAAAAAGGATGTAGATATCATGAGGAATTACATGCACTGATTGGACAATAAACAAATATTTAATTACACACTTCTATCTTTATTGATAAGCCAGTGTACTTTAGGTGGGGCCACTGTTTTTGTGTATACACACATATATTTATAAAATTATATGAATTATGATAAATTCATAGAAAGTTACAAATACAGTATAGAGAGTTCTCATGTACTCTTGACCCAATCTCTCCCAAGGGTTACATCTTGCATAATTACAATACAATTTTAAATCCAGGAATTTGACTTTTATATATTGTATATACTTAATTCTATTTTTTATTACATTTGATGTATAGTCACATGACGCCCACCACACTATGCAAATATGCAGAGTTATTTTATCACCAGAAATGTTTCTCTAACTCTCCCTTTATTGCCATATGCACATCTCTTCCCAAATCATCCCACAACTCTGGCAACAACTAATCTGTTTTCCATCTTATAATTTTGTTGTTTTGAGACTATTAAATAAATTGAATTATGCAGTATATGACCACTTTGAGACTGGATTTTTTTCACTCATCACAATGTCTTTCAGATGCTAAGTTGGTAGGTGCGTCAAAAGTTCAGTCTTAAAAAAAAAAAAAGTTCAGTCTATTTTGGGGAGCCTGGGTAGCTCAGTTGGTTAAGTATTGCTCAGGTCATGATCCCAGGGTCCTGGGATTGAACTGTGGGTTGGAGTCCCTGTTAGGCAGGAAGCCTGCTTCTCCCTCTCCCTTTACTCCTCCTCCACCCCACTATGTAAAACTCAAAGCAATCTAACTATTTTTCTACCTGAGATCAAAACAAATTTCTTTTTTTCCTATCTAAACATAATTCTTGGCATTGAGGTAAATCTGAAATTATCATGTTACTCATGCATATTTACACATTATTCTTCAAAGATTAATGACATGTTTATGAGGTCAATAGGCATGTAACAGGACCAGGGTACCACTAATACTGTGGGGGGGGGAAAAGCCATGCATTTATACAAAGAGTTCCTGGTCAGAGCAATATGAAATGGGATCACAGAATCTATGTACATACATGAATCACCAGAAGTTCAGCAATTAAGCTCACTTTAAGAAAATTCATTCTATTATTTGGAGCGGAGGTTGCCAAGTTGTTATACATAACAAAAATATTGTATATAACAGACCAAGTATTAGCCTAAATTGTCAATAACAGCAACTTAAAAACTAAACCCAACTAGCTCCTTATTGTGGTAATACCCGTTTTACTTTGTGGCCTATAGGCTTTCTTGAAGGAACAACCTCTTATCTCTTGCCTCTCCTCCTTGTGCTCCCCCTGCCTCCAGCTATCCTTTTGCATGGCTGTCTTTGGCAATATTTCTAAAGACCAAAAGAACCTGCTGAAGAAAATGAAGAGGATGAAAAATTTCACTATATACAATGTACAAAAACCAATCTAAAAGTCCAAACTGAGAAAAACAAACACTAGAAGGAAAGCAGAGCAGTAGTATACCCTCTTGTGTGTATACAAAAGAGAACACACAAAAATAAGGTGTGTGTACTACAAGCCCATCTTGCACATTATCTCCTGGTTCAAAGAGCATGGGATCAAAACATCAAACTCTGAAAGAATAATGACTTTGATGGGGCAACTGGAGAAATGAATACATGATAAGCACAGCTGCAGCTTTAGCTAGCGATGAATTTCTTTGCTCTGGCACTGGCAAAGTCAATACGGTCTTTGTTGATACCAGCCTTTTCTGTGATCCAGTCTATTTGTGGATCTGTAGCCTCAACCCCATTGCCCATGTCCAGAGCCTTATTTTTCCAATGTCCTAGGATACTGCCCACTTGAGTCAGGTTCTCTTCTATTTCATCATCTCTGGCATCATTAGTTCTAAGTTGAATGGATCTGCTGTTGGCTGTTCCAGTAGTTGCTTGTTGAAGCTGACCATTTGTCACTCGACCTGGCTGGCTACATACCACATTACTAAGAGTGTTGTCTTTGCCATCTCCCCATGTTGCCTTGTAGACATTACTGGACTCTGAGTTCTTTGTTCAAGCAGTTCCAGGTACTCCTCTTGTCCCCAGCAGTTCAGATATCTCCAGACCCGACCCAGAACTAACTGGGTCCTCCTAACTCCTGTCTGAGCCCTGGTATTGCATCTTTCCTTTTTTCTTTTCTTTTTTTTTAAGATTGTATTCATTCATTCATGAAAGAGGCAGAGAGAGAGAGAGAGAGAGAGACAGAGACACAGGCAGAGGGAGAAGCAGGCTCCATGCAGGGAGCCTGATGTGGGACTTGACCCGGGGACTCCAGGATCATGACCTGGGCCGAAGGCAGGCGCTAAACAGCTAAGCCACCCAGGCGTCCCCCTGGTATTGTATCTTTTTTCTAGATTCCATATGTTCATTGCTAGCATATAGCAATATAATTAATATTTCTATATTTATTTTATAACTTGGGGCTTTTGCCAGACTCAGTTAATATTCCTTGAGGTCTTTTTCTAAAAATATAGATTCTTTAGGGATTCTTGTGTAGACCACTTTCCAATTTTAGGTCACCACTGATACCATCCTGACCAGGAAGGGCAGAAACACCTCATTATTGCTCCCTGTATAGCCTCCACTGATACCATGGGGAAAGTAGCATTTTCCCCATAAAGCAAGGCGAAAATTTGGACTCTCCACTAGTTCTAGTTCTCCTGATACCACCCTAAGCATCTCTCTGAGCACACAAGCTTCTTGTTCACCATCAAGGACCCTTTTGTGGAATCAACTACTCAACAGTGATGAAAGTGCTGGCTCCCTCCTATGCCTTCACCTTCTCTGACATGACCCTGATTGTGAATTTGGGGGGCCTCGTTGCACCTTGGTAAAGGTGTAATTTCAGCTTTCTACTTAGTTTTTGCTGGTGGAATTGAGAGTGGGGCCTCAATTTTTTCCTGTGGTATTTGAAATAGGGTGGTTATTCCCAGAAATTTCTGTCCTGCTAGGCTGCCTCTTTTCTGGTCCTTTGGATAAGAAAGCAGTCTTTTCTGTTGTTTGTCTGTTATTTATTTATTTATTTATTTATTTATTTATTTATTTTTGCTCATATCTCTGCCCAGTGATGTATCTGGATTGCTGGCTTCTCCAGTATTTAGTCTGAGACATATGAGACAAAAAGGGAAACCCAGGATACTTGCTACCATGCCATCCTTCAGTTACCAATGGTACTAGCTGGGCTGTCGACTTTTCTCACCATTTAGAGTCTATAAGTTTGTTGTATATATACTATTCAAGACTTGTGCTGCATTTGCCAGGAGAAAGAGGGAAAAACATGTCCTATGCATCTCACCAGAAGTAGAAGTCTCTAATATATTTTTAATCAAACTATTTATATAGACAGAGATCCCAGAAAAAAAATTTGCCTGGAGCCCTGAACAAAATGAGAGATGGCCTTGTCCAGAACTGTGCAATACTGCCATACCTAGCAGCCAGATGGGCTAGAAGAAAATGTATTTTTAGCAGAGCATAATGCCGCCCCAATTAGAACTAGGGCTCTCTTAGTACAAAGAGAAAACGAGGTTTTAATAGGCAACCTGCTGTGTCTGCTATACATTTCTATTGTTTAACAACTTATTTTAAGATAATCAGTGCTGTGGGAGACCCCAATGAGTTTTCAGTTGAAATTTTAAAAAATAAATATATATTTGTGACTAAATATGCTTATATAAAACAGGTTAATGATATGCTGTCATGTGGAAGAAGCCAAACCAAAAATGTTGGGAAAGTTCAACAGGCCTGTTGCTTCTAAGAGAGATCGAAGCAGCAGGAATGCCACAGAGGATCTCAGTCCCAGAGTCCAGATGAGTTAGATGGAGAGATACACATGCTCTGTGCAAGGTCAGTTGGCCTGATAAGCCCCAGAAATCCCCACTTCGTTCAGGTGCAAAAAAGTCACAAAGGAAGCAGAGGATATCATTCTATGGGCTTAGCAAGCTATGGGGGAAAATTAAAGAATGTTGGGAATGTCAGAAAGTTGGAGAGCTTGATAAATATATTGGCTTGATTTAGGTCAATAAATTTTTCTGAAACCTTAACAAAGTTCTGAAAATTCACCAAGGATTTTGGAAGGCTGATGACAAGATTAATTGACTAATCTTTGGAAAGACCTCCTTAACTAAATGGTATTAACGATCAACTATGTTGCTCAAAAAAAAAAAAAAAGATTGGATTACTACTATTATATTACATTTTACACCAAAATATTCTGTCAGGAACATTTTCCCACATTATGCTTTCAATCTCTAAATATGCTATTAAAATTCTAAATAGACAATGTCTATAAGGGGTGGAAAATATTTTTTAAAATTTACAAATCTCCCTTTTATTTATGTACCTTGGCAATTCAGTATCCTTCTTCAAGGGTAAACAATGTTTATTTTTTTCACTAACTTTCCAGAAAAATCATGTATGTGTGTTATGAGTGTGTATTTCATTTTACCCAAATAGCAGTATAATCAGTATGATCATTTGTGTCTCTTATAACTTCATAAACAATGTATCTTGAAGGTTTTTTCTTACCACGACAATGGTAAAGTCTTATTTTTTTAGTACATATCTAAGATAAACTTTATTTATGTAGGTAGTGTAAGATAATACACACAGGGAAATTGCTTTTACTTTCTACCTTTACAACTAGTTGTTTCTGTTATCATACTAATGTTTTAACAATTATTGTGTCATAATTTCATAACCTGGTTATCATGTAATTACATATCATTTTTCCACTAAACTGTCTTTCCACTCAGTTCCTTGAGTGTCAGTACAGTGCTTTTATTGTGGTTTATTTCCCTAGCATCTGACATAATACCTAGAATATAATAATGACATCAATTTCCATTTATTGAGATCATGCACTAGAAACATGGTTATGTGTTTTGTAAATGTTATTGTATGTAACTTGCTGAATGCATCTCACAGAAAAGCAAAGCTATTGTTTTTAGAGCTGATGAAAATAAGGGTTTACATGGGTCAAATCATTCTTTGTATAAATGATGAGTATTTGTATGATGTAGCTTTTTTTCTGTGAAAGTTTAACCCTAAACCCTGTTCTATCTGGAATTACACTGCATATGCTTCCTGCATCATTTAAAAAACAAATGAATAATAAAATAGATTTGTGGAATGGGTAAAATGTGGAAGATCTAGAATCAGTTGTTATCAAATAATAAACATACTATTTAAAACATGGCCTTCATTTATCATATGTATTTTTTAGTAAAGATAATTTAAAAAGGTTATATGTGTTAAATATTATGATAGTAAAATTTACTCTGAAAGTTCAAATAGAAAGTTTTTCCATAGATTCTCATAATATCTAGTTTATCTGTGTCCTAATAATATCATTTCCCAAAAGATTTCCATTTTCTCCAGCACAATGCATTTTAATTTAAATCTCATGTTTTACATTAAATTTATGGAAAGCTTATGTATTTAGTTTACTGCATAAGTACAAAGTCTTGTATGGAACCAAACATGGCATGGACATGAGTTCACAGTTTTTCATTTTGTCACGAGTTTCCTTATCACTACAGGAAAAAGCCACAAAATTATGTTCCTTTCAGCCAGGTATGCCCTCTTCAGCCATCTCTCTTGCAAAATTGACAAGATTAACTAAATAGACAAAATGCAAAAAATAAACTACCTGAGAGCCTCAAAGCAAGTTCTAGGGAAGAGTGAAAACTCAGAGAGTCAACCTGGATGTGGATACAATTCTCATATTTTGTTCATTTGTTTGTTTCTCTTGCAGCTTTATCTTGAAAAAAAACCCTCAAGTCATGAGCCTATGTTAGCTGTAGTTGTGCTCCCAGCTAATCTCCAACTGAAACCCCATTTTTTTAGCAATAGGAATCAGAAAAAGAAGGCTGCATACTCCCAGGGGCAGGAAGTATCCATGTATGTTTTCTCTGTCTTCTCCAGGGCATTTCCAAGGGTAAGACTCAGACAGAGAACTCTATGACTTGGGTGGCACAGGTTTGAGTAAATATAAATTTACATAATATTGAATATATAAATAAATACACATATAATAATTATATAAATATAATAAATATAAATTGAGTATTGTTTTTGTAGGCTCCTTAACATGTGCATGAATATTAACAACAAAAATCGCCACGTTGTCAGAGGGTTTTTGTTGTATATAAATTTAATATATGACAACTACAAAATAAAGGAGCATGGGGATGGTAAAGTCTTAGGTGTTTTAAAGACAGCTAGGTTCAATGTGAAGTACATAAACATTAAACCACATTAAACCAAATAGGCTGTAATAGACAAGGCATATACAATTGCAATTCCTGGAGCAACCACTAAAATGATAACACAAAGAAAATAGCCAAAAAGCCAACATATAAATTGAAATGAAATTCTAAAGCTTATTCATATAATCCAAAAGAAGAGGGAACAGAGGGATAAAAACTAGACAGCACAAATAGAAATTGAATAATAAAATGATAGACCTAACTACAATTACATAAATAATTGCATGATATATAAATGACCTAAAGAGCAGTCTAAAGAGAGATATCTGGTTTGATAAAGAATAAAAACAGTTTGGGGCACCAGGGTGGCTCAGTTGGTTAAGCATCCAACTCTTGGTTTTGGCTTTGGTCATGATCTCAGCATTGTGTGATGGAGCCAGCCCTACCTTGGGCTCCCTGCTCAGCATGGAGTCTACTTGTTTCTCTCCCTCTGCTCCTTTCCTTCCGTGCACTCTCTTTCTCTCTCTCTCTCTCTCTCTCTCTGATAAATAAAATCTTTAAAAAATAAAAATAATTTGACTACATGCTGTATGAAAGAAACCATTACAATTAAAGGCTTACTGGGTTAAGCGCAAAAATATTTTAAAGATATATAAATAATAATCAAAAGAAAGCTAGAATGGTTATATTAATATGAGACACAGTAGCTTCAAATTAATACTGTCAACCAGTTGAACTAAAAATACAAGAAAAAAATCTAATGTACATGGAACATTTACTAATATAAGTCATATTCTGTACCATAAAACAAAGACTAATAAATTATAAAGACTAGAAACTGTGTAAATTATTTTATCAAATCACGAAGACATTCATGATACCAATAAAAAATGGTATCTGCTATGTACCAAAATATTTGGGAATTAAACAATTCACTTCTAAATCACTGCAAGGTTGAAATGGAGGTCACAAGAGAAATTATAAAGCTTTTAAGAATGAATAAAAATGAAAATTCCGTATTTCAAATACATAGAACATAACAAGAGATCAAAAGGAAATTTATAGCATTAAATGCTTTACTTAGAAAAGAAAAATGAGGTTAAATCATGATTTAAGCTCCCACCTTAAGAAACTAAGAAAAAACTAAATACAAGGAACATAGAAAAGAAAAGAAAAGAAAATATTAAAATAACAGAAAGTAATGAAATTAAAAAAAAACAGAGAAAACTGATGAAATATAAATATGATACTTTGAAAGCCAGGATAAACCAACACTTTTTTATTTTTATTAAAGACATACACTTTAAATAAATTGTTCTCCCAACTTCTATTATCTAAAAAATGTAAAATATTTTTAAAAACTAGACTTATTAATTGTTAATATTTGTTCACTTTTCTCATATTCTCTGTCATACACACACAGGCAGACACACAAATATGCACATGCACACACTTCATTCATTCATTCATCTTTGCTGAACCATTGGAAGTAAGTTGTAGGCATTAGGATGCTTAAAAATGAAACACATCAGTGTATGTCTACTAAATATAAGGCTATCTACATAACTGCAGTTACACTATCACAGTAAAATTTAATTTTAAATAAAATATTATCTGTATTAAATAGATATTTATATGTATATAAAATATTATATATATATAATTCATATTCAAACACTTCTAATTTCCCAATCTTGTCCTTTATAGCTAGTCTATTGGAAGTTCAAAATTTAATCCAGCTCCCACCCCATAGGGTTAATGAGGTTGAGACTAACAAGACATTGCAAACTTAATTTTCAGAGACCTATTGCACCCAATCAGCTCTTATTTCTCTTCAGATCCCACTAACAAATCCATCAGTGATCTGCACAGAAAATTAGACCAACACAGATGAAGGTCACTGATAATGGTTCCAGCCTACGAACACACAAGGTCCTGCATTCCTTATCTGAGATAACCCCCAGGCCCCATCCAGTTTGTACCAGCCCTCAGAACATACCATAGCCTTCTTTCTTGTCCTACAGATACCTCCTGATGTCGGGGCCCAAAATAAGAAGTCTCCACCCCAAAGTGAGCATGGGATGTATGTTACTATATGTTTGCTCAATGTGCATGCTTCATCTTTCCTCATGAATAGTCATAAGCTTCCCCACCCTTTTCTTCAGTATGTATGTAATTTCAACCCCTATGATCATAAAAACTTGTAACCTCATTTGGATGAGGCAGATTTGAGGTGACTGGCTTTGCTTTGTGTTGGGCATACAAACTTGGGTTCAGTTACAGCCACACGAACGCACCGTTGTTCACGCAGCCAGTCTCTCTACATAGCTATTTAGGTTGTTTCCAATATTTTGGATTTTTTATTTTTATTTTTATGGGGATATATTCATGATAAATTCCAAAAAGTGGATATGGTGGGCCAAAGTGTCCTTTGTAAGTGTTGTTAGGTTTTGCCAAATCCTCTCAAATGTATTATATCACTTTGTACCTTCACCAGTAATGTGGAAGAGGTTTTTACTCAGATTTGCCAAAAGAATGTGTGGTCAAGGTTTTGATTGGTGAGAAAGGGTGCCAAATTGTAGTTTCAGTTTATAATTTTCTCATTATCAATAAAGTTCAGCAATGTTTTATATTTTTAAAATTCATTGACTATCATTTTTTAAAGAAACTTTCTATGTATTTCGCCCATTTTTCTATTGGGCTTTTTCTTTGCTGGTTAGTAATTTATTATATGTTAAAATATTATCTTTTATCTGTAACATAACTGTAGCAAATATTTATTTCTGACTTCTTTGGTCAGATTTTGCTTACATGTTTTTTTTATGCAATGCATTAAAAATCTACTTAAATTCGTCAGTCTTTACTTTCCTTGCATTTGAATTTTGAGTTACAGGTAAAGACTTCTCTGTACACAAATAATGAAGAAATTCATTTCTCTTTTCTTCTATTATTTGTGTTGTATCATTTTGTCACATTTGTATCTTATATATTTGGACTTTATTACGATGTATGATATGAGTTATGGACCCAATTTTACCTTTTTCTGAATGGCTATCCAAATACCCTAGCATCATTTACTAAAAGTCCAACTTTCCTCCAGTGCTTTGAAATTTGACATTTATCATATATGAAATTTGTAATGATTTTGCTTCTAATTCTAGATTTTCTTTTTCTTTCTTTCTTTCTTTCTTTCTTTCTTTCTTTCTTTCTTTCTTTCTTTCTTTCTTTCGTTTTCTTCCTTTCTTTCTTCTTTCCTTTCTTTATTTCTCTTTCTTTCTTTTTTTCTTTCTTTTCTTTCTTCTTTCTTTCTTTTTTTTTTAATTCTAGATTTTCTATTCTGTTTCATTACCCTCTCTCTCCAAGCGCAAAACCACACTGTCTTAATGGTGGGGCTCTTTAAGACATTTATTTGTAGTGGGGCCGGGTTTGTTCTAAGTTCAGAGTTTTTGCAGCTATTTTTAAAAGTCTATTCCTCTGAATGAATAGGAGAAGCATTTTGTCTCTAGAAACAAACAAAAAATTCCTCATTAAAAATATTTTATTCCTAATTTAGACAAAATGACATTTCTGTAATGTTTGCTCATCATATTCAAGATTAAAAAATAGTGTCTTTCCATTTAAGTCTCCTTTTGTGTCTTTCAGTAGAGAATGCTCTAAAGTTTTCCTCATATAAATTTAGCAAACTTCTTGTTCAGTTTATTCTACAATACTATATATTTTTTCTTTTGATGTAGCTATCTTTTTTCTTTTTTTTTGATGTAGCTATCTTAAATGACACTTAATGTTTCATTATGTTCTTTAATTGGTTGTATATATGAATGGTATTGATTTTTGTTAATTTTATGTTCTTTTTTTTTTTCAAGATTTTATTCATTTATTCATGAGAGACACACAGAGGGAGAGGCAGAGATACAGACTGAGAGAGAAGCAAGCTCCCCACAGGGAGCCCGATGTGGGACTCCATCCTGGACTCCAGGATCACTCCCTGTGCCTCTGCTGAGCCACCCAGGCATCCCAGTTTTATGTTCTGTTATCCAACTTAATTGTTTCATTATTGATATCATTCACAAGTGGAGATCATTTTATTTCTCCTTTCCACATTTTAATGTCACCAATTGTTTTCTCTGGTTTAATTGCTCTAATTCATCCAAGAAAAAGTCAAATAGTAATGGCAATATGTGCATCCTTATCATTTTCTTGACTTATTGGGGATGGTTTTGGGGATTCCACATTAGGTAAGATAAATGCCACATATTTTTAATGATTGCTTAATATTTCATGATATGTAGATATAATTTTTTAATCAACCATATCCTTGGAAGCCTGAGGAATTTTTATTCCTAGTTATTGTGGAAATTGCTAAAAGGAAATATTTTCTCATAAGCCATTGCATATTATATGAATATGTATATAGAAGATATAGCTGAAGTGCTGGAACAAGCAATGTCTTCTAAATTTTGGCAAAAGTTTCCAAATTGGTCTCAATATAATTTTGCATTTTTCAAGCAATATATGAGATTCTCTGTTTTTTCACCCTTGCCTACATGTTGTATTATCCAGTGCTGCTTTTTTTCTTTTTTTCTTTTTATTTATTGATTTGAGAGAGGAAGAATGAGAGAGAGGGTGAGAGAGAGATAGAGAGAGAGAGAGAGTGAGTGGAGGGGAGAGGCAGAGGGAGAGGGAGAGAATCTCAAGTAGACTCCCCACTGAGTGCAGAGCCCATGCAGAGCTGGGTCCCAGGATCCTGAGATATTTACCTGAGCTGAAATTAAAAGCTGGGCACTAAACCAACTGAGACACTTATGCACTCCTACAGTTTTTTTTCTTTTACCTTTGATTAAGTGATAGATAAAAAAATATAGTATTTTGTTGTAATTTCTCTTTTAATTTAATAGAAAATGTGCAAAGAATGTGAATACTTTACAATAAAAGAAATTGACATGGAGCAAATACCGAAAAAGCATAGTCAATGATCTTCATTAAAATAATGCTTATTTATTTGAGGAAGCACTATATTTATTAAATACTTTTTGCCCTTTACAAAGTATTATCAGTTTAACTTTTTAAAACTTTTTTGTGGTTGTTTTGTGATGCACAAAACTTTTTTATTGTGTAATACATTTTGTCATTTTATGCCTGGGTTTTATGGCATAATGGGAACTGTTTTCTACATGCCAAGTTTATTAAAAATAAATAAATACTTCAAATATTTCTACTTGGGAATTTTTTTGATTTATAAACATTTCCTTTTCTCTCTATATCCTCCAGTAATTTAAACAGTGTTATAATATTGTGTTCAGAAAAAGAGTAATAGCTTTTATATATCACTTACTATGTGCCGTAGACTCTTCTAAGACCTCTCATCTAAACACCCGTCATGATAAGCTCTGTTATTATCCTTGTTTCACAGATGAGGAAAGTAGGGCACAGAGTGATTAACAATGTGTCCAAGTTCATCCAATCAGTAGGGATGATGCTAGGATGGAAACTCAGGCACTTCCAGCCTAAAATCTCTAGGTAGGCTTTTTACTACAAGGTAATCACTGAAAGAATTTCCCTGTAAATTTGCTAATGTGCCACTTAGTTTGGAAAGCTGTATTATACGGACTTTCTCTGTGATTTGTAGTTGTAGGATCCTCCCACAGGATTTTTCTTAACCCTCTTTGAACACTGCTTTATTTAGGAACTCTTCTGAACATCTTATCAGGGCTGATGTCATGAGCACGGTGCCTGTCCGAGAGCACAGGTCCCTGAGCTTAAAAGGGTTGGTGTTTGGTTTAGTGCTATTCTGTCATCACAGGGATAATCATTTTCAAAAAGGGTCCCATATTTTCATCTTGTCCTGGACCTCACAAATTATTTAACTGGTCTTGTATATTATGTCTCATGGGTACTCCCAGGTCTTTGTTTTGTGAATGCTAGGAATCTGGTTTTCCACTTTCTTGTTTCTTTTAGATAATTATGGAGATAAAAGAAAAAAGCTGGTAATTCTGCCTTACCATTTTAAATCAAATCCAAAAAGTTTAAATAGTTTTTCTACAGTCGCAAAATCATAAGTGATAATTCAAGCCAGAATGCTTTATTCCAGAGGCCTTGCTCTTTCCACTTCACTATGAAGCTGCTCTAAAAATAAAGATCTTATAGAATTTTAACAAATGGCCTTTTGGAAACATTAGCCAAATCAAAATAATATATAAAATGGAGTCATGATTTTGGGTCATATGACAGTCTGAATAAACATAGATGTCTTTCTGCCCCACAAAACTGAAATATTGAATACATTAAAAGGTCAGAAATGATTACGCTTCTGAGCTTGAAATATAGACAGACAAAATCTTCCTATATACTAGAGAACAGAAGAACTAGCAGCTATGCAAGTAAGTGATACCTGACACTGCCCAGGTTCAGGATGTTGTCAGAATACATAATGAGGCCAGGGAGAGAGACTGGGATCCTACCCCTGGGAGAGGAATCTCAGATGGACTACTTAACATGAGGAAGCTCAGGTGCCTTCTCAGCACCTGGAGCCTCAAACAATATTCAGTTCTCATGGACCACAAAATCCTCATCTCAAAGCTAGGGAATTGGCAAGGAATCTTAACCCTGTTCTAGAGCTTTGTGTAGAAAAACAAAATGCTATCAATAAGAAACCGAAATCTCAAGCAATTTTACATTAAAGTTTGTAATCCCAATTTACAATGATTTTATTATGCATGAATCCTCAGGTCTCCAAATACCCTTAACAAATTTGGTTTAGAAGGAACATATTTCAACATAAGAAAGGTCATATATGACAAACACACAGCTAACATACTTAATGAAGAAAAATAGAAAGCGTTTTTTGTTTTTTATTTTTTGTTTTTTATAATCAAGAACAAGACAAGGGAGCCCACTCTCACCACTCCTACTCAACAAATAGCGTAAGTCCCAGTCAGCACAATTAGGCAAGACAAAGAAATAAAATGCATCCAAATTGCAAAGGAAGAAATAAAAATATCACTATTTGCTTATAATTGGATCCAATGTATAGAAAAATCCCAAAGAACCAGTCAAAAATCGGTTGGATTTAATTAAAATATTTTAGTAAAGTGTCAGGACACACAGAAAAACTGAGGAAACACAAGCAGAAAAATTAAATTGGATCCTTTTCTCACACCACTCACAAAATTTAACTTGAAAAAGACCAAAGACATACTTAAGCAAAGAGACCTGAGAAACAAAAAACCAACCTAGAATTTCACATTTAGCAGTTATCCTGTGAAAGAAACATAAAGATAGCTTTAAAAATTAACCAAAAAACTGAGGAAATTGGTTGCTAGTGTAATTCTTTTATAAGAAATATTAAAAGAAGTTCTTCTTAGAAAAGGAAATTGTAGACAGGTGAGAAATTTGTATATACATACAGAAAGGAGGAGCGTTAGAAAAGGAATAAATAAAGGTAAAATAAAATCTTATTTTTCTTATTCTTCATTAACATAAAAATAAAGTTTTTTCAAATAAGAATTATAACAATGTATTTGGTGATTACAGCTTGTGGGCAAGTGAAATGTTTGACAGCAGTGTTATAAAGGATGGGAGAAAGAAATTGGGAATAACATGACATGTATACACTACCTGTGAATTTGTGTAGTGTTATTTGAAAGTGGTTTTAGGTTAGTTATAAATAGATATTGTAAAATCCAGGCCAACCACTAAATATTTTTCTTTCTTTCTTTTTAAAAATATTTTATTCACTTATTCATGAGAGACACGGAGAAAGAGGCAGAGACATAGGCAGAGGGAGAAGGAAGCTCCCTCCAGGGAGCCTGATGTGGGATTTGATCCCAGGACACGGGGATTACAACCTAAGCCAAAGGCAGATGCTCAACCACTGAGCAACGCAGGTGTCCCAAATATTTTTCTTACATGAGAAAAATTTTTATGACAGGAAAGGGAAGAATATTAAATTATATTAAATGGCCAATTAAAACTATAGATGGCATAAAAAAGTGGAAAAGGAAGATGAAGAACAGGGACAACAAACAAAAAATAGTTGTAAACATGATAGACACTATTTATGAATAATCACTTCAATGTAGCTAGCCTAAATGCATTAATTAAAAGACAGAAACAGTCAAAGTGAATATAAAAAAAATACAAGTTTAACTTTTTCCACTTTAAAGACAGAGATACAGGGACACCTGGGTGTCTCAGTGGTTGAGCTTCTGTCTTTGGCTCACAGCCTGATCCCAGGTGCAGCATCCAGTGCAGGATCCAGTCCTGCATTAGGCATCCTCTGCCTATGTCTCTGACTCTCTCTCTCTTGGTCTCTCATGATTAAATAAATAAAATATTTTTTTAAAGAGAGAGACACAGAAAAATTAAAAATAAATTGATGTAGAAAGATATACTACACTGTTAATTAAAGGAAAATTGGAATTACTATTTCAGATGAAACTGACTTCTGAGCAAGGAAAAATATCAAGGATAAAGAGGGACATTATCGTGATAGTAAGGTCAATTCTCCATGAAGATATACATCTTTGATGTCTACGTGTTAAACAACAGTATCAAAACATATGGGACAAAAACTAATAGAATTTCAAGATGATGTATACAAATCTAATATGATTAGAGACTTTAATACCCTTCTATCACTAATAGAGGGATTCAGCAGTCAGTAAGGAGAAAATCAGAAGAGATATAACTGAAATGAATGACATCCTCAATCAATTGAATTTATTTTATATTCATTATATTTTATCTAACTACAGTTGACACTCTCATACTCATCAAAATAGACCATAATCTGGCCATTAAAAATAACAACAACAAGACCTTAACAAATCTAAAAGAAAATAATTCATGAAAGTACTCTTAGACTACAATGGAATGAAACTAGAAATTAATAACAGAAAGATAACAGGAAATTCCCAAAATATTTAGAAATTAAATAACACATTTATAAATGATAACAAATGGGGCAAGAAAGAAGTCTCAAAGATCATTTCAAAATGCCTAGAACTTAATAAAAATGAAAATAGATTGAACTAAAATCTATGGGATGCACTGAAATAATGCTTGGAGGGAAATTTATAGCATAGTTACATATATTAGAAAAGAAGAAGATCTAAAATCAATAATCCCGGCTCTCACCTTGGGAAGCTAGACAAAATAGCTACCAATATTTAATCCAAAGTAAGCAGAAGAAAGAAAATAATACACAGTAGGCATGAAATCAATAAAATTAAAATAATAAACTAGAAAAAAGAATCAAAATAAAAACTAGTTCTCAAAAAATCAGTAAAAGTGGTAAATCTCTAATCAGCCTAACCAACAGAAAAAGAGAGAAGACAAAAATTACCAATACTGCCATTGACAGAGGGGTACCACTACTGATGTCATTGACATTAAAATGACAATAAAAATTCAACATTTGAAAATCAATTCATGTAATCTATCAAATAAACAGAAGAAAGAAGAAAATTCATATAAGTGTATCAATAAATGTGGAAAATGCATTTGACAAAGTCAAAAGCATTGATTCATGTCAAAAAAAGGCTCTCAGTAAACTAGAAATAGGGTGTAAATTCCTCAACTTGATAAAAAAATCTACAAAATCTGTATAGCTAGCATCTTATCTAATGGTGAAAAACTAGATTCTTTTTCTTCAAAAGGTCAAGAACAAGGCAAGCTATTCCCTCTCACAACCCGTATTCTGTATCATACTGGAATGTTAGCTAATGTAATAAGAGAAGAAAGAAAATATAATTTATACAGATTTAGAAGGAAGAAATAAAATGGTCTTTGTTCACAGATCACATGGTTGTCTGTAGAAAATCTGAAAGAATCATCAATGATAATAATCACAACTCTTGGAACTAATACCAATCATAGTAAGGTTAAAAAATGAAAGGTTAATATATAAAAATCTATTGTTATCCTATATGTACTAGCAATATGCAATTGGAATTTGAAATTGAAATATACAACATCATTTACATTAGCACCAAAAAGTAAAATATTAGGTACAAATCCAATGAAATACGTGTAAAAACTATATGGTGAACACTATACAACTGTGAAAATCTGAAAAAAGAAACCAAAGAACCAAATAAATAGATAGTCCATGTTCAGTGATAGGGGGACTCAAAATCGTTTAGTTGTCTGGCCTCCCAGCTTGAGCTATAAATTCAACACAGTCCTAGTCAAAATGCCAGAAAGTTATTTTGTGAATATTGACAAGCTAAATCTAAACATTATACATAAATGCAAAAACCCTGAATAATCAACATAATATTGAAACAGAACAAAAATGAAAGATGTAATTAATCTAAAGACTTATTATAGATAGTGTGTTACTAGTGAAAGAATCAACAAATCGATCAATAGAACAGAATGGAAAGCTCAGAAGTAGACCCACACAAATATACTCAATGAATCTTTGACAAAGGAGCAAAGGCATTTCAATAGAGAAATAATAGTCTTTTTTTAAAAAAAAAAATTTATTTTTCCTTACTCATGAGAGACAAAGAGAGAGTCAGAGACTAGGCATAGGGAGAAGTAGGCTCCTTATGGGGAGTCTGAGGTGGGACTTGATCCCAGGACCCTGGGATCATGACCTGAACCAAAGGCAGGTGCTCAACCATTGGACCACCCAGGTGCCCCCCAAATAACAGTCTTTTAAGTAACAATAGTAGAATATTTTAGATATTCTAGAATACTAGGATATCTTTCTACAAAAAAAAAAAATTGATCTAAGCACTGACCTAAAATCTCTCAAAAAATTAATTTAAATGGGCCACAAACCTAAATGTAAAATGTAAAACTAAGAAAAATACTGGAGACAACATATAAGCAAACTTGGGTATGACTCTTAGATACAGTAACCAAAACATTCTCCACAGAAGAAAAAGAATAGTAAGAGTTAATTATAGTTAAAATCTTCTGGGGATCCCTGGGTGGCGCAGCGGTTTGGCGCCTGCCTTTGGCCCGGGGCGCGATCCTGGAGACCTGGGATCGAATCCCACGTCGGGCTTCCGGTGCATGGAGCCTGCTTCTCCCTCTGCCTGTGTCTCTGCCTCTCTCTCTCTCTGTGACTATCATAAATAAATAAAAATTTAAAAAAAAAAAAAAATCTTCTGCTCTGCAAATGTCACTGCTAATGGAATGAAAAGACAAGTTATAGACATGGCAAAATATATGCACAATACATATCTGATAAAGGTTTTTTTAAAAGGTTATATTTATTTATTTGAGAGAGAGAGAGAGAGAGAGAGCGAGCTGGGCAAAGGGGCAGAGAGAGAGAGAGAAAGAGAGAACGAGAGAGAGAAGCTGACTCTGCTCAATGGAGAATCCCACAGGACCCTGAGATCATGACCTGAGCTGAAGACAGATGCTTAATTGACTGAACCACCCAGGCTCCCCTCTGATAAAGACTTTATCTATAATAGCAAAACAAACAGTCACAAAACCTCTTAGAAATATACGTTGATAGGAAAACCTGACTAAAAAATGGACAAAACATCTAACCACCCATTTCACCAAAGGGGAGGGATAGATTGTAAGTAAATATAAAAAGAGGCTAAATTGTCCATGCCATTAGAAAATTGCAAATTATAACAAAATTTGATATGACTACTCATCTATTAAGATGCCTAAATCCAAAACATTGAACTAACCAAAGCTTGAGAGGATGTGGAGCCACAGGAACTCCCATCATTGCTGATGGGACTGCAAAAGATACAGCCACTTTGGAAGGGAGTTTGGTAGTTTTTTTACAAAGCTAAATAATCTAAATACCTGTTATACATTGAATTGCACCCTTCCCCCCAAATTACGTTGAAATCTGAAACCTCAGTACCTCAAAATGTGGCCTTATTGTGAAATACAGTGTTTATAGAGATAATAAAGTTAAAAGGAGGTCACCGTATTAGGATCTAACCCAATATGAGTAGTGTCTTTATAAAGACCAACAGACAGAACACATTAAGAGGACAGTGAAGTTGGAGGGTCGGAGTGGCTCTTTTACAAACCATGGAGCATCAAAGACTGCAGACAAACTACCAGAAATTCAGAAGAGCCAACAAAGGATCTTTCCCCTGAAGGTTTCAGAGAGAGTGCATCTCTGACCCACCATGATTTCAGACTTGGAGCTCCCAGAATTGTGTAATAATAAATTTCTCTTGTCCTATACCACCTGTTTCATTAAAATAGAATTCAAGAGCAAGTCTAAATAAAGACATATTCTGGAAAAGACTGTATGTAGGTTTACCTCAGATAGACTCTTCCTGAAAGAATTACTAAAAGATATATATTTCAATCAGAAGTGAATTGAACCCAGTAGGCAGGAGTGGGATGCATGGAGAAATGTGCCTAAATATTAGAAACTCTCTAAATCAAAAGTCTCAATGTTTCAAGCTTGTTTTCTTAACATAACAGTAGGAGCCCTTTCTTTTGTGTTCTTGTTCTTTCAAAGTAATAAATCCAGTGTTTCATTATTTAAAAAAAAAAGGCAACACAAAATTTTACAGGTCTAGAATTTATTGGTCCTTGGACATGTGAATATAAAAACTTGATAAACCAGTGGTTAGTTTCCTATATGACTAGATACTATCAAGTTTATATTAAATTTCTTTGAAAACTAGAAACTATCCAGGACATTTTATTTGAGAAGTTTTATAAAGCCCAACCTTGGTGTCTCATTTTGTGATAAATCCCAGTTGCTTTTGATTTAATCTAGAACAGGGAGATATTGAACAAGGCAAAATATCATTCAAATATGTGTGTCCATTCATGGATACTGTCACATCATGCCTGCAATTTCCGCCCCGACTGGCTTAATGTGACAAACTAGGGATGGGTCCTAATTGTCTGGGCATACTAATGATAGCAGACAAGGTACTCAACTTGGGTCAATTGGGCAGCGTGTTGACTCATTTTCTTTGGCACAACAAAAGACTTGTCACGAATTAACAGAAGGCAGTCATAAAGAGGCTTCTTCACAGATGTGCTTGCATATGGGTTGAACAGCACACATTTAAAAATACTTTAATTATTATCTAGCACAGCAAATTAATTGCTCTGGAGCCATGAGGACATCTTGGAGGCGGAAAATGCATGGTGAGTTGTAAAATAATTTGCAGTCCCCCTCCAGCGCTTCCCTAATGAAGATGCTTTCCCAGGTGCCCCTATAAATCTCCGCTTCCTAGTGGTTACTTCAAAATCAGCCCTGGTCTGAAAAGGGTCATATGCTCATGTGCCAGAGATTTGTTTTTAATCTAATTTATTTTAAACCAATTTAGCCATTGTAAGCTCACATTATCAAGATTTATCTTCAAAGTCTGAATGAGGCACTATAAATTATCTCTTAAAGGTCTAGGAAGAAAGAAAATTAGGAACAAAAACACGAGAAAAAGAAGAGGAAAAAGTGTGATGGGTTTTGCAAAGGTCACCTGTTTGGAGACGTGATTAGTTCTGGCTCCACTATTAAGTCTGTAGTAACAGTTCCCTGGAAATATCTCCAAATTTCTTTCTATTCAGTCTTTGTATGATGTGTCATGAATGAATAATACCACTCCCTTAGCCATTCCATAGCAGGGAGTTAGTAATCAAAGAAAAACACTCTGAAAGTACACAGTATCATATGAAGATTATCATTGTAATTATTTTGCTAATTAATATATCTCTTAAGTGTTTAAATTTTCCAGTGGTTTCATAGCAATAACAGCCATCATTTTTCATTATTTGATTTCAGTGAATGTCTTTCCATTGTTTGCACAAGGGCTCCCACACAAATACAAACACACAACACACAACACACACACCACACACAATAACATACACAATAGCTTCCCACTCTCACCAACCCATTAACTCATCTCCTAGCTTGCTCTGTAGAGAAAGTTGGTATTTAGAAGGCAGAAAGGGAGAAGTTTCTTTAACCAATCAGATGGGAAAAGGCAGAATTGGAATAACTGTACAGAAGGCAGAAAAGTCAGAGAATAAGACAAGCTGAAAAGCTGATGGTACCTAGTGAAGAATTGCACGCCTCCTTCACTTCGATATCAGCAAGGTTTCATAGAGTAGAAGTCATGACTCAAAAGACAGAAAAAATGGGCACCTGGTGGCTCAGTCGGTTAAGCATCTGCCTTTGGCTCAGGTCAGGATCCCAGGGTCCTTGGATGGAGCCCCATGTCTGGCTACCTACTCAACAGAGAGTCTGCTTCTCCTTCTCCCTCTGCCCCTTCCCATTCACTCTGCTCTGTCTCTTTCTCTCTTCCTCAAAAAACATAAATAAAAAATCTTTTTTTTAAATGGCAGAAAAATTATCCTATACTGACTTATTCTTGGCCTTAAAAGGTTCAGAAAAATACAACTGTATCAGATCTTAGCAAAAGTACTTAGTGAGCTGACTGTGGCAGTGGTCAGTGGTGGAAGCAGAATTTCTGCCGGAGTGTGGGTTTGGGTGTTGGGGAATGGAGTTGTGAGGTAGGGCTTTGGTGGTAGGAGTTGAAACAGTTTTTAGTAGAATGTTAGATAAGATACAGAAAACATAATCTGTCAATGTTAAAGAAAAGATGCATCTCAAAATCTGAGATATATATATGCAGGGCAAGGGGGGTTAGGAGGTGGACAGGACATTTCAGGGCCCTGGAGTCGCACAGAACCATATCTATGTTTCCCTGTAGTTTGCATGTTTTTCTTTTGTCAAAATGATTAAAGAAGACAATTTAGATACTGCAAACATTGATGCTTCATGAAATGTCAGTCTCATAGAACTGTGTGGCAAGCTTTTCTAGAAAAAATGAATAAGGAATAAGGAAAAGAAAAAGAGAAAGTGAATAAGACACATGGAAGAGAAAAATGGAAAAGAAATAAGGGACAAGGGAATAAGTATGAAGCTGAGAGTCAGCTTGGCCTTCAGGGATTGGCTGATGGGATATACCATGTGTCAGGTCAAGCACAGCATTTATAGGGGCATGAAAATTATATAAGTTGCAGTTTACTGTTGTAGCATCCTGGGAAGGAGGGGTTCCATCTAGAGTCTAGAAATTTATTTCAACACTTCCAAAGTCCTTATACCTGGAACTCTTCCTTGAAGGAAGCCTTTCGTTTCAGGAGGCCTCTGCCAATGTGCGCAGAGATTGGAAACTGACCAAGAGTATATGTCCCCGGGGAGCAATCCTTAGCCAATGACTGAGCAGCAGCAAGAAAAAAAGTTCACTGATCATGCCTTACATCAGGTCACACACAGCAGAGCTGGATCTACCTCTGTACACATCAACCAACATCTACCCTGGCTTGACTTCTTTCTCTTCCCTATTCTGCTCTCCTGGTCTCCCAAGAGTTTCTCCTTCAAAAATTCCACTAGCAAATCTCTTGCTCAAGGATTGTCCTTCTGAGCATCTCCTTCTAGGTGTCTGAACCTAAGACAGAGGTGACATTGCTCAGTTTCCCTCCTTGGAGCCTCTACTGTTCTATACAGGGGATCTCCTAACCACATCCAAGATCACACTCCGTGTGCTAGCCACACTAGTGTCACATCATCTACGGAACTGGCAGCAGACAGGACCTGTGATGATAATCTTTATGTGTCAACTTGGCTGCACCACAGTATCCAGATATATGGTTGAATGCTATTATGAATGTTTCCATGAGGGCATTTTAGGCGAGATTAAGGTTTAAATTGAGGCACTTTGTGTCAAGCATATTGCTGTCTCCAATGTGGGTGGGCCTCATCCAATCAGTTGAAACCCTAGATAGAACAAAGACTGACCTTCCTAAAGCAAGAAAAAATTCTGGCAGTAGCCTGCTTTTGGATTTGACCTATAACATTGGTTCTTCCAAACTCTTACAAACTGCCAAACTGCTTTGTAGATTTTGAACTCTGGATTTTAGATTTATCTTGAAGGGCCCTATTACAGAGCATATAACTGTTCAGTAACTTCGAAATTAGTGATGCCTCATGGATTCTTTTCAGTAGGAAATAATTTATTAATGGGCAACACAAACAATATTTTCTCCATACAATGAAATCTGACCTTCTGTAGAGAATGCTTTTTTCATATTTTAAATATTTTGAAGAATTCTAGAAAATCAGAAATCAGCAGCCCTGGGTCTGGTTGTCTGCGGGAAGTTCATGAAGGTTAAAAAAGAGTTTATACCTATAGATGTGTCTTCTTCTTAACTATGAGATTGGCTTTTCAAATACTTTTTGAGGCTTATTCTTCCAGGGTTTTCTTAATATCTTAACACCTTAGATATATCCACATGTAAGATTCCTCTTCTAAGAGCTTCTTCCGAAATTACTAGTAAATTGGGGAAATCTTCCTTAGCCTTATTGCTTCTTCTCAACATCTTCCAAAACCCATTACCTTCTGGAAGCACCAGGGGCTAGATTCCCCCCAGGAATGTCCACTATAAGCAGGACACAGATTAAAGGAAATTCTGAGCTTTTGTCCCTACAAGGATTTCCTTACCTCTTATTCGGTTATACAGAATCATTCATTTTACATCATCAGAGTTTATCTTAAAACAAAGGCAAACAAATATATCATTAAGTGTTAAAGTTCTAACACTGCCTCGCTTCCATTCCACACCACACTTCCCAATACAAGCATTGTCATTCAGTCTTCTTGAGCAGGATGTATAAAATCCTTAAATTGTAGTATTTTAAAGGTCCCTAAATATCATTAAAACTGACTCCTTCATTTAAAAAGGATTCTCGGGGGATCCCTGGGTGGCTCAGCGGTTTAACGCCTGCCTTCAGCCCAGGGTGTGATCCTGGAGTCCCAGGATCAAGTCCCACATCAGGCTCTCTGCATGGAGCCTGCTTCTCCCTCTGCCTGTGTCTCTGCCTCTTTCTCTCTGTGCCTCTCTTGAATAAGTAAATAAAATCTTTAAAAAAATAAAAATAAATAAAAAGGAGGCTTAGAAGTGTTCCCTGACTGGAAATTACCTAATTAGTGGAAATTACCTAGCTAATAAGTGGAAAAACCAGTAGAACTAAAGTGATTATCTTTCCAAGAAAAATTTACTTTTTTCTAAAATTTCTGACTTGCTGAGGTATAGTTGATATATAATAGGAAATTCCAGTGTCCTAATCTATCAAAATGTCAGCTTTGCTTATTTGCTTTTCTTTTAAGTGTATTTTATTCTTCTATAAAAGGATAATTATCTTACATCCAATAGTGGGAACATTTTAGGCTGCAACCCCCACCCCATTACAACCATCATGAACCTTCATGCTTCCGTGTGATGTTTCATAACAATGAGTAGAAATGAAGCAACTTATATCAAAAAAATTCTCAAAGGATTCACTTTCAGTGATTTAAAAAAAAAAAACACAAGTTAATCTCTGGCAATTAAGAGACCTTTAAAGTGCAGTTAATTGAATGATAAGCTTTGTGGCGAATTAACTGTTCACAGGTATTTAGGCAAATTGCCATTTTAATGTCCTTCAGGTTCTAATACGTAGTCACCCACCCCATGTACACACAGGAACCGTGGTGATCAAAGTCTATTTCAGCATTTTGGACAGTCTTGTTCTTTAAGAATTGCTAGTTCTTTGAAAAAGGAGTGAAGAATTTATCTCACTGTTTTGTTTTCCAGACATAGCCCTCAGTCTGATCTCTTACATACTGAGGTGACAGCCACCCACAAAATACGGAGATGAGTGATTGATTGGCTATAGAGACTGCTCCCCAGAGTGAGCAAGGCGGCTAAAGAAACTGAACTAGACGGAATCCGTGATGAATGCCAGACATGAAAAATATCCATATCTCTTTTCTGGCTGATAAATCTAAAAACTGTCCACAGAGGGAAAAAAGTGCAAATATTTAAAAAAATAATAAGTCTTAAGAATGTAAATTTACAAGAAGAGAAATATTACCACACAACTAAATGTATTAACTTCATGTCGTTCCTTCATATCTGCTTATATTTTTTGGGGGGATGACTTGACAATATCCCCCGCAGCCCCCAGGCATTACAGATGGTAATGGGAAGGGATCTTGTTATGTGGTTCCCACATCAAAGCTCTGGGTTTGGTGAATATCAATTTTCTTTCACAGGATGGAGGTAAAGATTTAGGCAGAAAGATGTTTTATTTTGGTCATCAACACCTGCATTGTGGGTATAATACACTCCAACCAGACCTAACTGAAGCTGTGCTAGACCTGACAAGTGGATCTTTTGAACTGTGAAGATCATAATTTGGGGAGATTTAAAAATACTGTTACCACATGGCAAAGATGCATACCAATTTGTAGCAATTGATGCCAAATCTACAGATGACAAAACTCATCTGTTCCAAAAGTTAAAATTTAATCTGATTTTATCATCTAAGGTCTATTTGGGAAAAAAAGGTGATGAAATACAACCACTAACTTACTGTTTGTTAATGAAACCCTATGATTTATTCTAAAAGAATACATATTTCAGCTTTTCCTTAAGTATTTACTATAGGTCTAGACAGCAAAGACATTAATAAAATCCAGTGCTACTAAGTGCCAATTCTAACCCCTCTCTACCTACACTGGGTACAAGAGACAAATACAAGGGCACGCTACATCTGAAAGGGGACTTTCAGAAACTATTGTGTTAACAGGAGAAAATGATCAAAGAGCTCATCTGAGTAAATTTTCAGTTTTCTCCAAGTATTTATATATTTTTTCAAACTGAGACTTCATTAAATTATCCTATTAATTGAAGTCTTTAAGGTAAAATGATAGACCTAAAGAGAAGCAAGTGTGATATTTTCCTAAGGATTGTCATTATTAAACCAATATTTTTACTGAAGAAAAATTAATTTAAAGAAACAAGTCCTGGATTATCTTAAAATTTTATGTTATTAGAGAATCATAAAATAGTGTAATTAATAAATATGCATTAAGAAGGCCAACTTCATTAATAGACATGTTTTCCTTAAATCCTTCATAGTAGGCAATCAGTGCATATTTCTTGAATGTTAATATATATTAACTGTCTTTACCATTAAGACTTCGGCTGTGTGGTCGGGAGGCATATCTCACAAGTTATATAAAATATTGTCAAATGAGGGGGAAAAATGAATTGGGAGAGCAGAAATGAGTGTGCATTCCTTACCAGATGATGTAATATAAGCCCTATGGACAAGACGTAACTTGAGTTGGACTAGAACCCTCCGGTTACAACTAAAATAGCTATTAAGAAATGAAGGGAAATCAGAGAATATTCTGTAAATTAAGATATAAAAATATATTTCAAATTTATTCATTTATAAATATGAATACTTAGAAATAATGGCTTAATTAAAAATGCTTCCTAGAAATTCACACACTGCTATGTATATACAAACATTAAATTACATGTGTGAAATGTAAAAGAATAATATCTTTCTGTAGCTTTCCTCTGAATACACATTCATTTTCCTACAAGTAATACCCTGAATGAATGTAAATAAATGACACTTTCATCCATCTGCTAATTTGAGCATTCATAGGAAAAGGAAAGAAAATTAAATTTTATAGAACTAGTGCCAATGAATTTCTGTTGCCGTTCCCATTTCAGTGGATGGCTGACAGTCCCCTCAGCCAGCTACTCTGGGCTGAGGATACTAATCCTCTAAACACCTGCATTTTTCACACTTAAGTTAGCTGAAAGATCTAAATTTGAAAATTATTATTCCTGAGCAGAGAAAATATTATTTCTCTATTTTAAAAGCCAATGATTTTTTTAAGGTAAGGATATGGATACTGTTCTTTCAACTGCCCTTAAATTTAATGCTGACCCTATACTTACCTAATAAATAAAAGGTATTTATTTAGTGGCTGAGCTGATGGCCCCTGAATCATGGATAAAGTAGGTGATAACATGTGCAAACATCATCATTGATACAGCCCCAGTTATAGCACCAGCTGGGCTGAATCGCAAATAAAGCCTTCTGAATTTAAAAGATCCTGGTGACCCTTCACAAAACACACTAACATATTCAATTCAGTGTATTGTTAGTAATACCTACCATGTGCCTGGACCATGCAAATTCTGGTACAAGGAAAGGTTACAACACAGGACTGATGCACTTCACATTTATAGAGAAATGGTGAACTTAGGAAGGAATCATATATCTTCCACTGCTCTGTCCCTCCCTACACATGCACAGCATCTGTTAAGTATAGAAATGGTGCTTGCCACAATCATGCAAAATAATATATAAAAATACATATGTGTAGATATATGTATTATCTATATTAAATATGTATTAAGCTGTATGTATGTATATATATATATATATATATACACACCTCCTCACCTGTGTGAGGTGTGTGCGTGTGTGTGTGTGTGTGTGTGTATGTATATATATCCTCACCTCTATTATTCCTCTGGATCCTGCTGCCCTCCAAAATCTAGGCTTCAGAAGAGCTGAATAGCATATACTTTTTGAAAGTGCAAAATGTTCTATGTGTTCTGTCTTTGGCATGAACTGCTTTTAGTAGGAGCAGCAGGAGCAGCAGAAGCAGCAGCAGAGTTTATTGATACACCTCTCCACTCCCTCTGCTTCACTCGAGTAACTGCTGCTCTCATCTTTCAATTCGACTAAGGTCTAGGTTTTATTTTTGTCCAATGTGATTCTCACCCAGAAACAGGTCAGCATCCTTAATGGAGCATGTGAAAATTCAAGGATACATTATTTGTTGGCCCAATGATTGGGGAATGCCATTGCCATTTAGTAAGCATGGAGCAGAGCTGCTAAATGCATTGTACTGTCCTGTACAACAAAGAACGGCCTCTGGATGTGGCCGTTCCACAGAAGGACCAGCATCCACAGACCTCTCTCGGGCTGAGACATCAAAATGAATTTATCCTGATCTGCTTTACTTCCTGGCATTTAGTTGACTTTCACTAAATGTGTGTAGAATAACCCAGTAAATGGAGACATTTTCTGGCCAACCCAGTCCTTCATAGTGTGCTGGGTGTCTTAGACTCTACAGGCATGAGGTGTTTATCCTTGTAGTTATCTCTCTTTCTCTCTCTTTCTCATCTATCTATTAAGAGAGACTCCAGAGAAAAAGCAGATGCATTTAGGGATGCATGTACTTTGTACCTTAAATTCAGAAATGTTTCTTCAGCACTAATTCAGCGACAGACACTTTTTCTAAGTACCTGGGAGAGCCAATGACAAAGCAGATAACATTTGAGATCAGTATTTATGCATCTTGTTTGATTGCTGGGCACCATAAAGAGCCAAATATTACAGTACTGCCTGAGCTTCACTGAACTCTTCTCTAATTATTCAAGTTTGATGTAAATATCTCACTTTTGAGTGCCCACAGCACCTCATGCATCCTCCTGTCACAGAGTTTCATATTTAAACTGTTTCATAGCAGAACTTCTTTATCTGATGAAATCCACCCTTATATCTTGCTGTGCTAAGCCAGTCCTCAGACAATTCAAGCAGTGGGAGAATAATGAGTTCTTTACATATGGCAAAGATGGGGGGTGGGGGGAAGAGAGGTTTGGTTCTGTCTTGTACAATTGACTGCAACTGTATTAAAATCTTCACTTATGAGTCCAATAAATACTTTGTGTCCCATCAGTGACCTAAACTAAACTGGATTTTGCCCAATAGATTTTCAGAACATTCCCTATTTTTGACAGAAATAATTAGAGGTCAATGTGATTTTAAAAGATTTCTGGATTAGTAGACTTTAGAGTTTCCCAAACATGTTTTCTGATATACTCTGTAGACTTTAGAATTTAGAGTCAAGTAGATTTGGGTATAAATTATCATTCAGATCTTGGCTTTGTGATCTTGAACATATGATTCAACCCAACCGATGAGTTTCTGTTTATGTAAAAAATGTGAATAATGTTTCATCATTGAAGTAGGCTGGAGGTAGTTCTTGGCTTTAGGTTTTAGTCAAGCTAAGACTTCACAGAAAATATAAACTTGTGCATTAATATCTAACATGCCACATTATTCTTAAGGCTGTGATTGATTGATAGAAATAACTATGAGCTGCCTTGAAATTCTAAAATGATATTTATATCATTTTATATAGCTAAATGACAAAAATATCTAAAATGATAAAATAATATTAGCATTATATTTAAGCCATGCTGTGGAATAAGTCATGAAATAGCTATTTAGGAGCTCAATTTCTTGCTTAACTTTGTTTTTTTATGAAATACTATAAGATCAGTTTCTTATATACCTTTGAGATACACAATGGCCATAATTGCTGACTTCACTGACCATTAGAAAACACTTTTAATTAAATATGACTAAAT
Source organism: Vulpes vulpes (assembly GCF_048418805.1). Classification (NCBI taxonomy): domain Eukaryota; kingdom Metazoa; phylum Chordata; class Mammalia; order Carnivora; family Canidae; genus Vulpes; species Vulpes vulpes. The sequence continues at coordinate 7,301,298 of NC_132784.1, read as the reverse complement.
ATATATCCTAGTACCTGAGTTAACTTCTTCATGAAAAATGGAAGCAACTGTTTGTATATATATATATTTTTTCCATATATATATCCTAGTCTGACCAAGTCTGAGTCATGGCTCTGTTAATCCTAGTTGTGTGATGCTGAACAAGACATTTAATCTCTTTGTGCCTCAGTTTCCCTCTCTGTCAATTGAGGTAATGACAGTAAGTAGCTAAATCATAGTATGCTGTTAGAATAAAATACAGAGTACTTAAAAGAGTACCTGACACATAGTAAATTCTCATTACTTTCTAATGACCCCTCATTTTGTGGTCTTTCTGCAAATGTTTTAGAAAGATCCACAAATGCATTTTGGAAATCCACAGTCCTCATAGCCTTTACTTTGCCCTGATTTGACTTGCTTTGGTCTAGGTGCAAGTTATCATCAACAAAAATAAAGAATACATGCTTTATTTGTGTGTTCTCAAGATCTAATGAAAACATTATTTGAAGCACATAAAATAGTGCTTTATGCATCAGGATTATACACTTTTAAAAAAAAGAAAGAACAGAAAACCAATTTCATCAATCCCCTCTTTCTTGCTTGCTTTCGACATTTTCTCATTAGACTGGCACAGCCTCACCACTGAATGTCGTTCCATTTTTCTATTATTCATTTTTGACCATGCCCAGTGGCGGATACTGATATCTACCCAGTTTATTTAAGAAAGGAGACAGAGGTCAGGAAAGTGCTGTGCTCAATAGCATAGCTGGATTATTCTGAGGGCCCACCAGCACCCAGTTACTTTTAGGATAAAAGATTTCTCTCCACTTACATGTTCACTCTTAGTCTTCCACAACAACAATACAACATGGGCAGGAAAGGGTAGGGAAGAAACAATAGAAACAGATGGGTCCATGTTCCTCTGTTTTCAGTTTTTGCCTTGGTTGGTTTTCAGCGTTCCAAATCTAGAAGTTGTTGGGTCAATTTTTTCATTTAAGCCATTGAAAAAAATTATATTGAATAACTTTACCCTCCTACTATGCCTACCTATAAGACTGATGAGGAGTGGGTGAACTGAATGCAGAACTTTCTGGCAAGCATATACCTGTGTATATTCAAGCTCAGAGTGGAGAAGCTACATGATTGACTTCCACTAGCAATTCATATGGTGGAGCAGTGGTTTGATTTGCTGTGATGTGGTCAAATAAAACATGTGTGATTTAGGTAGGCAGACCTGTCAAGAGAGAAAACTAGTTTGGAGAGATTTAATTGCTGTCAGGATTGAGTGAAAGAACAGAAATGAGCAGGTGTTTCACTGGCTTAGAGAATGCTTTAAGACATGCTATCTTTACTGCCTGTTTTCTGGAAAGAGGAAAGTAGGTCCCATGGGTTAATTGACTGGCTAATCTATCAGCTGCTAATCCCACTTCTTTTATCATCACCCTTTTTGCATAAGTCCCTGGTTAGAGATAATTGAAGTGGACCAGGCAGGCACTTGACAAAAACTAGAAAGGAGAATTCCAAGTGCATTAGTCAGGGCTGTTCTAGTTTGCAAGTGATAGAAACCCAACTTGAACTAATATAAGCTAAAGGGAGAATTTACTGGCTCATTGGGTCTGTGCTGGACATCTTATATGTGCCACACTTGGTTCATCCCTGCCTTTTTCTATCTGCTCTGTCTTTAGGATGCTGACCCATGTGAATTGTATCAATGAGACTCCGTGTTCTTTGGCCTCTTGTTTCGACACTGGCAGGATATTATAAAGATAAGGAGAGTGAGGTCAGAGTACTCCTTGCATCACCTGGTTTTGGCTATATTCCCCTGTGCAAAGGTTATAGCTACTGCCATAAAGCTTTCTCTATAAAATTTTCTTTCTGCTTTCTGGTGATCTTTCCCTCCTTTTGCTCCTTCAGGACTGAATAAGAGAAGCAATGGTTTTCCCTGCTTACCATTCCATGTCTTGTGCTTTCCCTGGTCCCTTTGTAAATAGCCCCTTGATTAACATTTCCTCAATTACCTACCTTGAAGGAAGGATATTTTACCTGTTTGTATCTTAACTGGTATTACCTTCAGGTAAGAATCAAACAACTCGAACAATTGAAAGTCAGGGATATAGTTGTGCTTTGGAATATCTACAGCCAGAGACCAAAAGTTACCAAAAATTGAATTGTGTTATTTCTCTTTGTGGTACAGGCTTCATTATATTTCACTGGGAAAAAAAAAAAATAAAGCTGGGCATTCCCAAGAAGGAGAAAAAAGAAACACCAATGTTAAAACTGGGGTCCCAAAGTCTTGCAGCTTCCTTTACTAGTGTGAGTGGCTCTATTTCTGAGCTCCATTTTGAAAAATACTGAGTGACAGAGTGTGAGGTGACCTCTCTATCTTTCTTGATGAATCAAATTTGACATGGCTCCATATAGATCCAAATAGGACTCTTCCCAGACCTAATGACTGGAGTAGTGGCAAAAGCAATACTCAAAAGAAAGTAGATGTTTTTCACAAAATGAAAATAGCATATAAAACAAAAGACAACCATTATATCAAGGGTACATATTTTTCTCCTGTTTGGGGAAGAAGTCAAACGTAATAAATAAGCTTTACTAACAGGCTAAAAGTTTACAGGGAAAGGTGTATCATGCTCCAAGATGCAGGGCCTTTTGTTCTTGGGCCAAGAAATAAACAAACAAACAAACAAATAAATAAACCTATCTTTCCATTACTATATATATTTATAATGCCAAAGATACAGTGGAAATGATCAATATCAAAGTTCTCTATGTGGCTAAAGTACAGCCAATAGGTGACTTTACTCTCTCTTTATTTTTTCTTTACAGTTATCAGAGAAGCTAATATCTAAATTAGCCAATGAATAGATGGCTAGAGGCCATTATGAATTATAGTATATTGCAAGTACAGGAAATACAAACCAATAAGCGACTGTTGATGGATTCTGTTCTCACCTGGAGAGCACAAATTGAGATTCCATCCTTGCTCATACTTGCACAGTCGTATACTTCTGACTAGTGTAACAAAAGTGGCCATTGGTAGGTATTTGATGAGACCTGAGAATCTGCCAAAACAACACCTCAGGGATTCCATATCTAATGGCTAGACACCATTGTTATTACGAGGGGTAATATAGACTCTCTTTTTTATGGAACAGTAATATTTGCTTTTAGCAAAGCCATAAAGGAGAGAAGTGATCACATCATGTATGGGGAAAATATATATTAGGAGAGAAATGATGACATCTGTCTTTTGAATAAAGATGGGCCCCTGTGCTAACACATAGGAAGGTACAGAAATCCATACTAAAGCTCTGCATTATCATTTTAGTAAGTCCCCGCAATTCAGCTGGGTCCTGTGCTCATCTTAGAAATGCACTAGGAAAGACCAACCAAATATTAGTTCCTCTTTTGAGAACTTATAGGAGACATCTTATTAGTCCTTATAATAGTCCTGGAATTTGAGTATTATAACTATGTTCATTTTCTATATGGGGAGCCTGAGGCTTTGAAAAATTAAGTAAATAGTCAAGTTCATATAGACAGTGGTGGAGCTGGGTTTGGACTCATTCTTTTTGATTAAAGAATCTATTTAAGAGTCATACCACTTAAATGCTATATATGATTCACACCATGCATAGCAAATTAGTTTTAGGTTAAAATTATCAAGATGATGCCTCTCTTGGGATACTTCATGGTAAATAGATAATACACTCACCTAAAACGATTTATGCAGCCCCAGAAATCTGATTTTGCTTATTCACCTGGTGCAGATGCACCTTTCTCTATTATGCTAATAATATCTTAGATTCTGTGATTAATATATAAATTCAGAGTGCCAATACATTCATTTACAATGAAAAAAGTATTGTGTTACGTGACCTTGAAGATACACAGCCAAATAGTAATAAGAAAAGTGATGTTGACCATGGAATTAGAATTATATAAATTATAAAGAAAATAGAATGTTTATTGATACACAGATAAAATAGTCTGATTAATCTATTTACCCAGTAAAGTGATTTTTCCAATGACACTATTTTTCTATAAGCTTATTGGATAGATTTGGTCAATATTCACATATGTGGCTCTTTTTCACAGTTCCTATGGTTAAACAATCCTCTACTATTGATCTATTTTATATTATACTATATTAATTAATGTTTAATCAATCCAAGAGATGAAACCATTCAATGTCTTAAAGAATTCTAAGCAATTACATTTTCTGTCTTTCTTTCAGTGTATATTTTAACATTTCAAGTTCCAAGTACAGATTTCTTGTTAAAATCAGTGGATTGGGAAGATGAGTGAGAACATAGCCTCCATGTACACCTATAAGTGATGATTAAGTGTTTTAGACTCTAAGAGTATTAGGGAAATTAAGATGAGAGAATTGAGGGTCATAAAGGAATGTTTGACACATAAGGAGGCTCTTAAATTTGCGACTTGAAGTTTGGCTAAGTCTCAGAAAACAGAGATTTACTGTTATACAATTTGTGTTCAACATCCCCCACTCAGATATTCAACCTTAATTTATCAACACTTACTATGTTCTGGGCACTGTGCCAGGTTTGGGGAATATAAGCTGGATCAAATGTGGCCTCTGTGACCTCTTGGTTCACAGAGTAGAGACAATTATAAGTCAATGCAGTAAATGTAGTGATAAAGATACACAGAGTGTGTTTGGGGACATGGAGAAAGCACTAAATCTAGGACATGAAAAAAGGATTAGTAGAGAAAATTAGGCTCTGCAGAATAACAAGTAGGAAGACTCAAAATAAGGAAATCAATCAATGAAATATACCATATCCATAAAATGGAAGGTGAAAAAACAATTACATGATCATCTTAATTGGCATAGGAAAGGTGCTTGACAAAATCCAACACTCAGAAATCTAGGAAAAATATGTCCTAACCCCAGGTAACTATGAATGTGAACTTATTTGGAAATGAGGTCTTTGAAAGTGTGATTAGGTAAGTGAAGGTGAGGTCATAATATATTAGAGTTGAGCCCTAAATCCAATGACTTTGGTCCTTATGAAAAGGCCGTATGAAGATGCAGATATAGGGAGGACATACAACACAGGCATGGTGAGGGTAGATGCAGAAATTGTAGTGATGCAGCTATAATCCCAAGATCTAAGGATGGCCAGCAATCACCAGAAACTAGAAAGAGGCAAAATAGGATGCTTCCCTGAGGGTTCTCTGAAAAAGTATTGTCTTTCTGAAACTTTGATATGGAGCTTTGAGCTTCCGGAAAAGAACAAACATCTGTTGTTTTAAACTAGTTTGTGTTATTTTGTTATGGCAGCCCTAGGACACTAATATATACCATGACATATTATTAAACCATACAACGGAAGGGATTACTGATAAATGCTTCAGTGTGGATGAGCCTCAAAAACATTGTGCTAAGTGAAAGAAACCAGATATCACAGGTCATTAATTACATGGTTCTATTTATATGAAATATCCACATAAAGTAAATCTATAGGGACAAAAACCAGTTTAATGATTGCCAATGGCTAGGACACAAGAGCAATGTAAAGTAACCACTTATTGGGTACACAGTTTTATTTGAGTGACGCAATATTTTGAAATAGAGAGAGATGGTATTTGCACAATGATATGAAGGTAGTAAATACCAGTGAATTGTTGTTCACTTTAAAATGATTGCTTTTATGTTATGTGAATGTCACTTCAATAAAAGTCAAGATGTTGGTTTTACATTGCAACTATAAGGAGTTAAAGAAGAATAAGCAAGTTGCAGACAAGAGTTGGTTGGTAGGTGAGTTACCAGGTACATACATGAGTTCTGTCTTGATTCCCCCCACACGATATATATTTTCTATATTTAATTTGGATGTATCTAAAAGCATTCCTCTTTTTAAAATATATGAATACTAGAATATATTATAATCGGTCTTTAAGTTTCAATCAATATCTAGAGACAGACATCACCTGTAAACTTATATTCTACTCTTTGGTGGAATCCATCAGATTCCAAAGTAGCATGGATTCACAGTCTGACATTGGGTATCCTCAAAGACTGTGATAAATGATCATTCTATGTTTTCAGGTGAAAGTTTTCTGAAATATATCAAGTTATTTAACACAACCTAAAGTAACATAACTAACCAATGGAGATGTCTATGTTTGTTTTAGTTCAAGAACTTATACATGTGAATTCATGCTGATTATTGATGAATATTAAATAGCTTAAAAAAGAGGTTTAGTCTAGAGGAAGAAACTTCAGCATATCCCTCATGATTGACTTGATTCCTTCAACAGGCTTAATGGGTAAGTGTTGTCTCTTTGCTTTTAGTCTGACAACAAATATTTGTAGTGGGCAAGGACTCACAGGTAGCTTTATTTGTAACTATGGGAAGGGATCTTCAAAGCTGGAGGTAGACTCTCCTTGTTCCAATGGTAGATGTGATCAAGAGCATAGGATTCTAGACTTCTTACCAAGTGCACTTCCTCTTAGGTAATATTCTTCTGGATATTTGGTATTCCATACATCCAACCTCAACAACTGGATATATATCTGAATCAGCAGCAATGTCCACAATAGCCAAACTGTGGAAGGAGCCTCGGTGTCCATCGAAAGATGAATGGATAAAGATGTGGTCTATGTATACAACGGAATATTCCTCAGCCATTAGAAACGACAAATACCCACCATTTGCTTCAACGTGGATGGAACTGGAGGGTATTATGCTGAGTGAAATAAGTCAATTGGAGAAGGACAAACATTATATGTTCTCATTCATTTGGGGAATATAAATAATAGTGAAAGGGAGTAGAAGGGAAGGGAGAAGAAATGTGTGGGAAATATCAGAAAGGGAGACAGAACATAAAGACTCCTAACTCTGGGAAATGAACTAGGGGTGGTGGAAGGAGAAGAGGGCGGGGGGTGGGGGTGAATGGGTGACAGGCACTGAGGGGGGCACTTGCTGGGATGAGCACTGGGTGTTATTCTGTATGTTGGCAAATTGAACACCAATAAATGAAATGGTAAAAAAAAAAAAAAAAGAATCAGATAAAAGCTTGGAAAACTTGATGCTTTTGTTATATTTGATTTCATGTAATTAAACAGAAATTTCTGGGTGAATGGAGAAACAATTCAGGACTTAGAAATGTCAAACATTTTATATTTTCTTTAAAAGGATATAAAACTTATCTCAATTAACAAATGATCTTTCTTGTGTATTGAAATAGGAAAAAGAATATCCATAAAGATCATATGAATCCCTCTCTGGGTAGAAACTCATTACACCAACCAACACTTCAGTATTTGGGGATCAAATATTTTTGTCTATGTATAATATAGCAGGGATGAGAACTACCAAGGGAACATCTTCTGGGATGAGAGAATCAAGTGCAATATCAAATCAAGGCCGGGGAAGACAGAATGAGATGCATAGGAATTAGAGGGCTGCTTTACCATTGCACTTAGTGTCAGTAGGTCAGGGACCATCTAAAGGGAACTAAGCCTCTGGCTATATTTTGAAATGTGTCTACTCAGGAAGGATGTCTGTTTAAGCTATCCCTGCTTTTATTGCTTTACCCACGTGTCTTGGGAGAGATGTGCTTTCTCTATCCCTCACTTATCCCCACAGATTAAGTTTATCAGAAAATCTTGAGACCTTTTAAGTTATAGCACTTTGTGTGAGAGCAGAGGTTATTAACATCATTTAATGAATTAAAACATGTGAAACATAAAGAATGGTAATAGCATTAAAATATAAACTTAAGAAATCTTAGTTATTTAATATTAACTCATGAATTATCCAGGGCTTCACATTCAGCAAGAAAATGACCCAATGCCTGCATCTGTCATTCAAAACATTCTCATATCTAACACCGTTCTGTTTTTCCAAATTATTTCTCATAGATTAATTATAAGAGTTCATCTCATCAGCTGTACTAGTTTATAAGAAAACAGAAATACATAGTGTCCTTCATCACAGCCTCACCTTTGCCTATGTCATGTCACCTTTGGCTCTGTGGCCCTGTTTCCTTCAACACTCCTTATTAACTGTTATCTATTGTCCCTGGACTGGGTTGGATCCAACATTTACCTGACAATTCAAATCACAGTGTTGCCTCCTGCTGAGATTTTTCCCACACTTGTTACATGGACAGGCAAATTTCCACCAATGTTATGCTTTGAATTATCCATTTCTTTATGTTCATCTGCAAAGCTAAGATATTTGGGTATTTGAGTAGAAATTAGCTATTTGTATTTTTGTCATATTAAACCTTCCTTATATTGTACATTTCTTAATATCTGCTGATGTGTATTAGTGATCCATCAATATTTACTGACATGACTTGAAAAATTGATGCATGTGACAGGAAAAAGAAAAAACGTTATGTAGGAACCTAGTCTATGCACTACTCCCTATTCCCAGTGAGAAGCCTTGGCGGCTGCTGTTATTCCTCACTTTCATTATGCTGTTATCCCACTACATCATCAGAGTCAGCTCACTCGCCCTTTCTTCTAGACCATGAGTTGACACCTCCCCCTTCTTCAATCAACTAGCACAAACACCGCCCTTCTCATCCTCAGCTGACAACCTTGTTCCTATCTCAAAATGGAAGCTGTCTGAAGACTTTTCACAAGCCCCCACAAGAACACCTCTCCAGTTTCCCCAATAAGATTCCCCAAAGCTACATTTGAGGCAAGAACCTCAGCAATTGCAGAAACAGGGAAGTTCTGGCTTCTCTCTACTCCTGAAATCAGATAAAGCAGGTGGCTCTGATAAAACTACAGCCTTGAGAGTGGACTTTCTGGAAGTATCTGAAGAGTCTGGGTGACCCACCCTCACAGTGTGGGGCATCCGTCTCTTGGGAAGGAGTGTTGTCAGAGGAAAGATAGAAGGTGTGAGGGAGCCTGAAGATGCATCCTGATCCTGTCCTCTCTTTAAACAGTTATATCTCCCAGTGGATTCACAGGGCCTGTCTGAAGGACTTGCCATGGAAACAAGCAAAGGTGTGTGTTGTCTTAAGACTGTACCCAAATTGCTTTTGAACCACTTTGCATTTGTATTTGTTCTTTTTACTTCCCCGACTTCATGTCCCATTTCCCCTCCTGCTGCTATCCTGAGATTGCTGGACTCATGAAGCCTTGGCATGAAGGACATGCCTCGAGCTCTATTTTCTACAGCTCCTGCTCTATGACTTTCTAGTCTATTACCAGCATTACTGGGACATGAAATGGAAAAACTAAAATACATAACTTTAATAGAGAATTGACAGCATACGGATTGTTCCATACATTGACAGAATTTAATGTTGGCAGTACTCTCTATGGTGTTATTGCCTTTTGTATATGAGAAAAAAAAGTCTAAGAGAGGTAAAGGGATTTCCTCAAACACCATAATTTGAATCCAAGTCTCACTAGTCTCTGACACACTTCATTGCAAACACTATTTCCATGATGTAGAAGATGAAACTCTCTCATTACTCACATCACCACGGATGGCATTTTCAGGGCACAGAGCACTCACATTCTCTCAGTGAGGCAGGCCTCCTGGATTACATTCTTTCCCAGGGGCCAGAGGGCAGCAGAGGCCATTTTATACAGCCTTACATGTGTAAGCTATTGTCTAGCAGTTGGGTAGGGTATCCTGATATCACCCTTCCCAGCGCCCTAAGTTTCCTGATTTTGGGTCACACTTACAAACTGGTTGATCTGCATGCTACATGGCAAATCTAGAGGTCTGCAAAAATCTGGATATAATGTGGCATATAAGTTCAGAGTTATCTCTACTCTCCCCTCCAGGCCGTTAAAATTTTCCAAATCGTCACAGGCGTACTTAGCCCTTTATGTAAGATCTCAGGGGAAGATGACTTCAAAGCTTTTTTAGTAGCTAATTCAGAGGCTAATAACTTTTCTAGTCAGTTTTTCCTCAAGCTGAAACTGAATTTGTGACAATCAAAACTCATTTCTCTTTAGCATCTCTGCTGGGACACAGCACAAACTTGCAAAGTATTATAATAGATTATCTGGCAGATGGATTTCAAAAACACCAATAGTAATAGACTTATAATTTAATAATAAGACCAAGAAAAAAATAAGTACTTGAAGCAACAGTTTATGAAAAGCTGCTAATTGAAGCTTTTGTGCCCCAGAAGGGATCAGTCAAAATGGAAAATGTGCATCACTGAGCAACAGAACATGGATGGGGGAGGGAAAGAGAAAATAGAAGAGAAATATTGCTACAAATAACAAGAGTTCATAGCTGCTCTGGGGCTGACACAAGAGATCATAGAGAGTAAAAAATTTGTCCAAGATACCTCTACTATATATACACAGAAACACTAAGACTCTCTTCCCAGCAAGAGTGCCAAGGTGAAGTACTCCATGACCATGCCCTTAGCAATTCATGATGAAGAAAAAACAAGAAAGTTAATTAGGTCAATGAAGAATGAAGAACTTGGGGTCAATTGATCATTTTTTGTGACATATACCACTCCAGACATGACAGGACCAAGGCAGACACTGTTGGGTACCTGGGTAACAGTTCTCCTTTTTCCTTTGAAATAGAACCTTAATTGTTTACAAGTATTGGGGAGAGAATGCATATGCTTCAGGTAAGGCTGTATCCATTCACAATCCCAGGAAGTAGACTTTGATTAATCTAAGACAACTATAGTAATTCTACCCCTCACCCCCCATGGCAGTGAAAGGATTTGGAATTGATTTGGGGTAAAATTCTGGCCAATAAGACAAAAACTGTAGCCCCCTGGAAATATCTTTGTCTCTCTTAAAAGCCAGTGGAGGGAGACACTTTCTCTTCCTGATCTTGCTCCTGCACTTGGTTTTATGAGGATATGATTACTGGGAGAGTAATAGCAATCATGCAACCATAGGAACACAAGCCTGGATATCATGCCAACAAGCTAAGTAGGTGGGGTGGAAATATGGTAGTACACTTGCAGGTTTATGAATTAAGTACCCTGGAAATCACTGACCTCCAAACTGAGGAAAACTACTTTGAGTGTTGGGTCTGTGACACATGCTTTCGTAAATAAAGCTAATGGGAAAATTAGCTATTTTTTTCTTTTCCCCTTTTTCTTTCTTTCTTTCTTTCTTTCTTTCTTTCTTTCTTTCTTTCTTTCTTTCTTTCTTTTCTTTCTTTCTTTCTTTCTTCTTTCTTTCTTTCTTTCTTTCTTTCTTTCTTTCTTTCTTTCTTTCTTCTTTCTTCTTTCTTTCCTTCCTTACTTCCTTACTTCCTTACTTCCTTACTTCCTTACTTCCTTCCATCCTTTTAGTGGCAGATAAATGGTAGGGCAAGGAATGTGAATATACTGCAGCAGCTCATCCAACCCAAAATATACTTTCTAACAGTGAGAAAGAGAGATAATTCAAATAAAGGAAGCAGAAAGAAAAAGTTAGCCAGTGGTTGAGCATCAATGGAGTAGAAGAAAGATCCAGACAAAGCGAGCTTCTTTTACATAGAATTTATGTTTATTGACATGGAGACTTGAGAATCCTTGAGGGACACACAAAAGCACACTCAATGAGATGAAACACAACTCACTTATGAATCAATATGTAGGAAGACAGAAAGATGGGGTGAGAAAAAGAACCAAACTAGGAGGAAGGAGTGATCAACACTTGTCCTGTTTCTTTCATGCAATCGTAGTACAAGGAGGACAGAGCCTCCTCTCTGAACAAGGGGATAATAATGCATGTTCTAGTCATTCTCAAAGTGTTCTTGTTGTTAAAATAAAATAATGATTGTGAAAAAGCTTAGAGAAGCATAAAATAAATCATCACCATCATAATAACATGGTTATAGCAAGAAGTATATTCCATTTATGAAATACTTAGCTCATGACATTGAAACTTACATTTCTGTAAGAAGATATTATGCACATCATTTTGGATAAGAAAATTGAGGCTTAGACAAATTCTTATTTGTATAAATGTGCATAGCTAATCAATGGGAGAACCATTTCCAATCCACAGTTTCATATATATATGCAAACTTAGTGATAGCATCATCTTTCTTTTTATTCACTCTTTCCACTTATGTTAGATTTTCCCCAAATAGCTGTCTATTTTTTCATTTACAATAAGGTAGAGACTGGACATAGAATTTACTTCAACTTATCCCTTGTTAAAATCAAGAGTGATTGACTCAATGGAGGTTCATAACCACCAACACGTATTTATTCTTTTATCCCTCAAGAGTAATGAGAGATCAGAACTTTCAAACACAACAGATACATTGCATGTTCAAGTAGATCAGAGTTGTCTTCTGCATGAACTCCTCCATACATTTGTAGAAATGCAAGTCTGTTCATTATTAATCTTATGATATGGAAAGTAGTTCATTTGTATGGAAATAGCTGCATTTGGATGATGTGTTCCATGTTCAAAGTGAAACACAAATTTCTGATTAAAAGCCAAATCATTCTTTGAAAAGGTCGAAAACAGTGGCTTCAAGTGAAATTATTTCAGCTCCATTTTGTGTGTGGGTCACTGATGAAACACCCTGCCAAAATATGAACACTAGTTCTCTGATGTTTCTAGGTAATTGCAGATTAAGAAAATCCTCTTCCACTTAAAGTTTTAAAAGTAGATACATGTTGAATACTAGATATTTTATATGTGCATATTTTATGTTTTATAAATATATATAATTTAAATACATCAAATACTACAAAATAAATTACATGTGAAATTGTGATCATAAACTATCAGCATTAGGGGCAGCCCAGGTGGCTCAGCGGTTTAGCTCTTGCCTTCAGTCCAGGGCATGATCCTGGAGACCCGGGCTCCCTGCATGGAGCCTGCTTCTCCCTCTTGCCCGTGTCTCAGTCTCTCATGAATAAATAAATAAAATATTAAAAAAATAAAGTATAAGCATTATAGAACAAAGGATTGTGTAGTTCAGAGTCTGTTTTTTTTTTTTTTAAAGATTTTATTCATCCATCCATGAGAAACAGAGAGAGGCAGAAGCAGGCTCCATGGAAGGAGGCTGATGTGGGACTCAATCCTGGGTCTCCAAGATCAGGCCCTGGGCTGAAGGTGGCGCTAAACCACTGAGCCACCCAGGCTGCCCTGTAAATCAGTCTTGATGGGCATTGTATACATCACCTAGTAAAGCTGAACATGTTACTTTATAATCCAGTATTTCTTCTCAAAATGTACGGGTGCATATCTATAAAAAATAATATATATACCCTCAAAAATGTGTACAAAAATGCATGTTAAAACAATTTTCATAACTAAATAGTAAAAACAATCCAAATGTCCTTTAACAGTAGAGTGAGAAAATAAAGATGGATATTAAAGACATGATATTGTAAAAACAAGTCAAAAAACAAGAGAACATATATATTATTTCATTTATATAAAGTTTAAGAACAATTTTTACCTATAATGTTAGAAATTAGAAAGTATTTTAGAGGAGGCTTTGGAAATATTACCTGATAGAGGTAAAGAGGAAATGTCTGGGCTGCCAGAAATGCCCCTTTAATTGATCTCTGTACTGCATATATTTGTAAGAATTCACAAAGCAGTGAATTTTAGATTTGTGTGTATTACTGTATTAACTGAACACCTAATAAAGATAACTCGACCAGAACTCCTGATTGTATAATTCTATGTTTGAGAGAAAAATTGTACAAATTTTGTTTTAACCAGATCTTTTAAAAAGCTTATGAATGGGCAATCCCAAGTGGTCTGGTTTATGTTTTCTGTGACTAGCTCTGCAGTGACTAGTAGAACTGGAGTTTTTAGCTTCCTGTTAATTGCCAGCAGTCAGTTTGAAACTAATGTTTATTCAGATTTATAATATGAACTCTTTTTACATTTCACTTCAATAGTTTTCCTATTGAACAAAATACACATTTACCATCGACTGCATTAGAAAAACTCTATCAAGTTATTTCTGTTACTATAGGTCTTCTGTATCTGGAATGGGTTTCCAATCTACAATTATACTCCCACAATAATAATGATTAAAATAAGACTATTTATGTATAATTAGTGTTACATTGCTGGCTGCTTTTGTAAATTTTATAGAGAGAAAAACATGAATCCTTTATGACCATTTATGGAAACATTGGCTTTTATGCACATTATTTTGTATTCTTGGTTTGTCATGCACAGTGTGCACACAGATCTTTGAACCAAGCAGTGTTTCACAGTTTCCTTTAAATAGCTATGCTTTGAGGGATAATGGTTTTATTTAGGAAGCTATTTTTAAATTATTCCTTTTACTTTCACACCAATGTCCTTAACTGTTTTTTTAATGATTTTGATTTCCAGATAATGATATTCATTCTCACATACCAGAGAGCTCCAATCTCAACCAAATATTTTATTCATTCACCATATCTCACTGCATTATCTTTTGATTAAGAAAGAGGGTTTTTTTGTTTGTTTGTTTGCTGTTGTTTGTTTTTTAAGCCAAAGAACATGGACTCTTGATAATCTAAGGGCTGTCAAGCTAGCTTAGTTGACTGGAGTGTGTACTAATGAAGTTAAGTTTAGAAGTTCCATTACTGAAGGGGAAAGAATTTTTTCTCATAAGTCAGATGAGCTGTCCTATAACTACCTCTCAGGAGCCCACGGACCTAGATGTCTGGATTCCTTCATCTATAAATGAATGGAGGGATAGATAGATAAAATTTAACTCATTTCTCAGTTGATGAGAGGCCTCCCTGAGGATACCTGACTTTTCAGAATTTCAGTGACATTGACAACATATCTCTTGCCAGTGCAATACGTATTATATACTTTTCAACCTATCATTCCAAAAAGAGAGTCCAAACTAAGAGCCTAAAATATGGCAGGAAGTGTGCATGGTGCTTAACAGGTAGGGACAAATATGACACAGTTGAATATCTCAGGTAATTCTTAGCTAATTGAGGAAGGGGGCTGTGTGTGTGAAGATGCATTAATCTAGAATTAGCATTTAGAGTGCACTAGAAAAAATTACACGCAAGAAGAGATGACAGAAAGGAGGAAGGGAATAACTTTATAGGTATACGCATGGGCAGGTGGGGAAGTCAGACAAAGCTTTTTGAGAAACTCAATCTTTTCATGACAGAACATGTTCCAATTTCCCCACTTACCCTTTCCATACTGCTTTCTGCATGGGAAGAAGTATGTTTATAATCTCCTTACATTCTTTAGTATCTCCTCTCTTTCCCTCTCTCTTTTTTAAGACTTTATTTATTCATTTGAGACAGAGAGATAGAGAGATAGAGAGAAAAAGAGAGAGAGAAGGAGAACATGAACGAGCAAGGGAAAGAAGAGGAAGAAGAAACAGACTCCCCACTGAGCCAGCAGCCTGATGTGGGGCTTGATCCCAGGATGTGGAGATCATGACCTGAGTCGAAGGCAGATGCTTAATCATCTGAGCCACCCAACTGGCACTGCAGTGACTAGTCGAACTGGAGTTTTTAGCTTCCTGCTAATTGCAATAGATAGCCAGTAGTCAGTTTGAAACTAATGTTTATTCAGATTTATAATAATGAGCTCTTTTTACATTTCACTTCAATAGTTTTCCTATTGAACAAAATACACATTTACCATCCTTTCTACATGCCTCATTTCTATATGCCTACAGTCCACCTTCCTTTTTCAAAATGTACTGGATTTTCCTTTAATCTGGAAAATTCTGTTTTCTCATACCCTTAAAATAATAGCAAAACACTCTCTTATATCGGCTCCTGACTTTATCCTTTGTTCTCTTTAATTCTTTCTTTCCCAAGAAGTTAAAATTAGTCTGTACATTCAGTTTCTGCATCTTCACCTGTATTGTGGTACAGATGCTGCCTTTACTAAGGTCACCAGTACACTGCATTTCCAAAGTCCTTGAGACTTGCCAAAGCTTGAGCATTTTAGCCTTTTCAGAACCTCTCTGCTTTTTGCCAGTGCTGGCTCATTCCCTCTTTCTTCAAAGAATCCTTTTCTTGGGCTGCCTGGGTGGGTCAGGTGGTTGAATCTCTTACCTTTGGCTCAGGTCAGATCTCTGGGTCCTGGGATTGAGCCCCATGTCAGGCTCCCTGCTCAGCCAGGAGTCTGCTTCTCCCTCTCCCCAGGCTCTCCCCCTGTTTGTGCTCTCTCTCTCTCTCATTATTTTTTTTTTTTAAGATTTTATTTATTTACTCATGAGAGACACAGAGAGAGGCACAGACACAGGCAGAGGGAGACACAGGCAGAGGGAGAAACAGGCCCCACACAGGGAGCCCCACATGAGACTCAATCCTGGGTCTCCAGGATCACACCCTGGACTGAAGGCAGTGTAAACCTCTGAGCCACCTGCGCTGCCCTCTCTCTCTCTTAAATAAGTAAATAACATCTTCAAACAAACAAACAAACAAATAAAAAAACCACAAAGAATCCTTTCCTTTAGCTTCTAAGCCAAGAACATTTCTTGGATTTTTTTCTTCTGCCTGAGAAATTCCTGTCATTTTCTCCCAATGTTTTTCTGTGTTTCTTCCTAAATACTAGTAAAACACTTTGTCCTTTTCTCTTCTCAATCTATATATTCTCAACTTAAATTACCATCTCTATGAGTCTCAAAATTTATCTTCAATTTATGCATCTCCACTTATCTCAGACTTACTTTGCAAAATGTTTTTGAAGTGCGCACACGCACACACACCTACACGGTGGAGGAATGTTGAAACCAAGTTTTGAAAGGTAAGTACAAAGTGACAGAAGAATGACGAAAGAGAAGTATATTTAGCAGAGAAACAGCATATGAAAATGGAGTCAGCCTGGAAGCACGAAATGGCGTTTTTGCATTGAAGGACCACAGTTTGCTTATTAGGGTCAAAAAATTAGGCGATATGGCAAGAAAAATGTAATCGAGATGAGGAGAATCAAATTAAAACAAAGCAAAACAAAACAAAATGTGGATAGTATCCTTAAGAATTTGGATTTTTTTTTCTCCTGCAGGGGACACCATTTGTGAATACAATTTTAGGAAGAAAACAAATATAATATGCTCTGGTAAACTATATGTGCCAGGAGGTGAGATGTGTGCTAGATGGAAAAAAGACAACTATGAGTGAGTCTAGAAACAGTTGCAAGGTGCTCTGCCTCCAATGCTATCTTGTTCTGCCCAACAACCTCCTTGTGAGGACCATGGTGTTGTCTTCTGAGTCTTTTATACAGTTCATACCGGGTTTCAGTCTCAGCAACCTTTCCCTATTTTGAGAATAGTTACTAATCCCCCAAATAAACGGTCTCCAGACTTTTGGATAGCATGCTTGTTAGTAAAACAAACCAACAAATACAACTTTAGGATATTCCACGACAGGCATATTTATTTTATATTATATTGTGAAAGAACGTTCCCCAATGCAGTAAGCATTGGTAGGAGAGTCCTGCAAAACAGCACCAGGAGGCAGTTGAGAAAGCAGGGCCTCTGCACAGCTTCTGTTTCAATTCTCAGAACACCATGAACTTTTTGACTTTTGTCAATTGCGATTTGTCAATTGCAACCACCTCCTTGAACATCTCCTTCTACTTTGGACTGAAATAGAGATAATGTAATATCTGTTAGCTAAGTAGCTAATCCTGTATTAGTTAGTTTAATTTTGCCAGCACCAATCATAAGTCTTTTGAAACGATTTATGTAACCTTGTGGGTTTTGCCTTGTAAGATTACACTGTATACTTGCAATTCAGTGCACACTTTCGATTTCAATGGATTCTGTGTCTCCTGGATTGCAATCCCTAAAATCCCAAATAAATGTTTTTGGTGGCTTTACCACCTTATAGTCTTCTTGGTCAATAATATGCATGACCTTTTACACTAATACACAATAAAACTTACAAAGTATACACAAGAGAAATTTTAAAATGATAAAGTCAAAATTAAATGTTTTAAAATGATTAATGTCTTATAGTTCAAAAGTCCTTTCAGGTGGAATGTATATGTGTATACACAGTGATTTCATATATATTTGAACATATATGATTATTCACATACATGTGACACACATATGCATATGTACATATATATCACTGTTTATGCTCAATTATTTTTGAAAATATTAGTTTCACGTTTTTAGTAGAGCATTTCAAAGAGCTGGTTCTAAACTCAATTTATTTTGATATAACTTTTAATGATTGTCAAATATGAAAAATACACCTCACCAAGGCATAATTTATACAATATCCTCTTAGGCAAAGTTCTTATTAATAATGGTGGCTATGGGTTTGTAACCATCTTTCAAGTCAACTTTATTATTTTAAATACTTTTGTTCAGTTATAGAATATAAATTTTTATTAGATTGCCCCCCTTTTTTAGCCTTTATGTTTCAAGTGGCAAGTTCACATTAGAATTAGAAGTGTCAGCTCAGCCAATTTTTATTGTTGGCTTAGCTTGGATTATGAATATGATGTTTAACTTGCAGTTTCCTGGCAGTTATCTTTTGCAGTTATATGTCTATCTTGTAAGAGTTATTTTAGTTGAAATTATATTTTATAATTATACATTTATTTAGCCAGACATATAAAAGCTGCACTATATTGCAACATGCTAAAAATAGATACATGAATGAACACCATTTGGAACCCTTTGTCCTTTGCCCTTCTGATTAATAGACCCCAGGTAAAATGAGTTGTTAATTAATTAATTTGAGAGAGAGAGAGAAACAGAGAAAGAGAGAGAGAGCAGGGGGAAAGGCAGAGAGGAAGGAAAGAATCTCAAGCAGATGCCCCCCTCATCACGCTGATCCTGAAGGGGTGCTCTACCTCACAACCCTGAAATCATGACTTGAGCCAAAATCAAAAGTTTGATACTCAACTGAGTCACCCAAGTGCCCCAAAATAAGAAATTATAAAGTATAATTTCAAATGTTAAAAAAAGCTTCTCCTACAAGTGCAAAATAAAACTTGTTAAAGATGTTATTCAACTCATTAATTAATGATGTAAATAGCAGAAAGGAAAGGAAGTTCAAAGAACAGTTAAAGAGCTGAACGTTTATAGGCAATTTAATAAAGTGTGAAAATAATATAAAATCACTTGGTTACATATCTTATAGGATGATAAGCCATGTCCCTCAGAATTGTCTCTTGCATCTGGCATCTGCATTTGTAACAGAAAAAGTTGGGACACCTGAGTGGCTCAGTGGTTGAGTGTCTGCCTTCAGCTCAGGTCGTGATCATGGGGTCCTGGGATTGAGTCCCACACTGGGCTCCCCACAGGGAGCCTGCTTCTCCCTCTGCCTATGTCTCTGCCTTTCTGTCTCAGGAATAAATAAAACCTTTTTAAAAAAGAAAAAGCTAACAAATTAACATGTGAATCCACTACGTTTTGGCCCTCTGATGAAAAATAGTGATTTGAACAAAGTAAATTCCAGTAAATGATAATTCATATGCGTACCTATGTCCCATGTTGATTACCTTTAGTCATATTTCCAAGCTAAAATTATTTTTCTTAACACTCTGAAATGTGTTATTTTCAACACTTTCATAATAAGGATAGACTGCATGAACAAAACTGACCTAATCTAAAATACCAATGCACAGTATGGCACAATCAGAATCACTAAAGATCAGTGTTCTATTTCCCTTAGGGGCTGTTATCTGCATCAGCATGGTTACAAAAGATACTCTGTAGCATGTGTTCTTGAGACAGACAGAAAGAAATGCAGTGTGCAATTGTTTTTATTACAACAGTCATAAGATTTGACTGTGTGCCCTCTATAAAGCCAACACCTTTATCTTCTGTACAGAAATATAAAGACAACAGACAAATGAACAAAAGAAACCCCACATAACTCCCTAGAAAACAAAGCAGGAAGCACAACGAAGAAAAGTTGAGACAGTGTATAGAATTCTTTCTGATTTCTGTTGTTTTATCAACAATTTCTTGTAGACCTTTTTTTTTTTTTTTTTTTTTTTTAGGAAACATTTCTCTGTGTCTTTAATATGTGTAATTACTAGTTTTATTTGTATTGGGGTGGGGAGAGGAGCAAAGGAAGAAAGGTGTAGAGGGGACACAATACAAGTCTGTAAGTTTCCAGTGTGGCACACAGTAGAACATGGGCAAATCTTCCTGGGTGTGATATGTTACGAATGGGTTCACAAAAGAGAGGACAGTTAAGCTTTCAATCTTGAAGGCTTAGAAAACATTTTCCAGGTGGACAAGATGGAGAAAGGCACGCTGACTGGACCTGGCTGTGTAGACAAGTGTGGGATTCTAAAGAGCATTATGAGCTTGGGGAAGTGGATATGGATGTGGGTGTGAGATGGAGTTCACAGAGGACAGAATAATGAAGATTTTCTAAACCACAAAAAAATATTTTGTACTTTATCAATGATGAACCCATTGTAACATACTTCATGCGTTGGTTGTGAAAAAATGGAGAAGCCAAAGTAGCTACTTCCATTAAAATCCCTGGTAGATTTCCATTATAGTGCCCTCATTGACCTTCGGCATATAGGTCACTGACAATGCTTTTACTTCGGATCTTTCTACCTTCCTATCAATTTTAATCAGTAATGATCTTCATTATTGCTGTAAGCTGCTGGGCAGGTTAAAAATTGAGCTCAACAATTTCTACATTTTATGCCCTTAATAGCTGAAAATTGGTATTACATGCTCTCGAGGGGTTGCTATGGGACAGTGTGAGAACAGTGCTTAAAAAAGCATCATTTAAAAAAAGCTGGATTATACTCCACACTTAATCACTTTGCATGAATCATTCCATCTCCTTCTGTAGTCAGTTTCTTCATCAATGAAATGGAAGTTAGTAGCTGTGCATGGAGGACATCTTTCAAAGCCCTTAGAAGTTAAGGGAGTTAATGTGAAGGGAAAGTGCCTGTGGAGAGTCAAGGTGGACTTTATTTAATTTTTTTTGGGGGGGGGGTGGACTTCAACTTAATGGATAACAGCTAGCTATTTATTTTTTAATTTTTTTTAAAAGGTTTTATTTATTTATTCATGAGAGACACACACAGAGAGAGAGAGGCAGAGACACAGGCAGATGGAGAAGCAGGCTCCATCAGGGAGCCTGATGTGGGACACGATCCCAGGACTCCAGGATCACGCCCTGGGCGAAACACAGGTGCTAAACCGCTGAGCCACCCAGGGATACCCCCTTTTTTTAAAAAAAAAACTTTTATTTATTTTTTCATGAGAGACGCACAGAGAGAGAGGCAGAGACACAGGCAGAGGGAGAACAGGTAGCTATTTAGCTAAAAGCAAAACCATTTCAAAATCAAAAGAAAAGGCAAACAAAGGGTAAATCAATTTTAAGAAGCCAAGTTGCCACGTACCTCTCCAAAGACCATCCAGGAAAGATGAGGTCCCCAGGGTGAGTGGAGGCATCGGGCCCGCACAGACTGAGGCAGGCAAATATTTTAAACATATATCCATTAGCTTTTGTTCCAAAGCCTCGCTTACACAACTTTGAATTGTAATGTGACTTCTCAACTCTCATTCTCCATGTGGAGAGAAAAAGTATAAGCCCAGGGATAGACTTTTAAATTTCCAAAAGTTACATTTCTAGCGTGCAGTGACAAAAGTGGCAGTTTGGCCTTAAATGGTGGCCCCTTGTAAGCCTAGTTACGTCTGCCCTTCTTTGAGTCCACATTGTGAAACTGATCCCATCTTGCTATATTATTGAGGTAACATCTGTGTGCTGGTTATTGAAGGCTAGACCATTCTTGGTAAATTTAAACCACATAAATTTTGCCATGAATTACCTTGGTGGCAGGCTTACCCCAAAGACTGCAGAGACATTTTCTTTCATATTTCAGGAGCGATTACATCTGTGTTCATTATTTCACATAATTGATATGAGGTATAAATATATTGAAAAGTAACATATAAATGAAGTATTACTCCCACTGGCTTTCAAATGTCACCTAAGATATTATAATTAGTGCATTACAATTAGTGCACCTATAGCCTCTAACATCTAGGCATCCATTACAATTTAAAAGAATGAATGATTATCCTACTACTTTAATGAATATTTATTTATTAAAGAAGTTTCCAGAAACTAAAATACTAAAATTAAAAGAAATAATTCTTCTTTAGAAGAATAGACTAGTAGACTAGTAATCACCAAATTTGGAATTGATATGAGAAAAATAAGTCACAGGATGCCTGGGTGGCTCAGTGGTTGAGCATCAGCCTACAGCTCAGGTCGTGACCCCGGGGTCCTAGGATCAAGTCCTGCAATGGGTTCCCTGCAGGGAGTCTGCTTCTCTCTCTGCCTGTGTATCTGCCCCTCTCTCTGTGTGTCTCTCATGAATAAATAAATAAAATCTTAAAGAAAAGAAAAAAATAAGTTACAAGTTCAATACAAACTTGATATAGTTAATAGTTTAACCCAAATTCCATCCAAGTTCTGCAATCTTTTTCTCTTTCTTTTCTTCTTTCTTTCTTTTCTTCTTTCTTTCTTTCTTTCTTTCTTTCTTTCTTTCTTTCTTTCTTCTTTCTTTCTTTCTTTCTTTCTTTCTTTCTTTCTTTCTTCTTTCTTTCTTTCTTTCTTTCTTTTCTTTTCCTTCCTTCCTTCCTTTCTTTCTTTCTTTCTTTCTTTCTTTCTTTCTTTCTTTCTTCTTTCTTTTTCTTTCTGTCTTTCTTTCTTTTTTCTTCTTCTTCTTCCTTCCTTCCTTCCTTCCTTCCTCCCTTTCTTTCTTTCTTTTTTTTTTTTTTTTTAGAGAAAAAAGGTCAGTTAAGTATCTGACTTCGGGTTTCAGCTCAGGTCATGATATCGGGGACATGAGATCATACAGTGTCTCAGGCTCTGAGCTAAGCCAGGAGTCTGCTTAAAATTCTCTCTTTCTCTCTCACTCTGTCCCATCTCCCCACTTGTGCTCTCTCTTTCAAAAATAAGAAAGTAAGTAAATAAATTAGAAATAAATAAGAAATATAAATAAAATAAAAAATAAAAAGATTATATCCCTTGGTAAATCAATTTGGGGATTAAGGATTTGGGTTTTAGAGTAAGATATATTAGATGAAAGTCCTAGCTTGGGTCTCTTTAATCATGTCAATTTGGGTGGTTCCCATAACCTCACCAAATTCGCAGGCCTAAATATGACACATAGTGAGAACAAATACCTCCTTTGTTTGTTGTGAGGGTTAAATGACATGAAACATTCAAAGTTCTTGGCAAACACTCACACTTGTTCTTATAATGTACATGTAACAAACAATTGCTATGATGGATTGAGCTGTTCCATAATTGCAAAAGGGTGGGAGAGGACAAAGCACCCACTTATACATCTATTGCTATAATAAGTAGAATAAAATTGTCTGTGTTTTACTGGAGGATTCCCCCATCCAATGGCAGTGAAATTGGTAAAGAAACATTTCCCGTTTCTTTAATGTGCGAATTGTTGAAATGGATTTTCTTAAGTGAAAGATTTCTACTCCTAAATCCTTTTAAGTATGTCCTAGTTCCCAGAAGACTGGCTGGAAATTGCTCCCAGGCACCAGACACACATTTCAAAGTGCAATATTCAGTGAACCCTTCAGAATCTACTTCATAATGAACCCTTGTGTGTTGGCATGAGGCTAATATAGGTGATATATTGATTATAGTCCTGCTGAAATATGAACTTTTTCTGCATAACCAAGTGTCCTCAAGTAAGAAATGTAGACTCTCTGCCTGGACCAATTAGCAGGTGCATGAATTTGACTTGTCCTATTACCTCCCAAAGTTAATATTAATAAAAGAACTGGAGATGCTCACTGAATTTTCCTTCCTTTCTCCCTCTCTTCCTCTGTCTTTCTCTTTTTTAGCTTTGCCCTTGTGAAAATCAAGTAAAGAATAAGTCACCAAAGGCCAGTAGCCGTGCCTGTGATTAATGGGTGACCAATACTTAGAAGGGCAGTGCTAATCAAAGTAGGGACAGAGCTCAAAAAATAATTTTCAACCCAGAATAGAACAGATTATGGTCAGGAAGAGGGACAGAAAGAAGGAAAGAGCAAAGAATCATTTGTAGAGACTGTCATCTCCACGCGTAGAGAGGTATTTTTAACCTAAAATGGTTTTCATTTACTACCCAGCATGTTCCTAGGCTTCCTCCTTTTACTGCCAGCTGGTGTATGTGCAAAGATTGCTAACTCTAGCCTTATCCTAAGATGAGAGCAATTAGAAAGGTTAGCCTACCATTGAACATGCGCATGTGTGTGGCAGTGAGGGCATACACCACTGAAGATACTCAAATAAAAAAAAGTGCTGTATGATATAAAAAAAAATTGCCAGAGTGTGAATGGGAATTAAAAGAGACAGACACTATTTTATACTATATACTACTCTATACACTCTATATGATCTGTGTTTCCTTAAGGATCTCTTTAGACTACCTAGGCACAGTTCCCTCATCGGTAAAATGTGAATGCTACTAGCAAAATGTGCAGGGATGTTGCTGGGACTATGTAAGAGCAGAAGTGTTGAGATGAGTCAGTAAGCTAACGGATAGAAACGCACAGTTCCTGACACTGAGTATATAGCTAATTGATGTCAGTTTCCATTCCTTAATCTAAGTGAGTGCTCCCTTCTAATTAATCTTAATTAACCCACATTATTGTTCCCTAATAATTAGCATAGACCTTACTGCAGTCTTTTGTTGCATATTTGCTCCTTGTAAAAAGTCTCCCAAGATGTTTGGCTATCTGAAATACCGAATTCTGCCTTAGATACTCTCAACAAGGAAATATTTCATAAGGCAGTAATGAGTCTCTCTAATATTGATGACTTTCTTGCCTCTTCTAAAACAGGAATGTTTCTGGAAGTACCATCATCAGGTTTATAACAGCTATAGTTTCTAAAATCCCTAGCCTCAGATGGATATAATTTTTGCTTTTAAGGAAAAAATTTAAACTCAATGTTACATGAGGAATTGAGAACCAAGTAGGGTATGGCCCATTGGAGAATGCTCCACCAAGCAAATTCCCTGGCTCATCAATGAAAAAGGAATGGTACATTTTACAAAGTCTTCTGCTAGACGTACAGAATGCTGGGTAAAGATTATTCCTTCTACTAGAATATATCTGTCATGAATTAGAAAAAAATCACTTTCCTCTAGAGGGCAGAGTTATATCCATACCAAGGCACATGATTTGGTGAGCAGAACCTAGGCTGTCTTTACTGCCATGTGCTCTGGGCTGGCATCTCTGTGCAGGGCACGGTGCACAAATCATTTAATAAAGAGTCTCTGGTTTAGTGTTGCTGTTTCACTGAGAAGTCACCTATTTGACCACATTCCCTTTTCTTTTGAAGTGTTTGTATTAATTGGCCTGGAGAATAATAAAATAAAATCATCTCAGATATGGGAAATCCATTTCCAATTAATGTTATTTCCTTTTTTTCATGAACACAATACAATGAACATCCCTTTTGAATTACACTGGTATGCTTCCCTTTGGAGTGAACTCAATGTTTGTTGTTTTTCTCTTTCTTCTGTTATGCCTACTTATGGAATATAAAGCAGAACTCTTCTTATTGAAATTTAATTTTCCTTCCAAAATTTGTTTATATCATAAGTATCAATGAATTTCACTGAGTGAACACACCTGTGTAACCAGCTCTCTTTGCCCCATTCAGATCAGTCATTTCTTGCAGTTCTTGAGTGAGTAATATGTTTCTTGATGCAAGCCTGAGGGATTTTTGGCTTGTTTGTATTGCATTTTTATTAGAGAAAAACATGACTAATACACTAGTTAGAGAATACAGATGTTCTGTCTGAATGAAATGCTGGTAGCAGGTAGAAGAAATCTTCTACATGTCTACAACTCTATTCATGGATGGTCCTTAAAGATAGTAATGGAAGCATGTCCACCAAGTGAATGGAAAATCAGGCAATATATCCATTTGTCTACTTTTCAAGGAAGGAAATAGGGTCTGGGTACATGGATCTACCCTGATTCATAATTGTCTACTGGATCAGGAAAAACAAGATTGGAAAATAGCTGACAAGGGATTCTGAGGGAATGGTATGTAAATAGACTACTTAGAGTGAACATAGCTTCTAAAGGTACGCATGCTCCTTGTAAATGTCCATCAGAAGGCATTCACTATAGCAGAGGGTCCCACTTCTAGAAGATGAGCCATCTTGTGAAAGTCTATTGGCATTTATTTATTCATTTCCAATTTTAATGAGATGTAATTGCCATCTAACATCATGCAAGTTTAAGGTGTGCAACATGTTGATTTGATATGCTGATATATCACAAAATAATATCCATGACAGCATTAGCTAATACCTCTATCACATCACATAATTATTATCCCCTTGTTTTTTTGTGAAAACATTTAATATCTACTCTTTCAGCAACTTTCAACTATATACTAGAGTATTATTAACTCTAAATTAATACCCTGGTGCTTGCTGGCAGGGTCCATGGATAAAATGGCCAAGGCATCTAAAGTGGAGTCTTTCATGAGCTCAACACCTTGGATTCCCTACACTACAGTTGCTTTGCTAGACTCTACTGAGTGCCTAAACTCCCAACAATAGAGGCCAACATTGAGCCCCCCAGCTGATCCTATCCTGTTATAAAACTACAAAAGCCACTTGAGAGAAGTTGACTATTTTGATTACCCCCCCCCCCTTTTTTTTATGGAGAAGACATTGATTTGTCTTTAGGGAAATATGAATTTATTTTAAAAGTGATTTTGTGTTCATGATGCAGGACTCCTGCCATTCTGTACTAACATTTTGTTTCATGAATTGTCATGGAATTCTACATATGATCACCTCTTTCTAAGGTATTCATTTTATGGACAGGAGGCTTAGCAATGGAATCAAATCTATGGAATTCTTGGATATGTTCTTGTCATGAACAGATCAGTGAATAGGAATCAAATTGGAAGACAACATCCCGAGATAGTAAGAGGTTTTCCCAAGTTACAATATAAATTTTAAATCAGCATCTAGAAGACTGGAACTGTTTCCCCACACACTAGAAGGTGCAGGTGGGAGTTCTACATCTCACTATTAAATCTTATACAACATGTTGGAAACTGTTTTGTTTCTTGTTTCCTCAAACATTGGCTTGATGAGTTCAAAGTCCTGATCCCTAAGAAGGAATCCTGCCACCATTTGAACACAGTCATGGTTTCAATAAATTGAATTTGGGGACCGAGATATGACCATTTGGAGTTCTTTGTGCTGCTGAACTGAGAGGCAGAGAAGGAAGTGTCTGAAGTGGCTGAGACGATTGATCATGATTATTATGGAGAAAGTGGTTGAGTGCTACACAGTGGGTACAAGAAGGAATATGTACATATCCTGAAAGGTTTATTTCAGCACCTTTGAGTGCACTATATTAGTAAAAAAGGCCAATTGGGAGAACAACTGCAAAACACTTCTGAGCACTTGTATCTTACCAAAGTAGAATCGTCAGGAAAAACTTCTAAGGAACCAAGTTTTTGGAAGAGGGTAACGGTAGAGGTTATTCAGTTCAATTCTAATAAGATATTATTAGATACTTATCTATATACTAATTAATCACATCAGTATGACTGACCTGACTTTGCATGTCAGTGTGTCTGTGTGTGTGTGCACGCATGCACTTGCATGTGTTTGTACCTTAGATTTTTCTTCTAAAATCAAGAAGGAGATTTGAGCACTTTCTAAATGCCTAGGAGAAATTCTGTATTCAGTCACTCACATTTAAAGAAAAAGTCAGGGGCACCTGGGTGGCTCAGTTGCTTAAGCATCTGCCTTCAACTCTGGTCATGATCTCGGGGTCCTGAGATTGAACCTCATGTCAGGCTCTCTGCTCAGTAAGGAGTCTGCTTCTTCCTCTCCCTCTGCATCCCACCTTGCTCCTTCTCTCTTTCAAATAAATAAATAAAATTTAAAAAATAAAGAAAAAGTCAATCCTCCATTCTATTTTCACAAGATCAAGTCTTGAGTTACTCTCAACTGTTAAAGACATTAGTTATCCCTCTGTTCACACCACAGTTCCAAGCAATACTAAGACAGATAAGAATAATAGGCCTGAACTTTCTTCTTCAAGTTGCAAGGATAAAGAAGTGATTCAGGTAGTCGGCTATAACAGAGATACACTTTGGTGAGGGTCCTAATATAAACAATGAGTGCTTCATGTTGACAAAGAGAATATTTTCCTGATAGAGGGATATATCACCAGAAACTTCATTGTAGTATCTACAGCACATCAAAAAAGAGGTCATTATATAGGAAAGGAGTTTAGGAGGAAGAAGGGTCAACTGCTCAGAGAGAAAGGGCAGCAAGTGTTCTAGGAACAGTAAGTAGGCCCTGGTCTGGAGCCTCACTGAATGTGTGGAGCTGGCAGGGGAAGGAAAATGACTCCAGGTCTTGGAGAACTCCGTTTTTTCAAAAGAACGGTCTTGGTTTTTAGAGTTAAAGCAGCAAAGACCAGATAGACGTGATAGTAGACAAATGACATCATCTAAGTAAGGTCTGAGGGTTTACAGACTCATTTCTGTTGATATTCTTTAAGCAACATGTGCACTGTAATAGCTAATTCCCTGTTCTTCTGATTGGCTGTTGACATTCAACCAGGGAAAACACAATTATCTGTTCTATTGTGAATATGAATTCTCAAAGAGGAGAGGAATTTACCCCCAGCTACACTCTGAAATTCTTGTGTTCAAAGCAATTATAATTATTATTGTTATTTTGCATTTATATGGCTGTATTTTATTTACAAAGAGCTTTACAACTGTGTTTGTCTGTGTCTTTCTGTTTGCTTTCTTGCTCATCAGCCCTGTGAAGTATGTCAGGGTTATTGGCCTTATTGTGTAGATTAAACATTTGAAGCAATTAAGATTTGAAGAGAGTTTCAATTTATTTTTGGCTTTGGAAGAACAGTTCACAGGTAACAAAAGGTCCATTTTAAAGTGCAAAGGATGGGTTTACAGAAAAGAAAAACAGATACATTTTGTTCCTAGTATATTAGGATAAGCCCATTTCACATTAAAGGCATTTTTAAGCACTGAAGCTTCTTTTCCATTAATCAGGAGAATATAATGCACTTGTTTAGACCAAAGACTTTAAATGTTAGATGTGCTCAAATTCTAACACTGTCTTTTACTTGCTGTGCAGTTCTGGCAAATTTACTAATCTCATTGAATACCAAAGTAAAAAACAGGGCACATAATCTGTTTTTAATTGGCTTTTCATTAATAGTAATATCATATTTACACAATAGCTAATGGGTATATGGAACATTGTAAAGAAAGAATTCATAGGATTCACTACTACATAATTGTTATCTTGACCAAATGTTTATACAATTTTAGCTTTAGTTTCCTTATCAGGATAATACAGGCAGTTATGCAAGAAAATATTCTATAACATTTTAAGAGATTATGTGATATCTTTTTATTTAAGATTGGTCATTAGGATTTGTCAATAGCTAATATATCTTAATAATATGTACACAAATATATATGTATACTTATATATACAGTTTTCTCACTTTTAATACTTGATTCATCAAAACTTCAGAACACAATATAATGATACACATCAAATTATACAAATACACACAACAAATATGATAAAAATCTACTAAGATTGTTTTTTGTGTAATCAATTAAAGGCCTCAGATGTCCCAATTTTAGGGAAATGGAGCTATTAAATATCTAGTTCTCAGAAGAAATGCATATATCAATAACTTGGACAATGTGGAAAATAAGACAGACTTAGTACTTAAGTATCAGACTTTGTCATGTCCATGAACTGTACTATAGGAGGAATGGGTGGACATGGTAGGTGGCCAGTCATCACTGCATTGCACGCCAGGATTAAGGAGTTTCATTGGTACTGACCACATTTTTCATTGCTTGCCCAAACTGATGGGTAGCCCAGAGGAGCAGCTGAGACCCCTCTGAGGAAATGAGACTTCATGACATTAGAAAGGAGTTACTAAACCCACTCCAGGTAAGCAACTTAAATCCAAATTTTTAAACACATCCTCTACAAGCCAAACATATTCACAGGACGGAAAATAAAATGGCACATAACCAACCACTAGAGCTAAGCCAGGAGACACAGAAATCTACAGACTCCAATTCACTTGCAAATAAGTGAATAAAAATTTGAAATTACTGGAATTAGGTTAAAAACACTGCCAGAGGAGAGTGGAGACAGGACTTCCATGAAGCAGGGACATGCTGTGGGGTCTGGGACATGCCCTGATACCAATAACCTCATGCACAGGAAAGGGTCCACTGAAAACATTTCTGAGACCTGATAGATGGAGCACCATCTACAAAGGTTTAGGAAGTGTAATGGAATGGAGGAGGCCCTCTTAGAAGGCAGAGCTTCTGGGAGAAAGGGATTCAAACTAAGGAAAAAGCTAGGTCTACAGGCTTGTCAGAAAAGGACAAAAAGAAAAAAAGAGGTAGAAATTAAAGGGTCTACAAAAACAAGCACACAATAGCAACAACAATACAAATGTGAGCCCTCACCCCTGAGGAAAAAAAATCACAAAGTCCCATATCCCTCCAAAAACAACACCAAAAATAATTCAGTACATAAACTCCCCTTCGTGATTCCAACACAAGAGGTTGGATCTCAGCTAAGAAAATAAGTTGGGGATCCCTGGGTGGCTTAGTGGTTTAGTGCCTGCCTTCAGCTCAGGGCATGATCCTGGAGACCTGGGATCATGTCTTGCAACAGGCTCCCTGCGTGGAGCCTGCTTCTCCCTCTGCCTATGTCTCTGCCTCTCTCTCTCTCTCTCTCTCTTTCTCTCTCTCTGTCTCTCATGAATGAATAAATAAAATCTTTAAAAAAAACAAAAAGAAAATAATAATAAGCCATTTCATATTTTTAGCAATTGCTGTAAATGTATCAGTTAGTGCTAACCCAGAATATTTCAAGCATCTATGAAAACAAAGAGAAAAAGACAGGCAAATTTGATAACTAGCCTATCCTAAGGAGAAAAAAAAGAAAATAAGAAACAAAGTATTCATGGATGAAAATACCATTTCCAATGATCAACCACAAACTACACAAAGGCATAATAAAATGGGAATTAAATATCACTAAAAAGCCAATTGAAGAATATTTAAATGTAATATACATTTAACATAATTTATTATAAACAAAATTTAAGGAATATTTAAATTTATAAATTCAAGAACTCAATGGAAATGAACAAATAAAATTACAAAATAAGATTGATGGACCTAAGAAAAACTGAAGAAAAGGGCTATAACATCTGAGGCATAAAGTCTGAATTACAAAGTGTTCAAACAAAGAATGACTTTAAGTGAAAGCATAGGTTGAAATTGAGAGGATAAATGAAAACATCCAAGGATTTAAAAACAAAAGTATAAGAGGAGTAATCAGAATTGAAAAGGATAGAAAAGAGAAAATGGGCCTGCACATACACAAAAAGAAATAAAAGTATCTGGAGAAGGATAGTACAACAATAATATGTAAGGGGATTATTTAAAATTTTAACATAAAAATAAACTTTCTGGAAAAAAGAAGGGGGTGGATTCAGACCTACAAATTAAAGGGCTCTACAATATACCTGAGAAAATGGAACTATACTATTTAACTATAAGGCACATTTTAGGAGAACTAATAGACTTTGAAGATATATTTTAAAAAGATATCTAGGACCCCACACAAAAGGAACAAGTCATATACAAGTAAAAAAAAAAAAGTAAAGTAGAAGTGACTTTGCTAGAGCATCACAGAAAACATATTTTTAAGAAACTCAAAGAAAAGTGTGAGGCAAGAACTCATGAATCTAGAAATACACCAATCATGTCATGGGTTCTTCCTCTCAGTCATTACCCCTGCAAAGTTAGCCACTCTCTTGATTTCTATCCCCAGAGATTACTTTTGCATTTTTTGAGTTTTATATAAATGGAATCATACAGTTACATTTTATTTATTTATTTATTTATTTATTTATTTATTTATTTATCTATCTTTTTAAAGTAGGCTCTATGGCCAGCTTGGAGCTGGAACTCATGACCCTGAAATCAAGACCTGAACTGAGATAGGGTAGGACCTTTAACCCATTGAGCCAGCCAGGTGTCCCAACAATTATTTATTTCTGTCTTCTTCTGCCCAACACTGTATTTGCAAGATTCAATTATGGTTTTGGGTACCAATCATGTATTTCATCGTCTTTATATATGGCAACAGCTGTGTGAATTTATAATAATTGATTCACTGCACTGTTATGAGTATTTAGGTAGTTTTAAGTTTGGGGGTATCCTGAATAGTGCTGTTATTCTTGTATGTGTCTTTTTTTCTTGTATGTGTCTTTTCATGAACATACATATCTATTTTTGCTGGGATATAGTTAAAATGGAATTGCTGGGTCACAGAAGATTCTGCTGGATAAATTTCTACAGGAGTTTGATCATTTGTACACTTCCACTGAGAGTGCATGAGAGGTTTGCTTGTTCCACTTTCTTGCCCAAATTTGGTATTTTGTTTTGGTCACTTTGGTGATTTTGCCAGTTATAGCTCATTCAAGTTTTCCTTTGCATCTCCCTGATGACTAAGGAAATTGAACAGCTTTTCATTTATTCACTTTTTATTTTGAGTTCCTCTTTTTGAAGTAGATGTTCAGTACTTACTTTCAATCTGGTTGTCTGCTTTTTTTTTTTTAATTTAGGAGTTATTTATGTTTTCTATATACAAAATATTGACAAATGTTTATCACAGATATATTTATTTTAAGCCACATATACATATATGTAGTTCAACAATCTGTGGCTTGTCAGTCTGTGGCTTAGTTTTTCACAATCTTAGTGTTTTTTTATGATCATATGTTCTTAATGTTAATAAACCAATGTCTACATCATTTTTTCACTTTCAGTTAGTATCCTTTTTTAAGAAAACTTTGTTAGTTCATGGTCATGATGATCTTCTCCCTATATTTATATCTAAGAGCTTTATTTTCTGACTTTACATTCACGTTAGACTCTATGGCACACTAACTCCACTCTTAAGTATATACACAAAGTAATTGGAAACAGGAACTAAGTAGATATTTATATACAAACTTTCATTGTAGCCTTATTCACAATAGCCAAAGGTGGAAACAATTTAAGTGTCCTTCAACAGATTAGTAGGTAAGCAAAATAGGGTATGTACACAAGACATGATATTATGAGGCTATAAAAAGAAATGAAGTTCTGATAGATGCTACAAAATGGAGGAACTTTGCAAACATTATACTAACTGAAATAAGTCAGATCACAAAACAACAAATACTGTAGACTTCTTCTTGGTATGAAATATATGGTACAGTAAATTCATAAAAGCAAATAATAAATTAGAAGTACCAGGGACTGGAGGGAATAGAGAGTTGTTGCTTAATAGCTACAGGATTTCTGTTTAAAGTGAAGACAATGTCTAAGAAATAGAAGGTGGTAATGATTGCCCAACATCATGAATATCAATATTACTTAATCATACATTTAAACGTGGTTAAAACAACAAATAACATATGTATTTTAACACACGTCCATACACTAAAATGCTCAACAGATAATGAAATCTGTGTTGTCAACTGCACTTAGTTTTCCTTTTCTTTTTCCCGTTTTTGAAGTTGCCACCGAAACTTTTTGTTACTTGTATTTGCATTATATAGTTAAAATTAAAGAGAAGATACAATTATGTGTTGGGGTATAATTGACAGACAAAACTGTAAGATGTCTAAAGTGTATACAGTGATCATTTGATATACATATCAATTGTGAAAGGATTCCTTCCATCTAGTTAATGATCACATTCATCACCTCACATATTTCTCTTCTCATTTTGTATGAGAACATTAAAATTCTACTCTAGTAACAAATTTCAATTGTGCAATACAGTGCTATTAACTACTGTCACCATACTATAGACTAGATCCTTAGACTGTATTCATTTTATACCTGAAAGTTTATATCATTTCCTAACCTCTTCCTATTTTCCCCATCTCCCAGTTCCTGCCAATTACTTTTCTGTGTTTCTTGATAAACTAAGAGTTTCACTTTCTATTTAGATTCTGTACATAAGTGATACCATATAGCATAGTGGTAGTTGTGTCTTTCTCTGTCTGGCTTATTTTGCTTAGTATATTGATCTCAAAGTTCATCCATGTTTTCATAAATGACAGGATTTCCTTTCTAATGACTGAACAATGTTCCATTGTGTGTGTAAATGCATGTGTGTTTGTATATATATGTGTCACCTTCTTTATCCATTCACCTGTTGATGTACTCTTAGGTACAATATCTTTTTTTTTTTTTTTTTTTTTTTTGCTTTTTTTGCAATTCTATTTTTAAATATTTGGGGAAACTCCATACTCCTTTCCATAGAGGCTGCACCAATTACATTCCCATAGAGGTGGCATAAGTATTCCCCATTCTCCATATTTTCATCAACACTTGCTGTCTCTTGTCTTTTTGATAACAATTTTTAACAGGTATGAGGTGATATCTCATTGTGGTTTGATTTGCATTTCCCAGATGATTAATGATGTTGAGTATCTTTCAGTACCTGTTGGCTATCTCTAGGTCTTCTTTGAAAAAGATGACTATTCAGTTTCACTACCCATTTTTAAATCTGACTGTATATTTGTTATTGAGTTGTATGAATTCTTTATATATTTTGGATAGTATCCCCTTATCAGATGTATGATTTGCAAATATTTTCTCCAATTCCAATTCCATAGGATGGACGTCTTTTATTTTGTTAACAACTTTCTTTGCCATACAGAAGCTTTCATTTAATGTAGTCATGCTTTTTTTATTTTATTTTATTTTATTTTATTTTATTTTATTTTATTTTATTTTATTGTTATCTGAGAGAGAGTGAGAGCAAGAGAGATCACAAGGGTGGAGGGAGAAACAGATTTGATGCTGAAAGAGAGTCTGTTGGAAGGCTTGATCTCAGGATGCTGAGATCATGACCCAAGCTGAAGGCAGACACTTAACTAACTGAGCCACCCAAGCACCCCAGTTCTGCTTTTTTATTTTTTCTATTATTGCCCTTGCTTTGGGTGTCAAATCCAAAAAATCATTGTCAAGATTGATGTCCAGAAACTTAATCTTTATGTTTTCTTCTAAGAATTTTATATTTTCAGGTCTTAAATTTAAATCTTTATTTTGATTTAAAATTTTTGTATATGATGGAAAAGAGAGGTCCAGCTTCATTTGTTGGATGTGGCTGTCCAGTTTCTCTAGCATCATTTATGGAGGAGACTATCCTTTCCCCAGTGTATATTCTTGACATCGTTGTCATACTTAAATTGGCCATCTAGACCAAATAAATAAAATTATAAATAAAAGTGGTGCTACAACTGATACCACAGAAATACAAAGAATCATGATTACTACCAAAAAAAAAAGAGAATCATGATTACTACAAATGATTATACACCAGAAAATTGGATGACCTATAATAAATGTATATATTCCTAGAAATATACAACCTACCAAGACTGAATCATTAAGAAAGAGACAATCTGAACAGATTAATTGCTAATAAGGAGACTGAAGCAGTACCCAAAAACTTCCTGATAAAGGAAAGTCCAGGACCAGATAGCATAATAATGAATTTTATTTTTTAAAAAATAAATTAGTACCAATTGTTTTCAACCCTTCCAAAGAGTAGAAGAGAGGGAACTCTTCTAAACTTATTTTCACATGTCAGCATTACCCTGCTATAAAACCAGAGACATTACGAAAAAGAAAATTACAGGCCAAATTCCCTGATGAACACACATGAAAAAATCCCTAACAAAGCAAACATTAGCAAAATGAATTAATACATTCCAAGACCATATGCTATGATCAAGTGGAATTTATCTCATGACTGCAAGAACAGTTTAACATTCACAAATCAGTTCATACCTTACACCACATGAACAAAAGAGAAGATAACAACCATATGATCATCTCAATAGACAGTGAAAAAGCACTTGACAAAATTTAACATCCATTAACGATAAACACTCTCAATAACGTGGACATACATGGAATGTACCACATATGAAAAAGCATAAAGCATCATACCTACTATGTAGAAGATGTTAAATGTTAGTTTATGCAAGTTTTCTTCACATATTACTACATAAATAAGCACTCAAGACACACCTATAAATTATTTATAAAGTGTAAGTCTTCCTCATATAACTTGATCTTTATATAAATTTTATTTTAAATAGTGACTTCAAAATAGAGTAGTTAAGTAGGCTTTCCAAAAGCATTTACTGAAGAAGTTTAAAATGTTGTCATGGATCTTGGAAATTTGCTTTTCCTGATTAGGATTTTGTCAATAGTAAATTTCTGTTTGTTGAACACATTTTACAGAAAGTCAATATTCCACCTCAAAGTATATTATAAATTCTCAACAGTTTAAAACTGCTCCAAGAAATTCAATTTGTTTATTCACATATTATTTAATACAATTAAAATATAGATAAAATAATAACTGCATTTTAAAACTTACCTTTGAAAGCTAAAAAAATTAAATGATCCATGCAATCTTTACAAGTAGAAAATAAGATCAGTTTAGATATTATAATGAAATTAAGGAATCAACAGAAATAACACAATCATCAATATTACACAGAAAAATGAATTTAGAAATGTGAAAAAAAAGCAATCTATTTTTGAGAGACTACTTGCTATTACTTTTCATTTAAATGGGAAGTTTTAACATTGATAAAATTACTTGATGACCATTTTCTACTATATGCCAGATATTTTACAGAGGAGTATTTCAACATTAAAAGTAACATTAAGAAGTGTCTTTTTTTACATTTATTTTACCTCATATATTCATGAGGAAACTAAAACTTGAAGAAATTAATTAAATTGCCTAGATGACACAGTTGAAAGTGTCAGAGTAAAAATTGCAGTGGCATTTGACTTTCCTGAAACTTGTGTTTTCTGTATTCTACTTCACTGTCATTCATTCTTAGAATTTGAAAAAAAAAGATAAGCTTAATATTCCAACCTAAAGAAATAAATTATGCTTATATCCATACATTCTTTAAAAAATAGGATTTCTGCTGATGGGAAAAGTGAGTAGACATACTTTTCCTTACTCTTCCCACAAAGTGAAACTTAAAATCCTAAATATTATGCAGAAAGCAAATATAAGAATACTGAAAGGTTGAGATAAGAAAACACATGAATACTTCATGAAGAGCCTGGAATTCTTCTTCTTGCAATAATGAAGTACTCCTTTGCATCTTATATAGGGTGGTATCAGAGGATATCTAACTGAAGTTTTACAATTGCCCATTGGTAAGAAGGCCGTTATTACCACTTTGTCAGTGGTGACCACATGGAGGGCCAGAAGTTTAAACCCAGCCAAGCAGCAATGAGGAACATCATCGTTCTTAGTTATCAACAAATGTTGAGGAAGAACCTAAACTTCTAACTTCAGGTAATGAGGCAGTACTTCCTCCTTTCCCCTTCCAGAGTTGTGTCACTAAAACCAATTAAAATAGAAGATGTAAAGAATAATTAGAGTTTAATAATATAATATGAAATGTCCAAATTTCAATAGAAAATCTTTTGTCAATACCAAAGACCAAGAATTTCTCCAACTGAATGAAAAAAGACCATCAACAAATACCAATATAAAGATGATAGCAATGTTAGAATTATCTTAAAAACATTTTAAAGCAGCCATAATAAAAATGCTTCAATGAGAAAACATGAATGAGCTGCAAATAAAAAATTAGAAAGCCTCAGCAAAGAAACAGAGGATACAAAGAATGACATGGACATATCAGAACTAAAAATGATCAAAATAAAGAGTTCAGTGGATGGTTTTAATAGCAGAATAAGAAAAGAAAGCCTTAACAAATGATCTAAGCATCTCTGAAAATCATAGAAAATATAAAGGAGCACCAAACAGAAAATATAAAATTTAATATATAACTAAAATATAAAGCATAGTGAGTGAACTCAGCAGTAGTAGGAGTAAAAATAGGAAAGAATCAGTGAGCTAGCTGGATGACGAAGAACAAAAATTACACAAGTTGACCAACAGAGATCTATCATACTAAAGAAATGTGCCGAGACTCAAGGACCTGCTCCATTCATATTTTAGGGTTCTAAAGAAAAAAAAAAGAAAGAGGATGAGGCTAAATACATACTCAAAGAAATAATAGCTGACAACCTTAGAAGTTTGGAAAGACATAGTGTTAAGTGTCTCCAAAGAAACAGAACTAACAAGACAGATATATTGGAAAGGTAGATAGATAGATGATAGATAGATAGATGATAGATAGATAGATAGATAGATAGATAGATAGATAGATAGATGATAGATAGATGATAGATAGATAGATAGATAGATGATAGATAGACACAAATGGAGACATATCACAGGAATAGTTTTACATGGTTATAGAGACTGAGACTTTTTCTGAAAACTAGATAACCAAGAATGAAGTGGTATAATTTAGTCTAATGTCCTGAGTCCAATGGCATGAGATCTAAGGAAAAAAACTATACGAATCTCTGAGAACTGGAGACCTAAAAGCTACAATGCCACTGTTGTAAGTCCTGAAGTCTGAAGGCCTAAGAATCAGGAATGCTGATGTCCAAGGCAGAAGAAGATGGATGTCCTGACTCAAGAGGCAAATATTTGCCCTTCCTTGACCTTTTCCATTCTATTTGAGTGCTTAGTTGATTAGATGATGCCCACTCACATTGCAGTGGGCATTTCTTCCTTACTCAGTTTACTGATTCAAATGTTAATCTCTTCTGGAAATGCTCTCACAGACATGCCTAAAAATAATGTTTGCCAGTTATCTGGGCATCCCTTAGCCCAGTTAAGTTGACACATAAAATTAGCCATCACAGACATGAACCTACAGATTCAAGAAGCTGATTAAATTCTAAATGGAAAACTCAAAGTCATACTGAGACACATCGTAATTAATAATAAGTATGTGGCTGTACCAGTTCACATTCCCACCAACGGTGCAACAGGGTTCCCCTTTCTCCACAACCTCTCCAACATTTGTTGTTTCCTGTTTTGCTAATTTTAACCATTCTCACTGGTGTGAGGTGGTATCTCGTTGTGGTTTTGATCTGTATTTCCCTGCTCTTTGGGTGAAATCCAAAGTCTATTCAAAGCCTTCAAGATCCCACATGCCATAATTAAGCATTTAGACAAATGCACCTGTATGAGACTTCACTGATAACTATATTTGATTAAAGCACAGACATTATCAAGTTAAATGTTTACTTGTAGATTTCAGTCCAGGAGAAACAATAACTCACATTTTCTAATCCTTGAATCTTTTGGCTTGCTGAGGACTGTCATTACACACTGATCTCTGCTCAAGGAGGGAAAATAGATCTATCTGACAATAAATCTTTCACAAAGCAGGTGCCATGCTCACCCCCTGGTGTGACAGCCATGCTCTCTGAGGCTTGGAGGACACGCCCAGAATTTACTCAGCAATGGGTTTCTGCTACAAAGAAAAAAACCTTGAAACAGTCAAAGAAAAATAACACTTCACATAAAAAAAATAAGAATAAAGAGGATTTCTCATCAGAAACTATGGAAACCAGAAGAAAATGGAATGATATATTTCAAGTACTGAAAGAAAAGTACTGTTAGCATAAATTCTATATACCATAAACATGTGCTTCAGAAATGAATTAAATAATTCTAAGAAAAGGAAAACTAAAAGATTTTGCCTCTAGTAGACCTATCCTTAAATATTAGCTAAAAGAAGCAGTAGAATAGACATTCTTCTCAAAAGTGCATAGAACATTCTCCAGGACAGATCATATTCAAGGCCCCAGAATAAGTATCAATAAATTTAAGAAGATTTATGTCATATCAAGCATCTTTTCTGACTACAATAATATGAATCTAGAAATCAGTTACAAGAAGGAAACTGGAAAAATAACAAATACGTGGATATTAAACCACATACTAGTGAAAACCCAATGTGTCAATAAAGAAATCAAAGAAGAAATCAATAAATGACTTGAGACACATGAAAACAAAATTGGACATAGCAATATCTGTGGGAAGGAGTAAAGGCAGTTCTAAGAGGGAAGTTTATAATGATGATGGCTTATCTCAAGAAACAAACAAAACATCTCGAATAAACAATCTAATGTAAATCTCAAGGAATTAGGAAAACAATGAACAAACAAAGCCCCAAGTTAGCAGAAGGAAAGAAATAATAAATATTAAAGAGGAAATAAATGAAACAGAAACTAGAAAGACCATAGATGGATCAAGGGAGTTCTTTGAAAAGATAACCAAAATTGACAAACTTTAGTAGACTCATTAAGAAAAAAGAGAGAGAGGGCTCAAATAAATAAAATTGGAAATAAAAGAGAACTTATAAATTATATGAAAGAAATACAAATGATCCTGGACTAC
Organism: Vulpes vulpes; assembly: GCF_048418805.1. Classification (NCBI taxonomy): domain Eukaryota; kingdom Metazoa; phylum Chordata; class Mammalia; order Carnivora; family Canidae; genus Vulpes; species Vulpes vulpes. The sequence goes on along the minus strand of NC_132784.1, from coordinate 7,260,974 downwards.
TATCAACAATTATAAGCCAAAAAATTGGGCAACCTAGAAGAAATCAAACATTTGTAGGCAAAAACCTAAGATGTGATTTAAGTGTTAAATATTAAAAAGAACTACTCAAAATGAACCAAGGATTTCAATGTAAAATATAAAAACATAACACTTTGAGTATATAAATGGGAGAAAAACTTCTAAAATATAGGTAGGCAAAGATTTTTCAGACTTCTCAACAAAATCATGATCTATAAGGGGAAGTTCAAAAATCTAATATTATAAAAATTAAAAACTATTTTCCTACAAAAAAAATCTTGCAACAAGGATGAAAAGGCAAGTTACAGAATGAGAGAAAATATTTGCAAACCACACATCAAAACGAATATTATCTAGAATATATATAAAAACTCAAAACTTAAAATCCAATTAGAAAGTGAGAAGACGTGAAGGGATATTTCCTTAAAGAGAATATACAGTTAAGCAAATAATCACATGAAAAGATGTTCAACCTCATTAGACATTAGAGAAATGCAAACAAAAGCCATAAATGTGATATCGTGATCCTGGAATCCGGGATTGAGTCCCACATAGGGCTCCTTGCAGGAAGCCTGCTTCTCCCTCTGCTTGTCTCTCTGCCTCTCTCTCTCTCTCTCTCTCTCTCTCTCTGTGTGTGTGTGTGTGTGTCTGCCATGAATAAATAAATAAAATCTTTAAAAAAATAGTGACAGCACTCATCATTGGGAATTTAATATATTACACCTCACTGCAAAACAGTTAACAGTTTCTTTAAAAAACTAAACATGCAAATATTGATCCATTCATCAATTATACTCAGGAGTTTATCAAAAGTCAATGAAGACATGCTCATACTAAAACCTGCATATGAATGTTTATAGCAGCTTTATTCTTAAAAGCCCCAAACTGGATACCTCCCAGTGCTTTAATGGGTAAATAAACTATAGAGCTGCCATACCATGGGTTACTATTCACCAATAAAAAGGAATAAATTGCTGATACACAGAACAATCTGATAAAGCTGAGAATTACTATGAGTGAAACAAGCAAATGCAAAAATGTTATGCATTGTATGATTTTGTTTATGCAACATTATGAAATGATAAAATTATAGAAATGAAGAACTGTTACTGGTTTCTAGGGTTGAGGAGGAGGAGTAGGGGGCTAGAGAGAAGCAGGTATGGCTATAAAAAAGCAACATAGCAGATCTTTTTCTGTAATGTAAATGTTCCATTTAGAGGATTTATCAGTTAGCATTCTGGCAGTGATAGTGTACTATAGTTTTACAACATGTTACCATGGGGCAATATAGGATCTCTCTGTATTGTTTCTTGCAATTGCATGTGAATCTACATTCTCTGTAAAAATCTCAGTGAAAAAAAAAAAAAAAAGAAAAGAAAATTTAAAAAAAAAGCAAGAAATTGAGAAAGCTCCAAGGGAGCCTGAGGAGGTGACATAACTAGTAGAAGCAAGAGTTCTAACAAACATGAAGGTAGAAAAGAATCATTACATCCCCATAATCTCAAACCCTCCAAAAGACAAAAATAACATAAATTTATTCCAAGTTGAGTTGTATTGAGTTAATCAACACATCATCATCAATGGAACCTTTGTTTACTATGGCAAAACTATAGAGAAAGCCATTTCCTTCCATTTTGCTCACTCTCGAGCTAAATAAATTTTTTTTTTTTAGATTTTTATTTATATATTCATGAGAGACAGAGAAAGAGAGAGAGAGAGAGAGAGAGAGAGAGAGAGAGAGAGAGGCAGAGGGAGAAGCAGGCTCCCTGCATGTCGGACTCAATCCCAGAACCACAGGATCACGACCTGAGCCAAAGGCAGATGCTCAATTACTGAGCCACCCAGGTGCCCCTTGAGCTAAATAAATTAGCGAATTGAGCTCTCATGTGGTCATCTTCGCGAGATCTCCAAGATCCGTTAGCAGAGAAAAGGGAAAGATAAGTGTAAGCCTAAACTTTACCCGACAGCTGCTTCAGCACTGAGACTCTGATTTATTTTATGTGTCAAATGTGCAACAAAACAATACCCTTCATAATGAAATGTGAAATTACCTGTAAAAGATAAAATTATTGATGTAGATGAAATTATAAGTGTAAAATCATTAAAGCATTGGAGCAATGTGATATATTAAACATCTAAATTTTTGCATCATACTTTTTTTTCATACATTTCATACATATCTGGCTGTGTTTCTTTAGGTGATGGTGTTAAAATAATCGAAGAAATTAATTACCACATTTGCACCTGAACCTTTTATTTGACATCACTGTGACAATTGAGAGCAAATTGTATTGACAGGCCCTTCTAAAACATCATTATGCAAAAATGTACCATCCAGAATCAGTTAATGTTGGATATCATATTCAATTTTATGGAAATCCAAAGCTCAGTAAAACATGCATTCAAGCTACCCAAACGATAAAGCTCATGTAGTAACAGGCAATGTTTTCTTGTATGCTCATATTTATGGTTAAAGGGTAGAAAGTTTGTAAAGATTTGAAGGTTGCTCATAGAATATTGGTACCATAAAATTTAATTACATATTATATTTATATATTATTAAATTTAATAATGATTATACATGATTATATTTAATTATATTTAATTATAATTAAGTATGTGTGTTTGTGTGTGTGTGTGCATGTGTTTATATGCGATTGATTAGTAACTGCAGTCATACCATTGTGACTATTCATACATGGTTATGGATACTAGGATGTGAAGAATTCCTCTTTTAACATAATAACAGCTACACGTAGCATGTGTGCTTGAAAAATCCAACGTGAAATGCTGACAAAATAAGAAAGAATTTTTCCTCAGCGACACACACAAATACTCTGTAAAAATAAAGATGTTATTTGAACAATATCAGATTTAAAAAATGACAGGGATCCCTGGGTGGCGCAGCGGTTCGGCGCGTGCCTTTGGCCCAGGGCGCGATCCTGGAGACCCGGGATCGAATCCCACGTCGGGCTCCCGGTGCATGGAGCCTGCTTCTCCCTCTGCCTGTGTCTCTGCCTCTCTCTCTCTCTCTCTGTGTGACTATCATAAATAAATAATAAAAAATTAAAAAAAAAACTTAAAAAATGACATAATATTCCCCAAGGAGAGAACAATAAGAGTTCCAAAGACCAAATTCAAATGTTTAAACTGTGTGTATGCATGTGAATGATAATTAATTAAATTATATAAGTCTAAACTCTATTCATGGGTTTCAGCTTACTCATTAGCAAATTGAGGCAACTTTTCCAATATTCTTTTTTTTTTCTTTTCCAATATTCTAATCCTTTGCTATTTATGTAACTTTACAACAATTTGTTCCTATTCCCATTTTAAATAGTAACATCTTTGCTCTAAACTCTAATCCACTGAATTAATTTTAAGCATCACAAACTTCATCTGTTTCTACACAGTTGAAAGTTACATATTCCTAATATAAACAATAAACTTTAAAAATCTGATCAATAAAGTAAGGGTTTCTATTTTATGCTTTCAAATTCTCTAAATGGAATTTTAGGAGGATGATATTTGTTCAGTTTGGGGGGTTTTTCTTGTAACATTTCTTATCACCTTATTATATAATATTATTTGGATATATTCAAGAGAATGAGGAATGATATATATATATATATATATATATATATATATATATATATATGACACATTAAGTTCCCACTTCCTCTTTGTGAGCTTTAAAAGTCACAGAGGACCCAGTATTTTAATTATTTTTCCACTGCCTTTTACTTAGCATATATCCCTGTCTTTAGTCTCTTAGAATTTCTGGCCAGATTATACTAAGTCACAGAATCATCTTCCCTGTCTTCAAATTGACAGTTTCAAGCCCAAAGTCCCCTAGTGTTTTCACAGCCTTAAAAAAAAAAAATAGCCTCAAATGCTAACCTAGACATCAATGTTTTTTTTTTTTTGTGTGTGTGTGTGTGTGTGTGTGATTTGATTAACTAATATGGAAGAAATTTTTATTAATTCATTAGTTCATACTGTGCTTTTCAAGATTCTTGTTGCTGAAATGGAAAGTAGACATTTTTTTCTAATATTTCTATTGATTTGTCCTGTTTGACCTGGAATTCAAGTTCAGTTCAAATCAGAAATCTTTCTTAAGACTTTTGTCTCAGTTTTAATTAATCTTTGTCACACCGATTCTATTATTTCTCTTTCTGTCTTTGGTATAATTGTTGTTAAAACGTACGTCAGTATATATCGTTTTCTTCCTCTCCTTTTATATTTTTAGAGTCTGGGAAGCAGAGGTCATATATGATCCACTGAAATGACCTTTTAAGTATCAGGTAGACAAGGGCAAATAATGTATTTGATTCTGGCTCACTCGGTTCAACTCCAAAGTCCAAAGTATACCAAAGAGAGATCTCAGAAAATTGCTTACCTCTTTGCAAATGAAGTGACGAAATTCTTGGGGTGCCTGGGTGGTTCAGTCAGTTAAGCATCTGACTCTTGGTTTTCTCTCAGGTCGTGATCTCAGGGTCATGGGATTGAGCCCTGGGTCGAGTTCTATGCTCAGTGGAGACTCTGCTTTCTCTCTCTCCCCTTTCCCCCCTCTCTCTAAAAGACACAAATCTTTAAATAAAAGATCCTTTTTAAAAAAGAAAATGAATAAATTCTTATTTGGAAGGGAGCTTATTATATTAGTTCTAGTGAAAGAAAAAAATATCAGATATAGATTGGAAAGATTTTATTTATCTATTCATGAGAGACACAGAGACATAGGCAGAAAGAGAAGCAAGCTCCATGCAGGGAGCCCGATGTCAAATTCGATCCTGGGACTCCGGGATCATGCCCTGAGCCAAAGGCAGACACTCAACCACTGAGCCACCCAGGCGTCCTGAAACTGAATATATATACAATTCTATAGAACTTTTGCAAAAGTAAGACTTTTTTCATCTGCTTGTTGTATACCCCAAATTAATATATTACTTTTTGCTTTTCAAAGTGTTTTTATCTCTTTATGATCCACACAGAGATTATGAGCTAATTATTTTTGGAATGCAAGTTATTCTTTTTAGTTTTTTTTTTTTTTTTAAATAAAACTGGCCTGGTGCCATGTACTTTGTCTACTGCCAATAAAAAAATCAGAACTATTTTCTCATCCTGAATTCTACTTTTTTTTTTATTTTATTTTAAAGCAGGGTTTTAGAAGAAGTTTTAATAATATTCCTAATATTATACTATCCTCTTGAAAATTTGCATTTATTTGAATTTTCTTCTACATGAAAAATTACAATCAAGTGTTGTATGAGAATAATGAGGCACTTTTTATTATACCATAATGTAATAATCAGGGTTTCTAAGTTTTCAAATAAATAAATGCATTGCGAATTCAAATGAAAAACAAGAGATGTGCTTATTTCTAATGCACATTACCTCCAAGAAAGCAAAACATTTACAAGCATCCTGGGAAATTTTTATCAAGTAGAGGATGGGAAATAGGAAGCAATCTGCACTATTTCTTTTTACTAATTTAAGCTATGTAACTGTGCATGAAATTCTCTGTAGGATGTTGTCATAATTGATTTAATAAACATTAATTTCACTACTGACTAGTGACCATTCCACTCTTATTTAGCTTAGAGAACTTTAAGTTTCTCATTTGTTAGAAAAACAGAATAAATACACCTTAAGTAAGAATAGCATACTTCCAAAATGGTAGACATGTCTTTGAGTAAACAACGAAACAGTGGCAGAACTGCACTCACAGTTTAACAACCTATTTGAACTCTCTTTGTTAACAATTTTGTAATTCACCAGCATTCTCCTGCCAGTATTTTTCTTGGGGAAAATGTCAGGGTGTAGTGACATGCCTTTTAAGGTTTAGTGGTGAGTGTGCTTATTTGACCTAGTTATTATACTATATTTTTATCCATATTTAAAAGCAATAAATACAAATTAAGAAAATAATTCCAACAAAATTACCATAATTCTGAACATTTTTAACAAAACTTATTCCAATAATGAAATTAAACAAAAATTATTATATTTAACATTTTATGTGCATTTAACAACCCTTATGATGGTATTTTTTTGGCATTTCTTAATTTATCCTGACAACTCAGCATATATGACATTATTTTCTGAGTAAAAGATCTGATTGTTATGGCCGAGGGCTAAGTATTGGAGTGGCTGGCATGAGACAGTTGGAATTGGCTATGAAAGGTAAATGACTCATGAAAGGAACAAAATAACAAGAGCAATAAACTATGCCAAAGTTACTTTGACCACCCATCAGATACAAAATTAGTCTGAGAATATGCATCTTAATTATATAAAAAACCTGTTTTTCTCAACTCATGCCAGCCTGGAGGTAAAACTAGCATCACAAGAATAGTTTTTTCATAAAGTGTTTTCATAATGAAGAGTTATATAACATAAAAATCTCTAAATAGGAAAAACAACTCTAAAAACTGGTCAGAGGATACATGTAATTCATTCATGAAAGAGTAGGGCAAATGTCCAATAAATGTATTTAAATTATTTGCAATCTGATTTATAATTATATAAACAAAGTGAGATACATTCATAATGCAGGAGTGATATCAGAATGTCACTAGGAGTTCTGAAAACTAAATTTCATACATGACTGGTGGCATTTGGAAAACATGAATGAAAAATCTGAACTTTGCACACCCTGACTTAATAATTATATTTTTTATATTTATTAGAAGAAAATAATCAGAGCCATACACACAGACTTATTTAAAATAATAAATATATATTGAGGTAATGACAACTTGAGAAAACATCCATAACTTTCCAATAGCAGAGAATGGGTTATATAAATTATGGTATATATATATGTATTTATGTATATAGTAACTTGTTAAACTTGTATGCAAAGAAATATTTATTGGCATGTTGAAATGTTTTCGATAAATTTTGCTATTTTTTAAAAAAGGCTATAGATGTCATATATAGCATGGCCTATTAAGTTAATAGACTTAATCAAGGTTTAGAGAAGTGACTACAGCAAAAGTCAATTCTAGATTTAACAAAGTAAAACGTATCATACGTCATATGTTGTAAAACATACATCTCGAAAACATATGTCATAAAAAGTTCAGGGGCTTTTATTATTATTATTATTTTAAGATTTTATTTATTTTTTTGAGAGAGCTAGAGCACAAATGTAGGTGGGAGGGGCAGAGGGAAGGAGAAGCAGGCTACCTGCTGAGCTTGGAGCCCTAATCAAGGCTTGATCCTAGGACACTGGGATCGTGACCTGAACTGAAGCAGACACTTAACCAACTGAAAGACCCAGACACCCCTTCAGGATTTTTAAAAATACACTTAAAAATTTTTAGAACAGTTTTAGATAAAGAGTTCAAATATACTCCACACCCAGTTTCTCCTATCAATAGCTTCCAATGGTAAGCTCCATTAGCTACAATTGGTGAACCAACATTGATACGTATTAACTCATGTCTAGAGTTTATTCAGATTTTTTTAGTTTCTGCTTGTCACTTTTTTCTGTTCTAAGATCCCATCCTGGACACCAACTTGCACTTGGTTGTCATGTCTCCTTAGATTCCTCTCAGCTGTAACAGATTCTGAGATTTTCCTTGCTTTTGATGACCTTGACAGTTCTTTTTTAAAAGATTTTATTTATTAATTCATGAGAGACAGAGAGAGAGAGAGGCAGAAACACAAGCAGAGAGAGAGAGAAGCAGGCTTCATGCGGGGAGCCCGATGTGGGACTCGATCCCGGGACTCCAGGATCATGCCCTGGGCCAAAGGCAGATGCTCAACAGCTGAGCCAACCAGGCGTCCCAGCCTTGACAGTTTTAAAGGGTGTTTGTAAGGATGTGCAGGATGTGCAAATCAGATGTGCCTGATTTGGGATTTTTCTGATGTTTTCCTCATGATTAGACTGGAGCTATGGGTTTTGGAGAGGAAGAACAAAGTGCCATTTTCATCACAATTGATCCAGGGAACACTCTATGAGCATGATTAATAACTATTGGTATTGACCATCATCTGACTGAGTTAGTGTCTGAGGTACTAGAAAGCACCTGTGTCTTCTCCTTTTGCACACTGTACTCTTTGGAACATAGTCAGTTAGTTGCAGCCTTAAGCTTAAAGAATGAGGGTTCTCTCACACCCCATTTATTTATTCAATCATTTATATTAGCATGAATCCATGGTATCTATTTTATACTTTAGATTATAGTATAATGAAACATCACTTAATATTGCTGGAATTTTTCCAAATTTGGACTTGAATGACTCCTTTCTTCTTGATGCGTACCCATCAACAAAGACCTCCCCCCACCCCACAACATTTCTTTACCTTCTGGAAGGCACTCTAAGATGCTCCATGGTCATCTTATATATTTCCTGCCCCAGTCTCAGAATCAGCCATTTCCCAAGAAGACTTGGCAATTATCATTGGAGAATGGTAGGAGAAACCAAGATCTGGGTAATAGGAGTACTTGTTGCATTTGAGGTGTCATTGCTTCTAGAGCTTCCAGATGACAGAATAAAGAAATATCTGTGTCTTAATTATCTATATAAGCAGATCTATACATATTTTTATATTTATGCATGTTTATATAATGGAAAATGAGTTCAAAATGGTACTTCTAACAGTAATTTATTACCATATGTATCATTCTATGTAAGATTCAACGGTGAGAAACCTGTCTCCATCCAGCATTCATTTGCCTAATGGTTCAGTTCCAATAACAGTGGCATCAGAATTATTAACCTGTACCTTCACGACAAACACCTTTATTGACTATGTTCAATTTTGTTTGTCTTTAGGGTTGCATACCTCATTCACTTCCAGTTACTCAAGTCAGCACCTTTTCCATCATCTCTTCAGTGAGATTGGTTTACACATCTATAATACTATTAGATTATTTTGTCACATTCTGCATTCCATCCTCGATTCTCTGACCTAGAGAAATATATTTTAAATTTGCTTACATAAAGATTCAATGTCTGAGCTGTAAAGTTCTATGGATTAAAAACAATGCCTGGTATCATGGATCTGTCACTGCAATATTATATAGAATACTCTTACCACTGTACAAAATATCATATATTTCAACTATTCAGTCCACCTTCTTCGACCCAAAGCCCTAGAAATCACTGATATTTTTTTTCTACCATCTCTATAGTTTTGTTTTGTTTTGTGTTTCCCAGAATATCATAGTGTTGTGAGATTTCTGGAAGTAAAAATCCATAAAGCGTTGATGCTGCTCAAATCTGTGGACTTCAGGAGTTTCTTAATCTCAAGGGAGTCCATTTTTAACCTCCAAAAATTTGCCAAACTTTCCCTTAAACTACTCATATCCAGCAGCTCGTTTCTAGGAAAGTGGGGTGCCATTGTGACTCTGGCTTTGTGTAGTGTTCCAGACTTTGGGGACAGTAGTTTGCTTGAAACTTCAGTTTTTCTCAAGGTTCCAAGAATAGTTATTTTTTGTTTGTTCAACCTTATTTTGATGTAAGTGTGGAGGTGAAGAGTTCCAAATTCTTTACATGTTAGAATTACAACTATAAGTATTAAAGAGCTTTTCAAATTTTTAAGGAAAAATACTTGGTAAGATATGTGGATTTGAAACTTTTGAAGACATCTGAATTATTACTATATTTCTGTGTCTCTTGTACATGGGTGGTAATTAAGGCTAATGGCATGAATAAGATTGCTTGGGGAGAACTATCAGAATAGGAACCAGGCTCAAGCCTGACAAGTGTCAACATTTAATAGACAAGTAGAAAATGAAACAGCAGAGGTGCTGGGGTATGAAGAACGTTAAAAGAAGATACAGAACATTGTGATAACACAAAGGAGAGTGTTTCTGTAAAAATCAAATGAGGACTAAAGAATTAGCCATTTGAGGGATCCCTGGGTGGCGCAGCGGTTTAGCGCCTGCCTTTAGCCCAGGGCGCGATCCTGGAGACCCGGGATCGAATCCCACGTCGGGCTCCCGGTGCATGGAGCCTGCTTCTCCCTCTGCCTGTGTCTCTGCCTCTCTCTCTCTCTCTGTGACTATCATAAATAAATAAAAATTAAAAAAAAAAGATTTAAGAATTAGCCATTTGATTAGTAACACAGTGTTGATAATATTAGAATTATTTCAGTAATGTGGGACGCTGGTTAATTTACATGGTTAATAAGTGAAAAATAGTAAATGATGAAATTTTTGAACTGGAGCACATATTATTAATGATTGGAAATAATTTATATACTTAAATTTTTGGAAAGGATATAGTTGAGAAAAGATGGAAGAGAAAGATGGAAGAGAAAAATATTATCACTAATTTAGGCAGGCACTGATAAAGTGTTTTTTTTTTTTTTTTTTTAATTTATTTATGATAGTCACAGAGAGAGAGAGGCAGAGACACAGGCAGAGGGAGAAGCAGGCTCCATGCACCGGGAGCCCGACGTGGGATTCGATCCCGGGTCTCCAGGATCGCGCCCTGGGCCAAAGGCAGGCGCCAAACCGCTGCGCCACCCAGGGATCCCAAAGTGTTTTTTTTTTTGAAAGATTTTATTTATTTATTCATGAGAGACACAGAGGGAGGCAGAAACACAGGCAGAGGGAGAAGCAAAGCAGGCTCCATGCAAGGAGCCCAATGTGGGACTTGATCCCAGGACTCCAGGATCATTCCCTGAGCTGAAGGCAGGCACTTTAACCACTGAACCACTCAGGAATCCCAAATAAAAGAATTTGTAAAATTAGGCCTATGAATCACAAATGATGTGGGAGGAATGCATATCTGGGAGATTATTTCTGGTTGGTGAGATGTGATTTTTTTCTAGCGCTTTCCCCCCCAGCTCATGTGGTATTGATCATATGTTTATAAGTTAGAAAGGAAAAAATTCATAAAAACAATTGCAGCAAAATATATATCTACTTAGCCAAGACTCATGTCTAGCTTTTTCTCTTACTTAAAATTCCATGAATGATAGTTCCATTTCCTATTTTATACTGTCTGCATCCTGTAAGAGAAAATAGTAGTGTATATATAAAATCTTAATATAGGATGATAAATATTAATTAAAGTTTGCATTAGAGGCTATGAAAACAGCCTGATTATTCAAATAAAAGAATTTGGGGCATAATTTAAGTGTTCTATCTGTGACAAAAATAGATTTACTCTAGTAGTTGAAGTTTTGGTTAAACATCTTTTTTATCAATATCCAGGGAATGAGGCTGTCCTCATTTTACCTTGTCTAATAATTTGTTCCTTAGTCATCTCAAGACATACTAACTGACAAGAAGGCCAATGAGACTCTAAACACTATGAAAGAATCATTATATTTCTTCATTGTGAATTGAATTGATGGTGGCAGAAATGCAGGTGTTATTCGAAGTGCTGTATTCACATAGTTGTTTATTATAGAGTTGCTGCATAGTTGCTTACCCCTTTTCCTCTTTCAACACAAGATCCAGTATTTAGAGCTTCCTGAGAGACAAAGTTATGAGACTACGAGATTAGAATTTCCTTCTGACAGAAGGAAGCATGAATAAACACATTTTTGTCATATATGATGTTTTAATAAACATGATTTTTAACAACAGAAAATATTGGCTGTCTTTCTTTGATTCTTGGTTTGCTTAATTTGTATATTCATTAAAATAGCAAATTATATGTATATATATTTTATATGTGTTATATATATACATACAAAAATAAGAAAAGCGTAAGACTTCTGGACACTATCAGTTGTTAGGCATATATATGTACCCCTGATAGTGTCCAGAAGTCTTACGCTTTTCTTATTTTTGAGCTTATTATGTCTACATGGATTGCATTTTTTCACCTTCAAATTATTTTCTAATACACTTTCATATGTGTTCCAGTCATAATTTAATTGGTAATTATTAACATGGAATGTAGACAAGTATTTTTCATACATGAATATCTTTCATCAGCAGCTAGAAACTGGTATATCCAACACGGTTTTGTTGACAGATTTATTTTTATTTTTATTTTTAGTTGTTGACAGATTTTTATTATGAATATTTGAAAAGTCACGATTTGATCAAAAATCCTTTTAATATGACCTCTCCTTTCCAAAATAAGCCAACTCCCTAGCCTGTAATTAGAGATGCTTTATAATTTGAAAAGAAATTTCCATCCCAGCATTCTCACTCTCTACTTTCACGTGATATTAACGCCAAATTGAACTCCATCTCAGGCCCCTTGGGAGTTATCACACATATTGTGATAATAAGTTGCAATTGATGCAATTTTACCACACAAAGAGGACTCGGATGTCAAGCTTCAAGCCATAGCAGTCTCATCTCAAAACTAACATGCAAACAGAATGAGAGTGCAGCGGGAAGCACGAACAACTTAATCAATCAGTGCTATCCTCATTTAATTCTCTTATAAGTGTCCCTGTTAAATAACATTCCCTCTCTGGTGCTCCTCACAATCTTGGATGATTAAAAAGCATTTGGATAATATCTGTAATAAAATTAAGCTCACTGAGTGATGTATACCACTGAGTTCTGGGGACCAAATGAGACAAAGTTTCCAACTGTCAAATTAAGTAGAGTAAGTTATAGGAAATTAAAAATGTGCTTCCCCAGAGATGCAATAGATACGCTCTATTGTCATTTTCTTTTCCTTATTTCATTTCTGAGGACAGATGCTGACAGCTGTTTGTGAACAGGCATTGAAAGGTGTCTTTGAAATAGAAGAGTAGAAAACAAATACAAATAGAATATGTATTCCTTTTTGTATTACATATTTCATTAAATATCAATTCCCAAGCTGCTTAAGCTAGAGTTAACATTATTTTTCTTTGTTGTGTATTTCTCTTGGCTTCAAAAAAAAACAGAATTTTATCATGTGGGCATTCACATTATTGAAATCAAAGTACTGAATAAATATGTTTGAATATGTTATATCCTGTTTTTCAAAAGTGTAGGCATTAATTTTCATTGGACTGTGCCCAGAAAGCAACAAGCTTCTTTAGATTCAAAATTCACAAAATTCATCTGGGACTTTGTTGGTAGGGCCAGAGTTTACATCAATCAGTTTGTTTCTCTTTAGCAGTACAAGAATAAGATAGGATCTAAATTACAAAATAATAATAATAATAATGATGATAATAATAATGATAATAGTAATGCAAGATTTAAAGAGATCTCACACAATTGTTCTTTGCTTATTATATACTGCCCTATGAGTATTTACAAAATAAATAGTAATAATAGTAATGTAAGATTTAAAGAGATCTCACATAATTGTGTTCTGCTTTGTAATATCATACTCCCCTAGGAGCAGCGAGAAAAGAATCCTGAAGCCAAGGATCTCAATTCACGGTTCATGAAGAGATTTAATTTTAGAAAGGGTCATTTGCTTGAAGATTGGTCATGCAGGTCTGTCATAGAACAAATACATCTAATATCATGGAAAGAACACAATCTGGAAGTCAGACATATGCCTGTGTCTAATGCATTACATATTAGTTAATTTTGAAGAAGCTTAAAGGCAGATTCAAATCCCAGCATGACCATAGACTATCTTTCTGCATGTGACACTAGACAGGATGCCGAAACTCTCAAAGCTTCATTTTTTTCTCTTGAAAAATAAGCAGGAAAATAATCCTACCCCATGGAGTTATTGCGAGGAGTAAACGAGCTAATGATCTTAACACATCTAAGATAATCTCTGAATAGGCTCCCAACAGATACTATTCTTTCTTTCCACCCTCTTCTTGTTTTCTTTCATTCTTTAAAATTTTTCCTATGATGATTAAAATGGCAATGAAACTGCTGCGAGTATCCAAAAAAGTTAAAGATTATGGCATGTGATAGAGCTTAGTAGGGTCAAGGTTACAGTATAAAGGATTGTGAAGCAACCCTATTACAACAGTGAGTGCAGGTAGAGAAAAGATCTAAATCAACTGCAATATATTTCCAGCTTTGGGACATAATTGTTTAGGACATATTACCATTGTGTGTGTTTGGTAAATATCTGCAGATTTCATTGTTATTTATCTCCACTCAGTCTCCTTCCATCCAGACCCACAGTCCATCTGTCCCCAACTGTTTGGAGCCTAAAGGGATAGCTATTGAAATTGCCTCTGGCCTCATTATTGTCTTCTACAACTCAGCTTGGGAGGCAGATTTCATTTTGGCATTAGCAAAATAGACATTTGCTTACCAGGGATTGCCCAAAATATCTTTCCTACTGGTATTCCTAAGTATCAGTGCTTTTATTATTGTCATTTAAAAAAAATGCCAGTATTTCTGGGGAAAAATAAGAGTTTAATGTAGCAATTATATATTTTTCTTAGCATGTAGCAATTATATATTTTTTCTTAGCATTAATTCATTTGTTCAAAATAGGGAAGTTCATTTGAAATAGATGGTGTTAGTGTAGAGAGGAGAGGTTTGGAACATGAGCCCTGAACTTTAAATGTGTGTGTGTGTGTGTGTATGTGTGCATGTATATGCATGGCTCATATTTATATGCAATATGATCTGTGTGTCTATATCCATATAGATGTATATATACATAACGATGTAAGGCTGTATATGATATATAATACCTATTTATCATCTCTCCATGTATTATAATGAATATACAGGGAGACAACTTGTCCAAGGTCACATATTAAGTGATCAATAAACAGAGGGTAAATTCCATCTCAAAACTGTTTGACTACAAAACCCAGACTTGAGATGGAATTGCTTTTTTTTAAAAGGAAGTCTCTGCATAGTTTTGATAGTTGATACATAAGATCTCTGTTTTCATAAAAGAGAGGAAGAAAAAGAACAGGAATTTTAAAACACCCAGGTGTGGGAATTTCTTTTAAGCTTTTAAAGACAAGCCAGGAGAAGGAAGCAGGCCACAGATGTTTATTATTTCCAGATACTGTTTACAAACTCACCAATCAAAAAGATTTTCACTTTGGAATGCTTTGGCACTGCATGGCAGGCTACATAAGACCAGCTAAATATTTTCTACTGAATATTTTCTTTAAATGAATTTTTAGCTTTATATATCCAAACTGTCTCTATTTGTGGCTCTTCAACTGTTTATGAGCTTCAGAACATTTACTTTTTTTTTTTCATTAAAAAAGAGAAAAGAAAATTCAAACAGCACTCAGAGAATATGCAGCTGGACACATACAACAAAAGAGTTTGCGATTACTACCCAGAAGAGGATGGTTCCAGGCAATGCATGTTGCCAATATAAGGGTTTATGGCAGATACTAGACCTACTGGTTTCATAAGATCTTACTAAAATTTCAACTACAAGTCAGAGAGCAATTTTGTTACCTAAACACACATACACAAAGCATGAAGACAGTGAAAAGGAAAAGAAAACTCTATTTTACTAGCATGACTTTTGAAAAATGCTAACTGGGTCAGTTCTTTATTTTATTTTATTTTATTTTATATTAATTAATTAATTAAATGAAGTTGAAAATCTAATTAATTAATTGATTGATTGATTAACCAGTTCTAGAGTTAGCCTTTGATGTGCACATGAGACACACTGAAAGATAATGAACCAGAAGTCCTGAAAGTCCAGACCTGCGCTTCCTGCAGGCCTCAGCTTAGAGCCAGGCTCCATTCTTAGGGAGGGTTCTTAAAACTTCACGTTTCCACCAGCAACTCCAGACAGTGTTGCAGTTAAAAATTAAATGAGATAATCCCACAGAGGTCTTTGCACAGCATTTGACACTTATTGCTCAACAACATTTAATAGTGATGAAGGTGACCGTGGTGGTGGTGATGATGATGATGATGATGGTAAGTTGTAGGTGATGGTGACCAATTGCAGTGATGGTGGAGGTAGTTGTAATCTAGCCCAGAGTCTCAGAAGATTGCTATCTTGTTGTTAAAGGAACCGCAGTTTTATATTTCTTAATGCAAGAAAATTCAGGACTGATGTCCACCTACCATGTATTTTGTTATATCTGTGACTGTGTATGGCCATGAATGAAGGTCAGAAAGGACTGGCCTTGGCCACGGAAACTGAACATATCCCAATTCCCAATGTTTGAGTCAGACATGTATTCTGATCATATTGGGGTCAAAGGAGAGCAAGCACTAATAAAAGGAAAAGTGAAAGGTCAGAGTAGCATCAGAATGACTGAGCATACCATGAAAGTGGATGTGGAAATAAAGGTCTGTGGATATCTAAGTTGGGAATGGGGAAGGGGAGGCGAATGCAGCTGGACTGTCCACTCTTGCTCCAGACCTCACTGACTTGTCATGTGAGCTGTGAGTTCACACTCAGCATGCCATGGACCTTGGAAGGAGATTGTTGTCTTAGGTTTTCTTTCCTAGTGGCATCTTTGAAAATTGACATGACTGAAAAATTCTATGATTTGATTATTGTTGTGTGACTGTATCATTTTGGACTTGTTTATATTTATAATCCAACGGTGAGTTTAAAATTGTTGCTATTCTTATGTAAGTATTCATCATGGGAATGTATATTTTACTTAATTCCGAGTCTATTAGTAAAGTTTCCATCCATTCCGACTTTACAGAATTGTATTTTTACATAATATCTTGATGAATTTAAGATTAGTCATGCTCCTTGAATGATTAAGTTGCTTCTTCATAATGGATTTAGAAAGATTGAGTTAACTACATACAGTGTATCAGTATTATGTTAAGGATTTTACATTCATTTGACTCTGGGAATTGCAGAAATCTTGGCACATGACTCCATCCACACCTCTGCATTAAGGGATGAACAAACGCCAGCCTGCCTTCTAGAAACGTAAAGCTGTGTCCCTAGGATAACCTCAGGCTCACCTTAAATGCCTCCTTGAGAGCTCAGCACATGGAGGAGAATTGCATTTTTGTTGTAGCCAACACTGGAGGATAGGCCCTTGAATTCTCATTTTTTAAGGCTATTACTAAAAAAAGACATACAACTGTGAATATGTATCTCTGTCTTTCCCAAAGATCTCGAAGCCGTTCCTTTGGAAAATAATCAAGGGAGGAATAGGGCCCCTGTTTCCCGGTCTTTATGGGGAGAAGAAATCCTAACTTCTCTGATGGCTGACCAGCAGACATAGCTGGCTTAATTGCATTTACACTACCTAATCTTTTATAATTTTCACTTCCCTGACTCTCCTGAGCCCTTTCACCCCCTTCCCACTCTTTTATTCTCTTCCAAGTGTTCAAAGTGGTTTTTTTTTGCCTTAAGAAAAATTAATAGCTTTATTTTTCCTCAATATACACTTAGAAAATAGGTCTAAGAAAAGGTTTCAGGAAATAGACCAGAGGACTATATACAAAGTGAAAAGTTCCAAATCAGCAAGGCAAAGTGCACGGACGAAGCATTCTCCCCCCAGGGCCACGGCAGCATAGGACCGTCCTGTCAGAGGCGAGGCAAGCTCTTGGATGGCTTTTGAGTTCAGCTGAGGAATTGTGCTGATCTTCAGGAGTTTGCTGCTTGCATACTTATTCTTGATGGCGATGAAAGAATGGAGCTCAGTAGTTTCCCCTAAGGTTGGCAGTTACTGAATGAAATCTTCTTATTCTTTTAATTAATGTCTGGCAAGGTTTAATCTTTGACTACTCTTAATACTTGAAAGAATTTTTTATGGAAGCTTTGCCATTTTATAGATGAAAAAGCAGAGGCTTAAAAAAATTGGTTATCTCAAGACCACCATATCTAGACTTTGGCAGAGCCATGGTTATAATCTAAGTTTGTGTTGGTCCCAAATTTTGTCTTTTTTTTTTTTCATTCTACTGTAGCACACAGGCATTAAAATGCATCTTAAAGTGACAGTAAAGAAGATACATTTCCACTCCACCTATGCATTTAGTAACTGTCTGGGAAACCTCATATAAGTCCTCATCCCAGACATAATAAATAGCAAACAAAAATAAACAATCATTGACTTTAAAAGAGTTTGTTTTCTGTCTAGGATTCAACAAGCCAAAAATTACAAGGTGGTATTTTCAATTATTCTGGCTGGGGAAATTGATTTATTCAAAGTGACAAAATTTTGGCCTTGGGAAATGAGAAAAATCCAAAAAAAGCCATTAAAAAATTGCATTTGCTTTTGCTAATTAACCAAATATAGTGAGAGTTTAGAGTATTCATCACTTTTAGTCAAACTGTGAGTTTCCTGGCTCTAGTCAAACCTGAGTTTGATCTCCTTGAACCAATTTTTACTTCTCCTATCTTCCATCTGTTTAAATATCCTCAGCACATTTTCCACTCGTCAAAAATAATCTTCGTAAAAAATGCCACTTGCTTATTCCTTAAGGTGAATAAATCCCCATGCTTCTTTTTCCTGTGGAATCATTATTTCAAATGTTTTCTGAAATGTGTAAGGAAGCCTGTGTAAAACCCCTCCCTACACAGCATTTGAGGTATCAGCACAGTTCAGAGAGAATGAAGCAGATGCAGGAAAGACAATAGAAGAAGACAACAAGGCACAGTCCAGAACTCTAGGATTATTGCCCGTGTTTCTATCTTACTTCCCTGGAATGAATGAAATCCAAGCCTAGCCTTTCTCTTAAATAAGTTTATCTCCTTATCCTATCCACCTCTCACTGGTACAATGTAACTTAAAATTACAGGGATAGTTTTATTAGTCATTTCAAAGCAATCTCAAATCAGAACATTCCTCCTCAAAGAATTTACTAGTTCCATCCTGTGGTACTAATAAACTAATCACCCAACTATTAAGTAATACAATAAGGACAGTCAACTCTGATGGTTTAGCATTCATTACAAATCTGTCACGAAGAACTGCCTCAGACTTAGAAACAAATAGCTTAGTCCCATCTGGCTCTATTCTCCTCTACTGCAGAAACAATACAATTAACCTCATTCTTATTGTTTTACCTGTAATGATAAAAGCACTCTACATATTATGATTCCAAAACATGTGTTTAATTACTTAATTAGAGAATGGAGAACTGCAGTAGTTAGTTAACAGCAAGGCAAAGAGAGAAAAAAGCAGAAGATGAGCATGTTCAGTGAAATATCCCCACATTGGTGTGAAATCGTTTACTGTCATCATTTAATGTCAAGAAAGTAGTTTAACTTCCATGAGAGAGTACCAAAAATTTGATTCCAGTTTGAAAAGGGGATTCAAAGGGCTCCTGGAATTTTAAAGTATGAGTTAATGACCTATGGCTTATCTGAATTATCAGGTAAAATGCCTGGCACTCTAACCTCTTAGTAAGGAAGTATTGAAGGTCAATGTAAAGTAAGATTTAAAAAGGAAGTAATAATCCCACACAGAAATACAAAACAATGTTTTCAGTTTAGTGAAGAATCAATTTACAGTAATTGCTCTGCATCATTTCTAAAGTGTGTAAATAACTGTTACTCCTTCGGAAGGGTACGAATACACTTGCTACTCTGAACATCCCCAGGGCAACAAGAAATCACTATTAGTTGGAGCTTGAAGGAGATGTAGCCTTTTAAACTCCACCTAGAAATCCTCAATCAAGTATGCATTTTAATAAGAGAATTTGAATTCATAATTACGTTTAAGGAGCACTTGTGTGGACTTCTTTCTTCCCCACTTCTTTTGTTTGCAAAAAGGTGTAAAACGTATTGCAAAACAGTTAAATGGTGAACACTCTTGCACTAGGACATTACATATATGTCATCTGGCATGACATTCATGACATTGATTTCTCTTCCCAGTGGAGGTCTATCATCAGCATCAAAACAAAACAGATTTTCTTTTTTCACTACAGAAGAACAGCAAATGCTATTGCATAAATCACTAAGTTAAATGTTCATAAGGTAAATACTTCAGAGTAGATGAAAAGGTGTAACACCAGAAAAAGGAAAAAAAAAATCCATTTAAAGTAAATTATTTTATTTCACATTTTTTTTGGCCCAGAATATTTCTTGTACTTGTCATCACCTATTTGGATTTAATTTTTTTCCACCTTATATGAATCTTTTAGTAAATATTTAGCAAATAGGTATGTGCAACAAGCTCTTGTGCTTTGGTTTTATTTATTTATTTATTTATTTATTTATTTATTTATTTATTTATGATAGTCACAGAGAGAGAGAGAGAGAGGCAGAGACACAGGCAGAGGGAGAAGCAGGCTCCATGCACCGGGAGCCCGACGTGGGATTCGATCCCGGGTCTCCAGGATCGCGCCCTGGGCCAAAGGCAGGCGCCAAACCGCTGCGCCACCCAGGGATCCCTTGTGCTTTGGTTTTCTGAAGAATCATTCTCATTATTGAATGACAGTTTAGTTGAAATGTATTTTCTGTTGTCTGTGAAGTACATTGCAACAGTCAAAAAAGCAACTTCTTTATTGTGTTTTTAGGAAAAAAAATGTTTTCCTTTTTTTTGATCCTTTTTTTTAAACTTTCTTTTTGGACATTATTTTTGTAACCGTGATTTTAGTTTCAAATTTCAGGTTCTTTAATCGATCCTGAAAAATATCCAGTCATTATCTTATCAAATATTACCTTTAATGTGTAATAATAGGATATATTAGTTTCCTAGGATTTAGTTTAGGCTGAAGTTGAAAATCTTGTGCTGTCTTCTGTATTTATGACTTCTCTCCTGTGGTTTTTGACTTTGTAAGTTGAGAGTTGCATATGGGGCTAATTTCCTCATATTTATCTTAAAGGTTACTAATCCTTTTCTAATTACACAAATATACTGTTTATTACATTATTTTTTCAAATATGCCTATTTTTTCAAAGTATGTATTCTTGTATATTTCCACTGTATATACACAAGTTTAATTCATTATTTCTGGTTATTGTATTAGCTTCTGATTTGGAAATGCTAATCATCCTCTCTGATTATAGCTCTTCATTCATTCATGATAAATCATTTCTTCATATTTTTTATTTTGATTGTGAGCTTATATTTAGTACATATTAAGCCCCTCGCACACCTGGGAAAATCATGTCCTTGAGTTATGCATATGCCTTTTGGAGCATTTTTAAAGTTTTGTTTTTGCCAAGTGAGTCATGCTATACCTGGCCTAGAACAATTTTTATGTTAATATTTAAATTTTATAATTCATATACTATATAAGTAAGGTAGATTTGAGCTTGAAGCCTCTTCAAGTATAATTTCCTTGTCCATGAAAAGGAAAAATAAGGGTTCTTTCCTGAAGAGAAGGTGAATGGTATGTTTTTTAAGTCTCTGTTATCACCAGAGTCCTGGCAGAGAGTACGTGGTACATTTCTTTGAGATATCTGAGAAGAATTAATAAAGGATTGTTAGAAGATGTAGACAAGCTGTAGGGAAATAAAAACTTGGGATGCCTGGGTGGCTCAACCATTGAGCATCTGCCTTTAACTCAGGGGGTGATCCCAGGTCTGGGGATCAAGTCCCATATCAGGCTCCCTGGGAGGAGCTTGCTTCTCTCTCTGCCTGTGTCTCTGCCAGTCTCTCTCTCTCATGAATAAATAAATAAATCTTAAGACACACAAAACTATGACCCCTCAGAGATGGTACTAGGAGTAAAGACTGAGTGACTGAAACTGAGTCTGAAGGAGTGAGAAGAGAGAGCCATTCCTGAGAAGCTGGAGGCTGGGGCAGCCCTGGGTGGCCCAGCGGTTTAGCACCGCCTTCAGCCCAGGCCGTGATCCTGGAGACTCGGGATCGAGTCCCACATCAGGCTCCTTGCATGGGGCCTGCTTCTCCTTCTGCCTGTGTCTCTGCCTCTTTCTCTCTCTGTGTCTCTCATGAATAAATAAATAAAATCTTAAAAAAAAAAAAAAACTGGAGGCTGATAAAACTATTGGTTGGCCTCACAACCGTATGTCAGGAAGTGCCTGTATGTGACAAGCTGAAAATAAGAAGCTAGGGAAGTAAATATTCAAACCTCACCTACCTTCTTTCATTTTCTCACTGTACTCCCCAATGGCATACCCCAACCAAAATCCAGAAGACGGGTGTTGTTCCCTCAGGTCAGGATTCCAGAGCCCAGCAGTATCCATAGCAGTTTCCCTGGTGCCCTTTTATGTTGATTGATTGATTAATTGATTGATTGATTCAAGTTTTTATTTAAATGCTAATTAGTTAACATATTAATATTGGTTTCAGAAGTAGAGGTTAGTGATTCATAACTTCCATATACCCAATGCTCATTTTGGAGAATTCCTTTCGCTAGGAGTGCAAAACTCTTTCAAGTACCATGATCTTATTGTGTCTTCCAACCACACTATTATGTTTCCTCTCAAATCTTCATATGCACATAAACAACTGATCCTGAGTATGTTGCTGCATAATTAAAAATTTAAATATATTTCCCCCCAATACATACATTCTCAAAAACATAAACAACTTAGAGTCCCTTTATTTATCTTTGTTTCTGGCATTTAGAGACTTTTCTCTCTCTCTCTTTAGTTGCATATCCATGCACAGACATTATATTTTTATCCAACACTTTTAGGAAGTGTTCCATTTTAGTTCAGATTGTCTATTCCTGGATTTGGAAGGCCAGAAAAACTTGGCTCATGGACTTGTGTCCTAACTATTTTATATCACAAATGGTACAAGACAACAATGCTGTTTAATATTGTGTGTATTGGTGCATGTTTATATTTGGATTGATTGTGGAAGGGCAATGAAGATAAATGATGTTCTTTGTTGTTTTTCAGCTCTGACTTCATGAATTTTGTAAGAAATTATTCTAATATGATGTGTTTAAAATTTCTTCTCCATGCTGTTCTTCTCCTCCTCAAACCTGAAAGAGAATGGAGCTGTCAATATAAGCAAACACTCAAGTCAAAAAGGCCCATAAGATAAAACCACTCACAAACATCATTTCAGGGGGGAAAAAAAAAGGTAGATAGCTAGAGCATTGCAGCTATATAAACAAATCTCTTGTGATGTTATAATGAAGATTTAGTACTTACATTGAGGTTTAATCATTTGAAGATGTAATTTCCTTAAAAAATTGCAGATAATAACGGGGATCCTCAAAAAAAGAAGCAGTCAATAAACTCAAGGATGCAATATGCTAAATCTGAACTATAAGAAAAAAAATGAAAAAAAATGAAAAAAAAAAAAGAAAAAGAAAAAAAATGCTAACCTGGAGTGGCTCAGAAAATAATGTTTAGTGGAAGAAAAGATTAACACAAGTTAAAATAATGTATGTTATAGATTGAGGTGCTATTGATTCATGTTATCATTTATTGACCAAAAGTATATAAAAACATACTACAAGTCACTTAAACTATTTTCAGCATTTATCAGTTCTGAAGTTAAAAGAAAGTCCTAATAACATTATAGACATATCTGTGGCCCGTGTAATCCTATGTATTTCAGCAAAGATTGTGTTGATGATTATTTGAGTGAACAAAAAAACAGTTCTTATAAAATACTTCAGCAAGTATCTTAGGAGGATTCATTACTCTTCCCACATAGGTATGTGATGTTACATAAGCATATGTTTTTTAACTCGCATCAGCAATATATAGTGAATAAGGGTTTGGCATAATAATGGAATTCAGAGAACCAAAAGGTATCAAATAATACAGTGAGGTATTAAGAGTGGAGAAGAGAATTTATTATTCAGATTTGGGTAGAAGAATTCTGAGACACTAATGAAAATATTAAGGGAAAACACATTCTGATTTCCAAAATTTATCTAGAAGACCTAGCCTCAACATATTGCCCCTTTAGGACTAAAATAAATCCACACAGGGTCTCTACTTCCCCCTCATAGCAAAATTAAACTTGGGTTTCTTTGCATAGAAGAAATATTGCTCTAGATCAGAAACTCTACCAGTGTGACTCATGTAGCAGGTTATTAGGGGCCACTTCCTCCTGGCAGCACTATGGGTGACCCAACTATGGAAACTCCTCCATTAATAGGATCCTTGACTCTTTCCATGCAATTTAGCAGACTTCTGTTGCTCAATAGACCTTACCCTGGTCCTCCAGGGTGTGGCATTGCTCATTTCTAGATGAAACAAGTTTTATCTCCTGGATTTAATAAAATTCAGCAAACACTTATGATGTACCATTTATATTATAGGCTCCAAGCTAGATGTTGAAGGTACACAGAAAAAAAATAGATAAGACACTTATTTCTTGGGATTTATAGTCTAATGGGAACAGAGATTAGGTAGCTAGTTAAACACATTTATGATCCCCAATATGATAGTTGCAATGAAAAAAACAGATAAGACTAATACAATTATAGGGGATTCATTGGAGGTAGGGATGGTCATTTAATTGGCCTTATACTGGAGCATGTTAGTTAAAAGGTGTTCTGGTAAGAATCAAAAAATGGAAAAATATGAGAAAAAGAGCTAAATCATCAGGAAGTAAAGATAAATAAGTTATTGTACATGTAATTGACAAGTGTGACCCTTTGATAATATTTAATTAACCCATATGACCCTGAATTCTGTGTCCTCTTTCCTTATTTATCTAAAGATGAAATACTAGTCTATAAAGGTGTGTGTAGTCGCAATACTTGTATATAAAGGAATTCTTCCCGGTGTCATTCTTGAGAGGATTCCAGAAAAGTGGCTGATTTTCAGTCCTGCCATAATGGACACCAAACACTCCAGACCATGAAATGTCATAGACTAAAAAGTCCAGCTGCACCCCAAAGAGACAAAAGTGGGATATAGCAGAATCAATTAGACTAAAGGAAGTTTTTCCTGAAATTTTTAGTGTAGTATATATAACATTTTTAACCAAGATCCCTAAACAAAGTCTCTATACTTAGATTAATGTAAATTGGCAAGTTATTTACCAAAGTGAGGCACAAAACTAAGTGTGATTATCACTTAGAAATTCCCATGAACTGTTGTGTTGGATGAACATCACCTATGCCATAAGAAACCTGTGGCTTTTCACACTGATGCCGCAGGAACAAGTATTTTGCAAATATAGAAGGAAGAAAGAGTGCAAATTAGAACGTCAATTTAACTCAACAAAAAGTCACTATTTTTCTAAGCAGCAACCTTAACTCTGTTATTAACTAATGATAGGAAAAGGCCTGGTATTTTGTTGTTGAGGAACTACTGGAAACAGTCCTTAATTATTCAGCAGCCCTAGGGGCAACCTCCAATGTTAAGATAAAAATAAACTTCTATCAGCTGCAAGACTGAAGCTAGCAGAATGGGGGAACAAATCATACCTTTATTTCATTTGTGTGTTGCAAAATGTGCCTGGGAAATGATCTAAAGAAAGACTATTATAATCAGAACCTTGCTGCAGGCTGACTTTCCACGAAGTGACAAATTCTACTTTCCTGTATCACATGCCAGTGTACTAGGTTTAAAAGGGAGAATGCCACCAAGGACTTCATTCTTTCATTTCATCTGTCTTCAGGGGATTTCTTAGTACTGGTCCTACATAGGAATCAATGTAAGGTACATATGTGCAGATCATACCTCCAGGATCCCAAGGAGAAGAAGGTTTCCAATTTTTACTTGCTACTGCCTTTCATCATAAGAATGTGAATTTGTGAAATTACTCAAGGCAGAAAATGGTGATTCTAGTAGAGAAACTTTGCAATGAAGACAGACTTTGTAGTCACTTGATTGCCTACAGTCGTATCTTCTCAAGCTGTGATGTACAAATAAAGTCAACATGGACCTCCAATCAAAAAAGTTGAGTTTAGCTCTCTGTTTTTGAACAGTTATGTGGCTTTAGGCTAGTATTGTGAAACAGAAATAAAAAGTGAGTTTGCAAAGGCAAACCACATATGTAATTTTAAATTTTCTAATAAACTTATTTAAAAAGTAAATGGCAATAGCTGAAATTAATTTAATAAAATGTTATATTTAAATCAATATATCTAAGCTATTATCATTTTAACATATAAGCAAAAAAATTATTAGGGATAAATTTTACATCTTTTAACTATTTGAAATTCAGTGTGTATTTTATAGTACATCCTGACTCAGATTAGCCACATTTCAAGTGCTCAGTAGCCACCTGTTCCTACTTGCTACATTTTAGACAAACGACTTTGAACAAATCTCCAGTTCTCCAAGTTATCAGATCTTCATCATAAATGACATGGAAAGAATTAACATTGTGAGTCTTTCCCAGAGATCAATGATTGAATAATCACAACAAAAGTAAAATATAGCACTGTGAAAGAGCTATTAATATTTTAATTAACATGGGATTAGGATATGAAATTGTAACATGAGCGTAGGATATGATAGATTTGGATTGGCAGTTGACATAGAAATGTAATGAAATGAGATGAAAATGAAAAAAAAAATTATGACTCAATCAGTAGAAAGACCTAAATGTGAGACAGGAAAACATCAAAATTCTGGAAGGGAACATAAGTAGTAACCTCTTTGACCTTGACCACAGCAACTTATTACTAGACACGTCTCCAGAGGCAAGGGAAAAAGTAAAAATGAACTGTTGGGACTTCATCAAGATAAAAAGCTTCTGCACAGTGAAGGAAACAATCAACAAGATTGGGAGCCTATGGAATGGGAGAAGATATTTACAAATGATACATCTGATAAAGGGTTAGTATCCAAAATCTATAAAGAATTTATCAAACTCAATACCCCAAAAGCCAAATAATCCAGTTAAGAAATGGGCAGAAGACATGAATAGGCGTTTTTCCAAAGAAGATCCAGATGGCTAAAAGACACATTAAGAGATGATCAACATCACTCATCAGGGAAATACAAATCAAACCACTGTGAGATACCACTTCACACAGGTCAGAATGGCTAAAATTAACAAATAATCCAGTTAAGAAATGGGCAGAAGACATGAATAGACATTTTTCCAAAGAAGATATCCAGATAGCTAACAGACATATAAAAAGATATTCAATATCACCTAGCATCAGGGAAATGCAAATCGAAACCACCATGAGATATCACCTCACAGCTGTCAGAATGGCTAAAATTGACACAAGAAACAGCAGATGTTGGCAAGGATGCAGAGAAAGGGGATCCCTCTCATAATGTTGGTGGGAATGCAAACTGGTGCAGCCACTCTGGAAAAACACGTGGAGATTCCTCAAAAAGTTAAAAATAGAGCTATCCTACAACCCAGCAATTCCACTATTGCTATTTACCTAAAGGATACAAAAATTTGATTTGAAGAGGCACATGCCAGCTGATATTTATAGCAGCATTATCAACAATAGCCAAACTATGGAGAGAGACCAAAATGTCCATTGATTGATGAATGGATAAAGAAGATATGACATATACATGCAATGGAATATTACTCAGCCATGAAAAAGAATGAAATGCTGGAGCTAGATGTACTATGCTAAGCAAAAGGAGTCAATCAGGGGAAGACAGATGCCATTTGACTTCACTCATATTTGGAATTTAAGAAACAAAATAGAAAAACATTAAGGGAAAGGAAAAAAGATGAGGGCAAACCATGAGACTCTTAACTATACAGGACAAACTGAGGGGTGCTGGAGGGGAGGTAAGTGAGGGGGTAAGGTAGTTGGGTGATGGGTATTAAGGAGAGCAATTCTTGTGATGATCACTGGGTGTTATATATAACTGATGAATCGCTAAATTCTATTCCTGAAACCAATATTATGCTACATATTAACTAACTAAAATTTAAATAAAAAGTTGAAATAAAAAAGGAAAAAAGAGTTACCTTGTGAAACACCATGGAAGGCACTGGGAACATTTAACTTGTAAAGAAACAATAGTGGTGAAAATTAACACCTACCTTCAAATTATTAGAAAGACCATTGCAGAGGGAGGTGAAGCTTTTCTCAGATAACTGAAGAGACGTATTTAAGACCAAATTATGGCCATTTCTTTGTACATCAACTAATTCAACAGTCATATATTGTGTGCCTGCTATAGAAATCCAATGTGCTGGCTGCTAGGATGCAAAGATACGAATAATTTTAGAAGAGGATGGGTTTGAAAAATTGGACAGCTATATAGGTAATTCTTCATTGTGGAAGTTGCTTCAAAATGGGCTGGAGGGTGACGTGGTAAGTGTGGAATTTTAGTTTGAAGTAACATATATACAATATTGCCCCTGCTAATCAGGATGGATTGGGCTATTTCAAACCATTCATGTTGCCAATAAATACCTAAAATGTAGGATAACTTTTTAAACAAATTTTAAATCATAAACAAAGTTTATGATTGAGGACATCAGAGAAATTCCCAGACTGTAAAGATTTGTGGATCTGAATTCAGATGAAAGAAGGGTAATTTAAAATGGTAAACAAGACATTTCTTGCTATTTTTTTCTTTGAGGCGACTGTCAAATGAGTGGCTGAGAGGCTGAGAAGGAAAACAACATTCTAGACATTCAGATAATTGATTAGGAGCATATAAATATTCTTACTCTTTATAGATCTAATAACAAAGAAAAAGGTAATAAATTCAAAGGAAAATTTTCCTTATTAAACTTGGTGATAATATTTGACTTTTAAAAATTTCTTAATGTCATTATTTTATTTTTTTTCCAGTTTCGGCAAGATATAATTGATATATAGCACTGTATTAAAGTGAAAACAAAATTCGTTATATGTTTTAGCTATTGTAAATAATGCTGCACTGAACATGCAGGAGCAAATCTCTTGGAGATGGTAATTTCATTTCCTTCAGTACATACTCAGAGGTGGAATTGATGGATTCTATGTTAGTTATATTTTTAATTTTTAAAGGAATCTCCATAGTGTTTTTTTTTATAGTGGCTAAATCAATTTATATTTCCTCCAACAGTTCATAAAGGGCTGCTTTTTCTCCACATCCTCACCAAAACTTCTTATCTCTTCGTTTTTTGATGACAACCATTCTAACAATTGTGAGTTGTTACATCATTGTGTATTTTATTTGCTATTCCCTGATGACTAGTAATGTTGAATGAATACTTTAACATGTACTCGCTGGCCATTTGCATGCCTTCTTCAGAAAAATGTCTATTTAGTTTCTCTGCCCTATTTTTGATCAGATTATTTGCTATATAAGTTAACATATATATATGTTAATATATACTTTTAACTCCTAATTATACACTTAGTTTGCACATTCTTCTTTGATTTCATATTAGATTTTTTTATTAACATGAAGAAGATTTTTAGTTTAATGTAGTCCCACTTGCTTATTTTTGCTTTTGTTGCCTTTGCTTTTGGTGTCAAATTAAAATATATATACACATATTGGCAAGACTTTTGTCAAGGATCACACTCCCTCTACTTTCTTCTAGGTATTTTATAGTTTCCAGTTTTTATTTATTTATTTATTTATTTATTTATTTATTTATTTATTTATATTTTTATTTATTTATTGACAGAGAGAGAGGGAGCACAAGCAGGGGAAATGGCAGGCAGAGAGAGAGGGAGAAGCAGGCTCCCCATTGACCAGAGAGCCTGATGTGGAGGGGCTCAATTCCAGGACCCTGGGATCATGACCTCAACCAAAGGCAGACACTTAACTGACTGAACCATCCAGGCACCCGAGTTTCCAGTTTTATATTCAAGTGTTTAATCAATTTTGAGTTGATTTGTGTATATTGTGCAAGAAGGAGCCCAGTGTCATTCTTTCTGCATTCTTTCCAACAATTATTGAGGGAACTATCCTTTCCCCATTGTATATTCTTGGCTCCATTGTCATGAATTAATTGATCATATATGTGTGAGTTTTTTTTGTTTTTTGGTTTTTTGAGGGTGGCCTTTCTATTCAGTTTCATTAATCTGGGTATCTGTTTGCATATTTTGATTACTAGAGCTTTACTATAGTTTGGAATTGTGATGCACCACATTTATTCTTCTTTCTTAAGATCGTTTTTGCTATTTGTGGTCTTTTGAGATTCCACACAAATTTTAGAATTGTTTGTTTTATTTCTGTGAAAAAAAAAAAACATTGAGATTTTGGTAGGGATTACATTGAATCTATAGGTTGCTTTGGGCAGAATGGATATTTTAATATTATTAATTCTTTCAATCCATGAGCATTGGCTATATTTCCATTTATTTGTGTTTTCAATTTCTTTCATTAATGTGGTTTTTAATATACAGGCCTTTTTCCTTCTTAATTACATTTATTTTGCAAGTATTTAATTTTTTCTAATGCAATTGTAAATCAGATTGTCTTATTAATTTCTCTTTCTGCTAGTATGTTATTAGTGTATAGAACTGCATATTTTTATTTTAGTGTATAGAACTGCATATTTTTTGCATATTGATTTTGTATCCTGCAACATTACAGAATTTATTCATTAGGTCTAAAAGTTTTTTGATTGAATCTTTATGATTTTCTATATGTAACATCATGTCATTTGCAACTTAGAGTTTTATTTCTTCCTTTCCAAATTGAATGTTTTCCCCCCCCTTGCTTACTATGGCTAGAATATCCAACACTACATTGAATAAAAGAGGCAAAGTTGGGCATTCTTGCCTTTTCCCTGATCTTAGAAGAAAAGTTTTCAGCTTTTCACCACCTAGTGTAATGTTAACTGTGGGGTTGTCATATATGGCCTTTATTATGTTAAGATATATTACCTTGATACACATTTATTTTTTATCATAAGTGCAACATTTTGAGAAATCAGTGGACATTATCACTGTTGTTCTATATAAGATTTGTTTTCTGGTTAATTTTAGGATTTCCTATTTATCTTTGATACTAGAAATTTGACAATCATGGCTAAGTGTATTTTCTCATGGAGATGGTTGAGCATCTTATATCTGTGGTTTCATATTTTTTATTATATTTAGGGAAATAAACAACTGTTATTGCTTTGTACATGTTGTGTCCCAATTTCTGTCTCTCCTCTGTTTTAGCTAGTTCTCTTACTCATATATTTCAGCTCTTTAATATTGACCCAGCAGGCACTGATGTTCTATTTATTTTTTTACCATTTTCCTCCTATATTTAAAAGTGGGTCTTTATTGCTTTGCTCATTTTTTCTGCAATTTCCATCTACTGTTAATACCTCCAGTGGATTTTTTTTATTGTAGACATTTTCTTTTTAAATCCATAATTTTTAGTTCCTTATGCTTTCAATTTTCTCCTAGTAGCTACCCATCTATTCACTCGTGGTGTACATATTTTTGTTTCTATCCTTAAACATTTACCTTCATTGCAACTGTTTTAAAGATTTTGTTTGCTAATTTCAGGTATTGTGTCATTTCTGTTTGTTTCTACGGACTTTTTTCTTCCTAGTTATTGTAATTTAAGAAAGTGTCCTTACATATCTAGTTTTTTAAAAAAAATTATGCTGGGCATTATTACATTATTAAAATTAGAATTTTGTTCCCTTTTCTTTAAAGAGTGTTAAGTTTGCCAATCATTGGTTGGCAATGATTTGTTGGATTATAAACCTTAGTTTGTCAAGGCTTGTTTTCTGGCATTATTCAGATGGATGCTCGCTCTTAAAGTGAGATTTTTCTGGGATCTTACATTAAGTGCTTAAGATGATTGGTGAGATCCCTTTTCTCTAACTGAATGTAACACCATTAATTGTCAGCACTGATTATTCTCCAGTATATCCACACATCTCAGAGCCTTTTACCATGTCTTCTATGCCAGGCCTCAATAAAACTTGACTTGGACATGAATACGCTTGTATTCAGGCTAAGAGTCAGGTGACTCAATACAGATTTTTGGTCTTCTTTCTTTATTCAAAAAATTATACCTGTGTCGGACGCCTAAACTCTAATTTCTATTTCTATCAATCTGCAAGGTTATTGGTCTCTATTTGTGCTCTATTTCTCCATGTTATGAAAAGTGTCCCTGGACTTTTACTCTGAAAGAATGTGGTACTTATCTTCTGTAATTGTCTTGTCTCAGGAACACTCTCTTGCACTGCCTTTATAACCAATGCCTGAAAACTGTTGTTTCATAAATTTTGTAAAATATTAGGGTTGTTTAAAACAGGGGAATAAGTCTAATATCTCTTAATTTGTCATGATCATTCAACCAGAAATCTTCCTTATATATATTTTTAATACCTTTATAATCTCTAGTCTAATTTCTTTCATTCTATAAACTTCTCTCCTAATCCTTAGATTTTGTTACTTTTTACTAACTGCAGAAGAAGATACATAAAGCCTTACCACCAAATTTATGGAATAAAGGGAGCTAGAAACAAGGCCAAAGGGAAGAAAATCCCTTCACAGATAGTGATTTAAAAATCAGTTATATTTATTATGAAACAATATAAATTTCCCACATATATATCAGAAATATAGATTAAGAAAAAATATGAGTTTTGTGGTAGAATTCAACTAGATATTAATTGTATTTCCTATTATTGCAGTACTCTGTAACTTACATAAATTTATTTGAGTGGACGGATATCTATATACCCATGTCCATATCCATATCCATACTCTATCATTATTCCTTTTATCATTCTATTTTAAGACATGGTTAGTTGTACTTTCTTTCATGGTAACTCTAATCATGTAATGATCTCTGACAATCTCACTCTATCATTTTTTTTCTCTTCCTCTCTAACCTTATATTTTACACTCAATTTTCTTTTAATAGGTTTAGATATCCGAGGAGAGAATGACTGAATTGTACTAGTTTCCTAGTGTTAGGAATATAATGTTTGAGTATGATGCGTTGTAAGAGGAGTATGGAAAGGGACACGTGGTCACTTCATTTTCTGCCTAAATTATTCTTCTCAAAAGAAAAAGAAGTAGGAGGAGTAAATAAAATGAAATAAAATAAAATTATTAATGTCATCTATCTACAGATATTATGATTCTAGTTTCATCAAGAAAATTTGTTATGTTGGGTAAAATAAAAATCTTTCTGAAGACAAATAAATTTATTCTGTTATTTTCCCACTGCTGCATTGTTTAGCATTGTATCATAAGAGAAAATTAAAATTGCTTATAAAATACACCTTTCAGAGATAAGTGATGACTGTTCTTTAATATGTAATACTTTATTACAAGTTTGTGCAATCATGTATATTTTCAAGAGACATTTACCAAAATATGAATATCAGAAAGATTGGATTGTAAATTTTATTGTTACTTCACTTTTCTTGTGTAAGAATATCACCCTCAAAAGGTTGTAATAAACTATTATAGGAATATATTCTCAAGAGAGGCTTTGTACACTTTAAGTAGTGGAGGAGATGTGGTAAGTAAAGTTGTAAAATGGACTTTTCTGGGTTTATGGTCTGACATCTGCTAGAAAGTTTTAGAGTTTATTTCATCAAATTGTTCAAGTTTAGCAACATACTATAACATGAAGAAACTACACTGGAGGACAAGAAGCTATACTGGACACCCCTTTTCCAATAGTTCCTGGATTAGTATCATTTTTATCATTGTAAAATATCATTAAATTTACAAGCCATGATATCCCTTCATGATCCTAGTGTTCTGGAAAATTTATTTACAATTGGTCAACTTGCCAATGCAGTTTTATAAAGCAGACCTTTAAAAATATTTAGACATTCTTTTCTTTCAAATTTTCATTTAAATTCCACTTAGTTAACATATAGTGTAATATTGGTTTCAGTAGAATTTAGAGATTCATCACTTACATACAACCCCAGTGCTCATCATAACAAGTGCCCTACTTAATACCTATCACTCATTTAGCCCACCCCCCACACCTCCTTCCCTCCAACAAACCTGCTTTCTATCATTAAGACTTTCTTATGATTTGCTTACCTCTATATTTTTAAAAAAATTTTCCCTTCCCATATGTTCATCTGTTTTGTTTACTAAATTCCACATATGGGTGAAATTATAAGGTGTTTGTTTCTGACTGACTTCTTTCACTTAGCATAATACACTTTAGCCCCAACTACGTCATCGCAAATGTCGAGATTTCATTCTTTTAGATGGCTGAGTAAAATTCCATTGTATCTATATGCTACATCTTCATTATCCATTCATCAGTGAATGGACATTTGGGCTCTTTCCATAGTTTGGTTACTGTTGATAATGCTGCTATAAACATCAGGCCGCGTGTACCACTTCAAATCTATGTTTGTATCCTTTGGACCAATATCTAGTAGTGCAATTGCTGGGTCATAGGGTAGCTCTATTTTTAACTTTTTGAGGAAACTCCATACTGTTTTCCATAGTGGCTGCACCAGTTTGCATTCCCAAAAACAGTGTTAGAAGGTTCCCCTTTCTCTGCATCCTTGCCAACATCTGTTGTTTCCTGTGTCAATTTTAGCCATTCTGGCAGGTGTGAGGTGATATCTCATGGTGGTTTTGATTTGCATTTCCCTGATGCTAAGTGATATTGAGTATCTTTTTATGTCTGTTAGCTATCTGGATGTCTTCTTTGGAAAACTGCCGATTCATGTCTTCTGCCCATTTCTTAACTGGATTATTTGGTTTTTGGGTGTTGAGTTTGATAAGTTCTTTACAGATTTTGGATAGTAACCTTTTGTCAGATATGTCATTTGCAAATATCTTCTCCCATACCCCAGGCAGCCTTTTAGTTTTGTCAATTGTTTCCTTCACTAAACAGACTTATTCTTTAATTTACCCTGGATAATCTGGCTATGTTAGAATATGCTTGTTGATAATTCTAATAAAATTCTCATGTTTAATGTTCCTAGACAAATGATTAAAAAATAGTGTAAAAAATAGCATTATTACATATCAATGTGAAAAACCATCCCAACTGTACTGTGAACTATAACATTTCCACCTCACCTACCCATGCCTAGGTAAGTGAGTTAGTAATATTCAATGTTACATCACAAACTATAGATTTTTTAAAGTAAACATTTGTTGAGATACTTGTAGATCCACAGAGTCCATTATTAAGTTTCCCCTAATGGTAATAATTTTTAAACACCATAGTATAACACAAGTGGAATACTGATAGTGACAATGTCAATATGCAGAATAATTCTATCACAAAATGATTTCTTGTGATATCCATTTATAGCTATGACTGTTATAATTGCCAGGCCCACCGTGAATCTCTCAATCTTCACTCCTAAACTTAGGCAATAAGACACACACACACACACAACTGTCAATTAAAAAATATTAAGCAAATGAAATGATAAAGCAGGTAACCTTTTGAACTTTTTTTTTTCCACATGATTCTCAGGATATCCATTCAATTCATGGTGTGCATCAATATTTCATTATTTTTTAAATTACTAGATAGGATGTATGTACCAAAGTTTGTTTAA
This sequence comes from Vulpes vulpes, assembly GCF_048418805.1. NCBI lineage: Eukaryota > Metazoa > Chordata > Mammalia > Carnivora > Canidae > Vulpes > Vulpes vulpes. Next base: position 7,225,909 of record NC_132784.1, on the reverse strand, counting down.
CCACTCCCTAGTGAATGTCATCTGAGTTGTAACATGTTTTTGGCTATTAAAAATAAAGCAGATATGAACTTTCAAGTAGAAATTTTATGTAAACAGCTGTTTTCATGTCTCTGGGATAAATACCCAAGAGTAAAATTCCTGAGACATGTTGTAGTTGCATGTTTAGTTTTATAAGAATCTGGGAAATCATTTCCCAGTGTGACTATACCATTTCAAATTCCCACCAACATTGTATATATAATCCAGTTTCTCCACATCCTCCACCAATTTTTGGTGTTGTCATTTTTATTTTAGTCCTTCTAATGGGCATATATTAATACCTCATTGTGACTTTAATTTGCGTTTTTCTAATGGCTAATAATATTGAACATCTTTTCATGAGCTTGTTTGCCATCTGTATATCCTACTTAGTGAAATGTATCTTCATGCCTTTGGCCTATTTTTTAATTGGATTTTTTTTAAACAGGCTCAAAACTCAGCTTTTACTATTGAGTTTTTTACTCTCAAACTATTGAGTAAAAACTGAGTTTTGAGCCTATTTTATATACTCTACATGAGGTTTCATTGCCAGGTATGTGGTTTATAACTATTTCCTCCCAGCATGCAGCTTGTATTTTCATTTGTTAACAGTGTCTGCTGCAGAAAAAAAATATTTTATTTTTCATGAAGTCAAATTTATCAATTTTTCCTTATTACAGAGTATGTTTTTGGATTAAAATCTAAGAAGTCTTTGCCTAGCCTTAGATAGAAAATATTATCTTCTATTTTTTCTAAAAGTTTTCTAGTTTTATGTATTACATTTAACTGTGATTTATTTAAATTAATTTTTTATAATCTATGAAGTTTAGGTTGAGATTCATTATTTTGCTCATGGAATTTCAATTACTCTAGCACTATTTATTGAAAAAAATTAGCTTTCCTCCATTGAATTGCTTTTGCAACCTTATAAAAATTTATTTGAGCATATTTGTGTGGATTTAATTTTGGGCACTCTGTTTTATTTTTATCTATGTGTCTATACCTCTACAAACACTACACTGTCTTGATTATTACTATATATAGCTATATAATAAGTGTTAATATAGGGTTCAGTGATTTCTTCTACTTTATATATATTTTTCTAAAGGTAGTTTTAACTATTATAAGGTGTGTTCCTTTTCATATTAATTCTAGAATAAGCCTACTTGTAACTACAAAAAAAAAGTCTGTGCTTGAATTTTGATAGAAATTTCATTAAATCTGTACATCACTTTAAGGAGAATGGATATCTTTACTATATTGAGTTTTTCAGTTCATATATCCCCATTTGATAAGTCTTACTTGATTTTTTTAAATCAGCATTTTTGTAGTTTTTGCCAACAGATCCTGTACATTTTTTTCTAAAGTGTATATCAAAGTATTTCATATTCTTTTGTATGATCGTACACTTAATTTTGGTTTCTGTAAGGTCATTGTATGGAAGTGTAATTAAATTTTGCATCCTGATTTTCTATCCTGTGACTTTATTGAACTCATTTATTAGTTCTGGAATTGTTTTTTGAAAATTCCCTGGGATTTTCTATAAAGACAGTGAGGTTTTGCAGAAAATAAATAGAATGCTTTTACAATGTTCTTTTCTGCCTTTCACTTATTTTTCTTGCTTTCTTGCATGATTAGAAATAACAGTATTAAATTAAGTAAGCAAAGTGGTGACAGTGGACATCTCGCTCGTTTATAATCTTGGGGGCTTGCATTCAGTCTTTCCCTGTTAAGTATAATATAAACTCAATGTTTTTTTGTGTATGTACCTTATGAAACGGTTCTAATTTCCCACTATCTATATTTTATGAGAGATTTTATAATGCATGTATATGCTTTTGGTAAGTACATTTATGGTACAATCGGTATAGCCATATGATTTTCCTTTTTTAGCATACTGATACTGTGCATTACCTTGATTGGTTTTCAAATGTTGAACCAGGCTTGCACACTTTGAGTAAATTCTACTTGGTTATACAATTTTTATTCATTGTTGGATTAATTTTTAAAAATATTATTTTTGCATATAAATTCACAAGATTTAGCCTGTGTTTCTCTTTTTATCTTTCATTTTCTTCTGTTTCTTATTGTTTTGCACTGTCTTTATCTGATTTTGTTGTCAGGAGAAGTATGGCTTCAAAAAATATATTGGGAAGTCTTCTCTCTTCCACTTTCTGGAAGAGATTGTGTAAATTGGGTGTCAATTCTACTTTAAATGTTTGGTAATGTTGTCTAATAAAATCTTGTCAGGCTGAGGGTTTGTTTTTTAGAAGTTTGAAATCATGAATTCAAGTTTATTATTTCATATTAGTTGAGTTTTGTTAATAATGCATTTCTTTAAGAATTTGTCTATTTTTTCAGTTATCTAACTCATGAAAATAAATATATTTTTAGTATTGTCTTATTACTTTTAATAAGTAACTGACTTTTAAAACTAACTGCATAATCTATACTGATATTTTCTGTTTCATTCTTGATATTGGCAATTTGTGTCTTCTTTTTATTCTTGTCACTATTACTGAGGATTTATTAATGAGATTTTTAAGTACCTGAGTTTGTTTTATAGATTCTGTTTCTTCTTAATTTTGATTTTATTGATTTATTTTTCCTCCTGTTTTCTTCAAGTTTATTTTGATAAATATTTTTGTTGTTGTTTATGTATGTAGACATTTAGATTATTGACTTAAGAAATTTCTTCTACTTTTCCTCTAATAAGCATACATGACAAGTTTTCCCTTTATTACTGCTTTAGCTATATTTCACATATATTGATATGTTGGAGAGATATATATATTCAGATGCATAGATATGCTATGCATTTTGTATTTAATGTGTGTGTACACACACATATATATTTGGATGCATAGATGTATTTATATTTAATAAATATCTCCATAATATAATTTTTATATTTGATAGTATTTTGATATCTGGTTTGAAAAGATGTTCCAATCCTTGATTCATTTTAATGAGATAGTATTTAGAGTGCAAAATATGGATTTAGTCAGTTCTCATTGAAAACAGGATTAGTCATTGTTTTTATGCCTTTCAGTAAAGAGAACTAGGAAATATATACTGCTGCTTTTCTTTTTTTTTTTTTTTTAACCTTTTGAAGGCATTTATCCATTTCCCCCACCAACAATCCCCTACTATGGCAATCACCAACCTGTTCTCTATGAGTTTGGATTTGTTTTAAAGATTTTATTTATTTATTCATAAGAGACACATACAGAGAGAGAGAGAGAGAGAGAAAGAGAGAGAGATAGCCAGAAGGAGAAGCAGGCTCCATGAAGGGAGCCCAACATGGGATTTGATCCCAGGACTCCAGGATCATGCCCTGGGCTGAAGGTAGCCCTAAACCACTGATCCATCCAGATATATATATATATATATATTTTTTAGTTAACATCTCTCTGTAAGAAAGATTATACAGTTTCATCTTTGTCTGATTTATTTCACTTAGCTTAATGCTCTCTAGGTCCATCCATGTTGTCATGAATGGCAAGATTTCATTCTTTTTTATGGCTGAATAATATTCCTTTGTATACATATATCACAATTTCTTCATTCTTTAATCCACTGATGGACTCTTGGGTCGTTTCCATATTTTGGCTATCGCAAATAATCCTGCAATGAACATGGGGGTTCACATTTCTTTTTAAAGTTAGTGTTTCTGATTTCTTTGGATAAGTACCCAGTGTAGCTCTATTTTTAATTTTTAAAAGTCTTAATTCATTTTGACTTAATTTTTGTGTATGATATGATACAAGAGTTGAGCACTTTGGTATATTTCCCCAAAACAATTTATTGAGGTGATTGTCCTTTAACCATTTTATATTTTCAGATCCTTCACTGAAAATTAGTTGACATATAGGTGTGGGTTTATTTCTGAGCTTTTTATTTTGTTCCATTGATGTATGTGTCTGTTTATTTTGTTTGTTTTGTTTGCCAACTCTATACTGTTTTGATTTTTATAGCCTTACAACTGAGTTTGAAATAAAGGAGCATAATTCTCCTAGCTTTGTTCTTCTTTCTCAAGATTACTTTGACTATTACTTTTGAGGTTCTATACAAGTTTTAGGACTGTTTTTCCTATTTCTGTGAAAAATACCACTTGAACTTTGATAGGGTTAATTCTGAATCTGTATATTGCTTTGGTTAATATGTATATTTTAACAATATTAACTCTTCTAATCCATGATCATGAAATATGTATGTGTCCATTTTTATATATCTCATCAATTTATTTCCATAATGCCATACTTTTCAGTGTATAGGACTTTCAGCTCCGTGGTTAAATTTATTCTCAGATATTTGATTCTTTTTTGATGCAATGGTAAATGGGATTTTTTTTTCTTTTTAAATTTGTTTAATTTAAATTCAATTTACTTAACAGATAGTGTATTATTAGTTCCAGAGGTAGAATTAGTGATTCATCAGTTGCATATTACACCCAGTGCTCATTACATCAAATGCTCTCCTTAATGCTCATAACCCCATTACCCCACTCCCCTATCCACCTCCCCTCCAGCAACCCTCACTTTTTTTTTCCTAGAGTTAAGAGCCTTTTATGAGGGCACCTGGGTGGCTCAGTGGTTGAGAGTCTGCCTTCAGCTCAGGTCGTGGCCCTGGGGTCCTGGGAACGAGTCCTGCATCAGGCCCCCAGCAGAGAGCCTGCTTCACCCTCTGCCTATGTCTCTGCCTCTCTCTCTGCATCTCTCTTGAATAAATAAATAAAATCTTTTTTTTTAAAGAGGCTTTTATGGTTTGCTTCCCTCTGTTTTCATCTTATTTTATTTTTCCTTTCCATCTTCCCTATTCAGCTGTTTTGTTTCTTAAATTCCACATATGAATGAAATTATATGCTGTTGGTCCATTCATTTGTCAATGAACATCTGGGCTCTTTCCATATTTAGGCTATTGGGGATATTGTTGCTATAAACTTTGGGGTGCTTGTGTCCCTTTCAATCACTGTGTTTATATCCTTTGGATAAACACTTAGTAGTGCAATTGCTGGGCCACAGGGTAGTTTTATTTTTAACTTTTTAAAGGAACCTCCACATGGTTTTCCAGAGTGGTTTCATCAGTTTGCATTTCCACCAACAGTATAAGAGGGTTCTCTTTCTCTGCATCCTTGCCAACATCTGTTGTTTTTTGCCTTAATTTTAGCCATTCTGACCTGTGTGAAGTGGTTTCTCACAGTGGTTTATTTGTATTTCCTGATGATGCATGATGTTGAGCATTTTTTGATGTGTCTGTTGGCCATGTGTATGTCTTCTTTAGAGAAATATCCTATTTGTGTCTTCTGCCCATTTCTTGACTGGATATTTTTGTTTTATGGGTGTTGGGTTTGATGGGTTCTTTATAGATTTTGGATACTAATCCTTTATCTGATATGTAATTTATGAATATCATCTTCCATTCTGTAGGTTGCCTTTTAGTTTTGTTGACTGTTTCCTTTGATGTGTAAAAGATCTTATCCTGATAAAATCCCAATAGTTCATTTTTGCTTTTCTTTCTTTGCTTTTCTTTCTTTGCTTTTTGAAGACATGTCAGCCTGTGTTCTCCTCTAGGATTTTGATGGATTCCTGTCTCACATTTAGGTCTTTCAACCATTTTGAGGTTATTTTTGTGTAACTGTAAGAAAGTGGTCTAGTTTCATTCTTCTGCATGTGGCTACCTAATTTTCCCAACACCATTTGTTGAAGAAACCCATTTTCCATTGCATATTCTTTCCTGATTTGTCAAACATTAGTTGACCATAGACTGGAGGGTCCATTTCTAGGTTCTCTATTTTGTTCTATTGGTTTATGAGTCTATTTTTATGCCAGTATCATACTGTCTTTATGATTACAGTTTTGTAGTATAGCTTGAAGTCTGGAATTGTGATGCTTCCAGCTTTGGTTTTCTTTTTCAGCATTATTTTGTCTAATGGGGGTCTTTCTGGCTCCATAAAAATTTTAGAATTGTTTGTTCCAGCTCTTTGAAAGAATGCTGGTGGTATTTTGATAGGTTTTACGTTAAATGCATAGACTGCTTTGAGGAGCTTAGACATTTTAACAATATTTGTTACTCCAATCCATGAGTATGGTATGTTTTTCTCATTTCTTTGTGTCTTTCTCAGTTTCTTTCATATGTGTTCTATAGTTTTCAGAGTATAAATCTTTTATAACTTTGGTTATTCCTAAGTATCTATGTTTTTTGATGCAATTGTAAATGGAATCAATTCCTTGATTTCTCTTTCTGCTGCTTCATTGTTAGTGTACAGAAATGTAACAAACTTTTGTGCATTGATTTTGCATCCTGCAGCTTTGCTGAATTTCTGTATCAGTTCTAGTAAATTTTTGTGGAGTCTTTTGAGTCTTCATAATATTTCTTTCTGATAGTTCATTGTTACTGTATAAGAACACAACATATAGTTGTATATTGAATTTTCCCCCCAAACTTTACTTATTTTGTTTATTAGTTCTAATGACGGTTTGCCAGAAATGTTAGGATTTCTTATGTAGGAAATCATGTTGTTCATAAATAGTGAAAAATTTACTTCTTCTTTTATAATTTGAATATCTTTATTTCTTTTTCCTACCTAATTGCTCTGGCTAAAATTTTTCATGCTATGTGGAATAAAACTGGCAAGAGAGTACAGCCTTCTCTTGTTTCTGATCTTAAAAAGACAGTTTTCAGTTTTTTTTTAAAGATTTTATTTATTTATTCATGAGAGACACACAGAAAGACAGGCAGAGACACAGGCAGAGGGAGAAGGAGGCTCCATGCAGGGAGCCTGATGTGGGACTCGATCCCGGGTTTCCAGGGTCACGCCCTGGTCTGAAGGCAGTGCTAAACCACTGAGCCGCCAGCTCTGCCCAGTTTTCAGTTTTTTATCATTGAATGAGATGTTTACTCTTGGCTTCTCAAAAATGACCTTTATTATTATTTTTTATAGATTTAAAAAATATTTAATTAATTTATTTTAGAGAGATACAGAAAAAGCACAAGCAGGGGGAAGGAGACAGACAAGCAGACTTTCCAGTGAATGCAGAGCCCACTGCAGGGCTGGATATCAGGACCCTGATCATGACCTGAGCCAAAATCAAAGGTCAGTTGCTTAACTGCTTGAGGCACCTAGGTACCCTGACCTTTGTATTTTGAGGCATGTTTCATCCATTCCCACTTTGTTGAAAATTGTTATCACTAACAGCACATAGGATTTTGTCAAAATTATGTTTGCATGTATTCAAAGCATGATTTTTTAATCCTTCATTTAGTTAATGTAGTGTATCATGTTATTTTATATGCAAATGTTAAACCATATTCGCATGCCTCTAATAAATCCCACTTGATCAGGGTGTATGATCCTTTTGGTATATTGATTTTCTACTATTTTGTTGAGGATTTTTGCATCTGTGCTAATCAGGAGTATTGGCCTATAATTTTCTTCTTATGTGGTCTCCTTGTCTAGTTTCACAGTCAGGGTAATGCTGACCTTGTAATATAGGTCTGGAAGCTTTCTCTCCTCAATTTCTTGGGTAAGTTTGAGAAAGACAAGTATTAAATCTTCTTTGAGTGTTTAATAAATTCCCTGGTGAAACTACCTGTGCTTGAACTTTTGTTTTTGGAGGTTTTTCACTATTAATTCATTTTAAAAATCTCCACATATTTGCAATTTTCCAGTTATCTTTTAGTAAGTTATTTCTTATTTCACACCATTGTGGTCATAAAAAGTTGTTGATATGATTTCACTTCTTTTAAATTTAATATGTCTTGTTTTGTGTCCTAATAGATGATCTACCATGGAGAATGTTCCATGTGCAGTTGAGGATAATGTATATTTTGTCGCTGTTGCATTGAATGTTTTATATATACTGTTAAGTCCCTCTGATCTAACATTATTTGAGGTCCAGATTTTTCTTATTGATTTTTTATATGGATTATTTATCCACTGTTGTAAGTGGAGTATTAAAGTCCCCTACTACTTTTACATTACTATTTATTCCTCCCTTTAGTTCTGTTAATATTTACTTTATAGATTTAGGAGATTTAATGTTGGGGGTATATTTACAAAAGTAAATCCTGTTGTTGGGTTGACCTCTTTATCATTAATGTAACACCCTTCTTTATATCTTTGCATTATTTGTTTTAAAGTTGATTTTGTCTGATATAAGTATAGCTATTTCATCCTTCTTTTGGTTTCTATTGTATGGAATATCTTTTTCCATATCTTCACTCTTAGTCTATGAGTTCTCTTACATCTAAAATGAATCCCTGTAGGCAGCATATAGATGGGTCTTATTTTTTAAATCTATTTAGCCACTTGATATCTTTTGATTGGAGAATATTGTCGACTTACATTTTTTTAAACAGATATTATTTATTTATTTATTCATGAGACAGAGAGAGAGAGAGAGAGAGAGAGAGGCGGAAGGAAACATAGGCAGAGGGAAAAGCAGGCTCCATGCAGGGAGCCCGATGCGGAACTTGAACCCAGGCCTTCAGGATCAGGCCCCAGGCTAAAGGTGACACTAAACTGCTGAGCCCCCTGCCCTGGCTGCCCTGTCCATTTACATTTAAAGTAATTATTAGAGGATCCCTGGGTGGCTCAGCGGTTTAGCACTTGCCTTCAGCCTTGGGCAAGATCCTGGAGTCCCACATCAGGCTCCCTACATGGAGCCTGCTTCTCCCTCTGCCTGTGTCTCTGCCTCTCTCTTTCTCTCTGTGTCTCTCATGAATAAATAAATAAAACCTTTAAAAATAATTATTAATAGATATGTACTTATTGCCACTTTGTTAATTGTTTTCTAGCTGTTTTTGTAATTCTCCATTGTTCTTTTCTTGTCTCTTGCTTTCTTTCTTTCTGGTTTGATGACTTTCTTTAGTACTATGATTATATTGCTTTCTTTTTTTTTAATATTTATTATGGTTTTTGCTTTGTGGTTACTATATGCCTTATATCTAAAACAACCTAATTTGAGCTTTATCACATCTCGAATTTGATCACATTCCAAATTTCAACATTTTTACTCACACCATATTTTATATTTTTGATATAATCTTTTCATCTTGTGCATCTTTTAACTAATTATTGTAATCATAGTTATTTTTACTATTTTTGTATTAGCCTTCATACTGGATTTATAAGTGATTAATGAACTATCTGTGGTATACATTTACAATTTTAGTAAGATTTATTTTTTTCATATATTTTCTTGGCCTTTTATTTCACCTTAAAGAAATCCCTCTATATTTCATAAAAGGCTGAGTTAGTGGCCATGTACTTCTTTATTTTGCTTCTCTGGAAAACTCTATTACTCATTCAATATCTAAATGATAATCCTACCAGGTAGGGTATTCTTGGTTGGATTTTTTTCCTTTGCCACTTTGAGTATATTGTGCCATTCTCTTCTGGCCTGCACAATTTCTGCTGAGATATCTACTCATACTATTACAGGATTCTTTTGTATCTAAGAAGTTGTTTTTTCTTGTTTCTTTTAATATTTTCTAATCTTTCACTTTTGGCATTTTAATTATAATGTATGTTGGTGTGTCTCTTTGGTTCATCTTCTTTGGAAACTTCTGGGCTTTCTGGAATTGGAATTCTGTTTCTTTTTTTCAGGTTAGGGAATATTTCAGCCATTATTTCACCAATGAAGTTTTCTACCCCTTTCTATCTTTCTTCTCCTTTGAAGAGCTCTGAAGGTTGAATCTTGGTCCATTTGTTATTGTCTCAAAACTTACTTAAGCTATTCCTTTTCTTTATTCATTCCTTTTTCCCTATTTACCACTGTGATTAAATTCCACTACCTTGTCTTTGAGTTCATTGATCCTTTCTTCTGCTTCATCCATTGGCTGTTGAATTCCTCTGGTATAAGTTTTAGTTCAGGTATTTTTCTTTTAGCTCTGCAACTTTTGTTTGTCCTTTCTTCTATTTTCTATCCTTTTGTTAAAGTTCTTGCTGTATTTACTCATTCTTCTTCCTAGTCAATGAATATCTTTATGGAAATGACATTGAAATTCTTATCAGGTAAATTTCTTATCTCTTTTATTAAAGTTCTTTTCTGAAGTTTTATTCTGTTCTTTTTTTTTTTTTCTATTTTTTATGGAGTTCAATTTGCCAACATATAGAAAAACACCCAGTGCTCATACCATCCAGTGCCCCCCTCAATGCCCATTACCCAGTCACCCCCACCCCCTGCCCACCTCCCTTTCCACCACCCTTTGTTTGTTTCCCAGAGTTAGGAGTCTCTCATGTTCTGTCTCCCTTTCTGATATTTCCCACTCATTTTTTCTCCTTTCCCCTTTATTCCCTTTAACTACTTTTTATATTCCCCAAATAAATGAGACGATATAATGTATGTCCTTCTCTGATTGACTTATTTCACTCAGCATAATACCCTCCAGTTCCATTCATGTCGAAGCAAATGGTGGGTATTTGTCATTTCTAACGGCTGAGTAATATTCCATTGTATACATAAACCACATCTTCTTTATCCATTCGTCTTTCGGTGGACACCGAGGCTCCTTCCACAGTTTGGCTATTGTGGACATTGCTGCTATAAACATTGGGGTGCAGGTGTACCAGCATTTCACTGCATCTGTATCTTTGGGGTAAATCTTCAGCAGGGCAATTGCTGGGTCATAGGGCAGATCTATTTTTAACTCTTTGAGGAACCTCCACACAGTTTTCCAGAGTGGCTGCACCAGTTCACATTCCCACCAACAGTGCAAGAGGGTTCCCATTTCTCCACATCCTCTCCAACATTTGTTGTTTCCTGCCTTGTTAATTATCCCCATTCTCACTGGTGTGAGGTGGTATCTCATTGTGGTTTTGATTTGTATTTCCCTGATGGCCAGTGATGCGGAGCATTTTCTCATGTACTTGTTGGCCATGTCTGTGTCTTCCTCTGTGAGATTTATGTTCATGTGTTTTGCCCATTTCATGATTGGATTGTTTGTTTCTTTGCTGGTGAGTTTAATGGTTTCTTTATAGATCTTGGATACCAGTCCTTTATCTGATAGGTCATTTGCAAATATCTTCTCCCATTCTGTAGGTTGTCTTTTAGTTTAGTTGACTGTATCCTTTGCTGTGCAAAAGCTTCTTATCTTGATGAAGTCCCAATAGTTGATTTTTGCTTTTGTTTCTTTTGCCTTCGTGGATGTATCTTGCAAGAAGTTACTGTGGCCAAGTTCAAAAAGGGTGTTGCCTGTGTTCCCCTCTAGGATTTTGATGGAATCTTGTCTCACATTTAGATCTTTCATCCATTTTGAGTTTATCTTTGTGTTTGGTGTAAGAGAATGTTCTAGATTCATTCTTCTGCATGTGGATGTCCAATTTTCCCAGCACCATTTATTAAAGAGACTGTCTTTTTTTAGTGGATAGTGACCACTATCCTTTGTCGAATATTAGTTGACCATAAAGTTAAGAGTACTCTTCTGGGTTCTCTATTCTGTTCCATTGATCTATGTGTCAGTTTTTGTGCCAGTACCACACTGTCTTGATGACCACAATTTTGTAATACAACCTGAAATCTGGCATTGTGATGCCCCCAGATATGGTTTTCTTTTTTAAAATTCCCCTGGCTATTCGAGGTCTTTTCTGATCTCACACAAATCTTAAGATGATTTGTTCCAACTCTCTGAAGAAAGTCCATGGTATTTTGATATGTATTGCATTGAATGTGTAAATTGCCCTGGGTAGCATTGACAGTTTCACAATATTAATTCTTCTAATCCATGAGCATGGAATATTTTTCCATCTCTTTGTGTCTTCCTCAATTTCTTTCAGAAGTGTTCTGTAGTTTTTAGGGTGTAGATCCTTTACTTCATTGGATAGGTTTATTCCTAGGTATTTTATGCTTTTGGGTGCAATTGTAAATGGGATGGACACCTTAATTTCTCTTTCTTCAGTTTCATTGTTAGTACATAGAAATGCCACTGATTTCGGGGCATAGATTTTGTATCCTGCCATACTGCTGAATTGTTGTATGAGTTCTAGCAATCTTGGGGTGGAGTCTTTTGGGTTTTCTGTGTACAGTGTCATGTCATCGTCGAAGAGGGAGAGTTTGACCTCTTCTTTGCCAATTTGAATGCCTTTTATTTCTTTTTGTTGCCTGATTGCTGAGGCTAGGACTTCTAGGACTATGTTGAATAGCAGTGGTGAGAGTGGACATCCCTGTCTCCTTCCTGATCTCAGGGGAAAGGCTCGAAGTGTTTCCCCATTGAGAATGATATTTGCTGTGGGCTTTTCAGATGCTGAGGAATGTTCCCTCTATCCCTACACTCTGAAGAGTTTTGACCAGGAATGGATGCTGTATTTTGTCAAATGCTTTCTCTGCATCTATTGAGAGGATCATATGGTTCTTGTTTTCTCTCTTGCTGATATGATCAATCACATTGATTGCTTTACAAGTGTTGAACCAGCCTTGCATCCCGGGAATAAATCTCACTTGGTCATAGTGAATAATCTTCTTAATGTATTGCTGGATCCTATTGGCTAGTATCTCGTTGAGAATTTTTGCATCCATGTTCATCAGGGATATTGGTCTATAATTCTCCTTTTTGGTGGAGTCTTGGTCTGGTTTTGGAATTAAGGTGATGCTGGCCTCATAGAATGAGTTTGGAAGTATTCCATCTCTTTCTATCTTTATGATAGAAACAGCTTTAGGACAAAAGGTATGGTTTCTTCTTTAAACGTTTGATAGAATTCCCTTGGGAAGCCAGCTGGCCCTGGACTTTTGTGTCTTGGGAAGTTTTTGATGACTGCTTCAATTTCCTCCCTGGTTATTGGCCTGTTCAGGTTTTCTATTTCTTCCTGTTTCAGTTTTGGTGGTTTTTGGTTTTCCAGAAATGCATCCATTTCTTCTAGATTGCCTAATTTATTGGCGTATAGCTACTCATAATATGTTTTAAAAATCGTTTGTATTTTCTTGGTATTGGTGGTGATCTCTCCTTTCTCATTCATGATTTTATTAATTTGAGTCATTTCTCTCTTCTTCTTAATAAGGCTGGCTAATGGTTTATCTATCCTATTAATTCTTTCAAAGAACCAACTCCTGGTTTTGTTAATATGTTCCCCAGTTCTTCTGGTCTCGATTTCATTGAGTTCTGCTCGAATCTTTATTAACTCTCTTCTTCTGTTGCGTGTAGGATCTATTTGCTGTTTTTTCTCCAGCTCCTTTAGGTGTAAGGTTAGTCATTTTGTTCAGTGCAGAGTGGCCAAAAACAAGTTGTATTGGGAAAAGGAGAAAAAGAGAGAAGAGAAAAAAGACAAGAAAAAGAAAGAAGAAAAAAAAGAGAGAGAGAGAGAAGAAAAGGGGGGGGGGAAGTGAACAGAAAACAAAAAGAAGGGCAAGTATCCTCTGATTCTATATACTTTAAATCCCTCGACTTCCCCTGGAACTTTCCAGTGCTGTTTGGTCAATAACTTGTTTTTCCTCTATCCTTCCAGCTGGTCTTCTGGGGGAGGGGCCTGCTGTGCTGATTCTCAGGTGTGAGCACTTGGGGGAGCTGCTCAGCCCCCTGCCTGGTGCAGGGCTCATTGAGAGTTGTTTATCCTGTTTATCCTATGAGGCCTCTGTGAGGCTTAGTGGGGGTTGTTTATCCTTGGAGGCCCCAGGAGGAACAACCACTGGCGGCCGCCAGGTCTCCAGCCCTGGAGTCATCTCCCGCAGTAACTATCTCAGCTCCCAGTCCGCAGGGGCCTGGATGCTGGGAGGCAGGCCGGGGCGGGAGGGTGGGGGGCGTTGCTGACCTGCACAGCTCAGGGCCGCCTGGCTGCAGGAGCCTCCTTGCTGTCCTGTACCCTCCTGGCCTCTGCCTGTCCTGGGGGGAGGCCGGATCCTGGGCTGTGTCCCCTGGAGCCCTAGGTTCCCGGGCCTGCGTTGTTGGATTCGTGCTCCCGGCCTGCACAGCCCCCTCCGTCCAAGCCGCCTCCGAGCTGCCCCCGGGGACAGCCGAGCACCCGCTGCAGCCCTTAGGGAGCTCGGTGCACTCTCCCTGGGGCGCAGGTGTCTGTTAGTGTCCCCGGGAGCCTGAGGGCAGCCCCACCCTCCTGGGTCCTGCTCCAACTCCCTTCTAGCACCTGTCCCTCCGGGAAGATTGGTGCAGCTCCTGCTTCTCCAGGACGGGGCTCTCCTGTCCTGGGGACAGTCGCTGGGGCCTTAGCCTCCTACTTGAGGGGCCCCTCCCCCTTGGATGCTTTTAATTTCTTTTTTTTTTTTCCATCTTCCTACCTTGATAGAAGCACGAACTCGGGGATCTCTGGGTGGCGCAGCGGTTTGGCGCCTGCCTTTGGCCCAGGGCGATCCTGGAGACTCGGGATCGAATCCCACGTCCAGCTTCTGGTGCATGGAGCCTGCTTCTCCCTCTGCCTGTGTCTCTGCCTCTCTCTCTCTCTCTCTGTGATTATCATAAGAAAATAAATAAATAAAAAAAGGCACGAACTCTTCTCACTGTAGCATTCCAGCTGTTCTCTCTTTAAATCTCGGGCCGAATTTGTAGCTTTTCAGGATGATTTGAAAGTTATCTAGGTAATTTGGTGGGGCCAGGTAACTTGGGGACCCTACTCTTCCACCATCTTGCCCCCTCCCCTATTCTGTTTTCATTTGGAACATAGTCTTCTGATTTTTTTCATTTTACTTGATTCTTTTGGTTTCTACACCACTTGGTGATGATAAAACAACTACTTCTCCTAGTCTTGAAAGATCCTCATATGAATGACTATTGCCATTGAATCCTTGTGTTCTATGTCAATTTTTAGTTCCTTATAGGTTGCTTTCAGTGATATCTATGTGACATGTCAGTCCACTTTAATTGTATTGTGAAAACTTTTCTTCTCTCAGGTCTGTTTATACTTCACAGTTTCAAATACCATTGCCTTGAATATCAGATTGTTTTATAAATTGTGTGTCAATCCTCATAAATGATTTTCCAAACTCATTAGGAGGTTTGTTTAATATGACTCTCCATATTTCTGTTTCCTGTTCTTTCTTCTTTGCTGCTGCTCCAGTATTCCTTCTTTTATCATTTCCTATGTTTTTGAAGAACTTATTTTTTAAATTCTCTTTTTGTAACAAATTATTTTAATTATATTTTATTGGGCACTGTCTTTATTTCTTCCTCCTTCCTGAAAGAAAGTCTTGACAGCTGTAGTTAATGTGATTGGTATTTCTTTATTTTTAGCACCTAAAAGACCTAGTGCCACTTCCCTCTAACCTCCATGGTTTCAGAGAAAAAATGTAATAAATCGACTTGATGTTCCTCAGCAGGGCATACATTATTTATCTCCTGCCAATTTTGTGACTTCTTTTTTGTGTATGGTTTTCAGAATTTTAATTTTGATATACTTTAGAATAGACTTATTTGTTTCTATTCTATTTGACATTGTTCTATTTGTTGAATCTGTGATTTTGTGATTTTTTCTTTTAATACGTAGTGAATTTTTATTTATATTTCTTCAGACACTTTTTCAACCCTACTGTATTCCTCCTCTTTTTATGAAACTCCAATCATATGAATTTTGAATATTTTATACTTGTACCACAGGTCTCTAATACTCTGTTGATTTTTATTTTCAGTTTATTTTCCTTCTGTTGATCAAATTAGGTAAATTCTTTTGACCCATCCTTACCTTCACTGTTTCTGTCTTCTGTCATCTGCACTCTACTATCAAGGGCAAACATTTTTATTTTTTCAGTTTTATAATTTCCACTGTGTTCTTTTTTTTTAAGTTTTAAAAATTTATTTTATAGAGAGAGAGCAAAAAGAAAGAGAGAAAGAGAGAAAGGAAGAGAGGATGTGCTTCACACATGGGTAGAGGGAGGGGATGAGAGAGAATTTTCAAGCACACTTTCTACTGAGCACAGAACCAGACAAAGGCTCATCTCATGACCCTGAGATAATTATCTTAGCAGAAGCTGAGAGTTATGATAGTTGCTTAAAATCCTTGCTAAAAAAACCCAAACATCTAATTAATCTTGTTTTTTTTTACATAATTTTTTATGTCTTTTCTCATTCATGTTGCTATTTTTCAGGTTCTTCATATGATGGATATTTGTCCATTTTATACTGGGCATTTTGGCTTTTACATTAAGCAGTTCCAGGCCCCATTTAAATAGTTAATTTTAGAATGAAATCACTCTGTTGAGGTTTAGAACACATGTTCTGACCTTTTCTGTGGGCTGTTTCATATGAGATTTTAATTTTCAAAGAATTTTTCGTGAAATTTGGTGTGGTTAATTTATCTTATGCTACTAGTGCTCCTACTGTTTTCTACTGATGTTGCTTGCAGAGACACTGCCTGGTGTCATCTAAGGGAAAAAGGAGGTTTCTGGCCCCAAATTGCTAAGGCTAGTTTAATACACAGGTTTTTTTGTTTGTGTGATGGTGAAATCTTCATTCTTGGAGCCTCCTGGCTGCCTGGTATCTCTTTGTCAGGTAGAGTCCTTTTACACCTGAAATGACAGAGACTCCCTGGACTAGGTGCTTGTTGGCATGACATCCCATTGACCATTACCCCCAGTTGTGCAGTTTCCCCAGGTGTGGGGAAACAGTCTCAGGCCTGTCAGTCAAAAAGAGCACTTTCCATTTATTTTCAATTATTATTAGTGTGGTTTCCATTGCATCATCCTTGGTCTTTGATAGTCCAGTCATAGTGGAGTAAGAATAATTCTATATAGTTTGCCTTGGATGCTCAACTGGGAGCCACCAAACTCCAAGCCTGGGTCGCCTTTTCCTGATGGGTGTGGAGGTTTTAAAGCACATGATGAACATTATGTTCTTCCATTGGCTGAAGGGGCTTCTTTTTTTCACCTTTTATATTTCCCCTTTGGTTGTCTCTTGCATTATTTCCAGGGTTTATATCTGGGGAGAAGCAGGAACAGATCAGTCTATTCCATCTTGACTGTAATAGAAGTCCCTGTGACAAATATATTTGAAGTTTATTTCTCATGAATTTAGTAAAAAGTAATTTAAGAAGTAATCACTTTTTCCTCTAGACATTTGACATGCATTTTAACTCTGCTCTCAGAGGATCAAATAGTTTCATATTCATAGTCTTGTTTCCCTGTGTGAAAACTGACTGGATATTTAATTTTTCTAAAAAAATATCATCACTTTTAAAACTCACCAGTTTATTCATTCTTATCTTTAACTCACACACATTCCAATTACCTGAACACATTTTGATGTATTTTTAAAATCTAAGAATGTGTATTTCTCCTACTTTCATGAAGCTTTTAAGGGGGGATGATAAAAAAAAATAAAGTATTTCTGTTTTCAAAAGAGATAATGTTTTGATTTTATTATTTGGTTTCTGTTTTTCCACTTAAAAGGAGTAATTCAGATATATGGGCTACATATCAAGAACCATTTGATAGTTAACTGCATATATTTTATTTCCAGTATAATAATAAGTATAATTATAATATATTTATTTGTTTAATCTAACATAGAATACTACAACAAAAATTCAGAAGAAAACATCTTTTATTCAGAAATAAAAGAAAAAAATATAAAATTATGATATTGAAGTGTATGAATTAAGAATTTTTAGATTGATTATTATATTGAACACTAGATTTTCTATGTTGTCTTTATAGTCCTATTTAGTAGGGATAGAAGGACTAATGGAAGTGAGAAATTTTAAATGATAAAAATAGATACATTTGTAGTTTAGAAAGAATAGAAAGAAGATTCATGTTATAATGGTAGGAATTGAAAAGTAGAAACTAGATAATACTAATTTTTGTACTGCTATCTAAATCACTGAAGGGCTTTAGGCATGTCACTGATATTTAAACTGCAAAAAAAAAAAGCGGAATAGTTTATATACATCATATCTTTAGAATTGATATATTTAATAAAACAGCATTGAAAGATACTACACACAAAGCAAAAAAAAAATTAAAAATAAAAAAAACTGAGAGAAAATGAGTATAAGAAAGTAAATACTCCAAGAAGTCAAATAGACCAAATAATGTACACAATGAACAACAACAGCTGTAACATCAACAAGATCAAGACAATGACTCAAAACGAGCAAAAATTTTAAAAATGAGAGAGATAGTGTATAAAAAATATTTAGAGAACAATTGATATGTTTTTAGACCACTTAAGGAGTGAGGATTTATATTCTACCTCTTTGAGGACCAGGTATATACATAAATTATTTGAAATTATTCTTCAGAGAAGTCTTGTATATTTTTACCCCTTTTAGTTACGTATTCTATATTCAGGTGTCCAGATTCAGGGATATTTATCTTATAATTTGATTGTTATTTTATCATTCAAATTGGCCAAGATTTGGCCATTGGAAGCTCTTCTGGTAGTTTCTACATCTTTTTGGCATACCTCATCACTTTTTTGCTCTGTTTTGCTTTGTTAAAAAATATTAAAAAAAGAAAAAGTTCTTGTTTACTTTCTTTCACTCCAGGCCTATATATTTGCTGCCTTGACACTAAAATCCAGCCATTTCTTCAAGGAGCTCTGGTTCCTTTTATGGGAGAATGGCTGCAGTGTGTGGTGTATGTTGCTACCAGGGAATTTAATATTCTCTGTCTCTTAAGTTTTGTCATATTGTGTCTTCATTTTCAGTCATCTCAAATATTTCATAATTTCCTTTTGAGTTTTTCCTTGACTTGTTTATTATTAATGATGTGTTGCTTAATTTCCTCATATTTGTGATTTTCTCACATTTTTTCTTACTGTTGACTTCTAGATCTATGTCACTGTCTTCAGAGAACATACTTCTATTATTTTTGACTTTTTAATTTATTGAGATTTAACTATGGCCTAGCATATCATCTTTCCTGAAAAATGTTCCATGTGCACTTGAGAAGAATATGTATGCTATTTTGTTAGGTTAATTGCTCGCTATGCTTATTAGGTTTATTTAGTTTATATTGTTAATCTGTTATTCAAGCCTTCCATTTCCTTCTTGATCTTCTGTCTACTGGTTCTATCCATTTTGAAAGTGAGGTATTGAAGTCTACAACTATTACTGTTGAATTACTATTTTCCTCCTTATTTCTGTCAGTATTTGCTTTATTTTATTGGAACTCTATTATATATATGTATATATGTATTATATATATACATATATAATGTATAATTTGTTGTAACTTCCTAAAGGATTGTTTATTTGCTACTTACAATGTCTCTATTTTTCTCTATTGACATTTTCTTACTGAAGTCTACTTTGTGCAGTATTATTATAGCTTTTCCATCTTTCTTGTGGTTGATCTTTTTATAATATATTTTTTTATGTCATTTTATTTTCAATCTCTCTCAATCTTTGATCTAAAGTGAATATCCTGGGGGTGTCTGGGTAGCTCAGTTGTGTGTCCAACTCTTGATTTCAGCTCAGGTCATTATCTCATGGGTCCTGAGATTGGGCCCCAACTTGTGAGTCTGCTTTGAGTCTCTCCTCCTATTCCTTTCCGCATTTATGTACCCACATTTGTGTGCATGTATTCTCTCTAAAACAAATAATCTTAAGAAAAATACAGTGAGTCTCCTGTAAACAGCATATATTATAACTTTTAAAAAATTCAACCTGATAAACTGGACGGTTTTATACGTTTACATTTACTATTATTATTGCTATACTTAAATGTAAATCTGTTGTTGGTATTTATATTCTTTTATTTTCCTTTTTGCTTTTGGACTCAGTAGTGATGATGTCTTTTTCATGTATAATTTTGTTAATTTGTGTCTTATCTCCTTTTTTCTTGATTGAATTGAAAGTTGATTAATTTCATTGATCTTTTCAAAGGTTTTGTTTTAATCACTTTTCTGCATTTTCCTATTTTCAATTTTATTGAACTGTGCTCTATTTTTTATTATTTGTTTTTGACTCAATTTAGGCTTAAATTATTCTCTTCTCCCTAGATACCTAGAGAGAAACTTATGTTCTCAAATTTATATATTGCTTTTTAAAATAATATATGGATTTAATGCTATGTGCTTTCCTCATGTTACTGCTTTTGCTGTCTATCAAAAATATTGATATTTTATTTTCACTTTTATTAGTATCAAAACATTTTTAAAAAATCCTCTTTAAACTTCTCTCACCACATGCTTATTTAATGGTGTGCTGTTTAATCATACAAAGGTACTTTGTATGATTTCTATTTCCTTTATATGTGTTAAAGTATGTTTTATAGCATACAGTGAATCTTTGTGAATATTCTATCTGAACATGAGAAGAATGTATCTTATGCCATTGGTGGATCTGTTGGATGTTGTTGTAGTTATAAATGTTAACTTTAAGTTGGTTAATTTATGCTATCTATATTCTTACTGATTTTCTACCTGCTTTATATCTTAATTATGGAAAGAAACATGTTCAAGTCTCTGATTATAATAGTTTTCTCTATTTTTCCTAATAGTTCTATCAATTTGTATCAGTTACTGCCTTTTAAGTTTTGGTATTCTCTTTTATACATTTAGGATTGCTATTTTTTTTATGTAGGGGGGTGGTATTTTTTCTTTTTTGTTTTCCTTTTCTTTTTGTTGTATTGGATAATTGTCCTTTCATATTATGCAATGTTCATATTTATCAATAATAATTTGTCTTTATCTGAAGTAAACTTTGTCTGGATTGAATACAGCTACTTCAACTTTCTTTTGACTAGGGCTAGCATGACTTACCATTCTCTACCTCTTTACTTTTAGCCTCTCTCTTTCTTCATATTTTTAAAAAATATTTTATTTATTTGTTCATGAAAGACAGAGAAAGAGAGAGAGAGGCAGAGACACAGGCAGAGAGACAAGCAGGCTCCATGCAGGGAGCCCGATATGGGACTCCATCCTGGGACTCCAGGATCACATCGTGGACACAAGGCAGGTGCTAAACCACTGAGTCACCGAGGGATCCCCAACTTTCTTCATATTTAAATTTGGTCTCATTTATTCCTTTTATAATGGTTTTCCTTTTTAATGTACAACCACATTTTTGACATATATACCTATTTTTTTCCTCTGCTTGAAGTTCTTTCCACATTTTTTCCAGAGCTTGTACAACCATGATGAATTCCCTCAGTTTTCTTTGTATGATAAAATCTTTATTTCTCCTTCACTTTGCAAAGATCTTTCATCTATCATCTTCTATCTATCTATCTATCTATCTATCTATCTATCTATCTATCATCATCATCTATCATCTATCATCTATCTATCTATCTATAATCTATTTATCTATATATAATCTATCATCTATCTATCATCTATCATCATTATCAAAATCATCTATCTAATCTGTTTATTTATCATCTATTATTATCATCATCTATCATCTATCATTATCTATCTGCGTACATTTTTAATGACAAAATCTAGGTTGGTGGGATTTTTTTTTTTCCTCCAACCTTTTACTCTACTCTTTTCTTGTATACATGGTTTCTGTTGAAAGGTATTTTATAATTGTTATTTTTATTCTTCTGCTGGAAAGGTTTTTTACATTTTCTTTTGCCTTTAAAGACTTTTTATTTTCTGTTGTTTTTCTGTAGTTTGAATTAAATAATCCTGAATGTGTGTAGTGTTTATTCTTCTTCTGTGCTTTTAATACTTGGTATTTTGTGAACTTTCAGGATTTGTAGTTGATGTCTGCAATTGATTTTGGAAAATTCTTCATCATTATTACTTCAAACACTTTTTTTCCAGTCCATTTGTCTGTTTTTCTGTTATACCAAATATCTGTTATATCTTTTGAAATTGATATTGTTTCTTTCATTTTCATTCTTTTTTTCTATTTATTCCAGTTTAGGAAATTCCTATTATCTTTCAATTCACTGATTCTTTCCTTAGCTAAATCAAGTTTACTATTGGGCCCATGGAAAGCATTTGTATTTGTCATATTGTTTTTGTATTTCACTTATGATTTTTATTGTTTTTTTGTTTGTTTCTATTTTTTTGCTTGTCCATTTGTTTTTGTATATTCCTTTTTACCAAAGCTCTTAACATATTAATTATAGATTTTAACAATTCCCTATCTGATAATTCCATCATCTGTTCATGCTTTAATCTGGTTCTGATACTTTTGTTGCTTTTACAGACTAATGATTATTTCTTGCATGCCTTATGATTTATTGCTTTTGTTGAAAATGAATATAGTGTCTAGGGCTCTAGGAATTACTATAGATAAGGTTTCAGTGTGAACATTTATGTGAACTGGCTAGACTTGGACTGTGTTTAGTGTTTTATGTAGACCTTGGTGTGAGATGCTTCAAATTTCTCTATTTTGCTTGTTTTGTCTCCCCTTTGACTTTGGGCTTTCCTAAATATTTTCAGGGTATTAGTCTTAAACCTTTTTTTGAAGCTTCAGCCTACTCTTCTTTTTTTTTTTTTTTTTTTTTTTTTTCCTACTCTTCTTTATTATACTAGATACCTACAGGTGTGCTGGTGTAGAGGAGTAACATTCTATAATACTTTTTTTTTTTTCATTAAGCTATCACTTCCTAACATCTGTTAGCAATGTCTTATCTCCTTAGGTGAAATAGGAAGGCTAGAGGCAGATAGAATAAGATAAATGTTTCTCCAAGGCTGAGAACATGCTTGCAAAAATTATTTCCCTAGAGTATAGGCATTTGTTGTGAATACTGAGTGCATTGTATGCTTATTTTTCCTCTCTTCATAACAGAGTCATGCAAGGATCTTTTATCAGATCTTTATCATGGGAACCAGGAGAGGTTACTAGAAGTATGTAGAAGTTACAAAAGTTTAATGATCTCTCTAAGACTGCAACCACCAAGGAGCATCTTGCTCTCATGTTAAGACTATTTTAGTTCCCACCAGTGCATCAAAATGGCCACTAATATTCCTACTAGATTATGCCTTTATAGCTTCTGTTCCAGGTAAAGCATATCTCAGTTCTTGTATCCCTCTGAATGTACCTTTCTCTCTAGATTCTTAAGCGATAGTTTTCTTTTGGATTGAAGATTTTCCTTGCAACCTCAGTTCTCTTATGGACCCAAGAAAAAGAACTGATTTTCAGTTTTCCCAGTTTTTTTCTTGTTATAAACATAGGAGTGACAACTTCCAAGCTCTGGGCAGGTTGGAGATAAATCTGGAAGTCCTAGTCAAACTATTTTTTAATATTAGTCTTATATTTTACTCTATGTCAACCTCCATCTGTAATATATCACAGATATTTATTGATTTAATGACTATGGAATAATAGATCTAAGTCTATGCAAGGGAACAACTAGTCTTCCATTTCTCGTACATAAGATATGACTTTCCTTCACAGATTCTTTCAGTTGTCATTTTGAATTCACCCTCAATTAATGTGCTCTTTTCAAGAAATTATACAGATCACACTACACTTCTCCCATATTGATTTTTCCTATCCCTCTTCCTTACTTTACTTATTTAATTCTCCGTGTATCCTACTTTAACAACTGTTTTGAGTACTTTTGGAGACATCTTTCTCAAAATTATACATTTTGAATTGACTGGTCCGTACTGTTTAACAGATTTCAATATTCTTTATAACTTTAAATAAAAGTCAGTATTTTCCAATACTCTAGTCATTGAAGTCGTTGAATCAGATTAATGAGTTAGCCTTCATGACAACTAGGGAAGAGGATTCATACATTCTTTAATTTTATAGAAAGATGACTTGTCTTAGATCCTCAAATAGTGAAGTTCAATGGATGCTTTGGAGTTTAAAGCAAATGTGAATAGATGTCTTCTTTATGCCCTTGAATAAAGAAGAGTCATTCTCTTCTATTTGGAGGCTGTATTATTTGGTGATGTTCACAAATTTGAGAAGAATATGCCCAAAGTCCGAATAAATACACAAAGAAAATAAAGGAAAGAAAAGAACTTCAGTTGGTTGTCAGGTTAGTCTGTACTGGTTCTCAATGGGATGAGACATGTGACAGCATGATCATCCTTACATCTCACAGTGATTTATTGGCATCTCTCTGTAGGATCATGTTGACATCTCTGGGCTCTTTTCAGCTGAAGCAGACCCTTTTTAGAATATTTGCCATGAGCATGATGATCCCCTTTATCTGAGATATTTTCCATTGCCCCTGAAATGGACCAGGACATAATTTTGGCAAAAGTTGGGCCAATAAGATTCTACTTTTTAGAAATGGACTGGGAATTAATTCCTCTCCATTTGTTAAACGAGCAACTAGTGTAATGGTAATGTGAGTGACTCCAAGTTTGGAGATGCAAGTGGACAAAAACAAGAACAGAAATTCAATAAGCAGAAATTAAAGGGTGGATCAGATACTCAGACAGAAGCAGAAGTGAGAGATGAGAGAAAGGAGAGAAAGAGAAACAGAGGCAGAGACAGACTGAGTGAGAATGACATGAGGAAATGATGACAGTGATTCCTGCCTGCAGCTGGTTCTGGCTTGAGTTCCCAGTGTGGCCTTGCTGCATTCTATTTCTCCAGTGAAAGGGTAATCTTCCTCATCTAACACAACTCCCTTTTGGCTTAAGCTGGCTGTATGTTTTTCTGTTGTCAGTGATCAAGAAAATCTTGATTAATATGCCTCTGTTATTTTATTGTCCTGTATATTGACTAGCAAATATTTACCCTCTTGTGCCATCAGTGTTCCCAAAGAGGGTCAGTGGAAGAACCAGGAGCCATCTCAGAGTGGAGCATTCCAACCATGCTGATGTGTAAAATGTTCCACAATCATAAGGATATTAGGAATTCTAGGTAGAACTATTTCTGCTTCACTTCTGAAATAGTTAGACCACAAATATTTAATAAAATTCCTAGTTAGTAGGTTTTAAGAAATCCTCTTCCTCAATTTTAGAGAGATAGACATACAACCAAGGGACCTAATTATTCACAGCAAATGTTAGATGTATAATCTATATTCTCCCTGAGGACATATGTTTTAAAGGAGGAAAATATAAAATACATCTTTGCCTCTAAAAATTATTGAAATAGAACCTAAGATCAGTGACATATGATGATATCAGGAGATTTTTCCAAATTGTGCAAGATTTGTTAATTCCATCATGAATCTTAGGCTGTCAACACCAATGAGTTTATGAGATACTTCCAGTTTATAGGGTAAAATTCTTCTTGCAAAATTAATTTCTTCAAACTCATTTCTTTGTTAGGCAGCCACAGATGGCATAGTTGTAAAAATGTATATGATACAAAGGTGCCCCCAGTCAGAAAATGTTCTCTGGCATTTTCCCTATAAGATGCTTCCTCCTTCCCTGTCAGATTTAAAGTGTCTTCTCTTTCACCCCATGAGATATAGTTTTAAAAGATTTCTAGAATGCATGTATCTGAAAGCATAGATTCATTTTAACCTCAAAGAAATGCAATTCTTCCAAGTGTTGGTGACTGATTAAAAAGTGACTTAGATCTGAATGCTTAGTTTTTTCTCCCACATGCCCAACATAGAAATCTAGACCAATACTTGAGGGAGAAAGCCCTTAGGCATGACGATCCTTCTTTTTTTCTCTGATTTTTATTTGTCTATGTTTATGATGAGGTTTTAAAATCTGTCTCCAAACAAGTCGATTAATGGGACTTTAAGGGTCTTTATACTTGATAGGATTTATTACTTAACATTTTGCTTAAAATTTCTGCTTGCTTTCCCCCCAAAATGTAAAGGTTTTCACATCTACTTCAGCCCTAAGCAACAAAGCAAGGAGAATTACAATCTTACCCTTAGGAAAAGAGGTATCTTTGAATAAAAGTATTTTCAGGAGTTCTAGGAGAATCATGAAATAAATCTACTCTAATAACCTTCCTCGACACCTGAACTACCTAACTACATATTTATTTTCTAAAATCAATACTTTGAGGCATACTTTATTTAAATAAAAAAGCAATATCTCCTTAGGCAGACATCATGTAATATCTCAGTAGAGATTAGTAGCTAATTACCTAAAGCAATGTATTTAGGGAGGAGAGAAAGCACAGGGCCTGACAAAACATCATGGTATGACCTAAAGGAACCTAGGAAAGCGCCAAACAAGCTCTTTCCACCCCATATCCTCTCTGACAATGATTCTAGGTACAAGCCAGCCAAGCAATGTAGCATATCAATGAAGAGAAGCCTTTTCCCTAATCTGTTTGATTCAGTGTCTGCATGCTAACCATTTGGTCTTTCTCTAGTTCAACACACAGTTGTGTGTGTGTGTGTGTGTGTATGTGTGTGTGTGTGTGTGTGTGTGTGTGTGTTTTAGCTTCAAATATATTAAAGGCGTTCAAAGCATACCATTTCCAAATATGCCACTTTGGCACATTACTTATCTTGAGTTAAGGGCACTTCAGAAACAGCAGATGCAGATCAAGCACTCTGACCCTCCTTCATATTTCCTAAAGCAGGAGATAAAATTTTTCTATGAAAGATGCTTCATTCTCTTCCAGGAGGGAAGTTACAGTCTTAGCATCAAGGATACAAAGTGGAGACCTAGAGAATTCTATATAAACAGACTTGTTAAAATAATTACTATCTTCCTTTAGCCTTCTCCTGTTGTTTCCTTACTTTTTCACAGTTGCCCCTTTTTGTTCAACCTACTACAAAAGTATATAGGTTTCATCACCTATTTGAATCTTCATTCTTGGTGAGGACTTCCATGGCAAGGTAAATTTATATACTTGCATACTTATGTACTTTCTCCCATTGGTCTGTCTTATGTGAGCTTACTTCTCTAAAAGTGTAAAGGTAATGTGTCGCTTCTCCTACAATATGAAAGTGTTTAAGTTGAACAAGCATACTCACCTGCCTTACTTTTAAAAAATACACTTCAAAATAATATAACAAATATGATTACGTAACTATTAAATGAAATTTAAGATATAAAATAGATCAAAGAAGTTCATTTTCAAATTCAGCTGTAATCCCATCATTCAAAATCAGAATAGAGCAGTTCCTTCTGGTCTGTTTCTACTCTAACATCCCATTGCATTTTATTGTATTAAAAGCAGTGTCTTGATTTTTCATATGCTATTATATTCCAAATGATGTCCAATGATTATCTAGTTGTATGGATAACATTTCTAATGCATGCATACTGTTTTATTAAGTGAAATTACCAGTTTTCTTCTAACACTCTTGTTAAAATTTTATCTTCTCTCTAATAGCCCTGTCTTAAAGAATACATAAAAAAATGACCTTAAATGAATATTCTACTTTTCATGACATTTTCAGCTTGACATATTCCTTCAAATGCAACCATTGTATTAAAAATAATAAAACACTATATACATGTGTTTATAAAACACTATATACATGTGTTTGTGTGTAGTGTTTGCTAAATTTTGTCTAATTCTTTGCCCAAATTGTTGATGATTTTGTACTCTGTCTTTTGTTAACATATATAGCAATTTAGTTATGACTAGGAAATTTCAGGGAATTATGATTTTTTGAGAATATTTTTGAAAAACCTTGATGGGCAAAATTTAGTTTTATTTTGATTTGAATTTTCTCTTATTATATTTTGTATGTTTTTGAATTATCTATCCCTGTCCTTTGTCTCTGCTTCTTTGGAATACCATCAACTAGAATTTAGAAATTTTGTTTGTATGCCATACTAAGGTATCAGCTATGCAGAAGGATGAGACCATTCCTGAGGAACACACTCACTGGACCTAAGAGATTGGCATATGCTGAAGAAAACTTACAAATGACATTTTTGATGGTCCCCTTGTCTATTGCATCTCCTAAGGGCACTTCTAAGAGTCCTAACAGTATTTCAGGGCAGAGTGCAGGGAAGAAACCTCAACCATTGGGCTCTGAAGCTTCTAATCTGTACAATTATGGAAATACCAGCCCTTCCCATGCTGTTATCAGGGGCAGAGGTGCCGGGACAGAATATTGCAATACTGACATGGCTATCTCCTTATCTTTTCAGCTCAGCTTTGTTGTGGACTTCAGTGTTAGGTTGTAACTGATTCCGATGTACTTCTGTTTGCGGCCAACTCCTTTGCGGGGCGTATATGATGAAGAGTTGACAGTTACCTTTCTGTAGTCCAATTTTAACTTCATTATCAATTGATTGACTCAATTGTGTAGGTAGCTTGATTTTTGTTCATTAGTGTTTTTTTTTAAATAAATGATATTGATATGAAAAATGCCTATATACATAGCACACAAAAATCATTTTATGCAGCTTAGTTAGAACATTTTTATGAACTTTAATCAAGTTTTTTTTAAAGTGTCTTTTGTCAGACCAGTACTAAACTCAGAGTGAAATTCATTCTAAAGTTATTGTCTGTGTTATATTTAATTGTATTTATGACGTCTGATAGTAGACCCACAATATGAAAATGGGCATCCAGTGACCATGACATCGGCTTAAGGTTATCACCCTGGGTGTGGGTAATTGATCCAAGTTGAGCCAATTAGATTCTTTCACTTTAGGATGTGGAATGCAAGCTAATGGAGATGGAATCTGGGAATCATTGATGTTACATAATGTGTATAATCTACCCAGAGGCCTGCACATGCACCCCTGCTGCTGTCTCCTAGATATCTTTATGCCTTTTTTCCTGAGTCTTAATTGTTCATCTCCTCCTTTGAGAACAGTAACCAATCTCTTTGTTGTCCATTATATTTTCCTCATCTAATAAAGCTAGCTTGAGTCTGAGCCAGAGTCAGAATCATTTGCATATCAAAGGAGGATAATTGCTGTGGTATATATTGTTACCCATTTTACTATAAATTTGAGCCCATAAGGGACATAACACGAGCACATGAGTCTACATTGCTCACTTTGTCTTGATGTTTCCTTTGAAAAATCTACTTGATTAAACACATACTTCTTCCACTTTCATTTTTCAGGTTTCCATATAAATAAAGATATATAATTGGTAACTCTATAAAAAGCTCATAGATAATGAATATTTTATTTTGGGTTCCCAAGGAACAGACACTGAGATAGAGAATAGTGTGAACAAATTTTCTTAGGAATTATTCTCAGAAAATACACCTATGTAGATTGAAGAATGTAGGACTGTGGAGAGGGAGGAGTAGAACATTACAGTCAAAATAAAAAGATGAGTGGATTCCATCAAGAGCCCAGGATCTGGAATGGCTCTTAATATTTGTCCTACTTGGAGGCAAGGGAAGAGGTCTTTGTAACCCCAAGTGAAGCAGACATTGGCTTAGGCTGTGAACAGGGAGAGGGAAAGATCTTAGGTGAAACAGCATTTTTTTTTTTTTTCTGACTAAGGATAACTCTTCAGGTGTCACACCATGGTATGCACTACAATTCACTTCTTGTGCTGTTTAGATTCACTCCTTTGCATAACAGACTTTAAGAACATCTCCTGAAGAATTCTGGCTGGGCCTATTTTCATGAAGGAACTTGTAAAAAGACAAAATTAGTTGGACATGTGTACTTTGTCATGAGCTGAATTACGTTCCACAAAAGTCACATGTTGAAGTCCTAACTCTCACTACCTCTGGATGTAAACTTGTAAGGAGATACAGACCTTAAATATAATATCAAGTTATATTGAGTTTCTTCAGGTAGGGCCCTAACTCAATATGACTGGTATCCTTCTATGAAAAAGAAGAAACACCGGGGGTGCACACAAACAGAGAAAAAAAAAACTGTGAAGACGTAGAGAGAGAGAAGATTTCTGCCTGCAAGCCAAGGTGAGAGGCCTCAGGAAAAACTAACAATGCCTACACCTTGATCATGTACTTCTAGCTTCCAGAACTGTGAGAAAATAAATTTCTGTGTTTAAACCACTTAATCTGTGATATTTTGTTATGGTGGCCTGAGTAAACTAATATCAACTATGTGGCTGCAGCAGATGTCAAAGCTGTACATGATAACTCACTGTGTCTCTACTATAGAATCTAGACATCCTCTACCTTTGGCTACCAACAATGCTGAGGTAGGTAGCTTACTCTGTAGAGTAATTAGCATACTGTGACTAATATAGTTTCTTCTACCACCAGACCATGATAACTTAGAGCAGTAACAAATTTGCAAAAGCTTGGGGTATAGGGCAGCCCCGGTGGCCCAGCGGTTTAGCGCTGCCTTCAGCCCGGGGTGTGATCCTGGAGACCCGGGGCCGAGTCCCACGTCGGGCTCCCTGCATGGAGCCTGCTTCTCCCTCTGCCTGTGTCTCTGCCTCTCTCTCTGTCTCTCTCATGAATAAATAAATAAAATCTTAAAAAAAAAAAAGCTTGGGGTATGCTGTTAAAAATATAGTTTAAATAATAACCAAATATCATCACAGTTATCTTTGATAATGGTTATTTATAACCATTTAAATATATGGTTAAATATGGTTATTTATAACCAATATTTATTTTTTAAATGTTTCTTTTTTCAATATTTTATTTATTTATGATAGACATAGAGAGAAAGAGAGAAAGAGAGAGGCAGAGACACAGGCAGAGGGAGAAGCAGGCCCGATGCCGGGAGCCTGATGGGGGACTCGATCCCGGGGCTCCAGGATCGCACCCTGGGCCAAAGGCAGGCGCTAAACCACTGAGCCACCCAGGGATCCCTATAACCAATATTTATAACCAATATTTATAATGGACTAAAAGCAGATAATCACCATATAGCTATTCATTCTCAATTAATCTGGAGGGGATTTATGTATTGTTTTTAAGGGAAACAAACAGCAGAGCTAAGAAATGTAATATATTGGCTTCTGCTTAACTACTTTTTCACCTATTAACTGACAGAATTCAATAAGAGGGAAAGCAGTGTGCAAAAGATTTTCTAATTTTATTTAAAGATGACTAATGCATATAACTTAATTACATGATTGTCCTCTCATACACTGTCACATCCCAAAAGCAACATTCTATTTTGAGTTCTGTAATTGTAAATAACTCAGTTTAGTTTTGTTTAACATTAAGTTTTGTATTGTTGCAATGTTTTGCAAAAAGAAATATGAATGTTCTGTATTCTTGAAGAAGAAAGAACTTTGATTCATATAGAAGTAATTGTCCTTTCAAAGTTAAAAATGGCTACAGGATATTTAAGTGCCTTTTGTAAAATACCAATTAAAATGAGAAAGAAGTGAAAAAGAGGCCAGAATAGTTTTGACAAAGATCCATAACAAGGAATAGTAACATCCATTCACCCAGAGAACACTCTACACGTGTACAGGTACGAGGAACTCTTAGGACAACGTCATTAGGGAAAATTAAAAATGTGTGAATTAATTAAAAAAAAATGTGTGAATTAGAGACTTCAGCAGGACTTAAAATGTCCCTATTTTAAATAGTAGCTAGATGATGTTTAATTCAGATAGATTCATTAAAATTAATGAATACCTTTTATTGATGCATTGATTCATTAAATATTTGTTTTATGTATCCAAATGCATTCCAAGAACTATGAACTTGGAGTGCTGCATAAATAAAGGCAAAATCACTGTATTCATTGGAATTATAATGTAGTGTCAGAGTCCAACATGTATATATTAAAAGTATAAAATTTTTTTTAAAGTATAGTGTTGAATTTCAATGAACACACTTTAAAAATAGGTGTTATTGGAGCCTAACCAAAGAAAGCCTAAGTGACTTAGGTTAGCCTCTAAGAAGAGGGAATATTTGAAATACAGAGAATGAAGTAGCACTTGTCACAATCTGCTGATGAATATATTTCAGAGTATTTTCTTTTTAATTAAATACCAACTCTAATTGGAATATTTAACAGTGTACAAAAGTGAATTTAATTAAAGATGCTGCAGCTTAAATAAACCTTTTTATGCGTGCATATTCGTGAGATTCTGAGACAGAAAACTACCTGTCAGATACTCATTTCTTAAGAAATTCAAACAACTTTTTACATCGTATAAATTAGCCTCTGGAGTCTGGAGAGACAAAAATGTCTGCTCCATTACCCCCAATATGGGAATAGTAATACTCTCCTTGCTCACCTGATTACAATATTAAACATGCATGGGAAAGCCTTTTCCAGGTGCTGCTTTCTTTGCCTTCTTAAAGTTTGACACTTCTTATGGTTACATTTTTTTTAAGATTTTATTTATTTTTTCATGAGAGATGCAGAAAGAGTCAGAGATACAGGTGGAGGGAGAAACAGGCTCCCTGTGAGGAGCCTGATGCCGGACTCTATCATAGGACCCCGGGATCACATCCTGAGCCAAAGGCAGATGCTCAACCACTGAGCCACCCAGGAGTCCTTATAGTTACATTCTTAACCTTATCTTCACTATCTATTCACTTCCTTAGGTTATACTATCCACTACATGCCCATTTAATGATGGTCAAAGATGGCTGTTTCGGGTCTCTCTTCTGAGCTCCAGGCACATCTCTAGATATTCTTGAATATCCTATATGTCTGCAAAACTGCCATGTTGAAAAAATTGGCTTTCCTTTTCCAAACCCACCTTCCCAAATTTGATCTTCCTTTTAGAACCCTTAGTAGCTCTAATTCTGTGGAAGACATGTAGGAATCATCCCTCTTGCTAGGTTTCAGTGTGACACATGCACAAGATACATAATGACATGAACTGAGAAAAAAATTCCTTGTCACAATATAAAACTGGTATCCCTGAACAAAATGCAACTTTACTGTCTATGGTTATTTAAGGAGCCAGTTTTCACTCAACCATTAGGATGATCCCTTACATTATTTGCATCTGGCTAATAATGGGAAGCAGAAGGTATAGAGGAAGCACAAACTCTGTGAAGGGCCCCACATTATGTCTGCTCACATGTCACTGTCAAGAATTAGACACATCTATTCCTTCACAGCTTCAGGTTGAACCACAAACTTCTAATTGTTTTATGCACTCTCAGTCTCCCCACTTGACAGCAAACTCAGATTAAAAGCTGCATTACATTTTATTGCACACATATTGCCAGCACAATGTCTAGAATACAAAGTTTAAGTATCTTGATACATAAATATGTAGATTTTTTCCCCATTCATTCATTGGTTCTATAACTATGATTTGAAAATTCTATCCAGGCAACGCCTTAGAAGCTAAGGACCTATTAGGGAATAAGACAAACTGTTTCCCACTGGAGCTTATGCATTAAAGGATGGAGACAAGAATTATACAAATAAGTAAATTTATGTCACACAGTAATGTTATGGATAAGGGTAAAAGAGGTAGAGAATGACATTATTGTTTTTGTTTTCTGTGTAGATTTTATTGAAAAGGTCACTTTTTGGGGGGGTGGAGAGGAGACGGGGCAGAGGGAGAAAAAATCTTAAGCAGGCTCTATTCCCAGTGCAGAGCCTGATGCAGGATTCAATCTTACAAAGCTGAGTTATGACCTGACTGAGCTGAAATCAAAAGGCTGCAGTTGAATAAAGCCTATGATAGGAGGCAATGAGCCCAACAGATATCCTATGGAAGAGCACCGTCTGTAGAGAGAACAGCAAGTGCAAACAGCCTGAGGAGGAAATGCACTTTCTGAATTCATGCTATATGGGGTGTATGGGCTGGTGCATGGTTACAGAATATGGAAGGTGGAAAGTGAGTAAAAGTTAGATCCAAGAAATAGCATGGATCTATAGATTTTCATTTCTTTCTGAATGAGGTGAGAGGATTTGAGTTTGAGAGATGAGTATGGTGGTCAGACCAATTTTAAAGTGTTAATACATTGTGGTGTGAAGAACTAATTATAGATGTATAAAAGCAGAGAAGGAAGATCTATTATGAAGTCACTGTAGTAACCCAGGAAGAGGTGATGGTGGCTTAAACTGGGGTGGTGGCCATGGAGGATATAATAAGGTTAGATTCTGGATATATTTTGAAAGTAGAGCCAAGGAACTTTGCCAGAGGCCTGGAAAAACATTGTGGCTGTGATTTGAAAGAGAGAAAGGAGACAATAGTGTCTTTAATATTTTAGGGCTGATCATGTAGTCATTAATTCAGCTTACCAAATATTTCTGGTTGTCCTTGAACCAGCAGAATATATTTCCTCTTCTTAGTATATTAGAGGAATATACTCCATGCCCTTTTGCATTTGGATAAGGCCACATGGTTTACTTTGGCCATTGAAACGTGACATATGATACTATTTGCTGACATTTCTGTCAATATTTGATTTCCCAGACACTTCTGATCTCCCGACTAATACTGGCAATGCTATGGATATTGGTTACTTCATCAGCCTAGATTCTGTAGTGAGGACAACAAGGGGTAGGCTACCTCAGCCTACCTCAAAGTTGATGTAGCATGTAAAAGAAAAAAAAATGTTTTAATTCATTGAAATTCTAGAGAATAGTTGTAATAAATAGATTTCAGCAGCTATGGCAGCTCCAGTGGCCCAGGGGTTTAGCATTGCCTTCAGCCCAGGGCATGATTCTGGAGACCTGGGATCGAGTCCCACGTTGGGCTCCCTGCATGGAGCCTGCTTCTCCCTCTGCCTGTGTCTCTGCCTCTCTCTCTCTCTCTCTCTCTCATGAATAAATAAATAAAATCTTTAAAAAAAAGATTTGAGCAACTAGAAGGATAGGATTTGGACTCACTGAGATTAGATTGAACAGGATAGGAGGGACAATCAGAAATCTGGGCTGATTAAAATTTAGTTAAGTCTATCAGAAATTCAAGTCCAGGGGCACCTCAGTGGCTCAGTCAGTTAAGTGTCTGCCTTTGGCTCAGGTCATGATCTGAGGATCCTGGAATCAAGCCTGCTCAGCAGGGAGTCTGCTTCTCCCTTTCCTTCTGCCTGCGGCTCTCCTTGCTTGTGCTCTCATTCTCTGTCAAATAAATAAACAAACTCTTTTTTTTTTTTTAATTCAAGTCCAGATGTCACATAAACAATCTGATATAAAACTGTAGAGCTCTAGGTAGAGATATTGGCTGAGGATAGAAATTTGAGATTGTAAAGCCATGAGATCATGTGAGATCACTAAATAATCAGGTGCAAGGAGATAAGAATAGAACTTTTAAGGATGAAGCCTGAGGCATGTAGTCATTTAGAAGTCAGAGGGAGATGAGGAAGCAGAAATGAAAACTGGAAAGGATTACCCATAATGAAGAATGAACGATGTCTTAGAACTCAAATTTTAAAGAAAAAAGTATTAAAATGGAGAACATTATCAACTGTGCTAAGTGCTGCTAAAAGTTTAGAAATGACAAAATTTAAAAATTTACCATTGGAGGGGTGCCTGCATGGCCCAGTCAGTTAAGCGTCTGACTCTCGACTTCTGATCTGGTCATGATATCAGGGTTCCGAGATTGAGCCCTGCATTGGGCTCTGCACTGGGTGTGGAGCTTGCCTAAGACTCTCTCTCCCTCTGCTCCTCCTGCTTCCCCCCCCCCCAAAAAAAAAACTTACTGTATTATCTAATGATTTGAACATCATCAGAGACATTAAAAAAACCTCTGTCCTTGGGGGGCGGTCAAGCAAAAATCTAGTAGAGGTGGTTTCCAGGGTGAAGGGGGAAGAGGGATTGAAGGCACGAAGGTTAGACACTTTAGGGGAACAATTTGTCTTAAGTGTTATCTTTAAAATGGGAGTAAAATCTAGGATGGAATATAGAATATTTTTTAACGTGAGGGATATTATAGCAGTTGAAGCAGTTGGGAATTATCTTGCAGAAAGGCAAATATTGACAATGGAGTAGGGGATAATTGTGCAAACGATGACATCCAGCAGACAAAAATGGTACTACTTAATATACACAAGTAAAAAGCTTAGCTTATTTCAGTACATGTATTCTTCATCCATAATAAATCAAGGAAATTCAGAGTAAATGAGTATAGGTATAGCTATGGGTTCTTAGAGGGAGCGTAAAACATACAGGGACAGATGCAAGAAGGTGGATGTACATACCAGGGAGTGAATCAGGACATTCTTTTCTGATTGCCTCATGAAAATAGGAAGCAGCACAATCAGCTTAGAGTGAGGATGAGGCAGGATTGATGAGAAGATGTGAAAGTTATCTAGAAATTCAGGAGAATGAGTGGATGAAGGAAATGAGTATGTCAGGCAAAATTTGAAATTAGTGATCATGAATTAAAGTCAGAATCATCATCATAATCGCATGGTTTTTAAATTTTGTTTTGTTTTGCCTTTTTTCTAAGTTAGATAGCTAAATGGTACAGATGGGGAGTAGATGGAGAGCTAAATGCTGCTGGGGTTTGTGTATCAGCATGTATTATGAAGGGCAAAAGGGTCAGGAGAGAGTGAATACAAGAGAGTGGTGGACCCACCTGGGGAAGTAGGAAAGAGACACCTAAAGCTGAGAAAGACAATGAAAATCCGTGAGATCAATGGATTTTTAGCTCAAGATGGGTGAGTGCATTGCTTGGTAAGTGTCATTAGAGGCAGTAAAGAGAAATAAATTAGTATTTAATAGTCTGGCAGTTGGAAGAGAGATAGTAGTCATTGTTTTTGATGATTTTTCTTCTTATCATTATTACTGTTGATAATGAAAAGGCAGAGAATTTTGGTGACAGTATGACATTACTGTAGACTTGATCAGCAATCAGAGACCCCTGCCAAAGACAGAAATAGCACAAGTGTTAAGTAGGTCATGATGACTTGGTCCTTGTGGTTAAATGTACTCATGGACTATTTTCCTTCATAATTCCTCAATTCAGCTCTCATTTTAAGTGGAAAAGTGATTGCTGTTGGTAACGGTAAAAAAAGCCCTAGGGGAAGAAAATAATCTTTTTCATGCCTATTTAATTCTAAGCTATATATGTTTTAAAGAGGAATAAACCAATACACACAAAACAGCTATTTAAATTAATGAGCCCTGCCAACTATGGTCTAAATACTTGTAACTAAATATATATTCTTTTATTCATAAAAACTCAGAAATAATTATCCCAGAAACCTTAAAAATAAATTGCTAATTTCCAACATGGATACAATTTCCTTTTGAATCTTATCATTTAAATTGTAAAATGTTTCCCTATTTATACAAATGTATATGCATATTTTTTAGGAGAAACTATTTCAGAAGAAGGCATATTCTGATATGACAAGTATTTTTATATGTAATGAGAACACAGAGCACAAACTGAAATATAAAGCTGAGTGGAATATAAGAGAATGAATTTATTCAATGTGTGGACAATTAGGCTCACTATTTTTTCTCTCACAAAAAAATAAATTTAAGTGAACTTAAAAATGGAAACCCATATTAATGCAATTAAAAGAATGAAATGGACCTGAGATTAAATTATCTTCAACCATTCTATGGGATATTTCCATAAGCCTTTATTTTTTCATTCACTAGATAAGAAAGCCCCTTTCTCTTTTGCCCATTTCTGAAAGTGCTTACATTTTATAGAGAATTAATCAATATCTTTTAAATTTTATTTATTTTTTTTTCACGATTTTGTTTATTTATTCATGAGAGACACAGAGAGAGAGAGGCAGAAACATAGGCAGAGGGAGAAGCAGGTTCCCCATGGGGAACCCAATGTGGAACTTGATCCCAGGACCCCAGATCACATCCTGAGCTGAAAGCAGATGCTCAACTACTGAGCCACTCAGGCGTCCCAATCAATATCTTTAGGTATAAATTCACTGCATGTAAATAAAGTTTTTGTAAGAGTTTTGAAAATATCCAGTATTTAATTTAGTCTAAACTGACTGTTTACCTTGGGCCAATTCTTATTCTACTAAAACTTCTTATTCTACTAATTCTGAAACATTTTATTAAAGTAAAGTTTCAATATTCAAATAATCTCAAAAAGGAGCAAAATTGTATTAGATATATACATAAAAGTATACTAAAAGGGTATTGCTAGATGAATCTTCTAATCAAAATACCCATGAAATCAGAAATTAGGACATCCCAAAGTAATTCCCTTCAACAGCCCCCCAACACCGCATGTGCGTGCGCACACACACCTGACACACTGTGGAACCACTGGAATGCAGAATCATTTGTGTGTTCTTGAAATTTACACAAATGGAATCATATTATATGCAAACTTCCATGTCTGGCTTTTTTGCCTTAATATTTTCTTTGTGTTTCACTCATGTTGTTGCATAATGCAATTTACTTATCCTTTTGATTCATATTTTTTCATTGGATGGATATGCCAAATATTATTTATGCTTTTTGATTTTAATGCTTATTTGGGTTATTTTGAATGGTTTGCCACTATATATTATCATTCACATTTAGATCTACTATTGTTTTAATTACCTTCTAGTCATCTCATTGCTGAGGTAGGAATTTTTGCTGAAGGTTATGAGGGTGGCTGAACACGTGACACTCAACAATAAACTGATCAGATAGGCAGAAGTTTGTTAGTCATATATACTCACCGCATGAAGGAGGAGGACATGCCACAGAGTTTTATGCAG
Source organism: Vulpes vulpes (assembly GCF_048418805.1). Classification (NCBI taxonomy): domain Eukaryota; kingdom Metazoa; phylum Chordata; class Mammalia; order Carnivora; family Canidae; genus Vulpes; species Vulpes vulpes. Next base: position 7,187,678 of record NC_132784.1, on the reverse strand, counting down.
GGTTTTATTCAGAAACAGAGTGAACAATTAGGGGCTATGGGAAGTAGGTTTAGTTAAGTGTCAAGAGGGGGAAGTGACCTGTAGCTTCTGCAAAAGATGTCATTAAGTTGTGTGCAAAGTTTTATGGGCTGGTAGTTAACTGGGAACTGCTACTCAAGGATAAACAGAAACTATGCCTAGTCCCCTCATAAAGAAGGTTTGGGGGCAGCCCTGGTGGTGCAGCGGTTTAGCGCTGCCTGCAGCCCGGGGTGTGATCCTGGAGACCCGGGATCGAGTCCCATCTCGGGCTCCCTCCATGGAGCCTGTTTCTCTCTCTCTCTGTCTCTTATGAATAAATAAATAAATATTTTTTTTAAAAGAAGTTTTGGGGGCCAGAACATTTTTCAAGGGAGCAGAGTAAGTAAGGGAACTTATGATTAGGCTGCTTGAAGCCCTCCTATTTTCACCAGATGTCAAGGCAACAATGATGTTGGCCTTTAATTTGAGTCCTTACACCGCAGTTATCCATCTGAAATTTTTTTCTTCCCATATGGGAAATTAATTAATTTAAATTTTTATTGGGGAATAATATCTTTTGCACAGCCCTGTCATTAGTTTCACAAGTCATTCTTATATACGTATGTCCATCTTGGAATCTATTATTTTTCGTTACTGCAGTTGCTAACTCATATAATTTTATTGCTTCAAAATAGGTCTTGATATTTCATTAACCCTCCAGTTTTTATTTCCTTATTCAAGAATACCTTGATCATACTTTGCATATATATTTGATTACTCCTTCCACTTTCAAATGCTGGGAAACTCATAAACCTACCTGGATTTTTATTGTGATCAAATCCAATTTATAGATTAATTGCGAGAATATTAACATCTTTACAATAACAACCTACCAACTCATAAATTTGATATATGATCCCTAAATTCTCTTCATTTTTCTCAATAATATGTGTGTGTGTTTCCCATAAATATATTTCATGTATCATTTGTTTGATTTATTTCTTAGTGTTTGTTTTTTTGATGGAAGTGCATGTGAGCATACTTTTTTATGATTCAGATGAAATTCACAACACATAGAGTTAACCACTTTAAAGTGTGCAATCCAATGGCATTTAGTGCATTCTAATGTTGCACAATCATTAACTCTTAGTTTCAAAACTTTTTCATCACATTTATATAAGTTTTCTCAGATCCTCTATCCCTCCATCCTCCGTTAATAACTAACTGGCTTTCTGTCTCTAGATTTGTTTACTGGGGATATTCCTTAAAAAGAGAATCATAAAATTGATAACATTTGTGTCTAGTATCTTTCAATTAGCATAATGTTTTAAAATGTATCCCAGTTGTAGCATATGTCAGTATCTTATTCTTTCTGTGACTGAATAATATTTGTTTGTATGTACCACACTTCATTTATTCATTTTACTCTTTGATGAATATTTGAAAACCAAATTGTTTCTGACTTTTGGTTATTAGGAATGATACAACTACAGACAAGCATATGCAAGTATCTGTGAATACACGTTTTCAATTTTCTTGAATATATACCTAAGAAAGGAATTGTTAGATGATATGATAATTCTACATTTAACTTTCTGTGAAACTGCCAGACTATTTTGCACTGGAGATGCACCATTTTACCTTGCCCCAACTAATGGACAAGAATTACAAATTTTTTGCATTTTTACCAATATTATTTATTTTCTCATTATTTTTTTATTCCTTATATATGTGAAGTGGCACTTCATCATTATTGACTTAATGATCGATGATATCAGAGAACTTTTCCTGTGTATATCTTCCTTGAAGAAACATCTATTAAAAAGCCCTTTGCTCGGGGATCCCTGGGTGGCACAGCGGTTTAGCGCCTGCGTTTGGCCCAGGGTGTGATCCTGGAGACCCAGGATCAAGTCCCACGTCAGGCTCCGGGTGCATGGAGCCTGCTTCTCCCTCTGCCTGTGTCTCTGCCTCTCTCTCTCTCTCTCTCTGTCTGTGTGTGTGTGTGACTATCATAAATAAATAAAAATTAATAAAAAAAAAGCCTTTTGCTCATTTTTTAACATGGTTCTTTGTCATATCATTGAGTTGTAAGACTTTTTTTTGTATAATCTACATGTTACACTAGATTTATTATTTGCAAATATTTTCCCCTGTTATCTAGCTTCTCTTTCCATTTTATTGATAATGTTCCTTGATGCATAAAAGTTTTTAATTGTGATAAAGTCCAATTGATCTTTATTTTTCTTTTCATGCTAGAACTTTTTGTGTGAGATCTAAGAATCCATTGTTAAGTATGAGATTCTAAAAATTTACTTCCATCATTTCTTTTAATAGTTTTATGGTTTTAGCTGTTACATTTAAAATTTTGGTCCATTCTATGTTTTATACGGATGGCAGTAGGGTGTCAACTTCATTTTTTACATGTTGTTATCCAGTTGTTAGGGTCCCATCTGTTGAAGATGTTATTCTTTTGACCAATGAATAGTCTTGGCACACTTATCAGCAATCAATTGGCCATAAACATTTGAGTTTATTTCTGGATTCTTAATTCTATTTTATCTCTCTGTATGTTGCTCCCTATACCAGTACCAGACTGTTTAGATTACCTTAGCCTTAAAGTAAGTTTTGAAATTGAGAATCATGAGTCCTCCAACTTTATTTTATTTTGCAATAATATTTTGGTTATTCAGTTCCCTTCCCAATTTTATATGATTTTGAAGACCGTCTTTTCCATTTCTGTAAAAGACAATAAGAATTTTTTAGAATAATTGTTTTGAATATGTCCATTGTTTTTGTGTTATTTTTATTTCAATAATGGTAAGTTTATCTATCCATGAACATGGGATATCATTTGATTTACTTAGGTCTTATTTAATTTATTGCAGGAATGTTTTACAGTTTTCAGGGCAAAGACCTTTCACTTCCTTGGTTAAATTTATTCCTAGATACTTTTTAAAATTGCAAATGCAATTTTTAAATTTTTTTTTTATTATTTATTTATGATAGTCATACAGAGAGAGAGGCAGAGACAAGGCAGAGACAAGGCAGAGACAAGGCAGAGGGAGAGGCAGGCTCTATGCATGACGTGGGATTCGATCCCGGGTGTCCAGGATCGCGCCCTGGGCCAAAGGCAGGCGCCAAACCCCTGCGCCACCCAGGGATCCCGCAAATGCAATTTTTAAATTAAAGTTCCATTTGGAAAGTTTATTGCTGATGTGGAGAAACACAGCTGACTTCTCTGTTTATCTTGTCCAGTAGTTTTGCTGAGTTACTTATTAACTCTGGTACTTTCTTTTTGGATATTTGGAAGTTTTAATATTTAGAGGTCTATTATCTGCAAATAAAAATAGTTTTACTTCTTCCTTTCTACTTTGGATGTCATTTATGTATTTGTTTGTTTGTTTGTTTGGCTCATTTTCCTGCTTAGAACTTATAGTAATATATTGAATTTTTACTGTTAAAAAAAAATCACAGTTAAAGTGATGTCTTGTCTTGTTCTTGATGTAGGAGGATAATTTTTATTTTTCCCCAGTGGAATCTGATGCTAGCTGTGGGTTGTTGATAGATGCCATTTATCATGCCAAGGAATTATTCTTTTGTTCCTAGATTTCTGAGGATATTTATGATGAAAGGTGATGGGTTTTGTCAAATGTTTTTTTTTTATCAATTGAGATTTTTTTGTTGTTGTTGTTTATCCTTTGATCCCTTTAATGTAATATATATTGATTGATTTTATTGTGTTTAACTGTTTTTACCTTCCTGGGATAAATTCCACTTGTTTGTGGTGTATAATTCCTTAATGTGCTATTGAATTTAGTTTGTAAATGTTTTATTGAGGACTTTTGTGTCCTCAGAATAGAAGATATTGGTCTGTAGTTTTCTTTACTTGTGGTATTTTTGTCAGGCTTTCATATCAGCATAATTCCAGTCTCCTAGAATAAGCTAAGATGTGTTATCCTTTCTATTTACTGAAAAAGTTTGACTGGAATTGGTATTAATTTTTTAAATGTTTTGTAGAATTCAGTATTGGAGACACATGCTATTAAATTTTTCTTAGTTACTAGTTTGTGGTTACTGATTCAAACTCTTGTTATAGGACTATTGAAATTTTCTATTTATTTAGTTTTGGGAATTTATGTTTTTCTTGAAATTTACCCATATAATTTAGATTATCTAATTATTTTAGTACACAGTTATTCATAGTGTTTTCCTGATACTTGTCATTATTGTAAGGTTCATAGTAATGCTCCATTTTTATTTCTGATTTTAGTTGTTGGCTTATCTTTATAAGTTTGACCAAAGGTTCATCAATTTTTGTTGGTCTTTTAAAGAAACAATTTTTGATTTTGTTGGTTCTATCTATTGTTTTTATATTCTTTATTTCATTTACCCCTGTTTCAACCTATATTTTTTCCAACCTTATACTGAGTGTGTGTTTATTTGCTATTCTTTACTAGTTCTTTAACGTTTAATATTAGGTTGCTGATTTGAGATCTTTCTTATTTTTCATTAGGTGCTTAGCTCTAAATTTCCCTTTGAACACTACTTTTGTTGCACCACATAAGTTTTTACTGTTTTCATGTAATATTGTTTCCATCCTCACATTTTCAAACAATTTGTATTATTGGAACTAATATGTGTGTCTTATAAGCATATATATTTGGATCATGTTTTCTTAGGCCGTTCTGCAAATCTCTTATAATAGAAGAGTTTAATTTGCATTAAAGGTGTTACTGCTGATGGGCAATTTCTGCCATTTTTTATATTTCTATGTTTCTATTTATTTATTTTTATTTATTTATTTATTTATGATAGTCACAGAGAGAGAGAGAGAGGCAGAGACACAGGCAGAGGGAGAAGCAGGCTCCATGCACCGGGAGCGCGATGTGGGATTCGATCCCGGGTCTCCAGGATCGCGCCCCGGGCCAAAGGCAAGCGCCAAACCACTGCGCCACCCAGGGATCCCTATTTCTATGTTTCTTTCCTTAATTCCTCCAAATTGCCTTCTTCTATGTTTGCTAAAAGATTTTCTATTATATAATTTTTATTCCTTCTTCAATTTCATTGGGTATATAATTTAGTTATTGTAGTTATTATCATGGGAATATTAATATTTTCAACTTTTATAAATCTAGTTTGAATTGATAGCAAGGTTAGTAGCATACACATTGCTCACATTAAACTCAGTGAGTCTTATTTTGTCATCATAAATTACATCTTCACACACCTTATGCCTATTAACATAGATTGTAATTATTATTTCATGAAAAGTAAAATCATATGGATAAAAAGAAGAGCTAAAAACAAAGCTATAGTAATATAGTTTTTATATTGTTAAGTATAAATACCTTTATAAAAGATCTTTTTTTGTATGGCTTTAAGTTGCTGTGTATTGTCCTTTTATTTCAGCCTGAAGGATTCTCATTAGCATTTCTTGTAGGACAGATCTATTAGTGATAAACTTTCCTACCTTCTGTTTATCTGAGAAAAAGAACTTATTTTTTTTTCTTTTTGAGAGTTTTTCTGTATATAAAATTCTTGATTGAGATCTTTTTCTTTCAGCACATTAAATACATCATCCCACTGTTTTCTAGCCTCCATGGTTTCAAAGGGGAAATCACTTGTTAATTTTTTTCAGGATATTTGTGTATGACAAGTCATTTGTCTCCATTTATTTTTCAGGAATTTTCCTTTATCTTTGGCTTTCAACAGTTTCATTATAATGTGTTTTGGTGTGAGTCATTTTGGATTTACTATATATAGAGTTTGTTGAACTTCGTGGGTGTGTAGATTCATACCTTTCATCAAATTGGGACATTTTGATCATTACTTTTTCAAATCTTTTTTCTTCTCGGATGCTCAGAATACACACACTGATATGCTTTATGGAAATCTATAGTCCCCCTACCTGTTAATCTTTCTTAATTCTCTTTATTTCTTTTTTTTAAAGATTCATTTATTTATTTATATATGAGAGAGAGAGAGAGAGAGAGAGAGAGAGGCAGAGACACAGGAGGAGGGAGAAGCAGGCTCCATGCCAGAAGCCCAATGTGGGACTTGATCCTGGGACTCCAGGACCGCGCCCTGGACCAAAGGCAGGTGCTAAACCGCTCAGCCACCCAGGGATCCCCAATTCTCTTTATTTCGTTTCTCAGACAGGTTAATTTCAATTTGCCTTATTTTCAAGTAATGATTCTCCTTCCTGGCTGCTCAAACCTTTATTCAACACCTCTACTGAATTTTATAACCATAATTATACTTTTGGGCTCTGGAATTTATGTTTGATTCTCTTTTATAATTTTTATCTTTTATTGAAATTTCTTACTTATTTCAATATTATCCTCCTAATTATCTTTCTTTCTTATTATGTCCTTCAACTTTTTGAGCATATATAACTGATTATTTATATATTTGAGAAGGAGTAAAAGAGAAGATGAGGAGGGGCAGAAGAAGAGAGGAGAGAAAAATCTCAATCAGACTCTGCCACAAGCATGGAGTCCAACATGGAGCTTGATATCATTATCCACGAGTTGATGACCTGAGCCAGAATCAGGGATTAGATGTTTAACTTACTGAGCCACGAAGGCACCCCTATATAACACATTTAAAACATTTTTTAAAGTAAATCTAATCTTTGACTTATCTCAACAATAGTTTATATTAATTATTTCTTTTTAAAAATCTTCCCCAAAGATTACCGTAGTTGATTCTTGAGAACTGCAGTCATCCATTTGTTTAGTGACTTTACCAAACTGTTTTTTGTCTTGACTATAATCCTTATATGTGGTCACTGAAATCTGTTCTATCACCTTCATACTCATGCAGTAACCTGACAGAGATGTCCTAGAATGCTAGATTCAATAATAAAAGAAAACAAGAGGAAATAAAGGTATTTGTCTTTTCAAGTTCTTTCAACAAAACTCATGCCAAGGAAGAAATTTTAGCCTGACAAACTTAAAACAATGGTCAATCTCTGGAAAGGTCCTCAATGAACCACCAAGGTGATCAAAGCGTACAACCTCATTTTTCTTTTTTCTTTTTTTGAGGACAAAATCCTTTTTACCTACTCTTTCATCAGGAAGCTGTACAGGTATGTGAGATATCACATAACTTCTATATGAAATGTCAAAATTCATAAAAATGCACCTGCCTATTTCTTCTTCAATCTGATGCTTGGATGCTTAGGATGTTACCTAGACTCCAAAGTTTTAAATAATTGATTCCCACAGTTCTTGCCAGCTTGATAGTTATTTCAGAGAAATGTCTGATTCCTGGAGCTTTCCATCTTTCACAACATCAGTATAATTTTTCATACTTTCATTCTTTATTATATTTCTGGTACAAAAAATATAATTTTTAAAGATTATTTATTTATTCATGAGCTATACAGAGAGAGGGAGAGAGAGGCAGAGACACAGGCAGAGGGAGAAGCAGGCTCCACACAGAGAGTCCAACATGGGACTCGACCCCAGGACTCCAAGATCATGCTGTGGGCCAAAGGCAGGTGCTAAACTGCTGAGCCACTCAGGGATCTCCAAAGAAATATAATTTTTAGGGATAAGTGGCTGAGTGGCTCAGCAGTTGAGCATCTGCCTTTGGCTCAGGGCATGATCCCAGGTCTGGGGATCAAGTCATGCATTGGGCTCCTTGAGGGGAGCCTGTTTCTCCCTCTATCTATGTCTCTGCCTCTCTCTGTGTGTCTCTCATGAATAAATAAATAAATTCTTTAAAATATATATATAATTTTTAAATTGTTGTCATATTCAGCAGCCATTCTAAATTCACATATTGGTTGTAAAAATATATACTATTTCTCTTCACTTTCATATTATTTTTCTTTAAAATCATAAATTGTATTTTTTCAACTGAGGTATGATTTGCACACAGTGAAATGTAGAGAGTTTCTTTAAAAGCCTAAACTTCTCAAAATAAAGAATATATTTGCATAATCACAACTCCAATCAAGTTTTTTTTTTAAGATTTTATTTACTAATTCATGAGAGACACACAGAGAGGGAGAGAGGCACAGACACAAGCAGAAGCAAGCTCTATGCAGGGAGTCTGACGTGGGACTCAATCCAGGGTCTCCAGGATCATACCCTGGGCCAAAGGTGGTGCTAAACCGCTAAGCCACCCAGGCTGTCCTCCAAACAGGTTTTAAAACATTACTTCAGCAGATTTCAGACCTTCCCCTACTTCAGGAAAAACATCATTTTAATTTTTAGAAACAACATAGTTTAGTTGTACTTGAACTTGATTGTCTTTGACTTACTCAAAATAAAGGATTTTGTTTTGTTTTGTTTTTAGATTTGTCTGTCGCTACATATATTAGAAGTTCACCCTCTTTTATCGATTAGTAATTGCATTATATAGCTTCATGAGACATTATCTATGTACTTCTGATAAATATCTATATTTTGATTTACTATTTATTTAGCTCCTGTAAATATTCTAGTCTGTGTGTGTCCTTATGTATGAATTGCCTATTTAATCTTTTTTAATATTTTATTTATTTATTTTAGAGAGAGAGAGGGAGAGCGTATATCTACAAGCGGGGGGATGGAGAAGAACAAACAGAATCCATGCTGAGCATAGAGCCTGACACAAGGCTTGATCCCATGGCCCTTAGATCATGATCTGAACCCAAATCAAGAGTTGGATGATCAACTGAGCCAACCAGGCACCTCTTATAGCATCTTTTTGTAACAAAAGTTTTAATTTTCATGAAGTCTAACTTATAATTTGTCTTCTGCTTTTTGTGTCCTGTTTAAGAATATATCATATGCTTTAAAGTCAAAAATATTTTAAAATTTTTTAGAAGCCATATTTGTACTTTTGTGTTTGATACCCATACAAAATTATATTTTGTATCAAATTTGAAATCAAGTTGACTTTTTCATCTATGGATATCCAGTTTTTCCAGAACCATTTCTGAAATAGCTCTCTTTTAAATTTTTAAATTATTCTACTACTTTAGTGAAAAAAATCATTTGACAACATATGTATCAGTCTATTTCTGCACTTCTTTTTTTTTAAACGCTTTATTTATTCATGAGACACACACACACACACACACACACACAGAGAGAGGCAAAGATATAGGCAGAGAGAGAATCAGAGAGTTGTATTTTTGTATTTACCTTAGAAATTTCTAAAGAAATAATTCCATATGAAAATATAAACAACTTTGTTTTCCTTATTTCTCTTATTTATGTTTCTTGTCACATTGCACTGCTAAGATCCTCTAGTGAATAAGAACAGACATCAGTCGTGATGTAATATTTTTCTATATTTTAAAATTCTATTTACTAATGTACAACCTCTATAGGCCCTCTATGCTCAATTTAGGAACACAAAAGGGAAAGAAAGGAAATCTATAATAAATGGAATTTGAGACACTTGGATTTATGTGTCTATGATTCTTATCTTGGAAGTCTAAGAAACCCTTGACCTGACTGATATAGGAAAACAATTTTCCTTCATGTATGGATTATATCAAAGTATAACTTGAGGCATTATTCTTCAATATTCTTTATCAATATTTTCCTTGTCTTTCTCTTTGACTTCAGACAAAAGGTCAGGTCTCAACATATCCCAACTGAATTCAGGTACCTCTTAGCAGTAGTGTATATACTCAAAGAATTGTGATTTATGGTCAGAAACTAGGGAAGCATATATGAAAGTAGAAAGTGAGTTTTGAGGTTGTGAAACCACAGAGGGCATGATATTAGGCTAGTTAGGGAAGGTTTTGTTGGTTACAACACTCCCTTATGACTTGGCTTAACACACTCCAAGGATATCTGAAATTGGTAGTAACATGCTCTAGAATGGTTTCTTGATATTTAACCTCAGTAAACTAGATGGGGTGCCAGAACTGACTTTATAGGATATTCAGAAAAGAATTAGTAGTTATAAGGAGTAAAAGCCTCTAGAATGGAAAAATAAAACAATGAATCTGTGTCTTCATTGCTTCCTGGGAGTGACCAGAGGACATTTACTACATTAATACATTAAGGAATTCATTATGAAGCAGTTATGGCAACTTTCAGCTCTGTTATGGCTGAATGCTATAGACCAGGATTAATGATAGAGATGCTTCGGTAAAACTGGAATTCCTGATATTAAATGGGATTATAAAGCTACAGAATAACTAAAATTAGGTAGTACTTTTGTATCCCCCACTGCCCCCCAAAAAGAAAACATTGTAAGGCAGCAACAATAGGGCATCAATCATAATATCTTGACCTAAAAAGTTCTGGAATTCTTAGTAATCAATCATAGAGATGAATTGATAGTTTCAATATTGAATTAATTAAAATTACTGGGTTGCAACCAGGACAATTAAAATCTGGTAAGCCAAAAGCTAGCATCAGTTGTCACAACAGAAGAATAAAAATTCCTCACCCAATTTTCAGGTCAAAGTTGGTTCTGAGAACCCAGTAGCTAGAGGAGACTCCAAGTCATTTTTAGGAAGGAGACTTCAATATCAAATTATATGATAATTATTCCCCCAATTCTTATCCAAAGGTATTTTTCCATTTTCAAAAATATAGGTACAATGGAGAAATGAGATATCCAGATGGTTTGAAGGCTGTTTGAAGGAGCTGACACCGAATTCAGTGTATGCAAATACCCTTACCACTGATTTGAGATCTACTGGAGACTAGGTGATGATGGAGCCCTGGCCATGTGTAATGGACTCCATCTCATAATTGGTCCAGTGTTATTAACTGATCCCTAAATGCCTAATCGAGATAGCTGTACTTAGTGGCTGACACAGTCCTCACATTATAAGTTGGTATAAAATATGCATGTCACTATTTTCCTGTTAGCCTCTACCACAGAGACATATTCAACAATTTGCTAGGATGACTTGTTATGTGATGTCAGTCCATCCATTCCTTTAATGACTTGAGGGGCTTATACAATGAGATCTGTGGCAGAATGGCCATAGTTTTTGTTTTAAACTTGATTTTACCAGAATATCACTAGAATATGGCCAATGTTCAAGCATGTTGTTCAGACTTATTAAAGTCAACTTACTGAAATCATATAGTATAAGCCTTGACAATTGGGTTTTCTCTTTTTTTGTTATGCAGGTGCTTTACTTAAGCTTTGACTGCAGAGACATTTGCTTCAACACATTGCCAGACACACTAGGTAAAGATTCATGTTGCCTCCTGCTGCTAAGAATCCTTTGTTTTAGAGATCTTGGTTGAATCCAATAACTGACCATTTGGGCCATTTACTTTTTATTCTTCCTGAATTTTGAATTCCCACTTTTATGTTTTAAATTCACCAATAAAGAGTGAGCCTGTGAAAACCTACGGCCCTACCTTTGATCCCAATAAAAACAGACCCCTAGGACCATGAGTGTTTTCTCTACCAATATACCTTGCTATGTGACCTCAGGTGTGCTGTATGGCCCGAGGTCCTATAAAGAATAAATCTGATTTTTTAAAGGTTTCCTGGAGGTTACTGCAAAAAGGATTCTTGAAATCATAATAAGAACCACAAGGGGTGGTCCAAACACAACAATGCTTATTGACAGGCTAAGACCAGCACAAAACAAATCATTACTAGCTAGAATACCAATTAGCCAGAATACCAATACCAAGAGTCAAAATTTTGAATATAGATGTCAATGACTTCCAAAATACTATTTTAATTGAGGTAGAGTCAGTTAAATTTATAAATGACTAAATATTCATTGATTTGTCTATTTATTCATATTTTTATTAGAAAACCAATTTTTAATCTTGGGATATACTGAGGTGATGATGCATTATCCTTTCACTTAAACTTAGCATCTTCTTTAGAGGAGTTCCAAACACATTGCTATCTGAATAAGATATTTCATTTGGTCAATTGAATTGTTTTCACCAGCTAAGTGAAATTATCAGAGTCTGGGATAGGGTCTTACATTCCAGTGGTTTACTTTTAAAGTGATCCAAAGAAACAGAGGCAGGGAACTGGGTGGCATGAAATGGGGGAAGAAGTTCAGGTAGTGGTTACATTATCAAGCTGGTCCTTGCTGTGGGCTACTGGCACTTGATCCAGTTCTCATGAACTCTGTGGAAAACAAACAAACAAACAAACAAACCTTAAAACTATTTATTCCCACTTTCAATTTTTAAAGACTGTGTTATATAAGCATTCTCCACACATGTACTTCCATATTTGCACATGAGCCAAATTGGAAGAGCAGGTTTCTTTCTTTCTTTTTATTTATTTATTTATTTATTTATTTTTTTGGAAGAGCAGGTTTCCACTAGACAAAGTATTGGTCAACTACAAAATGTATAAAATAATACAGGATAGATAGTAGAACAAGCTACATTTCTTTTTGCTACAACAGATCCAAGTCAGGCATTGATTTTCATCATTTTTTTTTACTACCTTCCAGTCTGTATTTCCTTCAAAGTCAGGGCTTCAATAGTTCTAGTACCCCTAATCTTATCCTGAAGGGATAAATGTTTTATCATTTTTAGTGTGCATTTGCTGAACTTGTCTGTTTACAGTAGTCACTAGGCAAGAAACACCAAGAGATTAGTCCCTTGACTTTTATATCTACTCTTCAATTCTTCTATTTAATAGCAACCCTACTTCCTTAGGTTACTTAGAATCAATTGTTCCATCCATAGCTTAATTATTTTCTTTGCCTTCTAGTCTATTGACAAATCACATAGCTCAAATGGCTGTATGGTTGTCATAGCTTCAGGTTCAGTAAACCTCTTATTCTGTGCCCCAATGAAAGATGACTTCCTCTAGGAATAATTACTTCCAATTTGGTATAACCCAAATTGTTCATACAGAATGCATAAATTCTACAATAATTGTAGGAAAGATGGTGTAAAGTTTGCACCCTTTGCTTGCTAGACCCATGTATTCTTACTATGTTGGACACAGCTCCATATATAAGTTGTTGGTACAGTGCAAATATTATATATTATAATATTATATATTACATTATATATTATAATATTATGTATTATGTTATAATAATATAAGTAATATAATATAAATATTATATATATTATGAATATATTATATATAAGGACAACACCATAATTTCAGGATGTGCACCAAATGAGTGCTTTAGGCTACTTTTAGTAGAACATTCCAGCATTCTATTGGTCTAGCTATTTTATGACACAGTACATAAGATGACAAGAGTTCCTATGGCCATGTACCTACACCTGCTCCTCCTTTCTAGTGAACAGTTTCTTGGGCTGGGATGACTTTATTCAGGGTTTCGTGTTGTTATATTGGACAGCCTACAACCATCTGAATGTTCACACCAGCAACCACATAGCAAACAGGATAGACAAATCCACATTAAAGTAATTGCCAATTCTGATAAACAAAAAAGTACTAACCCCTCAAAATGTCTGTTTGGATTCCTAAGGGGACAGTGAAAGAATGAGTGTTCAGTTCAGGTCCTTACTACTGGCACACTGGGCTATCAGCAAACAAGTAGGTGTATTAACCTTAGTGAAAAGGAGATAATCTTTGGGGCCAGTGCTGCAGGTTGAGAAACTTGGCTTTAGAGGCTTCATTGGCCTTATGAATAGATCACTATCACTAGGTGAGCTATTCCATCAATAAGTAATCACATCATATTGAAGAGTTTATGAGGACTAAGTAATCTACATGCATTGTTTTATTTTCACATGTATTAAATAGGATATTGCCATTTCAAATAGAAGAATCTAAATGAGTTTTCACTAAAGCAGCAAAGGAAAAACATCTTTTATGAAGCCTATCCTGTTAGAATATATATGTATTCAATGTATACATAAGAGTTTCTTGCTTACATGAAGTAAAGAAAAAGCGTTCAGGGAAAGTATTATATGAAAATGTTGAAGGAAATCCATATTTTTAAAAGTATTTTTCTTAGAATTTGAACACAAAATACAATGATGGAAAAGATTATTCTTTTCCAGGCATTTAGAGACCATTATCCTTTAGGATATCTACAAAGAGCTGAGACTGATCAAAGCAAATACAGATAAGTTATTAAGTAAGTATATCCATGGACAGATGGTGTAAGAGGGAGGTGTTTCTAAACAGGAAGGGAAATGAAAAAAAATCTTTTGCACTAAATCATGCCCTGTGTGTCAAATAAAATACTTTCATGTGTTGACAAAGGGTCTTTTTGACTGATGAATTCTGTTGTGGTTTATATGTTGCTACCTAACTCTGTCATTCAGCTAATACTCATCACCTATCAGCAAAATTAGAGTTTCTGCACTCAATTGACCCTTCTTTTTCAAATTTAGTGGTTTATTTGTATCATTGATGATTCCTGTTTCTATGAAGGGCAATTTGATAAACCTCGGAAAAATGATAGATTGTGTTTCTCTCTCCTCATCTATCTCAAAATCAATCCTTAATTTTTGTACTGTTATTTTTTATCCCTTTTGAAAAGAGCAACCCCAATATATGTTTCCAAAGTGTGTGAGCTGTAAACTAATCCATGTAAGGATTCTTTATTGTCTACTATATGCTAGATACTTTATTGACATCAATGAACAAAACAACAAGCTCTATTTTAGATTTTTATAATACGTAACAAGTGGCACAAGTATAAGAAAAAATATTTAGAAAAATGAAGAGCAGGGGAAAGGTTATCTGGAGTTCAGAGAGAATAAAGAGAGTTGCAATTTTATATAGTTAAATCAGGATTGGGGTAGTAACACAAAAAGAAAACAAAGTTCAATTGTTAAGTATATTTGAAAAGAACTGCTATCATTTGTTCTTGTCAGAGATCCAAAATGTCATTAGTGAAATTACACATTTGAGAATTACCATAGTGAGAAATGTATTTCACACCTTAAAATCCAATTGTTCACAAACATCTGACTCTGTTTCAAGGACTTTTCTATTACTGTGCATGTGATAAAAATTATTCATTATCTTATCAGCTTTCCCCATGCTTCCCTGGCTCTCCATGTTTTTTTCCAGCTGCACTTCTCACTGATTCCTAAAGATAGTACAGTGATAGTCTAGTTCTTCAATTATTGTGGAAAATAAAATAAGCGAACATGTAGAGAGAAGTCATATACAACATGACTGCAAGAGAAATAAGTTAGGTCCCCTCCACAGTAGAAATGAAGAAGAGGAAGGAATGTGAGACAAATGTGGTCAAAGTGAATTTACCAGAACCTCCAGGGTTTGTCAATGTGTTTAGTGAGTAGTCCCTATTCAAAGAATATATAAAAATAGTCATTGCATGAGTGGATAAAATGTCCTGAAAACTTCAGCACACAATAAAAGAAATTTGGTAGAATTCTTTTCAAATTTTACAGTGATCAGAATTGTCTTTTCTTTTTTTTTAAGGGCTGTTTTATACTCACAGCAAAATTGGGGGAAGGTACAGAGATTTGCCATATACCACTTGCTCCCATGCGTGCATACCCTCTCCTATTAACAACATTTCACAGTTTACATTAGGAATCACTCTTGGTATATTCTATGGGTTTAGACAAATATATAAGGACATGTATTGACTACTATAGTGTCATACAGAATAGTTTTACTAACCAAGAAATCCTCTACACTCTGCCTATCCATGTTTCCCTCCCCGCTAACTCTGGAAACCACTGATCATTTTACTGTCCCCATAGTTTTGTCTTTCCTAGACTGTCCTACAGTTAGAATCACACAGCCTGCAGCCTTTTTAGATTGGTTTATTTCACTTAGTGATATGCATTTAAGGTTTTCCCATATCTTGGTAGCTCATCTGTTTTTGACACTGAATAATATTCTATTGTCTGGATGTACCAAAGTTCACTTATGTTTTCACTTACTAAAGGACATCTTGGTTGCTTCCAAGTTTTGGTAATTTTGAAAAAAGCTACCATAAAAATTTGTAGGCAGATTTTGGTGTGGACATAAGTTTCCTGCTCGTTTAAGTAAAACCAGAGTGTGATTACTGGAACTTATTGTAAAGGTTTGTTTAATTTTGTAAAGAATCACTGTACATACTGTGGTCTTTCAAAATGGATTTACCATTTTGCACTACTGACAGTAATGGGCGAGAACTCATGTCACTTTCCATCCTTTTGTTTTCAGGGTTCTGGATTTGGACTAGTCTAAAAGGTGTACAGTGCGATCTCTTTGTTTTAAAATGCATTTCCCTGGTGACATACAGTGTAGAGCATCTTTCCATGTGTTTATTTGCCATTGCATACTTTCTTTGGCGAGGTATCTTATAAGGTCTTTGTCCCACTTCTTAATAAGGCTGTTTGTTTTCTTGTTAAAGAGTTCTTTGTATATTTTGGGTGGCAGGGTTTTGCTTTTTTTTAATTAAATAATTATTTTGTAAATATTTTTTTCCTGGTCTGCGGTTTGTCTTCTCATTCTCTTGGCTTTCTTTATTAGAGAATTTAAAAAAAAAATTAATGGAGTCCAGTTTCCAATTCTTTCTTTCGTGGGTTGTGTCTTTGAGGTATCTAAAAAATCACCACCAACCCAGTCATCTGGATATTCTGTTATCTTCTAAAGTTTTATGGATGGTGTTTTACATTTACATCATCAACCCATTTTTAGTTAATCTTTGTGTCTAACTTCATTTTATAACATGATATCCAATTGTTCAACACAATTTGTTGAAAAAACTTATTTTTATGTATTACATTGCCTTTGTTCCTCTGTCATAAACTAGTTGACTATATTAATGGGGGTCTATTTCTGGGCTCTCTATTCTGCCCCATTGATCTATTTATCTATTTTTCTTCAATACCACCAGTCTTGAATGGTGTAGCTTTATAGTAATTTTTGAATTCAGGTAATGTCGCTCTTTATTTTGTTCTTCTCTTTCAATACTGCATTGACTATTGTAGGGTTTCTGCCCCTCCATATAAACTTTGGAATCTGTATGTGAATCAGATCAGATTCATCTCACCATATAAACTTTATAATCCTTGACAAGTTACTTTGTGAATATTGGCCACAAAACAATTTGCTGGGATTTTGTATAGGACTGTTTTGGATCTGTAGATCAAAGATCTCTTCATTTATTTAGTTCTTTGATTTCATTCATCAAAATTTTATAATTTTCCTCATATAGATTTTTAATTTAATCTGAGGTTTTTAATGACATTACCAAAAACAAGTTGTCACACTGAAGGAATATTTATTAAAAAATTATTCATAAAAGAAAGGAAGAGAAAAGATGACAAAATCTTTTACCCCAGCTATGGAAAATTATGTTATCAAATTTTTGTCATGTTACTATAAAAAAGAATGAAATTTTACCATTTGCAATAATAGTATAATTATTTTTAATTAACCCTTTATATACCTTCCTTCTGTGTTGGCAACACTTTCACACTTTATTATTAGATTTTTCTTTACATGATGAAAATTTGATAGCATAATTTTCTATAGCTGGAATAAAAGAACTAGAGGGTATTATACTAAGTGAAATAAGTCAGTTAGAGGAAGACAAATAACATATGATTTCACCCATATGTAGAATTTAAGAAACAAAAAAGATGAACATAAGGGAAGGGAAAAATAAAATAAGATGAAAATAGAGAAATACAAACCATAAGAGACATTGAGTTCTAGGAAACAGACTGAAGATCACTGGAGAGGAGGTGAGTGGGGGATGGGGTCAGTGGGTGACAGGTGTTATGGAGGGCACATGATGTGATGAGTACTGGGTGTTACATGCAACTGATGACTCACTAAATTCTACCTCTGCAACTAATAATACAGTACATGTTAAATAAATTGAATTTAAATTAAAAATTTATACTATCTGTACATTGTAAGATAATCTTTTTTATTTGACAAATTTTAAATATTGTGTATATTTGTGATTTTTTTCCTAAATAAGTATCCACTTATATAACTAATTACATATTTTTCCCCAAAAGAAAGCTCCTAAAAATGGTATAGCTCAGGCCTAGCAAGATTTATATCTATCCTTATTAAGCAGATAGCATCTATGAGGCCCACTCACTGATGATGTATGGAGGCATCACTCAAATTTCATCAGCAAAATAAAATAATTTAGCTGATAATATGCGTGCTATTTGGACCCTCTACACACCATTTGAACCAACT
The DNA here is from genome assembly GCF_048418805.1 of Vulpes vulpes. Lineage (NCBI taxonomy): Eukaryota > Metazoa > Chordata > Mammalia > Carnivora > Canidae > Vulpes > Vulpes vulpes. The sequence goes on along the minus strand of NC_132784.1, from coordinate 7,169,603 downwards.
ATTACATAGTTAGCCATAACTTTCAGGCTTTGTGTAACATAAACATCTTGTAAATACAGAGATTCTAGGCAGAAATTGAACACAGACCATTAAAAGTTTAGACATATGACATGCATTAGCCTAGTTATGCCATTACCCACAGGCCATGCCTTTCCTTGACCCTACAAGTTCTTCCAAAATCTTGATCTGTCTAAAAGCAATTAAGGACTCTTCTTTTGAATCTGTATTTTTCAAAATGAAATCTAACAGGTAATCATAGTTGGAAATCTAAAAGTATTTAAGGTATTTATTTTTTAAGATGAAAAAGAACTATATGCAATGATAGTCATTCTATACTTCTGTTTTATTTTTTTTATTTCCCCCCAAACTCAAAGAAATTAACTGTTCTATACTGGTACATTAATAGTTTCAAATATTCAATTTACTCAATTGACTTTTAATTGTCTCTCTCTTTTTCTCATGACATTCATTGTGTGAGAAAACTAATCATTGAAAATCATTATGCATTTAAAGGTGGTTGAGTCAAATTCTGTATATTATGAACACGGCATAGTAGGGCAGTTAGTAGCTCTAGCTGGGAACAGCTTTTTGGAAATTAACCAATTAAAGATTTTTTTTTTGTACTTCCTCAGAAAAATGTATCAATTTTAAGTGATTGTATATCCTTGAATTTGAAATTAATATAAGGAAACTAATTGGCAAGCCTTAATTTGAATAATTAAAAGTATTTACATATAATTTATAAATGATAATATAACAAATATAATCAGATATAGTTATAAATTAAAAATTATTATACCAGAAATTTGCATGCTGAATAAGACATAATTCTACATCATATAATATTCTATGTCATACAACAATAAATAGTGGTAGTAAATGGCAAGAGTAAGTTGTTAGTTATACTGTTATGAAGAATGATGTTAGCATTTATAAGTTCAATCTCTAAAATTTCTAAATATTTTAGTAACTTATTAATATAATTCTCAAAGACCACTTATATTTCTTTTATTTCTAGGTTTCTTCTTTATTTCAAACAAATAGATGTTTACTGAGCTCTATTATTTGGCCAAGGTCATCAGCAGGTCATTTTGGTTGGAAAATGAATGAGAGTGACAATGTTTGAGAATTACACCTGAGTTACGCACTAAAAGTTTGAAGTACATGGTGTGTTGAGCAAGGAGAAGGTAGGTACAAGAAAATGTTTTTTACTGCAATAATGCATTTTATTAAAGCCCATTCTATCTGATATTAAATTTATCACCTTTAATTTCTATTAGCTATCAGTCGCATGTATTTCTTATTTATTTTTTATGCAGTTAGGGAAAAATTTACTTTTATACTTCATCCTATTTAGCTCTACAGCTATTGAAACACTTGGAGTCATGCAAAGCATTGCATATTTTTACTTTCTTTTTATCCAACTTTCCCTACAGTCTTTGCTTGCTGCTTTAAATTGTATTGATGGTGCTTTCTTTAGTCCTATCCTTCACCTTACTCACTTGCCAATATGATAATACAAATAATATTAATAATAGATCACAGTGGATCATACTATGAATTGAGCACAATTCCAAGATATTTACATAGATTAAGAATTTAATTATCCGAATAACTCTGTGAAGTTGGGACCGCTATGATCTCCCCTCATTTTGCAAATGAGAAAGGAAGCAGTTGTCAGGGCTAAATTACTCCTATGAAAAAGTCTGCTCTTTACCTGCACTAACAAAGTTTAAAAACACCTCAAAAGGTTCCAGCCTCTGTAAATAACTTTCTCTGCCAGGAGAAAGTCTGTTACTCTTTAAAAAAATTGAAATATCAACCAACATATTATTAACAGTAACCATCATCCGGTCATTCATTGCTGGATATACAAAAAAGCTAAACAATTCTACCTAGAATCAGAAATTGAATCAGTCAATAGAAACAAACATAAGAATTGAAGATATGACAGAATTAGCAGAGGATAAGTTTAAAAGGGTTTTCTTAAATATGCTCAAACATCTTAAAGGTATTATTTTGGAGATTTCAGGTCAAAGCACACATTCACCATCCTTTTGGATTGGTAAATCCAATCCCTTTGGATTATGAAGAGTTGTCAAATGCCTTCCCACTTCTGTTCTGGAATCTACTTGCTAAAGGGGTATAAATATAACTCCTACACATGTGGGAATCTGCTTCTCCTGAATAAAATTCCCAGAATTCTTTTCTGCTTTGGTAGCTCAAGATATGCTTAAATAAATCCTGTAAATCCAATAAATGATATTGCTCATTTTCTAGAGTTTTTATTGGTAGAATCGATTTTGATTACCATTATCATTCCTAAAAATGGAGATCTACCCTTAAATATTAGTAGACATGTGATTTTATTTTATTTTTTTTAAGGATTTTGTTTATTTATTCATAGAGACACAGAGAGAGAGAGAGAGAAAGAGGCAGAGACACAGGCGGAGGGAGAAGCAGGCTCCATACAGGGACTGTGGGACTGGATCCCAGGTCTCCAGGATCACACGCCAGGCTGCAGGCCTCACTAAATCCCTGTGCCACAGGGGTTGCCCTAGCCATGTGATTTTAGAAGGCTTGATATTGATATTTTAGTCACCCACAACTGCCAAACGAAAGAAACTTAAGATTCTGTAAATCTAATAACCCTTTCTGTGTTTCTATGTTGTTTATTCTTTTATTGCTATGTTGTTTCTTTATACTTCCAAAATCTTTGTTTGTATATTGTTTATATTATTTATATTTTCCTTTTTTAATTATAAATAAATGTTAGTGATTTGGTTGCCATTATTTCTACCATCTTATCTGTATCCTAGATTTAATTAGTGTTCTCAGTTACATGTTTCCTGTTTATTAAAAATGAGGAATGACAAATAACTACAAAGTGCATAAAGTGTAATATCCTTAAATTTACAGTTTAATGATGTTATCATGTGTTTACTTCCATGTGTCAACCACTGAGACAACATATGGAATATATAAGAATCTCATAAGGTGCCTTATACCTTTTCCCCATCTATAACCCTAAGATATCCACTATTACAACTTCTATCATCACTGATTAATCAAATAATTTACGTTAGTAAATATTGTCAATTAAATCACATACACTTACTGATTTTTTTACCTATCCTATCACCTACAAAGAGACATATGTGAGGGATATCTGGGTGATGCAATTGGGTGAATTTCAAACCCTTGGTTTCAGCTCAGGTCATGAATGCAGTGTTATGAGATCAAGTCCCACGTCAGGCTCTACACTCAGCTTGAGATCTGCTTGGAATTCTCTCTCCCTCTCTCCCTGCCTCTCCTGCTCATGTACTCACTTTCCCTTAATAAATAAATAAATAAATAAATAAATAAATAAATAAATATCAATCTTTAAAAAGAGAGACATATGCAAAAAATATCCACCATGGATTTGTGTATTAGAAGAAAATATTTATTACTTTATGTCATATATTTTGTTATATTTTTAGATTAATACTTAGCATTTTAGGTTAATACTTTGCATTGTTTTTTTTCTATTGAATGCCTATTACTATGTTTCTTTTCTGAATGATTTAAAGATTTTTCTCTTTGTTTTGGTTTCAGCATTATAACTGTGATGTATTTGTTTTGGTTTTGTATTTGTTTTGTATATTTGCATTTTTCTTCCTTTTTGGGGTGTTTTTTTGATGTCACTAGGTTTTTTGTATGTGTAGGTAGATACTTTTTTGCAATTTTAAAAAATCTTAACTTTATCTTTCAAATATTGACTCTGCTCCAATTATTCTCTCCACTTTTCAGTCAATGTGTTTATTCAATATACTATATTTATTTGTCTTAATAGTTCTCTCCATATGGATAATTTATATTAATATATATCTGAGTTTACTAACTTATCTTCTACTGTGTTCAGTCTGCTGTTAAATACAGCAAATGAGTTGAAAAATTCAATAATTGAAATTCCAAAAAAAAGTCACTACAGAGTTGCAACAGTAAATTTCAACCAGCAAGAAAAGGAATAAGTAAAATTGAAGAAATATTAATAAAGATTACACAATCTGAAGATAGAGGTCATACAACCTAAAAAACAGAGAGAAACAAGAATGGAGAAGCAGAGACCCAGAGAATAGTAAGATACCAATGTATACTAACATATGCATAACTGGAGGACAAGAAGAAAGAAAGAGAAAGGAAAAGAAAATATCTTCAAAGAAATAACACTGAACACTTCATGAATTTACTGAAAAACAATAACCTACATATCCAGAAAGCTTAGTGGGTTCCAAGTAGGATAAACACAAAGAGAGTCACAAACATTAAAATAAAGTGCTAAAACTCAAGTACTAGGGAAAAAAAATCTTGAATAAAACAAAAGAAAAAAAAAACAACTCTTTTCTTACAAGGGAATTCCAATAAGATAAACAGTAATTTTCTCAGCAGAAACAATAGATTCCAGAAATCCATGAGATAACCTATTCATAGTGCTCAGAGAATAAACTGTCAACCTTGCAAGTATCTTATATCCAGAAAGGACATTTTTCAAAAATGAAGGTAAAATAAAGACTTTCTTAGATCAACAACAGCAGAAAACTTATTGTTAACAGATCTGCCTTAAGATAAGTAGTAAGGGAAGTTCTGCAGGCAAAAAGCAAGAGATCCGAGATAGTAATTCAAGTCCAAATAAATAAATAAATAAATAAACAACCACCAGCAAATGTTATCATGTAAGTATAAAAGTCAAATGAATTTTTACCCTTTCTAGTTAATATTAAATTGTAGAGAATAATATATACTTAATTTACTGTTGGGCTCATAATATAAATGCAATATATGTGAGATATATTGCAAACAATAGCACAAAGGAGTTGGGTGGGAGCAAATCTTTACTGAGGCAAGGAAATGACAAAAATACATGGTGTATGTTGAATTTGAAACATTAAAAACTGTAATACATATAATAATAATACATAAGAGGGAAAAGGAATAGTAGTGCATAAGAGTAATGTTTCTATATATTTCTGGATTGAGCCACTATGAGTCTGAAGCTTATTCTGATTAAGTTAGGATGTATATGGTTAACCATACAACCACCAGTAAGAAACAACAACAACAACAACAAAAAAAAGCAAAAATAAAACAGAAGGAAAAGTCTCAAAAGTGGAGTGAAAAAATCAGCAATAAAAATACATATATACATTAGAAAATTATTTAATGCAGATAAGCAGTAAAGGAAGAATAGAGAAATATAAATCACATAGAAAACAAAGTATAGAATAGCAGATGTGAATCTAACAATATCACTAACATTACAAATGGAGGAAACAACCACATTAAAAGCCAGATATTGTCAGACTGGATTTAAAAAATAATTCAACAGTTGGCTGTCTTTAGGAGGCACAGTAAAGTTTCAAATATACAGATACAGTCATACCTTGCAAGTTTAGTTCCACTGCCATAAAATGAATATTGCAATAAAGTGAGTCAAATGAAGATTTTTGGTTTTCCAGTGCATGTAAAAATTATGTTTACATTACACTGTAGTCTATTAAGTGTGCAAAAGCATTATGTCTAAAAATAAGCATTTGTATACCTTCATTAAAAATACTTGAAAAAAATACTTGATTGCTAAAAATTGCTAACAATTGTATGTGCCTTTGTCAAGTCATAATCACTGATCACAGTAAAAGATGTAATTAAAAAATTTGAAATGTGAACATTACCAAAATGTGACACAGAAATAGGAAGTGAGAAAATGTTGGAAAAATGGTTTCGATAGACTTACCACAAACCTTCAATTTGTAAAAACCATATCTGTGAAGCTCAGTAAAGCAAAGGACACTAAAAGAAGTATGCTTTGTACATAGATGGAAACATATATATCATGCAAACAGTAAACACAAGAAAGCTGGAGTGGCTGAACTAAAATCAAAATAAGCTTGTTTTGGGCTAAATTTTGTTCTCCTGAAATCCATGTATTGAAGTTCTAACCTCTATTATCTCAGAATATGACTTTTTTACTAGAGGAAATTGGACATACAGGCAGACACCAAGGTCACACCAGGACAGAGGAAAGATTGTGTGAGGACCCAGATAGAAGGAAGCCATCAGCAAGGAAGAGGGCTTTGAAAGAAACTAAACCTGCTAACATCTTGGTCTTGCCTCTAGAGCTGTGAGAAAATTAATTTCTGCAGTAAAAGCCACCCAGTGCAGTGATGGATTTTTTAGCACAGGCCTAGAATTAGAACAAATAATTAAAACAAAATATTATTAGAGATTGGTACATTTTACAATGATAAAATGGCCAACTTACAATAAGGATTTAACAATTACACATATGTAAGTATCTAATAAAAGCTGCAAAACATATAAAGCAAGAACTGACAGAAATAAGGAGGGAAAATAGAAAATTTAATAATAATAGTTGGAGATTTCAGTAACCCACTTCCAATGATCGATAGAACGACTAGAAAGATCAAGAGGAAAATAGAAGATTTGAACAACACTATAAACCAAGTTGACCTGACATCTATACAACACTCCACCCAACAACAGAACAGACTATTTTCAAGTGCACAAAGAATTTTTTCAATATATTCCATCTGTTAGGTCATAAAACAGACTTCAATAAACATAAGGATAGAAATTATAAAAGTATGCTCTTTGACCACAATGAAATTAAACTAGAAATGAATGGCAGGAACATTTTTAAGAAACACAAAAATGTGAAAATTAGAGCACATACTTCTAAGTATCCAAGGGGAGAAAGATGAAATCAAAGGGAGAATCAAAAATATTTGCAGATGAATGAAAATGCCACAGCATATCAAAATGTAAGGGGCACAGCTTAGTAATGCTTAATGGAAAATTTATAGATGTCAATACCTACCATAAGAAAGAGGAATTATTTCAAAGCACACACACACACACAACACACACACAGAAAACCAAGAGCAAACTAAACCTAAAATAAGCATAAGGAGGAAATAATAAAAACTAGAGTGAAAATCAATGATACAGAGAATAGTGAATATCAATGAAACCAGAAAAATCTGTTCTTTGAAAAGATCAACAAACTGATGAAAATTCTCCAAATAAACTGAAATGTATGCCCATACAAAATCTTGTACTCAAATGACGAGAGCAGCATTATAGTTAAAACGTGTAAGTAACTCAAATGTTCCCTAAGAGATAAATGGGTTAAATTAGTGTATACTTTTCATACTACCATGTATTATTCATCTATAAAAAAGCAAGAAAATACTGCTGCATGCTGTAACATTTATAAATCTTGAAACATTATGCTTACTGAAAGAAGTCCGGCACAATGGCCTCACACTGTATGACTCCATTTATATGAAATTTCCAGAATAAAATAATCTACACAGACAAAAGTTTAGTATTTGCTTAGGGGTGTAGGGATATATGGTAAGACATGCTACAGAAAAAAAAAATGTACAAGGTTTCTTTCTGAAGCGATAAAAATGTTCTGCTTTACTGTGGTAATGGGTGCACATATCTATGAAATGGGTAAATTATATACTACTATGTGAACTATATTTCAATAGTGCTGTTAAATTTTTCCATTTAATTCTTAAATAACAAATCTGCCTGCAAACTTTTAATTGTGCCATTTTTCTTATGTTTAAAAATTATTTTAAAATATTTTAATCTGTTTTGTAGTCAAAATTTCATATTTTTAAATTTGTGATTGAATTTATCCTTCCTTCCTTCCTTTCTTTTTTTTTTTCAAGATTTTATTTATTTATTCATGAGAGACACATAGAGAGAGGGACAGAGACATAGGCAGAAGGGGAAGCAGGCTCCATGCAGGGAGCCCACTGTGGGACTTGATCCTGGGACTCCAGGATCATGCCCTGAGCCTAAGGCAGACGCTCAACTGCTGAGCCACCCAGGTGTCCCCCTTCCTTCCTTTCTTATGACCTTCACTCATAATAAATTATTTCTCTGTATATTTTTTGAATTTACATTTCAAGTTTATATTAATAGGAATTTATAGATATGTATTCTGGGTCAAAAGTATAATCCTCCACATTAGATTGTACTGTCTTTCACTAGGTGCCTCATGGATGTGCCAGAGGTATTCAGATCCAGGACTCAATACAAATATTAAAAGGTGCTCAAATTAAGTAGCAATCATGGGAATGCTATTTAATTTTTTGTTGTTATTTCAAGTTGTTACTTAAATTTTTGTTAATTAACATATAATTTAATATTGGTTTCAGGAGTAGAATTTAATAATTCATCACTTATGTACAATACCCAGTGCTCATCACAAATGCCTTCCTTAATCCCCCTCACCCATTTAGCTCATCCCTGGCCCACCTCTGCTCCAGCAACCCTCAGTTTGTTTTCTATAGTTAATAGTCTCATTTGGCTCGCTCTCTTTTCTTCTTCCCTCTCCTATGTTCATCTGTTCTGTTTCTTAAATTCCACATGTGAGTAAAATTATATGTTATTTGTCTTTCTCTGACTTATTTCATTTAGCATAATACACTGTAGCTCCATCCTACATTGTTGCAAATGACAATTTGTTCATTTTGATGTCTGAGATATTCCCATTATGTGTGTCATACATGCACATACATACATATATACCACATCTTCTTTATTTATTCATCGGTCGATGGACATTTGGGCTCTTTCCATGAGTTGGTTATTGTTGATAATGCTGCTATAAATATCAGCGTGCATGTGCCACTTCACATCTGTATTTTTGTATCCTTTGAATAAACACTCTTGTTGTACAATTGCTGGGTCATAGGGTAGCTCTATTTTTAACTTTTTGAGGAACCTCCATACTGTTTTCAGAGTGGTGTACCAGTTTGCAAGAAAAGTAAAACCCTAACTTACCATTTCAAACCCATGATGGCCAGTTTTGTTTTTTCTCGAATTCTAATAACATTAAGTGTTGATAGGGATGTAGGGAAATGATATAATTCAATCCTCACTAGTTGGAGTATAAATTTTTACAACCACATGTTTCAACATACATTAACCAGAAATTCATTTGGGGAGCTTACATTAGAGAATAGCTATTGCCTATGAGTAATTTTCTGTAACTCAGAAACACTGAAACAACTTAAGAGACTTGGCACATATAATGATTTTTATACACGGGATGGAAATATTACAAAGCACTTAAAATGAGTGAATCAGATATAAATACATTAAAATGAATTGGAAAATTCCCAAAACAATGATTTTCAAGGAAAATGGAAAATTGCAAAAAATGATGTACAATCTGATACCATTTTATTATTTTAGGGAAATTGTGTGTATATATACACACAAGTTTAAATTATTAATTGCAGTAATGGGAACCAAATTCCACTCAAGAGATAAGAGATTATGGTGGTAGTTATATCTGAACTATGCAAAGAGAGAAAGCAAATAAATACAAATATATTATTTCAATATAATCAAATATATATCTGGCAAAATATTAAACTCAGGTAATAGGCAGCCAAGAGTTGTTTTTTTTTTTCTTTTTAAGGATTTATTTATTTATCTTACAGGAAGCAAGAGTGGGAGAGTCAGAGGGAGAGGGAGAGAGCCTCCCTTTCTGCTTAGCATGGAGCCTGATATCAGGTGAGATCTCAGGACTCTGAGAACATAACCTGAGCTGAAATGGAGTCGGATGTTTATTTTGTTTTGTTTTGTTTTTAAATATTTTATTTATTCATGAGAGAGAGAGAGAGAGAGAGAGAGAGAGAGAGAGAGAGAGGCAGAAACACAGGCAGAGGGAGAAGCAGGCCCCAAGCAAGCCCCATGCAGGGAGCCTGACCAGGACTGGATCATGAGTCTCCAGGATCAGGCCCTGGGCTGAAGGTGGCGCTAAACGGCTGAGCCACCCGGGCTGCCCAAGAGTTTGATGTTTGCACCACCCAGGCACCCCAGGCAGCCAGCTGTTCTATTTTATTTTCTCTAAATGTTTCTCCAAAAAATGGACAAGAAAGGATTTTCAGTTTGAAAGGTATTAAATATTAAATTTATTTGGAATGTAATCAACTTTTGTAGAAACACAAATTTTTATAGATATGATTTTAAAGAGTAACAATAAAATTGCTTACAAAGGGAGTTCTTAAACATTTAGCAATTAAAGAAAACAGAATTGCTTTCAATAATCAAAATCTAGAATTCTCAGTAATTCAAAATGTCATGGAAAAATAAAGTTTTCTCAGACTTGAAATATCTACTCTGCAGTTAGTCCAAGACTATTATATCTCGAGATTTCAGTACCCTATAAAAAAAAGCTAATGAAGAGACAAGTTTACCTATGTTTCACTTAACTAATTTTAAGTTGCTTTGATTTTCAGTTGTTAAAATACGAGGGTCTGACAAAATATATAGCCTATTTCCTCCTACTACTACATTAGAATAAAATAATAATATTGACAACTAATATTTGTCCCAGTACATGAATCACTTTTGTCTTATTTTTGAAATTTCATTAAATAATTAGAATTGCAGAATATGACTAGATGAAGATCTATTCAAAAGACAATGTGTGTTCATTCTTTATCACACTTAAAAACCGTTGTTAAGTATATTCGTAATTCCAAGGATGTGGGGATCCCTGGGTGGCGCAGTGGTTTAGCGCCTGTCTTTGGCCCAGGGCGCGATCCTGGAGACCCGGGATCGAATCCCACGTCGGGCTCCCAGTGCATGGAGCCTGCTTCTCCCTCTGCCTGTGTCTCTGTCTCTCTCTCTCTCTGTGACTATCATAAATAAATTTAAAAAAAATTAAAAAAAATAATTCCAAGGATGTTAAATGCATATAGTAAAAGACAAGGTGCTGTAATATACATGTGTGAGAAGATATGGAAATGCCTCTTTTAGCAAGTGGGAAAAGTCAGAAAGATTTGTCTCATACACATGTAGAGGAAAATATAGATGCATTTGACTGTATTAAAGATACACAAGCTGAAATATATGCCATGGAATAAAGGTAAATATTTACAACACTCTTAAAAACTAGTATCCAGATTATATATATATATATATATATATATATATATATATATATATATATTTGTTGTTGTTGTTATAAAAATTTTTGAAAAAATAAAATAAAAAGGTTGGTGAATAGTAAAACATGTACCAAGAACATGAAAACTCAGTTTTTAAAAATCTGGACTTCCTATGAATTTTCAAAAAGTTAGTTTATATCCTTATATATTAAAGAAATCCCACTTCAGATCCTTTTAAATTCAAACAATCAAAAATCTCTGATAATGCAAAACATTATATGAGGATATGACAATGTAAAAATACATACATATGTGAAATTATAAACCATTACAATCACTTTTCAGGACTAATTGTGTTTCACTATTTTAATCAATTAGAAGTATAAACTTCATACCCAGTACCTTCATTTGCATTCCTATGGGCGTGAATTTAAGAATATCCCAACTACCGTTTGCAATTAAAAACATGGACTAGCAGGAGTGTCCATTAAAAGGGGAATAAATACATTTTAAATTTAAAAAATCCTAAAATAACCAAATAATATTCAGCATTAAATTGAATAAAACACATACACATGAATCTTGAAAAGATAATATTGCCAAAAATAAGCAATTTCTTTGAAAAAATGTACAGTGTGACTCTGGTAACTATAATGTTAAAATATGATATATTTTAATATTAAGTCATACTATAGTTTATATTTTTAATGAATATATTTAAATATGAGTGGGAATAATACAATTAACTTTGCTATTTTTACTTGGGGAGAAAAATATTGAGAAAGGGATTGAAAGAGATGCTTTGCTCTTACCTATAGTTTCCATGTTTAAAATTAAAAAGGTTTAAATTAAATGTGGTATAACATGAACATTTGTTAAACTCATTCCTGAGTATATATTTTTTGTAATGTTAAGTAAGTGTGAATTAACTCATAATTTAAAATATAAGAAAACACAAAGCTAGGCCTACCTTTTATTCTCTTTTTTTTAAAGATGTTTTAAAAATTTATTTATTCATGAGAATAGAGAGAAAGAGGCAGAGACATAAGCAAAGGGAGAAGGAGGCTCCCTGTGGGGACTTGATCCAGGGACCCTAGGATCATGCCCTGAGCTGAAGGCAGACGCTTAACCACTGAGCCACCCACGCATCCCTACCCTTTATTCTCTATACAGAAAACTCTTCTTATGCTTTTTCTTTTTATACTCTTTGCAAATATATGAAAAAATGCATTGGCAGCTTCATAGAGTCAGAATTTGTAATGTGCTTGAAATTATTTTCCTTATAAACAAATTTCACAGTGGGCCAGGATCATGTTACTTATATACCATCTTCTGTCTTCAGGGAACTAAACCAAGAAAATGACAGATAAAGTTTCGTGCATAAATATGACATTTTCAAATAAAAATTCTGCATCTTTTTAAATAGTGAAAAGATAGAATAAACAACTTACATTTTTGAAATAAAATGTGTGATTTTTAGGATATGTGTGGGGGGGAGGCTATATTTAATTTCAAGAGATGATTCAAAGCAACAGATCATCTTGTAACATAATTGAACTGCTTGTACCTTAATTCTTTAATCTATGTGTTTTATCTAAATTTATAATCAATTTAAGTTTAAATTGTAATTTAAGTTTATTATCCTTATTGGAACTTAAATAAGAATTTAAAAATAATTGATAGCCAACATGTATTTAAATGGTTTACCTTCCAAGAATAATTTATATTGTCCATGTAGCTGAATTTTTACCTTATAATGAGACTTTGAAATGAACATATAAACGGTTTCATATCAGTATTAGGATAGGACACAATTGCATAAGAGCCAAAGTGTGAGCTTTTCTACTCGCCAATGTTCCTAGATTTGCAAGATACCCAATTGTTTATAAACATGAACTTTGGAATCAGACTGGCCAGGGTTCATTTTTTAGTACTATTGCACATCTTACCTGTCATTTAGTCTCTTGAAGACCTATATTAACTATGAAATGGGAACAATAGGGATCCCTGGGTGGCGCAGCGGTTTGGCGCCTGCCTTTGGCCCGGGGCGCGATCCTGGAGACCCAGGATCGAATCCCACGTCGGGCTCACGGTGCATGGAGCCTGCTTCTTCCTCTGTCTATGTCTCTGCTTCTCTCTCTCTCACTGTGTGCCTATCATAAATAAATAAAATTAAAAAAAAAAAAAAAAAAAAAAAGAAATGGGAACAATAATATATTTTTTTTTTTTTTGCAATTAGCAAGAGGGTTTATTGGACGTTTGCGCAAACGGGCTCTCCGCCTCGCCTCCGAGGAGGAAGAGAGCCCCGATTAGCAATTACAGGTATCTTTTAAAAGCAAAAGGAAAAAAAAAAAACCGCTTAAAGACAAAAGAACCTCGGGAGTTGCATAGCATTCAGGTTATTGATTTCACAGAGGGTCAACATGAACCTATTCAGGGACATTCCAATCAGGGTGTGGGGGGAAATGGTTTTCTTATTGTAAACAGAATGCTTTTAGTTGCTAAAATTTCAGGAAGGCTCCCGGATGGGCTGCCTCTGGATTAGGGCTGGCCCTACTTACAAGGGGGGAGGTTTCTTCATTCCCTCCTCTTGTTTGGGCTGATTTTAATCTTAAAATCTTAGGGAACATTTATTTTTTTCAGTCTGGAGGGCCCGACATTGTTGAGTTAATACCAGAGCTTGGGTAATAGACAATCTTTCTCGGACGAAATGGAGCAGCCGGTTGAGGATGCAGGGGCTGAAAGTTAGCAGCAGGAGCAGGATAACTAGAGGGCCCATAATGGTAGAGATTAGGGTGGTCATCCAGGGAGACTGGTTAAACCAGCTTTCAAACCAGCCCTGCTGGGCCTCCGGGTCCCTTTGTCTTTTATTTAGCCTATCCCTGAGTTTGGCCATGGAGTCCCTGATGACTCTAGAATGGCCTGCATAGAAGCAGCATCCCTCTCCCAGGGCCACACAGTCCTCCCTCTTTCAGGAATAGTAAATCCAAGCCTCTCCTGTTTTGAAGTGCTACTTCTGAGAGTGAGGTGAGGGACTGTTCTAACTTAGAAACGGACTGCTCTAGTGCCCGTAGATCCTCCTCTACAGCTGCCTGGAGTTCTATATAACGTCGTGAGCCCTGGATCAGAGCAGCTGCGCCAGTACCCACCCCAGTAGCGACCCCTAGTCCCAACATAACGGCTAGGGTTAGGAAGACAGGTTCGTGCCGAAAACGGGTGGGATGTTCATCATACTGACTTTCTAGAGTTTCAGCAGGGTGATAGAACACCCTGGGTATGATCTGCACCATGACACAGAAGTCGTTTGAGCTATTTACAACCTTAGCTGACACACAGGGGGTGAGGCCTTTGTTGCATGCCCACCAAGTTCCCGGCTGGGGCTCCAGGTAAGAGTCAGTCCCTAAAATCGGGGCGGTAGTATTGCAGAGTTCCTGGTAACCCCGGGTGAGTATAGTTAGCCTTGACAGTGATGTAATCCCAGGAGGAGGAGGGCCTCTCATCCTGTGTCTCCCTAGTCTCGCACCCCCAATTTTTACAATAGAAGTATTCCCCTCCTCCACAGGTGGGATTTAGCCTGCGATCTCTGTGGTACCCGGGACAGACATAAAAGGGAAGAGTGCTGAGCATGGCCCTTCTGTCAGGCGTGTCACATCCTCCCCATGGGTCTAATCCCAGTCGCCCTGGAGGGCTTTCTCGGTTAGGGGATCTAGAGGTGTCGAAGTATCCCTCTAGGTCCCATGGGCTAGGGGCCCCTATGGTTAGCTTGCATAGGTCAGGATATAGGTTAGGCCACCAGGTTCCCACAGGGGCGGTCTTAGTTATAGACCAAACCTCGTCACCCCCAGACGTTAGTACCTGCCAGGTTAACCTTTTGAGGGCATGAGGGTCACCTCTGGCGGAGGTGAAGAGCGCTAGGAGAGGTAGGAATATAACAACTGTCATTGAACAATTTTTTGAAAGTCTTATCTTGAGCGGGTTTTGGGTGCGGTGGAGCTTCCATTGGGGTGGCTCGTCCGGTCCGCCTGGCTGGCGTCAGCGGTGCTCGTTGATGGGGCGCGCTTCACGTGTGAGGCGTGGACCCAAGCAGCAATGCCGTCTACCTTTAAGGCGGTTGGGGTGGTCGGTAGTACAGTGTATGGGCCCTTCCAGCAGGGCTCAAGCGTCCTGGACTGATGTTTCCTGACGTAGACGGAGTCACCGATCTGGAGCGGGTGTGGGTCGGTTGTGTCTCCGGGGCGGTAGACAGCCGCAAGGGGTTTCCAGATCTGGCGCTGGATAATCTGGAGCGCCTTTAGCCTGTCCTGTAAACCGGGAGTTTTAGCAAGAGGGTCAATAGCAGAATCTAGTAAGTCCGTTACTGGTGGGGGACCTCCATAGAGAATCTCGTAAGGAGTTAGCCCATGGCGCGCGGGAATGTTCCAGACTCGGAACAGAACCATAGGGAGGAGTTGGACCCAGTCTCTAGTGCCAGTCTCCAATGTCAATTTGGTTAGGCTCTCTTTAATTGTTCTATTTATTCTTTCTACCTGCCCTGAGCTCTGGGGTCTGTATGCACAATGTAATTTTTAATTTATCCCCAGTAATCTGGCCACCAACTGACTTACCTGGGAGACGAAGGCGGGGCCGTTGTCCGACCCTATTACCTTGGGCAGTCCAAACCAGGGGAAAATTTCTTCTAGGATTTTCTTGACAACCACCTGGGCAGTTTCTCGTTTGGTGGGGAAGGCTTCTGTCCATCCTCCTGTGGGCCTAGTGCAGTGGCCCGTGCCGTTTCATCGGCCATCCTGTTCCCCTCTGCTACTGGGTCGTTTCCTTGCTGATGCCCCGGACAGTGAATTATCTACCACGGCCACCCCGGCTTTCAGTTCACCATTTCGTAGAAAGCTACTCCCCTCAGTGTACCAGGTTGCCTCAGCATCTGGCAAAGGCTGGTCCGTCAAGTCCCCTCTGGTGCCATGGACTTCAGCTAGGATCTGGTGGCAATCATGCATTAGCAGGGAGGGGGACTCGGTTTCTGGAAGCAAGGTGGCCGGGTTTAGGGATGTAGCCGTTCCGAACCGTATCCGCTCAGAATTCAGTAACATGGCCTGATAATGGGTGGCCCGAGCGTTTGAGAGCCATCGATCAGGGGGCTGGCGGATGACTGTCTCTATAGCGTGGGGGGCCACCACAGTGAGGGGTTGGCTGAAGGCCAACTTATCTGAGTCTTTTACCAGGACTGCCACAGCCGTTATTATTCGGAGACATGGGGGCCATCCTGCAGCCACTCTGTCTAATTTTTTTTTGAAAAGTATGCCACGGGCCTTTTCCAGGGTCCCAGTTTCTGAGTTAGGACCCCTTTGGCTATTCCTCAGCGTTCATCAGCATATAGCGCAAATGGCTTGGTTACATCTGGGAGGCTCAGGGCAGGGGCGGTCAATAAGGCCCTTTTTATTTTGTCAAAAGCCAATTGTTGCTCCTTTCCCCAGTGGTAGGGGGTGTTGGATTTCGTAAGAGGATATAGGGGAGCCGCCAGCTCTGCAAACCCGGGTACCCAGAGGCGGCAGAACCCGGCACTGCCGAGGAACTCTCGTAGCCCTCTGGCATCAGTGGGTGCTGGGATCAGGGCTACAGCCTTTTTGCGGCCCTCCGTCAGCCACCTCTGGCCTCCTTCCAGGAGATATCCCAGATAGGTCACTCGTCTCTGGCCTATTGGGCCTTTTTGGCCGAGGCCCTATACCCCAGTCCTCCCAGTCTCTCGAGCAGGGCCCCCGTACCTTTTACACAATCCTGTTCTGTCTTAGCCGCTATGAGCAAATCATCCACGTACTGCAGGAGAACAAGGTCTGGATGGCCAACTCGGAAGTCTGCCAAGTCCTGATGCAAGGCTTTGTTGAACAAGGTGGGGGAGTTTTTGAATCCCTGTGGTAGCCTTGTCCAAGTGAGTTGTCCTGAGAATCCCGTCTCAGGATCTTTCCATTTAAAGGCAAAAATAGGCTGGCTTTGAGAGCTTAACTTTAGGCAAAAGAATGCATCTTTAGATAGAGCTCAAGGGTCCTTCTGCCTCAGTTAAAACTGAATGTTGAGCTCCCGTAGCAACCAGGAAGGTCACTGGTTGACCCCCCCCCCCCCACTTTAAGGGTTATCTGAGGCTGGGGGGGGAGGGGGCTCCTGGCCCTGACATCCCTAATCTTCATCCTCTAGGGACAGTACGGGAATAGGCTTCTTAGGTCCCTGCGTTTGGCCCTTCTTTGGACAATCTTTAACCCAATGTCCTTTTTCCTTGCAGTAGGCACACTGGTCTCGTTCAACCCGTGGTCTTCTTTTGTCTCCCAGGTCCTTACTCTGTCCTGACTTACTCTGCCCTGAGCCCTGTACTATGGTGGCCAGTATCCCAGTCAGTTCTTTATTGTGTTTCCTTTATCTCTTTTATTTTGTCTCTCTCTCTCTCTCTCTCTCTCTCTCTCTCCTCTCTCTCTCTAAGTATACATACGGTAGCCTTCCATTAATCTTTCCAGAAAACCTGCACTATAGCACGTACCTTTGCCAAATTGGTGGGGCGTCACCC
This sequence comes from Vulpes vulpes, assembly GCF_048418805.1. Taxonomy (NCBI): domain Eukaryota; kingdom Metazoa; phylum Chordata; class Mammalia; order Carnivora; family Canidae; genus Vulpes; species Vulpes vulpes. The sequence goes on along the minus strand of NC_132784.1, from coordinate 7,152,074 downwards.
TGCCCCTCTGAGACCCGCTAGGAGTACCTGGCGATAGAGACGGAGCCGCTCCCTCCCAGCAGCAGTGTCATAGTCCCAGGTCGGGCGAACCAAGGGGAAAACGTCCTCAATTTCATTAGGCAGCTGGGGCGGCCTCCCATCCGTCCCGGGGACGTTCTTCTGTAGACGCGCTGTCTCTCCTCCGTGGTGAGGAGAGTCTGCAGGAGCTGATCAGGGTGCCCATGGGGTCCTGGCTGAGAGACCGGGGCCTTCACCTACAAGATAATATCAATATTAAAAGTTCCGTTCCTGGGCCACCCGACGTTGAGAGTCGGCCACTCTGAGGAGCAGAAGGTGACCCATCTTCGTCTTCTGACTTCAACCGAAAGGTTGTGTGCCCGGCCGGCGACTTCTTTCCAGTGATCTAGAGCGAGGCTTAAAGGGGTGGTTACAGTTTGCCCCGCGGGTGTAGAAAAGAGGTGAGCGGGGAGGAAGAGGACAGGAAGAAAGACACAGAACAAACAGACGCACACAGATGACAGGATCGGTGCAGCAGATTCAGACGGGAGCGGTCGCCAACAACGACCCTCCCCGAAGAGGAGCGAGTGCCGGGGCTCCGTTCCTCTTCCAGACCACTCCGGAGTCCGACTCCAGAGGGGGACCAGGGGTCTCGGGCACGTCTGCCTCCCCCGCTGGTCCAAATACAGAGTACAGCGTCCTGCAGGCACAATACAGACCCGGCACAATACAGACCCGGCCAGTCAGACAAACGGACGAGACAGATATGACATTTAGCGAGCTCGGTCTTACCTCCTACCGGTCTTAGGATTGAGCCTGGGGCGTCTCGGATCCCGGACGAGCCCCCAAATGTTGGACCCTGGCTCACGGGTGCCAACGTGTCCCGGCGGACGCCCCAGAGACTCAGACCCCAGACAGGCAGATGCAATTAGCAAGAGGGTTTATTGGACGTTTGCGCAAACGGGCTCTCCGCCTCCGAGGAGGAAGAGAGCCAACAATAATATTTTTATAGGTTATCAACAATGACTAAAAAGATAAGGATAAAGTGGTTAGAATGGGACTAAAACACCTTATTGTTAATAATATTACTAATATCGGGATCCCTGGGTGGCGCAGCGGTTTGGCGCCTGCCTTTGGCCCAGGGCGCGATCCTGGAGACCCGGGATCGAATCCCACGTCGGGCTCCCGGTGCATGGAGCCTGCTTCTCCCTCTGCCTGTGTCTCTGCCTCTCTCTCTCTCTCTGTGACTATCATAAATAAATAAAAATTAAAAAATAAAAATAAAAAAAATAATATTACTAATATCATTATTATTTATTCCATAAAATCCTTGATTGAAATGCTTTCTGATCTTCGAAATCTAAAAAAAAAATAATAATTAACCCCCCCATATTTACTTCTACCAGTCATCTATTAAGAATTTAATGTTCTATTTCAAATCCTAATAATTATCTAGATTGATTAAATTCCTTCCTGAATTCTGAAAACTGCGGGCTGACTTCAGTATATTTCTACTGTGGGTTTCCTTGGTCTCTCCCATTTTGGGTTTATGCCGTAGGTCTCTCTGCCTTTTTTCTTAAGGACAGGTGTCTTAGTGTTAGGCTGTGTATAAACACTCTGACGTAGACTTTCTTTGTGGTGTCAATGATGGCATTTCATGGTTATTAGGGGTTTATTAAATGCAATAATTAATTAATGAAGTTGAAAAAAAAGTCCTGACAAAAGTTCCATATATTTATAGAACAGGCAATGTTATTTATCTCTTGCACTATTCAGAATTCTCCAGATAAACAGAACCAACAGAAATAAAATATTAAACATATTTAAAATACACATTATATATGTTTATTTTTATTCATTTAGTATGAGATGTTGGCTGCCACAATTATGGAGGCTGAGAAGTCCCATGATCTTCTGTTTGAAAACTAGAAGTCCTGGAAAGCCAGGAATGTAGTTCAATCTGAGGCCAAAGGCCTGGAGACTAGGAGTAAACGTCTTTGTATGAGGGCAGGAAAAGACCAATGTCCCAGCTCAATCAATCAGGCATAAGTGATGAATCCTCCCTTCCCTCACCTTTTGTTCTCAAAGAACCTCAAATGATTGGTTAATTTCTGGCTCCATTGGGAATGGCAATTTGTTCTGCTGAGTCAGCCAATTCAAATATTAACCTCATGTGAAAACATTCTCTTAGGCATACTCTAAATAATTTTCAGCCAAAGGATCCCTGGGTGGCGCAGCGGTTTGGCGCCTGCCTTTGGCCCAGGGCGCGATCCTGGAGACCCAGGATCGAATCCCACGTCAGGCTCCCGGTGCATGGAGCCTGCTTCTCCCTCTGCCTGTATCTCTGCCTCTCTCTCTCTCTGTCTGTGACTATCATAAATAAATAAAAATTAAAAAAAATAATTTTCAGCCAAATATCTTGGTACCCCATGATTCAGTTGATTGATGTACAAAATTAGTCATCCCAAATCCACTCATTGTCAACCTGGCACTCACACCCATCTCCTTAAACCGTATTTAATCTCCCAATAAAGTCAACAACATGGTAGTGAATTCACTTAACATGCTAATAATCATCCTGTCTTCAAGTAAAACCACACTAACCCTTTCTAAAAGAGGAATTAAAGCTCTTAAGTGATGTTTACTATTGTTAATATACTATAACCTAAATACTGTGATATAGAATTAAGACTACTTAAACAGTATGATATAACGTCGATAGATCTTATGTTACATTATAGAGTAAGAAAGAAAAGAAAGTAGATTTATATATCTATATACATATATAAAGGTATTCAAAACAAAGAAGGCATATTCATGACAATTAGAGTCCTCATTTTTGTAACTAGTCATGTGGTTGTAGTTGGTATTTATAACTATCTTCTTCTCCTACCCATTCTATATATCTTTACCTTCAAGCAAACGCCTAAGCTGGTTCTTTACCTGGTAGAGTAACTAAACTTTCATAACTGAAGGGTCTGAGCCATGAGTAGTCATGGTTGGATTGGAAACTTATAGTTACCCATTAACCTTTATCACAGGGCACGATAATATTGAGATACTCTAAGCAATCTCCGGTATTCTAGACATATTCTTCTTTAACTCTAATGTGGAAGAGAAGTCACCCCAGTCAAAATAGTAACTCCTTTCTTTTTTTATTTTATTTTATTTATTTATTCATGAGAGACACACAGAGAGAGAGAGAGGCAGAGACTCAGGCAGAGGGAGAAGTAGGCTCCATGGAAGGAGCCTGATGTCGGACTCCATCCCCGGACTCCAGGATCATGCCTTGGGCCAAAGGCAGGCACCAAACTGCTGAGTCACCCAAGGATCCCTGTAACTCCTTTCATTTACCTGTGGATTCAGAGTCATGAGGAGTCCAAAGTGGCCAAGTGGCAGTCTAAATTTCCAGTTCAGTGAAATCATTGTTATGCTTCCTAACTGGAGCATTCTTTTTGTTGTTGTTGTTAGTTTTTTTGAGTAAGATGCACCCAGTGCTGGACTTGAACTCACAACTCCAAAATCTAGCATCCATGCCCTAAGGACTGAGCCATCCAGGTGCCCCAAAGCCATCCAGGTGCCCCATCCCCTTTTTGGGAGAACAAAAATCTCTAAGCTAGCAAAGCATAAAATCACTGGAACAAGAATCCAATTTTCCTACAAGTTTACTGGGTATAATAGTGAGCATGTAATAACTCTTAATTCCTGTACCTATGAATCCTGGCTATGAGAGAAACAGCATCATATTTTATTTTATTTATTTTAATTTTTTTATAAATTTATTTTTATTGGTGTTCAATTTGCCAACATATAGAATAACACCCAGTGCTCATCCCATCAAGTGCCCCCCTCAGAGCCTGTCACCCAGTCACCCACCTCCCCTTCCACCACCCCTACTTTGTTTCCCAGAGTTAGGAGTCTCTCCTGTTCTGTCTCCCTCCCTGATATAAAAAATAGTGAAAGGGAATAAAGGGGAAAGGAGAAAAAATGAGTGGTAAATATCAGCATCATATTTTAGACATTGATTCAGAACATATATAAACTTTTGAATAACCTTACCCCAACCCTACAAAGTATAGCCACCAAGCTGTCACTGTAACTGAGTTTTCAGAAAATCTGAAGCAATTCTGTGTGAATTGCCATTGCAGTGGTATGACTAAAAAATGACTATAAAATTTGTATTCCAAATTAATCAATTATATGTGCAGTATCAGGAAACCATGTCAAGAGTACACATTTCTACAAGGTTTGATGCAGCTATGAGTAGTCATATGCTACAACTCTGGGCCAAGAGACTTCTTTGTCCTATAAGACGAAATATATTGACAAAGATTCTCCCCTTGACCAAACTCTGGATAGGTTCCCTGAGCTTTCTTCTTAACTAGACCTCAACCATGACTTATAAAACTGTGGATGCTTTTATCCACTCCTCACTTCTCCCACCCAATTAAAATACTTGAACAAATCCTAGCCCAGTTTCTAAGAGCTCAACACCACATCTCCAGGATAACAATTCCAGCATCTTTGAGTTCTTTCTTGGAGAAGCTCAAAGCTGCCAAAAGAAAAATACTGTTAGTTCCAGCCAACATCTGATTATAGGACCCCTGTCTCCCAGTCTCTGTGGGAAGGTAGGAGCCTAACTTTAATAATTAGCAGAGAGCAAAAATCCATGTTTCACATGGACCAATATTCATTCCTACTTTTTATAAATTTCCACTTCCCTGACCCCTACTGAGTCTCACTTACCTCTCCATATTCCCTCATTCTCCCTTGAAAACTCCTAGTTACCTCTGCAGAAACAGAAATTGGGTTCAGTTCACTCTTTCCTTTTGTAATAGGTTTTTTTTTTTTTTTTTTTTTTGGCTGATTAAAATCTATTCTTTCCAGTCAAATTAGTGTCTGACTTTTTGAATCTTTGACGACGGCAAGGATATATTTTTTTTCCTTCCCTGGAAAGTGGACAAGACACACAAAGGAGCCTGAGCCATCTTGGATCCAAGACAATGAAAGTCACGTACAAAGGGTGGTGCTTTGTTGGAAGGAAGAAATGAAGAAATGTGGTTCTTCAGGAAGGAAGAAAGAAATGGCCTACTTAGATCCTAGACAACACTCTCAAGCAATTTTTCCTGAGAGACATAAGACTGACTACTTTTAGGTTGTTCTATAATAAAACAAGAATAACCTTCTATTTGATCAAGCCACTACAGCCTAATTTTTATACTTACAATGTAACACTATGTTACCTGATATAATCTGTCCTATCATGGCATCTTAGTTTACTACATGAGGTTAGAAAAATCTCTATAAAAATGAAGGAATTAAACTACACTACCTAAAAGTGCCTCTCCCATTCTGAGATTTTATTTATTTATTTATTTATTTATTTATTTATTTATTTATTTATAAACTCCTCACCCACCATGGAGCCCAATATGGGACTTAAATTCACAACCCTGAGAATTTAAGATCTGAGCTGAAACCAGCAGTCGAACATTCAACCTACTGAGCCACCTAAGCGCTTGCAACTGGGAGAATAGTTATGAAAATCTGAATCTAAAATCTTTTGTCAAGAGTGATTTTTATGACATTATTAAACATATAGTAACAATAAATACTTCTTAGTTACTTGCCCATGCCTATTGGAGATTTGCAAAATTCTTGATACTCTTAAAATAAAAATTTCTCATTTCCTGAGATCTACCTGTAATATCAGCAACATTTGAAACTTAAACATACATTCAATTTAATTATTTTGTATTTATCATCCTTGTAACCTCATGACTTAATTAACTTCTACTGAATATGATGATCTGTTAGAAATCATACAATTAGTTCTGCATATACTGCACCTGCTGAAACTAACTTGAGGACATTTATACATGAAGATAGACTCCTGGCATAAATATAGGCCAGGTGTTCCCAAAGGGTCACATTGGGAATGAACCAGACAGAACATAGTTTTCAAATATGGAATAATTTGTGAATGTCCTTATTTTCATGTTAATATTTTATTTCTTTTCTCATTACCCCAGAACTTACTCTCCACATCATGGCCTAAGGGAATTTAGATGATTTAAACCTTGTAATAAATGCTTGAAGAATTCTTGTGAAGGAGATTAAAGTATATGTAGACGAAAAACAGAGATAGTCTCTCCCAACCAAGGTGTCAGGCAGAGTGGGGGCAGAGGGGAGAATGCAGGTGACAGGAAGAGAGATTTAGACAAAGGGTCCCAGAAATGCCAGGTTTAGATTGTTAGTGGTCTCAGCAATTAAAAAGTGATGAAGCATTTACCTATATTGAATTCAAAACAGTAACAACATAAATCCCTAAAATAAATAAGAGCTTGAATAAAATTTTAATTGTTCATGACCACTGTTTCAAACTTGTCACTAGTCTGTAATACTAAAATGAAATAGTTTTAAACTATTATTTTTGTATTTATTTATTTATTTGTGGTCTTGCTTTATTGGTGACCTAAACACTCCTTTACCTGCTGATGCTTCTGGGTCTCATTCATGGTCCTTCACAGGCAGCTCTGTGGAAGCAGTAGGTGCTGAGAGGGAAAAGCTGGGCCTTGAAATGTGGAAGACACAGCTAGGACTTGGCTGCATGAGAACTTGGACTCAGACCTTCCTGATTCTAAATGCCACACTTTTCCATTCTTTTCTAGCAAAGCATTGCAACATCAAAGGTCCATGATAAAGGCAATTTAGAAATAGAAAGTAAATTCATTTCTTTTTAAGGAGGAAACCAACAGGAAAAGCATATGTTGGACTCTCAAGTTTGAAAGCAGAAGAATTTGGGTAAAAGAATGTAAAAGGCCTTAGAGGATGATAGAAGAGAAGGAAAAACCAATGCAAGAGCCCCAAGTTCCAGTTTTCAGCCAAGGACTTTCTTCTATGTTATATCGTATCCCAGGAAACAGCGAAGCAAAGTTTCATTCATCTACAAATCAAAATCCTTCTAGATCAGCATTTAAATATCCTTCTGTGAACACTATCTTCACAAAATACTCCATCACCAACATTATTGAAAAACAGTACAACACACAAGCATGCATCTTATAAATTTCTAGTGTATTGGAAATACAATGTTCTGAGCCAACACATACTAACCTGTATACTTTGTTTTGTTAACAGTCTTTCAAAGTTATTTAATCATGGGATACTTTATTCTTTGGAATAGTTATTAATATAGCACAGAACTAGGGTGTCATGAAGAATAGTGTGAGAAATACTGCCTTAGCTTACTTTCCAAATACAATTTCTAGGTCACCATGGGAGGAGTTAATGCTACATAATAAATTTAAAATACAATCGAGCTGAGTAATATATGTTACATAGTATAAGGATAGTTCAGGAAACATGATTAGAATGCAAATGACATAAAGGTATCCAAGTAAAAATATTAAGTCTAGATCTGGGAGAAAGAAAAGCTATTGGAAATAATAAAATATAATGGCTAAAAGGTAATCTGCTATAATTGGCATTAAAAAATAAAAACCTGTTAGCATTTCATGTTTAGCACATGTTCTAAAATAAATTTGCCTTGAGTGAGATAATTAGAATGTTTTGTATGGTAATACTATTTTCCAGTGGTTCAAATTGTTCAGGGTAATTTATATTTCCTTTTCATTTCTATTTATGCAACTGAATTGCTCACTGGTGGTAGATTGCCCTTTTGCTGAATTTGAAAATGTAAATCACTAATCAGAGTCGGTCTGCACAGCCATTAGATTGTATTTAGTAAACTCTATTTACCCACATGACTAATATATAAAGTAATTTTTAGTTAATGAAATACAGCAATATGTCCTCCAAAACTGTTAGTTATCTAAGACTCTGAACTGCTAATAATCAAAGCAACTGACTTAGTAACATTAATTTAATAGCATTAATATTTCCTTTAGGATTAAGAAATTGTTTTGGCACCTTTCAGTGGTTTAGAGTTATTCATAAAGATAAAGTTTAAAGTTACATTTCCCATGTGTAAAGTTCAAGACCAAAAATTTTGTTTGGCAGACTACAAACCAATCTTCAAAAGTACCATCTTCCTCCACCATATCTCATAAATACTTACTCCTCTAAATTACTTTCCATAACTATAAGTTGTTCTTATCCAGCTAATTTCTAATCCATGAGATTTTATATTTAACAAAAATTATCTGTATAATCATTAGTGCATAATCATCTTTTGCAAATTTCATAATGAATAGAGACAAGATATAATTCATAAAAATAATAATTCTAGGAATATCAGATCCTCATAAACATACAGTAATTTATTGAAGAGACTTTAATATTGACTTCTCAATATTAAAGCTATAGTCAGTAAAATAAGAATTTCTGTCTATTTAGTTTTTAATCATTTATCAAAAGCCTGTCATATACATTATTTAAATGTCTAGTCAGTGAAACTCCTTGTCCACTGTCTTAAAGATATCGATTAAGACCCTAGGATGTGCAAATCACTGTGGTAGGTAAGTGATTAAAAGCTTTACTTAAAGAAATAAAATGGCCATGGTCTACACTGGAAAAAAAGTAAATACTAGTGGAAGAAACTGAAGTATACATGAATATTAACCAAAAAAAACCCCAAAACAATTGACAGAGTTTAATAATAATGATAGTAAAAACAACCTGTATCTAGTCTACATTTGTGCATTTGTTTTTATTCTAGGAAGCTTACACATATTAACTCTTTTACTCTTTTCACAACACTGTGATTTAGGCAAAATTATTAGCTCCATTTTACATGGAAAAAAACTGAGCCACAAAGAAATAACTTGCCTATGGTAGGTAAAGTGACCAAGTTCAAATCCCAAGAAGCAGGGCTCCAAAGCCTATACAATTAATGGTATTGTTTTATTACATTTGGAAATTTGAATGGAAGAAATTTTAAAAACAAAAAACCTGGTTGCCTTTAGAGTTTTTTTAAAGATTTTATTTATTTATTCATGAGAGATACACACACACACAGAGAGAGAGAGAGGCAGAGACATAGGCAGAGGGAGAAGCAGGCTCCAGGTGGAGACCCTGATGTTGGACTCCATCCCAGGACCTGGGAACAGGACCTGAGCTGAATGCAGATGCTCAACTGCTGAACCACCTAGGCGATATTTCTTTTTGTTTGTTTGTTTTAAAGATTTTATTTATTTATTTATTTATTTATTTATTTATTTATTTGAGACACACACAGAGAGAGAGGCAGAGACACAGATAGAGGAAGAAGCAGGCTCCATGCAGGGAGCTTGACATGGGATTCGATCCTGGGTCTCCAGGATCAGGCCCTGGGCTGAAGGCAGAACTAAACTGCTGAGGCACCTGGGCTGCCCTAGATATTTCATAAAAGGTATTTATACTGGTGAATTTACAAAATACCAGGGCTGCTTTGCAAAACAAAATAGTTTTTTGGTTAACCAACTAGAATTAATGTATTTTTTCAGGAGCATTTGACATCCTTCTATCCATTTAGTTCATAAACAATGACATATAAAGCCTAAATGACAATAATTTATATAAGACAATGTATCAAAGAACTGCCACATAAACCATGATCGCTTTCTGTAAGTGTATCTAAATTAGAAGCTAGATTATAATCACAAAATTGGTGAATGAAAAATCAGATTAAGTAAAATTAATTGGTGATGGGAATAGTTGATGGCACTAGGACATGATGTCCAGGTTATATATTCATATTGCAGCATGGAAACATTAGGAGTATAGGTGCGATTAAAAATAAAAAGCATTGGGACACCTGGGTAGCTCAGTGGTTTGGCCATCTGCATTTGGTCCAGGGCATGATCCTAGAGACCCAGAATGGAGTCCCACATCCGGCTCCCTACGTGGAGCCTGCTTCTCTCTCTCTGCCTGTGTCTCTGCCTCTCTCTCTGTATCTATCTCTCATGAATAAATAAATATAGTCTTTTAAAAAATAAAAAGCATATACGAATGTGTTGTCTAGTACATCATACATCTGAGAGAGATTAGATGGGAGAGTCTTAACTGGATACCTTCTTTCTGAATGTATGTATGTATGTATATAAAGTTTAAAGCAATAAATTCTATTTTTTCCAGGAAAGAATTGAGAATGTAGGGAATTTTATTTTTAAGCAATCTCTACACCCAAAATGGGATTTGAACTTATAGTTCTGAGATCAAGAATTGCATGCTTTATTGGCTGAGCCAGCCAGGCACCCCTGAAAATGTAGGAAATTTTGTACAAGAAAAAAATTATTGATAATCATACAACTGAAGATTTTCTTTCACCATATGCACATTCTGTTTGCCCTTTTTAAAAATATTTTATTTTTATTTATTCATGAGAGACACACAGAGAGAGAAAGAGAGGCAGAGACACAGGCAGAGGGAGAAGCAGACTCCATGCAGGGAGCCTGATGTGGGACTCAATCCCAGGTCTCCAGGATCAGGCCCTGGGCTGAAGGCGGTGCTAAACTGCTGAGCCACCCAGGCTGCCCTGTTTGCCCTTTTTAAAAAAAAGATTTTATTTATTCATTTGAGAGAGAGAGAGACAGCATGAGAAAGGGGAGGGGCAAAGGGAGAAGAAAATGTAGATTTCCCACTGAGCAGGAAACCAGGCACCAGGCTTGATCCCAGGACTCTGGGATCATGACCTAAGCCTAAGGCAGATGCTTAACAGACTAAACCACCCAGACGCCCCTACCTCTTTTTAAAATATGAAGTAAAAAAATGAACATTTATTAAGGTCAATTAAAGTCTTTGACATTCTTATTTTATAAAAAGGAGACATAGAATCTCCAGAAGACTCCCCACTGAGAGTAGAGCCATACATGGCCTTGATCCCATCCCTGAGATCATGAACTATGCTGAAATCAAGAGTCCAATGCTTAACCCATTGAGCCACCCAGGTGCCACTGTATTCCCTTGTATTTAGACATTTAGATTGTACCCAGTTTTTCACTTCTATAAAACGATCTATAATAAGCATTACTCTACATAAATTTTAACCCAAATTTCAGAGTTTTTGCTTAGATTGTTATCTTAAATATGGAACCAATGGAATAAAATATGTGTATGACCTTTTAATAAAAAAATATTTTTTTCAGAAGGAAATTGTATCCAGTGTATATTTCTTTTTTTCTGTTTCTTTAATTTCTAGTAAGGTTAAATTTTATCTTTATGTGTATATTAAGCATTTGCCATTTCTATTATTTGAAATGTATTTTCTAAAAAATGTATTGAAGTCAATTTGTATGAACTCTATACATTAAAAATTAGCTTTTGCTCAGATTTGTTTATCTACATATTTCCTCCAGCATATGGTTTACATTCAATGTGTTTCGTGATATAGATTGATGTGTCCTCCAAAGAACTTAGTATATCCAAGAAGATTTCAGTAGATAAGATTTCAGAAAGCTAGACTGAGCTTTATTGTACAAAACACTGAACTCTATGGTATAAATCTGAAAGGAAATAAGATAATGGTGAAGAGAAAGATCAATGTAGCTTGAAGACTTAGTGAGGTACATGAGAAATTCCATTTTTCTATTGAATATATACTTAAAGCCTGGGAACCACACTGCAGGTTAGGCACTGACTGGATCCTGGGAATGTAGGTTGGGAATGGAATAAGAAAACCAATGACTCTTCCCTCAAGAAATTTATAGTTTATTTCAGGAAACCAAGTTTAAACAAGTAAAACTAAACCTAAGTGCATTGCATATAATAGGTGCTGTTCTGGTTACTTAGGTATTAAGTATGGGAAAAACTTGACACTGTAAAAACAATGTAATAGAGCAATTCTTATTTGGTAAAAAACATAGCCGGGGGAGATGCAGACATCAATGTGATGTGATTTGTGCAATAAGAAGTCTTTTAAGCAAAAAGAATAGAAAATATTAGGCACATGACATCAGGTATAGATAGAAAGATTTGAAATTATTTTGAAAATTAGATAGAAAACATGATGTTAAGTATATAGAGGTATTAGTATAAATTAGTATAAATTTATTATTCCTTTTCCTAACAAAGGTTACCTTTGAAATTAGCCACTGAATTATAAAGTATGACTCATTTTTTCAATTTGTATTTTTATGATCATTTTCTATTATACAGTTGATTTAATCAATTAATAGATTGTGTTGATTTGCTGATTAAAATATGTTATAAGATTAAATTATAAATTTATTTTTAATATTATAAATGCAATTTGTAATTTGGAAATGATACCACAAAATTTTATTTAAACAATTCTTTATAAATAATCTTACCAGTTAAATTTTTTTATTATAAGAATACACTTTTAACGGTTTGGTATAGATATTTTCTGATTAGTTTCTATGCAAACAAATATCTACAAGTTGAATATATACATATCTATTTTTTCTTTCATTACTACAGCCATAATACATGCATATGAAAATAAGTCAAGTCTAAAATGATATAAAATCTTTAAATAATTTTTCTGTCAAAACTCCCAATTTTGTTTCAATTTTAAGCATTATAATTTTAAAATTTTGCTACTTATTTATTGACTTCAATAACCAATTAGTGAATATGTAGTTATAATATTATTCGAATACTTTCTTCCCCAATCTTATCACAAAAAATTCACTATTTGTCAAAAATTCACAAATTTTTTCTGTTTCTATGTTTGAGACTCATGTTTTTGTTCCTATTAATAATTACTTATTTAAAATATTTTATTTATTTATTCATGAGAGACACAGAGAGAGGCAGACACATAGGCCGAGGGAGAAGCAGGCTTCCCATGGGGAGCTCGAATCGGGACTTGATCCCGGGATTCCAGGATCATGCCCTGAGCCAAAGGCAGATGTTACCTGCTGAGGTACTCAGGAGTCCCAACAGACATAAGTTTTGAATAAATAAGAAATTGGATGAAAAATATTAATCAACTTATACAAGAAGTTTAATAAAATCTATATAGAATAAAATCAAAGGGGCTGCCTGGATGGAGTTCAGTCAGTTAAGTGTCTTCCTTTGGCTCAAATTATGATCTCAGGGTCCTGGACTGAGCCCCACATTAGGCTCCCTGCTTAGCGGGGAGCCTGCTTCTCCCTCTGCTGCTCCCCCTGCTTGTGTTACCTCTCTCACTCACGCTCTTTCTCTCAAATAAATAAATAAATAAATAAATAAATAAAACCTTTAAAATAAAATAAAGGAACTAGACACACCATAGTCAAACCGTCAGAAGCTAAAGACAGAATCTTGAAAGAAGCAAGAAAAAAAATGACGCATTACATACAAGGAATCCTCAACAACCTTAACAGATGACTCTACATCCAAATCTTTGAGGTCAGAAAACAGCGTGATGGCAATCTGAAAGAAAAAGACAATCAAGAAGGAACTTTATTTTCTGGAAAACCATCCTTCAAACATTAAGCAGAAATTAAAACATTCTTGTTTTAATGAAAACTGAGAGAACTGCCACCATCAAGCTTTCCTATAATAAATACTAATGGCAGTCCTTCAGACAGAGAGAAAAGGACATAAGAAGTAAATCAAATCCACATCAAGATGATTGCTCCAGTAAAGGCAATGATATAAGTAAATATAAATGACAGTGAGAAATGCATTTTTGTAATATTCTTCTCCTTCATTATTTAAAATATAGCTGCATAAAACAATAATTATAAAATTGTTTTGCTGGACATGGCTATATATATATATATATATATATATATATATATAATTTACATGGCAAAAATAGCACGAGGAATAAGAAAAATATGGAACTATATTTGAGAAAAGTTTCTATATATTAGTGAAATAAAGTTAGGAATAATATGACTAGTCATATTATGACTATCATAATATGACTGTCAGCTATTTATGACAGGAAAGAAATAAAATAGCTATAGTGATATACAAAAAATAAACCTTAAGACAAAAATCGTTACTAGAGACAAAGAGGAACATTTGAGAATGATAAAAGTATCAATCCATCAAGAAAATATAAACATAGGGACACCTGGGTGTCTCAGTGGTTGAGCATCTGCCTTTGGCTCAAGGGCATGATCCTGGAATCGGGGGATTGAGTCCCACATGGAGCTCTCCATGGGGAGACTGCTTCTCCCTCTGCCTATGTCTCTGCCTCTCTCTCTGTGTCTCTTATAAATAAATAAATAAATAAATAAATAAATAAATAAATATTTTCTTTTAAAAAAAGAAAATATAAACATATGCATTTGACAACTTATATACAAGATGAAAAATAAAAATCAGGGGAGAAATAGATAATTAAAGTATAATAGCTATAGACTTCAATACTCCACATTCAGTAATGAATAGAACTGGCATTAGATTTGTCAGAGCTTCTTAAGCAACTCTTAGAATCTGCAAAGACTGATTAAAACTGTGTTATTACTTAAGTGAAATTGGTACATAATATTATTAAAGTGTGAAATATATGTTATAATTCGACATACATATACACCTCACTGCCAAAAGCTAGTTACCATCTATCACACTAGATTTCAAAGATTTAGCATGAAAAAATAATGTACTATATATATTAATAATTTGCATTGATTTCTTATTGAAATTTTTTGGATATTTTGGGTTAAATACAATATATTATTAAAAATTTAAAAATAATGGATAGAATTAGAAAACACACAGGAAATTAAAAAGTTTGAGCAGTAGTGTAAACAAACTAGATTGAAGCAAAATCTATAGAATATCTCAGACAGTAAGAGCAAACACACTCTTCTCCTGAATGCTTGAAATGTTCACCAGGATAAACCCTAAGCTAGGCAATAAAACCATAAAATGAAAATGACTAAAATCATGTAAAGTATGTGGTACAAAAATGATGTAATTCATTAGAAATTTATAAGCTAAGGAAAGTTAGTAAATTTAAAAATGAGAACTAATGAGGGAAATTAGAAAATAATTGAGCTGGAAATTAGAAAATAATTCGAAAGAAAATAAAAACAATAAATTATTTATGGGTTGTAACTAAGCACTTGTAGAAGATTTAAAGTGTAAACAACTCTATTTTAAACGAAACCTCAAATCAATAATCTAACTTTTTACTTATGAAACTAAAAAGTAAAGAGCAAACTAAGGAAAAAAAGAATGGAAATTAATGCTACAAAAACAATAAGAAAGTCAATAGATAAAACCTTAGTTCTTTGAAAAGATCATTATAATTGATCTTTAGTTATACTGACCAATAAATAAATGAAAGATGACTCAAATTACTGAAATCAAAAATAAAAGTAGGATATTACTGACCTTAGACAAATAGAAAGGATTATAATGAACTACTATGAACAGTACACACCAACAAATTAGATAACCCAGAAAAAAACAAAAAAATCCTATAATGTCAGTAACTGCTAGAACTCATTCAAGAAAAAACATGGTATCTGAATGGACTATAACAATGAAAGTATTTGATCAGTTATTTTATTTTATTTTTTTCAAAGATTGTATTTATTCATGATAGACATAGAGAGAGAGAGAGACGGGCAAAGACACAGGCAGAGGGAGAAGCAGGCTCCATGCAGGGAGCCTGATGTGGGATTCGATTCCGGGACTCCAGAATCACGCCCTGGACCAAAGGCAGCAGCCAAACTGCTGAGCCACCCAGGGATCCCCTGATCAGTTATTTTAATCACTTAAGAATTAGCTCACACCCTGGATTCACTATTACGTTTTTTGAAGAAAAATTGACATCAATCCCTCACAAGCTTTTCTGAAAATAGAAGGAATTCTTTCAACTCATTCTATGAAGCCAGAATTACTCTGATGCCTAAGTGAGCAAAGACATAGCAAGAAAGCTACAGACTAATTTCTTGTAAGGATGTCGACATAAAACTTCTCAAAATGATACCAACAAATGGATCCAAGCAATACATAAAGTGGATTATGTACCATGACTAGGTGAGATTTATCTTATGAATACAAGTTTGGTTATATGCAAAGATAAACTCAAAATGGATGAAAGATCTAAATGTGAGACAGAAGTTCATCAAAATTCTAGAAGATAACATAGGTAGTAACCTTTTTGACCTCAGCCACAGCAACTTCTTGCAAGTCATGTCTCTAAAAGCCAGGGAAACAGAAGCAAAACTGAACTATTGGGACTTCATCAAGATAAAAAGCTTCTGCACAGCAAAGGAAACAGTCAAAAAAACTAAAAGGTAACCTATGGAATGTGAGAAGATATTTGCAAACGACATATCAGAAAGGGCTATTATCCACTATCTATAAAGAACTTATCAAACTCAACATCCAAAACCAAAAAATCCAGTCAAGAAATAGACAAAAGACATGAACAGACATTTCTCCAAAAAAGGTATACAAATGACTAACAAAAGCATGAAAAAAATGTTCTTCATCACTTGGCATCAGGGAAATAACAGATGAAAACTACAATGACATACCACTATACACCAGTGAGAATGGTTAAAATTAAC
Source organism: Vulpes vulpes (assembly GCF_048418805.1). Taxonomy (NCBI): domain Eukaryota; kingdom Metazoa; phylum Chordata; class Mammalia; order Carnivora; family Canidae; genus Vulpes; species Vulpes vulpes. The sequence continues at coordinate 7,135,650 of NC_132784.1, read as the reverse complement.
AAGATAGGGAACAACAAATGCTGGCGAAGATGTGGAGAAAGAGGAACCCTCTTACACTGTTGGTGGGAATGAAAACTGGTGCAACCACTCTGAAAAACAGTGTGGAGGTTCCTCAAGAAGTTAAAAACAGAGCTACCCTATGACCCAGCAATTGCACTACTGGGTATATACCCCAAAGATAAGGATGTAGAGAAACAAAGGGGCACTGGCACCCCGAGGTTCATAGTAGCAATGTCCACAATAGCTAAACTGTGGAAGGAGCCATGATGTCCTTCAACAGATGAATGGATGAAGAAGATGTGGTATATGTGTGTGTGTGTGTATGAATATATATACATATAAAATATATAAAATATAAAAAATATTACTCAGCTATCATTTCTGATATGAGATTCTGAGTATTCTGAATGAATACTTAACATTTACCTCAACATGGATGGAACTTGAGGGCATTATCCTGAGTTAAATAAGTCAATTGGAGAAGGACAATCATCATATAGTTTCACTCATATGTGGAATATAAGAAATAATTCAGAGGACCAAAGGGATGGAGGGAAAACTGAATGGAAAGAAATCAGAGAGGGAGACAAACCATGAGAGACTCTTAAATCAAACTGAGGGTTGCTGAAAGGTAGGTGGGTGGGAGTATGAGGTAACTGGGTGATGGGCATTAAAGAGGGCACATGATGTGATGAACCCTGGGTGCTATATGCAACTGATGAATTATTGAAAACTACATCTGAAACTAATGTATGTTGGCTAATTGAACTTAAGTTAAAAAATCAATATTAATATCAATCAATAGGACAAAAGGCAGAAAACACATGATTGTCTCAATAGATGCAGAAAAAGTACGTGACAAAATCTAAAACTTTCTCATGGTAGAAACTCTTAACACACTAGAAATAGAGGTGAATGTCCTCACCTATATAAAGGGCATCTATCAAAAACCAGAGTTAACATCATACTCAATGATGAAAACCTGAATTCTTTTCCATTAATATTGGGATAACAAGGATGTCTGCTCTTGCCACTTCTAGTCAACATTGTACCTGAAATTATAGCCAAAGAAATCAGAAAAGAAGAAATTTAAAAAGGCATCCATATTGGAAAGGAAGAAATAAAATTACCTTTATTTGCAAATGATATGATCTTGAGCACGAAAAATTAGAAAATATTCACAAAAACTTATTATAACTACTAATAGAATTGAGAAAGTTTATAGAAAACAAGATTTTTTAAAAAATCAGTTGCTTTTCTGCATACAAGCAATGTATAATCCAAAAATAGAAAACCTCTTTAGCTATCAAACAATAAAATAATTAGGAATTATCTTAACAAATGCACTATATTTGTATATTAAGATCTACAGAACACATCTGAAAGAAACTAAAGATAAATATAAATGGGAAAACATCCAATGTCTAAGAGTCAGATTTAATATTATTTATTTATTTTTAAAGATTTATTTATTTATTCATGAGAGACACAGAGAGAGAGAGAGAGAGAGGCAGAGACACAGGCAGAGGGAGAAGCAGGTTCCACGCAGGGAGCCCGATGTGGGACTCAATCCCGGGACTCTGGGATCACACCCAGACGCTCAACCACTGAATCACCCAGGTGCCCCTGATTTAATATTTTTTAGATGGTTGTTCTCCCCAAATTGAGCAGGGATTGAACACCAACTCTACCAAATCGTCACAGTTTTTTTGTGTTTGAAGAAATGATGCTAAAATTCACATGGAATTGCAAGACACCTAGAAGAGCAAAACAATCTTATAAAGAACATATTTGGAGGACTCACACCATTTGATTTCAAGACTTAGTACAAAACTAAAGTAGTCAAGACTGTGATAAGATTTTCTTTGTGCTTATTCTGCTTTCTGCTTGATGAGCTAGTGGCTTTATATCTTTTATTAGCAATGCAATTTTTTGCCATCATTTCTACCAATATTTCTTCTGCTCCATTGTGTGTCTTTTCTTTGGGGATCCAGTGACACATCAGACCTCTGAGTTTTTCCCATATTTCAGTTATATTATCCCTTGTTTTCCCTCTTCTGTGTTTTCTATTTTTTGTTTGTTTTAGAGTGAATTGCCCCTATCTTATTCTTCACTCAATATATTGTTGAAACTATCCAATGGGGTTTTAGATTTAACTTTCTAAGTTTGAATTATTCAAATTTAAATTTGATTATCTTTATATTCCAATCCCCTGTTCAAATTATCCATTTTTACACATTAAGTCTCTACTTTCTGATCAACTTGGTATCACAGCATTTAATCCCAAATCATGCAAAATTAGAACTTAGTGTCTTTGAAAATACATTATCATTCCCTTTTATCCTCCATATTTTATTAGTTATGTCATGATACTTACCCTGTTATTATTATGTAACATATTAACTCTTGTAGTTTTGGACAGTATTTTTAACTATTTTGGAGAAAGTCTTCTCCATTTACTCTCAGAAGAAATGAAAATTACAGTTTCTTTCCCTTTCTGATCCCTGGGTTCAGAATGTGTCTTCTATGTTAGGTCAATCATTTTACGTCATGCTCAGGGTAATAGAAATCACAGAAGACACATGCAACAGATTTTTCCTGGATAAATGCTGTGTTAGAACAACATTCATAGAATAATCCCCTGGAGTTATGAAATTTGGAGACTAGATCAGCTGGTGGAAACCACCTTTCACGTTATTTTGAGGAAGCATAATAGTAGAATGGCATCAATGATACACTAAATTATGGTAAACAGATGAATAAACAGGAACTGAAGACATACTATGGATTCTTGCATGGAATAATTCATAAATACAAATCAAGTCCTGGACTTCCAAGCTATTTGTGTCAAGTGATTCCTTTTTTTCTGAATGTAATTTGAGTTTTATCTGTTATTTACCATCAGAGTGATCCAACTAAAATAAAAATCAAGATAATAAAGATGATTCAGTCTTATGTTCTTTAAATTGGGTATCCTTGGGCAGCCCAGGTGGCTCAGCAGTTTAGCACCTGGGCCTTCAGCCCAGGGCTTGATCCTGGAGACCCAGAATTGAGTCCCACGTTGGGCTCCCTGCATGCAGCCTGCTTCTCCCTCTGCCTGTGTCTGCCTCTCTCTGTGTGTCTCTCATGAATAAATAAGTAAAACCTTTAAGAAAAAATTGGGTATCCTCATATATATTGATTGTCATAATTGTGTAAATATTATTCACTGCAGAACCAAATAATGAGAAAGAATTCTGTAATCTTCTCATTCAGTTTGTGCTATTCAAAGATCTGACAAGTAACACAAAATGAGTAAGTTAAATTAACAACATGATCAAATGATGTTACATATTTGTTTTCCTCACACTTAGATAATTATTTTTCCTTTTTTTTTCACTGAACATAAATATTAAGACTTCACTTTTTAAATCATACTTTTTTTTGTTTTTGTTTTTTGTTTTTTGTTTTTTCAAAATCATACTGTTTTGGAAGATATGCTTTCCGCTTTCTTTTGGAAGATATGTGTTTTGGTTTGTTTTGCTTTGCTTTTTGTCTCAGAGTCCTTAGATTTTATTTTTTATATAATAATTGCATTTTGTATCTGCTACATAGATATTGTGCTAAGATTTCTGCTCCTACTTTTTGGACCTGTTTTCTGAATTTTATATTTAACTTTTTTCAAACTTTTTAACTTTAAATGAAGAAATACTTTAATTTCAAAGAAAAGTGGTAAAGTAACTGAATTCTTACAAAAAAATTTAAGGTATTTAATATTTCATTTATTAATATTTTATTTACATAAATATTTATATGTAATATTTATTTTGATTTGTAGTTCTCTGAATGTAAGACATTTAAATGCTTAGAAGCCACTGGTGTGAATATAGTCACTTGGCTATGAATAATCTATTCATGGTCCTATGGGATTACATTTCTTATTGATCTAGGAAAATAGCATTTTTTGGTTAAGCCAGTTATTAGCCACAAAACACAAAACATTTATTAGCCACTATGAGGCTGTCTATACACACATTTGTACATATTTGCATATTTTGTTTTTAATGCTTGTTATCCAATAATCTATGTACATTTATAAATTATTTGTATTTTATATACATTTTGGGTTGTGTGTGGTTATTAAGGAAGATATCTGAATTTTCCAGAAGCACTTTCAGTGAAGATTTAGAGAGCTCTTGTGTGTCAAGCACTGCTCTAGGCACAGGTAGAAGTGTTTAACAAGACAGATCTCTCAGGATGTTTACTTTTTGGTAATTGTGTATATAATTTAGATTAAGTAAGAATTTTTTCCTTTTTACAAAAAAAGTAAAAGATAAATGTAGGTATAACTTTAAGCAAATTTTGTGAAAATACTATTTTCCTATTTACTACTAGAAAAAAAATGTCCAAGTTGAAGGAGATGGGGCCAATTTGCAACCACCTATATAATGCTAGAGAGTATAGTGCTAAGTGAAATAAGTCAGAGAAAGATAAATGCCATAAGATACTACTCATATGTGGAATTTAAGAAACAACACAAATGATCATTGCGGGGAATAAGAGAGAGGCAACCAAGAAACAGAGAACAAACAGGGTTACTGGAGGGAAGGTGTTCAAGGAAAGGGTTAAAGAAGTGATGAGGATTAAGGAGGGCACTTGTTATGAGCACTGGATGTTGTCTGTAAGTGATGAATCACTAAATTCTACCCCTGAAACTGCTATTACATTGTATTTTAACTGACTAGAATTTAAATAAAAACTTGAAAAAAATGTTTAAAAAAGGGGGGTAGAAGGGCCAGAAGATTGTGGAACATCTGTTATTTGTACTTATTCTATTAGTCATAAGAATCTTTAAGGTATGCATTGTCACATTTATATTTATATGTAAAGAACCTATGTATTAAGTATGCTATTCCTTATCTAGGTTATCCAATGTCAACACTGTGATTCTATTCAAGGTCTCCGCGACTCTAAACATATAGTAATTAATATAGTCTAGTTTGTTGAGTAGAAGTGAACTGAAGTTTCAATTTTTTAACTAAGTTTGAAACTTGAAACCATGTTGAATATTTGGAATTGTTGATTATGTCATCATATTTCCTGCTTTCTGCTTATACCTAGATTAAAACATGAATCAATTTATGTAATTCTTCTGGGTAAATAATTTTATTAGCTCTCATATTTTTAGGATAAATGTTAAGCTAAAATATAATTTAATGTGTTCCAGTTGATTTGTACCCTATCTCCCTCTAGTCTCAGTTTTGTTATTCCCCCATTTGTACTCAAAGGTCTGGCTATATTAAGATTTTCTCTTTTTCTTGAACTTGCCATGCTCCTTCCCCATTTGCAGGAAGTCTTTTAAAATTTAATTTTATTTAAATTTAATTAATTAACATACAATGTATCATTATTTTCAGAAGTAGAGTTCAGTTATTCAACAGATGCATATACTATCCAGTGCTCATGACATGCCCTCCTTAATGCCCATCACCCAGCTACCCCATGCCCCTCACCTTCCCTCCAGCAACCTCAGTTTGTTTCCTATAGTTCAGTTTCTCATAGTTTGTCTCCCTCATCTGATTTCATCTTATTTTATGTTTCCTTCCCTTCCCCTATGTTCCTGTTTTGTTTCTCTAAATTCCACATATGAGTGAAACCATATGATAATTGTCTTTCTCTGATTGACTTATTTTGCTTAGCATAATACCTTCTAGTTCCATCCTTGTTGTTGAAAATAGTTAAGATTTCATTATTTTTGATGGGTGAGTAATATCCTATTGTGTGTGTGTGTGTGTATATATATATACACATTACATCTTCCTTATCCATTCATCTGTTGTAGAACACCTCAACTCTTTCCATAGTTTGTCTATTGTGGATTTTGCTGCTATAGACATTAGGGTGCAGTTACCCCTTTGGATCACTATGTTTGTATCTTTTGCGTAAATACCTAGTAGTGCAATTGCTGGGTATTAGGGTAGCTCTATTTTTAACTTTTTGAGGAAATGCCATACTGTTTCCCACCAACAGTGTAAGACTGTTCCCCTTTCTCTGCATCCTTGCCAACATTTGGTTTTTTTTCCCCGACTTGTTAATTTTAGCCATTCTGACTAGTGTGAGATGGTATCTCATTGTGGTTTTGATTTGTATTTCCCTGATGCTGAATGACATTGAGTATCTTTTTATATGTCTTTTAGCTATCTGGATGTCTTCTTTGGAGAAATGTCTGTTCATGTCTTCTGCCTATTTCTTGACTGGCAGGAGGTTTTACATGGTGTTATTTTTGCCTGAAACATTCATTCACCTCTTTACAAAGCTAACTCTTAACTGACTATTCAGTCTTGCCTCAACCATTACCTGTGTCAAAATTTTTTTCTGAATCCCTAAGATCTGTCATTTGTCTTTTAGTCAAATAAAATGAATTAATTTCTGACCAAGGAAAAAATGAACATGGTCATGTGATAGAGTGCAGGAGGTCATCTGAAATGAGGGAAGTGGAGAAAGGCTTCTTTGTGAAATGAGAGTAATAAATGGATGTGTTGGATTGTGGTAGTGTCCATTCTCACTTTCAAAGTCATACATCACAGCTTTACCCCTTGCTAGGTGTTCCAGCTTGAGCAGGCTCTGAGCCACAGTTTCTTCACTGTTGCGCAGGTTGAGGGAGAATGTGGAATAACCTGATTCAGGAACGTTGGGGGACTTTGTTCCCTACTCTCTGGTTGGTTGGAATGGCCCGGAAAGTTTACCTACTAGGTCAAGTAATCTGTTGGTCAGTTCATCTGTGGCAAGGGAAGTGAGAAGGTGCCATTTCCCACCTGAGGGCACTAGTGGTCCTTGCAGGAACCAGATCCTGGGATACCCATTCTCTACACAGTTTCAGCAGCACACTGTACTTTCTTTTTTACTTTTTACACTGCATTGTGATTATGAATTTTGTTTTTGTTTCACCTGCTTAATTCATAATTCTATAAGGCTAAAACCTGCCAATTTTGTTCAACCCAAGCCCTGAGTCTGCCATCTGGTTTCAATAAATACTTACAGAATAAATGCTTTCTTTAATAACATCAAATAATTTATTTCAAACAAAAATCAGATGAGTTCCCAGTTTCTGAATGAAATAGGAAAATAGCAATGATTTCTACTCTAAAAGCATGATCTGAAGAGGAGATTTATAGGGAATTTTAATTGTAGGATTCTATAAGTTTGTAGTATGAATTTATTTTATTATTCAATAATAAACATGATATTTTAAATGAATGCTGTATATTTGTCTCTCTATATATATTAAACATACCTGGATATTATGCTGAATAGCATAGGATATGTTATAACTGTACATTATAAAATCAGTAAGGTTTGGAAGGTAGAGTATCAATTTATTTTAAAATTAAATTGTAGATATCTAAATATGTTCTTACCTTTTTCACATTGTGTAAATATGGGGAATCTGTTGGCCTGAATGGACACAAAACAATTATAGGCAAAAGAAGCAAAATGTATAAATTTTACAGCAAAAAATTAAAGTAGATTTCCTTCTCATTTAATCAAGGGTTATCTTATGTCAGTGACTGGAAATTCAGAGAAAGCAGATGGCTTGCTTGCACTATACTTGTTGCAACCTCATTAAGAAGAGTCAATTCTAAAATGTGCATGTTTCTCAAAAGATAAAATTATTTCTGTGCTTGGTCAACACATTCAAGAGGCAAGTGAATGTATTTGAAATTTCAATGAGCAGAGGGAACTTTCCTAATTAACAAGATCACGCAAGAGTAAAAAAAAAATCAGTTAATGTAGTATGCCATTAATCAACTAATTTCAATACAAGTGGCTCAGTCATTGATTCTTGTCCCTCATCGTGCAGGTCTCCAACATTGACAAACTGTAGTGAACTAAAACTCTAATTTATAGCATCCACCTAGAATTCATGACTTTCAGCTCTACTGAAGCAAGTCTACTTTTCCAATTGAAGGACTTATTTTCAGTTTGTAAAATATATTAATGTTGTTGCTATCAGTCTATGATACACAGAGGATAAATCCAGTATACAAGTAGATTCAAAAGAAAAACCTTGTACTCTTTCTTTGTTAAGAACTTTTATTTAGGGCAGCCTGGGTGGCTCAGTCATTTAGCTCAACCTCTGGCCCAGGGAGTGATCCTGGAGACCTGGGATTGAGTCCCACATCTGACTCCCTGCATGGAGCCTGCTTCTCCCTCTGAACTGTGTCTCTGCCTCTCTCTCTCTCTCTGTGTGTCTCTCATGAATGAATAAATAAAATCTTTAAAAAATGCAAGTTTTCAATAATATTTCATAAAAAAGAGCTTTTATTTAAACATAAATTTTCTTAAACATATAAAATATATCTGGTCAAACAGAATCAAAATTATGGAAATTAAAGTATTCTTGATCACTGGAATTATTTACTGGATTTCAGTGTATGCTACTTTCTTTTTAAATCTCCCAAATATTTAATTTCATAATCTGCAGGACAGGAAAAATAACAACAGTAATTTACTAGATTATAGTGAGAACTGGATGAAATAATGAAGGCAAGTACTTACCATAATGTTTTACATATAGCAAACTACCAACACATGCTAGCTATAACTAATATTAAGTATTAGTATTATTATATTATTAGTATTAACATTAACTTTGTTCTTCTTTTGAGAGAATTAATAATTTAGTATTTTCATGCTTGGGTTTGTCATAACCTCATAATTGAAAGTATCAGTCATTAAATGAATATACAAAACTCAATACCTGGAAGTCTAAGTATGATATCTCTTATTGCCCAAGGGTAATGATAATTCAAATGTCTGCTCCTTTTTTTTTAACCTTCGTTTGTAACCTGTAACCGTATCTCTTCAGCTTAGCAGTAGTTGATTTCATTACAACAGTGACAACTCAATTTTCACCTATATATATATTGCTAATTAACTTAATCTTTTGCTATGCAGGAAACCCCTGAGCTCTGAGTCACATTTGGTGCTTCCTTAATGAAAAAATTTTATAACCATAGTTGTCGGCAGGGGTAATAAGATCCTTCTCTCAGAATGTGTAACATAGTTAGATGTAGAAAAATAAGAAAAAGAAAGATTAAAGAACAGGAAATGGAATAATAGGAGTAAATTGACATACACAGCTAAGAATTTTAGAACTTCTTGAAAGACTGGGTCCCAAGCTACTATAACATGATAATCATTTGGTAGATTTCTTTTTTTTTTTTTTTTTTTTTGGTAGATTTCTTAAGATAGTTTTATTTGGTGATTCCTGGACCGTTCCTTTCCCATTCCAACAAGTCATAATGTGCAGAGACTATCTCTGGAATTTTTAAATTCATCACTTTTTGTATTCTATTTTTTCTGCTTGGAAGACTTCACCCTGGCCACCCCTGGGAGTTCTTGTTAAAAGCTTTTCCCAGCAGACTTTAGAGCAGACCCTCTTGCCCTGTTAAAAAATGTTACATGGTAAAGGTAAGTTGTATAATAATTGTTTACTTTTTGTCTTTCCATCAAACCACTGTTCCCTTAAAATCTATATCTAATTGCTGTGTCCCTAAACTCTACTATGTTTGTTGATTGAACTGTCTTGCTATGGGAGCATCAATATCCACCCCACCATTATACATTTATACACTATAAATGTGTACATTTACATTATACATTTATACATATATTTATACATTATAAATATAAAGTAGAGATTTGTACATTTATACATATATTTATACATTATAAGTATAAAGTAGTAATTATTGGGGAGGAATTTACAAGCATTGACATAAAGGATGACACACCACTCTTTTTGCTCTCAATCTGCAGAATTGTGCTTAGGTCAGATACAATGCGGCTGATATAACATGGAATGAATTTACCAGAGCATAGTGACTTAATACTGCGTGTTTTTACAAAAAGTTCAAAGAGTTGAACTCCTAGGCAACTCTGTAATGATTGGAGCTTCCTGGTTGCAAAAGTAGACTAATTAGAAAGAGAAGTAGCCTGGGTTTAGGTTTAGAATGCACCAATTCTTGGATTGGCTTCAGGTAAGTATCTCTGTGTTACCTTATAAAATGAGGGGAGAACTGATTTCCATGACCAACTTTTTTTTTTCCCCTCATGAACATTCCCTGTTTCAAGAATACATCTTTCCCTTGCTTTCTTCTGAGCATGTTTTCCTGAATTAATTTAGGATAAGCTGCTGGTAAACTCAGATTTAGAGGATTGCTTCATATATTCAGTAAGAAAAAAAAAAGTGATAGAAATTTAGCACTGTCTTCCAGTGAGAACTTTTATGGAACACTTCAAAATATTACCTGCAATTAAGTTCCTAAGCCTAGGTACATGGCAATTTTGTTTGGTTTGGTTTTCTAAAGAAATTATGTACATATGTGGGTATGTGTATGTGTGTGTGTGTGTGTGTGTGTGTGTGTGTGTATTCATTCTTCTCTGTAATGTGGAAGTACAAAAAAAGTAAGTTGTGTAATCTTATAAGAAACAGTTTGGGTGTAGGATTTCCATCAGAAGAAGAGTAGGCAAGAAAGCCCTTTGATATTTGTGAGGGCTTCCTTAGCTTCTAAGGTCTCTTGATTTTTTTAAAGATTTTATTTATTCATGAGAGACCAAGGGAGAGAGGCAGAGACACAGGCAGAGGGAGAAGCAGACTCCCTGCAGGGAACCCGATGCTGGACTCCATCCAGGACCCCAGGATCACTCCTAGAGCCAAAGGCAGATGCTCATTCACTGAGCCACCCAGGTGCCCCTAAGATCTCTTGATTTTTTTATTTGTAATTTTTCTTCATATTAAATCCAAGATATATTTTTCTTCACCACAATACACTAGCATTGAAGCTCTTTATTTAATCTCACAAAGCTGCTGTTTACTAGAATTTCAAAAGCAAATAATACTATCAGCCTGTTAACAATTTCATGGTTACTTTATGAAATAATATTTTAAAGCATGTAATGCATTTCCTGAAGCATATTGATAATAAGCATTGAATAAATGGTGGATGGTATATTAATATATTTTTGGCAAATAAAAACCAAATCAGAGTTTAGAAAGATATAGGTGTGATGTGAGAGTAAATTTAAAAACGTGTTTCAAAGACATTCGTTAGTACATAAATATGTAACCAAGAAATACAATAGAACTTCATGAGAATGAAAGTAGTTTAGATTTAGTCAGTTTACACTGTGGATAAACCTGGATCAGAAGTTAGCCACTGAGATAATAGAAATGTGATTGATGGAGATGGTGGGGAAAAAGGGAATCAGATGTTGAAGTGGTAAGAAAAGGTAGGATTTTTATGATGATTCCTATATTCAAGAAGAAATCAGTATTACTGTATATTAATTTGAAAAGATAAGTAATTTATTGAACTGAAAAGTCTGAAAATAGTAGGAATCCTTTGAAAATGTTGACAGTGCCTAGGGGCGCCTGGATAGTTCAGACAGTTAAGCATCTGCCTTCAGCTCAGGTCATGATCTCAGGGTCCTGGGATGGAGCTTAGAGTCATGCTCCCTGCTCAGTGTGTGGGGGGGGTCTGCTTCTCTCTCTGCCTCTGCTCCCTCCACTCACTCTCAAAAATAAATAAATAAAAATCTTTAAAAACAAAATGCTGACAGTGCCTCATAGTCCCAAGTGATGTTGGAAGAGATTGACTTTCACTACCACTGGTAATGTATTTTTCTCTTATTGGCCAACACCACTTCCATGAACTTGAGGTATTCAGATGAGATCTATGCATCTCAAAATTTAGTTGAAACTTGGACATCGCTACTTTAATAAATTTGGAAAATAAGGGGCACCTGGGTGGCTCAGGCAGTTAAGCATCTGCCTTTGGCTCAGGTTATAATCTTAGGGTCCTAGGATCAATCCCCACATCTGGCTCCCTGCTCAGCAGGGAGTCTACTCCTTCGTCTCTCCATCTGCCCCTCCCCTTGCTTGTGCTCTCACTCTCTCAAATAAATAGGTAAACTATTTTCAAATTTGGAAAATAATTTTATGTATACTTTGTACTCTATTTTATTGACTACTATAACTTGCACATACTTTCTAAGTCATTAAACATTTTACTACAGTATCTTTTTGAGTGAAAACCTGGTATTTGTTACGTAAAATGTCTAATTTAACCCATTAGACATCTAGATGGCTACAAAATGTTCACTTTAATGCAGAGAGGTCATAGCTTATTTTTAGAAATATTTGTTGGGATCCTAGAAAATATAAATTTAGAGAGGGCATAATCACACCTCCACTGGCAACAGATACTTTTCTTTATGTTCCTAGAGTTTGGGTCAAATCTGATAGGATCAAAGCTAGGCAGTTCTTCATGTGGCAAGATTTTAGGATCTGTCACCCTTTTAAAACTTTCTGCAATACATAGAACATTCTTGAAAGTCACTCTGCTAGTATTTCATCATTTGTTCTTGTTAATATTCAAACACCCTTTGGGAGAGTAGAATAAAGCTCTTAATGGTTACACATAAATAATAATATCAGCAAGACAATATGATTAGGAAAATGAGGGCTTGATTTAGATTCGGTGCAGTGGCTCCAAGGGGTTATGTAACTAGGAACATGATTCCCCTGAAAGGAAATTTTGAACATTCAATGGAGGGCATTCCTATTAAAATCAGCCCAAGTAGAATCCAGAGCCAATTAAACAGCTTTCCATTTCCCTACACACATGCAGCCCAAATGCCACTTTGGCTCTGGAATTTAGATTTGTGGTCTCACACATTGCCATTGTGAAGTTGATACTTTGTTTCTGAACAAACTTAGCAGGAACTAGCAGGAAATATTTTCTTAAGTTATATTATGTTTTAATGATTTCCAAGTGATATTAGAAAGAGTATGCTCTCCCTTTTCAGAAGAAAAAAAAATAACACAGACATATAACAAGATTTATCTTTGCATAAAATAATGAAATCAGCTTTTTGGATTAGGAAATGCAATAATTCAGCCAAACTCTGGCACAAGAGATGTTCCCCTGTTGAATCCCCTTCTGTTTCAGGCTGAAAAGTAAAAGAATTGAAAAAGGGTTGACATATTTAATGCGTGTAAAACTGTAAAGATAATATATTTTTAATAAGCCTCTGTCTTTCCTGTCACTTTTTAGAATGATGGTGTTATATCACATTCATCTCAAAACGAGAATGAAGTAGAACTGATTGTGTTCAATTTTATATATATATATATATCTATATATCTGTATCTATATCTATATCTATATCTTTTATTTTTTTCTTATAGATATCCAATTCAACAAGCATGAAAACATCACAGAGGGATAAAAAAGAAGAAAATTATGATTGGGTAGTTGAACCAGGTTCTAAAATCATATTAATTTTCAAAATTGTAGTAAGTAGGCAGAAACCATCTCTTTCAAAAATCTAGTTTTCTAAACTCTCTACATTATGCCTTTATAATAAAAGTGTTCAAGAACAAAGATTCATCTGAGTAAATTTGAAGGTCAAGTTGGCTTTATTCAACAATTCATGAATTAGGCAGCATCCCATATAGGAACTAGACAGGTCCTTCATGGAGTTGTTCAAGATGGAAGGTTTTTATAAGCAGAAGAAGGGTGGGGAAGGGATGTTATGAGCAAAAGAAAATGAAGTGTTGTGTCAGAACAGATCATCTTTTGGGGAGAAGGGAATGACAGGGTTCATATCATGCTGGCGACCTCACTAGGACAGATCAAGAAAGTGCATATTGGCTATCTAAAGGTCACATTTCTGGGGGGAGATTGAAACATTAGTCCTATTTTACTGTACTGGGGACATTTGAGTCCATTTGGGCCCGTTTTTTTTTTTTTTTTCTTTTCCAGTAATAGGAAAAGCAAATCTCTGTGACAAGTTCAGATCCTTCTAGTATGTTTACCCTGCCATATGAAATAATCATTATAATTCCGGCAATCACTTATTTGTGAATTTCTGATATTCCTTATCAGAGGATTTAGGTAGCTTATATGAAACAGAAAAACATCAGTTAAAACGAAAGATCAGGGAAATAATAATGAAATGGGATATTAAATCTTTTTTGATATTGATACTACCACCCTAACACAATGATATACAAGCTGTAAAGAAACTTACAGTTTTTCAAACTAAATCATAAATTTAACTCTGATGTCTAGAAGGTCAATGCAAAAGTGAAAGCAGTGATTACATGATGCATAAGTTCTGAAAAGAAAACATAACAAACTTCTCAGGAAACCAGATGTTTTCTTGGCTTTTAAATATGACAGTGTAGCAGAGGAAAAATAATTTTCTCTCCACTCTTTCCAAATTCTGGTCTGAGACCCAGTACACTAAAAGAGATTATCAAGAAAAAAACAAACAAGTGTATCATGTGTAATCTATGTACACATGGGAGGTAACCAAGACAACTAAAAATCTCTGAAATGGCTCAAACTACCACTTTAAATATCATCTTCAAAATAAATAAATAAATAAATAAATAAATAAATAAATAAATATCAACTTCGGCTAAAAGAAAAAGAAGACATGTTGGGGAAATGAGAGTTTACTAGGAAAAGCAGAGTAAACAAGGGTAAAGCCCCAGGTAGGTTCAAGTCAATGCCTCCTCCATGGGTAATACTTTCTTGTGATTTGCAATCATCCTCTTCTTCCTGGTACTGAGAGAAAGAACCTTTACAAGTGGAGATTTCCCCTGTATGCATAAATGTTCCTCCCAAAAGGGAGGAACCGTTTTCCATCAGTTCAAAATAATCCCTATGCCAAAGAGGCATATTTTGGAGTGTCACATTCTGCTACCCTTCAAATGTTATATTTTCCTTACTTTATGGCCTTTCCATAGAGGACTCTGAGTGAAGAAATTAGTATTTTTTTGTGATTTTTCTAAAAAATTGGAATAAAATCTTTCATACAATCCCTCCACACTCAACACAAGCTAAAGGGAAATTCTCTTATAACTAACTCAGGGAGAATCATGTATTGAGAGGTCAAATGGCCCTGGTGTAAAGAATTTTGGTTATATTAATTGGTTCAATAACAATACCTAATGACACAAAGGAGTGTCAGTAGTTTTTTATAAATGTAGGCAAGCCGTATTCCAGAAAGGAAATGTGGTATGACTTAAAATACACGTTAAATTATTTAAACAAGGAAACCATTGGATCATCGTGGCTCTAGTGCTGTGGCAGCAAATGTAAGCAAACCAAAATCTAAGCTTATAAATACCTCATGGTTACAAAATCAAAACTGGAAGACAACCTATCGCAGCCAACTATATTTTAAGCTGTAGCCGATTAGTAATTTCCTTATTCTTCCCCTGCTGCATCTCTATAAAAGTTTCTTCCAAACACCTATGTGTGAAGTGCTCCTAACCGCTTTTGAGTTGATGCTGCCCAATTCAAAAATCAGTTTTTGCTTAAATAAACTCAATATTTAAAAATGTATTTGCCTCAGTTTATCTTTTAACACAAGCCACACTGTATTCTTGCCAAAATCCAGATCTGGTACTAATAAATCTCATTATTCCTATGAAGTACAAATAATTCTGTTTCTAGTCTATACTTGTTATAAAGTAATTGCATGACCTTGATTGAGCCATGATCTTAGAGATCTAAGCCATGCACAGAAAGTTAACTTTTTTTTTTAAATGGTGGAATGTTCTAAACAAATAGTATGTATAAGCCCCTAGTATCTTGCTAATGAAGTTTCCTAATGTAGAACCAATAGTGACTAGAAAGAGAGGTATATGAATAAGAGGGATCTATTTTTACTTAGATATACGTATATACTAGTTACCAAAGATATAACTAAAGTTGAACCTTATAATTTACCTTAATGGAGTAATCAAAGTTAGAGTCACTTATAGCATATTATTATATTACTCCTTATACACTTTTCACATATTGGTGTCACATGCCTAATTATTTGGTGAACTACCTGAGGTCTAGACTTTTGTTTGCTTCATAGACTTCAAAATTTGTGGGGTTTTTTGTTTTCTTTATTTTTCTTTCCTTAATTTTTTTCTTTTTTTCAAGCTTTTATTTAAATTCCAGTTGGTTAACATACAATGCAATATTAGTTTCAGGTATAGGATTTAGTAATTCATCACTTCATATTGTACCCAGTGCTCATCACTACTAGTACCCTCCTTAGCCCATCACTCACATACCCACTCTGAAAATCTTAGCACATATGAGATATTCAATCTTGTTTAAGAGTTTGAGCAAGTTGCTTGATCTAACCTAGTATGTATTTTCTTACTTTTTCTTGAAGTTTTCCTTGTATTTGGTTGTGCCATAAGAAATTGCCTTAGCCCTAGTCACATGAGAATTTGTATGTGAAATTTAGCCATATGGAACACTAAAAAGAAAATTAGTCCTCCTGCCCTTACAGAATGGGTTCATATTTAAGTTCTGTGCTGTAGATAGAAATTCAGTTTTATGAACCAGTTAAAGGAGAAAGTGCATGGTGTGCTTTTTGCAGCACTTAGCTATTGATATGTGATTTTTTTTCTTTTCCCAAGGCTAAGCAGAGGAAGCCACAGCAATTCGACTTTTTAAATGTGAGTGAAACTCTCATTTGAAACCTTTCCACTACATAAGTCCAGTCAATTGACTTGATGATTCAAATAGACACAGGCTATAGGTTAAAACAGGAACAGAGGACTGAAAAGTCTTATAATAACACTAAAGTTGAGGCAGAATATTATATATGCAGCTTTCTATTTCAGAATTCTCCTTATGCAACCTTCACACTGCTTAGTCCTACGATGCTTCCATTACTATTGGACCCAAGAGCTCTTGGGCATGGGAAGGAATCAAGAATCTTCCCAGTACACGCCCGTGTGCATAGTTCACATGGTTGAGATAGCTAAATCTTGCCTGGAATGTATATCGTCTAACACCTACAGCCCCACAGAGAGTAAATGTGATTTATCAAATGTTTGGCTCAGTGTTTGTAATAAATGTGTTCAATTTTCTCTACTTAAAATGAAAAGCCACCTCTTTCCAGAAAAGTTACATAAATATGCTAGTCTACACATACTTCTTTTCTTGATATGTCAAAATTAAATAAAAATCATTATGTACCTACTGTATTCCATTCACTATGCTATATGCTAAAGAATAATGGATCAATTAAATAATTTATGTATTAAAAATAACTGTGCCTATTATTAATTAAAATATTAGACAACAATATACATTACATTGGACATTACACTCTACCAGACATTGAGGGAGATATTCAGGATAGAGCTATAAAAAATACAGATAGTGTGTTTCCTGCCTTCAATGGGCAAGTAGCTCAAGTCTAATGGAAAGTAGAACAGTAACAAGATAATTAATATCAATATGATAAATGACTAATGGACACATAAGAACCAATCTTACAAGCTTTGAGGAATAGAGTAGAATATCATATAGTTGGGGAGTGGGATGTATTTCATTTCCCTGGAAATCTGAAATCCTCTAATTTTCATTATCCTTTCCTTCATAGCCTATAATTTATTATATAAATATTTATTTTATTATTCATCATATTTCTTAGGTTTCTAGGAAGTTTCCTCGCTCTAAGCCCCTCTTCTCTGTATAACCTCCATTAAATTGAAAGTATTAAGAACAGATTTTTTTTTGAAAATAGTTTTTATATGAATATGATAACTGACTTCTTCTGGGAATTATGCTCCCTATTATTCTGGGGACCATCTGCACCCCACTGTAATTATCTGTTGCCCATTTTTTATATGACATCCTGAAACTATTAAATCAAAGCTTGACAAATAGAGCAATATAGGCCCATCAGAATCTTTTTAGCAGAAACAGAGAATCAATGATTCTCTAATGATGCAAACATGGAGATAAAGAACTTCTGAGAGCAACAAGACCTAGCTTTTAAAGAAAGCAGAGACAACATGAGGAAAGAAGCAAAGACGAAGTCTAAGTAAGTAAGTCTGAAAAAATTGGGAGTCTGAACCAACTTATTTCTAAGGTCAAGAAAAATACATTCTTTTTTTTTTTAAGATTTTATTTATTTATTCATGAGAGACAGAGAGAGAGAGAAGCAGAGACACAGGCAGAGGGAGAAGCAGGCTCCGTGCAGGGAGCCCAATGTGGGACTCAATCCTGGAGCTCCAGGATCATGCCCTGGGTGGAAAGCAGGCACTCAACCACTCAGGCACCCAGGCGTCCCAAGAAAGGTACATTCTTTTTACAATATTTGATTCTTCAAATTCTCCTTGAAATTTATGAAATAATAAATGCTACTTGAATAACAAGCTAATTCACATTGGATTTCTTTCACTTGCAAACAAAGAATCCTAGATAATACATCTACACTAGGTTTTATTTTATTTTTTCTTCTTCACAACAGAGTCCTTAAGGTAAATCTCTTAATAATACTCTATACTTAAAATTACTATTTATGTTATTGATATTGTTTATATAATGTTATTATAAGAACTGCATAATTACTTCATTTCATTAAAATTATTCTTGGAAAAAAATATATATGGCTCATTATACTTTATCACCTAGCCTCCTGACATTTTAGAAACACAAATTATTTTATGTGTTTATTGTCATGAAGGATCATTTTTTCTTCATTATGACCCCAGATGGGACTTCTAGTTCATATTCAAGAGATGAGGGCTTGGTATAGAAGTAAACACTTTTAGGTTCCCTTTCCACTTGTGTATGTCCCCTCCTTCAAGAAGAGAAATTGATAATTAGTTGGTTAGGATCATAGTCCATTTAATACATAAAAATCTTGAGTAAATTCACTCCTTTAAAAAGGTAATGCATGCCCATTCTGTTTCACTTGATTCTGTTTGGATATGCTGTTGTTTTCACAGTAGCCTGTATTTCAGTAAAACCTGAGTAAAAAGTAAGGAGATACCAAGGAATTGCTTTTCCCTAAGGCTTAGAGACTAAACTAGCTACTGCAGGCTGTTTCTTCTGGATTCCACACAAGTACCTGTATTTAAAAGAAAAAAAATATTTTGTGAGAAAAAGTGGGGAGAGAACCAGTTTCTAAAGGAATTTTATATTTCTAAGCCATGTAAGTGGCCAGGGATGCTAATAACGAAAGAAAGAAAGAAAGAAAGAAAGAAAGAAAGAAAGAAAGAAAGAAAGAAAAAAAGAAAGAAAGAAAGAAAGAAAGAGAAAGAAAGAAAGAAAGAAAGAGAGAAAGAAAGAAAGAAAGAAAGAAAGAAAGAAAGAAAGAAAGAAAGAAAAGAAACTAAATTTCTCTGAACCAATTTAGAGACCATGTGATCGATTATGGAACATCAACCACATTACTTCTCCAATGAAATGTTTCTAAAGGAATTTTATATTTCTAAGCCATGTAAGTGGCCAGGGATGCTAATAACGAAAGAAGAAAGAAAGAAAGAAAGAAAGAAAGAAAGAAAGAAAGAAAGAAAGAAAGAAAGAAAGAAAGAAAGAAAAAGAAAGAAAGAAAGTAAAGAAACTAAATTTCTCTGAACCAATTTAGAGACCATGTGATCAATTATGGAACATCAACCACATTACTTCTCCAATGAAATGTTTGGAATCATAGATCCTGGCTGGGCCCATCCATATTTTAAATGGGACTGAAGGATGAAAATAGGAATTTTGAGATTAACAAGTTAGTGGGTTTTGCAGTCAGTGGAATTTTAACAGACATAGTATACCTTGCATAAAGATTTGTGTATGGGTCTCCCATTGCTTCTGTAATAAATTATCAAATTAAGAAATAACATGTTTATACATAACTTTAGTCAAAGAAAAATTGCAAATATACTGAAAAAATTGAATTAAATATTATTGAGCATATAGGTTTGAAATACTTTACTCGATATCAATAATTATTAAGAAAATGTAAATCAAAATTACAATGAGATACCATTGTAAGCCCAATGCAATGACTATTATTAAAATAATAATAACACTATTGATAAGCATGTAGGGACATCAGAATCCTGGGTATATTACTAAAACAATTTAGAATTTTTCAAATATTTTGCTGATTTTGTCTATTATTGAGTTGTAGGAAAACTTTATATATTCTTGATAAAAGCTCTTTAATAGATATGTGTATTGTTATGTATTTTGAACATTTTCTCCCAATCATCAGTCTGCCCATATATCTTCCTAAACTGTATGTTTTGGTGAATGGAAATTTATAAATTATGATGAAGTCCAATTTATTCATTTTTAGTAATTAATGCTTTCCATATGCTGTTTAACAAATTTTTTACCTACCAAAATGTGTACAAATTTATCTTTATGAGTAGATATATTATTGTACTGCTAGGAACCCCGTAGTTTAGAGTCCATAGTTTAGATGTGTGATCCCTCCTGAATTAATATGTGTATACTATGTGAGATAAGTATTAATGTTCTTTTCTTTTTTCTAAATAGGTACACACTATCGCAGTACTGTTTGTTGAAGACTTTCCTTTAACCCTTAATTTGCTTTGTTGTTCTTGTAAAATACCAACATTTATGTATGGTTTTATTTCTGAACTATTCTAACAAATTATTTATGTTATCACCTATACCATACTGTCTTATTATAGTACTTTCATAGTGTATCCCAGTCTTGTTCATTTTCAGGATAGTAGGGCTATCCTATATCATTTGCTTATCCATACCAACTTTAAAATCAATTTAACAATATATTCCAAAAATGGTTCCTTGGATCTTTAAGGTTTAATTTGGATTTTCCTCCTGCCTTATTGCAATATAATTGACATTCAACATTGTGTAAAATTACAAAGTACAATGTGATGATTCAATACATAAATATTGAAAATGTCCCTATTGGGATAGGTTAGTTAGCACATTGTTTCCTCACAAAATCACTATGCTGTTATTGTTGCTGTGGTGAGAACATTTAAGATACACTCTCATAGCAATTTCACCTACATAATATAGTATTGTTAATTATAGTCACCATGCTGTACATTAGGTTTCGAGAATTTATAATCTTATAATTGGGGGTATGTATCTTTTTTTTAATTTTTTAAAATTTATTTATGATAGTCACACACACAGAGAGAGAGAGAGAGAGGCAGAGACATAGGCAGAGGGAGAAGCAGGCTCCATGCACCGGGAGCCCGACGTGGGATTCCATCCCGGGTCTCCAGGATCGTGCCCTGGGCCAAAGGCAGGCGCCAAACCGCTGTGCCACTCAGGGATCCCTGGGAGTATGTATCTTTGGCCAAGAATTCTCCACTTCCCTCACCACCCCTCTAGTCCCTGACAGCCATCATTCTACTCTATTTCTTTTTTCTTTTTCTTTTTTTAGATTTTATTTATATATTTGAACAGTGGAAGAAGGCACACAGGCAGGGGAGTGGGGCAGAATGAGAGGATCAGAGGGAGAAGCAGGCTCACCACTGAGCAGGGAGCCCAATGTGGGGCTCAATCCTAGGACCTTGGGATCATGACCTGAGCTGAAGGCAGATGCTGAACATAGTGAACCATCCAGTTGCCCCCATTGTACTCTATTTCTATAAATGTGATGTTTTTAAATTCTACATGTAAATGACACTATGCAGTATTTCTTGTTTTTTTTTATCTGAATTATTGCTTTTAGCATAATGCCTCAAAGTCTATCCATGTTGTTAAAAATGACAAGATTCCCTTTTTGTGGCTGAAAAATATTCCATTGTGTGTGTGTGTGTGTGTATATATATATACATATATATATATATAGTCTTAATTTTTTAGAAACCTCCATACTCTGTTGCATAGTGACTGTGACAGTTTACATGCTCAACAGTGGTGCAAAAGGGTTCCTTTTTCTCTATATTTAAAAAAAGATGTTATTTATCTATTTATCTGACAGATAGAACCAGAGAGCAGAAGCGAGAGGAATGGCAGAGGGAGACTGAGAAGCAGACTCCCTGCTGAGCAGGGAGCCTGATGCAGTGCTTAATCCCAGGACTCCAGAATCCTGACCTGAACAGAAGACAGACACAGATGCTTAACCAACTGAGCCACCCAGGAGCCCCTTTTACTCAGCACTCTTGCCAGCATGTTATTTTTTGTGTTTTTGATAATAGTCATCCTATCAGATGTTATGTGACGTTTCATTGTAATTTTGGTTTGCATTTCCCTCATGGTTAGTGATGTTGAGCACTTTTTCACATACCTGTTGGGCATTTGCCTGTCTGGAAAACTGTCTATTCAGGTCCTCTACCCATTTTTAAATTGGATTGTCTGTGTTGTTATTTATTTTTTATTTATGTTTTTAGCCCCTTATCAGGTATATGACTTGCAAATATTTTCTTTTCTTCAGTAACCTGCCTTTTCCTTTCTTTCTTTCTTTCTTTCTTTCTTTCTTTCTTTCTTTCTTTCTTTCTTTCTTTCTTTCTTTCTTTCTTTCTTCTTTCTTTCTTTCTTTCTTTCTTTCTTTCTTTCTTTCTTCTTTCTTTCTTTCTTTCTTTCTTTCTTTCTTTCTTTCTTCTTTCTCTCTTTCTTTCTCTTTCTTTCATTTTGGTGGGGGTCAGGGAGTTCTTTCCTGTACAAAAGCTTTTTAGTTTGATGTAGTTCCACTTGTTGATTTTAGCTTTTGTTTTTTGGTATGTTTTTGGTGTCAAATCCAAAAAATTTTACTATCAAGACTGATATCAAGGAGTTTACTCCTATATTTTTTGTAGGAGTTTTATATTTTCAGGGCTTACATTCAATTTTTCAATCCATTGGGGGTTGATTTTTGTGCATGGTGTAAAATAATGGTTTGGTTCCTTCTTTTTATTACTGACATCAAATAAATAAATAAATAAATAAATAAATAAATAAATATATATAGAGAGAGAACGAGAGAAAACATGAATGGTGGCAGGGGCACAGGGAGAGGGACAGAAATCTCAAGCAGACTCCCCCTTGAGTCGGGAGGCCAACATAGGGCTTGATCACATGACCCTGAGATCATGACTTCAGCTGAAGTCAAAAGTTGGGTTCTTAACCAACTGAGTCACCCAGGACTCCCTATTTAGTGAAATTTCTTAACTATTCCATAAAAACTGTATTCCTTATTATATATAATCAATGATATCTCTATTATGTTACTTCACGGCAGCATTGTCTTTCCTTAATTACTTGGGTCCAATAAGAAAAGAAAAAAAAAAATCTGTTATATCTCTTCTGACTAATGCTACTAGGGAAGACAATTCAACCAGTTTATCTTTTTAAGGGTTAGGTTGTTGAAACAATGACTAGTCCCTGTACCAGGGTCTCAATAATCAAAATAAGTGATAAAAACACATAACCTCAATTTATGTTGTACAAAATCTCTACTGTCCAGCATATCACCAACAAGCCATTCAGGATTGAGGGCCATGATCCCTATGGCTGTCTACCATAGTACTGGGGAGTGGAATATGATAACCACAATGCAAAACAATAAAATTCACTAAAATTTTCAGCCTTCCTTCATCTAAATAAGAAATGGGTGCTACAAGTATTCAAAAAGACTCCAAAAACAAACAAACAAAAACAAACAAAAAACAAAAACAAAAACAAAAAACAAAACAAACAAACAAACAAACAAACAAAAAACCATAAAGACTCCAGAGTTCCATAGTATCTTTAGACAGCTCTTGATAGCTCAATAGTTGTTTTGGCAGAGGGGCCTTTTTCTGATACTTCCTACTCTGAATACTATCTTCCATATCACTCCTATTTTAAATGAAGTTTATGCTAACTCCATAAAATGAATTGAGAAAAGCTGTTTCTTTCTTTATTTTCCAGAAAAAGTTGGTATAATATTGGTATTACCTTACTTTTAAATATTTGATAGCACTGACTGATAGACATCTGATCTATATGGTCAGTATGTGTTTTTTTGTGTGTATGCATTTAATAAGCTAATATCAACTTCTTTAATGAGTATAAAGAGACATATATTCCATTTCATTTTTTTCTACCTACCTTGGGTTTATATTTCTTCTCTTGTTAGAGATTTTTTTAAAGATTTTATTTATTTATTCATGAGAGACACAGAGAGAATGGCATAGACACAGGCAGAGGGAGAAGCAGGCTCCATGCAGGGAGCCTGATGTGGGACTCCATCCTGGGACTGCAGGATCACACCCTGGGCTGAAGATCGCGCTAAATTGCTGAGCCACCTGGGCTGCCCTTGTTAGAAATTTTTAATGTGGGAATGCAGGTCATTGACTTTAATGCATTTTTTCCCTCACTAATATGGACATTTAAGCTATAAATTATTTCTAGTGGGTTTTTTGGTCTATATCTATAATCTGCTATGAAACTGTGCAGATAGCTCTTTCAGTACCCATATAATAAAAATATATGTATGGCCAATGAGTCAATATTATTAGTCATCAGGGAAATGCAAACTGAACTCAAAATGAAGTATCATAATACATCAATTAGAATAATTAAAACTCAATGTCTGACAACAGAAAACATTGGTGAAAATACAGAGTAGCTCAACTCATAAATCACATGCAAGAGTGTAGAACAATACCATCATTTTGGAAAATCATTTGATAGATTCTTTTTAAAAAGTTAAACAAGCATCTACTCTATGATGCAACAATTTTACTCCCAGGATTTTAATTATGAGAAATAACATATCTAAAAACTTGTATAAAAACATTTATAGTAGTTTTACTCTTAAAAGCCAAGCTTGTCCATTAACACATAAAATGATAAATATACTGTGGTAGAGCCAAATAATGGAATTCCTTAGTAAAAAAAAGGAGCAGATGATATGTGTTAGAGGTAAGTAATTCAGCAAGTAAAATTGAGTTTATTTGAGAATAGCAGAGGAATTGCAATTGAGGACAAGGAAACTATGGTGAAACTTAGACAAATCTGGAGAACAAAGAAGAGCATTCTTTTATAAGAAAAAGGAGAAAGCTCATAGATGTTTTGAACAAAAGTTTATTGGAGAAAAATGAGAGTTCAAAATGATGATGGGGGCGCCTGGGTGGCTCAGCGGTTTAGAGCCTGCCTTCAGCCGAGGGCGTGATCCTGGAGTCCCAGGATCGAGTCCCACATCAGGCTCCCTGTATGGAGCCTGCTTCTCCCTCTGCCTATGTCTCTGCTTCTCCCTCTGTGTCTCTCATGAATAAATAAAAAAATCTTAAAAAAAAAAGATGATGGGTTTCCATTGTTTTCAGGTGATGAAAGTGGTAGTGGGCTCTCATTGGCTGCAGGCAAGGGCAGCTTGCTGTTGCCAAACCCCTTCAGCTTGTTGTTGCCAATCTGAGAGAAAAATCTTTCTTCCTGCTGGGCTATCCAAGCCACAATGAGAGTTATATGCATGAGAGTCTTCCCTTTGTGGCTTTCTGATTCCAATTTTGAGTTAGGATTTCTAATACATTTTCATATTTCTTCTGATCAAGATCTTTTTGCAGAAGCATTGCTGATCAAAAGTTAGGTTATCTGTTCCTTATTAAAGTTATTTTTGTTTCTTGGTCCCAGGAAGGATATTTCTTGGCTGTCATACTCCATGTTGGAGGGAATTATGCAGATTGGAAACCACTGAGGCCATATTTGAGTAACAAAGTAGGAAGGTGAATACTCAGCCATTTTCCAACTAGACACTATATCTTATCAAGGTTGAGACATTTGGGTATTGTCTTGAAACATTGAGCCAGCATCACCCTTTTGGGTGCATCATTTCTAGAAAGGTTTGACAGGCAACATGTGCATATCTTTAGAAATGATTATATAAAATGAGAAGCAGAATAATAATACTAGTTTGTATAGTCTTAATTTTTTTTTTTTTTTTTTGGTGGGGAGCAGAGGGAGAGAGAGGATCTTGAGGAGGCTCCACACCCAGCCTGGAACCTAATGTAGGGATTAGTCTCACAACCCTAAGATCATGACCTACGCCCAAATCAAGAATTGGGGACTTAAACAACTGAGCCACACAGGTGGTCCCCTAGTTTGTGTAGTCTTAAACCAGAAGCCTAAATCTGGTCACCAGCTAAAGATATCAAAGGATCATGTAACATCAGGTGGAATTTGTTGTGGCCAATGTGTTTTTTTCCTAATTTTATGTAATTGGGTTTCTAGTTTTATGAAAAAAATGTATTCATGTGCATCAAATGTTTGATATCACACAAATGCTTCCTTGTTCAGCAAACAGCTAATCAAGGACTATATGGTTGGCCAAAATGACTTAAGCCAACAGGTGATCATTGTTGGACTGCTATTGCCTTAGAGGTGGAATTGGCAAGTTTTCTCAATTTCAGAAAGAGATTTCTAGTCATTTACTCATTGACATGAATGTTCACAAAAAGGATAGGTGACCTTCCAATGGAGGCAAATAGAGCCATATATACCTCCTGGGATTTCCTGTGAAGACCAGTGATGAAGATTTAATGGGGGAAAACCAATGGCAGGACAAAGGGGAGGTTTTAGATTTATTGTAGATGTCCACAGAAACAGAAATCCTAGCAATAATTTTCCTCCAGTCTGCCAGCTGTCTGAACATTTATAGGCTCATTGAGAGGCCCATTCACCACAGACAAATATAAAACCAAATGGTACACATAAGACTCCTGCTAGGGTTTGATTACTAGTAGTGCCATTAATGGGGATTATTCAATTGGTCCTTTGGAGCCAAATGTTGGTGGTATTTGAAAAATATTTAGGGAGAAACCATCTTGTTCTGTGGACTTTATTTTCTAATGCTGTACAGAGGGAGTTAATACTATAACAAGCAGATCTAAGGTGGTATGAGAGCAGGGAACCATATAGGTGGAATAGATATGATTAGTTACATTAAGACTTATGGCAAGGGAGGGGTCAAATTAAAGCACAGGAAAACTTGATTGTAGATGTTTGACTTGATAAGAAAAATCTAAAGGCATTTAAGTATAGTTAATGATTGCATTGGAGATGAAAAAGCTACAGGAAAGACAAAATGGTCATAGCTATGAGAGATCAGGGTTTCTGATCACAGATCTAGCAGTCAGAAAGGTTTCCCCTTTTTGTGAGGGATTGGAAAATGCAAACAAGGGCATTATTGTTTCTTCAGGATAGAGAAGGAGAAAACAAGGTAATAAAAAGCAGAAAGGAGTGAAAATATCAAACCTCATCCCCTTATCTTGGGAAAGCTGTTTTCTTCACTCCTGAAAAATTTTAATTTGAAATCATCAATTGGGCAGCCCTAGTGGCACAGCCTGCAGCCCAGGGCGTGATCCTGGTAGACCCGGGATCAAGTCCCACATCAGGCTCCCTGCATGGGGCCTGCTTCTTCCTCTGCCTAAGTTTCTGCCTCTCTCTCTCACTCTGTGTCTTTCATGAATAAATAAAAAATAAAATCTTAAAAAAAATGAAATCGTCAATGGGTGTGAAGGTCAATCAGGGTTTAGAGCTTTTTTAATGAGACACATAGATACAGGAGTCAACTCCTTGGACTTTGGTGGCACAAAAATTGGTCAGTAAAACTCGATAAGGCCCTTTTTAGCATGGCTGAAGAGAGTCTTTTTGGAGATGTCTTTTCCAATAAATGAAATTCCCATGTAGCAGAGATTAAATCTCCATAGCAGTTGATGTCTGTCTCCTGGGAGCATGCTGTGAGAAGATTGCTCTAGTAGGAGCACCTGGGTGGCTCAGTCAGTGAAGGTCTGCCTCCAGTACAGGTCATGATCTCAGGGTCCAGGAATCGAGCCATGTATTGGCTTCCCTGCTCAGTGGTGGGGTCGGGGGTGTGTCTGCTTCCCTTTCTCTCTCTGCCTCTTGCACCCCCCTCATGCTCTCTCTCTCTCTCTCTCACTTCTCTCAAATGAATAATTTAAAAAATCTTTAGAAAACATTTCTCTAATAGAGTATGATTACTTTCAATTGATGCAGTTAGGCCTTTGGAATACAGAAATATATTTCCTTTTATTAGATGTGGGTCAAAAGAGGTGGAAGCAGAATCTATGGGGAACCTTATAATTATCTTAAAGCATGGTGATTTATGAGTCCCAAAGTCAGTGGATATAAAATTAAGAAGGACCTATAGCAATACTTTTGGCCAAGATATTTGGAGGCTTTCCACAAATTTTCCAATTGAATATTGATGATGCTGTGGTTTGCTCAACTAATTCTGAGGGCTAAGGATAATAAGCACAGTGGAAATCCTATAGGACTTACCAAACAGCATATAGCTACCATAATGTTTGGCCAATAGAATGGGTTCCCTACTTGCTATGGAGCTTTAGAGGGGTTTCCCATTCCCAGGTGGAGTTGATTTTTTTTTCCAATAGGATTTTAGCTAGTGAAGAGGTAGTAGCTCTTCTACATGAAAGGCTTCAACCTATTATTATAAATATATAAATTATTACCAAGACATATTTGAATCCATGAGATGGAGATAAATAAAGTCCATCTGCCAAACCTCAAATGGTCCATTAAGCAATTTAATGTGCCCAGGAGCAGTGTAGACCAATTTTCTTGGATTGTATTTGGGCAGATGGAGCAAGAAAAGTAGGCATTTTTTGAGGCATTTTTAATATGTCCCCACCAGTGTCAATTCAAAACATCATTTTATCCATAGACTAATGGTTTAATGTACATATAGGAGTCAATAGTGAGAATTTTCCAATTTCTGCTGGACTGGGTTTTTATTTGGTCCAAATCAAAAGTTTTTCTTTTTATCATACCAACAACCATTTGATTGCCAATATTGTTTTTCCAATTCTGATACTGATTGTTGAATGTCTAGTTAATTTCTCCAAATTATCATATAGAAGTGAGTTCCTTTAGGCAATGACAGAGGTTTGACTTTAGACCTTTTGAAGGCAGCACTTTTTTGTAGTAATGTCAGCAAGATGATTTCCTTCATCTTCTGGAGATTCAAGCTTCAAATACTCCAGATATCTTAATAATAGGCAAAGCAGCAGGTAATAATATGGCATCCAGTAATGTAAATAATGTAATGACCATTTATAATTTTATCTTTACTGGAAATAAGGAGTCACATTGTTTCCATAACATTCCAAAATTGTAAGTCACTTGAAAGGCATATCCACTGTCAGTATAGAAATAGTTTTGCCCTTGATTAGAATGCAGACATGTGTATATAAAATTTGGCTAGTTGGGTCTAAATAGTCAAAGGAAAAGGTGCCACTTCAATGCTTCTAAAGATCCAGCAGATCCACCACAATATATACCATTTTCGTTTTTCAAATAAGAACCATCAGTGAAGCATGAAAAGTCAGCATTTTCCAATGGAGTTTTCTGTAAGTCATTATAGGGGGTCAGAAGGTAATCTGTGAGTATTAAGTAGTTATGGAGGGTTTCATCAGTAGAGGAGGGGAGAAGATTGCAGAGTTAAGATTACCATGAAAAAGAGTGATATAAGAGGTAGTGAAATAGAAAAAGAGATGGTTTACTGAAAGGTATGGAGTACAATGAAAGTTAAAATCTTCAGCAGCATATGTCACAAAGTTAAAGGGGGATCCTATGACTATTTTCTCTGTGACCTTTACAAAAAAAAGGTGGTAATAGGTATCTCTTGGAGGCATGGAGGTGGAGCAGGTGGTTAATCCTCAGGCTATGGAATATAGTTGCTGGCTATAATTTCCTATGGGCCGGTACCCAAGGGGCACTTCCATCATTTCATATAGAAAAGAAGAAAGTAGGGTATATTTGAAATGTTCAGGAGGGGCAGTGTGGTTTATTAAACTTTACTTTAAGATAAGCAAGGTCATGTCATCAGAATCTTCACAGCAGGGTCAGGGTCAGGTTTGGTAGTTTTTAAAAAGGAATGTAAAGGTTAAGCCATAAGGAGAAGGTTTGGGATCCAATTGTAACAATAGCCTGCTGACCTGAAAGAACCTCACAGTAGACATTGGGTTTTGAGCTCTGGGAATTTCAAAATGCCATAAAAACTGTCGTATCTAGATGTGGTCCTTGTTATTAGATTAGATGTCCTAAATATTAAACTTAAGTTTTAAAAAATTATAAATTTTCCTTAGAGATTTTATGTCCCTTTTTGGCTAGGAGGTTTAGCAAATAGGTGCTATTTTCCTGTGAGGAGGCTTGGGAAAAGGGCAGAGAATGAAGTCATTCACATATAGTATTAAAGTGGAGCTTTCAGGGAACTTGATATCATTTATGTCAGTTTTTAGAATTTATTAGAAGAAGGGCTCTGAGTGAAATCCTTGGGTGTTACTATCCAGGTGTATTGATATCCTTCCCAAGTAAAGTAAAAAAAAAATAACTAGTTTTATCTACTGGGATATTAAAGCAAACATTACATAAATGAATCATGGAAAAAATAGGCTTTCAGTTAGGATGAAGGCTAATGAAGTGTGGGGACTGTGGACAATAGAGTAGCAAGAGATGATAATATTGTTTATAACTCAGAGGTCCTGGACAGCCTCCATCCATGGCCATTTGGTTTCTTTACAGGTAAAGTAGAAGTGTTACAAGGACTGTTCCCAGAATGAGACCCTGGACATTGTGTTCTTCTATTAATGACTTATTTCATTTAAAAAGTTTCTTTATTTATAGGATATTGATTAATCCTGTAAAGAGGTTTTCAGAGATCTATTTGGATCTTAATAAGAGATGCATTATGGATTTTGTCAATATAAGTTGATGATTTTGCCCATAAGGAGCAAGAGGTGACTGATTTAATAAAAACAATTGATTAGTGCCCTTGGAATTAGCTCTAGTGCTTATCAAGAATGGAGCAAATAAAAGATGTTGAAGTGTTATCTGATTCACCTAATTGGCTATTTTGGTTGATACTGTCAAATCCTAGAATTATTTCCCCCTTTTAAAAGAAATTTCATTATATTTTTTCAAGAAATATTGCCCAATAAATGAATAAGTGTGGAGGAACTAAAGAAAAAAATAGCTCATATATCTTAGAGGGTCTAAGTAAAAGAATAGTTTTAGAATTAGAGACATGTTGAGATATATTATAAAACCCTGTTATTAGAATTGTTTTATTACTCTGAAGCAGAGTCTGTTTAGTGATAGTAGAATTCAGCACCTAGAGTGTAGCTCCAGTGTCAATAAGGGCAGAGGGAGATTTATTCCTAATCTAGTGAGTGATTTCTCCAAATTGATTAGGCGGAAGGATTGGGAAAAGCCCCTGTAATTCCTCAGAGTCCCATCTTTGGAGATTAGGAGGATATTAAAAAAGTTAGTTAGAAGAAGGCTAAAGGTACTTGGAGTGCTTCAATTTGTAGCAGGCTTTCTTCCCATGTCCTGGCATTTTGCATAAATGACAGACCAGGAGGATTTTGGTTATCATTAGGAAACTTCATTTATTAGAGTTGAAAATGAAGACTTTTAGTGGAAAAAAAAATCTTAGTAGTCTTTCTTTGGTGTGGGCAAGCTGGTTTAATAAGTTAAATCTGACCTGTAGTGGACACAATATTTCCTACTTCATCCTGAGAATTTAAACTTGAGGAGAATGATCCCATTTCAGCCTGTTAATGAATATAGATTTAAAAGCTCCCTAAGTGGAGTCAGCATCCAAAAAACCTGAATATTCTCTTAAGGCAACTTTTAAGTGAGCTATACTAATCATTCATGGGCTCATTTGGTTTCTGGGTATAGGCCTACATCTTATTCTAATTCACTGGCTTTGGGAAAGCCCTAGGAATTGCCAAATATAGTCACTTGGTGATTCCCCAAGTCTGATCATATAATGCAGTGGATATCTCTTTGTCCACTGGTTACAATTCTGAAGACTCCTCAAGATTATTCCAATCAATTAGCAGTTTCATTCAATATTGGGTCAAGCTTTAACCAACAAGCATGTGGACTAGCTGATATAAGTCAGAGAAGCCAGGCTGATAAGTTTGAATGACTATAATAAATTCCTCAGCAAATTTGTGGGGACCCCCAGTTATTTTGGGGAGCACAAGAGGTTCAGGTGAGTTCTGTGCATGGTTCCAGAGGTTAGTATCTCCTCAGGATATTTTCACCGTTAGATCCACTTATGACACCATGGAAGGTCAACTGTTTAAAATAAAAAGGTAAATAGTCACGAGCAAAATTGAGTTTATTCAGAAATAAAAAAAAAGATTTACATTTCAGGTCAAGTAAACTATACCAAAACATAGACAAGTCCAGAGAACAAAGGAGGAAAATGTTTTTATAGAGAAAAGAGGGAAATTAGAAACAGTTGTTTCAAACAAAAGTTTATTAGAGAAAATGAGAGTTCAGAGTGGTGGTGGCTTCGTATTGCCAGTAGGTAATGGAAGTGGGATTGATTTCTCATTGGTTGCAGTAGTGCAGCTTGCTTTTGCCAGATGCCAGCCAGGTGCCTGAAGCTTGCTATTGTATGGCCAAGAGGAAATCTTTCCTCCTGCTGGGCTATTGGAGTTGCAATGAGTGGTACATGCATCAGAGCCTTGTCTTTATGGATTTTCAATTTCAATTTTGAATTAGATTTTCTTAATACATTTTAAACTCATGCAGCAATATATAAAAACCTGAAATACATTATTTTTAGTGAAAAAAGGTAAATACTAAAATATGTACATACTGTTTAATTACATGAAATTCTAGAACAGATACAGCTCATGTATGGCAATTTTAATCAGAATAGCAATTGCTTGTAAAGAGGCTAATGGACCATGAAGGAGAACAAGGGACCCTTCTTGGATTATGGAAATGTTCTATAGCTTGAAACAGTTATGAGTTACAGTAGCAAAAATATTTATCAAAATGATAAAACTCTAGGCACAATTGTCCATTTTATTGTATGGAAAGCATACTATAAAAAAATCTCTCCCTTTACCAGTTTCATTTATTCCTAAAAGATTATGATATTTACCTAACATATGAAACAGGGTAAAATTAGGATGAAGAAGTTCAGATTAAAAGTATACAAAGTGTATAAAAGAACAGAAGATGAAGAGTGACATTTTTCTCCTGTAAATTATAACTATAAGGAAAAAAGGAATTTCTAGAGATGAACTGTGAATTTGAAATTAGATCTCCTTTTTTTTTTTTTTTCATTTTTCTTCATGTGGACATTGATGAACTATCAATAAAGATCTTTGGTGATTCAGATCCAATGGGGCAGTACATATATAAGCCTTTTATATTCTTAATATCAGTAGGTATCACTAATGTCTAATCCTCATTTACATTAGGGATCTTCTTAACTCTTCTCTATTCTTCATTTCTTACATTTAGTCTATAGCCTGTTTAGTTATTTTTTTCTACCTCTAAAACATAACCTCATTATTTCTGTAACTGCATGTAATGCTAAACCTCCCATTTTTCTTGCCTTGAATAAAGCCCTAAGTTCTGACTTGACCTTGTAGCTTTAAGACTTGAGTCTATCAAATTCATCTATTATTCTCACCAGAGTACTTGATAAAATTAATAACAATGTGATTAGAGAAAGTAATATTGGTTGGATGAAAAGTGAGGGCTTTGGAGCTTGAATTTCTGTGTTTGAATCTCGACTCTACCATTTATCAATCTTGTGAAACAAGTCAAATTAAATAACCCCACTGTTATATTTTAATAGCTCAAACTGAGCTATTTAATGAGTTATTATATGAAAGCACCTAGAAGACACACCTTTTCTGTATTTTAGAAAACCAAAGGGATAGCAAACATTATTTTTACTAATTTTGTTAAAAATAAATGAATTCCCTCAATATCTGTTTAAAATATACAAGGCATTCTGCGACCTAGTCTCTTCTCTATGTTTCCAGTTTTATCTTTGCCATCTTCTGCTTAATGCAATTTATATATTTAAATGTGTTACAGTTTTCTTTGTATAGAATGTTATTTTAAGACATCCCTTTGTTCATATTTTATATGTTCCACTGTAATTATTTAAAAGTAGTTTATCATATATCTGTTTTCTTGGTATATAAACAAGGGCAGGGTAACTCTATAATTCTTGATATATCACAATTTTTAGCATGTGTTACATACTCAGGAATTGCTTAATTGAATAAACAGCTTTAAAAATCCAACATTACAAAAAAAATAGATTAAATGAAGTAATCAAAACCAGTATTTAGGAGAATTAAATATTAAATACAAAATCACTTCTAAAATTATATTCAAAAGACAAATTATAACCTGGATATTGGGAAAAATTTAAAGCATATGAAAAATAAAACAAGATATAATTTTGTTCAAATTGAGTTTAAGAAAAACTAAATGTGTTATTCAAAGTTTTGGAGAAAATGATTATTTTCCAATTATATTTAAAATAGTGGCTTCTTTGTATAAAGTGTGAGGATTATGAAATCAAAAATCAGATAACAAAGAGGTTCTTGCTATGTAGCATCATGATGAAGTATACAGACTTTGGAGCTAAGCACCAGAGGTCTGAAACCTGGATATTCTGTTCACTAGCTATACTACCTTGAACAATTACCTGAAAACTCTGGGACATACTTTTCTCTATCTGGAAAATGATGATAATAAAGGAGAGATAAAGAGCTTCCAAGATAGACAGAAACTGAAAGAATATGTGATCAACAAACTAGCTCTGCAAGAAATGTTAAGGGGGACTCTGTAAAAGAAAGAGGAAGCCCAAAGAAATAATCCTCAAAAACAGGGACTGAATAAGTATTATGATGACACTAAATTCATATCTTTCAATAGTAACTCTGAACCTGAATGGGCTTAATGATCCCATCAAAAGATGCAGGATTTCAGACTGGATGAAAAAACAAGACCCAACAATATGCTGTCTACAAGAGACTCATTTGAGACCTAAGGACACCTACAGCCTGAAAATGAAAGGTTGGAGAACCATTTACCATTCAGATGGTCCTCAAAAGAAAGCAGGGTTAGCAATCCTCATATCAAATAAATTAAATTTTATCCCAAAGACTGTAGTAAGCGATGAAGAGGGACACTATATCATACTTAAAGGATTTATGCAACAAGAGGACTTAACAATCCTGGATATTTATGGCCCTAATGTGGGAGCTGCCAAGTCTAAAAATCAATTAATAACCAAAGTAAATACTTACTTAGATATTACACTAATATTGGGAGACTTCAACACAGCACATTCTGCAAATGACAGATCTTCTAAGCACAACATCTCCAAAGAAACAAGAGCTTTAAAAAATACACTGGACCAGATGGATTTCACAGGTATTTACAGAACTTTACAGCCAAAAGCAAATACACATTCTTTTCAAGTGCACATGGAACTTTCTCCAGAATAGACCACATACTGGGTCACAAATCAGGTCTCAACTGATACCAAAAGATTGGGATTGTCACCTGCGTATTTTCAGACCATAATGCTTTGAAACTTGAACTCAATCACAAGAAGAAATTTGGAAGAAACTCAAATACGTGGAGGTTAAAGAGCATCCTGCTAAAAGATGAAATGGTCAACTAGGAAATTAGAGAAGAATTAAAAAGATTCATGGAAACTAATGAGAATGAGGATACAACCGTTCAAAATCTTTGGGATACACCAAAAGCAGTCCTAAGAAGGAAATACATCGCAACACAAGCATCCCTCAAAAAAATTGGAAAAAACTCAAATACACAAGCTAACCTTGCACCTAAAGGAACTGGAGAAAGAACGGCAAATAAAACCAACACCCAGCAGAAGAAGAGAGATAATGAAGATTCGAGCAGAATTCAATGAGATAGAGACCAGAAGAACTGTGGAACAGATCAACAAAATCAGGAGTTGGCTCTTTGAAAGCATTAATAAGATAGATAAACCATTAGCCAGCCTTCTTAAAAACAGAAGAGAAAAGACTCATTGATAAAATCATGAATGAAAAAGGAGAGATCACAACCAATACCAAGGAAATAAAAACATCTTAAAAACTTATTATGAGCAGCTTTACGCCAATAAATTGGTCAATCTAGAAGAAATGGATGCATTTCTTAAAACCAAAAACTTCCAAAACTGGAATAGGAAGAAAAAGAAAACCTCAACAGGCCAATAACCAGGGAGGAATTTGAAGCCATCATCAAAAACCTCCCAAGACACAAAAGTCCAGGGCCAGATGGTTTCCTAGAGGAATTATATTAAACGTTTAAAGAGAAACAATATCTATTCTACTAAAGCTGTTCTGAAATATAGAAAGGGACAGAATACTTCCAAACTCGTTTTATGAGGCCAGCATCACCTTACTTCCAAAACCAGACAAAAACCCCACCAAAAAGGAGAATTATAGACCAATATCCCTGATGAACACAGATGCAAACATTCTCAACAAGATACTAGGCAATAGGATCTAACAGTACATTAAGATGATTATTCACTATGACCAAGTGGGATTTATCCCCAGGATGCAAGGCAGGTTCAACACTTATAAAGCAATCAACATGATAGATCATAACAAGAGAAAAAATAAGAACCATATGATCTTCTCAATAGATGCAGAGAAAGCATTTGACAAAATACAGCATCCATTCCTGGTCAAAACTCTTCAGAGTGTAGGGATAGAGAGAACATTCCTCAGCATCTGAAAAGCCCACAGCAAATATCATTCTCAATGGGGAAACACTTCGAGCCATTCCCCTGAGATCAGGAAGGAGACAGGGATGTCCACTCTCACCACTGTTATTCAGCATAGTCCTAGAAGTCCTAGGCTCAGCAATCAGGCAACAAAAAGAAATAAAAGGCATTCAAATTGGCAAAGAAGAGGTCAAACTCTCCCTCTTCGACGATGACATGACACTGTACATAGAAAACCCAAAAGACTCCACCCCAAGATTGCTAGAACTCATACAGCAATTCAGCAGTATGGCAGGATACAAAATCTATGCCCCGAAATCAGTGGCATTTCTATGTACTAACAATGAAACTGAAGAAAGAGAAATTAAGGTGTCAATCCCATTTACAATTGCACCCAAAAGCATAAAATACCTAGGAATAAACCTATCCAATGACGTAAAGGATCTACACCCTAAAAACTACAGAACACTTCTGAAAGAAATTGAGGAAGACACAAAGAGATGGAAAAATATTCCATGCTCATGGATTAGAAGAATTAATATTGTGAAACTGTCAATGCTACCCAGGGCAATTTACACATTCAATGCAATACATATCAAAATATCATGGACTTTCTTCAGAGAGTTGGAACAAATCATCTTAAGATTTGTGTGGAATCAGAAAAGACCCCGAATAGCCAGGGGAATATTGAAAAACAAAACCAGAGCTGGATGCATCACAATGCCAGATTTCAAGTTATACAACAAAGCTGTGATTATCAATACAGTGTGGTACTGACACAAAAACAGATACACAGATCAATGGAACAGAATAGAGAATCCAGAAATGGGCCCTCAACTCTATGGTCAACTAATATTCGACAAAGCAGGAAAGACCATCCACTGGAAAAAGGACATTCTCTTCAAAAAATGGTGCTGGGAAAATTGGACATCCACATGCAGAAGAATGAAACTAGACCATTCTCTTACACCATACACAAAGATAAACTCAAAATGGATGAAAAATCTAAACCTGAGACAAGAATCCATCAAAATTCTAGAAGAGAACACAGGCAACACCCTTTTTGAACTTGGCCACAGCAACTTCTTGCAAGATACATCCATGAAGGCAAGGGAAAGAAAAGCAAAAATGAATTATTGGGACTTAATCCAGAGTAAAAGCTTCTGCACAGCAAAAGAAACAGTCAATAAAACTCAAAGACAACCTACAGAATGGGAGAAGATATTTGCAAATGATCTATCAGATAAAGGGCTACCATCCAAGATCTATAAAGAACTTATTAAACTCAACAGCAAAGAAACAAACAATCCAATCATGAAATGGGCAAAAGAAGTGAAGAAAAATTTCACAGAAGAAGACATAGACATGGCCAACAAGCCCATGAGAAAATGCTCCGCATCACTTGCCATCAGGGAAATACAAATCAAAACCACAATGAGATACCACCTCACCCCAGTGAGAATGGGGAAAATTAACAAGACAGGAAACAACAAATGGAGAGGATGTGGAGAAAGGGGAACCCTCTTGCACTGTTGGTGGGAATGTGAACTGTAACAGCCACTCTGAAAAACTGGGTGGAGGTTCCTCAAAGAGCTAATAACAGAGCTACCCTATGGCCCAGCCATTGCAGTGCTGGGGATTTACTCCAAAGATACAGATACAGTGAAATGGCAGGACACCTGCACCCCAGTGATTATAGCAGCAATGTTCACGATAGCCAAACTGTGGAAGGAGCCTCGGTGTCCATCGAAAGATGATGGATAAAGATGTGGTTTATGTATACAATGGGATATTACTCAGCCATTAGAATCGACGAATATCCACCATTTGGGTCAATGTAGATGGAACTGGAGGGTATTATGCTGAGTGAAGTAAGCCAATCAGAGAAGGACAAACATTATATGGTCTCATTCATTTGGGGAATATAAAAAATAGTGAAAGGGAATAAAGGGGAAAGGAGAGAAAATGAGTGGGATATATCAGTGAGGGTGACAGAGCATGAGAGACTCCTAACTCTGGGAAACGAACAAGGAGTAGTGGAAAGGGAGGTGAGCAGGGGAGGAGGGGGATTGGGTGACTGGTTGATGGTCACTGGGGAGGCACTTGAAGGGATGAGCACTGGGTGTTATGCTATATGTTTGCAAATTGAACTCCAATAAAAATATACAAAAAAAAAAAGAAAAAATAATAATTCCTATCACTGGGAAATGTTAACAAATAAAAGAATTAAAATGTAGAGCACTGGTATTTTGCATATACAATGAACATATACAATGTCAAATTTACCATTTTAAATTTACAGTTCAGTGGTATTAATCTCTTTACAAAACTATGCACCAGTTATCCATTATCCATTTCCCAGATGGTTTTCATCATCCACAATAGAAACTCTTCATCCATTAAATAATAACTTCCTATTTTCCTAACCCAAATTCCAGAATCTACCATGCTTACTCTCTCTATGTATTTGCCTATTTTAGGTACCTCATACAATTGGAATCATGAAACATTTGTTCTTTTGTGTCTGGATTATTTATTTTTATTACTTTTTTATTTTATTTTATTTTATTTATTTTTATTATTTTATTTTTGTGTGTGTGTGTGTCTGGGTTATTTCAATTAGCATAATGTTTTCAGGGTTCATCAAGTTGTAGAGTATATCAAGATTTCTTTCTTTTTAAGCTAACATATCCCATTATATGTATACATTGCTCTTCCTTTATTCATTCTATTGATGGACTTTGGACTGTTTCCAATATCTGCCATGGTCAATAATGTTGATAGGAACATTGATGTGCAATCATCTGAGTCTTGCTTTTAATTCTTTTGTGTATTTACCTACAAGTGGAACTGATGGTTCAAATGGTAATTATATATTTAACTTTTGAGGAATTGCCATAGTATTTTCCATGGTGGCTGTATCATTTTACATTCTTGACAGCAATGCACCAGGATTTTAATTCTTCCACAACTTCCTCAATACTTGTCATTTTCTTTCTTTTTCTTTTTCTTTTTTTTTTCAGTTTTGTTTTGTTTAATAAGAATGATCCTAATAGGTGTGAAGTAATATCTCATTGGTGGTTTGGGTTTACATATTCTTAATGGCTTGTGATGTTGAACACATTTTTATGTGATTTTTTGGTCATTTGTATTAATTTTGGGGGGCAAGATGTTTATTCAAAATCTGTCCATTTTTAAAAATTGGGTTGTTTGGAGTTTTTTGTTATTGTTGAGTGATGAGAATTATTTACATATGCTGGATATTAATCTCTTATCAGATATATTATTTGTAATCATTTACTTCCATTCTGTAAATTGTCTTTTTATTTACCTGGTAGTGTTGATTGATTGGCAAAAGTTTTTAATTTTGATGAAATCAAATTTATCAATTTTTGTTGTTGCTTGTGCTTCTAGTGTCATGTTCAATAAATCCTGGCCAATATTTCATGGACATATTCTTTTATTATTTTTTCTAATAGTTTTTATTTAGCTCCAACACCTAAGTCTTTGACAATTTTGAATTAATTATTGTAAGTTTTGAAACACAAAGTGTGAGTCTTCTGCATTTGTTCTTTTCCAAGTTTTTTTGGCTTAATGGATTTCCTTGGTATTCTATATAAGTTATAGGATGGATTTTCTATATTTGAAAAAAATAAGTCATTGGATTTTGATAGGAAGTGTATTAAACCTGTAGATCTCTTTGGATAATACTGTTATCTAGGCAATATTAAGTCTTTTAATCCATGAGCACGGAATGATTTTCTATTCATTTGTCTCCTTTACTTCAGCAATGTTTAGTAGTTTTCAATGTAGAAAGTCTTTCATGTTCTTACCTAAATTTATTCCTAAATATTTTATTCTTTTTGAGACTATTGTAAATGAAATTTTTTCTTTACGTTTCTTTTCAGATGATTTATTGTTAGTGAATAAGAAATGTTATTAGTATTTTTATGTTGATTTTATATCTTGAAACTTATCCAAGTTAGTTGATTAGATATAATCATTCTTTTGAGTTCAGAATATTTAAAACTTCCTATATGTATATCATCTGTGAACAGAGATAATTTAATTTCTGTTTTTTGATATAGGTAAGAACTTCAAATTTTTATATTTGAATATAAAATAAAATATAACCCAACAGTTATATTTTTTCTATATATGGCCTTTATCATGGTAGAGAAGTTTTTCTATATTTCTAGTTTATTGAGTGTTTTATAAAGCAAGAGTGTTGAATTTTGTCAAAATTTTTTACACATTAATTGAATTAATTGTGACTTTGTTTCTTTTATTCTATTAATGTAGTATTTCACTTTGCTTTTTGCATGTTGAACGATGCTTATATTTGAGAAATAAATCCTACTTGGTCATGTTGTAGAATTCTCTTAATAGCTGATAATTTGGTTTGCCAGTATTTAGATGAAGATTTTTGCATCAATATTTATAACAAATCTTGACCTCCATGTGCACCTGAAAAAAATG
The DNA here is from genome assembly GCF_048418805.1 of Vulpes vulpes. Lineage (NCBI taxonomy): Eukaryota > Metazoa > Chordata > Mammalia > Carnivora > Canidae > Vulpes > Vulpes vulpes. The sequence goes on along the minus strand of NC_132784.1, from coordinate 7,094,817 downwards.
TGTATTCTCCATTCTTGGGTAGATTGTTCTACAGATTTCTGTTACATATAATTGGGATATGGTGTTGTTCAGGTCCTCTATTTCCCTATTGATTTCTGTTTGTCTATGCATTTTTAAAAAGTATTTATTTATTCATGAGAGACAGGGAGAAAGAGAGAGAGAGAGACAGAGAGACAGAGACAGAGACATAGGCAGAGGGAGAAGCAGGCTCCTTGCAGGAGCCCAATGGGCGACTCAATTCCCGGATCTCAGGATCACGACCTGAGCCAAAGACAGCCGCCCAACTGCTGAGCCACCCAGGCATCCCTGCATTTTTGTCAGTGTTGTAGTAATATCTTCAATTATTATAAAACTGTCCATTTCTCTCTTCAGTTTTGTCAATACTTGTTTCATAGTTTTGCTTCTGATGTTGGTGCATGTAAGTTTACAATTTTTAGACCTTCTTGATGAAACAACTCTTTACCAATATAAAATGTCCTTCTTTGTCCTTTGTATCAGTTTTTGACCTAAATTCTATTTTGTCTGATATTGGTATAACCACTCCAGCTCTCTCAGTTAATGTTTCCATTCAATATCTTTTTCTATCCTTTCTCTTTCAACCAATGTATGTTCTAAATCTAAAGTGAGTTTCTTGTGGATAGTAAATAGCATATACTTAAGTCTCATTTTTTTTAAAGATTCTTCTAATGTGTACTTTTTGGTTGGAATCTAATACTTTTACATATAAACTCATTATTTACAAGGAATGGATTATTTCTGCCATTTTGCTATTTGTTTTCTGTTTGTTTTATAGCTTTTTCTCCCTGTCATCTTATACATCACTGCCTTCTTTTGTGTTTAGTTGATTTCCTTTAGTGACATATTTTGATTTTCTTCTCAACTCCTTTTGTATATATTTCATCAGCATTTTCTTTGTCATTACTATTAGGATTATCAATAATATTAAAATTATAGCAATATATCTTAAATTAATGCCACTTTATTTTTTTTTAAGATTTAATTTATTTGGGGATCCCTGGGTGGCTCAGCGGTTTGGCGCCTGCCTTCGGCCCAGGGCATGATCCTGGAGACCTGGGATCAACTCCCACATCGGGCTCCCTGCATGGAGCCTGCTTCTCCCTCTGCCTGTGTCTCTGCCTCTCTCTCTCTCTCTCTCTGTGTCTCTCATGAATAAATAAATAAAATCTTAAAAAAAAAGATTTTATTTATTTATTCATGAGAGACAGAGAGAGAGGCACAGATACAGGCAGAGGGAGAAGCAGGCTCTCTTCAGCAAGCCTGATGTGGGACTTGATCCCAGGACCTCAGGATCATGACCTGAGAAAAAAGCAGATGTTTAACCACTGAGCCACCCAGGTACCCTTAAATTAATGTCACCTTAACTTTGGTTTCACTAACTGTATTTTTCTTATAGCTCTCCCTTTCCCATATATGTTACTGATATTATAAATTACATCATAATATATTTTGTACCCATTATTTTTATGCATTTCCTTGTTTTGCATATATATATATATATATATATCAAGTTTAGTGGTTTTCCTTTAGTTCTTTAAGTTTCTCCTTAGTTGAGCATATTTACAACAGTTTTTTAAAGATTTTATCTATTTGTTTGAAAAAGAGAGAAAACAAGCAGGGGGGCAGCAGAGAGAGAGAAAGAAGCAGACTCCCTGCTGAGCTGGGAGCCCAATGCAAGGCTGGATCCCAAGACCTTGGGATCATGACCTGAAGTGAAGGCAGATGCTTAACTGACTGAGCTACTTACCCAGATACCGTCAACAGCTGTTTTTTTTTTTTTAATGCCTTGTTTAATAAGGATAGTTACTTTAAATTGTTCCTTTGAATCAGCTGTGTATTCTGTTTATATGTACAGCTTCTGTTTTTTTGTGTGTTTTTTTTTTTGTTTTTTGTTTTTTGTTTTAGAAGTGGACATCTGATTATTATGTGATTATCCCTGGAAATCATAATCCTTTCCTTTTCCATGTTGTTTATATTAATTGTTGAAACCGCAGCAGTCTATTTGAGACCCTTCCAGACTCTCTATACACAAAGACGATTCCTTAGTAGGTGTATGTTCACTGAAGTGGTCCTTTAGCTTATGCTTGACTAATGATTTCACAGAGATTTCCTTGAATTCCAGGGGTTGAAACTGATTTTTTTAAAAAGCACATATAGAAACAAACAAATATAGAAATCATTCACCACTTTCAGTTTTTGCATTCTGAATCTGTGCTGAGGAGTCCTTTACCAATTAGTTGAGTTTGCTCTGAGCTTATGGAGCAGCCTGAGATGAAAGTTTAAGGTCTTCTCAGAATTTTCTTCAGCATGTGGCTTCTTTGGACATGCATGTGGCTAAATAAATTCCCCCATTATACATGGCTGCCTTGGAATGTCCTAATTTTCTAATGAGCCTCAACTCATCTTTCAGGCCTCATACAGTATGTTGTATGTCTCTGCACTTATTCTCTTTCCCAGATGCCTGTAAATTTGTAGTTCCCTTGTGGTTTTCACAATAAATGTGCAGTGCTTTTCCAGACTATGTTCCAAATTTTGCAAAGAAGAGACAAGTGATTCCATCCTGTAGGTAGCCCCCAGGAAGGTTAGAACAGACATAAAACAATATTTTGCAAATTAAATTGTTTTCTCCCCCTTCTTGAGGAAGTGACTCAAAAACCAGGTTGCTACTGCTCAAGATTAAGACTCCTGTTCTACTTTGGAAGTGGTGGGGCAAAGATGATTAAAAAATAAATGGTATTTCTTTTAAAAAAGAAAATAATTCTTATCATTTTAAAGATTTGTTTTTCTTCCTTCACTGGGCTTTTGCTGCGTTGCTGTAATCCTATATTGCTTTCTATAACCTTTAAGGAGTTGGTTCAGACAGCTTCTGGTTGTTCCTTGATGTTTCTATGAGAGCATGAGAACTTGGAGTTTTTCTCCAAGGAGAAAGGAAAAGGCGAAAGGAGAGGAGAAGAATAGGAGGAAAGAGAAGTTTAGGAGGTAAAGGAGAAAAACTAAGCAACAAGTACTAAACTATTCAAAATAAGAGTAACTTTTTAGTTTTTTTTCTCAGAAGTGTATTTAAATTGGCAAATCCCAAATTACTCAGACTAAACTATTAAGCACCAATTATTAACAAAGTAAATATTATCTAAACATGACTAGTCCCTCTAGACATTCTTCATTTTATGTGAAAATCATTGGGATCCTTTTGCTACTTTTATTCGAATTGTCAGAAGAAGTACTGCAAACAGCTTTGATCACTCTCCAATTTTATGGCTTGACCAATGGAGGAAACATTAACAGTTAAAAACTAACTCACGTTAACAAATTAACCAAATGCTAAAAATGCCTATGAAAGTGGCTTGCTTGTGATAATAAATGATGTTGAGAAATAATTTTCCCCTAGAGAAGTGCTAGCCCTTTCATGTCTCAAGCCACCAAGAATTTAAGAGCAAAAACTGATAATAAAAATTACATTTCTGCTCCACATATACAAATAAAAGCCTGGAAGATGTGAAATCTATGATTGGATGATATTAATTTCTGTCACTTAACGATCAATTCAAATTCTGACCTATATGTTGTTTTCTTCTGCTTTAAACCTTTTTGGCCACAATTTCATAATCCATTCCCAAGTGTCTTCTGCTTCCTGCATTGCACTTGAGTTCTGAATTAGATTTTATATTTATGAAAGATATTGAGTTGAAAGGGGTCAATCGGAATTCCTTATGGTAGAAGAATTATGGGCTAGAGTTAACGTTAAGTTAGCCACCTCTGACATTTTGGGCAATTGCTTTTATATCGAACCTGAGAAAAGGGCCTGCAAACTTCATTTCACCAAGTTCCAGATTACCTCTTATGAACCATCTAATTAAGATTCTATAAAGAAGGCTTCTAAAGATGGCGTTATGTTTGTCTATGATAAATGGGTTTTTGTGTGGCTTTAGTTGTTTCCTGTTGCAAAAGTCAATGAAATTCCAGTTCTCATATAGCTTTCTTTTTGTCTCTCTCTAAGATGCTTCACATAAAGCATTTTGATCAGTTGAATTCACCATTAAGTAGACCAAGTCTTGCTTAGGTTCCCAGCAATTCTCTGCCAGGTTGACTTAGAGCTGCCATGACCAGATGATAAATCAAGATAGAAGCAATTCTTCACTCTTGTTCCCTGGTAACAAGGAATTTTATATGATCCCTTATACTCCATGGAGAATCAGCATTTATAACATGGCCTCAAACAAATACTAAGTATGCTTTTATTGTCCATTACAAATAAACACACACACACACACACACACATATATATATATATATATATATATATATATATATGGCCTACTCATAGTGGACAATAAAAGCATACTTGATACTTCCTAAAGGCTATGTATAAATATATGCATATATGCATATATATGCATGCATTTATATATATGTATGTATATGTGTGAATATGTGTTTGTGTGTATAGTGTGTGTGTGTGCACCAATTATTTCAAGAAAATCTATTTACTATTTGCTGTGTAATGCTCAAGCAAACATGCTCCACAAATTCAACTTGTATATTTAGCAGATAAAATGACATAATTGTAAAAAAAGAAAAAAAATATATAAATACATCTACTCACAATATACATACATATATACAGATTTTTTGTTTGGGTTTTGCAGATCCTGCATTGCAGTTTCATTAATATTCATGAAGTATTGTGTTTTTTATTCATAATGTAATCCAATTGTGACTCAGGTATAGCAATTGCATTATAGTGTGATTAAAGAAACACAATACTTCCTGAATGATACATGATTAAATCAATGGGCATTCAAAAGAGGAAGTGATGCCCATAAACCCAGGGAAAGCTCTATGTATGAGATGGAATATGAGTTACAATGAAAAGAGAAGGTGAGGCTTCGTCTAATCTTAAGGTAAGAAAAGGGTTGTATGGGAGGGAATGGCATCATATAAAGGCAGAATATTCACAGTGTGTTTGGAGATTAATGAATGAGTAATTCCTCTGGATTAGATCATTGATAGATGAGAGAGGCAAATACAATAGTGAAGGTGAGTAGAAACAAATCTCTAATATTTAGAACTTTTCCTATTAGAAAATTTCAAGCTATTTTTTATTTAGAGCCATAGTTAGATATACAGAATGTAGGGGTTAACATAAACTAGATTTACCACTTGTAAAGAAAAATGCTTTAAAATATTATATATCTGATTTATGTAAATAAATCCATCAATAAATAGGTGTATATGTATGTATACACCTTTGAAATTTCACTCTATCTTTTTAACTTCAAAATATTATTGGGACAAACTTACTATGAATGTTTAATTTTGCAAAGTTGTAAAACTAGCACAAAATGATTTTTTCTAAATGAAATATTGTATTTTTATTAAAGATTATGTTTCAAATATCTGGAGCTTACACAAATTTAAAAATGAACTTGCAGAACAAATATCATGCTCAGGTTCTCACTTCAAAAAAATCATACAGTAAGGAGCAAACATTTGTTTTACAAATGTAATTTGTAAATCCTATGTAATTCACTTCATAGTTTGGTGCAATAAGTGTAAGACAGTTAAGACCTCACTCTGGATATTGAATTAAATAATAATAAATCCATAATGATTTATGGATAATGAGTCAGCCCGGACCAGTTTCCCTTTCCCAGAGTAAAAGACTTCCCCCCAGAATAGCTTTCTTCAGCTACCAGGGGGAAAACTCCATGAACTATAAGGTATTTAGACAAGTAGTAAAATAGAGGCGGAGCCCTATCTCAAAGTACAAGAACCAAATAGTATGTTTAATCTCCCTACTTGCTATTTAAGAAAGTAATGCCTCAGGGAAAAGGGAACCCTCCCCTGAAGTGAATTCCACACTGTGTCCAGGGGATGTCCCTGGATTCTGTCCAGCTCTTTATGAATGAATATAAGAGTAGGTAACTGCATTAGACAAGAAAAAGAAATAAAAAGCATCCAAACTGCAAAGAAAAAAGTAAAACTACCTCTATTTACAGGTAGCACGATCTTGTATGTATGTAGAAAATTTTCTATAAATCCCCTAAAAATCTATAAGAATTAGTCAATGAATTAAATAAAGCTTCTTGTGTTTTTTGGTTTCCTTTTATGCACATATTAACTTTTAAAAAATAAATTTTAAAAAAACCTAAAAAATACAAAAACCAATTGTATTCTTTTACAACTACAATGAAAAATTTCGAAATGAAATTAACAAAACAATTCCATCTACTCTACCATATCGAAAATAACAAAATACTCAGGAATAAGTTCACAAAAGAAATGCAAATGTCTACTCTAAAAGGTACAAAACTTTTTTGAAATAAGGAAATTATCTAAATAAGTGGGAAAAAAACAGCCTATGTTATAGGTGAGAAAATTTAATATTTTTAAGATAGCAGTACTCTCCAAACTGATACACTTATTTGATGCATTCTCTATCTGAATCCCAGGTGAACTCTGTTTGAAATGGTCAAGCTGATTCTAAAATTCATATAAAATTGCATGAGACCCAGAATAGACAGAATGATCTTACAAAGAACAAAGAAGATATATTCACACTTCTCAATTTCAAACCTTAGTATAAAGCAACGGTAATCAAAACAATGTGGTACTGGCATAAGGACAGAAATATACATAAATGAAATAGAATTGATAGCTGAAAAATAAACCTGTGTCCATAGTCAACTGATCTTTTATAAATATTCCACTGACCACTCAATGGGGAACGAACCGTCTTCTACAAATGGTGTTGAAACAACTGGATAGTCACATACATAAGAATGAAGTACGCCCTTGTCTCATACTCTATAAAGTATCCCCTAGAATAGCTAAAATTTAAAAAAAGTATTGGCAACAATATAGAGAAACTGGAGTACTCCTACACTGCTGATAAGAATGTCAAATGGTGCAGTCAACATTGGAAAAGACTCTGACAGCTCATCAAATGATTAAATATCAAATAACCATAAGAGTCAAGCAATCTCACTTCTAGGTATATATCCAGTAAAAATGAAATATATGGGGTACCTGGGTGAGTCAGCTGTTGAGCGTCTGCCTTTGGCTTAGGTCATGATCCTGAGGTCCTGGGATCAAGTCCCACATCAAGCTCCCGACAGGGAGCCTACTTCTCCCTCTGCCTATGTCTCGGCCTCTCTGTGTCTCTCATGAGTAAATAAATAATATCTTTTATTTTTAATTTTTTAATAAATCAAATATTTAAAAAAATGAAAATATATGTTCACATAAACATTTATATGGATATCAATAATATCATTATTTATAACACTCAAAAGGTAGAAACATACAAATATTCATTAACTGATGAAGGGCATACAAAACATGGTATATTCATTTAATGGAATATTATTTACCAGAACAATTAATGAAGTAATGATACATAATACACGTCAAAACATGGATGAACTTCAAAGAAATATGTTTAGTGTAAGAAGCCAGTCAGAGAAGGCCAGATATTTTATGATTCCATTTATGGAATGTCCACAATAGAGGAATCTATAGAGACAGAAAGCAGATTATTGGTGGCTTAAGGGCTGTAATGGGTGGGCAACTATAGATATATACACAGACACATATACACATTACATATGTATGTACGTGAAATCATCACTAACTCAATTTACATCACCACAAAAAGAACTCTGTACCCTTTAACTATCTATCTATCTATCTATCTATCTATCTATCTATCTATCATCTATCTATCTATCATCTATCTATCTTCATCATCTATATAGCTACACACATAGATAGATGATAGGTAGATAGATGATACATAGATAGACACATTTATTTTTATGCTTAATATGGATTAATTTTACATCTGAATATACGATACATAAAATTTATTTTGATAAACTTGAGGACCGTGTGACCTTGTGTTTTGCCAATCTGACTTTTTGAATTTCCACTTTTCTCAATAAAGCCCAATTACTAACCAGCACTTTGAAAAAGTGTGAGTGAAATCCATCCAACTCCTTTGAGATAATGTCCTAGAATCATCAAGATGGAGACATTGGTTGTTCCTGACTTCAGTCCCCAGCAGCTGAATAATCAATAGCTATTGATCGACATACAACATTGAGAAAATTCCAGAACTCGGGAGTGAGGCTGAAGAAATGTCCTGAATCACAGAAACCAAGAAGGACTGTATTAGAAGAGTAAGAAGAATAGTTTCACTTTGACCACATTACCCACCATTAGGTTGGCACATTGCCAGTTTATCTAGTGGAACAAAGAGAGCCCAAGGTAGACATCAGACATCCAGCCTTTCCACCATTGCACGTTGCTTCTTGGGAGCCCTACTTGGGTCACACCACACATAGATCACTGGGGGAACCCGTGAGGCTGGATTACTAGAGATCAGAAAAAAATGAAAAAGTGTGATGGTGCTTACAGCCACCAGTGCTCAGATCTTGGCAGATCTCATTCTTCCTTTCAGAGGTACCCAAGCAGAGATCTTATATAGTGTCTCTGCCTCTCTGCAGAGCTAATACAGTCACTCTATTTGCCCAGGGAGCCCAGTGGGCAGTTTTTCCTGATTTGGATCCCCGATAAATGAGCCCTACTGACCGTTGAGCATAATCTCACATAGGCAGGGAAGCAAATCTGAAGCCCCACCAAACTCCTGAATATAGGCAACAGTTTTGACAAACAAAAAGCCTGACAAGAGAACATGGGCAACTATATAACCCCTTATACAGTCATGATTGCAGCAATGCCTGAGCAGTGGTCTGAGCCAGGGGCTCTACCCACCTGCAGAGACTTGCTAGTGGCTCTGTCATGGCTGGAGATCTTGGAGGGAAATTTGCTGATTTTTCAGTCAATGAGCTGTTCTGTGCATTGAACCTGCTCTATGACCTCATCTGGCCAAGTAAGTATACTCAACGACCCTCCTAATGGGTGAGTAGAGCCTTTAGTGCCTTCCCCCAGCCCAGAAGACTAGCCAGTGAACACAGGCATCCATAGAGCTCATTATAAAGCCTTACAAAGCAGGGACTCTAACCAGTGGCTCTGCTCATCTACCAAGCAGAACATTTTTAAAAGATTTTATTTATTTATTCATGATAGACACACAGAGGGGGGTGGGGGTGGGGCAAAGACACAGGCAGAGGGAGAAGCAGGCTCCAAGCCGGGAGACCGACACGGGACTCGATCCCAGGACTCCAGGATCGCGCCCTGGGCCAAAGGCAGGCACCAAACCACTGAGCCACCCAGGGATCTACTACCAAACAGAATTTGTGTCCCTTTTTGGCCAAGTACTCTGTTGTCAGTTCTCCCTAATTTGAGTCTTCAGCCAATAAGTTGAACTGGCTGTGGACCCTGTCCTACAGCTCCACCTAGGTAGGAAAGCAAATTTTCAGCCTCACCAAACTTTTTTTTATTATTTATTTATGATAGTCATACACACACACACACACACACAGAGAGAGAGAGAGAGAGAGAGAGAGAGAGAGAGAGACATAGGCAGAGGGAGAAGCAGGCTCCATGCACCGGGATCCCGACCTGGGGATCCCCCCTCACCAAACTTCTGAGTGTAGTCTCCAATCTTGTTTTTCTAAGAAGCCAGGCCAGAAAACCTGGGCAGTTATAGAGATCATTCAACAGCTTCATGTGTGCAGGGAGGCAATACTGTCCAACTGTTAAGTATTGCCTCTTGTTCCAAATAACCAGGAAGACTTAACAGTGATCTTGGACAGTCTTAGAGCCAAGTCTACAGGCGTCCCCCACACCAGAGCTTTATTCAGTTGCTGAACATATCTGTGGCTTTGCCCAAGCAGGAAGCCTAGCCAGTGGCTCTGCCCAATTAATCCTGCTGAAGAAGCCCAGACAGTGAATTTGTCTAAATACAGAGGAGTCTCTAAACCCACCCAAATATTAAACAAAGCTTAAGTTCCCTCCCAACCAAACAGTCCAGTCAATGACTTTACCCAATGGCAGAACACAGCTAGTGGCCTATTCTGATTTTGAAGTCCAGCCTGAGGCCCCACCCAACTTTGGGGCAGAGTATGCATCCTTGCCTGATTGCTGAGCACAAATTTGACCACAAAGATCTGCTTATAGCTCTGACTGAACAAAAATTCCAGCTAATAGAGCCATATGGTCAAGGAGTAGGCCTGAGACCTGAACAGGAGTTGTGGATCCTGGCTCTTCTCAATCATGGAGTCCAACTCATGGCACCACATTGCCAGGGGATACAGACTGCAATCTGGCTTGATTGCAGTCTGAGGCAATTACAGAAACCAGCTAGTGGACCCACCTGACTGTAAAGTCAGCAGCTAGCAGACCTGCAAAGTTGGTGAGTCCACCCACAGCCCTATTAAAATATGGATCCCAGACAGCAGCATCCACTATAACCTCAGAGCACAGGGTGTGGACATGTCAAAATAGAGACCCAATTGCAAGCCCACTTGCTAATGGTCATTATCAGATGATTCATTCATAACCCCAAATGGAGCTGGCTGGTAAAGGTCTGTCACTGCTGTAGTAAGCCTGTAATGTCTGGAAGAGGAGATTACATACTCAAATGTACAGATAACAATACAATGAATAAATAATCACAAAGAATCAGGTAAACATGACACCACCAAAGGAAACTAATAAAGCTCTAATAAATTAGCCAAAGGAAAGAGAGATCTATGAACTATCTGACCAAGAATTCAGGATAATTATCTTAAACAGGTTTACTGAATTACAAGAACAGTCAGAGAAATATTTAAACAAAATAGGAAAAAACATAAACAAAATGCAGTTCAACTGAAATATGCAAATGATCCCAAACAAATAAACAGACAAATCCTAGAGATAAAGAATATAATGACTGAACAGAGAACTAAACAGAGGGTTTCCATAGCAATTTAAACAAAGTAGAAGGAATAATCTAAAAATTAAAAGATAGATCACGTGAAATTATTTAAGTTGGAGAAGCAAAATGAGAAAAAAAACGAGGAGTGAAGAAAGCCTATAGGATTTATGAGAAACTATCAAGTAAAACAGCATACACACTATGGGGAAACTCAGAAGGAAAAGATAAAAAGAAAGGGACAGAAAGTCAATTTAAAGTAACCATGGAAGAAACTTCCCAAACTTGAAGAGACAAATGGACATCCAGATTCAAGAGATCTATAATACCTCAATATGTTGAACACAAAGGGAACTATACTAAGATACATTTCAATTAAATCGTTGCAAGTCTTAGACAAAAAGAGATTTTGAAAAGAGCAAGAGAAAATAACATTCATCACATATAATAGAATCCCCTAGGATTATAAGCCTATTTATCAAGAAATTTTTTAGGGAAGAACTGACTGAAAAGACATATTTAAACCATGGAAATATGAGGCACCTGGGTGGCTCAGTTGGTTAAGCATCTACCTTTGGTTCAGGCCATAATCTCAGGGTCCTGGGATCCGATCAAGCCCTGCATCTTCAGGCTCCCTGCTCAGTTGGGAGTCTGCTTTTCCCTCTCCCTCTGCTCCTCCACTCCACTTTGCTTGAGCTCTCTCTCTCTTTTTCTGTCTCAAGTAAATAAATAAAATCTTTTATTTTAATAAAATGAACTATGGGAAAAAAAAAGATACAGTCAACCAAGAATACTATAACCAGAGAAACTATTTTTCAGAATGAAGGAGCAATAACGACATTCATGACAAACAAAACCTGAGGGAATTCATCACACTAATCTTACCATAAAATAAATTCTAAAGTATGTTGTTCAAATGGAAATGAAAGACACTAATTAACATCATAAAAACATACAAATGTGTAAAACTCAGTTTTGCTCAAATTCATATTCAGTAATATTATAGACATAATTTAAAAGTCATAAGACAAACATGTTAAAAATAACTATAACTATAATGTTTATTATTGTACCTGCATAATTTAAAAAATGTAAATTGTATCACCAATAACCTAAGATATGAGGGAAAGTGAAGAAAGACTATAATGTTTCAGATGCTACCAAAGTTGTTATTAGCTTAAAATAGGATAAGTCTCATGATAACACAAAGAAAAAACCTTTAGTGGTTATAGAAAAGATTATTATAATAGAGTCAAATCACACTGTTACAAAAGTTATCAAATCACAAAGTTAACAAAAAACAAAATATACAGAAAACATTCAGAAAACAAGAAAAATGGCAATAGTGTATTCACCCATCATAATAATTTTAAGTATAAATGAATTAAATTCTCTAATCAAATGATATGAAATGCTTGAATGGAAAGAAAACAAGATCCAATGATGACCTGCCTACAAGAGACTCACTTTTATTCAAGGATACACATAGTCCAAAAATGAAGGGATAGAAAAAGATGTGTCAAGGAAGTGGTAATCAAAAGAAAGCAATTACCTATACATACGCCACATAAAATAGACTTTATTAAGCTAAAGAAATGCTCAAAAAGAGACAAAGGAGATCATTATATAATGATAAAGGGCCAAATCCATCAAAAATATACTACAACTATAAATATGTATGCATCCAATAGTAGAGAATCTAATGTATGAAGCAAATACTAGCACAGCTAAAATAAATAATTAAACTGCAAGTTTTTGGAGTCTCTAATACCCCACTCTCAACAATATATAGATCAGGGACTCCTGGGTGGCTCATTGGTTGAGCATCTGCCTTTGGCTCAGGGCATGATCCCGGGATCTGGGATTGAGTCCCACATCAGGCTCTTTGCAGGAGATAAGGTAATGTCTATAATAAATGACTTAGGAAAATTGAATATTCACATGTAAAAGAAAAAATAAAACAGCTAGACCCTTATTTTACAACTCACAAAAAAACTCAAAGATACTAAAGACTTAAATGTTAAAATCTGAAACCATTCAACTCCTAGAAGAAAACATAGGAAAAGAGATCCTTGATACTGGTCTTAGCAATAATTCTTTGAAAATGACACCAAAAGTAAAAGTAATGAAAGCAACTGCCAGAGTTGGGGAGGGGGGTGAGTTGTAGGGAATACGTGTGAAGATGGTCAAAGTTTGCAAACTTCAAGTTGTAAGATCAGTAAATTTTGGGAATATAATGTACAGCATGGTTATTATAGTCAAAAATACCATCTTATGTATTTGAAAGTTTCTAGGAGAGTCCATCTTCAAAGTTTTCACCACACAGAAACATAAAAATTGTATCTATGTGAGATGATAAATATGCTAACATTATTTTGATAATCATTTCACAAAAACACATCAGATTATTATGTTGTATACCTTGAACGTACACAATGTTGTCACTTTTGTCTCAGTAAAGTAGGAGCAAAAAGAAGTGATGTCCCAAATGGAGCATACCCAACATAACACATCCTTACAGTTTTGAAAATATGATTAAAATATTTTTAGATTTATCCCAAACTTACAGACTGCTAATCAAAGTAAGTAGTGTTTTTTATTTTAAAATAAAGGGAAAAATAAACATTTATGTTCTTCTCCCCTCAAACCATTTCGTTCTTAGAGTGAAATACAGTATTTGATTGAAAATAAATGAGTGCTATTGTACTCTTTGCTTTTATGAGTTTGACTATTTTAGATACCTTATAAATGTGGAGACACACAATTTTATTTCCTTCAGTAACTGGCTTATTTCACCTAGGATAAAATTATTCAGTTTCATTCACATTGTTACAAACGTTCAATAATGTTCCATTGTAAGCATACATGACATTTTTAATCCACTTACCTATTGATGGACACAGAATTCAGTAGTGGTTGTCAGAGTCTTGGTGGTGGAGGTAAAGGAAAACTGTTTTCAGTGGTTATAAAGTTTTAATTGTGCAAGATAAATAAGTTTCAGAGATATCACACTGTGCCTATGGATCACAGTATGAATTGTGTGCTTCCAAGTTTGTTAAAAGGGTGGATCTTGAATTCATTGTTACCACAAAACACAAACAAAACAAAACCAAAAGTAAAAGGCCAATGTGGTACAAGAAAACTTTGGGAAGTATTGGATATATCCTTAACTTCATTATGATAATGGTATCATGGGTGTTTACATATGTCCAAACTCTTGTACACATTGATTATGTGCAGTTCTCTGGATATCAATTCTACCTTAGTAAAGGTGTCCAAAACAAACAATGAGCATAAAAAGACAAATGGAAACAGGGATATCCCCCTGTAGCAAAGAGAATCAATAAATATACAAAAGTAAAAAAAAAATGTAAGAAGCCTGAGAATCACACTGGACAGAGGAAGTCCGTCTTTACACACCTGTACTGGGTCTGTATACAATGGTAGTATTGCCTGTTTGGCCTGTGCAACTCCCAGGTTGCTCTGGGCTCTGGGAAGCATAGAAAGATGGGTGAAATGTGGAAGTAAGAAGTGGTCAGGAAAAAAACAGACATTAATGCAATGGCTTTATATGAAACAGTAAAACTCAACATGCCCCTTACTCACCTTCAGCCACAAAACCCCAAACCCAAATGACCCCTTGGCAAATACAACAAAATTTTATTCTCAGAACTTTTTAAAAGCTGAAGCAAGTGGAGACAGCCAGTGATCATTCCTATCAGAGAGCTCTTTCCTCCCATCCCACAGAGGGAGGTGACAGCTTACTGTCTCGTTCCCTCTGGGCTCACCCTCAAAAGAATCCTATCAATTGGCAAGAACATAGAACTCCTGTAAGCATTTCACTCACCTGTCTGAAATATCAGTACGAAGCTAAGAATTCTCAGACATTTGATAAAGTATGAGAGAAACAGAGGTTAGCAAATAAAAAAGCTAATATGGAAAGAAACTATTTTCTGGAGAAGAAAAATGACAAAAAAGTGATTATTATAATATTAGTACAAACACACATTTTATTATAAAATGTTCACTGTAAATATTAGCATAAAAAAGTCTTTAATTTTCTTACATTTTTTATCTATTCCATGTGTGAAGAAATAATTTTTATGTGTGTATTTGTATCTTTAAAAATTATTTCTTGTAATCAACTTAATGCTATCAGGCTACATAGACCCAACTAGCTGAGAATATGAGATTTTTTTAAAAGATTTTATTTATTTATTCATGAGAGAAACAGAGAGAGAGAGGCAGAGACACAGGCAGAGGGAGAAGCAGAGGCTCCATGCAGGGAGCAAGACGTGGGACTTGATTCCGGGTCTCCAGGATCAGGCCCTGGGCTGAGGGCGGCGCTAAACTGCTGAGCCACTGGGCTGCCCAGAATATGAGATTTTGTGTCCTTTTTCTTCTCACTAAAAAAAATCATACTAATTAATTAACATAGTAATTAATAGTAATTAAAATGTTTCTAATTACATAGTAATTACATAGTAATTAAAATGTTTCTTCCGGAAACATTTTTAATATTTGAAAATGTAATTTGCACTGTATATTTCACACACTAAAAATGCTTATCTTTGTATTTAAGTGCTTTTTACTTATTAGCTCATTTAATTCTCCCAATCACCTAATGACATGCGTGCTACTTAAACCCCTTTTATAGATAGAGCAACCAAGTGAAATAAGGCCAAGTAATGTGACCTTAGGCAGAGCCAGGATTAATGTCAGGTGTATGGATCCCAGAGATTCTAGTCTCAGGCAGCTCTGATACCCCGCCTCTAATGGAAAACATCTCACTTTAAATCTTCAGATGATCCACATTGATTTCTTTTACCAAAATTCCTGCATAACAAAGTCTTACACCTAATAGATACAATCTCCAGGTTCTTAATGCTTATTATTTCTTCTAGGCGCACCTGCTCCAATGTTACATGTTCTTTTTTTCCCTCTGAATATGTTTCTCCAGAGATCATTTTATGAGCTATGCAGTTTTGCTCTGTAAGGCAATAGAGCAGAGTGTTGTGATAACAGTCTCCAGAGTCATATTAGCTTAGTTCAATCCCTCTTCCACCACTTGCAAAGTGTTTTTCATCTTGGGGAAAATCACTTAGCTTCCCTTGTAAATCACTAGGTCAGGTGAAAAATGTGATTCAAATTTTAGTAAGCTTATTGACTTAGTGGGTAATTAAATTATATAGTTCTTTTAAAGCAATGAGAATAATGTCTGACATGAGGTAAACATCCTATAAATATTAATTATTGATTTTACTATTAATATAATTATCGTTGTTTTCGCTTTTTTGATATTTAAATTCAGTTTGCCAACATATAGTATAACACCGAGTACTCATCTCATCATGTGCCCTCCATCATCTCATCATGCCCGTCACCTAGTTAACCCATCCTCCCACCCACCTCTCCTTCGGCAACCCTTTGTTTGTTTCCCAAAATTTGGAGTCTCTCAAGGTTTGTCTTCCTCTCTAATTTTTCCCCACTCAGTTTCCCTCCTTTCTCTTATGGTCCCTTTCACTATTTCTTATATTCCACATATGAGAGAAACTGTATGATAATTGTCTTTCTCCAATTGACTTATTTCACTCAGTGTAATACCCTCCAGTTCCAAAGTAAATGGTTATTGCTGTTTCAAGAAAAATTCTATGAATTTTTTGTTTTTGTTTTTGTTTTTTTGTTTTGTTTTGTTTTGTCTTGGTTTAGTTTGATTTGTTTTTTGCCTGCAGATGTCAAAGCCTTATGAACAGATACTTCAGCTTTCAAAGATTGGGCACTGGTAATGGGCTAGTTTGAATACAGGCAGCCTAATTACATCTAACAGAGGAACCAAGTGAAAAACTTGCCTTGCTGACATAGCAGAGATGATTTCATCCTCTATTCAAAGAGACCACGTGAAGTTGGCTGTCCTCATATTCCCTGGGTATTGAGTATCTACCAGGTTACTCGGACCACATGATAAACTATAAATAATGCTTTGTTACTTAGTGTATAATTAGCCATGAAATTTTCACTTAATGTCAACCTGAGTTTGACAAAGAGCACTATGTGAAGACTGCAGTCTCCTCTGTATTTTTTAATTAAACTTTTATTTTGAGATAATTATAAACTCACATGTAGTTGTAAGAAATAATTCAGAGAAACTATGACACTGTACCCAGCTTCCCTGAATTATAACATTTTACAAAACTAAGTGACAATATCACACACAGGATACTGACATTTTCTGTCAAGATATTGAGCCCACCACCCCAAGGCCTGCTAGCATTGACCTTCTGTAGTCACACCTACTACCCTCCTTGTCTGTGATCCCTGGCAAATAATAATCTATTCACCACTTCTATACTTTTGTCACTTAAGGAATTATATATGAATGGAATTATACAGTAGTTGACCTTTTAAAACGGACTTTTTTTCCCCAGCATAATTCACCCAAGGTATTATGTGTACTGTTCATTAGTTCTGCTGCTGAAAAGTATTACATAGTATGGATGTACCATGGTTTGTTTAACAATTTACACATTGAAGTACATCTGGATTGCTTCCAGGTTTTGGTTATTAAAAATCAAACTGCTATAAACATTCATAAGGAGGTTTTTGTGCACATGAATTTTCATTTCTCTGGAAAATATATGAAAAAAGTTCATCGATGAGTTGTATGATAGTTGAATTTTTTTTTTTTTAATTTTTATTTATTTATGATAGTCACAGAGAGAGAAAGAGAGGCAGAGACACAGGCGGAGGGAGAAGCAGGCTCCATGCACCGGGAGCCCGACGTGGGATTCGATCCCGGGTCTCCAGGATCGCGCCCTGGGCCAAAGGCAGGCGCCAAACCGCTGCGCCACCCAGGGATCCCGATAGTTGAATATTTGATAGTTGGAACCACTGCCAAATTGTCTTCAGGAGTGACTGTGATTATTTCCACCGGCAACGAAAGGAGAGTTCCTATTGCTACACATTCTCATCAACATGTGATACTGTCAGTTTTTTTGAGTGTAGCCAAAAGTGTGGGCAGTAGTACCTCATTGTTTTAAATTCCAAGTACCTAATGACATATAATAATGAGAATCTTTTCATATACTTGTCACCCATGTATCTTCTTTGATAAGGTGTCTGTACAGATATATTACCCATGTTTTTTTCTCTTAAAATTTTAGTTTTCCTTGTGATAGAATTTTATGACTTCTTTGTATATTTTGGATGGAAGTCCTTTATCAGATAGGTGATTTGTAAATAACTTCTCCTACTATGTAGCTTCATTTCTCATCTCTTAACAATGTTCTTCACAGAACATTTCATTTTAATTATTGTTATCTTTTATGGATTATACTGTTGGCATTGTCAAAATCATTGTCAAAATAAGTCTCAACTAGATTATCATCTACACTATTCTAGTATTTTCTTGTTTATCCATTTTGAGTTAATTTTGTAACAAGACTCAAATTGTTGTATAGGGTTTTTTTTGTTTTGTTTTGTCTTGGTTTAGTTTGATTTGTTTTTTGCCTGCAGATGTCAAATTGTTAAAGTATCATTTTTGAAAAGTTTACTTTTTCTACACTGATTTGCCTTTGTTTCTCTATCAAATGTCAGTAGATCATAATTGCACACTGTAGTTGACTATTCTTGGGTATTCTATTATTCTATTCTATTCTATTCTATTCTATTCTATTCTATTCTATTCTATTCTATTCCATTGCTATATTTGTTTGCTATTTTGCCAGTATCAGAGTGTCTTGATTACTGTGGCTTATTAGTAAATCTTGAAAACTTGAAGTATCAGTCCTTTGATTGTTTTCTTCTTCAAGATTGTGTTAGCTATTCTATGATTTTTGCCTTTTCACATAAATTTTAGGATCAGTTTGTTGACATGCACAAAATGGCTTGATGGGATTTTGATTGGATTCTATTAAATCTATAGAAAAAGTTGGAAAGAACTGACATCTTAATGATATTTATTCTATCAAAAAATATGGACTATCTCTTCATTTGTTTAGATCTTACCTGATTTGTTTTATCATAGTTTGTAGTTTTTCTCACATAGACCCCGTATGTATTTTGTTAGATTTATACTAAGTGTTTCATTTTGGGGGCGCTAATGGAAATGTGTTTTTAATGCCAAATTCCAATTATCGATTACTAATATGTAGGAAGGGAATTGACTGTTCTCTAACCTTATGTCCTGCAAAGTCATTATCATCACTTATTTATTTCAGGAGGTTTCTTTTTCTTTTATTCTTTACATGGATAGTCAGATAGTCATGCCCTCTGTAAACAAAGTCAGTATTATTTTTCCTTCCCAAACTGTATACCTTTTATTTATTTTTCTTGTCTTATTGCATTATCTAGGATTTTGCATTAAAATGTTAAATAGGAATAGTGACAGGAGACACATCCTTGTTGTTAGTCTTAGGGGGGAAAACTGTATAATTGTTTCTCACCACTTGATAAGACGTTATAGAGTTTTGCATACGTTGTTTGTAAGTTTGAGGAATTTCCCTTCTATTCCTAAATTGTTGAGAGTTGTTCTCATAAATGGATGCCTGATTTTTTTCAGATTGTTTTTCTACATCTATTGATATGATCATTTGAGTTTTCTCCTTTAGCCTACTGATGTATTATATTAATTAATGTTCAAATGTTGAACTAAACCTGAAAAACTAAGATAACTCCCACTTGATTGAGGTTTATAATTATTTGTATACACTACTGAATTCGGTTTCTCACAGTTTGGGTGTGAATTTTTGCATATATATTTGTAAGAGATTATTGTCTCTAGTTTTTTCTTTCTTATAATATCTTCATTTAGTTTTACAGTAATACAGATCTTATATGATGAATTAGGAAGTGTTGCTTCTGCTTCTACTTTCTGAAAAAGATTCAAGAAAATCAATAGGTTCTTATTTAAATATTTGACAGATTTTACTGGTGAAACTATTTGCGTCTGGCACTTTCTTCTTTGAAAAGTGATTATTGATTCAATTTCTTTAATAGATTCAAGCTTGTTCATGTGATCTATCTTTCTGTGTGTGAGTTCTGTTAGATTGTGTTATTCAAAGAATTGTTCCATTTTTAAGTAAAATTTTTGGAGATACAGTTGTCAATTATATTTCTTTATTATGCTTCTGATGTCTATGGATCAGTGGTTCTGACCTGTCTTTCAATAGCTGTATTAGTAATTTGTGCCTTTTTTAGTTTGGTTAGAAGTTTATCAATTTTACTGATTTTTTTGAAAACCTTTGGTTTCATTGATTTCCCTATTTACCTTTATGTTTTCAATTTCATTGATTTCTGTTTTTTTATATATTTTTAAAGATTTTATCTATTTATTTATGAGAGAGAGAGAGAAAGAAAGAGAGAGAGAGAGAGAGAGAGAGAGAGAGAGGCAGAGACATGGGCAGAGGGAGAGACAGGCTCCATGCAGGGAGCCTGTCGTGGGACTCGATCCCAGGACTCCAGGATCATGCCCTGGGCTGAAGGCAGGTGCTAAACCGCTGGGCCACCCAGGGATTGAAAATTTCTCTGTGTGTGTTTGTTTAAATGCTTGCTTTATGTTTATATTCTTCATTCTCTAGTTTTTTAAAGTGGAAGCTTAGATGAATGAGTTTAGCTCTTTTTTTTTTAAGATTTTATTTATTTATTCATGAGAGACACAGAGTGAGGCAGAGACACAGGCAGAGGGAGAAGCAGGCTCCATACAGGGAGCTAGACATGGGACTCCAGGATCACGTCCCAGGCAGAAGGCAGGTGCTAAACCCTGAGCGACCCAGGCATCCCAAGTTTAGCTCTTTCTTTTTACTTAATTGATACATTAAATATTACAAACTTCTCTCTAGGCAGTGCTTCCACTGCATCTCACAACTTTTTGCTGAGTTGTATTTTCATTTTCATTTAATTCATTTTTTTTAATTCACTTGAGAGTTCTTTCCTTGAGCAGGTGTTACTTAGAATTGTTTAATCTCCAAATATTTTGAGATTTCCAGGTTTCTTTCTGTTATTGATTTCTAGTTTGATTCCATTGTAGTTTTAAAGCCTATATTATATGATTTTAATTATTTTGAATTTGTCAATATGTGTTTTAAGATCCAGAATGTTGTAACTATTTTGGTAACAATTTTATGTGAGCTTATGAAGAATGCATATTCTGCTGTTCTTGGATGAAGAATTCTATAAATGTTCATTAGGTCCAGTTGATTAATGGAGCTGTCCAATACATCTATATGTTTATTATTTTGCTTATTAGATACATCAATTACTAATAGAGATGTGTTAAAATTTCCAACTTTAAAAGTGGATTTGTCTATTTCTTCAGAAATGTGTGGGCCTTCTATCTATCCTCTGGGATTCACTCCATTAGGCCAAAAATTCCTCATAGAAAATGCCATCTAGATTTTTTGGTTTCTCCTTAAATGGCTAAGAAGGTCTATGATCATATGTTTAATTTCTTCAAAGAACATTTTGTACACCTGAATACTCTAACTTTAAAAAATCTCTTGCAGGATACATCCATGAAGGCAAAAGAAACAAAAGCAAAAATGAATCATTGGGACTTCATCAAGATAAGAAACTTCTGCACAGCAAAAGAAACAGTCAACAAAACTAAAAGACAACCTACACAATGAGAGAAGATATTTGCAAATGATCTATCAGATAAAGGGCTACCATCCAAGATCTATAAAGAACTTATTAAACTCAACAGCAAAGAAACAAACAATCCAGTCATGAAATGGGCAAAAGACATGAACAGAAATCTCACAGAGGAAGACATAGACATGGCCAACACGCACATGAGAAAATGCTCCGCATCACGCATCACTGGCCATCAGGGAAATACAAATCAAAACCACAATGAGATACCACCTCACACCAGTGAGAATGGGGAAAATTAACAAGACAGGAAACAACAAATGTTGGAGATGATGTGGAGAAACAGGAGGAACTCTCCTGCTCTGTTGGTGGGAATGTGAACTGGTGCAGCCACTCTGGAAAACTGTGTGGAGGTTCCTCCAAGAGTTAAAAATAGACCTGCCCTACGACCCAGCAATTGCACTGCTGGGGATTTACCCCAAAGATACAGATGCAGTCAAATGCCGGGACACCTGCACCCCGATGTTTCTAGCAGCAATGTCCACAGCAGCCAAACTGTGGAAGGATCCTCGGTGTCCATTGAAAGATGATGGATAAAGAGGATGTGGTCTCTCTATACAATGGAATATTCCTCAGCCATTAGAAATGACAAATACCCACCATTTGCTTCAACGTGGATGGAACTGGAGGGTATTATGCTGAGTGAAGTAAGTCAATCAGAGAAGGACAAACATTACATGGTCTCATTTATTTGGGGAATATAAAAAATAGTGAAAGGGAATAAAGGGTGAGGGAGAGAAAGTGAGTGGGAAATGTCAGAGAGGGTGACAGAACATGAGAGACTCCTAACTCTGGGAAACGAACAAGGGGTGGTAGAAAGGGAGGTGGGCGGGAGGTGGGGGTGACTGGGTGATGGGCACTGAGGGGGGCACTTGATGGGATGAGCACTGGGTGTTATGCTATATGTTGGCAATTTGAACTCCAATAAAAAGAAATTTTTAAAAAATCTCTTTGAGGTATAGAAGCTAAAGATTGTCCAGCCATATCTTTGGCTTTTTCTCTAGAGCAGGTTTTCTGACAATGAACCTTCCAATTATAAGATCTTTACAATCTGGATAGGTTGAGAATTTCCCAAATCATCAATTTCTGCATAATGTTTCTTATCTCTTTCCTCTCACATTTTTTACATAAATGGCAAGAAGAAACCAGGCTATAAGATTGCTTAGAAATCTTCCCTGCTGAATGTCCAGTTTCACCCTTTACAAGTTTTGTTTTATACAATTATGCTCAGGTTTCTCCTATTGAGAAATATAACAAGAATCAGCTTTTTTCAATTACTGTTTTCTTTGTATTTTCTTCTGAGCTGTCACCAGGAATGATTTTAATGTACTCATTTCTACCAATAATCTGTTAATCATATTTTAGGAACTCTTTAAAGCAGTATATGCTTTATCTACCATTCTTCTCAATTTTTTGACCCCTGATCAGCATATTTTAACTTTCATATTTTTATTAACATCTGGTCAAGTGAATCTAAGCCTTTTCTATCATGTTCAGTCTGACATTTTCCAGCCTTTGCCCAATTCCATAGCCACTCCCACATTTTTAGGTATCTGTTCAACAGTACTCTACTTTAGTTAGAAAAATCTGTATTAAAGTCCTATTACTGCTGTAGCAATTTACCACAAATTTAGTGGCCAAACAAAAGTATTATCCTATAGTTCCTAAAGCAGAAGTCTGACATTGGATTTTCTAAGTTAAAAACAAAGTGTATAAGGCTTTATTCCCTCACAGAAGCCTTAGAGTAAGATATGTGTCTTTTTCTTTATTTTTCAGTTTCTAAAGGTCACTCACATTCCTTGGCTGATGACTCCTTCCTCCATCTTTATCAGTAACTTCATGCTGAGGCTTTCTAGTACTGCCATCTGTTTGATGCTCTTCTGGTTCCCCACCAACTTTAAAGACCATTGTGATTATTGGACCCACCCAGATAACTCAGGATATGAATTTTAGTAAGTAAAGATTAGCAAGCTTGCTTATAGCTTCAACTTTAAGTCCTCTTTTCCATATGGACAATCATATTTACAGATTTCCAGGATTATGATGTTGACATCTTTAAGAGCATTAATATGTTTGCCACTAGCACTAGAGACAAAAAAATGAACATATGTTCAAAGCTGCTAATATAATTCTCAGATTCCCACAAGGTGCTCAGACTCTAGGAAATTTAGTGCAAACTGAACTGAAGAAATACAGATTTAAATTGGCAGGCATATCAGGGAAATACAAATCAAAACCACAATGAGATACCACCTCACACCAGTGAGAATGGGGAAAATTAACAAGGCAGGAAACCACAAATGTTGGAGAGGATGCGGAGAAAGGGGAACCCTCTTGCACTGTTGGTGGGAATGTGAACTGGTGCAGCCACTCTGGAAAACTGTGTGGAGGTTCCTCAAAGAGTTAAAAATAGACCTGCCCTATGACCCAGCAATTGCACTTTTGGGGATTTACCCCAAAGATTCAGATGCAATGAAACGCTGGGACACCTGCACCCCGATGTTTCTAGCAGCAATGGCCACAATAGCCAAACTGTGGAAGGAGCCTCGGCGTCCATCGAAAGATGATGGATAAAGAAGATGTGGTCTATGTATACAATGGAATATTCCTCAGCCATTAGAAACGACAAATACCCACCATTTGCTTCAACGTGGATGGAACTGGAGGGTATTATGCTGAGTGAAGTAAGTCAATCGGAGAAGGACAAACAGTGTATGTTCTCATTCATTTGGGGAATATAAATAATAGTGAAAGGGAATATAAGGGAAGGGAGAAGAAATGTGTGGGAATATCAGGAAGGGAGACAGAACATGAAGACTCCTAACTCTGGGAAACGAACTAGGGGTGGTGGAAGGGGAGGAGGGCGGGGGTGGGGGTGAATGGGTGACGGGCACTGAGGGGGGCACTTGACGGGATGAGCACTGGGTGTTATTCTGTATGTTGGTAAATTGAACACCAATAAAAAATTAATTTATTAAAAAAATAATAAATAAATAAATTGGCAGGCATTTTCTCTACTCTGGAAGTATATACATCTGCTGGGCATGTCCTCTGGTACAGTCTGGAAAATTTGCCTTTTGTTTTGCCAAGCTATAAACATTGATAACATATATTAACCCCAGAGCTCAACAACTCAACAAGCCATATTCAAAGGTCTTAGCTTCTGTGTTTCTCTCTCTGGCACTAAGTCAGCATCAACTAGATTCATTTCATTTTAGTATTTTTAAAGATTCATTTCATTTTAAACAATCATGTTTTTTAAAGATCTTTTTAAATTACAAAGAGCTTGATTTGAGTTGTTTTTTCCCAAGGTCTTTTTTTTTTTTTTTACATTTTTTAAAAAGATTTTATTTATTTATTCATGAGAGACACAGAGAGAGAGAGAGAGGCAGAGACACAGGCAGAGGGAGAAGCAGGCTCCATGCAGGGAGCCCCACGTGGGACTCAATCCCAGGTCTCCAGGATCACACCCTGGGCTGAAGGCGGCACTAAACCTCTGAGCTACCCAGGCTGCCCATTTTTCTCCCAAGGTCTTATTAAAGTGATTTGGATATCTATCCAGAGCTTTGTGTAAACCTTAAGTTTATATTAATTAGTTAATTCAGTTCAAGTAAAATTGTGCAGACCAAACAAAGCACATTTCCTGGTAGAATCCAGCCTGCGGGCCATAAGACATCTACCTTGAAAACTCAAACATTTTTAAAGCTTTTTAGAGGACGCAAGGAAGGCAGTAATCTTGTAGGCAAATGTAATTTTTGTGATGAGGGTTTTACTCATATGTTTTATGATTCTTAAATTCAAATGTCTATAAAGAAGAAAAATAAATACATAATATTACCTGATGATTTTCTTAAATTTCAATTTTCTTTTCAAATTCAGAAAGCTAGAAAAAATAGGTCTTTTTAAAGTGTTTCCTACATAGTTCCTGTTTACTATCCACACTGACATTTCTCAGGGCATCATAGAGTAGATCAGAGATAAAGTGGAAGGCAGAAGTTATGTAAATTACTAAACTCACATTCTTTCTTCCCCAGTTCCCATTACCTGAAAATGATTACATTTTATTACAGAAACTGTTGCAAGTAACTTTTAACTTACTACAAAAAATTTTACATATAAATAACTTGCCAATCCAATAAGGGAATAGGAACCACATATTATGGTAATGGATGATAAAACATGAACTAGTCAATGAAAATATGATCTTTTCTGAAACATACAGATAATGATAGACAATGGGATAGCATCGTATTGAATTCTCTCTCATAGTACAGATTATTAGAGCAGGGCTCAATAAAAAGACAGAGCCTTGTTACAGTTATCAGAATTTTATGCTTTTGATTTCCTTTGAATTGGATACTTTTCCAGTAAAATTAGAAACTGTTACTACAAAAACACATTCATAGAAATATACTTCAGATAGATAATTAATCTGTTTAGAGTGCTTTGTACAACCAATCTTTATCTCTTTGCCACTCCTAACTAATTTCTTTACTGAAGTCATACTATCATCCCAACCAGGCCAATTCCCATCAACTCTTGGGTAGACTTTTAACTAAATTTCTCATAAAACATACTATTTTTACCCTTTGTTCCAGAAATTATTTCCACCACCAAACTCCTAAACATTTCTCTTATGGGGGACACTAATTGTTATGTGGCGAAGGGGTACCTCAGGAGATTTGATCAACCAGAACGCCATCCCAACATTGCCACTTAAACGAATTTGTGACTATAGCAGTATTCTCATGTAAAATGGAGATGCCAATGATTTCTCCTAGGGTTATTGAGAGATTGAGTAGATTAAATAAGAGGCATCTGTATTTTTATTTTTTTATATTTTTTATTTTTAGAGAGAACTTTTACAAGCAGGGGACCAGGAAAGGGCAGAGATAGAGGGAGAGCGAGAATTAAATAAATAAAGGGTATCTTTATATTTTTATTTTATTTTATTTTTAAGATTTTATTTATTTGAGACAGAGAGTGAGAGAGAGAGAGCAGGAACAGGGAGTAGGGGCAGAGGGAGGGGAAGAAGCAGGTACCCTGCTGAGCAGGGAGCCAAAGCTGGGCTCAATCCCAGGACCCTAGGATCATGACCTGAGCTGAAGGCAGACAGATGCTTAACTGAGTGAGCCTCTCAGGACCCCTGATAAAGGGCATCTTTAAAGTGCCTGCATCATATCTAGCTTAGAGCAGTTACTCAGAAAACGTCATTTTCTCTTGTCCTCTCCAACTCTAATATCCAACTTCAGATTAACCTATTTCCACATGTAATTCCTGGCTAATATTTCTGATTAATTTAACATTGTGCTAGTTTCTATGTATTTATTGATCACTGCATTATACACATATTCTAGTTATTGTTTTTAGTGTCCTTTAATATATAATCTGGAACAGGTGTTGTATTCCATATCTCCTTATTTCACAACTTGAAGACTAGAAAGTGATACATTTGATGGATGTGAATTATGAAGAGAATTAGCAAGACCAAGAAGCTAAAACATTTTGTATTCCTCATTTGCAATTTCCAGTGTCACTATGTGAAAAAATACAATATGTATGGCCTTTCTTACTGGGTGGAATAAAAATTAGTAGCATGCTTACTAGTTACATTCTATAAGCCTTTGACATCCATGTATAACAAGGGACATTAATGAGCTCAAAACAAGCAGTTTCCTTAGGTTCAGAGGGCAAAATGATATGCAATTTTTATATTTTCTGAAATTTCTGTACATAAAATTTTGCTTTTACTTACTTTTTGTGGACTTCCCCAAATGATAATAGAAATTGACTTGCATTTAAGAGAAAACACAGGCTGTTCAAGAAGTTTGCTTTTCACTGCATCTTTTTTTTTATTGCAACAGATGATATTTGCTCATTTCATTTAAAGATGAGAGAACTGAGACTCAAAATAGTGAAATAAAATTGGCAAAGTTCAGAAGCCAGAAAATAAGAAAAGTAGGCTTTCCTTCCAAATCTATTTTGGATCCCAAACTCATACCCTTCTATCAATTTCAGATTCTTTCCCCTGGATTCATCTTTTCCTCTTAGTTTTAGGGCCTTTGTTATAACTCATTGTTTAAAACAACCCCTTGACTAGATTGTTATTATCTGCCAGATATCTCGCAATTACATAAATTTCTAGATTATTCCTCTCTAGGCTTGCCTGATGCTATTGCTGTCTATGCTTCGGCTCATGAAACAAAATCTCATGGGAGTAACCATAAGAACAGATTCTAAGAGAGCAATGGCAATGGTGGTTGTAACAGCTTAGATATATAGCCCCATTGCTGGAGAATTGTTATTTGACTGCCAGTCACACATTGCAACAGATTTTAGTTAAATCAAGCTTTGACATGATTGGAACAAAAACCAAATGAAACATCTGCCAAAACAGAAATTTTGTCAAACTCCCGAAACAAGGAAGAATGTCTTTTATGGATATAACATCTGAATAAGGTTAAAACTAGTTATTTTGAAGTTTTATGAAATTTCCAATGCGTGTTTTGGTGCCATTGGACAATATTTTCCATATTCCTTTTTATTTCTTATTCACAAATTATTTTCCAAATGCACAAGAAAGAAGTAAGTTGAAGTATCAGAATATGGAGTAAAATTAAATTCCATTTATTCAGTAAACATGCAGTGTCATTCTAGAAGAAATGGAAACCACCTGCTAGGCATCTGGAATGCATCCCAGACCAGCTAAGTTGTGTCTAGATCGCATTATACTTCTGAATGAAAATGGAAGCTCATACATATCCAAATGCCAGATGATTTACTGAATCTTCCCATTTGATCTTAATGTTTGTGATTATATAGACAGATCCTGCAAAAGTCAAATGGGCCTCACTTCACATTACTTTATATTTCTAAATAGCAATAGAGTGAATTTTTACTTGTTTGTATAACAAGAAAACAATATCATATGATAAGAAGTTCATAAGGATGAGCCATAATGCTCATTGTTCTTAGGTTAACCTTATGTTTGTATAATGTCCTTCAAATTTTTGGGTGTAATATGCAGACACAGCAATGTTTAGACCAGAAAGAGGGTCCTCGTCTCCTTCTTTTGTCTCTATTTTTAGGATTCAGGGAAACTTTCTTTGCAGTTTTCCCTTTATGTCATCTTGGGCCACTTGGCCACCTAAAATCAAGCACTAATAAGGGGAATGAGATTACATAGGTTGTGTTAGACTCACCATTCTAGGTCAGTCTATGTTGCGGGGAATCAACCACCATAACCATCACAGGCACATGGTACTGTGTGTCCTCTATGTCCTTAGAATCACCACTATAGGATGTAATCAAGAGCACTAAAGGGCAAAAAGTTGAAAGTAGTAGTTACAGTTAATGAAAACAACAATAACAGCAAACGCTCTAGGCAAAAGCTTTGCTTTTCTTCAGATTGATTTACTTAGATGTCCAAGCAATTAATTAGGAAGGAAGGAGGTGGGCACTCCGGGTGGCTCAGCGGTTTAGCTCTGCCTTGGGCCCAGGGTTTGATTCTGCACACGGGATGGAGTCCCACGTCGGGCTCCCTGCATGGAGCCTACTTCTCCCTCTGCCTGTGTCTCTGCCTCTCTCTCTGTTTCTCATGAATGAATGAATGAATGAATGAATGAATAAACAAATAAATAAATTTTTTTAAAAAAGGAAGGAAGTTGGAAATCATTCTAGGTTTGTCTTTAATAGAATACATTTGGTTTATATTGTCTCATCTGTGATTTCGAGCAAGATTATTATTATACCATTATTATAATCATCTATGCCTCAGTTTCCTTGTTTTAAAACTGAGAGCCATGGTAATAATTGTTCTAAGTATGTTACATACATTTACAATGTTTTATGATAGTCAGATGAGCCATTATTGTGAATTTAGTGAGCTTTTTTCAAGCCCTTCCTATGTGCACTGAATATAAAAGTGCCTGAATGCAGATTGTTTTATACTTTTGCACATTACTATTTACATTACTATTTTTACTATATTAATTTTTTATTGAATGCCATAATCAAATTGATCTTAAAAACTCAACTACAAAAATGAAAATATGGACACAGAGTTTATGTTTGCTGCTTTTTCAATTTCTGTTTTACTGAAAATTTGCTATATATATATATATATATATATATATACACACACACAACATACTTTGGATTCTTCCCAAATATAATACCCCATACCTGCAAACATACAAAAGAAAAAACAAAACAAAACAAAACAAAACAAAGCAAAAAACATAAAGCAAAAACAGAAGGAAAAGGCAACCAAGGAATACACTGTATTAAAATAAACTTCACTTTCCTCCTCTTCTGACTTTATTTTACACTTGTAATTTCCTTTTGTACATAATTCTGCTTCCCCAACTGAAAAATTTCAGAATCAGAAGACAACATTTACAGCTCCTTTTTATGGACTCGAGAGGTTACACAGAGCATATTAAGTCCTGAACTTTTTGGACAAATCACCACTGCTGTTATTGTGAAGGCTTTTTTATGAGTAGAATGTAACAGCTCATAAAATTCTCTTGCAGTTATGTTCATTTGGATTACAGACAGGTGCTCTTTGTTCAGCAAGGTTAATGCTTGGAGACTACTCCTCAAGCTGAATAATTATTTACCCACAAAATTAGCGAACACACTTCACTTTTCTGATGCAACCTTATCAGAATGGGCTTAGGGTGTAAATATATGCCAAGAGGAGGTTGCCTATTGCTGTGTATACTGACAAGACATAATAATACGCAAACTGAAAAAGATAAAAAGAGAAACTAAGTATAAAGAAGTAGATCTCTTTGCATTTTTAGGGTAGGTACTGCTGATCACACTTTTAGGTGTGGCTGAGCACTTCCTTGGAAGTAAATACTTCAACATGTATCTCCTTGGCATTCACAGAGATACTGTGAATTTTCATGCCACTCAACACCACCTGGTCAGACTTCAACTCCACCCAGCATCCAATTATCACTAAGATAATACACAGCCTCATAGGAAAAGCTTAGGGAAAACTAATTGCATAACTCCATCATTATATTTTTTTATTACTAAATGATGTTCATAATGTATTTCACGATATATCTCAAATGTGTGCTATCATCTCATTATCACTGAGATATCATCTTCTGGCATCCTCCCTACAGCCAATGTCCCTTCCCCTAATCTATTCTGCACAAAAGCAGATTGATCCTCAACCATTTATCATGAACTTCATAATAGCCATTTACATTGAGCATGCATTCCATAGTAAGGAGCTTCCCATGAGATTTCACTGCACCAGCCATAAATTGGTAGATTGTTAAAAAAAAAAGTCTCAGAGAATAATATTAAGTCATCCAAGAAAACACAATTGAAAGATGGCAGAGCCAAGACTGATATCCAAGTCATTGTGACTATAAGTCCAGTTCTTAGCTGTGATCCTGAAGATGGTTCATTGAAATTCAGAAGCGGAGCACATTTCTTTCAGATTAACTCCTGTAGATGAATATAACCATAATATCTGTCATTGAAAATTAATGCAGGTGTCTTTTCTTAGCAAATTTTTGTCTATGACTCTGTCAGTCACAAAGAATAAATTGAGAAGTCATAAACAGAAGTCCTATGTTGGTTTATATACTTTTCTTACACACACACAAAAAATTCATATATCTGAGGTATGATCATTGATTATGTTAGTTCATCTGGCACATGGTAAGAACACAATAAATGTGAGCTAATTGAAATAAAAATGATTATTGGTGAATTCCTCAACCAAGATTACGAGAGCTACTTTATTATAATTTATAGGCTCAATTAAACTCTGGTGCCCCTTTTACGACATTCTACATTGATCAGTTATGAATATAGGATCACATGATAATATAAAATTGCTTAGAATTCTGCATAATGGGAATATAGTTGCTTAAAGTGTAGTTTTTGTTCACAATTCAGAAAATCTTCTGTTGTTAGTTCAGGTCCAAATTGTAAATATACAAATATTAGAAAAGCGGTATGTGTTGGAATGATGAGGTTCTCAGCTATTACTTTCCAAATTGAAGTTATTTAGGATGCAAGGAGGAAAAGGTGTTCAAAGAAGAAAGAATGCTGTATTCAAATGTGTTTTAGAAATCCCACATAAAATATCCCTATCTTGAAGATACACAATGAACATTAATATATTGTAGGCCCTGGGAAATCAAAGAAAATGGTTTCCTTAAACAGCAGTTTCTAAAATATATTAAACCACAGAATATTTTGTATTTGTTGTGGATGTTGTTTCATTTTTTTTCTCATATGCTTTTAATATCTCATGATACATATTTTAGGAAGTATTTTTTCTGTGCATTTCTTTAAAGGTGAATGCCCTCTCCAAATGTGTGCCATCTGTGAATATTGAAATAGTAGAATGGGATGTGTTCAGTCCTCTCAAAAATAGAACTAATCTATTTTAGCTTGAAAGCC
Organism: Vulpes vulpes; assembly: GCF_048418805.1. Lineage (NCBI taxonomy): Eukaryota > Metazoa > Chordata > Mammalia > Carnivora > Canidae > Vulpes > Vulpes vulpes. The sequence continues at coordinate 7,062,893 of NC_132784.1, read as the reverse complement.
CCTCTCTATTTCTTAAATGTATTTTCATCTATAACCACCTTGTAGCTTTATCAATTGTATTTCAGCTGCAATATCTCAGGTTGAAGTATCATCCAGGCATTTCATGAATCTTAGTGTTGAACTACTTATTTCTATCAAATTAGAGTTTTTCCTATAAAATACTACTGCTTGAATTACAACCATGAAATGTTCATTGCTGTTTGTCATGTATCTGCATCTACTGTAATTTGATACCGTGAGATTACTCTACCTTAGCTATATAATCTTATTTTCCATTGGTCTCTGATAAATTTATTCCAAGTTGTACTGGTGTGAAATGATTAAATAGCACCACCCCCAAGAAACTATTTCTAAAATAAAAATATAGTAGCTTTGCAATGGGAGATTCAAGGCATGTATGTTTCTAAATATGATACATCTCTATCTCAGACTCCGGTTACAAAGTGACACATCTCTCTAAGAGTAGCAAAATATTCCTTGTACATTAGCAGATAAAATAGAACACACAAGGAGAGAGGCACAGCTATACTACTGGAAAACAGAAAGAGAATGGTCTCAAGTTCACACATAACATAAGCTTCTACCTCCAACCCTGGAATTCTTTGGATTGACACTGTCTAGCATGTCTGACTATAGAGTCTAGGATTAAGGATTTCACCTTTTGTCTTTTTTAACAGAAGACATAGCACTGGGCAAATGAGGTGGAACAGTAAAAACTAGACCATAAATCTTCATAGGATAACATTAGAAATTTTCCCTGGCTAAGGGTCTTTACCACTTCAGTAATCCATTGTTGATTTGAATTCAGTATATGTTTACATCTAGTATCTAAAATATATATATTTGCACAGTGTGACTCATTCTTAATATATAGTTTTATCATCTGTATTAGTCAGAGAAACAAAACCAGAAGTGTGTGTGTGTGTGTGTGTGTGTGTGTTTAGGATGATCTTCAATTAGCAACTGGAGACCTAGGACAGCTAGTGGGCCAGTGGTCATTTCAGCTGAATCCAAAGGCCTTTGCCTGAGAACTACGTGAACTGATGATGTAAGTTCTAGCCTGTAAACCAGCAGGTGTGAGATCTAAGAAGAGCTAATGTTTCAGTCTGAGTCCAAAGGCCAGAAGAAAGCTAAGGTCCAGTGCAATCAGCCAGGCAGAAGGCACTCCCTCTTACTCTGTTTTTTTTTTTTTTGTTTGTTTTTGTTCTGTTCAGGTCTTCATTTGACTGGATGAGCCCACCCACAATAGAGAGGACAATCTGCTTTACTAGATCTACTGATTCAAATGTTGATCTCATCCATAAACACCTTCACACACCCAGAATAAGTTTTGAGTAGATGTCTGAGTACCCTGTGGCCCAGTCAAGTTGACACATAAAATTAGTCATCACTACCTGTTTGGGGGCCTCAATTTTTGTGGCTACTACCAGGGGATACATTGCCTAGTCCTGGATGCCCATGGGGCTTATGCTTGTGGGTCCCATAGGATATGACCAATAGAGAAAGTGTTTTTAAACAGCTACCCACCCCCACGGTGCAGCAAGAAGCAGCAGACCCAGGAACCTGATCTTTCTGTGAAAGATCAGGTATCTAGTATCTGTCTACTAGATAATCACCAAGGCCACAGTCTTAGGAGTAGGCTTCTAATTAAACACACAACCACCTGACTGTAATTCTTTCCAGAGACCTCTGCTGGGCTCCAGAACACCACTGCTACATGCAGGGGCATTTAACATAGCATGTTACCTTTATAAAATTTAGAATAAAATAACCCCTCTGAAGTTTATTATAGATAGATAACTGATTTTACCATTCCAGACTAGGGAAGGTAAGATTTTATTGGCAAGACTGGGTAAGAAAACATCTTTCGAGAGCCTCAAGGGTCATTCTATGATGTTATGGATACTAAAAGGAAGCATACAACAGCAGGCAGGGGAAAGGCAGGGATTCCATCCTACTCTATTCAATACGTCTGCTCTTAGAATAGAGCCTGAATATGGTGAATTCTTAGCATACGCTTCTGAAATGAATGTATGTGTCAACTGTTAAGTAAACGAATAAATGATTGTAGAATCAAATGAGTGAATGTATGAAATACAGATCACAAATGTTGGCTGTATATCTTTTTCTTCCTCATTAGAATGTTCTTCCTTGTGTTTTGTGTTGAGCTGGTGGATTGGACAGAGTGGCTTAACTTATCCTAACAGGATAATACATGTTCATTATTTGTCAACATTTCTGTTGTAAATTCAATGAGATTAAACATATATCTTTATGTGATGCCATTTTACTAATTTCATATTGAATAGAGTCACATTAATACAAATAAATTATTTATAAGATGATGTAGATTTTATGTTGAAATGTTGGTTATTTGTAATAAAATTAAGAATAAGGTTCACAGGTAGCTTTATTTCTTTAGAGGATTATCCTGAATTTCCTTCTTTTGGATATTGGTTTGATAAAATGGTAATGAGTCATTTGACAGATAAAATAAATGTGTGCTACAAAGTAATATTCAAAGCAATTACCAAAAATTAGTCACTGATACATTTTCTTCTAAAGGTGCATGAAGGCTGTTCTAACTGCCTGATTCATATCAATCTACTTTTCCTGAAATTTAGTTTCTTTTGAAAGATCTCTGTTCCTAAGTCCATAGTTCATATTTCTAGCTCTGTATTGCTAGTTATATTAATTTCTTATTTTCATCTTGTTGAGGAAGAAAATCATCTTTTTAAAATCCCTTTTATGTGCATTTAGAAATAAATGGTTTATATAACATTAATTGTATTATATAATAGCACTTACAAGGCGCCAAACTCTCTCCTAGATTCTATGGATATTGTAGTGAAAATGGAAATCAAACATTGAAAAAGTTAGCTTGCAGTCTACCACAATAGTTTCTTGACTAATTTGATTGTAGATAATGGTACATTGAGATTCTTGGTTGTTGGAAAACCTTCACACTATTAGACTTAAATATTTTTATGTTCTCTTTAAGGAAAAGATGCACCTCCCCCCAATTAGGAAATACTAAATCACATTCCCTCCTAGAGGCTTTTCTTCAAAAAGGCTCTTATCTAATTATACCTAAAGTGATAGCTTGTCCACATATTGCCAATGAAACTCATATATAAGGAGGGAAATGTTAATATTGTGAGTGTATATGTGTAGTGGTGCCAGGAGGCAGGCAGGTTATAATCAGTTCCACTCTCCCCAGCAGTGTGGGAGACAAGGGTCCTAAAACCCTGGTGAGAAAGAATGACTTGCAGCCTTGAAATCATCAGAAGGATGAGGGTAAAACTGTGGATAGTAGAGTCAGCATTGAGATGGGGAGGGGACATCATTCTGAGTCAACAATGACCAAGGGGAAGAGATGTAGGTTTCTGTTGTTAGTTACCTTCCACTCAAGTCAGGTTCTACATGGTGGGATTTGGCAGTGCTGGAATCTGGGAGACTTACTTGGCAACTAAGATAAATAACATAAGGATAAACTGTAATATTGACACTAAAAGAGTTGTGGCAATCATGACTATGAAGTAGGGAGTATCAAACATAAAGGCACAAACCAAGGAGCAACCAGAGACATCAGGTATTTCTAAACAACAGCACAGGATATACTTTTATGTTCCCCAGATGAACCCTACAATTCACTTGGGGTGCTCTGTCTTTTCTTTGTATGCAATAGCACCTGCTTATTTTTAAAATGCAGGAGAATCCTTTGAAAACTCTAGGCAGATAACCTTGAATAAGAGATTCCATCTCACAGATATATTAATAAAAAAAGAAATTATAGTCTCATATAGAAAGTTTGTAAAATATACACTTGAGTATCAACTAGTCAAATGAGGTGTTGGTAAACAAGATGGTATATTACAGACTTATATGGCACAGCAAGATTTATTTATTATCCAATTTTTGTAAATAAAAAGATTTCAATGTAACCATCAAGAAACCAGTTCAACAATGTGGGCCAGTGGGCACATGAATTAAAACATAATTATTTGGAAAACAAAACACTGAGCTTTATAAGGTATAAGTGATAAGCTTGTTGGTGAAGGTAAGATGTACTCTGGTGCCACAAAGTCTGGTGAACATCTTACCCTAATACAATTGCACAATGTTACCTTTTCAACCTTATCAGAAGCAATTTCAGAGTCACATCCCATAATTTACTGAGATCTACTAATGAATTTTGTTTTGTAAATTTTGATAAAAATAATTAAGCAGCAACCAATGCATAATTTGAAAGCTGCCAAGAAGCAGCAACCCTTATTTAAATAGTTTTTTGTTCCACTGAATGAAATTCTTTTTATTTTTTTTTTCTTTTGAGAGGGAGAGAGAGAGAGAGAGAGAGAGAATCCCAAACAACTCCACACTCAGCCCATAACCTGACAAGGGATTCAGTCACAAACCTAAGATCATGAACTGAGCTGAAATCAAGAGTCAGACACTAGACAGACTGAGCTACCTGGATGCCTCAATTCCCCCTCCTCCTCCTCCTCCTCCTCCTCCTCCTCCTTCTTCTTCTTTTTCTTCTTCTTCTTCAACATTTATTCTCCTATGCCTCTAATATTTTTCAGTTGCTAAGAGAAGTAACCCCACCATTACCCATCACCAATTTTGAAAGGCTAACATTGAATACAACAGAAGCCCAAGAGCAGAGGACACAAGGAGAGAGCATGGAATAGATGGAAGAGTGGACTGCAAAGGGAAAAACTTCACAAATGTATAAAAGGGTCTTGGGAAGAGCTTGTGTGCAAATCTCCTTAGGTATAAAACAGTGGCAGAATGTGGGACAGGGGAGTATATTCCCTTTGTCCCTTTAAATAACCTAGGCTGATTTCAAATCAACAGTCCCGAAAATCTTGCTCATGGATTTGACATGTAATTATATTATATTTAACTCCACTGAGGTGCTAGGTTTTGAATTCTTTCCCCACATTGATCTCTTTGTCATTCAATTATTAAAAACCTTCATTTGCAAACCAAGAAGTGAACAAGTCCAGCTTTGGGATTGCTACTTTGCCTATTTAATGAAGTCTTATCTGGATTTGAATTTTAAATATTTTCTTTCTTCATCAGACTGATTTTCACCTACATTATTCTTCATTATCTTCAAAGATGACTAAAAATGTAATGACCCAATATAATGTGAAATCCACTATATTTAGGGGTTAGTGATCACTTTCAGAATGAGTTTAATTCAAATACTCAAAGGAAAACAAGTTTTTTAATGATTTATATTTCCCCTTTGTCCTCCCTAGATTATTTAAAGGAAAACAGATTATTTCCCCTTTGTCCCCTTTCCCACTGGCCAGAACAAAAGCTCATTGTATTGTTAATGAATTCTAGTTGCTTTCTAAATAAATCAAGCTTTGCCTTGCCAAATTAGAATAGTAAACTCCCACTTCCAAAACCATGTCCATGATTGCTTAGCATAGAGTGGTAGAAATAACAGTGATTTTGGAATTAAAAATAATCTTTTAAATTCTAGGTCTACCACTTCCTTGTCCTTAGGCAACTTAACTTGAGGGGTTGCTACATCTAATAGAATTTCAGTCTCCTTATATAAAAAAGAGAATATAATACCACTATTGTGAGGATTAAATGATATTATTTATAAAAGATTTGGTAGATATGAACGTGAGTTCCAGTAAAAAACAGTGGTGCAAACTTATCAGTGATGAGGGAAATGCAAACTAAATGCATATTTAAAAAAGTATACCATAGGTAGTAAAAAAAAAATGAGCTATTGCTATACAGATAAAGAATGTCATTCTGAGTCAGAAAAAGAGACAGAATCAGAAAGTAACTTGAACAAAGAAAATTTAATATAAAGAATTATCAACCATAACAGGGGATTGGAGTAATAAGGTTTTGTCTAATAAGCAGAGAATTGTAATAAGAAGAGTCATCATACCTAGAGATGAAGAGAGGAGCCATGCTGGAAACACCTGCCAGGGTTGAGTTTCAGCCCTTGTAGGTGAGTCTATGGCCATGGTCCCTGAATGGCAGAGAAGTTGCTGTGTCCCCATTTTGTAGAATTTCCTAGAAACCTGCCTCTTGGGACTTGATGGAAATTTGCACTCCAGATTACCAAGTAAAAGTGTTCTTAAGGAAGTGGACCCTCAACTTTATGGTCAACTAATATTCGACACAGCAGGAAAGACTATCCACTGGAAAAAGGACAGTCTCTTCAATAAATGGTGCTGGGAAAATTGGACAGCCACATGCAGAAGAATGAGACTAGACCATTCTCTTACACCATACACGAAGATAAACTCAAAATGGATTAAAGATCTAAATGTGAGACAAGAGTCCATCAAAATCCTAGAGGAGAACACAGGCAACACCCTTTTTGAACTTGACCACAGCAACTTCTTGTAAGATACATCAACGGAGGCAAGAGAAACAAAAGCAAAAATGAATTATTGGGACTTCATCAAGATAAGAAACTTCTGCCCAGCAAAAGAAACAGTCAACAAAACTAAAAGACAACCTACAGAATGGGAGAAAATATTTGCAAATGACCTATCAGATAAAGGGCTAGTTTCCAAGATCTAAAAAGAACTTATTAAATTCAACAGCAAAGAAACAAACAATCCAGTCATGAAATGGGCAAAATACATGAACAGAAATCTCACAGAGGAAGACATAGACATGGCCAACAAGCACATGAGAAAATGCTCCGCATCACTGGCCATCAAGGAAATACAAATCAAAACCACAATGAGATCCCACCTCACATCAGTGAGAATGGGGAAAATAAACAAGACAGGAAACAACAAATGAAGAGGATGTGGAGAAAGAGGAATCTTCTTGCACTGTTGGTGGGAATGTGAACTGGTGCAGCCACTCTGGAAAACTGTGTGGAGGTTCCTCAAAGAGTTAAAAATAGATCTGCCCTACGACCCAGCAATTGCACTGCTGGGGATTTACCCCAAAGATACAGATGCAGTGAAACACTGGGAGACTTGCACCCCAATGTTTATAGCAGCAATGTCCACAGCAACCAAACTGTGGAAGGAGCCTCGGTGTCCATCCAAAGATGAAAGAATAAAGAAGATGTGGTCTATGTATACAATGGAATATTCCTCAGCCATTAGAAACGACAAATACCCACTATTTGCTTTGACCTGGAGGGAACTGGAGGGTATTATGCTGAGTGAAGTAAGTCAATCAGAAAAGGACAAACATTTCATGATCTCATTCATTTGGGGAATATAAAAATTAGTGAAAGGGAATAAAGGGAAAGGAGAGAAAATGAGTGAAAATATCAGTGAGGGTGACAGAACATGAGAGACACCTAACTCTGGGAAATGAACAAGGGGTAGTGGAAGGGGAAGTGGTGGGGGGTTGGGGTGACTGGGTGATGGGCAATGAGGGGGGCACTTGGTGGGATAAGCACTGGGTGTTATTCTATATGTTGGCAAATTGAACTCCAATAAATAAATTTAAAAAAAGGAAGTGACTCACCAGAGATAATCTACCACAATACTATTTGCAGAGTTGCCAGGGAAAGCTGTTGGTTTTTGCTGTTGACTTCCATGAACTGCAGGAGGGCAGTACTGGAGAAGCTCTGGCTGCTGTAGAAGCCAGGCTCTGGAAAATCAGTGTGTACTGCTGGAGGCTGCCTAGAAAAGGATGCTGGAACCAGGAAGCAAAACCCTTTCTTTCTTTCAGACTGTCTACTGATAAAGCTTAATATCATGCCAGCTGACTAAGAACAAAAGGAATGAAGGGTCCAGATTCATTTTCACAGAGCAGACAGAAAAGATGATTGTGGAACTGAGTGGCAATAAATCATCAGGCTCACGAATATCACTTTGAACAGAAAGTATATAAGTTATAGATGAATAAATACAACCATTTTTCTTTATAAAATTTAAATATAATTCAAAAAGATTAGAGAGAGATGATAGATATAGATAGATAGATAAATAGATAATAAAAATGTAAATGAAAGCAGACATAGAATTCAGGTTTGTATGAGGAAAGGGATATATCTGAGAGTTGAGGACAGATCCTACAGGACTTCTGAGTTCCTGATAATGATGACAAGTGGTGAAATGTGATGAGAAGTGGAACTGATTTTCCTTCTAAGACCCCAAGGATTCAGAAAATACATTGGTACCAAGAATGAAGAGGTTAACATTGAAATATAAACCACAGAACCCATTCTTAGGTGAAAGTAGTATCAGAGTTTATGAGATATTTTGATCCCCTTTACTTTATTCACTGACCTAACACCTACAGAGAAGTGCCTGATTCCAAGGCAGAACACCAACTAGATATTTTCTGGAAATAATGGTCTAGATGTTCTGTGGCTTCAAAGACACTAGGCACATGAGGGAAGAAGTGAGATGTGAGATGAACACAGGAGCAAATTAGTTTGTACATAGATTAGTCTCAGCCTAGTGTCTTCTACTTTTTTCAATTTGTAGAATAGTTCCAGGCAAGTCTTCTGTGGAAAAGCTAACATTCTGGGAAAAAAGACCTCCGCATATTAACAGTTCTTCTAGATAAAAGGACACAGCTCAAGTACACAAACATGAGAGCATTTATCAATAAATCTTAAACCAAGAACATGAGTTTTCAACAAGAATCAATTTTAAATATGAATATTCAATAAAATATTGACAACCATTTGTAAGAGAAATGAAGGCACATAAAATTGAAAAATGATAAAATTGAGGTAATTTTTGAAAAATAAATGTATCAGGATTACAGATATTTTGGCATTATACCCTTAAAACAAGAAAATGTATACCACTACAAAAAAAACAGAGCTTGTTTAGGAAAAGGAAAAATCCAACTGTATTAATGATCTCTAGAAAATTAAAAATCTTTCTAGAAAAGATAAAATATTTGAATATACAAATGGTGTGCAGGTAAAATACCTCTAAGAAAGTATAATCAAAATGACAAGAAGAGGATAAAAGAAGCAAAAATCTTCAATAATCAATCCAAAAATTATACTATTCAACTAAAAATTCATCTTCCAGAATGAGGGACTAGATATTATAGACAACAGGTAATCTTTAACGATTTTTTCAAATGTTGATACACTCTATCTTTTCCCACAATTAGATCTTGACATTGTTCCCACCCAGAAGTGAGAGCCATATCCTTCCTTTTTTTTTTTTTAACTGGCTTGTGATTTCCCTGTAACTAATAGAGTGTGGCAGATGTGACACCATGTGATTTCTCAGATTAAGTTAGAAGAGGCAAGGCAGCATCTTCTTTGTTCACTGGAAGACTCAGTCTTGAACCCTTGAACCCCAGTCTCAGAAATAAGAAATAGGACTATTCTGAAGTTGCCGACTGTGAGAAAATCACATCATATAGAACATGGTACATGGTGATGCTCCATTGGGCAGTCTTACTCTTTCAGTCTTCCCAATCCAGATTTCATTGTAATTAGCAGCCTCTTCTCTTGCTCCTGTGCTTCCAAGTTGCTTAATTGCTGAGGACTCTGCTCCTTAACAACAAAATGTTGGATTTTAACTCCCCTAGCTTCTCCCTTATTTCTCTATCCATAAATTACCACACTACCTCCTTGAGAACTATATTTTTTTGTAGTGACTCTAACTAGGCCATATAGGTATAACACTCCTTTTCAGATTAAGAAAGTTCATTGTTTTAAGGTTATTCCTGCTTATTGAAATTGTTATTAATTCATGAGGGAATTTTTCTAATTCTATTCCTGTATCTACTGAGTTAATCATGATCTTTTCCTTCCTATTCTTTTAATGTGATGCATTACATTCATTGATTTTAGAAAGTGAACCCTGGGGCACCTGGGTGGCTCCGTGGTTAAGCATCTGCCATTGGCTCAGGTGGTGATCCTGGGGTCCTGGGATGGAGTCCCTCATCAGTCTCTTCACAGGGAGCCTGCTTCTCCCTCTGCCTATGTCTTTGCTTCTCTCTCTGTGTCTCTCATGAATAAATAAATAAAATATTGAAAAAAAAAGTGAAACCTTTTTGTATTACTGAATTAAACTTTATTTTGACATGATATGTTATACTTTTATGTATTGTTGAATTTGGTTTGATAAGATTTTAAGACTTTTGTTTCTGTATTTAGAAAAGTAATTAACATACTATTTTCCTTTCTTGTACTAGTGAATCAGATTTTGGTATCTATGTCAAAGTGACCTTATAAAATAAGATAATAATTATTTTCCTTTCTCTTCTCTGGAAATAAGATGTATACCATGTGTGTTAATTTGATACTTAATGCATGAAAAATTTACCAGTGAATGCATCTGTATCTAAATTTACTTTCTAGATTTTAATTAAAAATTCAATTTCTTTAAGAGATTTGGAACTATTCACTTTTCCCACTTCCTCTACAGTTTTAATAAATTTTATTTTTCTAATAATTTATCAGTTTTATCTAAATTTCCCAATTTACTGACAAAAGTATTCACAAAGACATTATTATCCATTAATACATACATGTAGGATCTTCGGTGAGATCTCTATTTTTCATTCTTAATATCAATAGTTAGTGTCTTCTCTTTTGCTCTTTCTCTCTCTCTCTCTCTCTCACTTTGTCAACAAACCTGGGAATTTATCAATTTTATAAGGTTTTTAAAATCAGTTTTGGGGACGGGGCAAGATGGAGGAAGACTAGGGTCCCCAAGTCACCCAGCCCCACCAACTTACCTAGAAAACTTTCAAATCATCCTGAAAACCTACAAATTAGACCTGAGATTTAAAGAGAGAACAGCTGGAATGCTACAGAGAGAAGGGTTTTTGCTTCTAACAAGGTAGGAAGATGGGGAAAAAATAAAAAAAAATGAATCAAGTCGGGGAGGAGCCCCACGAGGAGCCGGGCTAAGGGGGGTGGTGGCGAAAGCCTCCAGGACAGGAGATCCCAGCCCCGAGAAGCAGGATTCACCGGATTCTTCCTGGACGGAAAGATGCTTGGCAGGGAAACTGGGCAGAAGGCAGGAGGGGCGGTGGAGCCTCCAGGCTCTCGGGGTCACTAACAGAGGAAGTTGGCCAGGGAAAGCCACCACACACTGCCGGCCGAGCCCAGTAAAGTGCTGGAGCGGGAGGTGGGGCCTCTGGAGAAGCTCAGGCAGTGGCTCTGGCGGAGGGGGCTGCGCCCTGCTGCCTTCGGGAGCCACAGCCCTGGGAGCACAATTCCAGCAGCACAGGCTGTGGATTCCGGGGCGCCAGGGGACACAGCCCAGGATCCTGTGCTTTCCCCCACCGCACAGGCTGAGGTGGGAAGGGCACAGGACAGCGAACACTCTCTTCCTGCTGGGCCCCCAAGCTGTGCAGATCACTGCCCCGGCGCGGAGCATCCAGGCCAGTGCGGAATGGGAACTATGGTAGTTACTGCCGGAGCTGACTCCAGAGCTGGAAATCTGGCTGCCACCACTGTTGTTCCTCCTGGTGTGACCCTGTGCCTGGGACGGAGTGGGGCCGCCAGGGAGCAGGGGCCTCACAGGGTAAACAGCTCGGGCTGAGCCCTGCACCTGGTGGGGGCAGGGCAGCTCCCCCAGGTGCACACACCTGACAGTCAGCACAAGAGGCTCCTCCCCTAGAAGACCAGCTGGAAGAAGAGGGGAAGAGCAAGATCTTCACCCAACAGTGCTGGAAACCTCCAGGGGATGTCATGGGATTTACAGTATATGAAACCAGAGTGTACACCTTTTTATTTGTCTTTTTTTTTCTTCCATTTTCCAGTAAAACTCATTTTTAGCCACTCTGTACTGAGCAAAATGACTAGAAAGAACTCAACACAAAAGAAGATTCAGAAATAGTACTCTCTGCAACAGAGTTACAAAATTTGGATTACAATTCAATATCAGAAAGCCAACTCAGAAACACAATTATAAAGCTACTGGTGGCTCTGGAAAAAAAGCATAAAGGACTCAAGAAACTTCATGACTGCAGAATTTAGATCTAATCAGGCCGAAATTAAAAATCAATTAAATGAGATGCAATCCAAACTGGAGGTCCTAACGATGAGGGTTAATGAGGTAGAAGAAAGAGTGAGGGACATAGAAGACAAGTGGATGGCAAGGAAGGAAGCTGAAGAAAAAAAAAGAAAAAAAAATTAAAAGACCATGAAGAAAGGTTAAGGGAAATAAATGACAGCCTTAGAAGGAAAAATCTATGTTTAATTGGGGTTCCTGAGGGCGCAAAAAGGGACAGAGGACTAGAAAGCATATTTGAACGAATCATAGCTGAAAACTTCCCTAATTTGGGGACAAAAACAGGCATTCAGATCCAGGAGATAGAGAGGTCCCCCCCAAAATCAATAGAACCATTCAACATCTCAACATTTAATAGTGAAACTTGCAAATTCCAAAGACAAAGAGAACATCCTTAAAGCAAGGTACAAAAGATCCCTAATTTATATGGGAGAAATATGAGATTAGCAGCAGACTTCACCACAGAGACCTGGCAGGCCAGAAAGGGCTGGATGGATATATTCAGGATCCTAAATGAGAAGAACCTCCAGCCAACAATACTTTATCCAGCAAGGCTCTCATTCAGAATAGAAGGAGAGATAAAGAGCTTCCAAAATACGCAGAAACTGAAAGACTATGTGACCACCAAACCAGCTCTGCAAGAAATATTAAGGGGAACTCTGTAAAAGAAAGAGGACATCCAAAGAAATAATCCACAAAAACAGGGACTGAATAGGTATTATGATGACACTAAATTCATATCTTTCAATAGTAACTCTGAACGTGAATGGGTTTAATGATCCCATCAAAAGATGCAGGATTTCAGACTGGATAAAAAAACGAGACCCAACTATTTGCTGTCTACAAGAGACTCATTTGAGACCTAAGGACACCTCAAGCCTGAAAATGAAAGGTTGGAGAACCATTTACCATTCAGATGGTCCTCAAAAGAAAGCAGGGTTAGAAATCCTCATATCAGATAAATTAAAGTTTATCCCAAAGACTGTAGTAAGAGATGAAGAGGGACACTATATCATACTTAAAGGATCTATCCAACAAGAGGACCTAACAATCATGAATATTTATGCCCCTAATATGGGAGCTGCCAAGTGTATCACTTAATTAATAAAGTAAACACATACTTAGATAATAATACACTAATACTAGAAGACTTCAACACAGCACATTCTGCAAATGACAGATCTTCTAAGCACAACATCTCCAAAGAAACAAGAGCTTTAAATGATACACTGGACCAGATGGATTTCACAGGTATTTACAAAACTTTACATCCGAATGCAACTGAATACACATTCTTCTCAAGTGCACATGGAACTTTCTCTAGAATAGACCACATACTGGGTCACAAATCGGGTCTCAACCAATACCAAAAGATTAGGATTGCCCCCTGTGTATTTTCAGACCATAATGATTTGAAACTTGAACTCAATCACAAGAAGAAATTTGGAAGAAACTCAAACACGTGGAGGTTAAAGGGCATCCTGCTAAAAGATGAAAGGGTCAACTAGGAAATTAGAGAAGAATTAAAAATATTCATGGAAACTAATGAGAATGAAGATACAACTATTCAAAATCTTTGAGATACAGCATAAGCAGTCCTAAGAGGGAAATACATTGCCACACAAGCATCCCTCAAAAAATTGGAAAAAACTCAAATACACAAGCTAACCTTGCACCTAAAGGAAGCGGGGAAAGAACAGCAAATAACCTACAGCCAGCAGAAGAAGAGAGATAATGAAGATTCGAGCAGAATTCAATGAGATAGAGACCAGAAGAACTGTGGAACAGATCAACAAAACCAGGAGTTGGTTCTTCGAAAGCATTAATAAGATAGATAAACCATTAGCGAGCCGTATTAAAAACAAAAGAGAAAATAATCAAATTAATAAAATCACTAATGAAAAGGAGAGATCACAATCCATACCAAGGAAATACAAACGATTTTTAAAACATACTATGACAGGTATCCGCCAATAAATTAGGCAATCTAGAAGAAATGGACGCATTTCTGGAAAAATACTAACTACCAAAACTGGAACAGGAAGAAATAGAAAACCTGAACAGGACAATACCCAGGGAGGAAATTGAAGCAGTCATCAAAAACTTCCCAAGACACAAAAGTCCAGGGCCAGATGACTTCCCAGGGGAATTCTATCAAATGTTTAAAGAAGAAACAATATCTATTCTACTGAAACTGTTCTGAAATATAGAAAAGGACAGAATACTTCCAAACTCATTGTATGAGGCCAGCATCACCTTACTTCTAAAACCAGACAAAGACCCCACCAAAAAGGACAATTATAGACTAATATCCCTGATGAACACAGATGCAAAAATTCTCAACAAGATATTAGCCTATAGGATCCAACAGTACATTAAGAAGATTATTCACTATGACCAAGTGGGATTTATCCCTGGGATGCAAGGGTGGTTCAACACTCATAAAGCAATCAATGTGATTGATCATAACAAGTGAAAAAGCAAGAACCACATGATCCTCTCAATAGAGGCAGAGAAAGCATTTGACAAAATACAGCATCCATTCCTGATCAAAACTCTTCAGAGTGTAGGGATAGAGGGAACATTCCTCAGCATCTGAAAAGCCCACAGCAAATATCATTCTTAATGGGGAAACACTGCGAGCCTTTCCCCTGAGATCAGGAAGGAGACAGGGATGTCCACTCTCACCACTGCTATTCAAAATAGTCCTAGAAGTCCTAGCCTCAGCAATCAGGCAACAAAAAGAAATAAAAGGCATTCAAATGGGCAAAGAAGAAGTCAAACTCTCCCTCTTTGCAGATAACATGATACTGTACATAGAAAACCCAAAGGACTCCACCCCAAGATTACTAGAACTCATACAGCAACTCAGCAGGGTGGCAGGATACAAAATCTATGCCCCCAAATCAGTGGCATTTCTATATACTAACAATGAAATTGAAGTAAGAGAAATTAAGGAGTCAATCCCATTTACAATTGCACCCAAAAGCATAAGATACCTAGGAATAAACTTAACCAATGAGGTAAAGGATCTATACTCTAAAAACTACAGAACACTTCTGAAAGAAATTGAGGAAGACACAAAGAGATGGAAAAATATTCCATGCTCATGGATTAGAAGAATTAATACTGTGAAAATGTCATTGCTACCCAGGGCAATTTACACATTCGATGCAATCTCTATCAAAATACCATGGACTTTCTTCAGAGAGTTGGAACAAATCATCTTAAGATTTGTGTGGAATCAGAAAGACCCCAAATAGCCAGGGGAATATTGAAAAACAAAACCAGAGCCAGAGGCATCACAGTGCTGGATTTCAGGTTGTACTACAAAGCTGTGATCATCAAGACAGTGTGGTACTGGCACAAAAACAGACACATAGATCACTGGAACAGAATAGAGAATCCAGAAATGGGCCCTCAACTCTATGGTCAACTAATTTTTGATACAGCAGGAAAGACTATCCACTGGAAAAAGGACAATCTCTTCAATAAATGGTGCTGGGAAAATTGGACATCCACATGGAGAAGAATGAAGCTAGACCATTCTCTTGCACCATGCACAAAGATAAAGTCAAAATGGATGAAAGATCTAAATGTAAGACAAGAATCCATCAAAATCCTAGAGGAGAACACAGGCAACACCCTTTATTGAACTTGGCCACAGCAACTTTGCAAGATATATTTATGAAGGCAATGGAAACAAAAGTAAAAATGAATTATTGGGACTTAATCAAGATAAAAAGTTTCTGTACAGCAAAAGAAGCAGTCAACAAAACTAAAAGACAACTACAGAATGGGAGAAGATATTTGCAAATGACCTATCAGGTAAAGAGCTAGTATCCAAGATCTATAAAGAACTTATTAAACTCAACACCAAAGAAACAAACAATCCAATCATGAAATGGGCAAAAGACATGAAGAGAAATCTCACAGAGGAAGACATAGACATGGCCAACAAGCACATGAGAAAATGCTCCACATCACTTGACATCAGGGAAATACACATCAAAACTGCAATGAGATCCCACCTCACACCAGTGAGAATGGGGAAAATTAACAAGACAGGAAACAACAAATGTTGGAGAGGATGTGGAGGAAGGGGAACCCTCTTGCACTGTTGGTGGGAATGTGAACTGGTGCAGCCACTCTGGAAAACTGTGTGGAGGTTCCTCAAAGAGTTAAAAATAGATCTGCCCTATGACCCAGCAACTGCACTGCTGGGGATTTACCCCAAAGATACAGATGCAGTGAAACGCCGGGACAGTTGCACCCCAATGTTTATAGCAGCAATGTCCACAGCAGCCAAACTGTGGAAGGAGCCTCGGTGTCCATGAAAACATGAATGGATAAAGATGTGGTCTATGTATACAATGGAATATTACTCAGCCATTAGAAACGATGCACACCCACCATTTGCTTCAGCATGGTTAGAACTAGAGGGTATTGTGCTGAGTGAAGTAAGTCCATCAGAGAAGGACAAACATTGCATGGTCTCATTCATTCGGGGAATGTAAAAAATAATGAAAGGGAATAAAGGGGAAAGGAGAGAAAATGAGTAGGAAATATCAGTGAGGGTGACAAAACATGAGAGAGTCCTAACTCTGGGAAACGAACCAGGCGTAGTGGAAAGGGAGGCTGGCATGAGGATGGCGTGACTGGATGATGTGCCTTGCAGGGGGCACTTGACAGGATGAGCACTGGGTGTTATGCTATATGTTCGCAAATCGAACTCCGGTAAAAAAATATACCAAAAAAAATATAATAAAATAATTTTTTTATATTGCTGATATATGTTCTATATTTGTCTTTGTTATGCTTTTTTTGTTCTAGTTTTTCCCTTTTTAATTTTTTGAAAGAAGTATTTAATTATTTGTTTATATTATATTTATTTAGTGTTGCAAAATTTTGTTTAATAGCTTCAACCCAAAGCTTGCCATATTTTATTTTCACTATCTTTAAATTCCAAATATGCTCTTTTACAGTGTGATTATTTCCTTCAATTCCTGTTGTAGGTATTTCTGTAATGACAAATGGATAATTAATAACTGTTACTGAAAGTAAAAGCAGCCATATCTAGAATTATGTTAATAGATATCATTGTAACACTCTACAGAAATAGATAATATTACACCCTATTTGATGGCACTCCTCTACGTATCTTACATACATTAGTTCATTTAACCTCATAACATCCATGCAGCTTGATCAAATTTAAATAGTTAATAAGTATCAAAATTTTATACAATCCTGAGTGGTCTGGTTCTTAAAAGTATTCTTATCCAATATAGTATGCTCCATATGAATAGAAAGGTTTTTGGAAGTTAAATCTTCATTTTTCATAGCAGAAATCTAATAAATGATTTCTAAGTTTTCGAAGACTTCAAAAGAAAAGAAACATAAACACATAAAACTATTATTGTAACTGGCAAAAGAAAACTTAAATTCCACACTTGTATCTCGGAATAGATTGAGCCAGTTGGTACATATGGAATGAGGACTATGTTCATCAAAGGAAAGGAACTTGAGAAAATTTTATTTTTTAATCATGTATTACTTTTGACTTTACAAAATTTAATTAAAAATATAGTGATACTATTACTGCATTTAATTCTTTTTCCTAAGTGCTGCATCACATTACTTATCACTGCAAGTACTTATCAGTACTTGTTCTTCTACTGATTTCATTTTATTGAGTATTTGCATTTAGTATTTGTATTTTATTAATTTTAGAATATTTTATTTTTGTCACAACTCATTCTTCTCTCTTCAAACTGTTTATTTTTGTTGTGAATTAGTGTTTGCACACCAACATGTTTATTCCATGTTTTCATTATTAATTAGCAATTTATTAATATCTTCATAAAATTTACCTAAGGTGTTAGTGATGTTATATTAGTGATCTTATAACATATACATCTTTTGAAAATGTAAATTTTTAAAGTGGAAAAAAATAAACACTTTATTTTTTGAGATATTATTTTATATATAATAAATTCATCACCTAAAGTATACACTTCAGTAGCTATTAATACATTTAACTCTTATAAAATTATTATCTCTGTCTCATTCCAGAACTTTTTTCATTAACCCAAAATGAAATTCTGTATGCAAAACAATGAATTTGGACTACTACTCATCACAATGTATTAAAAAAAGTAAACTCAAAATGTATCACAGACCTAAACATTAGGATAAATAAATAATAAATATTAGGATTAATTTTTTAAAATTCTTGGAAAGAAGTATTGGAATAAGTTTTCATGTCCCTAAGTTATGGTTCTTTAAATATGATGCCCAAATCATAAGCAATTGAAGAAAAAATAAATCGGACTTCATCAATAAGTTTTAAGTATGTACAAAGGACACTACCAAGATAGTGAAAAGACAGTCCACAGAATGATAGTATATCTCCACAAATTATACATGTGATAAAGGTTTACTGTCCAGAATATATGAAGAACTCTTGTAACTCAGCAACAACAACAACAACACACCTGATAAAAAATTGGACAAGGCTTTTGAATAGACAATTCTCCAAAGGAGGTATAGAAAATGATGATGAAGTGTATGAAAAGATGCTCAACATTATTAGTCATTAGAGAAGTGCAAATCAAAATCACAAGAGACACTGCAACATGCATTTTAGGAGAGTTATTTTAAAAAGCTTAAAACTAACTCTTCTCAAGCATGTAGAGAAATTGAAACCCTCATAGACTGCTGGTGAGAGTGTGGAAGGTGCAATCACTGTGGAAAGGGTTTTGTAATTTCTGAACAAGTTAAACACAGAGTTACCATATGCTCTAATAATTCTACTTCTAAACATATGCTTAGGAAAATTAAAAAAATCTTTAACACAAACTAGTGTGAGTGTCCACAGCAGTGTTATTCCACTAAAAAGTGAAAACAACTCAAACAAATTGAGGAATGAATAAACAAAATGTGGCATATCAATACAATGGAATATTATTCGGCCATATAAAATAATGGAGCTGATACATGCTAGTTCACGGATTCCTCCTTCTGCCTGGACCAAATTTGCTATGGAACATCATCAGTGTATTTTTCATTTCAGATATAGTTCTCAACTCCAGAATTTCTAATAGGTAGATAATGATAGATGATCAATAGATGCGTAGATATAAATCTATCTTTGTTGATATTTACTATGTAGTAAGACATTGCTCTCATGTGTTCCTTCAGTTTTTTAAGCCTGTTTGAAATAGCTGGTTTAAGTCATTTTATAGAAAGTCCAACATTTGAGCATCCTCAAGAAAAATTTCTATTGGTTACATTTTCCTTATTTAGGAGTCAGTTCTTAGAAATTTACTCTCTGCTTTTATGATTCAATAAAGTTTTAAGAGGTCTTTATTTCACCATTTTTGTTGATGTTGTTCAACATTTTCTTATGTATATAATCTTATAAATGATTTTATTCAGTAAATTAAATTAAAAATGTTATGCTTAAATTCATGTCATGCAAAAATTCTTAGCTTAAGTTAAAAAAAGAATAAATTAAATCACATTCAGGAAACACATAGTTCTTAATTACAGCCATTTTGTAAATTTTAATTCTAAGAACCTTTAGGATCAAGTTTATATGTGTGGTTTTCATATGACCACTGAATGAATCCATGTTTATTGCAGTAACAGTTTGACAACTATCACCAGCTAATCATTACAAAACATAACCATTGCACACAAATATTCAGATAAGAAATATATCATTCTAATAGTAAAAACATAATATTGGATTTTCTATTTGTTTCTGTCTAGACCACTGAATATTTCTTTATTCTCCCATTAGCAGAATTTTATAGATGAAGTTCTTTCATCCTCAATTTTTACATATTTATTTATTTATTTTAACATTTTTTGAAGATTTTACTTATCAATTTTTAAAGGGATACTCAGTATCCAAAAGTATCCAAGCAGTTCTGAGAGATTACAGTCACTATGGCAGCTAAAAATGCCCCTTCAGGAATATATATATAAAGCAAACAAATCATTTGTGTTTACAGTCTTGAGTTACAGATATGGAACGTGGAGGAGGAGAAATAGGGGAAATAGTAATCCAGGTGTGGATTATGGTAAATTGGTTTCCACTTCATTCCGACTTCAATCTAGATGTCTCATGCAGATGCCCCCACAACTTATTTTCACTATGATGTGGTCAATTGTGCCAAAGTTTGAGAGATCACTGGGCCTTGAACTACACTGACCCACCTACTCTAGTGTCCGCCATCCTCTTTATACCAGAAAGGGACTTCATGACTAGAAATGGACAGAGGATTATTTTGCAAGCAGATGACAAAATAGCTTCAGAAAGATTCATTTATTATAGAATAACTCAACTTTCCAATATCCATTTAAATTTCCAGTAGGTATTTGGTGTTCCATATTGACTATCAATTATAGAGAAAGCAAGAAAACAAGAAAGAAGAAAGAAAGAAAGAAAGAAAGAAAGAAAGAAAGAAAGAGAAAGAAAGAGAGAAAGAGAGAAAGAAAGGAAGGAAGGAAGGAAGGAAGGAAGGAAGGAAGGAAGGAAGGAAGGAAGGAAAAAAAAAGAAAGGAAGGAAGGAAGAAGGAAAGAGAGAAAGAGAGAAAGAAAAAAAGAAAGAAAGAAAGAAAGAAAGAAAGAAAGAAAGAAAGAAAGAAAGAAAGAAAGAAAGAAAGAAAAAAGTGAGGGAGGGAAGAAGAAAGAAAAGAGAGAGAAAGGAAGGAAAGAAAGAAGATAATGTATTTGGGGGGGGGTGTTCAGTTGAGCATAGTTGCCATGTACTCACATCATTCAGTGAACATTGAATCATCCATGAATATTCACATTTCTAATAGAAATGTAAGTGTAAACAGAAAGGGGAAACAATACCATGTTAAGCTTAGGGATGTCTGTATAAACCTATAAGGTCTCTGTATAAATTGAAACATATATGAAAAAAATGAATCCAAACCAAACAATAGGTGAAAATGTTTTATATTTAAATTTAAAACTGGAAGGATATAATTGGATGTGCATAACATTAACCGTGCAATATTGGAAAAATCAATTATACATAGCTCAGATAATTTTTCCTTTAAGTAGGCTTTATTAGGAAAAGACTTAGTGGAATTTTTAGTGATAAGTATCCATTGATCCCCCAGTCATAATTTCTTGAGTCTCCACTTATCCTACATATTATTTGAGTGTTTAACATTGCGTATGTTGAGATATTTGATGTTTAATTGATAGGAACATATTCACTTGTTTAATAATTTGCTTCCCACCCTTCGGTCTGCTTAAGAAACTACAAACTAAATTTGTAGATCCTGCCCTTCCTTTGCTTGGTTTGGAAGGGTGTTTTCATCCACTTACCCCAAACAGGCATGAGCATTAAAAATCACAGTGGAGTTTAAGTTTTTGCTTGGAGGTTTATTTGATAATTTCTTTATTATGATCACAGAGCTAAAACCTCCTAATTTTACTCCACACATCATCGTCATCATTTAACTCTTCTATCATTTATATTTTTTCTTAATATATAACAGCTATATAAGTTAAAGAACTGTTATTACTAAATGCTGTCAGGTTTCCCAATGATCCTTAATGCAAGATTTTACTAAAAGCTGGGTTGGGGTTTAAATTCTTTGCCTTAATGTGTTTTTGTCTTCTTTGCCAATATTTCCCCATTTAATTTTAATTTGGAGGACTGTCATCCTCTGGCCTGTCAAGGTTTGGGTAGAAAGTTGATGTGAGAGTGGTGTGCAGGCATGCAGGTATGCAACGCAGGCTGCGGATGGGAGTACCAGCCCAGATACATCCATGAAAGGAGAGCCTGGGCAGAGATACTGAGCTATTTAGCTATTAGTGAGGATGACTCCTTGTTCCGTAAAGGGTGGAGAAAGATTGATATGGAATAAAGAATAGATCTGGAGTAAAGAAAGAGTTTGAACAATCTCTTGCTTTAACTTTGAATAGGTGTGTGTGTGTGTGTGTGTGTGTGTGTGTGTGTGACAACTCTGAAACTAGTACAAATTTCTATCTTATCCCTAATGCAAGTTTTGCACTCATTTGTTTAAGTGCTCATTTCTCCAATTGGACATTAATTTTTAGGTGAATAGAGATTTGTCCCTAGCAGTTATCATCATGGTGAACCCATTTACTGATTACAACATTGGTGAACCCTTTTACTGATTACAACATTTATATATATATATATATATTCAGCCAAAACAATTACAGAGAAGGAGGCCTGGGTGGCTCAGTTGGTTAAGCATCTGCTTGACTCAGGTCATGATCTCAGTGTCCTGGGATCTAGCCCTACATCAGGCTCCCTGCTCAGTGAGAAGTCTGCTTCTCTCTTTCCTCCCCTGCCCGTACTCTTTCCTACTACCTCTGTCTCTCTTTCAAATAAACAAATAAAATCTTTAAAAAATAAAATTTCTTTGGAAATTTAATACATATACCAACATATGTATCTGTCTATGTCTATAGAAATTTTGAATAAATGAGTGGACCTATCAATTTTATTTTATTTCAATTCCTTACTGACTCATTTTTTCTTTATTATAGAAATAATTTCTTTCTTACATTGTAAAGTTTTAAGACCATGTCATGAAAAAATACACAGAATGTATACATAAAATATGTATTAAATAACTTATTTTTAAGTATTTTTTTAAATAAAAGGTCGTTTGCTTTGCTTTTTGATGCATCTATATACTGTCAAAATATTCTTTAACAATCATAAGGATTTTTACTTTGTAAGCCCATTTTTTTTTGGTAAACGTTAAGACTACCCAAGAGATATTTATCAAATACCAACTGTGCCAGCTCTGTGTAGATGCTATAGAAATAAGACAGTTGTGGAAAATGATGGTCCTGCCCTCATAAAACTTACATTGTACAGGGAGAAAGACAATATGTTAATCAGGAATAATATAGATAAATAACTTAAGAAATTGATAAGTGCTTAAAAGAAAAATAAAGTGGGATAAAGGAAGATTCAGTGATGGGAGTGTGGCTATTTTATGTAGGATAGTCAGTAAATATCTCTCTAAGAAGGTGAACATTTGAATAGAGACTTCATTTGTGTGATGGTCCAGGCCATCCATGAAAAAATCTGTGGTGAATTGGAACAAGGCTATATCTTCAAATACAGAGAATACTATTTGATAATCATACGAGTGTGTGTGTGTGTGTGCGTGTGTGCATGTGTGTGTGCCATTTAGGGTGCTTTTGCTTTAGGCAAAACATTCAACTAAAAGCCCATTGGAAATTTGTCATTTATTACATCTCAAACAGTTCAGAGATGAGTGGTTCAAGAATCAGCTTATCTATCCAGCAATATCATCATGAGCTGGAGATCTTTCTGTTTTTAGTTCTGACAGTTTTGGATAGGCACTTTTGTCTCCCTCAAGGTGTTGACACAGTGGCAGACTCTCCAAGTGACAGATAGAGGCACAACAGATCTAGCAAAGAACAGGGACATTTTCCACCCATGCTTTCCATTTTATTAGCAGAGGGAAACCTTCTTAGACTTCCAACTTCAGACTTTTTAGATCCCACCAACCAGGAATGAAACTTATAGCCATTCTCTAGATGGGGAGGACATGGCTGTGATGATAAGTGTCATCTGGTATTTTCAGCTTCTTTAGAACAAAATAGACTCTATAAGCAGCCAAAAAGTTTATGTGTGTGTGTTTGTGTGAGTTTAAGTATTGGGTAGCCAGCAACAATGTCTGTCACAATGAAATATATATACATATATATTTCATATCTAGCATACAGAAAACCTTATAAACCACCTATAATTCACCTTAGAAATCCATCAACCTTCATTTCACAGCAAAGAAAGTAAGACAGAAATTAAGTGAACGTCTTGCTCCAGATCACCAAATAATAGAATGACAAGAAGTCTTAGCATCTAGCAAGAATGTATTTCCATTAAATCCTGTTGCTTCCCATAGTTGAATACTTAGGAACAAATTCCCCCCAAGGGCAAGAAAACATTAATTTATATGATTTCATTATACAACTTCCAGGACTTTTTGCATTGTCAGAAAAACTTTCTAAAACTGATTGTACTTAATAACTTAAAGCTTAATGATAAAAATATATGCAAGTGTTGTTTTCCACTCCCAATAGCATTTTGAAAATGAGAACTTCTAGGTATATAAAGTTTGAATGAATCATGCTAATAATAGTGCCTTTTGGAGATTCAGAATGAAACTTTGGTAACATGGAGTCAAGTGGGAGTGATAAATTCACACTTTAAGGAGTTGTACTTTGTTTATATGCTAACTGATTTTAAGATGAAAATTTACACATTAGACCAATATTTATATGTTTCAAGTATCTGGATGTCTGGAAGCATATTGATCTAGGATTACTCAAATCATAAAAGCCTTAATGGAAAAGCACATAAATAGAGAACATTAGCAATCATTTTAGTATAGAATAAGTAGTTGGTAATAGTTTTTGCATGAGCATCCGATACTCTCTCTGTTCTCCCTGGAAGCTGCTTGCTGGTGAAGTATTTCTGGTATGAGGAAGAATATATTACTTTCTGATAATCAGTTGTAAGCTGTAAGCTCTTAATGGATCATTTTCATACATAGAGTAAAGATGAAGCTTGAATATTTCAGAATAGAGTTTTAGGTAAATGTTTAATCTATTTTTAATATGGATCACAAATGTAATGCATTATTGGCTTTTTAAATAGACCTTACTCCTACAAAAACCTTTCCTCTATAATTACTATCAGCTAAGCTTAAAGATGAAAAAAAAACCCAGACTGATCATATTTAGGTCCCCAGTTTTATAGAAAAAGCAGAAGTCCACGGGCAAAACTATGCTTCATTCCATCATTTCAACATTGACTAGTTCTTTCTTCCTCCTTTTGTTATCCACCTATGTGTACTGTGAAATTTTGTTCTGGGATATAGAGCTTAAAGGGAGAAAAGAATAAAATAAATGAGCACATTCCTGTAACTCTCAAAAATATGTAAATAGATCATCATGCTTCAGTGGACATATGATAGAAGAAGGGAGCATGAAATTCAGTGGTAGCAGAAGATAGGAAACCATCTCAGGGAGGTAGACATTGAGAGAAGCTGACTAGATAAAATTACATTTCACCTAAATAATAGAACATCAGCAAAGTTTAGATAACTGCAAGATAGAGTGGAAGCATGAATAAGTCCTGGCAAAAATAAGAGCAAATGTAAAATTGTACCCTGTGCTTGGGAAAACATAAGCAAGTCCACTGGTCAATCATTGTGACTCTCACACCTATGGACAAATGGAGCTCATTCCAGTCAATGTTTTGCAGATGAAATTTGAAAATATTGTACTAAATAATCCACTACAATACTAGTCCATGCCAAAGGATCTAAAAAAAGGACATTTGAAAGGGAGACTTGTATAAAAGACAAAAGGGAGATTTTGTTGGGGAGCCCACCTAAGGGCAAGACACAGATTCCTCAGAGAGATGCTTGCCAGAGCTCGGGCAGGGGCCTTAATGAACAGTGAACATGGGCATGAACATTCTTTATTCTTCAATAAAGAAACAAACAAACAAGGTGCAGAAAACATGCACTGAGTAACTAGAAGTAGGTCCATGAGAGGGAATAGGAGGTACCAATGCTTGTGGCCTAGGGTCCATTTTCTCTTTCTGTAGTGGTGCTTCTTTAAAACTTTGAGAATAGTTTTTAAAGGATCCCATTGTTGGTGACAATAATAGAGAACTAGTTGTTTGACACTCCTGGATGTTAAAGTGCCTAATAGGTACCTCACTCCAGAACAGTCTAAAAAGAGGTTGCTTTCTATGTGGTGTCATAAACCCATTTTCAAAATCCTCTTCCTTCCAATACCTCTTACTATCCTTTTGGTCAAGATATATATATATATATATATATATATATATATATATATATATATATAGTCAAGATATTAATGAGCTTCAGATGCTAACTGACAAGGAGAACATACGAAACTTTTTTTCCTGTCAAAGATCATAGAGTGATTCTCCTCCTCCTCCTCCTCCTTCTTTTTCAAATGTTTTTGTTAGTACAGTGGTAAGATTTCAAATGAGATAAAGACATGATGATAAGGTGAAAACTTAAAACAACAAAAAAATGAGTCCAGTTTTCTTCTGGTTATAAAATATTTTTGTCAGAAATATAGTAGTGACATCAAAAAAAGAAATGCATATAGGTGCACACACTCAAACACATAAACATACTAACAGCAGTTTCAAACATAACCTATTGGTCCAAACCCTTCTAGGTTTATATGTTTATATTTTCACTGAACTCACAGTTTGCATAAATTCCATCTTGCTTTATGAGTGAATGATTGTAAGTAAATCCCTTGGCACAGCTCATGGGACAAGCAAGTGTCCCATTAATATTTTCTCTAGTTAGCACTTCATCCTGGGTCAGGCCAGGGTTTTACCTAAAATCTTTCATCTGTCCCTCTTGATGACCATAAAAGGTAAATTCTGGGATTGCTCCACTTCTGGAAATGATGAGATGAGCTATAGAGAAAATAAAAAACTTACCTAGTGCCACACTGTAGGCCCTTGATGGAGCCAGTTAGCCGACTCTAGGTGGTAGTCACCTCTGCATTATTCTGGAAGAAGGCAGTAAATAACACCCCTGTTGATACTGTTGTTGGACCTCATTGTCTTTTCTTTTCTAGCATTCCTAGCTCTTCTCTGAGTTACAAAAGGCCAATTTTCTCTGAGCATCTGTAACTCTGCTTTGGATGCAGACTTGGTCAACCTGTCAATCTAGATGCTGTCCAGGTTGTCCTTGGACACCAGTCCAGGAGAAAGCTGTATGGGAGTAAAGTGGGTATGGACGCATTGCTAAGTTTTCACAGGTTCTGCGCTCCCATCAAGGGATGCATGGAATTCAGTCAATTGACACGGCGTAGGAAAAGACTTCCTTCATCACACTTTCTTCATTAGAGTGGCACGGACAGAGAGCTTTTGTTCAAATATTATACAGCAAGCCCCTCAAGAGCTTCCAGGTTGTTTACATTTTGCCAGGCACTGAATATGTTTTGAATATTTGACCCATTATAAAACTCAGAGGACCTCTGTGAGGCACATGTTATCATGCTAATTTCACAGCAGAAGAACCTCAGGCCCTGGAAGGCTAACATGCCCAAATTTAGGAATAAAGCAAACAAGAGTCAGGATTTAAAGCACATGTGCTTGCAGTCTTTTCATTCTGCTGCCTCGGCTTCCACTTTATGATGTGAGAGCAGCCCTGCACAGGTCATCAAGGAGGACATAGGTCCACTGACTATTTCCTTTTTGCTCTCACTAAACTTACATGATAGAGATGAGAAAACTAGCCCATGAAAATGCAGTTGTACAAAAACAATTATACAAAAGTCATTCAGCAGTACAAGTGCTAAATATATCACACAAAGATTACAGAAGAGAGGAGAGTTATCCAGCTCATGAGGGTTTATGCCCTAGCTACAAAACCTACTGGTTGAATAGCTAAATAATCTTAGTGAAATCATTTTAACGAATTTTCATCGAGTACAATGCTTGTCAAAGGGTGGACCCAAGACCAACAGTAAGGACATCACTTAGGAACATGCTAGAAATGGACCACACTTGCCAAATTAGAACCTCTGGAGTGAGGCCCAGTGATCTATATTGAACAAGTCATCCAGATGATTCTGATGCATACACAACTTGGAGAACTGTTGGTCTAGTGGTGGGGTCTGCAAAGCTTTTTCCTACAAATAGCAAGGTACCAAATAGTTTATTTAGTCTTTGAAAGCCATTTGATTCCTGCTGGGAATCTCAGCTCTGCTGTTGTAGTATGAAAATAGCCATGAACAGTCCATAAATGAACAATCATGACTGTGTTGAGTAAAACATTCTTCTGGGACACCAAGATCTGAGTTTCAAATAATTTTTGTGAATCACAAAATATTTTCCTTTTGATTTTTTTCGACTATTAAAAATTATTACAAAAAAAATGGGGTGCCTAAGGGGCTTAGTCAGTTACAAATCTGTCTTTGGCTCAGGTCAGGATCCCAGGGTCCCCAAGTCCCTGCTCAGCGAGGAGCCTTCTTCTCCCTCTCCCTCTGCCTCTGCTCCTCCTTCTGCTCATGTTATCTCTTGTGAGTGCTGTCTCTCTTGCAAATAAATAAAGTAATTTTTTAAAGAAAATATTAAAGAACATAAAACATAAAAAAACATAAGAAACATTTTTAGCTTTTGAATTATATGCAAAATGAAGTGGCAGGCTGGATTTGGCTTATGGTTGCCAACTCCTGCTATACTGTAAAAACGTCATGGC
The DNA here is from genome assembly GCF_048418805.1 of Vulpes vulpes. Taxonomy (NCBI): domain Eukaryota; kingdom Metazoa; phylum Chordata; class Mammalia; order Carnivora; family Canidae; genus Vulpes; species Vulpes vulpes. The sequence goes on along the minus strand of NC_132784.1, from coordinate 7,034,628 downwards.
CTTTTATTCCAGAGGGAGCTTAATTTACTGTCTTAGTTCTGCCGTATTTTAGCTCTAGGCCTGGAGAACTCAACCCAATCTCAGTTCCATTATCTGTAAAATGGACTTAACAATATTTTCTCTAGGGCTTTTGTGAAACAGCAGAAGTAGTATAACTGGTGCATAGTCGGTCTCAATACAGGCGAGTTCTCTCCAGTCTTTTCACGATCGTACCTTTTCCAAGTAAAATTTGAAACCCTACCTTCTAGAAAAATCAATATCTTCTTATTTTTATATTCCCTTCAAACAGTAGTTACTCTTGTAATATTTTTTTCATTAACAGGTGATCTTCAAAACAATGTCCCTGCATATAGGGCACGTTGCCTTCCGTTAGGAGATTGCTATCTGTTCCAAAGCTTACAGACCCAGATTTCCCTGTCAGACCCAGGCCCCAGATTACAGCTTCTTTAGAGACAAAGAGTAACAGATGGTTCCAATTAAGAAACAGCAGGAATAAAGCCTCCCCCTCCCCCTCCGTTCTTTTAAGCCACAACAGCTAAGCAAACTGGGTCAATTGTAGAGGAGGTTTGCATTTAGTCATGAGTGACTATGGACAATTTCCCATATCTGAGCATGGAGTTGGAGATGGGTTGCTAACCTGTGCTAAAGATAAAGGCCTGGCAGTCAGCAGAGCACCTGGGCACACAAAAATGCTCCAATATGCATGAACCATTTGGCCACTTATTCAGCAGAGAGAATATCTTGATTGGGCTGTTTGTTTATGATAGACCTAACCCCTGACAAAACTGTGAATGTAGTGAAATGTATCTTCCATCCTCTGTTCCATGCTGTGTGTATGCACCTCTTTGAAGCAATCTTAATTGTAGCCAGAGTCAGCAAAAGAGAATCCTTTAGGAAAATGTGATATTTATTCATTTTATAGGTTGGTATATTTTTAAGTTACTTGACTCCTTTTGTAATGGAGGTTTTGCAAATGTACTGTACTGAGAGCAGAGGCTAACACCACACGCCATTTATTTGCTGTGTGACCTTAAACAAGAAACTTAATGATTTGGCATTTTCCTCATTTTTAAAAGTAATTAGACTATGGTTCAGGAGGGTGATGTGAAGTGTTGTTAGAAAGTCTCACACAGAAAATGCTCCAGAAGAGTGTCAGTCCCCCTTGGTATGCTTGAGCTGGCCTCCCACAATGCACTCAGCCCTTTTCTTCCCAACTCTGCCTCAGTGGCTTGCAATGAGCCACCAAAAAATCAGAGCTTGTTTCTGTTTTATTTAATTTTGGAGTAGTTCAGAGCTATCTGCTACCATACTATGGATGTTAGTCCAAATGTCAGTTCAAATCCTTGCCCCAGCTCACTCCCTATACTTGACTCAACCGGCAAAAGAAAAGTGCTTTCCCTGATATTTCAGGTTTTAGCCAGAAGTTATAGGGAAGATATTTTCAGGAAAGGATGGCCTTATAGACATGAAATTTGTTTTTGGATTCCATTTAACAATGCAGCTTGATGTCTTCACGAAAGAGATATCAATGACAAAACTAAATCCGAGATGACATTAACAGAGGTTGCTTATTCATAAGCAACGTGTGATTCATCAATCTTTGAGCAGAAGCTCAATAGAGTTAGAAAAGAGAGATTAACAGAGTAAAAGGAGGAAAAAACTGAGACAATCTGATTGGCAAGTGTTCTATTAAGGGGAGTTTTGCAACTGGAGAGGACTTTTCAATTTCTTTTAAAGATTTCATTTATTTATTCATGAGAGACACACACACACACAGAGAGAGACAGAGACACAGGCAGATGGAGAAGCAGGCTCTCTGCTTTTAGCCTGATGCAGGATTTGATCCCGGCACCCCAGGATCACACCCTGAGCCAAAGGCAGATGCTCAACCACTGAGCCACTCAGGTGTCCCTCCATTGTTTTACAGGTACATTTGACAGTCCTTTGTTGGATAGACAGGGGATGGAGGTGGGGGCAAGTGAGAAGTCTGGGGACATTTCAAAAGATAAAAGATTATACAATATTAGAGGAAGAGGGCTTTCTGTGGTAGAGGACGAGAGGCTTTTCTGTGGTCATATCATCATAGTAGTTCGTAAGAGAAGTGGCTGGCATGCAAGGAATTTCTTAGAGAAAACAACACTGTATAATACATGCCATAGACTATATAGAACTACATGTACCACACTGCTGGGTAAAAATATCTGGCAAGCTCCTTTTGGAATCACAGCAAAATCTTGTGAATTTAGCTAACCAGACAGGACAAAAGCATACTTTCATATAAATGGAATGGTAGAACTATGGAAAATTGACTTTATAATTTGAATTAAATATTGATATATATTAACATAATTCCCATTAATTTACAGATTCTATTCACTAACTTTGTACAGAGGCCAAAATTATCCTCATTTTTTAAATTATTAAGTAGTCAGTAGTCCTTTAATGTCACTCTGTCATAGAGTATTTGAATACATTCCCTGAATTGGGGGTTCCTGCCTCTGCTTGAGCACCTCCAGTATTAGGAAGCTAACTGCTCTGAGAAGCAAAGTAGCTTTGATGTTGGAGAATCATTCTTTGGGTTGAGTCAAGATCTTCGGTTTCACCTTATTCTGTTTCCTACAAGTTTATCTCCAGAGCAACAAAGCTTCTTCCACACACTCAGCCTCCAGTAGAGGTAGGCAGGCAGCTATTAATGTTTGAATTTATGTTATGTATATGTCACCACAATAAAAAAAATGTATCAAAAACACTGCTTTTTGGGAAGCCTGGGTGGCTCAGGGGTTTAGCGCCTGCCTTCGGCCAAGGGTGTGATCCTGAAGGTCCAGGATCGAGTCCCTAATCAGGCTTCCTGCATGGAGCCTGCTTCCCTCTCTGCCTGTGTCTCTGCCTATCTCTGTGTGTCTCTCATGAATAAATACATAAGAAATCTTAAAAAAAAAAAAAACCACACACAACACTGATTTTAAGAGAAGGAGACTTCTTGCAAATTATCTGAATATTTAGGATCCCCTGAGCTGCTCCATTCTGATACTTTTCTCTTCCTTAGCAAAGCAGTCCATATCCTCAGCCCCTACCATGGCATCTTTGTTGCCCTCTTTCTTTATTACTCCCCTAATGAATTTCATGATAGCTGCATGATGGCATTAATCTCCTTTTGGGTAAATGATTAAAATGCTTGCAGAGAAGGTTTAAAAATAAAAACAGGGGTCCTGGATGGCTCAGTCAGGTAAGCGTCCAACTCTTGATTTCAACTCAGGTCATGATCTCAGGGTCCTGAGATTGAGCCTATTTTGGGTTCTGTGCTGTGCATGGTGCCTGCTTAAGATTCTCTCTCTCTCTCTTTTTCTGCCTCCCTTCTTTCACCACTCCCTCCTGCTTATGCTCTCTCTCAAAAAAAACAAACAAAAACAAACACCAAAAAACCACATCAGACCAGAAATGTTACCTTCTTACTTTTTAACGACATGCTAATTTTGGAGAAAATTATTACTACCTCATTTGTGTCAGCCTTTTATTCACCTTGGTGTAGTTTTTGCTTTCTTTCTTCAATATTTCAGTTTGGTAATTTATTTAAAGAATATAATCCATGAATTAAAAAAAGCCCTCTCCAAAATTGAAGCTGTAATTGGCTCAATTGTGTCATTGTAGAGAGAGAAATGTTAATTGAATATTTATAGCTCTATGTGTGTGGTTAAAAAAAAGAGTGCCTTGAATTTGAGGTACAGATTATATGTACTTAAATGTTAGATACTTATCATATGGGGAATGCTGTGTAAAGAATACTAAATACAAATCAAGCTTTATTTCTCCCCCAAGATTTATAATTGTGAGTATTTATTTTCATTTGTAATGTATATTAAATATAATACCCTCCAATAAAATACTAAATGTAAATTGCTTCTCAATTTAATTCTACGTAAAAAGTTTAACTCAGCAAATGAAAACAATCCCTTTCTCTCCAAATAGCAAATGATGTGATTAAATAAAATTAACAAGCCAGCATGCAAATTGTAAAATTAAATATGTATCTTGATAATATTTTTAATAATGTTTACTGTAATATTTTCACTTTGTAATGTACTTACTTTGTTTATTGTTTTCCGTCTGTTTCTTATAAATATTTCATTGCTTTGTTAATTATAGTTTGCTTAGTGATTTCTAAGTACATGCATTAATTAATTCTCTGTGAGCAGAAACACTGTCTACATTATTAAAGATTGCTGAGGCATTCTCTACTGTATAATAGTGTCTACTTCCTAAAAAAGTCTATATAAAAAACAAAAATAGTTAACTATATTTACTGACTCATATGTGACTTAGTATGAGTATGGCATTCCTCACCAGCTTCTGTGTCTACTAGCTGGTACCCTTGAGAGTCAGCATCACATTGTTGTAGGTATTGGCAAACTTTAATTGTAAAAGGTAAGACAGTAAATATTTTTGGCTTTGTTGGCTAGATCACTTTTGTCACAACTAATTATTTCTGCCTTTGTTGCATGGAAGCAGCCACAGACAATATGTAAATCATGAATGCAGCTGTGCTCCAAAGAAATTTTATTTATGGACATTGCAATATGAATTTCATATAATTTTCAAGCATTTAAAAAACTCACAGTCAAAAAACCCTAAATTCAATGATGGCTTTAGAATGATGATAGCAGTGATAAGATTTTTTTTATAGGATAGGATCATGTCCTCATTAATCATCTCGGGTCCTCTTTATGTTTATAAACCATGTTCTTGAGTTTAGGACACAAAAGGAATAAACATTCCCAGGATATTCATTGGTCTTTATTCATATCCATATTAATATTTATGTCCATAAGACATCTTGTGCTCAAGAGAATAGATGTCTTAACTTCTCTGGTATTCCTGTTTTCTATATGAGAGAGATGGAACACTGGTATCACAAATTTTCTACATATATATTTTTTCAATATCGATGCATGTATTCATGTGTTTACATATATATGTATATATTGTATACATTCGAAATTTCTATCCTTGTGTTTGTGAAGAATGTATTTTTGCATATATTTGTGGAATATAGATATAGATACATAGATGTCTTTATATTTCTATATATCAAGAGAGAAAGGCTGGCATTTGAACACCTAATGATAGGGATCCCTGAGTGGCGCAGCGGTTTGGCGCCTGCCTTTGGCCTAGGGCGCGATCCTGGAGACCCGGGATCGAATCCCACGTCAGGCTCCCGGTGCATGGAGCCTGCTTCTCCCTCTGCCTGTGTCTCTGCCTCTCTCTCTCTCTGTGTGTGATTATCATAAATAAATAAAAATAATTAAAAAAAATGAACACCTAATGATAGATGCTTAAGGGGTACTAGTGGTAGTGTGAATAATGATTATTAATATTTTGTTCATAGCCACCGCCTCTCCTCCATCTCCTACCATGACTACTGATACAAGATTATGGTCTCTCCATTGTATGTATAGTAGGCAAAGAGCTCTGAAGAGACTGTCCAAACTTGTAAATCATCCTGCAAAATCATTAACTTTAGAGTAAAAAGATTGTGCAGCCAGTTTTATCTAGGAGGGGTTTCAGAGCCACCACATAACATTTTTCTTAGCTGAAAGAAGAGTTAAGAAATAAACATTCCATACAGGATCATGTTTCAGTGATAGGATGTGATAGAGCAGGTGGAGAATGAAGGGTGGTAGATCATTATTAATTCAGCATAGATCTCTGGCTCATCTCCTACATATGTTTTTGAACCCAAGATTCTTGAGACAGAACAGTGATTTATCTTAAATCTCTATAAGAATAGGGTGTGTGGGTGGCTCAGGCAGTTAAGCGTCCAACCCTTGATTTTGGCTCAGGTCATGATTTCAGGGTCTTAGGATCTAGCCCCACATCTGGCTCTGTGTTCAGAGAGGAGTCTGCTTAAGATTCTCTCTCAACTTCTCTAAATAAATAAATAAATAAATAAATAATAAAATCTAAAAAAAAAAAATAAAGAGAGAACATGTTAGAGAACTTCTTCTTGGCCTATTTGCCAAAATGTAGTGGAAAGAACAGTAAATTCTATTATTTATCACATTAAGTAACAGAAGCTATGGAGAAAAAAGGTGATCTGAAACACAAGACAAATAGGAGCTATATTTGTTGACATCATGCTACAGGGGGCATCAGAAGTATCTTGATTAACTTTAGAATTTTTGGTCTCCACCAGAAATGTTCTCACCAGCAGGGACTCAATATGTTGTTAGAGGAGTCTAGAGGAAATTGGCAGCCACCACTGAGTAGCCTATCAGACTGCCTCATAAAGGTATGATCTCCTCCTGAGGACTCCCAGAACTATTTAAACAATCTCAAGATGTATAAGGCTCTTAGTTGTAAAGCAATTTTTATTAGAAGCTAATTTTTGACACTAACAAGTAAATGAACATGAATTCTAGACATACGGAATTGTGGCTATTTAGGCCAATATATTACAGAAGATAAAACTAAAATCCAGGAAACAATGTGATTTTCTCAATGTAGCAAAATTAGTTAGATTCAAAGCTGAGGTAAAAACAAAAAACAAAAAACAAAAAAACGAGTTTTTATTCAGCTCTCTTCCCATTCTGTGATACATGCTTATTAAGATATTCTCTTTTCCTTCATGTATTCTAATTTAATTTTAATACCGATATATTTTTCCTCTTAGTTCCATTTTAGTGAGGAGGACATGTGGGCTCTGTGTGTGTGTCTGTATATATATATATATATATATATACGTATATACATGTATATACAATATATTCTCTGTGTATATAGATTATATGTAATTTATATTATAAGCACATGTATTATAAGCATACATATATAACTGTGGATATTTACATACACATACTTATATATGTATATCAAGAGAAAATGAAATTGAATAATTTCAGTATGTAAAGAGAATAAAGGAAATGAGTTATTTTTTATTTTTCACTATTAAGGAAAAAAAATCTTGGGCTACTTAAAAGAGGATTGCCAAAGAGATCATTAATATGGAGACTAATAACTTGTTTTTCCTTTGCCACTTAAGATAAAACTGAAGGACATAACCTTACAATATCTAAGAAAGTATACTCCCTAGGACAAATGTCAATATGATATAGAACACCAAAAAACAAAAAACAAAAAAATAGCTATTTGTTGCTTTGTTTTGTCTGCCTCTATTGTTTCTAGGGAGAGGAAAAATTCTGTGGGCTGTTAAGTTTGTTCATGCTTATTTTTAAGACTTCACGTGACCCAACGGAGAATATTATGGCCATTTGTCTTATAAAAGAAGAGAATGATATTGGTGAATTGCAAAATGCCTCACTGAAACCTATGTGTAAATCATCTTAGAAGGCAGACCTTGGCTTATCTTGCTTGTAACTTCCATGGACAGATACCTACACTAGAGTATCAGATACTCAAAAATAATGTATAAGTCCTTAAATAATCTATTTGCACTGAAATAGGAACCCCAAAACAATCCTTCAAGCATTATCTTCTTAGACTGAGTTTAGAAGAATAATGTTCTAAAATATTTCAATGAATCATTATAGAACATTAAGTGTTTAAGGATAAACAGTTACATAATACAATGATACTCTTATAAAGGCAATTTGTGAAAATAGAGTGACCAGTACAAAAGCACCTTTGAATTATTTTCCATGCAGTGAAACTTACCAAACCATCACAATTTTAAACTTTTCGCTAAAGAAATTGTCAGTATTGCTAAACCAAAGAGGGATCTTAAATCCATAATCTTTGACCTTCGCTGGGCTCAATTCAATGCATATGGTGGGATTATATCCTTCTGAGAAAAACAAGAGAAAACAATAATTTTCAAAAAAATAGAAATTATTTTCTTCAAAAATGTGTTAGGTTGGGACGCCTGGGTGGCTCAGTGGTTGGGCACCTGCCTTCAACTCAGGGTGTGAACCTGGAGTCCCAGGATCAAGTCCCACATCAGACTCCCTCCAAGGACCCTGCTTCTCCCTCTGCCTATGTCTCTGCCTCTCTCTCTCTCTCTCTCTCTCTCTCTCTCTCTGTGTCTCTCATGAATAAATAAATAAAATCTTTTTTAAAAAATGTGTTGGGTCATAATAGCCAAAACTTCCAGGATACAACTGAAAATCACCCAGAACACCAAGAACTGAGAAAATCACAACTTTAGTGAAAACAAAACAAAACAAAACAAAACCCTGACCATGATTGAAACAAATCATATGTTGGAATTGTCTGACAAGGAATTGAAAACAGTCATCATAAAAATTGTTTTGACACCTATTTACAAATTGTATTTTAAAAAGAAAATATAAAAAAATTATAAATAAAAGTTAAAAAAGAAGCCAATCAAAATTATAGAACTGAAAAATAGTGAAAATAAAAACTCACTGGATGCAGTCAATATTAGATTGGATATAAAAGAAGATAAACACAGTGAGCTTGAGGAAAGAACAATAGAATTCACACAGACCAAGGGAAAATGCAGTAAAAAAATATTGGTGCCAATATTATATCATCAGGGTACCAGAAGGAGAACAGAATGAGCATGGGCTGACATGATTATTTGAAGAAATAATAGCTTAAAATTTCCCAAATTTGGCAATACACAAATTTATAGATCCAAGTTGCAGAATGAGCTACATAGAAGCCCTGCCAGGACACATCATAATTAAATTCTTGAAGAGTAAATATAAAGGAAAAAGTTTGAAAGCAGTTAAAGAGAAATATCATATTATTAATAAAGGCACATCAATTAAATGACAGAGAATTTCTCATTTAAACTAGGAGGCCAGGGCAGCCCGGGTGGCTCAGCAGTTCAGTGCTGTATTCTGCCCAGGGTGTGATCCTGGAGACCCGGGATCGAGTCCTGCCTCAGGCTCCCTGCACGGAGTCTGCTTCTCCCTCTACCTGTGTCTCTGTCTCTGTGTGTGTGTGTGTGTGTCTCTCATGAGTAAGTAAATAAAATCTTTTAAAAAAAAATAAAAAATAAACTAGGAGGCCAGAAGGAATTAACACACATTTTTCGAATGCAGAAAGAAAAATGCTGCCACCTAGGAATTCTATGTCCACTAAAAATATACTTCAGAGATGAAGGAGAAATTGAAGCATTCTCAGAGAGAGGAAAACTTTAAAAAGTCAGAAAAAAAAGTCTCTAGCAGACCTATTCTTAACTATTAGCTAAAAGAAATTATTCAAACCAGAAATAAATACAAACAAATGGTAAAAATAAAGAACAAATGAAAGTACAAAAATAGGAGTAAATATAATACACTATCCTATTCTTTAGAACATATTGGAAGAAAATATTTGCAAATTATATTCCTGACAGAGGATTAGTATTTACAATATATTAAGATCTCTCAAAACTCAGCAGTAAAACACAATCCAGTGAGAAAGTGGGCAAAAGAGACATTTCATTGAAAAGGAGATACCAGTGATAAATATGAACATGAGATGTTTGATTAGCCATCAGGGTATTGTGAACTAAAACCACAGTGAGTTATCACTATATATATATATATATATATATATATATATATATATATATATATATATATCTCCCCCAAAATGGCAAAAGATAAAAATGAAAATAAAAGGTGGTCAACACCAAATGACAAGAATTCTTAAAAACTAGATCATTCATACATTGCTGATGGAAACATAAAATGGTAAACTACTCTGGAAAACTGAATAGCAGTTTGTCCCCAAACTGTACCTCTAATGACTATATGATACAGAAATTTTGCACTAGGGCATTTATCCCAGAGAAATAAAAACTCATATTCATAAAAAAGCTTGAATTCTCATGACAGTTTTATCCATAATAGCCCCAAACTGGAAAATATTCTGTAGTCCTTCAATGGATGAATAGTATGGTACATCCATACAATGGAATATTACTTAGTAATATGAAGGAGAAAAAATGACAAGCATATCAATTTAGATGAGTCTCCAGGGAACCTAGCTGCTTCTTGGTTTTGTTTTGTTTTGTTTTTTAAGGCCAATTCTGAAATTTTACTTACTTCTGAAAATTTTACATATTGTATGGTTTTATTTTTAGAAAATTTGGGGAAAAAAAAGAACAAATTACTGACTCTGAGTGTTAATGAACAGGCAGGTCAGGGACAGGAGGGGAGCGTGGCTATAAAAAGGGCAATATCCTTTTTATACGATCTATGACCATCCTTGTGGTGATAGAACTATTCTATATGTTGACTGTGTCAATGGATAAACCTACAGGTATTAAAAAATATAGAAAATTAAATATATATATATATATATATATATATATATATATAGACACAGAGACACATGAAATGAGTACAGTTAAAACTGGGGAAAGCTGAATAAGGTGAATGGATTTATCAATATCAGTATCGTGTCTGTACATTGCATTATTGGGTTTTATATGATGGTACCATTGAGGAAGCTTGTTAAAGGTTATGTAAAATCTCTCTGTATCATTTATTACAGCTGCATGGAAATCCATTATCTCACTAAAAATTTTAGTTTAAAATTTTAGTTTAAAAATTTATGTTATAAAAAAAAAAAACTACTGCCATGCTTGCAAGTCTTCGAGATTTAGAACTATTATCAACTCCATATATTATGGAATGAAGGGGAAAAAAACTAATGAAAGAAATGTGCGTAGCCACTATTAAAAAGTAGATTAGAAAGACTCTGATGAAATGTTCATACTTCATTACCCAAATGAATGACGATAATGATCGCTTATAACAGGTAGGGCATTGTCCTGTTACTTTTCTTTATAACAAGTTGAGGTAGGCTCTACTATCAACTTCATTTTACAAATAAGGAAAATGAAAAAAAAATTTGATTAAGGAGCTTCCCAAGATCAAAAGACTGTAAGCTTTTGTGTTAAAAGGGAGATGAAACAAAACTTAATAATTCCTTACAAATGAACACGTCTACCAGCTATCATTTCAAGTAATGCCTTTTCAGTATGAAATTTTGATTCAATAAATAATCTTGATTTAATATGGTACCTGATTCCACAGCTCAGCTGTCTCTAGGGGATGTTAAACACTAGATTTAATTTCACTATAGAAATGATTGATTATATCCTCAGCTTCCAAAATCAGTGTCAATATATGATGATCTTCTTTTACCAGGAATAATTACAAATGAGACAATGTTAAGATATGCAATCTATATAATGTAAATACAGGCAAGTGAACAATTTGATATGTTCTCGAGTTCTCTTTATGCAAAAAGCTGACAGCTTGAAACATATGTGATTCTCTCTTCTTTCTCTTTGTCTTTCAATCTCTTTCTCTCCATTTTTCCCTCTCTCTCTCCTTCTCTCTCTCTGTCACATCCAGTTTCATTTTTCAACCTGCAAAGGAAATCTACTTGGAACACAAATGCATGTCTACCTTTCACTACCTTTTCAACTTTCTTGCATTCTCTTTTACTTTACCTTTGATTCCTCTACACCAGAGATGGCAGCCAGTGTGAGGCTAGTGCCCAGAAATCACCCTCCTGAATGTCAGTTAACAAAAAAGCAGCGAGAGGTAAGAGACAGACACAGGCTTAGGCAGAGGTGGGGAGAGCTGACATTTTGAAAAGGTGGAGACCAACTGGCCTTGTCCACCCAAGGCAACCCGTAAGAATCCTAATAGACTAGGATAGGGTACCTGGATGGCTCAATCCATTATGTGTCTGCCTTTGGCTCAGTTCATGATCCCAGAGCCCCAAGGTAGAGCCCAGCATCAGGCTCCCAGCTCAGTGGGGGGAGTTGGCTTCTCCCTCTGACCCTCCCCCTCTCGTTCTCTCTCTCTCTCATATAAATAAATAAAAATATTTTTAAAAAATAGAATAGTATTTTTTTAAGATAACTTGCCAGGGGCTTCTTTATAAAATCATGGGTCAGGGACACCTGGATGGCTCAGTAGTTGAGTGTCTGCCTTTGGCTCAGGGCTTGATCCTGGTCCTGGGATTGAGTCCCACATCAGGCTTCTAGAGAGGAGCCTACCTCTCCCTCTGCCTGTGTCTCTGCCTTTCTCTGTGTCTCTCATGAATAAATAAATAAAATCTTTAAAAAAAAAATCATGGGTCAGAGAGGGGCTTTATTAGTTAAAGCCAGTCAGATAAAAGTTTATAAAAGCCAATGGGTAATTTAAAAAGTACTAGAATGATATATATGTGTGTGTAAAAAGAGAGATAGATAAAAAGATAAAGATGTAGAACTTGGAATATAAAATACAGTATTGTTGACTATAATCACAGAAGATATCTAGAACTTATTCATCTTCTCACAAGTTCATACTCTTTGATCAACATCTCTCCAATTCCTCCCCTTTCAGGTTAATTACCACATTCCAGTATCTACAAGTTTGGCTTTTAGATTCCACATATAAGTGATATTATATAAGATTTGTCTTTATTTATTTCACTTGGCATCATTTCCTCATATATATTTGTTGCAGATGGCAGAATTTTCTTCTTTTGTGGGTGAATAAAATTCCATTGTATGTGTGTATGTGTGTGTGAGTGTGTGTGTGTGTATCTTCTTTATCCATTCATCCATTGACAGTCATGTAGGTAGTTCCCGTATCTTGGCTATTGTGAATAATGCCGCAATAAACATGACAGTGCAAATATCTCTTCAATATTCTGTTGTCATTTCTTTTGGATATATACCCAGAAGTAGAAATGCTGCATTATACATTGGTTCCATTTAAAAATTTTTGAGAACCTCCATATTGTTTTCTAGAGTAGCTATGTTATTTACATTTCTACTACCAGTGCGTAAAAGTTTCCTTTCTCCACATCTTTGCCAACACTTGTCTCTTGACTTCTTGATAGTCATTGGTAAGAGGTGTGAGGTGATTTTTGATTTGCCTTTCCCTGATGATTAATGATGTTCAGCATCTTGTCATAAACCTATTGATCATATTGATGTCTTTTTGAAAAAAGAAAAGCCTATTCTTTTCTTCTGCCCATTTTAATTGGGTTACTTGTTGTTTTTTTTTTTTAATTGATTTGTGTGAGTTCCTTATATATTTCAGCTATTAACTGTGTATCCAATATATGGTTTGGAAATTCATTCTTCCATTTCATCAGTTGCCTTTCCATTTTGATTTTTTCCTTCACAGAGTAGGAGTTTTCATCAGCACTACTTGATGATTTTTACTTTTGTTGCTTATGGTTTTAGTGTCATATGCAAAATTTCACTGCTAAGACCAATGTCAAGGAGTTATTTACCTATATTTTTTCTAGGAGTTTCATAGTTTCGGGTCTTACATTTGTCTATAACCCAAGGATGCCCAGGTGGCTCAGCAGTTGAGTGTCTGCCTTCAGCTCAGGGCATGATCGAGTCCTGAATTGGGCTCCTTGTGAGGAGCCTGTTTCTCCCTCTGCCTATGTCTCTGCTTCTTTCTGCATGTGTCTTTTATGAATAAATAAAATCTTAAAAAAAGGTTTATAACCCATTTTGAATGAATTTTTTTGTAAGTAGTAATATATAGAGGACCAATTTCCTTTTTCTGCATATTGTTATCAAGTTTCCCCAACACCAATTATTGAAGAGACTATCCTTTCCACATTGAGTACTCTTGGCACCCTTCTCAAATATCATATAACCATATATCTGGAGGTTATGTCACTTTCTATTTGCTCCATTGGTCTGTGTCTCATTTTTATATTGGTAACATACTGTTTTAATTACTATAGATTTGTGGTATATTTTAAAATCAGGAAGTGTAATAATTTTTTTACAAAATTTGTTCTTTGTTCTTTTCTTTCTCAATACTGCTCTGACTTTTCAGAGTCTTTGTGGCTGCATACATATTTTAGGATTGATTTTCCTATTTCTGTGGAAAATGCCATGAGAATTTTGATAGGGATTGCATTGAATCTTTAATTATTTAAATAGTGTGAATATTTCAACAATATAATTCTTCTGATTCAAGAGTGCCAAATATCTTTCCATTTATTTGTGTCTTCTTCAACGTCTTTCATCAGTGCCTTACAGTTTTTATTGCACAGATCCTTGGTTAAATACATTTCAAAGTGTTTTAGTATTTTTGATTCTATTATGAATGGAATTATTTTTTTCAAGTATTTCATTTGTAGTGCATAAAAATACAACTTATTTCTCTATTCTGATTTTATATCCAACAACTTTACTGAATTAACAGACTAGTTCAAATAGTTTTTTATGGAATTCTTATAATTTTATATATGTTAGATTATATAACCCACAAATAATGACAATTTCATTTCTTCCTTACCATTTTGGACCACTATAATGTCCTTATCTTGCTGATTGCTCTGACTAGGATTTTCAGCACTGTGTTTAATAAGAATAGTGATTGTGGGCACTCTTCTCTGATTCCTAATTTTTAAGGAAAATCTTTTGAACTTTCTTCATTAAAACTGATGTTAACTGTGGATTTGCCATATGTTGCCTTTGAGGGAAACTGGGAAAAATTAGAGATGGAGACAAACCATCAGAGACTCCTAACTCTGGGAAGCAAAGAGTTGAGGAAGGGGAGGTCGATGGGGGATAGGGTAGCTCACTGATGGACACTGAGCAGGGCACTTGATGGGATGAGCACTGGGTGTTGCACTATATGTTGGCAAATTAAATTTAAATTTAAAAATCTGAAATAAAAATAAGAGGAGAGGGTTACAGATGGATGGTTTAGGTAACTCAGATGAGCTGTCATTGAGGCAAACAAACCTTCTAGAGACCAGAGTGGAAAGCAGCACTTTGATAGGAAGAAGTGTCATAGATTCTGCAAGAAAGGAAACATGTGAGTCTGAAATACTTCTTGGAATGAATTAAAAACAAGGTTATAAGGAACCTACATCTCATTCTTAGAAATAAATTGTGCTCAGTTGCAGTCAGTAGCTGCAATGCAACCTTCTAATTGAAGCTCTGGTTTTAAATAACTCATGGGCTTTGAAAGAATAAAATGACCTTTATGGTCCTTAAATGAGTTATTGTTTGGTATACTGGAAATATCAGAGTCTTAGAAGATAGATATCACTTGTTCAGTCTAAGACTGGACATTAAATGTCACCTCATTTAAATTCTCTGCATTTCAGTTTTGTCATCTGCAAAGGAAAAGCAATATCTTCCAAAGTAGGTGAGGAGTGGTAACAATGCAGATAAACCACAGGTATGATGTGATGCACACACAAGGATGAAGGCAAGAATGGATGTGGTGATTGTTATTTAAATAATACATAGGACTCAGATGTTCAGTCACTTGTAGATCTGGACTCTCTTATCCAATATATTTCATGAGGATATATTTGTTTTATGATGTGGAAAGAGGACAGATCTATACGTTATATAAGATAAATACTCAACAAAAATAAAAAACCATGAACCTACATTAATCTGAAAAATACTAAAGGTGAGATATGTGGGGGAAAAAAGAAATTTATTTGACCAGGAATTTCTATATCTATATCTATCTATCTCTCTATACCTATATCATCTATGTTATATACTATAAATAATTAGCAGGATTCCAGAGAAAGCTAGCATAAAAAGAACTCATGGAAGACTATCATTTATTTAGGTCATTTTTCAAAAGAAAAATATTTAGGCCATTTTTCTATTCTTCAGACAAGTCTGGAAGCTCCATGAAAGATTCAGGTTTCTATTTTCTTAAAATGGCCAAGAACATATAGATTAGTGGCCAGACTTTCAGTATACTCTAACTTTTCAACAATTTTTAATTAACAATTATTTAAATGTTTAATGTCTATAGACTCAGTTTAGGGATGAACTGTTAAAACAGTTTTTGCAGCAGGATCCTTCATAGATAATGGTTCTATCGGACATCAGAAATATGAAGGAGACAATTTCAGGAATTTTTTTAAGAAAGACACTGATGCAGGACTCCTGGGTGGCGCAGTCGGTTAAGTGTCTGACTCTTGGTTTCATCTCAGATCATGATCTCAGGATCCTGAGGTTGAGCCTATCTCAAGCCCCTCAACAGGCTCAGCACTTAGTGTGGAGTCTGCTTAAGATTCTACCTCTGCCTTTGCCTCTGTCCCTCCTCCACACTGTGTGTGCGTGTGCGTGCGCTCTCTCTCTCTCTCTCTCTCCCCACCCTCTCTCAACTAAAGAAATCTTTTTTATTTTATTTTTATTTTTTTTAAAGATTTTATTTATTTATTCATGAGACACACACACACACACACAGAGGCAAAGACACAGGCAGAGGGAGAAGCAGACCCCATGTAGGGAGCCTGATGTGGGACTTGGTCCTGGGACTCTAGGATCATGCCCTGGGCCAAAGGCAGGCGCTAAACCACTGAGCCACCCAGGGATCCCCAACAAATCTTTTTTAAAAAGACACTGATACACACACTATAAATTGCATTATTTCCTAGGACAAACACTATTATTGCGAAGAAAATTAATATATAATTACTTCCACTCTCACATTCAGGCTGCATTTGGCAGAAAAGAATGAGAATGGGAATTCAGTTTTGATTCTACATTTACTTGTTGAAGGGCAAGTGACTTAACTTCTGTCTCTCTGGAATTTTGTCTATTAAGTGGAGAAAGCAACACCTCATGGAGATGTGTGTGCGTGTGTGTGCATGCACGTGCATGAATGTGCATGCTTTTTAAACAAGCATTTTCCTTATTTAATGGAAATGCAAGTATAGTGGTAAGACTGCAAAGTTAGAGCTTGTTGGCTCATTCAGCTAATAATTAGCATTACTTCTGTGCCAGGCCTTGTATGGGGAGTTGGAGTTTGAAGATAAGGGAAATGCAGCCCTGCCTTCAGGGAATACCTGTTTGAGGTTGAATTGTTGGCATTCAGGATACATAAAGATTCCTTTTCTATCATTAATTTGCATCCATGCCCTCAGGTTTCTGTTTTTAGTGAACACTGGAGCTCTTCCCATGGTTTACTTAGAGATGGCTTTGTGTCCTTCGTCTTTCAGTTTCTTGTCTGCTTCTCCATGTAGGTCTAGGACATTCTTTGATGACTTAGCTTGGCTGTAAGACCTCTGGTGGTGGTGGAAATAATTTCATTTATGGTGGGCACAGCGGGCACATTTGTAAACATTTTACCTGTTTTGACCCATTGACTTGTAGTAACAATTTATGAGTAATTACCGTTAATGCCTTTTTAAGATGAAACGCTCAAGATTACACGGGTACTTAATGCTAGAGTTGGGATTCAAACTTCACTAGACTGACCTCAGAGTTCGCACTGGACCAGGGTTACCCAAGGTGAGGTCCTTGAATCAGTAGTTCAGTCATCCAGGAACCTGACAGAAATGTATTCGTAAGCTCAATCCAACGTACTGAGTGAGCAGCATTGCTGGGAGTTGGTGTTCAGAAAAGGGATAGTTGGTAAGTGGGCCATACAATTTCCAGGCATGTCAAAACCCCAGGGTCATTGCTGTTAACCACCAGAGAGCCTTGCTCATCAGTAGCTGAGTCAGCTTTGAATCCAGGTCCCTGTGACTCTGTCCTCAATACCCCACAGGTGCTCTGCAAACAGAAAGATCATTTTTAATCAGGACTGCATGGACAAGTCCAGACCTCACAACTGGCAGGGTAAAAGGCTCTAAGAGTGTTTCTCAAACTCAAAAGGTTTTGAGTTAACATGCTTACCCTGGTTAGCTTTATATCTTATAGATATATCTTTAGATAGTAGAAAAAATGTAATAGAATCGCATGCTTATAGTATTGTTACATATTTTTAATTTAGGTGATTATTACTTGCAATTAGGCTTAAGAAGAGGGGGAACATAGCTTAAAAACCTCTTCTCCACTATTCGGAAACTCTGTCCTAGGGGCTCTTCTTTATAGCTTGCCCTCTTTTGACAATAACTTCTAAAAAACTCATTGGCAGTTGCCCTCATGTGACGTTTAAATATATACTGCCTTAGATTTGTTTTTGTGTATGCAGCTTCTTCTACTGGATTGTAATTCTCTTGAGATCTCTTTAAGAGTTAGTATAGTACTTTCTAAATGCTTACAAAAGTGGATATGAATAATAAATAAGAAAATAAAGTGATTAAAATGTGCCTTAGACATTAAAGTGATGCCTTTTTTTAAAATACTCCTTTATCTGTTTCCGTGATGGTAGAATTAATGAATTAGGGCTGAAGGAAGCTGGCTGTAGACCATTGAGTGGTAGTAAAGTAGAAAGGTCCATGGGTAACTGAACTTTGTCTTTCAGAGCCTATTAAATATGACAAAGTCATTTTCAAATTCATTTATAAAACCCCTAAGAGGGTGACATTGCAGCACATCTATTTTCATTTCTAATATGAGGCATGTTTTCTCAACAGTGGTCTAATAACTCAAATTGTGATGTTAGCAATTTCTAGTCTCAGTGTGGTAGGAAACATTACCGTCAAGCCCCAAAGAGTCATGAAGTTCTTAGCTGAGTAGAAGATTCTCAGAGAATGCCTCTGACAGTAGTTTATGCCTCTTGTTATTATTTAACTGAGGATTATTAAAATGTTTAGAGTTGATTACTTTTAGGATTTAGGTACCCCTACTGCAGCTAAGCTCTCGAATAGTGCTGATAGTACTGAAGAAATGCTTTGTATCATACGGATATTTGATATAAAGGTTGCTAAATATTTGGTTATTTGGTCTTAAACTTGCTAAATGTCAAAGTGGAAGAACTCATAGGTACAAGCCAGTCTAATTCTATTGTATTTCACATGAGGCGACCCAGGTTAAAGAGCAGGTGGACTAGCCCAATGTCACAAAGCTACCTAAGACTAATCATTTACTAATCATTTAATGAATAAATATTCATTGTTTTTTCAGGCACCTACTGTGTGCCTTAAAGGTAAGCAAGCTACAGACAGAACTTAGATGCATTTTCTTAAAAGGAGATAAGAATAGAGCTATGATTTAGATACCCCAAATTGTGAGTCACAAGCTTATCGATGGTAAACTAATAATACTGTTAGGTTGCTGTTGTTGAAGACTTCTTTCTACTTTTGAACTTAAACCACACGCAACATTAAAACCACAAGTACGATTTTCACAAAAATGAAGACTGCTTCATTTAAAGAAATCTACTGTGCCCTTAAATGCGTAAAGGATATCTTAGAAAGTAGGACCAGTGTTTTGAAAGCTATAGCACCAGGGTTACAGAGGTTGCTTAGGAACATGGGAGGACGGAACGTCATTCAGGTATCATGGATGAGTGGTTCAGACATGTGGAGGAAGAGTGATGGATGGCGCAATGCCCCAGCTCACTGCCTCACTGACAGAGCAGGAGAAACCTCCCCATTTCCACTTTGGCTAACAGTTTGTAAGTCTGGCACTCCTGCTCTTCCAGCGGAGCCAGCAATAGAGATGCTGACATCAATTGATTTGATTTGATTTGATTTGATTTATAGGGAAGTGTGAGTATAAAAAACAAGAAAAAATAAAGAAAGGACAATGCCTGAAAGCATGTCAACATTTAAGGGGTGGAAAGGAAAGAGACTCAGAGAAATATATTTTCTGGGGTGCTTGGGTGGCTCAGTCAGTTAAGTAGCTACCTTAGGCTCAGGTCATCTCAGGGCGCTGGGATAGAGTCAGTGTTGGGCTCCCTGTTGAGTGCAAAGTCTGCTTCCAGTTTCCTTCTGCTCCTCCCCTACCATTTGTATGCTCTCTCTCTCTCAAATAAATGAAAATAGTTTTTTAGAAAAAAAAAAGAAAGAAATATGTTTTCTGATTATCATTCTGATTATTCTCTGCCACTGTCACACCATGTTAACTAAAATATTCAAAGAATTATAATTATACTTATCATGCATTTTGTAATTGTATATATTGGTTTTATTTATATAAATTAACCTGAACCATATATTTGATGAGCCTTTCATTTGTAGTAAAATTCTTCAGATTCTCAATAAATGCTTGTCAATTAACTTTAACTTTTTTCTCTGTAACATGAAGTTAAACACCAAGTTTTTGTAAGTTAGCCACAAGGGTAGAATTTTATTTGCTTGAAGGAATTGTAGCCTGCTAGAATGCCATAATGATTTTCAGAAGTCACTATATTTAAGGCTCCTTTAATTGACATTTTGTCAACAAAATACACATATTTATAACTTACCCAAGTATAAATTCCTTGAAGATGTTCAGAGGTGATACACAACCATCCCAATTAACTAGTGAAGTTTGGTGCTGATATTTTGGTTCTCTGAGGACAGTTAGTCTGCACTGTTCAACCCATGCACTTAGAGGTGTAACAACAATTTCAAATTTCCTTCAAGGATGGATTCAGGCTTTCATGGCTGCAGAACGGTGTGAAAAGTCACCTAATATACAAAGGTCACTAGCGTCTAAGATGAACCATTAAAATCACCTTGTAACTCTGACTTCTGGCAACTCAAGATAGGCCAAATGGTTTTTAAGCAGGAGATTAGAAAGTGGGAGGTTTTTAAGTCGTTTTTCTTTATTCTACTACTTGGACATTTCATTTCCAGAAGGGGAAAAATATCCATGTTTAGTTGAGGGAATTTGCTTTTGAATTGATCTAGTCTCTAACACAGAGTGTGACCTAGCAACATTCAAACTCTATCGCTATATCTAAGCTCTCCATATATTGATTTACTTACTCAAACAATGAGAATGAATACTAGTGTCTGCTATTAGGAACTCCTGCAAAGTCTGGATTCCACAGTAACACTGATATTTTATTACAGGGCTGGGCACGTGATAAGAATATGGCAAATGGTCATATTTCTATTGCAATTGTTTTATTTTCTTTATTTTTTACTGTCTTTATCAGGCAATTTTATCAATTATCCAAAACTATGGTTGGCAATGGTCAGGAGAGTAAGGGATGTGTGGAGTTTTTGAACTTATTATGAGAACTACAAAAATAAAGTATTCAATCTAAGCAGTGATGGATTTCAGCTTGCCAGCCTTTTTCTATTTTTAGACTTTGCAAAAAATGCTGTGGTCAGATCCTTTATCCCACAGCGGCACAGAGCACAATTTTCAGGCCAGACAGATATGGGTTTGGCCTAGCTTTACTTGTGTGATAGTGTGTTTTCTAAAAATTGAGGAAATCTGAATAGACAGGAGTATTATGTCAGTATCACCATTGAGGTTGTGATGTTGGACTATTATTTTGAAGATGATCCCATTAGAAGAAACTGGGTAAAGAACACATAGGATCTTTCTGTATTATTTCTTAGAACTACATGAGAAACTGGAATCATCTCAATAAGATTTAAATAAGAAATGTATAAAACACTCTTTCTGGTCTTGAACATGGCAGAAGAGACATTGTGTGATGGGGGTTAGTGCATAAAGCAGTACAGACTCTACCTTACTCTCCCTCAACTTTGTTTCCCTTGAAGCCAGTCACTGTGATATGAGAAATCTCAAATGGCCCACATCGAGATGAATCAAGGTCTCTAACCAATAGCCAGCATTGACTGCCAGACATACAAATGAGCACTCAGATGATTTCATCTGAGATTCCAGATACTGTGGGCCACAGAAAAACCACCCCCACTATGCCTTGGGCTAATCTTGGCCCACAGAATGTGAATCTGTAAGCATAATAAAGGCTTTGCTATGATTTGGGGTAAGATGTTACATAGCCATAGTAGGTCTAATGACTAGACAATCTGAGTTTACTTGGTAAATGCATTGACTTCACACGTCAGTATTCTTAGAGGAAACATTATAGGAACAATCTTAAGTTCATATTGTTAGCATGAGGATGAATAAGATGACATACATAGAATTTGGTGGCTGACACATAGAAATCCTGAAGAACCTTGGTACTCTATTTATATAATTGTCATTGATGGTAACAAGTATAAGATGTCCACCCCCTACTGAACACAACTGTAGGCAGTTGTGTATTCATAAGTGGTTTGTAAGTATTGATTTGTTTCACTTGTACAACAACACTCTGAGATAGGTAATTGCATTAGTGTAGCCATTTAATTTAGGGAGCTGAATTTTGGAGAGTTGGGGTTCCTTAAGCTAGAAATCTCCATTTATCTCTTTAAAGTGGATGTTTTATCATTTCCTGACTATATATGGTAAAATTATATCTTCATACTCTCAAGAGTATCACATGAGACAGTCCTTGATGAGTTCCATTTTGAAAGACTAATCAGTCCAGGTTTTCTGGAGTGTTTTAGGACTGAATTTATCTTTGCAAGAGTTTGATAAAATGGGAACTATAGAATTTTGGCTCTACCAGAATCACTTACGGTATACAGATGAGCTTCTCAAGCAGCCACGCATAAACACCCAAGGGGTGTGTGAAGGAGGCATCATCAATTAAATTAAGCAGGAATCTTTGCAGTCCTAATACGTGCCATCTCCTGTGCCAATCAGGCACTAGGGAAGAAGCAGAGCAACATGGGCAAGAAATATCTTTGAAGCTCAGCTGTCTCGGTGTGAAGCACAGCTCTGCCGCTTTCTAGTTGTGTGACCTGTTTGTTTTTTTCACCTGCGTCAAAGATTCTGTTCTTTGCCTGAATGACGTTTTAGTATGTAAACTCTAATTAGAGTTAATTTATTTAAGACCGAGTAACATCCTTCAATGAGTTCACTATCAAGCAAGAAAGGCAAGCTTTATCCAGCATCACAGACATGGAGATATACCATCCCATCTCAGTTTAAGGAAGGACTTGTTGCCGGGCTGTATGCAGTGTAAATGGCAGGCCAACTCCCACTGTTGCCTGATCCAGGGTACCTGCCTCTGCCACAGTCACTCTCTTCCTAAGGCAGCAGCATCCAGTGACAGATCAAAATGGGGTTTGAAGGTCCTACATCAAAAAATATGCAAGGTAACAAGCAATAGAGCTCCTTACTCTCCACAGAGTTGGCATCAGAGTTTGCTCATTCTGCTTTCACCTCATTTCTTCCATGGAGGTTGAGTCCGAATAACCACCTTGCACCCTGACTCCTCAGCAAATGTATCTAGAGAACCCATCTTGTAATATCCAGCCTGTGGTCCAATAAGGAAATTTACTCCAAGGAAAGGTGGAGGGGAATTGATTTATTGAGTCTCTTGTATGCCACTGGTCTAGTGTTTCACAAAACATTACAATCAATGCCTATCTCTCTCTCATGAAATAACATTTTTCTTCTCTCCATTCTTGTGAGGCTTAGAAGGTCTAGAATTTTTACACTCTGAGTTACAAAGCTGATTAGCTGTAGGGGTAAAGACAAACTCAAAGTAGCTAGCTCCAAAGCTTGTGTTTGCTGCTCTGTGGTTATGAGTTTTGTTTTAAAATTATAATAAATCCATCCCATTAGCACCTGGTCACTCATCATTTCTGTAGTTATGTTGGCACATTGGGTTCTTTTTCGGCCAATCTCACCTAACTTCACCTCTAATTTCAACTCTCTCAGTCTCAGTCCCTCCTCTTTCTCAAATATTCTCTGATTTGATGTTTCCAAACACTTTCAAGGAATCTGCCCATAGATGCCTGGTCAATAGGTTAGCCAAATGCGGTATTTTGAACACGAATCAATGTCTTGCTCTTCAATTTTACTGACTTATTTCATGTTCCTGGAGCCCATTCGTAGCGCTGACAGCCACAGAGGCTTGAAAAGCCCTTCTCTTGGGAACACAATGTGTCTGTGCTGCTAAACTACAGTCCTGCCAATATCCTAATGCCATCTTCATTGCATTACCACTAGTCCTACTCCTTCAGTTTCTCACCGGGTCTTACTGCGGCTCATGTGATCACCTCCTGCACACCTCTTTTTGATCCATCCCACACCCCTTTAAATCAGGATGTGTTTTTTGAAGCCCAGCTTCTGCTCTATTGTCGAGTGTTCTCATGATATCAGGTAGAATCCAGATTCTTCGGACCCCCCTGGGATCACCCCCTGCAGGATAAAGATCAAATAACAGGTAGGAAACCACACCCCGCCCATCAGCGCTGGGGGAGGTCATCTCAAACAGGCTTTGTAAACAGGAAAATCTTTAATGCATCAAAGATTTCACGTAAAACAATTCAGATTTCTGGCTTCATTTTTTGAAGTATTGAAAAATGGAGGGGATCCCTGGGTGGCTCGGCTATCACGAATAAATAAATATTATAAAAGAAAAAAAAAAGAAAAATGAAGTAATGCCTAGGCCAGAGTTCCCATGGCCTGATGCAGCGGTGCTGAGGTGCCCCTCCATTCAGAAAGCCTGTTACTGTCCAGTTCAAATGTCAGGTCAGCCACACAGGCCATGCACGGATGCGTAGGCCTGGCCATCTTCTCCCCTTCCCTTACCCCATTTGCCCTGGACGATAGGCGGTTTTCACTACTTGTTTAAATGTATTATCTGATATTTGAGTGCTGTCACTGTCTGGCCCAAACCTGCTCTTCATTAAGTTATTTTTAAGTGATGAAATATAGTGTACATACGTGCTAATGAAGACACACAGACAAGAACAAAATGACCAGTTCACATTTCTATGCTTGCCACCTTCAAGAACAAGAATTTTGTATAAATTTCTGAGGTCCCTTGTGCACCTGTAACTTTCAAATTTCCTGCTTGCTCCCTAAAACCATCTTAGACTCTGTGTCAATTATCCCCCAGCTACTAGTTAGGTGTAACTATTTTGAATGGAATTATATTGTGTATATATTATTCTGTAACCAGATTTTTTTCATTCCCTCAGCACTATGTTCCTGTGATTTATCTGTATTGACATGCATAGTTTAGCCAATTCTGACTGATGCATAGTACTATATACAAACCATAAAATATTTTTTGTTCTACTTTTAATGGCACTTTGGACACCCTCTAACTTTTTAAAAAATCATGAACCATGAACAATGCTGCTATGAACATATCTGAACATGTCTTTCTATGTATGGATGCAAGACTTTCTCTAAAGATACAAAGTAGTGAAATGTGCCTATATAGGACATTACATTATGGGGCACATGCACTTTACAAAGTCAGACCAAAGTATTGTAACATCAAATTTATTTAATTTTTTTCCAAAGATTTTATTTATTTTTTCACAAGAGACACAGAGACAGAGGCAGAGGGAGAGGGAGAAGCAGGCTCCCTGCAGGGAGCCCAATGCATAACTGGATCCCAGGACCCCGTAATCACACCCTGAGCGGAAGGCACTCAGCCACGTAGCCATCCAGGCATCCCTGGAGTCTGATTTTAATCTATGGATGTCCTTTATGCTTGGATCTGTTCACATTTTCTGCCAAAAAAGTCTAGTGTCTGTTGGTAAAGAAATCCATTGTCTAGCCACTTCAACCTCCCATGTCTAAGTTTGGGAGTCTCAGACTTATTTTCCTTCACCAACTATTATTTCAAGGATAAATAGCTCCATAATTTGTGTCTTGAAAATCTAGTTCCACAGCAAAATAATTCCCTGTTGCTTGCTTATTCAGGCCAATTTTCTGTAACACTCTCCCAGCCTCTCTGACTGGATACAGCCATTCCCTTCTGGTCCTAGTACTGCTGCTCTGGCTTTCGGACACCTATGATCCAGTTAGCTCTGGCTCTGGTAAATCCCAACTGTCATATGCCTACAGGATCACCTTCATTTGTTTGGATTTTAGATGGTCCATGGAGAACAATCCTAACTTATGTAAGTCCTGCTATTTCTCATGAGTTTGTTGTATCTGAGTTGGGTTGTTGTGGCACAAGAACTTTTCCTCAGTCTCTAATCACTCATTCACCATAATTACACGCTGTTTAAGACTTTTACATATATGTCTATGAGTAATCTTGTATTATAATTTTATACTCCTCATGCTGTCCTTTCCTGATTTAGATATCAAGGTTGTACTAGTTTACAAAATGAGTTGGGGATTTTCTTATGAATATGTGAAACTGGAATTATCTTTTTCTTGAATATTTAACAAAGATTATCTACCCATGACTGTATAGTATTGATCATATCTTTACTGTCCATATGATGTTTTAGTTTTAAGATTTCAAATGTATTAGCATAAACAACTGAATGCAGAATAAATATGTAATTAGCATCTTCTTTGTATCTGACATTATTCTAGGTCCTTGGGCTAACTCAGTGATCATAATCATCTAAGATTCTGTAATTAATGACACACACACATCCCAGTGGTCACAAATACAGTAACCATTCCCTCAATTTACCTCCAGTAAATAAGAAGACACACATGCAATTCTTGGTCTAAATATTGCTTTTTGGTTTTATAATTTCCCATTTCTTATTAGTAAAGTTTTGCAACCCTTTTGGTTCTTGTGGATCTCATGACTTCTGAAGCTTTGTCTAACTGTTTGACTATCTGTCATTCATCTTTTTCCTTCAGTTCCTGTAAATATACTGAATGTTGACATCTCATGGCGTTTTGGTAGCTTTTCTGAAATAGAATATTTTTTAATCACAAGTATTTATTTTTATTCTTTTGTTATCTTGTTATCCACTTTGATAATATCTGCCTGAATATGAGTATTTTTACTGTTAGTAAAATCAGTGGTTTAGTAATATCAGTTGGTTTAATCAATTTACATTTATGAGAATAACTGATCATAATAATTGTGGATTTCTTAAAGTATAAACATAATGATATAAAGCCTCTTTTACAGTCACTTATTATTTTCTGTTTATTCACTATTTTAATCCATATTGTTGTAGGGAAAAAAAGTGTTTAGACCACTCTTAGAACTAGGTTCGAATCTCAGCCTTTCCACTCACAAGAATGCTGCATTTCATGTTCTTCATCTGTAATATATGAGACATAGTCATGAGATTGCTATAATTAGGATCCTGGCCTTCTATTTTTTTAAAGATTTTTTTTTAAGATTTTATTTATTTATTCATGAGAGGGGCGGGGCAGAGGGAGAAGCAGGCTCCATTCAGGGAGCCTGACGTGGGACTCGATCCCAGGTCTCCAGGATCAGGCCCTGGGCTGAAGGCTGTGTTAAACTGCTGAGCCACCGGGGCTGCCCGATCCTGGCCTTCTAAACTGCACTATTGTTTATGTAATAAATGCAAAAGGAGAGCCTCAAAAATATCTGTTATTATTCCAACCAATCTGCAGACTCCTTTGCTTTCACTGTTCCCAGCCTCTGGTTTCAATTCTCACTGGTTCTCGGAGACCCCTATGCCCTACAGTGGGCCACTAGAGAAAAGGGATACCAGTGACATTGGGAGCTGCTTTTCAGAGCATGGCAGAGAATAAAGGAAGGCTCAGAGGCTAAATAAACTTCTTCCATTTGGAAACACAATTATAAACTGTGACTTCAGTATGTAAAAATCTTGTGCCCCTGATTTTCAAGGCAAACTAACAAACCAAACAGCTTTCAAAACGTTTATGAAAAAAGAAAATAAATTATTTATATTTAATATCTCAATATTGGCTTGATTTGCAAAAGTTAAAATACATCTGAAAACAAATTTTATAATTTCTTTTTAATACCAAGTGCTTGAAAAGTAAGTAAATCCATTTGTTTCTACCAAAAGGAAGTAACCATGAACTTATGTGAATCTAGACTCCAAATTAGATCTAAACTAGAGATAAATAAGCATAGGCAGATGACCCAGGAAATGTTCTGATATTACAGCAGTCACTGGATTTATAGCTCTCTTGAATTCCAGGATGATTTCAACTCAAGATCCTTAACTACTTAATTCACAAAGACCTTATTAAGGTCTTAAAAACTTTTATTAAAACACATTATATACAGACTGAGAAATACTGAGTTAAACTTCTTTTCTTATAATAGTTTCCTGTACATCTTCCATATGTTTTCAAAAGAGTTTAGACTCAGACAATCGTAAATTTCTTTAGCTCAGGTTCACTAGAGGAGTTCCTGTTCCTTCTCTGAGTACTTAGATAATGGAGTAAATTAGTCCAGAAATATGATTCCCAATTGAACAAATACTTAAAAAATTAGGCCAAACAAATGTCTGTCAAAAGAAAAAAGTATATGAGGTTTTTCAATAGAAAATTGAAAAATTAGGGATGCCTGAGTGGCTCAGCAATTGAGCGTCTGCCTTCTGCTCAGGATGTGATCTCGGAATTCGGGGATTGAGTCCCACATTGGGCTCCTGCACGGAGACTGCTTCTCCCTCTGCCTATGTTTCTGCCTCTCTCTGTGTCTCTCATGAATAAATAAATAAAACCTTTAAAAATATCATTCAAAAAATGAAAATATATACTATTGGACTAATTCTTTCATTTACAAATAAGAGCCTATTGACTCAATGTTATTTGCAGAAGCACATTATCCCTCTTTCAATGCCTGGTATGAATCCTACTGGTGCAGCTCATATTTATGACATGTTTGACTCAGTTTCAGCATGAATCTCTGACCTTGGCAGGAAAACTAATTGGTGGATATAACACTAAACAGCAGTGGTAGAACTCAGATATTAAGAACTGATATGTATCAACAATTGTAACTGTCATTTTATAAAAGTTCACTTGTCCTCACAATCAATACAGTGTATTGAAACTCTTTTATAATTGAAGAAAACTCAAGTTTACATAAGTTAATTAATTTATGTAACATCAAACAGCCAGTCAAGGGTAGAGTTCAAAGTTACTTCCAGCCTTATATGATTTCAAAGTCCATATTGTTTGGGCCTATTATAAATACTCACTTTGGTCTCTGTACCATTTTGTTCTAATGATTAAAGACCAAATTTTAGAATTTCGAAGAGAAATATTTCGTTGTTTTTTTTTTTTAACTGAAGAAAATGTAAGAAAATTGTAGCTAAGCTCAATAAAAGGCACTGAAAAGAAGATCTTAGGGTTCATAAGGTAGGAATTCTATTTCCACATATACCTGACACTTTTTTTTTCTGAGGAAACTTGCAAATATGGCTTTCCCTTGACTTGCTTCAATTTCCTTTATCAAGCTGAACAGAGTTTTAATTTCTGTCCTACATTTGCAACAGGGTTTAGGATTAAATAAACAAGGTTAGAGTCCATGATTCAGACTCCACAAATATAAAGTCAACAGCAAGATTAAATAGCTGAGCTGTTTGCTTGCTGGTTATATTTGATCCTGGAGCAGTTGAACTTACTTCAATCATTCCATTTTTTTCAATCAACAATTTTGTTTTGAATGCCAGAAAAAATCACAAAAGATTCTGTCCTTTTTGAGATTATAATCTAGCAATCTCCAAGGTATTATTTAAATAATTGCAGGTCTAAAATAAAATACCAGCAGTAATAAATTCTATAAAGAAGAAAGATATGATACCGTGAGATCATCTAGAGATCTGCTCTAAACTGGGGGGCACAGCAGGAGTGAAAATTGAGATGACATGTTCAGAATTAGTTTCCAAATGAGGAAGATGCAAGGAATTCTCTCTGGAAGTTATCATCTTACGTAGTAGATACCCTGTGACTGGGGTAAATCTAAAAATATTTTGAAAAGGCCAGCAGAACTCAAGTGTGTATGAATATGCAGTGTGTGTGTGTATGTGAGAGAGAGAGAGAGAGAGAGAGAGAGAGACATGTTAGGGCAAGAAGATTGAGTGGCAGATAGAAGGCAGATCATGTAGGACCTTGTATACCATTATACTTATTTTGGCAGTTTCATGAAAGTGTTTTATGAGCAGTGAAGCCATATCATTTTCATTTCAAACATCCCTCTGGTTCTCATATAGAGAACAAATTGCAGTTCAAGAAGAACAAAATTGGATGGAGATGACCATCAGGTAGGTTGGTCATCTTTTTAACTGGAAGCTCTATTTTATCCCAAACAGGTTGTTATTATATGCTGTTAGTAGTGTCACAATTACAATAGAAAGATTTGCTGTACTATTAGCTATCTTTACTTTATGGATTTGATATCTGAAGAGTAAGTTTGTTTGGCTTCTCTCTACTCATGATACCTTTAAATGTCTCTTCAGAAAAATGGAGCAATCTTTTTTCATCACCATTTTGATCTAGAGTAGCCCTAAAAGGACTTCAGGATTTCTGTTACAGGCAATTTATTTCTAATATTTTTCACCTTTCCTCTTGTGAACCACAGAAGTACATATAAAGTTCAATTTTCCTCACACATTTAATCTTGAGCTCTCAAGAAAGGACTGTGAAGGGTAATATAATGGGGCTCACCCAGATCACCCAGACCCCCAACTCTGCCTTCTAGTAGCTCTTATTTCTTCTACATCAACACATCAGTGTTGCCTAATAAAAAGTGACTAAAATTTTTTGCACATATTTTGGTGCTTAAGGTATATTTCAGAGAAAATGCTCATTTTAAATTTCAAGTCATGTTTAAAACATTCCAGGTATTTCCCTTAGTGAACTGATAGCAGAATTGAACATATCTGAAAGGGCTCAGAAAGATCAGATGGATGCTCACTGGATGCCCAGTGCTGCCCCAGGAGAGTTTTATTTATGTCTTACACTTCTGCATTTTTGAACTTTGTTTTCCCTTGTACTCCCAGCACTGAGGGAATATTCCAGCTACCCTGATTGTCTTTTTATTCTCCTGATGAGCTTTATTATTCATTCACATCCCTGCAACTGTGCTCTCATTGTTTCAGCTCAAATGGCGCCCCCTTAAAGAAACCAGTCTTAACATCCCTCACCCTTAATATAACACCTCTCTCCTCTGTGCTTCACTCCGTTCCAGCCAAATCATCATTATGTAACTTTTTATTTTATTAGGTTATCCATCTTTATCTAGAAGATTTAAGTCCCCTGGAGCCAGTATCTCCCAATTATCTGATTTTTCCCTGCTTCCTACCAATTTGCTCTCTGATACCTTCTTCCCTATTTAATATCAATTGCCTTTTTACTCATCAAAATCCTGAACATTACTGAGGGCCCACCCAATGGCTTCTTTCTAATTTCATACTTATCTGAACAGGGCAATGTAAAACTGATATCTTTTCATCCTCCATTTCTGATTTATATTGATGTGTCACTACCTCTCAATTTATTGTTTTAAAATTGCCATTTTATCTCTGCTCACTCCTTTATGGTCCCAGAATTTAGGCTCTGCTGGGTGGTTCATCTCTGGTCCATATAGCATCAGTTGAGGCAGCAAAGTCTGGGGGATCCATTTCCTAAAGAGAGTCTTCATTCACATGTTTAGTTATCAGTGCTCCTTGTTCTTTCTCTCTGTCTTCATATGGCATCTCATTCTCCAGAGTCTATAACAGCATGATAGTCTCACAAGGACAGGATTTCTTACATGGAATTTAGTGTCCTCTGGACTGAATTCCCTGAAGATCCAGGAGAATACTAAAGAATCTTTTCTGATCTAACTCTGAAGTCATGCAGCGTAATTTCTGCCTCACCCCACTGGTCAGAATATGAGTAATATACACAGTTATTATTCATTGAAAAGAGAACTGTATAAGAGAGTAAATACTGACCACCATGTTTGTTGAGGATAGGGGAAGGCATCTTTAGAGACAAGATACCAAATCTGCATGCCCTG
Organism: Vulpes vulpes; assembly: GCF_048418805.1. Taxonomy (NCBI): domain Eukaryota; kingdom Metazoa; phylum Chordata; class Mammalia; order Carnivora; family Canidae; genus Vulpes; species Vulpes vulpes. Next base: position 7,003,273 of record NC_132784.1, on the reverse strand, counting down.
TACCATTCCATGAAGACTATGTTGAGTTTCTATCAAGAGAGTTCAACTCTTTTTCTTCGGTTGACTGAAGCCTAAACTCTCTGGAATCACTATTTTCTACCAAGTTTATAACCTTTAATTGAATAAGGACATAGAAAACAGGCATTCATTGGCCAGGTTAGCCTAATCAAATCTGGTGATCACTGGAAGATCCAATCAGTGGCTCAGTTGCTCACACAATTCTATGTGGATTGTAAATATTTTTAAGACTGAGATCTCACATTTGTAGTTTTGATTTAGTTTCCTACAGTACCTAGCAGCATATTATGGATATATTATAATCCTGGCACATCCTAGTTGAATAAACTTGTGAGTGAATAAATAACATAAATATTCTACATCTTTTCTGAAGATATGATCTAAAATAAATGGACTGATACATGAAAAAATATTGAAGTTTGACACATAGAATATAATTGAGAACTCAGACCTCTAAACACATTCAGTAGTCACATGAATGATAAGCTGTCTATCATAGTTAAAGAAACATGAGGTGACCTTTGCTTCCTTCAAAATGCTACTTTCTGTCTTTCCCTTTCAGTGTCACTCAATGATGCTAAGTATGCAGGACATGTTAAAAACGGAAAAAATAAATCAAGCAGTCATTTGTCTGCCAAGTGCCAAAAGTATCACTTTGTTGTTGAATTTTTTTCCCCACAAAATCGACTACTTCAAGAGTTGGCAACTTTTTCTTAAGGGAGCAGATGGTAATATTTTAGGCTTTGAGGACCATATTGCCTCTGTCACAACTACTTAATGTTTCTATTGTAGTACAAAAACAGTTGTGGACAATATGTAAATCAGTGAGTGTGGCTGTGATCCAATAAAACTTTATTTACAAAAAATGGACTATGATCCCATAGGTCATAGTTTGCTGACTTCTGGAATAGCTTAGTTATAACAGATTAGATTAATGTAATATTTAATTTGTGGGGTTTTTTTATTATCTGGAAAAAGGAAGGCATACTTTTTAGGCCTAAGAGCAGATTTAAAAAATATATCTGGGATGGCTGAAATGCCATCCACCCTAAAGAGCCTGTGCTAGAGTTTCGATCCTAAAAGAACAATAGTAGGATATATTACTTGAAGTAGGCAGGATTTGGAGAGGTCATAATGCTTGCAACTGCTTTGGTTCAAAATAAGACAGATAAATTTAAAACACCAAGTCCAAGAGTTAAAGTCACAAGTCACCAAAATGTATCAAGATAAGAGAGATAGCTAAATAGATTCTAAAAAGAGAACAGGTCCGATGAAATGAGATGAATTTGGAGCTATTGCCATGCTCAACCCTCAGTTGTCTATCTTGTATCTTTATCTCTCACAAATGTGGTACAGTTTTTGGGTTAACAGATGACAAATACTGAGCAACTTTATTTTAGATGAAGGATTTATATTTAATTTCTGTGTACATTGATGTTTGCTGGTTCATCTAGAAAAATATACCAGTGCAATATCTCAGGATGTAATCTCTACCACTCAACTGCTTAAAGTATAACTGCTGAGATACCTCATATCAATACAAATAGACAAACACAAAATCTGAATTCAGATAAGGCAGAATGATGTTATATACCTGTGTTTCTCAAATTTTAATGCATATAGAAACCACTGGGGATCTTGTTATAGTGTAGGTTGTGATTTGATAGGTTTGGAGAGGGGCCTGTGATACTGTGCCTTTTTCAAGCTTCCATGTGATGATGATTCTCTTTGTGCAGGGACCACACATGAAATAGCAATACTCTATGCAATTTTAGAATAGATAGTTGGGTGGCTCAGTGGTTGGGGGGTTGCCTTTGGCTCAGGTCATGATCCCAGGAAACGGGATGGAGTCCCGCATCAGGCTCGCTCCTGTGGGGGGCCTGCTTCTCCCTCTGCCTGTGACTCTACCTCTCTCTCTCTCTCTCTCTCTGACTCTCATGCGTGAATAAATAAATCTTTGAAAAAAAATAAATTAAAAAGAGAGAGAGAGAGAGAGAGAGAGAGAGAGAGAGAGAGAGAGATAGTCAGGGATTGTGTAGTCAAGGATTCCTGGATAAAATGGGACTAGAACTATGCCTGGATGCAGGAATTCAAGTTCAAATGCCTTAAAACAGGCATGCGGTATAAATGGCTGCATCAGGATTGGTGTAAAATAACAGGGAGTGGTCTAAGACTGAGCCAAACGTTGTATCCATTGTTGAAACAATTAGATGTAGAGACTCAATTAGAACAAGGAGCCAAACTAAAAGTTACAATCAAGCTTTCACTCACTCAACAGTGCAAGCAAGAGGCAATAAGAGAGGGGCAGGCTCCTCAGTGCTCCATTTTCACTATGGAATAGCCCTGGGTCAGGGTCAGGTAGAGTGGCACAGATGGGGGGAATCATCTGACTGTCAAAGATGTCACTAAGCAAGAGACCCTACCTCTTTTTTGACCCATGGGCAAAAGGGCTTGGGTTGGGAAGGTAGAATGTCAAAGTAGAGAAAAGTGCTTGATCTGAGACCCCTTGAGGAAGCTTCCACGGGGAGGTATCTGGGCTATGAATGGAAACCTGTGTATAAGGGTGGCAGCCTGGGAGTGAGGGAGCCTGAGACCTTGAATGCAGCTTTCACTAAAAAACCCTGCAATGCACTGTTTGTGAACCAAGTCTGGTGTTGGGAGAGCAGCTTCCCTACATAAGGCTTGACAAAGCCTTGTGATTGCCTCCGTCATGTTTGAAACATCACAGACGGGGTTTTGGTCTGGATCTGAACTCCTCACTTTCTACGCTGAATCTCCAAGTGGCAGCCGCTGCTTAAGATCAAGAATTGTTTCTAGGAGGGAATCCAGATTGATGCTAGATATTCATTTTTTTTCAAGGGAAACCACACATTTCTGTTTACACATGAAATTCTCTGATTTTCAAATATTGGCAACTAGTTTATGAAATGATTATTCTTATTTTTTACTTTGAATCCAAAGCAAAAGATGTTTTGTTATCCTGATCCAGCTTGAAAGCTGACTTTGTTACTTCTGCTTGAGAGGGGGCTACCATTTGGCCGAAAGACAGTTACAGTAGAAATGTAAAGTAAGGATGAAACAGAACACAATTGTTCCTGAGCTGGAGCTTGATGGAGTTTGAGATCAGGCCAATTAATTTTTACTTTAAATACATTTATTTTTCAATGGACATTTAGGTTCCTTCCATATCTTGGCTGTAGTGAATAAGCACTGCCACGGACAGAAGAGTACAGTTATCACTCCAAGATCTTGATTTCAGTTCTCTTTCTACCTCAGAGATGGGATTGCTGAATCATAGGATAGTTCTATTTTTCATTTTTTGAGTAACTTCCATACTATTTTTCACAGGGGCTCTACCTACATTGTTGGTACGAACATTGTCCCTACGAACAGTGAGGAAAGGTTTCAATTTTTGTACATCGTCGCAAATACTTTTATGGCAGTATGTATGTATGTATGTATGTATGTATGTATTTTTATATTTTTTATAATAGTCATCCTGACAAGGATGAGGTGATATATCTCATTGGGGTTTTGATTTGCTGATATACACATACAATGAGCTACTACTACTCAGCCTTAGAGAAAGAAATTCTGCAATATGCAACAGCATAGATCAAACTTGACATTATGCTAAGTGATGTAAGCCAATGACTCAAAGACAAATACTGCATGATTCCACTTCTGTGAGATATCTAACATAGCCAAGTGCTTAGAATCAAAAGGCATAAGGGTGGTTTCCAGGGGCTGGAGAAAAAGGGAAGTAAGGAGTTACTAGCCAATGGGCGTACATTTTCAGTCAAGCAATGTGAGTAAGCTCCAGAGATCTGCCTTGCGTAGTCCCCAGAATCCACAAAAATGTACGGTGCACTTAAAAATTCAAGGCGGTAGGTCTCATGTTGTGCTCTTAGCACAATAAGAATTTTTTAAGTTTTTAAAATGTACTTAATCTCCTAATTGACTCCCTATTATAGACCTCAGGACGTTCTCAAAAGCCATCACGTTTTCAAAACCTGAGCTCTACATGTCGGAGCGTTGTTCTAAGGCAAACAATTGCTGAACTGTTTCTTGTTAAAGTGTCACCATTTTCAGAGCTATAGTTTAGCACATTCAAGCACCCTAGGAAACAATTGTCCACACCACGAGCTCACAGACTCAAAGAAAAAATGTTTTTCTCTGACATAATAAACATCTCCTTGTGGAGTTGAAGATTACAGGGAGACATTTATTTTACTGGCCTATTGACTTTATTACAGGGTACCTGAAATTCCCAGGGTGGCTCACAATGGAAGTGACAGTGATATGTTTGTGTGTCTTTAAATATGTACCATTGTGAGTGCCAAGCTGCAAAGATAAATCTTTCTGAGGAATAATAGAAGACTTTCTGCTTTGGAAATGAATGGACCTCTGGATAACTATTTCCCAGGCTCCAAATCTAAGAGCAGTTTTGTCTGCTCATCCCCTCCCCACACATAGAGGTTTGCCAAGGCTTCTACTGTAAGGCTGTTCGTATCAGCCTCTCCCTTAGGGGCCCTGTTGTACCACCCAAGCTCAGGCATGCTATGCCACATTTGGTCGTTATGGCATCAGCCTTCAAATCGGTCTCTGTCTCAATGGTTCCCACTTCAGATTATATCTACACATTACCTAAAATCATATTTTCAAACATTTTAGCTCTAATTTCACCTTCAGTGTATTCAGTTGACCCAATTACCAAAAAGAACACACACAAAAAAAAGAAATTTTAAAAAGGAAAAAGAAATAAATTGATATAAAAGCTGCTTACATGTACCACTGTATTAACAATTATTCCCCATTTTTCACTACTCACATATTTTGGGCATATATTCTCAAGAAATAGGCCTTTTAATGTTATATCCCTAACTTCCTGCCTATATCTTCTTCCTTTTTCTTTTCTGCCTCTTATTCAGTTTTAGCATCAAATCCATACAATAATTCCACTGTCTTCCTCTGACCAATTAAGATTTTTTTAATTGTTCAGGCTCTTTAATGTCTGAGGGGTTTTTTTGTGTGAAGAAAAGTCACACAACATGCATTTGGTTTAATTACCTTAGAAATCTACTTAACAGCTAACCATCATTGGTGTATTCAACTATTAACAATATAATATTTACTCATATATAAAATAATCAAAATCTAAATACTATCCTGTACTGTAATCATCAATCAAATTTAACATTGAATTTTCTTGAACTTAAAAGATTACTATAGACATATTTAATCAATTTTTTCTAAGCAAATTTATTAAAATAATATGTCTTCTTACATTTAAACATACAAAAGAAACAGAAATATTGGGACTAATGCACTTACAGTGAAACAAATTATAAAATTTACATATTTTCTCTGTAGTTTCTAACTTTTTCATTCTTCCTACATTTATGCTTTCTAAGGTTGCAGTAATCATAACAGGTGCTCATTTCTACACTTTTTTAGAATTTCAGTAATCCACCTAATATCAAAAGAAAAAAATAGAGTAAAATGTCCAATTAGCCTAGTTGTGGATTTGGGGGATGTCAATGGATTAAAAACTTTTGTCCTGACAGAAGTCTTGGTGCACAGTAGAACATGGTTCAGAGTTGAGGTATTGATCATTATAATTAGGTTTTTGTAATATTAAGTCGATTTTAGTCACATATTGCATACAGATTTTAGTTTTTGTAGCTTGGAATTGTTACCATGATTAATTACTAATTCGTGGTGGTGGTATTGTATATGGTGATATATTGACTTATTTGTTCATTTAATGGGAAATTCTAGAAAGCCTTATCACTATGAAGAGGAAGCTCTTATGGATGTGTCATCTATTAGGAGATGAATGTTCGCCTCTTTTTGGGCAACTCCCACTTAAAAGAAAATTGCAAATTCATTTCGGAACTTACTGTCAGATCTTTTTAGTATATCACCATCAGTCGTGGTCACACACCCACTTTTCAACTCTCTTTCTTTGTGTTATCATTGGTGCTGATAGATTCTATTCTTCACTGAGAGTTGACTCACTCATTTTATGTTCACTTTTTTCTAATTGCATGCACATGCACAAATACCCAACTTTAAAAGGAAAAATATAACTTATCACCACTCTCATATTCATTATTATTAAATATTTGTGTATATATAAATGTAATATTCAACCATCCTCTTATAATAATTACTGTTTTATATACTCCATATTGAATTTACCTTTTGCATATTATTATAAACTCATGATATTTCATAAATAGCTACTATTATTATCCTCAGTTATAATTAATGATGCACAGATTGCCATAGCCCGAACATCACAATCTCCTTTGTCTTTTTAGTGTTCTCCTGACAGTGATGAGGGAGTTTTTGAATTTTGTTAATTGATAGGATAGTATATGCCCATTCAAAGACTTTGAGCTACTCTCCATAGATCCTTGCTTCCACATGCATTATAATCCACAGGGGTCATTTGTGAATTTTATAAAAAGGTGATTGTTTTTTTCCCGGTGAACAGAGCTTCCTGTCAAATCTCAGGGCTTGGTGAGTGAGCAGCGCTGTGACTTTAAATAGTGCACAAACTGCACACAGGTGCAGAGCAGCTCAGCCTTCTCCCTTTCTGTAAAGATCAGTATTTGAGACTGATATCTCATTGAAAGTCATTCACTTACATGTACACATTGGACAGTAGTACTACTGTAATTTTAGTATAGTGGTTAAAAACATGAGTGCATTTGAATCCTGGCTCTGTGGTTCATGAATCATGTCCATAGTTTTGTTTTCTTATGCATAAAAATGGGAACAATAATAATATCTATTCTAAAGAGTTATGATGACAGTAGGATAAGTCAACATACATAAAGCTCTTAAAACAGTGCCTGGCACATTAAAGGTGCTATAAAAGTGTTTTCTGCTTTCAATATCTTTGCTTTTAGTGATAGTACTGGAAAGAGAGTTCTCTTTTGCTCCTGAAGTTTACGTTGCTATTTTCAATGTATCCTACCATGCACCTATGCTCTATTCTTAAAACATAAAGGTTTCATTTATTATAATATCTTTCTCCTATGCTGGCCATTAAGACATGAAGGGCAAAAGAGCATGCTCCTATAAACAAAGGGAAATAAAATTGGCTGCTGAGAATCAAACCAGGAAATTAACACACCATGCATGCAAATCAGATGGGGAAGGTCATCTTGAAGAAGTGTATATAAGGGGTCTAAGACATATATCACTTTGCTTAACTTATGCTAAACAATAAAAATGGCAGATATTAGTATTTGACAGGTAGATATTTCATTATTTCTAAAAATCTATGTAAAAAATTTAAAAAATGTGTAAATTATAACTGGCCATAAAAATAGGATTGGGATTTCTAAGAGAAATGATACATTTTTTTTTAAAGATTTTTTATTCATTTGTTCATGACAGACTCACAGAGAGAGAGAGAGAGAGAGAGAGAGAGAGGCAGAGACACAGGCAGAGGGAGAAGCAGGCTGCATGCAGGGAGCTTGACGTGGGACTCGATCCTGGGTCTCCAGGATCACGCCCCAGGCTGAAGGCAGCGCTAAACCGCTGGGTCACTGGGGCTGCCCGAGAAATGATACATTTCAAACTACTTCAGCCTTGTCCAGGATGCCTTCTCTCCTGTACACTCCACATTGTTTGTTCTGATCTTTTTTGGAAGGATTTTCACAAACTTGTACCTTTTATAATCTCCCTTAGCTTCTGTTTGAAGCATTTGCTAGGTGCCAGTAATTTTACTTAGGGTGTCACATTTAATTCAGAAAAGAAGCATATGTGCTCCATATTTATTTCATTTCTCAAGATGAAGGAGTTTAAGGTGAAAGCAGTTAATCAAATTGGTAACTCTGAAGATCAGGTAAATGGCAAGGCTGGGATTGGAACTTGGCTTTGTCTGATTAAATGATTAGGGTGCTGCCCCCTATGAGTCAGCTCATATTTAAGGTTAATATTGCTGGTGGATTGATATTTCAATTGCTTTGACTAAAGTGTTAGAATTGGAGAGGTTTAAATAAAATTATTAATTTTCTAACTTTTAAAATATAAGACTTGTTTTATTTTACTTTCCTCTCCTCTATGTTCACCTGTTTTGTTTTTTTTTCTTAAATAAGAAAAACAAAAAACAGAGAAGGAAGCAAACCATAAGAGACTCTGAACTATAGGGAACAAACTGAGGGGTGCTGGAGGGGAGGTGGTTGTGGGATGGAGTAATTGGGTGATGAACATCAAGGAGAGCACTTCATGGAATGAGCACTGGGTGTTATATGCAACTGATGAATCACTAAATTTTATCCCTAAAACTAGTAATGTAATACATGTTAAGTACAAAATTAAAAATAAATAAAATATAAGACTTACTTTGGAGAATTAAGGTATATTATTTTCTTGCTCTTTGTATGCCTCAATTTCTATTATGGAAAAATGAATATGATAATAGTATTGCTTCATAGATTATTGTGAATTAAAATACATATACATGCAAAGTTTCTTTCAAGTAGAAAAGACTTAATTAGGGTTAGCTGTTATTATTATTATTATTATTATTATTATCATCATTATTCTAATTATATGCTCTTCCTCATGTAGATGAAACCAGTAAGTTCTGGAGTGAACAATTCCCTGGCAGCTTTTCACGTAGGAGTAGGCCAAAGCTCCCTGTGTAAAGCCTGGACTCAACTGACATACCCACAAGCATTATCAATTTTGTGTCTATCCTATCTCCTTGCTTCGAATGAAGCTAAGTCCATCCCTGAGATTTTGAAATATTATTTTATTTTTTTTAAGATTTTATTTATTTACTTGAGAGGGAAGGTGAGAGATAGAGACAGAGAAAGAGAAGGAGGAAAAGCAAAGGTAAAGGAACAAGCAGACACCACACAGAGTATGGAGCTTTATGCACGGCTCCATTTTGAGTCCCTGAGATCATGACCTGAGCTGAAATCAAGACTCAGATGTTCAACCTATTGAGTCACCCATGGGAGTCTGAAACATCTTAGATAAGAATCATCCTGTGGGGTTTTCTCTACAATTTCAGATGCAATTTTCCCAGAAACCCAAAGCCTTCTCTCCAGAATATTTCTTAACACCACTTCCTCCATAGTTGGTGATAGTAGGACTGGACTCCCCTGAGGTTTAGGGGTGTGGCTCCCACACATGATGTAAATTTAGTGGTGTCTGGAAATCTCTTGTTAAAGAGATTTTATTCATCTGTTGACTGAATCCTTAAAAATTTAATTCTACATAACTTTGTTTGTCATTTGCATATGATATTTAAAATGCAAGTACATCTGAAGGATAATAAATTCATATACATATTCCTTATCACACTTATTTCCCTCTTTTCACAAATATAAATTGGACCAGGTGTCAAGGCTCTAGAAGTGTAAAGACAATCTTTGTAACCTCTGTGAACATGGAGCACAATGGCAGAGCAGAAAAATTATTGACATAGGCTGTGCTACTTTCTAAAATACAGCTTTGCAGAGTGGGGCAAAGAAAAGAGTATGGAAAGGAGAATCACAGAGGAATTTTTTATTGCATTGGTGATTGAGGGGTAAGTAGAATTTCATCAAACAGCTAAGGTAGAGGGTATTCTATGCAGAACAAATGATAAGTACAGAATACAGAAGTATGAAAGGCCAGAACGTGCTCTCCAACCACAAATAAATAGGAATGACCAATGTATAAAATGTGCATGGTGTGTGTGTGTGTGTGTGTGTTGGGGGAGGTGGGGTGCCAGAAAACTAGTTAACAGGAGCCTCTGCAGGCCTTGTGAAAGAGTTTGAACTTGATCCTGAAAGATATGGAGAGATATTGATGTATTGTTATAATATGGAGTTCTGCCTGAAATAAGATCTGTATCTTAAAATATTCTGGAGGCAGATTAAATTATTTATTTATTTTTCCTATTTTTCTTACAGCAGTGGGTAATAGCTAGAGATAGCCACCAAGTGAATATAAAGTCTAGGCAGAAATGTGAAAGCATCAAACACACTAATCAAAATCTAGTCTTGGACTTGAAATTATAAAAAAGGCATTACAGTTAATTGATGAGATAGACAGGGAATAGATATACAATATTATGTTAGAAGAACTAGAATAGAAATATATTTCAGCATATAATAGAGCCTTTAGGAGAATATTTCTAATTCTGCTACATTTGGATGTGGCAATCTGGAGGCGATTCCTAAATTTTGTTTAATGAGAAAATAATTCCCTTTACAATTCACTAAAAATGAATAAGTTTAGCCAAGAAGGTGAAAGATTTATACTATGAAAACTGTAACACATTGATGAAAGACATTGGACACAAACAAATGGAAAGACATACCATGCTCATGGATTGGAAGAATTAATATTGTTAAAATGTCCATACTACCCAAAACAATCTACAAATTCAATGCAATATCATTCTTCACAGGCCTAGAAGAAATAATCCTAAAATTTGTATGGTACCACAAAAGACCCTAAAAAGTCAAAGCAATCTTGAGAAAGAACAAAGATGATGTATCATAGTTCCAGATTTTGAGATATACTACAAAACTGTAGTAATCAAAACAGTACAATACTTGCAAAAAATAGACACATAGATCAATAGAATAAGATAGAGAGCCCAAAAATATTTCTATGTTTGTTCTTCAGTTAATCTAAGACAAATGAAGTAGGAATGGGGCAAAGGGAGTCTCTTCAACAAATGGTGGTGGGTAAACTGGACAGCTACATGCAAAAGAATGAAACTGGACCACAGATTTATACCATTCATGGATATGTCTCTTCAGGCAAAGGAAACAACAGCAAAAATAAACTATTGGGACTACATGAAAATAAAAAGCTTTTATATAGCAAAAGAAATCATCAACAAAATGAAAACCAACCTACTGAATGGGAGAAGATACTTGCAAGTGATATATTCAATAAAGTGTTAATATCCAAAGTATAACTTAAATGCCACAATACCCCCCAAAAAAATTCAGTTAAAAAATGGGCAAAGGACCTGAATAGATATATTTTAAGGAAGATATACAAATGGTAAATGGACACATGAAAAAATGCTCAACCTTTTTTAAATCACATAAAAATTACAAGGAAACATCATCTCATACTGGTTAGAATGGCTAGTATAAAAAGACAAGAAATAATAAGGGTTGGTAAGGATATGGAATGGAAAAAAAAAAACTTTATGCACTGTTGGTAAGAATTTAAATTGGAAAAATCATGGTGGAAAAGAGTATGGATGTTTCTTCAAAAGAAAAAAAAAACATGGAAGGAAGAAAAAGAAATTAAAAAAAAGAAATGCCATACAATCTAGGAATTCTATTACTGGATATTTACCTAAGGAAAACAAAAACTCTAATTTGAAAAGTGACATTCATACCTGTGCTTATTGCAGTTTTATTTACAATAGCCAAGATGTGATGACAACTCCAGTTTCCATTGATAGACAAATGGATAAAGAAGAAGTGATACACAGATACATATGTACACACACACAATAGACTACTACTGAGTCATAAAAAAGAATGATATCTTGCCTTTTGTGGCAACATGAATAGATCACGAGGGTATTATCTCAAGTGATGTAAGTCATAAAGAGATAGACAAATACCATATGATTTCATATATACATGGAATCTAAAAAAACAAAACAAATAGGGATCCCTGGGTGGCGCAGCGGTTTGGCGCCTGCCTTTGGCCCAGGGCGCGATCCTGGAGACCCGGGATCGAATCCCACGTCAGGCTCCCGGTGCATGGAGCCTGCTTCTCCCTCTGCCTGTGTCTCTGCCTCTCTCTCTCACTGTGTGCCTATCATAAATAAATAAAAAAAATTTAAAAAAAACAAAAAACAAAACAAATAAAGAGAAGAAATAGACTCATAAATGTGGACCACAAACTGGGGGCTACCAGAGGGAAGGAAGATGGGGGATGGGAAAAATAGGTGAAGGAAATTAAGAAGTACAAATTCCAGTTATAAGTTACAGAGATGGAGAGTACAGCATAGAGACTATATGTGACAATGCTGTATAGTGACAGATCACAACTACACTTATCATTACTCAGAACACTGAATAATGTATACAATTGTCGAATCTTTATGTTGTGCACGCAAAACTAATACATTTCATGTCATCTATGTTTCAACAATAAAAATTAAAAGAAAAAAAACCAAAAACAAATATTAGATGCCTTTGTTTACCTCATGTGTATCTCCTTTCTGGTAACAATGGTCTCTCATCTTTACTGATAACTGAGTAAAAGTCTAATTGCTCTGCTTATTACATTAGTTGGTTTGGTTGATTTGCTATAAGAACATAGACTCCTCATTTTAAAAAATATCAAGTGTAAAAAAAAATAAAATAAAAAATATCAAGTGTAAAGAGAAATACTCTGGGGCATTTTTTAAAGATTTTATTCATTTATTCATGAGACAGAGAGAGAGACAGAGACAGAGACAGAGAGAGAGAGAGAGAGAGAGAGAGAGAGAGAGAGGCAGAGACACAGGCATAGGGAGAAGCAGGCTCCAAGCGGGAAGCCCGATGTGGGACTTGTGGGACTCATCCCGGGTCTCCAGGATCAGGCCTTAGACTGAAGGTGGCGACAAACCACTGAGCCACCCGGGCTGCCCTACTCTGGGGCTTTTAAGAGTTATTTAAAACCACATTTTAATATCACATTCTTCACTTGGCCATTCTCATGAAATAATACTATCAAATAAATCACAATTTGGTCAGCAAATAGATTTTTTAAATATTTTAACTTTTTGAGGAACTTACTGTTTTTCCACAGTGGCTGCACCAGTTTGCATTCCCACCAACAGTGCAAACGGTTTCCCCTTTCTCCACATCCTAGCCAACAACTACTGTTTCTTATGTTGTTGATTTTAGCCATTCTGACTGGTGTGAGGTGTTATTTCGTTGTAGTTTTGATTTGCATTTCCCTGATGATTACTGATGTTTAAAGCCTGTTTATCATTTCTATTAAGTAGATTGTTATTATTGCTAATATTATTATAAGAATAAATGATGTTTAGATGAGGAATATGGGTTAAGACTGGAGAAAGGCAAATCAATGAAGGTCCTTATGATTGAGAGGAATGCCTGTGTTGATTTTAGGTATATGAACTTTCTGGTATTTTTGTTGTTGTTGTTGGAAGTAGGATAGCACAAGTTGTTCCTATTAATTTATTTTCCCTGCTTCGTTGTTAATCTGAGCTAGCAATGTTGAAAGGGTAAGGGGCATAATTTTGATTCCTTATTACCTGAGTTGACAGAACAGTGATTCTAAAATTCAGTGTGCATTAGAATCGTTTGAGAAACAGTTCTGTGCTTAAGGAAACATGAGAAATGGTGTAGACTTTCTATAGAAAGCGATAGATGGGTTGTTAGAGATCAGCAGTCTACTCAGCTAAAACAAAAAGAAATCCAGGAACAAAACATCTCAAGGATCTGCTTAATAGCACATATTATGTTACTATAAGAATCAGATCCAGGACCCAAGTCTCCTGTCTCCTATCTGGTTCTCATTCTATTTTACCAATTATCTTAATTGTCTTGAAACTTCATTTAGTCATACAGCCAGTTACTGCTCCCTGGCTGTGAGACTGACACAGATCCCTTCTGGCATCATTGAAGACAGAAGAGCATTAGACATTCAATGACATTGAAGACATTAGAAGAGCATTTTGGAGACATCTAAGTCAGAAATATGTTAGGGAAGAGCCTGCATGATGTGGAAAAAGAAATACACTAAAAATTAACTACTCTGCCTTTCTGTCTTAGGAGAAGAAAAGCCAATGTCCCAAGATTGCTTTATTTTGCAGGGAAAGAAGAACACTTGCATGTCTTCTTTGCACTGCATAAATTGTGGAGGTCATAGCACTCAGAAATCTCAGAAATTCTGGCTTACATCACTTTCAGTGTCTTCTGTAGCCAGCCAACCTGGGGCATTTTGACAGCCACACTGAGCCATGGAAAGAAAATTGTTTAGAAAGAAATCTCCATGGTATTGTTGCAAAGCTCATATTGCAGTATCCATGGCAGATTTTCTATGAGCATCTGATCAAATAGTGCAAAAGACACAGCATTCCCTCACTCTTGTGGTTTTCAAAATAGTTCTCCAGCTTCATACTACAAGCCAGTTACCATTACTCACAACAAAATTGGTCATACACTTGACCTTCACTATGTCCCAAGTCTGCCTACCAACTCTCCACAACATTCCTTTATACAATTGGTTATTGTGAAAAGATGAAGTCAATCTCTTAACTTATATTCACATAATTTAATATTTCCACTAAAAAAAAGACATTGATTCTCTGTTTAAAATCTCTGGGCAATGTGTTTTATATGTATTATTGCATTTAATTCTCACAAAACCCTCTGAAGTAGGGGTTGAAGAGAAGCTGGTTAGTTAAATAATTGCACAAGGTCCACAGCCAATAACTACAATTAATATAATTTGCCTTCTTTGCCCGATATCAACATGAATAAAATCATTTAAGAGAGAAGTGTATCTCAAGGCTGACCCTTGCCAAAGTTGGAAGGTAGGCAGGGAATTTGGTAGATGAAACCATTAAAATGCTGTTTATTTCTTAGAATTAATTATCTAGTCCTGACTTGTTTATTTGGTAAGAGTTGATGGTTGAGTCATGACTATTCACGGATCTAAAATGAGACCCCCAGGTCCTACCCAAAGAACAATAAAAAAGGAAACAGAAAATGTGGTAGGCATGAATTTTGAAACAAAATTTTGAAAGTCACTTCGCTTCAAATTTGCTGCTTTTGTATTAGATCTTTAGAGCCAAACAATAAACAAAAACCCTGCCTATAACTCTGTGAACTTCAGTCCTAAGAGCATTACATTTCTTTTTTCTCTTTTCCTGTATTTTTTTTTCTTTTTTGCATAATGGGACACTTTCTTTTCCACCCATTCTTCCCTGACATCTTTATTATTATATATTCCTTTAGAAACAACATTATCATATCACAGCACTGTATAGAAGGTATTTATTGAAAATTATAATATCAGTAGTCAGGAACCTTAATGTTGAGATATTAGCATTTATAACTATCCAATGCCGTGTTCAAGAAATATGATAAAACAAACTATTTCACAAATGATTATCTACTGTTGTTTGAGTTCTGTGCTAGCTTTTGGGTTTATGCAAAGAAATTATTTTCATGCTCTAGGACAGTATTTTACCTGAATTATTTTGTAGTCATATTGATTCAGCTGTTGTATCAAAACTGTGCTTCAGTTTTAATATTAAAACTTAATTATACATTCCAAAACCACTGACAATATAAAAGTTTTCTTGCTTGTCAAAGCACCAGATATGAGTATTTTAAAAGGTTTATTTCTATTATGTATATAATCCTGTTTGTATTTTGAGGTTTCAAATTATAGGTGTAATGGAAGGCATTTTTATTACTCTGTGCTTTGAGAATTCTGAATATTGTAATACACCCTATTAGAATCGATGTACTGTATCATTACATATTATAGATAAACTCATATACCACTAATGTGAGAGGGGTTATAAAATTGAAATAGAATAACAATTTTTTTTCTGGTTTCTCTGGTGCTTTATGCACTTCATTTACTAAAAAACATAAAATGGTCAGTAAAATATTTACTAGGACTTTGAATATCTCTAAAGGCATAAACTGAATTGTGCAGTATCTCCAGTTTTCTATAAAGTACCTTGCCTTCAGAATACAACACTCTGGCATTTTTTTTTTTTTTTAATTTGAGGATATGTGTCTTCAGAGGCCAATCTACATCTTTATAGCAGAAGAGAATATTTTCTCTCTTTTTAAGATTTTATTTATTTATTCATGAGAGACACACACAGAGAGAGAGGCAGAGACACAGGCAGAGGGAGAAGCAGGCTCCATGCAGGGAGTCCGATGTGGGACTCGATCCCAAGACTTCAGGATCACGCCCTGGGCTGAAGGCAGACGCTAAACCGCTGAGCCATCCAGGGATCCCCAGAAGAGAATATTTTGATTTTTCATTGAAATTCCTAGAATTTCTGTAAGGTTTACTGATAAAATAATTACAAGATATGTAGTAGCTTTGCAATTATTTTATACAAAAATTTACAATATTGGCTAAACATAGCCAATATTAACATATTTGGCTAAATCAGAGCACCTGAACCAATGTGTTTAAAAGCTAGACTTTATAAACTTGAAATTTTCTAATAATTTTTTTATTAGTAGCTTCTCCTTTGTGCCATTATTTTAATTGTGTGCTTCCCAATTGCTGTGATCTGAATGTTTGTATCCTGCACAATTCATATATGGAGTCATAACCACCAAAGGGCCTTTGAGGGGCAATTAGATCATGAAGGGGGATTCCTCATGAATGGCATCAGTGCCCCTATAAGGTGGTCCAGAGAGAGCCCCAGATCCTGGTGCCAAGTGAAGATTCAGTGAGACAGTTCCCGCTATGAACAAGGAAGAGGGCCCTCACTAGATAGCATGACCACACTAATGACTTGATCTTGGATTCCCTAGTCTCTAGAACTGTGAAGAAGAATTTTTGTGACAGCAGCCTAAAAGGACTAAGATACCATTTCTCTGCCTTTTTGTGCTACAGGATACATGGAACATTATTTACCAAAGTGAGGACTTAAAGCTTAATATATATTATGGCTCTCAGAAAATAAAATCTGAAAGAGGCACCAGAGAAGAGCAGTGTGTAATCCAATGGAAAATACTGCATTTCCAATCATATGGTTTCCTGGTACCGTTTGGAAAATGACCGAACAGTGCTTGGAAGTCTTCTATCCTTTATGCTCCTACTGCATGTCTGGTCTTCTATCCCACTAAGGTAAAAAGCTGGTCCTGGTGCCTAATGCTTTTGGCACCATCACTATAAATCTAGTATGAATTACTTTGATTTTATTTGTTAAATAAATAAGGTGCACACATTTAACAGTAGGAAAATGTCTATCTACATTTTCTTTTTTTTTCTGAATTTCTTTTTTTTAATAATAAATTTATTTTTTATTGGTGTTCATTAAAGGCATTCAAATTGGCAAAGAAGAAGTCAAACTCTCCCTCTTCGACGATGACATGATACTCTACATAGAAAACCCAAAAGCCTCCACCCCAAGATTGCTAGAACTCATACAGCAATTCGGCAGTGTGGCAGGATACAAAATCAATGCCCAGAAGTCAGTGGCATTTCTATACACTAACAATGAAACTGAAGAAAGAGAAATTAAGGAGTCAATCCCATTTACAATTGCACCTAAAAGCATAAGATACCTAGGAATAAACCTAACCAAAGAGGTAAAGGATCTATACCTTAAAAACTATAGAACACTTCTGAAAGAAATTGAGGAAGACACAAAGAGATGGAAAAATATTCCATGCTCATGGATTGGCAGCATTAATATGGTGAAAATGTCAATGTTACCCAGGGCAATTTACACGTTTAATGCAATCCCTATCAAAATACCATGGATTTTCTTCAGAGAGTTAGAACAAATTATTTTAAGATTTGTGTGGAATCAGAAAAGACCCCGAATAGCCAGGGGAATTTTAAAAAAGAAAACCACATCTGGGGGCATCACAATGGCAGATTTCAGGTTGTATTACAAAGCTGTGGTCATCAAGACAGTGTGGTACTGGCACAAAAACAGACACATAGATCAATGGAACAGAATAGAGAGCCCAGAAGTGGACCCTAAACTTTATGGTCAACTAATATTCGATAAAGGAGGAAAAACTATCCATTGGAAGAAAGACAGTCTCTTCAATAAGTGGTGCTGGGAAAATTGGACATCCACATGCAGAAGAATGAAACTGGACCACTCCCTTGCACCATACACAAAGATAAACTCAAAATGGATGAAAGATCTAAATGTGAGACAAGGGATTCCTGGGTGGCGCAGCGGTTTGGCGCCTGCCTTTGGCCCAGGGCGCGATCCTGGAGACCCGGGATCGAATCCCACGTCGGGCTCCCGGTGCATGAAGCCTGCTTCTCCCTCTGCCTGTGTCTCTGCCTCTCTCTCTCTCTGTGTGACCATCATAAATAAATAAAAGTTAAAAAAAAAATAAATGTGAGACAAGATTCCATCAAAATCCTAGAGGAGACCACAGGCAACACCCTTTTTGAACTTGGCCACAGTAACTTCTTGCAAGATACATCCATGAAGGCAAAGGAAACAAAAGCAAAAATGAACTATTGGGACTTCATCAAGATAAGAAGCTTTTGCATAGCAAATGATACAGTCAACAAAACTAAAAGACAACCTACATTTACAAGATAAGATGTTTCTTCTTTCTCTTTCTAGTTCCATCTTGTAATGTAATCTCTACAACCATATATGTGGGCATCTGCAAGATTAAGTTATATTTCCTATTTTAACAACTTTTTCAATGTACTGCACTCTAATCCAATTTGTGATGAAAAATCAATTAGTAGTGTTAAGTTATTAACACTTATGCATTTTTGTGGCCCTTTTCCCATTGCATTTTATTCTTATTATGTGAGCTATGATTTCCAGAAACAATAACTTATTTTGATATGGCTTTTTCCAAGAAATATGACCATTTAGCTTTTAAAATGGATCTGCTTTACCCATCACATAATTTAATCTCTTCCACGAATTCATGTGAGAGATTCTAGTAACTGGCAGTTGCTAGGAAATGCACTGCTTAATAAGTGACATAATCTGTAACTCAATGAAATTTTCAGTGACACCATTGGATATTTTCAGACTGAGAGATAAGAGGGAGACATAATTATCTCTTTAAATAATGATTATTTGGAAATATATTCTCCAGGGACAGATGTCCAACAAAGGTCCAAAAGGTTCTTCTGTGTAATCAAAATATGCCCTAGAGCTGGTCTAGTTTCTTGAAAAAGAAAAATCTGCAAAAACCAAAGACATGTTTGTGTGACAACTTCAGCAAAGTACAAAAATCCTTTAATCCTTTACTTACCTCATTCTGTATACCTCATGGACTAGTTGCATTTTCAGAATGTTTCATGCTTTCTCTAGCCTGTGAAACTCTGCATATGTTGCTTTGCCTAGAATACTCTTCTGCATGGTTTATTTTCCAGTATCTGTCCGCCAAACCTCATTAATCCTTTAAAACTGAAAATGGGTTTTACATCATTTGGGAAGATATTTTTGAACCCTATTTTCTGACTTCTGATCAGAATGAGGTCCCTCTCTACCTCCATAGCACCTTGTGATTATAACTACAATAACATTTATATTATAAGTATAGATATAACCTATTTGGTTGTTTATTTTTGTTTCCTCTGCTGGATTATATGATCCTTGATGACAAAAAAAATCTATGTCGTTCATACATGTACCTTTGATTTCTTGAGCATATTTGCTGAATCAATAATCATATAGATAGATATGTAAATTAATGCTAATCCATAAGTAGTTTTAGTGAACTGACTCAACCTGCAATGACACTTCTTTAAAATTAGAGTATAACTTAAGTGAAAATGGGAGAAATTCTTCAGGATCTGGATAAACTTAAAATAGGCAATATATGCATCAGGATCATGAGTCATTATCTAATTTCTTATTATGTGATACAGCTCTGTGTACTCATTGTTTGATAAATAGAAATTTTAGAAGGAGAAAATAGAGTATATTTAAGAAAAACTGTGGGGGCAATTGTTATGTTAAAGTAGGTCATTACTTGAACAGATTTCCCTTTGCTACATTTTTAAGCAAGGGTCTATAGAAATTCTAAGGGTAAAATAATGAAAGGATTCTCTCCTTGCCTGTAAGTTTTGTGTACTAGGATAAAGGGGTACAAATAATAATTTACAATGAAATACCTGTTACAATCGTAATATGTTAGCTTCCTATGGCTGTTTTAAAAATTACCACAAACTTAATGACTTAAAGAAACAGAAATTTACTCTGGTCACATTTCTGGAATGTTCAAAATCAAGGTATTGGCCAGGCTGTACTACTTGGGCACAGATGCTGGAGGGAAAATACAAAATCCATTTTTTGCTTCTTCCAGCTTCTAGTAGCTACAGCCCTACCTTAGCATTCCCTGGTTTGTGGCTGCATAATGTGAATCTCTGCCTCTGTTTTCATATTGCCTCCTCCTCTTCTATCCTGTAATCTCCTTCTATGTCTTTTTTATAATGCCATTTATGATAGCACTTAGGGTTTATTCAGATACTGCAAAATATTTGACTATTCTTAATTTTCTCAAATCCTTAATTTAATTGCATCTGCAAAGACCCTTTTTCAGAATAAGGTAACACTGAAAGGTTCTTGGGATTAGATTCTAAATGTGTCCCATCCATTATCAGCCTATCACAATGATATGCACTATACAGAGGGAGAGCATGGCAGAAGGAGCACCACA
This sequence comes from Vulpes vulpes, assembly GCF_048418805.1. Lineage (NCBI taxonomy): Eukaryota > Metazoa > Chordata > Mammalia > Carnivora > Canidae > Vulpes > Vulpes vulpes. Next base: position 6,982,883 of record NC_132784.1, on the reverse strand, counting down.
TGTGCTTGAAGAGATTAAGAAATCCATAAAAGAACTCTTGAGGTTAAAAAAGAAAAAAAAATATAGATGCAGATGTATGAGAGAACATGCAAAGAGTGTTATTCAAGTCAGAGCCAAGAAAATTAGGATAGTCAACAGACACTCAGAGACTATTTTAGCACCAAAATTAACTTCACACAAACATTCCCAGGATATACTTTCAACCCAATTCTTAAGGCCTTTGTATTTGTTACCTACTGTCACAATAATGCTATGTAACAAACCACTCCAAATCTCCTAGGTTGAAAAAAAAAGGAAACATTTATTGTGTTCACTTGTGTGTAAATTGGCTGGGTTCAGCAGGGCTCACTCATTTTTCTGGAGTCAGCTGCAGATGATGAGGGATCTCTGCAAATTTTATCTTGGCTCCTTCTAATATCTGGAGGTTGGTTGGCTGTTAGGTATTTTAGTATGCTTGTTCTGGGAAAAGGGAAAACTTGGCTCTGCCCATGTGTCTCGTTCTGCAGAAGACTAGCCCAGACATTTTCTCATGGCAAAGGCAGGAAAGAAAACAAAGCAGAAACATGTCAACACTTTTGCAATTCTTTCCATAGTCACAACTGCTAAAATCCCATTGCCCAAAGCAAAACACATGGCTGAACTCAGTAACAAAAGACATAGTCATAGGCTAAATCTTGAAGGATGGATTTACAAAGTCATACAGCAAACATATGGATACAGGGAAGGGTAAAGAATCAGAGCCATTAGTGTAATTGATAGACCACAGTCTGTCTACTGTTCATGGCTATTTACATCTCTCTCCTATGCTCTCTCTTCTCCCAGAATCCCCCAAAATCTCATCCAGGCACATGACCAGGCTTTAAGTCTAGGACTCTCTGATTTACCAAAGATCCAGATGGTGTTCCTCTTGATTTGGAGACTATGAGTAAAAGACAAATTATTTGTATACCACCGCCCTCACCAAACACACACACACACACACACACACACATCTACTCAAGTAAGTACTAAAATAACGATTGAACAGAGATAGGATGATTGCAATAAATGCTCCCATTCCCAAAAGAGGAAGAAAGGGAAGCACAGAGAAGTTACAGGTCATAATTCTGAAATCATGCAAATGTAGGCAAATCCTCCACTCTAGGATGTGCTTGTTTTGGTCTGTTCCCTGTGAGTGGCTACAGTTCGTTGTTTGCCATGTCTGTTGGTTCTACCCTTGGAACATTCTTATTTGTGACTTTCGTGGCTGCGTTTGAGGAAGAAATTGGAAAATATGCTCTTTGGATAGAATTTTTAGCCCATTTTCTGCTAGAATAACATTGTGACCCCAGGAATTTTTTTTTACTTTTTGAATATTTTCAGTCTGTTTTCCTCCAAGCTGATGGCACTTTTACGGAAAATTGTTTCAGAAACTTTGTGTTTCTTATGAATTTGAGTCTATTTCATTTTTAATGGGTCAGATAACCACATCAATACTTCCTTTCTGTATAGTTTTTTCTCATTTGCTTTATTCGTTACTATTTTAGGTATCTAAAGCTTCTGTAGAAAAATGCTTTTAAATTATTAGAAGCCCTTACTTACACTGAGAGAGGAGTAGGCACCACTTTGCTTCCATCAGTGATCTTAACAAGGGGCCAACAGTCACACCTTGATTTTGCCTGTCTTCTCTGGAAGCATCATACTTTAAGAACCTTTTGTTACCAAAGAAACTGAATATGAAGAAGCATTATCTTCCACCACAACAGTTCTGACCTCTGCATATGTCATCTAATTCCGATTTTCAAAACATCAGTTTATCTCCCAATTTCATCTCTTTCTTGTAGTACATAGCTAGTAAAAGATGGATGCACTTTGAATACACCATTTGGAAATGTCTTGGAAAAACCCAGGACACCTATGGCTGTGTTTTTACTTTTTAAGTTGTCATCAGCAGAAGTGCAATCAAATATTTTTCCACCATGTAACACGGGGTGCTATTTTTCCAGCCCCCTATAGTTTCCTTATCAGTCTTCAACCACTATAAGACTTTGCTCACCAACTAGTCCCCAAACTAGTGTCACTTATGGTAGGTTTCCATAATGACAAAATCTCATTTCTAATGTCAGTGTATGTATTATCCATTGTCACAATGTTATTGCACATCAACTAGCCCAAAACTCACTGCATGAGACCAAAGCAAGTAAGTAAGCCCTAGGTTATATAAGTCTGTAGCTTCTTTTAGTTCCTAAGCCTGGGTGTTTGTTTGTATGATTGATGGTTGTTTTTAGTACTTGTTGGGGTTTCTTATGCATCTAAGTTCAGCTGAAATTCATTTAGGCAGCTCTGCTGCTCTTGGTTGGCCTTTCTTACATATTCACAGGTCAACAGACTGTAGGATGATCTAGGATGGCTTCTGTTAAGACAAATGAGATGACTTGGCTCTGCTTCATGTGTTTTATCCTCCAGCAGGTAAACTAGCTATAGTCTCATGGTGGAGACAGAAGAACAGGAGAAGAACTTTGAACTTAGGCCTCTATAACATCACAACTGTCAACATCCTATTGGCCAAAGAAAGTCATATGACTGAATTCAGAATCAAGTAGTATATAACTAAATCCCACCTTTTGATGAGAGGAACTTCAATGTTGTATTACAAAGGGCGTACACAGAGAAAGGCAAAAAAAAAAAAAGATCATTGATGCATTCAAGCACCATAGCTTTATTTCTTTCTACTCCTAGAATTAGCTAGTTAAACGGACTATTAAAGGAGGATTATTTATCCCTTAAAGTAAGCTCTCTCACTTTATCTATTAGGAAAATATAACTCATAATGTATTGAGGAAGAAAAAAGCAAATCTATTATCTAGTATTGATGGAAAGTTCAGAGGTGTGATAAGTTTTAGATTAATTTTAGTAATTCATCAATGTCATCTAGGATCTATTTTTGTTCATTTTTCTTCTGTATACCTCTGCTTTGTTAGTTTCAGCCTAAAATCAGCTTCCATATTGGTCATGATATCAAATCACTGAAAATTTAAATGACAGTTTTCCCTGTTCATACCCAGGAGGAGAGAGATTGCTTCTAAACAATACTCAAAAAAGAGAATTACAATTTACCTAGAGTGCTCTGGTTTTTCTTCCATGTTCACTCTTAAATGTAACCAGAAATATACCCCAATTGTGTGCCCTTTTGGGAGCTTTAAGTAGAGTTAGATTTCCCCCAAGTACATAAAAGAGTGAATAACCAAACTAATTCTGAAATGAACTAAGAGGGAAAAGAAGAAAGTAAATATAGGGTGGTGAACTAACACTAGTGCATTAGAGTTTATACAGCAAGATTTCCACAACTGAAATTCTTCATTCTTCATAGAAAGTAAATCTCAGAATGCGTTCTCTAGCAGGTGTGTGTGTGTGTGTGTGTGTGTGTGTGTGAATTTATTTATCATAGGCTTGATAGTTTATCAAGAAAGATACAAGTTATCAAGAGAACTACAAGTCTGAGAATAATCTCTACGTGTAAATATTGAAAGTCTTAGCCAATCTTAGCAAGAGTGAATTTGCTGCTTTTGTTTTACTGTATGTTCTGTTAAAATGTGTGTATATGCATATATTTTTATGACTGAATGTCAGAATATAAAGCATGGGAATATGCTGGGGATAGTTAATTAAAATACAGATTCCTGAGACCAATAGTCCCACTCAGTTGGAAACTGATGATAGGGGCTGAAGAATATTTTTAACAAGCACACCAAGAGATACTTCTATACTCCAAAGTTTTAAAATCCACTGATTTTTGTGATTTAATCTAGAAGAAGCTGGACTCATTTGCTCAGAAAATTAGGGGATAGCTTTTAGCTATTTAGGAAGACCCAACAATTTCCTTAAATAAATGATAATATATTTATTCTAGCTAATTAAAAGTTTCTCTCTTCCATACTTAAAAATAATGTTGCTAAGAAAACATTTTTTCTTTAAGGTAGCCTTGTCATTTTTTTTCTACTCCATAATGCTTTTTTCAGCCATGGAGAACAATTATAGTAAAATCCTCCTTCCAAAAAAATAAAAATAAAAATAAAAATCCTCCTTCCACTGAAAATCATTTATGAAACCTGCTTAAGTACTGTCATGTGTGGATTTATGGACTGCTAAGTCATTCTGTGGTTTCTGTAAAACTCAGGATAGATTTGACCATATCCGATTGTAACAGTATTTCAAAGATCTAATTGCTTTATGTATTTTACAACAGGATATTGCCATGATTTTTCCAGCAGCTTAACAATTTTGTTATTTTTATAACATCAACATTTAGTTATTACATCACTCATTATTGTTCTGAATAAATCTGTCCATAATAAAAATGGAAGATATGTTGTATTTATTACATATCTTGGGGCTTATAATTTTCCTCTGTAAATATATAAATTACCCACATGGGCACACACTCAGAGATATACACATACCACTTGAAACATTCTCACATGAACACTTTTTGAGTAAACAATGTAGGAACTCTTAATGGCAAGTGTCCTAGTAGGGCATGCACTTTTGTCCTTTTTTCTTTGAGTACTAATTAACATTCACCTTTACCCTATAATTTAAAAAGATTTTCAGAAATATTTTCCACTTGTTCTCCACTTTAATCCTATCGATTTTATAAAATGGTCTCCACTTTCCTCGTTTAAAATATGAGATTTTAAAATAAATAACTTCCCTAGGATCCTAAAGCCAATAATTAATCATTTTATTTGAAAAAGAATTCTTGTATTTTAGCAGAGTTTGAGATTTACAAAAAAATCAGCAAGAGTGTTACAGAATTCCTCTATACTTCACACCACTTTTCCTTTGTTAACATACATTAGTGCATTTGTCACAAATAATAAATCAATAATGATATATGAATGAAAGCTCACGCTTCTTTTATAGTTCTTAATTTTTACCTCATATTCTTTTCCTCTTCCAAAATCCTGTCCATAATTTTCTACAATTAGATTCCTTAGGTTTATATAGATTTGTATCAGTTTCTCAGATGTTCCTTGGTTTGATGACCTTTACAGGTTTGATGAATAATAATCAGGCATTTTGAAGAATAACCTTCAACTGGGATTTTTCTAATATTTTTCTCATGATTATGGGGATTTTGGGTTATTGGGAGGAAGACCCCAAAAGTGCCACTCTTATCGCATCGCATCATGGACATGCACATATTAAGCTAAAACTGAGCTAATAGTCCCATCTCCAACTTCACCTAGTAAATAAGACTCATCCCAACCTTCCCTGATTGCTTCTGACCAGCTTCCCACCACAACAGAGAGAAACCCGGTCCCCACCAACCACCATGCATTTACTCATTATTCAATCCCAGTGTGCATATACACCTGCTGTGAGAATTGTTAACCTGTATCCCCAGGGGGAGTTACTTCACCGACTCCAGTGCTTATATAGTGTTCCTCTTGTCATTAATCTAACAGTTTCCACTTCCTCCCAAAGTGACTTAGGTAGCAGTCCCTTTGCCCCTCACCTCACACTCTTTAGTAAAATATGCCACGTGTTTGCAATCAAGTCCACTCATTTTTCTATGAGATTATCATTTTGACAGATCCTTAGTGCCATGTATCTGCTACTATAATATCATACAAAATAGTCTCACCGCTCTAAATATTCCTATTTCACCTATTTAATCAACTCCAAGCCTCTAGCAACCACTGATCTGTTTTTCATTGTATTTTATTTTATTACTTTTTAGTTTCAAACATGAGAACTTGAAGGCTTAATCTTGCTTTATAACCGATATTTAAAATATGAAAATATTAATAAAGGGATCTCTGGTGGCTCAGAGGTTAGCACCTGCCTTCGGCCAGGGGCTTGATCCTGGAGTCCCGGGATTGAGTCCTGCGTTGGGCTCCTTGCGTGGAGCCTGCTTCTCACTCTGCCTGTGTCTATTCCTCTCTCTCTCTCTCCTCTCTTTGTCTCTCATGAATAAATAAATAAAATCTTTAAAAAAAAGAAAATATTAATAAAATTATGCCTTTTCATTTGCTTCTGTAGATATTTATATCAAAGCAGGGAGCATACAGCAAACCTGATACAGTGTTTTGGGCTTTTTCCTTTAAATCTGATTGAGTTCTACATAGTGAATCCTTAATAAACAACCTATGACAATAGCACTCTGAGGACTATATAATTCGCATTTCCAGAGTCTGATAACTTTTGTCTCTTTCCAAGATATCCTAGAACTATACTGGGATTTTGATAAAGATTGTTGAATCTTTAGATAAAGTTAGAAATAATTGGCATTTTAATAAAATAAAATACATTGAAGGAGTTTGCACCTAAGGATTAGGATTTTAATAATATTCACTAAAAAATAATAATAATATTCACCAATGAAATATGTTAACATGCCAATTGTGTTTCTTGATATAGTGTTGTGATCTCTATTACATGTTTAAAATAATTCCTGTGAATTAATTAATTTCATTAGGTTATCCTATCCTTATATGTTCCCGATACAATTTGCTTAAAGCAAAAAAAAAAAAAAAAGTTTTTGTTTACACCTTTGATCCACTAGCATTAAAGTCAATGATCTCATTAGAATATATTTTTTAAAATATATTCATGAGAGACACAGAGAGCGAGGCAGAGACATAGGCAGAGGGAGAAGCAGGCTTCCTCTGTGGAGCCTGATGTGGGACTCGATCCCAGTACCCTGGGATCACTGACCTGAGCCGGAGGCAGACACTCAACCATTGAGCTACCCATGCATCCTTAGAATGGATTTTGATGTCAACTAATTTCAATAAGTCCACATGCAAGGTTCTTTCATGCTCATCTCACTGACAGCTCACAATAAATGAGAGAGCTTAACTTAGGTTAAGAGTCCAACATTCTTTGAGTCTTAAATCTCTAACAGATTCTACTTCTTTCTATATTTACCACTCACCCCACTTAAACTAATTAAGAAAGGTAGACAATAGGAGTGTGGGTAGTGCAGTTGATTGTGTTGGAATCTTGGTTTGGGCTCAGGTCATGATCTCAGGGTCATGAGGTTAAGCCCCACGTCTGGCTCCACAATCAGAGCGTAGCCTGCTTGAGATGCTTCTACCTCTCCCCCTCTCATTCAAGCTTGCTCTCTTTCCCTCTAAAATAAATAAATAAATCTTCAAAAAAGAATGTAGACAATAGCTCCAAATTTGCCAGTCTAAAATCTTTTCTTTGATTTGTGCCTTTCAGAAAAGTCTCAAAGATATCCAATAGTCAATTGCATTCTACTCCTGCTTTTGTTTTTGTTTTTAATTCCAGGAAATAAAACTCCATCTTAATCCTTCTGCTCCACTGGACAGTATCTCCTTATTCCTTTAAACCTCTTCTTCTCAAAATTAATTTTTAAGGGTCCATGTAAAACATTTAATTTAACAATAGATATTTATTTATTTTTTTTTAACAATAGATATTTATTAAAAAGAATCTTGTTTTGCATCTATATATAATTTGTGAGAAAATTTGGGAGAAAATTACTTTCAAAGATCACTTCTTGTTTATTGTAATTTTTAAACATTCAAAACAAATATAGAATATATATTCATATATGTATATATATATATAGGTGGAGAGATATGTGTGTGTATATTCATATGTAACCATATGAAAAGTATTTAATTTTTACAAATTAGCATTCTCTTGTAAGTAGCACCCAGTTAAAGAAACTAATTTTTTTTTTTTAAGAAACTAAATATTGCTCATATTTGGGATGCCCGTATGGCTCAGCAGTTGACCATCTGCCTTCGGCTCAGGGCATGATCCTGGAGTCCTTGGGTCAAGTCCCACATCGGGCTCCCTGCATGGAGCCTACTTCTCCCTCTGCCTGTGTCTCTGCCTCTCTCTGTGTCTCTCATGAATAAATAAATAAAATCTTTTAAAAAAATTGCTTACATTTAAAATGTCCTTTTCAGACCCGAACTATCTCAAAAACATAACAGTATCCTTGCTTCTATAATCATAAGTATGTTTTGCTTGTTTTTCACTTTTATATAAGTGGAATCACAAAGTATGAACTTTAAGGGAGCATTTGCGTGTGACTACTTTCATTAAACATTAGGAGATTCATTCATGTAGCTGAATGTATCAATAGTTTATTCATCATTGTTGTTGTATAGTACCTTAATGCATAACACAATATATCTTTTGGTAAACATTCAAATATTGTCTTTCATAAATGGTGCTACTCTAGGCATACTTGTAGATTTTCAGGGGAATGCAAATGTGCATATATTCTTGCTACTTATATACTAATAAAAGAAACTGAAAAGATGTTTGGCACAGGTTCACTTTAGTAAATATCATCAAAGAATTTTCCAGAATGGTTGTGCAAAATACATATTTTCAACATTGCATCAGAATTCCAGTTTCTCTCTAAATATGTAGAAACATAGGTCTTTTTGAAAACTCACATTGAAGAATTTTCTCCTTTTTATATTGTGTTGTCTGTTTCCTTCCTATAGATTTTAAATGTATAGAGGAAAATGTTTAAGATGCTTTGTCTCTATTCCCCAGAATCTATTGTGTCCATGTAAACTTTACTACTTCAACTTTTTTACTACTTAAAAGTTTATCAGTGATGTCAGTTGGGCCTACAATTATTTTTTAACCTTATTAAATATGGATTTGATATCCTTAATAGCTATGACTATTCAAGTTTTCTGTATCTCTTAACATCATTTTGTGTAAATTTTGGTTTTATATGGATCCACCTTTTTAAATAAATTTTCATTGCCATAATATTGTTTCTAATATCTTTCTATCTTTTCAATAGATAGAGGGCTTACATTTCTCTCTGTTTTTATTGCCTACTTTGGGTATTTGTGTCCAATTGCTTTTTCTCTTGTTCAATTATTTAAAGTTTTTTTTAATTATGCCTTTTTCCCAAAGAATCAACTTTTTATTATGCTATGTGTAGTTTTCTATTTTACTAATTTATTCTCTTCTGTTTGCTATAAGCATTGATTCATTATCTTAAAAATTAACTTACTACTAAGTTTCTATGTTGCTATAATAGATACCCAGGTCATTGATATTGTAAATTTTTTCTCTAAAATGTGTTTAACACTACACAATTTCTTTCTAAACATGACTTAAGGTGCACTAGATATATTTTGTATCATTGTATTTTTATTATCATTCAGTTATATTTTTTTATTTGTATTTTTTCTTTATCTCATAGATTATTTAGAAAAAAAAACATTCAATTTTGTTGTCTCTATCCTCCATTTTTTGTTGTTGTTGAAACATGAACTATCATTATATTGGTGCTTTTTCAAAAACAATATTATTTACAGTTTTTTTCTGATCTTTTTTAAAATTTCTTTTGTTTCTTATTTTTAAGTTTTCAATAACTTTACTATAAGATGTCTATAGAATTTATTGTTTCTTTGCTTGATTTCTTGCATCAGTTTTGGAAAATTTTTATTTGTACAACTTTAAATTATAGTTGCAGAAGAAACTACAATTGACTAATTTCATAAAGAGGATGAAGAGTTTCTGGATGGACATATAGAGTTAGATACTTTTGGTCTCTACCATGTATTGAACATATGCTTTTCTTTCTGTATTTTCATCCTTTTATTTTCTATCCTGTTTCAATCTGAAGGTTGTTTTTCTTATTTACTTGTTGGCTAACATCTCCTGTTTTTTTACATTGTCCAATCAGCTGTCTAAACCATCAATTGAGATGTTACTTAAATTGTTGTATTTTTGGGGTGCCTGGGTGGCTCAGTGGTGGAGTATCTGCCTTTGGCTCAAGTTCTGATCCCGGGGTCCTGGGATTGAGTTCCGCATCAGGCTCCCTGCAAGGAGTTGGCTCCTCTATCTGCCTATGTCTCTGTCTCTCTCTCTGTGTTTCTCATAAATAAATAAAATTTTTTAAAAATAATTGTATTTTTGTGGTTCTTAGATATACATTTGAAGTTTTAGAAAATATGCAGTCCTCTGATATGATCACCCCTCTTGTCAGCTAATTTAGTGACAAATTAATCACAGATTTTTTAAAAGTTTGTTTCTTGTAAGTTCAGTGTGCGACTGTTCTGTAGTCTCTGCTCATTGTTATCATTTTTTATTTTATTTTTTAGTACTTTTTGCATTAGATTTTATCTTTTTACATTCCTGGAGTTGAAATTTCTTTCTTGGTGCATGATGGAGCTGCTCTTGCCCTGGATGGCACATCAGCAAACTGAACTTTCATCTTTTTCTCAATGCTCTACATGACCAGAAAAGTAGTGTATCCAGTCATTGAATCCCCCGACACCAAGTCAGGTCTGGGTTTCATATTTTTCATTGTTTTTTGATCTTTCTAAATAAGGTCCGATACGCATCCCCAGCCAATCATACGTCTCCATGCTGCTGTTTTTAATATTCTAATACTCCCTCTTGCCCGAAGTCTCTTGGATGGAAAAGTGCACCACTGCTTATGAGGCACTACAAAGAATGTCTGGATTGTTGTTCATTCAGTAAAGGATGTCAAGCTCACTATTAAATTGTCGTATTTTTGTCATTTGATGACTATCTTTGTGAATGAAATATTGAATGGGTAATTTAAGAAACAGAAAGGTCTATAAATGACTTAACTTTTGCTTGTAGCAGCCTGTTAAGATGGGGAGAGATGTTCATACCCCAACCTGAACTTGAGAAAAGAGTCCTTGCTATCTTTAAGAAAGCTTCCCAGTGAGATCTTAAAGCCTGAGAGAATCTGTTCTTCGGTGTTTGTCTCCTGTAAAAGTTCTGCTTTATTTATTTATTTATTTTTTTTTAAAGTTCTGCTTTAAATCCAGGATCTCTCCATCTCAGATTTCTTCTCAGCTTGTCATTCTCTAAGCATCAACTTTAGATTCAGTAAGTAGTAGATTTAAAAAAAAAGTAATTGAAACAAAACAAAACAAAACAAAACAATTATTCTCTTAGACCTCTTAGACCTTTATTATTATTCTCTTTATTCTATTAAACCTCTGCCTTTGGCTCAGGTCAGGATCCCAGGGTCCTGGGATTGAGCCCTGCATGGGGCTCCCTGCTCAGGGAGCAGGGAAGCAGCTTCTCCTCCTCCCTGCTTGTACTATCTCTTGCTATCTCTGTCACTATCTCTCTCTTTTCAAAAAAAAAAAAAAATCTTTAAAGAAAAAGTAAAACTCCTTGCTTTCAGAGGCATATTCGCATACAGAGAAACTTTGGTGAATTCAATAAATAAAATATATTAGAAATAATTTACAAGGTTGCAGAATACAAGGTCAATATTTTTAAAACATCAACTACATTCCCACATCTGAGTAACAATCAGAAAATGAAAGTTAAAAAATAATTTATAAGACATCAGTTTCAGCTCTGACATTAACCTGGGCTGAAGAACAATTTTTCTTGGATGCATTTGAAAGGTGACAGAAGATGTCACTTCAAAATATGACTCTTTGGCATAAGGGTTGTTTGAACTGATTATTTTGAGAAACTGCAAACACAGGAGAAGCTCTAAAAACAGTAGAAGTTACCCTTTTGTAAGGGAAATCTACCTTTATATAAGGCAATTTATATTAGATGAGGCCTGTACCAGGAAGAGAGCTTTCACCAGAGATAAACTGCTCACCTGAGACACTTTGCAGAGCTTGACAGGGCAAACTTTGTTTACCAAACATTTCCTCCCCTCAACTTCTAGTAACTTCTTTGCCTTCCTTCTGCCCCACCCCCACCCCCATCAATTTTCTTTTGTCTTTACCTTAAATTGGTATTTAAGGTAGTGGCTTGGGCCACATCAAGGAAATACTGGGTTTCCCTGGGTCTCTCCCATACAAATATGACTAACAAAGTTAATAAGCATCTGTATGTTTTTCTCTTGTTAATGTCTTTTTTATTATAGGGGGGTTTCAGTCAAGAACTCAGAAAGGTAGAGGGAAAATTATTTTCATACTCAGACTTTATTGACTGCTTTTATTTTTATCTTGACTATCTAGAATTCATTCCCATTTCTTTGTATGTCTAATGATTTTTCTACTGGATTTTGTCTTGATATTCTCCTAAGGTCTCTAAGTTCCTCATGTTCCTTGAAAGAGGTTTGATTCTTGGTTTAGCAGACAATTAAATTATTAGTTTATCATCTGAACCTTAATAGGCTTGGTTTCATGCCATTTAGTCTGGGTGTGTGGAAATTCCAATGTGTTTGGCATGTTCCTTCAACTTGGCACTACTCAAACTCCAAACTCTATTTCCCTGGTTACAAGTAGGTTTGTAGATTTTACTCCACGTTGTGGTTTTTGCTTTTAAGATTCTGGCTTTTGCCTTGTTCTTGCTGGATGTTAATGGAATGTTAAAAAGATCTGTCTATTCTGGATGAGTCAGAACAAGTGTGCCTAGTTCTTCCTCTAGGAATGCTTCATCTCTGTTTTCTCATGATTCTCAACTCCACAGTGGCTGCTGTTTGGAAAGCCTCACTTTGGAAAGCCTCAGCTATGAACTTATAATGGCCCCGTCATGAACTTCTGAGGCTGCCACTCGGCTCAGCTTCATTATTTGATGGCTATTTCAGCTTTCTTGGGTTCTAATTTCTTCATCCTCAGCTCCCCAGTAATCTCATAAAATGCAGACTAGCTGTCTATTACAGTCAGAAATTGCTCCAAAGGACAGAGTTGAGTGATTATAGAACAGTTTTTTCCTTCCTTCCCTCCTTCTTTCCTTCCTTGTTTTCCTTTCTTTCTTCTGTCCTATTTTCATAAGAAGTTTAATGTAACTCCTTAAGCATAAAACAGCATAATTCCTAAAATTTATTAACATTAAATAAATTAATGTGGATTAACTAAATAAAACGCCTTGTTAAATTTCATTGCATCATTTTCAATTAATAATTAGAATTCATAGAAAATTATTTTAGAACATTAATGTGAGTTGCATTTTTTATGAAAAAAAATTACAGATGAAGCAGAATGAGATAATCCTTTAGGTCAGGGATACTTTCAATAAAAGATGCAGACAAACTTAATTGAATTCTGTTTTATTGATGGGGAGTTGTGTTGACTTCACTTGGAGATTGGGTCTTTAGATATCTTAGGGAAACAAAGACAAAGGAAGATTCAATCCAACAAAGAACAAAGCATATTGTGACAAAAAGTCTGGGTAAATCAGCTCAGATTAGATAGATTTCTGAATAGTACTAGCAGTTTGGACTCCATTTGCAAACTTGTAAAGAACCTTTACAAGATACTAAATAATAAAGTAAAAATATAGAGAAGACCACTTGAGATTATTCTTTCATTAGGGATTGAATGTGAAAAACCATATTGTTTGAGATTATAAAATAATATGTATTTTCTGCAGAAATTATAAAATTAGTAGGGAGAAAGCTGTCCCATTGCTGTCACCCACACAGGGATAGCCATGGTTAAAATATTGGCATTTATTAACTTTAAATATTTTCTAATTTTCCAGCAGAGAATTGTCATAATCTTTGAAAAAGTCCGTCTAGCAATCAAGTATATTTTTGATCACATTAACTTTTATTTTTATTTTTAAATTTTTTTTCACATTAACTTTTAAAATCATATTAATAACTACAGCAAATGTCCTTATAGTGTTAGCATTGGATTCAGTCAGAACAATTACATACAATAAACATAATTAAAGGAAGTTCACCCTAAAGTCTAGTACAATGCTTAGTTGAAGACTTTCAGTTCAGTCCATTTTAAAATGTCTACATCTGAAGGGCTATATTTACCTGAGTGAAAAACCCATATACCCATCTGGTCTTTGATTTCTTCATGACTTGAAGCATTTGCCAAATGGTTCTTAAATATACATACAATATACTTTTTGTAGAAAACACATATGAGAAGGATCAAACCCAGAAAAGTTGCAAGAGGAACAGTACAGAGCAACACTAGCTACTTTATTTATGGCTGTGAACAATGTAAAAACTAGAAAGGAAGGAAATAGGGTATGAAACTTCTTTGCTGGGGGATGGAATGTCGGGGAATGAGAAGGAATGTGGCAGAAACAGATAACAGCCCAGTCATTTCAAACACTTGGAAGGGAATTACCAAGAATAGAATATATTTCAAATGTAAGTTTCACAATTATTTAAGTATCCAGGTCTACGAAGGCTGAGAGTTTTTTCGTATAATGAAATAATTCATTTTCAAGATATTTGCTTTTGCTAAACATTCTCAACCTGCTCTTTAGTATTTTTTTATAGTGTGGTAGCTAAAGGCAATGAAAATAAGATCTTCCCCACATATGTTCAGCTGTTATTAAACAATTATTTAAAATGTGTAGGAATGCTTCTTAAAAATTTCTAAAATAGAATTCTTTCTGTGTAAGAAGAATACATTGCTCTCTTTGTGAGAAGAAAAAGGATACGCAATAAAAGTCAATTACTTTTTTATTAAAAAAAGTAATACAAGTCAAACAACTAAATTACTAAACAACTAACCTACTGGATTAGAAAATAGATATTCTTATCTTCTTAGACAAATAGTCCTCGACATTCACCAAGTGATGAAGTAGTAGAGACCCAGGCAACCAGGGCAAGCCTGCTCCAAAATGGATCTCAGTGGCATATGGATTATTTTTAATTGGAGCTACTTGGGAACAGCCAGTGCAAGGACACTCAGACCCTCCTTTGTCTCCCTGAAAGCAGAAAACCAATCTCCCATATGAACGTTACCCTGCTTGTACGAAGAAGTAAACAGACATCCTTATTGCCAGAGATAGGTTGAGAAAACTGTAGGGAAAAAAAAAAAAAAAACAACAACAATAAAAAAAAAACTTGTTACTTTTTACTAATCATTTCTTGAGCCTGGATTCCACTTAGAATTGTTCACTAATTAAAACTCCCAAACACATGTTTCTCTTACCCTATAAATTCCTCACAAATTGGTTGTCTCTTTGTCTAAAATGTATAAACCTGCCTGTCTTGGTCATTTTTTTTGAGGTCTTAATTTCATTATTGGACCTCTGTGAACACATAACAAAACTTTTTTTCTTCTGTTTTCTCATGTATATTTAATTATAAGTCCAGTTGGAAGATCTTAAAGGATAAATAATTTTTCCTTCCTGATATCTTCAGTTTGGAAAATATAATCCAAACCAACCAAAAATCAGTTAATTCCAATTCATAAAAATATACATTTTTTTAAAGGAGGAATATAAGGAAGTGTTAAGCAAGAGTGTAGTAGTTCTTTGTTTAAATGAATGTCTTCATTAGCCACTCAAACATTTCACAGAGAAGTGTTTCCTAAGACCAATCATCTACATGCTATAGGAATGAATGCTTAAAAGCAAAACTAAAAACAAACAAAACAAAGTACAAAAGAACATGCAAATAAGAAACAACACCACAGGACAGATTCCTTGTGTCTAAAAGTAGGTTATGTTTCTTTTCCTTTTTTTTTTTTTTTTTAAGATTTTATTTATTTATTCATGAGAGACACAGAAAGAGAGGCAGAGACCTAGGAGAGGGAGAAGCACGCTCCATGCAGGGAGCCCGATGTGGGTCTCCTGGTCTCCAGGATCACACTCTGGGCTGAAGGCATCGCTAAACCACTGAGCCACCTGGGCTGCCTGGCTATGTTTCTATTTTAAAGAAAATATCATTTATTTCCATTTCTATGGGTATGCAGGGTTTAATTTACTCCCACTGTTATCACTAACCTTTTAGTACTACTAAAAGTAGATTTATCTACCAGATCTCAGGAAGTTTTGTTGCTTGCATGCTCCTCTATCTGGGTACCTAATATTGACTCTTCACATACAAACATGGAAGGTCCCAGAAGGCATCTATACATCATTGATCATGCTCTAATAATAGAGCTGAGTTCAACATCTTGCTTTGTCGATGTTTTTGTGTAACTCAACCACAATGTAAAAGATAATTTTCTTGGAAAGAATCCATTTGGACCATTAATATTTAAAATAATGGTAGCTCTCCCTGTGGACCAATGAGAGCATATTACAAAAGTCATATAAACTAACTGAGCAGAAGTGACTTACAAATAAGTTTTGTCACATGACTGAAGTATTAAGCGATTGGAACATTCTGGGAATGAAAACCAATTTGGACTAGAACACTAATCAATACCTTCTAGTCTACTGCTCCATTTATAATGGGGGTTGACAAATTATAGCTCACAGGCCAAACTGGGCATCACTGTTTCTCTAAGTATAATTTCTTTGGAACATGTCTACACCCATCATTTACATATTGTCTATGGCTTATTTTGCACTGTAACAGAGCTAAGTGGTTATAACAGAGATCATATGGCCCACAAAGCTTAAAATATTTATTTTTCTGGCCTTCGATAGAAAAAAAAAAAATTTGCCAGTCTCTGACATGATATTACCATCTCACAAACGAGATGATTAAAGTCTCATGGAGTCCACAAATGTATTTTGTTTGGCTGAATAATTCTGTTACAATTTTTGTTTTTATTTTTATTGTCACCTTTCTCTGTATTTCTTTGTTAGGGCATCCATTCTTTGAGTCCCTATGGTCGCTCATCCTTTCTCTTGTCTCATACATGCTTGCCTCTCCCATTTGCTCACCACTTTAGTGACTTGCCTTAATTCTCTAGCTCATGAAGGAATTTCAATGGAAAAATCGTGATGTAGAAAAATAAGTGTATCAGTATATAATCAGTATATAATTAATATACTTATATTAATTAATAAGTATATATATGACATGTTCACATATAGGACTTAACAAGTGAACATGTGCTGTTTAAGAAATGAAACCTAGATGAAAAAGCCGTATTGATTGAACTTCGAATTATAGTTTAGGCACTGATCAATGAAGACTGAGTGTAATTTGGTTTAGCTAATGCTATATTGGCTATATTTACTATTGGCTGCAATTACTATATTTCATGTTCATCAGATATTATCTTAATATCAATTCTTTTTTACTTCCTACGTCTGTTTATACCAGCCAGGACAGCAGCAATAGCAGATAAATCCATTGCGAGATAGCTCTATGCCTACTGCCAAGATATGATTTCACTATTGATGTTCTCTCATGCTGGCTAGAAGAGAATGCATCATATCAAATGGTTAGTCTGACAAAAGAAAATACAAACAATAGCCAATATAATGGTAGCCTTGAAGTTCCAAAGAAATAACATATCCAAAGTCGTGGACCATATGTCTGCAAGATGCATTATTATCAAAAGACAACAACATCAATTGTGACATTATGTCCTATTGTAATTTATGGCACTTATTTATAATAATATATACTCATATACTCTGAAACAATCTTTTCATCTGTCTCTCAGGAGGGTGCATCTGCTATTACATTATATATAATCAATATAATGTGACATTATATAACTTAACATAATATCATATGATGTATTGTATGATATGTTTATACTAAAAAAGTAGTATCTCATGTTACTAGGATTATTCTTACGTCCACAAAGTAAACCAAACTGTTGAAAATTAAGAAAAAAATAGAAGTTCTCAACAGGGAAATAGAAAACATAAAACCAAAGTAAATGGATGTCTTATATCTGAAAAATATAATAGCTTAAATAAGATAAATCACTGGACGTGCTTTAGCAGAATGGATGTCATAGAAGAATGAATAAATGAATTTGAATATGGATTTACAAAAATAATCTGATATGAAAAACAAAGATTATAGAAAAAAAATAGCCTCAAGGACTGATGGGCAATGTCAGAAGTCTGGCATTCCTATGAATGGAGTCGAAAAATGGAGAAAGGAAGAGACAGGTACAGGAAAAAAGAAAAAAAAAAAAAAAGAATAGATAGTGGTTTAAAACTTCTCAAATTAGAAAAAGCTATAATTTACAGATTCAAGCTGCATAGAAAAAAAAAGGAATAAAATTAAAGATCGCCACATTCAAACACATGATAATCAAACTAGTAAAAGCCAAAGATGAAGAAAAAAAACAAACAATTCCCCCACCCCTAAAAAAACCCTTGAAGCATCCAGAGAAGAATAACACATGACATGGAAGTGAATGCTGAATCAGTATCCGCTGGTAGGTTTTTTTCAAACATTGTGTCACATCTTGGTAACCCACAAGTGAATAAAATGACTCATTAATTTCAAGTCTGAGATATTCACTCTTTTAGGGATTTGCCATTTTAGGACCTATGTGCAGCAGACACCAAGACTAAATGAGATGTGTAAGAGGTCTCCTGGGGGAAGGTTCATGGAGGGAAAGAAGGAGGGGCAGGAGATAAATGGAATCCTTAGACCAGATGCAGAGATGACATCTATGAAAAGAAGCAGAGTTGGTGAAGATGGAGTAGAAGGGGTTCAAACTGCTCTCAGTTCTGTAATGCTTGGCCAGGCTGATGGGGTATTCCTGTGCAAACATCACCTGATGCATTGTTCCACTTGAGGCAGAAATGGTTTGGCTCTGGGACTTCCACCATGCTCAGTTGCTGATGGGGAGTGGCCCTGGGGCCATGTGGCCTCAGTGTGAGCCCCATTGCAGATCTGAAGATGGAGCAGTGGGTAGCTACTGATACGGAAGTGTTTGGTTCTTATCCACAGAGTCAAAGAATGAATTTTATTAAAGAATGAAGTTTATTAAATAAAGACACAGAGAAAGCTCTCAGGAGAGAGAGGGGTCCCCACAGGGTTGCTACCGAGGGCTTGTTAGGGTTGGTCTTTTATTGAGAGCCTAATCAGAGAATCTAAATCCCTTTTTAACATATCCATCGATATCACCATTGAGTAGGGACTAGTGATAGCATCATCAATGGCTTACTTCCAATCTAAAGTCTAATGATTTTGTTGGTTACCTTAGGGCAGGGTGGTCTGGCTTGTTCCCTTATCTCTGCTTTCCTTACACCTCACCATTTTGGGGATTTTTGTGAGCCTACTTCTGTGGCCTTCTACCTATTCCTGCCTAGCCCTAACTCCCTACCTACTCTTTCCCCTACAGTGGCTTTCTTGGAAGGAGATTTGTGCCGCACGACTCCATAGTCACCACAGTGGATTTCTTTCAAATTCATGCTTCTTGTTGACAAATATTGACAAACTATCATATGCTACACATCAATCATCAAATTGTGTCTTCATTGATATCTGAGCTTTTAGGCTTCTCCATCATAAAATTGTAGATAGAGGGAAAAGCCAAAGGAGTAGCAGATGGGTATCAATGAGAACAAAATGGAGTATTTTTACTTTCTTTACTTACTTGCATTTACTTTATTCACATATTTATTCATTTATTGTTCTTTGTCTGCCTTTTATTATAAAATATAAGCACCATGAGGGCAAAGAGTGTGTCTTTTGGTCACTGTTGTATCTCAATATATACAATGTAGCCTGGATCATATGAAGGACACTACAATTTTACTATTTATCAAGGGAATAGGTGACTAAATAAACAAAAACCCGAAATAAAGTTTCTGGGAGGCATCTAAAAATCCAGAATGTAGTAGGATTAAAACTACGTTTGATTTGGTGTTCCTGAACTCTTACTTCTGGAGGAGCAATAGTGTATGATAGCAAGGAATACTAACTTTTAAAAGTTATTATTTCAGGAATCAAGTAGAGATTGAGAGGTCCACAACTGATCCAAAGTTGGAGGAATCCTCCAAACTGCTCACCATTTCTCCAAATACAAACCAGGAGCAGGTTACTCTTGACTGAGGATGATGATAGAAGCTAGAGAAGAGAACCTAGACTCCATGGATAGGCTTGGCCCAGACTTCAGGTGAGCTTTAACCACTAACGTTTAGTCACCCTGGTGCAGCCCACATGTTCTACTTGAAAAACTCGTGTTATACCTTCTCCAAACTGTTTATTGCCTTATACCAGGGAGACCCTTTGGGTCACTTTTTTCAGGCATACTTTAAAGAGAGTTAGGAGAAGTTCAAGGAGTTCCTTCTCTACCAACTCAGACTCTTAAAGTTACTGAGAATAGGAAGAACCTAAACTCAAAAGTAACATATTGTGGATTTAATGTAGTTTTCCACTAGTCTGAGAATAACACTGGTGGCTAAGGCAACCCTTCCTAGGAAGCTGAACAATCTCTGGTCTAGCTCCTCAGCCTCACTACTTCTTCCCCATATTCCCTAGGCTAGTATCTGGTTTCTCTATTCCTGAAGCTAGTCACAGAGCACCTTTTGCTGACTTAGCCCACTGAGTTTGAAACAAGCCAGAGGCACTTAGGGAATTCAGTGACCCCAGAAACTTCTGCTATAGGTAAGCTACATACATGCTTAAGTTTGCCCAGGACAGTTCCAGCTTATATCTATTGTTCTGGAGTTACTTGTTAATAGTTTCCCCAAAAGAATATCAAGAGTAATCAGTTCAAATGATAAATTATGCAGATCTCTAAAGATAAGTCATGCCTAATGCTTGAGCATCTGCATCTGCAGGAGGAATTCAGATAATGGAGTAGTACAATGAATTCTTTTAAAAGATACCCTGGTTAGTATTATAAATTTTTATATTGGATATTGATAAATAGCCTTAAAAGGAATTAAATATATATTAAATTATAAATGTGCTTTATAAAATGTATGATTTAATCACTATTTCAATTCTGGTCTTCTAATACAAAGAGTATACTAGGAAATGGGTTAAACATTATAATAATCATTTGCTAAGTAAAGTAGCCCCTCTTCCCTCTTTACACACACAGTTACAGTGCTATGGAATTTTTTTTATATTTTAATGTGTTGATTTTATGTGAAAAAGTGATGCTACAGAGGCATTTAGGGCCATGAGTTTTTAAAATTCATTGCTAAATATAACTGACTTTATCTGGAAAGCCGTAATTTCTCACCTCTTCTGTCTGGGTTCTGGTTCATTGATTATTGTTTAGGGACAGCTGAATGCAGTTTTAGATAAGAGCATGTCTATAAACACAGGTGTTCAAGGCTAACAAATCTCTAGACAAGCAAACACTTGACCTTGATCTCATTAGATAACTAATCTGATCAACTGAGATAACTGCTCCAGCTGGATTAATCATACTACTTTGCATCTATGAAGGGCTTTTCTTCAAAGTTCAAAGCTCCAGTTAGCATGGCAAATCATGCTTGGAATTTGGGAACTACAAACACACATATGCATATGCACACACATACACATATACTTTCACTTCTCTGCAAAGAGACTTAGCTATAGGACTTTTAAATTAAATACATCTAGTATCTGCCAGTACGAAAATAAAACTAAAATTTTTAGCACTTTGAAAGCATTCATGTTAGTAATCATAAGTAATCTCAGGGCATCCAGTGGTACTTAGTAACCAGTAAGTGGGCTTAGAAAACACAGTAGATAAGTCCTTAAATTAATATGGGAATTTTACTTTTTCAAAACCCTTTTGAACACACTATTTCATTTCATTCATAAAATTCCCTCATGATAATTTGTGGGGCTGTTATTTCCATTTTACAGAGAAAGCCAAAGAAAATTTTCTTACATTTTATACAGTGTTCTGAAATTAATAAACTAATTTCATATATATATCATTTCCATGATTTTCACAGTTGGCTACATTGGAAACTTATCTGTAAATACCCTTACTTGGAGTCTCATTATGAGTAATCTGAAAGCAGAGGTGCTGAAGTACAGGGTGAAGAGGTATCTTTCCAAACCTCATCTTCTGGGACTCCCCCCCCATCTCAGCACATACCTCCTGAAGCATCTCCATGGAATACCCAGAACAAATACCCTAGTTACATTTTAAAAGAGAGTTTCTTTATATTTTATTAGTTTTGTGAGAGAATCATAAGATTTAAGAAGACAACATTAAGAAGTGGAAGTTTAGTGATGACAATCCTTTTGTTTGAAAGCAGAGTGTTAATATGAAAAAACATAGAGGATCTTGAACCTTGGATTTATGGTTCTCATCAATTATTTTTCACTGTTGAAGAAGTGATAAGCTTGGAGTTCCAAATAATCAGGCTGTTTTATTAATCTGGAGCAGAGCAGATCTCTCTGTTCTGACAGTCTCCATGTCACTACTTTGAATATATGACTAGATTGATCAGTATACCACTATCCTGGCTAAGATTTCTAACAGTTGGCTTAGTCCCACTTTAGAGTCTTTCTTTTCTTTTACTACCTGAAATTCCAAATGTTCAGACCCTGGACTCTATTATATGGTAATTTAATATGTCTTTGGCTATTAAAGAGGAGGCTTGTCCATTGGGGTGAGTCTTGGTTAACAGAGGAGACTCAATCCTTTCTGCAAAGTTCCCAGTAGATCAACCGACTGCTATTGCCTAGTGTCCTCATCCAATAGCATCCAGAAAGAACAGCTCACTGGCACTACCGGTGGAATCTCCACATACACCCCATGCAGTCTTATTTGTGCAAATTCCTTTTTTTCTTGATTATTTTTTAAAAACTTTTTATTTATTCATTTGAGAGAGAGAGACAGAAAAGGCACAAGCAGGGGGAGAAGAAGAGGAAGAAAGAGAAGCAGACTCCCCACTGAGCTGGACCTGACATTGGGCTCAATCCCAGGGATCATGACCTGAGCCAAAGGCAAAAACTTAACCACCTGAGCCACTCAGGTGCCCTCCTTGATCCCCTTTCTACAGTTTATATTGAGATAGAAGATTGAAGGAAAAAAAAATTATCTTCCCAAATAAGCATCCAAATTTTGGTCATTACATAAACCATGCTTTTAAATTAGGTTGAAAGAAATAAAATAAAATACAACTTAGGTTGAAGTATGTCTCGTTTATTTTCTGGTCCTATTATGACCTCTTTCATTAAAAATAAGTGGTTAATTCATGTCTAGCATTTGGGGATGGTAAAAAGGGGAAAAATGAGGAGAAATTTAATGAGTGAGGTAGCGTAAGAATTAATATTCTGAAATATTATTTTTCCAAATATCTATTTATCATCTACCTACATCTATCTATCTATCTATCTATCTATCTATCTATCTATCATCTATCTATCTATCTATCTATCTATCTATCTATCTATCTATCATCTATCTATCTCTATCTAATCCATGAAAACAGCTAAGTGAAACATGTAAGATAGACAAGTACTGCATATTTCACTTACATGAGGTATCTAAAAGAGCCAAATTCATGAATTCAAAGACTGAAATGTTAGCCACCAGGAACTGGGGAAGAAGTTAGGAGTCATAATCAATAGGCATAAAGTTTCAACTAAGTAAGATGAAAAAAAGAAGATAAAATACACATGGAGCATTTTTAGAAAGGGGGGAAAAGTGTTGACAAGACCTGAAGACACCCAGAGATCTGCTCTCCAGATGAATAATTATAACTGGTGAATATCTTGAAAAATAAAGTCTTTGACACTGTCCCAGAGGCATACAGCAAATGAATAAATATTTATTCAAGAAAGACTATTTTTTTTTTCAAGAAAGACTATTATAAGTAGGTGAGGGCAGGCAGACTCTGTAGCATTAAACCACAACATTCTTTGTCCCTAACTCCTTGTTTAACATGATTGATGCCCCATTCCAGGCAAGTACAGCCAATAAAATGGGGCCCCCTCTCCCTCCTGCTCTTCTCAAGGGCTTGTATTTCCACTCAAGAAGGTTGCCAGCATTTCCCATTGCCTCCAGCTATGTGTTGCCCAAGCTAAATTCCAGGTGAATGTGACTGAGAGGTTTGATGTCTCCTCATGAACCTCCTTCATAAAATAGAGGCTCTACTTCAGGTACAACATTATGAGACTACTTGGACCCTCATTACTCTGGTCCCAGTCTGTTGAAGAACAAAAGTCCCACACTAAGAAAGGCAAATTGAAAATGCACAGTACTGTATGCATGGATGTCATTCCAAGAGAAGCAGGCTAATGTGCTAATGTTCCTATTTCTCTCTCTCTCTCTCTCTTTTTTTTTTAAAGATTTTATTTACTTATTTATTATTCATCACAGACACACAGAGAGGCAGAGAGACAGAGGAGAAGCAAGCTCCTTGCAGGGAGCCCGATGTGGGACTCCATACCCGGA
Organism: Vulpes vulpes; assembly: GCF_048418805.1. Taxonomy (NCBI): domain Eukaryota; kingdom Metazoa; phylum Chordata; class Mammalia; order Carnivora; family Canidae; genus Vulpes; species Vulpes vulpes. The sequence continues at coordinate 6,958,944 of NC_132784.1, read as the reverse complement.
TCAGAATCACTCCCTGAGCCAAAGGCAGACAGATGCTCAACCACTGAGCCACCAGGCATCCCCCTGTTTCTAGTTCCAGAACTGTGCCTCAGAGATTTTGGCCATAGAAGCATCTCAGAAGAACAGAAAGCTCTGAAGCTCTCCCTGTAGGAAATTATGTAATTTAAAATAGAGTGTAAAGAAATTCAAGCCTAAGGGCACTCTCAAAACTATGGTCATTATGATGGTAAGCAATTAACTGGAGACTATTTGCTTAAGGAAAGCCAAAAGTTAAACTGTTGACCAGTTAGTTTATCAGAGAGAACCATGGAAATAACGATTCAGTTCTAAAATGATCAAAATAGCTGAGTAGAGATTTTTTCAAGGATATGTATAAATCTAATTAGTATGTGAAATTTGCTCAGCATCATTAGTAATCAAATATTTTGAGATTAAATCATAATGAGATATTACTTAATACCCACTAAGATGACTAAATAAAGTTTCTAGATGTGTTGTCAAGGATATGGAGAATTTGCAATCTCCAAAATTGATGATGAGAATGCAACATGTTGAATCTGTTTTGGAAATAGTTCTGCAAAAAGGCTAAACAAAGAGTTTGCATATTACCCCCTAATGCCTATACTAGTTACATATCCAAACAATGAAAACACATAGCCAAAAAACTTGTACATATGTTTCAAAGCAGCATTATTCATAACTCCTAAATGGAAACAGTCCTGCTCTCTAAAAACTGATAAATAAATAAATGTAATATATCCATACAATATAATATCATCCAATACTTAAAAAAAAATTCAAGTACTGACACATGCTACAACATAGATTAACCTAGAGAATATTACTCTACATGGTGGAAACCAGTCACAAAAGAAATCTGTGTTTTTTTATTATTTCTTTTATATGATATGTCCAGGATATGAAAATCTATAGAGACATAAGTTACTGATTGCTTAGAGTTGAAGGGAATGGGGAGAAATAGAAGAGAGTGACAGCCAGAATATTAGCTTTTCTTTTTGTATTAATGAAAATGTTTTATAATTGACTGTGGCAATAGTTACACAACTGTCTGAGTACATAAAAAGATTAATTATATACTTTAAGTGATGAATATGTGGTAGTATATGAATTATATCTCAGTAAAGCTGTTACCAAAGAGAGATAGAGATGAGCATAGAGAACGATATATACATTATTTGTCTTTCTGTGTCTGGCCTATTTCCCTTAACGTAATATCCTCAAAGTCCACCCAAGTTGTCACAAATTGCAGAATTGTTCTTTAAACAAAGGCTGAATAATGTTCCATTGTATGTATATTCCCCATTTACTTTATTCTTTAATTGGTTGCTGGATATTTAGGTTGTTTCCACATATTGACTGTTGTGAATACTGCTACAATGAACACAGGAGTCATAGTAACTCTTCAAGATCCTGATTTTAATTATTTTGGAAACATACACGGACATGGGATCCCTGGATCATATGCTGGTTTAATTTTTAATTTTTTGAGAAACCTCTTTACTATTTTCCATAGAAGCTGCGCTATTTTACATACTCAACAATAATGTCAAGGATTCCATTTTCTCCACGTCTTTGCCAAGATGTCTACTTTTTTTGTAATAGCCATTATGACATACGTGAGGTGATATCTCATTGTGGTTTTGATTTATTATTTCTCTATTTTTTTAAAGATTTCATTTATTTATTTATAAGAGACACAGAGAGAGAGGCAGAGACACACAAGCAGAGGGAGAAGGAGGCTTCCCTTGGGGAATCTCAGGACCCTGGGATCATGACGGGAGCCAAAGCAGATGCTCAACCACTGAGCCACTCAGTTGTCCCTGTGGTTTTGATTTAAATATCACTGATGATTACCTCTGATCAGTGATTCAGTGATAATGGATGATGAATATTTTTTTCACATTCTTGTTGGCCATTTGTATGTCTTCTTTGGATAATTATCTATTCAGTTTCTTAGTGCATTTTTTAAATCTAGTTACTTGGGTTATTGTTATTGAGTTGTAGGAGTTCCTTATATATTTTGGAGATTAGCCTTTTGTTAGATGTATGGTTTGCAATTATTTTCTTCCATTCCATAAGTTGGCATTTCACTCTGTTGATTGTTTCTTTTTTATGCAGAAGCATTTTAGTTTGGTGCAACCCCATTTGTTTATTTTTTTGTTGCCTATGCTGTTGGTGTCATATCCATAGAATCAATTCCAAAATCAATGCCATAAGTATTCTCCTGTGTTTACTTCTTGTATTTTCAGAGTTTTAGGTCTTATATTTCATTTGCTAGAACATTTTGACTTGATTTTTGTTTAGTGCAAGATAGGATCCAAATTCATTTTTTTTTACATATTAATGTCCACCTTTCCCAAAACTATTTGTGGAAGAGACTAGTCCTAGTCTTTCCCCATTGTTTACTCCTGGCATCATTTTGGAAAATCAATTGACCATATGTGTGCATATTTATTTCTGGGCCTTTCACTCTGTTTTATTGGCCTGTATGTTTATGTCTGTTTTGACTACTAGAGCTTCATAATATATTTTGAAATCAGAAAGTGTAGTACCTACAGCTTTGTTCTTTGACAGGACTGTTTTGGATCTTTATGATCTTTTTGTGGTTCAATATGAATTCTAGAATTGCTTTTTTTGTATTTTAATAAAAAATATATATTTGGTATTTCCATAGAGAATATGTTGAATCTACAATTCTCTTTTGGTAGTATAGATATTTTAAAATATTAAATCTCTGAATGTCTTTCCATTTGTTTGTGTCTAATTTAATTTCCTTCATGCATGTGTTGTATTTTCCAGTATACAAATCTTTCAACTCCTCAGTTTTATATTTATTTATTTATAAACATTTATTTGTTTATATATTGCATAAAATATTGTAAATGGGATTGTTAATTAGTAATTAAAACCTCCAAACAAAGAAAAGCCAGATGGCCTCATTGGTGAATTCTACCAAACATCGAAGAAGAATTAATGCCAATCCTTCTGAAACTTCCAAAAAATTGGAAAGGAGGATCCATCTCCAAATTTATTTAACAAGGATTACCCTGATACCAAAGCCACATAAAGATTTCAAAAGAAAAGAAAACTAGAGGTCTATATCTGAAGAATATAGTGCAACAATCCTCAATAAAATATTATCAAACAGATTTGAATAGTATATTACAAGGTTCATATATCATGACCAAGTACTATTTATTGCTGGGAATCAAAATTGGCTTAACATACAAAAATGAATTAATATGATACACCATATCCAAAAAATAAGAAAATAAAAAACCCATATATGATTGTGTCAATACTTGTAGAAAAAGCATTCAAAAAAATTCAACAACTTCTCATGATAAAAACTCTTAAACTATTAATAGAAGGAAAATACCACAATATAATAAGGACCATATGGGTAAATCCCATAGTTAAGATGATATTCAATGGTGAAAAATGAATTTTTTTTTTTAAATCAGGAACAAGGTATGAATGCCTACTCTAACTTCCCTCATACTTAAATTCCTACTCAGAACAATTAAACAAAAGAAAGAAATAAAAGCATCCAAACTAGTAAAGACAAAGTAAAATTATCTCTTTTGGCTGATGATATAATATTCTATATAGAAAATTCTATTAAAAAATTGTTAAAACTAATATTTTCAATAAACCTGTGGGATGCAAAATCAACATACAAAAATCAGTTGTGTTTCTATACACTAACTACAAACTATCTGAAAGGGGAATGAGAAAAATAATCCCCAACACTTTTTTTTTTTTTTAAGATTTTACTTATTTATTCATGAGAAACATAGAAAGGCAGAGACATAGGCAGAGGGAGAGGCTAGTTCCTTGCAGATAACCCAATATGGGACTCAATACCCAGACCCTGGGATCAGACCCTGAGCCCAAGGCAGACGCTCAACCACTAAGCCACCCAGACATCCCCCAAAACTTTTTAATCTATTTAACATGTATTCCTTTTACATTGCTTGATTTCATTGATAACAAAAGCAGTGATAGTGACAATTTTAACAATCTTTGAAAATATTTTTACATACAAGAAGAAAACACTTTGACTATTTGCATAGAATGTTTTATTCCCTTTTAAAAATTTTTGTTGGAAAAAAATAAAATAAAATAAAAATTTTTGTTGGGGATAGATGAACATATAAAAATAATCATATTGCTTTTAAAAATAAGAAGTAGCAGAAAATAAAGTTTTAACCAGATACCATTTGTGAAGTGACAACAAACATAAAGTACCTACAAATAAATTTTAAAATATATGTCCACAAAGCTTAATGAAAACTTATAAGACATTACTCAAAACATTAGAGACAATTCAAATAACTGAAGAGATATAACATGTTTATCATTAAGAAAAATTGATTCTATGAAACTGTTAGTTATTTCAAAAATAACATATCTCTTGGAAAGAAATTGGATGAATTTCCTAAAACTGTTTGACAATTGACTAGCTAATTCTAATACATAGAATAGATATGGGCAATATTAGTTAATATAAATTTATTTTTTTATTTTTATTTTTTTAACATTTTATTTATTTATTCATGAGAGACACAGAGAGAGAGAGCAAGGCAGAGACACAGGCAGAGGGAGAAGCAGGCTCCATGAAGGGAGCTCGATGTGGGACTGGATCCCGGGACTCCAGGATCCCACCCTGGAAGGAAGGCAGGCACTAAACCACTGAGCCACCCAGGGATCCCCAGTTAATATAAATTTAAGTAAGAAAAATATGGTATCAAACAATAACAAACCATAGTAATACTATTGTTAAAAGTATAGTTTCATAAAATAGTGGCATAGGAATGTATTAAGTAGAAATTTGATATTTAGAAGATATGGCAATTAGAACAAAAGGAAAGGATGGATCATTCAATATATTAGACTGCTGTAGTTATCCATATGGAAAAAATCTCAGATCCCTTTATCCTACCAGACAAAATCAATTTTAGCTGAGTGAAAATATAAATATGAAAGATGAAATTTTTAAAGTCTTAGAAATAAAATCTTGGAGAAAATGTTTGTAACTTCTGAAAAGAAAACATTTTTATAAGATATCTACACATATAAATTATATGGTTAGTAAACTTGACTATATTAAAGGATTTATGTTTTCAAAATATGTGAGCCAAAACAGTACATTTTTGAAGTAATATAATTGAAAGAAATACATCTGGTAAAGGATTAGCCCCATGAATAAATAGTGATCCTCTTTATATTTATCAAAAATAACTGAAGGCCTTCTAAAAATAATTTTTAAAAAGATAAAAATTCCAATAGAGAACATGGCTGAAAGAAATAAGCAAATCACTCAACGGAATACACACAAATAATTAGAAATGTGAATTAAAACCACTATTATATACTATTACTCACTAACTAGATAACCATAAATGAATTAAATTAAGCAAAATAAGTGTCCTGACAAAATCAAGTATTTTTTAGGAAGTAAAATAACAGGGATGGTAATATATTTTTGTAAGAAGCGAGTGAGTAAAGACATTTTAAGAAAAACAATGGCACTAAGTAACAAGTTTGAAGTAGCACACATCCTTAGTATAATTCTATTTTTAAATCTATATACCAAGAAATTCATGCACAATTAGAGGGAAATATTTAAAAATATTTATAATACCATTATTTATAATGGAAAAAAGGCCAAAGACAAACAACTACCAATGATAATTAAGTTATACTATTTTAATACTTGTGAGGTAAATCTTTTTTTAAAATTTTTTTTTTTAATTTTTATTTATTTATGATAGTCACAGAGAGAGAGAGAGAGGCAGAGACATAGGCAGAGGGAGAAGCAGGCTCCATGCACCGGGAGCCCGACGTGGGATTCGATCCCGGGTCTCCAAGATCGCGCCCTGGGCCAAAGGCAGGCGCCAAACCGCTGCGCCACCCAGGGATCCCTTTGTGAGGTAAATCTTAAGCAGTTTTATAAGTTGATTTGTAGTTTCAAACACATGTATTAGACAAAAATAAAGTTGGAAATTTATAATGACTTAGGTATCTGTCTCAGTAAAGTGAAAAAAAAAGAACAAGAACAAGAGAAGTAAGGTAGAGACCCATATTTTACAAAGTGCAGAAATCAACAAAATAGAAAACAGATGTGAAATGGAAAATGTATAAGCAAATCTAGAAGTTGTTTTGGGGGAATATATTTAAGAAGCTGATAAATGCTGAGAGAAAATAAAAATACCAGTCATCAATATTAGAAATGCATAAAATGGTACTGCTATTGATCTTATAACCAAAATTTAAAATAAAATAATAATATCAAAACTCCACACCAAAATTTTAATTACAAAAATTCATTAGAGGAAATCAAATTAGTTCTATCTATGAAGAAATTAGCAGATAAATTGCAAAACATAATATATAGACATATAGATAATTTGGTAGATTAAGACATTTTAAAAATATCTCCCCCAAATATTAATATAAGCTTACATACACAGTAGGCCCAGGTAACTATTAAATAAACTTCCAAGTAGTTAAGGAAAGATGGGGTGTGATCCTGGAGACCCAGGATCGAGTCCCACATCGGGCTCCCTGCATGGGGCCTGCTTCTCCCTCTGCCTGTGTCTCTGCCTCTCTCTCTCTCTCTCTCTCTCTCTCACACGTCTCATGAATAAATAAAATCTTTTAAAAAATAAAATAAAATACCGTGCAACAGATTAGGTAAGAAATAAAAATAAATCAGGGCTCCTGGATGATTCAGACAGTAGAGCACGCAACTCTTGATCTCACAGTTGTGAGTTCGAGCCCCATGTTGAGTGTAGAAATTACTTAAAAAATAATTTTTTTAAAAAGAAGAAATAAAAATAAATCCACACTAAAGAACTGAAATGTAAATGAAGTGTAAAAAGAGATAAAAGTCAATGTTAAAAATTATCTCCTTTTTGTTTCGCCCGTTAGGGGTATGCTGACACATCATTGACAACAGACTGAAGGGAAAATGCTTATAAATACATCCAAGTTCGTTCTAGATTTCACTGACTTAGAAGATGTGTAGCACACTGTATACAAATAATAAGCCCTTCAAAGTCGTTTATTCTAAATTCCATATAGCTTATTGATTCTCATAAAATGCTTTCATTGATTTTCGCGAAACTCTTGTACCTGTAACCAACCTGTGGTTGCAATTCATGATTTGACAAAAAAAGTTGCATCCCCCCAAAACAAACAAACAAAAAAGTTGCATCCCAGTCCACTATTCCCGATAAATTTATTAACATCAGATCTGATATGTGATCTACTATTACAGTATTTCTCATTAAACTTTATACTATTTAGGGGCAGCCCCAGTGGCCCAGTGGTTTAGTGCTGCTTTCAGCCCAGGGTGTGACCCTGGAGACAGGGGATGGAGTCCCGCACCCTGCCTCAGTCTCCCTGCGTGGAGCCTGCTTCTTCCTCTGCCGGTGTCTTGCCTCTCTCTCTCTCTCTCTCTCTGTCATGAATAAATAAATAAAATCTTTAAAAAAAAAACTTTATACTATTTGTTAAACTGAAACCACTTTTGGTATCAGTACTAGAGACAAGATTTTTCTGTTATTTTTTATTAACATCTTCACCATTGGGGCGCCCGGGTTGCTCGGTGGGTTAAGTGTCTGCCTTCAGCTCAGGTTGTGATCTCAGGGTTCTGGGACTGAGCCCTGTGTCAGGCTCCCTACTCAGCCAGGAGCCTGCTTTTCCCTGTCTCTCTCCCTGATTATGCTTGCTCTATCTCTCTCTTTCTCTCTGAAATAAAGTCTCTAAAATTCTTCACCATCAATTGAAGTCTAGACAATCAAAAAGCAATAAATCAGGCCCTGATTTGCAGCATTTGCCAATTTCTTCAGTGTAAATGCTCTCACCTTGGCTGAATGTCACTGAGTGTGGAGCTGGGCACGGATGTGCAGTAACACAGCACCATGTGGTACATCTGGTACAGATATAATAGATGCCAACAACCTCAAATGTTGAGAGAATAGTAAAATGCAGTAAATAACTGGGGCATGATAAGCTGTGAATAGCATTTTTGTTATAATTTAATTTAATCATAAGTGTGCAATTTATTTTCTAATGATGGCTATTTTTAAGGTCCAGCCCTCAAAATGCCGACAAATTTAACAAACTAGATGTAGTGTACCAAAGCTTGGGGAAGTCTTCTTTGACCATGACATTTTACAGTAAATTCACTAGCCTTTGATCTCATTACTTATTTTTTAAAGGCCAATCATTGCTTTGCTGTGCTATTTTTTTTTTTTTTGCTGTGCTATTTTAATGTTTTTTTTTTCATATTTTCCTTTCATTACCTTATCATCAGTTGTTTGGTGCACATATTTTTATTCTCTAATCAATTCATCAATACATATCTTCCATATCTGAAGCTCATAAGGCAAATGTTTCTTTCTTTCTAGTATATTCAGTTTCCAAAGAAGCTGCTTAAAACCAAAATTCTTGGGATGCCTGGGTGGCTCAGTGGTTGAGTGTCTGCCCTTGACTCAGGGCGTGATACCAGAGTCTGGGGATAGAGTCCTGCATCGGGCTCCCTGCATGGAGCCTGCTTCTCCCCTGCCTGTGTCTCTGCCTCTCTCTCTCTCTCTCTCTGTGTCCCTCATGAATAAATAAATAAAAATCTTAAAAATTAAAAAAAACAAACACAATTCTTTCTACACACACCGAATGCATATAAAGCCTGAAAAGTTATTAACAGTAACCATGTGATCATTGTCTATTAACATATCAATTACATTCTCCTATTTTTCCAATTATAAATGAATAAATAAGTACTGAGAATATTTTCTATTAACAGTAATAGCTGTAATTTATTAAACACTATGTGCTGGCCCTTTATTAAATATATATCTCCATCTCATTCTCACTGCAGACCTCCAAGTTAGGTACTTTGTTTTACCATTTTGCCAGACCGTTTCAAATACATTGACTCCCCTAAGTTTACATATTAAATCAGTAACAGAGCCAATATTTAAACTATGGTCCATCTGATTGAAAAATCTATGCTTTTCACTACTTTACCACACAGCCTCCCTGTTATGTCTTATGGACATCTTACTGATCTCCCCAAAGGGTTTAAAAGACCCCATTCACCTGTTCATCCCAAGGAGTCGGTGTGGAATAGGCAGAAATATATATGAAGTGAAGGCTGAGAGGAGAGAGAAGAGGGGCATAGGGTATTATTTCTTACCCAAAGCTGTGGTACCATGCAGATAGGAAAACAAACAAGCAAAGGAGCGACAAAGGGAATATAAACACAGGTTGTGTCCTGGTGAAGGAATTACTTCTATCCTGGCTGGCGAAACCCAAATGGATGGTCACTTACGTGTATGAGTGGAGAGGAGGGCACAAAGTGGTGGGGTCAGCGAGGGATGATGCAAGAAAGAATAATGCAATTTTAAACTTAAGAGCAACTGGTAGTTGTTTGGATAAACTCAATTCTATTGTATATCTAAAGTGTCCATTTTGAGTGATCAAGCTCCATCTCCTGGGTCTTAACAGGATGGAAATGTTACATTACTTCTTTATGGATCAAAAAGCAATAGGTTTGGATGCTCAGCAGCTCTGGGGTATAGGAAGCCATGAGCAATGTTTGCCCTCTTCTCGCAGTTGCATTAGGTCGTTTAGAGCAGAGGAAGGCATGGAGCAGTAGAATTACAAAGGTTGGTGATGTTGGTGGAAGAAGGTAAAATACATTTGCAGAGTCATGGAAGCACCTCAATAAAATGGCAAAGATTTTACTTTCCATTATTGAGAAATCATTGGGAGCTTTTTTTTTTTTTTTGCAATTTCCCCAATTATTAGATATATATGCAATATTTAGGTAATTCCAAAATAAATCTACTGAGAAAATTTATTCTCTCTAGATATCATAAAATTAGAAAATATCAGAGAGAATTATTAGAATGAAAAGAGGAGGGGAAGAGAAATAAGAAAAGACACAAATGGACCACATGTGAAAAGGTCTACACACAGGCATTTGGTATGAATCGTGTGCCAGAATCTAAACTGTTCTGGTGTCTATGAAAATGAGCTGCTTGGATCCTCCTTTGTGGGGAGCATAATTAACTGACCATCCCAAGATGTTCCCCTAAGATTCCAGCACCATTTTCACATGAAGCCCACCATTTCCACAGGTGATTCTTAAGCAGGGACTGAGCAGAGTGTGGTTACCAATGCAGACCAATCAATGAGGAGACTCAGAATTCACCTAGCAAGAATCTCTGTTTCAAGAACTTCCCATTGATTTGAGTCTATCTTTCTTGGAACTGTGCTGCAGTTCGAGATTCTTCCTACCCAATCTTCCTTCCTTTCCTCCTCACACATATCTCCTACCTGCATCTAGGTGTGACAGCTCTCAGTGCTTTCACTCCCTCTCTCCCACCTTGAATAGGTCTCTTACATGTCTAATGTATTCTTAGTATCTGCTTCTTGGAAGTCATGAAAAATTGTCATTGAGTATTTCACATGTTATCTTAATTCGATACCCTCAAATTCCTGAAAAGACAAGAATAATACATCATTAGGAAATTCTCACAAATTTTTCCATAATTGCAATACACATCCAGACCAAAACAATCTGCCTCTTGCTAAAATTAAACAATCTCTCTTCTCATCTTTTCTGTCTAGTTGTTATGCATCTAATAGCAAAGAAAATCAAGAGTCAAAAAAAGACCAAAAAGTATGTTTATGTGTGTGATCATTTAACTGTCTCTACAAGTGAAGCTTTTTTTTTATTATACAATAAGTGATATTATACTTTATCACTCTCTAACTTAATCTCACTTAACATAATGCTGTCAAGATCCATCCCTGTTGTTGCAAATGGCAGGATTTTCTTCTTTTCTAAATCTCAGTAATTCTCAATTCTACGTATATACCATATCTGCTTTACCCATCCATTCACTGATAACGTAGGTTATTCACATACTGTGGCTGTTGTAAAATGTGCTACATTAAACATGGGAGTGCAGGTATCTTTTTAATATCATATTTTATTTCATTTCCATTCATATCCCAGAATTAGGATAGCTGGATCATGTGATGGTTCTATTTTTTTTTTTTTTTTTTTGAGGAATCTCCATACTATTTTCCATAGTGGCAAATCAATTTGCATTCCTACTAACAAGCACAGGGTTCCTTTTCCTCAATATCCTTGCCAAAGCTAGTCTCTTATCATTTTGATACTGTCCATTCTTAAAGACATGAGGTGATATCTCATTGTGGTTTTGGTTTCTATTCCTCTGATGACATCAAGCATATTTTTATGTGCCTGTACCGTTTATGCATCTTGTTGAGAAAAATGACTATTACGTTTCACTAGCCATTTTTTAAACAGACTGTGTGTTTTTATTATTGAGTTGTATGAGTTCTTTATATATTCTGGATATTAATTTCATATGAGATATATGGTTTGCAAATAGTTTCTTCTATTCCATAGGTTTTCATTTCATTGATTATTCCTCGGCTGTGCAGAAACTTTAGTTTGATGTAGCTTCGCTTGTTGATCTTTTGCCTTTGTTGCTCGTGCTTTAGTTGTCATATCCAAACTCTTGTTGCCAAGGCCAATGTTAAGGAGCTTTTTTTTTTTTTTTTTTTTTTTTTGGCTTCAAATCTTGTATTTAAGCCTCTACTCTGTTTTGAGTTAATTATTGTGAGTGTTGTAAGATATAGGTCCAGTTTCCTTTTTTCTGCATGTGGTTATCCAGTTTTCCCAACACCGTTTACTAAAGAGACGATCCTCTCTCCATTGAGAATTTTTGGCTCTCTTTTCAAATATCTGTTGACCATATGTCGGTGGTTTATTTCTGGGCCCGCAATTCAGTCCATTGCTTTCTTTGTCTACTTTTATGCCAGCACCATATCTTGATTACTATAGCTTTGTAGCACAGTTTGTACTGTGTGCTACTGTGATGTAGCACATCAGGAAATGTAATGGCTTCAGCTTTATTTATCACTGTCAATATTGCTTTGGCAAATAAGCAATTAATGTCTTTTTTGGTTCCATACAAAGTGTTTTTCCTGTGCATTCAGATATTCTGTACCTTTGATTGGAGAATTTAATCTACTTATATTTAGAATAATTACTGATATGCAAGGTCTTCTTAATGTCATCTTCTTAATTGTTTTCTGACTGTTTTGTAGTTCTGTTGTGAACTATTTCCTTTCTTTTTGCTACTTTTTTGAATTGGTGATTTTCCACGGTGGAATGTTCTGATTCCCTTCTTTTTGTCTTTTGTGAATCTACTACAGGTTTTTTGGTTTGTGGTTACCATGAGGTATACATAAACCATTTTATAGGTATGACAATCTGTTTTATACTAAAAGAAATTTGACTTCAATCACATACAAAATTCTATCCTTTCTCTCCCTCTCTTTAGGTTTTTAATGTCACAATTTACCTCTCTTTCTATTGTGTATTTACAAACAAATAGTAGCTATAGCTATTTTTAACATTATTTTCCTTTAATCTTTCTACTATAGTTAAGTAATCTTTATACTATATTACAGAATTAGAGTTTTTTGAATATGACTATATATTTACCTTTACCCATGTGTTGTGTATTTTCATATTTTCATTTTAGTAATTGACATCTCATTTCAGCTTGAAGAGCTCCTTTCTGTATCTCTGTAAAGACACGTCTAGTGATGATGAGCTCGTTCAGCTTTTGTTTGTCTGGTAAAATGGTTATTTCTCCTTTATTTTTGAAGGATGGCTTTGCAGGATGGAATATTCTTGGCTGGCATTTTTCTTTCCTTTCATCACTTTGAATAAATCTTCCCATTCCCTGCTGGTCTGCAGTGTTTCTGCTAAGAAATCCACCAATAGCTCAATAGGGTTCCTTGGTAGATTACAGTGTTTTGTTTTGTTTCTCTTGTTCCTTTTAGGAATCTCTTAATCTTTACTTTTTTGATAATTTAATTGCAATGTGGTTGGAAAAGATCATTTGGATTTAAATAATAATGTGATCTATTAGTTTCATGTGCTTGAATGTCTAAGTCTCTCCTTAGGTTTGGGAAATTTTCAGATATTATTTCTTAAACTGTGTTCTTGTCCTTCTCTTCTCTAGGATCAGCAATAATTTTGATACTGGGTCTTTTGATGTAGTCCCATAGATCACATAGTCTTTTTATATTCTTTTTTACTTTTTTCATTTTATTGTATTTTGACTAGATTACTCCAAAGTTCCTATCCTCTGGGTCATTGATTCTAGCTTCAGTTTGGTCTATTATGCTGTTAGTGTCTATTACATTCTTAATTTTATTCATTGAATTCTTCAGCTTCAAAATTTCCATTTATTTTTTTATTTAATGATTTCTCCTGCTTTGTTAAATTTTTCATTTATTTCATGTATTTTTTCCTATTTTTATTGAATTCTCTTTCTCTGTTGTTGTTTTCATAGATCATTTCATTTCCTCAAAGTAGGTATTTTGAATTCTTTATTGGGTAAATCACAGATTTCCATGTATTCTGTATGGTTACTCAATGATTATTGTGATCTTTTGGTGATGTCCTGTTTCCTTAACTTTTCATTTTCCTTGGAGTTCTGCATTCCTATATTTTGCATTTAAAGTAGTGGTTAAGGGGTGCCTGGGTGGCACAGTCAGTTAAGTAAGTGTCTGACTCTTGGTTTCGGCTCAGGTCATGATCTCAGGGTGGGTCATGAGATCAAGCAACTTGTCAGGTTCTGCCCTCAGTGTGGAGTCTGCTTTAGTTACTCTCTCCCTCTCCCTCTGCCCCTTTTCACTTCAACTCTTGCTCTCTCTCTCTATCTCTCTAAAATAAATAAATAAGTCTTAAAAAATAAACCAAGTACCAATTACTTCTCCCAGAGTCTTACCAGCTACCTTCAGGTGTGATATATTTTTTTATTGTTTTGGCTTCATAGTCAGGATTTCTCTAGCCTTAAATGGATACACCTGCTTCAAACTTCTTGCTCCCTCTTTTGGAAGAATTCTTAAGCTTTTATATCTTCTCTCCATCTTACAAGGCACCAGACTATCTGCTAGAAATTGTGATTGTGGTTTCTATTTTGCCTGTAGACCTGGCCTGTTTTCTATGCAGACATTTTACTTACCTGAGCTCAATCTTTTTTCCATTCTCAGGAGCATACATAAAGAATCAACCACAAAGTAAAGAGATGTGTGGATTTGGCACTTGGGATGTTAAGGGATGTGCCATTTGGTGGGGTCCTTGGATGATGTTTTCCCAGCAGCGGGGGGTGGGTTTCCTGCTGTCATCAGGAACCACATATCTTTAATGCCCTCTGATAGTCTATTTTAGTCTATCTGCTTATGTCTCACTCTTCTTCCCAATTGTGGAGATCCTGATTTAGTACTCTGGGTTCTATTGAGTAAAGATGTGTTTCTTTAGCAATCTCCTGCTAGTTTGAAGAAGTCTATCAGTCACTCACATCTCTCCCTTTCCCCCACTGGAGAGACTGCCAAAGTCTTCTGCACTAAGATGTGTTCTTTTGGGGTGGGGACTAATGCTGGTAAAGTTCCTCTTACCCATTACCCTCTTACCTACTTCAATTCAAACCTGTATTTTTTTTTTTCTTCAACAGAGTGTTAAATCTTCTCTGGGAACCTGAGTTTCTACAAAAGCTCTCTTGCCTGTGGGTGTGCACCCCAAGTAGCCTTCTTCGGGTGCTTCTAGAAGTGGTGGAGACAAACTGAAGCCAGTTCATAGGCTCCTGCCAGTTCTATAATACTATATTGAGGTTGTTTTGCCTACTACATGATGCAAAGGTGGGTGAGATTCTTCCTGGGTCCTTTATATATTTTGCTGAGCCCCACAACTCTCAGAGAAGTACTTTGTCTATGGATGATGCTGAATTTTAATTTTCAAAGGAGGGGCAAGTGAGGGATGTCTTATATCACCACAATGCTGGCATGAATTCTGTCAAAGCACTCTTAACGGACTTGAAGCAAAGACTTTTAAGGGTAATAGTATTTGGCCTGTAGGAGCTTATATAAATTAGGGTTCATCTACATATTCCTTCACACTTTTGTGAAGAATTAGTTTATTGCCTTCTGAATTCTCTGCCTCTACTAACTGCTGAGGACACACACACACACACACACACACACACACATGCACATACAATATCATAGTCCCTGATCTCAAGGATCTCAATATCTCTTCCAACTGGTTTATAAACAAGTAATCCCCATATTGTGATGGTCCATATTGTCCTTGGATGCAGAAAGTTTCAAAGAACAATCTACTTATTCTAACAACCAAACTAGGATGGATATTACAAAACCGATTTTGAAAAATCCTGTTGTAGCCTTAAGGATAAAAAGAAACTCCCAAGACCAAACTCTAGAAAAGTAGTATCTTTATTGAGAGAAGTGACTTACTCCTGCTTTTACTTATGTGGTGATGTGTGACAAGGAAATTTTTGTAAAAAGGAAGAAATGAATACAATTTTAAATAAACTTTAAGCAGTTGTGAACACTGGTATGGCAGATCTAAAGAGCCCCAAGATGCTGATCATGTGTCTACACCCCCACCACCTCTTTTACATTGTAACTAAAAGATCACTGGCAGGGGACATGACAGATTACTCACCAAAAAAGAAAAAAGGAAGGAAACAAAAAGTGGAAAGATGAGAAAATCACTCTAATAATTGTGGTTTTTAGATGCCACTTCTGAAAAGAGGCAGAGGCAGGGGAGAGAAACTTCTCCAAGTAACTTAGGGCTTTTCCAAAGGAGAGGGGAGTCTCTCGCAGAAGCCAGGCCTAAGGGATAAGAGCTGAAAGAGTTCTTCCAAGGCTCATAAACTTGGGGATAGAATCTGAGAACAAAGAGAACTGCCAAGTGATTCAAAATTAAAAAGATGAGCTGTAAACCTGAGAGACATATTTCATGGTTCAAAAAGTTGGTGGTTCAACTTTGAGGTTCAAGAATATCTCAGAAATATTGACAGTGTTCAGTCACCTGTCTGTTAAAGAGAACATCCTGACCTCACCTTCAAAGTCTTTGAAGCTAAAGTGAAATGCATCAAGTCAACGTTGTAACAGTTCCAGACCTAGCCAAACTGCAGTTCAGATTCTTGATCTGTTTCCACTTCAGCAGTATGGTATGAAATAGAGAATATTATTTATTGAGATAAATAATATTTTTTCTTCTATTGTTTTACAGAAAATGTCCAATATATAATAAAAATCAAAATATGCAGGGAAAAAATATTAGAAGACACATGGACTTAATAGAAATAAAGTTAAACAAAATTTAAAAATGAAAAAATATTCCATAGGATGGATAACAACGTACATAGCAAAGAAAAAAAAATCAATGAAGACACAGGACAAATGAAAATATTATAATAAAAACACACACAAAAAAAAGATGTGAAAAGATATGACAGAGCATCATCTCAGGTCTATGGGAAAATGTCAAATAATATCCTATATACGTAATTAAAATTAGAAGAAAAAAAGAGAAAATGGTGCAGAAGAAATATTTCAGCAGCAAATGGTTGAGAAATTTCCAAAAATGTGGAATGACATCAATCTACACATCCAAGAATCTCAGTAAATCCTATGTGGGCTAAACACAAATATCAATAATTAGGAAACTAAGGACTAAGGAGAAACAGAAAACGTGTAAAAGCAACTAGAAGAAAAAAGGGACTTTAAATATAAAAGAAAAATAATGTAAATAATAGATGACATCTCAGCAGAATTAATATAAATAGAAAAACCTATTGGATTTTAAAGTACATAATGAAAAAAAAAAAAAACACAACAAACTAGCTGACCTTTAAGTTCTATATCCAGTGAAACACATTTTAAAAGTGAAAGTGAAATAATTATATCCTCAAACAGGGAGGGACCAAAATTTTTTGTTAGTAGGTCGACAATACCTAAAAGACTAAAAGTAGTACTTTAAAGTGCAAATATAAATTACCAGATGAAAATCTGGATGAGAAAAACAAGGCCAGCAGAAGTGTACTATGTCTATATAAATATAAAAAGCATTTAAAAACCTTTATCATGTGTATAAATTCATAGATCCTTATATACATATCTACATGAACATTTACTAAATTTTATAAAAGTCTTCACTTTTAAAGTAGAATAATAACAATATATTATGGAGTTGATGGTATATGTTTAAAATATAAGAACAAAAATGCAAAGGGTGGAAGAGATAGAGTTTCAATGCCTGATACTACACTTCGAAAAAAATCAGTACAGTTAACATATAATGTTATGTTAGTTTCAGGTATACGATATAGTGATTGAACACTTCCACACAATATCCAGCGCTCATCACAAGTGCACTCCTTAGTCCTCATCACCTATTTCCCCCTCCTCCCACCCTCCTTTCCTTTGGTAACCATCAATTTGTTTTCTATAGTTAAGAGTCTATTTTTTGATTTGTCTCTTTTTTCTTTGTTCATTTGTTTTGTTTCTTAAATTCCACATATGAGTGAAACTATGTGGTATTTGTCTTTCTTTGACTTATTTTGCTTAATATTATACCCTCTAGATCCATTCATGTTGTTGCAAATGGAAAGACTTCATTAATTTTTTTAAGATTTTACTGATTTGAGAGAGAGAGAGAGAGATCACAGGAACAGGAGGAAGGGGCAGAGGGAGAGGGAGAAGCAGACTCCCCACTGAGCAGGGAGCCAGATACAAAGAGAGACTCAAATCTAGGCCCTGAGATCATGACTTAAGCCTAAGGTAGATGCTTAACCTTCTGAACCACACTGGAGCCTCTCATTCTTTCTTTTTTTTTAATAGCTTGTTAATATCCATTGTGTATGTGTATATATATATATATATATATATATATATATATATATAATTTTTTAATCCATTCATCTATTGATGGACATTTGGGCTGCTTCCATCATTTGGCTTTGTAAATAATGCTACAATAAATATATTGGTGCATATATCTTTCAAAATAATGTTTTCATATTCTTTGGATAAATACCCAGTGCTGGAATTATTGAATCATATGGTAGTTCTATTTTTAATTTTTTTTTAAATTTTTATTTATTTATGATAGTCACAGAGAGAGAGAGAGAGAGGCAGAGACACAGGCAGAGGGAAAAGCAGGCTCCATGCACTGGGAGCCCGATGTGGGATTCGATCCCGGGTCTCCAGGATCGCGCCCTGGGCCAAAGGCAGGCGCCAAACCGCTGAGCCACCCAGGGATCCCTATTTTTAATTTTTTTGAGAAACTTCCATACTGTTTTCCACAGTGACTGTACCAGTTTACATTCCTACCAACAGTGCATGAAGGTTCCTTTTCTCCACATCCCTGTCAGCACTTGTTTCTTGTGTTTTTAATTTTAGCCATTCTGAGAAGTGTAACATTTCATTGTGGTTTTGATTTGAATTTCCCTGATGAATGAATGCTGAATAACTGATCTTTTGAGTGACACTGCCTGCATTCTCCCATACTTTATTTCCTCTCTTATGTTTTTAGTCAATAATGAGTGATCATAAAGCCTCAGACACTCCACTCTTGTACTCTAATAAAGGCAGAGTCCCAGGTCCACACTTTCTCTTTTTCTGTCTGTCTCTGTCTCTCCACTTGCTATGTCACTGTGGCTCCTGGACATGCCCCTTCAAGACCTTTGAGTAGTAAATCTCACTCCTCAAAGTTCCCTGATGTTTTTTGCTTAAATGTATTCTTGATCCTAATAAGAACCACAAGGGATGGCCCACCCACAACAGTGGTCCCAGCGGAAATGTTGGTAGGGGTTTACTACAAATAATAGAGGCCCTGGGAAGTGCCTCAGGTACTCATAGCCAAAAGCATTACCATTTGTAGGTTAGGACTGACACAACAAGGAGTTGATGGAGTTATACTCTCCTAAGACGTATATTGTGTTCAAGAAATAGCTTATTTTTTTTTAAAGAAGAGTGGAATAAATTAAAATGTCTATCTTAACTTCTAGAGCAGTTCTGTTTAATGGAACTTTCTTTATGATGGAAAAGTTCTATCCAACATAACTGGGAAATTAAAACTATAAGTTTATTTAATTTTAGTTAAAGTTTATATAACCACATGTGGCTAGTGGCTATAGCATTAGAGATTGCATCAAAAAAGAACCATTAAGATATAAGATGATTAGTCAATTCACCTAATAGAAGAAAAAGAAGGGAAAATAGGAACCAAAAACATATAGAATAAATATAAAAGGTATACTGGAAAGGAGAAATTTAATCATATCTATATGTACATTAAATGTAAGTTGACTACACATTCCAATAAAAAGACAGGTACTTCACAATGAACTAAGAAATGCAAAATCTGACTAAAATATGCTCTTTATAAGAAACATACTTTAATTGTAAATACATACAAATCATTATAAATACAATACATACTTTAATTGTAAATACAGATTGACAGTAAAAAGGTACAAGAGGTACAGTATGAAAGCACTAAGGATGAGCTGAAGATGCTGTTAATATCAGTCTAATTCAACTTGTGGCCAGAGAATAGTGCTAGAAAGAAAGATTGATGAATATTGATGAAAGAAACAGTTCATAAGGAAGACATTTTTTAAATGTATATACACTTAACAAAAATGAATGAAGCAAAATCTAATAAAAATAAAAGGAGACATATTGGCAAATCCACTGTTAAAGCTGGAGGCTTAAGTGCCTCTTTTAGTAATTGAGAGAACACTTAGAGGGAAATCTAGAAAGAATACAAAAGGCATGAAAAATTATCAATCTACTTGTCCTAGTTGCTATTTCTATAACACTACTGAATCTCCTCCCCCACCCCCGCAAAATTCATATATTGAAGTCCTAACCTCCCATATGACTGTATTTGAAGATTTGTCCCTTAAGAAAGTAATTAAGGTAAAAGAGGTAATAAAGGTAAGACCCTAGTCCAACAAGACTGGAAGATGAAATTTGGACATAGACCAGGAGGAAGAACATGCAGAGACATAGGGGAAAGGCAAGCATCTGTAAGCCAAGGAGAGAGGCCTCAGTTGGAGCTATACTTGACAACAGCTTGGTCTGGGACCTTCAAGGTATGAAGAACTGTGAGAAATTAATTTTCTGTTGTTTACGCCACCCAGTCTATGGGACTTGGTTATGGCAGACTAGCAAATTAATACAAACACTATACCAAAAATAGCAGAAATTATAAGTGGACATGTAACAAGCATTGAAATATATCATATTCTAGGCCAAGAAGCAAAACTTACACATTTAGAAGGATTGAAATCCCGAAGTATTTAATTAAATGACCCATATCTAAATAACACATAGGTTAAAAAGGAAGTATCAAGGGGCATTAAAAACCTTCTGAATTGAAGAAAATAGAACTACTTGTATCAGTAGTTATAAGATGAAGCTAAGATAGCTCAAGTAGGAAAATTTATATCACTAAATTTATACCATTCTTAAAAAGTAGTTTTAAAATAAGATTTGGATTGATGAACATTAAAAAGGAAGAGAAAAATTAAACTCAAAACTAGCAGATAAATAAGAATGAAAATCAATGAAATTGAGAATAGAAAAAGAAAGCATAATATTGAAAGTAAAACAAGTATGTTGGGGAGATCAATAAAATCAAAAACTCTAGGCTGACTTAACAATAAAAAAGAAAAGACAGAATACGAATATCAAAAATGAAAAAAATGTACATCGTAAGTACAAAATTAAGTAAAAGAAGAGTCAGAGATTAATATAGACAACAACAAGCAAATTTCTAGACCTAGATGATTTCAGTGGACCATTTTATCAAACATTTATGGATGAAATAATGCCAATATACACAACTTTTCTAGAGATGAAGTCGGCAACATTTTCTGATACTTAAATGATGATAAGTCCTTATGAAAAAGATGCAAAATCTTTAACAGAATATAAGCAAATTTTATCTAATTCTATATGATAATAGATTATGACTCAATGAGATTTATCCCAGAAATATAAAGCTAACTCAACACTGAAAAATCAATGAATGATGTGCTGAAACCAACATATATCATATCATGAGCCATAAAGCAAATCTTGACCCACATAAAAGAATTGAAATTATACATAGTATATTTTATGACAACAGTACAATCTAGAAACTAGGGATCAATAACAGAGAGACAACAGGAATATCTTAAATATTAGAAAATAAAGAACACACTTTTAAACATACAGGAATTCTCAAAGGACACAAAAAATACACAGAACTCAATGACCATGTAAATACAACTCATAGAACAATGTGGGTTGCACTCTATAAATGTATCAAGATGGACTATTTTAAAATGTTTATGTAACCCACAGACAGGTAGGAAAACAAATTGGATAAATAAGAAATCATTTTTATATGAAACAAAAACAATGAAATGGCAAATATGACTAATGTAACAATAATTACCTTAATATAAATTACCTTAAATATAAGTTTAAGGTAATTATCTTATATATTTACATATAAGGCAATTATCTAAATATATCTATATTTTATATATAATAAAATATATAAAAATTATATATAAGATATCTTATATAAAGTTAAGTTAAAATTACCTTAAATGTAAATAGTCTAGATGTACTTATCAAAAACAGTAACTGATAGATTGGATTAAAGGATTAAAAACCTTGGCTTTATTATATTATGTGCAAATAAGATTTTGTGTAGATATGGAAAGCTGGTTTAACATCTGAAAATCAATAAATATAATCTACCATATAAAATGTTAAGGAAGAAATATCATATCAATTGGCACAGAAAAATCATTTGACAAAATCCAAAACACATGCATGAGAAAACTGTATAAGACTAGAGTTCCATAAAATAAGAGAGGATTTACTTCATCTTGATAAAGAGTATTTATAAAAAATCAACAGTCAACATAATACTTAATAGTAAAAAAGAATGAACATTTTTCTCAAAAAAAAAAAAAAAAAAAAAAAAAGAAAAAGACCACACAGGGATGCTCACACTCACTTCTATTCAACATATTATGGAAGTTCTAACCACCATAAGAAGGCAATTTAAAAAATACATCTGGCTTAAAGATTTAAGGAGAAATAAAATGATCTCTATTGGCAGATGGCAAGATACATGCATGTGGAAAAGCTCAAGAAAAAAAATCCTCCTAGGAATAATATATATGTTAAGCAATAATATAAGATATAAGAAGATTAACACAAAAATCAATCACATTTTTATATACCAAAAATACACATGTGGATACCAAAATTGAAAACAAAGTATCATTTACAAATGTTTCAAAGATAGTAAAATACTTAGTTCTACTCCTAATAAACATGCAAACAGGATCAATATATTGAAAAATTTTAAATACTGATGAAAGAAATAAAAAAAGACCTAAATAAATGAAGGTATATTACCATCTTGGATTCAAAGATTATGAATAGCTGACATGCGATATTGATGGAAGGATACAATCTTAGATAAATGGAATATACTGATGAAAAGACCCTCCATATGTGTGATCAACTGACCTCTGACAAAGGAACAAAACCCATCCAACTTCAACAAATGGTGCTTGAGCCATTAAAAATCCATTGGAAGAGGACAAAACAACTCTTGGTCTAAATCTCATATGTTATACAAAATTCAGTCAAAATAGACTTAAGTGTAGAACATAAAACTTTAATACCTTTAGAAAAAAAACATAGAAACAAAATTAAATAAAAAGAAGAAGAAGAAAATCTTCAGTATTTAAAACTAAGTATAGAGTTTCTTAGATTTGACAGCAAAGCATGATGAAAAAAATGGATAAATTAGACCCAATCAAAATTAAAAACTTGCTGTGTGAAAGGCCATGCAAAGTGGATGAAAACACAAACTACGTATCATGAGAAAATGCTTGTGAACAAAGTACTAATATCCACATGATATAAAGAACTTTGTGATCTAAAAGAACTTTCAAAAGTCAATAGTAGAAATATCCAAATCATTGACAATATCAAGCCCTGGTGAGGATTCAGAACAATTGGGACTTTTATATATCACTGATAATGACTGCACCATTTTGCATTCATTTTTGAAATCAGATGGAAAATTTCTTATCAAAGTTAAGTGAACATTTACTATGTTCATAACAGCAATGTTATTATTGCTGGTTATTTATCTTACTGAAGAAAACTTGCACATGAATAAGGGCTTTACTGAGAATCACCTAAATCTGGAAACAACATAAGCATCCTTTAATTGGTAACTGCTAAACAAATTATAATATATCCATACAGTGAATTATACTCAGCAACCAAAAGGAAAAAATAGTGATACACATAAAAACATTGAAGGGTATCAAATGTATCATTTTAATCAAAAGAAGTCAGGCTTCAAGGCTGTATAGGTTTCAATCTTTTTACATAGCATTCTTGTATAGGTGAAACTATGGATGATTACTTGGGGATAGGTGTTAGAGGAAAGGTAGACTACAAGGGAGCACAGAAGGAATATTTGAAGATATGTTCTACATCTTGATAATGCTTATTGTTAAATGACTATACATCATGTCAAAATTCTGAGGATTGCACACAAAATGGTTGAATTGAGTACTTAATTTTTATTTAATAAAAATAAATAGTATTGGGGGCACCTGGGTGGCTCAGTCAGCTCTTGATTTTGGCACAGGTTATGGTCTCCTGGGTCTTGAGATCCAGCCCTGCATCAAGCTTTGTGCTCAGTGGGGAGTCTGCTTGAAAATTCTCTCCCTCTGCCCCTCCCCTTACTCACACAGGTGCTTTCTCTCTCTGTCTAAAATAAGTAAATCATAAATAGATAGATGATGATAGATAGAGAGATAGATAGATAGATGATAGATAGATGATAGATGATAGATGATATATCGATAGATAGATGATAGATAGATGATAGATTAGATAGATGATAGATAGATAGATAGATAGATAGATAGATAGATAGAGGTGCCTGGGTGCCTTAGTCTTAAGTATCTGCCTTCAGCTTTGGTCATGATCTCAGCATCTTGAGATCAAGCCCCACCTTGGACTCCTTGCTCAGGTTTCTCCCTCTCTCTCTCTGTCCTGCTCCTCTGCTCATGCACTTTCTCTCTTGCTCTCTCTCTCTCTCTGTATTTCAAATAAACGAACAAATAAATCTTTAAAAAAATAAATAGCATCAAAAACAATGAAATACTTACAGATAAGGCTAACAAAATATATGAAAAACCAGACAACTATAAAACTTTGTTAAAAAAAAAAACTTTGTTGAGAGAATTTATATAAATAGGGAGATATAATATGCTCAGGAACAGGGAGATTGAAATTGTTATGTGTTCACACTCTAAAATGACCCATAGACTTAACTGAATCCCTATTAAAATTCTAACAGCTTTTACTTTTAAATAAATTCTAAATTTTATTTAGAAAGGCTAAGGTATCAACTAGCAGAGACAATCTTCAATACAAAGAATGAATTTGGAAAATTTATACTACTTGATTTCAAAGCTTACTGTAAAGCTGTAATAAATCAGTGTTTGATACTAGTATGATAGACAAATATATTGTTATAAGAGAATAAAAAGCCTAGAAATAAATATATACACATACGGTCAATTCATTTTCAATCGTTATACCAGAATAATTCAAAGGGAAAAAAAATGGAAACTTTCTTTTTTTTGGTGGTTTCATTCATATGTGGAATTTAAGAAACAAAACAGAGGATCATAGGGGAAGAGAGGAAAAAATACAAGATGAAATCAGAGAGGGAGACAAAAATGAAAACATTTTTATAAATATTGCTAGAAAAATTATGTTTGTGTTTTCATATGAACACTGACACTTTTCCCCCCTAAAGATAAAATCCAAAATCATAAAGCTTCTAAATACTGAAGTACAATTATAATTTTATGTTAAGTAAAAATTTCATTTACAGGACCCAAAAAAGACAAACCATAAAGGAAGAAAAAAAGTTACACTGGATTTTACTAAAATGAAAAAATTCTTATCAGAAGATACTAGTAAGAGTATGAATAGAAAAGCTACACAGTGGGAAAAGATTTGCAGGTAAATATGAAAAAAGAACTTTTATCCACACTATATAAAGAATCCTTATAAGTCAATAAGTAACAATATAAAAATTAATTGCAAAATTCTTATACATTGTTTTATTTTAAAAATAAATCTATACAAATGGTCACTAAGCACATGAATATACTTAACCTCACTAGTAATCAGAGAATGCAAATAAGAATCACACTGATATTCTACTTCACATCCACCAGAGGGAATATTTTTTTTTAAACCTAATGACAAATATTTCTAAAGGTATGGAGTCATTGGAACTCATACCTTGCTAATGGAGCTGAAAACAGTTCAATCATTTTGAAGCACTATATAGAATGCTCTTCCGAAGTTAAGCATAAATCTACCTTGTGAGACTGATTTTCCTCCCAATTTTCACTCAAAGAGAGTGAAAACATACATTTACAAAAAGATTGGTCTGAGAACATTCACAGCAAACTTATTTGCAACTGACTAAAACTGGAAAAAAAATATTCTTCTGCTTGTGAATAGGTGAATAATGTGCCCTATCCGTACAATTGAATACTTCATAACAATTCAAAAAATTACCAAGTCAACTCAGCACACAGATGAATATGAAAATATTTATTGAGAATAGCCTGTTCAGCACATAGAATACATATGATATGATCTCATTCATGTTAAATACAACTACAAGCAAAACTAATCTATGGTGATAAATATCAGTCGTGGGAGAAAGATTACTACTATTGACTGGAAAGAATATGCAAATTTGAAAGAATTTACAATGTTCTATTTACTATTTTTTGGTAGTGTCTATAGAGCTTTATACAATTGACTAAAGTCTAAAGAGGAAACATTTAAGATCTTTGCAATAGGGCAGCCCGGGTGGCTCAGCTGCTTAGCGCTGCCTGTAGCCCAGGGCGTGATCCTGGAGTCCTGGGATCGAGTCCTGCGGCAGGCTTCCTTCAGGGAGCCTGCTTCTCCCTCTGCCTGTGTCTCTGCCTCCCTCTCTCTCTCTCTCTCTCTCTCTCTCTCTCTCTCCCTGTCTCCCATGAATAAATATAAATAAAATCTTAAAAAAGAAAGATGTGTGCAATTTAGTTTGTTAGTTCCATATCAATGACAAAAAAAAAAAAAATACAGCATGTTAAGTACAGTGAAGTTAAGAACAGCGAGCTGAAGCAAATTTTGAAGAGGCACTGAGTCCAGGCATGGAGGTACAGAGCACACTCGGAGCTGCCAGCTTCCATGGAAGACATGGACTATTTTTAAAGAGTGTAGGCCAGAAGCTAAGCTGAGTGTCCACACACTGCTTGGAAACTGAACCAGAAATGGGAAAGCCAAGTTATTGTGCTTCTCTTTTGCTTTTTTCCTCCTTCCTCCCTTCCTTCTTCCCTTCCTTCCTGTCTTGATCTTTTAAATGGTTCCAGTCTATTCTCAATTATGCCAAAGGGAAATGGACAAGGTTTTTCATCCTCACTTCCGCCAGGCCGGCTAGCAGGTCCACTGAAGCCTGAATGAGTGTTGGGAGATGCACCCTGTGAGGAAGAGCCCCTAGGGCTATATTCTCCAAGTGTGGTTCTAGACCTAAAAGATCAGTTATCACCCTGGAGCTTTTTAGAAATTCAAATTCTCAATAGCCTCAGACCTAATGAGTCTGAAATCCTGGGCCCCTCATCATGTGCTTTAAACATAAGCCTTCAAGGTGATCCTGTTGTTGCACACAGTTTTGAGAATCTGTGCTTAAAGGGAAAGCCTATTATCAAGGGAAAAAATAGTCAAGGCCACAGGTTTCAGTGCCTCCCTCTAGGGAGTTGGCTTCTTTCATGTTCCATCCTGGAAGATTAGGAGCCCATTCTGTGGCATTGGTCTGGGGAAGCATTTAGTATTTATGTTCTGATAAGTCCGAGTGGAATGCTAATGCCACTGGAGAGGAGGGGGGCACTCCCCTTTGAGGACCAACTATTATATAATTAGAGACAAAGAATGTCTTTATAGGAGATCAGGGAAGTTTTCTAGAGGCACCTGCAGGAGCCTTTAGAGAGGAAAGATTTGAGCCACAGGATTCAGAACTTTTTTAAAAAAGAAATAATAGGTAACAAGAGGATTGCAAGCAAGCCTGTTAAAAACTGCATGACAAGAGTTGAGAAAGTGTAAATTATTCAGACCATGGGAAGACCCATGAGAATAATAAAGAGGCATACTGTTCTGATATCAAGACACTACTGGGCTTCAATAGAAAATAAAAGCTATGGTGGGAAATGGGTAGTTTATCCCTCATTCAGCGGAGCGCATGTGATGGCCTGTCTTCCAGCCACTTGTTTCATGAAATGACTCTAAACTCCTCTGGAATTGATTTCCTGATGTGCTTCCATGTAAAGTGATATTAATCCACATCTTGCTAATCTTTCAAGCTTTCACTCTAGACTCTTCATGTCTTATGCATATACCTTGTTCTAATCTCCTCACCTGATTTTCTCTTACCAGTGAAGGAATTTGCTTAGTATAATACACATTTCAAAGCCATTTTACATATCTTAGCAAATTTCATCCTCACAACTGCTGGTGACACATGACTCCACTTTCCAAATGGGGAAATTGAGACTCAGAATGCTCAATAGTCCCACCCAAGGTCACATGGCCTGTTAGAGACAGAGCTAAGCCCTGGGGACATGTTTTTTTTATATTCTTGGAGGATGAATACCTTTGATTTGTCCTGGCTTCAGGACTGCTTTCTGGGAAGTCAGCATAAGAGAGATCATTCTTAGATTCTTCCCAAAACATAACTCTTACTGTTTGTCACTGCCTTTTAATTTTCCCCCTGCTGCCTCTTATTATTCTCCTTAGTACTGCATTATTTAACTGTATTAAATATTTAGGAGTGCAGTATGAGAGATATCATACAAAATAAAGTTTTATTATCCACCGGATGCAGGTACATATGTATATTATGTGCAGAGACAGATGCACTATCCAGAGAAAGATGATGCCCCAGGGGGTGTTTTATCATCTGCTGGAGCTCATATTCTTTCCCTTCTTTCCTCTCTGGCTTGGGGTCTCCCCATGGCTATTTATGTCTTTCTGACCTTCAAGTACAATGGCTTCACTTCTGCTTTCTGCTGGGAGATAGAGTCAGGGCTGTTGAGAGAGCTGCATCATTGGGTCCAAAAGGAGTAAAGGTCAGGAATCCTCAGACTTTTCCAGTTCTGCAGCTGCAGACTATATCTCTTTTTAGAGTGGTTAGCCGCTAACCCATATCCAAAATTGGAAAGTGTTAGAGTTAACACTAGAACTCTACATTTGCTAATCTCTGGTTGAAGTTTCTTTGATGTCACCTCCTGGCTCAGGAGATAATTTTGCCTTCTCCATTATTAAATGTACAATAAGGCATTCTTGTGGTCATTTTTGGCCAGTAATGATGGGGTGACTCTGGGCCAAGGATAATAGATCATACTGATTTTCTGTATATAATTTATGTAACAAGAGCATCAAAGATGCATATTTTCTGCCCCCTTGATGATCTGTCCACCTGTCTGTCTTCATATATATAGAAGTGAGCCCTGGCAAATTGTTGTTGTGCAGCAAATATTTGCTTAACCATTCATTCCTTTTTTTTTTTTTTGATGAATCTAAGTATTCATTCATTTGGCACTTGATATTATTTTAGCTGCTCAAGATAAAACATTAAATGAGAGAAAAAAGGTTTTTATACTCTGGATCCTAGTGGAGGAGACAGATATTAATTAAATGTGTAAATGAATGAACATTGCTGTGTGCAATGAAAGCATAAATGGGAAGTTTGCAACATGTCATTTATTAAATATCTATATAAGTGAATATATCTCTGAATGAGATACAAAGGCTACCCTTCAAGTCTTAATAGGCAATAAAAATGATAATAAATGTAGGTTATAAAGTCAATATGGTGCCAAATGAAGGAATACAGTGGTAATGTCACTGCAGTGGGTAGAATAATGCTCCCCAAAGGTGTCCAGGGGACCTAATCTTTCTAATCCTTGGGTCTTGTAAATATATTAAATAACATGGCAAAAAGGACTTTGCAGATAGGATTTAGGGCTAAGAACTTTGAGATTGGAAGATTATCCCAGTTAACTTGGGGCCCATTCTAAAAGCATGAGTTGTTAAAAGTGAAAAAATATTCTTGGTTGTCAAAATTAGAGATGTGATAACAGAATCAGGGTCATGTAAATGGTGTAATAATAAAAAAGACTGTTCTTGCTGCTTTTGAAAATGGAGGGAAGGGTCCATAAGACAAGAAATGTGGGCAGCCTTTAGAATCTAAAATAGGTGAGTAAACAGATTCCCCCCTAGAATCTTAAAGGAAGAACATGGTCCAGTACAACACAGTGGACCATGACTTTGGTTTAGTCCAGTGACTTTGGTGTTGGACTTCTGACATCCATGACTAGAGGATAGTATATTTGTTTTGCTTCAAACCAATAAATTAGTGGTAATTTATTTCAGTAGCAATAAACAATGAATGCTGTCACCATGCAGGTGGCTATGAGGTCAGTAAAATCAGAGCATCATTATCTTCACTTACTCCCATTGGTCTTGATTTTTCTTTCCTGGCAACATCATATTCTTTCTCTTCCAGAAGGTTTTAGCTTTGTAGACCTGCAATCCTTTTGAAAAGCACTGGGGTTAAGGTGTGTTGAACAACAGATGTGTTGACTCATTATGTTCCTCTTCTTGCTGGAAACAAAGTTCTTTTTGAATACAAAATTTCTGCCATGAGATCTTGAAGAGCCCCTGAGAATACTTTTATTTGGGGGACTAAACTGTTTGCATTTAGTGGTCATCCTGTCCCATGTTTTTGGAGCATATTCACCAAATACTGATACTTTAAAGGACTAATACATTGATTGCACGTGAAAGGTCACATCTTAGTGATTGTATACCCCCCAAATTATATACTTCCAAAAAGTATGAAGTAATAGTGTGCCTTGTTTCACTTAAAATTGTTTCTTTCTCTATATTTTACACAACAAATTTGTCCTTGGTCTTGCTAAATGTAATAAATGAAAACTTTGTGACACATTTTATGAGTGCTTTACATGTACTATTTATTGCTAAAACTAAACTTTTCATTGAATCTTAGAGGAACACTGTAGAATTGTTTTAGTTTTTAACTTTAATTGGGCTATAGTCTTATTTAGATACCATATGAATCCAAGACTACTTCTCGTCAACCCAGAATATAATTATGTGGTCCTTCTTATCTTTTCATATACCTTGGTAGACAAACATATATTTTATACCTATGAGGAGATTGATAGAACTATTTATGACATTTCTCTCATTTATGTACGTATCTATCCTTCTATTATACTTGGATTCCCAACACTTTTGTGTACCCTTTTTCTATTTTGTTGAGCATTGCTGAGATAAATCCCTTTCCAGGGTCCAGATCTTTGGAAGCAATAAATACTTTATAAGAAGATTTTTTTTTTCCTTAGGCAAGATTCTTTCCTAAAGCAGTTAAAGGCTAACGGGGTTAGTGTTATTGTTGGCTAATACAAGTTATTTGGAGCAATGAAACGGAAGCACTTCTAGTTTGAGCACGACTGTCTGTCTCTCCTTCGGAGGTTGAGCAAACCTTTCCTGAATAGGAGAATACTCTGAGATTAGGCTGTTTGGTCCTACCTGTCTGGTCACTCCAGAAAAAAGCCTCATGTGTGATTTTTTGGTCACCATTTAGATAAATGGAGAAGCAAAATTCATAAGCTTTTATATCCTCTTGGCATACCCTAGGAAGTGCTGGCTGGTGAACATTCTCAGACTTCTGAAGAATGCATTTCTCTACCTTCAACCCTTCTAAAACCTGCCTGGAATGGGTGAACATCTGAAAACCTTAATGCTGTTCCCTGGTACTTCTTCATTTTCTGGTGAGAAACAGAAGGAAGTTTTAGTGTGAGTTTTTAATTCTTTTTTTTTAGAAGTGTTCATTTCTCATGACAGAAAAGTAACTGCTTTAGTTTCTACTTCTGGAAATTAGAAGTAGAGAGAGAGAGAGAGGATAGGTATATTATAGGCATGCAATACATATTTTATATACATAATAATTTCTTGAAAAGATCAATAAAATAATCTTAAAAAGAAAGAATATTCTTTCCATATATTTTTAATGTTCTTGTATTTTGTACACAGCGTTCCCCTGCCTGATAGAGGCACAATTCTGTTTTGTCCCTGGTAGGTTCATACACATCCATCAAGATCCTGTCCAGATACCTTCTTGTTGATTGAAATATCACTGGCAAAACAGTAGCTGCCTCCCTGTGCTGCAACAGCTCTTTGTGCATATATAGTATCTCCTTAGTGGCATTGTATCACTATTGGCTCATCTGGCTTTCTTACCATCAGAGCCTGTGTATACCTGGCATACAGTTTTTAAAGATTTATTTATTTATTTTAGAGAGAGAGAGACAGAGAGAGAGTAGAGGTAGGGGCTGAGGGAAAGAATCTCAAGTAGACTCCCTGCTGAGCAAAGAGCCCAAATGGGGCTCAATCCCATCACCCATGAGATCATCATCTGAGCTGAAACCAAGAGTCAGTCGCTCAACCAAGGAGCCACACAGTTGCCTCTTTGGCATACAGTTTTTAGCACAAAGCAGGTGCTAAATGAAAGATTGCTAAATATTGGTATATGTAGCTACATTCCACTTTTGAACCTATAGCTTTAGTCTCCCATTCACTGTGCCAAGGATGAGTGTCTCAGTCCTCAGTAGTTCAATAGTGATTCTATATGGAGGGCCAAAAATTGCATGGGAATGTGTGTCCCAATGGAAAAGTCATATTGAAGAAATAGCTGGAGTTTTGTGAATAATTTACATTTGTTAAGTTGACCCACAATTGTTTGTTTCCCTTTGTTGAACTTATTTTTTTAGATTATAATAGCAATAAGTCACATGTTAGCAAAGTTAGACATGAGTTAAAAAAAAATCAACCAAATTGCAACTTCTTAAAATTGTTGTTCTCAGTGATTTGAATACATTATATTATACAGACATAGATATAGATATGCATATGTAGGGGTGCCTGGGCAGCTCAGTTGGTTAAGCATCTGCCTTCAGCTCAGGTCATGATCTGTGGGACTAGATCCCAAGTCCCCTCCCCCTACTTGTGCAAGCACTCTCTCTCTCTCTCTCTCTCAAATAAATAAAATCTTTTTAAAAAAGATATGCATATACATGTACGTATCTATATTTTTGCTTTGAAAAGGGTTGGCTGTTTTCTTTCTTTTTTTAAAAAAGATTTTATTTATTTATTTATTTATTTATTTATTTATTTATTTATTCATGAGAGATACAGAAAGAGAGAAAGAGATACCGAGGGAGAAGTAGGCTCCTCCCAGGGACTCAATACCGATCCAGGTTCACCCCCTGAGCCAAAGGCAGATACTCAACCACTGAACCACCCAGAAGTCGCAAGGCTATATTCTTTCATTGTATAAATAATGGATGTTCATTTCAAAATATTTATGAAATGAAGAAAATTATGTAAAATAAAACACAACTCACTTTTATTATTTAAATCTCTAAAAGAAGATTTCATTATTACCATTTTGTTCTATTTCCTTTTAGATTTATTTAGATCCATGGAAAATATTTATACACACATGGGCAAACACACACACATACATATTCACTAAAATTTTCTTTGGTTCATGGATTCCATTTATAAACTTACAACATTGCAGCACCTTAGTATTAATTTTTTTTTTTTGGAGGAGAGAGGAGTGGTCTCATATTAGTCATTTGAAATTATTAGCATATGGGGGCATGTGGGTTGCTTAGCAGGTTAAGTGTCTACCTTTGACTCAGGTCATGATCTTAGGTCCTGGGATGGAGCCTTGCATTGAGCTCCCTGCTCAGGGAGACTTGCTTCTTCCCCTCCCTCTGCCCCTCCTACCTTGTGCTGTCTCTTAAATAAATAAATAAATAAATAAATAAATAAATAAATAAATAAAATATTTAATAAATATTATTAGCAGATGCTAAACTCCTCATAAATTCCCTATATATGTAATAGCAGAAAGCCTAAGTGAGTCCAGTAATTGAAGAACAGAGTAAGATGTGATTGTTGGAGAGAATTTGGGATATTTGTGCTAAGAATTAATTGACAAAATGCTTACATAGTGATAAAATATAGTTAATCATTTGATTCTTTCTCTTACTATGGTTTACCCCAGCAAGGGATTGCAGATATAGGCCACATTAAAGATATTAATAGGGTTAGTGACCTTGAGAAAGTTATCCTTCTTTTTTTTCCTCTGGGTTGATGCATAGAATAAAAGTAGGCTCATGCCAGAACCAATGAAAGGCATCATTAGAAATCAGATTAAAGGATAGAGGGGGACCCACGGGTTTAAATTAAAGTGAATGTTTTGAGAATGTTAATGAGTATTAACCTTCCAGAGGCCTAATAGGAACCATAAGAAAATCTGATACTCAATTTTGGATAACTGTTGAAGACCAGGTAGCTTTTGCAATATTCTTTCTCCTGTTTTTTTCTGACTTCTATCAATACATCTTAAAATGTTGAGAAATTGTACTGATTTCACTGGTCACATGAAATGTGACATGCATCCACCCCCCACCCCTTGCAACTTTATGATATCTGTAGAACCTCCTACATTATCAATTCCAGGTGCTAGCATATTTTCTGATCATTGATGGACTCCTAATTATTTTCCTCAATATCATGAGAAGTATATGTAATTTTTAACCTTACTAGGACATTTTGATCCAGGAGGATAATAAAAGGCTTTGATATGATCATGGTGGACACTGAAGAAAATGGAGTGTTTGGTGATGTGAGGTGAATCCTCTGAAAATCCACATTTGTTTCTTTATGATTAACTCTTTACTATAGAATGTGAGATGTTCTTACTTTAAGTAAAAGTTAAACTATCAGGGATGCCTGGATGGCTCAGCTGTTGGGCATCTGCCTTTGGTTCAGGGTGCGATCCTGGAGTCCTGGGATTGAGTCCCATATCAAGCTCCCTGCATGGAGCCTGCTTCTCCCTCCGCCTGTGTCTCTGCCTCTGCCTCTGTGTGTGTGTGTGTGTGTCTCTCATGAATAAATAAATAAAATGCTTTTTTTAAAGTTAAATATCATTTTTTCTTTGCACATTTAGAATCACAAAGATAAATTATCCTATTCCAAGTGAAAACTGCAGGTATTTTAAGATGTACCATATTCCCCAGAAACTTCCTACAGAGGTAAACATCTCCAATTCCTTTAACCTATCTTTACTTTGACGTATTATGAACACTTCCATTATCATATTTACCATTCCCTGAACATATTCCAATTTAACTATATTTAAGGTGGGAAAATATGTCATTTGAGAGATAGTCTTCTGTCATGATCTAAAAGTATGTCCGTAATATGAAATAAAATAATAATAGCTACAGGTGGACATATTACAATTATAGTATTTTTAAAAAATATATTTCTGGCTCTTCTAAATATTTTTATGAAATTTAGGTT
Organism: Vulpes vulpes; assembly: GCF_048418805.1. Classification (NCBI taxonomy): domain Eukaryota; kingdom Metazoa; phylum Chordata; class Mammalia; order Carnivora; family Canidae; genus Vulpes; species Vulpes vulpes. The sequence continues at coordinate 6,924,408 of NC_132784.1, read as the reverse complement.
TCTCTGGCTCCTATCTCTCCTAGACTCTGCTAATAGAAAGATATATAACAATAGGAACTAAAAATTACATTTGTTTGGGGGCATGCCTATGACCCCATTCCAGTATATTTTATGTATTACTGACATATATGTTATTGATATACATTGCACACACACTTTTTTTTTATTTTTTAAAGATTTTATTTATTTATTCATAAGAGACACAGAGAGAGGCAGAGATATAGGCAGAGAGAGAAGCAGGCTCCATGCAGGGAGCCCGATGTGGAACTCGATCCTGGGACTCCAGGATCACGTGCTGGGCCAAAGGCGGCACCAAACCGCTGAGACCACCCAGGCATCCCTGAACATGCACTTTAAATTGGAGTTCCCATGGAGCCCATATCTCCTATTTTTTGCTAATAAAGCTGAGTTTTGGTTGCAAGTGTGTTATTTCTCTTATCCTTCATGATTGTTATTGTATTAGATTTATCTCATTACACCAATTTTTCAGCATCTATAGAGATTAATGCATTTTGTGCAAAACATTTGATGTCCCTTATATGTTAATGTCATTCCCTCATTTGTTTCATGGGTGACAGAACTAAAGTCGGAGAGTTGTCATTTATCACTTATAATTTCACTATAAATCCATTAACTATTAACACCAAATTCTGGATTTGATTAAAAATTATCATAAAAGTGCAAATAAAAATCACAATAATATATCACTTCACACCTGTCAGAATGGATGGCTAGAATCAAAAAGAAAAGAAATAACAACTATTGTGGACTAAAAGGAACCCTCATGCATTGTTGGGAATGTAAATTGATGCAGCCACTGTGGAAAACAGAGTAGAGGTTCCTCAAAAAATTAAAAGTAGAAATACTTTTATGGTCCAGTAATACCAAGTATTTACCCAAAGAAAACAAAAACATTGATTCAAAAAGATATATGCAGCACTATGTTTATTGTAGCATTATTTCCAATAGCCATAATATGGAAGCAACACAAATGCCCAGAATGGAACCTTACTCAGCCCTAAAAAAGAATGAGATCCTATCATTTGTGACAACATGGATGGACCTAGAGAGTATATGCTAAGTGAAATGAGACAGGCAGGGAAAGACAAATACTATATATTTCACTCATAGGTGGAATCTAAAAGACAAAACAAATAAGTAAACAAACAAGAAGCAAAATCAGATCTACAAATATTGAAAACAAACTGATGGGTTGCTAGAGGGGAGGGGAATGGAAGGATGGGGAAAAATGAGTGAAGGGGAGTGAAGGAGTACTGGTGCCCAGTCATGGAATGAATAAGCCATGGGGATGAAAGGCACAGCATAGGGAATATAGTCAATGGTATATTAATAACACTGTCTGGGTAGTTACACTTGTGGTGAGCACAGCATAACGTAAGAGTTGTCAAATCACTGTTGTACACCTGAAACTACCGCAGCATTGTGCATCAACCATACTTCAATACAAAACATGAAGATATATATGTGTATATATATCACATTAATGAGAGTACCCATGTTGAGAGATAAGTGGGAGGCTGGTGGTCTGAAAAAAAATATCATAAAAGATTTTGTTTAATTCTGTAAAACTGAAAAATATTCTATATATGACCTTTGTTCAAGGGCATCAGAGTTCAGTTGACCCTGCCAAAGGATTCACTGACCTTCGTTTGTTCTTCATGTGATCCTTTTCATTGACCCCAGTTGTCCTGGTGACTGTTCCAACTTCTGAGTGTTCATACATTCTCTTTGATGCCTTGTTTCTCCTATCAATTCTCTTCTAGATTTTAATACTTTCTAAACTTGCTGTTTAAATTCCTGGCCTTGTTTCTAGGTTTTTGTTTTTGTTTTTGTTTTTCTTCCTTGAATCTAATGTACAGGTCTATCTTTGCAAATTATCTTGTGACTCATCATCATCATCATCATCATCACACCTGCAGATCTGCACTCCTCCAGCATCATTTCTTAAAAATTTGATTTTTTTGAGCAGTGTTAGGTTTGCAGAGTGTGAAGAACAGAATCCCCAGACACTCACCGTTCCATTTCCTCTATTATTAACATTAACATTAATGTGGTATATTTGCTACAATTGAAGATGTAATATTGGTCCATTATTATTAACTAAAGTTGAACAGTTCACATTAGGGCATGTTCTTCATGTTGTACATTCTTTGAGATTTGACAAATGTATAAATGGCATGTTTCTACCATTACACTATGATATAAAATAATTCCACTACCTTAAAAATCCTCTATGCTCCCTCCACTTGTCTAAGTCTCTCTCCCTCCTCTGGCATCCCTGGGAATCACCAATCTCTTTACTGTCTCCATAAATTTTCCTTTTCCAGAATTTTATATAGTATGTAGCCCTTTCAGATTGACTTCTGTCACTTAGACATATGCATTTAAGATTCCTGTGTGTCTTTTGTGACTTGAGAGCTCAATTTAACATCTCTTCATCTTCTCAGTTCCTGCAAAACAATGAATTGCAATTCAATTACTTTAAAAGCGCATTTTCTCAACCTTTTGATAACTATGTCAGCCACCTTCTTTTTTTTTTAAGATTTTATTTATTTATTCATGAGAGACACAGAGAGAGAGAGAGAGCACAGCAGAGACACAGTCTCCACTCCAGGATCACTTCCTGAGCCAAAGGCAGGGGCTAAACCGCTGAACCCTCCAAGGATCCCCTGTCAACCATCTTCTATAACGTTATTCTCCTGGAATAACTTTACCTTCTTCGATTTTCATTCTCAATTTTTTTCCATATTTTTTTCTTATGGAACAATTAGACTGGGTATATATACGCTGGTACCCATATACACTGGGTATTTTCAACCACTAGTTTCTATTTGATACCATGGAAATTGGATTAATCTATCTCCTCTTTGAAAACCTGTTTAAAGGTTATCAGATGCTGGAGAATCTCTTTGACCTTTCCTAATAAGCTTTAACTCCTTTCCTCACAAGACAGTAACACTTTGCTGGGAATAAACCAGGCCAAAGTTCAGCTCTGTTGGCAAAACAATTCCTCTACTCCCAAGGGCTTCACTGCAGCAGCCTGCCAGAAGCCTCTGTTGTGTGTTCAGTCAGCATGGTAACCAAAAATGCCTACCTTCATGGCTACCAGAAACGAAGTGTGCAGAGCTTGTTTAATTAATTAGAGAACAGAATGTCATTTATCCCACCAGCATCAGTGACTCGCAAAAAACCAGACATTGCCTTCTTAGAGCATCAGACTAGAGAGACGTGTTGTATGAAAGGTTTTCTCAAGAGACATTTAGAGACAACCTTAAGTAGAGCAGTTCTTTAGCATGAAAACAAAAATAAGTGATTAGATAATAAAACAACAAAACAGACCAGCAGAGCAATTAAATTACAACATTCTTTTGCTCGGGTCTAAATTAGACCTGGTAGCAGAGATTGAAGAACACAAAGTCAGGACGCTATCTAAGATGCGTAACATGTGTTATCTCATGTAATCCTTAAGTACTACAAACAACAGCATTGTTAGTGTCACTTTACTTGTGAGGAAACACACAAGAGATTATGAATTTTCTTCTGGTCACAAGGCTTATTAATGGGTAAACATTTATTCTTTTTATGGTGTCTTCTACATTCTCCTTTATAAAAATCTCTACTTTGCTCGAATATGCTTCCTAACTGAAATCGGTACCACATAGCAAGTAAGTGGTCCAAAAGCAAGATTTAAAGCCAAATTAATCTCTTCTTAGCCTTTTCACTACGTAACTCATACCAGCAGGGTGTTATTGGACATCTCATGTCTACATACCTTTAAAATAGTTTCCATTTATGTTAAACTGCATAGTTTTACTTAGAAGGACATTTTGAAATTGAATTCTACATTAGGTGGTTGGTCGGTATTTATGGAGCACCTTGGATTCACCATGTTTTTTGTGCCTGGCACAGAGGGCAGATGTTTATGCCCCCAAAGAGGTTCACCATCAGGCAGAAAATAGAGGCATGGGAATAAATTACCAAAATGAAATGGGATAAGTGTTGGAATGGATATTTATTTTAAAATTCTGTTTTAGTAGAAAAATGACCGATCTACATGTTAAGATGGAAGCGATGCATTCTCCAATGCTTCTAGGGGCAATAACTTTCCACTCCTGGGAGCAGCCTCATCATTAGCCAAGCTGAATGACTTGGAATTTTTTGAATAATTTATCCCATAGACTCATGCCTTTAAAAAAATGCAACTTAACACTGAGCTCTCTTTCTACACTGAAATCAGTTCCCTCCAGGAATCACATTACAGACTACCTCTTTTTTCTAAGACAAGTTCATTGTGGACACCCCCAATCCTAGTTGAGTGTTGATTGCCCATGCTTCTGCTGCATTCCGTAAATAACTTTATCATGATGCAATGACACTATTTCAAAGTTTATGTTACATAAAATGGCAGCCTAATAGCACAGTGCTTGGAAATAAGATCCAGCTGTTTGGATACTCCTTACCTATAGCAGTTCTCAGTAAATTATTTGAAGAATCAGTCATTTTCATTACATGAAAATCTTTTAACTAGCTTCTTTAACTTTTTTTTTTTTTAGGCTTTTCCATGTATGTTTCTCTTTACTATGCTTTTATTTTTTAAGATTTTTGTTTTTTAACTCCAGAGAGTCCATAAAACAATGTCACAGAAACCTAGGAATAAAATACTATTTTTCATATTCCTTATGGGTTTCTACTACCTCTAAGTAAAAATGTTTCAATTTGCATATTTTTCACACATTATTTTTGCATCAAGTAAGTGTAAAATAATAGATTAAGTTAAAATTACTGTGGATTCCTATCATAATATCTCACTCTCAGAACCAATGACTGGGATTAATTTGGTTTGTATTCTCATATACATTTTATATATCCATGAAACACTAGAGTCAATTGTACATATTTGATCAACACTTTATCAGCTCATCTATTTATTTAATTTTTATAAATTGCATGCATCTATAACATTCTTTATATTTTGTCTTTGATATATAAATATACTACATTTAATTTATATTTCATTCTCTTCTTGGACATTTAGGTGTATTAAGGAAGATAATCCTAGTTTTGCAGCAATACTATGAACCTAGAAATAACACTTCTTAGCGTAACAGAGGTTTGCTGCTGGCTCATCTAAACTGGAATGCAGGGCAAAGAGACTTCTCTCATCTCTTAACTCCTTAGTCTGGAAGCTGCTGCTTCCAAATTTACTATGGTAAAGCAAGAAAGGGATAAAGGAAGCACATATTTTTACCACTTTTCTCATATTTGATGGCCAAATTAGTCACATGAACCTCATTTACCTGTAAAGGGATTCTGGAAAATGTAAATATGTACGTGCATTTTTTGGGCTCAGCTATAAGGTGCTTCTAAATTGTCATTTAATGGAGCTATGAACATTCTTGCTCTTTTATGCTTGGGCTAACATGTAAGAATGTCTCTGGGATAGAAGTAGGATTTGTTGGTAGGGTTTTTATATGTTCTGTTTTGCTGGAGCAAACATATTCTTCTTCTATATGACTGTGACAAGTTGTGTTCTTTTATTAGGTCCAAAGCAGCTAAGCTGGCATTTTGGTGTCCATCTCTTTATGTTCGCTGTCATATGTCTCAATTGTACTCAAATCAGTAACTGAAGATTATGTGGTTTTATTTTGTTTCAATGGGAGTTTCTAAAACTCCTTTAGTCTCCACAGATTTATGATTTGGAGGGGGTGCCTCTTTTGTTATTTTATTCATCTATTTCTATGTCAGTACTATGATCATTTAAATCACTACATCTTTTTAATTTCTGACCCCTTTCTGTGTCCTTAGTTTTCAGAATCGTTTATGCTGTTTTAAATATTCAAAAATCTTTTGGAATTTTAAATCAGTGGTGTTATATGGATTTTATAGATTTACTTTTTGATTTTTATCTATTAATTAGTAATCTTTGTATCTAGTAAGGTGTATTTCCTTCAACTGAGGGTTAAATTTTTCTTGAAGTCATTTCTTAAATCATTTGTCTTTTATTTCATAATATGTATATTTAAAACAATAATTTTACTTCAAAAAAGCAGTTTAGATATGTGAGATTATTATGTGTTGATTTTATAATCATTCAATTCTGAATCTACTGCTTCTACTATAAGTTCCTCATTAATCTATGAAGTATTTAAAGTGGCATTAGTTATTATCCAAATATATTAGCACTTCTTTTCTCTCTTTCATTATTTATTTATAATTCCATTGCATTATAACCAACAATTGTGCCATTTTTGATTCATATCTTGAATTATTTGAACTTTCCATTTGATAATCATGTTTTGTAAAAGTAATTTGTATTTTTTAGACATTTTTATCACTTTCTTAAAAAGAAATGTGATTATTACATGTGCTTTAGTGTGGATTTTTACATCTTTTCTTGTGTGTGTGTGTTTGTGTTTGTGTGTGTGTGTATGTGTATGTGTATGTGTATGTGTATGTGTGCTTGAACTTTCTCTAATCTATGATGCGATAGTTTTCTTCAAATTTGGGAAAGTTTCATTCATTATTCTCTCATTAATAAGTAGGTAGATAGATACAGCTACAGATCCAGATTCAGATATAGATCTACAGAGATACAAAGCTATTTCTCATACTGCCCTATCTTTTGAGGACTCCCATTATATATATATGTTAGTGTCTTAGTCAGTTTGGGATCCTATAACAAAATGCCACAGACTGAGGCAGTTTACACAGCAGACATTTATGTCTCACAGTTCTGGAGGCTGAGAAGTCCAGGATCAAGGTACAAATTGATCCAGTATCTGGTTGGGTCTACTTCCTAGTTTGCAGACCATCCTCTGCTCTTATATCCTCATATGGTGGAGGCACGTAGTTCAGGCTCTTCATTCACTCTCTGGACCCGATTACCTTTCATAGGCTTCACCCACCTCCAAATCACAAATCCCACTGGGAATTTAGATTTCCACATGTGAATTTTGGGAGGATAAACTTTCAGCCCATAGCAGTTAGATAGGTCACCTGTTAATGTCCAAAGGTCAGGAAAGCTGCCTTCTTCCTTCCTCCTCTTCCTCCTCCTCCTCCCCTTCCTTCCTCTCCTTCTCCTTCTGCTCCTTTCCCCCATTCTTTGTTTCTCTCTGGTCTTCATGTAAATACTTTGTATTGTTACCATATGAGGTAACAGATGAGAATATAAAAAAAAAAGAGGAAACTCAAAGTTCACTTTTCTTTCCTGATAGTTTCTAATCTACTATTAATCACTTCCAGTGACATTTTTTTCAGCTACTGTGTTTTCATGTCCAAAGCCTCATTCAGTTATATTTTACACTTGTTGTTCACATTCCTCTTTCATTACATCATTGAACATATGGATCATCCTCACAATACATGGCTAATTCTGTCATCTCTGTGATTTCTAAGTCAGTTTCTATTAATTTCTATTAATAAATAAATAAACTTCTGGTTTCTTTTTTTTTTTTAATGTTTTATTTATTTATTCATCAGAGACACAGAGAAAGAGAAGCTGAGACATAGGCTTCTCCCATAGAGGGAGAAGCAGGTTCCCTGCAGGAGCCTGATGTAGGACTCCATTCCAGATCCTGGGATCACACCCTGAGCCAAAGGCAGACGCTCAACCACTGAGCCACCAGGTGTCCCAAACTTCTGGTTTCAAGTGATATTTCTTGATTCTTGATTCTAGCACTTTGGTATTAAATATTGAATATTGGGAATTTTTTAGTTTTTGAATCCTATATTTTTTTGTGTTCCTCTTAAGAGTGAAAGAATGTGGCAATTTCTCTGGCAGGCAGTCACATTACTTTAAGATTAGCTTAATCCTCTTGAGATCTGTTTTTAAACTTGTGGGTAGAACTAGAATAGGTTGTATTCTAGAGCTAATTTAGAGCCATTTTTAAGGCAGGAACCAAAGGCCAGTATATTAAATACACTGTGGCTGAAGGACACTGAAACAGTTCCCGGCCCTGTGAGACCTCTGAGAATTATTTCTTATCCTCTGTGTAATTATTTCTTTCTTGAAATTTGTTTTGATCAGTCGTACAGAATTTTATGCTGTGCATGTGTGCACTATATTCAGGGAAAAACTCCTGGACCCCTATCTAGATTTCTGGAGTTTTATTCTCTACCTTTTTTTTTTTTATCCTCTCTGAATATTTCCTAGTTGTCTTGGCCTCTGCAAATACCAAATTATGTTTCCCCAATTCAGTAAGATTTCCAAATGTGATTTGAGTTCCTCCTGCACTGTAATGTAGTGTGGGCATTACCTCCAGCCAGAATGTCTAGGTAGCAGTGTTGCTCATTCAGTTTATTTCCCTCTCTTTTGTGAATTAAAGTCCATACTACATGGGGTATAGTGTCTGGAAATAGTCATTTCCTGTAATTCTTCATTGCCTAGTTGTTATAGTACAAGGATAGTTTTAGAATATCTTATTTCTTCATGGCTAAAGAGCAGAAATCCACACCCCTCAAGTGTTTTCCTTTTCTTTTTAATCATAGTTATAAATTCCGTTAAGTATACTTTAAATATTTTACTCCCATTCTGTGTGTAGAGCTGTGTAGGACTGTGATGCTCACTCTCCCATTTTCCTTGGGATTCCCAGACTACTTACATTAATTTTCTTCTTCCAAAGTGTCTTAAAATACATACTAGACTCATACAATTAGAACTATGTTTTCATGAAACAGGACATTTAGGAGCACCTGGGTGGCTAAGTTGTGCAATGTCTTCCTTTGGCTCAGGTCATGATCATTAAAGTTTGTCATGCTTTTATATTACAATGTCCGATGAAATCTTATTGCAATGACAGAAATATTCTGTCATTATTTACTATTAAATAAATAAATTCATTAAATAAAAATAAATAAATAAATAAATTTATTAAATAGAGGTCAAAGTTGTATAAATTCGTTTTTCCTAGGTGTGGGGTCAAGTCCTACATCAGGCTCCCTGCTTCCAGGAGCAGGGAGCCTGCTTCTTTCTCTCCTCCCCACCTGTGCTCTCTCTCTCTCTCTCTCTCAAATAAATGAATAAATTCTTTTTTTTAAATAAAGAAGTAGGACATTTCTAACTACAAGATGAAGAACAGAAACCCAACTCAAACCATATCATAGGGAAAAATGAAGTATGTAAGTATTTGATACTTATGTAAGTATTTGATTTTTTTGGTTTTCAAAGCTGCAGGGCTCCTAAGAGAAATATATATTTCTCTGTCTCTTTGTGTGTATGTCTCTCTCCCTCTCACATTGTTATCTTTGACTCTGCTTCTCCACTTCCCTCTTATTGGCATCATTTCTCTTCTCCTATAATTACAATTTCTTTGTATGAGCAACAGCAGGCTTGGTGGATAGAGCATTTCCACTATACATAGCAGTTCTGTGGAGGTCATTTTATTGAATATGCTTATTTCTTGTAGCCAATCCATGATAAGCATTTATTTAAAAGAATGGACATTAAGATTAGCCTGGCACAACCATATGATACAACCACCATATGCAATAGGTTTGGAGGCTGTCATAACAAGGGGCAAACCCTGACCACACAGGAACAAATCGTCATGAGGTGCTTTGTATTTGTGTTTCTTGTTTTAGTAATATTTGATTTTTGAAATAAATCATACACTTTTTGAAGACTCAGACAATAACTATTATGTCAGAGAATAATCTTTAAAAGGCCTAAAATAAAAATAGGACCATTATAGTTATGCTTCTGTTTCTGACCTTATCGTTATTTTGTTTTACTAGTTTCTCAAGTTTCTCAAGCTGTTGCAATGAAATTATTGTATTCACAGTCTACTGAAACCTGTCTTGTGCTTTCCTTGGCCTCATTTCTCCAACCACTTCCCCCACCTGCACTGCTTCTACACCCTATATCTTCTAACAATAAAAAATCCTACACAATCTGTTTCTTTTTCCTCTGAAATACCCTAAGTGTCCATGCCATTCCTTGGGAGCCTAGTGAGGCTAAGTAAATTTTTTTGTGTACGTATTTCATCTAACCTATTAGTTGATAAACTTCTTTAGGGCAGGTATTTTACTTTATAGCTGAAGTGTGAGTAGTTGGAATAAGAGAGCTAAGTATGTAGTCAGATAATTCTGGATTTGAACTCAAGAGCAGCCTCTCATTTTGTGCCAGAAATTCCCTGGTCATGTTACTGGACTACATATTTATACTTGCCATATGGGGATAATGATACCTAACTTTATTATGTGAAATATTCTAGGCCTTATTGCAGGGGCATTTTCTGGAAATATTGTTTTAATCCCCTCTGGCAGCCATCATTATGCCTCACACCCAGCCAGAGATGAACAAATACTTGCTGAATGATTGCATAGTTCAGCTGAAGTAAGATTCTTACTTTATAGATTTAACTTCAACATTTATTTAATTTAGCACCATCAGACAAGAAATGAAAATGCTAGGAAAAAAACAGATTATACTCTGCTTGACTTTCCCTAATGGACAGAAAACTGGAGTAATGGATTTTTAGCAGGACTGTGGTGATCTTATTACTTTCTTTTTCTTTTTAAAAAATAATATCTTGCCATGATGGTTTTATGTTTATTGCTAGACAACAAAATCAATAACTAAAGGTAACAGTGCTAGGTTATGACTTATGATCATCTTTGCTTGAAATTGAGGGAGAGAAAAAATACAGTTATTTTACCAATGGATCTATGGAAAGAATGAATCCTGTTCATAAAAGCCACCATTTAATAAGGTACTTTACTTACATTGACATCTCAATGAAATAGTAAGGAGTTTAGTAATTCCATAATTCAGGTGATGTAATTGGGGCTCAGTACCTAGACAATTCAAATAAGCATGTCATGGAATTAGAACCCAAACATTCTGGATTCTGACGTGTTATTCATACCAATATCATACTACCTCTTGAGTAGCTTCAAGAGTGTATCAAAGCCAAAGACTCTATAAGCTACCTTACCCTGAAATGGCTTTGACAGACTATCTAAAAGATGGCCTCACAATTTTTAATAGAGAACATTCCATGCCTAAAAGATTCTTTGCTTTTCATTGTTTATCCTCAAGTGTTGCTGCTTTTTTTTACTTATCTGAATTCCCCATCTTGTGTTTGCAACATTAAAACCTTTTCTTCAGCAGCTGTAGTGTTGTCTCAAATGCAAGATGACACATTGAGGATTGAATGGGGTAGCAGGAGAAAATAAGCTCTAAGGGAACAAAGATCTTTTTTCATAGTAACTCACCATGAGATGTCTAACAAAGCAGTAGAAAGGCAAAGTATATGACCCAGCCCTGTGATGTGTCCCTTAGAAAATATTGTCTCATTATTTATTACTGTGTGTGATGTCAGCCATTTTTTTTTGACATCACTTAGACTATAAATGAAGCATCTCTTACTAATATTTTCCCTGTCTTTGAAAATCAAAACCTGGGCAGGTATTAGTCTGACAGCTGAAGCAGTGAAGAAAATGTTATTATATGTTTATGTGTATATGTAACCAAATATTTGGTGAATACTTAGAGTTAAGCTTCTTCTTTACATTTAAATTATGCAGAAATTATTTACCTATCTTTTGCTCTCCACAGAGTAACAAACTCTTTTAACATAGAAATATTATTTTATAGAAACTGAAATTCTAATCCCAAGTATTGGCTATAATACTCACTATTTTTGTTGGAGTGATCTTAATTATAGGTATTTATTCCTTTATTTGTTCTTCTTAAGTACATTTTTATAAAATGTCCCAAAACACTCACTTAAGATTATTTTGTTATGCAATAATTCCAAGTTGAGAAAGGCTGATTTTTTTTAAAGATTTTATTTATTTATTTATGAGAGACACACAGAGAGAGGCAGAGACATAGGCAGAGGGAGAAGCAGGCTCCATGCAGGGAGCCCGACGTGGGACTCAATCCCAGGACGCCAAGTTTAGGCCCTGGGCCAAAGGCAGATGTTCAATCACTGAGCCACCCAGGGGTCCTGAGACAGGTTGATTTTTATTAGTCCTTATTACATACCTATATATAACATAAATGCAATATTAAATGGGTAAAGTATTTATGGCTTCAGTCATAAAAAACTAGAGCTAAGCTGTTTTAATTTCTTTTAATTGAGGCACACTATTATTTTCCTTTATATGGAAAGTCCATAAAAAGAAGCCTTTCCAACTGAAGTCCTGATAAATTTACTTCACAACCAATTTTCTAAAATAGGGAAAAATGTATGCAATGTAATTTTTTCATTGAAGTTCTCCTCATTAAGATGTAAAATCCAATCAAATGAACACAAAGTAAAAGTAAAAAACCAAATATTTGGGTTTCTATGGCACTCAGACAAATAGTAATTTAGATGAATTAATCAACTACAAGATTCAATCAATGAAATAAGTCAAATCAGCTGATCTCTACTATATTGACTGTTGACTGTGTGTGTGTGTGTGTGTGTGTGTGTTAATGGAAATCTCGAAGTCTATTGGTGCACATCTGAAGCTCACGAGGCAGTTGGGAAAATATAAAAAAGCTAACGTATTGGAGTCCCTTAAGCTAACTCCTCCCCCCACCCCGCAAGGTTTCATATATGCAAAGTGTAAACAAAGATAATTTTTCTAAATGAGAAAGGGGAGGAAGAAGACTGCTACAAGTGTAGAGGAAGGGGTTTTGACTTGTTTGCTTCTGTATGATTTGGGGGAAATTCTCATTGTAGCATAAATCCCTAAATCTCAATAGACATGGATTATACTTCTTAATCACATAAGAATTCATCTCATATATGCTCCTGGTCTTGTAGTATTTTAGGATCCCATTTTCTTTGTATTTTGTGGCCCATATGTCTTATGGTTTTATGGTTTTAGAGTCTCCTGATTTATGTGTGGTTTTTGAAATAATTAGTAGAGAAATTACACTCACATCTAATCAGTTCAGCCCAGAAATGACACACATTATATCCCCTACATTCCATTGGCTAAAAGTCAGTCATATGTCCACACTGACTGTTCAAAAAGCTGAAAAATATCTGGCCTTCTGATCAAACAATCAACCAAAAATAGCAAGAACAACAAAAAAACACACAAACAGATAAATAAACAAATGATTTGGACAAAAATATAGTAATTCTCTGTCAAAAGTATTAATTCATTCTCATTTTGGGGGCCATTTGTAAAAAAGAAAAAAGAATAATTCTAAAAGAAAGTAAGAAAAAAAAAGACAAAAGTTCTGAGAGGAGGCAGTGAAGAAATATCAGCTGGAAATTAGAGGGAATGTGGAACAGATATAAAATATGGCCACTTTAGATTTTTCAACTCTTCTTTATAATTTCTCTTTTCTCCACTCTTTTTTTTTTTAAGATTTTATTTACTCATAGAGACACACAGAGAGAGAGAGAGAGAGAGAGAGAGAGGCAGAGACACAGGCAGAGGGAGAATCAGGCTCCATGCAGGGAGCCCGATGTGGGACTTGATCACAGGTTTTTAGGATCACACCCCGGACTGCAGGCAGCGCTAAACCACTGCACCACCAGGGCTGCCCTTCTTGACTCTTTTAAACAGTTCCTTTCTTTTTTGTGATTTTCTCACTTAATTCCCACTCATGTCCTCTTCTCAAACCCTGTGTTTTCTGTTTTTATTTATTTATTTTACTTTTTAATTATTATTTTTTAAAATTTATTCATGAAAGATACAGAGAGAGAGGCAGAGACATAGGCAGAGGGAGAAGCAGGCTCCCTGCAAGGATCCTGGGATCACGACCTGAACCAAAAGCAGATGCTCAACCGCTGAGCCACCCAGGTACTCCTCTGTTTTTATTTTTAACTCTATCTTGACTGTCTTATCTCACCTTTTACTCCTACAGCCACTCACCCTTTGTAAAAATGGTCCTTGCACGTAACTTCAGGGATCCTCTGAAGCAAAAGAAAAACCCCTCTGTTGATTAACTCAGCTAAACAACTGTTATAGTTAAAATTCCAAGTCAGGAAGAAGAACAGGTTGCAGTTGAGGACAGCCCCTACGAATGTCCATTGCCAGCCTTTGAAGGCATCATAGGTTGTGCCTAAAACATGAACTTTAATATAAACTCAGAAGCATTCTGTCCCTTCTTCCTTTCAAATAGAACAACACCATCTCATTCCAAAAATGTGTCAGCTACCTATAAACTGAGAAATGGAAGCTGAACAGTATGAGACAAAAAGAAAGCTTTGATTCTATGTGTACATAAAAAATAATCAAAAACATCGCAAGTATGAGCACACGGTGGTATATAAGCATTTTTATCCAGAATAAGCTATCTGATAAGGAAGCAGTAGAAACTTGTTTGAAGTGAAAGAATTACTTTTTCCCCTCCCTATGAATTGCACTGTATGCAAATACAGCAAATGAAAAAGAAGAATGACTTTTGATTTTCCTGGTTCAAGTTGATGTATTACTTTAGTAATTCATCCGTAGCTATCCCTCCTTTCTATTGTCAGTCATTTTGTAGTCATCTTAAATCTATAAACCTAAATAAATTTAGGCTAGATTGCTCAGAAAGTGATGTGTATATGTATATGTGTGTGTGTGTTCTTGACAGATCTCAATGATTTTTTACACAATTTGCTGACTTGATTTCTAATATATATCTGCACAAGCAGGGGGAAATGTTAAGTAGAATTCAATTTGAGATTATACTTGATAAACTGTGAGAATCCCTATTGAGCTCAACTGTTTAGATTATCAGACATGATCCAGAACATTCATTTCATTTTCTAGATGATAAAATTAAGATAGAGATACTCAATGCATCAGAGGTAAGTAACATGTATGCTCCAAATAAATTTTGTTTGGTGTCTATGATAGGTTGGTACAAGAATCCTTACTCTGATTATAGATTGTATTTTTTCCTCAAATAGATGTTCCTGCATAGTATCTAAAAAGTAAAATACAAGGATCACAGCTCTTTTCATTTAACCAAAATACACTTAAGTTTAGTAAAGCAGAACAAAAATACATAAAGCTTTTTTTAAGCCAATTTAATTATTTTATTCCTATATGTTACAGATTGCAGTTTAGTTAAAACCTTCTTTTCTGTTGTTTAATCTCAAAACATATTTACCTGTTTCTGAGTATAAAATGAATAGAGAATCATTATAGAAATTACCAAGAAATACAAAAAGAGGAGACAAAGTATTCTTACTCCTACTATCTGACATGTTAATATTCTGTAGGAGGTCTGATTGCTGTTGGTATATAATATTCCACATTTTGAAATAAAAGATATAATTTATAGAATAAGGATTATAGTTCATGGAATAAAATGCACTATAAACCCAAAATGGAGCCTCAGATTATAAGAATATAAATTTATGCTGGTGTCCAAAATAGGTCATGAGTAGAACTTTCTTTCCATTACTGTAAGAACAGCTGTAATGACTTCAGATTTACATAAAAATTTACCTGTGAAGTTGTTAATCTATTATTAGTTATCAGTGCATTAAATACTACATAATTTAATTATTTAAATCAAAATATCACTGTAACTTCACTTGTATTCACTATATAAAGATCTAAAATGATGGGACAGTTGGGTGGCTCAGCAGGTGAGTGTTTGCCTTCGGCTCAGAGTGTGGTCCCCGAGTCCCCGATCAAGTCCCACATTGGGTTCCCTTGGGAAGAGCCTGCTTCTCCCTCTACCTATCTCTCTGCCTCTCTCTGTATATCTTCATAAATAAATGAAATCTTTAAAAATAAATAAATAAATAAATAAATAAATAAATAAATAAATAACTTTATTGAAATAAATAGATTTTAAGCATAGTAAGGTTTTTTGTACTATATCAGAAAATCATTTGTGTGTATGTGTGCAATTTTTTCAGCACACACTCTAGGTATCCTGCCTCCTTCGTTCCCATATTTTTGTAGCATTATTGCTATTACAAGGCTACCATATTCATACAGTGTTTCAATTTTGATGAAAATATCACATACAATGCCCTCGCTAGGTGCGAGGATCTATTTTTTTGAACTCCACATTAATTTATTTAACCTTCCCAATAATTAGGAAACCCATGTACTGAGAGGTAAAAAGAATTGGCAAAGGTCACAAAGCTGGTAAATGGAAGACAGAGACCTGGCTCTGTCTGGTTCAGCTGCAGATCTCTGCTACAAATCTGACCACAATCTATAATGTACAGTCTCTCTCACGCTAATGTAAAATGTCACAGATATTTATCTTTCTACCTGTGGCTTAGATGTATATTACATATTACATACGTATGGCGTATATATGTGTGTGCACACACATACCTACAGATAGATAGATGTTAGATCGATAACTAGATAGATGATCGACAGATAAGTAGCTAGGTAGACAATAGATATTTCAAATAATCTGGCATATATTCTCACCATTTAAAACTCACAATCCTTCCTCAAATAGAGGAGGTAAGTATATGAGTTTGCATTTTATCCAGGTCATTGCACATTTTCCGTTCACTTAGTTAACACATCAGCTGTCCCTTCCCCAGGCCAAAATGTTGGGAATCATCTCAAACTTCTCTTGTCCTTTTGTGACCCTCATTCAATAACCCTTCAACAAATCCTGTCACTTTTTGTCCAACTAATGGTATTATCTGTGGCCTTTATGGTCTATCATCTCTCTCTCTTAGATTTTTATTGGAAAAGCCTCCCAACTGGTCTTCCTCCTCTATCCTTGCCAACCTTCAAACTGTTGTCAACACAACATCCAGTGTAATACCATCAACACAGAAGTCAAACCCAGTCACTTTTTTTCCCCTTGTTTAAACACCTTTGGTGCCATTTATAGTAAAATGGCATCATGGCATCAGTATGCCTTACAAGGTTCTATGCATTCTGGCTTCCAGCTACTTCTCCAACTTCATCTACTCTCTTCTCCCCATGCTTTCACTCTGCCACAGCCATACTGTCCTCCTTGCTTGCATCAGAACATGTCAGCAAGGCCTTTGTCTTTGCCATTCCTTCAGACTGGAATCTTCTTCCTAAGTTATGTGAATATTCCACTCATGCCCTCACTTGGTTCAGGCATCCATTCAAACGCTATCTACTTAATGAGTCTGTCTCTTCTGCTGTCTCCCTTATAAACTCTCAATATCAAACTTATTACCAAATTTTGAAACTTTAGGTTTTCTTTAAAGTTATTGCCACCCAACATTCTATAGACTTTATTTTTTTTCTTTATTGTGTTTCCTTTCCATTATGAACATGTTCTCCATGGCTACAAAGGTTTGTATCAGTTTCTCTCACTTCTACATCTCTGTCAATGAGATTGGACCTCGTAGGTACTTTAAATAAGTTAACACCTATTGAGTTAACTTAAGACTCCTGAAAGCCATGTATCTCAGATAAGAGCATACAGTTAAGTATAATTCACATTTACAAGTGGAGAAATTAGGCTCTAAACATCAACTCTTCTACATTTACACTTTTATTTATAACATATTTAAGTAAAGCCTCAGCTTTTCATGACTGTTTTAACACACCAAAATTTATAAATGTATTGTCGTATGTCTAAATTATTAGTTTTTTCACTTTAAAAATAATATGGAGGTGAAACTCATGTCATAAAATCCAGCATTTTTAAAAATTTTATTTATTTATTTGACAGAGACTGAGCGAGCACAAGCAGGGAGAGTGGCAGATAGAGGGAAAGGGAGAAGCAGACTCCCCATTAAGCAGGGAGCCCAATTTGGTGCTCAATTCTGGGACCCTGGGATCATGATCTGAGCCAAAAGCAGATACCCAACTGACTGAGCCACCCAGGTGCCCCAAAGTTCAGCATTTTTAAGTGGACACTTCATGAAGTTTAGAATATTCTCAATATTGTACAACAGCCACCTGTAGCTAATTCCGAAATATTTCCATCACTCGAAAGTAACATTCCCTACCCATAAACAGTTTCTGTCTATTACTCCTTTCTCTGAGCCTTGGCAACCACTAATTTGCATTCTGTCTTTATGGGACTTACCTATTTTGGATATTTCCTATAAATAGAACTATACAAAATGTGACCTTTTGTTTCTGGCTCTTTCATTTACCATAATGTTTCAGAAGTATATCAAAACTATAGCATATATCGATCTTCATTTTGATCATGAAATAATATTCATTTTATGTATATAACATATTTTCTTTATCCATTCATTCATTGATGGGCTTTGGGCATTTTCTACCTTTTAACTATTGTGTATAGCGCTGATACAAACAAATGTGTACATATACTTGTTTAAATTCCTGTTTTCAACTTTGGGTGGTATGTACTTAGGAGTGTACGTAAGAGGTCATAGGGAACTTTTATGTTGAACTTTTTAAAGAACTGCCAAACTGTTATCCACAGAAGCTGAACAATTTTTATTCTATTTCTCCACATGCTCATGAATACTTGTTATTTTCTATTTTTTAAATTTAACCATTTTAGTGACTGTGAAAGGTGGTTTTTGTGTTTCGGATGTTGAGCCTCTTTCCATGTGCTTGTTGGCCATTTTTATATCTTCTTTGGAGAAATGTCTTTGAATAGAATGTTTTTTGCTATTATTTTGGATTTGTATATTCTTTCCATTTTCACTTGGGTTTTTTGTCTTTCACTGAATTGTCCAGTACGTGGATTGCAAATATTTTCAACCATTTGGTATGGTGTCTTACTTTCTTGATCATTTCATTCGATGTACAAAAGTTTTTAATATTGATGAAGTCCAAATTATCCATTTTTTTCTTTTGTTGTTCCCACTGTCAAATCTAAGTTTATAAACATCATGTATTTTCTTGTAAGACTTTTTTTTTTTTTTTTAGTTTAGCTCTATATTTAAGTTGTTTATCTACATGGAGTTATTTTTGTATGTGATATAAGGTAAGGATTTAACTTCATTCTTTTGCAGGTGGGTATCTGGTTGTCCATGTACCATTTGTTAAGGAGACTATCCTTTGCTGTCTTGGAATCCTAATTGAAAATGAATTGTCCATAGATGCATGGCTTTAATTCTGAACTCTCAATTCTAGTCCAGAATTGGTGTATATGTCTATCTGAGTAATAACACCCACTGTTTTGATTACCCTAGCTTGGTAGCAAATTTTGAAATTGTAATGTGTGAGTCTTTGATTTTGTTCTTTTTCAGGATTGTTTTGGATATTTGGGACATTTTAAAATTCATATGAATTCTGGGGATCCCTGGGTGTCTCAGCAGTTTGGTGCCTGCCTTTGGCCCAGGGCGTGATCCTGGAGTCCCGGGATCAAGTCCCAAGTCAGGCTCCCGGCATGGAGCCTGCTT
Source organism: Vulpes vulpes (assembly GCF_048418805.1). NCBI lineage: Eukaryota > Metazoa > Chordata > Mammalia > Carnivora > Canidae > Vulpes > Vulpes vulpes. The sequence continues at coordinate 6,905,149 of NC_132784.1, read as the reverse complement.
CTCCCTCTGCCTGTGTCTCTGCCTTTCTCTCTCTCTCTCTCTCTCTCATAAATAAATAAATAAATATTTTTTAAAAATTAAAAAATAAAATTCATATGAATTCAAGGATTGGCTTTTCATTTCTGCAAAGAAAATGAAGGCCATTGTAATTTTGGTGGAAATTGTATTAAGTCTGTACATTGATTAACATATTAACAATGTTAAGTCTTCCAATCCATGAATACAAGATTTTATTTATTTGAGCATTACTTAATTTCGTTCAGCAATGTTTTGTAGTTTTCAGTGAGCAAGTCTATCATTTATTTATTATGGTTAAATTTATTCCTTGGAATTTTTCCTATTTTTTAAAGATTTTATTTATTTATTTGAGAAAGAGAGAGAGAGAGAGAGAGAATGAGTGGAGGAGGGGCAGAGGGAGAGGGAGACACAGGCTCCCTGATGAATAGAGAGCCCAACACAGGGCTCAATCTCAGGACCCTGAGATCATGACCCCTTTAAGCAGATATTTAATTGACTGAGCCACACAGGTACCTCACTATTTTATGTTACTGTAAATGGAATTGCCTTCTTAATCTCCTTTTCAGGTTGCTCACTTTAAGTATAGAAACTCAAATGATTTTTGCATGTGAATCTAGTAACTTGCAAATCTGCTGACTTTTGTAAATCTATTGTTTGTTTGTTTTACCATTTAATTTGTTTTAATGTCTCTTCACAAATGGTGGAAAATACTAAAGTACAGACAAGGAATAATCATAATGTTGTAGCCAACATTATAAATATGGAATTATAAATTTAAAACATTTTCTGGTTTAAAAAATAAATCTGGTAGTCAGTGCAGCTCTGCGGGGTCTCTGCGTCTAGTAGGGCCGGTCTCTATGCTCCTGACAGTCCTCGCCTTTACCCATTTTTCCAGGTCCTCCACGCCCGCCTCTTCTTCCTCTCATCTGTTCCATCAAAGGTCCAGGGAGCCCACCAGGACCGCCTTGTCTTCCTCCTCCAAAGCCACCTCAGTCCATACCCCAGCCACCGCGGAAGCCCCCTCTGTGTCCACCACGGTCACCTCTGACATCCCACTGGGACCACTGTGGTCCATGAGGCCACCTCATCCTCCCCGCAGGCCACCAGGGCCGCCTCTGCCAGGGTCACTGCCCGGGGGCAGGAAGGGTGGTGGAATGAAGCCTTCAGGCTTCGGGGCCTAACACTGGTTGCATTCTGTTCTCCAGGTGAAGGTCTGGTTTCCACACCCCGGATTGGGGCACTGCCAATCTCCAGCTCCGTGCTGGACGTTTCCTCCTCTGGGTGGGTTTCCTGGGGAACCCCAGGATCCTCTTGGGGGAAAGCCACCTCTGTCTCCTCCATGGCCTCCTATGTGACCCATGGGGCCCCCAGGACCTCCTGGGCCCCCTGGACCTCCACGGAGTGGCAGTGGCATCCCTCTGCCCTCACAGGGAGGCATATCACCCCACATGCTGTTCATCAGAGGCTTCTTCTGAGCAAGAGAAGCCTTAAGTTTGCTTCCTTGAAAATCTTTCCCATCAAACCACTCCACAGCAGCCTTGGCAGTTGGGGGGTCTTCTTTATTTTATTTTATTTTATTTTATTTTATTTTATTTTATTATTTTATTATTTTATTTTATTTATTTTTGGTGGGTCTTCATGGGACACTGTAGCTTCACCTTTGGGCTTTCCTGTTTCCTTGTGCAAGTAGATACGGATCATGGGCTGTCCGGTTCTCTTGTTCATCTTAACAACTCCACACTGCTTAAAGGAGTCTGACAGATCATCTAGAGTGAGTCACATTGTCATTTAAGCCTTGCACATAAATTGCACTGTTGTCAGAGTCTCCATCTGGATCTACAGGTGGGCCTAGATCAAGGGCTGGTCCTTCATCCATGGGTCCACGAGGCTTATTGAAGCCACCTCACTCTCCAGCGCTGCCCATTCCACCGGGCCCTCCTTCCCACCCATCTCTGCTCATGCTTCCATTATCAAAATCCCCCTCTTCCCTTGCCCAGGTTATCAGGGCTACTCATGCTCTGGTTCTCTCCTGGTCTGGAAAATCATCCAGTCTCCTGCCCATAAACACCCATGCTACTGGGGTGGTCCTGTCAGAATGAAATCTGCTGCCTGCTCTGTTGGCTATATTGACTTGGAGCCTGGTTGTAGGATCCAGTTTGGGGGGGGATAGCTCGTGGGCAGCTGCTGTCCATAGCTGCTTTGTTGACCATAGCTACTCTGTTGTCCATAGCTCCTCGGCTGCCCATAGGTGTTCTGCTGAGAGTAATTGCTCTGATCATACATAGTCGGCTATGTAGAGAAGTAGATCGTAGGAGGATAATGTGGTGCTGTGACTGGCTGCATGGGGTAGCTCCCAGGTGCCTGGGGATAACTGTAGTTATTCTGTCCATATCCTAGGCTGGGCTGGTTGTAATCCCCTGCGCTAGATTAAGGTTGACTAGTCTCAGTGGGTTTGTTACCATCCTGTGGTCTTGCAGGTGCAGTGGCTGCTGGCTGCTGCCCATAGGCTGAGTAAGCAGGCTGAGTGCCATATGCAGACTGAGCTGCATAGGAAGCCTGTGTAGTAGTGACTGTAGCAGTGGTGGCATCATAAGCACCAGTGCCGTACCCCTGGACAGGCTGAATGTATGCCTGGGGTATAGTTGGAGTAGTATAACCAGCGGGAGGCTGTCCATAAGAACTTGCTCTGGCGGTCTGCCCATAGGTCGCAGCGGTCTGGGCCTGGGTATAGCTGACATCAGTGGGCTGTCCATAGGTCCCATAACTTTGCTGCCCATATGCCTGGGTGGTCTGTGCATATCCTTGAGTTGGCTGGGCAGTGTATGCACTGTAGCCCTGCTGGGCTGCAGCTTGGCTGTAGGAACTGTAATCCATGGATGCCACTTTCTCTCCTTCCAATGTCCTCTCAATGTCCCTCTCGCTTTCCCCTGTAAATTTATTTTGAATTTTCTATATCGACCATCATGATATCTATGAATAGAAATAGTTTTGTCTTCATTTCCATTTCAAATGCCTTTATTCTTTTTCACGTCTAATCACTATGGTTAAAACTGCCAGTAAAATAATGAATATCATCGTGGAAGCAAGCATTCTTGTCTTGTTTTTAATCTTGGAATTAGTTCAGTTTTTTACCAGAGAGTATGATTTTAGCTGTGGATTTTTCATAAATGAACTTAATGATGTTGGTAAGGTTCTCTTCTGTTACTAATTTAGTATTTTTACCAAAATAGGGTTTTGAATTTTTTCAAATACTTTGGTTCTGTTGAAATGGTCACGGGTCTTTTTGTTGTTTTTTTGTTTGACTAATGTGCATCACTTTGATTGATTTTCTCATATTAAATCAGACTTCTATAGTGGTATAAATAGCTGCTATTTTTGATTTGATACTATTTTGTAATTGCATCTGTAATTATTTAGTATAAAGATAACGCTGATTTCATTGAACGAGGTAGGGAGTGTTCCTTCCTCTCATATTTTAAAAAAGATTTTGAAAAGAATGGATGTTAACTCTTTAAGTTATTAGTAGAATTCACCAGTATGGACCTGAGTTTTAGTTTTTTGAAACTTTGTTGTTTTGATTTTTTTTCTGATTCCATCACTTCACTTGTTATAGTTTTAAGATTTTTTATTTCTTTTGATTTAATTTTTGTAATTTTTGTGTTTCTAAGAATATTCCCATTCCATAAGCTTATTTGATCTGTTAACATAGAGTTGTTCATAGTGTTCTCCCAGATTTTTTTTTTTCTTGTAAAGTCAGTAGTAACGTCTCCACTTTTATTTCTGATTTTAATTATCATGTCTTCTCTCTTTGTCTGGTAGTCATCCTAAAGCCTTGTCAACTTTGTTGATCTTCTCAGAGTCAACTTTTTGTCTTATTTATTCTCTTTTTTGGCTTTTAAATTTCTATTTCATTAATGTGTGCTCTGATCTATATTATTATCTTCCTTTTGTTACCTTTTAGTTTACTCTTCTTTTTCTAGTTCCTAAGATTTAGTCTCATTATTGATTTAATATTTCTTCCTAAGTGTAGGTCTTTACTGCTCTAAATGTCATTCTGGTACTGCTTTCACTGCATATTATAAGTTTTAATACGTTATGTTTTCATTTTCATTCCTCTCTAAGAATTGTTTAATTTCCCATGTATCTTATTTGACCTATTGGATAAGAACGTATTATTTAAATTCTACAATTTTGTGAATTTTCCAGTTTTATTTCTTGTTTTGTGCCCCCCTAGGTTTATTGCATTGTTGTTGGAAAAGATACTTTGTATGATTTTACTGTACTTAAATTTATTGACATTTATTTTGTTGCCTAACACCTGGTCTATCCTGGAGAATTTCCTGTCCACTAAAGTAGAATGTGCTACTGTTGTTTGGTAGAGTGTTCTGTTTATGTCTTGGTGTATATTGTTGTTTATATCCATTCTTATTTAACTCAATTTCAGTGTAGATATTGTACTCATTATTGAAAGTAGAGAAGTGTGGAGCAAATGCCACAAAATATTTTCTAGTGTTTTTAAGTTGCTGTTTTTTCTTGATTTAACATTTGCTTATTGGCTATAAAGTTTTGGTTATTTTCCAGAGTTTTGACATTTACTTCTATCAATTTTGCTTGTTTTTGATGTTTCTGTGGAAGAATGGGCATTGGGAGCTACTTATTACATCATTTTTCTAATGTCACTTTCTAAATTGTTTTCAAATCATTCTTTTAAAATGATTATCATTTTAAAAATCATTTTAAAAGAATGATGATTTTAAAAGAATCACATATCCTCTGGAAAATGTGCTTTAAGATTTCAATGTGGCAGTAGGGCTTTCCACATATCTGCATCATTATTTTATAAATAACTGCATATAGGTATGTTGATATATAGATATAATTTTTAAAGATATTTTACATCAAAAACAGGAGCCACCAAATTATAATCCACCAAATTCACCATGATGATTTTTAATGCTCACTGCATCTGTTTATTTTCATAACAGAGGCAGTTTGCTTTATGTGAGAACAGATGTATGTGTGATTATTTGCACTGAAACACCCAAACATTGGAGTAAAGCAGCAATTTACAATAGCTGCCTGGGACTTCTCTTAAGTAAACAATTAGTGAACAATGAAGAACTTATTTCCTCATATTTTTACAGTCCGAGAAACAGACAATTAAACTTGGTGGTGTGAAAACACGTGCAGATAAACTGACATCCACATAAACACACATCACACTATTTTGAATTTTCTGAAACTGGAAAACATCTGCTCTCTTATTAGAAACTCTCTTATAGATTAAAATGTACCCAGAAGTTGGTTTTGTCTTGGCATCCCCTTGACTTTTTGATATTGGTTTCAATTATTTATTTAATAATCTATTAATTTTTGATAAAAGAAGCAGGGGAATTAGAAGGAAAAGGGTCATGAGAAAACCATTCATTCATGATCTAGTAAATCTTTGTCAGATTAATCTCTATATAGTTACCATTACCTTGCTGACAATTGGGACAATTACTCATGAACAATTCCTCTAATTGAGATGTTACTCTTTCAATACCTTTATCCATTTTTGGCAAATTGAAGATACATGCATTTATAATACCCTTCTTCAAGTTATTTATTTTATCTTAAGTACATAGACTCTGTTAGCAAGCAGACCTTTTGGTGCCTTACAGCAATCCTCTTACACTCATTGTGTTCATCAAAATCAGGTTCTCATAGGAAACTTTTGATACCTCTTCCTCTCTCAAACCCTTATTCCCTTTTTGATGATGATCTTCCTCCCTCCACTGAGACACTTGAACCATCATAAGAGAACATTCTTTTCATCCATCCTGCACAAGCCAACTGATACATATTCTGCCTTTGTTCCCATTGCTATGCATGTGCCTTTCTGAGCCTAACTCAGTTTCTTTTAAGTTTTTATTTTAATTCTAGTTAATTAACATACAATGTTCTATTGGTTTCAAGTGTACAAAATAGAGATTCGACAATTCCATACATGATTTGGTGCTCATCACAAGTGCCCTCCTGAATCGCCATCATCTATTTTACTCATTGCCCCATGCACTCTCCTCTGGTAACCCTCAGTTTGTTCTCTATAGTTTACAGTCTGTTCCTCTCTCTCTCTCCCTCTCTCTTTACTCATTTGTTTTTATTTTAAATTTTACATATGAGTAAAATCATATGGTACTTGTCATTCTCTGACTGACTTATCTGATAAAAGGTTAGTATCCAAAATATATAAAGAATTTATACAAATACCAATAAATAGTCCAACTAAAAAATGGACAGAAGGGGATCCCTGGGTGGCTCAGCAGTTTGGCGCCTGCCTTTGGCCCAGGGCGCGATCCTGGAGTCCGGGGATCGAGTCCCACATCGGGCTCCTGGCATGGAGCCTGCTTCTCCCTCTGCCTGTGTGTGTGTCTCTCTCTATGTCTATCATAAATGAATAAATAAAAAATCTTTAAAAAAACGGACAGAAGACATGAAAAGACATTTTCTCAAGAAGACATCCAGGTGGCCCATAAGTACATGAAAAGATGCTCAACATCACTCATCATTAGGGAAATGCAAACCAAAACCACACTGAGATTTCACTTCACACCTGTCAGAATGGCTACAATCAACAACTCAAGAAATAACAGGTGTTGAGGTTATGGAGAAAAAGGAATCCTCTTGCACTGCTAGTGGGAATGCAAACTGCTTCAGCCACTGTGACAAACAGTATGAAATTTCCTCAAAAAAGTTAAAAATAGAATTACCCTATGATCCAGCAATCACACTGCTGGGTATTTACCCAAAGGATTTAAAAAAAAACACTAATTCAAAGGGATACATGCACTGCTATGTTTATAACAACTTTATTTACAATAGCCAAATTGTGGCAGCAGCCCAGTGTCCCTTGATTGATGAATAGATAGGGAAAATGTGGTATGTGAATACAATGGAATATTATTCAACCAAAAAAAAGGGTGTTATCTTGCCATATGCAACAACATAGATGGAGCTAGAGAGTAAAATGCTAAGTGAAATAAGCTAGTCAGAGAAAGGCAAATACACAATTTCATATATAGCCCAGACCTTCCTTAAAACTCATGCTCATATATGCAACTGGCTATTCATTATCTCTATTTGAAAGTAAACTAGGTATCTCAAAAATGATTTTAAAAATTTTATTGGATTAAAACATAAATATTAAGAGTATATAAAATATCATTGTACAGTTCAGTGAATTTCTAAAAAGATAATACAGTGTTTACCAGCATCACAGAGGTCACTCTTTTGTCCTTTGCCTATAAGTTCTAATCCCCAAGTTACCAATATCTGAATTTCTTAACACTATAAGGTAGTTTTGTGTGTTTTTATGCTTTTTTTATAAATGGAATCACATAAAGTATACTTTTTTGCATCTATTTTGTCCTAACATTTGTTGGATGAATTCCTGATGTTGCAAATAACTACACTGCAATATAATATTGTTTCAGTATAAATATATCATAAATTGTCATTGACCATTATTTAGTTTGCTTCTAGTTTTTAGGTATTATAATGGTGCTGTTCTGAAACTTCTTGTACATGTTTTTTTTGGGGGTAATTTGCATGTACCTCTATTTGGTATCTATCTTTGAGTGGAATTCCTAGATATGTGCACATTTTACTTCAGTAGACACTGCTACACAGCTTTCCAGTATGGCACCAATTTGTACTCTCTTTAGCAAATTTTGAGACTAATCTTGAATGTAATTTATCCAAAACCACACTCCTTTTTGCCTCCCACGAATCAGTTTCTTTTAAAGTCACCTGCCATGTAACTGACAAATTTAATTTTCTGTTTGATCATTTATACCAAAACACAATCTTGACATCATCCTTCATGCTTATATTTCTCTGTGCTGTATTTCCAAACCATCAGCAAATTCTGAAGCTCCTTTTGACAAAAATATTAAAAATATATATTCATACAATTGGTAAAATATATGTGTATTAATTTTATATAAAATATATATCCATTATACATATAAAATATGTACCCATTTATATTATATTAGCACAACCACTTGGTCTAAGCTGCCATTACTTCTTGCCTAGTTTTTAATTTGCCTACATATTTCCATTCCATCTTTAATAATACTCCATTGAGCAGCCAGGGTATTATAAAGCATAAGCCACACTTTGTCCTCATTGTTGCCTCATCTCACTCAAAGTAAAAGACGCATAACCTACAATGGTCTATAAGCCTGTCACTACCTTGCCCCTTATCTTGCTCTACCTGCCATGTTCCTACTGGTCAACCATACCCAGCCACATTGCCCTCTTTGCTCAAGTATCCTCAGTCCTAGTTTTTATTTCTAGTTCTCGATGCATGCTCTTATTCCCACCCAGGTGTTCTTCCTTTGGTAGCCAAGCTCTTTCCACATGTCACCTCATTAAAAAGTAAATATTTGTCCTGCACTCCCTGGGCACTCCCCTTTCCTATACTTTCATTGGTCTGTGTAGCAGTTATTGAATTTGTAGCTATTTATTTATAAACCTATCAGCACTAGAAAATATGTATGGCAAGTGTATGGCTTTGTTTTATTCAATCTGTTTCTCAATGGCACTCAGCAATGACTGGTATAGAGCAGGTACTGAAATGAAGTGTATTTGTGAATAAATGTATTTGTCAACAGCTCCTCCTATCCTAAATAAGTTTCAAAAGATAGTGATAACCCAAAGGTATCTTTAGGAATTGAAAAACATTTAAAAGATTGTTCAGTCCAAATTTTTCAGTTCAAATGGAAAATCACGAGAGATACTCAAAGATATTAAGCAATATAGATGCATTAATCAATGTAGAATAACTAGATTTTCTTCAGGACTAAAATATATGAATTTTTTTAAAAATGAATTATTGGTATGAATCCATTATAAATAAAACAGTATAAATATCTGATTATTTATTAGACTATATTGTATTATTCAGTATTTCCAAATATTCATTGGTTATTTAATATTGTCATTAGACATATGAATGATAAACTCTAAACTGTGATAAAATTATGGATTCTAAGACTTTATATTTGCATAGATCAATGCCCAAATGTAGGTCATCAGAGATTTTCTGAAATAATATGGATGCCTCAATTATGTAATTTTAAAAAAATTCTCAATGTGACCCACAGGAGCATACTTAAGTTTTAAAATATTCAGTTCAATTTTGGCATCAATAAGAAAAATCATTGGAGATTAAATATTATTTCTGCAGGGTTGTCATTAATAAATATACATGTTAGGTGTTCATTCAATACAAGTTGGAAAAACTGCTTTAAGAAAATCAAGAAGACCTTTCCCTCAACTTCCTCTTTCACTGATTTTCTAATCCAAGATATTGCATTTCTTAGTAAGGAATTTCTGCCCCACCCCTTAACAAATACATATGAGGGACACCTGGCTGGCTCAGCAGTTTAGTGCCTGCCTTCGGCCCAGGTAGTGATCCTGGAGTCCTGGGATCAAGTCCCTCATCGGCCTCCCCACAGGGAGCCTGCTTCTCCCTTTGCCTATGCCTCTGCCTCTCTCTCAGTCTGTCTCTCATGAATAAATAAATAAAATCTTAAAAAATCCAATAAAAAACAAATACAACATATGAAATCATAGGAAGCATATATTAGTCTCAGAATCCAGTCCCTGGCACAGGGCTCCTACAACCCTTGTAAATTCCTGAGTGATAAGAACACTAGGTGCATCTTTTGTTCTATTGAGGTGACTCTAGGTGAGCTTCTGTATGGCTCCAGGATAGGGGCTGGTAACTAGAATGACAAAAGCATGATTGGAAGCTTAAAATTTGGGGAGTACCTGAGTGGTGCAGTATGTTGAGCATCTGACTCCTGGTTTCGGCTCAGGTCCTAATCTCAGGGTCTTAAGATAGCCTCACATTGGGCTTGCAAGACTGCTTAAAACTCTATCTCCCTTTGCACCTTCACTCTGATATAAATAAATCTTTAAAAAATTGTTTTTTCAATCCATCCATCATTCTTCAGAAAGGGGAGAGGGAATAGAAATGAAATCAATTATGCCTAGTTGCAGAAGACTCCCTAAAATCCCAATAGCACAGTGTTCAGGGCACTTCCAGTCTGTGAACACATCCACATACTGGGAGGTGATGACCTTAATTTCATGGGTACAAAATCTCCTGCATTCAGCACTCTTCCAGATCTTGCCTTATGTATCTCTTCATCTGGCTGTTCATTTATATCCTTTATAATATCCTTTACAAATTGGTAAATGTAAGTTAAGTGTTTCCCTGAGTTTTGTGAGCTATTCCAGCAAATAAATCCAGGGGGGAAGAGGTCATGGGTACCTCTGATTTGTAGCCAAGTTAGACAGAAGTTGTGGATAATCCAGGAACTATCATTTGTAATTGTCATCTGAAGTGTTTGTATGTGGGAAGTCCTATGGGACTGAACCCTTAACCTGTGGGGTTGGATGCTATCTCTAGGTAGATAATGTCAGAATTGAGTTAAATTGTAAGACACCAAGCTGGTGTTATAGAATTGTTCAGTGTGGGAGTCATGCTGCTCCATCATATTAGAAGGCCGGAGTTGTCAGAAGTGAAGTGTTCTATATGAAAATAAAGGAAAAAGATACAGGACAACTGTAAGTTTTTCCAACACAACACATTAAGATGGGATGATGTTAAATCCTATTCTGAGCTCAAGCTTCAATCAGGTAAGTGGGACAGATTCCTGGTCTGTAGTTGTAAGAGAAGACCTCTGATGGGAAGGATAGAATATCATGGATATCAGGATATTTAAAGGAGAAAGAGACAGAAAAGAGACCTTTTCTTCAGGTAGTTTGATGATAGGAAGGACGATGATATAATTCAAAGTGATCATTAGGTATGCAGAACTGACTCATAATCAACATTGTCTCCATCATTTCTGAACATATTGACTTTGAGAAAGTTACATCACTCCTATAGCTTAAAATTCTTCATCCATAAGGATAATGATTCTTATTTTGTACTAGGATAAAATAGGTAATGTATTAAAGCTCTGGTTTACATGGTTTACATTAAATAAACAAGAGGCTTCTGCTTATCTTCTACAGAAGTTCTTAGAAACAAGCCCTGTGACATATTTTATTTTTTTGAGGGGGGGAAATTATAGTTCCAAAATCAGGATATTCTGTATCAAGCAGACACAGTTTTAGTATGCCATTCCTCCTCTCTCATGACATTTAACAGAATAGTGAAGGGCATGGGAGTAAAACAATAAATTTACATATTAAAGTTACTTTGGACTCTGAGGATGAATAACCTGGTTGAAATTCTAAGTACCACACACCAGTTGGATGAAAATGGACAGATGTGAGTGTACCAACTCCACCTAAATTAAAACATTTAAGACCCATTGAACCATTAAGAACATTGCAAATGCATTTCACTTAACTTTTTTTTTTTTTTTAAGCAAAGATGATTTAAAGAAAGAAACTGAGCTATGTAGAGGGTGATCCAAGATGGTGGCAAAGGAATATGCTGAACTAATCTCCTGCCATGGACACACCAAATCTATAGCTACATATGGATTATTTTCTTCTGAAAAGTATCTGAAAACTAGATTAACTACTTACTCTCTATTACAAAGGATAAAATGACCACATTGGGACAGGTAGAAGAGGTAGAGAAAAGGTCTTGCAAAAACCACATCCCCTGTGCAGTGACACACAGTATAGAGGGATCTCACCAGATAGGTGGTCCTTCTGAAGGAGAGAGGGGTTGGGGCCCCACATTGGGCACCCCAGTCCCTGTTACCTATACCAGAGAGATGAGCACCAGAGATTCTGACTTAACAAACCAATGGGACTGATTTCTTGGGGAGAGTCCCAAAGTGGTATAGGAAACTGAGATTCTCCTACTGGAGGGCTTGCATATGCTCTCACCCCAGAGGAAACAGCAGTTTGAAAAACACCCAGACTAGAAGTGAGGGAGATTCATTTTCTAGCCTACAGGAAACAGGTGGAGGAGTAGGAAGTTGAGGCACTGGCGGATGCCATTGTGATGCATTGTTGCACTGTTCTAGCTTGCTGGCACAGATGGTTGAGTTCATACATGGCACCTTCTCCCCACATTGCTGGTATTGATAAGAGGGAGTGGTCAAGGCACATACTGAGGCCAGAAGGCATGTATGGTTGCAGCACTCCTCAGGTCCTTGGCTAGGGCTGGTGAGCCTGAACAAACAGTAGCAGAGCTCTCCCACCTCTAGCTAAAGTCTGTGAGTTCTGGCAGTAGTGACCTTTGCCTAACCCCTGGCTGGGACTGGAGGGTATGAAAATCTTAGGATTTTCCTGCCCCCAGCCAAAAGCCAGGGCATGCACACAGACAAAGCATTCTCGTGCTGCATTGCTGAAGCAAGCAGATGTGTGCAATTCTCAGGGAACACTGCTTGATCATCTGGCCCTGGTGGTCAAGAGGCCTGGAGTTCAGAGCCCCAGGGCACTGTAACAATTGGGAAGACAGTTATTGGCAGGGCATTTCACAGACAGCAGATTAAAACAAAACCCCATTCTTCATGAAATGAAAAAAAAAAAAAAAAAAACCTATTTACTTAGCCTGCAGCTTCAGCCTGAAGAGACAGGCTTCAGGCTTCTCGCACATCTTGAGGTTAAGGAGGTGTTTCTTTGTGTACTCCTTTGGCCTGTCTACGGATCACGTAAAGATTTCCCATAAAGGAGCTTTATAAACTCTTCTCCAGCCCTGATTTTTGCACTTGTAGCTTGAGGGCCATCTCCAGAACTCCTGGTTTGGAAGCCAGTAGAGATTACAACTTCAGCCCCATAGACTGTATATATTTGCATACTGCTCTCTGAGGGTCTGGCTCCCACTCAACCGGAAACTGGGTGCTACATAAATTCCTCCCCTTGGATCACTGACAGGTCTTGGCACACCCTCAACAAAAGGGCATGTCAAGAATAAATCAGGCAGTTTAGATCACAAAGGTTTGAGAGACAACCAAAGGCTAATGCAAAGTTAAGGATCTCCACCTATACAAGGCCATTCCTTAAAGACTGGGAGAGGTAGCTCTTTTGCCTAGTACCTAGAAACAGACAGAGAATCAAGCAAAATGAGGAAAAGAAAAATACATTCCGAAAGAAAGAACAAGGCAGAACCTCAGAAGAAGACCTTAATGATACAGAGATAAATAATCAACATTGTGGATTAGTAATCTAAATATATTCTTCAAGTAATCTATCTAAATAAAATAGATTTATTCAATCTATCTTTGAATAAATAATTCAAAGTAGTGGTCATAAAGATACTCATTAAACTTAGGAGGAGAATGGATGAACGCAGGATTTTAACAAAAAGCTGGAAAATATACAGTACTAGATCTCAAAAATACACTTGAGGGTTTAACAGCGGATGAGATGAAGCAGAACAGACCAGCGAGTTCACAGCACCAAAGCAGTGGAACTCACCCAGACAGGATGGCAGAAAGAAAAAACATTTTGAAAAAAACAAAGATACAGTAAGGGACCTCCCATTTACTAATATTCACATTATTGAGGCCCTATAGGAGAAGAAAGAACAGAAAGAGCAGAAAGCTTACATAAAGAAAAAATAGCTGAAAAATTCCCTGAAGGAAGGAAAAAGATCTTCACACAGAGGGAGGATCCAGAATCATTTTGAAAACATAGGTTTCAACTCTTTTTCCAACAAGATTTTGTATTTCCAGAGAGGAGAAAGCACCATTTTACATCAATATCAAAATTCATTTTTTTCTTTGAGAATTAAATAACTCTGTGATGATAAAAAACATGACAACAAAATTTAATGGCATTCATTCATCTAATAGCATGTTCTAATATACTGAAACATAATTATAGAGCCCTAAAAAAGATATAGAGGCATATTCCTAAAGACTTTCTCTTGATAAAGTAAGTTGCCAGAACACAGAATTCAGTGAACGAACAGTGAATGATCACAGTAGTGAAACTCAGTAGCTAATCTTTCTAGTTTCTAATGTCACTGGTGGAAGTAAGGAGACCAAATTCCCACAGCAGTGTTCCTATCACTGAATGAATTTTACTGGTTAATTTTAGGACTAATACATGGGCAGGAATAATAAGAATATAGAACAAATTGTGTGGTCTCATGGAAAAGACCTGGTTCGAGACTGAAATGGAATCTCCGTTCTGTCTCTTCATACCTGTAGGGGTGTGATATCTAATAGATCTAATCCGCATTTTCCTCAGTTACATGAGGATGATACACACTTCACAAGGTAAAGGCAGAGCCCAGTGAAAAATTCTTTCAATGTTTGGCACAGGAATAGATTCAGTGAAGGACAATGAAAATGAATCACATAGAACTTAGGCTCAAAATTTTGGAGATGGAGTTTTCTAGAAGCCAAATGATAGAAAAATATGAATGTTCTACTTTGAGAATGAAAAGCACCAGCATATGTAGATGTGGTAAACTTTATTTGGGAAAACAGAAAAATCATGAAAACATAATATAAATGTCACTAAGTGGTAATATATATATATATATATATATATATATATATATATACAAATTTATTTATATACAAATTCATGCTAAACTTATTTTTCTTTAAGCTTTTACAGTGATAACCTGCAAATATTATCTCAACTTGCATTAGAATTGCATCCACCATGTTATAGCCTTTGTCTTTTTTTTTTTTTTAAGATTTTATTTATTCATGAGAGACACAGAGAGAGAGAGGCAGAGACACAGGCAGAAGGAGAAGCAGGCTCCATGCAGGGAGCCCCATGTGGGACTCGATCCCGGGTCTCAAAGATCAGGGCCTGGGCTGAAGGCAGCGTTAAACTGCTGAGCCACCCCAGCTGTCCCTATATCCTTGGTCTTAATGAGGATCAGTTCAAGAAAGCCATCAGAGAATTTGAAAGTTTGGGTCATGTTCCAAATTTGGGTAGAGTTTGGTGACATAGTATCTACCAACATTATTGCTAAGAATAAGTGTAAAAATATTTCATTCGTTCATTCAATTATGCTTACTGTGTTCTAACAAGTATGCTAAAAACTAGGGATAAAAAAAATAAATAAAATCTTGAAACAAACTTCATTGAAAGCAGTTAGGAAATATCTTCTAACATCAGAAATAAACATATTTTTCAACATAGCAACCATACTGATAGAATTTAAATTGTCTCAAGATAATTATAGAAGATGTTCATTATAGCTTTATTTGTAACATAAAAAAATAAAATTAGTTTCATGTTTATTCACAGTAGTAGATGCTGTAACTACCATATGCTACAGCTATGAAGACAGAAGAGTCTATACAGTTACAAGAATTAGGCAGATTTTATTATGGAAACAAAATAATGAACTCTATATTGTTATCCTGTAATTCAAATATCCATGAATCTTTGCCATGTGTGTTTTGTAAACTTTTATCCAAAAATTTATATGAGAAACTTTTAATAATTCATGAAATTAGGTGCATAGGTCCAAGTAGGGAGAGAGACTTTTATTTATCACAACTCTTACTGCCTTTTGTTAAAATCTACTCTCCTGTTATCAGAATTATTTTTTTAAAAATATATGAACTTCAAAAAAGATAAATATTAATATTTAAGGACTTAAAACCCTGCCCATTGTGTACCATATGTCCTTCTTATTAGGATAGGAGGCAAATGATCAACCTCTTCTAGAATCTGCATGAGATAAAACATGGGTACAAACCATATGCTTGTCACTGCCTTTGTCCTCAAGTGTCCTGTTGAAATGGTGTAATCCATGCGAGAGAGAAATCTTTCTACCAATGCTGGAAATAAACAGCCTCCTCAAAGTCATTTACCAGAAGTGGCAGAGGTGAGGATGGAGAAAGAACTGGAGGCTTACTTACCTATTAGCCACCATTCCCCAAACTTATGTGAGAACTGCATGGGGTTTTCTTTCCATCTAGGTCTCCATCCACATGATTTCCTTATTCTCCCTTGTACTAACATTTTCTGAGTTAAATGTGCGTGTCAAAAAGAAGAAATTCCAAAATTTTTTATTCCATGAGGTTTTCTGTTTTGACCTCAATACGGAAATTTAGATTCAAGCACATAATTAAGCCATAGCAGAATAAACATAGGGTTTATATCTTTCAAATAAATAAGGGAGTGAAGGGAAACGTGATTGATAAAGCCAGAAGGGAAAAATTGCAAGAAAATGTAATAAACGGAGAACAGAAAAATACAGGAAAAAATAACTCTAACATATGAGTTTTTCATTTCATAAGATATATATATATCTATATATGATCTTGTAAAAAATCTAGCTCAATCTCTTTTATGAATGTAGATGTAAAATTCTGAAATAAAATATCACCAAATCGAATACAGCATGTCATGATCAATTACAGTGTCATATGGGAATGTAATTTCCTTCCGAAAAACATGAAATTTATTAATGTAACCCATAATGTTAATATATTAAAAAAGAAAAAAATAAGCTGGATCAGTGTTTCTCAACAGGGACACAGATTTTCAGTTGAACAGGATATTGCTGTGCACCACAGAACTTTTCACATTTTTGGTTTCTCCCCAGTAAATGCCAGTAGCATTTTCCAGTTATTGGAACAACCAAAAAATGATGACTATCCCCTTTCACACCATGGTAAAATGCATCTCATGGGACACAGCTATCTCTAGTTGAACATCAAACCTAGAAAGAAGTTAAAAAACCTCCATAAGATCTAAAACCCAATCTTTTCTTTTCTTTTCTTTTCTTTTTTTTGTTAAAGTTGTAATAGCAAGAATGGTTAAGATTATTTTGGAAAACCACAAATACCCTCTTTAAAAGTAAAATGGTAGAATCCATTGCATTCAAGTCAGAAACAAAAAACCTGGTGTCATCGCTGTAATTCATTGTTGTTGGAAGTTTATGTGTGTGTCGGTATAAGTGATGGGGGATAAAAAGAGAAGCAAGTAGATGCCTGGGTGGCTCAGTGGCTGAGCACTGCCTTTGGCTCAGGTCATGATCCTGGAGCCCTGGGATCAGTTACCTCATCCAGTTCCCTGCAGGGAACCTGCTTCTCCCTCTGCCTGCGTGTCTGCCTCTCTCTCAGTGCCTCTTGTGAATAAATAAATAAAACCTTAAAAAGAGAGAGAGAGAGAGAAATAAGTCTTAATGGCAGCAGGTGTGATTGTGTCCCTGACAAATCAAAGAGATATAAAAGTATTAAAAACAAATAATTGCATGAGTGTGCAAATGTGCACCTGTGATCTAAGGAGGAAAGGTAGCTAAATAGAACTGTATAAACAGATAATGGTTGCTGTACATCAACAGTAAATAATTTCAAATGCAATGAAAAGGAAAGTGCCAGTTGCAGTAATAATAAGATCCATGTAATATGGGAAACAAACAATAATGTTGAGACCTGCATGAAGAAAATCTTAAACTTTACTTATGTATATAAAGAAAATTGAAAAAAAATGGAGAAATATGCTACATTCTTGAATTATCTCCTAAAGTAATAAAAAAAATGTAAGCAGAATTCCTGCAGATGGGAATTTAGTGTACAATAAGACTGCTACTTGAATTAAGTCATGATGGCCATATAAATAAGAAAAGGTTTTAGATCCAATTTTCTATGGAGTTTTAATGTTATTTGATATTTTGACAAAAATCACCCTAAAATTCACCAGGAAGAACAAATTCTGTAGACATAATAATTAAAAAAAAATTAGGCAGAATTTATGTTACCAAGATTTATTAATTATACCAGTGTGATACTGATACAAGGAAAGGACAGATTATAAAATTGAGAATTAGATTCAAGCAAAATAATTTAAAATATGATAAAGATACAAATTTAATTTAGTAGGGAAAGGATATGTTATTTTTAAATATTTAGGTAAATATTTTGAAAAAAAATGAGTTCTATGGCTATTATATAATTTTCACCAAAATAAACTGTAGATGGACTACATATTTAAAAATATTATATCATATTCCAAATCTACTAGGGCAAAACTTAGAGTGGAAATAAACAAACACACAAACATACAAGTTTATGGTATCAGAGAAATTTCTCTTAAAATGACAATAAAAGAAAAAGCTCAAAGGAAAATAAAAGACTAATAGATATAAATATCTATAAAGGTGATATTTCATAATGGGAAGCATAGACAGCAAAATAAAGATCAAAACGTGAAATAATTAATAGATAATTGATTCACATAATGTGAATAAATCAATAAGAAAAGAAATCAATGTTAGTAAAAGTTGGCTGAGAGTATCAACAGACTAATCACATAAATGAAATACAAAAGACATAAGTGCAAAGACATTCATTTGCACAAATGGAAATGAAATACAAATACCATGATGCCTTGCTTTGCAATGAGAGTAGATAATTTGTATTAACTGGTATTTATGAAAATAATGGAAAAAACTTTCAAGTGATTCTTTTGTTAGGGAGGGATTAAAGTGTATGCCTCTATCCAGAAATTTTTGTCTCTGGTAGAAAATTCTAAGGAAATACTAGGAGGAAAAGAGAAGCACTATCTATCTATCTATCTATCATCTATCTATCTATCTAGATGCATATCTTTACAAAAATGCTATGCCATCATTAAAATGATAAATGGATACTTTTACTAATACTAAAAAATGTCCATGACATGTTGTTATGAGGAAAGGTACTTTCAAAACACTGTGAATATAATTACATCCAATCTTTATAAAAATGGATGTATGGAAACAATTTTGAAAATACAATGCATACTCTATGTTAATGCTTAGTATCTCTGAGTTTTGATATTATGAGTGCTTTTTATTTTCTTTTTAATAATTTTCTATATTGTAAGTTTTGAGATGAAAATGCCTTACTTTTATAATTATTAAACAGTAAATTATCAATAATTATAATTATTTTTCTAATTAGGAAACAGTAAAGCAATTTCTCTAAGCCTCTACAAATGTGTAATGTGCTCATCTTGGAGAACTTTTTCATATTTTTTTCCATTCATATTATGAGTCAAAATTTTCCTTTTTTATTCAGGTTGACAAGAAGCTCAGAGGCAATTGTCATTTTCAATTTAAAAAGATTATTTTAGTTCTCATGTTTTACTTCCTTCTCTTTTTAAAAATTTGATATCTTTAAATTTTTATTATATCTTTTGATGATTAACATTAATTTAATCACCTTATTTAATATATATTTTACTACATATCTTTTATTATAAGTCAAATTCTATTTTGAAGGAATCAGAATGTTAGGACATAGATAAGCAGTGCAATAGGAAATGGTAGACACTTTATATTATTCCACATATATCATCTCATAATTGAATTTCACCTTCTTTGTATCCCTCCCCACTAAATAAATAAATAAATAAAAAGGGAAATATAAAAGGGAAATAAATATAAAGGGAAAAAATAAATAAATATAAAGGGAACAGAGTTTTCATGGTAGCCAGAAAACTAAGAGAGAAAAATCCATTGTTTGATCAGAAACAAGTTTGAGTTTATCAGCCCTGCATTAGTGCTTCAGAGATGAAGTTCCCAAAAAGTGAAATGATATGGGAAAAATATAGAATAACACATCCTATGAGTGAAGGTAGATTTTTAGAATTCTGCAGAGGTGGTAATCTCTCTATCCAAGTGTTCCTCCCAGCCCTTTCTGATGATGGATATTACCTACATCATAATTATTTTATATGTCTTATGACAGTTTATAATACTTCAAATGTTTCCAACTTTTCTAAAATTAATATACTCATAATCCTTATGAGGTAGTAGTCATTGTTATATCCATTTTACACATTAGGAAAGAAATTAGAGTAGGCCAAGCAACTTGCCCAACATCAAACAGCTAGTCAAATTGGCTCCACTTGGTTTTGATTTTGGTTTTCTGATAATTTTCAACCACAGCCCACTTACCATCTCTCATGACTCATCCGCATCATTGTCAGTGAGCAGGCTTTAAGTGTTCTAAAGAGTTCCTAACATGGCATGGTTCTAACTACATTTCCAGGTCTTAAAGGATTTATGAAGCACACACTGTTAGCTTATCCTTACAGTCTAATCTGACTTAAAATTTTAAATGACTTGATGCAGGATTAATCTCAGAGAAAAAGGCTTTCGGTCTGCCTCCTAAACTTTACTGTCAGACCCTTATTTTGTCTTTACTCTTTGAGATTTCTTAATATCAGTTAATTCCTCATCACATTTTTTGATGATATTTGCCATATGTTAAGGGTCATTTGGGAGAACTACTTATTTTTTAATGAAATATGCTGGATTAAAAAGTTTTCTCCAGAAATTTATATAGTTGGAATATAGGTTTTGAGGACACAGATACCTGGGTTAGCATTTTATTTTATACAAGTAATGTCTCCTTTACTGTGGATAAATACTATGGTATCTTCATATATCAGTTTCCTCATCTATGAAGTGGAGAATATTCCCATTCACACGACTGTTGTGCTGATCCAAAGGGACAATGTATATAAAGCCTTTAGTCTAATATCTGGTGCACAGTTGGTACAAAACAGATGATAATCTAAAAAGATCCAAATGAATTTGATAAGAAAATTTGATAGAAATATTCTACCTACATCAAGTTATACCTCTTTTACTTATTTGTGATATAGTTTGACCACGCTATGGAAAAATATGATGAGAGAGATGAAGATCCTATAGGTCAGGATCCCAAGTAGGAAGAGATGGCTCACCTAAAAAGTAAATCCAAAGGTTTAATAAAGGGACTATTTACAAAGATGTGCACAGACGTGACAAAGCCCACAAGAGGAAGTATCTCTTGATTGCATTAAGTCATGGCTACCCCTGTCTGAAGGAGCAAGAAAACACATGGTTACCACTAAGAACTGCAGCTGAACAAGAGGATTATCCAATAGGAGTTGTGACAATGATAGACCTCTGAAAATCCATGCCCAGAGGAAGGAAGATAAGAGTGATCACTCCGTTTTGTACTATGATCTGGACGAAACCAATTGGAAATGAAATGGCAAGCAGCCTGGTTTTATAGGTCCATACAGGACAACTTTCTGGACAACAAACAAGGGAAAAAATAAATCTTAGGAGTGAAATGGACAATGCATAATGTAAAGACCTAAAAAAAAATCCCTAAGTAAAAATAAGGCATAGAGTTTGAAAGGAGGAAGAAGAGTTGCTTACATGTCCTTCTCTGTTCAGTGTTGCCCATGAAAGCTTTGAGGGTAGAAAAGGTAAAGAATTATAAGAAGAATATAAAAAATGAAACCGTAAGTTATGAAAAAATATCTTAAAGGTGACTTGTAACAGTGAAGAGAATGAAGAAAAAATAAAGAGAAATGAAAAATGAATTAGAAATTGACAGAGAAGGCAACTGATGGAAGAAACAAAAAAGGAAGTTGATGGTTAGGGCCTCAGTGGAACCGAGAAAATGATAGATTTGGGATGGATTGTACTTGGAAAAAAAAAATAAGTTAGAATTACCATGACCTTAATGTTTGGTCTGTCTTGCTCTAGTGTATTTCCTGTCAACACCCTCCCAACCAATCCACCTTCTTCAGTTTTTGGCCAATGGTTTTCCGCCTAGTGTATTCTGTTCTGATCACTGTTTCAAATTTCACTGCTGAACCACTATACTTTAACTTCTGCCACTATATGTTTACATCCTATATAATTTATTTCTTCATCTGTATCGCTCATGGTCTGTTAAGCCATATAAAAAGAAGATCTAAAGGGCCAAAGATTTTGTTTGTTTTGTTCATGGATGTATCTTAAAGGTCTAGTACAGTGCCAGGCACATAATAGGTACTTACTAAATTTTCTTAAATGAATGAATAAATATATAAATGGCTCAGAGACTACCTTTATAGTAGCACAACTCAAGCAAGGTCTGTTTCACCAGATCATCCCATTTTGCAAATTGATTGGCTTACTTTCCTTCGGACAAAGTATCCGTAAGAATGATCCCACTTCCTTATACAGGCATTTTTTTTATTGTGAACCATGTGGTCAGATATAACTGATGTTGTTTAGACACTTACAACTTTGGGTAAGTCATGTAGCATCTCTAAGCTTCTGGAAAATTAAAGTAACAATTCTTTATTTCTGGTATTGAGAAGGATACCAGGAAGAGAGTAGGTATCAAATAAGTTGTTATTATTTCTTATTTGTCTTTCACTTACTTTCATACTCTTCCTTCAAATGGATCACAGAGAGGCAGCCCTGGTGGCTCAGCAGTTTAGTGCTGCTTTCGGCCCGGGGTGTTATCCTGGAGACCCGGGATCGAGTCCCACATCGGGCTCCCTGCATGGAGCCTGCTTCTCCCTTTGCCTGTGTCTCTGCCCCTCCCTCTCTCTCTTGTCTCTCATGAATAAATAAATTAAAATCTTTAAAAGAAAAAAGATCACAGAGTGAAAAAATCATGAAATCATTTTTGTCTTAAATGAAGCAAACTTTGGAAACATCCCTAAAGGCAACCTGTACCTAGGAAATTTTCCTCTTGGCTTTGCAGCTCTGATATGTGTAAACTTTGGTAAAAGATCAGACATGCAGCCATGGGTTTAGATACTTATCCAAAATTACCTCCTGAACATTCTGAAATTTGCTAATTGTTAATTGCCAATCAAGAGCTGTTTTGTAAGACTTAATTCCTGCCCGGCTCCCACAAATGTCAGTAGACTTAATTTAAATCTAGAAATGCAAAACAGTCTCATTTTTGGTCTGAGATCAGTCTTTAACAGTTGCCATTTTGTTCCTTTTTTTTTTTTTTCCAAAATGGATTTTAGGGATGAGCACTGGGTGTTATACTATATGTTGGCAAATCAAACCAATAAAAAAATGTATAAAAAATTTTCAAAAAAGTAAAAAAAAAAAAAGATTTTACTGGCAAGAAAATTTTGTCAAGGCTTATAACACCCTCTTGTTACTATTCATTCCCTAGCAGATGCCAAACTTTCAAATTCATATTGGCTTTATAATCTTTATCCTGTAAAATGAACAAATGAAAAAAGTGAAGTCTTCAAAATTTTGAAGTTTTAAGTCAAAATAAATTCAATTCTTTGCATCTAGGGAAAAAAATTAACAACTATATTATTCATTACCCAATGGAAAAAGCAGCACTAATTTTAAATAAATCATCCATGAGGTGGTTAAGTTATCAAATGGCAAGAAATAGTCTCTCATTTCTCTTCAGGACATACAATTCAAAAAGGTATATAGCACATAAATGTATTTTTTTTCTAATTTTGCAAAGGAGAAAACAAAGACTTAAAATCTTAGGTAAGGACTAAGTAAGTTGGATGGATATTTAGACAGTAAATTCCAGAGACAATATCTGAAGTCAAGATATCTGATTCAAAACATCTGCTCTTAAGTATTTCTTTGTCTACTCACCTATCAAGAGGAAATATAAAAACTTATGACTATGATAGAATATCACTTTCTTGGTTAGCTGTGATATTATAAAGAGAGAGTGATGCAAATGCAGTTAAGATCTCCAATCGGTTAACTCTGAAGGAAGAATATCTTGGGTAGGTCTATCTGATCAGATAAACTCTAAACTGAAGCATCTAGAAGCTTAAGAAGATCTCCAGCTCTCCTGGAAAAAGCTAGTCCCCATGATTTCCATAATCCCAAGGAAATGGATCATCCAATAGCCATGTGATCTTGAAAGAGGACTCTAAAGTTTAGATGAAACCCGAGCCCTGGATACCATGTTCATCTCAACCTTCATGAGAATCTTTGTAGAGGACTCAGCTAAGCTGTGACAGACATGTGACCTATGGGACCTGGGAGATAAAATGATTATGCATAAAATAAAATAATGCAATGATTCGATATGCCTCACAGATGCAATGCTCTGTATTTATTTGACCTAGACTATTTGTTTAAAAGATTTTATTTTTTTTTAATTTTTTTTTATTTATTTATGATAGTCACAGAGAGAGAGAGAGAGAGAGGCAGAGACACAGGCAGAGGGAGAAGCAGGCTCCCTGTGGGAAGCCCGATGTGGGAGTCGATCCCAGGATCCTGGGATCACGTGCTGAGCTGAAGGCAGGTGCTCAACCACTGAGTCACCCAGGCGTCCCTAACTTAGACTATTTTGAATGTGTCCTTTCTACCCTCAGCTCTTCTCACTTTACCAATATGAAAAGCTTAATTTATTTTTTAAGCTTTCATTTATTATTTGCTTACAATTCAAAATTCTGATAATAGAAGTTTTAAATCTTGAATTCAATGAACTATAAAAAATAGCATTTTCTTCTAATCTCCTAAATTTCAGGATTAAAGGCCTTTTCAGAGTTGCCCTGTTGCTACTTGGCTTTGCTTCCCTTTGTTGCATACCCCTATTTAAAGCAAGCCTTCACAAATGCTATAGTGTATTGATGAGTATTCCTTTAGGAGGCCCTAAACTTACAAGTAGGACAAAAATGCAGTACTTCCCTTTTTATAAGATAACTGTGTCTATTAATAACTTTTAAAAATTGCAGAAATCACACTTGAATCAATTAAAGCAAGTAATACACTCAAAACACCTAGGGAGAATGACCCTAATTCCAAGAACTATAAACTTGAGAATAAAACATTGTGTGAGCTCATTTTCAAATTATCTCTGGTGAGTATTCAAATACCCAATAAGTTTTTATACTTACTAACTAAATTACAATTTGTCTTAGGTTGGGATTTAATGTTCCCCTCCTCCCCTTGATTTTCCTCATTTTCCTGGATTCCAGAAAATACTGAAGCTCCAAATGGTTAGAGAGGGCATTTGATAATACGTTTTACATCACAAGGGGAGAAGTTACTCTTTTAGCACAATTTTGCTGTGAGGGCACCAATACTGGCAGTGCAAAAACCCTGATTTACTGGCACTTACACCAAAAATAACATATACATGTTTATATTTTAGTGATATAATTCTGATTGCAGCATAAGGACTATAAATGAAAGGTGGACAGGGCAGGAGGGAGACCAGCTAAGGGAATTTTTCAATGATCCTTAATAAATATGATGGTGAGTTAATTAAACAGAATTAAACCAAAGCATTAGGGGTGGGGAAAGGCATATAATTCAAAGGGTAGCAGACAGATCAGACTGGCAAGACTTGAGATTGATTAGCTAAGAATGATAGAGAGGAAGAGTGAAGGTGGGGCTCAGCTTCTTCTCTTGAGAGGAAAAAAACAAAACATCTCAGGAAGGGGGGTGCAGCTAGTGATGTGGGAAAGGGATGACCTTTGTTTCTCCATTTTTAAAAATGTGATTGCCCATGGAACACCCCAGATTTGTTTTCTACGGAATTGGAGACATGCATCTAAAACTCAGGAGGTATGTCTGAGTTGAGGAGTATTTAAAAATCATCAGGATTTGGACAAGAATTGAAATTAAAAGAGTTGATTGGATTTTCCAGGGAGAATGGGTTATATGAAAAAAGAATGCTGGGACCAGAATCCAACATCTGATGGATGGGCAGAGGAAGAAGAGCCTGCCAAAGACCTGAAAAACAGGAAAGTAGGACAGTGCTGTGTTACAGAAGTCAAAAGAAGGGAATGTTCTAAGGAAAAGGAAAGATTGAAAGTTTCAAATACTGCTGAAGGACTTAGCAAGGGCAGGAATGTTGTTGCATTTGGCATCTGGGTTAATTTGCAAATTTTGCTGTTATAAATGCTGCTGCAATACATGTATACATTATCTCCTACCAGTACCTCTCTGACTTATATGGCAGAGCTATCTAGCTTCTGACTGAATTGGTTTCCTCTACTTTATAAACATAGCTAGAAAACACATTCAGGACAAAAATAAAGCCAAGTATCAGACGAAATTAGCAAAGGCCACTTATGCATGGGTTTGTGCTCTACGAACCCATCTGCCTATCACTAGTTTCAATAGAGTTTCACAGATGTTTGAAGGAAAGGTGAAGCTTACTGTGTGCCTTAGCTTAGGATTTTATAATAAAATACCAGACTAGATGGCTTAAATGACAGATACTTTTTTTCTCACAGTTCTAGAGGATAGGAAATCCAAAATCAAAGTGCTGACAGACTTGATGGCTGCTGAAGGCCCACTTCAACCTCTCCTCTCTCTCTCTCTGTATCTCTCTCATTTGGGTACTTTTTAAAAACTAGTGTAGTTGACAACACAAAGTTACATCAGTTTCAGATGTATGACATTATGATTCCATGAATCTGGGCACTATTCTTGGTTGCAAAATATTAGCAAATAGTTTGGGGGGATTTCAAAACAAGAAAGATTGCTTAATTTAAGAGGCAAATAGTTCTCTGTGGCTGATCATTTTCTGGATAGAATGAGGATCTCTGTGCTGGTTTTCTTTTCTTTTTTAAAGATTTTATTTATTTATTCATGAGAGACTCAGAGAGAGAGGCAGAGACACAGGCAGAGGGAGAAGCAATCCCCTCGCAGGGAGCCTGAGGAGGGACGTGATCCCCATGCAGCATCATGCCCTGAGCTGAAGACATAGGCTCAACCACTGAGCCACCCAGGCGTCCCTGTGCTGGTTTTCCGTAGGCAAACTACATGATGGTCCTCAAGGTGGTTGGGAGTTAATTATAAAATAAGCAAGATCTTAGTTCTGACCAATAATAGGACATGAACTGAAATAAGTACTGCTTAAAGGTTGGCTCATGAAATATCCCAGGCATCTTCCTCCATGTTCTTTTGTTGGTGTTTTGCTTTTGCTCTATTTCCTTGAAATCACAGAACAAGACAGGTCCAGTGCAGTCTCTGAATCGACACTTGGAAGACAGCCCGATTAGGAATATCATTTTGAAATTTCCATAAAAGGGATGTAAGCTTCTGTTTTGTTATCTTTCAGGATTGGAGGTTTATCTATTTACATCAGATAAATTTTAGTAAAATATTTTTATAGTACTTTCCCCTGTCTTTAGTTTTTCTTTACTTTTAAAATGTCTACAGTATGCGTGTATTTTATAATGAGGAAAAATTGTTTATAAAATCTGAAAATGGTTTGCAAAGAAACATCTAATGTTATTAAGCTTTAATTTCATCATTTTTCATCTCTTAAAATGAGGACATTTTATGTGATGTCTCACATTTCTTTTTCTAGAATAGTGCATGAATTATAAGACCAGTTACCAGAATCAAGGTGCAGAGTGAGCAGAGCATTTATAGGGAGGCTGGTAAATGCATCCACGAATGAGTTGAAACTTATTTTTATTTTTCAGGATGACTGTAGAGCTTAAACGAAAAGTTGTAAAAGAGATTGTGTCAAATGGAAAATGCTGTAAAACGGGTTGCTGTTGTGTTGACTGACTGTGTCACATTTCCATTTTTCAGTGACTAATCTTCCTCTGCCTTGAGTTAGCCTGAAAAAAAAAAAAAAAAAAAGAATCAGTGTAAGGGGTTAATTGCTGTCTTTGTTCTGCACGTTAAACTTCCATTTTCACTTTTCCTAAGCTTTGGGAGCAGCAAGTCATTTGCTTTTTATTGCAATAAATCTGCAGATTACTAGGTAGCAGTATCTCTCATATTTTTCCTTGCATCTCCTGAAACATCTGGCACATTTCCATATATACATGAGCACCTTAATAAACGTTGTCCAAATAATTTGAATTGAAACATATCTATGACTCAGGGGCAGTTTTCAGTTGCTATAAATATCTACATTACTCATCTCATAACTAAACTATCAATCTTCTTTCAGATCAAAGATTAAATTCTGGAAATCCCATTTATCTTCCAAACATTTCAGTGGGCATTATACTAGTCATGAGAATCTATCATAACAATAAATTGTACAGGTCATGTAATGTTAGCGATCATAGAGAGAGCATCTATTTATTAATTTTTTTAAAAAAAATTATTTATTTATTCATGAGAGAGAGAGAGTGGCAGAGACACAGGCAGAGGGAGAAGCAGGCTCCATGCAAGGAGCCTGATGTGGGATTCGATCCTGGGTGTCCAGGATCATGCCCTGGGCCAAAGGCAGGCACTAAACCACTGAGCCACCCAGGGATCCATCTACGATTTATTAATTATATAAAACCTATGAGATACATCAAAAACACTAATATGGAAACTGGGACTATAGCTATGAACAAAAATGACCAAAGTCTGTCCTCCACCCCATTTAAATGAAATGTATGGGAACAATATGTGCTACCTAAAAGATACCATCAAACCTTTTCATACTATGGAGAAGGTATCACCCTCTCGGTAGGACATGTGAATATACCGAGGCTTAGAGGAGTGACATAACTTGTTCAGTGCCAGTCTCTAAAGGACAAAGTTGTGAGTCTATCCCAGGCATACCCTAGTTTCAGAGCCGGCCCTCCCTGTACTATGTCCATTATCTATACACGAAGTTGACTGAAAGTTATAAAGAAGACTCTAACAATAGCAATTGCTCCCTGTTAGTTGGCAGTATTTACTAGTGAATGCTCTAATCACCTTGAAACTATTGTTTCCTGTTTTCATAGATATATGGGTCTACACCCCTGGCTACGGTTACTGACTCCATTCATTTCTTGAGGTTCTTCCCAACACATCCTTCCTTTTTTATTCTATACAATTTCTTCCTGATGGAAGTCATCTCCCTGCACAGCATTAATTTCTATGTGTAGTATCTACACTCCTAAATTTTAGAACCATGTATTTAAAAAACTACTGGACCTAACTAGCTAGATCTTTCTGAGACACATATAACGTATTTTATAAAAATAGGCTTGCAACAACTCACTCGTCTCACTCCCTTGCCAGACACACCTAAGAACCACAACCCTTTCTGTAGTCTCTAAAAGAATGCCCTCACTATCCATTCAATTATTGAAGGCAAAAACAAATTATAACTTGGCCATAGTTTTCCTTCCTGCTAGCCATTCCATTTCCAAGTCATGTCAATATTACTACTTAAACATTTCTTAAACACCTCACTCCAACCGCATTCCTACCTCGGACCTAATGTTCTGTGAACTATGGAGCTATAGGCAAAGACCTGGCTCTAGCCTTTCAACAAATCTAAGCTTCACTCAGATAGTGATTTCACTGCGGTTTTCCTGGGTGTCTGCAGTGGTCTGACAATATCTCAGAATCTGGTCTGTGACTGTGTTTGTGGTCAGATTTGATGAGGCTCTCACATGTGGCAAAGGGGGCTGAAAAGACTGAGGCCAACCGGAACTGATAAATGGCCTAACAATTCTGGTACCAGGAGGTTCTTAATGAGGTGTTTTGTGGTGGGGAGATGTGCAGTCACCAAAAATATCTTAATTAATGATGGCAAAGTGGAAGCAAACAATACAAATAAGCAAACAATACAGCAATTTATTGATGATAATAAATGGAGGAATATTGGACATGCTATTATGAGTCTAACATTTAAAATGGATTTATGAGATTAGATAAAAATTTAAAAAGTGATTCACCTCTCGTATTTGCAATGAAACATGTTCTGAAAAACTGGTTATAATATTATGTAATGCAGATCCCCAGAGTGAGACATTCAAAAGAACAAGTATGAATACTTTAATTTTGTCTGATTTTTCAACTAATCATCACACCATTTAATTTTTTTCCAGAACAAATAGAGATGAAAATAACAGTGGCTCAGGAAGTTATATTAAAGTCATAGCTATTAAGTGGCAGAGGGTGGTACTAAAATATTGATTGCTTAATTAATGTCTACCATTATTACTCATAATAACAAGTCCAGAGGGAGCAATGTAGAAAAACCAAAGGCCCAATATTTTGATTGTCTTTTACATAGAGCACTGTACCTAGTACGGTGCATTCAGCATTTCAGATGAAGTCCCTTTTTCTGAACTGCTGAGGTACAGTGAGTTTCCTGGTGATCACAAGAGAATCACATGAATTCAATTGGCAGAATAAGGTCCCCCACCAAAGATGCCTACATCCAAATCCCCAGAACCTGTGAGTATGTTAAGCTACATACCAATAGGAATTTTGCAGATGGGATTAAGGTTATAGACTTTAAGATGAGAAGATTTTCCTGGATTATTCAAGCAGATCCAAAAGAATCATATGGGCACTTAAAGGCAGAGAACTTTCTGAGGCTGCAGTCAGACAAGTGTAGATAAGTAGAATGTGGACTTACTCACCCCACCACGCCATGGCTGGCTGAGGGCCACAAGTTAAGGAATGTGGGTAGCCTCCAGAAGTTGGTTATGAGCCCCAGGTGACAGAAAACTCTTAAAAAGAAGAATAAATTCTGTCAGCAACCTGATTGAACCTGGACATGGATTCTCTCCCAGAGCTCCTGGTAATGAAGACAGCCCTACCCTACAGCTGTGTATCAGCCCACGACACTCTCCGTGGAAGAGGCGGCCAGGCCAGGCTGTACATGGACTTGGCACCTCCACAACTGCAAAATCATAAACAGGTGCTGTGTTTAGTCACTAAGTTTGTAAGAAGTGTTATGGCAATGTTCAGCAACTAGGACATTGAACCAAAGAAATAAGATAATAAATGGAAATTTGGATATAGGAGAATTGCCACCTAGTCATCCATATACAGATTAGAAACCTGCAGAGGCTCAATGTCCACTCATTTATAAGCGTTGGGACTTATACTTTTTTTTAAATTATCATTTTAATGACAAAAATATTATATGTCTTGGAAAAGTTCTGAAAGTAGAGAAGTGTGCAAATTTAATGTCCAAGTTTTCCTGTTACCTACACTCTTAATTTATAGAGTAAGTCATGTTATTTTATTCCAGATATTTTTCTATATACTTATATCCCTATCTTCTTTTATTTATTCATTCAGCAGGTAACCTATTATTATAGTTAAAATTCAAGAAACATGAAAAAATATCTCCCATATCTGTCCCTATGTGACCAGATTTTTCTCCATTCCAAATGAGGAATCACATGTTTATTTATTTTCATTTGTGTTCACCTAGAGATTGTATGCAGGTAGAAGTAAATACTAAAATATATTCAACATTTTTACTGTTTTAAAATGCTATTCTTATAATTCTGTACTTTGCCTTTTTTTTTCACCTAAAATACATATTTTGGAGAATTTCCCCATCAAGCAATATGATTCAGAACAATTTCTGTGCACAGAGAAAATTACAAATGTATATAAAATGCTTATCTCTAATAAGTGGTCTTTTTCATCAATAAACAGTTAATTTAGTAAGAAACACATGACTATGAAGAGAGGAACCTGCTAAGAGATTTCTTATAATTCCCACAAGGTGACTGTACACGCTAAGAAGGTATGGGAGATCTTAAGTGGGAATGGTCCTTTCCAAACAGAAAGTTTTCAAATGAGTTCAACAATTAATTTATGGTGGTAAAGAAAACAGAAGTCTTCTAAAGGTCCTTGATATATCTGAGAAGGTGGCTTCGAATAAAGACTTAATTATGTCAAATCCCATGGAAGAGCATTCCAGGCAGAGTGTGACGAATGTAGCAAAATGGAATCGAGAGGCCAGTGTAGTGGAGACACAGGGAACAGAAAGAAGAAAGAAACGAGATGCGGTGGGAGAAAGGACGATGAGCCAGTTCCTGTGGATTGTGTCTGCCAGGGTAAGGAGTGTGTATTTAATAACACATGAGATGGAAACCGGTCAGCATGCCTCAGAGTAAATATGACACGTACAATGACGTTAGCACTGTGTCTGGCTCATGGTTAGTGACAAAAATGATGACTATTATTCCTGTATTTATCTAGATAGCAGGGTTGGCAAGAAAGCCTCTCTTTTAGGGATTTATTTTCATGAGATCTTGATAAGTAAGGATAGGTACATAAGGATAGATCACAAATTGTTTTATGGTATATGAGACTCAAACCAAGTTTAAATCTGGTTAGTTTAGCTGTTGGTGCTGCTATACCACTTCTAACCTCAACTGATGAGCTCTCTCAGTAAAACATACATCAGACATAGTGATGTCACCAGAGTCTGGCATCTCCCTGGGGCTCCATTGCCCCCCCAACCCAGGAAATGTCTGTTAACATTTGAACAGAATTGCCTTCTTGTAAGTGGATGAGAAAAAAAAGGGTGGGTTGTGAGTGTGAACTGTTAGACCTGGACCAGGACAATGCAAGGACTAGATCACACAGGACCCTGCAGACCATTATAGAGTTCAGGACCTTTGCTGTGAGTAAGATGGGAATTCACTGAAGTCTTTAAATTGAGGAGTGACATAAATTCACTTACATTTTTAAAAACTTGCTCTGGCTTCTCTGTGGGGGGAGAGGTGAAAGAAGGGAGACCAATTAAGAAGCTACTAAAATCATCCAAGAGAAAGATGTTGATAACACAGACCAGGGTGGTAGTTGTGGAGTGTTGCTAATTGATTTGTTTCTGGAAATATGCCAGTGGAAAAGCCAAGGGATTTGCTACTAGATTGGCTGGGCACTGAGAAAGAAGAGTCAAGAATATGGTGTACAAAAATAGTACACTACCTCTGTGTCTTCCTTGCCAAGACCCATAATCACCCCAGTTTAATCAGGAGAAAAATATCAGACAAATTCTAGTAGAGAGACACCCTACAAAATACCTAACCATGACTCCTCAAAGCTGTCAAAGGCATCAAACACAAGGCAAGTCTGAGAAACAGACACAGTCAAAAAGAGCTGGAGAAGGCAGGACAAGTAAATAAATTGTGGTTTCCTGATTGAGATCCTGCAACAGAGAAAAGACAGTAGGTATAAGCAGAGGAATACTGAAGGAAGAATGGGCTTTAGTCAGTTAAAAATGTATCAGTATTGGTTCAGTAACTTACAAATTGGCCATCCTGATGTAAGATGTTAATATAGGGGACACTGGGTACAGGACAGATGGGAATGGTCTGGGATGTCTTCAGTTTTTTTTGCTTTGTTTTGTTTTTGTAAATGTAAAACCCTCTAAAAATTAAAGTCTATTAAAAAAAAAAAAAAAGCCCAAGATGACTTCAACTTCTATTCCCGAGCAACTGACTTGGGAGTGCAATTGCTATTCCATAGAAGGAGACGTGGGTTTCCCGGAAGTAATAAATATGAGTTCCTTCTCCCTTCCTCTCCACTCCATCCTTAAGACATGCAGAACACAGGATTTCTTCCCACAAAAGTGACCCAGGCAACAGCTGCTGTTGTCAACTTGGGAAGGCTTCCTGGAAGAAGAGGAGCTCGAAAAAAGTTTTGAAGATAGGACAGGATTTGCAAATGTCTCGAGGAAAATTCCTTCACTGAGAGGGACTTAATTCCTTCTCCTGTAATCCCTACATTTTTATTCTACGTATTTCCTTGCCTCTTTAGTTGATATCTTTTGCCATTTAGTACAGTTGTTTGGATAGATTTTTGCCCTTATTCATATTCATTTCCTTTCATTTTTCTGTGTTTATTATTAAGTAGTGAACAGCCTTTTGAGGACACATTAATATTCTTAGGAATCCGTCTCCCCATGCTACACTGGTGTCCTTTATCTGCTCGTTCCATTTGGCTGCAGTCAGCACTTTTTTCTGTCTCGTGAAACATCTCTGATAAATTGCATCCCCCTCAATGCTATTATCACAAATAGGAGATGTGACTCCCCACCATCTGTAGTAACACTGTGTCCAGAGACACATTAACTGTATTTAAAACAGTTCTTTCATGGTATTCTAAATAATCCCTTTAACTCAAAAGGAGTAGAAGTGAACTCTGAGGTCACTCACCCCCATTCATATTTTATTCAAGTAACACTGAACTAAATAACTAAAAACACAGATACATGCACATATGTAACATATGTATAATTTCTTACTCATTTTTAGAGATTAGTTAGTTTCTCTCAGCATGAATAAGTTGAAAGAAAAACAATTGGCAAACAAATATTTTATAATTATGATTATGATTTAACTTTATGAGGCCTGATTCTTTCTTCTTTAAATTTCCATATTCTATCAATTGCCAATGACAATGGGGAAAAAAATCCATTCCCTTTTTTGCATATTTTACATATTATTAACAACCTTCTTCTTTTCCTCCTGCCAACTGATTTCTCCCAATAAGTAGGGCTAGGCAGTTTGCTCACACATGCTGTCATGGAAGGAGGAAAGTGATTTAATAAGTAAAAATAATCATTATAGGAAAGCCTGGGTGGCTCAGTGGTTGAGCGCCGCCTTCAGCCCAGGGAGTGATCCTGGAGACCCAGGATCGAGTCCCACGTCGGGCTCCCTGCATGGAGCCTGCTTCTCCCTCTGCCTGTCTCTCTCTCTCTCTCTCTCTCTCTCTCTGTGTGTGTGTGTGTGTGTGTGTGTGTGTCTTTCATTAATAAATGAATAAAATCTTTAAAAAAAAAAGAATAACAGGAATTGCAGTTCAGGACAGAGAAACTATTGCAATCTACAGGAGAGTCTATTGAGGGTTTGAAGCAGGTCATTTTTATTCATCAGGGAATGAAAGAGGAGAGGATTTAGTTACAGTCTGTTAAAATAAAAAAAAAAAAAACAAACAAAAGGATACCAGCCCTGAAAATTCCCTGAGCGGACAAAACCTGTCCAGTCACACAAATAAAGCTCAATTCAGCCTACTTTGCCAGATCAACTTGACCTGAGTCATTTCTTCTTTCTATGTCTAGAAACCATAAGCAAAAATTTCCTAAGGTTGATCTGAGGTTCAACCTCCAACTAACTCCCTGTGATTTAAGGAAATTCCAGCATTAACAGTTTTCTGTAAATCGGACATTGGTGGGAAATCAGTCTCTCGGTCCTTAAGTTTTGTTTTCCTCAGGGCACATGCATAAGATTTTCCATTTTATGTACTCTAGTTCCGTTCTAGAAGGAAATTCTCTCACATTATCTAAATATCAATTCAGGTTGTAATGGCTTAGAAGCTGCCCTTAGCTACACATCAGTTCTGGATTCTACCTTTTGGTTCTGCCTAAGGATAGAGAACTGGCACTTTCTTATAAGCAAGCTTTCTTTTTTAATTTCAGTTTTATTGAGGTATATTTGACATAGAAAATTGGAAGATATGTAAGGTGTACATTGTAGTCATTTGATACACATGCATAATTGTAAAATAATTCCTTTCATCTTAGCTCTACTCTTTTAGCAAATGTAAATTATATGACACAATGTTATCAACTGTAGTCACCAAATTTATGTGGATTTTCAGGTCTTTTTCATTTTATAGGTGAACATTTTATGTTTTTACCATCCTTTCTTTGTTTCCTCTACACAATAAACCCTGAAGACCACTTTTCTAGTCTGTTTCTGAACTTTGCCCTTTTCTTTTAAAGATTACACATGTAAGTGATACCAAGTATTGTCTTCATCTGGCTTGTTTCCTTTAGCATAATGTTCCAGCTTTTTTACTGCTGCCTCCTGCCTACCTTGGATCAAATAGACAGAAAAATATGGCATCTAGTTGAAGAGTATTCTAGCCACCTCGTCCAACACTTTGCTGTGGATGCATGCTAACGGAGGTGAATAAAATGGAAATACTGCAGCAGCCCATGGGCATAGGGCACTGATCATTCTTGTTCACTCAAAGTCAGAGACCAGATTTCTGTCTGGAAGTCCTAAGGGCAGTCATGGTGGCAAGGCTACAGAGTTTGGTCCCTTTGTTTGAAAAAGAAACTGGGAGGCACTTGCTTACAGAGAGCTGAGTGGATGTATTCGTGGTGTTCACTGGTACAATCCAGGCTGCTCCAGATGTTAGTACAATACCTAATTCAATGAAGACATTAAATTCCCATACACGCATCATCATAACACTTTCTTATCCTTCTGAAAGGAGCCATACTGCATAGTGAATTGCTTTGAAAAAGATAGAGCCAAGAGAGTCGGCTGCAATTCTTCTTCAACTATCCTATCAACCATTCAGTAAAAATAAATGCAATAGTTGACATTAGGGGCAGCTTTGAAACCTGTTCTCTGTATCAATGAGTTTGATTTTGTTTTGGTTTGTTTCTGTTGATTTGGTTTCTTTTGCTGTGCAGAAATCTTTCAGTTTGATGTGGCCCCTTTGTTTTATTTGGTTTTGTTTTCCCTGCCTTAGGAGCCACATTCAAAAATATATCACTAAGACCTAGATAAAGAAGCTAACCCTCTATAGGTCTTGAGGTGAGTGAAACTACATGCGAGTCTTCCAAGAGGGAAATCTCAGTTTCCTGTAGTATTTTGGAACTCCTGGATGACTCCTTTTGGTTTTCCAAGCTGGCTACTCTAGGCGGTCATGTCTCCATTGCAGACCCCAGGAGCAGAGGCGTCCAATGTTGGACCTGAACTCCTTGCTCCTCTGGGAGAAGCACCTGTCCATTTTTTTTGTCACTGTGTCAGGTGTGCGTTTTTATTGAGATTGTGTCTCTGCCCCCACTACCCATCTTGAGTGAACCTTTGTCCTCTGTTTTGGGAGCAGTTCATCTAGTTTTCAGACCTTTTCCTGAGGGAAATGATTTGTATGCGGCTGTCAATTGGGCATGTCTGTGGAAGGAATTGAACTGAGGATCTACCTACATTGCCAATTTGTGCTTCTTTCTTTCCTCATGTTCTTATTTTAGGTTATTGAATCAGGGAGTGTCTGTAGCTATGAACCTGGTTTTGAGATCTACCTCATTTACTTATTACCTTTGTAGCCTTGTCAAGTTCACTTAGCCTTGTAAGTTTCAGTTTTTCTAACATGTAAAATTGGGACAATATTTTATGCTATAGACACATAGATGGATACAGGATAGATGTATCAGATATATACATAGATATAATTACCTATATGAGGTATAGATAAAAACATATCTATATAGACATATATATATAGTACATATACATACACAGATATCTATCTGTAGGCATCTATATCTATATCAAAAAAAGTTTCAACTATAAGTGCTTATGATTTGTTTATACAGTCCTCAAAGGAACCTGATGGTCAACTTTACTGTTTTCCTTTGCGATGGGAGTAAGGTAAAATGACCCCACACATACAGCTTCAGACAGTGACTTCCTTATGTGTCTTTAAACCTCCCCATGATTTTTCCCATCATAGTACACTTCTTGTCTAGAATCCACCCTTGTAGATGTCTCCCCACTAGACTTCAAACTCCTAGAGAAAATGAAAGGTGTCCTAGTTACCTTGTATATTTATTATCTGGCACAAATCTTGGAACTTCATAAGAGCTAAGAAAATATAACACAAATAAGTAAGTGAGGTCATATGCTATGACAATTCCAGTTATAAGGATTTTAAATGGTGTCATACAAAAGTCAGTGCACCCTTTATGGCCAAAGCTTGAAATAATGCAAATTTCTTCAAATTAAAAATTAATCAAGAATAGCATCATTGCAAAGGACATTTTTAAAAGTGTATTCATGACTACCGGTTTGGTTTGGTTATGTTTTAGAAACACCCGTGGGACTCTAAACTCAAAGACCAGGTGGTTTAGTAAGGCCAGTGTTCTTTGGAAGATCTTGTTACAATCTGTGACACACATATGTCCCAGCTCTGCCCTCAGCAGCTTTAGACTGCCCAAATCCCTGGTAGATTCCTTAGACTCTCAGGTACCACTTCCTGCCTGATTTTTCAGATTCTGTGCCAGTGACTACAAGTCAGTAGCTTCCCAAGAAAAAACACTGTACCAAATTCTGGGCTCACCTCTTTATGTTTTGTTCTGTTTAGGTTCTCTGAATCTTCAAGTCTTGGCTTAGTTGCTCTGAATTCTAATTTTTGTACTCCAAGAAGTATAAGGTTGCTACCAGCTTAGCACCATTTTTCATTTTTATTTTAAAGATTTATTTATTTTAGAGAGAGATTGTGCACGTGAGAGCAAGCATGGTGTTGGGGGTGCATGGGGAGGGGCAGAGGGAGAGGCAGATTCTTAAGGAGAAGCCCAACCCAGGGCTCAATCTCACAACCCTGAGATCAGGGCCTGAGCTGAAACCAAGTGTCCATTGCTTATCCAACTTCCCCACAGCAGGCGCCCTGATTTTTAGCCTTTTAAATGCAACTTTCTTTCAACTCCTCAACCTCTGAAACCTAAGAATCTGCAAATGACTGGTGAGTGTAAATGAGAAGGATGGAAGACATATAGTTGTATATTTTCCTTTCTCCCAGGATCCTTGTTTCTAAATACCGTATAATTTTGATAGCTTTCCAGTGTCCAAAAAGAGATTTTAAAAAATTAATTATTTGAGAGAGAGAGAGAGAGAGAGAGAGAGAGAGAGAGAGAGAGAGAGAATGAGAGCACACAAGCAGGGAGGAGGGTCAGAGGGAGAGGGAGAAGTAGACTGTTCTCTGAGCAGACAGCCCCATGTGGGGCTCGATCCCCGGACCCTGGGATAATGATCTGAGCCGAAGGCAGATACCACTGAGCCACCCAAGTGCTCCCAAAAAGGGATTTTAAAAGGTCTATTTGTTTTGCATTCTTCTACTTTTTAAAGACTTAAATTACAGGGTGTGTGTGTGTGTGTTCTTCAATATACTCTCTCCCATATTCTGGTAAGACTCTAATCTATTGGGTCAAATCCCTATTTTGTGCTACTAATGTCCTGCAAAGTTCTTTTCAATTATGGTTCTCAAATATCCTTTATTCTTTGCTTCCTCCCCATCTGTTCACTCAGGGCTCACTCCTTTGTCATTGATGCTACAGGGAGACCTGACTGGGAAAATCATGCTCTTACCCTGATTGTTGCCCTGGGTTGCTTTACCCAAATATTTACCACATTCTCAAACCTCTAAGATCAGTTTTAAAATGTTCTTCACTGAAAAAAAAAAAAAACAATTAAAAAAAATGTTCTTCACTGAGTATGAAGTCAGTGTGACATATTTCAGGGCTAATTTTTTGACAACACTTTCAGGGCTGATTTCTGTAGAAGCCACAGTAATTAACAGGAACTACCTCAAGGCATAGACCCCCACATCTTCAGGAGATTGATTTTATAAGGGCTAAGCTCTTGCTCACATCATACTCGGAGGGAATTGGAAAACTGTCCTGGGCTGCTCCATTCTACACAGTGTGCCAGGAATCGAGGATGCTTCCCCCCTAGGTCGTACCTTCTAAAATCTAGGACCTTCCATGTTCTGGCAGGAAAAGTGAGAGCTAGAGGATCCCATGAATTATTTTTAAAAAGTAGTGATTTATGCAACTTTCTTCTATAAACTCTTGTCAAGAATCATTCACAGGACTGTAACTAAGCACATAAAGGCTTAGGAATGAGGGGAACACATTCTCCACCACAGACAGACCATGTAGGTAACAAGTCCGTGAACACAAAGCCTGGAAAGAATATTCACCTTTTTAAATTTAATTTTAATTTTTAAGGATTTTATTTATTTATTTATTCATGAGAGACACAGAGAGAGAGGCAGAGACACAGAAAGCAGGCTCCATGCAGGAAGCACAATGTGGGACTCAGTCCCAGGACCCCGGAATCATGCCCTGAGCCAAAGGCAGACGCTCAACCACTAAGCCACCCAGGCATCCCAAGAGCATTCACTTTAATGGAGAAAGTATTACGATAGAAAGATGGCTTAAAATGCTTTTGAGCTTTATGATTTTGTCTTTTCACTCAGCTCTGTCTTCCGTTTAACATGCAATTTTACTGAAAGCCATAGAGTCCAAGAAAAACAATTGATGTTATTAAGAAGAATCTCAATTTCCAACAATTGATAGATTATTCAACTCTGGTTTTATTTTTGCTGTATATTAATGCAAAACATTTAATTTGTTCTGATGCATTCCCTATAATTAAACACTTAATTTCCTCAGGTTTTTCAATATTACCTTTAGACCTTGAATAATTATGATGAACAGAACCATCTGAAAAATTCTATGTGCTTGATGAATATGTTTAAGGAGTCATAAATGAGAACTGAATCGCTTTATTTTATCACATAATTAATAATAGTTGAAAAAAATGGGTATGTTTAATACACATTTTTGACCAGATGGCTAATTATTTAAAACAAATTATTAGATCAACTTGCTATCGATGTAATTGTAGTGACCAAATTGCCCTCAGGGCCCTAGCTTTCAGCCTAAGAATTTAGAGTATGACCTTTGCCTATCGTGACACACCAACTCATATCAAAGTTTAGTTTCATATGCATTTTGATGTTATCCCAGATTTCTAATCAGAGAATATTATTGGGAGATTAACTTGTATGTTTCATCATGTGCACATTTATTCTTTTTTTCCCCTTCATGTAGTGCTCCCTCTGTTTTTATTCAACCTGAAATTATCAGCTTAGTTCTTCATAGCTTTGTCTTTGGAGCATGTCTATGTTGTACTCCCTCTATCAGTGAATTTGTATATAGCTTCCCTCATGGGCACGTTCACATTGAGCCTCTTTTGTAGTTCTTTAGCTTCAGAAGCACAAGTATTTGACTCAAGATATCTATCTATCATCTATCATCTATCTATCCACACAGATAAACGTGCTCACGTCAGCCAAGAAAGAATTCATTGAAAATTAAGGTAAATAGAGGTTTATTTAGGCAATCAGAAATACAATTTGGGAGACACAAATTCATAGAAACCCAAATTGTGTACTGAAGAAGACAAAATAGAGGACAGAATTATAAAAATAAAAAGTTGCAAGTATAATTCCCATTTAGGTCCTCTATGCAAAACAAAGATTGAAATTAGGTTAATTGAAATTGGTTGGCTTATTCCGCAAATGAGGTATTGAAGCTTATTAAACTAGTTTGGCTCCTTTTGAAATGGATAGTGAGTTGTCATGTTGAGGAGGACATTAGTCCAGGTTGGGGGCTTAAGGCTGGCTTAAAATTTCAAAAAGTTCATAGTTCCTCCCCTGAGGATATACATAAACTCCTCCTCCCTTTTGGTCTTCCAACCCCCCCCCCCTTTTTTTTAAGATTTGATTTATTTATTTATGAGAGAAACAGAGGGAGAGAGAGAGAGAGAGACATAGACAGAGGGAAAGGCAGGCTCCTTGCAGGAAGCCCAATATGGGACTCGATCCCAAGACCGGAATCATGCCCTGAGCCAAAGGCAAATGCTCAACTGCTGAGCCACCCAGGCATCCCTTCCAACCACCTTTTAAGAGACTCTTAGCAAGGCTTGTTTCCTCCATTTGAAATCTTCTTTTAGATAAGAAATATGCTATACATTGAAAAGGAAAAGATTGATAATCTTTATTCTTATATGTTTTCTCTTTTCATGTTAATGTGTGATGTGACAACATCATGG
The DNA here is from genome assembly GCF_048418805.1 of Vulpes vulpes. Taxonomy (NCBI): domain Eukaryota; kingdom Metazoa; phylum Chordata; class Mammalia; order Carnivora; family Canidae; genus Vulpes; species Vulpes vulpes. Next base: position 6,864,061 of record NC_132784.1, on the reverse strand, counting down.
TCATGGATAACGATTGGCAGTGGTAAGATTGTGCAAGAAGGATAAAGAATGTAGACTAGAATGAGTGATGTACTATGCAGTTAACGGAAACTGACATCTCTGGCTACCCTTATTAGGATCTTATTGAGGGAGGAGGCTGACAGGGATCAGCCTGTCAGTTAATTTAAATGCAGAAGAGCAAGAAGAAATCTACAGAAAAGGTAAACCCTCCAACTATAAAACTTAACAGATTCATGCTTCTCATTTGGGTACTCACTGTATGTTTTGTAAAGAGAAACTAAGAAACAAAGAGTAGAGAGAAAGGCATTTCATATAGCTATTTTTCTACCTCTAGTGTTCTCGTGTCAAGTTCTATCTTAATTATTTGGGAGGCTGTACCATGTCTGTTTTCACAAAAAAACACCAGAGTTAAATTATAGGTGTGATGTAATTATTAAAGTGCATGCAATTTATTCCAAATAGTTCATGTCCTGAATTTCATAATGTCAAAGTCATTTGATATGTATTTCTCTTCATGGCAAATATATCCATGTGATATATTGGAACAAATACCTTAGAAGGATCACTTAGCACAGACTAAGTTTCAGGAAGTCAGTTTGAGTGATAAGTTAAGATAGAATACAGTTGGTTCTAGTAGCATCTGAACACACAGGGTTCTATATGGGAAAGGCAGCCTTTCCTAAAGTCCTGTTTTTATCATTCCTGATAGCCTTTTTGTAAAATCCATTAATACGTATCAACACAGGGAGGAGGAATAAGGTCGGGGAGGAGGAAGGAGTATTTAGTCCAGGTGTCTATGTTGTCAGAAGAATCAGAAGAAGAAACAAGCCACAGAAATGTTGTGTGGCTCAGGTAATTAAGACTAACCTCTATATAAGTGAACTCAGGACTCAGGACTATTTTTTATCTACACAAGAAGTCACTTCCCCAGAAACAACCTCTGAGTACTAAAAGATATTCCTAGGAGCTCTCTTTCTTAAGTTTATTTATCCAAGTAATCTCTGCACTTGACACGGGGCTCAAACTCATGACCCTGAGTTCAAGAGCCACACACTCGCCTGACTGAGCCAGCCAGATGCCCCTAGGATCTCTTTTTAGACATCAAAAAGAGTGATCCCATCAAAAAAAATTTTTATGATGCCCAAATTAAGTGCTTCCTATGAGACCAAATGAGTTTGAAAATACCTTGAATTCAGTGACTTATTAGTTAGCGTAAATGATTTACTGAAAACATTAAAGAAAAAAAAATCAAGACTGCAAAATTAAGTAGTTTAAGTAGAAGTTTATTTCTCTAACAGGGCAGTCTAGTTCATCAAACACCACTGGGTAGTTTTGTTTCACAAAGCTATCCAGGCTCTCAAGGTCCTCCTCCTATCAGGTTGCTGCAAAACCCTCCCTATTCTCCTACTCATCTGCATGATGGAAAGTCAAGGATTTCAACATCTATGTTTCAGATCATGGGAAGGGGAACAATGCAAAGTCTAAGGAGAGAGGCCTTTTTTTTTTTTTTTTTTTTTTTTTTTTTGTGAGAGAGAGAGACCTTTTTTAAATCTTAAGATGGCTGGGAAGTTGCTTGTGTTCTTTCCCCTCACTTTTCATTGTTCAAACCTAGTTGCATCGTCCTATCAAGTTGAAGGATAAATAGGGAAAAGAAAGCTATGCATCTTAGAATGGACAAACCTTTTTTGAGGAATCCTAGCTGCCACAGCACTGTATCTGTATATTTCTTCTCCATCTCCAATCTCTTTCATCCCATCTAAATGTCTATCACCATCTGAGACACATATTCAGCTCTAATGGTCTCACGTGAATGGATTAATTTACAAGAAAACTGTGGAGTCACAGAGTTCCTATCTGCCTCTCTGTGTCTCGGTGCCTAGAATCAGTGAGAATGTTAGCTTCTTTTCCCTCGTCAAAGCCAATAAATCTACAAAATAGCAGCACAAAATTTTAGCCACAGACTAGACACATTTTTCATAAAGTAAGAGTTTGCCTTCCTATCAAACAATGGGATGTGGAATACTGTCATGACCACGGAGAGTTGTGGGCTTGAAGGCTAACAGCAAGCGTTACACACTGAACTGTATTTCAAAATTCACAGTGTAATAGACTTAAAAACAGAACTCTTGAGTAAAATAATAAACCAAGTGTTTAAAAAGATTAATGACAAAATCTCTAAAACTACTCAAGCAGCAAGCCAAATAGCTCAATTTGTATCAAATTCTTGTCAAAGACTGTGATGTGATCATTTTTACCAAAAATGTCCCTGTAAATTGCCATGTGATTAAACCAGAATCATTTATTTACAAATTCTAATTTGGAAGACATCTAACATATGTTTTCCAGTCTATTTAATTTCCCTAAGTACTCTCTTGGACGTTTCAGTATTAACAAGACTTTTTTCTTTCATTATATCTTATAGCCTTGAATAATTTGGCCATAATAAAAATGATTAATGAGTCCAAACGGAAATTGTGTGCATATGTCCTATATGAGTATCACCTACTCAGGAGCTGTTTTTCACATGAGATAAAGGCTTCCCCAAAGAACAGAGAGATTTCCTACAGAGGTTACTTGAAAAGTCAAAGTAGCATTAGTGTGTGTCCATTGAGCTCTGTGCAAGGATATACAGTATATTAAACATCCTGTGAAGAATACCTCAACCAGTCTCTCCACACTCACATATGTCTTCTCAGCTGTCAGAAAAATCTTTTGATTGCTTGCCAGTCTTTTTCTTATGGTCCCTGGGTAACCAGAACAAATAATGATAAAATACCTGTGTCAGATATCTAACTCAACTCTGTCTTATAGCCCTGCTGCCAAGTCAAGCTTGTAAATCCTCCTTCTGTAAACATCCCTGGTTTGGCTTCCTCCTCTGTGGACCCGCTGTCTCATCCAGCTGATGAGTCAGTCTACTGTCCCAGGGAAATGACAGCTTTAGAAAGGACGGGTAGGTGGAGGAAGCATTGCAGTTTATCTGCCATGGAATCTCATTGGTCCATGTGCTTTGAGACTACTTGGCTGGTCCAGAGAAAACTTGATGTGGAAGCAAAGAAACATGACTTGGGAGGGAGGAGGTGGGCAGGGTAGAAAAAGAAGCTGGTCACTTCAGGTATGACCCATTGGGCTTTACTATTATTATTATCATTATCATTATTATTTATGAACTAAGCTTTTTGTTTGGAGTTAGAGTAATAACATGACTGCAGAAATTAAGCCAAGAGAAAAAGTAAACTATCTGAATGTAAATAATTCTCTGTATGGAGTCACATTTTGTTATTTATTTTGGCCATGGTAAAATATGGGGACAGGATAACCAAGATCATCTTTAGTGCTGTTATACCAAGTGTTTCCATATTTCCCCTTTTCAGACACATGCACTTCTTTACTCTCTTCAAATTTCGCAAGGCTAACATGACTTGCTTTTGTCAGTGAAAGAAGCCAAGGAATAGGATTCTCTGATATAGGATGCTTTAAAGAATCATTGTTAGGCTCACATAGAAGCTTTTTATTTCCTCCCTGTTCTGTTTCTGTAGACAAAAGAGCCAGAATCTAAGCTCCCCTTCTCTTATAAATCCCTGGTAGACACATGCACCAGCCTGAAAGATTTCCTTATTTATCTCAGTTGCCCTCCCCCTCGCCGCCCCATCTCTGGAATATTAGAGAATCCATGACTCAGAGAGCAGCTCAGTTGGTTTTACACCAAGTTCTGCCAATAAAGGTAAAAGACATCCACTTTAGTCAAAGTTTTAAATAGTGCACATCCCATAACACTGGCTTCCTGTGACTTAGTGTGTTATTACCTGCAAAGAAATGGCTGTGATTCCAATTCAAGTCTTTATAGCCATTTCAAAAGAGAAGGAGAAATAAAGCAACCTGATGGGATACACAGAAAAATGTAGGCACCCAGTCCATGAGAGAATAAACTGGAATGCAAAATGTGTAAATTTGCTGAATGATTATAAATAGTAGGCAGCAAATGGCACTATTTGATATCCTATGATATAGGATAAATCATGTGAGGTCAGGAAATGAGGGTGATTTAAGTGCCCAGGAAGTGCATGTAAAAAAATAGAGTTTGAATACTTAGATGTGACACCATTACAGAGGATTATAATGTGCCTTGTAGCATGTGTATAGCACAAAAGGCAGATAATTATTATTTGTTTTTAAAAGAAAGGACTGACAAGTTATTGACTAAGTTATCTAGTTCTAAGGTCAAATATAATAGATCAGGCCAGAAAGTTCCAGGATGTCACGAAGGAGAGGAATTTCCTTGGTTCTTGAAAGACAGAAAGGCTGATATAGGCAAAAAATCAAGAGGTAGAGTAATCAGACTGTAGTAGTTGAAATGCACAAGATATATTTGTGGTAAAATAGCAACAGCCAGCATTGATTGAGTGTTCTCTACATGTGGAACAAAGCAGTCAGCATTTCACGTGGATTAATCCACTTGTTTCTCAACTCAATGAGATAGGTTCTTTGCTCTCATTCTATAGATTTGAAAACTAAGACAGGGGTTAAGTAATGTGAGCAGAGGTGGAGTTGTAACCGGAATTCCCAACTTAACCTACTATGTTATAGTTGCTTTGACAAACTTAACTGAAAGGACGTTTCCTGTAAACAATCTAGAAAGAAGGATGGAAAGCTAAAGTGAAGTTAGCATATGGGAAAACCTCACATGCAAGGTTAAAGGGTTTGGGTAAATTCAAAAGTATTGAGTGTACTTTCAAAGACATGTAAATTCTTATTGAGAGAGGTAAGCACTGATGTATGTTAAAAAAGACAGTGTGCCCCAGAAGATCTTTTGTACACGAACATAAGTATACAGGCCACCTTGAAATTGAATTAAAGATATTCCACCCAAGTTTAGAAGGCCTGAAATTTTGAAATGAGTTTTCAGTACTCTAAACCAATTTAGGCTACAAATATCTGAAGGAAGCTTGTTTCTGACTGCAACGAGAATACATTAAACTCACTCTGGCAGTATTTAGGTATTAGTATCTCAATGTCCACTGGCTGGTTTGGATATGTTGCATTATATTTGAGTTTAACTAGAGTACCCCCTTTCTGATCTTAATTTTTTTTCTCTACTTGTTGGAAGAAACTAGATTTATATCTAGGTATGAGAAAGAGATACCTGCATGTTATAATAAAAATGCAACCCTACTTCCTGGTTGCTCAAAACCTCAACCTTCAGAGCAAATGGACTTTGTGGATTAGTTTTATAATATATGGTTCTCAGTCCTTGGAGCTTTCCATGCAACCATGATTATGATAATCCTTTTCTGCTCTTCTCATAAAGACATTAGACAGAATGGTGAAGCATTTTGTCTGACCTTGTTTCTATTCTAAAAGCATGCATCCCTCTGACATAGGTGAAAGGCAAATCTCGAGTCTTGGTTTCCTTCTGTTCATTTGCTTTTCAGGCAGTCTCCTCTCACATCCACATGTACCTGACCACGTATGGGTGATTCTTGCAGGAAGTTTCTGATAGTAGCTCTTAAACTGAGCTGGAAGGGCATGTAAGTCCTTTCTGCAGGGCCATTCCCAGAATGTTCACTCCTAATGGGGAGTGTGATAGTGTTTCCCTTCTGTGGATTTTTTGTTGTTGTTGTTGGCTTTTTAAAATCCCCTGTGGCATCTTGGAAAAAAAAAAAAAACAGCCTCTAACTTATTGAATTTAGAAACTCAAAATAGTATGGTGAGAAGATTCGTAATTATACCTATCTCTCAGGGCATAATGACTTAATTAATATACCCTTCATGAGACTTTGCACTGTGGGAAGCACACAGCTGCACAGGCTGATGGAAATTAAGGTGTCGTGAAGTGCAGAAACCTGAATGTTTTGATTGTGTGTTTTAAATGTTTAATATAGATTTTTTTTTCTTTCTTTTGGTTTAATTTGTGCACAGGCATCAGCTCTTGCCTTTCTTTAGTCTGTAGATGATAAATGTGGAGAAGGACAAAAGTATGTAGAGTTGAAGCTACTAATGTTGATAATGACAAAAATCAGTCTTGTCTGGATATCCCCAGCTCAATGCAGTTTCAAAACATGCATTTTATTATGTTCTCTTTTTCTTAGCTATTAACCTAAGAGTGTTTCAAAATGGTTTAAGGGTAGGTGTTTTATTTTTAGTCTCACCACCTGCATGGATTCTTAGGGGCCATGTTTTCATTTTTTAAGTCCCTTAGAACTCATGTGAATTTATACTTTCCCCTCTTTAAAAAAAGTCACTATCACATTGCACCACTAAATGTCTTTCCCTTATTAGAAGTGAGAGTTGAATTTGTTTGAGTCATTTGAGCTCCCTCCTAAAACCTCAAATGTCAGTGAAGCTCAACCAGGCCCCTGAGCATTTCTTATGGGGGGAAATTGAGCTAAAGCAACTTTATCAAGGCTAACATTTGAGCAGAGGCCAGGTGTTCTAGGTCTCAGGCTCTCTCTCTCTCCCTCCTGCTCCCTCCCATCCCCTTCCCCCAAGCTCCCACAGCCCTCAGGTTCATTCTCTCTCTCTCTCTCTCTCTCTCTCTCTTTTCATCCAAACCTTTAGGAAGAGAGAATCCTATATGTGTGTGGATGATTTTGCCTATGAAGCTAAGTTTATATGCTGGTAGCCTGGGTGACAAGAAGCCAGGAAAAGTTCAATCTAATAATGTGATAAAACTGAAAGAAGAGTGGTCAAATACTCAGACGTGTGTGCTGAATTCCCACTCTAATGTAAGAACTGCCCATAAATTTGGAAAAGTATATAAAGAAGGGAAATTCCCAAGTGTAGTTCTATAACCTCAGGAACATCCAAGCCAGCTGCTATGCAGATACTGCACCAAAATGTGAAACCATAATGCAGCCGCTAACTCTAAAATGAGTTTCTGAAATTTGGGAATCCCAGTGCTCACAGAAGAGAACTTATTACAAGACACCATTTGATAATTCAAATAGTTTGCAAAAACACTATCCCCCCAACTTTTTAGCACCAATTCCTCGTGTTTTGCAGGCATCATACATCTATGTGCTTCTTCTGTTCAAGATATTTCAGATAATATGAAAATCTAAGCAAATAGACTTTAATCCATTCTGTGCAGTGATGATAAGTGTCCATGTATAATGGGAAATAAATATTTATTCATAATATTTACCCTAGATACAGCGATGAACCCAGTATACTTATAGCCAACAAATATATATTAAAGGAAAATTAAAAGAATTATAGAGTATGCAATATTTTGATTAAAGAGACAAAGTAGTGCAGTGATAACAAGCACAGGCTTTATATTTAAACATACCTTCATTTGAAGATTCCTCCACATACTCTTGGAAGTGTATCACTTTTGTAACCTTATTATCTTCATCTGAAGGCTTGAAGTACTGATAGACACACCATAGGAACTTTCTGATAATTATTAAATTAGATAATATAGTTATTATCTTTAATTTTTAAATTTATTTTTTAAATATTTATTCATCTGAGAGAGAGAGGGAACAAGGGCAGAATAGGGAGAGAGGGAAAGAAAGAGAGAATCTCCAGCAGATTCCTTGCTAAGCACTGGATCCCAACATGGCACTGGATCTCACGATCCTGAGATCATGACCCAAGCCAAAACCATGAGTCAGACACTCAACTAACTGATCCACCTAGGCACCTCCAATTATTATCTTTAATACTCATTATATGGTATATGACTTATTATACACTGGTCATATGCAAAAGCTATAAATAAAATATTCAAATCATAAGTACTAATTGATAACTATTAGCAATCCAGTTTATAGAAAGAAGTCTTTCCTAAAGAAGCTTACAATGTATCTGAAAAGATGAGACATACAATACTAAAATAACATTTCTTATTTTAAAATTCATATAAGCAATGAAAGTCAACTCAGCACTTTTCCATGATTATTGGTCTTATTATGGTAGAACACAGGTATGTTGGGGAAGAAGTGACATGTAATGGGTTCCCAAACTTCAGTAATAAACATATTTGCTATCAAAATGCCTTAGTGTGTTTGGAGTCCAATAAACTCCATGAAAAACCACCCTAGCTCTGAAGATTAAATGAGAAATCAAGACTCTGTTTTTTCAGTGGGGCATATGCCCTTGGAACTGGCTTTGTTGGACTATGATTGAGTACACATATGTCTGGAAAAGAGAATTACAAGTTGAAATAGGTTCTCTTGGCACATGGCTTGGCAGAGGTATGTTGTCTAGAAGAGGCTGACTGGTTGGGTAGCAAGGCAACCTGTGAAGTGGCAGCTCCCATGGTGAAATCTGTCATTTGCTGGCCCCCAGCTCTACAGGTTCTGGAACTGGACTTGTCAGAACCCCATTTGATGGAATTTGAAGATGCCAGGTCATGCTAACAAAGCTCACATGACCAAAGTTTGAGAAAAGGGTGCCAACTGAATAATTCACAATAAGCAGAAAGACCTGCAAAATATGCTGGAATCTTGAACAGAAGACACTAAAACATTCTCTCCCTAGTGGCAGATTATATTGATGGGAAAACAAATGGAATTTCAATATCTATTTCCCCTATGTCTTTATATATTCAGAACCCCAAATTCAGCTGGATGGATGGATATACCACTGCAGACTTCCATGCAGTTTGGTTTGGCCATGCATTCAAGTTCTTACCAATGCTCATATGGATGGACATGGTGCGTAACTCCCAAAGGTGTTATACCATGTAATACCTGCTTGGTTGAACATGTGGTGGCAGGAGCCAAACTAGCCACTTTACTCCAAAAGATGAAAGTCACATGCTGAGGCTGGCAGAGTAATGCATTTGAAGAATTATGGAATCCTAATGCATGGAGTCTCCTTGTTAGCATTATATTTTTATGGTGGGACTGCTTTGATTCAGAGACAAATAAACATCTATTCTTAAACTGCTGATATTTTGCCCTTTGTTACAAACAACTAATTGATTCCCTAACTGATAACCATGTTGACATCATCCCATGTTCTTGAGGTGATCACCTCTTGCCCAATCCATGTAGCATCTGCATCAATTTAAAGTACTATATAAGTTGAGAGAAGTTTTCAGCCAATGAGTTTTGGAGGGATCAGAGAATTATATATAGAAGGATTTGGCAAGAGAGCCATGCTGAGCAGAGTCCAAAGAGGGAATGAATGTGGCATAGAGAGAGCAGTGTGGAGCCTATTGTGCCTGAAGCGGTGAAGTTAATTTGGCAAATAAAGTCAGATAAATGAGGGAGGAGCACCCTAATTATTAGCTAGATGATTTGATTAACTGAAGTATTCTGTTTTTCCATAATTCTGAAACATTTCCAGGAAGCATATGCAATGAAGAAATTGAGAAATCTATTACAGATCTCCATATTCTTGTGACCTGTTTCATTTACCTGTTATCCTATTTAACTATTTTGATGATTTTACAAAATAAACTCAAAAAGAGCATGTAAAAGTGCAAAGAACAATTACAGGAATACAGACTATAACTGCTCTTTTCCTTTAAGCTTCTAAGCGAAAACCTGTTATATAAATCTAATCTCTCCCTTCCCAATACACACAAAACAGCAAAATACAACAGCAGTAAAGTACATATGTGAGCTTCATGCTCAACGTTTGGTAATGATTCACAACTTCAGATAGTTTTAGCCTGCCAATTGTCTAAAATAAAATTCTGTTACCCCACTGATGATTAATCATATTCAAAAATAGGAGAGCTTAAAGCAGTGGATAAAAATAAGAAAAGGAAATGAAGAACGAAAAGATCAAAGATGAAATGTAATTTTTGTGAAAGAATTAGTTACCCTCCTTGTTGGGATTTTTAAAGTTATTCTCTAAAGCGAAGCCATCTGGGCTAAAAGGATTTAGTATTTCTCTGTCTCTGCCTTTTTAAAGCCAATACCTTATGACATGGTTAGTCATGCCCACTCAAGTCTCCACTTAATCTACCTGTGCCAGACAGAGAATGGTGATGTTGGGGGAGAGGTTGATTCTGTCTTTCCTCTCTCTACATTATTGTTATAAGTTTGCTTTAAGATCAGCTCCTAATGGAAACATTGGCTCTGTTTTATACATGTAAGATTTAATGCATTTGATAGTAATTAAAAAGAGCTTGGCGGGGGGGGTATTTGTTGGACTTGTACTGATGACCTTACCTTGTTTTACTCAAATTTTGTGAGGTTTTATTTTCACATCAAGTAATAGTCCCAGGATCTCTCAGCTGGAATGTGATACTGCTAGATTATATATGTGTCTGCCCTCAAAGCTATGTCCCTTGATTCTACTATGTCTGTGGCCTGGCATCCATGTACTTCCATTTTCCTCCACTTTGATATGTATCACTGGAGGCAAGAATCTACAGTCAACTGTTAAGGATATTTACATATGAATCCTCTGCATTCCCTACCTATAAAAACATATACATTCTCTTTTAGGATTATCTAACCTTTATTTAAATAGGATCACTCTGACTGCTGGCTTGAGAATAGACTTGAGGGAAATAAGGAAAGAGAAAGGAAGATGTATTAAGAAACCACTTCAGTGTCTCATGTATAAAAATAGAGGCAAGGAAAAAAACAGAGGCAGGGAAAAGTGGTAGGAACATGGATATATTTTGAAAGTAGAATTAATAGTATCTCCTAAAGGATTATAAATTTTGGTATGAGAGAGAGAGAGAAGCAAAGACAGAATTCAGCTTTTGGCCTGGATAAGTGGAAGACTTCCATTGATTGAGATGGAAAAGACCCACAGTGAAGGATGTTAGTGAATGCATTGGGGCCAGTGAAAATCAGAGACTCCATTTGAAAATGTTGGATTTAAGATATGATTTGCACAGGTAAGTGGAGATGTTGAGTGGAAAGGTAGATATATAGTCTGCAGTTCAGTTGGGTGGTCTAGGATGGATATATAGATATGGGAGCCCAAATACAAAGATAATATTTAAAGCCATGGGACCAAATGGAATCATTTAGGATATAAGCATAGTTAAAATTGAGAAGAGAATCAATCAATGGTAAAACATAAGATATACCAATATTAGAATACTGGGGAGAACAGGAGGAGGTGGCAAAGGTGACAGTTGTGGGATGTATCTTATACGAAAGCAAATCCAATAAAGTTTCACCAAAGGGTTTTATATGCACTGCATCCACTTCAAATAAACAGTGCTTTAGATAAACTTTATTTTGTCAATGGAACAAAACTTCTATGTTTAATTATTATTTCAGGCAGCAAACAATAATTGAACAGTTACTCAGTGCCATGTAATGTCCTGCGTGTTTGCAAAATAAAGATGAATTTTCAAAATCTTTACCCTCAAATAATTCAGTTCAGAAATTTTTTAAAAAGCTAACATAGGAAAAATGCAATTAAAATTATTAAAGCATTATATCATAAATGTAAGGCAAGTGCTGTGCTCCAAGACTCCCAACTAAAACACCCTTCAAGTTTGTCAAGTTCAAGGAGAGAAGTCATGTTTGCAAATGGAAAAGGGGAACTTGTAATCAGAGTTTAGAATTCCTTTTTTTTTTTCTTCTTTATTTAAAGGGCTTCTTGGCTAGCTCTGATGGTTCTGCAAAGTTCATATGTCATATGCAGGCATTTGACTTTTTTAATATGGCAGAGTCCAGGAGGACACCTTAACTACTTTGTTTTCTGAAACCAAGTGACCTTCAGCCCCTCTCTCCTTTATAGATGGAACAGAGTGAAATTATCTTAAATGATACTAAAATGAAACCTCATACAATGAAATAGGTGGAGTATTTTCCAAATTCTGGAGAGTTTCAGTAAAATGGTAAATAGAAACTATACTTTTAAATATACCTAGCAATAAGCTGAAATCTTCAAAAAGAGGAGGCTTATTCTGAAGGTCCAACAAAGTTATTTTCTTTAGACACCCCAGTCTGGAGTGTCAGGGGTGCATGTATGCTTCTCACCACATTACATGCCTTGGAGACATAGTAGACAAGCCTAAATGAAGCATCAGGCCAAATTGTCCTCTGTTCAGATTCAGGCTGCATCTGAGGCTGCATGCAGAACAGATCTTCAGTGGAAAAGGGATAAGCAGCTATTGATTTCAACAACCTAAGTAGACTAAACAAAAAATAGGCACACATAAATACACTATGCCATATAGAGTTACACAATTAGCTATTGAGACATTTTTATTACCCCAAAAAGATGAAGAACATATGGATACATGCTCCCTACAATATGCTACATGGAGAATTCACCAGAGAGTGACCTGAAAATGGAGAATTCCTGCTGTCTACCTCACCAGCTCATATCCCAAGTTCTTCTCTAAAAGATTCTTTAGCAAATAGCTATTCTACAGAACACATGCTTAATTCAAAGATGAGTAATTATCATAAGAGTGCCAGAGTGAAGTCTTATGGCTACAAATTATGGGTAAAAAAAAGAGAGAGAGAGAAAGAATCTTAAGTCAAGAATAAAATGGGTATAAATGAAAAGAAGAAACATGTCATAAAATAGATGCCAAAGAAATATTTCTATATGATATATATATATATGTATACATACATTTCTATATAAAATAAATTAATGAATTAAGACTTAGGGTCCTGGGCTGGCTCAGTCAGCAGAGCATATAACTCTTGATCTCAGGGTCATGAGGTCAAGCCCAGTGTTGGATGAGAGATTACTTAAATAAATAAATCCGTTTTAAAAAATAAAATTAATTAATTAAGCCCTTTAAAAAATATCTATATATACATAATAATATAAATATGACAATTGATGCAATCCAGGAAATGATTAAATAGAAAAATCAATCCAGTGATATGAATGTCTACCTTACAACCAAAATATGTAAGAAGCCAGCTGAAGACACATTAGGGGTAGGGATAAACACTCCTATTAGCATCTAGTAGATACATTTGAACAAAAAAAAAAAAAGAGTTTTAAAAAATAATAATAAATGAGAAAACTATAGTATTAAAAATGAAGATGTTAATTCAACATATTTGTTATCCCTGCAACAAATAAAACATACACCTAATAAAAAGTAAGGTAGAAACTGTCTTGAAATAAAGAATACGTGAATCTATAGATGAAAAACATGTACAGTATCCAGGAAAAATTTTACAGAGAATGATTAATCTAAGATATATCCACTTGAAACTACAACGATGATAACAAAAAGATAATGTTAGTTTTCAATCCAAGACCAAAGTACTTACACCGAATAACTTAGAAGAGGGGATAGCTAGCTATATAGACTTTCCAGCAACAATGGAACATAAAGCAGGAAACAATGGAAAAAAGTTCCCAAAATATTCAAGAGAAAGAAGTATGAACCAAAAATTGAATACTCACCAGAAAAAAATATAGAAAAGAAACTGAAAGAAAGGATTTGATACTTACAACTTTGTTGTTCAAATGTAAAGGCAAAAACAAACAACAGAACTTTTATTCAAAAATGTATATTCAAGATTTATTCAAAAATGTGAGAATTAAAAAAATACAGCATCCTTCTTTTCTCAAAATTTTCCTTTAAAAAAATCTAGACTGTTATGTTTTATCTAGAGAAGTGCATTGACAATGCAATGGATTTAAATACATATTAAAGCACAATAAAATGCTGTGGGAATTATGTTGATTGAATACAATATATTTTTTTAATACTAGTCAAACCAAGAAGTAAAAAAGATGAATGTAGTCTAAGTTTGCTATTTCTTCATTATTCATTCCAAAGTCAAATAAATATTACTTAAACATAAATCAACAGAGATATGCTTAGCATATAAAGTTATAAAAGAACTAACTTAAAAGTGAAAGGAATAGACTGTCAATCTCCAAAGTATAAAATATGACAAAGTTTAAAAAGGGAAATCTTGATAAAGTGTAAGCAAAAATATTTAAAATGTACTGGAAATCAGGTAAGATAATTATGCAAATGAAATACAATTTTGCCTTTCAATTCAAGTGCAGTATTGAATGGTAGTTACAGTAACCATATGGCCCCAAGAGATTAAAGTATTTACTGTCCGGCCCTTTACAGAAAATGTTTTCAACCACTGCCTTATTCTAGAAAAACATATTACAAGCATTAAAGATCTAAATGCCATGAAACTTTATTCCCCATATATCATTGCATCAAAATATATGAATAAAAAACCTAATAAATTAAATTTAAAAATGGTAAAAAACACAACTTAATAATAAATAATTAGCCTGCCTATCTACTTCGTGACTATTCAAGTGGCAGAGCATAAGTAAGCGTATAGCAGATTTAAATAACATAACTGACAAAGCCACCTAACAGCCCAAACTATGATACAATATGAATACAGGCATATCGTATGTTGTTAGCGAATGTGGGTGTAGACTCAATGAAGAGTCATCTGGCATTACCCACCAACAGCAGCAATTGCATTTCTAAGAATTGGTTCTGAATTCTGATACATGCACTTTCATGTGATACAAAAATTTGTGTACAAGAATGTCTTTTGAAGCATTGCTTATGATCATAAATTCAACAAACACAAATTCAAAACAATAAAACAAAACTGGAAATAGCAAAAACATTAACCAAGAAAAGAGTAGTTAATATATAAACTTTATGATAGGTATGATGTAGTCATTAAAAAGAATGAGGTGAATTTACATGCTGCAGAGAAATACAAAGTGAGATGTATAAGCCAGAAGCAAAATAAAATTATAATACTGCTATGTATGTAAGTACATGCATGGAAAATTTGTGAGCAATTACATAAAAATATTAAATGAGCTTATCTTTCAGAATTAGACTTAGGAATCAGGGCTGTGGGGATTGATTCTTTTTATTTTTTTCATTATTTTTGACAATATTTTTATAATAGTGAATCACTTATTTGACTTAAAAATGTAGATATCAAAACAATTTTAAAATAAAAATTAAAAAATGTAGATGTCACAGTTAAATGGTAGTGGTATTGGGATTTTTTTTTTTTTTTAATGAACATGGACTGTATTAAAACCAAGAGAATGGTTGAGGTTTATTCTAGGATTTCACATGCTTGACTATGGACACATTCCTGCCTTCCCTGGATCCCGGTAAGACTGTTATGAATATTTGTGTAAAGTAAATGTATCATCTACTCTCTTAGAGAAGTTGTGTGGACAGAGCTGAAAGCTTCAATTTCCTGCTTTGCTCCTGGGATATTATGACAACCTGCCTGTATAATTTTGCAATATCCAAGCAATTCATGTCCAAAGACAGTGGGCTACAGACCTTACTTTCCCTCATTTCCCTTTAATGAGATATTCAATTTGGACAACTCATTTCACACTTGTTTTGTCTCTCTGCAGGTGATGTGGTGCTCATTGCTTGCTCATATTCCTAAATGTAAACACATCAGCACCTACTGACTATTCTTACACAACGTTTTCTGGGAACTGATTCAATGAGTTTTTTATGTGTTGTGGAATTTCTTTTTCTCTCCCAATGCTGAATCAGTTCTCTCTCTTTCTCTCTCTCTCTCAGTCTGTCTCTCTTTCTTCCTCCCTTTCTCTCTCTCTCCTTTCCTAAGGGAAACTATAAGTAGAACAAGTCTTTACTTAATAACCCAATGAAGAAACTATTTAGTTCTTATTAAAAAAAAAAAATTTGGCCTTAGTGTTATATTTTTGGACACAAATGGAGACTCAACATTTAGAAACTATAATTTTGCTCGGTTTCCTTTATTTTTGCCCACTAGACTTCCAGTACTAAAGACATATGAGCGACAGGCAGAATGACTTCAATCATCTGGAAGTAACTGGACCAACATGCATGATCAAAGCTGACGAGAACCCCAGTGCGACTTCTCCCACTTGGCCGGTGATGAGCTAGTCATCAGCACAAGGGCCTTTCACATGTATAAGGTTTTGTTTTCCACCTCAGCTCAAGCTTTTCTAGCTATAGGGTTGATTTTCCAGAAGGATGATCTTTTGTGACCTCACAGCTCCCAAGACTAGGGTGGACTCCTTAAAAATTTTACTTAATGAGATTTTATATTTAGAACATTTGGAATAGGGACATTGAAGTTTGGGCTCAGTTGGTTATTGATTTGGAGACCAATTTGCAGATCAAAATCCTGGAGCTTTGCAGCTACAACTGTGCACGAAAGAGAAAATTAGACAAGGAGCAGAGAGAAAAGCATGAAGTGGATAGGCAGAAAGAAAGGAAGGGAGAAATTATATGTCTAAGGAGAGGCAGAGAAGGGTTCCTGATGACTTTTTAGTACAATCTTGGTTGCCAGTGAATTCTTTATTTATAAGGGACAGAAAACCTAACTGGAATTTTCTCAAGCCAAAATAGGAATTATTTATTCATTGGGATGAAAATATCTGAGGGAGCCTTCAGGGAAGGTTTTATCTAAGACCCAAATATTTTTTCAACACCAATTTTTTTTCTTCTTTTTCCATTTCCTCACTCGACTTCCTTAAAATCTACTTCTCCATTCTGAGACCATCTCCTTCCTGATAGTGTCAAATTGGTTGCCAGTATTTCCTGAAGACAAATTCAGGTTAAAATCAAAGAAAGAAAGAGGGGGAGAGAGAGAGAGAGAGAGAGAGAGAGAGAGAGAGAGAAAGGAGAAGAAAAAGAAAGAAAGAAAGAGAAAGAAAGAAAGAGAAAGAAAGAAAGAAAGAAAGAGAAAGAAGGAAAGAAGAAAGAAAAAGAAAGAAAAGAAAGGAAAGAAAGAGAAGAAAGAAAGAAAGAAAGAAAGAAAGAAAGAAAGAAAGAAAGAAAGAAAGAAAGAAAGAAGAAGGAAGTCGTTTGTCCAGATGTCCACTGAAATTCTTTTTTTTTTAATTTTTTTTATTGGAATTCAATTTGCCAACATATAGCATAACACCCAGTGCTCATCCGGCCAAGTGCCCCCCTCAGTGCCCATCACCCAGTCACCCCAACCCCCCACCCACTTCCCCTTCCACTACCCCTTGTTCATTTCCCAGAGTTAGGAGTCACCCTCACTGATATTTTCACTCATTTTCTCCACTGAAATTCGTATGTGTTTTAGCAGCTCAGACTGAGTCCTCAGACCCAAATTCTGCATCCAGGCTCACTATGGACTGAATTATGTCCCTATGTTGAAGCCCTTAACCCCAAATGTGAATATATTGGGAGGAAGAGCCTGTAAAGAGGAAATTAATGTTAAGTGAGGTCATAAGTATGGAGCAGTAATCTGATAGCTCTGGTGTCTCTATAAAATGAGGAAGAGACGCTAGATACCTTTCTCTCTCTCCCTCTCACCTTCCCCCTCTTCCCCTCTCTCCATCTGTCTCCTTATCTCTTCAACCTCTCTCCATGGGGATAAAATGCCATATGAACACACAGGGAGAAAGTGGCTTTCTACAATCCATGAGGAAAGCTTTGAAACTAACCCTGATGGCACTTTAGACTCCCAGCTACAGAACTGCAAGCAAATGCATTTCTGCTGTTTAAGCCACCTAGTGTGTGGTATTTTGTTTTGGGACCCCAAGCAGGTGAATACAAGGGTTTGGTCTGCTAGGTGTGTTTTCTAAATGTCATTGGATAAGTTACAGCTTTCCATAAACTCCTGGTATTGAATACAAATATTTGTTTCCTGAAGTAACCTGACCCCATCCACAACAAAGTGCATAAATTTCATCAAACATTCAAAATATCCACAGCCCCAAACCCCCAAATTCTCACATTTTAATGTATATCCGAATGGCCTAGAAGCCTTATTATAAAGCACAGAATCTCTGATTTTATTGGTCCGCACTGGGGCCAGAAATATTGCATTTCTAACAAGTTCCCAGATGCTACTCTTATTGCCTGTCCAGACACATAGTTTGAGAGTTCGAAATATATCTTCCCCGTTTGCATTTCCTGAGAATCAGCTCCGGCTTCTGAACAACTACTTAGATACCCCAAAGGAACCAAAAACACAATACATGGACAACTGAAGTCTGCATTTCCCCTATGAACCTCTTTTCTCAATTTACTCTTCTGTGCCCTCCTCTCCACCACTTTCTAAGCCTGCAATCTAGAAACAGGCTTGAGATTCCTTCAAGGTCACATTATCCTATCTCCTTAATAGGTTTGCATTCAAGTTGTGAGTTTTTCATCCTTTTTGACACTGTTTAAATTCAGGCACTTGCCTATCTTACGTGTAAGCTTACGGAAGCTTCTCTCATAGATAGCACTAAAATATCAGAAACATTTGACTGTCATTTCTATGCTGAATTCCTTTGATGATTCCATGTTGCTTACCACATGCAGATTCCTAACTATGCACACAAATCTCTTTATGATTTGACCCTAATGGCCTTTTATTTTCTGCTTCTGCTCACTACATACTCTGTGCTCTACCAAAAGATTATGCCCTTGGATCAAGGCCTATTTTTCCGAACTGATCTCAAATGTGATTTCCTTCTGGAGGCTTCTTTGGCTATATTCCCCTACAAGTCTGGATTAATGAGACCTCCACTGTGCACACAGACCCCAGTAATGCCACATACCACACTGCATCACATACCAACTCGCATTTTGCCTTGTCTTCCCACTAATGAAACAGCATCAGAGGCCACAAATGGTTTGATTGTGGATGCTTTTGTTAGTATTTTAAATTTTGTGTCCTTCCTACCTCACACACTAAATGGCACACAGCAGCGGCTCAGTAAAAAGAGCTTCCTCCTCCTATATCCTCAATCCATGAGAGGGAAATAGTAGCCATGTCTGGGGGAAGCTTTGCTACCTATTGACTAATGCCCTATAGCATCACGAGGAGCATGCACGTGTGTATAACCTATTGGTCAATCTCCCTATAGTTTGTCTTCTCAGCTCTCAAGATGGACTGTGAGATATTAAACATCTTGGTCAAGTGCAGACAGCGATTTGAAAGAGAATCCACCTGAATGCTCTTCGTAAGATCTTGTTACTATAATAATATAGGATGCTTTGTAACACATGCAAATTGATGACTTCCAAAGTGTAAAAAAATAACTTGAATTTATGCATACTTAGTTCAATTATAGTAGCTTATTCTTGAGGCTAGTTTGGGAGGGAAGATAATCATCTGTAGACAAATGCAATTTTGCAGTGAATAAGCCTCTTAAGATTAGAGAATTAAGACTGACATTAATTATACATAAGTCATTATTGTATTTAACTCCTTGGTTAGGGAGAAAAAGACATATATAATGATGGTGAAAATTACCAGTATTTATTCAGGTTACAGTTAGAAATCTCCTTTCTCACATCCTTGAGGAATACCATCTGGCTTGAAATATTGGAGCTTGCTAAATGCTCTCTAATTATAAGAGTACATTGAATTGATTTGAAGAGTGTTTTAATTTTTTTTCTTTCCTGAAAGCAGGAATGAAAGTATTCTTTGTAATTCTAATTATTCTATTACATTTTGGTAAAAGGGACAGTTTTCTGTTAATTCTCTCTCTCTCTCTCTCCCTCTCTCCCTCTCTCTCTCTAAATTCTTTGAGAATACCTATTCCAACCAAAGTGGAAATCTAGGATTGACTGCTGGAATCAACTTTTTCCTGCCATTGTTGTTTAATTTTTCTGACACTGTCATATTTTACGTTGACTTGTTAATATACCATAATCCTTTTAAAATGTCCACATAAATGTATGGGGAAAAGTTAAATTCCTCTTTCCCTGTAATTGGTTATGGTGCTATGATAGAATGGAAAGGGACTGACTTGAGATAGATAAGGCTTGCTTCACATTTGTGATACCTTGGCAAGCCCCTAAATCTCGATGAGGCTGAATTATTTGATAGCCAAAAAAACAATAAAACCATCTTTTTTTTTTTTTTTCTTTCTGTGACAAATTATAAACTTTGGGAAATATAATACATCACATGAAATATTTTCTGTTTTCCCTTCTGAGAACTTGCAACAGTTTCAAATTTTATACTTGTTCTGTGATTATTTTGTAAATATCTGGCCCACCATTTGGCTACGGTCTCCATGGCAGTACAGACATATCCACTTTGTTTGTGTCGTAGTTTTGACATCTAACAGAGTGCCTGGCACATGGTGGCAGCTTGGCAAATATTTCTTGAACAGTTAATGTAAAATTACAGTTTTAATCAACAACAATAGACCAATGTTTGCCTTCACCAATAAATGAAGAAAGTACCCTTAAAGTTTTCTGAGGACAGAAAGTGCAAGAAAGTGTGGTTAAAGGTGTGTTCCTCATTTCTAGCTAATACAATGCACAAAAATATTAAAAATATTTACAATGAAAAATCATATTTACACTTGGTGCTATTGCATAGTATTTACAGTCTAGGAACTCCTTGAGCTGAAACCACCAGGAAATGTTGGAATCAGAACTTAAATACATTTAGATTGTCCTGAACAAATGTCCCTACAATAATGGATTATCAGACTTTTAAAATTAAAATGAACCTGAAGCTTTTTCTAGTTGAATTCTTTCCTTTAGGGGACTGGATACCCAAAGTTCTAATACATGAAGAGACTTGCTTATCACAAAGAAGTAATTGAAATGGGCCCTGGTGATCTCAGAGGACTAGATATCTCCAAAGATTGTCCTCCCTGAGAGCATCAGTCAATTTAAAATGATATTTGAAGCAGAGGAAATATGCTAAGTTAGGTGCTGTGGAGCCAAAATAGTCAAGTAAGTTACATGGATGGCATTTGCAAGATGAATGGAAAGGTGGTAGTTTCATTGTTAATATGAACTTAAATGTGACACCTTAACCTTAAAAATCTAGTACTTTTCCCCACTTCCTTTTAAAAAAGAAATTAAAAAAAAAAAAAAAAGAAATTGAGATATTCTCCTTGGCTCCATAGTTCTTTATGCAAACCTCTGACCCAGGACCCATAATTTTGAAAAATTTATTTTAGACAGAGTAAAACATTCTGAAAATTTTAAATTTTGTCTTTAAATTTTTTAAAAAAGTAAAATTTACCTCTTTGTGGTATGCAGTTCCACAAATTTTGCAAGTGTGTGGATGCTGGTAACACCATCATAATCAAAACACTGCAGTTCCATCACTATATGTCACACTACACCCCCCTCCACTCCTAATCCTAGCAAGGATGTTCTCTTTCTATACAACTGGATCTTTGTGACAATCAAAAATAGCATCACATAACATGCAAACTCTTGAGACTGGCTTCCTTCATTCAGTAGAATGCCACTGAAAATGTCTTTGAGAGTCATCTAAGTTATTTCCTATTTCAAGAGTTCACTCCTTTTTGCTGTAAAGTAGTATTCCTTGCTATAGATGTGCCATAGTTTGCTTATCCTTTCACCTGTTGAAGGATATTTGGGTAATCTCCAATTTTGGCAATTATGGATAGAGCTGCTATATATATATATATATATATATATATATATATATATATATATATATTTATATATATATATATATATATATATATTTATATATATATATATTTATATACAGATTATTTATGTGAATATAAATTTTCATTTTTCTAGGACAGAGATTAGAAAGCTAAGGCCTCCAGGCCAAATCCAACCTACTGCTTGTTTTTTTAAGTAAAATCTTATTGGAACACAGCCATACTCATTTGTTTGTCCATGGCTGCCTTCAGGCTATAGTTGAGTAGCTGTAATCAGGTCTTATGGTCCACAAATACAAAAACTAAAATATTTATTACATGTTTTAAAGTTTTCTTACCTTTGCTCTATGATAAATATCCAGGAATGTGCTAGGTAGTTTTTGTTTGTTTGTTTGTTTGTTGTTGTTTTTTTGGTGTGGTGGATAGGCTGAGGTGGACCTCAGCAATCTATGCCTATGGGTTTTCACTCCTTCATGAATCCCCTGGAGCATGGGCAGGACATCCACCTTGCTTCTAACTAACACAATAGGACAAAGATCTCACTCTTGTGATTATATTATGCCATAAGACTCTCTCTGCTGATTTAGTGAAGCAGCCATCTATGGAAATCCCATGTGGCAAGGAATTGCCCCAACAGCTGTCATCTGATGACAAGCCAAAAACTAGTCCTACAGCTACAAAGAAACAAATTCTGCCAAAGAAACCTAGAAAGCTTGGAAGTAAATTATTTTCCAATAAACCTCTAAATGAGAACCTATCTGACACCTTGATTTCAGCTTTGTGAGGCCCTAGACTAAAGATCCAGCTGGTTGTCCCTAGACTCAACCCAGAAACCATATAATATGTGTTATTTTAAGCCAATAAATTTAGGGTAATTTGTTATATACCAATGGATACATATAGTAAATGTATGTGACCCTTTATAGAAGTCTACCAAATTGTTTCCCAATGTGGTTCTACCATTTTGAATTCTCATCAGTCATGTATGAGATTGCTTTCCTGCCTTTACCTGCAGGTGTATGTGTGAATATGTTTGTATGTGTCTAATAGAAAGGTAAGAATATCTAAGTGTAGCTATAATTTGAATTACTCTAGTGGTTAATGATGCTGGCCATCATTTCATTTGTATATTTATCATCCATATATTGTCTTGATGAAATATCTGTTCAAATATTTTATTCATTTTTAATTGCATTTTTTTGAATCCTGAATTTTTTATGTAGTATAGATACAAGTCTTTTAACAGATGTATGATTTACAATTTAAAAAATTCATTCTCTCAATAGTGTACTTTGCAGAGCAAACGTGTAATTTAATGAAATATTGTTTTATACCTTTTATATTATGTTTTGGTATTATCCCAAAATTCTTTACCTAAACCAAATAACAAGGGGTTTCTCTTATTTTCTTTTATACTTTATGTTTAGATCTATGGTCAATTGTGAGTTGGCACTTGTATGAGTTTATAATATCTATCAAAATATATATCTTCATATTTGGATGTCTAATTTCCAACACCATTTGTTAAAATACCCCTTGGCCTCACTGACTTGTCTTTGCATCTTTGCCAAAGCCAATGGGCCATATTTGTGCAGGACTTTTCTTCATTACTTGTTCACTGCCATCAATCTATCTTCATCTCTTTGCAAATTCCACAATATCTTGATTGCTGTACTTTCATAGTAAGCCTTAAAATCATGCTGCATAAGTGCTTCTATTTTTTTTCTTCTTTTTCGAAACTGGTTTACCTACTCTATTTGTTTGTTTTTTATGCATAAGATTTAGAACTACCTTGTCTATATTTACAATAAATCCTTCAAGGATTTTGACTGGAATTGCATTAATCTATAGATAATTTGGGCAAAATTGACATATTTAAACAACTTTTTTTTTTAATTTTTATTTATTTATGATAGTCACAGAGAGAGAGAGAGAGAGAGGCAGAGACACAGGCAGAGGGAGAAGCAGGCTCCATGTACCGGGAGCCCGACGTGGGACTCGATCCCGGGTCTCCAGGATCGCACCCTGGGCCAAAGGCAGGCGCCAAACCGCTGCACCACCCAGGGATCCCCAAAATTGACATATTTAAAAGATTGATTCTCCCGGCAGATAAACATGATATATTCTGACTATTTAAATCTGATTTCTTTCCTTAGCTTCTTACAGTTTTCAGCATAAAGAATCTGAATATGTTCTCTTGGGTTTATTGTTAAGTATCAATTTTATTTTTTTTAATTTTTTCATTTGTTTTTATTTAAGTTCAATTTGCCAACATATAACACCCAGTGCTCATCCCGTCAAGTGCCCTCCTCAGTGCCTGTCACCCAGTCACCCCAACCCCTCGCCCACCTCCCCTTCCGCGATACTTTCTTTGTTTCCCAGAGTTAGGAGTCTCTCATAGTTTGTCTCCCTCTCTAATTTTTCCCACTCAGTTCCCCTCCTTTCCCTTATAATCCCTTTTTAGCTTATATTCAAAAATATTTCTCAATCTATTAAAGTGGTATTATTTCTTCTTATTTCTAGTTGCTCATTTCTAATAAATATAAATACAACAGATCTTGGTCTGTTGACTTTCAATCCTGTGAAGTGTATTTTTAAATGCTTCATTAGATATCCTATATACACAATCTTATTTTGTGCTAATGGGGACAGTTATTTTAGTTATCATTTTAACATGCATGTCACTTATTTTATTTTCTTGTCTCATGGCAAAGCAAACATCTTTGCCTTTATTCTCTGTCAGGGTATACACTGAAGATACTTTATAGATGTGTGAGTGTCAGATTCAAAATCTTTATGTTTTTCCTACTGTGGCAAGCTTGACTGACACCTTTGGAATCTTCAATGACTTCCTCTGCCCTCCCCACACCCATAAACCAAGCCCATGCCCAGATGACTGATACCTCAACCCTTCTCCCTTGGAGTTGTTACCATGGCTTCTCTGAGTCATTCTTGATTGAAGAAAGAAAGAAAAAAAAGAAGAAAGAAGAAAGAAAGAAAGAAAGAAAGAAAGAAAGAAAGAAAGAAAGAAAGAAAGAGAAAGAAAGAAAGAAAGAAAAGAAAGAAAGAAAGAAAAAGAAAAGAAAAGGAAAAGAAAGAAAAGAAAAGAAAAGAAAAAAGAAAAAAAGAAAAGAAAGAAAAGAAAAGAAAAAAGAAAAGAAAAGAAAAGAAGAAAAGAAAAGAAAAGAAAAGAAAAGAAAAGAAAAGAAAAGAAAAGAAAAGAAAAGAAAAGAAACCCTTTCTCCACATTCACACAACAAGAAAAGGCGGAAAGATGCATTTGATGACCTGCTTTTCTCCTTGATTCTTCCAGGAGCTCCTTCTCTGAATGGCAATGTGGGGCAACAGAGGCAATGATGCAGTCACAGGGATGGGGGTGAGGAGAGCAGGGTGCATGTGAAGCAAACGCAGTCATCAAGCAAAAGCCCAGGATCATATCTCAATTTTTGTAATTCGAACTGCTTCATCTTTTTCCTTTCTTCATTTTGTTTCGGCTTCCTTGGCAGTTACAAAGAAAATTGATTGCTCTCTCCATCCCTGCCAACTAAACATGGTTTCCTATGAATCACTCTCCTAATGAATAAATCAATAGATTATTGCTGAATAGTCACTCAACTCTGGACACACACTAGAATCATCCAGGGAACCCCGGAACCCACTATACAGATTCTGATTTAATTGTCTGAAAGAAGCTCAAGCATTGTTATCTGCTAGGAGCTTCCCAAATGAGATTAACATGTAGGCAGCCTTGAATACTACAGATATGCATCATGCCTGGCAGGGTGTCGTCTCAAAGGAGTAAAAGTTGGGAACCCACTCACGGGTTCTAACAGCCCACTTAAGTGGTGTTACCAAATCTGTAACTGAATAGACAACATAGGAAATGCTTACCTGACATACAGAGTTCAGGTCCCAAATGGAAACTTCTACAGTTGTTGGAGAAGGTTGGTGAGACATGAATGAACCTTGGCCAAATATATTTGACTGTATTCTCTTCTTTTCTAACACGATTTTTATCTATACTTATAGTAAGGTCCAGGCAATTCCATATATTTGACCAATGTTTGAGAACGATTGGTAACTAACACGGTAGTGTATCACAAAACATAGACCTGAGGTTCAACGTGGGACAGGGGGCTGGGGCCACAGGTAATGAAGGCCTATGGGGAGAATGGGGGCTGAACTAAGACCTGAAGTTATTGTCGGCATTTAATAGGCAAAAACAGATGAGGTTTGGGAGGTACAAGCCATATTCCAGGAGTAATGAAAGACAACTGCTGTTCTCCTTCTAGCTACATCAAGCCTCACACTGATACATGCAACAGAAGACTTTTTACTCACCCAACATCATGCTTATTTACAGAGAACAAAAAGTTCTGCATTTAGCTTTTCTTTTATTATTTTTTTTTAAGATTTTATTTATTTATTCTTAAAAGACAGAGACAGAGAGACAGAGAGACAGAGACACAGGCAGAGGGAGAAGCAGGCTCCATGCAGGGAGCCTTAAGTGGGACTCAATCCCGGATCTCCAGTATCAGGCCCTGGGCAGAAGGCGGCGCTAAACCGCTGAGCCACCCGGGCTGCCCTGAATTTATCTTTTCACACTCTTTTCACATTCTCTCTGAAAAGTGAACATTAACATCTCATATATGCATTTTTTTCTAAAGAAAAATATTTTTTTCTAAGAATAATTCTTTTTTAAAAAAGATTTTATTTATTTATTCATGAAAGTCACACAGAGAGAGGCAGAGACATAGGCAGAGGGAGAAACAGGCTCCCTGTAGGGATCCCAATATGGGACTCGATCCCAGCACCCCAGGATCACGACCTGAGCCAAAGGCAGATGCTCAACCACTAAGCCACTCAGGCATCCCATAAAGAATAATTCTTTATGCCAAGGTACTATGGTGCTTTAAATTATTAGGTCATTTTATTTTTATTCCAGATCTATGAAACATTCCTCCAGAGAAACAAATCTAAAACAGAGAAAATATGTAATTTGCTTAATATTCTGCAGCAAATAATAAGCTAGGTGAAGATCTAGACCATCATGTGATTGGTTTTAAAGTCAAAGGAAAACCAAATATTTTCTTTAAGTGGGAAACAACCAAATCATTTATTTGAATGCTAATGAAATTTTGAAAGCATATGATGCTTTTACCAGTGGAGAATATCTTCAATTAATTTGGCTCAATGCAATTATGTCAAAAGATAGGGATGTACTTAAAAGCATAAATGGAGAGATACGATAAACTATGAAACAGAAAAAGAGAATAAATAGGTGTTGGTCTGGTTGCACTTCACTCCTTTTACTGTCAAACTTTGAGGGTTAACTGACCAAACAACTATGAAAAGAGAAAAAGCAAACTATCACTAACAACCTCAGCAAACAAAAGCTATGTGGGACTTCCTGCATCTGAGGAAGTGATTAATGAGGTACATCATGGTGAAGAGAGGGATGTAGCATAATATATTGTCACACATGGTCAGCTAAGGTCAAGTAAATGGGTACAGTGCAAAAGATAGATGCCCGTCAACGCAAGAAAATGAAAAGCACTCTTTCCATTTTCTATTTATATAGATACATTTTTCCCCCTCAATTCCATGCCTTTAAATCATCTGATATGTCTAGTGAAGGATCTCCCCCCCCCCCCCCCCCCCCCCAGATTTGGGGCTGCGCCATTCCTACGGACATAAATGACTATGGCTTGCCTGGTTTGGCCAGCCTTGAAGTCTATGTGAGGACATTGACTCTTGGCCTTTACCTTTTCCCATTCATGGCCTCACCAGGAAGGATGCTCCATCCTAACTTTAGCCCCCAGGACTCAAGCTCCAAGGCAGACCCCATTGAGTCAGAGTTACTATGATATTTATAATAATAAGTTCTTTGATCTGTGTATCATTCAACGAATTCCTATGGTAGGAAGATCTGATGGGTTAGCTCACCTTCTGCATGAGAAAACTTTGGTATAAAGGACTGATGTTTATGGCTATTAAGTGACTCCTAATAGCCGGGCACTGCTATTGACGTGATGACAGACTGCAAAATAAGATTAGAAATACATACCACTGCCAACTCATTCCCTCAGTGGATGTTGAGGTTCCTTTGGGGGAGAAAAAAATGCCACTGTTACCTTCAGCTCATATTCATTACAACTTCCAGGTTTGGCGAAACTGCTGGAGAATTTATAAAATGACAATTAATTGTACCTTCAGAACGAGCTCTTTTCCTCCCCCACAGAACATGTAATTCAATTATAATGACACTTTTAACAATAATGCAGCACCTTAATGTGAGATTATTTTGCCATCATTAATTAATGCATTCTGTCAAGGACATGCATCTTTTGCCTCAAATTCCTCCAGCCTGTCTCTGCAGTTTAAAGAAAACCACTCAGCAGAGCCATCCTGCTTGGTACATCATGGCTCAGAGCATGGAGTCTAGTTAGCTTGTTTCTTCTGTCAGTATTTGCCACAAATCTCACAATCATTGTCAAACACACAGCTTAGGTTGGTGTTTTTTTTCCCCCTAAATCTATTTTCTATACCTCCCTTTTAATTAGAGATTAAAAGTCAGTGAAAAGATTAAGTTTAATTCCATTCAGATGTGAACAGTTCCTTGCTCAATCAGCTCTGGCTGCTGAATTCTTGTGTCCCAGGCTAGTCCACATTAACCAAATCCACTTTATTTTTAGTTCCTGTCTTCTTTTCTGAAAATATAAAAGGTTTCATCACCTTCAACAACGTCCCAGGGTACAGAAATCTCTTGGGAGCTTTATGTTCACACTGAGAGAAATCTACATAGGTAATGCAGTGACCAGGGAAAGTAAAAATATACATGATTAAAAAAATGTTAAGGTAAAGAGAGGACGGTAAAAAAGAGTCCTTTTAATTGATTGATGGACTTAATCTTCTTATATAAAAAAAAATGGAATGCTGCTATGAATTTATTGATGTTGAGAATATCTCAAGATGTATTTTTTTTTCCCCCATATAATATTCATCAAGGACCCTGTCTGCCAAGCACTGTGCTGGGTACTGCAGAGCTAATAATTCCCAAAGCCACTGAGCATTAAAATCACTAGATACCTTTGGGTTTTTGTTGGTTGGTTGTTGACAAAACAGATATCCAAGTTCCTTTCCACTAGAATATATCAGAATCTGAGTAGGAGGTGGGGCAGCCAAGATGGGAATTATCAATATAATCTTCTCAGATGATTCTGATGCAACCCAGTTGGTCCTTAGACACTTGTGCTATCAAGGACAACAGAGCAAGGCTTCATTATCTGCTTATCTGTATACTGGTAAGATAAGATAAAAGCATCTTACTTATCATTTGATGCACTAGGTGCAAGGATTTATGGTTGGGATAAGCAAGGTGATACTATGGGCCAACCCTGGCCCTATTCCCTACTTTTTTATGTCCTGGTAATTAAAGAATCTTTTTCTATTTTAACACAGAGAAACAAAAAAAAAAAAACAAGAGCACTATTTCATGTCACATAAGATATATGTGAAATTCAAATGTCAGCCTCTGCAAATAAAATTTTATTGGAACACAGACACCCATTTGTGTACATATTGTCGATGACTGTGTTCATGCCACAATGGCTGAGTTAAATATTTCCAACAGAGACTGTATGTGAACCACAAAGCCTTATCATTAATATCTAATCCTTTACAGAAATAGTTTACCAGTTCTTTATGTATCCCTTATTCTTAACAAAAAATTCTAAATGCATGCTCTACCAAAAAAAGTGCGTTTTAGTGAGAAATTGAAGGTGCAAATGCATCCAAAATCCAGTATGGGATTTGTTGCATGCCAGGAAAGAAAACTCTGACACTTTATCCTCTGTTTCTAGAAATCTGCAGCAAGAAAGATGCCCCCTAGGACAGTGGTTCTCAAAGTTTCTCGTTAGAACAAGCAGCACTGCTTAAAAGCATGCTGGAAACGCACATTCTCAGGCCCCACCCCAGACCTACCAAATCAGCCATTCTGGGGTTGAGGTCCAACCATCTATGTTTTAACAAGCCCTCCAGAGGATCCTGCTACACATTGACAGTAAATGGGGGCCACTGTTTGGGAATCAATGTGCTAAGAATGATTCAGAAACAAATCAGAAAATACTTATCAAGAAGTAGAGAAAATGCTGCGTAACCAAATTTGTAAGTCCATATTTTTGGTAATTGCTTGAATGTTGGCAGAAAAAAAAATATTTCTAGACAAATATGAAAAAAAAATTCTATTCTGTGTGGTAGAACACAAACTTAGAAAGTTTCTTAGCTGAGCTTTCAAGATAACAATGGTCCTAAATCTTATGTTGACAGGAGGTTTCTGATAGAGATCAAACACTGAGTAAAATTGAACATGTTTCTGACATCTGACATAAAAAGGCAATTTATGGGAGGTGAACTATATTCATCCTACATGCAAAAGACAGAATGTCATTAACCTAACCACTCCTCTGCAAATACTCTCTCCTCTCTCACATTCTCAAGAAATTTAAATAATTCACTGTGAAGATTCACACCTGTTCCAAACACATTCCTTTCAAGTTATCATACCTCCCTTTCAGAAATATAATCCTGAAAATACTTAAAAGGACAGAAATCTTGAAAGATGAGATCATAACACTGAAGAGGCTCTCCAGGGGCAGTGGGAACATTTTCAGACGATGACAGACCACAGCTTTTCCCCCAGGATTCTTGACTATGTCATGTTTTGCTTTCTAACTATAAATCCAAACCAAACAAAAACAAAAGCAAAGGAACCCACAAAAGTATTTCCTGGTGGCAATGATAATCCTAAAAACAATGATAAGAACGTGTCTCGCATTTCTGGAGCACTCTCTATGTGCCATACACTGTTCCAGAAATTCTCCATGGAGCATCACACTTTATCTTAGCAGAAATTCAGTGAGGTATGTATTGTGTCTACTTGTTAGAGGTAAGAAATTTGAGTTGTTTTCAACTTTTTGGTGGAAGAGAGGTTTGAAGGAGATATTCAGAAATATTAAAGTCTCTGGCTATAAAAAAATTCTTCTGGGAGCAAACTCTCCTACCCACCCTCAACCTCTCCAGCAGAGAACACAGCATAACATTGTCCTGAATCTCATATTTCCATCCTCTACCAAGGTTCAGAAGCCATGAAGTGGCCTAGAAACTTGTTCTTGACATTTATAGTCCTTTCCTTCAGGATGGCACTGCCAGTAGCACATGGGGACAAGCAGTGGCTAAAGGAGGGGCTGTAAGGCAGGTCAGTGTCAGTGTGAAAAAAGTGCTGGCCAACCAGGGAGCCATCACTGGACAGCCTCCCTGAACTCCCTGGGAGTCTAGGGAGCTGGTCTTCTTCCCATCCAGTTGAGAGTCAATGGATATATGGGATATGGTGTGTCTTTCAGAATTACAGTATTATTATTTTCAAAATCCAAGGTGGTCCTGCACAAAATCCAAGGTCCTTTTGCACCATGATTTAGAAGTTTAACATACACTAGGATTGAAATTGATAGTAGCATTTATGTCAGTCACAAAGACCAAAAGCTTAAAATATCATCTATGGGAGTAGAACGAAGACTTAGAACCCTTGCCCCTGGGTCAGCTCAAAAGGCTGAAAAGTAGAAGTCCCACTTCTACCACTGATTTGCAGCACCTCCATCAGAGGTTGGACGTAAGGGAGCCAAGGATGGGTCAGGAAGAGAAAGCCAGCTCACATTTGAATCCAACTCAGCCAGTGTGTTGACAAGATAGCTCATCATCTTCTCTACCGGGGAGAAGTTCTTATTCTCACACGCTCTTTCCCATTCTCTTCTTTTGGCCTCTCTCTCACAAACACTCACACTTAGAGGTAACTACACACACACTAACATTCAAATTTACAAAGACAGTGTACTCCTGAAATCAGTGTATTTTACTGTTAGTAAACTGCTTTGGATTGTCCATGCATCATTAGTCACAAATAAGTGACTTTGTCAAAAAACAAACAAACAAACAAAAAAAACAAAAAAAAACAAACAAAAAAAATAAGTGACTTTGTGTCCTGTACATGAACCATCATATTTAACCAGCAATGAACCTCAGTAAATGTTATCATCGCTATTTAAAGCAGAAAACCAAGTTCACAAAGTCAAAACACTTTGCTCAAAGTCACACCTAAATTTGACTTTGGGTCTTTTGAACATATATGCTCATGATGAAAAGTCTCTTGGCTATAAACAGGCATCCTGAAAGCACTAGTGAAATAAATGCTATGTTACCCCCGCATGCTACTTCCACTTCACTGCAGGCATTTGAGTGGTTTTAATTCTTCCCAAAGTATTTTTGACCTGGTCCTGTCATTTGAAATTCTAAAATACACTCTTCCTTTGAGCAAACCACAGACCCAAATAGCATGAATAACCAAACAATTTTGCATCTAAGACTTTATTGTCATTGGCTTTTAACCGTATTATTGATGGTGACGTTTTAAAGAAAGAAAGCACACTTTGGAATATGCAGCAAAATTTGAACTCTGAATGTCTAGATACTGTTTCTCTCTCTCTCTCTCTCTCCGGGTCCTTTGTAATTATGGAAGGTGAGTTCATCTTGTTTTGAAGCTCATCATTTCTGCCCCAGGGCACCTTTTGGAAATAGCTATTTCATCAAAGAAATAATCGTCAGACTGTTTATTTAAATAAATACAATAAAATTCTGTTGACCTTTGACCTTAGGAAAATATCATGGCAGAAATGCCTTGGAAAGGGTTGTGCTTTCAATGGCAGGCTGCCAATCCCAGAACAGGGCCTTCCCTGTAAATTGAACTTAAAAGTAAATCTACTTTTTTTGTTTTCATGCATTAATCTCTTAAGTTAATTTTAATGTCCCCAAGATGTAAATCTTTTACAATGTGAAGATGAACTAATATAAAATATTCATTGGTTCTGAATAGAACTGGACAATTTCAGCTCTGTCCTACAAGCTTTTACAAATGAAAGATAATCTCCATGAAGAATTTAGGTGCCAGTTTGAGTTATGACTCTTGAAACAAAATAACCTCATGCATATTTAGATCTTGTATATTCATGACTGTTTTTTGTAGGAACATTTATTGCTGGTTACAATAGTATTCAGCTAACAAATCAGCCCTGAACTGTGACGTACCAGACTCCTTGCTGTCAGTTACAATGTTAATCTTACAGAAGTCTGTCCATTTGCAAGAGTTTTTAAGTAGACAAGCCCTTTATTTGAATTGTATTGTATATACTGACTTATTGCTGTTTTTATCAAGAAATGGATCAAAATTAACATGGCTTTTTTTCCAATGGAAGAAGGCACATAATATTTATATATCTTTACATAAGATATAATTTAGCTTATTTTCAAAACTTAGGACTAGAAACATCTCCAGTAATGAAATCCTTGAATCATCTTTAACTCCACTTAAAATGGTACTCAGATATATTATAATTATTCTGCCAAACACCTCTATGATTTAAGCATTATTGTGTCTGTTGTACAAAGAGCAGTCAAGGCTCCAGGTCTTGTCTGCCTACTACAGGAAAATACAGCTATAGTTTCTCTAATATCTTAACAACCCCCAAAGTTGATGCTTTTTAGTCACATTTTATAAAAGACAATCTTCTTTTCAGTTTTTCATACCTCTGTGACACAGTTCTCAAATAGAATGTGATGACCAATAGTTATTCCTCTTTCAAAAAAAAAAAAAAAGCCTATTCTGTTGCTAGAGACGTCTCATTTGTAAGCAAGTTTCTCTAAGAGACACACACAAAGCAAGGTGTTTTCCAAACAATTTTAGTCACAGACTCCTCTTCTTGGTGCAACTCCTTATTAAACTCATTAGAACACAGCTTTATACTCCATGGAGCTATGAGAAATTTCTAGAGATATTAAGAAAGCAAAACAAAACATGATTTCCAAAAATTTTATTTCCTTTTAAATCTTTTATGTTTTATGTTAAAAAAAGGAAAGAAAACATGCTCTTGAAAAATGTTCATTGAGGACACGGTCTTAATGTTTACCATGGATATAGTTGTCCAAGTTAGTTTTAGGGTTTTACGGGGATTACACAACACCTATCAGTATTTTCCAATAATCATGACCACATATCCAAATGCATTGATCTAGATGTTTTAAAAACTGAGCCAAACATTTATGTTTTGCTCTTCTATATGATACCAAATAATTTATTTGACTATAATTGATCATTTACAACTTGTTTGTCTCCTCTTAGTCATCCTGTAGAGGTGTCTCAACAAATGTTTTTTTTTAAGATTTTATTTATTTATTCATGAGAGACACAGAGAGAGAGAGAGAGAGAGAGAGAGAGAGGCAGAGATACAGGCCAAGGGAGAAGCAGGCTCCCTGCAAGGAGCCTGATAAGGGACTCAATCCTAGATCCTGGGATCATGCCCTGGGCGAAAGGCAGATGCTCAACCACTGAGCCACCCAGGCATCCCTCTCAACAAACTTTAAAACTAAGTCTGTGCTTCTCTTGTCACATCAGCATCTATCTTGCTGGACATTACAGAACATAAGCTATTATTCTTAGGCAATCCCCATAGCCTGTTTCAGTGGTTGGTATGTTTAAAAATAAGGAAAGGAAGTAGAAAAAAGGAGACAATGATAAAAAAAAAATAATGAGAGGACAGACTTCACAGAACATAGAAATAGGATCTAACTAGCTCCTGGAACCAATTTCCTAAACTTGACACAAGTATTTGCTCTGTTACTTCCCCTGACAGTGCCCCTGTAAATCATGCTCCCTCCTTGGTGCTGGCACTCTTCAAGTGCCATATGTTGTGCTCATTATTGTAACTTGCCTGGGGCTGTTATGACAAGTGCCAGATACATGCAGAAATGGAAAGGAATAAGAATGCTTAAAGATACTTTCCCCCTAGCTATTGCTAGGTCATAATAAACATGCTAATTCTTTCAATTTTGCTTCATAAACTCCATCCTCCCAGCTTCTACTCAATCATTTTTTGGTGTGAGTGATCATCAATGCCATTATCATCCAGAAGCACTTACTGGATGTATGCGTGTAAATGCAATTTGTTATTCAAAGCAAATTATACAGCCTGTATCCATTCACCTGGCATTTTAATGTTAGGAGGGGGGCTAAGGACAGAAATGTGCATCTTTCAAGCCCTCTTCCATCTCAAAAGAAAGAAGAGCTTTGAGGTGGTACAAGTTAAGATGATAGACTCGCATCTCACTCTCTGCCCTTTAGGTTAGCTGAGGTGGTATGAAGTTGTTCAAGCAATCCTTTGTAATTTTAAACAGGGGTTGGAGTAGTGGAGTAAGTTACTGCTTGATTTATTGAGCTTTTTTTTTTTTCTTAGAACTGCAGTCACACTGTAAATGGCCAAGAGAAAAACTTCCTTCCCTCAAAAACTACTATATAAGTGTAATGTAGCATATATCCATGAACATGCAGATAAAACCCTATGCCACCGATTCATCATAATCCACGTGCCATCCATATGCTTTCCCATTTTGGAGATGAGAAATTTAGGCCTGGAAAGCAAATTAGAAGTGGAAATACAATGTAGTAAAAAATCTCCGGATTTTAAATTATGTTTCCTCTGCATTGTTTCTGTGCAGAAGACAATTCTAGATGGTAAATATGTAAGTCCTTAAAGGAGAAGAGCAGACTTTAAAAGTGATATTGGAAAACAAAGGAGGAAGAAATCACAGAAGGACAGAAGAGATAAAAAGAGGAGACAAAACTTGAGAAGGCTTAGGATAATGTCTTTGGAGGGAGAAGCCACAGGATTGAGGAACCAGCCCACACAAACACAAGTATCAGAAGGAACAGGTCCTTAAGGAAAAAAGGTGTGTGTGTTTTGATCCATTCTGTGTGAGGAAAAATGGTAATGACAAATAAGTACGATTTTTTAAATTCAAATTTTAATTTTAATTAATTTTTTGCCAAGGAAGACTTTGAATACTGCCCTTGTTTACAGCTTCAAACAGGGAGTTGTTGCTGCCTGCAGAGCACTCAGGGCAGAAAGTAATGTTGGAATTAAGTCACATTAAGATTGAAGTTCGTGGCTTTCACTCTGCTTGAAAAATGAGGAAGTTTAATTCACGGAAATTCTCTTCTTATCCCCTAGGTGTTATCACACTTTGTGGGTAACTCAAGTATCTCTCAGTTTACCTAAAAGCTGCACAATTTGGGGTGCGTGTGTCTGAATCTGACACAATGCAGAGTCCGGAGCCCATAAACATCCTTTATGGATCAGGAAAGAAAATGAGAATAACAGCCTGAGCACATCTCAGAAGATGTAGACTAAGTCCACGCATCGGCTACCAGAGCCTCCCCTCTGCCTTTTAGCATTACACAGCACTTTAAATTGTTACCTGTTTTCTTCTGTTTTTTTCTTAGTATGAAACAGACAGCTCAATTAAAACTTGGATGGACTTAACACTACTTTGGAAAACAAAGTAAATATTGAGACCCAGTTGGCAAAATCATGTCAGTGAGCCTGTCCTCTGTTTAGCTAGCAAATGACCCATGGGTCCAGGGACTTAAAACTCATGGCAGTATGATAACAGCAAATATTCTCTCTTCTGAAAGCAGGGCTCACTGCGGTACCAGCTGGTTAGCTGTCATCATCTAGTGTTGCTCAAATAGATTCAAGTCTCAGGGGCTTTGAATTTCATCTGATAAGTCCTCCTTCCTCATCTGCTCCTTACAATTTTGGTTACTTCTCTGACTTTCAGATGACATAGAGTGATCTAGGGCACTGGGTAAGGAGGAAGTGATCTATAGACTCGGCCATTGATTAGCTGTACATTGCTCTCAGTTTCTTTGCCCCACAAGTCCTCTGTGGCCTCAGTTTCCTCCCCTGTATCATTCCAAAAGACCCATTTGGTTTTGAGATCCTGTGAAATAAAACTTTAGAAAACAAAATGTCTAGAAGCAAGACATTTAGCCTTACAGAGGTAAGAGTTTTAGTATCAAAGATGATGTGAAACTCAGTAGTATCTCCACAATCAATCCTTTCTTTACTATTTCTGGTAAAATGTTAATTTCCAGTCCCATTGACAAATCTGAGTGATGTCTTCCCTCTTCCCAGGACTAAAAAATTCTGAAAAACTCCTAGGATACCAAATAGCCAGATTGAAAGGAGTGGGGGGGGCGGGGGTTGAACATATAGCTATCCATTTGTGGGCCATGTGTTTTACCATATTATCACAAATACTATGATATAGCCAGAATTATCCCTAACTTTTAAATAAGCTATTAGAATGCAGAAACCATATCTTATTTGACTTTGGAATCCTAGTACCTCAATGCTGGCACATATCAGTACTCAAAAAAAAAAAAAATCTTTTTTTTTTTTTTTTTTTTTTTTTTTTTTTAATAAGGGAAGGGAGAGAAGAAGAGAGAAGAATCAGTCAGCAAGTCACTTTCTCTAGGCTAGCAGGAACCAGAGTCAGGGTAGGTAATCCAAAGCCCTCAGCCTTTGACCAAAGCCTTCCAAGTGTGGCGCTGTCCCATCAGACTTTAGTCAGAGCTAGGCAGTAAAGCTAAGCATCATCCTGAACAAAAGATAAAACAAACAAAACCATAGTGTCTTAAACCTTTTAAACACACTCCATAACCAAACATCCCATTCATTAAGAAACAGCTCTGGCCACACTGTTTTTGCTGACAGTGGACCAAGTGAAAACATGACATATGACGAGCATACAACCAACTCCTATTGTCTCACCTCTGTGTAGTCATATTGATCTATTTTTCAGTAAACTCCACTGAAATTAAAACTCAATTATATAAAATGCACTGCATTTTAATGGAGACGATTGTTCTTCAGGGTATTTGGGGAGACAAATGACCTTCTGGGTGGTGCTGATGGTTTCAGGTAGCAGAATCCCATTAATACCAGCTGGCTATTTGTTCTAAAGAAATATTTCTGTGAGAAAGCTATTGCCAATATAAGCTACTTTTAAAACTATAAACACATGGATGATTCAGGGACTTGGCTGTTGTATAAATTGGGCATTTTGAGCAGGTAACATGTTGATGACCCCATTGTAAAGTTTGGTAATTAATATCTCCCAAATGACTCAAGAATCCTTGGGTGGGGCGACCTTTGCCAACACTAGCGAAGACATTGCTTCTGTTCATGTTTTCTCACAGTTGAGAAAATCACAAGATCTTCCACTGCAGTAAGCCCGTGTATTTACTAATTCTGTCATTTGCTCATTTATTTTTTTCTTATGCTTCTTTGTTTCCTCTCAACAATGAACATCTTTTAAATATCATCATTTATTTTTAAAAACTGAGGGATTCAAAGATGAGAACGGTATAATTATTTTTCCTAAGAACTCAATCTGGACAGGAAAAAGTAATATAAACAAAAATGTATGAGACAATGTGGTGTATGCTCTTATAGAGATTATAAGTAAGACGGTAAAGGATCACAGAACAGAGACCAGGACACTGAATTTAGCTGGGTCCCTATGTGTGTAGAGGTGGGTGTGAGTGTGTGGCTGGGGGCAGGAGTGGAATGAATGGCTGAATGGCAAAGTATTCTGTTAGAGCAGTTACTGGAAGTAATGACATCTGGATGAGCCTTAAAATATGTATGAAGTGACATAGATGAGGGGAAATGAAAAATAAGATTGTCAATCCAAATAAAGCCAATCAAAGGAAGTGACGAAAAGTTTGGTATTTCCTTGGAAATATAAGGAGTCAACTCATACAGGGGGAATCAAGAGCCTTCTTAGTGCTAGAACGTAAACTTCAAAGCAAGAATAGGTCAAAGATAATTCTGGCTCAATAAGATGGGATCAGAGCACAGATAATCTTTGGTATCATTTTATAAGTTTTGATTATCCATCATGCAGTAATTTGGAAGCATCCACTGAAATATCAGAAGCAGGGGAGTGGTAGAGTCACATGAAGTATGTAGAAAAATAGATCTTTATTATTTGTATTTGCGAAGTCAAAAAAATAATAATTTTTAAAAATCTGAAAACTATTTGCTGCTAACTCATTTTATGATAACACCTGACCTGAAATGATGCAAGTTATTTGTAGTCTTTATTTATTCCACACAGAATGAATGTTAATGTGTTTTGCTATTGAAATATTAACATGTTCTAATATGAGATGTGGCTCCAGAACTTTCTGTCATGTCATAAAATTAATGATATAACACTCCTTTGTGAACTACTAAAGATTCTGAATTCTGAAATTATCTGGCCTATAAGTATGGGATAAAGGAAGTATAAGTGGACCACCCTGGAAGCTGTGTAGCTGGTGGGAGGCAAAATAGTCAGCAGTTAATAATATCTAAAAGGATCTTTATCTCTCAAAAAGATTCAACAAATTATAGACTGAAACTTATGGAATATTAAATGAATCCAAAAACAGATGAGTTGGCCCTAAGAAAACTATGGAGTATCTTTGGAGTGGGGAATCTCTCATTAAAAGTGATACAGCCCTAGGGATGCCTGGGTAGCTCAGTGGTTGAGCATCTGCCTTTGGCTCAGGTCATGATCCTGGGGTCCTGGGATGAAGTCCAACATCCAGCTCCGTGCAGGGAGCCTGCTTCTCCCTCTGCCTATGTCTCTGCCTCTCTCTCAGTGTCTCTCATGAATAAATAAATAAACTCTTTAAAAAAATTTTTAAGTGATACAGACATTAATACATGGTCAGGACATTTGGGGAAAAATGGGTCATGGAGAATTAATTCTCGTGTGCTAAGTGAGACTATCTTATCAGAGAAATGTCCAGAGAGTTGAAATTTCTTTATGTATATTGATCCCACTCAAACTGAGCTTGATCATGTGGCAAATGTAAACCCAAGTCGTATGTACATGAATACCTGACAATCAAAGCAGACAACAGTGATCCATGTTTTATCTACTTTCACTGTTAGTGTCCTAATTTAGGATGAATCAGGATAATTTAGACTCCTAACTGGGCTTTTTGCCTCCAGTATGGCCTGTCTCCAAATAATTCTTTAGTTACAGGCAAATTTGGTGAAGCAACACTATTATGCTTTGACTTGATTGTATAATTTATCTTGTTCATTTTATGTGGTCTTTTTTGCTCAACCCCCCTTTTTTTTTGCAATATCTTTACATGGGTCCCATGCTGATACATTTCTTTTCATTATACATCTTGGGAGCCTTTTATGCCCCACTCATTTACTGACAGGCAGTGAAGAAAGGCAAAGGAATGAATTGGGCCCAGGTATTATCAGATTCTGTTGCACCATCTCTGAACCTTGTCACTAAGAGTCAGCTCCATGAGCTTGGCTCCTCGCTGAGCCAACAGGAAATTACTTGGGTAGAAATGATGCCTTATGTATCACAGATCCTTTTTTTTTTTTTTTTTTTAAATCACAGGTCCTTTATGAGACCATTTAGTATCCTAGCATTTATTTCTCTTTGGTAAAGTAAGATCCTCAACTGATTGCTATGTTCTATTCTGACAACTTTCTTTTGCAAAAATGGAGTGGCTGTCTGTTTCCTTATTCAGCTTTACCTTCTATGTGACTCAGCAGTGTCAAGAGAGAGCTGTGGAACACTGAAAACTTTTCCACTTACCCAGAGCCTGTCGATCCTCACAATGGATTTTTAATAAGCATATAAACTTGGAAGATCTGTGTTGTCAATGCCTGTCTGGCATGAATTTGTCTTCAACATCCTTACTTGAGCAATTTTCACTACAGTTGACAGAGCTTTATTGATTATAGTTTGCAATTAGGTAGTTTTACATAGTTTTTATGCATGGCATTTTTCATTTCTTATTCATTTGGTTTTGATTTGAATGCAGAGAGAAAAGTCCTTAGTTCCCTTTTACTTGAAGTGCAGAGTGAACTTTCTGAAGCAAAATCTGGACTCCTTTGTTTAAAATCCTCCAGTGACTCTACTATCTCCATGGCTTATCTAAAGTTCTTATGGTAGCCTTTAGTGGTCTTCATGATCTGACCCCTGCCAACTCTCCAACAATATTGCTAAAAACTCTCCTTTCATATTCCAGGCTCAAGACATCCTGAGTCATAATCACTCAAAGAGTCCTGCAAATATCCCAATTCTGTTTACTTCGAGGCCCCTACCATTCCTCTGGAATTTCCTTTAAAGTGAGACAGACAATTTTTAAGTTGCTCATGGGTAGAATGTTGAGATAACTATTCTAAATAGTAATCTCTATTTATAATGGGATGCATGATAGATTGAAAGCTGTATTTTAATTCTCCAAGGACTTAGTTTTAAAAATTGGATTCATTTCCATTTCAAAGGGAAAAATATTATAAGAAGAAACAAGGTCCATCTACTTAATCATTCTCCCAGTAATGTGCTAAATAGGATATATACAGTGATACTTAGAAATAGCTGGGGTAAAAATTATTCCATCTTCATTTGATTTTGTATCAATTGGAGTACCAGCAGCTAGCCAATAATCAAACCTCAAATTTTCAGAAATTTCTTTCTTTCTTATGTATTAGTCCATTGCTGGTGTTTCTGGCTGTGGCACTTTACTGTCACATGGTGATTCAGGATCTCAGGGTGCCTCCATTTCAAAGCTTTGAAATCTTTTAGTTCTTTAGAATTTTCCACATCCAGATGGCAGATTAAGAAAGAGTAGAGATAGCCCAACCTTTTGTTAAAAGCCCTGACCACAGTAGCATATATAACTTGGGATACATTCATAGGCAACATCTAATTACAGAGCCAAACCTACATGCAAGGAAAGAGTTGGGAAATTGATCTTATGTGAATCTTCTTCTCAGGGGCAACTCAATAAATACTGAAGAGGAAAGATGAATGTAATCATTTCTGGCATAGTTACATACTAGGTCATATATGTCCTATAACTTCATTTTCAATAGATTTTTATTTGAAAGTTTATGTCACCAAATTAATACTTTGCTTAATCCATCAAGGTCAAAAAGTTAGCTGGAAAGGAAAAAAGCAAGTGTGATTATAGGGAGCATTTTTTTTTTTTCTTTTCAACCTAGCAAAACAGTGTGCCAATGTCCATTCTCTTAAGCCAGGGGTGGGGTAATTAATAATAGCCTTCTCCAGTCTGCAGGTATAGGTCCTGACTGGCTTATACCAATTGTCACGTCTCATATTCCAGGCAATTGCAACTAGCCAATAATGGTCACAGGCACCATTTTAAATCAGGAAGAATCAGGGACATACTTTTTTTTTTTTTTTTTTTTTTTTTAATTTTTACAGACAGTCAAAGCTTGCATTTTTTTCATTGATCTTGAAGATGAGAAACTATATGGTGTGGAACTGATGTCTATTTTTCTGTCAGAAGGAGATAGTTTTTCTAAAAGTAAAGTTGATATTGAGGAGGCGGGGCTAAGGGAAAGGGAGGGAAGGAGAAAGAAGTTAGATTCTCTTGACATTTTTTGGACATCTGAATCAATCACGCTGAGTCTACT
This sequence comes from Vulpes vulpes, assembly GCF_048418805.1. Taxonomy (NCBI): domain Eukaryota; kingdom Metazoa; phylum Chordata; class Mammalia; order Carnivora; family Canidae; genus Vulpes; species Vulpes vulpes. The sequence goes on along the minus strand of NC_132784.1, from coordinate 6,822,368 downwards.
ACTAGGATTTTTTTTTTCCTGAGAAAATAAATTCTACTTATGTTTATTTTCAATCCTTTTCTTTTTCTATCAGTTGAAATGGAATTAAGTGCTACAAATTCCAAATAAATATTGTAGAGTTTAAAAGATCTGGGTTGTATTCTGGAATCTAATTAAGAAATACAAGTTACCACGATGCCTGGGTGGCTCAGGGATTGAGTGTCTGCCTTTGGCTCAGGGAGTCATCCCGGGGTCCTGGGATCTAGTCAAGTCCCACATTGGGCTCCCTGCAAGGAGCGTGCTTCTCCCTTTGCCTATGTCTCTGCCTCTCTCTCCGTGTCTCTCATGAATAAATAAATAAAATCTATTAAGAAAAAGAAATACAAGGTACCAACAAAAACCTGAAGAAATGCCAACAAACTAGCAGCATTCCAGATAAGATAAGAATAAAAGCTTATGGACTTTTATTCATTGATAAAGATCTTCCATCTGAATAAGATATTGATTATGCTACCCAATATCTGATTAAAAAACTAAGTGGAAAGAAGATAATGAATCATAATCTATTTGAATTTGAGAGGAATGAAGGGAGTATTTGATCATTGTTTTCTGGTGCAGAATAATAAAGCTGGAAAATATCTATAAATTTCTTACTTAAACCTAGTTTGTCTAGACAAGAACTTACAGGCACACAATTAATTGAAACAAGAGCAAATAAGAAATTGCACTTTATGCAAGATATCAAGATATGAATTTTGTATGTCTATGTGCATTAAATATTTACATATTAGATATTATATAAAATACAATGTATTTTATATATGTGTGTGCATATATACATATATATAAATAAGAACAAGTGAGAGTCTTTTATATCAGTCAGTAATATACATGCTAACATTCTACAACCTTTGTTGACTCTCATCTGGTGTGGAAAAAAAGAAGTTGATAGACAACATGAAAACATTTCAATACATCACAAAGTATTAAATACATGACAAGTATCATTACCCTGGCTATGATTATGCAAGAAAAAAATTAATGTCCACCAAAATTCAAGTGTGGGAATACTAACAACATTTTTAATAGATTAAAGAAAAGGAAGTCATTTATGTAAAAGCATTGAAAACTAACATCCAAATTCTTTAAAAATGGAATTGTTTGCATTAAATGCAAATACAAGCTTTCAAGAGGCACTTAAGCCTATAAAAGAAATTTGCCAAAAAGCATTATCTTGTAGACCCTGAGAATTGTAAATGTGAATATATAATTGCATAATTAACATTATAATGTCTTTATTTTTTTTAAATCACCCAGCATTTATGCAAAACACTCAAAAATGGCATAAAATCATACAGAAGATATGGTGCTGCTGGACCACTGCAGAAATTAGAAAGAATCAAAACTTGAAAAAGGATCACTGATTAAGAGGTACATAAATATATTTAAATATAAAGCAGAAGAAGATGATGTTGAACCATCTCAGCTTGCCTCCCTGTGATTCATATTATGTGTGAGAATTTTCAGTCATCTTTGTTTAGGATCAGCTTCTGAGTTTCTTTTATTTCACCCTTTATGCGGTAACTAAGGCAATTTGGCAAGCAATTTTAGAGGTGGTTGCAACATATCCTGCTAAATTGTCTTTTTTCTCCCCCCACAAAACACCTAAATAGCACAAATACTTTGTCGGATCAATAGTAAAATACTCTCTAAATGGAAGAGTAAAGACCATTAATCAAACCTAAATCAAAGTGAACGACTTAACTTTGCTCCATTTGGAGATTAAATGTCAGCATTTAAATACACACTCCATAAAAATATATAGTTTTCAAAATTTTTCATCCATTCACTTTTTATATGACAGTAATAGTGCCAAATTTGAAGCTTTATTTTACTCAAGAACTGTCTTACAAATTACTTTGCAAAACACTTTATATACTTTAATAGTGGAGAACCAGCTTTAGAAATAATTCTAGAAGAGGTAGGAATGGAAATCTAGAAACCTGAGGGGAGTAAGTCACAATCAAACTGAGGTACGTGTTTTTGATTGGAGGCTTTAGGAGTTCCCCAACTACTAGACCCTCCATAGGAACTGCACAATTCACTGTTTTGCTTTTATTTGTATTTTTATGCTCTCCACATCACTTAAAATTAGGTCCTCTTCAAATAAAAACCCAAGAAGGAAAACTATGGCTCAGAAATCCACCTTGTATTTTTCGTAACATGGGCTCTGTATTCCTTTCCTTTCTGTGAAGTTTAGGGCTATTTGGCACCTGCCCTCCCCTTTCCTTCCAGACCTTTTGATTTTGTCATCCCTTTCTAGGTATGTTATATTTTTTAGCTTAGACAGGATTGATTGACCCTCCATTGCCCAGAGTTTTTCTCTAGCTCTGACTTGGTTGGTCATATTCTCCTCTGGGTGGATCCCTCTGGTTAGGGCCGATCCCCAGTCTGATCTGTGCTTGTTACACAATTCCTGGCTCCTTCTTCCTTTTATTTAAAATCTACAGCCTAGAAAGAGGTCCCCAGAGTAAACCCTTCCCAATAGGATAGAAACATCTTCACTTTCTACTAATGATTAAAGGACGTTTGCCATTTTTTATTTACTCAAATTGGAAGAAAGCCAAATAACAAACAGATCTTTTACTTTAAAATGAGATGATAATATCTGCCATCATTTTGTTCAAATAAAGACTTGTTCCCAAAAATTTGTGTTACAAACGTTCCAAATAATGTTGCTAAATATTATATAAAAGTTTATCAGCCTGAAACTAAGAGCCAAGTTTTAACTTAATTATATATAAGTAGATTATGGTAGAGTTAAAAATGGTGCATAAGACCTATGAGCAGTTTCTATCTAGTAAGCAGTGAAACTAAATTTAAACTTGGAAGAATTTTTCTTTAGCTAGGGTTGGGGCCAACTTGAAATAGATCTTTTGGTAACAAAAATGTCAAACATGTACTCACATACTAATTGTTACTGAGGAAAAACATGAAGTAATCTTGAATGTGTGTTGTTGACTGAGGAGTCCAATGTGGTTTGATAGGTACATAATTTTAGCTGTCACAGGTAAGTCTTGTTCTACTTGGTAGGGATTTTTGTTTGTTTTTGTCTGATGTGTATACATAATGTGCCATGTGTCCTGTACACTATTGAAGGATCTTGACATGTGTGTGTTCTTATTTAAGCAGTTACTCCTAGGAAATGAGAAACTAAGGTAGAAATTGCTGGAGAAGGCTATGAAGGATACTTCTTCCTTTCTGCAGGAGGAAAGGTTGTAACAAAGAGATCAAAAGAGTTTGCCATGATTAAACCTGGGTTGGAATTAGAATGCCTTACACATGGCATTATTAAGGAAAGTAATCATATTGGGCTATGTATTTTGATGTTATCGTTGTATTGGGACAGTGTAGGAGGATATGATTTACAGGTGAGGTTTTCTCTGAAGGAGACTGATGTTTCCAAAGTGAGTACACTGAGATGAGAATTTGGATGGGAGGTGAGAAATGGGGAAGCCAACCATAGATTAAGTGAAAAGAGAAAAAATTCCCCTTTTAGGAATTTAAAGGTAGTTGAATTACTAGAGAGCAAGTATTCTTAAAAGGATTCACATTGGTAGGCAATAGCTGATTCTCCAAAAACTGGAAATAACTTGTCCTAAATGATTCCAGATACTTTTTGCTCCAAAACTTGATTGGAAATAAGGGGAACTAATCCTTCTAGTTGCTTAGGCCAAAAACTTGAAGCCACCCTGGATCCCTTTCTTTTGCTCACATCACATATTTTATCTTCAGGAAGACTTTCTGGGTTTTATATATCCAAAGTATAAACACTTCACAACATTGTCTCTGGTACCACCTGGGCTTGATTGCATGAGTTATTACAATGGCTTGCTAACTGCTTCCACCTTGCTCACAGACAACCTATTGTACTCACAAGTCAGTCAGTGCATTACTGCTAATTTTAATTTGATCAATGTGACTATGCTTCCTCTACACCCGTGGTGGCTCCCCATTTCTCTTCAAAGTAAGAAGAAATAATGTCCCTTATTGTCTGAAAGGCCTAAGGTGCCCTATATTATCTTATTCATTGGCTCTCATTATCTCTCTAAATGTAAAGCCCATATTTCTTCCGTTTTGTTCATTCTGCTTTTACCACTTTTGGCACATATTTTTTAAATGCCAAGCCAGGAATTATGTCTGCAAACAAGGTATATTAGGGAACATCAGGCCCTTGTTCTCCCATGGAGACATAAAATAGGGAACTAGACAGGAACTAACATCATAGGAGCTTTGGGAATCATCAAAAGAACTACAGAAACCATGAAAATGCCCAGTCAAAAACAAAATTCAAATGATAGGAAGTTTTGTTGTTTTTACATGCCTTTGTTCCCCCTCTCTGACACAGCATGGCATGGTTTGGGGATAGCAGGGGTCTGGCCCCTAGTTCCCATCCATGAGCAACAGAGAACAGAACAAGTAGAATTTGCAAATACAACCCCTGTGCACAGTTGTCTCTGCATCAACTAACTCAGAGTTCAAGTGGCCAAGAACTGTGGGTAGCAGTGGGCATGGGTTGTGAAAGCCAAAATTGGACTATGACCTGCAGATTTGGTGTATAAAGAGATTACACTTCACTTAACAAAGGCAGAATACACATTTTTCTTAAGTGAGCATAGAATATTATTCAAGACAGACCACATTTTAGGCCACACACAAACAAATATTAACAAATTTATAAGGATTCAAATCATACAAAGTATCTTTTCCAACCACAACGGAATGAAACTCAAAGACAATAGCAGCAGGAAAAGTGGGAAATCCACAAACATGTGGAAACAAACAGCACACACTTAATCAATGGGTCGAAGAAACAATGAAGGAATAGGATGCAATGAAGATAGTGATAAAGGAAATTCATAACTGTAAATGTTTACCCAATTCAAATCAACAATGTGACTTTACACCTTGAGGAACTAGAAAAAAAAAGAAGTTAAAACCAAAGCTCCTGAAAGAAGGAAATAATAAAAGCTAGAACAGGGAGAAATGAAATAGAGAATATAAAATAGATAAAATCAACGAAATCGTTAGCTAATTGAAAATAACAATAAAATTGACAAATCTTTAGCTAGAGTGACACAGAAATAGAGGACAAGAAAAAAAAAACATCAGAAATGAAAGAGGGGATATTACTACCAATTTTACAGAAACTTCACTATCTATGATAGCTATAGCCTTACAAAATGCATTTTTAAAAAATAATAAGACATGAAAATCGAAATTGCTCCTTGATTCATGGACTTTGAAAATGATGATGCATTAGCATGCATGAAAACAACATAAATCTCGTTGTACATCTCCATCAGAACTCTTAGGTGGAAAAAAAAAAAAAAAGAACTCTTAGGTGACCAGGAACGTTATCAATGAACAGTCATGTTTTTTTCTGAGCAGTATGTCTGGACAGATCTATGCACCCCTTTATTTATTGCAGGTTATTCACAAGGGCCAAGATATTGAAGCAATTGAAGTATCCATCCATAAATATGAATGAATAAAGAAGATGTGGTATATATTTATATGCATAATAGGATATTAGTCAGCCATAAAAAAAGATAATATCTTGCCATTTGCAATAACATGAATGGGCTTAGAAGATAATGCAAAGTGAAATAAGTCCATCTGAGAAAGACAAAAATACCTTATGATTTCACTCATATGTGGAATTTAAGAAAAAAAAAAAAACACAAGTGAACAAAGGAAAAAAAAAAAGAACAAACAAAAAGACCCCAAGATTCTTAGATACAGAGAGCAAATGAGTAGTTGACAGAGGGGAGTTGAGTGGGGAATAGGTGAAATAGGTGAAGGGGATTAAAAGTAAACTTATCTGAAGGAAGACCAAAAAATGTATAGAATTGTTTAATCATTATATTATAAACCTGAAACTAATATAATATAATAAATATGATAAAATATAAAATATAATAAAAACCTACTGAATTGCACACTTAAGAATGGTTTAAGTTGAAAATTTTATGTTATATATATTTTGCCACAATAAAAACAATGCTTTAAATGTAAAAAAACAAAAAGGGTGCATGGCTGGCTTATTCAGTAGAAGATGTGACTTTTGTTTGATCTTGGGGTTGTGAGTTCAAGGCCAAGTTGGATATAGAGATTATTTAAGAAAAAAAGTATTAACAATGTAAAAAATATGTATATCAAGCATGATTTCGCCTCAAAGTCTGAATTGCCTGTTTCCTCTACATGGAATATTTTTTCCCAATTTACCTACAGAATTAATTTTCTTAGCTCTTCCAGTCTTTTCTCAAAGAGAAATCAGAATCTATTCTCTGAGTATCCTGTACAAAACTATCCCACCCAGAAACCCCCAAACTATCTGAACCCAATATAATTTTTAATAATACTTAGCACATTATACTTAACTATTTACTTATTACTTCTACCATTTTTATGTTTTCCCATCAGACAGTAAGTCTTCATGAGAGCAAGGATTTTTTTTTTTTAAGATTTTATTTATCTATTCATGAGGGACACAGAGAGAAGCAAAGACAGGCAGAGGGAGAAGCAGGCTCCATGCAGGAAGCCCAATCAATCAGGCAACTCTGTGATCATGCCCCCAGCCAAAGGCAGACACTCAATTGCTGAGCCACTCAGAAGCCCCGAGAGTAAGGATCTTTATCTGTTTGCTTCCACATGATCCATGACAGTGCTTGACCCAAAATAGATGATCCATAAACCTTAATCCTGAAAAATGAAAGGATGTTTCCATACAACTAGGTACATCTATGATGTCATACCTGGGCATGAGTACTGAGACATACCAAGTCTAACTATAAGCTGCTGTGTAGGTTTTACTTTTCATTAACACTGGTCATAGAGATATCAAAGGCGCACCATGATCTCAGCTGATATTTTGGGAAAAAGACAGATAATATCCATCTAAGCTTGGAAAGAATACAGGGGAAAAATATCCTAGGGAAAGTTCAGTACAGAACTTGTAGATATGATCACAAAAGAGCAAACTGGGAAATGCCAAGAGGAAATAGATCAGCCCTCAGAACCAGATGAATGGTCAAGGTGTGAAGAATAATTAGATTTTATTTATGGTTATCTCCAGAGTGTACCCAGAAATATCTGGTGTTGTAGAACCTAGTGGAAAACTGGTTTCCAGCAGTCGAGGGACATGGCATCCCAAAGCCACTGTGTTTTGTAATATTACCAGAAATATTAATTCATAACCTGATGAAGGATAGAATAGTCCACTAATCTTCTAAAATGATGCTACTCTAAAATAGGTGTTAATATATTTTAATTTTATGAATGGGAAACCTTAAGCCCAGAATGTCCTACAATTTTCTTAATTACGTTGTACTCTCATCAATCTGATTACAACATAAAACACTCCCAAGACCAAGAAAGTAGTTTTCTTAAACAATTTTTCAAGAAATCATACAATTTAGTTCTAAGATTTAATTCTATTTTCAAGATAGCTAAGAATTAAAGAGAAAAAATTATGACATGAATCAAAGGTTTTCTGATAAACCAGTTTATATACTCTTCCATACTGAGAGTGTAAATGTTGAAACAAGACAGCCAAGAAAATAAATAATAATATATAAAAAGATGTAAAAAGATATTAAAAAGGACATAGGAAATGAGTAACATAATTCTTGAGTTTTAACCTTCAGAATATATAATATTTTAATGAATATCTTTTGAATATAGTCATGTAATTTTTCTAAAGCATTTTCCCTTTGAAATTGCAATAAACTGTTGGAGATAACGTCACCAAATATCTATTTCAGCTGCAGAACACAATGCATCTGGGTATAACTTAATGGTTTACATATTAATTTTCTCATCTCACTCTGATGAGCAGAAAAATTCTTTAATATAAATGCAGTTAGGTTTGTCATTTTCTATCTACTCGGCATAGTTCTCCATATTTATTATGGGTATCATCAAATTGTTCCTAGTATTTTCAAAGCATTCAGGGAAGAACAATGTGTCAAATTGAAAAAGAAGTAGAACTTCCCTGAGCATAATTAATTTCCATTTTTATTTTTATTGTCTGATCAACTGTTTTAAAAGGTTAGAAGATAATGCAATAAAATTTTGATTGATACACATAACCAATATCTTAGCACTTCAGGAGGTAAAACAAACTTCAATAAAAACAATCATAATAAATTCTACCAGAAAAGAGAAAATAATTAGTTCAACTGAGATTTCTCACTGGGCTTAAAAAAGTATGAAATTAAGGGCAGACGGAAAACCATTACAATCTCTGGCTACAGGATGCCCCAAAATGTGATTGATTTACTCTATTTCAGGACAGATTTTCAAGCCAATTACTTCACCTTGTGTTACACAAAGCAATTATTTTATTTGAAGGTTTCTGGTGATTGTCTAATGGATTGTGTGTAAAAGTACCTCTTCTGGCTGAAGACTCACCCTCGGCTCAGGTACAAAAACTGTATGCAAATCTTAATCCTAATTCAAGTGCTTGTTTGTAGTTCTGTTCTTGTAAATAAGACTTTGCTAATTTAATCTGAGATCCTGGGAATTCCCAGATATAATAATTCTTAAAAATTCTAAGTTATATTTTAAACAGTTAGATGTGTGGAATCCATACATAAATGTGTATATCTATACATAAATACTTTAAGTATCCCTGACAGTCCACCAAACCTGATTCAAATAATGAAAGGCTTCCTGTTTTACAAATTTTAAAAAGAACAAAACTGTGTATCATTAATTACAAAACATAATAAATAAATATTTTTCTGAATACTTAGGCCATTTTGCTAGGCCCTGGAGAAAAATCAGTCTGTGATATCAAGTGGGAGAATCATCAATCTCAGACAAAATGTCCTATGGAGGGCAGTCTTGTATATTAAGGGGATGGTAAGAGTTCATTGTTTGGGGCAAAGGTCAGGGCCAAAGGATAGTGGATATGATTCCTAGCAAAGTCACTGAAAACGAAAATTGCATAACATACACAGAGAACTAATAGTATGGTTTTGAATTGTTAGCCAATAAAAATGTAAGGCAGGAGAAAGATAAAAAAGGAGATGTAGGAAGGAACCAGAGAATCATAACTATGGAGGGAGCTTGAATTATATCGTATGGGTGATGCAGAGCCTTTGAAAGGTTTTAACTAGGGAACATCATTGGACATAAAGAATTAATGTTGTTAGGGGAAGCAAAACAGCAAGTAGGGACCAAGGATTCCTAAAACAATCATTATAAAATAATAGGGACACGTTTTTAGGGGGTTTTTTTGGACATATTTTATGCTGTAATTTTATAATTCTTAGGATTTTTTTTCTTTCATCTATTGCTGTTTCATGTGGCTATAATTGATAGCTGTCATCAACCAAATCATCATGGAATCAGGGAAAGCTCTATGGAATACTTAAAATCTCAACTGCACCTTAAAATATGCAAAGGATAAAATATACAGAAGGACTACAATGAGGTTAAACTGAGTTTATTTCATCAACCATTTATCCATATAATCTTTCATCCATCCATCCATCCATCCATCCATCCATCCATCCATTCATTCATTTTTCCTCATCTTCTTGCCCTGTACATGTTTTCACTTTCCAGTATGTTTGACACCATCTTCATTTTGAGTTATAAGTCATTTCAGGTTCATCTAATACATTTCTTGCTCCAAATCTGGAATTGGCTATTTATCTAAGAGCTCTTGGTTGCTTTACATACCATATGATATTATCTGGATACAAGAGATGTTCTTTGTTACTGACTTGGTCATTATTTTTAGGACTTGTGAGTGCACAGAGCTAATATGTCATATATATATGACACACACACACATATATATGTCTTTTAATGTATATATATGTTCAAAGAGAAAATATATCATGAATCAATAGTGATATTTTAAAATTTTAATATTGATTAAAATATATAAATATACATGTAGCATCACTCCGTTTATATAAAACTCAAGAACATATAAAACTAAATGGTTTCATTCGTGGATGCATAAGGTGGTAAAACAAGGCAAGTAAGTGATTTCTTTCCCAAACAAGATATGGTTATCTCCAGAGGAGGAGAAGTTGGATAAAGGGGTGTTCAGCAGCTTCTGGGAGCGCCGACAATGCCTTTTCCCTTGATGGAGGTGGTTATATAAAGTGTCTGTTAACTTTAGTTTGCTAAGTTATACATATGTTCATACAACTTACTGTATATGTTAAAATTCACAGTATAAAGTTAATTTTTAAAAAAATTGCTGTGGACTGCTCTTCTCAACTTTTCTTGAGCATCCTAATTTTACTCTCCCAACTTTCTTTTCCCACCTATTTTAGTGCTATTTTTGAATACTCCATGCCTTAAAAATTTCATGCACAGCATTTGAAGGTTTTTGGAAGAATAACACCAAAGACTCCTAATAAATACACTTTGGCTTGTTAGATTAGCTTTACTAGGACTTTTTTTTTTTTTTCTGCCTTGTACTATTGGTCCGCAATAGGTTATAACTCCATTTTTTTTCTCATTAACTAAATTATCAAAGTCCACCATCCTGGCCTCTACATCTTTAATTTGTGATTAATATATTTCAAACCAAAAACATTTGTTGAGCATTTAGTAGTTGCCAAGAACAACTGTGCCATATAAAAACATTTGCATTATGTTGATGAAATATACTGTTAGAATATTAAATCATTGGAAATTGCTTTTACACTCAAAATCTATAATCAGTTAAAAAACAAATGCTATTTTTATTTACTCAGATATAAAATTATAAGAAATAAATCTGATCTCTGAAATATGTTGATAATAGGTACATGGTCTTATAAAGGAAAGGTAAATACTATTTTTTATTCACATTAAATAAGGCTCAGGCTCCAGATTAATTTTATATATTTGTGGTTTAGTTAGTTTGCTTTGTGGTTATTGTTTAGAAGTAATTGGTAATTGGTAGAGCTGGGATTTGAACTCTGGTCACAGGTCTTTTACTTTCTTCCAAAAGTTCATTCCAACTTCTTCAATCAAACATACTTGATTCATCAGCCCTACTAATTACTGCAAACATGATCCAATCCTATACGCAAGCCAAGCTTTCATTGCATCTATTTGGTGTCTCTGAACCTTCTGAATCCCAGAACACTGGGAAAACTGGGCTCTCATACAAACATACTGGCTGAATCTGAAAATATCACTTACTTATAAAACTCGGAAGCTTTTATGGAAGATTCTTTTAGCATTAAAAATGGGATAAGTGCTAAATTCAATGACTTTTGAGGCATACCAAGCAGTAGAAAGAATCTTGGTTTGGAAGCTGGGAAACATGGATTTATATCCAATCTCTGTTGCTAGTGTGAGGTAGTAAGGAGGCCAGCAAACTGGCATCTCCCTATTATTTCATAGCTCCAAATTTCACTGCATTCTTGCTTCAGCCTAGCTTTCCAGGCTAAACACCTCAGTGCTCTCTTTCTCCCTTCCTTTTTGTCCAACACGTGCATGCATGCCCACACACATCATTCTGTTTTGCACTCAGCATGCCATGAACCTTTCAACCTCATGGCTGACATGTGGGCAGTTCTCAGGAACTGTTATTTGATTTTTTTTTTCCTGAATCAGCAAAGTAGTGTTCTATTATCTTTGTCAAGGTTACACACACATGAAATAAACTGACCTACATAAAAATGGGAACATATTATAAGGGGCTTTCAAAGAAACCAAAGAAACAAAACACAGCTGAATCTCTTGAGAACATAGGCTGAAGATGTCAGATACTGAAGTAGGATCTGATCCCTGAGGTAATGTTAGGGTGGGAAAACCTAAAGTGTAATTTGCTGGAGGCTTAGTGTGGATGAATCTGGGAGTTTAAAGTTCCAGAGGGGAGTTTATCTTCTAGAGCTCTACAGAGTTCTCATATTTTAAGATTAGAGAAAAATCCTTCCATGCCTCTGGAAGGGAAAGGGGAAATTTTGAAATATGGTGGAATATTCTGTTCTTTTTAACCAGGTCTACCCTAAAAGGAGTTTTGTCAGGGCCTAATTGACTGGGAGAAGGGAAATACCCAACTCCAGCCCATTCTAGCTTTCGACATAGGAATGAAAATTACTGCAGCTCTCTCCAGTCATTCTGTTCCATTAAAGTGGGAGGAAAATAACTCAGTCACTTGAAAGCTTCACAGATGAGAAGCATAGGCTCCTTAAAAGACTGTAGCCTAATCATAGGACTACAGAACATTTCTCTGCTCCACACACCTAACCCCATCACCAAAAACCCATTTACCAGAGTTACTTTGGCCCACGACATTATATTGAGCTCTCAACAAGATACTAATAGGCATAGTAAAAGGAAAAATACACAGTGTAAAGAGATAGGGCAAGCATCAGAACCAGACTCAGATATGACAGTGATTTTGGTATTATCAGATGAAGAACTTTAACAAGTTATGATTAATAGACTAAGAACTTTAACATAAAAAGTAGGCAACATGCACAAACATGGAGAGTGAAAGCAGAGAGAACGAAATTGAAAGAAAGAACCCCCTCCCCCCAAAAAAAGAAAATGCTAGAGATAAAAAACACTGTAGTGGAAATGTAGAATCCTTTAGATGAGCTCATTAGTACACTGCACGTGGCTGAGCAAAGGACCTCTGAACTTGAGAATACGTGCATAGGAACTTCCAGTATTGCAAAGCAAAAAGAAAAATACTACAAGGGATTATAAAGGAAAGGAGGAAAAATGAGTGGGAAAAATTAGAGAGGGAAACTAAACATGAGAGACTCCTAACTCTGGGAAAGGAACAAAAGAGTAGTGGAAGGGGAAGTGGGCAGGAGGATGGGGTAACTGAATGACAGGCACTGAGGGGGGCACTTGACAGGATGAGCACTCGGTGTTATACTATATGTTGGCAAATCGAACTCCAATTAAAAAAAAGAGAGAGAGAGAGGGAAAGTAAAAGAAACATAAAATCCCAGAACTGAGGGAGAGCTACCTAAGATTCATGTAATGGGAAAACCAGAAGAATAAGAAAGAGGAGGAGGAGAAGGAGGAGGAGGAGGAGGAGGAGGAACATAAGAAATATTTGAAGCAATAATTACAGAGCATTTCCTCAATTCAATGTCACAAACCAAACCAGAGATTCAGAAAGCCCAGCGACTATCAAACACAATATATTAAAAAACAAACAAAAAAAGAAAAAAACGAAAAAAACAGAAAAAACAAATAATAAAAAAAACGACACATGGGTGTGACATATCCAAATTGCAGAACATCAAAGATAAAAAATTCTGAAAGAAGCCACTGGTTAAATGACAACTTTATCTATACAGGAGTATAGATAAGAATTATATTTGACTTCTCCTCAGAAATCATACAAGCAAGATGAGAGTGGAGATAAATTGTTTGGAGAAAAATTCACCAACCTAGAATTCTGCACACTGCAAAATTATCCTTCAAAAGTAAATGAGGGGACACCTGGCTGGCTCAGTTGGTAGAGCATACGACTCTTGATCTCATAGTTGTGAGTTCAAGCCCCATTTGGTGTATAGAGCTTACTTAAAAAGAAAAGCAAATGAGAACTATAAACTGAGAAATTATACTGAAATACTGAAAAATAAAATTGAAATAATTTGTTGCACATAGACCCAACTTGCATAAAATGTTAAAAAGAAATTCTTCAGGGAGAAGGAAATTAATATGAGTCAGAAACTCGGAACTATGCAAATAAAGGAATAATATTAGGGAAAAAAATATGTGTTTTTCTTTTTCTTAATTGATAAAACAGAAAACAATTTGTTTAAAACATTTATATCCTTATATGTATGTTGTTTGTTTCTATGACTTATATATATATATATGTATATATATTTACTTACATAAATATAAATGAAATGAAAGAAAGCAGTGATTTAAGGGATGGGAGAAAAGAATTGGAATATTTTATTATTATAAAGTACTTGCATTATCCATGAAGTGGTATAGTTTTATCTGAAAATGGATGACTAGGCAAAGTCCAGAGGATTTTTAGAGCAGTAAAATTATTCTATATGATGCTATAATGTGGATAAATTCCATACATATACTTGTCAAAACCCATAGAATGTATAAACAGCAGGAGTTAACCCTGTTGTAAACTATGGAATTTCAGTGATAGTGATGTGACAAAGTAGGTTCATCAATTAAAACAAATGTACCACTCTGGTAGTGAGTGAGGAGTGAGGCTTTGCATATGTGGGATCAGGGGCCATATTAGAATTTTGTAGTTCTGCTCAATTTTGCTGCTTTTGTGCTAAAACTGCTCCCCCCCCCAAAAAAAATAAACTCTATATAAGATGGAAAAGGTTGAGGAAGAACAACTATGGGGCTTTTCATTTTTGGTGGGATGTCAGGCCAGGTGCCTTCTACTGCTGCTGGAGCTCTGGCTGGGATCTAATCTGATCTTGTCTGATCCAATCATTGGAGTTGCAATCAATGATGATGTTTGAAAATTATTTAGTTGTTTTAAGTTGTAAGAATAGTAAGAGTAAAGGTTAATCTTTTAGGTTAAGGCGAGGTGCCTGAGTTGGCCTGACTTAAGTCCCATAGCTGACAGGCAGGTAGGTTCATTAGAGCAAATGACCATTGATTCATTCTTTCATTCTTTCAAGCAAATTTATTTGGTGCCTATGTATCAGACTTGGCTTTGGGGGAAAACAAGACATATGGATTAGTACTACCTTCTAGGGCTAAACTATTCAACTTTAGACAAATCCATTTCTCTCTCTGGGTACTGACACATGACTACACTGCTTAGATTCAAATTCTACTTTGTTTCTGTCTGTTATGTGATTGTGTGAAAGTTAATTTGATCTCCCTGAGCCTCAATTCCCTCCTCTGTATAAAGGAGATAATATAATCCATTTCCTTGCATTGTATTGAGGCTAATATTAAGATAACCACTGGCACATAGTCTCAAACTAGAGTGGTCATGATTGATTGGTTGATCTTACTGACTTTCTGGACTGAGAGTGGGCCAGCCAGCCTAGGGACCACTGACAGGTGTCAATTAGGGCATGACTCACAGCTCCTCTGCAGAGGTGGAGAGAATATGTGGTTAGGATTTGTAAATTCAGGATCTGGTGCTGGGCTTTCTTCAGTCTTGGGTGACACACTGGCAGTTGTTCCAGGGATAAGTGTGGATGCCCAAAGCCAGCAAGGAGCCAACAGGCCCAGAGTGTTTCCCAGTGGCATGCACACCCAGGCCCAGGTGTGAAGCCCACATGAGGTCAGTAGCACCTCAGCCCCCTCTGAGGATGCATGGAGAGCAGAGCTGCAATCATAAGACCAAACCAGCCCACTTCCATTGAGGAGGCATTGCTGGAACAGTCACAGTGCTGGCGACGACAGGATTGGCACTCCAAATTGTGGCACCTACAGCTTGGCTGCAAACTTGAACCCTAAGAAACAAAGGGAATAAAGAAACTTTCTGTTTTACCCATTACTGTAGCCATTGTTGTGGAGAACAGTCATGAGAACAGAAAATACCTTGTGAAAACATGAGCACGTTGCTAGCTTTGCCAGGGACTTAGTGGCCCAGTGAAAAAAGTTGGTTTTTATATAACAGAACATTGAGACTGATGGAAAAGTCTTAAAAAAAGAACAATTGTTGAAAGTGCCCCAGGGAGAAGCTTCAGAAGGAGGAAAAAATGGAGAAAGACTACCAAGAAAATTGGACAGCCTCCAGAAGCCTATCAACATCCTTAACCACAGACAAGGGATAAACAAAACAAAATTTGTAAAATTCAGAGCTGGAGAGACCTCACAAAGTATCTCATAATTGTGAGAGCAGAGATGAGAGAAAGAGCTACCTCAGAATTTCATTAGCTTATTCTTATTCTTATTCCTCAGACCAAGAATCTTCCGATGACCGTCATGCTCTGACATCTCTATCACCTGCCTGTCCTCATCAGATGTCTATGGACCATTACAGATCTCCAGTGCAGCAACACCAGCCCACACTTCCACACCAGAGACCCAGCCACATAATGGCTCCCAGAACAGTCTAGGGCTCAGTTAATAATGACACCTCACTGAGCAGAAGAGGAAATGGGCTCTGAGTCAAAACAAGGAGCACAAAGGTGCCCACAAAGAAAAACTTTTGGAGGATACCCAGGGTGATGAGAATTCATCTGCTTTGATCAGCAAGAAACCACACAAGGTAATCTCCAATGAGGAAAGCCAAAGGCAACTCTCTGGGATAGGATGAAGGAGAAACCATTCCCTAGTGGTGTGAAGGAAGAGAAGGAAGGAGAAGGCAGCAGCATCAAGAAGTTTTTACTCCCCTGGGAGATTTCTTTAGACAACCATTTTAAGAAGTCAAACTACAGTATTAGAGAAAACCAAACCAAACTACATAAGCAAAATCAAGAGAGTAAAAACCCAAGAAAGGGGCCCAGGGTATAAGAAGCTTCTAATAACCTAAAACCTTAAGAAGGGAAACTAAAAACTTCTAAATTGAATAAAAAGTCAGTGGGTTCTCTTCCTGAAGTGGAAGTGGAAGATATTGATGATGAATTCGAGAAGCCCATCATGTCTTTGGAGTCGTACCTTAGCTATGACCAGCCCTGGGAGAAAAAGACAATTTCCTTCTTGTGAACACTTAAATCACTGCACTTGGAGAGAAAAAAAAAAAAAAAAGACTTACAAAAAAATTTCTAAAAGCACTAGTTAAACATGGACTCCATTCAGAAATTATCTAGAGTGAAGGAAAATTATTTAGAGAAGGTACAGCCAAGCGGAGTTGATTCTGCCAAGCTTGGAAAGGTCCTCACTGATGCATTACCATTGTTATCAGACCTCCTATTATCAAGGTTAGAGGTCCATTACCACCTACTGCCTGTCCTTGAATTGATGTTCTCCTTCCAAGAAAGCACAAAGACCCTCTTCACCCCAGGAAAAAGAAGCTGACTTACTGAACTCAGAATGAATTCTAAGATGCAGGTATATTCTGGTTCAGTGAGTGCTTATCTCCCCAAAACAAATAAGAGTAGACAATAGGGGATCCTAGGGTGGCTCAGCAGTTTAGTGCCTGCCTTCAGCCCAGGGCATGATCCCCGGGGGGCCCGGGATCGAGTCTGCATCAGGCTCCCTCTGCGTGTCTCTGTCTCTCTCTGTCCCTCTCTGTGTGTCTCTCATGAATAAATAAATAAAATCTTAAAAAAAAAAAAGAGTAGACAATTGGAATAAAGTGAAATTAATCAGATAAGTAAATAAAACTGTATTCTTGTATATCTGGTAGTGGAATGAGATTCATACCAGTTACAAATAGCTGCTGGTGACTTTCTTGTGTCTTCCTTTAACAGCCAGATCATCAACATTTATGGAGTCCCTATTTTTAATGGGTATGGTATTAGTAATTGCAAAATGAAATGCCATGTTTCCTTTAAAACCTGGAAATCTATACAGGAAGACATGCTAATAAGAAACTTAGACGTGTGATTCTTCAGTCCTAACTTTTCAAGGATATTTTGGAAAAAAGTGCTTCTTGAGTCCAAATTCACTTTTACTCAGCAATTTTCTTTAACGGGATTGCTTAAAATGGCGTTTCACACATACCATTTGTGAGTTCAGTGGCATACATACAAAATAATCAGTAAGTGTTCTTTAATTATTTTTTCCTTTTTTTAAAAAAAGATTTTATTTATTTATTCATGAGAGACAGACAGAGAGAGGCAGAGACACGGGCATAGGGAGAAGCAGACTCCATGCAGGGAACCTGATGTGGGACTTGCTCCCAGGACCCCGGGATCATGACCCCGAGCCAAAGGCAGACGCCCAACTGCTGAGCCACCCAGGAATCCCTAATTATTTTTTTCCATTTAGGGAATCATATGTACATTTTACATTAGTTCTTAGTAAAGGACAGAGGTTTTAAAATTACTAAAGTTTCAAAAACATTTATTTAAGTAAAAACTTTAGTCAAACTAGGCTACAATAAAATGCTAAGAATGCCCATTCTTATGGCTAATAACCCACCTGTGTTTGAAAGCAGTCTGAAAATAATATTTATTTTAATAAGCCTTGAAAATAGTAGACATGAAAAATGGCTATTGAATAAAAAGATGAACAGATAAAAATGAAAATGAGTTAATACTAGGAATCATATTTGCTAATTGAAGTGTGGAGATTTAATGAATGGACTTTCCTCAAATCATAGTTAGGCAAATGCAAATAATTTCTCACTTGTAAGTGGCAACACATATATAGTCCTCCTCCAGGCTAATACTTGAATTTACATCACAATAAAAACTGGAAGAAACTTAGAATGAAAGAAGTTACATAAAAAATATGTGAAGAGTGTTTAGAATAATGTGTGATAAACAATAAGTGTTTTACGTTTTAACTATTATTACTTGCTACTAATACCATTAATACTATAACTTTAGATAAAATAGAAATGTGAAATATCAACAATTTAAAGTTGAAACTGTCAAACATTACTTGGATTGTGTGCCTGGCTGGCTCAGCCAATAGAATATACAATTCTTCATCTCAGGTTCATGAGTTCGAGCCCCACATTAAGTATAGCACTTAATTAATTAATTAATTGATTGATTAACACTATAACATGATTATCTATCTAGAAAAAATTATACAAATATTTGAACTAATCCACAAGTGTAGCAAGGCCACTAAGTAGAAGGTTAGTATAGAAAATTCAATTGCTTTCCTATAAACCAGAAATTAATATTTTGAATTGGCATTAAAAAATAATATTTATAATAGGACCCAAAATGGAAGTGCATGAGTATAAATATTATAAAAAATATATGGAATCTGCATGCTGAAAACTACAAAACACTGATGGAAAATCACAGATTTTGTTCCCACTGATGGGTAGATTCAATATTATTAAGATATCAATTCCTCTCAGTCTATAGATTCAGTGAAATCTCAATCATTCTAAAATGGTGGAGGGCAAAAATAACTACTCATTGCTCATGAGTGGATAAAATGTTACAGCCACTTTGGAAGAAACTGAGAAAGTTTTGGAATAAAGATGAATCATATTCAGAATAAAGAAGAATAGTATTGCTGTAAGAACTATCAATCATGCTTCTAGTTATATACCCAAATGATTTGAAAACATCTGTTTATATAAAAACCTGCATGCAAATTTTTATAACAAAATTATTCATAATAGCCAATAAATGAAAGCAATGAAGTTGTCATTCAACAGTTGAATTGAAAACCAAAGGGGCATGACTGTACAAGGAAATGCTATGCACTGATAAAAAGGAATATCTCATTAAGCCATGCAAATACATGGATGATTTTTAAATGCATATGACTATAAATGTCAACATATCAGCTGCATGAAACCAGGCTGCTACCATCTGCCATTTATTACATAACTTTTCATTTCTAGCATAAATAACTAGTGGTTTTAGAATTGTTGACTCAATATTTGGGACTTTCTAAAGAATAAGTCTGAAGTCTATATAATGTATGATTCCATTTATATGACATTTTGTAAATGCCAAAATTAAAGAGATTATTACACAGATCAGCATTTAACACACTTTTGGCAATGTGACATTTAAAAAATAGATGAAGCACAGAGAAAATTTTAAGACAGTAGACATTATTTGTGATATATAGATGCAAAAATTTTCGACAATCTATTTGCAAACTATATTAAACAGTACATTAAAAGATCATATACCATGATTAAGTGGAATTTATTTCAGGATGCAAAGATGATTCAATATCTGCAAATCAAGCAATGTGATACACCACATTAACAAAATAAAGTTCAAAAACCATATAATCTAAATGGATGAAGAAAAAGCATTTGAAAAAACTCAGTATCCATTTATGATAAAAACTCAACAAAATGGGTATAGACAGAATGTATTTCAGCATAATAAAGGCCATATATGAAAGATAACATAATACTTAATGATGAAAAGATAGTACATTTCCTTTGAGATCAGAAATAAGAAAAGAACGCTCTTTCATGTACCTTTATTCAACATAGTGTTGGAAGTCTTTGCCAGAGCAATTAGACAGAATAAATAAATAAAAAGCATGTAAATTTGAAAGGAAGAAGTAAAGTTATTTGCAGACCACGAATTTATCTAAGAAATGCCATGAGATCCCACCAAAAAACTCTTAGAACTAATAAGCTAATTTGGTAAAGTGGCAGGATACAAAATCAATATACAATACTCAGTTGCATTCTTATACACTGACATGAACTATTAGAAAGAAAAACTGAGAAAACAACCACAGTTACAATTGCATCAAAAAACAAAAACAAAAAACTAGGAATGAATTTAACATAGTAGATGAAAAAACTGTATACTGAAAATTATGACAATGATTTAAAAAAATGAGGAAGACACACATAAATGGGAAGATACTTTGTGCTTATGGAGTAGGATAATTAATATCATTAAAATATCCATATTACCCAAAGCAATGGGCAGATTCAATGTGATCCCTATCAAAATTCCAATGGAATCATTCACAAACAGAACAAATAATCCTAAAATTTGTATGGAACCATAAAAGATCCTGAAGAGTTAACTCAATCTTGAGAAAAAAGAACAAAGCTGAAGACATCATATTCCTTGATTGCAAACTATACTACAAAGCGATAACAATCAAAAATAGTATGATTTTTGTCATAAAATATAGACATATAAATCAATGAAACAGAGTGAATATCCCAGAAATAAATTCACATGTATTAGGTTAGTTAATTTATGACAAAGGAGGCAAGAGGCAATTTTCCCCACACAATGGGGAAAATTAATCTCTTCAATAAAGAGTGTTGGGTAAAGTAGACTGTTCTATGCAAAAGAATGGACTACTAACTTAGAGCATACACAAAAATTAACTCAAAATGGATTGCCCAAAATGGACCAAACATTGAATGTAAGTCCTGAAACCATAAAACTCCTGGAAGAAAAGTTAAGGAAGTAAACTCATTGACATCAGTCTTGACAATGAAGTTGAATCTGACTCCAAAGGCAAGGACAATAAAAGAAAAAAAAATGGAATTACATTAAACTAAAACCTTCTCCAGAGTGAAAAAAACCATCAACCAAATGAAAAGGCAACCTAATGAATGGGAGAAGTTATTTTCAGATTATATATTTGATAAGGGATTAATATCTAAAACATGAAAAAATTATACAACTCAATAAAAATCCATTTAAAAAAATGGGTGGAAAATCTGAATGCACACTTTTCCAAAGGAGACATACAGATGGCCAATGCTACTAATCAGTAGAAAAACGCAAATCAAAGCCATAATGAGATATCACCTCACACCTATCAGAATGGCTAGAATCAAAAAACAAGAAATAAGGGTTAGCAAGGATGTGGAAAAAGTAACACTTGTGCACTATTCAAGGGGATGTAAATTGGTACAGCCACTATGAAAACTGGTATGAAGCTTCCTCAAATTTTTTTAAATGATAGAAATATGCTATGATCCAGAAATTCCACTTCTAGGTATTTACCCAAATAAAATGAAAATGCTAAATAACAAAGATATATGCACCTCTATGTTCATTGCAACATTCTTTAAAATAGCCAAGCTAGAAAGGCAACCTATCTATCAACGGATAAATGGATAAATATGCAGCATATATAAACTCTACTCAACCATAAAAACCAGTGAGCTCCTGTCGTTTGTGACAACATGGGTGGATCTTGAGGGTAACATGCTAAGTGAAATAAGTCAGATAAAAATGACATTACTGTATGATTTCACGTACATGTGGAATCTAAAAAACAAAACAAAATAAACAAAATAAAACTCCAGGACGCTGAGAACACATTGGTGTTTTCAGAAGGGAGGAGATTTGGGGGTAGGTGAAACAGGTGAAGGAAATCAAGAAGTTATAAGATAGATCATACACATGTAGTGTACAGCATGGTGACTATAGTCAATAATATTGCACTGCATATTTGAAAGCTTCTAAGAAAGTAAATCTTAAAAGGTCTCATCACCAGAAGAAAAAAACTGTAGCATCACGTGGTGATAGATGGTAACTAGACTTATTGCATTGTTTATAATATGTACAAATATTAAATCAAATATTAAATCAATATGTTGTACAACAGAAACTAATGTTATGTCAATTATACGTCAACAACAAAAAAATAGAGTACAGGATATAAATGGTTCAAAACAGACTTTACAGTGGATAAATCTAACAAACACTACCTCCACCGCATGATCAAGGTTAACATCAACTATACGGGTCATGCTGATAATATGCACCATTGATACCATGTAATGAAAACTACATTTTTGATATTTTCTTCTCCTGAATCCCAAACTCTAATATAATAATGAAAAAAAAAAAGTCTGATGAATTCCAATAAATAGGTTAACATCCTAAAAAATATCTGACCATTACTTCTCAAAACTATCAATGTCATCAAGAAGATGGGGTGATGAAGAAGGTGTTACAGCCAAGGGGAGTCTAAATAGACAACATGAGTGAATGATGTTATCTGGTGTACTGAATGGAATCCTGCAACAAAAAAGGATAGTAGGTAAAAACTAAATAAATCTAAATGATATATAAATTTCAGTTGATAATAATAAATTGATATTAATCTCTTAACTGTAACAAATGTACTATGCTAATATGACGTTAATAATAGTGGAAACTGGATGTGGGTACAGGAGCTCTCCACTTCTTTCTTAAAAATCAAAAACTATTCCAAAACAACAAAGACCTGGGATCCCTGGGTGGCTCAGCAGTTTAGGGCCTGCCTTTGGCCCAAGGTGAGATCCTGGAGTCCCAGGATGGAGTCCCGCATCGGGCTCCCTGCATGGAGCCTGCTTCTCCCTTGCCTGTGTCTCTGCTGCTCTCTCTGTGTCTCTCATGAATATATAAAATCTTTAAACAAAACAAAACAAACAAACAAACAAAGATCTTATCTAAAAACACAACTGGACATTTGCCTGAATCATTTTGTAAAAACAAATTTTCTAATTCACACAGAAAGATAATAGTGGTAAAGTAAGGAAAAAAAAGAAGGAAAATTGGAACATTCAATGTGTGCAAGTACCCCTGTAGACACATTGCATATTCCATGTAATTTACTTTATTGTTATAATAGCATGTAGGAGGACATTGTTATGGCCAATTTTTAAATGGATAAACTAAAAAAGTTTAAATGACCTAATATAAAAAATGCAACACAGAACATTAAGAGTTTAAACCTAAGCTTGTCTATTTGTTTAAATATTTTGTTGTGTGTATATGTATGTTTCCATTTTAACCAGTTTTTAAGTGAACGATTCTGGGACATTAATTACAATCAATGTTGTATTAACCTCACCACCAATTCCAAACATTTCATCCTACCAAACATAAACTCTGTATATATTTTCCCATTTTACCAGTTACATGTAACCCCTAATCTCTATGAATTTCTTCATTCCATATATTTTATTTAAATGAAATCACACAGTATATATTATTTTGTGAATGGCCAATTTTATTTAGCATAATGTTTTTAACGTTTATCTATGTGAAAATGTGTATCAGAACTTCATTAATTTGTATAGCTGAATAATATCCATTGAATAGTCTATTTTTGTCAATTGATATATACTTTGTTTATAATTTTATGAGAATTTAAGGAATTCCTGTTTCCATTTCTGAAAAAAATAATGGCTGTGTCATAACTGTAAATACCACTTTAGGTAGTTTTGGCATCTTTAAAATATTAAATCTTACCTGTGAACAGTAGGATATCTTTCAATTAATTTTAGGTCTTCTCTGATTTCTTTCAACAATGTTTTGTAGTTTTCATTATAGAGTATTTCACTTTTTAGTTACACTGATTCCTCAATATTTTATGCTATTATAAAAGGAATTGCTTTTAAATTTCCTTTTATGATTGTTCATTGTTAGAGTGTAGAAACAACTGTTTTTTTTTTTTTTTTTTTTTCATTTTGCTCTTGTATCACTCCACCTTGCTGAATTTATCTAATAGCTCTAGTAGCTTTTTTGGGGGGGTCCTTAGGGCTTTCCATATTTAGGGTCATGCCATCTGTGAATTGAGATAGCTTTACTTCTTTCTTTCCAATTTGGATGCTTTTGTCTGTTTTCTAACTGCGCTGGCTAGAATTTCCAGTACAATGTTGAATAGCAATGATAAAATTGAATATCCTTGTCTTGTTCCTGATCTTAGCCGACAAGATTGCCATTTTTTTACCAATGAGCATAATGCTAGTTGTAGAGTTTTCAATAGTGCTTCCTATTATATTGTGGAAGTTCACTTCTATTCCTAGTAGTCTAAATGTTTTTATCATAAAAAGGCATTTGATTTTGTCAAATGCATTCTCTGCATCAGTTGAGGTGATCATGAGTGTTTGTGTTTTCATTAATTCCATTTAAAATGGTGTGTTACATTGATTTTTTTTTTTTTATTTTGAACCCCCTTGGTCCTTGGGATCAATTACACCTGGCCATGATATATAATTCTGTTAATATGTTACTGGATTCATTGTGCTAGTCATTTGTAAGAATTTGTGCATCTATATCTATAAAGGGTATTGGTCTGCAATATTCTCTCTTTTGATGTCTTTTTATGGCTTCTGAGTAACTCTGGGCTTATAGAATCAGGAAGTGTGCCTCCTTTTCTGTTTCTGGGAAGAGTTTGAGACAGATTGGTGTTAATTCTTCTTTAAATGTACTTAAAAATATAGTGTATTAATGGAACATTTGAGGTATAGTAAGACCAACAGAGCAGGAGATGTTTTCCACTGAAAAGATAATTTGTGATTTCAAAAGAATAGGGCATGACAGGACACAGTGGAGGCACATGGTATTTTAAGGTGGAGGGAGGTCAGTAATTTATCTTCCCAACTGAGAAGACACTTTAATGCTAAAAAATGAAGCAAGGTTCTCCATATCATTTAGACAGTTTTATTCAGGGTAACTTACTGATTGGGGCAATCAGGCAAACAGACAATATAGGGGCGTTTTCTGTCCCTATTCTCCACCCCTATCCAGAACTTAATCCCCAGATTTTATGGGATGAAGA
Source organism: Vulpes vulpes (assembly GCF_048418805.1). NCBI lineage: Eukaryota > Metazoa > Chordata > Mammalia > Carnivora > Canidae > Vulpes > Vulpes vulpes. The sequence continues at coordinate 6,797,312 of NC_132784.1, read as the reverse complement.
GCATCATGGTGAGGTCACAGGGTAGTTATCTAAAGTGGGGCAGCAGAGGCTCCCTTCTATTTACATAAAGTGGCATCACCTTTAGGCCAGAGGGGAGAACAAGGTGGAGGATTCAAGATGCAGTCAGTGTTGTCAGCGCTTCTACACGTAATAAAGCAATAAGGACTATCACAAGACAAAGAGAGGGACAAGATCCACAGGTAAGAGAATTTATTGTAGTTTCTTCAGGAAAGGGAAAGGCAGGATTAAGAGGTTTAGGATCGGCTAGTTTAAATCATTTCCATAGGCTTTGGGGATAAGAGGCTGTCCTAGTTGTTTGGAACCTGGTCCTGGGTGGTTAGGGCAAGTTAATAGTAGTCCAGAATGTGAGAGCCTGATCAAGACGCTGGTAAGAGTGGGGGTCTGGATTGGTTAATTTGTATTTGACAACTGCACTTGCAGGAGAATAAGAGGATTGTTTATTAGTTCTAGGAATCTGCTAATCAATTGTTTTCCTGTTGTTAAGTTTCAAGAGTTTTTAAATATATTTTTAGTAACAGTGCATCATCAAAACATTTCCTATAAATACTTCCTCAAAAAGTCTGTGGCTTTTTGTCTCATTCTTAGTCTTTCACAGAGCAGATTTTAAAAAATTTAATGAAGTACAACTTACCAATTACTTCTCTCATGGATTGTGCCTTTGCTGCAGTACCTAAAAAAATCATCCTTGGGGCTCCTGCATGACTCAGTTGGTTAAGCTTCTGCCTTTGGCTTAGGACGTGGTCCTGGTGTCCTGGGATCAAGTTCCACATTGGGGTCCCTGCTCAGCAGAGAGTCTGCTCCTCCCTCTCCTTCTGACCCACCCCCACCCCACTTGTATTCTAGTTCTCTCTCTCTCTCAAATGAATAAATAAAAAAAATCTTTAAAAAAAATAAAAAATTAAAAAGTCATCTTTGTACCCAGGGTCATCTTGATTTTCTCCTGTGCTCCCCTCTAAGGATTTAATAGTTTTGTGGTTCATATCTATGTCAATGATCCATTCTGAGTCTTTTTTTTTTTTTTTTTTGGTCAGAAATGAAAGACTTGCACTTGAGATATATATATATATATATATATATATTTTTTTAAGATGTTGTCCAGTTGTTCCAACACCTTGTGTTGAAAAGACAGTCTGCCAAATTGCATTCTCTTTACTCCTTTTTCAAAGATCAGTTGATTATTATTTTTTAAGTCCTACTTTTGGACTCTAGTCTGTGAAATTTAGCTATTTCCTATTCTTTTTTTTTTTTTTTCCTATACTACAGTGCCTTTATAACAAGCCTTGAGGTCAAGTTCTTTCAGTACTCTGACTTTCTTTTCTTTCAGTACTGTGATGGCTATTATGGGTCTTTTGCCTCTCTGTATTAGTTTTAGGATCAGTTTATAAATATGTACAAAATGACTTGGCAAGATTAGAGTTGAGATTATATTGGAACTATAGATCAAGTTGGAAATAAGTGACATCTTGAAAATATTGAGTCTTCCAATTTATGAACATAGAATATTTCTGCATTTATTTAGTCCTTTTTACTTTATTTCATTAGAGTTTTGTAGAAACTAGGTCTTTATCTAGATCTTGTACATATTTTTTAGATTTATATATAAATATTTTATTTCAGAGGTGCCAATATAAATGGCATTGCATTTTTAATTTCAAATTCTACTTGTTCATTGCTGGTATATAAGACAGTGATTGAATTTCATATAGTAACCTTGTATTCTAAAACCTTGCTGTAATTACTGATTAGTTCTAACAGTTCTTTTTTCTTCCAATTATTTTGGATTTTCTACATGGGCAATCATGTCATCTATGGAAAATTTTGCTTTTAATTTCCCTATCTGTACACATTGTTTCTCTTCTTTTAATTTTCCTCTCATTATTCTCATTCTTTTTCTATCCCTTCATGCCCTTCCTCCTCTTTCTCCTCCCCTCCCTTTTTCTCCCTCCCTCCCTCCCTTCTCCCTCCTTCACCTTTATTTCCCTTTGTGCATTAGTTAGGACTTCCAGTAAAATACTATAATATTGACAAGGCACATTTTTTCCCTGTTCCTGATTTTGATGAGAGAATCTCTTACCGCCAGTTATGATATTACCAATGGTTTTATGTAGATGTATCAAATTGAGGAAATTCCCTTCTATTCCTAGTTTACTAAGAGATTTTATCATGAATAGGTGCTGGATTTAGTCACATGCTTTTTCTTCATTCATTGAGATGATATTTTAGTTTTTTCCTCTATTGATTTGAGACATTACATTAATGAGTTTCAAATACTTAACCATCTTTGCATACCTTAAATAAATATCACTACTAGTCTGTAATTTTTGGTTTCATTTTGTTTATAATGTCTGGTTTTAGTGTTAGGGTAAAAAGCTGGTTCCATAGAATAAGTTAGGGAGTATTCCCTCTGCTTCTATCTTTCTAAGAGAGATTATACAGAATTTGTATAATTTTTTCCTTAAATATTTGATTGAATTCGTCAATAAACCTAGTTGAGTCTGATGTTTTCTAGTATTGGAAAGTGATTTATTAAATTTCATTAATACATATAAGCCTATTTAAATAATATATTTCTTCTTATGCAAGTTTTGGCAGATTGTGTCTTTCAAGGAGTTGATTCATTTCATCTGGGCTATCAAAATTGTGGCCATTGGGTTGCATAATATTCCTTTACTATCATTATAATGTCCATAGCCTCTTTAGTAGTGTCCCTCTTTCATTTCTGATATTAGTAATATGTGTTTCTCTCTTCTTAGTCCTGTTTGGGGTTTTCAACTTTATTTATCCAAAGAACTAATTTTGGTCTTTATTGATCTGGTCTATTGCTTTTCTGCTTTAAATTTCATTGCTTTCTGTTATAATTTAAACCATTTCTTTAGCTTACTCTGGATTTAATTTAACTTTTTTTGTCTAGTTTCCTAGGATAGAAGTTTATTTTTTATTTTTTTAATAATAAATTTATTTTTTATTGGTGTTCAATTTGCCAACATACAGAATAACACCCAGTGCTCATCCCCTCAAGTGTCCCCCTCAGTGCCCATCACCCACTCACTCCCACCCCCTGCCCTCCTCCCCTTCCACCTCCCCTAGTTCGTTTCCCAGAGTTAGGAGTCTTCATGTTCTGTCTCCCTTTCTGATATTTCCTACCCATTTCTTCTCCCTTCCCTTCTATTTCCTTTCACTATTATTTATATTCCCTAAATGAATGAGACCATATAATGTTTGTCCTTCTCCGATTGACTTATTTCACTCAGCATAATACCCTCCAGTTCCATCCACGTTGAAGCAAATGGTGGGTATTTGTCGTTTCTAATGGCTGAGGAATATTCCATTGTATACATAGACCACATCTTCTTTATCCATCATCTTTCGATGGACACCGAGGCTCCTTCCACAGTTTGGCTACTGTGGACATTGCTGATAGAAACATCTGGGTGAAGGTGTCCCGGCGTTTCATTGCATCTGAATCTTTGAGGTAAATCCCCAACAGTGCAATTGCTGGGTCATAGGGCAGGTCTATTTTTAACTCTTTGAGGAACCTCCACACAGTTTTCCAGAGTGGCTGCACCAGGTCATATTCCCACCAACAGGGTAAGAGGGTTCCCTTTTCTCCGCATCCTCTCCAACATTTGTGGTTTCCTGCCTTGTTAATTTTCCCCATTCTCACTGGCGTGAGGTGGGATCTCGTTGTGGTTTTGATTTGTATTTCCCTGATGGCAAGTGATGTGGAGCATTTTCTCATGTGCATGTTGGCCATGTCCATGTCTTCCTCTGTGAGATTTCTCTTCATGTCTTTTGCCCATTTCATGATTGGATTGTTTGTTTCTTTGGTGCTGAGTTTAATAAGTTCTTTATAGATTTTGGAAACTAGCCCTTTATCTGATAGGTCATTTGCAAATATTTTCTCCCATTCTGTAGGTTGTCTTTGAGTTTTGTTGACTGTATCCTTTGCTGTGCAAAAGCTTCTTATCTTGATGGAGTCCCAATAGTTCATTTTTGCTTTTGTTTCTTTTGCCTTTGTGGATGTATCTTGCAAGAAGTTACTGTGGCCGAGTTCAAAAAGGGTGTTGCCTGTGTTGTCCTCTAGGATTTTGATGGACTCTTGTCTCACATTTAGATCTTTCATCCATTTTGAGTTTATCTTTATGTCTGGTGCAAGAGAGTGGTCTAGTTTCATTCTTCTACATGTGGATGTCCAATTTTCCCAGCACCATTTATTGAAGAGACTGTCTTTCTTCCAGTGGATAGTCTTTCCTCCTTTATTATTATTATTATTATTTTTAATTTTTATTTATTTATGATAGTCACACACACACAGAGAGAGAGAGAGAGAGAGAGAGAGAGGCAGAGACATAGGCAGAGGGAGAAGCAGGCTCCATGCACCGGGAGCCCTACGTGGGATTCGATCCTGGGTCTCTAGGATCCCGCCCTGGGCCAAAGGCAGGCACTAAACTGCTGCACCACCCAGGGATCCCATCTTTCCTCCTTTATTGAATATTAGTTAACCATAAAGTTGAGGGTCCACTTCTGGATTCTCTATTCTGTTCCATTGATCTATGTGTCTGTTTTTGTGCCAGTACCACACTGTCTTGATGACCACAGCTTTGTAGTACAACCTGAAATCTGGTATTGTGATGCCCCCAGATGTGGTTTTCTTTTTTCTTTTTTTAAAATTCCCCTGGCTATTCGGGGTCTTTTCTGATTCCACACAAATCTTAAAATAATTTGTTCTAACTCTCTGAAGAAAGTCCATGGTATTTTGATAGGGTTTGCATTAAGCGTGTAAATTGCCCTGGGTGGAAGTTTAGATTGCTGATTTTAGATCTTTCTTTCTAACATGCATTCAGTGCTATAAATTTCCCTCTAAGCACTGCTTTTGCTTCATCCTACGAATTTTCATAAGTAATGCTTCATTTAGTTCAAAATATTTTAAAAAATTATTTCTATGGTTCATTTTAGACTCATGTTTTATTTATAACAAATTGGTTAACCCCATATTTTGAGATTTTCTAACTCTCTGTTATTGATTTCAAAATAGGTAATTCTCCTCCATTCTGCCAGAAGCATAGGGAATTTTTTTAGGTCTCCAGTATGAGAACCTTTTTGGATAACTAGATGTTAACCTTATAAAAGTATGAAGGCTCCCCAATAATGGGTCATCATGGAGTTTTTACTCTTATATTTGTTCACACCGAGGATCCAACAATTCCTCAATTACAGTTCCGGGTTGCCTTCTATCCTAAGGGATCCCATGATGTTTCTGCTCATGTATTTTTGCATTAGGAAGTCATCATTCTCTTTATTCCCCTATCTGTCCCTATTTTTGTGGCAGTTGTTTGTCCAGTGACCTCACTTTTATGATGAATCCAAGAAGTTTTATTAATTTTTTTCAGTTTATTCAATTTTCTACTTGTTAGATTCTAGTAGCCAATTCCATGCTCCTTACATGCTGGATGAGAAACTGGCAACTTTTGCCATTGAATGGAGAAGTAATCCATTTACATTTAAAGAAACTATTGGTAATAGAGGACTTATATCTCCATTTAGATTTTTAAAATATTTTTTCTGTATATTATGCCATTCTCATGTTTCTTATTTTCTTATTAATGACTTCTTTTGCATTTATTTGATTGATTTTTTTGTTTTGTTTTTGGTAGGGGATCCTTTTGTTTCCCTTTTTATTCAGTTCATGGATATATTTTAGTGTATTTTCTTTATGGTTACCATGGGGGTTACACTTAACATCTTAGCTTCATAGCAGTCTAGTTCAGATTGATATCAACTCAATTTCAGCAGCGTACAAAAACTTTACTCCTATACATTTTTACTATCCCCCACAAATATTGTTGTCACAAATTACATCTTTAGACCTTGTGCCCAATAACATATTGATTATTCTTATGCATTTGTCTTTTAAATCCTATAGAAAAATTAAAAAGTGTAGTTACAATCTAAATATATAATTATATAATACTGACTTTTATACTTGCCTATGTATTTATCTTTACTGAAGAACTTTATTTCTTCATGTGCCTTTGAGTATCTTCATATGGCTGGCATAATTGCATTTCAATCTGAAGGACTCTTTTTTCACATTTTTTGTAGGGCAAGTATGGTGAAAACTACCTTATCTTTTGTTCATCTGTGAATGTCTTAATTTCTCATTCATTTTTAAAATATTATTTTTTCAGGTCATAGGATAGTTTTTCAGGTTATAGATTTCTTAGTTGTTTTATTTTCCTGTCAGCACTTTATATATTTCATTCTACTAACCTCTATCCTTCAAGTTTTCTTATTTTCTTTTTTATTTTTTTTTAAGATTTTATTTATTTATTCATGAGAGACAGAAAGAGGCAGAGATATAGACAGAGGGAGAAGTAGGCTCCTCGAGGGGAACTTGATGTGGGACTCAATCCCAGGACTCTGGGACCATGCCCCAAGCAGAAGGCAGATGCTCAACCACTGAGCCACCCAGGCATCCCAATCCTTCAAGTTTTCTGATGAGAAATCAGCTGCTATTAATTTTATTGAGAATCTCACATACATGATGAGTTGCTTCTCCTTTGCTTCTTTGAAAGATTTCTAAAAAAAAAAAAAAAATCCCCCAAATTTGAAAACTAAATAACACATTTCTAAATTACCCACAGGACAAAAAATAAGTCAAAAGAGAAATTAAAATATATTTTTAAATTGAATCAAAATGAAAACATATTGCATGATGTCAATAATTAATGGGTCACTGCTGAAGCAATTCATAGGAGAATTTACATCACTGAATGGAAATATTAGAAAAGAGGAAAGGTCACAAAATTAGAACATCATCTAATTAAACTGAAAGAAAGCAAAAGAAATAACAGGAAAAATTATAGGATATTATTGAAACAAAAAAGTAAAATTGTAAGAACATCCATGAAACAAAAAGCTAGGTCTTTGAGAAGATAAAGTTGATAAATCTCTAGGCGGGTTGATCAGGAAAAAGAGATGAAACAATTGTCTAATATCAGGAATGAAAGAGGGGATATACTGTAGATTTTAAAGATATAAAAAGATAATAAATCAATATTATTAACAAATTCATGCAATAAACAGAAAGTTAAAAAAAAGTTAAAAAATTTAAAAAAAAAACAGAAAGTTAGATAAAATGTACAAGTTACTTTTTAAAAACAAACTGCTAAAAATAATAAAAACAAACTGCTAAACTCACTCAAGAAGAAATTGAATGGCTCTGAATCTATTAAAGACACTAAATATATAATTTAAAACTTTGCTACAAAAAAACAAATATATCAATTAAGCAAGAAATAATATCAATTATATACAAACTGTTCTAAGAAATGAAGAGAAATAATATTTCTTATTCCGTTCTTTGAGATCAGAATTACCCTAAAATGAATACCAAATAAAGGAAAATAGAGATCAGTGATCCTTCTGAACATGCAAAAATCCTAAATAAAATTTTAGTAAATCAAATCCAACAAAATATGAAGAGCTAAGGTATAATAACCTTGTGCCATTTATTTTAGGAACATAAGATTGATTTGCCATTTGAAAATCAGTCCACATACCAGAAAATTAATACATATGAAAAAGATAAAATCTTATGCCTAGCCCAATAGATGCAGAAAAACCATTTGTCACTACCCATCACATTTACCCAAAAACAACATTTAGCAAATAGAAATGGAAGTGAACTTCCTCAGGGTTTCATGATCTGATCATGTGGGACCTCATATACTAAGATGGAGATTTTGGCTCCTGCATTGGGAATATAAGAGGTCATTGTGTAGTTAGAAATAGAGTAATGTTTCAAATCTAGCCTGCTTGATTACATAACCAGTATCCCTCTTGGTCAGGCCAGGGATAGCAGGTTCCTAAGCTGATAGAGAGTAGAGAGCCCTCTCCTGTGATTCATACTTTAAACATTTGTGGAAGGGGAGTGAATAATGCAGGAACAAGTTTTTAGAGACCAAACATAATTGCACCTTACCTCAAGCTCTTTGTATTTCTCAGACTTCATTAGGAGGAAGGGTATGTGATCATTCATTCTCCTTTTTTCTCTTTCTCCTCTCCCCTCTCTTTTTTTCTCTCTCTCCCTTCACCTGTCCCCTTACATCTCTTTCATCAAGTTTCTTTACTTACTGCGATTTCTCCAGCATTTACCTCTTTAAAATGCCCCTGACAATTTTCCTTACTCCCTGGCCTTGTCTCTCTCCCTCTTGATGGCCAACAGAAATTCACCTTCTTATTTCTGGCTACCTGGTGTTTCTGGACTGATGGGCACCAGGTGGCCCTAGTTCTTATCCATCCACCCTGCCACAGAATGTATTCCCTGCCTAGAGAATGAATATATTCAGGTCTTGTTTTATTTGAGAGGAATAGGCTTCTCTGTTTCTATTTGTGCCACCCCTTACCCTCTTCTTTCCAGCTCTGTAGGTGTGAAATGCTGTGAATGTGTATGTTTAATATGTGAGTCTGTGTGTATGTTTATGTACTGATATGGAGTGAGGAGGAACCAGCCAGATTTAATGGCCCAGATAAATGGCTGATCAATCAGAACAGCTAAGTATCTGCTCCATATATATACTTATGTATATTCAATGTCTAACCATATACTTACTAAGATAATTCTCATGTATATTTGACTTTATTATTGACACAGACTTTGAAAAATATTTTATTGGGATAAAAATGCATAACATCAAATTTAAGTATACAGTTCAATAGTGCTAAGCATATTCACACTGTTGTACAACTAATCTCCTGAACTTTTTTTATCTTATAAAACTGAAACTGTATTGATTAACAACAGCTCTCCAATTCCCTCAACCTCAACCCTTGGCCCCTATCATTCACCTTTCTATTGCTATGAGCTTGATTACTCTAGATACCTCATATAAAAAGCATCATATAGTTTATCATCTTGTGATTGGCCTATTTCACTTGTCACAATATCCTCAAGTTTCATCTGTGTTGTAGCATGTGTCACAGTTTCCTTCCTTTCAATACTAAATAATAGCCCATTGTGTGTATATACTACACTTTGTTATCCATTCAACTCTAGGTGAACAATCTGGTTGTTTCTACCTCTTGGCTATTGTAAATAATGCTGCTATGAATGTGGTTGTACAAATATCTCTTTGAGATCTTACTTCAATTATTTTGGAAGCATACTAAGCAGTGGAATTGCTGTATTATGTTATAATTCTATTTTTTAATTTTTTAAATGACTTTCATACCATTTTCTTCAGCAGCTTCACTGTTTTACATTCCCAACGCCAGTGCACAGGAATCCAATTTCTCCATATCTTCACTGACATTTGTTATTTTCCATTTTGTTTGTTTTTTTGACAGTAGCCATCCTAATGTTTTTCTAAGTGACATATAAGCTTTAGGTTTCTTAAGGATTGAAGAGTGATTCTCGCTTGTTTGCTTGCTTTTTGCTTGACACAGTCTTGGGCACATAGTAGGTATTCAGCTTATAATAAGTCATTCATAGAAGATTATACTGGTGGGGAAATATCCCTTTGCTGATAAATAATTTCTACAAAAATATTGAAATGTAAAATTTTAAAGGACACAGTCTTGTTTTATTACAAACATATTGGGAGTTTCATGCAGACCACTAGTTCACATCATCTGCATATGACCAAGGAACTACAGAATGAATTTCTGATGCATTATTCATCCCTTATGGATGTAGTTTTGCTTTTGTATGCTGATCCATAAATGCATGAGTGCTTAATTTAATCTGATGTCACTCCTCAAAGCTGGTCCAGATCTCTACCATTTTTTGCTGTCCCAGTTAAGGGGGAGTCAAGTTGTATCAACTAGGGAGCCCTGAACACTAGGATATATTTATGATTTAGATATAATTACTATGGTGCAGTCAGATTAATATTGAATTTATAAAAGCTATGTTCTCCAAATAATCTATGTATAATTTAAAGGCATCCCTGGGTTCTCTCAAGCCAGGACTGCTGCTCTGGAGGCCTGAAGCATGCCAGGAACAGAGAGCAGACAAATTGTTCAGTGAGGTTTAATTTTTTATGCATGTTTTATACATAAGTAAATTGGAACATGGAGATTAGATCACACTCCAGCTGTTTCCTTTTAAACTGTGTTGTCCCTTTTATGCTACTCCAAGGTAATAAGCACTTTCTTCTCCCCAGGGTTATACATGAACATAGCACAAAAGCAATGTTCACCTGAGTCATGTGCAGACCATTGCATGTCCGTTGTTTAGGCAGTGGTCACTATCAAAGGGATGCTTCCCTTTGCTCATGCCATTAAACTGTTCTTTAGGTTTTTAATGAGTTCATTGATAAATATAAGAATCATCAAGATTAAACCAGTCACCCAAGTTCACTCACTCTGTTAACACATGAGGTGTGACTGTTATTAATTAGGCCCTATTGAATGTAGTCAAAAATGCTTTTCTACTAGATAAACCTTGATTTCAATTCACTAAGTGTATCTTCCAGGCACTTTCTCTAGGTAAAGTACGTACTGAAAGAGATGGATGGTAAAACTACAGCCTCATTATAAAAACTTTTTAAAATTGCATATGAAGACTAGTTTATATAGGCTAAATATATTACATTGTGTAGCAGGGGTTCATTGATTATTACATCTAAGGTATCAGGTGATCTCAGAGTTTAAAAAAAACTAAGTAAATGCATGGTCTTTATGTGAAAGGAATGTGTTTACTGGTTACAGGGAGAAGATATAGAATAGTCCCTGTTGTCCGCAAAATATGAACATCCTGTACGAAATGTACATCCTCCACAATAGTGTGCATTCAAGGACCACGCTACCCAGTATGCCTGGCTTATTTTTCCCCTTCCTAAATGTAGTTTCCTTCTCAAAATAGCCCTTTCCAGTAAGAAGGACCAGCCTGAGGAACGTAGATTGACTGACTCTGGAGAGGCTTAAATATGATGTGACAACTCTGTAAAACTGACCCTGGTCAGCTTTCTCGTGCCAAAGAGCTGCATAGGAACTGAACAAGAATGGTGAACTGAGCTCCTTGAATAGATGAGGTTCAAGATGTTCTGACATGTTCTCAAAATCCAATAAAGTGACTATGTTATATCAATAATGTAGATCAATTCCATAATTTACAAGTACTCCTTAGTAAGGTAATGATCACACCCCCTTAAGTGAGTGAGGAAGCCACCTAAATATGTTTCTTCAATTTCCTTGGCAGTTATCATAGGAAGCTGCCATCTATATGTTATTTTTCCTCTTGAAATGTTAATAGATTTCTGTGTCTCCTACTTATGACTGTGAGGTACTTAGATCACCTTCAGAAAGGTCAAACTTTCTCTATTTTTAAATGATGTTTATTTCTCTACAACTGTAACTGGTGTTTTTACTCTGTAATCTTCCTAATCTGTTGTGTGGTTCCCTCTTTGTGTATCAGATAATATTTCAAATGTCTATCCTTAAGGAGTTGCCATTATATTACTGGGCATACACTAAATTAGACATTCATCAAATACCTTCATTCAAAGGAACAAGGAATTCTCTGAAAAATCCTACTTTTTACTGTTAAATTGGGCTTGATAAAGAGAAAAATGCCTTTGAATTATTCCTATCCTCATCCAGAATTTTTTAAACAAAGCTATTTAATTCATATGTGAATTTTACAGTGAGAGAATTTAAAAAAAAAGTAAAGCATTTGCCATTATCTTCAAGATTTTAGACTTTTTGACTGGAGAATCAAAATATTTGAGCCAGTTAGAAAAAAAAAAAACAAATAATACTATTGTCAAGCAACACAAACAATACATTCTATTAGATGTTTAGTTTAAAAAGAGATTGTTGTACGGACAGGAATGAACTAAATTCTATTTATAAATAACAAAAGCATATAAAGAGATTATTTTATGCAGAAGATCTGACATGTCAAACTTAAATTATGAGGCAGTAAATTTTGCGAGAATTAATTACCAGGAAACTGTCCCTGCCCTAGGCACTGTGCACTGTGTTATGTGGTGATAACAAAATGATAGCCAAGAGTAATTGATATACAAACAAATATTGCTAAAATTGGAAAAAAGCTAAAGTAACAAAAGCATGACCCACATATGAGATGATCAAAATGAGAGATTAAGATTTGTTTGTAGTGTTTAGGTGATAGAAATGTGTGCTGATGGATGTATTTGCCAGGATCATGTGATGTTGATAGGATCAGGGTATAACAGGGTTTGTGTAAAATACCAAGAATGAGGGTATACTAGTTTCCTATTGGCACTGTAATAAATTACCACAAACTTAGTAGCTTAACACAACCATAATTTACTTTCTTACCTTTCTGGAGAAGTACAACACGGATCTGACTGGACTAAAATCAGGGAATAGGCAGGGTTGTATTCTTTTCCAGAAGATATAGAGGCAAATCTGCTTCCTCACCAATTCCAACTTTTAGAGGTCACCTGGATTCCTTGGCTCATCATATATCCTTCCTCCATCTTCAAAGCCACCAAATATTCCATTGTTTCCTGTGCTTACAGTTCTCTCTGACCACAGGAAAGAAGAGTTCTCTATTTTTAAGGATTGGATTGATTAAATTGGCCTCACAGTGATAATCTACCATAATCTCACCTCAAGGTCCTAACTTTAATTACATTTGCCAAATGCCTTTTGCCATGCAAAGTTACATATTCACAGATTCTTAGGGCTAGGATGTAGACATCTTTGTGGATTTACCATAGGTAGTATTTTATGTGTGCAGTCATTTTCTGTCTGTTTGCCTTGTTTTATCAACCAGTGTTTTTCTACTGACCGTTATGTGACAAGCTTTTTTTAGATACTGATGACAAGAAATCCCTACTTTAAAGAAACAGACAGAAAGAAAGATAGAAGGATAAATACTTAGGTAGCTGTAGATACAGCTATGACACATATGTGTGTAGGTAATGTATATATAGATATGATTTATATTTTATTTATATATTTATACATTTAAATTATGTGTATATATATTTATAAATTCATATAATGCACATATATGTATATAATCTTTATGTCCTATCTCCTGTCTTCCACATTTCCTGCAGCGTCTAAAACAGGGCTGTGTACAGGAGAGATATTTGGGAAATACCTACTGATAAATAAAATGAGCATTTTCTCTTTTGCTCTATATGATTTTTGAACTCCTGAAACTTTAGAAAGTGGCCACCATGGGTGTTCAGGTCTCTAACAAAGCACTAAGATGGTCCTGTTGCACTGATAAAATCATAGACAAAGCATAAATCAACCAACCTATAACATCATATTCATCACTCTCTCCTATCTTGAGCACAGATATAAAATACAGGCACCAATCTGCCAACCCAAATTTCTCAGAGTTGAACCCAAAGGAGGTTCACATTCTTTCACTATGCCCTACCTTGCAGTACCAAGGAATGTGTAACAACCACATTGTGTCCTTATATTCCCGTCACTGTGTGCACATGTAGGTAACTCATTTGAGTTATGTTTATAACAGCATCAATAGCTAGTTGGTTTTTGCAATGGAGCCACACAGGCAAGAGCTGATAGAAAGGGAGATGTCCCTATTTGAGTTATAGAGCTGTGCCAAAGCGACACAAAAAGCAGCAGACCCTGCAGCCACTGTCATTACCTCAAATAAATACTTGTTGAATAGATGCCCTTGCTAAGCAATCTTTTTCCTTAAGGGCACCACAAGAGGGAGTTAACTATTGATGATAAAGTGAGTCTTTCCTAGCAGTGAACTTACTACATCGATTGGACATTAAATAATCAAAATAAGTCCGAAAAAAAGTGACCAAGTTTAACTGAATTCAACAAACCTGCAACAAACAAGCTTTTCAAGCTAGGTACAGTGCCAGGTGCAGTTAAACACCGTTAAATGAGGAGTTAGATTTGGGCTCTGTTTTCGAAGAGCTAATAACTTAGTTGACAGAGTGACATAAAAGCATGTGCAGTACATTGATATGTCTATGAGATACAAAGAGAACAAAGAAAAGAAACTAAATCCAGGGTATTGTAAGAGAAACTTTCATAAAGAAGAAGATTTATAGATAACTTTATTACATCCTTCATTTCTTTGTTGTGTAGAACAGTCTCTAATTTTTTGGTTTCAAGTCCTCTCTTATAATTCATTAAATTTTGAGGACCCTGAAGAGTGTTTATATGAGTTATGGCAATCAATATTATTATAATAAATTAAAATTTAATTTAAGTATTAATTTGATTCATTTACAAATTATAGCAAACACATTTTATTAATATTTTCTGAAAAATAGCTATATTTTTTAAAAGAACAATTTATTAAAGAGTGTCATTGGCTCACATTTTTATATCTCTTTAAAATCTAGTTGGAAAGAAGACAGCCATATTCTCATACCTACATTCAGTAAATTACAATATGTTCCTTTGGTTTAAGTATATGAGGAAAATTTAATGGACATAGATATATCATTGGAAAAGAGAATTTATTTGAACAGGCATTTCAGTTCATGTGGATAACTTTTTGCTAATACATTAGAACTCAACATCTGATATTTTCTTAAGATTAGTTACAATGTGCCATTAGGAAACATTACAAAAAACGTCTGAAGTCTGTTACGCTAAAATTAATTGGAGTATCTTGAATTTTGAATAAATCTTTTACCCATGTATGATTTTGCTGCATTGTGATTTGTTCACTTAGAACATATCAATTCACTAATTCATGCATATTTGCCAAATATTGACACACTTCATTATATAATATCAAAAAATCCATATCATTAGTAATATCACTGATCTCATCAGGAAAACTTTGAATATTGTGAGGCTATCATATTCATATTGGCCAATACTGGTTTTCTAAGATCTAACTTTCATTTGAGAATTTAAAACTTATCATTGGCAAAAATACTTACAGTTATTGTCTTTGAGGTGACAAGTTCACTATATTTTCTTCAAAATGTCTGCCAAATACCCAAATTTGAGTAACCATTGTGTCATTCTTTTGGGAACTTCCTTGTATTTACATTTAACTCTTAGAGGATTTTCCACAGAATATCTTTATTTCAATTTTTCCACTGAGTATATGTGTTTAGAGAAAAGATTAAGATTTTGGGAGCCTAAAGGTCATATAGAGATTCTCTATTCTGTCACCGCTACTAACTAATCAAATTTCTGATTAATACATATATAGCTACATATATATATATACATGTGTGTATATAAAAATATATATAAATTATTTAATCAATATTATGAAAGCCATCAATATCTTTACATATGTTTCTCTGAGTTTGGCTTCACTTTAAATCCATAGATTTGAAATTTTTGGGTCATAGTGCTATGCATTGTTTGGAATTACTAACATATTTCTAAACTATATCCCAAAACACCTACAACTTTTTAAATCTCCACTAGTATTGTGTGAATATGTTCATACTATATACCAATTGAACTTTATACATCTATTTAAAATCTTCCTAATCAATGTGATTAAAACATGCTGATCTGTAATGTTAATTTGCATCATTGGTTTGATTTCCTTGAACAGAAGTTAAAAAAAAAAAAAAGATTAGACATGTGCACCTGGCTGGTTCAGTCAGAAAAGCATGTGATTCTTCATCTTGGGATCATGAGTTTAAGTGCCAATTGGGTGTAGAGATTACTTAAATAAATAAAACTTAAAAAAAATGGAGGACATAATACTCTAGTTCCATCCATGTCCACAAATGGCAAGATTCCATTCTTTTTATGGCTGAGTAATATTCCATTGTGTGTATATACCACATCTTCTTTATCCATTCATCAGTTGATGGACTTGTGCTGCTTTCATAATTTGGCTATTATAAATAACGTTGCTATAAACATTGGGTTGCATGTATCCCTTTCAATTAAGTATTTTTGTATTCTTTGGGTAAATACTTAGTAGTGCAATTGCTGGATTGTAGGATAGTTCTATTTTTAACTTTTTGAGGAACCTCCATACTGTTTTCCAGAGTGGCTGCTCCAGTGGGGAGTATGGGGGGATGGGTAATACAGGTGATGGCTTAACGAGGGCACTTGTGATGAGCACCAAGTGTTGTATGGAAGTGTTGAATCACTATATTGTAAACCATAAACTAATAATGTATAATAACTAACTGGAATTTAAATAAAAATTTTTCAGAAAAGGAAGAAGATTGGACAATCCACACATTGTAAGATTCAGGGGAGAAAAGGGATGAAAGGAGGGCTTTCATACAGGTAAAATACAGACATTTGCTATAATCATTCAATTGAAGAGTGTTTCTTTCCAGTATTTAATAGTTAACCAAATAAATTTCAGGTGTATATGCATGTGTTATGTCATTCTGCAAAAGCAGGGGACCTGCTCTCAAAATTTGTCAAGACTAATGACACCACACACATAATAAGAAGCTATGAAGGGTTTATTCCTTACATAAGTGAGGTCTTTGGGGAGAGCAGGGCAAGCCTCTCAACTGTTCCAGAATGGCTAGAGAGGGCATGGGAAGGAGAGTGGCCTGGGTGCTTGCTGTGGTTGCGGTGGGGCTGGGTTCTCAGGTGCAGCCTGTGTGGCTAGAATCATCCACTGGCACCAAAGGAGAGAGCACCCAGGTTTTCTTATCAACTTGCCCAGAAGTGGGGCACAAGGAGATGAGGAAGGGGTGAGAGTAAAAGCTGACAGCAGTCATGTTGAAATTTGGGTTCAGACCACTCAGTGTGGTATGTTTGTGTTTGTTTGATTATCCTCAATTGCTCCTGTTTTTGTGCATGTAAGGCTCTTCTATACACCCACAAGTAATGCTCATCTTCATGAAAAGGCCCTATTTGCTCTTGGCTTCTGTTTCTGTAGCCTCAGCAGCGAGTTCTTGGTTTGCTTTCTCTTTCTAATATCCTTTGTTCACAAGCATCAATGATGCCCTTTAGAACTACTTTTTCATTGCTTGTTTTAATTTAGCCTGGCGATTCTCAAAAATTTTGTGATGTTTCGAGTATTTCTAAAGCTCATCTCCCAACAACCTAATGAAAAGTGCTCTGACTTTAGAAAATAAATCAATCACTTTTGAGTAACACAGAGAAGTTCCCAACTCTGGCTTCTGTTCTTGGTCCTAGCGATGGCCACCTCTTGAAGAGGAAAATGACAGTGTCCACTGAAGGCAATCCTAGGTGTCCAGAGTGTGGAAGGCAGAATTCTAAGAGAGCATCTAAGATTCCTGCCCTGTAGGATACACACCCTGCATAATCCTTAAGGTTTGCCAGTATGATCGATGGTCATTCCTATGAGGAGGTTTGTTAAATGATACAGCTGACATCAAGAAAGGGAAATCATCCTGGGTTGACGTCACCTAATTAGATCAGCCCTCAAAGTGGACTAGAGTTTTCCTAAAGAAGCAGATTCTCCATTGCTGGCTTCTGGGATGGAAAGGCCAACTTTCTTATGGCTGCAAGTGTCTAAGAAGTCTCTACAGGCAGCCTGCTGGATTCCCACCAATTCTTCCTACTGCTCATCCTCCTCTAACTGTGACTCCCATGACTCAGAATAGTTCATGTTAACCTAGAACCCCTACTACATGCCATGCACTGTTTTCCAGATAGCCACAAGAGAAGACTGAGCTCTTAGTGAAATATTTCTGTTATGGTTGAAATTGTCCTCAATTTCCTTAAACAACTTCAGTCAAGTAAACTCATGCATATATTGTCCTCTTTATTTTAGTCACAAACTCATTTTTTTTACCCTAAATGATATGACTCAGCTGATTATTTACCGTATCTCTCAAACTTGTCCTCTGGAGCAAGGGCTGGGATGCAGAAATTTGCCAGAGCAAAGAATCTGTCCAATCCTATGAAAGATAAGTTATCCAGAATAACTTCCAGCATCTGGATATTTTAAAAACTGGCCACACTCCTTAAGTCACTGGCTTTCAAATATATGCTTCCTTGGATTAGTGAAAAATATTGATTTCATGTCTTGAGATTGGTTAAAAAGGTATGTGGTTTATTTAGCATAGTTCCCCTCTAAACTGCTGAAAAAGCAAGAGCCAACCACCAGAAAATATAAAATTAAATGCCAGCTAACATGTTATGCTTGTAACACATTTTTAGCTGTCTCTCTGATTCTGAAAAGAAAATGTGTTTAACTTTACTCCCTTCTGCTGTATAATTGTCCTAGCCATTTCCATCCAGTTAAAGTAATGTTTGTGTCCTTTTCCCCAGCCTGAACTCTTCTCTGGACAAGAAGGTCAGTGTTTCTTAGGTTATAATGGAAAGAAGATTAAACCAAAATATATTTGCATTGTCAGCCAAGCACTGTGCCTCTGACATTCAAGACCACATATCAATACTCACCAAAAATGTTATAGGACAGAATACCATTTCACAGGGGATGAAAAAGAAGATGAAAGAGGGAAATCACTTACTCTGCTTTGATTACGCTCTTCTCCCAAATTATCCATTACTAAATGGCAGTTGTAAGTAGCTATGGGAAGGTATTTGGTACTCCTTCAACTATGGCAGTTACAAGTACGCCTGGTTTCCTAAAAGAGGGAAGAAATTACCTTGATAATCCCAGGGATTTCTTCTTATGGATTGTGCATCTGAATTGAGGTCACTATAGAAAACCCCAGAAGGGAAAAGTTATCATCATAACCATAACAATCTACTCACTTTCCAAATGAATTAACATCCAAGAAGCACTGAAATAGCAAAAGAAGAAAGTCATAAGTTATTGTCAAGCACTGATGAGAATAAACAAAGAGGAAAGAAGATGCGTTTAGCATTATCGGTTTCCCAAACTGAGATCACATGGTTGAGGTACACAGAAGACTTACCGATAAGACACGATGTGAAACTGGAATGCAATGTCAGTCAAACTGTTCATGAAGGCAGGCGAGGTCAGTGCTCTTTCCTTAATGTGGTGGAAATAGAGCCAGAGCTGAGCAATCTCTACAGAACTTTTGCAATATTTACTCATGAGATATGACTAGATAGTCCAGTATAACATCTTAAAATAAGGGCGAGGGATTTTTTTTTTCTTCTCCCAACTTTGCAGAAGTTTCCAAATCTCATTTTAGCATACATTAAGTCAATTGTATATTAATCACTAATTTGGGACTTTTTAAAAATTGCAATTAGTAGAAAAATGGAATTTTGCATGTGTAAAAAGGTATCTCCTGACCTTTGGAAACCTTTGTTCTTTAGTTAACTAATTGTATGCAAATGAAAAAAATCAGTGAGCATATTTAAATGTTAATTTTACATCTTTTCTCTCATTTTTAAAAAAGTAGGTCTAGTTCTTTCACTGGTTTTGTGCCAACAGCTCAAGAATGTGGTTTATTTATGTTTCTATTTCTGCTGTGTACCTAAGATGTGAAAACAGTTTGTACCTTCATTAAAAAGTCATTTTAACAAATGACCATAGAAAGCCTCACTACTTCCATCCACCCTCCCGCTCTCTCAAATGAGCCAGAAGCACTTGGGTTCACACGTCCATGGAAGCCAAGGCACCCTGCATCCAAATCTGAGATGCTAATAGCACCATCTTTAGCCTGCCCTCACCACCAGACAAGATTGATGAGGCCCCCATGTACTCAAAACATTGAACCTGTCCCGGTTTGATGTTAGCTGAACAGTTCTCAGTAAAGTCAGTTATTAGGCTGATACCAATGTGATGGACACACAGGGGCACAGGGGAAAGAAAGTGAGGACAAATTCCTACTAAACATGTTGTCTGTGCCACACACTGTGCAAGGCATTTTACATATTCCACATCATTAAATATTCATAACCTTGCAAAGTCAAGCAAACTAGGCATCATTGTACTCTTTCCAAGTGAGAAATACTAGAATCACATTGAGAAAAAAAATAGCCGAAAGTAAAATAACTAAAAAGTAAGAGAATTTACATCTAGGTTTTTCTGAATCTGATTCCTTAAGGTTATATGATTTATTTTTGTTTTATTTGCTTGTTTCACCTACCTCCTACCACCATGCTCTCCCCCAGACACATACAGTCAAATAGATCCTTATCCATAAATTCAGTGAATATTGCTCATGCACTATGACAGAGGGGCTTTGTCAAGAGTTTTTATACAATAATAATTCCCCAGGGTATTTCTTTGCCAGTGTCTGAAATTCCCTCCATCTGAGATACGGGAGTAGTAGGGACTTCACCTACATGTCAATCTACTCCTCAGAAGCATTCACCTTGCTTCAACTGTGTCTGTTCCTTATTCTAATGATCAACTCAGATCAGATAAATGAAAGATATTAAAGGTGAACCACCTGAAGCAAATGTATGATCTAACTCAAAACCAAGCCCAGGCTGGTAAGTAGGAACACACAATACAGAGCACACAGGAGCATGTTTGTTCTGTGCTCTTGCCAGGACCTACAAAGTAGCTAACAGTGGAGCGATGCTCATCATCAATATATCTTCTTTGGTCCTATCTAATGCTGCAGAGACATAAGCTTCCCTTTGCAACCAGACTCACCTGGCCCAGGCCTTACCATTCATATGGGGGAGAAGAGGTACAAAGTTATTAAAGAAGAGTAGACCTTTTCCATTCTCCAAACCAAGATTCCATGACTCCTCAGAGCATTGTCAAAGTTACATAGAAAATACTTCTCTTCATGTTCAGGGTGTATTTATTGAATTTAGATGTTGTATCATTGTTAGAGTACAAATTCCACTTTAGTATTAAAAATTGGCCGCCATAACCCCTAGGATTAGACAATATCTATCTAATCCCTCAAATAATGAAACACATGAGAAATAATTAGTAAACCAACAGACATATACTCACTTGTTAAATGTTTTAACAGTGCTTTGCACATAGCAACCATTTTGCGCATGTATATACATATATTTAAACTGTCTACCTATCCAAATATCTAATGAATGATCTAATCTACCTATCAAATATCTAGTGAATGGTATATTCACTAGTCTGTTTTCTATTTCTTTATTTATAATTTTATCTGTGCAGAAAGATAAAAAGAGCAAATCTATTCTTTGATGGGGGAGTGACCCATCAAGGAGAGAGCATACAGGGATTTATGAAGACAGGTAAAATAAGCTCTTTAGGAATTTGTAATTAAAAACTACATACTCAAAAGTTCAACAAATACTCCAGAAAACAATATATAAAGCAGTCAAACTTGTGATGTGGTTGGAACATGTTCAGAGAAGCATCTGCGATATGGAGTTTGAAAGATGAGTAAGGGAGACTATTGCTGTTTGCCAGGCACTAAAGATGGGTGGTAAGTATTTTGCATGACTTCTTTCATTTAATTTTCATAACATGGTAAGCTGGATGTTATTTGTCATCATTGTACAGATGAGGAATTTAAGATGAAGGTCACAGTGTTACAGTGAAGTAGAGCAGGTTTTTTGGACTCATATTCCTTTAATCTTCATGAAAGCCTGCCCCTTCAAAGAAGAAAAAAAAAAATCCTAGGTTATTTTAGGTGGAGAAAATGGCAAGCCCAAAGATGTGGCATGCGGAAAAGGAGGGGGAGAACAAAACATTTTGTGAAAGTAAAAAGAAGCTAAAAAGTGTTTAGAATTCTAATGTTTATTTTACATTAAAGGAAGCAAAGAAACAGTAAAACCACTGTAAACTGTAGCAAAATTCAGCATTTTGAAACATTTTGTACATAAATGATTCACCAAAATACAAATCTGATCATCCTGATATTTATGTGGTTAAATTGCTTCTGTGACTTACCACTGGAAGAAAGATAGGGTCCCAATGCTTAGGTGGCTTTACAAATTGTCCACTCTCCACCACCTCACCTCACAACATACACAAACTCTCACACATTCACTCACCTTTCTGCCCTTTTACTCTCTGGCCATTGCGTCATCGCCATATATTTGCTCCTCCAACAACTCTGTAAAGCTTGGGGTTGTTTCCAACTTGGAATTCTCCATACCACATTTTGGTGTCTTCACATCCATGTCTTTGCCTATTCCCTTTCCTTTCTCTTTCTCTCTCTCTCTCTCTCTCTCTCTCTCTCTATATATATATATATATATATATATATATATGGAATCTAAAAACAAATTCGCCTCTTTCCCTAAGCCTCTACTCCAGTGCCTTTGCCTCTGAAGTATCCATGACCACTGTAGCCCCTGCCAACCAACCCACCCCCAAGTTAGTTTGAATGCTGTCCTATTTGCTCTTTGATGCTTATTTCTGTCCTAGCAATTTTACTGTGATTTATAATGATCTATTACTTTATCACCTTCTCCTCTAAACTATGGGCTTCCCTAAGGTAAGAATCTTGTGTTTTACTCATCTTTGTGGTACCCATACATGTCTGAAGCCTGGTTGAGAAAAACCTTCAAATTAATTAATAAAAAATGAATTTTCTCAAATTATTAGGTTTTCAAAGTTTAGGACATGCTCTAGCACTTCTATCTGGAAAACAAAAACAAAAACTATTACTTGTAGTTGACAGCTTTTGATACAGCTCCTAATGATCCTTTCCTCCTGGTCTTCTCACCCTTGTGTCATCTTGTGAGTATGGACCACACCATATGACTTCCTTCTTTAACCAATAGAATAAGACAAAAGTGATCAGATGCCACTTTTAAGTTGGCTTATTAAAGATTGTGAATTTTGTCTGTCACTCTCTTTAAGCTTCTGGCTTGCCAGTTCTAATGCAGCTAGGTGCTATATGGAGAGGCTCATGTGGTAAAGATCTGAAGGCAGCTTTTGGTTGGCAGCCAAAGAAATAAAACCTTCAGTGCAATAGCTCAGAACAGATCATCCTGCCAATAACCACATGAGTAAGCTGGAAAGCAGATCCTTTCCCAGTTAAGCCTTAAGATGAGACTGCAGCCTACTGGCATCTTGACCACAGCCTAGGAAAGATCCTGAAGCAGAGGGTCACAGCTCAACCACGCCTTCTGTACACAACCATGTACAGAAACCATGAAAATATAAATGCTGTTGTTTCCAGTCGCTACATTTTTGGACAATCATATGCATAGCAATAGATGACTAGTACAACATACGATGAGAGTTTAAACTTTATTGAGTTTGTTTTACACAGGCACACAAGCACAAACACACACACACACACACCGTTTAGCAATCTCATTATTTTTCATGATTTGGACAGACCTAATCAAATATAGATACATCCCGATGAAATCATACATGCCCTTTGTTGTTAAAATGAGTTAGATACTCTTAAAAATTAAAACAGAGCCTGGATATAAAATAACCTTCATGTCTCATAAACATTAAAAGGCAGAAACTTATAAAATTCTAATTCTCACAAGAAAGAGAACTCCTGAAAATCAGACAAATAATCTTTTAAAGACATTATTTTGTATTTCATCTGGTAATTGTAATCCCATTAAATAGCCAATCTCAAATATAGATTGGGATTCTGTTCAAAGTTTGGCTAACTCAGGCATTGGAAATGAATTACATTTTGAAGATTGTACAATACACAATCAAAATATCTTTTAATAATAACATTTCAAGGCTGATTCAGTTTATTCCAGAGCAATCAAATGACATTTATTGTTATTCATTCACCTAGAGGCAGTGACAATATTTTGTTTTTCTTCTCAAAATGCCCAGAGATAACACTCAATATCTTCAGTTAAGGAGATTCAAGAACCATCAACTGGGCATCTCCGAGAAGACATAAAAATAACAAAAAGAACAATGAAACTGGTCAGGGAAACTTCCCCAACATACTATGCTTTAAAGACATGTTTATTTTAACAATCCAATTTGATTTTTATCTCCAACTCAAGATTCTAAGTTGAATTAGAGCTGAGAAATGAAACTTAAAACCATATAAAATATGATTATTAAGCTAAATACTTCAAGAGGGTCAAACTCACTCATGTCTTCCCAGAGCATGAAGCACAGACAAGGTAGGAAGTGAGATGTTTCCAACTGTACAGCAGTCGGAGAACAACAAAGGGATTTTCTTGCAAAAGGCAAAGGCAATGTAATTGCTAAAGCCAAGACAATAATTACATTAAAGAAATACATTTTTAAAATACGTCTTATTTGAACTGATTGCAAGGATTGTTATCACTGACCAAAGTTCATTCTTTACATAATTCTTAGAAAACATGAGAAAATGCAATAATATTACATATGCAATAGCATAAACACCATAAAAATAAAGGCAGTGGAATATAAAATGATGACACTGTTGGAGTGTAGGTGCTTTTATGTTTCAGTGTATATTTTTAATATTTAGCAGAACTTACAACTTGAAACAAGGGTTGTGTTTTCCTTTTTGAAGAAACCATCAATATTGTAGTACCACCAAAAGTGCTTCAGTAATTCTCAGAGTGCATCCTTAAAGACCCTTCGGAGACAGTTGGCAAGCAAATGCTCACAGAGAGGCAGATAATACAATTAATTTTAGCAGATTGACTGAAGTAAGGTAAATGTGATGGAATCAAATGAACTGGAAGATATGGATTCCGGTTATAAGGGACAACCTCCACTCAGCTCTGACCAATTGTTGCCATAAGGGCTCTCTGTAACTACATTTTCTCAGTTTCAAGAGAAGCCGGACATACGTATTTAATGTGAGCTCCCTGAATTTTATGTTGGTAATTAATTTAAATACAAAATTATTTTGCAAGCTAAAAATGCTCAAATGAAACAAAATAGATCCATAAGTCAGATTCAGTTTAGGATAACTGGTTGGTTGTTCATCATCTATTCCATTGGCAACCCAATGGGTCTGGTTGGAAACAGTGACTGGTTATTATATAATGATGGAGGAGGGGAAACATGCAATGTTGACAATCTTTCAGTGAAAAGCATTTGAGAAATAAACTTAGGACCAGAAAAATAATAATAATACTGAAGGAAGTTTCCAAGGACTATAACCTAAGAGTAGAGATATATCAAACCAAATGTTTTCATTTAAGAGGAAGAGGTACACAATAAGGAAAATCTACACAACTGAATTTGAACTAACCCTTAAATGGAAAAAGCCTCCTTATATAACCTCTTGAGAATGCCTATTGGACTAAGAAACCTATGTATGTAGATCTGCTGCTTAGACAGAAGTCTTGTGAAATTGCTTTAAGGCTACTTGTTTGTGAGTGATAGCTTCCCAAAAAAGGATATATATTTTATGGAATAAAAAGCCAGTTGTTAAAATGATCCCATTATCTCTACTCTACATAAATATTATCTATCAGAATAAATAGGTAGACCAAATAGAAAGCTTTTAATCCCTTCCAAAATATTTGCTACAGATGCCCTTGGGATTTTGGTAGGAGTTATACTAAATCTATAGAAAATTTTGAGTTATATTGCCATCTTAGCAATATTGTTTTCCAGTATATGAACATGACATATATGTCCATTTATTTATGTCTTCTTTAGTTTTTTTTAACAAGATTTTGAATTTTCAGTGTACAAGTCTGTGAGGTTAAGTTTATTTATATATATTTCACTTTCTAGTATTCTATTGTAAATGAATTATTTTCTTAACTTCCTTTGTGGCTTGCTTATTGTTAGTGTATAGAAACCCAATTAATTTTTGTGTTGGGTTTGTATATTGCAAATTTGCTAAATTCATAGTTCTAGTGGGGGTTTTTTTGGTTGGTTGTTTTGGTGTATAATCTTTAGAGTTTTCTACATAAAAGATCATGTCATATGTAAACAAGGATAATTTTACTTCTTCCTTTGTCATTTGGGTGACTTTTATTTCTTTTTCTTACCTAATTGCTCTAGCTAGCCTTTCTAGAACTATATAAAATAGAAGTGAGAAAAGCAGACACTCTTTTCTTATTCTTAATCAGAGAGGAACACTTTTATCTTACATCACTGAGTATGATATCAGCTGTGAGTTTTTCATATGTAGCCTTTATCATGTTGAGGAACTTTCCTTTTATTTCTAGTTTATTTGATGTTTTTATCATTAAAGTGTTGAATGTTGTCAAATGTTTTTCTTCCTTTCGTGGAGATGAACATTTTTCCTTTACATTCTATTAATGTAATGTCTTAGATCAATTAATTTCGATATGTTGAAACTTCCTTGGAATAGGTAATAAGTTCTGCTTGCTTCAGGTTTATAATACTCTTATTACTATGCTCTAAATTTGGTTTGCTAGTTTTCTGTTGATGCTCTTTGCATCAATAGTCATAAGGGGTATTGATTGGTCTATCATCTTCCTTTAGCATCTTTGTCTAGATTCTGTATGAGGGTAAAGTTGGCTTTAATAAATGAAGGAGTATTTCTTCAACTTCAGTTTTGTAAAAAGATTTTATTCATTCATTCATGAGAGACACAGAGAGAGAGAGAGGCAGAGACACAGGCAGAAGGAGAAGCAGGCTCCATGCAGGGAGCCCGACATGGGACTCGATCCCGGGTCTACAGGATCATGCCCTGGGCTGAAGGCAGCGCTAAACCACTGAACCACCTGGGCTGCCTTTCATCTTCAGTTTTTGAGGACAGTTTGAGTACCATTGGCATTAGGTCTTTTTAAACATTTGGTAACTTATAAAGTTATCAAACTTTACTAATGACGCATCTGTTCCAGGGCTTACTTTGTCAGTATTTTATTGTTAATTTAATCAACTTATAGATATATTCAGATTTTCCCTCAATCATGATTTAGTCCTGATAGGTTCTGTGTTTCTCAGAATTTGTGCATTTCATGTAGGTTATTTAATTTATTGATATATTCTTTTATAACATAATAATAGCACTATTTCATATATATTTATATACTCATATCTCTGTAAATATATTTTTATTATCCTTTTATTTCTGTAAAAAATATATATATTTATATATATTATTAATATATATTTATTATTAATATATATAATATATATTTTATATATATTATTAATATATGTTTATTATCCTTTTATTTCTGTAAAAAAAAAAAGGTTTGTAGTAACATCCTTATTTCCATTTCTTACTTAGTAATTGGAATCTTCTTTTTTTTTCTCTTGACAAACTGTTTGTTCTTTTTCTGGAATTTTTCCAAGAGCCAATTTTTGGGTTTATTGTTTTATTTTATTGCTTTTCTACTTTCTATTTTATTTGTCTCTGCTATATTCCATATATATATATATATATATATATATATATATATATACTTGTTTTGATTAGTGGATAGATATTTTGTACCTTGAATTTCCCACTTTATGTATTAAAATTTTTCTATTACAGTTGGCTACACTTTACAGAGTAAAAATATTAGTCTTTCTTATTCTATTTTTTCTTATAATTTTAAGCTTTCAGGAATGAGTGTAGTTTTATTGTCTAAAATTTATGATATGGCATATATGATTAAAGACTGATTATAATTTAATAGAAATGTATTATCCTAAAAGTCTATATTTTAAGGCAATACTTCCAGACTATTTATATAGGTTTTCAAGTTTTCTTTTCTCATCCTAGAGAATATTAGACTTTGCTTTGGTTTCTCTGTTCCTATTTTCTCCATTCTTCTACTGAAGAAGTATACAAATTTATTTGTAAAGTTGTGGAAGTACATTTGCATGTTTATTTTTTTCTCCTCTCCAATCATTACAAATAAATGGACTGCTTTCATACAAGCAGCATTGGTTCTTGCCAAGGCTGATAATACATTCCTAAGTAGAACTGGTCTGGGCCAAGTTTGTTGCCTAGCATACTGACCTCCTGATCTGATTACTCTTTGTGACATCCTGACCTACTGAGTTAAGAGATTTTGAAACTGTAACCCCAAACATTTAATTCATTCAGATGATGTTCATATAATCATATTTTTATACAGCAATTTCTACCTCTATTTAGATTTTTTAAAAAAGGACATTTTAAGATCCTCAGAAATAATTATATACAGTTTCAAAATATTCTTGGATCAGAAGATTTTGGAAGAAAGGAGGAACAGAGTCAGAATGCTCTTACCAAATTAGTGCTGGTCAGACCTACCACCCATACACACCAAGAGTTTTGGAGACTGGAGGAACAAGGAGCAGAGTAGTTGAAGGATACTGAGTTTATGCTGATCAGAAATAAATGTTCTGAAGGTATTGTTGTAGCTGTCTTAATCACATAAACATGTGCTCACTTATACTTTTATTTATTTCGTGTATTTATGAGAGGTTCTTCCTCTGTCACTGGCTTGCCTTTCTCCAGAACCACCACTCAACCACTAACTAACTTAAAGCAACTTAACAAATGGTCTCTTATGTCACCTGTTGATTAGACTAGAACATATTAGAAATCTAATATGTTTCCTGAATACGAACTTTTGATCTGAAGTACAAATGAGTGTGGACAGATGGGCAGCTAAGGCTTATGATAGACTTCTTCGATAATGTTATACTAATAAGCATATCTACATTTTGAAATAATTTGAAGTTTATAACACATTTTGATATATGTCACATCATTTACAACCTCATGGAATATATGCTAATGATTTTATTATTTTCATTTATGATTAAGATTAATGAATTTATGTTATCTGATCAAGGTTTAGCAGATAATAAATCATACAGGAAGGCCTTAAAGCATACTCTTTAATCTAAATTCAGATTTTTTAAAAAGATTTTATTTATTTATTCATGAGAGACACAGAGAGAGAGAGAGAGGCAGAAACACAGGCAGAGGGAGAAGCAGGTTCCACTCAGGGAGCCTGATGTGGGACTCCATCCCGGGTCTCCAGGATCATAACCCAGACTACAGGTGACACTAAACCGCTGCGCCACCGGGGCTGCCCAAAATTCAGATTTTTTTTTCAAAACAGCATAGGTACCTGACAGAAACTTTTGTGTAGAGAATCCATGATGGAAGGCTTACCCATAAATATTGGAAGTAAACTGTGGCTACAATAATCAAAAATTTCTATAAAAAAATCTTATTCTATGTTCTTGCCATTATTTGATGCATTATGAGCAGCAAAACTTTTTGCCATAGGCAAAAATAGGGGGATACAGTAGGCTGGATAGGATAAAGAAAAATTAAACTCTAATATTTTGATCAAAATTTAAACCTTTTATAACCAGGATATGTGTCATTTTTGATAAAATATGAAATTAAACTCTGTAATGATATAAATAGCATCTTGGATAAAATTGTGCTGATACCTAAGTGAAAGTAGCAGTAGATTTTGTAACCTAGTTTGGAAAGTGACAGTTTTTATGTAACAGCATTTTCTCTGTAAATGACAAAACTACATAAACATAAAGAAAAAATAGTGTTTAAAAAGCCAGAGTACAATATTTAGTAGATATAGTCCATTGCAATAAATAAAATATTTATATGCAGAATCTGTTTTCCTGTTTAACTCAAATACATATTTGTAACATATACTATTTTTAATGCTCTTATTACCTTTATTATAATTTAGAACTTGCTCTTCAGGTCAAATGGCAATGCTGTGTTCTTGAGTTTTTCTCTCCATCATACCCTCAAGATAAAATATGGAATTTCTGATGTTAAATGCCTCAGTCCACCATTTAGAAATTTTCCCTAAGGAGTGACAAGAAAAGAAGCCAAACAGAGAAAAAGTCAAATTTTTATGGAAGTGTGTATATATTTTCCCCTGAAACCTAATGGAATAACACTGGCAATATGCATATATGAGATAACTCTGATCTCTAAAGGTGCAATTATCCATGTATTTGTATACTGTTTAAACAGATTTATTATTCTGATTTCCAGTTCCTAAAACTTGCAGCACCTTCACAGTTATATCTAACACCTTCCAATTTAGATGCTGTTGCATGTGAAGAATTTGCATCCACTATGTATTAAATAAAAACCTGATAAAATATGATAAAGCATATCAAACCTCCCACTATCCATCTCTGTAAAATCACATAATCTCATTAGACATGTTTAAAGGTTAATCACTGATATTCTCTGCCTTAAAATTCCAACTGATAGTTACCAAAAATAGATTTTTATAAAAATAATAATATTTCATATGCCTACTTTATTCTTTTTCAAATTCTTTTGTATCTAATTCACTTCCACAAACCAGTATATAGGAACTAGAGAAAATATCTCAATTCCATTTGATACATACAGAAACTGAGGCTAGGAAAGGGGCCACATTTATGGCAAAATTAATAACAAGCATCCTGATATCAAGTTCAATGTATGGCAAATAGTTTATGTCTAACCTATTAGAATGATAAAGTTGGGAGAAATATTGAAAAGGGCAAAGGCTGAAGTGGATGAAATGATGATGAAAATTAATTGGAAATCTCATAAATGACCTGTAACAAAATGAATTGTCACAGCCACTATGGAAATCCAATGGCTTTCTCTTATAATGTTTGACATACGGTGACCATATGATCCAGCAAGCCTACTCCTGGTTTTACCCAAGAGAAAGAACGACTTACCTTCACACAAAAACGTGTACATGAATTTGTGAAGCAGCTCTGTTCATAATCATCCTAAAATAGAAGTAATGTAAATGTCTTTTGATGGTTGAAAGGATGAAGTATGGTGCATTTATACAATGGAATACTATCAAAGAATAACATCAGAACAAACTACTGTTGCATACTTAACTGAATATCAAAGCTCAGTGAAAGAAGTGCATTTCAAACAGTTACACATTGTATGTTTTCAATTATGTAATGGTGCCCCCCCCCCAAAAAAATTACTAGTGTGACAGAAAACACATCAGTAGTTTTCAGGGGTTATGAGTGGGAAGATTAGTGCAACTATTGAGATAACCAGGGAAGGACTTTGGGTTGACGAAAACGTTTTTATTCCTGACTATGCTGGTTGCTACAAGAAACTAAAGGTATGTTGAAACTTGTCAAAGTATATTAAAAAAACTCAGTTTTACCATAAGAGAATTTAAAAACTATAATTTAAAAATCAGTAAATGAAAAATAAACAAACAAACAAACAAATAAATAAATAAATAAAAATCAATACATGTGTTTAAAACTGTGTATGGCCAAATAAATAAATAAATAAATAAATAAATAAATAAATAAATAAAATAAAACTGTGTATGGCCACTGTAGGTCAAGGCAAATTTAATTGATTTTCTAGTATACTTTGCCAGATTAACTTTATCTGCAGTATAAATAAAAAAAAATTAAAGGCTTTCTTTTCAAATTTGGAATAAAAAAAAAAAACAGGTAAAGGAAAATTACCTAAATGATATAATCAAAGAAGTATCATTTCTAATTACAGCCAATATTTTCTTGATATCTTATGAGACTCCAAATATATCTTTTTAACCTACATGGCTGTCAATGTTGGTGTTATGCTTTCAAAATAATTCACATTTGGAGAGACTATGCCTTTTTCTTTTTGAAAACCCATACCTGAAGAGTTTTAAGGCAGTTTATTTGTCACTGATGCTCGGGAATAAACTAGAAATAATATTCTCGAGGAAGCTGGATCAAAATAATAATAGAAATGCTCTGAAAGATTGTGGACTGATTAAAGAAGAATTATCTTCTGCTCTCTGCTCTAGGGTTCTGAAATTTGCAGCAGGTGCCCATAAATATTGAAGACAGATTCATGAATTCCTCTGGGGTTTCCATTCACAGTTCTATATTATTTCTGATTAACATGCTAATGAAGAGTGATCTAATTCAATAGTAATATGTTAACATTCAGAAAGCAAGCTGATAATACTCTGTGGATAAATTCAGATTTCATTTAAACGGTTTCCTTTCTATCAGATTATTTTGGGTCAACAAATTCAGATAGAAGTTGCTTCATTTGTGGCTTTTAAATTATAGTTTTTAAATGCACAAATAATTGAGGTGAACAAAATCTACATAATAATATCAGGGATTCAATAGGATAGATATTTAATGAATAGATTTACTAATAAATGATAGAAAGGAGTATCCCACCAAAAAGAAAACCTCTGCGGACTTAACAGTTTTATTAAAATACAAATTATGTGCCATACAATTTACTGTTTTAATATACAGTAGACTTTAGCATATTTACACACTTGGGCCTCCATCACTATAATCTAATTTTAGAACATTTTTAAAGCTCAAAAAAAATCTTATGTTCATTTGCAGTAACTTTCCATGCCCCCCACCTCAAGGAAATAATTAATTTACTTTTCATCTCTATAGACTTGTCTGTTCCAGGCATTTCATAGAAATGAAATTGCACAATGTGTGAACTTGCATTTTGTGTGAATATGTTTTTTCATCTTGTACAGATACTTAGTAGTGGAATTTCTCCGTCTTATTGTAACTCCGTGTTTAACATTTTGGGAAAATATCATACTGTTTTCCAATGTACCTTTAAAAATGGTACTAATTTATGTATGTACGAGCAAATTCTAAGGATTATAATTTCTCTGTATCTTCCAACACTTATTATTTTTAAAATTATAGCCATTTTCATGGGTGTGAAATGGTATCTCATTGTGGGTTTGATTTTCAGTTCTGTAATAATAACTAATCATATTGGATTACCATTTCATTTGCTAAGTGGCCACTCATATGGCCATTTTTAAAAATTGTGTTACATGCTTTCACATTATTAAATTTCACAGTACACATTTTCATATCCTAAGGATATAAGTCCCCTCTTAGATAAATGATTTCCAAATATTTTCTCCCTGTGTGTATTGACTTTTCACTTTCTTATGCTGGACTCTGGACCACAAAAGTTTTACATTTTGATGATCAAGAAACTAAGGTGTATGCAGAAAATGCACATTATGTGGGTCCTGTAGATTCTATTATTCCTTGTAATTTCATATTAGACTGAATTATGAACACAAATGCCTATTCCTCAATATGAATTTTGCGCTGAGCTAAAATGTAGTTGTGAGCAGTAGTGAGCTACAGTTGCTATAGACATGCTGATGAGGTTTAGGTCCAGCCTTTCTGGCAGCTGTAACTTCCACCTGTGTTAACTGTGTGACTGTCTTACTGAGACTCCTAAAATCAGGGGATGGTGGACAAAAGAGATGTGGACATATTCATAGCTCTTCCAGTATTCCAGTTCTCTCCCTTCTAGGTACGTGTTAAGACTGCACTCCTTCATCCTTCTAAAGCTGTGCCCATGTCTTGTGAACCAAAGCACCAACAGCATTCTGACTGTTGGTTAATAGTGATTATCATGTATTTTTCCTTTTTGCCTGGAGCCTAGCAATGTTTGAGAGAGACAGTCTTCACAGGCTGTGCTCTAGAATGAAGATGACATGGAGCAGGGCCCCCAGCTCACTTTCAATGGACATGATCCTTGAGTAAGAAGTAATCCTTTGTGGCTTCAGGAAACTGAAATTTCATAGTTGCTCATTTCTGTAGCATCACCTAGCTTCCCTGACTTGGCAATTACAAATGTATTAAGCACACATCTCCTATGGCCATGGATCATATATTTTCTTAGTATTAAACCGGTATTTTATCTCCATTTCGCAAATAAGAAAACTGGTTTTCTGTAGGTTATAATGCCTTGGGCATTTTAGTTAATTCCCATGAACCTCAGAGTTGTCTGAATTTAAAGCTCATGTTCTAGAAAACTCTGCTTTCTTGGTCCATGAGTACATATAAAAAACAACAGCAATACCATTTAGAATCACCATAATTATAAATTCAAGTGCTGCGACTAATAGGTTTTGTTTTATCTACTTCCATCTCCTAAAATAACATCTCTGTTACAAATTCCTTAGTTAACTTGCATCTAGATATTTATAAAACTGGATTTTATATACTAGAGTTACAATCCCCTATCCAGAAAAACAAACAAAACACAGCAAAATGAAATAAAAGCTGCATTTTGTGGTCTCTTTTTTGATTAAAAAATATAGACTTAAATGGAAAAGACAAGAAGACAACTATTTGGCCAAATATTTCATTTGCAGACAAATAAAATAATATAGAACTGTAGAAATCAGAGTCCAGAACAAAGAATTAGAGACACTTGAACTTCATGAGGATATAGAAGGCAAAGCAGAGAGAGCGGGAAATCAGTCACACTTAAAGCACTGAAGCCAAGTCTTCTGCCCCAAGAAGCCAAGTGCAGGATTTCTAACAGTTACGCCTTATGATTTGATGAAATAATATGTACTATCAAAGAAAATTCTGTTACCTGTGTCATGAGACTTTACCATAACAAGAAATAGATTGTAGGGGTAGTGTTGTTGTTTGGTTGGTTTTGCTTGTTTATTTTACGCAAGTTGAAAGAAGCTATGGGACTGTCTGTGAGACTCCTATAGATTCAATAACTGAGCTATGTGGGAAAGGAGGAAAACATTCTGCGTGTGCATATGTGTGCATGTTGTATGTCCACGTGTGTACATGTTTTCTTAGAGTTACACTTGCAGGCAGAGAGAATTGGAAACACAGAGTGAACATAAATCTAAAACCACCACTAACAGTGTTCATTTAAGGGTGGAACAGATGTGGGAAGCAAGGTGGGAGCAGTTGCCTTAATCCCATTAATTTCCTGTTAAGGAGAAGCATGAAACAGGGAAAGAGAACATGAGTTGGGAATTAGGCTTACTCACTTTGAATCGTTTTTGTTTTTAATTCATCTGGCAAAGTAGTCTACCTCCTTTGCAAGTTCGTTGTGCAAATTAAAGGAGTTCATCTTGCAATATGCCTGGCATTATGCCTGGCACGCAGACACTCACACAAGCACTTGGGCAACAGTGGCTATTATTATAGATGAGAGGACAGTCGCACTGAAATTTTCATTTCCTCTCCTGTAAACTAGTAATAGAAATATTCTGCTGGTTGTACTGAATACACTGACTAATAAGTGTAAAATGGCAAACAGTATTAGCCACTCTCCCTTTACAAACACACACACACACACACACACACACACACAGAATGTTTTACTTTTTTCCCACATGGCTTGATCATTAAATTTTACTTATCTTACATAGCCATATAATTTCTTCCAATTTATGTAAATCAAGCGTTGCTCTTTCATAAAACAGGAAAAATCCTTTCCAAGCATCATATTAAACTTTATGTGACAAATAAATAAATTTAGGTCTTTTTTTCAGTTTATTGCTAAATTCACATTTCCTGACAAAAGCAAAACAATACAAAAACTACTAGGCCTTCTTAGAATAATCCTGAGATTAAGAGTTTTATACAAATCCAACTGTAGCAATCTGTTCTCCTTCTTTCATTCGTGCTTAAACTCTTGTCTGAACTTTTAATACTACCAGTTGTATCTATTTACCTTTTTTATACATGAATAACACATTGAACTTCTGAATGCAAGGCCCTGTTGTACTCTACCCTCTGTGCTTGTGAGTTCTCATATATTTCTGTTTCTTATTCATTTAACTATGCCTTATTTCCCTAACCAAGGAGGGAATAAGCAACAGCAGGAATGCAGTCACCACTATATCCTCCAAAGAATAAAGCACAGTAATTGACATAACCTACATGATAAACATATGTTTCACTATAATTTAATTTTGTCTTTGGATAGGGATTCAAATATGTTAGTTCTTGTAAAGTCCTGATTAAAAGGACTTTGTAATCAGAATCAACTGGTTTTAATCCCAGCTCTGTCACATTTTAGATACGTGACTGTGAAGAGAGTTCTGTAAGCCTCAATTTATTAATCTATAAAAAGGGGATACTAGTCTTTAGCTGACAGTCTATCATGAGAGTTAAAGCATGATTTTCTAACATTCCTAACATATAAAGTGCCATTCGGTAATGAGGACTTTATGTTTTACAGATGAAGGAACAATGCTTAGGTAAAATGATCTGGCCAAGGTCACATAACTTGTTAATTAAAAGGTCAGGAGATACAATATCTAATTTCCTTTATAAGATACATCTTGCTGTTCAGTTTATGTAAACCTGCAGCTTTTCCTCATGTGAAAGCCTATCTATTTTGTGCTGTCAGTTCAAGTTTATTTATAGTCTGAGCTAGAGGACCCTTATTTTAAAATTGCTAGTTATTTGACATATTATGTTTACAAGATTTAACTAATAACTTAGGTGTCAGAATTTGTGATTTGAATTACATGTTATTGTCATAGGATGACCATACATAACTATGGTCCAAAAGAGGACACGCTTAATAGTGAAAGATGGTGAGACTAATAGCCAGAAGGAATGCCAGGACAACTAACGAGAAACGGAACTGCCCTCAGCAAGGTAGGACACATAATTACTCCATTTTCAGAATAAGTATAAGATCAAGGTGGCAGTTTTAGAAAGTAATGAGTACTACAACTTTAAATAAATCTGTTGTATCTACTTAATAAATTTACTTACTTACTTACTTATTTATTTATTTATCCATTCATTTATTCATTCAATACCTAAAATGAATGGAAAATGTAAGTAAAAGAAATACCTTGGATGAATCATTAACTCATAGCTATGATTATTATTCTGAGTTTTGGGAAATATCCTAGCAAACATATTTGATAATATTATCAAAGAACAATGTGTCAATTTCTAAGTAACAAATGGATAAGCTGTTTCTTCAAAATGTATTGACGAATCTCCGAGCCATAAACTTGTGCAAGTTAATTCTCTGAGGTCGATATCTAGGGAGTGTGTATATGTGAGTTGGGGAAACCACCCTGTTTAAGAAATGAGCAGAAAATTCATCTTAGCCCTTACTTCCCTTCAAGTTTCCATACCTTACAATGGGCTTATAAAATGACTATTTCTCTATATTTTTTTAGTTAAAAAAAAAAGTACATCCATGCTTCTCAAAGTCTGACTTTTACAGGGCATATGTACTCATGTGCTCAATATCTTGGACACTGATTTGCCATGAGAGTGAGTTTTCTTAGCTCTCTTCTAGCAACCTATGTGGCTATCACTGACTTTATAAAAGCAAGAAAAAATATTTATTTATTTTAATTTTTAAAAAAGATTTTATTTATTTATGAGAGACACAGAGAGAGAGAAAGGCAGAGACACAGGTAGAGAGAGAAGCAGGTTCCCTGCAAGGAGCCTGATGAGGGATTCAATCCCGGATCCTGGGATCACAACCTGAGCTGAAGGCAGATGCTCAACTGCTGAGCCACCCAGGCGTCCCAAGAAAAAAAAAACATTTTGGAAGTCAAATTTTGAGATTTAAAATCATAATTCCGATACATAATAAAACTGAGGATTAATAAGGATGACCTAAAATAAATATTGCTTCAAAATTATATCAGCAAGTTTATTAACTAACAGACTGACATCCACCATTGAGTGATATATACCTTTTCATAGAAATTGGGTAGATATAGTTTTCTGCTTATGTTCCTCCATGATGAGGACTGATCCAAAGTCTGTCTTATTCACTGTCATCCAAGGCCTTAATCTTGATAGGCACCTATTTGTATTCATTGAACATGTGAAGAATGAGTACATGAAGTGGGTAAATTACAGAGCCCCATTTGGAACGGCTGTAGTTGCAAACCAACTCCCTTTCCTGTATAGAACTTGAACAGGAGTTGGTTGGTGAGTCAGGCCTGAGTTTTCTCACTGTTTTAATAACTCACTAACCACAGTTTTTATTCTTTTCCTGAATGAGTTATGCCACACCCATGGCAATGTATCCCTGAGGCTCTGGGTCATGATCTACTACAGTTGATACTTGTCAATTAAGCAAAAATATTATATGTGTATATAATCTGTGTTCTAGACATTTTTAGTTGATCTTTGTTGGAGAGAAAGAAAAATTAAAGAAATAGTAGTAAAACAATAGAGAAAACAAAAAGGGTAAATTCTGATGTTACAGGACTTTTGTATAAGTCACTTCACAAAATACCATCTACTCTTATAATCCGTTATTATGTATTATATATTAAAGTTATAAAATGTGAATAATAAATGCAATATTAAAATACTAGAGATCCAGTAACTTCCACCTTACACATGAGAAAACTGGGACTCAAAAATATTAAGTGATTTGCCTAAGGTTATATGCAAGTTTACAATACGCAGAAACTGGGTATCTGTCTCGTTCATATAGTCATGCTTTTGTCAAAATGACACTTTACTTTTCCTAGGAAAAGGCAAATTGAGGATTAGAAGTTCTGCAAGCTTTGAAAAAAACAGATGTTAAATTGAAGTGACTAAAAGAACAAATGGTATTTATTAATCTGTCCCACTTGATTTCTCATCTTGTCACTGATAGCACAGAACTTGGAAGATCAAGCAAGATCACTCAAAAAAAAATTCCATATGTAACTTTGGGAAGTAATCTCTTAGCTCTCTTTTGTATACATGCTTTGGCAATGTGTTTGTAGCCTCAACAACTAGATTTTAAGTTTTATCAAACTTTGCCTACACCAAAAAAAAAAAAAAAAAAAAAGGAGGGGGAGAAGGAAGACAGAAAGAGAAAGAGAAGGAAGAAAAAAAGAAAAAGGAAGGAAGGAAGGAGGGAAGGAACGAAGGAAGGGAGACCAGATAAGAGGAAGGATAGGAGGGAGAGAGGAAGGATGGAAAGAGGAAGTGCTTCCATTCTGGTGTTCCCTGGTTTCCTCCAGAGCTTGGAAGCATTATTTTTTCCAACGTCTTATGCTTTTATGTTTTCTGCAAAGATCTATATTCTTTATTTGTTAAATGTCTAAGAACATTTGCTTATATAAAGGGAGCCTTAAAGTATTAGATATTAAATGTTTGCCTGGTTTAGAGAAACATGGATCTTTTGGAATAAGTAGTTATGCCACCAGCAAAAAAAGTATTGAATAATAAAATGTTCACAGTGCCCCGTATTTTTTGTAACTCTAAATTTATTTATAGATTTTGACTTTCTAATAGTAATCTGTGCATCTCTGTTTTATGGTGTGCAAAGGCACCCAGAGGGAGAATTCATTCTAATCATATTTAGCATCTCAGAAATAACCGCACAAACAAATCAGCCAACCCCTCATATTGTAAACACTGGGTAGACAGATGATTACATTGCTAAGTTATTTTACCTTGAAACAAATTCTTACTGGTTGAAATGCTGATTTCCTTTCTACAAACTGCATTTTTTTCAGTGTAAGATACATTTTGAAAATCTACTAAGTTTCTGACAAATTTTAAATATTCTTTCTCTTTTTTACATTATTGATTGACCTATATAATTTGTCTAAGAAAGGACCAGCTATTTTATGATAAAATTTCAGTTAGTCCAAAAAATGTTAATGCATGTAAGAATAAAATAGAATAAAAATAAGGAATTAAGGAAAAAATTGTGTATAAGTTAAATCACATACATACATATTTAGTTTTTTGCCATGTCAAAAAAAGAAACCCAAGGCATTACATTGTTCTGTAGGAAAAGTAGATAACGCAGTAAGAGCCTGTAACTGAAATCCGTCACAATCCTCTGTACTTCAGCATTATTTTTTTTGTAGTTTGTACCAAACACCAAGTTTTAAGCATACTTTTAATTCTCAAAATTAACCTTCTTAAACAAGAATCCTAAAGATAATGGAAGATGGCATGTTAATTTATATATGTATTTCTACTACCAGATAGAAGGCTGAAGCTGTGCCTTTTTTAATTTGCTGTTGTCATTATATCCCCATTACAGTTTCTTGAAAGGCCAAGGAGTGAAAACTGTCATTGAACCAACCCCAAAATAGGAATTATATGAGAGAGATCCTCATTAGAAACCAAGGCCATAGGTAGGGCGATGGGGCCAAAATACTAAAAACTGGAAAATGAGGAAGCCAGGGAAAATGAAGGAACCTAATTTCACTCACCACCTGCACTCTAATTGGCTATATCTCCAAGTAACTAAACCTAACTAGAAGTTGGATGACCTAGAAGCTTCTGCTACAGTCCATAGAAATCAGCCCACCAAGATACATAACAGAATTATCAAGGATGGAATGTGGATCCAGTAAATACAGAAGAACACAGTTATAATAGCCAAGACATTCATCAAGAATTTCTAATTGGAAGGATTTGTCCTATCAAATGTAAGGATTTCTTATAAAGCTACAATAATTAAGACAGAATGGCACTGGCATAAATTAAGTGATTAGAGCAATGGAACAGAATTAAGAGATTAGAAACAAGTTCATGCATAGGTAGCTTTTTAGAGCAGTAAAAATAGGATAATATTTTCAACAAATGGTGTTGCTACCACTGGATATAGTATAGAAAAAAATGAAACTTTCATTCAATGTATAGTTCAAAAAGACTGGAAAGGCTGAAAAAATATTCATATCCAGAGTATATAAAGAATATTTATATATCAGTGAAAATAGACAATCTAATTAAAAACAGCCAATGTACTTAAAAATATACTTTATAAAATTGGTTGTTCAATTGGCCAAGCAATGTATGAAAACATAATTAGGAGCAAGGGTCATTTCCCCACAGGAACAGGATGGAATAGAGATTTTAAGGATCAAGGTACATGTTGGTGATTACATGTTTGGGGGGAGTCTCCTAGTTATCTTGTGATTACTTCTATTTTCTCATTGACATAAGAAACAAGGTTAATGACTAATGATAGTGAGAGGAAGTGCTGGACAAACTAAAGATATGGACAATTTCCTAGAAAAATAAACAGCCCATCAGGACTGAATGAGGAAGAAACAGGAAATCTGAATAGATAAATAACAAGTAAAGTGAGTGAATAGGCAACAAAACTTCCAAACCAAGAAAACCCCAGAACCAGGTCCTTTCACAGATGAATTTTAT
Source organism: Vulpes vulpes (assembly GCF_048418805.1). Lineage (NCBI taxonomy): Eukaryota > Metazoa > Chordata > Mammalia > Carnivora > Canidae > Vulpes > Vulpes vulpes. The sequence continues at coordinate 6,756,730 of NC_132784.1, read as the reverse complement.
CAAATATTTAAAGAAGAGATAAAAGGAATCTAAATCAGAAAGATGCAAAATCATCTCTGCCTTCACATGACATGATCATACTGTAGAAAACCCTTAAAATTCTACAATAAAACTGTTAATATTAATAAGTAAATTCAGTGAAGTTTCAAGATACAGAATCAGCATACATAAATCAGTTGTATTTATATACATTAATAACTATCTGGAAAAGAAATAATGAAAATAATCTCACTCACTATAGCATTGAAAACAATAAAGTACTTAAAAGTAAACTTATCCGGGGATCCCTGGGTGGCTCAGCGGTTTAACATCTGCCTTTGGTCCAGGGCGCGATCCGGGAGTCCCGGGATCAAGTCCCATGTCAGGCTCCCGGCATGGGTCTGCTTCTCCCTCCTCCTGTGTCTCTGCCTCTCTCTCTCTCTCTCTGTCTATCATAAATAAATAAATCTTTAAAAAAAAAAAAGTAAACTTATCCAAAATGGTAAAAGAACTGAAATGAAACCTATAGAACATCATCGAAAGAAAGTGAAGAAAAAGATATGCATAAATAAAATATGAACAAAATAAATGGAAAGATACCCCATGTTCATAGATTGGAAGAATGAGTACTGCTAAAATATCCATACTACACAAAGCCATTTGCAGAGCCAGTGTGATCTCTATCATGATTCAATAGGGTTTTTTTAAGAAACAGAAAAAATAATTCTAAAATCTCTACAGAACGACAAAATGTGCCAAACAGCAAAAGGAATCATAAAAAAGAGAAACAAAACTGGAATCATTATGCTTCTTGAATTCACACAAAGCAATAGAAATCAAAATAGTATGGTACTGACATTAATATAGACACATAGATCAATACAACAAAATGTAAAGCTCAGAAATAAACCCATGAAGGAATATACAGTAAAAAAATGCTCAACAAAGTTGTCAAGAATATATGATGAGAAATGTCAGTCTCTTCAATAAATAGTCTTTGGGAAACTAGTTAGCCATATAGTGATAGAGTGAAACTTAACCCTTATTTGTGCCAGTTACAAAAAAAAATCACTCTAAACAGGTTAAATACTTAAAAGGGAGACCTGAAACCATAAAACTCCTAGAAGAAAACATAAGGGAAAAACCCTTGGCATGGGTCTTGGCAATGATTTTTGGATGTGACACTAAACACAAGCAACAAAAATGAAAAATATGAAAGACTACATCAAACAAAAAGCTTCTGCACAGCAAAAGAAATGATCGACAGAATGAAAAGGCAACCTATAGAATGAGAAAAATAGTTGAAAATCATATTTCTGTTAAGGGGTAAATACCTAAAATATATTTTAAGAAGTCATAGCCTTCGATAGCCCAGTTAAAAATGAGAAAAATACCTGGATATATACTTGTCCCAAAAAGATAACTTAATGGCTAACAAGTACATTAAAAAGGTGTTTGAAAAAAAAAAAAAAAGGTGTTTGACATGACTGATCATAAGGGAAATGCAAACCAAAACCACAATGCAATATCAACTCACACCTGTTAGAATTGCTATGATCAAAATACAAGACACAACGAGTGGCAATGAGGATGTGGAGAAATAAGAATTCTTGTTCACTATTCCTGGGAATGTAAATTAATGCAGTCATTATGGAAATCTGTATGAAGTTTCCTACAGAACTTAAACACAGAACTACCATATGATCCAGAAATTCTACTTCTGGGTTTATATCTGAGGAGTTGAAATCAGTGTCTTGAAGAGATATATGCTCCCCCACATTCATTGCAGCATTATGTGCATGCAGCCAAGACATGGAAACAAGCTAAGTGCCCATTGACAGATGAATGGGATGACCAGAACTTATTCATCTTATAACCAGAATTTTAAACCCTTTAACCACATTCAACCACTTCTTCCTTGCCCCTACTCCTGATAGTCACCAATCTACTATTTATTTCTATGACTTACTTTCCACATACAAGTGAGATCATGTAGTAATTATTTTTCTCTGATTTTTTTTCACTTAGCACAATATCTAAAAAGCATTGTTTTTGAGGCTAGAGTAGATGTAGTTTCTTTTTTAAAAAAGATTGTATTTATTTATTCATGAGAGAACAGAGAGAGGCAAAGACATAGGCAGAGGGAGAAGCAGGCTCCTCGCAGGGAGCCTGATGTGGAACTCCATCCCAGGACCCCAGGATCATGCTCTGAGACTAAGGCAGACCCTCACCTGCTGAGCTACCCAGGCATCCCAGAGATGTAGTTTCTTCAAGGGAAAGCAATGTCAAGCTTCAGGAAATGTTCAGAGAAGTGAATAAAAAGATATTGTGTGCTGACAACTCACTGGATAAAATGCAGTCACATAAGAACAAGTGAGTGTGATTCAAGGAAGGTAACAGTGAAATTATAAGTGGTGGCAGCAACAAGATAGAATTTTAAAGCAGAGCCAAAAGGACTTTTCACTGCACTGAAAGTGTCCCATGAATGAAAGAGGAATTCTAAGTTGATTCTATATATTTAAGATAAAGCATCTGAATTAATACTGTAATTGGCAGAGATTAGAAAGGCTGAGAGAATGACAAGATAGAGAGGTGGGTAGGAATAAAAATGTGAGCATATGGACTTTTAGGTCTATTGGCAGGAAGTTGCTGAAAAGCAAATGGGTGCAAAAGGTCAAGAAAGCAGTTGGTGGCATCAGCATATACCCAAAGTATATTATTACATTGCTTTTTTTGAAAAGGACATAAAATCCACATGTAAACAGGTATCAGTAAAGCAAATATCCATTTTCCACCCTCCAGATAAAAAATGAAGCATTGTCAGAACCCTAGAATCCTCTGACTCTTGACATCTTTACCTAACTTAACCTCTCTCTCATCCCAACCAGGAGAAATCTAATCATTGAAATATGTGATACTAAATTACTTGTTAGCTTTATAATGTTCACATCTATCAAGGCACTCATAAACTATATGTTAATTTTTTGTTTTTGAAATTTACAGGAATAGAAATATATTGTATGTACGCAATTTCATTTTGTTTCTTTTGTTCAGTATTAGGTGAGCCACGACACTTAGGTGATAGACGTGATAGAAGGGATTCCCATCCAAATGGGAAAAGATAAAATAAAATTATCTCTTTTTGCAAATAACATGGTATCATATATAGAAAATTGTTACAAATCCACACAAAAATTTATAGAAATAATAACTCAAACAAAGTTGTAGGATACAAGATCGACTTTTTCCCCATTGAGAATGATATTTGCTGTGGGCCCTTCATAGATGGCTTTTAAGATGCTGAGTAATATTCCCTATATCCCTAAACTCTGAAGAGTTTAACACCCAAAAGCATAAAATACCTAAAAATAAACCTAACAAAAGAGGTAAAGGATCTATACCCTAAAAAATACAGAACACTTCTGAAAGAAATTGAGGAAGACACAAAGAGATGGAAAAATATTCTATGCCCATGGATTGGAGGAATTGATATTGTGAAAATGTCAATGCTACCCAGGGCAATTTACACATTCAATGCAATACCTATCAAAATACCATGGACTTTCTTCAGAGAGTTGCAACAAATAATCTTGATTTCTGTGAAATCAGAAAAGATCCCATAGCCAGGGGAATATTGAAAAAGAAAACCAGAGCTGGGGGCATCACAATGCTGGACTCCAAGTTGTACTACAAAGCTGTGATCATCAAGACAGTGTGGTACTGGCACAAAAACAGACACATAGATCAATGGAACTAGAAATGGGCCCTCAACTCTATGGTCAACTAATATTCGACAAAGCAGGAAAGACCATCCACTGGAAAAAGGACAGTCTCTTCAATAAATGGTGCTGGGAAAATTGGACATCCACATGCAGAAGAATGAAACTAGACCACTCTCTTGCACCAGACACAAAGATAAACTCAAAATGGATGAAAGATCTAAATGTGATACAAGAATCCATCAAAATCCTAGAGGAGAACACAGGCAACACCCTTTTTGAACTTGGCCACAGCAACTTCTTGCAAGATGCATCTATGAAGGCAAGGGAAACGAAAGCAAAAATGAACTATTGGGACTTCATCAAGAGAAAAGGCTTCTGCACAGCAAAGAAACAGTCAACAAAACCAAAAGACAACCTACAGAATGGGAGAAGATATTTGCAAATGACGTATCAGATAAAGGGCTAGTTTCCAAGATCTATAAAGAACTTCTTAAACTCAACAGCAAAGAAACAAACAATCCAATCATGAAATGGCAGAAGACATGAACAGAAATTTCACCAAAGAAGACATACACATGGTCAACAAGTACGTGAGAAAATGCTCCGCATCACTTGCCATCAGGGAAATACAAATCAAAACCACAATGAGATACCACCTCACCCCAGTGAGAATGGGGAAAATTAACAAGACAGGAAACAACAAATGTTGGAGAGGATGTGGAGAAAGGGGAAACCTCTTGCACTGATGGTGGGAATGTGAACTGGTACAGCCACTCTGGAAAACTGTGTGGAGGTTCCTTAAAGAGTTAAAAATAGAGGTACCCTATGACCCAGGCATTGCACTATTGGGGATTTACCCCAAAGCTACAGATGCAGTGAAAAGCCGAGACACCTGCACCCAAATATTTCTAGCAGCAATGTCCACAATAGCAAAACTGTGGAAGGAGCCTCGGTGTCCATCGAAAGATGATGGATAAAGAAGATGTGGTTTACGTATACAATGGAATATTCCTCAGCCATTAGAAATGACGAATACCCACCATTTGCTTCGACATGGATGGATCTGGAGGGTATTATGCTGAGTGAAGTCAATCAGAGAAGGACAATCATTATATGGTTTCACTCATACGGGGAATATAAAAAAAAAAAACGTGAAAGGGATTAAAGGGGAAAGGAGAGAAAATGAGTGGGAAAAATCAGAGAGGGTGACAAAACGTGAGACTCCTAACTCTGGGAAACAAAGTTTTGTTTGGGTGGGAGGATGGGGTGACTGGGTAACAGGCACTGAGGGGGGCACTTGACAGAATGAGCACTGGGTGTTATACTATATTTTGGCAAATTGAACTCCAATAAAAAATATACCGAATAAAAAATATACCAAATAAAAAATAAACCAAAAAAAAGATACAAGATCAACATACAAACTCATTATATTTCTATGTGCTAGCAACAAACTATCTAAATAAGAAATCAAGAAAAGAGTATCATTCAATGGCAATAAAAAAATAAAATAAATTTAGGCATAAATTTAAGGAAGTAAAATACTTGTACACTGAAAATGTCAAAACATCACCAAAATAAATTAATGATGACCCAAGTAAATAGAAAAGCATTAATATTCATGGATTGGAAGGGAATAAATATTGTTTTAATGGCAGTGCTGTCCAAGTTGATTGAAAGATTCAACACAATCCTTATAAAATCCTACTGAGCTTTTGTAGAAATAGACAAGCTCTTCCTAAAATTTATACAAAATTGTTTGGGACACTGAAATTCAGGAAAAAATATTTGAAAATTAAAACAGAGTTGGAGGGTTCAACTTCCCAATTTCTATATATATTTTTTAAAGCAACAATAATCATGGAAGATTGATCCTGGCCTAAGAATGGATATATAAATAATTGGAGTACAATTGACTGTCCATAAATAAGCCAATATATCCATGGTCAATTGATTTTCAACAGGTGTGCCAAAACCGTACAATGGAGCATGAATACACTTCTCAGCAAATGGTACTGGAAAAATTAGATGATCCTCATGAAAATGACTGAAGTTGGACCATTACCTGGCATTTATACATTAATTGACTGAACATGGACCAACGACCTAAATATAAAGGCTTAAATTACAAAACCCCAGAAGAAAACATGGTAAATCTTTATAACCTTGAGTTTCAAATCTTGTGATTATTAGATGTTACTTGAAGCATGAGCAAAAAATGAAAAAGTTAGATAAATTAGACTTCATAAAAAATAAAAACCTTGAATGTCAAAAGCTACTATCATAAAAAAATAAGACAACCCACAAAACAGGAGAAAATGCTTGAAAAAGAGATGTAACAACTTCATACCCCAAAACACAGACACTCCAATTAAAAAATAAGGGACAGAAGCCAATTAGACATTTCTCCCAAGAAGATGCACATAAACACATAAAAAAATACTATCATTAGGTAAGTGCTGATCAAAACCACATGATTAAAAAAATAAAATAATGGCAAGGACAATGGAGGAATTGGAACCCTCCAACATTGTTCTTAGGAATGTAATATGATTCAGTCATTGCAGACAAGTTCTGTGGCTTCTCAAAAAGTTACACAGAATCACCATATGACCTAATAGGTCTACTCCAAGAAATATAACTAGGAGAATTAAAAACTTATATTCAAACAAATACTTCACACAGGTTTATGGCAACACCGTTCACAACAGCTACAAAATGGAAACAATCCAAATGTCCCAAAACTTGATAATTGGATAAACTAAATGTATTATATTTATTCAATGGAATATTAACCATAAATATAGGAATACATGCCATAAATAGATGAATCTCAAAAACATTATGCTAATTCAAAGAAATCAGATATCATATATATTGTATAAATCCATACATACGAAATGTCAGGCAAATGCAGAGACAGTAAAGTATTGCTTGCTAGGATTTGGTCGGGGTGGTACTGGAAGGGAGCTGTGGTTTTCTCTTTTTTGGGAGATGAAAATGTTCTGGATAGTGGTGATGGTTGCTCAATGTTGAAAAGGTACTGAAAGCCAATTATTTGTACAATTTTAAATATTCAAAGTGAAAAATAATAAATAAATAAATAAATAAATAAATAATAAATAAATAAATATTCAAAGTGTTGAATATGTGTGAATTACACCATAATAAAAATCACATTTCAACATATTATCCTTATTCATGTATTATATTTCTTATACATTTATAACTGAGGTTTGCTTGAGTTTTCTCCTCTACTTATATGGTTTTGATATTACAATCATGCTAGCCTCATTTTGTGAGTTGAGAAATTGTCTCCTTTATTATTTTTTCTGTATTCTCTGAAAGAATGTATGTATGATAGGAATTGTTTTTTCCTAGAATGCTTGATGGAATTCATCAGGGAAATCACTTGATCAAGGAGATTGTTTTGTCAGGAAATTTCTGTCTCTGAAATAAAGATATTTAATGATTATAGCAAAGCCGATTTATGATTTTTTTGTGTCCAATTTAGTAACTTTCATTTTTGTGATGTCTATTTTATCTATATATTTTTAAATTAGTTTTTATTTAAATTCCAGTTAGCTAACATACAGTGTAATATTAGTTTCAGGTGCATAATATAGTGGTTCAGCACTTCCACACAGCACCCAGTGGTCGTCACAAAGTGCAATCCTTAATCCACATCACCTGTTTAAGCCACCCACACACCTCCCCTCTGGGAAGCATCAGTTTGTTTTCGGTTTCTTGGTTTCCCTCTCTATCTTCCTTTTTCCCTTTGCTTGTTTGTTTCTAAAATTCCACGTATAAGTGAAATCACATGGTATTTTTCTTTCTCTGACGGACTGGTTTTGCTTAGTATAATACAAGCTATCTCCACCATGTCTTTGTGAATGACAAAACTTCATTCTTTTTCATTATATATATATATATAGAATAGAATATTACTCAGGCATAAAAAGAATGATAAATCAGATATATATATATATATACAGTAGGTGATGCTACTGTAAATGGGTGCATGTATCCCTTTGAATTACTATTCTTTTGTGTTCTTTGGGTAAATAACAAGCAGTGCAATTGCTGGATAATAGGGTAGTCTTTTTTAACTTTTTGAGGAAACTCCATACTGTTTTTCAGAGTGACTGTACCAGTTTGCATTCCCACCAACAGTGTGAGAAGTTTTCCCTTTTCCACATCCTCACCAACATCTATGGTTCTTTGTGTTGTTGATTTTAGCCATTCAGACAGATGTGAGTTGATAGCTCATTGTAGTTTTTTCCCTGATGAGAAGCAATGTCAACCATCTTTTCATGTGTTTTTTGGCCATCTGGATGTCTTCCTGGAGAACTATCTGTTCATGTCTTCTGACCATTTTTAATTGGTTTATTTATTTTGGGGTGTTGACATTTTTAAGATTTTATATTTTGTATTTCATCTATATTTTCAAATCAAGTTCAAAATATTAGTAACATACTTATTTTAATATGCCAACCATTCTTGTCAATATCCTGATTTTTCATTCCTGGCATTGCTTATTTCTGTCTCATTTCTTTTTTATAGAACCTTGAAATTTAATATCCCTTTTAAATACTTCTACTTTCATCTTTATTGATCCACTCTGTTGTATTTGTTTTCCATGTCATTAATTTATATTTTTAACTTTATTAATCTCTTACATATAATTTGTGTTCATATTGCAGTTCTTTTTAAAACTTTAGGAATGGATATTTAGCTCATTAATTTCAATACTTCTTTTCAGGTAAATACATATAAGCTTGATTATTTCTTCTAATTACTTTTAGTTGTAGCATATACATTTTTATTCACAATATTTTATCATTCACTTAAACATTATTTACAAAATATGTCTTGACACATCACTTATTTAGAATTTTATTTAAACATTTCCAAATATATGAATCTACCTAGTTATTTTTAGTTTTTTCTTTCTGTGTTAATCACATTATGATTGATAATATGTTCTATATGATTTAAAGTAGTTGAACCTTACTGAGACCCTATGACCAGTGTAATACTCAATTTTTGTAAATGTTTAGTGTTTGCTTGAAAATAATGTGTTTTCTACACATTTTTGAGAGACAAGAAAAAATAGGAAGACAGCACCCCCTATAACTTTTCTGGGCAATAAGTATTTAGAAGGGAAGCAACTGATAGCAAATATGCATATTGATTGCCAGATTCAAGGAGCAGTTCACAGGGATCTACCAAGGCCAGATGTCAGACTACAGGAAAGGAAGTGTATATTATATCTATATTTATTATTATATTTAATTTATAGGGGTTTTAGGCTGCATCACTCATAAATAGTCAGAGATGGAGACCAAGTTGGTAGACCTTCAGTACAAGACAGCTAACCTCAGGTTCCAGTTTTGCACCACCACTTAAACATTTATGATTTACGTGATCCCTGACATAATCAGGAAGCTGAAGTTCAAGGCTTGCCTTTATAAATCTTTGATATATTGAACCAATGCCTTGAGAAATCAACCTTAGAATTCTACCAGGATCAGTTGCTTTAGCGCTTCAGTTATACTTTATTTTCATGGGGCTGGGCAGAAGATTGTCTTTAGGCCAACCTAAAGAATTCAGTCTTGAACAAATTGACCCACATGAATCCACATATGGTATGCCAACTTTAAATTTATCCTCTATATTAATTTTTTTATACTGGGTGATTACTTTCTGCTCATTCTATGTGTCAGTAAAAGGAGTTTCTTTTTAAGATTTAATTTATTTAATTGAGAAAGATAGAGCACACACATGAGCACAAGCTGAGGCAGGGGCAGAGGGAGCAGAAGAAACAAACTCCCTACTGAGCATGGAGCTGGACACTAGGCTTGATCCCAGGACCCTGAGAGCATGACCTGAACCCAAGTCAGGCACTTAAGTAAATATGCCACCCAGGCAACCCTGAAAGGAGTTTAATGAACTCCTTCAGTATAGTAATAGATTAGTCTATTTCCTCTTGCAGTTTTGTTAAGTATTGGATTAAAATTTTCTGACTATATAATTAAGTACATAGAAATTTAAATGTTAATATTTTTGTATTAAGTGAATGCTTATAAAAAAGTGACACTTTTTATATTTAGTGTTACTTTTTTTACCTTAAAGTCTAATTTTATTTGAATTAATAAGTCTATATAGCTTTCTCTTGATTCATATTTGCACAATTTATCTTTTCTCAATATTTTTCTTTCAAACTTTTAGTCTATTTTTTAGATATATCGTTTTTAAGTAGCACATAGGTGGCATTTCAAAAATCTAACATTTGTCATTTACTACATAATTTGCATTTACTGTTAACTCAGAACAACTTGGGTTTGAACTGCATAGGTCTACTTATATGTGAATTTTTACAGTACAATACTGTAAATATATTGCCTCTTCCTTATGATTTTCTTAATAACATTTTCTTTTTTCTATCTTACTTTATCATAAGATGAAAGTCGTATGTAACGTATAAACATACATAATATGTGTTAACTGATTATTTATATTCTTGGTAATGCTTCCAATCAATAGTAGGCTAGTAGTAGTTAAGTTTCGGAGGATTCAAAAGTTATTTGCAAATTTTTGACTGTGCAAGATGTTGTTGTCCCTATCCTCTGGATTGCTCAAGGTCGATTGTAGTATCATTATTGATACAAAAATTAAGCCTAGTATTTTAAAACATTTGTTCTGTTTGTTTTAAATGTTCCATGTTTCCTGTTTTCTTTGTTGACTTAATTTTTCATTAAAGCTTTTACCGCTATTTCCCCCACCTCTGCTATCTTGGAGATTATAAACTGTATATTTTCAGTGGTTGTCTAAGAATATTCAACACACATATATAAATTATGGTGTAATTTAGTTTAACCAATACTTTAAACATCTTCCAGACAGATCAGGGATTTTAAACAATTTTATTTTTCTCACTCCCAAATTATGTTATTATGCCCATGGTATTTTCATTATTTTATTTAATTCCTTTAAAACAATCCACATGACATTATTTTTACTGTTTTTCCAGTCAACATTTATTAAGATTTAATCATAAGTTTAGCTTTTCCCCAAATCATTATTTATTTTAACCTCATGCATTTTGCACTTGGAATCACAATCTGTCTGCCTAGGGTATCTAATTGAGAATCTCCTTTAAGGATCTGATGTTCTCTTTTTTTATTTATTTATTTTTTATTTTTTTTGGATCTGATGTTCTCAAACACTTTGGTTTTGTTGGTTGAAAAAAAGGCCTTTAATTTGTCACTTATCGTAAAGGGAATATTCCTTGAACATAAAATCCCATGTTGGCAGTTCTTTGTAAAATAGTAAAGATATTTTCTATTACTTGCCAGCTATCATAAATTCTGGTATTCTATTATAACATTAATATGAATGTGTTTTTTCTCCCCATTTCTAGCTCCTTTTAAAATTTTCTCTGTCTTTACTGTTTGTTTGTTTGTTTGTTTGTTTGTTTTTCTCCCTCAGATGTGCCTCATTATAGTTCTCTTCCTACCTTTCTTGGTTCATTTGGGTTGTGTCAATTGAAATTTTAGATTAATTTCTTAGATTACTTATAGAAAATTTTATCCCATTATATCTTCAGATATTGCTTCGATCTGGTTCCTTCTCTATTCCAATAATTTTACACCTCCTCCTGCATGTTTCTTAATCTTCATCCCAACTTTTTATCTCTGTGCTTCATTCTGGAAAATTCTTCTGATTTATCTTCAGAAATTCTCTTGAGCATTATCTATTCTGCTATTCAACCTATCTATTCAGTTTTAAATGTTATCAATTGTATTTTTCCAAAGATCAATTGTATTTTTTTTCAAATTTACCTGGTCATATTTTATAGCTTCCTGGTCCCTGGGGAACTTTTCAAAATAGATGTCTTTCTTTCATTTCTCTAAACAGAGTAAGCAGGCTTGCTGTATAATCCATGTGTCTCCAATGCTCATTCTACTATATGTCTGTCTGTCTGCATATGTTAATTTCTTCTTATTTTCTCTCATAATGTCTTTCCTGTGTCTGCCTAGATTTTTTTTTTTTTGTCCCATATGTCCTCATTATCAAAAGTTTAAATGTTGAGGCCAAGAATGAAATTCCTTCTTTTAACTTATAAAATATCTGAGGCCTCTGAAATGAAGTTGAAAATTTGAGTTATTCTCCTAAAAAGGGGGGTAGGACTACCACTTGAACTAAATACATGACTTGAATTTTTGTACTTTGTTTTTGTTTTGGATTTTTGTTATTTTTCTTTTTGGAGCACACAGGTCAGACTGTTTATAACATCAAAGAACAGCTATTTCCCTTCTATTCAATTCTGGGCCACAGTATGTATACTTTCTAATCCTTGTAATGTGGTAGAGGGAAGTTAATATGAGTTTATCTTAACCCTTCTATTATTATCTCTTTGTGTCTTTAGCTTCCCGTGGATGGGTCTCCAGGTGGCTAACTTCCTTGGCCTGAAATGTTTCTGATTCCTTTTTTTTTTTTTTTTAAGATCTTATTTATTTGCTCATGAGAGACACAGAGAGCAGGCAGAGACACAGGCAGAGGGAGAAGCAGGTTCTTCTCAGGGAGCTTGATGTGGGACTCGATCCCGGAACTCAAGGATCACTCCCTGAGCTGAAGGCAGATGCGCAACTGCTTAGCCACCCAGGAATCCTAAATTACTGATTCTTTAATATATATATATACACACACACACACACACACACACACACACACACATATACACACACGTAATATATATGTATATTATGTAATGTAATATTATATATAATATGCAAAAACATATATAATAATATATATAATATATGATTATATATATATATATATTAAATTTGGTTGCTTTTGGCTGAGATTTAGTTCAAATAACCTGCCCTGTATTAGTTTAAAAAAATCACTTTAGGAATAGTATTATGACACAGCTTATTATATCCACATATTAATATCACAAGGTGACTTCAGATTAGAACTGCTAGATCTTATTGTTTTCCTCTTAAGAGCCAAAATACTAAGCTATTTGGATTATCAGTGTTTGTTTAGTTGGTGGAGTGTCAGTGGTCCAAAACTCCCAACTATTTAGAAAAAAATATATGAACAAAAAATACTAAGTAATTTATTTAAGTAAATAGGAAGTCAAAACCACAGCTTCAGAATATATAGAACCTAAATTAGAACACTGCATATTACAAATTATAGAAATGTTTATAATAACAGTAACCCCCCCAAAAAATATTGTTAGTTTAATTTTTAAAAATCAGAGGACTTCTATTTCTGGGGAGGTGCACTAGATGTACTTTTTCTCTACCCTCCCCCATTAAGGACAATAAAACCCCATGGCACTGTATATAAAACAAATAAATGGATAAAAGGGTGATTGTCTAGAGATCCTAGGGTCCAAGTAACCAATAACAGTAAGTTTTCTTATTCATCCTTTAGCCCATCTTTTATCCCACACTGTATACTGGAGAAGCTAGAAACCCAGAAATCTGATGGCATAGATGACAAAAAAATTAAAATTAAATAAATTAAGCCCTTCCCCCCACCCAAAGTCTGTTCTTTATAGCCAAAGGACCAGGAAGGGGAAGAAAACTTTTAGAAAATGAGTATTTTACTCCAGTTGAATTCTATATGCATACACTCACACATACAAATGTTGCCTCCCTCCCACTTATATTAGCTAAGTGGGGAGCCTAGATTCCCACCCTTGCCAAGTTGTAATGAGATACTTTTCCCACCACTGTCTGTGAAAACCAGATGGGGAGCCTGGCTCCACTTAAAATAGTAATACCAAAGGGCCCTTCCATGTCCTTGTAGAAGTGGTTCCAGAAAATAACCTACTGTAGACCCAGGACTTTCAACACCACTCAGAAATGAGATCAACCACTCTACACTGTCAGCCATGTGGGGATGATGTATGTCCATCTCCACATGGAACTAGTGAGATCACCTTCATCCTCCCCACTGTGGTGGTATGAGAAGAAGACTGAGAAAATAAGGATTTGTATCACCTTTCAGTGGTAACAAGGCCACACCTACATGGTAGCAGAGAAAATCAGTTGGTAGGCAGTAACAAGGAGCCCCTGGCCGTCTGAGCCAGGATGCAGGTACAGTAAGATACCTGAACCTCTTCATCAGCAGTAGTAAGGAGCCCACTTCCTGATGTCAATGGAAGTTAATTATAAAATCTGGTAATTCACCATTTGTCTGGAAATAGAGAAGTAAAACCCCCTAAACATATTTGACATTAGATCCTTCTTAAAAATATGATTTTTTTCAAAGATTCAGTCTTAATAACCCCCCTAATGTCCAGGTTTTAATAAAATATCACATATTATACCAAAAACCAGGAAGATCTAAAACTAAAGGAGAAAAGAGAATCTTAAAATGCTATCACTGAGATGACAGAGACAGTAGAATTATCTGGCAATATTTTAAGCAGCCACCATCAAATCTTGTAGTGAGACATTCCAAACACGTTTGAAAAAATGAAAATGTTTTAACTGACAGCAAATAAATAGAAAATTTCAGGAAATACAAAGAAGATACATAAAAAGTGAAAGTTTTAGGATTAAAAACTAAAATAATGAAAATCAAAAAGCTAAATGGGCTTAACATCAAATTGGAGAGCACAGAGGAATGACTCCTTGAACTTGAAGATAGAATAATGAAAATTACACTCTCTGAAATACAAGGAGAAAATAGACTGGGGCCAAATTAACAAAGCCTCAGCAATCTATGAATCTATGAAAAAAGATGCCACATTTTAGTCATCCAAGTCAAGAAAGGGGGCAAGTCTGTACAGGAACTTAAAAAAATAGTGGCTGAAAACTTCCCCAATTTGGCAAAAGGCATAAATACAATACAAGGAGTTGCTAAAACTTTAAAACATAATAAGCTAAAGAAATAAACACCAGGACGTTTCCTAGTCAAATATATGAAAACTAAAGATGAAAATAAAATTTGAAACCAATACAAGGAGTTGCTAAAACTTTAAAACATAATAAGCTAAAGAAATAAACACCAGGACGTTTCCTAGTCAAATATATGAAAACTAAAGATGAAAATAAAATTTGAAAACAGCCAGATAAACAACACATTAGTATGGGAGAAACTATTTGAATGACAGCAGATTTTTTAACAGAAACCATGGAGGTTGGGGTGAAGTGGAACAATTTTCAATTGATAAAAGATAACAACTGTCAGCCTCCAATTCTATAATCAGTGAAAATACCTGCAAGTAGACTTCTAAAAAAAGTGTTGCAAAGTGAAAAAGGCTCCTCCCCAACATGGGTATGTCGTAATCCTTGGAACCTGTCAATTTTATCTTAACTGGAAGAAGGGTCTTTCCAGATGTGATAAAGGAAGGGATTGTAAGAGGAAGAGATTATCCTGGGTTATTTGAGTGATTGATAAATGCCACAAGTGTCTTTTTGAGACAGGCAGAGACAGTGTAGAGACAATGTAATTCTGGGACAATGTAACTACAGAAACAGGGAGTAGAGTGACACAACCACAGGTCCAGGAATGCTGACAGCCACCAGAATGTAGGAGAGGCAAGTGACAGATTTTCCTCTAAAGGCAGAAGTGTAATCCTGCCTAATTTCAATTTCAGCTGGAAGATATGGATTTTTCAACTTTGGTCTCTAGAACTGTGAAAATAAATTTCTGTTATTTTAAATTATATAATCTAGTAATTTGTTACAGCAGCTGCAGAAAAATAATATAAAATCTATGGTAATCAGGGTTGTGTGATATTGGCAGAGGAACAAATACATAGATCTGTGCAACAGAGGAAAATAAACTTAAAAATGAACTTACACAACTAGTTGTTTGTTGCAATTTGCTGTTGACAAAAGTATAAAAGCAATATAATCAAAGAAAAATATTTTTTAAAATAAATAGTACTGGATCAATTGGATATACATAGATGAAACAAAACAAGCAAAAAACTAAACAAAACTTCAACCCGTCTCATGCATGATATAAATGTTAACTCAAAATGGATCATGAAGTTAAATATAAAATGTAAAACTACGTAACCTTTAGAAAAAAATGAGAGAAAATATTTAGGATCTAAGGCTAGACAAAGCATTCTTTGACTTAGTACCAAAATTATAATACATAAAAGTAAAATATATAAGACTTCAAAGTTTAAAATTGTTCTCTATGACAGAGACCCTGTTAAGAGCATGAAAAGAAAAGCTGGGAAACCAGAAATATTTGAAAACCAATATCTTTAAAGGACTAGTATTTAATATATAAAATAACTATCAAAATCTAAAAATTAAAACATAAAACTTAAAAAACAGTCTAAATAGAAAAGTGCAAAAAAATGAATAGAATATCTAAATGAAGAGAATATGGTGATGAAAATTAAGCTCATGAAATGAGTTTCAATGACATTGGCTGACAGGGTATGCAAATTAAACTACAATCAGATAACATTACACACCTTTTAGTAAGGCTAAAATAAAATAGTGACAGCAACAAATAACCTAAGGTTGTGGAAAAACTACATCACTCATACATTGATTATTGGAATGTAAAATGTTAAAGCCATTCTGAAAAACAGTCTGATAGTTTCTTATAAAGGACATAATTGGCATTCATCTCAGAGAAAAGAAAACTTTTTCATACAACATGTACTTGAATATCTATAGGAGCTTTATTTGTAACTACTCCAAATAGGAAATAATCTAGTTTTCCAATACATGAATCCTGTTTAAATTATTATTTAAGCCTGTAGTACATTCATACCTTGTAATACTATTAAGAAATAAAAGGGAATAGATTATTGAAACATGAAATAATCTGAATAAATGGACAGAAAATTATGTTGAGTGAAAAAAGTCAATCCCAAGATATCACATATTATTTTATTTATGTAACATTCTTTTTACATTTGTATTTATTTATTTCTTAATTCAAGTATAATTAACTTACAGTGTTATATTAGTTTTAGGTGTACAATATAATGATTTGACAATCCTATAGATTACTCAGTGCTCATCATGATAAGTATACTCTTTTTCCCCTTCACCTATTTCACCAACTTCCAACAGCCTCTCTCCCCTCTGGCAAGAGGCTATATAACATTTCTGAAATTATAAGATTATAGGAAGGCAGATTTGGTTAGTGGTTGTCAGGTCTCAAGAAGGGGTGATAGCAGAAGAGTAGTGAGTTTGGCTAAAGAAGGGAACTTGTGGTAATGGAAATGTCCTATATCTTGACTGTATTAATGGGAATATCTTGATTATAATATAGTGCAATAATTTTGTAATATAGTAACATTAAGTAAACGTAGATAAAGGGTACATGGGATTTCTGTATTATTTCTTGCTCCAAGTGAACCTATAAGTATCTCTAAATAAAAAGTTTAATTAAAAAGAAACTGTAGGAAAACAGAAGGGAGGAACTGAGAAAGATTAAAAAGTATTTTAAAATAGCAGAGAGCAAAAGAAATTATTAATACACTCAAGAACCCTATCTCTGAAAATGACAACATTTATTTGATAGAACATATTTCAGTTGATCTTCAAATGTATATGGACTCCAGATGATCAATAGAATCTTGAAAAAGAACAAAATTGAATTGCTCATAGTTCCTAATTTCAAAATTACTACAAAACTTTCGGAAACACAATAATGTGACAATGATATAAGGATAGACATATAAAACAATGGAATGTAATTAAGTGTTCAAAAATAAATCCATACATCTCTGATGTATGGCTTTTTATAAGGGTGCTAAGACTCTTCAGTGATGAAACCCAGTCTATTCAACAAGTGCTGGGACAAATGAATATCCACATTGAGAAGAATGAAATTGAACTTCCTCTCATACCATATACAAAAAAATAACTCAACATGTATTAACAATCAAATGCAAGAGCTAAAAATAGGAGACTTTTAGAGGAGAGCCTAGGAATGCATCTTCACGACTTCACATTTGGCAATGGAATAATGGGTTTGACCAAAAGCATGATCGATCAATAAAAGAAAATAAAAGATAAATTAGACTTCATGAAATTTAAAAACTTCTGGGCATCAAAGGACACTTCAAGGAAGTGAAAAGACAGCCTTGTGAAATGGGAGAGGATGATTTGCAAATCCTATATTTGACAAACATCTTACTCTGGACTGAATATTGTGTCCAGAAAATTCATATGTTGAAACCACAATGCCCATTACATGATATTTGCAGTTGCAGCTTTTAGATCTTTAGGTTTAAATGAGGTCATGAGGATGGGTGGGCCCCAGAGATAAGATTAGTGTCCTTATCAGAATAGGAAGAGACCAGAGCTCTCTCTATTCTTCCTGTGAGGATAGAGAAAGAAGGCAGCATCTGTGAGCCAGAAAAAGGACCCTTACCAGACATAGAACCTGCTGGTGCCTGGAATTTAGACATCCAGGTCTCCAGAATTATGATGAATAAATGTGTATTGTTTAAGTCACCCAGTCTGTAGCATTTTGTTATCATAAACCAAACTAACTAAGACAGCTCTAGTATCTAGAATATATAAAGAAATTGTACAGCTGAAGAAAAAAAAATACATATTTAAAAATTGAACAATTAGCATAGGTATTAAATATTTCCCCAAAGAAAATATACAAATAGCTGATAAGTTCATGAAAATGTGTTCAGCATTATTAGTCAGGATGGAAATGCAAATCAAAATCACAGTATGCTAACACTTCACACCCACCAGAGTAGTTATAGTAATATTAAAAAGAAATAAAATCAGAAAATAAGAAATTTTGGTTAGAACCTGGAGAAATTGGAACCCTGTGCACTCCTGATAGGGTTGTAAAATTGATTCAGCTGCTATGGAGAATAATTTGGTGGTTCTTCAGAAAGTTAGACACAGAATTATCATATGGCCTAACAATTTCATCCCTAGCTATTAAGCTAAGGATTCAAAACATTTATGCAAGTAAATACATGTACAAATATGTTCATTGCAGTACTATTCACAATAACCAAAAAATGGAAATGGCCCAAATGGAGATAAACTTCATGGATGGATAAATCCATCATACTATATTCATACAATGAGATATTATTCAGCCATGAAAAGGAATAAAGTACTGATGCATGCAATAACATAAATGAATCTTGAAAACATTTTGAGTAAATGAAGCCAGACACAAAAGATCACACATATTATAATTCCATTTTCATGAAATATTCAGAATAAGTCAATCTGTATATAATACACATTGGTGGTTGCCAGATGCTGGGAGAAGAGCGGAATGGTGAGCAGGTGCTTCCTGACTGTGGTGTTTCAGTGTAATAAAAATCTGGTAATAAATACAGGTGATGGTTATACAACATTGTAAATGTACTAAAGACCACTGAGTTGTTGACTCTAAAATGTCTAATTTTATGTTATGCACATTTCAACGTAATAATTTTTTATATTTTTTTATTTTTTATTTTTTCTTCAACTTAATAATTTTTAAAATATTTATACGGAGCTTACCAACAAAAAGATATTTCTAATGCAATTTAACTTTTGGGGAGAGAGATCCTCCGAATAGATTGTGAAAAATAAAAAAATAAAACATACTATAAGAAAACTACAAACCAATCTAATTTATGACTATTAATACAATAAAAACAAATACAAAATTACCCTACAGAGTCTAGCTATGTATTAAAACCACATTAGCCCATGACCAAGTGAGATTATCTTGAGAAATTCCTGAAAATACAGGAAAACTCTTAAAAATAATTAATCAGTTTACCTCAAAGCAAAATACAACAATATGCTTAATAATGAGAATAAATGGGACACAATTGTGGCTTAGGGGTTGAGCGTCTGCCTTCAGCTCAGGGTGTGATCCGAGAGTCCTGGGATCGAGTCCCGTAAACTGGCTCCCTGCATGGAGCCTGCTTCTCCTGTGTCTCTCTGCCTCTGTGTCTCTCATGAATAAGTACAAAAATCTTTAAAAAAATATATTGAGAATAAAAGTAATTATATTAATCATTCAAAATGAGGATATATTCTCTCCATCTTCATAATAAGAAAATAAAATGAAAGTTTATGTACAGAATAGGAAAAGAGGAACAACAATCTAATTATTCTCTGCTAACATGATAATATAGAAAAGTCTAAGTAAAGCAGCTGAAAAATTATTACAAGAAACAAGATATATTATAAAGTTCAGATTTATAAGGATGGCCATATTTTATATAATACTTTTCTTTACACTAAATATTGAAGAAGATATACCTTAAAGTCCAGCAAAACACATCTGTGGGCAAGATTTCTTTTTTTTCTTTTTCTTTTTTTTTAATGTTTTATTTATTTTTTCATGAGAGACAGAGAGAGAGGCAGAGACACAGACAGAGGGGAAGCAGGCTCCATGCAGGGAGCCCAACGTGGGACTTGATCCCAGGACTCCAGGATCACACCCTGAGCCAAAGGCAGAGGCCCAACCACTGAACCACCCAGGCATCCCGTGGGCAAGATTTAATTCTCAATCTGATAGTTGTTGATTTTGGGCCACATGATAATTAACATTTTTCCTACATTATATCTTACAAAATAGAGATCTAAAAATATGCAATGTTGATAAATCTATATTGTGTTAGAATCTGTATTTATATCCTTATCTTTCTGAAACGAAATCATAATATACAATCACTAATCTATACTCTAGCAATAAAGGATTAAAAAGGACTGAATGGGTATTCATTCCTGTGTACCTATGTAATTTTAAGAGAAAATAAACATTTGGAACCTACAGAAAAAAGTTCACATTAGTGGCAGTGTTTGCTAACTGAATTCCCCCCTCCTTTGGGTCCTTTGTTCCTTTATTCCCTCCTCCTTCCTTCTCTCTCTCTCCTCACTCCTTTCCTCTTTTCCTCCTTCCTCTCTCTCTTTCTCTTTCTCTTTTACTATCTATGTCTCTCTCTCTCTCTCTCTCTCTCTTCCTTTGTTTTTGGTGAGGTAGGAGTTCTTCAGAAGAACTGCTCTAATCTAGGCTAATGAAAGTATACTCCCCAGCATCACAGAGTCCCACAGAGCCTAAAGTCATGCAAAAATCCAGAGGTGATCAAGGAAGAATGATAACAATTGGAACAAATGGAGCAAAAGATTATGGTGGATTGTTGCTCAAAGCCAAGAAATGAGGGGGGAGGGGCAAGAGGGCGGCAGAGCAGGGTCTCCAAGTCACCTGTCCTCAACAAATTACCTAGAAAACCATCCAATCATCCTGAAAATCCACGAATTCGGCCTGAGATTTAAAGAGAGACCAGCTGGAACGCTACAGTGAGAAGAGTTCGCGCTTCTATCCAGGTAGGAAGACGGGGAAAAAGAAATAAAGACACAAAAGGCCTCCAAGGGGGAGGGGCCCCGCGAGGAGCCGGGCTGAGGCCGGGACGAGTGTCCCCAGGACAGGAGAGCCCCGTCCCGGAGGAGCAGGAGCTGCACCGACCTTCCCAGGGGAAAGGGGCCCGCAGGGAGGTGGAGCAGGACCCAGGAGAGGGGGATGCCCTCGGGCTCCCGGGGACACTAACAGGCACCTGCGCCCCGGGAGATGCGCCGAGCTCCCTAAGGGCTGCAGCGCTCGGCGGGACCCGGAGCAGCTCGGAGGGGCTCGGGCGGCGGCTCCGCGGAGGGGGCGGCGCGGCTCCGGGAACAGCTCGGAGGGGCTCGGGCGGAGGAAGAAGCTCCGCGGAGGGGGCTGCGCGGCTTCGGGAACAGCTCAGCGGCGGCGGCTCCGGCGGAGGAAGAAGCTCCGCGGAGGGGGCGGCGCGGCTCCGGGAACAGCTCGGAGGGGCTCGGGCGGCGGCTCCGCGGAGGGGGCTGCGGGGCGGGAGCGCGAATCCAACAGCGCAGCTCCGGGGCACAGGGCGCCGGGACACAGCCCAGGATCCGGCCTCCCCCCGGGACAGGCAGAGGCCGGGAGGGCCCAGGACAGCCACGACGCTCCTGCCCCGAGCTGAGCAGATCAGCGGCCCCGCCCGGAGCCCCCAGGCCCTGCAGACGGAGAGCCCCGGAGCTACTGCGGGAGCTGACTCCAGGGTCCCAGAGCTGCCCCCGCCACTGTGGCTTCCTCCCGGGGCCTCACGGGGTGAACAACCCCCACTGAGCCCTGCACCAGGCAGGGGCAGAGCAGCTCCCCCAAGTGCTAACACCTGAGAATCAGCACAGCAGGCCCCTCCCCCAGAAGACCAGCGACACGGACCAGTTCCAGGGAAGTCAAGGGACTTAAAGTACACAGAATCGGAAGATACTCCCCCGTGGTTTTTTTGTGTGTGTGTGTGTGTGTGCTTTTTTTTTTCTTTCTTTCTTCTTGATTTCTGATTGCTTCCCCCACCCCACCCCACCCCTTTTTTTTTCTTTTCTCCTTTCTTTCTTTTTCTTTTTCTTCTCTTCCCCCCCCTTTTTTTTCTTCTTTCTCTTTTTTCTTTTTCTCTTTTCTTTCCTTCTCTCTCTTTTTCTCCTTTTCCCAGTACAACTTGTTTTTGGCCACTCTGCACTGAGCAAAATGACTAGAAGGAAAACCTCACCTCAAAAGAAAGAATCAGAAACAGTCCTCTCTCCCACAGAGTTACAAAATCTGGATTACAATTCAATGTCAGAAAGCCAATTCAGAAGCACTATTATACAGCTACTGGTGGCTCTAGAAGAAAGCATAAAGGACTCAAGAGACTTCATGCCTGCAGAATTTAGAGCTAATCAGGCAGAAATTAAAAATCAATTGAATGAGAATCAATCCAAACTAGAAGTCCTAACGATGAGGGTTAACGAGGTGGAAGAATGAGTGAGTGACATGGAAGACATGTTGATGGCAAAGAGGGAAACTGAGGAAAAAAGAGACAAACAATTAAAAGACTATGAACATAGATTAAGGGAAATAAATGACAGCCTGAGGAAGAAAAACCTATGTTTAATTGGGGTTCCCGAGGGCGCCAAAAGGGACAGAGGGCCAGAATATGTATTTGAACAAATCAAAGCTGAAAACTTTCCTAATCTGGGAAGGGAAACAGGCATTCAGATCCAGGAAATAGAGAGATCCCCCCCTAAAATCAATAAAAACCGTTCAACACCTCAACATTTAATAGCTAAGCTAGCAAATTCCAAAGATAAAGAGAAGATCCTTAAAGCACCAAGACACAAGAAATCCCTGACTTTTATGAGGAGGAGTATTAGGGTAACAGCCGACCTCTCTACAGAGACCTGGCAGGCCAGAAAGTGCTGGCAGGATATATTCAGGGTCCTAAATTAGAAAAACATGCAACCAAGAATACTTTATCCAGGAAGGCTCTCATTCAGAATGGAAGGAGAGATAAAGAGCTTCCAAGACAGGCAGGAACTGAAAGAATATGTGACCTCCAAACCAGCTCTGCAAGAAATTTTAAGGGGGACTCTTAAAAAATTCCACTTTAAGAAGAAGTTCAGTGGAACAATCCACAAAAACAGAGACTGAATAGTTATCATTACACTAAACTCATATCGTTCAATAGTAACTCTGAACGTGAACGGGCTTAATGACCCCATCAAAAGGCGCAGGGTTTCAGTCTGGATAAAAAAGGAGGACCCATCTATTTACTGTCTACAAGAGACTCATTTTAGACAGAAGGACACCTACGGCCTGAAAATAAAAGGTTGGAGAACCATTTACCATTCAAATGGTCCTCAAAAGAAAGCAGGGGTTGCCATCCTTATATCAGATAAATTAAAATTTACCCCAAAGACTATAGTGAGAGATGAAGAGGGACACTATCTCATACTCAAAGGATCTATCCAACAAGAGGACTTAACAATCCTCAATATATATGCCCCGAATGTGGGAGCTGCCAAATATTTAAACCAATTAATAACCAAACTCAAGAAATACCTTGATAATAATACACTTATACTTGGTGACTTCAATCTAGCTCTTTCTACCCTGGATAGGTCTTCTAAGCACAACATCTCCAAAGAAACGAGAGCTTTAAATGATACACTGGACCAGATGGATTTCACAGATATCTACAGAACTTTACATCCAAACTCAACTGAATACACATTCTTCTCAAGTGCACATGGAACTTTCTCCAGAATAGACCACATACTGGGTCACAAATCGGGTCTGAACCGATACCAAAAGATTGGGATAGTCCCCTGTATATTCTCAGACCATAATGTCCTGAAATTAGAACTTAATCACAACAAGAAGTATGGAAGGACCACAAACACGTGGAGGTTAAGGACCATCCTGCTAAAAGATGAAAAGGTCAACCAGGAAATTAAGGAAGAATTAAAAAGATTCATGGAAACTAATGAGAATGAAGATACAACTGTTCAAAATCTTTGGGATGCAGCAAAAGCAGTCCTGAGGGGGAAATACATTGCAATACAAGCATCCATTCAAAAACTGGAAAGATCTCAAATTCAAAAGCTCACCTTACCCATAAAGGAACTAGAGAAAAAGCAACAAATAGACCCCACCCCCAGCAGAAGAAGACAGTTAATTAAAATTCGAGCAGAACTCAATGATATTGAGACCAAAAGAACTGTGGAACAGATCAACAGAACCAGGAGTTGGTTCTTTGAAAGAATTAATAAGATAGATAAACCATTAGCCAACCTTATTAAAAGAAGAGAGAGAAGACTCAAATTAATAAAATCATGAATGAGAAAGGAGAGATCACTACCAACACAAAGGAAATACAAACGATTTTAAAAACATATTATGAACAGCTCTACACCAATAAATTAGGCAATCTAGAAGAAATGGACGCATTCCTGGAAAGGCACAAACTACCAAAACTGGAGCAGGAAGAAATAGAAAACCTGAACAGGCCAATAACCAGGGAGGAAATTGAAGCAGTCATCAAAAACCTCCCAAGACACAAGAGTCCAGGGCCAGATGGCTTCCCAGGGGAATTCTATCAAACGTTTAAAGAAGAAATCATACCTATTCTACTAAAGCTGTTTGGAAAGATAGAAAGAGATGGAGTACTTCCAAATTCGTTCTATGAGGCCAGCATCACCTTAATTCCGAAACCAGACAAAGACCCCACCAAAAAGGAGAATTACAGACCAATATCCCTGATGAACATGGATGCAAAAATTCTCAACAAGATACTAGCCAATAGGATCCAACAACACATTAAGAAAATTATTCACCATGACCAAGTAGGATTTATCCCTGGGACACAAGGCTGGTTCAACACTTGTAAAACCATCAATGTGATTCATCATATCAGCAAGAGAAAAACCAAGAACCATATGATACTCTCATTAGATGCAGAGAAAGCATTTGACAAAATACAGCATCCATTCCTGATCAAAACCCTTCAGAGTGTTGGGATAGAGGGAACTTTCCTCGACATCTTAAAAGCCATTTACGAAAAGCCCACAGCAAATATCATTCTCAATGGGGAAGCACTGGGAGCCTTTCCCCTAAGATCAGGAACAAGACAGGGATGTCCACTCTCACCACTGCTGTTCAACATAGTTCTGGAAGTCCTCGCCTCAGCAATCAGACAACAAAAAGACATTAAAGGCATTCAAATTGGCAAAGAAGAAGTCAAACTCTCCCTCTTCGCCGATGACATGATACTCTACATAGAAAACCCAAAAGCCTCCACCCCAAGATTGCTAGAACTCATGCAGCAATTTGGTAGCGTCGCAGGATACAAAATCAATGCCCAGAAATCAATGGCATTTCTATACACTAACAATGAGACTGAAGAAAGAGAAATTAAGGAGTCAATCCCATTTACAATTGCACCCAAAAGCATAAGATACCTAGGAATAAACCTAACCAAAGAGGTAAAAGATCTATACCCTAAAAACTATAGAACACTTCTGAAAGAAATTGAGGAAGACACAAAGAGATGGAAAAATATTCCATGCTCATGGATTGGCAGAATTAATATTGTGAAAATGTCAATATTACCCAGGGCAATTTACACGTTTAATGCAATCCCTATCAAAATACCATGGACTTTCTTCAGAGAGTTAGAACAAATTATTTTAAGATTTGTGTGCAATCAGAAAAGACCCCGAATAGCCAGGGGAATTTTAAAAAAGAAAACCATAGCTGGGGGCATCCCAATGCCAGATTTCAGGTTGTACTACAAAGCTGTGGTCATCAAGACAGTGTGGTACTGGCACAAACACAGACACATAGATCAATGGAACAGAACAGAGAACCCAGAAGTGGACCCTGAAATGTACGGTCATCTAATATTCGATAAAGGAGGAAAGACTATCCATTGGAAGAAAGACAGTCTCTTCAATAAATGGTGTTGGGAAAATTGGACATCCACATGCAGAAGAATGAAACTGGACCACTCTCTTTCACCAGACACAAAGATAAACTCAAAATGGATGAGAGATCTAAATGTGAGACAAGATTCCATCAAAATCCTAGAGGAGAACACAGGCAACACCCTTTTTGAACTCGGCCACAGTAACTTCTTGCAAGATACATCCACAAAGGCAAAAGAAACAAAAGCAAAAATGAACTATTGGGACTTCATCAAGATAAGAAGCTTTTGCACAGCAAAGGATACAGTCAACAAAACTAAAAGACAACCTACAGAATGGGAGAAGATATTTGCAAATGACATATCAGATAAAGGGCTAGTTTCCAAAATCTATAAAGAACTTATTAAACTCAACACCAAAGAAACAAACAATCCAATCATGAAATGGGCAAAAGACATGAAGAGAAATCTCACAGAGGAAGACATGGACATGGCCAACAAGCACATGAGAAAATGCTCCGCATCACTTGCCATCAGGGAAATACAAATCAAAACCACAATGAGATACCACCTCACACCAGTGAGAATGGGGAAAATTAACAAGGCAGGAAACAACAAATGTTGGAGAGGATGCGGAGAAAAGGGAACCCTCTTACACTGTTGGTGGGAATGTGAACTGGTGCAGCCAATCTGGAAAACTGTGTGGAGGTTCCTCCAAGAGTTAAAAATAGACCTGCCCTACGACCCAGCAATTGCACTGTTGGGGATTTCCCCCAAAGATACAGATGCAATGAAACGCCGGGACACCTGCACCCCGATGTTTCTATCAGCAATGGCCACAATAGCCAAACTGTGGAAGGAGCCTCAGTGTCCATCGAAAGATGATGGATAAAGAAGATGTGGTCTCTGTATACAATGGAATATTACTCAGCAATTAGAAATGACAAATACCCACCATTTGCTTCAACGTGGATGGAACTGGAGGGTATTATGCTGAGTGAAATAAGTCAATCGGAGAAGGAAAAACAGTGTATGTTCTCATTCATTTGGGGAATATGAATAATAGTGAAGGGGAATATAAAGGAAGGGAAAAGAAATGTTGGGAAATATCAGGAAGGGAGACAGAACATAAAGACTCCTAACTCGGGGAAACGAACTAGGGGTGGTGGAAGGGGAGGAGGGTGGGTGTTGGAGGGGAATGGGTGACGGGCACTGAGGTGGACACTTGACGGGATGAGCACTGGGTGTTTTTCTGTATGTTGGTAAATTGAACACCAATAAAAATTAATTAAAAAAAAAAGAAAGAAATCACAAAAATTAAAAGGTCTATAATGACAAACATTGTCACAAAAATAGCAGAATGCATACCTTCATACCTACATGTGTAAGTGTAAATTGTGAGGGAAAAATTGCAAGAGAAAGAAAAAAAATCTTTAGCAAGTAATTTAGCAAAAGCCTAAAGAGTTGAATGTGTGCAAATATCAAGATCTACCAATTCTGTTCTTGACAGATACACAGATATAGATACAGAGAATTACCATGTTCATGATAGATATCATCGATCTATCCATCTACGTCATAGACTAGAAACTTTTTTTTAAAGATTTGTTTATTTGAGAAAGAGAGAGCAAGACAATGAGAGAAAGCATGAGTGGAGGGGAAGGTCAGAGGGAGAGGGAGCTGCTGAGCTGCTGTCCTGCTGAGCATGGACTAGACATGAGGCTCCATGTGAACCTCATGATCCCAAGACCTCAGGATCATGACCTGAGCAGAGAAACTTTTGAACTCGTGAACAAGAAGGCTATCTTCCTCTCTTTCTTTCCTCTTTCTGCCTCCTTTTCCCTCCTTCTCTCCTCTCCTTTTCTTATCTCACCCTTTCTCCCTTAGCGCCCCCCCCTATCTTTCTTCTATCTACTCATCCATCCATCATTTTTATTTACTTAACATTTGCTTGTTGAATACTCTTGTGGAAGCACTACCATAAGTACAGTACAAATACTACATTTAATCATCACAGCTTAATGAGTTAGGAACAGTTACCATCCCCATTTTTCAAATGAAGAAAATAAAACAAGTAATTGATGGCAGCTCCTGAAGGAAATACAGTTGTTATTGTTGTTTTTTAATTTGCACCCACTTATCTAAGGCTACTGTGTGTTGTATAAGTAGAAACAAGTTTTCCCTTATTTAAAATTCTTCATTTACTATCTTTTGACTTTTACCCTATCCTTTGCCTGGCATATAATTCATTTTTTTTTTATCTTAAAACTGTCTTACTTACAATTTCTGAGAAGCTCAATGTATGTTGTGTCGTTTTAGTTTTATATTTTAGAACTTCTGATAGTTAGTGCTAATTTATTGTACACAAATAAAATATAAATATAGTAATTTGAAAAAAAAAGCCAAGAAATGAAACAGAGAATCTGAAGCATAAGCACTTTCTGAGACTTTGAAGAAATGACGAGAATGTGATCCCAGGGTGTGCTGAATAGCTTAAAAGTCCAAGAACCAAGTTGAATGGTGCAGGCAAGTCATGCCTTTAATGTTCATACTTTTCCTTAACTTCTTTCCAGTTGCTATGAGACTTTACTTCAATGAGGCGAGGTTCAAAAATTTGTGAACTTAATGCAACTTATCAAGAGATGGAAAAGAGCCGCTAAAAAAGTGTAATTACCTAAATATTTGCCAGCCATATCATTTTTGCTACAGCAGTATTGAGCAAGGAGATGGAAAGGGCCTGAAGTGAGTTCCACAAAATCTGTGACAAAGAGAAAATTCAGGCTATAATGCATTCTATTCTAATCAACTGATCTCATCTACATTAAATGAAATCAAGAAGCAAATAAGTAATTTTGTAATGCCATTTATCAAAACAATTCTAAAAGAAGATAATTCAAAATTTCTTCACAAAGTTTGCCAAGCATGTAGCCAAAGCATTATTTTTTTTCAAGACTCTTTTAAATATGTTTTTGTGATGAAGAAGTTTTACGTTTATCTTTCTACATGTATCCGTCTCAGAAATGGAACAGGAGTGGTTTGCTCCTCATCATGAAAGATGAAGACATTAACATATTACCATTCTTTTCACACTGTCCACCCTCCACACCTGTTGGTTTCATGGGCATCCAATGAGATTGTTTTTCCCCAAGGGAATAATTTTTAAATTCTGTTTATGTCATATGGCTATTATTTTAAGAATCATAATGTGTTTTTATTATGCATTATATTGTATCATAGTTGATAAAAACTTGATTTCATTTTTAAGTGGACAACATATTCTCTGTAAGTCATTTCACATGCAAATTCCTGCTTCCTCTGAAGATATTTCATGATCAAGTTGAAGTGATTGTTTGTTTTTCTCCATTAAAAATCAGTGATAATAAAGCTATTGGATAATTTTCACATCTGAAAATGTCTTTGGGATTGGAATGCATATTGTACAACTTAAATGCATGTGGAAAACTCAGTTCAAGCTGTACATTCTATTCTATTTCATTCTGGAATGTAAATATGATGCAGTTGAACAGAAGGCTGGTAAAAGCCTTTTTTTTCTTTTTTCCTTTTGTACTTTAGTCCCAGTGTTTGCAGGATTTTGTTTTCATCATGCTTAAAATTAAATACTTTCTCAAAAATATAACTTCATATGTGTTACTCCTACTTATCCTGAGGAATTACTAGAGAATACTGATCAACAAATTATGTTAGCATATGACTTTTTCTCCTATTTTTTTTGTGGAAAAATTGCTCTGTTCATTATTATGTTCTCTATTGGAGAAACTCAAATCATAAGTTTAACTTTCTATTGTTTTTTTTTCCCTTAAGATACTTTCCTTGAGATCACAAGTGCTGATGCTGTATTAAATTCTATGATCATATTATCCGTATATGTGAAATGCTCTATTTTGTCACATAGATACTTTTTCCCCAAGATTTATTTATTTATTTATTTATTTATTTATTTATTTATTGAGAGAGAGAGCGCAACTGAGGAGAAAGGCAGAGGGAGAGAATCTTTAAGCAAACTCCCCTCTGAACACTTAGCCAGATGTGGAACTCAATCCCATCACCCTGAGATCATGACCCGAGCTGAAACCAAGAGTCAGACACCCAGTTTAGCCCCCCAGGTGCCCCTCACATAGGTACATTTTTAATCTACATTCTTAATTAACATTGTAACTTTTGTTTCACAGTGTTAACACTTTTGTTGTTTCCCTTTAGAGAGTAGCATATTTTCTGCCTAAAGTTGTATTTTTTTCTAGAGCTGAATTGTCCCAAACTCTGTATGGTTCTCTGAAAACACACACGGTCTTAAAATTTTCTTTTTTGAAGTGATTTTTACAGCTCCTGTGCTTTGTTTATATTGTTTGTTCATCCCTGAGTAGAAATATATCTAACCAAATCTTCCTTTTTGAACCTGAAAAGATTCTTCTTGGCAACTTTGTTTACCATCCTATCACTTCAGTCACCTGGGTGGGAATAAAGTTAAAAGGCTTGTGTCACAGATTTCTAAATTATATAGGGTAACTCTATCAGCTACAAAGCAGAAAGCTCAACATTTCAGTAGTTTACCACAACAAAAGTTTGTCTCCTGCCCACATCCATCCAGTGTTGGTATTCCTAGTCTCAGGTAATTAAGGAATCTAGGCCTCTTTCATCTTGTAGCTATAGGATTCCCTAGGGCCCTGGTTTTTGTTTTCAACCAGCTAGCGTCCAAAGAAGAGGATATGAAGAAAATGTCCTGGTCAAGAGTAACACTCTGCATTTGCTAGCATCTAATTGGCTAACTTAACCTGTTAGTCATTCTTAGAAATGGGTGAGAGTGGCTGATAATTGTGCTGTCCTTCTGGGCATCTTCTTTGTATTTCTCTATACCAATATTATGGAAGGAGGAGTACACATGCTGATGGACAGCTTCCACCTCTACGTATTCCGTCCCTCTGACCATTATCACTGAACCTCCTTCTCACATGTAGCACATATTCATGCCTCTCCAAGGAATATAAGCCAAAGCGCTCTCCAGCCACAAGAGCCGGCTCAGAGTTCAGGCTCTCTGGGTGATGCGCAGTCCTCTCCTTCAGTTCTGGATGTGGCTTGAAGACAAGTCACCTTATCCCTCACTATCAAGGTACTAAAATGACAAGATGAACTGCAATAAAACTCCCCATTGAGGGGCACCTGGGTGGCTCAGTGGTTGAGTGTCTGAACCTTGGCTCAGGGTGTGATCCCGGCATCCTGGGATCCAGTACTGCATCGGGCTCCCTGCATGGAGCCTGCTTCTACCTCTGCCTGTGTCTCTGCCTCTCTCTCTGAATAAATTTTTTAAAAATGTTTTGAAAAAAAAAATCCCATTAAAAGAAGGGAAGAACGTCTCCATAGTGAGAAAAAATACATGCTGGTCACCTGTTATGAAGACCCCTGCCCTGGCAATAGATGCAGCTCCTTGTTTGGATGCTGCTTCTGCTCCCTGGGAATAACTACTTTGTCCAGGTTTCTCCAGATGCCCTTGGCACTGCCTTCTGGGTTGAAATTCCTTGTCTTTCCTCTAGCTCTTTCCAAGGTGGTCACTGGGGAGTATGCATTCCTTGGAGGACATACAGCTCCCTCCTTGTGCCAATTATTATGCAACTGTTTTCAGCTCCAAACACACCCTTCTACCTTCTGCTTGATGATACTGATGCTAGTGCTATGCAAGTCACACTTCTGCTTTGCCAGCTGGCTCCTCGTTCATTTCTACCCTTAGGGGCACTGAAAGAAAGCTGTGAGGCAGAAGTAGCGAGAAGAAATGTGTTCTTTCCTGTCTGCACCCCAGAAGTATTTCTTTACCATAGCTATACTAGTTCCTTCTTCCAGTTGAATCCCTGGAGTTCGGCATTTGTCCAACATTTGCAGATACAGCTAGGTTCATATCCCTCAGAGACAAGCATCAGCCCAGCAGTTCCTCAGCCTCATAGGTATGGGTCTCCTCCTCAAAATACCTAAGATTTAATTATTTCAAACTCTTTGCTTTGTTCCTTCAGCTCTAGGGATAATAACTGCCTCCTGAAGTGACCGCCTCTAAAAATATCTTATTCTTGTCTCTTTTTAGCCTCTTTATTCATCTAGTTAACTATTTTATATCAGATGAGCAACTCTTTCTATTACATTATCTCTGTTAAAATGGCCCTCATGATTTCAGCCTCCTGACTGGATGGTAGCTGATGGAGACATGGGTACCAAATAGGTACTTAGAAGTTGAAACTCGAAGATGGGGCTTGGGCATATTAGCTGAGTAGTATCCTTGGGTTTGAACACAGCTGGCTTCTTGCCAAGGGGTAATGAGGTTCTCCCTAATGCATGGAATATCAATGGAACCAGGATTCACCAAAATTTCACTCGTGGCTATTATGATAACTGAGAACTAAAGGAATTGCCTTGGGTAACCGAGGGGTTGCTGTCATTAACTCATGGCATTTATGATGACTGCAGGACTGTGGTATGGGACAGATTTTTATAATTATTGTGGAACATCTACAGATAGATTACAAACTAAGGTCATTAGACTCTTAGCTCCAGCCACAGAGAATGAGAGCGCTTCTAAGGAAACCTTAAATTCCCTCTGTTTTCTTAGAGCAACAGAAATAGTATTTCTGAAAATAAAACCAAAATTGAATTGTGTGGTTTTAGACTTACAGTGTAATCTGAATTCACAGAATCACCAATCTTTAGTGTAGAAATTAGAGCACATCTGAAACATAGAACAAGGACTTGTGGTTCAATTCAGATGAAGCTAAGAATCTTGGAAGTTCAAGTCACTGTGAGTTTCCACTGACATAAAAGCACTTTTCCCTACCAAGTCTGAGAAAACTAATCTTCTTCTTCTTGAAAATCTTATAGCAAATTTATCCAGGGAAGATGTTTTATATAGAGATACCAATTACCCTCAAGAGCCCACCCCAACCAAACTTTGTTGCTGCTGGCCCCATTATTATGGTAACATATTAACATGTTCCAAGAGTCAATTACAAATCTTATCCAGTAAGAAATAACTTATACACCCAAAGTATTGCAAGATATTATAGATTTCATTAAGCAGAAACTTGAAGAATTGTCATTCAAAATATGCTAGACCAAGAAGTACAGAATACAACACTGGATCAAATATTTTGTTCTGTTGTTGTTTATTTGTTTTGGGTTTGGTTTTGGTTTTACTTTTGGGTTTTTATATGCATACACTTGCTAGAGCGTCTAGGAATGAATCCTCCATTTCATTTGGTTAATTGACTGAACTTGGTTTAGTAATGATTTATATTCATTGAGGCTGGGTGAGATGTCAGAATTTCCTTTGCAGGAAATATTTCCTGGAGGAAAATATCTAATAGCTTAGGGAAATAGAAATGTCAGAGAGGATTTATCATATGTATACCCTTACCTCGTAGGCCAAGACAGCCCAGAGACCACTCTCCTCAGTAAGGCATTGAAAAATCTACTAGTGAAGGGAAACTTTATGGTGCTGTCCTGTCTTGGCCAGGAATGATGACAGCAAAGGCCACCATTGAACTTTCTGAATTCAATGCGAATTATAAAATCCCAGAGTAGCAGAGGCCAAATGACAATGTTTGATTATTAAAGATGAGGCAGGTACATTTATCTGAATGGTTAGCAGGTACCAAATAGTTATCAAAATGTTTAACTGCAGGATCTTGATCAGTAGCTCATTTATGACAATGTTCCTAGGAATGAAATAGATGCGTGTTTCCTTCTATAACAGGAAAAAATTCCATTGGTGGCCAGAAATATGAACTGATCACCACAATGAAGTATCACACCTTTTCACTGTATTTTCAAATCTAAGCCAATTTGTAGTTTTCTCGATTAAAGAAGAGGGTGATTCCCCTGGAGTAAAACCTCTGTAGCTCTGTCACTGTAAATCATCCTCTGAGCTTTCTTCTGAGAAATTTATAACTAATTACTTGGGTAACTACGTTTGGGGAAAAGGGATATGAAGATTCTTCAGATATTACTAGATACTAGTCTGTGTCACTAATACCTGGGTACTGAGTCCTTAGCCATGGTGGTCTCTAGTTTAAAATGGGGTTTTTGGTGGAGTTTTGACCCAAGTTCAAAAGAGAGTGTGCCATGTACCTAGTAGATCTACACATCCCTATGGTTAATTCCACACTTGCTATACTTGAAAAGGCCATTCTTAGAAGATGGTAGAATGCCTCCATTAAATCAAAGGATTTCTCACCAGGCTCATGTTCTTTTTGGTAACCCATTTCCTTCAGGAACAATATAGGTCTGATCTGTTTGCATCCTATCTGTTCAAAATCCCGGGAATCACATTAAAAGTTACCACTAAGATCTAAACAAAGCTCTCAAACACTTCTGTGCTTCCTTGCCTTATTTATGGGGCTGAAATAACTTAATATGTACTATCACTGGATCATCTAAAGCAAATAGTCTATAATAAGGAGGCAATACCCTAATCTAATCTGGCCCTCTGAGTTGTACTGGGAAATTATTTTACCAAATATTTTGCCTATTTATTATTAGAAGCTTCTAACTTTAGCATCCTTGTTTTGTTTTTTGTTTTTTTGTTTTTTTTCTTCCTCTCTACCTAGGGAGAAGGTATGAGGAGCAGAGATTTTGGGTATTTATCTCCACGACCTAGGCTTTCTGGCTATGCCATCACTGCCTTGGTCAGGAGCTAGAAAAAGTGTGTAGTGTCTAAAAACCAAAGAAAGCTGAGGCATCTCAGTGACTCAGTCAGTTAAGTGTCTGCCTTCATCTCAGGTCTTCATCCAAGGGTCCTGGGAGTGAGTCCCTGTGTTAGGCTCCCTGTTTGGTGGAGAGTCTGCTGTTCCCTCTCCCTCTACCCCTCATGCCTACTTGTTCTCTTTCTCTCTCTCTCATAAATAAATATAAATAAATAAATAAATAAATAAATAAATAAATAAAATCTTTTAAAAAATAAAGATAAATTAAACCAACGAAAGCCATGGCCTAAAAGAACCTAGAACTGCAAGGAGTCAACCAGGAGAGAAAATGGGCTCTTCAGCAGCCTAGTGGTCTAGAACCATGAAGAGACAACCTTTTCTTCTTCCACTGTTCCCCCTATGCCTTCTATTACAAGACCTGACATTGTGCCACTGGCAAAAAGAAATATCTGCAGGACCCAGCTGCATTACAACAAAGAGAGCAAAAGCATGAATTTATAGTTGAGAGCCAATATGTTGATCAGTGGCACAGCTGGTAATAACACATTCCCTCTGTTCACCCAGCACTGGGAAAAAGTGGTTGGTCATGTGGTCACATTTAGATAGAAAGGAGCTGAGAAAATGTACTTCCTGAATGAGCAGCCTTCTCTCAATACTATGCCCTGGGACTGAGAAATGGAATTTTTCTGGAAGCAACTATTTCTGGCACAATTCAGGTTATCCATGCATTCCTCAGCTTGTTGGCAATTGAGAGAATATTAGAGGGTTTTATTTATATTCATTCATTGAAATGTTTGATAAATCCACTGTGGGTCAGCTTGCTGATACTAAGGAGTTTCAGAATCTCACTGGTATTCATTTCCTTCTTTGGTGTGAGCCAGTCTCTTTAGTGAGAAGTCAAGAGAGTCAAAAATCAGATTATCTGTCCTTTCTGATTTGAGGATGGTATATATTACCTAGCATGTATTTCTCTTTGCTGCTTCTAGTGTGCATTTGTGAAAGTGGTTCCCACTACATTATTTTCTGATCTACAAGAGTTTGCCACTGACACTGGACTCCTCCATGTACCATCCTTGATGCCAGTTTTTGTACTTTCATACTGGGGATATTAGTCATTTTCCTTAAATCCCTATACTGAATTTCTGGATGATATAATCCCTCTAAGAAGAGGAATTATACTCCTTTTTTAAAAAAGATTTTATTTATTTATTCATGAGAGACACAAAGAGAAAGAGAAGCAAGATATAGGCAGAGGGTGAAGCAGCTCCATACAGGGAACCTGATTGGGACTCGATCCTGGGACCCCTGGATCACCCCCTGAGCCAAAGGCAGGTGCTAAACCATTGAACCACCAAGGGATCCCCCAAGGAATAATATTCCTAATCAGGTTTTGGTTCTATTTTTCCTTACGTTTGGTTACATATTCAGATTCTTAGGGATTTCCTATTTTAAAAGTTAGTTTAATTATTGCATTATTGCTAGGAATTATTTACTTACCTTTAACTAAGTTAATTCAATGAAATGCTGATTGCAGGACAGACATGTATTAATTGTCAAATTTTTATAAAGAAGAAAAGTAATCCCCAATGATCTTATAATTCAGAAGGATCTACCCTTAGTTTTAGGGGGTATGTCTTTATAGTTCCTTTTTTGTACAAGTTTAATATGTTTTAATTTATGCTAAAATGAAGTTCATCCTTTTAAAAGTAGGATATAATATTAAGTCCTTGTAAACATAGTTTGTAACGTTTGCAAAACACTACTAATATTAGTATGCCATGTTTGAAGTAGTCACTCTGCTACATTTGGAATTTGTATTGGATTTGATTTTTCTTTATTATGCCTAACATTGTGACAGATAGGTTTACAAATAAAGCAAAAACAAAGAATTATTCCCCTAAATTTAAATTGTCTAAAAACAGATTTACAAAGGTCAAATTTCAAATGAAAAAATATGAAATGTTTAGGTCTTGATATATATTGACAATTGTTGTTTAAAATAATTTTTGGATAAAGTCAGGATCTCAGAGTCATAGATCAAGTCCTACATCAGCCTCCACTCCCTGTGCTCAGCAGGGAGTCTACTTGAAATTCTCTCTCTCTCTGCCCCTTCTGCCCCTTCCCCCAGGCAGACTCTCTCTCTCTCTCTCTCTCTCTTTCTCATAAATCCTTAAAATATATTAATGATAACTTTTCATCTTAACAAGAATCATGACATCATTTTAATGAAATTCTCACCAACACCAACACACATTTTTCATGTCCACCTACTTGAACTGATATTGTCCCCTTTGTAATCCCTTTGCACCCAATATCATCCTAAACACCTGCTGTTAGAAATTTCTGTCATGTGACATTGCAGATATGTGTCTCTGAAAGTCCCCATCTGTCCCCATTTGTTTGGGGGATTATCTCAATTCTTTTTTAATATTGAATTTTTTATTTCCTCCCTGAGAAGTAACTAGGAAAGTAAAACTAGCACTTCTGATATTAGGTGTTTTTGTTTTGTTCACATGTAAGGAATCTTCTGATATTCTTGATATTTATAGATAACAATACTTCCTATCTGAAATCCTATGTAATAATAAAAGAATTAGCTATGTCTTAAAACAATGTAGGACTCATGGTAATGACATTGAGTTTGGTGAGCACCCATTTGCCAAATACCTCGCAGAAATGATCACATTCAAGTTTGAAAGCAACTTTGAAATAGTGTTAACTTGGGTACTGCATATATACTGATTTCACACAGATACCAACATTCAATGGATTCAACATAGTGTAGTTGTCATCAGCCTCTTTATGTCCACAGTTGGCTCACATGCCTACCATTGACTCACCAGAATACCTCTTGTAACCCTCAGTGACTCTCAGACAGGGAATGATGCCACCTTCTTCAGGAAATCATCTCAAATGCATAATGTCATCCCCATCCCCCCACAAACAAAAATAAAACAAAAAAAAAAACACAAAAACCTTATAATTCTGTCAGCGGCCTACATGGATCCTCTGTAAGTTCCTCCTGGTTTACTCTGCAGCTACTGGAAGGTCACTTTGGAAAGATGACCTCATTCACATATCCAAAAGTTGCTGCTTGCTGTTGGCCAGGGAGTCTTGGTTTCTCCTTCACGTGGTCTCTCATACTCAATAGGTTATATTGGCTTCTATTCATGAAGGTCGTAAGACAGCATTCCAAGAATTGAGAATAGAAGATGTAAGGTCACTTAAAGTCTAGTCTCAGAAACTGTGTAATATCACTTTTGTTAAATTGTATTGGTCAGTCAAGGTAAATCACAAAATCACCCCACATCTAATGAGTAGGAAATCCAGTCCTCCACCCCTGGATTGGAGAAGTGGCAAAGTCACATTGAAATGGCCATGCATATCTGATTGGAAATAATTTGTGGCATATTTTGCAATCTATCTTAGACCTTGTCCAACCACAACTATTTACATTCCTCCTTCATAAAAAATTCACTCACAGGATCCTTATGATTCATCCATTTATGGTATTGGGCTCAAAATCCGGTACCTCATGATCTGAATCTGGCTCATATACAGATGAGGCTTCTTGGGTATAGTTCCTCTTGATCCAGAAAACAAGAAAACAAGTTATATACTCCACCACCTTCCCAAAACACAATGATGGGATGGAACTGGATAAACATTAGACATTCACATTAAAAAGAAAGAAGAATGGAAGAACTTAGTAATTGCCACTTTATAGTAATTTGTAAATTCAGTCAGACACATATTGCCAGGCCTCTTTACTCTGAAGAGCAGGGTCTTGACCCTTAATAAAAACCTTTTTCTTTTTTAATTTTTCTTTTCTTTTCTTTTCTTTTCTTTTCTTTTCTTTTCTTTTCTTTTTTTCTTTTCTTTTTTTCTTTCTTTTCTTTTTTTCTTTTCTTTCCTTTTTTTTTTTTGTCTCTTCTAGGAGTACTTTTCTAGTGTATTTTTCTAAACACCTTTTGCCTATTCCCTCTTGAATCATCTAAGAAAAATTTTTTAACAAGAAAAGTAGTTTAAGTTTATGACTGCATTATTCTCTCAGCCTGCTTTCTGACCATACAAATTTGGTGAAAAAGGTCTCTTTTCATTTTGAACTATCTCAGTTTATTTTAATATAAACTGACACTATTTTCAATACTACAACTTTATTCTAAAGTCTGTGGGTTTCCTAGAAATCTGATTGTTATTTCCTCATGCTCAACAGACACATCTATAATTGTTTTGAAAACAATCATTCTACACTGGGTCATATGTGATTTTGCTATGTGGTTGCACACTGTTTCTTTCTATTTTTATAACCACTTTTTTTTTTAAATGTAAAGTTTTACTATGTGTTTCTTAAATTTTTCAGAGTGCTTAATAAAGAGTTTTCTGCTTTGTTTTCAAATTTCCTTTTTTTGCCTCAGGGTTAATTCTTATTTTGGGACTCTCTTCTGGGCTGACATGAGATGAGAAACAGCTTTATTTCCAATTCAACCATATGCTGGATCTTCTCGATTTTTTTTCTATATTCTGCTTGAGAACTAAACATTTCCTTTATAAGTTCATTTCTGTTTCACATTCCTTATAATAGCAATCCAAAAATATTCAACCACCACTTTCAGAGGCATGCCTGGAAATCTCTATAGCCAGTTTCAGATATTCGTTAATTACATGACCAATATTCCACACTACTGTAGGAGAAAATTCACCAATTTTTCTGCCACTACTGAACAACAGTTTCCCTTTTTCCAGTCTCAGAGAACAAGTTTCTCACCACTCTTCCAGCTTTGATGTGCTCTCTGGTCCCACGGCCAATGCCACATTTGAGGTTTCTGTTCAGGCAGCATCACATTTCCTGATACCAACTACGGTAATGTATGTAAAAACACCTCAAAACTCAGTGACTTAAAATTGTAACTACCATTTATGTCTTCACAATTTTCTATTTGGTCTTAGGCTTAGCTGGATGCCTTATTTCTGTTCCATTTGGCTCATTCATGCATTCCTAGTGATTGGCTAGAGCACAAATCTGCTATCTCAGTTATCCTAGCTGACTGGCATGCTAGGATCTGGTTATTCCTTTCTCTACTCTTGTGTCCTTTTACTCCTCAAGAGTTCCTCTTTCCATGTTCCTTTTCATCTTCAAGGAGATCCTTTTTTTTTTTCTTTTGCCAATTTTAAATACAGTTTTATTTAAGACATTGCATTTTCCACTTAACAATACAGTGCTTATAAAGTGCAATGTTTATTTACTTTCCCTGTGCACATATTCCTTATTCAAATATCAAGAATATCCAGTATATTTACTATAGCAGCTTGACTTTAAAACTGCCATGGATTTGCTACAAATTTGGGTCCTTCAAATGTGTGGAACAATGCTAGACCTGTCATCAGGTTGGCTCAATCAACCTCTTCAATAGTAGGCTCAGAGGAGACACCACCAGAGGGAGGAGCTCCACCACCAGGGAAGCCATTCCCTGGCATCCAGGAGGAATGCCTCCTGCACTCTGGTATAGTTTTGTAATGATGGGGTTGCAGACTTTCTCCAGCTCTTTCTGCTGATGTTCAAATTCTTCCTTCTCTGCAGTCTGGTTCTTATCGAGCCAGTTGATGATTTCATTGCACTTGTCAAGAATCTTCTGTTTGTCTTCGTCATTGATTTTGCCCTGAAGTTTTTTATCTTCAACAGTTGTTTTCATGGTGAATGCATAAGGCTCAAGTGAATTCTTGGAAGACACCTTGTCTCGCTGCTTCTCATCTTCAGCTTTGTACTTCTCAGCTTCCTGGACCATGCGCTCAATGTCCTCCTTGCTCAAGAGGCCTTTGTCATTAGTGATGGTAATCTTGTTCTCTTTTCCTGTGCTCTTATCCACAGCAGACACATTGAGGATACCATTAGCATCAATATCAAAAGTGATTTCAACTCAAGGAACGGGAGGTATGGCTGTGAGTTCAAACTTGCCAACTAGGTTGTTATCCTTGGTCATAGCATGCTCACCTTCATTGACCTGAATAAGCACAGCAGGCTGGTTGTCAGAGTGGGTAGTAAAGTTTTGTGCCTATTTGATAGGAATGGTAGTATTGCACTTGATGAGCACAGCCATGACTCCTCCAGCAGTTTCAATGCCAAGAGAAAGTGGTGGTGACATCCAACAGCAGCAAATCCTGAACATTTTCAAAT
This sequence comes from Vulpes vulpes, assembly GCF_048418805.1. Lineage (NCBI taxonomy): Eukaryota > Metazoa > Chordata > Mammalia > Carnivora > Canidae > Vulpes > Vulpes vulpes. The sequence continues at coordinate 6,715,927 of NC_132784.1, read as the reverse complement.
TTGTCATGAGAAAGAATGGGTGTCTGGACAGCTATACCATAAGCAACAGCCTCATCAGGGTTGATGCTCTTATTCAGTTCCTTTCCATTGAAGAAATCTTGCAGAAGTTTGTGAATCTTGGGGATACCAGTAGAACCACCTACCAGGACAATATAGTGGATCTGAGACTTGTCCAGCTTGGCATCCTGAAGAGCTTTCTCTACAGGGTCCACAGTGCCACAAAACAGGTCAGCATTTAATCCTTCAAACTGGGCATGAGTAATAGAGGTAGAGAAGTTGATTCCTTCATACAGATAATCAATCTCAATACTGGCCTGGGTGCTGGAAGAAAGTGTACACTTAGCACATTCAGAAGCAGTATGGAGACAATGGACTGCCCTCTTGCTTTGCTGCTGTCCTTCTTGTGTTTGCGCTTGAATTCTGCAATAAAATTGTGACCATTCGATTGTCAAAGTCTTCTCCACCTAAGTGGGTGTCTCCAGCTGTGGACTTGACCTCAAAGATCTCATCTTCAATAGTAAGGACTGACACATCAAAAGTGCCACCTCCTAAATCAAAGATCAACATGCCTTTCAGCTCCAACCTTCTGTCTAAGCCTTAAGCAATAGCAGCAGCAGTCGACTCATTGATGATTCGAAGTACCTTGAGACCAACAATAGTTTCAGCATCTTTGGTAGCCTGACGCTGAGAGTCATTGAAGTATGCAGGTACCATGACAACTGCATTGGTAATAGTCTTCCCAGGGTAGGCCTCTGCAATTTCCTTCATGTTTGTCAAAACCATAGAGGACACCTCCTCTGGATAGAAACTTTTTGTCTCCCCCTTGTATTCTACTTGGACCTTAGGCCTTTCAGCATCATTCACCACCACGAAGGGCCAATGCTTCATATCAGATTGGACGAAAGCATCATCAAATCTACGTCCAATCAGGCATTTGGCATCAAAACCATGTTGGTAGGGTTCATCACAACTTTATTCTTCGCAGCATCACCGATGCTGTATCAGTGACTTGGGCTGGTTCGGTTTCCCTGATCATTGGCAATTATTTTCACTTTCCCGTGCTGGAAGACACCCACACAAGAGTAGGTGGTGCCAGGATCAATTCCAACTGCAGATCCCTTTGACATAGTTGCTTCTGTGTGGGCCGGGCTTGGCTCGAGGAGAGAGCAGTTGTCTGCAGATCTGGCGCTCTGTTCAATCAAGGAGATTCCTTTAAATGGAATCTCAGAGCAGCAAGAGAGCAAAAGCAGTAGCTGGAAAGCCTTGTAAGGCCCAGTATTGGAATTTGCACAATGATATTATAATATTCTACTATGGAAAAAAGTCAAGGATCAAGCCAGCTTAATTGTGGAATGGTAGTATACAAGAGGTAAATTCAGCAAGATATTATTCATTGATAATCTTATGACAATCCATTACATTACCTTGGAACAAAGGATATTATATCTATACATTTATACATCTATATCTATATATCTATCTCTATAAAGATTGAAACATCCTTCTAAAGCTTACATAAATAGGGACAATCCCATTATAACCAAGTCCTACTCTGGTTAAGAATATTAACCAAGTAACTAAATATTTGTGGAGGAGCATAGCATGGTGGTTAAAGTCATAAATTAGAGATAGAATATCAGCAATGGCCACAATAGCCAAACTGTGGAAGGAGCCTTGGTGTCCATCGAAAGATGATGGATAAAGAAGATGTGGTTTATGTATACACTGGAATATTACTCAGCAATTAGAAACGACAAATACCCACCATTTGCTTCAACGTGGATGGAACTGGAGGGTATTATGCTGAGTGAAGTAAGTCAATCGGAGAAGGACAAACAGTGTATGTTCTCATTCATTTGGGGAATATGAATAATAGTGAAAGGGAATATAAAGGAAGGGAAAAGAAATGTTGGGAAATATCAGGAAGGGAGACAGAACATAAAGACTCCTAACTCGGGGAAACGAACTAGGGGTGGTGGAAGGGGAGGAGGGCGGGTGTTGGAGGGGAATGGGTGACGGGCACTGAGGTGGACACTTGACGGGATGAGCACTGGGTGTTTTTCTGTATGTTGGTAAATTGAACACCAATAAAAGTTAATTAAAAAAAAAAAAAGAGATAGAATATCCAGCATCCTGGGTTGGCTACTTGTTGTTACAGGATTATGCATATTGCTTTGAGTCTTCATATTTTTTTTTATCTGTGCAATGGGATGAGGAAGCTAATAGCTATAACCTATCTTATAGGTGAAATGAAAAAGTTTGTACAATAGTTTCTGCCTTAAGGTAGCCTTCCTCAGCTATACATGTAAAAGCGTATGAATAAAATTGGAGGTAGATGAGAGGAAGCAAAAACAAAATTATAGCTGAGGATCTGAATGTTTTGAAAAATGTATACTCAAGATCCTAGGGAAGCTCAGAAGTGGGGTTTGCAAGGAAGATTCAAGACACCATTTTAAAATATGAGTGGGAATGAAAGGAAGGAGATGTGGCACCATGGAACCCTGAGAGAAAAACAAGCATGTGGATAGGGAAACTGAGTGGGGGCAGTGGCAGGGTCATGGTTCAGCAGCAGGAGAAGATCAGAGATGAAGGCAAGGGTCAAAAGAGTCCCGTGATCTTGATAAGATGTTTCCCTTCCTACTCGTATTTGTAGGGAGCTATGGACATACCTTATATTGAGTAATTTCATGCATATAATTTAGCGCTTGTCAGCAAAGTAATAAAAGTTTTAAAAGACCCTCAGAGAGAATCTCTATAACCTGGTGCCTCGTTGGATGGTGCCATTTGCAAGTGAGAAGAAAGAATTGACGCTTTAATGTATAAGAAAAGATTTTTATATACATACTATTTCTTGGTAACACAGCTGCTGCATAAAATGAGGTGTATATGTACACTTATGAATATGAAAGAGTTTTCCAAAAAGTAATACAGGCCTGCAGCCATTTATACAAAATCCTGAAATCTATAAAGCTCAAAAAACAAAAAACTTTCTTTTGGCAACAGAAACTCACTCTACTTGACATTTGTGGTAAAATTGACTGTAACCGATATGTAGTATTTATTATGAAATTTTTCCACTTAAGTAATATGTATATTCTTGTGATTTATTTTTAATACAAGGTGGATATAAAATATATTATATATACACCATATTACCATTCTAAAACAATATGTGCGTTTATATATATATATATGAATTCTGAAATACTTATGGTCTCAGGAGTTTCAAAGATTATGTCTCTGTGCTATATAATTATAAGAATTTAATAGCATTATTATCCAAGTCAGAGCAAGAAAAGCAGTCAAAATATCTAATTAAATGCATTTCAAACAGAGAAAAGGAATTATTTCTATACACCTTACATCATCTAGAGCCAAATATTGTTAACTTCCAATCTGGTTGACAACACCAAATTCTACCTAACCTTGTTACATTCAATCATGACTCCAGCAAAGCAGTTTGAATAAACAAGTGTGTTATGACTGTCATATCTTGTTAAAAGGAGATAAAAACACAGAGCTGGGGGAGACCCTGCATATGGCCAGGAGATTGTAAAAGCAAGTACTAACTAGAAACCAGAAGAAGAGCCCACAGCGTTGTTCTCAAACCATCTGCTTACAAACTGGCACTCCAGTGCTTGCAAGATCATTATTTTATAAATTTAGAAAGATCTCTATGTATTTCCATATCATTTAAAATAGTTAAGATGTCAAATATAGGGAAGCATTTGCAATGATTTCATGCAGCCTCTGACTCTTCTGAAGTTTATTTATTTATTTAAACATTTTATCTATTTATTTGAGAAAGAGCATAAGCGAGAAAGGGGCAGAGGGAGAGGGAGAAACAAACTCCCTGCTGAGCACAGAGCTTGACATGGGGTTCGTTCCTAGGACCCCTAGATCATGACCTGAACTGAAGCAGATGCTTAGCTAACTGAACCATCCCGGCGCCCCTGACTTCTGAAATTTAAAGGGTCTCGGGAGAATGAACCTGAATAGCCTTCAACCCATTTTATATTTTCCATGGCACCCAGTAGAATGTGACTTTCAGGTTTGGCCTCAGCAAACCCTTCCTGGTTGCATTAATTTTCAGCTTTCTTCTAGACTTTCTAGAGATTAATGAAGTCATACATACACTACTATTAATAATATATTATGTTAGCTAATATATCATCTTGGTCACTCATGACCATGTGATGAGCATATTGTCCAACTTTTCTTTTTTTTTTTTGTCCAACTTTTCTAAATGTACATGAAATTTAGGAGTTCATGAGCCCTCTGTTGATGTCCCAAAACATTTCTAATTTCCCTATTACTGTAGCATATATTTAGTCCTATAACACATTGTAATTTTATCCCATTACATTAAGGATTTTTTTGGCAGGGCACTGGGGTGGCTTAGTTGGTTAAGCATCCTACTCTTGGTTTTGGTTCAGGCCATGATCTCAGGGTTGTGAGATGGAGCCCTATGTTGGACTCCACATTCAGCAGGGAGTCTCCTTTAGATTCTCTCTCCATCTGACCCTGCCCCATAAATAAATAAACATTTAAAAAATTTCTTTAGCTATTTAGAATTAATTGAACATACCTTTCATAGACAAGCAAAAATAAGGCACGGCAGTTGCATATTATAATATCAGAAACTAGTTAAATCTGAGAATCTCCTTATGTAACTTTCTCATATGAATGCCAACTTGGTTAGATAGAGTTTTTTTTTTTTAAGATTTTATTTATTTATTCATGAGAAACACAGAGAGGAGAGAGAGAGAGGCAGAGACACAGGCAGAGGGAGAAGCAGGCTCCATGCAGGGATCACGACGTGAGACTCGATCCATGGTCTCCAGGATCATGCCCTGGGCCGAAGGCGGTGCTAAACCGCTCAGCCACTAGGGCTGCCCTAGATAGAGCATTTTTGAGACATCATTTTGCTCTCAACATTTATAAATGGATTCATTGCTTTCCTGGAAATAATGATGTAGAGAAGTCTACCATCACAGTGATGTTTTCTCTCTGAGTTTCTGTTTGTGCCTCATTACTTAACCTTGAAGTTCATGGCTTTCACCCGGATATATCTGTTTGCACATTTGCTGATGTGTGCAGTGAAACAATACTCCTAGGAAAAAAAATTTTCACGGTCTCATAATTTGATAAATGGATTATTCTGTATCACCATTCCTGAAGAACTATGGTACACACTAACTTGTCAAGTTGTAAGAAATCCACAGTCTGGAAACCCAGTGAATCCTGGCTCTATCCAATGTTCTCCAAACTCTTTTAAATATTCAAACACTTGTTTCCTATCCCTTTTAGCTACATCCATGGACCATTCTTTTAAGAAATGTTTTATAGATATTAGTACCTTTTGAGTAATTTTTGGTACCTTGTAAGCTTTTACAATATATAAATCCCCCTATTATATTTCAATGGGAAAGCTTTGTTTTATTACATTATCAGTTATTGTTCCCATTTTTTCCTTTTTTTTAAGCGCCATTTGACATCCTTTTCCTCTCCTTTATTTCAATCATTATTTCCTCCTTGTATGTTTCCATAACTTTCTGAATGAAGTTCATTTCCCAAAATCGCATGAATTAGATTTCTTGGTTTTAGATAACAGAAATGAACTTTTCACAGAATTCAGCAGAAAAGGTATTTGTAGAAAGCATATTCAAATACTAAATTTGTGCCCTGAATCAGTGAGTGGGCTGCAGGACTAGACACAAACAGTTTGCAGAGACAGAGGTGGTGAAGCATAGATGAGAGCACCACCAGAGATCATCTGACTTCAATGATGCATGGCCACCATGGCTTCTGGACACCCACCTGGCTCAATGTTTCCAATGCTTCTGGACACGCAAAAGTGTCCTCTGTGGCTCTACTCTCCAGGACTTTTGCTGCCACACTGCTGAATGCTGGATTTGAAATCCCTCCAAAAACTCCCTAACTTATCTATGCAACAGTATTCCATTCAAATTCCTGAGCTATGCTTTCAACTAGGCCAACTTCAGCCACCTTACTTCACTATGTGGCAGAGACGCAAAGGGGGAAATACGGGCCTTTCTTTAAGAGGAGCAAAGCTTTGTGTCTTTCTCATCTTCAGATTTCCCCCAAATTAAAGACTGCTTTTTGACTAGGCAACTGAAGAAGACACACACAGCAATGTTCATTAAATCACTAATTTGCCTTTTGAATTATCTTTTTTAAGGGTATGCGTAATGTGAAATGTTTATAATTATGTTGATGCATATTTGATTTTATAGCATTCTTTATATTATCTAGTTTATTTGTTTTAAATTTCTGCTTGCCTTTCAATTAACTTTTCACCTCACACTGTTATCCTATCTTATCTCTCATTTTGTAAAATCCATGCTCCATAAATTTGACTAAGATAACAGCAGATGCTGTTTAAAGTTTACTCCTCTTCCCTACAGTGAAGCTCTTGAAAAATATGTACTTCTGCCTTTATTGTTATTTTTTGTCTATTTGACATAATAGAAGATTTCCTTTGGTTTAATATTATTTTTTCCATCTTTATTCATCCTTTTAAAATGAGATAACTGTTAAGATTTAGTGTCTGCTCCTAAAACAAAGTAAGGATAATTGTCTTTGATATGTCACATTTACATTTAGATGCCTTCTCTTGTATCTGTGTCTGGGAAGCTGATTCAGCAGCCCAGAACATGTACAAAGGGCCAGAGTCATAGGGAATTGAACAGGGGAAATTCATGACCCCTGCCAGGCACCAAATCTCATGAACCTTATATGTTATCTTGCTACTATCACCTTTAGTATTAATGAATAGCATTTAGTCTTTCTGGAGAAACTTTTGTTATTTCTCCAACCCCCCATCAAGTGTGTTTGGTGGCTTCCCCCCTGTGCTAACACCTGTCTCACCAGAAAAGAACACTGTCATGTCTCCGAAGATGTCACAGGGGGGCATTCCATCATTCATGGATTCATGACTTAGTGAATCCTGAGTTCACTGGATTATTTTGCACACATTTTTCAGCGCCATCTGTGAACTGCCCCCTGCCATCTAAAGAACAAGGATATCCTACTTTTTCTCCATCAAGAGCTAAAGCTAATACCCTCCTTTTAGCTGGGGCCCATTCCTTGGACCTCCAAGGTCTAATCCCCCTCAAATCTGACTGTCATTGGTCCAAGTGCCACTGCCCGTTCACTAGGGCAGCATATTTCTACTCTGGGGAAAATCATTCCCTTGATCCCACAGCCCACCATTTCCATGGCTTTTATTATTTATATATTTTTTAAAATTTTTATTTATTTATTCATGTGAGACATAGAGAGAGAGGCAGAGACACAGGCAGAGGGGGAAGCAGGCTCCATGCAGGGAGCCCAATGTGGGACTTGATCCCAGGATCCTGGGATCAGGCCCTGAGCCAAAGGCAGATGCTCAACTGAGCTACCCAGGTGTCCCTCTATGGCTTTTATTCACTGTACCCAAGTGGCACATTCTCTAGATATCTCAGCCTCCTCTTTTCATTACAAACTCTAGAGAACTCATGGAATTCAGAATTTTTTTTTTTAGTTAATTCCTGCCTTCATAAAAAAGAATTTCAGTCTTGTCCTCTCTCAGAAGTAATGTATACATCACCTATTCTTATTTTCCAGTAGAGAGCAGTATTATTTTCATATTCTTATTTTTTATTGCTGGAATCTACTTCCTCCCAAGCTTTTCCCACATCTGTATGAACTTCTCAGCATTCTCTTTGGATCTCATACCTTTACTTCCTTGTAAATAAATTGCAATTTTCAGGGATTTGGTCCTGATATTACTAGTTTTATATATTTTTTAAAAAGTGGCATTTATTTATACATCAATTTTTATGCTAATTCAGGAAGTTACTGTTTTACGATTTTACTTGATTGTAATTCATTAGGTTGACTTAGCTCAGTCTTACAGACCATTGTGACCATTTCTACACTATATTTCGGTTATTCTGGTAATTTTTTAAAACAACCTCTACCCTTGTGTTTTGCATTTCAGGCTTTCTATACATCCTTTTAGCTTCTTGATGAAAGTGCTAAATATAAAAGTGACAATGACAAAAGTGCAGTCCATGATATAAGACAGCCCTTCTTCCATGAATTACATTTCTACTCACCATCATTACCACCTTTCTTCACCTTATTTCTAAGGGTGGTTTGTGATGTGATAGGTTTGGGTTATTAATAACTTCGGTTAAAGCACAATAGAATTTTCCAAAATATCTCCCTAATGCAAATTAAAGTATCTCGTCACAAAGGGAAAAAAATATTCTATGTTTTTCCTTAGGGAATTTAACTTTATTAGTGCATAAAAAGCATTATCAATAATTTATCTAGAATCCTATTGTTTCTACATTCTAATTTGTGTCATTTGTTCCTTCCATCATGATATTTTATTGAAGTATAATTGATACAAAATGTCACATTAGTTTCAGGTGTGCAATATAGTATTTTAAGAACTCAATGCATTTATGCATGCTCACCACACGTGTTTTCATGATTTCTTTAAAGATTAAACCTATAATAATATTTGCTGCTTTCTTTGAAGTAATCTGGTATAGAAGCACCTGGGCAGCCCAGTTGGTTAAGCATCTGACTTTTGATCTTAGCTCAAGTGTTGATCTTAAGGTTGTGAGTTCAAGCCCCCTTTTGGGCTCTATGCTGGACATGAAGCCTACTAAAATAACTAACTAACTAACTAACTAACTAACTAAATAAATAAATAAATAAATAAATATTCAAAAAATAAAGTAACCTGGTACAAAAAAAACAGGTTCATATTTTGAAACTTTTGCAATATGATATCTAGATTATGTTAGTTCCAGGGATTGGTTGGTTTTTAATTGAACAAAATCTGCTCTGAATGGAAATTACCTCATCTAGAAATAAGCATTTTTTTTTTCCCAATAGAATACAATACTGCTGAAGAAGAAAATTCAGTAGTTGTTTTCATGGCAAAATGGGGTAAATTCTAATGATTCCAAAATTTGACCTAATCATTTTGAACACAATTGTATAATGAAAGATCAGTTTAGAGTCTCTTGACATTTTAGAAAATATACAATATCTGTACATCTTATTCTAATAACCTTTGTCCCTAAGACCCAAGCTACCACTTCTACTTTGGCAGAAAGCTTCTTCCATGAATATAATCATTGCGAAGAATTAATCCTTTGAAATAAATCTGCGTTAAATTCTAGGTCATATTGGGAAGAAGGAAGAGAAACAGAATGATTGAGAAGGCCATTTAGCAAAGGTGTCGTTTCTAAGACTTTAAGGAAAAATAACTTCATGCATTACTTAGTTGGTTGATCCATTAGTGTTCATTTTAAATTGGCCAGTAAATTAATACGAGGCTTATTATAAACTGCAGTCAAACTTCACCACACTTTATGGAGTGTGCTTTTTGGAAACTTATTTTTGTTAATTTTATTTTCAGTGAAAGTAAACTTGCAGAAGGCATGGCCATGAACAGCCAAAATACACAGGGTGCCTTAGCAGTAAGCATTTCTGGAGTGATTTAAAAGCAGTCCGTGCTTGTCCTGCCTTCTGCAAAATTCCCAAACTAAGACAGTTGTGTACTGATGTACACAGGAAAGTGAAGCTTATCTCCCTTTCTCATTCTTGTAGAAAATTAAACATACTAAAATATTTAGGAAAATGTATGTGCTATCTTAGGTTACTAGATCTTTCTTTCAAAAAGAGAGAAGATCTTCCAAACTATATGAATTTAGCATGTAAGTAACAAAAACTTAAGGATCTAGAAAAAAATACTCAACATATCAAATGCTGAAAACAATTATTAAGTACAGAAAAAAACCCTATCAAAACCATTGTTAAAACACTAACATTGAAAAATCAAAGTTGAAAATGTCTTTGGGAGTGAAACATAATCATTAAATCAGACATCACTGGAAACATACTGATGGGCTAGGTGTGAAGAATGGGCAGAAAACCAGGAATTTCTGAAAGTGGACTTTTCATATAGGTGTAGATAACATGAGGAGAGAATGACACAAGTCCAAGGAAATAATTCTGAAGGACAGGGGACCTCCATCCTCATCATTATCACTCGTTCCACCAGTGAGAGTCTGAAACCTAAGCTAACATATCCCCAGTAAGAGATGCTTTAATTATGTTTTATTTTCATACACCTACATTTACTTATTCATATCAACAAATATGCATTACTTTTTTAAAAATCCCATGAGTATTGACAAGATTATTGGTAATTGTATAAAATTAGAAAGAAACTAAGTGTCTAACAACAAAAATGTATTTCAGCATATATATATCAGTGAACCATCAGGCTGTTGATTCAAGTGATTGTTCACATCTGATAATAATTACATGTGAAAGTAATTATGATGTATAATTACATAGAGTTAAAGTGGTTGTGTTTAGATATCAAATTATGATCTTATTTGGTTTGAGGATTCTTATCTAATTGTATTAACCAATATTTAATAAAGTATGTAGTAGCAATACAGACAACACATTGAATGTATATTATTAAATAAAAGAAGCCAATCTGAACAAGTTATATGTTGTATGATTCCAACTATATGACATTCTGGAAAAGGCGAATAACCTGTGGAGGCAGTAAAAAGATCAGTGATTGCAGGGATGGGGACAGGGCTAGGAAGGGAAGGATGAAAAAATCCAAGCTCAGTGCATTTTCAGGTCACTAAAAATACCCTGTATTATACAACAGCAATGGAGACATGACATTATATGCTTATCCAAACCCATAGGATGTATAACAGCAAGAGTGAACTACATTGTAAATTATGGACTTTGAGTGATTTTCATAGGTCACTGTAAATCCTTCACTTGTAGCAATGTACTACTTTGGTGGGGAATGTTGATAATGAGGAAGGCTATGCATGCGCCGAGGCAGGGCAGATATGAGAAAGCTTTG